>NC_138101.1:188951615-193751615 GCF_964146895.1 Miniopterus schreibersii | reverse complement strand
GTGTGTTGGGCAACATCCTCAGGCCTTGCAGCTCCTCATCTTAAAGGGCAATTTCACTTTCAGAGAAGCCAAAGTATTCAGAAAGCGGTAGGCTATCGGGTTGGGAAATACCCTGGATGTTGAAACAGTACAAGTCAATGTGTGTTTCTTGACCACTTACTAGTTCCAGGCACGGGACTAGGCACTGGGCCTTGCAGATGTGCCCTTGAGGGGCTGGTGGGGGAGACAGACAAATACACAAATGATCAAGAGACAGTGAGAAGCTTGCTGTGCTGGTGAGGAGTGGGCGAGCGAGGGGTCACTGACTTGGGGAGGCGGGGCAGGCAGCAAGCCCAAGGAGAGAGTGGCGCCCACAGCAAATTACTAACTTCTCAAGCCCTTCAACCTGCCCTGTCAACCCTGAGAAGATCATTTTCCCCATTTTTATTGATGGAGAAATAGCGGCTCTGAGAAGCTACTGGAGTCATGGTTAGGCACAGGTGAGAGAACTCAGGGTGGGAGCCTATCCAATACCAGGTCTTTTTCATCTGAGTATTTCATCCACAAGAGGCATACATCTTGGGGCTCGGGACTTCTTTATCCCAGGAGCAGGCTCTGTGCTTCCAGGAGCTCAAAGGGCGTGACAAGAAGCCGTGCTCTTGAAAGGAGGAATGCACATTGCACCTTCCAGGTCAATTCTGCTAACAGCCCAGGATCTGCCCATATGGAGGGCGAGGCCACTACTCCTTGGGTCCAGGGACACCTGTCACTCATCTTCCTCAACTTCCCTGACACATTTAATAAAGCTGACCACTTCCTGTTTGTGTGTGGATGAACACGTATGTGTGAACGAATGGGTGAATGACCATCGATCCATTCATCCACCCATCTATCTTACACACAGTAGATTTCACTCTGAGTTTTCAGAAATGCAGAGTTGTGTATCTACCACCACACCGGACACAGTCTAGTTCCATCGCCCCTCAAGTTCCCATATCTGCCTTTTTGTAGTCAAAGCCTCCCCCGCCTCACCGCTGGCAACCACTGATGTTTCCTTCCCCTACAGACCTCCACGGCAACGGAGTCACAGAATAGGTGGCCTTTGTGATCTGGCTTCTTGCACTTAGAAAATGGGTTAGGATTCGCCCCCCTTGTTATGTGATCCCACCTTCTTGCAGTGGTCTGTTTCATTGACTCCCACGCTCTCACTTCCCTCGTCTCTTTTAGCGGTCCCCCTCCTCTGCAGGACCCCAAATGCTGGCGTTCTCCGGGCAACAAGGTTATAGAGATGTAAGTGCTGAGAGGCTCTCCTGGCAGTAACATCCACTTCCTCATTTCCACATAGGACGTTTTCGAATCTGATCATCCCATGTCCAACTCCTGCTCTGTTAATCCTTCCTGCAACGTTGTAAGCACCTCATTCCCTGAATTTAATTCCTTTCTGTTTAAAATACTGAGAATAGCTTTGGTTCCCTACTCTCAATGCTGATATTCTCTGCCCCCTTTTAGCCAACCCCCCCCAGGGTCCTGGCAATCCTGCTTCCCAAGGAGCTCTCAAGTCCGCCTTCCTCTCCATCTCCCGTCCCATCACCTCTCCCTGGACCACCGCACCAGCCTCCTCGCCTGTCTCCCAGGCCCATTCTCAATCTGCTCCTTTTAAATTTTCACACAGCAGCCAGACTAGCTCTTCCACCTGCACTTATGGCTTAAAACTCTCCAATGGCTTTTGATTACTTGTGGGAATAATCCCCTAAAGAAGCAGCCCTATTCTCTCCAGGAGCAACCACCGTGACATTTTACAGCTGGAAGAAGCCCCAGCTGCCACGTGGTCCAGTGGTTCTCCACCGAGGAGGGGATGTGGGCTTATAAAAATCTCCGGGGCAACATGCCCTAAGCCATCCTTGGCATCCCCACCTGTCTCCCTGCCCTGATACTGAGAATCCTTGCCCCACCCACTGAGAACCACTTAACCTCCCACTTTAAAGGGGAGAAAGAACACTGAAGTCCAGAGAGCTCAAGGCCTTCAAAGCCCCGGCGTTGTCTGGTCCTGATAATTTGTCCAGTCCTGGCATGCCGCCTTTTCTACCATGCTAGTGCTGCTCTGGCTGCGCTGGTCAAGCCTGCGAGCTGCCAGGTCCTGGCACCAAGTAGGTGCTCAGGAAACGCCTGTTGAGTGAGTGAGCACTTGGTTTTCCACCTCCCCCTCTGGCAAAGCCAAGAGCTGCTAGAAAGAGCTCTGTGCAGAAGGATGTCCAGGGTCTAGGGGATGGTCTGGCTGGTCCTGTTTTCTCAGCTCTAGGCTCCCCACACTGCTTGATGCTGAACCACCATCCTTCCCAGTGGAAAGTGCTTGATGGAGACGCCCTTCCATTAGATGCCAAGCTTTCTCAAACCTTTCAATCTGCTGATGCTCTTGAGGGAATATAAACTGTGATTCGAGTTCTTCAAAAAGAAAAAAAACTGCCTCAAAACATGCCATTCTCGCTTGCTTTCTACCCTGGTTAAAAATAACCCCACACTCTATACCCCGACATTTATTCTGAAACTATGAAAACTAGACTGGAAGGCTGGGAAGGAATTTAAATAACTTCAAATTTCTACCATTTTCACTTACGTGTTTTAGGAGCCACCCAAGAGCCAGAAACCAAAAGCAAAAAACACTGTGATTTTCCCCAATTCTATAGTTTAAAATAACTTAACAAGAATGTTGTACCTTTCACAGTTAACAGCTGGAATGTCTAGGTTTCAAACCATCACCCTCCCTCCTGTCCCAAACAAGAGTAAAATAATTAGATTAAGTCCTGGCTTAACCAGCATGAAAAGGAGTTTAAAATTCGATCTCTCTTTTAGTACATTCCAAAAGAGATTAGCAACATGAAAAATAAAAATATGATTGGAGAACTGAGCAGAAGATTGCTCTCTCCAGGAGCAACCACCGTGGAATTTCCCCAGCTGCCATGTGGTCCAATGGCTTTCCACCGAGGAGGGAACATGGACTTATCAACATCACTGGGGCAACATGCCTTAAGCCATCCTTGTCATCCCCACCTCTCTCCCTGCCCTGATGCTGAGCATCCTGATCCTCTCCCACCCACTGAGAACCACTTAACCTCCCACTTTAAAGGGGAAGAAAGAACACCGAAGTCCAGAGAGCCTGAGTGCTTTAGTCAACATCACAGCTAGTCAGCAATTAAATGACAAGAGCCTGAACATACAAATGGTCAATCACCAGACCATACAGGACAGCAGAACTCTGACCCGTGATCTCTGCATCAGCTGGTCCAGACAGCCCAACTCCGACTGGCTCAGATAGTCAGGACGTGGTCAACAAGGGGCAGCTTCCCTACTGTTTGTCCCTGCTTCCAACTCAAGACAAGACAGAGAAAGCTAAATATCCTCCCTATAATAAGTTGAATGGTGTCCTCCCCCCCAAATTCATGTCCACCAGGAACTGTAGAATATGACCTTATTTGGAAACAAGGTATATTAGTCTGCTAGGGCTGACATAACAAAATACTACAGACTGGAGGGCTAGAGAGCTTAAAAAACAGAAATTAATTTTCTCACAGTTCTGGAAGCTGGAAGTACGAAATCAAGATGCCAGCAGGGTTGGTTTCTGGTGAGGACTCTCTAGGGGCTTGCAGACGGCCACCTTCTTGCTGTGTCTTTATGGCCTTTCTTCTGTGTGCACACACTTCTGGTGTCTCTTCTTCTTATAAAGACACCAGTCCTATCAGATTAGGGCCTACCCTATGGCCTCATTTAACCTTAATTATCTCCCTAAAAGTATTATCCCCAAATACCATCACTTTGGGGGTTAGGGCTTTAAATATATAGATTTTGAGGGGCCACAATTCAGTCAATAACCTGAGGTCTTTGCTAATGTAATTAGCTGAGTTAAACTTAGGTTATACTGGATTAGGGTAGTCCCTAAATCCTATGACTGGTGTCCTTAGGAGAAGAGAACATACAGACAAGAAGGCCATGTGATGACAAATGTAGGGTTTGGAGTGACCTGCCTACAAGCCAAGGACTGTGTGCAGCCATAAGAAGCTAGGAGAGAGACAAGGAACAGAGACTCCTCAGGGCTTCCAGGAGGAACCAACTCTGCCAATACCTGGATCTCAGACTTCTGGCCTCCGGAACCATGAGAGAATAAATGTCTGTTGCTTTAAATCACCCAATTTGCAATCATTTGTTATAGCAACCCCAGGAAACTAATACACTCCCCAAACCAAGGAAGAAAATGCCCCACTTCTAGTTAGCCGGCCTCCAGCTTCCCCAGGTCAACAGCCTCCCATCAGGACGCATCCGCTATAAAGCTTCCCCACTCCCCCGCCTGCCAAACACAAGGGATGGTGGCCAACTCCCTTGCTGTAGCAAACTCTGAATAAGCATCCGGGATTTGCTCTCATTTGGGGGGTCTTTGTTAATTTCTGAAATTAGCAACAACCTTGAGTTTTGCCTATATGTCTTTCTCTGGCACTAGGTTGAGTGCTCTCAGGGAGGTGTGCGGACATTTAACTCATCCATCTTCCCCACCTCTATGAGAAGGCATCCTGCTGGAAGATTCGATAAGGAATGCACGTAATATATCTGAAGTGAATTAGTAACCAAGACTCCTGCCTACCGAACCGCCACCAAACTCAGAGCCAGTGGGCACCACATGGTGCTACCCAGTTATCGAAAGCGCAGTGACTATTAAGATAAACCATTTCTATTTGGAAAAGAAGGAGCAACTTTTCTGAGCATGACATTTTATGTATAAAACATAAATAGTAAATACATATATAGGGCTTACTATGTGCCAAGCACTCTAAGTACTTTACACATAGTATTCCAATTAATCCTCACAATGAGCCTGTGAAGTATTATCATTAGCCCCATTTTACAGATGGGAAAACTAGGGCACAGAAAGGTTAAGTAATTTGCCCAAAGTCACAGCAAGTGAGTGGCAGACCCAGGACCCGTACCTGGGTAATTCAGCTCTACATAGCCCTTGACTGTACATCAAGAACCAGAAAATGTTTCCTCTCTTTAACACAATTCACCACTGGTATTTGTTCTAAGGGGGTCATTCAAAATATGGGGCAGGGGAGAACCACACGTCTGCAGATGTTCACTACCTCTAATGGTAAAAACTGGAAGTCACTAACTGTCCAGTAATAGGGAAAGTGGCCAAATAGTTGTGATACAGTCACCTTGTCCTTCCACAAACATTTACTGGCACCTACCCTGTGAAAACACTATTCTACCTACTGGGAAACAGTGAACACGACAGGCAAAGCCCCTACCCTCGTGGCGTATTTTAGACAGAGTATTACTGAAAATGGTAATTAAAAACATTTGATATGGAAAAAGTGTTTATCATACGTGAAAAAAGCAACACACAAAATCCTCTGTGGTTTGTTCACGGCCATGAGCAAATAAGCAAATGAAAAGAACTGGAAAGAAACACACAGAAACCACCCAGTGCTTGCAGCAGGCAGAGGGAATCTAAGCGCTTCCCCCTCCGTGGCTCCTGTTCCACCTGCCCCATAATGTGGTGACATTGTTTTTATAGTGAAAACGTTGAAGTCCATGTACTATGATTTATCAGTAAAGACCAAAGCTTAAAAACCTGGCCCACAAAAGAATCTAGCAGAATATACATGGCACGACGCCACTTATGATGTCCACGCACCGTCAAGGCTGAGCTGGGCGGCAGAAATCAGAACCGCTGGGGCTGGGGCTCACTGGAAAAGGGCCCAGGGGACTTTCTGGGGCGTCAGAAATGTTTTAGATCTTGATTACAGGTTGTATGCATTTGTCAGAACTCAAACTGTACACTTACAAACCTATTTTGTTGTATTTATGTTATACATCAGTAAAGAGAGACCCATCGAGCTCCCCAGTGTAGGAAAGGGGGCCCAGTTTCTCACCACTGGCAAATGGCAGCTCCCCTCTGGCTTCCAGGTCCTCACAGTTTCCCCTGCATGGATGGGCACGTAGCAAGCACGCGGATTCACACCCAGGAAAATGGCACATGTCGGCCACTGCCATGCCTGGCAGGCTGCTGTCACCGCTGGATACCCCACAGCTGTGGGCCAGGTCACCCCCTCGGCACTCGTAGGTCCCCCACCCCCAGGGTTCCCCGTTCGTTTGGCGTCCTCCTTGGCACAGTCCTGCCTCTCTTCCCAGACTTAATCCCCTGCTGGTCCCCTGAGTGGCCTCAAGGCAAGAGGTCTCAGGCCAGGATATGGCACAAACAGGGGCTGAACTCATTAGCTATAGCTGCGCAGGCCCACTGACAGCGTCTCCTTTCCCAGAGCTGCTCGCACATCGCACACAGCCCTGGATGAGCGCAGGCTGAGTAAACATGTGGCCCCTGTAAACACACCTCTAACGGGCCCATCTTGCCACTCTAGTTCAACTAATAGGGCGAAACGGGATCATAGGCAGGAACGAAGAAACTGGCAGGCTGGATGCATTTCCAGGTGTGTCACACACAGTAGGAGCTTCACTGAACAGTCATTGAGTGAATGGCAGTTGTGATCTGGCCGCACGTTCCTCTTTTCTAAGATCTCAGGACAAGAAGTCTGCTGATTCTGTTTAAGTTCTGTGCTCACTCCCGTCCTTGGCTTCTGCTAAAACATTTCCGACAAAGAGCCACGCGAGTCTGGGCTTTATTCCTGGGTTCCCTTTGTGAGTTTGTGGAAAATTACTCAGCTCCTTGGTTTCCACAAAGCATTGTGAAGTTCGAGGTTATTAGTTTGTTATAAACATAAGATCCATCAAATCATAGAATGAAATGGAAGATGAATCACGAGTTCGTTGAACCTTCACCTGTGGCCTTTTCTCCCCTTAGACGTCTTCTCAGGACCACCCTCCCTCTTCAAAGACATTAGCAAAATTCAGATTCATGAGAATTCTGGGCAATGCCACGTCTCCAAAGAGGCGTGCTACCCCCAAAGCAGGCCCTAAACCCATTCCCACGAGAGGCAAATCGCCACCTTTCCACAGTGGGTCCAATGCCGCCCTCCCATGTGCATCTGTAGCCTCAGAGGAAAGGTCACTGTGCAAGACGATCAATAAGATCCTATCAAGGGCCTGAAAGTGACAAAAATCCCAGTGCGCACGGCACCTTCTCCACAAGCAGAGAATGGTCTTTAATTTTGGGGGTCTACAGCTGTGCTCGAGTGTGGTCTGGGAACAATCTGTGCCCCATCTGTGACAGAAAAGAGTAAGATCAAGTATTTGAACGCTTTTTATACAACTGGACGTTGTGACAATCAAGTACACCATCTTTTTTCGAGTGATGCATTTTTCTAGCATATGACTAGAGCGCTGGTCAAATACGGAAACCAGTCTTCCACCACAGAAAATGTGAGCAGCAGGCACGTGGGGAAGTGGTTCCCAACCGGGGGCAACTGTATCCCTCCTGGCACAACTAGGGGCAGGGGTGTTCCTGGCATCTGGTGGACAGAGCCCAGGGATGCAGCTAAATACCCTACAGTGCACAGGACGGCCTCCTCCCCAAAGAATCATCCAGCTCCAAACGCCAACAGGCCGAGAAACGCTGGGCTAGGGGGTAAGACGCGTTAACACAGTGGCTGCCAGTCTGCCCACTCTCTCCTCTCACCCCCGGTGTTTCTACCACCCCACGTGCTGTAGAGACAGGTCCTCCTCACTCACATAACTCTACCCAGCCGGTGGCGAGCAGCATGCCAGAAAGTTCTCCGACTCTCACCCGTTCCCCTTGCCCCCATCATCTCCTTAAAGCCTCAGGAACTCAACTCAAATCCCCATCCTCTGTTAAGGACACATCTCTTGCCCGTCTCGGCCACGAACAGAGAGACGACACCTCCCCGTGGGTCCGGCTCAGCTGAATACTTTCATTCTGCCAGCTGCCTGCCATTCTCCACCGTGTGTGTTCCTATAAAACTAGCGGGTTGATCCCGGGAACAAAAGCAGCTCCCGGGCCAGGTTTTGACTTTTCATTCCTTCCAACAAGCGCCACCCACCGGGAGGATTTGGGTGCAGGAGTCAGGCGATGTCTGCAGTCGCCGGGGAGGGGGAACCAGATGCGGAGCTGCTGGGACTGTAACAAGACAAACGCCACAGGGAGAGGCTTCAGCAGAGCTTCAGTGGAATACGAGAGAGGGAACAATTAAGTCGAACTCAGAAAGGATGACTCAGGGAAGAGCAAGAGATGAGACAGCTGGGCTCCAAAGGATTTCCTGGACGCTCCCCAGGAAGGAGAGGCTTTCTAGGCAAACGCAGGGGCTGGCTGCCGAGGCAGGAAGGTGGGAGGGAGCCCAGGAGGCTGGGAATTCTGCGCAGTCAGGAGCCAAGGGGAGGGGAGGAGCCGGGGGAGGGGACAATGGGGAGACACTGGTTGAACCAGATCAGGGGACCTTAAGGGCCAGGAGAGGAATCTAGCTCTGCCTCAATGACACCGGGGAGCACTGGAAGTCTTATGGGCACGGGAATGACAGGGTTTAGAGTATTTTAAACAACCAATTGGCAAACTTGTTTCTGTAGAGAGCCAGAGAGTGAGTATTTTAGGTTTTGCAGGCCATATGGTCTGCATCGCCATTCCCCGACTCTGCAGCTGCAGCGTGAGAGCAGCCGTATATAACAAAAACAAATGGGCGTGGCGGAGTGCCAATAAAACTTTATTTATGTTCACTGAAATACGAACTCCACATACTTTTCATGTGCCACAAACTATTATTTTTTTTAAGCTTTCCCCGACTGTTAAAAAATCTAGAAACTATTTGTAGCTTGCAGGCCATCCACGCGCAGGTGGTAACGCCGGGTTTGGCCAGCGGGCTGCAGTTTGCTGATGCCGGTGTCAGGAGTGTCATTTGGAATGGTGGGGAGGTGGAGGGAACAGGGACCTCAAACAGAAGCCGCTGGAGTAGTGTGTGATGGAGAGGGAGGGACAGATGCACAAATGCTGTGGCCACCTGGGCACCAGGATGGACGACTGAGGGAAGGGAGAACAGAAGAGCCTGTGGTCTCTGGCTAGGGTGACAAGAAAGCACTGGACAGGTGATGACATAGAGATGGCATGGGTCAGGAAGACTTGTGAGCTGTGGCCATACACTTTGTGCCCAAGTGCAGGCCAGCCTGTCTGAGAGAGAGCCAGATTATACCACAGACAGCTACTCGGAGTGCTGGGCAGTCGAAAGAGGTGACACCTGTTGTTTTTCCTTCCCAGCATCCTAGAACCCTGGTCCTCCTGGAGCAGCACCCCTTCCCCTGTTTGGTCTATGGTTTGAGTGGGGCTGGTTCCTCCCCAGGGCTAGGGGATTGGTTCAAAGATAGTGAATGGTCCAATGAGTCAATCCCAGGGTTTTAGGGGAAGGAGAAGCTTCTTTTTGCTAAACCCCAAAGTAGTAGAATGCAGGCTATGACTTTCCAGGGCCTCTGTGTGGAGAGAGACTGGCTGGGAAGGAAGCCAGCATGGAAATGCCAATCCCAATGCCACCAGTGACCCCTGGATCCGGCCATACCTAAAGCCAATCCTGGGCCTCCCGGTTCAGGAGCTAATCATTTCCCATCACTTGCTCATGCCTGTCCGGCCTGGGCTTTTGACACTTGCAACCAAAGTCTAAAACATCTAGCTGCTATTAGAATGAAGCCCTGGAGGGCAGAGGCCTTGCTCTCGGAACCACATGCGGCAAAGTGCCCGTCTTAAAGGAGTGTTTGACAAATGGCCTTATCTAAAAGCATCTGCGTCTACCTCACTTATCTCTAGACCGTGCCCCTTAAACATAGTAGGTGTTCAATAATTGCTGGTGCCAGAATGGAGGCACCTAATCCTAGGGCACCAAACAGTCTGAACTAGAGGCAGCTCTCTGAAAAGAAACAGCAGGCAGTATGGATTTCTCCACCTCCACCGACTAAGTGCTCAGAAAACCCATGAGCTTTGGGGACCTGGTTCTGTCTCATACAAACAGCCGAGACAGCTCCAGAGGGCTCATGGGACGCCAGCTATAAATGTGTTCAGGCAAGAGCCTAAATGAAAGAAGGGAATTACCTGGTCCCAGAGATGACTGGGGAAGGGGCAGGCCTCATGCTGGGCATGGAAAATGTTGGCTGTTAGCAGCAGCTCCCTAGGCAGAGAGACTGAGCGGGCCATGGAGCTCTACTGAGTGTGCTGACACTGATTCCACAGCTGGGGTGGGGATGTGGGTGGGCAGCTTGGGGTCCCAGGCCTGAGACCCAACAGAGGCTCTAGAATACTCAACTATGAGTTTTCTATGAAATGTGTGCGTGGAGAGCTGCTTAATGGGGGTGTGGAGCAGAATGGAAAGAGCACTGTAGAGAGAGTCCACGCACTGGGATCTGCGTCCTCATGAATGGGTGACCTTTGGCGAGTTACCTCCGCTGTCTGGGACCCAATCTCCTTATCTGTATATGAAAGAACTGGACCAGAGAGGGGATTCTCGACTTGAGGGTAGAACTCAGAGTTTGCCTAAAAGGTGCTCAAACGCACGTGCTTCAAGTGAACAAGAAATAAACACGCCTCCCACGTGTGCAAACATCAGGAGTATGCAGACCCTTGGGGTTTTTTTTGTTTAAAAAATTTTTTTTAATCCTTACCTGAGTATATTTTTTTCCCATTGCTTTTCAGAGAGAGTGAGGGGGGGAGGGAGAGAGAGAAACATTAATGCGAGAGAGACACATGGACTGGTTGCCTCCTGTACATGCCCTAGATACGTGCCCTTGACCTGAAATCGAACCCATGACCCTTTGGTGTGTGGGCTGACACTCTAACCACTGAGCAACACTGGCCAGGGCCAGGCCCTTGCTTTTGGATGTGTTTCTATTTTAGTGACCAAATTCCTAAATCCACAGTCACTCTTGGTCCTTCTGCTCTCTCAGTGGGCAGTGCAGTACCTGCAGAGGACAGGTGCCCTCCATCTCCACGCAGAGGCCACGTGTGCAACGTGGGCCTTCGCGGCCTTAATTTCCTGTCCCACCACTTACTAGGCAGTATGGCCTTGGGCAAGGTTCTTAACTGGCTATGCCCTGGTCTCCTACCTGCAAACATGCCTAATGTTAGTCCCTACCTTTCAGAGTCCTTCCGAGGCTGGAGCCAGACGGTCTACGCAAAGGTGTGGAAGACGGCCCAGCGCACGGCGAGGGCTCAGAACCCGTTTGCTATTCTATGCAACCAGTGACACCCACACGACCACACTGGGGGTATCTACACTGTGGGTGTCCGTGGACTTGTACCTTAAAAAGCTGCCCCTGTAAAACTAACCCCTGCTGTTACGAGTCAGGAGAGTGGCTCCTCTATCGTGGGGAGGGTGACAGGGAACGGGATAGGGGTGCTTGGAAGCGGATATGGGGGGCCGTCTGGGGCTGGTAATACAGTTGGCCCTTGAGCCACACAGATTTGAATGCCCTGGTCCACGTACATGCAGATTCTTTTCAATAAATACTGTAAATGCATTTTCTCTCCCTTATAATTTTCTTAACATTTTCCCCTCTTCTCGCTTACTTCATTGTAAGAGTTCAGCGTATGATACATATAACATGCAAAATATGGTAATTGACTATTTATGTTTATCGGTAAGGCTTCTGGTCGACACTAGGTCACCACTAATTAAGTTTGGGAGTTAAAAGTTACACACGAATTTGCAACTGCGCAGGGTCAGCAGCTGTAACCCCCGCACTGTTCAGGGTCAACTGTATTTTGTTCCTTGATCTGGGTGCTGCTCACCTGGGTATGTTCAGTTTGTGAAACTGGATCAAGTGCACTTTCCTGCAGGTATGTTACCCTTCAGTAGAAAGTTCTAGAACCAAAGGTACTCTTAAAGGAAAAGACAGAATGTCAGCAGCAGCTGCAGAGCCCCCATAGAAATAACATTTAATACATTTGTGTTTTCCATTCCCTTGCTCCTGGGCAATGCTGCCATCTCTGCGCCCTGCAGCCTGAAACAGCCTCCAGCTTGGTTTGCTCTGCAGGAACAGCTCCCTGCGAGGTTCACAGTGCCAGCAAGCTCCTCGCCCCACTCAGTCCCGTCCCACTCTCCACCCCCAGGTCCATTCCTCTACCCAGTTGCTAGATATCGCCTCCTCTTAGGACCTGGAGTTGCTGACATCAGCTTGCTGGGCTCCTGCTCTCAGTGACCCAGAGCTACGGGAATGACTGAGAAAGGAAAGGGAGAGGAGGCTGGGCTTCACTCAGCACTGGCCCAGGGGCGATTTTCCACAAGCCACCCTGACCCCTCCCCACCCCTGTATGCAGAAACCCCAGCCGAAGCACTCACACTCTGCTCGCCCCCTGCACCCCAAGACTCAGCCAGATGGTTCTCGGGCAGGATTTCCTTCCTGCAGCTTCTTGTCTCAGACACTCCAGCCCCTAGGACAGTCTACTCAGTCCTGGCAGCAGGGACTCGTAATTCACACACACTGGATTCCAAGTTCCCCGCGTTCTCACAGTGAGGGAAATGCTCAAATACATCTGCTCTAACTAAATCTTCCCATGGAGACTCGCTGTTGGGGGAGCAGGTAAAGATTAACCTGCTTCAGAAAGAGGGAAGGGGTAAGACAAATAGTGGTTCACCCCAGAAGAGAAATAAAGGAGCCAGCATTTGTAAGTCACTACCTTACTTGATCCTAATTACCACCCTAAGGGAGGTGTCGTTATCCCCATTTGGCAGGTGAGAAAACTGAGGCTCAGAAAGGCTAAGTGACTTGCCCGAGGCCATACAGCCTGTAAGCAGGCATCCAGAACTCATCTCCAGCCCGCTGGGCCTGGCTCCAATGCCTGGAGTGTTTCCATCTTGGCTCGCTCCTCACAGCCATCATCTGAAAACAATTAGCCCACCTAGGAGGCTTCCAAGGTGACATCAACTCACACACGTGCAGAGATCGGAGAGCTTTAGCCGCAGTTTCCAACACAGGCACTAATAATAGCTTGCTATTCTGGGATAATCAAGTAAATAATGAAGTAAGCCACTTCCTTCAACAAATAAACCCAGAAGACCCAATTTAACCACACCAAGTACAATAATAGATTCGAATCCCAGGTCAATTGAGTCACCCCCCCCCCCCTTTTCCTCTCATCCTGACTCATTACCCCCTTGTGAATGTGAAACAGATCTCCCCCCCCCCTTCATCCCCTGCAGCAGCAATAGGCATACAAGTACCTGATGAGCATCCCTTGTCAACACTGGTTCATTGGAAATCACTTCTGTCTGCATCCACACTAGGAACAAGCCCACCCCCCCACCCCAACCCCCAAATCTGTATGAAAATCCCGCTGCCTTTGCTGTATCCAATCACCCTGCAAACTGGTTCTAATGCTGTCACCAGTCTTAATGCTGGACACCACTGAGGGCAGGCTGAGAGAAAAGCTTCCACTCGAGTTCATATTGACCCCTTTATTACAAACACAAACAGTTCCTAAGCCCCCGTTCTTAAATCCCATCATTTCTCTGGACAAGATAAAACACCCAGCTGAAGGGTTAACTGGTCTACCTGGTCTGCCTGGCTGGGCACACACCGCTCCTGAGGTATTACAGACATTTCTGCAATAGCTGTGCTTAAAGCACAGAGAGGTTAGGTAACTGGCCTACAGTCACACAGCAAGTGGCAAAGTTGGGGTTTGTACACAGGCAGCCAGCACCTCATCACTACACTGTATTCCTATCTACTCAGGAGACAGACATACACAGGACCCACACACCAAGGACAGTATTGGGTTTTCTTTGTTTCTTTTTTAATTTATGTTTAAATTCATATGACTTGCTCTTTTCTAACAAAGTCACTGAACTGAGGCCTTGGCAAGACCAGAACAAAGCTTGTTCAAACATCTTTTTAAAAAAATGCAATTGTTTCCCAGAGAAAAAGAGCTGTCAGTCAACTCCATGTTAGTATAAATTAGCCCCATCAGCTTTGCCCAGTAATGCTGGGCAGCAGCAGCGTGGAAAGAATGGGTGGTCTGACTGAGAAGGGAGGAGGGTAACGTAGGAGCAGAGCATATGTGGAGGGGGTAGGGGCACTCTGCAAGGAAGGACTTAGAAGAAGAAACAGATGAGCCCCAAACTATCTAGAAGAGTTGGGGGGCAATTCTCCCTGATTTCTGAGGTTTCATTTCCAGGATCTCAAACTCCAACCAGTCCTCTTTGAGCTTTAGAGTCTGCTGTTTTGAACTAATGCTGGGTACAGGGGTAGCGAGGGGGGGCTAAATGCTCGTGACTGCATGGGGACTGACGGGGGCACTTTCCAAAGACTGATGCTCCCCTTCCATGGTGTGGAGTTGCCACTGGAAAACTGCCCCCAGGGGACTTTGTCAGCCAGACCACAAGCGAGCGCTGTGCCACTTCTGTCCCAAAGTACTCAGAAGCAGGTGTGCCTTCCCAATGCTCTCTCCCCTCCCACCAGGGCCTGGAGGCCACGTGATGAAGATGGCAGAGCAGAGGTGGAAGGAGCCTGGGTCCCTGTGTCACTGCCTGGAAGGCTCCCTGCCCAACACTCACACTGGATTGTTGTGGGCGTGAAAGATAACCTCCTGGGGAAGATACTGAGTTTGGGGCTCCTCTGTTACTGTTAGATGGTCATCCTAAGTAGCCTTCAAAGAAATAACATTTTCTGATCTTTCAAGCACACGACTCTCACAGTCTTGAAGCTCCCACCTCCACGATCTGATTGGTGTGTGGTGTGGACCACTCTAGGGGATGTGAAGGACTGGATGTTCTTCATGGTCGTCCCCAAGGATATATACTCAGGAAAGGGGAAACGTTTAGACTCTTGATATGTAACTCAACATATTTCAGGTCCATCACAATTAGGAAGTGGGTGGCCACACTAAGCTAGGTTATAACGACACTTAGCACTCGATACTCCTGCCTGCCTCACACAGGTATTTTCAGAAGCCAGGGTAACCACTTTTATGTCTTGATTATGACATACAACTGGTTTACTTATTCCAGGGAATGTTAATCTTGTTCAACAGCTTTGCCCTTGTACCTTGAACCAAGAGTAAAGTCGATAAACCTTACATGAGGCCCACAATCAGCAAACTATAAAGTGCTTAAATGTATGGAACCAATACACCCCATCGCTTTTATCAGTCCATCAGTAAGGAAATCAGGCAATGGGCCTCAATGAATTTGCATATGTTTTTACGGCATTGTGTTTAGAGGAAAACGACGAGTTTTGTTATTAGCGGGTATATTTGAACTTTGTCTGTTCTGTACCCCGGGAAAGGTGGGAGCGTTTGGGGGGAGGGATGTGAGTGTATGGGTCCACAGGGACAGGACTGAGACGCCTCTCTGTTCCCCATGCTTCATAACTATCGAGTCACCTGCCTGGCCACAGATGCTGGGGAATTGCAGGTAGCAGCAACTCACATAGGGCACAGAGAGGTTAGGTAACTTGCCCAAGGGCACACAGTACAGGGCACATGTGGGATTTGAACCCAGGCAGTCTGGGTGTTAAACACAATCTCTTTGCCACTATATAACTATCACGATGTAACACTGCTCAGGGGGATGGTCTTCCAAAGAACTGCCCTTTGCGAGGTTTTCCACGACTCTCTCAGGTACACGGAGTGTCCTTCTGCTATGTGCTCCTGTCTTTTGCACACAGACCTACTCTGGCCACTGTCACACTGTACTGCAACGGTTTCTCTACCTCCACTTCAGGCCATTCTAACCCATAGGGTGCCTAGAAGTAGTAAAGGTGGCCCTTCCTCAAGACATTTTGCTCCCATCTGTTGGAGTATTGTCATAATAAAAAGTCAAATCAACAGCCTGTGGCTTGAATGGTGCCCTCTAGGGTTGTGCAGCACATAACTGTCTACAGCGATCTAGAGCAGACCTAGAGCACAAGTTCCTTGAGGACAGTATTTTATTTTTCCATTTGGTGGCGACAGCTCCTAGCACAGCACCAGGCACATAAGAGGGTGCAGTAAATCCTTGCTGACTTCATTTGCAAGTGCTGCTGACTAATGACCCTGAGGGGCAGGTGACGTCTGGCTTTTTCTTAGGAGGCCGAGACCGTGGTCTTTTCCTTGTTTCCTCCTGCCCCTGGGGAAGCAAGGACCCAGTTCCCAGGCGCCGTGTGTGAGCTCCTCCCTCTAGATGAAGTGGAGATGCTTTCAAAACAATCCTTTCCACTCAGGCTTCCACTCTCCCATTTCCCAATTTCTGCTCTCCGGTGGGGACTGGCACAAGTACCAACGAGATGTGAGATTTGTTTCCTTCCTTTAGCCAATAACTCTTCAAACACACTTGTTTTACACCAGGCATCAAGAGTATTGACAAAAGCTCTTCCTAACTTGCATTTGCAAGGTCTGCGTCTCCCACTAAACACCGATGCCCACAGAAACCAACCAGGAAAGGCAAAGAAGGCAGGGGACCCACGTTCTCAGGTTGCTTTCAGAGGAAACCAGCTCATTAGGACGCGGTCTCTCGTGTTATAGGTGATCATGTGCTCAGTTATACTCGGTTCAATATTCCGCAGGGAGGCAGGGATGGTCCTGATGAACTGGGTTCAAAACCACGAGTAAAAGGTGCCGCAACCCTGTGTGGCCCAAAGGAGGTGACTGTGGCCGGAGCTTTCCAGTCCAGCTCCATCGAGTCTCCTCTCCCGTTTTACCTGTCCCTCTGGGTGGGTGGATGGATGGGTAGGTGTGTGTCCCCCCACCCTGAGGCAACATCTGATTTTTTCCAGTTTATCAAGGTGCCGTAATTACAGATCATTAGCAGGATGCCACCTGTTCCAACATATTGGTACTTTATTTAAAATTGTGTCCCACCCACTCTTCATTCCTCCTTGACCCCCAGCTTCCACAGCTCAAACAAGGCAAGTTCTCCTTCTCTGCAAAGTTTTCTTTAGGCCACACTCAACTCTCTTCTCTAACTACCTTTGCAATTAAGAAATTTCACTGCAATTGTCTTAATTAACGAAAATGGTACAAACTCTCCCTGGGAGAATGTGCTGGGGGTACCAGCCCTCATCTCCCCAAATGTAAAGGCAGATGGAAGTGACTAAAGATGCTCCAAAGATGCACAGCCAATCCCAGAAGGCAATAAATGGCTTTCTAGTGAAACATGGGGCAACATTTAACTTAAAAGTCCATGCCTTGCATATGAAAAGTGGCAGTAACATCAGGGTTTTTTTCTATTCAAATTTTGTGAAAATCCAGCCGCCTTTTCCTCATTTCTTTGAGATCTATTTGTCTACCCCTTCTTGGAGAAAAGAAACCTCAGATCTATTTGTGTTCATCATGCCAAATGGGAGCTCTTTATCTCTGTCTAGTAGGTGTCAAAATTAAGGTGAGATCCAGCTGCACAAGCAAGTTTATGGGAATTTAGACCCCATGGAGGGACATTTTAAACTCAGTGTGCATGAAATTAACAGCATGTTATTTTCCGAGAACCCGGGTCTAGGTAACTCTGTGTCCTACCGAAAATGCATTTTAAGATCAATAGAGCCTGAATAAATTAGCAGGGATCTCCCCAGGCATTCGGTGAGTGTGCTGGCATTTAAATGTCATCTAACAAGGCTCCACAGGACTCAGTTGTTAAGATTGTTAATTAAGATTCTGGATCTCGCTGGAAGCCCCCTGAAGGAGGCCACCTGATCATCCTCAAACACTGTACAGTCACCAAGTATGTCACATGGTCCTTGCCCGTGAGGATCTCATCATGGGAAAGAAGCAGTCACTAAGAAAGGGTCACCCTGTGGGAAAGACAAGTGTCCCTTCTGTGGCAGCTCCATCCAGGGTAGCTGTCTTTCTCGATGGCGATTCTCTGCACCTTGCTTGGCCCAGCGTGCGCCAACAACTGTAGTAATGCCCCCTTCCCATCTGGGCTAGCATCACAGGGCTATGTTTGAGCCCAGCAGGTGCGACGGACGTGAGGGAAGCCATCCCAGCAGCTCCGGGCTGCTCGGGGGGCCTGGGGAGCAAGGGACTGAGGCTAACAGACTTTCTCTTAAGACATGGAAAGCTTCAGGAAGGAGGAGGTGATGCCAATGAGATCGGGCCTCAGAGGCTGAACCAGACTGTATTCTTTCCCCTCCCTTCTTCCATCTGCGACAGTCCTACCAGTTTCTCTTCCAAAACAGTGCCTGCATGCCTGCTTCTCTAACACTTGGCGCAGTGCCTGCTGCCAGCCTCACCTCTTAAGCCCTGCTGTGGCTGTGCTAGGCCACTCCTCAGAGGCCCTCGGTGGCCCCTACAGTCCTGGGGTTGAGGCCATCCTCAGAGCGGCAGGATCATAGCAACGGCCCATGCTCCTCCTGGCCCAGCCCAGAGCCGGGGCCGGGGTGCAGGGGCTGTGACGGAGGAGCTGTGACTGCGGCTCCCACTCAGGGCTTGGCTCTATGTCCCCTATTTTGGGTGTGTGGCTATTTCTTGAAGAAGAGCTGTGAGGGGTCAGGCGGGGTTCCTGCTGACCTGCGTAAAGTTTTCTGCTTCAGGACCGCTCTGGAGTCAGATCCTGCTTATTCTATGAATTCTAAATATCAGTATGTCATTTCCTTCTATCTTTAGGGTGAGAAACATAATATAGGTAGGAAAAGCCTTGCTACCAGATGGACTCCGACTTTTATTAAATCCCAACTTGCAACGTTAGATAATCACAAACAGAACTCTCAGAGACATCCCCATTCCTTCTAAAACATGGCCCTGCCTGGACGATTCCAGCCTTGCCAGCGGCTGTCTTTGAGGACCCCGCACCCCAGCCTATCACTGTCCTGCACACAATCTCTGGACGTTCTGACCTCCACCCCTTGCTCATGCCCCTTCCCCCCTGCCCCACCCAGCCGATTTAAATCCCCTTGAGCACAGACTGTCCCCTCCTCCAGGACACTTGGGCGACCACTCTCACGCAGAATCTCTCCCTGCTTCCTGAACAGGAGAGAGAGCACTGGGCTGGGCGTTAAGGAAGCTGCATTTGGCTCATCGCAGGCTTGTTGTCAAGACACAGACAGACACCCAAATAGTTCCAGACCCAGATCGCTCACGCAGCCACACAGATGGTTGCTCCACATGGTGACTTAGGGCCTCCTCCCAGTGCCGCGCAGCCCTGAGAAGCCGGGCAGGAGCAGGAGGAGCTGAGCCCGGAGGGAGGCTAATTTTCCATGGGACTCTGAGAACAGACACCTCTGCATTCCCAACGCAAATTTCGGACTCCCCTCCTGGGTACGTTTCACACCATCCTGCAACCTCAGAGCTGGAACAGTGGGTGAACTACCATGGCAAAGGGGGGGGCATTTCCCTTCCCATGCTTCCCTACAGAAGACTTTACAAGCAGCCAAAACTCGAGGTCAGGAATGTGTACACTTTCTTCCCATAGTTTCTTACACTAAGAGAAGACGCTGTGAGTGTCCTAAAGGCAGGAACGGGAGGCTCGTCCACACTGGGACCTCTGGAGATGAAGCCCTAGGACCCCATGCGTGAGAGGGAGCCCCCGATTCTCATCTCTACCCTGGTAAAAAGAGGGTTGTGGGAGGGCGGGGAGAGCCACGAGCAGAGGGGTGACAACAGATTCAGAAAGCGACTCAAATGCCCCCACTAGACATGTCAACATGGCATCACAGCTCAACAGACTGCTGAGCAAACAAGAAAAATCCTGACTCTGAAGGACAGGAGAGACGACAAAGTGGAATACGAAACTGAGCCCACTGTGCCCACGACCTCCCGATCCCAGGTCAAGAGCCACAAGCCCCCTAGAGGTAAACTGACGGTGACAACGAAGCAGCTGTGGGTGTATTTTTAAACCCAACATGAAGCTGTAGGATGATACAGGACGTCCCAGTCCCAGATCGGGTCCCCATTCCCTTCCGTGTGATTTCTGCACCCTTGTTTCTGATACACAGGCTCCCTGTGTATCTTTTCACACTGCGCCCAGCAAGGAGGAAAGAGAGCAGCTGGGGCTCGCCCAGCCTCATCGGTCCCCACTCCCTGGGGGACAAAGCGTCCCATGGTGAAACAAAGCCTCACTCCACAGCCGGGGCAAGGGGCACAAGGATGGCAGGGGTGGGACTTATCCAAATGGAAATATGCACAAGTCTCAGTCTAACTATTGGCCAATGAAAAACCCAAACACGCTCACCTGTGCCGTAAACGACCCACCCCGAAGGAGCGGACATGAGGCCACACTGCCAGCGGTTTGCTGCTGAATGAAAACAAGACCAGCTGCAATGAAAACCTGGGACCCGCTGGGGACAGTGAGCAGAAGGTGTAGGCCTCAAGCACGCCTCCTGCAAGTCAAGAAAGCGTCAGCCTTCTACACATATAAGTCAGAACTGCTTCATACAGAATCCTGAATGAGGGCCTCAAATTCTAGAAACTCACTAATTTTAGTTTACAAATAAAAAGTCTCAGCAAGGCAGCCCTGAGTAGCCAGCTCAGGTAATGGGAACCCTTTCTGCAAATAAAGTTTTGGGAGCTGGTTGGAGGTGCACCATTTGCCCACAAGGAGGAACCAGGGAGGGGTTTTGTTGTTTTTTACTTGGCCCTGGCCTGTCAGGGGGCCCACTAGGTCTCCGAGGTGAGCCATAGCCCCCGCTCTGAGAATCGGCCGCCTAGAGAGACCTTTGCACCGCTGCACTGTTCGGGCAGTGGGGTTGGGGAGAGCGGCTTCCACTCAGCCCAACGCGGTTCAGCCAAGACTAACCTTTAACCCAAGACACCTGGTCCCCCCCCCCCCCCCCCCCCCGTCAGGCAGAAACACCTGCTGTAAGAGTGATACAAAAAGATGGGCCCACATTTTCTTACCACTTACAAGGAGAACAGGATGACTATTTATAACCCTATCTGGGGTCAAGTTCAGAACTTGACCACCGACCCATCCTGGAGGCCACTCAGACTTCCCCACCTACCTGCATCCCTCTGTTTTCCCTGCCCCACCCCCTTGTCACTCATGCTGTCCGGCGTTTAAGTGGGGAGTTACCCCACAGGGCAGGTCTCACAGCATCTCTTAATTGGTACCTGGTTTTCTCTGAGTGGAAGAGGCTGGGACGTTTGTCCTGAAGCAGGAGAGTCTGGAATGATGGAGTGTAACTTACTTTCTTTCCCACTCTACCCACCACATAAATTTAACAGCATTCACAGAGAATGAGGAAGTGGTACTGCTGATGACCTACACGGTGTTCGCATTAAGTGGCTATTTATGGCTCAGAGTAGTTTTAAAACTTATATGAAGAAGAATCTGAATTTCTACTGAAATAACATCACCTAATCTGAGTGTCCTTAATGACTGTTTCAAACAAAATTTTATGTAGGGTTACAGTAAAAATAATATTACAATTGCAATAATTTCCCATCTGGACTACCATTTTTAACTGCTTGCAGAAGTCTGCATTCTGCATTTAGAAACATTAAAAATGGATGTGATTTCCCCAAACGAAGGGAAACATTCTAATTTATAAAGAGAGAGAGAATGACAAGCACCAAACTGTGAGAATTAAAGAAGGGAAGCTGGGGATCACGGCATTGCTCCTGTCAAGAGCTGGCCCTGGGACTAGACAGAAGCTCTGCACACCTCCTTCGCATCTGGCCCAGCCCTATTTCAGAGGGCGAGCATCCACACGGGCAAGCTCCCTGCACCCTGACAGCTTTGAGAGCCCTGTCATCAGGCGAAGGACAACGTCAGAAGCTCCTGGAACCTCCAAGCATCCCTGTTCCTTGGAGACCTCCAAAGAGGGTGCTGCTCATCAAGAGTCAGATTCTGTGAAGGACGGAAAAGGAAAGTCAGTCCTAACTGATAGCTTCTCCCTCCTACTCTTTGCACGACTCTGCACCAACTCAGAGGGTTTTGCAATTCTGCCACTGAGGCGTCTGGGTGCCCGCCTCCCATTCCAAGGCCCTCTTCAGTGGGTGGTTCTGAACGTGAACTCTGGCTAAACAGCAAGGCACGCAAATCAACCCACAAACCCTGTTTGAGCACTCATCGGGGACAAGACCACTTCCAGACACCACCCAGAGAGGAGGGGCTGTCACCCCAATACATAAATTAAGGTTTTGTTATGGATACAAATAGAGCCATCAGGGCCTGGGCATCTAGAAGGCAAGTGGCAGGCAGAGGGGAAATCAGGATGAAATCAAGCAAGGCTGACAAAAACCAGGGACTTGGAGAAAAGAGAATCTACTTTTGTGTCTTCTTTCAATGATCCTAACATTATAAATAAGATAGCCACCCAATGCATTTTTCAGATCAAGACATGCTACTTTTCTACACACTAATCTCTAAATCCAGAAATCCTGCCTTACCTCTTTGTAGAAAATTACACTACAAAGAGTGTCTGATAATGTAGAAAGAGAAGGGTAAAAATAAAATGGATAGGGCCCTGGGGAGAAGGAAAGAGCTGTCTGAGAAGGTGCCTTTCGGAGTGTCCCGGATACAGCCAGAGCTGGTAGTGATCACGGTTCAGCCCTGGCCGGGGGCTCCATGGGAAGAGCTGGCAGCAGAGTGGGTCACAGGAGTTGTTCTCACATGGGGTCTCTCATGCAGTGACAGTCAGACGTTGGCTGAAGCTGCTGTTATCTGAAGGCTCGACCGGGATGGACGCCACAATGGCGCACTCATGTGGCTGGCGGTAGATGCTGGCAGTTGGCTCGGAGCCCAGCTGGGGCTGCTAAGTGGAATGTCTCCAATGTCACTTGAGCTTCTCAGAACATGACAGTTGGGTTCTGAGAGGGAGAGTCCCACGAGATGCAGATGAAAGCTGCAAGGCTTCTTATGATCTAGTCTCAAAAGTCCAGAGTGTCTCTTCTGCCACATTCTACTGGTGGAGAAAGTCACTAGACCAGCCTAGTTTCCAGGGGAGTGGACTTGACTGTGGGGATTTGATGGAGGAGTGGACTCGATGGGGGAATAGCAAGGTCACACTGCAGAAAAGCATGTGGAACCAGGAGATAGTGTTTTCCAAAGAGGGCTGCAACCATCACCTACCCCTGCCAGGTACCACATACTATTTTAGACACTTGGGGTAAAGGGGTATGGACAGTGGTGAATCAGACAGATGGACTTTCCACATGGAGCTTACTTCCAGTAGCATGTGGTGATGGGTCCCAAGAAAGACTTTGGGGAAACTATAGTTCAAGTGGTAACGATCTACAGTGGGCCCACAGGTCCTGATCCTAGGGCACAAGGGTTGGACTGGGATACACACAAAATCTGCAGATCAAACCTGATGGAAGCCCTAGCCGGTTTGGCTCAGTGGTTAGAGCATCAGCCTGTGGACTGAAGGGTCCCAGGTTCATTTCCAGCCAAGGGCACGTATCTCAGGTGCAGGCTTGATTGCTGGCCCTGGCTGGCAAGTGAGAGACAACCAATCCATGTGTCTCTCGCACATCAATCTCTCTCTCTCTCTCTCTCTCTCTCTCTCTCTCTCTCTCTCTCTCTCTCTCTCTCCACTCTCTGAAAAGCAATGGAAAAAATATCCTCAGGTAAGTATTAAAAAAATAAACAAAACCTGATGGAAGATTTGGTGTTTTAATGAAACTCCGAGCTTGGAATGGCAAGTGTCTCTTCCACTCCCACCTCTCTCTCCACTCCACTCTCCTATACGGGAGACATGGCTGTCTGTCCTCCAAAGATTGTGGCTCTCTCTTCCAGTGAAAAGTTTTTGCTGAGAAGTAACTGCCTAATCAGGGACACTTCCCAGGCCCCCTTGCATTTGGGTGGGGCATCAGACCAGCTCCCCCTGGGAGCAGTGAAATGTGCCCCTCCAGACCAAGTTCATCAAACATCAGGTGTGTTTATTCCACCCCTCTTCTTTCCCCATGCACTGGATGAGTGGGCAAGACTCAGAGCCCTAGAGAGACAAAGCTAGAGATAGAAGGAGCCTGGGTCCCTGAATGACCACGTGGAAGAAGCACCACCAGCAGGAACACACCCGGGAGTGTTACACAGTGAGAAGCAAACCTTTACTGTGCTAAGACGCTAAAATACGAGGGTCTGCTCCGCTGGCTGGCACCCTATCTAATACAATACCACCTTCTGGTCATGGTCAACTCGAGGTCCCTAAAATAGTATAGCAGTTTTCCCTGGCAGACCTGGTGCCCGTCCCACTTTTGTAAAAACCACTGGTGGGCTTGTCTGGGACAGTGCGGTGATAAGACCGGTCCAGGGAGGCTCACAGAGCCCACAGTGCAGCCCCAGCCCAGCCTGGGGCAGAGAACAGAGTATGGCCACAGAGGATGTTTCATCATTTTTGTGGCTGTTCTTATTTCAGATTCATGGTAGTAAAGGAATCAAATTTCAAAAAACATTTTAAGAAAATATTTTGTCAGATCTTAGGGTAAAAATTAACTAGAGGGAGAGCCATGTTTTAACTAGAGGGGAGGGGGCAAAATTAAGGCAAAAGTGTTGAGTGTTTAAAAATACCTTAAATGTAATCAAGGCTGACAGGCCGATGAAGCCAAGTGGGAGGCCCGGAACGGGTCCTGTGGGCAGCCACTGTGCCCTCTCTGCTCTGGGGAAGGAGAGGTGGTGCGAGCAGAGTGCTCCCTCGGGAGGGAGGGAGGAAACTGTCAACCTGGGCTATGAGACCAGTGGGGACAGCAGCGGGGACACCTCAGGCTGGAGAGTGGCAGGTTTAAGAGAAGCAGGGACGATCTGGGAGGAGGGAGGAGAGAAGGGGCAGGGAGAGAAGCCAAGTGAGGACTCTGCAGGGGGCTGGGAGAAGACAAAGCACCAAAATACCGCTGCAGAGGGACCAGCTGGCATCAGACCAACTGAGCAGAAGAGGCGAGTTCAGAAACCAGACCAGGCCCGGAGGGAGCTGGCTGATGCAGGGAATGCAGCAGCCCAAAGTTCAGGGGCCCAGGGAACGGGAGCTTGCTAATGAGGCACGTGGCCCTGGGGCAGGAGCACCAGCTGGGCACAGGGGCGGGGCTTCCCACCCAGGAGCTGAGCAATGTGGGCCAGGGTGGACATGTGAGTTCCAGAACCATCCCCTGGAACTGGTACCGACACCCCAGATGAGCAGATGGGCAAGGATGCCTCTGAGGTCCCCTTTCCTCCTCCTCGGTACCAAGAGAGGAAGGGGAAGTGTGGCATCCCCACCCCACAACTATGCAACTGTAGGCATTAAGAGGGAGAGGCAACCCAGGCCACTGGCTAAAGTCCAGCCCTGAAGACAGGGGTCCCCAATCAATGCCCGTGGGCCGTCTTTGAATGAAAAGGCTGGAAGTCAGTCATCAGGAGCTTCAAAGAACCAAAGAGGACGTGGAACCCAGGGTGCCCACCAGCAGCCACAGAACCATGGATCTCACTACTGAGTCCTGGGGAAGACTGTCCAGTGTGACGGGGACACCGCCTCGGCATCTCCTTTACACTCCACACCTAAATCTCACACACACAGGCCCTTCTAGGTCTCTCTCAAGGCTTATGAAGGCAACAACAGAGGAAAACAGTATAGGAATGGGGTACCAGGGGGGCTGGGAGTGTTGACCCCAGGTGCAGGCAAAAATGGGGTGCACTACATATAAAGAGTTTAAAAACAGTGTGGCGATTCCTCAAAAAATTAAACATAGAATTACCATTTGACCCAGAAATTCCTCTTCTGGGAATGTACCCAAAAGAACTGAAAGCAGGGACTTGAACAGATGTAAACGAATGGATAAAAACAAAGAGGTACATACATGCAAAGGGATATTACTCAGCCTTAAAAAGGAATGACATATTGACACCTGCTACAGCATGGATGCCCCTTGAGAACACTGTGCTAAGTGAAAAGCCAGTCGCAGAAAGACAAGTACTGTATGATTCCATTATATGAGGTCCCCAAAGTAGCTAAATTCCTAGAGACGGACAATAGAACAGGGGCCACCAGGCGCTGTGCGGAGTTGGTGTTTAATGGGCATGGAGTTTAGGTTGGGGAGATGAAAAGTTCTGAAGATGGATGGTGGTGACGGCTGCACAGCTATGGGATGGTTACACTCAGACATAACGGTGAATTTCATGTTATGGACATTTTCCACAATAAAAAAACAATAAAATTGGTTTACTTATGGTCACCACTGGCCAGCAATTTAAAATAATATCAGTGATAAAAATACTCCCCTCTGGAGGCAGACCATTCCCACTGCACCCCTGCCTGCCACCCCTGGGACCCCACAGCTCCCACTGTTGCATATCCTGCTGGAAGTGGGTGCACACAGGACAGGTTCCCACAGGGGTGGGGTGAGAGCAGGGCTGCTGTAGGAGCTTCTCGAAGGTCAAGGTTGGAGTGCACGTGTGCTCACAGATGCCTGCTAGACACATTTTTACAGCTATAGAATCCCACTCCCCACCCCAAATCTCCCCGCTGAGGACCACCTGGAATTCCAACACAAAGAATGAACTGAGTCTCAAGGGCAGTGTCACAGGCCAGCCGCCAGGGGCAGGGGCGGGCAAATCATCCTGCACAGAAGCCCCAATTCTGTTCCAATAATCTGCTTACATATCAAACACAGTAATGGAACATCAAACAAACTCCTTCGGTAGGTTGGGCTCGTGAATTCTTCTCGAACTTTTGCTGGTTTAACTGCCCAATGTGCATATAAATGCTTTGGGGGGGGGGGGGGTGAGGGGAGACTGAGGTTGGCTACCCCGTACCCCAAGAAAGGACACTCTAAGAGGCAGGGTCAGTCTTGCTCACAGCTGGATCCAGGGCACCCCACTGGTTGCAGACACTTGGGGAAATTGTAAAAGAAAGGAAAGTTAAGTGCTTTTTGTGCATTTGGATAATCTGCACAGTAACATTGGGAGGTAGATCTGATTCCATTTTACAGCTGAGAAACTAAGGCATGAAGAGTTCAGCTGACTTGCCCAAGGGTACAGGAGTCCGGCCCAGGCCCCTCTCTTCCCAACACCACTCGGTGCTTGTCGCATCATTCCAGGCCACACGTTACCCAGAAGGCCACCTTGCCTCCCCAAATATCCTCTCCCACTGAACCAGAGACATCTACAGAGGGAAAAGATGAAACCATTATGGGAAAGCACCTATTTTAGGTTCCTAAGAATGGAGATTTGGAGTCTGAAAATTCCCCTGAAGGATCTCATAGGTTTTTCAGATGGTCCCCCATCCGGCAAAATTGGTGCAGGGCTCAGCACCCTCACCAGATGGGCAGCTGCCTTAAAGCCACTGGGGACATGGGATCTGAGCACCCAGAGCCTGGTCACCTGGAAGCCCTTCCTTTCACCTGTGCTACCCTGTTGCAGAGGCAGATACCCAGCCCCCTCCCCGCTCCTCACACATCCCGGGAGGTGGGACATCAATGTCAAGAAGAGCATGGAGTGCTGGGAGGAAGGGACATGGGATGGGCAAACACTGCCCTTGAGACATTGCAGCTCTGCCTAACTGGGAGACAGAGCTGCACCCAGAGCACGTGGTACCAGCTCGAGCGGGAGCTGCGACAGGGGCCCATGCTGTTCCCAAGCAGCGTGGGAGCCGAGCTGTCATTCAGAAGCCCTGGAGTGCATCTAAATGGGGCTGTGTGACCTTGCCCGCCAGCTGAGCTTCTTTCCTCTCTTTGGGGATGGGAACTACCTGGCAGACCCCTCCCAGGTGCTTTATGAAACACAGCTCCTGGGAGCTGGGGGGCGCAGTGTCTTAGCAGAGATGCTAAGAGTTGAGGCATGATCCAAGCTGGGCAGGATCAATCAGAGTATCTCCAGCAAAGGAGCAGCAGCCCACACTTATTAAGCACTTGCTGTTTGTTTAGGCATGGGTCTAAGTCTCACGTTGCTTCCTTTATTGCTCAGAGCAACCTTATGTCTTAGGTGCTATGTTAATTACATGATCTCACTACACTGCATATGGGGGAACGGAGGCGCAGAGAGGTTAAGTCACTCATCTGAAGTCACACAGCTAGCATGAGCAAGCGCCGGGATTGACAGCCAGGCAGCGTGTCTCACAAAGCTGTCTCCTAAATATTACCCTCTTCTTAGCAGATGGGAGTGGGGGTGGAGGTGGAGAGGAACCAGATCCTTTCTTTCTCTGCATCCTGCCAATGGGTCACTTAGTAACCAACACCCTATAAACTGTCTTCTGAGCTTGAGGGGTAGAAATGCTCACCCACCACACCCCAGCTGGCAAGGTTCATGCTCACTGCTGTCCCCATATCCCCAATTAGGGAAAAATGCCCCCAGTGACAATAGATCTTCCATACCAAGGTCAGTCATTGCCATAAGAGTGTGCTCAAACATGCCTCGCCATGTGACCCCAAGTTCCCTTCCCCCTTCCTAGGTCCCACTGTGGCCCAGCTAAGGGCCCCCCAGTTTCAGAGTAAGCTGCTTTTCTATGCCTGTTTATTATGCCCCTCCCCCTGGGCTGCCCTTCCCCAGCCCCAGTGAACTAATATTTAAAGCCTCAGTGACAAATTGATGGTTGCCAGATGGGAGGGGGGTTATGGGGATGCATGAAAAAGGTGAAGGGATTAAGAAATGTAAATTTAAGTTATAAAAATAGTCACAGGGATGTGAAGTACAGCAGAGAGAATACAGTCAATAATACTGTAATAATTATGCATGGTGTCAGACTGGTACTAGACTTATCGGGATCACTTCATTAAATTACACAAAACTCTAACCACTAGCCCTGATGGGTGTGGCTTAGTTGGCTGGGCATCATCTTGTGTACCAAAAGGTTGCAGGTTTATCACTCAGGGCACGTGCCTGGGTTGTGGGCTCAATCCCCAGTAAGGGGAGTGTAGGAAGCAACTGATTGATATCATATCGATGTTTCTCGTTCCCTTTCCCTTCCTTTCTAAAATCAATAAAAACATATTAAAAAACAAACAAACCTCTACTATGTTGTACATTTGAAGCTAATATAATATTGTATGCCAACTATAACTGTAAAATAAAAATAAAAGCCCCAAGGCCTTCCTAGAATGCCATCCAGGCTAGACCTGCTGGGGGCTGTGAACTACAGCCCTTTCCCAGATCCCGGAGACCTTTCTACTTGTCCTTATACCTGATGCATAGCTATCTGACTGCAGGCAGGCTTCTCATGCAGTCTAACTTTACATCGCCCCCTCCCAAGCACAGGCACAGAGCAGGCCCAGTGCACATGCTCAGTGTTTTCAGAAATCAAAATTGACCTTAACACTCCCTCTCCATTAAACTTCCCCCAAAAAGCATCAGCTCTAAAATGGGACTAGGCTATACTGTATACGCCCTTTTCAGTCTTGATAAGCACAGCCTTGAAATTTAAAGTAAAATTTAATTTCCACAAAGAGGCTAAAAACTCTTCCCCAAGAGGCCTGTAATTTTCCTTTCTTATTTCCAACATTACCCCAAAGGCCCTGCCCGATGGGCTCTTCTGAGAACCGGCAGAGTGTATTTCATGCTTGGGCTGGGAGGGAAAACACGGGTGATGCAGAAAGAAAAATCCACAATGCCAAGTGGTAATCAAAAATTCATTTTGCTCCGTGTTTACTCGCTTCGTATCTCATTTGAGTCAGCCGGAGTCATTAAATGGTTTGCTCCAGACTACTTCTGGCTCACATTTCAGAGCCACTCTGCTCGCGGCAGAGACCTGATCTCCGCAGTGGTGTGTGGGTCCGGCCAGGGGGTGTATAAAGAAGGTGAGTCTGCAGGGACAGGGACTGGACGTCTGGGTGTCTGGGGCATGGCCTTCAGCTTGGGCATGACATGCGTTCCTTCACAAGCACTGCAATGCAGGTCTGCAGGACACCTTGCTGGGGTAGGGGAGCGACTGCCATGGTTGCTGCAGTCTCTGCCCAGGAAGCTCCCAGCCCAGCAGGGAGGCCAAGTGGGACACACGCGCGTGCGCGCACACACACGGTCATGGGCATGGCCTGTGCAGCCAGGACAGGGTTAGCACATGGTAACAGGAGAAGAGGAAGGAGTTCGTGGCAGGTGATGTTCCAGAAGAGGTGAGATCAAGCTGCACCTGAAGGCTAGGCGGGTGTGAGCCTGGGGACAGAGAAGGAAGATCATTCCAGAAGGAGGATGGTGCATGTAAAGCCTCCCGCACTCAGGTTGTCTGTCTTTCATTTGGGCACCTGTGTGGCTGCCTTCCCCAGCTTATCAATTCCACGACTGGGTCCACTTCTCTTGGTGCCCTCCAGGGTCTGAGCAAGGGGTGTGCAGGAGAGGGGGGCCCACAGTGAGGCAGGAGAGCAGGATGGGGACCAGACAGAGGGTCTTACATCAAGCTTTCAGCTTGGGCCAGGCCTTTAATAAACCTTAGGTCCCTCTCCCTTCCCTGAGGCCCCACTGGGGTCTTTCCGTGCGAAAATGAACATGTCTGCTGGCTCCAAGGTGACTGGGAGGTGATATAAATGATGGCTTGGGGAGAGAGACAGACTACTGCAACAGTCCAGGCAAGGCTGGTAGGGGACTGGTCTAAGGCGGGGTGGGTGAGGGAACCACAGCTGAGATTGGCCAGTGGCCTCAGTGCTGTTGAGTGCAGAGACGCAGCCCATGATACAGGTTTTCTGACACTGAATCCATTGCTCTATATATGCCACACCAAGAGGCTCTGTGGCCTAGAAGAGACACACTTCCTGTGTCGGCCACTGGAGGGCAGGGCGCCCAAGGCAGGATCTTCTGGGTCACAGCATTAAGAAACATCCCCCCACCACTTCGGAGCCCACGAATCTCCAAGAATTGCCCCAGGACTGATGTACAGAACTGACCGATTTCTTTGTTTCCTGTAGGGTCAGGTGGTTGCTAGAACCCGTGTCCTCATTCCTGCTCTGACATCAATGGCAAGGTACGTTTTATTTCTGTTTCTGCTTCCACTTTCCTCACAGGTTTGTTTGGCAGATTAAGTGAGATATTGTACCTGAAAGAGTCTAACCTGGTACCTTAGTAGCAAACATACCAGCTAACACATGTTGAGCCTTATGTGTCAGGCAAAGTTCTAAGCACTTTACATATATTAACACATTTAATCCCCACCATAGCGATGAGGGAGGGCCTGGATTATCCCCATTTAACAGATGGGAAAACTGAGGCTCAGAGAGGTTAACTACATTGCCTAAGGTAGAGCTATAAGTCATAGCCATGTTGACTTCAGAGCCAGGAGGTCTTATTTTTTATGTTTTTCTTTGCAACCTAAAGTATTTTGTTTTATTTTATTGAATTTATTGGGGTGACATCGGTTAATAAAATTATATAGGTTTCAGTTGTACAATTCTGTAAGACATCACCTGTATATTGTATTGTGTGGTCACCACTTAAAGTCAGGTCTTTTTCCACCAACTCTCCTTTATTCCCCGTTACGCAAAGTGCTGAGGTCCTAGAAAATCTCAGTGGCTTGTTTGTGGATTCCAAAGAAATAACACGGAGGACTGACTATGACAGACATGGGTTTATTAGGACTTAGATGTGCCCTGGTGGCGGCCGACGGGTGAAGTTCACAGCCGCACCAGCTGTAAGAGGAACCGCTAAGTCCCATCCAGCCTGCAGACAGGCTGCACGCCAGGGGCGGCTGGCAGGCTAGTGATATTGTTTGCTGCCACCCAGGCTTTCCCAGCACAAGGCTTTATAGAGTCTAGAAAACAGAGGAAAGCAGGGCATGCAGGGGGAGGGGGGCGGGCAAAAGCTGTTCGATCAAAGCACTAGCTGTTTACAATCCAGGCTCACATCTACAAGCAGTTTCTCTTTGACCTTAGACTGAGTTGCTGGCCGGGTTCCCAAGGTCTCACAGTTCACCTCCAGATGGCCCCACTATATCTCCCACCGGACGGGAGGGAGAGTTGGAGCATGGGAATGGGCCCGTGTTCCTATTTACCATACACCCCTATACCCTCTTCTACCTCCCCCCACCCCCTTTCCCTCTGGTAATCACCATACTATTGTCTCTGTCTATGAGTTTTGTGGGTTTTTTGCTCAACCCCTTCACCTTTTCCACCCAGCCCTGCAACCCCCCTCCCTTCTGACAGCTGTCAGCCTGCTTTCTACCTAACAGTCCGTTGCTATTGCGTTAGTTTTTTTTGTTCATTAGATTCCACATGAGTGAGATCATATGATACTTGTCTTTCTCTAACTGGTTTACTTCACTTAGCATAATACTCTCCAGGTCCATCCATACTGTTGCAAAGGGTAAGATTTCCTTCCTTTTTGATGGCTGGGTAGTATTCCATTATGTAAATGTCCCACAGCTTTTCTATCCACTCACCTACTGATGGACATTTGGGCTGTTTCCAGATCTTGGCCATTGTAAATAATACTGCAATGAATATAGGGGTGGATAGATTCTTCCAAATTAGTGTTCCAGGTTTCTTCGGATATAGTCCCAGAAGTGGAATTGCTGGTTCATAAGGCAGTTCTATTTTTAATTTTTTGAGGTAACTCCATAATGCTTTCCATAGTGTCTGTACCAACCTGCATTCCCACCAACAGTGCACAAGGGTTCCCTCTTCTCCACATCTTCACCAATACTTGTTTGTTGATTTACTGATGATGGCCATCTGGTAGGTGTGAGGTGATAGCTAGAGTATTTAAACCACTGTACCAGAAACACTGAAAAATATAACTGCCCCGCCCCCTTTAAAATTTAGTATTTCTGGTTGAAGAAAATATGTTCACTGTAGAAATTTTTCAAAATACGAAACAATCATAAAGAAGAAAATGAAATTCCTGGCAATCCTTCAACCCAGAGGTGACCACTCAACTTCTGGCCTATATCTTTACAAACTTTTAGACTTATATGACCCCAAAGTAGAATTGTGCATTGCTATTTTGTAACCTACTTAATTTCCCCTGTCCTTTGTAATAACCTAGAGCAAATCTAAAACAGACAAGTCTTTTTAGTTTAGATTCTTAATCATACAAGTTGAGGAAGGATTCTCTGAGGTGACATTTCAACTGGACCCTGAATGAGACCAAGGATCCTGCCATATCAAAACCCAGGAAAAGTGTTGGAGAGAGAGGGAACAGCAAATGCAAAGGCCCTGAGGCAGGAAGGGAGTTTAGAGCACTCATAAGAAACCAGTGCAGATTTTCAGCTAGGAAGTTGACCAATATGCTTCAAGTAATAGAAAAAATATGAACTGACACAATAAGGCAAATTTTCTTTTAAGAACTTCCATGCATTTGTATTATTTTTTAAATTATTTTTTAAAATCCTCACCCAAAGATATTTTTTCCATTGCCTTTCAGAGAGAGTGGGGGGGGGGGGGAGAGAAACAGCGATGTGAGATAGATACATCAATTGGTTGCCTTCTGCGAGCTCCCTGACCAGGGCCAGGGATGGAGCCTGCAACCGAGGTATGTGCCCTTGACTGAAATCAAACCTGGGACCCTTCAGTCCTCGGGCTGATGTGCTAACCACTGAGCCAAACTGGCCAGGGCTTCCATGCATATTTAAATTACTTGTTGGATTTCCTAGAGATTTCTGAAAGGTGGTAAACTAAATACACATGACTGCCTAAAACAGGGGCTCTCAGCCTCAGAATCCTGGTGCCCAGGCCACAGTCCAAGTGATACAGTTTTGGGAAAGGAGGGGGGCCTGGGCAGTTATTAAAACACTTCTAAAGCTCCCCAGATGATTCCAACATGCAGACCTGGTTGAGAACCACTAGCCTAAAGGATTAATAAAATATTAAATAATTGAAGAACTTAAAAATACTGTGCAAATGCAATTGAAAGTTCTTTGAGTGATCATCGGGCTTCATTTTGTAGCTCAGTGGGCATCTGAGCCAACCCACTTTCGAGACCACCCAGCCCTTACTTCGTGCACACCCTCCCAAGGGCTGTTTTCAACCGAACCCCAGCAACAGGCTCTGTAGGAAGGAGCCCTTCCCCTTCCACACAAGAGACAGGTGAGGCTCACATGCCCCTGCCCCCCAGGGAGGAGGTGCCCCTGTCCCTCTGAGCAGAGTGGAACCTCTGAGACCACCACCAACACGCTCCTTTTTTAAGCCCCTAACACATCATGTACCTTTACTCTGCTTTTTCTCAAAATGCTGGCTTAGTTTGGAATTCTCTTCTCCCTTTAAATTTAAATCATGTCCATCCTTCCAGGCTGGGGTCAAATGCCATCTCCTCCATGAAGCTCGACCCTAATCCACGCACTGCAGTCACCCAGAGCTTCTCTGTTCTCTCAGAGCAGGTTCCTTCCATGACAGCCCATCGCACTCTCCCTCAGAGTTAGACGTTACTTGTGGGCGAGGACTTTTGTCTAATTAATATTTATACATAAAAAGCCCAAAGATATATAGAGGGATCTTAATTCCCTTAAAAATCACAGTAGCCACAGCCCTGGGCTTCCTCTAAGATACCACTTGGCTCCACTTTTAATAAAGATGTTTATTTCATTGCTGTCTTTATTAACTTCAGTTATTAAAATGAAAAACCTCCATTGAAAAGACATCAGTGACAGAGTGAAGATGAAATGCACAGGGGTCCCAAGATCCTTGGAGGGCACATCCCTGATAAAGGACTTGGGTACTAATAGAAGCCTGGACAAAGGCTCAGACACATCGGGGGGAAGACATGTGAACACACACAAGAGAAGGTGCTCAGACCCGTCCACCTTCGGGGAAATGCGCATGGAAATCACAGGGTACCAGGAGAGAAGGTGTTAGGGAGGCGAAGTGCTGAGCTTCGTGCACTCTGGCGGCGGCCAGGGAGGCACTCCGGAAAACTGTGTGGCCGTGTCTATGACAGCTGTCCAAGCACATTCCCACGACCAGCAATTCTCCTCCAGATCCAACAAAAATGAGAGCACATATCCCCCCAAAGGCCTAATAAGATATAAGAAAGTTCACAGCAGCAGTATTCCCAATGGCCCCAAGCAACCTAATTGTTCCTCAGCATCTGAGTGGGCAAACCAGGAATTCAACAGAGCAACGGGAAAGAGGGGACCGTGCTACATGCAACATGTCTGAACGTCACAGATAATGTGAGGGAAAGCAGCCCGACTGCAGGCACATCCGCTCCCCTGAGGCCAAACCCCACCAGGTGCTGGACTGCTGGGGTGGGGGGTAGGGGGGTGCCCTGATCATCCCACAGCGGCTCAAATGCAAACCTCCCACCCCCATCTCCTGCACCTTCCCCTTCAGTTAGGATCCTAACACCCCCACGCCCACACTAGAAACCCCAGATGGCCCTGTGCCCCTCCCCCTCTCCTCCAGAAGGCAGGCTTCACCTCCTGCCGCCAATCCGCCAATCGCTTCCCTCTCCACCCCTCTCGCTTCAGCCCAGCTTCACTGCTGGAAGTCTCCTACCCGACAACCTGGCCCACTGCCCCTCCAGACCCGCCTCCCACACAGCAGCCCGATGCCTGGTCTGGAGCACACCTGACCTGTCACTCCCCATCTCGCCCTCGGGATAAGGTCCCAGCCCTTCTGCACGGCGCACAGTCCACACTTCTTCACGCTGGTTCAGTGTTCTGCTTCTGCCATGCCTCCACGCGGTCTGATAACCCTTTTGTTCATGCTGTTCCATCTCCTTAGAACACCCTTCCCGTCTGTCTTCCACATGCTCACTCCACCTTTATCGTCACACTCAGCTCAGACAGCACCTCCCCAGTCTGGGTACACAGCTCTCCCTTGGACTCAACAGTCCTTAGCATACTGGATTTAATTTACGTGTTTCAAGGCTGGCCGCCACCACACGCACACACACGTCATGTGGCTCCCAGGCAAGAAGAGGCACCAGTGATTTCAGTTTATCTAAAAACATACCTTACCCCGTTTGCTCTTCATAAGGCAGCCTAGATATGTTTTAGTCTCTGTTTTACTAACAGGCAGTTGAGAAATAGGTTCTGAAGTAAGACAGACTGACGTTCAAACTGCAGCTGGGCCACATGGCAGTTGTGGGTCCCCAGCCCAGTCATTTATCCCTCCTGGGTCTGACTCATCTCATCCATGAAGTGGGGAGATGCCTACTTGGCTGCTGAGACAATGAATGGACGCCCATGGCAGGCAGGAGTGGTACCCTTGTGCGGAATGTCCCAGGGCAGTAAAAACCTGTCGTTCCCACAGTTTCCCTTGGCTGAGGGGTCTCAGGTCCAGCACTACTGACATTCTGGGCCAGACTGTCCTGTCGACGGCTGTCCTGTGCATTGCAGGATATTTAGCAGCATCCTTGGGCTTTGCTCACCAGATGCCAGTAAAAATCCTCCCCTGGGGTTGTGACGACCAAACGCGTCTCCTACATTGTTACATGTCCTCTGGGAGGCAGCTGAGACCCACTGACTTTGATTCTGATCCCAGGAACCCAAACTCTCCCAGGAGAGCACCTGAGCTAAAGCTGCTTTAACGGCTGATCCTGGGGCAGGGAGGATAATCCGTGCCTGGAAAAACATGCACACCCCAGGCGGGGGCAGGGCCCACCTGCCACCTCGAAGTAGGAGCTGGACAGGTACGGGCGCAACCACCCCTGGCAAAAGGCTTCCGGGGCCTTGGTCAGCTCCAGCCGAGCCTCCTGTACACAGAGTGCGACAGACAGATCCCAGAAGAAAGGAAAAAAACACCTTCTAAGTGTCCCCCCACAGCCTCTGTGGCCTGAGAAATGCAGAGACTTGGGCACTGTCCAGGCATCACCCGTGTAACAAGGGTGTGCCAAGCAGGGTTCTCCCTCAATGTTGCAGAAGAGGAAACTAGCATTTGGGGAAGTGGCATGCCCCAGGGTGCCAGCCCAAACCAATTCACGGCCAACCTTAAGAGCCTGGTCTCCTCTGCAACCCCGGGAGGCCAGCACTATTATGACTCCATTTTACAGATGAGGGAAATGAGCCTCAGAGAGGTTAACTAACTTACCCAACATCACACAGCTTGAACAACGGGGGGTTTGAACCCACATCCATCTCTGTCCAGACCATTCGCTTACCCACTGTACCCCATCAGATCCCCCAACTCACTCATTGGCCTCATGCTAAGTAGAGCAATAGTGTGTATGAGAACCCCAAAATGTTTTCTTTTTTTTACAATGCAGGTGGAACCACATAACCACCATTTTAAAGTATCAACTCAGTGCCATTTAGTACATTCACAATTCTGTGCAATCCCCTCCCAATCTAACTGCAAAACATTTTCTTCACCCCCAAATAAAGCTCCCTACCATTAACCAGGTACTCCCCGTGTCCCCTCTCCTCTCCACCTTTAACAATCACCAGGGTACTTTCTGTCTCTATGATTTGCCTGGTCTGCACATTTCATACGCATGACATCGCACAGTAAGCAGCCTTTTGTGTCTGCTTTCTCTCACTTGGCCAATGTTTCTCCAGGTTCCTCCACACTGTAGCATGTATCAGTCTGTCGTTCCTTTTATGGCTGAATAATATTCCACTGAATGGATATACCACAGTTGGTTTTGTCTACACCCATTCACAGGCATTCAGGTTGTTTCCGCTTTTTGGCTAATCCGAATAATACTGCTATGAATATCCACACACGAGTTTCTGTTTTCAGTTATATTGGGTAGATACCTAGGAGTAGGATTGCCAAGTCATACAGAAACTCTACATCCAATTTATTTAGGAACCTCCAAACTGCTTCCCACAGCAGCTGCACCATTCTACATTCTCACCAGCAATATACAAAGATTTCAGTTTCTCCACATTCTTCCCAAAATTTGTTCCTTTTTTTCAATCACAGCCATCCCAATGGATGTGAAGTGGCATCTCCCAAACTCTCTCTTGATCAAACCCTCAATGCGTCTTTTTCTCAAGGTGCTCAGCTCCCTGATTCGAGTCAAGGGTTGAATTATACTTCATCCTACCAAGCCCAACCCCCGAAAAGAATGTGGAGGAAAAGTTATAACTGTTTGAGGGGAACGTAATCATTGGTTTAATTTCTCACGTTTCCCTGGTCGTCTTATTAGAGGCTCTGGGGTAAGGGGGGGTCGTAACCTCATTTCTAATCAGATTTAGGTTATTGTTGTAACTCTGTAGGCCAGCAGGCGATGAAAAAAATGAATTCTATAATCTGTTGACATTTCATTACCCAGAGGACTCGAAAACACATGTGCATTTCAAAATTTAATAAAACCGAAAGATAGGAACAAATGTTTAAAGAGAATTAAAGATCTATTAACAAAAATAGGGCAGGCAAGCCAATTGCAAAACATTGCACCCAAAGTTTAAAGGCTCACTAACTTTGTATAATGGGATATTGAAATGCCTTATTTTTTAAGCTCAGTATATTGAGAGCATGAATTAGAATTCAGACTCTCAAATACCGAGCATAATGAGAAAATATGACAAAAGCTGGTGTTGCTGAGAGTTAAGGAAGGGGAGGCAGAGCTGGAATTGTTGTAAGGGGCACTTTCCGGAATGCCCGAGCTCTCTGCAAACTGGGCGCAAGGTGCTGGGTGCCCACCCGACAGGCCCCTGCCTACGGGAGCAGCCTCAGGCATGGGAGACCTGCACAGAAAAGCTCCTGTTTATATAGAGATTAGCTTTGTGATTTGATGTCACCTTCCAAAGGATAGACAACTGATACACCCATGGCCAGATAGAGTTGGGTCCTTTAATATGGTCTTGGGTTTTGATCTCAGCCTTTCCCTCACTGCCTGAGGGGCTTCTGAGCCTCCGTGTTCTCTGTTCAGTGGGAACCACACCACTTCATCCACTAGAAGGAGGCAAAAATGTGATGTTCCCCCGGAGGAGGGCTCCTATACACACTAGTGCTCCCTCCTTGCCTTTGGGGCATCAGCACAGGACTGAAGGCAACAACGTGGCTCTGCCTGGCTCAAGAAAAGGTGGGATGAAAATCACACAGGGCCAAAGTCATTCCAGGCGGTCCTCAAAACCCCTCTTCCACCTCTAGGACCTGGGCCTAGGGAAGAACAAAGGCAAAGAACTTTCTGGGGCTCTCTGCAGTTTGGCTGGGGCCTCCTCTTACCAAGGTGGCAGTAGAGACCAGGTCCAGTCTGAATAAAGAATAACACAGGCCCTTTCTCAGAGGCAACAACGCTAGGCAGTGATGGTGGCTGTCGTTTTCTCAAAGGCCTTTGAGGGACACATACTGAATTATTTATGAACGATAGCCCGTGATATGTGGCCTATTCTTCCAGCTCTGGACCCAACCACTGCATTTGGCAGCCAGGCTTGTTTGCGAGTAGGGCCAGCTCTTTCCTGCTTTTCACTCACGTCTTTGAAGTCTCCATGCCAACTTCTTGCAGAACATTCCGCATATGGAGTCATCTGTTTCCCGTGATTACACCCATACTAAACATCTTGGCAAGAAGGCTACACAGGTAACGCAAAATCTACTTTCATCCTGGAAATATATGCCCACCCCCCAACTTTCACCTCCCTCCCTCCATAGTTGGCTGCCCCCAAATTGCTTTTCTTTGTCTTGCAAAGTCGAGGCCCTCCTGAGACACAGGGTGCTTCTTGGCTGGTGGGGCTGCCTTGGATGTGAGGGGCACGTGGGGGAGGCTGGCAGCTGAAGCTCTCACTGCAGGGGGATCAAGCTGTTTTAGTGGGGACCTCTGGAGGTCGGGTCTTTAGATCCCTTCTCTCAAGCTGAACAGAATCTCCAGGGAAGAAAGAACTTTCCAGGATCCTCCAGGTGGGCACGCAACTGGCCACCAACTTGTTGGAAACTGAGTGAGGGGAAGACAGCTATGGTCTCCACTCAGCATATAAATTTCCTCCTAATCCTTTTTTGCAGGGAACCTAGGTTTCGCTTTCTCCAAAAAGTCAATGTCCATTTTCTGCCAAGCTTGGGGTGGGGAGGGTAGGCTGGTTGTGCTAACTGGAGGGGGGCTTCCTTGACCTCCCACCGACCCTCCTCTTTCCAGCCCCACTGCCCCCCACTTCCAGGACCACTTAGTTACTGCTCACACTTCTGCTTCCCAGCTCCCCAAATTCTTGATATTTTCTGTCTCGTCTTTCTGGATTTTTACTTTTAACAAAATCCTTTTACAGGTCTCCTAATGGGGTGCTGGGAGGAGCAAAGGTGCTGTGCACTCACTGCCTAAGGTGGGGAGCCTGTGTCCACTAACATTTAATAACAGCTCGAGTCCCAAACCCGCCTATTATGGGCAATTCAGAGGAACCTCTCCCCAGATGTCCTCAAAGACTTAGGGAAAAATGATCCCAAACTCCAAATAAGGGAGGTGATGTCTGCCATCCTTTCAACGTCACCACACACTAGAGCAGCATGTGACAAGCCGTGCAGAGGGCCATCTAAGACCTGGGAATGTCGCTTTGATAATTTCCTCCTTGTTGTGGCTGAGACTTTGTAAAGTTAGAATTAACTGGTTGGAAATGGGTAAATTGCCACTGGTTTCCGTCTGGAGGGATCCCAAAGATGGTGGTTTCACTGCCCGGCGGGACGTTTGCGGGTTCTGTGCCTCGCGGAGGGCCCGGACGCCAGCATCCTTCCCTAATGAGCCGTGTCTGTCTCCCGCATCTCTCCTGGAACCGGCTCTGCCATCCTGCTGGTTCCCTCACTAATGAGTTAAATAAGTCTTTGACACATGCTTGCTGTCTCTTTGTATGAGAATTACGTGCTTAACTCTTCAAAAATATACTTGGACAACTCTCCACCTGCTTCTCTCTCTGAGTTTCTGCTGTTCTCAACGCTTGTTCTCACCCTGCCACACACAGGCAGCAACGGCCGCCTCTGTCGGCTTCGCTCCTACCTGGAGGACCCGCGCAGGTCCCCACTTCAACACTGCTAAAGCCAAGCTCATCTCTTACAACCCCAGACACCCCACTCACTCCCCCACCCCCCACCTCCATGGTTATCACCCTGCTTTGCTTTCCCACCAAACGCGACAGTGGATATTTCTCTCCCCCAGCAGCACGAGGGCAGGGACTTTGATTTGTCCGCTGCCCCAGCCCCTGGCAAAGAGCGAAGTCGCTGCGTTTGGTGACAGAGCAAATCCAGTGGGGCTCCCCTTGCCTTTGAGGGATCTCTCCCTTCATTCTTCTGTCCATTTCAACTTTCATTCGCTTTATTTTTTTGCACAGCAACTTGGCAACCAGACATCCATGTGGCCGAGATCTTAGGGTTTCACGGAGCCCCCCGCACTCCCTCCCCAGCTCTGCTCTCCACCCCGTGACATTTTCCAAGGAGGAGGCCTCAAGCCGGTTTTGTGTTGTTGTTTTTTTAATGTATTTTTTTTAGCCAGTGCAGGGAACGTTTCTGGAGTTTCAAATGCTATCTTCAGCAAAAAATGTTCTATTACGTAATCAGTCACCATCCCGAGATGAGGAGCGTGTGGGGAGCGGTGCCAGCTGTGGGAGGACCTCCTGAAACGCGCGCAGCCACGGGCGCATTTGGCCGTGAACACTTGTGGCTTTTTCCATCCTGACGCCTCCTACCTGAATGCCGGGGCCGGGCGCATGGCAACGCCATCGCTTTTCAGGAGATTAAATGTTCCCTTCCACTTCAAACCTGTGCTTGAAAGGCTGGACTGCTTTATTCTAATTACTTTCACAGCCACAATGGCTTGTCCTCCGAAATGCAAGGATGACACCGGGCAGCCGAGCTGGGCACGGAAGACTCTGGTGCCATAGAGATGCAGAAACGCTGAGAGAGGCTCCGGGGTGACCTGGGAGCCTGGGGTGCCAAGGGAAACACAGTGGGTCCCAGGGGCTCAGGACAGTCGTCCTCTGAAGGTCTGAAATCTAGCTGTGATGGACAGGCCAGGAAGGGAGCGCGCAACTGGTCCAGAAGCCACTTCCCTGCCTGTCCCACGGGCAGCGCTGCTTCGGTTAAACTGCGACAGTGATCATCTTCTGTGAGGACCCAGGGAGGGGAGTAAATATGTCAGGGCGCCAGAAACTGTACACCGGGCAGAAATATAAAACTGTAGTAGTGTGAGCACTGGGTAGGCATCTCCATCCAAAATATCTTCTCCACTAACCAGTTAAAAGGCCTGAAATTCCTTATGATTTTTCTGTTTGGACTTTGGAGGTCTGGGGCGGGGGTCTTCAAGATGTTATTAAAATGTAGATGACTTCGAACAAATAAACTGGTCTTCTCTGAGTGTGAGCAGGAGAAGGAATTGTGTACATACCCTTTGGGGGGGGGGGGCGGTCTCTCAAATGCGGGCCTGGGCTGGGCTAGGAAGGGCTACCCCCCCACACCAAGGGCCCAGCTCTCAGGTACCCCCTCCCCGAGCAGCCACCCTGAGCCTTCTCAGTGCCTGATCAGCCTCCCCTCAGTCTGTTGAAACAGCACGATCCACGTGTGTTGTATAACCACACAAGCCCCAGACAGGCAAGGAACACATGTATCTGCTATTTACTGTACAGAGAAGAGAAGCTACAAAACTGGAAATGAGGAAGAATGGTTCCTGACCGACAGCTTTGCTTCAATACCTGGGAAATGTCGAGGTCAGGGTACAAAACCCCATGGCGCCAGTTATCCACCATAAGGAGGGGTGGGGAACGCCTGGCCCACGGGGCCAAATCATTTGATCTGGCCCTGCCGTACAAAATGACCAACTTAAAAATTAGCCTGCTATATTTGCTCAAACATTTATTTGAATTTATTGAATTTCGAACCCCACCTGCAACTGCCTTGGCAGGGCCAGACCAAATGACTTCGCGGGCAGAAAAAAGGTTCCCCACCCCTGCTGTAAGAGAACTTCCCAATTACAAATGGATCACCAAAGAAGAATTTTATATCCTGCCGATGGCAAACTGGCACAAATCTTTTGGAAAGCAGTTTAATAGGTCAAGGCCTTAAAAATGTGTGTACTATGCCCGAGTAATTCCATTTTCATAAAGTATCTTAAGGTATCAGTTGTCAACATTTTTTTTAAAAAGCTTTTTCACAAAAGACATTTATCTCAACACTCCTTATGATGACGACAGTTAGACACCACTCAGAAATCTAACAACTAAACGGTTTAGTTTACTTAAGTCACTCTTCAGGATCTAATGCAATTATAAAAAGTAAACTTTTCAAAGACGATGAAACAACGTTTGTTTATGAATCAGATGCTAAGTAGAAGGAAAAACAGGATAGAAAACTCTTCAACACAGTCAGCTATGGTTAAAAAAACAAACTCACGTACAACAGAGTTACTGGAAGAAAACATGTCAAAACTTAATAATTGTGTTTGTCTTTTTCCCTTACTTTTTAAATCGACAGAAACAGTTTTATTTATGATCCTATAGTGTTATTTCCTAACATGTTTTCCCTAGAGCACTGATTAATGGGCGGTTACTAGTTATACTGAAGGTGGGGCTGTGCCCACAGAGAGCGGGGACGCTGGGTTCTAATGGAGGGCCTCCGGCTGCAGGCTTTCTCCTTACCAGCGAGCGTGGGCCGTGGCTCTCCCAGGGACATCAGCTACAGATCATTAGGGTTCCCAATGTCTGTGGAACACCCTGGAAGATGCCTCAGCAAACTCCGCTGCTCGCCAGGCACACTTGCCACTCTCCAGAGAGAGAGACTCCCTCCCCCCGCCCCAACCCCACTTTCACTGCCATCCACGTTTCGGGGGGACTCCTGCCTGGGTCTGAATCCCAGCTCCTCAACATGCCCAGCAGGGCGACCAGGGCTATTTAATGCGTCTCTTCTTCATTTTCCTCATCTGCAAAATGGGACGACAGTAATGCCCACTTCAAAGGGTTTTAAGAAAAATTAAATGAGTTCCTATTCCACGGGCAGTTTAAAACAGCATCTAGTACACATAAGCACCACGTGCTCGTGAAACAAGGGAAATCCTCGGGGCACACGTCAACCACCTTCTCGAATTTCCCCGAAGTCCTGGGTGGCACTGTGTGGTTTCTGTCTGGATCTTTACTGACTTCAGACTTTCTTCCTAGACCTTAATATTGCCAAGACCTGCCGGAGATGATCCCGACCTTATCCCTGAAGAAAGGCTGTGATATCAACTTGACCTGCATTGTTGAAATAGCCCAAGCAAGTCTCAAGAATCTGAGAAATGTTCTCATACCGAAGGGAGAAATACACTTACCCAAGCAACACTCATCAAAGCTGGAAATACAAGTAAAACACAAAGGAAACACACAGCCCCAACAGAAGCCAATGTCGCACCCCCAGTTAGTTACCTTGGAAACCTGAGACAACATCAGATCATCTGCATGAAATGATTCTCCCCACCAGATCATCTCCAATCCATTCAGCACTTAACGTGCTTTTTCCGTACTGTGTGAGGCGTGAAGGATTTCAGCTTAGTGTTAGATCCTCAGGGACGTGTAGCCAATGTGTATGTGTGAGGGGGACCAGCACTCAAAGGGTGCATTTTTAAAAAAATCCCGAACTGCAGTTTCTCTTCAGGGTCACCTTAAGGCACCCCCAGGAAATCCTCATCAGAAGCTGGGCTTCCCCAAACCCTCCAGAATCACATTCTCAGACAGTGGGACTGTTATGGGCTGAATGTTTGTGTCCCCCCAAAATTAAGAGGACAGACTCTAATGTGATGGTGTGTGGAAGGGGGGCCTTTAGGAGGTGATTGGGTCATGAGGGTGAAGTCCTCACAGATGGGACTGGTGTCTTTATAAAAGGGACCCCAGGGCCTGTGGCCAAAAAAAATGGGCCACCTACTCAACCTGACAAACTCAGGGGAGGCCTGTATGCAGGCCTTACAAACTCAGAGACCGAAAGTAACAACATAGGATGGTCTGAACATAAGAACTCCTAACTAAAGAGTCATAGTAGGTAGTTACCTCCTAGGCCTGTAGCTTCCTTAGCAAAGGTCAATCTTTACCTTAAGCTGGCTTGTCCACTGTCTTTGTGCATATAATATACCTTTGAAATGTCAGAGTAATCTTTTCCAGACCCCTCAGGGCACAACTGCCAGCACCAGGGCAGAAGCCCACAGGACCCCACTGTTACCTGGTTCCCTGCACACCACCTCCATGTGCTGTAAATGTTAATTGTTAACTATCCTACATCTACCAGTGTAAAAGAAGCGTTTCCCCATTTTACTTTTAATCAAATGTCAAGAGATTTCCCTGCTTTGCTTTCTCCTGCCCCCTTAATTTACCACCGAGGTAGATTTCATGTAACTCTCTTTATGTCTCCCCCTTTTGTTCTAATGTATAAAATAAATTGCAAAACAGCCATTTTCCAGAGCACTTTCTCAATCCGTTGAGATTTTGCTTCCTGGCAACTGTGGTCAGTTTGGCTCAAATAAACTCACAAAAAAATTCCCTACAGGTCTGGACATCTGTCAACAGCCTCAACTCCCCATTGACAAAATGAGAATGTCACACACCTGACATGCATCTTCTAAAACCAAAATCTATGCCAATAGCAATGCAAAGCCCTAGAAGGGGAGAGCTCTCTCCATCTAAGTCCAAATGCCATCCCCTGGCCTGTAAGGTCCTGCTCAACAAAGTCCTGCAGCCTATGGCCTCATCTCCCACCTCCTTACCGGTCACTCCGCTCTAAACACTCCAGATGCATCTGTGTTGCTGTAACATACCACACCCTTCCCTGCCTCAGGGCCTTTGTACCTGCCATTCGTCTCCTTCCTTTCTCTCCACCTAAGTAACTCCTACCTGTCTAGTGTGTCTCAAGTTAAACATCCCTGGTATGGGGTAGCTTTCTCTTGCTAGGTCGAACACCCATTATATGCCCTGTTGCCTCTTGAACGTGTTCATATTTCACTCCTGGCTCCTTGTTCAAGGTCTCTTGTCCCATGGCAGAACCTCCACTTCTCCCGGGGGGTTAGGACTCTTTGTTCACTGTCACCTGCAACAGTGCTGATAAAAAAGCAGGAGCTTGAATGTGAGTTCTCTTCCTCCTTTCTGTTAACCCCAGCACTTGCCATTCTTACCCCCATCACCATCACTCCAACGGAAACCAAGCCAGTAACTTCCCAGTAAGAGAAGAGGCACTTAGCAATGATTCTGATGGGCACCGTGTCTGGCTCATACCAGAAGCAGAAGAAAGCTGAGAAGCATTTCTTTTTTCACATAATAGCAGGTAATGTTTATTGAGCTTTCACAGCTACCCTCAGGGTAGGTCTTACTATCCCCATTTTGTGGACGGGGGAAACAGAGCAGTCATAACAAAAAAATCCCAGGGTCCTACAGCTCGTGTTGGAGATGGCATTCTGAAGCCCAGCCGGTCCTAACCACTTTTAGGATGCCAATGGTTTACTCTGAGCTTTCAGCGCAGACAGTGTGGGTTGGTATACTGGGGGCGGTGGTGGTGTGCGTGTGTTTTCAGCTAAACTGGGGGGGGGGGGAGCAGTTGCCCTAATTAGGAATTCCCACCCCAGGGATAATAAGTTAGCATGATGATTGGCCAAACTCCAAAGTTTTCAGCTGCCTCCACTTCCCATCAACATCCAGGACTCTGCTAATGAGTTGGGTTTATTGGCAACCTAGTGACTTGGTAATTAGCATACTGGGTGTTAGATGTGGATTCTCATTGATGAAAATACTGGCATTTGAGACCTGTGGATAGGCTGATATCTCTCAGAGGTCCTCCCCACCTGGGGGGACTAGGGACAGAGCCTGTATCCTGCATCCCTAGGGATGGAGCTAAGGCCCCATCCCCAAATCATCCTGAGTCTGGAGAATGGCTGGGATGGGTTCTGGTGCCTGATCCTGACTGTAAGGTTAACTGAATCCTGACACTTGAGTATTATCAACTCTACCTTGAGTTAATCTTCCCTGCAAGCTGTGCTCAGAATACCTGAAAGGATAGCGCGCTGGGACTCCATTTATCTTGCTGAAGGTTGTACCTCTGGTGTGGCAGAATTTGACTGGCAGCTTGCTTTCTTTATAACCTGGTAGCAAGGGTGTGAGAAGCAGCTCCCAGAAAACATAACTGCACCTGATCAGGCAGGTGGAGGTCAGTTCAGTTACACTGTGTCTACGCCCCCTAGATACAGACACTTGAACAGGGTCTCACACATTCAGAAGCCTGCAACTACTGTTCACAAATGCATTATTCTCAGCCCAGGCACATTTCCCCTCTGCGATCAGTCCTAAACAATTCCTTTTGGTCAAATGTCTGCTGGGGTGAGTGGGGAGTGTCTGCCCTATGGGACCAGGGCAGTGGCATGTCTTCAAACCCACAAGAACTGCCTCTTAGCAAGACAATCAATTACGGAGCTCCTTTATCCATAATTCAGAAAGGAGACGTTCGGCTATGGGAAACAAGACTCACGGCCACAGAAAGTATTTGAAAAAACAATCATTAAAATGATGGAACCACGCCCAGCCAGCGTGGCTCAGTAGTTGAACATCGACCTATGATGATTCAGGAGATCTCGGTTCAATTCTGGGTCAGGGCACATGCCCAGGTTGTGGGCTCGATCCCCGGTGAGGGCAGGTAAGTGTGCAGGAGGCAGACGATTAATGACAACTCTCTCATCATTGATATTTTTCCCTCCCTCCCTCCCTCCCTCCCTCCTTCCCTCTCCCCCCCCCAACCCCTTCCTCTCTCTGAAATCAATAAAGACATATTAAAAAAAAAATGATGGAACTGCTATGCTTGCATGCCACCCTGTTTGAGGGCTCCACAATTCAATAAAAGTTTGGATTTTAAAAATCCCCATGATGGAAATATTCTGCATCTTGACTCTATTGATATCAATATTGTACTATAGTTTTTCCAAAATATTTCCATTGGGGAAAAACAAGAGATAGGGTCTGTGGAATCTCCCTGTACTGTTTCTCACAACTATCTCAAAATAAGAGTTAAAAAAACACACACTAAAAATGAACATGCCTTCTCCATTCTAGAAATATCTTCCAATTGCTTTTATTATTTAGGACACTGAAAATCTGGGGGCGGGGGCTGGAATTCCCAGCAACCCTTACACCTGCCTTCTCACCTGGAATAGGGGGCGCCCCCATTCTTTTGTTTTGTGATGCTTCATTTTTTGCGCCTCCTGGAGCCAGCAGTGGGATTTGCTGCGTCCCTGAGTGCTGGGGACTCCAGATCCTAACCAAGGTAGCAGATCAATCTTCAGTGAAGTCTGGTTTCCCTCCTGTGACATTCTCAGTAATGATGCGCCCGCATTCGCAGGAGCCTGGCTCCACCCTTGCTGGCCCGGCCTCCAACAAGCCTCCACCAAAGCAGCCCTTAGAGCACTGCCCTTCAAAAGGATTTTCCCAGCGCGCATCAGAAGACGAGGCCCGGAGAAAACACGGGCCATGCCGACCCCGGTTCAGATCTCAAGATGAAACGTTGCTTTAGCATGAACCTTCGGAAAAAAACCCAAACCTGAAAACTGAGATGGACCACAGGAAACTAATGACTGCAGTCTCCATCTGGGATGGTGTGCGGCCTGGGTTCCCGCGGGCTGGGAATCAGGAAACTGCCAGCCGGCTCTGAGACCTAGAGCAGGAGCCGGCAAACTACAGCCCAGAGTGGATCAAGTTTATCGTAACACAGCCACACAAGTTCCTTCACAGACTCAGCCGACAATGGCAGGGGGTTCTGCAGCTGCCACAGACACCGTCTGGCCCTCGAAGCCTAAAATATTTACTGTCTGGCCCTTTATAGAAAGAGTTTGCTGACCCCTGACTTAGAGCAATAATCATGATAAAAATGCTACTGCCAGCGTTTCGGTGCCAGGCACCGCGCCAAGTGCTTTTAACACCTTAGCTCATGCACCCTGCACAACGAATCTGCAAAGCTAGGATGCCCTGTATCTCATCGGTAAGGAAACGGAGGCTCAAGGAGGTAAAGACCCACCCGAGTTCACATACCTAGAAAATGCAGAAGCCGGGATTCAAACTCAAGTGCATCTAATGCCTGGCTCCTTCCAACATTGTCTTACCTCCTGAGCAAGTTTTCCCTCTCCCTGGGCCTGGGGCCTCACCTGCGAGGATGTCAGGGTTGCAAGAGAAGCTCTAACATCTCAGCTACTCCTTTGAATATGATGAGAACTGTTTGCCAATCAAATATCAAGGTACAGGGTGATGCCCCAAATGCCCAACACTTAAATTAGTTTCTTTAAAAATATTTTTATAACCCAAATACTTCCAAAGAGGTATGACATTACAGTGAAAAGCTAAAATCCAAGCAACAATGTGGAGAAGTAATAGTAAAGAGGGAATAATTACATTTTTTTAAAAATGAGCATAAATATTTTTGAGCTTCCTGGCAGCCAAAGCAATAGGGGAAAATGTAAACAATGAGAATATCACAACCTAACAGGATGAATGGTTTTTGCTATTTCACCTCACAGCTTCAGTGTTTGTGACTCTGCCTCCTGCCATTAGTGTGGTCTTAGGCCACAAAGAGACACACTGGGATCATGGTGCCTTTGGCTCCTTGAAAGATCTGATCCATCCCAGCCCAAACCGGGTGGAATGAGCCCAGTGTGGGGCACTGAATAGGACCAAGAGTGTATCACATTTAGGCCCATCGCCACACTGGCTAAGGGTTACATGTAACTCCCCAGGAGGAAGAAATCGGACATTAATAGCAGAACCTACTGAAGAGCCTGTACATTTTTTTTTAGTAAGAATATAGTCAATTGTAAAACAGTCTCATTTTTTATGACCTTTTTTAAGAAGGTTAAAAATAAAGTTATGCCCAGTTACATAAATGAACCATACTGGCCGCAGGGATGGCAAACGAAGTAGCTTAGTGGAACCCTGACTCTTGAGGTCGTTCTTACCCGAGAACCCCCCCCCACCCCATTCCTTTCCCCTTCCCCTGGCCTATACCACAGGGGCAACGATCATGGATCTTGCATACACACTCGCAAGCCTCCCTACAGAATCTTCCATAGCAAGAGAGGCTACACCCCCACCCAACCCAGCCTGGCGGTTTATAACTGTGGCTGCACATTAGGGTCACTGGAGAGCTTGAGAAACCACTGTAGACTGGCCCACACCCAGAGAGTCTGCTTCACTCGTCCGGGGCACGGCCTCAGCATAAGGACTCTAAATCTCCCAGGTGACTAACACACGGCCAGAGTGGGGAACCACAGCCTTAGTTCAAATGCCAACCCACGGATGTCATGATCATTTTCCCCTTTCACAAGTCAAATTACCACCGCAAGCAGCTATTACTATAATATGAATAATGCCTTGAGTATAAGGCCCATCTAATTTTTTTAAGTAGATGGTTACCATAATGATCCCTCGCTCCCTATGACCTCAGATTTCAGCCCAACGTGTTATATTGGAGAGACACTTCCATACTCACCCTCAGAGCACTCTCTCCCAAGGCCCCTAATAATGAATGTTTACTGTGAACAGCACCTGCATGCAGAGACAGAGGACACATGACCTCATATATCCCCACAACCATCCTGAGAGGGAGGGAACACCGTTCCCATTTGACAGAAGGAAAAACAGAGGCTGCAAAAACAATGTAAGGTTTGGGAACATCAGATCTTCGTATTCCTGCACTATTTTCTATCCCATTTACTCTAAAACCTGAACTTGTAATGGAAGCAACAAGAAATATTTCAATGAGCTCACTCTGTTCTGGCCACACCAGCCTCCTTGCTGGTCCTTTGCACTTCCTCAGGGCCTTTGCACTTCCTGTTTCCTTGGCCAGAAACACAGCTCCCTGTGCTCCCCCTTCCCTCCGGCAGAGAGCTGCGTGACCATCCTCACGGTATGCAGGTCCCGTCCACTGAGAGCCCCTCTGAACACCCTACTTTAGGTCCCCAAACCCATCCTGGTCACTATCCAGTTTGTTTTTCCTCAGGATATTTATCACCAGACATTATGCATCTACTTATTTGCAAATCTATTTTTTGCCTGCTCCTCTAAAGCAAACCCCACAAGGGCAGGGACTTTTTGCTCCCTGCTGTGTCCCAGTGCCTGGCACATAGCAGGTGTTCAATAAATATGCCCCCCGCCCCCCAGCCCTTACTTATTAGGTATCAAATCCTGCTCGAAGCCCCATACTTATGCTAACACACTGAGCGCTAAGACACCAGCCTCAGGGTTGTCATCACCATTCTGAAGCACAGGAGGGTTAAGAAGTAACGTGCCCACAGTCACCACCAGTGAGGGGCAGAGCCAGGATTCAAACGCAAGCAGACCTGCCCCAGGGTCTGCGCTCTTAATCGCTTTGTTGAACAAGTGATGGATGACAGAGTGACCCTATTGCACTGGTAATGGGTGGCGTGGCCCTGAACTCTGCCCTGGAGCACAGCGCAGCTGCCTGGGTCCCACGCCCCCGGGCATTCCCTCTGTCTCCACGCTCAGGCCTGGCACACCTTCAATTCACCCCATTTGCACAACAGTTTGCGCAGCAGCAGAATTCGAGGAAGCATCCAAGCTGGGGAGGAACTTGAGGTGCACCCAGCACCTGGCGTGTCTCCCTAGGCAGCGTGTGTACACAGCAAAGCGCAGCAGGCTGCAAACGGGCGGTGCTCGGACACTTGGCGAGCTGGCCGGGCGGCCCACAAGCTCAGCCTGGTTCCCCTGCCTGTGGAGGGCCCGGCCAGACCAGGGTGTCCCGTCCCCCCCTCGCGAGCACCTGGCCTGTGGGCTCCTTCCCTCCCTCCCCTTCAGGCAGCCGCCCCGTCCACGATCTGACCACCACCACCCAGCCCTCGCCCGGCTCTGCCGCTGCTGCCCTCCAGTCCCTGAACGTGGTCCTCTGCGCATCTCAGGACCGGTTCCATCTCCTGCCCTGAGGCCGGAGTCACCTTCCCAAAGCACCTCCCTCGTCACTATCAATCCCCATCTCAAAAGCCATCCCCGGCTCCCAGTGAGAAACACGAGCTCGAGCTGGACAGCAGAAGCCGGCTGTCAGGTGGCTCCAGGACGACCCCTCTTCCTCAAGACTCCGCGGCACTCACTGGCACGCCCGGGCTGCTGCTCCTGTCTTCCCATTCTAGAAGCCAGGCGGGAAGGCAAGCCACCCTCACAGGAGAGGGACAAGAACCAGAGCTGGGGACAAGAGCATAGCTTCTAACGCTTCTGCTCACAGTGTAAGTCCTGTCTGCTCCCGTGCCACTGGCCAAGGCAAGTCACGTCTCCACGGCCAATGTCAGTGGATAGAAGACTCTAAAATGCACGTCACATCCCCGCCTCTACAGGAGGGTCTGGAGGTAAGTAAACGCAAACATTAACACAGGCTGTCACAGAAAGTGCTGCCTCCGGGCCCGGTCCACGTGGTTCCCTCCATTTAGGGTCAAAGGCTGTCCATACCGCCACCAATTCCTCCATGAAGGCCCCAAGGAAAAAGCTCTTGCTTCCCTGAGCCCTGACATGGCTTCATCTGCCTCTGAAGGTATGTAGATCGAAATGTCCCTCTATCCCCACAGAGCACTCTAATTACTGGCATTTCATGGCTCACATCCCTGTTGGATTACAGGCTGGGATCCTTCAGAGCGGAGTCGGTGCTCCTGCCTGTGGGATTCCGCACATGGTGGGCAGCTAGGCAATGTTTACTTAGCAAGTGATGAGATTATGGAGTAGAGAGCTGGATTTGCATTTGGTCAAACATATATATATATATGGCAGAAACAAGGTTACTTTCCTCATCACGCTGCTAACGCCGGGATTCACGTTTCCTCTCGCCTCCCGCACTGCACGTGAGGGTGAGCTTTGGTTCGATTCATCTCCACTTGGCAAAGTGCAGCCAACATCAGAGGCTCTTGAATTGCTTGGATAAATGAACAAATGAGTAAATAAATGAGAGCGCAGAGAGGCTGAGCAGACTACGACCCCGGAGGCGGCAGAGGAAGTATGAGTAGAGAACCCAATCAGTCTGCGAGGCCGGGAGAAGCTGCTGGAAAAATCTGGCCTCAAGGATCAGCTAGACTCGAAGTAATGATTATTCAATCTAACGGAGAGCGACGCTGAACGTGAGAAGTCTGCAGACTGCTTCTCGCTCTGCCTGCCAACTACTCCTGGAAAGAGACGACAGGGCACTATGATTTAAGACACGGACTGTGTCCAAAAGACAACTCCTGATACATTACAGAAAAGGGGGTGAATGAACAGATGCACCCTCACAAACCCTACACAACACCCCACGGCCCCAGGATCACACACTCCTGGGAAGTGAGAAGACTCACTTTGGAGTAAAAACAGACTTTGGGCTTATTTTCCTGGGCCCACGACATGATTTAAAAATAATAATTTACACGCCTTTAAGTCTTTCCTCCACACGATTACGTATCAAACCAGAGTGAGGTTGGGCAGTCAAGACTGCCAGACCCTGGAAATTAAACAGGGACAGCAGACTACCAAACAGTGGCTCCTGAGGTCAAGTCCTGCCCAAGCAAATCCCTGGCAGGGAGGGGCAGTGGTCCCCAGCCCAGGCCATCTGGCTGACAGCACGAAGGCCAGAAAGGCCACCTCTCAATCAAGTGACAAGGAGGATCCACGATGATCTTCCTGGATAAGAAATATTTGAACACGGTGTTCTTACTGCCCCCTGTAAACAAAAACTGTCCTAAAATCAGGACTGCTCCATCTAACCTACATTTAGCCCTGCACACGGGGATAAGGCAGGTCTGAACCTGGGCACCGAGTGGCATCCTTGGTGATTTCCTGTGGGTGTGGCCTGACTCCTGTTTAGGTTCCCTCCTTGAGAACAGGATCTTGGTTGGCCTCCCTAGTAGAGGTGGACAATAGCCACTCTTATCGACATGAGCTGGATTTATGAAAGTCCAAGGCCAAGGGGCTGCCAACCACAAGGTCGCCCCCTTGCTCTTGGGTGCACCATTCTCCCACCCTGTGTCCTGCAGGCCATGGCAGGAACTCCAGGGTAGGAGCCTGACCGTGGTGAGGGGGGCTCACAGAGGGGCTGCAGCATGTGCTGGCTTCAGTCCCTGCCCTGGCCCTGCACTGCCGCTGGGGGAATGTCTGCAAGTCTCCTGACCCTGCCAGCTCACTAACATCACCTGGGAGCTTTCAGAATACTTCCACCCAGGTCCCGACCTTGGAGATTCTGGGTTAATCAGTCCAGGGTGGGGCCCGGGCATGGGCATTTTTTGTAAAGCTCCCTGGGCAAGTCTAAAACACAGCCTGGGATGAAACTTCAGCTACAGACTCGAGATTCCCACCTATACTGCACCATGCAGCGTTGGGGATACTGGGTCGGGCCATTGAGCATTTTTCCATCCTTATATCCACCCCAAATATTTGGGAAATACTAGGTTTAAAAATGTCTAAAGCTCAGATACGCACACACACATGTTCATATCAACATTAGCCGCCATAGTTAAAGGGAAGAAACAAGAGTTCATCAATAGATGAATGGATAAACAAAATGTGGTCCAGCCATACAGTGGAATACTACTCAGCCTTAAAAAGGAAGGAAATCCTGGCCATGCTACAACATGGATGAACCTGGAGGACATTATGCTAAGTGAAATAAGCCAGTTACAAAAGACAAATATTGTGTGGTTCTATTTATATGAGGGACTTAGGGCAGTCAAATTCCTAAAGACAGAAAGTGGAATGGTGATTACCAGGGGCTGTGGGGAGGAGGGGTTGGAAAGTTATTCTTTAGTGGGTATGGAGTTTCACTGTAACAAGATGAAAAAATTCTGGAGATGGATGGTGAATGTACTAACTGCAGTGGCATTTAACTTTTAAATGTCTAAAGTAGAAAATTTTGTTATGTGTGTTTTACAACAATAAAATAGTTCTTAAGTGTAAATGTTTCTTTACGTTAACTGCAGACGATCTCAAAACCTTGACCATGCTGCTGTAGCCCAATCTGTGTCCACCAGAAGCAGACTTTAGTGTTTCCCAAACTCATTTGACCAAGGAAGCTTTTCTGAGCAGGAGATGGGGAGGGGGCAGACCACCCAGTGGACCAGTGCTCCTTGGAGCAGCCTGGGGAAGGCTGGATCAAGCTATAAGTGCACGAGCTCTGGTTATGTAGCGGTGACCGCACAAAGCAAAGCCACTGACAGGCATGGTCTCATTTCATTCTGCCAGGGCTCCTGCCAGTGAAGTACTATGACCCCCTTTTACTGACAGGGAAAACTGAGGCTCAAAGAGGCCAAGTCATTCCCTCACGGTCACACAGCTCACTGGCAGGGTTGGACCCAAACCCCAGGTCAGACAGACTCTCTACTCTCGCTTCTCAAAGTGTGGTCTCCAGGGAAGCAGCAATGATATCGTCAGGAGCTGGTTAGAAATGCAGAGCCTCAGGCCCCACCCCAGGCCTCCTCCTGCAGCTCATTTAACAAGGTCCCAGGTGATCCTTGGCGCACTGAACATGGAGCAGCACAGCTCGGAGCTCTAACACGCACTCCTTCCCCCGTGATCTCTCGGGTCCCTTCTGACTTTATTGTGCGAAGCTGTGAACGCTCTCCCAGTGCGGGGGTCCACAAATGAGATACCGGCCCCCGCCTCATTTCATTCTTCCGCCTAATGCTGAGGCCCGCAAGTCATTTAGCTACTCGTCACACTACACTACAGTGGGATTTTCGGCAGCCAAGGTAAAACAAGCTTGGTTTAATGATCAAAGCGATCTGAAAGCAATCCTTTCAGGGGCTTGCCCGAGCCTCCGAGGCCCACAGAAGAATTATCTAGAAATTAGAGAAAAGACGCAAGGAGCCCAGCCAGTCTACTCTGCTGCCAGCACAGGACCTCTTATAAACCCTCCAGGGCGCGGCCCAGTCTAATGGAAATATCCCAGGTGACGGGGTGTCCCTCCAGTGTCCTGGGGAGGCTGTTTGAGAAGCCAAGGTTTCCTTTGAGAGGCATGTAGGGGAGGGAACCTGCCCCCTGCCCCTCACCCCCAGCCTGAGGGCTCCCTACCTGCAGCCTCTTGCAACCAGGTGAACTGGAGCAAACCCGCCCACGGTGCCCTTCTCCCCACAGCCCCCTTTCACCGAGCCTTAGCTAATAAGCCAGAGCGACTCAGCTTCTCTCATCTTTGCCGAGAAGTCATTCTATCTACTCCATTAATCGCCTCTATCGACACTCCCGCGGCTCCCCGGGGAGTTTCCACCTCTTTCTGGTGCTGGGTTTCTCCAGGCTGCAGGCCCGTTCGATGCAGGGACTCCCACTTCTGGCTGTCGTCCACGCCTTGTGAATTGTGTCCTGCATTACCCAAGTGCCCGCCTGGCGCTTTATCCACACACTGGGGTCGGGCAAGGTCGCCAGCTGTCTCAGGGAAGCTCATGCAGCAGAGGGCATGTCACATAGCATGACAGTGGTCACCTGTCCCAGGTGTTCATTTCCAAATAAGGTAAGACACAAAGGCCACCAGGCCACACTGGGAGGCTGGGCTGCTGCCACCTTGCCTGGTGCCCATGTGACGAGATAAATCCTCTCTCAGGGTGAGGTACCCCCTTGCACACTCATCAGCGGGGTGAAGAGACAGGGAGAACACCAGGATGAGGCTCTGGGTACCGGCTGTCCCCGGAGACGGGGCGACAGAATCTTCCTTTTGCAAGCACGCTCACTGCTCTACATTTCATAACTTCCCTACGGTTTTGTTCAAATGCCCACGCGTTGCTTATAGCAAAAGCCTGTGCTTTGGGGATCTGTAAAAATCCTGCTGGGATTAGGCCCTGCTGATATAAAAAGTGTAATAAATGGGGTATCTCAACGTGCTGGACAGTGTGCACAGGGGCACGAGGAATGTAGTGACCCATGCCCCCCCCCCACAGGACAGAAACCGCAACGCTGTCATCCTTCAGCTCCCGCGCAGCAGCTGCCCACAGGCCTCCTGCGTGGGTGGAAAGGTAAGCAGCAATTGGAGAGGTGAGAGCATCTTTCCTACTCCTGAAGCCCTGCATGAGCCAGGTGGAGGCAGCTGCAGGGCCCACCACGCCTGCCCAAGGACCCCAACCTAAGGCCAGCTGAACACTCCACCCTCGTTCCTCACCCAGCCAGGCTCTCTTTCCATCCTGCTTCTGCAATCACCGTATCCACTGCCAGGAATGTCACTCGCTCCCCATCTGTCCAGCAAATACCCACTTGCATCAAAGCACAGCTCAAATGCCGCCTGCTTCGTGATTCCCTCCTGCCACGCTGGGTTGTGGTGTGCCATCCCAGGTCACTCATGGGGATCACAAGTCTACCTCCCCTCTAACCGGCAGGCTCACCGAGGACAGGGATTTCTCTCCCTAGTCCCAGCATCCCTCCAGTGTCCCACCAGTGCTTGCCCCATGAAGGTCTGCTGGATGTACACTTTGGAGTATGAAACATAGGATAGTATGTGCTTGGTGCAGGGCTTTTCCTGGACCGAGGTCCCCATAGAGGGTCCGAATCTAAAGGAAGGAAGGAGCACTTCCCGTGCCCTCGTGGTGCACAGGGTGGCTCCATGGGTGATTTACCTGCATCTGTGAGAGGAGCAGAAACTCCCACCTCTCAGCTCACACAACATCTGCTGAGATCTGCAGGCTCCCCTCTCAATCTATCCCTCGATATCCCACACAAGACTATCACTTTTGCTGAAATCTATAGTTCCCAGTTGTTCTCTGTATTTGCTTTTTTTTGGTCTTATAAAGTTTACTAAAAACTTTTCCCAAAATAGAGTTGTTTAACAGCCATTTACAGCCTCCACTGCTTAGAGGGCAGAGTCCCAAAGCCTCTGGGTGTTTAACATGCTCACTACAGGATGACTTGCACACTGTTCCCATCCACACACCCGGGCCCCAAGCCTACCCAGCAGCTGGGGGACCCTTCATCTTCTTCCCCCAAAGAGCACAGGCTCTGGGGCCATGCTGCCCCCAGGACACAGTAGCTGCTTTTGTGGGACACGTCTCCCTGTCCCCCTGAGGGGCAGAATGAGGGAACCTGTCCATCCAGTCATCATTTGCTGCAAGCTGAGCATGGACTGGGGACACAGCCCTGCCCTCCAGGAGCTGACAGGCTAGTGGGGAAAGAGCAGCAAATCCCTGGGCAATCACTGGGCCCAGCAGCACCTGTGAACTGGGGTGACAGCCCCAACTGTGGCTTAGTGGGGCCACTGTGAACCAGTCTGCCAACTTCATTCTGGGACAGCACCCCCCCCCCCATTTCCTGGCCCCTCTCCTTCTACATAAAACAACAACAAAGTAATCTGATTCCACCACACCCCTGGTTCAGCACTGACTCGTGCTAAATCCCCAAAGCCTAATTATTTACTATTCCGCATGGCAGCCTTAGGAGGCATTTGTGGGCCCCCCCCCCAAGCCAATGAGCAGGGCGCAGTGGTTGCTAGTAAGCACTGCTCCAGGTAGGGAGATGCTGCTGCGATTTCTCAGGGAGCACTTTCAAACGCACCGTGTGGCTGCTTAGATTGTCCTTCCTCTGCCACCTCCCACCCTTCAAGGCCCGGCTCGCTGCCATCTCCTCCAGCTCACTGTCTGGGTGCGGGTGTGCAGACATCTCCTCCAGGGAGGGCACCTTTGCTCTGAACCACCAAGCCCTTCAGAGCAGCGATTTTCAACCTTTTTCATCTCATGCACAAACTAATTACTAAAATTCTGTGGCACACCAAAAAATATACTTTTTTGCTGATCTGACAAAAAAATATGTCATTTTTATTCATTCACACCGGACGGACGGCTATTGTTGTATTGGCTGCTATCAGTTTTTTATTTGACAATCTAAGCGAAAAGAAGTCAGTGCCCCTGACTAATTAGTAAGGTATTGCATGTTTTAAAAATTCTTGCGGCACACTGGTTGAAAATCGCTGCTCCAGAGGTACCTGCCACAGGCGGCTCTGACTGTTATTTAAGCCTTCATCTGTGTCCCCAGTGCCGCTGAGAACGGCAGGAACTGGGTCTCCTCCAGCTTCAGAGCCTTGCACAGCTCGGTGTGCAGACACTCAAGGCGCATGTTGCATTTCATTTCTCGGGCAATGACCGAGGGACCCCCCTGAGCTGCATCAGCAAAGGGAGCTGTAGGCCCAGAGCTTTGCCCTGTGCAGCAGGATGACCCAGTGGGCAGAGCGCTCCTTCGCTTCCTGGCCACACAGTGACTTTCTGTGCTTTTCCAAAGGGGCACAGCCACTGCCCTTTCAGGGAAAACTGTAAATTCTTCCAACACTTTTTTTTTTTTTTTAAGTAAAATGCTATGCTCCAATGGCCTCTTCAATAATGCTTAATAAAATAAGAACCTTTTCAAGCATTTGACGTTTCTGAACGGCTGGATCTCTCCAGCCCAAGGCAACACATGGCAATGCTTAATAATTTCCATTTTTAACGCAGGGAGGAGTATCCCTCCGAGTTCAAGAGGAAGCCAAGTGGTGCTTTCTGGGTTGCGCGAGGCCCGCATCTCGTCAAGAGCAGAGAATCTGGAGTCAGGGGCAGCAGATGGCCGGTAAGGAGGAGGGATTGCTAGCAGATGGCCCGATAGTTTGGATAAGGGGGAAAAAATAACTTTTGATTGCAAACAAAACAGAAACACACCAAGACGCAGGCCCACACAGATGTTTGCTGCTGCAACGGACAGACAGCCATCCCCCGTTTCTCAGAGGGGCACCCAGCCAGCGATGGAGGCAGTGGGAACCCTCATCTCTAACTTGTCTCTTCCACCCATTTATTAATAATTGTGGGTAAATCCTTACAGCTCACATTCAAATTAAAAGGCTCCACAGGGGACTTTTAGGGCAGCGAAACTATTCTGTATGATACTGTAATGGTGGACATAGGTTCTTATACACCTATCAAAACTCATAGGACGCACAACACAAACAGTGAATCCTGATGTAAACTGTGGACTTTAGTTAATAATAATGTATTAACATTGGGTCATCAATTGCAACAGCCACACTAACAAGATGTTCATCTAGAGGGGACTGGGGATGGGGGAGTAACATAGGAACACTGAATTTTCTGCTCAATTTTTCCCTAAACCTAAAACTGCTCTAAAAAAATAATAATAAAGTCTATTTGTTTAAAAAAACACATACCCACACCTGGCTCTGCTTCTTGCAGGCTGGGTGACCTTGGACTAGTTACTTAACCTCTTTGGTCTTCCTTTCCTCACCTGCAAAATGAGGAAACTGACAGCACCTACCTGAAGGCTTGTTAATGAGAAGTGAGTGAATTTGTGGAAAGCACTTAGAATAGCCCCCAGTACATAGCACACTGGTGTTAGCCATGAACCCGACGATGGCAGCTACCGTGTGCTCGCATGCCTTAAACACTTCTAGGCACCATGTGGGTTAAGCCTTACAGCAGCTCGGTGGGGCAGGTAGGAGCTGCTGTTATGTTCACTTTATAAAAGAGAAGCCTGAAGCTCAGAGGGATCATGAACTTGCTCAAGGTCACACAGCCAGTGAGGAAGGGAGAGCCAGGACTCAAGCCCATACATCTCCCTTTAGCACATGAAGTTGCCATCTCCAAGAAGAGCTGGTACTTGCTGGGACAGGAGCTTTTTTTTTGGCGACTGGAAATTGTGTGTGTACCCAGTGCAATCTCGTTTTGTGGACAGAGGGAGAGAGGAAGAGAGGGAGGGATTCCCTAAATGCCAGGCAGGATTTTGGCAGAGCCGGTACTAGAAGCCAGATCTTCAGTCAAGTCACTTGACCCAAAGCACAACATCCCTACCCCTACCCTCAAAGCAGAGTGATCCCATTGATGATGGGCAGCTATTCATCCGCCCCCATTTGTGATCAGGAAGGTGCCTTTGCCAGTCTATCACTATCACAAAGTGGTTGGTGACACTTTCTCCAAGAAGCCAGCTGGCTCTCTGGAGGTTGTCCTGCCCAGGATCCCTCCTCCCCAAGCTGGGAGTCCTGCCTCTACTATCTGGGAGAGTAACTGTGAGCTCTCTGTCCCCAGCTGAATGGCAATAAATTCAATTCTTGCTTTTCCAACTCAAGATCTGCTTTTACATAACTGTGAAACCTGGGCTGTGTGGGGTGTCTCCCAAGCCTGCTGAAGGAGCTTTGTACAGATGTTCTCTCAGTCTCGTCGCTGGCATCACCTCACCTCCACGCCCACAGGTCCCGATGTACTTTTCGCTGCTCCAGGTCCCCTCCTCCCACTCATGTTTTCTGCACCTCTGCTCCCCACACGGGCGCCCACAGAGATCCAATGCTGCAGCCAGGACCTGCTCAGTGATCTCATCTCCTCCTAACCTAGTCCCCACGCCAACTCCTATGCACGGGATTCACTCCCACTAGACCTGCCACCCCCTTCCTCCCACAGGGCCTTTACATCAGCCCTGGTACAGAATGAAAAGGGTAGATCAGAACAAGGGTGACCACAAAAGATCCTCTGTCTAGCGCCTGCCTCCAGCTCCTCTGGGCTCCTGAAATGCTAGAACCATCTTCGCCTTCAGTTCTCTCTCAAGCACCTCTCCTTCAGCCCTCTTTGCCCAGCCTTCCTTCCTGGGCACCGTGATGGACCAAATGTTTATGTCCCCCCAAAATTCTCATGTTGAAGCCCTAACCCCAGAGCAATAGTATTTGAACATGGGGCCTTTGGAAGGTAATGTGGGCATAGGGGGTCATGATGGTGGGGCTCCAGTCTTATGGGATGAGCAGCCTTATAAGAAGAGACACCAAGAGACCTTGCTCTTGCGGTCCTCTCCACGAGGACACAGCAGGAAGGCGACAGCCTGCAAACCAGTGAGACAGTCTTCACCAAAACCTGAATACGCTGGAGCCCTGATCCTGGACTTCCAGCCTCCAGAACTGTAAGATACATTTTCTCTGCGGTTTATGCACCCCGTCCATGGTATTTGCCATGACAGCCCAAGCTAAGACACACAGCCACCAGGCATTCCAAAAGACATATCTGAAAAGTGGAAAACCAAACAAGAAAAAACAAATCCCCCACACCAATGACAGCAGGGGAACCAAGCTACCCTCTGTCTCTTAGCTTCTTCTTTTTAAACATGGGGACCAGGGTGGAAACCCAAATGAACAGGGGGGACACAGCGAAGGATGGATCACTGACAATCTCAGGTGTTGGGGGAAAGGCAGGGTAAGAATGGGCGAAGCTAGGCCCACCCCAGCTAAAAGCCGAAATGTAAAATAACACCAAGCAAGGGACAAATTATTTTTAGAGGCAAGTTCTACAAGGCATATCATCCTACAGCATCCCAAATCCTCAAAAGATAAAACATCAAAACAAGACATTCTTTCCAGAAGAGAAGAAACAATATTTGTCAAGATGTTTACTTGTCTTAACTTGTCCTGTTAACATTTGATTGACAAGTAGTTTTTCCAGTACAGGGTTTGTATCATCTCTGGGGTAAATGGGTAAGAAAATAATTAAGACATAAGCTAAAGTCTGAGCACGAATGTGTGTATTACTTGGTGGGCATTAGCTCATTTAATTCTAACAACCCTATGAGGTAGATTCAATTGTCACCTGTGTTTTACAGAAGGAAAAAATGAAGCACATACTGTGGTTTTAAAAAGCAAACAAGCACCTGGCCGGTGTTGCTCAGCTGGTTGCATATGCCCTGGGGTTGCGGGCTCAGTCTCCGGTAGGGGGCACGCAGGAGGCAGCCAATGGGTGTTTCTCTTTCATCAATGTTTCTCTCTCTCTCCCTCCCTCTGAAATCAATAAAAACATATTTTAAAAAAGCAAACAAGGCTTCCACCTTTCATATTCTACTTGGGGGAGGCAAAGCAACAATAAAACAATGGATAGAATTCTTGTCGGTGACATGGAGGCTACTTTGGGTTGGATGATGAAGAAAGGCCTGAGGATGCTCCAATGAAAAGGAGGAGCCCGCCATGGGGGATCTGGGGGGATAAGCAAGTTTCCCAGAAGCTCTGAAAATTGGCCACAGAATGTGTCCATTACTGGTTCTGATTTCACAAGCTGGGGCCAGGGCCAGGGTGAGGGCCAGGCATCTGTATTTTTCGGAGCCCCACAGGTATTTCTCACCTGCAGGCCAGGTTAGAGAAGCACCAGGTTCCACTCTCAGTTGCCTTCAAAGACTCCGGGTGCCACCTCCAAGAGATGTGTGGAAACTCTTTGGTTCCTGATCTGGATTGAAGGTTTGTGCCTCCCCCAAATTCCTACGTTAAAGCCCTAACTCCCTAATGGGACGGTATTTGGAGTTGGGGCCTTTGGGTGGTAATTAGGTTTAGGGTCCCCATGATGGGATTAGTGCCCTTCTAAGAGGAAGAGACACCAGAGCTTTAGCCCTCTCCCCACGACAGAGCTACTTGATGACAATGGCTGCCTCTTATACCTGCTTTTACTCCCTACCAAGTGGCCCACGGGGCTGGACACACAACAGCAGGTGTGTGCTACATGCTTGTGAAATGGGAAAGAGGTTGGATAGTCTCCCAGCCCAGAGGCCAGGGGGCTGGAAGTCAGGCTTCAGCCCACCTGGGTGGGAGGAGATCTGGGGCATGTGCAGCGGGGGTGGGGGACAGGTGCAGTGCAGTGGCGAGGGGGGAGAGTGTGTGGGATCCTGAGCCAGAACACCAGGCACGCTCCTGCCAGCCAAGAGATCTTGGAAAGTCATTAAACTTCTGAGCCTCGTATTCCTCATCTTTGCAGAAACACTCTAAGGATTAAAGTGTTTAATATTCAAAATATACTTTCATTCCATCATTCCGCCAATATTTACTGAGTCCCTTCTGTGTGAAGGGCCCTGTTCCAGAAAAAACCAACACAAAGCATAACGTACATGTTAGTTATTGCTAAAGAGATTGCCGATTTCCCCCCATTTTTCCTCTCTGTAAGGGGGACAAGTCCAGGTCCTCCTGCCAGGTAGGGCTGCCTGCTCCACGGTGGAATCATTTTTGATCAGAGAGTATACTTAAGATACAGGAAACAATAGGGCATACACAGGAGACTCTAAGAAATGGGGCCCTAAGCCAGCGTGCCCAGACTCAGTGTGACAGAAGTCATGAGAGCAGGGCATAGCCGACCCAGGACCAGGGCACAGGTAAGCTAGAAACCAGTCAAAAATGCACTAACCCCGATTCTTTACCCAGAGTAGCTCGTATTCCCGACGTGGATGGTATCCACCTATAATAAAGTCTCCTAGTTCTCAAGGGGCTTCTGAATATATCACCCCACTGAGTCCTTCTATCAAAGACCAGCATGTGTTGGCGCCAGAGATAAAGCCCAGGACTGTCCTGTCCGAGGCTGGCAGTTCCCACTGACCTCATTGCCTGCAAGCAGTACTCTCTTCTCCCGAGAATCTTCCCTCATTCTAGCAAAGCCTGCCTGTGGCCAGATGACAGACAAGTTGTCATCTCTGGGTCTCTACAGCCTCTAACCCCCTAGAGAAGTCTTAGAAGGAACTAAACTGCCTCCCAGGGCAAGCAGAACCCATTCCCCAAGCTGGAATGACACCCTGGGAACTCCCATGCCAGAGAAGGGGCCCCAGCCCCACAAGCCCTACCCTGGCAGCTGCCCTGGCGTCATCCGACCTGCTGACAGGTCATCCCCAAGTGCCATCTGCCAGAGCAGCTGGACTTGCTGCCCCTAGAGCTCCAGCAAATGGGCACAATGAGCGAAAGAAAAAGACACCCAGGCCAAGAAAATCAGGAGAGCGGGGAACACCGAGCCTTAGGAGCATTGTGAGAAAAGCGAAAATTTAAAACTCCCGAATGTGACCTTTTTCAGTTGTTAGATAAATAAAGTACTCGAGGTGCTTAGCAACACAATTGATTAACATGTGTACATTATCTTTAAATGCCTTGCAGCTACCCTTCCACCCAGGTTCATAAACCCACCTTTCTCAGCTCTGGCTGTAACTGTCCACATAAGCCCCATCTCTGGGGGTGGGGGTGGAGGCGGTGAAGGAGGGTGAATAATGTATTTCTTACCAGGGTCTGTGCAGTTCTTAGCTGCCTGAGTCCCATTCAGTGGTGCCATCAGCTTTCTGCTTCTCCATGTGTCTGGTAGAAAGTGTCTGCTTGCCGACGCTGTTTTGCGCCCTGGATTGGAAATTAAGTCACAGACATCATTAGGTCAAGGTGGCGCCTGCACTCTCACAATGACCTTACATATCTGCATCTAGCTATGTCAGCAACAGCCCCATTTGACTAGTTAGAGTCACCTGTAGGAAGTGACACAGTGATTGGAAGCATGATAAATATCTCCTACAGTCATCTGCTTCCAAGATGTAGTTCATTTTTCTAGTCCCAGGTGGGTCAGCATGTGACCTGACCTTGGCCAAGATCTCTCTGAACCTCACAGGTTCAATAAAAGGTTTAGCTAAGTGACCATTAAGTTCTTTGCCAGTAAAGATGCTCAGGTGTCCCAGCTCTGGAGGACCTACAAGTGGATAGTAAGCCAGCAGACGGGAAAAAAATGATGAGGTCTGGCCCAGGGCTTCTCAACCATAAATGTGCACACGTATGACCTGGGGACCAGGTTAAAATGCAGATTCGTTTTCAGTGGGTCTGGGCTGGGACCTCGGATTCGGCACTAACAAGCTCCCAGGTGATGCTGACTCTGCCGGTCCAAGGGCCAAACTGAGGAACAAGTGAGATCACAGGCAGGGATGACAGTGTCCAAACGCAGTTAAACTCCTAAAGGCAATTCCTGACCCAGCAAGTACAGGCGATTCTCACTATAAAACCCTTAAAGCGTCCATTTACCTCTCCTGGTGCCTACACTGCCTCAGCTGGGTAATAACCCTTCTTCTGTCATGCTGACATCTAAGAGCCTCTGGGTGTTTTGTTACTTCTGGTGTGTAACTTGGGGGAAACACATTGACTTGCCCAATTGCAAAGCACCAGATACTAAGATGTTCAAATAACAGTTCTGGTTTTCTGCTGGAAACAACCGCTGTTTAACCTTGCATCCTCCATCACAAAGTATGGGTTTGAAAGGCAGGATTTTTTTTTTTATAAGTTTAATCAAGTCCCAGCTAAATTTTACCTGTCAATCACTATAAACCTCTCTAAATTGCCCCTTTCTAACTGCTCAAGAAGGTGCTGCCGCTGTATCTCATGTCCGAGTTGCTAAATCACCTGCATTTCTCTCATTTTCTGAAATGTGAAAAACAAAAGGTCCGCAGCGTCCAGTTAAAAATGGCAATGTGAGCCAAGCGAGCGTCTTCTGAAGATCCCACATGGGCTCGCATGCCCACCACCAGCACCCGAGGAGAGGTTTTTTTCTAAGTTTCCCCTCTCCGGCTCAGACTGGCAGATCCTAAGCCACGCGCGGATCCCTGGGTTTCCTCTCGGGTGGAGGCGTGTGGGTTGTGGCCCCTGACACCCGCGCTCTCCGGCCGGCCGTGGCGGTTAAGAGGAGCTGAAAGACAGCCTGAAACACGACAGCCACCTCCCCGAGGGGACGGGCTGCCCCAACGTTTTTAGGGTTTGAAGAGGCGTCAGGACACCCAGGGGGCCCCTTTGGGCAGGGGCAGGGGCGAGGGAAGGGCTGAAATGAAGTTCACAGCCTCTGAATATGGGTTTTCGTGGGACTGGGAGCACGGCCCTCCGTGCTCCGCGCAGGCTAGGAAAGCGGACCGCTCAGGTCAGAGAAGCCACATCTGGAGCCCCCGGCTGCGCTGCCCATCCCCCCGCACACTCCAGAGACAGAATTCTGGCACCGAGGGGCCAGCGGTTCTGGCTTTCGTCTTAGTGACACAGCCCCGCAGCCGCGTCCTGCGCCCCCAGGGGCTGCGCGCAGCTCGGAGCGTGGACAGCAGTCCTCCCGGGTGTGCTCTACCTGCCCCGCGGGGAGGGGACTGAATGGACCTTTGGGACCAACCTGACTGGGAAGGAAGGGGAGACACCTCGCAGCTGCCCCGCGGGGAGGTCACTGAATGAACCTTTGGGACCAACCTGACCGGGAAGGAAGGGGAGACACCTCGCAGCTGCCCCGCGGCTTCCCAGCCCAAGCCCCCCAACTCCGGGGTCAACCCGCACCGGCACCTACCCAAGCTGCCGAAAAGGCCGGACGCACAGCACGCCAGAGCCAGCACCGCGCACAGGAAGCCAATCTGCTGCAGCAGCATCTCTCGCCTCCTGCGAACTTTGCGCGGCCGGAGGGGACCCGGGAGCGCCATCCCGGAGCGCCTGGGTGCAGTCCCTGGGAGACGGCGGGGAGCTTCAGCGGCCGGAGTGCTACCTGCGGTCGGGCGGCGCCGGGGGCTGAAGAGGGCGCCGCGCCGCTCAGAGGCGAGAGTCTCCGCACCAAAGCTTCATGGCCCCGCGGGGGAGGCCGGCGGCGAAGCGCAGAGAGGGGAGGTGGGGGCGCGCGGCGTGGCCGGGGCTCAGGGTCCCGCTGACGGCGTGCGCGCGGCGCGCCCCGCGGCCCCGCGGCGAGGAGGCACGGCCGGCACGGCGGCGCTGGCGGCCCCGGCTCGCAGGGCTGGCGCAGTCCCGGCGCCCCAGCCGCTACCTGGCCGCTCGGGCTCGGCGGGCTCGCGCGGCTGCAGCCCTGGCTGCCTGGCCCGGGGCCGCCCGTGGGGAGCACTCAGTGCGCCCCCGCGCCCCGCGCAGCCGCTCCTACTCGCAGCATCCTCCCCCTCCTCCTCCTCCTCCAAGTTTGGCGGCGGGCAGCCCGCCAGCGACGTCCCCCTGCTTCCGGAGGAGCCAAGCCCGGGTGGCCCAATGCGCGCAGGAGGAAGGCAGGCCGGGCGCGCGGGACCTGCGACCCTCGCCGCGAGCGGCCTCGACGTCGGCCTTCCCGGGGGCGAGCTCTCCACGGGAACTTTCTCGCAGGCTGCTGGCGCCGGCGCCTGCGTCTCGGGGCCGTGGCGCCTCCCGCCTGCAGCTCACGCCTCCCTCCCCTCCCCCCGCCCGCCTCTCACCCCCAGCAGCACGTGTACTCCTCCTCCGAGGCGCACTCTCCCGCGCGCTCCTCCCTTCCCCCCGGGAGGCTCAACTACTGACCAGTATAGCCGCCCTCCCCCCCTTTTCCTCCCGCCCCCCCTTTTCCTCCCGCTCCTTCCCTGGGGAGCCGACCCGAGCCCTTCCTCTAGAGCCCCCCCTCCCCCCCCAGGCTGCTGCGGAGAGGAACAGGTTATGGCTCCGCCGGGACTCTTGAAACAAGGGCTCCCGTAGAGCCCTCGCTCTTGCCCTACCTCCCCCACGACCCCCGGGGCGACCCAGCAGCCCCCCTCCCCCGGGGGTTGCGGAGAAGCTCGGGAAGATTAATTGCTCAAGCCGAGCTAACAGGCTTGCAGCCGGCGGGCCGGCTCCCGCGCCCGCTGGGACCGACTCCCGCAGGGCTCCGGGGGCGCGCGGGCGGGGAGCGGGCGGCGGGGGCGCGCAGCCGGCCTGCGGAACGCTGGGGACCCGGCGCGGAGAGAGAAACCCGAGAGTCCTGCGGCCCCGCCGCTGAGAGTTGAGCTTTTGATGTTCTGGAGCCTTGCCGCTTCTCAGGGCTTTCTGGGTTTTGTTTTGTTTTGTTTTGTTTCCCTCCTCTCTCATCGGCTCTCTGGTGTATAAACTGCTCTGAAAATGGGGCAGGAGGGAGAATTTCACAAGAGCAGCGGCTGAGGTGTCATCCAGGCGCCTGTAGGTGGTGAGGACCTTCCGTGGAAACGGCCTCAGCCCAGGGGTTTGGAGACAACCCTTGGGACTGACTTCCTTCCTGGCCAGCTCGTCACGCACCTGGCTAGGGCCTGCTAGGGGTTAAGTCCACTCAAAATCCTCTTTGGAACGAGGCCAGCTCTGTTTAATTAAATAAATACACACCCACCGTGTGCGGGACCTGTGCCAAGTGCCAGCCAGAGAACAAAACAAAACAACCAAAAAAAAAAAAGAGGGTGTAAGATCCAGTCGCTGCTTTCAAGGAGCCCTAAATGAAAGTGGAGCCAGGCCCTCAGATAAATGCCTGTTGAGTAGCGTCTGTTCAAAAGTCATGGTTTTGCAGAATGTGCAGTATCCCCTCACTACTTAAAATGTGCCTGTGGCAGCCTGAGCATTGCCTGGGAGCTTGCAAGATATTCAGGCTCTAAGGTTCCAGCCAACTGCAGTCAGAATGTGCATTTTTAACAAGCCCCCCGGAGATCTGTGTGCACATTCAAGTGCGAGAAGCATGGCCCTTTCCAGTCTGTCCCAGTGCCTCTAGCGAGTCACCATCTGCGTGGTTCCTCTTGGACTGAGGAAGCAGGGATAATTTTGCTTGTGTTAGCCTGGCATAGCCGCATGGGTAAGAGGTACCTGAAGGGCCAGGGGAGGGAGAAGGTTCACTAATGATTTATTTTTAGCAGCCCTGTTTCCGTGCCCACAAAGATACTGAAGGCATGAACACAAGACTAATTGCAGTGGGAACCCCTAGAGAAAATGAAATGGAAAAGGCTGGTAGGCCTCGTATAGAACAGGCCAGGGCTCCGTTTGTCTGTAGAGCCACCTTACCACTGAGCCTCACCCTCCACATTGGTGACCTGTTCATAGCATGTCTGCCAGTGACAGAAAAGACACTTTTCATACTTTTGCAGAATTTTCTTCTCATTGATGAGACTGTACAAGGATGCATTTATCAGTAGCAAATAGAAGGCCATAGAACAGTGTTAAATATGTCACTTGGAAAGCTAGCCAAGGGCTCCTGGCATCAAATTTAAGGCAGAGGAAAAAGTTAAAGTGATAATATGCTGTTAGCCTGCCCGTAAGATAGCATTAGGGTCACACTGGTTAAAGCAACTCTAATAAATGGAATGGCATCTGGTTACTAGGATTTAAAATTTTCTTAAAACTTTGTCCATGGAATTCACCTAGGGCTGGTGAAGATGGACATTTTTGAATTCAAAACAGGTCAAAGGAGTCATCGGGTGTCTGTCTTTTAAACATTAGCTAGCTCTTTTGTAGAACATTTCTTTTCATTGACATCTTTCACCTGCTTTCAGCTAATAATTAGAACTCTTGGAATAATTTTACATGCACAAATGGATTCCTTTTATTTGACAGTTTAAGAAGCAATCGGTTTGAAATTGTACTTTTTGCTTCATTTAAACAGTGCCCATTACCAAATAGCCTCTGCTGAAGCTCTAATGACTCACCCTGCAGAGGGAAGAATTGGATTGTATGTACTTTTCAGATTCAAAGCATCCAGCAGTATTTTCTAAGTCAGCAAGGCCATCGGGACAAATGGAAAACACAGCTCTGGGTTTCTCTGAGGTCCTAGGTCTGGCTTCAGTGACATGGATTTATAGTATCCCTTCTGCAATGGCATTTTCTTTTGATGTAACAGAGGAGGAGACTTACATGGCCAGTTTTCACCATTTCGGGGATGGGTACAATAATTTTTTCTTAAAAAAATATTTTCTATGACATGACGATCCTCACCATTTAATTAGTCTCCTCACACAGTGTTTTCAAGTTTACTAGAATGGCCTTCTCTGTGAATTCTAATTTCTCCAGCTCTGCCTTCCAGACGACTAGACCAGTCAGCATCGCCAGGGCAGCGGTTCTCACACTTGAGTGTGCATCAGAATCCCCTGCGGGGGTATGTGTGTGTGTGTGTGTGTGTGTGTGTGTGTGGCCTTCTTTAAACTCAGGAGTCTGAGCTTCAGCTTCAGTGAGGCTGGGGAGGGGCCTGAGAATCTGTGTTTCTAACAAGTTCCCAGGTGAACCTGATGCTAGTGCTCCAGGGACCATAGTGGGCTAGGTTATGCTATGGTGACAGTAAAGCAACAAAAGTTTGCTCCAGGGTAGCTGAATATGCCACCTCAAAATGTGCTGCTTTGATATAAGGATTAGTTTGAGCTGAAGGCAAATGGGAAGAAACAGGTTAAGAAAATCCCTCTGCTCTTCCACATTAGCTTAAAAGCAGGACATGAATTTGTAGGGATGTCCCCCCTTCTCTCTCCGCCAGGAAGGACAGACGCCAATCACTGGTGACAACTCTAGATCCTTATCAGTCCAGAGACAGCACCAGAGGAATCCATCTAACAAACCTTGCTAAAACTAGCCATTGTCTACCAATACATTCCCCATATATTTGCCTTCCCCCAACTTGCCTCCCCTAGAAGTTCAAAGTCTTTTCCCTGTGTTGTCAGTTCTCCAGAAGTGTGTTGTTCTGTTCTTAAGATGCTCTGTCAGCCCAAGTTCTAACCATCCCTTAGAGTTACTCATCACTGGGTGCTCCTATGTGTATGCGCAATGCATGTGTTAATCAACTGCTGTTTTGCTCTTGTCAGTTGGTCTAATCTGCAGGGCCCTAGACAATGAACCTAAGACGGGTGGAGGGAAAACAGTGTTTCCTCCCTCACACTTGTCTATCAAAAGAGGTTTGTCTTGAGGGCAGTTACTCAGGCACCTGGGAGCAGCCACAGCCTCAAACATTGGTGCTCACCCTGCCAGAGGGAAGACAGACTCTGGAGGATCTTGCACTGGCGATTGAGTGCTCTGGCCTGGAAGTGATGTGCTCACCACTCCTCACCACTCCTGGGCCAAACTCGGTCACGTGGTCCCATCAAACCACAAGGAGGTCGGGAAATGTTCCTCCCCTGCTGGCTGAAACTGAAACTCTGCAGTGGACACCCAGTGACAACCGTATCAGTGCAAACTTTGGTCCTCTCCCTTGCTTTCTGGGACCTCCCCTGCCTGCCCCTGCCCCTGCCCCTGCCCCTGCCCCTCCCTATTAGAGTGGATCCTGCTTTTTTCAAAGCCCCTGGTGTGCATCTCCATCATAGCACTCACGTCATGCGGCTTTCTGATATGAATGAGAGTATCTGTCTCCTTGCTATCTCCTGCGTCAAGGACTTGTCTTATCCACAGCTCTGAACACAGTGCCCAGCACGTTAGGTGCTTAGTAAGGAAAGTACTTATGGGATGAATTAAGTAAACACATTTTGGCTACAATGTGAGGAAGATAAATAGCTGCCCCTGTTAGGAGGCGCCTGCTCTCACCATCACTTCAGCACCACCCCAAGTTTCCACTCATCTTCACTGTCAAGGTCACCAGTGACCTGTGGCTACAACACAGCAGAATCTGACACCCCTGAATGCACCCTTCTTACAAAAGTCACAGCCTAAACTTTCTGGATGGTGCACGCCTAGGTACTTCTCTTCCTTCTCTGACCAGCTCTTCCCTGGGCCCCTGGGCCTCTGTTCTAGGCTGTCTTTGCTTCTCACTCTTTACCCTCCTCCTGGGAGAGCTCATCAGTTCTTTGGCTGAAGTGTTTTGCTCTCTGGTATTAACTCAAATTTGGAGTTGAAGCTGGAGCCTCTTCAGGAATTCTGATCTGCACATTCAGGGGATTGCCCAAGTCAGGAACCATGTTTACCATGCTAACTACCTGGACTTAGTAGGTGCTCAATAAATCCTCATGGAAGAAAGAGACAAGCATACCTGGCCCTTTAGCATGTTTCTCCCATTGACATCTGCCATAGCAGTGTTTTCATCATTGTTGTATCTTTTGACCCCCATATTAGCCCTGCAGAGTAAACAGAGGCAGACTTAGCATTCTCATTTTATAAAGTCCCTCCCAATTAACTGGCAAGCTCAGGTTTACATAAGGAGTTAAAGGTACAGCCAGGATTTGAACCCAGTCTTCTGCCCATTAGCCATACCCTTCACCCATGACACCATGCCGCAGCTACTCATTCTGGCAGATGTGCTGACTGGATCATTGGATATTTAGTTCCTAGTAAAGACAGAAGACTAGATGCCATGGCACTGTTTCCTGCCCAGGTCATCTCCTGGTTAATGACTAATGGTGGGAATGCCCAGCCAAGGCCATATAGCAGAAGAAAGATGTTTAAACAGAATGAGACTGGGGTTCCCTGAAATCAAGTTATGTAGCTGCCACATACTTTGTGTGTTTCTCAGATTCCTTGGATTTAAACATGGAAATGACCAATCCTTTTGCTCACCATTCATTCAGAAAACATTTACTGAGCACCTAACTGTATAGTACTTCACCACACCATACACCTATGCAGAATGTATTAGAGTGAAGACTAATCTACTGTGTCAAAAAATCTAGCACTAGAGTGACTTAAAGAACAAGCAGTTTCTTTCTTTTATGCAAGAGTCCCCATAGTGCCATGCAAGTTTTTAAGGTAGCTCTGTTCCTTACTGTCACTCAGGGACCCAGGCTCCTGCCACCTTGTGGCTCTGCTATTCCCTAGGGCACTATCATTATCTACATGGTCAAAGCTGATTTACACATGGGTTCCAGTCAACCAGAAGGAGTGTACCGGTGTTATAAGTTGCAGACCCATCCCACAACACTCCTCATAGTCCATTGGTGGAAACTTAGTCACATGACCACAATTAACCAAGGAAGGCTGGAAAATGCCTAGCTGAGCATCATGTGCCCAGGATAATTCTGTTACTGTGGAAGCAGAGGAGGAGGGATTTAAGTGGGCAACCTCCCTCACAGATGTGCAATTGTGACTCAAGGAGACTAAGTGACCTGTCCAAGATCCCCTAGGTAATAAGTCACAAATCCAAGCCTCCACCCCAAGGTTCAGACCCCCGACTACCCTCCACCCACTGCTCCTCTACTCACTCAGCTCTTGTCTTTTGAGAGTAAAGGCAGGTTGAGCTGACTACAAGAGACAGCATGAAGGGTTATTTGGCAAGAGGCATAGCTCAGAGGTGCTGCCAATTTACACTCTTGCTAATTTTATGCTGTTGGATTGGCCTCTCCGTGCTCTGTGTGAGCCATGACACTGCACAAAAGCCAGATTTGCCTTTATGATCGGTGTACTGTACTGCTTGTGTTTTTGTTTTTCTGTGAAAGTATTCTATTTTGTTCTCACATTTCTTTATTTCTTTCTGATGTCTCAGGCCCCAAAAGCCCCAGCCTCTCTGCATCTCCAGAAGGGTCTGGATCCATGGGTAGAAATGACCATCATACCTGCTGAAAAATGACTAAGTGCTGGGAGAGGGCAGACAGAGTGCTGGAGGAGAGAGATTTTCATCAAAGGGGAAAGGAATCTGCCACAGAGGGAAATTAGTCAATGCAGCTGAGGCTGCTGGGACAGATACGTCTCCTACCCAGGTGCACGCTCGGCAAACCACTCCACACCAGAAGCCAGTTCCACGAGATGAGCCTCCTTCTAGCCCTGGGCTTTGTCAGGGCATGCGTTATGTTTTGAGTTTTAATACGGGAAAGTTTCACTTTGCCCACTTTGCCCACATTTCTGCTAATTCCCATTCAGGAGCAGCCCCGGCTGGGAAGACAGCACGGGACCAAGATCTGAGGACTAAAATGCTATACTTTGAACATGGACTACTGCCTGGGGAACCTGAGTAGTTCCCTGTGGCATCTGGGCAGAAATACGACCCCATTGTCCAGAAAGCGAGGATGGCCAGCTTGGGCAGCTGTCTGCAGGACTCACCAGCTACCCTGCCAGCACTTGCTGGACATTACAAGCTCTTGTCCCCAACAGAGAACTGGACGTCCTTTGGTTCCGTTATCCAGATAATATCAGAAGCTCGGAGTCAAGCAAGTGAACAATCAGAGCCAGATTCAGCCCCTCTGGAAAGATGTCTTAGTTCTATCAAACTCGGTACTTAGCCCAGGGACTTGCTATAGTAATTCTAGCTGCGCCCAGATCTCGCTGGCTTAGTGAAGATTATTTTTCACTCGATTCCATCTTATGGCTGTGCCAGCCCCAGCACGTGGCTCCCGGGGTGCCAAGCTCATCTGCACTGAAACAGCAGAGGGGGACAGACATGGAAAACCTCAAGTAGAAGGTGTTTATGGCTCAGACCTGTACGTGGTCACTTTGCCTGGGTTAGAGCTCAGCCACATGACCAAGGCTGCATGGGAGCTGGGAAATGGCCTGGTGAGTGGTCTCCACCATTTCCATGCAGGCATCTTGCCAGGGCCTCAACAAGAACTATCATAACAATACATCATATTTATCTCTTCTTGATCTGGGCCAGGCAGTGTTCAAAGCACTTTATACCTACTGACCCATTTAATCTTCCCAACAGCTCTGTGAGTTAAGTAGCGATGTAACCATCAGTTCACAGACGAAGGACCCAGGGCTCCAAGTGGTTAAGCCACACAGCTAGTAAGCGACAAAGCTGGGATTCAAAGCCAAGCAGTCTGGGTCCAGGATCCCTGCTCTTATCTGTCCTGCCTCAAGGATGAGCCTGCCTTTTATAAATGGGGAAACTGAGACACAGAAAAGACAAAGCAAGACTGGAGCTCAGAACTCCTGTTCCAGGCGCAGAGCTTAGTCTCCTGCACATACAGGTTAACACTCGCTGAATGAATGGACAGATGGCTCTGCCTTTCTATACAATTGAGAGTGTTTTTAAAATACCAAGCGTGGCTTTCATGCTAGATACCAAATTTCACATGGCCCACCACCCTTGCGCTGAGGCAAAAGGCTAACAGGAGGTTGGGATCAACACAGACTCAGCCCATTTGAAAATAAATCAGCAAACTGCAACTCCTTTTGGGAATTTAAAAAAAAAAAAAAAAGGCCTCAGAGGAGATTTGCCACTGGGTTGCATAATAAAGTGCCCCCCAAAGTCATACTAATACTTTAATGGCTGTTATGCAATGTTGATGGGTCTGCATGACTCAGTGTTTGAAATTAATTTAAGGGATTTCTGGTGAATGTCGCTGGTTAGCTTTGGGGCCTCTCCTTTCTCTCTCCTCCTTTTTAACCAGGTTCTGAAAGCAAACTCTCCAGCAAATTCTTACCTGCAGGGTGGAGATATTTCGGGTAGGAAAACTCAGCCACTTCAGCAGATAAGCAAGGAAAGAAAGAAAAGAGCTTTTGTGATTAACACACAGCGTCGCTCTCCCCACCAGCAACTGCGGACACCGCCCTGCGCAGGCCGTGCCTGCGAACAGTAGGGGCGTTCAGGCTGAGAGAATTCTAATCCCTCGGGCTGCTGGTAAATAATAATACATAAACTTATGATTAAGATTCTGTTTCAAGGACTAGTGATCAAAAGACAGCAGACAGCCAGGATGGTCAACTTCAGAACCCTGCTTTTGAATTCACACTTCATAGGCTGCCTCTGTGGATCCGGACTTCTCACCTTGCGGTTCCGCCTAAACCTGCTCTTGGTCACCTCATAAATGCGGGGGGAGGGGGGTGTCCTGCAACCATTTCTCAGCTTCTCAGAGTCACTCTCTGGTCTGCATGGGGAGAGGAAGTGTCTGGCCTTAAGGAGCCACATACTTTCAGGACACTTGTGCCCTTGAGCAACAAGCTAATAAATGGAGCCTCCGTGACCTGCAAGAGACAGAGCCTTTCTGAGACAGCAGTCATTTTCTCCCTGCCACAGAGCATCAATATTGAGTAGCCAGGTTCTATAACTAAGAGCCACGTGATGATTTTTAGGAGCGTTCACAGCAGATCCAGGGAGGAGATTAGCAAGGCCATGGCCTGTCCGGGGTGGAGTTGCTACTGAGCTCTCTCGTTTCCCTATCTCCTGTCCACTCTCCTGTCATTTCTGTCCCCTGTTCCCCACTGGCCTGAACCCCATCAAGATATCAAAGTCTTACCTCTTATGTTTTCACATCCAAATGACAAAAGCATGCTTAAGTTCACCCAGGCTAGGAGTTGAAATGCAGTGGTTCACCACCTTCGGGGTACAGATGCCTTTACAAATCCAATAAAAGCTACAGACCCTGTGCCCCAGCAAAGTGTACAGACTATACACACAGGGTTTTGACTACAAACTCTGGAGGACTGTGACTCTTCTCCCAAAAGCCATCTTCTAAGGATGCTCAAGAACCTCTGCTATAGGGTGGATCTTCACCCCACCCCTAAGACCTCAGCAAAGACTATTGATATTTTAGAAATAAATTAAGATCAAACAACCTTAGACACTCAAAGAAGTGAAGACCAATGTCTTGCTGCCTCCCCAAGGAGAGAAAAAGAACCCTTGTGCAGACACTGAGGTCCTGTGTTTAAATAAATTTTGGAAATAACTTTTGGAGATCTGCAAAAGATGTTAAATGCTCTGAGAAGATCTGCAACAACGAAGCTTTTTTATTTTGCTGAAATTCAACATTTCCCAAACTTATTTGGTCCTGGAACCCTTTGGGTGACTCTCACCAGTTAACAGCCCCATAGAACCGGTGTTTTGAGGAATACCCCTGTAGTCTAATCTCTGCATTTTACAGATGGGGAAACTGAGGCCCAGAAAAGGGACATGACTTTCTCAGGGTCACAGTAAGTCAGTGGTGGAGCCAGGCCTTAGTCTCCTGCCTTTAGCTCTTTCCATTTGGCAAAGGGCCACCATAAATAGGTCTTCTCTCAGAACAGAAGGGGCAGTGCTGTCCTTAGCCCCCTCTTCCCTCTGAGAGAAAACAGAAACAACTATGTCTGAGTCACCGAGGATGGAGGGCATTGTCAGGGCCCCAGGTTTAACAGTCAACAGCCTCTTTGGGTCATCACAGCCCAAAGCCCTGCCATGTGTGTGAATTTTATGCTTATTACGAGGGCCCCAGGCAGGCCCAGCCCCATACAGGTTACAGAAGGGGCAGCTGGAGCCCAGGCCTGGCCCTCAGGGACACTTCCAGGTCAGGTGACCCCACCTGCCATCACCAGGAAGCCTGACAGACCATTCCTAGCAGTACAGACAGCTGGCACCCCTCCCATCCCCAGCATGAAGCGGGCTCAGGTCCCCTGCGCCAGGCAGAAACTGCACCAACTGCCTGAGGGGTAAGCCTCCTTCCAGCTTGTTTAAAACCTGAGAATGATGGACTCCATCCCCGCTCCGCTCCAAAGCCTGGTTGGCTGCTAAATGGGGAACCCCCTTTCCCACTTCCCAAATTCTTGACCCTTAGGGATAGCAACCCACCCCAAAGGACCCCCACTGGTGACATTTTCCCAAACCAGCTTTCTGAGCCTCTCTTCAAGTTCCCAAGACATTTGGCTCATTGCTAAAGACACAGCAATCATGGGATCATTTGCGCAGAAATCAAAGGATGCTGGGACTGCTAAGAAGTTGAAAGGAAAGGTCTGAGGTTTTTCTGTTTTAAAAAATACAACAGTGTTCCTTGTCATGCATTGACTATGTGGAAAATGTGTGCATTCCTATGTGTGATAAAGACTGGAAATGAAAACAGCTCCTTTGATAGAAATAAAAAAACAATGCCTTTAGTGGGGTCCTGAGCCGTTCCTGGGACAGTGGGCTGAGTCCCTGTTGTTTTTTTTCTTCCTTTCTTTTTAAAAAAATTTTTGGAAAGCTTGTGCCCTCCCCCCCCATTTATATGTTGAAACCCTGCCCCCTAATGTATCCGGAGGCAAGGCATTTGGGAAGGATTAAACGAGGTCATGAGGGTAGAGCCCTCATGGACGGCATTGGCGCCCTTTTGGGAGTCATGGGAGAGCTCGCTCCCCCTCCGGGTCGGCCACGTGAGGATGCCACGAGCAGTCCGCGGCCTGCACCAGGGCGAGGGACCAGGGTCCTCCCCAGAGCGCAACCACCTGGCGCCCTGATCTCAGCCTCCAGCACTACGAGGAATACATTTCTGTCGTTTATGAGCCGCCCAGTCTATGGTACCTTGTTCTTTATTTTGTTTTGTTTAGCTTTTCAAGTATCAAGGGTAATACTTTTAAAAAATTTTACCCATTCCCCCCCCCCCGCCCCTTCCCCTTGGCAACCATCGCTTGTTCCCTTTATCTATGGGTCTGGGTCTGTTTTGTCTGGTTTATTTGTTTGTTTCTTTTTAAGATCCCACATAGACGCAAAGTCACATGGTGTTTGTCTTTATCTGGCTTATTTCACTTAGCATAATACCCTCTAGGTCCATCTGTGTTGTCACAAATGGCAAGATCTCCCTTCTCATTACGCAGGAATACTCCTGCGTGTGTGACAGCGTCTTTGGCCATTCACCTGCAGTGGACCCCTAGGCTGCCGCCGTGCTTTGGTTATTACTAAGAATGCTGCTATGCACGCGAGCGTGCCTGCATCTGTTTGAATTAGTGTTTTTGTTTTCTTTTATTAAAATACTCAGAAGTGGAATTTCTGGGTCTTACGACAGCTCTATTTTTAACTTTGGGGGGACTCTCCATACTGCTTTCCGTAGTGGCTGCACCAATTTACAGCCCCATCAACAGCGCAAGAGGGTTCCCTCTTGTCCACATCCTCGGCGACACTTGTTGCTTACTGATCATGCCATCTGACAGCTGTGAGGTGGCATCTCACTGTGGTTCTGATTTGCATTTCCCTGGTGATCAGTGGCGTTGAGCATCTTTTCAGAGGCCTGTTGGCCACCTATATGTCCTCTTTGGGGACATGTCTATTCAGGTCCTCCCGTTTTCTTCAGCAGAGAGAACAGCTCCAGAGGAGCCGCTGAGGCCCTCACAGTGCCCGTCAGTGGAGTCTCTTTCCTCTGGGCACCTCTGCCTGGATGCATCAGTGGTGGGCTGCCTCAGGGAACATTCCTGCAGCCAGCAAGCCTAGAAGAGGCAATTCTCAAAACAAGAGTCACCAAGAGTCTTGCCGCAAGAAGTCCCAAGTCACGCGGCTCTGAACATGAAGTGTCATCCTGGAACTAGAGCCCTGGAGAAAAGAGGGCACCCTAACCCTTGGATGGGGGTTTGGTGAGTTTCACAGGTGAGACCAGATCAGGCGCATGGACGCACCAACCGCAGTCGGTGCCCGGCCCACTGAAGGTGCTCAGTGAGCTTTCCTCCCGCTGTACCTTCCTATTTCTCCGATCTCCAGGCTCTGGCACCTGGGAGAGACCCATATAATGCCGATTCCTGTGCAGAGCTGGATCCGGTACTGATTATGCCAGAATAACACCTGAATGCCATCTCACGTGCCTTTCTGCTCACCTCGCAGGGGCTTCCCAGGGCCTTGTGCTGAAACTGAGAAACCTGAGTCTCGGCCAAGGGGAAAGGACACCAGGGTGGACCGACAAGGTCTGCCACGAGCATGGGGTGCTGAGGGACCAACCACATGCTGGGTGAGCATTTGCAATTCCTACGCATGTCCCAGTTCTGGCCTTGACTCTGTCACAAACTGTGACAACAGGAAAGTCACTTCGCCTCTGGGAGCCTTAGTTTCTTCATCTCTAAGTGATGGAGGAGTCCCTGCCAGTTCCACACGTCACCCTGAGCCCCTCATATGCTAAATGCCCAGTAATGAAGGGGCAGAGTCCTTAGCGAGTGACGTTTTGACCCCAGCCCACTGAAGACCTGGCTCTGGCATCCCTCGTACAGAGGCCCCCAGCCTCCCCTTCTCCGCAGCTTCCTGGGATTGGAGTCTTGCTTTGATCCCTAATGGCAGGCCTGCTGGCTCTGGCTCCAAACCCCTAAATTGGGAAATGTTCAACTGCAGATTGTTTACATTGTGTATTCAGAGTATGAAGTGGTGTTTGAGAGGTGTTGCCATGGAAACAGTGAAGTGAGGAGGCAGCTAACTACGAAGAGAAATAATCCAATATTAACACGCACAAGCCACGCTCCCGGGCTGCTGTAAAGGAAAGATCACGTTATTGGGCACGCAGCCACTGTCCATGAGCCTACCCTTCGTTCTAGAAACCAGAGAAGCTGTCTCTCGGGTCTAGTGTGTCAGAGAAACCGTGGCAGATTCTGAGGCTCCCTGACTTTGGGGCCGAGGTCCCTCCCAGCTCTAAGAACTGATGCCCTTAAGCCAATGGTGCTCAAACTTCATTGACTGGTGACCCTCTGGGTAAAGGATCCCATGGCCCACCTGCTCCAGCCCCGACTACCGGTGGAAAAGGGCTGTGTGAGACAGGCAATGCTACCGTCCGAGCCCACGTGAGGGAGTCAGAGGTGGGTGTCCACAAATGCCTTTGCAACAGGTGCGGATGGTTTGCAAGTGAATCCTAACACCCATCACACCAGCGTCCAGTTATGTGAAAATTACAGACCCCCAACAGGTGATGTAAATAGGCATCCAAGTGCAGGGCTAACCAAGTGGCTGCCACCAACTCCATGGACACTGGTGAAGCCGAAAGGCACAGCCAACTGGAGGCTGCACCGATGGGATGCTGGCGGCACAGCTCCTCCAAAGCTGCAGGATCCCCAGCCAGCTCTGTGGCCAAGAGTGGGTGGCAGTCCAATTTCTTAGCAGGGTGCTGAGTTTGAGTCCTCAGTACACTCTAGTGGCAGGCTCCTTTTACCTTACAAACACCAAATACAATACTAGAAACCCTCAATACTCATTTATTAACTCACCTTGGTCACATGTGACAATGACAGCCTTGGGGATGGTGTGGCTGTTGCTGGGGGGCAGGGTTTGCACGTTTGTGTCAGGAGGGTCCCCAAGGCCCTCCGTGGCCTGCAGGACACTGAGAATCATGGTGGGTCAAGTCCAGGAAGAAGGTCCACCTGTAGTTCTGCAGCTTTGTCCCCTGACCCTGTCACTTGGAGTGGTGGGTGGTGGGGTGCTGGGAAGCTCTAGCCCTCCAGCCCAGTCTGTGGGTCAGCTGCATTCGAGTCACCTGGGGAGCTTGAAAACATCTCTTGCTGGGCCAAAACTCTGAAAATGCTGATCTACAAGGTCACAGATGGAGCTCAGGGATCCACATCTTCAAGAATGTCCCCAGAGGGTATGATAGCGGCAGGGTGGAAGCCCCAGGCTCTGTGAAGTTCAGTCACCGCACCTTTGTTGTCCTGGCTGGGAGAACCCCAGCACCTCAGTTTCTCCGTCTGTGTGCTGAGGAGGAAATGCCGCCTCCCAGGGGATGTGAGAGTCACAGGGCAAAAAATCTAAAGCTCACAGCTCAGCTTGGCTCCTGGCGGGTCCCTGGCAAGTGTGGCCCGCGGAGAGCCTGAGAGGGCAGGTTCATGGGGGCATCACTGTCATCCGTTATAACCTACATACACGTGACATGTGTTCTTTCATATGTGTCAAGTACTGCAGAGTTTTCTTTAAAAAGCCTATTAGGGGGAAAAAAGAGACCATGAATTGGAGTCCAAAGGACCAATTTTCCAACCCCCGTGCCACCACTCGCTGCGCCCACTGGCTGTGCTGGTTCCCTCTCTAAGCAGCAGTTCAAGGTCTTTAAAATGGAAATACTAATCCTTACTCACGGGGCTTTTGTGAGGGTTGAAAAACAAATTTACCTTAAAATCCTTTGGAGATGAATCCAGATATGAATAAAATAAATGACTGGATAAAAATGGGAGGAAGTGCAGAGAAAGCTGGCTCAATGCTCAGGGACAGAGGAGGCATTCACCAGGCCCCTGTTCCTGGCTGGTCCCGACAGATCCCCCCAACCTGTCAGTACGGGGACCTGCTGTCTAACAAGCATTAGACACCCCACCGGGACAGAACAGGGGCTGGCAGCTGAGGTTTTGCTGGGTGGACAGAGGAACAGCAGCTCCCCATCCCCGATCAGGGGTGGCCAGCACCCCAAGTCCAAGACGAGATTCCCTTGGGTCCCATCAAATGAGCAGAGCTCAGCTTCAAAGACTCGAAAGGAACAAAATATTGAATCATTGGCAGATCCTGCTTCATGGGCTCAGGGATGCAAACTGCAGCCCTCCACAGCAGGCACACAGCACAGCTCACACCACCCCATGCCAACCTGACAAGACTCCCGGGCTCTGGCCCTGGGAGCCCCCCTCTGCCAGGTTCAGGAATTTCTCAGACGTGCTTCTGTGTACCCAGGCCTGAGGGCCAGTCCTGGCTGTCTCCACCTCCCACCCATAACTTGGGCACACCGTCAAGGCAGAGATCCTTGAGGTGTGGCTCACAGACACCCGGCAGCAGCAGGCACATCACCTGCGAGAAAGCACGTGTTAGGAATGTAATTCTTGGGCCCACCCTAGAGGCCCTGGGGGTGGGCCAGCCGTCTGTGCTTTAACAAGCCCTCTGGGTGATCGGATGAGCTCAAGTGTGAGAACCACTGCCCTCGGTTCTGTCCTCTTTGGTGTGGTTGAAGCCGGGTCGCTGCCACATCCCATAGCCCAGCTGGTGGGGGAGGGACAGGAGAGCGTGCAGGAGCCCTGCCCAGTTTTCTGAGGCCTAGACCAGCAAGTGGCTCACAATCCGCTGGTAAGACCATCACACGCTCAGACCTCTCTGCAGGGGATGCTGGGAAATGCCATCTCTAGTACTTGGCCACCCGGCCAGCTGTAACCCTGTAGCTAATGGCGGGGGAGAACAGATTTGAGTGGACCACTAGCAATTTCTGCTGTACAGGCCCTCAGTCACCTTGGCAACCACAAGATGGGAGATTGAAGCAGCTCAGTCAGCAAATGCAGTCTCTGAACTTGGGGCCTTGCAAGGGAGGGCAGAGAAAGGGGCTGCATGGCTGATCCAGGGCCCTCTTTTCTCAGTCTAGCTCTGACTTCCCTTTTCAGCAGCCCAAGCACCGCAAGGTCCCCCCATACTGTCCCCAGTGCAACCTCTCCACCGTGGCAGTCCCTGCATTCTTGATTTCTTCCTATCAAATCTCACCTGTCCTATGTCTCATTATTCCAGGGCATTTTTTAAAAAATCAAATATTCTCTTCCCTAACTCCCATTATTCTAGGTGAAAGCTAGAGAAAGAATTTATGTAGGCTCTGGTGGCATTAATGCAAGCACAGGGTCCTAATCCAAGGAGGTGACAGGACCAGTTCTGCTCTGTTTCTCAGGCCACAGGTAGAAAGAATGTCATGCTAAGTTCTGATGGTCCCATTTTAAAAGGAAAGATAACCATTTAAAATACATTCAAAGGAGGGTAACAATGGTAGTGTTGGCATCTCAATACTTTGGGGAATTATTTGGCTTGAAGAAGAAGACCTGGAAGTAAAAGGCATAAAGATTATCCTCAAATATAACAAAGGTGGTTATACAGAAGGACTCCACCTACTCCATGTAGCCGAAGAGGATCGGCGCACTGAAAGGAAGATACAGGGGGGCAAGACGTGAGTTCTGAGATATGAAGAACACACATTGGGGGGTAACCAACAGTGAGATGGAGCAGCTGTCTTGTGAGGAAGTAGGCATATTGCTAGAAGTATCTAGCTAGACAGATAAGCAACTGTCTCTAGGATACTGTAGAAGAGATGCCTGGGACGAGATGAGCTTTGAGTCAGTCTCAACCATAAGTTTTTGGTTCAAAAATGTGTTTGCTGATGACCCTGAGCTGGTCACTTCACCCATCTAAGTCTCTGTTTCCTCATGTATGAATATGGGAGTCCCTGCCTTGTGTGCCTCAATAGAGGTATTGCAAAGGTCAAGTGGCAAAATAGCAAAAGCCCCTGTATCCGTAAATAGTCAAAGGCACACCTGATGATGACGGTGGTGATGATGATGATGACAGTGATGACAAGCTTATCTATCACTTCTATAATTTACAGAGGTTTAGGGACCCGGTGCCTCTAATAATCTTAAAGAGTGGCCTAAGTCAGACACTCCAGGCATGAAAGAAGATTGTCAGGGGAAGGAAGATGGTATTTTCATCTAAACAGGACATTGTGAAACATCTCAGGTCGCACCCCCCTCTGCCTCTGTTTGTGACCAAGCCTGGGAGAGACTCTATCAGCTGGAACTCTACCAGGCCGGCAGGACGTGGCGTCCAGGCTCTGCCCCTGAATTTAAAACTCACCTGGCATTTGGGTTGATTGATTAAGATTCTGCCGGCCTCTGGCTCGTGCTCAGGAAAACCCCCTTCTCATTACAGCCCAGCTTGGTTCCGCTTATCTTTTCAAGTCTCCAGCGGGACTGGGGTGGGAGGACACATCTGAATGCGTTTCAAGGAGCTTCTGCTCGGAGTGGGCTCTGAGTAATGCTGCAGGGCAGAACCGGGCCATTGTCCGTGGATAAACGCTGGGCTGATGTCTGTGGGCTTATTGTCTGAACTGTTTAACTGGCCAGGAAGAGCGGGCTTGCTGACCGTTGTCAGGACTCACTTGACCAAAAAACAAAGAAGAGAGGGCGTTGCCAGCCGAGCTCTCTGCTGATCACTTCACTTTGCTGACTGTGTCATGAAGAGGCTAGAAAAAGTTCCATCAACTGTCACAGGACATCTGGCAGAGCGAGAGTTGGTAGGGCTTCTGTTCTTCCTCTGGCTCTTGAAAACCATGCCAACAATGAAAAAAAAAGCAATTACTCATCCTACATTTACTGCCTGTTCTATTGGACTCCAATTTTCCCTGTTTCTAGTATCAATTGGTATTGTCTGGGGCCCATAGATGGTGACATTTTCGAAAGCATGATGTTTATAATATTTTGTTAGATTAGTTTCTTCCATTTAGAAAGATGAAGATACATGAGGACATGACACGGACCTGCACACACTCAATATTATTAGGATCAAACCCTTAACTTTTTTAAAAATATGTTTTTATTGATTTCAGAGAGAGGGAGGGAGAGGGAGAGAGAGATAGAAACATCAATGATGAGAGTCATTGATCGGCTGCCTCTTGCACACCCCCTACTGGGGATCGAACCGGCAACCTGGGCATGTGCCCTGACTGGGAATCAAACCGTGACCTCTTGGTTCATAGGTCAGTGCTCAACCCCTGAGCCATGCTGGCCAGGCCAAACTCTTAACTTTTAGTAGGTTAAGCAGGACTTTTTTTACAGATAAAGAAATTGGTTTGCTCATAATCAGATGCTAGGATTCAACTCCAGGTTTTCAGCATTCCTTCCATTACAACATAAATGCTTTCATTCCCTTACTCATTTATTTGGTAAATATTGATAGACCCTTGACACTGTATGCTGGGTACTGTTACGGGACTGGCACTAGAACAGTGAGTCAGATAAGCAAAGTCCCTGCCCATGGAGCTTGCATTCTAGCGGGGAAGATGTGTTTTTCAACACACATGAGTACATTTCCTCATACATGTTGCCTGGTGCTGAGCACTTAATTTGTTGTTAATAAATAGTTAATAAGTGAATGAACAAATGCCCTAGCAGTGACCTTGATCCATGGTCCTTCATTCGCTTTCCCAAGGCCGCACCGAGGGCGTGTTCCAGCTAATAGTGCACCCAGGTGCGAGGGAGGTCACTTGCGGATGGGGACATGAGCTGTTCCAGGGAGCAATTTGTAACTTTTCTCATGAAGCATGAACTTGGAATAATTTCTAAATGGCAGGTGCACAAATTATTTCTCCAAGGAGAAGACAGTTTGGTCTTCCCACTTTTCATCATGCTAATCTTCCAACTACAGTTGGTAATAAGTGGAACTAGATCACCGAGACCCAGAACTCATAGTTAACTGTTTGGAGGAACAGTTTTAGTTGAAGAAGCAGCTGAACAGAACATGGGGGCGGTGAGGGGAGGGTCTGTTTCTGAGACATCCCTGGAGCTGAAGCCACGATACATGTCAGAACAGAGAAGTCAAAAAGACCGAGTTTCAGAGATTTAAAAAAATTTTTATTTTATTTTATTTTATTTAGTATTCAAGGCCTAGGGCTAGCTGGTATTTGTCTCTGTTCAGGCCTCTGTGCCTTCAGAGGCAGACTCTGTCGTCTGGGCTGGGAATACAAAGCCCTCCGCGGTCTCCCCCCACCTGCTTTCTAATGGCACCTCAGCTACCGTCCACCAGGCCCTCGCTCCCCCCCCAGCCCCATGCCCTCCCAGAACACATCACTTCAGCCTCGTGCCTCTGCTCAGACTGTTTCCTCTCCCTGGAAGAACCCTACTCCACCCTTCAAGGTCCTGTTCAAATGTCACCCACTTTGCGCAGTGCCCTTGGACCAGGCAGGGCTGGGCCCTCCTTCCTCCGTGCGCATCTGGCCCGTGGTTTGCGCGTCTCACGGGCCGTGTCTGAGCCCCTATTCTGGCTGGTTAGCGAGTCAATCCCCAGTAGATTTTGAGTCCTGGAGTCTTTGTTACCTTAATTGCCAAATGATCCACGGTATCTAAAACTGTGGCTGACATCCATGGATGGTATAGCAAGAGGATATAAATACCAATTAGAAGTGAGGCTTAGGTTGGGGAAATGCTTGTTGGACAGAAAGGACTGGACATTGTATCTGATGACTCAAGCAGGATTATGGACCAAACTTTTGGGAAAATCTTAAAGACATTGATTTGTTTGGGATCCGTCAGTGTCTAGGGGCTGAAGGATGAGCCAAAATCGTGAGCGATGGGGCACATTTGAACCCCGGAAAAAACAAACTGCGGAGACAGAGGTCAGGGCATCTGTGCCCCTCCTTCCTCTCTCCCCAACTTGGGGGAGTGATGGTTGTGTCCCACCACAGCCACCCAAGGGCTCCTGTCCCAAGGCCATGACTCTTGCTTGGGCTCCAGAAGCCTCCCCTTGAAGAGTGGGGGCTTCAGTCGCTGGGCAGAGCACCATGAGGAATGCTGCTCCCATCCCCCTCCAGGGAAGGTCGCGTCCAAGCCCCAGAGCGCCCACCCTCCCTCCCGGAGCCAGGCACAGTCCCCCTTGTCTCCTCGGCCCTTAGAAAAGAGTATCGATTTGGCAAGAGTAAGGCATGTGTCCTGGGGCCGAGCTTTGGTTTGTTCTGACCTTCCTAGCGGACGGTGGAAATGATTAAGAGTAGTTGCCACCACCCCTGAGAAATCCGTGTGGTAGGTGGGAGTAGCTTAGACACAGGTGAGTTTCCATTCAGGGCCGGAGTAGCAGCTGAGGGCCGAAGGTGCCAGAGGTGAGGGCAGGCTGCCCCCCTCCTGGTCCTCTAAGGCTTTGCCCTCAGCCAGCAAGACCAGGGATGCCAGGGAGCAGCAGACGCCGGGGGCATCGAAGGGCTAGGCTTGCTGAGGGACACCCTCACTTTCTTGGGGGGGGGTGCAAATCAATGGGGGAGGGCACATCAGGAGGACAGAAGGTCCCATTGGATCCGAACATCAAGGCCAGCTCCTGACAAAGGGTAGAGCTGGGGCTCATTTGTAGTTTAAGTAAAAAAAAGCGATATCACAGGGAATGTCCCTCACTCCATTCAGTTCCTCTAAGATCATTTCTGCACTGAGAATAGCCCTTACCATTTGTACAGAGCTTTGCAATTTGATTTCAAGGCTGTTCACACTCATTTTCTTATGTGGATGACACAGGCAAGGGCAGGAATTGCTATTCTCTCTTCCCCTGTTGAGAACCCAGTGACCCTCACACTTTTCTGAGGTCCCACAGTTAGTAAGGGACGGAGGCTTTCCAACCTGAGATGGTGGCTATTATCTCCATGGAGACGATACAACATGATCTGATCCAATTGTCTCTCCCCGACACCTGTAATCAGGTCTTATAACAGGTCCCCCAGAAACAATCAAGCTTTTCATTACATTACAAGAGACCTCAGATAAAAGATGCTCTCCCAAGTTGGGGTCACCTGCTGGGACCATATCTGTCATGAAAGGCTGTGGGCTCAGTATATGTTGGTTCCAAACCCACCGAGACAGGCATTATATAGGAAAGTGTTTCAACTCAGCCAAGATGTCTCTTTTTAATCACAACAACATTAGAGATGATAATTGCCCCCCCAAAAGTTAAGACAATTATTCTGGAATATTTGATTAGTCCTAATAACGAAATGCTATTAAAAAATTACTTAAACTCACCCAATTAATTAAGCCTCCAATTTTGAGGAAGGTAAAAAGAGGAACTTGCAAGATTTTCTCAATGCCACTTAATAAGGCTTTTAGTTTGAAGAGTATCATGTCATTTTGTTCTAACACCACAGAAACCTGCCTTGGAGGAGATTAAAGTAGAGATTCTTCAAAGGAGATAATTTCTGTTGAAGTGCATAGTGAGCTCTTTATGTGAAGGCTTGTCTGAGAACACTGAGTTCATTCTACTTGAGACTTTTCAAAGGAAAGATGGGGTTTGAAAGCAAGAGAGACAGGGGCATGGGGGAAGGGAAGGGCAGAGAGAGGGACAAGAATTGAGAGAGATAGAGGCAGAAATTTCCTAAATGATAAAAGTGATTTAGAGAAGAAATGTGTAGGGCCGGTTGGGGTGGAGGGAAGTGTTACAGGGAGAAGACAGGAACAAGGCAGAGCGTTCAAAGACTGAACCCCTGGCTGTACTGGTTGACCCTGAGCAGACCCCTTCATTCTGGGCTCTGCCTGAGAAACACCCTGGTATTAGATCCCAGTAGCCTCTGCCTCCTTCACTAAGCAATGAGCTTTTGTGGCCACCCTGGTAAAATCAGTGCCTTAGATCTGCATGCAATTTCTATTTCAGACTGATTCGCTCACGTTCCCTCTCACTTGATCCCCAAACAACTGGAAGAAATCGGCAGGGCAGGGATTAGAGACCTATTTGACAGATGAGGAGCCTGGGGTTCACAGAGCGTAAGTGTGAATTACATTTCAGAAGCAAGTTTTGGAGTCGATGCCCTTCTACCAGAACATGTAGATTCTCTTGGGCTCAGGGGTTCATTCATATCCATAAAACCAGCTCCTATACTGTTTCTCTGTCCAAATATCACCTTTTCTAAATTGTGTTGTCTGGTTGGTGAGACTTAACTCAGAAGGTTGGAGGTTCTTCAATGTTGGGGGTCAGAAAAAGTAACACAGTGACTCTGACCGGTGGCCTTAGCAGCGGAGTTGGATATTTGTGAGGTCACTGAGGTCAGTTTGGCAATTTAGGACGTGAGTTTCTCTGCAGAGCCCGGGAGTAAAGGGAACTGAGTGCTGCTCTGAGAGACAACCTGAGGGCCCATGTGGCTACATGAGTTTCTCAGGCTGCTATAACAAAGCACCACAAACTGGGTGGCTTAAAACAACAGAAACTGATTCCCTCATGGCTTGGAGGCCAGAAGTCCAAAATTAAGGTGCTACCAGAAACATGTGCCTTCAGAAGGGTCTAAGGAAGAGTCCTTCTTGCGTCTTTCTAGCTTCTAGGTGGTTGTAGGCAATCCTTGGTGTTCTTTAGCTTGCAGCTGCACCACCCCAATCTCTGCCTCTGTCATCCCATGTTCTCCTCTCCGGGTCTGTCTCTGTGTCCAGAGGATCTCTCTTTATAAAGACACCAGTGGAATTAGGGCCCATCCCAAGTTGACAGGACCTCATCTGAACTTGATGACATCTGCAAACACCTAATTTGCAAATAAGGTCTCATTCACAAGTTCTGGGGGTTTGGACTTCCAAGTATCTTTTTGGGGAATACAATTTAACCCATAACACTAGCTGTCCCTCTAGTCCACCACTTCTCAGAGTTTCCTAAATAATTGTCAGGAGGGCTTCCCACAACGGACACATTTCAAATATTTTGGCTTTGAAAAGAATCTTGAGCAACTTCAAAGAAAAATGTTTTCCTACATTTGTGCAAAGAGGGAATTTCAACATGCACTTACCAGTTTTTCCCAGCGCCACATGACTTAGGGAAAGCTGGAGCCCCTCCAGTGGAGCCCCTCCAGGTGTGACAATTATTTAGAGCTCATGCAAAACTCACCCTCCCTTGGACTCTAATGAACAACACAGACAAGATTATGGTGACAGCCGGAGGGCAGGCGGCGGGGGGAGGTAGGAGGGGGTAAAGGGGGGGGAAATGGGGATGGAAGGAGACTTGACTTGGGTGGTGAGCACACAATACAATACACAGATGATGTATTGTAGAATTGTGCCCCTGAAACCTATATAACTTTATTAACCAACGTCACCGCAATACATTCAATAAAAAAACCCACCCTTCTTTTGGACCATTTAGTTACATGGCTCAGTAAACTCCCTTTCTTACTTAAGCCTGTTGAGATGGGTTTTATGTTACGTACAACTGAAAGGTTCCCTTTTTTCCTCCCTTACTTCTCTTTGTCACCCTTTTCATGCGCGCCGATATTCTTCTGATGATCTGTTTGAGCCATGATGAGTCTGAGGTGCTGGTGGGATACTGAGGCAGCCTGTACGTGAATGGCGCGGCCCTGTAGAACTTTCTGCAGTGAGGGCCATACCGCATTCTCTAGCTGCATGTCCAACGCAGTAGCCACACCCAGTTATCAAGCCCTTAAAATGCGGCTTATGTAAATGAAGAACCAAGTGTTACATTTTATTTTAAGATTTTTAATTTAAATAGCCATGCGTGGCTAGTGATGACTATGTTGAACAGCGCAGATCTAGAAAAAAACTTGAAAACCTGGAGCTAAGACATTGATTGGGTGAAGACAGAAATTTGGGACTCTCAAAGTTGCTCAGAGTGTGGGGAGTGAGAAGACAAGAGAGTGAAGGTCAGTCCCTGAGGGACATCAACATTCAAGTATAAGTGGAGAGAAGGAACCAGCAAAGGATGCTGAGAACATGGGGATGAGAAGTGGGGAAAAGCATGAGATGCAGGTACCTTGAAAGCTAAGAGAGGCACCTTTCAAGGAAGGAGGGGGTCAGTAACAGTGCCACATGAAGCAGGAGATAAAATAAGACAAGTGTCCATTGGTGGAACCAACAAGGAGGGTATTGGTGGTCGTCAGAAGAGTAGACGCACAGTGGGAGAGGAACCCAGATGGTCTGAGGCATCAGAACTGAGACACTGTCAGGCATGATCATCAATGATCATAAAGAGGCCAGGCCATAAATATCCAGGAGACATTATCCAAGTAGGGACTAAAATCATACTTCCCTGGGCCTCTACCATGTTTACTTTGATTTGTTTCTAGGGGACACGGCGACATTTATTTCCCCAAATATCCCTTTGGAAGTTTTGTCAAATCCAATATGGTTCCCTAGAAAACATGGTGGTATCCCCGTGCCTGTAACCTCTGATTCTATTTCTATATTGTCCATTTAGGCCATCAAGCAATTCATTCCAAATCACCATTTTCTCTTTTCTACCTCTGATATAATATTTATTTGGGGCTTCTATTTTTAGCCTGTCTGGAAAAAAAAGTAATGGGAATTCACAGGATTTATTACACAAATTACTTCTCTGGCTCCCTCCCACCTCCATCAGGCTTCTGACAGTGCTATTGTATTTCTTATGTATTAGACTTTTAAGTGCTCTGATAGGTAGTTTACAAGCTTTCCTTAATGTCTCTGTAACCCAAGCTCAAAACAGCTACCAAAAATGGATCACAGGTCATATCTGGCCTATCTTTAAATTTAAATCATACGGACTCTTCAACTCGGTTCAGGCTTTCAACAGAGATTGTTGTGAACCTTACAGAAAAACCAAGGGGACTGACTTTGAAGTTATTTATAGTATACACACTGAGCATTGTTTACCCTTAATACTAATGGTCAAAGTCAAAGCCAAGCAAGCTAAATAATCTCTGCAAAATACTGCACTTCCCATAACTAGTTAGAAGACTTGTGGCTCATTCCCTAACTACCATGCTACAATGAGGTTTTCAAAGAACTCGCCCTGAGATGGTATCATTTTTAGGCTCTCGCTGACCAGGATTTTATCAGGACATAAGAACAAATAATCATAGAATTGCTAAAGCCATTGTATTCTGCCCTTGGGCCTTGGGGACCCTGTAGAGCTGCGGCCTGGTCCACAAGTGTATTGCGCTCCACACTGCTTCTCCCACCCGGAGCTGGAGCTCATGCTGGGTCTTTTCAAGATTCTTACCTGAATGGCTTTTCTGTGTTTCAAATGCTTCCCCCTATTTATCCATCAGCAAACTCCTACTGATCCTTCAAGACCCATTCCTTCCTCTAGGTACTCACACCCATTTTATAGCTTGAGTACATTGCCTTTGGTTTGTTTACGGGTCTTTCTCTCCTGCTAGATTCTTCCATGGTAGGGGCCATGTCTTCTTCATCTACCCTGAAAGCCTAGCACAGGGCTTGATGTAGAACAAATATTCCCCAAGTGTGGTGGGAGAGTGAATGAGTGAATGCATGAATAAATGATGTCTATGAAATCCAAAGCCATCCAAATTCTGCAAGGTCAATGTAAAGCAGACATTTTGCAGCAAATACACAAGAAATGTGGGTTAATACAATTACTCTCTGAGTAGAGAAAACACACTGGAGAGAGGTGCTAGACTGGGAGTGAAAAGACAGGGATTTCAGAATTGGCGATGGCACCTACTCCCTGTGTGACTTTGGATAAGACATCCCATCTCCAGTCCTCCCTGTAAAAGAGAAGGTTTGACCAATTGATCACTAACATCTCCTCTAGCTTAATTTCTTTTAATCCTGAATCACAGGGTGAAATTCCTAGGAGCCAAGTTTATGCTGCTGGTGACTTGCTATGTAACAGATGCCGACGAACATCACATTTAGAGTGGGAGGAGAATATTTTCATGGGTTTGGGTCCAATTTGTTTCCACATAAGCACAAGGATTATACCTATACTTCTTTATAAACACCTTATTTTTACCCCAGAACTTTTTCTCTCTACCCAGCACAATATTGGTTTAGAAGTTTCCATAACATTGATTGATCAGTCTAAATATTTCCAACTTGGCTTCGTCTACTTACTGAGTCAAAATTTCATTCATCCATTTATCTATTTATTCAACACCCACCTGTTAATCCATTCATTTATCCACTTATCCTTGTATCCACCCAATAAATATTTATTGAGTCCCCCATTATGCCAAGAAGTGAGGTAGTGACAGGCATCGCTTTGATGTAGATGGCTGTGGATGGCAGTTGTGTGCCCATCCTGGGGAGAAGTAAGTGAACTATGCCACTGGGGGGCTCTCCCCAAATGGTTATCAGAATACCTCCATTATGTGGAAAAAAGGGATAAGTAATGTGGGTTCCCATCCCCCACAGAGGTAGTGTACAGGAACCAGGAATGGTGAGCTTGAACCAGCAGAAACCTCCAATCTCTGAAGACTTTACGTGGCACAAGCAGGCAGAAGCAAGGCCATGGCTTATAGGTTTCAGAGATGGGGATGTCACCTTAACCTATGAGAAAGCCGGCTGGCAGAGCAACCTGAAAATGCAGTGGGCTGCCTGGGAAGGTAGTGAGTTCCCTAGCGCTGGAGATGACTGCACAAGAGCTAGACGATCATCATCTGCGGGGAATGTCACAAAGGAAACTCAAGCCCAAAGAGGAGAGGTCGGGCAAGGTGGCCTTCAAAGTTCCTTCTCGCCTGGAAGTTTCAGAATTCAAGGAGCAAGACCTTGTTTGTGTCCAACTCAGCACCCAGCGAGTCGGCTCAGTGTTGGCCACCCTTCCCACCTTCAAAGTCTCTTCATTTTACTGAAGACAACTTGGCAGAAAATACAACAGCCTCTCCACCAGGTCAGCTGGTCGCATCTATGAGAACAGTTTAGCATCAGGAATCCTTTGAGATACAAAATTGTCAAGCAGAAAAATAGAAAGGAAGAGGTCTGTGCTGGAGACCTCCAACGGGTTCCAGGCCCACCTCCTAAGGCTGAATTTGAACCCAAATTCACAATGTCAGGCAGAGATTCTCCAGCAGCCTTGGGTCACAGGAAGTGTCCCCAGCCTGCATTTCTGGAGTTTGGAGTTTGGAGCCTGTTGGGTTTGCTAACAACCTCACTCATCAACCCTCCATTCCCTAATGTGTTAGCCACCCTTTCAGAACACAAACCTGAGATTAGCTTTATTTCATATTAAAAATTAAAGCAGTCAATATATCAAAGGAAAGAATTCTGAGGTTTTCTTCCCCCTAAAGAATCTCATGGAACCCTGCAAACACTGGAGACCAATACCAGGGAAGCAAACTTGATTAACAGCCGGCAGTGACATTTCCAGAAGGTTCGCTGGCCCTTTTTTTCTGCACACGCCAGCGCAGGAGTTCTAGGTGCATCCTGCGACTTCCTCTCATTTCTCAGCAGGAGCAGCAGATGCATGTGGCTGTCTGGAGAGCGGGGTTTATTGGAGGAATAAATCTCTTTGGCTAAATATGAACCACACAGAGGAAGCAAAGGAACTGCTTTTTAATGACCAAGGTTTAAATGAAGCCCAGCAGCCTTAGGCAGAACCCCAATTAAGAAGAGATGGGAAATTAGTCCAAGAGACCACTTAAAGTTACATACATATTTACTGAGCACCCACTCTGGACCAGGAATGGTGTTTGTTGCTGGGATTTTAAAGACACTCCCCCTGCCTCCAGGGGCTGACAAGGTGGGGTGGGGGTAGGGATGCCAGTGGGGTTAACGGGGAGAGGCCAGAAGGGGCTACAACAGAAGTGCTATCATCGTGGTATAACGTTGTGCGTTGGAAACAAATACTTAATCAGGGGGGAGTCAGAGAAGGCTTCCGGAGGGGTGCTCTTGGATCTGGTCTTAGAAGATGTGTAGGAGTTTGCCAGGGAGAAAGGGGGAGGGTTCTTCCAGGCAGAAGGAACAGGGTAAGGGGTCGGGGGGAGGGCAGGGCCCACGATGCATCTGAACAAGTTCAGTGTGAGACTGGTTGTGAAAACGAGGCCGGATAGGAAGATCAGAGCCAGTGATGAAGGCCCCGGGGCCATAAGACCTCTGGTCTTTATTCTGTAGGTCAGGGGTTCCAAAATGTAAAGGACATAGAACCACCGAGGAAGAGTTATTAAGATACAGATTCCAGGGCCAGACCTCAAGAAATTGTGATTGTGTAGGTCGGGGGGGGGGCACCTGGGAACCTGCATTTGACAAGCACTGGTGCGGGTGGTCCGCACACTGAGGCATCTCCCTGGGGAAGCTGAGGCGCTGTGGGGGCGGGGGAGTGCGGAGGAAGAGCAGGGCTGTGCGGTTGGGGAGTCTCAGCTGGGGGCCCGTGGGACAGGGCCTGGAGGGGAGGGAGGGGACCGGGGACATGGCAGGGGTGCGGCCTGGGGGTGCCCGCAGCACCGCTTCCGGCACAATGCCCGGGAGCCTCTCTCTCTGGTGGACTTTCCATGTCACCTGGAGCATAAGGCCAGGAAAGAGTAACCTGGGCCAGGAAGGGAGGCTGGGGCAAGATCTGCCTGCTCTGCGGCAGTGCCCGGGGGAGGGTGCCATCCCTTGGGAGCCAGACCTCATTTATGTTTTGTGCCACTAATTAAGCCCGAGGCCCCAAGGTGGGGTGGGGTTGGTACCCAGGCTTGGAATGAAGCTGAACACAAACAAGTGGCAAACAAGTGGCGAGGGCAGCCAGTGGGCCTGTCCCAGGGTGCACACTGCACCGATGGCCCACCCCACCCAGTGATGTCACAGGTGACTACCCAGTACCCACGGTTCTGGGCCTCCAGGTGACCGGCTTCTCGGGCTTTTGCCATCTGCTTGGCACAGTAGCCGGGCTTAGAGGAGCTGTTCTTTCAGCCACACTGCCCATACCTACAGGCTCTCTGTGCCGGGCAACAGGTGACAGAAGTCCAGAGGCCTCTACGGTGACCAACCCTGTTGTCTAAAGTAATGATTAGTGGCCCAAGGCTGATGATAGAGGCAAGAGAAATGACAAAAGCAAAGATGTTCCCTTCCTTCTGAGGGTGTGTCACTGCCATCAGACCAGCCTGGGCTGTGTCAGGTGCCACTGTGCCAAGAGGCTGAGGGATGCGAAATCACCAAGCCACCACTGTTGACCAGTCCGGCAAAAGGTGGCACTCAAATGGTGCCGTAGAGAATTTCTCAACCCCTATGTTATAGCTCCACTTACAAATATGTATCACTCCCTTTAATATTCTAAATGAAATTCATGGATAATATAGCTTACCAACTCATCATTTCAAGAAAATATATCTAATTCCCTGGCTGTGGTAGAAAGGAGCTAAGGAAATCAGGATACTATATTTCACTGCTATGCTAGGAGACACAGGAGGTAGACACCTGCATCTCTAACTAGAACGGAGAGACAGCTATATGTGCAAACTGGCATATGTTGTGTCGATGACGAAAGTGCCCCCATCAACAGTACTGCAGGAGAGACCTGTTTTCTAAATGTGTGCTGTAGAAAATGTGAGTTTTCTAGAGTGGTGATTAATTTTTGATGAAGTTCCAAACAAAATAAAGTACAACCTTCCCTCAATTTGCCTGTTAGTACCTTAGTAAAAAGAGTACATTTAAACTTTGCAAAAAGGAGTATTTTGGGTTTATATGTAAAACAGAATTCAGTGCTAGGTCTGGATGATTATGGGTTGTTTTTTTCACCTACATGAAAGCACAGAGAATACTGGAAAGTCATGAATGACAGAGGATAGTTGATGGTGTGGGACCGTCCCTCACAAAGCAGGACTTCTCCCTGGCTCCTGCCCACTAAATGTCATGGGGTCTCCCAACTATTGTCAAAACCCAAAGCACAAACCACAGATTTCTGAAACATCCTCTAAGGATGCTGCTCTCCCTCCTAGGACTGCTGCTAGGCAGCTGAGAAGGCACTTTCTGTACATTAACTGTGCTTTCCAATTGTGGGATGTGGAGCTGATGGGAAAACTGAGGCCCAGAGAGAGAATGTCATGCCTAGGCTCATGGGGAGTCAGCAGCGGAGAGGGGATTCAGAATCTTTGAATCTTGGTATTGGAGGGAGTTATGGGGTGAATTATGTCCCCACAAATTTGTATGTTGAAGTCCTAACCCCCAGTATCTCAGAATGTGACTGTATTTGGAGACAGGATCTTTAAAGAGGTAATTAAGTGAAAATGACCTCATTTGGGTGGGCCCTAATCCAAAATGACTGGTGTCCCTACAAGAGAGGAGACTAAGACACAGACACACACGGAGGGAAGAACATGTGAGGACACTAGGAGGAGGCAGCCACCCACAAGCCAAGGAGAGAGACCTCAGAAGAAACCAACCCTGCCAACACCTTGATCTTGGACTTCTAGCCTCCAGGACTACGGGACAATGCGTTTCTGTTGGTTAGGCAGCCCCATCTGTGGTTCTTTGTTTGGCAGCTCTAGCTGACTAATACACATGGGATTTGGAGGATCATCTAGCCTGACTGCCTGCCCCCTGCGTAAATTGCCTCGGGGTTACCACAAGCCAGTCTCGTGCTTCCTGTTTCCCATCTACTGGTCTCCACACAGCACAGGGCTGAAAATACAGACACTGCATTTTACTCCATAAACCAGATGAAGTCATTCACATCCCTCCAGGTAAACTCAGAAGGAGTCTCCCGCAAGTGGGTCAATAGGGAAACATAACAACCTCTAATTGTATCTCAAATGTTAGCAAGACTTGTGTAGTCCAAATGAGACCAAATCAGGCCAATTAATTACCCAAATTACATTAATTACCCAAATTTCTGAGTTGAGGCTCTGTCTGCTTGGCTGAAGGGAACCTTAGTCATTGTCTGGGGGTTAGAATCACCAGGTGTGCTGACTCATGTCTGGAAACAGTTTTTGTCCTCACATCTTGACTGTCTTAAGGGTGGGGCGGAAAACCAGGGGTCCCTTGATGGCCAGACTCCCCCAGGGTAATCCTCTCCCACCTCTGGCATCCCGCTCCTAGCTGCTTAGGACTCTGGCCCAGTCATGTTGATCCCCCGTGCGGGGACAGCTCTGAGTTGCCTTTCTAAGTAAGAACATCTTCTGTATTGTGCTTAGGCAAGGGGTTCCACAGCAAAGTGACCTGAGCCCCCATATGTTCCAGCTCCTTTCATCTCCACACCCCTCCAGGCATCTTTTCCCAAAGTACACAACCTTTCAGGAGCCGGCCTCCAATGGGCTCCTTGACCAGCAGCTTTATTGACTCTCGTTCCAACGCTGTTACCTTGGTGCTGAGGCCATAGGCAAGTTCAAAGTCCTTGTTCCCCTTGGTTCCTACTGGGTTGAGGGGCAGGTGTAGTGCTGCTGGGAAAGGTGGTCTTTCCTAACTCTGGCCTTAGAAAGGGGACCGCAGTGCATTTCATGGTGGTCAGTGGCTACCATATTGGTCAATGCAGCAAGGCAATGAGAAGCTGATGGAAAATTTTAAGTGAGAGAACATGACCAGAACTGTGCCTTTGAAGCAGTGGGCCTTAGAACTGCCAACAGAAGGAGGTAAATTTATCTCCATGCTGTTGATGAGGAAATCAAGGTTCAGAGAAGAGAAACAGACTTCTTTAAGGTTTCAGAGCCAGTAAGTAGCTGAGGTAGGTCTTAAGTCTAAGGCATCGAACACCCAACCTGGGAGTCAGCCAGGGACACTGGTACCAAGGGGACACATCAAGAGAATTTACATAAATTCTAGTATTGATCATTATGACTGTGCTACGCAGATACCTTTTGCCAAGTGAAGCACCAGTCGGTCCGACACTGGACACACCCCAAATTCTACTTTAGGGATAGAGCCAACACAATGGTACATAAAAGATTTTTAGTTGTAGACTTTCCTTAACAGGACATTTTCTGCTAAAATTTCTTCCTAAGTCCATACAAATGCTTTTCTGAACTCATCCACTATGGGGTTATGATTAGACATTTAAATTCTTATGCATGTAATCAGCTTTCCCTGGTAATAAAAGTCAGAGGCAAGCAGTGGGTTGGATGCAGTAATAATCCCGCTTGATATTATTCATAGTAAATCATGCCATCTACCAACATCACTGCAAACAACAGGGCAAGTTCTCATCCCTCACATGGGGCCCTTAAAGGTAATTTTCTAGAATATTTTCTTTTTTTCCTGGCAGCAGGTAAAATAGTAAATTGGGAAAAGTCTTTCAGACTCAGCCCCTGTCTTGTTTCTTGTTCATGTGACGCAGAAAGAGCCTCCTAGGGAAAGGAAGCTCCTGTGCTGGGTATGGAGTCCAGCTGGGGAGTGAGGCAGCGCACACACAGGCCCTGCATCCTAAGGTGTCTAAAGTGGTACAGCACGAACTCGTGCAGACCTTCACATTCATAGTATATTTCCAAGGCCTCTAGACCCTGGGACATTGCCCACTGGAGATGGGAAGGAAAGGCCCAGCTGGGCTTCTAAGTAGGCATTTTGTGTTTATTGCTCTTGCCAATGAAGGATTAATGAAAGTTGCTCAGGGGGAAGTAAGCACCTTCTCCACTGCTCTTGACAGAATCTTGGTTTGTGTAATAGTCAGGACATGCAGGGTTATGCTGCAGTAACAAACAACCCCCAAATCTCAGTGACCTAAGCTAACAAAGGGAATTTCTCTCTCATGTTACATGTCTATCTAGGGTGAGCTGGAGGCTTTGCTTAACATGGTCATTCAGAGACACAGACCGACAGAGCGAATTCCTTCTCAAGCATTATCAAGAGCTCCAAAGGGTTTCCACTATCACCTAAATGCTCTGGCCTGGAAGTGATTGTACATCTTATTGGCCATAACTAATCACATGGCCCCCTCCAACCGCCTGGGGGTCAGGAGGTGCAATCCCACCACTTACCAGGGAGGCAGAGAGCTGCAGACAGCTGGCATTGGCACTAATGACCACCTCAGGAGAGACCTGAGGTTTGTTCTGCCTGTGCTTTTCTCAACTGAAATTCCACCTCCTCTTGATTACCAGCAGCAGAAAGTGGGTTGAGAGGGCAGGTGTTGCAAAATAGAACAGATCACCAAGATTCCCAGCACTACACCCACAGAAGGTTCCCGGAGCCCCAGCAACTTGTCCGATCCCAGGGGAGGCCCAAGCACCCGGCAGTCCTGACCTCAGGAAGAAGATAAATATTCAGCGTCAGGAGAGACGTGCTGCAACCTTTGCAAAAACTTTAGAACACCTCTAATTAAGCCGAACCCCTAATTAGTCTGTGTCAAGGCATCTTGGATTAGCTCCATTCTCTAATCCTGGGGCAACCTGAATCTCTTTGGGTGACCAGAAGGAGAAGTGCTTTCAAGGTGAGGGTCTCCCAGACATGCAGCAATAGGGGTTAAAAAATAATCCCAGCTTGAATAACATGTCGAAGATAATAATCTTGCTATTTAAAGCGAAGGTGCGGGGAGAATCTGGTGGAAGCATTGCTGACTCTCCCATCAGCACCAAGAGAGTTCATCATGATCGATGGCTCCAATAAGCAGCTGGGAATCAGAAGTGATTGATTAGCCCATCTCTGTAAAGCTTTGCCAAAAACTGCCTCGGAGGGCGTCCTTGGTCTCCACCAGGGACAAAGGCGTGTTCAGATCATGTCAGCCGTGTTGAACTCTCACCCTTCTGTCCGGAGACATACAAAACCATCTGCTGGGACCCAGCCGAGGTGTGAAGTGGAGCATTTCAGAATGTGTCATATACGCATATCTGTGTACAAGCTTCTGTGTTGTCACCCTTTGTGCTGGCAGGTGGCTCAGGCGGTTGAAGCTGGGGGCATGAAGTTGAGGTCACTGTTAGAATCTCCCGTGTCCATGTAGTTACGCTGCGGTTGGATGCGCAGCCTGGAGCCGGCCGTGGCCAGCTGGCCTGAGTGACCATGGCACGCTGCTGGTCCTACGGAGGACCCGGGGGTGGGTGGGAATCAGAGGGGTTCCTGGCTGCCCCCTTCCCCTCACAGCCAGGCTTCGTGGAATTGCTTCTGTACTTCATTAGCTCCCCAGCCACTTGGTGTCCCCTGCACCTCAGTCCCCATGCCACTGAAAAATGACTAAAGTGGCTGGTGACCACACCTCGTGGACAGTGTCCACACATGCACCACAGGGCACGTGACTCGAATGACCACCCTCCCTCTACTTTCTACTCTACGCCTTGGCTCCCATGACAGCACGCTCTCCTCAAGGTCAGGCGGCTGGGCGTCCAGCTCCTGCTTGGTGCTTAATCTTGGTCCGCGGGGGGTTCCGACGTGAAACTGCAGCGTCACCTCTGTGCCGAGCGGACACCTGCAGCCTCCCACACGACTCACAGATGCCCGCACTCAACACGTCCAGTGCACAACTCAGGACTCCGCACAGGGCCTGTGCGTCTCCCTGGGTCCCTCGTCTCAGGAGTGTCCGCTGGGGATAGCCGGCGGTCATCTCAGTGCCCCAGCTCTGTCAACCCCCCTTACCTATGCAGCTGTGAGCCCACACACGGTAATTCTACCTTCCCCACCTAAACAAAAATCTCCTCTCGACCCTCCTCCATCAGCACCTTAGGTCTGTCCCCCACCACGTATGACTGGACTGCTGAAATTTCCTCCTAAGTGGCCCCTCTGCTCTCTGCTCGACCTCCGCACTGTCGTCAGAGTAACCCGTGCAAAACGCAGATGGAACCGCGCCCAGTCCTGCTTCATCTCTCAGTGGCGTCCCACTGCCGCGGGACACTCGTTTGTAGGACTTAGAAAGCCTTCAGATTCTGCTCCTCAGCACCCCACACTCCAACCCTAGAAAATGACCAGTGGGTAGGCCACCCCCCATGCCAGCTCCCACCTCCTCGCACTCGCATATTCGGTTCCTTCCGCCTGGGTGTTCTCTGCTTTTTCGATTGACAGGCTTTGGTCTGCCCTCCAGCCCCGCTCAAGCGTTCCTTCCCCAGGGACGCCTCCAACTCTGCTCCCTGGAAACCGAGCTGAGACGGGGTTTCTTGTTTAAGTGATTTGCTGGCGTGGTCTCAAGAGCAGGGTGTGAGGGAAGCAGGATTGGGGAGGGAACGAGCTGAGCGAGAACATGGACTCAGCGGGGTACGAACTCCAGTCTGAGCCTGCGCCGGGCCCAGGATCAGGCGCTGCACCCCAGAGCTTGCCGCTGAGCCAGAATGGAGGCAAAAGCAGCCCTCTGCGGCCTGTCTGGGGTGGAGAGAGGAGCTAACCTCCCAGGCGAGGCTGCTTCCCGCAGAGGGCAGGTGTCCAGAGAAGGGGCGGCTGCGAGGGGTTAGCCGCCTACCCTTGCAACAGCTGGGGGATGCTCACACTAACCTGGAAGGGCCCTGGGCATGGCACCGCAGCCTCCTCTGCCGTCGATGGCTCTCAGACCCGAGTGGGTCTAAAATTCTCTGCGTGGTCCCTTAGCTCACAGGCTGCTGGGCCCAGCCCCAGGGCTCTGATTCAGGACGTCTCGGTCGGGCTGACTGTGTGCATTTCCAACAAGCTCCCAGCTGGTGCTGATGTGATGGTCCAGAGCCACCCTTTGAGAGTCACGGCCTCACATCTTCTCTTCCCTGTCCCGCACCCCATCACCAGGGCAGAAAGGACCACGTCCTCAGGCGGTCCACCCCACAGCTGGTAGAAGGCACCGTCTATAGCGCCGGCCGTGTGATATGACGGTTACTGTTGATGGCCTCTCTCCCCTACCGAAGCCGGCGTTGATCTTGTCCATCTTCGCGTCTACACATCCCAGCTCAGTGCCCGGCACACGGTAGGTCTCCATAAATGCACCTTGAGTGAGTAAATCAGTGTCTGCAACTATGGTGCAAATACATCTTCTACTGCTGTAGGGTCCGGAGCAGGATAAACTGCTCTTTTAATGCTGTCTTGCACCGGGACTGGCGGCAGAAGTCCCCAGGGGAGGGAAGGAAGCTCTGGTTGTTTTGAGAAAACCGGGTCAATGAATCTCCTCACTGGGCAGCTGCGACGCCAAGCTGGGGAGCGTGAGAATTAGGAGCTGAGCTGTGCTGTGTTAGAGCGTCTTCAGGGCAGGGCAGGGCCTGTGAAGAAGAGCCGGCGCTCCCCTCTTGGGTGGGAAGAGGGGAGGATGTCATCCGGCTGGACTCCCAGGGCACAGGGCCGTGGCCGGGGTCCCCTGGTGGAGGAAGAGTGGGGGCGCCCTCAGCGCAGGCCACACACAGACCCAACACTAGGCAGCAGCAGGCTGGGGGGAAGGAGAGCGAGCCAGCCGTGGGCCAGGGTCCCCGGCAGCCGGAGCCTTGAGATCCACCCAGATATTAAGTTGTTCCCTTTCCCACAGTCTAGTTCCCGAGTCTTCAGAGAAACTGCCAAGCAAGAGACACCATGGCCTTAGCTGGGCCTTGGAGAACCACGCAGCGTGGGAGACAGAAAGCAGCCTGGACGGGCCAATGAAGAGGCGGTAAGAGATGGCCTAAGGGGCAGAAGGGCTGGCCAGGCAAGAAGCTGACTGAAAGGGTGGCCAACCACCCCTGCTTGTCTAGGAAGGGGGGCCTCCCAGGTAGTGGGGCTTCGGTGCTGGCACTGGGAGAGTTCCAGACACCCCAGGACGAGTTGATTGTCCTACTAGATGGGGTGATCACAGAAAACCAGTACCCACTTGTGAAAGCATTCCTCCAAGGTCCCCCTAATATGTCAGAAGGGAAAGCAGTTAAAACTGGCCGGCCTTCCTTCCATCTCTCAGGAAGGGGACTCGGCTAGTTGGCTATTAAAGGGAAGGGTGACCCTAAAGGCTACACACCTGGGGGACATACATGGTATACTAGTAACCTGGAGGTACTATGAGAATTCATAGCATGGCTGGTGGCTTTCCACCAGTCTCCATCAGAGGATAACAGCCAGCAAATGTGATGGAGTGGACCAAGCAGCGGACCAGGAATCAGACAGCCTGCCCCTGCCCAGCCCTCCCACTAACCAGCTGTGTGACCGCGGATAAGCGAATTACTCTCTCTGGGCCCCATGTTCCTCCCATGTAAAAACGAAGGTTTGAACGAGGTCCAGGGTCCTTTTATGTACCTTGGGTCCCTTTGGTAGTTTGAGGAGGCTTATTGGCCTTTTCTCAGAATAATATTTTGAAGTGCATAAATAAAATCGAATTTACAAGGGAGATCAAGTATATTGTCATAAAATTATCAACATATTGAAAAAACAACGTTGTTGCATAGTAACATACATATTTCTTAATAAATGCAATAAAGGATGAGACCCTGCAGTGGGTCTGGCAATCGCAATTTTAAAGCAGTTAGTAGCATAAACAGCATTTCAGGATGTCTATGACAACCATAATTTGATGTAAAAGTATTTGTGATTTTTAGTGGAGACAATGTCACAGGTGCTGCTAATGCAACTGTGGTTTATTGCCCACACTTGTCATGTAGGAGTGAAATGCTGCATTTCAGTTAGAGGTCAGTGCAAGTAAAAATGTAGTTTTTCCACAAACGCTGTTGTAGACTGAATTGTGCCCCTTCAGATTCATAAGTTCAACCCCTAACCCCCAGCACCTCAGAATGTTACTGTATTTGGAAATAGGGTCTTTAAAGAAGTGATCAAGTTAAAGTGAGGTCATTGGGTAGACCCTAATCCAATCTGACTTGGGTCCTTATAAGAAGAGATAAGGACACAGACACACACAGAGGGGAGACACAGGGAGAAGACAGCCATTCACAACCCAAGGGGAGAAACCTCAGAGAAGATCAGCCCTGCTGACACATTGATCGTAGACTTCCAACCTCCAGGACCGTGAGAAAATACATCTCTGTTGTGTAAGCCACCCAGGCTGTGGTGCTCTCTGATGGCAGCTGAACTGACTCATGCAAACCTCTAGTCCACAGACTCCAGGGGAAGCACTCCAGAAGGGACCATCACCAAGGTTCCTTCGACACAGCCCATGCTGACACTGTGCTGGGAAACAGATAAATGGGCATATTCTTTGGGCCACCACAGAACAAGCCCAGATGAGGAAGAGACCCCCTCAGTGAGCTCCAGGTCTCTCACTGACTGCGACCGCTGGTTGTCCCTGGTGCGCTGAAAGGTCTCACCAACCCTCCCACCTCTGAGTGCGCAACGGGCCAGCTCTCAAGGATGGTCCCTGTGACTTCACAGTGACTCTGAAGAAATGTTCGGTCCAGAAGAATTTCTGAATTTGATCCTGAGGCTTGGTGGATGGTTCTTGTAAACAAAGGCATGAGGCTAAAGGAGCATCTCCTGTCGATTCCTGGTGAGAAGCTCAGGATGATTTTCCCAAATGCTCAGGATTTTGCCAGCACCAGAGGGCCTGCCTGGGGCACCACCACCCAGCCAGGGGACATTTGCCATGTGGGAGATGAGGGTAGGTAGGAACTTCCTGGAGATCCAGAGGAGCAGGGGGTGGAAGTCCAGGAGGAGGGAGGGGGCAGAAGAAGCTGAGAAAGGAAGACAGAGGAGAAGGCTGTTGTGGGGGCAGAAGGCAGAAGGCAGAAGGCAAAGGAAAGAAGGGGAGAGGGAGGGGCAGTGAAAGACTGAGGAGAGAGACGGAGGAAGGGAGAAGCAAAGGAGAGTGGGCAGCGAGCAGGTAACTCTCCATCCCAGGTTCCCTGCCTCTCCAGGGCCTGCCAGCGACGCAGAGACAATGAGAACTGGGAGGAGACACAGAGAGGGCCCCTTTCCTTCGCAACAAACACGCGATTCCTAAGGGCTGGAGCCCCAGCTCATAGGTCAGCTGTTGTATCAGCAACCTGTGACTAGACACAAGACATTGCCCCTTGCAGAGCCCCAACTCCAAATTCTGGGGAGACAGGACAAGGGGGGGGGCTGCCTCTCAGCCCAGCCTGCGGCTGTCTTTGAGGGGGCTGCCTCCATTCAAGCAGGGAGGTTGGCTGACCCCACACTTGGCCACCGGCTCTTCCTCCCCAGAGCCCCAGCCCTCTGCCTTCTCATGGAAAATCATTGGCAGGGTTTATTTTCTTGATGCTGGTTTGTTTTTCAGTCCTGTCGGCCCAGATATGATGTTTAATACTTCCCCGGGGAGCAGGGTGAAGCCGTTGCAATCTCTGAGGTAAATACCTAATTAGGATGCTTCTGAACAAAATATTATTTACTCGGGTTAATGTATCTTGGGTCAGTGTGCAATCAGGAAGGTTATCATTTTCTCAAGAGAGGGAGATGGTTCTGGCAGGTCCTGTACTTAAATATGTCATTAGGTGCTGCTTAAAGCATCTGGGGTACGCAGAAGTCACCCTTCATTTATTTTTTAGAAACTTGCCTATTGCAACATTCATACAGCTGAGCCACTGGGATGAGGAGAGATGATTCTAACTATGTGGCTGAGGGAAGCAAAGCAATACTCTGGGTTAACATCCAACTAAACCTGTAGCAATTCATGATTTAGAGCCAAACAGGCCCATCAGTTCAACCAAGAATCTAGTCTATACCAGCACAAGGCTCAGGGTTTTCACTTAGGATTTCATTTACTCCTCAGCACTGCCTTACAAGGGAATATTATTATTATTTTACAGATTATGAATTGGGCTCAGTGAAGAGATGTGTCCAAAAACACACTGAGAGAACACCAGTATAATAGCGGATTACAGTGAAAAGAGCTTCCGGACACAGACTCACTCGGAGAAGTAGTGCTCAGGGAAACCCAATTCAAGAAGAGATAAAAACAAAACCACTAGAGGAATTTGAAGCCTCTGGGACACATAGCTGCAGCAAACACTAAACACAACTCCTATAAAGTTTTACATAAATTCTCATACTAAAGGCCTATTTACCTCAGTTTCTATTACCCAAAACATGTCTGACTTTCAACAAGAAATTACAAGGCCTGTCAGAAGGCAAGAGAAAACAGACTGAAGAGACAAAGCAATCATCAGAGCCAGACTCAGATATGACATACATACTGGATATCAGACAGAGCGTGAAAATAAATGACTGATATGTTGAGGGCTGCAATGGAAAAACATGTAAGAACACATGGGTAATGTAAGCAGAGAAATGGAAACTTTAAGACAGAATCAAAAGGAAATGCCTAGAAATCAAAACCACTATCATAGAAATGAAAAATGAGTTTGATGAGCTCACCAGGAGACTAAGCACGGTCAAGGAAAGAATCCGTGAGCTTGGAGACAGGTCAATAGAAATTTCCCAAAATGAAATGCAAAGAGAAAAAAGCATGACAAAAACAGAACCAAACATCTAAGGACTGTGGGACAACATCAAGAGGTGTAGCGTATGCATATTTAGAATACCAGAAGGGCGAGAAAGGGAAAGTGGAGCAGAAGAAACATTTGAAGTAATAATGGCCAAAAACTTTCCAAACCAAAGATCTAAGAAGCTCAGAGAATGTTAAGTAGAATAAATACCAAAACGATAAGAGTTACAGGGGACTTTTCAATATAAACCATGCAAGCAACAAGAGAATGGAATGGAATGTTTGAAATGTTGAAAGAAAGAACCCACCAACCTACAATTCTATATCCTGTGGAATTATTCTTCAAAAGTGAAAGAGATATAAGAAGCTTTTCGAACACAAAAACAGAGGGAATTCATCACCAGCAGACCTGCCCTGCAAAAATAATAAAAGAAGTTCTACAGGCAGAAAGAAAATGATATAGGTCAGAAATTTGTTTACATAAAGAAAGGAATAAAGTGAAAGAAGGAATAAATAAAGGTAAAATGAAATATTTTACTTTTCTCATTCCTAATTGATCTGAAATATAGCTTTGTTTCAAGCAACAATAGTAACAATGTATTGTAGGATTACAGCGTACGGATAAGTGAAATGAATAACAGCAATGTCACAAGGGGTAGAAGGGAGAAATTGGGGAAAAGGTATAGTATTATTTAAAAGTGGACTTACATTCAGTAAAAATGTATTTTTTGAACTCTAGGACAACCACTAAAACGAAGAGTTATAATTGATATGCTAAGAGGAGAGATAAAAGAGTAATAAAACTGCTCAATTAAAGCTAGAGGAGGGAAGGAGAAGAGAAAATCACGGAGTCAAGCATGAGAAGGGTAGATGCACCGTTACTGGTCTGACCACGGAGAAGGCCACGTGAGAGAGAATGCAGGAGGCGCCTAGAAGCAGAGCGGCCTCTGGTCACCTCACTAGAGAAACAGGGACCTCAGTCCTACAACCACAGCAAATGAATCTGCCAAGAACTATAGTGAGCTTGAAAGAGGAACCTGAGGATGAGATGGAAACGCAGCCAGCTGACCTGGATTTCAGTTTTATGAGACACTGAGCAGAGAACCCAGCCAGTTCCTTCCATACTTCTGATCTATAGAAGTGTGAGATAACAAACATGAGTTGTTTTAAACCATTGTTTTTGTAAAACAAACAAACAAACTGGAGCAGGGAGACTTCCAGTTTCTGGTGTGGCAGGTAAGAAGCTTGAAAGTCACCCCTCCATCCCATCAGCAAGTAAAAAGCTCAACAAACTGAAAGGGTAACAATTCTCCTTACAACCATAAAAGAAGTGAGGTCACAGGGCAAACCACTGGCCCCCAAAGTGGAGAGACCAACAGATAAATACAGAGATTCACAGCTTATCAGAGCAGAAACACACAAGCTGCAACCCAGGGCTGGGGTGGGGAGACCTAAGCTATAATTAACAAATTGCTGAAGGCTCAGTGTGGACAAGTCTGGGAGTGAAAACTCCAGGGCAACCCAGTCATAGGGAGTCGCCCACACTTCTGTGTAGCCCTAGGCTTCCACGTGGGAGAAGGGAAATACTCAACTCCAGCCCCCTTCTATCCCACCTAAGGGGGAGAAAAAGAACTGAGAAGCTTGTGTGAAGTCAGAGCCACTAGACTGATTATAAATTTGAGGCCCACTTAACCAAAAAGGGAGTCCTTTTTGACAGGTATATTCCTTCTCAGGGTCCACAAATACAAAGATGCATAGAGGTTAAAAGTAAAAGGGCAGAGAAAGATATACATTGCTAACAAAAATCAAAATAAAGCAGGAGTAGCTATATTGATTTTAGATGGAGCAGACGTCAGAGCAAAAAAACATTGTGAGCGTTAAAGAGGAGCGTTACGTAATGATAAAGGGATGCGTTTCTAAGAAGACATGGTGATCCTCAATGCGGATGTGCCTAACAACAGCATCGAAAGGGGAAGGGATACAGTCAATCATATCGTGATAAGTTTGCACAGTGATGGATCATTACTAGACATTGTATGGTGTCACATTAGGTGAGGCCCAGCGTTAGCGTCAGCCAAGGGGACAATTGCGGGAGATTGGATGGTAGGGGAAAGGGAGAAACAGGTGTATCTCTCCCCCTCCCTTCTTGCTCAGGTAGCATCCTGGCAAGGGCTGTGTCCTCTCTGGTTCCAGCCCCAACCTGGTGACCTGAGCCGGGGGCTATGGTAACACCACCTCCTCCCTGAGGCCCTCCAGCCCACGGTGGTCTTCCCGCTAACCTCTGGATTGTCTCGCCTTCCCCCAGTGGCTTCCTAGCTCTGCCATCTGTGCAACTGATTCCCTGCATTGAAGTCGCTCTGTTTTAAACCCTCCAGGAGCTTCCATTTCCTCATCAAACCCAGTATTACCTCCATGCTACATGAGCAAACAGACCTGCGAGGATAAGTAAGTTGCCCAGGGTGGAACAGCTAGCAAGTAGTGACGCTGGATTTGAACCCAGCTCTGTCCGACTCTGAGGCCATGTTTCATGCACGGACTTCCTCCCACTACCCTTGAACATCCCTCCATCTGCTAGGGACACTGGCCTCAGCTCCACCTGTACCTGCAGCTGCCTTGGGAAGGTCTTACCACCCTCCTTGGATGGTAGACTCCAGGCGACCTGGCATAGGCGGCTGGGCTCCCTTGAGGTCAGGTGTGTGGCCCCAGCCCCTGAAGCTCTGTTCCTAATATTGGAAAGTGTCTGCCCTGCTCCTTTCCTGGAAACTGTGAGAACAGACTGTTCCAGTAAGGCTTTAAAAGCTGCCTTTGGTTGGCTCACTTCATCATTCCCTCAAAGAATGTCTGTCCTGAGAACCTGTAATCCTCTCCCTACTAAGTAGGACTGAGTTATTTTTTTCCCGAGTGCTTTCCACCCCTGCCCCCACACCACGAGGGACTAAATGTTTTCTATTTGACAATATGTTAAATGATCTAGATGTTTGGTGCTCGCGGGGCAGTGTGCTGTCTGGCAGGATCACATGGGAGCCCGTGGGCAGCAGCAGCCCAGGCCCCACCCCAGCCCTGCTGAATCAGTATGTGTATTTTAACAAGATCAAAATCCCCAGATGACTACTTGTGTGTTAAAACTGAACACATGCTGCCCTAGATGCGTCAATAGATATTTACTGGGCACCCGTTATGTGTAACTTCATAACAGCAATACATACCTCGTGGGAATACAGTAAGAATTAAATGAATTAATACATCAGAACAGCGCCCAACACATAATAAACACTGGAGGTTTTAGTATAATAATCATCACGAGGGTAACTATTTGCTAGATTTCAAGTCAAGTACTAGGGGGCCTAAAAATTAATAGATGAGTGAGACAGAGCCTGCCGCAAGGAGCTCTTAGGCTGCCGAGAGGTGCGCATGGAAACAGCTCACTCTGAGCAAATATAGTCTGTGCTCCGCTGTTACACACCGAGCTGCAGGACTTGGGGTTTGGACAGTACTCTGATTTACAAACAAAATTCACATATTATACCACTTGAGCATAAAGCAGCTTCATAAAATGAGTAATATGACCATTATTACCCCACTATTAAACTCAGAGGGGCAATGGCCAAGGTCATAAAGGAACTTGAACCCAAATATTTTATCTCCAAATCCAGTGCTTTCCTGTCCACCCCATGACCTCTCTGAAAGAAGGTACCAGGTACCAGTGGGTCTTGAAAAGCTGAAGGTGGAAAGAAGATCACAACCAAGGACCAACATCTGAAGTGACACTGGAGTGGCCTCTTGTTTTGTGTTCGTCCTTAGAGAAGGACAGTGATCAGCGTGGTAACTGAGGTCGCTCCTGCTCAGCGCTTATAGACAGGTGGAACTGCGGTCCGCAGGGTGAGGGTTATTCGGGGGGTCGGGTCCTGCCACTGTTTGTATTTTAGAAAGCTAGTCCCAGGCTCCTTCTAGAAGCTCAGCTGAGGGAGCTGTGTCCACTGGACACTCCTTCACACGGTCAGCTCAGGGTCAGTGCCTGGAGTTTTCTAAGCGGGCTCTCCCAGCAGTGGGTGAATAGCAACGGTTCTCACAGTGTGGACTCGGGACCACCCAGGAAATTGTTAAAAATAAAAACCTTCCAACCTACCCCAGTCCTGCTGAGGCAGAGACTTGGGGGTGAGGCCTAGCGTGAGGTCCTCCAGGTGACTGTGAGCTTGAGACCCATGGGGAGTACCATCCACTGGACCTTCCTTTGGTGGGAAATGGCCCATCTCCGCACTGTCCAGTAGAGAAGCCACCAGCCACATGCGGCCATCGAGCACTTGAAACGTGGCTCGTGCAGCTGAGGAACCGGATTTGAAATTTCATTTACTTTAATCAACTGAAACAGCCACAGGCTAGTGGCTGCTTCCGCGGACACAGCCAGTCTGGAGGACAGTCTGTCTCCTCACCCCAGCTCCCATATGAGAAAGTCACGGGACCCCCCAGGCAAGAGGAACACCGGGGGTCTGGGAAGTGCCAGGCCAGGGAGAAGCCAGATCCTGCTGAAGCTCAGCTGAGACTGTGGCAGAAGCGGATGTTCCCCAGGGACCCTGGTCCATTTGTCCCTGAAGGTGGCACAGGAAAGCCTCAGCCATGTCTTCAGGGAGAGGCACTAGAGTGGACGTGTCAGGACAAACAGGGCAGAGCTGGGTGGCAGGTGGGAGGGCTTGTTGACTCCTAAGCTAACAGTTCAAATAGACCAGAAAAAGGCCTCTTTGGAGATTCAGCAAGAGAAGCTGGGCATAAATTAGATCAGGAGAGGTTCTGGTCTGACACAAGGAAGAACTGCTAGACCATCAGGGTGGCTGAGCCGAATCCGGCTGTGGACCCTGAGGAGCCTGTGTTCCTGCAGGGGAAGGGGAACTGTGGGGGGGTGAAAGGGGCCCTCCATCCAGCTCCTGTCTCACTGATTCTCCCTTCCCCGTCTTAGGTTCCCATACCCTGCCTAGAATTGCCTAGAATCCCTTCCCAAAGAGACTACTTCCGCTGGCCTCGGTTCCTTTATCTGCAGTAGGGGACCCGAAAGGCAGAACACCAAGGGGAGGCAGGCACAATAGCAACGCGATTAAGAACTCAGGCTTCTGGAGCCAGCCAGATGGGGGGCTGACGCTCGGCATGGCTGAAGCTACAGACCCTGTGTAAGTTGCTTGCTGTTTCTATGCTTTAATTTACTCATCTGTAAAATAAGTCTACTAATAATAGAGGTTTCATAAAGACTAGATGTATACAAAACATAGAGCAAGATGCTGGGCACGTAATAGGGATGTAATAATAATTAAAAAGCTTACTCATGTTCTAAAGCCCTTACATGTACTCACTCATTCACTCCTCACAGCAGTCCGAGGAAGCAGTCCTGTTATTATACCCATTTTTCAGATGAGGAAACTGAGCATCCGAAAGATTATGGAACTTGCTCAAGGTCCCCCTCCTGGCAGGTGGCTGAGCCAGGATACAGGTCCAGCAGTTAAGCTCACAGTCCATGCTTTCACATGCTCCTCTAAATTGCCTTCTATCCGAGCTCACTTTTGTTAGCATTCACCTGCAAAACAGCCAGGTGCAGTTAGAAAGGGCAGCGTATTGAGAACCAGCAGTTGAAGCCCCGGATTCCAGTTGCCTCGCTTTGTGACTATGAGCCCCTTTCCTGCTCTTGTCCCAATGCTCCCATCTGTGCCATGAAAGGTGGGACTAATTGAACCTTGGAGTCTCCGGAGCCCAGACAGTCTGGGAAGAAGGGAGACATTATTTCATTCTGCAAAATTTAAATACACCTTCACTGGTCAATCAGAGGGAGACATGCCTGGGAGTCCCTGGAGGCTCCTTGCAAGTTGAAGACCATTGAAAGGTGTGACCTCATTCCAAGGTCTCAGTGGGTCTAGTGGGAAATGCCAAGAGTGTAAGGTGGAACCTAAGATCCCAGTCCTGGCTTGGCAGGGTGAACTTAGGCAGGCCATGACCATCCCAGCACCTTCTCATAGCCACTGCTGCGTGTGCCCACCTTCCCTGCTGGTTTGGCAGGGGGTTGGCCTTCCCAACCCCCGAGGTGAAGGTTGGCTGACCCAGGTCAGTCATGGAACTCCAGCCCTGCAAATAGGACTCAAACCTATGAGGAGAAGCCACCAAGGTGCTGCTGAGAGAGGATTTCCTTCTTGATACCAAAAGCCCCACAGGAGAGATTGCCTCCCATGAGGACACTATTGATGCCTGGAACTACTGCAGCCACCTTGTGACCATGAGGAATAGTCAAGAGAATCGCAGAGAAGCTGGGACCTGGTATTATGGAGCCTCTGAATCAACCAGCCTGCAGCTAGCAGGATTACTTTTCAACGAGATAATAAACCTATTGCTGTTTAAGTCATTTTTTGGCCCAATATTCTCTTTCTTGAAGCCAAAGGCATTCTAAATGATATAGTTGGTTTCCTCGCTTGTCAAATGAAAATAATACCACCGGGGTCTTGTGAGGGTAAAACAAGATGAAAGATGCGAAATGCCTAAAAGCATCTGTGAGAGCGCCTCAGTTTCAGTGGCCTGAAAGCTAACAGCTTGAAAGATGGGGGTGGGGGGCTGTTAGTCCCCTTGTAACCCACCGATAGATGACTTAACTCCCAAGGGGCTTTTCTATGGGAGAAAGAAACCCCTACAATTGTCTGGACTTTCCTTACTGCTTAATCTCTTACACTTACATCTAATTAACAGAACTCAGAAAACCAATTTTTGTCAATTATAAAGTATGATGAATTAAATGTTCCTAAACAACCTGAAATGCAGTTACAAACAGTGCACTTGATTCTTTCAATACTTCAAACACCTTGAATGTGGGCCAAACATTCAGAAATGCAGCAGTCGCACAACCAGGACCGCGCTCTCTAATGCCCACTGTAAAACAGACACGCCGTGGCCTGAATCCAGCAGACGGCACTTGATACGTCACCTTCCCGGGATTACTGCTACGTTTATTTATTCTTCATTGCATTTTTATGTCATCCTAGGGTTTTAGTAATATTTTCCTCCTTCCTGGAAAGTCATTAGTTTTACCAGAGCCAAAGATAGAGGACGCCTTCTCAAGCAAGCTGAGGACATGGAAATGGGCTATTAGCCAACTGGTTCTTGGCTGAGACATGGGACCTGGATGCACAATGTAAGGTGACTCAAACATGAGTCCCAAACCAACGAAACAGGGACAGATTCATAGATAGAGAACAGACTGGCAGCTGTCAGAGGGGAAGGGATTGAGGGCTAGGTGAAAAGGTAAAGGGATTAAGCAGAAAAAACACACAAAACTCATAGATGCATACAACAGCATGGTGATTACCAGAGGGAAAGGGGGTGCGGGGAGGTAGAAGAGAGTGAAGGGGGGATAAATGGTGATGGAAGGAGACCTAATGACTTAACTTGGGGTGCTGAACACACAATACAGTATACAGATGATGGATTATAGAATTGTACACCTGAAACCTATATAATTTTATTAACCAGTGTCACCCCAATAAATTCAGTAACAAACAAATAAACAAACATGAGTCCCAGGTCTCCAGGTTTGGTTCCCTTTGATTTAAAAAAACAAAACAAAAACACACAACAACAAATATACTTTAACTTGTGAGTTTTAGGTACCTGTCTTTTTGATGGATTTTTTTTTAATTAAAAAATAAAATAATTTTTTTTTTAAATTCTCACCAAAGGATATTTTTTCCATTGCTTTTCAGAGAAAGTGGAGGGAGGGGGGAGAGAAACATCAACATGAGAGAGACACTTCAATCGGTTGCCTCCCGCACGTGCCTCAACCGGGCAGGGGAATCGAGCCTGCAACCGGGTTCGTGCCCTTGGCCGGAATCAAACCTGGGACCCTTCAGTCCGCAGGGTGATGCTCTAACCACTGAGAAAAATCAGCTAGGACAATGGATTTCTTTAAAGTTTTAAAATTTGGTGTCTTCGCTGAGATGATGTAATGAGAAGGGCACTTCACCTGTGAGGTATTCTTTCCTCAAACTCGTCACTCTCATCTAACCACGAGAAAAACATCAGACAGACCCAAACTGACGGACCTCCTACAAAATATCTGACCAGCGTTTGTCAAAACTCTCAAGGTCACGCAGAATAAAGACAGATGGAGGAACTGTCACCAACAGAGACCTAGGAGACACGCTGATTAAGTGCAACGTGAGGCCCGGGACGGGATCCTGAGACAGGAAGAGAACATTCGTAGGAAAACTGATGCAATCTGAATGAAACCTGGAGTTCACTCACTAGCCATGTACCAGTGTTAATCTCTTAGTGCTGACGAGTGACAAATGACCAGGTTGCGTGTGGATAAAGCTTCAGCCATGACGAACATGGCCTAGAGACCTGCTGGATAACACAGCGCCCAGAGCTGACTCCATGAATTGTGCACTTCGCGTTTGTTAAGAGGGTTGTATAAAGTGTTCTCATAAAATAAGAGGGGAAGATACAAAGTCACTTGGAAGGGGCTGGATGCGTGTGTCACGTTAATCGTGGTGACGGTATCTCAGCTGTTTGTGTAGGCCCGAGCTCCTCAAACTGTGCGCATTAAATATGTGCAATTCTTTGTATATCAATTATACACCAATAAAGCTGTTAGAAAGTCAACGCTGGGAGAAACTGGGCGAGGGCCCTATGAGGAGTCTCTGTATTATCTTTGCAACTTTTTTCTCAATCTAAAGTTATTCCAAATGATTTTGTGTTTTTCAGTGGTGCCTCGGTTTGGGCTCCCCAGGAGCAGCCACTGAGACAGAATGTGAGCGGAAGTAGTCTTTTTGGGAAGGACTTCTAGGCGATTCTAGGCAAGAGACTGGGAAGTGAGGGAATCAGAGAGGTCACTATGGGGGACCCGCCCCAGTCCTGACTAGAAATCCAGGAGATGGTGTGGATCACACCTCAGGGTTACCCCAAGAGGGAGGCAGGGGAGCTAGAATTCTACCCACTTTTCTCATCAGATCCCGGTTGAGGGCCGCCCTGGAGGTGGGCACTTCCAGGCTGCCCCACGGGGGCCAAGCAGGCTCCCGTGGTGAGAGACAGCCCTCAGGGGGTGGCAGGGCTCATGTCTGGAGATGCCTGGGGACAGGAGAGGGATGGGACACTGACCCACCGCTTTTGCTGTCTTTCCCAGAACAGAATCTACGTCTCTTGTCTGATAGCATCTAACTCATGTCCTATTGGGATGCGTTGACCGGGTCTGACAACATTATTTGACACTTACAGAATTCTTATCAGAATTTGATCATCTCATCTAAAAACTTCATCTCCTACTTGAAGGATCGAACGTGCAAAGTGAGCTCCTCTTCTCAGGACGTGTGATGAACTTGTCGCTGGGGAACAGGCTGTTGAATCCCCTTTCCCCTTGCTCCTTGCCTGTGCCCCCCTGTGCCCATCAGCTTTGGGTGCCTCCTGCCTGGATTTTGCGTGAGCACAATGCTCATCGACCCTCCCTGCCCTTGCCGCTGAGTCTGTTTGTTCTGGAATTATTTGGTTTACTTGCGGGTCCTGGTGTTTAATGCCTCCCTGCTTATGCAGATAGAAACAGTGACACGTTCCATCAGGCACCAACCAGGAAAGCAGAGGTCACTCAGTAATTTGTACAGAGGGAGTTTCTCGAAGGGCATCGGTTATACAGCTGAGAAGCCGATATTAGCAGGGAGGAAGCCAGAGATTAGCAGGGAGGGGACACTGCTAGCACCTTCCGCTGGTGGGACAGAGAGAAGGGGCAGGGAGGGGATGCTGCTGACTCTGGGAGACACCCCACTTCTCCTGTCCTCTCACTTTCCGGGCCACACCCAGCCGGCCCCTGCATGAGGCAGAACAGAGGTGAAGGGCCAAGAGGCCATGCGGGGCCCCCGCACCCTCCACGGTGATAACCAGCCACACGCCTTAGGGAAGAAACAAACTCCTCATGTACACTAACCCCCCTGCTTCTCAGAATAAAAGCACGGATGCCCGACCAGCTGTCCACCTGAGATCATTCAGCTACCCTTCGTTCAACGTTAGACTAATTTTTCTCACTTGTGTATCATTATAAACTCACGGCCTTTCACGAATTTGCTCCAAGTAACCACATCATGAGATGCACAAACTGTCAAACTTGTCCACGGGGGGCTCTTGGCATCCTTGAAAGCGTTCTTCCTTTCTGGCAGCAATAAGATGACCCAGAACTTTCCATCCTGATTTTCTCTGGCTCCAAATGCAGCTACCCTCCAAGGAGTCCTGGTTCTGTTAGCAAAGAACACCCTGCGCCACACGGTCAGGCTGGGGTCGCGCGGTCCCCAAACCAGCTCCGATCCACTGCCCGGCCTCCGCAGAGCTGTCTGCTCTCCCTCCTGTGCCTGGGACGCCTCTTGACCTTCAGATTCCAGCTACATCTCCACACACATTAGAGCTGTGTGTGCACAAGCGTGTGCGTGCGTCTGTGTGTGTGTGTGCCCATTACACCGTGGGCCCCTCAAGGGCAGGCTCTGCATTTCACTCACCCTCATATCCACACTGCACAGGGCCTGACACATAGTGGGTGCTCAAGCCACACTTGGTGAGGGAGGGGAGAGGGAACCTGAATCTCAGGGAACTTGGGGAAGTGCTCCAACACCTGACGCCCGCTGAGGGATCCCCTCCTCCACGGTCATGTCCTATTTATTAATAGGGCTCCCCCCCCATCTCAAATATGCACCGATATTAGATGGCTGCCTTTCTTAAAACGAGCGAGTCTTTATCTGCTGAGGAAAATTGCCTGATGTGCTCCTGTCTTCAAGGTTTTGGGTAACAATTGGAGAGGTCAAGGAGGAAAACTGGCCGGTCAGGATGGAGAACTCCCAGTCCTCTCAGGGCTCAGGGCTTGTGAGAAATCACCACAGGTCAGGTGATCCCGCCAGCTGGCGCCCACTCGGTCTCTCCCTCTCCCTCTCTCCACCCCATCCCTCTCTCTCTCCCTCTCTCTAAGTGCACACACACACACACACACACACACGCACACACACACACACACACGCTGCTTTGGTTACCAGTGGTTACTAAAAGAGATCAAATGCACCCACGTTCCCACAATGAGAAATCCCCTGACACGCGCAGGGCACAGGCGAGCTTCTTCCGACGTGTCTCCCACACGCCTTGGAGCCTCCGTGAGCGTGAGTGGCGGTGCGCGCAGCCACCCAGAGCGCGTGCCACGGAGCACCGATCGCCAGGACGCCTCAGACTGGAAATCTGTGCCCATTTGGGCAGTGCCAGGCTTGGCGGGGCTGAGCCTGCTCTCCTGGGTGCATAATCAGCCCCGGGTTGTTCTGCCAGTGGCCACTGCCGAGTCCTTGAAACACTCTGTTCCCTGAAATAGGTTAACCCCCCGCCGCCTGTTACCTTGCTTACACTGTTGACTCAGCCACAATGTGATATATGTGAAGAAAATTCCCCAAAGAAATGATTAGCGTTGGCATAGCAACAATATGTTAATTGCCTTCCCCAAAGCAGTCCAGCAGGACCTCGGCCCTGCACACTTCAAAACAATAACACCGCATTCCTCTGAATAGATGCCGTACTTCAGGCTCTCCCCTATTAGCCCAAGTTAATAAGATTTAGGCGATTTTTAGCGCGTCCATGTCAAAACAGAAAAAACTGAGACTTGGTCCATAAAACTGTCTTGATGTCAGGGCATTGAAGAGAAAAGAGGCCACCGTCTTTTCCACCTGCCTCTTTGCTCCTCCAACCCCAGAACCTCCCCACACCCTGAAGTCTAACTAGTCAGGAGGGCTCCTAAGATTGGTCAGGGGGACAGTTGATAACAGTCACCACGTTTAGGGCTGCCAGTAATAGGGGACCCAGCTCAAACCGAACGAAACTGAAGAGAAGATGGCCAGCTTCATGAGAAGACACCCAGACAGGGTGGGCTTCAGGGCGGGTCGATGCTGTGGCTTAAAGACAGGATGAAGGACTCGGGTTCTCCCGGGAGCGCTGTTCCTCCATCCAGGTGGGCCCCTGTGGTCATGGCTACTGGCACCCCAGCAAAGGGGAGGGAGGCAAAGACCGAGAGACACACCAACAGACACACGCAGAATGGCTCCGGCTTCTCATTCCTCCACAAAAGATAGAACATTCTTCCAGAGACCTTCAGCAAACCACGTCTTCTGTCTCGTTGGCAGAACGAGGCCATGCCCATTCCAGAGTCAGTCAGCAGCGGGATAAAGGGCGCTGCTTTCAAGGATGACCCTGGAGCTGAAGTTAAGGCTTCAAACTGAAGTTCTAGTACGTGCTGTGGGAGGGACGGTGGACGGTGGGAAGACCGTCACTGTGCCCACTATTATAATATAGGTGAGGACTATTAAGAGACGGTGCGTGCTCCTGGGACACAGGCAGTCATACTAGGACACGGGTACGCACTCCTAGGATACGGGTACGATACATTCTGCCTCCGCTGCCTCCTTAGTCACCCTCAAGCTTGGGCTTGATCACAGGAGGCCTTGCAAAGCAATGGGAACTGGAGGCTGGGGTCCAGTAACCCTCCTTTCACTTGAGGAGGCACATCCTTCCTTGCCCACCTCTCCTTAATCCTCAGTTGCGACACGTCAGCAGGAGCACTGGGCTCTGCCTAGTCACCAGGAGCAGATTGTGCACAGAGGAGCTTCTAACGCTGGCTGCTCGACTGCCTGCTGACCTGTCGCACCTTCCTGGCCGAGTCGTCCAGGGCCCCTGGAGAAGCTGTTGTGCTCCGGGTGCGCTTGAGACCAAAGAGGATAGCTTGTCAGCTAAAAGCATTTCTCTACACGCTTCCCCTTTGACTTGAACTTTTTAAATCTGTCAATACAAGCTTAGAAGGAGCGTAACGTTATGCAAATAAAGAAATACTCCCTGGCCACAGGCCATCCGCAGAGGAACCCGGGTCATCCAAACAGCAAGGGTGGTCGCTCCCCAATTTCCAGTGTTTGACTTGCCTTTGTCATTAGACCCACAGAGCAACCCCGGGAAGCAGGTAGAAAAACCCCACATTATCCACATTTAATAAGAGGGAAGGCTCGGATGCTTAAATAGTTTGCTTAAGCATTCATGGATCTCAGATCAGACAAAGGACTGGCATCCAAAAGATATGAAGAACTCTTAAAACTCAACAATAAGACAACCAACCTTTAAAAAATGACAGAGGACTTGAATAGGCACTACATCAGAAAGGATGTAAGAATGACAAATAAGCATGAAAAGATCTTCAAACTCCTTAGCCACTAGGAAAATGCAAATCAAACCCACAATGAAAATCCAATTCAGCCACTAGGATGATGATGATGATGATGGTGATAATAATAAAAGACAGACATTACCAAGTGCTGACAAAGATGCAGGGCACCTGGAAACTTCTGGTGGGGATGCAAAATTAGTACAGCCACCCTGGAAAATGATCTAGCAGTTTTAATTTATTTTATTTTATTTTTTAAAAAATATATCTTTATTGATTTCAGACAGAGGAAAGGAGAGGGGGAGAGAGGGATAGAAACATCAATGATGAGAGAGTCATTGATCGAGCCCACAACCTGGGCATGTGCGCTGACCAGGAATCGAACTCTGATCTCCTGGATCCTAGTTCGAAGCTCAACCGCTAAGCCACGCCCGGCCGGGCGATTTAGCAGTTTTTAAAATACAATTAAATATATATCTTCCATATGACCCAGCCCTAGACAGTTTAGTTCAGTGGTTAGAGTGTCGGCCCAAGGACTGAAGGGTCCTGGGTTTGATTCCGGCCAACGGCATGTGCCTCGGTTACAGGCTCGATCCCCGGCCTCAGTCGGTGCACAAGTGGGAGGCAACCAATCGATGCATCTCTCTCACACTGATGTTTCTCCCTGTCTCTCTGTCTCTCTCCCCCTTCCACTCTTTCTGAAAAGCAATGAAAAAAAATATCCTCACGTAAGGATTAAAAAAACCCCAACAAACTCCAGGAAGGAAGAAGGGCTGCAACTCTGGACAGCCTGACACATGCCTGAGTCCCTCACTGAGTCTAATCCCTGGATTCCTCAGGTGTCCTTGGCGGAAAATAAAGCCCAGACTCCTCTTCTGGGCTGAGGGCCCGGGTCAAGGCGGGAGAGGGAGGTGGGGGAGCAGGGCATGAAGACTCCCTGGCCCCATAATCCTGGGCCAGGAGAAGCCACTTCCCACATCTGACAGACCTAGAAGGAAGCCATCTCTTGATGTTGCCCATTCATTTCATTTGTCTGGGAATGTTTCTTCTTCCCCTTTTCCTTAGTTCAATTCCTTTAACAAGATGAGTTCCTAGAATTGGCTGAGAGCTGATTTCCTGCTTTAAAAACATAGAAACGACAAAAGTCACTCTAACCACCCCTGAGCCTAATAGTGAGGAAGACCTCTGAGCCAACTATTGTCTGGATTCGGGTCAGCACGGGGTGGGGAGGGGAGTAGGTAACCCAGGAAACCCAGGGCTATTTGGGACGAGCCAGGTCCCAGAGGGCCCTAGTGAATGTTGGAACAGGAGGTTCTAGCTGACTTGGTGTTCCCAAGTCCCAGTCTCAGCCCAAATCATTGATGGATGGTGGCTACCCCGAGCTTGGCATCTTGCCGGGCAGGGTGCTAATGGGGAAGCAAGGGTGAAAAGTGGAAAGGGAACTCTAAGGGGCATATCATCTCATAGCTGATCACGAAGGATTTTCCCACCAAAGCTCAGCCCTCTGCGTGGCAGCCCCGACCCAACAGGTGGAAGGAGTTGACCACCTACATATAAAGGAAACAGAGAGCCCTGACTAATTTTTATTGAACCCCATGTGCTCAGAACTGTGCCAAACAAGGTATTATAAAATAGCTACAATATGATGCATGTAGTCTATGTGCCAAGCCCTTTGCATAGGAGCTTGTGAAACTATCCTATCAACTCTGTATTATCCACCTTCAGAGTTTAGGTGAGAGGAAAACAATCCTCCGTCGTGTATGAGCCAGTGTCACTGCGAGTCTCAGTCATCGGCAGCCAGAACGACTCCTAAGCAATACACTCCTTTTCTTGCTTAAATTAGAGACTGTAACTTTGCTTCCTATTAGAGATAAGATAGGCCCCTTGGAATTAAAGTGTAACTAGGAGTCCGAGAGGCAAAAAGTACCCCTCAAAAGCTACTAAGTTAGTTTCTCTCTCTTGAAAAATAAATACCTCTGTCCTCAACCCGTCTTGATGAATCTCCCACCGGAAGGTGGGAGACGAGGCAGGTGCAGGAGAGTCCCAGATCGTGTGGCTGCAGAAACAGGTGTGCACGCGGTGGCCCAAGACAGAACCCTTAGCACGCTGCTCGCTGGGACTGGTTCTAGAAGACCGTAAATATGCTCTGACTTGAAATCAGCAGACCAGAAGTCTTCCTGCTCCTATAACTTTTACTCTCTTAACCTCTCTAAGCCTCAGTTTCCTCATCTTTAAAATGGGGAGGGAGTAAAATTTAGCGAATATAGAAATGCTTTGTAAACCACGCTCTTCCCACACTGTTGCTGTTACTTGTTATTACTGCTGGACTTGAGCTGTGCTAAGAGGTAAACGGGTGTGTGAGGCAGCTCAGGACTCAGTCAACATTCACAACATTGGTTGCGCTGGTTGTGCTGTGAAATGAGCTCAATTCCAAACAGCTCATTTGCTTTTAAAATCCTACAGATTCTTACATTGGAGGAGGCCTGTGCTGTTACATATTAGTCATCAGCTGGCGCACGAGCTAATGTACATTTAACAATTTAAACAACTTGTAAGCTGCTTACCCAGCTGGCTTTCTTTGGAGACAGTCAAAATTCAAAAGTTTTGTAAATTTATGGTTGGATTAAGTTGGGACCAACACCAATATAAGTGACTGATTTTGTTGTTCTCTGTATGTGCCTGTGGTCAAGGCCCATGTAAAATTCGTTTCTCATAAGTTGACACAGAGGGTTTTGCCCTAATCTTTTCTGTTTTTTTATGATAATCCCTTGCATTTGCAAATTTACAATTCCCAAATTGCTTCTGGACCTCATGGGTCATCCAGACTCTCAACGGTGAGATATTATTTTCCCATTTTACAGATGAGCAGCTATTTCTAAAGAATGCATTGAAAGTGAAACAATCTTCCCAGCATCATGCAGACAGCATGTGGTAGCAGTGGGACCTGGTGGCCCCTCTGCTTCCCTTGACGTCCCCATGACGAGGGGCAGAGCTGCCATGCGATGCTGACCTCTCCACTGTTTGGGCTGCAGCTGAAATTTAAAAGGCAAAAGATGGAGGCTGATCACTGTCACAATAGCTTTCAAACTTCAGTTTGCCAAGGATCACCTAAGAAAATTATAGGGTAGGTCTGGGCAGGGCCAAGGAATCTGCATATTAATATTCTAGAATTCTTGCTACTTAAAGGGTGGTCAGGGCCACAACTCCTATAATGCCGAACCTATTTCTACTGCTTCATTAGGGTTCCGCCCAGCAACATCAGAATGATCTGGGGACTTGTTAGAAATGCAAATTATCAAGCCTCATCCCAGACCAACCGGATAAAAATGGGCATTCAAACAAGATCCCCAAGCTGGTTGTGTGTATGTTGAAGTTTAGGAAGCCCTGCCCAGGGTGTTTCAGAGGCAGGTCTTCTAGATCCCACTTTCCCAAACAGTGTCCTGGAAAAAATACAAATAATGCATTTGGTTAATTTCTCAATTCCATGGAAAGGGTAAGTCAAGCAACTGAAACAACTGACCAGTTGCCTGAAATGTCTTTTTAATGACTGTGACAGCAGCAGACAGGCTCCAGGACGCAGACTGGGGGACTTTGTTAAGGACAAACACACGCAAAGGTGCTTGCAAACGTTTTCTCTCGTCTGCTCAGCAACCCAGGCAATGAGGTGCATTACCACTGCTTTGTAGGTAGAAAAAACTGGATCTCAGAGAATGGGAGTGACTTACCCGACGCCACACTGTTCAGAAAGGGCATTATCAGGCTCAAACCCAAGGACATCTGCTCCTCTTTTTTTTTTTTATTTGCAGGGTTGTTTTTTTTTCTTGTCATAACAAAGATTTTCACAAAACTGCATTCCTGATCATAGATTTTTAGAGTCGGAAGGAACCTACAAGATCCAATCTAATTCCTTCCTGCCACCCAGAGGTCTGAAGCAATTTGTCTAAAATCATGCAGCTAAGTAATGACAAAGCCAGGGAGAGAGCAGAGTCCCTTCTCCATCTGCCATTGTGCTACACTCTCTGGAAAAAACTTCCTACTCACTCTTGGCTTTTTTTTTTTTTTTTAATTTTATTATTGTTTAAAATAATACAGATGTCCCTTTTTCTCCCCAATGACCCGTCCCACCCCGTCCCTTCCCCCTCCCCAGTCCCTCTCCCCACCATTGTCCGTGTCCTTGGGTTGTGTATATATGCACATAAATTCTTTGGTTACTCTCTCCCCGTCCACCCACCCGCCCTCCTCTGTCCCTCTGACATTCGTCAGCCTCATCTATGCTTCTATGTCATTGAATCTATTTTGTTCATCAGTTTATTAAGTTCTTCAGATTCCACGTATAAGCGAGACCATGAGATGTCTTTCGCTGCCTGGCTTATTTCACTTATCTGCTCCTCTATTATAGGGCCCACGTGGTACCCTGGTTTCAGCTACCCTGCCACAGTGGTTTCCAAGTTTGGTTGTCAGACCTGCAGCATCAGCATCATTTGGAAACTTATTAGAAATGCAGATTCTTGGGCCCCGCCCCAGAACTACTGAATCAGAAAGTCTGGGAATGGGGCCCAGCTAGTTGTGTCTCACAAGCTCTCCAAGTGATTCCACTGCGCACTCAAGCTTGAGAAACTCTGTGCCACGGATCCCAGCCTGGTGGGATGCAGGGGAGGGCAAGGGGGTGTGACTAGGGGCCCATGGTGCTCGAAAACATTCCAGCCCTCCAAGCTCACTGCAACTCCAGCTCAGATCTCCCTCCCTTAATGTGATGCAGGGGGGGAACTTGCTACTCAACGGGCAGGGAAACAGCATCCGTATCACCTGAGAACTTGTTATAAATGTAGAAACTAGGGCGACACTCCACCCGAATCTACATGTCGAGAAGATTCAGATACACATCAGAATCTGAGAACTTCTATAGTAGAGTGAGCACTAGGTTTGGAGTCTTAATTTCTGAGTGTAAATTCCAGCTTCACCACTTTCTTAAACCTTCCATCTAGAACTCCCAGCCTGCCCACTTCCTGACAACAGGTAAAACTCTGTGAAGCTGAGCCAGATGAGTCTCAGCTGACCCCTATCTCCTGCTGGGATCCTGCCCTTGACCCTGATCTAGTAATTCTACTTCTGGGTATAAAGCCAAAGGAATGGAAAGCAGGGACTCAAGCAGGTATCTATACACTGTTCACAGCAGCATTTTCCAAAAAACAGGGAAACAATCCAAATTTTTGTCCATCAATGGATGAATGGATAAACAGTGATATATACACATGATGGAATATTATGCAGCCTTGAAAAGGGAGGAATTCTGGCACATGCTACAACATGGATGGACCTTGAGGGCATCATGCTAAGTGAAATAAGCCAGTCACAAAAGGACAAATATTATATGATTCCACTTATATGAGGGACCTAGAATAACCTAATTCATAGAGACATAAAGTAGAATGGTGGTTGCCAGGGGCTGGGGTGGGGGGGAGAATGGAGAGTTACTGTTTAATTGGGACAGAATTTCAGTTTGGGAAAGATGAAAAAGTTCTGAAAATGGAAAATAAAGAGGGTCATTGGGCCAAGTCTGAGGTGTCACCCAGCTCTGAAATTCAGTGCCTCTTGGTGCTAACAGCATAAAAGGGCGAAACCAAGTCCTCAGCCTGCCCAGCCTGCGCTTCCAGGAGAAACAAGCACCTGGTGGGAGTCCGCAGGTTTGGCTGGCCTGTCATCTAGCCCAGGCGAGGTTGGAAGCCCCTAAAGAAACTTGCATTTGGAGGCAACTCAGGGCAAGTATTTTGTGATCCTTAGAGGGATAAAATCCTTTTAAAATAGGTGTTATACTTTGGGGTGAGTCCTACTTATTGTATGTCTGAGCTGGGCGAGGTTTCTGGTGCTCGTATTCAGGAAAACTCAGCTCAGAGCCCATCTGTTCAGCATTTGGAGCAAAATCATGGCGAGTGCTCAGGCTGAAACTGGTTTTGGTGGCTGTCTAACAACAAAAATTCCTTCAACCACCATGCAGAGGAGCATATCTTAAAACACTGCCCAGTGAAAACACACCAAATATCACCTTCTGCTTTCCTGATCTTTGGGCAGTCTAACTTCAGATGTCTGCCCTTCAAATGTGATGTGTGGCTGTCATTTTAAATATCACTCGTGATTCGGGATATCCTTAAGGGACCCGAGGGCTCGGCGGCTCTCTGAAGGGATGCCGAGTTCTGCGGGGGCTGACTCCGTGGAACCCCCCGGCCAGGATACCTTGAGGGGTGTTGGGGGTGTGTGTCTGCAGGTGTTGGCCACCCGTCGCCTTCGGACCCCAGGGCTAAGGCTGGGGCTGATCTCCGAGGGCACGTGTGCACCCTAAGGGCGAGGTGGCCTGTCTCATTCAGCTGCGTCCCCAGCTTGGGAGCGAAACAGGTCGATACCTACTGAGTTGAACTGAATGTCATCTTGGGAGGCAGAGAATGGATTATATAGAGTCAACTCTCCCAGTCCCAAATCAGTCGACTTAAGCCCAAATCCTTCATCTTCCCAGCTAGGTAAACAACAAAGAAACTCTCAAGATGTATTCTTTGCGTTAATTAATACCCCAATTTTAAACTCTGAAATTATTGTGTTATTTTTATGACTTGGGACTTATTAATCCTGAGAAACAAAGGCGATTATAATGAGAGGTTGATAATTAATTTTTCTCATTTGAGTTTATCCCGTCTAGCTAGTTTCCTCTTTCTGTTAAATGACAAATTCAGAACAGGGGGTCTGTATGCAGCCCAAACGTATCTGCCGACCCTGCGAGAGACAGTAAGGCCTGGCCCACCTTATCCTAAATGTGGAGAGCCCTGGGTCTTGCCCCTAGGTGTGTGTGTCTAAGTAAGCTCCTTTGTAAATCAGCTTGGGTAAAACCCTTACATTTTGTATTATACTTTGTCCTTTTCAAAGCATTTCTACGTATATCTATACCATTTTATTCTCACAACCACCCACTTAAATGACAAGGATTCCCATTTTGCAGAGGAGAAGACTGAGGCATGGAGAGGTCCAGTGATCTGCTGCCTTGAATTCATAGCAGTTTGGATCCTAATGACTTCCCTGCTTCTCCTGTTTAATAATTTCTGATTTTAATGCACACTTCTAAGTTTAAAACTTAGTAGGACCTTGCCAGTGTTTTAAATAATCTGCCCAGCTTCCCTCAGACACACACAAGCCAGCGCAGACACCCAGGATCCTGCCAGCTGCCAGTCACCTCTTTTCTGGGCAAGAGTCTTTTTCTGACCAGCGGGCCTCTTAGACTCCACGCTGTCCAGCCAGGTCTTTGGTTGCTTGGCAAAGTCCGTGTCAGGAATTGGGGAATGCGGGGTCAGAATTCAGAGGCAGGGTAACTCAGGACATGTTGAAGCGCTGGCGCTCAGAAATAACAGGGTGCGAGGGCTGGTCTGGGGTCCAAAGTGGCCCAAGCCTGCGGCAGCAGCCGTTTGCAGAACCCCCCAGCCTGGGACTCTGCTAGGAGCCTCAGCCCTCAGCAGACAATTCAGGCTGTTGCTCTCTGCCCTGCCTCCACTTACCCAAAGCTTTACTGCTGCTCAGAGCATGTGGAGCCAAGGTTCTGAAGTCAGCACATTAGCTGAATTTCCAGTGGAGTCCAAATTTGCCCTTGAAAATATTTTTAATCCCCCAGAAAGTACAGTTGCTGTGGTTTGATGCATAAAGCCCTATTTAGTAATATGTGTTACATACAGAATGTACAGGGTACGATCCTTACAAAAACTTAATTTTTGTCTGGCACCGACACTCAGGGACCCAGACTCGTGAGCTGATTTGCCCAATGAAAATAGTTCCGCAAAAGCCAAGCGTTTCTAACATCTGACTGATGGATGACTTGCAGCAAAGAAAGCGAGCATGTAGTAAAATGCTTAAGTAGTTTTTAATACTATGTCAGCTTTATCACAGTTACTCTGAGTATAGATAAAAATATTTGTAATGTTTCACAGCCACAACTTCTACTTCAGGTGGCGGAATATCGCAGCTTGTTTGAATGAATTAGAAATTACATGTACATCACAACCAATTCCAAGGTCACTGTTACTTGATAGTTTCCTGTAGTAAACACATCGGGGTTTTTTAAATCATGAAGCTGTGTTTCAATGAAATATATATTGTATTGAGATCACAAGAATTCTCTCTTCAATGCTGGATATTTTAACTAAATTTACAGTAGTGTTCACATTAATTTAGGATGTTTTATGTTTGACAGAATAAACTTCCTACAGCTTTATTTTGATTCCATGAATTGGTTGAAAGGCACACACAAATCCTCATCGGACTTAACCGATCTGCTTCAAACATCAGATCAAATTGGCATCATTGAACTGTTTGCAAAATCGTTCTGCCAATGGAGCCCACGCATTAACAGTTACCACTTCTCTTTGTTCGTGCAGAAGAAAACTTGGAATAAAAAATGAGCAAGATTAATTTTTTATTGTGGTAAGACATACATAACATAAAATGTACCATTTTAACCGTTTTTTAAGGGTACAGTTTAATGACATTAAGGACAGTCACACAATTGTGCAACCATCACCTCCGCCCATCTCCAGAATTCTTCATGATCCCAAACTAAAACTCTGTGCCCATTAACCACTAGCTCCCCAGCTCCCTCTCCCTCCAGCTTTGAGTAACCAGTGTTTGGTTCTACTCTCCACTGTTCTAGTTTTTCTCTAGAACTTCACTGTTCTAGACACTCGTGTAAGTAGAATCAGGCAATATTGAGTTTTTGGTGTGACTGGCTAATGTCACTTCGCATAACATCCTCAGGTTCATCCATATTGCAGCGTGTGTCAGAATTTCACCCCATTGGAGCGTTTTGTTCATCCACTCATGTGGATGTTTAGTTTGCTTCCACCTTTTGGCTGTTCTGAGTAATGCTACTGTGAACATAGCCGCACAAATATCTGTTAGAGTCCCCGACTTCAGCTCTGTGGGGTGTATGCCTAGAGGTGAAATTGCTGGACCACATGGTAATTCTGTGTTTAACTTCTTGAGGAACCGTCGCACCATTTCCCACAGAGACTGCACCATTTTACATTCCCATCGGCAGCGCGCAAGGCTTCCAATTCCTCCCCATCCTTGTCGACACTTACAACTTTCTGGTTTTGGGTAAGAGCCATCCTAGTGGGTAGGAGGTGGTGTCTCACTGTGGCTTTGATTTGTATCAGAGTGACACCGAGCATCTTTTCATGTGCCTTTGGGCCATTTGTATATCTTCTTTGAAGACACATCTGTTTAAGTCCTTTGCCCAAAAAATGGGCAAGATGAATTTCAAAGAACAATCATTCATTTGATAGGAACAAAAGGTCCTGGTCCGCAGAGTGGCGGGTAAATGTACTGTTCCATAGCTGCACACGCTAAGTCACCCTCTTTGGGTGTCGTCTCCTAAAGATCACCACTACCTTTCCCAGGGATGTGGGTGCTTCTTTTGCAGGTTGGTGTCTTCTGGTTTCTTGTGGTCGGTGAAGATGGCCCCGCGGCATCTTGGTGAACATCAACATTTTGCTCTAGGTCTACGTTCGTCATCGAGAGGAACAGACACGTGGTGCTCTGTGTTCATTAAATATGCACACAATGTTTTTGAGCTCATTATGGCTGGAACGGCTTATTGAAAACTGTAAAAACAACATTACTGAACAATACAATGAATAAGTAGAGTTAGACCATATGACAAGTGACAGCACCACTCTGGAAAGGGCACTTGGGCTCCTCTCTGTGTTCCACGATAGGACAGAAGTCCTCAGATGGAGAGTGCAGTGTGCCAAGTTGCTGCCGTGGGTGTGTAGAGACAAGGTGCAGGAGACATGCGTGATGCTTGGGGCACTGGCAACATCTCCCGCAAGCACCCACCCCAGCTGAGGAATCTATGTCCCTTAGTACAAATTCTCAAGGCAGGGCACCTGATTGGCCACTGTCCAGCCAAAGGGCTGGTTGGCCCTAGGTCAGGTGGTGGCCCTCACTTCAGTCATCCAGGGCTGGGTGGTAGGGGCCTGGGAAAGAGTCATGACCCTCTCCTTCCAGCAGAGGCACTGGGCTGGGAAGCTATCACAGAAACGGGCAAAGGGCGGGGAAAGGGCTCCACGCACATCCACCACATTCCGAAAGTTAATCTTGTTTGTCTTTACAGATGAAGCTAAAACCTGTCTCTTGACTCTGTCCCTTCGGGGTCAGGCAGCTCCCAGACCAGGCCCAGTCAATCTTCTGTAGGGTTCCTTTCCCATCTCCAAGGCTGCGTTCACGGGCCCTTGGTCTTCTCCTCTCTAGGCTAAATCAACAGCCCCCGTTCCTTCATCTCTTCTCTGTCGCATGCTTGGGTTTTCATTCAATCAGAAGAACCCTCAGTCCAAAAAGGCAGATGTGAGTGAAGAAGGCAGAGGCGGGAAGCTGGACCCTCATGTTTGGACTCAGGCTGTGAGTGTGTGGGACGGGTGGCAAGGCCAGCTGGTAAGGAACCGTGGGGCAGAAGGCCTGGCCTTCGTCTGAACCATCTCGTTCCAAATGTCTCCGAAGCCAGATGGTGCTGCTCCCTCTGTCTCCAGGGGGAGCCGCAGGGAAGGGAGGTGAAGAACCTGCTCTGGGCCACCCACACCCACCAGCTGTCCAGGAAACTGAAGTAGACCAGCCTGCTGGTGGCTGAGAGGACTGCGCCATTGTCAAGGGGATCCCTGGAAGACAAAGGACCTGTCTGTAAAGAGACGGCCCCCTGAGCTGGACCTATAAGTAGGCCATTCCTCTCTATAGGGACATCTTCACTGAAGAGAGGACCTTTTCATCAGGGATGCTAACTAGTATTGGACAAATAACAAAATAGGATAAACAGACCAAAGAAACACAACACCCAGCCTTGGCTAATAACATTTTAACATTCTCTGTCCGAGTTCTATTTCTGGGTTCAGCAGCTCTAACTCACCCTGGCCCTTCTTAGAATTGAACCCTCCCCAGTCCAGCCAATGCACTCAGAGGCTTTCTTTAGTAGTTAGTGGCTTTTCCTTTAGTTGAGGTTACCAACTCCATTGGTTTACTGAGACCAATAACAAATTGCCACAAGCCTGGTGGCTTAAAGCAATAGGGATTTATTCCCTCACAGTTCTGGAGGCCAGAAGCCTGACATCAAGGTGTTCCCAGGGCCGCACTCCCTCCAACAGCTCCAGCGGAGCATCTGTTCCCTGCTCTTCTAGTTTTAGGTGGGTGTCAACATTCCTTGGCTCCTGGCCACTCCCCTCTAATCTCTGCCTCCACCTTCACAGGACACTTGTCATTGGATGTGTAGGGCTCACCCGCTGAGTCCAGGAGGATGCCATGTCAAGATCCTTAACTTAATTACATCTACAAAGGCCCTCTTCCCAAATAAAGTCACAGCCACAGACTCCCAGGATTTATATGTAGACATATCTTTTGAGAGGCCACCCTTCAACCTACTATAGCAACTCATTGAAAGTTCTCTCATGAAGTATTTATCGGACGCCAACTCTATGCTAGGTGTGTATGGGGCTGGATCTCCTTTGCAGCTCCCCTCATCTGAGGCCTGGGGGGGTCTCAGGGATTTACTACTCTACCTTTATCTCAGTCGGCAATGGCTCACTTTTTCCTGGTCAGTCTGGCTGTGCAGTTATCACGGGCACCCAGGAGAAGGAGCCCATCAGGAAGCCAGCGTGATGTCGCCTGCCTGCACAGCACCTGAAAATGCCGGCCTAGGTGTCGGGCCTGGGCGGCTCAGGGCATTTGTTTGCTGGGGCCGCTGTGACAAAGCACCACAAACTGGACGGCAGAAATGGATTCTCACAGTTCCCGAGGCCGGATGTCTGAAATTCCAGGTGTCAGCAGGGCTACGCTGCCTCTGAGATTCTGGGGCGAATCCTTCCTCGTCTCTCCTAGCTTCTGGTGGTGGCCGTTGATCCTGGGTGTCCCTTGGCTTGCAGAAGCATCACCCCAGTCTCTGACTGGTCATCACCCGGCCTCCCTGTGTGTCCGTCTTCACATCATGTTCTTATAAGGAAGACAATAGCACTGGATGGAGGGCCACCCTCCCACACCTTACCTTAATTATATCTGCACAGTCCTATTCCAAATAGGGCTACCTTCTGAGGTACTAGGTGTTGGGATTCAGCATCTATTTTGAGGGGACACATCCATTAACAGTAAGCGAAGGGCGACACAGTCAAAAGCATGTTAGAAACACTGTATTTGGTATGTTTCTTGTCTGTTTCCCCTGCACTAGAATAGAGATTCCACAGGGAATGTGACTGTTTGTTCTTGGATATATCCCCAGTACCTAGAACAATTCCTGACACGTATTAGGCATGCATTCATTTATTCATTCACTCATTTATTCACTCAAGAAATTGCTATTGTGTGTCTGCAATGTGTCAGGCACACTCTAGGCACACAGTCTTCACCCCCATTCCTCGCCTTTATTTTCTTTCCCTTACCTGGCCTCTGGCTCACTACTGCCCAAGCCCTATGTGCCCCCTGCATTGCCATCGCAGGGTGTCAGCCTCCCAGGCCCCACGGCTGGCCGGACAGAGAGGGCAAGCGAGCCCCTTGTGTGCGGCCCCATCGCAGGCGAGGCCCTGCCGACCGCTCCCCGCTGCTGTCCGAGGCTGAGCTGCGCGAAGCCAGAGCTTCTAGGTTGGCTCGTTTTTAAACAATGATACAGTTTATACCCCCAGCGCTTCTGCCCTGGGCCCCTGGCCACCGCCGGAGCCAGCTTCCTCCCAGCTCTGATAAACCGGCCTCCGAGCCAGCGGGCCCCGCTCAGCAGGAGCTGGCAGCACCCCGCGGAGGGGGCCCGTGGGGACACGACAGGGCCACGCCCGCAGAGGCGCGAGGGGCTTCTCTGCACCATTGCTCAGAGCTAATGACTGTGCCGCTGACCAGACATCCTCTGGCAACTTTCCCTCGGAGTTCTGGAAGGGTAGCGAGGTGTAAGCCAAGAAGGAAACCTGGGCATGCAAAACAGCCTTGTTAGCAGGGGCGCTGCGCCTGCCGCTTTGCTGCTGGAGAGCGGGGCCTGTACCTGCTGGAGCCCTGGGCAGCCACCGCCCCCGGAGGGGATCGAGGGGCCGGCTCCTGGGACTGTCTCCAGCTTCATGGAAACTCAGTGGGTCAGGACAGCACAGGTGTCCGAGATGGCGGGACATGCAAAAAAATGAAACTGGACCACCTCCTTACACCAGACACGAAAATAAACTCAAAATGGATTAAAGGCTTAAATGTAAGACTCGAAACCATGAAACTCCGAGACGAAAACAGAGGCAGTAAAATCTTGGACATTTCTCATAGCAATATTTTTTTTCTGATATATCTCCTCAGGCAAGGGAAGCAAAAAAAAAATAAACAAATGGGCTACATCAAACTAGAAAGGTTTTGCGCAGCAAAGGAAACTGTCAACAAAATGGAAAGACAACTCACTGAATGGGAGGACATACTCACCAGTGACACAGCTGACAAGGGGTTAATATCCAAAATTTATAAAGAACTTGTAAACTCAACACCAAAAAACCCCAAACAATCCAATTAAAAAATGGGCAAAGGGCCTGAATAGACACTTCTCCAAAGACGACATGCAGATGGCCTATAAACGTCTGAAAAGATGCTCAACGTCACTAATCATCAGAGAGAAGCAAATTAAACCACAATGAGGTATCCCCTCACACCCACCAGATGGCATCACCAATAAACCCACAGACAACACGTGCTGGCGAGGACTCGGAGAAGAGGGAGCCCTAGTGCGCCGCTGGTGGGCATGCGGACTGGCGCAGCTACTATAGGAACAGTGTGGAGGCTCCTCGCAAAATTAAACATGGAGCTGCCTTATGGACCAGCAATTCCCCTTCTGGGACTGTATCTGAAGAAATGCGAAACTCTAATTTGAAAGAATCTGTGCACCCCTATGTTCATTGCAGCGTTGTCTACAAGATCTGGAAGCAGCCCAAGTGCCCATCAGTAGGTGAGTGGATGGAAAAGCTGTGGGACATTCACACCAGGGAATACTACCCAGCCATAAAAAAAGAAGGAAATTTTACCCTTTGTGACAGCCTGGAGGGACCGGGAGAGCATTATGCTAAGTGAAATAAGCCAATCAGAGAAAGACAAGTACCACATGATCTCGCTCATATGAGGAATCCGATGAACTAAAGGAACTAACAAACAAAATAGAAACAGACACACAGGGAGCTGTCAGAGGGGAGGTGTTTGGGGGGCTGGGTAAAAAATGTGAAGGGAGGAAGCAAAAATAAACCTTAGCCAACTCGGTGATCCCCACTGCAGACTGCGCTCCAGCCACAACGGCCTCCTCTCAGCCCCTCAGTGCCCTGCTCTTTGCTGCCTCAGGGACCTTGCACACGCTGCTCCCTCTGCCTGGGAGGCCCTTCCCTGGGTCTTCACGTGGCGATGGCAGCTCCTTCATGTCTGTCAAGGCTTAGTTCAGATGTGACTCCTGAGCAAAGCCTTCCCCAATCACCCCATCTAAAATGTTCCCTCCCCTCCAACACACACACCAGAAACCCCAATTACTTCTCACCGTATCTCCCTATTTATTACCTTTTTAGCAACTATCACTAACCTATACTTACCTTGCTTCTGTGTCTACCTGTTGACCACCAGCCCCCTCTACAGGATAGAAACAACACGAAAGCTGGATGTCTGTCCCTTTCACCCCCACCCCCACCCCCCGGAGCGCGCCTAACAGTTGCTAAGTGCTCAGTAACTTCTTTTTAAGTCAGCCGAACTTAGAGTTTTGCCCCTGGCACTTAATATGTGACCCCGTGCACACAAGCCTCAGTTTCCTCAAAGGTAAAGTGGGGATAATATAGCAGTTACCTTACAAAGCTCTTAGCAGTCTACACGCTGGGGAATCCGGCACATGCTGGCTCATTTCTGCGTCCGTCTGAACCCTTTCAGCTGCGCAGACCAAACACCCAGCCACAAGCAGATCCAACAACAAGGGGCTTCATCATCTCACATCATCAGAACACCTGCCCAGGGCTGGTTCTCAGCCATGTTGACCGGGACCCAGGTCTTTTTCATCTCTCTGCTCAGCCTTTCGAGCCAGCTTAGTCCCAGGCTTGTCCTTGTGACCACAAGACAGCTACCACACGTCCAACATCACAAGTAGATGTGACAGCACCTGCCTGGAAAAGAAAAGCATTTCTACCCTGCGCCTCCTGTTATCGGGGAAGAATCCCCTACCCAGGAGACACCTCCTCTCATTGGTCCCAGTGCCAGGGCTGGAGCATGTGCCCCACTTCTGCTGCAGAGGGGGTGCGCCGGGCCACCCCTGCCTCTGTGGGAGGAGAGGAAGCGGGTGGAGAAAGCTGGCGGGTGTGATCCAGGAGGTTCCCTGCAGCCACCTTCCCGTCCCCTCTGCCCCTTGTGTGCTTCCTTTCCCCAAGGTCACCTCCCAGGCTCTGTGGTTTCGAGTTAGGAGCCCACACCTGTCTTAGCCGTGTTAATCCCTGCAGGAAAGGAAGGCCCGCAGGTGCTGTGTGGTCGGTGTGTGGGTGTCGAGAGGCTGGATTGCAGAGAGTCAGTAAGAGCCAGAGAGAAGGAGATGCAGATGTCGCTGGAGGCGGGTAGGAGACAGTGTTGGGCAGCCCGGGAGGGTCCACGGAGGCTGAGGCAGAAGCGGGCGGGCGCCTGGCCGCGTGAGCAGGCCCTTCTCTGGGAGCAGGAGAAACGGACAGAGGGGAGGAAAGAGCTTTATTTCAAACCTCAGCCTGACCTCTACCACTTCTCTTCAGCCCCCCGTCACCTCCTCTCCTCCTTCCTGCCCATCTGGACACCGAGGCTGCTCAGAGCTCCAGCCTCCCTCAGGCCCAGACAGGGGGTGCCCCTCCTGCTCCTGTTCTCTGGGGACCGTCTGCTCCCGAGCCAAAAAGGGACATTCCCAACTGACGTCGCACATGGTGCCGAAGGGCCCAGCTGGGAGCTCAGTGTGAGCAGGGCTGGGAGGGGCAGCTGAAGCCATTATAAGTGCTGGGAAGCCCAGAGCTCTCCGCTCTCATGGCAGAGAGAATATGTGTGTGGGGGGGGGGGCGTGTGGGTGTGGGTGTGGGTGTGGTTGTGGTCATGGTTGTGGTCCCCAGTTTTTAACCCAGTGCAGACTAAGTGGTTCTGGATCCTGGGAGCAACATTCAGGCACCACCTCAAGACCTGCCGTGCAGTGATTAAGAGCTTGGCCCTGGTTTATAAGGGTTGGAAATCCAATTTTCATTCTTCCTAGTTAGAGTGGATAGTTGTCATTTTTATTTTGGCCTCTAGCACCGGACCCCTTTATTTTGTGTAGAATTCTCCACCCGCAAAGGTAGAGCCTGCCTCCGACTATAGAAGTTGAAAATGCCACGTGCGCCCGGTCCCCGCCTCCCTGCTGCTAATTAAGTAAGGCCCAGGCACATGGCCCAGGCACATGGCCCAGGCCCAGGCCCCAGGCCCCAGGCCCCAGGCCCCAGGCCCCAGGCCCCATGTCCCATGTCTCCATCAGTTCAGCCCATGGATTAAGGTCCTCTCTGCTTGGGAATCTGGGCTGCTTTCTGTTTTCCTGACTGGACATTCACGGACACAGGCTAAGTCCAGCATCAGTGTGACTGATCATTTTTTGTGGCTATGTGTCTCAAAACCAGGTTCTCTGGCCCTCCCAGCAACTCCACTTTTTTCAAATTTATTGGGGTATTTTTTCCGGCTTGACTGAGATATAACTGACACCTAGCACTGTGTAAGGTTAAGGGACACAATGTGATAATTTGATATTTGGGAAATGTTTACCACAATAAGGTTAGTTAACACGTCCTTCACTTCACATAATAACTATTTTGTCGATGGTGTTGTTATGGTGACAACATTAAACTCCAGGCTGACAGCGACTCTCGAGTACACCATGCAGTGCTGTTAATTATAGTCGCCATGCTGTGCATGAGCTCCCTGGGCCTTACTCATCTCAGAACTGAAGATTCAGACTCTGGACAATGCCTCCCATTTCCCCACCCCTCGGCCCCGGCAGCCATCATTCTACTCTCTGAGGTCTAGATTTTTAGATTCCACATGTAAGTGAGGTCATATGGTATTTGTCTTTCTCTGTCTGACTTGTTTCACTCAGCATAATGCTCTCAAGACCCATCCCTGTTGTCACAAGTGGCAGGATTTCCTTCATTTTTATGGCTGAATAGTATACGTGTGTGTGTGAGATTTTCATTATCCATTCACTTGTTGATGGACACTTAGGTTGTTCCCGTGTCTTGGCTATTGTAAAATAATGCTGCAATGAATGGGGTGGGGGTGGGGTGCAGATAATCTTTCCAAGTTGGTGTTTTTATTTCCTTCAGAGACCTAGAAGTGGAATTGCTGGATCATACAGTAGTTCTGCTTTTAATTTTTTTAGGAACTTCCACATTGTTTTCCACAGTGGCTGCACCAATCTGCATTCCCACCAACATACTCAAGGGTTCCCTTTTTACTACACCCTCCCCGACATATGTTATTTCTTATCTTTTTCCTAATAGTCTTTCTAACAAGTGTGAGGTGGTGTCTCATTGTGGTTGTGATTTGCATTTCTCTGATGATTAGTGATGCTGAGCACCTTTTCCTGTACCTATTGGCCATTTGTATTGGGTATATTTTACATGCAGTGATAGTTACCCTTTTTAAGTGTGCAGGGCTATGAATTTTGACAAAATCATACAGTTGTATCACCACTCTGACAATCAAGATATAAAATATTTCCTTCATGCCAAAAGTTCCCCTGTGCCTCTTTGTGGCCAGTCCCCTCCAGACCCTGGCAATGGCTGACACTATTTCTTTCTTTCCCTATTGTATGGTGTTTTCCAGAAAGTCATACAAATAGAATCCTACAGCGGGCTGCCTTTTGAGTCTGACTTCTTATATTTAGCATTATTCTTTGAGAGTCATCCACGTTGCTGCATGCATATGTAGTTTGTCCCTTTATACTGCTGAGTCATACTCTATTTTATGAATGCACCAGAATTTGTTAGTCAATTTACCAGTTGACGGACATTCAGGTTGTTTGCTGTTGGGGAGATTGTGAATGAAACTGCTATCAACTTTCACGTATAGGTTTCTGCGTGCACATATGTCTCCATTTCCTTTTGGTCAATATGAAGGAGTTGAATTGCTGAGTCATATGATAAATAGATGACTATAAGAGACTACTAAGCTGTTTTCCAAAGTGGCTGTAACAACTGGCATTTCCACCAGTAATGTATAAGAGTTCCAGTTGCTCCATGTCCTCACCAGCATTTGATATTGTCAGGTTTTTAAAATGTGTGCCATTTCAATAGATGTATTGGTATCTCATTAAGGTTTCGATTTCCATTTGCCTAATTATGAATTCTGTTGAGCATATTTTCATGTGATTATTTGCCATTCATATATCTTTGGTGAAGAATCTGTTCAAATCTTTTGCAAATTTTTATTGGGTTTTTTATTTTCTTATTGAATTTTGAGAGTTCTTTATATATTCTGGTTATCAGTCCTTTATAAGATTTGTGTTTTGCAAATATTTTCTCCCCATCTGTGGCTTGTCTTTCTATTTTCATATGTCTTTCAAAGAGCAGAAGTTTTTAATCTGGATGAAGTTTTTTAGGTTATTTTTGAATGATTCACACTTTTTGTGTCCTAAAAAAAATTTGCCTAGTCCAAAGCATCAAAGACTTTCTTCTGTTTTCTTCCAGAAGTTTTATAATTGTAGCTTTTACATTTAGGTCTAGAACACATTATCAAATTAATTTTTGTATATGGTATGGATTGAGGGATTTTGTTTTGTTTTTGCATATAGATGTCAAATAGCACTATTTGTTGAAAAGACTATCCCTTCTCTATTTAATTGCTATGGCATCTATGTCAAAATAATCAACTGATTTACATATAGTCCATATCTGGGCTCCTTAATAGAATAGACTATCCTGAGCCTGAATAGAGGCCTGGTAATGAAAACTTAAGTCCTTTTAATTCCACCACCTAAAGAAAATAGCCCTGATAATCTTCCTGGCTATCTATTGTGTTGTGGAAAAACCTTATGCTTAATTTATTATTTTCCCCCACTCCACGCTCAAATAACCTTGCTTATTATATGTAATTATATAAATAATATATACTCATTGTAAAGAACCTGAACAATCCATTAAAATGTAAAGAAGAGAGTAAAGTTCACCTGGCTGTCACTGTGCTGAGACAACCATCATTAACAGTTTGGTAATCATCTTTCAAGCCCCTCTTTATGCGTGTCCACATATATGTACATGGTTTTACATACATGAGACCAGACATACATGCTGTTTTATCACGAGCATGCCGCCACCACGTGGCCCTTTCATCCTGTCAGAACCACTCCCCACACCCCTCTCTCCTGGTCCTTGGGATGGACTGGGCTCAGCTGCACAGTCTCGGTGAATATGGCTGGAGCTGTCATCTGAATGCTCTCCTGGGCTGGGTGTCCAAACTGGCTTATTGTCCCAGCAGCTGATGCTGTCTGTCACCTGTGAGCCCTGCTGGGGCTGTTGACTGGAGCAACTACACAGGGCCTCTCCGTGTGCCCGGACTCTTCAGAGCAAGGAGGCCAGGCTCTGAGGAGTGATCGGGGAATAGGAGTTCTGAAAACCCCAGGTGGAGCCTGGAAAGTTCCTTGTGACTTAGCTTCAGAATCCCCAAAGCGTCCCTGTGCCGCACTGTGTTGGTCAGGAAAGTCACTAAGGCAACCTGGATTCAAAGGGAGGCGAATCAGCAAGGAATTTATGGCCATCTTTAACTGACCACATTTATTAAACAATAAACATATTGAGCACCTACCACGTGCCGGGGGCGACTATAAGTGCTGGGGATACAGAGGTGACAAGACCAAGCTCTTGCTCTTACGGCACTTACTTCCTAGCATGAGCACGCAGACAACAGGCAAGCAAGCAAACAAATAAAGCCAAACAACAAACAAATTGAGTTAATTAAATCAATCAATTAAATGAGAGCCCTTTTCCTCTGAGGTCCTGGGAGTTTCTCGCCAACTTCGCTGTTGGCACCACTGCCTCTGTGCCTTACACTTCAGGGGCTCCTATTCCAGCTGGTGTCTTTCAGGGGAGATGCCAGGTCCGTTTCTAAGGGCTTCCCGTGGAGCGACATTCAACAGCCAGGGTAGAGACAGTGTGGGTTGCCGTGAGAACTGCCACTGACGAGCCTGCCACAGTGCCTGGCACACAGTAGGGGCTTCGCCAGTGTTTGTTGAACGATGGACATCTCCTCAAGCCTCTGACCAGCTGAGTCAACTCTTCTGCTGCGCGTGGTCCAGCCAGCCCGTGGGAGCCTGGGGCAGCCACCCACCTTCCCACGTAAGCCTTTAGTGATGGCGATGGGCAGGCCCCCTCCAACTGTCACTTCAGGAAAAGCAGCCAGGCGTTCCCCTCAGGGGCTGCAGCTGGGCGCAGCCACTCTCTCATTAGCACAGCCCCAGAAAAGCGACAAGCGAAAAGCTGACAAGCGGGCCTCCTAAATAATTAACGCCTCACAGCGAAGGCCTTGCCTTCCCACAGCGGAGCTTCAGGGCGCCCTGGCGGTGTGGCCTGGGACTTCTGGCCTCTGGAATGGGAGTACCAGCAGCCACTGTTGCAGGTGGTTTGTGCTAGTGACACGCTGTGGGTTTGGAGCCCGGCCACTCTGTCCTTAAGCCGAGTGGCTTACCCCATGTGCCTTCCAGCCCCGGGTAAGTAGGCTAAGGCCAGCCTGGAAAGATTACTTGCAGAGAATTAGAGCAGGGGAGCAGGATTAGGGCAACCTGCCAACCAGTGACTCATCTGCAGCTGCCATCTGCAAAGGGCTGGTGCCACCTTTAGCTGAGGGTGGGCACTGACAGGAGGCAGTCAGTCATGAGCTAGAGGATCCACTGAGGAGGCACCTCATGACCTTAGGGCGGTTGCCCTGCTCCCAGGACCTCTGACTCCCCCTCCCGGGACCTCTGACCAGCGGGACCAGTTCTGCAGGATGGGCAGGTGGCAGCTGGGAATGAGGCGCTCTGAGTGGGTCCCTGCCCCCTCACTCACTGTGTGACCTGGGCGAGCCACCTTCCCTTTCTGGGCCTCCGCTTCCTCACCTGTAAGATGAGAGTGCTGGGCCACAGGACCTGTCAGGCCCACCGAGCCCCAGTGTTCCTGAGATACTATTCAAATCGGAAGGGAGCAGCTTGAGAAGATAGCTTTGGGGTTCCTACTGGGCTTGAAGGCAACAACAGCAGAGAAAGAGACCAAACTGTCACCGACAGGGAGACAGAATTAAATGAATGAATGTGATGAGTGAGTGAACGAAAAAATGAAAGAAGCGGTGGGTGTGGGTGGTGTACAGGGCCGTTAAGGGGCAACGGAGCTGCCTCCCGAAGATGTGGAGATGATATAACTAAAGAGACTTCTGAGGGTAAGTTGTATCATCCTCATAAAGTCAATTGTTCAGGTAATTTAAATAATATGAATAGTAGCATTTACTGAGCACTTAATCAGCAGACATTGTTCTTTGTGTTTTACAACTATAACCTCATTGAATCCCCACAAGAATATAGGCAATGCTATAAGCCCAATTTTACTGATGGGGAAACTGAGGCACAGAAATGTCCCGGCTAACCTTGTAGCCTTGCTTCAGAGCCCACCTTCCCTATAGTAGCCCAAATGCCTCGTAGGCCAGAGCAAGCCTTGGCCACAATGTCACTGAGGAGGGTACCGTTTCCCCTGTTCGAGGGTAAGAGTCCTTGACCCTGATTAGGCAGGAGAAGCTCTGAGCTTCAGACTCCCTGCCTCGCCCAGTTAGAAACCCTTGGTTCCCCGTGTCTGTACCAGCGCTGCCAAGCGCCAGGCTCACCACTCAGCTGCTTGCGGCTGGAACCTAGCCGCAGTGCCCCCTCCCCAGGCACCAGCAGGGTTGGGGCTGAGACAGGAGGCTCCCCAACCCTTCATGCCCCATGCCACACACAGCCCTCCCTCTAGGATCCTTACCCACCTCCAGTAGTACTTTCCTCAAGGTGGGTGGACTCGGGGGCTGGGGGCTGGGCCCTGCAGGATGACAGCATTGGCAGGAAGCCCCCAAGTCTGCAGGTGGCACAGGGCTGAGCAGTTGGGGGAAGAGCATGTGGTGAGCTCGGGCCCTCGGCTGGTTCCATGACTTAAAACTGACTTCAAGTCAGTCACCGCCTTTGCCTGATCACCAGGATCCCCCTGGTTAACAACATGGGGCTGAAATAGCAGATGAATCTTTTTCTGTCACAAATGTGTGATTTCCAGCCCACACCATAGCCCACAGAGGTAAATGTTACCTTTTTTCATCAACTCTAAGACACACTGTTTTGTTTTTTTAAAGAATAGCTTATTGATTTTTAGAGAGAGAGGAAGGGAGAGAGAGAGAAACATTGATGTGAGAGCGCAATATTGATTGGCTGCCTCCTGCACGGGCCCCACTGGGGATCAAGCCCACAACCCAGGCATGTGCCCTTCGCCTAGAATCGAACCTGGCAAGCTCCTGGTGCACAGGACAGGAAGCCATTCAACCAACTAAGCCACATCGCCCAGGGCCGCAGTTATTTTATGTACCACCAAGAAAGGGGGCAGAATACTACTGGTCAAACTTTGACATGCAAACAATTTTAAGACTCAGCCCAATGTCAGAGGTGGGGAAACATGGGAATGTGTGCTTCCTAGAATTGGTGAAATACGGTCTGATGCCCATTTTATCGATTAGGAAACCAGGAGCCTAGTGTAGGTTATGTACTCAAGGTCTCATGGAAATGAGACCCGTGGTGCTCCAGACCCGTCCCGACTACAAGCCCTACTACTTTGTGCGGTGGGCCAGCCCCCAGGGGCTGTGTAAGGAGAGCGAGTGGAGGGCCAGGCTCTCAGAGGCGCACACGGATCAGCCTCTGCTTACAGTGGACCAGACACCGCCCTGTGCCCCTCGGGAGGCTCTGATTGCAGTGGGCTCAGAGCCGGAGCAGGACTGCAGCAGGCGTGGGGAGGAAGGGGTGCTGGAAGGTTAGGGGTGAAGGCAGGACCAGCCCCAGTGACAGGAGAGAAGCAGGGTGCAGACCCCCAAACCTCAACTCTCCTACTTATCAACTGGGTGGTCCCTGCCCTGAGCCCCTTTAACAGAAGAGGGAACCACCTCTGAGGTAAGGAATGAAAATGCACTTTGAACATGTGCAGCATTCTAGGACTTCAAGCACATTCAACAGGAACCCTCCTCCCGACAAACTGGGAGAAGGGAGGGACCAAGGCTGGCCCACAATGGCCTTTGCCCTTCCTCTCAATTCCTCCCATTTCAGGATCTACCCTTTTGCTCTTGCACACAGATCTCTGCCCCTTTGGAAATACTTCAATCCTTTTGGAGAAGGATTCTCCCCTTGAGCCTCCCGAAGGAACACAGCCCTGCCGACACCTTGGTTTTAGCCCAGGGAGACCCTGTCGGACTTGTGACCTCCAACTCTCAGATAATAAAGTTGTTTGAAGCCCTGAGCCCCCCATCATAAAGCAACACACGACGTAGCAGTCGTGCATGTCTCTCAGCCCAAACTGGCTTAAACAAATAAACCAAAAAGGGAATTCACTGGTTCACATAAGTCAAGGGGTAGGTTCAGAGGACCTCAAACAATATCAGCTCAACACACTTGTGCTCGCGTGCTCTCTCGCTCGCTCTCTGTTTCCATCTTTGGCTTTCTTTGGCATTGGCTTTCATTCTCAGGCTGTCCCCAAGAAGTGGCAAAGAAACGACGATGACCCCCTCCCCAGGATTAGATCCCACTAGCTTAGCAGCCCCGGGGGAGCAAGCTCTTTTCCCACAGCGTTTCAGTGAGTCTGGTCCTGGGCCTCTGTGGCCTGGCCAGAGTCACGTTCCCAGCCATGGGCCAATCGCTGTGCCTGGGGTTGTGGCCATTCCCCTTCCAGTCCAGTGACAACAGAGCCGGGAAGAAACGGATCTCTGTGGGCGAAGCAGGCGCGGTTACTGAAGAAGGGGGATGGTTGCTGCGGAGGCAAAGCCAGGCCCAGGAGTCTATCCTGTTCAACAGTCTCATCAGTCGGCTGAGAAAACCAGAGCAGAGAGGCTGGGTCCTGGGTCCCAGTAGCCAGGTCTCAGATGCCAGATCCCTTGGTCTGTTAGCACGTGGGTGGAGAGAAACCCACGGCCGCAGCTTACGGTGGTGGAATTTATGCAGAATCCAGCCATCTGCTGTTCAGCTCGGCGTCAGAGGTCCCAGCTCGTGCCCTCCTCCCAGGCTTCGCATTGTCAGCTAAACTCCCACTGCCGCCTCATAAAGCGACACCTTTCGTTTAAAAGGAACGTTTCCTCAGGTACACGGCAAGGCAATGGCCAAGCCTCCTCATGTTCTCCCTCTAGATTTGCTGGGAGGCGAAGGGAAAGCCACCCAGGCCCGACCTCCCTTTCTTTCTGAGGTTGGCTCTGCCCCACCCCAGCTCCCCAGCCAGTAGGAGGGGCTCCCCGAGGTCCCCCTTGCTGTCCATCACCCTGCTCTTGGGCGTCTAATTAGCACAGTTCTGATCTGTGCAAGAGTCTGCTGTGCCTCTGTTCTCTCTCTCTATTTTTTTAATATATCTTTATTTATTTGAGAGAGAGGAAGGGAGAGGGAGAGAGAGAGAAACATCAATGATGAGAGTCATCGATCGGCTGCCTCCTGCACGCCCCCTGCTGGGGGTTGAGCCCGCAACCTGGGCATGTGCCCTGACCGGGAATCAATCCCCGATCTCCTGGGTCCTAGGTCAACGCTCAGCTTCTGAGCCAGGCTGTGCCTCTGTTCTTAAACGTTCAGCTGTTCAACGCCAGGGGCTGTGCGCTAGTCCGTTTGCCCCCAGAGGGACCAGTCGAGCACCTGCCTACCGTCAGCCTTCACTACATGACTCTGGCTTGCACCAGGCACACCTTCGGGGGGGCTCGAGCATTACCAGGCAATAGACTAAGAGGAGGCATAATGACACTCATTTCTGTTCCTATTTCTAAATATTCTGATCACAGATTATTCCAGAAGCCACAGGTTGTTCCAGAGTGGATGGGAGCAATTTCACAGGGTGTGAATTGGTCTTAGGGTTATTTTTCTAATTAAACCATCTTTCAGTTACTTCAAAGTGTATCTTTTAGAAAATGATTCCTCCAAATGGTGTTCTTTCTGGTTCCTCGCAGGAAAGGGCCCCTCTTCACATTTCTCTTTCATTCTTTGAATAATCACTGTTTCTACAGATAGAGATTTCTATAGGAGATCTATAGATATTGATAAATATATAGATATCTCGCTTTTGTTTCCCACCAATTTTTGCATCTTCTCTGAATTCTATCCCCTACTTCAGACTGAGAAATAGGGAGTTAGGTGGTCCAGAGCATCAAAGATTTACCACCTCCATCACTCTTCATAGCACTTCCCTTCTTTCTAAGGACTATCTCATTTGCTTAGGTTATTTCAACGAAAAAGGGGGAATTAATGTTTTCTGAAGCCCTGCATGAGTTTTCAAAAATCTGTAGGCTGGTGAGTTTTTTAATAAGTCCAATTCACTGCCCTTTTGAAGATGAGGTGTTAGGTGGAAGCCTTTATGTGGACCACCATTGAAAACTAATAAAACCAATTAATTATGAACAAAACGTGGTTTCAATAGGAAGATAACTCCAGGGAAGAGCCATTTGTACAAGAAAGCTATTTCCCAGTTCAGGTTTGAGGAGATCTATAGTAAATCCATCCAACAAAGGAATGTTGGTTGAAAGTGCTAAAATTATGTGAGCAGTTTCCCCTTTGCTGAGGGCAGTGGGCTGAATTAATGTAATATTTCTTCTCCACCCACTAGGTTATAGTGGTAGTGAGGAAGGGGGGGCCGTGTGGAGGGTGAGAGCTGAGGGGACCAGAAAAGCATTTGTTTGCTAGGTCCTGCTTTCATTACCTATTCCCCACGGTGTCTTGGGTCTAAAAAAGAGCACACTGTGCCCGAAGTACCACAATATATTTCACTTGGATGATAGGATCATCATGTAGAAAAGGGCCTTGTGAATTATCCAGACTAACCCCACCCCAGGTCCATTTTACAGATAAATAAACTGAGGACCAGAGAGGACCAGAGACTTGGCCAAGGCCCCATAGAAAGTAGCAGTCTCAAGCCTTCCAAATCTCCAGTCAATGTTCTTTCTACACTGAGGCGCTCTTTTGCTCTCACTCACCATGCTCTTCACCCATTTCGGGTGGCCAAGCAAGGGACAGGATCCAAAACATTAGTGCCAACCCAAGTGTGCACGCTCTTGAACATCTCATCTGAAGCAATGTTAAGTGTCAGGACTTGTCCGGACTCTACGACTTTTAAAGGGCAATGAATCATGCACTGGAAATGAGATGGGCATAGACTGGACTACACTGTCCTTGCAAGGGTGGCAACGGGAGGCCAAGGAAAGCCCAGGGCAGCCATGCTCGGGGGAAATGCTTCCACTAGCTTTCTCTGCCACGCCGCTCTCTCCCCCTCTCCCCTGTCCCCATCACCTCACTGCTGCCTCTCTGTAGCTCCATGACACACAGGCACTAGGATTACCGAGAAAAGGGGAGGTGGAAATTTTCAGGAGACATCCATAACAGTGTCCTTGCAGACTAAGAACTCACTGAGGCAAAAAGAACTAGTTAAAATTCATAAACTGAAAACTGGGACATTTTCATCTTTAATGCAGCCCTGGGTTAAAAATCTTCCCTCAGCCATTTGCATATACAGGGCGTCCCAAGGAAATGTATACACACTTTAACAGCGGAGAGCTCAATTTTAAAAATGAAATGTATTTTAATAAACACTGCCTTTATAATTATTCAAAGTGTGTGTATACATTTTTGGGGACACCCTGTATGGTTTTACAAAAACATAATCATACCTTACAGATTCCTCTGCAACTTAGTTTTTGTCATTTTAATATAAGGTAAACATCATGGACACGGATAACAGTGTGGTGACTGGGGCGGGGGGGGGAGGTGAAAGAGGTTATATGGGGGATAAATGGTGATGGAAAAATAATCAAATCAAATAAAATATATAACATAAACATCTTTCCAGGTCAGTATATAGCATCAACCTGGCCATCAAAATTATTTTTTTAAATAGATGCAAAATGTTCCGCAGTCTGGATAGACTATATCATCAACTCACTACTCCCTATCCGTGAATGTTCTGTGTTAATCAGATTTGCTGTTGCAGAAAAGTTCGCTGATAAAGTGCCCCTCCCAGTGTCTGCGGTGTAGTAAAGCCAAGTGTCAGGTTCCCCCTGCCTTAGCTGTCGGTGCCCTCACAGCTATTCACAGCCAGGAGGCAATCAGAGGAGGCCAGCAATTCCAAAGGCCCACTAATCACCTTAGGCATCAATCCTTGCTGAGGTCATAGGTTTTCCTTGGTTTCTGAATTTGCATTTGACGCCAGTCCTTTCCCTGCTTTATTTCAAAGGCAGAGATCTCAAAACGTTCACTGTGTCCAGAGCAGCAATACCGGCAGTGGAAAAATGCTCCAAGCAGGACAGGTAAAGCAGCGTCTCGCTGCAGAAGCATTTAGAACAGGGGGAATCACGTGACCCTGGATTAAGCGCCAGCTTTTTTTTTTTTTTTTTTTAATATATCTTTATTGATTTCAGAGAGAGGAAGGGAGAGGGAGAGAGAGAGAAACATCAGTGATGAGAGTCATTGATCGGCCGCCTCCTGCACGCCCCCGACAGGGGATGGAACCCGCAACCCGGGCATGTGCCCTGACCGGGAATCAAACCCCGATCGCCTGGATCCTAGGCCGACGCTCAACCGCTAAGCCACGCCGGCCAGGCAAGCACCAGCTGTAACTAAGATGACCACGGTTTCTATTTTGAAATGGTGATGAGAAAAGAGCGTTGAAGCCCTGAAGTTTCAATGCAATGGACAGAGAAACGTGGAGGCTTCCACCTCTGAAGGACAGAAAAAAATGCTGGTCTTGTTTCATAAACGTCTTCACACCTTTTTAATCCATACAACTGATTCCCCCCCTTTCCTGAAATACCTGTGTGTTGTTGCATTGGGACAGGCCTGCAGTCATGGTCACTCTTTGGGAGTCTTTCTTTACTCCGAGTGTGGATTTAGGGACGCTCAGAAATCTGGATTCGGACCCGGGCTACAGCTCCTACTTACTGGTGACCGACGGAGACATTCTTAGCCTCCGAGCCTTCACCTCCCAGCCTATAAAGCGGGACTGACTTGTCAGATCTGGCATCGGCTGGGCAGGGACTGACGAAGTGACGCCCGCGAGGGTGCGATTCGCAGCTAAGGACTCAATACAAGTCGTCATTCAGCAGCTAAATGGAAACTGCGCCCCTTTCCCTCCTGGTGTATTAAACAGTGTAAAACATGCTCTATGGTTACGGCTTAATATACTCACTGCTGCTGTCCTTCATCGATGTCCACAGATGCCAGAGGAAGGCAGCCCTTTCTGAGCACTTGGGAGCAAACTGTGCTTTGGCCTCCCTGTCTGGGAAACTGGCCACGGGATGAAGGACTCACCCAAGATTTAAGCGTTAGGTGCTTCTCGGGATGGCTGCTGGGGGCTGACGTCTGCAGGTGAGTTCTGTAGTTGCCACAACAGCCTTGCTTTTTCCCACTGTGAAATGTATTTTTAATAATTATTAGCAATGAGGTAACGAGGAGAGTGACAGTTCTAACAAATCTTTTTTTAAAATTGTTCTGGCTCCACTTGGGATGGTCAGGGTCAATGTATTCTCACAAGTTTTGAGAGAGAAACCTTGAAAAAAAAAAGGCAACAGAAGAAAAGATAAATGTAGATGATTCACACACAAGATGCCGGCACTGGAAGCAAATTCTTGGAACTGTTACATTTGGGGGCTGGGTTGGGAGGTTACCGATGCTCTTGTTTACTTGCTGGCTCCTGAAGATTTCACTCTTCTCCAAAGAAGGGTTTTCTGCACGTTGAACACATAAAGCCAGGCCACCTACCTGCAACTCGCCTGATAGTCAGCTTTTGGCTGCTTTCAGTGATCTGTTAGGTACCCTCTTTTCAAAAAATAAGCCCTACTGCACACACCAACCCATGTCCTTAGTCCTATTTGCTGTGGTTTCAGGTCATTCAACAGACTGGTTCCTCTCCCCTGGACCTAACTCAGATGCTAATGCCCTTCAAAAGTGGTGTTTTGGCTGTTTTGTTATGTGCTAGCATTAATATAACCATGATGCATGACTTTATGAGTAAATCTGTCTGCATTTGAGATGACAGAAAAAAATCAGAAACCATCCAACAACTGGAAAGAGCTAAATAATTAATGATACACCTCAATGACGGGCAATTTGTAGCCATTAAGAGATGTTTATAAACATGGGAAATTTTTCTCCAAAGGCACAATGAAAAATTGTATGCCTATCAATTACATAAACATTTCACTGAAAAAAGATGAAAATAGGCCCAGCCAGAATGGTTCAGTGGTTGAGCACCGGCCTAGGATTCAGGAGCTCGCAGTTTAATTCCTGGTCAGGACACATGCCCAGGTTGTGGGCTCAATCCCCAGTCGGGGGCGTGCAGGAGGCAGCTGATCAATGACTCTCTCATCATTGATGCTTCTCTCTCTCCCTCTCCCTTCCTCTCTCTGAAATCAATAAGGCCATATATATTTTTTTTTAAGATGAAAATAGGTCAAAATGATAACAGTATTACGTTTAGTATAGGGCTTTGATCTGCTTCTTTGTGTTCCTAAATTTTCTATAATGTGCATTATCTATTAAAGGGAAAAAGGAAAAAGAGGTGGGGGAATGTTTACTGAATGAAGGGCTCTAAGCGGGGTTTTACCAGACGAATGAAGCACGACCATCACCATCTTTATGACAAATAGCCTGCTAGTAACGAGAGTCCATTCGTCTATCAGCAATATGGCCTGAAGTCATTACCTTTTGGGTAACCATCTTTATCATCCAGTAAAATGCTTTGATTTTAAGCCCAGAATTCTAGAAAATTTTCTCCCCATTGTCCCAGACTTGTCAGGATCCCTGTAGGTTCCAATTCTGTCTTCTTATACAGGAGCTGCTGCTTCTCGTGGCAGGTCATTTGCATGTTTTCTTAGCCTACCACCAGTATCCTCAACCAGAAAACTTACAAGTGTCGAGTAGGGTGAGCTGAGGACAGAGCCTGCTAATTCAGAATAACACATGTTCCTCAATAAGCAACCTTGGGAAGTCGCTTTGGAGGGGTTAGAAACCTATTTCACTAAAACCTAACCCAACCCCCTCCATCTCTTATCCATAAAGAGCATATAGGAAAGTGCTAGATGGCTTTTTGGAACCAATATATAGGCATTCCTGGATAAGTACGGCCCCAGATTCTCATGCAGCCTGTGGATTTTCTCATTTTCAACCAAGGGATGCCTGTTTCGTGTAATTCTACGAGGACAGCATAAAATCAGCAGTAAAGACAAGAAAAGATTTGGTTATCTCTAGATTAAAGCTACCCCTTTGACCACACCAGAACGTCTGCTGCATTTAAACTGTCCTGCAGAATGTCTTTAAGATAAAAACGTCTCAAGTCTACATTAGGTCATGGTGCAAATCCCACCGTTAGAAGAAATTATGAGTAAGATATGAAAGGATTCTTATCTAGAAGCTAAAAGGATAAATATTAAAGCACCTATTTATGGATCAAGTGGGCGGTGAAAGCGCAGGGTCGCTATTGACCAGCTGTGTGACTTTGAATAAATAAGCCACTTCCTCCCAGAGCCAGTTTCTCCGTTCATGCAACCAGAGGGGATGCAGTCGTTAGGACTGTGGGGAAGGGTAAATGAGGCGGCGCAGTGAAAGGAGCGCTAAGTAACTGTTTACGTGCTTGGAGGTGCTTGCTATGTGCCAGACACTCCGAGTGCTTTGCATGGTTCGTGTCACTCAATCCTAATGTGACCGCAGGAAGTGGTAGCATCAGCACGCATGTATTTGAAGTGCTGATGGAAGGTAAGTGGTCCAGCCCACGGAGCGGTGGCCTTGGCATTGGACGCCCTTGACTCCGGAGCCTGGGTCTTTACTGCACCATCTACAGAGTGCACATTTGTTGTTGAGTCTCTGCCTCCCGGGACCCATTCTTCCGCCTTGTGGCAAAGGCCCCTCAAATTCCTGAGGTCTAATCTGGTAAGAATGACACCCCTCTAGCCTCCGAGTCAGCATGTGGCAAAAGGCAGACCACGGAGGGATTTCCCTCATGACTTTGTACGTCGAGGGCCCCGATTGTAGCTGACTCATTTCCTTAGCGGCGCCTCGGGAGACTGCTGGGCCTGCTGCCTGGCTCCCCAGAGGTCCCCGGGGTAGTGTCCCAGTAAAGTCGCTTTTCCCCTAAGTTAGCCAGAGACCGTTTGTTTTGTTCAAAACCAGAGAACTCTGATAATATGCCCAAACCAGTATGCACTGCGGTGCCCGGCATGGGTGAGAACTGAAGGACTAACAGGCGGGAGCTTCCGCTTCCTCCCGGGTATAAGGGGTCGTGCCAGGGCCCCCGCGCGGCCTTTATGATCCAGGACACACCGCACGTGAGACGCTCGGCACAGTATCTGGTACACAGGGAATACTCAGTGTCGGCTACTATGGCTAGGGGCTCATTTTTTAAAACTTATTTTATTTTTAAAAATTTATTGATTTCAGAGAGAGGGAGAGAGAGAAACATCACTGATGAGAGAGTCACTGATCGGCTGCCTCCTGCACGCTGGGGACCGAGCCCGCCACCCGGGCATGTGCCCTGACCGGGAATCGAACTGGTTACCTCTTGGTTCATAGGTCGACACTCAACCACTGAGCTGCACCGGCCAGCTCAGTTATCTTTTTAGTTAAAAAAAAAAAAGCACTTGAGCAATTATTCCATCAGGTGAATCAAATCCCTAAAAGGCAAACAGTGGTCGCAGCCTCCATGTTCCCACAGGAAGACGGTCTAGTAACGACACAGGGCCCACACATGTGACATAGCGGGCTCCGCCCGGGCTTCCCAGGCAGCACCGTCGGGGCAGATGGCTGGGCGCCCGCTGACCGCCAGGCTGGAGAGTGATGGGCCCACTGCGCCCCTCGGGGCACTCCGCACATGAGCTTCAGGCTCAGGGGCGGGTGGTCCAAGTGATGAACCGATAGGCGGAGTTTTCTGCAGGGGCGGCTATAAAACACTAACCGAGCCTGAGGTTTTTACCCCCGAGCGTGCTTAGCTCAGAGGCGATGGCTACTGTGTGGCACCGCCTGCCACAGCCGCTGCCCCCTCAAGACCGGTCCCCTCCTTCGTTTCACACTCTCCTGCACTAGCCCCGCCACTGCCATCACTGCTTTGTCAGCTTAACTGTAAAGGAGACAGAACTGAGGAAATGCGGTGACAAAGCAACCAAGACAAATGCCCCCGAACCCTCCAGGCGCAGTCAGAGCGGACACCTGGGCATCTGGGCATCTCTCGATGGCGAGACCGCGCGCAAAGGGGACGGAAGGCCAGGGTGGCACCGCGTCCGAGCCGAAGGCGCCTCCCCCAGCCCTGCTCGGCCGGCTGCCCTGGGCTGAGGGACGGGAGGAGGCAGGAGCCCTGGGGGGCGATCGATCGATCGCAGGGACGCTGGCTCGCCACAGCCACAGGGAGTGCACGAAGCCCCGATATACTGGAGACTGTGGCAGCTCCGTGTTTTACTACAAACGAGCATGACCCTGGGAAGAGGAAAGACCAGAATGAGCCTCGTGGGCAAACCTGTGGCTCTTGAGGTGAGGGGTGGGTGGATGGAGCAGCAAGCGCAGGTGCCTGGATTTCCTGAAGGAGCAATGCCAGCGCGAGGGCAGTGAGCACAACCTGGCACCCAGACCTTGGCTCTAAATACCGTTCCCCATGGAGCCAGGGCTCTGGCAAAAGGGCTGATCCCAGGACTGGTAGGGGATGCAAGGGGGAGCCTGTAACGCTTGTGGCACCTGAGAGTGAGGGAGTGCTCACAGGTCCATGGAGAGGTGCAGCCTTTACGGAAAACAATTGGATGCTCCTTAAAAAATTAACAATAGAATTACCGTATGACTCAGCAACCCCACTGGATGTATATCCAAAAGAACTGAAAGCAAGGTCTCAAAGAGGCATTGGCACAATAGCCAAGTGGTGGGAGCAACCCAAAGGCACATTAACAAATGAGGTTAAAGAAAACGTGGTCTAGCCATACAACAGAGTATCACACGGCCTTAAAGAAGAGAACCCCTCCCACGTCTGCAAGGACGAACCCTGAGGACACACACTGTGCTAAGCGAAACGCGCCGGTCAAAAAGGACCGATACTGTATAATTTCACTCACGAATATCTAAAGCTGCAAAACCACAGAAACAGGAAGCAGAAAGGTGGGGCGAGATGGGACGGAAAATTTGTGTTTAGTGGGTATAGATTCAGTTTTGGAAGATGGAAAAGTTCTGGGAGAGACCTGTTGCACAACAGCATGAATATATTAACACCATTGGACTGTACACTTAAAAACAGTTACGCTGGTGCCCTGGCCGGAGTGGCTGAGTTGCTTAGAGCATCGTCTCGTGCACCAAAGGGTTGTGTGTTCACCTGCCAGTGAGGGCACATGCTCAGGTTGCAGATCTGATCCCCGGTCAGGGCACATACAGGAGGCGATGATTGATGTTTCTCACATCAATGTTTCTCTCTCTCTCCCCCTCTCCTTTCCTCTCTAAAGTCCATGAAAACATTTGAGTAAAAACAAAAACGAACCTGAGGACATAAAAGAACACAGAAGGCAGCTGAAAATGCTCCCACTACCAAACCCAGGACAACAGGAGCAGCAAAATAAATCATGATCGTTTGGCTATTGTAAAACCAAACCCATGTTCCACACTAAAACAAACAATGAGTAAGTAAACGGGGAGAAGGGAAAGTGCCGACGCTCAAATGCCAATTAAATGTGGAAGCAACAGAGAAATTAACAATCAAATTTGGCAATAACTGCTTCACGTAAGAATCACGAGTAGAGGTTAAATCTAGAGTATAAAAATTTATAAAGAACAGGATATTGATAGTCTCAAAGTAGCTCCCCACAAAGTGCTCATTCCTCACTCATTAATAAGTACAAAATACTTAACTTCACAGTGGACAAACCTTGCAGGCATAACCTGCTGTTAAAAATCACTTCACCTGTACTGGGAAAACCTGATCACAGGCCTCCTGATCCAATGTAGAGAAGAGCAAGCATGGTATCTCTGGTATTTGTCAAAAATTCATAGTCTAGTCATGAGAAAACATCAAACCCAAAGTAAGGGTCATTCTACAGAGGGTCGTTGGCCACTCTGTTCAAAAATGTCAGTCATAAAAGAAAGAAACAAGGAAAACCGGGGGAAGTGCTCCGGGTTCAGGAAGACTGAAGGGAAAACACAACTAAATGCACATACACCATCCTCGACTGGATCCTGGAACAAAAGATTGTAAGACCTTGTTTGGAGTAATTGGTAACATGTGAATGTTGTTAGTGGATTGAACGGTAGGACTTTATCAATGTTGGTTTCTTGATTTTAATGGATGTACTAGTTATGCAGGAGAGTCCGTTTTTTAAAAAATATGCACTAATGTGTTTAGGGTTAATGGGACATCTTAACTGCAACTTAGTATCAAATAATTCAACAAATAATATGCATTGGTAGAATGACAAGGTAAAGTGGCAAAATGTTAACGGGAAAATTTAGGGGAAGGATAAGAGGCTCTTTGAAACTATTCTTGTAACTTTTCTGTTTAAAATTATTTCAAAATAAGTTAAAAAATAAGATACATACAAGTGGTCTTTCAGCAATTAGGAATTTATTATACTAGTTCTTATACTAGAAAAATCTCTGCTTAATGGTTTCATTATCTCAGGCAAAACTATGCAAAAGGATAGTTTGAAGTACGAAAACTTTCCTTAATGGGCAATAATATAAAATTTTGCTTAAAAGTTAAAAGTGCACGATGTCCTGAATCTTCATTAAATATTTCTTCCTGCAATAATTTGTCTCCTTGAAAAAAAATCACTATATAAGATAGTGAAAACCTTAAAAATTTGAATCCTGTCCATTTAGGATAAATTTATTTCTTATAACTGATAAAGGATTTATACAACCTCATTAGAGATTTATATGTCCTTTGACATTTAAATATGAAATTTTAACCTGAACCATGGCCTAATGGGTGATATTGGAAACTAGAGTATCTTTATGATTTCGGGTATATTCTACTACTTTTAATTATAGTTTGAGATTCAGTAAATTTTAATATTATCAATCTCCTATGGTAGCAAATGAATGTCTGTAGAAAAAGGTTTTATTTATTTATTTATTTATTTATTTATTTATTTATTTTTGTCATTTAGAGTCAAGAGCTAATGTCACATTGGACCAAGACTACAATGTTTTTTAAAATAATTGGCATTTCTCATATACTTGGTAAGTGATCGTGAAAAGGAATGAAACAAGGACAGCAGCGGCACCCTTGGAATAAAACAGCTTCCCTCAGAGATCTGTCGGAAGGGCTGCACCAGTTTGAATGTACAATTTAGTAGTACCTTTAAAAACACTGTAACAGCTGTATCAGGAAAAAGTGGAAATACCTATGATAAATTGGATATTGAACATGAAAATCAACAAAACCTCAGAAAACGATGAAGTCTTTATGAATCCTTTGTGTATTCGCCACTTGAGATTATCACTAAAATTTGAGTAGGATCCATGAAATCCATTAACCATTTCACAAAAGCAGCACATACACTCTCTCTTCAACTACGGTGAAGAGAGATGTAAAACTCTCTAAACTTCTATTCTGCGCCTTGAAATCACATTTTGACTTCAAGAACTAAAATGAAATAGGTCTGAGTAATGAAATGAAAAGGCCAAAAAACTGAGTTGTGTGCGATGGTGGGGAGGAGAGGAACAGGAGAGAGAAGCAAAGATACCCTCACTTCCAGCAAAGTGCAGGCTTTTTATTTATTTTAGTAACTTTTGGTATCTTCTCATAAACACAACTGAGGTGGCTAAGGGAAAAAAGCCCGTTGCGGGGCCCCTGCCCAGGAGGCAGATCCGAATGTTGCTCCCCTAGTCCCCGCCGTGCCCTTTGCACCCCGGCCTACAGCCGCCGAATGCGGGTGAAGGGGGCTGGGCATGGGGACGGCCGCTGCCCAAACGCACCAGCAACCAATCGACCTCTCGGTCGCTGAATTACTAACCACCGTTGACAGCCTTTGACTCAAGTGGTAATCGGTTCATCAATATGTCAAGGACAAGAACCTGTGATAAAACTCCAGAACCTTACAACCGAAAACGAAGTGCCGAGGCTGCCTTACCCTTCCTCCCGCCTCCAACGGGCAGCCCTCAGCAGCCGCCGCCGGGTAAGGGCCGCCAGGGCCGCCCTCAGACCAGGGGAACTGAAGGCATTTCTCCTAAGCAAAGGGAACATCAACCAAGGAACTAAGAAAGCGGTGCGGAAAACAAAACAGCTGAAATTTATAGCTTAACTCTCAGAATGGTGTGGCTGAGAGGGACTGCAGGACTCATCTAGTTCAACACACTTACTTTAGTCCTGAGGGACTGGGTTGCATGCGGATTCTGGATTCATTCAGTGCTGAATTAACGGTCTCTGGGAGGCTGGGTTCCAGTTCCAACTCTGTCTCTAACCGGCTATTTGGCTCTCAAGCAGATCCCTTCCCTTCCACAGCCCCAGTCATTCAATGTTAAAATAAGTGTGTTGAACTACAGGAATTCTTGAGTCCCTCTCAGCCATAACATTCTAAGATTTTAAGCTGTAAATTTCAACCACTTTTCCCCCCTATGGCTTATTTAGCAGAAATTCATAAGCTGATCTAAAATTCATATGAAAATGCAAGGAAACCAGAATAGCCAGAACAATCTCGAAAGACAACAAAGCTGGAAGACTCACACTTGCCAATTTCAAACTTGATATAAAATTACAGTAACCAAGATAATGTGGTATTGGTACATATAAGGATAGATACAGAAAACAGAATGTAGAGTCCAAGAACAAGCGCATACATTCATGGGCAACTGATTTTCAACAAAGGTGGCAAGAAAATTTGATAAAGAAATAGTCTTTTTAACAAATGATACTGGGACACCTGGATATCACATGCAAAAGAATAAAATTGGACCCATACTTCATACCACATAAAAAAATAAACTCAAAATGGATCAGAGACTTAATATAAGACCTAAAACTATAAAATGCTTAGAAAAAAAACCATCAAAAATCTTCCTGACCTTGGATGAAGCAATGATTTCTAAGGTATGACACCAATAGCAAATGGAACCAAAAAGAAAAGAAAGATAAATTAATCAAAATAAAAAATTTTTATGCTTCAAATGACACTATCAAGAAAGTAGACAAACACACAGAATGGGTGAAAATATTTGCAAATCATATATATCTGATAAAGATTTAGTACCTAGACTATATGAAAAACTCTTATAATTCAACAATAAAAAGATAAAAACCCAGATAAAAAATAGGCAAAGGATCTGAACAGACATTTCTCAAAAAAATACTCAAAATGACCAGTAAGTACAGAAAAGATGTTCAACATCATTCGTCATTAGGGAAATGCAAATCAAAACCATAATGAGATACCTCTTCACACATGAGCTTGCTAAAATAAAAAAGATGGTGAGTGACAAGTGTTGCTGAGAATGTGGAATAATTAGAATTCTCCTACACTGCGGTGGGAATGTAAAATGGGGCAGCCACTTTGGAAAAGTCTGGCAGATTTTCAAAAGGTTAAACAGAGTTACCATATGATCCAGCAATTCAGCTTAGATAGAGGTTTAGGCAAAAGTAGGTTTACAGTTTTGAGTACACAAAACATAGAGTTTATTCCTGTATCATTTTCCATATGAACAACTGTAAACATTTTGCCCCACCCTGTATATACCCAAGAAAACTTAAAACATATGTCCATACAAAAACTTGCACACTAATGTTCAGAGCAGCATTATTCATAATAGCCAAAAAGTGGAAACAACCCAAACGTCCATCGACGACGAATGGGTAAACAAAATATGGTATGTCCACACAAAAGATTACTCAGCCATAAAAAGAATACTGATGGATGCTGGCTACCACATCAATGAATCCTCAAAATATTATGCTAAGTGAGAAAAGTCAGGCACAAAAGGCCACATATTGTATGATTCCATTTTTTCTGAAATATCCAGAACAGGCAAATTCACGGAGGCAGAGTAAATTAATTGTTGCCTGGGGCTGGAGAAAAGGGAGGATGGGCACTGACTGCTAATGGGAGTGAAGCTTCTTTCTGGGGTGATGAAGAGATTCTGGAATTAGTGGGAATGGTTGCACAATGCTGCAAATATACTAAAAACCAAGGAACTGTACACTTTAAAACAGTGAATTTTATGCTGTGTGAATCATATCTCAATTTTTTAATAAAAGGCAAATGGCTCTTAGAAAACTGATTTCCTCACTTCTGTTTGAGACCACCTACTGGTTCATAGATATATTTAAAAGTTTGCAATGATCTTTGCCATTTGTAATCCTACTGTAACAACATACTACAAAAAAAATTTATTTTTAACCTAATTATTTATAGATATCAGCTGATGGTCTACTTGTATTTATTTTGCTTCTAAGCAGTAAAGATCTAGAAATTCCTCCGAGTTCATGATTTATCTCATAGTCCCTTTTAAAATTCGTATTTTGCTTAAGTAACTAAGGCTAAACAAATGTCTTCATTTTAGAAATTTTAGTAATATTATCATCTAGAAACAGGTAAAAATATTGCTCCTACAATGGCATTAGTTAGCATAGCCATCTTCAGTACTTTAAAATTTAATTCCTGTTCACAGGACAATACAAAGTTTTGGCAAGCCCTGCTGGTGTGGCTCAGCTGGCTGAGCATCAACTGGTATACCAAAAGGTCGCTGGTTCGATTCCTGGTCAGGGCACATACCCAGACTGTGGGTTCAATCCCCAGTTGGGGTGTGTACAGGAGGTAACCGATCAATGTTTCTCTCTCTCTCTCTCCCCTTCTCCCTTCTTCTCTCTCAAAAAACAAAAAATTTTTAATTTAAAATCTTTTAAAAAAGGTTAAGCAAAGACAAATTTTCAATATCAGTATTGCAATGTAACATGTACAGCCAAATTCTTCAAATCATGAAACAAATGCACTTTCATCCCCCTGGAAAATAAATAGAATTTTAGGCTTACTCTATTCAGTAATGAGAGTTTAAGTGAATTTTTTTCAAAGCTCTGCAAAGAAAACATACTCTTCATCTTCTGTAACGTTGTTTTGTGTATCCAGTTTTTAGTATCAGAAAGCTGTAAACTGCATTAGCACTATAATCCACAAGAAAAGCTTTGTAAGCACTTGAAACAGAATGAAATGAATTCTAGTCTAATATCACTGGGTTTACTACACATAGTTCCAAATAAATTAAATAAGACAGATCCTCCTAAAAATGCTAAGAGTAAAGACAAGAGCTTAAATACTTATGAAATAAGCATCAAGATCTGCCAAGATTAAGCTACATGCTAAAAAAGTATCAACAGATTACAACAGGCAATATGATTTTGATTTTCAAGTTCACTGGAAATTGCATATATTCAGTTTTTATTCTTAAACACAAGTGGTGTGTACTATATCAGGGCTGCCGGCCCCAAGAAAGATGTGAATACAGGAAGGATAGCCTTGTCCAGTTTCAACATTATTTTTGTAGTAATGTGTATAAAACCAACCACTGCTTGGGCAAATTTAGGAGAACATAAGCCTAAAAGATGAAACGTTTACACCTTGTAAATCAATTATACTGTTACCTTATAAAAATGTGAGGTTCAAATTTATTTCCTTGCAAACAGAGCACTAAACAGTTTCTAACACAGTAATCTAGCCGATAGTTAAGCTGCGTCTAATGTGTATGCAGAACCCTTAAGACATCAAGGAGTTCTTTCAAATTATGTATATTCAGATGATGGTGTTATAATCCAAAATGAACAACAACAACAAAATCTTGATAAAACAAGAAGTGGGAGAAATAAAAATTGATTTCTGAACCAAATATGCACAACCTCACACTAGAGTGGGTCTGGGAAATACAGGCATGGAGCAGATATGTGCATGTGAAGACAACTGCATATTATAATTCAAGAGAAGAGTTACAGCTCATACTCTTTGCTTTTTGTTTTTTAACTAGGTAGGCCTCAAAAAACTTTTATCAGGTTTTTACCTAATGGCACATCTTTCCTAAATAATTCTCACTTTGCATTCCAGAAAATGTAAGAAACAGTTTGCAAGAATTCATGCAAATATGTTTCTCTAAGGCCATGAACTGGTTTGCTAAGTTGCATTGTTTTGTTCAGGTAAAAAGCCCTTCTAGAATAAGGATTCTGTAAAGGAAAGCAATCTCCTTCACCTCTCAGGCCTGCACACGTGTTAGGTCTCCACCACTCAAAGCAAAAGGTAGAATGCTTATTGAGCATTAGCAAAATGGTCTCTATTTACATCTTTAAAAATCTAATGCATGTGTAAGTCTTTCTGGTAGATTCTTTCTGTATATTACCAAAAAAAAAAAAAAAAAAAAAAGAGCAAAAGCTTAGAATAAGAATCCTTTTTTTCTTATAAAGGTCAAATAGATACTTCTTGACATGCTGTCCTTCACACAATGGCATACTGTTCATATAAAAGGTCTCTTATCCTATAAAAATCTTGACAAAGGCAGCCTTCTAATCCAATGCGTCCAGTTTCAGTCTAGAAATCAAGTAAAAAAAAAAGTTCTTTAGTACATTCTCCATCCATTAATATGCAGACATAATAACCAAAATATGTTAACTAGATTACTTTATGATTGGTCAGGAAATGGATTGCTCTGATTCACAGAATAAGGGTATATTATTCATGAATTTCACATACATATGAATGTCAGAGAATTCAAATAAAAATTTACAATAAAATTATCAAGTCTTTGAGAGTCACTTTTAAAAGCCTTCAAGGTCATCATCATGAATATAAATGACTGATTTCCAGTTTTGTGAAATTATCAATCAAGAATTACAGAATTCGATATGACAAAACATCAGAAGCATTTGTTCAACTCAACCCTTATTAAACACACTTACTCTACGAACTGCTACTTGATTGTTGCAAACAAGGACACCTCCTACAAATTCAGCTTGGATCCCCTCCCGTAAAAGAACTTGTTTGAAGTCTGACAGTCTTGGTTCGTTCATAAAAACTGACTGGTGGCCAGGAACCTTAGATAAAGTTAAAGGGGAAAGAAGAACTTCAAATACAATGCCAGACACACAGACGTACTGACTAAAATAAAGTAGCACATGCTCTTTAAGACACTTTTATTATTCCCTGAAGTCCTTTGACAGATCATTTCAAGACTGTAAATCGCATCCCAAGTTGTTATTCTGAATTTTACCTCATTATTTGACATTACAAAGCCCTTCACATTTTCTGAATGTTTCACAATCAGTTTCATTAGTCATGCCTCATAATGACAGAGACACGCTGGTAATGTTATGCTCTTCACTCACCCACTTGCCTAAGGGGGTCAACCAGAGTGCCAGCAGGCAGAGCTGAACCCAAACCCTTTGCTTAGTTCAGACGTTTCTCCTGGTCTCAGTTCCACTTGCCCCCTCCCTCAGCTAATGCAGTGGATGCTCCAGGTTTTAGAATCGGAAAGGCAAGTGGTTCAATCGAATGCTGCCACTTTGACATTGCTCTGAAGAGTGCTCGCTTCAGCACAGACAGAAATCCATGCCAACTCTTCCCAGTCTCGAGAGCAGTAACAGCAGAAGTAATCCAGTGACAGAGGCTGTCTCTACTCCTTATTGCGTAGAAGGGCGAAAGACATCACTTGACATGCACGTAGGACTCTTATAATACAGTTTTAATGTTGTTGTAAGTCAATTCTCTGAAACCTTTACTAATAACTAAGTAGACATCTCTTGAGAACATGTCAATACTAGACTACGGTTATATCTATACTAAATAAAGATTTCTATCTATATCAAAACCAAGTGATTTGAACTGAATTGACAACAGACAAAACTGGAGTGCAGGAGTAAAACATTCTTGAGAAACTATAAATCTCCTGATTAGAAGCAGGTAGATGATTCATCAAACTTAATACTTAAAAATCCATACTGGGAAAAAAAATCACGAAACAATTGTGTATCTTGTGAAAGGTCTGCTAAAGCTTTCCTTTAAATTGTTATTCCCTATACAAGACACACACACACTCACACACACACTCTCATACACAGGGCGCGCGCGCACACACACACTCTCACACACACACTCTCCTACACGGGACACACACACACTCACACACACAGAAACAACCTAGAGTAATCTTTCTAAAAACTCCAAAGCCAGTCTACACGTGGCGTAATTTAAATGGTCAAAAGCCTAAGAGGGAACGGGAAGGGTGCCAGAAGGGAAGCGGCGCCGCGCCTCACCTCGCTGGGGGGCAGGGGCTCCAGGGTGGGGATGACCTCGCTCTCCTCCCCGGTCTCCCTCTCGTCGTCCCCGAACAGGCTCTTCATGGCTTTCTGCTGGGCGAGGGCGCTGGCGTCCGAGGGCGCGTCCACCTGCATCTCCGAGTCCTCTCCGTCGTCCTTCAGCTCCCCTTCTTCCAGAATGACTCCCGTGTCCACTTTGGACACTCTCATGTCTAAGACGCCGTCTATCCAGGCCAGCTCGGCATCTTTTGCCTTACAAAACTGCAGGGAGCTAACAAGCGAATCTTTTAATCTCACCTAGACATGCAAGGGGAAGAAGAGAAATAAAACCGCAAAGTACAAATTAACAATGAAATATAACCTATCACTCTCATTTTCTAAGTCTGGTAATGTGTATTAAAATTTCAAAATCTTTCACTCATCTGATCTTCACCAGGACTGGTAATGACCTAACGACCTGTAAGATCACTGGGCCCCTGCCTACTTCCCAAAATAAAGATTCTTAACCCAGACTGCACACTGGGGTTACATGGCAATTTTTAAAAACTATATCAGTGCCAGGACCCACCTGCAGTGACTCTAATATAACCAGTGAGACTAAGACCAGAGCACTGAAACCCCCAACGCCCCCAAAGCTCCCCAGGTGACTTTCATGTACAGCCGAGGCTGAAAACCACTAGTAGGTGTCACCCCCTAATACTCGGTGGTACCAGAGCAGTACTGAGTTGCTCAGTTGTCTAAATAAACCGTGTGGTTCCACACCTCCATATTCTTGGAACGCTGCTTCCTCTTGCTTTGCCCAGAATGACTTTTTTGTTCTGTAAATCTAATCTACTTTTTCCAAACAATACAGACATCACTTCTGCCTTAACTGACACCATCTCCCACTACCAAGTAAGAGTTAATCTCCCCTCTATTCCTATTGTCTGTGCCTGTCTCCATCTTTTTCCATTAGTAGAACCCTGACATTTGTGAATTTTTATAAAACTTTTGAATTCTTGAACACTCAATATTCCCCTCAGCTGTATATTTTTGCAAATGTTGTTTCCTCTGCCTGGGACACTCTTTCTTCCCTCCCTTTCCTATTCTACACACAACCCTGAGAACCCATCAATTAGGATTCGGCTTAGTTACCACTTCCTCTGGGAAATCCTTTGTAACCTCTAAACATGGGTTGGGGTCTGCCTCTTCACACTCTCATAACATCCTCTACTTTCTCTATCAAAGGTATAACCGTGGAATAAATACTATTTCCTTGCTTTAGGCCCCACACACTCAGATCTGCTAGGGCAGGGGCCTGTGTCTGTCTTACTCACCACTGTGTTCCTAAGGCAGCTGTCTGTCCTAATCTGCAGCACAAAGTATTTACTTTTACACGGCTCAAATGCCAGCACGTTTACCTGGTAGATGTGAGTCTCACTAGTGGCGTCCACTGTCTCGTGCAGCTTGGGCATGTACACTTTAATATCTTTCCCCCCGAACGCCCGGCAGCACTCTGCAAGGTCCTGGCTGGCCTCCGGAGGGCCATGGACAATGACCAGCTGCCGCGGTTTCATCTGATTAATGATCTTCTTAATGGAATCCCCATCAGAGCGTCCTTCATAGTCTATGTAAGTAACCCTGGCTCTGTAATCAGACATGATCATTCAATCTTACTTTGCTGATCAGTTCATTCAAAAACTAGGTTTTTAATGGCTTTTATTATCAGGAAAAAAACATATACAGTATACAAAAAAAAGGAAAGAAATATATACAGTATATAAAATGAGGATTCGAGGAAGATGCATTTGTTATATTATTAATATGTATTTTGGGGGAAATTATGGATTCTTTAATAGGTGTTATCAGAAAAAGATGGCTCACTATATAAGAAAAATAAAACTGGATCTTGACCTAATACCACATAAAATAGCAGATGAGTTGAAGCCATAAAAAACAACAACAGTGAAGCTTTAGATTACAGAATAAAATGTAAAAATTATCTTTGTGACTAAGGACAGGGAGGGACTTTTTTTTATATGAAACCCAAAAAACATAATGGGAAATATTTTATTATTTCCTTACATCAAAATTAAAGATGTTTTTAAATGAAGTAGACCATGGACAACTCTTACAAACAAATAACAGAATGGGAGATGGTATTTATTTGCAATGTCTAAAAGCAACCAGAGTAATATCCAGGATATACAAAGAACTCCTGCAAATCACTAACAAAAAGGCAGCAAACTAGAGAAAAATGCACGGAGGACGTAAACATGGACTTAACAGAAGAGAACACAAAAACAGGAACAAGCATTTGAAGAGATATCAGACTCAATAATAATCACAGTAAACAAATTTAAACAGTGCTGACATGTTACTTTATGCCTATTAGACCGGGAGACCTTAAAGAGTTAGAAAATGCAAAAGCTGGTGACACAACAGGGCGAGGGAGCCGCCTGCTCTGCTGGTGAGAATAGGAGCTGGAACAGCCGCTCTGGAGAGAATCCGGTGCACTGCTGACATGCACGATTCAGAGCTCGGCGACACCTAGGAGCATTACACACTAAACGGTATCACTGGGCAGGTACAAACTGGAAACCGCTTTGCTCTCTAATGAGTTTTTTAAAATTCTAGAATGATGACTTACTGGTGTTATTAACTGTACAAAGTAGAAAAGGAAAAAAGTTTCCTTAACTACTTCTGATCACTGTAGCATTTTCAAGATGTTAGGGCACTAGAAATGTTTAATTCAAGGAGTATATTTTATAAAACAAGCACTTAGGAAAATTAAACCTATGAACTGTATGCCTTCACCTACTACTAGACATAATAAAAGTGCCAAAAAGAAAATTTCTTATATAAATGTACAATTTAATGTTTAACCCCTTCCTGTCCACCAATTCAATTACTCTGGCATGCAGATATACCTAATGAAGGGAAAATACCTCCATACTTCACAGTCTTCACATGACAAAAGAAATTACATTTTGAAAGTGCAAACTTACTAGAGGATATTCAGAAATTTCACATCAGAAACGATGTAAATTATATAATTCAAGTGTTTGAAATTTTTATTTCCACAATACAATGAAAGCACTTACTTTATTTCAATAGATTCTGTCATAGAAATGCACTTGGTAGGAACATCAGACAAGTCCTGATCCATGGGTTCATCCCCGTTTGTCAAGCCAGACTCCAACTTGCTTTTCTCTTCTTCAGTAGCTTGAAGTTCTGGCACCAAGAAATCCTCTGGTCTAAATAACAAGTCTCTAATTAGAAGTAGTAACAAGCAAGCTAATATTATGTTACATATAACTAACTAGTAAATGGCATAATTTTTAGACTCCTCATATATCTCAAGATTTAAATATACATTTGATCCAAAGCCAATGCAACTCCATAATATCAATTATCAGCTGACTGCATATATTACATTCCTCATTAAGGAGTACTCTTTAGAACACACCCTGTGAGCTAGTGAGAGTCCCTGGATAGATCACTAGATCTTAGTGGTTAGGATAAGTGCTATTACAACCTGGCCCTGCATTTGTTTCTCCATTTCTGTGGTTTCCTTTGCCAAGTCCCAATTCTTATACATCTCAGACCTCCTTTGATTTCTTTAAGAACCCCAGTCCTCCCATCCCTGCTCAAAGAAGGCAGGTAATTTTCCGTTTGCACATTAGCAAGAAGACTGAGATACAAAAATCATTAGTTCCCTCAAAAGCCTCCATCTTTATTTCAACAAACTGTTAACACATCTATCTTCCCATTTTTACTTCCAATATCAGAATGTTGTATGTTAAAATTTTAAAAACAAACTTTTAAAAATGTTTTCTCTAACTCTTGTAATTGTCTATGCCCCACCCCCAAATGCACTTACAGTCCTGAGAATCCCAGCCTGTTACCCAACACCTAGACTGTAGCAGCTTCTTTTCTCTGAAGTCCAGGGTCTCCCATTGTAATTCACATAATAATAACAGCAGTAGCAACCACCTGAAGTGCATTTACTATGAATCAGGTTCTATGCTAAGTGCCTAAAAACAACCTTGTTTAATTCTCCCCATTTTTCAGACAAGGCAATTGAAGCTAAAGAGTACTGTCCATAAGCTGAACAGATTGGCCAGTAATTAAGTGGAATGGTAAGCAAACTCACCAATGCTGTTTAGATTGTTACTTTTCTTCTCTATTTTAGAGGGCCAAGTAGACAGAGGAATTTTCCTAATTAAACCCAAGAGTGATCTAAGTCCAAGACAGGCTCAAGAGAGCATTATCAAACTACAAAGAGAGTGAAAGAGAGGGACAGAACTGTGTTGAGGTAGCAAGGAAGAAACAGTGAAAGTTTCCAGTAGTTTGTGGAGCCAGATTTAGCAGCCCAGAAACCTGGGATGGGAAAGTGGAACAAGGCAGAAGGAAAGGCATATGCAAAGGCGGAACATGAAAAAGCTGAGAAGGAACCTGAGAAGGCTGGTACCTCCAGAATGGAGAACACACACGGGTGTAGCAGAAAAATGTAGAAACATAACAGAAAAGTAGGGAGAAACCAGAGCATGAAAGACATCGTACACTGTGCTAAGGCACTGACATCTGCTGAAAGTGACAGACACCCTAAAGGATCTTTATACAGGATAGTCTTTTCAGATATGAGATTAGAACATGTGATTTTAGTTCTTTTTCTAATAGTGGGTACAGATTTTGTAGATTTTCGATGGTCCCATTCACGCTCTCATGTTTCTCTTGTAAGTAAAACACATGTAATACTATCTGAGATATAGCCCATTTCCTAAAGTTAACATTTCCCGTCCATCAAAAGTTCTTCCTATCCTATGTCTCTCTCCAATGTATGTCCTTTACCTCTGTTTATAAGTGGGAAATAAAAGTCTTGATCTGAAGTAATAAAGCCACTAGCTTTCCTTTCATTTTAACTCTCTAGATGTTCCTCCACCTTTCTACATTTATGTTTAAACTCTAAGTCTCTATTGTTCAAGCTGAGGTACTCAGAAAGTAACAAGGCACATGAGGACCAGCAAGACCATTTAACTGAGCTCAAATGGTGACACACCTGATACCTCTAACCTGTAAGAAAGAAAAGCTTGTTTTGCTCACATACTTGATAATTTCTCCATATTCATCCCATTTAATTCTTTCTTCTGGAGCAGGAAACATAGGGTAAGACTTTTTAGCCTGTTTGAAGAAGCTGCCTTTCCGACTGCCTTCGCCCTTCATCATCAGGTCATGCTTTGTCTTATGAGCTGATGGCTGGTCAATGTCTTCCTCAACATCGCTTTCATCACTGGAATCGATATCTGCCCTAGGAAGATTTTGGAATAGATAAAGGTCATAAAGCCCCAAAAGATTTTGAATTAATGCTGATAAAATTATTATTGGGTACTGAATATTAACTGGATGGTAATAGACTAATCATCAATATTATTGGGTTGATATTTGTGAAACAGCATTAACTGCCACTTAATAAATGCATATTAATATCAGCAATGAAAGAATTTGGTATCCTAGTACCATTTGAAAGATGTAATGAAAGTAACAAGGTTGAAACAAAAGCTAACTATTTTCATGAAACTTTTTTGTTTTAGATAGAAGTTTTTCTCAAATTGCATACTTAAACTTATAATATGTCTGAAAATAACTCACTCTTTTGACTGCTCAAGTTTTTTGGCAGCTTCTTTCTTGAGCTTCTCCCTTTCCAAGTATTCTTCAAGTTCTTTCCCTTCAAGCTTTACACGTTTCCTCAACTAAGAAAAACAGCAGATGAAAGGAAATATCAACATTAGGGGGTTAAGGCAGTGGGGTGTGAGACACATCACATCTCTAGATTGATTCATCATCTTTCAACTAAGTTTTCCTCTGAAATTATTCAAGGGTCCATTTATGTGCACCTACAGATCCTATTTAGATTAGTACGAAAATTGAGCTTTCCCATTTCTAGGGTGGGTTTAATTTAAACCAAACTGGCTTAAAATCACTAACTGGGGGGAAAAAATACAGCTAAGTATTTTTATGATTTAGTGCGGGTAAGGCCTACATATGACATAAAACCCAAAAGCCTTCATAAAGGAAAACATGAACAAATACAGCAACATGAAAAATAAAATCGCTTTAACATTTTAAATCTCATAAAGTTACAAGAAACTGAAAATACTATCTGCAGCACTATATCACTAGCAGAAGCTAGTTTTCCTAAGACCCCTTCCAAACCAGAAAAAGATGGTCAACACATCAGAAGGCAAAAAATATAGGCAACTTCTAGGATAAGAAAAACAAATAACTAACAGTCATGACATGTCTAATTTCACTATTAGTTTTAAAATGCAAAATATTTTTAATGTAATACCATTTAACCTATGAGATCAGAAACACTAACTACTATATGGGAAAAAGGTACCTTCAACCACTATCTATGGGAAAATCAGCACAATTATGTTAGAAGGCAATTTGCCAACATCTAAAAGTAAAAATGAGCCCAGCCGGGCATGGTTCAGTGGTTGAGCGTCGACCTAGGGCCCAGGTGATTAGGGTTCGACTCCTGGTCAGGGCACATGCCCGGGTTGTGGGCTTGATCAATGACTCTCTCATCATTGATGTTTCTATCTCTCTTTCTCCCTCTCCTTACCTCTCTCTGAAATCAATAGAGATATTTAAAAAATAATAAAATAAAAAAAATAAAAGTAAAAATGTGCTTGTCATTTAACACAGCATTTCTATTTATAGGAATTTATCCTACTAAAACAATCACACAAATGTGAAAAAAAAGGTTATTGCAGCAATGTTTGTATAGTAAAAAACTGGACACAATTTAAAATCCATCAATACAAAGTGATTTAATCAGTTCTCAAATTTTTTGATCTCAGAATTGCCTTACACTCTTAAAAGTTACTGAGAATACCAAAGAGCTCCTGTTTTTAATACTGTTTCTTTTTTAAATCCTCACCCAAGGATTTCTTTTTATTGAATTTAGAGAGAGAGAAACACTGATGCAAGAAACATCAAATGGTTGCCTTCCCGTATGTGCCCACAAACAGTGGTAGTTTCTTAAAGGCTAGTTGTAATGTGAAATTGGAAACCATACCAATAACTTTTGGTGCTTTATATGAAAACGTACTGACTTATCTTGCACTTTGTCTTTTTAAAAAAATTATTTTTTATTTTTATTGATTTTAGAGAGAGAGAGAGGGAGAAACATCAATTTGTTGTTCCACTTATTTATGCATTCATTGGTTGATTCTTGCATGTGACTGGGGACTGAACCTACAACCTTGGTGTATTGAGACAATGCTCTAACCAACTAAGCTACCTGAGTAGTGATTTTTGACTGGTAAAGCATGCCTATCTGAGGAGATGACCCGTGAATTGAGACTTGAACGACAAGGAGCCAGCCTAGTGCAAAGCTGAGAAAAACATTATAGGCAGAAGGAACCCCTAGTGCAAAGATCCTGATGCAGGGCAGCTGTGCAGAGCACCGAGCAAGTGCAATAAGGTAAGGTCAGAAAGGTGGGCAGGGATCAGGGCATGTGGGACCTTGAAAGTCTGGGTAAGGGGTTTGGATTGTATGCAAATAGCAGAAGGAAGCCATTGGAGGATTTCAGGAGGTAATGACATGAAATAGTGAATGTTTAAAAGATGCCTGGGGAGTTGCTGTTCAATGGGTATAGAGTTTCAGTTCTGCAAGACGAAAAGTTCTGGAGATCTGCTGTAAAACAATGTTCATATAATTAACACTACTGTGATGAACCCTTAAAAATGGTTAAGACACTAAATTTTGTTACGTGGTTTTCACAATAAAAAGAGAGACAGAGAAAGACAGAGATCTCTTTCGATGCTACGAGAAGAAAGGATTAAGAGTGTATAAAAGTAAAAACAGAGAAACCAGTTAGGAAACTACTGCACAGTCCAGGCAAGACTATTTAGCATGGCCTAGGATGATGGTAGTGGAGCTGGAGAAAACAGGCAGGTATGGGATATATCTGGAGGTCAAGCTAATAGGACTTGTTGCTAAACTGATTGTGGGTGTTGAAAGAAAAGAGCTGAAAATAAGTTTTAATAATCTGTGCATTAGAAGTCAGGACAATGGTTACCCTTCAAAGGGGCAGGGAAGACCACAAAGGGGGCATTCAGGGTACTGGTAATATTTTATTTCTTGATCTAGACACAGGCTGGACAAGTCTGTTTGATTTGTGAAAATGTGTCACACTCTATGCTCATAATATACACGCTGTTCAGTATACATTCTACTTCAATGAACATTTTTTTAAATTTCTGGATTTGGGGCTTGTGTAAACATGTGGAAAGCGCTGCTATTCCCTGAGGATGAGGAAAGCTCAGAGGACAAGTGTGGGGGTAGAGGAGGAGACATAGTAAAAATCGTCTTGGATGTGACCAAGTGGAGGAAAAAGTGATAGATCACGGACAGAAAAGAGATAGCTACACAAGAAATGTCCCTAACAAGGTGAGAGGGGAGAGAATCCGGAGCATAAGCACTACTTATGACAAAAAGCAAAACCAGAACATTTCCAGTTTCAGTTCCAAGTGTCATTTTCTATTTCTTCAAACTTAAACCACTTTCAATATTCTTTTATGAATTCCTCAAATGGCATATCTGCCTTGACTGAATTTCCAGTAATTAATATTTTCTAATACAGCATTTCATATCTGATGAAGCCATTTTAAGCATTTCTGAGTTCTTTTAACTTTGTATTTCTAAGCTATTAAATAACCCAAAAGGCAGCATTTTACTTTGCTGTGCCTGCTTTGAACCCTTCCACCATCCTGCATTTATAGTGAATGTATACCAGACTTCGGTTACTATGATTACTCTCTTCTTCAGTAGAGTTAATAGGACGCCCTTCCTACTCAGCTTTTAACAAACCAAACACCCATGAAAATGGCTGCTAGGAAGACAACATGGAAAGCCGTCGTCTAACCCGAGCGCAACACCGGCGGGTGTTAGCCCGTTCAGGATCACGAGCGCTAAACTCCAAGTTAACAGCAGTTATGGAAAACGGATTTGGTGGGTTGGTTATTAGCAAAATGATCTTTTGGCAAAATGGCCATTTGACTAATTGTCTTGCTCCTATAACAGGAGCCAAGGCAGCAAATGCAGATGCAGAAAACAGGTGAGGCTCTTCAGTGGTGAGAAACAAGAGGATTCCCATCTGACCGCCACCTCTGCGTTAAGTCTGAACCAGGTCATGTGCTACGGGTGAGGCGTGAGACGGGGCTGTAGGAGTTTTGAGAAGAGAGGTATGACGTCTTCTTACTGGGGAGTGCAGAAAGGAACAGCCCACAAAATGCTAAGTACTAGTGTTGGGTGCCCTTCTCAGAGGTGAGGCCATGACTGTGAAGGAAAACTTGTCGCACTCACTAGAGAATTTGTTGTTGTTTTTAAATATGTTTTTATTGATTTCAGAGAGAGGTAAAGGGAGAGGGAGGGACAGAAAACACTAATGGGCTGCCTCCTGCATGCCCCGTACTGGGGATTGAGTCTACAACCCAGGCATGTGCCCTGACCAGGAATCAAACTGGTGACCTCTTGGCTCATGGGTCGATGCTCAACCACTGAGCAACACTGGCCGGGCACACTAGAGAGTTTAAGCCAGTAGCATAAAGTTGCTTGGGTATAGTCACAAACTAAGCAAATGGTGTAACTAGAGTCAAGGCTTTGCCAGGTGAGTACAATAGCAGAAAGAAGAGTAAAGTTAAAGGTGTTTAAAAAATAATGATGGACCATGGACTGGAGGTCCGATGGATAGTAAAAGTGGTGAGGTTCATGAACTTAAAGTCCCAATGGGACCGAAAAACTGCTGACACAGCAGTAATAGAGAAAGTCATCTGTAAGATCAGAGTGGGATGCTTGAGGTAGTAGAGATGTGGAGGTTGTTCAACCAGAACAAGGTGAAGGGCATGACCATGGGAGTAGATGGTGGGAAGGATGCCTGAGGTGGAGTGGAGGAAAAGATCACTGAGAAATAAGAGGTCAAGAAACAGAGAGCCAAGGAGCCAGACAGACAGGAATGCTAAAGTCATCAAGAATGTAAGTCCTGAGTACGAGTGGACAGGAAGGCTATGAACCAGGGTCCAAAGTCACTGATGAATGACAGAGCATGACCAAAAGATCAGTGAATGTCAGGAACAAGGAGGGGTGAGCGTATTGTCAAGTGTGATGCTCAAACTACAGAGGGAAGACAAATGGCTTCAAAGCTGCAAACACAACAAGAACACCTACGCCACCGAAAGGACATGAAGCGTGAAAGAGGGCAAAAGGAGCATCTACTTGAAGGGCTACAGGGAAAAAGAGTCTCACTAGGGAGGAGCCGGATTCCAGCTAAGGAAAGGGTGCGGGGCAGCTTTCAAAGAGGAACTGAGAATACAGCATGCACGCGTACTGTCTGCGTGTGGCTCAGAGGGTGCCATGGAAGGGCTCGAGAATGACAATGTCCAATTACGTAGCTCTGAAATGTGTGCTATTAAAGGCTCTCTACTGTTATTCTGATAAAAATCTTGAAACAATTTTGAGTTTTATAATGTATTCAAAACAGTGTTAAGATAAAGTTCACATACAAGCACTTACCTCTATTTCTGTAATTTTTTCAGAAGGATTATCAATTAAGAAACGTGCTAAAGTCCCAGGAGTAGTTCTATAAGTTAGAATGATTGAGTTTTTAGGGTCCTCACACCACTGAATGAAGAGATCCCTTGAAAATCCACATTCCAGGTCTGGCTGGCTGGCAAGTACCACTTTAGGGCTAGGTACTCGAGCCAAGTCAGAAAGGCCATGACACAAAGAGAGATGGCGGAACTGAAATGGATTATTTCTTTTGTCTTCAAAACATCTCATCAATTTGTCACTCATCCATTCTACCTAATGTGGGGGGAAGATAACAGTAATGAGAAAACGCTGTATTATCACTTCAATGTATCCTACAACGGTCAAGGAGTTCAAGTTCTATCTCAAGTCTTTCCCCCAACCCCCCACCCCACTGGTTGCTTAAATCTGTACCTTTCTGGCAAGCAGCTGATTTTCTGCTTCCATTCCCCACCAGATCCCACCACCCTGGTGTTCATCCCTAAAAATCCGATTTTGCATTGTTTCACTTATAAATTACTTTAAATATATTGAGAAGGGTATGTATAGGTTCCAAATGAATATCTTACTCCAGAGACCGCTCTTTCCAGGACGAGAGCTTATTCTAAGGGAAGAGAAGAATGAATTCTAACATCTGCAGCCTATGAGGTTGGTTTGCTCTCTCCCCCCACGTGCAATACTAAGAGCAGAGGAGAAGCAACTGGTGCAATCTGTAAAATGGGGGCAAATAGAACCTGCTTCACAGGGTATATAAGGATTAAATAATACATGCAAAGCAGGAAGAACAGTACATGGTTAATTGTTAGCTTTTATTATTACTCTCTTCCTCAACAGAAAAAGAAAATCTAAAGGGCAATTAAGACACTGTTTTCCACAAGCTTGATCTCTGTAGCAAACTTTATTATAAATGATAAGGTAAAAACCAACCTGGGACTTAGAAAACTCTACCACGTTGTAACTGACGTTATTGAGCAGTGCCAATGAGTAAACACCCAGGCCTGCATCTTTTGTTCTCCAAATCTGATCAAGGAGCTGAGCAAGTTCCAGAACCCTGCCTGCAGTGTCCACGGCTATTAACACATTGCCATCCCCTCGAAGTGTCTCCAGGACATTTGCTAGAAAACAAAGAGTATAAAATCCCTATAGAACACAACAATACTTTTTGGTGCAAAATTAAAGATAACTTTATCTTCATGTTTTTCTATAAAAACTATAGTTGATAAATAAGCCATTACTAGGCCAGGTACAAAATAAAAGAATTTCATTCAGGCTAATACAGACACTTTTTATTCTGTGAACATCTCTTTTTAGAAGTGCAAAACAATGCCATTAATAAATCACTGGTTTCCAACCATTATCACCCACAGTACACAGAGAAAATGGTATTTTTACAGTACAGTGGGAAAACTGAAAGAGTAGGTCAAGTACAACCATCCTGGGGTTTCCAGGTCACTCCAGTGTTGCCTATCCACCCCAGGGAACTTCGTTATAAACAATTTCCAAATGTATACACACATACACACATGTACTTTATATTAATACGTACATGTTTTGTATGTAAGTTTGCCTGCAAAATAAAATAGAGCATGTTCTCTCTTCTAACAAAAGTATCTTTATGGATAGATTTAAATAGATTCCCTTGTTCTAGGTGAAAGTCTACTTGAAAATACTTAGTAAAGTCAAACTCTAGCTGAAAACATGAATTGAAAACATTCTTAGTGTAACATAGTACACGAGTTATACTTTTTAAGTAGACAGACAAACGCAGTAGTTTCAAACACGTTTAAAAATGGAATCCAGCTCTGCCTATTGAAACCTCACGTAGCTTATAAAAAAAGAATGTAAGGTAAAGCAACTGGAGACAAAGCAGAAGCAACCAGGGACAGCCCAGAAGCACCCCTTTAGAGCCAAGTCAACTAGATTAGAGTGTAAAACACCCAAAACCAAAAACAGGGAGCTATTTGCACCCTCATTTATCTCCTTTATTCACTTTTTACAGTATGTTTTTCTAATAGATAAAAGATGTTTATATTTTGTTTTTCCCTAGACATATACTAGTGAGTGCCAGGGAGAGCTAGCTATGTGCTGAACGGCAAGGAGAAGCCAATCTTTATACTTATGAGACAAAAGTTAAATTCAAACCAACGAAAGCATCTTTTTGTACAAAATATTCATATGGTCACATAGCATTTTTTCAAAAATACTAGCATTAGCCAATCTTTTATGACAAGAGAAGTGTTTGTTACCCAGGACAGAACAAGCAGCAATGCACAGACCAGGCACTTCCCCAGCTCCTTATAAAGGGCATTATGTAATACATACTCAGAAGCTGCTCATCTCTCTGCTTCCTCCTCGGCTGCACGTATGTAGCATTAAATGAGTCTGTGATAAGTAGGGAGGGTCTGCTTAGCATTTCCAGGGAACACCCATTTAAGTGGCTATAACAAATTTGAAGAAGAGAAATATTTTGTATCACTTCAAATAAACAACAGCTTGTCTTACCTAAACATAAGCAACTTCTTCTATGAGGTTTTTTTCCTCCTCTAACTATAAGTATATACGCATGCTCACTGATAAGAAAAATCTGGTAAATTAAAAAAAAGGAAAGCCAAGGTCTTCCAGAGTTCTATCATTCAGATATAATCGACATAATATGCTGTGAATACAAAATGAAGTATTTAAAATTTAACCCCTGTGTCTCCTTTTAAAGGGAGTCTGACTTTAAATATAACTATATTAGATGCTCATTGTTGGCTCTACCAAAAAAAAAATAAAAAAATCACACGTCATTTGTTTAAACAGCAGGTCAAGAGCATATAAAATACAGTTTGACGTACAAAAATCAATCCCCTTTGCAACATCTCCAGGGAGAAATCCGTTTTATAGAGTGAATACTAACATGTAAATTTCAAATATATCTTTTATCTCATATATCATAATTTTCACTTACAATGCAAATAAAGTAATTTTGAAAATACTCACTAGTTGGCGCTTTAAAATTGCTCTAGATTACTGGTGAAAAAATAATAATTTTGTAATTCTAATTTTCCCTCCAAAGTATAAAATAATACCAATTGTATTTCTATCAGCTTTTCTCTTGATATACCTACATCTCCCTCTTGTGGTTGAAGTCAACGGCATACACAATTTCTTCTTCTCCATCTTTGACTATTTTCCATATCGTTCCACCTATCATATGACCAGCTGGCAGAGGTGTGATAGACAAGCCATGTCCTTTACCTAGATCAACGAAATAATGACAACACTCAGATATCTTTCAATCCCTAAGGAAAGGTTATTTATTTGGCTATTTTTTAATAGGTAATATATACAATGATACAAAATTCAAAAGTAAAAAGGCATTCAGTGAAATGCAAGTCTGACTCTCCTGTCCCCTGGCTACTCCATTCCCTCATGGAGGCAAATGCTCTTGTCAATTTATAAGTATTCTTGCAGATATATTTGTGCTTATGAATAAAAGGCTGGAGACTGGACTTAACCCTTTGAGGTCGCATTAAATTTGGACATGGGTGTTGTACTGGTCGGAATTAATTTCCATTGAAAGAGCAGTGATACATAACATGCAAGATTATGAAGGATAAACGAGGAATTATGAACTGATACATGAATGAATAGAGTTAAGATTCGTACAGTTCCTTGCTGTGGTGGCTGAAAGCAGACATACGACCAGAACGGTCAAAAAGCTTTGGTGGCTGAGAGTAGACAAACGACCTCAAAGGGTTAAAGTTACTATTACTAGTAAATTACTTAGTATGAACTAGTAAATTTTAATATTTATATTGTACACACAATTATTAAGTATTGACATTTTGCTAACCTCTAAACTGACCATTCAAAGGTCATTACAGTAAAGTATTTATCCTATAGAAAAATTCAGTACATGCACAACTGTTGAGATCACTGTTCCTTCCTGGCTAACTCTTCACATTTCCTGGCTGCACCATCTTTTCAATGCCAGGGGTCATATCTGACCATCTTTGATACAATTCTCTCTGTAGATGATCAGTATATGCTCAAAATGTAACTTCCTGAGTGAAAGGATAAGCTTCTTCCGGCTGGATTGTAGAATGCAGTCATTCTGTCCTTTGTGCCCCCCGCGCTCCATTTCCTTCAGTCCCTACACGCAGCGTCACCTCCGCTCCCCAACGGTGCGCTCCGGAGGATCCGCCACGCTGCCGGTGCCTTACACACAGCGGACACTAAACGAGTCCTTCCCGAGTTGCATGTGAAAAGGCCTGAGTTGTTCGCATTGTTAGTGTTTCGCCTGGAATATTTTCCAGTCCAGGTGACTCGGGTAAGTTCACAGTTCTTATTAAAAAATGCTAATGTTTTATTCCTCAGACAATGGTGCCTACAAGTTTTACTACAAATTCCCCCTGTATTTTTCAGCAAGTTAAACCCTATTAGTCCAATCATTTACTACAGGAAACATTTTTTACCTTTCAAATTCACGATCTGAGAGAATTTCAATTGCTGTATCTTATCAAAGGCTGCATCCACGTCATCTAACGTGAAGAGCGTGAAATCCTCCGTATTGTGCCGAGACTAAAAGAATAGCACAGATACAAGGTTAAAAACATCACCTGAGGGGCATCAAAAATTGTGTTTAACTTGCCTGACTTACCTGATACAGATCATACATGAACATCTGTCCCATTTTGTAAACAGGAATGGTGGCATAGATGGCGCAGTTCAGACCCAACTTTCCGACGGCATAGGGGAGGGCTCCAAGGTGCAGGGGGTCGGGGTGAGACAACAGCACTGCATCGATCTGGTGAACGTGCCTGGGGAACGCCAGCAAAATGATCACGTCCCAAGCCATGCTTTCAGGATAAGGGCAGGACACTCAAGGCTAATTCACCAATTCTGACTCCTCTCAGTATTCTGAATTGAAGACTATGCTGGAGTAAACGAGCTAAAAGTATGATGCCTGCAAAGTTCAATTCTTACAACCTGTGTCCTGTATAGACATCAAAATTATGGTATACTTATGTCACAGGTTAGTATATAGTGTCTAGACACATTTAAGAGAGAAAAGAAACAGTAGACACCACATATAAGCTGATTTCAAATGGCTATTTTATATACCGTAAATTTAAGTTCAAGAACTCAGCTTGGCATTTCGGAAATTAAGGAGAGGATATTTAAACAGCCACATATTTATTATGAATTTCTGGCCCAGCTTTTTATCAGGGTAGCTGACAGCATATTCATTATAGTAAAACTTCAATTAATCAATGGAGCATATGTTCTCATTGACAAAAGAAAAAACATTTTTGCTACAAGTTCCAAGTTTTTTAAATGCTTAGTCCCCTTTCCTTCCACAGTTAGTACGATGCTGCAGACATAGCTGAATTTTCCTCCGAAGGGCTAGTATCCCTTTACCTCATGGTCACTATTCTGAGCAACAATTCTCTGTGTCTAGCATCAAAAGATCAAAAAGTACACTCATGTGATCTGACTGCAGAACTTTCACGTGGAAAGGTTTTCCTCTCCTCAGATTCTTATAACTTTCATCTTGCTCTTTTCTAAAATTTGGGTGCAAAATTTCTACTGAGATCCATTACCCAAGTAATGATTAACTTAAGATTATGCTGAATTTCAAATAACACAGCTTATAAGTGAATCAAACTTCACAAGTGAAAAGTCACTCATTGGCTCTTTGGCATAAGTAAAACTAAGGCTTTTACTATAAGCTAAACTAGAGCAAAAAAAGCAAACACTGTGTAACATGAAAATGGATTTATAGTGTAGAAAATTAAAGTTGACTTACTAGAAACAGTAAAAGGAACTTACTTCCTCAGGGAATCAATAATATCCATAGAAAAGTGCTCATCCCAGCCACAGTCCAATAAAAATCTAAATTCATCAACTTGGAGAAGATAACAAAGGGCAGACTCTTCTTGAACCCCAGAGAGGGTAGTTAATTTGATAATAGATGTCATTTTTTCATTCAGTAACAACAGTCCAAAAGTTTCTTTCAAAAGAAAAAAATATAATTAAGCATAAAAGTACATCTAACATACATAATAGACAAATTAAAGTTATAACTAATTTCTAAGTGGACAGAAATTCCATAAACACAGAAAGCAAACATTTTAAAGACCCATTTCCATTACTGCTAATTTAAAAGTACAGACATCTTACACACTTTTGCTTACAGTGAGTCCTTCAATGGCTGCCCAGTGTGCTTTGATGAAAAGTAGTGGACTTTAGAATCAGGCAGACTCAGGTTTGAATCTACTCCTATGTGGTTCTACGCAAGTTAATTAACCTTCCCTCACCCATGTATCCAAGTCTATAAAACATGAATATTAATATACACATAAAAATGATGTTAGAATTTATGTTGGGATGCCTACTACATATATTTCAAGAAAATATAACACGAACACATCTATTGGGATTTAAGACCTAAAACAAGACTTGTGTGCTATTAAACCCAAGTTATAAAAATATTCATTAGCAAAATACAGCTCCACAGAAACATTCCAAATCTTAGATCTTTAAGATAAATTAGCCTTTGCCCTGGCCGAGTAGCTCAGTTAGTTAGCGAGTCTTCCCAATACGCCACAGTTTCGGATTCAATCTCTGGTCAGAGCACATACAAGAAACCACAGATGAATGCATAAATAAGCACACAACTGATGTTTCTTTCTCTTTCTCTCTCTCTAAAAATAATTAATTAATTAAAAAATAAAATAAATTAGCCTTTCCTGGCTACCTATGCAAGTAGAGAAGTCACTGCATAACTATAACATCACCATCTATCTGCCCAAGGTCCTAAGGTGAACTGACTGTCATCTTTCATAACAGGCTGTCAGGGGGCTAATCCCACCACATCCCCCTCCTGCTCTCCTCAGCCACAGCCAAAAATCAAGACTCCTACTGCTCCATTATCACCGATGGGTACATGTCCTAGTTGGACCCAACCCCTCCACCTCCTCCCTCCCAAGTCCTTCCAGTCCGCCCTCTGGAGCTATGCTTGTATTCATGTGAAATACTGCGCTGGAACAGGACTGGACTGATACCTTGCATGGCCAGAAGATGAACAAGCAGGTCCTAGAACAAACTAAGCCCGAAACATCACTGGAGGCAAAAGATGACAAAAGTGGAGCTGTCCTACTTCTCACTCATCATGAGAAGGCAAGGCTCTCTAGAAATGGCCATAAGGCTGGAAAAACTAGAAAGCAGCAGGAAAGGAGGAAGACCAAATACGACATGGACTGACCCCAAAAAAGAAGCCATAGGCATGAGTCTACAGGAGCTGAGCAGGGCTGTTTAGGACAGGACACTGTGAACATAACTCATTTATAGAGTGGCCAGGAGTTGGAGCCGACCCAACAGAAGATAATACAACATGCAAGACAATTACATGAATGAACTAAAAGAAACTTTTCTTCTCAAATCTACTTTACCTCCTACTTTATCTACATCATAAAGTGAAAACACAAAGCACCTTGCAGATAGACCTGAGTGAATACGTGTTAAAACATTTTTGCAGACAGACCCTGACTTGAGCACATGAAAAGTATTTTTATTACAACTGCTCAGAATATAATAAAGCTCTACCTTTATTAGACATTCATTACTTACTGATATCTCAGTGGTATATAGGATGAAACACCATGAATTCAAAGGAAGAGTTCTTTATAATCTAAAAAATAAAGAAATGAGTTAATGAATGAGGCATAATGATTTACTTCAGTTTTAATTATGCTGTTTAATTTCTATGTCTTGCCCTGAGATGAACACCGTGAGTGACAACAAGTAATATAATGTATGATCCTTTTTCAAAAAACAAACTCGTCAGGACATCTGTAATACTTTCAACAATAAAGATAAATTTTTTAAAAAGGAAACTTGTCAGCCCAGGCCAGCGTGGCTGCTGGAGCGTCGTCCTGTGCACCAGAAGGGTGCAGATTGATTCTGCCAGGGCACATACCTAGGTTGCTGGTCGGGGCACATATGGAGGCAACTGACTGACGTGTCTCTCTCACATTGATGTTTCTCTCCCTTTCTCTCTCTCCCTTCCTCCCTCTCGGGGGGAGAAAAAAAAAGAAACTTGTCATAATTTTAGGAAGCTTAAGCTTACATAAAACAAACAGGGATAAGATAATAAGAGATATAATAAAAAACAAAAGTAACAATATATCAAATTGGTTATAATCAGGGCTGAAATATGCAGTTTAGGAAATAAGATTTACTTAAAAACTGACATTAGCTTATGTCATTGAAACTCATAAAAAAGGTGGAATCTTAAATTATTCATTAAGGATTGGTAGGATTTAGGTAGAAAGAGACAAAGAGAAAAGGCATCCATAATGATAACATGATCAAAGGCACAAAACAAAAAATTACAGGCTACCAGTGAAAAACTAGCCCGGCACATGAATAGAAAAGGGCCAGACAAGTGAAAGGCCGTGGAACTTTGGACCTAGTTCTACAGGCAACAGAGAAACATTTTAAGATCCATTATCAAGTTGGACAAACACGTGATGTATTTCAGGAAAACTGGCTGGTGGGTATGATTGATAACAAGGTACAGAAAGTTGGGAGATCAAAAGAGGGAGCATTTAGCAGGCTACTTCCTCCTTTCAACTTTATTGGTTCTCTTTTGAGGCTAATTTCTTTAGTCCTAAATGTACTTTTAAAACTAAGACACTGTTATTATATCTAAGTAACCAAGGCTTGTAACTCTACATGTTTGATTCCTCTTTTGATTCCATGTTTGATTACTTCTTTTTAAACAGTCTGTTACCAACTCCTGGTTATTTCTCCCTCAGAATGCCTTGCACATGTATCATTCCCCTCTATTCCTACTGCCAGTACCAAAACCCTGGGTTTCGGTTTCCCTGCCTCCAGCCTTTCCCCATTTATCTCAACTTAAACATTCCCGCCAGATTAATCTTCAGGAACAACCCTGCACATATTATCTCCTGCTCAGAAATCTAGGAAGGCTTCCTACTGCTTGAAAAAACAAAAAGAGCAGAAACCTGAATGCCTTCACTGGCAATGGAGGGCGCCAGCTAGCTGCCCTGACATCACTGCTCACCATCAGCTCAAGGCCCAGCTCAAACTCCACGTTCTTACTCTATCATTAGTCTAGACTACAACAGCCTAGTCCAACAAAAATACAATGCAAGCCACAAATGTAATTTCAAATTTTTTTCACAGCCACATTGAAAAGATTTACAGGTGAAGTTAATTTGAATATATTTTTATTTAACCCAATACATCTAAAATATTTCAACATGTAATCATTATTAAATTATTAATTACATAATTTAAATTGTGGGGTTTTTTTTGCACTGTCTTTGAAATCTGGTGTGTATTTCATATTTACAGCACATCTCAATTTGATCTAACCACAATTTCAAGTGCTCAATAGCTACATGTAGCTCCTGGCTGCTGTAATAGCACAGGTCTAGACTCTAAAATCAACCCTTCCGAACGCAGAGCGTTGTGTTGGGCCACTGCTAAAGTGCAGGCTGGCACCATTCTATTTTAATGTACATGTCTTAGGCTTGATTTTAATGGTATCATCACCCATTTAGTCTCCCAGACTAAAACCTCGGAGCCACCCTCTTACCACCAAGTTGGCTGCCACCCGATGAACCCTATTTGACATTTCAGAAATGTCTCTCTGGCATCCTTTACTATCAACTGAGGTGCTCAGTACCTTACCTGAATGATAGCAATTTCCTCTCATCTAGTTTTCCTGTTCCAAGCTGATCCCCCATACGGCTGCCATTCTTTTAAAAACCAAATATACTCATGCCCCTTCCTTGTGCAAAGTACCCGCTGGCTCCCTGCTATCGGGTGAGTCAACATTTCACAACTTCCCCAATCTGTGCATTCCCGTTCTCCATCCAGGAATGACTTTCTCCTGAGTCTAGTAAAAGCCTTTTGACCCTTCATGACCCAGCTCAAATAGCTATTTCCTCCTTAATATATAAAGCTTTTTTGGTGTCCTCAAGCAGGTCTTTATTTCCACCTAGCACAAACTGGCAACAAAGAATACTTGTTGAATGGATACTGAATGCACCGGCGAAGGGTAAATGCGATGGCCTTGGTGGCGCCAACCCGAGCACGTTCTGGGCAGTGATTCTGACCCATTGCTACCCCGTCGCAATCATCTGTCACAGTTACTGGCTCTCTTAATAGCAGCCCTGCAAGTTGATGACAACTCAGGGGAACGCTGCAAAATGAAAGGTTGAAAAGAAGGGGTCTGGCTTGTCCCCCCGAGCGCACTGAGAGCGGAGTCTCTTCCGGGTCAGCTCCAGAAGAGCCGTGATTGCCTAAGGGGATCAAAGGGGTTCTAAGATTAAAAAATGCGAACACGGCAATGGTTAGCTCAGGTCCCAGGAGGCCAGACTTGCCCGGGTTACGGCTGGTCTGACCTCCTGTTTACTGAAGAGCCCGCAGGAGAGACTGACGGGGGCTGGGGAGCGGGAGACACGGGGGGGGTGGGGGGCAGACATTGTAACTCAAAAGGGCGCTACTTTGTTGCCAAGGCTTAGTAGCCTCCTGATCTCTCAACCCGAGACGAAGGGAAGGCCCCGAGCGAGGAGGCTGAGAACACGGGAGCCACGAGGCTAAGGAGCCAACACGGGCGTCGGATGAACCCCTCCAGCACCGCGAGCCGGCAGGGGCGGAGGCGAGCAGCGCAAGGAAGGGAAGGGGGGCGAAGGAGCGACTCGTACACGCTGCCACTGAGGCCCGGCGGCCTCAGACCCTCGGAGACGATATTCTCTTCCTCTCGCCGAGCGCTTCCGCCGAGAACGACCAGGACAGGGGCACCCGACACCCCGGGAGCCCGTCCCAGCGGAGCCGGGGTCCGCGCTGGCCCAGGCGGTCGGGAGCGCCCAGGACGCCCCTCCCCCATCCAAAGGCGCACTCCTTTCTCCTGCCCCCACTTGCCTCGTCAGGCCTCCCCCAGCGCCGTCCACTGCCCTTCCCCAACCCCTAGTCGGATCCAGGGTCAAGAGCGAGGAAGGCTAACGCTCGCTCAGCAGCAGGCGTCAGGACCGGCCAGCGGGGGTCCCTCAATGGCGGCCGCCATTTTGAAACTGGAGGGAACCGCTGGGGCGGGGAGACCCAGGGTGATACCATCTCCGGGGGGGGGGGACGGGGCCGAAATGTAAGAAGAAGACGGCCCTCACACCAAATCTCATCACCCGGGACCTAGGTTTTATTTTAAGGCAGTTTGTAATATGTTAAAGCTGACATTGCTATGAGAAGAGTCGAATACTGAAAGGGAGGAGGGGGTATGGTTTGGCGGTGCCACCCCTGTCGTGGAGCGGGCGCGGCGAATGGCGTGTCCCAAGGCCGCGGCTTCCGCCGGCGCAGGAGGCTGGACCCGCCGCTGCCCTTGGTTGCGGGGTCGTGGCCGGCGCCGGGACCGCAGGTGGGTCGGGGGCCCGGGGTGGCGAGACGCCGGGACCACTGTCGTGCAGGCGGGGAGCGTGCGGCCCTAGGAGAGCCGTCGACGATGGGGGGGGAGGTCTGGGCCTCCCCGGGCGTCAGGGCGAAGGAGACGGGAAAAGGGACGGGAAGCGGGGTTCTGGCGGGCGGCGGGGCCGCGTTTCCCGACCGGTGGCGGGTGGAAAGGGGACTCGGAGGCTCTCAGAGTGGAAAGCGTGTTACTGATCTCGGGGGGCCGCCCCCCCGGCCGGGCGGTGACGGTAAAGGAAAGCGCCTGGGACCCGGAGCTGGGCTGCAGCGGGGAGGGAGCCTCACGCTCGTCCCGGTTCCAGCGTCCGTCCTCGTTACGGTTGGAAGCTGACCTCGCCCTCTCTCGTAAATCCCAGACCATCTTGAGCCGACCATTCCACAAAATGTGCGCTTTAAAAAAACGTAATATTTACTTTGTGCTTGGTTCCTGGGCTGCATGTGTCGTTAAGTCAGGTGACTTCAAGGAGGTCAGTTTCTCCGTGCATCCAGCGCTCCTTTTCCATCGGTTAAAATCGACACTTTTTGGTCAATACATATAAAATGCTGTGGAGACCAATTCGAAAATAGAAATGTATATATGTTTGAACGTCTAATCTTTATTTTTCCATGTGAATTCAGAGTGACTTGCAAAAAAAATATACACACCAGATAGTTTTCTTTTTAGAAGTTAAGTGGGAAAAATTGGGTTGAAGAAAAAGTAATGCGTACTAGGGAAAATAAGATAAAGTGAGGAATGATATAAATATAAATATGTACCTCTACACTTACTGTAAGAGACAGTAAGGCAGAAATAAAGAGCTTGGATCAAGCAGCCAGACCGCCTGACTATAATCCCAGCTCTGCCACTTACTGCAGCTGTGCCCTTTGGCAAGTTGATTGTACCTGGATTTCCTCATCTGAAAAAAATACGTCTACTGCATTGGGGATATGTATTAATTACTATTTGTATAGTACTGTGAGTATTACTTGAGTTGGTGACTATGAAAAGCAGAAAGAATAGTCCCTTACACAGACTGCTATGAGAGTCAGCTCTTTCTAGAAGTAGGTAAAAAAATTGATGGGTGATATGATTCCTTGAGTCCATAAGATAAAAGCCAACTAGTTTTGGGTTTTTTTCCAGGAATACCATAGGTACCCCAGTTCTCAAGAGCAAAACTTTTCTTAAGGGAATCTTCATATAAAGAAGACATTGATACAGGGTGGGTAAAAGTAGGTTTATAGTTTGCATAGAAAATAATTCAGTAATTAAAAAATAATATAAGAATAAACTCTGTGTTTCGCATACTCACAACTGTAAACTTAACTTTTGCTCACCCCTATATGTTCAGTGCCCTCATGGGCACCCATCCAAACCTAGGCTTATCTCATTGGAGCCTGTCCCAGGTCCTCACTGCCCATCCCTTATGGTCTTGGACCCATGACCAAGAGCCTGAAAGCCTGTCTATTCTCCCTCTCCTATCCATTCTCCAAGGAATCATTCTGGCTCAGTTTTTATGTCCATAAATCTGACTTCCCTGGGCATCCACTCGAAGTGAAATGAACAGGAAAAATTATGTTCAGTGCTACTGCTTCTGAAGTCTATTAAATTGTAGATTTTACACTTGTAATATGAAATACCTCTGGGACTAAGATTTGCCATTTCCTTCTTAGGGATGAAATCAGGCTTCCTTCATGGTGGTTGACTCCAATTCTGGATTTTAAATGTACAGAATCCTTTTATCTATCAGTCCCCCTATCTTTACCTGTAGAATTTCATAAGACCTTTGTTCAGCAAGAGCCTCCTCAGAGTAGAACCAGATAAAAGTTAACTTCTGGCCATGTTGAAAGAATGCCAGTAGTAAGTGGTTGACAGCACACAGGTGGCCGTGGGCTTATTTAAAACAGTTTTGGGCTGAGAGTCACATTACGTTTTTGGTGTTGGTTAAATACAAACAGTATCTAACAGTTATGTTAAGAGTTAGAATTGACACCTGTTAAGAAATTTAAGGAACTTTATAAGGACAGGTGGCAGAAAAAATACCACTGGACTTTTTTATAGAGTCCTATATTGTCTAGTATTTTTGCAGCATAGTGTTTTCAAAGTTTCATTTTCCTGCTTGACTAAGGCATGCATTGTTATTCCCATACCTGACTGGCTCAAGTTTATAAAACAAGTGGCTAACTTGGTGGCCAATGGTCATAATCACACAAAGTACCTAAGCATTTATCAAAAAGTACTTACGGATCTAAATGCAAAAAATGTTAAGAGAACCACCATCTTCTAGGAAATAAGATTAGTTAACATTTATATTCATATGTCCAAGAACTATCTGTAGCAGATCAGCTGGAGAGTTCTTTCAACTATGCAGATTTTTCCAGCCCACCCCAAAGGTAGGTAGGACCAAGGAATAGTTAGTTTTGAAAAAGACTCCCTAGGTGATTTTGATGTATAGTCGAGCTTGAGGATTCCACCTGTACACAATAGACTGAAACGTAAAATTAGTTGATAACTAAAGTGTAAATTATATATTTTAAACACCTTATTTACTTACACCCTAATTTTCTAGATCAGTGACATTCAGACTGGAACCTTCTGTAATATTACACTTTATGAAAGACAGTATATAGTATAGCTATACCTAGCTTCACTTTATTGCACTTCACTGGTGTTGTGTTTTTTACAAATTGAAGACTAGACCCTCCACCAGCAAAAAGATTATGACTCACTTTATTGGGATACTCACATTATTGCCTGGTCTGGAACCAAACCTGTAATATCGTCAAGGTATCATGTAATTGTGCAATTTTTAACTTCATGCGCATTTCCTAACCCAGTGCCTTTAAATAGGAGTGATTCAGGTTTGAGAAATGAAGAATTGGAATGTGTGTGAGAACCAGAATCTTAGAAGGAGGGGCAGAAATCCAGTCTACATAATCCTAGCACAGTTCAGTGCTAAGCACTTTTGTTAGCAGTAGTGTATAGTCATGCACCATATTAATGACATTTCAGTCAATGACATACCGTATATAGGATGGTGGAACCATAAGATTGTGATGAAACTGAATTTCCTGTAAGAAATGGAAAGAGATGTGGTTCAGAAGGAATTTTCTTTCTCTGCTGGAGTATAATTGTAGGTCTTGGCAGTAGGTTCCCTCACGGACAGCAGTTCGAGTGCAGAGATGACATCCCAGTCCGTGAGCCACTGACCTGTTTCAGCACAGAGGAGCCTGTCCCCCCCAGCACTACACGTTCAGAGGGTGCTGCTGCCCTCCCAGATCTAGCCTGATGAGAGTCTTCAGAGAACATTGTTATAAATTCTTTGTTGAGGACCTAAGACCCTGTATGAGGACATAGGTCCACAGGAGCTATCTAACAAGTATTAAGTGCCACTGCGACTTTAGTAAAAGCTTTCTGTGGTAGTGTGGGACCAGCCTGTCCCTGGACTTTGGAAATATTTTCAGGTTGTAATGATATAAAGCATAGATAAGTTATTTCTTCCCTCGGCTCAATGCCAGAGAAAGCCCTTTGTGCCAGATAGGGTCAATGGAACCAAAAACAAATTTCCAAATTCAAACTGTTGTGTCCTCAGTTCTACACCCTGTCCATGTTAAGTGCCCTTTCCATGAATACCACAAAGTTCCTTAATCTGACCACTGCTCCAGCGTGCAAAACCACGTTTCCATGACAGTCCCTTGTGTTCCTTTATCCTTCCATCTTGATTTCTTTTTTTTATATATGTTTTTATTGATTTTGGAGGAAGAGGGAAAGAGAGAAACATAGATGAGAGAGAAACATTATCAGCTGCCTCCTGCATGCCCCCTATGGGCATTGAGCCCACAACCCGGGCATGTGCCCTGACCGGGAATCGAACCAGCAACCTCTCGGTGTACAGGATGACGCTCAACCAACTGAGCCACACTGGCCAGGGCCCATCTTGATTTCTCATTCCTGCTGATCTCAGGCGACCTTTCACTCCCTCCTGACAGTCTCTGTCACGGTGATCTGTGCCTTTCCCAGCCAGTTTCTCCTCGGTATTTCCAATCAGTCCAGCCCACCTCCCTGTTCTTGGAGCAGCATTGACAGCTTCGGGGTTCTATTTCTGACCGTGTCGGAAGGAAGCAGGGGGAAGGCTTGTAGGACTGTGTTTATAAAGCCCACGGTAGTGTCCTAGCCTTCACAGTCACTCACCACTCACCACTGACTCGCCTAGAGCGACTTCCAGTCCTGCAGGCTCCGTTCATGGTCAGTGCCCTCTACAGGTGCGCCATTTTTTATCTTACCGTTGTGTGACAATTGCCTACTATTCAGTAGAGCAACATGCTGTGCAGGTTTGTAGCCTCGGAGCAGCAGGCTGTACCGTGTACCCTGGGTGTGTAGTAGGCGCAAGGACGAAACTGACTAAGGATGCGTTTCTCAGAATGTGTGACTGTCACATGACTGAATTCTTTCTAGGGTGTCATCAATGTGTTCTCAGCCATTCTCTATGATTTATTCATTTTAGATTCTTGCACACAGGGGTGTATTTTGAGTTCATCTTTATGTGCAAATTTTTACAGAAAATTGACAGTTCACCTATGTTTTTATTGAATTAGTGTAAACTTATTTTCCGTATGATGATTTCTAGTTCTCATATTCCTCCTCTGTCTTTGGGAACTCTTAGAACTTAAAAGCTCTTAAGTACCATAAGTATCAGTTCAGGGAGTTGTCTCTTAGAGGCACTGTGATATAATCGAAGGCATCCAGAGCTTTGGAGTGAACCTAAGTTTGAATTCCAGCTCTGCACTTAATACCTATTTGAGTTAAGCTGCTTTCTTATTTATAAGGAGGATATAGTTATTTCATGTTAAGCATAGGACTGTATACTATGATGTCTTTGGTACCTAATAGTCATTTTATAAAAGTTCCCTTCTCTCTATGTCTTTTATAGTGTCATTTAATTGACATTCAGATCTACTGTGACATTATTGAATATGGTTTTTTAAAAATTTCAGATATTTTCATTTCCTTTCAAAAATTAGTTTTCGGCTTTGCACAGTAGCGGTATCATAGCCAATGAGATTTATCCAAGACAAGATTATTGCTGATTTAAAAATTAGTATTCAGTAATTACAGCTTTATCTAAAGAATTCTGCTTCTGGCAGAATGGTATTAGTCTATATTTTAGCATTGTGAGAGGTTCTAAAAGCTTTACACATGTAAAAGTTTTAAGTCAATACTAGGTGGGTACAGATACTCAGCTTTTGCAGGTAGAATTTATACTCTCTTTCTGCATTATATCAGCAGATCACTGATGAAACTAAGGGAAAAGTTAATAAATTGACTTTAGTGCATTATAATTCTTATACTAATCATTGCCATCTATATAATATTTATTAAGTAGATTTTATGTAGTATACTACATTCTGATGCCATGCAACTTTAGAGAGGCTTATGCTTTTAATACCTGTTCCTATATTCAGGGCTATATTCCTGTTTCAGATTCAGTTTGAAAAGATATTTCAAAGACAGTTATATTTATGACAATCTTCTTTTTTTTTAAGCATTCAGGATGAATTTAATTCAGCTTGTGCGGGACCACTGGGTACATGTTCTTGTCCCTATGGGATTTGTCATTGGATGTTACCTAGACAGAAAGAATGACGAAAAGCTAACTGCCTTCCGGAACAAGAGTTTGTTATTTAAAAGGTTCGTTTGGGCATTTTGAAACCAACAATTAGCCAGCTTTTGGAAGTACTCTTAATATCATATATGCCAAAAATAAATAGAAGGGCTAAATCCCCCTACCTCAAGGCCTTAGATTTAAGTGATATTATTTTGTAGTCTTGTTTGTTGTTTAGTACTTGCATAACACTGTATGGTTACATTTGGAATGTAAATAAGTCTTCAGTTTATGAACAGGCTATTTCAGATCTTTGAAAAATCCCCCTTTTTTTGGAATTCAGGGTGCATTTTAATATAGAAACAATGTTTGAAATTAAACCATTCCCACCAAAGCCTACGTTACATACAGCTTTCACATATATTATTATATACCCTGTTACTTAAGCCATGGGGTAGCTGAAATAAATGGTGCTAATTGTGGCTTGTTGCTTTGTTCTCAGCAACACAGCCTGAGAGCTTTAAGCGTGGTGGTTGAGTGACCAAGTGGCACTGGTAGCCGCCATTGTGTCTCTGTAGATGGCAGGGTGTCTGCTGCTGGATGTGCATCTGGGTAGGAGGAAGCTCAAGAGACAAGAGAACTGAGCAGCAGTCACAGTCACTGTAGAGGAAGTTCACAGTCAAGGATTTCAGGAAAGATAAAATGAGCAGGAAAGTGTCTAGAAACGTTCAATAAACTCATTGAGCTTTCATAGGAAGATAGGCTAAGAAATTACAGTTTAATCTGGAAAAATATAATTTAAAAAAGGGTAAAGGTTTAAAACCAGGAGAGAATAGAAGGAATATGCTGAATGAAAATAAACTTTTAAATGGGTTAATTTAATAGAATATAAAGTATTGAATTCATATTATTCTGACTTTCCCTTTTATCCCCTCATAAGTTTTATTTATACTTTTTCCTTTCCTTCCTTTTTTCTTTCCACACAGGGAATTGAGACCCAATGAAGAAGTTACCTGGAAGTAAAGGCTGTGGCTGAATTACAGAATGTTCACATTTTTTAAATTATGAGAAAAATAAAAACACTTAATTTGAACAATTTGGAATGTGGTCCTTTTAATGCTGGAGTAATCTTTCACATTTCAAGTAATAGGCACACTAGCTTTAAAAATAATTACTGAGTGCCTGATTGTGTACTTTGATGTTAACTTTACAATTAGCATTTAATTTTCTGTTCTTTTATTTTTAATAGAATTAAAATATATATATATATATATTTTAAATTTTAGAGGGAGAGAGAGATAGAAACATGGATGAGACAGAAAACATCAATTGGCTGCCTTCTGCACGCCCCCTACTGGGGCTCCAGCCTATAACCTGGTCATGTGCCCTGACCAGGAATTGATGGAACCGGTGACCTCTTGGTGCGTGGGACAGTGCTCTACCAACTGAGCCACACTGTCTAGACTCTTGTTACTTCTTTTAGATCACAATAATATTAACTCATGTAGCCAATTTTTTCCTCAGATGTTTTTTAGAAAAAAATTTTAAACCACGTGCTCAAAGGAGCTTTAAAAGGATGATGCTAAGATTTTATTTCCAATAAAAAGAAATGATCTATTGATACAAGAGTTGAATTTCAGGTTAATTATCCTGAATGAAAGAAGGCAAACAAAAAGAGCACACACACTACATGATTTCACTTATATAACAGAAACTGCAAACTAATCTGTAGTAACAAAGATCAGTGGTTGTCTGGAGGACCAGGGTGCAGAGAGAGGTCAGAAGGAAGAATGACAAAGGGAAACATTGAAACTTGGGTGTAGTATATTTTCTTGATTGTCATGATGTTTTCATGAATGGATATATATGTAATCTGTTATATTCAGCTACCTCTTGGGAAATTAATTTGTTTTAGGTAAGACTGAGTATAGGAGTCAAATTACAATGAAATAATACTTCCTGATTATCATTGATTCTTGTCATAACTCGACAAAAACTGACCCATTTTAGCTTTTAAAATGTCAAATGTTAAAATTCCTAAGCTACTTGGCTTTTAGTAACAAAATGCCAGTTTAAAAGATACAGTGTTCAAGAAGACATATCTGTTCAATCTCACTTGTTAACAGTTTCAATGAAGTGGATTAGAGAAAAGCTGAGTTGTCCAAAGTGACATAGGAAGTCCCAGAAGTCCATGTATTCCATCTACCCTCTCCAGGAACTCTCCTGATTAGCTCAGTAACCTCTCTCTCCTACTGAATTGTGATACTTTTTTGCCAATCAGTGAAAAAGAATTCATGCATTTATTCACTGTTTTGTACCAACCCTTGATATACATAAGGAGCAAAACTCCTCTGACTCAAAAGCTAAGACTAGTAGCATATAAAGTAATAATTCCAGCATGATGTAATGCTTTAGTACAGGCATGTGCAAGGTGTGGTGGCGCAAAGGACTTTTCATCACAGGACTTTCTGGAAGTCAAGGGGAACAGCTGGTGCGACTAGCAGAGGGAATTCAGGGAGAAAGCCAGACAGGTGGTTGGTCCAGATCACAGTGCTTTTTAAGCCAGCAATGGGAAGTCACTGAGGGATTTTTAATAGAATATGATTTGTGTAATTAAAGGTCCCTCCCAGTATAAGCTCCATGAGGATGGGACTGTTTGTCTCTCTCATGGTTGTCATCCTATTATTTGACATGGTAGCACTTCATTTAAGTGAAAGAAATGCTGGGGAAATTTGCATGTTTGAGAGAACACTGAGCACTATGAATGGAACATATTGAGACTGGAAGCAGAAGACCAGAGATCCTGGGACTGGAGTGCACAAGATATCAAGAGGGCTTGAACTGAGTAGCGGCAATGAAAAGGGGAATGAGTGGCTACACAGCAAGCATTTGAGGACTGACTACAACGGGTGGGGTGGAAGAGTTTGGGGAAAAAATCAAGAAATGATTTCCAGACACCTGGCTTCATTAATTCATTTGAAAGACATCAACTACCAGATAAAGTCAAATAAGACATTTATAGGGTAATGGTGAAGATGTACGATTAAACGAACTACTATGGTACTGTGTGCAAGGCACCATGTATGAGAGAAGCACATGCTGGAGCTCAGAGGAGGCACAGGGACTTCTAAATCAGTTGGACAGCAGGCAATGCTTCCTGGAGGGTGTGGTCATTGGGTTTGAAGGACAATATGCATTATCTTACAAAGTTAAAGTGTAGGACGTGCCAAATATCAAATTTGATTATCAGAATAGGAAATGCAACAAATCTAATAGCTAAATCATACATGGCTTCAGAGGCAAAGCCAAGACCAGAACCTGTATTCTGACTCCCAGGCATTGATCTTTTCACTTTACTATGCTTGCTATTAATCACATGCTCAACAGGTCGGGAAGGCCTAACAAAAGGGCTGCTATTAATTCAACATTCCTAAATATTGCCAGGCAGTGTTCTAGCTGATAAGGATTTAACAGTGAACTAAACAATAAGGTCCTCTGGGTAGCATATATCCTAGTAAGCAATCACTGTAGAAAGTTGAATCATGTCCCTCCAAAATTCAGGTCCACCCAGAACCAAAGACCTTACTTGGAAATAAGGTCTTTGCCAATGTAATTAGTTAAAGATCTCAATATAAAATCACCCTGGATTTAGGGTGATTAATTCAATGAGAGGACACAGAAGAGGCACAAAGGGAAGAAGGCCATGTGACAACACTAGTAGAGATTGGAGTTATGTGGCCACAAGCCAACTAACCTCAGGAGCCTCCAGAAGCTGAAAAGCAAGGAAGAATTCTCCCCTTGAGACTTCGGAGCATGGCCCAACTGACACTTTGGGTTCAGATATCTGGCCTGAAGAATAATGAGAGAATTAATTTCTATTGATTGAAGTCACCAAGTTGGTGGCAATTTGCTTCAGCAGCCCTGGGACATGAATACAGTCATTTTTTTTTTTTTTTTCTGAATAATACACTAATAGTTCAAAAATCAAGAATAAAACTGTATACAGTGAAAAGTCTCCTTCCCACCTATATACTCAGTGCCTTTTTACCTGTTTCCTATTTACCTAGTTCCTTTCCCAACTCAAACAGGTGACCTTTGGGTTCCCTGTATATTCTTCCAGAGATTTGTAACACACACACACACACCACAATACATGTTTCTCTACACAGACACACTTTAAAAAAATCAGAAAAGATGTTTTGCATATTTTTTCACTTCATGAGACCATGATTTGTTTCCCCAGTTAGGCCACAGTTCCTTAAAAAGAACACGGACTGTTTCCCCGATACCATACAGGACTGTGGACTGCAGCAGAGGCCTCCAGTAAGTGGTAACCCAACCCTCCCCTGAGCAGCTGGTCCTCACTAGCAGTGTCCATTTCCTTACCTCCCACTGCCCATTCTGTTCCTCTGAACCCACTCACCAAAGTCACCAGTGGTCTCCATAGCAACAAAATTTAGTGGGTGCTTCTCCTTATGTGGCTGGACCTCTTGGCTGGACCTCTTGGAAGCCTCCTTATGTGGCTGATCCGTGAAACATTCCCTTTTCAGGGCCTTCATAATATTACTGCTTTTCCTCCCTTCTGAGCCAGTCTTCCTCTACTCTAAGGGTTCTAGAACCTTCTCAATCTCTTGCTTTCCCCCCTTGATGATTTCATTCACACCTACAGTGTCAGTTGCCCTTTTTATGTCAACGATTCCCAGTTCTACAGCCAAACCAGCCTCCTGCATTCCAGACCATGTATATATCCAACCATTACTCAACATAATTACTTAGCCTGGTTTTCAAGGTGCAAGATCCCCTCCTATTCTAGGGGTCAGCTTCACCAAACTCTTCTGCCCTCCCGCCCCCAACTTTCCTGGACTTTTCAGGTCCCTCAACTAACACAACCTCTTCCGGCCTGAACACCTGTGCCAATACAAGGTGTCTGCATAGGACACTGCTGTTCATATCCTCTCTGTGCCTCAGTTTCCTCATGTGTAAAATAGGGATAACAACGCCTGCATCAAACGTTGCTGTATTAAATTCATTAATATATGCAAAGGTCTTAGAAGAGTGCCTTCCCTACAGTAAACCCTGTACCTGTATAAACATTAACGACCATTTTTACACAAGGGCTAAGTATTGGGGGGCGTGCAATGATGCCTGTTTCTTAATGAGGCTTTCAGTGGGGGCGGAGGAAAAATATATTAAATAATTATAATCAGATACGATAAGTAGAAAGTACAAAGTAAAGTGGAAAACAAAAAGAACATAGAAGCCTGGAGAGCCTTAAGAATCCACAGCAATGGGTGGGAAGTGGAGAGATCCTCCAGACCGTAGGTGGCGCTGCAGCACCGCCCCAGCCGGCCAGCTAACAGAGGATAGGAGGACGCGCTACAAAGGTCACGTGCCCCTGCGTTGAACGCCCCCGCTTTCACTGGGCTCTTCGCGCCACGTGACTCTCATCCTCGGGGGTGATTGGTCCACGCGAGACACGTGGCTAGGGGCGGGCCGGGGTGGGGCGGGGCCGAGGTGGGCGGAGGGGTGGGGGCGGGGTGGGGGCGGAGCAGTAGGGGTGGTCTGTCGCGGGGGCTGTTGGCTCCAGACAAATAAACATGGAGTCCATCTTCCACGAGAAAGTGAGTGTCCGCGTTCGGGCGGAGGGGGGGGGGCGGCACGTGTGTGCGGCGCCGCGGCCGACTTGGGGCGCGGTATCGCCACCTTCCAAAGAGCTGGGTGGGGCCCGTGGCGCCCGCATCGCGGTCTCCCGGGGCAGGAAGCGCTTCACCGAGGGAGGGAGGGAGGGGGGAGTTTCATCGACCCCCCCGCCCCCACCCCGCGGTGCGCACCCTTTGCCCCTGATGCCCGTGCCCGAGGTGCCCGGGTCGCCGGGGGCCTGGGACGTCCCGGGAGCTGGGAGGGAGGACGGGCAGGGCCGGGGGCGCCGCGGGCCCCGGAGCCCAGGGGGTTTGCGTCTGCGCTGCCCCTCCACTTTCCGTGGGGTTCCTCCCCCGGCCCCTTCCCTCCTCCATCCGTGGGTTCTCGCTGGTCGCCTCTCGGGCACCTCCCTCGACCCTGCCCAGCTCTCCGGGCCCTACCCGGGCGGAATTAACTTTCCCGGCGCCGGGCCGCGCCGTCTCTCCCGGGACCCGCCGCCCGCCGAGCTCCCTGCGGGCGTTTCCCTGCCCTGCCGCGCCGGGTCCGCGGGTCCGAGACCGGGAGCTTGGCTCCGTCCCGGGGAGGGCCTGCCCCGCGGGGACGCCGGGTGGGAAACCCTGGGCCGGGAAGTCGTCACCGGCGGCTCGTCACGACAGGTGTCGGCTTCCTTTCTTTCGGGGGCCCCATCCTTCCGGGCCAGGGAGCCGGCTTTCCCCGCGGGTCCTGGGCTGCCCCGGGGCGGCCGTGCGGTCCGCTGGGCTGGGCCGGGCCGGGCCTGCTCCGGTCCTCCGAGGACCACGAGCTGCAGAGAAGATGCTGTTGGTGGCGTGTAGAGAAACTCTTTCCCCGCCTGCAATCAGTGATCCAGCGGGTTGGGTTTGAAACCTCCTTCCTCTGGATGGATAACTTGTTTCACAAGAGTTTCATGTTGCGAAAGGGTTGCTGGTGGGAAGCTCTTATTTGAGTAGGAGAAAAGAGAGGTTTTGATTTGTTACATACCTGTAAGGGATCGTTTATCTGTTTTAAAAGAGTCACGCACATGGCCGTCAAATAAAGCGACCAGAGACTGAAGGGGCCACAGCATAAATCTCAACAAATTGTTCGATGGATGCTCTTCTCTGTTTGGCGCTGGGTAGGCCGATTTGCATGTGCGGGGAGGAAGGACCCCGCCGCGTCGTCAGCACTGGTCTTGATGCTTGTGATCTGTGAAACTTGGACGGGAGAAATTTAGTGGATTGGCTAAGGAGCTTGGATAAAGAGAACCCTGTGTGTACATATTTTTGTTGCTAATTTTCAGGAGCTTTGTTATAAGACCGAATGTTTCAAAATGGGAGATTAAATGTTTTTCACACCATTCCTTGAGGATTGTGCAATGTCTGTTTTGACAATATGGATTGTTACCTGTTTTAGATAGATTTCAGTGAAGGTAACTTACTAAGCCGTGGGATCAAAAGAAGCTGGGCAATAGCCTAAGGAAAATCTATTTACGTGAAAGCCGTCACTCTCAGCTACCAGCGTGTTTGTCGACTTAAAGATGCTTCAGGAATATATTTACCCGTATAAAGTTATATGTTCTTAGCAAGTGAAGGCTCTTGAATTAAAGTTCTTCAGGCATATTTCAAGAGTATGTTGTTAATCTCATCACAGACCTTTCTGGGAATGTTTAATATACCGTTTTCCAGCCCACTCCCTCCCCCTTCACCACATACATTTAATCCTGGCTAGGTCCTGGGTCTGGAGAACCAGGGAACCAGCTCTGGCTCTAAGGAAGCTGTGCAGGTAGATACCTGCCTACAAAGGGACCTGCAAGCGCTTCCCCTTGGAATGTTGGCTTCCCCATGTTTAGAGTTGTCACTGTGAGTGTCCTTTTATTAAGTAAAAATGTAAACTCAACAAGTTTGTTTACTGATATACCCCCCAGTACCTAAGACAGTGCCTGACTGGTGCACAATAGGTGCTCAGTAAATATTTGAATAAATTGAGTTCTTTGAGCATCTAAGATGTATATAGTGCTGTTTACCTAAACAGTTTTTCTGTAACTCTTAGGCTTTGCAGGTCACATATGGTCTCACATATTCTTGTTTAGGTGTGTTTTCCCAACCATCTGAAAATAGAAAAACCATTTTTAGCTACTGGTGCAGGTTGAATTTGGCTCAAGAGCCAGAGTTTTGCCAATCCCTCACTTAAACTCTAATATTAAATGGCCACTAACTGCTTTTTTGTTTTGATTTTTTTTTTAATTCTCTTGCCTGCTTCTGTCATTTTTGTTATCACTTCAATTGCTGACTGCTCTTGGTGAGGTCACTGTGCCATCTGAATTGGTACATTTCTGCAAAGTAAACTGAGAATGGTAACCAAACTTGTTGGGATTATATTTAAAATTAGTGGAAATACTGAAAAGATGCTGAGCATTGACTTTATGACATCTGTTATGCCCTTTTGTGATTGCTAGTTCTTAGCCATTCGGGGGATATTTGAGGGTTAGTAACAACCAAATTCCACGTAAGGGGCTTTGGGAAGTGGTAATAATACAGACTTGAAGCCTCTGCCTGGGTTTGGGCCCCGCTTTGCCATTTACTACCTGTGTGATCTGGGTAAGTTCCTTACTGTCTTTGTGTTCCAGTGTCCGCCTCCGTGGTGTGAGGATGGCGCGGAGTCTGCCTCAGTCACGCGTGCTTACCATGCTGCCTGCACCTTGTGTTGTAGAACTGCTGGCCTTTGTTATTCGGGTGCATGTGTTTGCTGAACCTCACAAGGGGTGGGACCTTATTAGCCCTCTGATGAGGTGAAGTGCTGCTTGGGTGATCATGTGGCGCCAGTTGGTCAGTTTCAGAGCACACCCAAGTCAGTAGAGTGTCTGGGAATCTGAGCTAGTTTGGGGTTGGTCCTGGAGACCCTGAGGGCAGTGAGGGAATGGTTTGGTGCTGTTCCCTTTTGTGGTTTTAGAAGATAGCTTGGTAAAACTGGAGATGCAGTTTCCTCATCTTCTGATCCCAAGACTATAAAGTTTGGGCCCAAAATGGAATTTCAATACCTCTGAACTTTGACTTTAGCAGAGTGAACTTCTCTTCAGCTTTAGTTAAAGCTTGAAAAGGAAGAAGTGGCTGGGGATCGTTTATGAGGAGAGGGGGATGCCTAATCTTAAGAGGGGCCATTGGACAATTTTTTCGGTCTATGTAGAATTTGATTCATCTTGTGACTTTAAAAAAGTGATTTTAAATTTGGACTGGACTGTGTGTTCCTTCCTTCCATTAAATCGTAGGAGAAGTACAGAATGATATTATTTCCTACAGCGATACAGTTTTACTTAGACAAGGTTTGATTTCAAGTGCTTATTTTTCATTTTTTTATATGAAATACTTGGATGTCACTATTTCTATATATAGTATTAAATATGGTAACCATAGTTTGAGAGCCCCAGACTGAGACATGTAGCTTGACAGCAGGACAGAAAGCTTGTATTAGGACTGTTCCCAGAACCTTTATTGTCTGGTCACCATATTAGGTAGCTCTTGCTGTGTGCAATAGCTGTATCTTGGCAGAGGCTTTTTGTTGTTGTTAGAATTTTTTAATTAAATGTAACTCATGTAGGGGCACACAATCATAAGAGTGCAACTCAGTGAATTCTCACTAGGTAAACGTGTAAACAAACCGAGATTGAATAACATCTGCGTTTCCCTGCATTCTCTAAGTCCCCTTATTCCCTCTCCCACCCCTGCCTCCACCCCCTGCAAGGATAACCACTGTCCTGAATTCTGACATCATAGCATCATAGACTAGTTTTGCCTGTTTTTGAACTTTTGTAAATGGAATCATGTAGTGTGTACTCTTTTGAATCTGTCTTTTGTTTAACATTGTCGGAGAGATTCATCTATATTGTTACAGATAGTTGTAGTTAATTCATTTTCATTGTTTATGTACCATTCCTTTGTGAATGTAATACAATGAATGAATCCATTTTACTGTGATGGGGTTTCCAGTTTGGGGGCGATTATGAATAAGTAGTGCTTTTTTGAACATTCTTATATGTGTTTTTTGATGAACATAGTGTTTGCATTTCTTTTGTTTGCATTCTGTACCTAGTAGTGGAATTGCTAGATCATAGGGTATGTATATGTTCAGCTTTAGTAGGTACTGCAAATAGTTTTCCAAAGTTATAATAATTTACACTGTCGCTAGTAGCAAATAATAGTTTCATTGTCTCTAGTCCGGTCCAACATTTTAGCCATTTGGGAGTGTGTGTAGTAAGTAGTAACACATTGTGGTTTTAATAGACATTTCCCTAATGGTAAAGAAGTTGAGCGCCTTTTTGTGTTTGTTAGCCATTTGGCGCTCCTCTTGGGAATGCTGTTTGCCTTCTCATTTTCAGCAGAATCTAAGTAGGACATCTATATACCCTTCAGTTTGCATTGCAGTAGTCAGTGGGAGTTGCTCTCTGGTGGTAGGAATACAGTAGAAGGGAAAGGAGGTGGAGACAAGTCCTCTCTCAGGTTATGAAGATAAACATGTCTCAGCTCCCATCTCAGACCCAGACTGTCTCAATGCTGCCTTCCTATTCCATTTTATATGTGTTTTTATATCTTTTTTTAATCCCCACCCAAGGATATGTTTATTGATTTCTTTTTTAAAGAGAGGAAGGGAGAGAGAGATAAAGAGAAACATCAGTGTGAGAGAGAAACATTGATTGGTTGCCTCCGGTACACGCCCTGACCAGGGATCAAACCTATAACCTAGGTATGTACCCTGACCAGGGAATCGAACCCTGCAGCCTTTTGGTGCACAGGACGATGCTCCAACCAACTGAACTACCTGGCCAGGGCTCCTTATATCTTTTACAGGAAGAATGTGTGTCTTGCAAGGTGGTGTTCTTTGGGGTCAGTATCTATTGTGTACCATAGCTTAGAACAAATTGCAGGACTTCAGACAGGCTGGTTTGTGGGCTGGGACTTTACTGGGGAAAGGAGAACTTGGAGGGCCAGGGTTAACAGGAGAGGAACATGTTCTCCCGTCTGCCATCATCCCACAGAGAGGCGAACCCCATGTCTCTGTTCACAGGAGGACTCTCATTCACCCTTGAATGTCTCTCCTTAAAAGGCAAGCTTGGGAAAGTAACATTGTCTCAGGGAGGGGGCATGATAAGCAGGCTTCTCAGTGCCAGGCAGTCTGGATTAGATTTGGGTTGTCATATGTGTAAGAAAGCCGGCTGCCCAGCACCCGAAGGCCCGTGGGAAGTTGTACTCCCCTACCCGCGTAACAGGAAGTCAGTGGTCCCATAGGGAGCTGAGCTTGGACGCAGTCCCCCTTGTCGGCTTGTCCAGAGTGAGCTCCAGGAGTGCTTTTTGTAGTTTTCCTCATTGCACCACACTGTGTGTATATTATCTTCAGATTTCCCTGAAGAAAACCTCAGCTCTGTAGCTGTAAGGCTTCATTCACATGGGACAGAATTTTTCTTACCTGTACTAGTTCTTGAGATATGAAATGACATGAACAAGCATTTAGATCAAGTAGAGATTCTCTTGTTAAAAGAACAAATGTTCTAGGGGTTAATTCCCTTTCAGCATTAGTAATTTGCTGTGGAATTGCTAATGAATTTATTTTAGTCTCTGAAAGTGAGGGAAGCTAAATGCTTAGGGAGTAATTTTTAGTAAAATAGGAGATTTGGTGTGTTTCATAGATGTTTGTTTCATGTAAATCATTCTTAAGTTTTTATCATATAGCTAAATTATTGTAATGGTAGAATTGCAAAATAAATGTTAAGTAAAAATGCTTTACCTTATGTTAGTCCTGTTTGTCTAAAGCTAGAGAGGTTCCGTTTTGACAGTGTTAAGAAGTTAATGATGAAATTCCTCTTTAAGGAAAGACACTGTACAAATCTGTTGAACAAATCACATTTGAATTTCTTCTTCTGGAAATCTTAGCAAGAAGGCTCCCTGTGCGCCCAGCATTGCCTGAATAACCTCCTGCAAGGAGAGTATTTTAGCCCTGTGGAGCTGTCTTCCATCGCGCAGCAGCTGGATGAAGAGGAGAGAATGAGGATGGCCGAGGGGGGCGTGACGAGCGAGGACTACCGCACCTTTTTACAGGTACCCCTGCAGCTCAGGAGATGCGGGTGGGACTCACAGGCGGGGCGGAGCAGGCAGCTCTGGTGGGCGGGTGTGCTGGGGATGTGGAAGAATTGAGCAAAAAAGAAAATACAGATATGGGTATTAAAAGAAAAAGAAGAAGAAAGTGGGTATTGTTTAGAAAAGAACAAGCCGTCCTTCCTGTAGAACTCTGACTCCTTAATTATGCTCTGCGCTCAACCTGCAAATGGGAATGCGCAAGATGTTGTTTTAGATACGCACACTAATGACAGCTTTCCCCTCTCTCTCCACCCTCAACCCCGCCTCAACTACCGATCCAAATTAAACAGCAGCCTTCTGGAAATATGGATGATAGTGGGTTTTTCTCTATTCAAGTAAGTTGTCACAGCAAGTACTAAGTGTTGTTTTCATCTGTTTAGGCTCAGAGTATGGTTGATAAAAGAGTATCTTTTCACAGTGTTTTATAGCCACTATAATGGTGGGACCTTCAGAAGTTCCTCCAATAGGTTGTGTCTAAGAGTTGTACTCTAGAGTACTCAATTTTTAAATAGATTAACATGGAAATTAGGATTGTAGAATCTTCATTTTAGAGTAGGGCTTTTTTGAAAGATTATTTAACTTGCATCTGGATACTGATAACCTTAATTCCAACAAGCCTCAGTCTTTTAAACTTACTATCTCTTGTGTATATTTGAGGAAATGAAACACCTTGCTACCTTCCCTTTAAATCAGCCTTCGGGGACTGGGTTCTTTTATCGTGGTCTGTGGCTTTTTTCTTTTTTAAAACATATAAGTTCAAAGGAAGCTGTATTACTTGTGAGATTCTTTTATCTGTGGGTCTTTCATTGTGTGTCTAACACCTGCGAGGTGCATCCAGAGAGAGAATTCTTTCCGAACCTCTCTTGAGGGACCTACTTCTGAAGATATTTTTGTTTGCACTCCCCTTGTACCGTCCTTGACTCATCAGCGTTTCCTTTCTGTGCCGCCTTGTGAACTGTTCCGGGGAACAGCTGCTGCAGGGCTAGGAGGGAGACCTGAGGGGTCCGGTACTTGCCGTTTCCTCCGTGTGTGGCGCTGCCCTTGGTGCTGATTCTCATTTGCCCGCTACATTGCGTTCACTTTCTGTTTGCTGGTACCAGGTTCATTCCCTTCTTTGTCAGCTACCGTGGAGGATAGGTAGTGAATTTTCAGAAATCTCCCATTTTTTTCCAGACAGTTTAAAATAATTAGGTTTACCTTTTGTTTTTTTTCTAAAATTATAAACCTATTATATAATCTGGATTTTTGAGGCAGTTTATCTAGGAATTGTGTGGTTCTCTAGAATACCCCAGAAACCTAGTGTTAAAAAGCATTTTTTAAATGCTATGTTTGTATGTTATAAATTTAGTATTATATCTTATACACGCATACTTTTAAAACCATAGCCTTCTGGGGAAATTGCTGTATGAAATACAAGTGTTTGCACAACTAATATGGCTTTTCCTACTTAAATCTGGAATTGAATGGTCTAGCTCATGAGAAATTGCTGTTTTTTTAAACAGGTTATAAGCAATGCCTTGAAAGTTTGGGGTTTAGAACTAATCCTGTTCAACAGTCCAGAGTATCAGAGGCTCAGGATCGATCCCATGTAAGATTTTATTTTGCTTTTCCTACATCTCTTTCCCTAAATTTGATTTTTTTAAAAATTTATCTTTATTGTTGAAAGTATTATAGATGTCTCTCTTTCTGCCCCCCCATTGGTCCTCTCCACCCCACATCTGCCCTCCCCGCCAAGGCCTTCCCTGTACTATTGTCTGTGTCCATGGGTTATGCACTTATGCATATAAATTATTTGATTCATCTCTCCCCACCACTCCCCCACCCCCACCTTCCCTCTGAGATTTGTCAGTCTGTTCCATGCTTCTGTGTCTCTGGATCTATTTTTTCATCAGTTTATTTTGAACAAAATAAACTAAATTTGATTTTTAAAGTTATAATTTCTTAAGAAAAATATATTTTGAATGTCTTTGTTTTGATGTGCCCTGTTTCATTCCCTATTTCACCCTTTTGGGGCTGTCTATGAACATGTGCCCTCTAAGCCTTCCTGGCAGCTCAGTGTCTGGCAACACAGCTGATCCTTGAATGGTGTGTGCTGCCATCATTTTACAGTGTCCGAAATCTCTAGAGAGATTCTTCTGTTTGTAGTTTAAAAAAGTCAGTGATACTTAATTGTAAGCATAACATTAAATTATCGTAAGTTTTATGTAACACTTGCCAGTAGACAGACTAAATGAATGTGAACTTGAATATTTCAACTTAATATTGGGTCTGTATTTTTTTCCTTTTCTAGAAATGAAAGATCATTTATATGCAATTATAAAGAACACTGGTTTACAGTTAGAAAATTAGGAAAACAGGTAATGTTTCTCCTCCTTCCTTTTTTCTCATTTTGCATTCCATTTGCAACTAAAATGTAAAGGATTAGATGAAGAACCTCACCAGTAATGTGGCTACTATCAGTCTTAGTAGATAAAAGTTTGCTATTTTAAAAGACAGTGCCAGTTTCCCTTATAGATTTATTTGTGGCAACCATATATAGTTTAGCTGTATCATAAGAAGAATTCTTCAGGACAGTGGCAAACGTGGTTACCTTTAAGTGGGTTTTATTTGATTAATATTTTGTCTGTTAACTTTTATTCCATAAATAGATTTGTATTAGGACAGTAGTGTCACAATGCCTGAAACAGCAGCAAGCGGGAATAAAAGTTTTCAACCATGTTTGCTTCAGCACAAGATTATTCACATTCCAAAATGTCACATCATACATATATCCACATAAAGTCATTTCTAGTTGAAAAAAAAAATGGGATGTGTCTTTAGCAAGCCTTTTTAAAATAAGAAATGTACCTAAAATGTTGTTTTTAAAAATAATTACCAATGATCTTTGCGTACACAGTTCCATTTTTGAAACAGAAATTATTTTAAAGTCTGTTTTTAGAATTTTGAATCTTTGAATGAGTGTTATTGAAAGCAGGCTAATAAAAAGGAATTAACTAGCCAGGCTGGTGTTGCTCAGTGGTTGAGCATCGCCCCTGAACTAAGAGATCCCCAGTTCGATTCCCGGTCAGGCCACATGCCGGGGTTTTGGCTTGATCCACTGCGGGGGGCCTGCAGGAGGCAGCCGATCAATGCTTCTCTCACATCAATGCTTCTCTCTCTCTATTCTTCTCCCTTCCTCTCTAAAAATTAATAAAAACAAACTCATTAAAAAAAGGAACTAACTATTGATACATACAACAATATGGTGAATCTTCAAATAATTATGCTGAGTGAAAGAAGGTAGATACAAAATACTACATACTATGGTGCTGTTTCTATAAAAGTGTAGAAAGTGTGAACTAATCTGTAGGGACAGAAAGCCTGTCACCTAGTGGTTGCCTGGGGATGGGGGGGGCAAGAAAGAGTGAAAAAGGAGGGTTACGGGACCCAGGAACTTGGCACTGACGGGTGCGTTCACTCTTTCGGTTGTGGCGCTGTTTCATGGGTGTATACATATATTATCTCAAATTATACACTTTAAATACGTGCAGATCATTGCATGTCTGTTATACCTCAATAAAGCTGTTTTTTAAAAATAAGATAATACAAAAAAGAAAATGAAGAAAGTGCATTGAATTTATTCAATAAATAAACAAAAAGCATTGCTATCCTCTTTTAAGTCAGAGATGATTCAACCACTAGGTTTCATTTATATCTTTGAAAACTATGACCAGGTATTCTTTACTTTTTGTGTATAAAGTAATCCATGGACCTTTTTTTTTTCTTTTTAGATCTGAAGGCTTAGATTCCAGAAGTTCCTTTGTGTTGTTTTGCATGTAAACTTATATCATTATTTGGGGGTTTTAAAAATTTCAGTTTTTCAAAATGGAATTTTCACATTTTAAATTACTTTATCTTTGACAAATACAGAAAATGTCAAATTTTGGTTTGTTACTTTTAACTGTAATTTATATCTTTGTAAAATTGTATTTTTCACTACAGACTCTTGTCTGAGGTTCATTATGGGTTCAGATTAGGACTCCTGTGAAGTAGTAACTAAATGATGTTAATTACATCAGTGGTGGCTTAGAGAGGAAGGGAGAGAGAGAGAGAGAAACCTCGATTGGCTGCCTCCTGCAGGCTCCCTAGTAGGGGCATCGAGTCTGCTTGTGCCCTCACCAGGAATGGAACCTGTGACCTGGTGCATGGGTCAGTGCTCAACCACTTAGCCACACCAGCAGGGCCGCTTACTGATCTTTTTAAAATAAGTTGGTGATTACAGATTCTCTTCCTGGAATAGACTAGCTTTCTCACAGTTGAAATCTTTGACCAATATTATCAGTAGTAGGAAACTGTGTAGTTGTCATTTTTCTTCCACAGCAATGTAATGTGATTAGATTAGGGTTTTGTTAGGCATACTTTGACAAAAGATTTAATTATAGCTGTCAATAAAGACACTTTAAAGTACTATCAGTTTCTCTTTTCTTTTGGGGGGATTTAAAGTTTATGGCTTAAAGCAAACTTTTATTTTAAAAAAACATTTAATAGTGATAAATCTTCAACATTCTATTTTAAAAGGTTTTTAAAATTACATTTAATTACTTTAAATAAAAATCTCTGTTTGACATGTTTTCACTGTTTAGACAGTCATACTAAGTTTAGGTGGGTTATATCCTCTCTTTTTTTAAGATTTTTTTTTAAAGAGGAAGGGGAGGGAGAGAGAAACATCGACGTGAGAGCGAATCATTGATCGGCTGGCTGCCTCCTGCACACCTCTTCCCCTACTGGGGATCAAGTCCGCATGTGCCCTGACTGGGAATGGAACTGACAACCTTTCATTGCACAGGATGGTGCCTAACCAACTGAGCCACACCAGCCAGGGCAGTTATATCTATTCTTAACTTGGGAAACTTCCTTTTTAATTATAATGTACACTAACTTAAATGTTGGCAATTTTTTTTCTAGTGGTTCAACTTGAATTCTCTCTTGACGGGTCCAGAATTAATATCAGACACATACCTTGCACTTTTCTTGGCTCAATTACAACAGGAAGGTAAATAAAAATGGAAATTTTTATAATGTTATCTTTCAAAGAAGCTAAATAATACTAACTCATTAGGTGTGAGTATACCAATACTATTTTTATGGCAGTGGCAGCGAAATAATCTTTGTTTTACATGGTGAACTTGAGGCTGTGATTTGACTGACACTGTTCAGGTAGTGTTCTCACTGACACATGGCCCTCCCCTGAGGGTGCTGCTGCTTTGCAGCCTCTCTAAGTAATGGCTCTTCTTTCATCCATACCCCCCCATACCACAGGGCCAAGGGGAAGCCAAGTACTTCTCTTGTTCCTCCTTGCACCTTCTAGGCCACATTCTTCCCTGAAATCTCCAGCTCCTTTCAAGCATGTCTCACTAGATTAAACTTTATCCCCTGATTTTTTGCAGTCATCTGTGGTCCAGCTGCTTTTCCATTGAAGATTTTAGGATCAGACTCACTGTCTTCTTTCTGCTTGAACTCCTTTCATCATTCTTAGTGATTTCTATATCAGAAATCAGTCCAGTACCTTGCTGCTTACTTTCAAAGATCATTTTTTTCACTCTTGCCTTGCCAGTACCAATAATTGTACCACCTTTAAACCCTAATTGTAAGCATTGTATTCCTTGACTATTGCCTCCTGTCTCTGTATCATATTTTCTCTGCTTTGTCCATTGCAACAATTCTTTAAACCCCACCACAAGGTCCAGACATTCCCCTTACAGTCTTACCTCCTTTCTTACCCTGCTGCTTTTCCATCAGCTGTCATAATCACTCTGCTGCATCCCTCAGTCCCTTTCTCCTCTCCCTCCATGACACTTCCATAACAAAATCCCAGGCCTGGTTAAAACCAAATCTTGGTCTTGTCCATTCCTGTACCAGAGCAGCTGGCTAAATAACATCAAGTTATGATGATCGATTTTACTTTAAATCTATGAGCACAAATTTCAAATGAGCCTTTGGGGCTCCTTGCCATTCCTACTGTTTTCTCAGTAAGTTCACTTACTCTCCATGGTGGTTATTTCACAGCTTATCTCTTCAAACCTCTAACCACTTCCCTCTCCCTTCTTGCATTTATTAGCTGTAAGTTCATTTGATAGTATCTTTCCTCCAAAGGAACTAACTGGTTGGTTGTTGTTTTCTGAAGTGTCATTGTAAACTAATGCATTAAAACATAATTCATGCATTTCAGTTCATTATAATAGTCATATGATACTCAAATTATTTCATCTTGGGCCAGTGGGAACCTTTTGAACTTGACTCCAAATTTCTGAAATGACCACTGTAGCCTTTTGAAGCCTTTCTCATATCATCAGAATTTTTGGGCTTATCTTGTATATTCCCTGTCTTTTAGTAATGTTGTTTACAGTCTGAGAACTGGCCTTACTGCTGCTGGGTTGGTCCGCATATGGTGCTTTCCAGTTCACGTGTCAGATTATAGTATTGTAACTTCTTTGATTTTATATATGTGTATCTCTTTTCTTTTATGCCTAAAACTGTAGTTTTTAACTATTCTTCCTTTCTTGAAATGCTGTCTACACTTGGGTTCCAGGCCCCAGTGCTCTGATTTTCCTTGTATTTCCTTGAATGCTTCCTTCAGATTCCTTTTGTGGATTACTCTTTCCAATTCCTAACTATTGAAGTGGCCAAGAGTTCAATCCTTGGACAACTTCTTGACCATGTGCTGTCCTATTATTTTAAATAGCATTTCTAAGTAAGGTGTATATGCCGGTAATCCCCAAACTTTTAGCTGCTGTCTCAGTAGCCACCCTGTACACCTAATTCCTAACTTTGACATCTCCACTTGGAAGTCCAGAAAGCATTTCAAGCTGAACATGTTGAAAAAGACTGATTTTTTTTTTTTTCTCCCCACACATGCCATCCCTCAGGTTTTCCATTTCAGTAAGGATCACTTTATTGCACTCTGGTTCCCATATATTATATTAATAAACCTCACCCATCACATTCAGTGGCTTCCCAGCACACGTAGAATGAAATCTGACATAGTTCTTCTAAATCTAGGGAGAGTTTACTTGCATAAACCATGTTAAAACATTGAATTCTGAATACACTTGTCCTTGTAAAACAAACAAAGTTAAACGTATTAACTTAATACTGTTCGGAGTTTTTCTGTTAATATGCCGTTGGATCCTTGTTAGTTTCATGATCTGTTTTTATTTTTTGTTATTATTTCATTATCTGATAATGCTCACAAAGGATATCCAGTAATAAGCACCATAGTTTAAGAAAATTCTAGGGTAGAAAAATGTAAACTGATTGCATAAATAGAATGACTTAGGTATAGCCCACCCTTATCAGTTTTTATGTGGAGTATCCAGGTGGGGGAGCCCTGGCTTTCTAGAATCATATTTATAAAAAATTATACAGGATCAGTGTAATTCTTCCAAAAGACAAGCCACACCTTGCATAACTTGACTAGATTTTACGTATTGCTTCTCAGTCCTTGTTTTCAGTTGTGGGTCGGGGATAGGGGTGAGGGGGCAACTCCTTCCACAAATGACTTATTTTACACATATTACACATTATTATTTAAATTATATGATTGTCCTCACAGCAGTCCTCTGAGGAAGGTACCAGTCCTATCTATTTAACAATTGAAGGAACCAGGACATAGATGGGCAGAGTGATTTACCAGAACCACGCAGCTAGGAAATGGAAGAGCTTGAATTAAAACCCAGGTGGTGTGCTTCCAGATTCCTTGCTCTTGCCCATCCTTGACCGCCCCTCTTTCACCATGTAGGGCGTAGCCTGCATGGTCAAACACTGCTTTAGGAGGGCTCTTTACAGATATTATTTCATTTACTTCTGATACTCCGTGAAATGACTGTTCCCATCTTACAGATGAGGAAAGTCAGCCTCAAAGACTTAAAGTAAGTAATTTGTCCTGGCTCACCCTGCCAGTACGTACAAGAATCATGATTTGAACTCAGGTTTTTCTGACTCCTCAATTTATCTTCTTTCCACTGCTTTATACCATGCTGCCTCTCTAACTGCTATCATTTTTCATCGATTTTTGAATCTCTTACTGGCTGGTTTAGTTTATTTTTGCCTTTTTTTTAGGTTATTCTATATTTGTTGTTAAGGGTGATCTGCCAGATTGTGAAGCTGACCAACTCCTACAGATGATCAGGGTCCAACAGATGCATCGACCAAAACTTATTGGGGAGGAATTGGCACAGCTGAAGGAGCAGAGGTAACTGAACTCTGCAGTATGGGTGGTGTGACCATGTTTCGTTGCAGGAATTAAAGTGTCATGCTGATGTTGAAGGGGTGGCCCGTTTGTTGCTGGTGATTTCTTTTAGACCCATATATTTTAGTGAAGTTTATTGGTTCAAACTTGAATCAATTCTTTGAATTACTTAAATGTATTAACTTAGAGTCACGTCGCAACACAAACTTTATATTATTAGACTTTATCTGCAAGAAAATGTGTAAGTTTCTTTAATTTTATTTTTCAATTATAGTTGACTAAACGTGTAGTTATGACTTATATGAATTCTTCAGTTTATAGATGTCTTTATATCTAAAGTGCAAGACTGATCTGCAGTTGTTACCGGTGCTTTCGTTCCTTAGAGGCCAGAAGGCTGATCCGGAGCAGGACTTGGGCCCGGACGACGGGCCGGGGGCGGCGCTGGAGGAGGAGGAGCTGCAGCGGGCGCTGGCGCTCAGCCGCCGGCAGGCGGACGCCGAGGACGAGGAGGCCGACCTCCGCCGGGCCATCCAGCTCAGCATGCGCGGTACGGCCTCGTGCGGGGGCCTCGGTTTCCTGGGGCCAGCTGTGGGGGGCCCCGCCGGAGCACTTGTGCAGGGAGCCCTGGGTTCCCTGGGGGCTAATGAGCAGTTGGAGGTTCTTTGACAGTTACTGCAGAAGCGATAGCTATGTAGTCAGCTGTTCTTTTAGTTTTCTCATAAATAACTTTTACATCCTATGTTATATTAGGAATAAATGTATATATGTGTATATATTTTTAATCCTCACCTGAGGACATTTTCACTGATTTTTTGAGAGAGGGAGGGAGTAAGGGGGAGGGAGAGAAAACATCAGTGTGAGAGAGAAAATTGGTTGGCCGCCTCCGGGGCCAGGGATCAAACCTGCAACCCTTTGGTGGCACAGGACAACGCTCCCACCAGCCCAGCTGCACTGGCCAGGACACTAGCTGTGTTTTTATTTCTGGTTATTCCATATGGTTATAATACTGTACTAACACAGCAATAAACTGAGGCTAATCTTTGTGGGCAAAAGTGGGGGACTCTTACCCAGGCTGACTGTTTCATAAATGTATATGCTGTTGGACACAAAGGAAGGCCTGGACAGAGAGTAGAAATTGGTTTTACAAAAACCTAACATTGGTGTCTGTGCAACTAATAGTGTAAGTCCACTGCAGTGGGCCTGCTTTTATAGTGATATAAGCCCATCAACAGAGGAGAGTGAAGACACATCCCCTAGGGAGCCCAGGTGGAGGGAGATGTCTGGTTTCTAGCCTAAAGTGGCTCACATAGGAGTGTGAGGAGTTTCTTGTGGTAGTTTTGTTTTCCTCTAATTAATACGGTTTTCCTTCTACTTTCTAATGAAATTATTGATTGAGTTCCTAAAATATCTCAATAAAATTGAGGTAATGGCAGGCACCAGCTTTTATAACTTTAGATATTTTTGTGTAATTCCCTCTTCTTACCACTTTATTTCACAATTTGTACGAAATCTCGTTAGTGCAATAAATGAGACCATGGAAACATACTTAAGTTGTTGTAGGACCCAAACTTTTGAGGAGAAAGGAACACCAAGAATGGGTTTGATTTATGATCATCCACTTTAAGTTGGTTCTGAGGAATTCTATGCCTTTGAAAGTATAGATTGATGTCTAGTAAGTTAAAGAGAGCACACAAGAGTGGTGTTAATGGCTCTTCCCACCAGCTTGGTTGTTGGACTTAAATCCTCGCATCTGCTACCACAGTTGGGTAAGAGCTTTGCTATAGTGGACACAGGTTGGATTTGAACTGCCTTATGCAGACTCCCCCAAGGCTCTTAGAGCCTTTCTTATGTTTACAGAATAGTAGCAGAATATGTTTAAGAAGAAAATTTTTTAAAAGCTTGCTCACATAAGTATAAACATATTGTTCCTTTACCTGGTAAATAAAACGTTTTTTGTCCCATTTTCATTTGTTTTCAGGTAGTTCCAGAAATGCATCTCAAGATAGTCCACAGACATCAGGTACACATCTTACTTCAGAAGAGCTACGAAAGAGAAGAGAAGCCTACTTTGAAAAGTAAAGTAGTTGGTACAATATTAAAATTGCATATTCAGTATTTACTGTGGCTATTCTCTCTATTTGTGAACTTACAGCTTTGGCTTAAACTATTTATTTTATTTAGGATCCTCTTTTGTAAAAGACTGGTTACTGCCTGACCCTGGGAACATTGGGATGGGTTTTTTTTAAATTTACATCAAATAAACTGTGAAATGAATTGTTGCTTTAGGGAAAAACTTTGCCCCAATACTAATTGAATTTACATGAAATAGGGTGAAGGCAACCCTGCAAAATTTCAGTCATCAAAAGGAAAATGGAATTGGGTTAAGGCAAGAATAGTGCCTAACGATCCTGTGAATGTGCTTCTCAGTTACCTAACCCTGCAACATCTGTCAGTTCATAGGAAACAGCATTTATGGTAGGGGGAGCACACTCCCAGGTAGAGGTGGTGGCCGAGAGCTCTGCTCGTTGCCATTCTGCGGGAGTACTGCAGGTCCATCAACATCAGGGATATGCGGGCAGACCATAAATCTGAATCATCAGCCCCTAAAACCTAACTTTGTGCCCAGCTTTATAAACAGTGCTCTTAAAATAGAAATTTTACCCCAGAAAAATACCATTCTTTCTAGTGACTGTCATTCACAGGTCGTCTTCCCTTTTTCTTAATGATGAAAATCCATCTTAAAGATTACAAGATCTATAATAGATATTCAGATACACTGGTCCCAGTTCAAAAACCAAAGGCCAGCAGCTGAATCTGGCCTGTTAACTTACTGTATTTCATTCATTCTAAGATTTATAGATCCTTACACTTCAACATCTCTGCAGTGCACCTCAGAAGCATCTCACAGTCATAATTGGCAGGATTTTAGTGGTGCCTAAAATATTGGAGCATTTTACATTTGATGGTGTTATGAAGATAATATTTACCTTGTTTTCTGTGTTTGTTTGTTTTTAAGTCACAACTCAGAAGTATATGAAGGAAAGTTCTGATCAGCTGACATCCTCTTAATGTGAGATATTTCTAGTCTTTATTCAGTGATAGATTAATGGATTTAATTATATGTGACATTTCAAACTAGTGCTTATTAATACTTTTTACTTTTAAATTTTAAAATCAACTTTTATATTTTAAATATGATAAACTTCAAGTTTATATAAAAGTAGAGAAACCAGCATAATGAATCCCTGTTGCCCAGATTTAACAAATATTATCACACGACCAGTCTTGTGTTTTTATGCCCCCATCTCTTCCACCCCTAAGCTGGGATTATTTTGTAATAAATATAAATCATCATATCATTTCACCCATATTTATTTCAATGCATGTCTCTAAAATATATAGGCTTTTTCTTTTAACATAGCCAAATGCTATTGTCACACAATAATGTTAATAATTATCATGTGATAATTATTAATGGTAATTTTATAATATCAAATATCTAGTGTTAAAAATAACTTAAAACTACTTAATTAGATACAAACTAATACCCTAGAAAATTTATTTTAAGACATCAAAATGAAAACATAGTCCTAACTTTCCTTTAATTACTGATGTTAGTATTTTGGCACATTTTCTTCTAGTCACATAGACTCACATATATATTAGTTATACCATTTTCCCGTGATGGTAAGTATTCTTTGTAAATAGGCTATATGATATTTCATAAAATGAAAGTATATATCCTCATTTACATATGAACATTTTGATTTTTGCTGTTGTAATTCATAGTGCAGCGAGTTATCCTTGTACTTTATGCCTCAAATCTCTCATCGTGTCTTCTAATTATTCTGAGGATGTCAGATTTTAGTGTTAAAGGACATGACCATTTTTAAGGCCTTGGTACAGATTTCTAAACTGCTTTCCAGAACAATTTCCAAGTGATACTTTTACCATGTTTTTTTCAGACTTTGTTTTTTTTGCCAGAATAAAATTGTCCAAACAGACATACTTTATAGAGAATCTACAAAATTCACACGTATATCTAAGAAAAGGAAAACATCTTTAAAGTGTAAAAACAAATTCCTCTTTTATTTAAAATTTTTTTTAGATTTTTTGGGTTAGAAATGTGGAACTTCCAATGCATGAAACTTTTTAGAATAACGCAGTAACATTCCGTAATGGCTAAGGGAATTCTAACAAGCGCAGTGCCGGTGATAACTAACGCGCCGTTTTGTCACCCTGCCCCTTTATGGCGGCTGCGCATCGGTGTGGCTCCTTCCTGGTTGGAGGGCGTTGGTGGGAGGAAGGTGCGCAGTGAAGGCTTCCAGCTCTAGGTCCTCATCCTCTGCTCCTGGCTCCACCTTAGAAGTACTGGTGGGAACTTGAGAACTAGAGAAGACTTGGAGTCACATGTTGCTGAGAAGAGTTAAGAGCTAACTTCTTGGTATTTCTTTGTAACATTGGCTAACATTCAGAATCGTGTAGGGCTCCTTAATAAAGGAGCTGAGAAACGAGTACTCTCCTTTTCACTAGAATTTCTGATTATTAAGCCTAGGTGGGTCCTTGTCTTTCTAGCTTCCACCTTTGGGAACGTGGCTATAAGGTTATTGAACTATTTCTTTCTTCTGACATTCTCCCAACTGACCCTGGTGCTAACTTGTTACTCATTCATATTTATAAGTTTGGTTATTTTTTGTGTGTGTGGAGCATTCAAAGCTTCATACTTAATGTAACCACAGTATTCATGCATGAAGCATAAAAAATACTGTTAAAAATTTACCTGTTATAAACTCATACGTATGAGTAAGAGTTGTTAAATATTTTCACAGCCTTATTTTTTTCAGTAATAATCTCTGAATCCATTTTACTTACCATAAAACCCCCAAGCAAAACTATTATTATCAGCTTTGTCATTGTAAAACCTGCCTTCACTCACATGTTATGAACATCAAATCAAGTGAGGAGTGTAAAGCTATTTTATAAATGGTAAAGTGTTCACAGACACACATTAGCATGATTAACATCTCGCAGGTGTTATTCTGAAATGATGCAGATTCTTTTTTTCTGTTACTTAAAAAGTGTTTCCCAACAGGGCAGGTAACAAGTACTGTTTTCATGGTCATGGATTGCTGTGATAGTTTGATTGCCTAATACTTAAGCCATACCTTTAGTGGCATGGCTTAGTCAGGGTTCAGTTTAAGAAACGTAAACTACTAGAGGTGCTTTAAGCAGCAAAGTGTTTAATATAGAAATTATGGCCTTATACAATATTAGGAAGAGCCAGAATGCAGGCTGTGGGCCAGGCCTCCAGAATTCCAACTTGTTTGAAGAACTGCGACCACTGCCCAAGTTGAGATGACAGGGAATCAGGGTATCAAGTTTAAGAACACACTGCCCAAGCTGTGATCCTGGGATCAGGAAACTGCCACCACTGTTGCTTAGACATCAGGAAACTGTCCCCACGGTTGCCTAGACATGAAGACCTGGGAACATGAAATCTGGCCCCCACTGCAGAATTCTGGGCCTGCCACCTTCATGACTTGACTTGCTAGCAGAGAACAGCCAAAGCAGCAGGAAGATGGCTGTGCCTCATTTCTCATCCCTGCCTTTTGAAGCTCCTGCGAGTGCTTCATTGGTTTCCAGGTCTAAAGCAATTTAAGACATGTCGTTTTTAGCTTTCCAGACTCTGAGACAGAAGGCACATTAGAAGGCACAGTGGGAATGGATAATGCGTGCTATTCGAGTACATTCTGTCTTACAGTGTTATCACGTATTAAAGGTGTCAGAAGTGTTTCAAGGTTGGCAGTTCATTTACTTCTCACTTTTCATGAATTTAAAGTAGAATAGAAGTTACGCCTCTGAAGTCACTGCCTCACCTATCACTCCCTGGCATTATTACCTGTTTTCTTGAGTGTAGGAGGAAGAGGGCATGCAGAGATATCTGATGTGCCAGATATCACAGCCTGTCTTTCTTGTGCCATGTTCCAGAATGGAGTATGGAGTGTGCTAGTGGGAGTACATGGCCCACGATCCATCATTAGCCATGCACACCAGAGTCTCTTAAACGTGTGCAAATGTCAGTATGCTGGCTCAAAGACCAACAGGGGGAAAGGGCGATTCCCCACTGGTTGAATTTTCTTTGTTGCTCATATTTGAAACACAAGATTAAGGGGGACCCTAGAAAAATTATGCTATTAATAGTGTTATTGGTAATTTAAAAATTCTGGTTCCTTTAAAAATCCTATGCATTTTTTGAAAGCTATGGCTTCTCAGATTGTTGTCGTTTTTAAGTTTTTTAAATTTTAGCATATATATGTATATACAAAATCATTTGAAATATACATAAAAGCAGAAATAGTTCACAGAGCTCCTATCCCTGTCATTCAGATTTCCCAGTTGTTGACATTTCTAAACCATTTGAGAATAAATTACAGACATGATTTCTCATTGTGTCTCAGCACTTTGGTGTATATTTTCCAAGTATAAGGACCTACATATTACATCATAACCATCATGTTTAAATGTTTTATGACATTGTTTTTCCTGCTTAAAAAAATTCAGGGAGAACTTATTTTGATGCAATAGATATTACCAAACTTGATAAGGTATGTTAAATAGTTTTCATTTCTTACATTCATCAAGTTTTTGGTGAATGCCTACTTTGTGCCTGGCACAGTTTTATGCACTGGGGGACAACAAGGTGTGTACTCTTGTTAGCTTATACTCTAAAGAAGAAGACAGAAGATTCCAGATGGTGATAAGTGTATGCTGAAAATGAAAATGAAGTAATGAGATAGTGAGAATGCCAGGTGGCGACTTTAGGAGGGTGGGCAGGAAAGGTACCTCGAAGGAGGTATTTAAGCTCTGATCTGAATGACAGGAAGGATCCAGCTAGAGAGATCATGTTAACTTGCATGTTAATTGGACATGCTTTATTTTTCTTGAAGGTGCTTATTTTCAGTGACCTCCCACAACATTAAGGATCTGTAACCAACACACTTGCATAAAAATAGCTGCCAGTGAATCTTTTTGTATGATGTGTTATTTTGTGGTAAAAATACCTGCCTACTAATTTCTCTAATTCAAATTTTACATCTAGGTTGCCTAGGATTGCACTGTGATACTTTAACAAGTATCAGACTGATGCTCTTGCATTCTTCTGAGGTTCATGCCAGTGACTTTTGTTTTGTGGAACCATTTATTTTCCATGTGAATAGTGTTTCTCATGGCATATTCTTAGGTTTTGTTTTTTTAATGTGTATTCTCTTTTGCATGTTTCAGGCAGCAGCAGCAGCATCAACAACAGCAGGATCCACCAGGACAGCTTTCACCGCCGTGTGAAACACCGACCCCAAATTCAGAAGCACTTGGCAGTGATCTAGGTACACCTCTGACCGTGTATCACACTCATTACCTGCACACTGTGACACACGGGCTCTGTGTGATTTTGGCTTTATAGGCTGTTTTCTTCTCTCTTTAATTGTATTGAAATTTTGAATGAACCTATAATCTAAATTTCCCTGGATTAAGGAGCAGGAGGACTAGAGCACTCAAGGAATGGTTTGCTTTAAAATCATAAATGATACTTGCAGCTTCACAGTAATGAGTACATTCTATGCAAGTTCCTCAGAGGTAATGAATATTAATAGGTGGAAAATAAATACATCTTCCCCCTGGAAAACTAAAACCTCCTGGGTGTAGTCTAAAAAACAACAGGAAGTCTAGAGTTATATGTCAGGCCTTGGTTTAATAAGTCTTACACTTTCACCAGTTACTGGGAATAGAAGTTGAGTGAGAACTGGATGACAGGACTTCCAAGCAGAATGTGTAAAGAACTCTCAAAACCGAGATAAGAAAACAGCTCAAAAAATGGACTTCACCAAATAAAATATATGGGTGACAAGCACATGAAAATATGCCCAACGTCACTCATCATTAGGGAAATGCAGATTGAGACCACAGTGAGCTACCATCACACACCTGTGAGAATGGTTTAATAAAGAAAATGGACAGTGCCAAAGGCTGACAAGGATCAGAGCAGCTGGGACCCATACACTGTTAGTAGATGTGTACAATGGCACAGCACCTTGGAAAACAGGTTAGTATTTCCTTACACACTTGAAGCAAACTGAGCCACGTTATCCATGGTCCCGCTCCTAGGTGTATAACCGAGATAAAGGAAATAGGTTCCCAGAAAAATGTGCATGTGAGTCCTTAGAGCAGCTTTATTCATAATTGCCTCAAACTGGAAATTGCCTAAACCTTGTCCTTCAGCTGGTAAATGGATGCACAGTCTGTGGACTGTTAGCAATAAAAAGGAATGACCTGGTACTTACTTCTACTCCTGCTAAGTATAGCTAATAAATGTAAGAATCTGAACGGTAGGGAGAAGACAGGCGGGCTAGGAAGCTCAGGAGCAGAGGAGTGACAGTGGTGAGTGGCCTGGGCTTCTTTTTTGCCTCATCTGTTATGGACGTTGTGCTAGAGAAGCCGCAGGTGCAAACCAAGAAAAAAGCACCAAGGAAAGCCTGCTCTGTGTAACCAAAAGGGAGCACCTAGCAAGACAGAAACTTTTTCTGGTACAGCCAAATAACCAGGCAAATAAAAACTGGCCCTGCCACCACCACACCCACCAGCGGAGGCCAAGTGGGAGCCTAGACTGTATCCCCACCTGCAGTATGGGGCACACCTCCCCGCCCCCAGGCCAAGGTGATGTCCAAGAAAGCCAGGTGGGGAGCTGGAAGTTTTACTTCCTCCAGGAGAAAACAGGCCCCTTTGCCGCGGGGGCCATGGTCACAGGGAGCCTGGACTTGCATCAGCAATAAAGAGGTGTCCCTCTGGCTTCCTGCCTGGGTGGAGTCAGGCTTAGTGGAGATTCAGGACTGTCACCGAGGCAGTAACAAGGCCACCCCCACAGTGTTGGTGAGAGACAGTGACAAGGCATTCCTCCCCTCCCAGGCAGGTGGATTTCAGTGGAGGACAGTGGCAGCCAGAACTCCCACATGTGTTCAGCAGCTGTGATCACACACACCCTGCCTGTCTGGGGCAGTAAGGTAGCACCCTCTTCCCCCACTGGTGCTGTGTCAGGAGGCCTGCTAAAAGAGGAGATTTAAATAAAATTCAGTCTTCTACTGTCCAGATGTCTAGGAGTCGATCCAAAATCAGTGTCATACCAAGAGCCATGGAAAGTTCAACTTGAATAATGAGACAGTTAAACACCTTTGCCGAGGTGACCGACATTGGAATTTTCTGACGGTTTTAAAGCAGCCATCATAAAAATGCTATAATGAGCAATTACGGATATGCTTGAAACAGGAAAAATAGAAAGGGAATAAATAGAAGCTACAAAGAACCAAATGGAACTTTTAGAACTGAAAAATAACAACTAACATTTTAAAACTCAGTGGATGGCCCAGCAGATGAATGGAAGGAAAGAGTCAGTGATCTTGAAAACAGAACAAGAGAAATTACCCATGCTGATCAACAGGGAGAGTTAGGCTGGGGAAAATGAACAGCCTTTGAGACCTTGGGACTATAATGAAAGACCTAACATTTGTGCCGTGAGAATCCAGGAAGGAGATGGGAAAGAGGGTGGGGCTGAAAAGGTATTTGAAGAAATAATGGCTGAAAATTCTCCAAATTTGGCAAAAGATATAAACCTACAGATTCAAGAATATCAGAGGACCTTAAACAGGATAAGCCCAGAGAAATCCATACTTAGTCTAATCTCTGAAAACAGAAGATAAAAAAATCTTGAAACCAGCTGAAAATAACCTACAGCAATTTGCATTACAGCAGATTTCTTACCTGAAATCTTGGAGGTCAGAAGGAAATGGCATCTTTTTCAAGTGCTGAAAGAAAAGAAAAGAAAATCTCAACCCAGATTTCTGTATCCAGTGAAAATTTCCTTCAGGAATGAAGGGGGAAATTAGAGAATTTGTCATAGCAGACCCACCCTAAAATACTGGCTAAAGGAAGTTCTCTGAACAGAAATGATACAAGAAGTAATCTTGGAACAGCGGGAAGGAAAAAACAATAGAAAGAATAAAATATGGGTAAATATGATAGATATTCCTTTTGAGTTTTCTAAATTATGTTTGACGATTAAAGCAAGAATTATAACATTGATTTGGTTTTTAGTGTGTGTACAGAGAATATTTAAGGCAGTTATAAACAGGAGAGTAAAAGGATGTAAAGGGAGGTCAGGTTTCTCCATTTAATTTGAACTGGTACAGGCACTTGGGAAAATACCTGGGCAGCTTCTTACAACCCAGCAGTTACACTCCTAAGCATTTATTCCAGAGAAATGGAAATTTCTGTCCATGTAAAAACCTATGCACGAATATTCATAGCAGCTTTATTTGTCATAACCCAAAACTGGAAACAACCAAAATGTCCTACAGGAGGTGAATGGTTACATAAACTAGTCCATACACTATATACACACTATGGAATAATACTCAGGATTAAAAAGAAACCAATTGTTGATGCATGCAACAACTTGGATGCCTCTCAAGGGCATTATGCTGAGCGCAAAAAAAAAAATGCCTCAAAAGGGCTTATACTGTATGTCTGTTCGTGTAACATTCTAAAAATGACATTCGGAGAGATGGCGAACAGCTTAGTGGTTGCCTGCAGTTAGGGAAGGTAACGGGGAGAGAAGTAGGTATGAATATAAAGGGATGGCAGGAGGCAGATCTTCGTGGTGCTATAACAGTTCTTGGTGGTGGTTACACAGGCCTGCACATATGATAAAATACCATAGAACTACACACAACATTGTACCAGTGTCAATATCCAGGTTTTGGGTGGAGCTATACTTCCGTAAGATTGGGTGAAATTGAGCCGAGGTGTACCCAGGTCTTATCTGAACTGTCTTTGAACTTCTATAAATAAATATTTTAAAACAGATTTTTTTTAAAGTAATGAACTGTGATATACACAACAAAGTTAAATCTTTCAGTTAGCATAGTGCATTTTGCCAGGGGAAGAAGCCATACTCAGAAGGCCCCGCACTTACTGTACCATCCCATTTATGTGGACATGCACGGAAGGGCAAACCAGGGCAGAGAATGTAGCTGTGGTTGTCTAGGATTAGGGGGTGGGGATTGGCCGCAAACGGGCACAAGAGATTAGCACAAGAGAATTTGGGGCGGCAGTGGAACAGTTCTGTACCTGGGTGCAATGGCGGTTACTCAACTCTATGCATTTGTCAAAACTTATAAAACTGTAGAAGAGTGAATTTTACAGTATGTAAATTTTAAAAATCTAAAAGGAAACTAGTAGTAAAAAAGAAATGCATTTTCTAAGAGTTTACCTTTTGATGACTGATAATTTTCCAGAAGTTTCTAAGAAATATGTGTATTTTCTTTCCCAACAGGTGGTCTGAGTGAAGAAGACATGCTTCAGGCAGCAGTGACCATGTCTTTAGAAACTGTTAGAAATAATTTCATAACAGAAGAAAAAAAATAATACCTTTTACAAATGTCTAAAATATTCATACTTTCCAACATTGTCCTGTGTGGTTAAAGCATAGGGTCCATTTTGGTAGCGTGTCAAAGAGAACAGTGTTCAGCAGAGGAAATGAGACTTTTAGGTGGTTTGCAAACAAAAAGAAGGTAGAAAAATGCATCAGTGGTAGGACTAAATAACGAACCTTCAAATACTAGCCAAAGCGTCCAGCAGGTAGAGAAATTTATACTAGTTTTCTCAATGTTTTTTCATTTTTGAGTGCAATATCTAACTTGTCTAAAATTAGGGCATTTTTTTTGAGTCTTTTTGCAGACCAACTAATAAGCTCTTGCCACAGAACTGTCCCCATATATTTTGTTTTCTTTTCCTCCCTCTGTGTAGGTAGCTTGGCTCACTTTCATTACCTAATAGTTGCTTCTATGTCTGATTAACTAAATTAACTTTTTTGGACAGTGTCTCTTCTCTGTGTTGATAATGGTTCCAGTAATATTTCCAGAAGGATAAGTGTCCTCCCTTCCCCTGTGTATTGTGCACTTGGGTGTTTTCTCATGTTATTGTCTGATCGCAATTTATCTGCTACCTGGTTTTTATTTTTCTACAACTCTTAAAAGGTGGTAATCTTCCTTGAGGTTTCTCTTTTGAAGTCCTCCAAGATGGGATCATTATTTCATGATTCTGGTGCATTCCTAAACTCTGAAGTCGGCTCTGCACAAGTATGTAAGAATAAATGAGCATTTCTAAAATGTGTGAGCACATCCTTTCCCAGATGCTTCCTGAACATCATCTCAGTTGTCAGAACTGTGCAGCTTTGCCGTGACCCTCTATCCAGCACCTTTTACTTCCTCTTCTCCAGCTGAGAAAAGCAGAAGCCCAGTATCCAAGCAGGTTTCCTTCTGTTGTAAGACAACATCTAATACCCACCATGAATGTGTGATAGACAGAATTTGGCCATCAATTTTAATAGCAGATTCATTTTATTTTTTCCCTTGTGATGGAGCTCTCTGTTCTATTTACAGCTGAGCCATGGAATGTGGATGTCGGCTTCTGCTGTACATCTAATAGGTATAGCTTGCCAGGGATCTGGAACATGAAAATAATTTACTAACAAAATGTATTTAAATTTACACTGTGATTTAACACTTGCATCATGTTGAAAATAGCTTAAAAGTTATAGAAGTCACACAGTACTGAATGGGTATGTAAATAAGAAAGTCTTTAGTTTTGATAAACATTCTTTAATTGGGATGCCCAGTGTGTCTTGCTAGGTCAATACAATGGTATTTTAGGTGAAAATTAACCATGTCTCATTGAAGTGGATGTTTTAGATCCTGTCACCTACTCTACATCCCTCATTTTCCATCCCCCTTTTAAAGCCCTTTTGAATGTTGAATTGTTCATAAGCTAAAATTAAGAAGACATTTCAGCCGACGACTTAGAAAATTAAAGTATGGTATACTGCCATACTGTCGTGTGGCTGCACACATTATCAGGGAAATTTTTTTGATCTAGGATTTATTGCTAAGTGAAAAGAGATGAGAAAATGCTTTTTATTTATGATTATGATATAGCTTTTTCTTGGAAAGAGACAGATTTTTTTTTAGTTACTATTTTGTGCCAAATGAAGTCTTCTGAAGTTTCCCTTAAAAAATTAAACAGTTGTACTTTAAAATCTAGTTTTCTTTTGACAATTGAAAATGTTTCAGAAGAATTGTAAAACTTTAGAACTGTAAGTGATGTTAGAGTTAGTACTACTCTCTCAAGACTTACAAATCAAAATACTTGGCCTTTACTTTTTCCCATTGAAAATTTACATAAAACTTCATACACTTGATTAGCTGCCTGATATAAAAATGAGAGGACGAATATGCATAAGTTTTAACCTAAAGTTTATAAAGTTCTTATATTAACCACCCTTGTTAAAGTCTTTAGGGAAATATGGTGTGTTGTCCTTCATTTGTTAGGGATTTTTAAAAAGCAAAGCTGAGCACACACTGGATACATTTGAATGTGTGTAGTTTGTTGTGACATTGTTATATTTGGCAGGCAGATCCAGAATCACTAGTAAGCTGCCATCTTGTTTGGATTGGCTTAAGTTTAATTGAACATTTAAATTCCATTCATTGGGCAGTATAAAAAGATGCCAAAGCTCATAACCACAGTATCAGAAAATTTAAAAGTTACAAAAAGCTATAGATCACATATCAGGAACTGCTGTTTACTATAAACTACCTGCAAGAAAGGAACAATAAAATTCACAACTGTCCTGCTAACAAGTTTATATTAAGATTTCCATTCTGTTTTACCAATTGGGAACACCTTAATGTTTAATATTTAAACTATTGGTATCATTTTTCTAATGTATAATTTGTACTACCAGGATAAAATACATACAGTGGCAATACTAGTGTTATAAGTAAAGTTTAAAACAAGCTTTGGAAATGCCACTTTTATATTTTGAGATGTCATGGATTTAATAAATATTTATTTATGTTTTAAAATTCAGACTAACCTCTGGATCTAAAACCATCAATATACATTTTTACAGTAATTAACTTACAGATATTTCAGTACTGTAAATTGTTTGAAGCGGTTGCTGTAGTTAAGCTATATTTTAGCTCTAAGATCTTGGCCAAATAATTTACAATTCACAGAATATTTGAGGTGCTTTTTTCTTTTAACTTGATTTTTCTTAATTAAGACTTTATTCATGCCAAAGTTAATGAGGAAAAAACCTTAAAACTAGTTAAGACTCATTATAGGCAAAACTACCAATAGTCTACATTGTTTCATTTAATATTAAGTTCAATAAAGTAAATTTTATTTCAATCAAAGCCTGAATCACATTTTTAATGTGTGCATGTTTGATATTGTATTTAATAGTATCATGCTACTGCCAAAATTTACTAAATGTCTTATAATTGGCCCATTGGACCGGTGCAAATTCAAAAAAGAATTGATTCAGTATATAAATTATAATTGAAATATCTTCGGTTGAAAAATGTTGATGTTTTAAGTTCTTAAGATTCAATAATTAATATGGATGACTTCCTATTAAAAATGTGACCTACAATTAGAGAGGCCTATGACCATTACTTCCAAAGTAAATTGTTACCTCTGGGCCCTCACAAGTACAAAGATGTTATGTATGTGATCTTAATTAAGAAAAACCAGATTGGATCAACTAATCTCGGCAGTGTAGATCTTTTTTTTTTTAATCCTTACCCAAGGACATGCTTATAGAGAGGAAGTGAGAGCGAGAGAGAGAGAAACATCGATCGGTTGCCCTCTGTATGTTCCCTGAATGGGAGTCAAACCCGAATCCCAGGCACATGCCCCGACTGGGAATCAAACTGGCGACCTTTCAGTTCACAGGGTGATGCTCAACCAACTGAGCCACACTTGCCAGGCTAATATTTTAAAATAAAAGCTTTCCTTCATTCCTGGTCCCTTTATAACCAGCATCTTTTGCTAAAGAAGTAAACTCTTGTATTTTTTAGTCTTATACATAAAAATATTTTTGTTCCATTCTGCTTTCATGAATGAAAAGATTATTGCATGGTTGGTTAATTCTTGAATTTTGATTTTTTTTTTAATTTGAAGAAAACCTTTGCTGTTTTCATTTTTTCCAAAATGATCTGGCATTTTAAGAATTAATACTAGCAACATCACTTGTAAATTCACAGTAATTGGCATGCTACATTAATAATATATCAATACTACTATGGACTCATAGGCAGTGGGGAGCAATAGTGAAATGTGTTGAGGAGGCACTTCAGTTTTCTCTTGCATAGTTCAGAGGTGAATGTTTCTGGGAATGTTTTTAGTGCTTTTTTTTTTAAAGAGGAAAATGTACATTTGAATGTGGTTATCTAATTTCTATAACACTGGATTACTAAGAATAACTTTTTAAAGGTCACTCTTCTATATAAAGAAACTATTTGAAATTCAAGTACAAAAAAACATCTGAAATAAAAAGCATTGTGTTTTGGCCATGATACAACTGCACTGTGACGGTGCCATTTGCTCAGGACTGGACTCTGCAGCCCTTCTGTGTCCACCCCTCTGAGTTCTTTTGCTGTTGTTACACACACAGGCCTTCCTGTCTGGTCCTTAGCAAAGCTGGGCTTCCAAATCACTGTTGAACACTGAGGATTCTATTGTTAATGTGGATGTTCTATAAGTTGTATTTTAAATATCAAAGATTATTAAATAAAGGTAATGTTTGCTTTTTTATTTTTGTTTTTATTTGTATTTATTGTTAATTCATAGCCTTGCCATTCAAAGTTTGGTTGGAAGACCAGCAGCATCTGCACCACCTAAGGACTTTGTAAATGCAGAGTTTCAGGCCACACTCCGACCTACTGAGAACCTGTGTTTTTAACAGGGATTGCCATGCAGAGTGAAGTTGGAGAAGCCATTTTATGGACTGCAGAGTAAAAGCAGGCCCGGGGAGCCCACTGATAACTCTGTTCTAGCTAACTGCTGCCAAAGGGCCCAGTATTACTGGAGCCTCTCATCTTTTCTAAGAAGCTAAGAATCCCACATTTTTATTTGAAATTGTTTAGAATGTTGGCTCAGTTTTTTAACCCTGAGGGCCAAACTACATTAGTAACAATTTTTAAGAGTGCTGGTTTTTCCTTATTTTATCCAACTCTGGACATCAGAGTCGAACTAATAATTGGACTCCACCTGGACTGACAGGATTATAGAATCCTCAAATTTTATAATGAGGGTTGTATATCCATTTTAGGCTTAATTAGGGTTCGGCACAAACTTTGAAACAAAATTTTTAGATTGATTATATGATCTTTTTAACTTAATAGCTTGGTGCTTAGAAGGGCCAATTCATTGAATTTGGATGCCACCAAATGATCTCTAGCACTCATCTGTGGCCTTTGTGAAATATAAGTTGATTTGAAGTCCTATTTTATGTTTTCTAAAAACATCTTTTATAAAAGGGAATTTTGGGGTTGTCCTTATCCTGAAGACTTGCATGTTTTAGGATCCTTTTAACCATTTTGTATGGGTGTCACCAAATGTTCAAAATTCATGGGTCCAGTTGACCTCTTCAGCCTGTCCTTTTGACATTTCCCCTTTTTCCACTGTAGTCCCAGCCGGCCACCTTACAGAGCTTCAGATAAACTGGCCCTTTCCCACCTGCAGGCATTCTGTAATATTCCCTGCCTCCTTTCCTTTGCACCTTTTGAGATCCCTTCTCCTACAGTTCATTTGCCATCCCCTATTATAAGGATTCTCTTTCAGGGGGGCTACCACTCTTTGCTGTGACCTCCTCTCCCAAGATTGTTCCAGTTTTCTCTGTCTGGAACCCCAGCCACCTTTGTCTCATGGTCTGCTAGAGAGAAGCAATTTCTGTCATTCATTCAAAACACTTGAGCACTTGACTGTGCAAGTATGGTTCTGGAAGCTCAGAAACAGCCATGAATAAAATAGTCTGCTCTCATGGGCTTGTAGTCTAGTTGGCTGTTCGGTAGTGAGAACATTTAATGATCTTGACTTCATAACGTGTTAAGAACTATGCTTGTTCTGTGAGACAGGAAGACAAACAGGATGATGTGACAACGTGATCTGGAGGGAGGGCTGCTACAGAATGGGTTCAAGAAAGGCCTCTGTAGAGGTGACGTTCAGACAGACACCTGAAAATGATGAGAGCCATGCGATGTGGTGCCACCACACCTGCCTGAGGAGACAGCAAGCATGATGGCTCTGAGGTGAAGGGTGGTGGCTTGTTTCTGACGAACAGAGAGAAGGCTGAAGAAACTAGCAGGTAGTGAACAAGAGATGAAATTGGGATGTAGCAAAATCTTACCGTGTAAGGTTTCATAAACAGGTAAGTATGGATTGTATTTATATTTTATTACACCAAGCACTCTGGTTCCACTTTCTAGAATATTCCCAAGCCTTCATTTGGGAAAAAAACAACAACATTTAAAAGGCTCATTAGCCCAGCTGGCCTGGCCCAGTGCTTGGGCGTCAACCTATGAACTGGGAGGTCACAGTTCAATTATGGGTAAGGGTACGTGCCCAGATTTCCGGCCCTATCCCCAGTCGGGGAACTGCAGGAGGCAGCCAATCAATGACTCATCATTGATGTTTCTATCTTTCCCTCTCCCTTCCTCTCTCTGAAAACAATACATATATTTTTTAAAAATTTAAAGGCTCATTAACTACAGCTACCAAAGAGCATGCCAGTGTCCACCTTAAATAACTCATAAAATTGGCTGAATGTTTAACACTAAAGATACTGTTTAACCTATCTCAGATTAGAATTTGTCAACTCCCACTACCCACTCGTCCATTTTGTTTTTTTGTTAATTCTATGCAATTATTTTCATCACCATACCTACGACTATAGTTCAGATTTGAAACCTTAGTATCATATTTGGTTGTTAACCCACATCATCAACTATAAGTGATTAACATCTGGATCTCCCAGTTACACCTTTTTTGTACTCAGCCACTTCCAGCCCAGGACATCATCCTATCCGGTAGGGGCAAGTGCAGTAATCTCTTAGCTGTTCACTTGGCCTTCAGCCTCTGTTTCGAGGCCAGCCTTCCCAAAGCTGCTATCGCCACTCCAATTACTTTCCAGTGAATCTTCATTACTGTCAAATGTTATTACAGGCAATAATGTGTGTAAACATTGGAAAGGATGGTGCCAAATCATTTGTTGAAATGATTGTATTCCTAGCCAACCTAAGGAAATGAACTGAAATGCTATTGAATACATAAGGGAGGTCATTTTACAAATAAACTGATGCAGAGAGAGGTTAAGTAGCTTACAAGCTAACAGGTGAAAGATCCAGGCAGTCAGCCCCCGGGGGCACATCTAACCCGCAGGCAAATGTTTAGTACACACTCCCTGGAAGAGATGCAAGTGTTCTTCTAAAATCCCAGTTTCAGGGAGAGCTATTGCCTGGTGCCATGACTCCAACTAGTGGGCGCCCGGCCACGTCCCATGCACAGGCAGCCCCACCTGCGGACCCCGCCCGAGAGGCGGTCTGACCAGCGACAGCGGCTGCGACGAGCTGTGAAGGCCGCTCCCTGCGGGCGCAGCGACCCGCCGAGTCTCCCCGCGCCAGTGCCTTCGCGGGTGTCAGAATTAAAACGCTCAGGTTCCCCCGTGTGGGGTTCCCGGGCCACGTCGGCTTCGGGAGCACACCCGGCAAGGGTGGGCTCTGCCTGAAATACAACCAGCGTCCGCGGGCAGCGCTCCCTCCCTCCGGGTTCCCGCGGGGAGTCCCGCGGCCAAAGCCAGGGGACAGCCGGGAGCCTAGGCCGGCCGCACGCGGTCCTCCGCGATCCCACGCTCCCTTGCGCCAAGGACACGTCCGGCAGCTCCGCAGGGCCCTTCTACGCCACCGCGGCGCGTCTCTATGGTGCGTTGCCGCGTAGAGAGCGGGTGTCATGGCGGCCGGCGGCGAGTTGGCAGGAGTTGCCCACGGGACTGGGGGAAGTCACTAAAGCAGAGGAAGAAGTGGCCCGACTGGACAGTGGGAAGTCGCGGGAATGAGCGGAGGCCCCGCGAGGGCGACTGTGTTACAGGAGGCGGGCCCCCGGTAAAGCCCCAGGCCAGGCCTCTGTGCAGAACTGGACGTTGGTGGGAGCCCCCGAAGCCGGCGTTGCCTAGGAACCCCTCATTGTGCGGTCGAATCCTGAGTGTTTAGATTTCGGAGCGAAGGCAGCCGTTCGAAGACCTTTAGCGGGATCGTCTGACGGCGCTGGACGCTTTTTTCCGGAGCGGACCCGGTCGTTCTCTTAACCCGCAGCGATGTCGTCCTGGTTGGGGGGCCTCGGCTCCGGCCTGGGCCATTCCCTGGGTCAGGTCGGGGGCAGCCTGGCTTCCCTCACTGGCCAGATTTCAAACTTTACGAAGGATATGCTGATGGAGGGCACGGAGGAAGTGGAAGGTAACAGCCGGAGCGACGGGGGAGGGCTTTTCTGGGACCCAGGGAGCGTCCGTTTGGTCCCCACTCCCATCCGTCAGAGACGTGGCCGGGTCGCCGAGGAGTGTCACTCCGCCCCCTTTTTCTGTACTTTCCTCCTTTTGCTCCTTCTCAACCGGTTTTCTCCGAGGAGAGACCCCTGACGCCCGGGGCAAGAGTTCTGGTTCTCCTCCCTTTAAACCCTCGGGCTGGCTCCGAGCGGCGCGAAACTGCTCCTAAGTTGAGAGTTTATTTTGTTTGGTTCATCCACGCCCACCGCTTACTTCGTCCTTAACGGGGGGGCGGAACTGATTTAGAATCTCTTCCTTTACACTGACAGTTAAAACAAATGGTTTGTGTAGGACACGTAGTCACTATTCCCCTTCGATTTATGTAACAGTTGTAGTAACTCACGAAGTATTTCGTATCGCTCACCCTTGTCTGACTTGACTATATAGGGTGTCCCCCCCAAAAAAGTACACACGCGCTTTGAATAATTAGGAAGGCAGTGTTTATTAAAATACATTTCCTTTTCAGAATTGAGCTCTCAGCTGTTAAAGTGTGTGTATACTTTCTTTCTTGAGACACCCTGTATTGTGAGTGAAGCATAGCTATGTTTTTCCTATTCGTTATTTTCTATTTTTGCGTATTCCGGTGACAGTGTTCCCATTGAAAATGTATTTTTCTGCCTAATTGCTCATTGCCCCAGTAGAACAAAGGAGATTCTCTATTCTTTGGGTATCCTTAGCAGCCTTCACTCATTTTTGAAGTCCTTCTTTTGTTTTACTGATGAATAGTGACTCAGAGTTGCATGGTAATCAATGGTTAAGTTAATTACTATTTTGACTTTTTAGTATTTCTTTCTGCAAGTAGTGTTTAGATCAAAAGAGTTCTTTTTTTTATAATTTATTTTCTTTTATTATTTATTGATTTGATAGAGAGAGAGGAAGAGAAGCATCAATTTGTTGTTTCACTTATTTATGCATTCATTGGTTGGTTGCTTTTATGTCCCCTGACCAGAGATCCATCCCGAAACCTTGACAAAGTGGGATGATGCTCTAGCCAACTGAGCTACTGGGCCAGGGCTCAAAAGAGTTCTTCAGTCTTAATCTGGGTCTACCTCCGGAGAAGTAACGAGCTGGACTTTTGGATAAGAGCAGTTCCTTTGACAGTTTTATTTTTTATACATTCTGGTTTAACTTTTTAAGTCCTGATTGAACTGAGCATTCATGTTTATTTGGCTGAAGTAAAGTTAGTTTGATAAAAAGATAGTATTTATATTTAGAATTTCTGTGGGTCTATTTAAAGGGGAGGAAGGTTGGTGAATTGCCCAAGTCCATTTTACTGCTTGAGGTATCCCTTGGGTAGGAGGCACATCAGGTGGGGCAGGTTGGGAATGGGAGTGAAAAGGATTCTTCCTGTGTTCTGGAAAGAAAGGGTCATGTGAACTCAGAGGTAAGTCAGAAGCAGATAACATATATAACATGGAGAGTGACTAATCTCTCCTTGTATCCTACATTGGGGAAAACAGTTGGCAATTTCTTTGACTCTAAACCAGAAAGTATGCATACCCCCAACCTGCATGTCCTGCAGGCTTAAGGTGGAATTCATTTTTTTCTTCCCACGAGATATGTTCCTACATTCTCAGTCTTAATGATTTCACCATCTACCTAGCCTCCTAAAATGGAAATCTTTGTCATCTTTTCTTTGCCTCTTTCATCTCCTACTTCCAGTTGGTTACCAGATCATCCTGTGCCAGGAGTGTTTCTTATATCTGTCCTTTCCTTTATCACTCCTGTTTATTTGGTTCATATCCCCATGATCTTTCCCATGCACTGTTTCTCTTTCCCATCCTGTCATCCACTTCTCCCTACTCCACTCCATTTTCGGTTGTGTTGTCAGTTACTCTTCTAAAAACAAATGTGCTTTAAAATCTCTTGACCCTATTACTTACGGGATGAAATCCAAACCTCTTAGTGTTGGGAGACCAGAAACCTATCCTATCTGGATTCAACCTGCCTTTTCCAGTCTTACCTCTTGTTCCCTCCCCTTTTCCTCCAACTGCCAAACAAATGTGCATTCCATACACGTGCATGCTTGCACCCAGAGCTTGTGAGCTTATGCCACGTGGACTTTGCGTATCTACTTGAGGCCTCTGCATGGAAAGCTCTTCCTTTCCTACTTCCTCCTCTGTCCTCCTTTGCCTAGAAAACAATTTTTCCTATATGATCCTGCTCGCATGTCAGCTACTTGGTAAAACCACTCCATGGCAGGTTGAATTGATGGCAGGTGATGTGTGTTCTAACAGAACTTTGTGGATCTCTCCCTGACAGCACTTAGCATATTGAGTTATAATTTATCTCTTTCCTTGATGCTCAGGGTAGGGACTACTTTTTATTTTTCCTTATGTTACCAGTATGTGGCATCTTTCTTGGTACATAGTAAAGGCTCAGGAAAATTTTACTCAGTGATTCAAAATCTTCAAAGTTGCTTGATGCTTTTGTTTTCCTTTGTATGAAAATAGGACTTGCTTAACACCTAATTACTGGTTTTGTAAATCATTGAAAAATAGGGTCAGAGTACAGTTCATTTATTCATGCAACAAGTATTTATTGAGTGTGCGTCCTGTGTCAGCAGTGAACAAGATAATAGTCCAAGAATAGCACTGGTAGTACAGCTTGAAAATCACCCATGTTTACAATATCAGAAAGTTGCTGTTCTACCAAACAGGCACTGTACTGATTTATTCAAGGTTAGGAGCTTGGGGTTTTAAGTCAGACATGGGTTGAAATTCTATTTCCTTGCATTAAAAATTGTGGGATCTTTGACTAATTATTAAGTACTTACCCTCTAACAGGCAGAGTTTCCTTATCTGTTAAACAGGGATGCTCATACCTGTTATGAGGCTGGGAGGATTAAGTGAAACCATGAGTGTAAAGCGCCTAGCACAGTGCCTAGCAAGCAGTGAGCACTAACAAAGGGTAGCTGTTGTTTCTGTTTTCCCTCGTTGAGGAGGAGTCTTTTGGTCTGTATAACATCTCCCCTTTATTCTTAAAAAGGCCAGGATTTTTGGGGGGAGGTGAGAGCAGGAGGTTTGCATTAACCATTTTTTATTCCTCTTTGAAACGATTGCTGCTTCCATAATTCATTTCCTAAACAAATTAGATTTAATTTTGCTTCTGAGTAGCAATTAGTCCTGTCAGAGTTTTAAGCAAGATGTATAAACCACCACAGAAGCAACCGCACCTGGTGATTTTCAAAACAAGTAGAGTGGGTTTGTCACTTTTATGGGATGCCACTTGTATTTTCTTTTAATTTAAACTAATTCAGAGAACTTATTTTTCTAATATTAAAGTGGTGTGAGTAATGAAAATTACGAGTATACTTAGGAAAAACCTAACTGTGGATGATAATTTTCTGGCCGCATCAATGGTGCCATTTTGCCACCTCTGGCCTCTAAGTCTTCTCTTAAATGGAAATGTACAAAATCAGACTGAGCTATTCCTACTTTAAATTGTGTATATTATTTGAAATAAGCGTTATTTTAGTGTATTTTCATTCTTTGTTTATAGGTCATTAATTATTTGAGTACTGAGAGCAGAAATTAGAAATAAGACCTTAAGCCCCAGTTGCATAAATTTCATCTAAACAGAGAGATTGAATTTGTAAAACTTGATTTTCCAAATTGTAATGAACAGTTCCAAGGGATAAAGGTAGACATCCTAGGGTGTAAGATAGGCAAAAAGAATGACTTCTCTGACAATGAAGAACATTTGTGGCAGTAGGAAGTTGTTATGAAACCAAGTGATATTTATCTTCTGAATGTGTTCTGGGATCAGCATACCATTCTGTTTAAAGCTCAGTGCAATATATTTCCCTTACAATGCCTGTTTATCAATTTATATGGTGTTGATCAAATATTCAGTATGTGCTGTTTCTTTTGTAGCAGAATTACCTAATTCTAGGAGAAAGGAAATTGAAGCCATTCATGCAATCTTAAGATCAGAGGTAAGGAAAATTAAAGACTACTATTGAACTTAGGTTTTTTTCTTTTTCAAAGCCATGAAAGTTATTCATGCTTTATTTCAGTCCTCTCTTTTTAATGCACTCCTTACCACTTTTTATCTCTTGCTCTTTAAGTTTTTTAAAGCATTACCATCTTCCTTTAGATGAAGAATATATATATATATATGTTATTGCACTTTGCTGTTTAATATTCCCATCTCTGCTTCTATATGCTGGGAGTAGGAAAACTGCAAAATGTAGAAATAATAGTGCCAACAATTTATCATTGTCAAGGATTTACTATGTTCTGACAGTGTGCTAAATTGCAGTATCACATTTAAGTATAAATTCTTTTAAATCTAGAGCTTTTAAGTTCCCTAACATTAAAAAAGTATGATATTTGAATACCAGGAAGTTAATAATATAAGAATAGCAAATTAATTTTATCATCTTTTTCATTATTAGTGTCTTTTGGTGACTAGCTCTGGACATTGTACATACTTAATAGGGATGAAGAAAACTTGGAAAGGGTTCAAAGGAAAGCCACAAAGAACTTGGAAGGATTTAAAGTGAGATCTATTGTAAAGTATGAGACATTTCAATAATTTAGTCTTTGGATAAGAGCAGTGAGGGAACACTTAATCATATTTCAGCAAAAGATATTCTTAGAGGACTGTGGTAAGCATGTTTTCCTATCTGTTAAGCCCATAAAAAGAGAAAATTGAATTTAAATATAAAAAAGTATTTACTTACAACAAGCATTTTTGAGTTCTGGTCGAGATTACCAATGTGAGATTGTGGAATTTGAAAATAGGGGGACCTCTCAAGAGGAATTACAGTAGTAGTCTGCCTCAAGAGAAGATGGCAGTTTGGTGGTACTTAAGAGACATTAGCTGCAATTACCTAATAAATAGGTGCTTTAGTAACAGGTGAACTTAATGGCATCTTTGTTTGTAAGGCTGAGATAGGAAATTGTTCCTGTATTCCCTAGAGAAATCTTTAGTACAGGCCCACCCAGAAAAATTATATGGCAGAGTTGTGTGCAGTGGTATCACTTTAGGCAAATTCGCCAGTTTACATTTTGGGGGGGGAAAGTAAATAGGGTTAACCAGCTTAATGAGCATCTGCTCTGTATTGAGCTGGAGAAGGGAGATAGAAACCTTCTATCCCTCTTTGATGTCAGGTTTAATCTTTCATAATGTTATCATTGGGCTACATGGCAAATATGATTCTAGTGTTTAGAAATATATATTTTTAGTATAACACATCCCCAAATGAAAGCCAGCTTCTTCATTTGGTGCTTATGCAAAGTAATGTGAGCTCCTCAAGTACTAGAGGAAAACACACCATTGGACTTCCCAAGGGCTTTATTTTCTAAGGTGATTTTAACTATACATGATTCTTTCCTTAGGTCAGCACATAAGCATTTCACACCCTAAGCCCTTATGTGACTGAACAGTGAGAGAATAAAGCGAAGATATGATTGAAGCTGTCAGGAAACTTACAATGTAAAGTTCTATTTAGAAAGTTGTAGTTTAGACAGAGGGCAGTGTGTTTTCCAGAGGAAATTAGATTTGTGTACAGATGTTAATGTTTGAAGGAGACTGAATAAATTGGGGTTCTTTCGTTGCAAGTAACAGCAGCCAACCTAAGCAAATGTAACCCTTTATGCCAAGAAAAACAGTTATCACATTTACCGTCTGCATCCAATGGGCTCTTTTAATTTTTTTTAATATCAAATCATTTTACAAGTAATTTACAGAAGTAAGAATAAAGTCATAGTGAAAAACTTTATTAGACATTCTAATAAGAACTTATATATAGCAAATCCAGATTTCTATATGCTTCTGGTTTTAAAAACATATACTCAAAATAGGCAATGTTCTTTGAATGCAATTTCCTGCTTATTAGCTCTTAATGCATGAACTGGAATGTATCTTATTTTGTAAATCCTGATTCTGCATTCACTTACATTTCTAATAGAGTCTAGCTTATCATTATTTCTGGTTCTTATTTTTACTTGTATTATTAGATACAATACTTTTGAAAACTCTAATGGTTCATGATTTTGTTGAAGAGACAATGGGTTGTCATCTTTGATCCATAATTACAAAGCATTTTTATTCTTAGATTTATAAATACCAATTTAAATGATCAATCCTTTGAATTTTTTTCATTTTTATGTTATCTGTTTCCTCCAAATTACTTGCCTTCAGCATTTGTTCATGTATGAACTGTATCAAGTAAATGTTCAAATGTTCATATGGAAGAATACTGTCACATATCCATTTAGCACAGTAGGCATGGCTCAGGTCCTTGTCAAAAAATATTGTGAGCCCTAGCCTGTTAGAGTGTCAGCCTAAGGACTGAAGGGTCCTGGGTTTGATTCCTGCCAAGGGCATGTACCTCGGCTGCAGGTTCGATCCCCGGCCCCATGCAGGAGACAACCAATGGATGTGTCTCTCTCACAACAATGTTTCCCTCCCTCCCACCCTCCCTTTCTCTCTCTTCCTCTCTCTCTTTTCCCCACTTCCACTCTCTGAAAAGCAATGGAAAAAAATTATCCTCAGGTGAGGATTTAAAAAATATATATATTGTGAGATAAAGTCTTTTCTCATTGAATGACTAATTTGATGAGAACACCATTTCCTTTTTTTTTCTTAGGCATGTATTGCTCACCTATCAATTCTTGAGTTTGAGAAAATTTACTTAGGAAATTGTTATTTGAAGACTGGTCTGAGATTTTGCTTCTACACTCAGTTTCACTCTAACAGTTAGACTCTAGAGTGCTGTTTTCTGTATCTTTGCATTGATCTTGGTTGTGTAATAATTGTTTAATATTTTTCTCTGTTCTCTTTGTTGAAAAGTGAAATTTTTGAATTTTCAACTGTGTTCAATGAAAGCAAAAAAAAAAAAACCACCAAAACCCTACAAGATATCTCCAGATAGCTTTTATCTTTTTAAAAGATGATGCAATACTTTGCACAGTGCAGTCAGAAAACTGGTTATTTCACTATTGCATCATTCTTTTATGTGATTCCATCAGTCTTTCATTTTCTTATTAAGTCTTTTTTAGCATAGTAAGGAATAATTGATGAATAATGATAAAATAATTCTTCGGATGATAAAATAGCAAAATGTTTCAAGATACAGAAAACACAAGATCATTATGATCCCATGATTATGCTTAGACTTATAAAAGGGCTCAGTGTATCCAGTGGTAATTGCAAGATAGAATGAGTTTTATTCTGTTAAAAAAATAAGTGAATTTTCTGTGTTTATTGGAACACCTCTAAAAAAGAAGAAAAGGCTTGCATATCCTTTTAGATAGTTAGGACTACTGAGAAAAGAAATTCACAAGCTAAAATTAGTCCCAGGAGATCGTGATGGTATAAGGATGAAGCAGGATGGAGTAATTTAAGGATAAGAGTAGCTCATGGATTCCAAGGGCAGAAATTATAGCCCGTCTTTGAGAAGGATCTGCAGCCAGAGCTGGAAGCCTTCGGGAACCTGTCTCTCTCCCCATTGCTCTTCTCCTCTTTGTGTGTATTTATTGTCTCCTTTCAGACCAGCCCTCTGCTCCATATTCCACATAATAGGAAATGGCCCATACGCTCCTGGTGTGTCTCAAGTCAGCACGTGAAAAGAGTCTGTCCTTCGTGTGCCTTCTCAGCCTTCCTGAGTGACTCACATGGCCAGGGAGATGAGGGGAGATGGCCAGTTAGGTAGTAGCCAAATCGCAGGTTTCTGAGCTCTAGTTATGAGAGTTAAACAACTAGCTTTAGGTATTGTATGTGAAAAGGCCTAGAGTGACTTTCATGATGAGGTTTTGACTTCCTGTTGCTTCAGTTATGTATGGTGTTTTTCATGTTAACAGAAAGTCACGTAAAAGCATCTGATAGAATAGAAAGTAATCAGTTGTGTGACCACTGGTCCTGTTTCTTATTAATATTTCTTCAGCATAACCAAGGTCTGTGTTAGATTTCTGGAGATAGTGTCCCAAACTAGGATTTGTGTGTGTGGTAATTTTTCCATTAATTCACTCCACTGATTTTCTGTGGGAATTAATATAATCTCCCTGGATCATAATTTTCACATTTGTCAATATTAGAAATTCCTAGAATATAAGAAATAGATGACATCTGCAAAGTGAAGCCTCCACCTTCTAGCAGCAGCTCTCTTTTCCACCATCAGTCTCCTTATTCTGTTATTGTTAAGCTATGTTTGTAGATATATTAGTAGAATTCTTAGTGAATTATTATCTGTAATAATGTGTAAATTCCTTTTTGTAAAAAAAGTTTTAGTGTCCATTTCTCTTACTCCATTATGTATTCATTCAGATTTCAGAGAATGATAATAGGTCAAGATAATTTAATATTTAGGTACATAAAATTTAAGTAATTTTTTTCATACATGTCAGCATCTTAAAACAAAGGACTATGATACCTAGATTCATTGAATTATACTTAGAGTGTTTGTGTACTTCTAACTGTAGTTTTTTAAACCAGGTAGTTTTCACATCAGGTTTTTCAGAGGTGCCTCAGGAGCCTCTGGGGTTCAGGCAGACAAGTGATATGAGGCTTTGGCCTGATCTGTACTTCAGCCAGAAGTATTTTTAAAAGAGATTTCTTTTAAAAAGTTCTGTTTGGAGAGAAAACAAAAGTTTAAACATGTAATCTAGTTCATTTATACCAGACATTTGCTGCCTACTATGTGCTAGACATTGGTTATACAAAGATGGAGGAAACATTGATCAGCAGCTTTTTCTTAGCAGAAAATCAAACTGAACAAGATTTATTTTTTAATTTTGGCTCAGAATTATTTATAGTCTGTAGAAACATGCTTATTGCAGTAGAAACTTTAATGAAATGTGTATTTTAAAGGCCAGAATTCTGTCCTCTATGAATTTTTTAAATTTTGCGTCTTTTTTTATATGAAGCAATGTTTTTTATAATGCCACGCATGTAACTGTTACTAACATGTTTCACTTTTTAGTGTTTTTGTTAAAATACTTTTTTCTTTGCTTCTAGAATGAAAGACTAAAGAAACTTTGTGCTGATCTAGAAGAAAAGCATGAAGCTTCAGAGATTCAAATAAAGCATCAATCTACAAGTTATCGAAATCAACTACAACAGAAAGAGGTAAAGGTTATTACAGTTACTTCATACTTATTTCACTCTAAGGCATTTAGGAAGTTTTTAAGAGCTATAATATAAATCAAGCTATATTTAGATCCATAAAAATATCGAAAGAGTGTTGAAGTTAATAATTACCAATTCAGTTGATATCACTAATTTAAGAAGAACTCTGTAAGCCTTTTTTATTATGCTTATGTTACATAAACTCACCTTTGTGGAGTTTAATTTCTGCTTTCCAAAAGAAGGAAAGTCCCTGTATAAAATATCTTTAGGCATCTGTTGCTTATAATTTCTCATTTTATGAAACCTATTTTCTTATCTGTTTACTTAAAATTGTTTGAAATAAGTGTGATCATTGCTAATTTTAACTACAAGTGCTAATATATGCTATACTGGTATTTACTTGATTTTCCATGGAAAAACAGAATATTAAGTATTTTATAGTGGACTTATACTGTTCTGTAAATTTCTTCTCCTTTAGTTTGATAGAAATAGTTATTTTGGAATTGGCTTATCTTTTCTTTGTAGTACTGGTAATGGATATTATACAATATAACCAATGTCATGAATCCTTAAAATATAGACTATGTCTCTGTTTTTCATTCTGTTGTCGAATTCTCTTTAGTGTTCAGTACTAACTAGAATTCGGTAATACTTCTATTGAATAGAACCATTTCTTGTTTCATTATCTAGATCATTTGGGTGTTCTTCATTTTGTTGATGAAATGTTCATTTCTGCCATAAGTTCATATTTGGGTTTTTAAAATTTAGATGCACTGATTTCTAGTTCCTTTAGTGGCATATTAAGATGAAAAATTAAAACAAACCACATTAAAGATAAATATAAACACTTAAAGAAGAACTTAATTTCCAGTCTGTTGGGAATTTCTTAAAATGAATTACTACCAAAAAAAGAATATAAAAAAGCATAACTACAAGTACAAATTAAAGTTAAAAGCCTACCTTATTTTAAAAGGCTCAACTGATATAAAATTACTCTGTCACATTGCTTTAAAAGTCTCTACGCCTTACTTTTTGAATTTATGTACTTTCCATGGACAGGTAGCAAACATTCATGGCATAAGTCCGCACACCACACTTTGAGTAGCACTGACATAGATATTACAGCAGAGCAATAGTTCCCACCCAGGGGTTTACAGCTGAATCATAAGTGACACTTAAAAAATACACAGGCTCATGTTTTCCAGGAGATTCTAATTTAGCATACTGAAAAGAGGCCCTGGGATTGGTATTTTTTGAAAACTCCATAGGTGGTTTCGATGCTTACATCCTAGTTGAAAACATTGCTGTGGAAAATTTTTTATATTAGAGGGCAAATTAAGCATTCAAGTTTAGAGATGCCTCTTTGTTATTAGAGCTTACTCTACAACTTGATATAAGTGTTTGGTGTATATTGAGAACTTTCTTTGTATTATAGCTACATTTGAAAAACATTGTGGATTTTAGTACTTTTTACCAGAATGGAAGATAATATATGAATATACTTTATCAGAATCTATTTGCTGTCCTCACTGTGATGTTTATATTCCCTAAAGATGCAATTTACCTTGTATCATATATTGGAAAATGAATGAAATCTATGAACTACTATTAGAACCTCCATTAGAGAAGGAACTCTGATGTGAAAACCTTGTTTGTTATGACATTTGACATACTTGTGTCTGATTTTTGTTTGTCTAGTTGCTTGACATGCACATTTAGTAATACTGTATTACTTGTTGGCTTGTCTCTTCAAGTATCCAGTTTTCCTCAGCTGTGGCAGGGTGTCTTCTGGACTAGCTTGAATGTTTTAGAAAGCTTATTTCAGTTCTTTCTAGCCTACTTCTATGTTTTGTCTCAGAATGGATTTGACATTATGGTTAAGTCCTCTGTTCACAACTTCTTTTGGACAATGACTTGTCAACACTCTGCTCAGGGTTTTAGAGTGTTTAAACTGTTCTCTCCCTGAGTAGAGTCAAATTTTCACTGGCCCTTCTTTGCCAAGGCTAAAGCCAAGGTGTCTGTTAGTGCACAATTTCCTTCTTAGACTCACAAGCCAGTAACCACAGACTCACTGTTACCTTATCTGAGGAGACTTGATTAATAAATCAAAGCATTCTACCTGCTGTATTGTACAGACCACTACAAAGTCACTCCTGATTCATGGTGCATTTTAAGCCTAAATCCAGCCATAATCAGTTACATAAGACTCTTCCAACAAATGTTCTCAAGAAACTTTCCAATGCATAGGCTGACACAGCTTCCACTCTCCCATCTTTTGAAATCTGATAATCACACACAGAACTCTGAGGAATTGCCTATCCTACCTGATACATAGAAGCTAGTAAACTCATGTTTAACTGAGGAATTCATTGCTTTGGTTACTACATGAGTGAAATTCTGATCTTCATACTATTCAAAACATTATCTATGCTTTAAGTCTGGTGATTATGTTTGCTTTTTAAATAAAAATGTTGTGGTTGGGATGTTATAGAAGTCTTGGATTCAGTTGATAAGCGTATCATCATTGGATAATGTTAAATTATTATGACTTTTAATATTATGAATCTATGGTATGTTAAAGTACCTTCTTTAAAATATGGATTATGAATATATAGGTAGAAATCAGCCATCTTAAAGCAAGACAGATTGCACTACAGGATCAATTGCTGAAGCTGCAGTCTGCTGCTCAGTCTGTAAATTCCGGAGCTGGCAGTGTACCAACAACCACTGCATCATCTTCATTCAGTTATGGTGTCAGTCATCATGCTGCAGCTTTCCATGATGATGACATGGACTTTGGTGACATAATTTCATCACAACAAGAAATAAACAGATTGTCAAATGAAATTTCAAGACTTGAATCAGAAGTTATACATTGGAGGCATATTGCTCAGGTAGGTAAACTTTTCATGAATTTTTAGAAACGATGAGAGTGAAAATACTGGTGCTATGTGTAGAGCTTTTGGTATCAGAAAGTACTCTGGATTAGGAAATTGAAACCTATATTCTAGTTCTGCCAGTAACTTTCTAAGTGATTTTAATCAGGTTATCTTTCTCAGCTTCAGTTTCCCCTTCTGCACAACATTGGGAAGAAATTTTCAAAATAAAAATCGTGTTTCTACAGTTGAACCAGCACCTTTTCCCCTGGAGTTCGTAAGGCTTCACTGCTGGAAATCAGGGCTTCAAGGCACGAGATTTGAAACTACTTGCTTAGATATTGTCTGAGGTTTCTGTTTGCATTAATTATATGTAAAATTAAAGTCTGATAATTGGTATTATAAATATGTTAAACTATTTTGTGTTGTTTCCTGTGCACTAGAAATTAAATACTTGCTATTTTGGGCTGCAAACTTTCTTCCAGGGAATGCTTTTTTTGTCTTACATATCAGATTTTGTATATGCTACTAAGGTTGTCGATAGACATGAGATTCAAAATAAACTGGGACATTGTTCATATGGATTTAATTTCATCAATGTAGGGAAAAATAAAGTATTTTCTATCTTTTTGTGAGTGTAACTTAATTATGTAAAGGAAAAATCCTCCCAATTAAAATGATCTTTTTGCTCCCCAAGTTGCTAGACATTTCTGATACCCAGAGTAAATCTAGAGAGAATAATCTGTCCATTTTATCTCTAAAAAGTAGTTCTTGAGCTTTATATGTGTAAGAATAACCTGGGGACTTGATAGCATTGTAGATTCCCTGCCTCCCTTCAGAGATTAGGATTTTGTAGCCTATTTTGAGGCGTTGAAAACTGCATTCCAACAAATAAATATCCCAGGTGATTCTGATAATAGGAGTAATACACTTTTAAGAAACATTGCTTAGGGTCAGATTTCATAAGGAAGAGATGGATTATTCATGTGTTTACTTAAGCATACCTTGAATGCCTACCAAATGACATACCTGTACTGGGATATAAAGGTAAAAAGACATAATTGGGACCTTTCAGGGAACTTAATTTTCTAGCAATGCATAATAAAAGTTAATATTTGTATTATACTTTTCAAGATGTGATTAAGTTGTGATGCAAACACTTCTTTCTACTCCAGATCCTAATTTTTTTCCATTAAACTGTGTTCCTTTTTCTTCCTTTCTTTCTTTGTTTTTTTGAATTTTTTAAAAATTGATTTTTTGAGAGAGAGGAAGGGACAGGGAGAGAGAGAGAGAGACATTCATTGGCTGCCTCCTACATGCCCTCTACTGGAGATTGAGCCTGAAACCCAAGCACGTGCCCTGGGACGATGCCCAACCAACTGATGAGCCACACTGGCCAGGGCTACTGTGTTCCTCTTAATCCAGAGAGCAGCTTTTGGTTCCATAACACACTATATAATAAATGTTAATAGAAGTAAATGAGCAGCATACAGCTTTGAATGAGAAGACTCCAAAAGTTCTTTTATTGTCATACCAAAGGTTTTTCTATATAAGGGTAGAGATCTTCTGGGTAAAATCATTTAAAAAAATTTTTTATTGCTATTATTAGCATTAATATTGGATAACTTTTTATTTTAAAAATTACCTTTTAGGAAACTGATTATCATCAAATACACATTTTTTTTTAAAGTAAGTAGAATATTCTATGGTGTTTTCCTTCTTATTTTGTAAAACTGTTGTCTCCCCAATTAGCTAACATACTCTTGAATGGTATCTTTTATGTAGTATGTATTACTCACTATTGGACTAGGTTTCTTCAAGAGTGTTTGGCATTCTTTAATCCAAATTTGTCTTGGAAATGCCCCATTTTTGAAAAGTATCTTCTACTTAGTCTGTGATTCTCTTTTTTATAAGAAAATCAATGTAATTTTCTAATTCTGTTTTTCTAATCTAGGTTTCTAAAGCACAAGGATCAAACAGCTCTGATCAAAGTGAAATCTGCAAATTGCAAGATATCATTAAAGTAAGGCAGATTGTTAGAACAATGATTATTATACACTTAAAATTTGCTTATGAAAATTACAAGTTTAAATTAATAAAAATTACAAAAGTAACTATATTGAATATGATACTCATTTCTTTTTACTGTCTTGTATCTTTATTTGATAAGTAAGGTATATAAATATATCTCTCCAAAACCATTTGTTTTGAACATTTATTTATTAGATAGTTTATATTCCGTGTCTCTGTTTTCTGTTGTATTTCACAAAATTGTCTTTATTAAAACAGAATTCCAAGGTTGCTGAAGTTTCAAGGTTTGGGGTTAAAGGATGTTGACAAAATAAATGCTAATGTTATTTGTTACAAGTAATTATTTTCTTTTAATGGTGGGATTTTGCTTGTTTGTATCGATTATTTCCTGTAAGAAAAGTCTTAATTACATATACTTATCATGGCAATGAATTGTTTTTAGTGTGTGTAGAATTTTTAGTTTTTGGTTTTAGTGTTATTACAGTACTAGTGTGGGTGGGTTCCTGAGTCAGACCTATGTTTGAATCCAGGCCCTACTCTTTACAAGCTGTGCTTCTTTGGGCAACTTCCATTTTATTGTCGGTAAAGTAGATGTCATCATAATACCTCCTTTATAGAATTGTTTTGAAGAGTAAATGTAAAGCTCCTTCCCAAGTGCTGGCACCTAAGTGCATAGGAATAAAGAATTAACTTCACCTGTCTTCTCAGGAAATAGAAGATAATGTATATTTATTTATTTATTTTCTTTTTAAATATGTCTTTATTGATTTCAGAGAGAGGAAGGGGGAGGAAGAGAGAGAGATAGAAACATCAATGAGAGAGAATCATTGATCGGCTGCCTCTTGCATACCCCTTACTGGGGATCAAGCACGATACCCAGGCATGTGCCCTAACCGGGAATCGAACCTCGATCTCCTGGTTTATAGGTTGATGATCAGTCACAGAGCCACATTGGCCAGATTAGGATTCTTCATTATAAGCAACAAAAACTGTCTCTGGCTAAGTAAAGCAAAAGAGGACTGATTGATTGATTGAATGAATGATTGGAAGAACCCAGGGTAATTTGTTCACAGGATTGAAGGAAAAGTTGAGCATTTTGGCCTCAGAAAAGACAGGAATGGGACTAGCATCAAGGATCTAGGTAGTGGGACACAGTGGATGGACTTTTTAGGGTGTGGCTGTCATGATGCTTCTAGTTTAAGCAGCTTCTCTTTTTGAGAGACTCAGCCCAAGATCTAGCTTTCTAGGAGAGAGACTGGTGGTCTCAACTTGGGTAGCAAGGCACCTTGGTTGACAGTCTTGGGATTCCCAGCAAGACTGATGGAAGGAAGAACTGAGTAGGAGGACGGGGTATTAGGACAATAGTCACACATTGGCTAGAAGATTGACATTGATATTGGTGGAATGTCATTAGTAGGAGAAGTTCATGCTCACAGATGCCAAGGAAAAAAGATATCTTTGCTCACTTTTTGTTTCAGTTTTTTTCTTGCTGGTATTCCATCATTAAAAGTAGAAAAACTGTTTTTAAGGCCCAAGAAAGGAAAGGGTGGAGTCTCAGAGTTGTCCAAATTTTGGGCCTGTGTTTAAATTTTTTTCAGCCTTAGCACATTCGGAGAATTATTTTTAATAATACAGATTTACAAAAATGAAATAGGTAAGTTCATTGATTATTAATGTGGTTAACTTTGTTTTTATTTTTTCAGGAACTTAAACAGAACCGAAGTCAGGAAATTGATGATCATCAACATGAAATGTCAGTATTACAGAATGCACATCAACAGAAATTGGCAGAAATAACTCGTCGGCATCGAGAAGAATTAAGTGATTATGAAGAACGAATTGAAGAACTGGAAAATCTGTTACAACAAGGTTCTTAATTTCATTAGTTTAACATGTTAGGTGACATAATTAAATGAGAAACCTAGCACTGTAAGATCAGGACACTGATGTAAAGCTGGACAGAGTTCTAAAGGAGTAAATGACTAGTTCTGCTCATCGGCCAGCAATTGGCATCATGATCCTGCAAGAATGGAAAGGTCCTTTGTCCTTCGTGATAACAAGTTATAATACAGAGACTTTTTTGCATTGTTTGGTGCATTTTCACTTTCTTTCAAACTCAGATACATAGGCTTTTTTAGTATTTGTTTCAAATAATATCTTTCCTCAACTATTTTTGAATGCTTTGCTTATTGTAGTTATTTGTTTTTTTAGACTTATTTTTTTTTTAGAGCACTTTTAGATTTACAACAAAATTGAGAAGGAGATAACGGAGATTTCCCTTATACTCCCTGTCCTCCCTCACCTGCCAGTGCATATTCTCCCCAACCATCAACATCTTTCAGCAGGATGGTACTTTTTTATTTTTTTTAAACCAAGGATGAAACTACCTTGACACATAATTGCCCAAAGTCCATAATTTACTTTAGGGTTCATTCTTGGTGTACAATCTATAGATTTGGACAAATGTATAATATACTAACGTGTCCATCATTATAATGTCATACAGTCTTTTCACTGCCCTGAAAACCCTCTGTGCTCTGCCTCCTCATCTCCCTCTTTATCCCCTGCAACTGATCTCTTTATTGCCGCCATAGTTTTGCCTATTCCAGAATTGTTATTATGGTTGGACTCATATAGCCTTTTCAGATTGATTCTTTCACTTAGTAATATGCTTTTAAGTTTCATTCATGTTTTTTCATGGCTTGATAACTCCTTTTTATTTATTTTATTTATTTATTTTTCATTCTATTATTATTATTTTTAATTCTCACCCAAGGATATTTTTCTGTCGCTTTTCAGAGAGAGTGGAAGGGGGGGGGCGGAGAGAGAGAGAGCAAGCGAGTGAGACATTGATATGAAAGAGACACATTGATTGGTTGCCTCCTACATGCACTCCGACCAGGGCTGGGGATCGAGCCTGCAACCAAGGTACATGCCTTTAGCTGCAATCGAACCCGGGACCCTTCAGTCCGCAGACCAATGCTTTAACCACTTGAGCCAAACCAGCTAGGGCTCATTTCTTTTTAGCACTAAAAAATATTCCATTGTCTGGATGTACTACGGTTTATTAATCCATTCCCCTTCTGAGGGACATTTTGATTGCTTTCAAGTTTTGACAATTGTGAATAAAGTTGCTGTAAACATCCTTGTTGGGGTTTTTTTGTGGATTTAAGTTTTCAGCCCCTTTGGATAAATACCAGGGAGTATGATTGCTGGGTCATATGATAAGAATATGTTTGTTTTGTAAGAAATCACTAAACTATCTTTCAAAGGGGCTGTACCATTTTGCATTCCCATAAGCAGTGAAGGAGAGTTCCTGTTGCTCCACATCCTCACCAGCATTTGTTGGTGTTAGTGTTCTGGTTTTTGATCTAATAGGAGTGTGGTGTTACATCATTATTTTAACTTTCAGGCCTCCAAGTTCTGAAGTTTATGAGATCTTAGTTGTATATAGCAAGCTATTTACCTCCTGTACAATTGTTGTCCTTGATTTTATGTTTATGTTCTAGGTGGCTCAGGAACTGCGGTAATTGATCACTCTAAAATCCATGAGATGCAGAGAACTATTCAAGTTCTGCAAACTGAAAAAGTAGAGTCTACAAAAAAAATCGAAGAACTTGAGGATCAAATAAAAGATTTAAGTAGAAAATTATCTTCTTCAGAAAATGACAGAGAAGTTTTGAGGAAGGAACAAGAACGACTAAATGTGGAAAACAGGCAAATAATGAAAGAGTGTGAAAGCTCGGAAGTGGAGTGTAGTACATTGCAGCTTTGTGCTGTGAAGCAGAGTGAAACCGCGAAGGAAGAGGAAGGCATCCTTCCACAGGGGGCGGCGCTGGACGAAGTGCTTAGACTGCAGCAAGCACTGTCGGGTATAAAATGTTTGGAACTTATTCCTGATTGGTGTTTCATTGCATACTAGTGTTTTTAGAGACAACTAGCACTTTGTGTAACTGAGTATTTTGTGGAAATAGAATATTCATGGAAATGGCTGGAATTTGAATGGAATTGTTTGGTTTAGATTCACTGCCATAATAGATCACAAATAGGAATTTTCTACTAAAAAGGGTTAAGTATTGGCTAAGGTGTCTGCCTCTTAACCTCTTTTCCTCATCTTTTAAGTATTTACATGGAACTCATTGACTTAGGAGCCATGTAGATTTCTGAGAAATGTTTGTACAAACATTTGTTGAGGGGAGCAATGGGTCTGTTTCTGTTAATCTACATAGAACCAAGTGTTTCCTATAACTCACTAGGGCCCGGACCCTCCAGTTAGGGACTGCAGCCTACCTTCTTCAGAATCTTGTGTGACCTTTCGAAATGACCTCCAGAATCTAAGCAAACCTGAGTGATAAAACCATAGGTCTTCTACCATTGTCCATGCTCCAGGTGATATTTAGTTTCCATACCAGTGTTCCATGTTACAAAAAAGAAGTATTAAATGAAACAGGCCAGCCCAGCTGGGCGTGGCTCAGCGGCTGAGCATCGACCTAGGATCCAGGAGATGGCTGTTCGATTCCCGGTCAGGGCACACGCCTGGGTTTTGGGCTCGATCCCCAGTTGGGAGCATGCAGAAGGCAGCCGATCAGTGGCAACTGTCTCATCATTAATGTTTCTCTTTCTCTCTCTCTCTCTCTCCCTTCCTCTCTCTGAAATCAATAAAGATATATTAAAAAAAAATCAAATAAATAGGCCAAGCAGCAGTATTCATTGTATGCCAGGAAAACATAATGGGAGCTCTTTGGCTGAAAAGATGCATCTTATTTTCCACTGTGTCCTCCTCTCAGTACAAACTCTCGCTGTATGAACTCATACGTTCCTGCTCTGGACGCCCCCCTCCACCCCCAGATCTGTATTCCTTGTCTAGTTGTTTATCATGAATTCCTGACCTGGATGGCCAAGTCTGTAAATTTAAATTTGTTAGGTTCAAGGTAAAGTCTCCATGTCTTCTCCTTTTCCTACCTTGGTAATTGGTAGCACTTACCAGTCTCCCAAAACAGAAAATTTGAAGTTAACTGTAGGTTCATAGTATTTCAGTATTGTTTCCCAAAGGAGCTCTAGGGTTTCTCACAGGTACTTTAGTCCTGGGAGCTGCTATGAAGGCAAAGGGAAGGCTGTGCGGTTAGATTCTGGACTTCTTTCTCACTTGACTTCAAAGTAGCTCTGGTCTTTTCAAAATATATTTATTTAATGTGTTAGGTGGTACATATGAGTTTATTTGCTTTAAAAACAAATCTCTTGCCCTAGGCCTTCCCTTTCTTTCATTTCCACTGCCAATGAATAACTTTAGCCAGTCATAACTTTTTGTGTGTGACCTGGTTAACTTTCAAAGTCTCCGAATGAGGCAGGATAGCTTAATGGTTAAGAACATGATGGAGTTGGAATCCAGCTCCTTCACTAACTTGCTGACCTTGGGCAAGTTAATTTTTTGTTTTTTCCATCTGTGTAGTTGCGATGATATCTTCATAGCTGTAGTAGTAATGAGGATTTTACGAGTTACTAGCTGCAAGGTTCTCTTTAGGATAGTTTCTAGCCCACAGTAAGCATTATAAAAATGTTAGCTGTTATTATTCTCTGGTCTCCATGATCACTCCTTCAAACAATTTTGTTCTTTAAACTTTTATTGAGAGAGAAGAATACCAAGGGGCCGTCTACCAGAGGTTCTTTAGCCTCAGACCTCAGGATGTGGGGCCCCCAGGCCCGTGACCTGTTAGGAAAGGACTAGTATAAGGTTCCATGGCCAAGCCACCTGGATGCCATGCTGAGCTGCAGATCCGGGGCCCATGTTTCTAGGTTGAGGCCTGACCGGTGGACTCACAGGCAAGGCGTGCAGTCCCCACAGTCTGGTCTTCAGGGGTGTTCCCCATGGAGCAGGTCTATTCTTTCTGGAAGAGCCACGGGGCAGATGTACTGTGTAATGTCGCTGGTTGGTGTCCCTCTTGGAGAGCACTGCTTGGGGAAGATCCGCATGGCAGTGGGCTGCTAATGCTACCAGGCAGATGAGGACATCACTAAGCTTCTCTTGATGTGCTGCCCATTCCTTGGGGACCAGGCTCCTCCTCAGGCTTCCACTGAAAGAGTCCTGCCAGTTCCCCATTTCCACCACCAAAGCCAGGAGGAGGTTCCGAGCTGGTGGAACTGGTCCCAGTCCCTTTCAGCAGCAAAGTCTGCATGGAGGCGGCAGATGTCCTCGAGTGGGCTCCAGGCTGAAGCTGAAGGGGCTGGCAGCATCAGTGCCCTCTCCCCCGTGTCCCCACGCTTCTCCCCACCCACAGTGGACGTGTCGCCCACACTCAGCTTGGAGCATGCCTCAACAATTTTCCTTTTGCAGCCAGAATGATTTTTCAGAAATTCAAAGCAGGTTACTTTCCTAACTAGTACTTTGTGGCTCCCTGTGAACTTCAGGATAAAGTTTAAACTTGATCAGACATGTAATGTCTTAATGCTCCGTTCCCTATCTACCTCTTCAGTTTCAACTCTTCCTATTCTAACATTCTAAGTGTTAGCCGTTTTGAACTTTCTGTATAGCTCCTTAAACGGGAAATGGTGTCTCTTAGCTCTGTTGCCTTTGTGTTTACTGCTTTCTCTGTGTGGAGTATCTTTCTTTTTGCTCACTCTTTACATACTAAGATTCAACACAGGTGTTGTAGTCACTCTGAGCCACCTGGCACACCTGCTTCCCTGGCCCCGCATGCCACCATCCCCCGCCCCACCCCACTGTCTGCCAGTCTGGATTAGGAGTTTGCCCTCTTTGGTCTAACAGCACCTTGTGCTTCCTGTACTACACTGAACTGTAATCAGGTGCTTACTTGTCTTCCCCTCTGAATTGTAAACCTGAGAGCAAGCAAGGACTATATTTTTCCATTTTGTTGTCCAGCAGCTGACCTCAGTAAACGTTCAGTATTTCCTGTATGAACACTGAATGAATTACTTCAGCTGGACTCATGGTATTTTGTCTTTGTGTTCTAGAACCCCTTCTATTAATGGATATATCCAGAATACCAGATTGAATGGTGTTTTTATTAGTAGTCATGTCTAAGTCGCTTAAGAAAATGGATAGATTATTGTATTATTGTTGTATAAATATACATTTGTGTTTTAAGTTTTTTCCCTGGTCTTAGTCCTTATACTATTTCCTGCTACAAAAACTAATCAGCTCACTTTGAAACAGTTGTTACTGTTTTTATCAAGGCAATAAATAATTTATGACTCAGAATACAATTATAATTCTTATGTTGTTTCATAGAATTGGGTTTTAACAGTTTGTAACTGGCATTTATATTATGACTTCTTTGAAACAGTCAAAATAGAAATATAAAATAGCAAAAATACGTTTTACCTTAAGAACTCTGAGGTTGCTAATTGTGCTTCTAAATATACTTTAATTGGGTTTCATTTCTGAGTTTAATTTTAGGGGGTAATTATTAAGTTAAAGAATTTTAATGTCAGACCCATTGTTGTTTTTACAGATGCTAAAAGTGAAATAATGAGACTGAGTCATTTAAACCAGGTAAACTCATTTTAAGAGAAAGCTTTTGGCATTGGTTTACCAAGAAAAAGTATTTTGATCATTATAGTTGCTTATTTTGTGGTGTTTTTTTTTTGTGTTTTTTTTACAAATTCATGTGAATTTATCCTAGGAACTTTGATATTTGGAATTTTATGTTTGCTGATGAATAACAAACTTTTTGCATCATAAATTGACATTTTTAAAAGTTGCATAATTGAAAAATGCAAGTATATCTCTTTGAAGATTAATTTGACAAATGTTAGATTTGTAGAGACAGTAGAAGCAGATCCTTTACCAAAGTGAGGAATGCGTTTTGGTTTCCCTTTGTGATAGTCAGGGAATTGTTTCTTTTTCTGATGATCACAGGTTATTTTGTAAATGTATTTATATATATTTTTCAAATAAGGAAATCCTCTCTGCAAATGTCTGTAGAATGAGTGACGGGCTTTAGATGGTCCAGTGTTGTATGCTTATACTTTTTATATGTCACTAAAGAAATGCTGAGGAGAAATGCCTAGTTGTATAGCTTACCTGCTTTCTTGTAAACTCAAAATTTCCTGTTATCTGAAAACTGTTTTTAACATGTTTATAGGATAATCTCGCTGAAGACAATCTGAAACTTACAGTGCGTGTCCAAGTTTTAGAAAAAGAGAATTCAGTATTGAGTCAAGAAAAGGTGGGTGCAGTAAAAACGGGGGCAGAATTAAAATGGCATGTGTACTATATATGGATCACAGCTAAGAGCCAGTTTATATCAAAATGCGTGTTTAGTTCTTGAGAGTCCTGAGGATAAAGCTGATCTCATTAATGCTTGTTAGGCCAGGTTGAAGTACTTGGGCAAGGTTCAGAGTATGAGAGGCTGGCCAGAGTTTATGTTTAGAGATAAACCAGTAAGCATACAGATATGAGCAGAAAAAATAGGTAAAGGTTCTTCTTTGGTTTCAGATGAAGTCCTGACAGCGGCAGCATACACAGGTGGGTTGGGAGCCTGGTGTGGCATACTAGTCACTATACTTACTGCTTATATGGCCCGGAATGTGTCTAGTGTGTAGACAGAATTTCTGAGTGGTGAGGGAATGTCCCACCAAGAGGGACATTTTTGGTGGTAGAAATGGGGTCTCTTGGGTATATTGGTAGCAGGGATAGAGTAAGATTCTGTAATGAAATGTTGGGTTTTGTTTATATTTTTAATCTTTTAATGTGTCTCCTTTAATTGATAGTATGTGTTGTATTTTTTCCCTTTTATCATTTAAGGAAGAACTTCACATATCACTTTTAAAATTAAACAATGAATATGAAGAAATTAAAAGTACAACCATGAGAGACATGGATTTGGATTCAAAATTACATGATTTAAGACTTAATTTGGAGGCAAAGGAGCAAGAACTCAATCAGAGTATTACTGAGAAGGAGACGCTGATAGCCGAGTTAGAGGAATTGGATAAGCAGAACCAAGAAGCTACACAGGTAGTAAATACTGTATTAAAGACGGTGCGGCAGCACATTCTACCCAGTAGACTGAACACTAGGTTAACAAGCAAAGGTGACTGGTGTTATTTCATTTTGGGTTTTAATTAATATTTTAGTTCATCGACGCTCTAGTCATAGACTTTGGCAAACTTTTTCTGTAAAGTGTTAGATAGTAAATATTTTTGGCTTTGCAGGCCATATAGTCTCAGTTGCAACTGCTCAACTCTTGTTATAATATGTAAACAAATGAGCCTGGCTCTGTTCCAGTAAAACTTTATTTACAAAAACAGGCAGCAGGCCTGGTTTGCCCCATTACTGCTGATTTGTTGACTCCTGCCCAGTGTTTAAGAGTTGAAAATAAACAAAATGTGTCTTTTACCGTCTTTAGTTTTAAATTCTAATCTCTAAAATGATAAAATAGAGTTTCTGTAAAATATTAGCAATTTTTTGGGGCTTTTTAAAAGAGTTTTAAGAAGGATTAGAAATATCTGAGGATTATTATTCTATTGTGTACGACATTTTATAAAATTTCCTTAGATACTAAAATGAGAGCACGTTTTAAAGTTAACATGCAAATTAATTTTTCTTGCAGCACTTGATTTTGATAAAAGATCAGCTATCAAAACAGCAAAATGAGGGAGATCACATCATCAATAAGCTGAAAATAGATCTAAATAATGAAAAAAAGAAAGTTTGTCAACTTGAAGATGATAAAATGAACATTACTAAAGAGTTAGATGTGCAGAAAGAAAAGTTAATTCAAAGTGAGCTGGTCCTGAATGACTTGCGTTTAGCCAAGCAGGAGCTAGAGGGTAAAATAGAAGATTTAGGAGATCAACTAAGTAAATCACAAAACAATAATTTAAATATCCAGGAGGAGAACTTTGAACTTAAGGAACATATTAAACAAAAGGAGGAGGAACTTTCTAGAGTCAGATGTGAATTAACTCAGCCTCTTAATCAAGACTTTAGCAGTAATTTTAAGGATGACCTACTTAAAGAAAGGGACACTGACATCAGAAATCTAAAGCAAAATCTTTCAGAAGTGGAAGAGCTCAATGACAATTTAAAGAAAGTTGCTTTTGATCTCAAAATGGAAAACGAAAAATTGGTTTTAGCTTGTGAAGATTTAAGACATCAGTTGGAAGAATCTATTATTGGTAACAATCAGATTTCTCTAGAAAAAAACACTATTTTAGAGACTCTAAAAACAGAAAAAGGACAGTTAGAAGCAGAATTGTGTCGGGCTGAAGAGAAGCTGTTGGAAGCAGCAGACAAGTATGAGCGGACCCTTGGAGAACTGGCAGAGGCCCGGAACACGAGCGCCTCTGCTTTGCAGCTGGAACACGAGCGCCTAACTAAGCTCAGCCAGGAGAAAGACTTTGAAATAGCGGAACTCAAAAAGAGTATTGAGCAGATAGATATTGATCGTAAGGAGACTAAGAACATTTTGTCATCTAGTTTGGAAGAGCGGAAGCAATTGACACAACTTATAAACGAGAAAGAAATTTTTATTGAAAAACTTAAAGAGAGAAGTTCAGAGCTCCAGGAGGAGTTAGATAAATATGCTGAGGCCTTAAGAAAAAGTGAAAACTTGAAGCAAACCATAGAGGAAAAAGACAGACTTCTCGGATCCATGAAAGAAGAAAACAATCACCTAAAAGAAGAACTGGAACGGCTCCGGGAACAGCAGAGCCGAACCGCCCCTGTGGCTGACCCTAAAACCCTCGACTGTATTACGGAACTACAATCTGAGGTGTCTCAGCTGAATATAATAAAGGGTAACCTTGAAGAGGAAATCAAGCAGCACCAGAAAATAATTGAAGATCAGAACCAGAGCAAAATGCAGCTACTTCAGTCGTTACAGGAGCAGAAGAAGGAAATGGACGAGTTTAAATGCCAGCACGAGCAGATGAGTGTCACGCACACCCAGCTCTTTCTAGAGAAAGATGAGGAAATTAAGACCTTGCAAAAAACAATTGAAGAAATCCAAACCCAGTTGCATGAAGAAAGGCAAGGTATTCACACAGAGAATTCTGATATTTTTCAAGAAACAAAAGTTCAGAGCCTTAACATAGAAAATGGAAGTGAGAAGCATGATTTATCTAAAGCTGAAACGGAAAGGTTAGTGAAAGGAATAAAAGAACGAGAGCTAGAGATTAAACTTCTAAATGAAAAGAATATATCTTTAACTAAACAGATCGATCAGCTGTCCAAGGATGAGGTTGGAAAACTGACTCAGATTATCCAGCAGAAGGATTTGGAGATACAGGCTCTTCACGCTAGAATTTCCTCAGCTTCCTACTCCCAGGATGTTGTTTACCTCCAGCAGCAGGTGCAGGCCTTAGCGGTGGAAAGAGAGCAGGTGCTGGCTGTTTTGAGTGAGAAGACCAGGGAAAACAGCCACCTGAAAACAGAATACCACAAAGTGATGGATGTAGTTGCTGCCAAAGAGGCAGCCCTCGTGAAGCTGCAAGATGAAAATAAGAAATTGTCCACTAACTTTGAAGGTACCGGCCAAGAAATGTTTCGAGAAACTGTTCAGAATTTATCACGTATCATTCGAGAAAAAGACATTGAAATAGATGCATTAAGTCAGAAATGTCAGACCTTACTGACAGTTTTACAGACGTCCAGCACTAGTGATGAGGTCGGAGGTGTTAATAGTAATCAGTTTGAGGAGCTCCTGCAGGAACGTGATAAGTTAAAACAACAAGTAAAGAAAATGGAAGAGTGGAAGCAGCAGGTAATGACTACGGTACAGAATATGCAACATGAGTCAGCCCAGCTTCAGGAGGAACTCCATCAGCTGCAGGCACAAGTGTTGGTTGACAGTGATAATAATTCTAAGTTACAAGTGGACTATACTGGCCTGATTCAAAGTTATGAGCAGAATGAGACCAAACTCAAAAATTTTGGGCAGGAATTAGCCCAAGTCCAGCATAGCATAGGGCAGCTTTGCAACACCAAAGATCTTCTTTTAGGAAAACTTGATATTATTTCACCTCAGTTCTCTGCCAGGTCATCACTTACTCCCCAGTCTGCAGAGTCTCTCAGAATCGCTAAGTCTGAAACATTAAGTGAATCTTCTCATCAAGAGATAGAAGAGCTAAGAAAGTTGCTGCAGGAGAAAGATGCAGCAATTAGAACCCTCCAGGAAAATAACCACAGATTGTCTAATTCGATTGCTGCCACCTCAGAGCTGGAAAAAAAAGAGCACGAACAAACAGACTCAGAAATTAAACAGCTGAGGGAGAAACAAGATGTTTTGCAAAAGTCACTTAAGGAGAAAGACCTCTTAATTAAAGCCCAAAGTGATAAGTTACTTTCTTTAAATGAAAATTTCACAAACAAGGTGAATGAAAACGAACTTTTGAGGCAGGCCGTAACGAACCTGAAGGAGAGAATATTAAATTTAGAAATGGACATCTGTAAGTTAAAAGAGGAAAATGAAAAAATAGTAGAAACAACCAGGGAAAAGGAAACAGAATATCAAGCATTACAAGAGACTAATATGAAGTTTTCTATGATGCTGCAAGAAAAAGAGTTTGAGTGCCATTCAATGAAGGAAAAGGCTCTTGCTTTTGAGCAGCTACTTAAAGAAAAAGAGGTATGTCCTGGGTGGCGAATTAGATCTAGAGAGTGGTGGGGGTGGAGGACATTTTTAGTGTTACTTTATTATTATCTTTGAAGGGGAGTATGAATTCATTCATTCAGAAATACTTATTTCAAAGTGTTGTATTGCATTCTAAATAAATATTCTTCAAAGGCATCTGGAAGTTTCTTCCCCAAATTACTAGGTATTTCCAAATATTTTTTAATATTGGGTTAATCTTTTAGAGCCTGGTAACTAGAAAAAGTTTAGCGGTAATTAATATTTTTCTTCAGAAAATGGAAATGTGTTACAAGAGAAAAATTTGAAGTCAGTACAATTTAACCAAATTTTGGCATATTTCAGTAACTGCCTAGTGATGGTTAACATTTCAGAGGTTTTCATATGTAATGAGAAGCTCTGTGAAATACACGCTCCATCTTTGATGATCTGCAGTAAGAAATACGCTTTACGTTATGACACAGTAAGCGTGTGTGTGTGTGTGTGTGTGTGTGTGTAAAACTGAGAAGTTTCAGAAATTACCCTTAACTATATGTGATGCTCTATGAAAAAAAGTGCTGCATGACCCATTCAATTGATTTTTATGAATCAGTCACGACCTGGTGTTTGAAAAATGTTAGTCATGAGTAATGCTTTTCACACAATGGGCTCAGCTCTGACACTGGTGTGACTTTGGGTGTGTCATAAAATGGAGGGTTGTAGCGATTACATATATAAAGTATCAGTAGTTTTTGACATATTTAAGTTCTTACACGCAGTTGATTTTGATTTTAATAAGAATGTATTGAAGACCTTCTAGTACATCATACTGTGTATGATAGGTGCTGTGTAGGGCTTTTCGGTAGTGCTTATTACTCTGATGTCTATACTTTTAGTAGTAGAAGTTTGGAAAAGAAATGAGCATATTCAACAAGTGCTTCTTGAGCATTTACATGCTGCCAGGCACAAGATACAAAATGATTTAACTTCTTTTACCAAATAGGTTCTCTCTTAGAGTCTTGGACTAAAGTTTGGGAAATGCTTCCCGTAGCTTTCGGTTTGGGAAGAGAAGCCTTTCGTTTTGCCCTTCTTTGCCACCTGCTGAAGTCGGTGCCCTGAGCTGTTCTTCCTTAGGTGTAAGGCCTTAGCCTCCCGTGGGGCTGGTCTGGAATAGGTGAGAAAGAGACTCTTAGAGGGCAGCAGCTGTTTACCGCTCACTAACCAAAATTGGGTGTAGTGTCTTAGGGCTGTCAGATTATAACAGGAGTGTAGAACAATGAAGTATTCTTTTTTAATACATTTTTTTCCTCTTGTAGTTTTATCATACTGTACAATTTAGTTCTATTTCATTGATATTTATGGATCTAAAGTGTATAGATTTAAGTAAGACTTGCCTACCTTTCAGGAAGCTCCCTGTTAAGTCATACTTAAGTACTGTATTACTTGAAGGTAATTAGCGTAAACTAATTTTTTCCAATATGCTATATAATTGAAGAGTGCCTTTATTATAATAAATAACATCTCTTTTTTTAGGGAGAAAGGGATATTCTCAATAGGAGATCTTCAACTCTTTACTTTTCAACCATTGGTTCTTTCTCTGTAATATGAAAAAAATTTCACCTGAAAATACGCCGCTTGGAAACTGTTGGCCTCACTATCTAGGAGGGGGTGTTGAGATTAAAGGAACAGATGGTTTTGGTTTTATGTTTTGGTTTAGATAATTTGGTTTAGATAATTATATATTAAAGAGATGGAAAATTTATATGAAAATTTAAAGTAATACCTAACTATAAAAATAGGGTTTCCCAAAAAATGTATACACACACTGAATAATTATAAAGGCAGTGTTTATTAAAATACATTTCATTTTCAGAAATGAGCTCTCAGGTGTTAAAGTATATATACATTTTTTGGGGACACCCTGTAGATTCTTAAGACATGCATTTTTAAAACAGGCTGTAAATAGCCTGTCACTTTTTTGTGCTTTCTAGAATTCCAGCTAATGTCTTAATTTCATGGCCCTATTTTTGCAGTGGTCATATTTTTTCTGCTGTCGTTAATATATATTTTACTTGTATGGAATGCAATCAAGAATAAAATTTCCCAACCATCTAGCAACATGTCATTCCAGAGTCACTTTCATTCATTAAATTGTTGCCAAAATATTCTTTTAAAATAGGCTGTGCATATGAAATGACTTCCCTATTTCTCCTCTGCCAGCATCTTGACACTTTCTCCAACAACAATTGTGAATGCCTGATGAGTGGGGACACACACACACTTTTTTGGAGTGATTTTGGGTTTGTGAACACTGTTGTTTAGGGTAAATTTGAAGAGATTGTCTTTTGAGTTCTTTTTAAAATATTTCTAATAAGCTTTTTCTTTTAAGAGTCGTTTTAGATTATTAGAAAAGTTGCAAAGATAGTGTAGAGTTCCCATACACCTCACACCCAATTTCCCTTATTTTTAACATGTTACATTACTGTGGTACACTTGTAACAACTAATGAGCCAATATTGATACATTAGTATTAACTGAAGTTTGTACTTTATTTGAATTTCCTTAACTTTTACCAAATGTCCCCTCCTGTGCCAGGATGCCAACCAGGATACACATTGTGTATAGTTGTCATGAGTCCTTCAGCTCCTTTAGACTGACAGTTTCTCAGACTTTCCTTCTTTGATGACCTTCACATGGTCAGCTATATTTTAAAGTGAATTGATGAAGAAATGTCTTTTTAAAATATTTTTATTTAAAGCTAAAGTTCTTTCTTTCCTAAAGGGTGAGACTGGGGAGTTGAATCAGCTTTTAAATACAGTTAAGTCAATGCAGGAGAAGACAGTTACATTTCAGCAGGAGAGAGATCAAGTCATGTTGGCCCTGAAGCAGAAGCAGATGGAAAACACTGCTGTGCAGAATGAGGTACACTTTCCCTTTAGAGAAGCAGTGATTCAGGCACTAAGTTTAATGATTATTAAGTAGGAAAACGGTAAAGATGAGCATTTAAAATTAATTTCTCTCATCGGTGATTTTTTTCTTAGTCTTCCTCTCTAACGTGCTATGGTAAAATTTTGATCTCCCAGAATGCATTTTATTTTAATTTTCAAAAGTGAAAAATCATGATCTAATCATTCATTATGTTGTACACCTGAAACTAAATTATACCTTGATTTTTTAAAATAAAAAAGTTAAAACCAAGGCATATCTTGGATATAAGAAGAATTTTCCATTTATAAAATATGGGTAATATGAGATTTACTGAAAAGTGGTCTGTGACAAAGGCCTAGTCCTTCGTATGATTCTAGTTTCCATCATAGCCACAGGAATGAGGCCTTACAAAGTAAACCTTCCAAATGAATATTTGGGATGATTTCAGGAGACTTTTTTCCTAGCATAAATACATCTTGCAGTATGAGAAATTAGTATATAATTAATACACTTCAATAATTGGAGGAAATTTGATAACAGTTGGTGGCTTGTGGGGGGAGAGGGAATATTACATAAAAGAAAAATAAAGAAATGTCCTCTATCTAGGTTCAACATTTACGCGACAAAGAATTACGCTTAAACCAGGAGCTGGAGAGACTGCGGAACCATCTTTTAGAAACAGAAGATTCTTATACCCGTGAAGCTTTGGCTGCAGAAGATAGAGAGGCTCAGCTAAGAAAGAAGGTCACAGTGTTGGAGGAAAAGCTGCTTTCATCTTCCAGCGCCATGGAAAATGCAAGGTACCTTCCTCCATTTTTAGCCTTAATGTTAACCGAGCACTTCTTGAGTATAAGACTCAATAAGCATTTTTCATATTTTACCTCAGTTTGTTCTCACAAAGCTTATTATCTCTATCTTACAGACAAAGAAACTTAGAGTTAAGAGGGTTAGTAAGCTTCCTGAGGTCAGGCATGCAGAGTGTGGGGGCTTTGTACTCAGGTCTCACAGTTAACCAGATCTGGCATTCAAAGTGAGGTTTCTTGGAATCTTAACCATCACCTACATAATTCTCATCATTTCAGAAGCTTTGGCTTAAATACCAGCTGCTTTAATTAGCTCACCAGACTCCCAAAGAACTAATTTAATTAAATTTTGTGGTTTTATTTTTAGTCAAATGATCTAAGGTTGAACAAGGTTTGGCTCTAAGAAGGGAGAGAGGAAAGGAAGTAGCAAGGTGAAGACATAGGTCAGTATGAATTAACTCTTGGTTTCTTAGAACTTTTGAATAGCCGGGCCCCTGCTTATATAATTTTAAATTTTATTTCTCTCAATCAAATGTCTTTTTTTTTTTTTCTTATTACAAAACATTTTATTTTTCACTTCAGGAAAACCACATAAAGCAAAAGAACATAAAGCCATAGTGCCATCCATCCCGGAATAATCGTTTTCTGGTGCCTTTATATGCTTTTATGTGTCTATGTATCGTGTATTTTTTAAAGCAAACTAGACACCATATATTCATACTATTTTATAACCTGCTTCTGCTACTTAATATGAGTATCAGTACACATTGAGCCATGTGTTTCTGCAATATTATTTTATGGCTACAGAGTGTGCCGTTATTTGGATTGCCATAATTTATTTAATCCAGTCAATTATTCTTGGACATGCAGAGTGTTTCAGGTTTTCAAAATTACTAGGAGTGCTGTCATATCTCAAGATAGGTATTTTTGTGTTGATGACAGATTATTTCCTTGGTGTAAATTTTTAGAAATGGAAGTTTGGTTCAAAGGGTATTTTTGAAACTTTTGAAATATACTGCCAAATCTTACGGGAAAATCATGTCTGTTTTATATTTCCATAAGTGATATGCACATCTTTTAATTTATTTTTTACTGTGTATGATACTGAAGGAGATAGTAGATATATCTGTTTGCAAAGAGATTATGGTTCAGTAGAGATAATACTTCTGAGGGTGAGCTCCTCCCTCACATTGTAGGGTATATTATTACGCCTTCAGACTGAGAGGGAAAACTTGTTTAAAACAACAATGAGAATAATAGATGATCATTGGTATGTTTCGCATCAGCAGAAATGCCAAAACATCTCCAGGCTATGAAATTGATTCTTTCCTTTCGATTTTTAGGCCTTTGTTTTCTGGAATTAAAATAGTCTAGTCTCTGCCCCTTTCACTTACCCTTCATAGTAATCGCCAGAATAACCTCTGTGTTTTTAAAAAATATATATATACCTTTATTGATTCCAGATAGAGGAAGGGAGAGGGAGAGAGAGAGGTAGAAACATTAATGATGAGAGCCCGCAACCCGGGCATGTGCCCTGACCGGGAATTGAACCCCTATCGCCTGGATCCTAGGTCTATGCTCAACCGCTGAGCCACGCCCAGCCGGGCCAGAATAACCTTTGTTAAATAGAGCTGTGACCTTGTTACTCCTTTTCCAAAGCCAGGGTAGACCCGTGTTTTGGCCCCAGGCTGTCTGCCTCCGTGGCCTTATTTCTCACTTTCACCTCCGGCCAACCAGCTGGATCACTCAGTTCTTGAGGTGCGGCTACTCTTTCTGTTTCTTTTTCTCCTGCTTCTTCACTCCATAGTCTTCCTTCTGCCTGGAAGTAGGCCTGATCCTAACACTTTCTGTTAATCCCACCTGTTCTTCAACTAGCTTCTCCTTCATAAAGAACCCTTTATTTATCACCCCACTCCTCAAATCCCAAACCAAACCATGGTGTGATTTTTTTCCTTTGAACCTGCTTGACAGGAGCCTTTGATAGGGTCCTTCTATTCTACTTTAGGGTAATTGTTGACCTGTTTTACACTCTCTCCTACTCAGTGGAATGTAAGGTTACTGAGGGTAGCAGTGATGCCATTTATTTTGTACCCTTCCCATAAGCATATATTCTCATACATAGTTTAATAGATCTTCAGTAAATATTTGTTATATAGGTACAAACCAGATTATGGTGTTTGAGTCCTTACCTAACAACAGTAATGTGGTAATCTGTTAACTTCTTGAGTGACTTCACAGCTCATTTAATCTTTACAGTCACCCGTTGAGTGATTTTCTAACCAGCGAAGTTGAATAAAACTCTAGGACCTTTGAGGGCAGTTGTCTCTTGTTTATCAATTTACTGCTCTTTCCACAAGAGGGTGCTATTGGGTAAAGTTTCTTCAAAGTAGCTGCTCTAAATGGGCTTTGATGGGCTGCTCTTGACTAAGAATTTAACTGGATATTAAAAACCCAGAAAAGACTATTGCAGTATTTTCTATGTAATAATTATACATTGAGGAAGTACATCAATGACAAGCCTGGATAGGTGCTATATAAATCTCTTAGGGAACTCTGATTTATCATTTGGGGCAATTGTAGGGGTTATTTAATACATGCTGAAGGATGATGGTAAAAGATAATTAACTAGTAATCAGAGCAGCTAATCAGTGGGCTAACCTTAGGAAAGCTGTGAATTCACCATGATTTCACATGTTAAAAGCAAGGGGATGACATAGAATTCATTGCTCATTGGGTTGGAAGCTGGGCAAAATTACTTCCAAGGTCCCTTACAACTTATAATTTTATGAAAAATTACATCTTAGAGTTTTAGCCTGCTATTTGTAAATTTTTCTTATGGTGACATTTCTTATTTAGCCCAATGCTGTCTTTAAAGTCACTGCCACTTATTCTGAGTCACTTTCATAGGAAGGACGGGTGGATTAACAGAAACAGGGAGAACAAAAGTCAAAGCATTCTTCAAGTTTCCTTGAGTTCTAACTTGAATTTAATGCAGTAAAATGTAGGGAAGGTCAGATTCACGGAGACAGAGGGAACTATGGTTGCTGGGGGAACGGGAGTTTCTGTTCAGTGAACATGGTGTTTCGGCTTGGGAAGATGAAAAATATCCTGGAGGTGGGTGGCAGTTACAGTTGTACAACAATGTAAATTACTTCGTGCCACTGAACTCCACACTTAAAAGTGATGAAAATGGTAAATACATATGTTTTACCACAATAAAAAAAGTAGTAAAGACACTTCATCTTGTTACTGTGAAATCTAATTTGCATTTAATCCAATAAAATGTAGGAAAGATGTTTCATCTTGTAAAGTACCTAAGGAGAAACAGTTTGACTTTTGCTCTTTTTGTTTGAAGCCACCAAGCCAATTTGCAGGTAGAGTCATTACAGGAACAATTGAATGTAGTCTCCAAGCAAAGGGATGAAACTGCCCTGCAGCTTTCTGTGTCTCGGGAACAAGTGAAGCAGTATGCTCTGTCACTCTCCAACCTGCAGATGGTACTAGAGCATTTCCAGCAAGGTAAGCTATATGGTCAGTTTTTCAGTGAAGAAAAATTGTTGTAGTTATTGGGAATTTTGGCTTATTTCGGTGCCATTTTAGATTAGGCATGGGGATATGGATAGCTTTGAAAGGTTACCCACTTGGGGGAAGATAAGTAGCCATCAATAAATTAATTTAGACTGCTTTTATAATTAAGACTAGAGAATATAAACTCTACATAGTCATTATTAAAAATTTATTTTAGTATCATATCATGACCAAGTAAGGTAAGTGCTGGGGAACTAGAAGGGTAGCATAGAAAGGGTGATCCTGTGATACAGGGGCATATGAAGGAAGAGAGGCACACGTAGGAAAGATGGTTTTGAGATCGGTTGGAGGTTGAACCCACTTGAAAGACTTAGTCATCAGTAACTGTTGTCCTTTGCATATTGATGAACCTATTCTTAGCTCTTCATCTGTACATTGAGGTAACTGTGTTTTCAAGTCCAGGTGGAAAATAATATTTTGGAGTCACAATAACAGTGACCAGAGCAGTTTTACCCTGATAGCAGAATATGCTTTCTCACGTCTATCTCCCATTCTTAGATTTACCCTAGATCATTCACCCATCCATTTGTTTATTCATACATTCGGTAATTATTGGCAATGAGTTAACTGCTAGAGGAGGACATGTGGATGATTAGGCTAATGAATCAGCAGGAATTATAGTTTTGTGCCTAAGTTAAACTTTAAATTTGTACATTTGTAGACCTTCAGAGTTACTCATATGGTTGAAATCTTGAGTTTTAAATATAAAAGATTTCTCTAGATCTATGCTGTATAATACTAAAATGAACATGTGTACAAAGTAGTAAGATACTGAGGCCGAAGGGAAAGCTTTGCCAAAGAGGAGTGGAGTTCTGGAGAGAGGGAGGAGTTTGCAAGATGGACAAGATGGAGAAAGATTTAGGCAGAGGAAATGGATCTCGTTACCTTAATTGCAGTTAACACCATCATTAAGGGATGTGTAATTGTTGGGACATATGAACTGTTTTTGTTGAATTACTAAAATTTCAAGTGGTTTAGAATTCTGATTTTATTTCACAATTGCAAAATACTATGTAACTTTTTTTGTCTTTAGAGGAAAAAGCCATGTATTCTGCTGAACTAGAAAAGCACAGACAGCTTGGAGCTGAATGGAAGAAAAAGGCAGAAAATCTGGAAGGAAAAATGACGTCATTACAGGTTGGTTGAAATGATTTCCCTTGTAAATATTATTTTTTATGAAGCAGTTTCTCGTAGAATCTTCGTCTTGGAAATAATCTCCTGAACAATTAATTTAGTACATATTGTTTGAATGACTAATCTGTACCCCATGTTGTGGCACAATAGTGAACAAGACTCTGAGGATTTTCCTCATGTGACTTAGTAGACAGCAAATACGAGATGGCAGGACATTTTATTCTTTCGGCACAGATGAGTATTTTAGAGATCACGGAAGAAGAGACAAATTAATCCACAATTTTAACTTTATAATTTTCTCTTTTCAGCAAAATATATTGGGTACTTTATTTCACATGGATTAAAATAATGCATATTAACTATCCCTTAGATTTTTTTGCAGCATAAACCTTTAAAATATTTTTCTCTTTATTATTAAGATATATTTCATACATACAAAAGTTATATATAAGATATAAATAAAATGAACCTTTATGAAGAGAGATGACTCCATAGTTACTTGCTTTTAGATTTAAGATAAACTTTTCTAAGTTATAAGTAGGCTGGTGATAGCTGGTGGAAAATAAAATTTGTTTACCTGTCATGCTGTTCAGGCACATTAATATTCCAAATAAGTGAAGCCGTGTTTCCTGTAAAGTTCTGAAAATATTAAATATTTAGTGGCTGGAATATTATGTATAATATGTATAAAATATAAGAATAGCAATACAGCAAATACCCACGTACTCACCACCCAGTGTAAGAAATAGAATGATGTCCTTTGAAGTCCCTTATGTACCTCCCCTCATCTCATCCCATTCTTACCACCTCCTATTCCAGATTCTTACGTTTATCACCCCCTTGTCATTTTTTATGGTTTTATCTCATAGATTTGTATCTCCAAACAATATATTGTTTGGTTTTGCATATTTTTGAATTCTGTATAAATGGAATTTTGAACTATATATAAATTGAATAATTTTTCTGAGACTTGCATTTTTGCTTAGTATTATGTTCATGAGTTTCAGCCATGTTACTACGCATTACTGTGTGTAGATGGTTCGTTACTTTTACTGCTCTATTCATTACGTGAATATATAATTTACTTATTCGTTTTGTTGATGAAGGTATCTTCATTATCTGCTACACAAACAGTGTGGTTAGGAACTCCCTTGTCTCTGTCGTCTGGTACACAGGTACAGGAGTTTCCTTCAGGTGTGTATCTTGATCGGAACTGCTGAGCCATGGGATATATGTGAGCAGTGTCAGCTTATCAGATGATGTGTGAAGAGCTTTTCACAGAAGAGCAGACCTGGGTGTCCTGTAATCATGAAAAAATGCTCAGATTCACTGGTAGTTAGGGAAGTAAAAAGTAATAATGAAACATCACTTTATACCCATCAGGCTCAGGAAAATTTAAAAGAACATTTGTTACTATCTTGACTTTTTTATCTGCTTTTTGTAGCTTTTATTCCCTGTTGTCACTTTTTTTTTTTTTTTAACTTTTGTCGCAGCGTTTTCTTTAGTAGCCTCCTTTTCTGATTAGTTCCTCTGAAAGAGACAGTTTGTGTTGTAAACGGTGAGTTCTGCCTTTGAAACTTAGTTACCTGCTCTAGCCCCAGGTCATCAGCTGAAATGAAAAGGGTCAATTGACTCTAAGACGTTTCTAGCCCTGTAGTTTGTGAGTTTTCACATGCTGCTTTTTACTTATTTATTTTTTATTTATTTGTTCTCGTATGTGCCCTGACCAGCGATCGAGCCCACAACCTTGGCGTATTGGGATGACGCTCTAACCAACTGAGCTGCCTGGCAGGGCTTTACATGCTGCTTTTTAATGAACTTTCCTTCCTCAGGAGCGTCTGGATGAAGCAAATGCTGCATTGGATTCAGCATCAAGACTCACAGAGCAATTAGATTTAAAGGAAGAACAAATTGAACAACTTAAAAAACAAAGTAGGTTTTTTTCTTTTCCTTTCTTTTTTCTACAACACTAGTAGTGTTGAGTCCCATGTAGTCTTCCCCCACCTGTTGGTGCAGTTGTGTGAGACCAACTTCCTTTGGTGGTGACTTCTGTTTCCACCTCCTGTTAACCAGCTTGCTTCTGTTCGAATGTGGTCCTAGTGAAACCAGACTCATGAGTTGGCCTTGCTGTCCAGTCAGTCTTCTTGGTGGTGAGGCTGTCCAGTTGTGGTGGCTGTGACCCTGCTGACCATCAAGGGGATCAATTTGATTTACCTGATTTTTTTATGTTTGACTTCTCCCTAATCAGTCTGTGTTCATCCTACCTAAAGCCATCTGATGTGTTAGAAGGGGCAATATCGTCAGGTAAAAGTTACTTTTTGTGTAATGAATGTCTGGGCATAACTAGCTTTTTATGGTTATAGATGGTGCTTTACATAAAGGCCATTCATCATGTATTTTTTGATGCTTGTAAGGTTTCTCATAAGCCCTGTCAGTTCCATAAGTTGAGTCCTGTGCTTAGGATTGTGAATTGGGCCTCAGAAAATCAGGCAGTTCCTAAGAACTTTGTTGAATCTGATCTCTGACAAAGATGGCATGTCCTCATTTAATCTCTGATTAAAGGGTCCCCAGGAAGTTGAAGCTATTCTAGGGCTGCATTTAGTAGGTAACGACTTACGGTTATCAGAAGGTGATATGGGAAGCTAGAAGTGCAGCAACTTTAGGCGTCTGAGTTAGTCACAGTAGCACCATGGCACACAATTAAGGAATTAAGTACCACCTAAAATAAAATAGAAATTAGAAACAGGCAGAACCTGAAGGCGATGGCATAGCAGAGATACTATCAGACAACAGAAACAGTGACTTGGATGCTAAGGAGGTAAGCAGGCGAGACCCTCTGCAGCATGGATACCAGAGGACAAGCCAGAGTAAGTGGGCCTAATCCAGCAGGAGACAGGAGATAAGAGATTTTAGAAATACAAAAGATAAGGTAGGTATGTTAGGTAATTTTCCTTGAGATAACTTGATTCTGAGGCAGATTACTGGCCAACTAAAAGTCCTCTGTTTACTTTGTAAGACTTGACTAGCTTGGGAATTCTAAATCTCTTAGAGGGCCTGGACATTGGCAACAAGCGAACTATTACATATTGAGTATCATGGACATTTTATGTAACATTTACTGTATATTTAATCTTATTTCGTTTACTCTTTATAGCAACTTAAAGTAGGCAGTATTAGTTCCATTTTATAAGATAAAGAAGCTGAAATTTGAACTCTGATGTTTTACCCTTGACCAAAGTTCGTGTTTTTCCCATGTTACTGTCTTTCTTCCTGTCAGGAAAATGGCTCTTTATAGTGTGACTTCTGTATGTTCTGTGTATCTCCATCTCCTCTGAAGAAGAACAGTATCCTCTCTGTTGTACCCTCAGTGTTGAAATGGTTGCTCTTATCTGGAGGCGTGTTCGTTGGAAAAACAGTCTAGTTAGGTTGAAGGCCAGCGCAGCTACAGCGTTATCTGAAGACAGGAGCAACTCAGAGGGAACACACTGGCACCTCAGGCACTAGCCAGAGAATTGCTATCTTGGGGTAGGGCTAACTAATGGAGGTGAAAAGGCAGTATTCTGAACCAGCTCCTCGGTCTGTGACAACTCAGTGTTGTATGACATGCTATTAGAATGTCTGAGGCCACATCTCCTCTTAGACATCCACCTGAGTCATTCCCAGTAGATAATGGTAAGACAAAAAATTCTGTGACTTACTGTAGTTGTTAAATATTATCAGAGTCCCTGCACTACTTACCCCTAGTGGTATTAGAATATATTTAGGTTTCGACTATAAATGACAAGGCTTAGGTAGGTCCCTATTCATGTAAAAAAAATTACACTTAATATTCATTATAAATGTATAGCAGCTTTGGACTTATTTTGTAGAGTCAGTATTAGCTATATTAAAAGCCCTAATTATGCTTATACAACTGGTATTTGAAAGGGCAGGCAAAAGGCCAATGTTGCATAGACAGGAAGGGGAGTAGAGAGAGTTCTGTTATATCTTTAAGCTGTTCTTGCCGTTTACAGCTCTTCTTAACATTCTGTTTTCTTTTATTACCTAAGTGCTTGATACTGCTTTTATATCTCCAAACACAAATGTGATTTTATTTTCTCAAAGCTACTCTTGATTTGATAATATAACTAAAAGTTTGATTGGCTTGGTTGTTTGAAAAGAATCATTGTATATTTTCTCTCATAGATCATTAAGTACTTTAAATGTTGATTGATGTTGTAATACTGTACTTTATTTTTAACACAAAACTTGGCCAGACAGCAAAAATATTTGCCAGGAGAAACAATTTTGAAAAGGACAGATTGGCTTTTGTTGCAAGAAAGTACAGGGACTTGAATCATGGAGGCAAAGTATTGTTTTATTTCTAAGCATCTGTAGACTGATGATTAGTTGATATGCAGTTTCAACATTTAAACAATATTAGGAAACTCATTTTAAAAAGTGATATTTTACTCAAAATGCTGATTATGTCATTGCTACCAGAAATGAGATGATTCAGTCCGGTCAAACATGAAAAGGGAGCTATTGTATATACTACCAGTACTAAAACGGCAGATTGATGATTTCAGTTGTTCTTAGAACACATAATGGTTAGTGCCATATACATGTGACTGTGCCTGTGAGTTCAGGGTATTTACAGGCCCTGGTGGAAAGTAGGAAGATGCCCTATCAGGCATTAAATACTTGATGAGAACCAACTACTTGGCTTCATTGTCGATGCTGCGTGAGATATTAGATAGGATCCCTTTTTCAGGGAAGTGACACAGAGTATAGGTACACCACAGATTCATAATTTCAGACACTAGTGCACAACAGTGCCCCTGAGACAGTGCCTATTTAGTTCCTCAAGAACCCCAGTAAGGGGCAGGAGCAAGGCCTGCACCAGTAATGTCAGGCTTTCACCCTGACAGTGGAAGAACTTCTTTCTCTCTAAGGGAAAGTAACAAGGAAAGAAGACCCTAAGGTGATATCAGTGCTGCTGTATTTTACTAGGTAATGTTGGCTGGTAGAAGACTTAGTGCTTTCCTTCCTTTTAGAGATTATTCTTGCAACATTTTACTGGAAAGTATTATTTTTCAGTATAGTTCCAAAGACTGACTTCATGTCGTCCTACATTTTTATTGATTCTTTAAAATGAAATAGATATGACAGTGTCTTTTCATTAACTTCTGAGTTGACCAGTGCCCATAATTTCTGTGGAATTGTCTGTCGTTCACGGGAAGACACACCTGTGGGACCGGGACTGTGGCGGGCCTACTGAAAGACCGTCACCTTGCTCCGTCTGCGGCCAGATTGGGCGTGTTCCTTCTTCCATGTCCCGTCCTTCACCGTCATTCTTAAAACAGGCTCCTGCTTAGGTGAAGGTGGTGGCATAGAATTGAAGTAGAAAGTACAAAATGGTTTCTGTTTTGATAACTATCATTCCAAAGGGTGGTGAATTTCGTGGTACACAAAGAAAAATACGTTTCCATAAACAATACAAGTTTTGATTCTAGCATCGGGAAAATCTTTTGGCCTGTCTGCTAGTTTATACCCATATCTTAAAGGGCCCCATAATTGCTATTTTCTTTTTTTAGGGAAAGTTTGGTGACTGCTTTTTAGAAAAGTCTTCTATGAGTTGAGAATGGAAAATTTCCTTAGAGTGTTTTTTTAAAGAAAACCTAGGACGTAAAAATGAGACCCAGTAAACCTGCTGTAGTATGAAGTATAAAAACAGGAGTGAGTTAAAACTACAAATATAAGAGAAGTTTAAAATATTTTTTATGGAACTACTTTTTGGGTGCTGGATGCTAGAGTTTTTATTTTAAATAAAGACATTCCGTTTTCCAGGACATGATTTATACAAGAAAACATATAATGTCCTGTTGAACATAGGCCAAATACATTCCCAGACGCTTTGTTACCCAAACCTTTTGAGGGATTTCTTTATAGATGTTTTTGGCAGAAGTGGTGATTTTAGAGGAAACATATAAGAAATACCAGATGCAGTTTTCTGAATTGCCATAAATGGTTAAAAACATTATTTGTGACGACATAAACATCTGGGTATACTGCACAATGCCAAAATTTTAGTTGAGAAAAAAAGGTTATATCAGTTAGATAAATAATTAAGCCCTTTTCAACTTAATGGTTATATTTTCACATGTGTGTTTTATTAACTCTTATAAGTATAAAGGAAAAAGTAGATTATGTAGAGATGAGAATGTTTTAAATTAATATATTTTGTGTATTTTCCTTCATATGGATGAATAATTCAGAACATAAATCATTTATTTGTTTTGTCCCGTTCTGTTCTTCCCAGATTATCTCCTTTCCCAGAGAAAAATCACTCTTTCGTTTATTTATCAACAGTTAATTGTTTGCTATTGTATACCAAGCACTAAAATAGGCACTAGAGATACAAAGATAGGGGACAAAGGTCCTCCCTTCAGAAGGTTTACAGTCAGGCATGAAGGGGAAGACTGCATTTAATCACATACATTCGCCACATTGTTTAGAAAGGAAGGAGCAATCCATTCTACTTGGTAATGGTGGCATGAAAGGGTAGAAAAGGCTAGTGAAGGGTATACTTGGCCTCACTTGAATGATGAATAGGTATAACTAAGCAGGCCAGGAGCTGGGGAAGAACATTCTAGACTGAGGACGGAATTCATGTGAAACTATGTGATATAATATGGAAACTGGCTGAAGATCTGGTGAACTAGTAATGACCAAAGGAGTGTGAGGGGGTTGGGTATGTTGGTGTGGAGTACTAATGGACAGAGGTGGAAGTGGGTTGCTATGTGAAGAAATACTGTAAGTGTGGGTCACAAACACAAATTGTAAACTGAGGCCCAAACTGTGATATAAAAGAGCAAATAGGACTGAGTAGAGACTATGGTGAATTGGAGAGTTTCTTTTAGGGGGCAGCAAATTCTCGGCTCCTGTCAACTACTGCCATGCAGGAATGTGGGCCCAGTGTTGCCAAATCTTCAGCTCTTTCAAGACACACTGAAAATGTAGACTTTTATGTGAAATAGTCCAGTTTTTTTTATTGTGACACCTAATTCAAGTTTTTCCAAAAACCCTGTGTGGGTTGAACATAACCTTTTGGGGGCCAGATTTACTCTGTACTGATTTGCAACTGGGAGTTTTCAGGAAGGAGGTAAGGTCCAGTCTGCAGCCTAGAAAGCCTTTGTCATTAGTATATTTTCTATAGTGATGATGATATTCAATAAGTGGCAAAATTATTACAATGACTTGATTTTTCACTGACAAAATTGCCATCATTTTCGGGGGATGTGGCTGGGCTATGTGAATCTTTACAAATTAAATATATAACTTGACTCACATTTTAAAAATGTTTAATTTGATATAGAAAATGCAGTACAGCCTGGCCGGGCGTGGCTCAGCGGTTGAGCATCGATCTAGGATCCAGGCGATCGGGGTTTGGTTCCCGGTCAGGGCACATGCCCAGGTTGCAGGCTTGATCAATGACTCTCTCATCATTGATGTTTCTCTCTCTCTCTCCCTCTCCTGTCCTCTCTCTGAAATCAATAAAGATATATTTAAAAAAAAAAAAATTTAAAAAAAGAAGGAAAATGCAGTACAAAATATGCCATACAGAAGTCCTACTAAAGGATTTGAGGGAAGAGGGTGGAAGGAATAAATTTGATCTGGTTACATTAAAAATTTATATAAAATCTCTTTCAAATACACATAGTAATTCTTATTTTAACTGTACAAATAATCCAGTAGACCTCAATATTGCTATTTCAGTTAAATCGCTGATTCTGATCTAGTAATAATTATAATTATGGAACAAGAAAGTATTCAGCATGCACTCTACACCTTAAAATTCTATCTGATATGGTTGAAAGAATTGAGTTAAAAGACAAAGCAAATGTAAATAAATATAAAATGTCTTTTAATTTTTTTCTTCTTTTTAATCCTCACCAGAGGACATGCTTTAGAGAGAGGGAGGGAGGGAGAGAGAGAGAGACATCTATCGGTTGTCCTCTGTATGCACCCCTCCTGGGGACTGAACCCACAACCCAAGTATGTGCCCTGACAGGGAATCAAACTGGGAACCTTACGGTGCGTGGGATGATGCTCCAACGAACTGAGCCACTCCAGCCGGGCTAAGATTCCTTTTAAAAATATTATTTGGTGTTACAATGAAAGTCATCTTGTATAAGTTGAAATTCTGTGATAAAAAGACCATCTAATTTCTAGCTTTTGGTTTGATTATATTTAATTAAATAAAGAAGCTAAATTTTCTTCTATTAGATTTAAATTTATTTTTTAGGTAACCAGTGCAAGTAAGACACAAGACCCAGTTTACGGAAATATCTATAAATGGAATCTTTCTAACATGTTTTCTTCCTTCTTTTGATTCCTTTGCCTTGGTTTGTAAAGATTACAAAATGGAGGAAAAATTATCAATGTTAATGTTAACTAAAGTAATATGTATTATTGATATTGTTTAGGGCTAGATTGAAAGATGATATTTTAAGAAATCAGATGAATGAGTACTAATGCTTTATATAGTACTTTCCTATTTAGAAAAGTCACATTTAATCACTCAGACTCTCTAAAAATCTTTTGAGATAAGCACACTCATTTTATAAAATAGGCAACAAAGTCTAGTCTTGGTCGCAGAACCATGATTCATATCCAGGTCTCGTGACAGGGTCATAATTCTTACGCAGTCTTCTGACTCTCAAGTCCTGCTCCAGCCACCATTCTTTTCTCAGTCAGGTGACTGTTAAAACTGACTTGAGTCTAGTCCAAGAGAGCTTAGTCATGAAATAGCCAAATGACTTTGTAAGGGGTGTGACTTAATTTACAATGTTCTGTGAAAATGGTATTATAGTGCATTGTTCCTAATCACAAATAAAATGTAAAATTATGATGTGCTAATCTGTTGTAGTCAATCACATTTTATGTTCAGTTTTGATGTTAAACCAAGTGGTGAAGATCATGGTGCCATCGCTAGGCATTACAGGGAAGAGGCTGTGATGTGGTTTTAGGATGTCGTGTCTTCAGAGTAACTTCCCTAAACTAGACTAAATCTCAGTTGCTTTATTGCTCAACCTTAAAGTGTACCCCGCCTCTCTCCCCCTCCCTCCCTCCCTCCCTCCCTCCCTCCCTCCCTCCCTCCCTCCCTCCCTCTCTCTCTCTCTCCCTCTCTCTAACTTCCAAAGTATTTTTTTGGCATGTTAGATTATTTCACAGGGATGTTGTATTTGGCTAAAAACCCATTTCTGAATAACCGTACTTTTGCCTGCCCATATAAATACAGTTCTGATTTCAAATTGTGGTTTGAATTAGGGTTCAGGTTTTGTGGAGAAATATTCAGAATCTGATGGGAGGAGAGTAAAGATGTCTGGAGAGAAAGAAAGTCTGTAGGGACCTTTAAGTCAGTACTTGACTTTTACTTTTTTAAACCTTTCCTAGTTCATACCAGCCTTCCAACCTCTTCCCCCAAATTCTGAGGATTTTTTCTAGGCTCAATTATCAGAATACATTTAAACTACTTCTTGGATTTGAAACAATCCTGTGCCAGCCTGCAAGAATATGCAGTTATCAGTTCTCTATCACATTAGCTCAGGACTAACTTGCATTCTGATAGTGAGTTTAAGAAATGTTTACCCTGGTATTTTGGCCTTAAGGATGTTTTGACCCTACCTTTCAGAACACAGAGACTTTAATCAAGTTTATGTCAATATTAATGAATTTTCATTAAGAAAATACTTTTGACAGACTTTATTAAGACAGATTTTCTAATCAATTTTTCATAGAGCAAAGTTATATTTTTCTAATTTATTTTACTAAAATCATTTTTATCAGAATCAGCTCTTTGCTTTGTGACTTTTACTCTGAATATGTCTACCATTCAGTTTTGTCTTTTCTTTTTTAAGAAGAGACAGTATAGCGTGGTAGCTATATCCTGGTTATGCTTCAAAGCAGTGCTGTCCAAAAATAATGCAAGCCACGTGTATAATTTTAAATTTCTTAGTAACCACATTAAAAAGGTAAAAAGATACAGGTGAAATTAATTTTCATAAATATATTTTATATAACCCAATATGTTAGACATGTCATTTTGACATGTAATCAACATAAAAATCATTAATTTTAGAGGAAAGTAGATAGGAAAAGGGAAATCTCAGAGGAAGGAAAGGTAGGGATAGGATAAGTTTGGCCTGTTTCTCTGCTACCTTTCTGGAGCCTTGGGGAGGAGAGAAAGAAAAGACTGCCCATCTGTACTCTGGCTCTGCCTTTAGCTCGTGAGTAGAATGGTTAATTCAGCATGGTTCATTTATTTGCTGTTTTTCCTCTGAATCATTGAGAGTTCTATTTATATTCAGAATGTAGTGCTAGAAAAGGCCCAAAAGTACCATGTGTTCATACTACATATGTGCACATTAAGAATCTAAAATGTATTTTACTGGCTCCAATTTTAATAATAGTCTTGTTCTCATTCTCTCTCTCTACCTCCCTCCCCCCCTCCCCTCTCCTTTCTCTCTCTCTCTGTCTCCTCTCTCTTTCTGTCTCTTTTTATGTCCAAGCATAAATTTCGTACTGGAAAGACAGGAAAGGAAACTGTAGTAGATTTTCCAAACACAAACCTCACTTTTATAATATGGTTATGGCAACCATCTCTATTTTGGTAAAGTTAGACTATTATATGAATTACATTTTGCAATTTAGATTTTTGCAATTTAGAAAACCCATAAGCCATTGCAAACAGTTAAACTGGATATTTTCTGTATACATTTAGTACTATATGTAAGTCAGAATTTTAGGCATTGTCCCGACAGAATGAAAACATAAAGCAAATGGATCTAAATCATTCTGTAAGATTCAGAGAGAACTTTTTTGAGGAAGTGACCTGGGAACTAAGACGTGAAGGGGGGACTAGGAGTTGTAGGTAGTGCCAAAGGAAAAGTGCTTTCCAGGCAAAGAAAAATCATTTGCAGAAGTTCTTGCATTGGGAATTGAAAGTCCAGAATAAACTATACCTTTATAGTCAAGATTTTCAACAAGAATGCCAAAAGAATCATTTTTCAACATATGGTGCTGAAACAACTGGATTTCCACATGCACAAGAAGCACATCGGGCCCCTACCTCACACCATGCACAAAAATTAACTCAAAATGGGTCAAGACCTACATGTTATAGTTAAAGCTGTAAAACCCTGAGAACAAAGCATAGGAATAAATCTTTGTGATGTTGAGTTAGGCAGCAGTTTCTTCACTATGACACTAAAAGCACAAGTGAAAACAAAAATAAATTGGGACTTCAACAAAATGAAAAATATGTACTTCAAAGGATACCACCACAAACGTGAAATGACAGCCCACAGAACCGGGAGAAAATATTTGCAAGTCATATATCTGATAAGGGAACTTGTATCCAGCTACTACTAGGAAAATGCAGCATCACTCAAAGAGTAGGTTTGTGGAGATGTCCGAGTGTAGAGTATGGAGGTGTTTCCTGATTTGCGAAATGGAGCTCTGCTGTAGTGCAGCCTTCCTTTCTCTGAGAATGAAAGTTGTAACCTAGCTTGAAGTTAATAAGCATCTCCTTCAGCCCAAACTGTTCGTTTCTGAGGTAATAGGTGCAGACTTCATGGGTTTGGCTGAGAGTTCCTTAGTCTAGGAATCCTTGGCCCTGTGGCATGGTTGGATTTATGAACAGAGCATTTCCTTTTGAAATCTAGACTTTGCTTTTAATACTGCTTAAATTCAAACTATTCCACCAAGATTTTACAGATTTTACTTACGTTTTAAATAAGAATTTTAAAATAAAGTAGTCCAAGCATCCTTCTGAATCTGTCACAAATTATAGTATCTCAATTAGTTTGTTAGACTCGGTGATATAAATTGTGTTTTGCAATTTATTTACCCCAGAATTTGCCCTATCAGCTACATCCTGAGCTGTGGTCTTAGTTGTGTTAGATGCTTTTCTTAGCTCACCAAGAATCAGAGTCCAGCCAGGAAAATGGAAAAAGGAAAATCTAAAATTGTCCTTCCATTTCTTCTACTAAAGAGGGCTCTGGAAATGTTTTGTGCAAGAAAGCAATAGTGAAAATCTCCTCTTTGCTATTAAGTTTCTGAAGCAAATGAAAACCTTTTTCTTTGGTTTTTACATTTTCTGCCAAAGAATTGATTACTTTATTGGGGGTAAACCATGTGAATTGATGCATACTCTAGCTTCTAGGTAAATTCTGTACCAGCAAACCTAGTCCACTAACCCGAAGAAGAGATGAGATGGAAGTAATTGAATATTCTTAATTAGAATAAGTATATATATTTGAAATTCACAGTAAAGATGTCTTAAATCTCATTACATATTCATCCAGACTATTTTAATCAGTTAATGACTATCTTTTATTCACATGTTTTAAAACAGATGAGCTCCAACAAGAAATGCTGGATGATGTACAGAAGAAATTGATGAACTTAGTAAACAGCACAGAAGGAAAAGTAGACAAGTATGCTCTGCCTTTTAACTTTTATATATTTTATGAAGATTACTTTTATGGTAAAAACTTGTACATGCTACATGTAGATGTTTATATGTGATTAGGTTTTTTTAAAAACCTTTTTTTTTATATAGTGGTGAGATGTAGGTAGTTTTAATGAGGGTCAGTAATAATTTTTCTTCATTTGGCTTTTAAATAGGTTTTTCCAGCTCAAATTCTTTTTCTTAAAACCATATGGAAGAGTTAAAATATCACCACACTTAGAAAAGAAAAAGTTTATTCTTACCATTCTTTCTTGCTCTTTTTTTTTTTTTTTTTTTTTTAAAGATTTTTATTGTTATTATTGAGAGAGAGAGGAAGAGAGAGAGAGAAACATCAATGTGAGAGTGAAACACTGATCGGCTGCCTCCTGCACACCCCCTACTGGGGATTGAGCCCGCAACCTGGCCATGTGCCCTGACCTGGAATCAAACCGGAAACCCTTTGGAGCATGGGACAATGCCCCATCAACCCCAACCAACTGAGCCACACTGGCCAGGGCTTTTTTGCTCTTTTTTACTGTCCTTAAATGAACATATTTTGCTAAAATGTATTAGATCTGAAATCTATATATGTATATAATTAATATTTTAAAGATTTCCATATTATTAGCAACTTTTTAATAAGTGTGAATGGGGAAATATAAGCATAACCACTAAGCATATGAACTATCATCACCATTTAAAGTGGGGAGGGAAAAATCTGAAGTTTCTCCTTAGGGTTGACATCAGTGCAGACAGGTGCTGGCTATTGCTCATGGTCACCATCTCAGTTGATTATTTGGTTGAAGAAAGCGGGTCCCTAATAAGTGCTGTTTGCTGGGTACACGTTTTGGGTTGTTTGAAATACTCTTAATTAGACATGACAAGATTGTTTTAAATGTTACTTTAAAATATATTACTGTTTAGTATTTTTCACAATTAAGTATTTAAGTCTAATTAAATGTTTATATGCTTAGTACATATTTATTATTTTGGTACACTAAATATTGGGAGAGCTTGCTGAGTGAGCTTGAGCTGCTTCTGCCTTCATTTTCGTAGAACCCTGATGAGAAACCTCTTCATTGGACATTTTCACACACCAAAAAACCAGCGTCATGAAGTGTTACGATTAATGGGGAGCGTCCTGGGCATCAAAAGGGAGGAAATGGAGCAGGTAACTGAATAATGAAAGTCATTCTGAATACATTTATAACTAAAAAAGGGCATCAGATAAAACTTTCTTTTACTATATGTTGTATAACTTTTCCTGAATACAACTTTCTCATCAATTTGAAAGTGGAATCATTTCCTACTACAGTGAAGGGGTGGACTTGTGCAGTTTGTATAATATTAACCTAAATGTTTTGTAACTTACACACCACCTCTCTTATCAGAAAAGAGGAAATTTTAAGACATGACAACCCTCCACTTTTATTCAAGATAGCGTTCGGGAGGACACTTCATAGTATTTGCAGCCTCTCAGTAGGAAGCATTTACTAGGAATTGGACTTGAAAATTATGTTTTCAGTTGGACTGAAATTATGTAAAACTTGTTTTTATTTTTCTTTTCTTGTACTGATAACACTTTTCTGTTTTAAAATAATTTTCAGTTGTTGAATGAAGATCAGGGTGGAGTCACCAGATGGATGGCTGGGTGGCTGGGAGGAGGGTCGAAAAGCGTCCCCAACACACCTCTGCGACCAGACCCGCAGTCTGCGTTTAACAGGGTAAGGGCCGATTTTATTTTTGCTGAATGTGAATAGTTAACTGATTGTTCCTCCTATTCATTTGCAAGAATCAGACTTCTCTTTTAGGTTAGTTTATACAGCCCTTTTATTTTGAAGTTGTAGAAGCTGACATCCAAAGATGTATTAGCTTAAGGATCCTAAGCCAAGTTTAATAAGTTTATTGCATACAGGTTTTATTTTAGCTTTTTATTTATATAGTACTTTTACTTTTCAAAGTATTAATTCTACCTTTATTTGTATTTGATCATGATGCTACAGGCATACTAAATTAAGAGATTCGTAAAAGACAGAGGCTTTGTTTTATGCATGTTTGTATCTACCTAATCATTGAGCCAGTGAGTACTTATTGAGCACCTGCTGTGTACCCAGCTGTCCTGAGCATTGAGAATGCTAAGCATTGGGGATGCAGCAGCAAAGCAGATACAGTGCCTGCCCTCAGCGAACTTCCTCTGGTAGGAGGAGGCAGTTAATAAACACAAAAAGTAATGCCTGTTATGTAGTGGGCTGAAGATGAATACCAGTTGAATTGAGTAGCACTGTGAGAATGTGGAGCTTACTTCTTTATTTTTTCATAAAGAGGAAACAGAATAGGTGACCTACCCACAGCTTGCCAAAGATAAAGCCCTGTTTTAAATGGGATGGCGTAAAATTTAAAGGAAAGGCCTATACTACATTATTTTAACCTGATAAATTACTGGTGAGCTTTTGCTGTATTTGTTGATTGCGTGCTAGGGTTTAATACTTATTTCTGTTGGTATAAGTTTTCATGTGTATGTAAACAGTTATGAAAATGATTTAAGAAATCTAAATGTTAGCAGGTGACTAATTCAGACTATAGGTTTATAAAGTGTTGTCATCAAAGATTATTAAGTTAAAGTTTTTACTTGATACCTGTGTAAAGTGCTAGCACTTATTCATAAAGCTTATAAAGAAATGAGTCAGATAGCATGATTAGTTTTTAATATTTAATTAGAATAGCCAGTATATTTTCTAAGTTGTAGTGAATACAATTTTAATATCTGCCTAATATAACCCAAATTTTTTTTTCTTAGTCTTTTTCAGAACTATTCGTTAAATTTCTAGAAACAGAATCTCATCCGTCTATCCCTCCACCAAAGCTTTCAGTTCATGATATGAAACCCCTAGATTCCCCAAGGAGGAAAAAACTAGATACAAATGCACCAGAAAGTTTTAAAGGTAAAGCCAGATATTTATCTTTTTCTACAATTTAAAAAATTGAATGTTTAATTTATGATCATGTTTTATAGTGATATTAACTATATTTTTAATGTTTTTGAACATGTGCAATGACTTCTTCCAAAATTCCCATAAGACATCATATTTTGATTTCCTATATATTCTTGTGGTAACCTGCTGTTTAATTAGCGTAGATTAATTTAAACGACAGGAAGCGTTTCCCTTTGTGCGCTGCTGTCAGTGTCCTCTCTCCGTGTAGGCCGCTTTGAAGTATTCTTGGAAGAGGGGCTTAAATGGTCATCTGTTTGCCTTTCTCACTGATGCTGCTTGTTTCTAATTGGAGAAGTGTAGTTTATAGTTAGAAAAAGATTTTTTTCCCTGTGAAAATCTAAGTGGTGTGCTCAATACCCAAACCCTGGTATGTTAATATTTATAAGAGTAGTTTAATAGACTGGCTTAGACATCCAAGAATGTTAGGAAGCGTTCTCATATGTTGAAAGATCTGCCTAGAAGCAAATGGTTTGGTGGTACTATAGTATGTGTACATAATTTTTTATTCCGCTAGTTTATAAGGGTCTTGTTATAATCATATCCCCTATATTAGCATGCAGTAAAATTCCTTGAGTTGAAATTTAAGTATATCCTTTAAACTACAAACAGATTCTTTAGTGTAAGGTCTCTTTTTTTCCTAAAATCTTTACATTTTAATTCAGACTAACTTGTTTGCTAGTGGAACTGTAAAGGTAGGTATATGTTACAATATACTCTTAAGTTTATATCACATGTCAGATACTTAAATTTGGATAAAATATTAAATAATTTGTATTCTGAAATTTTAAAAACTTGCTTAGTCACTTAGACAGGTATATTTTCCTGAACTTTTATAGAAAGTGGTAAAATTTATTTGTTTAGATAAACATTTTGGCTGCTAAATTTAGTGAAAAGTCTTAACTTTAACAAGTGTAGACTATACTAAAAACACTTTCTTGTTACACTAGGTGGTAGCATCTTAAAGAGGATTCAAAAATTCATTATGGCAGGACCCCCCTTGTTCTCCCCCTCGGTCCCTTTCCCTTCTCCCTCTCCTCCCTCGTCCTACGTCCCCCATTCAGTGACCAGGCCCTGTGTGCAGCTTGATTTGAGCTGACCAGAGACAAAAGCCACTGATGTTCTGAGTTGGTCCCAGGTTTGCAGGATTAAAGTTTAATCTTTAATCCTGGATTTGTTGTAGTGTAGGAGCTAAAAAAATACGTTTTATCCCACCTTCTAAGTTCTATCTGGGCTAATAATCAAGTTAACAGACAGAATAACAGGAGAAAATCAAGTTTTTAATATGTGGGGGGGGGATTCACATAAGCATGAAAATTCCAAAGACAGACAGCATTGGGTATATATGAAATTTTGGACGACAGAGAAGGGGGACGGGTAGGGGTCTGAGATTTCCAGAGTGAGCGGGCTGTTTACAGTAGTCGAGGAAGAGCGGAGCACACAGGGCAGGAAAAGCCTTGCTCAGCAACTCAGGTACATTGGGCACATGGGCATCGAGCCTACAGGCCCCGCCCGAAGCCCTCCTATGGACCAGACTCAGTTCCAGTCAGAGCGGTAAGGCAGCGTCCCGGGGCCGCCTCCCTGCAGAGGTGGCTCCCCCGCATCTCAGACGGGAAGGCGGGAGGCTCCGCGTTTCCTTCTGAGTCCTAATCCCAGCTTAGTATCAGTGTCCTAAAACGCAAAACTTTTGTTCCCCTTCAGTAGTAAATCAAGTTCACCAGTTATAGAACTTGTATTTAAGTACACAACGACGATATTAATGTGTTTAATGAAGTATTAGTTACACCTTCAGATACTCCGCTCTCCTCTTTGGCCCATTTCCTTCTCATCTGGTCCTCGGCCTTCTGTTTCTGTTTCATGGACCCTGCGTGTCGGATCCAGGACCCAGCAGCGTACGAATTAAATTTACTTAGGGGCCAAATCTGGGAACCTCAAACACTTGTATAGTGTTGATTAAATAACATATAGGAGACTAAATAATTCACATTTTGTCATTTAGATACGACAGAATCCAGGTCTGGTAGAAGAACAGATGTGAATTCGTTCTTGGCTCCCCGCTCTGCAGCTGTGCCTCTTATTAACCCAGCTGGACTTGGACCTGGTGGGCCTGGGCATCTTCTTTTGAAACCCATTTCAGACGTGTTGCCCACATTCACACCTTTGCCAGTGTCGCCTGACAACAGTGCAGGGGTTGTGTTGAAGGACCTTTTGAAGCAATAGATGACTCTCGAGCTTGAGACGACACGCATAGCACTTTAGAGAAACCACGAACACTAAGTGTGTGTACTTTATCACAAAGTGGCCTTTTGGAAAAAGTCATGTATTTGTTTGCAGTTGTACTTTCTTGAAATTTAATAAAAATATTCTTAATGTTTTTAGAAATTGCAGGTGTCACAGGAGGAAGTGTTTGCTATATTGCTGCTTTTGTTCCTTCTCTGATTTGACCTGATTTAGGCTAGAAACATTTGATTTTTTTATCTTAACTTACAAAGATAGGTAAAATTGTCTTATCAGCTTTCTATTTCCTTCTCTGATTTTCAAGCTCATTTAAGCTAGTAGAGACATATGGCTTGTCTTTTAAAGACAATCAAGAGATTTACCAAAAAAAGAAAGAAAAAGCAGAGGAAGAAGGAAATAGTGGTGGCGACTTATCTGCATGGTGCCGAAAATTGGCCTGAGGAGTGTATCAGTCATCGTTAGAGGACCTCGTGCACACAGGCCAAGAACAAGGTTGTCTGGGAGGACAGGTGTCCTGACCTGGAATGTGTGTGTATTTGGTTCTATGCAATTTCGTCACATGTATAGACTCGTGTGACCACCACTACGGTACAGGTACATCAAGGACCCCTCAGGCCACCCATTTATAGTCATAGCCGCCTCCTTCCCTGGCCCCTCCCTTCACATCTGGCACCCCTAACTCTTCTCCTATTTCTATGATTTTGTCATGTCAAGAGTGCTATATAAATGGAATCATACAGGATGTCACTTTTTTGAGACTGACTTTTTCACTCAGTGCAGTGCCCTTGGGCCTGTGCAGATTGTTCTGTGTATCGGCAGTTCTCTTTGTTGTCAGGTGCATACTGTGGACGTATGATTGGTTTTAAGAGCTAAGGTATCTTTTAAACGTATCATCTCAAAACTAGTTGTTTTCTTACGCACACACACAACTTTCATGCAAGTGTTGAATCGCACAGCTGCACTTGTGGAACTGCAATGAGCAGTATCGCGGACCACGGCACCCCCGGCCCTGTCTGAGATGTCCAAGCGGAAGGTGCGGCAGTCCAGGGTTCGTCCGTTCGCATCCTTGTGGTCGCTGGGGCTGTGGAATCACTTCAGCAACACCAGCACCAGGTGTTTGGAATTTGGAATAAGGGAGCATTTCTTCAATTTTTATAAACCTACCATAAAAATCCTGACTTGGAACTTAATCAGGGTGTTCATGTTTGTATTAGTTGTTGAAGTTGTACATTTAAAGACATTTCTTGCAAATTTTGTAAGTTTCAATATGCCTTTAAAATGGAAACGTGTATAACAAGGAGAGGTGAGCATGATACTAACCCAAATATGTAAATAGTCTGGCTCTGGCCAGGGCTAAACTTGATTATTTGTAAATGTTGCTCTGATTAACTGTATACTTTCTACTGTATTTAGAAGATTAGAAGTCTTTATGTGTTGATGGGTAAAACTGGTTTTCCTGAGGAATTCAGTAACTGAGACAGACACTGCTGCTTCTCAGCGCCCCGTCCCCTTAGCTAACTTATTACATTGCCGTTCTTACCTAGTGTACTCTAATGGGAGGTGTCGTACAGTTGGTTCTATATTAGAACTGCCAGGCTGCCTCCCGTCTGTTTTGCTCATTTCCCTTATGAAATTATTACCCTTGGGTTTTTAGATGATTCTTTCAAAGATACTTTCCCTTGACTGTCCTAAATTATTTACCGCTTGCCATTGAAGTTTCATTTCAGTGTGGAGCATCTGAAATAAAATTAATAAGTTAAAAAAAAAAAGACATGACCCTTCATTTCGGAGAAATAGAAAATGCAAAAAAGTTTTCTCTTAATTTGAAAATTGAAATTTAAGTAGTGAGTATTTAAGTAGTGTGTCATCATATTTTAAATGCCTTTTATGACATTTTAAGTATTTCCTTCCCTACTCAAAACAGATTGTCCCCCTTCACCCCATAGTTTAATATAAGTTTGAAAGCTGTTTGGGTGGACAGCATGACCTTACATGGCTGCTATTTAATTAAGTACGTGACCTTGAACTGAAACTGTAGTACCTAATGTTTCAGTGGTATCATCATTGGAACTATAGCTCACTGGTATGCATACCAAGTGTTTGTTGATCTAAACCAGACATAACTCATCTACTTTTCTGAAACTAAGTTGTGTCAGAGATGAACCATCTGCTTAAGGAATCTTCTTAGTAACCAGCCATACAGTGATGAAGCATATAATTCTAATGTCAGCAGTAGGGCACTGCTAACAGTAATTTACTGCAGTAGTTTAACTACGGTAATTTTACTGTTTACTTCTCTGCAAACTTACTAGAATTTGTGGTTGAATTTTGCTTTAGCTGCCACAATTTTTCACAACATTCCTAATGGTTTTCAACTGCTAATACTATAATAGAAAACCCAGCCAGACATTGAATCGATTTTAGTACAATTCTGTATCATATGGCTGTTTGAATTTTAGTTCCTGCCATTATTGATTTAAAAGGGAAAAAATGGGGAAAAGAATTTACTTCCTTAAAACAAGTAAAATAAAATATTAAATATCCCCTCAATAAAGCCTCCAGTTTATTTTAACCTTTTAGTGGTTAATCGAAAGGGAGAAAAAGATAACTTATTTAATCAGTAGGAGGCAATTTTAAATTGTCCTCAGGGACGGGAGTGATGAGAATTATTTAGAAAGCGCTATTATGCATCACACTTTTGAATTTGATTTCTAAAGCTAATGAAAGTATTAGCTTTCATATATCAAAGTATTTAAAACGTCTTCCATCAAAAAAATTAATTTTGTAAATATCAAGTCAGTTATACTTGATATTTATTTTATATATTCCTATGGAAAAAATAACGGCACTTTTAATGTTCTGACATTTGTGATTATTTGCCAGTGTTTACTTTTTAACTTATTAAGGTTTCTGTACTTAAAATTGATAAGTTGTCTTGATTTTTTAGGGAAACAACTAAATGCGGGAAATTTACAACCCAACCATAATACTGGGTTGTGTTTTATAGAGCTCAAGTCAATGCATTTCTGAATTTCTCAGGAGCACTGCAAGGCAAAAAATACTCCAAATAAAAATGATATATGTGAGTTGGCAATGTCTTCATCCACAATAAAGAAAGATTTTTTAGCAAACAGCTGCTGACTTTTTCTTTAGAAGGGGGAGAAATGACTTGCATATGTTGTTTATAGCAGCCGTTGATCAACTACTGGAGCTAATGCCTTCAAGTGCTGGCCGGATGTCTGCCGCGGGGATGCTGTGGGGCCCTGGAAACGTGCCGTGCGAGCGGTTCCATAGATGCTGAACGTAAGATAACGTATGAGAAGCGGATCCGAGAGGCTGTAGCCAGCCTGGGGTTTAGTGCAGAGGTGATGCTATGCGTCATCGGGCCCTCGGTGTTTCCGCAAGGGAATCAGTCCTGTCTTCATTTCCTCTGAGATGGGGAACCCGCGTATTGGTGCCTGTTCCCGTGATGGCAGCATCGGAGGGAACACGGGCTTTAAAGTTGCCAGGGGATCGGTTTGACCTCTTCTGCACGCCAGCAAGTGCAGTGTCGGCCGGCCCTTGCCCTAACCAGCTTTCGTGGAATACAAAATGTTATAACCTCAACTTGTTTGGCTGTTGAGGACAAGTGAGTTTAACAAAATCGCTTTGACTGTGGGACTGATTTTTCTCGTCGCTGAAATACCCAGGCCGTACTCGGATGGGGGGGTAAGGATCAGGTGACACATTCATGGACAGTATTTATTAAATGATAAAGGGGCCACTGGGGAGAAAGCTCCATAAAATCTAGTTCTATACTGACGTCAGGAGGAGAGGTTATCACTGCCAAAAAGGGGGTGAGAGTGTCAGGTGGGGGTGCTGCCGAAGCCAAGAATTGTGCGGAGGAGGCAGGGAGAGGCCAGGAGCGCAGGCTGCCTGCTGCTCCGCGGGCAGCTTTGGGGAGGCGCCCTGGACTCGGACCGCGTAGGCTCCGACCTAGAGCAGGGCCGGCCGAGGGCGGGAGGGAGCAGCGGCGCTCCGAGCCCAGCTGGGTGACTGGTGAGCAACTGGAGGTAGTGTCGGTGGGCAACGCTTCTGAGAAACCACACTGGAGGGGACAGGACACTGGCAGGAGAGGAAGGAAAGGGGTGGAGGTGGAGGGACACTTGGTTTAGGTTGGGAGCCTTCGGTGGCTAAATGCTCACGGGACGGAGCTGGTGGAGAGCAGATCCTGGGGAGGGGGAACACAGAACCCGGACAGCGATGGAGGCGTCGGCCTGCCATGGGACCCCTTTATTGGCACTGGAGCGACGGAGGGAGGGAGATGCAGGTAGCAAGTGGGTTTGGGTGGGGGAAGTTGTGGGAATTTTCTTCTGTGAGTCTGGCGGGGAACTTGATGGGCTAAAAATGAGGGTCTCGGGGAAGGTCAGGCTGGAGAAATTCACAGTCAAGCGGGAGAGACAGGCTCAGGCCCACAGAACTAGGGAAGTGGGAGAAGGGCTGGGGGCCCGCCTGGCCTGCAGGCAGCCGGAGGGGCCTGGTGGGCAGAGGAAGCGACACTCAGCACCAGGAGGATGCCCGCGAGCGGGTCAGTGTCAGAGGGCCCTGGCCCTAACCGGGTCTAATGGAACACAAAATGTTACTAACCTCAACTTGTGTTCCTGTCCTTGGGACTTAGGTCACGTGAATATATGACACGGCTGAAGGTTTGACAGCATGTTGTTGTCATAATTTAATACAACCAGTAAGTTAGTAATCCTTTATAAACACACCAATATTTGTTTTGGAGTTAAGGAAAAATTCAAGAATGTTAATAAATGGATCACTTAAGGCGAATGTTTGACCCCTTAGTTTGTTTTCTGCCTTGGCCACTACCGTGCATCAAAATTTTAGCCCTTCTGGGGTTAAGAAATTAAGAATTTGCACTCTGATGATGTTTTAACTGTGATCATTTTCAGCTGTGACTTTTGACAGGCATACTCCCCTTTTCAGCCCTAACAGGCCGGCTTCAGTGAACGATTTCTGACCCTCAAAATTAAATCTCAGGGATTGAAAATATTTGTGAACTTAATGCAAGAGCTCAGTAAAGTTGTTTCCCAGGTATCCTTGGACTGTTAAAAATGTAAGGTAGATTATTCTTTTTTGTAAAATATAAGGCATTTAAACGAGAAGGGTGTTACACTGTGAGAGGTTTTCCTATCAGTGCATATTCTTGAATGAATACATTTCCCAGAGGGCAAGGTCCGTTCCAGATGGTGAAGGGAAACATGATTTCTTTTAAAGAAAAGAATTGGAAGCAAAGTAACATAACTTTGCTGCAGGTTTCCAAGCAGCTCCTTCCACGTAAGTGTATTTAAAGCGCCATGGTGTCCTCTGAGTTAACACATTAATCCCCTTCTAAAAGGGAGTTTCAGGCACTTTCCCTGAATAAAAATGGGGCGGTGGTGATAAAGTTACAGATTCTAGACTAATGAGGTCATTTTTTATTTTTGAAAACATATATGGAATGTGTAGTCTTTGAAAATGTTTGGAAGCGTTTCAAAGTCGTCTCCCTAGAGCATCTGGCTTGCCCCGCGCATGCAGGCTCCCTGCTGGAACAGTCTGGATGTATGTGTTCAACCCGTGTTGCTCTCTTTAGGATCCCGCTCGCCCACTGCAGCGCCTGTGTTGAAATATTGATGGTTAAAATCAATTCTCCACAGAATTGCTACCTGAGAAATGGACTTCCATTTTTTAAAGCGTTTTCCCTCTTCAGTTTTTCCTTTAAACGTGAGCTTTCCCTGGAAGTCGTTTTACTTCTGCTGCCATCCTTGAATCTGTGTGTGTCGAATGTTTCAATCACGCAGGAACAGACAACGCGGGTATTAGGAGGGATGGACATCTGGCCACGGCAGTGCGAAGGGGTCGGCCAGGCCTCCCTGCGAAAAGCAAGTATATAAACCAACATGGTCAAAAACGGCCATTTGTGGGCTCTGGTAATTGCCTTTGCAGACAAGAAATGGAAAATTGTTGATTTCTGAAAAACTTCTAGACCTTAGGTAAGAACCACTGGGGTCTGTAGCCTTCCTGCCTGGGACTCCCCCAAACCCCCCAAGCATCCTGGTTTTTCTAGCACCAGCCAATCTGAAAACCAGCAGCTTTGTTGCCTGGGGGAGGGGGGGTGACCTCCACGGAGGGGGCTGGGGCTGTGCAAAAACCATGACTTTGCCAGTTAAAGTGGTGAACTTGGAAGGAAACCTGGAGAAAAAGCTTTGCTAGCCTGAGGTTGCAGTTCCAGGTAGAGCAGTGCTGGCCAGTGGAAATGTAACGAGGAGCCCCTGGAGCGGAGAAAGCCCTGGGCAGGGGGAACCCAGAGCGCCAGGGGGGGCTCAGCCTGGAGCCTGGCCTGTATTTCTCAGTCTACACACGCCCGCGGCGACCACGGGAGCCACGTGGGCTCGAGGTGTTTAATGAGCACAGCCTCCTGCTGACCGTTCAGCCTGCAGCAGCAACCTCGGGAAGCCAGAGTAAAGGATTCAAATAATATAAAAACGGCAGAGACCTCAGCAGCCACACCCTCCTGCGGGGAAGGCGGATTGCTCAGTTTAAATCCGAATTTTACAAAACCAGAGGTATACATCACAATCCATAGTTGCTATATATGATCTACACCGTCCAGATTTCAACCAACAACTATGAGAATGATGAGAATGCAAAGAAAGTGTGAACCATGCTCAGGAAAAAGGCAGTCAAAAGAAACGGTGGGCCTAATGGTTGGAGTGAGCCCGCAGGAACTTCAAAGCAGATCGTAAATGCAAAAGTTAAAGGGAAGTCTGCTCAAACGATACAGGATAAACGCGTGTATGCTCCTTACCCAGCTTTATCAAGTCTTAACATTACACTGTATTTTCTTTTTTTAAATATATCCTTATTGATTTCAGACAGAGAGGAAGGGAGCGAGAGAGGGAAACATCAATGAGAGTCATTCATCAACTGCCTCTTGCATGCCCCCTACTGGGGATGGAGCCCGCAACCCGGGCACGTCTCCCTGATGGCGAATCGAACCGTGATCTCCTGGATCCTGGGTCCACGCTCAACCGCTGAGCCATGTGGGCTGGGCTATATACTCTGTTATCTTTAAAAAAAAATTTTAACTTTTTACTAGAGAAAATTTTGAACACAGACACAAAAGTAGAGAGAGTAATAATGAACCGAGGTGCCCATCACCCACTTCAGCGATGAACAACTCCGGATTAGCAACTGTCATTTCATCCTGAACCACCACCCACTTCCTTGCTTTATTTTGGAAGCATTTTCACATAACATGTCTTAACACTGTAACAAGGAGCCAATCTTTGTAGGAGAGTAGAGAGGATCAAATAATGTGTACCTCTCCTGTCCCTGAACTCCAGGAATGTTGTTGAATTTGATATCCCACCTGGACACATGGAGAAGCTTACATGGTCTGTCCTACACGTGGTGGTAAAAGTTCTTTCTTTTAGGCAATATGGTGACATGCTATATGATAGTTGTAATATTTTTTATTTATTTGGCAAAATTAAATGTTGACAGCATAGCCCTGGCTGGTGTGGGTCAGTTGGCTGAGTGTCATCCTGTGCACCAAAAGTTTGTGGGTTCAGTTCCCAATCAGGGCACATACCCTGGTTGCAGGCTCGATCCCCGGTAGGGGGTGTGTAGGAGGCAGCTGATCCATGTTTCGCTCTCACATCAATGTTTCTCTCTCTCCCTCACTTTTCCCCTCTCTCTCAAAATCAATTTAAAAAAAACTTTTAATAATAAAAAAGAAAAGTTGACCACATAATATTGTTTCCTCTAATTTTTGAAGGTCTTGACTTTATTGGTCTGGTAAATTCAGGAATCTGGTAGCCACTCTCATATGTGTATTATAAATAGGAAATGAGGTAACTTGAATATCATACTATTATAAAGTTTTATTAAATATATTAACTTCGGCCCTGCCGGGCATGGCTCAGTGGTTGAGCATCCACCTAGGATCCAGGAGATCGCGGTTTGATTCCCGGTCAGGGCACATGCCCGGGTTGTGGGCTCGGTCCCCAGTCGGGGGCCTGCAGGAGGCAGCCGATCAATAGTGACTCCCTCATCATTGATATTTCTCTCTCTCCCTCTCTCTTTCTCTTTGTGAAATCAATAAAGATATATTTAAATATATATATACATTAACTTTGCCCCAAACCCTAATACATATTAAGCGTCAGAAAATTAACAGACAAAAATGAAACAGAGATAGCAAATAGAAGATTGCCAGTAGCTATTTTTTTTGAGGGGCTCCATGGCAAAGAGTGTGTTGGCCTAAACTAAAGTCTTTTCGATAGTAGAGCTCTCATATTTTACACATGATTATATGTTAAAACCACAGCCCGTTAAAACGAGCCATAGGAAAAGCCCAGGTGTTTTCATGATTCGCTGAGTCTCCTGGGAATTCCAAGTATGTGCAGAAAATCCTGGCATCCTTGAGCAAGCTGGTTGCAGTGAGTGCAGTTAGAGACCAAATGTAATAGGAGAAGGTATCCTGGGGCAGAAGTTCAAAAATCCGATTCCAAGCTCTGTTCTGCCTCTAGGGATAGGATCTTGGGTATATTACTCCCTCTGGGCCTTAGTTTTCACATTTGTAAAAATGGGGTCCAGCCCGGCCAGGCGTGGCTCAGCAGTTAAGCATCGACCTAGGATCCAGGCGATCAGGGTTCGATTCCCGGTCAGGGCACATGCTCGGGTTGCGGGCTGCAGCCGATCAATGACTCTCTCATCATTGATGTTTCTATCTTTCTCTCTTCCTCTTCTTTCCTCTCTCTGAAATCAATAAAGATATACTTTTAAAAAAAATTTTAAAAATGGGGTCCAGTAAATGACTTACAAAGTTCAGGACTCAGTCACCTCCTCCAGCAATGTCCTTTTTTAACATTCCCAAGACTGGTGCAGGCACCTCCTTGGGCCCTCCCTTGGCCTATGCACACCTCCTTGCACTATAGGCTGACCAGTGACTCATGGTAAAGATAAGACAACTTACTGTGCATTGGCACCTGCTGGCCGCTTTGTGCACACCGTTTCCTTTACAACACCATGATGGTATTTTGGCCCCCCTTTTATAGCTGAAAACCTGCAGCTCAGCAAGGTTGAAAACTTGCTTAGGGTGCTGTTTTTGTTGAGATTCTCCAGAGAAACAGAGCCAATATTTTTAAACTTTACATGTGTTTAACATAAGCATGACACAGAGGGCAGTAACCATGAAGGATGGGATTAAGACATCTAAATACACAGACATGTAAAATGTATGCATTTCCAAAAATGCCATAGATTAAAAGGTAAAAAAGACAAACCGAGGAAAATATTTGCAACATAAATGACAATGGAGAAATCTCCTCGCTGTAGAAAGAGCACTTAGAAAAGGAAGTCATGATCTCTAGGAGCCAGAAGGGTCACCTAGCAGCTCATGCTCAACAAACCTCATTTCCCTTCTTAAAATAGAAATGCTGGGTCAGGAAATGCTATCGATAATGTTCGTTTTTATGGTAGCAGGACATCTGGTGAAGTCTCCCACCAAGTCTCTGTGGTCAAGGGGAAGTGTAAGCTGAGTGAGAGAAGTTGGTGGCACTCTAAGGTTAGACAATCAGCAGTGGCCCCGACATGTTGAAGGAAGAGGAGTGATCGGTGCCAACCTGGACAGAGGGCTTCACTCTAGCACCTGTCCTAGGACATTTTTTATTGATAGTTTTGATGAAGTCAAATAATGTCACCATCAGCAGATCTGTAGTTGTCAAAGCTGGGAATGATACTTAATGCTTTAGAGAGTAAAATTCATGTTGAAAAAGCTCTGGAACAATGCATAAAAATTTAACAGGGACACATGCAAAACTTGGTTCTCTGTTAAAAAAAATAAATCAGCAATCCAAGTACGGGGTGGAGGAGATGGTGTTAAGCAGCCTGGGTACTATGGACTGTTATTTTGGGCGCAAGTTCAGGACTTGGTTCTGTTGGAACCAAGAGGCTCATGCGGCACTAGGAGAGGCTGCCCAAGGCTGCAGCAGGGTCCCGTGACCCACAGGGGACCAGCGGGTAGAACTGGGGTGTTGAGCCTCGGAAAAGGGTGCCAGCTGGGGCAGGAGGTGGGACTGTTCTGACAAAAGGAAGCTGGTTATGTGGCAGCAGGGAGAGTAGCCCGCGGCTGCAGAGGAGAGAACTGGGGCCCAGGGAAGGTAGCTGTGCCCAGGGAAGCAGGTTTGGGTTCAACTCAAGACAATCCTCGAACGAGCTGAACTGCGCAACCGTGAGTGGGGCTCTTTTTGTGAGGTTATGATTTCCCGTTCATGAAAGTGGGGAATACACTAGACACTAACAATATTTTGAAAAGGGTCTAACTTGTTATGTCGGGGCGGGAATTTGGACACAGTGACAGTCATGAGGACAAACTTACTTGATTCCCACAGCAGCCCTGAGAGGTAAATATTATTTCCATTTTGCAGACTAGGAAACCGAGATGCTGAGAGGATAAGTGACTTGCCCAAGGTCACCTGGTAGGTAAGCTCATACTGAAGTCTTTCGTTGCAATCCAATTTTGTCTCTTTTATTCCAGCCCCACGGTTTCGAGATGGAAACAATCTCGGGGCCCCAGACAGTTTTGCTCTCAGGTTCTTCAGTTGCGCCCGGTGGGCACACTGAGTCCTCTCCGTCCTAGCCTTTAGGAAGGTTGAGAGCGTGAAGTGCATAAGGCAGTAAGTCACTTAAACCTCTCCCTACTCCACCAAATAGCCCTACATACATAGAGTATATTTTTCAGTAACTTAACCTCGTGTTTTGAATAGGTAATAAATACATGCTCGTGGTACAAAATTATACCAAATGGTGAGCAGTGAAGAGCAATTTTTCCTCTCACGTCTCTTCCCCAACCACCTACCCAATTTCCTTCCTGGGAGACAGACGATGCTGACAGTTAATCTTGTTTCTAGACCTTTACAAGCAAGAGCTTGTGTATATTTATTTTCTCAAATAGTGGCATGTTTTACACACCGGTCTACAATTGCCTTTTACACTTGTTACTACAGTAGGCTGATTTATGTGAAATTACCAAGTCTACCATTTTGACCCACAAAATATGTGGGAAATCCTTCAATATCAGCACATAGGGAGCCGCTTCAGTGTTGTTGTTTTTAATAAATTGTAACATACAGAGGACCTCACAAATCCTTACTGAACACTTCCCTGGGGACCAGCACCCAGGTCAATGATTAGAATATTACCAGCACCCAGAGGGCCCCTGGGGCCCCTCCCAGTCACCACCCCATTTTGATTTCTATGTAAATGGAGTCGTCCCATATGTACTCTTTATGTGTCTAACATTTTTATTATCGGTTGAACAACAGTCCATTTTTGGAAGTCCTTTACTGTACTTTAAACTCTACTGGTGCCCAGCTGATGGATGTTAAGGCTGTTTGCAATCTTTTGTTATTATTACACGTGTTGGAAGCGACGAACCGCCTCATAAATACCATATATTCTTAAAAATGCTTTATGATGGTCAATTTCCAACACATAGGAAGTAAACATTCTGCCGTTCTTGTTAAGTGCAGTTTGAGAGTACTGTGCGGGCTAAAAAAAATTAACACTCTTCCTCCCACCTTCTAGATTCTTCCAGCTGGGCTAATCAAGTTCGCCCACAGACTGACAGAGGAAGCGCTCACGGGGAGTTCACAGGATCATGAAACACTGTTCCGCGCGGGGCACCACTGGGCACCTATGGCATTTTGGACAAAGGAAAACGTGAGGATGGAGAATCCGATTTCGCAGGTGAGGGCGGGCGGCTGCCGGCGGCGGTGGGAGCGCGGGGGGCACGTGGCTGGTGCGCTCTGCTCGCCACCCGCACACCCGGGGCGCGCGGACCAGGACCCCGCCCCTGACCCCGCGCGCCCTGAGGCTCCCCTGCGCCCCCAGGACAAGGTCCCCGCTCCCTCCAAAGCCGGGAGGGTCCAGTCTCTTTCCGAGTCTTTGCTTAATTACCGCTCTTAATAACCAGCATCCCCGAGGGCGGCGTCAGGCGGCGACTCCTAGGTCCCCCGCGGCACGACCCCAGCCGCGCGCCCACGACGTGCCCGTCGGGGGGCTCCACGTGCAGGCGCGGAGCCTGGGCGGGGGGCCCTGGGGGGCTCCCGAGCTCCCTCTTCGGGGCTGTAACTCGCCCCGCGGAGCTGCGGGAGCAGAAAGGCCCTCAGCGGGCCCCCGGCGGGCTCGGCCTTGCGGGGGACCCGGGGAGATGCAGGTGCGGAGGGAGGCGCAGGACGCTGCCAGCCGCCCGCGGTTACAGAACAGGGTCCCCGGAGAGATTTCGTCGGATGGAAAGGCTTCCAATGCATTAAAAAAGGGGGGGGGAGGGGGAGAAACGTTTGAAACCACCGGTACATCAAATAGGACCTAGCATTGTGCTCTCAGGTCGGCACCCTGCTGTCCCTGCCGTCCCGCCTTTTCAAATCACCTTTTCTCTTATTAAAATCACTTTGCAGCCAAGGGACACTTTTCTTTTTTTTAAATAAAAAAAATTGTTTTCAGGCTTTCTTGGAATATAATCCACACACAGCGTTGTGTAAGTTTGAGCTGCGCGACGTGTCCAGGGGACGCGCGGGCGCTTTTAAATTAAAGCAGGAACGTGCCCGCGAAACCCCGGGCGCCGCGGGGCGGGGCGCGTGTCCCCCGCGAGCCTGGCGTCGCTCAGGCCGGTCCCCGAGCTGGCGTCGGCCACGGCCCGGCCTCCGCCCGTCCTGGAAGCCCGCGGGTTCCCGTCGCTCCCCCAAGCCTCCGCTTTCCCGATGAATCCTGCGCTTCCAGCCCCCGTCGCCGAGTTTGCCGGGAGTTCACAAGTTATTGCAGAGGCGACTAAGTTTTCGCGGGTGTCCCAAAGCCAGGGGGTAGCTGGGGCGCTGGGTCCCCGGGTCCCCTCCCCCCCGCCCGGGGCTGTCCGCCGGGGGTGGGCAGTAAAGGGTCAAGACCCTCGGCCCCCGCCCCCCGCGCGCACTTGCCCGCCAATCGCCGCGGGCGGGGACCCGCGCGCGCAGTGCGGCTGCTCGCCGCCCGGGGACGGGCTCTCCGCCCCGCGCCGAGCGCTGCGTCCTGGCAGACGCCCCAAGATTGTTGTGAGCGCTGTAATCTGAACCAGCTGTGTCCAGACTGAGGCCCCATTTGCATTGTTTAACATACTTAGAAAATGAAGTGTTCATTTTTAACATTCCTCCTCCAATTGGTTTAATGCTGAATTACTGACGAGGGCTAAGCAAAACCAGGTGCTCTCGCTGTCGGCTCTCCAGTGGCTCGGAGGACCCAGGCTCTCCCCTTGTCCTCTCCACGACTCGCTGTCCCCCCGCGCCCCCCTCCCGGACTCAGAGATCAGCCAGCCCCGCGGGCCCAGGAGAGGCCGGAGCTCGGGAACTGCGCCGAGGGTCCCGCGCCGCGCGCTCCGTCTCTTTCCCCTTCGCTTCTCCAGCTCACGCGTCTTGGACATGCCAGGATTTCAAAGGTAGGCTCTCCCCTCGGGGCTTTCCCTTCCCTCCAGGGTCTGGAAGGCTTCCTGAAAACCTGATGGGTGGAAAACGGCCATGGAGCGATCCAGGCGGTGTCAGGATATTGGAGAAGGCGTTCGCCAGTGATGCAATGATACTGTTAATTATAAAAAGCTGCGCCTCTGTGATTTTCATCTTGGAGCCTTCTTGTGGGAGTGCGTACTTCATAATCCAGCTTCAGAGGCAGCATCCGACGGAGGGCTGCAGGAACCTCAGAGCTCCATTCCTCTTTCTTGTCGGGAAGGGCCGTTGTTTTTCCAAAAATTTATCTATCTTTTAAATTCGCGAGAGCAGTCGCCGGGTCGCTCGCAATTATTTTGCTCCATCGGCTGCTGGACAAGCGGAGGGGCGAGCTGCACATCCCAGGGCTGGGTTCGCCCTGTATCTGGGATTCGAGGGCATGCGACCCAGAAGTCTCAAGCCAATGAAAAGTGGGGACTGCAGACAGAACTACATGTAAGCAAACGCTTTGCTTTTCTTTGAGGCAGCCTTCAACTTTGAAGAGCTTTATCTAGATTATATCTGCACAGTCTTTATTGAGCAAACTCTTGAAAGCGTAGCTGCTTTAGACAGACTGTGTGTGTGCGCGCGCATATGCTGCAAGCTAAGCTGTGATAATGTCACCCTGGACTGGCGACACGCAGCCCTGGGGTCTTGTTGGTCTCTCCTCGCAGTCCAGGATGGTGCACAAAGTGGGTGGCCCACCTGTTGGTCAAAGTTCCGGGGACCAGTTATGAGCGCCAGACGTTTCCCCACTATTCCTATGGTTAGTTTATTTTTGTAGTTTTCTAGGGTTTTTCGTGACAAGGTGCAACTGTTTGTGACATGTGAGAGCAGCATGCTCCCAGTTAGCCTGGCGCTTACCTGGCCCCCAGGACCCAGCCAGCACCCAGCCAGCACCCAGCCATGGCTCTTCCTGGAGGCTGGGCTTGAGGCCCGACCTCTCGGAGGGGACCTGTCTCTGGACTGCTCTCAGCCAGAGGGAACGGGGGAGGCAGAGTAGGGGGAGAAATGAGGTTAGCATGCCTTTTCCACTAGCTCTTGAAGTCCACTGCGTTCAGGCAACCTGCTCTGTCTCCAACATAAACGAGACAGGGTTTTATAACCAACCGAAAGGAAACTTCATGTGAAGAAACAGGAAAACATTGAAATTCATAATATACAGCCTGGAAAATAATTTGTTATTGTTCTTCCATTCCTTCCAGATATAAATCTGACTGTCGCAAATATCAAAAAGCCCTGGGATTTGGCTCTGCACTTTATAAGGTCGGAGCTGTCTCCAGCGCTCTAGGACCTGGCTCATGCAGGCACTTAGATGAAATAAAAACTTGCGGATGTTCAGGGTCTTTATTTCTTGAACTGGAGACTAGATGAAGGAATTGGACTTGCATCTTCTAGTGCCACACCAGGCTTCTGTTCCCTCTGGATGTCACCTTAATTCTGGGGTCCTCCAAGTACCCAAAGCTGTTGATTCAGATGAGCCTTGTGTCATGGATTGTGTGAGCTCGGTCATCTGTTGAACACTCTTTTCATGAAGGGAGGGATTATAAAGTAGAGGTGATTTCACAAGAACAGGCCACTGAATACAACTGCTCTACTGAAAAAGCCTTCAAGATCACCTCCTCCAGGAAGCCTTCCCTGACCTTCCTTTCCCTAAGTCCCAGCCTGGTTCTCCTGGCACTCAATGGGTATACCTGTCAGTGTCCTAACCACAGCATATAGACATTATTAATTCATGTGGTTCCCCAACCAGCTCTCCAGGGCAGCAATTGGGTCCTAGTTTTGTAGCTCTTCTGCCTAGGGCTTACACCTGCAAGTAGTGGTTGCTCAGATAAATCCCTATTGAACTGAATAATAATAATAGTACCAAATAAAGCATCACATTTGCATAGATTTTTTTTTTAACCATCTTAGCCACTTTTAAGGATACAGTTCAGTAGTGTTAAGTACATTCACAGCGTTGCGCAACCAACCTCCAGAACCCCTTTCATTCATCTTGCAAAACTGAAACTCTATTCCCATTAAACAACTCCCCATTCTCTCCTTCCTCCAGCCCCTCCCAACCACCAATCTACTTTCTGTCTCTATGATTTTGATTGCTATAGGCACCTCGCCTAGGTGGAGTCATACAGTATTTGTCTTTTCGTGACTGGCTTCTTTCACTTAGCATGATGTCTTCCAGGTTCATCCAATTTGTAGTGCACATCAGAATTTCATTCCTTTTTAAGGCTGAGTAATATTTCATTGTATGTACACACCACATACTGTGGATGAATGAAAGGTTGCTCCCATCTTTTGGCTGTGTGTGTAAGGCTGCAATGAACATGGGTGCACAAGTATCTCTTTGAGACCCTGCTTTCATTTCTTTGGGGTACAGTCCCAGAAGTGGAATTGCTGGATCATGTGGTAATTTTATTTTAAATTTTTCTAGAAACCGCCAATCTGTTTCCCACAGTGGCTGCACCATTTTACATTCCCACCAATAGTGCTTAAGGGTTCTAATTTCAAAAAACACATCGATGTGAGAGAGACACATCGATTGGTTGCCTCCCGCACGGCCCCCGACCAGTGCTGGGGATGGAACCTGCAGCCCAGGTGTGTGCCCTTGACTGGGAAGCGAACCGGAGACCCTTCGTTCAGTGGCCAGGCAGCTCTCTAACCACTGAGCACACTGGCCAGGGCTCGATACTGTATTTTTAAAGCGTATTGGTGACTCTGATTTTATTGGAAAGAAGCTTGTGTTGTTGAAGGGTAGACTCAGGTTTGGTGGCTTGTGAATGCCAGAGCTGGCCTGACCCTCAGTTTCTTGGCTCCCCCTGTTTTCCTGCTGTGTTCCTTCTCCTGTTGCTCAGGTCCCCTCCTTCTCCTCGGGGCCAGTGTGAAACACGCTCTGGGACTAGGTGACTTTCTGCGACATCTTCCGACCGGGGAACCCAAGTGCTTCACGTTTGCACTTGCCTTTCACGGATTGAGGGCCCGAGGGCTCCTTCGCCCTGTTACCCCTGCAGAATAAAGGTGCTTGAAACTCAGGCCAGTGTCCCTGTGTAAGGAGCAAGATCAGAGCAGCCGGCCAATACATTGGAAATACCTCAGCTTGGGTTTTAGATTTGTTCTTTCTTTTTTTAGATTTGTTCTTTGAAGTAGCAACACCCTTTATTTAAAAAAATGCCACCTAGCACATTAGCTTAACATTTGAATCCAATAGAAGAGGCCGGTATAGGATGGTTGGGGTAGCTGGGGTCCCCCATATAAGCACATGGTGACATCGCCATTGTGAATGCCCAGCAGCATGAGGTCCGGGTTTGCCCTCAGGCCTGGATCCTGGGAGTATCTCGAGCATTTAAATCGACTTTTTGTTCTTTTGCAGGATACTCACTGTTACCATTCTGGCTTTCTGGCTTTCACGTCCTGGGAATGCACAGGTAAGGTGTTTATTTTGTTAATTATCTAGAAGCATGTTAAAAATCAGGCTGCCCAGCCGTGCATTTTAGATTCCTAGGACTGGGCGGGGGGGCTTTATGATTTACCTAAACTGAGCTCTTCCTGATGCAGAGATTAAAGCTGGGGCTCAGACGAGTCGAGCCTTGACCCAGGTGATATAGTTCATACATGGGAGGGCCGGGACCTCAGTGCCCTGACTCCCAACCCAGGATTCTTATAATTGGATCCTACTCCCTCATTTGTGTCCCTCTAAGGGGTGTTTTGACTTACCTTAAATGCTAAGTCAAATGTGTTCTGGTGTTATGTGGGCAGTGGTGCCCCTGCATGGCTGCACTTGGCATTAGTTGGTGAGCCAGGGCTGGAACCCAGCTCTCCTGGTTTCCCGAGAGTTATAGCACAGCCTCCTGGCTCATCTGCTCTGTTTCTTTTGCCCCAAGGCTCTAAGACACCTGAATCTCCTCCCAGGAAAGCAGGCTAAACCCATCATCTCCACAAACCAACCCACAGCTCAGGGAAGCCCAACCCCTGCGCCCCATTCCTGTGACATGGCAGGCTCCAGGGTCTGCCCAGATGGCCCACTGACTGTCAACCCCCACGACGTTTTCCAAATGCATAAAGTTGTAACTCAAGTTACATGTGAAGCCTGCAACCCTCGGGTGCTGTTGGAGATCTGTTTCTGGAAGTGTCTGTGTAATAGTCTTCTGAGGTTGAAAGAGAGGAGTTTCCCCAATTCTACTTTTCTTAGGAAACTGACTGCCTCGCTGTGTCGCTTTTATTTTATGCACGGACCTCAGGATCAGGTAGAGGGTTTCATAGGGTCCAAAAAGCTCATCCTGGGTGCTGAGAAGGTCAAACAGCACCCACAGAGAGGTGTTGCCCTTGAAAGCAATCATACCCTTTCCCAGAAAGGAGTGAACACAGGACGCGCCTCATCGGGCCCATCAGGTGTGATTAGTATTGCGGTTCAGGAAAAAGCCCCAGTAACCGTCTGTGAAAAGCGGGGGCTTTGAAGCCACGGTGCGGAGCCTACAAGGTAATGCTAAGTGTAAAATGACTGTGTGAAAATGCCAAAAACATTAAGACAAGTAGATGTTATAATACAGGTGTTGCTACTATGGATGTTTTTTTTGGTCTTTATTTCCCAAACTTCCTGTGATGTCATTTTAATGCTTTTATAGTTAAACAAACATATGTGAGTAAATGACCCTGCCTCCGCCTCTCCTTTCCCGCAGCAACAGTGCACTAACGGTTTCGACCTGGACCGCCCGTCCGGACAGTGTATAGGTAAGAGACCCCTGGAGATCCCTCGCCGGGTGGGGACGCTCAGTGACAGTCCCATTGCAGCGCTGTTTCTTCTCAGCTGATGTTCAGTATTGTCAAATCTGTATTGGCCTTGCCCGTGGAAGAAAACAGTGCCCGGGGAGGTTGAAGTCAACGACACCCTTCTGTCCATCACCTTCTTGGTGCCCATCACCCTCACCAGAAGCCCTGGGAGGGGCAGAGATGAGTAAGAATAGACCCCTGCTCCCAAGGAGCCCTCCGTCTCTGTTCCGTTCCTATGGCTGCCATAATAAATTGCCCCCAATGTGGTGGCTTAAGTAACAGATTTATTATCTCACTGGTCTGGAGGTCAAGAGTCCATCAGGTCTCCCCAGCTAATGTCAGGGTGTCAACAGGCTTTGTTCCTTTCTGGAGGCTCCAGGGGAGAAGCCATGTCCTTGCTCATGTGTATTGTGGGCAGAGTGGAGTTTGTTTCTTTTTTTAAATTGAGACATAATTGACATATAACATTTTGTAGGTGTCCAACATGTTGATCTGATATCTCTTACAATGTGGATTACCACCATAGCATTTGTCTTTGTTTTTGTTTTGTTGTTTTTTTAAAAAAATATATCTTTATTGATTTCAGAGAGAGGAAAGGCGAGGGAGAGAGAGAGAGATAGAAACATCAATGATGAGAGAGTCATTGATCGGCTGCAGCCCGCAACCCGGGCATGTGCCCTGACCGGGAATCGAACCCCGATCGCCCGGATCCTAGGTCGATGCTCAACCGCTGAGCCACGCCCGGCCGGGCACCACCATAGCATTTGCTGACACATCCATCACATAACATAATTCCCACCTCTTTTCTGTGCCTTAACATTTAAGGTCTACTCTTAGCAGTGTTCGAGTATATAACACAGTACTGTTAACTATAACCACAGTGTTGTGCATCAGATCCCCAGAGCTTATTCATCTTACACCTGAAAGCTTGTGCCCTTCTGCCAGCCTCTCCCTATTTCCTCCAGCCCCCGGCCCCTGGCAACCACCATCCTACTCATTATGTTTGTAAGTTTGGCTTTTTTATATTCCACACATAGGTGAGATTATACAGTGCAGTGGTACCTCGGTTTTCAAACGTCCCCATTGACGAACATTTCGGTTTACGAACAGCGTAAACCTGGAAGGAAATGCTTCGGTTTTCGAACATACCTCTAAGGTGGAACAGGCCACAGGCTTCTGCTGAGGGCAAGGTCCTGAGGCCCAGCTGTCGGCTGTGGATCCCTCAGTTTTTGAATGGAACGTTTCAGAGCTCAAACGGGCTTCCGGAACGGAGTACATTCGAAAACCGAGGTGCCACTGTATTTGTCTCTCTCTGTCTGACTTATCTCACTTAGCATGACGCCTCCAAGGTCCACCCATGTTGTTGCAAATGGCAGGATTTCCTTCTTTCTTGTGACTGAATAATATTCCATTGTGTGTGTGTGTGTGTGTGTATCATATCTTCTTTACTCATTCATCCACAGCGGGACACTTAGGTTGTTTCCACACTTTGGCTACTGTGAATAATGCTGCATTGAACATGGGGGTGCAGATATCTCTTTGAGATCCTGCTTTCATTTCCTTTAGATAAATATCCAGAAGTGGAATTGCTGGATCATATGGTCATTCTATTTTGAATTTTGAGGAACTTCCATACTGCTTTCTGTAGTGGCTACACCAATCTGCATTCCCACAGTTTTAGTTTCTTGCGGCTGTAGGACTGAGGCACCTGTCTCCTTGCTGGCTGTTACCTGAGGATCTTTTCCAGTCTCAAAAGGCTTCCTTCATTCCTCAGCTCGTGCTCCCCTCTTCCGTCTTCAAAGCTGACACAGTGCTGAGTGCTTTGAAAGCTTCTAATCTCTTCTTTTTCTATCATCACATCTCCAACCCACCCTTCTGCCTCTTCTTCCACTTTTAAGGACTTACATGATTACATTGGGTCCCCCCAGGTATCTCCCATCTCAAGGTCAGCTGATCAGCAACTTGAGCTGCATCTGCTACCTAATTCCCCTTTGTCAGGTAACCTAAATGTTATCACAGAGTTAGGACAGACATGTTGGGGGCTGTTCTCCTAGCTCACCAGCTTGTGGGCGAGGCCCACCTGGATGGATGAACTCTACCGGGTGGAAGAAAGTCATTCAAGTTGAGACGATAGCAATGAGCCCTTGAAAAGGAGGAGAGGGAGCGATGCCTGATGTCTGATGTCTGGGGTCAATGAAGAAAGCCTTCATGGAGGTCACATTTGAGCTGCGTCTACCTATCTATCTATATCCAATTCAATAGAGATCCAATTATATATATGAGAGGTTTTATATATATATATATATATACACACACATACACACACACACACACACACACACACACACGTATATGAGGTTATATATGAGAAGAATGAGTGGGATCCCGAGAATGGCATTCCAGGTGGAAGGAACAGCATAAGCGAAGACCAGGGGTGGAAAGGACGTTCAGAGCACAGAATAGTTTGTCGTGGGTGCAGCATAGGGTATGTAAAGAGAATGAGGCAGCCCCACTTGCCCCCACCTCAGGAATATATTTAGCTTTTTAATTACATTTGATTTAGGCCAATTCGTCTATCTTTCCTGAGCTCACATCAGCTCAGAGAACCAGAAGGGGAGATAGATGTTTTGAAAAATGATGAGTGGTGAGGAATACAACCCTGTCGTGGAAAACCGAGGCCTGCACTTTGATTTAAAGTGAAGGGGACGCCGTGCCCAGAGACAAGGAGGGGCAGCAGCTGTCTTTCTGGCCCACCAGTTTTATGGATGAGTTCAGGCTTACAGCTACTGGACGGGGCATTCAGCGCCTCAACGTCTCCCTTTCTCAGGGTGGGCGTTGGTGGGAGTTTCTCAGGTGAGATGGCCGGGGCGAGCTGTCAGGATTCAGAAATATCCCCCCGAGCCTCCTGTCACATACGGAACAGCCCCCAAGGCTGGCAAGAGGGCCATGTGTGGGGGTAGATCCGCTGCTCTTGCTGGAGCCAGAGTTTAGGCCTCCGCTGCCCGGCCCCGGCCCAGCGAGGCGGGTTTTCTCCAGCACCTTCCTCCTGTTCCCGGCTTCAGGCAGAGCACCAGCCTGGCCTGAATTGGGCCCTGCTTGCTGGCACGGTGTGAGCTGACTTTCAAGTAAGGCTCCACTTTCTTAACAAGCAACTAGCTCTCGGCCAAGCCTTGTCTCTCTTGAAGCAAGGGACTCTTTCTCCCAGGCCCAGCTGCTTTTTGAAGTAGAAATGGAAACGATTCCAAGGTCTATCCCAGTGTTTCCTGAGTATCCTGTGGGCACACAGATAAGCTGTCTTTATTTTGATAGTTGTATTTTTACTGTTACCTTCTATGTATGCTAATTGATGGTGTTTTTCATCTGTTGTAGTCATGTAAAATTTTAAAAAATACATTTACTCGAGTTTCAAATGTGGGTTCATTTTTGTAAAAAGTTCTAAGCACACGATAATACAGGTTTTGTGGCCAAGGCCAAGCTCATGGTGCTGGTATTTGATGGCTGATGTTTGGGTGACACTGGTCAATATGATTGAGCTTGGCTGACCCCTGGGAGTACCTGACAGCCATGAGCCAGGCACTGTTTCGTAGATGCTGGTAAAGAGGGTTGGCGTCTTCTGTGGCGCTCTCGGTACAGGGCTCTGCTTAAATAAGCCCCATGCCCAGTGCGGCTGGGGCCACTAACGCTCGTCCTTCCTGTGGCCTTCCAGATATCGATGAGTGCCGGACCATCCCCGAGGCCTGCCGAGGAGACATGATGTGTGTTAACCAAAACGGCGGTTACCTGTGCATCCCCCGGACAAACCCAGTGTATCGAGGGCCTTACTCGAACCCCTACTCAAACTCCTACTCAGGTCCTTACCCAGCAGCTCCCCCACCGCTACCGGCTCCAAACTACCCCACGATTTCGAGGCCTCTCATATGCCGCTTTGGATTCCAGATGGATGAAGGCAACCAGTGTGTGGGTGAGTGGCACCTTGAGCTTCCTGTCATTGTGCCCTGGCGAAGACCACGTCTTAGTCCAGCAGGTCCACCCCGGCGGGTCGTTAGCTGCCCTTCCATGCACCAGTGAAACAGTGACTTACTTTCTACATAGTTCTTTCACTCTTAGCAGCCTGTTTCTCCTCCCACCTAAGGAGTAGTTTAATTTGCTGTGTCATTGACAGTTCTCCAGAAAGCCGATTTGTTTTTTCTTTATCTGTCTGTCTATCATCTATCTATCTATCTATCTATCTATCTATCTATCTATCTATCTATCTATCTATCTATCTATCTCTATCATCTATTTATATCTATCATCTATCTCTATATCTATATATCTATCATCTATCTATCTACCTATCATCTATCTATCATCTATCTATCTATCTATCTATCTATCTATCTATCTATCTATCATCTATCCTATCATCTATCCATCCATCTATCTTATCTATTTATCTATTTAAAGATCAAGCTCATATTTTCTCTTTTCAATAACAAATGCAGCTGGTCAAACTTATTTATTCTGGGTGAATCCCAGAATGAGATCTAGAAAGGACCAGAGCTTTCTTTTCAACACCCCTCACCCTCGAATGGAATGTATGCTCCTGAGATAAAAGAAGCCATGAGGGCCGAGACCAACTGTTGTGGAAGGAAAGTGGGTTCCTTCGGTGGGGACCAATGCCCCTTGGGCCAAAATGAGCCTCGCTGATGGGAGCTCATAGCAGGAGTAGCTCTGTGGGGTGAAGGAGTTTGCCATGAGGTCCCAAAGGAGTTGACAAGTGGTGCGATGGGTGCCTAGTGAGTTTTGGTGTTCTGTTGGACAGGGTGACACCTTGGTGGAGGGTTACCTGGAATCCTCCCCGGTCACTTGGTGGAGGGTTACCTGGAATCCTCCCCAGTCAACCTTTGTAATTGTCTCCAGCTTTGGGCTATAGTCTAGACTGATGGGGACTCCAAACTGTTTTGATCATGTACCTCGCCAACCAAATCTTTCTGTACCTAGACCCCCGTTATGTGCATATTTATAAATTACATACATATCCTATTAGACTAATATGGTTTGAGGAGTATAAAGCATATGTAAGAAATAGAAAAATTTAAAGGATGCGATAAAAATGGATGTGAATTGAAGTTCTAACATTGCCTTCCTTTACCCTCAAAATTTAGGAGAACGTCGGTCCACTTAGTGAGATTTTTGTTGGTGCCACTTGAGGGTTCTGGAGTGTTGAGCTGTAACCAACTGTTAGAGGCCGTGTGATTATTGTGTTATGTCTTGTCTATGTTCATGCAAATGATGCATTTATATTTGAATACATGCAAATAACATGCAAACAAGTGTCCCTCAGAGCTACAAGAGAAAATTGGGTACACCTGAACCCAAACTTCTCTAGTCTCAAGAGGTGCAGCGTGGGGGGCAGGGAGGCAGGGATGGGGAGAGCTGGTTGATGGTCACTTGGAATATAGATGACTGTGCAAAGGGAAAGAGCGTGGGGCCCAGTCAAGCCGGGACTGCAGCTTAAGCTTCCTTAAACAAGCTGCAGAACAAAAGACCTTGTAGCTGGAAGGGACTTTGCAACCTGAACTTTAGTGTCTTCATTTTACAGAAGAAGGCATATGGACTCCACCGAGTTAGATAACTGCCCAGGTAGGATGGGGCCGTTGGCCTGACAGCCACCCACAGTCTCTCAACTCCCCCTTGGGGCTGCTCGCGCCTATAGAGAGAGTCTCAAAAGCAAGTGCAGAGAAAGCGAGGTCGGGTGGGGGTGCAGCTCTTCTAGCGCTTCCTGTGGGGCTGGGTGGGCCCAGTGACTGTGTACCCCTCGAAGTGGAGAAGGGGGTGCCATGACAATTCCAGGGCTCCAGGTTTTCAGGAGGGGCTGCTCTATCTGAGGCCTTGGGCCATTTCACAGGCCCCTTTGCGGAGCAGTTGGGAAGTGCTGCAGGGCTCTCCAAAGCGTCCCCCCGTCCCCTACAGACCTCTTCCAGGATCCCAGCGCCCCTGAGAATGAAGACATGGCTGGGAAGCCTGTTCATCTCCTGGTGCCATTTCTATAACGGCACGTGGTTTACGGCTCTCAACCTGTCACACTGGAGACGTGGAGCCTTCATAATGGCCCTTTTGTAAGAAAAATACAATCTAGGAACCCTGGTGAGGACTGGCACTGGGCCCGTCCATTTCCAGAAAGTTCAGCATTATGCATTCATAAGTCCCGAGTTCTTTCTGACTTCCCTTCACTCCACCCCACCGTTTCCTGGTCTACAGAGGGTCCTTCTGGGCATTGAAAGAGGTGGCCTCGTGGGCAGGGGGCAAGGGAGGGGACAGGGAAGGGAGGCTCTCTTTCCAACACTGCTCCCCCCAGGAAGAGGGATGAGAGAGGTGGGCCTGGGAACAAGCAGCAGGGGAGCCAGGCACAGAGGCCGCAGAAGCGGGGAAGGACCTGAGAGGGGACATTGTTGTCGCTGCCCAGAGAAGGAGGGTGCTGGTGCTTCCCACAGCGTAGGTCTGGTGCCGTGGAGGAGGCGTGGGATGAGCGGTGCACAGTCGGGGCGAACTGGGGAAACGTTTCTGAAACTTTGGGGTCCTAGAGAGGAGGATCGCATCTCCAAAGCAGTCTCCTCTGCCTCCTTCTCAAAATAAAAAATAGTGAACAGCAGTAACCACCGCAGCAGCAGTGATAACAGCGAGCCCTTTTAATCCTCAGCACAACCCCACGGGGTAGGACTGTTACTCCTGTCGTACGATGGCGACCCAAAGCACAGAGAGGTTAAGGAACCCACTGGAGGCCACACAGGATAATGGGGCCGAGCCAGGGTTTGAGCCTGTTTAGGCTCTGGAAGAGGAAACTGAGGTTCAGGGAGGTAAAGGTTTGTTCAGAGCCTCCAGGAGAGTCAGTCCTGGAGCCATAATTAAATACTGGGCCTTCTCCTCCTTTCATTTTTATTTGTATCTGTTCTGGGTAGTTAGCATTTGTGTTCTGTGAAACTGTGAACCGGGACAGAAGCAGAGAGACCGCTATGAATGCGCGCCTCGTCGCCGAGCTTCAGGAATCGCCCGCGTGGATCCGGCCTTGTTTCTTCTCTGCCCTCACCTCGTGGGTTTATTTAAAGCGAATCCCAGGCGTCACATAATCTCCCCCTGAACTTCTTCAAAATGTGTCTCTCAGAGAGAAAGTTTCTTTAAAAAAATAGCCACAATACTGCCATCAAGCCTACAAAAATCAATAATTCCTTATTATTATTTTAAATATATCTTTATTGATTTCAGAGAGAGGAAGGGAGAGGGAGAGAGAGAGAAACATCAATGATGAGAGTCACTGATCGGCTGCCTCCTGCACGCCCCCGACTGGGGATCGAGCCCGCAACCCGGGCCTGTGCCCTGACCGGGAATCGAACCGTGATCTCCTGGATCCTAGGTCGACGCTCAACCGCTGAGCCCGCCGGCCGGGCCCTTTTTCTTATTAAGTGTCTAGGTGGTGTTCAGATTTCCCCGATGGGCTCATCAGAGTCTTCTTTCCGCCGGTTGGTTTGCGTCAGGCTCAAACAGGGTCGACAAATTACGTTTGGTCGACAACCCTCTCAACTCCCTCTTAATCTTTCCTGTTTCCTTTACCACTCGTCTGTCGCAGAGGCTGAGCGGTTTGTCCTGTAGAACTTCCCGCCTTTGGGGTTTAGCGGATAGCATTCTCACGGGGTATTTAACATGTTCCTTCATCCCACAATTTTCCTGTAACCTGGAAGGGTTGGATCCAGAGACTCGATCCAAGTTTTCGGGCAACTGCTTCCCAGGCAGTGCCCTTGTTCCTTTGTTCCCCCCAATCCCCGGCCTCTTCCCCCGAGTCTATGGACATCTGTAAAAGAGTTTACAGAAGCAAGTGGACATCCCCTTGCACTGTGGCTGACTTTCTCTGAGTTTTGGACCCACTTTCAAGGAAGCAGTTTCCACCCATGTGCCCAAGTTAGCCTGTGCCCTGTTTCTGCAGGTCGGACAGGACCAGGCTTGGCACCCGGGTCCCCTGGGCTCCTCTTTGAAGGTGACTAGACCCTGCTCCTTCTGGAACAAAGTTTGTTTTGAGTCCATAAGGCCCCAGATGTAAATCTGGATCACTTGGGACTCTCGCAGACAGAGTGAGCAGGAGCCAAGAAGGTTTTGTGTCATTTAGAAAACTGGCACCTTGGCTTGGGGGTGCTCAGCTCCAGGGCCACCTCCACAAGGGTGGTGGGACTCATGGCTAGTTAGAGTGGCTTCCCCAGATCCTGGACCCTCAGAAGGTCTCGAGACCAGCTTCTCGGGATGGAGAGCCCGAAGGACATGGCTAATTGGCAAGGAGGAAAGGGTGTTGGAAGGAAGCCTTACCTACCTAGAAGACAACCGAGACCAGACAGAAGGCAAAGTGGAACACATGCAGGGGGCTCTGAGCTGGTCAGAAGACAGCCCGGAAGCAGGATGGGTGGGGTTAATGCCACTGGAGCTGAAGGCTCAGGGAGGGCGGTGAGCTGAGCTGAGGGGTAGGGATGCCCTGGATTTGAACCCCATTTAGGAACCTTCCTGTCCTAGCTTGCCGCCTCTGAGACCTTTGCTGTAGGTCCCTGAATGTGGATGCCACTTGTTTCTGAGTGTTCATCTCCTTTGGGGCTCAACTTGTCACCTCCCTGGGTAGACATTCTTAGTTCTGCCAACTTGGCAATGGCAAATGTAGGGACTCCACCAATAACTAATGTGCATGAGATGTTCTGCAGCTTAGAAAGCAGCCATTTACTGGAGCCACACTGCACTGGGGCTGCAGGAATTCTTCTGGCCATTTGTGATAAAGCAATATTTTTATTCTACTGGCCTAGGGTTTTCTCATTGGTCAAAGCGCCCAAGCGGGTGGAGGGGAACACATAGGGGTCCTTTTGGAAGATGGATGGTTGTTGGCCTGAGACTTTCTCTTGGGTTATTTTTCCTGAAAGCCAGCCAGTATTTATTCAACCAATGTACAGAGAGAACCTTGTTGGTGCCAGGCTCTGGCCTAGGCACTGAGGGGGCAGGGAGTCCCGGGCAGCTACCAGGCTCTCTCCAGAGCTTACCATCAAGGAAGGGAGATTAGACAGAAAACAAGCAGCTGGAATACTAGGCGACCTTCTGAGAAGGCGAGGTGCCCTGGAGTGGAGAGGGCTGGATCCTAGGAGTCAGGCAGGCCTTGCTTCTCACCTGGGTTTCAGTTTTCTCATCTGAGCAATGGGCGTAACAATGCCTACCCCACAGATGACATGTGAAAATGCCTTGTCCAGGGTCTGCATGGAGTATCATGTAGCAAACATTGATGGGGAAGGATTCAGGGAGGAGACAGCTAGGATCTGGAGATGATAAGCCCTGAAAAGATTTGCAGTCTGAAAATGTATTGGAGACCTCATTCTTTAGAACCTTTAAAGTGACATAAAACTGAGCTCGGTACACATCCACCTTGTAGGGCTTTGCCCAGTTCAGCAGTCAGATTCTGCTTTGAAATACCAGCCAAGCCTGGGTTTATTAAATTGTGAAATAAAACAATGAGAAGTGGTTCCCAACAGGTAAGACGAGGCCAGAAACACTTAGAAACCAGCCCCTGGTTCATAGGCTCCTGCTGGCTTTTCTTCTGTTTTATACAGGCTTGGGCTGTAACTTGAAACCCAGTCCACAGGAGGAAACCAGGAGGAAAATGCAGGAAGCCCTGGCTACTGGGATCTTTAGCTGCAGGGCACTGGGACCAGGCAGGCCTGGGGAGTAGATGGGACCCAGGACTGAAGTGGGACTCCACAATTGGGTTTGCTCAAGTGTCCTTTGAACTGGGCCTTAGCGAGCTAGTTCAAGTGCAGCCCCACTATTCAGGCCTCCCCCTCTTGCTTCAGGTCTTTTCTAATCCTTGGCTGGGATGGTGAGCAAGCAGTGTAGCCTCTCTGAACCTCAGTTTTTCCATCTGTAAACAGGGATCACAATAGCAGTGTCCATAAGGTATTTGTGAAAAGTAAATGAGATAACACATGTAAATCATCCAGCATGGAGGCTGGCTTGTGTGTGGTAAGGGTTAACAATAGTTATTATAATTTTGTTTTCATCATTTCAGATTCCACCATCCCATTATCAAATCTCCTATTGCAAACTCTTGGGTTTATTATTCTGTTATTGTTTGTTTTTTCCTTGGGGGACTAGATTGAATAGCACATGCCTTACAGAGGGTGGAGGGTTGAATTCTTGTTACTTTTCAATATTAGGGGTGGGGGGATTTATACTTCCAAGGAGATCTCAGCAGAGAAGGGACTCCACGGATCATCCAGAGCAGCTCTTCTGGGCCATTCATATGCCCATGAGTCAGCACCTGGGGAAATGTGGATTCTGACTCAACAGGTCTGGGCCGGGGCCTGCGGTCCACATGTCCCACCAGCTCCCTGGTGATGTGATGCTGCTGGTCCACTTTGATCAGCAAGGCTCTAGTCCATCTGCCCATTCTCAGATAGGACTGTATTAAAGAAACGTAGAAACTTAATTTTTAAATGTAATTTCCACACTGTTTGAATTTGTTAAAAGAATGTATTTTGTTTAAAAACAAAAAATCTAGCCCAGCTGGGCATGGCTCAGCACATGAGCGTTGGCCTAGGATCTAGGAGATCAATGTTCGATTCCCAGGCAGGGCACATGCCCAGGTTGTGGGCTCGATCCCCAGTCGGGGGTGTGCAAGAGGCAGCCGATCAATGACTCTCTCATCATTGATGTTTCTCTCTCTCTCTCCCTCTTCCTTCCTTTCTTGAAATCAATAAAGATATATTTAAAAAATAAATAAATAAAAAGTAAAAATTTTTTAAAGCCTAAATTGAGGCAGCATGCCGTAGTGGTAAAAGAACCGGATAGGACCTCAGTAAAACTGGACTTTGATCCCAGATTTGCTATTTCTTAGCTGTGTGACATTAAAAAAGTCACTTGGCCTTTCTGAGCTACATTTTATTTGCAGAAAGAAGGGATAGTGGGAAATTAGGGGTCTTAATCTAGGGCCTGTGGGTAGAATTTAGAGGATTTATGTTCATGTTTCTCCACCCACTAACTTCTAATGACATTTAGCATTACCTTCAGTGATACAGGCCATAAGCTATAGGGCTCTCAGCAGCACCTGGGACAGTATTACCAAGAGAAACACAGATATGTATACAGCACATTACAGCTGTAGCAGTTCTTCTGAAATATTTTGAGGATTTGACATTTTGAAATAGTATTTTGAAATAGCATTCTCACTTATCACTACTTCAGAATTGTAGAAGATAGTAGACCTGCTGCCAATGTGGTTTCATGCACCGATGAAGCATATATATTCCTATATCACAGATTTGTCTTTAAAATATTTTTATAACTGTCTTTCAGTATCACTGTTTTCTTTTATAATCCTTTGCATTTATTGTTATGCAATTAGAAGCATTACTCTGAGAAGGGTCCATGGGCTTCATCAGTCTGCAAAACAGGTTCATAGCATGCACTGCACGCAGAAGGCTGAAATTCTCCGGACCAGACGACTTCTCAGGTCCCCTCTAACTCAAGAATGTTCTACTGTCCTAAATCTTCCCAGTTTGTAGGGAAGCTAACATCTGTGTCCAAACAGTCTGTGTTTTCCGTTAACTCATTGTCATCTGGATCGCTCAGTGATGTGGTCTTTACTTGTGTTTCAGCCAGCATCTTCTGTTGGGACTGTGTCACTTCTCCATTTGTGAGGCAGCCCCTCCCACCCGCAGCTGGAGCTGGCTTTGGGAACTGGCCCTGGCTGCAGCGAGGTGGCAACCCATGGTGGGCACGCCCAGCCTCGGTGCCTTTGTGTAGTAGGCACTTCCCCAGTGCCTAGTGTGGCAATTTTCTCAATGACCTACAAATTTTTCTTGGCTCTCACCTTATGTTCCTTGGTCTGGTTTGGTTTCTTTTAATTATGTTCCACTCTGGAATTAGCCAGTTGTGTGTGAAAAGCAAGAGGTGTTGCTAGAGGCTAGAAGCGTGGACTTTCAACGGCGGGACAGTTCAGCTCTGCTTTGGATGGTTCTGGCTAAAGTGGGTGCATGACCAGGTCTCCAGAGAGTGCCTGCTGGAGGACAGGAGGTCACAGCTACCTGCCAGGTCACAAATAGCCTTAAATGCCAGAGCCAGGGCAGCAGACAGTTAGCAGACTGGTTAGCCGTGTGTTTTCATTCGGTGGGAGGTGCATGTCCTGGTGCTTCTCAGAGAGGCCCAATGGTTCCAAATGTGTTGAAACGGAGGAAGGTGATTGTACCTTCTCTTTTCTCATCGAGGCTAGTAGATTTCTTCTCAAACACGCTTTTGATGGAAGTGGGTTGAGCACACCACTGGTGAACTCCAGAGCAGAATTGCTCGCATAGGGTCTCTACCTACACTGCGGCTTCTGTAGATGTTCTCCGGGGTTATCTGCTCGTGTGGCTGGTGGCCGCAGGGCATCTGCAGCTCCCACCCCACCCCAGTGTGATGCAAGAAACAGTGATTTGGGAGCTTTTTGTGCTCTCAGAAGTGGATTCAATGAAATGAACAAGTAAAAATACCATGTGAATGCACATGATGAGCGTTATGGAGACCACGCTGGTCTGGCAGGCTGTGGCTGGGGAGGTGCTGGTGGGCTGGGCTGACCCCTCATCAGAGAGACCTCAAGTCAGATGACCTCCCCCACTGGTCTCCTGCTTGAAGGCGGAAAGGCCGCAGTTTCCCAGTAGCCGCCAGGTATGTGACAGGCCGGTGCCCACGTGCTCCCATCAGGGTTTGGGTGTCGGGGGTTGGGGCAGTGGACAGGGGCTTCCTTGGATGCAAGCCATGTCCAGTGTTTATCCCCAGCATCTGGCAGCATGGGCTCTCAATAAGTGATTGTCAACTGAATGAATGAATGAATGAATGGAGGGAAAGTGTGGGCGCTGTTAAACCCAGGCAAGTGAGAGGGGAGTCTTCACTCATTTCCACACTTCATCTCTCATTACCCACTGAAAGCACCCCATGCCTGCCCCCACTGTGCTGGGAGCCAAGAGGGGACCAAGATGACTAAGAGTCTCCTTGTTCCTTGGGCGTCCTGTGGCCCAGAGCCATGGTCACCATGTGTGCCCACCTCCAGCATGGGCCCTCCCACCACTGGCACCCAGTGTGTTGAACCGAATTGAATTTACACTGTAGCTGAGAGGCTGATGGGAAAAGATGCCTTTGAGGAACCTTCTGGTCAGATTAACTTTACAAAGAGACCCACCTCCAGGCCCTTTCCCCTCTGGGATGTACCAGAGGGAAATCCGTGGCAGGCTGTGCACCTCCCGCCCTGAAGCCAAGGCTTCATTTCCCTGCCATGGGAGGGGCTGGCTCCCCAGGATTTACCTCCAGCCAGCTCCATCTCATTGCACAACTCCAGGGGGTGTCATTCAATTGTATGACATACCATTGGCACCCCCTGGAGCCCAACAGCCAGCTTGAGGCTCCTGTTTGTCTTGGAAACGAAGGAACATGCTTAGGGAAGGGTCCCCGGGCCATCTCCTTGGGGGCTGGCAGGGAAAGGACATTCACAGGATTCCTTCTCTCCAGAGGGCCTCAGACATTAGACTGGATGTCAAGGACTGACCTCCCATTCCCCTCCAGCTGTCGGAGCCGGGCCAGAGGGGAGATGGGGACAGCCAGCTCTGGGCCCTGCCCCGGCAGCCAGCATCCACAGACTCCAGGGGACGGCGGGTGGGCGGGTGGGGCCAGGGAAACAGCGAGGCTTGGGGACTTGTCAGTACCGTCTGACTTTCCTTCAAGCTAAAATGTTTGCAGAAACCCAGCCAGAGTTGATTTACGAGCTCCACATATTTCGCAGGTCTTAACACATCCCCCAGGAATCAATGAGGTCAGACGGAATAGACTTTGCATCCGCAACCAGTATGAACTTGGCATTTTCAATAGCTCCCGTGGGAATCGGGGGATACTAATTGGAGGGAGAGTATCTGAAACAATGGAAAGACACACACACAAAGAAAGCCCGACTCTGCTTCATTCCTGTTGGGGAGGCGGAGAAGTCATGTGTTTTCTGCATCTGAGCTGGGTGAGGGGTGGCCATCTCTGCCGGGGCCACTGTGACCAAATGAAGCATGACGGGACTGGGCTCCTGGGACAAGCGATGGATTTAGAGCAGTGACCAGAGCGTCCCGTACTGTGTCCTCTGGAGCACGCTCCGTAACTGTGGTAAATAGACATTTGTGATTATTTATTTAAAGTCTCTATCCAGCAGGAACTTTCTGTCTTGCTCCCTGTCGTAAAAGCTCCTCGTGGTGAACTGTACGTATGGGGTTCAGATGAGCAAGAGAAATTGGTTATGTCTTGGATGTCCACATAGGTTAATTTATTATTATTAATGGACTTACTGCTTCATTTATCATTTATGTGCCGGGGCCTCTGTTGTGCACACAGACCAGTCAAGCATCATGACTGCCTCTGGGGAGTTCACATTCTCTTGCCAAGAGTTGGGGTGGGGTGGTAGAAAACAGGGAGCCCAACAAGTACATAGTCAGAGCCCAGTAGAACCGGACAGCAACGAAAGCAGGTACAGGGCTCTCTGCTGGCGCCGGCTGCCGCGGTCGCAGAAACTTTCCACCAAGACAGGTGTTGCACATCTGTGCGTCGTTTGATTAAACAGATATTCACTGAGCACATCTCTGTCGGATACTGCCAAGTGCTGGAAGGGGATCTAAAGATGAGTAAGACTCGGTCGCTGCCCTCAGGATCTTGCAGCTGAGCGGAAATGAGTGGGGCTGGGGGGGGGGCGGGTACATAAGTCATCAGAGCCTTGCATGAGCCGGAGTGTGAGGGGTGGCGGGAGCAGGGCTGCCAGGTGCAGTAGGAGTGCCCACGGGAAGCAGGGCGTCGCTCTGGGGTGGATACAATGGCCTCGATGTGAATTTTGGAGGCTTGAGTAGGATTTTTATGTGGGAGTCGAGGAAAGGCTTCCTGGGCCAAGGGAATAGTGTGGGCAAAGGCACGGAGGCAAGGAACTTCAGGGCACGTTTAGGAATACTGCGGAGGGCCAGCCCTGGTCATGAGCCCGTTGGTCACCCGCCCGTTCACGATGGGTGCAGCATGGCCCTGGTTGGGAGCGGGGCAGGACAGAGTGAGACGAGGCTGAGGGACTTGGCAGGAGCCGGACCCTGGGGGCCTCGAATGCTGTGCCAATGGCTTGGGCTTTATTCCGTGAGCACTGGTTTGGAGTGGGAGAGTGGTGTGTCGACATCTGCTTGGAGAGGATTCCTGGTTTAGGGCCCCAGTGAACTGGGGTCCTGATCTAATCTTAGCGCTGCAGCAAGCTCAGTGGGTGGCGGTGGCTCTAGTCCCTTCTCTTTCTGGCTCCATTTTCTCATCTATACAAGGGGGGCCTGACCACCGTCTCCAAGGCTCCCTGCACCCTGACCACTCAGGCTGTGAACATCTTACAGCCAGGTGAAGAGGAGCTTCTGGAGGCAGGTAGATTCTGCAGATGGTATCTTTGCACTGGAGGCAGTGATTTTGCATTTAGTCTAAGCTCTGGGGGCTGGTTTCTGGGCTACCTTGTAATGATATCACCTCCATGTTCTCAGGGTCCTGGATGGAGCCTTCCTTTAAGCTTGAGGCAGAGGTGAGCCCTTTCCTGGGTCCCTTTCGGAAAGGGACATCGATGATGGCAGTGAAATTGGCTCTGACTATGATGATAATGCATGGCCTGGTCCCGTGAGAAATCTGGCTTTGCCTTTCTAACACCTGAGAGAGTTTGCAAGGAGCTGGAGTAAAACACAAACTCCTTATGGATCTAAGAATCCTCTTAGAGTGACCAGAATGGTGGAAACATAAGAGTTCCACTATTAGCCCTGGCTGGGTAGCTCAGTTGGTGTATTGGTCCCAATACACCAAGGTTGTGGGTTCGATGCCTGGTCAGGGCACATACAGGAATCATCCAATGAATGCATGAATGAGTAGAACAGCAAATTGACCTCTTTCTCTCCCCCCCCTTCCTCTCAAAAAAAAAAAAGTTCCACTATCAGGCCTTTCTGGAAAATCTCCCACTTCAGACTTCCTAATAGACCCTTTTTAAAGGATCATGTCAATCTCATTTAGCTCCAGAGAACATGCGTTGGCCAGGGACCAGGTGGCGCTGGCCTGTGGTCTGTTGGCTTCTCTCTGTGGGAGGCTGGATTCTGTGGTTACATCCTTAATTGACTCCCTTAATTGTAATAATTCCCACTTGAACACTCCCTCTCATTTTTCCCAATGCTTTCACATCCGCTAATTCACTGAATTCTCAAATGGCCCAGTAGGCAGGCTCAGTGTTGTTTTCCCCATTTTAGAGGATACTTGGAAGGGCTCTGTGACTGTCCCAGCATCCAGTTCGTCTGCAGGAGAGACCCAGCAGAGCGCAGGCTTGCTGCCTTTCGGACCCTGCCGCGCCCATGAGATGTCCCAGTGCCCTTCGTGGTTCACAGCCTACGCTGGCCTCCTTTCTCTTCCTCAGGCATGGCGGGCCCTTCCCTACCTCGGGCCTTTGCACTTGCTTTCCCGCTGGAGCTCTTCTGGCTCCTCACATTGCTGGCTCATTCTCTCCTCTCCGGCTTCAGCTCAGTTTAGATGTCACCCCTAAAGAGTTCATCCTGACCAGCCCGTCCAAAGTGACCCTACGGCCACTCTCCATCACAGCCCCCATCATCATCATTTGTCACAAACTCGAGCCTGTGTAGAATCACCTGGAGGACTTCAAGCGCAGATGGCTGCATTCCACCCCGGAGTTTCTGACTCAGTAGGTTTGGGGGGGGCTGGGTTTCCAAGGGGTGCTAATGCTTCTGGCTTTGAGAACCACTGAGTGATAACTGTTTTAATCAATTAATTAATATTGAGGTTTAATTGACTTGTATTAGTTTCAGGTGCACAGCATAATGATTTGATATTTGTATAATTGCATCACCACAGTGACCCTAGCTAACAGCCACCACCACACATAGAAAAATATTTTTTCTTGTGATGAGGACTTGTAAGATACATTCTCAACAACTTTCACATATGCACCACAGTGTTATTAACTGTAGTCACCGGGCCGTGCATTACGTCCCCACGCCTTACCGAGTTTATAACTGGAAGTTTGTACCCTTTGACCCCTTCACCTGTTTTGCCAGCCCTGACCTTGTGCCTCTGGCAGCCGCTGTGCTGCTCTCTGTATCTGTGAGTTCATTTAACTTATTTATTTGCTTTTAAGATTCTGTGTGTAAATTAAAGCACATGGTATTTGACTTATTTAGCTTAATACCCTCAAGGTCTATCTATTTGGGTGCAAATGGCAAGATTTCCTTCTTTTTTAAAAAAATTTCTCTTTAATTTATTGATTTTTAGCAAGAGAGGAAGGGAGATAGGGGGAGAGAGAAAAAAAAGCAATTTGTTCCACATATTTATGCATTCATTGATTCTTGCATGTTCCCTGATCACGGATTGAGCCTGCATCCTTGGTGTATCCACATGATGCTCTGACCACCTGAGCTCCCGGCCAGGGTGAGATTGCCTTCTTTTTCATGGCTGAGTAGTATTCCACTGTGTGTATAGACCACTTTTTCTTTATTCCTTCATTCATCAGCAGACACTTAGACTGTTTCCGTATCTTCGCTGGGTTTATTTGTTTATTGTCTGTCCGTCTCTCATGCCGTCTCTGCTGTGTCCCTAGAGCCTGGCCATCATTGGCACCTGATAAGTACTTGTCACCGAGTGTTGACTGAAGACTCAGTCAGGACCCCTTGCTTTGGAATCATCCCACGTGTAAGGAGGGAAGAAGACCAAATGCTGACAGGAACCCTGGGACTTATTCTGTCTGATCTCTTCTCCCGTTACCTTTTTCTCTCTTTCACACTCAAGCTTTTTCTAAGGGTCATTATTTTGTGTGTAGGTTGCATGGATGACTTTATAGAATTCCAGGTGAATGAGTTGGACTGTCTGGGTTCAAGGAGGGTTGTCAGAAGAAGCCCGACCAAGCTGCAGGACATCCAGCCAAGTGTGGATCCCCGAGTCACCCACATCCTGTGCTGTGCTTTAACCTTGACACTCACCTCCCCGTCAGCAGGTGGGAGGAGCCCACGTCATGGCTGTCCTCCCTTGGGACAGATAACGGAAGATCTAGCTGAGGTTGGATGGGTGGGACATTGCAGCCTGTGGCTCAGGGTTTTTCTCTGTGATGAGCAGATTGGCACAAAGGGGAGAAACCTCGATCTTGGGCTTGTCGCGTTCTAACAAACTGTGTGACCCAGGCTATCCACCACCTCTGTAAACCTCTTGGGAACTTTCTGGGTGAGTGAGTTAAAATCTCATGACTAGCTTGCACAGGACACTTCTCATAATTCGCAGAGTGGTACTTGCAGAACTCTCGAGTGTCTGAAGCCTCTGACACCTAGTCCCACTCTGGTTTCAAAAGAACAAAGTTGAGATTTTGCCAGACTGGAACTGTAAAATTTTATCTTCCCTGGCAAGGGGGAGTTGAAGATAAAATCTGGGGTGATTATAGATCCCCCGAAGCTATTACTATGGTCAAAGAGTGCTGAGTGCTGAGGGTGGGCCTCGACCAAGCGGCTGACACTTCCTTCTCCGGCCGGGGGTAGGGCTCCCTTGAGGACTCATAGGAAATGGAGTGTGTGTGTAGGGGCGGGGTGTCAATGCTAGTGGAGACCACCTCATGGCTACCATGGACTAAGTATCATGGGAGCAACTAATTCTGCTCAAGAGAGTCAAGGAAGTTTACGCAGAGAAGGGACCTTCATAGTTCAGTTGGGAAATCTGGAGACCAGAGAGGAGATGTAATTTACACAAGATCACCCCAAAGGCCGTTTGCAGAGCTGCATAAAGCTGAGCCTCTGGATTCTTTTATTTTAATTTTATTTTTATTGATTTTTAGAGAGAGAGGAACATTGATTGGCTGCCCCCTGCATGTCTCCTACTGGGAATGGAATCCGCAGCCTGGGCATGTGCCCTGACTGGGAATAAAACCAGCAACCTTTTGGTGCATGGGACAGTGCTCAACCCACTGTGCCACACCAGCCAGGGCAAGAGTGTCTGGATTCTTAATCCCAAGAAAAGAGACAGGATTTGGAAGCTGAATGACCTTGGGCAAGTCGCTGCTGCCTGGGGGCTGGCAGAGGAGGGTGGCTCATCAGATTAGTTTCGATGCTCATTTGTCGTGAGGCACTGAGAGTACAAATGAACATCAGCACCTCAGGTGGACAGTTCTGAGATCTTTGCTTCTGTGGCCCGTGTTCATTCTTATACGTTCTCAGCAGTTTGGCCAGGCTGGTGTTGGTCAGGGTGAGGTGAGTCGGGGCACTGAACGGAACAGTCTTTAAAAGCGGGCTCCTGGCGTCGGCCTCAGTTCCTTGAGCCAGACTCTGGTTTCACAGGCTTCTCCCCGAGCCCAGCTACGAGGAAAGGCCGCGCTTAGCCTTCCTTTCCGTTACGGAGCTGTCCTGGCCACATTCAAGCTCCGTGAACAGTTGTAAAGGGAATAAATTTGGCTGCTAGCGTTATCTCTTTCTGAAGATGAAAAACAAAGAGACAGGTGGATGAGCCACAGAAGGGTTAATAAAATGCGAAGCAATGGAGACAATAGGAGGTAGTAGACCTGGCTTGTAGCCCTGATGGGGGGAAGGCTCCCAGCACATTCCAGGCCATCCCAGGCGGGTGGCCGCAGCATGCACACTAGTAGGGTCTGGTCAACAACAGCGCTGAGCCGGGCGGGGTCGGGGAGGCGAGGCTGCTCCCCTCCCTCCGAAAGGGCAGGTGGCCATCCCCAGTGCGGAGGTGCCAGGGGAGCCACAGCATGTGTAAGTCTACTTGGGCTGTTATAACAAGTGTCACAGACTCGGGGCTCAGACAACAGACATTTACCTTCTCACAGCTCTGGAGGCTGGAAGTCCCAGATCAAGGTGTCAGCGAAGTTGGGTCCTTCCGAGGGCCGCGGGGGGGACACCTGTTCCAGGCTCTCTCCTTGGCTTACAGCGGCTATGTTCACACTGTCATCCCTCTAAGTATCTCTGTGTCCAAATTCCTTTATCTTAGGAGAATACCAGTCACATTGGATGAGGATCCATCTAATCTCCTCATTTTAACTTAATTGCCTTTTGAAAGGTATTAATCTCCAGATCATCACGTTCTGAGGTACTAGGGATTTGGACTTCAACATATGAATTTGGGGGGGACACAGTTCAGCCCGTAACATAGGACAGAGTGCTCTCCTCCAGCAGGAACCCTTCTGAGACCTGAGACACGGGGAATGCCATTCTTTTTTCCCACCCTTAAGAGCCCAGGCCATATGCGATCTCTTCCTGGAGGCCTTCTTAGACCTTTGTTACCCCATCCCAAGCCCGTTGGAGTTCTCTCCCCACCCCACACCAAGGTCCCCAGACACTCAGCTTGTTCCCTGCAGGGACACCTGTCGCCGTCTCCCTTAGACTCAGTGAGAAGTGTGTCTGTGCTCCTGACCTGGGAGAGCCTCGTGTCTTACGTGTCGGTGTCCCTCACATCCCTCACCTCCTGCGGCACACAGAGCGGCAGGTTGGATGTTGGCATGTCGGTGGGTCAGCCGTCTAAGCAAGTTGAGTGGTAAGCGCCAGGTAAACAGGAAGGCGCGGCAGCAACGTGCCTGTCCTTAGATGCTTTGCCCCGTCACCGAAGTCCAGCTCCTGGACTTGTAAAGCAGAGAAGCTCTTCCCCCTCTGTCCTTGTTTGACCACAACAGGTCAACGGGAGAATCTGCAGACCGGGCGCTCAGCATTCTTAAGCCCCCCCGAGTTCAAAGAGAATGACTGCTTTGGCCAGTCTTGAAGAAACTCTTCAATCAGTTCTTGAATAATGGCATTCTTTTGGCCCAGCTCTATGGCTACTCCTCCGTCCACCCCCAGTCCGGTGACCTTCTGTCCCTTTGTTTCTTGGCTGGGAGTCTGGGTCTGCTGCAGGGAGCAAAAGCAGCCTCAGCAGAGCGAGGGGTCCTTCCCACGAACCCGGAGCCACTCGCCCCAGAAAGCCTGACTGCGCAGAAACAGCTGGCTTTTGGCAGACTGATTTTGAAAAACAATGCTGGTAATTTAAAAGCAGTCAGTTCCAGCATGATGTATGGAGGGTCAAGAATGTACTGTCAGACACGGCAGGTCACCCATCTTGTTGAGAGAGGACTCATTGAGGGATTTGCTCTGGAACATGTCCCCTCACCTCCCACTTTGGCTTCCTCTGGTAAAGCTGCTCACCTGGCACCTGGGAGAGGGGTGTGCCTGGGCATTGCTTGGCTCTTGGGATGGTTGGCAGGGGCTTGGGATGCCTGAGTCCTTGCTCTCATTTGTATCTTACACACTTCTAGAATTTTCTGTGTGTGCCTCGACATGGAAAAGTTTGGGAAGGACTGCTTTAGACTGACATGTTCTGCAGAGATTTCTAGGAACACAGAGGAGGTTTCTCCTATTTACCTTTTAAAATGAAACATTCACTTATTACTCATGGTTCTCTGGCTTTTGACGAAGTGAATGCCAACATCAGGACCCTGTGGCTCAATAAAACTGTGGGGCAGTTTGCTTACACTCAGCGTGTCAATCATCAGGACTCGTGGTCGCAAGTAACAGAGCCCCAGCTCAAAGTAGCTTAAGCAAAAATAAAAATAAAACGACAAAACACAAGCGTTAAGAAAAACTACATGCCCACATTATTTTTTTTAATAACTGGAAAGTCCATGAGTAGAATTAGCTTTCGATATGGCTGGATCCAGGGCTCAAGTGCAGAGCTGTTGGTCCTACTTTAACTCCGGGCCCGTTATCATAGTGAATCTTGGGCATGGCCTGGGTTTTCTTATCTGTAATATGAGGATAATGCCTATTTCATAAATTTTTTGTGAGGATTAAAAGAATGTATGCAAAGCATGTGATGTTAGAAGGTGCTCAGTAAGATGCACAGCTATATGTAGCCCTAAGCCATGTTTCATGAGAGTAATTAAGTTCTTCCCTTAAAAAAGTCCTGCTGGTCATTTACAAAGCCCACGAGAGCTAGTTCTGAGAGATGTGAGCTGGAATGACAATCCAGGGGTGCACCACTGCCCTAGACCTGAGAAATTCTGAAAATTGACCAGAATCATTCTAGGAGCTTAGTGCTGAGGTGTCAGAAATAGACTAGAATCATCCCTGTGAGTGTTTAATAGAGAAACATCTACAGAAAATCCTCCGGGCCAGGCCCAGGATGCCTGGGTTGGGCACCAGCTCAGCCCCTCACTAGCTGTTGGCCTTGGACAGGTGTCCTAAATTCTGAATCTCAGTGTTCTCTCCTGTTAAATGGGATAACAATTCCTGCCCGGCCTGCTTCACAGCATTGTTAGTGGTGCAGTAGAGCCAGCCTTTAGTGCCTATAAAATCTGCAGGACTAATTGTTTCCAGAGCATTTAAAAATATTGCTCCATTATAATATTTATGAGTGTGTTGTAGCTGTTGTCAGTCTGTCTCAGTAAACCCTGCGCCGAACTGTGGAAAGGACTTGTGCAATATTTGATATATACACAAAATTATATGTAACATATGTAGGCCAGAAGCTTATTAACTATGCACAGGGGAGCGCCCAGCAGCCAACCTAGGAACCTGCGGGCTTCTCCGTCGGGGCACCCTCTGTCGTCTTCCAGGGGCCTTCTGACACTTGCTCGTTTCATTCAACATTATGTTTCTAAGATTCCCAGCCTTGTTGTGTGTAGCTGTCGTTTACTTTTTGCTTTTCAATGCTTTTCCACTCTGAGACTACACTAGAGCACAATTTATTGATTCGTTATTTTTTCAGAGACATTCAGATTGTTTTAGGTGCTTGCTGTTAGAAAGAATTCTGCTATGAATATTCTCCTGGGTGCCATACAGCTGTGCTGTAGGTATGGAAATTTCAACTTCACAAAACAATGTTTTATAATTTCCCAGAATACCAGTTTGCACTCTAATCAGCAGTGATTAAAAGTTTCTGCCGATCTACAGTCTTTCCAGCACTTGATATGAACAGACTTTTTAATTTTTGCCAATCTAGTCATTGTAAAATGTTGTGGGTTTTTTAATATTTTTAATCACATTTCCCAGGTTACTAACAAGGTTAATCATCTTTTAATATATTTATTGGCCGCTTGTGCTTCCTCTTTTGTGAAATAGCCTGATCATAATTTTTGCCCATTTTTCTATTATTTTCATACTTGTGATTTGAGTCAATTATTTTAATATTTAGGTACTAATCCTTTTTCAGTCATATAGGTTGCAGATACCTTCTCTCAACTCGTGGCCTATCTTCTCATTATCTTTATGGTGTTTTTGAGCAACAGACTGTCCCAAATAATGTAGTTTTTATTTTACTAATCTTTTTATTTATTTATTAATCTTTTACTTTGGTGTTTTTGTGGGGACTTATTTGGGGAATCCTTCTCTATGCTAAGGTCATAAATATATTTTCTTATATTGTCTTTAAAAAGTGTTAAAGCTTTGACTTTCACGTACAAATCTTGAATGTGTTTGGACTTTATTTGTGTATGTGGTGAGCCTGGACTCGTTACCCTTTTCTCCGTATGGGCGATGCCTGTTACCCCGTCGCTTTTTATTGCAACGCCCCAGCTTATCTGTCCAGCATCCACACTGGTGGGGTATCTTTCTGTTCTCTGTTGTCCATTCGTGCGCCAGTGTCCCTCGGTGTTAATTATTATGGCTTTATAATAAGTCTTGTTAAATAAGCCAGGTTTCTTGACTCTCTTCTCCAGGACAGTGTCTTGGCTATTCTTGGGTCAAGGGCCTTAAAAAAGACGTTGTTGAGATTTTGGTTGTAATTCACTGAGTCTTTAGATAAAATTGAAGAGAACTGACATCTTCGTTTTATTGATTTTTTTTTTTTACATCCCTGAACATTAAATCTCTCCCTCTTTTAAGGTCTTCTTTAAATGTCTTTCAATAAGGTTTTATAATTTTCTCTAAATAAGTCTTTCGGTCTTTATCTAGATTCATTTCTAGAAAGCTTGCATTTTTGTTGCTATAGAAATAGCATCTTAAAAAACTCAGTGTTCCTTTTGTTGCTGGTATGTGAAATGCAGTTTCTTTTTGAATATTGATCTTCTATCCTGATGGCTTATAAGAAATTCTCGTATTATTTCCAGTACTTAGTGTGTAGAATCTTTTGGGTTATTCTGACAATCACACTATCTGTGAATAATGAGACTTTTGTTCTATAATTTTTATACTTTTTATTTATTTTTCTTGTTTTACTGCACTGGTTGGTACCTGTAGAATAACATTGAATATAGGGGGTGACAGTGGGCATCTTTGTCTTTTTCTTGATGGTAAAAGAGCCGTCCTATGTTACCTCATTTACAATGAGCTTTGCTAAGTTTCCTTTCTTTTTTTTTAATTATTAAGTGGTATTGAATTTTATCAAATGCTTTTTCTACAACTATTGAGATAAGCATAAAAATGCTTGAAAAATCTGCTTATGTGGGGAATTACATTGATAGATTTTCTTATTAATTCACCTTTCATTCGTTCCTAGGATAACTAACTTGGTCATGACATAGTATAATTTGTTTAAAATGTACTGGAGGATTTGTTTGGCTAATATTTTGTTTAGAATTTTTTTCATGTGTGTATATTAAAATGGCCTGCCACATTCCTTTTTTAAAAATAATTATTTATTTATTTGAGAGAGGGAGAGAGAGGAACAACACCGGTTTATTGTTCTGCTCACTGATGCATTCGTTGGTTGCTTGCGTGTGCCCTGACCAGAAACTGAACACTCACTCTTGGCATATCGGGATGAAACTCATTAATTGCAACGCTTTCTTCTTTTCTAACATTAGCATTTAAGACTATATATTTCTCTCTGTGTCCCACAAATTTGGATATGTAGTATTTTCATTGTCATTAAGTTCTAAGAATTGTCTGATTTATTGTGATTATTTCTGTGGTCCATGATTTATTTGGTGAGGAGTTTAAAATTTTACACATTTATGGATGTTTATCGGTTTGTTATTGATTTCTGTTTAATTGCATTATCACCAGGGGATACGATCTGCGTGATACTGATTCTGTGAAATTTGTTTGGAACATGATTTGTTCCCTTTGGTATCCACACTGCCTAGCATAATGCCAGGAATGTAGAAGTTGTTGGGTAAGTGTTTGCTGGCCTAATGAATGACAGATGAATGAACATCTAGTGACCAGGCACTAGAGGAATTGTCTCTTTCTGCTCAGCCAGATTGTCCAATCCTTCCAGCTACATCATATTCCAAAATTGCCTTGCAAATGAGCACCAGTAATAAAGTGATTCTCCAAAACTGTCCTCTGGCCCGCTCTCCCCCTTCCTCTTTCTGGCCTGGAAAACAGACACTGAGTAGGTGGGTGAGAGGCTGCTTACAAAACTAGTGGTGTGAGACCATCAGGCCCAGTCTGAAATGTAATAGAATTAGATCATGCTTTCCATTTATTTCTCCTGTGACCTGGAGAAAAGTATTTCTTCTCTAATGCTAATAGTTTCTAAAAATATGTGTAAGGTGGCATTTCCTTCAAAGGAAACTCTTACCTCATGGACTCCCTGAAGGTAACCAGGTATGACCCACCCCCCTTTTTAAAAAATGGGAAAATGGCCCCGGCCGGGCGTGGCTCAGTGGTTAAAGCGTTGACCTGGGATCCAAGCGATCTGGGTTCAATTCCCGGTCAGGGCACATGCCCGGGTTGCAGGCTGCAGCCGATCAATGACTGTCTCATCATTGATGTTTCTGTCTCTCTCTCTCCCTCTCCCTTCCTCTCTCTGAAATCAATAAAGATATATTTAAAAAAATAAAAATAAAAAAAATAAAAAATAAATAAAAAATGGGAAAATGGACATACACCTAGTTAGTGGTGAGGCTGGTTGAGTTCCTGACCTGTACCTTTTGTTCTGTGCACTAACCAACTCCACCTCATTTTGGTCTCTTACAATGGTGGGGAGGTAACACCTTAGACTTGCCTAAGAGAATGTAAAGGGAGATAAAAACATTGGCCTGAATTCTGCTTGTAGAGGCCATTTGAAGACAGACAGTGAAAGGTACTCCGTTTGGCGCTGGTCAGTACGTGCTGGTTAGATGGGTGAGTGAATGAACGACCGGTCCTTATTTTGATGGTACATTTTCTCCGATTTGAATCAACACCATGTGGGAAGGTGAAAGAGAAAAGGGTGACTGGTTAGCTTCTCCCTCTTTTCCTAAGCCCTAGAATTGCCTTTTGAAGATGCCTATAAAATAGAACTTGAAGGAGGTCCAGCTCGTCATTTCAGAGTAAGTCCCAGGAGAGGTGGCAATGTTTATATATTATAGCAACACTACATATTGCAACAGCATTCATATTGTATAAGGACATTCGTGTGCTGTAGCAATGGTCATACATTATAGCAGTGTTTATATATTGTAATAGACGCTCGACATGGGCTGACCGGACCACAGAAGAGGGCCTAATTGGGCTCCCCAATACTTTTCTTTTCTTTTTTTTCTTTCTTTTTTTTTTTTAATATATCTTCATTGATTTCAGAGAGGGGAAAGCAGAGGGAGAGAGAGAGACAGAAACATCAATGATGGGAGAGTCATTGATCGAGCCCACAACCGGGCATGTGCCCTGACCGGGAATTGAACCCTAATCGCCTGGATCCCAGGTTGACGCTCAACCACTGAGCCACGCCCGGCCGGGCTCCCCAATACTTTTCAAAGTGGCGTCAGGCAGAAGCCCTTCCCATTCAGGCCACCCTCTTGCCTTAAGTTTTCTGCCTGCTTTGTGATAGTCTGGTCTGCAGGGTCATGAGGCACGTCCGCGTTGTGTATGCGGAGGGTTTTGTGCGCAGAGGCAGATGGTGGGCTTCCCCTGCCGTGCTAGGTCTCTGCCTCCTGTGTCCCCCAGAGGGCCTCCTGAGCCCTGCCTGGCGGAGGTGTGGCCGGGGAGCCAGAAGGGAGGGATCTCATCTGGAACACAGAGGATTCGGCCCATCAGCCTTTCCGGGTAGAAGAGACCTCAGACCTCAGGAAACAGGCCGAGGAGGACTTGCCTGGAGGCCACCCGTGAGCTAGTGGAAGGTTCTGGACCAGAACTGGGCTTTCAACCCCTTTTCCCCCTCTTCTTTTAGGGGGCGAGTTTCCCACCCCCTCCCTTCCTTCTGTTCCCTCCTGTTCCCCCTGCCCCTTGACATGAATCTGGAAAAGTCAGACTTGACTGAAGGCCATTTCTGTGGCCTGCATGATTTCAAGACTATTCCCACGGGATCCTCATGAAACCCCAAGAGTTATGTAACATCACTAACTCCTTTTACAAATGAGGAAACCAAGGCTTTTAGTGGCTAAAGACAAACATTAATAACAACAACAAACTTCCTAAAAAAGAAGGGAGAAGCAGGATTTGAAACAGGTCTGACTCCAAAGCCCATGTTCTCACCAACCTGTGTGGCCTTTGGGCCAAGTTTCTAGAAGCACAAGATGCCCACAGTCCAGACCTCATTTCCCCCGCTCCTCGTCCCTCTGCACCTTCACCATTGCCCCAGCCATTCCTGTTCGCCCGGGTGCCCGGCTCCCACCCAGGGGTGCTCGAGTCCCAATTCCTTGGCGGAGAGGGGGCTGCAGGGGACTTGCTTCAGATCACAGGCCGATTCTCTGTCTGGGTAGGAACAATTCATAAAATTTAGAATGGAATTCAGTGAAGAAATATGCTTTGATTTACAGATGTTAACGTTTTTATTGTGGTAAATTCACATCACACGAAATTTACCATCTTAACCATTTTTAAGTGTACAGCTCAGTAGTGTTACGCACACCCACTCTCCAAAACTTTATCTTCTTGCAAAACTAAAACTCTATACCCATTAAACACTAACTGCCCATTTCCCTCTCTTCCCAGCCCCTGGCAACCACCATTCTGCTTTCTGTTTCTCTGAGTTTGGTTACTGTACATACCTCAGATAAGTGAAATCATACAAAATTTGTCTTTTTGAGACTGGCTTATTTCACTTAGTATAATGTCTTCAAAAATCCATCCATGTTGTAGCATGTGTCAGAGTTTCCTTCCTTTTTAAGGCTGAGTAATAGTCTGTTGTATATGTATGTGAGATTTGCTTATCCATTCATCCTCCGATGGACACGACCAAGGGTGTGATCCCGAGAGCCTACTGAGCAAAGTCCTTAAAGAAGGGGGAGGTTGACTGTGCCACATGCTGTTGGAGTGGCCTGGCAGGTAAGTTAGTTGGTTGGCCCTACATGTAGCCCCTTCACCTCCCCGCCTTCCACGCTAAAGAAATCCAGGAGCCTGGATAGAAAAGGGCAGCCCCTATGCCTCCAGCTAGGTAAACACGCAATCCTGAACAGTGTTTAATCAGTTCAAATATTTATTTTAGGTTCAAGTGATATAATCCAACTCTTACTAAGTCCAAAGTGTGGTGGGGAGCAGGGCGTGGCTGTTCCAGCCCCGTGCTGTTTGGGGTGGGGCCCTGGCTCCCAGACGTTCAGGACATGTGGCCCCTCAGCCAGGAGACAGTACCCCCAGGGCTCTCTTTCGCTGGCATCTTCTCTCCACCCCCATGTTCCCGTAGGTTTGTTATTTCTTCTTGGGCATCTCCTGAGGTTTCATCTCCTCTTGAGTTGTAGTCTCAACAGTTTTTCTCTTATATGCTGGGGTCGTCTGCTACAGATGGGGAGCAGGGAGCTTTGGACTGCACCAGGGTGCAGGAGCGAGGACAGGAGAGGGGACCAGCGTAGCGGGTCAGTCTCGGGATGCAATATCCGTGTTCTTCCTCACCTGCTGGCCCATGTCTTGTAATTTGTGATGTTGAAAGAGCCATCCATCTGTCATTTCCCTCCCTTCTCCTGGGAGGCTTCTGGTTCCAGGAATGGGTGTATATGAAGGGACTGTTCTCCTACGTCACTGTCCAGGGTCAAGACCTGCCCACACCCCCAGATGGGGGACACTCCCTGTTATGTGTTCTCGCCACCCTCTGTAATGTCCTCATTGTGTTCAACAGCTGTCTTCCCCACTAGCCTGAGAGCCCCAGGAGGGCAGGTGACGGTAGCCTCATTTCAACAGCAAGGAGGCAGAGGCAGAAGGTCAGTGGCATTCACCAGGTGACCCTGGTTAGTCGGTGCTGGAGTCAGAAGTGGTGGCAGGGCTTTCTGATCACAGGGGTGGGACGAGAGCACGTGCAGATTCATTATCCCGCTCCTGAGAGTGGCTGCCAGGGAAAGCTTGCTGCTCACGATGGGCCGGTTGATTCCCTGCGGTGAATTTGTACACCTGGCTACTCTCCCAGCCGCCCCAGGCTCAGGGTTCTGTCTGAGCCTCAAAAATAGATCCATTTCCTGGCTATGCCCTAAGGGGTCCTGCGGACACCCGTTCTCAGGCCAGGCAGAAGGTGTCTCTTTTCCCTCCCCTGATGTTCCCCCCTCCTTTGACTGTTGAGAATAAACTTCCTCCTTGTCTGGGACGGCGAACTGTCTGGGACACCTAACTGTCTGGGAAGAGAGAGGAAACAAGTCCATCAGGCCAAGCACTTGATGTATCAAGGCCTCTGGGGGTGAGACACTCTCAAATCAGCCCCGGGACGGGCATAAGGCCCCAGACACTGCAAGCTGGGGCCTGAGGCTCTGTTGGGCCAGAGCTGTGAGCAAATGTCTGTTACCTAGGGCCACGAAAGAGGTGGGTGGCCGGACTGTTTTCTCCAACATCTGTGGCTTCCCCGCCTTCCCCTCTGGCCCTCAGAAAAGCCCAAGAACAAAGTACCTTCCTTTCCAACATAATTCACTTCTGTTCTCTATCCTGCCAGGCGCTGCTAGCTGCTTAGGGTACAGATGTGAATAAGTCCCATTTCCTGCTTCCAGGACGCTCGTGGTTTAGTGAAGGAGCCGGAGCCGCACACACCAGACGGTGCCCTGCAGTGCGAAGCGCTCGAAACTGCGTGTGCCTAGCACGTCTGTGAGCGTAAACGCAGCCTCGACGCGCTGCCCGGCTGGGGTATAAAAGCTCCGAGTTTTCTAAGGAGGTGACACACAGTTTTAAGTAGTAGAGCCACGTGATCTTTTCTGTGTCTTGGCCCGTTCTGGAAGCTGTGTTTATTGTACTTTCAGGGGGAGACACTGGAGACCAGCTGGTTAGTAACAAAGTTATTTCAGTCATTTAGAAGAAGTCAGGCCTTGGCACCTTTGGGGCTGGGGGGGTGTAAAGCAAGAGGGGAATCTGCATGGTTTTCAGTAGAACTGCCTGAGTGTAGGGAGCGGGGGACAGAGGGGGGTGATTTGAGGATGACGGAGGTTTCCAGCCAGGGCTACTGAAAAGCGGTGATGCCATCAACTGAGACAGCATTGGAGAGGAGGGTGTGGGGACAGGGACAAGGACATCACAGGCCAGGACATGAGAATGAGGGGACAGGAGGTCAGGCTATGGGGGAGGAATCGGCCCCGAGGGAAGGGGGGGAGGAACCTGTAGGGAGATGACAGGATCAAAAGCTGTAGCCTTTGTGGACGGTGCTCGTGAGCACTCCCTTAAAGAGGGATGGTCTGTTTGCTTTTACAGTCACAATTATGACCAAAGCCTCACGCCCTTTAAGTTAAAAATACCAGGTCTAGATGGGCCACGAGCGACCTGTCCTCTCACTGTCAGGGCGTCTTGCTGCGTGATGCTCAAGAGGGAACATGTCTGTCATCCCCCTCTTGCCACACCCACGGCAACCGCAGTGACCATTCATGCACTGCAGAGCTGAGTGGGCCAACTCACTGCCCAGTTTGAAAGCGACTGGAGTCAGCTGATGTTTACCGAGCACTCTGGATGAAAATCATTACTCAAGAACCAAGCAATGTGATCCCCATTAGCTGCATAGTTTGTTTCCATAGAAGGTCAGAGGGAGAAGAGGCCTTTCAGACTCTCCTCCAAGCTCTCACTTTATGGACAGAAAAATAGAATTCGCGGAGAGGTTGGGACCTGCGTTCCAGCTGGTTTCTTCTAAGAGGAAAGGATTTTTTTGGTTGGTTGGAAGATGGACCACATATTTGTTGCCCAAATGGAGGTACGAAATGAGCAAGCTTTGCACCCTATGCTTAATAGCAAGCATTAGGAAAAGTGCTGCAAACACTAAAAGATCTGGTTCCTAATGATTGCCCAGGACCCACAGACACATGGAGCGCAGATGGCCTGGGAATTCAACGAGCGAGTTCTCGAGCGCTGAGATCTTTAATTAAGCAGGTGTTTGGGAAGTATGCTGTGTAGCTTCCAGCCTTGGCTGGGCTCGTCTCGCCAAAAAATGGCACCGGCCCAGCTCAGCAGCAGGCCCGAAACTGGCTTCGATCGGAGACGTGGGAATGTGCCGTTGTTATTTCCTTCCTTCTTATCAAGCCCCACGAGCTTGAGCGGGGAAGGAACGCAAATGGGCTGGGAAAACATGTTGTTTCACTGGGCAAAAATTTACTACCAAAGAAATGATTTTTGCGTTGTCCAAAAAAGGGCTAGTGGAAGTCTTTGGAAAGGTGTAGTCCTCCGAATACTGTGGGACAGTTTCTCCCAGTGTCGCCCAGTGAGAATGGGTCCTTTTGGCTGATGGCTGTTCTCACACAAGAGCAGAGACATTCAGCTGAGGTCGTGGACACAGGCTCGCAGTCAGCCCTTTGCTATTCACAGTGTTGGGGAAGGAAAGACGCAGGAAGAGGGAAGGATCACGGATTGTGCAAAGGGTGAGCACATTTCGCTGTGGAATTCAGTAGGACACACATGTGCTTAGGCTCTTGGATGTCCACCATGGTAGGATCACAGATGGACCCGGAGATGGACCCAAGTGCGGCACGGACACCGAGAACCCAGGAAGGAATGTTCCGGGCCTTTCTGCACCTCTTGTCCCAGTCTCCTGGCATGTGTCTGGGGCTGTAGCAGGGAGAAGGCTCTGGCTCTGGCTCTGGCTCTGGTTGAACCATAAAACTAGCCATGGCTGACAGACCCAGAGCTGTCATCTTGGTGTCTCTGGTGAATTCCAGACCAGAACCTGCAGGAGGCAGAAGCCAAGTGGCTCCAATTTTTCACAGCAGCTAGAAACAGCACCGCACCAGGGAAGGGAGCAAAACTTCCTGGGCACCTACTATGTGCCAGACAGTAGTGATGGGACCTGTGAACACATTAATTGATGAACTCTCCGGGGCAGCCTATGAGGCAGGCTGTCACAGCTCTGTTTTGCAGAACACCTGAGGATACAAGAGGGTAATGAACTTGCTCAGTAATACTGGATTATTATGTGCAGAAGCCTGGCTGCACACCCAGCTTGGCCTGTCCCAAAGTTCTTATTTTTTTACCTACTGGCCCTTTCTGGGGAGACTCAGCCGTTTGTCTTTTTTCATTTTAGGCTTTGGTGCTGGGAGAATGGCCTAGGAGATGTTCTCCCTGTGGGCATCGGGGAACCATTAGTTTTTGCTTTGTTGTGTGTTTTTTTTAGTTTTTGAGGGATACTTTATTTCAATGAGAATTTGTGCTGGGAAAGCAGTTTAAGTATTTTCTCTTTAACTTATAGGAATAAATGATGAAATATAAATTCATCTATATATGGAATATGTACATTCAAATATACTAAATAGCTGGCGTACGTACACATATTATTTATAGTCCAACATATTTATGCATACGTATGTCAGCGTGTTAATTCTGTTATACCTACCTATAGAGATTTGTATATAATAACCTGTGAGTTAGCACTAGGATTATCCTTGGAACCATTAGTTTTCCATGGGACAGAGAAGTGAGTTGTATGCCGTCTTCTGAGAACCGGCCACTTCTGGGAAGGACATGCAGTTGGCATAAAACAACAGCGTGGTACCAGGAGGTCCGAGAGTTCACCTGACAAGGGGATGGCTGCCGGTCACCACTTGCTTCCATTGCAGACGCCTGCTCCAAGCTGTCTTTATGGCCTGTGGCCCTCCCCACGCCGTCCCTGGAGTCAGCCTGGAAGACTCCATTCGTTTGTTGTCCCAGGCTGTTGGGCAGTATATTCTGATGACCGGAGGCCAGTTCCTCCATCTGCTGCCTCCCTGAGGTCTTGGCTGGATTTGGAGGATGTTCTTTACTCACCTGCGTCGTGCACCTGCCCACAGGAAGCTTCTGTCATGAGACCCAGCTAGTGGTATGAAACCTGAACGAGTGTCCCTAATGGATGGCCTGCTCTCCTGAGGCCCGGGGGCCCACTTCTGCCTGTGGCCTCCTGGAGGGACGTCAGGGATGAGGTTGGCTGGTTTTGATGACTCTCCTGAGTCAGCAGTTTCAGATTATGGCCGTTTTCATTGAAGGGACGTCTGTAAGGAAGGGGTGACGGCTCAGACGAAGCTGTGTGGGTCAGCAGAGCTGTGCTGCTCAGCGCGCAGGAGGATTCGCTCCTGGGCAGGCTGGGCTGGGCTTTCACAGCGGCCAGGAGAAGTCAGCGGGCTTTTCCCTCAGGTCACCAGGGTTCTGGTGTCCGGGACAGCAGGTGGACATTGCCCATCTGGGGGAGACGGGCATGGTTGCTGTGGTGCAGCCCTCCAAGTGCCCAGGGATGCAGCGCTCAGGACGGAGGCAGGGAGCTGGCGGGACCCTCAGTTAAGTCTGCTTTGTGGACTGGCACACACGGAGGGACTGTGCTGGGTGCCAGCTCTCCCAAATGACCTGCGGGTTCAGGAGGGCACCCCCCCACACACACACGGCCACGGGAGAGCGTGAAGAATGAATGAGGAGCGCAAGGGACTGAATGAGCCCAGCGTTCTCTCTCGGGAGCTCTTCCTAAATATCACGCAAAAAGGAAAGAAAGGAAGTCACGGCATGGCTCGCATCTGAGGATAATGACACCTCCTCGCGTTGCCGTAACTTGGACTTTTCCGTGGATGCAGAAGGGGATGCTTTGCCAAAGAATGTCCTTGGAGTGACTCGATGTATTCTCCCTTCTGTTATTTAAGTCCAGTGTATTTAATGTAAGCAGTTCCGCCGTGAGCCAGAGTGTGTGATGGGTCTCCTGGCCCCGCGTGGAGCCCGCGGCGTGAACACGGGCTCCGGTGTTGGCTCCACCAGGCGCGCCGGCTGACGGTGGCTTTCCGTGGGGCTGGTTGTGTTTCAGGTCCATGCACCAGAATGGTCTTGTTAGCAAGTTGGCTGGGAGGCATGTGTCTGGGGTCCAAAGGCGTTAACGTGTGCTGTGCGTGTGCTCATTCATTCACTGACCAAGTCGTGACTGAACGTTTACTATGAACACAGCATTATACCAGATGTGTTTTGAGGATACAAAGTGGGAACACCCCCTCCCCCAAAACTCCAGGGACTTCGGTTCTCAAAAATACATTTATATTGACAATCCATTCAATCAGGCAGTGAAAGCTACAAGTTTAGTTCTTTGAACATATATAGACAGAGATGAGTTAGTTCTTTAACTCAGTAGAGGTGGTGGAGTTATTTTAAAAATGAACTTTAAAGACTGTGTCTAGGTTTGACGGTCTTGCCTGGGCCTGTGTGTGTGCCCATGCATACACACACATGCATACGCACACGTGCACACTCAGGCCCCGCCTGCCCGTCTGGGCCCGGTCTGGTCCACTCACAAGTGTTTGGTCTTCTCTGTGGGGCTCTGCGGGCATGTAGCGTGCGTGTAAGTTACAGACGGAGCCTTGGGAACTTGCTGTCACCAAGGCTCCCTAACGGCTCTTCTCGCCTTGGGGCTCCCTCACCCTACATTCCCCTCCAGGCAGGAAAAAGAGCACAAATTCCTAAGGCAGCGTTGTTCCCAGGGTACAATTGCCATCCATCACTCCCCTCCAGAAAAATGTAAATATGCTCTGGCCGATAGTGGCACTATTTATTATCCTAGGCTTCGGCGTGGGTTTGAGCAGGCGCGGCTGCTGGCCAGGCCTCATTCGCCGGCCCCCTGGGAGGCTCTGCTGGGTGGGCAGGGCTGGGGGCGGGGGGCGGGGGGCCGGGGCAGGAGCTGGTGCAGCTGAGAGCGGGGCTGGGCCTTCCCCACCGACGCTGTGCCACCGTGGAACCGGGGTCCTGGAGTCTGTCCATGTTTAGAGGACTGAAGGCTGGCTCCAAGCGGTGCCCAGACACACGTTATTTGGGGGTGGGAACTGATCCGTTTCGTGGGTGTTTGACCTGTCGCAGGTGGGTGATGCATTGTGCTGGTGTCGCTGGAACCCGAGAGGCCATTGCTAGCGGCGCTGACGTTTCACAGACTCAGTCAAGCTCGCTTCCTGAGCACGCAGCTGAAGAGGCCTGTCACAGAAGACCCTCGTCCTCAGGGAGCTTCCACTTTGGGGCCCCAGGTGCCCCCCACACCCACCACAGTCTGCAGAGGCAATGTCAAGAGGCAGATAGTTTTCGGGGGGGCGGGGGAGGGCAGGAAAAGGCAGCAAAAATTCAGTGCTGTCCCCTCTGCCAGATCTGCGGGCTCCCTCGGCACCTGCTTGGTCCCGCGTGGGGGTTAGGACCTCTTTCCTCCTGCCCGGTGGGTGTGGGGGCAGGCAGGCTGGGAGGCCTGGGCAGCGCTCTCGGCTTGGTGCTTGTTAGCTCCTGCAGTGCAGTTTTTCCGTCTGTGGGATGGCGACTGTGTGCCCGCTGACAGGGTGATTGTGAGAATAAATACGGTAACATCTGTGAGGCGTCGGAAACGCTGCACAGGCTCAGTGAGCAGCTTTAACATTATTTCTGACCGTGCGATGGTCCATTGGGGGAGGCAGGGAGGGAGTGCAGTGATGAGGGGGCAGAAGGGCAGACAGGTGAGGGCAGGACAGACAGGAGGAAAGACGCTGGAGTCAGGCCAGGGGGGCCCGGGGCTTTAGGTCAAGTGAGGGTGTGATATCAGGAGGTCCCATTAGAGGATTCTGAGTGCTGTTTTTTAGGGAGAGCATGGGGAGACGGGGCAGGATTGGTTTCCGTTGAAACAAACAGTTTTGAGTGCTGAATGTGTACACCAGATGTCTTGAGAAATGTGACTATGACTACAGCTTGGTCTTTATGCTTTGAAGCTCTCAATTAACACGGGACTGACTTGGACACAGGACGCAGTGTAGACAAGCCCGGTGTGAGCAGAGCGTACAGAGGTCAGCTGCAGGAGTGGAGGGAACACTGTGGAGGGTAAGGGGGGGGGGGCCTCCGTGAAGTTTCACAAAGGGGCGGGAACCCCAGACCGAAAGATATTCATGGACAGATCCAATCCAGTGACTCAGTTACAAGCTGCCTTTGGCAAAGGACATTTCTTTTTCTTCTGTTCTGTTCTCAGAGGTATCATAGCTCTGTGCACACAGGAGATACCCCAAAAGATCCATATTTTACATGCGAATGGGTAAGCCTAAACAAAACGCATTTCTAAATCAAGTAATGGTTATTGTCAAGGTGACCTGCTTTCAGAGGATGGCAGAAAAGAGCTTATGGAGGTGTGTTCTCGTCTTGGCCATTTCCCTTTGTGGATTTCTGGGCAGCAGACTAGCTCCACCCCCTCACAAAAGGACAGTGTCTCCTAGTGGTACCCATTAGGGAGGTTCCTCCATCTTTTTTAATATAACCCAAGGGTACGATCAACTGCCTCCAAGTCAGACAAGCAAGCATCTGGCACCTTTGGTGGCTCCAGAGCTCTAAAAAGATGTAGGTAACATCCTTTGGAATATGTCTGTGTTACAGATGTGGACGAGTGTGCAACGGATTCCCACCAATGCAACCCCACCCAGATCTGCATCAACACCGAAGGAGGGTATACCTGCTCCTGCACCGATGGCTATTGGCTTCTGGAAGGCCAGTGCTTAGGTAACAGCTCCCTGGGGCTCACAGGGACTCTTGGAAGTTAATGGTTACCGTGGATATGGTGAAATGTGGGCATAGCCGGGTGGCCTAGGGGCAGTGGGTTTTTCTCTGTAGGAGGCAGGAGTAGGTACAAGGCTATTGAGCTTGCATATGTCACCACCACCTTTTAAAATCAGTTGTGACCATCACCCACACATTTCACCATCACCCATACGTCATCATCAGAGTTTTTTAATGTATTTTTAAGGCTCCTGTTTGATTTTACCTACCCCTTCTTACTCTCTTCAGAACGTTTATATCCAACGCAAGAAAGGAGAGAGGTGAGGGTTATTCTGTCCCATTTAGAAATCATACTAAGAGAAGGGAACACTTTGTTTAGTCACAAAAAAGTTCCAGGCCTCCAATGCCGGTCAGTAGATTCTGTGCTAGCTCCGTCTCCTCCCAACACCCCACCATAGCCACCATTGTGCCCACCCTACTAGCTGGTCTTTCTTTTTACTGTTGAGTCAGTCGTCCCAATTGAGAATTTTGTTTCTTGCAGTTGGCATCTGCTCTATGATCTCTCTGTTTATTTTTACTGGAGGGTTATTTTCCTTTCTTTCCCTCTAATTTTCAGTCTAGCCAAGTGAATGAATTCATAGCAATCTCTAGCCGTCAGTTCAATTTCTATTCTGGGGAGTGATTTCTATGCTATTTTCTTGGAAAAGTCCTGCCAGTTTAATTTCTCTGTGACACTGTTCTGTTGCCTGAAAGTCAGTCCTGGAGGAGCTGAGAAACAAATCCAGCCGACATCATGGAAACAAAAAAAGAAGGTTCTTTTTTCTAAGTCTCTTGTGATGGAGACTGAGTTTAGGTCAGCTCTAGGGCCCTGTCTGCAGCCTCCTCAGGGCCTGATAAGCCAGCCTAGACTTGGCTTGGTTCCCCTTTCCAGGCATGCACCAAAGAGCTGGCTGCACACGGGCATTTGTGAATACGATGGTCGCTGTGCATTTTAACCAACCTCAGCTATTTATGGAAAATTTGATGCCACCGCTCTGAACATAAGCAGATCGTTGTGAGTGAGTTATTTGTACAGGAACTTAATATGTAGAATTTCAGAGCTGGAAGGGATGTTAGATATTATGTCATTCAACTTTTATAGAGTTGAAACTGAGACTCAAAGAGGAGGGACATTGTGGACAAAGTAAAGTGGGTGTACAATCTGTCTCCTGTTTTTCAGCCCAGTTTTTTCCACCACAAGGGGGCGCAAGAGAGGATCAGGTGACAGGGACACACAGGCTGGGTTGATCACACAGAGGAAACCCCTTGGATCTGAGGGGGCCAGCCACTGGGACAGTCCTCTACCTGGGAGGGTGTTTCCCGTCCCCAGAGCATGAAGCTATGGGAGGGGTGCTCCTGGAGGCCTAACGTGGTGCCGCATGTGGCCTGCTCACACTTCACATCCGAAGTGAAGACCTTCACTAATTGTGGCTGAGCTCATGCCATCCTGTGGCCAAAATTTTCTTTCTCTTTTCCAACACAAGTTCTGTGGCCACCCACCCCTGTGCACCTTTGGAGGCATTGCTTTTGGAGAAAAATAAGGGGCTGGGGGCTGCCTTTCCTCCAAGGCGCCCCTAGGATGTCCTCTCTTTCCCCAGCTGCCTCCCTGTCCTTAGTGATGTGTCCAGCTGCACCCTGGGGAGAAGTGGACCGGCAACTGCACGAGTCAACGTGCTTTCTAAGCAGGAGCTGCAGAGCCCTCAGTGGGCAGTGCCGTGGCCAGGCTAGAAATAGCTGGGACTCAGAGATCAGACAGAATCACAAGGGCAATAGGTTGAATAATAGGTAAGGTGGAGGCGGGGTCCTTTCTGGCAGCAGGTGGTAGGAATTAGGTACAGACTGAGGCTCTGAGCTGGCCTGCAGAGCCCTGGATGGACCCTGGCTCCAAAGGAACTAGGGTACCAGGGAGGGAGTGTGGTTAGTTCAGGGGGAGGTGGGGATGAGATAAGAACCAGTTACAACTACAGTCAAATCAGTTAGTCACAGCAGGTGCTTATATAGGTGAGGACTCTGGCTCCACCTATAGGCTTCATCTGAGACATCCTGTCCCACAGGAGTGAATTCTCCAGCCCAGCAGCCCATCAACTTGGGGAGTCGGGAGGTGCTTTCCCAGTGACATCAGGCTCCCCGTTGCCTGGTCCATGTCAGGAGGGAGGTCATATTGCCTGCTCTGCTCAAAGGGTCCATTTCACAGAGCTGCTTGCTCAGGAAAGACCAGCCATGGCTTGGAAAGGTGTGCTTATCCAGAGTTTTACGTCCGCTCTAGTGCAAGGAGAAGATCCCAGGGGAGCTTCAGAGTCCTTGCATTACTGGATTCACGGGTTTCCAGGCCATAGTGCCACCAGCTCATCCTCACCTACACCTGTTCTTGTTCCTGGCACCTGGACATATTCAGAGTTGATGGAGCTGGTGAGGAGCCTGTTGGAACAAAGCTGTAGATTCCTCTTTTTTTGTTGTTAATCTTCACCCAAGGATATTTTTTTCCACTAATTTTTAGAGAGAGTAGAAGGGAGGAAAGGGGAGAGAGAGAAACATCGATGTGAGAGAGACACATCAGTTGGTTGCCTTCTGTACATGGCCTGATCGGGGCCAGGGATCGAACCTGCAACCCTTTGGTGCAGGGACTGACTCTAACCACTGAGCCACACCGGCCAGGGTGGCTATAGATTCCTCTTACACTTTGAGCTAACTTGTCCCTTCCCAGGGCAATGAAGCATTTATATAGACTCTTAGAGTTGACTCTTAACATGGATAAAATCTTAGAGGCCATCTTGCTCCCTCTAAGCAAAAATTTCTTCTACAACTTTCAAGATGGGTTTAGGTGTTCACAGGACTAAGATGGGTCAGGGAGGATTATAGAGAGGTTGAGCCTTGGAACCCAGAGAGTATCACCACTGCTGGCACTTAGTAGGTACCGTCTTCACGTTAGTTCCCCTTGGCTTCCCTCCGTGATCTCTCTCCAGAAGAGGGGTGATCTCTGGAAGCGGGGTGCTCTCTCTCCAGAAGCGTGGTGATCTCTCTCCGGAAGCGGGGTGATCTCTCTCCAGAAGCGGGGTGATCTCTCTCCGGAAGCGGGGTGCTCTCTCTCTGGAAGTGGGGTGCTCTCTCTCCGGAAGCGGGGTGCTCTCTCTCTGGAAGCGATGGGCTGTAATGATGCCGGGGGTGGCAGTGGAGACCGAGAAGAAATGTCTTACCTGGCGTGTGTTTCTTTCCAGACATTGATGAATGTCGCTATGGCTATTGCCAGCAGCTGTGCGCGAACGTTCCTGGGTCCTATTCCTGTACGTGCAACCCTGGTTTCACCCTCAACGAGGACGGGAGGTCTTGCCAAGGTATGCGACGCGACCGGCAACTCGAGCATGCCGCCAGACACTAGCTGCTGTCTTCTTGGGACCTGACAGTTTTTGTGGGTGGGAAACGCTCTCGTTCAAGCGCTTTCACTCCTCGGCGCCGCCCACTCGTCCCCTTTGCTTACAGAAACCTGAGCCTGAGCTGGGGCTGTGAAACACGCCCAGAGAAAGCGCTCGGTGTTGCCGGGATGAGCAGCACAGCCCTCCGTCAGCGGGAGCCGCGGTTGCACCGGTTCGCTTCTCTGCTGTCCAGCAGGAGCCCTGCCGGCTCTCTTGGCTAATCAGAAATTTTCTTGGGTGTCCTGTAGCTTAAATTCAATTCCTGAGACCAAAGTGGGGTGGTCAGAAAAAACACCTGACCCTTGATGACTCTCGAAATAAACACGTACACCCCGAGCAGGGGTTGCACGGCAGTTTGGATGCCTCTCGCCACAGCCTTCCCTTCAGCCTGCGCCAGGAGGGCCTGTTACTTAGCAGAGCGTCTGGTGGCGGCAGGAACTTCCTCACCGCTCTGCATTCCCCACAGAAAGGGAATGAAACAGAGGCATTTTCTGGTTTTCACATGATCATTTCAAGCACTGATAAGTAAGAAAAACAAGCTCCGTGCCTATTGTGGTTTCCATCTGCAGGTTTCTTCTGCCCAGGAAATGAATGGGGGACTTAAGGCTCAAGGAATCAGGGCAAGTCCCGCCTGGCTGCCGGCTCCCTGCCCCAAGCCCCCGGCCGGGCCTCCGGGCCCTGGCAGCTGCTCCATCCAGGGTGGAGGCAGTGCCGGGGACTCAGAATGAGGTCTTTGTCTGGAGCCTGCCACCAGGTTCTGCAGGGCCCATTTCCTTGTCACACCACCCGAGGTCTGGCTGGCAGGCTCCTGGCCAGCTAGTTGGAGGATATTATGTCTCCATTTAATCGTATCTAAATCGTTGGGTAAACAGGAAGGCTTCAGCCTTAAAAAGCTTGATCCTGGATTTTTTGCAAGTCCCCCCTCCAGAGCTGGTTCTGCTGATTGTTCCAACAAGTCTCGACTGTGCTCCTCTGGCCAGGAGAGGTCATTTTCTCTGGAAGTGGAGACCCAGCTGGGAGGTTGAGGGGCTGATAGAGCAGGGGCCCTCCCTTGCCGATGGAGCGGGTGCAGGCGCCTGGCTCCCTGGACGCTGTGATAAGCAGCTTAGGGAAGATGCAGGCTTCTCCGTGCCAAGGCTGGGGTTGGACGTGCCAGCCCGGGTTTTCCCCCCAGAGGCTGGCTTGGTGCCCCCGACACCTCCTGAGAAACAGCCAGGTGCAGCAGAGCCAAAAGTCCCATGTGTCCTTGAGGCCTCTCAGGGACAGGCCTCAGGGACAAGGAGTAGATAATACACCTGGGGGTGCCAAGTCCAGCAGCAGGCACAACACCCAGGCCTGGATGTGGGCACGGGGCCACTGGGATGTTGCATCAGCTGGTGACACGGAATGTTCCGAACTCCACAGAGCTTTTGTACTTCTAACACCTCGTGCGAGGAAGTGTGCTTTGCTCTCTTCCAAGCATTGTCCCATCTCTTCATTTCACTGGATCCCAACAATAACCTTACAAGGGAGGCGGGACAGGTGTTCGTGGCTGTGCTTCACAGAGGAGGAAATCGGGGAGCAGAAAGGTTAAGCACTTTGGCCAGAGTCACACAGCCAGGTGGTGGCGGAGTTGAGGGGAGAACCAAAGGCCCAGCAAGTGGGAGCAGGGTGCAGTCTGCTCCCAGGGACTCAGAAGGACACCTGGGATGTGAGGATCCCAGGGCTGGCAGGAAAGGGGCAGAATCCTTTGGGCCCTGCTGCTCTCCAGGACCAGCTGAGAGCTGAGGGGGGGTGCAGCCCACGCGGCCAGCATCTGGTCGGAAGGCGAGGGTGTCACCCCGTCCTGCCTGAGCCTGCCCTCCACAGCCTGGCGCCACGACACATTCCTGGCCTCCAGACGGAGGCCTCCACACCGCGGTGGGCACCAGGGGAGACCAGTATCGTGCCGGACCCGCCCTGCATGGCCGGCTATTGTTTTTCTCTCTCCAAAATGCCCCGTGGGTGCCAGGAAGCCCTCCTCTTGAAGGAAAGCTGCTCAAGCCGCTCACTGTGAAGGCTTTTAATTCTGAAAACACTCGAATCTCTATTCAGAGTCTTAAGAGGTTTACCGGGACTTTTGAAGGCGATAGAAGTTCTCTCAGCTGGAACGTCTGTCGTTGGCATAGGAGCATGGGAGGGAGTGTCAGCCAGTGCTAGTGCAGAAGGGGACTCCCCCCCCCCGCCTCGATGAGCTGCGCAGAACGGATCTTGGGTTTTATGGAAAGACCCTTAACTCATGCTCCAGTTCCTATTGTGCTCTTGTTAGCTTGGGGGTTTGAGTACATCTCTCAACCTTAAAACAAATGTGTCTTGTTGATGTATAATTGACGTACAGTGAATGGCGCTGTTAAAGGCACATGATTTCATGAACTTTGACATGTGTACGCCCCCATGAAAACATCACCACACTCAAGAGAATGAATATTCCATCACCGCTGACAGTTTCCTTATGCCCCTTTGCGGTCCTCTCCTTAACCTGCTGGGCTTGTCACATGGGGCAGTGGTCCTAAAGCAAGGATTCAGTGACGGTGAGATCCTGTTATTATCAGTGATGTTATTTATCGCATAATTGTCTTAGCTCAGGCTGCCATGACAAAATATCATAGACTGGGCGGCTTAAACAGCAGAAATATATTTTTTCACAGGTCTAGAGGCTGGAAGATCATGGTGCCAGCACGGCCAGGGGCTTGCGAGGGCTCTCTTCCTGGCTTGTCGATGGCCAACTTCTCTCTGAATCCTCACGTGGCAGAAAGAGCAACAGCAAGCTCTCTGGTGTCTCTTATAAGGGCACTAATCCCATCAGGAGGTCCACACCCTTAGGACCTCACTGAAGCTTAATTACTTCCCAAACGCCCCATCTCCAAATGCCCTAACATTGGGAGTTAGGGCTCCAACATGAATTTGGGGGGGACGGGACACAATTCAATCCATAGTAGTAATAAATAGAGTTATTATTAGAATTGTCACAATTATTTATGTGTTTTCCTGAAATGTCAAAGTCAATGGAGGTTAGGGGAGAGCTTATTGGGAATGGAATGTAGTTGGTGACAGAAAACGCAGATATTGCCTAGAAATCCCTGCTGGTGACCTTGGAGATGGGACTTCCTAGGAGGTGTATATATGTACATGTGCATACATGTATAGGACATGTATACATGTCGTTTCCACCCTTCCTACTTTGTGACTCCAGAGGGACGTATGGATGGAGCCCCTGATTCTTCAGTGAACACTTTTGGGTGCTGAATTCTCAATCTGATAGGCCCCAGATGGAAATCCTCATTACCTGTGGACCTGGTCTCCGAGTTATAGAAGATTTTGTCGCCGATACTTTTTTCTCTGCTCAGTTAGTGATGTTTTATTGTGGGAATGGTCAATGATGAACTCTGGCTTTCCACAGATGTGAATGAGTGTGCAACCGAGAACCCCTGTGTGCAGACCTGCGTCAACACCTATGGCTCTTTCATCTGCCGCTGTGACCCAGGATATGAACTTGAGGATGACGGAGTCCGTTGCAGTGGTAATGGGCTTTATTTAGCATTGGAGACTTCCACCTGTACTAGGGGCACAGGGGTGAGGGGTGGAGGTGGAGGGCTTCCTTCACAGGTGTTTCCTCTCATTTCCCAGAAACATCTCCAGTTTGGGACATTTCCCAGTGCAACAGGGTCACAACCACACAACTCAGGCATGAGTCACTTCTTGAAAGGTGGAGTGGAGTCCCAGCTTCCTTGTCATTTGAGCCCAAATGCAAAAACCAATGGAGCTAACTTTTAGAGTCTGAGATGGGGGTGAAGAGGGAAAGGGGTCACCCAATTTTGCATGTTGGTTTGAGATATCTGTCCTCAGCCAGCACTGACTCAAGTCCTGGGAATAGCCCAGACAGTGCTGACAGAGGGCAGTGGCCCAGGAATAATAGTATATCTCATAGGGTCGGGTCATCAGGGGTGTGTGTGGAATGAATGAGATCATGTATGTAAGTGCAAACACTGTGGAATTCTAAAATCTCTACAGACATTCAGTGCCCAGCTCCAGGCCTGGCACATAGGGACTATGTCATAAGTAGTTTTCAAACCAACGAGTGAATGATTGAATGGTGAATGAATGCAATCTTAATCTGTTGTGAGAACATAGACTTGATGGCTTAGTTGGCCTTTTGTAAATTCCTTCCAAGCCCAAGAAGCTAATTATCTGCCCATGTAGATTGTGGATTCTGTTCTAATTTTCTTTTTTAAATATATCTTTATTGATTTCAGAGAGAGGAAGGGAGAAGGAGAGAGAGATAGAAACATCAGTGATGAGAGAGTCATTGATCAGCTGCCTCCTGCACACCCCCCACCGGGGATGGAGCCCGTAACCCGGGCATGTGCCCTGACCGGGAATCGAACCATGGTCTCCTGGTCAATGCCAACCGCTGAGCCACGCCAGCCGGGCTGTTCTAATTTTCTTATTCACCGTTGTAATAAGAAAGTTGTAAATTCTTGTGAACTCCTTGAAAATAGGGACAGCATCTTACTCATATGTATAAGCAACCTGCACAGAGCCATGCACAGCTCTTTGTTCTGTCCTTCCTTCCTTCTTTCTTTCTTTTTCCCCGTTTTTTGTTTTTTTTAAAATGTTGAATTAAGCTCCAACAAGCCTAGTTCTGGCATCATCATCAGTAAATGAGCACAGGCCTAATTAATGATGCCTCGCTGTATTTTTCAAAACAAGTGGGCCAGAGCCTAGGGTGTGAAAATCTTTTAGTCCTGCAGAACGGAAAGTTTGCTAATCCTGGGTTTCACTGTAACAGGAACTGACCAGGTCATGAATGGGACTGTGTGGTAGCTCCACTCAGGACCGGAGTGTTCTAGGGACAGAGCTCCTGAAACAAATGAGCGCCTCCCCCGAGGGCCAGGGAGGCCCGCGCCCTGAGTAGGCGGTTACAGGGAGCCTTACACCGGGTAAATGTCAGGCTCAGAGACGGTAATAAGATACCCTCAGGCATGAAAAGCTACTTTCTTCCTAGATTTCAGTTTCCTGCGTGGCACTCCTTGGGGAATCTGGGCGCTCCAAGGAACTAATTGGTGGAAAGTTTAGTATTAGGAGGTGGGACCATTTGTCCCTCCGGAACTCCCTGCACATCCGCAGAGGTTTATGACCATCCGCAGAGATGGAGTGGCGGAGAGACTCTGGAGCCAGGCAGAGCTGAGTTCTGATTTTGGCTCTACTATTGAGTGCTTTCCCTGGCCAGGGCACTTCCTAAGCCTCAGTTTCCTCATTCATTAAAAAACAAACACTCTCATAGGGTGGTCACAAAGATTAAATATGGTAATAGACATAAATGTCACTACAGGTTCACGTACTTTCTCTAAGGGTAAGCGGAAGAGCACTTTGGCTTTTCGTGCATTTTACATCCTTGGTGGTTTGGCGAGGATTTTTGGCTGACTTGCTTTAACTAAAATGGCCAACTTCTCCACATTTAACACGATGCCCACTTCCTTAGACGAGTGACTGTGACCCCTGGACACTGAGGCCTTTAGGGCTGGCCTCGGATAGCAGTGTGACACAGAGAGTTTGGGCCCTGTCCCTTCCTACTTACCCCCTTTCTCTACTAATCACTTTAACTAGGAAATGTTACCCTCACTATTATCGCAGCTAGTGTGGCCCCTCCATGTGGCACCAGACCCTTCCTAGCCGTGTCCCCTTGCCTCTCAGGGATTTGTGAAGCTGAGCTGATCCTGGAAACCGTGATGGGTTCTCACCTGGATGAGTGAAATGGCCTCATGCATGCTCCCTGCCAGAAACTGAGCTTGCATTTCAGCTTTGTGATCTGGAGATCACAGACCCTAAGATAAACTGAGTATATCTGTTAGGGCCCCTTCCTGCCTGGGGAGGGGTGATACCATCTCCGTCTGCACAGGAGCTTGTCCTCCTCGGGGGATTCCCCCCAACCTCAGGACTCCCAACTCCACCCATTTTAAGATCCGAGTACCACTGACTCAGAGACATTACTGAATTGCGTTGACAAGTGTAGGATCTGGAGGCTGGCTGGGTTCAAATCCCAGCTTTACGGGTACCTCATTATTTGTGAATCTAGTAAGTACCGAACCTCGGTGAGCCTCAATTTTTTCTCTGTAAAATATGGCTACTGTTAGCACCTCCTTTACAGGGCTGAGGTGAAGGTTAAGTCAGATGAGGCCGGTAAAGCATTTAACTCGGTGCTTGGTGCACAGCAAGTCTCGGGAACTGCCAGGTTTTACTGCTGCTTCCACCCAAGGTATGAGCAGAGCCTACAAACTGACCCGCTTTCAGCCTTCTTGAACCTGCCTTACCCCAGCACCAGGCAGGAATTTTCCATGGCATTGCCAAGCGAGGGAAATGTAATATGAGCTACAGATGCGAGCCATGTATGTAATCTCGTACTTTACACTCTTTGTTATGATGGGCCGGGGCCAGAGACATGGACTCTGCAGGGCTCCCGGGGGAGCAGGAGGGGCCGTGGCAGCAGCAGGGCTTTGCCTTTCCAATCAGCGTCCCAGCTCTGCCGGCTCACAACCTGTCACCTGAAGATCCTGGGAGAGACTGGAAGGAGGTTTCCTTCTTGGATGTGAGAGGCACCAGGCTTGTAACACCCCGAATTATCCGATGGTGGAGAAGCCTCCTCATTTGTTGACACCCACTCTGCGTGATTCCAGCCATCAGTGGTCTGCGAGTTAGAGAGCAATCCAAGGACATGTCACATGGGGAAACGAGTGAAAGCAAGTTTTCGGGAAACAACAAGTGAAATAAAAACATGTTTTCTTTGGAGTGTTTATTGAATGAGGCTCAGTTGGGGACTTCGTTGCCAAACTCTGTGTGTGATAAAGAGCTGGCTTTTCTGCAGCGCCTGCTTCTACATCAACTGCCACAGCCTACAGTTCAGAGGCTCCCCCATCGCGTCCCCACCTCCTCAGTTGGAAAGTGGCCTAGCTCCAGGTTGCCATGTCCCCAGGACCTCCTGAGGCAGGCAGGCCACCGAGGGGCGGTATGCCCACCTACCCTATGCCACTCTAGAGTTTTCTCTTTCAAGGAGGTTTTTGGACATAGTGATGTTTTAATATAATGGGCACCCCCTAGCCTCCTGGATATGTCCCTTTTAGTTGTGATTTTAGGAATAATATTGTTTTCCAACTTAGGACGATTAATAAAGTTGCCCTTTCAGAAGACCAGGGTCAGTGAATGATTTTTAGGTCCTGTGGAAGAACTCTGGACCCAGAAAACTCCAGCAGGCAAACAAATCTCACCTCTAGAGATGGAGTAGATTCACCTACAGGGCAAAATGAGTCAGGAATGACTAGATAATATAGCAGGGCCAGAGGCAGAGGGTGTGGGAAGCTTGATGGAGAGAGATTTCACCTCCCTGTAGGAAATAATTTTCTAACAATTAGAGCTGTACAAATATCAATGGGCTTCCTCAGTAGGTAGTGAGCTCCCCATCATCAGAAGTATTCAAGAAGTGAATTGGCAACTTCTTAGCAGTAAAGCTGTCATGTGTCAGGAGAGTGTGGAAGCTGGAGTAGATGACCACTAAGCTCCCATCTCCAGGTAGTCTGTGATTATAAACAGCAGGTGTAACTTGTCGCCCCCAGACATGGATGAGTGCAGCTTCTCCGAGTTCCTCTGCCAACACGAGTGTGTGAACCAGCCTGGCACGTACTTCTGCTCCTGCCCCCCTGGCTACATCCTGCTGGATGACAACCGAAGCTGCCAGGGTAAGGCTGTCCAGAGGGGCCTGGCTGAAGGAAATGTAAGGTGGGGCTGGCTCAGGATGTCTTCACTTGGGGAATCCTGTGCAGCTTTGGGTCCGTGACAGGGGTGAGAGCATGAGTGGGTGTTGGTGGCTCTCAGAGTGGCAGTTTCTGGGAAGGATGCCTAGGCCATTGCCTTCCTGCCCTGTGATTCATTCTTTGGCCCCAGAAAGGACATGACCGTTCTCACTTCTGTAAATGGACTCTGCAGATAGATGTGGCATCCCCTAAGGGTGGTCCTGCCTCCCTAAGCAGATCTCTGCGGCCCCTCTGAGGGGCTTCTGACCTAACTAGGACTATTTGTGGCCTGAGCAACCAGAGCCTAGGCTTTCTCGTGACCCCTGGAGGCCCACTGGTCATTCTTTTCCTCCTGATTTCCTAGAGAATGGATGCAAGGGAGACCTTACACACCTGACTGCTATGTCCCTCAAAGGGGGCACCCCATGCTGCGTAAAGGGTGGATCTTGTTCAGATCGGCTGCTTAGCCCATTTCTAGCCCCATGCTCCACCCACTGGGGCAGTGGGGGAGGCTGGTAGCTGAGTGACAGACCCACTTTCAGCCTTCTTGAACCTGCCTTACCCCAACGCCGAGCAAGAATTCTCCATCGCAGTGCCAAGCCATAGAAACATGTGAGCTACAAATGTGAGCCACATATGTAATTTAAATTTTTCTACTAGTCGCATTAAAAGAGTAAAAAGAGGTAAAATTAATTTTAAGACTATATTTTATTTAATGCAATATATCCAAAACATTCCAACATGTCTCAATATACAACCTATTAACAGATATTTTATATTCTTTTGTACTAAGTTGTCAAAATCTGGTGTGTATTTTCCACTGACCGCACATTTCAATCTGGACCAGCCACATTTTAAGTGCTCGGTAGCCCCATGTGGCCAGTGGCTGCCGCATTGGACAGTGCAGCTCCGAAGTAGGACACAGGCAGCCCCCACTGTACCCCCACTTCCACCCCACCCCTCCCCCGCACACCTGGCGCAGCGCCAGCACCTTGGAAACACTGCCCTGCTTCAGCCTCTTGTTTGCCCTGCTTTTCAGACATCAACGAGTGTGAGCACAGAAACCACACGTGCACCCTGCAGCAGACTTGCTACAACTTGCAAGGGGGGTTCAAGTGCATCGACCCCATCCGCTGTGAGGAGCCTTACATTCAGATCAGTGATAAGTAAGTCGTGGCTTCCCCTGGGGAAATGGAAATGTGGGTGAGGGCCTGGCTCAGGAGGCTGCCAGTGTGATGTAAAGAAAGTACACCTGCAGGGAATCGGGAGACCTGGCCTGTGACACACACACACACACACACACACACACACACACACACACGCACACACACACACAGAGTTCTCAATCACTCCCCTACTCATGCCAGAGCTACATGAAGATTCTCTAGAGCTAACCAAGAGGAGAGGCCGCCGGGTTCATGAACTCTCCTTTCTCTTTGATAACTTGGTTCTGGATACACAGGGTCTTTGAGAGCGGGGCTTCTCAGATGTGTTGTGCACAGGACCCACCTGGTGGCCTTGTTAGAGTACAGACCCTGATTCAGCGGGCTCGGGGTGGCATGAGAACCTGGCTTTCCAACAAGCTCCCAGGGGAAGCGCATGCCGCCGATCTCCCTGGGCTGGTGCTGTGAGCTGCGAGGAGCAGGAGACATCACCAGAAAGTTCTCAGTACCCGAGGGTACTTGGCTTCTTTAATCAAGTTTCCAATGTCGCAGTGTTCAGCGTTCTACTAAATCACCAGATGGCAAATATTAGAATTGGGGGTAGAATTAAAGTGAAGACAACCTCTACAAAGTAGAAGCACTAGGGCGGTGTTTTTCTGTGCATGGCCTAACTAGGAGCTCCTTTTCTTTCTTTTAGTCCCCATTTAACCTGATCAAAAACTAACAAAAGAAGACAAAGCAGGGCCAGGCAGGTCCTTCAGAGCTGTCTTTGCCTGCTGCTGAGCGCTGTGCTCCTAAGCAGCCCTTTGCAGCAGGGTGCTTTGATGTCTGGTCCCAGGGCCCTCTGTGGCAGAGCAGAGATCTGGGCTGCTCTTACCAGTTTCCATTCCTGTTCTCTCTGGGTTTCTCCAGGCTGCCCTTGTCTGTGGCCTGGAAGTAGACCAGGTTCAACCCACAGCACTGAGCTGGTGTTACTGGTGAGGCCCCCGGCAGGCCACTGAAAATGTACAGTGACTCCTCCTGACTCCAGGCCCCGTGGCGGTCTGACTCCAGCCCCCTCTTCCAGGTCATTTTCTTGTTCAGGTGTCCTGTGCTCCTGCTGACCTGCACAGGACATGCTTTCACCTTTACCCACACCCCGGAATGTCCAGTCTCCGGGCTTTTGTGCACACGTTTTCTGCCATATGGAAGACATTCCTTTTGTTGCCACATAGATAGATCTGCCCCACCTTCCAGATCTCAGCGCCAGGCCACCTCTCCCAGCTGTTTGTGATCCTCTTAAGCTGGGAGCCATCACTCCCTCCTCCCAATGTCTTCTAGGAAACAATTCGTTTTTATGTGACATGTGACATTTTAATGTGACCATTTGGCACCAGGGACATTTGACTTGGCCATTTTGATGCATCCTTAAAGAACAAACTTTAAAAATTCTTCAATACACTCATTAGGCGTTAGTCGAGTTCCCATTATGTGCCCGGCACTGTGCTAGGTGCTGTGGGTTTCGCTCTTACGGTAGAGGAGAGAGGAAAGACATTAGATGTGCTGTCACACATGAAGACGCAATCATAGATGGTGGTAGGTGCGACAAGCAGGGAGAACAGAAATTTACAAAACGAAAGACTAGGGTGGACCTGATCTAGCCTGGGAGCCTGTCAGCCCCTCTGAGGAAATAACATTTGGGCTGGAATGGGAAGGTGAGCGGATGTTCACGTAACAGAATGGAAGAGCAGAGGGAACAGCATGTGCAAAGGCTACAAGCCAGGAGTGACCTTGATGTCTTCACTATTAAAATTTCTTTTTTTTTTTTCTTTATAAAAATTGATAAATAGAATTTCTTAATGAGTATGCACCACGGCTGGGGAAGTGAAGGGCTGTGCAACAGCGGCACACTTCACTGCCTACGTGACGAATGTGAGGTGCTTTAGAGAATGTTCCAGTACTCCGAAAACCAGACATCTAAGGTTTATATTCCAGTAACAAGAATATCTGATTGGCCAGAATGGGCCATTCTCTAGGAAACACAGAGCTCGCCTACATGCCAGAGAAGTTTTAAATGAGAGCCAGGAGCAGACAGGGTCTACGATTACCGCATTTGGATCATAAAAGCGGGGTGGCCTCCTTTCAGTGTTTTAAGCGAGGCAGTAGGTAGAACCAGCATCTGGAAAGGATTTGCCCCGTTCTCACGCGATGCCCTTTCCCCACAGCCGCTGTATGTGTCCCGCAGAGAACCCTGGCTGCAGAGACCAGCCCTTCACCATCTTGTACCGGGACATGGACGTGGTGTCAGGACGCTCCGTTCCTGCTGACATCTTCCAAATGCAAGCCACCACCCGCTACCCTGGGGCCTATTACATTTTCCAGATCAAGTCTGGGAATGAGGGCAGAGAATTCTATATGCGGGTAAGAGGGGGTGGCGAGCGACGGTCCCCGTCTTCAACCACACGTCGTCTCATCTAGCCTGGCACGCATCTAGCCTGGGCTTCTAGAAACAGAGTGCAGCTAGGAGCGGCGGGGCGAAGAGCGAAGGGAAGGGCGGAGGGGAGTTAGGCCTCCAAGGTTCTGGCTCCTGTCACTTTCTGTGTGGCCTCAAGAAAGCGGCTTCTCCTCTGTGAGCCTCGGGACCCGCATCTGTGCCGTGAGGAGTTAGGCCAAGACGCAGCCTTCCATCCTTCCTCCTGCAATTCTCTGGGAAAGACATTCCATATCCTTTTGTCCACCCACTCATTTGACAGATATTTATTAGGTGCCTGCTGTGCGCAACTAAAAGCAGAATGTTCCAGTTTGTAAAGTACCCCCAAGCCCCTGCCCTCCCCGCTTGCATTGCGCTGAACAGAAAGGTGCGCCTCCCTGGAGGCTGGGCTCTGCCTGCGTGTCCAACACGGTGGCCACTGTGCTCTTTAAATTCAAACGAATTAAAATGAAATAAAATGATAAATGAGGCTCTTCCGTGGCACTAGCCATATTTTAAGTGCACAGTAGCTGCACATGGCTGCCGCATTGGCTCAGATATAGAGCATTTCTATCTCCTGCGACCTCCTGGGTGATGGCACCTCTTTAGAGGCCACTCGCTTAGATGTTTTCTACATTTCAGTGTGAATTTGGGCACCGGTCCAACAAGTGGGTTCCAGAAAATCTGGAATTATCTGAATTATCCAGAATAATTAAAAATATGGTGGCTGAGGCCTAGTATGTCAGTTTTCTATGGCTGCTGTGAAAACTTACCAAAAACTTGGTGGCCTAAGCAACAGAAATTTACTCTCACACAGTTCTGGAGCCAAAAGTCTGAAATCACTTCCAGCGAGCTGACGCCAGTGTGTTGGCAGAGCTATGTTCCCTCCAGAGGCTCCAGGCGAGAATCCGTTCCTTCCCTCCTCCAGCTTCTGGTGGCTGCTAGCATTTCTTAACTCGTGGCCACATCACTCTAGTCTCTGCCTCCATGGGCATAGTGCCACCTCCTCTCTCTGCATCAATCTCCCTTTGTCTCTTATATGGACACTTGTGATCAGATTGAGGACCCACCTGGCTAATCCAGGATAATCTCTCTTGTATCAGGATCCTTAACTTAATCACTCATGCAAAGTTTCCTTTTCCTTATATAGTAACATTTACAGGTTCCAGGGCTTAGGACCTGATATCTTTGGGGGGGAAAGGAGGGGAAGCATTACCGAGGAATCTGCATTTCTAACAAATACAGCAGGTGGTCCCCTGGAGTCACTGTGGACAGTAATAGGCCATGAAAGTTTTATCCACATTTACGGCAGATGGCCCGAGAGCCTGCAAAAGGACCACAAATTTGAGCTTTCTACCAATCTCCTGGCAGAATCTTCCAGTCCTTGCCTCTGGGGATGCAACTCTCTGAAAACAAGGAGGTCTCAGAAACAGAGGTTAGGACAGATTAGAAAAGGTCCCAGATGCTGGCATGGTGCCTGTAGCCTCACTAACATGTCTTTGGCTAGACCCTAAAAGGACCAGGTCACATGGCCTGGGGAGCCAACATCTGTAGACCAGTGCAGCAGGGTTGAGGGCTCTGGAAGGAGATGGGATGAGCTGAGGAGAGAGGATCTTCTGCGAGATGAACAAGATGGAGCTGTGTTTATGTCTGAGCTTTCCTCAAATCCATAAGCAACAGCTGTCCACCAGAAACACACATCTGTGAGCTTCTGTGGGCTTGCTGCCCTTGGGAGCAGAAGTCTAGCCCACTGGCATTCACCAGCCTGGCCTCTCTCATCTGTACAGACACAGCGGGCCCAAGCACAGGGCACAAAGATGCCTCTCTTGGGGAATTAAAATACCTTCACTGATACCACCTGCTTCTGCCTACAGAATAGCAGCTCTGCAGAAGGTGGTCTTGTCTAGGGAAGATTTTGCTCACCACGATACCACCCACTGAAATCTCCCTAAACCCGAATGTTCCCTGTGTGCTGACTTATAAGAGGTACCCCCTGATGGTGGGGAAGGTTATCCTACAATTGGAGTGGACAGATGTGAGGGCTCCTTCCTAGAAGCTTCCTTACTGCCTGGATTGTCACAGCAACTAGAGGCCCTTTGAAATTCACCAAGCTGAGCTATATGTGGCTTGTGCCCTCTCTGAGAACACTGAGAAGGGCCTCATTGCTTTAGTATTTATTCAGAGGAAGATGTCAGGATGCTGAGGGGGTGAGGGGACGTAGGCCCGCTCTGAGAATGGCTGAAAGAATGTAGTGACGGGAGGTGGCTCCTGGCTGGGAAGGTCCCAAGGGCTGCACCTGGGAAGGAAAACGGGCTTAGTGTGGGGAGCCTGGGATGAGACCCGGGGGCATGGGGGGAGGAAGATAGGAGAGGGCTTCCACACATCCAAGCTGTCTGGAGTTGCAGCCCCTCAGGAGGCCACACGTTGTCACTCTCTTTTTAAAAATTTTTATTTTTATTTTTTACATGATTTTATTTTTACATAGAAAATGAGAAATATACAAATACACCAAAAAATCATAGCATAATCATGCTAACGTGAGCAGGCCGACCCGCCTCGTTTGCGTTCTACAGTTTACCAACCCCATAACCTTAGGCAAGTTACCTAACCTGCCCGGGCCTCAACTTCCTCATCTAGAAAGACAATGCTGACAGTGTTTACTTTGGGATTAGATGAGATTATGTACTTAGCGCAGTGCCTAGGACACAGGATGACTGTTTTTATCAAACAGCTGGCATTAGGCAAGGGCGCCCTGCCGTCTTGAACCCAGGCGCCCTGGGCGACATGTCAGGGTAAGCCCATGGCACTCACAGGCGGCTCAGTTTCTGTTGAGTCGTCTGGCTCTCCCACATCCGAAGTCTGAGCTGGTTCAAGTGGAACCTTCAACCTCACAGCCTCTCACTCGGTGTAAAGGGTCAACTCCACAGGCATTCAGTAACTCACTCCTTCCTCCTTCCATCGCCAGCATTCATTATTACAGCACCACTATGTGTGTGGCTCTGAGTGGGGCCTGAGAGGTCAGGAACTAGGGGGTGGGGACACAACCAGCCAGGCAAACATTTACAATGCAAAGTGGCGATTCTCAAGTAGAGTAAGTGCTGTGGGAGGCAGGATACCGAGAGGTCCCGAGACCTCATCCTTGAGTGTAGTGGTCAGAGAATGATTGTTGAAGTCAGACACTCTAGTACCATGTGCAAGTTTTGTAACCTTAATTAGTGTACTTGACCTGCTTACTTGGCAGGGTTATGAGGATCACATGAGAGGTGTATGAAAGGTTGTAGCCAAATGCCTCGTATCAACCACACCAGCACCTCTACTCGCCACCACCTCCACCACCACCACCGTCATTTTCACCACTGACCACCAAGTCCCCCAATGACCAGGGGCTCTCAGGCGGCCTGTTTTACTAACGTCCTGACTCTGTCCTGAAAGCCTAGTGAGGAGTGCGGGCGTCTGTCCTCAGCTCTCCTGGCAGACACTTGATTCCTCCCTTGTGCTGTGGGCAGGCCTTTCTCAGGCTGCTGCAGACCTGAGCCTGGTGGAGATGGAGCTTGCCGACCTCTAAAGTTACTTCTAAATCGGAGAGGCAACGACCTTTTCATACTCTGGAGACGTCTACTGGGAAAGCCCAAAGAAACAACTTGGAAGTTTCCAGCTGTTCCATTCCCCTTCCCAGGCCCTGCGGCTCTCCCCCCAGAGGGCTCCCCACCGCTCGGGGTTCTCAACCCTTGGCCTTTGTTCATGCAAACAGTGAAAGCTGGCAAGATATCTGTATATGTAAATGTCCTATTTCCCTGTGTGGCTGTGCCCTCTGAAGTCCTGGCCCCGGGCTCCCGGGTTTTGTAAGAGCGGACAAGGAAGTCCAGGCGATGCCCTGCGTGAGCCGGTGCCAGTTGCGCTGCTGCTGACGCGCACAGAGGGAGCTGATGCCAAGAGGAAGTTGCATCAGTGGACAGACAGTGGAGGTCCCGGTACCTGGCTGGCACCTGTCTGCCAGCCCCACCCTTGACATACCTGTGGAGCCCTTGGGGATGTCCAGAACTTTATAGGGAGCCCTCCCTTTGTGGAGACGGATAAAACACCTGTTGTGGCCAAGTTTCTTGACTTTGCAGAGCCTGTTGCTTTCAGTTTCTGGGCACAGTGCTGGTCTCTGCAGCTTGCAGGAGGCGATTGTTCAGCATATCCCTGTTTCCTCATGATGTTTTCTCTCTAGGGGCCCACTGTGTGGCCATTTTACTGACCCCCAAGTGTCTGTCCTTAAGGGCAGTGCTGGGGAGAAAAAGTGAAACCCATCAGTCGCTTATGATGATTGTTCAGTGAAACAGGCCTGGGGCTTGGGATCAGATGGAAGCACCTGAATGAAATCCCTGGGCTCTGCCCCTGACTAGTTGGGCAACCCTAAGCAATTAACCTTACTGGGCCTCAGTTTGCTTATTTATAGAATGGGGAAATAATGAGACACCTTTAACATGGCAGCCAGGGTCTGTGCTTTTAGATGGGCACTGCCCAGTTGCTAGTGTGCCTGTGAGTCACCTGGGGATTGTGTGAGGCTACAGGTTCTGGCTCAGGAGGTCGCAGGTGGGGCCTGAGATCCTGCATCTCTAACAAGCTCCCTGGTGATGTCGATGGTGCCGGTCCAGGGACCATGCTTTGAGCAGCAAGGCCTTTCAGGGTTTTCATGAGGATTAAATAAGCACACGTACGTCCAAGTGGCCAGAAGAGAGCCTCACATGTGGTGGGTGCTCGATTGATGTCGGTCTGCTGTCCCTCCCTCTCAGAGCTTTTAGGAGAAGTTTCAGAGGAGGAGAAAAGCCCACATGACATTGTTAGGACCACAGGGACAGGGTCACAGGATGTTAAAGCCGGAGAGGGCTCTAGTGTCTAGATAGGAGCCTCAGGAGGGGATGCACATCGCAACCACCTGGAGGCTCGTAAACAAATTACAGGTGCCCCAGGCATCATCAGAAATTCACTGGGGCAGAACATCTTGGAATCAGCCCCTGGAATTGTTAATTTAAAAAGTGTCCAAGGCGCTTTGGAGGCTGTTTGCTTAGGAACCAGTGACCTGGCACAGACCCTCATTGTAGAGCTGGGGCCTCAGGAGGTGAAGTAACAGCTTTAGGTCACTCAGTTTCATCAAGTATTTGTTCTTTCTCTCAAGACATATTTGCTGAACACCTACTGTGTGCCAGGCACCACGGTGTTTAGGAGATTCAGTGGTGACAAACCTAACCCCAGTCCTAGCTCTACAGAGCTCATGGTCTAGTGGGGACCTAGACATCAGTTGTGGACGCTGATCCATGGTAATGAATACTTCCCATTCTATGCAAAGTAGCAGGTGCAATGGCAGAGGGTCCAGGGGGTGGGTGGGAGGGGTGAGGTCGATCGGGAAAAGCTGGGAAGAGCGCGCCATCCGTGTGATGGCCGTGGGCAAGGGGGAGCACCTGCCTGAGGCTGCAGCCAGACCACCCAGGCCTTCCGCTGTGGGGGTCATGTGAGAGGCCACGTTTCCTGAAGGGCAGCTGCCTGCTTTTCTCACCTTCTCTGCCGTTGCTTGACAGCTTCTGGGGTCCAGCTTACCCGACCCTCTTATGTTGGTCAAGCCTTCTCTAACAAATGTCCCCAATTCTGTCCGCAGCAAACGGGCCCCATCAGTGCCACTCTGGTGATGACGCGCCCCATCAAAGGGCCCAGGGACATACAGCTGGACTTGGAAATGATCACTGTCAACACCGTCATCAACTTCAGAGGCAGTTCCGTGATCCGACTGCGGGTACACGTGTCGCAATACCCGTTCTGAGCCCGGGGCCGGAGCCCCCAACACTGCCTCTCAACAGCACCAAGGGACAGGAGAAGGGACGAGACGAGAGGGAGAGGGAGCGAGACGGACGTTGCGCCTTCCCTGCTGAACGTTTCCCAGGAGTCAGCCCCGCTGTCCTGACCCCGCCTGTATTATCATAGACCTGCCCTTCTGAAGGACATGCTTCCCCAGTGTCCACCATGCAGTTATCGCAAAGTATTATCGTTGGCACCCTGGCCTGAGATTGACGGTGATTTTTTGAGGCCTTTCGTTTATCTTCATATTTTTCAAAGAAAATAGATTAGGTTTGCTGGGGTCTGAGTCCATGTTCAAAGACTGTGAACAGAGTCCTCTCACAGCCTCCATGCCCCCCCCCACTCTCTCTCTCTCTCTAACTGCTGCTTTGCAAAGGCCCAAAGAGCTCGTGGGGACAATGTGTGTAGCTAGTCTGCTTCTTGTATGTACAGAGAAGGCTGTGGAAAGAAGCCACCACAGGATCTAAGGGTTTTTTAAGAGTCTATTTCAAAATCATGTCTGGTATTTTCAGCCATAAAAGAAGTTTTTTCGTTGTCCTGAAATTTGTATAACTGTTTAATCTTTTTTTGTTCATTTTGAGGTGTTTTTTTTTTTTTAAAAAAAAATAAGTGGTAGAATTCCTTCAAAAGGCCTTCAGGCACATGTTATGCTCTGTCTTCCCAAACCCAGTCTCCTCTCTATTTTAGCCCAATGTTTTCTTCGAGGACCCCTAAATCACGCTTTCTTTAGAATTTCTACCCAACTGGGTTGGAAGGCAGAGGTCTCCAAACTGATTAAATATCTGATGAGATTTTGTGTTTGGTTCATTATGACATCGTAGGTGATTCAGCACTTGGGGTTGGGTCTAGCTCTCTTTAAACCTGTTGATTGGGAAGCTCTCCGGAGAGCTCGATCATCATAACTCAAGCACTCGGTGGGGAGGGGGGACAAAAGTGGGGGTGGAGAAGTCGGAGAAGCATCCATCCTGAACCCTACTCATTCGATTAGAAAACTGGCAGCTCCTCTGCTATGTGGATTATTTCCAAGGACTATTCTGGGACAGGAATCTACTCAAGTCACCTTAAGTCAGGGGCCCTCCACCTTGACTGCGCAGCAGGATAACTAGTGGAGCTCTTAGGGGAAAAAACTGATTTCCTGGGCATCTCTCCCAGAGATTCTGACTGAGTTGGTCCTAGGTAGGGCCCAGGCATCGGAAATTTTTAAAACTAATGGACAGTCGGAGTTGCGAACACATGGTTCTAAACCCTATAAAGACAGGGAGACCTGTGTGGCCCAAGTTCTGGCCACCTTGCCCTCAATGTCTTTTTCAGTTACTTGTAGGGTAAGTAACCCCGCATTGCCTTCAAGTGTTAGAACCCTGGGCAGCGGCAAAGAGTCAGCAGCGCAAGTCACAGATGAGAACAGGTGGGGACAGCTGCCTTTGTTTCCCTTCCCAGAAGTTGCCCCGGGGCTTCAGAAGGAGAAGGTGCACTCCCTGATGGCCGAAGTTGCATCTACAGGGTAGATCTGTGGATGCTCCCATTCTACCTGTGAGGATGTATTTATTAAAATCCTCCCATGTGCCAGGAACCGTGCCCTGGATCTTAGGGCTGAGAGGGGCTTCATAGATCCTTAAGAGCTGGCTCTTCAGTGGGAAGAATAGCATGTTTGGCTTCCTTACCCAGAAAGCATTTGTCACACCCACAGTGCACACCTGGCTTTGCTGTGGGCTGTGGTTATTTTTTGCTCTAAAATGAATCCCATCCAAACCATTTCCCATTGTGCTCCTTCAGCAGGTTCAAGTGATGTTAACAATAACATTCACAACAAATGGCTCAGAACGCCCTGTTCCACAGCTTGGAAGAGAAAGGACCATTGATTTCCTACAGACTTGCCAGCACAGGGCCCGGCTTAGCCTCCGCTGAGCAAACCAGAAGGTGGCCCTGAGCCTGGGCTCCCCTCGGTGGGAGGCTGAGGCTCCAGGAATGGGCGTGGAGTTAGGGCTGCTGAAGGTTTATGTGGGCTCTGCACCGAGCAGCCCGAATTACTGACTCGGGCTCAACGCAGCACCCAGGTAAGGCTTCCTTGAACTTGTGGAAGAGAGGGAAGGGAAGCTCTGTCTTGGTGACTTGAAGACCCATTGGTTTCAGAGGTGCCACATTTGGAACCAGACCCCAGTCTCTAGGGCTTGCCTTTTGTTTGTCCATGTCAAAATGTGGCTTCCTGCTCCTAAGGAAACTAACCCAGAGACTCACAGAAGCCTCAGAGGCTCAGAGAGCTCCTTGGACCTCAGGTCGCTCTTTCCAAACGTGGTCTGATGAATTCAGTGTCAATGAATCAGAAGCATGTGGGATCCATTTACCTTAAAATACACTTAGGCCTAAAAATTAAGGAAAAAACACTCAGAGCAAAACGTGCACCGTAAGGCCAAACCCCAGACATTGGGAAACAGTTCCAGAGGCTCCCAGAATCTGAAGAGCTGTTTGCTTCACCCGCCCCTTGGGAACAGACAGATGTTACTATTTTCACAAGATTGAGGCTGAGCCTGCTCTTTGAACCCACACAGCACTGTGCTCCCTCGGCTGGAGTCTCTGGGCTGGCTGCTCCGTGGAAGCCGGGGCTATCTGGGCATTCGGCACCTGTCCCCTCTCAGCTGGGCCAAGAGCTGGTCACAGAGCTGGTCATAGAGCCCTGCTCTGTGCCGCTACATCAGGTCCTGAAGAATGAAGGCTCTGTGGTGGAAGGGGCGCTGGATTCAGAGCGGTGACACCTGCAAAAGTCCTTGTGTTACCCCCTAATCTGGATTCAATATGCCGCTAACTCTCAAGTTTTGTGATTCCTTGAAATGTGCTCTGGGGATGACAGCCAGCGTTTCCATTAAACTGCAACTTTAGCGTTTCACAGTGGTTTGCCAATCATAACACTTTCTAATGGGTATGGAATCTGCCTACCTGTTGCCTCTCAGGCCTGGGTAACGTACTTAGAAGTTTTCTTAGGTAACTGTCTTGGCCCTTGGGATGTTGTTTTCCCAGGTGGTGGAAACATTTCAATAGGTCTGATTACTTCATTTTCAGCCGTTTAAATGTATTTTTGTGGCCTAAGTGTTTATTGTAATGTGCACAAGTTCTTCCTGAACCAAGAGGTCACCAGAGAGAGAGAACAGGACAAAGGAACAACTGTTCTTTACTCCCCTCTCAGCACATGAGGTCCTGTATCCTGTTGGTGAAGGCTTTTGTCTTAAGGGGAGACCACACCTTGGTTGAGCACCCTCCCACCCACCCAACTTTGGTTGAGCCAGTTTCTGGATTCAGAGAAATGAGTCTCATGACTCCAGTCCATGGATAAGACATTTATCCAGGGTTTATGCAGCCTGGGAGACCAAACTAGAACACAGTGTGATAGGAGCATTCCAGCAGTGTGAAGAAAATGATTTTAATTAGATTTTAGTAGTTTTTGGCATTGATTGTATACTACAAAAACTCTTATGAACACCCATAGACACGTCTGAAATTTAGAATAACATGCCTCTTGCTTAGAATTATTAAATACATTGAAAGGAAGCACGAAAGCAACATGAGATGAACGTTTTTGTTCTTTTTGATAGTTTGTATGTGCTATATAATGCATTCTTTTCTAAAAAAAAAACAAAAACCAACATTCAGTAAAACTCTTCATTATTTTGAGATTGGCCAGTGCTCATCAACTACAAACAAATACACAGATACTTCCTTCTTGTTGATATTTTTTGTTCTCAAGTCGTGTCTTTGCGTGGCAGATGGCTATCTCCGTTAGAATTCCTGAAAACTGAAGTATGCTTTTAAAAAATAACCAAGAGGCATAAGGACAAAGGGAGTTCCCAGCAGCAAGATTGATCTCCTGGGTAGCTTTTTATGAGTTACAATCTTTGACTAGCTGATGCTTTCTAATAATGAATCTTCCCTGGCGGCCATCAGTGAAATAAGCCATTAGGGAGAGAAAACAGGTGTCAGTGCAGGAGTGATCTATTAATTTGTCATTGATGGTTTTCTCACAGGGGTGATTACATGTGTATTACATGGTGATTACAGTCAGTGACAAACTTTTTCTTTTCAGGCATTTGGAACATTCTTGAACAATAACGTAAAATAAAGGCAGGGGTAAATGGTACATCTATGCAAATACCAAGGTCATTATGATACTTATTTATCAAGGTCTGATAAATTATTCGCTAATACTGATTTAGGGCCAAAGAGGCACTGGATAGCTCAATGCCATATGAAAGCAGGTTTTGTCTGCGGAGGATTGTTTTGGTTGCCTTTTTTTGAATTCCTACTCTCCACCTTTCTACGTGGAAGGAACTTGATGTTGCAGAACTGGCTTGTATCGCACAGCAGTGACTATACCTTAAAACAGGTGCCTTGAGTTCTGAGGTTTTTTTCTTTATTTTTCTATTAAATTTGTTGGGGCGACACCCTGGCTGGTGTGGCTCAGTTGGTTGGAGCTTCATCCCATGCACCAAAAGGTGGCAGGTTCAATTCCTGGTCAGGGCACATACCCAGGTTACAGGTTTGATTCCCTGCCTGTGTGGGAGGCAGCCGATTAATGTTTCTCTCTCACATAGATGTTTTTCTCTCTCTTTCTCTCTCTTCCTTCCTCTCTCTAAGGTCAATAAAAAAATCAAATAAAAAATTTATTGGGGCCCGGCTGGCATGGCTCAGAAGTTGAGCATTGACCTAGGGTCCAGGAGATCGCCGTTCGATTCCCGGTCAGGGCACATGCCTGGGTTGTGGGCTCGAACCCCAGTGGGGGGCATGCAGGAGGCAGCCGATCAATGACTCTCTCATCATTGATGTGTGTTTCTCTCTCCCTCTCCCTTCCTCCCTCTGAAATCAATAAAGATATATTAAAAAAAATTATTGGGGTGACATTGGTTAATGAGATTATATAGGTTTTGAGTGTACAATTTTGTGATACATAATCTGTATGTTGCATTGTGTGCCCACCACCCAAAGTCAAATCTTCTATCACCATATATTTGACCCCTTTTACTCTTTCCTACCCCCCACCTCTTCTGAGTTTTAACGTACAAACCATTTAAAATTTATCCTTAAAGAGGTCATGGATTGCTGTTACATTTGTGAAATATAACATCCTCCTGATCTTAAAAATGTTACCAAAAAGCCATCGCCGAAACCGAGCTACGGTATTTGCAAATAACTTAGCTCTTCACAGTGATCCTGCAGCTGTGCGTTTTTCTTTGGTCTCGTTCTGTTTCGTTTTCTTCTGCTTCCACATTGAAAAACGGCCCCCAGAGGTTTCCCGGAGCCTGGCATCCCCCACGTGGCATCGCCCGCCTTTCTGAAAAGCAGACCTGTGGCCAATAACACTGGTGCGTTTTTACATGCAAAGGCCCTATTGGGATCATCTTATTTCAGTGAAAAAGTGGCAGGTCAGAGGGTCCTTTCAGCTGAGAATTTAGGCACATTCAGGGAGCACTAGACCTCCTTGCTCCCCACTTTTCTTTCTGTTGGAACCTTGGAATTTATTAGGACACCCACGGAGATGGGGCAGCCCCGGGAGGAGTGGGAGTTGCTCCTTCCCGCTGATCCCCAGTCGATACCCTGCCAATACTCGGCTAAATAAATACTTTGCTCTTCACACTCATTCCCTCAGCCACGTGCATCCCTCTTGGGGGAATGGCCTCAGGCCGCTCTTGTGCTTAATTTTCACCAGATCTCACTCGGCCCCACCTGCTCCTGCTTTGGTGTTTCGATGACCTGCTACAGGCGGAGGGGGGAGAGGAGAGGCTGGAGCTGGACCTGGAGCTGGTGTTCTTGCTGCTGCCCCGGAGGGTGAGCTCTGCGTCCTCCATCTACTTCTGACTATGGTCATGGGCTTGAGGGAGTCACCCGCCCCCCCGTCTTCCCTTCCTTTCCCCCTCTCTTCTTTCCTCTCGGCTCTCTTTCCACGGCCCGACCTGATCTCCAGCCCAAGGTTGGAAGCCGGTGGTCAGGGATAGGTCCTGTCCAGTGAAGGCAAAGCTGGCTCCTTGGGGCAAAGTGCAAGCTATTTCTGGGCTTTGACCCCTTCCCCCTCCAGCTCCTCTCCTCTCCCAAGCACACAGAGCCTCTCCCCACTCTCCAGATCATTCCTCCCTGAGCAAGGCCATGGCTTCCTTCCTCTCATTCTTCTCCTGCTGTCCCTGCTCAAAAAAGAAAGGCTCTCTACTCAGCGACCTGCCACCGGTCTTCCTCATGGCTCCTCATGAGGACTCTCAGGGTTCCTTCTGATCCCGTCTCTCCGTGCCAGGGGTGGCTTCTTTTGTTCCAACACCCCTTGTCCAGGAGCCAGGCTACCCCCACTCATTCCCACAAATGCGCTTTTTAAAATCTTTCCAGCACTCACTTTGTCCCTTGTCCATCAAGGGATCTAGTGGCTTGACCTGGTGCCTATATCTGTCCTGTAACCTGAGGCAGGCAGGCTGGGAAAAGCTGGAGTCCCTTTAAATACAGGACAATGTTCAGTGTGCAGAAACCAGGCTCTCTTGGCCAGTAACAAATAATCCGTAACTTTCTTTGTAAAACGTAGTCTATCACTCTTCTCAGATTACAGAATTATTCATCCAAACAATCCCCAAATAGTACATAGTGTGGTTTCGTGAACCGCAGCCTTCATTCAGCTTAACCTATAACTTTGCGACTTTCACCCATAAACTACTTTTTCACAGCACAGTTGACATCTGGCTATGATTGGAAGGAGGGCTAAGAATTCCTCAGGCATCGGCAGAGGAGGCCAATGTGGTTGGGGCAGAGGCTGCAGGGGCATGTGAACGGCAGGGAGTGATAGAAGCTGAGCCAGATCTTAGGTGAAGGTTATCTGAGTTTGGGTTGTATTGCAGAGGCTGTCATTTCACAGAACACCAGCCCGTGGAGATCTGAATTCTGACTCCCCTTTTTAAAGATTCACTATTGACATTAGAAAAGTAAAGCCTCTGAGAAATTGTGCAATGAAAAGAAAACCTGTATAATTTTGCATATAGGTTAATCAGATTTATTTGCGAGGGAAGTTTTTCCCCCCAGGACAAACAACACCTCCAGGAACAGTGTTCTTTAGATTCTGGGAATTGCAGCTGTCTGCTCGGGGGAATTATAGTAGGGTTTTTACTTTATTTGTTTTTTTTTTTTAATTAAGGAAGAGACATGGCCTTATTTTCAGACGATCACTTTAGAAGTGGTATATGAAAATGGGAGTCAAGAAAAATATTGCAGCTGTTCACAGGAGAGATCATTAAACAGATCTTTCTAAAGAGTAAGGCTGACTAGTTCCCTGCTTAAAACTCTACTAACATCCCCTCTGCCTATCAGTTAAGGTTCAACCCCCTGATCATGACTGACAAAGCCTCCCATGGTCTGGTTCTTCCCAATACTCCAGCTCCAGCTCCAGCTCTAACCCCTTTCCCTCCTTTGTAACAAATTCTCGAACAAACAACTCCCCCAACCTGAAAGGCTCATATATTCCCTTCAGCTGTTCTTGCCAGAGCTCTTCTCATTAGCAATCCTTCTCTGTGCCCAATTGGCAAATGCCCATTCATTCATCAATATTCCCCTCAGAGGTCAGCACCGCTAGGAGCTTTCCAGACCCACCCCTGACACCCTCCACCTGCATTGCCCACCCCATTTCCCACTCCTGTGTAGAGCGACTTGCTCCTTCTGTGACACCTGTGCCTCTGTGGTGGTGGGGCCCACGTGGAGTTCTAAAATGCAAACTCCTTCAGGACACTCTTATCTGTTGCTCATCACTTTAGACTTAAGGGCTAGTACAGGGCCTGGCACAAAGTAGGTGGTCAGTGTCATTTGAGTGAATGTGATGAAATGACAAGAGACACTGGAGAGAGTGGAACTATTCAAGAGAGCTGCAGGAGGTGGAATCAGTAGGTCTTGGGGATTTATTGGGTGGGGAGGCTTACGGAGCTAAGGGACACCCTGGACTGAGCTAAAGAGTACCTCAGAAGGAGGAGTTTGGGTAGTGGGGGAAGATGAATTCCATTTTAAACTTGCATCTTTTAAAACATTTTTTGTTGTTGTTGAGATATAATTTACATACAGTAAAATGCATAGATCTTAATTACACACTTAGATACCCTTGGACAAAAAAAAAAAAAATGTGCCAAACTGGAGGTGACCGAAAGACAACAGGTGGAGGCATTCTGAAGATGGTCAGAAGTATGTGCTCAGTGGAGAGTTTGGTGCTAGGGACTGAGCCCTGGGGGTCCTTGTGAAGAGTGGTCCTGTGGATGCAGACCAGGAGGCTACTTGGGGCTGAGAAACCCAAGGATGCATTCTGTGCTCTAAATGACCATATATACTCACGAAAGTGGTCATCCCCTCACAGCGAGTCAGTAAGTTGCTTCCTGAGTGACAGGGCTCCTGTCCCCAGTGATTGTGATCAGCAAACACCACACATGAGACAAGAATGCTAAGATAAACAAAAATGACTCATAGCCTAGTATGAAAACTGAAAATTGCATTAACCACGCTATCTATTAGCTTCCTGAAACAGCAAAGTCATTTTCTAATTAACCTATTAGGCAAATAAATATTCGTGGTAGGAGGTTAACATTCATTCCCCTCCAAAGTATACTGCGTTTAATTAAATGTATAGGAATGTTTCTGTTGGCTTTAGGGGGTATGGTGATTCTGTGGGAAGGTCTCCAGTCTGGAAGCTGAGACATCTCTGGTTTTTCTCCCATCTCTCTCTGGAAAACGAGAGATCTTTTTTAGGTCTCTCTTGACCTAGTTCAAGTCACTTGGCCTCTCTGAGCCTCAGGTCCTTCTTTTGTAACCTGTAGAAAATTTTAATCCCGAATCCAGTATTTACTCAACTCCTGAACAAGTATTTTTCAAGTTTCTACTTCGTTCCTGGCTCTGGCCTGGTTAAGAATCCCTGCTCTAAAAATTCTTTGCTCTGGCCCCTGGCCAGGTAGCCATCACTGTCGATTCCAAAGCACGTCTGGAGGACAGGAAAGTGAGCTGTGCACCACTCATGTTCTTTATAGGAATTCTGTTCTGGCTCAGACAACGGGGGGTGTTAGTGCCAATCCGGGGAGGCAGAGGGAACACTGGGAGCAGAGTTAAATAGACCTGGATTTGGGCCCCAGTTCTGCCACTTACTAGTTTGTGACCTGGAATAAGTTGCTTAAGTTCTCTGTGCCTCACTTTCCTCCTCTGTTAAATGGGGCTAAAGATGCCTACTTGTTGTTCTGAGAAATAAGATGTGTGGAAGTGCCTTTCTTCCCTATTATCCTGGCAAGTAGCAATTGCCACAGGCCTTTCTTCACTTCGAATGTTCCAAATAACAAAGCCATTCACCTGAGTCATGACTCCGGTTATAAGCAGTTCCTGGAACTTGCAGGACCAAAGTGGCCCCACTTTCCTCCAGCATGTTCTCAGCAATTTCCTTCTCACTGCATTTCATTGCGTTTTGTTTCACCGAGACTTGAAATTAGGTCCATTTCATCTCCACTTTCTACAAGCAGGGAGTATGGTTCCTAGCAACATTTTCACTCGTCCAGTGCACTATGGATGTGCCAGGGAGGGAGTATTAATAGAATTTTATTGGTAATGCCTCCCTATAGATCGTGACAGCTCAGAGGATCTAGAAATTATGTCACAAGGTCCAATCACCTGTTTACCATGAGGAATCTGAGGCTGGGGATGGGAGGCTGACTAGCCCCAGGTCACCCTGCTGGGATATAGTCTCTTGATTCCTAGTCTAGCTCACTCTCCCCTGAACCACAGCATCTTTCCAGTCCTAACCCCTGTTAGCTGCTTGTGTCTGAAGTGATCTGAGAGCTATTTGCTTAATCCTCAGGGCTCTCCTTGCCCTTTGGCGTGGAAGGACATTCAGCAATTTAGATCACTTTCATGTCTTTTCAGGGGCATTCGGTAAGGTCAACTCTGGCATTATGACGGACAGCAGAAACCACGGAGGCCAGAAGTAGGTGGCAGCTCAGATTAGAGCTGAGATAGAATGGGCATGATTGGAAAGGGGAAGACTTCAGAGGCCTTGAGAGGAAAACGGGCCGCGGCCTCTTCAATCTAAAGGTCTGGGAGAGAAGCAGAGAGGGTTCCCACACGGCGCTCCTCGGGTCTTTGCAGTGAATTAGGGTCATGGGCCAGCAGCCGTGGTATAGACGCTCCGGGTGACCGTGGAGGCAGTGTTTGGTGACACTGCACGAGGTCTACCATACACACCTCCCTCTCTCTCTCCCTCCCTTCTTTTTTTTTTCTTTTCAGTTTGATAACTTTATTCGACAATCAGCAGTTTCTTTCTCATGTGGGTATTTGACAGTGGTGACAGGTGTGTCGGTAACCAACGCACAGAGCTTGTTTGGTGGGTCTTCCCCCGCATCACGGTTTCTGGACAGCCGCACGCGGATACGGTGCGGGCGTTCCTTATGCCCTTGGCCCAGACAGCTTTGCTGAGCCTATGTGGGCATCAACTGGCTGCCTCCAGCACGGGCCCCCGCCGGGGCTGGGCATCGAACCTGCAACAGAGGTATGTGCCACTGATCTGGAGTCGAACCCACGACCCTTCGGTTAATGGGCCGATGCTCTAACCACTGAGCACACTGGCCAGGGCGAGAGAATAGATTTCTGTTGTTTGAAGCCACGTTTGTGGTACTTTGTAATAGCAGGCTTAGGAAACTGATACAAACTCCATTTTCCTTTGGGCATGTAGTAACTTTACTAGGATTAGAGAGTGGAGGGTGGAACAGAGAGGAATTTCCATTTCAGCTCTCCATCCCCGCTCTGTCACTGGTTCCTTCTTCCATGCTCAGCTTGCCTCCCCATCCCTCCTCCCTATGAAGCCCCCAAACTCCAGGCCCACCTTACTCTGTTTGCAGAAATCCTACTCTCAAGCTCAGCTGCCAGCCCACCATGCAGGCCAGAACCCCTCCAGGTGCTCAGCTGCACAAAGATACTTTGCAGGAAACAGCAGCCCCCTCTCAGACGGCGGATGTGCATTTAAAAAGCTATTCCTGTCCCCATTTTGAGAAGACATGTTCCTTCCCTACTGCTTGTCCTTCAGCCCACCAGGGACAATGGGACAGACACTGTTGGCCTTTACCCGCGGCCCACCCCTAGAATGCTCAGGGAATGGATTGTGGAGATCCAGAGGAATCTGCCCGTCTGTCAGTCAGCGTAGGCTACCCTGGATGCTTTGGGGAGATACTAAAGGAGTACAAGAGGTCGTCCTGCCCTTGAGGAACATTCCAGAAGACCACCCTTAGCTTTTCTTCTTTAAAAGCTTTGTTCAGGCAACCAATGAATGCATAAAAAAGGTGGAACAACAAATCAATGGCTCTCTCTCTCTCTCCCTTCCTCTCTCTCTCAAATCAATTTTTAAAAAATATATCTTTATTGATTTCAGAGGAGAAGAATGAGAGAGAGAGAGAGAGAGAGAGAGAGAGAAACACCAATGATGGGAGAGTCATCATTGATCAGCCACCTCCCGCAAGCCCCTGACGGGGGATGGGCCTACAACCCCGTGCATGTTCCCTGACCGGGAATCGAACCTCGATCTCCTGGATCCTAGGTCGATGCTCAACACTGAGCCATGCCCAGCCAGGCTCAAATCAATTTTTATAAAAAATCTTTGTTCAGGCCCTGGCTGGACAGCTCAGTTGGTTAGAGCTTTGTCCCCAAATGCCAAGGCTGCCAGTTCTATCTCTGGTCAGGGCACATACAAGAAGCAACCAATGAATGCATAAATAAGTGGAACAACAAATCTCTTTTAAATCAATAAATAAAAATAATTAAAGATAATTAAAAGCCTTATTCAGCTTGTTTGGTCTTTCCTGTCTTTTAATAACAATCTCTTACGTTCCAATCCAATCTTCCTCCACCCTCTCTGTATTTCCTGTTCTTCTTTGTGTCTATATGTATAGAGCTTTTAAACATTCTGTCAGCCTATTGTTCTATTTCTTATGCTTGTAAATTCTTAAGACCTGTGAAGCAGTATTGCTCTCTCCATCTTTTACAGGAAAAAAGCAAATTAAACCCAGAGGTGCATGAAATTGCTCAAGATCATCTGTATTTAAGTGACAGCACTTGCCCCAAACTGCAGGCCAGTGCCCTGCCTGCAGGGCCTTCCTTTGAGTGGCTGGGAGCCTCAGTCTGCAGCCTGGAAAAATCGACTTCGTTTGGACTAGTTGTCTTGTCAGAGTGACAGCTCTGGGTGCGTAAGCTCAATTCTGTTTAGATACCACTCTGTGTTTTAAGAACCGATTTCTAGCCCGGTTTTAAATTGTTTATTAACTGGTTTGAAGAGCTCTGGATTTTGACTCTGGCCTCAGAGAGATGTTCTTACTAGGTTACACGAATATTTTGAAACTCAGTCCTTCCTTTTTTTTTCACTCAATAAAAGTTTGCGCAAACAATGCATCCCACAGGAGAAACCTACGCCAGATCCCAGATGTTTAACACGTTTGCTTCAGATATTGGAGTTCATGGCCTCTTGTGCTGGTTACACCAAAAAATGTAAGACCGTAGAGATAATTTTTAATATCTAGGAGCACTGCAAGGTCAGGCTGGATTCTGGGCAACTGTGGCATTTCAACAAGCTTTTTGATCACAGGATTTTCCCGTGTGTGTGTATGTGTGTGCGCACACGCTTGTGTGTATTTAATTTTTAAAAACAATCGAAGCAAAGAGTTCAATGAGGGGGGAGCATGAACTCTTTAGTTTTGCCTCAATTCCAGTTCATTTTGGTTGATCTGTGCAAAATGTTCAAAACGTTTCTTTTCTAATCCTGACATTGACTCTGCAGCTTGTGATCACTCACCTGGGGCTGCCATTCCATCAACCGACCATGTACTGACGGGCCTTGGGGTTCAGAATGCTCTTAACACTAGTTCTAGCCAGCACCAACTGGGGGTGACCGTTTCTTCGCATATGTTGTATCACTGAACCCGTCACCCTCAGCGCTCCACCTTGATCCCACCACCCTCCTCCCTGCCCCCGTAAGGTCAGCGGGCCCGCCAGTCTCTCTGCCCCCACGTTTGCCCCCCGCTCCCTGCAGTTTATTCTCACACGACAGCTGGAGCACAGATGTTACACTGGTTCGTGTCATTCCTCTGCCCCACGTCCTCCAATGGCTTCTCAGCTTACTAGGAGTAAAAGCAAATAGTAATGGCCCACGCTAGATCCTTCACCCTCACCCCACTCCACGCTCCTCTGTCCTCCGTTCCTGTCCCTCTCCCTCTCTTCCTTTTGCTCCAGTCGCTGTGGCCCGCTCAGCATCCCTCAAACATGCAGGCAAGCTTCTTCTGCAGGGCTCACGGGTCCAGCATAGGTGAGAGCACACAGGTGCATTAAGGTAGGAAAGGGAGAAAATTTGTTTCAAACAAATTTAGGGATCTATTGGTGGGGTAAAAAAAAGCAAACAAACCCAAAGCCCATGGGTTCATTTTTTTCAACAATCTTCCGTGTAGGAAATTTGGCCCAAACCAGGTTTCCCTTATAAATTGAAAAAATCAAGGTTAGTGAGGCAAAGCATTTTTAGCCCAATAGAATATACTTCTTGTTGGGAGATTGTTCATTTTCACTTACTGTAAAATGTTAAGGGTTGGGAATCTTTACATTATAGGATCTTGTACCTGCGATTAACTTACTAAACCGTTGAGTGAGCAATGATACCCCCAGATTAAGGCTCTCTGGGATAATTGAAAAAAGGAATCATTTTGGGAAATGTGTTTCAGCTAATTAGGAATATACTTCTTGAAACACTAAAGCTTTAAAATAATTTTAATCATTTTGATGGATATTAGAAATAAAGTATTGACCACTTTCCTGTCTTGGTAGCTAGGCTAGCTATATCACATGTGAAGTTTTGCTTGATTCAGGATTATCATTGTGAACTTCTGTGGCTACACTCTGCCGTGTCAGGATACAGAGCACCCATCTGCTTGCCCCTGCACTGCATGGCCCCAGGCAGCCGTGCTTCTGGAGGCTCGCATCTTCTCTGTGTACTTTCATGTGGGCATTGGGGAAGAGAAATGGGCAGTTTGCATCCTGAGAGCCTTAGCCATGTTGGTGGCTCAGAGGGAGGTAAATTCATGTGCTAATTGTAAGTGAAAGGGCCTTGGATCATCTTACTAATATCTCTCTTCACCATCACCTGCATCTTGATGCTTCTATGGACAGCACCAGTGGCCCCAAGACACTGGCCACTTTTAGAATTTGACACTGTCTAGATCAAGCAGAGGGGCAATAACCAAAGCAAGAATGGAGGGGTCCTGGTCACAAGTTCACCTCTTGCTAATAGGAAGTTTTGTTCATGACACTGAAATTGTCACTCAGCTCAAGACCAGCTTAACCCGCTAATGTAAATCATTCTACATACACTCCACTATTGTGATGTGGACCTCATCATGTTAATTCATATTTAAGTAGCACTTTAAAGTGTATAAAATGCTTTCACATTTTTAATTTTTTTCATCAAACATTTATTACCTACAGCACTGTCCCAGCCTTTGTGGTGGATATGGCCCAGTCCTTTCCCGTTTTCTTATTGTGATCATTAATGACCCCAAGAGGTTGCTAGAGCAAAGATTATTACAGGAAAGAGAGATTGAGGCTCCAGGAGGCTTTTGCACTGTCACACACACACAAAAAATTAAAGCCAGAATTTAAACTCAAGTTTTCTGCCTCTAAGTCCCATGTTTTTTTGGGGTTTTTTGTTGTTGTTTTTTTAGTATTCCATGTCATAAACAAATACTAAGAGGTGAGCATTAAAGCAAATATAAATGTATGCAAATCACAATCAATTAAAAATGCCAGACCCAGTTCCAAAGAATCTTGTAGGGACCTAGTTTTTTCGGTACTCGTATCAAGTCTCTTGTGTGTAAGTGACAGAAACTAAACATGTATTAATTTAGACAAAGGATGTTATTTATGGTACAATGAGAAATCAGGGCACAGCTTCCCACAGAACTGAGTGGAGCCAAGAAATCGAATGCCTTTTAGAACCTCTTAAACTATCTCTCACCTCTACTTCTCTCAGATTATCAGCTTTGTTCTCTTTATTATTTATTGACTTCTGCCTGGAGACATGGCCACCGAAGTGCCTTCTACTGCTAAAAAGAGAAATAACTGTCCTCACCTAGTTATTATTTGAAAAAGAATTCTAAAGAAAGATTCTGGGTGGCCCTTCTTGAGTCAAATGCCTTTTCATGAACCAATCCACTCTGACTAGGGAAATAAAATCATGGGAAATATAGTAGCCACAGCCAGAAGTACAAATCTGGAGTGGAAGAAGGAGGGGTTGTCAAGATCTTCACATGCTGTAAAGAAATGTCTACTCTGAGCATCCCTAAATTTAATATACAAGAATATTTTTTCCAAGAAATGTCCCATTCAATTTTCGGAAATATAATATTTGCAGAACTCCATCACAACATTTTGCCGTGTTTGAAGGAGTCAGCACAATGTCAAAGGGACCGAGCAGGAGAACTCTGTGTAGAAAAGCTAAGGAATCCTCATTACCTTTAGCCAGCCCGGGGAGTAAAGAAGGAAGGTAGACTCACTAGTGCTCCAGTTAAGCCAGCGAGGTTAAAGACTGGTGATCACACATGATATTCTCTTCTGTGGGCAAGGGAAAGAATAAAGCACTTCTTTCGGATCATCTGCACTGTGCTGCCCCGTGATGAACTCTAGCTAGTAAAACAAATCATTTGGAAATGCCCACTGTGTTCTTAGCACTCTGCCAGGCATTGCAGATACAACGACCTTAAGATGTGTTTCTCTAGGAACCTAGAAAATAAATAAAATGTGGTTGAAGAGCAATTGGGGGCTGCATAAACTTAAGGGCTAAACCAGGTATATAAATCAGCCTTATAAAGGAAAGGGGGAGTAAGCAAGAGCTGAGCATCTACTGGATTTCAAGACCCTTCCCCACCCGGGGGGGTTGGGGGGGGGGCAGCAGCCTATCACGTGATCCTCTCTCTCCAGCTCTGACTAGACCCGTGTGAGCGGCCAACCAAAGACCAGCCAGCAACCTGGGCCTTGCGCGATCCGGCTAAAAAATATAAGCTGAGCCCGTCAGATTCCTCTCCTGGGAATCTGGAAAGTGACAAGCAGTTATTACTCTTAGGTGGTAGGCCCCAAGGTCAACAGTCCTGTAGATTTGCTGTAAAGGATGTCCTTGAGGAACTGGGGGGCAGACTGCTGCTTTGAGGGCCTAGAGACTCAGAGAAGCTGGTTGAGATGTGCGGGTGAGCAGAGAAAAGCGGCCTCCCTGCCGAGAGGCTGCGGGGAGCCTGGGCTGCCTCAGGTGTGTTGCCCTTTCGAAAGCCCGCTTGTTCAGATTCCTGAATTCCTGGGTGTCCCCACTATTTCTTCTCCTATGGTAGGGCTGGGGCAAGAATATCATGCTGTGCCTTTTACCTGAATGAATTGCAGTGGGTTTCTCTTCCTTGTAGCCTTCAGAGCTCTGTTTAGAATGAGTCAAATTCACAGAAGAGATGGTGATGTCAACCAGTCTTGAGTAACGAAGTGGGTTTGTGTAAAAACAACTGCTGCGATTCAGTGAAAGGGGCTTGACCCTGAGCGTCACACACAGCCGTGTGTTCCAATCCTGGCGGCTCGATCACTTCTTTGGGATCTTGGAAAACTTACTTATTTGTAAAGTGTAGACAATAATATCTACTAGAATTAAAATAAGTATGTATATGTGGACCATGAACACAGTGCTCAGCACACGATAGGCCATTAAAGAATGGGTGCTATAATCATGACAAACATATTTGGATGGGCAAAAGGAAGTAATTTTCAATCCAGTTCCCAGTAATGTGAAGTGGTTTCGATTGAGGCATTTTGTATTTCTCAACATTTTCCAAGTGGCTTTATATGTTTGGGGTGTGGGGTGTGGATGTGGGCGCATGTGTGTGTGTTTGGCAAGGGTGTTGTTTGTCTCCCCTTGCCCCCTTTCGTGTTGAAGCTGTACTCACTATGTTCTTGGACTAGCTGTTGTTATTAATCAGGCATGCAGTATGAGATGAACAGGGGCGATGAGTTGGTCAGACTGCCAAGCAAGTTCATGTTTTGCAGGAAAAGCCAAATTGTTTCCTGAGGGGATGTTTTTCAGAAAGGGAAGGGTGTGCTTCACTGGCCCTCACAGACCCTGTCCCGTCCCTTGAGTGCTGTCACCCTGTAGGGTGAAACCATAGCTTTGCAAAAGCCAGCACATAGGGTGCTTTCGAGTTGTGCTGGAAACTTGTTTGCAGTGTTGTTGTTGGGTTTTTTCTTCTCGTAAATGAAGCCCACATCAAGTAGGAAATGGACTGCAGACCTCCCACATTTCCTCAGAAAATATCCCAATATCATCAGTCCCTCATCAACTGGAAGGGTGGGGGAAGCTAGTGAAAGGCAGGGAGTGGTGGGGAAAGAAGGAATGTCTGAAAAAATAGGATTGTAAAATGTTTTGATTTTATAATCAAATGCTTCTAATTCATATTAAAGACCAATGTGCACTTCAAACCAACAGATTAAGATATAATTGTCATAAAAATATGTCTTTGGATATTTGGTTCATCTGCCAACCACATTTATTCATTAATTCTCCTTATGAGCTTGGAGCAGATTTGAAGAGAGGGAAAGAACACTTTGGCCTCCTACGCTGCCTGGGGATTTCGTTGGGTGTATGAGTTTTCTTAAAACTCTGATAAAAGCAAAAATCACAAATGATAGATTTCAGTGTGTTTTTTTCAGATACTGATTTAGAGTTGTGCTTGCAAACAACTGCTAATATTCAGAAATAGCCTTCTGAAGAGTTTTAAAATCTTTCTCTCTTCTGCTGTGACAAATATTTAGATTTTACAGCTAACCAAAAGCATAGCAAATGTCAAATAGAATTTTACCGAGGGTCCAAGGATGACCCTCTAACTTACCATTGGCCCAAACTGGTGCCTGCCAGAGACTTGGAGGGAGAATCCTGGACATGCTGCTCTGGAACTCTGAGTCCACAATGGGGTTAGAGTACCTCTCCCGCCATCCCAGAAAATCATGGTTGGAAGGTATGCCAGGTAACTACAGCTGTGTAACAAACAGTCCCAAAATGCCATGGCATAAAACAACAATCATCTATTATTTCTCACCTGTCTGCTGGTCAGCTGGGGCTGTGGTGCACTGATCTAGTCTGGGCTTACCTGGGATGACGCTGCTCTGTATCCCTCATTTGCCTTGGACCGGCTGGCTGGCCCAGGCAAGGTCTTCTCATGGTGTTGGCAGAAGCATAAAAGGGGAAGCAGAAACATGTGAGGCCTCTTCAGGCCTAAGCTCAGGACCTTAACCCTGTTATTTCTATCTCATTCTGTTGGCCAAAGCAAGTCACATGGCTGAAGTCATAATCAAGGGGTAGAGAAATATACTCCAGTCTTTGAGAGAAAGGAACTTCAAAGTCATGGCAAAGGGAACGGATACAGCGAGAGATGAAGCACTGAGCCAATACTATAATCTACTTCACACACTCTGGGATGAGTGCTGTGGAGTTTTATCTTCTAGAAGAGATGATACTTCAGCTGAATGAACATGAATTTGCCAGTTGGTACCCATAAAATAGAGTTAAGGGGAATAGTAGTGCAAACTTGGCAATTTAGGGAACTACAATTGACTCAGTCGAAATGTGTGTGTGGGGGGTGGGTAGTGGGAGGTGAGCCTGGATCGGCAGGGCTGGACTAGTCACAAATCATTTATAAACTGCCCTGAAAGAGGAAGAATGGAAGGGATCAGGGCAGGGATTAAGTGCTTTGTCTCTATCAAATGAAAGAATCAATACACACAGCAAAGCTAAGCAGCACTGTTACCCACATCAACCCAAATCTTTTTTCTCCCCCCTCAGATCTGCCTCAAATAATATGACGTTAGTATTGAAAACATTGTTTAACATTAAAAAGCAAACAAACAAAACAAAAAACCCCCACTCAGAACGTTGTACAAGCGTCCTTTTGTGGGAACGAGTTAAACACTGGGGCACAAAGAAAGACACATATACAATATCCACCTGAAGGTGAGACAGGAAAGAGGCCCCTGGCAAGGAAAATAAAGGAAGTGGTTTCGTTATTTTCAAAGAACTGTTTCTGTCAAAAGAGTGGATTCTTCTAAGGAATCCTTTTTAGATGGAAGATGGAGGACAAGTAAGAACAATTTGGGAAGCTCTTGTTCTTGGAACTTCTGCATCAGCAAAGAGGTGGCCTAGGTTGTTCAGCCAGGGCACCAAGGACTCAGTCCAGTTCAATAAGCATTATTGAGCGTAGCACAACCATCGTTTGTGGGAACGAGTTAAACACTGGGGCACAAAGAAAGGCTCATAAACAATATCTACCATTTATATCAAGGGAGCCTCGCCTCTGAAGGTGAGACAGGAAGGCGGCCCCTGGCAAGGAAAATAAAGGAAGTGGTTTCATTCATTCTTCATTCATTCAGCACATTTGCGTGACACTTTTTGAGTGAACTGAGAGGTCAGGGGCAGCAGGGAGTTAAGGATAAGTAAAGGTTCCTGTCCTTTTCTCTCTCTGTACCTTGCTTGGCATGGTACACCTTGAAAAGGCCTTTGAGTCTGAAGTCCAGAGTCTTGACTCTATGCTTGGGCAACCTCTGTTTGTCTAATCCTCAATACCTACAACTGTAAAATGAGAATAATTACAGTTACAGCACATCATAATTGTGAGGATTAAATGGGATGACTCATGTGAAAGCTTTATGTAAGCAGTACGGAACCTTGCAAACATTCGTAATACAGTGAAAAATTATTCAAGGTGAATGTCCTTGGACCTCAAAGCAGTGTTGATCAAAGTGTGTTGGTTGAAACACTAATACCCCGGGATTGTAACAGGCATTCCTCAAGAAGAGAGTTGTGTGATCTTTAGGAGAGGTAAAACTTAACCTTCTTAGGATTCCTGACTAGAAATGAGAATTAAATTGACAGAGACAGATAAACAGGAACAAATCATACAGATTTTTACATGTACAGGGGGAGCACCATAGGAAATTGAAGACCCAAAGAAGCAGTTAGAGCTGGACATTTATAGGCTAAGTTGCACAAAGAGAAGTAAGTACTGAAAACGCCACAAGGTAAAGGGGCTTGAGTTATGGTATTTAATTGTGAAGGGATTAGGAAGGTAAGGGTCAGTTTATCGACCCTTAGATACCCCTCATCCTTGACTTCCATCTCTGGTGATCAGAAGGTTTTCTTTCTGGTATACTGAGGAGTTCTTTTTCACTGGAGTTTCATTGGCTTTCAGGAAGAAAAAGGAAGGTCAGAGTGCCCTTCTTGCATCTGATGTTTTTCAAGTTCCTTTAACTGGAAGTAATTCTTATGCCAAAGTGGCATGTTTTGGGGTCCCATATACTGCCACCCTTCAGGTCAAATAAATTTGGGAAATGCAGGATGATACAAAGTAAAACATGGTCTTCAGGCCTGTAAACGTGTTCCCAGTTTCAAGGAGAGCAACTATATTGTGTTTCTTTCCCTAGAATAATTTGATCTTGAATTCTACGCCCCCCGGCGCCCACCCCTCCTGGCTCCAGAATCTCTAGGACCTAGAGGTCAACAGAACCCACTTTGGAAAAGACTGCTTTCCAGGAAGAAAACTATTACCTTTATTTCAATTTATAATCCACTGGCCTCTCAAAAAGCTGAGCTATTATTACCCAATAGATAACCTAGGAACTTATTCAACAACTTTCCAAGTACAGAGCTAAGACTCCCACCATGGGAGGGCCAGCCAGCTGCTGGCCAGCGTGCGAGGCTCCAGCACAGGCGCAGACAGGGCCGCCGCAGTGCTCACCTTGGGGAGCCCTTCCAGCACACCTGCTGCTGGCAAGGTAGCAGCGGATGCAAAAGCGCAAAAGGGGAGAGATGCGGGCCATTCTCAAAGACGTTATGATTAGGACATAAACACTGAGTCCAGTAACCCGACAACGAAGTAAAGGTTCTGCGCTCCCAAGAAAAGGGTGCAGAAGGATCTCTGCAAGAGAGAGACTGCTCCTTCCTTCACTATGCAAAGAGGCTCATCAGGCCTTCCCTCTGTTCCCTTTCTATGTCTGATCTCGCTTCTGATCCCTCAAAACACTCCAAGCTCTGCCTGGCGTCATCCTAGACCTTTCCAAAGGGAGTGGCTGAGAGTTGGGGCTTGAAGGGGCCGAGAGCAGGCGGGGGGGGGGGGGGAGAGCGTCGACGGCGCAGGCGCAGTGCGCTCAGGTACGAGGGCCTCCAGCCCCGCCCCTCCCGGCCCCGCCCCTCCCGGCCCCGCCCCTCGGCGTGCGCGTCCCGCCAGGCGGGGCGGACCTGAGAAACGGGGCGGGGCCTCGGGGCGCGGCGGCGCGAGGGCACCGGAGCCGCGACTCCCGCGGGCGGCGACGGCCGAGAGAACCGCTGCCTGGAGCAGGTAACCCGCCGGGGCCGCGCGGCTCCGCCTCGGCGCGGAGGGGAGCAGGGGCGCCCGAGAGGCGCGCGTGGAGACGCCGGGCCCCGGCGGGGAGGGAGCCGGCGGGCTCAGGTGCGCGGAGGGGGCGCTGCTCGGGGCGCGCGGCGTCGCCTTCGGGGTCGGGCTCGCGGGGTGGCGGTGGGGGTGAGAGCGCCCCGGCCCCGGCCCCGGCGCGCAGAGCCCTCGCCCGGTGCCCCGCGGCGCCGGCTGTGCCACCCCTGTTCTGCAGGTTCTTTCGTCTGCTTAAACTTTTTTCCCCCCTTTAATGTCGCCTTCGTTGGGGGCCCGGACGGCTGTTCCCGAGTCTCCTCCGCGACGCCCGCTCTCCCGAGGCCTGAGGGAGGCTTAGGGTCCCCCGACGGCCGCGATCGCCGAGGCCCGCAGGGCAGCGACTCGTCCCGTGGACACGGGGGGGTTGTGGGGCTCGCGGGTGCGCTCAGCGGGACCCCGGGGCCCGAGCGCGGGGAGCGCAGCCGTCCGGGGCGCGCTGGGGGCGGGGAGCGAGCCTTCGCCGGGGTCGGAGCTGGCGGCGGGCGCTTCACCTGCGGTGCTTCCCGAACTTTCAGAAGCGGCCGAGGGGTGTGGAACTGTCACTTAACTGTGGCTTTTGCAAAACATGAATTTTCCACTCAGATTTTAGATTTGCCGTCTATTGCAGTTTTGGTGGTGTGTCCCCCCCCCCCCCCCTTTGCTATGGTTCCCTTTAAATAAAGGAAAATACTGTGGGTGGATTGGGGGGTATATTGCACACACACGTCCAGGTGTATGCCAAGTCAGAAACCGTTGATTCCTTTAGAATATTTAAAATACAGCACGTAAAGGGTTGCTTCTGTATTTAAAATATACTGATTCTAACTCCAGGTAGGTAGTTAATAGAGTTCGTTAAAAAAAATTATGTGTGTGTGTGTGTGTGTATATATATATATATATATATATATATATATATATATATATATATATATATAAGAAAGCAAGGGGAAAAAGCCAGGAAATATTGAGAATTAATAACAGCAACAGCCCTATTTACCAGTTTAATATTTTGTTCTGTAACGTTATCGTGGCTAAAAAGTGCTTTTTCAGAAGGAAATGCTGATATTGTTTGCTTTTGAGAGTTGGAATTCAAGATTGGCTTGTTATCATCTTTTGTATTTTGTGGTTTTTGCAAATGACAATGATTTACCTTTCATAGCTGGAGGAAAAGACATCATAAGAATTTGCGCTTTTTTTTTTTTAATCCCTTTCAGAAACAAACTTAAGTGTCTTGTATTTTATTGGCTTCTCTCGAATTAAAATAACTAATTCAATTATAAATTTAATTTACGAATAAAACTAACAAATCGATAGTCTGATTCAGGTTGAGAGAAAGTCAGTTAGAGAGCCTTGCAAGGAGTCTGGCGGAGCTGTTGGCAGTTTAATATATTGATGCGAGGATTTTCCGAAGGCAGAATCAGAGTTGTCGATGTTGGAGGCACCTGGACTGTGGAAGTTCATTCTGTGAGAGTGGAAGAAAGCATTCAAGTGAGTAGAGTAAGGAAAGAGGAAGGTCAAGGATGGGAAATACCAATATTTAAGTGATAGGTAGACACAGCAAAGGGAACGGAGGCAGAAAACTAGTGGACAGTGGTGTCGTTCATAGAAGTCGGGAGAGGAAAGAGGCTTCATGAGAGAAATCTCAGGGTCAGATGGGTCAGAAGAATCAGGAAGATAGGAGCTGATAAAGTGCCTAACGAATGGCTTTGCTAACAAGGAGGGGGGTCATCGATCTGAGCAAATACAATTTAAGTAAAATGATAAGGGTGGAAGACAGATTTGAATGAATTTGAGTAAATAGAGGATGAAGAAATAAAGATAAAGTGGGTGTTGAATCCTTACTTTGAGAAACAAAGATTAGAAGAAGTGACAGGGTGGTGGAGGGGAGTTGGTAGTCAGATTGGGAAGAACGCAAGGAAAATACCTTTGTGTTAAAGTGCGTCTCACAGCGTTGTCCGTCTGTCATGGTTAAGTAGCAAAAGCCGAGAGCAAGCAGCAGCGCATATTGATAGAACTGCATACAGTATTATAAGAGAGTGTTTCATCTCCCCCCGTTCAGGTGATGAGCACTATTTTATTTTGGTCTGTTGGGTTTAAGTGTTATCAGTGTTAAAGTCTCATTGTAACAAACTGTTGGCTTTCACCTGAGTTCCAACTCTTAACTAGTGATTCTTTCATGGACATCTCAGTGACTCTTCTAAAACTCTTATGTAGAAATCACACGTTTTGACTGAATCAGAACCCATGAGGCATACATCAGTTACGGCCTTTGCTTTAATTATTATGCATTCAAGGGAAAATGCTCTTAGATTAAAATTTCTTTGTAATGAGTTCCACTTCAATCTCCATTGGAAGTTTAAATTTTTGTTGTCCAGACAAGTAGTTTTATATGTGTTTTCCTGAGGAATATTGAAAAGAATGGCTAAAATGGAAAAGCTAGTAATAAAGGGTTAATGAGGTTGTGGAGCAACTGGAACTCTCATACTCTGCTGGTGGTAGTGTAAATTGGTGCAGTCATTTTACAAAACTTTCTGGCAGTATCTACTAAAGTGAAATATATGCATAAATTATGCCCAGAGCATACCTGACAAAATTCTAGAAAATGCCAATTAGTCTAAAGTACAGAAAACAGATCAGTGGTTACTCAAAAATGGGGGCAGCCCGGCTGGCGGTGCTCGGCGGTTGAGCATTGACCTGGGATCCAGGAGATCGGAGTTTGATTCCTGTTGAGGCACATGCCTGGGTTTCGGGCTGGATCCCCAGCAGGGGTCGTGCAGGAGGCAGCCGATCAACGACTCTCTCCTCATTGACGGTTCTCTCTCTCTCCCTCTCCCTTCCTCCCTCTGAAATCAATAAAAGGAAAAAAAAGAAAAAAGAATGGGGTCAAGGGAAAATAAAGGAGGATTAGTTTAAAAGGGGCATGAGGAAATTGGGGGATGGTGGGTGTATACATTTTCTTGATTGTGAAGATGCTTTCATCAGTGTATACATGTGTCTGACTCATTTAATTGTACATTTTAAATATGTGCAATTTAAGTCAATTGTACCTCAATAAAGCTATAAAAGAGAGTAAATAAAAATAGAGTGGAAGAAAACACCATTTAAATAGAAATATACAGTTGACCCTTGAACAACATGGGGGTTAAGGGTGCCTACCTCTCATGCAAAGTTCCACATATAAATTTGCCCCAGAATTTAATTACTAATAGCCTACTGTTGACCAGAAGCCTTACTGATAACATAAACAGTTGATCAACACATATATAGTGTGTTAGATGTACTAGATACTGTATTCTTATACTAAAGTAAGCTAGAAAAAAATGTTATAAGGAAAAAATCATTATTTTGTTAAAAATCATAAGGAAAATATATTTACAGAATTATTGGAAAAAATCCATGTATAAGTGGACTCATGCCTTTCACAGCTGATATTGTTCGAGAATCAACTGTATTTTGGATATCGTAGTCATCTCAGAATGATGGGATTATTGATATTTTTCATTTTCTTCGTATAGTTTTCTGTATTTTTCATATTTTCTACCACAACCATGTATTTACTTAATTTTTTTTTTTAATCTTCACTCAAGGATATTTTTTCAGTTGCTTTTCAGGGAGAGAGGAAGGGAGAGAGAGAGAGAGAGAGAAACATCTATGTGGGAGAGACACATCGATTGGTTCCCTCCCCCACAGGCCAGCTGGGCCTGGGGATCAAGCCTGTAACCGAGGTACGTGCCCTTGACTGGAATCAAACCTGAGATACCTCAGTCTGAGGGCCAACGCTCTAACCACTGAGCCAGACCGGCTAGGGCTATTAATTTTTAAGTGAGAAATTAATTTCATATGTGCAAAATAGTACTTTTGAGACATCTACAGATTTAGAGAATACAAATAAAAAAAATGCCCCTATACCCATATCATACTTTAGAAATAATACATAGTTAATATTTTTAAAGGACTGATTGTATCTTTCTCCCTGATTGTCTTTTTCTTTCCATGCTCCTTGATTGTCTGTATAGTTTTACTACATATGTATGTATTCCTAAATAATGTATTATTTAGTTTTCTATTCTATCACTTTTGGGGGGCACACATTTGTGAGGTTCATCTATGTTGATGTGTTATAGTTTGTTTACTTTTTATTGCTGTGTAGCACTCATTTTATGACTTTACCACTCTTTATCCATCCTCCTGTTAATGGATGTTTGGGGAGTTTTCAGTCCTCTTTTTTAAAATTTGATTTTACTTTTTGTCATTAAAAGCTGACGTATTACCATTCTAAAACATATCTCTGTGTCCATCTGCAAGAATTTCCCTAGTTTTTTGCCTAGGAATGGAGTTGTAGATCTTCAGTTTTGCTAGATAATACTGAATTGTTTTATAAAGCGGTTGTACCAGTTTATACTCTCACAAGAGGTGTGTTAAGTGCTTGCTTTGTTCCCTTTCTCAACCACATTGAGACATTTGTACAACATTTGTATATATCTGAATTTTTTCTTTTCAACAGTCTGGTGGGTGAGAAATGGTACCTCCATTGGGAGTTTAATTTACTTTTCCTTAATTACTAATGATTTTGAACCTTTTATAATTTCTCTTCTATAGGATGTCTGTATGTCTTTTGCCTAGTTTTTATTGTTTTTTAAAAATCTTTAAAATGATTTCTAGAAATCTCTTTAAATATATGTATATATACACACACATTTATTCTGGATATTAATCCCTTGTCAGTTGTACATGTAGCAAATATCTTTTTCCTAGTAAGTAGCTGGTCTTCTTACTTTCTTTATAGTGGCTTCAGATGGACATATTCTGTAGTTTAATGTAGTTGAATATGTTATCCTTCTCCTTATAGTTAATGTTTTTGGCATCTTGTTTAACAAATCTTTTCCTTCCTGAGGTCATAAATATAGAGTCTGATATTTTCTTCTAAAAGCTTTAAAATGTTGCCTTTCATATTTGTATCCTTAATCCGTGTGAAAGTGATTTTCGTATGGTGTGAAGTAGGGGATCTAGTCTCTTTTTTGCCATATGGTTTATGTTTTTCCAATATTATTTATTGAATATTCTGTTTTTCCTTTTATTGATCTGTAAGTATCATATGTCAAGTTTCCATATCTGTGTGCATGTTTCTGCTGTTTTTTCTTAGGTTTCTTTGTGTATCTTTGCTGCAGTGTTATTTACTTTAGTTGTATAAAGAGCCTCAATACCTAAGAGAACAAGTCACCCACCTATGCTTCCTTTTAAACTAGACTCCCCTTTAAGTTAATGTTTAATTTTTTTCTAAAGTAAACTTTTTGTTGTAGTATAATGTGCTATTTAAGTTTTAAGTATCTCTGCAGTAATCACCCGAGGTCACAAGTAATACCGAAGCTCCTTTAATGTAGACTATCTCAGACTGTCATTAGTTTTTGCAAATCCTGTCCTACCTCACTTGAGTTAGTTTTAACTTGAAAAGCAAATACAGGATTTTCATTTGGATATATAGTTAAGATATTTGGGAAAACTTTCACACTGAAAGTAGCCAAGAGTGCTGTATTTTAAAAAATTATATGGCAGTTAGGAATTGATGTGTCAAAATTTAAGAGAAAGCTGAAAATCTGAGAGACTAAAGGAGCCTTAAGTCTTATTTGCTCTGAGGGTATTTGCTCTACTGGGGAAACTTGATTGGATTTGAGTAAGAGACATAGAAATTAGAATGATCAGAATGAGAAGTTATAGTGAGGAAGTCTAATAAATGGGATTTTCTGAGAGAAGTAGAGAATAGGCAAAGCAATATTTAAAGAGATAATGAATGAGGATTTTTCAGTACTGGAAAATCTACCAGTACTGGTGGAAAGACATCAATCCACAGGTGGGTTATTCCTTGATTGCTGAGTAGTATTTCATTATATAGATATAATACAGTCTGTTTATTCACCTGTTGCTGGACATTTGATAGTTTTTTACTATTTCAAATAGAGCTGCTGTGAACAGTAGCATACAGGCCTTTGTGTGGATATATGATTTCTTTTTTCTTGAGTATATTTACTCAAGGAATTGAATGTCTAGATCATATGGTAGGTGTATGTTTAACTTAAGAAACTGCCAAACCATTTTATATTGCCACCAGTTGGTTATGAGAGTCCTATTTGTTGTACATGCTTGCAAGCACTTGAATGGCCAGTCTTTGCAATTTTATCATTTTTAAGAAGTGTGTAGTATATCTCATTGTAGTTTAGTTTTAATTTGCACTGATGGTGTTGAACATACTTTCATGTGTTCTTTTGTCCACTTATGTGTTTCTTTGGAGAAGTGTCCATATCCTTTGCCTATTTCTAAATTGTGATATTTTTCTTTTATTATTGACTTGTAATAGTCCTTTATATATTCTGGATATAAGCTTGTTATTGGAATTATGATTTGCAAATATTTTCTCCCAGTCTCTCAGTTGTCTTTCCACTTTCTTGATGGCGTCTTTTGAAACACAAAGTTTTAAATTTTGATAGCATTTAATATGTCAAATTTTTTTTATTGCTGTGCTTTTGATGTCATATCTAAGAAATCAGTGCCTAATCCATGTGCACAAAGAATTAATTATTTCCATGTTTTCTTCTAGGAGTTTTGTAATTTTGGTTCTTACATATAGGTGATTAGTTTTGAGTTACTTTTTGTGTGCAGTATGTGGTAGTCATCCAATTCCTTACCCCCTCCCCTCCCCTTTGTTCGTATATGGATATCCATTTGTCCCAGCACCATTTGTTGAAAAGACTATCTCTTCTTTTTAGAATTTCTTGGCACCTTGTTAAAAATCGATTTACCATAGATGTAAGGGTTTATTTTTGGGCTCTCAGTTTTATTCCATTGACCCATATGTCTGTCCTTACCCCAGTATCACAGCCTTAATTATTGTAGCTTTGTAGTAAATTTTGTAGTCAAGAAACGTATCTTCCAACTTCGTTCTGCTTTTTCAAGATTGTTTTGGCTGTTCTGTGTCTTTTGCATTTCCTTACAAATTTTAGGATCACTTTGTTTCTGTAAAGAAGCTGGAAGGGATTGTGTTAAATCTGTAGAAAATTTGGGGAGTATTGCCATCTTAATAATATTATGTCTTCTAATCCGTGAACATGGGGTATCTTTTACTTTATTGAAGTCTTCTTTAATATCTATCGATAATGTTTTGTAATTTTCAGTGTACAAGTCTTGCACTTCTCTTGTTAAAGTATTCCTAGGTATTTTAGGTTAGTGGGTTTTTTTTAGATGTTATAAATGGAACAGATTTCTTAATTTCAGTTTTAGATTGTTCATTTTTAGTGTATAGAAATACAGGGTGGGGCAAAAGTAGTTTTACAGTTGTTTGTATGGAAAATAATACAATAACTAATAAATAATAATACAAGAATAAACTCTATTTTGCATACTCACAACTGTAAACTTACTTTTGCCTTACCCTGTACAACTGATTTTTGTTTATCAGTCTTATCTCTTGCAACTGGATGCAACTTGTTTATTACTTCTAGTAGTTTTTAATGGATTCCTTTGCTCCTTTTATTTACAAGATCAAGTTGTCTGTAAATGAAGTGAGTTTTACTTCTTTATTTCTAGTATGGTTGCCCTTTATAACTTTCTAGTCTAATTGTGCTAGCTGGAATCTCCAGTACAGTGTTGAACATAAGTGGTATAAGTAGACATTCTTGTCTTTTGCATAGGCTTAGAAGGAAAGTATTCAGGTTTTCAGCAGCTACTGTGATGTTAACTGTAGGTTTTCATAGATGCTGTTTATTTTGTTGAGAACATTCTCTTTTGTTCCTTGTTTGATTAGCTTTCTTTTTTTATCATGAAGAGTATTGGAATTTTCAAATCTTTTCTTTTTAATCTGTTGAGATGATTATATAGTTTTTGTTGATTATTCTGTTATGTTATGTATTACATGAATTGACATTCAGATGTTAAACCAACCTTGCAATCCTAGTATAAAACTCATTTGGCTATGATATGTAAATCTCTTTATGTTTCTGGATTCAGTTTGCTAGTATTTTGTTGAGGATTTTTGTGTCTATATTCATGAGGGATATCCATCCTTTTACTTTTAAATTCTTTGTGTCTTTATATTTAAAGTACATTTCTTGTAGCCAGCATATACTAGGGTCATGTTTTTTAATCCAGTCCAACAATCTCTGCCTTTTAATTGGCATACTTAGAGCATTTACACTTAATGTGATTATTGCTGTGGTTAGGTTTAAATGTATTATAATTTTGCTGTTTCCTATTCATCCCACCTGTTTTTTTTGTTCCACCTAGTGTATAATCTTGCTATTTGTTTGTTGTCCATCCCAGCTGTTCTTTATCTTCCCCCTTTGTTTCTGCTTTCTTTTATATTAAAAATTTTTTTCTATAATTCCATTTGACCAACTCTTTGGCTTATTAGCTACACCTCTGTTTTCTTATTTTAGTGTTGGCCTTGGGGTTTATGATACTATTTTCAACTTTTCAGACTGTTACAGACACACTGCTGTGTGCTGGTGCCGACTGAGGCCACCCACTGGTGTGGCAGGACAGGAGCTGCTTTGGAGGGGTGCCAGCCGGGGTGGGTCCTCAGGGAAATGCCAGGATGGAGTTAGCAAGGTTAATGGAGAGTGTCAGAAATGGCGCCTACCAGCATCAGACCAGCTAGGTGAAAAAAAAGTAAAGAAAGGGGGGGAAAAGTAGCATCCACCAGCACTTCTGACTCTGGAGAAAGATCCCTGCCCCTCAGCACATGCCCTAAAGTTAGTCAGTGTATCACCTTCATGTATGACCCAGGTCCTTTTCAAACTGCTGCCTCTGCCCTGGGACTCGGAAGGAGCTCAGTGAATTTCCTACAGCCCTTTGACTCTCCCAGACATAAGCCCCCGCCCACTGGTTTCCAAAGCCAGATGTATGGGGGTTCCTTGTTATCGCGGCCCCTCTTCCTGGTGCAGGTCCCCCAGGCTGGAGCTTGGACCCCTTGCTCTCGGTGGGGGACCTCCAGAGTTGTGATGTCCCTCCCACTTGCGGGTTACCACACGGGGAATGGGGACTAGGGTGGGTTCTGACTATACTTTACTCTCTGCCCCTCCTACCTGTTTTCATGAGGCTTTTTCGTCATATCTGTAATTGTAGAAAATCTTTCTGCTAGTCTTCAGATTGTTCTCAGAGATGGCTGTTCTGTACGTAGTTGTAGTTTTAGTGTCAATGAAGGGAGGTGAGCTCAGGATCTTCCTACTCTGCCATCTCGAACCCAAAAGCCAGGAGTCTTGCTCTTGAATGCCAGTTTAGCTTGCCTATGAAATGTTTTTTGTGATTGGTGCACTGTCCCTGCAACAAACATGTCTCCATATATAGTTTTATATTTCAGGTAAATTTAAAACAGACTCCCTTTATTTTCAATATATCTTATTTGTGACTTAGCTGGTGTTGTGTATGTGTGTTATAGTGTTTAATATATATTTTTCTGTTAGTATAATTCTAAACATTAAACCAGGGGTGGGGAACCTTTTTTCTGCCAAGGGCCATTTGGATATTTATAACATCGTTCTTGAGCCATACAAAATTATTGTTGCTATGAAAAAAGCTCCTAGATTTATTGAATTTCAAGTCCTGCCTGCGGTTACCTTGGCAGGGTCAGACCAAATGATTTTGAGGACCTTATATGGCCCGTGGGGGCGGACATTCCCCACCCCTGCATTAAACTAACACAAAGTATGAAATTATTTGTTTATTGGCCCCCATTATAGGGTCTTTGGGTAACCAAAAGAATTGATTTGGAGCAAGTTAATTTTTTTCTCACACTTTTTTATGAGTGTCATTTGATTTTTCAACTTTTGCTTGGACGTCAATTTAGATATACAAAGCTAAAGAGCAAATTCAGAGTGGAGATTTTTCTCTTTTCCATACTTAACATTGAGATTGTTCATTTAGTAATTTTTAAGCATGCCATTTTATTAACTTACAAGGAGGTTATAAAAATTACATATTGGGAGAAAAATCTATCTTCCTCTAAACATTTGAACATCTGAGACAATTTTATTTATTTAGTGATACCTAATGGCCTTAAGCGTGATCATTTTAACTTGTTTTCTGTTCTACCAACAGATTAATATTAAAATTGGAAGCTTATATCTTTTGCCCGACATTGGAAATTGAATGTAATGGCAACAGAATTTATAAAGAGTTGCTGTAGAGGATGTTTCTACGGTGAAACAGAAAAGCACAACTGTGAGTTTTGTTTTACAACTTCAACAAACATTTATTTAATGTCCTCTTTATTTGTGACATTTTGTAACATAAATAAATGAGACGTATTTCCTAAATTCATGGGGGAGGCAGAAACGTAAATATAAGGCACACTAGGTAAGTATTAAATACCCTGGAGCATAGGGGAGAGAGATTAATTCAACCCAGGAGGCACCCTGGGGCAGTCCTACAAGGAAGGTGGTATTTGGTATGGACCCATGAAGAGGATTTTAGCAACCGAGTGGGAAGAAGGAAGGAGGGAAGATGAGGATTGGACCTGAGTATTGCAGGCGGATGAAATTCTGTAGGTGAAGGTAGTGAGAGAGGCGTTGGGTGTGTATGGGGGCAACATACTCTGCAAATATTTTAATGTCCAATTTATGAACAGTGCATTTAAAAATACCTTTTGTGAATGAATGACCAATGGGGAGAAGAGACATAAATTTATCAAGGCGAGCATTTATCAGGAGTCCTGGAGATTTCCCTTATATTTCATGGTTTCCTCATCTCTTCAGGGTTGTGACAGGAACTTTATTTTTCACTGGCTCTTTCTTGTATTTCTTAGTCTAGAGCATAGCTTCCTAGTATATTTGAGTATGAAGGCTCCTTTTTTTGCATTAAAACATTTTATAAATTAATACACAATGGTAGTTGTACTTTTATTCATTGTACATACAATACTAATCATACATAGATTAACTCTGGGATCCCTTTCCTCCCCATCCAAGCACACATTTTGGGAATCACATATCGTTCTACCGAATGGACAAAATAGGCCAGAGATGCTAGCACAGGGAGAGTTGCTATTATATTAGGGTCAATGTATATTTTATTTTGTGATTTGGTGAAGATATTTATAGACTTGGAGACCTAAATTTAGCTTCTTTTCACAACTGCTTTATGTATTTAAGGCTGATGTTAACCATTAATATTGACAAGAAGAATTGCTTTGTTGAGAATATTTTTAAATGACTAGAAACTTGAAAGTATTGTATAATTAAACTTCAAAATAAACTTGTTTTTCCATCTATGAGCTCTTATGGGAATGAATCTCTTTAAAGCCTACTTTTACCATTTTGATAAGTTAATATAATTTGGCAATAGTATGTTAATTGCTGAAATATTGGCTGGACAGAATTAATGTAGAGTACACAAGTGCTTGATAGGACCCACGAGTACTTTATGTATCAGCAGTTTATTCTAAAATGATTAAGTAAGTATCAAAGCATGTTAGGTTTAGATTATTATATATAAATCTACATGCATATTTGTGACTTTTTTCTTTCTCTTTTTTCCCCCCTTCTCTTACTTGCAGTTTCTGCGGAAAGAGACTTTAAAACAGCAGTCTCAAATCAAAATACTACTATCTGTGTACCTCCATTGACTTCTGTTTCTGTAAGGCCTCAGGTTGGCTGTACTGAGGATTATTTACTTTCAAAATTACCATCTGATGGCAGACAAGTACCATTTGTGGTGCCCAAGTTTAAGTTATCTTATATTCAGCCCAGAACGCAAGGAACTCCTTCACATCTGGAAGAACTTGAAGGTAAACAAAAAATGCCCGGGTTTAAAACTCAACATGCAGCTTTTAAATGCTGTTATTGCTCTCTTTAACATGAAGGTGTATCTTTTATACACAAATTTTACATTTCACTTTTTATGTTTTGCTCTTTCTATAGTGGAACTTAATGTATAGTATTTTTGAAAACTCTCATTATGAAATCTGACCATCATACAACACATTTGTATCTAGATTTGGCCTTTTCAAAAGAAATAATATAATTATAATCAGTTATCCTTCACACTAGAAAGGGAAAATAGAGGAATTATTCTGGATTTGATCAGTAAATACAGGAAACATTCTGTCTGCTGTTTTCTAAGTCCGGTGGAAAGAGAAATAAAGAAGCAGTGAAGCAGTTCTTCTTCATCACTACACTTCCCAGTCTGTAAATACACTTCCCAGTCTATAAATACACTTCCCAATCTATAAATACACTTACCAGTCAGAATAGCTGCTTGAATGAGGTTCATTGGCTTGAATTTTGGCCAATGGACTAATAAAGAGGAAACAACATGTAACTCTTGTATTTTGAAAATAATTTGTTCTAGTGGATTGACACAATGATTATTTTTCCTCAAACTTTTATTATGAAAAATTTCAAACACGCAGAAGAATGGAAAGAACTTAGTGGTGAATATCTGTATATATCTACCACATAGATTTTTACATTTACATTTTACTATACCTCTTATCACTTCTCTATCCATCTATCCATTAATCCTTTTTGTCGGGGAGAATGTATATCAGTGTAAATTGCGGACATTAGTGGACTTCCCTCTAAGTACTTAGGCAAATATATCATTTACTAGAGTTCAATATTTGTGTAGTCTTTTTTCAACACTTCTTTACACGCAGTGAGCTGCCCAAGTTTTAATTATAATTTTTGAGTTTTGACAAATGCAAATGCCAGTGTGATCAAAACTACCAAGATCTAGAATATTTCTTCAAATATTTTTTCTGTCCCTTCCCTTTTCTCTTCTAGGGTTCCAACTACACATATGTAGGACCTGTTGATACTATTTTATGTGTCTCTGAGACTTCTTTTTTTTCCCCCTGATGTTTTTTTTCTGTTCTTTGTGTGTTTTTTTAAAAAACAAAAAGTTTTTATAAAAAACAAAAAGTCAATATCTTTATTGACTTCAGAGAGAGGAAAGGAGAGGGATAGAAAGATAGAAACATCAATGATGAGAGAGTCGTTGATCGGCTGCCTCCTGTACGCCCCCGACTGGGGATCGAGCCCGCAACCCAGGCATGTGCCCTGACTGGGAATCGAACCCCGATCGCCTGGACCCTAGGTCAACGCTCAACCAGTGAGACACACCTGGCCGGGCCTGTTCTTTTTGTTGTTAACCCTTATCAGAGGATATTTTTTCCATTGATATTTAGAGGTGGGGGGGAGAGAGAGAGAGAGAAACATTGATGTGAGAGACACATCAGTTGGTTGCCTCCTGCACGCACCCCTACTGGGGCCAGGGATCAAAACGGCAACCCAGGTACATGCCCTTGACCGGAAATCGAACCCATGACCCTGCAGTGCTCAGGCTAATGCTTGAACCACTGAGCAACACCGGCCAGGGCTTTTCTTTCTGTTCTTAAGATTGGATAATATTGATCTATTTTCAAGTTCATTGTCTCTTTCCTTTGTTATCTCCATTCAGCTGTTAAACCCCTCTAGTAAATGTTGTATTTTAGACATTGTATTTTTTAGTTGTAGAATTTACATTTGGTTCTTTTCTGTAGTTCTGTCTGCTGTGATTTCTTATAGGGATTTTGTTTGTTTTCTCATTATTGTGAGCCTATTTTATGTTTTTGAGCTTTAACATCTTTGTCTACAAATTCTAACATCTAGGCCATCTGGGTTTGGATTTCTGTGTATTATCTCTTTTGGGGGGAATGGGTCACATTCTCCTATTTCTTTGTGTTTGAGGTAACTTTGGATTGTATTCTGAATGTTGGATGTTATGTTGTAGAGACTCTAGAATCTGGTATATTACTCAGAGGGTTTTTCTTTTTCTTTCTTTTTTTCAGCAGGCAATTAAGTTGGTTGGATTCTGCAACTTGGTAGTGGCAGCTCTTATCTCAGCTTAGTTTTATTGTCCTTAGCTGGAGTCTGTCCCACACACATGTGGGTCAGGGATCAGCCAGGTATTTGAGCAGACCTTCTTCACGTAATTTGGGGTTTTCTTCTTTCCAAGATTCCCCCCCTTACTTTCTAGTTGCTGTGATTACTGTGAACTTTGCCATCTGGTTCTTCAGGCCAAAAGACTGGATTTTCTATTGGAGTTTTACCCACCTGCTCAGTGCCAGCTGTGGCCTACCCTTAGGCTAAAAGTTCTTAGAAACAGGTAACTAACTTTCTACGATTCCCTATTTTCCAAGAGTCAGATCCTGTCCAGCATCTGCATTGCTTTTATTCACTGTCCAGTGCCTTTATGGTTTTAGTATGCTTTTTGGGTTTTGGTTTTGGTCTAGAATTTAGTGTTATATATAAGAGAGTAGGGTCTGGTAGGAGTGATTTTTTTCTTTTTTTTAGGGAAACAAGAAAAGACGAACCTGGTGCCTTTTTCATGTATCACTAGTATCTTTAAAAAGTTTTAAAGAGTTCCGGCTCACAGGATACCATGGTGAATGGGTTTTTCTCTTTCTCTCATACGTGTTTAACAACATTGGGATTAAACCATATAAACATCTTGGAATTGGTTTTATTCACATGTATTATGAACACGTTTTCATACTTATTGCTTTTTAATGGCTCAATAGTATTAAATTATATGGATGTACCACAATTTATTTAATAAATTCTCTATTCTTAGACATTGAAGATATTTTATGTGTTGTTGTTTTTTTCATAATCAGAAAATAAGCAAGAAATACCTACTTGGCAATATGTGATCGTTGTGTTTTTTTTTCATTGTATCACTGGAAAACATTACTTTCTGAGTTTATACTTAAATTATAGGTGAAACCATCTGATTCTTAGCATATTGGAGAGAGAATTACTTTATATAACTGGAGTCAAGAAAGTATTCTTGGTACCTAATTATAGAAGTAAAATATGTGTAAGGTGTATGTGCATATGCACGTGTGAGCGATGGGTGCATATGGAGATTTTGAGAAGATAGAGCAGACCAATATCAATGACTAAAATTATGTTTCAAATATTTGAAATTTGTTTTGTTGCATTGCTTACTTGCTGATGAGTCTGATGATAGCTGTAGCTTTCTGCTTTGATAACAGACAGATTCTGTCATTAACATTTTACTATGCTTGCTTTATCACCTACTACCTATCCGTCCAGAGGATGCATTTTGAATTAATATTGAAATTTTTTTTTTAAAATATATCTTTATTGATTTCAGAGAGAGGAAAGGAGAGGGAGAGAGAGAGAGATAGAAACATCAATGATGAGAGTCATTGATCGAGCCCACAACCCTGGGCATGTGCCCTGACCAGGAATCGAACTCCGATCGCCTGGATCCTAGGTCGACGCTCAACCGCTGAGCCACGCCCGGCCGGGCTTAATATTGAAATTTTAAATAGGGCTTTTGAGAGGTGTTGGCAATTATGTAACTTTACATTTAATTTTATATCACTGTGGTTCTGTAAGTTAAGAGAAATTTCTCTTGAACTTAAAAAATGATATCACTGTATACTGTTTGAGGGCAGAATTGGTATTCTGTAGTGGCTTACTTATAAAGGAAGAATGAAATCGGAATATTCTTTTTTGAGGTATAGTCTGTGAAGGTAGTGAGTCATTTATGGAACTGCTGCTCTTCACAGTGCTGTTCTTGTTACCATGAACAGACTTTTGTAGCAGTGTTTGTGTGCCTAAAGATCCCAGCGTTCGCTGATGGGGCAGACTCTTTGTAAGGCCCCCTGGTGCCATAGCTCCCCGTTGGCACCTTGCTGACCTTGGACTGTGCTTGGGTTGCGCACATGGCTTTTTGAACTGAGATGAGGATAGACTCTCCCCTCATAACCCCGCATTTTATTTTATTTTCCGAACTCAGTGTGAAGCTTTATTGTTTAGCTTAATTCGGAAAATACTGGTTTATACTGTGGGTTCTATTCTAAATGGAACAAAAAATTAAAATGGTGATAATTTGAACATATAAAAAGCTTTATGTGTATATATTATTTCCAATGTGATTATAAGCTTTGAAAGAAATTTGATATAAATATAAACCATGTGTAGAAAAAAGGAACAAAAAAATATATAGCTCAGTGACTTATTACAAAGCCAATTATGTGTATAGTCGCCATTCAAGTAGAGAGAGTATTGCCAGCAACCCCGGAGCTTCCCCTTTTCAGTCACTTCAGAGTAATCGGTATCCCAGTTGCTTTAATTATCACTTTCTGGCTTTTCTTACTTTTTACCACCTAAGTACATATTCCTAAATGTTATGGTTCAGCTTTTTTCTGTTTTCGGACCTTTATGTAAATGAAATTACATATTCAGTATATATTCTTTTGTTTGTAGGTTTTTTTTAGTCAACATTATGTTTGTGAAATTCATTCAAATTGTTCCTAGTAGCTTCAGTTTGTTTTTATATCTGTACAGAGAGTGTATCTGTTGTAATCTAAATGGATGACATACAGTAGTGTCTCTGTGTAGCGTACTATAAGGTATTTTTATGTAGTAAGTATATACTACAGTTCACCTATTTTACTGTTGACGGCATTTGATTTTTTTCCAGGTTTTGGCTAATATGGATAATGACGCTTGTGTACATTCTTGTACTTGTCTCTTGGGGTACACGTGCAAGCATTTCAGTTGTGTATATGGCCCTGAATGGCATATTTGGGTCATAGGGCATAAATATTGTTAGCTTTAGTAGAAATTAGCAAACTGTTTTCCACAGTGATTATATCAATTTACATACTCATCAGCAGAGTATGATCGTACACATTGCTCTACTTTCTTGTCAGCACTTGCTGTTGTCAGGCTTTTTAATTTTAACCATTCTGGTGAGCATGTAGTGGTTTCTTATGAGAGTTTTAATTTGCATTTCCCTCATGACCAATGAGATTGAGCACTGGATCATGTTTATTGGCTCTTTTTTATAACACTTTATTAAATTTATTGGGGTGACAGTGGTTAATATGAACATATAAGTTTCAGATGTGGGTTTCTATGCTACAAGATCTGTATTTTGCTCTGTGGGCCCACCACCCAAAGTCATATCTCCTCCTGTCACCATATATTAAGACCCTCTTCACCTCCCACCCCCTACCCCCTTCCCTCCGGCACCCACGACACTGCTGTTTGTATTCACGAGTTTCAGTTTTATGTACCACATATGAGTGAAATCATGATTCTTAGCTTTTTCTGACTGACTTAGTTCACTTAGCATAATATTCTCCAGGTCCATCCATGTTGTTGCGAGTGGCAGTGTTTCATCCTTTCTTATGGCTGAGTAGTATCCACTGTGTACATGTCCCACATCTTCTGTATCCAGTCCTCTGTCGCAGGACACTTTGGTTGTTTCCATGTCTTGGCCACTGTGAATAATGCTGCAGTGAACATAGGGGTGCAGATATCTTAGCGAATACATGTTTTTGAGTTTTTCGGGTATATACCCAGGAGAGGGATTGCTGGGTCGTATGGTTAGCTTAAGTCTCAAGCTAATTTATATATAGGCTTGCTTGAATTTTTCTTATTGATTTGTGGGAGTTCCTCATAAATTCTGGATATGAGCCCTTTGTCAGTTATATTTGTTGCACATATCTTCTCCCACTCTGTGGGATACCTTTTAACTCTCTTCAGTCTTTTGACAAATGTGAAATTTCAAATTTAATGTAATTCAGTTTATTAAAATTTTTTTATGATTAATGCTATGCTCCATTTTAGAAGTACTTCTCTGCCCTAGGCCATGAAGACTTTCTTATAAATTAATATAGAAGTTTTAGTTGGTTTGCCTTTAACATTATTTTAGAGCTACGATCCACATGGAATTAATTTTTGTGAATGTATTTAGTTGGGATGAAGGTGGTTTTTTTTCCTATATCAATATTCAGTTGTCTTATCTTCTTTTAGTAAAAAGACCATTCTTTTCCTACTGTTGTGCAGTGCCACATTGATTATAAATCAAGTATCCACAAAATGGGTGTCTTTCTGGGCCTTCTGTTCTGTTCCATTGATCTTATAATTGTGCCAGTAGTCCTTCCTTAATACCCAGTAGAGCAAATCTTTCAATCTTGTTTTTCTTAAAGATTATCTTTTTGATTATTTTTGGTCCTTTATGTTTCATTATAAATATTTTTTATAGGTTTTGCTGTTTGATTTCTAACTTTATTACATTGGTGTTAGAGAACATACTCTTTATGATTTCAGTTCTTTAAAATTTATTGAGACTTGCTCTGTGTATCTCAGCATGTTGTCAGTTTTTTTATTTAATAAAGTTTTATTTTTCAGAATGTACAGCTGGTGGGACCTGTTGTTTATGCATCTTCTCCCACAGCTGGAACATCCCCACCTTTGGTGTTTCTGGTGTAATTACGTGAGCTCTGTGCTTTGAAACTAGTTTAGTAAGTCCTGTATCAGGAGCCCCTGCAGGGCTGCCCTGGCAAAGGAACCGCAATCTTCAGTCTCAGAGACAGCAGCTGCGGTGATAAGCTTAGAGTTGGGAACTTCCTTACAGTCTGTTGTATGTTGCTTTGTCAGACTAGATGAGGTTATTGAGCTTGTTCCAAACTTTGCCTTGGACCACGTCTTCTTTTTGGCCTTGCCCCCAGATTTGTTCCCTGGGTCTTTGTCTTTCTTGGCCGACTTTCCAGCATTTTCTTCTAGTCCTTGGGCGGCATAGCACTCGAAGAGCAGCTGCCACCACTGCTGCCTCGATAAGGTGTTGGACAAAAAGGAGTATGTGGTCAGTTTTTATAAATGTCTGGTCCTCATGAAAAGAGCACATCTCCAAAAACAGATAATATTTTTATTTAAAAGATGTTCTTTGTGTAAATAGAAAAATAAAAGGAAACTCAGATCACAAAATATAGAATTGTCCAAAACATTTTGGAATGTGTGCTTAGGGGCAAAGAAAAATTGTCAAAAATTAACCAGACTGTCTGGAGAGCAGGGTTCATGGCTGATCCTGGCAGAATATTCCGCACGGAGCTCAGTAAATGCCAACTTATTTTTTTAGGTATCAAATGCATGTGAATTAACAGTACTCGAAACAAAAATGTTTTCCTTTTACCTGAATTCACCAGCTGTTGGCTAATAACTCCAAGAAAAGGATGTCATAAAACTTCAGAAACATTTGCTTTTAGGATCTGCCAGAGCATCTTTTGGAGATCGAAAGGCAGAACTTTCCAGTTCATCTCATCCTGGATCCAGCTATGACATATATAACCCGTTCTACATGTACCAGCACATTTCACCAGATTTGAGTCGGCGCTTTCCTCCCAGTTCAGAAGCAACTAGACTATATGGATCAGGTTTGAATTTTTTTCTCTGTGTGTGTCTCTCTCTTTCTTTCTTCCTTTCTTTCCTTTCTTTTGTTCAGCTTTTTATTGAACATGTTACAAAGAGGTTTAGCCAAAGAGACCGAAGCCCATCAAACGCCTCAGCTCCTTCTCCACCTGCACTTTCTTTTCCTCGGCTGGGGCAGCAGTGGTGACTCTTTGCGTTTCTCTTTTAGCAAATGTACAAGTCAAATTAAATCTAAGACCCTGGAAGAGATGATTCTTATTATGAAAAACAATTTACAAGTAAGAGAAAAGCAGGCTTCAGAAGTGATATGATAAACATGACCTCTTTGTGGTATTAGATCTCATATAAAAAATGTAAGACTAGTAAGTCGTGGGTGTTAGTGAGGTCTAAATTCCATTTTATTTGTCCTCTTTTGAAAAAAGTTTTTTTACAGATTATTTTGTGTATTTTTATATATCATCCATTTGTAAATTTTAAAACAAATATTTACTAACTTTTTCATTTTCTGCGCTATTCAGTGAAAATGATAAATTTAGAAACGCATGTGATTAGAAATGTAAACAAAAAACAGAAAATGCCTAAATGATTTTAGAACTTTCTTGGTTTCATATTTGAGACTGCATCACTTACAGTCTTTCTTGTACATATATGATTCACAAAATTCTCACTGTTCTTCAGGTCTTTTACACAGCTGTCTCAACCCTGAGTTCAGAATGAAGTACTAAAAATAAAGCAGAAGTAGTTATTTAAATATTTATTTCAGCGCTGTGCTAGAGTACACATTAGTATACAGATTTCCATTCTTCGAGGATCTTACAGTTTAGGAGGGAAGCTAGAAATACAGAATCACATAGGATTCTGTATTGATTTTTTTAAAAATAAGTGCTCATTAAATAGTTGAATTGCATTTAGTGCAGAGGACTTACCTCCTCTTAGATTATTCTTGTGAGATGAAGAATTGAGGAATGTAAGCAAAAAGAATGAATTTTCTCTGCTTAATATTTTATATGGATGTAAAAATGTGTTACTTGATTTTTGTTGGTTTCTGTTTTAAAGTAAAATAATTGAAACAAATTTTAAGCTTTGTTAGAAGCTTTTATCTTTTAAGTAGATTTGCATATAATATTCATGTTGTATTCCTAAAAAGACTTAGTTCATTGTAGAATTTCTTCTTTACTATAAAAATAAGTAATTTATGTATTTCCCTTTGTAGTTTGTGATTTAAGGACCAACAAACTCCCTGGTTCCCCTGGGCTAAGCAAGTCTATGTTTGATCTTACAAGTTCATCTCAGAAGTTCATCCAGGTAAATTATTTATATAAATTTAATTATATCCAATAATTTATTTTCAAGCTAAAAATTCAGAAACGTGTAAATTACATTCAGAACAACATGTTTTGCATCTTTTGTAGATGTATCTATTCTAATATCTCTTAGGATTAACACTTGACATTTACCACTTGATTATTTAAGAAACTTTGAACTGAATACAAAAAGGCAGTAGTTTTTATTTTGTTTGTGTTTTTATGAGCCTTACATCTTTCATTTGGTATGCACTCAGACACTTGGCATTTATAATGTATATAGTTAAAAGTGCTTATTAATTTAACTTTCTTTAATGAACATAACTAGTTAATAAAAATTACTATTTCTATTGAGATGTAGAACTTTAATTATTCATTAACATTAATACTATCCTTTTCCAAATAGAATTAAGAATCTTTTATATTTAAAAAAATATTTCTTTTTTTAATACAAGTGAACTGTGATTATTATTTAAAAATTAGAAAATAGACTTAAGCAAAGTAAAAAGACAAATCACCTATATTCCTATAACTGAGTAAAAGCACTGTGCAAATATTGTTTATATATACTTGTGGACTTTTTTTGTCATGTGAGTATTTATACATATATTTTATTAAAATGGAAGTGTATTCTGAATAATCCTTAATAATCCCAGTTGAGTTAATTTTTTGCAGACTGAATTCTTTTTTTTAAAATATGTTTTATTGATTTTTTTTGGAGAAAGAGGAAGGGAGAAGGAGAGAGAGAGAAACAGTCATGAGAGAGAAACACTAATCGGCCCCCTGCACGCCCCCTGCTGGGGGGTTGAGCCCGCAGCCCAGGCATTAAACCTGAGACCTCTTGGTGCCCTGGAGGACGCTCAGCCAACTGAGCCACACTGGCGGGGCTACAGATTTAACCCTTCATAGCACCAGTTCTTTAACATGCACTGGAATTGTGTGGAGAGCTTGTTAACATACAGAATTCCAGGCCTTACCCCCAGAGCTTTTGATTTAGGAGCTCTGCAGTGGGCCTGAGTTTGTATTTCTAGTAGTTTCCCAGGTGATGCTGATACTCCTGGTCCAGAGGGACCATGCTTTGGTAACTGCTGCTTTACAGGTTTTTAGGTAGCAGGACACTTCCAAATTTATTCTGATTTTTATGAATTCCCTTAAATATGAAACATAATTTTTACAAATTTTACAAATGTTATTTGTAGAGACATGATTCACTGTCCAGTGTGCCCAGTAGCTCTTCGTCAAGGAAGAATTCTCAGGGAAGTAACAGAAGCCTGGGTAAGGAATAAAGAATCCTATTTTTATCTTCTTAAGGGAATGATTTCTACCCAATAGTAATTTGAAAGTATATACAACGAGGTAAAAGAAACTCTAGATGATTATCTCTACATCGACAGTGTTATCTGCATATGAATACACACATTAGATGGCCTGTTTCTTAGTGATCAGGCATGAATACATCTTTTAAAAAAGCGAAGCAATTAAATATCTTTTTTTCATATGTTAAAGCATATTAGTGAAGGAATTTCCTGAAGTGTAAAGTATTAAGGCCATATCAATGTTATTTGGGAAAGTTTTTTATTGTTTTAACTTAAATTTCTCAGGTTATAATTGGGTTAAGTTTTAAGCCATGTATTCCTTTTTATAGTATATTTCCCCCTGGCACTTTAGTTATCATTAAATTGTGATGTTTGTCTTATTAAATTGTGAACTTTAAAAAATAATTGTAGCATTTTTTTCAATTTTGCCCCTTAAAATCAACTCGTATTAAAGTATATTTGGGTTAGAAGGATTGCATAGCATGTGAAACATCTTTGTCTTTTTATGATTCAGATACTATTACTCTATCAGGAGATGAAAGAGATTTGGGGAGATTGAATGTGAAAGTGTTTTATAATTCTTCAGTAGAGCAGATCTGGATCACAGTATTACAGGTACATTATTATAGTGAATACTAACTTTCCTTACAAAATTGAATGTTTAGATATTACAAGCATATATTGTTGCTTTCTCCTGGGGAATGGGTCGTTATCTTCTTTGGAATTTAGGATTCCATAGTATTTTGCAGAAAATAGTACTTAATAAAGAATTTAAAGAAAGTAAACCTGTAAGTATGATGGAAACTTTTGATTTTTAAACTCAAGAAGGAAATTGATGTGATATCTAGAGCATTAAATGTCAAATTATTTTAATGTAGGTGAAATGGGTTCTCAGTAGACTAAACTTTACTTTTACAGTTTGTATCTAAAGTCATTAAGTCAAGAAATACATAAAATATTTGTATTGTCAGTGTCACTTGTAAAATTCAAACTATATTTTTTAATTTTTTTAGTGCAAAGATTTAAATTGGCCTTCTAGTTATGGCGACACACCTACTATTTCTATAAAAGGAATCCTAACATTGCCCAAACCAGTACATTTCAAATCTTCAACCAAGGAAGGCTCCAATGTAAGTGGTTATTTGTGTTTGAATTTCTTCTTATGTTTTTCTCATATTTGTCACTTTAACCCATGTAAAGAATTGGAATAAGAAAGAATTTTATTTTGGGGAAACCACAAATTATATACCCCTTGCTTCTTAACGACAATTTTGAGCCTTAAAAATATTTGGTATTTCATTGTCCAGTATTAAGATGCATTTAAAAAGAAAATTTTAATCACTAAAATATATAGAAGATGAACAATATATAAGGAAACTCTTTCCTTTTCTCTTATGAAAGGAAAATAAATGTCTGTATTTTCATCCTGTCTCCTCCCACCCCATATGGCTTTGAGAAATCATTGCATGATTGCAGTGAATTTCTTTTAAATACTTTCCATTATTATAACTGGAAGATTTATGATCCTGAATTTGGTTTTATAGATTCTAGATTTCACGTCAACTTAAATATATCTTCATTTTTGTCCTTTGATGTGGGTTGAAAGGTTAGTGTTTTTCCATGCAAATGGAAGGTATCTTCTACAAAAACATATCACTTTAAGAATAAGATAATTCAGATGTCTAATAAACATGAAATTGCATACTGCTTTCTCTTTATTTTCTGTCTTATCTTTTTTTGTTTATAAAATTAGGAAAAATTTTTACATAAAACTTCCTGAAAATTATTTTAATGACAATACACAGTAAAACCTTAAATTATTTTTACTTTGTAATGGAGTTATTCTACTTGGAATCTGTTCCATGGAAATAATCTAATATGTACATGTAAAATACATATATAGGGTGGGCAAAAGTAGGTTTGCAGTTGTTTGAGAAAAGACATGCAGGTTATGATTATTACAATAGCTTTATTAATTCAAAAGAAATCTCTCAATGGCACAGCACACTTAGGTACAATCTCTTAAGTGCTCAAATTGCCGGCCTTCATTATTTACACATTCTTGTAGTCTGTTTGCTGTACTCAAGCATACTTGGGCACAGAGTTCTTTATTGTCATCAGTTTGTTGACATGCTCCTCCATCATTTCCTAAAAGATAAATCAGCCTGGCCAGGCGTGGCTCAGCAGTGTAGCATCAACCTATGATCCAGGAGATCGCGGTTCGATTCCCGGTCAGGGCACATGCTTGGGTTGTGGGCTCGATTCCCAGTGGGGGACATGCAGGAGGCAGCCAATCAATGACTCTCATCATTGATGTTTCTCTCTCTCTCTCTCCCTCTCCCTTCCTCTCTCTGAAATCAATAAAGATATATTTTAAAAAAAGATAAATCATAAGTAAGGATACGAAATAATATTAATATAAAACATAATATAAATAATATAAGTAATATAAGAATAAACTCTGCTTTGCATACTCACAACTGTAAACCTACTTTTGCCATCGCCTGTATGTATATATAAGGTTTTGTTGGTGATTTGTTCACAGTGCAAAAGTTGGAAACAATCTAAAAATGTCTCATGTAGGCGAATGATTGAGAAAACTCATGGAACACCAGGTGTATTAGTTTCCTAGGGTTTTTGTAACTAAGTACCACAAACTGGATGGCCTAGAACAACTGAAATCTCTCTCTCACAGTGTTGGAGGAAGTCTGGTCTCAAAATTTCAGCAGTGTTGGTTCCTTCTCTGAGGGAGAATCTGTTCCATGCTTCTCCCCTAGCTTCTGGTGATGGCCAGCAATCCCTGACATTCCTTGGCTTCACTCTAATCTCAGGTCATGGCCATTTTCTCATAAGGGTACCAGTCCCTCCTCCAATATGACCTCATCTTAACTTCACTAATCACACTGTCAGTGACCCTCTTTCCAAGTAAGGTCACATTCTGAGTTATTGGGGGTCAGGACTTCAACATATTTTTTGGGGGAACTCAATTCAAACCATACGACATGTGATACAATACAAGAAAGCTATGAAAAATAATGTTTTTTTAGGAAGAGTTTTTAAGGACATGGGAAAATGTTCAATAAGTGAAAAGGCAGAAATCAGAATTACATAGTAGGATATAGTAGGATATCACTTTATATAGGATATAAAGTCAGGATATCACTGACTTTATGATGAAATATTCATTATAGAAAGTCTAAAGGAAGTAAATCTTATCTCTGGTTGTAATTCTGACAGTTATTTAACAATTTTACTTTTTGATTTTCAAATAAAATTAAGCTAACTTAGGAAAACTTAGGGGGAAAAGGAAGTTTAAGTGGCTGGGAGGCTCTCAGAAACATAATTCTGATCCCATAGGCAAAAACAGTTACAATAAAAGAGAAAATCTGGGCACAATTATTTAAAATATTGATGTTAGTTACTCAGATATCTTGCCTTTGCAAAAGGAAAAAACACACAAAACTCCTTTTCAAAAGGATGCATTAAAAATAGAAAGGAGTGCAGCAAAGAAGAGCCTAGTAAGAAGATGTTAGCCCATGGTAAACCAAAGCTTGAAAATATTAAAAGTAACAAAAAGAACATTTGAAAATATTTCAAGCATGGAAAACACGGACTTGCTGTGTGGGGTGGATGCTTATGCAAGAAGGTAGAACTTTATACTCATATTTTCTTTTGTCTTCTCTATTAAGTAAGGAGATAGATTTTCAGATTGGGAAGAGTGGACCAAACATTACCAAAAGAGAAATTGAAGCCCAATAAATGGGAAGAATATTAGACAAAGAATCACTCATTTAAAGAAATAATTCACGACTTGTAATGTGAACAAGTTAGGTTTTGGGTACTGAGAGAGGCTTGCCTGAGATTCTTAAACCACTCTTATTTACTGTTGAAGAATTGTAAACAGCAGAAAAGATCCCCAAACAAAGATGGAAAACAACCTAATTTTTAAAAAAGGGAAAAGCTATATATATTCTGGTACACTTGGTGTCGATATTGACCCAAATTCCTGACTTAGTAATTAAAAGGATGATTTGTGAAATTAAGAAAGGCAGTATCCAGGATAGATTCTGGAAAAACAAGTCATGGCCATTCTCATTTTTGTTTGCTGCATTAAAAAATATTTTCTATTGTAAAAAAATCAAATCTACCTTTCCTAGATTATGTTATTTTTATTTATTTCTTATTGGCATATCACCCTTTTCAGTCCTTTTATTTATATATTTTATATTTTCTTTTTTTTTCAGTCTATTGAATTTATGGAAACTTTTGTGTTTGCTATTAAGCTCCAAAGTCTACAAACTGTGAGGCTTGTATTTAAGATTCAAACCCAGACTCCCAGGAAGAAAACCATTGGAGAATGCTCACTATCACTCAGAACTCTCAGCACACAGGAAATGGATTACTCTTTGGATATAGCACCACCTTCAAAAATTCCTGTAAGTGATAGTAGTATGCAAATGACCCTGAAGTATGAATAATTTTAAATTATTAATTAATTTTTTTTTAAGTTTTTTTAGTAGCTGATAACTTAGGAAAAGCAGGAAAGAAACTGTAAACTCAATTAGAGATTGCCTTCATATAGATTAGGAAAGTTGTTTTTAATCATGAGTAAGCTATATATCTGTCCATAAGTTGGGTAGAAAGGAGGTTCTTACAGCTGGTATTTTTTGTAAAGAAGTTGATTATCTATAGTGCTGATTTATTTTTGAGACCTGATGTTTACTTCTCTCAGCTAGCCAGCTGAACACTTCAGTTGTTTAAAAATCCCTAATAATTTAATTCTGTAGTTTCTATGTCATGATAACATTTATAGAAATCAGCCATAAACTTTTATAAGGTCAAACCTTATGTGATTTTAAATTTATATAGGATTTATATTTTATCTACTTTTCAAAAATATTTACGATGACATGAAGTGGTTCTTAATCCTGGTTACACATTAGAATCACCCAGGGAGCTTTAAAAAATGCCCACATCTAAACCAATTAAATCAAAATATTTGCCCGGGGGGATGGGGTGGTGCAGGCAGAGGCATCTGTAATTTTCAAAAGCTCCCCACATGACTCTAATGTATAGCTTGACTTGAGAATCACTAAATTTGAAGGGAAATTAAGTATTAAAAAAATAAAAAACAAAGGATTACTATAATTGATCAAGAATAGTTGAAATATCTTGATTTCTTTATTCCTTGTCTATTATTTTCATCCCCACTGGGTTTTTTTTATAGCATTTATTACAACTAAGAATTATTTAAGTTACTTGTTTTAAACAAAGCAAAGTTTGAGCTTTCATCTGTTTTCTTCATAATTTACTGTGCTCCTAGTAACCTGTCATTTCCTTGGCAATGAATATTTATATGTAGATAGATAGGAAAGAATAAATGATGAATGGAAGCATGCCGAATTAGAGTATTTTGTTAAAATCTGTTTAAGCAAATTTGTTTTGTAATTGTGATAGGAGTTTGTCACTTGCATCTTTGAAACTAGCTTAGTAGACAGTAATCTGCAACTGTAGTTTGTAGAAGGCACAGATATTCAAATGGATAATTCATATATTAAAACTTAAATTAATGAGACTAGTAGAGTATATCAGACTCAACAAAGATATTTTCTGGGGAATTGAGACATTATAATCTTATCTGTCTTGGAGAATCTGAATGAACAATTATGGCTCAGTTTCTACCAAATTATATATCAGAGGTCTAATGTCAGCAAAGGTTTTATTTTATGTATGGCTACCGAATTAGTTCATATGAAAAGTTTTATAAAGTCATTCTTATTCTGATTGAAAGCAAAAGCAATACATTCACTTATTAAAATTCAGCATTTTTTTTTTTTTGCCAAAAGAGAAGTTTTATCATCATTTTAGATGTTTCATAGGGGAGTTTAACCTCAACAGTTGAGCTTATGCTTTTTAAGTGCTAAACTATCTCTTGATTTCTTATGGCATGACCAATTTAAAACACAGAATGATGTTTTAAGAAAACGCCCAAGATTCAGTTAATGGAATGTGCATAGAAAGGCCCTTTCTTAGTGAGTCAGTCATTGGGACTGCTGGGCGATTATCAGATAGGAACCTCTTCATCAGGTGTCGTTCAGCTGATCAGGTGTCGTCAGGTGTCGTTCAGCTGTGCTGTCGCTTTGTCAGAATCAGTATTAGCGAGGAACTTTGTTCCGTCTGCGCTGAGCCGTGTGCGACCTCCTAACGTTCTGCCCCTGCTGTGTGCGTGCTTACCCTTTCAGCGCGTGAAGAGCAATGTGTCTGTGTTCGTGTCGGGACGAGACTGTGCGTCTCTTGCTTTTCAGCCGAGGGCCTCGGAAGGCAGAGAAGGGCTGCTTGCGCTCTAGGACGCCTCCAGCCTGCTTCGCGTGGGCAGTGCTGGAGAGCAGCTTCGGAGCCCCCCCTGCATTTTACTGTTTGCCTCGGGGTTTCTTTCACCTTCTCCTTCTGTTGACAGCCTCCAACTTTCACAGCTCTCCTTGGCCTTGCTTCCATTCGGGGCAGTGATTCAGCTCCCAGCCCGCCAGCCTTTTCTTTGTAGTCATCCTTTGTCTTCTGCTTTTGGTAGCACCTACTCTGATTTCTGCATTTAGAAAAAATAATGATGACTCGCATATGTTACATTTTCAAATCATATTTCATATGTTCTCAAAAATGATTCAAATCACTACATTTAAGTACTTTAAAACTGTGCTTGCTCTTTCAGTGTTTATTTCACTGACATTTTCTCTAGTAAAAGTGCTTAGGAATTCAATTTGTCTTTAATGTGAGTTGTCTTTTGGTCTCCCTGACTTTGAAGAACCCGTGTGTAGCTGTAACTTGCAGTTTCAGAATCCATGAAAGTGAACACGTCACATGTACAGAATCCGTGACAGTTATCTTCTAAACTTTCTCTTAAAACATACAGCTCTGTGTGTCAATAAAAAACAGTGATTTCAAAATTTCTGATCTTAGCTCTTTATTTTTGAATTTTTGAAATATCCCAAAACTTTATTTCTTGATTATCAAATGACACTTTTTTGATATGCAGGTTTGTCATGCAGAACTTGAACTGGGGACTTGTTTTCAAGCAGTGAATAGCAGGATTCAGTTACAGATTCTTGAGGCCCAGTGCCTTCCAAGCTCATCCACACCTCTGACTTTGAGTAAGTATATCAGTGGTTCAAAGTGGAATCTAAAGAAAATATTAGTAAAAGGTAGTTTTGCCTACATTTCCTACAATGGAGATTAAAATGTTAGTAACTTTTATTACTTAACTTAAATATTTATCTTGTAACTTAGAATCACTTTATTGGATTTCAAATTTTAGCCACTGTGTCTACCTGAATCCACTGCCTCTCGATCGTTACCCAGTTGTGACTTCTCTGCATCCGGGGCTGTTTCTTATTTGGCTCATTAGTTACTATAGGTTGAGTGTCCAGAGGACTATCAGATATGTTTCACCAGCCTAGATAATTTGTCCTGTGCGACCTTCATTTCTCTGCTAATGAGAAACTTAATTTTAAAAAACCAGAAATATCAAACACAACCCTTGAACCACTTCTTCCTCCCTGCCCTCTGGGCCCAGCCAGGGTTCTGGTACTTTGGTTGCATGGGCCTGGTTCCCATGGTGCCCCTAGAGCTGGAGGCTGAGGTCAGTCCTACCTAAAGGGCTAAGAGTGGGGGAAGAGTACCCCTTGTTCCTACTAGAAGAAGAGACACCTGGAGCAGATGGAAGTAATGGATGCCCACTGTAACTAATGAGACTGAAAATAAATACAGCTGAGCGTTCAGCTCACAAAGCTGGAAAAACGCAAAGGAAAGAAGTGAGGAGTTAAAGCCAAAGTTGAAGTTGATAAATATTGAGGCAACAACAAAAGATAATCAATAAAAATGAAGGTTTTTTCTTTGAAAAGATCATTAAAATAGACAAACCGGTGGTAGGTTGGATCAAGCAAAAAATAGAACATAACAAGGATGAGAATGACATTCCAACTCGAGAGATTTGTGCCACGTGTAACTACCGAGTCATTTGAACCGCTGTGTAAAAGAAATGATTCTCTAAGGAAAATTGTTCACGTTCACTAGAGAAGAGTGAAAATCTGAATAAAACAGTAACTATGTAAAGATAGTTAAAGAACCTTCTCTAATAAAAGCACAAGGCCAAGATGGTTTTACTGGCAGATTCTACCAAACTTTGAAGGAACATACAATCCCTGTTTTATATAAGCTGTTCCCAAGCATGCAAAAAGATGGAAAAAGTAACTGTGTGAGTTAGCATGTTCTCTATGTCAAGACAGACAGGATAGTACACACAAAAATAGCTGTAGACTACCATCACTTACGTAGACAGACGGAAAAAATCACAAAAGGAAAAATAAGCTAAGTCGAACTTGGCATTAAAAGAAAAAGTTACCAGGACTACAAAGTGTTAATTCTACGAAACAAGGACGGCAGTAGAAATCTGCAGATGTGATGTATCACATTAACAGGTGTCCTCCTGTAATCAAAGCTGCTAATGAGGATTACCAGTGATCTCTGTTTTATAAATCGAATGGTCAGTCTGAGTCCTCACTTTGTGGACTTTCTGGAGCTTCCCGCCTCACTTTCTTGCTACCCTGGCAGCCTCAGCTCTATCCTAACTCACATTAGGCAGACCGCACCTTCTGCTTGAGCTGGAGACATCGTGTGTTAGGATTGGGAGCATGCTTAGATGAAAAGCTATATAAACCCGAATTTTACCCAGTGCAGTTCCTGTCTTCTAAGAGCTGTCTCTTTTCCAATTTCTTCCTACTTTTGGCCAATTTTAGTGTCTTAAATAGTTGTTTTTTATATTTTGCCCAGAGTTTACATTTGTTACCCGTGGGAAGCTATTTATGTAAGCTATTCTACCATTACTGGAAACTACATCTCAAAGTTATTTAAAGAATAGATTTTCTCTAGTGAGCATATGTTTAACTTCTGTAATCTGTAGCAAAGAAGTTTACCTACATGAAATTGTGAAGTAAATTCCTCCCCTTCCCCAGAGTCGGCACCACTGCTTTGTGTCATCCTTTACCATGTGCTCTCCTTTGCTGCTGGTTGTCATCGATGCCTACAATCCCAGTCTTTAATGGCATTCAGGTCGGAAGAAGATTAAATTCACTTGAGGTTACACTAGTTAACATAAAGTGTCGTAAAAATTAAGAAGTTTAGTAGATGTTTTCTGTTATGGCAATAGCTAATCAGATCTTGAAAAGTGGTTTCTTTATATTTTTACAACAAACATATAGGTACATATATTTAAATGGTATTTTAAATAAAATCTCATATATCAAAATTTCTTGTTTTTTAGGTTTTTTTGTGAAGGTGGCAATGTTTAGCTCAGGAGAGCTGGTTTATAAGAAGAAGACACGCCTACTGAAGGCCACCAATGGAAGAGTAAAGTGGGGAGAGACTATGATTTTCCCACTTATACAGAATGAAAGAGAAATTTTTTTTCTCATTAAGCTATATAGCCGAAGCTCTGTAAGAAGAAGACACTTTGTGGGGCAGGTTAGTGGGAGTTTTTATCTTGGATTCTTTCCTTGCACTTTTTTGTGCCCTTAAACAGTTGGTTAACAGAAAGAAATTAGGATAAAAGTGAAGTTTAATAGAGTACAAGTCTTCTGCGTCCTTAGTTAAAATTCAGTGTTGCCACAGAAATCAGATCTTGTCAGACTTTTTCCTTTAATATAGATAGTTGGAATTTCTGAGCAATCAGGCTTATCTTAAAATAAGCCTTTTTTTAAAAAAAAAAAGAGCTTTACATTTTTAATGGGGGGATTAGTCCTTTTCTGAGCTTATCAGCTTTAAAAAGCATGAGAAAGATCAGCTTTTCAGTACGGCCGACTCATTCCTTATGAAGAGGCAACACTAAGTATTTAAATTAAATTCCTTAAGGCTTCGGATACCCAACTCTCTTCTGCTTCATGTTCAGTTCAGTGTTTAGCTCTGTCTGCTATTAACTGAATTATGTTAGGTTTGAACTCGTAGAAAACATCCATTTTAATAGTGGTTGTGCTGTTATTTAGATAGTCAATATGGGTGTCTGGATTAATCCGTTTAAAAGTTCTTAGTAATTTGTATAAGACAACATAACACCTCCCTACTTGCCGGTCCTATAGGAGCTGATTTCCTTTTGTTCTGTACTCTGAGTGGATTCATGGGAGCTGTCTATTGTGTTCTATCTTAATTACAGTTGTTTGACTTACATTTAAATTCCAAAATCTGTATTATTGGTTTAAAAGCTTCTACTTGACAAGATGTCATTAACAGTCTGTGTGAAATCCTCAAATTATATGTGAATTTTATACAGATTGATATTAACTCTTTGGTTTACTTAATGTGTTTTACCTACAATATTTGTAAAAAAAAAAAAATTATAGTTCTTCGTTTTTTCTTACTCAAAAAGTTTAAACTCAAGGATTCATGTAACTAGCATACTTTTCAAAGCCATAAGACCCATGAAGTGAATTCAGTTAAAGTTTTCCAGTATCATCAAGCCTCAACTGTCGTGTATGAATGCAATAGGAGGTTTACTTGACAGATGATTTTCAGGATAACTTTTTTGGTAATTTTACTTTCTTGGTTGAGATTCTAGTTAAGAATAATTCTGGAAAGGTCTTGCGGGTCCTCTGTCCCCTGTAGTGTCTCCGGTAGCTTTAGGCGCCACCGTTATGGAGCAGAGCCAAATGTGGATCAAGCTCGCCCACTCCTGTCAGCCAGAGCGCTCTTAGTTACCTGATTTTATATCAGGGTTGTTTGCAAGATTTTATGTGAAGGAAAGTTCTTCAGACCATGAAATTAAGGGGAAAAGTTTAAAGACCTAATTTCTTTATTTAAAAGAATTAGAGCCTAACCGATGTGGCTCAGTGGTTGAGCTCAAGGTTTGATTCCCAGTCGGGGCACATGCCAGTGTTTTGGGCTCGATCCCCAGGAGGGGGCCTGCTGGAGGCAGCCGATCAGTGTCTCATCATTGATGTTTCTCTCTCTCTCCTTCTCCCTTCCTCTCTCTGAAATCAATGAAGACATATTTAAAAAAAAATAATAATAAAAGAATTAGAAAGTGAATATCAAAGTAGTTAACCCAAAGCAACAGCATTTGTTAAGTGCTTGAGCTGAGGTGAGAATTCAGGTTTTTTTAATCCCTGCCACCTTACCTCCGTGATATGTAACCATTGTGTGTCTTGCCTTTGCATAATTTCCCAAGTTCATTTGCATCTGTTATCTAAAGTTGCTTAAGTGATGAGTAATGTTTACTGTGGATTATTACTTAATTATTTACTGTGGATCAAGAATGACTGCTTATTAGATTTCAATTAAAATTGCAGTTTTATATAATGTACAAGGTGCTTAAAAATGCACATTCCTTACCAATCTAATTTAAATCAAGATTAGTCTGAGCTAATCTTTACAAAAATGTTTTTGAGTGATTGGGATCAGTTTTAAGTTGAGCTAGATTTATTGAATAAGAAAGGGTACTAATTATTTTGGGGGAAATGATTGTGTAGTATCTCACATTGAATTTTTAAATTGAATTGGATCATACAAAATAGTCCTCAGAGTGAATAAATAGGTTAAATGTTTTCACATTTAAGTTTCACATAGAGAAATCAAACAAACTTTTGGAAAAGTCGAAAGATGTTTAGTTGAAAACATGTAAACCAAACTTCCAATTGTCCATCATCAACAAGAGTAATTAACAGCTCACCGTTATTGTGTTAAGTGGTTGTACTGTTCCTTTACAGATTTGGGTAAGTGAAGACAGTCATAATGTTGAAGCGGCAAACCAGTGGAAAGAGACTATTACCAATCCAGAAAAGGTTGTTATCCAGTGGCACAAATTAAATCCATCTTGAAGACTTCATACACTGCCTGACAAAGAATCTGACATTCTTTTAGAAGACAAGATTTCAATTTGCTGCCAATGCGAACAGACAAATCAATATATTTCTCAAGTCTTTTATGGAGGTCATAATTATAGTATATAATGGATCTGTTAGAACATTAACCTTGATAAAAATGGTATGAATTATATCAAATATCCAAAGTAAAGGAAATATTTAAAAACTGTGCCAAAATAGACAATAAAATAAAAGGGTTGTATTACCCGGGCAAACTAAATAAATTCTAAAACCAATGAAAATATCAACCATGGATAGTTACTGCCATATTGTGTTCATAGGGTTTTTTTTAAACTTTACCTAGATATTCAAATCTAGTATATCAAGTCTCTGTCAGTGCTGTTAGACATTTGGAAGCCTTTACTACTGACTGTTTCAGTACTAATCATTATTAATTGTATCTGGACTTCACTGTTTACTTCTTGCTACATATTTTCTCGCAGAAAGCAAAAATGAATTGAACTACTTCAATTCCTGGGGAAAGTTAGTCCCTGTGTTTATCATTTCTTACCCATAAGGTGTCACATTGCCAGTTTATCTCTGAGAAACTTCACATATAGGAAACTACATTTTGGCAAAAATAATGAAAAAACCAGAGGTTGAAGTTTGATTGGAAAGCAATATACACACATCTTGCTGGGTTTTTTTCCTCCCTTAAATATTTTACTGTTTGTTTTATTTGGAATAAGAGTATCATGCATGTGGCCCATCCTAATTAGCAGAATTAAATGAGCTTGAATAGCAAATTCAGTACTTTATGATAATCATGTCCTTGTTTTTAAATATAAATTACTTGTTCTGTAATCCAGAATGTTAGAGCATTTTCCCTTTTTAAGAAAATAACCATACATGATTACACCATGTAGCAAATAAATACTTTCTATTGCAGTTTCTCTCAGGCACTCATTAGAACTCATTATGTGTGGATAATTTCGGTTTAGTTGGCCATGCACTCTATGGCCAAAAACAGTTGCTATTTGGAGAAACAAATAAGGCCATCCTCAATGGTGGAAAATTTGACTATTTTTGCTAATGAGTAGACCAAGTGCTGCTCTGCGTTCATGGTCTTCCATTTTTCTTTCCTTCTTACCTTGTCCCACGCTGCCAGGAAAGAGGTGGTGATGTTTTAGGCCAGAAGCATACTTTGCTGTAGCTTAAGCATGCCCTCTTCACTCCGGTTCTTATGTTCTGTGTATCCTGTTAAGGTTTTCCCAACCTTAATAAACACTTAATTCCCCCTACCCTCGGTGTTACCTTTCCTCCAGTGATAAAATGTACATACTTTACATGCCCTTTGCTCCTGCTGCCTAGAGTTTATGGCATATCGATGGTGGTGACAGGTGTTCTGTCTGCATTTTGAAATACTTTTTTCAGATTTGTGAAAAATGGCATATTGGCCAGTATTCATATGGGCTTTTAAGATGAATCACATTGTGTGGTAGTCTTTTGAATCTTTGAGACAAATGGCAACTATTTAAAAAAATTTTTTTCTATAAATTTTTTTTTAATCATCACCCGAGGACATGTGTTTTTTTAATTGATTTTCGGGAGAGAGGAAGGGAGGAGAGAGAGAGAAACATTGATCTGTTACCTCCCGTATGTGCCCTGACAGGGATCCAGCCCACAACCCTTCAGTGACCGCGCCAACCGACTGAACCACACTGGCTGGTGCGAAAAAACATTTTTGTTAATACACTTTATTTTCTGGAGCAATTTTAGGTTCACACAAAAGTTGAGAGGAGGTCACAGAGAATCCTTTTATAACACCTGCTCTCACATGTGCACGGCCTGCCTCACTATCAACATCTCACACCAGAGTGGTGCATTTAGTAAAACCATTGAGCCTACACCGACATACCCCCAAAGTCTATAGTTTACATTAGGGCTCACTCTTGTCCTCTCTAAGAGTTCTGACAAACGCCTAATGGCATGTATGCACCACTGTGGCACCGTGTAGAGTAGTTTCACTGCCCTGACTGCTCTGCAAATGCACCTATCGCAATAGCCACCAAAGAAGGAGGTGTATTAGCTTTTAGGTAATAAATAACAGACTTTATTGTTTGAAGAAATCTAGAAGTTTATTTGAGCAGTTTTTTGTGTTCGATTATTGCTTTTAGTTCCTAAACTTATTATATGTAGTTATGTATTTAACTCAATTTTTAACTATTTAATGTTCAATATTTTTACAATATGTGTATAATGTATAATTTGAGGGAAAGCGATGATTTCTTGGTTTCTTGTATGTCGTAGAATCCTAGGTAAATAAAATAATAAAAAGAAAACCTTTTCATTTAAGAGCCCTTTCAGTTAGAGAAGTGTTGACATCACTAACATCCCAGAGATTTTAATTAGTGTTTACTTAATCCTTTCTCAGGTGAAGAGGTACCAAATAGAGATAATCTGGTTTGTCTTGTTGAAGCTTTATGTGGAAATATAAAAAGAAACACACTTTTTTGTTAATAGTTACTCATGTTATGAGAAAAACATTAGAAGCTAGTAATAAAAAATGAGATACTACACAGAAATCACTTCTCTTTGTATTTACTTTGGCATTTCTTGACCTTTGCTCACTTACAATTAGAATGGAACCAAAACGATGTTGAGTGACCAGAGAAAGCCATGGAAAGATTCATGTTGCCAGCTGATAGCTTGCATAGTACTGTTCCCTAGCTGTATTTACTTACAAGCTTTCAGATTAATAAAATTAAAATATCTGCAGCCCATGTCAAAACATCACATCACTATTTGGCCTTCATTTAGTTCTGCATGATTTCCTAGAGAAATTACCACTGAAGTATATCAGTTTCAGCTCTTATCATACTGTTAAGGAAGCAGTGGGATTTTAAACATATGTTATTTAACTGTGGTCTGAAAATAGCCTAAACTAAACTTTTGTTTGAATTCAGGTATATGAATTTCTCTGATCACTAATGTGCTAAAACTGTGTATCCCAGCAAAAATTTCCATTGTTTATTTAATCAAATAATTGCTTATTTATGAAGGATTTCAGAAATTTGCAATTTATTTCAACTTTTTCTACTGTGGTAGTTATGGATATTTCAAGGATTTACATCTCTTCTATGTTATCTCTCTGGGCAATCTCTTCTATTCCCATGACTTCAAGTGCTGTCTGCCAGCTAAAGGCTGGTGAGTGACTCTCTCGTCCCAAATCTTGCTAACGAGCTCCACTGTCATTTGGATAGTGTGGACATCATGTCCTGAATCTATCTCAGACCTAACTGTTGATTTCCCATTCCCCCCCAAGCCTGGCCTTCACTGTTCCCCATCTAAGTAAGGGGACCTGCCACCCACCTGGTTGGTCATCCCCGAAACCGAGGAGTCACTTTGGAGCTCCTTTCTCTCACCCCCCAAACCTCACTCAGTCACCCTGTTGGGAAAGGACGTCCTAAGTAGAATCCCTGTAACTTCCCTGGTCGGAGGCATCACCTCCCCCCCACAGCACTGCACTCCCCCCATAACTGGTCTTCTGCCCGCCTCGTATTTCCCTCTAACCCACCACCCTGCAGCCAGAGGGATGTTTTTAGAATACACGTATGATTGTCATCCTTCGCCCGGCTGCAGTTCGTATGAGGTCCGGAATCCTTAACGCGGCGTGCAAGGCCCGCCTGCGCGCCAGCCCCGCCTGGAGCCGCTGCGGCTGGTCCGTCTGCGGCCTTGGAGGACAGCCCGCACCTGCCTTCCTCGCGGCCTCTACAGGTGCTTTGTCTGTGGAACGGCTTCCTCTTTGTTCTCCCAGTTGCTAAATCCAGGTCTTTTTTTTAGATGCTAGCTTTACTGTCTGTTCCTCAGAAGAGTCTCTTTTTACATCTTAGGCAGTGTTAAGTCCGATTTTCATGTTTGATTTTTTTCTATAGCTTTTATCATAATTGCGATTAAACTGATGCATAACTCTTGTCTCATGTCTCTCCTGTACTGCAGTTTGCATGAAAGTTAGGTCACATTGCTTCATTCCTGAGGGTAGCACAGTGCCTGGCACATAAGAGGTTCATGGCAAATGTTTGTTCATTCATTTCACTGATAGGCAGTGTTTGGGGTGTTAGGGATACAGCACCGAATGAACACAGATATGAACGAACACATTGAGTCATGTTTTATTGCTCAGTAAAGCGGTAAAGGCCAGTATCTTGTTGAGATAATACACTATTAGTACATTTACTTTTAAAATTCATTGACGTATTTCTTAATTATAGAAAAGAAATTTGATAGCCTCACACTATGAGGTAGGGCCTAGGGAAAACAGACCTAGAAAAAAATTTCTTCTGAAATTCTGGGCAGTGTTTTTAACATAATTAATGCTAAATTTTGTAGATTGCTGAGATATTCATCTAATTTTACCTTATTGTTGCATGTTAACAGCTTAATATGTGTCATAACCAAGCAAAAAATTGTATTTATTTACAACATTTTTGTTTTGCAGAGAGCCAGGTAAGTTTGATTCCTGCATAAAACTGGAAAGATGCTTAAATTGTGCCCAGCTTTGAAAATTTCCTATAAGATGTAAATAAACAGGATGCATAAGACTTCTGTAGAATAGAAGACAAGTTGAAGATTGTCCAGGTGACAGTCCCACCTGGAAGGACAGGATGAGAATTTTGGAGGCCTCTTCTGATAGGATTTAAGAAAGGGATTCAGGGAAGAGCCCGTTAGAGAGGTAAGCCTGAGCCCGTAGGCACCTCAGTACTGGGGACTTGTCCTCGCAGAGTCTAAGTCAGGAGATAAGGAAGGCGGTGGGGAGGATTGCTGAGTAATGATCTCTTACTCATATGAAAAGGGGCCCTGGGAAGAACAGATTGGCAGCCAGAAAGAAGAGAGGCCTGTGAGAGGAAGAAGAGCTCACGGGGACCAGTTAAGGCTGGAAGAGTAGCGAGGTAAGGGTGCAGCTGTGCAGCGAACCCTCAGTGCGTTGCGTCTGTGCTTCCTCCTACTTACACTCTACACATGGCCACCTGGTCGTCATAACTCAGCTTCCCTTCAGAGGACTGTCTGCAAAGCTCTCACACTGTTCCCCCCCTTTCCCCCATCCTCCCTCCTCTCCTTCACCCCTCTCTCCCCCCTCCTGCTGTTTATCAAAATGCATGCTCAATGTTTGCTTTTTTCATAGAAAATCTGAAAACTAGTTTGGTCTACTGTAATAAAATCTTTGACTCTTGTGTCTGGAAAAGACCAGAAGAGTCCTCTAGTATAAATGCCCATCTACCCAGAACATAGGAATATTTATTCAGTAAGTATTCATTTGATAACTACTGTGTGCTCCTCATTTTAGGTGCTGGGAATACACCTAATAAGCAGAAACCCTGCCCTCATAGAGCTTATGTTACAGTGAATATATCAGGACACACAGCATGTCGCTGCCTACAATCTGATGGGTTTCATGAATGAATGAGCAGGTAAAAGATCGGGAAATCTGTTCCTGGTCTGCTGAGTGGCTGTTCGGTTTTCTAATCGTTGTTTAATTTCCTGCTATCTTAGCTTGCTTCAAGTTCTTATGTTCATAATATATGGGTGAGTTGTTACCTAGGGTTTTGGTGTGTGTTTCCCCCCCCCCCAAAAAAAGTACCCTTAAAGATAACTGTTTTCCTTGATCTACTCTGAGCTAAAAAGCAATTTTTAGAATAGCTCACTCGTAAATCAGTTTTTATCTGGCTTTAAAAGATAGTAGAGATAAAACAGATTTTCTAAATGTGATTTATTTATTTATTTATTTTTGACTTTAGACAAAAAAGACAATGGACATCTTTGTTTTGTAATAAGTTATTTTTAGAGTATTTGGGAAGGCCACAGGGAAAATACATCCTATTTTCTGCATTTACTTTTTTCCTGTGTGTGTTCGTATTTATATTCCTCAGTGTAGTCGCATGAGTTAAACCTCTTGTATCATTTAAGGCTGGAAGGAAAATGAAAGACAAAAGGTACAGAGACATTGTCTTAAAATGTTAAAACTGGATTGTTTATTAACTAAGTAGGGTTTCTTCTGTGGAACACTGAAAAAGTACTCGAGTCTTTTCTAAAATATTTCATCTATTTTTCCTTAGAGACGTTTTTATTTTTTTTGAAGCATGTGGGGAAGGCAAAAGGAAGGGTGCGCTGGAGATGGTGGGCTTTTGCAGGGAAATGGTGACATCAGGGGTCAAGAAAGTCACATTCAGTGGTAGGATTTGGTTTATGGTGTGTGTGCGTGTGTGTGTGCACGTGTGCCCATCCATGCACGCAACACGCATGTCCTTTATCTTGTAGAAGCAGAAGAGTAGCATCTGTTTTCTTGAAAGTGAGGGGAATAAATGATTCCAACAGGGTTGGAAGAGTGACGGAAATATTATGACAGATTTGATCACAGTCAAGTTTGTTTCTTTTCCCAATCTAGAAAAAACTAACCTTGAGAAATAACAAAGGGGAAAAGTTTTCCCTCTTTGAGTCCAAAAGAAAGTAAGTTGCAGAAAACATAACAAAACAGCGGGAGAATGTTTGGAACGATGGTTTGGCTCTTTTGGCCGAGAGCGAAGGGCTCGCGAACCGGCAGGAGCTGCTCAGCGCGTCTAGTATCCCTTCTCTCTGCTCTGAAGATCCTAAGTGCTCTAGGGGCTCCTATTCCTGGGTCCTTCTTGAAAGCTGAGATTGTTTAAAAAACACCTTTTTTCCCTGGCGATATTACCTGGGATATCACCAAGATAATCGTTCTTTACTTTTTCCTTCCCCGACAAACCTGAAGGTTGGTAATGACGCCCTTTCATCAGTAGCACTGAGCCGCAGTGCTAATAATTTGCACCCAGGTTGTGAATATTGAAAAAAGTCCCTTAGGTGATTTTGTTATACCCCTTGTAGAATTAATGAAGTAGGTGCCTGGGCACACCTAGGCTAGGTAGTTTTGTGGAGAGTTTTTGTTTCCAAAATTTTTTTTGTGGTAAAATACACAACAAAATTTACCATCTTAACCATTTTTAAGTGTATATAGTTCAGTAGCATGAAATATATTCATAAAGTTCTGCAGACACCACCATCCATTTTCACCTTGTAAAACCCAAACTGTATGCCCATTACAAATAACTCCCTCCCTCCCTCCCCCCAGCCCTTGGCAGCCACCGTTCTCCTGGCTGCCTCTGTGATTCCGACTGCTCTAGCTCTCATGGTTAAGTGGAATCATACAGTATCTGTCTTTTTGTGACTGGTTTATTTCACTTAGCATGATGTCCTCGAGGTTCATTAATGTTATAGCATAGGTCAGAGTTTTCTTTCTTTTTAAGGCTGAATGATTTTCCATTATATGTATGTACCACATTTTGCTTATCCAGTCATCCGACAATGGATACTTGGGTGGTTTCCATATTTTAGCTGTTGTAAATAATGCTGCTACATGCACAGGTGTACAGATATCTCTCCAAGACTCTGCTTTCAATTCTTTTGTGTATGTACACAGAAGGGGAGTTTCTGGATCCTATGGTAATTTCATTTATATTTTTTTTAATTTATCTTTATTGTTGAGAATATTACAGGTATCCCATTTCCCCCCCCAATTGATCCCCTCCACTTCGCTCCCACCCCCTTCCCAGGCCTTCACCCCGTTATTGACTGTGTCCATGGGTTATGCATATATGCATATAACTTCTCTGGTTAATCTCTTTCCACCCTCCACCCCCCTTCCCTCTTTCCTCTGAAATATGATCGTCTTTTGCATGCATCAATGTCTCTGGATCTATTTAGTTCGTCAGATTCTTTTGTTCATTAGCTTCTTGTTAAAGAAGACCCTTCAACTTTTCGTGTAGTGCTGGTCTGGTGGTGATGAACTCCTTTAGCTTTTTCTTATCTGTGAAGCTCTTTATCTGACCTTCGGTTCTAAATGATAGCTTTGCTGGGTAGAGCAATCTTGGTTGTAGTTCCATGTTTTTCATCACTTTGAATATTTCTTGCAACTCCCTTCTGACCTGCAAGGTTTCTGTTGAGAAATCAGCTGACAGTCCTATGGGTGCTCCCTTGTAGGTAACTAATTGCTTTTCTCTTGCTGCTTTTAAGATTCTCTCTTTGTCTTTAACCTTTGGCATTTTAATTATGATGTGTCTTGCTGTGGGCTTCTTTGTGTTCCTCTTGTTTGGGACCCTCTGTGCTTCCTGGACTTGTAAGTAGATTTCTTTCCCCAGGTAGGGGAAGTTTTCTGTAATTATTTTTTCAAATAGGTTTTCAATTCCTTGGCCTCTTTCTTCCCCTTCTGGCACCCCAATAGTACGAATGTTGGGCCTCTTGAAGTTGTCCCAGAGGCTCCTTATACTATTTTCATATTTCTGGATTCTTTTTTCTTTTTGCTCTTCTGGTTGGGTGTTTTTGTTTCCTCATGTTCCAAATTGCTGATTTGATTCTCAGCGTCCTCTATTCTACTGTTGATTCCCTGTAAATTATTCTTCATTTCAGTTTGTGTAGCCTTCATTTCAAATTGGTACTTTATTATGTTATCGATTTTCTCAGTTATTTCCCCAATAGTCTGCTTAAACATCCTTATAAACAAAATTCTGAACTCTGTATCTGTTAGCTTGCTTGGATCTATTTCATTTAGTTCCTCTTCTAGAGATTTCTTCTGTTCTTTCCTTTGTGACATGTTTCTTTGCCTCCACATTTAGTCTGCTTCCAGGTGTTTGTTTCTATGTATTAGGTAGAGCTGCTATGTCTCCTGGAATTTGTAGAGTGGCTTTGTGTAGTAGGTGTCCTGTAGGGTCCAGTGGCTCAGCCTCCCCAGTCACCTGAGCTGGGCCTTCCAGGTGCTCCCCTGTGTGGGCTGTGTGCACTGTCCTGTTGTAGTTGAGCCTTGGTTGCTGTTGGCGTCCCTGGGAGGAACTGACCCCCAGGCCAATCAGCTGTGAGGACCAGCTGCAACTACAGCCAAAGAGCTGCTGTGCTGGAGACACCCCTATGGAGCAGGATTTACTTCAGTGGGGCTTTGGTGTTCACCAAGTGCGCCCCTTGAGTGTGTCACTCGTGGATGTGGTAGGGTTGTAATCCAGCGTGGTCGAGTCTGACCACCAGGTGCACTGTCTCTGGGGCCTCCCGGGAGGTGCAAAGTCAGCCTGTGCCAGTGCCTTGCCCAGGGCCCCCCAGCATGAGCTACACAGCAAACCGTGGTTGGCTGCTCCTTGTGCTGGGCTTGGAGGTGCCCAGGAGAGGCCCAGCTATGAGCCAGTGCAGCTGCCGCTAGTGCCAGGCCTGGGGCCGCTTATTAGGCCGTATGGGGCCCGCTGCTGCTTGTTTGAGAGATTTTAGGAAAGTCCTAAGCATGAGGCTGGAGAGGCCACTTGCATAGAAAAGCCCCTGGAAATGGCCCGGATGAGCTGCAGGTGGGGAGGGGCGGGGCCTCCGGGAATCACGGGGCGGGGCCAAAGGTGAGTCAGGTGCTGGCGACTCAAACATGGCGCCTGCCTGCCGGCTGTGTGCGGGGAGGACTCGCCACAGGAGCCATGGCCTCCGCCAGCCCTTCTGCCTGGGAGGAAGCCGCCCTCCGCCTCTCGCCCGGATCTCAGGCAGGTTAGTCCCCCCCGAGTGTCCCGGGTCCCCTCAGGCTGCTGCCCGGCGCTGGGCTCAGAGGGAGCGTCCGAGTGAGTCCGTGCCGGGCCCTTTAGAGGAGCTGCTGGGGCTCCGCAGCCTCCGAGACCCTCAGGGACAGTCCCCGCTGGTTTCACACCTGAAGTTGTGGGGACGTCTCTTCCCGGCCCTGGAGCCCTGTGCTGGGGGCCTGCTGTGGGGCTGGGACCCCTCCCTCCTCCAGGAAACCCCCACCGCCGAGATTCCCTCCCGGGTTTAACCCGCGGCACCGGGTGTGGGCCTGAGGCCGCGTCTCCGAGATCCAGCCCCGATCCGCCCGCGTCTGCGCCCCTCCTCCTGGTCTCGGTGCTGCTTCAGGTCCCTGGTTGTGGGGCTTCTGTTCAGCTGGATCTCAGGAGGCTCAGAGTGACGGTGGTTCTGGATTTTAGTTGTGATTTTGATGTGGTTGTGGGAGATGGCGGGTGCAGCTGTTACCTACGCCTCCAGCTTATTTCTCTCTGGGTAATTTCATTTTTGATTCTTTTGAGGAACCACCGCACTATTTTCCATAGTTGCCATACCATTTTACATTCCCACCAACAGGGCAGGAACAACGAGGGTTCCAGTTTCTCCACATCCTAACTTTTTACTTTATTTACTTCTTTTATAATTGCCATCCTAATTGGTGTGAGGGGGAATCTCTTTGCAGTTTGGTTTGCATTTCCCCAATGAATAGTGATGCTGGGCATCTTTTCATGTGCTTATCGACCCTCTGTCCATCTTCTTTGGTGAAATGTCTATTCAGGTTCTTGGTTCTTTTTACGAATTGGGTGTTTTTGTTGTTACTGAGTTTTGGGAGTTCTTTATATGTTCTGGAAATTCATCTATCGTATGTATGGTTTGCAAATAGGATCTGATCCTGTGAGCTGCCTTTTTACTCTGTCGACACTGTCTTTTGAGGCATAAAATTTTTTAACTTTTATGAAGTCGAATTTGCTTATTTTTACTTTTGTGCCTTTGGAGTCATATCCGAGAAGCATTGGCAATCCTTGGCCATGTAGTTTTATCTTCAGGCAGCTCACACATTAAAATGTAATTTGTCCTTTTGGGTTTCTAGAGTGTTTGTTCCTTATAAATATTATTGCATAGATATTTTTCCAGTCCTAGGAGGGAGAAAAGTAAACTAGGTACAGTTTTTTTTTTGGCAACCATTGTTCCCCTCCTTGTCCGTGTACACTGACCTCAGCCACACGTGTTCAGGGGTAAGCACAGGCCAGCTTGGACCTGCCTCTGCTCCTGCTGTCGGTCTCTCTCTTGACCGATCCTGGGCTGCATCAGGATGCCAGAGACATTCTACCTGAAGCTGAGTGTCAGATGGGCAGGGCCGAGTCTAGAACACTAGGAAAGCACTATATCCTCAGTGTTTCCCAAATCCTCTGTGGGGAACCTCCCCATGCACCCAGCACTCACCATTCCCATCAATCAACCAAAATATTAAAGGGGAGCCTTCTAAAAAATACCCTGGTGACACAGACAGGGCAGCCACTGGTTTGAAATAACAACTATAATACAAAGTTTGGCTCTGGATATTTTTAGCTGGATAAGCTTAGACAAGTTACTTAATTTGGGAATCTTCCATTTTCTTAATAGTAAATTAGAGATGAAAATACCTGCTTGTCTGCCTCAAAGTTTGTGGAAAAATGAACAAGTTTTAAAGCTGCACATATCATAATATGCCATAAAGGAAACTGTTAAGGGCTAATTGCAAAGTCAGGCATTACTAGTAAGTGCCTGACACCATGCGAGGCAGTGTGGAATAACAGTATCTAAGATTCCTTTCCTATCTGAAATAAGCTCACATCTACTTGGGAGGACATATGTGATACAATATGCTGCTTTGGATCGCCACTTTATACACTGTTAACAACAAATAACACTTCACCCTACCAGGCTGGTTCTATTATTAGTCCTGTTTTACAAGAGGTAATGACAGACAGTGATCTTGAATAATTTTGGCGATCATATAGCGATAGGAAAATGGCAAGCCCAAAAATGAAACCCATGAAGTCCAAACTTCAGAGTCCAGACTTCACCTTGACAATTACTATCTCCTGTGATTGTTACTAACTAGTTAGCAGGGACAGTAATTAAGTGGACTTCGTTATGGGAGAGATCAGTGTGGTAATTTTCTCAAAGGCCCTATGCGAACAGCTTTCCCTCAGAGCTCTGCTTTTAGCTTTATGATAAGCCATGAGAATAGCTTAAATGTTAAAACTAAGGCTTCTTAATGTTTCCTCCCTCTGAAAGTCCTCAAAATCTGTCAGTCTATTGAAAATGGAGAGCTCCTGATGGATGTCTTTATGGAATACTCAAGACTAGAAGGCGTCTTCCAGGAAATCTCCACGCATGTCCTGTAGATGCCAACGTCGCTGCCCACATGGGAGCTGGCTCTGCCAGGGGACACTATATTTACAGTGGACACCAAGCATAGCTTATTAGGACTCTTTCATTGGGCCCCATATACTTTGTTTTTAAAATAGGATGTTGGAAGGTGTTAATCTTTGGTCTTCGGGCCACATTTGTAAAACATTGATTCAATTGAATTGTTCCTTTGTAAAGCAGAAATAGCTTTTCAGGACCTTGTATGATTGATTGTTGGTGCTTGCCACGAGACAGGAGGTAAACGTGGCTGTTGTTTGAGAAGGGAGGCGGGGGTGACTTGGGGAGACCAAGACTGCTCAGGATAGCTACCCCTGAATGAAGTCTGTGGGTGCAGCGTCTGGGCCCACAGCTTTGCAAGGCGTGAGTTTCCATTCTGTCAGAACACTAATAAATTAGGGGGGCTGGCTCAGCTAACAAAACGTTCCAAAGTTGATGTACAAACTACGCTACTAGTTTTCTAATTTATAAAAGGACAGTCACTTCCCATGACAGGAATATTAATGTCTACCCTCATGATCAATCTGTTTTGTGTCAAGGCACCTACAAAATTGAATTTTAGAGGCCAGATAATTGTTTGGGCCTTTAAATCAAAGCAAAGGGAAATGGGCTGTAGACAGAGTCATCCAGGCTCTGGTGCGGATGGTGTAACATCCTGCCCCACACAGGGTATGGCTGAAGATCCTTACTGCCCCATGCCCATACTTAGTGTCTTTCTCGGGAGGGTACAGGACCAGCACAGTTTATTCTGCCTCTTCGACTTTCACTTTTGCTATATTTCATCCTGATTATCTCCACCTATTTACAGACTCTATGGCCAGGCAGGTTATCATTTAGTCAATGAAGTCGCCACTTGCTCAGTTGTACTCACATTTTATGATGCCTCCCAGACATACCCGGGTCGCCTGAAGTGCAGTGCTAGGAGCTCCCTCACTCTTTGGAAATGTATAGATGTATGTTTGGTAACATATAAATGAAGGCTCCAGGCTGGTAGTTTTTCTGTCAATAGCATTTGAAGTATTTGACACAGTTGATTACTCCCTCCTTTTAAAAAACACTTCATTTTTGAGAACTTTTTGATTCAGTTGTTACTGCATGGGCAGGGATAGCCTTGAGCACTGTAGAAAACATGAAGGGAAATATGACTGTCTCTCAGAGGGTAAGGAAACTAGACAGGGCTTGTTTGGGAGGCTTCCTAGCACTAGGAGGGCAAGAGAAATGTATCAGTGCCCAAGTCCTCTCTGGCTTGTCAAGGAGCATCTCGGGCCACCATCTTCCTCACGTGCATCTGTGAGTATGTCGGTTGGGATTTGGATGACTGGAGCTCAGAGTTTCCAAATAGTGATGTTTTCCAAAGATATAGGGAATTGCTCTGTAAAACACCTGTGTGTCTTTGTGTGCTCCTCAACTCTCTAGCAGGATTCCCATGTTTATCGCGGGGCCGTTCGAAAGCGTTGGAAGTGTACTGTTCATACTGTTGGCAACTTAGTTGACTTCCCTGAAAGTGACTGTTGTGTTTTTCTGCCTTAGGAAGGAAATAGTGAGAAGCAGCTTCTTCATTCCCGGAATGGTGTACGGCTGTTTTGAAAGAAATGTAGTCGTATATTGGCATTATGTTTTAAAGATGTACTGATAATCCCCATACGCCACAGTATTTCCTGCAAGTTTCAGAAGTAGAGTTTCTTCATTATGAGAACTTTAGTGCATAATGTTACTAAATATTAAGAAAGGAGATTCCTTCGCTCAGTTACCTGAAAGCAATTTCTCATCTGCATTATTAAACAACACGGCCGGGTGATCATCATCAGTTCAGCATATTGCAGCTGTGCTTGCTAGAGAAGTTACAAGTTCTTAGAGCTAAAGCTTCTGAGGAATTTACTTAACCTGAGGTTGATCTTTCTGCTTAGTGTCTTTAGGACATGATCACAATGACAGAAATCGTCAGTGATTTTTTGTTTTGGAGGGGCGAAAAGGGTTACTATAGTGTACTTATAAAAAAAAAAAACACAGCACGAAGCTTACATTTATGGAAAAGGCTGTATCTGTTAAAGTTTCAAATAATTTCATCATGGAGAGGGAGTAATAATAACAAGGAAACAAATACATACAAAGTCCTAGGCAGGCATGGAGAAAAAACAGGAGTAAGACAGCGTTTACCATGACCAAGCCAATCTTGCCATACGTGTAATCATGTCCGTTTGAAGAGGCTAATTAATGCCCACACCCAAAGAAAATTATAAACACATGAGAAATGGTTTATCTTATACAGGTAAATGACTTAAAATTAATCCGGGTAAATGTAGCTTTCAAGTCAACTAATGGATACTGGGTATCTAGTCTATGTGGGATCCAGAGAAGACTGTATTTCTGTATCATTTTTTTCTGTTTTATAATTAAGCCTATATACCAGTCATTTAAATTTTTTTATTTTTCCTTTACTTTTCCTTCATATATCGCCTCGCATGCATGTCTATGAGACAGCGGTGGGAAGAAGTGCCCGGCTGACCTTTGTGTAACAATGACCTAACGGTTGGATATCTTCCAGTTTGATCTGACTCAAGTTAAATAGTAATAGTTAATATTAACCAAGAGAGATTAATTACATGCCAGAAGCCTCTTGAAATAGCCTGTCCTGGAAAAGGAGAAGTAATTTGATGATATGTAAATCCGTACTCCTTGGGAATGCTCGTTTCCCCTTTTCTCAGGGTACAGAATGTGGCACGGGCCGTGATAAAATCCGATACCTGCATCATTGGCTTGGGTCTTGGGTTTATATGTGGGTGTCTCGTGTGTATTCTAGCCCTTTGGGGCTGTGCTTGTCTTGTTTTCCATTGCCTGAAACACTTCAGTCAGTGCCTTCCTTTGCCTTCCCCAATTCACCTACCTGATTTCTACATATTGTGAGTCTCAGCTTAGAATCACTTTCCCCAGGAAGCCTTCTGCATTAGTGTTCCCTAGGGAACAGAGCCAATAGTATATGTGTGTGTGTGTGTGTGTGTGTGTGTGTGTATTTATTTATAATAATATATTTTAATTATATAATATCAATAATGTATTTTATTAATATATTTACTAATTAAAATTATTTTAGTTTATAATTAAAATAATGTATTATATATATATATATGTATAAATTATGAGGAATTGGCTCACCCCGTTATGGAGTCTGGGAAGTCCAACATCTGCAGTGTAGGCTGGCAGGCTCGAGACCCATGAAAGCACATGGTGCAGTTCTAGCGCAACGGCCAACTGCCAGGAGAGCCGATGCTGCAGATGAATTCTGAAGGCAGTCTGCTGGAGAATTCCCCATTTTTTTCTCGATTTAGGCCTTACTGGATTGGGTGAAGTCCACCCACATTATGGAGGGCAGTCTGCTTCACCCAGAGTCCACCAGTTTAAATGTTACTCATATCCAAAAACGCCTTCCAAGTCGACATATAAATTCACCATCCCCCACACCATTCCTCTTCTCACCCTAACCCAACTTTGGGTGTAGGGCCCTAGATGCCTCAGTTAATTCTGTCAGTGCTGTGCCACTTTTGCTTTTGAAGAAACAATAGAAATAACTTATTTTATAAAATTAAGAAATTTCTGGTTTGCAGTTACACTGAACGCTGCGGATGTGATCTGACCAGCTCATAGTGCTTGCAACACGATTTTTCTGTCCTGTGGCCTAGCTGCCGTACCTCTGTTAATGTGACCCGGGATTTCACTCATTCCACCCCATTTGTCACTCTTTGAATCTGCCACATGACCTATCGTTAGGGGATTTTAGTTGTCTTCTTCCAGTCCTGTTTTTCAGTAATTGATGACGTCATGTAAGTGTAGATTTTCACATTATAGTTCTGTTTTAAAATATTAAGTTATTTGGCCCAGCTGATTGATCTTAGATTCCTAGAATCTTAGAGTAAAACTAACATAACTGGGGACCAAAGTAAATGTTGCATAGATTTATCAGCTAGTTAGTAACAGAGCTGAATCAAAGATTCATGTTTTCCGGTGTTTAGTCTAGTGATCTTTGACTCAACAGACATCAAGTACCTGTTATTATCTCCAGGTGATGCGTTAAATGCTATATTTTGGTTAAAATCATTTTAGAATGTCTAAAAGCTTTATAACCTAAGTCACTGCCCATTTCAGTTGTAGAAGAGGAAATATTGAGGTATCAGGTATTATTCAGGTAATAGGCCTATGTCTTTCTATAATTCAAAATTTAATAGTCATTTTTTATTATATCTTTGCCTTAGTTGTTGATAAAATTCATAAAGCAGCCAAGGTAGGGATGTTGCTCTACTGTCTGCTACTAGAACTTGTTTCTTTAATAAGTATGTTTTAGATATTTATTTAACCATTATTTTACCAATTAGAGATCTACCTAGTTAAATTGTATATATTCCCTTTCCTGTCTTTTCTTTTTGAGTAATGAAATGAGGCTACGTTGATATAACTGGAAAGGAAACATCTTGCTATGAGGGTGTGCCTTACCTTAACTTTGTGTTATTTCTAAATCAAAATAGAGATTGACATGTCAAACTGTGGAAAAATAAAGGAAATCTTGTTTTTACGTTTATTATTATTTCTGAAATGCCGTAAGTGGTGGTAAAATAGCCTTCACTTGAATCAGTACACTCAGTTTCCCCGCCACTTCAAGAATAAGTGCGTTTTACTTAAACATATTGGAAAATTGGAGTTGAATCTCAGTAAATGTCAGTTCCACTCTCTTGGATGCTGTACAGTGTTCCCGTGAGACAAAAGGCATGATAACATAGGTTTAAAAAAGTCATTGCTATTTAGTTTTAAATTTTAGCATTTAGGCATTATAGGCAGCGTGAATCACCGCTTCAAACGCTTGCTTTGCCGCTGACTAAAATACAGGCAGCCATGTTATTCAGAGCAAATTCTCAACTCTGAGATCTTGGGTCTGAAAAACCACATCTCCGTGTTTCTCTTAAACGTGTGTTGGTTTGTCTACTGATAATAGGTAGTGAAAGTGCCTTGTGGTGTTAGTTGTGGAAGATGGTATCTAGGCCCTCCTCTTAATGAGGAATCTACCCAGAGGGAGGAGAATATGCCTCTCCTTGCCTGATTCCTGACGGGCAAGACTTGGGTGAGTGCCGGCGAGCGGGTCATCCAGCGCAGGAACCAGATGAAAACTCTTGGCTCCATCTCAGCCGTCACCCTGCCTTTACTGACAGCAAGTAGTCTTTCAAAATTTCAGGCACCTTAGAAGATTTTCTGATGCACATAATCATTGTCAGAGAGGAGAGAGAATTCATGATGTCAGACCTTCAAAAATGTTAAGTTCTTAAATCACTTTGGAAGAAATCAAGAATCCAGAAAGGCATGTTTTCATTTCAGCCTACCTGTTACGGTTCCAGGAACAGGGTGCCTTTCTGATAACGAAACTGAGAATCCTTTCATTCCTGGAATTTCCTCTTGGGAGTGGAGCGTTTTCTGGGCAATATATAGCGTTGGCGAGTTATGTAACACGTTGGATTTTCCTGCCAGCGCTTTGTTTAGTAAGGGTGTGAGAGGCGGCCAGGCAGGAAGGTGACGTCAAAGGTAAGTGTGGCGTCATCTTGCTTACCTGTTCCGGACTAAACCCGGATTCCTAAGCAAATAGGTTGTACCTTTAAATGTTTTGTCAATTCAGATAAGCTAGCTACAAGTAATTACTTTTCTCTAACTCTTGCTTGCATATGATTTGGGGGAATTGTTCCCTTTTTGCTTCAGGAAAATGTTTAGAGGAGAAAACTTGGCCCCCAGAGTTGTTGCCACAGGTCAGTGGACATGTGAGGGAGGTTTCTTCAGTGACTGCAGGGGACAAGAAAGTGTACTCGTTAAATCCCAATACCTGGCTGAAAGTTGATTCTTCAGAATAATGTCCCCCTTGCTGAGGTTTAGGCCCCTGCTCTCCTCTGTCTCTAGCTGTGTGGATGGGACTTAGTTCTGCCACACAGCACTTCAAGATCTGTTTCAAATCTTACACAGAAAAGCATTTACAAGCCGTGCTGCTTTTCGGGATGCATTTAGAGACCGTGCTACAGTCCCCTTCAATAACACATCGCCTCGTTGAACAAATTCTAACCATCAGGAATTCCTTTAGTGAATACCCAGCCTAGCTTGTAAGAAGGTTTCTCAGCCTCGGCCCTGGTTGACATTTTTGGCCGGATAATTCTTTGTCCGGGGTGGTGGGACCGAGGACTTGCCTGATCACCGTAGGATGTTTAGCAGCATCCTTCACTTCTCACTGGAAGCCGGAAAGCAGCACGCTGTCCCCAGTATGACAGCCAGAAATGTCTCCACATAGTGCCAGGTGTCCCTGGTCGAGAAGCACTGCTCCAAGACTGACCGAATGGTAGATGAAAAGACCTTAGCAATGATCTAGTTATTTTCTCTCCTTTCCCTGTGGCTGTGATTTACTTAAGAGCTCATGACTCCTTAGTTGCAGAGAAGGCAAGGGCCTCTAACTTCTCGGCGAGTTTCTTTTCTTACCGTAACACGCATCCTTGGTGTGGGTTTACTCTACTCCGGCCTCCTACTTAGGGGGCCTGTCTACGCGGGTTCTGCTAAAGCACAGCCCACCATTTAGTAACCTGCTCCACACTATGGACTTAAAACCTCTAGTTCTTAAATGTCCACTGTGCATTTTGTTCAGGATGATTCCCGAAATGCAACCCTGAAATGAGGACTGTGTAAAAGCTGTTTATTAGGAGGTGTTCTCAGGAGAAGTCGGTGGGCAGTGGAGCAGAGGACAGGGAAGAGAAGGGCACTAAACGAGAGCAGGCGGACCCCCAAGGAGGTCGTTTTAGTCCATCCCACAGGAGCCTCTAGAGACAGCGTAGAGCGTACCCCAGAATGACCCAGATCAGGTGCGAGAGCTGGCGCATGAACATCTCCCTGCCCGTCAGTCATTGTTTACGGTGGAGTTTCTTAACCTGCACACTCGTGACATTTGGGGAATATTCTTTGTTCTGTATCGCGGTGGCCTGGCCTGTGCATTGTAGGGTGTTCAGCAGCATCCCTGGCTCCAACCTGCTAGATGCTAGTGTCCCAAACCCCTCCCAGTGGTGACAGCCAAAAATGCCTCAAGATATTTTGATTCCTGGAGGTCAGAATTGCCCCCAGTTGAGAGCACTGGGTTTACGTGCTGGAGAGGCACAGATTCCCAGAAACTTCACGCTAGTAGGCAAAGTGGGCTTTGGCAGCCTGAACCGTCAACAGGCGGAGACACGGGTGCCGGCTGTGGCGAGTGAAAGCCCACCAGGAGCCAGGGTGCAGGAAAGGCTGATGAATCCCAGTGGCTCTGGGTGCAGCACTGACATCATCTGCCACATGGATGTGAATCTATTAAATTTCTCCTCTTCAGCTCTGTGAGCAGGAGAGTGATCAGATATGAGGGGCCGGTTTTCCTTTAAGGGCTTATCCTGGAATGACAAGCGAGCGTGACCTGTCTTAGGGTCAACGCCCTGCAACAGTACTTGAATCACCCTACCATTGCCACCACACACCTGAGCGACTTCTCCACTAGGGCTCATTTTAATCTCTGTGGAAGTGGTTCAACAGAAATCTGATTTGAGAAAGAGTTTAATAAGGTGGAGTCATCCCTGAAAGACTAGAGTTTCTGATTTTTGTTTTGCTACATCACAGAAAAATCACTGTTAGCTGTATTTTTAAATCTTGGACCTATCTTCTTTCTGTCCTTCCTCCTATCCATCCATTCATTTATTCAGCAACTGTTTATTGAGTGCCTAACATATGCCCAGCACTTTGCCAGATGCTAGGAACACAAGAGGAGACAGAGGAGATACGGTTTCTGTGCTCATGGGACTTTCAGGGTAGTAGGTGGGAAAGATAAGAAATGAGTTGTAGCTCAAGGAGCAGGATCGTCTGCAAATGGCCATGAGTTCTCACTCTGGGTTTCCTGGACGAGAACTGGGGACTCCTCTTTTCCCAGTAGGAGGGGCTGTGCCCAGTTCTCATCTGACTGGTGACTTTGTCTTCCCTGTAGAGATGACTGCAACTTCGCAGGGAAGCTGGTATTCTTAGCGCCAATAAATAGCCTGCCTGGCACCAGGTAGTTTGTGCAGTGCTCTAAAGCGAAGGCTCTACAAGCAGGGAATCAGCAGGGGGCTCATTGTCTCTCTACTAGAGGCAAAGCCCAAGAGTATAGTGGTTTCTGTAAGAAGAGGGTGGAATACCCATATCTTTACTCCTTAGCCTTGACCTTTTACTTGTAAGTTTTCTCCTTCCCCAGTAAAGCCTGTCTTTAACCCATGCTGTGTAATGTGGAATTGGTCTTAAAACGTACATGGTGAATATTACAAAGAACAAAGCAGATTTGAGGGAGCTGCTGTGTACTTTGGATTAGTAGAGTCATCAAAAAGTCCTGTGTGAGAAAGTGATATTTAAGCTGAGACCTGAACCCCGAGAAAGTCAGTCCTGTGAAGGCCTGGGGGAAGAGCCTTCTAGGCAGAGGCTGAATGTGGAACATACATGAGGTGGAGAAGAGCTCGATGTGTTTGCACAACTGAAAGGTTCATGCAGGTGCCTTGGGCAGGGTGACTGAGGGGGAGAGTGAACAGGGCATGAAACAAAGCTGGAGGAGTATGAATACAGTAGGGACTAGATGGTAATAAACGGCCTCACTGGCCATGGCTAGGAATTCTTCGTTTATCCAAAGTGCAATGGGAAGCTACAGATTTAGGTTTTCAAAAGATAACTGTTGTTACTATATGCAGAATGGTTTAGAATGGGCGCCGCGAAGTCAGGAAACCCACATAGTGGTCCGTTTGAGAGATGGTGACACTTCTGGCAGGGCGATGGCATGGTAAGTGGAAAGAAATGGAGAGAGTTGAGATCAGTTTTGGAGGCACAACCCACTGGACAAGCCAGCCAGCAGGACGGAGGGGCGAGAGAGGAGAATCGGGGGTGACCCCCGAGGTTTTCTTCCGCTGCTGGGAAGAGATGGGGAAAGGCTGGGGAGAAAGAAGGGCTTTGGGGGCAAGATGAAGCGTCCGTGTTCATGACGGTGACTTTGAAATGTGAGCTGTGGAGGGATTCAGGAGAGCAACTGAATGTACACTAGCTAGAAGTTCAGAGACAAGGTCTGGGTGGGAAGTATAAATTTTGGAGTCATTGGCTAAGAGCCTGGCCCTGCCGGCGTGGCTCAGTGGTTGAGCATCGACCTAGGATCCAGGCGATCGGGGTTCAATTCCCGGTCAGGGCACATGCCCGGGTTGCGGGCTCGATCCCCAGTAGGGGGTGTGCAGGAGGCAGCCGATCAGTGACTCTCATCATTGATGTTTCTGCCTCTTTCTGTCCCTCTCCCTTCCTCTCTCTGAAATCAATAAAAATATATTTAAAAAAATAAAATAAATAAAGCTAAGAAGTTGGATAAGCATAGTATTTTGACACAAACAGAAAGATTTGCCCTGGAACTTCTCCACTTTATGGATGTATGCCTGAATTGGTGTGTGTGTTTTTTTCAATTTCAGAGGGCGTTCAGCTATGATTTTCCCAGTAAGATATTTGACTTGAATTATGTCTCTGATTCTACTCACTGCAATTTTATTTTTTAAAATCTTAAAGAAAACTTTCTGTGTTAGATATGGTTTATCCTCTTGGGTTTTATTTTATATTACAATGGTCTGATATGATGTTTTAAATTTCTGCCTGTAGTAGATTTGTCCAGTGTGTCGTGTTGTTCAGCAACCCCTTTTCCTATGTTTGGGACGTCCTTACATAGGAGTCTTGGTGTGAAATGGAACCCCAAATGCCACATGGTTAGTATCTTAACCTTCTTTGCAGCTCGAGCCCAGAATATGACCTAGGTTTGATCAGTCAGGTACATTCACCTGAACTTTGAATCTGGAGCTTGTGATGATAAAGAGGCAACGGCCGTGGCAGCGGAGCACCTCGGCATCGCCCGGTTTCCAGAGGCCATAGCCAGTGTTCAGTTCCAGTGGAGGCTGTGTGGTAGGTAGGAGGTGTTTGGTGGTTTCGGCTGCAGCAGCAACACTGTGCTCATGGTGTCATCTGTAGCATATTTAGCTGCGACCTTGGCACCTGTGAGCCTTTCCTGCAATTCTGAGTCAAATCATATGCTTTCAGGTACTCCTTTACTCCCGTTTCCCCTGACAACATCATTCTCTCCTGTACTTACAATCGTCTTTCAGGAGTCCTTTCCTTTCTTGAAGTGCATCCTTTAGAAGTTCCATTAGTGTGGAACTCTTGATAGTAAACACTCTGTTTTTATCCGCTAAAGACCATTTCACTCTCACTCTTGAAAGATAATTTTGCTGGGTACATAATTATAAGTTGACAGTTATTTTTCTCAGCACTTTGAAGGTCTTTATCCTTTGTCTCCTGGCCTTAATTATCACTAAAGAGAAGTCAGTTGTCTTTCTAATTATTTCTTTGTAGGTGATCTGTCTTTAAGCTCTAGAAATTACTACAAATATATTGCCCAGTAGTTTTCCTAATAGCCAGCTTGTTTTAGTCTAAATATCAACCCTAGGAGCCAAGGACTCCTGCCCCATTTGTAAAACGGATGCGTTTTTATTTTACTATGACTCTTTCACTGCTTTACCCTGATACTATTTTTGTATTCCATTTTTCAAAGTTTGCAGTCTTCTGCATTTTTGTCTACTCTCAGGTATCCTGTACTACCACCACCAGTCCATAGAGCTGCTGACTCTCCATGAAGCCTTTCCCCCTCTGAGAGTCTAGATTCAAAATCAGTAGGCTGGGGCGTAATGAACTGAGATGAATTGAGCCCATTCAGATGGATGGTGTTAATGGATCAGCAACTGTAGAATCAAACTGTAAGCTGCTGAAGACTATCGATGCATCATGTTTAATGAGGAAGGACAGAAGCACTCCCATTAAAGTCAGGAATATAAGGATGAATTCATCATAATTATCTTTGTTCTGGAGGTATTAGCCATTGCACTTAGACCGAAGTAAAAATAAACAGTAAACAAAAATTTTAAAGGAAGGAGATTAAACCAGTATTTGCAGACCCTTGGAGTAAGTGGAAAGGCTAAGTGGTGGGATATTTCTGTAAGGTCCTTGAGACAAAAAGCACAGAAATTGAACTTGATGTATGCAAACAACAACCAGTTAGAAGTCAGGATGGAAGAAATCCCACTGCATAGGTCTGAAAAGATGAAAAGAAAGGAATTGACTTAGTGTGAAACATGCAGAATCTATATGAAGAGAATTGTGAAACCCCACGGAGAGGAAAAAAGACTTAAAGAAATGTAAAGGCATTGCCGCATTTGGATGGAGAAGTTCAACATCATGATATCAATTATCCTTAAGTTAACCTCACTGACCCCAACAGGGCATTTTTGGTTTTTGTATGGAATTGGGTGAGCTGCTTTAAAAATCATGTGGACAAAGAAATAATTACCAGGGAAAGTCTGAAAAGAGGGAACTAAATATATTAAATGTACTAAATGAAAAGGTACTAACTATTAAATATAAAAACTTACTCTGCAATAATGAAAATAATGGGATCTGGCACGTGAGTGGATCAAGAATTCAAAGGAACAGGCTAGAAAACCCAGAAACAGAGCCAAATACACACAGCAATTAAATAAAGGCCTTATTTCAAAACAGCAGAGAAAAAATTTAGTAAACGGTGTTGAGACAACTGAGGAGCCACCTAAAAAAAAAAAGGTTGGATCTCTACTTCACAGATTATAGCAAAATGATTTCCAGATGAATCAAAGAAGTCACAGTAAAAGTGAAACCATAAATTACCTAAGATGAAAGAGAAAATCCACTTATTTAACTATAAAAGAAATCACATCACCATAAAAAAGTCAAATGACAAAGGACAGATGGAGGAAACGATTTATAATTCACCTCACAGACAAAGGACTACTTTCCTTAACATATAAAAATGCTTACCAAGCAATAAGAAAATATCAACAACCCAGGAAAAATGGGGAAGACCTATGAGTAGACACTTCAGGAAAAAGGAAATCGATAATAAAAATGCAAATGCAATCACAGTATGATAGTTTGGTTGGTGAGGGTGTAGAGAAACTGGCACTCACATGCCAGCGGCGGGAGTGGACATTTCTCCAACAGCAGCGACGAGCAATTTAGAAAGAGCAAAATTTTAAAAGCACTTTTCCTTGCCCCAGCTGGGTGGCTCAGTTGGTTGGAGTATCACCTGTACACCAGAAAGGTGGTGGGTTCGGTCCTCAGCCAGGGCATGTATGCAACTAATCTCTCCTCTCTCAAATCAATAAACATATCCTTGAGTGAGAATTAAAATAATAAAAGCACTTTTCCTTTAACCTAGCAATTTCATTCCCAGAAATTTATCTGATAGCTATACTCACCCACGTGTGAAATGATGTATGGATGAGAATTTTCTTTGTGATAGAAAAAGATGGGAAACGATGAAATGTCTCTCGATACAGGTGGCCGGTTATATAAATTATGAGATATCCACACAGTGGAATAATAGGCAGCTGCTAAAAAAGAACAGGGCAGCTGTAAAGCTGACACAGCACAAACTGTCACAGTCCACCCCTTGTCCACTTGGCACCCATAAGCATCTGCTTAAATTATACTTAATGTCCAAGTCATACTTCTACCTGACGTGATGCAAGTGTCCCCTGCACAGCTGAACAGGCCACTCCCTTCCCCAAAGAACGCAAAGCCCTTGGGCAGTGTCCAGCCTTCCCCTGTGATGTCCTGTAACTTAATACTGAGACGTAAAATTAATTGTGATTAACACCTGTTAAGAGGATGACCGGGAGAAAGCCACAACAATATCTGGTTAGTTCACATTAAAATACGGAGGCAATACACCCACCATTGGTCATTACTTACAACTATCTTCCTCTACCCATTATTTCCTTTACCCTCAGCAAGCACCTCAGTGACTGTATTTTTTCTGTTAGTGGGGTGACCTGACCTTCATTCTTGAAGGCCTGGCCTATTAGCAGTCCTGCCTGAATTGTGTTGTTTTCCATTGATCGTAATCACAGGACGTGGGAGTACTAGAAGAGGCCCGGGGGGTCTCCTGTAAGCCACAGGAGACCTGGCTTGGCCCCTTGTGTAAGGCCAACCCAGTTCCCTCTTGGTCAGGACCCGCCCCCAGCCAGCGGAGTAAGCCCTTCTTCACGTGTTGGTTCGGAGTCACGAGAGGCCAGAGTGGCCGGGTGACAGTCACCGTTTGCCGTTCACTGAAATCATTGTGATCTGTACTAGTTCTCCATTGCCGTGTAACAAATACCACAAACTCTGGGGCCTAAAACAAAACGCATTTATTACCCTGCCGTTTCTGCGGGATAGGAACCCGGGCTCCTGGTTCTCTGTTCAGAATCCCACAGGGCTGCAGTCAGGGTGTTGGCCGGGCTGGTTTTTCACCTGGAGGCTCGGCTGGGGTAGGAATTACTTCTAAGCTCAGATCGTTGGCAGGATTGATTTCGTTGGCAGGATTGATGTCTTTGTCACTGTATAATGGAGGGCCCTGGCTTCTTACTAGCTGGAGGCCACCTTCAGTTCCCGTTGGCTGCCTGCATTTCCCTGCTGCATGGCCCTCTCCACAGGCAGTCCCCAGCAGGACTATTTGCTTCTCACAGCCAGCAGGAGGATCCCCATGCACCAAAAGGTCACCGGTTCGATTCCTGGTCTGGGCACATGCCCAGGCTGCGGGCCAATGAAAATAGGGGCCATGCAGGAGGCAGCTGAATATTTCTCTCTCCTTTCCTCTCTCTCTAAAATCAATAAAAAAATTTTTAAAAAAAGATAGTCTTATTAAAAAAAAAGTAAACCAGAAAAGTAAAGTAAAAGATGGACCATTACTTCATTAGAGAGCATTTTGTTTGTCCTAGTTTCTTATCCCCTCCGTTTTTCCTTCCTGACAAGACAAGATTTTCTGTCTTCTCAATCATACTTTACACTGCAGGGGGTTTCTTTCTTTCTGATTTTACCCTGTTCCAATCGGCTGCTTGCTCTCCAGGCTTGCTGCCCACGTCGCATCCCAGGACTCACCTTGCACCGTCCCTTCTGGACCCCATGTCTTCCCTTTAGCTTGAGACCACCCTCAAGTAACTTCCTAAGGATGAGCATGGGATATAAATTTTCGATTCCTGGTTGTATCAGTCAGATAGCGTGTAGGCCATCAATGTGTCCCTTCGACATTGTGCAGGCGTGTCTATTGTGACGCTGTTTAGGGAAACACCTTTTCACGGTGTTGCTACAGAGATGGGAAACTACAGCTTGCTTCCGTAAGCTTGGTCGCCTTCTCTAGTGGGAGCCCCAGGTCTCTAGGAAATGAGCCTTTATTAGGAGAGAGATTTTGTTGAGTCTGGCACCTTATTTCAGAGTGAGGAGTGACTTTCTTCTTTGGGTCAAGGTCACCAGAGCAGGTGAGAGAAAGGTATTTCTTGCACAGGCTCTTCCAGGAATAGATTCACCCAGATACCAACTGCTTTCATGACCTGAGCGCAAAGCAGGTTCTGCGTGGCCACGTGAGGACCCCTGAAGGAGAGCATGAGTGTGAATCAGGTTTTCTTATCATCATTTAAACACTTCATATGTTAGCCTCTGTGACCATTCATGACTAGTCAGGGTACTGAGTTAGAAAGGTTTAGTCTCGGCTCCCTAGTCAAAGGCAGCCTGAGTGGGTATAGTCAACCCCACAAAGGACGTTCCCACAATGAATCAGGACAACAGGTCGGCCTTTCGTCGGTCCTGCTGATCCCCATGCACACACAGCTCATTCCTGTCTTTGTGCTTCGTGTATTACTTATCTTGCTAACTCTCAGTTAGATCTCTATTTAAGCCCCATTCTTCCTACAAGACACAGTTACGAAGCACTCTCTGATGCCGTCATCTCCAAAACCCCGTTGCATGTAGTTGGCATGATCTTTTAACAGTTATGTTTTTCCCAGGCACTCAGTAATCCCGTGGCGATTGAAGTATTTTCTGGCTCGTCTCAGGTTTCTGAACCTTCCTAGATGGATGTTGTATTAAAGGTGGTTGGTTTTGAGAAACTCCACCTCTTACACATTTTTAAAGAAAATGGCCTTTGGTCCCCTGAAAGAGGCAGTTAGTTGAAAATTCCAACTGCCTGCCCTTTAGGTTTCTGAGCTGGCTTCCGCGCAGGGGAGCAGCTGATTGGCTGTTCCCCAAGTGAAGCGGAAGACTAGACCAGTAAACTGAAAACTTGGTTTTTTCGGTCTCTTTTCTCAGCTTACGTGGAAGAAAGCCTGGGAAAACACACAAAAATCAAAGTGCAACCAGTCTGGCATCCCATTAGGAGGGAATTACAGTAAGAAATAAGGACCCCAATGTAGTAGGAATTTATAATGTATTTCATGGCCGTGGAGTAACTGCAGATGAACCCGCTGGTGGAGGAGTAGGTTCCTTCTTTGGGGGCCATTCCCAATATTTACTTGTTGCCAGAGAAGAAAAAATGCCCAGATATGTGGCTTATATCTGACAGTTATGCGAAATTTTAAATAATTAAATGGAAGTGATAACGGGGAGTAATGTAACTGCTAAGAGGGCAAGTAGGGGAGTGTGTCAATTAGGAAGTTGATTCAGTGTAAACAGATCTGGATTCTGGGCTAGTGTTGATTAAGTGCTTACTCAGTGTAAAGTAGCCGTGAGATGTTTTAGATATATTATTTATGTAATTCTCACAACAACCCTGTGAAGCGTTACCCTATTTTACGGATTAGAATACAAGTTTGTAGAAGTGAAGCAACTTTGCAAAGATCCAACATCTCCATGGGCAGAGCTGATCTTAGGCCAGCGTCTGTGCCTTTCCTTTACCGCGAGATGATTAGTGGAAGAAGGGCGCCAGACTGAAAGAGCTGTAATACTGAAGAGGGAGACGAATGTATGTAAGGAGCAGAAGTAGTGGGGGCAAACTTAGCGGTGCTTTGTATCTTCGCTTTTTAAAATTTTTATTTTGTGGCTCTTTGTATGCTGACTAGATCTGTTGAATCTGGAGAGGTTGGTTCTGAGCCCACTTTGTCGCTAGCTAGTAACAGACTTTGAACATGTTACTTCATGCCTCATATATCAACTCTAAAGTACACTCCATCTCTAAGTTAAATATAAATATATATATATCAGCCTATATACATATATATAGGCCATACACACACACGCACACACACACACACACACATATGCTGAATTGCTAAAATAAGGGGACGTGAAGCTGGTAGCAAAGCCATAAACACCCCAAAGATTGCGCCTTTGTCATCTCTGAATTATGTCCTTTCAGGTTTCCTTTCCTTAATGAAAGCGTTTAAAAAACCTTTCAAAGTAAGTTTTTAGTTCTTTCACCAAAAAAAGATACAACCAAACCCATGCAAATGAAATGAGGGATCTCTTTATAAGTGTTTGAGAGGAACTTTGAGGATAACTTAATGATAGGTCATCCACACTGGGGCCCTGGAGCATAATGCATTTCAGTCAGTTTTCCAGGCATGAGGAATACTGATGGGTTCTAATGGTGTTGTATCACTGAACTTGAATGCTTAGCAAAATAATACAAGATTGTCCTGGTAAGGGCACTGTTTTCAAAGTTTAACTGTGGTAACCTCTCCCATTTAATGTTAAATTTATTCTTACAACCAAAATATAATTAAGCATAGCACCATGCTGATACAATTTTGATGAGTCATTTACTTCCTCTTACCTTGTGAAAAATAAGTTGTTTTCTTAGGTGTCTAAAAAATGCACTAAAAAAAAAAATTCTCCCCTCGGGGGAGAAAGGGTGATGGAAGGAGGTTTGACTTGGGGACTTGGGTGGTGAGCACACAATACAATATACAGATGATGTGTTATAGAATTGTACACCTGAAGCCTATATAATTTTATTAACCAATGTCACCCCAATAAATTCAATAAAAAATTCTCCCCTAACTATGCGATAAGGATCATGAATTTAAAAATCCAACAAACGTTTGAGCTTTTATTGTCAATTAAATGTACTGAATCAAGCACACCAATTTTGAGGGAGAAAAAAAACACATCAAGTTTAATTTGTTCAGCTGTTATCAGGAGCTGCACCAGATCTAGATTTTATTCTCCCTGCAGCTGGTAAGTCAGTTTGTTACTGTTACTTGGATGCTGGCAAAAGACAGAAGACCCTTCTGTCAGAGACAAGGTCTTTATCACTCACAGCAAAAGCAGGAGGCAGGTATCAGCTGGTGCTCACTCCAGTTCCCCATGCCCCCGAGGCTCATGGGCTAGACAGATATTATAGATGCTGCATTAATTTACCAGGGTCACTAAGCAAAATACTACAGGCTAGGTGGGCTTCAACAACAGAAACCTATTATCTCACAGTTCTGGAGGCTCCAAGTCTGAGACCAAAGTGTTGGAAGGGCCGGTTCCTTCTGAGGGACATGAAGGAAGGATCTGTCCAGGCCTCTCTTCTTGGCTTGTCGGTGGCTTCCTTCTCCATGTGTCTTCACATCATCTTCTCAGTGTCCCAGTGGGTGTCCAAATTTCCCCTTCTTATAAGGACCCCACTCATATTGGATTAGGGCCCACCCTAATCTCCTTATTTAAACTTAATTCACATCTATAATGACCCTTTCTCCAAATACAACCCCATTCTCAGGCACTAGGGTTTAGGACTTCAGTATGAATTGTTGAAGGGCACAGTTCAGCCCATGACAGGTGCTTGCTGACACACATAGCGGGTGCATTAGAGGAGAGGAACACTGAACTTGGGAGGGTCACCATGGAAACAAGCCTGCTCTTGTCCAAGGAAGACAACGTCATCCCTCGAGGCTTTGCAATGCAAACACAACTCAGAAAAGGCCTGGGTAAAGGGTGGTCAGGGCCTTGCATTTTTGGTGCACAGCAAGAATGTGCAGGGATGCTCAGGATCCACATGGATTGTCTTTCCCAAAAACACTGCAGTCAAAATTCAGATTTAGGTGCAGCTGTACTGTCCTCAGAGCCTTTTTTAAGTCAGGTTCTGTTTTTATGCAGCTATAGAATTGATCACACCTCTCCAGAAGTTATCTACATTGAAGAAAAACCTGAGCCATACTTCTTTAGTTTGTGATAATTATATTTATGAATATTTTTAATACCAGTTAGGGAGTAAATATAGAGTTTAGTCAACTACTGTGGTATCTGCTTTTGTCAAAATAATGAGAAATATTTTTAACTTAAAGAAAGAGATGTTTCTTAACTATGTAGTTGTTTATAGCAAAGGAACTCAAAAATATGTTCAGAGTTAGCAAATGGAGATAATTCTTATTTCTTCCAACAGATGGAATTGCTACTTTTATGTGTTATAATTTTACTTTTGAACATATTTGATTTTTCATCAGGAATAATGTATAATATTAAAGGTAAGTTTCAGACTCTTAACTCTATTTTCTTCTCAGGAGTTCCCCTTTATATCCCTTCCTTGCTAACAGTTAAAATATTTTTCTTTTAGTACTGCTTATTACCATGTCTTCCAATGTTCAGAAGTATTCTCTATTGTACTCTGGTTCAGAGGTTTCTAATCATATCACTGTGAATCTATTATTAAGCTGTGTACATAGGGACTTTTGTTATAGTATTTCTTTACTTAGAAGTCATAGACTTTACAATTTAAGGAGCATTGTATATTTGCAAAACTTTATTTGAATAGATTTTTTTTTTATTTTCTCTCCATGAATAGTTGCTTGTAGTATGAATTATAAACTGAATTATAAAGCTAGTAGGTTGAGATTGAGAAAATCTTCTGAAATACAGTGACCCTTGAACAATTTGGTGGTTAGAAGCACTGACCCCCTGCATAGTTGAAAATCTGTGTCTAACTTTTGACTCCCCCCAAATTTAACTACAAGATCCCTAGGTACTTGCAGGGGATTGGTTCCAGAACCCCTCGTGGATACCAAAATTCCCAGGTGCGCAAGTCCCTTCTTTGAAATGGCATAGAATGCATACAGTTGGCCACACACCCCACATCTGCAGATTCCCAATGGTGGATCAAAAATACTGTTTGAACTGGATCTTAAAATGTGTTAAAATTTAAGCCAGAATTTGGAAATAGAGAGAACCCCATGAGCACTTCACTTCAGGAGTGCTGGAGTGTAGGTATGTGCAGGGGAGTTTGAAAGAGGGCTTGGTAGTTTGACATTGCCTAACAAGATAGAGAGAGAATGGCCCTTAGACACAGAAATATCTTGGATCCCCTCTGACCTCCTGCTGGGAGTTGGGCAATCTTTGAGCAATACCTTAATCTTCCTGAGTCTTTGTTAGATCTTCTTTAAAGAGGAGACAATACATATGGCACAAGGTAACCTGTGAACCCACAGTCTGGCTCAAAGTAGGCTTGTCACTCAAAGGCGTTCATTTCCTTCTGTTTGGCTTCTCTCCCTTTAAGGCGTTGATTCATTTGGCGATGGAGTGTGGATAAAGACTTTTTAAGCAGAGAAGTGATTTGGACTTTAGAATCAAATCATAGCTTTAAAAAATAGATCTGGCAACATTGTCAGGTGGGGGCAAAGTAAATGTGTGGGATGACCTTGAAAACTGTTTAACGTTGTAACTTCAAAATGTACTTTAAGCCATATTTGTGAAACTTGCATTACTATGGTTTCTTATGGGGTTTTCAGAATAGCATTGAAACTGTTGTGTTGTGCAATAAATAACGTGCAGTCGCTCACAAAGGAAACTTATTTTCACCTCCCACTCCTGGGGCTAGTTCCTCCTGTGTCCTTGGATGGATATTTGGGCGGGCACTATGAATTTTTCTGGTTACAATGAGGTGATTTGAACAGTTTTTCCAGTGATTTCAAACTCTAAAACACAGCTTTGCATTGTAATTGCCCAAGCCTTGTAACAATCATAACTGAGCTCTTGTTGTATAATAGAAGCTTCTTCCATTTTTCCTGATTGGGTCTGTTCGGGTGGGAAGCCTGTAGTTAGGGAAGAAGGTTAATGTCACTTTCCCTTTTCTCTACCTAGAGTTTAGGTTCCTTCTCACCAACTTGCTAACTTTGAGTTTTGACCCTTCCTGCTGCAGGGTTGTCGGCAGAGAGGGAGAAGGCAGGGAAGGGAGGCAGAGTGGCAGTGTTTACCTAACAGATTCTAAGGTGACCATCTGACATCAGTCAGCCCTCTCTGGATCCAGTAGGTGTATAACATTGACCCTCAACCTCTGGGCACTTGCCCAGGTCCTTCAGAGCTCCCTTCCTTCCATTAAACTACTGGGAATGTCTTATCTATAGTTCTAACAAGGGCTAAAGCTTCTCTGTTTTGACTGATCATCAATTCCTTTGCCTGCTCCTGAATATCTAGCTGTCCCTTCACATTCTTTCTGCTAAGACCCAGTTGCCACTCAGAGAGACCTTTGAGGACAGGACCCTTGATGACCTAATGCTAGTTATTTCTCATAAGTAGCCCACAGGAAGCATTCATGCTACTTTTGCCCCAGAAAATGTGGGTTGTGCAGGACTCTCAACATAGCCACCTCCTTCCCATAAAACCATACCCCATCCTCTCTACCAAATCATTTCTTGTCTTTTTCCAAGCAAGAGTCTGAGTTTATACCCAAAATTAAAGGAATACATGTTATATTGTGAATGGTCCCATCAAAGCCTCTTTTTTGGACTCAAGATAAAGAGAAGGAATAGAGGATTCTGAAAAGATAGCAGAGTAGGAAGCACCAGGAATCTGTCTCCTCACCTAGACAATAATTGCACTGGCAGAATCTGTCTGATGTAACTATTTTGGGACCCTGAAATCTATTGAAGGCTTGTTACTTCTAGGAGAAGGCTTGGATAGTAAATTGTAGTTAATTTTAGTAATTATCAACTCATCACAGTAGAAGCTACCTACACGCCCCCTCCCCCCACATACACACATCCATGGTAGGCAGCTGTGCTCGTGTTTCTAGAGCAGTTGCATACAGCTTGCAGAAGCTAGTGTGGGCAAAAAGGACTCTGTCTTACAAATATTGGGATTGCTGCTTCTGATCACAGAGGTGCAGACAAAGAGACAGGCAGCCATGTTGTTACTCATTCTTCCACCCCCGCCCCTGTTGTTGCCAGAATCTCTCCCTCTGGATGAAATTATTTTCAAAGAAACCAAAGAAAGATGTGAAGAAGGTCAACAAAACAATGTATGAGCAAAACAGCAATATTATAAAGAGATAGAAAACCTAAAAAGAATCCAAAGAGAAATGCGCGAGCTGAAAAGTAGAATAACTAAAATTAAAAATTCACTAAAGAGATTCAAAGGCAATTTTTAGCATGTAGAATAAGGAATCAGTGAATTTTAAGATAGGAGAAAGGAAATTATTGAGGATGAGAAACAGAAAGAAAAATGATTGAAGAAAAGCCAAAGGAGTAAGGGACCTGTGAACACCATCAAATGGACCAACATACACACATTATGGGAATAACATAAGGAGAAGAGAGAGAGAAAGGGGAAGAGAGAATATTTAAAGAAATAATTGCTGAAAACTTCCCAAATTTGATGAAAGGCATGAACATAAATATTCAGGAAGCTCAACAAACTCCAAGTAAAATGAACTTGCAGACACCCACCAAAGACAGAGAATCTTGAAAGCAGCAAGAGAGAACAAATCATTAAATACAAAGGATTCTCAGTAAGATAATAACAGGTTTTTCATTAGAAACTTTGGGGGCCAGAAGGCCGAGGGCCAATATGTTCAAAATGCTGTAAGAGAAAACCTGTCAACCTAAAGTTTTATATCTGGGAAAGATGCCCTTCAAGAATGAGGGAGGAATTAAGATATTCTCAGATAAACAAAAACTGAGGGAGTTTGTTACCATTAGATTTGCCCTGCAAGAAATTCTCCAGGACGTCCTGCAGGGTGAAATGTAAGGGCACTAGACAGTAACTTGGTGCCATGTGGAGAAATAAAGATCTCAATAAAGGCAAATACATGGGAAATTATAAAAAGCTAGTTACTATTGTAACGATGAATAGTAACTCTACTTTTTTTTAACATGATTTAAGAAATTAATGGGTTTTTTTTTCATTATTGGTGTAAAAGCTAGGATTATTATAACTTTGGTTGTAACTCCAGATCCTGTTTCCTACATAATTTAAGAGATTAAAGCATTTTTTTAAATTATTAGTTTATGTTTTAGGGCACACAATGTATAAAGAAGTAATTTTGTGACATCAACAACTGAAAAGGTGGAGGTAGAACTGTAAAGGAATAGTTTTTGTATGTTATTGAAGCAAAGCTGCTATATATTCAAATTAGAGTATTTACCTTTAGGATGTTAAATGTAATCCCCATGGAAACCACAAAGAAAATAGCTATAGAACATATACAAAGGAAATTTGAAAGGAAGTTAAATGTTCACTACAAAAAAATCAACTCAATATAAAAAAGGACAATAATGCAGGAAATGAGGTAAAATGTTATAAGGCATATAGAAAACTAATAGCAAAATGACAAAAGTCTCTATCAGTAGTTGCTTCAAATGTCAGTGGATTAAACTCTTCAATCAAAAGACAGAGATTGGCAATATGAATAGAAACCCACAAGATCCAACTCTATGCTGTATACAAGAAATTTACTTTTGATCCAGAGAAGGGGAAGGGCTCTTCCTCTCACCCACCCCTACTTTTTGGGAGAGGAGTCACCTTCATATGAATAGCTCTCTACTAAAACATAGATTTTCTTTCCAATCTCCAACTCCTGTCCCTTTTCTAGCTCACCAAGGTTGAGGAGCTTAAGAGTCAAGGACTGTTTTTTTGCCATCTCTGAAAAACTTCCACTGTGGCCTAGTATGTGGTATATTTCATTTTAGTGTTCAGCCAAACCTTCCCTTTTACTGACCTGACTTTGAATCTTTAAAATGAAAAATGGTAGAAAATTTGAATTTTATTTAGAGGTATATGAACTTAAAGCATGCAGTTATACTTATGATTTTTAAAATATTTTCTCAGTTAAAAAATGTGATTTTTATTGGAAATTCTCCTATCAGTAAGCTAAAACATATATATTTCTACTGTTTAGGTGATACGGAGAAACGCTTTGCTTGTTCTAGCCAAGGGTTCCCCCGGGAGAATGAAATCATCAAGCTGTATCTTTTCTCAGATGACTTGGTGAGGCCCGCTAGCAGCACCTTGCAACCTGTCCCGTTCCTTTGAACTCCGTGTGTAAAACCAGTAGCACTGGACTTACCAAATCCCTTCTACTGTGTTCAGACTTTGGGAAGTAAGAGTCTGTGTAAATAATACGCCTTTCTATCCCGTTCCACTCGGGTGAGGTAGAGAGTTTCATTTAGTCACTGGACGCCCTGGGTGGTTTTGCTTTCTTTTAAGATGCCTCCCTCTCCCCTTTCTTGAAAGATCAGCTGTGACGATCTTCCGTTTTCATGGGTGGGATTTGTGCTTCTGAAGCTGGGCAGGTGCAGCCTGGTAGACAAAGAAAGGTGTCCCACTGACCTTGAGAAATCATCTTTCCCCTTTATAACAGGTACCATACTGCAGTTGTCATTTGGATAAGGGATGATTTAATCCCTTCGATTCAAATAATGGCAGATTTCACACACACACACACACACACACACACACACACACACACACCCACCACCCCCACCCCCCCCCCCAAATAAAATATGATGTACTATTAAGATAGCCATGCAGCAAATGCTAACAAAAATGTAAGTTAATAAATAATGCACAGGTTGTTTTAAAATCTATGATATATATAATAAAAACAGGAAAACACCCCACAAGGACAAATACATTTAGCTCAAAGTCTGCTTTGATTTAGTTCCCAGTTCCTTCTTGATATGCCAAACATAGATCTGTTTCTTATTTACTTACAATTATCGTGAAGCACATGCCCTTTGAGTCAAAAAGCGCCTTTCCTATTTGTGGTTATATATTATAGGAAAAGAGGGGCTTTAGAAGAAGCAAGAACTGCAGAGCTGGGGTCAAATCTTGTCCCTTCCATGTACGGTCTGTGCACCCTGGGGCAGGGTACTTAAACTCTCTGATCCTTAGTTTTGTCTCCTTTAAAGGGGAATGACAACCTACTGCTTGGATAGTCGTGATGGAGGTCCAGAAGTGGTGTTAGTAGAAATAATAACTAACATTTATAAACTGCTTAGGTGTGTCAGACATTTTTCAAAGTGTTTTGCGTTCATTATGACATTTACTCTTCCATAAGATAAGAACCGTAGAGAAGCACTGAACCTACCCTCTTAGGTTTACTGGCTGTGGCCTGTAAAATAAACTGACAAAAGTCAGATTAACAGGAGAGAGAAAAAATAGAGTTTATTGATACAGGCAATGTGTTTACCCATGGGAAAGCTCAGTGATAAGTACCTCAAAGGGATGGTTAGAATTTGGGGCTTATGTGCCACCTTAACAAAGGGCAATAAATTGTGGAGCGTGACAAGGCGAAGGAAAGGGGCTTTGGCTTTATCTTCCTGCCAATCCCCGTTAAAATGTAAGTTCCGAGAGGGCAGAGGTTTTCGCTTGTTTTGTCCCTTTCTGTTTTCCCAGCACTATAGCACTGCCTAATTTGCAGAAGGGGCTCAGTAAATATTTTTAGAATGACTATGTTTCTCCACTTTATAGCGAGGTTCCTGAAACTTAGGTAACTGATCTAAACTACTGGGAGGAATAAATGAGTTAAAATTCTTAGTATCTATCACCATTTGTGATTGCTACATTTTCATATCCCTTCTTAAAACTGGGAAATATCCAATAAAATGCAGTAAAATGAACTTTGCTTTATACACTTGTTTCTTTTTTATTGGGACACAAAATAACGGTTTTAATAAAATGGGGATTTTTACATGTGATAGCATATGGCTTTGATTCTGTTTATTAAGTATAATAATTTTATGACCATTTCTGTGACAGAGAAGATTATGATAAAGATTAATAAAACCTACCATGACACTAGCATAGTAGGTGACTGAGCTTTGAAAGGGTATTTTTCAAAAGAGACTCTTTTCCTAGAGACTAGAATTACTACAGACAGCAGTCTTTAGCAGCATCTACTTTTCATGGATTTCTTCTCACTTTTAAATGATGTAATATGCTTCTCTCCACTGAATTGTCATTACTTGTTTGTTAACTTTTCCTCTTTCCTAAAGAAAATCCAGTGTTTTTTCCAATCTGACAGCGAGGTTACTTCAGAGGGATTTCTAAGCGTGTTCACATCAGGAGGACTTGCTCCCAGCATGGTAGTCACAAACAGCACATATACTGGAATCTTCCACTTTAATTTAACTTTGGTAATTACATTTTATTTTATTTATAGAATGTGTTTTTTTAAAAAATAGCTAGTCCAGTAATGTTACATATATATGTTTTAAACTCAACAATATAGTGCTATACTTTTTGCTTTAAACAATCATATATGTTTTTAAAGAAATTAAGAGAAGGAAAGAAAAAATACATATGGTTGTTTACTATTTACCTACATATTTACTATTTCCGCTGCTCTTCATTCTTTTCTGTAGATACAAGTTGCCATCTGGTCCCATATCCTTTTAGCTTGTGATGTTGTCCCACAGATAGCTAAGTCTCTGTTCATTTTTCTTTAGTCATTTCTCCCTTTTCCAGATTGGGTAATTTCAACTGAATATGTATATATATGCATATATATGTATATATATAAACATATTCAGTTGAAATATATATATATATATGTGTGTGTACACACACACACACACACGCACTCACCTATTCTTTCTTTTGCCATCTCTAATTTGCTATTGAATTCATCTAGTAAATATTTTTCCAGTTATTTTTTTTTTCAGCCTTATTTTTCCATTTGGTTTTATTGCTATATATTTTTTAATTTATGTGCTGGGATTCCCTATCCTTTCCTTCATTAGGACATTTTCCTTAAATCTGTGTACATACTTGTAATAGCTGCTTCGACGTCTTCAGTTGCTATCTGGACTCACTCCGAGTCAATTGATTTTCTCCTTTCCCCCCTGAGTATCAGTTGTGCATTCCTGTTTCTTTTAATGTCTTGTCCTTTTGGTTGAAAATTGGACATTGAAGATAACAAGCTGTAGCAACTCTGGATTATTTTATGTTCTTCTAAGAATTTGCCATTTTTGTTGGTGGTGGTCTAAAAGGCTATTACTTGCCTTGGCACAAACTGCAAACTGTCTTACCTATGATTGCAGCAGTTCATACCTCTGCTCAGTTCTTTTAGTTTCCACTGCTGATTTTTTTTTTTTAAACATAGCCTTTTATGGGCCTTCTCTGCACTGTGTTGCCCAAGGTTTGGGGAAGAGCTTATATTTAACTCTTAGATCACACTTACAGTTCTTTTGTTCCTGGAATTTTCCTCTTAAATTCCCAAATTCTCTGTCAACACCAAGCTCTGTCCTCTGACACATCAAGCCTGCAATGCTTTAGCTTTGGGCTACCTGAGCTTGGCTGTATAATACTCCACTTTGTGGCTATAATAGTCTACATAACTGATGAACATTTTAGTTATTTACAATCTCCTATTATTACAAATAATGATAAAGAATATTCTTGAACATATTTTTTTTCACACACATATGAGTATAATGTAGTATTAATTCCTAAGAATAAAATTACTGAGTAAAGGGTATATGCATGGAATGTTTTTGTTTTATTTTTGTTTTTAAAAGATAATATGTAATATGCCAAAGTAAGCGTTGCTATTAATATTGTAAAACACTGCTTTCTGATGTCTTTTTTATTTCAGTTCAGTGATCGGGTTTACTGGCTGATTGTTATTCCCAGAGAAAACATTACCAAAAATAGAGGTAAGAGTGATCGGAATTCATGATTTTAGTCATGGACCAGGATTGGCAAGCTTATTAGCAAATAAAAATATTTATTATACTACAGAATTGTTTGCTATTCCATGTGTCTCATGTAGTATTTGGGTCATACTAAAAATTATTTGAGGTTAATCTGAAATTCAAATTTAATTGAGGTTTCTGTATTTTATCTGATAATTCTTTTATAGATTATTCTGACATATATAACATTTGTATTATTCTTTAAAGTAAACTTATTTTCTAGAACTTGAAAATTAGAGTATTGAGGAATTTGTATACCAATTTTATTGAAACTGAATCATTAACCTAAAATGTTATAGGCTGTAATATGTAATATATTATTTTACTGTGGAATCTGCTGTTAAATGTTATGTGGCAGCCTAGCTTTTGTGCTTATTTGACATTTGGTGAGTTACCTATTCAAATATTTTTCAAGTTCGTTATATATTCTAGATACGAGTCTCTTGTCAGATATATGATTTGCAATATTTCTGCCAGTCTATGGCTTGTATTTTTCATCTCTTAAGAATGTCTCTTGAATATCAGGGTTTTTAATTTTGGTGAAGTCTAATTTATCAGTTTTTATTTATTTATTTTTTAACCCTCGCCCAAGGATATTTTTCCCCATTGCTTTTTAGAGAGAGTGGAAGGGAGAGAGAGAGAGAGAGGGAGGGAGAGAGAGAGATCAATGTGAGAGAGACACATCGATTGGCTGCCTCCCCGCACGTACCCTGACTTGGGTGGAGCCTGCAACAGAGGTACGTGCCCCTGGCCAGAATCGAACCCAGGACCCTTCAGTCTAAGGGGCAGACACTCTAACCACTGAGCTAAACCAGCTAGGGCTAATTTATCAGTTTTTAATTTTATGGATTGTACTTTTGGCATCATAGCTAAGAAATCTTTGCCTAACCCAAGTTTATAGTTCTAGGTTTTATATTTAGGTTGATGACTCAACTTGAGTTAATTTTTATACATTATATGAACTGAGGTCAATTAGGGGGGGATATAGATATACAATTATTCCAGCACCATTGTTGTACAAACTACTTTTTCTCTATTAAATTGCTATTTCTGGGCTCTCTATCTTTTACCAGTGCTGCACCATCTTGATGACTTTGGCTTCATAAAATGTTCAACTAGTATAGAGAAATTAACATTCAAACACTAAAATAAATATGGTGCTATTTTTTAGTGAGACACCATCACCTTGGTCACTTATCTAATGGATAAGTCTTCTTTACCCAAAGCAACATGGGTTTTAACAGCCAGATAGCCCTATTTCCTATAACTCTTCATGTAGTTCTACTGTTGTTCTGAGTTCTTGAATAGCATGTGAGGGCACATAAACTACCTGGAGTTTTGGCATTGAACTCTCCAGCTTCCAGCTCTGGATCTACCAGTTAATACTATTCACACAGCCTCTTGGCTGTTCCATATGCATCTTTCACTACCTTAGCCACATTACAGGTGAGATTAATACTTCCTATGTGTTTAGGATGAACAAGATTAGTATCACCACCAAACAGAAATGTATGCTGGTTAATAATCATGTGGAAAGAGATGCTGTTGGTATAAAACCAATCCAGAAAATATTGGATGTTACTCCCAGTGAAAATATCAAACCCATACTTTTCCTTATATTCAATTATTCCATGTACCATTATAGGAACCACGTCATTATTTCTATTTCTGACTTTAATCAAGACTTGTAAAAAGTTATCTAAGACCTGTGAATCCTCAGGGCTCTTATTTTTATATTTTAAAAGTTCACGGAAGTTATGCATATGTCAACTTTGATCCAGTTCCATTGAAGGCCAGCTGAGTTCTCTATCAGAAGATTGACTTCTCTCATTGTGTTAGGCAGTTGTGCAGGAAGCTTCTTTTGTAGGAACATATATGATGTTTCTCACACCATTATCTTTCCCGAAGTCCAGGAATTGCTTGATAGAGAGCAGTGACAGCAAGAGCACAAATAGCACTTGATCTACTTGGGTACCAGGTGCTTCAGCAGTCACTGGAAGAGCCATATCCTCGCTGGGGTGGTGCACAGATCCACCTAGAGGCCTGGGTAGATATGAGAGTTTGTGCAGCCGAGCTCTTTGGGTCAGGCATGTTCTTCATGGGTACACCCCGGTTTCAGCCTTGGCCTCAGTCTTGGCCTGTGGGTGCAACCACTGTAGCAACTCCCAGGCTGAGTTTACCATCCATGACTTCCCCAGATCCCACCCATACTTTTATCTCATCTATGCTTTTATATTTAAAATTGGTTTCTTAGAGTTAGCATATAGTTTACTCTTGATTTTTACATCTAATCTGGAAATATGACTCTTAATTGGTATTTTTAGACCATTTACATTTAATGTAATTGTTGGTATGGTTGCACTAAAATCTACCATCAGATTGTTTTCTATTTGTTCCATCTCTTCTGTTTTACTTTTCTCTTCCTTTTATGTCTTCACCCATATTATTTTTTATTCCATTTTATCTCCAATAGGCATATTATTTATGCTTCAAAATGTTATTATTATCAGCCCTAGGGTTTACAGTATATATTTTAATTAATCACAGTCTACTTTCAAATAACATTATACCACTTCACCTGAAGTGCATCATTTGCTTTTTACCAAGCCACAACTGCTCTCATAGAAAAATTATGATCTAAAATAGTATCTGAATTCATTGCTGTGGTGGTTGATCACTTCACAATTCTTTTTCCTTATTGTATAATCAAAATATTTGTAGGAAGAACATAGGAAAATATATAAAAATGCAATCAAAATGGGAAGTGAAAGGTAATCATTGTTGGTAAGGTTCAGATAGTCTTAATTTTTACCAGCACAACATACTAAAGAATAGTTCATTATTTGCCTTTCGTTTTCAAACAGATGTTGCATCTGTAGAAGAATGGTTAGTAAGAATTACTTTGCAACATGGATTAAATATTTATGCTACCGAAGGAACGCTGTTGGATAGAGTCCGAGGTAAACGCCAAATAAAAGTAAAAGGGAATCTGTAATATTCTGTCAACAAACCTTGTAACCTGCTGAATGTCTTCCTCTGGGCTCAGCACTAGAGATAAGTAACTAAGAGATGATCACGACACTTGAGGGGCTCACCATCCTAATGAGGCAGGCAAGGAATTAAATACACTTGGGCAGTGGTTAATAGAGGCCTGCAAAGAGTGCTATAGAAATATGCAAATATATTTTCTCTATAGCCACATTGCAGGCCATAATAAACAACGATTTTCTAAAGTTAGTTTTTGCATCTTGGACACTGACAAAAAAATGGGATGAAGGCCCGGGAGGGGGAAGGGGTGGTGTTTGGGTGAAGGGGGCAAAGTGGGGGAACTGGAGGACATCTGTAATAGTGTCAACAATAAAAAAAAAAGACGTTATAGGAGGTACTGTTCATTGCATCACAGTCTTCTTTATGAGGACCATCAATAATATTTCTTGTTCGGTCTTAATAAGAACATTTCTATATTTTCATAAAAAATTGGTTGGTTTATGTTAAGGTTATGAACACTGAGTGATATAACTGACTAGGTTTCTTTTTTCCAGTTGTCTGATTCATAGACCAATGTTTGGGTCACCTATAGCACCACGGTATAGTTTTTTAAAAATCCTTAGTCCTGGATCTTGTATTTACCCTTGCTTTCCTCACCTTCCTTTCACCTTTACTCTTTCACTCTCACTTTAATATGGCCCTACGCAGACTGCCGAGTAAAAATAATATTACATTTTATGAAAAGCATCACCTGGGCGGCTTTAAGAAAAGTAGCGGCGCCCCCATATACCAATTAAAATCTGATCTCTGTAAGTGGGGTCAGGCACCTGTAGTTAAACATAAAAATTTTCCCAGGTGATTCTAATGTGCAGAACTGCTTAGAGAAAAGGTCGCATAGGTACCAAGAGACATATACGAATCTATTTAATGCAGCATTATTTATAATAAGAAAAATGGAAAACAACATCAATGTACAGCAATAGGGGAAAGACAAATACATGTGGTGTGTTCTTTTAAAATGAGGCAAACAGACCCTGTATATGATTGAGAACAGAACATAAAACCACTGAGCGAGAAGGCAAGTTTCAGAGTAGAGTAGGGAAGCATTTATCCAAAATTCAGAAAATGCGGAAAGCAATGTGTATGGTGCTCATGGGTACGTATATGTTGTAGCAAAAACAGAAAAGCATGGACTGGAAATACACACAGCAATTTCATCATAGTGGTTGCATGGGGGGCGGAATTTGGGAATGGGACTGTGGAGGGAGCAAAGATGTCTTCAATCATGTATGTGTCATGTTGATTTTTAAAAAATATATATCTTTATTGATTTCAGAGAAAGGAAGGGAGAGGGAGAGGGAAAGGGAGAGGGAGAGAGAGAGAAACATCAATGATGAGAGAGTCATTGACTGGCTGCCTCCTGCACGTCCCCCACTGGGGATTGAGCCCAAAATCCAGACATGTGCCCTGACCGGGAATCGAACCTCCATCTCCTGGATCCTAGGTCGATGCTCAGCAACTGAGCCACGCCAGCCTGGCTCATTTTATTTCTTTAACCAAAATTAACAAATCTGAAACAAAAATGACAAAATGCTGTGCTCTCCTATGTCTTCATAACGTCCAATTTTTAAAAATAGTTATTCAATAGTTACTGCAGGTTTTTAGTTGCTGACATTTTGATGTCCTATGCCAATTTTAAATACTAAAATAACAATATGATTATTTCAATTTAGAAAATAATCTGAAGTCTGACTCATCTACATATTGAGATGTACCCAGAATATTACATACTGCATTAAAATTTTAATGTACACTTATTCAGAATGTACAGGGCTTCACAAATTAGTTCTTTTAAAGGTTCCAGATGCAGAAATGAGATTCATCTGTTAGAGAAACTAAGAGGTGACCAGTGTCGTGGAAGCACAGTAAATGACAGGTCCGGTATAATGAATTTGGAGAGGCTGGCAGGGATCATGGTGAAAAGTGCGGATTTTATTCTAGTTATAGTGAAAAGCTGTTGGAGTGTTTTAAGCAGGAGAGTGATAAATTCTGATTTACGCTTTATAAAAAGACCACTTTGGCTGCTGTGCGGAGAACTGAACTCTTGGGGAAATGATGGCAAGAATAGAATAAAGGAAATTGGTTGGCGGCTGTTGCCATAATCCACCCAAAAGATGGTCTGAAAGTCCTTGGCCTGTGGGATCCCCAGTGGAGGTTGCGAGAAGAGTCCTCAGAATACATTTTGGAATTAGGGCTGATATGACTTCCTGGTGGATTGGGGGTGAGGAAAACAGAGGTATGGAGGTTGAATCCTAGATTTCTTACTGGAGCAATGCCCTGGAAAGTCAGCTGCCTTGCCCCAAATTTCTTTGACTTTTGGAGTGGATTAGTTTGGTTATAAATCGTGTCTCTTTCCCTTCTTGGCCGTCCCTAAACTATGTTAACCCAGATGGAAATCTAGCTCCTTTCCTGGCTTTGCACACAGTGAAAAATATATCACACACAGGCTTTGCTTTTGTAGCAGATTTTATTCAAAGTTTGGGGAGATGAAGGAGATTTACACTGTAGAAATGTAAACAGCTCAAGAATTGATGATCAGATATCTGTGCTCTTTAAAGTTCTTTGGCTAGTTTTGAAATTCAGACAGCAGTAGTCTGTCAAATTTGCCCGGCTTGCTTTTTTTTATGCTCTTTTCTCATTTTTCCAGGAGAAAAGAAACCCTCCCATGTTCTTATACATTAAAATTTGACTTTGATAAAAGTCAAATTTGCAGATCTTTTGCAAGAGTAGACTGCTGGGTTGAAGATGCCCCACCTCCGGCTGGCTTTTCCTGTTGGCTCTACCCTAGCTCCTTTGTATCTCCCAGGAATCCCTCTCAGCGTCTTGGCCACTAACGATAACTTTCCCGGTTCTCCACTGCCGTTCTGGATTTATTCTCATTTTTATGTATCTGCAGCTGTTCAGATGGGGCTGCGGGAGGGGAACAGAAGGTAAACGCGTGGGCTCTTGAAGCAGAAGCTGTGCTCTCGCTGACAGAGGTGCACACTGTCCTAAGATCCAGAAATTCCGTTTCTAGGGATAGATCTTGTGACCAGCTATATTTTCCGAAGATCGCCAAAGCAGCGTATTCCATCCCACACGCGCTCCTGCAGGGCGACCTCGCCAGGCCCCATCGAGGGCAATTAGATTTCTTTCTTTCTGCTCTGGAAAATCAGGAGTGACCTATTTTTAATAAATGGAGGTGAGGTAATGACCCAATGAAAGCAGTAAGGCTCCCTTTTCAGGGGTGCTGCCACAATGTAAACCCCTACACTTGATTTTCACAGAACCTATCATTCAGTGGAAACTTGGGGCTGTAATGACAAAAAAGGCCCTCCGGGAGGTGTTTCCGTATGTGGTAGACCTGAAAGTAACCAAGTGCCCCTGTGCCAACGATGTCGCGCTGCTTGGCTTCCTTTTGAACTCGAGGCACAACGGTGAGTGAATGGCCGCCGGGAGCCGGGAGGTGGCGGTTCGTGTTTGCTGGAGGTTACACATAGGCGGGAAAACATTTCCTAGGAATACCTGAGGATCTGCTTTCGTCGCCGCACCTTGTCCAGGTGCACGTGTGATCTCCTGCTTTCCTCTGTGACTCTGCCATGTTAACAGCGACTTGAGTGCCTTCCCTAATTTCCTTTACCGTCTGCCCCCCGCTGATGCATGACTCCCTGCCAGAAATTACTCGCTTTGAATCTAATCCATCTCTTCGTGCCTGGCTGTTCCTGCCGTGTAGAAACAGGTACGCTGGCGCTAAGGTTTCGCAGCGTTATTTCATCTGTTACGTACGTTTTTCCATTACTACTGTAATGCTTCACAGGACCCTTACATACATCAGCTACTAATTGTAATATCCTAGTTGTTTCTCCCAGGTCATTGATGACTTCCTGGTCCCCCAAAACCAATGAATATAGAGGAATAAATAAATAAATATCAATTAATTAAAAAGTAAGAAACAGAATTTTATTACTCGTAGATAATATGTGTATCCACGTACAAATCCAAAAGAATCAACGGAAAAGCGATCAGAACAAATATGGGAGTGCCACAGGATTGAAGGGTATACTAACAATCTATGAAAACCACCCCACCAAAGACACACTAAAGATTCTAATTTAAAAAAATTTTATTCAGAGGGTAACAAACCCCGAAAGGTACCTAGAGAGAAACAAAAAGTTGCGAGGCCTGTTGTACAGAAACTGTAAAAGTTTAACAAAGGCCATAAAAACGACTAAATTAAGATGTTTATGTTCATGAGCAAGAGCTTATAATATTGTCAAGATGTCCATTCTCTCTAAGTTTATCCCTCAATTCAATACAATTCCAAGAAGAATTACACAGTGTTTGTGTAAATCGACAAGCCGATCCCCAATGCATGCGGGAGAGCGAAGCAACGTGAGCGAGAAGCATAACTTGATAGGAGAGTAAAAGGAACGAAACGTTGCCCTGCCGCGGCTTATTGCAAAGTCGCCGATTCAAACTGTGCGCTGGTCGGGGAAGGACACATAGACTTGGCCCAGGTTCCCTCGCTTTCCCGCTGGCTCTGAGTGCCCGTTGTGCTGAATGAGCTTAGTCGGAAAGGTCTCTCTTTCCGTCTGTACCAGCTCCCAGCAGCTCAGCTCCTTTTCTGGCCGGTTCTATGGATGCCGGGCTAGGGCCCCTCTCCCCCTTTCTCCGAACCCCTGTACCCGCCCGCCTCCTGCGAGCCACCGGAGAGCAGCCGTCCTTCATTCCTGTGCTCAGTCCCGCCACACGAGTGACAGTCACCGAGAGAAGGGACAGCGTGCCTGCCGGGGTCTCGCTCCACAGGCCGCCTCGACGTCTTGAGAAAAGCAACCCGTTCTTTACCTTTTCCCCAGCCGGCCACCACTGTACTCAGCAGAAAAGAGGTTCCCAGGGTGTCAAGCTGCCGCCGCCTAAACCAGCGGTTCCTGTGCAAGGCGCCCGTCTCCCCGCAGCCTCCACTCCTCGTGGGATTAGTGGTGGGAGCGGGCGTGCGGGAGCCACGTGCGCTCCCGTGGGAGTGTAGTGCCCACCTTCCTCCTCTGTGACGCTCGTCCCCAGGCCGCCCATCCTGGTCTCATCGGTCGCCACCAGAAACCTACGCCTCCCCGGGCACCTGTGGTCCCCCTAACCCACAAACTGTTGAGACGCCCTTCCGTTTCGCCCACACTCCTGTCCCTCTCCATACAGCCACATCCGCTCAGTGGACTTTGTGGCCCGTCATCAGCAAACTCCCCACGCTGCTAATCTTTTCTCTGAATGGCCCCCTAGCTTTCTGCCATGCAGAGTAACCTGGCCATTCCCCGGTACCCCCTCCCACGCCACAGGTCTCGGAGCCCAAGGACCGGGTTGTCATCCTTGCTCCTTGGGGCTACTTCTTAATAAGAGTCGCTCCTGTCTTCTCCTTTAAAACGCCCCGTTCCTTTGCGCCCAGACTTTGCCCCCCTCACGCTGCTTGGCTGCCAGCCTGTGGCACCCTCCCCCCGCTCGCACTCACTCGGACCCCCGACGTCCTCTCCACCCTGTTTTTGGCACTATTTTCGGGGACTTCCCCACCCATAGGAATGACCCGCGCAGTACCCAGCTCCAAGGCCGCCTCTCCTTCAGCGGCCGTCCCCGTGTCCCTTCCGTGGTCAGAGCCCTGCCCTTGCCTCTAACAGGGCCGCCACCCCGAGTCTCCGCTGCGGGCGGCTCGCGGCCTGCGGCTGCCTCCCACCTCCGTCTGCTCTAGCGCTCGCCCCCCAGCTGGTCCTCGATTTTACTGAGGCCTCGCTCCGGTGTCCCTGCACGGTTTCCACTGCCCAGGATCTTCACTGTCGTCTTTTCCCACCGCCATCCGCGCAGCCGTCCTTATGAACGCGCCTGTAGCTTCCCGGCCCTTCTCTGCTCCCCGGCCTCCCGACCCCGGCGCTGGCTCACCCGTCTCCGGCGCAGGAACAGCGGGATGCTACCAGGACACCTGCCCGCTGTCTCCATTTGAAACTCCACCGACCGGCCTGACTGTAGATTCGCGAGCACAGGTCTCAAGTGGGCACTCGGCGCCGCCCAGAAACCCTCTCTCCGCCCTGGTATGTTTATTTTCCCACTCTGCCCAAGGAGCTCAGCACCCCCTGCCACCCCTCAGGCCCTCTGCGGCACCCGCCTTTTCTGTTCGCTTGGCTGCGCTTTGAATACTTAGTGCCGAAGGCCAAGGCTGGTCACGGGGAGCTCCGTCCTGGCCCCTGCGTGTCTGTCCCGTTCTGCCTGTATTTTTTGTCCTCCCGAGCTTTGCCTTCTGGCCTGTTGCACCGTGGGAGGTGTCTCTGTTGCTGCCGCAGGTCACCCCTCGCCCCCTGCGCCCTGGACCCCGCTCCCCCCCTCGGCCGCCTGAAGTCTTGCTCCTGCCTCTCGCCTCTCACGGATGCCATCTCCTCCTCACTGGCTCAGCTCGCAGCACACAGGCCGCCTCTCGTACCCCACGTCTTAAGCCGAACCTTCATTTATCTCACTTTGCGCCCACCCCCCACTTCTCTGTTTTCCTTCAAAGCAGAATTTCTGGAAAGAATTTATTGTAGATGGTGCTGCATTTTGCACCTGCCGTCCCGTCTGGGTTCCGCTCGGCATCGGGCTTCTTCCTGCCCCTCTGCCGACCCGCCCTCCCCAGGCCCCCGCGGCCCCCGCGGCCCCCTGTCGCCAGTTCTCTTGCAGCAGCATTTGACCCGGTCGGCCGAGCTCTGCCTGAAACATTTTATTCTCTGGGCTTTCTCCACACCACCTCTGATTGCTTTCGTCTTGACTCTGGGCAGCTTCTTAGTTTTCCAGGCTGGCCCCTCTCAGTGTGACCCTAAATTGGCCATGAACCCCTGGGGTTTGTCCTTGACTCTCCCTTCCTTACGTAAACACTTTCTCTCCCTGGGAAGCCGAATCCAGTGTCATGGCAGTAATGCCACTTCCAGGCTGACGACTCCCAAGTCTCCATTTCTGGTGCTCACCACCCCTTTGAGACCAAACACCTGCATTCAGTTGTCGATTTTCCATTTCCTCTTGATGGAGATCTAATGAGCATCTCAAGTACCACAAGTCTAATCCAGAACTCGTGATTCATTTCCCTCTAAAATCTGTTCCTTTCCGGTATTCCTCTTCCTAATTAACATCCTGTCCATTCAAACTGAAATCTGGCACATATTCTTGGCTGCTCGGACTCTCATGACATCCCAGGATGGTGCCATACCCGGCATCTACCCCCACGGTGACCACTTCTCACGGCCACTAAAATCTTGTGGCAAGTCAACACTGTTTTTCCAGGAGACTGACTGACAGCCTCTTCAGTGGTCTCCCTGTTTGTAGTCTTGTCCCCATATAATCACCCTCCATTCAGCCACCAGAGTGATCTTCTCAAGTGTAAATCAGATCACATCACAGGCTCATTAGAGTAAAACCCAGGCCCTTCACAATGGTCCAGCTCTGCTTCTGTAACCCTGGGAAACACTTGTGGCCAGCGTGTCGTAGAGAGCGGCCTGTGACTTAATTTCAGCCTAAAATATCAACCAGAAGGAAGCAGAAGCTATCTCTGAACTTGGCTGGAGCCTGGTCACGTAACATCGTGCTTGACATTTACCAGCACCCCCGCTTAGGATATGGTGTACTGTGATCTGTAGAACTCGATAGAAAGGCAAAGCTTATCTATAGCTTTTCTCTACCAGGTCAAGGCAGATGATAAAACACTTCTGCCTGCATTTTCCCCTACACAGAGAAGAGCTGGCAGTTAAAATACATCCTTTACAGTGTGACTGCTCCTACATTCATCTTTTAGAAACAGAGTATATGCATTAGATTGTCAACTGTCTTCAGGCCCCCTGGACTCCACCACACCCCTAACCCCCAATGGTTATGATGTTAGGACTGTTGACTAGACTTCAAATTAACATTCCACATTTAAAACACAAAAGACTCTCAACATTCCTGGCTGTGGCCAAGGAAAGGTGGGATCCAGGAACAAAAGTCCTTTCAGTATTTGCAAAATGTTCGGTCTTTTTTTTTAATAGGTTCTCATGAGGCATTAGCAAATATTTTTTCTGTTTTTAAAATCACAAATATTAAAGTACATCAAACATAGTTTCTTCTCTCTTGGAGTTTACATTTTATTTTCTTTGGATTTACTTTTTTGTTGTTTACTAAAATCGTGCTAATGATATAGGAACATATTTATGCTCAGAGGATGTTAAGAAGGAAAAACTCTTCATCTGCTTCCTTAGGTTCTGTCCCAGGGGTCTGTAAATTAAATGATCAAAGACTACCAGGAGAAAAGGCACGTCTTTTAAATTAATATTTACATTCAAGGGAGTTCACAGAAAAGAAGTGAAACTCCAAGTAGTAGTTAAACGTGGGAGTTTATATACCATTTTAACAAAGGAAAGGGATCTGGGCTTCCAAGGATGATCAATTGTGGGGAAGTAACTAGGAAATTAAGTGGGGGGACTGATGGAAGAGAAGAGTCATTTTGTAAGGTCTGTTTATGCAAACTTGTCTCAGTGTCAGCTCATATCTCTGGTGGCAAGAGTGTTCTCTTTCTGATACAATGGGGCACCTTTCCCTAGGGGAAATTTGTGCCCCGCCTTTAGGCAGAAAGGGGAAGACAGAGAGCTATTCTTGCGTCTGTCGGTTCTGAATTGCCTTCAGCCCAAAAGAATCCTTATGGCAAAGTGGCCTATTTTGGGTGGCATATTCTGACCCCCTTCCATATAAAAAAACAACTTAATAATTAAATCAGATGGTTGGCTAAAATCCTGTGGTGTAACCTGAAGTTACTTCATCTCTCCATGCCTGGGGAAGTGAGATTTGGAGAGGAAGTGAGATTAGGAGGGGAGGGCAGGGCAGGGCAGGGCAGGGCAGGGCAGGGCAGGGCAGGGCAGAGATGGGTTGGGAAGTGGAGCAGATGCAGGCTCTGGCCCTGAAGACCTAACACAGTGGAAGTGAGTTAAGGCTGGCAGGGTTGTCCAGCCTTAATTTCCCTTTTCTCTCTTGGTAGGTGTCTACATAGGCCTCAGCTATTCTGGATTTTGGAGTTATGATGATACCCGGTGGTATAACCTGACAAATATGGTCTATTCCCAAGTTGGAGAAGGTAATTCTTCTGACAGTGCCCTCGTCCGCAGTGTTTCGCTTATAAGCAACGTTCAGTCAGTATTTCACCTTTTCTTGCCCATAACCCATGGTACGATTCCTTCCCTAGGGCACAAAGAGCTTACGATAGTGGATATGGTTTTAACCAACCATTTCTTAGTGATCCTCACCTCTCTGGGACTTTTTGTAAGTCGAGACCTTCGTCATCGATCAACCCCTGTCCTAATGGTACGTAAACTGCTTTGTAATGAATAGTTAACCTTAAGTATCTTCCGTGACATAGAGACATTGAATGCTTGAGTTACGTGTGATCACGTGTGGCTGTGTGTGGCTCTGTGTGGCCAGAATGGAAATGCCTCTTCCTTTTAAAACTGTAAAAGCACAATACAGGGGCTTCTTCCTCCACGTTTCAGTGTTGAGTACTCGGAAATGGTGCTAGTGTTGTTGCGATACGAATTTATAGTAAATTTTAAATACATACAAGTAGAAAACACTTTACCTACCTACCTACCCACCTACCTATAGTTACATACGTTCCTAAAATGCTTTAGGGTTATTTATAAAGCTAACTGTAGTATTACAAAATAACATAAAATAACTTTGGGGATTGAGAGAAGGGGAATATACATTTTGGTGAAGGTACACAATATGCATGGAATGAAATTCTTAAGCGTGTTATTAAATACCTCTCAGAAATTACCATGACGGAAATAAGAGCAGAAACAAAGATTTAGGAACAGGAGAAGAAAAGAGGAGGGTGAGTGCGGAAGAGGCCGTTGTCTTGGCGGAGAGGCGGGCATTTCGTAGGCGTGGTAATTGTTGCCGTCCTTCGGGTGTGCGGATGTTCACCGCCTCCCCTCCTTCCTCACTGTCCCTGAGAAAGTTCCCTTTGTTGCCCAGACCCCTAATCTGGCCTCCTATGTGCTTCCCGTGTGATCGTGGAAGCAGAGAGTAGCAGGCCCAGGAACAGAGACTCTAAGTCAAGGCACAGAGGGCCTGGTCTAGTGCTGCGCTGGGCGGGGCAGAAGGCGCCCTGGGGAGAGTGACAGTGATCCCATGTGGGGGGCAGGCGTGGTGTCTTTCTGCACACTTCTTCACTCCTCTACTTAAATCATCAACAGATGGGGTTTGGATCCCAAATCCTTTCTGGAATTAAGTGAAGGTATAAATAAATTAATCAAACGGTGAAACAAGATGAAGACTGAAGGGAAAAGCTCCAGGATATTGTGTAAACTACTTAAGAGGCTGGTTTCAGTGTGACTCTCCTAACTGCTGGCATATAAAAGAACCACTGCCTTTAGTATAATTTAAATTGCTATGTTTTGTTATGCCATCTCATATCAAGCAAAAATTAAAGCTCCTTTTTTTTCCTTCTTTTCTTTCTAGTTTACAAGGGAAGACTTTTGTGGTTTTGAAAGGGTAAGAAGCTTTATGTTTCCAAGGGTTGGTTAAAAGATGTATTTCCTTGGTTGCCCTAAGAGACAAGATGGAAGATAAGAAGTCACAATATAGATTATTCCTGTTATTCTAACCACTTAGCCACACCGGCCAGGGCCAAGGAGGTGAAATTTAAGCAGAAACTTGACTGACTTGAAGGAGCACTTAAAAACAGAGGTAATAGTAAGTGCAAAGATGCTAAACTGGGAAGTTGGCATGAGGAAACATCCATTGGCCACCAAAATCTGTTTCGTAGAAATAGCAGGGACTTCGGGTCGCTTCCTCAAGGGCACAATTCTAACTCGTGCGAGACATACAAGCTCCTGTATGGTCAGGGCCTTCCATACCTTCTTTAGACAGGAGTCACACCTACCCTGCGCCTCAAGCCATCCTTGCCAGCCATTAGCTTCACTCTCAGCACGTTTTCTCCAACCGTAAGGAGAGCCACCAGGTTCACAGGCGACCCGTTCAGCAGTCCCAGCAGGAACACAGCATCTCTTTCCCAGTAGCTCCAGCAAGTCTCGGGCCCGACTCATTGGCGTGTCTTGGATCTTGTGTTCATTCCTGACCAGTCCTTGTGACTCCGAGTCGGACCCGGGTCACGAGCTCATCCTGTGGAATGAGGTCAACCTGATCAGATGAAATTCCCCCCTAAGATACTGACCGACCGGATTCCAGGTAGGAAATAAACGAGAAGGGATCTAACGAGAAAGAAAAGCGTCAAGTCAGGGCCCAATAAAGATTCTATATTGATTGCTCAGGTAGCGTGATGATAATTATGGCGTCCCGAAAACCTGAAGATTTATTTAAGAACTCCGAAGTTTCATTCGATATAACACCTTAGCTTGGGGATACCACACCATCCAAATAAAGTGGCGTGCATTCTGTTTTAAAAGGCTTTTTTGTTTGCTTGTTTGGTTTCTTGAGACATAATGCACATAGCGTAAAATCCACCCATTTAAAGTGTACAATTCAATGGGCTTCAGTATATTCACAGAGCTGTGCACTCATCACCGCTATCAATTTTAGAACATTTAAAAGGATTTTAATGCACAGATTATAGAGATTTTATTACCGCCCTATAAAAACGTAAGAATGTCTCCCTTTTGTTTCGACAATAATCTGGAAGTCGGAATCTTCCTATAACAAAAACACCATCTCAGACTCTTGCATGTAATCCGGATCCAACGTATACAACCTCATCTTCTTGGAAGCTTCTCTCTCCCGACCAGTTTTTCGAAACCTCTCTTTTTGTGGCTGTTTTATCGCTTCTGGCCACCGCCGGGCTTCTGCGAAGAGCCCTTAGTCCTGCCTCGCTCAGTGAAGACCAGACGGTGGCACGTGGCCCCGGGGACTGTGACGCAAGGCTCGTCACCCCACAGCTTCCAAAAGACGAGTGCAAGGGCTGGGCCTTTGCCAGTAACACGGGCTAATTCACGGGAAATTTCTTTTTATTCCGTGTGAGTGTGTGTGAGTGAGTGTGTGTATGTGTTGTTCAAAAAGCATTATTATTGTTTCCTGCCCTCATTCTACAACCTTTTATTTGCATATAATTTTTCTCTTTATTTGCCTCACATTCCTGAACTACTGAACTTTAAAAATTTTTTTAAATGTGCTTTCTATTTTATATCTTTAAGCCCGCACGTTGCCTGAGTGATATTTGTATTTACTTATGTAGGCCGACTACGTCAAAGGAAGGCTGTGGTACACTGAAAGATGTTTCGCTAACAGGGAGCACTTTGAAGGTAAGTTTTAGGTAAAGAGATATTAACAGGCTTTCCCCAACATGAATAGCACATATAGATGAGACGAAATGACAAAGCAAAAATAGGACAAAATGTAAAGATAGGCTTGTTTTGTATAAGTTCACGGCTTAACACTAAGGGGAACAACTCATTTAAATCTGAAACCACAGGCACGCCCTGAGAGAAGTGCAAGAAAATTGATTTGGGGTATATTTAGTGATACATTTAGAAATATAGATGCTGCTTGTAATTTCCGTACCTTTATCTCTTATAGTTGACTATGTTACTGTCACCTTTGAGAGAAACAGGACTTTAAGTGAGGTATGGCATTGAATATTTTGAAAGGTAAGAAATTCTATTATACACGATTTTATGGATTGTTATTCATCTAAGACAACAGCAGCTCTACAGGCTGAAAGGCTTAACGATTACTCTTTGCTCCCAGTGGCACCTCTACTTGGGTTTAATGGCGATTACCTAATTGTATTAAACCTAAACCTGCATAGTGGTTCCAGAAACACAATCCGTGCCAGAAAGGGATGCTTTCTGAACTCATCCCCCAGAAGAGAAGCACAGACATTAAAGATTGAACACTTTTATTTGAAGTCAGTCATTAGTTTATTTGCTAAAGAGAACTAATTAGAACTTACATGTCAAAAACAACATTAACCTAGCCCGGCAGGCGCGGCTCAGCGGTTGAGCATCAACCTAGGATCCAGGACACCTCGGTTCGATTCCCGGTCAGGGCACGTTCCTCGGGGACCGTGCAGGAGGCGGCCAATCAATGACTCTCATCATTGATGTTTCTCTCTCTCTCTCTCTCCCTCTCCCTTCCTCTCTCTGAAATCAATAAAGACATATTTAAAAAACAAACAAACAAAAAAACGTTAACTTTTCCTTTCTCTTTTTGTAGGCAAGCTCTTGTTTTTATAGCAAAGAGCCATTTTTGGAATGGTTATCTTGCTTACCTCAGCTTCCAAGAAGTAAAACGATCCTTCCAACTGTAATAACATTTCTTGTGGACCAAGATTATAATTCTGGAGTCCACCTCTTAAATGAAGAGGTAGGCCTTGCAGCCCGGAGGTGACCGCTCTTGACGCTACAATGAAAATTTCGCTAGGCAAAACTCTTTCTGAGGTCTTGTTCTCTTTGGCAGTAGAAATTGATAAAATTCGCTATAGCAAAATGGTTTTTGGCTAATAATCTAGATGAAGACACTTTCGAGATTTCTTGCCTCGGAGTGTCATTCTGCTGGATGGAAATGGAAAACACGGTTTTGTTTATGGAATGATTCTTCCCTTACTCCCCTGAGAATATAAGCCGAGTTAGTTCTACATGAGTTTAACATTTCGTAGGAGCGGTTAGTGTAGATGAACAAATAATGAAACTAAATTGCCACAGACCTGTATTTTCTATTCCAAAGGGTCTCGACCCCAACTGTGAATTAGAATTTTTCTCAGAGCCATTAAACATATGTATAAGTTCAGCCCTACCCTTTGATTTTTAGGGGAGAAAAAATAATTTTCTCTCCCCTCTTAGGTTCAGTAACCAGGGTCCCATTAATGAAACGGACAAAAGACAGAGTAACCGGAGAAAATAAAACGATTTATGTGTGTAGTGTGTATACAGGCAGGTGAAAGTCCGTGATGAGTAACTTGAGAAGGTGGTTACAATGTGGGGTTGCATGCGACCCTAAGAGATGAAGGGGGCGAGGAGGGCACTGAAGGCCAAAGCCATGGAAAGGTGACGGCTGTGCCCACAAGCAGGAGAGGGCGACGTTGTTTGCACAGGTGTAAGCGGCCTCTTGGCCTCCCTCAGGTGATGGTCTTCCCTGCAGGAAAGAACTGGGGCAGCTTTAGCCGCGGTCCCCCTTCTGGGAGCAGCTCTGCCCCGAAGACAAACCGATGGCAGTCTTCTTTCTCAGCGTTGCTGCTTTTAGATAAGGGGAGGCTTTTTTTCCTGCATCTGTTGAATCTCAGATGTCTTCAGCTTCAAATACTCTGTATAACAAAGTGGCATATGTTGGGGTGCATAGTCTGATCCCCTTCAAGACCATGTTCAAAGAGAACTGGAGTGTGGCCCAGGGCCCCACGCTTTGAAAACATAGTTTGAAGTGATAGTTATGAGCATGGACGTTGGAGTCTTTCTGCTGAGTTCGGTCATTCGGCCATTTATTATAGAACCCTGGACAAATTATTTAGTCTCCTAAACTTCATGTTCAAGCTATTACATGGATGTGTATGGCGGGGGGAAAGGTAAAGAGATATCAGTGGTTGCCAGTCCTGCCAGTCCTAGGCTGTGTTAATGGGTCCCCATCTTAATCAGCATCCGAGTGACAGGAAGCGAAAACCTGTCACATAGACTAGGATTGTTCATGGAAAAACTCTTCTGATCGCTCATGCTTTATCTGTTTCTAGGAAAAGATCATGGCCTGTGCATACTCCCTAAGAAGTAACAAACTAAGGTTGAAACTGAAATTCCCAGTTTTCACGTTCCCTCCATCGTTCTCTCCCGTGGGAATGAAGTTCCACCCACGAAGCCATTTCCTCTACGCCTATGGCAATCAGGTGCGTGCGGGGAAGTGTCCCTCTCTGCGGGGCGAACCCTCGGCGTCCGCTCTGCCCAGTGGCTCCACGTGGTCGAGTGAAAGGCTGTCGCTGATGATCGGGGAGGTGGGAGGCCCGATGAAGAGAGGGCAGGAGGAGAGGAATTAGAGACAGCGAACACGAACAAACCTGTTGCAAAGTTTTGCTGAAAGGCGGAGCAGTGAAATAAGGCAATGTTTGGAGGAGGAGGGGCGTTGAAGAGAAGGTTTTTTTATGGTCGGAAAAATGATGCTGTGTGCTGTTGGGGATTCTTCAATAGGAGGGGGAATTGATAATGCAGGAGAGAGAGAGAGAGAGAAGTTTCTGGAGTGATGGCTATTTCTAGATGGGTGAGAGGAGAGGAGACCTGTGCACCAGTGGAGCGGCTGGCCTTAGGGGGACAGCTGTCCTGCAGTAACAGGGGAGCAGGAGGAGCTTATGGGTGCGAAGCTGGTGGGTGGGTGGCTGTGGTAATGGAAGTGTGTGGGAACTTCTTTTCTATTTTCTCAGTAGAGAAATCCAAGTCCTTACTTGAGATGGAGAATGGAGGAGGAGTGTCGGGGGTTCGAGGAAAGAGAGGACAGAGTAGAACAGCTGCGGAGGAGGGTGGGAGGGGGGGCCGAGGGACGCAGTGTGGCTGCTTGAGCTTTGCGCGCAGGACTTAGAGCGTGAGCAGGTCAGCATCGCGGCCGCCTCCCCTCCAGGCTCGATCGTGGGGGCGCACGCGTGACGCGGAAGACAGAGCTTATGTAACCACAGCTGGAGGTCCACCAGGAAACTACTAAGCAGTGAAGGAGCGCACAGAGGGAGTGCAGGAAGACAAGGGAAAAACTCAGGCATGGATATTAAAAAGTAGAAAACAAACTCTAAAAGATATGGTCAAAAGATATGACTGTCTATGTAGAAAATGTAAAAGATACGTACAGATTACTAAAACAACCAAAAAAGGGGAAGGGGGAAGAGAATTCTGTTCATCAAACACATCGTGAGACACAGTGAAAACACAGACCGGGAGATCATATTTGCAGCACATTCAACTGAGAAAGAATTATATGCAAGAATAAATAAAGAATTCCTACAAAGCAATGTAAGAAAAAGCTAAATTGGTTTTTTAAAATAGCTAGATTGATTTAAAAAAATACAAATGGGCATTTTGGAGAGAAGGGAATACAAATGGAATAAACGTGAGGAGATGGTATAATTCCCAAGTCAGCGGGGACCTGCCAACCGAGGACGCAACGGGATATCGCTTTAAGCTGTGTGACTGGCAGGCTGATTCCGACGGCGCCCCGAGGCCGCCGTGGCTCTCTCAGACACTGCTGACGGGGCAGCAAGTCACGGCCACTTTTTCGGAAAGCAGTTTGGCATTACTGTTATCCTGTAAATGTTAATGTTTTCCTATTCCGTGACCCACCAGTGTCACTTTTTTGGCAAGGAAACATATATGTGAGGAAACCCTTAGAAATGGTCATCACAGCTTTGTTAATGGATGGACAACTGACAAGAATCCGGATGCCCATGATCAGCAGAGTGAATAGATTACATTTTATTCGCATAATGAACTATTACACAGCAATGGAAAAGCAAATTAACTGAACCACATGCAAAATGTATGAATATAAGTAAATGATATGGGGGGGGAGTAAGTTCTAGAAGACAGACAATATGTGGTGCAATACCTTTGTACCAAAAAAAGAATATAAAGAGCAAAAAAACCTAAAATCAAGCAATATAGTAAACATACATAGGTGCTAAAACTGAAGGGAAAAAAATAGCAAGGGAACGAGAAGCACAAATTTTCAGGACGTTGGATATCCCTGCGGAAAGAGACAGGGTGACAGGATTGGGGAGAAACACATGGGAAAAGGTAAAGGGTCAGCAATATGCTAATCCTTGGGCTAGGCTGTCAGTTCCCACACGTTCATTATATTATTAAATAAATAACATAAGAAAAATACAAGTGAGCCCTAAGTAGATAAATAATTAAAAATATTTAGAAAAACGCAATGAAAACGCCATTGTTTTCATTCAAGTAATCAGTCAAAAGTTAAAAATAAAATGTTGATAATATCAAGTATTGGTGAGGTTCGGAGAAAAGGTTACTCTCATACCTTACCCCTAAGAACACAAACTGGCTCAGCGAAATTCAAGAACACTGTGGCAGTGCCGCTTAAAATTACAGACGAGTGCACAGCCGGCCTCAGCAACTTAGCCTCTCAGCACCTGCCCCGGGGGTGCGCCTTCACATTAGCGCCAACAAGCAGGCCCAGCGTTCGTTGTAGCCGTGTAGCAGCGAACGTTTTGCCCTAAGCTGCGAGTGTCCCTTAGGAGGAGAACAGAGTATCTTAAGTACGATAGGGCCATAATATTGGGTGCTGTGGGTCGGTACAGAAGAACGTGAAGATCCACGTGAGCTAACAAGATGATCTGAGATACACTGAGCGGCAGATGTGCTTACAGAACCACAGGTTCCGTAGGATGCCTTTTTCAGCATATTGCTCATATTTCCCTTCCCACCCACCACCGTGCCCACCGGTAACATTTGTAGCGTCCAAAGCAAGAGTGAAATGGAGGCTTCCATATCATATGTTTAGGACACGGATTGTGCTATGCCAGCAATATTCCTGCGTGATGGAAGACCCATGGTTATTTAATAAATTCTCTCTGCGTGTTTGTAACATGCAGACACACTAAGTATGCAGTCCAGGACAAGGGTCCCTCTTGCCCAAGCCGAAAGGTCAGTGCTGCGCCCAGATATATACTGGACCTGTTATATACATAGGAATGTAAAATGTAGAATTTTCAAATGGAAACAGTGGTCACCTCTGGGAAGGGAGAGCGGAGACCACAATTATATCAGGTGAAGTATAAAAGAATTATTTGGTCGGTAGTCAAAGAGACTTGGGCCACATTACAATGTTTTAAATTTAAGAAGAGCCTGTTTTCAGGTATAACTTGCCACTAAAATTAATTTTCAAGAAAAAATTAAGAGGCAGAAATATTCATTTGAAGAAGACTTAGGCTACTAGAAGTCCCAGGCAGGATTCGTCCTCTACGTGCTCTGACTCATCCTTAAACAACTCTTACGAAATGGTAGCGTTGGCACCCACCCTTGCCAGACGCCTGGGACGCGGCGCCTCGTGTCCGCGCGGGCTGAGCTCTGCCCCGCGCGCAGAGGCGCCCGGCGGAGGCGGTGGGAAGAGCTGCCCCTTGGTGCCGGCTGCAGGCGGGGGCCGCAGGGCAGACAGGCGGCCGAGGGCTCTGTGCACACGCGTGTGGGAGGGGCGGGCGGATGCGGGGATGGGAAAAGGCCGCGCTGCGGGAATTCTCCTGCGTGGGGCGGTTAGGCTGGTGGGTAACCGCTGACCGTGGCGCGGCAGCTCTTTCACGGGGTGTCCTCCTTGTATTGCCTCAGGCCTGGCTTTCCGTCGACGGTGGCAACACTTTCGACTTGCTAGCGGACTTTCATGACGATATCATAAAGAATACTTACCACAGTTTCTACACTTCCGACATTACTTTCGTCACCCAACGCGGACACGTTTACATGACGAAGGCAGGTGAGGAGCTCACCCTTCCTGCTGCAAGCACGGTGCGTGAGCCGGGGTCCGAGGAGGCAGGAGAAAGTCGACCACGTTCATCAGCTAACCTTGAAGTCGAAAGCCTATTAAGAGCGTTAGGTTTTTAAATTGTGTAAAATACACATGCCACAAAATTTACCACCTTGGCCATTCTTAAGTGTGCAGCTCAGTCCCATTAAATACGTGCAAAGCGTTCAGCAACCGTCCCCACCCTCCACGTGCAGAGCTCCTTCTACCTTGTAAAACTGAAACTCTACCCTTTAAGCACTTCACTCCCCCTCCCGCCTCCCCACAGTCCCCGACTTTGACTGTTCTAGGTCTCCCGTGAGTGGAATCAGGCAGCATTTGTCCTCTTGTGACTGGGTTAGTTCACTTAAGATCCTGCCTTCGAGTTTCATCCATGCAGCAGCGCACATCGGTGCTTCCTTCCTTTTCATGGCTGACTAATATTTCATTGTATGGATGCAACACATTTTGTTGATCCCTTTGTCAGGATATTTGGGTTGATGTTTTTTCCACTTCTGCGTCTTATGAGTAATGCTATTACGAACATTTGTGTGCAAGTTTTTGTGTAGCAATATGCTTTCTGTTCTCCTGAGTATGTCCCCAGGCGTCCAGCTGCTAGGCGACAGGTTAACTCTACGTTTAACATTTTGGGGAACTGTCGAACTGTAGTGGTACCATTTTACACCCCTACCAGCCATGCGTAAGGATCGCCTCTCCGCCGTCCTCACCAATGGCTGTCATTGTCTGTCTTTCGTGCAGCAGCTCTAGTGGGTGAGAACTGTTTCTCGTGTTTTGGGTTTGCATTTGCCGAATGACTCATCACGTTGAGCATCTTTCCGTGTGTTTGTTGGCCGTTTGTAGATACCTTCTTTGGAGAAATGTCTTCAAAGTCCTTGTCCATTTAAAAATTGGGTTATTTGGGTTCATTGCTTTTAGTGTTGAGTTGTGAGAGTACCTTATATACTCTGGATGTAAGTCTCTGACTATATGATTTGCATGTATTTTCTCTCATTCTCTGGGTAATTTTTTTACTTTTGTGATGGTGCTTTTTGAGGTGCAAACATTTTAAATTTTGTTGGCTGAATTTATCTGTTTTTCCTTTCGTTGTTTGTGGTTTGGGTGTCATATCTAAGGAACCGTTGCCTAATACAAGGTCATGCTTTCATCAAAGAGGTCATGTTTTCATCGCTTTGTTAGGTGTTCAGAGGATAATGAAGGTACAGATTGTAGAAAAGTAATGCAGAAACTCAGGAGCTTAGCAGGCAAGGGAGCTTACCTTCAGAATACAGTCTCCCCAGCGATGCTCGAGGAGCACTTTTATAGAGTATTGAGTAAGTTTGGAGACTGGGGGTAAACTTGGGGATATCTGATAAGGTCTAGCCAGAGTGGGAAAGCACTGATTGTCTCCAAGTCAAGCGTGAGACCGGTTTTCTTTCGGTTTGTTTTTAACATTGTCAGCATTCTTGACCGTCTAGCTTAAAACCGTTCTGTTGTGTTTTTTTCTGGTCTTGCCAGTCTCTGATACGATTTTAAACAACAAGCTTTTTAAAGGTTTCTGATCTGCCTTCAAAAGCCTGGTTTCTTGGACCTCAGTGTTGTACCCTTGGTGCTCACTGTCAGAATCTGTTTTATCCCCATAAAATCTCTGTTGGTCCTTCCTAATTCAAGGCTAAGGAGACCACAGAATTCTGATTCTGTTTCCCCACGTCTTCGCCGCTGCGGTTGCTTAATCTTGGTTATGTCAATAAAACTCTTGCTCAGTTTATGCTGGTATCAAGGTCACCTTTGTGGTTTATTTGTCTGAAGCATTTGTGCAAAAGCATGTAAGAATCTGACAATCAGCCATCATATGATTATGAAAGAAACCAAAATGACTCTGAGCATGGGGAGGAGGGGTTGGGAAGCAGAGGGAGCCTCGGACCATTTCCAATACCCCAGGAGGTTCCCTTAAGCCACCTTCCTGCCGTGTACCGCTAAGGCCAGCCAGTACTCTGACCTCTAAGCCCATAGTTTTGCCTGGTTTTGAGCTGCATATAAGTAGAATTATGCAGTATATGTTCTTCTGCGTCTGACTTTTCTCAGTCAACATTATAACTCTGAGGCCCCTTCACACTGCTGCGCGTGTTAGGACTTTGTTTTCTCCCCGCTGTGCAGTCTTCCCCTGGATGAATGTGCTCTAATGTTTTCATCCGTTCCCCTGCTGATGGCTGTTTGAACCATTTCCATTCGAAGCCTATTATAAAAAAGTAGCCGTGAACATTTTTGCCTAAGGCTTTTGCTGGACAGAGCTTTCTTTGGTTTGGTATACACCTAGGGATAGAATTGCTGCCGTGCCCGGTATATGTTTGTTTAGCTTTTGGTGGGAAAACGTAAGCGCTGCCAACACTTTTCCAAAGCGAGAGTGTCAGTTTACTGTCCGGCCAGCAATGGGAAGGAATCCCGGCTGCTCCCCTTCTCACCAGCACTTAGTATTGTTAGTCTTTTCCATGCTGAGTATGTAATGGTATCTCCCTGAGGATTTAATTCACATGAGCAATGATGTCGAGCGCGCTTTCGTGTGGTCGTCTGCCAATTTTATATCTTTTTTTGGTAAATTATGTCCTCAGGTTCTTTTTATATCAAGTTTTGATTGAGTTGACTTTTTCTTACTGATTTCTATGAGCTTTTAAAAATATGTTTTTATTGATTTTTTAGAGAGAGAAGGAGAGGGAGAGAAACATTGATGAGAGAGAAACATCGTCGCATCGATTGGCTGCCTCCTGCACGCCCCCTACTGGGCATCAAAACCGCAGCCCAGGCATGTGCGCTGACGGGGAATCGAGCAGTGACCTCTTGGTGCCTGGGTCGGTGTTCAACCACTGAGCCACACTGGCCAGGCTGATTTCTGTGAGTTTTTAATGTATTATGGATATGAGTCCTTTGTCAGGAATGTGACTTGCAAACATCTTTTCCCAACCACTTCCTTGTCTTTTTAATTCTCTTCGTGGTATCTTTTGATGAGCAAAATTAGTCATTTTTAAAAGTTAAAATTATGACTCTTTTATGATTAGTGCTTCTTGCTTCTTACGCCCTGTTAAGAAATTTTTGTGTGTTCTAAAGAAGAGATTCTCCTGTTCTCTTCTGGCAGATTGTTTTCTATTTCTTATATAGATTTACATAAAATTTCTAACTTTGTGTGTGTGGTATGAGGTAAGGTTTATTTTTCCCCGTAAAGTTATTAGGTTCTCTACTCTGGCCTCGAGCGGATAGTCAAGGTCATAAGCTTTATTTTATTTTATTTTATTTTTTTAATCTTATCTTTATTGATTTCAGAGAGAGGAAGGGAGAGGGAGAGAGAGAGATAGAAACATTAATGATGAGAGTCATTGATCAGCTGCCTCTTGCATGCCCCCCACTGGGGATCGAGCCCGCAACCCAGGCATGTGCCCTCACTGGGAATCGAACTGCAATCTCCTGGATCCTAGGTCGATGCTCAACTGCCGAGCCACGCTGGCCGGGGAAGCTTTTTTTTTTTTTGGTAAGCTCTCTAATATATCCATAAATTTTATCCCACCCCCACAATCTTTGTAAAAACCAGGACTGTCGTTGTAGTTAAGTACAACAGCCTATTTTCCCTAAAGTCTTGGCCTTCACAGGCACCCCACCTCATCTACTACCAGTAACGATCTGAGTAATTGTGATGCCCTTGCTTGCTAGGGATTGCAAGTGTCACAATACCTACCAGGCAGAAGAGGTCATCTGTGCATCCCTTCACTGCGTGAGCTACTCAGTCCCAGGATCCCACCTTGATATTCTGTTTTCCAGGGACATTCCCGATAAAATAAAATAAAAGATATCAGTTGAGGTCCTGGCTGGAAACATAATTCCACTCAAGTGTTTCACCGGAAGAGCCGTGGACAGAGTTAAAGGAACCAACAATGATAGTAAAACATCTCAAGACTAGCAATGGAAGAAAGTCATTACAGTCCCTTTGATTAAAGGGGTAATGCAAATAGATAATAGGTAGGTAGTAGGTAGATAGACACATAGACAGGCAGACAGGCAGACAGACTTCTCTCTCCTTTCCTTGTTCATATCTCCTGCTAGTGCCTTTCGTTGGTCAAACCCAACCAGAAGCCAGCTAGAAACAGAGCATGAGCATTGCGCTTCAGGGGTCAGCCTTCCAGTGCACCTGGCAAGAAGGAGGGAGCCCAAGAGGACCTGAAGGGACGGGCGAGCAGAGAGCAAACAGCACATGTTGAGGAACAAAAATCAGAATGGACTAAGCCCGGTGACTTTGGAAATAGTAAACATACTTAACACCTAAGAAAACTAAACTAAATTGGCAATAAAGATCCTAAACTCTTACAAATTATAGATGTAAACTATAGAGACATGTCCCCATGCAGAATAAAAATCCAATAAGTGGAAAGAATATAAAATGACAAATATAGATGCTAAAGATTGAGAAACTGCAAAGGTGTTTCTCTATATAAAAGCAAAAACATTTCTGAGTTATTTGAAATAGAAAATGCAAATGAGTTTTAAAGGCACCAAAAAAATCAAGCCAGTCTCGGATTTTCTGCTGCAACAGTGAATGCTACATATTCATCTAAAGTACCTTCAGAGAAAAATAATATTACCTAAGACTTTGGAGCCACCTCGACCAGTTACTGATCTGCAAAGCCAATAGAAGAATGTTATAAACATTATAGTTCATCATATCTGAGGTTTATTGACTGTAAAATGAACCTTGTTAAAACAAAGAACAAAAAAACTCTTCCAATTCAACTTTAATGCACTGTTTTAACTATGCATCCTGCGTGATGCGTAGATGATTACTGTGACATTATTTCCTCTGCCTATAGTTGCATTGCTTGGTGTCTAATAAGGCAAATTTTGCATGTCACCTCCATAGTAAAACATAATGCAAGTTCATCTACTACATGCCATTTCATCTGCAAACTCACTGAAGGCGAGCTTCCACCTTTCTGAGGTCCTACAAAGTCCTTGGTGGTGTTTCTACAAGAAACTGTGGACTTGTCATTCTTCTAGCCACACTTTGCTTTGTTGTGACTCTATGCCCTGCTTTGTTTTCCTCTTGTACTGCACCCACAACGACTGTTTCAATGTCAGATCACAATGAAATATTTTCGAAGGCATTTTAAGTAGCAATAAAACTCAACACGCCTTACGCCAGCGATTCAGGAAATTCAAAGCGACGACCATGCAAAGAAGGAGCTGAGACAAAGTACGTGCAAGTGCAGCCGATTGACCGCTATGGCGTGAGTGCCACCTGCTGGACAACGACTATAAGACACATCAATTATAAAACGTGCATCGATTTACAGGATGTGAAAATGTGAAAAAATATATAGCTTATGTTTATAAATGAAACATGGCATATCAAACCTTAGCGACTGTAATGGTTAATGTTGTGTGTCAGCTTGACAAGGCCAAGAGGGTCCAGATTAAACATCATTTCCGGGTGCGCCTGTGAGGGGGGTGCTGGGTGAGGTGAGCATCTGAATGGAGGGGCTCAGTAAAGCCCACGGCCCTCCCCAGGGTGGGGGGCCCATCCCATCCCCCGAGGGCCTGAGTAGACCCAAAAGGCGGGGGAAGAAGGAAATCACCCTTTTTGCTTCCTGCCTGTCTGCCTGACCGCTGACCGGGGACGTTGGTCTTCTGCCCTGGGATGGGGACTTGCGTCAGTGGCCCCCCAGTCCTCAGGCTTTGGCCGTCGGCTCCCCGGTGCTCAGGCATCTGACTCTCTAGCTTGCAGATGGCAGATCATAGGACTTCTCAGCCTCCATAACTGCACGAGTAATTCCTCATGATAAATGTCTTCCTCTCACATCGGATTGGCTTGTACAGGGTGGCGGTGGTGAGAAGTGGTTGGGCTCTCTATATATTTTGAGGCTAAAATCAATAGCATTTGCTGATGGAGTAGATATAGGGTATGGGGACGAGAGGGGTTAAGCATGACACCAGGGCTTTCGGACTGAGCAACAGGAGTAATGCAGGTGCCGTTAGTGGAAATGAGGAAGCCTGAGGATGAGGGGGGTTTGCTTACGGGTTAGGAGTTCAGTTTGGGGTGAGTCCAGTTTGGAGCCACCTCCCGAGCCTGACTGGCATGGATCTGAGGCTGTCACTGCACATTTGGATATAAACCTGGAGTTCAGGGAAGACAACGAGATGGCAGGTTTAAATTTGGGAGTCATCGACATAAAGATGAGTTTTATATCCTAAAACTCGACGAGATCTCTAGAGACAGTGAGACAAGAGAGATAAGACCTGAGAGCTAGGGTACTCCTGTGTTTAGGGGTCAGGGACGGGGGGGTGGACTCCTCAGCAGAGCCCAGCCCAGCTCGGAAGGGTTGGGGGGAAGTGGGGGTGAAAATCAGTCTTGTTCATCCTGAGACCTGAGCTTTCCCTCTGGCCCCACCCTGTGTCCGGGGCTCTCTCCTTCTCTGGACCTGTGTCTGGTTACAAGAATGCTGCTAGATTCATTACTGCCAGCCCGGGGTTACGGCAGGTTGGATTCCCTCCCTCCCACGATTGACCTTGAACAGTCAGGTCCCACCAGAGCACTCCCAGGACTTCTCAACGTGTCGCCTTGTGGCACGAGAGAAACACAGGAGAGCAAACCTGAAACACCTAACAGGGCTTTTGATCCGGTGGTCTCCACTGTGATTCCCCTGGCCTTCCTGAGGGCTATTTTCTCACTGCCTTCCGCCTATTCTGGAATCTGACATCCTGGTGTTAGGAAGCGACACCGCTGCCAGCTGGAGCTAAGCGCTTTTCTTCTAGACACCTTTAACATCCGCTCGCTCTGTCTGTCCTTCACCTACTTCAGCAAGCAGATTCCCTAATGAAATGGAGCCTGGAAAAGACTTCCTCGGGACTTAACAAAGACCAGCATGTATTTTATTAATTCCGGAGTCCCGGGGCCCTGTTCCCACCCCTTAGTTTAAAGGAAGGAGTTTTTACAAAGTACACCATTAAAAGTTCTCTGGTTGCGTTAAATCAATACCAAGAGACTTCTGTTTCTTTCCTAACAGGATTAGAAACCTACAGTAAAATTGGATCTATTACTGATAGAGTTTTCACATTATACTATGACCACATGGGATTCATACATAAACTGACTCCAAGGAGTTTTGAAGCTGGTGGGACACTTGCAGCCTTTGGACATTCTACAGCTATTTTTGGACAGGTCAGTGATACAATGCATTGAAGCAGTTTGCCATGTTTTAAGGATAAATGTCACATTCTATACCTAGAATGGGAAAATGGGAAAGTGTAGTCTTTAGGACACACCCCTGTTATTAAACTTTGCTCTATTGAACTAAAGGTTAAACCTCCATATACCAGAGAACATCTCCCAAACCTTGCAAGTTTCATTCAGGTGGATTTAACTCCACCCCCGGTAGCTGCCCAGCAAAACGCCATCAGACAGTCTAAGCTCGATTCATTACTGCCAACCCAGGTGTATGGCAGGTTGACCTTGAACACACAGGAGCACTGTTTTTCCTACTGGTTTGCCCTTCCTTGTGCTAACCCTGCCCCCCCCCCCCTTCTAATGCTAGCATAGGAAGGAGCTGTTGTCTTTTTCACAGATGATGCCACGTACAGATTTTTCTAATAACCTTAGCATATGATGTGCCTAAGAATCATCACTGGCACATAGTCATGAAAGGCTCTCTCATCAACGCACTGGCAAAGACTCAAACAGATTTTCTGACGGGGTGATAATAAGACCTGCCTAAATTTAGGAAAGAGCACAAAGGGTGTAACACAGAGCACTCCAAATCACCAGGCCAGGAAGGCAGTTAAAAAAGGTGGCGTTTTAACCCGCAGCAGCGTAAATGGACCCAGAGGGTATCGCGCTAAGTGAAATAAGTCAGTCGGAGGAAGACAAGAGCCGTAAGATTTCACTTACACGTGGAATCTGAAAAACAGAATAAACAAGCAGAACAGAAAGAGAGTCATAGATGCAGAGAGCATTTTGACGGTTGCCAGGTGGGAGAGGGGCCGGGGGTGGAGGACCGGGAACGCGGACAATAATATTGTGATAACTGTGCATGGTGCCAGGCGGGTGGACTGTGTAATGCCTCATCACTGGGTTGTGCACCTGAAGCTAAAACAATATTGTATGTCAACTGTGATTGAAAAAAATAAAAAATTATTTAAAGCTTTTTTTTAAACGATGGTGTTTTTGCTTCCTGTGCAGGACATCGATAGTGAGGCGGGAACCTCCTTGTGACAGTAAAATGCCACCAGGTGACTCCCTGTGCTTCTGCCAGTCTGTGGTGTGGGCTGTGCATAAATACAAATCTAATTATTTGAGCGGGAAGGTAGAACTAACCAAAAAAAGCAGTTACCTCTGTTTTTTACTACCTTCACAGTTTGTAGAAAACGTCTTCGTTCTCTCCTGCGAAAGTTTCAATAATAAAAACCAAACACCAATAGAGGTTTTTACAGTCAGGATGAGTTCCAGGAACTTACACTCAGTGTTATCACCTCCCTCCCCACAAACAAACTGCTCCTGCGTCCTGTCTGGAAAAAACCACCACTGGCCTTTCCTTGGCCCTGTTTTGTGCCGGGCACTGTTGTGAGCTCTTAACGTCAATAACAACTATTTAGCCTCATTTTGCTGATGAGGAAGTGAGGCACAGAGAGACCAAATAATTTACCCCAAATTACATCGACTGCTGCTGAGCGATTGGAACCAGGCGTCTGTCCAGGCCACCGGAGCCAGGGCTGCGCTTTTAGGCGTCACTAGGTTGCCTTTCCCTGGTTTGCACACCCTTTTCATGGCATGTTCTTGGCACCCCCCCAGGCCGGAATGTCATGCGGAATTCTAAAGCCATTTCAGCCGGCTCAGAGTCCCTAAGACATCTGTTTAGTCCCACATTGCTGCCCTTCTCCTGTTTCCCACTCTCCCCCCTTCTCAGTGGCTTCCCAAATTTAAGAGACTGGGGAAAGGCCTAACAGAAAACGGGGGAGGAGGCATTCTCCGATGGCTGTGCCCCCAACCAGCCTGCACTATGTACCACTCAGTCGTCACCTCAGAGCAACAAGGTCAGCTCCAGCACCCCCTTGGGGGCTGGTCTCCACCCCCTAGAAGTTCCCAAAGTGACAGGACCAGGATCAGAGAGGGGTGCGTTTAAAAGGAGAGCCGGGTCAGAAATCTGGACCGAAGGGGCCCGTGCTGACCGCAAGGGCAAGGCTTACGAGGCAGGGGAAGTGAGAATGGCAGATGCCACTGGAGTTGGGGGCTCCGGCTGTGCGGTCACCAGCGTGGGGCGGGAGCAGCAGCTGCCAAGCGAGGAGGCACTTCACAGCCCCTTCACCAAATACAGCTCTAAATGAGAACTGAGCCTAAAATCGGCCCCTCCGGCTTCTCCAGCCCCCACGCACCCTTCGGCCCCAGGCTTCTGCAGAGGGCACAGGAATCTCAGAGGAAACCTCGCTCCTCAGACCCCCTTTTCCTCAACGGGAAAGTACACCTTCCTTGGCACATGGAGATTCAAACAGGGCCTGTTGAGCTATTACCCCGTGGATGAGCAGCACCGTACTGTTGGGATGTGGCCTGGAAACAGACCTGCTGTTTGCATTTTGTCACAATCGAAGTATAAACGGGTTTAAATGCACCATTTCTTTTCCTGCTGCAGCCTGCTGATATGGGCTTTGAGACTGCACTCGCCCCGCAGTATATCACCGTAAATGAAATGGTCTTTTTTGCGTATGTGCCCGAGAACGAACCTCAGAAAACTATATACACCAAGAAGTTCAACAACATTCACACTGGAAAAGTGATACATTCCAGGTACCTACGGATGCGCCTCCCATTTGTTTAGGTTGCACACTGGTTTCTAGGTTCTCAATTCTGAGCCTACTTTTTTGGGTAATTTTCTGGGTCAAACAGCGTGCGGTGTGTGTGTTTTTTGACGCCTCACAAGGCCAAATGTATTTGTAGACTTTACAGTTTTAACACACAAATATGTATCAAAATGTATTGTTTCATTTTGCTAAATGTATTATTTAGCTACTTATACCTTCTCCTGTGATTTGCCTTTTTCATACATGGTGCTTTTAAAATGTTCATATACTTCATAAATTACTCCATATTGATATATGCATCTATAATTCACTTTCAGGGACATACCATAATTTATTTAACTGTTCTCCTGTGCTGTCTGGTAGTAGATTTAAACTTTTGTCATTTATTTCTAAGTTTTAATCAACCTAGAACTGATATGTGTAGTGTGAAGTATGAATTTGATTTCCCCCTCTCTCGCTCCCTCTTTTTTCTTCATCTAGGTAATCAATCATCCTGTGGATCCCCATTGGCAGTTGACCTGATTACCCCCAGGTCAACTGCTAAATTCTTTTACTAATTCCAGTCCTTTTTCTATATATTCCTTTGGGTTTTCTGAGTAGAAATTTTTCTAGTAACCACATCACCTGCAAAGAAGTTGCTTCGTTTCTTCCTTAACATTTCTTAAGCATATTGTACCTTTCTCCTGTTCAAGTGTCTAGGACCTTGTTAAATAAAAAAAAAATATGTAGTGTGTGTCTTAGTCCACTCAGCTCCACCCTCATGACCTAAACCACCTCCCCAAAGCCTCACCTCCTAATACCATCACCTGGGGCATTCGATTTTCAACCATCTTTGTCCAGGTGCTAGATAAGCTGCAGGTTCTAACCACCCCTTTGTGTTCCTCGTCACTGAGTCTCTCCCGTGTCTGAGCGTGACATGCTTGTCTCTTTTGTTGGTTTGATTTCCAGGGTCCCGGGCACAGAACCTAGGAGAGCAGAGGAAAATAGGTTTCTATTTCCCTCGCCTACAGTTCATTTTAGGTAACAGTCTTTTGTCAGATATGCCTCTTGCAAATATTTTCTCTCGGTTTGTGGCTTGTCTTCTAATTCTCTTGACAGTGTCTTTCACAGAGCAGAAGTCTTTAATTTTAATGAAGCACAGCTTATCAATTTTTTCTTTCATGGGTTGTGCCTTTGGCATTGTATCTAATAAGTCATCGCCCTACATGGTCATCTTAATGTTCTCCTGTTCTCTATCTTCTAGGAGTTTTATTGGTTTGCATTTTATACTTAAGTATATGATCCATTTTGAGTTAATTTTTGTAAAGGAGGTGAGGTCTGTGTCTAGATTTTTTTTTTGCATGTGGCTGTCCAAGCTAACATTTTTAAAACTAGGTTGTTTTTCTTGATTATAAAGTACATGCCCATATGTAGAAACTTCTTAAAATACAGATAAATATAAAGAAGAAAATTGAAATCATGACTGTTAACACTTTGCTGAATTACTGATTAGTTCTTTTAGTTTGCATTTTAACAGTTTTTACCTTGCTTCTTTCATTTAGAAATTGTAATATGACCATTTTGCCCACGTAATCAAAAACTCTGTAAATACCATTTCAATAGTTGCATTTTGTCTAAGTAAATTATGTATTAACATCTACTTAATTTTTCTATTGTTGGCAATTCTTTTATTTTTTTTTTTAACCTCACCGAGGACATGTTTTTATTGATTTGAAAGAGAGAAGAAGGGGGGGAGGGGAGAGAGAGAGAGAGAGAGAGAAACCCACCCACTTCCCTCTACCCCTGTGTTTCAAGTTATTTCCTTAGGATGGAGCCTTATCAGTAGACTTATGGAATCAGAGGGGAAACAAATAATGCTATAGCTCTGAATGAATAATATCAATTTGCTTTCTGAGAAGTTTGCACCAATTTATAATCCTGTCAGTAGTGGATGAATGCCTTTCTCCACTAAATTCTTACCACTCCTGAACCCTGTCATTTAAAAATCTTTGCTAATTTGATAGGTGGAAAATTGCATCCCATTGCTATAATTGACATTTTATTAATTAACTAATGAGGTTGAAGAAACACTAATCAAATGTTCATTTGTTAGCCATTTGTGTGGTATATCTTGTTTGTAAATTAAATGTTCATAAACTTGCTCATTTAAGCCATAGTTCTACCCAAATTCCTTAATTGTTTTGGTGTGTTTAGGAAAAGTGGACAGGCTCTCATAACACGGATATTGCAACACAACACTCCGAAAGGATTTCTGTCCGCAGTTATTACAGAAATAATCGAACCTTTTGCACTAGAAGATGTGAGTGAGAGTTCTTGTTTGTCTAGTACCCTTTCCATTAATCAACTTGGAGATTTCTATAAACTTACTCTTCAATTGCCAGGTAAGTGTAATAATGTCATATAGCTCTTATGGCTAGTAAAAATGAAAAATTATCTTTTGAAAAGACCATTCATGCTCATTTACAGAACAGTAGATTTCAAAATTAGTCCAAATGACAATCTGTGGAAGTATACATCTACTTAGGTTCGGGAAGGAATTTTTTATTTCTAATATAATAAAACCTAGGTATAACTTCATTGATATTACATCAGTAGTAGTATCTGTCATTTATTCCTAAGGTGTTATTTTTATATTAAACAGAATTCAGGAGAAACAAAAGAAAATCGGAAGTCCGTGCAGATTTTGACCTCTGTGATAAAAAATCATTTTGAATCACTATTATGTAGGATATTTCTATTTCAAAGAATTACATGACAGATACCTAGCAAAACTTACTACGATTTATTGTAAGAGTTTGGGTTTTACTCCGAGTAAATCGAAAGCCATTGGGTTTTGAGCAGAAATGACAAGACTGGACTTATGTTCTAACCTGATCACTTTGGCTGCTGTGTTGAGAGTAGGCTGGGCAGGTGATGGAGAAAGGGAAGGAAGGAAAGCAGAGACATCGGGCGGGTGTCACACTGTCGGGCGAGGATCACAGGGACTTGCGGGTGCCTCTGACTCGTCCAAGGGGAGAAACAGGCGGGTGTTTGGGAGGACAGGCCTGGCGCTCGGTGAGAACAGCTGGGCCGGAGAGGCAAAGTCGAGCGGTCATCACGCCTCTGCTAGTGCATCCTGAGACCGGGTGAGGTCACCTGGAGAATGCTGGTCGATACCAAAAGGGAAAGGTCTGAGGTCCAGGCCCTGGGGTGGTAATAATTAGTGTCCAAGAGATGGGGAAGGATTGGAAAGGAGATGGAAAGTCTGCGCAGAGGAGACCTCGGGGAAGCTGCTTAGATGCTGCCGGTAGGCCCGCGGATCGTGTGAAGGCCACTGGTAGCCTGGACCAAAGCTGCTGTTGGGTGGAGCAGTATAGACCGAATCTAATCAGGTTCAACTCACCAACGGAGAGGAGGACTGAAGACAGCGAATGAATGAAGGCAGCTCGGGGGCTTGCACCGCGAAGGGAAGGAGCGCGCTTGCGTGGCCGTCGGGGGACATAGGAAAGGGCTCAGTCGGCGTCTAAAATGGGAGGAACTGGGACCTGTACAGAATAAAGGGAGTTAGGAGGTTCTCTTCTGACTACTTCTGTTTTTTCAGAATGAGGCAAGTATTCTTACGTTTCATGGCCTATCGAAAAATCTGATAATGAAAAAAAAAAACATTTGATAACAACGCCCTCCCTCTCCTTGGAACAATCTTTCGCCTCCCTCCTGTGCCCCCGGCGCCTTCCCTCCTGCCGCTTCCTCTCTGCCTGCCTGTGGGATCTCCCCGCTCCTCACAGGGTGGTATTGCTCACCGTCCCACCCTACAGCTGCTTTTCGCCTAACTCTCCATGCTCTCCTTAAACAATCAAGTTGTCACCCACTCGGCAAGTATTTATGGAACACCTTCTATGAAACAGGCAGACCTTAGGTCCTGGGGAAACGCTGGCTCCGCCACCCTTCTCCCACAGAGTCACCGTCAAGATTCTAGGTTAAGGCTCTCGGCACTTTTATAGTAAAGAAATCGGCGTTCCTATCATTACTTAGCCCTACATGGTGGTTGCTTTTTCCTACTGATAATTTTATGGAATCCGTTTCAGAGTAAAGGGTATAAAGTACAAGTGTGTGCTTGACATAGCCATGGTACACTTTCTATAAAATAATTTTATTTATTTCCTAAAATCTGGCAAATGTGTTTTATGCTTAAGAGCATAGTTTAAAAACTGAAACAGTGTGTTCATCAGTTATGTCCGCCCGTGGGCTTGGAGAGCACTGGCTGTTTTATTTCATATCAAATCTTTCCTGTTCTAGCTCCAGGTGTGTTTTCCTCATTTCAAGACTCGGATATAGAGAAGACTGTGGTGATTCCTCAGTACAACAGCTTCCTGATCACAAGCGTTCTAGATCATAGGAATGCTTTGGCTCTCGCTACCATGCCTGGAAGAGCACCCAGCAACATAACTTTTGTAACAGGCTCCTGGTTCTTATATAACTTTGGACAAAGGGCAGGCCGAACGTGGGAGATATATACAAGACCATGTAATTACTGGTTTCAGCAACAAGATGACTTGCTATCCCTCAATGTCCTCAAATACCTTGATCTGGGGAACTCTCAGACTTTGAAAGTTAAGGTCATACCCAGCACACAAGGCAAGTTTATTTTTATTGGGAAACATCAAAAGGAGATGTTTTTGTTTACCTTGAATGTGAAATATACTCTGATATTTTCCTTTATCTTTAGTTTCCATAGTCGCTGGCATTCTACTCATAACAGTATTAACTTCTGATCATTGAGTACTTACTGTGTACAAGGCTCTGTGGTAGATGGTTTTTATACATTTTTTTAATTTAATGTTTATAACAACCCTAAAAGGCTAGACTATAATCCTCATTTTACAAATGAGGAAAATCAGGTTACGTTAGCAGCCCAGGCTTACACGGGACTTTCGTTTAGATGTTTGCTTTCATCTGAAAAGAAAACCTTTCATTATCTTGGATTATTATCATTGTTTCAAGTGTTTATTTAAAGCCAAACAATAGCTTTTAGATAAAATTCGATACTTTTCCTCATTTTTCCAGGCATTTATTTATTGCAAAAGTAATAATGAAACATTAAAACAATGATGGAGAAGGGGCATACTGGGGAAAAATAAAACCAAAAAAATTTAGTGTTGAGCTAGAAAGATGGAAGGGAGGGAGGGAAAGAGAAGAAAAGCCTGTCACCAGAAAAGAAGAGGGGACTCAAAGCCAAAAACTGAGCTGGTGTGTGGTTTCCCGCAGGATCTGAGGCTCAGGTATTGGCCATCTAGGCAGAGGGATGGACCTTGATGCCCAAGCCGTGGGCCTTCCTATTTTGTGTTAGGAAATTGGAACTGAGGCCATTAAACCACAAGGAGGGGAATAGGAAAACTCTACATACCACCAACCCCAAAAAGGAGCTGGAGACTCATTTCCGGGGGGTTCAAAGTGGAGAAACAGAATCTCCTGAGGAAGAGCCGCACGGGACCCTTTGTAGGAATATTGGGACAGCCCGGGTAGCGTGGACTCCGTGGCGAAAAGCCAGCCTTCATCAAACGTGAATTGAGGAAAAGAATTGTAAAACTATGCAAGGAAATGACCCGGGAGAGGGGAAGATCGACAGGCGCAGGAAACAGAAAATTTTCATCTCCAAGAACTTGAGGTGATAGAAAAAGCAGAGAGACACTAAAAATAACCATCTGTAAAACTCTTAAGAGATCAAAGGAGATATATGAACCATAATGAAAGGAAAAAATACTATTTTTAAAAAAAGGCTTATATGAAAACCAAATACAATTTATATAAATGAAAACTATAGGCCGGGGGCGGGGGGGGGGCATCTATTTCTATTTTCTTCATTCTGTGCACTAAATATCCTGAAAATCCTCTTTGTGAAACCCCTAGAATGCTTTCTCATTGGTTATAATACGATTGTCCATATTTCCTTCAAGGAATTTTAGAGTTTTAATTTTATGGCTTTAACTTTCCATTTAATTCATTAATTTGTCTAGATTTGTTTTGGTGTATTGCAAGTGGTTGGTTTGTTTTTCCAACATCACTTATTAAATAATGTGTCTTTTCTTCACTGATTTCAAAATACAACTTTATCTTAATATATAATTTACCTTTTTTTTTTTTTTTTTTACCATTCCTAGATTTTAAAATCTCTTCCTTTATTATCTCTTTATATTCTGGCCCAATCCCACAGTGTTCTAATTATTTTTGCTTTAAAATATACCAAATTGCTGTTAAATGGTTCAATCAGTTTTACTCATTGAATTTGATGGAAGCAGATAGTAATCAGCAAATTAATTCAGCTGCCTTGTGAAGAAAAGTCTAGTCCCTGTCACTCAATGTGTCGTCCCTGAACCAGCTGCATTAGCGTCACCTGGGTGCTTATTAGAAATTCGGAGTCTTTTGTGGTTCCATATGAATTTTGGGGTTGTTTTTCCTATTTCTGTGAAAAAAATCCATAGGAGTTTGGTAGGTATTGCATTGACTCTGTAGACTGCTTTAGGTAGTATAGACAATTTAACAATATTAATACTTGTATCCTTAAACACACGTAAAGGGGCTCTTGGACCCAATTTCAATGAGGTGGGTATTCCCCACACCAACAAACAATGCTCGGGACACCAGCTGGCTGTCCTACAATTTAAGTCAGTTCTGACACTGTCTTTCCAAAGATAGCATCAGATCTGACAAGGGCTCAGTCCCGTAAAACTGCCCCACCCAACTTCAGATACCAACCGCAAGGCCCCCATTGTGCTTCTGACCCACTGGCTACCGGTTGGAGGTTCTCCAGACCTCCTCCTTGGGTTCGATTAATTTGCTAGAGCAGCTCACAGAACTCAAAGAAACATTCTGCTTACTGGATTTCCAGTTTATTATAAAAGCATGTGATAAAGGATACATCCAGATGGTGAACATCCAGATGGAAGCAATGCATAGGGGAAAGGGTGGAGAATTCCTACGCCCTCTTCAGGCCCCGCTACTCTCCCAGCACCTCCGGCTGTTCACCAACCCGGAAACTCTGAATCCTGTCCTTTTGGATTTTTATGGAGGCTCAATTACATAAGCATAATTGATGAACTCTTTGGCCGTAGAATTGATCTATCCTGGGTTTGGGGTGGGGCCAGGGACTGAAAATTCCAATCCTCTAATCAGGTGGTTGGTTCTCCCATCCCCAGGTGTGATCCAAAAGTCATCTTATTAACATAACAAAAGGCAGCTGTGTTGTTCTCATCACTTAGGAATTCCCAAGGGTTTTAAGGGCTCTCTGCCAGAAATGGAACAGAAGACTAAATATATATTTCCTACTATAAATCACGACATCACAGCGGGATAGCTTTCCACTTACTGTGTCTCCTTCAATGTCTTTCACTGATGTCTTATAGTTTTTAATTATTTTATTTTTTAAATTATGTTTTTATTGATTTCAGAGAGAGGAAGGGAGAGGGAGAGAGAGAAAAACATCAATGATGAGAGTCATTGAGAGGCTGCCTCCTGCACGCCCCCTACTGGGGATCGAGCCTGAAACCCAGGTACGTGCAGGTCTTTCACCTCCTGTTTAAACTTATTCCTAGGTATTTTATTCTTTTTGATGTTATTATAAATGGGATTGCTTTCTTAATTTCTCTTTCAGATAGTTCATTGTTAGTGTATAGAAATGCAACTGATACTTGTGTTTTGATTTCGTATCCTGGCATTTTACTGAACTTGTTTATTCTAACACTTTTTGGGGGACGTCATTAGGGTTTCCTATATATAAGATCCTGTCATCTGCACACAGAGGCAATGCTACTTCTTTTCTGATTTGGATACCTTTTACTTCTTTTTCTTGCCTAATTGCTCTGGGCAGAACTTCCTGTTCTATGTTGAACAGAAGTGACAAGAGTGGGGATCCTTGTCTTGTTCCTGATCTGAGAAGAAAAGCTTTAAGCTTTGAGTATGATGAATGGGCTTATCATTTATGACCTTTATTTGTTGAGGTACATTCCTTATATACCTAATTTGTTGACAGTTTTTTTTTATCTTGCATGGATGTTGAATTTTGTCCAGTGCCTTTTCTGCGTCTATTGAGATGATCTATAATTTTTATTCTGTTAACGTTGTGTATCACATTGAAGACCCTGAATAGCTGAAGCAATCTTGAGAAAGAGCAAAGCTGGAGGCATCACACTTTCTGATTTCAAACTATATTACAAAGCTATGTTAATCAAAACATTCCGCCATGAAGACAGACAGACCAATGGAACAGAATAGAGTCCAGAAATAAACCCATGCATAGCTCGTCAGCTAGTCTTTGACAAGAGAGCCAAGAACATACAATAGGGAAAGAATAGTCTCTTTATTAAATGGTGCTGGCAAAACTGCCTAGTCACATGAATGAAACTGGACGCTTATATCAGTCACAAAAACTGATGCAAAATGGATTAAAGACTAAACGTAAGACTTGAAAGCATAAAATTCCTGGAAGAAAACATAGGGGGAAAGCTCCTTGACATTGGTTTTGGCAGTGATTTTTTTTTTTTGAAATGGGACCCAAAGTACAAGCAACAAAAGCAAAAGTAAACAAGTGGGACTACATCCAACTAAAAAGCTTCTGCACAGCAAAAAATGAAAAAATGAAACAACAATCAACAAAATAAAAAGGCACTCTATGGAATGGGAGAAAATATTTGTAAACCATGTACCTGATAAGGAGTTAATATATAAAAAAATATATGGAACTTTGAATAGTAGAAAAAGCCCAAATAATTCAATTTAAAAATGGGCAAAGGACCTGAATAGACATTTTCCCAAAAAAGTCAAAAATGGCTCACAGGTGCATGAAAAGGTGTTCTACATTTCTAGCCCTCAGAGAGATGCAAATCCAAACCGCAATGAGATGTCATCTCCCAGCTGTTAGAATGGGCATCATCAAAAAGACAGAGATGGTAAATGTTGGTGAAGGTGCGGAGGAAAGGGAACCCTTGTGTGCTGTTAGTAGGGATGTAAATTGGTTTGGCCACTGTGGAAAACAGTATGGAAGTTCCTCAAAAAATTAAAAATAGAACCACCATATGATTCATTAATCTCTACCCTTCAGTTTCTCTACCAAGTTTTCTAACCCAGCGTGACCAGTAGTAACTAAATGATCTTTCTATGCACTTAAGAACCGGGTTGAGGAGTTAGGGGTGGAGCAGAGCAATATTTCTGTGAGAAATATGGGGAAAATATTTGCAAAGTTAAATTTTTCTAATGACTATTAAAGTTAACTCTATATAAATTCCTAACTGTATTCGCAGGCATTATGTAGTCTTCAGAATAGATGATCTAGAATCCCGATTACCCAATCAATAAATTGTTTAAAATATTTGTGATCTAATATTAACCGTTAGCCTTGTTCCTATAGGTTTTCGAATACTTAAAGCACCACTACTGAAAGTAATTGTTGGAAACCCAAATTTGTTAGACGTTAAAGTTGAAGGCACTTTTGATGATACTGATAGTTACCTACTGGAAGCTTCTATAACTAGCAAAATTTTACTTCAAGTAAGATTCTCTTTCATTACAAAACAAATCTATTAGTTATAGAAAATTTAGAATGTAAGCTAAGGAAAAGAAGGATTAGGGTTAAGGGTTAAAAGAGTGAGCTCTGGAAAAGACTACCTGAGTTAGATCTCATTTCTGGTACTTTCTATGTGAACTTGGGAAAGTTACTTGGCTGTGGTTAAGTTGCCTTATCTATAAAATGGAGATGATAGAATAGTACCTACCTCATAAGGCTATTTTGAGAATTAAATGTGATCATTCAAGCAGGGCATCTAAAACATCAAAAATGCTCAATCACTATGAGCTTACAGTATTTTCCTATATTTTTCCTAAAACCGGGAGAGCATTATATATGCACTTGAAAAATGTGGCTCCTACCCCAGCCGTTTCTGCTCAGTGGTTAGAGTGTTGGCAGGAGGCAACCGGCTGATGTCATCGATGTTTCTCTCTCCCCCTCCCTCCCCCTCCATTCTCTCTGAAAAGCAATGGAGAAAATACCCTCGAGGGATGATTAAAAAAAATTTTTTTTTTTGCTTCTCCCACTTAACTATATGTTTTAGTCCTTTTAAGTCAATACATTCTTTTCTACAAAGCTTTTTATCATGAAAATTTTAAGGTGTGGACAAAAGTAGAATTTCCACGTATCTCTCACACTCAAACAGTAGTGAAGCTTTCGCTGCTTCTGCTTTATCACCCCCATTTAGTTCTTTGTTTCTATTCTGGTGTTTTCCAGCAACTAGCAAACATGCCAGTTTACTCCTCTACGCATCCATATAATCTTTAAAAACCTGGGGGTTATCGCACATAATCCCAATGCCATTGTCATTCCGAAAACATTTTTATCTAAATTTTGGGTTTAAAACCCATAAGTCCTGTAAAACTCAGTCTATGATCAAATTTCCCCAATTTTCTCAAAAAGTTTGATAGTTGGTTTGTTTGAATTGGGATCCAAACGGGTCACACAGCATGTAATTATTTCATCCCTTAAGTCTCTTTTGGGTGACAGGTACTGTTTCCTTTCCTTCCCGCCGCTGGACTGTAGAAACCGGGTGAGCTGTGTTATAGAATATCCAACATTCTGGCTTTTCCTCTTGGCTTTCTTGTCTCTTATTTAATTTGTGCTTCCCCCACCCCCAAATTGCCTTTAATAGTATAACTTTGCTTACATTCTGGTTCAATGTGTTTTGGCAAAAATTCATTAAAAATGCATCCTTTTTAGTGGCTATAGGATATGGGGATGGGATTAAAACTACCACTGCCAGAGTTTACTATACCACTAGAGTTATTACTATTTCTACATTCTTAAAATTCCTAAAATACTTTAAAATTTCAAACAGAATTTACCAGATTTTGTTGAATGTTTAACGCTGTTCTAGGCTCAAATATTTTTATTGTGCATAAATTCCTACTAAAAGCAGATCTTTGTGAAATTCAGTGATTGCTAAGGGAATAACTTTTTTTCAAAGCGTGTACCAACATGAGTTATTTTATTCATATCATCAAAGTAAATATCCAGGTGCTCATCGGCGAGCGGGGGAAGCCCCATCAGTGTGAGTTGGGTGTGACTATGGCGTTTATTAGTAAGTCCTTCCTGATTCTTGCTTATTTTTAAAAGTCCATATCCTGTAAGATTGGAATGTATTCCTTCCTGGAAAAGAATGTGTGTTCTGTTAGGATTTATTCTCAAAGAGATCATTATGTCATACCCATCACTCTATTTCTGTTTTCTATTATTGCTCTTTTTCTATTTCTTTTTCTATATTCTTTAGTTGTTTACTGTGTTCTTTTGCTAGAGCTGCCATAACAAAATACCACAAACTGAGTGGCTCGAACAACAGAAATTGATTTTCTCGTAGTTCTAGAGGCTAGAAGTCCAAGATCAAGGCGCCAGCAGGCCTGGTTTCTTCTCAGGCCTCTTTCCTCGCCCTTCCCCGTCTTCACGTTACCTTCTCTCTGCGGTGTCTCCGTGCCCATTTCCCCTTTTTAAAGGGACCCCCGTCCTATGGAATTAGGACCCTCCCTACTCACCTCATTTTAACTCAGGTACCGCTTTAAAGGCCCTGTCTCCAGATGCAGTCACATTCTGAGATACCAGGGGTTCAGACATCAGCATGTGAATTTTGAGCGGACACAGCGCACCCTACAACGGTTACTTTAAATAACCTTCATTGATTTGGATGTCTCCAGGGTTCAACCTCACTGGCATTCGTTATCCTGGAAGCATCGACGGACTGCTTCGCCACCACATTCGTGCCAATGTTGAAAAGCAGCTGCAGTTATCTCAAGTCTCTGCATCACACTCCTAGTAAATTTATCCCCATGGAAGACTGGATCCGTGGAGTTCATAAGGACAGTCAGGGTTTTAACATGATCAAAACTTTGCCGGTAAAAACAAACACACACACCTAAGCAGATCGTTTTAAGGGCCCCAGGGGTATATTACTTTTGCGTGCTTGGCAAGCCATTTGATCTTAGCATTTCTCTCCTGAGATGCTCAAAACACTCGCTATTTTTCAGTCGTCATGTCAGTTCAAGGATGTCACGATGATTTCTAAAATGTAAAAACTTTCTGAAATAATGGTTTTTCTTGGTAACTTAGTTTCATCATTATTAATGTCATTTATGTATATTAATGGTGGCATAATCTTAGGCTTTTGTAGTGTATGAAGTTATTTGCCCTTGTGTTGATCTGTCCTGAGCCTATATATATATAACTGCCTCCATTTCAATATAGTAACAACTTAAATTTTTGCCTTGTCATAATCTGACTCTTTTTAAATTATAAATTATTACTCTGCTAACTTATTACTTATAATTTTTTGTGACAAAAAAACAAATAACCAAACTTGAGGAATTATTTACTAAATACATCACTAAGACTTTCTGTAAGGTGTTTCAACTTTTTTGCATTGACTTTATGGCCACTATTTTAGGTGCTAAAGACTTTTTCACCTATTTATTACTCTGGATTGAGGTTGTTGAAATTCCAGAAAATACTGGGTTGAGAGGGTAGGGTGAATAGAAATTTACTGTCTGGCGCTAAAAACATATTATTTGCTTTGCATGCTTTTCTAGAAAGTCAAGATATTTAAATTGAAGACATAGTAAATAATGAATTATACATTTTCTTTGTTTAATCACCTGCAGGTAAACTATAGGCCTCCATCTAATATGGGAATTGCCATTCCACTTACAGATAATTTTTATCATGCAGACCCCAGCAAACCCATACCAAGAAATCTCTTTCACAAGTCAAAGGTAATAATTTTTCTACAGTGAAACTAGTATTTACTTGAATTCAAGAAATCATTGAGTAAAATTACAATTTAACATAGTCGTAGGGATTAAATGAGAAGGTGCATTTAGTACAGTGCTCTATCTGCCCTTGGTGGTGATGATGACGGTGGTGGTGGTGGTGGGTGGTGATGGTGATGATGATGGTGGTGATGGTGATGATGGTGGTGGTAGTGATGGTGTTAATGCTGGTGGTGATGGTAGTGATGGTGGTGGTGATGGGTGGTGGTGATGGGTGGTGGTGGTGGTGAGGATGGTGATACTGCTGGTGGTGATGATGGTGATGATGATGGTGGTGGTGATGGTGGTGATGATGATTACTACTACTACTGCTACCCATTTTCCTATTACTACTTTAGTTCCTCTTATTTTACTGCTACTCCTAGCTAAGGTTTTGGAATCAAGGAGTCTAAATGGACCCTTTACCCCTGTCCTCTCCCTGACTCCCATTTGGATTTCAAATGGGATAAATGGGTGAAAGCATCTTTTCTCAAATGAAAAGAGCCCCCAGACCCATCTCACATCTCCATCCCTGGGGAAGGAATAGTGTCCAAAAGGAAAGAAGAGCGTTTGCTCCAACGTAAGTACATTTAAACTCCTCGCAAGGTCCTGCCTAGAAAATAACCCAGCAGCACTCTGCCTCTCTGGAGTGTGGAGTGAACCAGGTGGACAACAGAGTGAAAGTACATTACGTGGCTTCTTGATGAAATGTCATAGGTGCCTGTGGAATCTCTCTCCAGAAAAGTGCACCTACCTGCCAACATACACATAGAAACAGACATTCATATCTATTCATGACCACACACAATGACATAAAATTGTTTCTTTTGCTTAAAACTCTCCGTTGTCTTCCCACGTCACAGAGGAAAAGCCAGATCCTTACAGTGGTTTATAAGGCCTCCCGTGATTTGGCCTTGGCATTACATCTGACCTGATCTTCCCCAGGTCGGTCTGCTCTGGCCACACTGGCCTCCTTACTGTTCTTCAAATATGCCAGATATATTTCTAACTCAGGCCTTTGCAGCTTCAAACAATTCGTCTGTCTGGAATGCTCTTCTGCCAGACACGACAGGCACATTCTGTCACCATTCTTAGTTTTTTGCTTAAATGTTACATTCATTGTGAGGCCTTCCTTAACCACTCTATTTAGAATTGTAATTCCCACCTCCACAGTTACCCACCCACACCCCTTTCCCTGCCTGATTTTTCCTCATTGCCCTTATTACAATTTTACTTATTTATTTATTGTATTTCATAAAATGGTAAGCTACATAAGGCAGAGTTGCTGTTGTTGTTTTTTAATCTATTTTGTTCTCTACTGTATCTTTAGTACCAAGAAGAATGCCAGGCATGGGGAATGCTTAAAATTGTTGAACAAACTAAGGATGCACATTTACACACATATTGTTACACACACACATACACATGCACACACACACACACACACACACAGCATGAGGAGGTTGCCTTGTTGTCGAATCTTGGATTTCAAAATAAGAAGCTCTGCTTCCTCCAAGCAATGAGCAACTATAATACTAAGTTCTTCAATTCCAGTTTTTCATAAAGCTAAACCTTGTTGTGTCACTAGAGCCAAGCCTCCTCTATTCAAATGTGACTTTACTATATTTACATGGAAATCCTTAGTTTAGTTTTTTGTCCCAGTTTTTTGGGGGAGAGTTGACTAGGAAATGTATCTAATATCCACCTACGTAGATAAGAGGTTCTTATGCATCTTTCGAAATTCAACAAATGTTCATTTCAGCATTTCCAGTGTAATCGGGCGCTGCACAGACATTCTCTGAGGACACAGCAAGGAACATGATAAACACGCTGCCTTCATGGATCTTCACTCTAATGGGGGAGAACAGGCATTAAAAAGTCATACCAGCTAAATGGCGTTATTAGCCCGTGCAGTGTTTGCGAACAGCACAGCCCTGCACAACCTGAACCAGAATTATCTGGGGATATTTCTACAGTGCAGCTTTCTCATTTACACCTCATGGCTGCTAAATCAGGAACTATGGGGTGTCGTCCTGAAATCTGGATTTTTAAAAAATCTCCCAGTTGATCCTCACTCACCCTAAGGTTTCAGATAGACGTGTAGTGGAGACAGACACAAACGCACAATATAACAGTGGAGCAGGGACGCCTAGCTTAGCCCAAGGGAGTCAGACCGAAGATGAGTGGAGGTTCACCAAGCAAGGGAGGACAGGGGAGGATGTGGAGGGTAAAGGGGACCCGAAGAGCATTCCCGGGGGAGGAGCGGCCGGCACAAAGGCAGGGAGGGGGACGGCTCGGTGACCTTGCCCAGCAGTATTAGTTATTAGGGCAATGCTGATCCAAACCACCATGAGATGCCGCTTCACACCCGCTAGGGTAGCTGTCACATTTTATTACCGGCAAGCAGGTGGGTGATGCTTGGGTTCAAATGACAAAGCAAGGAGACAAAATTCAGAAATACTTATTATTATTGGACTTTTTCCCCTTTCTTGGGGATTTTATTTACTCAGGGAACAAATATTTATTGAAGGTTTACTCAGTTTGTAGAAATCCTGCCACAGGAAAGAAAAAGTCAACCTTTATTACTTCCATTTGCAGAAAGCTGGTAAATTCAAACAGTGTGCTCATGTGTCTACTCGGGAGGAGTGTAACTGCACAAATGATCAGAAGTTTTCATATGCTGTCGCTTTCTCAGACTGCAGAGAAAAGGTAAGATAACTTGTAATTACCCGAAGACAGAGTCCTTTCGTATTAAGTAGATTTTGAAATGTCCATTTTGGTTAAATATGAACACTAAGACATAGAAATAACATCTTTTTATGGCATAGAATTAAATATGATACAGAGCTAAAAAGATCTGGATTTCGATGTCTCCAGACACGTTAACGACATCATCTGTGAACTAGCGTAACAGCTGCACTGCCCTGTCCATGTCACAGGTTCTTATAAAGATACCCACTCATATTGTACGAAAACAATTTGCAACTTGTCAAGCACCCCACTACATTGTGGTGAATATTGATTCACTCAAAAATATTTAGTATTTAATGTATATGAGGTTCTGGGAGAAGTTGAAATCCATGTTATCAAGAAGCTTAGTCTGGTGGTGACAGAATAGAAGACAGGATAAGATGTTGGTGAAAAGGACAGGTTGTGTCAAATATTTCCTTCTGTTAGTCTGAAAGCTTCAAAGGTGTGTCAAGTTCATGTTGCTGTTTGCATTAGCTAAGTTAAACGCGGACTTGGCAATACTTTCAAGTAGATCTACTTCAAATGCCTTGTAAGACTATATGCAGCACTCTATTAAGTGATTTTATTTCCATCTGTAATATAATATGTAGCATTATATTAAGTGATTTTATCTTTACATCACTTAATATAATATTGGGCATAATCACAGTCAATAAATGATGAGGGTTGTTATTACATAGGTCTTCAGCACTCCCCTTGCTGAATTACAGTATTTCTTGAGCATTTACTATCTGTGAAACACTGCTCTAAGCTGTCTCCAAGATTTCATTTGAGGCACAGCAAAGCCAGGTAACTTGCCAAAGATCACATCGTTCATAAGTGATGGAGTTAGATTCAAACTCTGACTCCAGAGCCTGAGTTTAAAAAGTGTGGCTGAAAGATCATGACCGGTGAGGAGGGAGCTATGAGGGAGCCACACAGGATCCAGGTCATGCAGTGCCTTATGGGATATAGGTTAGCCAAGAAAATTTGCATGTCCTCTTAGTCAAGACCTGTGAAAAAGGCCTGTGGAAAATTACAAATTTTGTTCCCACAATGTTTTTATATTACTTTTGGAGTTCACATGGACTCTGCTGTAAGACAGTAAGAAGCCCACTTCATTTAGCGTAGCCAAACTCTTGGGAATGTAGCTATGCTTTCTTTACCAGGAAATCAAGTTAGTATTGAATTTTCCAAATTTACATTCATTGTTGGAATTTGTATTTTAGGTTCCTCGTTTTAAGTTTCCAGTTAGACAATATCCAATTTCTCTGGAAATTCACAGTGAGGATGGACGTACCCCAATGAAATCTCCATATCTGGTTACTGTGATAGAAGTGAATCAGAGGAAACACTGGGAAATTAGTAGGATTTGCTTTTTTCTATACTTATTATATCTTATAAAGGATATTATTATCACCTAGATAAGTGGTTTGCAAGAACTGCACGAGAGGCAGCCAGGAGTTCTTTGGAAAAGAATCTGGATCACTTGATACACTGCTGTTCATCCCACTTCTGTTATCTCCCACTTATTTCATCGCCACTTCCTGTGACCTGGATTCTAAGGCATAAAAGCATTTTTGAAGAATTTGAACTGTAAAATATTTGAAAGCTCTCTTGTAGATTAGTAGCAAAAATGATTGGCCTAAGCGTCTCCTTTCACTGCTTATGCAGTGTTACACAGGAGGCTACAAGAGGTGTTGCCAGATAATCTACCGGATTTATCTTCTAATTATATGAGGACATTTCTTAAAGATTTTATGGTAAAATAATTGAAAAGATGCAGAAATATTTTTGAAGAAGAATAATGAAAACTTCTACAATTCAATTTCACCTCAAATATGTAGTGTTTTGTTGCATGTTTTGCGTTTGTTTATGCATGAATACTTTAAGACGATCAATAGTCATATAGATTGATAGAATTAAATGAAAATTTGATCAGTCATTAATGTTACCAGATATCCAGATTTCGATATTCGGTGAGTCTTACTCTGCCCAACATATGCATTTTTGGAATGAGAAATCAGTAAAGAAAACTAAATGTTTTGCTTTAACTAACATCCCATTTTCTGTAGTATGCTGGAGCCTGCTGTTACTGGCTTTTGAGTACTGATTTTTAAACCTACAAGCATTTTGTATGTTGGTTGTTAAACCATTGATAGTTTGAAATTAGCTGTGGTGAGGGTATTTACACCATGGAAATTGGCAAATGCTACAATCAGCTTTTTTTCTCTCTTTAGATTTTGTATACCATTATAGCACAAAGAATGATAAGAAAGGCAGGAGTAACTCATAACATTTTTGGAGAAAGGTTTCAGTGAGCCTATTGTGAAAATTTTCAGCCACCTTATTTAAAATCACTTACCAACCACGAAGGTGATCCTGAAATTATCTCATTGGCAAAGACACAAGGTTTGTGCAGGTCAGGACTGGTCATGAGCATGGAGCTGGAAGGAAAGGCCAGCCTGAATTAGGGTGCTCAGAGGCCTTGCCCTTTTTGATGATGCCCCTGGGAACGCAATGTGAATACGGGGCCTACTCTCCCCTAAATTTATCTCCACAAAGTCAAGGAGAACTGAAAGTATAGCATAGTTTAGTCATGTCATGGAGTGGTTTAGTCATGTCAAGATTCATGCATAGTCTTTCATTGTGCCTTAATGTATGGGACAAGTTTTATAAAAAATGAGAAAATAGTATACATGTGCTTAAAATATACTTCATGTACTTTTAGAACACAATGTACCAGAAAGTGTGCAAAAACTGAAAGATTACTTAGAATCTATTCTTCATGTTCCAGTATATAATCCTTCAGGCCTCAACTTAAGCATAAAGGTAAGTTGGCAGAATTTTGTTTTTTCCTGTTCTGAGTTGAGATAAAATGTACATGTCTATCCGGGCCAGGTAGCTCGGTTGGCTAGAGCATCATCCCAATACACCAAGGCTGCAGGTTCGATCCTTGGTTAGGGCACATACAAGAATCAACCAATGAATGCATAAATAAGTGGAACAGCAAATCGATGTTTCTCTTTCCTCTCTCTCTCCCCCCTCCCTTTCTCTTTCCCTCCCTCCCTCTCTCTCCCTTCCATCTCTCTTTAAAAAAACCAATCAATAAACAAAAATTATAACAAAATTTTTAAAAATATATATGTCTAAACTAAGATTGGTTTTAATTTAAAGTTTAAGTGTCCATGAATGGTGGCAACAGCATCCTTAAAGTATAAGGAGAGTGTTTGTCTTCCATTTCCTTCCATGTTATTATTTCTAAAGATATTTGAAAGTTGGCTTTAGTATTAACTTAGGATTTTTTGAGCTTATAAGCAAGAACAATACAGTATCTATCAAGTGGGGCAGAAAGGTTGTTTCCAAAAGTTAGGGGGAAATGGGCTTGGTATCCCTCGCCTGCATACACACAGACAGGCTCCTGGTTCCAGCTGCCCACCGGAGCGTGTGAGGTTGATGTCATCTAGGTAGTTGCTGAGAAAACCAATAAACGTTGGGTGACATCAAAACCATGAGCATGGGGACCAGCCCAGCGTTTGCCTCAAGGCCATGTCAGGGTTCATGTTTCTGATTCTTCATTCTAAAGGTCCAGTGCAGTAGCAGCCATGGAGTCGCTGTTTCAGACTCCTGTCCTCTCTCCATTTTTACTTTGAAAAATGCAGGAAACGCCCAGAGCTGCTGGGGGTTGGAATTTTTCACGCAGCATCTATGGGGAAAGTGGCCCCGTGTATATTTGCACTTAAAGGAACACACGTGTCGGTGCTGCTAAGGACCTGGTATGTTTTTTCCACAGGGCTCTGAGCTTTTTCACTTCAGAGTGTCCATCATTCCGGGAGTCACTTTCTGTAACTTGGTGGAAGAGTTTCAGGTACGGTTACTATACAGATGTCAAATGGGGCGACGGCTGAGGAAAGAACACGGCGAGCAGCAGCCCAAAGGACACTGGAGATTAAACGTGGCAGAGTTTGTGTGATGGGGGGGCTTGGAGACAGGGGTCCTGAAGGGTGGTGGCGACGTTGTCAGGAATGATGCAGCCAGGGCGCGTGGCAGGTGGCAGGGCCCATGGGTGCTGGGGGAGTTTTCAGGGGTGCCTGCGTTTATTGTCGCCCCCTCTCGCCTGCCGTGCTGAGCTGGGTTTTGTGACTTTCAGCGCCCCTCCCCTCCCCGCCCTTTCCCGCAGACTCATGTCCCGAACGCTGCGGATCCCAGCGCCGTCCTGCCTTAGGGTAGGCACACGGCGAGGGTAAGGCCTTAACTACCCCAAAAGCTATCAAGACCTAAAGAGTCTGGAACCAAAATCAGTCTCCCCAAAGCACCCCGTGGTGGGCAGTGGCTCATTTCTGCTCGTTCAGAGAATGACAGCCGCTGCCGGTGGGGAACAGGAAGGGAGGACGACTTGATTGAACTGGCTGCCCATTCACGGTCAAACACCGATACATTACCAATAACAAAATCAGCCCCCGCCCCCCGTCCATCTGCTGCCCTGGCCCTGCCCCAGGCCGGCCCCCCTCCCGGCTCTCACCCCTGGGCGCTGAGAGGCCAGACAGCAGTGCACGGGCCTCAGACCCCAGGGAGGGCCCCGCCAGAGGGAGGGACTAGGGACCGCGCACCGGCCACATGAGGCGCCCCGGAGGGAATGCCCATTATTTTCTCCTCCCTCTCTTCACCTCTTTGTTCCAAAGGCAGCCTGTTGCAGGGACATCACAATAGTCCAGGGGGCTCAGCTCTCTCCCCAGAGCCCGGAAAAGGGCCCCTGGCGTGGGGGGCACTAAGAGGGGAGCGCGGGGACGGGGGTCCCTGGTTCTGCGCGTGAACTGGCACAGGCTCCGGCAGCACACCGTGTGCACACACCTGAGAAGCAGAGCGAAGGCTTCGAAACAAAGCTACGCCCTCCACAGCACGCATGCTCCAGAATAACCCGAGGGCCGCGGGAACCGGGGACGTGCGACAGCGAGGACAGGCTCTGACCCCTGACCCGACGGGCCACCCACGGACAGCCAGGCACAGCTTGTGATGGCAGCTCGACCGGCACAACTGGCTGCTAAAACAGAGAGAAAATCAACATCTGCCAGAGAATTTTTAACAGAAACCAGAGTCTCACAACACAGTATCTTAAATATCCAGGCTACAATCCAAAATTACTCAATATACCAAGATCTGAGGAAATAGAATCCATTCTGCAGAGAAAGGAAAATCAGCAAGTGACAACAAATGGAATTATCAGAAAGACATTTTAAACCAATTATCATAATCATTTTCACATAAACGGAAAGGGAGACATTTTCAGTAGAGAAATAGAAGCCCTATAAAATGAACAAAATGGAAACTTTAGAGCTTAAAATCCAACATTTAAATTTTTTTAAATCACTGGATGGACTTAATAGCAGAATGGATGTGACAGAGAAAAAAAAAATGCATTTGAAAATAAATCAGTAGAAATCTAACGTGAAGGACAAAGATTTTTAAAAGAATAGCCTCAGAGACCTATGTGGCAATATCAAAAGGTCTAACATTTATTCATGTCACCAGAGTCCATGAAAGAGAGGAAAAAGAGTTTGGTGAAAAAAAATTTTTTAAAGAAATAACGCTGAAAATTTGGTGACGACATATATTTAAAGGTGATTTTTAAAATTTATTATATATCTTTATTGATTTCAGAGAGAGGAAGGGAGAGGGAGAGAGAGAAACAACAATGATGAGAGAGTCATTGATCGGCTGCCTCCTGCACGCCCCCCACTGGGGATCGAGCCCCAACCCGGGCATGTGCCCTGATGGGGAATCGAACCCCGGTCGCCTGGATCCTAGGTCAACGCTCAACCCCTGAGCCGCGCCCGGCCGGGCTGTGTAACATCTTTAATGTGCTGCGGTGGGGTGGGGTGGGGGAAGGACTGTCAATCCAGGATTCTATATCTAGTGAAAATATCCTTCAGAAATGAAAGAAAAATTAAGATATTTTCAGATAAAGGAAACGAAGATAATCCACTGTAGACAGAACTTCTCTTAAAAAATGCTTAAGGAAGTTCTTCATGCTAAACAGAAGTATCAGCAGAGGAAAATGAAACTTCACAAATACAGAAAGAACCACAGCAACGAATAAAAGTAAGAGGGAAGTAACTGCAGTTAACAAAGGAAGAGAATCACTAAGAAATAGTTTTAAAAGAGTGTAAAGTTTCTTAGGACAGTTGAAACCTGGTTGTGAAAGTATCCTAAGACAATGGAATGCAAAGCATGATCTTGGACATTTTGGGGATAATCGATGAGATGATAGCATTTTCTCAGTGTTAATTTTTTGATTTTGCAAATTGCACTGTGATTATTTAAGTCAATTCTTTGTGTTTATGAAGTACAAATTGAAGTATTTTGGCAGTCGAGGGACAGTGTGTCTAAAACATACTCTTTTATGATTCTGGGGTTTAACCTTTTTTTTAGACATGGCATAGAATAGTTGGATAGTCAAAGAAGATTGGAGGGGAAACATCTGAAGAAAAACTCTATTCAAGAACTTTAAGGTAGTAGTTTATGTGGAAAATACAGAGTTCAGAGGTGACAGAGATTCCTACTCTTAAAATATCACAGATGGCTTAATTGAGCAAGTGAAATTTTTGTATCACCTGGTAAGGGGACTAAAATTTCATTTTAGGTAGAAATGGGTAAGGAAAGCGTTCCGGGTGGAGAGAACAGCAGAAGCAGACACATACATGGGAAAGCATAAAGCTTCCCTCTTGAATAGTCTGTATCCATTTGGCTGGAATGTAAGGTTATGGGTAAGAAAGTGGGTAGGTAAGGTCAAAGTGTAGAAGACCTTGAATGTCAGAATGAGGACTTTTAAACATTCCTCTCAGCCACGAGAAGCTATTAAACATCGTTTTTAAAAGATGTTCAGGGACCGGCAGATGATCTACAGCAGCCCCATCAGAGGGAGTCACAGGACTTTTCCTCAAAATGCTGGGTCATGGACTTGTTCTTTCCTAATGATATTGAAGTAGGAAGCTCGTTGCTCCAGGAGCTGCTGTCAACCACGAGAGCTGTTGGGACATGAGGGGACTTAGCCAACACTGAAGAAGCAGAACGGAGAGATTGAGGGGGGAAAAAAAGATTTAATTACAATGGATTGTGGCACAGAAAAGAAAATTCACTTTTGCAATCACATGTAGCACACAATTGTCTCCCTCACTGGTCACAAACAGACTAGATCTTTCTTAGTAAAACTAATTATCTGATCTCCTCTGATGATCCAGCTTAAAAGAAAGATTTTTGTTATCTTTCAGAAATGATACAATGCAGACCACAAGTAGTATATCACATTCAGTATCTAACATTTTTCTATCAAATCCCCAACAATTCCAGTACCACTGGACACATAATCTGAGCCCTGAAGTACAACAGGAGATGGTTAAACCAGCTAATCCCCTACCATGAGGATATCTTTCCAAATCGGAAAGAATGGTTTCTCACTGCTTTCCATACCAGTTGGCCATATCTACCTTTGCAATTCTGTTGCTTCCAACGCCTACCTCTGGTACCAGCTCTACACGGTCAAGATTCTTTAGTTGCATAAAGCAGCCTCACTTTCAAAGTGTTTTATAGACAGGCTGGTATTTAAGATTACTCTGGCAATGTGATTATGTCCATATGGGTCGACAGCTTGGAAAGGAGGCTATTAGAGTAGCTTATTTATACAAAGTGAGGTAATAAAGCTCTCAGCAGCAGTATCGAAAGTGGATTGGAAATGATGACCCTGAAAGGGATTGTAGGAGAACTGATGGCATATAGGGACTCTTTCTGAGAAAAGAGGTACCTCCTTGGGTCACTGGGAGGATGGTGGTACGTTTACCTTGAGTTATACCCTTACCAATCCTTTTTCTTATGAATGAGCATTTTCCCACGTTCCCCACTGTTCTATTTCCATTCAAGTCCACTTTCTTCTACCTCAAAAGATGATCTTGCTTCTTGCTTCACCCAGAAAACATAAGCCGCTGGACTTGAAGCGCTTGGTTTCCACATGCGCCCACTCTACATTTCACATAAATGGCACCATCCTTAGCCCAAGTCTCAGAGGAAAGGACACCGCTGTGCCTCTGTCGATAATCCTCCCTCTCCTCTAGGAACCTGTTCACGAATTACACATTCAGGCAGAGAAACCATTTTGAACACAGAGCAAGTTCCCTATGTCAGCACTTGTATAGAGGATTTCCTGAAGAGAGGATAGCTTGAGAGAGCCCAGGCTTATGTCCTCCGCCTGGAGTGTCACTCCTGCGCCTTGTCTCCTGTGAGCCCACTTGTTTTTCAAGATCCTGCTCAGGATACGGGGCGCCTGAGGCAGTTGGGCGCGCCCTGCCCTGTTCCCACAGCCCGGCCCGTTCCTCCGGAACCCATGCAGGACGCTGTCCTGCTCCCCGGGAGTTCTGCCTGCCGGCCTCCGCCACTGACAAGACAGGGGAAGGCACAGGACAATACGGAGACTTCTTATTTCCTCTCTATTGTGTGCAAGCTGCTACTTAACCAAATCACCCAGAGACTGTTTCCAAGCTTTGTGGATGCTCAGTAAGTCTGGGCAGGACTTTCCTAAATGATTAGTAGTGTCCCCACATTGTGGGAACCGTATAAAGCTTAGTGTTTTGGATTATGAGACTCAGAAGCTTAAAGACTTTGCTTTTTCTCTTGCAGATTTATGTCGACGAAGTACCGCTGTCGTTTCCAGGACACACGCTTATTGCCATCGCAACTGCCGTGGTGCTGGGGGGATTGATTTTTATAGCATTTATGTTTCAAATACATAGTGGCTACTCGTTGGAAAGGTACCAAAGGTTCTCTTTCAGAAACAAAATGTAATGACCAAACGTCGGCTCCAGTTAGCTGGCTTGTCGATGAAAATCTGAAGCGTGAATTTAGGGTTCTGATTTTCTCTCTATTTCGTAGTTTTGTTAGACAGTTCCTAGAACAATATATTTAAATGTTAATGTACAAACGAGATAAAATACTATTATAACTCAAAATTTCTCTTTGTCAGTATGTTTGCCACTCTTTTAAATACATAGAAAATTTCTTCTGTTGACTCTTATATAAAGGATTTTTCCTTGAGGTGCTTAGAAAAAGATAAAGTGACAACCACCTCTGTGTGAGTGGGGCTTTCTGCACTTTCCAGCTTTCCTGGCCGGAGCCCATTCTGCAGCGTCTGGTCCCCTGAGCCTCGCTGTCACTGGAGAGGAGAGGAGGGGCTGCCAGGGCAGACAGGTGGTGAAGGAAGCCAACCTTTTAGAGCTTCCCCAGAGTTAGTGGGGAGCATCTGGGTTCCTCAAAGCACTTTCACAAGCAGGCTGTAGCACTAAAGAGAGGCCTCTGTGACCCCATCACGGCGGTGCTGGAAGAACATGCGTCTGGGCCTCGGTTGCTTTACAAACCCCCGAGCCGCATTAGTTCCAGATGAGCCTCTGTGAGCGCTGTCCCCGCGCCTGCTCCCAAGTCGTCAGAACATGGCCCTCCGTCCGAGATCACACCCCCACCTGGAGAGCTCAGGAGCAGCTCGGCAGCAGCGACGGCTTTGACCACAGGAGACATCCAGTCCAGAAGAGCTGGTTCTGAAGCTGGAAACTGTGGCCGCGCCGTATGTCATGGGCGTTCTTCCGAGAGGCCTGGGAGCAGGGGGATACGAGAATCAGACTCAGGAGCCGGACATCTCCCGTGTGCCACTGCCCTGCCACCTAGCACGGTGCAGATATTGGGCAGGCTTTACATTAGTCAGTCCAATCCCTGAGAACCCCAGCCAGAAGCCTTAGTTAGCCTACCAAATACAGCGTCACCATGACAAGGAACTGAGAACATTTCTTTTTATTTTTATGTCTGTATTGATTTCAGAGAGAGAGAGAGAGAGAGAGAAACATCAATGATAAGAGTCATTGATCAGCTGCCTCCGGCACCACCCCCCCCCCCACTGGGGATCAAGTCTGCAACCTGGGCATGTGCCCTGACCAGGAATCCAATCGAGATCTCCTGGATCCTAGGTCAGTGCTCAACTACTGAGCCACGCCAGCTGGGCAACATGTTCTTCAGTCTTTGATCAAACATCTCAAAACTCCCAGCCCATAAAAATTTCCCAAGATTTTACAAAAAAAAAAGAACACATCTCTATAACTTGCAATTCTATGGCATAACTTTTCTATTCTGAATATGCTTAACATCCTCCAGTTTATTTTGAGTCAGAATCCACCATTTGACTCAGAGGGAGACACATGGGGAAGTGGCCAAGATTTCGCTGAAGGAAGAATTTAGATGTTATTTGGTTGGCTGAGCATTTAGTCAGTTTTCACAGCAGCAGCAACCCTCGAATCTCAGCTCACAGTGGCCTATGACCATAAACATGCGGTTCTTGCTCACCGGTCTGTGGATTGGCCTTGGTGGTTCTGCTCAAGGCAGGTCTGTCCCATGTTTGTCCTCTGGAACACAGGCTGAAGAGCAGGACTCACCTGGAAGCTCTTCTCATGGCACAGGACCAGACACCAGAGACCCAGCCAAACCATCCGAACTGTCTAAAGCAAGGGATGCATGTCATGCCCACTCGTGGTCCATTAGCCAAATCAAATCACGTGGCCACGCCCAGTACCCATGGGACAGGGATGTAAATGTCACTCTCATTCTAAACGTCAAGTTTCAGGATCCCACTCTTACCTGGTTGCTTCATTGTCTATTGCCCTGTGAACAACTCCACAATTTAGTGGCTTAAAACAACAACCATTTTATTCACTCAAGGTGGTATAGTCTGGGCGGGGCTTAGCTGGGTGGTTCTGCTGGTCTTGCCACTGGTCATTTGTGCATGGCCTTCAGCGGGCAGGTTGGCTGGGGACTGGGCTCAGCTGAGCTCCTGGTGTCTGAGCTTTTCTCTCTCTATGTGGTCCCTTTGAAAAGGGCTCTCCCTTTTCAAAAGACCTCCCCACATGGCCTCTCTATGTAGCTTCTCTACCAGGTCATATGGAGTCCTTATATGACCACTCAAGGCTCCTAAGGATGCAAAAGGGGAAGCTGCCACCTTTAGGCCTAGTGCCGGCACAATTTCCTCCATTGGCTAAAGGATGTCTAGCCCAGATTCAAGGTAAGAGGACTATGCATGCTCACGAATATCCAGAGGGGAGGTTCACTGAAGGCCAACGCAACAGAATACCAGAAACAACCCCCCTCAGCAAGGCCAGGATCCTTTGCATGCTGGGGCTGGAATGCCCAAGGCAATTTCCTAACTCCCTACCAGGCTCCCCAGCTGGTTTGGCTGGAACAGCTGGGGGCTGGCCAGGTGTCTGTCTCCCCACAGAGGTGGCTCAGGCTTAACTCACAGACTTGTGGTATCATAGTAACTGCGCTTCTTAGGTGGAGGTTGGCTTCCAAAACACAAAAATGGGAGCTGCCGGGTTTTCTTTAATACTTAGACTATGAGGTCTCAGAATGTCACTCCTGCTTCATTCTATTGGTCAAGGTGGTCCCAGGGCCAGCCCAGATGTGAAGGGAAGAGAAATACACGGGCATCTCTTTTGAGTGGCAAGACTGCATTGCAAGAGCCTAAGGGTCAGGAGGAATTGTTGCAGCCACCTTTGGACATGTAATCTGCCACTTAGATGTTCATCGAAGAAACCTACTTGGGCTGTGACCTCAGCGAGCAGCCTACCTGGGAAACCCACACATCGGTTCTGTAGCAGCTTTTCCTCGTCTCAGCTTGGAGACACAGGCAGCGAAAGCGCCATTCCAAAGGTCACAAAGTAGCTCTGGCCAAGACTATTTTGTCTAGACCAATAATTTTGAAATTCGAGTTTCTCTGCACCACAGAAACAACCATTCAAACCTGAAGAACCAATATCCCTCTTTCAGCATCCACCCTCCGCTTCCAGCCCCCCCCCCCCCACATTCAGGTCACACTCAGCGGGCCCATGACCCTGTACGCCCCAGGCAGCTCCAGGCTGCAGGGGCAGGTGTCCCTGGCCTGACATTTTCACACACTGCCACTGTGCCTAAGCCCCACCCCGCCACCACTTCCATCCCTGGGTCTCCAGTTCGAGTTAAAAATCCGCAGCGAGAACCGGCTGGAGCCTGAAGCAGATGGTTACCGAGATGGGTCAGCTGTGGTCGGGACAGGGTCGAGCAGCTCAGACCTGGCCCTGCTGTTCCTTAGGACCATCCCCAAAGAAGAAAACCATTTTCCAGCCTGGCAGCGCGTCCACGGGTGGGGAACAGGAAACGTCGGCGCAGCCTGTGGAGAGGAGAGGACGTGGGACAGTGAAAATGGGAGCCCCGGGCCCACTGCGCGGCTCTGCGCTGGACGGGAGGGGACAGAGCTGGGGCTGGTGGGCAAGGCTGGGGGGGACAACATCCCTCCTTCCGCCTCAAGGCAGTGCGCACCCCACGGCCGGTCAACGTCAGGCCTTCTCCCCTGCAGCTCCCAGTGCGCAGCCGTGGCCCAGGAGGGGGGACAGGGTGCAGCTTGTCCCTCGGCTTAGCGCTTGGGTTTATCCACCACTCCCCAACCCTGCTGGTGTGAGGGGCAAATACTGAGTGACAGGTGATGTCCTGAGCACTGAGGCGGGCGGCTGGTAAACGCCACCCAGTGTCATTAGAACTTCTGCCTACCGTGGAGTTTGAGCCGGTCCCAACGCCCACAGCTACCCAGCAATGCTCCCCTGCCTGCCAGCTCCTGCCCTGCTGCTCCTGCCCTGCCAGCTCCTGCCCTGCTGCTCCTGCCCTGCTGCTCCTGCCCTGCCAGCTCCTGCCCTGCTGCTCCTGCCCTGCTGCTCCTGCCCTGCCAGCTCCTGCCCTGCTGCTCCTGCCCTGCCAGCTCCTGCCCTGCTGCTCCTGCCCTGCTGCTCCTGCCCTGCCAGCTCCTGCCCTGCTGCTCCTGCCCTGCCTGCTCCTCCCCCGCCAGCTCCTCCCCTGCCTGCTCCTGCCCTGCCTGCTCCTGCCCTGCCTGCTCCTCCCCTGCCTGCTCCTGCCCTGCCTGCTCCTCCCCTGCCTGCTCCTGCCCTGCCTGCTCCTCCCCTGCCTGCTCCTGCCCTGCCTGCTCCTCCCCTGCCTGCTCCTGCCCTGCCTGCTCCTCCCCTGCCTGCTCCTCCCCTGCCTGCTCCTGCCCTGCCTGCTCCTCCCCCGCCAGCTCCTCCCCTGCCTGCTCCTGCCCTGCCTGCTCCTGCCCTGCCTGCTCCTCCCCCGCCAGCTCCTCCCCTGCCTGCTCCTCCCCTGCCTGCTCCTGCCCTGCCAGCTCCTCCCCTACCCTCCTGCTCCTCCCCTGCCAGCTCCTCCCCTACCCTCCTGCTCCTGCCCTGCCAGCTCCTCCCCTGCCCTCCTGCTCCTGCCCTGCCAGCTCCTCCCCTGCCCTCCTGCTCCTGCCCCGCCAGCTCCTCCCCTGCCTGCTCCTGCCCTGCCAGCTCCTCCCCTGCCTGCTCCTGCCCTGCCTGCTCCTGCCCTGCCAGCTCCTCCCCTGCCTGCTCCTGCCCTGCCTGCTCCTGCCCTGCCTGCTCCTGCCCTGCCAGCTCCTCCCCTGCCTGCTCCTGCCCTGCCAGCTCCTCCCCTGCCTGCTCCTCCCCCGCCAGCTCCTCCCCTGCCTGCTCCTGCCCTGCCAGCTCCTCCCCTGCCTGCTCCTCCCCCGCCTGCTCCTCCCCTGCCTGCTCCTGCCCTGCCAGCTCCTCCCCTGCCAGCTCCTCCCCTGCCCTGCTGCTCCTGCCCCGCCAGCTCCTCCCCTGCCTGCTCCTGCCCTGCCAGCTCCTCCCCTGCCTGCTCCTCCCCTGCCTGCTCCTGCCCTGCCAGCTCCTCCCCTGCCTGCTCCTCCCCTGCCTGCTCCTGCCCTGCCTGCTCCTGCCCTGCCAGCTCCTCCCCTGCCCTCCTGCTCCTGCCCTGCCAGCTCCTCCCCTGCCTGCTCCTCCCCTGCCTGCTCCTCCCCCGCCTGCTCCTGCCCTGCCTGCTCCTGCCCTGCCAGCCTCCACCTCCCAGCCTTTTCTTCTTCCTGTTCCTGCTCCAATGATAAATGTAAACAACCCTGTGAGGATCCTCCTATACCTTTCTTTCAGTTCATATGTGCTCCTCCCTGCCAACCCATTGCAGATTAGTCGGATGGCCACGCAAAGATTGATTCTGAAAGCAAGGGAATGATTGCCGGCTCTATTCGCAGTAGAATGGTACTTTTTCCATGTGAAAAAAAAAATTATACTACAACATCTGTTAAGTAGACCTTATATCTTCAAATGCTTGCTTGGGTGGAAGACCTTGACCTCAGCCTTTTCAGTAAGACCTATGCATTTAAACCTTCTATTAAGGTGGCCGCTGTCCTGCTCATAGACACAGCCAGCTTCACCCTCCACCTCACCTCAGCTTTAACCCGCACTCATTGGCACTGTGTGTCCACGCCGTTTCGGTATCTGTAGGGAAAAGCATAGAATTCAGACAACAGTCATTGCCTGTGAAGAGTTGCTTAGTTAGGTTTTATGAGTAAATTTTGGTTAGTTCCATATTCAAAACAGGGCTATTCTCATGCATATTTTTTATTGTTACATTCTAGTTAAAAGATATTAGCATAATTGGCACACCTTTATAAACCATGAGGAACATAGACAAATACTTGGTGATGGCCAGCCTTGTTCCATTGGTGGTAACCAGGCCTCCCCCTTCTGGAACGGCAAACCTTTCCCCTCTTCGATCAAGACCTAGGAAAACGCTCGTGCTCAGGAGGGTCAGAGCAGCAGCTCGCGGTCCTGGGGGTGCTTGTGCGCATGTGCCCCGGGCCTGTCATCAGGGAGGCCTCCTCTCCCACGCTGGAGAGGATGCTGGTTAACTGTGCTCACTGCAAACTTCTGGATGTGTTGAAGCAGAGGTTTCTTTTTCTGAGGGTAAGGAACTTGTCTGGCAGAGAAAAGTTATGACCAGAGTCTTCCTGCCTCTAGACTTGTAACTCGACCATCGTGGAACATTCTTGCATTCCTAGAATAAACCCTACTTGATTGTGATGTTTTATTTTCTAATACACTGTTGAGTCTGGCTAACTAATAACTTATTCTGTACTTTACGACTGTGAGTGGAACTGAAATGAGCCTATAATTTTCTTCTCTGGAACTGTCTGTATCTGGTTTTGGCGTAAAAGTTGTTCAATCATAAAATGAGTTTGGCAGCCGCCCCCTTCTCTTCTAGGGCCTGGGCTGTGTGTCCCAGAGAGATGTCCTAAACTCGCTGCGATACTGACAGCGGGCCTCCCTGGGCTGCGCTCTTCTTTCTACTTTATCCAACCTCCTGCATTTACTAATATTTAATTTTACTGAGGATATTTTTTTCTTCTTTTTTAATCCTCACCTGAGGATATTTTTTCAGAGGGAATGGAAGCGAGAGAGACATCGATGTGAGAGAGACACATGGATTGGTTTGGTTGCCTCCGGCACGCACCCAGGCCAGGGCTGGGGACCGAGCCTGCAACCGAGGTGCGTGCCTTTGGCCAGAATCAAACCCAGGACCCTTCAGTCCAAAGACCGACACTCTAACCACTGAGCCAAACTGGCCAGGGCATGAGTATTATATTTTTCATTCCCGTTTTCTACCCCAATGCCTTCTAGAAAAATTTCTCTCTGGGTTTTCCAGCTAATTACTTTGTTCTTCAGGCTTCAATCTGACCATTTATTTCCATAGATTGAGTTTCTTGACGATACTATTCACTTATTTGGCAAATATTTGTTGTGTCAGGGACTGTTCTGGGCACCCACTAATGTGTATAGACCTTTACAAGGGATACCGAGCAGAGTTTTCCCTCCTCCAGCAGGTCTTTCCCCTCAGCGATGGAAGGGACATTTTGTTTCATTTTGTTTGAGCCCCTGTTTTATTAGAACAGACATGTTTATTTGCGGTACTGCTGTTTTTTATTTTATTTTTATTCTATACTAAAGATGCCTCTCTTTTTTTTCTTATACCATAATATAGGGTGTCCCCCCAAAAATATATACACACTTTTAACAGCTGATTTCTATTATATTTTGAAAATGAAATGGATTTTAATAAACACTGCCTTTATAATCATGCAAAGTATATATACACCTTGGAGGGACACCCTGTATATATTTCAGTTCTGAGGTGCCCATTTTCTTTCATTTTGGGCTTTAAAAACAACATATACATCATGAAGCAACAAAACTTTCAGATTCTCATAGCTCGCTTTAACTGAGTAGAGAGGACTTGCTCCTGTTCATTCATAATAAATAAACAGGCGACGCTGACGTGGTTGCTTGCTTAGCATGCTGTGTCCCGGCACACGCTAGCGCTGCGGCTGTGAAGAGGCAGAGAGCATGTCCTCCCCCTTACGGAGCCTGGGGTCTGCGAGGCGGGGCAGACACGCTCACTTTAACCAAAAACGCTCAGGCACAGTGCCATCGCGAAGAAGTGGTGACCCACAGGAACAAATGGGAAGGGAAGAGAGATTTAAAGTCAACAGCACTAGCCAGCAGTTGGGGTGGGGGAAGGCTTGGCCTGTCCATAATTACCAGGGACCCGTGCGCCCGGGGGGTGGGTCTTGATGTGAAGAAGGAAGGGTGTGGACCCGTGGGAACAGTAGGTTGTCATTGGTTTTGCTTTTTCCCTGTGGCGTTTTCCAGGTTACGGCCCCACTGTGAATAACACTGGGGCCCTGCTAACTTCCTAGAGATGAAGAGACTCATAGGATGGAAAGCCCTCCCACCCGCGGTAATGCTGGCGTCATCATGGCCCTCTTCGTCATTTTTATCAAACTATGTCCCTTCCCCGAGCACTTTACAGACCGAAAGAGTGCTGCTTGAAACTCTATTTATTTCTAACATTTTCTTTAAACAGGTGCCATTAAGATTGGAAACCCTTTTCCCCGCTGATGCTACCTGGCTGACTGGTCCTCCAAGAGAAAAAAGCAGTCATAATACAGGTAGAAGTGATTTGCGTCACTTCTCTCATAAGTGGGTTATATTTGAATGCTAATAATACATGCATTGAGATTTATTTTTGATTAAACTATTTTGAACCAAATTTTGCAGTTGATAAAAAGGTTAGTAATTGGTTTTAATCACTTTGCAATGTTAAACTTAAAACATTTCAGACTAAATACCTTCGTGGGAGGATATCTACTAAAAGTGTCATATCACCTAACTTCCTAATACTACAAATATTTCAATTTGTTCTTCTCAGTTTTTAATTCAGCATCTCTGTATGGCCCAATAGATTAATTTCAAATAAAAATTTTTATTAAAAGGAGTAAATTTATATAATCTTTCAAATGATAAAGGGAATGATAGTTTTAAGCGTTCCTTTAGTTGTAAAGGAGCAACAAGGAACAGAAAACTTTGGATGTAAGGTATTTAAGTTGTCAGTTTTATTCAGAATGAAAGGCAGTGTGGCAAAGAAGAGTAATATGGAATCTGTCATTTGAGGAACTAATCATTTGGAGCTATGGAAGTTCTGAGACGTACAGGATGTTAAGATCATAAAATAAAATCTAATGAGAATTGGCTAAGATTGAAAACATAAGGCCAGCTAGTGTTAATGAGAACAGCTCTTTGAGTGTAGGTTGGTAGAATCTGACCGGAAGGTCGCTTGGCAATATATTTTATAAACTCTGGATATATTCATCCCTTTGTTCTAGTAGTTCCACTTGAATGAATTTATCCTAATAAAATAACCTTAACTAAACACTAACCATTAGGAAGAAGCAGGGTTGATATTCAAAGATTTAAACAACCACGGCGGCATAGGGCCTCTCAGTCAGCGTGAACACCTACCTGATAGAAGAGTCGCTATTTGTCAACAGCCACTTTCCTCACACTGATGCATACATGTGAGCCAAATGCCAGCCCGCGAATGAGGGTGTTCCCCGCAGGATTGTTAGAACAATCAGTTAGAAACCACTTAATGTACAACAATAGGAAATTGGTTAAATTGGTGGTGATACATCCATATGGTAGAATAGAATGAAGTCAGGATTTTTAAGAAAATGACATAATGAACTTGTCTTAATGCAGAGTTAAGGAATACAATACTTATAAAATACTATACACTGTATGATCCAAATATACAATACAACCCAATTTTTATTTAAAACACATAAACTGAGAAAATAGACTGTAAAATTTCTAGCAGTTTTATGCTGGGTAAGAAAACAGCAGCTGTTTCCAATTTTTTAAGTTTTGTAAATTTTTACAACAAACTTGTACTAATTTTAGAAAAGACAAATGTATTTAACAATATTATGAGGAGAGAATTGTTCATATTTTGTGTTTTCTCTAGGGAACCAGGCTTTGTTTGGAAACATTGGTGATGAAAAAAGTGTGGCGATTCCTGGGCACCGTGATTCCTGGTTATAGCTTCCTCATTACTGAACTTAGGGATGAGCGGGAAGCTCTGGTGCCTGCCACAGTGCCTGAAAGAGTGCCAGGTGCAAAGATCTTTCCACCAAAGACTTGATCCTTCTAGGACTTTAGACTTCGAAATGGCAGTAAATGGTTGGTTCATTCCAGCAAATGTCAGCATCGGATTCAAAAGACTTCTACAGAGTGAAACGGCCTTGTGTACATTGATCTGGAGCCATTTCAGGGTTTCAGCTTTAAAACCATCCCTGCTGGTAAAGATGAGCTTGCTACATGTACTCTATCGTTCACACCTACCCCAGCTTTATTCCAAAATATATTTACTACTTTTACTAGATGCACAATGAAATTTGGTTGATTTTAGATTAGTTCTAGCAGTTATGATTCCTTCTGAGAGGACATTTTTCTTATTCTCTTGAATTTTCAAAATTCTTTCATATAAAAGTGCTGTTATTATTTTCATACATAGGTGACTTTTTAAAAACAGCTTTATTAAAATATAATTTATGCACCATAAAACTGACCCATTTAAAGCATATGATTCAGTTATTTTTAGCATTTAGAGAGTTGGACAACCATCACTATGATCTAAGTTTAGAATATATCCCAACAGCAGTCATTCTGTACTTCAAGCCCTAAGCAACCACCAGTCTACTTTCTGTCTGCGGAGTTGCTTTTTCTGGACATTTCATATACATCACTTAGCATGATGTTTTCAAGTTTCATTTCTTTTTCTTGTTCAGTCATCTTATACTGTTATGGATAATACCACATCCTTGCCAACACTTTCTATTGTCTGTCTTTTCATTATAGACATCCTAGTGGGTGTGAAATGGTGTCTCAGTGTGATTTGCATTTGCATTTGCCTAACGACTATGATGTTGAAAGTCTTTTCATGTGCTTTTTAACAATTTATATAATCTTCGGGAAGATGTCTCTTTGTTGAAAAGACCGTTCTTTCACAGTTGATTTTATAAAAGAAAAATTTAGTATGTATCTCCATTATTTAAAAAAAAAGTAAACTTTTAGATGGCCTAAAAAATTTAGAAAGAAATAAGAGGGGGAAAAAATTAATATTGCTACTATCTAAAGACAACTACTTTTCACTGTTAGAATATATAGTTTATGCATATCTATACTTAATTTGCATAGCATTGTGCTCTAGATTTTATTGTTTCTTTTATCGCTCAGTATTTTGCTTTGTGCACATCTAGTCTCTTGCTTCTAACTAGTACATAGTGATCCTATGATAAATATGCATTGACCACATTTTAACCATTTCCTTAATGATCAAACCTAGATTGCCTCCAATTTCCATGACCATAAACATTGCCACCACCCCAAGCAAACCAGTACACGTCACCTGCAGGGCATGAGTGGCAATTTCCCTGATATATACCTAGAAGCGAAGTTGCTGAATCGTGGAGAATTTGCATTCTGCATTTCAGTATCTCCAAGTGGTTGTTTCTAGAATGCCCTTTCCGCTTTATACTTTCAGTAGAGCTGCAGGGGTTCCCATGTACCCCATCTTATCCAACACTTAGCAGCACACCTCTGTTTTTTATTTGGGTCTTCTGGTGGGTATAACATGGTGTCTGTTGTTTCAAAATGTACCTTCCTGATGACTAGTGAGCTTGAGCCTCCTTCAGGCACCTGTTAGCTGCTCAGGCTCCCCTCTCTGTTGATTGTCTTGACCGTCTGCTGCCGAATTGTCTGTCGAGTGTCAGGCTTTCTTTCCTTGGTAATTTGCTTTAGCCCCTTAAATACTGAGTGGCTTCCACTGTTTTGATCATAATTTTGATAGGAAGTATATTTTATATCACAACCAACACATACACTTTATATAATACATTTATTATACATAAAGAACATACATAAATATACTTTTAATTATAGTATATATTGATATCAATATATAATTATATATTAAATATGTGATTAATTATATATTCATATGTATTAATATACTATATGTGCATATGTAAGTATATATTCCCAACCAATATATACTAGATGTAAATATGTATATTTTAAAGTTTACATTTTTATTTACATAATATAAACAAAAGGTCAATGAGTATAATCCCCTAATATTTGTTATGCACTGTTCTATTCTTTCTTTTTTTTTTTAACTTTTTTAAAATGCTGATTACAATCCACTAAAGTTGAATTTATCACCCAACAATGGTTTACAATCATAGTCTAAAATCAGTTGTCTTGATGTAATCCCTGATCTGTTAGAGGTTTGCAAACATCTCCCAGTCCATCATGTCTGTTAATTTTGCCAATGGGTACAGTGTTTATCAGAAGTCTTTAACTTTCATGTACTAAAATCCCTATCCATTATTTGAGTCTTGATTAGGAAATTTCCTTCCACTTCTACTTCAAGTACATAGTCTCCTATATTTTCTTCAGTTCAATTTAAAATTTTACCTAATTCAATTTTGAATTTAGGTAAATTCAGTCTGAGACCCACCTTTGTAATTTAATGTAAGATGGGGGTTCAACTTTATTTTCTTTATTTTTCTCCATAAAGTGAGCAAATTTGCCCAATACCATCACTTTTTTTTTTTCTTACTATTCTTTTCTGGTATCTTATATCAGATTCCCACAAAACAAAGATTTATTTCTGTTTCTTGGTTCATTTGTTGATTTTGCACTGGCACTGTATTGTTTGGTCACTTTTTTATGTGATGTATATCAAAGATAAAAATCAGACAAGTAAACAGGCTGATTTTTTTCAGGAACTTGGGGGGTCATCCAAGATGCAAAGATCAGAGTGTGTCGGGAGGTGGCTTTGCCTTAGCCTTTTACAGAAAGGAGTAAACAAATTCGGAGGGGCTGATTTGTAGTTGGGGTTGTTTTTCAAGCAGAAGCCTCCATCAGTTATGTGAACAGGAAATGTTTTTTCTCTGTGGTTAGCTAGTGTCAGGGGACAGAGAGTTTTAATCTTAGCAAATCAATCCTGAGACAAAGATTGGGAAGTCAGATGGTCAGTGTCTGGCCTTGTCAGTAGGTTCAGGCAAAAGGAGAAAGGTCTGTATTTGGCCTTGTCATTGCCCCTCTTGTTCAAGACAAACATCATCTGTCCTAGAGCAATCTTAGGGATTAGAGTAATTTCCGTGGGGTTTTGGTCAAGGCTCGGGGACATTGTCCATGGAGTCGGCAGTTTCTTGGCATTCTCCTTGGAGCAATAGCTGAGCCATCTGTTGAGCTCTGATGGTGGTCTGACGCTGAGAACGTGTTCTGGAGACAAGGCATTTAATTAGGAGGAATTTGTAAGGGAGAGCAGAAAACTCATTAGTCGAGAATGTATTACAAGATAAAAGCAAGACTCTAGATCTGCGGGAGCCAGTGTAGTGACTCCAGGAAACCGCGTGGAGAGGGCCTTCCATGGCGGGGTCAGGGCGCTGGAGGCAATACCGTGAATTTCTCGGTTAGCGTCTCAAATGTCCTGGCTTAAGATGCAGAGTCAGGGGGGTTTGGGGCAGTGATGTGCAAAAACCGGGGCCCTGAATGGTTGTAGGTAAATGAAGAAAAGGGAAGAACACGATAGGGGCAGAAATAAGAGGAGGAAGGGAAGGCATGGCTCCGGAAAGTCCTGCATCCAACAAGCAATAGAAAATAAAGTGATGATAAACACATGGAGGAGGCCTGCGGGGGAGACCGGACGGGAGAATCCCAGGGAATTGTGTCCCAGGGTTGGGTAGAAGCTGACTCCCTTGTGATGTCACCTACTTGTTCCAAAATTAGCGAGAAAGCAGTCTGTCTCATGTCATTATCTGCTTCTGGGAGTTCTCAAAAGAGCCTCAGTGTAAAGTCTCCTTTTGGGGTGAATTTCCCCAAATTCAAAATAACACTTGTGGGACATCTGTAATATTTTAAACAAAAATAAAATAAAATAAAAAAATAACCCTTGTGTTTTTAAAATTGGGAGACATGAACACCAGGTTGACACCTGCCAGCTTTTCCACAGTCTGGATGGCTAGGAGAGCAGTCTGAGGTTCCTCCCAGCTGCGACCAGGAGTGGTCTTCCGGTGGCGTCTCTTCCAGGAGACTAGGTCTTCATCCTGAAGATGGGCTGAGGTGGGACGTCCGGGGCAGAGGCAGATTGGAGCTGTTGGTAATAAGTATGAATGTATTGAACAGGAGCTTGGTAGGTCTTAAGAACATAGGTCGGATCAGGTTTGAATCCCCTGTACTCCCGCAAGAGTAAGGCATCCTCATAGTTATTTTATAAAGAGATGATGAACGTTGAGAGGAGATTGAGGATGAGGGACCATCAGGGCCAACGGCAAGACTTTGGGCCAAGCCAGGTGAGCTCGGCGGAGTCTGGCTGCTTGGAGCGTAAGGGCTCCACTGGCCCACGTTCTATATTTTGAGAATTAAGGATGGTGAGGACAGCGGAGTTTTTGTGCGAGCGGCATGCTCACTGACTATCTTGAATAGCCTTCGCAAGAGAGTTCTGCCATCACTAGAGAGGGGCCAAGGGGCTCCCCAAGTGGGAAAAACTCCTTCAGGCAGCAGCTCAGCTCGAGCTGCGGCAGCGGCCTGCTTGCAGGGAAAAGCCCCCGGGATTCTTCTCAGAACGCAGACATGGTGAGAGCACATTTGTACCCGAGACGGCGGCGGGAGTTTAATGAAACCCACCGGTGGGGAAAGGGCCTGAAGGAGCTAGCTGTCATTTGGCTCCGTTTTCACCAGAATGACGCTTTTGGCAGATGGGACATGCTGAGGTCCCCTGCCCGAGTGAGTGCCTGTGTCCCCCGGTGTTTGCGGAGGAGGCCTTTGAGGTTCCTGACCGTGATGCGCAGTCCTAGGGGCTGCGCCCGCCTGGCAGCCGCCCCCTCCGGCTGTGAGGCACGTGCCTGCGACCCTGGGTCGAAGATACGGGACAGCGCAGGAGGCTGACGGCTTGTGCTCTGAGTCAGGGCGCCCAGAGCATGTCCTTCCCTTTCGGGGTGGGAAAGGGAAGCAGGTAACGAGCTTCTGTTTAGGGTCCCAGAGAAATGGGCCAGGGCCTCAGGGAAACCCCGAGGCGCCACAGGCCTGCAGACGGTCGATTAGTGCAGGTGACGGCAAAGGGATAGAGTGAGGGGGGTGACAGAAGCAGATCACGAGTCGGTGACTGGAGGGAGGGGCGGTGGGACGGAGGCCAGAATGGCACGCGGTCAGGAACTAGGGGACACCTGGCTTTGTTCCGCTGCTCGTTCGTAAGCCCTGCGCTGGCCAGTCCCCTGGGCAGAAGCTTCTTTACTGGGAGGATGTGGGGACGAAGAGCCCCTTGTCAAAGAGGCCTGAAATTATAGACTGAAAACCTTGGAGGGCCCGGCGGGGCGGGCTCAGCGGCTGAGCATCGGCCTAGGATCCAGGAGATCGGGGTTCGATTCCCGGTCAGGGCACATGCCCGGGTTGTGGGCTTGATCCCCAGTCGGGGGCGTGCAGGAGGCAGCCGATCAGTGACTCTCATCATTGGTGTTTCTATCTCTCTCCCCCTCCCTTCCTCTCTCTGAAATCAATAAGGATATATTAAAAAAAAGAAAAAAAAAGAAAACCTTGGAGGGCTTCTGCTCTTGGAGGATATTGTGGAGCTCTGTCCTGGTAGCTCTGTTGGTTAGAGCATTTTCCCTGTACACCAAGGTTGTGGGTTCAATCCCTGGTCAGGGCACATAGAAGAATCAACCAATGACTGCGTAAATAAGTGGAACAACAAATCGATGTTCTCAAATCAATCAATAAAAAAAAATCTTTAAATATATTTTTAAAGATAATTCCAATGTTATTTGAACATTTCTACAGAAAAAGAAAAGTGGAGACTTCCCAGTTCTTTTATAAAAGTTATATAAATTTAATAATAAAAATGAGCAAGTTTACTTTTGAAAATAGATGTGAAAATTCCAAATAAAATATTGGTAAGTACAATCCAGCCGTGTATCAAAGAAATCATACATGATCAAATAGTGTATTCCAGGAATGCATGGATAATTCAGTATCGGGAAGCTATTACAATTGCGTCGACAAGTTGAAAGAGAAATTAAATGATCATGTTTAATTCTTAAAAAGCATCTGATAAAACTTGGCAGTTCTTCCTTGAAAAATAGGAATAGTTATGGAAAAATCAATAGCAAATTACATCTTTAAATGGTAAGACACCAAAGCTACATCAGTGAAAATTAGGAACGTAAACATTTGTGGGACAAAGGTACTAAAGTCCCCTGGACAGCAGCCCTCCTAGAACGTAAGTGTGGTGCATCCAGGGACAGGGACACTGCAATTCACAGCGTTTGCACCTGTTTCAGAATTTTTAATGTAGCGAGTGGGCCGATGTAGCAGCAGGGCTGCCAGTGTCTGGCCTCTGCTCTAGAATTTTGCCCCTGAGTGTGAGGTTAACATTTTAAAAATGTTGTTTTTCATTATCTTACCACGTGAATGCTAGTATTTGTTCTTAGTTCCACAACAGCTGCTGTTGTGTTGTTTGCACCATTTATACAAGTGTTGGAAATCCAAATGCGCTTGAAATAAAAGTAAAAAATTATTTGGATGATATGAACAGCTATACAGTGGAAATAATAGCTTCTAGTAAACTACCATCTGGCAACGTGCCTTCCTGGTCCACCACAGTTCAATATTCTTTTAAAAAAAGATTATTAATCATTTTATAAAGAAAAAAATGGCCTTGGCAAAGATTTTGGATTACTTTGGTCTAATGTTTAGTATTAGCTAAATTTTCTGTTGTTCTTAGCAAAAGGAAAACAGATGGAGGAATTAACTAATGAAAAAATTAAGGAACTTCAAAAGTGATATAAATCACACAACTTAAGACACTTTCATTCTTTTTAAGTCTGCTGAACTTTTGGAGCCTAATTTTCTTGCAGATATACCACACACGCACAATTTTTAAAAAAAAAACTTCTGCTGGCTCATCTAAAATGGAGTTACCCGTCTTGGCAGCAAGGCACTTACGGGTTCTCCTAAGAATAGTCAGGAATCTACAGGGGCCCGGCATCAGTAGGGAAGCAGGACGAGTGAGACCTGACAGGCACGGCATGCCCCCTCCAAGGTGTTTCTACTGTGTGTCACCAGCCCATTGTCCTGTGGGAGTGGGAGCAGTGTGGCCAGATTTCCCAATCCCTCCAGGGAAGTCAGAAATCCAAATTTTTATGTAAAATTTCCCAATTTTTAAACTACACAGGCAAACTTAATAGGTCAGTGAACTGGATTTGACCGTCACATTAGTGGTTTGCAACCTCTAATCTGCGGATGACAAGGTTCTCCTGGGAAGGGACTTAAGAGGTTGGGCATCCCGAAATCAGAAGTATGTTGGCTATTAATTTCAAGTGACAATAGTGGCGCAGTGGTTCAATGGACTTGAACTCTCATCTTTATCCCCTTTTCCACTTTTAGAAACGTAAAGATATTCTCAACTTCAAATCTTTTTAATGTACAGCACTCTGCCAGGCATTTCCACATATAGTTTATTTTTAAAATTTATTTTTGGTTTGTTTGTCTTTAATTTTATTTTTGTTTAAAATATTACAGATGCCCCTTTTTCTCCCCAATGACCCGTTCCACCCTGTCCCACCCCCCTCCCCAGTCCCTCTCCCACCATTGTCCGTGTCCTTGGGTTGTGCATAGATGCATATAAATTCTTTGGTTACTCTCTCCCCCTCCCCCCACCCACCCTCCTCTGTCCCTCTGACATTCGTCAGTCTCATCTGTGCTTCCATGTCATTGAATCTGTTCTGTTCATCAGTTTATTAAGTTCTTTAGATTCCATGTATAAGCGAGACCATGTGATGTTTGTCTTTCTCTGCCTGGCTTATTTCACTCAGCATAATATTCTCCAGGTCCATCCGTACTGTCCCAAAGGGTACGAGATTCTTCTTCTTTACAGCTGCGTAGTATCCCATGGTGTGAATGTCCCACAGCTTTCCTATCCACTCATCTACTGATGGGCACTTGGGCTGTTTCCAGATCTTAGCTATTGTAAACTGTGCTGCTATGAACATCGGGGTACATATATCCTTTCTGATGAATGTTTCAGGATTCTTAGGATACATTCCTAGGAGTGGAATCACTGGGTCAAAAGGCATTCACATATAGTTTATCAAATGAGCCAACACTCTCTTAGTTTTTCTTTCTAATTCAGTTCCTTGGGGTGTTGGGGGACGAACACTCTAGTGAGGAACAGCTCTCCCTTCTGGCACACACAGAAATGCACCGAGGAGCCACTTGCTGCGAAGCACTCAAAGATGGAAATCCTTTGAAAATTAGTATAAAATTGCACTTCCGGTATGTATACATTTTGACTCACTGTTTACATAAAAAGCCCTGAGGATGGCCCTAGGTGGTTTGGGTCAGTGGCTAGAGTGTCGGCCTACAGACTGAAGGACCCCGGGTTCGATTCAGGTCCAGGGCCCCTACCTCGGTTGCAGGCTCGATCCCCAGCCCAGGCTGAGGTACATGCAGGAGGCAACCAATCAATGTGTCTCTCTCACATCTATGTTTCTCCCTCTCTCCCCCCTCCTCTCCCTTCTACTCTCTCTGAAAAGCAATGGAAAAAATATCCTCTGGTGAGGATTAAAAAAAAAAAAGTCTTGAGGATGGACACTGACATTTGAATCACTGGCGATCTATGATCCAGGACAGCCCTCAATGCATTCTGAGTGGGTGTCCAGTTTTCCCGAGTAATCATTACTCACATTTCAGAGCTATATCCCATTTCCATGCAGCCTTTATTATTTATTTATTTTATGGAAGTGTTTTGTTTTTTTTTTAAATATGTTTTTATTGATTTCAGAGAGAGGAAGGGAGAGGGAGAGAGAGAAACATCAATGATGAGAGTCATTGATTGGCTGCCTCCTGCACGCCCTCTGCTGGGGATGGAGCCCGCAACCTGGGCATGGGCCCTGATTGGGAATTGAACCTCGATCTCCTGGATCCTAGGTCAATGCTCAACCGCTGAGCCATACTGGCTGGGCCTTTCTTCTTTTTTTAAAAAAAATTTTTTTTGGAAAGCAATCTGCACAGTGAAAAATATAGAATCAATCATTGTAATTCCAACTGTGATTTCCATTCCCTATAAGTACCTTAAATAATTCCCAAGCATGCTAACTGAATGACAGATTCTGGAATTTCCTTTCCATTCAGTTTGTTCTTTGTAAATGTATTTGTCACACGAAGAGTTGCTAGTCAGCATTTCGTGAGGTCGTTTTTATATTTAAAGAAATCAATTGTGGATAGTAGTGAGTTCTAAGCTGGTAAAAGTTTGTTGTTACCCCAGGTTTTACCTAAAATAACCCCCATTTTCTGATTTGTTCATGATAGCATTGTATGAAGAGCGGGATAAGAGAAAATGCAATTTTTCCCCCAGGTATGATATACCAAATTAAGTATTTACATAGCATATAAAAATATTTAGAACAGCCCTGGCTGGTGTGGCTCAGTTGGTTGAGCACCATCCCATACTCCGAAAGGTCGCTGGTTCAATTCCCAGTCAGGGCACATGCCCGGGTTGTGGGTTCCATTCCTGGTCAGGGTGCATGGGAGCACAGCTGATCATCGATGTTTCTCTCTCTCTTTCTCCCTCTCCCTTCCTTTCTTTCTGAAATCAATAAAAACTTTAAAAAAAAAGAGAGAGACAGGTATTGTGAAACCAAAATGCTTTTAAAAAAATAGCTTAAAACAAAAATGGATGGTTGCTGGAACATTTTTCTGCTATTTTAAAAATTCTTTTCACCTATTTTATTATATGGTGCTATGTAATAAAATTCTTATAAATGTCATGAAAATGCTAATGTATGGTCGATATTGCCATCTGCCTTTATGGAGATAATTTAATGATTTCTATTATTCTTACCTTCATTGCTGCAAATCTATGGAACTTGAAAGCTAGAAGCCTCCTTAAAGGTAATCTCATCACGATTAGAAAACTGAGGCCCAAAGAGGTTAAGTGTCTTATACTAGACCACCAACTTGGTGGCTGAACCACAGTGAGGGCTCCAATCTTTTGGTGCCGTGCCCTTCCCCCACGGACAGCATCGCCTTCACAGTCAAACCTGGAGGGCCTCTCCGTGGACGGTGCACAGTACAGCAGCCTTGTCTTTGTTCCTTCCAGGGCTTTCTGATTAAGCCGGGCAGCACTATGCAGTAAAAGGATAAATGCAAGTGTGTAACGATGCCGGGTAGGTATGAGTATTGCATAGTGAGTCGGCGCCACTGCATGTTTTACAAGTTCCTTACGCATGGAGGTGAAGGTGGTACAGGGCTTCAGGGGGAAAGCTTTATGTTTAGAGCATGAGAGGAATCAGTATCTTTTTTAATCCCTACAAACCTTAGAAGTTATTTTTGTTCTGTTAATCCTCACTGGAGGATATTTTCCCATTGGTTTTAGATAGAGTGGAAGGGAAGGAGGGAGGGAGAGAAAGAGAGAGAGAGAGAAAATCAATGTGAGAGAGACCCATCAGTTGGTTTCCTCCAGAATGCCCCCTGACCAGGGCCAGAGATCAAGCCTGCAACCCAGGTATGTGCTCTTGACCCTTCAGTGCATGGGCTGATGCTCTAACCACGGTGCACTCCAGCCAGGGCTAGAAGTTGTTATTATTATTCCTATCCTATGGATGAGGAAACTGAGGCACAGAGAAATTAAGAAACTTGCAAATACCACACAGCAATTAAGAGGCAGGACCTGGACTCACAACACCCACACCTTTGACTACAGATGTTTCTCTCAACCTTTTGTGATCTGCAACCCCCTTATTGAATTCCATTAGGAATTTTCCTAAATTGTATCACCATTTGTGCATGCATATGATTAAGTGATTAAGTACTTATTTACTACTGTGATAATTTTGTGTCAATTTGACTAGGCCATAGTATTCAGTTATTCAATCGAACAGTAATCTAGTTATTGCTGTGAGGATGTTTTTTGGTGTGGTATTAAACAGATTATCCGAAGTAATCTGGCTGGGCCTCACCCATTCAGTGGAAAGGCCTTAACACCAAAACAGGTTTCTCTGGAGAAGAAATCCTGTCTATGGACTGCAGCGTCAGCTCCTGCCTGAGTTTCCAGCCTGCTGACTTGCCCTAGGTATTTCAAACTTGCCTAGCCATAGCCCACTATAATATAAGCAATTCCTTGAAATCTTTCTCTGTACAGATGTATCCTGTTGGTGGTTTCTCTGGTAGGTCCCTGACTGATACAACCCAACTGTTCAATATTATATTAAATGGTTCACTTAAACATAATATTTCTTGTAACATGCATATGATTTTAAAATCTTTTTTATTTAATAATCCCTGCTATTCAGTTTACCTTAAAAGTGTAAGAATATGTATGATTTTTCCACAAATTATTTAGGTTTGTGTTGGGGATCAAATAAGTAAATTTAATGATGTCTTACTGTGCCAAAGTGGAGAAAATTATTGCACTTTACTTTTTATAAAAAGCAATTACTTTGTTTTTTATAATTTTCCAGTTTTGTTGGTAAATGATGGAACTCTCAGGCTGCCCTTTCAAGCACTTCTTTCTCTTTGACATGGTGGGGGAGGAAGAGCCCAGGGCCTCCTTCTGAATAGATGGTTATAAGTCAAACTTCGCTGCAAGCTTGATATGAAATTCCTGGCAGTGTTAAACCCCTGAACCAGCCACAAGGGTAAACAGCCTCATGTGGCTGCTGAGCATTTGAAATGTGGCTATTGGAACCGAATTTTAAACTTAATTTTAATTAAACTTTAATTTTAAAATAGTGATAGTTGATCCATTTTTAGGAACACTTTAAGTACGTTTGAAATAATGAGGATGTGGATCCTTTTCAATGGTAAATTTAATGAAATCTAAATACAGATCAGGCATGTCCAATGAGATTTTACGCTATGGGTAAAATACACCTTGCATTTTAAACTTAGTACAAAAAAAAAAAAAAAAAAGAATGTAAAACATCTCATTCATATTTCTATTAATATTTTGAAGAGACTGCATTCGATAAAATACATTATTAAACTGTCAGCGGTTTCTTCATACTGTTAAAAAAGTGGCCACTGTGAAATTTATTAAGTACATATATGGCTCGCGTTTTATTTCTAGTGGGCAGCAATGATTTAAACAGCCTGGCAAATGGAAAAAGCCCGTCAAATGGTGGCTGCTACTCGCAGGAAAGGAATGAGGCCATTTCTCGTGCAGACTAACCGCGCTCAGCGAGGGACTGAGAGTCACTCGTCCCGATCACGGTCCCGCGTCTGGTTTCCGAGCCTCTCCAGTGCTTTTCGCTCCGCGGAGGGCTAGAAAAGACGGGTCCCGATAGAGGATAAAGAAACGGAGGGAGCGGCTGAACGGTCCCGCGAGCTGCCAGCCTGGTCGCTGTCCGGACCCAGACCCAGAAAGTGCCAACTGCCCCAAGTTCCTAGACCTGCCGCGCCCGTGGGCGCCCCGCCGCCGCTCCCGAGGCCAGCGCCTGGCCGCTCGGCCAACACCCGCCGCCTCTCCCGAAAGGTCTCCAATGCTTCCCGGAGGAGAACCGCCTCGAGCCCCAGAGGCTCCCGTGCCCCCCGCACCCCGCGCCCCCGGTTCCCAGCTCAGCCCCAAAGGCGGCCCGGAAAAGACAGTCGCGGAGCCGAGCGCGCCGGGGGCCAGCCCCGCGCCGAAGCGCCTCAGGCTGGACGCCGAGCCACACCGGGGACGGCAGCGGACCGACGGAGAGCCCCAGGCACCGAGCGCGGCGCGGAGGGAGCGCGGCCTCGGCCGCCCGGCCCCAGGGCAGCTCCACGCCCCCGCCGAGGCCCCGAGCGAGGCTGATGACGAACACAGGGCGCGACGCACGCACACGCCGCTCGCGCTCGCACGACGGTGCGTGCAGGGAGCGCGAGGGAGCCCCGGCCGTCACCGGCGCGACCGGCGTTCCCCCTCCTCCGCACCCTGTGCTCCCGCCACCTCGGCAGCTCGGCGCCCGCCTCCCGCCTCCGTCCGAGGCCTTCGAGGCAGCGAGGCTCCTGGCCTCGCTCCTGTCTCTTTAAATGGTGGGGTCAGCGGGCCGCCCCTGCAGCGGCTGCCTGGGTGGCCCCGCGCGCCGCTATTGAGGGGCAAACCAAGATGGCGGCCGTTTTGGCTCTGTGAGGAAGACGGAAGAGGCGGCGGCAGCAGCGGAGCAAAGAGACTTCCAATAGCCTGGAGCACTCGGCTCCTGGGGGCTCTTGGAGTCTCTCGCGTAGTGGAAGCAGTTGCAGCAGGGACAGGCGGCGCCTGTCAGCGTGGGACATTTGAAGCAGGAGAGCGGAGCGGAGCGACCGGCGGCCGCCGGGCCAGGTATAAGGAAGGAAAACATGGCGGCGGCGGCCTGAGGAGGAGGCGGCGGCGGCGGCGGCGGCGCGGGAAGCGGCTTCGCGGACATGGTGGAGGCGGGAGCAGGGCAGTGACCGGCGCCCCGAGTTTCCACCGCGGCGGGGCGGGAGGCTGCGAAGGGCTGCGCGCCCCCTCGGGGCGGCCGGGTTGGCCGGGCCTGGACAATAGCGCCGAGGCAGCGGAGGCGAGGAAAGGTGGGGGCCCAGAGCTCGGCCGGGGAGCGGGCCATGCGGGCGGCAGCGCGGCCCCGCGGCGGCCAGCGGCGGCAGTGAAGCCGGGGAGCCCTCCGCTTGCGGGCGTCCTTCCGTCTCGGCTCCCGCCTTCCCCGGACCCCCTTCCTGGGCGACTCCGGCGGGGCCTCTGCCCCGGCCCCAGGGCGCCACGATGACCGACACTCGGCGGCGGGTGAAGGTTTACACGCTCAACGAGGACCGGCAGTGGGACGACCGGGGCACGGGGCATGTGTCGTCCGGCTACGTGGAGCGTCTGAAGGGCATGTCCCTGCTTGTCAGGGCTGAGAGCGACGGTGAGTGAACCCCTTCGCGGCGGGACCCTCGCCTCCCCCGCGGCCCTGGGCCACCTTCCTGGTCCTTTTGGGCTAGTGGCCTTCTTAGTGGGAGGACGGAGGGGGCGATTGCTGCCTCGGGGGAGGGCTGGCCACCGGTACCCCAGCCCCCCGGAGCTGCCCAGAGAGCGCTGGAAATGTTTTCTTGCTCCGGGTGCCTGGTGGCACTTGCGGGTACGAGTGGAGTCGGGCACGTTTGGACCGTGCCGCCCGGGAGTGTGGACGGGTCGGAGACTTGGGACCGGGAGTCCGGACCGTGGTGTTGTTTTGCGCTACGGTGACCTTGAGAAAGGCACTGATTAATCCGATCTGCCGCCTTGGTTCGCCCATCTGTAAAGCAGGCATGCAACTTTTTTTTCCGGAGCTAAGAAAGTTCTTAGCTGTTTCACTCTTTGGAGAACATTTCGTTGTCTTGGTGTGTGTTTTTTCCTTTCCCTTTTTTCTTTTTAAAATATTTTTGCTACATCTTTCTGATCCTGTTGCAGGTCGGCTACACTGGTTCTGGCAACTCTGTACTCGGTAGCGAAAAAACGCTTCTTTCCTGTGAGAAGATAGATTTGTGTTCCGCAGTTAGTTTTCTTTTTCATTGGTAATGCAGAATTTTGTGTATAGTTGCACTGAGTAAACGTCTTGCAAGTTTGGAATCATTCTGTGCCAGCTTTTTAACTGCTTAAAGGTATACTCGTTATTTGGTTCAGTTAACAGGTGGAGAAAAGTTGGCAGATAATCTTCAAAACCGTTGGAATCTGCCCTGGTGCCTATGTTTCAAATATTTGGAAACAGCCCTCAGGGTTCAAAGACCAAATTGTTAAAAAATATAAACGTTTCATGTTTTTAAACTTACTCTCTTTTGTGATTGCCACTTCCCTTCAGTGGCATACGGTGAATTTCACTTAAAGAAAAAGTTTATGTCAGGTAAAACTATTTTCAAACTGTTTTTCCTGAATTTGAAAACCTGTCTTGTTAATTAGTCTGTAATTTTACAGTAGCTATTTCAGTTTATTACGATTGAAGTTGCTCTGTATCTGAATTATTACAAACTTCTAAGACTTTAAAAAAATTTCCTTTTTATTGAATTCATTAGGGTGACACTAGTTAACAAAATTATATAGGTTTCAGGTGCAAGAATTTTAATTGGACTCTCTACCCAGAATTCCAGTTACATGAAAAACAAAAGACTCACCTTTACGTAATTGAAGACTCTAGGAACATTTGATTTTCAATTTGAATTGAAAAATAGTAATTTGGAGTATATTGCCAACAGGTTAGCTTAATATGGCTAACCCAAAATAACTTAAAACTGGAGAAAGATTCTTTTATTTTGGAGACATTTAAAGGGTTTTGAATGCATTAGGTATATTTTTCTGAGGTCATTAAAATACAGGTTTAAATGTCAAATGTCAGTGTACTTTTGTGTAGGACTATTAACCTACACCTTGGGACGCTTGGAAAACTATGCATAATAAGTTGGAAGGCATGGGCTTTGTAGGTTCAGTTAACTTTTGAGATGAAAGCATGTGTAGATTTGCCATTAAGTCTCTGAAATCTTATAATGTAAGACAAAACCTTACTTCACAAATACTTGTGAAATATTGTTATAAATAATCTTTAGTTTGATGAGTAATGTTTTTTCTAACAGGAAAACTACAAATAAGAATATTCAAAATTTTTTGAGTGCCTACTATGTGCCAGAGACTCCATATTTGTATCTTCTGGTATAGGACCTGTTATTAACCATATTTTACAGATAGGAAAACTGAGATTCAGAGAGGCTAAATAACATAGCTTGGTTAACAGTCTGGGTTTGAGTGAGATATCTAGTTTATGGCTTGAAAGTAGTGTTATCAATTATTTTATCATAATTTATTGTTCACAGTGTGTCTTAAATTCCCATATTGTCTACTTATATTTGCTGCCTTATGCTCAAGGCTTATCTCGAAGAAAATGAACAAAATTTTAAGCCTAAAGATTTTAAGATTATAGTTTACCAAGGCACACATGGGAGTTTTTGTATTGGCTGCTGGTTGGGGTTATCTGTTATTGTGTGCCTTCCTCATTCTCCATTTTCAGGTAATTGAGAATTTTCTTTTTATTGTGATGAGCAAAATAGAAATCATTTCTGATTTTCTATAAAATGAGTCATTTATCTTGTTAGAGGAGCTTATATGTTTATCTGGAAATCAGGAATGCAATTTCTGAATGGAAGTACTGTGGCCTTCCTATTACAGGGCACATCCCTTTGGGTAAGTATATGCTCTTTCCCCCTGAATCTGAATGACTTGGCTATTCTGTAGGCCTTTTGCCTTGGAGAGGATAGCTATCCCAACAGGCCGCTGAGCCTGTTTTCTGGATCGCGCATCCTTATTCAGTAGGTTCCTATTGGCAAGATACGTTGTGGTAACACGTATTTTCTTCAATAAGCTGTATTACCTCATTTCTCAGGTTTTGTTGTAGCTATATACCTGCCAAGTTCCATTTTCTAATAAAGATTACTTAGTATTGTTCTTTTGGCTTATGCTATATCTGTTAACTTGGCTGAAGTGAGGATAGTTATCCCTTACTTGCTCTCTCACTTCATGTTCAGATTATTTTACTTTTCTCTATTATGGTGTTTACCACCTCCCCCTGCCAATTTTAGAATTGATAAAGAAATTGGAATTTCTCTACACACCGGATGTCTTTGAACATGGCCACGCTCTTTACTCTTGATTACTTGGTAAAAATAAATGCTAATGTTCTTATATTTGGTTTTTACCTTAAGTTTTATAAAGTATTTTTTTATATTTCAGAATAGTTTTATCTGTTGTCTGACTTGACTATTTCAGAGTTAAAAAGGTTAAATTCTCACTGTTATAATGAGGAATGAAGAAAATAAGACATGGGGAAATGCTTTGGTCAAGGTAGCACTGTTAGCTAATGGTAAAAACCGGAATCCTGTGCTTCTGCCTCTTGGTAGAACTTGGTCGTTTCTACCCCTACTGTAATTAGAAAAGGAGGTCAGAACACTTTGGGGTGGGAAAGTCTGTTTTGTTTTGTTTTGGCTGCTGTGGTGAGAGAAATGAACAGAGAAAGCATCAGTGTTTTTTATCGCTATTCTTATAAATCAGTAAGTAGTATAGAATCTTGCATACAGGAAGAATTTCAGATTTAGCTACCAGGAAGAGCTTAGTGACAGCACTAGGAGAAATAATTTGTTTGAAAAGTTGATTTAAAATTTTTTTTCTTGTATAGACAGACCTATGTTGTAGAAAATTAATAGGCTTAGAGTAACCAAACCCTTTTTTGTCAACTTGCATGTTGATGACAAAGTTTGAGGGCCATCAACTACATTGGATATAGTTAATGGGGCTAGAGTGTATTAAAGACTTGACACAGGTGTGGAACCTTTTAATGCAGTGCTACCAATGTTTTTCCCCTAAACCTTCATTTCAGTTTTTAAATACCATGTGTAATCTGTGGACCACAAAAGCAGGAGAGAGTGACTTGGACCTGCTATAGGTATAAAGCATACGCTAGTCTCCTATCCAGATGAGATTTTGGACTTGTATTAACTCATTTTTGATGGTATTTTCTTTCTACTAATGAAGCATAGTACCTAAGCCCCTGCCCTTAGCTTTGAGCATCGATAAGAACAGTATACTGGAGAAGCCTAGAGGTTGAACTGCTTACTCAGGAGTGACAGAGCCGGAGCTATTCATTCTGAAATCCTTAAGTGTTTATCCAAATCTAAGCTAAGGCCAGGACCTAACTTTCTTAACCCAAACCAGATACTCCCGTACTTCCTGAATCTGATTGATTGTTGGTTGATATTGAAAATAGAACACAAGCTATAGAGACTATAGTATCTCAGTTCTCCAGTGAAAGGAAATGTTATCTTCTAAATAAGTGAATTTTCCAGCTAAATGAAACTGTGTGTGTACCAGAGATTAAAACTCTCAATGATTTTCATGTAATATTTCTTAAATATATGCTAGAATGTTTTTCTTAAGCAATGTAATGAACCTGTGTTGGTTAATCTTTCATTGTAATGTGTTTCTGGATCATCATTATCAATACTAATTTTTCTATAATATTCACCAGTACACTGATGCCAGTGAAATGATATTCTGTACATGCCCTAAAAAAACAACCACCAAGTATTGAGTGCTAATTATGTCCTAGAAACTGGGATAGGCACTTAAGTCTTAGTGTATTGATTTTTTTTTTTTTTAAATCCTCACCCAAGGATATGTTTTTATTGATACTTAGGGAGAGAAACATCAGTCGGTTGCCTCTGGTATGGACCTTTTGGTGTACTGGACTACCTTCAAACCGAGCCACAAGGCCAGGGTGTATTGATTCATTGATAGTGTAGTTTTGTCGTCTTTTCCTGCACCCAGCAAGAAATCGAGATTTGTTGTAATGTAAAATCTTTCCATTTAAAAATATTTGCGTGAGGCCCTGCCCAGTTTTGCTCAGTGGTTAGAGCATCAGCCCTCGGAACAAAGATCATAGGTTCAGTTCCCAGTCAAGGGGCACGTACCTCTGTTGCAGATTCGATCCCTGGCCCCAGTCTGGGTTCGTGCAGGAGGCAACCAACAGATATCTCTCCCCCTCCTCCCTTCCACTCTCTCTAAAGATTAGTGGAAAAAAATATCCTCAGGTGAGGATTAAAATATTTGCATGAGTGTATGAGTATGTTTGTTAGACTAGTAGGGATCAAACAAGCTGTCTGCTGGCTGGATCCAGGCTGATTTAAACTTTTTGGAGTGATAATTTAGTCTGTACTGCCAGCTATCTTCACCCCACTCCTGGGAGGTGTTTTGACTGGGTGTACTAGGGGTTGGCAGCGGGATACAAAAAAAAGAAAAAAAAGAAAAGCTCACACATTTCATTTTACAGGAGGAACCAAGGTATCATGAAACAGGGAGAGAACATTTTTAATGACCTGTTTTTACCTCAAATTGTACTATTGTCAGTTTTTCTTGCTATCAGTGTATGACTGCTTCTACCTGCAGTTGTCTTGATGATCTTCTGAGTGACATTTTCCCTCCTTTGCCATTGTTCCCCCATTTCCTGAGTGTACAGACCTCCTTTTTGTTAGTATATTTGGGGCATCTGTTTGTCAGGGTACACAAATCTATCTCATCAAAACGTAGAACAGTATTCCACTATATGTTTAATTTACACAATACACTGTTTGGTGGCATTTCTCACTTTTTTCCTCAGGATACCTTTATACTCTTAAAATTGAGGATCCCCAAAAGCTTTTGTTTATGTAGGTTGTATCTATTGATATTTACCATATTAGAAATTAAAACTGCCCTAGCTGGTTTGGCTCAGTGGTTAGAGCCCTTGGACTGAAGGGTCTTGGGTTCAGTTCCGGTCAAGGGCACGTACCTTGGTTGCAGGCTTGATCCTGGCCCAGTCAGGGCACATGTGGGAGGCAACCAATTGATGTGTCTCTCTCACATCGATGTTTCTCTCTTTCCCTTCCACTCTCTCTGCAAAACAATGGAAAGAATGTCCTCAGGTGAGGATTGGGGGGAAAAAAGAAATTAAAACTAAGACTTTAAAAAACTTTTCTAAAACAGGAAATTTAGTGAGAGAAGAGTGTCATTGTCTTACATTTTTACAAATTTCTTTAATGCTTGGCTTAATTTTTTTAAGAGGAGGATTCTCCTCTGCATTCAGCCTGTTAGAGTATCACAGTATGGACACTGTGAAAAATAAGAGTGGAAAATGTAAATCACCTGTTAGTAATATGAATATAGTTTTGATTTTTCCAGACCCCTTGAGGTCCCCACACTTTTGAGAACAGCTGGCATGGAGATTGTTTCTAGTTTTTTATCATTACAAACATTGCCAATGACATCTTTATTCATATACTTGGCACCCATGTGAGGATGTAAGATAATTTCCTAGACGAATTGCTGGAGTAAAGAGTAGTATGTTTTGAAAAGCTTGGTGGTTAAAGATAAATGACCCTTCAAAAAGGTTCTGTTGATTTTCAGTCTTGGTAATATAATAGTAAATAAGAATTAAGGACCCTCTTTTTACTTTTTGGAGAAGTATATGTGCAAAGTAGTGACTTGGAGACCTATCTGAACTTTTTTGGGATGGACTCTGATGAGAATTTGCTGTGCAGGAAATTAGTTCACCTGAAGATGGTTGATTTTGCTATGGTCTGAAGGATTCTTCAGTGACAAACTTAATTACATGTATCGATACATTCCCCTTAGCTTGATCACTCTCTTGATTTCTCCTTGTGTCTTCATATTTTCTTCCAAACATTCAGGTTGGAAGTGGGAAGGCCTTTCTCAAGTCTTGATATTGGAGTTTGCTGTGTAGGCTTGTTTTTCTCTGTGTGACAGTGTCTTTCTCAAACGGTGTGAGGAGGAGGTGTCACTGGGAAGGTGAGAGTAAATTCCTCTTGGGGGATGGGGATAAGGGCATCTGTTTCATTGGAGAAGATGAATGTGTTTCACAAATAAGTTGGGGTGGAGGGCTGTCTTGCATATGTGCTTCAGTTATTAAGATATGCTGGACCTACTCATTATCAAAAGCATGTATACCCCTTAATGAGAACCTTTTCTGTCTTGATGTTGCTTACGGTCTACTAAGGATCATCTTCCCCAGTTCTCCCATTGTCTCTGCTGCTGTGATAAATGCCTCTCACCTATAGTTGAACTGTACATCTGCATCCATACTCCTATATTACTAGGGTGGAATTATTGTTCCCAGTACTGTAGCTATAGTAACTGATACAAATAAACTCGTTGGGGAGAAGGATTGTGTGGATGCATATTAATACTCAACTGGATCTTTTTCAGTTGATTGGAGAAGTGCTCATAACTTGATTCAGTAGAAACTAGAAGATGGAGATGAGGAACCTAATAGATGAGCTAGAAATGTGTCTTTTTATTATCTTACTTAGCCTCCAAACTAAAAAGCTTTTTGCCATGTTCCATCCTCTACGTCTATTGATCTCTTAGCAAACATGGTATTTGGAGACTGGAGCTGGACTTCCTAAGGAGGTATCCTAGACCAAAGCCATGGGATGTAGCTGAAATGGGTTTCAGGAAAAATATTTCCCCCTAACATCTTGTATGGCCCCCAGAAAAGAATAAACTTGCCAATACCAGAAGCTTGTAGTCATATGTGCTTATTCTTGTTTTAGCCAGAGCTTTGGGAGGAACACTTCAAACTTTCAGCTTGTGATTTTTCCTGACCCCGTAACATTACTGAGAGTTTTGAAGCAAATGGAAAAGGGACTGGTACTTAAAAAAAAAGTTTTTTGTTTTGTTTTAGCAGCTCCAAGTCAGGTATGTATGTTCCTTGAAAGCACTACTTGAAGTGATAACTCCAACCCCCTGTGCCATGTGTTGTTTATTCCTTCTCTTAAACTTAAAAAAAACCCAGCTTTTGAAGTATGATAACATATGATCTTTATATTTGCATATTCTGAACACTTCATATAAGGGCAGTCATATAATATGTGGTCTTTTGTGACTAACTTTTGATAATGTTTTCATGGTTCATTCATGTTATAGCATGTATCAGAACTTCATTTCTTTGTATAGCTGAATAGTATTTTTATTTATCCATTCATCAGTCTTTGGACATTTGGATTGTTTCCACTTTTTTGTTATTATGAATAATACAGCCATGGACATGTGTACATGTACAAGGGTGGGCAAAAGTAGGTCTGCAGTTGTTTGTATGGAAAATACAATAATTAATAAATAATACAAGAATAAACTTTGCCTACTCACAACTGTAAACCTATTTTGCCCACTCCTGTATTTGTGTGGATATGGTTTTCTGAGTATATACCTAGGAGTGGAATTACTGGTAACTAACTTTTTGAGGAACTGCCAAACTTTTCCAAAGGGGTTGAGTTTTTCATCCCCATAAGCAAAATGTATGTGGGTTCCAATTTCGCCACATGGTTGTCAACACTTGTTATTATCTGTGTTTGATTGTAGACATCCCAGCTTACCAGTGAAGTGGTATCTTATTTGTGGTTTTAATTTGCATTAGTTCCCTAATCCCTAATGATGTTAAGCATCATTTTATGTTTATTGTGCATTTGTATATCTTTGGAGAGATATCTGTTCAGATCCATCACCCATTTTTAAACTGGATTGTCTTTTTATTACTGAGTTGTAAGAGTTCTGGATACTAGTCCCTTATCAGATATATGATTTCCAAATAATTTCTCCCATTCTTTGTGTCGTCTTGATGCTATTATTTGTAGCACAGAAGTTTTTAATTTTTGTTGTTGTTAATCCTCCATATTTTTTCCTTTTTTTTTTTTTTAAAGAAGGGGGGGCGAGAGACATAGATGTGGGAGAAAAACATGGATTGGTTGACTCCCACATGTGGGAGCGAGCCTGTAACCCAGGTACGTGCCCTTGACAGGAATCAAACCTGCAACCCATACATGCGTGGGCCGACGCTCTAACACTGAGACACACCATCCAAGGCAAAAGTTTTAAATAGTGATCATTTTTTTCTTTGGGGTAGGTTGTGCTTTTGTGCAATTTAACTTTTAAAGAGGCATTATGTACTCAGTTTGGTTCTATGACACTAGACCTCTTGCATCTTCTGAAATGTTACAAAGTAATCCAGTTGTTTTGTTCACTCTATAGTCTTATTTATGTAGTTTTTTAGCGATTGATTGTTTTTGAGGACATGGTATATTTCAAAGTATGTTTTTTGGGGGATGTATTTTCTCATAGGAACCATGTTTTGAGTGTAATTGTATGCCACGATTCATCTTTAAAAAGTAAATTTGATCCATAATGTACCTAACATTCTGTGAATTCATTGGGAAATAATAGGATACAATTTTTGTTCTAGTAGCTAAAACAATGAAAGAATTTACAAAGATAGTTGGGACTTTTAATACTTTTAAGGGACTCTAGACATTGAGTTCATTCACTTGCTGCTTTTTCTTGTTATGAATGTATCACTATGACATTTCTTAAAAACAACCAAAATAAAAATCCAATAACTGTGCATAAAGAAAATTGAAGGGACACTGGAAAACTTATTTTGATTATTCTGCGAAAGTTAGAATAAGAGGAGGAAGATTAAACAGAATTTCCTCTAGAATGTGACAATATTTATCTGAACCTCAGCTAAAATTAGTAAACATAAAAGAGCCAAAAGAAATGGAGTGTTCCGGATACAGGTGGGAAAAATGTGGAGACTCTTTAGTTACCTTAAGTACAGAAAGAGAGAGAGGTTTTGGGTTAAACAGTTAACCGGGCTAGACACGGAAGATTTGAGTGAAGTGGGAAGCCTTTCATGTGCACAGTGTGTTTGCAGATTGTCATCACAACTTGGTAAATGCTGATATTTTACTATATAACACATAGCATTGTTAAGAGCACACAGTAGTAAATGTGACCAGTAAGTCACTAACATGGGACAGTATCATAAAATTAGTAAACCAATTTTAACATAAAAGCAAGCTAATTAATTCTGGAAGTGTTAAGAGTACCCCTTTTTCAACTGTCTAGTTACTATTTGGAATGGGTAAAGCAGCTGTTAAGTGTTACATGAGAAGAAATGAAAGCTTTGTGTGAGAGACAGGTGCAGAGAAACCTGCTGCTTCTCAGGCATTTTGGGCCAGAACCTGTCCTTAGATTAGTGCGTTGGGGTTTAAACTGGAACTGGTTGTTGAGGGGAGAGGTATAAGTTTAGTCTTAAAATTTGCTTTTTGTCACAAAGCAGCGGTGGTTTTCTAAATATCATGAGTCTTACAATACTGCCAGTGGGAGGGTGGGGGGACCAGAAATGTGCACATTAGCTTACAATGAGAAATAAATTATTTGAAGATGGAGAAGTGGTGTGATAATTCCTGTATTAAGAAATTGTATGTCCATTAAATGTTCAGAAAAGAAAACATGTCTGTATGTAAGGAAAAATAGTGTTGTTGCTTTGTAGTTACATAATGGAATATCTTTTCTTTTTGTTTTGTAGGCTCTCTACTTTTGGAATCCAAAATAAATCCTAACACTGCATACCAGAAACAACAGGTAAAAATTTGAAGATGTGTTTTATTTTGCCTATTAACCTGTTTGGTGATTAAATGAAAATTTACCCTCTGATTCCTTACAATGAAAAGTTAAAAACAGATTACAACATGCTTTGCTGGTCTAATTCTAAAATACAATTTCTACCAATCTCTTTAGTGTATAAAGAAGTCATTTTAAATAAAAAAACTTGATTTGTGTTAAGCCAGATTTATGTTCCAGATAGTCTAGCAGCTGAGCCTTAATTCTCAAAAGTTGAAGCTAAAACAACAGTTTTCTTGTTTCTGTTTAAAGTTAAAAAAACACACCCAAAAAACAGAAACAGTGGCGACTGATGTAGTCATCAGCCAGTAACACAAGTAAATAGTAGAAACTCCTTCCTGCTGTTGTAGATGGCTAGTGCAGAAGGAATATTCATATCCCTCTACAGCAACTCAGTGTAGAGAAGAATCTGATTTCTTCTTCTCTTTTTAATTGTTATTTATTGATTTAAGGGACAGAAAGAAACATTGATTTGTTGTTCCACTTGTTTATGCATTCATTGGTTGATTCTTGTATGTGCCCTGACCAGGGATCAAACCTTTAACCTTATCATGTTGGGATGATGTTCTAACCAACTTAGCTACCCATCCAGGGCAAGAATCTGATTTCTTATAAAGCCCGAAGAGGACCTTATATAATGATGTTACAGTTTTTAAGGCAGCTTTCAATTTGAGTACATTCTTTCTTGTATCTTTCTGATGTGTAAGAGTTAACCTGAAAGTAAATCTTCCCCTCACTTAGTGCCAACTAGCACTATCATCAGATGGTTTCTATTCAGATACACTGCTCTACAAAACCAGTGAAATCAGTATCAGTTTCCTCATTGCCCTGAAGGTGCAGAGATAAAATAATTTAAAATGAATATTACCAACACATTACTTCATAAATATATGCATTATCGTTTTATGAAGTATAAAGTGCTTTGCTTCATCATCAACACTAAAATACTACTAGAGGGAAATCAGTATTGGTTTTATTTTGCACGTTAGGTGGTGCCTAAAGATTGTGACTTGCTTGAAGGCACACGCAGAGAGTACATAGGAAAGCTGATATTAACTCTTAAATTTATTTGATGGTGATTTATTTGTCCAAAAACATTGGTATAATAGGAAATACTTTCCTGATAGTTTAATGGTCTTCGTTAAATTTAGTGTTCTTAAGAAGACTTCTAGGTTTGGTTGGAATGGTTGGAGATTGGAGTATTTGGCTTTGATGTTTTATAGTTTAATTACATAAGTTCATGTTTTGAGGTTTCAGTCAGCTGAAGTGTAAAAGCATATCCTAAGAAAAAAGAATGATTGAGCCTATTTTGAGGATGAATGAGCAGATCATGTGGGCAAGGTGATTTGATGAAAATTAGGCTCTTCAAGGAAAATAGAAGAGCAAGTTGTAAAAATTTTCTAACTTCTAAATTTCCCAAATGGATAATTAAGAGCATATGTCTAGCTGTGCCCTGATTTAAGTCTCCAAATGATTCTAAATATACATTGTAGCAGAGCAGTTGCTTACAGTTGTATTAAATCTATCTTATTACTAATATGCTATTGGTTTTAGGTTTGTTCCAGTGGGTCTTGTGCTATCACCATTTTTCATAATAGTATGCATTAATACTCATTTTAAAGATGAAGAAACTGAGGCTCAGGGAGATGACCCACCTGACTAATTTCTGGCATATTGATTTTACAGTGTTCATGTAAATTATTTTGAGCCTGAACAAGTACTCATCACTGGAACAGATTGCCTGCCCGAGATCTATGATCTCTAGAAGTCCTTGAAGATAGTAAAGAGGGGGCTTTGAGCTCTTTTTTAAAATTCTAAGTAAGATTGTGGGTTTCCACCACAGTCAAACTTCTGTTCTCAAACGTTTCCCATCTTGAGCAATTTGGTTCTCGACCAGTTTGTTCGTGGAAAAATGTTTTGGTTGTTGAATAAAACTTCAGTTCCCAATCCAACAGTCCTTTCATGCTAATACCTGTATGATTTGTCATGTGTGTCTCAGGAGACAAAGTAGAGAATGCTGGAATCTGAGTTTACTGCTAAACCTTGCATTAACATCTCAGGAAATCGTGCCATCAATATTTTTGTGTGTGTTTGCTTATTTACCACTTACTATTAAGTACAGTAAGTCACCATGGGTCCTAAGAAGGTTAGTGATAGCGCAAAGTGAAAAGGAAAGTTGTAAGAACAACAATAGACATGTACTGTATATGAGAAAGGTTAAAACGGAATCATTTGGGGGCCTGGAACAGATTAATTCAATTTACATTATTCCTAATGGGGGAAAATGATTCCGTTTTCGAACAGATCACTTCTTAACTGCCTTCCAGAATGAATTAAGTTCAAGAACCGAGGTTCCACTATATTAGTAATGCTGCACAACCTGATCAAGTGATCATTTATACACTTCTGGCTGGCATTACTTTAGTTCAGTGAGAGAGTATATTGGTCTTACGAAAGCCAGTATATACTTGACTGAACAGAGTTAATATTGCAAGTTTAGCAGACAAATTTTAAAACATGGGATCCATTTGTGCACAGTAAGATGTGCATGTCTTTGATAATGAAAATAGAAACCGCTACAGTGTTAATATAGATTCTTTAAGGTACCTTAAAGATAATCTAGTCATGTTTCTCCTCCCCCCCAGTACAAGAACTTTTATCACCCTAATAGATGGTTAGCCAGCTTTTGCTTGGCTCCTTTCAGTTTCTTATCAGTTGGATTTACTTATTTTTTTTCTTTATATTGTACTCAAATCCATCTAATTCTGACTTTTACTTCTTCTCTTTGGACCAGCTTGGAAAAAAGGCTACCGTGATATCTGTTATGTTAGGCTTCTTTTTTAAAACTTAACTCTCCCTAGTGCTGTTCAACATTTCATAGACCTCTCTCAATGAGAGGTCCCTTTTTTTGAAATGGTTGATTGCTATGAAACAGTCTATATGTTTACTTGCAGTCAGTAAGTTTGAAAAGATACCTAGACCCTATAAATATTTTCATACCATGCGTGTTGTAAAACACAGTATTTTTTACTACAAGGAATGTAAAATGGTCTCAGTATTGTAAGTGTGGTGTCTTGCTGAGATTATATCTTAATAAAAACTGTTGAACTTATTAAAAAAATAAAAGTGACTAGGAGTAAAGTGATGGTAGGTGCTTGCTTCTTGAACCACAGCACTGGTGGAAGTTAAAAACTCTGTCTAGGTAAATGCTCACATACTACACATTTAGCCAATACTTTCAAGGGTTTCATAGGTCCCGTGGGCATCAGGTAAAGAACACTTGATGTTGACAACAGGAGGAGCTTGGTTTATCAATCCCACCTTCCTAACATGCCCTAGTTATTAAATGCTCAGACTTTCTCTTTGGGCATAAAATGTAACTTAATGTGTAAGCATAGAATTGATATAATGTTTGCTTTGTATGTTTTAGTACATTTAGATTGTACGCTCATTTTGTTGTGTTTTTCATATATTGGTTAAACTTCTTAAGGAAAACAATTTTCATTTTATAGGTTAGATAAAGTGAAGTGTAAAAAGGCAGTTAATTACTAATAGTGTTGCAAAAAGTAAAAATGAATACTGTTCTTAATTCTTTGTTGCTTTATTCATTTGTCTTATACTTTGAAGTAGTTTGTGATAATGTATGTTAATAATTCAGACTTCTTTTTTTCCTCTCAAGGATACTTTGATTGTGTGGTCAGAAGCTGAAAATTATGATTTGGCCCTTAGCTTTCAAGAAAAAGCTGGATGTGATGAAATTTGGGAGAAAATATGTCAGGTAATTTAAAAACTGGAAAACCAACATATACTCTTAAGTATTTTGTTTCTTGCTGTGCTTTCAGCTAATGCCCAAGATTTTAAATAAATCATGTACACAGCATTTCATATAGATATCTTATATTCACTGCTTTATGTGAAAAACTTGATTTATAGAAAAGTTCAGCTTCTTGACACCAGACTATCCAGCCTAGACCTTTGCTGTACGCCAATTTTTTTCTTTTCTTTTTTTACTGACTTGAGAGAGAGATTTGTTGTTCCACTTATTTATGCATTCATTGGTTGATCCTTGTATGTGCCCTGCTGACCAGGGATCAAACCCACAACCTTGGTGTATTGGGATGACGCTCTAGCCAACTGAGCTACCTGGCTAGGACTGTATGCCAGAGTTTCCTATCCAGCTGCCTTTGAGAGCTCCTCCATTAGTGCTCGCTTGCACCTCAGGTTTAATAGTCCAAAACCAAACATAATCTCATATCTGTTCATTTATCTCCCTCATCTCAGTAAATGCCAGCCAGTTGCTGAAACTAAACTTGAGGGTTGTGTTTATCCTTCCTTCACCCCTTATATTCATTCAGTCCCTCAATTATAAATCTTTAAATCCATTCACTTACCTTCACTTTCACTATCACAGTTTACTAACCCTCCATCATTTTGCCTGGTTTATTGCTTTCATCTTGACTGGTCTTTTCAAATCTATACCATAGCTAGAGTGATCATTTTTAAAATGCAAGTCTGATCATATCACTCTTTGTTTAGTAACTTCTGTGGCTCTTCACTCTTCAACTTCATCTTGCATGTTCTGGTTGATTCTGGACTTTCCTAGTGACTCTAGTACCTCAGTCTATACTCTCCATGATCTTTTGTGAATGCATTTTATGTGCTTAAGCCATTGGCTCTTGTTAGGGACTCATTTAGACCATTGTATCCTAAGGACTGTCTCTCTATCTCCAGATTTATTTTAGGTAGAGAATAATCTTCAGCGGATTATTTAATTCAGTGGTTGTCAAAGTTTAGTCCTCAGACCAGCAGCACGAGCATGGCTTTAATAAGACTTCTAGGTCAGATTTTCTTTGTAAAGGGTGCGAACTAAATATTTTAGACTTTGTGGGCCACACAGTTTAACAGCTATTCAACTCTGCTGTTTTAGTGCAAAAATAGCCATAGATAACATAAATAAGGGGGAGTGGTTCTCTTCATGTAAAATTTCGTTTACAAAAACGTGGTGGACCAGGTTTGGCTGTAGTTTGTTAATCCTTGCTTTGAGCAATTCTGATGCAACCTGAAGTATGAGAGCTACTGCCTTAATGGAAGCCGCAGTGTCCTTGAGACAGAGTTTTTCCTTAACTTGTAGAATTTATTTTTGCTATGTATTCTACTCAGCTGTGTTTTTCATAAGTTAACCTGCCTGTTAAGCTGTCCCTTCCTTCTCTTAACGTGTAAGAGACTAATATATCTGAATGCTTCCTTTGCTTTCTCTTCTTTATAATTGTTTGTAGCATATTCTTCTAGATTTTGTTCTGTGGAGTTCTCCCATAAAAAGGTGAAGTTATTATTAGTTCAGGTATGCTTTTAAATTATTAGCTTGGATATGCTATAATTATTAGCACTCATTTAGGCAAAGTTTTGTTCTTCACCTTTATGAATTGAACAGTCGCATTCTGGACACAATCTTATCTTATGCCAATATTTAACTCAGACCTGCACTCAGTCTGTTGTTATCATGCCTGGCTCTCCTTTAATATAATTGTCTGATCTTTACTATACTTTTCCTTAGTCTGTAATACCGTAAGTTTTTTAATCGTCTTCACTTGGGGCACAGGTAGTAGTACTTGTATGATTTCCTAGGAATCACTGGCTATTTTATGTTCTTTGCTGATCTTCTCCAACTTTTACATAGTGTATGTTGAGTATTTTGTTTCTCAGTCATTCTTTTATGATCCTGCCTATATTTCTCATTATCATTTCTGGATTCTGGCTTATTCTAGGGAATTCATTATATTTTGCTCTCAGATCTCACATGTTTCTCAATTTCTTGAACCCAGCTCACCATTTTTTTTTTTTTTTATCTAGAAACCATTTTCTAGTATACCCTTTGATAGCAGTTATGTCTGGGTGCATCTCTTTCCTTTTTACATTTTTCATGGCCTCACATTCTCATTATCTTCATATTTGTCCAGACTGACTTCTAAGACTTACACTTTCTCTTAATGAAAGCTCTTTACTAGCTTATACCTTTTGTTTTTATTCTTCCATTGTTTCTGTTCTGAAACATATTTATCAAATTGTTATTCCACCTTAATTCCCCAAGCGGATCAGATTCCAAGAGTATCTTAAACACAGTCCCTTTTGATTACCTCCTTAACCTTTATATTTGCAAATTAGCTCAAGAAGATAGCATTTTCATTACAATAAAAACACTTGTGTCCCCCCCCCCCTTTTTTTAAATCAAATGCTACTATTTTTCTATAGGTAAAGCCATGGCTTGAGTATTAGGGATCTAAAGCTATAATGAGAGCTTATGTAATTAACAAATCCAGAGTTAAACTTGAAATCATGCCAGGTACAGGCTGTGAATGTACCTAGCCTCCTTTTAGTGGTGCTGCCCACTGGGTTAAGGTCAAGGTGATATCACCTTACAGCATGTTTCAAGACATATTCCAGGCTTTCTTCCCTTCACGTTAGCAATTATGCACACTCTTTTTCCTTTTTTTAATTTTAATTTTTATTATTTTTTGAATCTTCACCCGAAGATATTTTTTCCATTGCTCTTCAGAGTGTGGAAGGGAGAAAGAGAGAAAGAGAAGACACCGATTGGTTGCCTCTTGCATGTGCCTCTACCCGGGGCCAGGGATTGAGCCTGCAACTGAGGTTCGTGTTCTTGGCCAGAATCGAACCCGGGACCCTTCAGTCCATGGGCTGATGCTGTAAACCACTGAGCAAACACTGGCTAGGGCTATTTATTTTTAGAAAGAGAGAGGGACAGATTTGTTGTTACACTTACTTGTGTATTCATTGATTGCTGCTTATATGTGCCCTGACCGGGGATTGAGCCTGCAACCTTAGTGTAGCCGGATGACGCTCTAACGAACTGAGCTACCCAGCAGGGCAGTATCTCTTAACTATACTTAGCAATTTAAGTTTCATGGCCATTTCATATAAGACCTAATTTTTGCATACTTTTGCCATTCAATTTGACCTATTGGGCTGCTTTAGTGGTAGTATCTCAAGTGATAGGGACAAGAGAGCAAAACTGGTTTTATTTCAATATATGTCTTTGACTTTTTGTAAAAATACTTTTTTACCTTAAAATGTATTCAGCTGTGGAGACTTTTAAGTTCTTTTTATAATTAGAGCCCCTACACTGGCATAAAATATGGGTTTTATGACAAACTTTAGGACTTCTGGTGTAGGATCATGAAAGCTATAGGTTTGGGTATGTAGACAGGAAAACTTCTGTGGTTTGCTTACTTAACTTTTAGCAGATATTCCTGGGGATAGCTCTACTACGTAGAGGTTGTGTGGTTTCATTTTTGTATGGGTCCACTTGTTTCCATCTCTTTTTTCTTAATCATATTTTTTGGCTACCGACCAGCATGAACAGCAAATCAGCGACCCACTTGGGTCCAAAGCCAGTTTGTATTCCCTTTGGCCCTTGATTTCTAGAATACTTGACATTAAGTATTTTCCTAATTGTTTACAATTATAATATCGTTTTGATGATATTGTCTATGGTCTCATCGTTGTGATATTTGTTTGAATTTTACTTCAAAGTTTAACTTTGAGGAGTTTGGTGACTGTCCTGCAGCACAGTGTTATGAATGTTTTTGAGATTTGCCCTGGTCTTTTGGAAAAGAGGGCCAGGGATGTAAGATGTGAGTGGATGTTTCAGCATCAGGCCTCTACATTGAGGATCTGCAGAGCACTCTTTGTTCACAGTTAGTGTAGCATATCCTAGAATGTTTCTGTTGCTGGTAAACCTTGCACTTATGAGGAAGCTCAGTCCATATTTTAACTTTGAACTTCCTTCCTTAAAAATGAAAGTATATATTTGTAGAAATGTAACTTAGAAAAGTAGGCAACTGGGTCAGGTTTGAGAGTCTTAAACTTGAAATTATCATTATAGTTTTCTTATAACATCTCCTGTATTTATTTAAGAATATCTTTTAGATTTGCTTGATTATATTGTCAGCTATCATAAATCTGATTTAATAGGTTCAAGGAAAGGATCCTTCAGTGGACATCACTCAGGACCTTGTAGATGAATCTGAAGAGGAGCGTTTTGATGATATGTCATCGCCAGGTTTAGAATTGCCATCTTGTGAATTAAGTCGCCTTGAAGAAATTGCAGAACTTGTGGCATCATCTTTACCTTCCCCCCTGCGTCGTGAAAAACTTGCACTAGCACTGGAAAATGAGGGTTATATTAAAAAGCTCTTAGAGCTTTTTCATGTGTGTGAGGATTTGGAAAATATTGAAGGACTGCACCACTTATATGAAATTATCAAAGGCATCTTCCTCTTGAATCGAACTGCTCTGTTTGAAGTTATGTTCTCTGAGGAATGTATAATGGATGTTATTGGATGCCTAGAATATGATCCTGCTTTATCACAACCACGAAAACACAGGGAATTTCTAACAAAAACAGCCAAGTTTAAAGAAGTGATTCCCATATCAGATCCTGAGCTGAAACAAAAAATTCATCAGACATACAGAGTCCAGTATATACAAGATATGGTTCTACCTACCCCTTCAGTCTTTGAAGAAAATATGTTATCAACACTTCACTCCTTCATCTTTTTCAATAAGGTAGAAATTGTTGGTATGTTACAGGTGAGTTTGATCATTCTTTTTTTCCTACTTAAAACAATACTTACTGGATTGATAACATTTAAACTTTTGTCTTCAGCAGAAATAATTTTGTGTTTTCTTTAAATAACTAAGGTGTTTTTTTTTACAGTATGTCCAGTCCAGTCTCAGGTCTGATATTTTAGGGTGCTTGCATCAGAATTGCCTAAGCTGCAGTTTTCTGGATTCTGCACAAAACATGGAATCAAAATCTCTGTGAGCTGGCTAGTAGTCTGCATTTGTAACACCCCTGAAGTCAAAGAACCTCTCAGTATATTATCTCATAGCGTGTGAATTAGTCTATTCTGACTGAAATAGAAGTTTGCATAGTGCAGCAGTTTGTGAGCTGTATACTTCCTGTTTTTTGTTTCTTTGCCCATGGTATAAGAATAACAGATATGTGATGTGACTTAAAGGTACTATATTATAAAGCCTTACCTGAGATCTACAAACAGAATAATTATTTGAAACCTGGACTTGTTAAATAAAAAAGGAGGCAAATATCAGTAAAAGCTGCTTGGTAGCACGTTATAAATAAGGCAGTAAATTTAATTTTCATGTCTGTTTCTTTTTAGAAAGTTGCTGTATTTTCAGTGTCCTTGGTCTTTGTCACCTTTAAAAAAAAGTGACTTCATATAGAAATCAGTTTTACCAAAACTATTTTCCTGGACTAGTAATAATTCCAGTTCATGTTGCTAATTTGACATGTTTTCCATTCATTTAAGACAGACATGTAAACAAATAATATAGGCAATACAGTCTGATAAGTATACTAGTAATTCTCTATACAGTGTATTAAAATTGACAATGTAGGAGGAAGAAGGGTTTGGTACTAATTTCCATTTGTTCTTTGTATGGAACTACTTTTTGCTAGCTACCTAGTAGAGCCTGTGTTCTGTTCCAGTTTTGATTCCTGGTTTCCTTGGATAGTCCTAAGTGCTACGGGTCCTTTTCTTTAGCTCCACATGGTTCTCATCTTGCTATGCAGTGATATGTCACTTAATATGTGTTTTCTTGGTCTTCATACCTGTAAAATGCCAGTTTTACTCATTAAGTATGAACAATTTGAAGTTGTTACTGCTTCTTTGAAGAAGGGAGAACTTTACAAATTTTGACAAGGAAATGGTAGAGGTATAATTTTTTTTTAATTTCAGAGAAAGGAAGGGGGGAGAGAGAGAAACATCAATGATGAGAGAAGATCATTGATCTGCTGCCTTCTGCACACCCTCCTATTGGAGATAGAGCCCACATCCTGGGCATGTGCCCCGACCTGGAACCAAACCCTGATCTCCTGGTTCATGGGTTGATGCTCAGCCACTGAGCCACACTGGCCGGGCTGACCGATATAATTTAAAGCAGGTTTTTACCCACCTTAAGTACACAGTCATATCCCTTACTATTGACTACGTAACACTATTAAACATTCTTATTCTGAAATAATATTTGTCTGTCTTCAAATAATAGATGTTTCTTTAAAAGCTCTGAATTTAGCCTTTTAAAAAATTGAAGCTTTATCTTCATTTTAATCTTCATTTGAGAGGTTGCAGAACCTTAACTTCTAAAGTTTAAATTCTGAAACACTATGAAAACCAAGAGTCTATAAACTATGGCCCATAGCTGTTTTTGTAAATAGTTTTATTTGAACACGGCACACTCATTTACACACTGTCTGTAGCTGCTTCCTACTCTATAACAACCAGAGTTGAGTAGTTGTGTCAGAGACCATATGGCCTGCAAAGCCTAAACTATTTAAAATGTGGTCCTTAAGTAGACTTAGGAAATAGAGCATTGCCAAAATATAAACAACAATCTTTCTATATAAATCTCCAACTTATCCTGTAATAGTTTGGTTTTTCCTCCTCTCTTTTAAAAACCAGCATCACCAGTGCATTCTTTCCTTTTTGCAATGATTATAATTTATTTCTTCTATTAAAGTATCTTGAAATTATTTCATTATACTCTTATGATTAATTAGCAAAATTTGTCCTTTGATTTCACAGGAAGATGAAAAGTTTCTGACAGATTTGTTTGCACAACTAACAGATGAAGCAACAGATGAGGAAAAAAGACAGGAATTGGTAAGAAATTTCATATTATAAAGGGCGTGAAGCTAAAACAACAGATCTTTTATATTCACTTATCCTTTTTCCTAATTTCAGGTTAACTTTTTAAAAGAATTTTGTGCGTTTTCTCAAACGCTACAGCCTCAAAACAGAGATGCTTTTTTCAAGACTTTGTCAAACATGGGCATATTACCAGCTCTGGAAGTCATCCTTGTAAGTCTGTTTCTCCTTATATTTAATTACCATTATATTTTAAACCCACAAAGGTAATACATTTTTATGTAACATGCAAGTATTTGATTATTATAGCCAATATTTAATAGTTGTATATCACACAATGTTAAAAGGCTATAAAATTCTAGTATTAGAGTTCTTACACAGTGCTGAAAGAATACTCCAAGGAATTTCCCATATTTTTAATAATAATTTATTAACTTTGCAGCCTATTAGTTGACATGTTAAAGTAGAAAAGTAAACAGGAATAAAAGAAAAGTATAACTTGATCCATAGAACAAGGGTTTTTACATGCAGCAGAATTTCCCCGACTTCTTTTTTTTTTATTGCGATGTTTTCTTGTTAATTTGTTAGGTTTTGAATTTAGCAGTAAGTTCCATATTTTTATAATTATAGGAAAAATAAATGCTTTTTATCTGCAGGGCATGGATGATACACAGGTGCGAAGTGCTGCTACTGATATATTCTCATACTTGGTTGAATATAATCCATCCATGGTACGAGAGTTTGTCATGCAGGAGGCACAACAGAATGATGATGTAAGTAAGAAGTTAACAGAGCAAAAAATAACCAACAAGGTAAATATTATTTGCACTAACAGAAATTATTTATCCATGGGGAGCTATAACTGTATTTATTTAATATTTAAATAGCTGATGTTTGGGGGAAATGTAGCCATAATACCAAATGGCTTATTCTTCCCCTAAATTGGCTCCTGTCTCAGTTTTAAAGTGTGTCTTACAACAGTTATTTGTTAATGCTCAACTTAATTTTCTTTAAAAATTTTTGAGATTATTTCTTAATGCTGAAGTTAACTTTCTGTATTGTTTAAATCATTTAATCAAATTGTTATTCTGTATGTGGAGTTATGAACAACTTTCCTAGGAAAACATTGACTTTGCTAGGGATTGAGTCTCAAAATCAAGAATGAAGAAATGAAGCACAGTCCCTTGGAAAGTATTTAGGGTTCCTTTACTACCTAACCATAAGGAACAGGCTGTTGTCTTGTTCATACACACATATACAAATTTTAAAGTAAGTAAGAAACTATATCCTGGTAATGGGAAGGGCACTCCCGCAGTAAATGGTAGGTGGCATATGTGACAGCCCTAAATGTGTGTGCTCTGTTCTGTTTTCAGATAATTAAAGTAAGGAATTTGAACCCCCCCCCGCCCCCGTTATTATTAAGTAATTTCTTACTTAACAGTAAACTAACAAATTCTGTCCTCAACTCTTTCTTAAGGAGGTGGCACCCTCTTAGGCTGTAATTGTGTATAGATATTTTTTCTCTCATATTTTTACAAAATGAGAAAATAAACTTTTAAAAAATATCCTAATGTGTTGTGATGTCAAAATGAAGTAGAATGTCTAGTAACTTCTATATTTAAGGTTGTTGTTTTTTATTGTAATGTCAGGGTAGGTGCAGAAAAGTACAAGTTTAAACTATTGAGTATTACCATGTTTTTCTTTCATAAAATAGTCCTAGCTTGAAAACCAAAATATCTATTTTAAAATAAAGGCTATTCTTGTTGGCCCTGTAACTTACTAGTTGAATATAAGTTGATGTACTTTACTCACATGCAGTAGGTCCCTTGATTTCCAGTCTTAATCATCATTTCCATATACTGTTTACATTTTCTTTTTGTCTATCCTACCATTGCATATATAGTCAAGAGCAGGGATTTTTCTCATTGAATCCTTCTCAGTTTTTATTTACTTCTTGTGCCAGGAACACCAGTCATAGTAACATTTGGAATCTATATAATACATTTATTCTCCTGTGTTTTCCTCTAAATACTATAATCTCCTTTTACCCAGTTTCAGACATTCTGGTACCAACTAATTTTTTCTTAAAATGGAATCTTTATATCATTTCCATAAATGGAGAACAGATACAGATATCATTTGCCATGAATAGAAGGAATCCGTAAAACTGCAGTGAAAGTAGAACAGTATTATAAATTCTACCTGAATATTCTTACTGTTAAAACTATGAACCTAAGGCCCATTAGCTTTCTTCAGGAGGGATATTTTGTTATCAAGAGATGTAAAGATTATTAGCACCAAACTCAAACTGTTTTTGCTTTAATCAGAGGGATTTAAAGATACTAGAAAAGGAAAAAATTTTTATTTTTGGTAGTATTTAGTGTCATGTGCATGTACCACCACATTTTAGGGAAACACTACCATATATCCTATTAAAGAAGCCAGTCAATCATTTCATTTTGTCAATAGGTAACAAGAGAGTTAGAGCTAGGTATAATGCTGTAGTATGTCATAGTATGTGTTTTTTCCTTTCCTCCACAATAAGCGATTCTTACTGTATTTTTCTCACCAGGATATTTTGCTCATCAACCTCATTATAGAACATATGATTTGTGATACAGACCCTGAACTTGGAGGAGCAGTCCAACTTATGGGCCTGCTTCGAACTTTAGTTGACCCAGAGAACATGTTAGCTACTGCCAATGTAAGCCACGGGCATTTTTCTGTTTATCATGCTAGTATATTGTTTTTTGCTAGTAGGAACCAATGCAGTTAAAGTTCATGGAAGTGTTTTTGATTCCTTAGAAAACAGAAAAGACTGAGTTTCTGGGTTTCTTCTACAAGCACTGTATGCATGTCCTCACTGCTCCTTTACTGGCAAACACGACAGAAGACAAACCTAGCAAAGGTAAGAAAATGCAGGTTGGTACTTCTTTGTTCTTGACTCTGAAACTCACAGTTGGTGTTAATATAGAGGTCTAATGTATTTTCAGAAGAGGTGTTCAAAGTAAAATTTCTTTAAAGTGTTATCAGAGATAACAGAAAGGTAAAAGAAAATATAATCAATTGCTTTTATATTTTTAAATTTCAGAGAGAGAGAGAAACATTGGTTTGTTGTTCCACTTATATATGCACTCATTGGTTGATTTTTGTGCCCTGATTGGGGATTGAACCTGCAACCTTGGCGAATTGGGACAATGCTCTAACCAACTGAGCTACCTGGCCAGGGCACTTTCAGAATTTTAAAACAATTTTTTGTTAAAGCAATACTTGTTTTAAGTTTGCGTTTATATAGGTGAAATAAATACAAGTAGCTATGAAGAAATTAATTTTATTTGTACTCCAGATGTGTAGTAGAGCAAAGCTTGCACTCAATTTTAAGCTGTTTTTATTTGCATTGAAGATTATGCCTATGTTTTGATTATTATTTCAGCATTTTATTCCTTTAGCTTTTATGCTTGCCTGTGTTTAATTTAGAAAGAAGCTGTAGGGTTTTCATTGGGAAATCCCTTATTGAAGCTTTGAGAATAAATACATTATTTTGTCATATAAATTATCAGTGTTGTATATTTTAACTTATAATTCCACTTAGAAAATAAATGTAAAATTTTTTTTTTTATGACTCTAGAATCAAGTCTTAGAAACATGATACTCATTTTTCCTACCTACTTTATTCATATTAGGTAAAGCTTGAGGTTTCTTTCCAGACCCACCATGTTCTATTCATCAAACATTTATTGAGAACCCATTGCATGGAAGGCATGTGCTATAATCTTTAGGGGCTTAATGGAGGACTTGAAAAAAATTAGTAAAATACTCTCAGAGGCTTGCTGCCTGGTGAGGAAGATAAGCCAATCATTATAATTCAATGTGGATTCATTATGTGTAATAAAGGAGGCACAGAACACACTTGATTCATAGGAGTAGAGAGAGCAGTTCCACCAAAGACCAGATGTGTTTGGCAGGACCTCCTGTGGTATGTGTACATCTCCCAAGGGATGTGTTAAGATGTGGTAGAGCATTCTTGCACTTTGGAATAAAGCAGATCTAGTAGATTTGTATCCCTTCTTTCCTTTACTAACTTCTCAGACTTGGGTCTTGTGAAACTAATTCCTCATACAGTTGTTTAAATTAAATAATAAAAACCGTAAAGCATCATTCTTAGCACATGGTAGGCATTCAGTGAATGTTAGTTTCTCTTTCCTTAACTTTAAAGTATTTGGGTTAATAGAAGGGAGTTTACTTCATTGGAATTTGGATTCTTACATTTGGGGACGAAAAGAATATTAGCCATTAAATATAAATTGTGTTTTGTTTATTCTAGATGATTTTCAGACTGCCCAGTTGTTGGCACTTGTATTGGAATTGTTAACATTTTGTGTGGAGCACCATACCTACCACATAAAGAACTACATTATTAATAAGGACATCCTCCGGAGAGTGCTAGTGCTTATGGCCTCGAAGCATGCTTTCTTGGCATTATGTAAGTGTTGCTTCTGGTAGAATTCTTATCTATATATTATGTTGTTGGTATCTTTAGGTCTCATTGCCTGAGAAGAAAAGAGCACTGATTTTCAGGTGTGGCAGAATCTGGCCTGTGGTCTGTTTTTGTACAACTGGCAAACTGAAAAAAGGTTTTTGTTTTTAAAGGGTTGTTTTAAAAAAGCGAGAGACCATATGTGGCCCACAAAGCCTGGAATATGTACTGTGTAGACCTTTATGGGGATGGTTTTTCAGCTCTTTATAGAGCAACAGAGATAGTCTTTTAACAAGGTTGTTTTTGGTTACACGTTTTCCAAAAATTGACTTTCGCTGTGTCCTTAAGACCATACTTTATTGAAATAATAAAAAGCCATTTTTCTGAATTGGAAATAGGTTAATCTGGAATTTTCTTGATCATGTAGCAGCCAGCCTTCTTGGTTAAGTTGGTAGACCAATTTTAGGGGTACTCTAGAGGTTCATTAAGAGATGTCTGCTGGTAACTAACTTGTTGTTATTCTTTTTAGTTTTTATAGGTAAGTTTGGTGGTTGTTGTTTAAAGATATCATAATCATACACTAATTAGCGGCCTGAACATATATATCCATTTTGCTATTTTTTACTTCATTTAAAATTTTCTGCTTGATTTTAAAAAATATTCTTAAATTATGAAAACATTGTTCATAGAAAGATGTATCTGATGTTGACTTGTTTTATCAACATCTTATCTTTTATCTATTAGAAATAGGTTTCCTTCTTAAAAAATTCATTAAACTTTCCATCAGGATAGCAGCTGTTATAATTGACTTAGTTTTTCAACCCAGTGTACAAATTGCAGCATGTACTGATAATACATCTGGTCAGAGTATATTTTTGATTTTTCAGTATTCAGATATTTAGTGCTACTTTCTGTTAACTATCCAGAACTTTTGATATTACTTTGTTAGCATCGGTGGCATTAACCTAGACTGCTAAGGGCCGAAAAAAAAAAATTCATTACTTGCTTCTATCCTACTTTTGCATGTCTATGAGCTTATTAGCGTATTTGAAAGAAGGGCTTTTAAATTAATGTGCATTTTCTTTATATACCTGTCACAGCAAAAGTGAGAGCCCCAAGACCAAGTTGAGAGGGCATTTATAAATGAATGCTGCTGTGAATTATGTCTGCCATAGAAGGTTTTGTTTGAATATGGGAAAGGGAATTTGTGAGCAGGTGGGATGGAATGGAACAACTGAATAAATAATAAGTTAATCAGTATTATTTCAATAAATTTAATAAATACTGTATTTCATTGGTTCTCAAATATATATTTGTATGCATTTTTCATTTCTCAAATCAAGGTGAGTCGTAACAATGGCATGACATGAACTGTAGCTCTTTCCTGTTTATTCATTTTGTTTTCTTAGTAGTAGGAAAGATAAAGTTTTTTGCAATCAGTGGCATCTTCGATTTGAAGAAGTATATATATACATGATACTAGAAAAATGAAGATGGCTAAGACCTGGACTCAGCTATCAAGGGGGTCAGTTTGTTAGGAGGAGATGGTTTCTGAAAATGAAAACACATTATAAGCACTGTATTGTGTTGTATTTAGATGTGTAGTGGAAATGATGTATTCTACATGAATAAGGCAGATGAGGAACATTCTGGAAGAGTTCAGTTGGTTTCTCTTAGTCATGGGAGAGCGTGACATTCTTATTTCAACACACAGTTAAGATGTGCATGTGTGGAAAAGTGGTGTGTGAGTGGTTTGGTATAATAGGTAGGGTACACGGTCCATGGGGGAGTGGCAGGAAAGCTCTCTTCAGTTCTTTTTCCCATTTGGCTTGCGGCATTGCAAAACATTTCTCATAATTTAAAGAGAACTATGAAGAGAATCACTACAAGCTAATGAAAGTTTATATTGCAGGAAATTTAAGCATGCCAGGTTTAGCTAGTTGTTTCATTGTTGCTGATATTTCCCAAACCCCGTCACCATTAAGCCTAACTCTTGAATTGTTCTCAGTGTGGCTGTCTTCCCAGGGCTGCGAACACGAAGAGCTTTTGGAAGATGTCGGTCAGTAGCAATGAGCCCTTTAGGACTGACTTTGTAGTATACAGGAGTTGTTATCAAGGATTTCTGAAAGAAATAAATAATTTGAGAAGATTTAAGATATTTTTGGTCTTCTGAGAAAAGGAGTACATTAAAATAAAATATTAGGTATTGTAAGGGAGGGTTTTGTAAGTAAAATTAGATGCATACTTGTAAGGACGAGATAAATGAGTGGTTAAGTGTAAACAGTTTGGGGAATTGGGGGAACTTTTCATTTTTTATATCTGTTGCTGCTTAATTAGTATACTATCATATTTAAAAGACAACTAGTCAAGTCTGCAAGTGAGACCAGCATCACTTTCAAAATTTAGTTTTTATACATTCGATATGTGTGTGCACCCACACCCACACCACTAATATCAGTCTTATTTCTTGGCCTTTATAGGATTCTTGGATCTTACATTGTAGCCTTTTAGCTCATACTTTTATGTTGTCTGTATTTTTGTTAAAAAATATGGAAACCTATAAGAGGAATGAGATAAAAATTTTGTTGGAAATGCTTTTATACAGCTATTGTTAGTTACCCAGGAGGCATGAAGTCTCAAATGTACTACATGAAATCTCATGTTGTATAAGGTAAAGATGGATTACTTGTTTGATTGAAACTAAGCACAAAAGATTCCTAGCATGTTAATAATGAAGGCTAGAGGTGTGAATGGAAGCAGAGTGCACTTTACATTGGAAATCCTATGGTTATACCAATTTGACATATCCCAAAAGCTTTCTCTAAAACCCCTTTGAGCAACTTGACTTCTCAGAATGCACTGGTAATTTTTGAAAGCAACTTCTTATTCAACAGAAAAGAATAGTAGTTGGATATTTTTGATGCAGGTTTCATTTTGGGGAAGGGTTTGAGTGGAAACAATACAGTTCTTGGTAAACATAAATGAGGTCAAATGGAAATGAGCAAAACAAAAAGACCATTAGAACTACCTTCTATCTACATCAACTGTTTCTGAACAGAACTGTTCTTTAGGAGATGGTGGTGCTGTCTGCATACCTTTTGTCTTAGTGAATTCTAGGAAGGGAGCTGCTTTTCATTTACCTAGGAACTGCATGCAGACCACAGGGTTCAGCTAGTGTGTGTTATGGTAGGACACAAGTCTCCACATAGCCTTCAAAGTTTGAGTACCAATTCTTAGTATCTCTTGCCTCAATTACTAAAAGCTTAAAATTTGGCCTGACTAGCGTGAACTCTAAAGTATTGATTTTTATTCTAACAAATGGAATTGCCTCACTAAGTTCATTTATCTAGTAACATTAAAAGAAAAACCAAACTCTTAAAACCATTGTTTTGGGGAAAAAACCCTTTTTCTGGATTTACTTAAAACACAGAAAGATGCCTCTTATTGTTTAAAATGTCTTATTTCACCATGCTTATATACTTGAAAATATTCAGTAGTTTAAAAAATAAAATGCAATTATTATTCTATAAACTATTTTGAAATTCCCTGCCCAGAGTGTCTCTTTAGGAAGAAACACTCTTAAAGTTGGATTGTTAAGGCAGTTTATAATCAACTGTACCTGATTGGGCATTCACTTGTGCACCTCTTTTCTGCCAACTAAAGAAAAATTGAGCTGCTTTACTCCTCTGCCTTCCCACCCAGAAACCGTGTCAGCATGGTTGCCTGGCTACCTGCTCATGAAGGACTTGATTAATAACAAATTGGCAATTTAACGAGCCACTTCCATGATCTCCAAAGAAACCAAAATACAAACACAATATTTAATCTTGCCAACCGAAGACGATGTGACTGCATGAAGTGAGTATGCTTTTTTGAACTGTTTACAATAACTGGGGCATTAACTTACTGATAATTCCATTTAGGTAAAGAGGGCTTTGTTGAAATCTAGCTGTCTGCGTATATTTGGATCTTGACGAATGGTGACTTAACTCCCCATACCTCAAGATGTAAATATACCTTTTAATCTGTAAGTTAAAGCCTAATTAATTGTAAAAAAAGGAAAGCTCTGAAAAAAATTAAAAAGCATACTCGCTGCAATAAGCATAGAGGACCACATTTTAAAAAACAACATCCTCTAAATTTATTCCTAAAACTATGGGAAGGCAAATTTGGGGTCATGCAGATTTTTGTGGTTTATAGCATTTCTACAAGCACATCCACAAATAAACCAATGCAACCCTTGAATTCTATTGAAAATAATAAGTGTCCAAAAATAATGATCAAATTATACCAGTGGATTGCCCTAATAAAACAATGGTTTTTCTATTGTTTTGAAGGTGTATATATAAAAGGTTATGTTTAGAATTCTCATCGTAAGTAGTATGATAGGTTAATTCATTTATTAGCCTTATCTTAGCTCCTATTTCAGCTGTACATTTTGGTCATTAGTAACTTCCCAGAATTTTTCTGGCTAAGACTTGTGTTCTATGATGACATTCACTACTTTTAGAATACATTTTTCTGATAACCCTTTTGTAATCCTTATCTTTAGGTTCGCACTTCTGGAAGCAGTAACATCACTGCACGAAGAATTATATTTATTAAACAGTGTGGGGTTTTTTGTAAGTCTAAAATCTGGAAGTGTATATAATTTGAACAATGCCTCTTCGTTTCAGGTGCTCTTCGTTTTAAGAGAAAGATTATTGGATTAAAAGATGAGTTTTACAACCGCTACATAATGAAAAGTTTTTTGTTTGAACCAGTAGTCAAAGCATTTCTCAACAATGGATCCCGCTACAATCTGATGAACTCTGCCATAATAGAGATGTTTGAATTTATTAGAGTGGTAGGTCCTGTACTTTTTTAGTTAGAGTTTGGTTTTAATTGTTGAGAAACTTGAATATCCATTATTGGTACTTTTTGGCTTATTTGAGATTATCATATTTGAAGAGAATTTTTTAAAAGAAAACCCATGTTAGCAAAAGCTTATGAGAGTTAATTCAAACTAATAAAAATCAAAATAATCTGTCTCAGCAGTTAGCTCTCACTCCTTATAGGCTAGTTTGAAAACTGCTTTAATACTGTCATGGTAATCATTTTAAGAAAGTAAAATTACAGTTGATAACTATTTGGATGTGTTTTTCACTTTCTTGACTTTATCCCATATATTTCTTTTTTCCCTCAACTTTTGTGTTTTTGTTTTTGTTTTTTTTTTAGTGTTTTTAGTGATTTTAGAGAGGAATGGAGAGGGAGAGAAACATCAATGAGAGAAAACATTGATTGGCTGCCTCCTGCATGCCCCCTACTGGGAACCAAACCTGAAGCGTGGTCATGTGCCCTAACTGGGAATTGAACCGGTGACCTTTTGGTGCATTCAGTGACGCTCAGCCAACTGAGCCACACTGGCCAGGGCTCTCCCATGTATTTCTAAAGAGCATTTTCATAACTATTTTTGGTTCTTTAATAATAGGTTAGTAGCTTTCAAATATTCGTATAAGAATTATTTGTAGCGCACTTTTAAAAAAATTTTGGTAAAGTATACATAATATAAAATTCGCCATTTTCTTTCTTTTTTTTTTTTTTAATCCTCACCTGAGGATTTTATTTTTTTCTATTGCTTTACGGAGAGAGTGGAGGGGGGCGGGGGGAGAGAAACATCAATGTGAGAGAGACACATTGATTGGTTGCCTCCCACACTCACCCTGACTGGGGTCCGGGATTGAGCCTTCAACCTTAGGTACATGCCCTTGGCTGGAATCAAACCAGGGACCCTTCAGTCTGAGGGCTGATGCTCTAACCACTGAGCCAAACCAGCTAGGGCCATTTTAACCATTTTTAAGTATATAATTCAGTGGCATTAAGTGCAACCATACCACCATCCACTCCTAGCACTTTAGATCCCACCCCAGACATACTGAGTATGAATCATTTCAGATGATGCTGAGGTACACCAAAAATTGGGGACTACTGAAGTATACCCAGTATGGTATGCCCATTTTCATTGTTTGGTGATCTCTAAGATAATATAATAATTTTATGAAGTTAAACTGTTTTGGGTGGGTTTGTCAGTTCACTACAAGGAAATGATATCTTTCTAAAATAACATTTCATCTCATTTTTTATTATAATTCTTTTATATAGGAAGATATAAAATCATTGACTGCTCATGTCATTGAAAATTACTGGAAAGCACTGGAAGATGTAGATTATGTACAGACATTTAAAGGATTAAAATTGAGATTTGAACAACAAAGAGAAAGGCAAGATAATCCCAAACTTGACAGGTAAAGTACCACAGATTTGAACCTGTTCGTTCAGTGACAAGTTGTATGACAGTGGCTCCTTTTTTGCTTGCGTTTTCCTCTTTGGCTTGGCAGGGGAGGAAGAAACAGCAGATGTTGAGTGGAAGTTGTAGTGTTCTGTATAATGGTCAGTGTAAGTGTTTTCCTGAAGGTGTAGGCGGATATGATCTGTGGGCTCTTCCTCAGGCATATATCAAGCTAGATAATGAAAAAGAAAATAATGCCACTTACGTGGCATTGAGGCTTGATGTGTCCAGACAGATTAGAATATGATCTTACTTGCTTTGAATTACTTTAAGGTTACAAATTATTTTAAGAAATCTTGTGCATTTTCCTGAGTACATGAATTCACATATGGTATATTTTAAAATCCATAAATCATGACTTGTTAATTCCTAATGTTAAGTTTAATAACTGGTCTGTAATATTACAGTTTGATAATAGGATGTTTGATTCCACTAGTTAATACTAGATATGGCAGAGTGTGTTTTTTAATTATATGGTGGATAAAATCTGTTTTTGTCCTTTTTTTTTTTTTAAATATATCTTTATTAATTTTGGGGAGAGGAAGGGAGGGGGAGAGTTGAAACATCAGTGATGAGTCACCATTGATCTGCTGCCTCCTGCATGCCCCTGACTGGGAATCGAGCCCGAAACCCAGGCATGTGCCCTGACTGGGAATCATACTGTGATCTGGATCCTGGGTCGATGCTCAACTGCTGAGCCATGCTTGGCTGGGCTGTTCTTGTCAGTCTTTACTATATAAATCTGTTTTATCCCATTTATCTATTAAGACTTTAATTCAGAACAATACTTGAAGACTAATGAAGTCTTTATGAGCCTGTTTACTCTACCTTGTTCTTTTTACCCATAGTATGCGTTCCATTTTGAGGAACCATAGATACCGAAGAGATGCCAGAACACTCGAAGATGAAGAGGAGATGTGGTTTAACACAGATGAAGACGACATGGAAGATGGAGAAGCTGTAGTGTCTCCATCTGACAAAGCTAAAAATGATGATGATATTATGGATCCAATAAGTAAATTCATGGAAAGGAAGAAATGTATGTTGAAAAGATGGGCCAGGAAAAATGAAGTCTTTGTCACTCTAGGTTTATTCTTATTTCCTGACACACTGATTACTATCTCATTTGTATGTGTGACAAACATAGATTTTAAAGATTTTGTTGATTTTTATAGAGTGTGAATTAATAGCTCTTGTGAAGGTATAAACTAAATTTTCTTTTTTTAAAACAAAAATATGTCTTTATTGATTTCAGGGAGAGGAAGGGAGAGGGAGAGAGAGAAAAACATCAGTGATGAGAGAGTCATTGATCGACTGCCTCCTGCACGCCCCCCACTGGGGATCAAACCCGCAACTCGGTTATGTGCCCTGACCGGGATTTGAACCTCGATCTCCTGGATCCTAGGTCGATGCTGAACCTTTGAGCCACGCTGGTTGGGCAAAACTGAATTTTCTTAATTTGACTTAAGGAGAAAATATTATTTCAGGAGGGGTAGGAACACTGAATATAGTACTGAAGATTTCATACCTTCTCAGTGAAATCCATTGGGTAATGGTGTTTAGTATTTTTGCTAAATAAGCTTTGTTCAGAAATTGATCTTCAGTGTTTCTCCCTAGCAGAGGAGAAACACTGTGTTTTAGTGTCTCCTCATTTGGGGGATTTTTAAAAGATGAGTGTGGTTGACAACTATTGACAACATTCTTATTTTTAGTGAAAGAAAGTGAAGAAAAGGAGGTGCTTCTAAAAACAAATCTTTCCGGCCGGCAGAGCCCAAGTTTCAAGCTTTCCCTCTCTAGTGGGACAAAGACTAACCTCACCAGCCAGTCACCTGCAACAAACCTGCCTGGATCCCCAGGATCACCTGGATCCCCAGGATCTCCTGGCTCTCCTGGATCTGTCCCTAAAAATACGTCTCAGACGGCAGCTATTACTACCAAGGTACGTTTTAACTCCTAGGCCTACATAATTTAAGCTTTCTCAACAACAGTTGTTGTGAGTGAGAATCCCTTTGGTTACTGCCTTTTGGAACTGATTTAACATTTGTGAACTAGAGAATCATTCTCCCACCATCACCTGAACTTACCTAAAATTGAGAATTTTCTGAACGTTTTTGTGACCAATACAGAAGTCTAAATGTATTCTAATTTTGGTTATTTGCATTTTAGGTTCAGATGTCTGTGTCAAAACATTTACAGGAATTTAAAATTTTTAAGTTATTTTTTATCAACTTGCCCAGTTAATAGCAAGATAAAGACTTCGTGGGGGAAAGATAATCTAAATATCTAGACATTCCTGATTTTATTTTGCCAAGCAAGGTTTGTTTGGTTTTTGTTTTTAAAATTTTTTTTTTAAATACATCTTTATTGATTTCAGAGAGAGGAAAGGAGAGGGAGGGAGAGAGAGAGAGACAGAAACATCAACGATGAGAGAGTCATTGATCGAGCCTACAACCCGGGCATGTGCCCTGACCGGGAATCGAACCTGGATCGCCTGGATCCTAGGTCAACACTCAACCGCTGAGCCATGCCCAGCCGGGAACCAAGCAAGGTTTTTAAATAGGAATAAACCATATATAATTAATAACATTTCATATAAAAAAAAGATCAAAATTTTAATGCCAAAAATGTAGGAAAGACAGAATCTCAGAATGAAAATCAATTGTTTTGGTTGCCTTATGGTGCTCTAGATTAGCATAAAGACTGGCATTTGTGATTCATTGAATCCAAGTTAGGAATATAAAGCCTATCCATGTGATCATTCCTCTGATGTGAGCAGGAGACCTCTAAGAGCTAAAAGTGAATGTGAGATGAAGGAATAGGCTCAGGGCAAGAGCAATGTGAATTTTCCCCCAGTTATCTAAGGTGAGCTACAGTGGTTTCTCATGAGCAGGGCTCAGGAAAGTCCAGATGAAATGATGGAGAGGGAACAGGGCTGAATCACTTTCCTAATGTCTGAGTCTCTGCCCTCATTTCTAGTGGCCTGTAGTTTATTTTGATTCTATATAGACTGTTTAATATTGTAATGCATTGCTGATCTTAAAAATGCTAAAAATTTAAATTTAATCATTATTGTTTTTAATGTTCTGAGTGGTTTACTAGAATTATAAACTACTAAAAATTTTATGTTTTACTCTGGAAAATTTAGGGAATCTATAAAAACAATGAGTTTCAGTTATATATAATCTCACCACCCAGAAATAACCACAGTTGTATGTTGAAATGAGGGTGGGCGGGGTCTGTGTTCTTTATCCAGACCTAAAACATGTTGAAAATTAATGGTGTTTTCTTTAATCCTTGTTTCTGAACAGGGAGGCCTCGTGGGTCTGGTCGATTATCCTGATGATGATGAGGATGATGATGAGGATGAAGATAAGGAAGACACGCTACCGTTGTCAAAGAAAGCAAAGTTTGAGTCATAATGGCAACTGCCTACAATCAGTACCTGTTGAAAAAACTGGTTCTCTACCCCTACCCCCTACAAAATCCACAACAAAGCAGTGGTCTCTTGTGAATGACTGACACAGATCAGCGTCGCACGCTTGACCTCTGCTCATCAAGTGCCAATTCAATGGAGCAGGAGGAGGGGATGTTACACATTAGGGGAAAGATGTAAGCCTTGAGCTCTCCAGCTTGGACCACACATTGCCCTTTTCTCAGGGAAGGAAATGGAAACATAAAGCCAACAGGGCAGGGGTTTTGTAAGTGGAACTCTGGATTGACTGGTCAGTTGCTACAATCAGAATATGCTTTCTCGGACCATGTTTGGGACTCAGAAGAATAGGCTTTTCAGCCATAATTCTTCACTAGTTAAGAATGCCAGCAGTTTCTTTGTATAAAGAGACCTGCCTTTAAAATCGTACATTCTGAACATTTTAGTCAAGCTACAACAGGTTTGGAAAACCTTTGGGGGAGGGGCGAATATAAAGTTTCCTCTTTTTTATCTGTTCCCTTTGCCCTTCGAACTGCAGATTTTTTAAAAGTGGGGATTTGTCCCTACTTGATTAAAGATTGAGTGGAATTCTAGATGTGGTCATTTGTGTCATAATTTTTTTTGTTTAATTTTGTTTTTGATTTTTTGCTCCCCTGAGTGTATGCTTAGTTGAGTATATATATTTGGGACCATTAAAACTTTTTTTGATGTAATATAACCTAACGTTGTGCTGGTACCTGTTTTACCTAATGTGTAATTTTTGTTCTACATCACAGTTCTTAATTTGTTTAGAGTTTTATGAAAGATGGTATAGTTTTTATTGACAAAAGCAAAGTAATCTTACAACTATGTGCATACAAAAGCAATACTATTTTGTGACTAAATATTTTATATTAAAATTTACATCAGCAACTGTCTTGAGAATTCAGGGAAGTAGAGTGGAATTTAAAATTTCAACAGTTTTGTTAAACCTAGAACCGTGAAATTAGTATTCCAAAGAGATTCTGAAACTTCATATTGGGAAAATGACGGTACATTAAATCAAAATTGAGGATGGATGATTTAAAAATAACGTATTTGACTTTTGAATAATAAAAGAAAAGTGAAGAGTAAGAGAAATTGTATTAGTTGTATGTTTCTTTTCTTTTTTTTAAAAACTATTCCCTTTGGAATACCAGTTGGAGTTGAAGGTGGTGGTTCCTAAATAAATACCTGGCCAGAGGACCATCAGATAGCACCTGTTAAAACAGTAATAGGTCCTTTTTATTGTCTTAGGTGTGCTAAAATTCTTTTAAGGAGATGAAAATAAACATCTCAATTCCACATACCCTCACTTTAAGTGAAGATTTTTGAACTTACTGAAGAATATATTTACAAATGTGAACAAAAATTCATATCCAGGAAAGGGTAGTGTTTTAAGTATCATATACTTTGAGTATCTATGAAGCACTGTGTGCTTCTAAGCTTTTCTTTTGCTTTAGTCCTCAGTAAATTCTAATTTGTGATACCAAAAACAAGGTTATATTCAATAGTAGGGTAGAAAACCAGAAAGTAGCAACATTAGCTACAATCATGAGAAGAGTTTTGTTGCTAGCTAATTTTTTAATAAAAGCTTGGAGTGTATAATTAACTGTAAGAGTTTAAGTGTATTTCACTACAATATAGGGCTGCTTCTGAGTCACAAGTTCTGGCTATTAATAACAAGTTTATCAACTAACCTTGCAAATAGAGAAGAAACACTTAATATTGTTACCTATGAAGTACCATGTGAAATGTTTGTGCTTTAAACATACAGTTTAAACTCACCTTTCTGACTCTTGGAATACTTCCTTGCCTTCATTCCGAGGGTTCTTGGGTAGAGGGAAGAAGTACCCCTTGCCTTCTCCAGGTATGGTCTACTTTATTTTAAAAAAAGATACTTTTGGCCTTGAACATTTAAGAGATGTCCTTTCATTGATGAACTGTTGTGTTTCCTTAGTGATTATGGTTACCGAAGCAGAAACTTGACCCAAGTTGCTATAATAGGAAAAATGAGGTCTAAAATAGCTTGTCATTTCATTGAGGAGAACTGTTAGCGGTAAATTAGCAGAAAGATTATTAGCTAGAAATACAACACTTGAATTGACACAGCTCCATCTGACTCAGAAGTCCATGCTCTTAAGCGTAGATAATGTCTTGATAATTTATATAAATATGAAGTGAATAGATTATTCTTCATTTTAATGATACTCGTTCTTTTGTTCATTTGTAATGTTTAAAATTTTAAAAAAATTAACTTCTCAAAGTGATTACCAAACAATTTCTGAAAGGACAGATTTGTAATTGCTGCAGGAAACACCTTGACATCCGGACTTGTCCTGAAATGCTACCCTGGCAATTTTTAAATTTTTTTTTTTGACAGAAATCTAACAGTTTTCCCTGCCTGGTTATATTCAGATCCTGCACTTGATCCCCAGGAACTCCCATTTGCATGTCAGTTTTTGTGAATTTGGAAACGGGGAGGCATAGAGCAGGGGGAAAATATTCCTCCTGGTTTTGTTCTTAATTGATTTAAGCAATGATCTCTATTTAGAATAGCCAGTTTAAACTTGAAGATTAAGTGGAAAACTTTTCAGATGGTCTATAATTTCTAGTACTTATAATAAAAAACTTTAAATTTTGGAGGAAAACGGGACCTTCAAAGTTCTTACATACAAGGTCATATTAACTTTGTGCCATAACATATTTCAAGCAAGAGGGTTACAAAAAAGGTTTAAGGGATGGGTTATTACCTACCATTATACTGGGACACGGACAACGTGAGGCAAGGGGGCACTCATCCACATGTTGGGATACCCAATGTGAAGTCAGTTTGATTTTTCTCTCCTTGACCTTACTGCTGCTTGGCTCTTTATAATGAAACTGTTAGCCTCTCTTCAGAGAGAGAAATGTCTTAACTGCTGGAGTCAGATGTCTTGTTCCTCAAAATAGCTCTGGTTGGAGACAACCTTCCTTGACCTTTCGCTTTCCTGGGTAAGTTATTCCATGGACTCATAGTTATTCAACATGATGTTAAATGGGTTTTTGTTTCACCTTTCTGTTCCCACCATTCCAAAAAAACTGCCTCGTGTAGGCCACACCCTACCTGCCAATTCAGTGGACCCTTTTCCGTCTTTATATTACTTGACACTAGCAGCATTTACCACTACCCACCGTCTCCTTGATCTCTTTCTCTTGGCTTCTGTTGTACCATATGCTTTAACATTCAAGACCTTTCTACCTTTTCATAGCTCCCTTCTTTATCCCATAAGTGCTAGGATTCACTAGGGTTCCACCTTGGGTATGCATCTTCGCAAATTCCAGCCAGGCCCCGTTACTTGTATGTCCCTAACCCAATCATGCTGTCCCTAAAAGACCACCTTAACTTGTGTGCCCCTCTCAGTGCTCTTCCTGCCTTGCCTGCTGATGAAGTCATATTCACCTTTCAACATTCAGAAGTGTTCCCTGACACTCCTTCCTTGAAGGACAGTATGTTGTAGCCTTTTTAACCATGTATTCCTAGTGTCTAGCATGACACAGCCCACAGATGGATCTCCACGTTTACTAGATGAATGATCGAAAGACTGAGTAATATGCACACAATATACAGACTGGGAAAGTAGTTTAGCTAGTGCCCTGGCACAGTAAAAAGTTGCTTAAGCTCTGGCCGGGTGTTCCCGGTTGGAGCATCGTCCTATATACCAAAATGTGGGTTTGATTCCAAGTCAGGGCACATACCTAGGTTTTGTGTTGGATCCTGGGGTGGGGCGAGTGTGGGAGGCAACCAGTTGAAGATTCTCACATGGGTGTTTCTCCCTTCTCTATAAAATCAAACGTATCCTCAGGTGAAGATTAAAATTTATCAAAAAAGTGATTATTTTTATTGGATTTCTTGTGATACTGGTTAAGAAAACTCATACAGGTTTCAGGGGCACAGTTCTACAACACATCATCTGTACACTGTTGTGTTCACCACCCCTAGCCGATTCATTCTTGACCATAAAATTCCCTTGTGGATATAAAGGGAGGACTCCAGACTTTTGTCCTGTCCTTTGTTACCTCTGTGCCTTAGGTTAGTAGCACAAAACGAGGGTTTTTTAGGTTCAGAAAATTACCTTATCTTCACTCGATAACAACTGAAGTTCTTATTTAAGCCTTCCTGGTCTGTTCATCACTGGCTCTAGCACCTTCTCTTTGGCCATAGGTCTTCACATGTAAGTATAGACCTTTGCCTTTTATCGCTGGACCTAGCTGTGAGCTATAGATTTCACAGACCACTCATCTATTGGTCTGGTGTTTACAAGTCTCAACACTTAAATGCTACACCATGGATGCACCTTGAAGACATTAGGCTAAATTAAGCCAATCATATAAAGATAAGTACTGCATGATTCCACTTATAGGAGGTGGTACAGTAAAAATTATAAAGACAAAGGGTGGGTTACCAGGGATGGGGGAAGGGGAGAATGGCAGTTATTGTTTAATTGGTATAGAGTTTCCAATTTACAAGATGAAACAGTTAAGGGGATGGATGGTGGTGACTGCAAAACAATGTGAATGTATTTGATACCAAAGAACTGTACACTTAAAGTGGTTACAATGGTTAATTTTATGTATTTTAACAAAATTTTATATGATGAAAGTAATATATGCTCATTATAACAATAATCAAATACAGGGACACAGTAACAAATAGCCATTCCCCTCTCACCCAACTCGTACAAATAATTTGAGCTCCTATCACGTAACAGACGCCATTAGCTTACACTGCTAAGCCAACATTTTCTGAGCGGTGAAAATTACTTTACTGGAATGAAGATCATAATTACAATACTGCTTCTGTTTAGGAAGCAATGTATAAAGGAGAGAAATTTTATACAGAAATGAAAAAGATTAAAAACAAAGGGTTAATCTCAGAGTGAAAGCCAAGGGGCGTACTGGGGTGGGCGGATGGAGGGCCACTGCTTAGTGGTTAGTAGATGATCTGTGTGTTTGTTGCCTGAAGCATATGTCCCAACTCGATGGAGACTTAGGGGAAATATTTATTAAAGCAGTGGTAGAAAAGGGCAGATGAGGAAGATGATTATAAACCCTTTTACATGCATCACCAACCTTAAAATTAGAAAGTCATAGGGAAATGTTCTTATTCTGATTTTAGGGATTGACTTTTAAGAAGTAATTTGCCCCTCTGGCCAGTGTGACTCGGTTGGGCGCCGACCTGTGCACGGGGAGGTCACAGTTCACTTGAGGAAACCCTAACTGCCCATTAGGCTCCTGGTACCACACCTCGCCAGACCAAGATGCGACAAATCTCGGCTGCAATGCCACGTTTCGCCGGCAGATGCCGCAGCCCTAACGCTTGACACAGCCAACTTTCAACCGACTAACCCAACCGGCAGCCATTTAGTGCCTACTGTATACTTGAGCATGATGCTAGGTGCTTCAGGGCAACCCTGCACCGGCTGGCTCGCGTGGTTAACAAGTGAGAACTAGTTAAATCGTATAAAGTGCTTTGAACAATGTATCATAGTGAAGTGGCAAAGGGCAGGAACTCGGGTCGACTGCCGCTGTTTCAGCAGGGCGGTCTGGGCCTAGGGCTTGCCCTCCACCCAGTTGGGGTCCTTGTCCTTTTTCCTGTCGCTTGCCACCAAGCTGCTATGTCCCCCCAAGTTGAAATCCGGCATTTGGCTCATCCCTGACAAAGTGGCGGTGGTGTCGAGGGTAGGGGGAGTGGTGTCACAGTTGGCCCAGCAACTGCTTAGCGGTTAGTATACGATCAGCGCGGCCACATCGCCGGCTTGCTAAAGGAACTTCTAGAAGGCTGGCGGCCCGGGAGGTGGCACTGTGATGAGCAAGAGATTGCGCTCCTACCGTCTAAACTCAAAAAAGTTTCCGGCTTTGACCTCCCTGCCTGCGCCCCACCTGCCCGCGAGACCCGCCCCCGCGCGCGGACGCGGCCTCTCGGCGGCACCAGCCGCACCTGCCTGGGCGCGCAGTTCCGGGGTGGGCCCCCGGCCCCGGCGCACGGCCAGCCGGGGGCGATCTCGGGGAGAACGGGACGGTGCTGTCCCCGGCAGCAGCGGGGAGGCACCGGAGGGGGCAGCGCCGCGAGCTCCGGCCGGGACTTTGCGCCCGGGCCTCGCGGAAGACGCGCGCGCGCGGGGAGGCGCCACGTGCTGGGGCCCCGGGCGCGCGGAGCTGCCCTCGGCGTAGGCGCGCGGCGAACCCACGTGCGGGCAGCCGCACCCGCCTAACAGAAGCCCCCGGCCGCCACCCGGGTGCGGGCCGCCGCCCTTTCCCCGTGCCCACCGCAGCCCAACTCGGCCCAGCTCGGCCCAACTCGGCACAGGTCCCGGCACCGCGAGGCGGCGCACCGGCCGCTTGGGGCGCCGAGGGGCGGGGCCGCCGCCCGTATTGTTCCTGCGAGAGGCCGCCCTCCCTCCCCTCGGCCCCGGGAGGGGCGCGGGGCCGCCGCAGCCGTGGAACGTGGGCTCGCGCCCCGCCTTTGTCTCCCGGCGGCTCGCCGTAGCCCCGGGCCGCCGCTCGCTGCTGGAGCCGCTTTGTGAGGCGGCGCCGCGAACACGGACGCGGAGGCGACGGGCGAAGCCTCGGGATGGACGTTACGGTCTCGGAGCTCATGGAGCTCTTTCTGCAGAGCCCGCTGGTGACTTGGGTGAGTGCGCCTGGCTCCCCGCCCCATTGTTAGCGCATCGGCTCCGCTCCCGCCGCCGGGCCGGGCAGCCCCGGGACTCGGGGGTCCTGGCAGGTGCTCCCGGCTGGGGCCCGGGGCCCTGGCGTTTCCAGCGCTGGAGCCGGCGCGCCGGGTGCAGGACCCCGCGGTGCGCGCCCGGGCTGAGAGGGGTACACCTGTTCCCGCCGGCGCTGGGCTGCCAGCCCGGGAGCGGACAGGGTCCGAGTGCCCCCCCCCCCCCCGGTTCCTGCGGCTTGGCCACTCGGGAAAGGGACTCACTCCCCCAAAACACCCTTGTGTAGTTAGTTTTTGAATCCGAGGCCAGCCGGTGAGTGGCGGTGACGAGTGGGGATTGGGGGGTTCTCCGAGTGGGAACGTGTACAGGCTGGGGTGGGTGCAGTGTTTTCCAATAGATCTGAGATGTGAGAAATTTGTTGAAAAGTCTCTTTTATTTCATTCCCCCCCCCCCCCCCCCCTTCTGGGACCCCGGAGAAAAGTGGCGAGAAAGTTTTTCCCCTGCTGTCTCGCGCCTGTTGCCTGGAGGGGCCAGGGAGAGAGGCCTTGGAGAAGGGTGGGCTTGGTGCCTGCTGGGCGTGGTGGGCGCTGGGGGACCCCTTCAGCCCACAGGGGCCTTGCCGTTGCCCTGGAGAGCAGCAGAAGGTGCACGTGGGGTGACTTTTCCTGCCTTTCTCTCTGCATCCCCTCCTCGCAGGTGAAAACTTTGGGCCCATTCGGAAGCGACAACCTGACTATGTACATGGATTTAGTGGACGGCATCATTTTGAACCAAATCATGCTGCAAATGTAAGTTGTCTTCACGGTCGAAGGACAGAAATGATGCTTCAGAAGGTTTCATTTAAGGTTGTAGAGATGGAACCTGAGGTTGCTATGGGGAGGGTTCTTTGCACATGGCACCCGTTGGTATCTCAGTATCGGTGCCTTTTGCCCCCATGGCGGTCGGTTGGGGTATGAACTCCAGGACAGTGGGCTGGCAGCTTGTTTGATGAAGGAAATTTGGGATTGAAGGGACTGTCAAACGCTTGGTGCAGTTAACTTCAAGCTCAAGTGCTTAGCGTAGTTTAAGCAATGAAATTAAAAAAAAAACTTTGGGGGGATCAAGGAACTGTAACGGGCAGTTTCTGGTTACAGGAAGTGTCAGGGGTGGGTGGGGAGCATCTGTGGGTGACTGAGGTTTCGCTCTCAGTTAGGAGCCCTTGTTTCTGGGCCCTTTCACTTCATCTTCCATTGTCAGTTGCCCCATAGCAAGTGCAGTTGGTTAAGTCGCTTCTCCTGAGCTGGATTTCAAGTCCCTGCGTTAGGAGAGGCTCGGAGTCAGAATGCTGTGGGGCCCGTTGGGAGCATGCATCTTAAACAGGGTCTTGGTGGAAGTCACACTTGTTAGCGTGTATGTGCGACCACATCCTTTCTGCTGCCGAGCTCGGCAGAGCCTGTCTGGCGGACAGCCTGCCGCACTCGGTGTTGGCCCCTTCTGCTGCACGGTTTAACGCAGAAGCTGCAGGGGATATATTGGAACTTAGTGTCAGTGTGGTTCTTAGGTACTTGAAGGGAAAGAAAACATCCTAATGTTCTCCATGGATCAACCCCTTATGCTCATCTACTCACCTGCAACTAAGCAAGTTGTCATACTTGAGCCCAAACCCTCTAGCTAGTGAGAATCAGCTTCATTTGTGGCCCACGCAGGAGGAGGAGTCAGCTTTGGCACATTCAGAAAGTGGTTTAAATAGACTTACCTGAAAAGATTGAAATTTTCCAAGAACATGGCTCCTTTTATTTGAATAAGTCATATGGTATCATGCTGTGGGAGAGACACTTCAGTTCTAATGTGTGTGTTTTTTCAAAAGCACTACCAACCTTACCAACCTGGTGTTTGATTAGGTTCTAAATGACAAATCTGTTAGCTTTGGCAGCACTCCTCTGAGAACACTGACGAAAATGGGTTTTCCTGGGGTTGTCCCATGGCATGGTCAAGTTCTGGCAACTACCCTACCCCCCCATTCTGTTAGACCCCGAAAATTACTGGATTCCACTGGTGCCGTGATCAGTGAAACTTCAACATGTCCATACCCAAGCCCAAGAGTGTTTAATTAAAAAATATCAGCAGTGTCCCCAGCCTTTTCAATCAGCTTTTACACCCAGGCGGAGGCAGAACAAAAGCCCGGGGACTGTTTCTCTTTCTTCCCTGACCTTTGGAATTCCTGCAGCTTTTACCACTTGCTTGTAAATCAGGAAAGCCTGTTGGACGTTCCTTTGAGAAATGCCAGCTCATCACTCGTTCACTTGGCCAGTGGCTAAATTCAGTTTGAAGGGCTTCTTCCTTCCCCTTGACAATTTCAAATGTTATTTTCTCCTCAGTGGTTTGCCAGGGTAATCAGTTTAGAAGTGAGAGTTGACTGGTTTGTAGGTCTTAAGGCCTTAAGCAGTGCTTCTGGGTCTTTCTGGTCAGGGCCAGGCACAGAAAAGGGACAACAGGGAAGCCATTTGGGTGACTTTCCAGAACAAGGAAATCAAGGACGGAGTGGCACCAGCAGCCCATAGTTTACTGATTTGGTGATCAGAATAACCCTGCCCTAGGTGGTAGAAATGAGAACATTAGCTGCCTTTGGAAGTGGGTGAGGATTGACTGGAAAAGGGGTACAGGAGAACTGGGAGTATTCTATATAATGATTAGACTATGTTTTATTTTTCAAAACTCATCAAGCATGTAACTTAAGCTATATGCATTTTACTGTATGTAAAAATTCCCTCAATTAAAAAAAAAAAAATTCCAGCTCTACACCTAAGTAGCCAGCCTGGTTTTGAAGTCTGGGTATCTCTCATACTAGCTGCCTAATGCTGGGCATGGCACTCATCACCTCAGTTTTCTCATCTATAAAATGGGAAGTAAAGTACCTCTCTTAAGAGATGGTTGTGAGGATTAAATGAGATGATGTGTGAACATTTAGCACAGTACCTGCCACTTAAAAGGTGGTAGTGTCAGTTACTCGCTTATGTATATACAATCCTAATCCAGAAAGGATTTGAGGCACCCCGTAAGAGTAGGGTTTTTTCCTTTAGTCTTTCTCCCACATTCTTAGTCTCCTAGATTGCTGTGTAATTCTTAGCCTTAGCCCTCTCCCAGTGAGATCTGTGGTAGAACTGGACTCTGGGACCCATGTCCTAGCCCCACATCTGACACTATACTTAAGCTAAGCCTCTGTTTTCACTTCTGCCAAATGGAGAAATGTCAGCTAACTAGCAGGTAAGGCTTTTCTGCTTTATCTCCCATGCTGAGAGCTTCGATGGTGTGTTAGTCACCTATTTTGATAAATTCTCAGGCAGGACCTGAGAAAAGGGAGCAGTATGCTAACTGGCTTGCTGGAGCTCAGATAAGAGGCGTGTTACCTAACACTTCCGAGCCATATGGAGGCTGGCTGGGGTTCACGTGACTGCACCTGGGCATTGTCTCTGGCAACTGAAGAAGGCTGCGGTAGTAGTCTCTTGGCCCTGGCCTGCCGGTGACATCAGTGCCTGGAAGCAGGAAAGCCCTGTGAGCTCAGCTTTCAGGGGAGGCCCGGTCTAGGAGAATTCCTGAATGAAAGTGAGGCACTGAGTGGCATGGATGGAGATGCATGGGAAACTGGCTGAATAGCTCCTCTGTAAATGCAGAGTCTCTCGGTACCTACGGTACCCAGGGGAAAAGAAGGTGTCTGATTTGTGTGGGACACATTTTTCATTGTCTCATAGGAAAATTACCTAGGAGCTTTGACTCTAACATTGGGCAGGCAAGTTCAGATCCCCCCTCTGCCACTTACCTTGGGCAAATTCCTTGAACTCCCTATGCCTCCATTTCCTGATCTGTAATAAGGGGATGGTAACTTTATAGATTTGGAGAAGATTTAAAAAGATCATGTATATGGAAAATGCCCAGCAAATGCCAATCATGGTTGTTAGACTGAGGCCCAGAGCTGGTTTGTGTGTGTGTGTGTGTGTGTGTGTGTGTGTGTCTCCGAATGCATGTGCTGGTGTGCATGTACATGTGAGAATGGACACCTTTGATTTGACGCAGATTGGAATCAGCAGCCCTTCATCTATTTCCTGCAGCACGTAAAGGAGGGGGTTACGCAGTCCTGGGCAGAGTGGGGATAGACCTTCTTTAACCATAGTTGTTTCGATTTGGTTCTTAATAACCTTTCTTTACCCTGTTCGCCTTAAAGGAGGGAGTATTAATTAATGATCATGATAATTAGTCTAATTGCTCACAGAGTAAATGTCGGGGCTCTTTTGCATTGTTGTTTCAGTTAGCTGCTGCTCTTCAAAACTGGTGGGAAAAGCAGAGCTGGTCAGAGCCCAGCCTGACCCTGGGTACGTGTAGTGTCTTTTAGGTGCAGTGAGCTTCCCTGTGTGTGCTGAGGCCCTGAGGCTCCTGGCACTCCTGGGGTGGCCCCATCTGATTTAAATGAAAGCTGGGGCAACAGTAACAACAAAACAGAAAAGGCCCTGCATGTTCTCTAAGTTCTGCTGTGTTAAGAAGAACATTTGTCACTTTATGAAATTGCTTCTTGTCTCTTAATGTACTATAGTCAAGGGAGAATTGCATCTTCAAGGTAAATTACTTTGTAATGCTAGGCATACTTCTGTAGCCCAAAATGCCTTTGCTGTTTAAATTCCGAATGCCTCCTCTATTCCTAAATTAATTTCCACTGAACTGTTAACCCTTTATTTCCTCAGTAATGAATGACTCCATGAGAAACATGTAATATTTAGATGGCTTGGCCAGACTCTATTACTGTGTGGGGGCAGTAAGAAATGTTGTCACATGCCAGTTGAAAAGAGGTCCTCTGGTTTGCCCTAGGTACCCATGTGACTGTTTTAGGGGATACAGGATGATTGAATAAAATCCATGGCTGAGTGTTGCATGTAATGCGTAAAGGGGTTCTCATACAATGCAATGTGGGGACTCAGAGTAGCTATCAAATATATACTTAATGGTTGAATTACATTTAATTGATTGATTTTTTGAACTAAAATGGTGCCATGTTGGACTTCTGAAAGAACCAGAGCAGGAAAGGTGATTCAAACAGAAGATCCTCACCCTTCTCTTCAGCCAGAAGATTGGCAGGCACCATCATGTCTCCAGCTGCCCTTGGTTGCTCCAAGCCCTTCTCAGATTTTTCCGTGAGAATCTTTTTCTTCTTCTGTATTTTCTTTAACTTGTAGAACTCTTCCCGCTCTCTTTCATCCAGCTCTGTGATGATATAATCCAGGGTATGTTCAATCCGGGACATGATGACATGTTCAGTGGCATTTACACACCTGTTGGTTATCTTAATAGCTTCATCACAAGCAACAAAGGAAGGCTGCAACAAGGCTAGTTCCACCAGTAGTTCCATTGCTTTGGCATAATTCCTCAGTTAATTTAGCCAATTGTTCCCACCACTGGCTAAACCGGTCAGCTCATAACTGTAGTTCCTTCAGGGTAATGCTCAAATACTGGCCGAGTAACACCTGCTACATTCTCTCTCTTCACTCAGATCTTCACTTGGGCTTTATTTACGTTTTGGATAACTGTGGCTCTAAGGCCCCTGCTGTGAACTTGCCCTCAGTGAGTGAAGGGCAACCTCTCTCATCACTTCACCCATCAATATTTTAGTCTCTGTAATCTTTAGGATCTGTCCAAATCGAAGAGTTAAGGCGTCAGATTTTTTCTTCAGGAGGTTTTGACCTGTCTGTGCATCTTTTACTCGAGCCTTCATGATGGTCTGTGCTATTCGCCAGGGAAAGATTTCAGTTTGGCTCGGGTTTCCAGTTGGGCAATCAAGGGTGCCACAGACCCAGCCACAGTGTCTTCCTCTACCAGGGTTATCTGGTTGTATACTGGTTGAATTCTTTAATTTTTTATTGTTGAGAGAATTACAGATGTCCCATGTTTTCCCCCCTTTGCTCCCTTCTACCCATCTCCCCTCCCCTCCCAGGCCCTTACCTATCTATTGTCTGTGTCCATGGGCTATGCATTTATGCTTATGTTTTTAATTTTACTTCTTGGACTTTTAGAGAGAAAGAGAAAGGGGGAGAGGGAGAGAAACATCGATTTGTTGTTCCACTTATTTATGCATTCATTAGTTGCTTCTTATATGTGTCCTGACCGGAGATCGAACCTGCAACCTTGGCATTTTGGGATGATGGTCTAACCAAATGAGCTACCCAGCCAGGGCCTTATAAGCTCTTTGGTTAATCTCTTCCTGCCCTCCTTCCCGCCTCCCCTCTGAGATCTGTCCGTCTGTTTCATGCTGCCATGTCTGGTCATATCTTGTTCGTCAGTTTATTTTGTTCATTAGATTCCACATGTAAGTGAGATCATGTAATATTTGTCTTTCTCTGACTGGCTTATTTCGCTTAGCATAATGTGCTTGTTTTTCTTAATTGTACTTCTAATGACATTTGAAATTATTTCTACTTGGAGATTTTTTTTTCTCTTTATCAATTTTGTATTAATTATTGACTTGGAATGAGCCGAATGGCATTGAGACTGATTTCCATTCCTCCCCAAACTCCCCTTCATTACCGAGGGGGGTGGGTTACTATGGGAAGAGGAAGAGGCCTGCCTCTCTTCCATCAGACCAGCTCCCAGGAGGCTCAGCGCCCTTATCACAGGGCTCGGATGACAGATGAAACCGTGAACACAGGCCCCATTTGAATTAGACATCCCTCCCTGTGTCTTGGGACAGTAACTTCGGGGAGGGACTTTGTTATGAAAAGCAGGAAAGGTGGCAGCTAAATCATCCTATTGAGTCTGTTCTTTTCAGATAGGAAACCTTTTTTGACATTGAGAATTTTGAGAAATACACTATACATATATAGATGAGTCAAATTATAAGTCACCTGATTCAGATTTCTAGCTTCATCACGACCAGACCTAACTTTTGCCTGAGAGTGAAAAATAAATTACCCTTTGGGGGTTTCCCACATGAAATACTTGTGTCTCTACTGTTAGCATTTCTCGTAGGCTGCATTGTATACCATATAGTGCCATGGACTAAAGATGTTGGTTTTTCCAGGTGGAATTGTGTCCCTGGAATGTAAAATCACAGGCAGGACCAGTGCTGGTGACAGAGGAGGGGAACCCATGGGAAACAGAACATTAATGATTTTTATTGATTTAAGTCAGAAAATGTACCATTTTTCCCCTTTTTCTTCCTTGATGGGTCACATATTTTAGTGTGTTTAGCTTTTAACCTTTTTAGTCGTGAAATATATTTTGTGGGGGTTATTGATTTATGCACAGTGTAACTTTTTGGGTTTGCATTGACATTTGATGGTGGTTTATGGATGCTGCTAATAGTAGGAATGGAAATGGCATTGAGTATGGGCCTGAGGAGCGCTAGGAATTTGTTGTAGGGGCAGGAGTGGTGTGGCTCGTCTAAGATCCATGGCTCAGCAGTGGCAGAATTAGGTTTGACTTGAGCCATACTTGTTACAGCCTCACGCTCACCTAGACTTGGAGAGGCCTGCGTACCGCTGGGAAGGGAGGTGCGGCCAACGCTGGGAGACGCCATTTCCATTCTCATGTTTCTTCCCCTAGAGACCCCAGGCCTACAAATCAACGCATCAACCAGCACGTCAACAACGATGTGAACCTTCGAATTCAGAACTTGACCATCCTGGTGAGAAACATTAAGACCTACTACCAGGTAAGGGCAGTTCTCAGTTCCCCAGGAGTTCTGTGCCCCTGGCAGTGTCGTCACTCACACGGTTTCCCCACAGGAAGCCTGGAGGAAGTGGTGTTCATGGTCAGGCATCTTGTTGCTGACACTTGGTGTGTGTTTTTCACTTGCATCTTTTTTTCCCATTCTGAGAAGAGTCAGGTGTTGATTGCTTTACTTTGTCCAGTGAGTGCTCTTTGAGTGGTGTGCAAAGCATTGGTATTTGGTGCTGTGAGGGCCTCAGAGGTGGGCCTCGGGTCGCCACTGTGGCCCCAAGCACCAGTCACATGGGGAGTGGCTGGAATGGGCTCCAGGAGGGGCACCCTGATGTGGTTATCGTCCACAGCTCAGCGAGTCTTTGTACAGCAGCAGTTCAAGGGGTTGATGGAGATATGGGACCAAAGAAGGGTTATGTTGGGCCAGGACTATAATCTACAAGCCTCCAGCTTGCAGACAAGAGCACTAGAGTGAGTTCACCAGGTAGAGTGTTCACTCGTCAAGTACTCACCATATCTCATTAGCAGATAGTGGGTAGGATGACCTGATGGGGAAGGGCTGTTAAAATCCCCATTCCAGCCCTGGCAGGTGTGGCTCAGTGGTTAGAGTGTTGGCCCGCACACCAAAGGGTCTCAGGTTCGATTCCAGGTCAAGGGCACGTACCTGGGTTGTAGGTTTGCTCCTTGCCCCAGGCGGGGCTCATGCAGGAGGCAACCAGTTGATGTGTCTCTCTCACATCAATGTTTCTCTCTCTCTTTCTCCCTCCTTCCCTCCCTTCTATTCTTTGAAAAGCAATGGAAAAAATGTCCACAGGTGAGGATAACAAAACAGAACTTCCTGTCTCAGCCTTGGGAAGTTGGGTGAAGTCTTTGATGTTTATGGTGTTTATATGGCCAGCACTGATAAAATACGGACTTAAACTGTCCTCAGGGCCGTGGTTTTCAAACTTTTTCTTAGCACTGAGACTTTTTCCCCTATATGAGTTTTTGTAAGATCTCAGGTGAAGCCCAATGACTCTGATTGACTTGGGGGCTTGGGGACCCTAGTGCCTACTGCTCAGCCCCCTCCTCTCCCTCCAGGGTATCTCTGTGGGTTCCTGGGACCCCAGGGAACATGATTTAAGAACCACTCAGTGCTCAACAAAACAAATCCCAGATTTATGCCAGACTCCGCCTGAGACCTGTTCTTAGTGCTCAGCTGTGTTCGTTCCATGGCCTGTTGGCAGCACAGCACCCTGACTCCCTGAGCAGCCTCTGGGAGGCTTACAACCAGCCCCATCCTTTTACTTAGAAATGCCAGCTGCACTGAGGAGTGGGCCAGGAGTCAGGGCGGGGCCTGGGAGAGCTCGGACAGTGGGGCTGAAGTGGCTTCATTTCTTTGAGGGGAGCCACACTCAGGGCCAGGCATGCTGTAGGCTGGTGGGTTTAAGCTAGTGCTGCCCTTGTGATGACCACAGGCAGGAGAAGCTGGGCAAAGGTGGTGATGCTGCCATTGAACTTGGGCCTGGGTGTGGAGGGGGCTTGATTCCTGGCTTTAGGCACTGTTTGTGGTGAGTGGGTGCTTTCGATGCTGCGTGCTAAGTGCCAGGGGAAGCAGATGGTGCTGACAGTTCAAGAGATAAGACTCCTAACTCGGGCTGCATGGGGGGCAGTCAGGGAAGGCTTCTTGGAGGAAGTGACACCTGAGTAGAATTATGGTGGGATTTGAGTTTCCAAGTTTGGAGGGTTATGGGAAGGAGTAAAGGAGAAAGGGCATTGAGGTGGAGGAAGTCCTGGAGGCACAAGACATTTCTGTCCCCCATCTGTCATAGCACTTGCCACAGTTGCTTGGATGAAGGCCTGTTTCACCAAGTTTCAGATGAATCAAAACCAGGGAGATGTCAGTGTGGGACTCTTGACGGGTAGGCCTCCTGCCTCAGGTGTCGTGGGAGGTAATAACCTCTCCTTTATGGCAGCCATGAAGGCCTCAAGCAGAGGTGAGGTTTCTGAGGCTCTCTGTGAGCAGCCCAGAGCAGCCAGGCTCTGGTGCAAGCTGTTTGGCTACGCACATGCCATCGCCTTGTCTCACTGGTCGAGTAGGGTGCACACCGATGGTGATCAGCAGCCCAGACAGTCAAGTCTGGACTGGCCAAGGGGGCTTGACACTGCTGGCACCATGTCGAATTGCAGGCAGTTTGCTGCTCTTGGGGTACTGTGTAGAGCTCCAGAGTATGGTAACCAGCACAGGAGGGAAAAGACTGCCAGTCCACCCTCAGGGCCCAGAGAGAAGCACAGGTAGAAAGAAAGACCCTGTCTCCTCACTCGGGTTCTGCGCCGTTTGCTCTTTGAGAGCAGGGCTGGTGTGCGTGGCAGCCGCAGCCCGCAGCCCAGAGTAAATGTTTGCCGAAGCTCTTGCTAAAGGCCACAGAGCATCCCTGCCCCTTGGTCCTGTTCATAAGGAGAAAGCCACAAGGCACTTCCCTTTTGGGCTGACACAGGTAGACATAGGGAGGGTTGTACTGTGTATTTTTTCCTTCCGAGTTATTGTAAAATAAAGTTGAAATCTGGAAATACAAGTAATATGTGCTTTTTATAAACAGCTTGGAAAACAAACAAGTAACAAGAAAAAAGAACTACCCACAATCCCACCGCTGAAATACAATCAGTGTGAGCAGTTTTAGTGTTTCCTCCCAGTGTTTGCATGAATAGTTTTTGTTTCACGCCGTTGTGGTCAGGCCTTATATACAATTGCATATCCTGTCTTTTTTCCCTCCCATCTGACATTATAGCATAATTGGTTATTATTATAAAGCGACATTCAAGAAAGTTTTCCAGAAGGACTGCCGGGTGTCCCCTTGTTACGAGGGCTTGGATGAAGCGAAACAGATATTGTTCCTTACTCTGACCAGGGAGGGTGAAAAGTCACTCCCAAGCCTGGGACTCCCTTCTTCCCCTGGCTTTCCAGTTGGACACAGCAAGGTTACAGAAACCTGCCCTGGGTCTTGTTTGCCAAGCAGCAGTTCTGCCACCCTGGCTGTCCTTTTCCAAGGTATCATGGGGCAGGGACAGTTAGGAAGGCCAGGGCCTCTCTTAAATAGCATGGGCTTGTTCCACAAGAAGCTCAGATTTTGCCTTTGAAAACCTCTGGAGACTCTGTCCTTGACCCTTTTCAGAGGACAGAAGGTGGGTGAGGAGCAGCATGGCCAGGTTCAGTCTGACCACGAGGGTCTCAGCCGGGGTCTCAGGCCTCGTCCTGACCTGTTGCTTGGACTCTTCTGGGGTTGGGTCAGGAATCTGTATTTTCAGAAGTTCCCCTACTGAGCCTCACCATCCTTCCTATCGCACTGGGAATCAGTGGGCTAGATCAGCAGTAGCAGCATCACCTGGGAACGTGTTAGAAAAATGTCTGACAATCTGCATTTCTAACAAGCCCCTCCCAAGACCTGCCATCTGTCCTAACAAGCCCTGCAGGGGATGCTGCTGCCCCCTCACATGGGAGCAATTAGGTTATAGAGTGTCCCTAGTGATGTCTGGAAGAGGCACCTTCAGCTAGTTCTCCTGAGAGAGTTCAGTTCCCGCCAGGTGACTCCTCTCTGTCACATACAGTGGCCAAGCATCTCATCTGCCCTGGGACAGGAAGGCTGGGTCCTGGCAGCCCTCTGAGGAGAAGCCACAGTGATGAGGAGGTGACCAGAGGGGTTACTGAGGGAGTTGCCGGGTAGGAACAGAGGAAGCCAGAGTTGGGCAGGGCCTTGGGGAGAGCACCTGGTTCAGTCCCTGCATTTTAAAAAAGAAAGGCTGATCAGGTCGGGGGTTGGGGGGGGGCACCAGCTCCAGGACAGGCACTCCAAAATAGTGAGAGGTCTGGAGGAAAGACGAGCCTGGAGCATAGTGGTTCATTTTTTATATCAGAGCCTGGAGTTCTTACATTAAACAGATTCATTCGATAGTGGAGCCAGTAGGAAAATAAGGCCAATATAGCAGAAATCCCGTGCAACAAATACAGACATATGTTTACTCTCTGGGGGTTGTGCATTGTTTCCCACTGCCATTCCCTGCCTTGGCACCTGCAATCTTGCCCTTTCTCTTGACAGTTAGGGCCTGATTGTCATGTGAAGTTGCTGGGTTTCTCTGGCTTAATGGTGGTGGGAGACACTTCAGGCAGCTGCCTGGATAACCCTGTGTCTGTTGATGGAGATGTGCATCTTTGTTTTGAGTCCACGTAGGGATGTGGATCCTGAAATCGGGACCCTTAGATGAATGTAAGGACCTAACTGCAGGACTGACTCCGAAATGGGAAATTGGCTGAATTTCTTAGAGCTCCCCCCCTCATTGACCCTGCCCTGGGACAAGTGCATTCCTTCTCTGAGCCTCTGAGTTCTCATCTGTCAAAAAGAGGATGGGCCCTGATATTTCACAGTCACACGATGGCCAGAGATGACCAAGATTTAGAGTTACGATCACCTCGAGGAAGCTTTGTTTTATGAGTTCCTTGAACTTGGATCTTTTTTTTTTTTTTCTTCTTTTTAAAATATATCTTTATTGATTTCAGAGAGAGGAAAGGAGAGGGGGAGACAGAGAGAAACATCAATGATGAGAGTCATTGATCGGCTGCCTCCTGCACGCCCCTGACTGGGGATTGAGCCCGCAACCCGGGAATCGAACCCCAATCGCCTGGATCCTAGGCCGATGCTCAACTGCTGAGCCATGCCCAGCAGGGCAAACTTGGCTCTTCTGACTTCTGGTTTCTCACCATGGTTAGAAGGCTCAGCAGACCCCAAATATTGTTCTTTTTGGCACTTAGCATGCTTTTATTACATTTTAGCTGTTATTATTAGCTGATACTGGATTTGTTGGGCTTTTTTTAAAATTTATTTTTATTGTTGAGAGTATTACAGATGTCCCCCACTTCCCCCTCTTTGCCCTCCCCCCCAGATATTGTTCTTTATCTTAAAAGAAACGGTGGAAGAAATAGTCTGGGGTTGCCTTATCTTCTGTCATTACTTTAGAAAATTAAAAATAAAACAGTACATGTTTATCATGAGCACCTGTGTATCTTCAAATGAGTATGACCATATGTGAATATTTTTTTTAAGAGCTGAACTCTTTGTTTTTTAAACATGTCTTTATTTCAGAGAGAGGAAGGGAGAGGGAGAGAGAGACAGAAACACCGATGATGAGAGAGTCATTGATCAGCTGCCTCCTGCACGCCCCCCACTGAGGATCGAGCCCAAAATCTGGACATGTGCCTGACCAGGAATCGAACTACGATCTCCTGGATCCTAGGTCACTGCTCAACTGCTGAACCATGCTGGCCGGGCTATGTGAATATTTCTCATATTTGTTTCAGACCTTTTTTTTTAAAAGACATAAAATTTTTCTGATAGAAATCCCCAGTATGCCTCTACTAAGTCCAGTTATCCTTCCCTCCCTCCCTAGAGATAACCCGTATCATTAATTTGCTGGGTATCCAGTTCACATTTTTATACTTTTGCTGTGTGTGTGTGTGTGTGTGTGTGCATGTGTGTGCATGTGTGTGCATATATATGTGGGGGGGAGGGTGTGTGTGCATGTGTGTATATATACGTATGTGGGTATGTATGTATGTATGTGTATATTACAAACATTACAGTACTTCGTATAATATCTTTAGATAAAACTCCCACTTGCTTCCTGCACCTTTTGCCTGCTCTGCCTGTTTCTGAGACCTGACAGTTCTGTGTGGCAGTTATATTAGATAAGCATAGGCTGACTACTAAAAATTAGAACTATCTTTAGAAATGTGCATACCAGTTTGAAAAATGAAAGACTTTTGTTCAAAAGTAAGAATAGTAGGAAATGTACATTTGACATTGTTGGTGGGAACATTGTAAACTTAAACTCAACGTCTCACTCGTGCAGCCTGGAGGGTTTAGTGACAGTGAAGTCCCTTTAGGTTGGTGTGACCTGCTTGATGGGTAGGGACAGTGTTCAAGGGAGCTTACTCTGCTGAAGCCGTAGCTGCAGGTACCACGGAGCTTTGCTTTACGAATGACACATTGTGTTGAATTTGCAGGGGAGACATTACTTGCTCCATTTCTGACCTTAAAGGTTAAAGAGGAAGGCTGTGAGGTGGGTGTTCTTGACTTCATGTCATACCTACATTCTGAAGAAGAGTAGCCAAGAGAAAAGGGGGGAGAATCAAAGTAAGATTTTTGATTATAAAAATATTTTCTGATTGCAGACTGGGAAATACAAAGACAATTAAATTCGTTCATTGGTGGTTATACTTTCTGACTTCTTGTCCATACGTATGTGTGTGTTCCAGGGTATGGATATCATTCATATTATTTGTAGCCTTTCTTTCTGTTTACTGTGTAGTGAACATTTTCCTGTGTCATTAAATATACTTTGATAATAAGGACTTTAGTGTGTACATTGCATTTCATAGCGTGGCTGTACCACTGTTATTTCTGACTCAGAATTGATACTGCCGTGAACATACTTGGTATATACCTTTTTCAGCTCCTTAGGCTAAATTCCTAGCATGGAATTCCTGGATCAAAGGGCATGACTACGTTGAGGACTTTTACTACTTATTGCCCAAATTGCCTTTTTTACGGGCCTTTTGTTCTTCTTTGCCGGCTTGTGCGTCTGGGCCCTTCATGCATTGTGATGGTACCTGTCAGAATGTAGAGTTCTGTGTGCCTGTCAAAGGCAGATTCTGCTGTGCGGGTGAAGGTCTGAGATGATTTTTACTGTACGTCTGGGCAGACTTCCTCATGTTGGAGCGTGGTTGGATGCTGGTTTAGAATCTCCAGCAGGACAGCCACAGGTGACCAGCGCATGGTGAGAGAAGGCAGTGAGCCAGGACCAGGACCTCCTTCACCAGAGAGGCCCCTCTGCCCCGTCCCCATATCAGCAGTGGGAGCCCTTTTGTCTGCTGTGGACTTGACCCAGGCGCTGACCCACTTCCCTGTGAATGTTTGCTTTCAGTCTAAAGTTCAAGAGAGAACCTTCCAGATGGTGTTGGGAAATGACCCTGAGGAGGGCAGTGGTCTGCATGGACCCCTCCTTTCCTCTTTCCTTCCTCTCGCCTCCCATCCCCCGCATTCTCTCTACTGTAGAGTGATGCAGTGAGGGATAAGGAGCCCTGGTGGCCTTGGAGAGGTGGGTGTGGCTCACTGGGGTCACTCAGTTCTTTTTCTGCTTCTTTCTTGTTCTTAAGACCATCCTCCTGCCCAAGATGCTCACATCCAGTGGGTGGGGGAGAGGCCGGGTAAACCAACTGCTATAACCCCTGTGTGTGCGTAGGACACAGGGACAGCACAGGACAGGAGGGAGTTCCCCAGCTGGCATAGAGTGAAGCTCATGGAGAGCTTTCTCAAGGGGGTGACCCTTGACCTGAATCTTGAAGGATCGTCAAGGAGCTAGACTGGCAGAAAATGGGGTACATGGGGTGTCCTGGGAAAGGAACAGCACCTGCATACTATGGAGACATAAAACAGCCTAAAGACTAAGTCACTTCAGAGTGGCTGTGGGGAGTGATGATGGGTGAGGCTGGAAAGGTGGCAAAGTTCCAGGGGGTGGGTGCCGTGCTAACGCATTTGAACTTTACCCTGAAGACCTCAGGAGTCCTTAGAAAACCTTTAAAAGGGAAAGCTTAAAAAAGAAAATATTTGCTCCCATATTTAGAATGGATTATGTCAGGAGGGAGTAGGGAGTCAGGGCAGGTCGTGGGGCCCTGGAGCAAGGCAGGGGCAGAGGAAGGGGGGTGGGTTCCAAGAGACTCACGTGGAGCATTCGCCATGTGGGGCCAAGGACAGCAGCTTGCTCAGTGCCCCACCTGAGTGAACATCTGTGTGGAGAGTAAAATGCCTTCCCAGGCCCAGCAAAGCTGGGGGCAGGGCCCCTAAGGGGCTGGGTGGTAGTGGCTCCTGGTCAGCCCGACAGGGTCCGCAGGCAGGCGGCAGCTTTCAAGGCCACCAGAATTCTTTCTCACACTAAATGGAAGGCATTTACTACTAACCTGCTGGCCAGGGATGGAGCAGACGGGGCTGAGGACACCTGGCCACATACTGCATGGTCTCAAACCTTTCCAGAGACAGGTTTGTTTCTGCAAGATGTGAGCTTTCCAGTTGGACTTTGTTTCCTTTCTGTTCTCTCCTTTTTGTTTTTAGAAGGAAAACTATCAGGACATACTGAATGGCAGCTGGGAACTTTGGGACTCAGCTCTGTTCCCTGGTTAGAAGGTTGAGAGAAAAAGACAGAGTGCCTTCAATCTGCTAGGAACTTTCTAGCCACCTCGTTGCTAGGAAGAAGTTGCCGTCCCCGTGTTACATGAGTAAGACAAGGAAACAGCCCCTAGAGAGCTGCACGTTTTCTTGGCCCTCAGCCACTTGTGGAAACTTCTTTCTAAAAATCAAGCTCGCCACAATCATCACAAAGGGAGATGGCTTGATACTGCTCTGTGAAGTTTTGGCAGGATCCACACAGCAGCAGGCAGGGTGGACCCTGAGCCAGATGCCTCATGTGGGGGGTCAGGCTGGGAGTGACTCTTCTGAGGGGTTTTTGTTTGGGCTTCCCCTTGTTAACCTGATTTGTCACCAGCCCAGCCCCAGAGGAGGGGACTGGATTGCTTCAGGCACCTCTGAAACTAGCACTTCCGGGGTTGGGCTATGGGGTGGGACCCAGGGAGCAGCTGGCCCCAGACTTTACCCCGCACCCCCCAGAGCGGCAGGAAGCAGAGAAGCAGGGCTAATTGCAGGGGCTGGGAGGGGTGAAAGGTGGGCCTGATGTAATTAGCAGGGTTGGAATTCAGCCAGGCCATGGAGACTTAAAGCAAGGAGATAGATGGAGAGAGAGAGAGCAGGGGAGGGGGCGGCTAGGGAGGAAGGCGGGTGTGTGTGGGTGGGGTGTGTGTGTGTGTTTCCCTCCTCCAGGCCTGAAGTCCAGACCTTGAATTGCTGGGGTTTCCATTCTGTCCCTCAGCTGCCACTCCTTTGCCTTAACAGAAAGGAAGCAGCTCCAGAGCCTTCCTTTTTGCTCCCAGGTGCCAAGGATGCCACCAGGGTCCCTGTGGGCTGCCACTTGCTTTGGTTGGTTCTGCACAAACTGAGCCCAAATGCCCAATACACAATGGGCCCAAAGACCCACTCAGATCTTCACATTTACAAATCTGGAGTTTCCTATGTCTCTGATACATGTCCCTTCACCATGCATTTACTTTTCACCTTTTGCTCAAGTTCTCTCTTAATTTGCAGCCATTCATTTAAAATAAAACTCATGGTGTTTCTGAGCCCTTCACAGAAGAGAGCAACAAAGCTGTGTAGGGGCGGGGAGGGGGGAAGCTGGGCTGTTACCCCATTGTCAGGAAAGAGCTCTGAGTTGGTACTCCCAGCGGAGTATTAGCTGCAGCCATGACTGTGAAGAGGCTGTGCGGCTCTTTGATGGGGCTCCTTGGCCTCATTTTCAGTTAGGGCTTGTTCACTGTGTGTTCAGGGCTGTAAGCAGCCAGGTCTGTGAGACTCAAGCACTGTAGCTGGGTGAATGATGTTGGAAACACAACTTCTTTCATAGTGTCCTGAGCCAGGGAGGTAGGACATGGTAAGAGGTACCAAGTCTGTTTGTGACCAAAAGGAGGGAAATGGATTTTTCAAATTTTTAAAAAGAAGAAAAAAAAGTCTCTCCTTTGCCTTGGGTTTTGGTGTTAAGTGCCAAGATCAGCATGTTTGATGTTATAACTGGTTTGTCAGAGGGAGATCCGAAGAACCTGCCCGGGCAGGCTCTGCCCCTCCGTGAAGCTGGCTGCATGGCTCACGTCCAGGGCTAATAACAGTTTCTGTTATTCAACTGTTCTTTTTCGAAAGGCAGAGTTTTTCTGTTGCTTTGCTGTGGCATTCAGAGACTTGGTTCTTTACGATGTAATTTCAATCCTGTTTTTTGAGTAATGAGGAGAAAGACGACATAGTGATAAGAACCAAGAGGTGCTTGTCTTTGGTTGGTGGGTTCGGCCAGGACTGTAGGGGTATTGAAGAGGCTGCACCCTGTGTCCCGATTCTGAGTTGGTTGGTGATATTTGGAGGGGAGGTGGAGGTTTCAGAAGGGCCATGAGGCTGCCAGCTCTGCGGGATTCCATTAGTTTTGAATTGGGTTTCAGCAGGTTACAGGGAGAGAGAGGGAGGCATGGTGTTCCAAATATAAGGCCACTCTCCATGGGAGGAGATGGGGCACAGCACAACCTGGCGGTGGCGAGGGGTAGGGTGGGGGGGGGCATTAGCTGCCACCCAGGCTCCCGAGGGAGCAGTCAGGTTTGCTTTCTCAGCTGGAGGTCGGAGCTCAGCCACTGCCGTGTGCTCTGTGGGGTGGCTTCTCTGGTTCCTGGCAGGCAGGAAGGTGCAGCCAGAGCGGGCAGAACAAGATGGGAGGTGGGAGGGCAGAAATAAGGGCGAGCTCCACCCACTACTTTGTCAAGCTGGGCCATTTAATTCTTTCAGGAGTCTAGAAACTTGCGTGTCACTGTCACTAGCAAGGTGACATCGGACACGTCGTTTTAACTATGTGGTAGGCTGTTGCGAGGCACAGATGAAGTAACAGCAGTTTTTTGAGTCAGTGAACCCTGGATAGCTCACACTCCCAGGCTGACTCTGCAGGGGCTGCTCTGCTTCGTCTGTGTTCTGCCGATGGAGGCACTTGTGTAATGGAGGACTTGGGAGACAGACACAAATCCAAGTCAAACAGAGAGTAAGAAAAGCAGTGGCAAGCCTGTCTGCCTGCAGAGGCAGAAGGTGCAGGCGGGAAGGGCTCCTTTGAGCTCAGCACCCAGATTGTGGCCTTGGGTAACGTCATCTCCAATGACTGGTGCCTGCCTCAAGGCTTGTCGCGAGGGCTGACTAGGGCCTTGTACAGGCACCATGCTGATGGCGAGGATCGGGTGCCGCCTGGCGAGCAGAGGAGGATGCGGGCAGGCCTGCCTCGCCTGTTGGTGAGCAGGTCGAGGAAGGGCCCTTTTACAATCTGAGTTCGGTGCATATGCACATATGTGCTTGACTTCTGCCCTACGCGGTTTTCTCCTGTGCAATGAGCTTTGTCTTAAGCTTACAGCATACTGAGCGTCCTAGGTACATTATCTCTTGGAAGCCTCCAGGTTTTATCTGCCACCAGCAGCGAAGCTCGTTAACGATAGGCACTGCATCTTTGTCTCTGTTTGTCGTTTGTCTGTCGTGGCACCAGCATGGAAACGTGTCTGCCCTCAGTGTGTTAGTGACAGAACAATAGAAGCCATGACTCACTGGAGCAAGTAGTTCAGAGACTGTCATTCCATTCATAAAATACGTCATTGTACTGATCCTGGGCCCAGGATCCTATCTCTAGGCTAAAATGACCTTACTGCCTGCGGGGGTGTCTCAGTGGTTGAGTGTGGACCCATGAACCGAGAGGCCATCAGTTTGATCCCTGGTCAGGGCCCGTGCCCCAGGTTGTGGTCTTGATCCCCAGTAGGGGGCTTGGAGGAGGCCGCCGATCAATGCTTCCATCTCTATCCTCCGCCCTTCCTCTCTCTCTCAAATCAGTTTTAAAAATAAATAAAAATGACCATACCAAGGCCCCTGGCCTGTTGCCCCTTTCTAGACTGTTGAATAATTGGAGGACAGGGCCCTGCTTTATTCACTCTGTGTCCCTTGAGTACCTGACACATATCAGATATCTAGGACCTGACTGTTCTGGGGGTCAGTGGGGGCACACCAGGACAGGTGCAGTGTGGGGCAGGGGGGCCGGAGCCTTTGAATCCCACTCTCAGAGGGTCCCCTGCCGCTTTCACACCAACCTGCAGGCTTTTCATGTGGTGTTTGCTTTGTTGATGGAGATACCATATGTCAGGTAGGGGAGGCTCAGTCCCTGGGGGGTGGAAACTAAATTGATTGTTTTCAACTTTGTCTAGCCAGCTTGGCTCCCTTGAGCTTTCTAATGTTTAGGTTTAATGACTTTAAAACTTTAAAAATAAATGCCTCCTTTCCAATCGACAGCAACTAAATAACAGGCTCATCCTCCTGCTCCTTATGGCCAGTCAGAATAGTCTCTTTTCCTTTAAATGGTGCAACTGTGGCTGCCTAAGGAATCAAACTCTGAGGCAGTTTTGGCACTTGCTGTGCTAAGTTGGTCTTCTAACCCCCCACCCCACCCCCCACCGTTGTTGGGGTGAGAATTTGTGACTTCTGAATTTGATAGAGTAAAGCTTGCAAAATTGGATGTTCCCCATGGAAATTTTTGTGATGCCCAGAGAAAGAAGAGCGGGCGGTTTCCGAGAACTCCAGGCTCGTCTTTAGCCACCTGGGCTCTCAGTGCAGACTTTGAATGGAAGGCAGATGAGGACAGGCTGCGGGCACCTGGGAGGATGGAAGTCCTTAGAGCTGTCCTGCCTTTCAGTCATCACCTGCCTTGACCCTGGGTTTTCCTCTGGGACGTGAACTCCTCTCAGGCTGCCTTTTCGGAGCCTGCCCCGCCCCCTCTCCCCAGGGGGCCTAGGACAGCATCCTCCGGCCCCTCCTGCAAGCAGCCGGCCTCTCCAGGGCTGCCTCATTTCCTCTGCACAAATCTGAGTGACCTGGGACAAGCATCCTGACTCCTCCAAGGCGGTTCTTTTGTTACATGGGGATGATAACTGGACTGGACTCCCTGGGTTGTGACTATTCAGTCCTCACATGGTGCCCGCTGCACAGCTGGAGGCTGGTGGGCATGGACTGGGCTGTCGCCAGGACAGGACTGCCTGTGCCCCTTCCCTCTGCACTCATGCACCTTGCCTGGGTGCTTTCTCCTGCCCGCAGCACCTTACCCCGTCTGCCTTGGTGAAGCCCATGCACGCACTCCGAACCTGAGTTTAATTATTTTTTTATCATCACACCTTTCAGCTCTCACCTGCTTTCTCTGTGTCCTGCACCAGTTCGCAGACTTCCTCTGGGCAGAACTCTGGTGGGTGGCCTTTGCCTCCACCCCACCCCCCACCCGCCTCAGGTCTAGGAGCACAGTAATTGTCAGTTGAAGGGTCGCCCTCACACTTGCTTGGATTCTGGTGCCTTGCTGTGGTCCCATCAACTGTGACTGAAAGAAGCAGTGCAACTGACCCAACACCCCCCTTTTCCCCCACCCAGGAGTCTGGCAGCCCAGAACCAGGCTGAGAACCCCCAGGGTAGGTCACTGTGATGGGCTGCCCTCAAATGTTCATACTTTAGCCCTGGCCAGTGTGGCTCAGTTGGCTGGAGAATTGTCCCTTACACTGAAAGGTGTGGGGTTCATTTCCCAGTCAGGGCATGTACCTGGGTTGCAGGTTCTATCCCCAGTCTGGACTCAGGCGGGGGAAAGCCAATTGGTTTCCTTCTCACATCAATGTTCCCTCTCTCACTCTTTCTCTTTCTAGCCCCCTCTTCCTCCCTCCTTCCCTCCCTTCCCATCTTTCAAATCAACATAAATAAATAAATAATAAATAAATGTTGCTACTTTAATGCATTCTCTGTATTGAAGCTTTGGGTCTTTATTGACCCTGGGGTTCAAAAGGTGGGATATATTGATTTCTAAAAGCAAAGCCACTTCAACAAGCCTTTTAATCTTATCCTTTTAAACTCAAACAGCCTTTTAAATGGAAAGTAATGGGCAGTGCGACCAGTGAAGTCTTCCTCTGTTCTTTGAAAGAATTCTCTAGTTCTGGCTGAGACCTCCTCTCCTGCTCTGGGAGGTCAAGTCAGGACCTCAGAGTTTCATGTCCATAACCACCCTATCTCCAAATGCACTGCGCTCGGGTTTTCTAGGGGTGGGTGGCACATGGTAGGAAGGGGTGATCCAGTGCAAAGTTCATAGGTCACTTAAATTCCTGGGTCCATTCGAAGATCTCATAGGTGCAGTCTCAGGAAGGGAGAGCTTGATACACTGGAGATGGCCCAATTGGCAGGAACAGGGTTGTGAGAAGGAAATAATCTTTCTGTCAAAGGGATTAGAACAGGCCAAACTGAATAAACGCCCCCCTCAGCATCCTCCATTTCACCATGGCAGCCCCCATTTGTACTCAGAGTCTGTGCAGGCAATTGTCCATCCCAAAGTTCCGCTCTGCACGCGCGTTGTCCAAATCAGGCTATGGGTTTAGATTGTGAAGCTCACCCTAACCATGGGGCCTGGCGCAGTGGTGCTCGCATTAGGGATAAAAGCCGAGAGGACTCCCTGTGCACTGTGCCTGCTTGCCTGATTTGGGCAGCTCCACACCCTTCTGCAGAAGAAAAGTTTGCCTCGCTGAGTTACTTTCTGCCATGTCGAAACCTATTCCCAACAGGGTCAATGGAGCACAGCTTTCGTGGTGGTCCTAGAGGGTTGAGAGGGGCCAGATAGAGTTGGGAGGTGCAATTCATGATGTGACTTTGAAATCCAAGTCTGTGTTCAGATTAGGTTGGAAAGAGTTTAGAAAGTGTGAGAGGTAAGTTGACTTTAAACTCCCAAGAAGACCAAAATAAAAAAATGAGAAAAAGGGATATGGTGTGCTCAGGAAAATCCAACTTTTAGTTTTTTAGATAGCGACCTGATTTGAGAAATCATTTTTGACTTTTAAAAAGCAAGCAACAACACACCCACATTCATAGCAGCAGCATTCACAAAAGCCATAAGGTGGAAGCACCCAAGTGTCCATCTGTGGGTGAGCGGATTAACAAAACGCCGTGTATACATACAGTGGAATACTGTACAGCCTTAAAAAGGAAGGAAATTCTGATACGTGCTACGGCATGGGTGAACCTGGAAGATACTGTGCTAAGTGAGATAAGTCAGTCACAAAAAGATAAATATTACATGATTCCACTTATATGAGGTCCCTAGAGTAGTTAAATTCCTAGAGACAGAATGTAGAATGGTGGTTGCAGGGGCTGGGGAGGAGGGAGGGAATGGGGAGTTATGTTTAACCCATTAAAGCCAAAGTTTGGTTTTGCAAGATGAACAGAACTCTGGAGATTAGGACATTGTGAATGTACTTAACACTACTGAACTTGACTCTTAAAACCGGTTGAGATTGTAAATGTTAATGTGCATTTTATTTGGTTTGTGTCAGTGTATTCTACCATAATTTTACCAGGAAAGGGGCTGGACCCCACACCCTTTCTTTCTGGAGAACCTTATTTGCTCCACTCTCTGGTTCAGATAGGTGACCTGTGACTCCAGCAGAGGAAGCAGGATGTTTCCACTCCATTCTCTGGACTTTGGGAATCTCTGTGTGGATTTGGATTTTTTTGGTTTATTTTCTAACTTACTCAGGTGCTGGGAATCCTGTGATAGAATGAGACCAGCTGTTGGCTTTTTGCATATGGTACCTGGAAGGTGGTTTTGGTGGCACCTTCAGGAGGATGCGGCAGGTGTAGCGGTGGGCTTTACCTCCTGGGGTCCAGCAGTGCAAATTTGGAACAGCCAGTTAGCAAACCAAGAGGTGGGACTAATGAGTGCCCTGCTGACACATGCTGCAGCCCAAGGTGTTCTGAAGGGGGAACTCAACACCGATGCCTCTGGGATGCCAGCTCGTGTTACTTCTGCATTTAGCACAGAGCATGTGCCGTGCTTCAGGTGTTGCATCGAGTTAGTTGGGTCCCCACCCTCTCTAATATGGTAATGAGCTGGAGATGCTAAAAGCATAAATTAAGAGGATAGAACGTTTTTATGGAACATATGGCTCTGTGCCAGACGTGGGTCTCAAATATTTTCTAAAGGAGTCAAGAGGGCATCTAATAAGAACGTACGTGGCATTAATCATAAAAGGGCCTGAAACCCCAGCTCCAGCTTTAAACGTGGCTAAATGACCGTGCATGGCTGGTTGAGCAGGATCAGTGAGCATCCCCCCCGCCCCCCTTGTCTTTTCTTGTTTGGTTTAAAGGAAAAACCTTTTCCCTTGGAGTCCGCAAAGGGGTTTTTCCACACCGAAGCAATTAATCTTAAGTCCCGACAGCCAAGATACTCCTGTTGATGATGGATAGTCCTGGGATACGAGGACTTTTTAGAAGTTAGTGCTTAAATCAAACCAGGATTAAGCTGTCAGGCACGGAAGCATCCCTTTCCCCTTGAAGGCTTTTGGGTCTAGGTCAGTGACTTCAGCTTTGAACTTGGAATCACATCTCTTTAGAAGAGCAGTTGGCAACTTCCCCTGACGAAGCCGGGGAGGGTGAGGAGGAAGGTGGCAGCAGGGTCAGGGCACACAGTTCCCCCTGTTCTTACCAAACCCCTACCAGCTACTTGGCTAGTAGCTGTTGAGCCCTTAAATTAACTAATTTGACCCCTGTCCGGGCAGAGGACAGGAGTGTTTCCTGCGTACCTCGGTTTCCCTGGATCTGGTGCTGGCCTGGCATCCAGACTAATGTTCTGCCTTGGGCTGGTGAACAGTGGCTGGGGAACAGGTCTTCTCCACCTGGGAATGAGCCCTCCCACCCCCTGAAGGAGACCTTCCTGCGCACCCTTCGAGGCTTGCTTTCCTGCTTTCTATTTTTATCACGTAAGTGGTAATAGAGTAAATCTTTGCAGAAAAAGAAAGAAGGCAGATTCCCCACCCCATCCTGCCACCTCAGCACATTAAAGTGGTTCAGTTAGCTGTCCTCCTGGCCTGTGGCCCTTCCCTGGGAAGGGAATCTGTGGCTTTTGTGGGGACAGCTGAGGGCTATTAATACTCCGAGGAAGTCCTTCACACCAGCCCCAGAGGGGAGGAGCCAGCACCGCTCCCCACGGGGCTCCTGGGGCACAGCCCACTGTGAGGACAGAGCTCTGCCTTTATTTGGTTGAAACGTCATGTGTTGGAGTGTTTCGACCCTTTTTTAGTCATTTTCTGTCTCTCACGAGTGGCTGACAGCGTGCCCTGTGTATTTCTTGTTTACAGATGGGTCTGAGAGCTTACTGTGAGCATCGGCGTTAAGCCCCGAGCGGCAGGCGCTGTCACGGTCTGTTCTTCGAGGTTGCAGTAGCTTGTGTCTCACAGGGAAGCGGCGAGCCCTCAGCCAGGACCTAGAGTTGCTGTGGCAGAGCGTGGCAGAAACCTTAACCCGGGACGTTTCCAGAGCAGGTGCTGCCTGGTACCTGCTGGACCGCCCAGGGCATGAGGCCAGTGGTTAGAGTCAGCACCAGGAGCCTTGGAAAGCTGGGCTGAGGTGCCCAGAGCCCCGAAGCCCAATGCCCTCACTTTACACTGAGGGGTGGTTGGGGGATAATGGGAGGGAGTGTGGCTGTGGCCACACAGTGAATAATGATAGAGCTGAAACCAGCTCCCATGTGACATGACACATCTGATCATACGTTGGCTGGGACTCACATACCACGCCATCCTCTCCCACTTGCCAGAGGGTTGGGGCATCTGGGGGTGCTAATGAGGGTTGTTTCAGAGCAAGTCCTCCTGTGGCTGGTGGGACGTTAAAGTCCGAAGGGGTGTGAGGAGTGGCCCAGTGCAGTGGTTCTCTCCCCCGTGCACCCCACCGCCACAGAACGAGAGTCTTAATTTAAGTGGTCTGGTGGGCTTGGGTGTCAATATTGTTTAAAAGCTTTCTTAGATGCTTTAATTAGATGATTCTGGCGCATAGCCAGGCTGAGAACCACTAATCCTGTTCAGCCTCCAACTCATTTTACAAATAGGAAAACAAAGACAGGCCATTGAGTGGTTTTCTTTTGTCCCTTTAGCTATTTGAAGGTGAGTCCAGGACTCAAGGTCTCAGCTCCTGTCCCCTGAGGTCGCTTCCTCCCTTCCTTGCCTTGGTTCCCTGTCAGGCATCAGCCAGGGGTCTCCATGAGCTGGGGCAGCACTGGCTGGCTTGCTAGCTTGTGGACAGGTCGACTGGAGAACACCTGAGTCTGCTTCCTGTGCCTTTTTGTAGTCTAACAAGACAGGGCAAGGGAGCTTGAGTTTTTCTGTTTGCATCTGGCTTTAGAACTTTGGGGGAGATAGAAAGAAAGCCCTCACACATATCACAGCTGTCAGCCCCTGAGAGTTTTTTTGTTTTTGTTTTTGTAAATATTTCTTTATTGATTTCATAGAGAGGAAGGGAGAGGGAGAGTTGAAACATCAATGATAAGAGAGCTGTCATTGATTGGCTGCCCCCTGCACGCCCCTGACCGTAGACCGAGCCCATGACCGGGGACCTTGCCCATAATCCGGGCATGTGCCCTGACTGGGAATCGAACTGTGATCCCTTGGATCCTAGGTCGATGCTCAACCACTGAACCATGCCCGGCTGGGCCCCTGAGAGGTTTTGCCTAGAGTGTGATTCCTACAATGCATGCTGCCCAGGAGTCTGGGCCTGAGCGGGGTCTCTGTGGGAAGACACAGCACAGCCATGAACATCACCTGAGCCCCTGTGCCAGGTCTCCCAGGGCAGGAGACTAGGCATAGCCTTCTTAGCAGCACAGGCCTTTGAACGTGACCGGCTTATCCTAGAGCCTCCCGTGATTAGAGACCAAGAAAAGGTTGCTTTTAGGTGAGTTTATTGCTCCTGGTCTGCTTGCTAATGGTGTAATTATCCTGTTATAAGCTGCAACCATTCAGAGGTTGGTCCTGAGTGTCAGATGCTTATAGTCCCACTGAGTCCCTTGTCCTTGAAAGGCGCCGTTGAAGAAAACCCAGATGCTTCTTGTCCCATAGTCACCACTCAACTCCAGACTGGCTGCCCCTTGGAAAGCTCTCCTTCCACTGAGCACCTACTGTATGCCCACCACTGTCCGTGGCAACCCTGAGAGGACATGGGAACTGAGGGGCTGGGAAGTTTGGTGACATAACTCAGCCAAGGAAACACCTTCACCAAGTTTAGAGCTCAAACTATCTGACAGCAAATTCCACAAACCAGTTAAATGATCTTTACATAAGCATTTTCTTTCCAGCCCTGTGGTTCATATGCTTTTCCAACATAAGTCCCTTGCATCAGAAGCCATGCATTTTTTATGTGAATGGCCGCACCAAAAACTGATGCCACCTTGGGTCTGGTCACTCTGCTCCTTCGTGCCTCCAACTACAAGGTTGCACTAAAGATAAATAGGTCAGGTCAGTATATTTAAATAATTAGAAGAGTATCTAACACTTAGATAAGATTCAGCAATCACTCCGTTACCACATTTGATGGCATTGGATGCCCAGAACCTGCCTGTTGAAGCAAGTTCTGGTCGCCTTCTCTGGCACAGGTGCTGTAGTTGGTTGTAAGGCCCCTCAGGTGGTCTAGGGTACTAGACTGGCTCATAGACGACAACAGCAGAGCCCTGGATGCCTCAGGTCACCCTGACACTGGGTGTGAGAAGGAAGGCTGCCAACCTAAGGAATCGGTGAGCGTTTGAATAGTTATGTCCCATGCCACAATGCAACCTGCCATGCAGGCTGCCTGGGCAGAGAACACAGGGACGGTTTCTGTTCTAGAGGAATAGATGTGAGCGTGATGAGGATGTGTGTGTGCACATGTGCAAAATATACACAAGTGCTGGGTGCATTTACTTTTCTAACTGTAGGTTCGTCATAGGAGAAAGAGATCAGTCATCAAAAGATCTGTAAACGTGTTAGGTAGATGGTTCAAGTATTATCCCATTTTGCAGATGTGGCAATGAGGGCCAGGGATGTTAAGGGCCTTGCTCAGGGTCACATACAGCTATGGGTTTCAGACCTGAAATGGGAACTCAGGCCTGTCTGCTCTTGGCACAGTTTTCTTCTGTGCTCTGTGGCCTCTGATACAAAAATGCATGTAGATAGCTCTCTAGATAGACGAGGAAGTGGGTGGAGATGTGCCATAGGCAGTGAGCCCTGTGCGCCATCCAGTAGAAAAACAGGCCTTTAGAACTTCAAAATACCCAGACCCTTGTTTGGCACACCCTGGGCTCCCCAGGAAGGGCACAGCTTCTGGCTTCAAAGCCACCCACACCTGGTGACCGGAAACCCAACTGCAATCACAGGTTTCCTATGCAACAAATGGGGATGGAATCCCCACATGGGAGGGCTGGGCATGCAAGACACCTGCCACCTCGCTGGCTCATACCCAGTGGTACTTCATCAAGGCTGTGGGAGGCTCCCACCTCCATGCTATGTGCCTGGGAACCACTGACTGTCAGAACTGGAGGTGGTGTGCACAAGCCATGGGCCTGAAGGGGTGGAGGTGGTGGGGAGTGCAGCCAGTGGGGCATTTCTGGTGTTCAGGTTACTACTTTCCGTGGGACGAGAGAACTCTGGGTATGGGAGAGAGATGCAAAAGACTCTGGGTCCTGACTATGGTTGGGCGACATTTGTAGACTTTATTTTTCCCGCAGATTGTTAGAAATACCTAGAGTTCAAGAGATAAAATTCCTGGTCAACAGATTGTGTTCTGTACTTTGGCATCCTGCACACTTGCAAATCTAAACCTCAAAGCAAAACCAGCCCAGGGTGCTGTGTTCCTGGTGGACCTTTTCTGTGTCAGGAAGGGAAGACTTGTGGGTGCTGGTCTCACCATGTGGCTCAATAGAAAGAGCTCTTGGGAATCTAAGTGATCACATTGCATTGCTTCAAGTGGAGAAGTTATTTTGAAAGAAAACAAAGAAATAGTTCCACTCTTATAGAGTGAAAACTGTATTGTCCTTGAATGTTGGGTGGATAGTGACCTAAGAGCCACCCCAATGCTGTGGATTTGAGGGGCAGGATTTGGGGTATCACCAGATGCAGCACCATTTCCTCCCCTGGGGTTCTCTGATGACTGAGGGCATGCCAGTGGGCCTGGATCTGCCTTGGGGCTGTGTGTGACTAGGGAGAGAGGGAAGTAAGGACGCCAGAGTCCAGCATGTGACTCGTTAGTGCCATGCTGACCAGCCTAATTCACTGGCTGGCCCTCAGAGCTGCTGAAAGTGCAGGAGAGAGTGGCTGACGGGGGTCCGAGGTGTGCAGCGTGGGGTAGTGGGCTTCCCTTTCTTTCCTGTGCTTGTATATCAAAGTCAGGGTCTTTCCTCCCAAGAAAACATGGATGATCCTCGCTGCTTGGTTTTGATGCATTGAGTCTCTTACCTCAATCTTACTGAATATACAAGTGCACTGGGGTCCCCAGGTGTGGTGTCTTCAGAATATCTGCCCAGGATGCATCAGCTCTGGGTCCCCAGGCGTGGCGCTGCAGCAGGTCTTCCCTCCCACGGGGTGCACCTTGGCCTTCATAGTAGAAGTTGAGGGATGCTGCCCATCTGTAGGTTTTACAGCATCACCTGTTACTGGAAGTTGACACACACAGATAAGTGTGTTTCTGTCTCACTGAAAAAACTGGGCCTCGTGTGGTTTGAGGAGATAGCATTTCGGTGGTGCATCCTCTCCATTGCAACTTCAGCTCTGTCGCAGTACACAGCCACAATAAAATGGTTTATAACCTGCAGGAGTGCTTGTGTCTTTTCCCAGCGCTTCATGTCCCCAAGAATGGCGCCGTTCCCAGGGGTGTCTGGTTTCCCACCGCCATTGACCAAGCCCCACACTGTCCTTAAGCAGCAAGAACTGGTTTTGCAAAGTAAGCTGATACCTCCGGGTGTCCTCCGCGTGTAAGGATGGGGGCTTAATAAGTTACTGGACCTTTGAGGAGGCAGAATGACCCTTCTCCTCCCTGCCCCCTTTCCTGGCTCCTTAACACTTGAGCAGGCAAGGAGAATGAAGGAGGGCCCTGCCTTTCCGTGGCGTTGGGGAGGAGGGCCCGATCAAAGAAAGCCAGTCTTGCCTGGAGCCCTTTATGGCCCCTGAAGTTCCTGGCCGACTCCCCACTGGAGCCCGGCAGGCCTGGGCTTTAAGCAGACTCCCTGGGAGATGAGCCTTTCTGTTTAACTGACTGACCCAGGCGCCCAGCCGAGTCAGGGCACAGCGGTGGCTCTTTCACCCCATCTCCAACTCTGAGCTGATGATGGGGAGAAGGGGACTTCTGCAGGCAGCTGTGGGCCTTAAGCTTTTTGTGGGTTTGGCAGAAAGGCCCTGGGGCTTGGAGCATGACAGGTGCGGGGAGGAGTGCAGTGGAGCATGGAAGCCAGTTGGAATCTGACCTGGAGCTTTTCACTGTAACAGTGTTTTAAAAGTGTGTAGGATTCTCCTGAAAACTTTCTGGGTTATGTAGTGTTTGGTGCTCTTTCACAGACTCTTTACCTGCTTAGAGATGCATGTCTGACTCATACGCCAGCACTTGGCTCTTCCGTCCTTGCCTTCCTCCCACTTGCTAAACACGGGTGTGCTTCTCTATGCAACATTTTCTGAAAACTTGCAGTGTACTCATCCACTCCAGATGACCAGAATTCTATCAGTGTCATTTTTCAGAGGTTTTTGAGTACTCCTGTATAAATAGTAATGTGAGTTTTGTTCTTATTGGACAAACATTTATTGAGCATTTATATGTGAAGACAAAAACATGAGGACATGAATGAGGTGGGGAAGGACCCTCCTAGTCTCAAGATCACACTAGAAGCTGGAAGGTGAGCCCCAGGAGGAGGGTCCCTCTGGGATTCCATCCCAGAGCACCAAGGTGCTTTCTCACAGTGGGCCTGTCCAGTGCTCAGCCACCTTGCCCTGTCCTGATGTCCTGTAGCATATACTCAACCCCAACCCCCTTTGCCTTTACTTGACTTTTCTCATCCTGTTCTGAGGGTAGAACCATTCTCCAGTAATTCAACTTCTTAACGGCATAGAAAGCTCAGTGTTTGTGCATGTTGGGTTCCAGCGGGCCCTCTGGAAACGGGGAGCGAGTAAGGCACTCAAGTGGGAGGCCCAAGCCAGCGGAGGTGCCGGACCTGGCTGTGGAAGGCTGTCGCTGGCACCTGTCCATGTAGCCAAGGAGAGCAGGTGCTGGGATGGAGAGAAAGGAGGTAAGCTCGCGCTTGGGCGGTAGTCAGCTTCCCGCTCATCTGGGCTTGCTGGTGAGGTGGTGCCTGAGACGGGCAGTAAATAACGAGTGAGAAAACTGGCCATACAAGACCAGTCAGACCTCCCAAAGGCTCATCTGTGGGCCCATCCCGTAGCCCTCGGTGGCAAAGGCTGCGTCCTGTACAGACTGGCCTGGAGTGTCTGTGCTTCACCTCTTGACCCTTGACCCTGTTGAGGTGTCCTCCTTGATGTGACCCTCTTCCCGCAGTGTCATCCTTGCCCTTTCAGCCTCTCTCTCCAGCATGAGTTGGCCTGTGGAGTGGGAGGCCTTGGCCAGAGAAGCACTGGGTTTTAGAGTCAGGTTGACTGCAGGTCAAGACCCACACATTAGTTTGTGATTCTGGGTCAGTGTCTGCTCCCTGTGAAGGGAGCATTAACTCTGGGAGTTGGAAAGGATCGAAGCTCTTGGTGAACTCTAGCGTGACGTAACTGTTCTGTTTCTCATCCACTGCCAGCGGGAATGCAAATTGGTGCAGTCACCTGGAAAACAGCCTGGCATTAATGCCTAAAGTTCACCATCCGCATACCACAACGGCCCAGCCAGTTTCAGGCCTAGGTGTATTACCCGAGAGAGTCCTACGCATGGACCCCAAGAGACTTGTGCAAGAATGTTCACAGCATTTCTGTTCACAGCAGAAAAGCTTGGCAACAGCCCAGATGCCCATCAATGGTGGGGGGATGGATGAATACACTGAGTCGTGACTGCACAATGGAATATTATACAGCTGTCCAAACACATTAACTACAGCAACATGCAGTGATGTAGATGGGTTTTAGCGCTATCATAAATATTAGGCAAAAGAGCAGGGGCTCCCAAAGACGACATATAGCACTATTCGTTTTCATACAAAGTTAAGAGCAACTAAAATAAGTGAACTTTTTAGGAATATTTATGGATCCAGTAAAACTGTAACAAAGAGAGCGAGGGAGTGTGTGCTACTGGGGGGGTTTTTAGTGAATTTTTCAGGGTGACATTGGTTAATAAAGTTGGGAGTGTGCGCTTCTGATTCAGGATTCAGGTTGATGGTGTCTTGGATGGGAGGAGGTGGGGTGGGATGGGGGCACCATCTGGTTAGACGTAGGTTATTGTCGAGGTCCTAGCCTTTGTTTTGGGTGGGGGGTTGCAGGTGTTTATTACATTGGGAAAAGTAACCAAATGAAAGTGAGCCATGTGTGACCACAGATGAGCATCCTGAGCCAAGGATTATAATCAGTAATTAACCCAGTTCTGTGCATGTCAGGTCCAACACTCCGCCCCACCCAAAGTCAGTCTTAGCAAAGGCTGTGATGCCCAGTGTTCCCTGGAGGTGGAGGGGTGCAGTCTACTTTTCCGTAGCTGCCCTCCCCCCTGCTTCTCTGCCCACCACCGGCTGGAGTGAGGCTGGAGTGATCTGTGGCTTTGCTCTTCCTTAACCACTTGTTTCCTATCTGTGTCACACAATCGGTGCCTTGTTATAGAGGCCTCACCCACTAATCATCCCCACATGTGTGTATCTTTCTAATGAGATGGTAATTTCCCAGAGGCCAGAGGGCATGTTTTATTCCTCTTATGTGGCCCGTTACTCCCCAGCTCCTGTACTCCCCAGCTCCTGTTCGCCCCTTCTTCCCAGCCTCCCCTCCAGCTAGGCTCGGCCCTGCCCTGCAGCCCGGTGAGGTGTTAGGGGCTGTGTTGAGTGCTGCTTCTGGGAAGTCTTCCCAGAGGGAGGTGGCAGCACGCCTTTCTCCCCCTTCCTCTTCCTTGCTGCCTGGAATTTTCACAAGGGAATGTCGCTGTACCTCAACTCCTGCTCAGACAGACATCACTAATTGATTGTGGCACTCTGCCTCTGAGCCCAGACCTGGCTTCAGAATCCTTCTCAACACGGTGCTCTGGATAGCTACTACCACTCACCTGTGCCTGGCATGCAGGCTTGAACCCTCTTTATAACCTCTGGTATCATAGTGAGTTACTCGTGTAAGAGCTCCTTGTGCCTCCCAAGGCTTCAGAGTGGGACCTCTGACCCCAGGAACTGCTGTAAGCACTTTGGACTGTTGGAAATGGCCTCAAAGATTAGGCTGGACCACCAGCATCATGCTCGGTAGGACTGCACAGCCTGTTCCAGCTGTAGGACCTTCCCATTTGCCATTCCCTCTGCCTGGAATTCTCTTACTCCACATCTCACTTGGCTCACCTTTTCTCCACACTGTTCAACTGTCATTTCATCGCAGGACCTCTTTCATCACCTGTCCCTATTAGCTTCGTTTTCCATCACTCTTGACCATCCTACCCTGCTTTATTTTTCTTTTTAGCACTTGGTTCTTCCTGGCACATGCATATGACATATTTATATGCCTCTTTATATCCCCTCATTTACTACAGTAGCCCCAGTGATCAAAGACATTTCTTGATCAAAGGGATTGGCACTGGCTAATTGCTGGTGCCCCAGGAGGTGCTACCTGCCAGTTAGGATTAAGTGAGATGATACACACAGTATCTAGCCCAGCCTCTGGCTTATTTTAGGCACTCTGATTTATTATCATTCAAAAGAAAGTGTTCTTTGCACTCTGGAAGGGAGAAGGTGTGTTCAGTGGCCTGTCTGAGGTCCTGAGCCATCTGTTCTCACCAGACCCTTCCTCCCTGTGGTCAGTTGGTTCCGTTTAGCCAGCAGTTGGCGAGCATCTGCTGTGGGCAGCACATGCAGAATCCTAGGGGGCAGAGAGCATGCAGAAGTGAGCACGCCACAGCACCTGTGCCCGAGACTCTGAGGTTCCCAAGTCACCTTGAGTGAAGGGTACAGTGTGCCCGGCCTTGGGGGGCACAGACAAAGAAGTGACCACTTCCAACCAAGGGCTTGGGGAGGGGAAGGTATGGGAGGGGAGTGTTGTAGGGTGGAGAGCATTCCATTAGGTGTTGGGAGGGTCAGGCCAGCACAAGCCCCTGCCCCCCCCCAATGTGGCAGCTGCCTTGAAGGTGATACCATCTGTTGAGATTTCACTTCCTGCTGTGATGTTCCTCGTCATAAACTTGTCATTTCTTAACCTGCCTCCTCCCCGGTTTTTCAACTGTGTCCTGAGTTGCCCTCCCCCAGTTTCCTGCTATAGAATAAACTCTTGGTGATAGAAGAGCCCTCCCGAGTTGCTTGCTCTTTAGATGGTCTGGTCATTCGTTGCAACCCCCCCTGATGAGAAGTGACCAGTTCACAGGATTTGTTTGCTAGGACTGTCTGTGCAGCCTGCAGCTTTTTCGGAGGGGGAAGCGGGGTGAAGGAGGCGGTAATAGTCTCACCTCGCTCACTTATCCACTGTGGAAGATTCGCAGTTCCTTGGTGTTCACATAGAACTTGACTGACTTCTCTTCAGCCTTTATTGTGCTCTGAGGCACAGATTGTGTGGCTCTGCCTGAGGTTGGCATCACTCATCAAACAGGCACACCTTCCCTAGAGCCTAGACCTGCCCCTAAAGTTCCCAGCGCAGCACCCGCCATCCCTTTGCAGTACAGGCTTGTCCTCTTGAGACCAGAGGGGAAAAAACAAAGTAGGAGCGGGATGATCAGGGTTCCTGTTCAGTCCTTCCTCCTGCCTGGTCCTAAGCCCTGGGCAAGCGACAGAGAAGGAAAGGGGTTTGGGGTGAGCCCAGGGTGGGGAGGATCTCTGTGTTCCTGAGGAACCCAGGGTGCACTTTCATGCCTGCCTTTAAGGGCTTCACCTTCACTGTGGGCCTCTTGCATTCGTGCACCACGGCGCTGTTCTAAGCTGGGACCCTTGAAGCAGAAGGCAGGTATGTGTGTTCTCTCCAAGCGTGTCTGGAGCACCCACTGGGGGCCATGAGCCAGGCGCTGTGCGTGGTCTCCTGTAGGTTTGGAGTGATGCCTGCCCTTCCAGTCCCTGGAGAGCGAACATAGGGGTTGAGGCTGAGGCCCAGCAGCAATAGGCTGGTGGTGGACCTAGACAGGGGGCTCCAGAGACCCTGCTGCCACCTGAGCAGAGTTTCTGGTTCTCCTCATCCTCGACTGCAGTGCAGGGCAGGGAGGACTCCAGCTCCTCCTCTGTAGGGAGACCTGAGTTGGGGGAGTGCCTTCTGCTTTTTCCTTTGCCTTTGTTGCTACCTCTCCCTGCCACCATCACAACCCCCATACATACACACACACCTGGAGGGTACCTGCTCCTCTTTGTTCCCATTTCAGTGCAATACCACCTCTTCCTGGAAGCCTTTCTGGATTAGTCCTTCCCATGTGCTTCCATTGTCCCCTGGCTCAGATGCCTCATATCCCCTTTGTTAGGGCACTGGACTTGCCAGGGGGTCTGTCTGTTCCCAGGCTGTGGATTCCACAAGGCCCTGGGCACACCCCCTGGGCACCCTCACTGCTTCCTGTCAGTTTTGTTGAGTTTGTCTGCATTTCCTGGATTTGAAGACTGAGGTCTTGTCTGCTTACACCCCCCGAACCAGCACACCATCTGCCACCCAGTTGGTGCCCAGGAAATATGGTGGTGTAAATAGAATGAAAGACTGTCCGCTATTCTCCCTGCCCGCCAGCCTCCTTCCCTCGGGAGATGGAGGCCTGGCTGACTCAGGGAACTTAGTGCATTTCATTCTGTGATGCTTACGCTGTGGAGTGATGAGGGCATGCTGGCTTCCCTGCCTGCCTTTCCCTGACCTCACAGGTCCCAGCAGGCTGTCACCTGCAGCAGAGGCTCCCTGGCACACTTTGCCACTCCTCCTCCTCTGACATGTACCCTGGGAGAGAGGGAGCTGGTGCAGCACTGTCAGGCAGCAAGTATGGGTGCCAGTGGGGATGGATGCCTGCAGGCCTGGGATGAGTGGTGGAGTGGAACAGAGGGGGCCAGAGTGGATGTTTCTATGCTGTGTTTCCCCAGCCCTGCTACCTGCTGACACAGAAAGGCCGTTCCTGTCCCATTGAGCCCCGTGGCTGTGCCCAGGGCAGAAGGTACCTGGGGAATAAGCCTAGAGCCCCGCACCTGATGAGGGCGCAGGGGAGCAGTTTGGGCCCCACGGGCCTGGTAGTGTTGGTGGCTCTTCCAGCCCCTGTGCCAAGCACCCCTGGCCTCCTGTGAGCTCCGCATGCTGCACTCTGGTTGGTGGGTGGTGCGGCTGTTAAGCCCTGTACCTTCCCTTGCCTGCCCATCAACAACATTTGACTTTTCCAAGAAGCTCAAAGAAAGGGGCTTTACAACTGCTGGTTCAAAGTGTTAGATTCCTCACCACCATAAAATAGGGTTCCTCGCATCACCCCAAGCCACAGATGCTGCTGTTTGAATGGGGAGCAGAGGACAGCGCACCCCAGACCCACCCCAGGCATTGAAGTGTGAAGACAGATCCACCCTTCCCTCCCCATCCCTGTCCTCATCTTCTCAGTCCTTCCTCCTCTGCCCCAGAGTCCCCACTGGAGGGTGGTCCTGTCCATAGGAGCCCCTCAGCAGACACTGTTGAATGGAAGTGAGTCCCAGAAAACCTGGGCATCTAGACCTGAATCTGATTCTGTGCCCTCATGACTTTCTTCTCCAGGCCTCAGTTTCCCTGCTCTAGATAATCTGTAAGGTTCTTCTGGGGTTAAAATGCTGATTCTCACTGGTGCCCTGCTGTTGCTGGGATCTGTACACAGGGGTGTGCGTCCCCCTGTGGGTCCATCTTGGCCCTGTGTGCCCGTCCCACCTGGCACCTGTGGCGGCTGAGGGCATCACTGCAGAATGCCTAACACCCAGCTTTGGCTGCTGGTAACCAGGCTTGGATTTACTATGTAAGATGACTTCTGAAACATCATTTGTGGGCAGAAGCTCTTCTCAGGAGATGAAAGCAGTGCCCCTCCCCTGCTTCTGGGGCTGCCCCCACCACCTTCCTCTGCAGGGCTCAGAACAGGCACTTGCTAGCATCAGATAAGGTGACTGCACCCACAGAGCAACCCCAGGCATCATAGCAGCCCTAAAAGGAGGATGGCAGGCACTCGTGGGGGACACTTGAGGTGTTCCCAGTCCCGTCCCTGTTGGGTTTCCCCTGAGTTCTTCCAGGAAGCATGTGCACTTGCCTGTTTTCAGATTTGGCAGCCCTATGTAACTCCATAAAGACGTGCTGTGCTCCTCTGTGCCAGCCTTGCACCCCCTTTTCCAGCCCCCCTCTTCTGAAAAAGCCAGACATCCCTTAGAGATAGTGCTAGTCCTGTTACAGATGAGTCCCCTTACAGATGGCTTAGAGAGGGGCGGCAACTTGCCCAAGGTCACACAGCAGGCAGCTTTGCCCTCCCTCACGTGGTGGTGTTTGAGTTTCCAGGTGCTCCTTCCACAGGTCTTCTCTTCTGTCAGCTTAAAGGAAATATTCGTTTGCCTTGCTGCAAACAAAGAATGGGCTGGGTGTGTTTCTCTGAACACAGCCACGAGGACCTGCGGTTACAAAGTGTTCCTGGGAGGGGGTTTTCTGATGATGCGTTAACTGCAGACAGCCTGAGTTGGTGGCCTAAAATCACCGGGCCCTGAGATGCCATGTGGCCTAGTAAGGGGAGCCAGTGCTGCTGGGCTGATGAGGCTCAAGCAGGTTTCAGGCCCTGGGGATCCCAGATTAATTGAGACAAGGTGGAGCAGATGGCTCGAGTCTATCAGCAGCTTCCCGTGACAGCCTCTTAACATGAAAGCACTTCATTACCCACTCGTTCCGCCAGCGCCCCTGCCCCAGTGCAAGCGGACCCGCGGAAACGGCCGCCCCTGTGCTGATGGAATTACAAGCACGTGGCCCGAGGGCCGGGCTCTGCACAGCCAGCCAGCCGAGGATAAATCATCAGGCTTACGTCTCCTCTCAGCAGCCAAATTAGAAAATTGTGCTCCTGGCGGGATATCCCAGAGAGTGGGCTGTGGCTCTTGGTTTAGGGGTCAAGTCCCTGTTGTACTCAGATGGGGTGACACTCTGGGAGGCGTGATTGGTGGGGTGGGGGGCAGCAGGCTGTAACTATCACCAGTCACTAGGGAAGCTACAAGGCAAATTGGCTGCAGAAAGTGCCCCCGTTTGGCCATCGGGAGGTCGATGTGGTAGGGGGGGCAGCTCACCAGCTCAGTGTCCAACCCTGCCCTTGCTCTAGGTCCTGCCATTAAACCCCATCACCAGCATTGTGCTGTGGTCCCTCAGATTGGGAATTCTAGCAGTTCTTGTCCTGACCGCATGTTGGGCGGAGAGCAGAGATGGGACCCTCCTTGTGGCTGGGTGTGTGTTTGCCAGGGCCAGGTTGTCAGGCAGTTTTTGTTTGGGCCAAGGAGTTGTTGCAGAGCGTTCAGGAACCCTTCGTGGCCAGATCCGGGTGGGAGGTGCGGAGGTGTGTCACCTGGAGGGGTGCTGAGTGCTGGTGTGAGCATAAACTCCAGGATGAGTGCAGGAGCCCTGACTTCGTGGGTCTCTCTTTGGGGTGCCCTGTGGGTGTCTCAGCCTTTTCAAAGCCCAGAGGCGTCTCCCCTTAGCTAGAGAAGTGGGGTTTGTGGAAGTGTTATCGCTATGAAGTTAGAAGTCTCCTCCTTACTCAGGGCACTGGAATGGGGCTGGCATCTTGGGAGACCGTTCTTGTCTGAGTCATTTCTGGAGTTCAGGAATGGAAAATTAACCTTGCTATGCATCCTTGGCTCAGAAAACTATCCCATTTGGGATTTTACAGTTGGAAAGCGTGGTGTATTCAAACCAGTATTACTAATTGACTTTGGGATGTTTTTAACTTGTATTAACATCTACAGGCTATGGAATCTTAAGTCTTCTACATAGCGGCTGATTTGCCAGGTTTCGAGGCATAGAAGATAGCAGGAACCACCATCGTGGTCCTGGGGCAAAGCATTTGGTTTTTATAACTTGGTTCCCTCGATAGTGTGAGAGAGAGAGAAGACACCTCTTCTAAAAGAGACATTTGTTTTTCAAAAACAAATTTTGAGAAGTATTTTCTGATCAGTCTAATTTTGTCACCTGTCACTATTAGCAGCTTTTTGCCACCTCTCAGTGGGAAGTTGATTGACAAGGCAAAGTGTAAAAGTGCCACAGAAGTGAGCAGATAGGTGTTAGGAGTTGAGCAGAAAGGAAATCATGTGTGTTTAAGGGCTTCAAGGGTGGCGGTGTGGAGGAGGTGGCATTTTTGCTGTGCTTTGGAAGATGAATAGGGTTCTGACTGTTGGTAATCAGGGCCAGGGATGTGCAAGGAAGAGAGTATCTGTGGGAAACACAGAGTGCATATAGCACAGTGTAACCAAAGGCTTGACTTGCTGGCCACACTTAACAGTTAATACACGTCCCAGCTCTCTCCTTCACCTGCCAGCACTCTCCCAGCCCAGCTCAGAAGCTGCCGCCTCTCTGGGAAGCCTTCCTGGACTTCCTGGGCAGAGTTTGGCAGTGCTCCTTTTGCTGTGCTGCTCTGACACCTGTCCTTTTGTGCTAGGACTGCCTACCTGTTGGCCTTAGCTAGGCTGAGCGTTTTCGGCTCACAACACTGTGCTATGTGAGTGCCAGGTGCGGTACTCAAAGCTGACGTCACTCAGGTTTCTGATTTTCAGTATTGACTCTGACAGCGTGGATAGGCTCTTTGTGTTTCTGTGGCTTGTGGAAGGCACATTTTGTTGTCTGGATCATCTTGTTCTCCTTGGCAACCATGAGCATCCTCATCCATCTCGATGCCTCTGCTGAGTGTTTGTCTTAACTCTTCTGGGATTTCCCTCTCACTTACTCTGCATTAGCAGCTCCTGTTCAGGCCCCTCCTCCCCCCATGGTGGGTCATTCCGTGGACCTAAACTCTGGCCTTTAGCAGCATTTATTTTTCCTTCCAGGCAAAATGTCAAGAGATAAAATTTCATTTCATTTAGGGGGAGAAAAAGATTTCTTCTCATTTCTTTATGAAATCATTGTTCTTAATCCAACAGTCCCAGTGTTTGGAGTGGAAACAAGATAACCTTTGCTGCACACACACACAAAAGTGTTTACAGCCTGCAGCTTTAACAGGACCTGGCATTTCTTCCAGCAGCAGCAGAGAATGACCTTTCTGTGTGAGCAGCCACAGAGGTCAGCATGGCCCTGGCAGGACTTTAAGCCTTTTCAGTGAGGCCCCTGCATCGCCTTAGGTGGTGGGTGGCACTCTGGGATCCCTGAGCCTCTGTCTTCTAGTGGCTGGTGCTCTGGAAGCCCAGGCCTTCCCCCAGCCTCTTGCCATAGCCCACAAGGCAGGGTCCAGGGGAACAAGCATTTGGCATCACGGGCTCAGTGAAGCCATGGACCTGGGTGTTAGTCTCGTTTGCTGTAGGGTGGCAAAGTGGTTCTGTCATGCATGACCACTTACTTGGTTGTCTTCAGGTTATGCATGTAACCAGATGCCTCTGGATTCTTCTCATTGCTCTCCCCCATCATCTTTCCTGTCACTAGCAGAACACGATCACCTACAAAGCCTGGGATGGGGCACCCCCTCCGTGTCTTGTACTTTTCCCCACCGAGTAAACCTGCATTTGTCAGGAGACCATTCTAGTAGGAAGGAGGTATCTTCCTCCCACTAGCCTTCTGGGTTCTGTTCTTAGACCTTCTTTCCACTGGTGACCTCTGAGAGCCAGTGCTAGAGGCCTCGAGACTCTGGCCACCCTGCACTCTCCATGTCACCCTTGGTTCCCCCTGGAGGTTCCAGATCAGCTAGCTGGGAATCCGATGCTGTTCGACTGGCTGGGCTTGTTGACACCCTGTGCAGACACAGATGCAGTCTCTGGGACCCACCAGCTGGGGTGACAGACGCTTCCTGGGGAGTGGTCCTGGCCTGTTCCATCCCTCCCACATGTGTAGGGCTTTGTTTTTGTGACAGTTCTAGGAGAGACATTGGAATTGATATCAACTTATGATCCAGGAGATCTCAGTTCAATTCCCAGTCAGGGCACAATGCTGGGATTGCCAGCTCGATCCCCAGTAGGGGGTGTGCAGGAGGAGGCAGCTGATCAGTGACTCCCTCGTCATTGATGCTTCTGTCTCTCCCTCTCCCTTCCTCTCTCTGAAATCAATAAAGATATATTTTTTAAAAAAATTTTACATTTGCAGCCTAGGTGGTGTACATTACAGACACTTTCCAGCCTCCTGCTGCTGAGAATCCAAATACACCCACCCTCCTCCGGTCCATTTTTGTGACTTTTCCTTTGGTTCGTTTAAAGCAGTTACCAACGGGATCCTTCAGAATGCCACTAGTGCAGTTTCATTTATGAACAGGAGAGCCTGAGGTTTCCCAGCATCTTGGATTAGGATCTGAGAGCAAACCCGGTACAAAGTCCACTCTGGATCACAGATTTTAACTCCCCCCACCCTCTGTGGGATGGGGCATCCCCAGGAGGGCCGAACTTCAAGCCTGACTCTGCTCTGCTGCCTGTATCAGGCCACAAGGACTGGGTGACAAGACAGAGCCTGCATCGAGGCTTGTATGCACCCTTGTCTCTGCCTGGGGATGTGACAGTGGCCTTTATGAAGGCCTGGGTAGCTCTAGGAGGTGCCCAATTTGGGGAATGCTCAAGCACACCACTGGACTTGCACTCTCCAGCCTCACTCAGCCCCACCCCACGCAGCTGGCTGGGGTGTGACCAGGTGCCCACCAGCAGTCCAGTGTCAGCTGCAGCCTCCACAGTGGCTTTCTGTTCCCAGTGCCAGGCAGGAGGGTCTACTCATCAGCAACCTCCTCACGTCCCCACTAGATGGAGGGCTTGGCCTGTTGCCCTGGAGGCCCTGCCAGGCCGAGGGGATGCGTTTGCTAGGCTTTCCTCAGGGACTGAGGGCCACCAGGTCCCCTCAGCATGGGTGTCGGGGTGCATGACAGCCACCAGCCACATGTGGCTGTCAGGATCTCCTGATGCCGCTAGTGTGACTCAGGAATTGTTAATTTAAATTTAAAAACTGATGCTCGATTCAGTTAATGGAAAGCTTTTCAGTGTGTTTGGAGCAACTTGGGTATGCGAAGCTACTTTTTCAGATCAAATGTTTCCAAGGAAAACATAGCATCAGAATTAAAATGCACTATGAGTATAAACTACACACTCCTTGTGAAGAAAGAATGTGAAATATTCATGACGTCATGTTGATTACATGGTCAAGTGTTAATATTTTGGGTATAGTGGCTTCATTAAAGTATATTATTACAATATTTTCACCTGTTTCTTTTTACTTCCTGAGGGTTGCTACTGGATCATTTGAAATTAATGTGCATCGTCTCCCATTATATTTCTTCTACCCTCAACACTCACCACTCTGAGCCTGCTTTTGCTGGAAATGTGCTTGGCGGTCCTTTAAGGGGGAACACTTAATCGCTCTGGAGTGGTTTTGGTCACAGAATTAGGTCTTAGGAGACCCATGGTGCTTTGAAAGGAACATATTTAAAACAAAAACATTGTTTGTAAAGTATAACCTTTTTTTTTTACAATTTCCTTTCAGTTTTATTTTGTGTATTGTAAAACATTACTTCTTAATTGTACAAGTGACACATATTTCTTGGGGAAAATTAGCAAGTCCTGATCAGACAAAGTTAAACATACATGGGTTTTCTAGTGGTGTTTCCAGCCATCTTTTGTGTAATCATTAGCACGAAAGCACTGCTCTGCACCATTAGAGACCTTCAAGGTGCTCACCCATGCTGTCCCCCTTTAGAAACCTGCCAGCTTCCTCCAGCACCCTGAGCCGGGGACTGCTGCTCCACATTGGTGGACAATGGCAGAGGGAAGACCAGACGGGACTGTAGATGGCTGGGCAGTGGTAACAAGAGGATCTTCTGGAAGCTGGGAGTGCTTGAGTGGTGTGTGAAGGGGTGGGAGGGGCAGAGCCTCTGAGACTCGGTCACCTGGTGGGAGTCCTTCCTTGTGCTGGCAGAGCAGCTGGAAAGTGGATTTCGTGGATTTTGCTGTTTTTCCCCAGGGTAGGACTGGGAAACCCTTTGGTGAGCCCTTTACTTGAGAGACAGTTTTCTTAGGTTGAATTTTCCCAGGGCCTGAAGGAGGGCTGAGGCTGTTACACAGCACAGACTTCTGTCGGACCCAGGTATTTACCGCTGAGACATGTTTAAGAAAACATCAGCCTCTCTGATGCAGTGGCCTGTGACCCCAGATAATAAAGACAAACTGTCCAACACCGAGTGGAGAGGGCCCAGTGTGTTGGGAGTGAGTTGCACCTCATGGGTTAGTATCCCTGCCCCCAAGTTCTGGTGCGGGCAGGAGCCACAGAAGGATAAGAAGGGAGGGTAGGGTCCGTGCACAAGCTGTTTGACGGCGCTGGCATCCCCTGGCCTGCGTGCCCAGGCCTCCATTCTAATCGGATGATCCAGAGAGTTCCGGGCTGTTCCTCTGGGCCGGCTGTGTAATCGGCCCCTTTATCAGTGCTCGCTGGCAGGATACTGAAGGCAGAAATGCAGCGAGTTATGCAATAGAGCGACTCCTGAAAAAAGTTGGAAACCTTTCTTAAAAAGGCTTAAGAAGAGTTTTGTTGGTGAAGAATTTCTATAGCAACCACTTTTATAAAGCCAAGAATACGCTGTAACCTACCCCCTTATTTGTCTTCTATAAAATTAGATTTTTATCTTCTGATTTGTAAAAAAACAAGACCCTTCTGGACAGGGAAGATGACCTGCCCTGGAGGTGCTCTGGGGAACGAAGTGGTGGGTCTGGGTGCGAGCCGGCACACTCTGAGGCGGGCTTGTCAAAGACCCCCCAGACAAGGGCCGTGACTGATGGCTGGTGCCTGGGCCTGCTTTCAAAGACCCTTGGTGTGAGGGCCAGAAGGCAGCTCGTTTCCCGCGCCACCTCTCTGACGGGTGCAGATTAGCTGTGATTTATCCCTCTCCCAAGGAAGTCGCTGCTGTAGGAGAGAAGTCTCATTTACAACGTGTACCAGAGACTTGCTGAGTGCCTGCATCCTGAATCGTCAGGCTATAGAGACCCAGCAGCATCTCTTTAATTTTCATTCTGTATTTTTAATTGTACAAGCAAACCATACCATAAATATAAAGACATCTTTTAAAAGACTCTCATACCTGATCCTGCTATGTTAACATGGCATGTTAACATATCTTTTTCCCCCCCGAGGTCTCTGTACATATGCAGACATAATCTTTATGGTTATGATCAAGGCAGAAGTACAATTAGCTTTGACTTCACATTTATTTGTATCTTAAACATTCCTTTCTCTTATGTAGCATGTTCATAGTTACCGTGTTGTGGCTGCACATGCATCCAGTGACTTGATAAACTGTCATTTTCTTAATCATTCTTTATTTGTTTCCTGTTCTTAATGGTATCTTTTCCTCTTTGTTTCTGTAGGAAGTTCTCCAGCAACTGATCGTAATGAACTTGCCCAATGTTTTGATGATTGGCAAAGACCCCCTGTCTGGTGAGTGAAAGCCGCCCCCCGGGGTGCTTGGCCGGTGCCATTGGCTCTGGGCAGCTGTTGGACACAGGGCTCCGGCTGCCAGCTTGGAGCCAGCACAGTGAAAACACGTGATCATTTTGGTGAGGTTTTAAAGGGTGGGTTTATTAACCTGAGGCACAAGGCCAAGAGCACATTTCTTCCTTAAGAACGAATCCTTGCAACCCCTCACATTGGAGTGCAGAGGCCAGGGGCCCGAGTCATATGGTGGCCTTTCTGGGGATCTCTCCTCCTCAGTAAATGTGGAATCAATGACACCATCACAGGGTGGGTGACTTTTGGTGAAAAAGTAAGAATCTGTTGAGGGAACTCATATCTCTCTTCCATGGGGTCCTGTGATGCTCATTCAGTATGTGGTATATCTCACCAGGAAGTCCTGTCATGTCCCTGTTTTTCATGTCTCCCGCTGCACCCTGAGGCCCAAGAGGGCAAGGGTTCCAAGTCCTAGCCTCGGACACACAGTGTAACCTTGAAAGACAGAATGAAATGTGCTCCTGGACATCTTCCAGAAAGTCGGAGCTTAATTCATGCTTGTCAGGTAGTTCCCTGGTGAGTTAAACAGGGCGGCAGACCTTCTCCCCCCACATGGGGTGCGTCTGCATGCACCGTGGCCGCTGGACATCAGCTTGCAGGCCCCAGGGACAGATGTCTCGCTGGCAGGGACTTCCTATGTTCCAGTGGAGACCTTGATGGTGTTCTGGGGCCTCCTGTTGTAGGTCAGGGAGTGCAGGAAGGCTTCCTCACGGGAGAGGCTTTTACAGAAGGAACTAAGCTGTCCTCTGTTGCCATCTCCTCGGGGCACTCTCACTGAGTCTGGTCATCCTACTCCTGTTTATATCACAGTAGCTGAAGTTGCCTTGAGGTGGAAGGGAGAGTGCTCCAAGTGGCCAGCCAAGGACATTACTCATAGAGGAGCAGTTCTCATTTACTGTCATAGCCCTGAGACCAGCAGCAGCAGCTTAGGGGGACACCGGGAATCACGTTGCTGGGGGGGAGGGGTCCCTCTTGAGCTGAAGCTGGCTGATGTGTCTGCCTTTTCTCTGGGTGAGCCAAGAGGAAGAGGTTTCCTTGACCTCCGGTTAGTCCTCAGCCAGGCTGGCCCACGAGCCCTCACACCCCTGCACTCTGGCTTCGATCCCGGCTGTGCACACCCTCGCCCACTCCACACATTAGTAATGGGGAGCCTTTGTTTTGCCTCCCACTTCCCTCCCTGCCTTTGGCCCATTTGTATTCCTGCTTTATTTCATGGTTCCTCCAGGTAGAAGATACCAGATGCAGCCCATCCCAGCCACAGCCCCGGGCCTGGACACGGCTGGGACTCTCGTGATTTCTGTAGTAACTTCATGAAAGTTGGGGTCTGCTTTGCTGAGCAGAATTGTGTTGCCTCTCCTGATTTATTGAGGGCTGGATTTACTGGGGAGAGAGGAGAAAGGTGCTGAGAGAGGTTGGTGGTTCAGGCTTGGTTCTGCTCTTCCATTCCATCCGGAAGTAGCTGCCTAAGGAGACTCGAGGAAGGCCAAGGAGCAGGAAAGGGGCTCTCACTACTCAAGTGCTTGGTGAAGCCTAGCACGTGGTGGACATTGTACATGTATCAAAAAGTGGGAATAAAAAGGTGCTTCTGGGATGTGACTGTGCCATCCCCAGTTATAAATGAGAAAACAGAGGCTCATGGAGTTTAAGTGACAAGCCATCGGTCCCTCAGTCCATAAGAAGAGGTGCTGACTGGAAATCGGCTCCGTTTGACCCCTGAGCCTAAGCTCCCCATTTGTGTCACACACATGTACGTGTTAGGCTGAGCTCTAGATGATTGCCAATATTCAGCCACTTTGACCTACAAAAATGGCATTCGGTGTGGTTCAACCTAATATTAAACATGTTCTCCCCCACCCAGCCACCCTGCATAGCTTGCCTACCTTCCTGTTGATGTCTCCCCTTCCCTGTCCCTGTAGGTGTCCCCACTTCCTGCTGCCCTCTGGGGACCTCTGATCCACCAGGCATCTCCACACACCAACCCTGGCTCCAGCCCTTCCCTCAACAGAGTCTCTGTTCCAGTCTCTTTGTGAACCACACAGGCTGTAGAAATTGTTCGTGTGCAGAGAGCACAGGTCCCCACCTGGGGTCTGGCACTGAACGGAAACATCTGCAGAGATGTGGATGCTGATTTTTTTAAAAAACAACAACAGCAGCTTTATTAAGGTGTAATTTGCATACCATAAAATTTATCCACTTTAAATGTATGATTTAGGGATCTTGTTCATAAAGTACAGAGTCATGCAGCCTTCACCACAATCCAGTTTTAGAACAGTATTGGGGAGCTGATTTAAAATTGTGACACGTGAATAGGTACCCAGCATCATATAAAACTGATAATCATCAATCAAAGAGGCTGCCCCCCCCCCCCCACTCTGGAGAAGTCAGAGATGAGATGGTTAGGGCTGGGGAAGTTAAGGACAAGAATCCCACCCACGCAGCAGGCTCAGAGGGGGAAGGGCTACCTTACCGTGATGTCAAGACCAGGGGGATTTGAGCTGGATGCACGCATGGGTAGGTTTTGATACCGTTCCGGGGGGGTGGGGGGGGGCTCCCAGTGCAAAGCAGGTTGGCACGTCCCCAGCAAGAAGATACAAACCTGAGTGCCAGAAGCAGAGGAACATATTTATGGAATAGGGTTTCCACTTTTAAATTTCAAAAATAGATGTGTGAAGCATTTGGGGTTTCTTTGTAATTAAAGAACAAAGTTGGTTTCTTTCTGAGTGGTTGCCTAGAAGTCAGGAGGAGGGGCCACTTTTTTGCTAATTCTGTCATACACATTTCAGGAGCATGCTGGAGCTCTTTCTGGCTGGTGTTGACAGTGTACTGCCATTTATAACATTTCATAGTGTTTGGTTATTTCCTGGTTTTGGCAAATGCACCATAGTGGAGTCAGGTGCCAGGGACAGGACAGATCCCAGCAGAGCATCTCATCCACCCCTCCCCTGGTCACACAGTGATGCTGGAAGACCGTGAGACGCCAAGCATTAGCCCTCCTTCCTCTGATCTAAAAAAGCGAAATGTCACAACTCATATGATTATGAGGTTCTTTCTGTGTGTGTCACACACCTCCCTCACCCATCGGACAAAAGGATGTTGTTATGTTTACTTCTGCCCTGGGATTTGAGGATAGCCCAGTAAATGTAAAGAAACCTTTCATATACTTTAAATTGCTTTTATGACCTCTCCTCAGTATTCATCCCTCTTGGCCCCAAATCCTCATTCTCTCCTTTCCTGTTTTGAACCTCGGATCAGCTGTCTGGATTTCCTCTCTGATCATGCGCGGTTAGCTCTCTCAGTGGGATATCCATCCCTGGGGACATGTCTGTCCAGTGCCTTGTTACTGTAGACCCGACTTCTTGGAGTTTGGCCTGGGGTCCTGCAGGACCCTGCTCTGAACCCCTCCGTGATTTGCATGTGATGGCACTTAGCAGAAAAGCCATTTCCTTGGCAGCTGGTTTATGTCCAGACTCTCAGACTGGGTGTCATAGGGTGTCCTTTGTTTTGTTTCTTGCTGGTTAGTTCTTACCCTTTTCTCTTACCCTATGCCCGTTCCTTTAGCCTGTTCCTTCAGGCAGGTGCCTTGGCTCTGCTTTTAAAACATCTGCGCTCTCCTCTCGTCCTGCCCCACCGCCACTCTGCCACCCTGGTTCCAGCCACCACCTTCTTTTGCCTGGCTGCGCCCCGGAGTAGCCTTCTTACCGCCTGTCCCTGCAGCCTGTTCTCAGCACAGCAGCCAGAGCAGTCCTCTTAGAAAGTTACTCAGATTGTGTCACTTTCCTTCCCCCACCCTCTTAGCACTAGGGCCTGTGCAGTGGCTGTCCCCTCTGCCTGGAATGCTTTCCCCTCAGATACAAAAACAGCTCCTTCAAGTGTCTGCTGAAATGCCACCTTCTCAGGGCAGCCCACCTGACCTCCCTGTTTACCGCTAGAGCCTCTCTCTTGGGACTCGCTGTCCTCTTATCCTGCTCTGCCACCTTTTTTCATAGCCTTTATCACTCTCTGTATCATTTACTTATTTTTTTCACATCTATTGCTTTGCTTAATTTCCTCCTCTAGGATGTAATCTCTTGTGAGGGCACAAATCTTTGGGTTTTTTGGTTGTTGCCAATGTCTTCTAAGTGTCTAGATCGGTGCCTGGCACATGGTAGGTGCTCAGTGAATGAGCATAATTACTGAAGACCCTCCTTCTCTCCCACTTCCCTACCCCCTCACACTGGTGTTCCTTACCAGTGTTAGCCACGTGCTCTCACAAATAGAGGTCAAGCGTCCGTGGTCAGGTCAAGTGGGAGTCGATCTCTGCTCAACACTATGTGTGTGGCTCCCCAGGGCTGGAGAGCACTGCCCTCACCTCACCATCTCACCAGCTGTGCATCCGTTAAACATATTTATGTGGTTTATCAAAGAGTATATTCTACGAGACCATCATATAGAAACCAAGAGATGACTGTCTGCTTTATCTATAAAGTGAGGGCAGTTGTTGGACCAGAACTAGAGCAGCTTCCTGGTCCCTTCGTGCCCTGGTGTCTCAGCAGCCAGGCCTGTCACTGTGCCACACATACAAAAAGGACTAGATTTGTCTGACAGGAAGCCAGCAAATTCATTTCTGTGATAAGTTGTAGGACAGTCATGCTGGAAGAGAGCATTGTTTTTCTTCCAAGGTTTGTATGTAATTGCAGGAGTGGTTTTCAGACTTGGAAATTGTAATACCACTTAAGCTTTTTAGAATGGAAGAGAGGGAATCACAAAGGTGCAGATCCAAGCCCAGAGAGGGTAGGGAACTCATTCAGAGGCACACAGTGTGGTGGTCTCACAGGCAAGAGATGTATTTGTCATTATAAACTGTAGATGGTTATATACAGGGACATCAGCCACTGGTCCCAAATAGCTGTTTCTCACATTCTGAATGTTAGGCAAGTTGCCTGGGGCTCTGGAGGGGCTTCCCTATTCACACCCTGCAGGGGCCTGTCTGTGAATACTGCGGGGACCTTTGCAGATAGCCTCAGGGTTCCACTAGTTGCTCTTCAGTGATCAGGCCCTCAGTCCTCCCTTTTCTCCCTCTTACAGTGGTTACAGAAGGACCTTCAAGGGACAGAGAAAGCACCTTGAGGAGTCAGAGCCTTCTGTGTCCATAGAGGCTGTGAATATCCTTTCTTCACACCTCAGTGCAAGCCACTGGTTTGTCTGCAGAAACCGGAGGGCCAATTCCTGACCCTCCCAATAGAAGACCGCAAGGCCCTCGTACCTTTCCTTCTCTGAGCGGACGACCCTGGCCAGCAGCTCAAAGAGGAGCTCAGCCCAAGCTCATCCTCTGGTTTTCATTGTCAAATGCCCACCTTGCTGGGTCCAGGGGTCCCCGAGATGAATTGGCTGTCTCTGCTCCCAGTCTGTGTCATGGCAGGGAGGGGAGAAAGACAGCATCAAGAACTTTGTCTGTTCCAGGGTGAGAAGTGGTGTGAGCGTGCTAGTCAAAGAGCGCAAAGCAGGTAGAGTTCTGCCTGGGCAGGTCAGGAAGACTTCCTGGAGGAGTCCGTGTGTGACAAGGCATGGAAGAACAGCAGCAGAGGGAAGGCGTTCCAGGTGGGAGGAGCTCAGAGGAGTGGAAATGTGCTAGAAGTCCCATGGGGAGTGGCAGACAGGGGGCACAAGGAGGCAGTCTTCTGATCACAGCCGAAGTTTAGGTTTCAGAGGCTGGAGGGAAACGGAACTCCTGACACTACTTGGAATTTAATATTTAACCCTCTCAGTGTTTACTTGCTCTCCTGTCAAGAGTGTCCTTGAAGTGCTTTTCGGATCCCATGGAAACCTTCCCTCACAGCCCACACCGCATAGTTCTGCCTTTTGGTGACTGACTGGGAACCAAGAGGGCTGGTGTACCCACCGGCTTGCTCCCCTGCCCTGTGGCAACCTAGGAAAGCGGCTCAGAATCTGATTTATTAGCAGCAGTCTTTTTGCCACTGAGATTGTTCTTTTAAAACGCTAAAGGGCTGTCTTCCTTCCCCTGTCCTGGGCCTGGGGTTCTGCCCTCCCCAGTGTCCCACTTGCCCTGCGACCTGCTGGGTGCAGGGTCTACCGGTGGGGGTTAACGAGCCGTTCTTGTGTTCTTTTTCCCAGCCTTACTTTTATTCACTTCCCCATAACTCTCTCATCTGAACTCTCTAATATATACATATTTGCATTTGCAAAAACCTAAGTTCCTTTGAAAGAGGAGGAAAAATTAAGAAAGACTGATCTTCAGGCGGTCGATCCTGTTACTGTTTCCTGATCTGTCCTGGGGGAGCAGGTTCAGAAAAGCACCGAACAGCACTTCGGATGCCGCGCTTGCGCCTCTCCTCTCTGCTCGGCAGTGAGTTTTCCAGTCCATCGAGAATGCAGGGGCTGCTGGCACCGGAGCTGAGGCCAGCACTGCTTTTCGAGGAACGTGAAAAGCCTGGTTAACACCAAGCCCGGGCAAGCGTGACAACCGGCCGAATGCCGGCCTTGTGAACAGCCCGTGGGATCTGCCTGGAGACAGACTTTGTTTAGTAAACTTCCTAGCAGTGGCCCGTACACAGAGGGAGTGCTCCCCCCTGGCTGCGCTGACCTCGCCATGGCTTCCAGCAGGACTGCTCCCCGTGGCTGTCCAAGGAGGGACGAGATGTTATTTGTCAGAGGTCTCTGTGTTGCCTGATAATGTTTGGGCTTTGAAATTTTCTGCCTGCTGGTTGGGAGGGACCCTTTCTCAGATCATCCGCCACAGCCTCGCCTACAGCCAGCGCGGACTCTGGGTCATGATCTGCATTCTCGTGGTCGCTTCTCCTTTCTGATCTTCAGCTGTTTGGTGCTAGCAAGTGGATTCCCTCTCAGCTTCTGCGGCCGGGGCAGGCTGCTGGGGTAGGGAGTCATTTTTGGTGGTGACACTATCTGAGGGGCTGATGTGGCTGTTTCAGATTGTTCTGTGTAGTCTGGGAGAGCGGCCTTCTGTCGTCTGGGCAGAGGCTTCTCGTTGCCCATGCACAGTGGTTCTGCAGGTGGGGGCCGACCTGCTGCAGGTGATGGAGAGACGCTGGGATGAGGGGGGCCGCTGGCCAAGGTGCGCTCAGGAGGCCCGGGCACCATTTCACACAGACCTGTGACTCGCTGCCTGCCAAGGTCTGAGTTTAATAAAGGTTTGTTGAATGACTAATGAAACAAATAAGGGAGTGCCTGGTTGTGTTAAAGCCTGTTGGGGGCCACATATGTGACGTTCTTGGTGTAAGAAATCTAGGTGAGGGTTTCACAGGGGTTGCTGTTCAGGCTGTGAGGGGGTGTGTACAGATGCTTGTCTTGTACCTCCTGGACCAGGACAGGCATGAAGGACCCCCACGTGCCCACCCACGAGGAATTCACTGTCCGCACTATTCCTCGGCAGTGTCCATGGAACCCAAGATGACCCCTGCTGATAAAATAATAGACAGGTGTTCTCCTTGTAAGCAGAGCTCCTGGGAGGGCCCCACAGAGCTGGGCGTGTGGGTGAGGCTCAGGATATCATTAGGCATTGAGAAGACATATACATGGGGTCGTGTTCAATGCAGTGCTATTTTCAAATCAGCAAGGCAACCGCATAATCATCCTTACGAAGTGACTGGGTTTTAAATACGAGACCAGGGAAAGTGTGGACCTGCCCCATGAGAAATGGGGGAACTTCTGCCCCTCTCACTCTCTCTTTTTAGAAGTTTCATAGGAATATGCAGGGATAAAAATCGCAGGATGCGTTTGTTGTAAGTACATGTTTTTATTCACTCAGCCTGGTGAGAACAAGCACAGGGCTGCTCCACCCGGAGGAGGCAGAGCGGAATCTCCTAGTGCCGTTTATCACCCAAGAGTTTATTTTAAATAATTTTTTCCCATGAAGATTTTTCTAAAATTAATTCTCTACCTTAAAACCTCCCCTCCCCCGTACAAATCTCAGCAAATTCAGGAATTCCCTACTTTTCTAACAGTGCTCTGAATCAGATTTAGTTTTTTCTTGATGCCTGGTGGGTGTGAGTAAGCAAATGAATGAATTGAAGGAATGAATGAATGGCTCGTGGTTGTCACTGTAACTGCAGGTGCTGAGGGACTTTGCTCCTTCATTGAGAGCCTTAGACTATAATTTTGAGCTTGTGTGTGTGTGCCTGTGTGTACGGAGTTTCTAGGCTCTTGCTGCTAGCAGTGGGTCTGTCCTATGTTTGTTTCCACTTTTAATGCCATTTCCATCTGCTGTGACTGAGAAAATGGATCATCAGAGCTGTTTAAGTTATTCTAACGTGTGGTATAATTAGATTCTTCGGGGCCAGAGTACATAAAGATTTTCTGTATGAACTCTGCCTTTTTTTTGGTTGATCTAAATCCTCCAAACACCTTCTCCCTGTGTGTCAGCTCTCTGCTGGTTACAGCACCAAGTACCAGGCCTGGGAAAGGTGAATTGCTGCGGGAAGAGGAGTTGGCAGTGGCTGGGAGGGGTCTGTACCTGTAATATCCACCAAAGGGCTTACGAGAGGCACTCGCCCGTCCTCTGGGGACTGATGGGGAGTGGGGGGAGAGGACTGTCACGGGGGCACATGGGCTGGGCATGAGCACTATGGCCAGGGAAAGAGTTTGGTGAGGCCGATTGGAAGCTTTTAATATTCATATGGGCATTTCCTTTTCTTTTTATCAAAACTAAAATTGTGACTGATCGTTACCTCAGCATTAATAGAGAAGTGAGTCATTGTGGTGATTATATTTATTAATGACTGTGGATTGATTAGAGTCTCTTGGGCCCAATTAAAGGCCTCAGGTGAAACAAATTCAGTACAGTCTTTGAGAGTTTTTCAATTTCAAACATTGAGGAAGTTCTACACTTATTAGCAAGGAGAGGGTTTGACTGGAGGAGATGGATCTGCAGCACTGAACCATTAGTAAGCTTATTCTTAAGAGTGGAACCTGGATGGTCCACAGGGACCCTGTGGTCTGGCTCCCCACCCCTCCCACCCTCCTTCAGGCTGGGAGACGGCAAGGAGGGTGCAGTTTAGGTCAGTGAATGTCCATCCCTCAGTCCTGGGACTCCACCATAGTGTCTTCATCTCAGGAAAGGTTGTAGTTAGCGATTTCTCATTTGAGAGGTATTAGGATGAGGTTGCCTTTTACTCCATACACACCTTACACCCAAGGACCTGAGATGAACCACAGCAGTAATTCTCCGGATCAGTTTTGTGTTTTATTTATCCCAGGGGTCGTTGATGATACTTTGAGCCATTTTAGCACAGCGAGAGTGGGTGTGGGTCTTTCAAGAAAATAATGCTATTTCTGGCACATTCCTTCTCTCCCAAATAGAATGGGATATGATGAGAAAGCTAGAAAACTATAGATTTTTTTATTTTATTAGAAAACCACTCTTCACATCACCCAAGCCAGCTGTCTCCATTTCAGAGATGTGAAAACTGAGGCTGGGGGACAGAGTACAGCTTGTTATGGTCATACTGCTCCTGGTAACCAAGCCAGGTCCAGAGCCCCAGTATTCTGACTCACAAACATATGGAGACACATAATAAAAGAGACAGTGTAAAATGATGAAATAGGATTTTTTGGCCTGATTGGCAGAACTTAGAAGTAGAAATTGTTGTAAGACAGTGTTGGTCTGGGTCTGGGGAAACAGGGCTTATCGTATGTCGGTTGTAGAGAGTAAAATGGTAAATACTTTCTGCTGGGCAATGTGGCAGTAGGAGAAGCTTAAAGGGTGAGTTTTTCCTAAAGACGTAAATAAGAATGGCCCTGGCTGGGTAGCTCAGTTGATTAGAGTGTTGTCCTGATATACCAAGGTTGCGGGTTTGATCCCTGGTCAGGGCACATACAAGAATCAACCAACGAATGTATAACTAAGTGGAACAGCAAATCAATGTTTCTCTCTCTCTCTAAAATTAAATTTTAAAAAGAAGTAAATGAGAATTCGCATTAAAAACTAGCCTTGCCCGGCCGGGCATGGCTCAGCAGTTGAGCGTCGGCCTAGGATCCAGGCGATCGGAGTTCGATTCCCAGTCAGGGCACATGCCCGGGTTGCGGGCTGCAGCCGATCAATGACTGTCTCATCATTGATGTTTCTATCTCTCTCTCTCACTCTCCTTTCCTCTCTCTGAAATCAATAAAGACATATTTAAAACAAAAACAAAAACTAGCCTCTAAGCCCCAGCTGGTGTGACTCCGTTGGTTGGGCTATTTCCTGTGCATTAAAAGATTGCTGGTTTGATTCCTGGTCAGGGCACATGCCTGGGTTGTGGGCTCGATCCCCAGTCGGGGGTGTGAAGGAGGCAGCTGATCAGTGTTCCTCTCCCACATCGATGTTTGTCTTTTCCTCTCCCTCTCTCTCAAAAAATATATTTTTAAAAAGAATTGCTCTTTTCTCTTCTAAACAAACTAGCTACTAAGATGTTGTTTAGCATCATTTAGATTAAAACATTGGAAAATTAAGCCTCTGGAAGGGGATTGGTTAAGTTTGTGGCCTTTGTACAAAGTAAATATGAGACCATCAAAAGTGATGTCTATGTGTTGTCTGGGTGTTCTTTTGAACACTCCAGCCAGACATTGAAACTGCGGGGGGGGGGGGGCAGCGGGATGGATGTGCAGAATGTTGATAACGGGAAGCTGGGTGATGAGTCTATTTGAAATGAGGCACGATTAAAAGATAAAGTTGTGTGCAGCCTCGTTTTAGAGTCAGTTGACTCAGTGTTTCCTGTGGGCATGACTCTCTGCCATTGGACTTTGCTTCCCAGACTCACTAAAAAGATGCTAATGTTGAAGTTCATGGATTATCATGGGAAGCTATTTATGATATATTTGAATGGAAAAGAACCACAAATAGTTGTGTACAGAATTCTCATTTGGTTTAAATAATATACAAACCCATATGTAGAAAACAGATGGCGTGTGTACACCCAAGTCAAAATCACTGGGTAGAGAAATTTTTTTTTTAGCTTATCTGATCTCCCCCTCCCCCTTACAGCAGACTAGTGTCTCACCTGTGAGATTTTATGAACCAAGTGTCTAATTAAATATGTTGCTCTTTTTATTTAGGGAAGAGTATGGAGGAAATCAAGAAGGTGCTGTTGCTGGTGCTGGGCTGTGCTGTCCAGGTAGGGCTTGGGCAGAGGTGGAGGGGGCCTGCCCTTAGCCACCTTGTGTTTAGATTTGTGGGGATAAAAAGCTCCCCCTTAGTGAGGTAGGAGTGAAACTGCCTTCAGCCCAACATAACACTTCGTCCCTGACTTCCTGAGAGAAGGGATCACTCGATAGGTGGGGGCCGATTCTAGTACCAGGGCACCTTTGGCAAGAGGCAGGTGGGGATTCCTCAGACCAGGGTGCCATTAGCAAATTGTCCCCAGTATAGGGACACCTAGAGCAAAGGTCAGAAACTACGTACAGCCTGGGGGCCAAATCTTACCCACCCCCTGGTTTTGAAAATAAACTTTCATGGGAACAGAGCCCCACTGGGTTGTCTCTTTGTGTGTTACCCCTGGCTGCTCTCACACCAGTGGCAGAGCTGAGACAAGTGGCCCGCAGACTCTAAAATTGTTTTTACCATCCCGCCCTTTGAAGATGAAGTTTGCCACCCCCGCTTAAACCAGGTGTTCTTTACTTGTTTAGAAATCATCTGGAGAGCTTGTTTCACGTGCAGATTTCTGTGTTTCGCCCCCAGTGTTTTCAACCTGATGGGGCTTTTTAAAAACAAGCTCCCCAGGTGATTCTGGTGCACGTGGTTGAAGCAACTTCTAGAGAAACCTCAGCTTCTAGAGAAACCTCAGTCTAAGGGACAGTAGGGAGGACAAGGGCGGACAAATTCTTGGTTATAAAGGAGGAAGCCGGGGCTGGGCTGGTAGTTCATTTGGAAACTCTTTCTGTGGCTGTGGTAGGCCCAGGTTGCCTTACTGGAATGCGTCCATTAACACGTGTTACCCTCCGCAGTGTGAGAGAAAAGAGGAGTTTATTGACAGAATCAAACAGCTGGACATTGAGACCCAGGCTGGGATTGTGGCCCATATCCAGGAGGTAGGTGTGTGGCTGGCTTTGTGGGGCTCAGCCGTGGACCCCCACTCCCGTGGCAACCGGAGGCAGGCTTTCTCCACCAGGGAAAAGTTTAAAGACTACGTCACCCATTCGTGATTTTACTAAGTTTAGGTTTCAGACACCACAGAAATATGGAACCTGTTTGGAAGGGTAGTCATTGGCACGCTAAAATAAAGTGGGGGTAAAAATTTAAAAATAATTTTAAAACACCTCAGTCAAGTCTTCTTTTGCCTGCCCCTCTTGCCTAATATGGACTCAGACTATTTTAAAGTACTGTCAAGTAGTTTGGGCTCAGAATTTGATTTACAGTCCCTGAAAATATATTCTGGCAAATGTTACCCTGCTTCAAATGGTGTATTTTCACGGAGAAAGATTCTCCATGTCCATCAGTGACATGGCAAAGAGACATGCTGCCTCCACTTGGGAAGTGAGAAACCTCCAGGTCCCAGAAGGGCTGTCGCTGTAGACTCAGCCCCTGGGATGGGGTCGGGAGGGCACTGCACTGCGGGCAGCCCCTCTGCCATTGACCTTGGCAGAGGTGGAAACATCAGCGAAGTGGTTTCCCTGGAAACAGAGCCTGTGGGGGAAAATACCCACCTGAAAATTTATTTCCCTGGCATCCTCCCGAACCCTCCCTCCAGAAGGAGCATTGTATGTTTTAATTATCTTAGAAGATGTGGTTTAGCCTTCAGTCTGATTGGACAGATGAGATAAAGGCATGAAAAAGACAGGGGCAGGAGCACATAGGAGCAGGTGTGTGACTGGCAGGGGCAGGTGAACACAGCTCCCCACGCCAGGGCCAGGGACAGGCTGGGCTGATGGGTTCCCAGCCTCCAGGTACCTTCAGGTGGTGGTTTCAGAATCGGCACTGGAGCAGGAGATGGATGCAGCTGGAGGGTCCAGTGAAGCTGGCATCCGGGGAAAGTCAGCATTGTCATAAATACTCTTAGCCATTCGTGTAGGTGAGTGGCCACCTGTCAGCCTGATAACAATTCTGCCTTTTAATTTTCCTTGTGTGTCCACATGTTTTGAAAATGTATGTATCTGGGTACTAGGCCCTTGCTACTCACTGTCTTTCCTGCCCAGACAGCAGGATATTTAAAATAAAAGGGGGGGTGGAATGCAGCCCAAAAAGTCCTATGTGATTATCAAATTCAGGGCTGGCCATGGGGACTGGGCTTCAGAATTAGTTGGGTGCTTCTCCAACAATCAGGTGCCTGGGCCCCACAAAAGACCCACTGACTCAGAATCAGAGGAGGGGCAACATGAGCCTTTAATTAAAGCTGCTCGTATGACCCATGTGTGGTTGGGGTTGCGTCCCAGGATCCCCTTACAGACATGAAGGGCCTTTCCCAGGCACTGGTGTGGAGCAGGCCTAGAACCCTGCCTGCGTCCCAGATCCAGGCCTTTAGGGTGCCCATACCATGGGCTGAGACTTCTCCCAGTCTCTGAGATCTGCTGAATCCCTACTTTTCCCCTGTGAGGTGGGGAGAGGTAAGGAAGGTGGGTGTCATTTGAGAAACTGAAAGGCCCTGTTTTCTTGTGGGTTGTTTTTTGTTTGTTTTTTAAATTATTCTCTATCTCCATTTACTCTTCTGGAAAATTTAAGGAATTTTTTTGGTGCACCTCAGTGAGTGGATTTCCATTTGTTTTCCCCTTTTGAGGCCTGGGTGCACGAATACTTCCCACACTGAGGACGAGGATTTGAAACAGACCTTCTGTGTCCTCTGGCTGGTCTGGGGGGTCAGGTTGAGAAGGTGGGGTCAGCAGTTGGTAGAGAGGCTGCCGGGTGAGGACTTGGCCGCGGGCCGGCGCTCCCACCGGCAGAAAGGGGAAAACCAGGTGGTCCTACGTGGCCTGTGGGGCTGAGATACAGGCTTACCTGAAAATTATTTTAGGTTATGAAATATTTCCCCGGAAAATAATGTAAGATTGTTATGTAACTAACATTCTGACATAATAAGCATTTTAATATTTTGCCGTAATCGCACTAGATTTTAAGAAATAAGATATTATTCCTTTCCTCACCCTCCCACTCCCAAGGCTGACGTTCTCTGTGTGATAAATTGTTGGTGCTCCACTAAAAATATCTGAGGACTGTTGAGGGAACTACTGCATTGTAAGGAGTGCCTTCTGGTATTAAAGTCAGTGACCTCTTTGAACCAGAGTTGAAAGCAGAAGTGGTTTGTGTTGGTAAAGAGCTCGGCTGCAGAGAATGGCTGTGCTTGCTCAGGAGCCCCCTGCCCTCCCACCACAGAAACTTTGTAGATGAAGGTTAATAAGATCAGTGACATGGGTCAGCTGTGGGAGAGTCTGCCTGGCCCCCGAGGCTTCGTCTTGGGAGGTGAGTGCTCTTCGCCACCGCCACCCCCCCCAGAAGCTGCTCTCTGCCCGGCCTCTGCAGCACCGTCCCCGTGTGTGCCCTCAGGTCACCCACAACCAGGAGAACGTCTTCGACCTGCAGTGGTTGGAGGTTCCGGACGTGGCCCCGGAGGAGCTGGAGGCCCTCTCGAGGAACATGGTGTTTCACCTCAGGAGGCTCATAGATGAGCGAGATGAATGCACGGAGGTGTGTTTGCAGGTGGCCCAGCAGCCTGGTGGGGCAGGTTGGGGAGGGACTTAGGCCTGGCGCCCTAGTAATGGGCTGTTCTCCTCACCCTGACTCTTCCTCTCAAGCCTGTACACCGCCTGGTCCTCCTGGCCTAGTTTCTGCAGGGGCAGGACATGCAGCGCACAGTCATCTCTGGGACACCTGTGTGAGGACAGGAGTTGAGCTTGGGACCCTGCTCCATTCACACGCCCCTTTCTGTCTCAGTAAATATATCATCACTTTTAAAAAGTTATACCAGCCCGGCCGAGCGTGGCTCAGTGGTTGAGTGTCGACCTAGGATCCAAGCGATCGGGGTTTGATTCCCAGTCAGGGCACATGCCCGGGTTGTGGGCTCAATCAGTGACTCTCTCATCATTGATGTTTCTCTCTCTCTCTCCCTTTCCTTTCCTCTCTCTGAAATCAATAAAGATATATTTTAAAAATACATAAATAAAAAGTTACACCACCTTTTTCCCTCTTCCCTCCTGATTTTGCACTCTTAGCTGACATCTTCTCTTTTACTTTCTTCCATCTTTTGGTCATTTTTCACCAAGTTCCAGTGCAGGCACTGTCCCGGGCACAGGAACACATGGTGAGACCCCTCTCTGCCCTGCTGCAGATGATCGTGGACCTGACCCAGGAGCGGGACTACCTCCAGGCACAGCAGCCGCCCAGCCCCCTCAAGTCCTCCAGCGCCGAGTCCACACCCAGCCCGACCAACAGCCTCTCCAGCGAGGACAAGCAGCACCTGGCCGTGGAGCTTGCGGACACCAAGGCCAGGCTGCGCCGGGTCAGGCAGGAGCTGTGAGTCCTCCAGTGGCCCCGTTCTTTCTGCTCTTGTTTCTGCATATGTGGTTCACTGCCGCATGGTGCAGCAAACGGGAGAGCTCTGACTCGTACCCCAGAGTCACTGGGCTCTATTCCAAGCTTGGTCCCTGTTTGACCATGGGCTGGTCCACTCCCACCCCAGGCCACACAGGAGGGGTTCTGCTGGGTCTTTAGGGCTCTTGCCAGTCCAGAGATCACAGACTTACAGAAGCAGCCTGCTATTCACCCTCAGGCCCAGTGCGGGGCTCAAATGGCCACACACTGGTGTGTGTGTTCTTGGCTGGAGGGAGGATGTCTCTCTCCTGGTCTGGTGAGCCTGTTCCCCCTTTCCTGCAGCTGGTGATGTCACTCTGCCTGTCATCTCGGGAGCCCCTGCCCTTACCTCTACACCAGTGGGCCTCACTGCCTGCTAGGCAGTGGAAGAGCACAGTGGCTCCTGGGGTCTCCTTACCTGTCCAGCACCCTCAGAGGAAAACTCAGTGTCTGGTGGGTGTAGTCTGAGAGCAGGCATTGAAAACTTAAAAGTGACATTTGAGTCGAGAGCGTTTTTGCAAGCCCTGCGTGCAGACTCCCTCCTCACCCCCAGAAGCCAGGTCCTCTTTCCTTTCCCCACCATGGTCTCCCAAGGTGGGTTGCTAGGTGCTTCTGAGGAAGCCCTCACCACTCGTTCTCCGAATTGCCCCCAGGGAGGAGAAGACAGAGCAGCTCGTGGACACCAGGCATGAGGTAGATGAGCTGGTGCTGGAGCTGCAGAAAGTCAAGCAAGAGGTGAGCAGGAGGCCTGACGTGTGTGGAGGGGGTGGGAGGCTAGGATGCCCCAGTAACCGTGGCCCGAGGTCCAGGAATATAACCACGGGACCTTCCAACAAAGGCCTGTTTCCTTCCCGCCCAAAGCAACGCTGCCTGAGAGCCAGTAGTCCTGAGAGCTGCGGTGGGGACATGTTTTAGTGACAGCGTGTGGGGCCCCCATGCAGCGGCCTGCACTTGGAGCTGCTCCGCCACCAGGAACTGGCTTCTCCTGGGACTGCAGGGACTTGGCCCTTTGTTCCCCTCCCCAGAGGGTGCCCTGAGCTAGGTCTCCTACCTTTGCTCACCTCCCAGAACGTCCAGCTGGCGGCCAGCGCCCGGTCTGCTCGCGCCTACCTCGATGAGCTGGACTCCCTGAGGGAGAGGGGGAGCCGCGTGGAGAGGCTGGAGGCGGAGCTGACGCGTTTCAGGGAGAAGCTGAAAGATGCAGACTTCTACAAGGCCCGCATGGAGGTGAGCCAAGCCGGAGGGCCCCAGGATCTCTGTCCTGGATGAGGGGCGGGGAGGGGAGGGGAGGGGAGCCAGCACCTCTCCAGCTTACCCTTTCCCTGCACTCAGCCTGTCTGCGGGACCCCCGACGGCCTCCCTCTGTTAGTGGGAGGAATGGGGTCGGGAACATGGTTGAAGGGCCCTGGTTCTTTTAAGGTTTTTCCTTCTACTTCGTGCCACAGGGACAACCTGTCTATTCACATGTCTGTTTTTTTAGACGTCTTGCAATTTCTGTGGCTAAATCTTGCCAGGACTGTTTCCTTTTCTGTAAAACAGATTACTGTACTACCTCATGAGGTTTTCACAGTGAAATACCTGGTATTTGGGCAAGTCCCATATTAGTGCTCAGTGGTTAGCCTACTCTGACACCGAGGTCGTGGGTCAGTTCAGGGGAGGGTGTCAGGGCTAAGGGGGGGACGGAGACCAAGACCCGGGCAGGGTTACTGACGGTTTGACCACTCACCCTGACTGCTTCACGTCAGTAGCAGGTTCCAGACCCCCTCTTTTCCAAGGACTTGGGAATTTTGCCCCTTTCAAAGATCCCAGGGTTTAGAGGCAGTTTTTGAAGTCAGGATGCCAGCTCATACTGAGTGGGCCTGCTAGATAGTAAGAAATCATCCCCATTGCCAGCCAGGAAGCTTTTGAGGGCACTGAGCACAGGTGTGGGGAGCACAGGCTGTCTCTCTCCCTGCCCAGCTGCTGGCAGGCAGGTGTGCTTGGGGCAGGCTGTTTGGCCCGAGACCTCAACCTGCTCTCCTGCTCTCAGGCCCTGGGATCCCTGGGCCAGGTGGCGGCGGGTTGGGGATGGCTATGGTCCAGGCTTGTTTGTTCCTCCCACCTACTCAGGTTATGTCTATTTCCCCAGCAGTGTTAGGGACACACTCACCCTACCCTCTGGGTGCTATGCCAAAGCCGCCTGGCCTGAGCAGGGGTGGGGGTGGGAGACCAGCTCTCGGCTTTGTCCTGGAAATGGTCCACTGGCCCTGCTGGTGACGAAAGGCATAAACCTGCAGCACAGACAGGTGCTGGGGCACGGCACACGTCACTTACTGGAAATGCCACAGTTGGGAGAGTCCAGGGCAGTCATGCACAAGCTTCCCCAGAGGGCTGCCTCTGCAGCCCCTCCTGCACACTGGGGACCTGATGCAGCCCCTTGTCTCACTCAACACTCTGTCCCATGGATTGTGGTGGGTTGCAGGGCTCAGTCTCTGTCTCTGTCTCTTCCTGACCTGTCCAAGCAGCCTCATAGTCAGGCAGACACAGTGACTTAGCACCTGTGTGGTGCTAAGCCCTGCACCAGGAGCAGGGATCCAACACACAGCAGGACTCGCTCCCTGCACTCGGGAGCTGCTGAGCTTTTGGGGGGTTTCGCATGGGGACCCTTTCCCATGGTCTCAAGTTTCATGCCTCTGGATAATAACAGCAATAGTTTTCATATTGATTAATAATTTTGCTTTGAAGTTAGAAATGCCTTAAATTTTGTATTAGTTTAATTAGTTACAGGAGAAATATCGTGGTTCATGGAGTCCAGGCCATGATAGAGGATGAGTCACACTATTCTCAGAAGCCCAGAATATCAGGGCCCAGTGGAGGCCAGTGCTCGTGCACACATCCTTAGGTCAAGGTAATTACAGTAGCCTGGCAGACTGTCTGCACCCCCCCCCCCACCCCGTTAGCTCTGCTCGCCAGATTTTCTGTGTGCACCTTGAGCCCCTGAGGGCAGGGGTAGAGTCTCATTCGACTGCATGCACGCCTGGGGCATAGCACACACAAGGCACCTGGAAGTCGCCACACAAGTCAAGTAAACACCCATCTCTCAGCAATGAAAAGGCTTTCAGTCTGGGGAGAAGGACGTGGGGGGGGGGGCAAGACAAGGACGACGCACGGACTATGAGGTTTTGTCTCCTTTGGGATGGTGACAGCGTTGGATGTGATGGGCAGCTGAGCGAAGAGCGAGCGAGTAACATGCGTGCTGGCTCATGTTTGTGGACATCCACCATGCGGGGGACCCTCCTCTAGGTACAGGGGGCCACAGATGGCCCGGGGGCCCTCCCTGAGAGCCTGTCCAGCATCACCACAGTGCCACGTGGGAGGAAAGGGACTGGGCATTCAGGGTGAGGGAAAGGTTAATTTTGGTTAGAAAAATATGGAACAGAAATTTCCTTGTTTTGTTTTCAAACTTTTGGCAGCTTCTTTGTGGTTCCTAGTCTGGTTTACGGAAGGGTTAAAACAACAGCCAGAGGAGAGGCCTGGGCGTCCCTAGGCACAGTGGGAAGTGGGGGTGCACTGGGTGACCCTTGACTTCCTTCTGCAAACAGCCATCCCACCAGGGCAGGTGGTGCAGGACACAGGCGGAGAGAGTTCGCCTGGAGGGTTCCTCTTGTCCCATGTTTTGTCATTGGCTCAAATTCCCGACAGCAAAGATGCTCTGTGCGTCCTCAGCAGGAGGGCCGGGGGGCCTTGCCTCTCCCCCCCCCCCCCCCCCCAGAGTTACAGCTTCCTAGGCAGTGTTTGTTCCTAGAGGTGGAGACTTAACCAGCACAGTCATTCCACTTGCTGGTCCCGTCTTTAAAAGGAGTGGTCGTCCAGGCATCCCTGAGCCCCTCGCGCCCTGGCACTGTGGGCATAGGCTGTAGGGCGTTTCTAGAGCTTGTCCCGCCGAGCCCCTGTCCCAGAGACGGCCCCTGATCCATGCAGGGAGGGGCAGGGCAGGTTGACAAGGCAGTTAGGAGCTGGCAACGGTCGGCCTGGTGCGGCAGCCACACACTCTGGGTTCGTTTGTTTGTTTTTTGTTAATCCCCACCTGAGGAGTGAGGAAGTTTTTCCATTGATTTTTAGAGAGAGTGGAAGGGAGGGGGAAAGGGGGAGGAGGGAGGGAGGGAGGGAGGGGGGAGGGGGGGAGGGGAGCTGAGTAGTTGTAACAGACATACCACCTGAAAAGCCAAAAGGATTTACTCTCTGGTCCTTTACAGACCCGTGGTCTGGCCCACAGTAGGTGCTCTGTGAGATCTTTAAAATGAGCGGTGATAGCAGCTTAGGGAGCTGCTTCCGCGTGCAGGGACTGTGTTAAGCTCTAACTACATGGTCACATTTGAGCCTCCTGGTGGCCCTGCGAGGTTTAGCAGCCACTGTTCCTCTCATTTTTCAGAAGAGAAAGCTGAGGATTAGTGATTTGCTCAGCATCATAGTTGGTAAGGAGGTGGCTTTGGCAGGGAAACACAGCTGACTGCCTCTAGGACCTTGGCCTTGCCGAGGAAGGAAAACATGGGTGGGGTCGTGGAGACACAGGTGGTGCGGGCAGAGGTGGAATGGGGGTACTCGTCGCGGGTAGGGGTGGGCACAGCGTAGGACGCCATGGGACAGCCTGGCCTCCAGCAGCTCATGCCGGCACTTGGATGTCCCATCGCAGTTGGGGAACGTACAGTCACAGCACTGACTGCCTTGAGCACCTGGATCTTGTGTTCCCACTTGGGACGCTGTGTTTCTTGATCACTTCTAAGGCATTCAGATAAAATTCAGTACATTAAGAAATGAGAGCAGGACAGGGCTGCTGTTGGGCTTATGGTTCATTCCACCATGCTGCTCATTTCAGATGAAGCTTAAAAACAGGCTGGTCTTCTGCGAAGTTTAACCAACTGCAGCAAACCCGGTGAGCAGGTAGTTTAGCAAGGGGTGATCTCCCTCCTCTGAGGACACTGCTGGGCTGGCTTTCTGTTGCCCTGGACACCTTGGAGATCCCTGGGTGCTGCGGTCCTGGGTGCTGTAAGGTGCTAGTTGTTTCTTTGATCTCCCCCAACACCGTGTTTGGAGCTTGTTGGGGTCAACACATCACCACCACCCCTGGAAATGAGTGTCTGCCTCTTGCTTGGTGGGTGGATGCTCAGTGAGTGCTGGACTGGACGGTGTCTTACAGGGACTCAAAGTGATGGTGATGGTCAGTCAACCTGCTTGCTGGGCCTCAGGCACTGAACATGGGGTATTTCACATGCATTATCACATCACATCTCCATATCAGCCCCATTTTCATTTCCATAGTAGGAAGGAAGGATCCACGATCCAGGGACTTGTACTTGCTTCAGGCCCCAGAGCTAATCGTGCAGGTGGTGGGGGTTGGGGCCCGTCAGCCCACAGTCCCAATCATCACTCCCAGTCACCATCTCAGGTAGGGGTGGCCACAGCCCTTGGGCCACTTGGGGACAGGCCATTAGGCCTGGCCTGTGACTTTCTAAATGTGGACCCTCACCTGTTTGCTAGGCTGGGTCAAGCCTTTAAATAGCCTCCCGGTTCAATTGGGGTCAGGTCTTCGGGAGGAGGCTGACTGTGAGCAGCTGCCAGAAGTGTGGCTCCTCCCTCCTCCAGGACAGCCCTTTGCCAGCTTTAGGATTCGGGCATAACTTCTTGGGGTCCAGTCTCTTACTTCTGAGGTGGCTGGGTGTGCAAAGCAAGTGGAGATGTTTCTGTTGCCTAATACATGGTGAAAGTTGATGCCACCAGAAAATTGAGACATATTTAAATAGTAGCTATAAGTCATTTTGTTCCGTGCTGTGTTTTGCCTCTGGACACTTGTCCATCCCTGCTTATCTCTAAGTCCTTCACATGTCACCTCTGATTCCCCCTCATGGCGTGATTCAGCTAACAAGTGTCATTGAACATTTTTGGGAGGCCCACAAGAACAGAAGTGGAATAGTCCTGCCCTGTGGGACTAGCCTCGGGGAGGGGGACAGGCCAGCTGAGTGTTTCCTCATAGTGGGTATTCTGGGAGCCCAAGCATCTGACTTCGTGTGTGGAATAGAGTAGAGTTGCAAGCACTTCTCAGAGGGGCAACTCTGGCTGGGTTTTGAAGGCTGAGTAGGAGTTGGTTGTAAGGATGAAAGGGCAAGCTGTGCTTGGGGAGCTCAAGGCCTGAGTATGATGATACAGGTGAGTACTGGTGGGTAGACCAGCTGTAACACAAAGTGAAAATGCTGGAGGCAGTGGCCAAAGAGGGAGAGCTGGGCCGCCTTCCTGCTTGAAGCCCCTCTATGTGCTCCGGCTCACATCATTGATAGTAGTCAGGGCTTCTTACCCATGCGGGCTCCTTAAGGATGAGTTGAGGGCAGTGGAGAGAACATAGGTCTGGAGCTCTCCAGCCTGAGTTCAAGCCCCAGCATCATCCCTTGCTAGCTTTGTGACTTGGGGCTCATTCCTTAATTTATCCTAGTCAATGTAGGAGGGACTGTCCCTGCCTCCCTCTGGGACAGGGATGGGGAACACCTGGCCCTGCCACGGCCTCACCAAAGAGAAGTAGTTCCAGCCATCCCATTAGGGGCGAGTTAATTAAATGTTTGACCAAATATAGCAGGCTAATTTTTAAGTTGATAATTTTGTATGGCCCACAAGTGATGTTAGAAATATCCAAATGGCCTTTGGCAGAAAAAATATTCCCCACCCCTGCACTGGGGGCTGTTGTGTGGAGTGAATGAGGCAGGGACAGAGAGCGCCTAGTGCAGGGCTAGGGACAGGCAGAGAGAAGGCGCCCGGTGAATCCAGTGTCTTAATGACCAAACCCTTCCCACTTCCAGGCTTTGATCAGAACCATGTCCACTGAGGTAAAGTGTAGGTTTCCCCTCTGCCAAGAATCTTGGATTCTGGCCCACTCAGGGGAAATGAACACATACATACGTGATGGATAAGCAGGAGCTAGCGGCCCCTCCCAGTTGTTAGAACCTGTGAGTGGGGCAAGCCTTGGAAAACTGCCCACCAAGAGGAACAGACAGGTTCCCGTGTATGCGTGTTCGCAGACTGAAGGCATTGGGGAGACTCAGTCCCCCTGGGATCCTGAGTTGTGCTGGGAGGGCTCCAGAGGGAGGGAGCAGAGATGAAGGGAATGAGCTGAAGGGCTCCCCCATGTGCTGAGCACCTGGGACAGGAGTGAGTCCAGCGGACTCCTTCCATGAGGGGACTCCTCCCATGAGGGGCCTTTAAGGGACCAGCCATTGCATTCCACATGCAGCATGTACCTGACACATAGTAGGCCCATAGTACTTGTTTGTTGTATCGTATGGACCCCTCATTTACAGGAAATTGCCGAGAGCTATTTTTCCAAGAGTGTGTGTATAAAATGTTCAAATAACTGTGTGTTGAACAAAAAATTGTCCAAATCACCATTTTTTTCCAGGACCCAGATCAGCGGAGTGAATGTTGAATTGAGGGGCCTAGACTCAGCCCTCAAACCCAGGACAGACTCTTAGCCCCCACCCCTTCCTTATTAAGGAAACGGGCTGAGTGAAGTCCCATACCTGTCAGCAGAGACACTTGTCCAACCAGACGAGGTTATAATGTCAGACACTCTCACGCCGTGGCCAGCAGAAAGGGGACACTGAGGAAGTGTTTCCTTCCCGAACTTAAATAGAATAGCTTCTTGATTGAGGGATTTTTTTCCATAGAGGAAGTCCATTTGGCCTGGCCTAGTAAAAACGGTGCAGGGGCTCAAAAGTGGAGACAGAACTTCCCGTGGCAGGAGTTTCACCCCTAGGTTGTTGGTTTGGGTCTGGATGCCTGGAGGAGCACTGTTGTCACGAACCAGGGGCCTTTATCTGATGGTTCTCGTGTATGTTTTTGCTGACCAGGAGCTGAGAGAAGATAATTTCACTTTAATTGATACCAAGTCCATTCTGGAGGAACAGCTGACTGCTGCTCGGGCCCGGGTGGACAAACTTTACGAGCTGGAGAAAGAAAACCTGCAGCTGAAATCGAAGCTTCATGACCTGGAATTGGTATTACAAGCTGTTGCCACCACGTGTAAAACCAGACAGGGGCAGTTTCAGGTTATGCGGTGCCCTGCTCTGATTTTCATCCGCTGGGTTGGTGCTGCGGCCGACACGGTGACCCACTGACTGCAGTGTCGCTAAGCTCAGCGGCTTGAGTGGGCACCACTTAGGGTCCCCCAAACAGATAAGGCTTGACCGCTGTGCTGCTTTTCTGTAAGGATGGATGTACGTGGGTGCCTGTTGTAAAAAGTGCCCCTGCTGGCATGTATGGTGTGAGTTGAGCTGTGATTTGTGAGTCCCTACGGCCTTTCCAAGGCATGTTAGGCCTGCTCAGGGGCCACAAAGCTTCCATTATCACATTACTTGCTATAAAGCCTGTGCTGTAGCCACTTTGTTCATACACTACTCGGAGACCTCAGGCCTCTTCATCACCCAGGTGCTGGGTCAACATATCTTTTAGTGGTTGTTACTTACAGCTGGGGCCTGTGTTGGAGTCATTTCTGTGCAGCTGTGTTTTTGGAAGTGAGCAGGTGCATGGACGCCCTTCATCCTGGGGGAATGAGCGTAGATACACGGGGGCTGGGGCCTGTCCAGAGGGTGCCCCAGGACACATCCTCCCCCCCCCTCTTCCTACATAGGACCGAGACACAGATAAGAAACGCATCGAGGAGCTGCTGGAAGAGAACATGGTCCTGGAGATTGCACAGAAGCAGAGCATGAACGAGTCAGCCCACCTGGGCTGGGAGCTAGAGCAGCTGTCTAAGGACGCAGCCCTGTCAGACGGTAGGCAGCAGCCCCTGGTGCTGGGAGCCAGCCCGGCTGCGGCTCCTCCCTCATCCAGGGAGCTGAGCCCTTGGCTCTGAATCTCATGTGTCAGCCCATCCTCACCCCAAGTAAATCGGATTTTATTCAAGGGCCATTTGGAACAGTTTCACTGCAATTCTCCCCAGGGAGAACATGAAGGGCCTGGCAGCCTTGATGTCAGGACATGAAATACAAAGTAAGTGTTGCCAGATTTCTCAGTTCCCATATGGACAGTCCCAGGAGCTTCCAAACTATAGCACACTGACACCCAGAGGATGTCTTAGATCTATCCATGGATGATTGAAAGCTCTGGATGGCAGGAAACGTCCCCAGTGGTCACTAATCTCCATTATAAATGTACCCTGGGCAATATTTCCTCTGTTCATTTGCATAATTAGGCAAGATGGATGCTGTCTGTCCTCTGTCTCCCTGCTAAGTGGCTGCTTCTCACGGGACCCAGGCCCCTTCCTCTCGCTCTTGTATTTGCGCCCCTGCCCAGCACCCCAGACGAGGTGTGAGCTGGCCAGGGGAAAGTGGGTGGGGCGGCAGTCCTGCAGCAGGAAGCCTCAGCGCCGGCAAACAATAGCCAGTTCCTGTGTTCAAAAATAGCAGCATGCACCTGAGAGTGCAAGTTAATGTTTACTTAGCACTCAGCCGAGCAGAGGCCTTTGGGCTGGTTTGGGGAGGGGGCTGCTTTTTCGATTCTGAGAAATAGTCCTAAGCATTATGGGAAGGCTGTTGAAAGCAGCTGGATATTTCAAGGGGTCCCATCAGTTCGAAACCTAAAATCAGCTCATTGAACTCTTAACCTGTGTGAGAAGTTAGTTCTTCCTGTGGTTTGGTGTCTCGCGTGGGGAAAACGGGAAATCCCACCGGGCTCTGGGATTTCAGGTTCCTGGGAGGACCACTGCCCTCTGGTGGAACACAGAAGTGGTGCCGTCCCGCAGGGAACCGCCTCAGACCCAATGTGTTTCTATCAGAGACCAGGGTGGTTGATGGGGCTGGAAAGCCTCACTGACTCGGACTGCTCAGTGTAGTTTGTGAGCCCCTCAGGTCAGGGATCATGATTTATTCTCGGTGTTCTCAACTCCTACTGCTTCCCTGGCAGCTCCTGAACAAAGCGGAATGTACTTCTGTGTGGATGGTGTAGTGTCTTCTTGAGTCAGAAAGGCCTGGCCTAGAGTCCTGTCTCCTCCACTTCTTAGCTAGGTGACCTCTTTTAAACCTCAGTTTTCTTTATCTGAAAAATGGGGGTAATGAAGTTGCTCGTGGGATTGCTGTGCCTATCTTGTGAGAGGAGACAGTGAAGCGCTACACTGTGCCTGGCCTATGGGCACCAGTAAAGGGTGGCTGTTCTTATTGCCCTTGTCTTGGTAAAAGCTATCCCATTGCTCTGGCTCTTGGGGTGCTCATGAGCGTAACTCCCAATAAAGAACCATTGGTTGTTTTCCCAGTAAACTGTTGTGTCATCACAATAGCCTGAGGCACTGGCTTTTACCGAAGAGGAAATGAGGCTTGTAATCAATTCCATTGTTGCACTTGGAGAAATTTCAAAATTATTTTCCATGAGTACAGAGCTTAGTGGTGAGATAATGAAAAAGCCTGGGGGTGGGGGGTGGTGATGGTTGCAGGACAGTGGGAATGTAGCTAATGCCACAGAACTGTATGGTTAAAACAGTGAGTTCTGGGTTGTATATATTTCACCACAATTTTTATAAATGTTATTTTTAAAGTGAATGCTGCAAAGGTACCATCCAGATGATTGCAGGTTGTGAAGTAGTGGAGTTTTAGTCAGTTAGTGTCATTTGTAGCCTTCTCAGGACGAAGCCCTTCACATGGTTTCGTGTGTTGAGAGCATGTGTGTTTGTGTGTGGGAAGCGCTGGGATGGAGTTGGGGTCATGACAGCTCATTTGCTCCACTGCTGCTCGGGGTCTTTAGCACGTTCTGGCTTCTTGGGTCTGCACTGCTCTACCTGGTGGGAGATGAGAACTCAGAGCGGGATGCAGACACTTTCGTCCTTGTGATCATCCAGAGTTGCTGAGCACACACATTTGGTCTCCAGCTTGATGTGGCTGCTGTGAAAGCCCCCTCACCCCTGCCCCTTGCGCTTCCAGCCCCCAGGGTGGTCAATCGGCAGCAGGTGGGGCTCTGCCCTGTTAGCGATACAGTGTGATAGGCCCCTAGGGTTGAGCTCGAGGCACTGGAGCAGCAGGTGAGGGAACAGCCCTGACCCCTCTTTCAAGGGCTTTCATATGCATTCATTTTTTCATCCTGAAAAAGCCCCGGGATTTACCTAAAGTCACCTGGTGTTCTAGGAAGGGGCTGAGAACCCCCATTCTTCTCCAGTCTGTGCTCCCTTTTCTATTCTGCATTCAAGCTGTTTAAAAGCAAAGTAGGAAATCTGCCTTTTTCTTTCTTTAACTTATTTTATCTCACTTAAAATTCTTAAAGCAATTTAGATACACTGTCTTATTCTTTTTTCAATATCATTATGAAATTACAAGATGAAATCTTTCTCCAAAGGACCTTATCCAGGAATGCAAGTATCGGGCATACGCCCCCCCGTAGTCTCTATCACCCCTGGTGGATATACTGGTCAATTATCAGGCCCCCCCCCCCAGCCCCAGCTGAGCCACCCAGACGCCCACCACTCTCAGAGCTGGCACAGAAAACATCCTCTATTTGCCATCTCTGTTAGTCTCTAAAATCCTTGACTTGATGGTTAGGTTAGAACTTGGTAAAAAGTGGTTCTAGCAGTTCCACAGTCTTGAACTTTTGTATTGGCTTCTCCACCGTCACCTGCTTTCTTCTTAAGCTCTGGGTTGCCCCCCTAGAAGACCCCAGCTGAGCCAGAAGAGGGGCCATAACTGCCTGAGGACCCCTCAGGTGCTGACAACAACAGCACCCTGTGAAAAAGGGAGGGCACCCAGCTGACCTGTGGGAAACCATCCTAGGCCCCTCAAACCTAGGGCTCAGACTGATGGCCATCTCAGGGCTGGGGGCAGAGAGAGAGGAAGCAAAGGCCCCTGGAATCTGGGCTCTGACCCGACTTTGGCTTCAGCTTCCAGGAAGTCGTTTGTGTTTGAGCTGAACGAATGCACCTCCAGCCGTATCCTGAAGCTGGAGAAGGAGAACCAGAGCCTCCAGAGCACCATCCAGGGTCTGCGGGATGCGTCCCTGGCGCTGGAGGAGAGCAGCCTCAAGTGCGGGGAGCTAGAGAAGGAGAACCAGCAGCTCAGCCAGAAGGTAACCGTGGGTGGTATCCAAACATACAGCAAGCAGGTGGCCAGGTGGAGCCCCCAGGTGCCGGTGAGGCGGCGCAGCTGGGAGAAATGCAGAATCCAGGGCAGCCACAGCTATAGTAGAGGGACAGGAGTACTCATTAAGAAGTCATGAGGCAGCGTGACATGTCCCTGCAGAGTGTGACCAGACACGATTAATTTCTGTGTGCCTTGTTGCCTTCATCTGTGAAATGGGGTTGACAATGTACCCACCTAATAGGTGTTGTGAGGACTATGTGGTAAAGGGTCCAGCACATAGTAAGTGCTTAATGGAAAGAGAGCAGCGCCCTGTTGAAAAGCACTGCGTGGGGCCACGGGAGAGAAGCAGTGACGGAAGATGTGCACTACGTGCAGGACCCTTGATGGGCCGTTTCAGGGCACTGCTGCAGGTAAACAAGGTCCGTGCTCACTTCCCTTCCAGTTGGTGGGATGAGGAAAGAGAGATGGATGAACTGCTTTTGCCTTTCTGGACAGCCCCCGGGTCTTCCCAGCAGCACAGTAGAACACGGACATCTGGGGGACAGGCAGGCTCACAAACCAAGCTTCGTCCTGCAGTCACGAGGACCCCATTCCCATGGCAAGGAGGGCCATGCGAGGCTAGGGACAGCCTCCTGGTGTTGGGCATCCTGGGTCAGAGGGCATCAGCACATGGCCACGCCGAGGATTGCACAGCTGCACTGTGGGCTCTGCGCGCACCTTGGCCGGGAGCCGGATTCCGGATGAGGGAGGGGCAAGGGCATTCTTGCTTGCTGACCACCTGTGGGACTGATGCTTTCGAGTGTCTGGGTGTCTGTCCCGACCTGCCCATGACTCCTGCCAGCCCCATTTGCTGTGGCTACACTGGCAGTGGGAGGGACATGGGCTGCAGACAGGAGATCTGTGTCCCGCTGGTCACAGCTCTGCTGATACTTTATCTCTGGATGAGGCTCAGGACAGCCCCTCCTTCTGTGAAGTGGTTTCTCCAGGCCTCCTGCAGGACGTCTGAGGTTCAGTTACTCTTGTCCCTTTGAAGCATTGTGTGCCTTGCAGCAGAGTAGCTGCCAAATAGTTTGTCCTTTCTTTGTGGGACAGTAGGAAGCCCTGCCTCGTGTCTCAGTGCAGTGCAGCACCGGGAAGCCGTTGGACAGTGCGGGGTTCTTAGCTTCACATGGACCTGGCACAGGAAATGTCTCTGTAAATGGCAGTCTGACCTTGGCTGAGATAAAAAAGAACTGACCTTTAGAAAAATGAGAACCTCCATCTTGGCGGGTCCTCACGGGCCTACAGCAGAAAGCCTGCGATGTAACCTCCAGCCCAGCTCCTGGCAAGGCTGAGAGATGCCCGCTGATGCTTCTCCTGCCCTCGGGGTCTGCTCCAGTCCCTCCTCCGCACAAGCAGGGCTCGCAGTGGGCGCCGTCACCCGGCATGACTCAGCCCCCTGTCTCTCGGGTCCCACCCCCCTCTCTGGATCCGTACCCTGGTAGGACACCATGGCGGCCCTGCCACAGCCCTTGGGAGGCATGTCTTGGCTCAGAGTCCCTGATAGAAGGGAGGGGGCCGCAGTTCCCAGACCAGAGCTGCCCTGTGTCCTATACCAGGGGTCCTGGGAAGGGCAGCCCTTCTCGCCAGAGCACTCCTCCTTCCCATCTTGCTCAGTCTGCTCAGGGCCTGGCTGTGTCTGTCCTGACCCAGCAGGGCTGGTTGTGCTTTCTCCCCAAGCCTGGCACATGACAGGTCCTCCCTAATGTTGGGTAGGATGGTGCCCCTTGGCCATCAGCTGAGTGCCACAGGGAACATGGCCCAACATTGACCTTCCTGGGGCCAGGGTAGCACAGCCTCGGACGAGTTCAGACAGCGTGGCCACTCTGGGAAGTGTCTGAGAAGGAGGGACAAGGGTCAGCCAGGACACTGTGGCCTGGAGCCCCCGACCCCCTGCTGCTAGCTTGGCTCTCCCACCGCACAGTGTCGCCTAAGCTGCAGGCTCACTTAGGCTGAATGTCTGTAAACCACAGTTCCCGAAGTTAACATCTTTCCCTGTAACTCGCAACAGTTCTGTGGACCTTAGAGAAGGTGCCTCTCTCACATCTAACTTCACATTGATATCCTAAGAATCCTGATTTTCAGAGGAGGAGGGGCAACCCTTTGGGGGCCTATCATGAGAACACAAGAGCAGCACAGGGGCTAATAGGCAAGTCCCTGGCACCTGCATGCTCTGGGGACATGGAGCCTCACACGTGAGCCCTCTCTGGTGCTTTGAGGAGGACAGGAAACCCCGTGGGGCCAGCTCACATCTCAGCCCAGCAAGCTCTCCCTAGGGGAGCGGAGGTCCTTCAGGGATGCGCAGGAATAAGGGCTCCAGTTCCACAGCAAAAAGAACCAGAGAGAGAGGGGGGGGGTGTCCAGCAGTGTGGGTAGGACGTGGGACAGTCACATCTTCAGACCAGAAGCAACAACAATCAGAAATGCAAAGGCTGGAATAACATTCCTTTCTCTGGGACAGGAGGGGTAGCAGGGTAAAGTATTAACAGTAGGGCTGGGGGTTGGGGGCACACACCACAGGTTCCAGCTGAGAGAGCAGGGCTAGGCTCGGCCCATCGCTGTATGTCCGAGCTCTGCCGCATCCTCACTGTGGGGCTTTGGGCAAATCACTCCACTTCTCTGAGCCCCGTGCCCTTCTTCAAATGATGGTCAGTGACAACTGCTCAGTGCCTTCCTCCTCGGGGCCACTCTCAGGCATAGGTGCTGCCATCGGAGGAGATGCCTGGTTCCCTGCTGAGCCCACGCCTTGCGCTAGGAAGTGGGGCAGCGATGAGGAAGGATAAGAAAGATGTTCTCTCTTTTGAGAAAGACTCAGACATGTTGCACATTACAGCACATTTTGCCATTGGCCCTGGCTGGGTGAGGCTCCCCCGTCCTCGGGTCCCCATGTTGGGGCAGGGGGCTTGGTATGTTGACAGGGTGACGTGCCCCACGAATAGGACTTTTGCATGGGCTCTGTCTTTGTCTCTGCAGGTTGAAAAGTTGCAGATCCAGCTGGAGAAAGAAAAGCAGAGCAACCAGGATTTGGAGACCCTCAGTGAGGAGCTGATTAAAGAGAATGAACAGATGCACAGTGACATGGAGACCCTGAAGGCTGACAAAGCCAGGCAGGTAGGCCCTCCCTGCAGAGCACATGCCTCCCCTGGAACCCCTGCCTGTGAGAGGGAGAGTGTAGGATCATAGCCATGACCTGGTAATTGATCATTGACACATGAGTTACCAGTTTCTTCGCGCTGCTGCAACTCATACCAGCAATTCTCAGCTGCAGCAGGGGGACTGGGACAGATTCTGTTTTCCAGGGACACTGGCAATCTTGTTTTTGATTGTCATGACTTAGAGGAAGAGAGAGGAGGTGCTTCTTGCTGTGGTGGGTAGAGGCCAGGGATGCTGCTCAGTGTCCTGCAGCACAAGGGACAGCCCGCAGGACAAAGCATGACCCCACTCCAAATGTCCAGCATCACGCTGAGAACCCTGGCAAACCTCCAGGGTTGATTTGCCTCAGACTATAAGAAGTCCCAGGGTAGGCAGTCCAGTGCTAGGGCATCGGCTCAGTGATGCTACCCAGGAGTCACGCTTCTCTCTTCCTGCTCTGCCAGTCTTGGCAGTGGCTGTTGTACCTCCCCAAGAAGTGGGCAGGAAGAAGGTGGAGGGTGAAGGGACAGAGGGAAGGCCTCCCCAGGACCCTCTGTAGACATCTCATTCGCCAGACCCGACACATGACTACCTCTAGCTGCAAGGGAGGCTGGGTATGAAGTACTTGAGGTTTTTAGCCTCTCCAGTAGAGCAGAAAAGGGCGGCTGGGATGGTGCTGTGTATAGTGAAGAGACAAGTAGGGCCCCCACTCTGATATGGCTTACAGTCCAGAAGGCAGAGTGACAGGTGACAAGCCAGGTGACTTCAGATGTGTGCTATTGAGGGAATATGCGTGGGTCCAGGGAGGGTCTTGCTAGATACAGGATATTTAGAGTCGTGGTACACGGCTTCTCTGAGGAGCGGACACTCACACTGAGGAGGAGCCGCCAGGGATGCTGAAGGCCGAGAGGTAGATGGTGGAGGGGAGTGGGGAGTGAGTATTCAAGGCAGAGGGAAGGTCATGTGCAACGTCTGCGGGGAGAGTGGTGTAAGGAGAGGCCATGGGTGGGTGGCCAGCTCACCGGGATCCCGTAGACCAGGATAAAACACCAAGGGAAATCACTTTCATTGTTTTAAGTAAGAAGAGATGTGGTTTATTTTCTAAACCAACCTGGCTGCTATAAATGTGCTTTGACTTGAACTTTCTCAGTGGGGATCTCTGTGCCCTTACCTTGTGTCCATATCAGGCCTCTGGGAATCGTTAGGACTTCCTTTGGGTCCAGAGTGGAATGGTCTTTGCAGGCCTACACTTAGTCCCCCAGTTTGGAACCAAATCATCAAAATATGTTCATGCCTCCGCCTGTGTTGTTCCCATTGTGTTTCCCTGCAGATCAAGGATCTTGAGCAAGAAAAGGATCATCTCAACCAAGCTGTGCAGTCGCTGCGGGAGAGGTCGCAGGTCAGCAGCGAGGCCCGCATGAAGGACATCGAGAAGGAGAACAGAGTCCTCCACCAGACGGTGACAGAGACCGGCAGCAGACTCAGCAAGCTGGAGCTGGAGAAGCAGCAGCTGCACCGGGACCTGGAGCAGGTGAGGGAGAGGATGGAGCGGGCAGAGGAGCTGGAGAAGGAGCTGCACCGGCTGGAGGAGGAGAAGGAGCAGCTGGCCAGGGAGGTGTCCTCCCTGACGACGGCCACCGAGAAGGTCCATGCCCTGGAGCGGGAGAGCCAGGGCCTGACGCTGGAGAACCGGAGGCTGCAGAAGTCTCTAGACACCCTGCAGAATGTGTCGGTGCAGCTGGAGGGGCTGGAGCAGGACAACAAGCGGCTTGATGATGAGAACCTGGAGCTGCGCAGGATGGTGGAGACCATGCGCTTCACCAGTGCAAAGATGGCTCAGATCGAGAGGGAGAACCAGGAGCTTGAGCGGGAGAAGGAGGAGCTGAGGAAAAGCGTGGAGCTGCTGAACAAGAAGTCGGAGCACCTGGAGCTCAGCTACCAGAGCGTGAGCGCTGAGAACCTGCGGCTGCAGCAGACCCTGGAGAGCAGTGGCCAGAAGTCGCAGGCTCTGGGGCGAGAGCTCGGGGAGCTGGAGGCGAAAAACCAGGCCCTGCAGCGGGACCTGGAGGCCCAGCGGCTCGCCAACAAGCAGCTGGAGATGTCCGAGAAGGAAAAGAAGGCCCTGGAGCAGGAGGTTGCCCAGCTGGAGAAAGACAAGAAGCTGCTGGAAAAGGAGGTGAATCGGCTGTGGCAGCAGGTGGAGCTCAAGGACGCAGTCTTGGACGACATCACCACCAAGCTGTCCACTGCCGAGAAGGAGAGCCGCGCTCTGGACAAGGAGCTGGCCCGCTGCAGGGACTCGGCCACCAAGCTGAAGGAGCTGGAGAAGGATAACAGAGACCTCACCAAGCAAGTCGCCATGCACACGAGGACACTGACAACCCTGGGAGAGGTGAGCTGGGTGCGAGCAGCCCCTCCAAGGGGAACCGGGGTTGGTGTCTTTGTCCCGAGCAGCACAGGCGTGTCGTGAGGGTCGTGCTCCCGGCATAGAAGTGGAACTATGTGTCCTCCTTAAATGTTTTCCCTGGTTCTAAACAGGATACTGCTGAAAGGTAAGAAGACCAAGTGAAAATCAGCTGTTCTCTACTGCCCACAGATAACCACTGCCAACAGCTGGCTTATTTCATCCCAGCATTCTCCTAGGCATGTCCATGTGAGCGTGCGCACACACACAATGCCCTACTCTCTGCATCCTAGCCCTATTTTTATTTATTATGTCTTTTCTCATTACATTAAATAGGCTTTAAGCCACAATTTGTAATGGCTGCCAGATATTAATCCTATAGATTTACTGTAATTATTTTTTGGCATTTAGGCTGTTTTCAGTTTTTTCTACCATTTTAAATAACACTGGACATTCTTGCACACATATACCTTCACAGATATTTTTTTTTCTTAGGATTATCCCTAGAAGTGTAATTACAGGATTAAAGGGGATGAACATTTTACAGTGTCTTGATAAATACGTGCTCTGCTTTTCCCTGGAACCTTGTGCGTGGGCATCCAGGCATTTCCGCAGCATGTTAGAATGAATAACTGCTCTAGTGAACGACTTCAGCTGAATGGCCCAACACAGACGTTGAGTCTCCAGCATGTAGTTCAGTGTGACTGTTCCCAGGTGGCCTTAACGGATTTGGTGGGGGTAGCGTGCATGTAAATAACTGTGTCACCAGGCAGGAAATTGTAGCTACTGGAGAGCGACAAAGAGGTATGGAAGTAGGTGGACCAGCTAAGTCAACCACCTCAATGAGAGCAGCACCCACTTTTGAAAAGTAAATCAAAACCAGAATTTAAAATGAAGTTTCTCTTCTTTTTATACTTTTTGTTTCAAATTCTCTGCAATGAGCATTTAATTACATTATTCCTTAGAAAAGGAAGCCATTAGAATTTGAACCTACTACTCAGAGATCAACCTAACAGCATTTCAAACATGTTTAGATGTGTTTGGAGCTCACTGAATCCATCCTGACACTGCCGTGTGGCCTCGTCATCCACACAGGGCTGGAAGAGTGTGCTCACCCCTTCTCTTTGGGCGACATCCCTGAGGTTCACTCATCCCCATCAAACCGCCTGCCCGGCCCTCCCGACACCTGAGCTCAGCCTTGAGAAGAGCCTGCGTCTCCCCCCGCCCACCCCCCGGCTGTTTCTGCTGGGCTCCCGTCCCATGCTCATCCTCTCCCTGTCCCTGTAGGAGCTGGTGCTGGAGAAGCTGAAGAGCCAGCAGCTGACCAGTGAGCTGGACAAACTGAGCCAGGAGCTGGAGAAGGTTGGCCTCCACAAGGAGCTGCTGCTGCAGGATGATAACAGCAACAGTGACACGTGAGGACTGCTCCCTGTGCGGCCTGCAGGCTTGACAGCTCACAGCCACATCCCACGGCCCCCGCCCTCGGCTCCAGAGCTCTGCTTAGTCCTTGCAACTGAGGGCCTATTGTCCTTCTCATCCAGTCCTCTTCCTGGAGGTTCCCAGGGAGGAGAGGATGGAGATTCTTTTGTCCAATGAAAAGGCTACTTTCGTGTGTTTTTTAATAGATTTTATTTTTTAGAGTAGTTTTAGGTTCACAGCAAAATTGAGAGGAAGGTTACAGAGATTCCCCATATGCTCCCTGCTCCCTGCCATAGGCACAGGCTCCCTGATTGTCTGCATCCCACCGTGGTGGTACATTTGTTACACTGACACAACAGCGTCACTCAGAGTCCATAGTTTACATTAGGGATCACTCTTGGTGTGCCTTCTGTGGGTTTGGACAAATGTAAAAGGACGTGTCCATTGTTACAGTATTATCCAGAGTAGTTTCACTGCCCTAACAGTCCTGTGTTCCACCTATTTATCCCCGCAACCCTTTAATTATTTTAAAATTTTATTTTAGCCTTTGCCTATAGTGCTTTCTTGAATGACCTCATTTTTCAGGGAAATACAATGCCTTGGATTTTTATTGGACTTGTAATTGACAAGATTCACACGTTAGATAATGTGACATCCTTTTGGTGTGGTCACCTAGCACGGTGATCCTTGGACAGATTGCTTCACCTGTCTGAGAGTCAGTTTCCCCTTCTGTAAAAAGGCCCTGATAACTCTTCCCTAAGACAGTGGCTGTGAAACTGCCTGTGTTTGAAGGTGTCCCAGGTGGGCTCTGGACAGTGTTTTTTGGCTCCTACAGATATTCTGCGCTGAATGCTGCTCATGCCGAAGAAAGCCAGCTGGGTGGAGGCAGGGATGTGTGGCAGCTGGGAGGCTGGGAGCTTGTGGGTGGAAAAGGCAGACAAATGATACTGTTACATCTTTGTATTTTTCAGAAAATACAAGATTTTGGAGGGAAGGAATGAGTTGACGTTAAAAACAACACTGGCCATGAAAGAAGAAAAGATTGTGTTCTTAGAAGCACAGGTGGAAGAGAAAGCCAGCCTGAACCACCAGCTGCAGAAGGAGGTCCAGGTGGTAAGAGCTGATGTCAGGGACGAGCTCTGGGTCCCAGCTGGAAGGTCCCTGCCTCACCCTTTCCAGTGCTTCACCTGGGTAGCAGAGGGGCCGCCTGGGTGCATGTCTCCTGGAGCACATGGGGGTGAGCCGCGGGGGTCTGAGGGAGCTATTTCAGAATCATGCAGGTGGGGGATGGACAGAACCAGAGACTGAATCAGAGGCTGGGGGAGGGGAGGCAAGATCTGGGGACACTGATGAGAATATATTGAAACTGGGCGTGGGGCACCAGACAGAGTCTCATGGGCACCCTCAGGTGGGACAGACATAGGTGCACAGAGGCTTGTAAGAATGTGCAAGTTTACTCCTGGCACACACATGCTCTCCGCGTGCTTGCACACACGTGCTCTCCATACCTGTGCCCACACACTTCCATCTCTGTGAATCCTTGGCATGTTTCTTGGTTGCATGATTGGATAAAGAATCTAGAGCAAAGCGATTCTAGAGCCAGTAGGGTCTTTATAACAACACCTGGTCACTATTCCCTGGGCTCACCTCCTTTTTATTGAGTGGACAACCGAGGCTCAGGGAAGTGAAGAGACTTGCCACTGTCGTGTGGCCAAAGTCAGGACTGAGGCAGGATGGGGTCCCAGGCCACTGCCCTTTCTGTCATCTTTGGAAGGAAGGACAAACATAGGACAGAGGTTACATGCACCTTCACCAAAAGCAAAAGCGGGGTGTCTGCTTTGTCGTGGCCAGTGCTGGGTGAGGGGTGGGGTTGGGTGTGGGGCCTCCTCAGGCTCTGAGCCGGGCCTCTTCCTGCCCCACATCTGCTTCCATGCCCATGCCCACAGCTGAAGATGGAGTATGAGCTCCTCAGGCAGAACCGAGAGGAGGGGAAGCACCTGCAGAACTCTTTGAAACACCCTGCGGGGACATTGGTCGCTGGTCACCAGGAGAAGGAGAGCTGGGGGCCGAGCCACAAGGAAGCCACCCTGGAGCTGCTCCGAGTGAAGGATAGGGCCATCGAGCTGGAACGGAACGTGAGTTGACTGCCCTGGCCCCAGTCACTCAGAGACCATCCTACTCAAGGTCCCAGTGATACACCATCACTGGGAAGGACACCAGGTGTAGAATCTGCTGAGACCTATCCCAGTCTAGTTGGACACTTCTTGATCTGTCCTGGCAAGTCCTAGGAGCATATGAGTTTCCTTCAGCATTTCTAACATAAAGGGGCGTACTCACATTTTCCCACGGTGACCTGCCATCTGCCTTCCCATCAGACAGGGCCTGTAGCTTATCCACTGGGACTGTTTCTGTACCGTTGTGTGTCTGTGCTCTGTGCCAAGGGTTGGCAAGCCAAGACCTGGCACCTGCTTCTGTGAATAAGGTTTTTTGGTACACAGACAAACCCTTGGTTTACCTATTGTGTAGGGCAGGGCTGAGTGGTTGGGGTAGAGACCACATGGTTGGGACACCCCAAATATTTACTATCTGGCCCTTTACAGAAAAAGTTTGCCAATGTATGTCTGAACCCCTGATTTTATTTCACTTTCCCGGTCATTGTAGGAAGTAGATAGTGATGGTTTTCACCATTTGACAGATGAGAAAGCTGAGAGAGTTTGAGACTTGACCAAAGTCCCATGCTAGTGAGGTAACCCGTGTAACCTTGCAACCCACGTGTCCTGGCTCCTGGCCCAGTTGGCGGCATATTGTATGAGGTCTTTATCAGCCTCGTGGAACACAAACCACCTTATTAAGGTCCAGGCTTGGACTCCCATCCTGTGAGAGAAGCTCAAGGAAATGCACTCCCAGGTGTCACCAGAAAACAAAGCGAAGCACTCAAGAGAGAAAGGGCGAGGCCACTCCACCCCATTTGCCTTTACCTCACCCTCACACGCCTGGTGCTGTGCAGGATCCCCTTTGTGTATTCTTTTCTGTCTTGAAAGCACATACTCCAAGAAATAGGTTTTGTTTTTTGTTTCTTCCAATTCTGTTGGTTGTTTTTTCCAAGAGAGAAAATATTACTGCTCTCACCTGGTGGACTCTGGCTTTGGCCCCCAAAGCATCCACTTCTGAGGGTTCCTTAGAACTTAAGTACCACTTACCGGTGAGGGGTGTCTGACGGCCTCGTGCTTTCCCTAGAACGCAGCGCTGCAGGCCGAGAAGCAGCTGCTCCAAGATCAGCTGCAGCACTTGGAGACCCAGAATGTGGCCTTCAGCAGTCAGATCCTGACGCTGCAGAAGCAGAGCGCTTTCCTGCAGGAGCACAACACCACGCTGCAGACCCAGACGGCCAAACTGCAGGTGGGGTGGGGTGTGGATCTACCTGGGCCAGAGACCAGCCCTGAGCACACTGACGCCTCACAGCAAGCAGGACAAAGCACGGGAGAGTTTGGGGTTCTGTTTTGTTCTGTGTTTAATAGGCTCATTGTAAACAGTGGCGCCTAGCCTCGGGGTCTTGGAAGGTGATGGTGGGTAAGCCGTGTTCAGCAAGTGAGCATATGGCTGCAGTCTTGTCTGTTTCCCAAAGCCTCTTTCTTGAGGTGTTACTATGAATGATTTGGAAAAGAGATTCTGGGATCAACTAAGTTTGGTTCAACAGAGTTGACCAGGCTTCTTTACTGTGGAACCTGGCAGAGCCTTTTTTAAGCTGCTGTGGATTTTTAATCTCCACAAGGGAAATAGGGCATGAAGCGGCTCCCAGGCTGTCGAGAGCATCTAGCAAAACTAGCGTTCTGGGCCACACAGGTTAGGATGTTGGTTTATAATTATGGTTAATAGCTGGTGGGGAAATGAGTGATCATTTATTAATGCAGTTTCTGAGAAAAGTGTTTGAAAATATGTAACTTAGGAGTCAGGGACAATAAACAGGAAACCATTTGGCAAAGAGGTTAGGATTTGTTCTAGTAAAATAAAATAGGGTATTGATTTGTAGTTTTGTTTTTGTTGTTACATCTTTGTCTGGTTTTGATATCAGGGTAATTCTGGCCTCAGAATGAGTTTGGATGGATTCCTTCCTCTTCAGTTTTCTGATAGTTTCAGATGTTGTTGGATGGGTATTCTGTAAATATCAGGTTAAATTGGATGGTGGTTTTGTACTTTTTTTGTTGTTGTTGCTAGTTTTTAAAGTCAAAAAGAGTACCCAAGGAGCTTATCCAGAGAAAGGACATGATTTTCCCAAACACGTCCCATGTGTGGAGAGGACACAAGACTAAGTTTAGCACCATGTGATAGTCCGTTTATGCAGGGGCCTCTTCCCACAGCAGTTCCTTAAGTGCTGGTAGAACTGTCCTCAGCACGGCTGGACTTTGCCTGCCTGAGGGTCCCTGTTGTTTTGGTGTCGGCACTTGGCCTGCTCTTGGCGCTTCACTGCCTGTGGGGTGCAAGGATGTGGAGTCTGTGGCTCCCCGGGGCCTGCACCCAGTGAGGCATCATCACCTTCTCCCTCCTGGCAGGTGGAAAATTCCACTCTGAGCTCCCAGAGCGCCTCCCTCATGGCGCAGTACACGCTGCTCCAGAACCAGCAGGCGGCCAAGGAGAGCGAGCTTGAGAACCTGCAGAAGCAGCAGGAGCAGCTGACAGCAGCCTACGAGGCCCTGCTGCAGGACCATGAGCGCCTGGGCGCGCTCCACGAGCACCAGTCTGTGGAGTACGAGGCCCTCATCGGCCAGCACAGCTGCCTGAAGACGCTGCATCGGAACCTGGAGCTGGAGCACAGGGCGCTGGGGGAGAGGTGTGTGCCTGTGGCTGGTGGGGAGACTGGCGGGATCCCCGGCTCCTGTCCCCCCTTTGCTCTGGCCCCTCATGTTCCTTCTGTACCCGCTGCGTCGCAGTGGAGAGAAATCTATAGCACATCACCCTCAGTGAAGTGGGGTTTGTGCAGCTGGAGACTGAGGGGCAGGAGGGTCCCCGAGGGGAGAAGGGCGTGCACACGAATCCCGGCTCAGGGAAACCGCGTGTCGGCATTGGGGGTCCCTGCTCCCCTGAGGATTCCTACCCCTCTTCCTTTCTCTCCAGACCAAGATCAAGGAGGGGGGCGTTCACCATAGCTGCCCGTTTAGTGACGCTCTTACATGGCTTCCCAGGCCTTTTCTTCCCTGTCAGAGTCTCAAAGTCTGGGCTTTTTGGAAACTTCTGAATATATAGAAATACAGAATAGTGTAGGGAAAGCCCCGTGTACTCATGACCGGCGTCAGTACTTATCCGTACTCTGCCACTCTCATTTCATCTTGACCTCTTCCTCTCCAGCTCCAGACTCTGCCTTTTCTTTAAGGTAAATTTGATGTACATTGAAATGCATAAATCTTAACTTTGCGCTCTTGACAAATCCGGGCTTTGCGTGCGTGTGGTCAGGCCACATCGCCCGAGCTCCTGCCCTCACAGATCCCCGATTGCTCCAGGCCCCCGGGGAAGGTGCAGCAGGACCTAGAGTCTGGGGGGGGGGGGGGGGGTGATGTGCACAGGACTCAACCAACCAGCCACAGGAGAGAGAGGGAGGGATGTGCCTAAAGAGAGGCTCTGACACCTGGCGCCGGAGGGAGCTGTCTCCCAGTTCCTGTGCTTTGTGCTGTCCCTGCTGACAGTGTTTCCCTCGACTCTGCCTCAACAAGACACTAAGCAAATGCTGGGTCTTTAGTGGGAGCAACTGAGGTGCAGGGAGTTTCTATCACGGGGATCCAGGGAGGTCATTGGGCCAGCAAGCCTGGTGAAGGCATCTGCTGATGCCGTGAGCATGGGGGTGATGGCATTCATCTATTCACTTACCCAGTGCTTCCTATTGACTCTCTCCGGAGCCTTCCACCCCCTTTATCTGCCTAGATCTCCATCCTTTGGGGTGCTGGCATGTCTGCTCCTATTAGAGACTCTGCTCCTTCCAGCCAAAATGAGCATCGTCTGCCTCTCGGCATTTCCGTCTCTCCCTCCTCGCACACCCCCCCTGTGAGCATCAGCTGGATGTGAGGTGCTGTGTCCAGAGTGGCAGGAATGTACCCAGCCGACTAATGATGTGAAACTTGTGTGGGGCCCACTCCTCACCAGGCACTTACTGGCCCCATCCTTAATGTTCTATTATATATTATAACAGCATCATGATATATGTATTTTTTTAATTTTCACCCAAGGATATTTTTTCCATTGCTTTTCAGAGAGTGGAAGGGAGAAGGGGAGAGAGAGGGAGAGAGAGAAACACCGATGTGAGAGAGACACATCGATTGGTTGCCTCCCACATGGGCCCCAACTGAGGCCGGAGATCGAGCCTGCAACCGAGGCACGTCCGTGGGATGACGCTATAATCACTGAGCAAAGTTGCCTAAGGCAGTGTCATGATATCCTTAACATCTGTTCAGATGGGGAGGATCTGTGCAGGTGGTTGACTGTCTCTGAAGGAGGAGTCCAATGTTGTTTAGCCTGTAGCTCCTTGCTTGATAGAACATGGAGACCTACTGTTTCACTCAGTAGTTTTTGCTGGTTAGACATAGCTGGAGGCCCCTTGGTCTGTCTGCAGCAGTGCTATCGGTTTGGGGGTATAAGCGCCTGGAACACAGGGATGATGGCTCTATATTCATTTCATTTGACACTCGACTCAGACACTCCTCCATTCATTCCCTTAACACACATTTACTGAGTGTCAAGCCTCGTACTGGGGATTCAGTGGGGAGCAAGACTTGCTCAGTGCCTTCCCTGCAGTAGGGGGGTTACTAATGGTTGGAATATGCTTGATCAGTGTGCTTTTCCAAGACACAACAGGGAAGCAGGAGTCAGGGACCCTAATGGTCTGGGCTGTATTTATCAAAGCCTGGATGAGTTTTTCCAGAATCCCCTTTTCACATTGAGGCAGCCTCTGCCTATGGCTAAAGGCCACACACACATTTGCATTAAAATAGCCACCTGAGTAGGTTTCTAAGTTTGAGTCCCTGCAAGTCTTGGCTCCTGGCAGATGGTACAGGTACAGCTGATATTGGGTGGGTGGAGCGGGAGTGGAAGGCTGGAGACCCTGGAACACCGCTTGGTTTCTGTAAGCCTGAGTATGGAAAGCTCCGGAAGGGGGTCTCAAAAGGGATTTGCCTGCACGGGGAAGATTGAAAGGTGATGACTCAGTCACCTTCCTGGACACGGAAGTTTCCAATAGGCAGGAGGATTGGCCTGGGGGTGGTCTGGGACTCCCCCTTGTGTTCTGCTGCCCTCCAGAGACAGCTGTGCTGTGCAGTGACTTATAAAGATTGAGACAGGAAGAAATCAAAAGCCCCAAGCTGAGGGGGAAGTTGTGGGGGAGGGTAAGGGCTGGATTGGGGGTGCCTTGAGGAGCAGGGTGTGTGTGTGTATGTATGTGTACATGTGTGCAGCTGGTCCCTGGCAGCTGCTTGGACCCCACCAGGCAAGCATCTGTCCCCACCCACACTGACTGACTCAGAACAGGGAGATTGGTGTTCCAGAGCTGGGGTGGAGGGCTTACCCGGTCCCCAGTGAGGGGGATTAGCTGTTATATGTGGTGGAATTCAGCTCTATATGCTGTGATTTCTTTGAGAAGGGTGTGGAGTTCAGTATATAGTCACGGTGTTCCCAGCGGGCTAATGGAGGGAGGCTGCTTTGACGGACTGGAAGGGACCATGGAGACACATTGGGTGGGAGAAGGAAGACTCTGCTCCAAGGCTGGAGGAGACCCCCCCCCAGAGCTGGCCCAGTGTGTGTCCCAGCTGCCATTCTCCCATTTCTCTGCTGTCCAGCCCCGCTCACTGCCCTATCTCCCTCAGCTTCCCTCAGCTCTGCAGAGAGAAGCTTCTCCTAGGAGGCTCTGCATTCTTCTGGGGTGTCCGTTTCTAGTGGGTGTGTTTCCTTCCAACAGGCATGAGGACATGCTGAAACATAAGGCGGGGCTGGAGGAGCTGGAGAAGGTCTTAAACACCGAACGGGAGGCTCTGCAGCAGGAGCAGAGGACAAACGCCATTGCCGCCACCGAGAACCAGAGGCTTCGGGGAGAGCTGGACAGGTAACCAACTGCCAAACCCCCCATGCAGCAGCATGTGCCGGGATCTCATTCAGACCAACTCACTCAGCACCCGCTGAACTAAGCTCAAGCGAGTCCCCTGGTAATGGTATATTTTTTAAAACCCTGTCATGTTCACAGCTGATGGCAGTAAGGTAAAAGGGGACTCCAGCTGGTGGCTGGGATGGAAGGACCAGTGGCACCTGGGGTGGTGCATTGTCCAGGTTTGGACAGCCTCACCTCCCGCACGTGATGGTGATGATTGTATCGGGCCCGGGCACCTTCTTCCTCTAACACCAGCGATTCTGGGAAGGAGGTACAGTGAAGATCCCGTGAAAGAGGTGAATTCACACATTCCCTATTTGTGAATTCACCTACTCACTGAAATGTAACCCCCAGATCGGTACCTGCGGTCTTTCAAGGACATGCCCAGAGTTTGGGATACTGGCGTCGCCTGATGTGTGTGCACATTTGCAGCTGAGGTTGACAAGGCCTTTGACTCCTGCCTTGTTCCAGCTCTCACACTGCAAACAAGCGTCCTTTTCATGGTCGGTTTTGTGCCATGGTTTTCTATTTTTGTGCTTTTGGTGATGATTTCACTGTTTGAAATGGCCCCCAAATGGAGTGTTGACATGCTGTCTAGTGTTCCCAAGTGCAAGGCTGCGCTGGGCCTCGTGGGGAGTGTATGAGTGGTAGATAAGGTTCCTTCAGGCACAGGTTATGGTGCTGTTGGCTGTATGTTACATAGGAATCTTTATGTCTTGATAAGTTGGCAGAAATGTGGCCAGAGGCTCCCAGGAACCGTTGGGAACAGTTGTAGTGGACACTGATTCGGTGTTCAAGGTGACTTGATAGAACATTATACCGCGGATCACGAGAATTGACTGAGCTATTATCCCTCCCCCCCCCCTTTTTTTTAACAGATGAGGAAATGGGCTCAGAGAGATTAAATAGCTTGTTCAGGGTCAATGCTCCCAGTTAGTGGCATAGTCAGGGTTTGAATCCAGGTCTTGTCTCAACCCAGAGGCGTGACCACATGAAGCCTTCCTTCCCACAGCCTTGTTTTAACATGTATAGGGGGCTACAAACTCAGGTACCTCCAGTGGCCTGGCAGGTCCGGCACATGGGTAGGAGGGTCAGCAATAAACCAGACGCTCGTGGAGAGTTCACATCATCTAACGGCTGTCAGCTGGGAGGTGGGCCCAGGGCTGCCCAGTCATGCTTTTGTTTATTTATTTATTTTTTTCTGAGAAGCTAGATATCTGAATTTTGATGTGAAACTTAAAAATTTTTTTAATGTTGATAAACTTATTTTTTCAAAAAATACTGTGTGGGCCAAACTAGACACATCTGTGTTCAAATTGAGTTTATGAGCCTCTGGTAATTTGAGCTTTCTGGTATAAATCTTCCCCCCAGGAAACCCAGTTGGGTAATTATGATGATGATAATGATAATTTCAGTGAATTTACATAATACCTCAGAATCTCATATCTTATTTATCTCAGGAGTTCAAATTAGAAAGGGGCTTGGAATTGGGGAGAAGAGCTGGGCATAGACATAGAGTTTTAGGGCAAAAACATTCCAATTCAGTGTTTTTTAAAAGTGTTTTAATAGAACCCTTTTTTCCAAGTAGGCAGGGGTGCCAAAGCCTTCACATAAAGGATTTTAACAGTGATGCTCAGTCGAAGCAGTGTCCAGGCCTGCCTGTCCTGTCTCCCCCAGCCCAAAGTGGGGCAACAGGGGGAGCCTCATAGAACCCCAGCAGACACAGTTTGAAAACTGCTGATTTTGTTCAACCCTTCGTTTACACATGAGAAAAACTGAGGCCCAGAGAGGCTGTGGTTTTGACTAAGGTTGTACATCTGGGACAGAGCCTGGGAGCGCTCCTCAGCCCATGGCCCTGTGCTTTCCACCCCCAGGGTCAATTTCCTGCACCAGCAGCTGCAGGGGGAGTATGAGGAGCTTCACGCCCACACCAAGGAGCTGAAAACCTCGCTCAACAACTCGCAGCTGGAGGTGAACCGCTGGCAGGCCCGGTGTGATGAGCTGAAGGAGGAGCACCAGAGCATGGACATCTCGCTGACCAAGCTGGACCACCACTGCGAGGTGAGCCGGGGGCTGGGAGGCCTCGGGACTCCAGGCCATGCTCCCTGGACTGGACTGACGGCCGCGGGCTCAGCCAGGTTGAATGGTCCTTATTGGCGTCTGTGCCCGGAGACTGTATGTGAAGGTCATGCACAGACTGAGCGGAAGCCAGAGGCACTTGAAGGGACGAACACCCTGACTGGCAGGGACGTGTTAGGAAGCACCTTTCATCTGACCTTGGCTCTCGCAGGGTCGGGCAGTGAATGGAAACAGCCGAGTACCGTTCACGTCTGTCCCCTGCTGCGCACTTTGCTGCGCTCACCTGGTCCTCTCAGTTCTCAGATGACCTTGTGAGTGGTGCCCCCGTCCTTGTCCCTCTTAAGTGGCGGGATGGAGCCCAGTTAGTCTGAAGCCAGAGTTTACAACTTTCGTGCTGCATCAACCGCGATGATGTTCTAGAGCAGGAGGTGGCCAGCCTCAGCCCGAAATTCAGGTCCAGCCCCCCGGCTGTTTTTATGACGTCTGTGAACCAAGAATAGCTTTTCCAGTTTTTGATGGTTGGGGAAATTAAAAAAATAATATTTGGTGGCAAGTGAAAATGACATGAACTTTAAATGTCTGTCCACGAGTCAAGTTTTTTGGGTTTTGTTTCTAACACAGCCACACCCATGCGTGTACGTTTTATCTCTGGCTACTTTCCTGCCGTAACAACAGAGTCGAGTAGTTGCAACAGAGACCACCGTCCTGCCCGAAAAGCCTGAAATATTTACTATCTCGCTCTTTACAGAAAAAGTGTGCCAACCCTCGTCTACAGCAGAGGCGTCCAATAGGAATATAATGCAGCATAACATTTTAGAACGTAATACAAAATTTTCTGGTAGCCACATTAAAAAAGTAAAAGGAAACAGGTGGGATTAATTTTAATGATGATAGCCATTATGTCTAAAATATCACATGTAACCCCAAAAAGTTTATAAATGAGATTTTTTAAGAATAGGTTTTTATTGATTTTTTTTTGAGAGAGGAAGGGAAAGAAACATTGATGAGAGAGAGAGACATTGATCGGCTGCTTCCTGCACGGCCCCTACTGGGAATTGAGCCTGCAACCCAGGCATGTGCCCTGACCGGGAATAGAACCAGCGACCTTTTGGTGCATGGGATGACAACCAACTGAGCAACACTGGCTGGGCAACTTATTAATGAGATATTTTACATTATTATTAAAAATTGTTATTAAGTCCTCTGAATCTGTTGTATATTTTGCACTTACGGCACATCTCAGCTCAGACTGGCTGTGTTTTCAGTGCTCGGCGGCCACATGTGGCCAGTGGCTGCCCTGATTGATTGGTGTAGTGGCAGAAGGCTTGGCCATCCCCATGTCATTGGCCGTATTGGTCATTCCAGCTGGTGTAGATAATACTGAAATGGTCATCTTTGTGCACGTGGCCTTTTTCTTCCTTTGGAAGTAGATTCCCAGCATGAATCACAGGGTGCATGGTGTTTGAGACATTGCCAATCTGTGTTTTAGCTGCTCTCCCGTCTCAAGGGGAACTTGGAGGAAGAAAATCATCACCTCGTGAGCCAGATCCAGATGTTGAACGAGCAGAACCAAAGGCTTCTAGAGCAGAACATGGAGAGCAAGGATCAGTACCATGAGGAGCAGAAGCAGTACATGTAAGGGGTGTGGGCTGACGCCTGTCCACAGAGGGGTCCTGGCTTCCAGCTCCAGCCTAGCCCTCGACATTCTGGGCAGAGAATCCCCTGGGCGCATTCATGTCCCGAGGGCAAGGGGACAGACCATCTTACCAGTGCCTCCTCTCGTTTCCCTGGGATGGTTCTAGGTTTCTGCAAGTAGGGAGGTTGGCTTTTGTTTGCTTTTCAAAGACACTGCCCTGTGCCAGACACTTTTTAATCTGCTTTTGGAATTAATTTCACTTTAAAAAATACAACAGTGGTAAAGAGAGAGACCCAGGGAAGGCATTCAGGCCGAAGGCTGAGCCCTTTCTGTGTCTGATTTTCCTTTAGTGGGCTGGAGAGTGGGTTGTTGGTGCACCGTGGTTGTCCTCCCTCTGCCAGTATTTACACAGTCCTGGCTGTGGCGTAGGCCTTGCAAGGTGCAGAGGACCAGTTACCTGGTCACCAAGAACTAGTAGGGGAGCTGGGAAGTGAGCAGAGCTGCATGCACACCAGACAGATGTTGACGGGCTCCATGGAGGTGTAGAAGGAAGCATGGTGGTAGGAGTTAGGGTTCTGCTGCTGACACGGATGGGGAGAAGTTCTAGCCAGTGTGAGGAACCTCAAGGTGGAGCATGACATGGTCTGGGTGCAGGGAAGGTGCAGGCAGTGCCAGGAGGGAAGGCTGGAGGAAGTGGCGCTCAGCCCTGGAAAGTTTCCATGCCTGGCTAATGAGTCGGATTCGCTGGGAAGTGAGTGTTTAAGGGATGCTGGTCTACAAGGCCTAGGAATCTGCCAGAAATGAGGTCAGAAGGAAGAGCCTTGGTACTGGAAACCTTGTGTTTGGAAGTCAAGTAATCCAAGTTCATCTTGTGGGTCCAGGGTGGTCTTCACCCCTCTGTGCTATGCTGATGGGACTGTCCTTCCTTGTGATCGGGATTGGCTGGCCAGTGTGGGACAGAGAGACATGGTCACATTGAGCACTGGGGCACTGTCCCAGCACCTGGGGTGGGGTAATGATGCTGCTTCACTGCTCTCCTGGGTTCATCCACTCATGGACCAGCGGCCCCCCCCATGAAGGATGGTTTACATGGAGAAACCACACTGTAGTTTGGGGTAGAAATGACTTTGGCCTGAAGTTGGCTCTCTATAATCCAGCTGATAAAAGTTACCAGCAGAGGTTGGGCAGGTACAAACTAGAAGAGGAGGAGCCTGGTACCCAGGGGTATGATCTGATGGCAGTTTTGCATTAGAGAGTATCTGCAGGAGACCAGGGAGTTGGTAGGATTCTTGAGCCTGCTCTGAGCGGAGTCTTCCCCAGCCCTGGGAGGGTTGGGGTGCCTGCCCTCTGTGAGTTTGTGCGGCTGGAGGGGGTGGGTCAAACCCAGACATGAAAGTGCTCTAGCATAAGGCCAAGCAGCCCAGCTGTGGGAACAGAATAACAGACTAGAATAATAGATGCCGAGCCAAGGGCGCTGGAGCAGAGCAGGGTTGGTGGTCAGGGGCCCAGTGGTTTACAAGCTATCACTTTTCATGGGTGCTCACTTCACGGTGAACTCTCAGGAAAGCCCTCAGTTTAGGTGGGACCTCAGCAGCTTCATGACCAAAGGAGCCTGAGCAGCTGCCTCGATCCAGGGTTCTGAGCTGTCAAGGTCACACTGGCACTAAGAGGTAGGAACAGGCCAGGAGCTGGCAGCCCCATGGGCAGCGTTATATGGAGAGCACCGTGTGCTCCACTCTGGGATAGGAAAAAGGAAAATCAGGCCACCTGTCTAAGGCCAGACGACCTCTCCCAGTGAGCAGGCTACCGTCCGGCAGCCCAAGGTTCAGGAGGTCTCTTTGGTCCTTTCTGTGTTTTTGAAAATGTGAACTGATTACCAGTATTTAGTAATTAAGAGATTTTGCTTTACAACCTGGGTTTCTGGATCCTTTGGGGAAAACAAGCAGAAGTTCTGCCACATTAAGAGCAGCGCTCCTTTTGCAGGGCCTGCATGCAGCCCCACATGGCACCGTGTGCTCGGCCGCACTGCAGGCCCCTCCACTCCCTCTGGTCCTGCCAGGCCCGCTTTGCTCCTTCTCTGTCTGGCCCCCGGAAGGCTTGGAGTTTGTTTCTGCGGAAGTGGTATCAGAACCGCAACATTGGAATGGGTCGAGGTCAGAGGTCTGACTTGGATGCCCATCTGACTCACTGAGGGCATACCTCTCCAGACCACCGAAGGTCTTGTTAGTTTGTACCTGCAGGCACCAGCCTAGCCTTGTGTCCGACCCCGAGTGCCCGACAACCTGAACTGACCTGGCCGGAAAGCCCTTGCGGTTTCCAGGCTTGAGTTTTAGGTGGTTTTGGGGTTTGCTCTCCTGAGATGTCCTACAGCCTGGTCCTAGGTGCTTCAGCAGGGCCTCGAGGTGTCCGGGTTCCTGGAACCACGTCCAATGCTTCCATTCACATGTTCCCACCTCAGTGACCGCAGTGGTCATGAGCACTGTGATGTCTGAATGCCAGAATAATACTGGTCCCTTCTGGGCCAGGTCTCAGGCTGGGCTGATGAATAAATTTACATGTTTTATTTTAAAAACCAGATTGTTTTTTCTTTCTCCTCTGTTTACAGAGACAAATTAAATGCCTTACAGAGACAAAAGGAAAAACTAGAAGAAAAAATCATGGATCAGTACAAGTTCTATGATCCTGCTCCAAAGAAGTGAGTTGATTGAAGCTTCAGTGACTTAAACAGAATGCTTGTTTTTTCACAAAGAGGGAAAGCTGTAGCCACCCGGAGCAGTGGCCAGTGGGTGGGCCTGTCTTCACTCTATAGCATGTCATCTGTGCACAGGTCCCTCCCAACACGGACAGAATTTAGAGTTTCATTCAGTCTCGCTCTCCATTCTCAGGGTTATCTCATGAGGGATGGCAAATGCCAGCTGGCCATGAGCCTGTGTAAGGGGGCAGAGAATCTGTGGTTTTAGAGCCATTAAAGCAGGAGTATCAGGTTTTGTCTTAAGATTTCAGGACATAGAAAACCATGTTTGTTTTCGGAAGGAAGCTTGGGTCAGACACTTAGACCAGCACCCATGGTCTTCAAGCATAGGAACCTCCTGGTCTTACCTAAATTTCTCTGGATTCACTGTACTCTAGGGCAGTTCCACCAACATGTTCTCCTCTCCAGAGAGCAGCAGCCCCGGTTGTGGGCTGGCTCAGTCCCGAGACTGCCAGCATCCATCCAGCAGGGCTTCCCCTGGGCCTGGGCCTGAGCCCCAGGAGCTGGTCCTTCAGATTGTCTTGTCCCAGCCTTGCCTTGAAGTCAGATCCCCATGAGTCCTGCAAGGCATCTGTTGAAATCACAGAACCACAGAATTTCAGACCCTCCAGCTGACCCTTCTGTTGACAGAAATTGAGGCACTGGTGAAGAAATTGAGTGACTTGTGTAAGCACAGTGCTGTTTCATGGCAGAGCCAGGATTAGAACCCAGATGGGGTTCTTCTGTTATGTTAGAATGCCTCTATTTCCGGTTAGCTGCAATGTATTATGTACCCTTTAATTTCACTGTTTTTAATTCAAACGTCCCACTCTGCCCTGCCTCTTCCCACTCACCCAGATCCCTCAGTGCCTGGAATGGCCCAAGTACCCCAGCCTATTTCAGTTATTATTGACTCCAGCAGAAAAGGAGGAGGTCCCTGGCTCTCCTTGAAAGTGGCATTTTGATGGGAACTTGGAGCAAACATAGATTAGATAAGCGCAGCACCACTTCCTGTACTTCGCACCAATAATTAAGAATTGACAACTGTATTTGAAGTTCTATTTCCAAGAGGCTAGTGTGGGTTTCTGCCACGTTGAATGCTTCTACCATCTTCGGGCCTGTGCGAATTCACTGCAAATTAATTCCACCTCCTGAGCCCCAGATACGATGATCGTGGTGATGGCAAAGAGAAGCCTCATTCTAAACCCCAAATTAACGGCCGACGTCCCAGACTGGTGATGGAAATCCCAGCTCACGGGAGGGCACCCAGCAACCTGCTGGAGGGGCAGTGAGGGTTGGCTGTGTCCTAAAAAATCTTACTTCTAACTAGGAAAAACCACTGGATTGGAGCCAAAGCCTTAGTCAAATTCATGAAACCAAAGAAAGAAGGTTCCAGAGAACGACCAAAGTCAACTGCAGACAGCCCACCGTGGCCTCTGGAGTCCTCGGACCCGGCCTCGCCCAGTGCTTCTCAGCCTCTTAAATCGAAGCTGGAGCCCCTCGAGGTTCCCCCATCCTGCTCAAACTGGGTAGAAGAGCAAGACACCCACAGCGGGCCCACGGGAAAAGGTAGGAGGGGCTGACCTGGCGGCAGGCAGAAGTGAAGCGGGGAGGCTCTCGGATCTCCCTCATGTGCAGGGTAGAACCAATACGATGTTGTGTTGGGTGTGCACACGTATGTATAGGAGCCTCAAGGGGGTGTGCTCCATACACGCACATCTGCCTCCTTAGGTATGTTAACAAAGTAGAAAATAAAAAACCTGCGGCAGTGTTGTGGCAGTTTCGTCCCATAACAATTTAGTTACTTTTCCTTGAGCAGCCTCACGCATCATGTACACTGTGGTAGGGACTCGAATATCCAGAGCCGATGTCCACACAGTTATTGCAGAGACAAGCTTCATAGTGCATGTTTTTGGGTTTCCTTGTATCTGTCAGGCGTAGTATAAGCCATTTCTATAGGGAGATCCCAGTGCATTTAACACATAATGGACATATTCAAGGTCTTCAGCAAGGCCTTGCATGGCTCTGATCTTTTTGTCATTGTGAAAAGAAGATTCGGTTTTCTTCTCCCACCTGATCTGGCCTTGGGTCCTGCCACCAAGGGGTGCAGGGCACCTCATTGAGGGCTATCATTCGGAGCTTGCTAGAGATTCTGAAATGGGTTTCTTGTTGCATGTGCTGCATGTATTTCACTGAACTAAGAGGCTGTCAGTTATAAGCTGCACAATTGTGCGCACATAAAAAGAAAATAAATTGGTTGTGGTAGTGACAGTTTTGTCAGAATTACCACCTCACCGACGGTGACTGTGGTACACACTCACAGCTGCATCCTGATTTCAGAGATGTTAAAGTTTGGCGGGGGAAAGTGTGCATCTTACAGTGAATTAAACAAAGCTGTTGCCTTAAACATGGTTTAATTTTCAAATTTACTTTTAAATATTTCAGATTATTAGATTATTATTAAATTTATAGGTTACTGATCTATAGACCTGCCAAACGTATACCCTGAGAAATTTAAATTTTATGAAGGACACTAGGACTTTCTGAAGACCAGGCCCATGCCTGAGACTTATGCTCTCTCAGGCTGATGTTGCAGCACCGAGGGCCAGTGACAAGCTGCCTCCTGAGTGTGACATGTGCACAAGTCTTTCTGGGTGACATTCACCACTCCAAGTCACTCGATGTGTCACTCAAAATGCAAAAATGAAGTGTGCACACGCATGCACATTGTTTGGGGACTAATGCTTGCATTCCCAGTCTACACCTGCAGATAGATGATAATGAAGCGTATGAACATTTATCTAGAGGGGTTTTGTGGCCTCAAGTTTTCATACTGGGTACTTAATTTTTTTTACGTTTATCATCTCAAGTTGTGTTATTGTCTAAGTTGACTTAATTAACTACCATCTCCCTAATTGAGGTAACGAAACTTAGAGAAAAAAAATGCTTGACTGATCGAAACTGTTGTTTGGATCCATGAATGAGCAGGTCAGTGGTAAATATTAGTAACAGCAGCCATGGAATGGGTGCTCTTTCTGGGCTCAGCACCCTTTTAGCGAGTGTTTACACGCTTTCTCGACTCATCTAGTTCTAACTGCCATGGGAAAGGGAGGCTTGACAAGTTAAGCACTTGCCCATAGAATAAGTGTTAGAGCTGGGATCTGAACATGGGTCTGACAGATTACAGAGCCTGAACTCTTACCCACTGTGAGCACTGCCTCCAGTTAAAGCTGCTTTGGTCCCTGAAGATGCTGAACAAACCTGGGGCGCCAGCATTGAATAGTCAGTCCCTTGTCCTGTGGTGTGAGCTGTGGCCACCAGGTGGTGCTGTGGAGAAAGAAATAACAGGTTCGGCTGTGGACTTGAATCCTAAGTCAGAAATGGGGTAAATCAGTTAAGTGAATGTACACGACATGTCCAGAAAGTTAGACCAATTGTCTGCTCTTATAGGTCCCTACGTAGGGATCTAAGTGGGGATAATTCTTGATGTTGAGGGTGTTTTGGTATCAAAAAGAGGTATTTTCAAACTCATCCTGCCATAAGAAGTTATTTTAGATATATAAGAATTATTAGTGGATAGTTCAGGTAGAGCATTTCATTACAACAGGCCAGAAGCATATCATGAAGTGTTCCCAAGGTCTTTGAACAGGAGCAGGAGTTAGTTGTGTGTGAGCCGAGTTGTCAGGGAGCCTGTCATTAAAATGGATGAGTAAGAAAAGCCGGCTCCTAAATTAATAAATATTCTTATTTAATAATTTAACATATTGAAATTGAAAAATAGTCTAATGCATCGGCTCCTTCAGCGATATAGAATTATCCTCACGTGCTAAGTAAAGGGTTGGCACAAGGATGCCACTGAATTAATTAAATTGAGTCCGAGCATAAATGATTCACTGACTCCTGATTCTGGCTGTGCCATGGGTATTGTTTCCATCTCTCCTGGGCTGGACAGGATTCTGATTTCCCAAGTACATTTAGCTAATAAAGTGTCATTTGTTATTATTCATTTCATTTATTTGCTGTTTTGTTTTTTTCCTTCCTCTTTTGGGTTATCCGGGGGATAACAATTTAGCAACTCAGCGCAAAAAGAGTCCCTTTTTGAGAAGCAAAAGCAAGGACAAAGACAAGCCTCCAACGGCCCACCCGGCTTTCTCTAAACGCCTGCGGTTCTGGTCTTCCTCTGACCCCCCGCCCTCTCCTAACTCCCCTCTCCCTTTTTCAGAAATTGGAGATTTCTAATCCTTTCCCTTTATCAGTGTCTTCACCATGTAACCCCCTTCATTTCTGAAATTCACACATTAAAAAAAACAGTACCTAAAGGCCAGATGACCCATAGTGGACCCCTCCTCCTGACCCCAATTCCAAGTCAAGCTTAAAGCAGCCAACGTGGATTCTGATTTCAAAAGAGAAGATGAGCTCTCACACCCTCTGGACCGTGCTTCAGCACAGCACAGTGTTAGGGGAGCCTCGGGACACCCATGCGCAGGTCCTTGGGCCGGGATGTCCATGCTAAGTAAGTTCCCCGGCCAAGTGCTGCCCCCTCTCGCACCTGCAGGCTTATATGTCATGCCTGTGTGTAATGCAGAACTGATCAGCTGTTGCTATGCTTCCTAAAATGTACAGCCTCTGTCAAGTGAGATTTTTTTTTTTTAAGACTTATTTTTGGGCAGCTAAATTTAAAACTGCTGCCCTTTTCTCCATTTTCCCTGTCAGAGCACGGAATCATTGGCTTTTGCAGATAAGTCCCTTTTTAGACGTATTCTGTTTTGAAGAATGTATTGCTCCACTCAAGCATTTTGAATAGTTGGATCGATGTTGCCGAGCCAGGGTTCAGCCCAGAGTGACGTTGCGTGGCCGTGCTGAGGTCCTCTGACATCTCGGATGCTGGTGCTAGAGCAGCAGTGGACAGACGGAACATCAGCACGCAGTCACCGTCAGAGCGGGGGATGCTGGTCCACAGAGGCCTTTAGCTACTGGATTGTTTCCTGTCTTCAGCCATCCTTGTACCATCTCCATGATTTTTGCCGTGTCTGTATCACCTCTGTGATTACTTACATAATTTTCCTTGAATCAACTCACCGTTTCCATTTAAATTTATTCTAAAAGGAAAGATTTATCAGTACAGTAAATGGAAAACCGGTATCACCATAAAAACGAGGTAACCATAAAAGTAAATGTGTGACTATCCCCCTGCTCGAGTCAGTGGATGTGGCACTGACTTCGCCTCGTGCACCTGCTCTGACTCCTGGGCTGCCTCGTCCTGTCTGCGTCCGCCGCCCCCCAGCAGCTGTGGGCCGCGCACGGTTCCTCTGCCACTGCTGCTGTTCGCTCATCTCCGCCTCTCCCCGCTCCTCATGTTAGCTTCACCCTGTGGATGCCTGTCCGATTCATTCCACCAGACTTGAATCTTGCTTCTCATCAAGGTTATCTTTCAAAATCCAAATTTCCCTTGATTTCAAGTCATAAGACGTGGTTGCTTAGAACTTCACAGTGAGTCCAGATGTTGAGGGGCTGGGGTGGGGGGGAAGGTCCCAGGGAGAGAGTGGAGAGGGCCCGGAATCCCGACTGGTCCACAGGCCTTGGGCTGCCTGGAGCAGGATGCTGTGCGGAACAGCATTGTCCTCATGCTCCTAGGAGCTCCAACTGCATTAAATTTTTTTAAATGCTTTTTATTGATTTTAGAGAGAGAGGAAGGGAGAGGGGGAGAGAGAGAGAGAAACATTGATGTGAGAGCAAAACATCGATCTGCTGCCTCCTGCACGCCCCCTACCAGGCATTGAGCCCGCAACCTGGGCACGAGCCCTCACCGGGAATCGAACTGGTGACCTCTTGGTTCATGGGTTGACGCTCAACCACTGAGCCACCCTGGTTGGGCAGCCATACTGATTTTTAACTTGTATTTGGAGAGCCCATCCCCTTTCCTACAACTAGGTAGTTGAAGGCCTTTTTGTTTTGTTTTTTTTCCCAATTTTTTTCTTTAATTAGAATTTATATTTCGCTTTGACAAGAGTATATGTTCACGGTAGAAAATTCAGAGATTGCAGAAAAGCACAACTACAAGGTAAACATCATTCTTACAGGCAGTGTTACTATACAGAGACAGAGACTTCTCAGACAAGTTACTGTTAGGGCGGCAACAAACTTCTTTCTCAAATCATAAGGGAAGCCCATTGGCAGGATGTGTATCCTGGACCTTGAGGGCCTTGACTGCAGGCCTGGAGTGGTCCTGAGCAGGCAGCTGTCAGGGTCTTTTTAAACCAGAGGTTTGAGCAACACAGTGTTACACGGCAGGTGTGCCAAGTAGTTAGTGTTGGACTCTTACCAACGTTTTATTGAGCCTCTTGAGTCTGTCCTTTATTTTCTTCTAGCTGCTCAGGGCTCATACTGTGATCCCTCTTAGAGCCAGAGCCCGCCTCCTGAGGCCCCCGCTCAGGCCTGCAGCCACGGCCTCCCGTGGAGACCACAGGCCGTGAGGCGCGCAGCCCAGCTTTTGTCCCTGTGGTCCGTGTGCCCTGTTGCCTCTGCTTCTAGACCTTGGTGTGACAGCCCCACCTTGGCATGGGACCTTGCAGCCCCATTTCTCACTGTCCTTCTCTGCCCCAGGCTCTGGGGACCTAAGACCAAAACGAGGGTCCCCCCACGGAGGCAGCCTTGACCGCACGGATGCCTCCACTGACCCAGCCATGAAGCCCTGGCCATCAGAGCTGGGCTCCCGGACCTGCTCATCCTCAGCCATCACTACAACCCCTTCCAGCTCCACCCCCATCTCCCGGCACCCAGGCCGCACCAAAGGTGAGTCACGGGTCCCTCCAGAACCAAAAGGGATGAGCATCTGGGACCCAGGGTCCTTCCTGGAGACCCCCACTCTCAGAGGCAGGAGTCTCTCAGACTGAGAGGTGGTCAGCAGATCTGTTAAGCTGCGGACAGGCTTTGGCACCACACAGGTTCTGACCTCAGCTCTGCCTGCAGCTCTGTGACTTTGGGCAGATAACTTCACCACTGGGGGCCTGGTCCTGAGCCACTAGTGGGAAAGCCCAGAACCCACCTCCACTGCTCAGGAATTGGTGGCACCAAGCAGCTCCAGAACAGAGGTGAATCAGAGTTTGGGCTAAAATGAGGCAACATTGGAGGTTCATTCTCCAGAGAGATTCACAGGGTCTCTGAACTGGAGGTCAGTTGATAAGAGTGGAGGGCAGGTGTCCTAAACTGAAAAACGAGGGGGTTCGGGAAAGGATTTACAAAACGGAATGTCTCCCAGGATGCCAGTGATACTAAAATATTCTTGAAGTCATCTGGTTAGCTGGAGAAATTCCCAGCAGAACAGTTTGGTCACATCTTGCCAGGTGAAGCCCATGAAAGGTCAGGGACACCAGACACCTGAGGAGATCCTGCAACAGCAGAGACAAGTCAATGTGAGAGGCAACAGTCAACGGTCATTAGGCACAGGGACAAAAGCTTTAAAATGTCCATCATTAATAGTGGAGTAAGCGAATCTGCACCTGTGAAACGAGAGCAGGATGCTGTAAAAAAGAACAGTCGGTTGGGGAAAGCACTTGGAAATTTAAAATACGCAAACAGAAAGGGAAAAATAAAGCTTAAAACTAAAAAAGACATTCTGCTTATAACTTAGAGATGAAAATATCTGAAGACAGCAAGAAGAGCTGAAAATGACTGCCCCTGGGGGTGTTAGAAATTGACAAGAACAATAAGGGGTTGTTATTTCCATAATAATACCACCCACTGGATTTTTGGAACTGTGGCATGCCTACCTGGGTTTGATAAGCCAAGCAAAGACAGACAAGGTCCCTGCCCTCAAGGTGTGCCTGGGTTAGCTTCAGGACCTGGTCCCCAGTAACACCCCTGGGAGAAGATGAGTTGAGTGAGCACAGGGCAGCTGGGCAGCCCTTCTGCACTCCTGGCCAGACACTGAAAACGTCTGCGGCAGGCACGCTCAGGTGTCTGCTGTCAGCAGTCTGCCCCAGTCTCCCAGGCTCTGCAGTGCAGAAGCCCTGCCTGGGCTCGAGCAGGAGCTGGGAACACCATCTCCCCTTGGGTTTCCAGTGCCCTGTGTGGCTCAAGGCCTGGCCCTCCAGGCTCAGCCATAGGCTATCTCAGCCTGAATCCCACCCTGAGCCAGAGCCCACGCCTGTTCATATGCCTGCAGAGCCTGCCCGAGGGCCCGTCACACTGCAAGCCCATCACTGTCCACGGCTATTCCCTGGCAGCCAGTTCTCAGGTGGACGTGTAACTGCAAAATGGAAACCCTGGTGTCATTTTGGAGGGGATCCGGGGCTGCTGTCAGAGAAACTAGCAGGTTTGAGGCGCAGGGCATTGTAGTCCTTCTCGGGGAAAGAACAGTGCCTGGTGGCCCGTGGGTTCCAGGCTGTTTCTGGTTAGGAGCTGCTGGTGCAGGGCTCAGTTTCTAGGGTCTTAGCATCTTCCCTCAGGTGGTGGATTCTTTCCTTCTTCCTCCAGCCACCTGAAGAGAACATGGCCCTGGGAGAGCATTGCTTTCACGGCCCTCTGCTTTTGGTACAGCTGCCTTCGGGATTGGAAGGGGCTCCCAGGGTACTGAGTATCAGTTCCTTCTGCTGTATTATCCTCAGGCCAGGCGCTGCTTTCGTTTGAATCCCAGTCATTGCACAGGTGGAAGCGTGGTCTAAAGTTCAGTCAAATAGAGGTCCGGAGTGTGAGGCTGTCCCAGCAGGAGAAATAGGGGGAGGGATGGTACAGGCGGGTCCTAAGGGCACGGTCTGCATGTCCCTCCCTCCTCCAGGAGCTGGCCACCACCACCACTCAGGCGCTGGGCAAGAGTCAGAGGTGGCCGTCTGGCAAAACGCCCTGGTTTCCCCTGGGTGTTCCAGGTCCCCTGACTCACCAGCCTTATTTTCACCATAGGCTATAATTCAGATGACAGCCTCTGTGAGCGGTCCCTGGAGCTCAAGTTCACCAACCACAGGCAGCACGGTGAGTGGTTGGTGTGTGGTGCCCTTCAGCCTGGGTTCTCAGACCTGTTTTCATCAACAGGACTTGTCGTTCTAGCTAAGTCCTGTGTGGAAGTGCACACACAAAATAGGTACAAGTAGAGCTATTAGGCTGAAGTGGGACTGGGGGACCCACAGTTCCTCAGCACTCCTTCCTTGCCCTCCCTAGGGGTCTAAGCAGGCATCTGCTTACATACCTCCAGTGATGGGGAAGTCACTACCTATCAAGTGTCCTACTTCCAGAGGCTCTGATTCCCCTTACTTTAAGGCAGTTCTAGTGATCCATGCAGAGAACATTGGTTGTAGAAAGGTCTCGCTGTCCTCACCTGGAGTTTAGTTGCCCAGAGTAGCTCCAAGTTGTAAATTTCATCTCAGAAATTGTTAGAAACACTTTCCATCTGATTTAGGCATATTATAAATTTCTGCAGAAGGGAAACAGTGAATTATACCAGCCTTCTCAAAAATTAAATGTTGCTTTGGGTTTTATAACTTCTAGAAGACAAAACCCTAGAAGGGTGGGAAGCTGAATTTTTAATTACAACCAAAACTCAGGGTTTTCATTGGATTCAGCTTCTGAAGCGATCAGCAATAAGTGTAGGCACGAGCGTCATCTCCTGCCCCTCTCCATTGCCTGAAAAGTTCCATGGTGCTGGCACTGACTCACACACAGACATATATGACTTGGGGATAAAGACAGGCTCTGTGGTGCAACAGTTTGACCACGGAGCCCTCCCATCTTTAAGTTTCACAGAGTAGCCAGATCTATGCTTCATCAGCTGACGAAAAGGTTTTTCTTCCTGAGTGTTCTGATCCTCAAGCTTCTCTGATTGAGAACAAGGCGGAGGGGTTTGCAGTGAGGGCTCGAATATAGGTATCTTCAGAGCCCATCGATTTGTATCACAGTTGCCTTTTAGTGACACGTGCTTTTCAAAGAGAAAAGTAGATTTTTTTAGTTCAAATTTTCCCTTCTCAAAGAGGGGACTTATTCTGCTTCTATGCTCTTCGCAAAATCCAAGTATTTTTGGCTCACTCCCAGACTCCATTGCTAACAGGTTTTTTCCAGATGCCTGCTATTTGCGGAGCACGCCGGCACTTGGGAACTGGGAGCCCTGTAGACCCAGTAAATCCAGAGCAGACTGCTTGGCGGGGCAGGAAGCAGAGCATCTCTGGTGCAGCTCAGCTCAACACCAGCTGTGTGCAGGGACAATGAAAGCGCAGTCCCTGTCCCCCTGTCAGTGTGCAGCAGGGCAGACCCTGATGATACACGGGGCAGGGCCGTGGTACTGCGTGTGCTGGAGGCGGGGACCAGGACGGGGGGCCTGCAGGCCTGGAAGGGGCAGCCTGCCCTTGGCGGGGGTGCTGCAGGGAGGGTGGCTTACCCTCCTGCAGCTGGTGCTCACCCTCTGCTCCGAGGGCTGTTGTGGACATGCTCAGGCAGGTGCACAGCAGCAGCCAGGAGGGCTGGCTCCCCCAACACTTTGCACCGTGAAGGTCGATTCCCCCCCCCTGCCTTGGCAAATGTAAACTTGAGACAAAGAGAAGGAGCTGAAGGACTGTAACCAACCAAGAAAAGCGAGCGCTGTCTTCCCTCCTGAGGGTCCCAGCCCCCACCCACATGAAGGGCCCCAGCACATGGGACAGGCCTCATGGTACGCACGTGGACACACCCACACTGCCGTGTCTTGGCTCCTGCCCTCGCCAGGTGGCACTGCCCTCGTCCAGGCAGAGTGTTTCCATGTGTGTTTGAGGAAGTTCCATGTGGTAATGAGGGTGGGCTTTCCCCACCCCAGCCCGTTGCTTACCCAGAGTGTCCTTTTTTTGCGTCTCTACTGGAGTTTTGCATGAAGTTTCCTAGGTTGACAAAGTTGTTTGAGGCCGCCACAGCCCTAGATCTCACACGGTAGTACAAGTTGTCACTCTTGATGGCCCACTGTGAGTGGTGCCCAGCACTCAGGTGAGGTTGGACCCCTCCTAGGAGAGTCTAAAGAATCTTGAAGTCTCCTTCCTGAGGACGTTGCCTGAACATAGCAGAATCACTTTGTTACCTAACTGTTTTCAGAGTGGATGATTTAGTCTGGGCTATGCTTGGTCATCGGCCCTTTAGGCTAAGTGTTGTCATGTCCTTTCAGGGTCCCGGCCAGGTAGCCTAGAGAGCAGCAGGAATGCGTCCAGTGACAGCTCCCCTCTTAACCTGAAGGGTAAGTCAGTCTTTCCTCCTGTGCACTTTTCAATGCATTTAGAGCTTTGGCCCTGGGCTTATATTGTTTGTATGATTTTAAAAGTACAACTGGCAAGGTTCTTCAAAGCATCATGCGTTTGCATTCACAGGGCCACATCACACAGCTCCAGGCTCTGGCCTGGGGGTTTTAACGGGTTTGGGTTCAAATCCCTTCTTCTCTACTGACCAGCTCTGGGCATCTGGGCGAGTCACCCATCCTCTTGAGTCTGAGTCCCTTCAGCTTCAGGATGGGGACAGTGCCAGTAGTTCCAGTCCATACTGGTCAGAAGACACAGTGGGTGACTGAATCCTTTGTGATGTTAAAAGTTTGTTTAATGGTGCAGAATGCAGCCTGTGCTGTCCCAGGCTAACGAGCGTGGTGCTTACAGCTGTTGATAATTTGCGATTTAGCAGAAGCTTTCCACCTTTATCCCAAGTTATTTTGTTTTTAAATGCCAGTGTGAAATTCTGGAGAATTCCAGAATATCCTGGACATCCACAGTGCCAGCCTGGGAGAAGTGTGCTCTGGGTTCCCGGGCAGGGCTCTCTCTGTTCAGTGAGCTGAAGGCAGTACAGAGCCCACTGGATGCAGGCGAGAGAGCGGGAGACTGACGTGTGTCCCTTTGTGCCCACCCGCCCTGACCCAGGTTCTTCCGACCAGCTCCACCGCAGGTCCGAGAGCTTCAGCAGTGAAGACCTGATACCCAGCAGGGACACAGCCACTCTGCCCCGTGATGCCAGCAGCCCAGGGCGCACTGCCCTCAGCCGCCACGATTACCTGCCACCCTGGAATGGGCCTCTCCTCCAGGAGGGCATCCAGAAGAGGGGTGTGGCCCAGCCCCAGGCCCGGGTGCGGCCTTGCGCCTCCCCAAGCAGCGAGATGGTCACCCTGGAGGAATTCCTGGAAGAGAGCAACCGGGGCTCCCTCGCGGCTGTGAGTGACCCAGGAGCTCTCTTTTCTCACCCTCTCCTCAGATAGATGGGGACAAGAGGCAGAGACCTTGACAGCAAAGGCACAGAGAGGGCTGGGGCTGGGGGTAGCACACCCTGGGTACAGAGCCGGCTCGGATCGGGGAGCATAACCCTAGCCAGAAAATACCGCATGCTGGCAGCCGGCCCAGGCCTGGGGGCTGTTTCCTCCATCTGTGAAGCGAGCGGGCAGGAATGTGTTGCCAACATGGAGGGTGAGAGGGTGTGTGCCCACCCCCTGGAGCTCCCCTGAAGATGTGGCCAGCACCCACCTGCAGAGTTGGGATCTCGAGCTAGGTGTGTGGCAGAACTCTGAACACCCACTTACCGCTTCACCAGCAGAGGTTGGCAGATTTTTTTCTGTAAAGAGCCAGATAGTGAATATTTTAGGCCATGCACTCTCTGTTGCAGTTACTCTAGTCTGCTGTCTGGGCAGGAGGCGGACCTCGGCCATTGCTCAGTGAGTGGGCACGGCTGTGCTCCAGCAATACTAAGGGACATTGGCATTTGAATTTTATAAAGTTTTCACAAAAGACTGTTCTTTTAAAAAAATTATTTTAATCATTTAAAAATGTAAGAACGATTCTTAGCTCACAGGTCATTTGAAAACGAGGGGCAAGCTGGAGCTGGCCCGCAGCTCGAGTGTGCTGAGCTCTGTCCTGCGGCTCTGACCCCCTAGACATCAGCAGTGTTGGGAGACCCTCCAGCATTTGTGTAGCTCTCCTGCAGTTGCACATGTGCCTTTACACGGTCTGTCTGAGTTCCTGCTTCGAGCTGTCGGGTCACTGCAGGGATGAAGTACACTGCCGTACACTGTCGTCTTCCCCTTAAACACACAGTGGAACTTTCTCTGGCCACACCATAAATCCTGTGGCCTGCATTAGTAGAGTCCAGTGATGCACAGAATACAAAGCATTTGTTCAGTAGGCATTTATTGAGCATGTACTATGTTTTAGGCAGCGCGAGTGATGCCTGCTGTCAAAAAAAGTAAACCAGTTCATCAGTAAGTTTTATCACATGCTTGCCAGGTGCCTAGTCCTGTGGTCAGCCCTGAAAGGAAATACATATCCTGGTCTGTGTGCTCCCTTCATTTCTATTTCTTCCTATAAAGCATGGTGTGCCCGGAGCTGGAGAAAAACCAAAGCCCTGCCCTCAAGAAGGTCACAATCTGATGCTGTGGCTCTCACACGCTGGCCTGCACCACGCTCCCCTGGGCTGCCCAGCCACAGGCTGGACCCTGGGGTTTCTGATTCAGGAGCTCTGAGGGGGGGCCCCCCCTAGAATCTGCATTATGACCAAGTTCCCAAATGATGCCTTGTTCTTTTCAGCCTAAATGAGACCAAAGCAACCTTGCTGCAGGATTTGGTTATGGAAGCAGACGCTCCGCTCCTGAGAACCACCCCCACTTCCCTCCATCTTTCCAGTGCTCTCCTCCACTAACCCGACACCCCCTCCCCTCCTCTCCCCTGAGCAGGACTGAAGAAGTGGAAGTCACAGTGGTGCCCCTACCCACTCCTCCACTCCCTGAGTGTTGATGCTGGGAGAGGATGCCACAAGATTGGCTGTCTGGGTGGCCAGAGGGTGGACTCATGAAGATGGGTGTCAAAGATTTAGAAACGTGCAGAGAGGAGTCAGGTGGTATGAAGGACAGCTGCAGAGTCAGACGGCTGATCTGCCACTCTCTAGATGAGGGACCTGCTTAACCTTTGCAACCTCAATTGCCTTACCTGTTAAAGGTGCTTTAAATACAACCTTGCAAGAGTGCTTTGAAAATTGAGTGAGTTTGGAGCGGGAGGGTTGTTTTTGTTTTTTGCAATTACACCTGTGGTTTCTAGCATAGCGCCTGCACATGGGAAGCAGCTGATAAATGGTGCCTGTTGATATTAATGACCACAGGTCTCACTGCACGAACACCCAGGATATGTGACTCCTGACAAGCATGTGAAACAGCAGACTGTGTCTCTGTCAAGTTGAGTCTCCAGATGTCTTCCTGGGCCAGGAGTTGTTGGCAGGTGCAAGTGGCTCCCAGGCTGACGAGCCGTCCTGCAGACTCACGCTCCCTGACACAGGTCTAGCTGGCCAGGGTCTGACTCCGTCTGCTCTTGAACCCTGGCTCTCGTCTTCCGCGCGCACTCACTTCCTTTCCTCTTCTCATGGTGTCCATCCGCCTCAGGAGACACCCCCACTAGGCTCCTCCAGGCCGTGAGGCGCTGGCAGAGGGCTGCAGGTACCAGAGCAGAGTCAAACCTGGGCGTCCGGTGGCTCTGCTCACCCCCAGCGTGGTGGAAAAGGACACTGGGTCCCTGGCCAGGGGAAGCCCGGCCCGGCACAGCTGCTCAGCTGGGTAGCAGCTTGAAGGGAACAGTGGCAGGGTGGCTGTCCCCTGCGCCGCAGCCTTGAGTTCCCCTCAGTAGCCCACCTTGCTCGTCTCCCCCTTCTCAGATCAAGAGAAAAATCTAGGTGGCAGCAAGGGCTCTGAGTGTGGCCTCCTTTCTCTTCCTTGTGGCCCAAGATGAAGCCCTGGCCAGGTGTCTGAGCGGGTGGCCTGAGAAGGAACAGAGGACAGTCCGACCCGTCAGCTCTGCCTCCCGCGCTGCGTGGTGGGAGTGAGGAGCAGATGGAAACCGTTGGCTGTGCCCAGGCTTCCAGCCCTGACCGTCCCATCCAGTGGATGCGTCTGTGGAAAGCCGTTTCCCTCCCTGGGTCTGCCTTCTTGCTGGTGAAGTTAGGGGGCTGCCTGAGTGACATTTGGCTTTTCTCTCCGATCTGTGTGTGGCCCCAGCCCCCATAAGGGCAGCATGTGTGGTGGGGGCACCGCTAGGGTGTGAAAAGGCCCAGCAGAAGCGGGAAACTTCAGTCCTGGCCGCATGGCTTGCACAGGGACCTCCCAGGTGGGAGAGGCTCTCCCAGGACCCCCCCAGCCCTCAGTCCCGCCTCTCAGTTCCTCCTCTCTTCTCTGTAGGAAACTCCCAGCTGCCGGGATAACCTGCTAAGTGACCTCTTCAGAAAGGCCAGTGATCTCCCGACCCTTGGAGGCCAGCCGGGGCCACCTGCCAGGAGAGAAGGGGCCAGGATGCCCACCAGCTTTGTGGCCCCCACCATCAAGATGGCTGTCAGCACCTCCGAGGGGAAGCTGCTGAAGCCGGGGCAGTGTGTGAAGCCCAGCTTGAGACCTGCTGAGGCGGAGGCCCCACCCAGCGCCCCGCTGAGGCAGGCCCAGCCTCCCCAGAGCCTGTCCTTGGGCAGAGCCCCGCAGGCCACGATGCCCCCAGCCTCCCACACACCTGCCAGCCGGAGCGCGTCCCTGAGCCGGGCCTTCAGCCTGGCCTCGGCCGACCTGCTGCGGGCCAGCGGGCCAGAGGCCTGCAAACAGGAGCCCCCACAGAAGCCGGGGGATCCTGAGGCCTCGGGGGGCAGAGAAACAGGCAGCCACGCCCTGCAGAGCCCCACACCCCCCAGCTCCCACAGCCTGGTCCGGGAGAGGACCCCACTTATGGGAAAGGCTGGTGGCTCCTGTCAGGGCCCGGGTCCCCGAAGCCGACCACTGGACATGAGGCGCTTCTCACTGGCTCCCCCAAAGGAGGAGAGGCTGGCTCCCCTGCAGCAGTCGGCCACAGCCCCAGCCATCGCCACTGGAGGTGGTGGTGGCAGCAACTCCTCGCTCCAGCACTTCTCACCTGCTACAGCCCCGGCTGCCAGGACTAAGCCCCAGACCCCCCAGCACTCAGGGGAAGTGGCCACCGTCACCCCTGTCCGAGCAGGGCTCAGCCTCTCAGAGGGCGACGGGGTCCCAGGACAGGGCCACAGAGAGGGGCTCCCTGCCAAGAGCCCGGGCAGGTCTCCCGACTTGGCTCCCCACGCCAGCCGGGCCCCTGAGGACTTCAGCCATGGGAACAACTCGAAGAGCACACCAGCGTCCCCGGAGCCGGCTGGGGACCAGCAGACGGTGTGGTATGAGTATGGCTGCGTGTGACTGTCTCCTGGACCAGCAACTCCTGAGCCTTAAAACTACCAGCACGCCTTCTGACGGCAGCCGTCTCTCCTCCTGCCTGTGGTGTCGGGAGGGGGTTTAGAATGGGAAGGGGTTCCTGTGTCCTTCCATTTGTTCTGTTAGAGAAAACACTGTGCCAAGCCCTAAAGGGTGACACTCCCAGGTGTGGGACACATATCCGTAGTCTCCAGCAACTGGTATCTTTTGAACAAATCCACTTTGGCCTGGGGATGCTCGTACTGTAAGGACAAAACTGACATCCCCAAAGCAGACACTATTGGAGCGCCCCTTAGAACACTGCTTTGCAACTTGTTGACCTCCGTTAAAGCATGTGTGTGTGCACGCGTGTGTGCAGACGCACAGATGTGTGCCCGCTCACAGGGCTGAGCCCCCGTGGGTCGGAAACTCTACTCCCTCTCCCAGGAGCCATGGGATCCTAGGAGAAGCCCAGACCGCCAAACTACAAAGATCTTGAGGCCCTGGGCAGACCCTAGAGTCAGGCTCACTTAACCAAGAGTGTTGCCGAGCCAGTCCTGGGGTCCCATGTACTTCCCTTCCCCCAGGGCCAAGGTGGCCTTCCAGGCAGGTGGCTCCTAGGGCCACACTGGAACCTGCCTTCCCTGGCTCACTTTTCTGCAAACACTGGATCTGCTGGGCCTTGGGGGTGGGGCAGAGAGAAACCCTGCCCGGCCCCCTCCCAGCAAGTGTACATAGTGTACAGAGGGGAGTGTGTGCCAGAGTGAGGTGCACGCCTGAATGTCCCCCATGATTTATTATTTCCGAATAACTTGCTGTAGAAACCAAATTTCTTTTAATATATTACATACATGTGTACACACTCGTAAAACATACTTTGAGGGAGAACCTCAGGGTGTCACAAAAAAATATATATGTACTTTAACAGCCGATAACTCCTTTTCAGGTTTAACGGACTTGAAATGACTCCTGCGTGTGTGGTCCCATGGCTCCGCGTCACCAGCAGCGCTGGACTGGAACCACCGCGGGGTCGCACACGCAGGATCACTCGGTAGCTGCCCTCGGGTCGTTGACTGGTGCCGGGTTTGCACTGTAAACTTCCTTTCATGTATCCCCATAAGAAAGCCTAGTGGGTAAATTTTCTTTATTCAAGCGTAATCTGGCTTCATCCATTACTTCAAATCAGTTAACTCAATTTTGACTCCTTTTCAGGTTTATCAGCTGTTAAAGTGTGTGTACGTTTTGGGGGGACACCCTATATTTATGCTCCATTGGGAGTCACTTTCCATCAGGAGTCTTACCTGCTGCTGTGTGTATTTGGCCAGGTTCCTGACACGTTTTGTTTCCTGTTTACTAAAGGTGCTCTTTCTGGATGTACTAAACCTGGTGATTTTGGTTTTATAAAGATTTTTTCCTTTTGAGTTAATATACTGAGAAAGAAATGGGAATGTAACATGGTCGATTTTAGGAGCGCTTGGGGTGTGTATTAGCCATGGATTTTGGACTCAAGGATGGGGTTGTAATAAAACGAGGTGGAGTAGAATTGAGTCCTAGTTTTCCTCACCGCTCGTCCCTGGCAGCGCTGATGGGGCGTCGGGCTCCCTGGGCTCCCTGCCTCAGCCCCCCAGTCTCCGGGCCCCTGGGACCCACAGCTCCTGAAAGCAAGGTTTTCCTATTTACTATGCAACAGCCTTTTTCCAGACTTGCATTTATTTTAAGTTCGTGTAAGTTGAATCCCATTTTGACACGGGATTTATATTACAGCAGGAGCTCAGCTTAAAGTGATCCTTTGGATTTTTCCAAGACTGCTCTGGAGTTTAGATCCTGAAGGCCTCGGGCTAGATGCTTAAAGGTGCGGGAGGGAAGAAGGCATGTAAAGGTCCCCACCCAACCCAATCTTCTGATGGTTTTCTGTCCGGCTGCTGCCTCCATGCCCCTGCCTTCCTCACCAAACCTCTTTTGTACAAGCGTCTCCTCAAGCCCCCGTCCCCTTTCCCCAGGTTCTGCAGTCCGTCGTAGGGCGACCGCTCGAGGGAGCTGCCATTGGCAGTGCTTTGAGCCAAACAGCAGCAGCACCTGCAGGCTGTGTCCCCTGCGCCTTTGGCTGTTGCAGGATCTGACCCCTGGCCTGTCACTCCTTGGAGCTCTCAGCCTCTGGCTCAGCCTCCTTCTCTCCCCTCTGGGGCAGCTCCAGTGCTCACACTTGCTCTCCCTCAGTCATTCACTCCTTCCTCCCACATTCATTGAAAGCTCCTGTGTGCTCACTCCTGGGTTCCACCTTCGAGGCCCCTCCCTCCATGCCCCCTTCAGGGCTGACCCCACCCTGCTTCCCTGGCACTGACCACCCCTGAGCTTCTGACCTGAAGTCAGCTGCCTGTTAGACCCCCTGCCTGGACTGCAGGCTTCCTGGACTCTCCCCAGCTCCTCAGGGCTCCCTACTTAATCCAATGACCCCAGCTGTCAATCACAGGAGCCCAAAGCCTGTGATGCAGGCTTGACCCCTCCTTTCCCCACATCTCACATTTTATAGGTCACCTGAACCTGAGAATGTGTCTGGAATTTGCCCGCCCCCATCTTAGCTAACTGTTCTCATGTTAGGTCGCACCCCTGACCCTGGGTCTTGGCAGGGGCTTGTCAACCGGTCTGCCTGCTCACACAGCTTCTCAGCCCCATGGCACCTCCCAGGCATTCACCCCAGGTGACCTGCCTTTTTGAACATTCCCTCCCTCAGCCTCCACATGAGCTACACCCACCCCTTTGCGGTCTGAGTTCTCTATGTGGCTCACCTTGGGGTGCACCCAACCCTCTGTCTCCCGCTCCTCCAGCCCCAGACAAGCTCATACACATCCACAGCTTTCATTACAAACTTCCCAGAGGCTCCAAACATCTCTAGCCCCAGCCTCTCCTCGGAACCTCCAGATCTGTTTCCAGTTTGGATGTCCCAAGACACCTCCAACTCAAAATGCTCAACACAGTTCACCATCCTCCCCCTACCCACTCCTCTGTTCATCTCATCACATCTGTCCCCTTACATCCAGACCATGTTTGGCATCCCCCTTTCTCTCCCCCATGTCCTATCCATTACTCCATCAACTCTGACATCTGGTTTCAACTCTGGTTCCACCTCTGACATCTCGCTCACATACCCGGCCAACCCCAGGTGATGGGCCCCTGGGCAGTACCCCAGGGTCCTGTTGCTGAGGGGACCTCCCAAATCATGCCCTTGCTGAGCTCCAGGGCCCCACCCTCTCTGCCCTGGGCTGGAAGATGTGTGATCTGATGGGTGGGAAATATCCCAAGTGACAGATATTTGTGCCCACAGCTCAGGGCTGAGGTGTGCCTGGAGAGAGATTTGGGGTTACCTGTGGGACAAGAGGGGCTCACTCTGGGGAGAACAGTAAAGTGAAAAAATTAGAAAAGGTAGGATAAACCTTGGGAAGCATCCAGCTGAATGTTTATCAACCAGCCAGAGGAAGAGGGAATATATTTATATGTAAGCATGCATATATTCACACATATATATGTATGTATGTGCACAGCCAATTGATCCTCTTAGAAAGCTCCCATTGAGTTTTGCCAAACTCGTGTATTTATAGCCAGACTATGCTTGCTCTCAGCTGAAGGCTAAGTGTAGTTCCAACGTGAATGTTGGGTAATGTTTTCTTTTATGTTATCAAGAAAAACAAGCTGAAGATGTTTTGAGAGCTTCACTTATTTGTTGGCGATATGAGTGGACCACTCAACCAGGTAGTCATTTTCCGAACGCCAGATGAAGTTCCTCTATTCCTTGTAATGTATTTGCATTGTAATGGCTACAGACATTTTTTAAAAAAAAAACAGATGCAATTTACACACTATAATATTCACCCAAGACACACTTTTAAGTTTAATCTTCACTATTAACATTTTCTCCATCCCTTAAGTCTAGAGACCGTAGACACTGAAGAAAACAAATCAAGCCCCGATTTGGTAACATTTGCCAATTTCTATGGTGTAAATATTTTCACCACAGCCCATTTCAAGCTGCCAACATGTGTCACTAGCCACAGAGATGGGAAGAGATGTGCCCTGTCACCCTGTCACCCTGTTATATAATACCACCTCCATACAGATACAATAGGTATAAATAACCCCAAGAGCACAGGTAACAGTAAAATAATTACAAGCGGTAAGGTTTGAGTACTTTATTACCTTTATTGTTAATATAAATTATTTAATCGCGGATTTAGGTAAGTTAATTTTTAATGATGGCCGTGTTTAACACCTGGCCTGCGAAAGCCCTGGAAACTCATGGATCCGCTCTCACAGGCCAGGGCGGCGGCTCCAGCCCCTTCTTTTAGGGGTGGGCTGAAAGGGAAGGGACAACAGGGGAGAAGCGGCCAAGAAGAAGGGGGTGCCCAGAGCAGAGCAGCTGGGCCCGGGGGCTTCGCGGCGCCCACCCTCCTGGTCCCTGTTGCACAGGGTGGGCAGGGAGGCCACGTGGGCAGTGGCTGGAGGCTGGAAGCTGCCCAGGCTTCCCTCCCTCCTTCCATCCTCACTCTGTGACCTCCTCCAGGGGTAGAGCGGAAAGGGGGGGCCGTGGGAAACCATCGCCTCCCCATGTGTGAAGTGGGGCAGAGGGGACCTCAGAGTCCCGCAGGGGCCGGGGAGGAGGGAGGGTCCTGGCGGGGCTGGCACGTGCCTGGGGGGCTGGGGGCGCTGGCGGGGCTCGGACGTGCCATTCCCTCCGGAGCCCTGGCCTTCTGGGGCTCGGGGCGGGAGCGCTTGGCGCACGCAGTCAGAGCTGCGGGGGCAGCCAGCCTCCCGCCCCCCATCTCCCCGCCCCCAGACACCCCGCGGACACAGCGAGGAGTAAACCTCGGGCGCCCGTGCGCCCCGGGAGAGCCACGGCGCCCCGGAGCCCTTCTGGGAGCCGCCTCCCCGCGAGGCCCCGCGGGCCGCCGCGCCCCGCCCGCCACGCGCCCAGCCTCCGCCCGCCGCCTCCGCGCCCCGCGGCCTCCGGGGGCGGCGCGCTGAGCGGGGGCCCCTCCGCACCACGCCCCCGCCGCCGCGGCCGCCCCGCCCCTGCCGCTGGCCCGGGCCGGCTGGGCCGCTGGTGCGTCCTGGGCTCGCTGCCTGCACGGGACCGGGAGGTGAGTGCGCCCCGGAGCTCGGGTGAGGCCGGGACGGGGCGGGGCGGGGCGGGGGAGGGAGGGGAGAGCCGCTGCCGCAGGGCTCAAGGGGACCGCCGGCCTTCACCAAGCCGGCTCCCCAACATCTCCTGGAACAGAAATGTCAAAATTCAGTCTCTGGGAGAAAGGCCAGTGGAGGAGGAGACGGCCTGGGAGGTAGGTCCCTGTCCTTCCAGGGTCCAAGTTGATAGTGCTTTTGGTGTCCAGGGACCTACCAGCACTTGGGTGGCATTAAGGGGTGCAGCAAGCCAGAGAGGGCTGCCCTGCCCAGGGCCCCTGGGGTGGGGCAGATCTCAAAAGTCCAACACTGTCCCGGTTCCTGGGGACAAGCCCTGACCCGCCTAAAGGCAGCTGAGGCCCAGGGAAGCGCTTCAGGAGGAGCCCAGGACCTGGCCCAGGGGACGCTCCCCTGGGCTCGGTGGCATCCAGTCTAGCTGGGGGAATGCCATCCAGCCCTGGGGGAGGGGGCGGCAAACTAGTAGCTACTGAATTCTGCTGGTGCCGGGTACTTATCCCAAGTTACCTTCTTTAACTGTCTCAGTTCATCCCGCCGTTCATTCAGCAAATGGGGCCTCTGCTGGGCTTCAGCCCCCACCAACAATATTCAGAGGGCTCCTTCTTTATCCACAGCACCGTGCGCACCCCTGGCTGGGAGGTTCCCAGGATACCTCCTAGGTCCCTTGCAGGTTTCAGTTTAGAAGTCTCCTCTTTCAGGAAGGCCACCCTGACTGCTCTCCTCCTGATCAGGTGCTTTTGAACTTTGGGCTCCCACAGTGTGGTCCCTCGTTCATCTTCCTCCAATCATAGCTGTTGTCAGAGTATTGTACTTGCTGTGTTAATCCTAGTTTGGGCTTCCAAAGAGGAGTTTCAAAAACTCTGCCATTCAAATTTCATTTTATTATATATGTAGGGGAGGAAGAAATTTTCCTTCACCTCCCTAGGTTCTTTAGGCTGGTCTAATAATTAAACGTGCATGGGACAGAGTAACCAGAGAAAATGACCAAATTTACTTACATATGTGTTCACGGGAACCCCAGGTACACGAGAGAGTCAGAAGCCCTGCTCGGTGAGCGTGAAAGACAGGAGGGAATGAGGTAGGCAGGACGCTCTGAGCTAAGAATGAGGCCAGGTGCCTTGGGGCCTCAGAGGGGGAAGGTCGTTGCAGGGTGGTAAGAAGAACAGATGTTCAGTAATTAAGTCTGTCTTGCCCTATAGATAGGTCAAAAAAACGTTATTTCTGGTGATAACTCTTACTATGGGCAAGGCCCCTAATTCAGATTCTTTTAGGTAGTTAAGGGGAAGCAGAAGTTTCTGTTGAGCCCACAGACTCTCCATTGCCTTTAGCTCAGAATAACCCACATGCCACAGAGAAGGGAAAGAGACAGGTGCATGTCCCATTATGCAGCTGCCACCACTGAGGTCCTCACGCTGCGGAGCCTCCCTCCTCTCTGGCCAGCCTGCACTGGCCCTGATGCCCACTGTGTGGCTCCCCAGGGGCACAGTGCAAAGAGTTCCCCAGAGGTCCCCTGGGGCCTCCCTGCTGTCTAGACTCCTGTCTAGACTCTCCTCCATGTCCCCTGAGTTCCTGCCCCCACCAGACAGCCCTCCGGGGTGCTCAGCTCCTCTCCTCCATATCCACTTAGCCACACAACCCTGCATGACAAGTGGAGGGTGTGCAGGCCACTTGCTGTCCCCTGGCCATCTCCGGCCTCCCTCCAGCTTTCTTTTCTTCCTGTCCAAGCAGGCGCGCTGAGCAGATTAGCATGGCCCGTCTCATCAGCCCCTCTCCCCTCGCAGCCCCCCCCCCCCCCGCCCTATGAGGAGTCCCTCAGGCCTCGTAGGCGCTCAGTGCTCACCCTCTGACCCAGCTCCCGCTCTGCCCTCCGCTATTGAGTGTGTGCTGGGATGGAGGTTAGCATGTGGAGTCCTAAGGGAGTGACCAGCCCCATCGCTGAGGGCGCTGGACCCAGCAGTCAATTCCAGGGCAAGAGGAGACCCTCCCCTCACACACTCACTCATGGTTCTAGTACACTTAAGTTCACACACACACACACATACACTTTTGTAATCCTTACCTGAGGATATGTTTTTTAATGATTTTTAGAGAGAGAGGAAGAGAGAGAGACAAAAAACATCGATGTGAGAGAGAAACATCAGTTGCCCCCGACTGGGGGATTGAACCCGCAACCTAGGTATGTGCCCTGACCAGGAATCGAGCCTACAACCTTTTGTTGCTCAGGATGATGCTCCAATCAACTGAGCCACCGGCCAGGGCAAGTACACTTATATTTAAAAGGCAATTTTGTTCCACTCCCAGAAGTGGAAAATCAGTACCCCCTACCACAAAAGGAAGGTAATTAAACAAAAAAAACATAGAAAACCAAGCAGTGTTATTAAATTTTGATTAACACCTGTTGCTTGCAGAACAGCCTCTGGATTACAAGGGGAGATTATTAAGAAATAAAGTGGTGCTCAGGACATACTAGCACCCAACTGAGATTTTCTCCTTGGTGTAATAAGATGGATTAAGAGGGAATTGGACAGGGCATAACAGACTATATGGCTAAACTCCTTTCCATCAGCATCTGCTGAGTGCAAAGTACCACACAGAGCCAGAGTGATACAGAACAAACCTTTAGTTTATCCTGTGTCAACTGAAGGGCCACTTCCTCCAGGAAGCCCATCCTGATGCGCCCCCCCTAACAAGTTTTACTTCCTCTCTAACACTTATCATGTTTTATGCAATAGCGTATTGGCTTCCACTCCAGAGTGCAAGCTCCGTAAGAACAGCCACCAGTTCCGTCTCACTCCATTCACTGCCCAGCTGCCCCCCACAGGACTGGAGCACAGGGGTGGGCCTCCTGGACTTGATCCCGCTGGGCCCCTCCCAGCAATGCCTCTCCTTCCTCCTCTTTCTCCCCGTGCAAACCCCACACCCTCCATCCTTCAAGGCCCTGCTGAGGGTCCAGCTTCTCCAGGAGGCCTTTTTCAACCCGCTGAGCCCACGCTGAGCTCTCCTGCCCCCAAATATTCCATCTCTGGCAGTGCGACGTCCAGGGGACATTCAGTTCCTACACCTCTGCAGGGGAAGCAGAGCAGTGACACGACAGTGACTCACTGCTGTTCTTCCTTCAAGGATGCAGCTGTGTGAGTTCCCTATTGCTCTTGTAACAGATGACCAAGAACTTAGAGGCTTAAAACAATACAATTTTATTACCTTACAATTCTGGAGCTCAGAAGTGGGTCTCAGAATGTTGGCACGGCTGAGTTTTTTTTACGAGGCTCTAGGAGAAAATCCATTTCATTGCCTTTTCAGCTTCTAGAAGCTGCCGGCATTTCTGGGCTCATGGCCAACTCCCGTCCTCAACGCCGACAGCGGCCGCCTGAGTCTCCCCTACCCTGTATCACTCAGATCATCTCCTTTTCCTGCCTGCCGCTGTCAGCCTTGTGATGACAGTGGGCCCGCCTGGATAAGCCAGGACAATCTCCCCATCTCAAGATCCCTAATCACACCTGCAAAGTGCCTTTTGTCATATAAGGCAACGTATTCACAGGTTCCAGGATTAGGACATGAACTTCTCGGCGGGGGCCACTATGCTGGCTACCACAGTAGCTGTCCCTGTAGTCAGAGGGCACCGTCGCTGGTGGCATATGACATTGACCGTGCCCTGCCTCTGGGCCAGGAGCTGTTCTGAGCACATCACGCGGCCCTCTACGAGGCAGGTACCGCATTTTCCTCACATTACAGGCGAGGCCCTGAGAGCTGAAGCACGCTGGCAAGTGGCAGAGCTGGGGTGAGAACCCAGGCAGTCTGGGTCCCGAGGCTACCTTTCCAGCACCATTATCGCCCCAAGACAGCAGACGACAGCCTTGCGCAGGCCAGGCAAGGTCTGAGGCCCAGCACAGAGCAGGGATTCCCGAAGACGTCCAGGTGAGGCCACGTCCAGGTCACAGTTCTTTACCAGGCCTCGCCCATCTCAGTTCTTTCTCATGATCCTACCTCCACACCCCAATAGAAGCCCCACGCTTATCCAGGGAAACCGCAGGGGCCTCCAAGGGTTCTCTTTAGGGGCTCCAGGCAGAGGTCCTGGATGCCGAGTACCACTCAAACTCACCCTGTCCTCCCCCAGCATCCACAAGCCAAAGCAATAGGAGCCCATTAGGAGGCAAATCTTACAAGCATGTCGAAGAAAGTAAACCCCATTTCCCAGCGCCCATCACAAAAGCCTGTGTACTGAGCCAGAGGGGCACACAGGCCTTCCTCAGGCCCTGGTCGAAGAGGGTACCCAGTGTTTGCTGAGGGCTCCTCAAAACAGTTCTAAGAGTTTAATACTCATTAACTCATTGAACACTCACCACATCCTGTGAAATACTGTTATTACCTCCATTTCACAGATAAGGAAACTGAGGCACAGAAAGGTCATGTAACTTTCTGAGGTCACACAGCCAGTGTAAAGAGCCAGGATTCGATCCATTCTCCATAAGCAGGGAAACCAAGGCAGAGGCTGGTCAAGGCTGGTTGAACAGCCCAGGCCTGGCTCACTGATCTTCATCTTATACTGATCTTCATTACTAACCCCATTTTAAATAAAAAGAAACTGAGGCTCAGGGAGGCTGCATAACTTGCCAGAGCTCTAACAACCAGAAAGCAACAGATTTGGGATTTGAAGCCAGACGTTCAGATGCTACCCCCACCTCTCCCAGCTGCCTCAGCCTGAGCAAGCCCAGCCTGAAGGCCTCCTCCCGCAGTTGACGTCCAGCCAGGGACGCGACATGGGTTCCCCAGCTTTCCAGATGTGTGTGCGCACGCTTCACCTGGGCTTCCGCTGACTCTCCACCAGCCTCGGTTTCCTGCCTTCAGGTGGCCTCGTTAGCCAGTTCTGTCTGAGAGCTGAACTGTCTGGAGTGGGAGCGGAAACAACGTTGCAGTGTTAATAGGTCAGTCCTCTGATTAATCAGCTGGAGTGCGGCTGATGCCAGAAAAAACCACTCTCAGACAAGCTGCCTGAAACTGGCCTGGGAGTGCCTGACTCCGCGGTGGCGAGTGTTTCGCAGGAGGGTGGTCCGCCTGGAGGAGGAGCTCGGAAGCTCACGGGCAGGCAGCACAGGGCAGAGGGGGCCCGGGCTGAGCAGCGCCGGAGACGAGCTGGCTCCGGAGCCGAGTGAGGAAGCAGGGACTCCATCTGCCGTTCAGGGGATAAAGAGATTTCCTCTGAGGCTGGCCAGCTGTGCTAATTGGAAGAATGAACTGGGAAGTGGGTAATTGTTTTTAAAGTAGATCATCTGCGCGCGTTGTAAAACGTGCACAAATTGTTCCATCGGCGTGAGTGTGCAGCGAGGCCGCGCCTGGTACGTCCGCTTCTGTGGCAGGTGGGTCCTGGCAGCAAGCGGAGGCTCGGTCAGCAGGGGGGTGAGGAGAGGCTGACACAGGGACAGTTTTCAAGGGTGTGGATACGCTTAAAGGAACCAGCGCAGGACGGTGCGGCCCCTGGAACCAGCATCTCCCAGGAGCTGTTACCATCCCCAGGCCTGGAGGAAGAAGAGGGGAGGGTGGTGCGGGGGGGGGGGGGCTGTGACAGGAGCTGGCGACTTCAGTAAAGGGAGGCAGCCAGCCTGAAGCCACCTGGCAGGTGGATAAATACTCCCCCAACCCCACTCCCCTCCATCCTCTGATCCCAGAATGTGCTTCCCGTTGGCCAAGCCCAACAGAAGCCAGACGGCAAGGGGACCCGGAGATGTAATTGATAGAGTAGGATGGAGAAGGGTGGAGAAGGGCCCATAAAGCGTCCTCCGCACACTGTGACCTGGGGCAACAGTCTCTTCTGTCCATCCATCAGCTGCCGTTCTGAGCACCTGCCCCGCGCCTGCTTGGGCTTGGCACTGGGAAAGTGCAAATGCCAAGGCCAGAACCCCTCTGGGAGACTGAAAAAGAAGGAATGACATCAGCGCCACTTACTTACGCTGCCCATGGAGAAATTCTGACCACATCTCTGGAGCCCAGCCCACTGTGGGAGATGATTTTTTTGCGGGCAAGAAAGACAGTTATTAATGCAGTGTCTCAAATCAGCATTCCATGAGCACCGGCCGTAATTTACCATCTCTAGGTCCAGGGAGGATCTGGAAAGCAATTTATACTTCATTTTAACTTAGGAAGCTGTGTGCTGCTTATCAGGCCAATGCCTGGTTTTGTTTACAAAACAACAAATTCTGCTGTCCCTGCCAAGGACTGGACATCGTGACACCAAGAAACACAGCAATAAAATGAATCTCTTTGCTTCTCCAAATCTCACATTTTCGTAGGGAAAGCATGGCCAGAGGGCCCAAGCTTGTGTCCCACAGGCTGGTTCCGGGTCTTGAAGTAACTGATAGAGGCTCCATGCTGTTCTATTTCCGAAAAGTGACGCACAAATCAAAATGCTGCTTGTTTTCATTGAAGAGTATTTAGACTGAAAGATATGTTTGGATATCTGTAAACAGAGACCATGGGCCACAAAAAGAGAGACAGAAAGGCAGGGCCACCAAGCACTGCATACAGTGTGGCCCTCCCCTGGATTGTGTAATGTGGCTGCCCTGGCAGGATTCACTTTGTAATAAACGTTCTATGTGGCAGGCACTGTGCCCCTGGAAGTCAGGATTCTGCATCTAGCAACTGATGATGATGGGCTTTAAAACACCCCACTTCTTCCCTGGGGGACTAGGATGAGCTGAGCACGATCACTGCAAGGAGTAGCGTCACAGTCAGGACTCCGTTCAGGCCCTGGGTCAGGCACCCAGAACTCAGTGGCCTTAGACAGTTCACTGAACCTCAGGTAGAGAATAAAACTATCCCTGTTGGGATGAAAGAGATTGCTCATAAGCAGTAAGGGCACAGTAACCACTCCAAACATGAGATGCGTATACAAGAGGGTATTTGGACTGGACAGTAATAACAGCAGCTAACATCTATTGAACCCTAGTATGTGCTGGGTGTTGAGCTAAGGCCTGTACTTTATTTAACTCATGCAGTCATCTCAGCCCCCCTTCGAAACCGTGTCCCCGTTTCACACATGAGGAACCAGCACAGAGAGGTGTAGGGACTTGTTCAGTGTCACCCTACTAGTAGGTAGCAGAGGTGGGATTCGAATTCAGGCACCCTGGCTTTCAAAGCCTAACTCTTAACAACTACTTTAAGTTTAGCAATTTATAAAAAGCATACGTGCATTTTTATGGCATGAATAGTTACTCTGGAAAACTCCATTTGTGAAGATTTTGCAAGAAGGAGAAATTTCTAAAAGGACCAGCAGAAGAGGTTGGTCCAGCTCCATAGAAGAGCCTGCTGGGAGGCTGCTGGGAGTGTGCCCAGCAGGAAAAGCAAAATTCCCTGCCTCCCCCGCCAAGGTATCTTCTGCCTTCAAGCCCACTCCATTTCCTTCCAGAGACACCCCTAGGGGCCCAGTCAGAAGTGTGGAGCTTTGCGACGCCCAGAGGAGTTAGCAGAAAACGAGACAGATCTCTGTCTTCACCTCCCCTGCTGAACTCCAGCTGCCCTCCAACCTAAACCCCCTCAGACTGTCCTGACAACCAACTGCACAAGCTCCTGCCGACTACTGCAGCGCCCAGTCCCAGACACTCAGTTCACAAACAGGAATGGGACACCCTGCCCTGAGCCAGGCACTGGGCCGGATCGAAGACCATGCAGAGAGGCAGTGGCCCCAGTGGGCAGTGCAAAGAATGCCGGGAAGGGAGCACCAAGGGGGCTCAGCACAAATTGCCTGGGGTAAACAAGAGGTTTGAGAGGGGAAGCGCCTTTCCTGTCTTAAAACTGGGGCAGACGTTCAGGAGGTCTTTTCAGTGGAGAGGGACACGGGAGTTAAGCTATGCATGTATGAAAGAGCAGGAGTGCTGAGGGCACAGCTCAGGGTGGCTTAAGATAGGACGCAAGTGGTGAGGATGGCTGTGGACTCACCGCCTGGGTTTGCATCTCAGTGCCTCTACTTATTTCCTGGGTGACTTTGGGTAAGTTGCTTGACCTCTCTGTGCCTCATTCCCCCATGTGTACAATGGGGATAAGAATAGTATCTACCGCACAGAGTGGCGAGAATCAAACGAGTTCATGCATTTAAGTGCTTAGAACAGTGCCTGGCACAGAGTACTCCAACACTGGGCGCTGTGAATATTGTTACTGTCATCTGTGCGCTTGTGGGGCAGAGGACCCTCAGGCCTCCGTGATTTCTCAACAAAACCAGGAGGAGGTCCTCCGCGCCGCCCCCGGCCACCCCTGCCGCAGGCACACGGAAGCACCAGGGATCCAGGAGGCAGCAGACTGCCTCGCACTAAGGTGGGAAGAGGGGAGAGCGCCTGAGCAGCGCCAGGACACGGCCTTTACTGCATGGCTGCTGATGTGCCCGCCGAGGACACTCAGGTGACCTGCACAGGGCGCGGGGGTGACCTGCACAGGGCGCGCGGGTGACCTGCACAGGGCGCGCGGGTGACCTGCACAGGGCGCGGGGGTGACCTGCACAGGGCGCGGGGGTGACCTGCATAGGGCTGCTCCATGCGCCCTTCTCCCGGCTTCTTACCTCGGGGCTCTGGGTGCGGCTGGAGAAGGCCCCGTCTGCGCCCCCGCGGGAGGCTGCGGAGCCTGCGCCAGGGACAGGATGGCAGTTAGGGCTGGAAGTGCTGTACCCCCAGGACAGGTCTGCACGGCTGGGGTTTGCCAGGGCAGGCGCCTAGCCCATGGCCCTTGGTGGGGTGAAGGGCAAAGCTGGGGGGGGGGGGGCGGGGATGCTAGGAATCCGAGCACAACGTGGCCCAAGAAGTTATAGAGGCCTGGCCTGAGACCTGCCGGCCAAGCGCCCCCCCCCCCCAGCTCCCGCCAGCCCAGCGCCAAGGGCGCAGTGGCCACCCTGCTTGCGGCGCGGCGCGGGCCGCAGGAGGGGACGCGGGCGACGGCAGGGTGACCGCGCGCAGCACGGGGCTGCGCCCCCTGCGTTCCTCGGCCCCTTGTCGCGGCCGGGAAACCGCGCGAGGGCGGCAGGCAGCGCCGAGGCTTCCCAGGTGGCGTGGGGAGGGTGCGCGCACGTGGCCCCCACGTGTGCGCGCGCCGGGCGGAGCGGGCTGCCGGGTGCGGGAGCGGCTGCGTGTGCACGTGCACGAGCGGGCGGCGGCGGCCAGGTGCGGGCGCGCACGGAGGCGGCCCGGAGGCGGCGGCGGGCAGACGGGGCGGCAGCGAGGCCCACCCGGTGTCTGCCCGAGCGGGCGCCGGCGCGTCCCTGTCCCTCTTCCTGGTGGGGTGTCTCCGCTGCGGTTGTCGCCCGGTTAGCAGCCACGCCCTCGGCTGGCTCCGTGGCCACCTGGTAATTACTTCCTAAATATATATATATGTAAAATAAGACAGCTAACCCTTCATTTCCCAGCGCCGCGGCACAGGGGACCCGAGCATTTCCTCTCCTCCCCCCAAATCTGTGCGCTCCCTCTCAGGTGGATTGCGGAGACCCCGACGAGCCCCCTGGCGGGGGGGGATGGCAGCGCCGGCGGGTGCTGGGCGGCGGGGGCCGGCGGGGTCGCTGGGTGGCAGCCGCCCCTCCGGCGGTCAGGCCGACCCGGTAAGGTCAGGGGGGGGAGCAGCGGTGCGGGGTCAAAGGGCACGGGGAGCTCTTGGGAGTTAGCGGTGGGCACAGGAGAGACCAGGGACTCGGAGCCATGGCTTCGGGCAGGTCACTTGCTGTGGCCGGGTCTCCGTCAAATGGACATAAATCCTAGCCTTGGCCACCTCAGAGGGGTTGTGCGTACAAAGGGATGGGAGGATGGTTTAAACTATCCAAATCTGAGATGACATACATGGTCAAGCCTTGCCTAACCCTCGCCCCCTTCAGCTTCCACAGGAAGGCAGGAGGGAGAACTGAGTGTCACAGGGCAGGCAGGGCTGGGGCAGGGCTAGACATGGACTAGAGCATCTGCAGTTGGGAGCTCAGTTCCAGAACCGGATGGCTTGGGTCCCAATATTACCAGGGAGACAACGAGGAGACCTGGCTTCTTGTCTTCTTGAGGGAAAGATTTCAATCAAAAGACAAAGCGTAGAAAAGCACGCAAGAATTTATTGGCCGCAGCAAAAATATACTTAGGACAGTGAAACAAGGAAGGGCATAGAAGAAGCTACAGGAGAGCCTAGGCTGGGCCGCGTTGGCTTCCTGAGAAGCCAGAGAAAAGAGAACCTTGGAGACGGATTCAGGGGGTTAGCCCAGGACGACTGGCCACTGCCCATTGCTCCCCTAGTTGAAAGGCTTCTGGGGTCCCCTCAGAGGGAGGAAGGGGGATGGAGATGGCGCCAGCGTGCTCCCCTCGTGGGGACTGCTTGCTGGGTCCTTTGTCCTGAGTATGTCTCTTTCTTGCAGGTAGTAGAGATTTTAGAGGAGGTCTCAGGGGAGGGTCTCAATAGAATGTTCCTCAGCTTTCCAGATGTGCTCTTTCAGGGTCGTGGTCTCCACTGATTGGACTGTGCCAAGGCAGGGGATCATTAGTCAATGCAGCTGGTCCTGAGGCAGCCATGGAGTCACTCATCTGGTTTTGCTGTTTTTCTGGGCCTGGAGCTGAAAGCACAACTGAGGTCTAGATATTATCTGTAGGGAGGAAAAGGTCAGGGGGTCCAAACTGCATGACCAGCGATGTGTTAGGGGAGGATTGGTTACCCTGGGGGCAAAGTTCTTGTTTTCCCAGTTTTGCCCCTTGCTAGGCACCCGAGGCTTTCTGCCCTGGGGAGTCTCCGTACCTGGCCCATCATCCTTGTTCTGCTCGTGTCTGCCTACTACCTATAGAACATAAATCTTGGCTCTTCCACTTATTAGAACTATTAACTTGAGATACTCACCCACCCTCTTTTTAAGCCTCAGTGTCACCTTCTGTGAAATGGGCATGATAATAGAGCCTGCTTCCTGGGATGGCTATGACATCACGCAGATAAAAGTCTTACCTTGAAAGCCGCACAGTGCCCCCTAAATATTAGCTGTGGGTATTCTTGATGTTTCCATTATGTTGCACCCTTCTGGGTACAGTACATTCTCTAGGGAGAGAAGCTTCATCTGACAGGAAACAGAGTGGAAAACAGGTTTCATCCTTCCTAGATGGCTGGTCTCAAACGAGATACTTTACCTCTGAGCATCTCATGGGGAAAATGGAGGTTATTATACCCACTCCACAGACTTGTTATAAAAATAAAATAACCTTATGAATGAATACAGCACTCATGATAAGCCCTTAAGTGACTTTGGAGAAAAGTAATACTTGTGCCCCAGTTACCTGCTGCTGCATAACAAGCCACTTCCCGAGCCTGGGATTTGGGCTGGGTTTGGTGGGGATGGCTTATCTCTGCTCCTGCAACGTCTGAGATGGCCCAGCTGGGGCTGTGGGTCTTCTTCCAGGGTCTCGGTTCCTCTCACTGTGGCCTCTCTAAGAGGCCACTTGGGCTTCCCCCAAGTGGGGTATCTAAGTTTTAAGAGCAACATCCCAAGAGATAGGAGGTGGGAGCTGCCAGTCTCTTCAGACCTGGACTCAGAAGCTGGCACAGTGTGGCTTCCACTTTATTCTTCTGGTCAAGTAGTCACAGAGCCCACCTAGATCCAAGGGGAGGGGACTTAGAACCATCTCTCAGTGAGAAGAGCCTCAATTTCCAACCATCTTGAATCTACCAAACCTTGAAAGCCTTCCCTTTTGCTTTTTTTCCCTGGGTGCCATGGTAACAAATTAAATCATCTTTGCTAGAAGACCAGCAGACATACAAATATCCCTGCCTAGGGCCTTATCACAGAGCCTGTTTGGGTCAGGATCAGGTTCTCTGGGCCTTGCAGGGCTGAGGGAGCAGGCATCCGACCTGGTGACTTCTCTAGTGTCTGTTTCCCTGGAACCTCTGAGGCTTCATTCCGCAGCTCTGCCAAACCCATGCCTTTAAACAAGACAGAGAAGCCAGGGAGAGAGTAATTTGGATTCAGAAAGCTAAATTTTAGCAGGTGGCCCCAGCTGAGTGTAATGAGCATCTCTGTAGCACGGGTCCCTGGAGAAGTCTGTTTGTGTTTCGAGAGGACTGCTGCCTGGGTGTTTGGAGTGAATGTTGTCATACATTATTAGCTTATTAATTGATGGGTTGGCGCACTCTCGGTGGGAAGGCAGGCCGGTGGGTGCTGCAGGCCTCGGTCGCCATGGCAACCTTCAGGCCTGTGCTTTGTGCTTCCTGCATCAGGACAGGAAGGATGCCCCAAGCAGCTCAAACCTCCACAGACAGACCACAGACTCAACCCAAGTCTCTCTTTTGGCAGTAGGCTTCCATTGTAATGCATTTTTACACATATCTACCCACCCGTGCCCTCTGAGTCAAAACCAGCCCTTTTCCTGTCGCCTCTTTCCATATCCTGCCTCCCCCAGTTCCTTAGCTCCTCACTTCAGTTTCAGCCACGCTGGCCTTCCAGGTGGACTGCAGAAGTAAATGGAGTTTAGGTTCATTTATTCATTCAAACATTCAACACACTTTTGTTGTACATTTATTTTGTCAGAGAACAAAACAAACCCAGCTCCTCCTTCCTGATGGAGCTTACTGCCTAGAGGGGAAGGTGGGCATTCACAAATCATTGTACAAATTCCCATGCATTGCGTTGACAGTTATTAAAATACAATTAATTTGGACCTTGACTTGAATCCCAGCTCTACAATTTATAAGGTGGGCCCAGTGTGATCACAAGAGTCCTTAAAAGTGAAAGAGCAGGGCAGGAGAGTCAGGGTCAGAGGAGGAGATGGGACCATGGGAGAAGAGGGCAGAGTGAAGGGATGTGAGAGGGACTCGATCCACCCCTGCTGGCTTTGAAGGTGAAGGGGCCACAAGCCAAGCAATGCTGGAAGCCTTTAGAAGCTCAGAAAGGCAAGGAAGTTCATTTTCCCCTACAAGAAAGCATCTGCCAACACTCTGATTTTAGCCTAGTCAGACCCATGGCAGACTTTTGACCATCACAGAGAAGAAATCTGTGTTGTCTTAAGCCTCTAGGTTTGTGGTAATTTGTTCCAGCAGCAATAGGAAAATCATAAAGTAATCAAGGGCCCTGTTTTTGGAGTCAAACAGCTCTGCTATTTCCAAGCTCTGTGACCCTGGGCAGGTTGCTGGCCCTCCCAGAGTCTCAGTTGCCCTGCCTGTGACACAGGGGTAACCCTGCCTCACAGGGTCAATGCGAGGGTGCAAACGGGAAGCATCTGGAAGGTGCTCAGCATAGTACCTGGCACAGAGCATGTGCTCCCAGAATGGCCATGATGGTGCTTCTTGGTCCTAAGCTGCTCTCGCCTCTTCTCTAACCATCGGGGGGCTGTGGTGCCAGCACTTTGGGAGGGTCTCTGCTGGTCCTCCTCTTGTCCTTTCATCCACCTTAATTCTCACCTGGCCACTTGAACCTGTGACAGTGCAGCCCCTGCGTCAGCTCGTGACAGACGCTTCTTGTACTTGTCAGAGCCCTCGGGGCTGCTCGAAGCCTTCGCCCCGACCAGCTCCATTCAGGAGAGTGGCCGTGGGGAAAGGGTAATGCCCCAAGCAAGCGTCTCACCACGTGGCCCTGCCACCCTTCACCTTTCCTCGGGTGAATCGGACTGTGGGGCGGGCCTTCTAGCCTAAGCGGTGCTGCCACCGCCACCATCCTCATCATCCCTGCGTCCTCACTAGCACGGATCCGGAGCCTAGTAAGTGCCAGGCACTTGCTGGACCTCATCTCTCTGATTCCCACAGAAGTGCACTGGCTACCCAGGAACGCGATTTCTCAAGGCCACAAAGCCCGGCGTAGCTCAGGGACTTAACCTCCGCAGTCCAGCCCAGAGCCTCTGCTTTTAGCCTCTATCCTCGGACCGTGGGGTTGCTGCCTTGTGCCGATGCCTTGTATGGTGCCACCAGCTCAGGGCAGACTCCAGAGCCCTCCCTATGGCCCAGCCGGGTGTGGCTCAGCGGTTGAGCGTTGACCTAGGATCCAGGAGATGGAGGTTCAATTCCTGGTCAGGGCACCTGCCCGGGTTGCGGGCTCGGTCCCCAGTGTGGGGCGTGCAGGAGGCAGCGGATCAATGACTCTCTCATCATTGATGTTTTTGTCGTTCTCTTCCTCTCCCTTCCTCTCTCGCTAAAATCAATAGATACATTAAATAATAATAATAATAATAACAGAGTCCTCCCTATGATGACACCCAGGCTGCCTGGACTCTGGGGGCCCATGGGGGCCCGAAGGCCTTGTGGCCTGGGGCCCTGTCCCCCTCAAAGTAACCTCCAGAACATTTCAGGAAAGTTCACCAGCCCCTCGGAGCCTAGGTCCCTAGCGCAGATGTTTATGCGGGAGGCAGACAGGGCCACCCAGGGCTCAGACAAGCCTCTGGGTCTGTCATCCCCTGGGGGTGTACAGTGCTTCCTGACGCTGTCACTGTGGCTGAGAGAGCTGGGGAAATGAATTCAGGCGGTGGGCCTGGCCCAGTGTAGAGCCTTAGGTCTTTCCAGGATGGAAGGAGCCACAGAGGCAGCCCTGGCAGCCCCCCAAGGTCCCTGCACCCCCAGGACTTGAGCATTTCCCCGCTTCACTAAGTGCCCTTCTCTGCTCAGGGGCCCCTCTCTGCTCAGCAGCGGCGCTGAGGTTCTGGCACTTTGGGCTTCAGGAGAGAAGTTTGAATGGGGGGGAGGTGGGCCAGAGGCTTCTCTGGAGGCTCGTTTTGATTATAGACTCACTACTTTGACTTAGTTGCAGGTTTACTTGGAGAGGTTGGGGGGTGGGGGGTGGGGGTCAAGGTTATGGGTCTCTAGGACCCTCAGGCCACTGCTTGATACTTGATGTCTTCTCAGTTTCTCGTAGTCCCTTCCTGTTTTAGATCAAAGACGAAATCCTAGCACCAGAGTAGATCACAGCTCGGGCTGTTCTTTCTCTCACCGAGCAGGCATTTCACTGGGGACACTGGCTCAGCGATTTGAGTAAACCCGAAGTCAGCTTCATCCCTTTGCAGTCCCAAAGGCCCAGTGAGGAGAGAAAGGGGGGTCCCTGGGCCTGGACAAAGGAGGCTTTCCATTCCAGATGAGGTTGTGTACACTGTGGGCAGAGGGGGCTGGACAGTCTGGGGCAACTTGGGAGTTTTGGGGGGGACATAATGTCAGCAGCGGCATTTCCAGGCATAGATGACCTGTGCGTGCACTTCCTATTAGGCTGGGCTGCCCTGTAGACAGAGCCAAGGTGCTCTTGCGTCCTGGGGGAGCTAGGTATTCACCCCTAAGTGGACCCTGCACTCCTAATCCACCCGTCCTTTCATATGACATCGGGGAAAGCCAGCCACACTTCTGCCACTCAGAAATAGCATGTGTCTACCTGAAACTACTGCACAGCACGCCTTCTGCAGCAACTAACGTAGGAGACCATGGAAAGGGCCCGGGCCCCGCAGAAGGGGATTTTTCCTGGGACCTCTGCCAGTATAGTCCCCCGACAGGACTGTAGCAATTTGCTCTCTGGAGAAGGCAAGTCCCGCAGACCATGTAACAGAGCCGGGAGCATGTACATCCTCAGTGACCCCCCCACCTTCTCCGCCCCATGCATGGTGGGCATTGGCTTTCTGGCTCTAGAAACATATCCTACGAGCAGCTTCCAAGGAGGGAGGAGGTCGTGCCAAAATAGCATGTGGACAGCAGCTTGCTAGAATCACAGCTCTGTCATTTGCTTGTAAGACCCTGATCAAGAGTCTTTGCCTGGATGGGCCAGACTTTCCCCACCCACATGAGGAGGGGGCTGGGCGAGGGGACCTCCAGGGCTCCCATCAGGCTGCTCTGCTGAGAGAGCTTAGCAGATGCTCTTGAGAGCCAGAGGGCTCCATGAGGCCAGAGCCCTGTGCTTGCTCCCCGCGGGGCCACACTGTTTAGAAATGTTAGGGCCGCGTTATTTGTGGCCCAGAGCCCTGCTCCGGTGCCCTCACTCCACTGGCCCGCACAACAGGCTCCAACCTGCCTCAAAACGTATGCCGGTGTCTCCCCACGTGGCTGTCTCCTGGAATTGTCCAGAGAGCTTTTAAAAGCATTGGTGCTGGCACCGCATCCCCAGGGAGTGTGGTTTAATTCATCTGGGATGGGGCCCGGGCATTGGTATTATTTTTTATAAGCTCCCAGGTATTTTCTAAGGTACGTGGGACCCACTGACCCAGATCTTGGTGCTGGTGGCTGGAGGGTGACGGCCTGGGGGTGAATGAAAACAGTCAGCTTGCCCTGTCCCCGCTTGTTGTCCTGTTGTTCTCACTGGGGTCCACGGTTACCTGAGTGGCAGCCTGTCTGAGTGGCTCAGTGAGGACCCTTGGGGCAGGGTTCCACTGCCTGTATCTCCTCTCCTGGGATCCCATAGGTGCTCAAAGGGGTTCGATGGGTAGAATTAGCGCACCCCACTTCTCCTGCATGCCCCCAGTCCCCGAGGTCCCCTATCCCTAATTCCGGCTTTAACATTTCCCGGAAGGTTGCTCCGGGCCTCTGGGGTGTGTGCAAAGCCCACACGCGAGGACGGCGAGGGAACAGCCCCGCCGCCCTCATCCTGTGGCGGGCGAGTGTTCCTGGGCAGCCGCCAGCCTGACACCGGATCGGACTGACGGGTTCACATGATTCTGCCTCAGCCTGGGGCTGGGCAGCTTCCAGCTGGGATTTTCTAGACCGAGCAGGGCGGCGCGGTCTGCGGGGAATCCCTGGAGGGAGAGCGTGGGTCCTGAGGCAGGGCTGCCAGCGTGGGAGGCCCACCAGCCCCCAGAAGGTGCCTTTCGGCTCCTCCCCAGACCTCGGCTGAGCTGCTGAAAAAACGCAGCGTCCCCCGGGGACAAGTCCTCTTCGCTGTGGCTCTGCTGCTGCTCACCTGGCCGAGAGACCATCGCCTCCCTGGGGTCTGGAGGCCGAGCGGGCGGGGGTCAGTCCAGCTGTTTCCAAACAGGATCATGACCCATTAGAGGGTCAGGAAATCAATTCAGTAGCTCATGACCTGCATTTAGAAAAACGAAAGAGAACAGACATGATCAGCGGGCGCCGGGACCACAGGGTAAGTGCTGCTTTGGGGAAGTTTGTTTCCGTGTGCGCGCGCGTGCATGTGGGGTGTGTGTGTGTGTGTGTGTGTGTGCTGGGTTACCATGTCAAGTGCCTCTCTTGCTGTGGTTTGTGATCAAAAGAGCTTAAAGGCAGCGAATTGGGGCCTCGATGCCTGGATTCTGGATTCAGACCCACCTAACTTGCTGTATGAATGTGAGGGCCTATATTAGCCTCTCTGGGCTTCGGGTTCTGTGAAATGGGTTGGCAGTGCCAGCCCCACCTGAGTCCCAGCAACTCTGTGAGCCCAGATGGGATTGAACTTGGAAGCAGTTACAGGCCTTTAGAAATGAGATTCTGTCTCGTCGCTGCTGCTGGAGTGAGGCTGCCTGGGGGAGCGACGGGATTACGGAAAAATGCTGCCTGCTTTCTACTCCCCCCAAGAGGGGATATCGGCAGCCTCTGAGACAAGCGCTTCTAGGAAACGAAACAGCCTGGTTTAAAGCGTGTGGAGGTTTGACTAGATAAAGGAAGAGAAGCTGGGACTGCAGGAAACTCCCTGCTCTGAGGGCTCAGGGCTCCCGCGGGCAGGGCCACCCTGGCACCGTGAGCGATTGTGTGTGTGCTTGTGTGCAGCTTGTGTGCAGCCCGTGGACGAGATGGTCATGGGTTAGGTCACCGTCTGTGTGCCAGCTGTGCTCCAGCACGAGGCCCTCCTCCTGGTCTGGAACCTGCGAGAGGTTCTTACCTTGCTTTGAAGAGGCCCTTCCTTTTGGGGATTAAGTTCTCTTGGTCATTAGAGTCCTCAGAGACACCTCTGTGCTGATGAGCTTTGTCTAAAGGTTTGCGTTTAGGTGTCGGGTTGCTGTGTGTAGGGTCTGTTTCTTGGCTGAATAACTGTCTGAGTAGATGCAGTAGCCGCTTGTTTTGGTTCTTTGTCCCACCCCCTCCACTTGGGGAACCACAACTGGACGCACAGGTTTTCACCAATGGGTGCTGAGGGAATGGCTGGCCTGGCAGAGCATCCTTCAGGTGCAGGGGACTAGCCTGGGACTGAGCCTGGTGGCCCTCGTGGTGGCAGTTATAAGCTAGAGCCTGGCAAAGCCTGGAGGTGGAGGGTGGCTGCTCAGGGACGGTCATGGTAAGTGGAAGGAGAGCATGGCGTACAGGAAATCACGGGCCAGTCTGTAACTATGGAATCCTGAGCAGGTTGGTTCATCTCTCTCCGAGCCTCAGTTTTGTTTTTTCATCTGTGAAATGGACGCTGAGGAGAGTGGTGTTTAAAGAGGCATCTGGCAGGTGGAGGACTCTCAACAGATACAGCTTGGCTCTTCCATCCCATCTGCATCTTTTCATTTACAGAGCACTTTTGCACCCACTGTGTCTTTTGATTTTTGAAGAGTAAGATTCCTATGGAGACCAGGTAGAAAAGGGATGCTCCTGGCAAGGTACAGTTTCTACCCCAGGTGGACAAGGTATAGTTTCTACCTATCCTCGGGGACTGGTAGATGGAGGACTGATTGCGACAAAGCCTTGGTGGGAAAGCAGCACCCTCTGGGCAGCTCAGGCAGCTAGAGAAGGTGCCAGGCTGCTGGAAATGAGGCTACAGTGATCGCCCCTTGCCCTTTTCTGTTTCTATTAATGAAATCTCCACTCTCCCAGCACCCAACCTCGACTCCTTCCCCACCCCAGCCATCTACCTATCTACCAACCCTCTCATCCATCTATCTACCCATTAACCCATCCATCTATCCACGTACCTGTCACCCATCGAGCCTTTACACACCTACCCACCCGTTCATCCATCTATCCATCTACCCACCCATCCACCAACCCATTTATCCATCCAACAAATAATTTTTATTTATTTTTTTATCAACAAATACTTTTTGAGAGCTATTAAGGACCAAGCACTGAGGAACATCTCAGGTTTGTCTCTGGCTAGTCTCACCACCCTTCTAATTGGTCGTCAGTTCCTACAGCTGCTTATCTCCTCTCTGGCCACGCCGCCCTCATAGCCAGATCCAGTCGCGCCAAGGCACTCTCAGCTCCCCGGAGCCCATTCTCTCCCTCTTGGATTCGATCTGTTGCACACATTGTTTCTGCTCTGGCAGCCCTTCCCTCCTCCTGGTCTTAGCATAACTTGCTGCTCGGGAAGCCTTTTCTGGCCGGGTTACGTCCCCTCTGATGAACTCCCTTAAAATCCTGGCTCCAGTGTTCCGTGCAGTGCCTTCCATGGGAAGATACTCAGTAAGTGTTGGCCGTGTGAGTGAGTGAGTGAGTGGGAGAGCGGGTGGGTGCACAGGTGGATGAATGGCCAGCCGTCGAAGGTTCGAAGCAGGAGGGATTAGGTTAGATGTTTGCTCTAGAGAATGGCTTCCGGGGGGGGGAGGGGTCGGACCGGAGCCGTGGCACTATTCTCAGGAGGAAGGCTTGGCCGAGCCCACGGGGGGCATTGGTGAGGGAGCTGAAGCGGAGATGGACGTGAGAAATATGCAGGAGTTGAAAGTGGTAGGACAGGGTTACTAGGTGGGTGAAGACAGGGGAAGAGGCTGGAGGCCAGCCATCCGGCGTGAGCGAGTGGGCAGGTGACAGACTCGTGGAGAAATGACGGAAGCAGGGCGGGCCCGCTGCTTGTCCTGTGTGGAGGCAGGACGCGGGTCATGCCCACCTTCCACTGGGGAGCTTAGCGGGGCTGAAACCACGGAGGGGCTGTCGGCCCACAGGGAGCGTGTGTGGAGTGACAGAAACAAGCCGGCAGTAAACGTGAGTGGGAGGGACACACGGTGAGCACCCGCCATCCACCGCCTCCGGTGGCGGTCCCCTGTGCATGTGGCCTTCCTGTCTGGCGAGATCGCAGGCTCCCCGAGGGTGGGAGCTGTTGCTCCCTTCCCTCTGAGCCCCCATGTCTAGTCTGGTGCCGTGGACATTGTAGATACTTGTTGGATGAAACCCAGGGGTGCTGGGCTGTTGGGGAAGCCGCTCTGTCTCTCTGGGCCTCCGGTTCCTTGTCCCTAAAATGGGGAAAATGACAAAGCTGTTTTGAAGGTGGGCAAGAGGGCAGATGCGAACTGCTCTGTAAACTAGAGATTTTGCAAATACAGAGTGTAAACACAGCCATGCGATTTTGAAAGCCTGAAATGGGCTGTTATCTGCCAAAGGCTGCGTCCTGGTTCTAACCACAGATTCTGCCGGGTCTCAAGTTCCCCTTCTAGCTGCTTGTGCTCCGCAGCCTTGGAACTCCTGTGGGACACTTGATCAGGGGCAACCCCAGGCCTCCTGGACCTTTGAGTCCCTGGCAGCTCCAAGCACAGTTCACGGGCCGGAGCGCCAGCAGCACCCGGAGGCTTGCGACAAGTTCTTCAGCCCGGCCTCGGGCCCGCCGTCAGAAACTGCAGGTGGGTGGGGCCCCGTGATCTGTTGTAACAAATCCGCCAGGTGACTCAGAGGCACCCAAGTTCAAGAACCTCTGTCTGGAATGTCAAAACCATCTTTTCGCTCCAAAGTGAATGTGGGAGGTACTTTAAACATAGTAAGTGTTTCTTCTTTGCCCTGCAGCCTTGACTATTTGTGACTTCAACTGCCAGACTGGACTTACTGTTGGCGTAGGAAGGAGGAAGCCACGGCCGGCGTCCCAGCCCGCCCCGCACATGCACTCACACTGGTAAACAGCAGGCTTAGGGCTGGTGACTCTCCGGGGATTCTCAAGGCCTGGCAGGACGTGTTTTCACTGTGGCTCATTTGCCCTGCTTTATTGGCTTGTGAGGGCCCGCGTTTATGAATGAATTTTATCTTCCTGTGGGTGGATTGAATCTGGACTACGGAGAACCTGAGGTCCTGGGTGGGTGCCCCTGGGACGGTTCAGGGACCTGTGTTGCTGTCCCCGTCCTCATAGGTAAGTCAGGTGAACTGTTTGGCCCCACAGGGATGAGCTTGGAATTCAAAGACAGGAGAGCTGGCAGGAGGGGGGCGAGTGGGGCCAAATCCTGACTTGCCGGGCTGTGGGCAGAGGTTAGGGGGTCACAGGTCTCAGGTGCCCCTTCTCCCCTTCCTCTCACCTTCAGAACATTGAAGCAAAACAAAAACACAGCAAAAAAACAAGAAAACCCTGGGCACTGGCGGTGGGAATGTAAAGTGGTGCGGCCACTGTGGAAAACAGAGCGACGGTTCCTCAAAAAATTAAAAATAGAATTACCATATGATCCTGCAATTCCATTTCTGGGTGTACACCCCAAAAACCTGAAAGCAGGGACTCAGATAGATACTTGTACACCCGTGTTCACAGCAGCATTATTCAAAGTAGCCAAAAGGTAGATACAACCCAAATGTTCATTGACAAGTGAATGGAAAAAACAAAATGCAGTAATACATACAGTGAGATATTACTCAGCCTTAAAAAGGAAGGACATTCTGACGCGTGTTACAACACGGATGAGCCTTGAGGACCTTATGCTGAGTTAAACAAGCTGGTCCCACAAAAGACAAATACAGCCTGACTCCACTTACAGGAGGAACCCAGAATAGCCAGATTCACAGAGACAGAAAGTAGAACGGGGGTGCCAGGGGCTGGGAGGAGAGGGGGCTGGGGAGCTGGTGTTTAATGGGGCTGAGTTTTTTAGTTGGGGAAGATGAAGAATTCTGGAGATGGATGGTGGTGATGGTTGCACAAGTGTGAATGTCCTTAATGCCAGAGAACAGTAACTTCAAAATGGTCAACATGTTATGTACATTTAACCACAATTAAAAGCATCGACAGTGAGGAGCACCCACTCCATCACCATCACTGACATGCCAGCCTGTGTCCTGGAGAGGAGAGGGCGGGAGGTGCGCCTGACTGGGGGTCCCAGTCTTCCAGGGGCTGAGAGGTTGGGGTGAGTCTCAGGTGGGGACTGGAGGTGGCAGGGGGTGGAACGTGGAGCAAGGAGACCTGGGTTCTAACACCAACGCTTCCTTGCTCGGGCTGGCTTTGAGCGAGTCACCCCCCTTGGGGACCTCGGTTTCCTCACCTGTGAAACGGGGAGGTAGCATCCACTCGCTCCTTCCGGAGTGCTCACGAGGGCCTGTGAAATGCCAGGCACTGTTCGAGGTGCCCAAGGCCTCTTGGAATTTACATTCTTGCGGAGGACACGGATCACCGACAAGCAGACAAGTCAATAAATGAGAAAAGTCCCAGGTACCGACGGGCGCTCTGTGGGGCAGTCACATAGGATGGTGTGATGGTTATGGGGGCGGCTGGGAGCAGGGTGGCCAAGGAGGCCTCACGGGGAGGAGGGGCCGTTGATGTTGCGATCAGGCAGCCAAGGAGCCCGCCTGAGGTGGAGGTGGAGACGGGACGGGGGCAGGGCAGCGCTCCAGGACGGGCAGAAGCCGGTGCCAAGGACGGGGCGAGGCCGGGCCGCCGAGGCACAGAAAGCTGGCCGGTGCGGCTAGTATGCGGTGGTGACGGGCAAGGTGCGGGGAGCCGGAGTCAGTTCACGTTGGGCCTTGTAGGCTTCATAGGGATTTGGGATTTGGGATCTGCTGTAGGGGCGATAAGAAACCGGCGCGGTGGGCTTTAAGCGAGGAAGGGGAGGGCCCCGTGTGCACTTAGGTGTTGGGTGGATAACGTTCGGGGTCACGAGTGGGAGAGTTGGGGAGGGGCTGGGCCTGGCTGTGGAGAGAGCCACAGGGAGCCCAGGTGAGAAGGCGCCAGCTTTGGACCAGGCCCATCTCGCGCCCATTTTTGAGATGCTTATGAAAGGTACAGGCCCCTTTCCCCAGAAAAATGCGCATACTTATATATTTATAAGATTGAGCATTTGATTCCCGGGGAACCCCTCGAGTTTATTCTCCACGAACCCCAGGCAGGGAACTGCTGGACTGATTGATGTCTCTGAGCCCCTTCCCAGCACACTGTACCCACTTCCAGCCTGAGCCCAGCTCGGGGGCCACAGGGCCAGCAGGAGCCACGACAGAACCTGTTGGAGGGAAGTCGTGGAGGGAGGGGCCCTAGTCAGCAGGTGATGAGTTGTGGGTCCTGAACTCTGAGGGGTTTCTCTTCTGGTCGGAGAGCCCCAGCCTGACTACGGTGAAGAGAGAGCAAAGGGCAGGGTGATCCGCTGATCCCACCAAACCGCCTCCTTCAGCCCCACTCATTCAGCATTTGCAGCCATGCGGACCAGCATTCTCAAGGGGGTGAAAGTTGGTTCTTGGGTGGGGTGAAAAAATCTTAGATATTAAATGACTTGTCGCCCCCCCCAAAGAGCACAGTACATAAACAGACACGCAGTTTACCTGAGGTATTAAAATGTTCCTGGAGTGGGGGGAGGTGGGAGAGAAATGTCTAAAAAGGCTCCTTGTGAGGGTGATTGTGAAAAAGAAAAAAAGGTTGAAAAAGATCCTGATTGAGACATAGCCAGATTTTTCATCTGAACCAGGAGTGTTAATAGAGAAGCTTAGGCCTTCGGTTTTGATATATTAATATGTAAATATTAATATATTAATATTAATATATTTAATATGTAACATTAATATGTTATATTAAATATAATATATTTAATTATTACAATAATTTAATATATTTAATAATTATTTATAATAATTTATTTAATTATTTAATATAGTATATTGATATTTGATATATTAATATTTTGGTATATTTATATATTAATATCTAAAGTAAGCTTACAACAAAAAATGTTATTCTAGCTTGTTCAAATGTATCTGTATATATAGCATTTCCTTCGTTAAGTTCTCAGCAATGTGAACTTTTCACTAATGTAAGACTACCATGTTTTTCTGTTTGTTAATCCTCACTGAGGATATTTTTTCCATTGTTTTTCAGATAGAGCGGCAGGGAGGGAGGGGGAGAGAAAGAGAGAGAGAGAAACATCGATGTAAGAGAACCACATTGACTGGTTGCCTCCCGCACGTGCCCTGACTGGGGTTGGAGACAGAACCGAGACCGAGGTACCCGCCCTCGACTGGGAATCAAACCCGAGACCCTTCAGTGCACAGGCTGGAGCTCTGACTACTGAGCCACACAGGCTAGGGCATGACTACCATCTTTTACTCCACCTCTTTGCCCTGAGAAAAACAGTGCCACGCGTTTGACCTCCATCCTCTTATGTGGCCCTGATACTGACCCTGAGGGCAGGTGTTTCTAGCCCCACTTTACAGATGAGGAGACTGAGGCTCAAAAAGGGCAAATGACTTGCACAGCCTGTAAGCGGCTTGCTTGGCCTGGCTCTCATGCCTGTCGGTGCCTTGTTCTGCACTGTCCCCCATGCTGAGTCCCCAAGCTCTGTGGAAGACAGGAGGGTTAGCACCTGCTGACAAACACCCAGGAATCCAGGCAGTGCCTGGGGAAGCCCGGCCTTTGTGTCTTGCCAGAGCACTGTGGGATGTGGACAAGGTTGGGCCTCTCCCATGCTGCCTGGAGAGGTCCCCAGGAGGGGCTATGGCCTCAGTGTTGACTCACCTGGTCATTCCCATGAGCAAGTGGGAAAAACATGAATGGTGCTTATTGCTGTAGAAGATAGTGGCTGGGCCCTCGCTGTTGCAGGCAGGTTGGAATTAATCTTTACCTTCAGCTTTCCATGGAGAGCTGGGCTCAGGCTAGGCTCTGCTCACAGAACCAGGAACATAAATAAGGGAAAGGAAGGCAGGGAGGGAGGATGGGAAGACAGACATAAACCACGTTCAGCCCGGCTGGCGTGGCTCAGTGGTTGAGCATCTACCTAGGATCCAGGAGATCGCGGTTCGATTCCCGGTCAGGGCACATGCCCGGGCTGTGAGCTTGATCCCCAGCAGGCAGCCAATCAGTGACTCTCTCATCATTGATGTTTCTGTCTCTCCCTCCCTCTCCCTTCCTGTCTCTGAAATCAATAAGGACATATTTAAAAACAACAACAACACAACAAATTGAGATAAATTAAAAACAAAAAACCCCACCACGTTCAGAGGTTCTAAGTCGAGCTGGAGTTGGCTGGGCGGGTCACCTCTATATTAAGTGAGGCACTTAGAACAGCGCCTGACACACAGTAGGTGCTCTGTACATGTCAGCCGCTCCTCTTCTAAGCCTTTCCCGCCTTTGACTTTCAGAAGCTCACCCACCGCCAATGAGGCCCAGCCTCCGATGCAGCTGGAACCGCATCTGCGTCCCCTGAACGACATGGCCGCAGACAGACGGGCCCGTCCCCCGAGCCCGTGAGGGGTGGGGCCCCTGCAGGCCCGAAGATGGGGAACACCACGGCGAACACCAGCGCCCCGAACTGCACCATCGACCACACCATCCACCAGACGCTGGCCCCGGCGGTCTACGTCACCGTGCTGGTGGTGGGCTTCCCGGCCAACTGCCTGTCTCTCTACTTCGGCTACCTGCAGATCAAGGCCCGGAACGAGCTGGGCGTGTACCTGTGCAACCTGACGGTGGCCGACCTCTTCTACATCTGCTCGCTGCCCTTCTGGCTGCAGTACGTGCTGGAGCACGACGACTGGTCCTACGGCGACCTGTCCTGCCAGGTGTGCGGCATCCTCCTGTACGAGAACATCTACATCAGCGTGGGCTTCCTGTGCTGCATCTCCATCGACCGCTACCTGGCCGTGGCCCACCCCTTCCGCTTCCACCGGTTCCGCACCCTGAAGGCGGCGGCGGGCGTGAGCGCGGTCATCTGGGCCAAGGAGCTGCTGGCCAGCGTCTTCTTCCTCCTGCACGCCGAGGTGGTGGAGGACGAGGACCGGCACCGCGTCTGCTTCGAGCACTACCCGCTGGAGCCCTGGCAGCGCGGCATCAACTACTACCGCTTCCTCGTGGGCTTCCTGTTCCCGCTCTGCCTGCTGCTGGCCGCCTACCGCGGCATCCTGCGGGCCGTGCGCCGCAGCCACGGCACCCAGCAGAGCCGCAAGGACCAGATCCGGCGGCTGGTGCTCAGCACCGTGGTCATCTTCCTGGCCTGCTTCCTGCCCTACCACGCGCTGCTGCTGGTGCGCAGCCTCTGGGAGTCCAGCTGCCAGTTCGCCACGCGCGTCTTCGACGCCTACCACTTCGCGCTGCTGCTCACCAGCTTCAACTGCGTGGCCGACCCCGTGCTGTACTGCTTCGTGAGCGAGACCACGCACCGGGACATGGCCCGCCTGCGCGCCGCCTGCCGCGCCTTCCTCGCCTGCTCCGGGCGCGGCGGGCCCAGGGAGGCCCACCCGCTGGCTACCCCCGAGGCCTCGGGGGTGAAGGGCGAGGAGCCCGAGTTGTTGAGGAAGCTCCACTCGGCCTTCCAGGCCCCCACCTCACCGGGAGGGGAAGGGCCCCCCGCCGCCGCGCTGGCCTAGCCGGAGCCCCCCCCCCCCCCGCCTACCCGCGCGGGGTGAATGAGGCCTGAGCTTGCCGGCCGGCTGCCGCCCGCTTTGCCGAGCGCAGGTGCCTCCTTCTGCTGGAGGGGACAGTGGGCCCGGGGCCCTGAAGCCCGGGCCTGGGCTGCGGCCAGACCCCTCTGGTTCCGGGGAGCGTGCCGAAGCTTGCTGAGCCTGATGGGGTGAGCCCCGTCAGCGCCTGGGTGTCTTCTGTTGCAGGCGGGGCTGCTGCCGGGAGGAAGACGGGGAACTGTCACCTCCGGGAGGTTTTCAAAGAGACAGGCTGCTGTGGGTGGGGGGAGGGCAGAGTGAGAGGACTTGGAGAGAGGGGCGAGGGGAGATGAGGGTGGGGCCCTGGCTGTGCGCCTTCCAGGGCCTTCCGGTGCCGTTGTCACAAATGACACCTGTCCAAATGTGCTGGTGTTATCTGAGGAGTTGACACAAAGCTGTATTGTCATCATTAAACTTGAGCCCCACCCCATGAGGGGATCGGAGGGAAGATGAGTGGGTCCAGGAGGCTGGACGGGAGAAGGAATGTGGGAAGCATTTGGGGCATTGGTAGTGTACGTGGGGGACAGTGAGGGGAGTCACAGGCGGAGGACACCCCAGTACACAACTGCGCAGGGGGAGCCGAGAGATTCCCCAAGCTTCTGGGCTGATTGAAAACCAGTCTCAGGGCTCCCGGGGCTCTCTGGGGTGATGTCTGTGGTCCTTTAAACAGTAAGCTCTGAAGCACAAGTGTCAGGACAGAGGCCTAAAGTCCAGGCGTTTCATGGGGTTCCCCACCCAGACTCTTCATCAGTGATCTGTTTCCATCTGCCCAGGGGCACCAGCCCCAGAAGCCTGGGTGTGTGGGTGTGTGCACGTTTGTGCCTGTCTATCTGTCCATGTTTAAAATGCCGGGGTCTCCATGACAGCTGTGTGCCGAGACACTGAGGCGAGGGTCACGTGACTACTGGCAGAGTCCCCCACGCCCTCCCCGGCCTCTGCCTCCGTGCCCTGCCGCACCCACAGTGGAGTGTCCGGCAGCCCTGGAGAGGAGCATGACATTCTCCCGAGTTCCCAGATGCAACAAACAAATCAAACAGATGCATTCTCTGGCGTCCCAGCGCCTGTAACGAGAGGAGGTGGCCCTGGGCTCCCCTTGCCTCCCCTGTTCTCCTGCAGTGCTCCTCAGCCAGCTCTCCCACCTCCCCGGACTGGAGAGTGACAGTGGCCCGTGGGCCATATGTAGCCCCGGGCACTGACTGCCATCTCTGTCCTGTCTTGGAAGGCTGGGTACCGGCTGGGCTCGGTACAGCTCAGCTCTCCTGCAACTTTGTGCCAATCTTGCTGAGCCCCTGCCCAGGCGAACATCCCAAGGACCAGAAGAGCTTATTATACTGCTCCAGGGGCCTGCTCACCTTGACAGAAATGCTTGCCCTCCAGATGTCCTGGTCGATGGGCTGGGGCCAGCTCGCACTTCCCTTGGATTTGGGCTCCTCACAGACAAGGGGATAGGTGGGCTCTGGTCGGGGGAGGGACCAGGGGAGGGGAGACAGAAGCTGGCATCGGTGAAACAATTCTAGAAGCTGCTAAAGGCAGGGCCACCCTGAATATCCTCAACCTTTCTTCCCCTCTCTTCTCTCCCCCGCCCCCATCAGGGATGCCCAAAGGCAGACAGCCCGGGCTGGACTGACCTCGGGAAATGGGGTCCCAGGCCCACGCTTGGCTTTGACTGGCAGCACCTGCCCCAGCTCCTTATGGGGGGGTCTTCCCCTTCCTGGAGGAAGAAGTGACCAGGTCTGAAGGTGACTGAAATGGCCACACAACCAAGAAAAGCCCACCCGCCCCAGCCCAGGATCTTACTGGGGCAACGGTGCGGTTGAGCATGCCTCATTCCAAACTCCTCCCTATTTTGACCTTGAACACCAGTGTTCCCACTGGGATGAGCTGAGTGGTTCCATTTACTGTCAAGAGTAGTATTTTCATATTGTCCTCTGTTTTATGCCAAGTATGTGTGTGTTGGACTGTGCAATGGATTTATGTAGCCAACGTGAGTCTGCAAATAAAACTAAGTAACCAGCCCCAGCTGGCCTGTGCTGAAGTCCTTATGGGGAAGGAGGGTCTTCTAACTGCAGGGGGATCTAGAGGGGCCTTGAAACAAACACCCAGTGGAGTCGGGAAGGTCGAGGGATTGACTTTCTCACAGGAAACTTGAACAGAGCAATTAGGGGATTTGCCTCTGATCACCCAGCAGTGTCCTCAAGGGAAGTAGGTCTTCCCTCCCTCCTCTCGAGAGCCATACAGTGTCTTCAGCACTTGCTGCAAATCCACTCTGGGGCTTAACTTGGACACCTCCCCTTTGCAGACAGAGCCCAGCCCTGTGGTTTGGAGAGTATCACTCCTTCTGTCCTTGGACACATGACCCCTTCTACGACCCGCTGAGAGCGGCTCCCCACGGAGAGGGAGGGCTGACCCGACTGTCCACCCCTCACTCGGGAAGATTACAGAGCAGAAAGGCCTGTTGGAGTCATCGCCCCGGGGCTGTCCTCGCTGCTTGGGTTTTGTTTGGGGAGGGCCACAGCTGTTGACCAGGCCTGAGCATCCTCTCAATAGTGGCAGGCTCCGTGTTTATTACTAAGGATTAACTGCATCATATTAAAATATAAATTTGGTTTTAGTCACTTAATCCCTCTCTGGGTCAGATTTCCGGAGTCCTGAAGTGTTTTGGAAGAGTCGATCCTTCTTCCAAAAAGACGGAGGACTTGATTGGGGTTTAAGACTCCTTTCTCTCCTGAGAGAATGGGCGGAGGAAAGGGTCCATCTGGTATGGGCTGAAGGTAGCGGAAGCCATCAGAGTCCTTTCTCACTCACCAGTGCTGCTTAGCAAGAGGAGGCTCATCTTCCTGTTTACACACAGTGGTCTGTGGGGTGGCCAGACAAGAGTGGGAGACATTTTCAGCACAGAATACACCCCCATCTGCTGCTTTCCTCTGCCTGGTACGACCAAGGGAGAGCCAGAATCTGGCCCTCTTTACCCAATGCTTTTTAGAAAAAGCTGCGTCTTGCAGTTGGTGACCCTGCAATCTCCAGGGCTTCCGTCTGGCAAGACAACCATCTCTGATGACAATCTCTCTGGGGTCACAATGGTGCCCAGTGCTCTGGGGGAATGGTGGTATTTCAAGTCCATTTGCTTTAATTCAACAACTATTGAATTAAACTAATCTCGCAGAGGGACACTATGAGATTAGACCTGAGATATCAGTGCTGGAATGTACCGATGAATTATTCCATGTATGTCCCCCAAAATGATGGTCCAATTTTTCAACAACCACCGCCAATGACACTAATTTGCTACGACCCAAGACAAGTCATTACAAGGTTGGGAAGACCGTCTTCTAATGAGCCAAAATGGAACCACTTTTCCCACTGGCCTTAGTTCTGGCCTCTGGAGCCATGTGTCCAGGCGCTGTGTTAAGCCTCCCAAGCTTGTATAAGACAAGGCTGGATTATAAAGCAGTTTATACCCGCCAAGTCACAGTGTTTTAAAACAAAAGTTTATCTCCTGTCCATACAAAGTCATTTCCCCAGTGATGGTAGTGATTCAAGATCCTTCTATCAAGAAGTTCCATGGTCTTGGGGGTGTCCTCCCTTTTATCCACACAGATGGGGGAAGCTGCACAAATAGAATCTCACAGGGGGTTTATGACCAAGTCTGGAAGCTATAGATATCTCTGCTACTTACATTTCATTGGCCAGATCCCAGTCCCAATGCCCCAACCTAATGGCAAAGGAGGCTGGGAAGTATAGTTTTCCTATGTATGCAGGAAAAGGAAGCAGAACTGGTGAACCGTCTCTGACAGCTCTTCAAGTCACCTTCACTTAACACGTTTTAAACACTCACTTCCCTTTACCTCATCTGAACAAAACCCACTCCTTCCAATGTGATGCTTGGATCGGAAGTGAGACTGTCTGTCTGGCCTGCACCAAGGAGAAGGGGACCATGTGTTTACTTCACTGTGCTTCCATGGATGCACTGGCTTTCTAGCTGGCACATCACATCGTTGACATAGATTAGTTTAGGCAAACCACGGTTAAGCAACATCTTCTCCAGCCCACCTAGAGCCGTGGTCTTTTGGATCTGAGAGTTTGACCTCATTGTGGAGCCAGAGGAACCCACATGGAAAGGGTAGAAAGTAGGAGAATGTGTGGTCTGGACTAAGGCAGGGCTGGTGGTCAGCAGGGCCTGTGAAGTGAGAGGCAGGGAATGACCTCAGAGGAGTACCTGGCCCAGCTGAGTGCTGTCCACTTGGCCAGAGGACAGCCAGGGGACTAAGGAGCCCCTGACCCCCTTCGCTGGTTTGCTTGCCTTTGAGTCCCACCTGCAGGGGCTGTGGGGCATGCACACCTTGATGTGCCCGTTCTTGAACACCCACAGAGCATCCCAGACACTGTCAACCAGGATCTCACTCAACCCAGCATTCCTGGAAATGCCCAGGGATGCTCACATGCCCCATGAGTCTATCCTGGTGGATGCCAAGCCCATTTCCAACCCTATCATGCAAGGACAAGGTTACCGCTTGTCCCCCTGTAACCAGCTTCTCCAGATGGCAGCCACGCCACTCCACACATGGACACAGTCCTTTCCCCAAAGCACAGCCAAGACCAGGATAAACCTGAGCAAAACTTTACTAAAGACCTGAGCAGGAATCCTATTGTGGAAAAGCGTTAAAACTGGGTCCTAGAACTCAGAGCTGCAGTGGTGTATGGACCGGACCCTGCTAAGGCGTCTTTCCTGGCCTTCCCCTACACCTTGGCCCCTGCTGCAGGGCCACGGGCCTGCCTCTCCCTGCAGGGGGCCTTTAGATACTTCACTCCAGAGCTAAGACCCTTACTCTCCGGCTTCTCTGGGCTCCACCTGGGCCTCAACCTTTTCCCCAAACAACTTAATCATCTCCCCATAAACTTCTTCCCACAGCAAAGACAGCCTATTACGTGGTTACGTCTCAAGCTTCCCCGTGCTGGCACAGAACTCTGCTGTTACTATTGCAAAACCGAAGGCATGCTAGTGTCTCCCCGGAAGATGAGTCGGGTGAGTGCCAGCAGCTTCACCGGAGTGATGGTTTCTCTCTTCTAACCATCAAGGTTTCAAAAACGCCAGGATACAATCTCATCAGAGCCTCCCGTTACGGAGCCCTGCAGTCTCAAATCAGGGGCAAAAACTGTAATCGGAGGAGACCTGGCAGTGAAGCTTACAGCTGAGGTGGGTCCCGGCAGCTGTGCTGCGTCACAGATGAAGGGAGTGTGAGCTCATTACGATGGGCGCACCAGCCCTGATGCCACACCAGCAGGAGCACAGATTACAGATGGGGACGCCCCACCAGAATGACACAGGGAAGTCTGGACAATCCCCACCCCCAGCTATGTCTGGCCAGGGCCTCCACCACGCCCCTGTGGGGAGCACGGGAGTTCACCCCAGATCACTTACTACGCGCTTAGGCTTTGCTGCTGAGTGTACAACTAGAGGTAGTTTCTATAGCGTGTGTTCCATACTTTACAGTGAATGGCCCCTTAAAGAATCAAGAAAATAAAACTGAGCAGGCTCAGCGAGCCTCTGGGGCCCTAGCTGGGAAGCAGGACCCCGTCTGGATGAGCCAGCGGATGCTACTGGACTGGTCCAGTATGTGTGTGTAATGGGATGTGGTCAGTGACTCCGCTTCTGATTTTGTTGGGAAATATGCAGTGGGAGATTGTGAAGGAGATAGGGACAAGCTGGCTAGAGATTTCCAGGAGGCTTCTGCGAGTGACTTATGTCCCAGGCAGTCCTGACCCAGCCCTAGGCTCCAGGAGTGTGGCTGCCCCCTGAGCAGGGAGGGCAAAGTTTCCGGCTCCAGGCTGGGGGTGGGGGGAGCAGATGAGGACCTGGAAGAGGTGTCAGGCTCCAAGGTGGGGGTTCAGGAGGTGTGGGGGTGAAAAGAAGTGAGGGGCGGGGGGAGGTGATGGTGACAAATGTAAGGTTGAGGGATCTTTTGCCTAAGTAAACAAAATGCTGTTTGAAAAAGCATTTAAAAAGTATATATGTTTTGTTGGTTGTGGTGGTGAGTAAACCTTTAGTAAAGTCCCAGAGTTTCAGAAATATACACATCACATTTGTGCATTTTACTATTTCATAATTACCAGGGAGGTTGTTAGGGCCCTGGGGATGACTCCTTCTTCATCTGCCTGGTACTGGATTGGTCACTGGTGTCGCAGGAAGTGACTGGTCAGGAGGCTCTCAGAGCAGACCACGTGTGCGGCCTGAAGAAGCTGGGGTGAAGGAGGGTTGAAATCAATGCCTCTGGCACCTCACAAATGAAAGCAAACACTGGGAAGCCCAGAGGAAGGGTTCTGTGGTCCCCCTGCACTAACCCCGCCCGGGAGGTGGCATGCAGTGTCCCAGCCCAGCTCCCCCAGGCTCGTGCTTATTTGCGAGGCTGTTCTAGAAAGAAGCTGGGCCCTCGGGGACTCCTCCCCAGATCCAGACGTGGCCTCTAGTACATACTCCACACGCATGTGACTTGTGTGGTCACATGCGCACCGTGGTGACGTCCAGCAGCTTCTGGATCATCTCGGCGTGGGTGCCGTGGAAGGGCAGCCCGTCCACCTCCATGCCCACGTTGCCTGAGACGCCACTCCGGACTCTGCGCTGCACCAGGATGCTCAACATTTTTTCTTCCTGGAACAAAATGAAGCAGAGACAGAAGTAGCGAAGGGGGAGGGAAAAAGAAATACATATACACACATAAGTGGAGAAGAGCATTGGACTTGACATGGCCTCTTTTTCACAATGACATTTTGGTTAAAAATACTAACGCCACTGGAAGACTCACAGTGAAAAACAGTCGTGTTCGAACCCACTCCCCAGAAGCAGCCAGTGACCAGTTTGGGCTGTTTCTTCTGCTAGTTACCTTCATGTAACCAAATAATGTGCTTTTCATGGAAACCTACTTTCTCTTAGCAAACACTAAAGATTCACTCCTTCTGCAGGTGCAACATAGGCTGCTTCCTGCCAACCTCACCCCACCCAGCTCTGGATCACCTGCCATTGGTCTTTGTGCCAGGAAGGCCCCCATTCCTCCTGAGACCCCACTGTTAGCCTCCTGTGGGCACGTGCCAAGTCCTGCTGCTGTCACCTTCTAGATATTCCTTGCTGTGCATGTGGAAGCTTCTGGAAGAAGCTGGGCCCAGTAGGCAGAATGGTTGGGGATCAGACAGATCTGACTCGGGTCTTTCCTGGTAGGTGTTTTAACCTCTCTGTGCCTCAGTGTCCTCATCTGTATAATGGGGAGGTTGATGATGATGATAATAATGCCACCTTTAGAGGGTTGTTATGAGGATTAAGTGAGATATGCAAATAAAGCACCTAGTATGGTCCTTGGCACATAGTAGGTGCTCACGAAATGAGGCGGATTATTATTGGCAGGGCTGGGTCCCTAGCCTTTAGCCCAGAGCTGTCTTAAGTGATGTGATTCCCCTCCTTCTCTTTCCCTCCACTTGTCTAAGCCATGAATATGTCTGTCCCAGCTGAATAGCTCTGGCCTGGGGAAGGTGGCTCTTAGGTCAAGATGAGAGGAGGGAGGATTGTGCCTGCAGGGAGAAGTCAAACACATCCTCCTCTCCTCTTTACGAAATGAGGAGGGGACCAAGGACTTGGGAACAGGAAGACTGACTGATCTGAGAAGGGCTCCCACCTTCCCACTCAGGCATTGCTAATTCATTCTGTCACTCACTGAATTTTTATTGAGCACCTGCTATGTACCAGGCCCTGAATCGGTCATATAGTGGTGAATGACATGGTCCCTGCCCCCGGGGGGTCACAGTCTAGATGGGTGCCCAGGCAAGGCACAGTCCATGGGGATCACAGCACGGAGCAGGGCACCCAGCCCCGTTTACTGGAGCGACTCAAGGAAGACTTTCAGGAGGAGGGGCAGATAGAACCACAGGTGACAAAAGAGCAGAAATGAGCCAGACAAGGGGCTATGAGGAGCACTAGCTGAAAACGTTTCAAAACAATGGAGAAAGCGTTGGCAAATTTCACCGGGAACTGTCTCTGTTCTCAGCTGGCCTGACAGCCTGAACTTCCGCTCTGCCTGGGCCTGTAGAAGGGAGACTTGAGAGTATTTGTCCAACAGCCCCTCCCAGGGGCCACTCAACCCAGGGTGGCACTTCCCGCCCTTTGTTTGGGCTTTATTTTCCCATTTATCTTCTCCATTGGGTCATATCCTCTCTTTATGGGGGAATGCTTCTGGAACCATCTGGCCATTTCCTCTCAGCACACTGCCTGCTCCCACCATTCGTATCCTTGAATCCCAGGGAGGACCTTGTGGTCCTCAGGGTGCATGTGATCAGTCAACAGGAACTGGCTGGCACGTAGCCTGTAAGAGCCCCCCGGGATCAGCTGGACCAACAGTGGCTGCGTGCAAATTTCCCAGGAACCACGTCTTCCAGGAGGCCTCTCCGAGGAGAGGGTGGCGGGGAAGAGAAGCGACCAGGAGGGGCGCAGGCAGAGCCCTGGAGGCCGCTGCGCCGGTCCAGGCTGAGGCAGGGAGCAGGAGCGGAGGGACAGCACAGAAGTGAGGCAGAGTGGGCAGGGCGAGGCCTTGCTCATTGCGGATGGGGACAGAGGCCCAGGATGACTTCTGGGCCTAGAGGCTGAGTGAATGGCCGGTCACCATTGAGTCACAGTGGGAGCATGGTGGGCTGATAGTCTGGTTGGGTGATGTTGCCGTGCGAAGTGGGGTGGGAGAAAGGGGCCTCCTGGGAAGTTGGAACCTTTCTATATGTGATCTTAGTGATGGCTACACTGGCATATATCTATATATCTATATATCTATATATCTATATATCTATATATCTATATATCTATATATCTATATATCTATATATCTATATATCTATATATCTATATCTATATCTATCTATATCTATATAAAAATTCATTCACTGTACACTTAAGGTTTCAGCGGTTTATGTCATACCTCATAAAAAGTTATAAAAAAAGTGGAGTGAGATGAAAGTGCTGGAAGAGAATGGGAGCCCAGGATAAGGCCAGAGGCCATGTTCCCGTCTTTCAGTATTATTCACCCATCCATTATCCACTCATCCATCAGTCTATTCATGCACCCATCCATCCAGCTAGCCAGCCAGCCAGCAGTCCATTCATCCATTCATCCATCCGTCCGTTTGTCCATCCATCCATCCATCCATCCATCCATCCATCCATCCATCCATCCATCCTTCCTTCCTTCCATCCATCCATCCATCCTTCCATCCATCCATCTGTCCATCCGTCCATCTTTCCGCCCATCCATCTATCCATCCATCTATCCATCCATCCATCCACCCACCCATCCATCCACCCATCCTTAGTCCCTCCTGTAAGGTGCTCTCAGTTGGCTCTCGGAACCTGAGAAGGTCTGGGGGATGCTCTCCAGCCCTTTGTTCTGCCCTCAAGTAAAACCCCAGGGTGTGACCAAAGGCCAGAGTGAGCAGGGTGTGGCTCCTGGGCTCCTCAGCATGGTGCCCGCTCCTGCTACCATTCTGATCAGACTGCTAAGAACTGTCCCTAAATATGGGAGGCGCTACTTACAAGCAACTCACAGAGCAGAGATGAGGGATGTCCCTCTGCCCCTAACCAATCAAGCCTCACCACCATCTCAGCCACAGCTCTGCCAGTGTCTCCTAATGACTCAGGGACTCCACACAGTGACCCACTGAGCTCTAGTATGGCCATTCTAGTTATTCTCCTGAACACCACACCACCTCATGTCCCTGCACCTTCCTGCCGCCTGGAAGGCCCTTCCCTCCTTCCTTGCCTGGCTACATATATCCTGCTCACCCCCTAAGACTCAGCTGAGTGCCACATCCTCCAGGGAACCTTCCTTGAGCTCTCTGAATGAGCTAAGTGCCCATTCTCTGTGTCCCCACAGCAGCTTGCCATGCCCACTTCCATCCTGGTTCCTTTCATGTGCAAGATTTCTTCCCTGTGGATCCTGAGTTCCCTACCCAGGGGCCAGGTTAGACCCCTCACTGTCTCCCAGAGCAAGCTTGGGCCTGACCCAGAGGAAGGGTTCAACAAACATATGTTTGCACTTTTGCTTTAAAAATGTTCTTTTTTATTTATTTTATAAGGGTGGCGCATCATTAATATTTTGTGAAGGACTGGGTGGAAACCCAAAAGGATTTTCCATGCCTGGGTTGTGCTTGAGCTGTGTGTGTGTTTGGCTGGGTTCATTCTCTTATGTCTGTGTGAATCAGGAATCATGTGTAAGGCAGCTCCCTGAGTGGTTTTTTTTTTTCCAATTCAGATCCAGGAAGTGCAAAGACCACTTCCCCAGAAAATGTCACTTCAGCTGTGAGCCCTCCTCCATGGCAGCCTGGCATTGCCAGGAACTGGGAGACTTCTGAGTCATGTGGGGAGACGCCCAGAGTATAGAGTTGGAGACCCAGACTCAGATCTCAGCTCTGCCTCTTAGCTGGGTGGTGCCAGGCAAGTCGCCTCCCCTCTTGGGGCCTCAGCTCCCTCATTTGTAAAATAGAGACACCACCAATCCAAGGAGGTGTTGTAGAGAGACGGGGGTGGGGGATTTGTGCATAAGGGAGAAATAGAGGGAGAGACAGGCAGAAGGAAAAAGGGGTTAGAATGGGTACAAGGCAATGTGAACAAAAAAATAATAAGACAGAAAAGGGGCAGGAGGGGCTCTGGATCCTGCCCCATCTCAGCTGCTGCCTCTAGGCTGGGCGCTCAGGAACCTTCCTGCCTCCTGGATTGCCTTCCCCAGACCAACCCTCATCCAAGATGCTGGAAACCAACCCTCTTCTATTACAGGGTTTCAAAGTGTGGTCCCTGCAGCAGCTGCAGCAACGTTACCAGTAAACTTGTTAGAGACACAGATGCTCCAGCCCACCTCAGACCTGCTGAATCAGGAACCTTGGGCAGGGCCCCATACTCTGTGGTTTAAAATGCCAGTGAGGTGATTCTGATGCCTCTAAAGTTTGAGAACCGCTGCTCTAATAAAGCACCACTTTCATTCATTTACTTATCCATCCATCCATCCATCCATCCATCCATCCACCCATCCACCCATCCATCCACCCATCCATCCACCCATCCATCCACCCACCCATCCATCCACCCATCCATCCACCCACCCATCCACCCATCCATCCACCCACCCATCCATCCACCCACCCACCCAGACACCCAGCCACCCAGCCAGCGACCCAGCCACCCATTTATCTATCCAACAAGGATTTACCCAGTGCTGAGATTCTGTCTGCTGATTGTTGGGAAAGCAGACACAAGAGACCTGGTTCCTGACTTCCAGAAGGTTTGGTTTTTTTAACATGTAGTAATCTATGCCTTTTGGGGGACAAGACTGGGACTGATCCAACTAACATGATCTCCCTCTGCCCAGGGGCTCTTAATGACCCCACACTACTGGGAGAATCCGATGAAAGCACAGATCCTTGCTCAGAAAAACCCACGTATGGAACAATTTTGCAAAGTGTTTCAAAGAACTCATGAACCCTGCTTTGTGGACCCTGGGATGAGGAGCCCTCTTCTACCCCAGCGTGACCCCTGCCGACCACCTGCCGCCTCGAGAGCAGCCTCCCCACACCAGCGCTGAGCTGGTCATCTCCCAGCTTTCTGTTCCCACCACGCCTCCTTTCCAGAATGCCTGCCCTTCTACTGGGTTTATTCCTCCCAACCTCCAGCCCCCAGGATCCTCCTCCCACCCCAGTTCCCCTACCTTAGCACTCTGTGGGATGTCCCATCCCCCCTGAGGTCTCAGTGCTCTACCTGGATTGTAAACTCCTTGGAAAGGGCCAATGAAGAAACCGCAGCTGCAGGCCACCCATTTTATTGTGCTTTCCGTTATTGCACCTCACAAATACCGTGTCTTAAAAAATCTGAAGGCAAGACTCTCCACCAACTAAAAGATTACGACTCACTGTGTGCGACACTCGTGTTACTGTGGTGGTCTGGAACCGAACCCACAATAACTCCAAGGTCTGCCTGTACATTCAGTTCTTCCAACCATGCTGCTGGCCCCCATTTTACAGACAAAGGAAATGAGGCTCAGAGAGGTTAAACAACTTGCCTAAAGTCAAACTAGAAGGGAAATGGTCATTGATACCAGGTCTTCCATAATAATTTAGGATCATGAGAAGGTCAAAGGTCACCCAATCCAGTCCAGCTGGGACACCTGGCTGGCTCTGCCTCTCGCACTGAGGGACAGCAGTGGTGCTGGCCTGTGGCTTATGGCTCAGAGTACCAGGCCCACCCCTCACCCAGGGAAAACGTAGCTTCCATGGAGTGGCCCGTGGGGGCCTGTTACCTTGCTGATGGATGGGAGTGCCTCAGTCCAGTTCTGTTCCCCAGGTGCTCTGGAGGGCCCAGTTGCCTTCCTCAGGTAACGTCCATGGACCTCGCACGAGTTCAGGATGTACAGAGCACAGGCCAAGGCATAGCCTCCCCAGTTAGAGACACCTAGAACAAAAAAAGATTTCAACACAGAATTGGGAAGGTCACGTGGCCCATCACCCTGCCTCTCAGCTCAGAACTCGTCTCAAGAATGGTCCTAAGACCAGAGACACCAGTAGTACCTGGGACTTGTTGGAAACACAAATTCTTGGGCTTGTAGCCCAGTTCTGCTTAATCAGAAACTCAGCCTGGGAGTGGGGGGCACGCCAAGTTTCAATAAGCCCTCTGGGTGACTCTGATTCACCTTCAAGTTTGAGGAGCATTGCTCAGTCTAAACCATCCGGGTTACATACTGTTAAGGACCATCAGAGCAAAAGATGCAGCTACAGCCCAAGGCAGCCATTCCAGAGCCCTGGCCCTGGCACCTCAGGCTGCTGGGAAGCCTGTCCTCAGAGGGGAGGCCCCAACCCCCTCGGGCTGTGTCCATCAGCTCTTCCTGCGCCTGAGGACGGCTCCCCATCAGCCTCACCTCCTCCCGCTCTGGGGCGACCTCGCTGGCTCTCCCCTGACACCTGCTTGGGTTAGCTCTCCGCGCGGCCGAAGAAGGGGTGATGGGGGACCTGCGAGGCTCTAGGTGCTAGACGGTCAAAGCAGAAAGGAGAGCCCCCGCCCGGGAGAGCGAGGGGCTGTGCGCACAGCCCGGCATGGGGTGGCGCGAATAATGAAAGAGACGTTCACAAAGGGCTGTGGGAGCATCGAGGATTCCGGCCGCCCGGCCCAGGGCTTCACAGAGGTGTCCGCCAACCCTCACGGAGAGCCCCCAATACGGGTGGGGACAGCAAGACTTGGAAGGAAGAGCTGCCATCGGCCTGGCTGATTCCAGAGCCCTTCATCTTTCTCGGCTACACTGAGCTGGAGGGACAGACACAGTTCTCTGTCTTCAGGTCCTGGTGGCCCCCAACTCTAACTGGAGGGGCCCTGTTCATCTCCCTCAGCCCCAAACCCCCAGGTTTTCATTCCAAATAATATGCCCTCTTCCCCACTGTCATGTGGGGTCCCCTTCTCTCTTTAGGGGACCCAGCCTGCTGCTGAAGTCACCGCATCAGGCCAAGCCCATGGGGTTTGACCAGTTATACAAAGAACCTACATTCTGGGTAGCAGATAAACTTGAGGAAATCTGAAGACTTCCAAAGAAATTCTCCCGAGGCTCCCTTCCCTTCAGATCCAAGACCCCAAGATAAAGGAGACGGGCAGATAATCTTCCCCCTCTTCCTGGTGTCCCAGCTGCAAAGCAAATCCGGAGTGGAGACCAGAGACATAGGGCGTGGGCATCTTTTCAGATGCCTACCTGCTATCTCTGTATCTTCTTCGTGAGGTGTCTGTTTCAGGACTTTTGTTAATTTTTAAATTGGGCTGTTTGTTTTCTTATTGTGGAGTTTTAAGAGTTCTTTGTATTTTTTGGATAACAAGCTTCTGGCTGGACAGCCAGGCCCCACTGGCTGGCCCTCTAATCACTCACCGGCGATGACAGCAAAGTCAGCCTCCACGTCACAGGCGATGACATCCCCGTTTCGTATGTGGCTCTTCACGGCCTCCTTGACCTTGCCCATCCCAAGCTCATTGCCTCCATCACCGATACCTGGAGGGAAGACAAGCAGAGTCAGTATACAGACCAAATGGGGGGCTTGTGGGGTGGGGCAGGGCCACCCTTCCACACGTGCTCGCTGCCTCTGGGAAGGGAAAAGGGTTGGCTCTGGATATATTTTCAGACAACCAGGAGATGTTGTACTTCTCCTTTGCGTATTCTAGAAACTTCTCTAGTTAAAAATGAGTCAAAGTTTGGAACTGACCCGAGTGTGGCTATGTCCCCTACTGGGTCATGTTCTCTAGTCACGAATGGAGCACCCCCTTTGTTGAACAGGTATGGTGAGGGACTTCCTCTCTCTTCTTCAGGGGCTCTTGCTCAGGGAGGGGCCACAAGTCCCTGAGCCTCATCAGTGTGACCAGATGGCATTCCATTGGCAGAAGTGAACTAGTATAGATTTCTGAAGTTAATTCTGTGATTTGCTTTCAAGGCTTCTGTATAAAGAATGTGAAATGTATGTGTGTCAGTTCACTTTAATCTACACCAACCAGAGGGGCGCCTGGTTAACACCTGGAGCCACCTAAACAGGAATACAAGCCCAGGCGTGGTTGGCCAGCATTTGAAAGAGACCGCGGTCTAAAGGCCAATCTGTGCATTAGCACCTGAGGATTTGTTGATTAGCATAATAAGTGTTAGAATACATATGTTTGAATAGAGAGATGTTAGAAATTATGTAATCCATTGGTGGAAGTAATAGTGTTGAAAATAGGTGAATTGGCCAGAAAAGAATTAGCAGGCCCCTCCAGCCTTGCAGGAACAAGATGGAAACACCTAACCAGCCCTCAGCCTGTGTCCTTTGAGGTGCTGCTCTAGCAACACTGTGTGGTCTCCTGTGTCAGGTATTCCTGGGGGACTCTGTAGACTGGCGGTCAGCTGAGTCTGCCTGCAGAAGACGGCTGTGGTTGCCTCAAGATAACTGTTTGCCCAAGTGCTTGTCCAGGTGCCTCCGGAGCAGAGCTGGGCCTCCCGAGCCTACAGGCCGGATGTATAATCATGCGTCACTTAACAAGGACACATTCGGAGAAATGCGAACATCAGAGCGCAGCTGCCCAAACCCAGATGGGACACCTACCACACCCCTCGGCTGCGCGGTCCAGCCTGTTGCTGCTGGGCTACAAACCCGGGTAGCGTGCTGATGTCCTGAACAGCAGGCAACTGTAACACAGTGGTGTTTGTGTATGTAAACATAGAAAAGGTGCAGTAAAAATATAAAAGAGAAAAAATGGTGCGGCTGTGTGGGGCCTGACCATGAATGGAGCCTGCAGGAGTGGGGAGTGAGCGGCGAGTGGAGGCCTAGGCTATTACTGCAGGTTACTGTAGACCCTATAAACCCCGGACACTTAGGCTACACTAAGTTTATAAAAAAATAGTTTTCTCTGTTCAATAATAAATTTACCTTAGCTTATTGTAACTTTTTTTCATTACAAACTTTAAAAATTGTTTAACTTTTTGACTCTTCCGTAATAATACTTAGCTTAAAACACAAACACATTGTACAGCTATACAAAAATATCTTTTCTTTATATCCTTATTGTATAAGCTTTTTTCTAGTTTTAGTTTTTTAATTATTATTATTTTTTACTTTTTAAACTTTGTTAAAAACCAAGACACAAACACACACATCAGCCTCGGCCTACGCAGGTCAGGGCCTCGGTATCACCGTCTCCCACTCCACACCCCGGCCCCCTGGAGGGTCTTCGGGGGCACTAACACGCACGGGGCTGCCATCTCCTTTGATAACAAGGCCTCCTGCTGGAATAGCCTCCTGGTGCACCCTCCTCTTGAGGGTTCGCTGTTTTCTGACACATGTTCCTGGTGGTTCGCTTGGTGTGTTTCTTTTTTCCATCGTAGGCTGGCTTGCAAGCGGATAATGCAGCGTGAAGGGCCCGCTCTCCCAGTGAAAGCCTTTCAGTGCTGGGGTCCGTGTCTGCAAACGTTTTAGGAGCTCGCTGAGGTCTGCAAGAGCTTCTGCCAAGCCCTCCCTGTGCAGCTCCTTGGGGGTTCGTCTCCTTCCGCAGTTTCCTTTCCTCTTGCCTCTTCAGCGACGTGCTCCTGTTCCAGTCCCAACCCTCCGCACGGGTCAGCTCCTCGGGAGCCACCTCCAGGAGCTCCTCGGTGTCATTGTCACCCGCAGCCGGGTTAGAGTTGGTGGCCACCTCAGCCACAGCCTTGGTGATTCCTGCAACCTCCTCAGCCTTGGCAAAGCCTTTGACGTCACGGACAAACCCCCTGAGTGTCTTCTTCCAGGTGCCATTCATACGCTCCTCGGCGACGTCGGCCCAGCCCAAGCAGGGCCCCCGGTGCGGAGACAGCTGCTGTGATCGTCGTAGCATCGGATTCCTCTCAGTCTCCCTCAGCTGCAGCAACAGCCTGGGCAAAGGTCCTCCTCAGGCAGGAGGTCTTAAAAGCTGCTACAATTCCTCCGTCTGTTGTTTGGGACAAAGAGGTGGTGTTTGGAGGGAGAAACACCCCTTTGGTACTGGGATGAAGACCACCAATAAAAGGAGGATGTCTGGGAGCGCTGTCAACAATAAGGAAAATCTTGAAAGGTATGTTAATCTCCGAACATCTCTCTCCATTGTGCTGACATAGCAACTCAGGAGGGCATCCTGGAAGCGGCGCTGGGTTATCCATGCCTTCCTTTTGGTCTTGTAGTACACTGGCAATGTGTGCTTACTGATGTGCTTGAAGGCCCTGGGGTTCTCACTGTGCCAGATGAAAGGGGCTCAGTTTGCAGCCTGCAACACTGCCCCAAGCAAGACTGTTATCCTGTCCTTAGAAGCCTTGAAACCTGGCACCGATTGGCCTCCTCATGGATGGAAGTCCTTTTAGGCATCCATTTCTAGGATAGGGAGGTTTCATCTATATTGTTTTCTCTGGCAAGTAATTTTCCTCCATAGTCAGCTTATCTAGAGTTTCCAAAAATTCTCCAGGTGCCTTCACATCAGCACCAGCAGACTCACCACTCGCTTTCACATTTTGTAATAATAATTATTCTTTTTAAAAAATGTTTTTATTTATTTTAGAGAGAGAGGAAGGAAAAGAGAGAGAGAGAGAGAGACATCCATGTGAGAGAGAAACATCGATCAGTTGCCTCCTGTATGATTAGGGATCAAACCCGCGACCTGGGCATGTGCCCTGACTGGGAATCGAACCAGCGACCTTTGGGTGCATGGGACAATACCTCAGCCAACTGGCCCACGCCAGCCAGGGCTGAATAATGATTCCTGAGCTGTTTAAGTCACCTAGAGCTAGCAGTTAATTCATTGTAGCCAGGTCCAGCCTTTTCTTTCAACATTGCAAACAAACTTTTTGCTTTGGTCATGCTGCTGAGAGGGACACGCTTCTGTGTCTGGTCTTCAATCCAGGCCATTAGAAGTTTCTGCATGTCTGATATGGGCCCTTCTCAAATTTTCATTGGTCTCGTTGCTTTCAGTGAAGCAGACCCTTTACTAACTTCCATTACTTCGTTCGTGTTCCCCAAGATTGCGGCTGTGGTGGGATGGGACACGCCTGACGGGTGAGCAGCAACTGTCACTGATTCTCCACCGTCCTAGTCCTCAATCGCTTCTAATTTCATTTCCAGGTCAATCACTCCATGTGGCCTCTTACTGACAACGTTAACAGTGATTTTTGTACACTTAGGGGCCAAGATGAACAAAACGCAAGATTAAATCAAGCACAGAAGATAATGCAATTAGGAGACTCGGTAAACATGAGATGTATGAGGCTGCTGCCAGCTGAACGTCGCATACTGCTTCACAGCGATCTTTTTATATGTATGTTGAAAGAGTACACTCTAAAACGGGTGGGGAACGTCTGCCTGCGGGCCCTGTACAGCCTGCTAACTCATTTGGTCTGGCCCTGCCAAGGCAACCGTAGGCCGGACTCGAAATTCAACAAATCTAGGAGGTTTTTTTCATAGCTAATTTTTAAGTTGATGATTTTGTATGGCCCATGAATGATGTTATAAATAACCACATGGCCCTTGGCAGAAAAAAGGTTCCCCATCCCTGCCTTAAAAGTACAACAGAAATATAGCATAGTAAATGCATAAACCAATAACACAGTCATTTATTATCATTAACAACTATTACGTACTGTATGTAATTGTATGTGCTATACTTTCACGCTCCAGCGGTGCTGTAGGTGTGTTTACATCAGCATCTCTACAGACACACGAGGAACGCAATGCTCTGTGACATTAGGAGAGCTACGATGTCACCAGGCGACGGGAATCTTTCAGCTCCATTATCATCTTACCTGACCACCACTGTAGATGTGGTCCATGTGGACTGATACATCATACGCCTTGCATGATTGTCTGACAGTTTCTGCGTGTTTCTACAAAGGCTTGGGATAGGAGAGAACTTCCACCAGAGGTTAGCATTCATTGTGAGATGGTGGAGAGGGGAAGTAGAGGTGACTCACCTTGAGCACAGAGACCTGGACTTAGCGAAAAGAATCTGGACCATTGTGAATGACCAAATTCCTTTGGACCACACCCTGAGGGTTTTTCTCAGAACTGTTTCCCAGATCCGAGACAGCCCGTTGCATGAGGGAAAATGGTAACACCACCTAGCATCGGGATCTTGTCTATTTCTGTCTCTGCTCTCAAGCATTTTATGAATTCCATCCCGTTCACTCCTTGAGTCAGTCCTGTCTGTGGCCTTGTTTTCCTGACCGAGCTCGTCGAGTCTCTGAGGGGGGCAGGACGCGGGTAGTGAGTGAAAGGTGGGTGTCTTGGTTCTCATTTGAGTGCTAAGTGCACGACAAGGCAGCTGCCTGGGGAAACTGAGGAACAGGGTGTTGACGTAGCAGAGGAGAGAAAGGACAATCAGGGAGTGACCCTGCTGGGCAGGGTGCCTTCAGAAACCACAGGAGGGGCTTAAGCCCCTGAGGCCAAGAGAAGCATCCAGAGGTCCACAAAGGGGGCAGTTTGAAGGTGCAACAGTCAATTCCCCCTGCTTATTCTGGGGTCTCAGGGGGCACCACTGGGGGGCCAGAACAGATTGGGGGTCTCCTTTCAGTGGGGAACAGCAGCTCCCTTGGACCCTGGCTGCTCCTCTGGACTCAGAGACCCTTTGCTTCTCCACCCTGGGAGTCCTCCCCCGAGGCCCTAGGTCGCCGGCCTGCCCTGCCCCGAGAGACAGGAAGCACAGAGCCAACCACACTGCATCTACCACACCCGAGGCCTCTTCTGGGAAAGACCAGGGCGGGTTTGCAGAAATTTTCTGCTCAGCCGGGAAGACTTTCATTGTCTCATTAAAACCTTAAAAGCCTAAGGTGACTAATGAGTCTGGGAAACACTCCAGTGCTTGAGAGAAGAGATAAACACAGAATGGTTAATGCCTGCAGGGCCTGCTACCTACCCTCCCGCGGGGGAGGAAGGCTGGTTCTCCTCGCCAGTTACAGCAAGCCTTCCAGAGATTCACGAGTCTCTGAAAAGCTTACTGGGTAGGGTCTTGGGAGTCTGGGCTCTGCCCCTAATTCTCCTAGCAGCACCAATTAGCTGGGCAACCTCAAGAAGCCCCCCTAGCCTTATTTTTGGACACTATACCTGCCTTCCCTACCTTACAGGGTTTTAAAGAGGCTTAAACAATACAATAAATGTGAAACCTCTTTGAAAACGATAAAGTTCTATAATTTACACATAGTTATCATAATAACTATGATATTATTAGCAGTCAAGATGTTGCACTAACCACATAGTTAACATATATTTTAAAATTAATATGCTTCCTAAGATGACACATAGTGTACATGGTACATGCATCCTACGCGACCACAATAATAGGCCATGCCTCGATTTTATTATTATTATTACTCTATTATTAGCTTTAATATTTTAGAGTTGGGGAAATAGACTATGCTAGGTTAAATGTCATTTCCCTTCGTTGCTTGGGGGAACGTTGGATTTCTAAATGACGATGTCAATATTGTCTATAGGGACACTTATAAACAAAGACCACCTCTAGAGTGGTGGTCCCCATACAACCCTTTCCTGTCCTGCGTTCAGTAGTCAATAAGGCATTTAGTGCTAACACGTTCTTGCTGAATTCTCGGTGCCTCTGGCTTACCAGTTGATGAGATTCCAGGAATTTTCTGTGCCGCAAGGAAAAGATCGTCTATGGGGTCAACCAAATGCTTGATGTTCATTTTCCTCGCATTGTAGTAATTGCCGTCGGCAGCCCTCCCTGCGCGCTCTATCGCCACCAGGTGGTCGAATCTGCCAGGAAGCAAGAGCAGAGGGTCTCAGGGAGCGTGGGGCTGCCTTGTAGCTCCTAACGTCACGTGTTTGTGTGGAGGACACGTCATTCTTTCCTTGTTTCCTTCATTCCTACAGAACTTGGCCTAACATCTACTATGTGCCAGGGGCTGTGCTGGAGGCTGGTCTATCTGATTGATCATTGTAAGAAATGACATCAGAATCTTTAGCAATTTATCAGGGTCGGAGGCGGTGAGAGTGGAAAGGCCGCGGATGATGCTGGAGCCTGGCCCAGATCTCCATTAACCAGCAGGGGAGCCGGCACCCAGTGGGTTTGAGTGGTGGCTGCTATTGGCCCACCGCTGCCCCCTCCCAGGCTCCTGTTCAGTCTACAGACACACATAGACTAAAAAGGAATTGAAATATTAGACCAATGAATCTACCACAAGAGAAACTTCTTTAGACAGAAAGAGACAGAGAGACAGGGGTAACAGGTGACATGGTGGTGGGAGTGCAGGCCGTGGGATCAGATCACGCTGGTCCTCTTGCCACTGGCCCTGGGTACGATGTTCAACTTCTAACCTCATTTTCTGCTCTTTGACGTGACCTAACAACAGTCCACCGCGTGGAAAGTGTGAAGTGAGAAAACGCACATGAGGCGCTTAGCATGCCGCACCACACCTACTCAGCGCTCAGGAAGTGAGCGTCGTGGTGTGGTTGTGGTTGTGTTTGCTGCTATTATCAGGAGGGACATATTTTTGGTAATCCAAGTCAACAACATGAAAGTTGTACTTTAAACCTCTCTGTGCCCGGCCGGGCGTGGCTCAGCGGTTGAGCGTTGACCTAGGATCCAGGCGACTGGGGTTCAATTCCTGGTCAGGGCACATGCCCGGGTTGTGGGCTCGATCAATGACTCTCTTGTCGTTGATGTTTCTCTCTCTCTCTCTCTCTCTCTCCTTTCCTCTCTCTGAAATCAATAAAGATATATTTAAAAAAATAAACCTCTCTAAATCCCCTCCCGCTCCATGATGAAGTTCTTCAATATCTTAACTCTGCCCTGGAAAAGTGTGGGGGTTACCCAAAAATTTTAAATAGAATTACCATAGAGTCCAGCAACTCCACATCCAGTATACACCCAAAAGAACTGGAAGCTGGGTGTCGGAGAGGTGTTTACACACCGCATTCCTAGCAGCATGGTTCACAGTAGATGAAAGGCAGAAGCAACCCGAGTGTCCATCAACACACAAGCAAGCAAAATGTGGTACATACGTGCAATGGAATATTACTCAGCCTTGAAGAGGATGGGGATTCTGACGCATGTTACAACATGGATGAATCTTGAGGACATTGTGCTAAGTGAAATAAGCCAGTCACAAAAGGACAACCACCATGTAATTCCACTTATGTGAGGTCCGTAGAGCAGTCAGATTTATAGAGACATGACGTGGAATGGTGGATATCAGGGGCTGGGGGTTGGGAAGATAGTGGTTAATGGAGATAGAGTTTCAGCTGGAAAAATGAAAACATTCTAGAGATGGATGGTGGTGATGGCCGCACAGTGTGTATGTCCTTAATGCCACAGAACTGTACCCTTAAAATGGCAAAAATGGTGAATTTTGTGTTACATGTATTTTACTATAATAAAAAAAATCTTAACTCTGAATGCTTTCTCTGTACATGTTTTTAAAAACAAGTCTTCCGGCCGGTCCACGTCCTTTGGTTGTGCTAGAAGATGGTGGCATCGCACGTGCTGGATGAGCGGCCACTGAGAAGGTGCTGGAGCCTAACCCTGGGGCGACGCGCCCAGTGTGGGACAGTGGTGATGGAAATCATTCAGCACAGAGCTCCTGGTGAGACCAGTGCAGACTCCATTCTGGAAGGAGAGCACTGTGTCTGGACCTTCCCCCAGGGAACTCAGTGATACACCTGGTGAAGGTAGATTGATTTTTTTTTTTTAAGCCAGAAGCGTCCATTTAGCTGCCATGGGAAGGAATTCACTCCTGGGAATCTGCTCCCTGGGAAGGTTAGTGCATCTCCTCTAAAAAGAGCAGAATCCCCTCTCCCTGTGATCAGATCTGGCTCATCTCCCTTCATTCAGCAACAAGGGCAATGTCTGTGTCACCGGGCGTCAGGGCCCTGCCCAGGAGGGTTTTCTAGTTCCCCCTGAGGAGCCAGAGCTTTGTGTGTGTGCCAACCATTCAGGGAATATAAACATTTCAGACAGGCACCACACACATTCTTGCAGCTTTAAGTGGCATATCGGATCTGCAATCGAACTTTTCCGTGCTGACTCAGGTCCTCCCTGTGACCGCCTGATTTTTCTGTGAGCTGCATCATTGCTATCCCCTGCAGGCCTGTTGCAGCAGTGTTCTTCCATTCTAAGTGGACACTCGTTAATGGGTTGTAAGGCAGGTTTTTTAGGTAAGGTCAGCATTTTCTGAAAAGTAGATGAAAACAGAGTAGAATAGAACAGAATAGAATATGTCAGAGTACATCGCATGTAGCGAGAGTAAATACTGTTTTTTGAAACTTCTCTTTCAATGATGTGTGTGTGTGCTTTGCAATGCAAAATATATTACTGTGGATTGTTGTCAAAAAAGTTTGCAAAACACAGTACTAAAATTTATAAGGTTTGAAATACATCATATATACAAAAAAGAAGTGTTTTTCAAAACACACATTAAAAAATACACACATGCGCACATAACAAACAGTAAAAAATACACACACACACACCAAGTTTCACAAGCGAGTCCTCGCTATTACCATACAAGACATACAGTGACATTTCTGTTTCATTTGGCAAAGGTGCTGGTCTTTCCCCCCCCTGCCCCCGCCCCCGCCCCCAATGAAATGACTTCGCTACTCTCCAATGGAGCATTAGCCAGTTTGAGAAACGGCTTTTTGTTTTTTTATCATCTTCTTCCCCCTCTATCAAGAAGACACGCCATCTCTCAGGGACCTGCTACTTCGAGAGGCCCTCTGAGAAGCCCCCAGGGCACCCGAACCCCGGCACTGCTTGCTCGCCCGGCCCGTGGAGCCCGTGGCTCACGGCTCCGTTCTCTCCCGAGGGCTGGTGTGGGCAGGAACATAGTTGTCCAAGTTAACACCACGTGGGCTTTCCCACCATCACCCACTTTACACTGGGAGGGGACATACATACCTAGGAGATTTGGGGTCCCTCTCATTGCAGAGAAATGCCTGGGCAGCTCCTGCTGGCCCCCCTTGGTAAGTCAGTATCGGGATCGGGGTCTTCAGGACACCTTGAAAAGAGAGGCAAAGAGTGGCCACGGCAGCCCGGTGTGGATTCTGGGAATTCATGTTGGCTTTTCGAACCCTTCTTTGGAAATGATCATCTCCATTATCGAACCACATTTACCCGTAGAAAACTCTGTTAGTTAAGCCGAGGCCTCAACCCAGGGGATACTTAAGTTTATTTGCTTTAGTCCTGAGTAAGCCCTAGAGTGGAGGGCGAGGTGAAACAGGGCTGGTGTCACCAATATTGTGGGCTAGCAAATATGCTCCACACAGATGTCACAACACCATGTCGGTGACAGTGAGCCAGCCCTTTGCTAAGCATGTGACATGCATGCTCTAATTTAATTTTCACAGTTCTGTGTGATAAGAACCATTGTGATCCCCATTTTACAGAGGAGGAAAACTGAGGCTCAGACATACTAAATCACTTGGGCAAAACCAAGTATGTAGGTCGGTGTCACAGCACCAGTTCCCACCCAAACAGGCAGCCTAACAGAGCAGGGAACATAACCCAACCCCAATGGGCTCACATGGTGGGCACAGCCTCAGGAAAGGAAGGTCGGGGCAGGATGAGACCTCGCACCTGAGCTACAAAGAGCCCCCTTATCAACATGGTCGATTTATACTGAAAACGAGGAAGTGACTCAGCCTTTCTTCTTTAAACATTTCCTAGGCTTCCATTATAAAAAGAACTGGAATCGTTTTCACTGAAAGGTCACATCACTTTTATTTTCCCGGTGCACGTGTAACGAAAGTTCTGTAAAATCCGACAGCAAATTGCACCCTCTAAGCCACTGTGTGGACGAGCCCAGGTCTGAGCTCAAGGTCTTCAGCCCCTGAGCCCAGCGGCCAGGTGAGCAGGAGGGCAGGGCGGCTTCTGGGAAAGTGGGGGGAGAAAATACTCACCAAACCAGTTCCTAGTTGTCCCAGTCAGCCGGCCCTTCTCCTTGATGACAACACAGTCCCTTGGTTTCCCTCCTTCCTCGGTGCTCCTTCTCCCTGCTAACTCCCCTCCTTCCCTTCGACCTCTCAATGTGGGGCGCCCCAGGGCGCCACCCGGGGTCCTTTCCTCTGTCTCCTCTTATTTCCTCAGTGATCTCATCCAGTGTCTTGAGTTTAAAGCCATCAATATGCTAACCACTGTCCAATTTCTCTTTCCAGCCCAGACTGCTCCCTGAACTTGACTCTAACTGCCTGCTTGACTTCTCCGCGTGCGTGTCTGGGTCTGGTAGGTGTCTCACACTTTGTCACCCAGGCTCCAACCATCACCACCCATCTCTAGAACTTTTACACCTTCCCAACTTGAAACTCTGTACCCCTTAAATACTAACCCCACGGCCCCTCCCCACAGCCCCTGGCAACCACTATTCTACTTTTTTGTCCCTATTATTTTAATTACTCTGGGGACCTCAAGTAAATGGAATCACACAGTGTTTGTCCTTTTGTGTCTGGCTTATCTCACTTAGCACGATGTCTTCAAGGTTCATCATGTTGGAGCAGGTGCCAGGATTTCCTTCCTTTCAAAGACCGAATGATATTCCACGGCGTGGATCTACCACATGCCGTTCACCCATTCATTCCCTGACGGACACCAGGGTGCTTGTACCTCTTGCCTATTGTGAATACTGCTGCTATATGGGTGTGCAAATATCTGTCTGAGGCTCTGTTTTCAATTTTTGGGGGGAGAGGGGTATATACCCAGAAGTGAAATTGCTGAATCATATAGATATTTTCTATTTTTAATTTTTTTTAGGGAATCACCGTATGACTTTCCGCAGGGGCTGCACCATTTTACATTGTCACCAACAGTGCACGGGGGTCGGCCTGCTCCACCCACTGTCTCCCTCATCCCAGTTCACAGCAGCTCCACCCCGTCCGACACCCTGCCAAACTCCTCAGAGCAACCTGATTCTTCCACTCACACCGAAGCCAATCCGCCGGGGAATCAAGACTCTACCTTCAAAACACAAACTGTTCTGGCTACTGCTCACAACCTCCACCTGCACCATTCATCTGTCTGGAATCCCCAGAAATCAGAGCCTGAGACAAAGACTTGGGTGCAGGCAGTTTACTTGGGAGACGATCCCAAGAGGCGGGTGGGAGGGAACAGGAAAGGAGGGGAAGGAGAAGCCAACCGGAGGGTATGTGCATCCTCAAGGTCACTGCTCTAGGCAATGGGGTCCTTGGTTCCATCGGGACCTGTGTGTCTCCAAAAGACAGGAGGCAGGGCACTAGCTCCCATCCCTTACTGGTTGAGCCCCCCCAAAAGTCATTAGCCCCCACACTTCCGGACTGATGATTTGTCACAGTTTTGGAGAAACCCTGCAGAACATTTGGCTGTGGTGGGGCTGGTCAGGTCAGTGTGACTCAGAACTTCCATTCTAGCTACAGTTGAAACCACAAGGGGGCCAGAGGGACTTGCCACAGGGCACCACCCACTCCAAGCCGCCCTTGCCTCCCACCTGCAATAACCTGGTCAGTTCCCTGTTTCTACCCTTGTCCCTATAGTCACCCAGGTGGTCCTTTAAAACCTAAGCCAGAACATGGCCCTTCACTGCTCAATGTCCTCAAGGGTTCCCGTCCCACACAGAATAAAAGGCGACGTGCTCACAGTTCCCCAAGGCCCTTCCCAGTCTGTGCCCTATGACTTCTCTGTCCGCCTACCCAGCTTCTCCTCTCTTCATCCCCTCCAGGCCAGTCACTGACCACTGTCCTCTCTTAAACTCCACCTAATGGCCTCTGTCCTGGCCAAGGTCACAGCCTGGGACATTTTTCCTCTAGCCAGCCCCAGCCTCACTCCATCAGCTTCAAGTCTTGGCTCCAACGGCACCTTCTCCATGAAGCCTTGTCTGACCATCCCGTTTAAAACAGCAGCCTACCACCTGGGCCATGTACACGTCCCTCTTTTCCTATGTTGTTTACTGTCTGTCACAGTCCAGTAGAATATATGCACCAGGAGGGTGGGATTGTTATCAGTTTTGTTCACCGATGAATCTCAAGAGCCCAGAATAGTGCCTGGCACATAGTAGGTGCTCAATATATATTTGTTGCGTGATATGGATTCTGTATGGTCAGACACAACCTTTTTGAAACTTCTCAAGTAAGGAGGGCTTTAGGGCATGCCTTCCTGGGGTTGGAACTCTTTTTAGAAGCTAAAAGGAAGAAATATCTCCTGAAGAATGCATGTTGACGGGCACAGAGAGACAGGCAGTGGGAAGCGGGTGAGATTCACCAGGCTGCCAGCTTAGGCCTGAGCAGCGCCTGTGGAACAGAGGAGAGGTGAGGCGCCCAAGACCGACCTTGGCATCCTAGCCTCGCCCACCATCGCTCACAGCTCTAATGCCCACCCGGGAGCTCTGGGAACCTGAGCAGCACGGGCGTCCCTTCCCGTCTGTGCCAGATGAGACGCTGCTGTCTGAGCCTCTTGACCACTCTGTTCTCGCCTATCCCGCCCCCAAAGCCAGGAGTCCAGGGATGTCCTGGATTGCCAAGAGCCCTCCGAAGGTCACCCCCACCTTTCATAGGGAGGGCATCAGGTACACGGACTCTGAGATCTGATAGGCCTGGGTTCAAATTCCAGATCACCATTCCCACCTCAGTAAATTACCTGGGCCTCTCAGAGCCTCAGACTCTTCCTCTATAAAAGGGGGATAATGTTGCTTATACCAAAGAGTTGTTCTGAGCAAAAGGACTTGAAATGCCCATGTCAAGTGCATGGCAGACGGTCCACCAACACGGACTCCTTCCATCTAGCTGCTCACCTTGCTCAACAGCTTCTTCAACAAGCTTCTTGAACAAACTCAAGGCTCTCTGGTCAACGATCAGGGAGACGCCTTTCTCCAAGGCCTGCAGGAAGGCGGCCAGAGCAACGGCTCCTGGTGGGCCGTCTGTCTCTTCCGGAGGCTCGTGGTTGAAATGCGTGGGGAACCCAGTGGTGATGAGCACTGAGTAGGCGTGGGACAGCGACAGAGAGGCCCTCAGCAGCTCATCTTTGCGGAGCAGGTGCCCGATCCCCCTGTTGCCTAAAATTACAAATAAAATAAAATAAAATCATAAAGTAACATAATTGTGTTTCAAGTAGAAACTTATGTAAACAGTAGTTTTGTTTTTCTGTCTGTTTCAGAGGTGGATTTGAGGGACGTGCCAGAGGCTGCTAACTTCCCCAGAATGTATCCTTCCCTCTCCCCTGCCCCCACTAGAGAAGGGTAGCCGGGTAAATGGCTGAGCAGCCTCCCTTTCGGTTAGCGGTGGCCACAGACTAGGTTCTCTCTAGATAGCAATCCTAGGCTGGTTGAAAGGGAGTAAGAGTAGGAGTGATGTGCGCCACCTCCTGGCCACATACCTCCCATGCACTCTTCCAAGCTCTTCCCTTTTTGGGGGCTGGGATGTTGACAACTGGCGCCCCCTGGAGGTCTCATGATGGGTCCCTGAGTGACTGGGTGGAGCAGATCCCCCTTCCTGCTGAACTAGGACAGTCACCCTGGAAGCCCTAACCTGGACTGTTGCGTGAGAGGCATGTATTTCTATTTTATTTGAGCAAAGCATCTTGGGGTTTGTAATGCAAATCCCAATACAAGGAACAAAGGAGGAGGAAGGGACACAGTACTGTCTTAGTTGGGGATTCCCTAAAATGAAGACCCTAAGACAAGGGCTTGGGTGCAGGTATTTCTGTAGAAAGTGAGCCCAGGAAACAAGTGAGAAGGTGGAAGAGGTGACGTAACACGGGAAAGGGAGAGGAGCCACTGAAAAACGTATGAGTGAGCAGATTAACCCTGAAGTCATCTAGGGCTCAGTCCTGCTTTTGGTCCTGTAAGAAATGGTGTGGGGCACATCTGAGGACTGTCCTTCCAGAGGACAGGGGGACTGGGCATTTCTGCACTGGCTCCTGTCCCCTGTTGGGTGAAGGTTGCCCATCGGGACATTGACCCCTCGGCAGTCCTGGGCTGTGCCTGCTCTGGTGGAGGAGCAGAGAGACCCCAGCCTAAGGTGGGAGTTATTGTTCTGGGAACTGCCCACTGCAGCTGTGGTCTGGGCAGGGCCCCAGCAGCATCTGCTGTAGCTGCCGCAGTGGCTGCCAAGCCAGTCCCAGCCAGGCAGCACAGCCTTCCGACCCTCGTCACATGCCATTGTGCCTTTGTCTATACTCGGGTCGCCTCAGCGCAGAGCTGTGCCATGTGAAGCAGGATGTGACTCAGAACTTCCACCCCAGCTGTGGCTGAAATGAAAGGTGGGCCTAAGGGACGTGAGAGGATGTCAGCTTGCATTTGAGGTGCCTAGAGACTGAAGGAACACGGGGTTTGGATTCCTGTTACGGAGGAAAAGTTCCAGATTTAGAATCTGGAAACTGACATTCAAGTCCAAGTGTTGGCACATTGTAGCTGTGTGACCTCGGCCTTGTCCTGGATTGGTCTGAACCTCAGTGTTCCTCCACGGAGCATGGGGGTGGGCCGGGTGGGGGAAGGTTGAGGGGAAATGGCCCCCCACACTGGTGGTGGGAGTGGGAACTAGAATACTTGTCTGGGGGTGATTGGGACCTTACATCTGTCCACTTGAGCCAGCAATCACTTCTGGGAACGTAACCTAATAAAGTGCTCATGGAACAAACATAGTCATAAGGATGTTCACTGCAGCATTGTTTATGGTGTCAATTAGGAAAGTAATAACATTGGTGGAACGTTTGTAAAGTGGTATTCTAATGCAAACATTAAAAAGATTGTTGTAGAAGGCGAATGACATGGAAAATGTCCACAGTGTACTAAAAAGTTAAAAAAGCAGGTCCTAAAATAGTATCACGGCTTGATTCACATATATATAGACATTGTTTTTGTTTGTTTCAGTCTTATTGGCTTAAGACTGAAGAAAAAGACATTAAGGGCCAACATGAAGCTGTTAACAATGGTTAACTGGGATGGGACCCGGGCATTTTTATTGCCTCTCTACTTTCATATATTTATACAATGAACATGAGTTGCTGCTGATAAGAGGGGAGGAAAATAACATCTTGAAAGAAAACAATAGGACTATAACCTGTTTCATAGGATGCGGTGAGCCCCGAGAGAGAGGAGAGAGGACTCTGTCAACTTTAAAATGGTCTGTACACTTGTGATGATTTTATTATTAGTGTGACCATCAATATCATGTCACCTTGACTTCAGAATCTCCAGGCACCTCAAATGCGAGCCAACGTCCTCTCAGAAATGACTGAGTGGCTCTATTATTACGCCCAGTGAGCAGTGCTCAGTCCATTGCCATTCATCTCATATCTGTTTATTTAATGTAGTAGGAATGAAGAGCAGCTGGTGTTCTGAAGGATGAAAGATGGTCCTTAACAGATGATACTGGCAAATCCAGACAGTCATAAATCTGCCCTTCTCTGAGCCTCAGGCTTCAAGCCCTGACACCCACTCTGCACAGTCACCAAAGCGGGTGCTGTGGACAACCTCCCAGGTCATTTTTATTAAGCCATGGGTGCACTGCGCCTGCAGTAAATTTACTTTGCAGTTACTTTTTTTATCTGAGTTAATGGCAGAGTCATTCATTCATCTTCCCTCATGATCCGTATGCTCAGTCAGAGAGCTGTCAATGTGAGTAAGAATGTTTGTGGGAAAGTATTACGGAAATTTTTTTTAAATATCCCTCAAGGAAATCAACTATGTAAGAGTCTAGGCATGCACAGCCATGGACATTCACCTCGGTTCATTCGTATGTCCTAAAAGGTGCATGGGGGGGGCTGTGTCCCACAATTACTCTGTGTCTGTATGTTAAGAGGATCACATTCCCTGCAGAATAAATGAATGAATGAATGAATGAAAGATCTGAGACAAACAAATAGGCAAAAAGCTATGCCCTACGGTTTCACAGGACCTTTTGTTACTGTAATTGGGGGGCAACCTTTGCTCCTGGGTCCAGGGGAAAGATCAGGCATTTTTCAGGCTGGTCTGCACTGTCGGATCCTGGGCCACAGTTAGCCAACATGAAAGGGCACCCAGACTGTCTGACCAATGGCCCTGCTCAGGCACTGTTCTCTACCCCAGTGTCACCATGATCACCTGTGTCTGGGTCTCAGGAGTCTGGCCTGGAGGGTTGACCTCCCCAGGTTGGTCTCACTCCTCTGCTCTCCACAGGGGCCCCACCACCATCGATCCAGGTATCTGCTTGGGGAACAGGCGTCACGTGGGCCAGCAGGGAGGCCACATATGCCGTCTTCAGACAGTCAAAGCGCAAATAACAACCAGGTCTAGAAACACAGCCCATGAGAAGGGGCAGGAGGGGGAACTGGGTGTGAGTCAGGAGAGGTTGGAGCCTTGGGAGTCAGTGGGTGTGGGTTCAAGTTCTGCCCAACCATCTACTTCCATCTACTAATGTATGTGGATTTGGGCAAGTTTCTTAACCTTATATGCCTCAGTTTCCTCATCTGTTAAAGGAAGTTAATTAATAATAGCTGCCTCGTGGGGTTATTGGGAGAATTTAATAAGATGAAACATGTAAATGCTTTTAGCATATGCCTGGCCCAGACAGAGTAAAACTCAGTAAATAAGAGCTATTATTCTCATTACCCGTCAGAGCTCTGAGTGGGAGGTATAATTGTTATTACCCCTGTTATACAGATGAGGAAACTGAGGTGGAGAGTGGCTGTGAAGTCTACACTTTACTTCTCCTTGAGCCTTTATCAGAAAAAAAATAAAACAGCCCCGCCGGGCGTGGCTCAGCAGTTGAGCGTGGGCCTAGGATCCAGGTGATCGGGGTTCGATTCCCGGTCAGGGCACATGCCCAGGTTGCGGGCTTGACCAGTGACTCTCATCATTGATGTTTCTGTCTCTCTCTCCCTCTCCTTTCCTCTCTCTGAAATCGATAAAGATACATTATTTTTTTAAAAAAAGGAAGAAAACAGAAAAACCCCAAACTACCATGCACAATGGCACCCTCTGCTGGCCACTGGGATTAGAAATTCGGCTTTTAAATGAAGATCCAGGGAAAGCTGAAAGCCCCTCAACCAGCTTTCAGGAAACCTCCTCTTAATTGGAACCGGTAGGCCCCTCGTGGGCCCCATCAGCCCTGTCCTTGTCTAGAAAGCCAGAGGCTCACGAACAACAGAAGGGCTGTCTTTTCTCTGAGACACAATTGCAATATACATGTTGGCTGCAAATGGCTGTGAGGCAAAATGCAGGGTCCTGCCCACCAGGGTCCCCCAAGGGGTAGCAACTCAGCCCCTGCCCCTGCCCCTGTGGCCTGATACAAAAAAAATCTGTTCTACGCCCAACCCCAGGGCAATGGCACCAAAGGGGAAGATTAGGCCACTGTTAAGTACATGGTGCTGTTTAAACAGTGGCACTTCCCTTTTTCTTACCTCGCCAACCCCAGTTTAGTTCTGGCAACGTGCCCAGCTAATAAGCTCGCCTCCCAAACTCCCTCACATGTTTAATGTTGAACATTTTTGGGGGGGGGAAAGAAGAAAAAAATCACCCATAATTCCACTACGCAGAGATCATCACCATCGGTATTTTGCCGCATTTACTTCCACGATTTTTGGGATTCATATACAGCATAACCATTTTTTTAAAATCTTACTGTAGATGAAATTTTATGCTGCCTTTCCCACTGAGCATCCCATCGGTGATGAATCTCTCCAGGCCCTGACGGCGTAGATGCTGTTTCTTACCTGGGTCCACGGCAATTATAGCCTCTAGCTCTCTGATCTTCTGCACGGCTGAAGCTGACGTGATGCTGTAGTGCAGGGGGTCTTGGGAAATGGGATGGACCTCTGGGGTTCCCTCAGGGGTGAGGCGAGGGGCTGGAGCCTCCAAATCCTTCAGGTCAGTCAAAACCATGCAACCCGGGGCGCTGGTGAAAGCCAGGGGGGTCTCTGAAACACACAGCAAGAGGGATGAGCCCGCAGGTTGACGAACGGACTTCATCAAGCCCAGTCCACTCTGGCCCAGCCCGCCGTCGGGGGGCACGGTGGAGCCACGCACCCCCTCAGCCATCAGCACTCCTTACACCCTCTGTTAGCACCATATGCTGACTTACGGCTGAATCGAGTTCCACTTAACCAGGTGCCTCCAATTTTGGGGAGAGTGAAGACGAGGCGAGCGTGGGAGGAGTGAGGGGCAGCCAGGGCTACAGCTGGGCCCCGGGGTCCCGTCGCCTTAACCCATGGACATCAGAAAGCACTCACTGAGCTCCTGTGAGCATGAAGCCGTATTGCTTCCGCTGTAGCAAATGTTAGGTTTGCTAACAGCTCTCCCTGCGCGTAGCTTGTTTTTCTCCCAGCACTTACATTTTGCTTTGGTTTGTGCTCACGTCTCTGCCCTGCCGGATGACGGCCATGGGAGGCCCTCTAGCAGGGTTGTTAAGAACATGACTTTGGCATGGCAAACACACTGGAGTCTCAGATGCAACTTTATTCTCTCGGAACCTGCATCCGCAGCTATAAAATAATGTCAGTGCCTCATGCGCTTGCCAGAGCGAAATTGGAAAATGTGCATGAAAGCGTTTAGCAACGAGCCTGGCCCAGCACGAGCCCCCGATAAATGACGGTTTGCTTCTTGAACCAGGCGCTGCATCCTGCTCATTCCGCGTCCTTGCGCCTGGCCCGGTGGGTGCTTAGTGCTTACGATACTTAGCTTGCATCCTGCTTTCTGCAGGGTCTTCCTATCCTGGGGCACCCTAACCCTGCTCAGCTGTGCGCTCCCGGAGACGAGGGACCGTTACTACTCATCCCAGGAGCCCATGTCATGCCTCACATGTAAAAGGTGCTCAGCCAATGGAAATGTGAACTGAGTAAATAAGGTCTTGGATTTCGCAGAAAACATTACAATGACTCAGATCTAACAGAGAGCCACAGTCTGCCGACACTCCAAGAGGAAAGCCGACTGACAGGTGCATAAGTCATCCTAACTGAGCTTTTAAACACGATGCTTAAGGAGATGAACTAGAGGTTTGGTGAACGGCATCACTGTTTTCTGGGTTTTGGACAGCTCCTACAAGGGGCCACTCGAAGGCCAGGTACACTCAGAGCAGTCAGCTTGGAGTGTGACACGGGGCTGCCCCATCAGCCGTGAGGGTACCGCAATTCATCTACGGCTAATAGAAGTTTAACTATTAAAGTGTGAGCATGATTTTTGTAAATTAGAAAGTTTCAAGGTTATGTCTGACCAATAATGTTCTTTGTTCTCATTTATAATCAAATACACGATCACAAGTCAGAGCCAAAGGGCTGGAGTGTGCAGGGATGCCCAGGGCAGCGAGGCCCCTGCTGCGGGGCAGCCCCCACGGCCACGGCGGGAGAGGGGCGAGGCCACCGTGCTGGAGGGTATTCACCGAGTAAGTGCGGGGGGTGCACACGTGAGCACGCACACTTGGAAATGACCACAAGCTCCCTGAGAACTGCATCTTGTCTGATGCAGCATTTTATTCCTAAGATCTGGGCCCATGCTTGGCACATAGCAGGTGCCCAATACATTTATGTTAAATAAACAGAATCCCATGGCCTTGGGGTTTACACCTCGTCGGCATATTAGAGATACCTTTTCCTAGCATGAGGCCATTCCAGTAGCAAAAGTCCCATGAATGCTTTCAAATAAATTGAAAGTGACACATAATTTTATGATTCATAGTGCAAGTGTGGCAGACACTAGAATCTTCCAGTGTCTACAACAATGGGCAGCAACAGTTATTATTATTTTCTAATAATTTTTTTTTAATGTTTCTCTCACATCCCACCCTCACTGTGAGCTCGTTAGGGCCCTCATGTGTCTCTTCACTGTAATCTCACTCTGGGCCTCTGAGAAACTGAATTGACAATGCTGCTTGCAAGTACCATGTGGAATGATGTGTTTAGCTGTGTTGCCTGTTTTCACCTTTGCATCAACCCTCAAAATGTCTCTAAAAGTCACTCTAAATGTTGGCCCTTAGAATGGGTATGAGGCTTCTGTGGAGAGAAATATATTTAATCAAGATGTATTTGAGCTGAAGGACAGGCTGCTCTGGTGGGACCCACCCCTGGGATTAAAAAAAAAAAAAAAAAAGCCAGAGATCACTTCGCTGTGGGCTGTAGGTCTGTGTTACATGACTTTATTCCTTAAGTGACTGCACCGGAAGCCTATTCTTTTAAGACCCACCAGGTTCCACCCTAGGTAGGAGGAATTGCCCTTTGAAGCCCAGATGTACGTACTGTAGCCGCTGACAGCTTCGAGACTGGTCAGCTGAGAAGGCCAGAACACTGGGACGTCCCCCGGCTGACACGGCACAGGATCCCCGTAGTCCGGTTTGGAGAGATCTTTGATCCCCAGCAGTTCTGCAGAGGGAACAGGAAAATTAATTGCACCGGGTCCGGCTCCATTGGAGTTGAGCACGCTGAGAAGTGTATGGTTCCCTCTCCAAGAGGGACTCTAGTCACGGGACTGCTGTAGACAGCACTGGAGAAGGGTGGGGAGGAGAAATGGAATCGGGACCTAACAACTCAGGATGCTCGCTGACTTCTAGTCCACTTGGATACCGACTCTCCAAGCCCTGGTGTGACTGCGGAGGAGTCTTGGGTACATCAGCCCAACATCTCCATTGTACAGATTGCTAACATTTACAGTGTTTCTGATTTTATCTTGGTACAGACTGAGTCACATAATGCAGACCTAAATCCTGCTGCTTGACCACCAACAGTGTCCCTACCCCTGGCCGGCCACAGAGTGTTCACAAGGACAGCAAAGATGGGTGTGACTCATGAGAAAAATCAGCGGACACTTTGCTTTGTGAGATCACTGTTCTGGGAGAAAGGTGGCAAGTGCTGATTGCATTTTTGCAGGATGGCTGTGCCTGACTTTGTCTGTTGCACAGCTGAGCAAGTTCGATGACACTAATGCTCACTCACACCCAAGGCCCCATCCCAAGCTCCCACCAGGCCCTCTGAGAGCCTCCGACAGGCCTGGGCAGCTTCCACTCTTGGATCTTCTCGCTCACTCTCAGATTTTTTTTTTTCCTCACTCTCAGATTGAGTTCAAATGCTGGGTATCAATGGATTTCAGTTCAGGTTAATATTTGGAACAAAGCCATGTCCTACCCAAATATGCTGCTGAACAACCGCCTAGATTAGAGGCTGCTCTGAGTGAGCTCAAATCTCAAGACAAACAGCTCTGCTGCCAGGCTCCACCACCTGCTTCCTCCACCCCAGGTTCACCTGAGGTTCACAGGAACTCTTCTGCCAAGGGCAACACCTTTAACCTGAGGGGAATCTATAAGCCAGCACAGTTAATCCAGCTGAGGGAGGGCAAGCTACGGGAGCTCAGGAACATAGCAAGTTCCCGCCTTCTCGGGGCCGAAGTCCAAGAGCAGCTCTCAGAATCACGCACGAGCGTGGGCACTGACCTGGGTCGCCGATGTGAATGGGTCGTCCTTGCTCACCCATCACGGAGCAGCTGGCCTGCACCAGCCTTTCCAGCTTGTCCTTGGGGACGGGCCTCATGGTGACCACCAGAGGGCAGCCAAAGCCAGCGATGGTGGCGCAAGGCACTGTTGTCTGCCAAGAAATCAAGTTAAAATAAAAGGTTAAAAAACAGAATTAGCACAGATTGGAGCCCTGAGTACCAAGAGCTCAAGGCAGTAAAGGAAGGAGGTAGGAGCTCTTGTAAAAATATAGCCTCTACTCTCACGGACCCCTTCGGTAGTCTTAATGTTTTCAACCACGTGAAAGCAAACGCACAGGATTATAAGGGAAACCAATTATACGGCAAACGCTGTTATCAAATTATGGAAAAATGTGATACAGCAATATGTATGTTTCTTCATTAACAGATTAAAGAACAAGACAGAGCTACCACTATAATTCTGAAGTCGTGATCGACATACGGGGTATTTCTGAGATATCCGGGGGAACTGGAATGTGACTTGAAAATGTCTGTGGTTCCTCTGGGCAGCCACAGAGTCGCTGGGTCGGCTGATACGGCTGCAGTCTGTGGCCCAAATTCGTAATCAAAGGACATGCTCAGTGCCAGTTTGAGGCTCTGAAAATAAAATTATGATTTTTCTTTCCATCCTGTCTCGTGGACCTTCTGAATTTTCTCCATGGGCCTCAAGTGGCCAGTGGACCACAGGTGAAACCTCTGGGGGAATCGGGGCAGAGGAACCAAAGGGCGCAGGAGGCACTGGGGTCTCCTGGGCTTCCTGAGCCCACACAGGGGAGGGGCCTGTGCCCGGGCCCCTGTGGGCCCTGCCTCACTCTCCTTTGGCAGTAGAAGTGGCCCAGGATGACCCCTGTGACTCACTGGGGGTGTGTTTTTCCCCCTGAATGGTTTCTGGCCCCTGCACTGGGGCTTATGAAGGATTTAGGACATGGCCAGGATGATAATCTGCTGGGGCGGGCTTGGCAGTGCCTGAAGGGCTTGCTATTAGCACCCTGGCGGCAGCCAGATGAAACCTTGGTGCACCTGCCAGTTCGGGGTCTGAATAACAGCACCTGGAAGAGGGCGCATGCCAGGGGCACTCTCAGGAGGCAGGCAGTGATCCCCGAGGCTCGGCGCCTCCTTCTCAGGGTGTGCTTCATCCCCTCGAGGCGGCCAACTGATTCCCAGGTGGCTGCCTGGCCCTTTCTCTCAGAAGCCAAGGAGCAGAGGCATCGTTTGGTATTAAACTTAAAGCTATTTGGTAACCACGGGGGGGGGGGGGCGCAGTGAGGTGTTGTAAAGAAGCTGAGCTCAGCTCAATCCCCCTCTTGGAGACACCTGCACCTTTCCCGCCCCCAGGCTCCATACCTTTACCCTCTCTCCCCTCGGCTTTAAGGGCCCTTGTTTTGCCTCTGTAACTTGTTTCCTGAGTCCATTTCTACTAAGGCTCCCTTCTACCTCTGTGACTTTCTAAATAAACTTTCCCTTCTAGTTTGAGTCTTGGCGCTGAATTCTTTCTTAGTGAGAACTCAAGTACGCAGGTTGCTTAACCAAGGTTTGGTCTGACTCCACCGGCTAACACCTGGTGCGTTCTCGCTGCCAACACAATGACTCAGCTCTGCTACTGTAGCGAGAAGCAGCCACAGACAGTGTATAAATAAAAGAAAGAAGAAAGAAGAAAAGCCACGGCTCTGCCGAACGCAGTGATGCGCGCCTCTGCAAAGCACAGATTGATTGCCGAACCTCCACTATTGACATTTTACAGATGGAGCCAGGAGGCCTGGGTTCCAGTCTGGCTTTGGGACCTGGGAAAGTCCTTTTTGCTCTCTAGGCCTCAGGTTCCTCATCTGAAATGAAAGGCCACACATGATGGGCCACAAAGTCCTCTCAGCTCTGACCTGCTACAACGGGGGGTGGAGGGGGGTTCTGGGGCCAGACCCTGCCCTGGGCCCTGCCAGTAGCTGAGGCTCTGCCCCCACCCTTCCCTACTTTCAAGAAAACCACACGGGTACCTATTCCACATGTGAAAAGCAGTTCACATTGTGGGCAGCCTTGTTTCTTGTCAGAGGCAGCTTGGGCCTCCCTGGCAGGAGCCCAAACCAGCAAGCTTTCATAAAGTCCTGCAGCCCAGGATGAAATCTCCAGTCTGCGTCCCCCATAAAGAGACCTGAAGCGGGCCATGGACACTAACTGACCGTCCATCCAGCGAGATAACTTCTTGGACCTCACACCGATGTCCCAGGAGGGGTTGGTGGAACGAGCGAGCCCAGTTCTTTCCCCATGACAAGCAGTGGCTGGAATGTAACCTCAGAGACACAGCAGGGAGGCAGCCCAAACAGTGTGCACGTCCCAGGAGAGGTGACCACCCTGTGAATGTGACCACCAGCAGCCACCTCTGGCCAAGAACATGACGCCGCTTTCCTGACAGAGACATACCCAGCAGCTAATGTCCTGGCAGAGGCTCTGCCACAAATCCCTGGGCATTTACCCAGCCAGGCACATTCTCACTAATGCCAGGAAGTCTGAGCCAGGGAGGGTTTTCAAAAATCTCACTGAGATGCCCTAAGTTGAAGAAGCCAGACAAATTCCAAACAGGTTTGGTTTCCACGGCCCCAGTGATCTGTCTGAAAGGGTTCAATTCACACTCCCGAGGCCATGCTGGGTGCTCACAGCAGTCCCAGGAGTGGGCGGGAGAGAGGCTGGTGATCCCATTTTCCAGACAAGGAAACACCCGCACAGAGGTTAACTGCTTGTCCTGAGAGGCACAGCAGGAAAAGTGGCTGAGCCAGGCCAGAGCTTAGCCCTTCGGCCTCCTGAGCCGATGTTCTCCCAACACAGGGAAATACAGGGTGATCCACATTTTCAAGTCTTTCTGCCCCTGGGGATTGTGTCCCTACCTTGTACGCACCCACGTGGCTGTGGCCCACTAGGTCTCTTCTGGGGAGCCCCACTTTCTCCAAGGCCCCTTCCAGGGAGGAGCTGCAGCCCAGGAAGAAGGTCACCATGTCCTTCAGCTGCTCCGAGTACTCTTCCAAGGAGGTCAGGCTCCCCGTGCAGGCACCAAACTCGTACTTACGGAACTGGGGGCAGTCCACCCTGGGGAGAGTTCACAGGCCCCCCCATTCAATATGACCCTTGACCATGCATTTTTAAAAATGACCAGGGAGAGAAGAGGAAGTCTGGGGCTGAAATTTTGGGCACTGACGTGGATGGATGGCAGTGCCAGTGGGATTTCTCCAGGGCTGGACTTTCTTGGTGATCCTAAAGATTTTACCTGGCGCAGGGGCAGGGGAAAGAGGTAGGAGTGGGAATGGGGGGAGGGCAGATCCTTTCTGAGCAATAGTCAGGAGTGAGGCTCCGTGCCAGGCACTGTGGGGTCCTAAGGCTGGACAGAGGTCCCCGATGACAGAGACGCCTGGCTGCAGCACCTGGCCGCTGCCAAGCCTTAACCCCGCTAACCCCTGTGTTTTACCTGGTGTCTGAGACAGCGCCCAGGGCAGGCAACGTCCACTTGCCCGGCTCGCTTCGGCCCAGCAAGGGCAGGGGGCCACTGTTGGCCTGACAGAGCTTTTCGAAGGCCGGGGCGAGGGATCTGGGCAGGACCACCACACTGGCTGGTCGGAGCCCTGGATTTGGTGAGAGAAAGAACACACGCACGGTCGGTTACTTCTTGGGAAAGCTTTCTTAGTTTAACTTTTCATTGCAGTATAACACACACACACACACACACACACAGAAAAATGCACATGAGCGTGCAGCTTGGTGGCCTCAGGAAATGACCACACCCATGTAACCAGCATCATGGTCAAGAAACCAAACATGATGAGCTCACCTGTCAGCCTCATATGCCCCCCTGCAAGGGGAGCCACTGCCCTAGCTTCCAACACTGCGCATTTCTGTTGCCTGCTTTTCATGTAACGTTCTTCATAGAATGGAATTGTACAGTGTGGGTCCTTGGAGTCTAGTGCATTCATTCAACAATATGGGGGAACCACCCATATGCTGCGTTTAACAATACGTGGTTCACTCTCATTGCTGTATGGTGTGTTCATTACCGCTGGGTGTCTACCCCAAACTGTTGCAGACGGGCATCTGAGTGGCTTCCAGTGTGGCATCATTACAAATGGTGCTGCCGCAGGCATTTTAGTACATGCATTTTGGGGTACGCATGTGCGCACTCCTGCTTGGCATACACCCAGGGTTATAGGGTACGTACATGCTCAGCTTTGGTCCACACTGCTAAGCAGCTTCCAGAGTGGTCGTGCCAGTTTACACTCCCACCCACCAATGGCGGGTGAGTTCTTGGTTGCCCCATAATCTCCCCCATACTCGGTATTGCTGACCTGTCTCATTCCAGCCACCCCCGCAGGTGTGTGGGGGCATCGCACTGAGGTTTTCACTTGCATCACCCAGGGGACTAACATGAGTGAGTGCCTTTTCAGATGTCACACGGGCCACTGGGTATCCTTTTTGGGACAGAGACCGTTCACTTGTTCTGTCCGGGCAGATTCTTGACTGAGCATCTGTCTCACAGAATCCTTGACTCTCCCTCCAAAGAGCCGTGTGAGAGGAGCTATAGAGGGAGACCCCCACTTGCCTGCACGACCCCCTCTGGTGGCAACCAGCCCTCCTGTAGAATGAGAAGGCCTTTGGCTTTGGAGGCGAACGTAGCTGGGTTTGCACCCCGAGCCTGCCCCTGACCAGCAGTGTGGCCGCGGGCTCAGTTTTCCTACGGGTGACGTGGCAGTAATCTACTGACCTCAGTGAGGACTCTCCTGGGTACAAATTACCTGGCACGCAGGTGATCAGGAAGCAGGGGTGGAGGTGCATTCACTCAGTGGAATCTGGTACAGACATTTAAAGTTATGGTGCAGAAGAAATATTTAATGATATTGAGATGTTTGGGCTGTATCATCAAAGGAACAATACTAGGTAACAAAACAGTAGCACCTCTATATAAAATCGATGCGAGCTCTGGCCAGGTGGCTTGGTTGGTTGGAGCATTGTCCTGTACACACCAAAATGCTGCAGATTCGATTCCTGGTCAGGGCACGAACCTAGGTTGTGGGTTCAGTCCCTGGTCAGGACACATACAAGAGGCAACCAATTAATGTGTCTCTCTCACATCTATGTTTCTCTCTCTCTCTTTTTCTCTCTCTCCTTTCTTCTCTCTCTAAAATCAATAAAAACAAAAGATTAAAAGATTAAAAAAACAAAAAATAAATTGATGAGAGAGAGAAAGAACTAAAAAAAATACATCCACATGCTAATCGTGGTTATCTCTAGATAAGGCTGTGGGTGACTTTAATCTTCTTTGGGCTTTTCTCAATATTCTAAAATTTATGCAGTAAATAGGAACCATTCTATAACTGGAAAAACAAAATTTTTAAAAGTTATATTTAAAAAAGGATTATTTCCTTTAAAAAGACCATCCCAGAAAAAAACCATAATTGTGCTCTTTTGGAGAAATAACCTTGGGCACAATTCTCCTGACTGCCAGATTTGCTCCGTCATCATGTGGACATTTCTTTTCGGCAATAATACTGTCAGCTAGTATTTTTGGAGTGTTTAGTATGTGCCAAGCTCTGTGCCAAGCAATTTATCTATGTAATCATCTGTGTTTACATATGAGGAGAGTAAAGCTCAGAGAGATGAAGTGAATTCCCCAGGGTTACACCGCTGGTGCGTGGCACAGCCAGGATGCAAACCCGAGACAGGTGGCCCGTGAGTCCCTCTCGTGTCCCCACTGGGCTGAGGGCACCGGCCTGCACTAGGATGGATCCACCACCTCCCTCCTCCGAGCTGGTGAGGTGAAGCAGATGCCAGCGTCTGCAGGGAGGAGCCTGGGGCTGGCTCCTGCTCTAATTGCCTGGAACTCATGATCTCAAGTCCTCGATGCCTGCCAATGCTACAACAGACTTCCAAAATGAGGACAAATCAGACTCTGCCAGCTGCCGAGAGCCCGAGGAAGCTGACCGCATGTCTCCAGCAAGCCCAGCACGCCTCCAGGAAGAATCTGGGGTGAGGGGGGAAGGAATTCGGCCAGCCCGGAGGTCTTGCATTCCCTAGCCATCCCTTCTTACCTCCAAAGCTGCTGTGAGAGCAAACTGGAGCTTTACTACCACAAATCAGGGAGGTATGATGCTCACAAAGCTTCTCTTCTTTAATTAAATGGACTTCAGAACCACTGTGCTTTGATTTTGTTCATCTCCACTTCTGGTCATAGAGAGTCCCTGAGTTGTCCCCATTGGTAACAGGATGTGGAACAGAGGGCTGCATGTGTCTTTTTGGAGGGGGGGCCTATGAAGAGGGCTCTTTATGGTCTGATGGGATTCGTGCATCCCCTGGGTTATGAAATTTTGCTGGGACTCGGGTCAGTGACAACTTTGACATGTTTTCTCTTGCAGGATCTTTTAGAACCTTGGGTGTCACTCCTGGGAGACAGAGGGGAGATGGGTGCCACCCAGAGAAGATCAGACCAAGGTAGGGAAACGTGGTCTGAATCAGACCAGGTTAAAATGCTGTGTAACCTGGGGGCATGTTTCCTGGAGGGACCCTCCCTTCATCCAAGGTCATGGGAGGTTCTCCCTACGGAGCTGTGGCAACCTGAGCACTGCCATGAGCTGTAGGCTCACCTGTGCCAACAGGTTTTCACACCTGCGTCTGGCCCAAGTGCCACTTCCTTCTGGGAAGCTAAGGAGTGACCAGAACTAATAGCACTCTGCTCTTAATTCCTGTCTCTCGTACAGACTCGGGACATCTCCAGGATTCCTGTGCCCTACACAGTTGATATCTCCAAAACTTCATGACCAGGGACTTGCCTTCTCTTTTTTAAAATCATCTAGTACCACTCACCCCCAACTGTGCTGGACATGTTTCTGATGTTGAGTTTCTTTTGTAGAATCAAACTCCTTATGGCAGAGAGAGGGCAGGACTTCAGGTGGAGTGTGACGGTCATCGCATCATCCTTTGATGGGCCACAGAGAACCTGGATGAGGGGACAGGAGGGAACAAATGAGAAAGCACAATTCCCCTGAAAGCTGCAGATTCCCCATCAGATACCCCATCCCATCCAGTCCAGGGCTGTCCCTGGCCCTGCCCCAGGATGGGTGTTGGTGGGAGCAAGTTCTCCCCCCTCTCTCACCCCTTCATGTCTCAGTCTCTAGGAATTCCTAACACTTCAAGACCTTTGCTCATGCCCTTCCCCTGGCCTGGGATGTTCTCCCTCCCTGCCAGAAGGCCGTTCCATCCCTCAGAACCGGCTCAGAACCTTCCACCTCTAGGATGAAGCCAATAGGTGCTCACCCACTCATGCTGGGGCTCCTAGGCCCACAGAACATCCTTTCAGCCACTAATTTTGGCCTGGACTGCAACTGGACTGATGTTCTACTTGACTCTAGACATCCTTTCTCTCCCCCAGGGAGATCTCAAGTGCCAAGGCCTCTTCCACAGGCCCAAGAGCACCTACCACAGCCCAAGCACACAGAACACACTAAAAATGCTTATGACCCAATGATCCAATGAATGAATGCCAGTTACCAATGAAACAGCAGGCAGAATTTTTCTGTCTACACCTGACCTTTGTTGGTTAGACTCAGGTGCTTAGAAGGTGGAGATTTTAGGATTTCTTCTTTATACCCCTTCACTGCCACTACTCCGGGCGCAGTGCCTAACACAGATTTTTGGTGAATAAAGAAATACAGGGTGAGCAAAAGTAGGCTTACAATGGTGAGTATGCAAAACAGAGTTTATTCTTGTATTATTATTTACTGACCATTGTATTATTTATTTGTATTACAATTGAAAACCTACTTTTGCCTACCCATGTATTGTAGATTTTTGAAAATATAGAGATGATCTCAAGGCTCCAGGAAATTACATTTAGAAAAAAATTCTGTAAGTTGACATCTTATGCTCTAGAAAAGGAGGTTTCAAGTGTTAGCAAACTCTAGGTCACACTGTGTTGACCTCAGGCACAGCCCATGTCTTCTCCATCGAAACACACTCAGTGCCTTGCGTAGTGCTTGGCAGGAAAGTGGGAGTTCAGTAAGCATTTGTTGGATGACTGGCTGACTGTAGAATGGGTGAAAGCACAATTCAAAGGCAGTGCCCATAGGGAAGGCTCTGGACAAGCCTGATTTTCCATGACTCTTTCTATCTAAAACAGGAGGACCCAATGGGATTCTAAACCACTAATGTATGTTTTCAACTCTAATCTCAGAGATAGAAAACTATATAAACCTCATGGCCAATTCAGTAAAGAATTTGAGATTGTATAGAATCTCTAGCAAAACAAAAACTTAAAGATATTGCCCTGGAAGGGATAGAGATGTATTTAAAACTGACAGTGAATGCTTTAGTAGCTGCAGGAGCCAAGTGCTGTGGGCACACCAGGAGACAGCAGTGGGTCCCGCCTGGCTGGGCAGGGGCGCAGGGAGGGTCAGGTGAGGTTGGGTCCACCCCCCAGTGGAAGATGCTAAGGCTTAGAGCAGCTGCTTTGGCAGCTCAAGCCTGAGCTTGCCGGCTGGACCGACAGAGCCCGCCTGGGCCTGGCACACTAGCTTCTGGGCCAAGCAGCTGAGGCACCGGCTAAGGTCCTGGATGTCTGCCGTTCCCCATGGTCGCCGCGAGGGCTTAGCACCTTAGCCAGGCACTCAGCAAAGGTCAAAGACAGAACTATTCCCTAAGCATGTAGGGGACAGTGACCAGACCGCTCTGATAATTGTCTTCACTTCATATCTGGAGGAAAGAATGAAGTTTACCCCAAACCCCATCAAATGAGAGACTCTACAGGTACCTGTTAGCTCTCACCCCCCATTATTACTAGATAGAGTGTCAAGTACAAGCTGGCGGCTGTTTTGCAAATAAATTGTAGCCAGAAACCAAACTCTGAAGAAGACTGCCTTTCCTTTGTTTTATTTATTTATTGTTTGATATAAATTCAAGCAGATCTAGGTCAGTCCTGTAATAAGTTACTTTCCTGGCCTGGAGATAACTGAGTGTAGCTGGAACTCCTGCCCTGTGCAATGCATGCTGGGAGTGTGCCAGGCACCTGAATGTCATCACATGCATGCTGGGAGGGAAAGGAGGCTGAGAACCCTTACCTCGTGGAGTTGTCCCCTTGAAGGTAGGGGTTGAACAGAGCATGAAGTACATTCTCATTGGCTCCTGGCAAAGAAGTGCCCTTAATATACCAACCAGAGAATATCCACTTATATGCTAAATGATAGCAACCCTCACCATATGTGGAAACCCACTGGGTGCCAGGATCTTTAAGCCTCTTTGGTTTACAACCATTGGTTCCTCACCACCACCCTAAAAAGAAGATGCTGTTAATCCCATTATATCCAAGGAAGCTGGGGCTCAGGGAGGTCAGGAAAGTTACCTAAAGGCCCATAACTAGTCCGTGGTAGAGCCCAAATCCAAAAGCAAGTCTAAATTCATGCCTGCTTGACCAATATCTACCTATTATGTCTATGTATCCATCCATCCACTCATCCATTCATCCATCCATCCATCCATCCATCCACCCATCCACCCATCCACCCATCCATCCTGTGGTGTTGATAGGAATGATATCCTCAGTAGGAGCAATGTGGACCATCCCCCTTTCTCCCACAAGACGATTCTGAGGCCAGAGTCTCTTGAGCCCATAAGTTTCTTTGGGGACTGAACCTTGAACTTCTAGGCTTTCCACCAGGGTTTCCAGTGAACTCACTGGTGAGTAGTCCTGGTGGCCTTGGTGTCTCATTGCCCAGTGTCTTAATGGTCTTACTCTAGAAATGAGATAGGATGGGGCGATCTCCTCAATGAGCCTTGGTTGAACTTCAAGAAGCCACCTTTCTTCTGTGAGCTCTTTCTTTTCTCCTTAGAAAACAACAAACTATCAAACCCACAAATATCATTCCCTAGCATTGACTATACCAGAGAAGGGGCCCACAAAGATTAGTTTCTCAGCAGGATCTGACACATCCCAAACCCCAGTGTAAAAATATCACCTCTATGCCTGTCACGGATGACTGAAATTCCACCGTTAGAAAGTCATTCCTCTGCTTTACCCAAGCAATCCAATTCAATTCATTCCTGGAGGTATGTATCTTCCAGATGTGCTCAAACAGTGGGCTGAATGATGCGAGCTCATGGTGGCACCGTTTGTAATAGAGGCGATATAGAAACAACCTCCAGTGGCGGGAGGTGCAGCGTAAACAAGAAAACAAACAAAAGATGGCTCCCAAAGCAGCCAAAGGGGGAGATGGAAGGTAAGCAAACCTCATCATTGTCATGGAAATGCTAGCGAACTCATAAAAATAGTCCCTAGACGCAAAAGTCCTCTGTAAAATACTGTTTTGACTAGAGTCAAACCTGAACCTCTTTTGCTATTTCAGACCCCAAGGACCAGTGTTACTTTGAGCCTTACTCTAAAACAGGGGTGGGGAACCTTTTTTCTGCCAAGGGCTATTTGGATATTTATAACATCATTTGCAGGCCATACAAAATTATCAACTTAAAAATTAGCTATGATAAAAGCTCCTAGATCTATTAAATTTCAAGTCCCGCCTATGGTTGCCTTGGCAGGACTAGAGCAAGTGATTTCGTGGGCCGTATACAGCCCGCAGGCCGGACAGTCCCCATCCCTGTCCTACAGCATCTGTCATCTTCAAAAGTGTCAAAGAAAGAAGGAGAAACTGTTCTTCCAGACTGAAGGAGATGAAACAGACACAACGAAATGCAAGAGTGTTTCTGAACTGGGTCCTTTTGGGATAAAAAACACTATTGTGGCCCAGCCAGTGTGGCTCAGTGGTTGAGCCTCGACCTGAGAACCAGAAGATCGTGGTTCAATACCTGGTTGGGGCACATGCCCGGGTTTCAGGCTTGATCCCCAGTGGGGGGCATGAAGGAGGCAGCAGATCAGTGACTCTCATCATTGATGTTTCTATCTCTCCTCCCTTCTTCTCTGAACTCAATAAAAACATATTTAAAAACAACAATAAACTACTGTGATAACTGGTGAAACCTGAATGGAGCCTGAGGATCCAATGGTAGTAATGAATCTGAGCTAGCTTCCTAGACTGGATTGTTGTGCTGAGGTAAGGCAGGAAAAACGCAGGAAAGTGTCAGAAAATGATGGGGCACCAACAGAACTCTTCTGAGAGTTCAAGAAAAAAAAGTGGTAACTTTTCTGTCACTTTGTGATTGTTTCAAAATTTTTAAATTATAAGGAATAAATTATAGAAAAAGTAAATAGTAGAAAAAGAAAATGTGGTGTATGCATATAGAAGAATATTATTTAGCCTTTGAAAGGAAGGAAACCCTGGCACCTGCTCCAACATGATGAACCTTGAAGACATCATGCTAAGTGAAATAAGCCGGTCATAAAAGGACAAACACTGCATGACTCCACCTATATGAAATACCCGGAATAGTCAAATTTATAGAGACAGAAAGTGGAATAGTGGTTGCCCAAGGCTAGGGACACAGGAGTGTGGCGAGTTGATGTTTAATGGTGACAGAGTTTAAGTTTGGGATGATGGAAAGTTTCTGAAGACGGATGGTAAGGTGGTCACACAACAATGTGCGTGAACTCACTGCTGCTGCACTGTGAGCTGCAAACTGTGTAAGAGTGAATTTTATGTTATATATATTTTACCACAATAAAAAAATAAAAGTTACATGAAAATATCAAACTGAGAATGTTATGGTACATTCACATTAAACGCTTAGTTTCAAAATGTTGGTGTGGAAAGTGACTAGGGTTGGTGTGTGTCTTCAACTAAACATCAAATGTTCTCGAACTCTGGCTCTTGTTCCAGCTCCACGGAGAAGAGCTCATCTTGGTACAGTAGGGTTTTTGTGTGTGTGCTTCCCGTGGCCAAACATTCATTTTATCACTCTGTGAATTTTGGGAAAAACTCTTTCTGCCAAACACAGCTGCGAATGTCGATTCTCAGAAAGACTACTGGAGGGCTTCGTTTTTCACGGCGAATCTGCTTTTGGTTGCTTAGTCAAATACAGCAATGCAGCCAAGTGGCAAAAATCCAAGGTCGGACACTGTTACAGGCTGGAAAGGCCAGCTCTTCTGTTTTATCATTGGCTCGGCCTGCACATTTGCTTATTTAATGCAGAGGCTCTGCAATGGATGCCCTGCCAGACCAAATCCCTGTAACCATGAAACAGTACACGTGGACCCAGATGTAGGGGAAGGGAATGATGCTACAAACAGTAAACGCCAAGCCACACAGTTCCATGGGTGAGTCCTGAGGATAAACCAGGCAGTTGCTTAAATGTCTAGCTACCCTTCCACTGCACAGCCCAACCAAGGGCATGACCCACAAGCCTACTTTGAGATCACTGTGAGTATCGCTCCCTGGTTGAAGGAACTGGACGCTCCATGGACTTCTACTGCTGGAAAAGGGCTCACCTAGGGGCGTTGACCTGACACACCTTCTGCACACACAGAAGATACATGAACTAGACAGCAAACTGCTTCGACACTTTGGGCTTTGGCCTCTTAGTGTCAAATGTCAGACATTCCAGGAAAGACATTTCTTCAGTGCCTTCCAGTTTAATGATTTTCATAATCTGTAACTACTTAGGCAATAATTTATGAGTTGATGATGGTAGTAACTATTAAGTTTTAAAAAATGCCTTTGTTAGGGGTATGTGTGTGTGTTTCTTTAACTGAAAATAAAATTAACTCTCAGTAGTCAGTTCTTAGACTTTTTGGTCTCAGAACCATACATTAGTCCAAAAGTATGCTTGCCCTGCCCTGAAGGAAGTATCCCACCTGACTGCATAAATGCTCAGAAACAAATATGCTTAATAGAGCCCCATTATGGACAGAGTAGATATTAGGGGACAGATACACTAATATATGCTCTTTAAACTTAATTCTCCCATGCTAGGCCTATTATAAGACAGGTTTAAAGCATGTATGTATATGCGGGTTACATTTCAGAAGACAAATAATTGGTCTAAATCCAAATAAAAATGAACTAAGCTCAACCAGGTTCATTTATATGCATCTATGAACAGTTAAGCAGGGGTGGTTATGTAAATACTATGGGATGGCTGGAGCAGTTGTTTCAAAGGGCCTTTCAGTTCATTAAAACTTCATTGAAATAGCTGAGGCTGGGCCAGAATCTGCACTGCCCGAGGCTTCACAGACCAAAATCCGCAATCTTGCACGTGATTATGCTCTCCCCTGCTCTGCTTCCTAGCTGAGATCCTCTGAGATTTCACTTTACGAGTGTTCCTGACCAGAAAATGTTCCGGACTCGGCCTCTGCTCCATGGCTCTTTATTACCCATTGCATAAACCCAGTGACAGTTCCACATCCAGGCAGGATGGGGACAGCATGCTCCCTACGGTGGGTGATTGCTGTACTGGGCAGAGGCCAAGCTTCCTAAGCGACTTCCCAGGGAGGCCTGGGGGGACTCAAAGAAAAGGTCCCCAGGGTGTCCTTGTGGGGAAGGTGTGTCATCAGAGGCCTCAGACAATCACAGTGAGAAAGTCAGAAGCCACAAGGGGCCATCCTACAGTGGCCCTCTCCCCTGGTCTAGACGTTGGGCCCTTTGGGGGTCCTGCCCTACACAGCAGCCAGGACACAGCAGAACCCCGCTCTCCCCAGTGCCTGTGCATTTCCATGGAAACAACTCGACAGCCCCGCTCCGGGTGCTGTACTGGGTCTATTTCTATGGCACCTATCACCATGGCACCTACTTACTCTGAAAAGCACAGGCTAAAAACAGAACATAGAGAAAAGGGGGCCATCCACTTCCTGGCCTTCACCTCTCCGCACCTGCTGTTCTACCTCTGACGGCTCCCGAGGACCTTATCCGCTCCCAGTTTCTGTTTTATTTGCTGTAAGTGCCCTTAAAAAATGAAAGGCTTACTATCAGCATCAGCATCATAGGGGGCGACGTGGCCCAATGCTCCAGGAGGCAGCCCACACAGGAAGTGGCTCCTCCCAAGGCTTGTTCAGGGCCTCTTAGATGGTGTTTGGGGAAGGGGGGAAAATGGGGAGGAGGGGAGAGGAACACCAGTGTGCACAGATGACCCAAGAAAGGACCTGTGTTTATTCTAGCAATGGGATCACGAGTTCTCCTGGGAGCATAGGGGACAATCTCTCCAGGGCTGGATCCACAGGCCAAAGAGCCCCCTGAGGGTTTTCCTTAAGTGATAGAGACCACCCTTCCAGGTTCTGCGGTCAGACAGGACTTGAGTTTGAATCCGGACTCAGCCACTGGCCAGCTGGGTGAGATCCGTGGTCACCCTCTCCGAGGTTAGATGTTCTCATCTGTAAAATGGGGCCAAGCCACATGCTGTGACCTCAGCTTCATGGTTGCTCCTTGGTCTCCCATCTATAACATGGGGAGACTAATCGTGCTTGTCTTGAAGGAGCTTTGTGGTGGTTTGAGGAGACCGTGTATGTAAGGAGCAGGGCAGAGCACTCAAGCTGCTGAGAGGAGGGTGTGAGGAGAAGGTGTCCAGCGTTGACGCCAGAACAGGGATGCCCACCAGCCCTGTTTCCCCCGGACCCTCTGTCCTGCCCTCTGTCCCAGTGGGGCAGGTGCACGAGCAGCCCCCTGCCTCCAGATTTCTACATTCATCAAGACCTTGGCCACAACAAACGTAACCGAGGACAAGCTCCTGCTCTGAAGCAGATGTCACCAAGCATAGGATCATCAACCAGAGGACTCACTGTGACATACTGGACGATGAAATTCTCACAGACTAGAGAAAATTGCAACATGGCTGCCTGCCTGTGGATTCTGGAGTCAAGCAGGCCTGAAGGCTCCAGTTTCCCTTCTCCCACCTAGGAGCTGAGTGACCCTGGACAAGTCACCTAACTCCCCTCTCCTCCATTTGCGGACCATGGTGATACCACCCGTCTCAGAGGGAGCTTGGGAGCATTAAAGGAGAGAGTGCAGGGGGAGCCTCTGGCCCAGAGTCAGCACATGGTGGGCACTCAGTAACTACGGACCCCCTTCTCTCTTCACCACCCTGAACGCTTTAAGGCAGAGTAAATATTTAATGACCAAAGGATTAGCCTTCATAATAGAAGGAAACAGGCCCGTTTCCTGAATCTGCTGGGGTGCTGGTAAATGCTCCAGTGAAACCCCAGGCTCACTCCAGGCCCCAGGCTGGCACGGCCCCCGCCAGCGCCCCCACTGCCCTCTCAGAGCCATTTCTCACAATGCCCTCTCAGGAATGCTCTGCTGGGCCAAACGAGACCATGGGCTCACTCCCAGACAGCTTGCTCGTTCCTTTTCATTGTATAGAAGCAATTTCCCCGTTGCAAGCATGGTGCCGCCTCCCTGCCAAATCACACTCCCCAAGAGCGCCCAGTTTCCATTTGGGGACCCGTGTGCTTCCCAGGAACTGGACTCTGCCCCAAGGTTCTGGTTGAGGAACCTGGGACCTAAGCTTAGCCAGTTCGGTAATTCCATGCTCCACGTGGGGGGACTGGGCCATGGAGCCAGGTTAGTTCAACCAGAATGAGTCCCAGGCCTCTCCCTGAGAATGGGGGACCGAGGTCTGCAGGGCTACAGATGTGAGGCCTGGACTGCTCCAGCCATTCGACCATCACAAGCACACTGACACCTGAAGGGCACCAACCAACAGCACCGCAGCTGTGACAGCGTGGTGAACACCGAGGTGGAAGGCACCTCGGGCACCCTACACGTGTCTTAGTTCCATGAGTCAATGAACCCCACTTGGAGTTCCTGTAACATTAGGGTAAAAGAAAAGCACCTGGAACACTCCTCCCTCTCTGTAGTCTCAGGGCCCTCACCACAGAGCTTAATGCCAAAGTTCGGTCTTGAAGCGAGTCCACCTAATTCCACTTTTCCCTTTACCCTCTGCCACTAGGTATTACTAAGGGCTGACCACGTGTGCACTCCTAACAAGATAACCCTTTGGACTGGCAGTGTCTCTATTTTTCCAGTGAGGACGCTGAGGCCCAAAAAGATGCGAAGTCATTTTCTCCAAAGCTGCACATTTCTTAGTTGGTAAGATCAGGACTGGAAATAAGGAGCCTGGTGATATGCAGGCTATGAATAAGTCTCTAAATATTAAATTCTTTCAATTCCCCAGTTGGATTATAAATTTCTTCAGTCCAAGGCTATTTTTTCTTCCTATTTTGACCATCCATTGTAGTTACTTAAGAAGTATTTATTACCAAATGGTCAGCGGAATCTCCTGCAGCCAGGAACACCCCAGCCCCGGGGCCCAACAATGCCCGGAGGTCTGCTGAGTACTTTAAAAAGTACCAGGCACTGGGCTAAGTAAGTGCTTGACATATATAATCTCACTTTTAAAAATGGTTCATTGTATTTAAGTTATTCTTGGACCCAAGGGCAAGTGGCCTTTCGCCAAGGCCCGTGAGTGGAGCTGTTTGGACTAGAAGTGGAAGATCTGTTCTGAGGAGCAAACACGGAGGCAGTGGCCCCTTCCAGTGGCAAGTGGCACATGTCTACGTGGAAAGGGCAATGTCTCTGGGCTTGACTCCAGGCTGTGGGTGGCCTTATTATCCGGGTGGTCTTGCACAAGTTATTTGTGTATGCCTCTGTTTTCTCATTTATCAAATGAAGACAGAACCCCAACAGCTCTCTGGGAGGTAAAATCATATCAAACACCCAGCACAATGCAGGGCACAATTCTGTTTTTCTCCCACTATATTTCTTCTTTGCTGGGCACCACCTAGTAGTTGGCCCCCTCGGCCATGTGTCCATGGGCCCCTGGTCCATGGATTATGGCCAACCCTACCCAGGAGCCAAAGAGAGATACAAAAGCTCAAGAAATCATTGGCCACCAGGTGGGGGAAAGTTTCTACCCGATTCTTTGCCAAACATAGATTAGCTGCTGGAAAGCAGAGTGAGCCAAGGAGTGGTTGTAGCCCAGGCTGCTTTGTTTCATTACAAATTCATTGTTTAGATTATAGCTAAGACTTTCTGCTTTTGTCTCTGCCTATCGAGCTGTAAACAGTTCCAGATCTGACAGCCTAGCACCAGGTCTGACTTACTAAGAAAGGAAAGGGGATCTGCCGGGTGGCTCAGGACGCAGTTTCAGTTAAGATGTGGTTGTTCCTCCAAACATCCAGGCCTCCCTGAGAGTTAGTGCTATCACATGCCCAGTGCACACCTGCTCAGGGCTCTTTGTTGGGACAGGGGAGAGTTACACCTCCTCAGGTAAATCGGACTGAGCTGCACTTTTCTGGAGCTTAGGTGGGGCTGGGGCAGGGAAGCCTGAGGGACAAGGAGAGGTAAGATGCCTTCACATTTTATCGCCAATCCTAATCTCCTCTTTCCTCAAAGAAAGCAGGTGAGTCCAGCATTTTTTCCCCACCCAGAATGAGGCCGCTGGTGTAGCATAGTTATATCCTTCTGCCGGGAACAGTTCAGCTTCTATTTATGGGAGGCCGTGTTCTCAAAGTGCAGATCGCCAGAGCACCTGCATCAGAATCCTTGTTAAAAATGCAGATTTCTGGTTCCACACAGTTCCCACTGAACTAGACCCAACACAAGATTGAGAAGCTCGGGTTGCAGTTAAGAACATGGGTTTCAGAGTCGGATAAATATGGACGAACTCCAAGTTCCAGCTCCACTACCTACTCCCTGTGGACCTTGGGCAAGGTACTCAACCTCTGTGGGTCTCAGTTTCATCACTAGTACAAAGGGAATGCTGAACAGTCAAGGAATGTGGAGCTCATGTGGTTGTTACAAGGATGAAGTGAAATAATCCATATATAGCAATGCTTGGCCCATGGTAAGTGTTCAGTACACAATAGCTCTCCTTTTTGTATAATACCTGTACTCAAACAGTCCTAGGACCCTACAAGAAATAATAAACTTGGCCGTCACAACTGGTGTTAAGATCCCTGCTACAGTACTTTCCTCTACACAGGTTTTGACAAATCGACAAGACCAGCCACGAGAGCTGAAGGAGTCAGGAACCCCATGGACTCCACCAGGACTCAGCGTCTGTTGCTCAGCCAGGAGGGGGCAGCAAGAGAGAGCAAAGGCTCAGCCTGCGGCTCTTTAATCACAATGCCCAGGCGTCGGGGGCACTTGCACTAAATCTGGTGGGCACAGGAGTGGCAGCACAGATCACCAGTGGGTGGCGGCTGTCTATCTGACCTTCAGTCTGACTCATAGCTTATGTACTTTAGGAAATCACACAAGCATCACTATATTGTAGGAAATAACCAAACTCCATAGAGATGTTGATATTGGAAGAAGAGATTAAGCAAGGGGGTGGCAAGTTTTTTGTACAGCCTTTGAGCTGAGAATGGTTTTTACATTTTAGAAGGGTGTTAAGAGGGAGTGAGTGGAAAAGGAAGTCTCTGTGAAGGATATGGGGGAAAAATGTCCAGCAAAGTAGAGTGGAAACCTAGAGCAGAGAGCCACAGGGGGGAGAAGCTCAAGGTGTGGGGGTGACAATGGTACTGACACTCAAGAAAGATGGCATCAGGTCAGGGAAAGCACCAGCTGCACCTGGAGTATGGCTCTCTTCCATGGCTTCTGTCTGGGCATTCGATCACCGGCACAGACACCAGACTGCAGTGGGGGATGGAGGGCTGAAGGGGCAGGAAGGCAGTGTAAACAGCCTGTGGGCATAGTTCTTCCAAGAAGTTTGGCTGTGAAGAGAGAGGAAGGGAAACTGAAGAGACAAGTTAGACAGAAACAGCGGAACAAGAACAGGGCATTTTTGCAGCCTGGAGAGATTGTACATGTTTAGGTACTGATGAGAAATGTTGGTAGAGGAGGGGCTGAAAGTGTGAGTGAGAGAAAAACGAGGAATGGAGGAAGGTTCTGGGGGAGATGGGAGGGCATCTGGAGCACAAGGGGGAGGTCAGCTGTGGGAGGAGCACCCCTCTTCCCCGGCATGGGAGGGATGGAGAAGAGCAGGAGGTACACTGGGTGGTTGCCAGGGAGGATCTTAAGAGTTTCCTGGGGCCTCAATTTTGTTCAATTTTATCAATGGATTCTCTATCAGTGACAATGAGAGACAATGAAACAGAGGTTAAAACAAGGGTTGAAAAAAGAGGGACAGTCTGGAGGAGATGCTGATGGCAAGGGGACAGGGAAGTATCTAGGGACATCTGCAAGGGTTTCTAGGCAGCTGTGGGGACCCAGAACTGTAATGGTCCAGATAGACACAGTGGACCAATTCCTCCAGCAGCAGCCAGCACCCTGGGAAGGAGCAGGGCAGAAAGGCTCCAGAAGTAGGGTTCAGCTGGGTAGGTCCACACAGAAGGATGAGTGGATAAGAGTGGTTAGAAATGCAGGATAAGTGCCCCGGAGTTAACAGTAGTCACTGTTCAGATGTTCAGCAGAGGGGTCGAGGTCACTTCTATGTATAGACTAGATTCCCTCTTGAACAAAGAAAGCAACTGGAGGCAGATGAGGTAATAATGGAAAGAGCAGGATTTTTAGAATCAGACAGATGTGGGCTCAAAATCATCCTTACCGCTTCCCAAAATAACATTTTGTCTCTAAAATGTGAAAAATGTATGCTTTGCAGAACTTGCAAGAATTCAATGAAATGATTAATGTAAAGTACTCCTGCTAGGTTGAAAACACCATTGGGTGCCTGTCTTGTTATTTAGTGCTCTGACTTCTGCTTCTAGTAGGTGCCTGGCACATAGCAGGCCCTCAACAGGTACAAATGTTCTTCTTCATCTGGTGAGGTTGGTAGTATGGGTTCCCTTCCTGTATTCATCAAAGCTCAAGAATAAGCTCTCTGGGGACAATCGGTATCCCCTTCCTTGACCTGTTCAATCTCAATTATTGCAATAATGAAATGGAACATTGATCTATATTTCCTTTCATTGAGCCAGGCTGTTATTTAACTTAGTGATTTCAGGAATGCATACATCATGAAGGTTGAGCTCTCAGACCACAGAGATTCAGGACCATGTAGCTGCCCATCCATTCACCAAACTAATGGCTTCATAGATAATTCCTGATGAGGTGGAAAGATGGTTCCCTCTTCAGCACATGCAAGGATGGACTTCAGGGGAATGGAAGGAACATAGGTACCCTTCCTTAATCAGCCACCCAGACCCAAGACTCTCTGGAGGCAAGGGAGTATGGAGTTTATGTTACATGTTGAGGAAGTTGTCAAAAAAGGGAAAACCCCCACAAAAACAGAGCCCAATGCCATAAAAAAGGGGAAAAAAAACACAAAAACAGAGCCCAATGCCACACTTGCTGGGAGGTTTGAGCAGAAAAGGAACAGGTTTCCCAACCCAATAAATAGTCTAACCAGTCTGCAGAAGATAATCACACTGTCACCAGAGGTATTCATCTGAAACATGGAGCCAAGAGCTGTCCTGGGTTTTGCAAAAGAAGAAATCCAAGAGTAAATCAGGCATCCAGTAGACAGGCAATAGAGTACAGGTGGGCTGAGAAACTGGCAGGCTGAGAAGGCATTAATGTCAAATTCAGGTCCAAAGCACACATGTGTGGTAACATGGCACAAAGACCATAAACTGTTCCCAATTTCCACTTTCCCTTTCTTCCTTTTAGCAAGAAAACTCCTCAGTTTTAGTTTGGAATGTTTAGTTGGCCCAGCAAGACACTACATTTCCCAGACTCGCCTGCAGCTAAATGTGCCCAAGTTCTGGCCAATGAGCTATGAGTGAAAGGACATGAACAATTTCTAGATCATATCATTTAGGCAGGGCTGTTTTCCCTCCACCTCTGCTCCTCCTCTTCCTCCAGACAGAACAGGAGGTGGACGTGAGGTTGAGCCAGCTTTGACTATGCAGAAGAGGACACCTTAGGGGATGGGGAGCAACACATTGGAAGGAATCTGGGTTCCTGAATGACCCTGTGGAGCAGAGTTGTTTACCTGTCCTGACCATCTATGTCTTAGCTATTAGGTGAAAGAGAAATACACTTCTATCCTTTTCTGAGGAAACGTATTTTAGGGTCTTTTTGTTAAAACTTAGCCCATACCTTACCTAATATAGAGTGTTTCCCAAAGGTACAGAGAATAATCATTTTTTTACAGATTGTGATATTTTGTACAGATAGTGAACAGTGTGCCAGAGATTGTTCTAGACACTTTACATGTATTATCTCATTTAATTCACACAACACTCACTAGATGAGGGCTGTTATCTCCATTTTACAGAAAAGGAAACTTGGGAAGATTCAATACTTTTCCTAAAGACTCACAGCTATTGAGTGGCCTAACCAGCAGGCAGACAAGTATTCTGGAGGAGATCCTACCCTTAGTCACTATGTTTATCAAAGCATAACTTTTTACAACTCCATGCAGTCAAAAGGACACAACTTAGTTTTCCAGAGAGCTGTGCCTGAATATTAACTTGTCTTCAAAATTACTGCAGGACCAAGGCAAGTCATTTAGCTTCTCTACTAATTGGTTTTCCCCAAAAGAGCATAGGAAGGGGACTGACATGACTGACCTCATGGAACTGCTGGAATGATAAAATGAACTCATGTATATTTAAGAAATGCTTTGAAAGCTATGTGTGGCATAAATTAAATATTGCCTTAAGGAAGGCTGGGAAATCCTTAAACCAAAATAACAAAATGCATTCAATTTTTAAAAAATGCAAATACCTTCTAGCAATTTGGCAGGTCGCCTGGAAAGGCTGCCGAAATCTGTTAAGGAGATGGGTACGTTTGGTTTTGTGCGTCTGTCATCCTCAACTGAAAAATTAATTGAGATTAATTGAAAGAGAGCATACCTGTGTTTGTGGTGTGCATGTACATACACACACACACACAGGCTCTCAATAGAAGAGAATCATTATCATCAAGAGCAGGAGTAGCAGCAGTCTTCAAGGCCTCTGGGAACCAGGCAGGTGCAGAGGTTGGGGAGTAGGATGGGGAATGCAAAATGCCTACAGTGTGAGTGGGGCCTCTGGGGAACAGGAGCTCCAGCTTCAGCTGCCCTGCTGCCATGTGAGCCTGGTGTTGCCGACCTTTCAGAGTCACATGTAAAATGATCCCCATTTCCCAAGGATGCTCAAATTTACAAATAAAACACGTCAAGGGCCACCAGTTGATCTCCTGGATCTGGCCCTGCAGCCAGAAGTCACATTTGACTCTTGAAGGTCCTTCATCATGATTATGTACAAGCCACAGTTGAACTTTCAGCACACCCCACCCTGCCCTGCCCTGCCTCACCCCATGCCACCTTCCTCTTCCTTCTTCCTAGCCTTAACTCTACCCCTCCAGGGAAGCAAGCTTTCTCTTTGCTTTCTACTCTCAGACCTCTCTTCCCCTTCCTTTTAGCTTGCACCCAGCTATCTTGAAGACACAAAAGAGCTTCCCTCCTCTGCGTGCCAATCAATGCCAATGTTCTTCTTTCTGCCAACATTATCTCAACCTGCTACCTGCCCCCACCACATGATAATTTTCTCATGAAGTAAGGGGGGTTGCAGTTAGTTCTCAATTGTCTGTAATGAAGGGGGGGCAGGGAGGCACAGATAAAGCTAGAAAGGAGACACCCAAAAGTCCTGTGCTTTTGCCTTTAGTGTTTGGTGGTGGACAAGTCAGAAGCACACTACTGCGGTCACTTGTGCCATGTTGGTCCTGGCTCCCCAGTGGAGGCTGACACAAGCAGACAATGGTCTGGACAAAGCCTTGAAGAAAATTTACAGAGCTCCGCCTCCAGGAGGAGGTGATGACCTGTCGCTGCCTTACCTCCACCTCTTCTCAAAGGTCTCTGCTTGCGTGTTTTGGGTGCCCAGGGCACTTTGAAGGGCCAGTTGTCCTTGTGTCTGTGGCAGCTTGGAGTCCCTTCACCCCCACTGCCAACCCCCAAGTTGGTCATTAGCCTCATCACCTCATCTCAAGCTCCTGTCCCAAAGGCTGACAGGTACCTCTGACAGGTTTCAGTTTCCCTTTCTTTGCCTTCACTTGACCTCGGGGTTCTCAGGGCAATGACACGGACCCCAAAGCCCACGCAGGAGGGAGGCCCACGCTACCCACCCCCGAGGTGTTGTCAGTCATCAAGTGCTACCTGTCAAGAGCTGAGCCCCGACTTTTCAGAGAGAGAAACAGAGAGTCCCGTCCCTCCGGTGCGCGTGGGGGCGCCTTCTGCCCTGCTCATTGGCTGCGCGCGGCCAGCCCCCGGGGGGGCGGGCTCTCTGCAGACCTCGGCTCCGCGGGGGCAGGGGCGTGGGGACGTCGCGGGTGGGCGCTGGGGGGCAGGTCTGCGCTGTGCTCGGTGCCCTCCTGACTTACTGTTCGGTTGGGGCGTCTGGCCTAGGGCTACACACAGTTCCTCTCTTTGTTTCCACGGCTTTGCAGAATGTACTTTCCGCAAAAAGGCACAAAGGTCCGCTTTCTTCCGCTCGCCTGCGCCCCCGAGGGTGCTCTCCGGGGTTCGTGCCTGCCAGCCCAGGCCACCCTAGGACACGCCCAGCGCGGACTGTCGCAGCCTCACCGCAGCCTGTGTTCACGTGGCCTGAACGGCGGCCGTGGCCTCCCCGGCGGGCAGCCAGCCCCGGTTCTTAGAGCCGCAGCGCCTCTAGCGGCCGGGCGGACCCTGCAGCTCGCGGTCGTCCTCCCCGCAGGAGTTGGCCCGCGCTCCCTGGATACAGAGACGCGTAGTCCCGGGGCTTGGCTGACACCACCCCCGGGACTTTGAGAAATTCTGATGCCATGGTTGCAGCCTGGGCACCAAGTTCTCTCTAGGTCTCAGTTTCCTTGCCACTCATCTCGGTCGGTTGTGACGATGAACTGAGATAATGGGTGTGAAGCGCTAGAGCAGCCCCGGGCACTCAGGAAGTGCCCTATAGATGCGGCTTTTCTGATTTTTGGGGGGATGTCTCCTTTGAGGGGAAAACAGGATCTGCCTTCTTCTGCTCTGTCTCCTGCTTCAAAACCTTCAGGATTTCTCTTTTGCCCTAAGATTAAGCCCTGACATCATCCACAGTCACTCACCAAAGGTCCCTGCCCTAGCCTGTGGCTTTACCTTCCCTGACTCCTGAATCTGCACACCCCACCTCAAAGCGCAAGTCACACACCTGAGCCCCCTGCAGGCCCTCCCTGTCAGCTCCAGCCCGTTGCATGTCCCTACCTCGTCCTAGCTCACTCTTTCTGCCCTCTGCCTCCATCTGGCTAACTTCTTCCCCTCCCATATGACTTGGCACAGGTGTGACTTCCTTTCCTGGCTCCCAAGAACAGGTACGGTGCCCCCTGCGTGTTCCCACAGGACGCTGTGCTACTCCCCCTAAGGCCCTTACCAAGCCTAGGCATTGTCTATGTAGATTTACTTCTCTCTGCCTCTAGGGGCTAGAAGCTCAGGGTGGGCAGGGCCTGTTTTGCTTACCTTCGCTGGTTCAGTAATATTGGAATGAATGAGCGAGTGATCAAATAAATGGGTTTAGAACAAACAAAACAGAAACAAACTCAGATGCAGAAAACAGACTGATGGTTGCCACAGGTGAGGAAGGCTGGAGGTACTGGGTGAAAAAGGCAAAGAGATTCAGAAGTACAAATTGGTAGTTAGAGAGGAGTCTCAGGGATGTTAAAGTGCAGCATACAGAAAATAGTCAATAATATTGTAATAACTATGTATGGTGCCAGGAGGGTACTTGAAATATCAGGGGGAACACTTTGTAAAGTATAACATCCAACCATTATGCTGTACACCTGAAACTAATACAAAATAACGCTGAATGTCAACTGTAATTGAAAAATAAAAATTAAAGAAGTGAGTGAGTTTAATTGAATGAAGGAATGAAAGTTCTCTTTTATTATAGAATCAGAAACTTCATGTTGTGCAATCCCACCCACCAAGGGTGCTGTGTCTAACCAGGGGAACCCTCAGGCATAGCTCTGCAAAGGCCCATAGTGACCACAGCTACCCATCCCTCGCCCTCTCCAGCCCCACCTTGCTTACGGAGCCCTGGTGTTGAGGTTGCTCTGTGTGATGTCCTATTTCCAGAGACTAAAATAAAGCGAAGGGTACTTGTTAAACTGGTTCTGGGTCACAGAGGAGCCAGATCCCATCTGTTATGTTAAATTTTATTAGAGAAGTACTACAGAGGCGAACAACCCAAGTGTACATCAACAGATGAATGAATAAACAGATAAAAAAGGGTGAAATTCTGATACAGGCTGGGAAAGGATGAACATTGAAGACAGTATGCTAAGTGAAATAAGCAAGACACAAAAGACAAATATCATCTGATTCCACTTACATAAGACACCTGCAACAGACAAGCTCTGTAAATGGATAGTGGTGAAGGCTGTATAACATTATGAATGTATTTAATGCCATTCATATAATGAATGAATTGTATGCTTAAAATGATTAATTTTCATGTTATGCATATTTTACCATGAAAAACCCCTACTTTATTAGAAACCTAAACTGTGGCAATGCCCTAACCTGCACCCTCAGGGAATGACTGTTTATAAAAAAGTAGAGCTTTAGGGCCTCAAACATACCTGGCTTTTCCTTTCCAGTTTCCTTGAGGCCTAAAACTGAAACACAGAGCCCCAGAAGGTTAAATTGTGTGGATGACCAGAAGTACCAGGAATGCCAAACACTTACAGTTGGTTTCTTCAGTGGGTGAGATCCAGACAAAACTGCTAAAGGAGAAATATTACAATATTCAGAGAGCATCACAACATGTTTGGGGAAAGAATCAAGTGCTTGTGTCCAAAGAATTTAGAAGTATAATCAAGCTATTGTTTGCAAATGCTTAGCTAAAATGAGGTCTCCTCAAAAATAAAAACTCAGGGAACAAAAATTAAACCCAGGGAACTATCGTATACCAGGTAATTGTAACTATTTACAAGTTAAGAAAGGAAAGGCAATTGAAGGGACCCAGTGGGCGACAGAAATAAAAATTCAGGATGCTTTTCCCAAAGAGGTGCCTTAACCAGAATTAGGTAGGAAATTTCCAGATTTGGTCTCCTCTGACCAAAATGGTGGGGCTGAGAGATTAGTCCTCAAAAGATGATTTGGCCTCTAGTTGAAATCAGGTTTCTGCAAACTGCTGAAGAGAGATCAAAGCCTGTTTCTTGTCTCAGCTCCTCTGTGCTGGAGTATCCAGGCCCTGCCCAAAACCTCAAGGAGAAACCCTTAGCCATTGGCCATTAGCCATCAGCCCTTCAGCATCTTTTTGCTCATTATGAGGTCAGGCGGACAAAGTTTATGTTAGGGCAGGAAAAATGCAAGTTCCTGTATGCTGGGTCCACAAAGGTAGCTGGGAAAGACTTGGGTTATGGTTTCCAGCTGTCTCCTGTTCAGGTTGGGTCTCCCCCTTCGAAGGGTCTATACTACCTTCTCTTTCTGCCAAGTGCTTTTGCACCTCTGATCTCCTATATGCTTGACCTCTCTAAGGGAAAGGAGGGAGAGGGATTGTTGAATATTACAATCTGAACCTTACCCCTGGGAGATGAGACCTCCAGAGTCCAGGGGAGCCAAGGCAGGAAGACAGCCAGGCCTCAGAGCCCCTACAAGTCCAGGGAGGGATATAGGGGCAGCCTTAGTCACTTCCCTTATCTTCAGATCTCAAATCAAGCTTTACTTCCTCCAGACAACCACCCGACCCCCTCAACCCCAGGCCAAACCAGCACTTCCTGTTACAAGTTCTCAGAGCTTCCAAGTTTTTCCTTTGAAGAGCTCATTACTTTATGGAATTCTAAATTCATAAAATTACTAGATTGTCTGACTCTCCCACTAGGCATCAAGCTGCTCTAGAGCAGGAAACACACCTGTTTTGTTGACTACCATGTCTCCTGTGCCTAACCAAGTGACCAGTATATAGTAGGTTCTCAATCACCATAGTAGGTACTCAGTAAATACTTGTTGACTGAATGAATCGATGGGAGCCAGAGGAGATGGAAAGGGTGTTCTGAAATATTTCCTTTGAGTCCTAAAAATGAAACTTGCTCCCATGTTTAGTTTACTTTATCCCCACGTTATGTTAATAATAACTATCATTTCCAACCATACTAGTAATTATGGTAACTGTTTACTGAGTTTTCATTCTATGCCATGTTCATGGTTTATCTAATTTAGGGTTTGTCTCATCTGACCCTGACACCTATGCTCTGGAGCAGATACTAGGATTCCATATCAAAGGTAAGAATACTAAAGCTCTGAGAAGTTAGTTAAGTGTCTTTCCCTGTGGCCATACAGACATCAAATGGCAGAGCAGGGATCTGACTATTGCTGGGTCCTTCATGTACATAACTGCACTTCATCCTCCCGGAAACTCTATGAGGTTAGGCCCAGAGAGGTTAAGCAATCTGCATAAGATTGCACAGCTAGAAAGCCAGGGAATCAGGCTTCAAACCAGGCTCTGATCCAAAGCACCACTCTCCAAAAGAATGTCTTCATGGCTCAGTAGAAAATGTCACTTTAAAAAATGACTGGAGACGTCCATTGAGTGAGGCCACCAGTATGAATCAGGACAAGAAATTTGGATTCAATTGAACAGAAGCCCTGAAGTTCCTGTTGAAGGGGCTGCTTACCCCATTTTCCCCCCACTCCAGCTTAGTGCCCATTGCACTTTCCTGCCTGCCCCTGTCTCAGGAAATTACCTTTCCTCTGATTCTCCCAGCCTGGGGCCGCTGCCTTGGATTGGATCCTTTATCTAGAACTGAGCCTGGGGCAGGGGAGGGTTTCCTGCGACCTCCCTCTGAGTCTCCCTGCCTTCACCGGGCCTCGCGGGCACTTGGCCAGCCTCTGTCTCCGCAGTGCCAGGACTCCATAGAGCTGGGAGTTCCTGAAAGGCCAAGCAGCCTTTCCCCAGTCTTGGGAACAGAGCAGCTCTTGAGTCCATGCTGCTGGCAGGGCGGAGGGAAACCATGGCCCCTTGGAGAGGGGCCCGCCCACGGGAGACTCCATGAGCACAGCCTAGCACAGGGGGCCAGCGGTTTTCAGAGTTTTCAAAAGTACATTTCTCAGCCACAAATCATGCCATTGTCACAGTGGCACTTCCTGTTTTACACAAATCAACCATATGAAAAACAGAAAGAGGCAAAAGGCTGGCATTCATGGCAGCTGCTGGGTTGTTTGGGAAATGTCGACTTCTGGGACGGCTCAGAGGCCGAGGAGACACATGAAAGGGGTGGGGCGGCCAGCTCTGCTTTCCACTGCCTTCTGTGCCAACCCCCCAGGCCCGATCCTCGCAATCAATTTCCCAACCGGTCCTGGCGCTCCGGTCTCTCCCTCTCGTTCTCCACAGGCCAATCGTCCCCAGATGGTATTTTGGTGACATCATCTATTTGCTCCAGACCCTTCAGCGGCCTTTCCAGAGACCACAGAGTAAAGTCTGAAGACTTAGCCAGACACCCAAAGCCCTCCTCTAGCAACTGCGACCACATAACACAGACTCTGTTTCTGGGGCTGAAACCAGTGCAAAATGTAAGAAGGAACCAAATAAATCAGCAGCCGAGATAAGAACTTATTTTTAAAGATAGAAATTAATGCCCCCCGCCCTCCCCCAAAAAAATCTGTGATGAGCAAGATACAAAATTTCACATAAAGACAGGGTCAGACCCTGCACTGGCTGCTCACCTGGCTGGCCTGCTCCCTGTCTTCTGCCCCCCTCCCTGCCCAGCTCCTGACTCCGCCTGGCCTGCTTTAGCTTTTCATGACACTTATCACCCTCTGATGGACCATTTTTAGTTTATTTCCCTCCAGTTATTGAGCTAGAATCTAAGCTTCATGAGAGCAGGGCTGATGTCTATTTGCTCGTGGCCGAGTTCGGGAGGCTAGAGCAGGGCCTGGTACGTGGCACATTCAGTTCTTCTGTGTTTCTCTCCTCTGTACCCACTGAGGATACACTCTCTGGGGCAGGAACTCTGCCTCGCACCTCATGAAGCCTCAGGCTTAGTGCCTGGCCCACAGCAGTGTGTGTGTGTGTGCACGCGTGTGTGTGTGCATGTGTGCATGCGAGTGTTTTTAAATAAGACTGAACTTAACATCCATCTTGATTTGATCTAGTGAGTCCTGGGTGCCCATTCTTGAGCTTTCTGGTGAAAAGTAAAAAGATGCTATTTTTATGTCATACAGTAATAAATGAAAGCAATAACAGCTAATATAAATTAAACTCTGCCACGAGATTTACCGGGATTTCCTCTGTACCATAAGTGCTATTATTACCCCCACTTTACTGAAGAACAAACTGAGGCTGCCAAGTAACAGAAGAAATCGTTACTGACACACAGCTGTGAAGCTGAGAGCTAGGACTCCATCCAGGTAGGAATGATATGCAGCCCCTGGACGGACCAGTTAGGAAGAGAGAAGAAAGAGAAATAGGAGAAGAAATATGACCAGGGCTGAGTCAGGTGAAGGAGGACCGTGGAAAGGAATGGCCCAGAGTTAGGTGGGAAACCAAGACAGAGCAGTGTCCCAGAGTCCCAGCGTCCCAGTGTCCCAGCGTCCGAGGGGGACGGCTGGGTGTGAGGAGCATGGAAGACAGTTTCTCAGACTCGGTATCGTGGAAGCTCTCGGTAACCTTGACAGAAGCGGTGCCTGGGTTCAGCTTTCTCAACTGCTGCACCCAACTGTTGGCTTCTATTTTATCAGCTGACGTGTGTGGCCGAATCGTTCTCTGCTCTGTGTGTCGTCCTGCTCAGCTGCATCCCTGGCCTCCACCTGCTAGGTGCCATAGCGCCCCTACCTCGAGTTGTGACAACCAAAAATGTTTCCACACCTTGCCAAATGTCTCCTGGGGGACACAAGCGCTCTGGGCTGAGACCTGCTCTGTAGAGGGGCGGGGGCAGGAGTTAGATTGAAGCAGGTAGAGGAGAGAGTGCGAGGCGAGGGGGAGGGAGAGCCAAAAGGGAGGCGGCAACTGGAGGTGGGAGGCAGGGCCAAGGGTGGGATTAGGTGCTGTTTCTAAAACTCATATATATATGGTTTTTTATACATCTGTACTTTGCATGTATACTTACATATACACGTATATATACACATATGAAAGCTTTAAATCTTTCATTGTATATGTGTGTGCATAAAAGGAGAAGCAGCAGGTCTATAAGTTGATGGCAGGGACCCAGGACAGAGTAGAAATTGACTGATGGGGGGGGTGAGGGGAGAGGGAAAGAGAGAGAGAGAGAGACTAGACAGAGAGACAGGCAGACAGTAGGTGTGATATTCTCGGACAGGCCAGATGGAATAGCATCCAGACCACAGGTCGAGAGATTCACCTCTGAAAGGAGAGGAGACACTCACTCCAGTGTAAGCGAAGAAAGAGAGGCCTGTTGCAGAAGTAGATGTAGGAAGGTGTGTAAGTTCGGCGGTGGCAAGGGGAGGGAGTTCCCATCTGTTGGCTTCTATTTTACCAACGAAGCATGCGGCTCAGCGAGCAGCAGGGCTGGGATGGAGAGCAGAGAGGAGGAGGGAGGAAGGCACAGTCCTCGTGTTAGAGCAAAGCAAGCTGAAAGGAGGCGAGGGCAGGACTGTGAGGCAGTGTGGATGGCCCCTTTGCAGTCGGAGGCCGGGAATTTGAAATTAAGCCCGCCTATGTGGTGTGAACACTCTCCAGCAACTCCATCTGCTCTGGGGACAGCGCAGAGCAGGTGGATGCAGCTGGGGACTGGCAGCCTGTAGGAGCGGGGTCCCAATGTTCGGTTGTCCTTCCTTCAGCCGGAGAGAAACGTGGGGGTATCTGTGCACCTTCAAGATCAGGAACTGGAGAGCCACAGCAGCCTCTCATCTCCAGGAGCAGATGCACAAATCTCCCAGCCTATACCCAAGTCCTTGGAGCTCTCTGTGCACACGCCTATGAGCCCCGCTCGACCCCACCAATTGTAACTGAAGTCCACTGACCGTCCACATTGTGACAGTGGTGCCCTTGTTCCTCTGCAAGTCATGCCTGCCTCCCACTCCTAATGACCCCTGCTCCTGTCCCCAGTCCCAGAGAGAGGGCAGCAGATGTGAGCAATGATTCCAGGTGGGAATCAACATGCAAAATTGCAGCCATTTTCACCTGCTCATCTTAAAATGAGGCCAGTTCTCCGCTAGACTTGAGACAGAAGGAAATTTCAATTCAGCACCCCTCCTGGAATCCACCCATCCTCTCCCAGAGAACTTTAATAAGAGTAAGCAAGACACCCAGAAGTCTCAAGCACTGATCACTTCACTCGAGCCAGAAAGTCAAATTAGAGAAGCAATCTCGGGTAGGTTGTTTTGACTTGCCTCAAGAACTCTTTGATCAGCTGACTTTATGATTTGTATGGCATTGGAACAGCCCTAAAGTGTTAGGAGGTTACCCGCTCACTAGCCAGGGAGTGAGCAGTTTTCAACATTCCGGTGGAAATGTCATACCAGTGGGAGGCATCTGGACTGTTGGCTTCCTGAGGATCTCCACAGTGTGGCCGCTGACCAAGCCGTGGCCTCGAGGCTGCCTAACATCATACAGGGGTCCTCAAATGGGAATGGGTATTGAATCCCCCCAGGGCTTGCTGCCTCCCCTCCCCCCCCCCCAGCTCCTGATTCAGTAGGCCTAGGGGAGGGCCCAAGAATGTGCGTTTATAAGCTCCCAGGGGCTGCCGATGCTGCTGGCCTGGGGACCCCACTTGATAACCACTGATACTGTGGAAGAAGATGGGTGTTTGTGGCAGATCTGAGTTCAAATCCTGACTCCATCAAGCTATGGAAGCCTGGGCAAGTTACTTCACTGCTCACTTATAAAATGGGGTTCATACTGAACCCTCTGAGAGCCTGTTTTGAAGTCAGAGAGAAATCATGCCAAGTCCAAGGCCCCAGTAGGCACTCAGTAAAAGGAAGGGGCAGCTATTTTTATCACTATTCTAACACACCTCCACGACGCATAGCTATTCGGATTAGGCCCTCAAGACAAGCATCGACTTGGCCTCAGGAGTCTCGAGGAGGTTACTGACGTGGTAATCGCTCCACCCTCTCCTCCTTCTCTTCTGAACATCCAGGCACCAAAATAGCCCCAACACCCACCAATGCGCTGCCAACGATGACATTTCCAAGTGGAGGAGATTACTGATCACTTTCAGATTGTGTAATATTTTAAGTACATTATCGTTAAAATCTAGGTCAGGGTGAGAAGTGAACTTGGGCTCACAGATTGTTAGAGCTGAGAGGAAACTTCACAGCTATCCAATTTTCTGTCAAAGGTGAGAGAGTTAAAGGTGAGGAAACCCAGACAGGGGCAGCTGTTAGCCGAAGGTGGCCCAGCACATCAAACGGCAGGAGCAGACCTGGAGCTGAGTCTTTCACATCCTGCTTCCCAGCCTGGGAGGTGAGGGCAGGGGGAGGTCATCGAAAAAAGCAGCTCAGCCGACCAAAAATGTACATTTTCATAAATGAAATCGCGAATCCCTTGGGCTGGTGGGGAGACCGGGAACTTTTGAATACGAATGGCTCTCATCCTGAAGCAGTGGTTATACCTTCGTAGGAAGGTAGATCAGAATCTCTGAGAGAGAAGGGAGATTCTTATGCGTGTCAGTGAAGGGAGGGTGTTAAGAAGGGTTTGGAAACATTGACCCCATACCCGATCACCTTCCTTCTTAATTTGGTTTTCTCTTTGGTAGGTGGGAAAGTAGGACAATTTCTCTGCCTCGATACTTCTAATCCTACCTCCTGCTCCAGGCGGGTTCCCTTCTTCCACCCTCCACCTCCCATTCCCCTCTAACACTGCACCCCCAAAGCAAAGAGAGCTAGCCCTGAACAGAACTTTTGCTTTTATTTAACTCCTAAAGATGAAAAACCTAAAGACCTGTTTGCATTAAATTTTCTCTCATTCCATTTTTCTCTACTGGAAGCAGCCAGTGTTTTTAGGAGCCTGTAGCTCACCAAGCGCCCTTTAACCGCTGCCCTGGTTACAGAGATGGCCCCTTGCTCAGTCAACAAGTGTGCACTGAGCATACCTAGTACCTGCTGGCTGCTGGGCCAGGCTGATGATTCACTGATCAACAATGGGCACTGTCCCTGTCCTTGAGAGTGGCCAGGCTGCCTTCTAAGAAGTGATGTGTTTTCGTTAAGAGGGCAGGCATGGTCAGGGTGAGATGGGTGGGGTGCTGGAGCCGCCTTGCACATACTCGAAGGAGCTGATTGTGAAATTTTCAGGGATTCTGTGAGCTGGTGGTTAGAGAGTCATTATTAAAAATTAAATTATAACCCTGGCCAGTGTGGCTCAGTGGTAGAGTGTTGGCCTGTGCATGTAAGTGTCGAGGGTTCAATTCCTGGTCAAGGGCATGGCATGACCTGGGTGGCAGGTTCGTTCGGAGCCCCGGATGAGGCACGTGTGGGAGGCAACCAATCAATGTGTCTCTCTCTCACATCAATGTTTCTCCTGCTCCCTCTCCCCCTCCCTCCCTTCCACTCTGTCTAAAAATCAATGAAAAAATATCCTCAGGTGAGGATTAACCAAAAAACCCCTAAATTACATAAACTTACAATAAAACAAATTACATTAAAGACAAAGGTGATACACACTCGAAACTCATCACTTCTTGGCATCTTACGATGCTTTGCCATGCTCTTGAGGTTATTTACATCTATAAGCAGAAATGCTACATAGTGGTGCCCTGTTGGGCGCTTCCCAGCTCTGGGTTCAGCCATCAGGTTAGTAGTTTGACATTGGCCACGATGGGAGTATTTACATCACAAAAATTGGAAAGTGCTACAAAGTAGGGCTTTTTCTTTTTCTTTTCCCTGGAGATCTGGTTATTAAACATATACTAGCACACCACTGCATACAACTGACAGAGTAAGAGGTAGAGGAACCAAGTGAGTAATTAAGAATATTCGGAGGGGATGGCTCTGAATTGGTCCTTGAATGCTGAGTAGAGAGAGATGGGGTGAGGGTAATGGTGAGGCAACTATGTCTACAGTCTTGTCTATCTTACACAATTCACCTATTCAATCATTTTTAGTATATTCACAGAGTTGTGCAACCATCACCACAATAAACTTTAGAACATTTTCTTCAGTCCAGAAAGAAAACCCTGTACCCATGAGCAGTCACTCCCCATTTCCTCCCAACTCCCTCCCCTTCCCCTCTAAGTCCTAGGCAACCACTAATCTACTTTTTTGCCTCTGTAGACTTAAGGCTATTGTTTAAGCTGACACAGAAACCAGAAATTGTATGAATTAATCTTGGAGAGTGTTTCATGGTTTGCATGCTCTGCGCCAGCCCAGCAATTTATCCAATATTCTCAGTGTGAGCTCAGTAAAATTGCTTGCAGACTATCACCGACCCACCCTCTCCCAGTGGGTCAATTGGTTTCCCTGGAAAAGGTCAGAGAGGAAAAGTTCATACAGGTGAGCTCTGGCTCCAGGCTGAAGGAGCTAGAGCTCACCTGCGATCTCGGTGGTTGAGCAATTCAGAGAAACCAGCCAGGGGAGGTGCTCACCTCAGCATGGCCCCAGAACATTCCAAGGAAGACAAGTCTCTCTGGATAACTGTGCTGTGATCAGGCCCCAGGCATTTCTGAGAAAGCCCAGAGCGTGTACAGCTGTACAAACTGCTCCATCACTGACTCAGTGGCCCAGGAGGAGTGGAGAGAGGGTCTCACTCCCAATAATGCATCGCCCACTGGTTCAGTTGGCTACTTGTGCCATACAACTTGATGATGAAGACTAAAAAATATGCCCTCCTATCTCAAAATATGCCCACCACCGGCCCATAACAGCGCTGGAAATCTCTGTCATAGAGCCTCTGAGTTACGCCATTATCTCCAGAGCCACAGGTGAGATTCTTGTGATGGGGCCTGGATGAAAGGGGCACTAGCACCTGTCGATAGATTGACTCGGGTTAGAATCGCAGGTCAACAGGACTTCACTTTGGGAAGCAGGTCTTGGATCTTTGGTGCAGTGGGACGTTGGAGATTCGAGGTATGGATTGAGATGGTGAGCAGTAATAGTTGTAGATTATAAACATAAGAGGATGCATTTTGGGAAAAGGTGGGCCCAGGTCAGAAGCGGTCAAGCTGTGACCTCACTAGCCTGGGTTATCATCTGGCCCACGCGGGCATGGAGGTAAAGGCTATATAATTTTGTGAAAGGATCAACCCCAAGGTGTAATGAGGCCCACTCACTTTGAGCCTTGGGCACAGGAGGTGTGCGCTCGCCCATCACCTCTCCTTGTGGAGAGAACCGTTGAAGAGATGTAGAAAGGAGAGGGCCCCAGCATCTGAGGGAAATCTGGGGCAGCAGCTTTGCTCCCCTCAATTTGCATAGTCTTTCTCTCCTCCCATCCCACACTACAAATAATTGCAAGTTTTTGTTCCTCGCCTTTGTTCTCCAGCTGCCACATTTCTGAACCGAATAAGGCATCTCTTTTGAAATCCACAAAAGAAATTGATTGAACTGTGTGTATTTTCTAAAAGAAGTTTGACTCCATCAGGAGAAAAACACTTCCTTGCAAAAGAAAGAACATGGAGTGCATCTAATTCTAGTCACTCTCCTTCACGCGCAAAGACATGGGAGGGGGAAAGCACACTCTTACCTGCCATGTGTCTTGTTGGGCGGGGGGGGGGGGTTGGTTAGATAACAAGTGGGGGGCAGAGGTAGAGAGGAGCCCTATGAGGATCCTGAGAACAAGCCCTCCCCCCTCCTCGTGCTCCCCAGGAAACAGGATTTCCCAACCCTGTCTCTTGGCGGCTCTTCAGGCAGGGGGTGGATTCATTTCTTAGCAATAATCACTGTTTTCATGATACCAGGGAAAGCAGCTCTAGAAGGCAGGACTGCCGAGGAATGGCATCTGCTCTCCTGCTGCTGAGAAGAAAAGGGAGCTGTGCATCTGGTCCACTTTCGGGGCCAAGGTAATTGGCAAAAGAACTGGAGGGTAGTTGTCCTCGGTGCCATCTCTGAAAGAGAGGAGATGGGCAAGTTTCACGCGACAAGGAGAGGCGATGGGCCAGTGCACACCTCCTGTGCCCGAGGCTCAAAGTGAGTGGACTTTATTACCACTTGGGGTGGGCCCTTGCACAAAATTATATAGCCTTCACTTTGATGCCCAAGCGGGCCAGATGATAACCCAGTCTAGTGAGGTCACAGCTTGACCACTCACTCCCGTGTGCGTCTACAGGCTCCTAATGCTCTTTCTGAACGGTCACCCCTGCTTCTGGGATCCTGTTTGCACCTGGGCTGTTGTTGCTATTTTTGTTTTTTCCTTCTTGTTTGTTAAATACACATAACGTAAAAATGCACAATTCAATGGCATTAAGTATATGCAACGGTTGCTCGACCACCAGCATTATCTAGTCCCAGAACTTTTCGTCACTTAAAACGAAAACCCTACTTATTCAGCAGGCACCCTCCCCGCTCACTTCTCACTGCTCCTGGCAACCACTAATCTGCTCTCTCTCTCTCTGGGTCTGCCTTTTCTGGACATTTCATATAAATGGAAGCATACAACATGCGGCCTTTTGTGTCTGCCTTCTTTCATTCAGTGTAATGCTTTAGGGTTCATCCATGTTGCAGCATGGCTCAGTCCTCCATTCCTTTTTACGGCTGAATGATATTCCCTTGCATGGACAGACCACACGTTGTTTATCTGTTGTTGCTCTTCTGTATCTCAACTACCCAGATGTAAACACGGCCCCTTCCTCCATTTCCACAACCACCCCCACTCAGTTTCCCCTTGGGGATGATAATACTTCACAGCTTCTGTTAGGGTTAAACCACACTTGAAGGTAAAGTGGCCAAAAGCACCTAGCAATTAGTGCTCAATAAGATAGCATTAATATTAATAGCATGAGTAGATGAATTCCTCCTAACCTCCTTTCTGTTGTATCTATCCATTTGTTTCACAAAATATCTTAAATGCAATCAGGATTTTAAAAAAATCCTCACCCAAGGATATGTTTTTATTGATTTGAGAGAGAGAGAGAAACATTGATGTGAGAGAGAAACATAAATCAGTTGCCTCCCATATGCACCCTGACCAGGGATCGAACCAGCAACCTGGATATGTGCCCTGATTGGAAATCAAACCCAAAACCTTTTGGTGTACAAGACAATGCTCCAACCAACTGAGCCACCCGGCCAGGGTGCAATCAGGGTTTGACAGCAGCAGAGAGAAGATGTTTGAATTAGATACTTGCAAGGATTGTGTTGATTGCATACTCCAGTGGTTCCCAGTCTGGGGGCCATGAAGCCCTGGGCCTCTGCTGCACAGCTACAGCAAGGAGACCCTGAGCCATATCTGCAGCAAGCCTCCTCGGGTACTCAGTGGCTACTCTTACTCTCCTGCACGTACAAGCTTGACTACTTCTCAAGTGGGTATAGTCATTGTTAGAATGAATGGAAGATAAGCCATGCAAAGCCTTTTTCCACTGTGTGTCTTCTCAATCTCACAACACTCAGGATAGCACTCATCTCATATGAGGTCTTCATTTTTGAGATTAGAAACCACTGACCCACAGCAAAACTAACAGAAACCAAAGCATTTCGACTCACTGGGGAAATCAAGCCATTAACCAGACTTTATTGAACATCTGCTATGAGTTTGGTACTGTCCTAAGCACCATGGTGGGGCATAAAAATAAGCAGAAGGGTGGTTTCTGTCCTGAATACTCTGTAACTGAGAACAGATATGCAGGCCAGTGTAATGGTCATGTGTCCATATGAGAGCAACTGTAAATGAGTCATATGGATAATAAATGAAATCCGTGTGGACTGACATCCTCAGGAAAGGCTTCAAGGAATAGTCTGCCTTGAAGGATGGCCAAGGGTTAAAAGAGGAGGGGGCTCCAGGGAGCTAGAGACCGGAGCAAGTAACAAGAATAGGCGTATAGATATTGGCCTGCCTGGGGTCCAGGGTTTGATTTGGGAAAATGGTAGATTTCCATGGGTACGAGGTCAGAGGACAGAGCACCAGAGTTACAAGTGTGATTGATGAGTAGCCAAAAGCCATTGAAATTTTACAGCATTAGGGGGTTCAATGAAAGCTGTGTCCCAGGAAACTCAGCCTTGCTGGAGCAGGAGAGCCTGGAGCCAGGGATGGATTCAGGGGGCTCAGGGACATTTATTCCAGGCTTTCGTCATTACAGGGACTCCACCAGGATGGAACTGGGGTCTGTACTCGCAGTGGTCTCTTACCACTGGACCTGGGTGCCTTTGCCCTCTGTACCAACCATCTTCCGCACTGGGCATGCACATCTGAATTGCCCAGACAGGCTATGGACCTTTGCCCAGTTGCTGGAACTTTCTACATTATTTTAAGGTTCAGGAAACGCCTATGCCTTCTGGGAATGGACAAGCGGACTGGGCATTTGCCAAGCTGGTTTTATAGATGTCTTTCCACACTCAATGCTCCTTAAAAGCAACAGCCCTTCCTGTGGTAAAGTCCACTGGCCACACCTCTCTCCTGGTTTTCTCCGGGCAAAGGGTAGAAGACTAAGAGGCCGGGAGTTCAGAGAAGCCAGAGTAACTGGTGGATTTACACCTGAGGATGCGGACTCTTGGGCGACCCTGAGTCGTCCCAACAGCTCACAGGAAGTGACCCTGGAGGACGGGACCATCACCACCCTCACTGTGTACATTTCCCGAGGTTCTGATGAAGACAGCAGGGAGGAGAGGCCTGGCTGCACAGAAGGTGTGGGCGTCTCCCTCAGGACCTGTCCCACCTGTCCTGGAGAGCTCACCTATGTGTCCTCACACAGCACGAGATGTGACTGCAGGGCTGAGTCATTAACCCCATGGCCACCTGTGGACATCACATAGCTCCTGCCAGTGGCTCCTCATTTCCTAACCAGGACAGATCTCCCCCAGAGCCTGGGCAGGAAACACTCAGGCACTCCTTGCCCTCAGCTCAGAAGGGGAGTGATGCTCATGGCCAAAGCAACCTGGCAGGAAAAAGGTTTAAAAAGATCACAGTCAGATGGTAGCTCAGGAGGCAGCAACATCTGAAACAGGAGAGCAGAGCTGGTGGGAAAAAACATCCCTGTCATTCAACAGGTTCCTTCTCTTCTGCTTTTCTGATGGAGGAAACCTAGGTCCCGAGAGAGTAGGTGGTTCTTACTGAAGTCCACAGCTGGGATGGAACCAGAGCAGTTCCTAATCTGTGGGGTTTCCCCCAAGAGAACCCCATGCAGTTTTGGGACAAGCCTGGAACAAGGCATTTTCCTCTCTGTGGTGTAGAGAAAGCATGGTCACGCGGTGGGGAGGGAGGAAAGCTGCCGGGGACACAGCCTGCGGCTGCCAGGGAAACACCTACCCCACCAGGTTTCCCCTCTGCTTCATGGCCCTGCCCGCTACACCTCCTTGCTGGGTGGATCCATCTGCCCCACTGCCGTATTAGCAGGTTCTAAGGAGGGTAAACAGAGATCTAGGTCTGTCCCCAGATATAATCGTCCCAGGTTAGATCTGTTGTCCCAGAGTGATTATGAATCGTGACCTCTTTCATTCTAAAAATGTCCTGGTTTGGAGAATAAATTACTTGGTCCCCCTAGTAATGAGGGACAGACTTGCCTAGAGCAGGCAAGTAGCTTAGGCACAGGGAGGACTTCACTGCCAGAAGCACCGAGCAGTCCAACACTGTGGGAACCAGGGCCTCACGCCCTGCGTGGCCCTCCCTGTCTCTCCTCTCTGCTTCTCTCCACCCTGTGGCTTCGGCTGCCTTTTCTTTCTGCGCCATCAGCCTTGTCTTCATGACAGAGTTGCCACCAGCTCCCGAGTTGTCCGCTTGGCAGCTTCCATCAGCAGAGGGACACTGACTTTATCAGCTGCAAACCTCGAAATATCCGAAGGAAGAGACTTACGGCCCCATGTGGGCAGAACCTTGCACTCTCTAGGGAACCGGGGAGAGAATGGAGGAAGGGGCGGGTTTTAGGAGGGTGAAGGTGTAGAATAGACAGTCCCTTCAGGGTCCAAACCAGTCAACTCAGGAGTGATTGAGTGACCCCTGCGGCATTTGTCTGACAACTTGGTTGTTATTTATGTCCTGGGGAGGAGTCATGTCCTTCCTCAGAGAGATGCCATTTGTCCTGAGGTGGCACATGGAGCGGGCCTTGGAGCAGGACAGGGAGAGGGCTTCCTTGCTTGGGACAGCAGGGTTCCTGAGGACAGATGCTGGTTCCCAGAATGCACGTGGCTTTAGGTTGGAAGCCCCATGCCCCTGGTGTGTGTGTGTCTGTCTGCCTGTCTGTCTGTCTGTCTTCCCCGGACCTGAGGCCCTGGGAGCCGAGGCCCACTGTGCCCTGTAGCATCCCCTGCTGAGGGTGACCCTGTGCAGGAGAGGCCCCGTCCTCCCCTCCCTCCCTGCCTGACCCCAGCCCACACCTCCGTCCTGGAAGCGCTTTCTTCCTTGGACGAGCGCTGCTCCAGGCTCCTGTGTGTCAGCAGAGGCGCTAGCTGCAGCTGTAACAGTAACAGTGGAGAACACGAGTCTCCAGAGGGTTCCCCAGCTTTCTTCATTTTCCTTTGGAGAGGCTGGGACATTAGGGCTGCCCTTCAAGGCTAAGTAGGGCCCCTGGGGTCTGGGACTGATTGTGGAAGGAGGGGGTTTCCCAAGAAGGGAGGAAATGCATTTGAAACACAGTGGGGTGGGGAGCTCAGGAGCTGTCATCTTAAGTACCCCTCCCTCCCCCACAAGAGGTGAAGTGGAACGTGACGCTTCAGGTTGTTATTTATTTCACTTTTCAAGTGTCTTTTACTGTAGCTTCCTTGAGGGAAGGGACCCTGCTTTCCACTTTGTTGTGACCCCAGAGTTGGGAACAGCACTTGGCACCTATACTGAATTCTCAGTAATTATTTGCAGTTCCCAGCGGGGCCCTGTTCTCCCTGGCTTCCAGCTTGCCTCCTCTGCCTGGAACATCTTCTCCTGGCCCTTTGCCTGCCTAACTCCTCCTTGTCCTTGGAGACCCCACTCAGCTGTCCCCTTTCCAAGGCACCTCCTCCCAGCCCCAGGCTCCTCCCCTGAGCTGTCTTGAGGCACTGGTCACACTGCACTGTTGTGGCTGGAGATAGGTCCCCCCCCCCCGGTGCCCCCCCAGGCAGGGGGCTTCTGGAGGGCAGCACCATCCTTGGCACACAGTAGGTGATCGATAAATGCTTTCTAGATGGACCAAACATGATTTTGTAAGCAATGTTTGACTCTAGGCATAGCTCTGATGAATAAGACATTGGCCAAGCCGCTTGAACTTTCTCAGTCTGTGACAAGGACACTGGGTGACCAGATCAGCTTACATCAACGTTGGAGCAGATTGCTAGACTCCCTCTGTGCTTCTGACTTTCAAGGGTGGGTCCTGTGAATTGTAGCCACCTATAGGTACGGACAGCCCTGTTTTGGACCCTGGGATCAGTCCTGCCCTTGGTCAGGGGGAATTTAGGTTTTTTTATTTTAAAATGTTTACTGAAGATTATGAGAGAATGTTTGTGCACCCCCAAAGTTCATACTTTGGAGATGGGGCTTTTGGGAAGTAAATAGGTTTAGATGTGATCATGTGGATGTGGCCCTGGTCTGATTGGATTAGTGTCATCGGATGGGACAGATTCCAGAGAGCCTGCTACCTCTCCACCACATGGGGACACAGAGAGGAGAAAGCAGCTATTACAAGCCAGGAAGAGATCCCTTACCTAAACCCAACTGTGCCAGCTCCCTGATCTTTGACTTCCAGCCCTTAGAACTGAGAGAAAATTAATGTTATTTAGGCCAGTCTGTGGCATTTTGTTATGGCAGCCCGAGCTGATTAAGATGCTGAGTGCCTTGCCCTCAGGGACCACCCAGTCTGATGGGGGATCTGACCCAGGACAAGACAATGACCCATCAGAGCTGTGCTTAGGGAGTGAACAGTTAGCTCTACTGGGGAAGGGGAAGAAGATGTGGGTGGGCATTGCAGGAGTGGGCTTCAGACTAGCCCGTGAAGAGAAGCTGGCATTTCCCTGGTAGAGATCGGGAGGGAGGACCTGTGCGGGGAAAGCATGGAGGGCTGAGGTTTCACGACCTACTTAGGAGAAAAAACAATCAATAGTTCTCTCAACTTTAAAACCACACCCTCGCCTTCTTGATAACCTCAAAACCTCAGGCCCCTCCTTCACAATATTTGACACACGAAATTAAATGTGAGTCCAGAATGAAGCAAAGCTAGTGAGAGAAGCCTTGCTTTGCTTTGCTTCCAATCTGCACATCCTTCCTCCAGCCCCAATTCCAATGTATTTCCCTGGGGTGCCCCTCTCTTCTGTCATACTGGAAATCAGCCCACTGGTTTGCATGGATGGGCAGTGACAGTAAGGACTATAAATGGGAAAGCAGCATGTGAGACTCAGGAGGAACACTTGGCAGCGGGGAGGGATAGAGACTGGAGCAGGCAGAGCAGTTAGGACGTTGTAATATCTTAGGGGCTGAACTCTAGCGCTGGGGCTCTGGGGATGGAGGCTGATGGAGGAGAGAAATGTTAAAGCTTGGGAATGGAGGGGCGTGGGGCCCGCAGGAGCGCGGGGCCTTGGCCAGGCTGCCCCACTCACTCACTCAACTGGTATGTGTTGCTAGTCCTACTGTGCACCAGAGACTGTGGTATGCACTGGGGATACAGCAAGAAACAGCACCGGGAAGCCCCTTATTTTCATGGAACTAGCATTCTAGAAGGGGGAAGATGGGCCACAAACAAGCAAATCAGTATATGAACAAGATCATTTTTGATAGCGGTCCGTGCTAGGAAGACAATAAAGTTGGGTGGTAAGATGGAGAGTGATAGGGGTGGGGCAGGGAGGAAGGAGGCCTGGGTCCATGAAAGTGACTCTAAGAAGTGACAGCTCAGCTGAAATCTGAATGATGCTTCAGCAGTGAGCCATGGGAAGATCTGGAGGCAGACATCTAGGGCCCCAAGGCAGGGACACATACTAAAAAAAATTTTTTTTTAATAAAAAAAAAAAATTAAAGTAAAACATTGATGGCATCCCTGTTCTCAAGTTGACATAGAAGCAAGGAGACATCTCCATTTCCCAGGAAGGAACCCCAAGGAGCACATTGTCTTGTTCCTTCTACGGTTGTTGTTTTTTCTATTTTTTCTATTATAGTTTACATCCAGTATTATTTTGTATTAGTTTCAGGTGTGCAGCATCGTGGCTAGACAATCATATACTTTACCAAGTGTCCCCCTGATATTTCCAGTGCCCACCAGGCACCATCCACAGTTATCACAATATTATGGACTATGTTGCCTACGCAGGGATGTACTTTACATCCCTGTGACTGCTTTGTAACTACCGATTTGTATTTCTCAATTCCTTCATCTTTTCGCCCAGTCTCCCAACAACCCTCTGGCAACCACCAGTCTACTCTCTGTATCATGAGTCTGTTTCAACTTTGCTAGTTTGTTTACTTTGTTCCTTAGATTCCACCTATAAGTGAGATCACATGGCATTTTCTTCCTCTGACTGACTCATTCCACTGATTGCTCCTTCTGCTCTTGTTTGTCCCTGGGAGGACGTCTGGGTCAGGACCTGGAGACCCACTCTTTTCTGGGTCTTTCTCTCTTTGTTCTATAAATGTGAGGTGACCACAACCCTCAATGTGGTGAAGGTGTGAATGTGCTCAGAGCAGGCCCACAAACAGGGCTCTGTCCCTTATACTGTTCCCAACACGTAGATTTGGGTTGAAAGTGGGGATTTGGTGCACACGATGCCTGTGGATCTTTCTGAACAGAAGACGAAAAGCTTATCGAAGCTAATCAAAGGCCTGTGCTGGGGATGATGAAACCTGGACCAAGCATGAACTCCACTGGGGTTCCCCAGGTACACGGAACATAAAAAATATAAAGATACTAGAAGAAAATATTCCACAACAGCAGCAGAGGTTGCCCCTAAATGGTTAGATAAAAGGTTATTTCCCCCCATTTCTTTATTACTTCTCTGTACTCTCCAGTTTTCTTCAGAGGACATGTATTACTTAATGACCAAAAACCGAAACCCCGAAATGTCCCAAACCCCAAAACTTCAGTGTGGCATCTTTCTTGTTTATCCGGGGCTGCCACATCCTCCAGGGTACAAAGCTATCTTCTCTTCTAACAACTGCTACTTTAATCCTGGCTGTTGAGGTCAATCTAGTGTTTTCAAAAAAGAGATATATGCTTGTTCACAGAAAGACAGGCTGACAAATTCAGGGAATGAATGAATGAAAGGATAGAGGGAGAAAAACTCAAAGGACCCACTGGGTGGGGGAGAGCCCGTTTCATTCCCCCCTACTATAGTAATCTCACCATAAAAAATTAGGTGCTAAAACCACAAGTTTTTATTTTCAGGATAAAAGCAGACAACCAAGTCCCTTCAAAGTAAATGCAGGCCAAGGTTATTAAATTCAGTTTTTGTGGGCAACTCAACTGCATACCATTCAAAGTAACTTTTATTGACATTGATATTGCCTTTGAAAAGGTAACTCAAGCAAAATAGCTTAGTTTCTTGTCTCGCCAATGTTTAATGCACCAGAAAGACACTATAAGCAGATTCTATTTTGCAGGATGTCATTAAAAAAATTTATTTTACTCTTCTGTCACTGATTTCTCAACTCCTGTGGGGTCACCCTGACCCAAGGCCCAGCATGTGACTCCCTCACTGCACAGCCCCATAGCTCTGGGCACTTGCAATCCCCAGAACTCCTTGAGCTGTGCCTTTCTTTGTTTTTGTTATTGCTGCTTGTGCCTGGAATGCCCACCCCATCCCTGGCCTGTGCTCACTCATCTCTCAGTACTCAACCTAAGTGTCGCCACCCCTGTGAAGTTTCTCAGATCCCCCACTCTCCATGCGCCTGTGGGTTTGAGCACTCTTCCGTTTTCACCTCCATCAGCTTCTGAAAGGTTCCTATCAGAACCCACAACACACTCCTGCACACGCCTGTCTTCATGTCTGTCTCCTCTTGCCCAGCCAGGAGCTTCGTAAGCGCAGGCTTGTTTGCGGCTCGCCTTTACAGCCCCGGTAACCCTGGCCCACAGAGAGGGCTCAGGAAAGACTGCTGAATGAATGAGCAAACTAACCACAGGGCCAACGCCCACTGCTCCTTTGCTGGTAGCAAGAATTGACTTAGAAGAAGATATTATAAGGCACATTTGGTCAGGGAAAAGGGGCAGCTCTCACTCCATTTCCTCTTCTCCATTCCCACGGTCAGCCAGCTCCAAAGTCGGGCCATCTTATTTCTGAGAATCAATGCATTGTGTCTTAACTAGTCCCCCTGCCACCTGCCTCTGTGTCCTGACAAGTCACCCTACTCACCCATGGTCTGTCCAATGCACACTCCAGGGGTGATTTGAAATACCCATGAAGATGCCAAAAGTAAAGTTTAGGAGTTTTATTATCACCCCTCATTTTAAATCCTTATTTGCTGTGTGTGAATTATAATGCAGCTTTCTTGTGCAATAAATGACAGCTTAGAACAAGCTATATAATAGCTCTGCTTCCACTGATACACACAGCTGGGTTCCACCTGGATCTTTCATTCCAACATCTGGTGACCTGGTTCTTCTCACTCAGGATGACATCACTCAAGGGGGCAGTGACCCCATATGCAACCTTCTCAGAAGACATGCACTGATGACTCCTGGGGTTTTCCCACGTGCCAAGCGTGCGTAGATTATGCAGGGTCTGTGGCATCCATTTCCCCTAGAAAGTTGCCAGATGTGTCTGCCCGATGTGAACAGCCCCACCTCTGACAGCTACAGACCTCACCTGTTCATAGGTTGAGCTGCTCACCAGCACCGCACAGCTGTGCTGCATTATTTGAAGTCGTGCTTCCGTGTGGTCTCAGCTGACTTGGACTGGGCAAGAGTGGAGCTCCTGGTTTGCCTTGTCTAGTCCAGCAGAATCACATCTGTGTTGTTACCTTTCCCCGTGGAACCACTGTACAAATATATCTTTTTTAAAAATTTGTTTTTATTTATTGATTTGACAGAGAGGGGCATTGATTTTTTGTTCCACTTATTTCTTTTATGTGACCTGACCAGAGAGTGACCCGCAAACCCTGGTGTGTTGGGATGACACTCCAACCAGCTGAGATACTGGGCCAGGTCTGTACAAATATACTTTTAATGGCTGCATAATTCTTCATCATAAAAAAATATGATTGCCTGGCTGGGTGTGGCTCAGCGGTTGAGCATCGACCTAGGATCCAGGAGATCGAGGTTCGATTCCTGCTGGGGCAAATGCCCGGGTTGCGGGCTTGATCCCCAGTGGGGGGCGTGTAGGAGACAGCCGATCAGTGACTCTCTCATCATTGATGTTTCTCTCTCTCTCCCTCTCCCTTCCTCTCTCTGGAATCAATAAAGACATGTTTGGAAAAAAAAAAAAAGATGTATTTAACCATTCCCATTGTTAAGCAAATGCCATTTTCCAATTGTTTGCTCTTATAAAAGTTGCTTCAGTGAACATATTTGTACATGAATCTTTATACCATGCAATATGAAATGTACACAAGAATGATGAAACTGAATGACAAAGTAGACATTACCAGAGTAGTGGGTAATCCCCCAACCAAAGGAAATTTAGAAGTTCCTGCTCTTCTGACAGCTTAGTTGAATCAGAACTCAGTGTGGCCTTGACGCCACAGTTATGTCAGTTTCCCCAAAGATTGTCAGGGATAAAGAGGATTATCTGAGAGGAGACCAGCACTTAAAGTTTCTGAAAACTAAGGAGGATCCATGTCTTCTGGAAGTGCTGTTGTTTGGATACAGGAGTCAGCATATTTCAAGGACTTCTGATGACAGGCTCACTTTCTTTCCTAATGTATCGCATTATTTTAGGTGTCTTGTTATTTAAAGAGGTTTGGTTAAATAAAATAAACTGCAGTCCATCGCATCAGGTGGGATGACGTCAGCCCTGAAATGACTGAAACTGCAGCGTAGAGTAACCTTGGGATGTTTCTGAGGTTTGTTCCCTGTTCCCACCTTGTACACTCTGAACACATTGTTAATTTCTCCAGCAGAGGCGACGGTTCATCTGCCGTCACAATACCACCACCTTGCACGTTAGTTATCTCGCTGATTCTCGGAACAATCCTCTGACGTACAGACAGTTATTTTTATTATCCCGGTTTTATAGCAGAAGCTCAGGCTCAGTGATGTTAAATGGTTTCTGGTGAATTTCCCAGTCTCCAGGCAGGCCTCTGGCTTAAAGCCGTCCCTTGTCACCAGCGTGTGCAAACAGCATAGCAGCTATGCGAGCGCCAAACCACTCCTCAGAGGTCCTGGTCTTAGCCTCCCTCCCCACCCTCTTCAATGCCTGTTTGTAGTATTCAAGAGTCCTTCAGATGGGCTCTTGGCTCTGTCATCCACAAGGAGAAAGGTTTCTTTAAGCAAAATGACTCGAGAGAAGAAAGAGAGAGAAACCAACTAGCTTAGGATCTAAGGGAGGCAGCGGGGTTGAATGTTAAGAGAAGTAGGAAATGATCACCTGACCCACCTCCCAGAGTGTCTGGGGTTAAAAGAAGACAGAATCCTTGGGTTGTCCTAACCAGGCTTCTGTGACTGGCTGGAGGGTCCTGCCATGGCTTTCACTTTCTATTCCCTCCACAGGCTTGTTTCAGTTTCTCTCCCCCACACGCAATGTCTCATCGCTGCAGCTGGCCTACAGCCACAGTTGAACTTGAATTATTTCAACACCCTAAATCGTTACCTAATAATATTCCTGTTTTTTTATATTTCTTGAAAAATTGGAAGGTTAGGCTATGGTTGGCCAGCATTCTTGCATAGCAGCAGCTGGGGAGCGAGGGCCACTTGGAATAGGGGTGCGCACCTCCCCCCCCCCTCGCTCACTGCGACACGTTCTCTCTCTGGCCTGTGTAAGAATTTCAGTTCCCAACATTTGAAGGAAAGAATATGACCCTAAGGCACTGTAAGCAGTTAAGAGTGGACAAATCTTTGATGTCTACTGAAGAAAAGACTCAGATTCCTCACCTTTCTTTACCAGACCTTCACCATGCAGTTGCTAGAACGCGGTGGTTAGTGGCAGGGACCTCAGGGTTGGAGTCAGAGAGTGGGTTTGCGTGCAGGCTCTGGCTCTCACTGGCTTTGTGACACCAGGGAAGAAAAAGTCATTCTGGATGGGTGTTTCCCCAAGTGGGGTGCCACCACCCAAGGAACGGCCGAAGGTTGGGGGACCCCTGTCTGGAGTCCACGTGGAGAGACATAAGAAGGGAGAGGGCTGATCTTCCCAGGGGAATCTCAGAGAAGCACAGAGGTGACAAGACTAAAGACACAGGGAAGGAGGGAAATGAATTGAAGGTCTGCCTATGGAAACTCTGGGCCTTTCCACTGTACCCCACCCCTCAGGTCTCTATCACCCAGGAAAGGTACAGTCAGATTCCTCTCTTAAAAAAAAAAATTAATATTTCCAAATGGGTGTGTGTGTGTGTGTGTGTGTGTGTGTGAGTCAGCACGGTCTAGCATCCAGGACGCCCAGGCATTTGGAGCCTTCTAGTCAACAAGCCCTGACGCACAGAATTCCTAATCAGCGTTTTTGTTCTTCACTTTTCATTAAGAATGGAGAATGAGGACTCTCTAGAAACTTTAGGAAAAGACTCCGTAATAAAAGGGAGAGACTACGATAAACAGGAAAAAAACAACAGCCCGGAAGGCAGCACTTATTTTGAGGAAGCAAACCCAAACAGGAGCAAACTAAACTAAAAAGCTTCAGTTAATATATTCAAGGCTCACGAAGCCGTTTCATCCATAAAAGAGGAATAGGATGTGGCAAAGGACAAGCAAGATGAGCTCTTGTAAGTTAAAGTTGTGACTGCTAAAGTTATAAAAGAATCAATGGAAAATCTGGAAGATAAAATTACGTATGGCACTCTCTCTAAATGTATAGAACCAAACGAAGAAATTTTTTTTTTTAAAGGCAAGAAAAAAAGACTGAGAAAACAAAAACAGGAGGTCCAATATCCAATTAATAGTAGATTCAGAAAGCGAGACTAAAGAAAATCAAGGGAGAAAATATTATTAAACAAATGCTACAAGAGAGTTTTTCAGCACTAAAGGCCACACACGTCTCTAGACAGAAAGGGCCCATTTGAGTGGTAAACAAACATAGAGTTTGGAAAAAAGACTCGTCCAGTCGCCTAATCTGATTTTTTTAAATAACATCAAAGATGAAGAGAGCAATTGAAAAACTTCCAATTAAAAAAACCATCTATAGAGGGATGAAAATAATAACGAAAATTAAACAGACATCTCATTGGCAAGACTGGATGCTAGAAGGCAATGGTGTAATGCCTTCGGTGTTCTGCAGGAAAATGATTTTCTGCCTATAATGTCATACTCAGCCTAACTGTCATCCAAGCGTTAGTGCAGAATAAAGATCTTTGGGGACAAATAGGGCTCAGGAAGTTGACATCTCACACACCATTTCTCAGGAAGGTGCTTGAAAATGTGCAGCAGCAAAACAAAAGTATAATTTAAGAAGTAGGGGCTCTGGCCGGGTAGCTCATTTGGTTGGAGAGTCATCCTGATATCCAAGATTGCTGGTTCGATCCCCGGTCAGGGTACATCTAAGAAACAACAATGAATGCATAAATGGGCGCAACAGCAAATCGATGTTTCTCTCTCTCTCTCTCTCTTCCTCTCTCTCTAAAATCAATAAATTTAAAAAGGAAGAAGGAGGAGGGAGAGGAGGGAGACATGGATCTTGGAAAACCTGCAATTGACCCAGGAAAGCCATACAGCAGGAGGATGGGGGGGCCTGGAGATGGGGAAGGGGCTTAAAAATTCAGAAGAACACCTGATGGGATGAAGAAGCTGGGGGGGGGGGGGCGGAATGGGCTATGATAAAGAAAAAAAGCAACAAGAGAAAAGAAAGGCAAATGGAAAACCCAAGAGGAAAAAAAAGTTGTACCGTAAAAGGAAAAACGACTTTTATAAACATTTCGCCTCTTGAGAGAACAGTATCCACAGAGTCACAACAATGTAAATGCTGTTTATGTGATTTTCTGTGCCCTTTTTCTCCAAGCTGAAGTTTTATTTAAAATGTAAAAGCAATGGTCCTTGAAAATGCTGATGAATCAGGTAAAAGGATACAGGGCCGCCTTCCTGTCGTCAGCCAGCCCGGCCAGGTACAGGGCCGCCCACAGCACGCGGGTGCTGGTCCCTTGCACAGTAGTTTGGTGCCGGGTTCCCTGTGCCCAGGCTACGCAGAGATTCTCGGTGTGGGACCTGGGTTCTAGGCTTACACCTTTACTGAACTTGAACAAGGGCTCCGGCTCCTTGGCTGTAGCCCGATCCCTGGGGCCCAAAGGTCCTTGCATAGCATCTTTACCACCGATTTCACCTTCTTTCTCAGTCAGAGTTGTTGATTCCAGACTCTTCCCACACTTGGCACGTGGGAAGCAGTTTTTTGTGCCAGGGCCTCCCTGCTCCAATGATCTTCTTGCAGCACACACAGGATCCCCACATCTGGAACACTCCTCAGCACCTCCATGCTCCCAAGCAAATTTAGGAGTGTCTGGGAGCGTCGGAGGCCTGTGAGGTGCAACGCTCTCTGGCTTGACGCCCAGCTTCTCGCCCCCTACCCGAGTTGTGTATGCCAGCGCCCTTTTTAAGTGATTTTTCACTTTTTTAGGATCAGTCTTTGGAAGAGTGAACTAGGATATAAAAAAGAATGTAAATTGTTAGCCTTAAAATTGCCTATGGCAGAAGTTGGGAGGCAAATGCAAAGAGAAGTTAGGGGTGCTGCTGCATTCTCCTTAGAAAGTGAGCGGTCAAGAGATGCTGCTCTTAGTGGCTGGAAAAGACACAAAGGTGTATCAGTGTAGCACAGGCAATCTGGAGAAACAAAGAAATTGCGTAACTATATAAAGAGAGGAGGGAGCGCTGGCGAAAAGGAGTTTAAGCCTCATTTATCACGTAAGAAGGAAGATAGATAAGGTATAAAACATTCAATAGCGAGAGAAGTATATTATTGACAGTTACAGAGATAACATCAGAATATCTAATATCTAAGAGTTAAAATGATTGTTTCTGAGGAAAAGGACGGGAAGAAAGCTGAGGTGGGGCAGGGGTATTTTCACCACTTTTATCTGCTCGGCCTCCCACTCATTTGCTTTCCTACCCTTCATCCTGCCCTTTCCCAACCCTCTCCCCTTTATCTCTAGCTTTCTGGCTGAACCTTGTCTATTTATTCATCTAAAACCAACTTTTGTTATTGTTGTTTAAAAAGTCAACTAGTACAAAAGGCGTAATCTGAGTCACAGTCTCCACAAACGTCTAATCCCAAAGCGGAGTCTTTAGCCATGACACAAAATAGTTCGGTTTCTCGCAGAGCACGTGGGGCTCCTGGAGCTGTTCTGAGCTCTGCAGATCCAGAGGTGCTAAGGAACACAAGTGGGGTGGCACGGGGATGCTGCCCACGTTCATGGTGATGATTCCCATTCTGCATGTCTGACCGATTGTATTCGTTTGCTATTGCTACGTAAAAAATGACTGCACACTTCGCATCTTAAAAAAATAAATCACTTTATTGTTTCCGAGTTCTGTAGGCCAGAACTTGCCAGATCAAATGGCTTCCCTGCTCAGGGTCTCACAGGCTAGAATCAAGGTGTCAGGCGGGCTGGGCTCCCACCTGGAGGTTCTGGCAAAGAATCCACTTCCAAGTTCATTCAGGTGGTTGGCGGCATCTGGGTCGTTGCAGTTGTCGGGCTGAGGGCCTTGCTTTCCTGTGGGTTGTTGGCAACTAGAGGCTGTTCTCAGGGCCCTTCCATGTGGGCCCCTCCATCTTAAAGCCAGCAACAGGAGGTCTCTCTTGCGTCATAGCATTTTTATGCTTCCACTCTCTGACTTCTGCTACCAGCTAGAGAAAACGCTCAGCTTTTAAAGTGCTCATGTGGTTAGGCCCACCCAGATCATCTGCCGATCTTAAAGTCAACTAATTAATGACTTTAATTACATCTGTAGAATCCTTTTTGTCATGTAACATAACACAATCACCGCAATACCACCTGGGAACAAAGATCATAAGAGCCATATTATTGTTCTATCCCATGACTCAGAGAAATGACTTTTTTTTTTTTATGTATCTGTTTTATGATAAAAATAACATAAAAGTACACAGAGGAAGTTTTTTTAAAAAACATGCCCATAATCTCACTTCCCAACATTTGGGATATATCATCTCAACCGGTCCTTATGCACAGAAACAGAGTAGAAAGATCAATAGACAACGGTGGGGTTTTAATCTGCAAAATCACTTTTAAGTAAAGTGATTAAAATTAATTCTTATAGAAAATGTAACTGAAGTAAAACAGATGCTGAACTTCAGTAAAATATTTCTCTACCACAAAAATTACCCCCTTTAAGAAAAACTAATATAAAAACTATCAAGAAGTTGGAATCAGGCTTGCTTTATAAAACTATAGGTTGCCCAGCCTGCGTGGCTCAGTGGTTGAGCATCGACCTATGAACCAGGAGGTCGCAGTTCGATTCCCAGTCAGGGCACATGCCCGGGTTTCGGGCTCAGTCCCCAGCAGGGGGCGTGCAGAAAGCAGCCTATGGATGACTCTCATCATTGATGTTTCTCTCTCTCTCCCTCTCCTTTCCTCTCTCTGAAATCAATAAAAACATACTTTTAAAAAAGCGCTATAGTTCATGCATTTTATTAATCAGTGATTATTTCCCTGACATTAAAGATGAGTAAACTTATATCCTTACAAGTCCTCCCACTGCTCTGGCCCCTCACTTCTCAATTTTTGTTAGGTATATAATTATTTTTACAGGGTAAGGGTTTGTGATGTTTACATTTTGCTTTTACACTATAAATTCCACAGTGGCTTACTCTTAATCCTGTATTTAAAACAATTCAAAACTCATCCTCAGTATTTTTTTTTAAATCCTCAGTTCTCCTTTTGATTTTGATTCATCCAGATTTTAGTATAAAGGATTTTTTCAAGAATGTGTAAACCCTGAGTTCTTTTGTGCTTGCCAATGACTGCCAATAGTCGTTAGGCTTATAGGGCAACTGGGTAGAACATAAAATTCATGAGTCATACCTTCCTGCTCTTAACTTTTATAGATAGGCCTCTTGCTTCCTTGTCTTTTTTTTTTTTTTTATCTGGTATATTTTATTACTGATCACCCTGAACAAATTTCACCTTGACACAGGGTGTGCTTTCTACCTGCTGACTCAAATCTTCCTTTCAGTTAAGTTTCTTCTGTTGTTCCATCTGTTCTGGGAGCTTCCGGAATGCTCTTGGATCTGCATTGTCCATTTCCCATAATGATCACATTTTTATAATTTTTAACATTTCTTTGTTCTTTTCAGCATTGTTCCACTGGGCATTTACTTGTGTTCATTCTGTTTTGGATGGATTCTAAAGCAGCTTTCCTTTCTCGAGCTCCACCAGTCCACTGTACCCTCTTTTTTGCTCTCTAATTCCTTATTTGTACCCCTGAACCTGCTCTCTGAGATTTTCTTTAAGGGAGATAATTTTGAAATTTCTCCAACGTGATGGAGAATTCTTTGTTAAGGAACAGCATGGGTAGGGATGGAGAAAGGACCTTGAGGCACTTGATAGCTTTGCTTTGGTGTTTCCAAATCTATTAATTTCCTCTCCATGAGGGTGTCTCTGGGGTTCTCAAGTATGGGCACTCAGGAAGTTCCCAGGGCCCCCAGCAAGGCCCTCTCATCTAGTCTCTCTGGATTATAATCTAGCGATTGCCACTCCATCCGTTTCACCCTCTCATCTCCAGGAAATGCCTTTGGCTTGGAGGCCAGGTCACAGCCAACAGAGATCAATGACCACCATCCTGGTCCCCTGATGCTGGCCTTCCCTGCTGTCACACTAGTTCTTTGCAAGAACACTACCTGTTCATCCTGTAGGGTCCTTGGGTCTTGTAACTCAAACCCAAATTCCAGTCATTTGGGTACCACTTCTCCCATTTTACCTCTTCTGCATATCACCTCTATTATAATCAATATTCTTCTTAGAATCAATTCCCAATTTTTAATTATTTTAAAAGGAGGCATATCATTTTCCTGGTTGAAAAGCCAGAATCACTTGGCATAAATAGAAAGTAACTATTAAAATCAATGCAATGAAAACAAAACAGTGGGTACAGCTGTCTGCTGGAAGCGGGGTCGGAGCCTCTATTTTCCTGGTTAGAAAGAGAGATTAGTGCAAATCAGAGGTAAGTTACAGACCATGGGCACCAAACCAAGACTTTCTTGTTGATGTAGTCACATATGGAAGAGAACCCTGAATGAATCACTTTTGCATTATGCTAGAATTTAAACAATGGTCTGTGTGACACCTAAACATATCTCTCAATCCCCCAGTAGTGCCAGTCCCCCTCACCTTTGGGAAACCCCACTCCAGTGGATCAATGATTCTGTCCTTGGGGATTGCAACACTAAGGAAATATGATTCCTGCTCAAGGCTGGAGGCAGTGTCTGTTGCCTCTCAACATTTCACCAATTTCAGTACCGATTTTACAGTATTTGGCAGGCATACTTCGTGTTTGTGGTCTGAGGTTTTGCGAGTTTCCTTGTTTCATTAAAAACAGGACTTTTTCTGTGTTTTGGCTTTGTTTTATTTTCCGTTGCTTCCGGAAGATTTGGGGGTGGAGGGGTGGGGAGGTAGGGAGTAAAAATGTCTTGACTGTCTTTATCTGGATATATAAGTGATGTGCATGCCTCTAAAGTCTCTCCCAGCTGTGCGCTCCTGGGCACAGGTCCACACGGCCAGCTCTCAGACCGGGTCTTCCTACTCGGCTAGTGCTCTGAGGCCGCCCCACTCTGAGGGTTTCTAAGCTTTGTAGGTACTCTCTGGAATAACTGAAGGGAGAGTGGGAAACTGCCTAAGAGCTGCCCCCCGCCCCCCCAATTTCCTTCCTGGTTGTGCACTCAAGGTGTGTGTGTGCCTTCCCAACATCTTTGACTCTGGGAAGAGTGGCAGTATGTCAGCTTCAGCAGTGGACGGGTATCTTCCAAGAACATGAACCTCACACCTCCTAACTCTGCTGGTCTCTGCAGCCTGCAGCGTGCCCTTGACCTTACCGGAGCTACATCACCCAGTGAAGGTCCTGACAAGGTCAAAAACAGAATCAAGATGTTGATAATGCTGTTTTTGACTTTTTGAAAGAAGTGCTTTCTCGTCTGAATATACATCTGAGTGTTCTGATGGAGCCAGTGAAAGGGGGCGTGATGTGGTGAGACTCTGACGTTCCCTAATTCTTACAAATCCAAAGGCAAGGAGCTTCCCGCTCATGTTGCATGAATAATGGGTTCCTTAATTCCTAAGGGCTCACACCAACGAGGCCCTCCCCCACTTTGCTTCAGCCTTCCCCTTCCTGCTAAGGATCAATGAAGCCACATGGCATGGTACCATAGACACAGGCCCACAAGAAAAAGGGGTGAGCAGGGGCCCCCATTCTGGTGCCAGATACCAGCAGGCCTGGCAAAAGGCAGTTTCTAAGGGGAGCAAACATATTTTCAAGCTTTTTTTTCTATTACTCTTCCCGGCCTTAGCAGAAACCTGACTTTCTCCTGGACACTTTCTCTTTCCATTTTATGGACAGAGCTGCCCTCCCTACTTGCCCATCTCTCAGGGCTGGAGGGACCAGTGATGTTTCCTCAACTCTAGCAACTACATCCAGATTACTGTTGATAATCTCACACCCCTTTAGGAACGTTTCCTCCTTTGACCCCAAGCCATTCTTTTGTATCACCATCTGATCAGCTAAGATCCCACCCATTTTATTTGGTGTTTTGAGCCCCCAATATATATATATATTTTCTTCCCACCCTATCTGGCAATATCACCACCTCTGAAAAGTTGCTGCTGTTTCAAAACTCCAACTTGCTCTCACTTACCATCCTCTCTATTGGTTGTACATTAGAATCATAACAAAACTGGTTCTACATTATACTCACGTGGGGAACTAAAAAAAATCCCAGTGTCCAGGCCCCACCCCAGGCCAATTAAGTCACTTTTCAGGGGTGGGAGTTTTGTTTTTGTTTTAAAGTATCCCAGGTGACTCCAGTGTGCAGCCAAGGCTGAGAGCTGCTGTTTTACTCGTTTACGTTAATAAGCTCCTGCTCCTGGAGTCCAGCCTATTCTCGCAGGCTGGCAGTTTTTTCTTGGCTTCACCGCCTGCTCACCCAGCCTGGGCCCCAGGGTCACTCATTTCAACTAGGTTGTTGCCCAACAGCTTGTTTCCAATCCTGAGGGGGAAAATAAATTGCAAGAGGAAGAATTTAACTATTCCTGATTCAGGCTTTCTAACTCCACCTGGGTCCCAGTGCTAGTCAGCAATTATCCAAGCTGGCTCGCTATATTTATTTTCCACAGTGACTGTTCTCAACTGTTTCCACCATCCTCAATTCCCAAGTCAATCTCCTCCCACCTCCCCCATCACTCAGCACAAGGACTTGTGTCTTGAAATAAACTCTCTGCTACTTGTGCGCACATCTTAGTGTTTTTAACTATTTGCAAGTGGGATCAGCTCATAAAGCTTATTCCTACTTCACTGAGATTACGCCCTAATTGGCTCCTCTTTTTATACCTACTCTTTAAATGTAGGTTTCCAACTCTCTCATTCATTCACTCATTCACTCATTCATTCATCATTCACTCATTCATTCATTCATATATTAAGTGATTTAGTCAACAAACATTTACTGAAGCCCGGCCGGGCATGGCTCAGCGGTTGAGCGTCGGCCTGGGATCCAGGCGATCGGGGTTCGATTCCCGGTCAGGGTACATGCTCGTGTTGTGGGCTGCAGCTGATCAATGACTCTCTCATCATTGATGTTTCTATCTCCCTCTCTCCCTCTCCTTTCCTCTCTCTGAAATCAATAAAGATATATTTTAAAAAAAACACAAAAAAACAAAAACAAAAAAAACCACATTTACTGAAAGTCTTCTTTGGGCTAGAGCCTATTCTAGATGCCAGGGATACCAAGGTGAGATGACCAAGATACCCCCAAGTCCACAAGTTGGTCCGTGCCTGCCTCAAGCCCTCCTCCCTCGCTCCTTTCTTGGTGAAGGACTCGGGGCCTCCTCCCATCAAAGGCAAACCTCTCAGCCAGCTCAGACTCCCAGCTCTGCCCATTTTTTCAGATTCTTTTTATTGGTTCTCCAACCTCTCCCTCATCCACCCATGCACCATTCAAACATGTCCCAGTACTTCTCATTTTAAAAAACAATCGCATAGAAAATTACCATTAGAATATCAGTCATAACTGCTGTAGGCAAGATCCACCAATTGATGCTAAAATTATTGGTTGAAAGTTTGCATATCTAAATGTATCTCACAGGCTTCCCAATATTTATTAATTACAATGGGAAAAATAATAACTTTAAAGTTGAGAAATATGGCAAAGGCCGCCTTAACCAAGTGTTCAAGGTTAACATGATAAGCAATAAGAATACTATAAACTCACACCCCTGATATGATGAATTGGTGAAGAGCACATCAACTCTGTGGTATTCTTGCCCAAAATGGGTAATTTTAATTTAATCATAAGAAAACATCAGACAGACCCAAATCGAAGGGCATTCCACAGAATACTTGACCAGTACTTTTCAAAAGAGTTTAGGTCATGGAAGTAAGGAAGGACTAAGGAATTGTTTCACACTGGAAGAGACTACGGAGCCATGACAACTAAATATGGTGTAGGATCCTGGACTGCATCCTGGTGCAAAGAAAGAACATGGTTGTGTTCCAATAAAACTTCATGGACACTGAAATTTAAATTTCACACGTCACGGTCTACTCGTCTTCTTTTAATTCTTTTTGAACCATTTAAAAATATAAAAACTATTTTTATGGAAAAAGTGATGAAATTTGTAGTCTGCAATTTATTTAATAACATCGTAACAATGTAAATTTCTCAGTTTTTGATGATTGAATTACGGTATGTAACATATTAACATTAGAGGAAGCTCCTTGGAGGATGTGTGGAAATTCTGTAATGTTTTTGAACCGCTTCTGCAATTTTAAAATTATTTGAAAATAAAAAATAAATTTAAAAACTCCCTGGGTTCCTACAGCTGGGGTCTTCCTTCTCTATTTTCTGTCAGAGGCAAACTCCTTGAAAAAGATGCCCACACACACTGTTTGTATTCCACGTCTCATTTGCTCTACCCAAACTGCCTTGGATATTGTCACCAGTGGCAAACTGCCTTGGATATTGTCACCAGTGGCACACAGACCTCATCTTATGCGACCTCTTAGGGCATGTGCCATAGCTGACCACTGCCTCCTTGAAACATGGCGTTGGCTTCCAACATCTAAAACTCTCCAAGTTTTCCTCCTACATCTCTGACTCCACTTTCTCACTCCAACAGCTCAGTGATGAAATTTCTTAGGCTTCAGTCCTGGGCTCCTCTTCTCATTTTCTCCCCAGGGAATCCTACTCATACCCCTGGCCTCAAATACCATGTCTTTGCCAAGGATTCCTAACATTATATCTCTCTGCTAGACCTCTCTGCAGTTCTCCAGACTCATATACCCATGTAGCTATTTAATACTGGCATTGGATATTTAGCATTTAAAGTCTTGATATTCTCTCTGATATATGCTTTCCCTTCAACTCACCCCTCTCCTTAAATGGTACCACCATTCTTTCTATCCACCCAGCTCCTCATGCTAGGAACTAGGTGTCATTGCAGACATCCTTTTATCCCTCACCCACCAAATCCAGTAATTCGTGAAGTCCAAAGTACGTATCTAGAAACACTCCATTTCTTTCCATATTTACTACATCCACTATCATCTGTTGGCCAGACTACAGTGATAACCCCCTATCGGGTCTCCCTTTATTGCCTCTTGCCCCTCCAGCCCACTAACCACTAACCACAGCAACCTTTTGAAAAATGCTGCCCCAGTTATATCATTCCCCTGTTTAAACTTCTTCCATTGCTTTTGACTTCACACAGGAAAAACTCCAAATATATAAGTCCTAGCGCACGCTTTGTGACTGGGTATTTGCCTGCCTCCCACACCTCATCTCTTGCTTTCTGTGTTATGACCCTATTGCCTTTCTCTCAGTCCCTAAAATAGGTTCTTTGCCTGCCTCAGTCCTTTGCATCTGCGCCTTCTTAGAATTTTCCCTCCCCAACAATTCACTTGTGAAATCATCAGGATAGGCTAGCTTATGCTTTGGTAGCAAACAACCCCCAACATCGCAGTAGCTTATGCCTAATAAGATTTATTTATTGCTCATATGACAGTGTGATGTAGGTCAGGGTGGCTCTTCTTCTAGTGGAGACCCAGCGAGCGGTTCAGGGTTCTTCTAAACTGTGGCACCCCCATATTCATAATGTGACCTTTGTAGTGCTGTGGAAAGAGAAGAGAGTGTGAGGGATTATGCATGGGGTTTTCTCTGCCAGGTCTGGAAATGGCACACATCATATCTGCCCATACCCCATTGGCCAGATCAGTCACATGACCCTAGCCTAATTGCAAAGGAAAAAAAGTTGCAGTTCTCCTGTGTCCAGGAAGAGGAAATGAGATTGGTGAACATCAGGCCAGTCTCTGCCACATCCTGGTTAAAACCTACTCATTTTTAAGAATCAGCTTAAATAGTACTTCCTTATAATGGCATTCAAGCTCCTCTGACCTAAATTAGGACCCTGATAAATTTTATTGTAGCACACTATAATTTTCCTTTACAGCATGATCACAATGCAAAGTTTACATTTCCTTATGTCATGACTTAAGACGTATTTCTATTTCTAGACTGTAGGCCCTATGCATGCAAGGATTGCACGTTTTGCTTCCACTGTGCCTCTGGTATCTACCACAGTACTTGTTATATCACTGGTGTAAAAGTGATTGAGTGAACAAAAGAACAGTTGCACACAGTATCCCCTAGCTACAAATAGCACACTACTTGTGGAGAAGACAAATAAGTAGGCAGTCAGGGTTTAGTGCAATGACTTTCAACTGGTGTGCCACAGGAATTTTTTTATTTTTATTTTTATATATCTTTATTGATTTCAGAGAGAGGAAAGGAGAGGGAGAGACAGAGATAGAAACATCAATGATGAGAGAGTCATTGATCGAGCCCGCAACCCGGGCATGTGCCTTGCCCAGGAATTGAACCCCGATCGCCTGGATCCCAGGTCAACGCTCAACCACTGAGTCACGCCCGGCCGGGAGCCACAGGAATTTTTAAAACATGCAATACCTAAGTATTTAGTGAGGGGCACTGACCTCTTTTCCCTTACATTGTCAAATGAAAAAATGACAGCAGCCAACACAATAGCCATCTGGTGTGAATGAATCAATATTATACCTTTTTTTTTGTCAGATCAGCAAAAATTATATTTTTTGGTGTGCTGCAAATTTTAGTAATTAGTTTATGTGTACCATGCGATGAAAAAGGTTGAAAATCACTGGGTTAGCAGGATAAATGTTCCAGAGAGGTAAGCTCAGGGAGCTGAGGGCAACCTGAAGGGGCTGGGAGGATTCTCTGCTTTATCTTCCACGCAATCTAATCCAAGAGTCTGCAAACTATGACTTGCAGGCCAAATCTGGATTACTGCCTGTTTGTTTGTTTTCAGTGGCCCAAGAGTTAAGAATGGTTTTTATATTTTTAATGGTTGAAAAGAGTAAGCATACTGTGACATGTGAAAATTATGTGAAATGTAATTTCAATGTCCATAAATAAAGTCTTATTGGAACACAGCCATATCCATTAGTTTATTTACTGCTTATGGCTGCTTTCAATAGCAGAGTTGAGTGGTTGTGAGAGGCCACATGGTTAGCAAAGCCTAAAATATTTACTGTCTTGTCCTTTACAGAAAAACTCTGCTGACTTCTGATCTAGCCCATGCTTAGTTTAAAAGGTCACTTCTATGTGAGTGATGTCCAAGTGTCCATCTTTCAACCTCTCCTTTTCCCATTCTCATGTCTACTGCCACAAATTAGGCCCCCATAAGTTCTATCCCTGCAACAGTGTTTTCACCCTGCTCTCTTTCTCCCCGTCCCTTCTGTCCGTCCTTCCCACTAATTTCCAAGAGAACAGCTTTGATATTGCAACTACTGTTTGAGGCTCCCATCCTGAACTAAATAAAATATGCAGTGCTTAGCGTGGTAGTCAACGTCCTCCACACCTTACCTTTTCAGCTGTATCTCTTCCAGCATGCTCCATCAGCCTTATCTATCACTTAACCCACCTCTGCCTTTTTACCTGAAGATCTATGCTCACAGTTACCACCTCTGTATGAAATGCCTGCTTCTGGTATTTCCACCTTGCCCATCCTTTAAATTGGTTATCTCAAATGCCTCCTTGCCCTAAAAGCCTTCCCCAGCTCCTCTACTGACAATAATTATTGCCATTGGTGCAATTCTCTAACAGTCTGTATGACTTTTATTTCAAATTTTGCTTTACAGTTTCCTGTGTATATATACACAGATTGTCTTTTTTTCTCACGTTCTATTGAAAGCTGCTTAGGAGCAGGGGTTGTATTGCATTTTATTAATCTGGGCATCCTTTTGGTCCCTAGTATGTGTCTTGTACAAAATGGAAATGTCTATCCTTTGCAAAAGTCCTCATCTAGAGCTGGGGTGAATTTTTGCTAAAAACTACCTGTATTTAAGCACAAACGCCGCTTAACTTGTTTAGGGCTCACTACAGCGAGTCACACCTTTTTAAGACACGTTGTCTTCCAGCTGATGACATACCTGTGCGTCGCTACCTAGGACCCTCAGGTTTGTCCTGCAATCTCGTGCGTGAGAAAAGCTACCCTCCAGGCCCCTCGTCTGTCCACGGTGATTGGCGGACCAAACGTCCCAATCAGCCCTCCCGCCTCTTTCAGCAATAGCCAATCACAGACCCCGAGCGCCTCCCGACTACTAGACACTGTTTACTAACAGATTGAAGCCGGGGAATAGGGGCGTGACGGCTCTGGGGAGGTCAGGGAAGGGAAGGTCCTGACTGCGCGTGCGCACCAAGGGAAGTAGGCGGGGCAAAACCTCGGACCCCACCAATGGGAGTAGCCGCGCTCCTCCCTCTCCTGCCTCCCCGCCAAGCAACAACAACTCGAGGAGCGGGCGGGGCGGCTCTTGAGGCGTCAGAGCCGGTAGCCAAATGGGAGCCGGCAGTGACAGATGCGCGCGCCCCGTGCCCAATAAGCGATGGCGGCCCCAATGGCTCCGATACCTTGCTGGCTTGTGGGCGGAGCGGCTCGAAGGAGGAGGCGGCGGAGCGAGGGGCGGTTTGGTTGCGCCGTACTAGCGGTGCCAGCTGGAGGGGGAGGAGGCGGAGGAGCGAGCCGTGCGGCCAGAGCGGGAAAGAGACTCCTCGCCGCGTCCGAGTTCTGGAGCCGCCGCACCCGGGCTCCTGGGGCTGCAGCGGGAGCTGTGAGGGGCCGGGCGTCCACTGCCTCTCGGGTCCCCTCGTAGAAGCCCGCGGGATCGTGAAGGGAGAAGATGGAGGAGGAGAGCGGCAGCGGCGCCGCGGGGACCAGCGGGGATGGCGGCGCCCGCGGGGAGCAGCTCCTCACTGTCAAGCACGAGCTGCGGACCGGTGAGCGACCCCGCCCTCTGCCGGCCGGCCCGGCTCGGGGGCGCGCCCCGAGGGCCCGCGGGCGCTCGCGCTGGCCGGGGGGCGCGGGGTCGGCGCGGGGGGCGGGGCCGGGGCGGGGCCTCGCGGGCGGGGCGGGAGCCGGGGGGTCCCGGGAGGTCGGGGCGCGCCGAGGGGGTGAGGTCCGAAAGTTTTCCTGGCGCTGGGCGCTGGGGCCCGCGGGGCGGCACACAGCTGCCTGCGGGCACTCGTCTGCGAGGATGTCTTCGCGCCCCTCTCCCGCACAGGTGACACATCTGTCAGCGCATCCTGTTTGGGGTACACGGGGCGCCTTCCTCAGTGTGCGGTGAACGGTGCTTTGTTTTGGGAGCGTGACTCCTCCACCCCTCTGCTTCCCCAGAGGTGGTCCCAGGGAGGGTTTGTGGAATCGCCCCCTGAAGGTGCTGGGGTTCATGGACGAGATAAAAGGGTGGCCGTCCCCTGGGCTTTTCATGAGCGCAGCCTCTAGTGAGACACAGGGATCGCGGGCTCCAGGGACTGAGTGCTTTTATTTGCAATTATCATGAAATACTATACTTGGCCTTGAATTTCTTTCAGAGGTCTCTGGAAATGAAGGCTCGATAAATTGAAAGCTCGAGTTCAAAGTGACTCACTAGCCGGCTTAAGCGCTTATGTTCTAATGTTTGAGATCGCTGGAGTTGTCCCAAGCTTCATACTTAAATTACTTTACTCGTCGTGTGGGTCCGGGTTGTTCATTTTAGAAAACGCTTATTTGGACGAATCAGCAAGTTTAGATTATGTTTGTGGAGCCCAGTCTTGAGTTAGACAGAGGTGTTTTTTTTTTCATTTCTGAACAGATAGTATTTTAAACGAGTTGTTCGTTATTGCTATTCAATGTTCCTGTGGACCTTTGTAAAGGTTTTTTCTTCAGCTTCCTTCGCATATTAAGATATTCTTTTATTGTGTAGACACAGAGCTTATATAGCAGGTTTCACCTTGCTGTTTTGAACAGATTTCAAAGTTAGTCTGTCACAGTTCTTTCAGTTTTTCTTACTTCTAATTTGGTCGTCTGTCAGCATTCCACGGAGTGCCCGCGTGGTGACTTAATTTAAGGGGATGTTAAATGCGTGCTCACTTATTTTTTGGTCGTTGTGATTTTATGTATCAGGAGCCAATTACTCCGTAATCTATTTGAGTTCCTAACGTAACCTGTGTAGGTTTGGTTGGTTTGATTTTTCTCTCTCGATTTACTAGACAACTGATGTTTTCAAAGGGTTATTAAATTGTTTATTCTCTAAGCATTTATTCAGTATTAATATCTGATTTGTGCCAGACTCAGTGTCAGGTGCTTTCTGGTATGGAGATTTTGAATTTCTTTTTCTTACCTTACATAACGATTGACTGATTTTTATATCTAGGATTGTTCTGTACAGCAAAAGCTACTGGAAGTCATATGCTCCTCAGCCATTGACCGTGGTACAACAAGCAGCTTTTTGCTAAATGACCAAAGAGCAACCTACTTGTTATTAGTAGTCAACCAACTGCTTGGTTTCTGGGTTTTGCAAACAATGCTAGTTTTGTAGAAAACAATGAGTGCTGCTCTATTTCCCTTTCTCTGCTGTGTGAATCATCAGCTTCAAGTTTGCATTTCAGAAATTTTTCTGATGGATGGTGAGATTATACTGCATTCATTAGTACTGTTAACTGTCAAAGGAAATGGACAAGTCATTGGAATAACTGACCGGATATAGTGGTAAAAAACACTGTTAAAATATAACTTGAAAAATTCAGTCATCTTCAGCCAACTGTGCTCCTCTTGGCACACGATGCTATAATAGGCACCAAAGTAATCTGATCTGACAGTGGTCCCTTGCTTCTCAAAATGTGGACAAATATATAGCCATATTAAGTCAGCAGTTGGTGATTGCCCATTTGTGCCCCCACACTGTATTGTGTGCCGCAGGATGAATGAAAAGGCAATAAAAGTCACATATAATGACATGGAAATTGTTCCAGTTGTGTAGACTGAAGTAGCATGGCGTAGCTGGACATGGAATTGGAAGACTTCATTCTAAATCTCAGCTATGTAGCCTTGGGCAAGTCACTTCACTCTTACAGACTCACTTCTCTCATCTATAAAATGTGAAAATTGAATAAGACCCTTTGGAAAAGTGCTAAGCATGTTGCTTGGCACGTATTAAGCACCCAGGAGATATTGGTTGAATATAAATCTGGAAATCACTCCATAATAGTATATATTTTTTAAGTATGTGAATTAATTCTGTGTAATTTGGAAAACAAATCACTCATTTAGTGCTCAGGCTCTGCCACATTGCCAGGCTATCATCTTTTTCTGTGCATGTCTTCTGAAGTAGAATGCAAACTCCTCATAATCCCTGCTACTATTTAGCAGCCTATGCATATGTTTAATAACATCTAACACAAATGCTATATATTCGATTTACTTGTCTGTACTGTATTGTAAGGACCTTGAGACCTTGTTCTTTGTTCTTTGACCACATCCCTTGTCCATTTTCAGCCCCTGGCATATGGTAAGTATTCACATATTTGTTGAATGAATTCATTGAATGGATGAAAATCCAGGACCAAGTCTAATAATTTATTGTATTCCCAGTACCTTGGATATATAAGGTGGTTGATAAATTGATGACAGTGACTATAAATGCTGAAGAATGAACAGTAAAGAATTGATTAGACCAGTTAAACGTACATTACTTGAGCACTTTGTTTTCTACACTAGAATGGTACTGATGAAACTGAAAATGACCAAGAACATGTTTTGCCCTCTGATAGTAGGGGAGGAAGCCATGCAAACCAGTAATTAGGGTATGTTATCATAAGCACAATACTAAAGGATTATACAGAGTATAAAGGTAGCAAAGAAAAGATTAGGACTTTTAGGTTTCAAATAATCAAATCTAACTTGCACAATAGCAACAAAAAGGGGTGGTATTACTAGAACGATACTGGGTTATCCTACCCATTCATTTATTCAATAAATATTTTATTACCTCTTATGTATTGAGTGCCGTTTTAGATGATGGGTTATAAGGCAGATATGGTCTTCCCACTGGAAAGACAAGGTTCCCACTGGAACCAGAGACTTATCTACTCCCTTCATCTTGAATCTTTGTCTCTACATGATGACTTTATTCTGCAGTCCAACTTTTCCCACATGGGAAAGAACATGGCTGCTGACAGACCCCAAGTTTTATATCTTACTGCTTCAGATACTGGAGAGACACTGCCTTTTACTTAGGTTCAGATATTAAAAATCTCAGGGATGGTCTTTATTGGCCTCGCTCTGGTCAGGTGCCCTATTTTGGATCAGTCAGTTAAGGCCAGGGAATGGGATCATGTTCTACTAACATGACAGCTGCTACAGTAAACACATGGATAGGGTGAAACTAAACTCTTAGGAGAGGAAGGGTTGCTGGGAAAACATTTCCATAGGTGTCTGTCATTAGGAGAGAGAGCCTAACACTGAGTAGGAGGTCAAGAAAGAGCTATTAGTTATCTATTGCTGTGTAACAAATTACCCCAAAACTTAGTTGCTTATACAGCAGCATGATTTCTATGGAGTCTGGACTTGAGTTGCTTAGCTTGATAATTTTGTCTCATGAGGTTGTAGTCCACGTGTTTGCCAGGATTGATGTCACCTGAAGGCATGTAAAGGAGCTGGAGGTTCCCCTTCTGAGACAGCTGGCTCACGTGTGGTTGGCAAGGTGCTTTAGTTCCTTGCCATGTGGACCTCCCCATATGACTGCTTAAATGTCCTCATGATATAACAGCTGCTACTCCAGAACAAGTGATTGAAGAGAGAGCAAGGTAGAAGCCACAATGTCTTTTATATTAAACAGCTTTTTCGGAGATATAATTTACATAACATAAAAATCTACTTGTTTTAAATGTACAATTCAATGAATTTTAGTATATTTATAGAGTTATACAACCATCACCACAATCTGATTTTAGACCATTTCCATCACTTAAAAAAAAAAAGTCTAACCCATTTATATTAGTCACTCTGCATTCCCACCACTGATCCCTAGCCCTAGGCAACCGCTAATTCTACTTTATATATTTGCCTAGGGACAATATAATGTAATGGAATTTTACAGTATGTGGTCTCTTACAACTGACTTCTCTCACTGAACAGTGTTTTCAAGATTCATCCATGTTGTAGCATGTATCAGCGCTTCCTTTTTTAAATTGACAAATAGTAAGTATTCCATTGTATGACTATACCATATTTTGTTTATCCATTTATCAGTTGGTTGTAATTTGGGTTCTTTTCATCTTTGGCTTGCTTTTTTCACCGTTGGCTTGCTCTATACATTTGCGTACAAGTTTTTTTGTAGACCTGTGTTTTCATTTCTCTTGGGTACATTCTAAGAGTAAAATTACTGCATTACACGGTAAGTCTGTGTTTATCTTTTAATCCAAGGTAGCTGAACCAGTTCACAGTCCCACAAGCAATGCACAATGGCTTCAATTTCTCCACATCCTCATCAACACTTGTTATTTTCTGCCTTTTTGCTTATAGCCATCCCAGTGATTATGAAGTGGTATCTCATGACGGCTTTGATTTGTGTTTCCATAAGGACTAATGATGTTGAGCATCTTTTCATGTACTTATGGGCATTTGTATAGACATTTGGGGAAAATGTCTATTAAGATCCTTTGCCTATTTTTTAATTGGTTAATTTGTCTTTTAATTATTGAGATGTGAGAGCTCTTTAAGTATTCGACATACAAGTCCTTTATCAGATATACAGGGTGGGGCCAAAAGTAGGTTTACAGCTGTGAAACACAGTTTATTCTTGTGTTATTATTTATTAATTATTGTATTACTTGCCATACCAGAAACAACTGTAAACCTATTTTTGCCCCACCCTGAATGTTTTTTAAATATTTTCTCATAAAGGGGGTTGCCTTTTTGGTTTTTTGATGGTATCCTTAGAAGTACAAAAGACTTTACTTTTGACGAAGTCCAAATTATTTTTTATTTGTTTCTTGTGCTTTTGGTGGTGTATCTAAGAAATCATTACTAATCCAAGATCATAAAGATTTATGCCTCTGTTTTATTCTAAGAGTCTTATGGTTTTAGCTGTACATTTAGGTTTTGAGCCATTTGTTGAAAGACTGTTATTCTTTCCCCATTGTATTGTCATGGCACCCTTGTGAAAATCAATTGACCTGGGATATGTGGGTTTATTTCGGCACCTTCAGTTAGATTCCACTGATCTTTATCTCTGTCCTCTGACAGTTCTACACTGTCTTGACTACTGTAACTATTTAGTAAGTTTTGAAATTGGGAAGTGTGAGTCCTCCAACCTGGTTCTTCTGTTTCAAGATTGTTTTGGCTGTTCTGGGTCCTTTGAATTTCCGTGTAAATTTTAGGATCAGCTTGTCAATTTTTGTAAAGAAGCCAGCTGGGATTCTGGTAAGGATTACATTGAATCTATAGATCAATTTTGAAAATGTTGTCAACTTAGTATGTTAAGTCTTCTGATCCATGAACATGGAATGTTTTTCTCTTTATTTAGATCTTTCATTTCTTTCAACAACATTTTGTAGTTTTCAGAGTATAAGTTTGCATGTCTTTTGTCAAATTTATTTCTAAGTATTTTTTAATGCTATTGTAAAAGGAATTATTTTTTAAATTTATTTTTTGGATCATTCATTGCAAATATGTAGAGATGCAATTTATTTTTGTATATTGACCGTATCCCGCAACCTTGCTGAACTGGTTTATCAGTTCTATTAGTTTTTTAGTGGATGTTTTAGGATTTTCTGTTTACAAGATGATGTCATCTGAAAATAGAGATAGTTTTCCTTCTTCCTTTTCAATCTGCATGCCTTTTACTTAAATTTCTTGCTTAACTGCTTTAGCTAGAACCTTCAGTACAATGTTCAATAGGATGGTGAGAGAAAACATCCTTGTCTTGTTCCTGATCTTAGAGGGAAAGCTTTAGTCTTTCACCATTAAACAGGAGGTTAGCTATTGGTTTTTCGTAGATGTTCTTTGTCAGGTTGAGGAAGTTCCCTTCTTTTCCTAATTTGTTTGGGTGTTTCTATCATGAAAAGGCATTGGATTTTGTCAGATGCTTTTTCTGCGTTTATGGAGATATTGTGTGGTTTTTGCTTTTTGTTTCGTTGATACGGTGTATTAATTGATTTTTGAGTGTTAAGCCAACTTTGCATTACTGGGATGAGTCCCACTTGGTCATGGTACATAATTCTTTTTATACACTATGCTGGGTTCAGTTTGCTAGTATTTTGTTAAGGATTTTTGTGTCTATATTCATAAGAGATATTTGCTTATAGTTTTTTGGTGTTTTTTTTTTTATGATGTCTCTCTGGTTTCCCCAAAATATGCTGGATTGATTTTTGCTACCAATGAAAGATCTTACCTATTTGGTTGCTGGCACCCATACTTAGGGTCTTCTAACTAAAGACTAACAGAGGTCAGGGATGGACTGTATTTTTGGCTCTGCCCCTCTACTTGCTGTGTGACCTGGAATAGGTCATTTCACCTTTCTGAGCCCAAATTTTCTAACTCATAAAGAAAAGGTGTTGGACTTAGTTATATCCAAAGTACTTACCAGAATTAAGCTGGTTTTCTATGGAATTACTGTGGAAATCTTAGTATAGACAAAAGTCAGGAGGAGTGGGGATTTCCTTTAAATAATAATTCTGTTTTACTAAAGGATTCATGATTGAATCCCATTTAAAATAACAGTTCCTGGTGCTTTTTGAATATGATTCCATTTATAACAATTTAATTTACAATGAGCTCTTTAGGAACATAATGATTTACCTACAGTAAGAGACTTTGGAAGATTTTAGTGACAATCTTAGTTACCCGTGAGAACAACACAACTCTCCTTTTTATTATACAAGCATAAATATATATATTTGTGTCTGTGAATATTTTTATAGTACTTTTCCATCTATTCACACTTTCCTTGCGTGAGAAGAGTAGGCAGAACTTGTGCTCTATCTTTAGTTTTATAGGGTACATTAAGAAGGTTAAAAATATAAATAGATTATTGATAGTATCCTAACTTAATTCCCTAGAGCCTAGACCTTAAAGGAAAATCCCTTAACTTTCTACCACAAATTTTAGACATTAAGCAAATTATCTATTTGGGCAAAGGAGGTGGTAGCTCAGCCCTTAAATCAAGGGGGAGTCAAGCACACTTTGTATTTATAGTCCATAAAGGGAAAACCTTATCAGGTGGCGTCTCCTGTTGTATCAGACCCTCTACTCTACGTTAACCTGTACTCCAAAGCAAGGAGGAATCTGAAACCTCAGCTTCCTGGAGACGTGAGTGGTTTGGTGGGCAGGGTTGAAAAAAAGCTGGTGCTTGGTGAAAACTTCTCTAGGGAATAACTAATGTAATATCATGTTTTACTAAGCCTCACAATTAAATACACTGTTGAGAGATGTCGATCCCAAACTGCAGTGGGGAGGGAGAGCTTTTCAGTTATCTCCTTTGAGCTCCCATAATGATTTATAGCTCTCTCTATGCCAGCAGTTTTCAACCTTTTTCATCTCATGGCACACATAAACCAATTATAAAATTCTGCAGCACACTAAAAAATGTACAGTGGTACCTCAGTTTTTGAACATCTCCGTGGTTGAACATTCAGTTTATGAACGCTGTAAACCTGGATGGAAATGCTTCGGTTTTCGAACCCGCCTCGGGAGTCGAACATGCCACCCGGCTTCCGCTGAGGGCAACATCCCAAGGCCCAGCTGTGGGCTGTGGATCCCTCGGTTTTTGAATGGAACATTTCAGAGCTCTAACGGGCTTCCGGAACGGAGTACATTAGAAAACCGAGGTGCCACTGTATTTTTTGCCGATCTGAAAAAAAGTATAATTTTGATTCATTTATACCAGACTGCTATTGTTCTATTGGCTGCTGTCATTTTTAAATTAGACAGTCTAAGGGGAAAGAGGTCAGTGCCCCTAAGTAAATAGTCAGGGGTTGCATGTTTTAAAAATTCTTGCAGCACCCTGGTGGAAAATCGCTGCCCTGGGCACCTCAGAGGTATGAGCACACCTCCATTCTCTTGTTTGCCAGGGACTGTGAAGGGTCTCAAATAGAATCTGGCCCTCATTATATTTGTCTCTAGTGACACCCCTCTGGGTTCAGATATAGCTGTTCATCTGAAAACCATGTAAGTTCTTTGGACTTTATATATTTCTGAAGTTGTAAGAGAGGTGGCTATCTCACCTAAAAAAGTCAGGAAACACCCTCCCCTGTGCCTGCAGGGAGGGTAAGGAGGTGAAGTTCCTGATTAGTACAGTACCTGGTATTGGAGCTATTTTATTTCACACGAGCTTTTGTGTAAGTGTGCTTCTTTTTATATAATCAGTGTGTTCCTGGCAAAAAAACTGTATAAATAATATTTTTGTAGTATGTTAAATTATTTGGAATGTAGAAGGTGAACCTATACTTAAAAGAATTTATGATTAACTCTTGATTAAAAAGCTGTTTTGATAAGGATATTTTTTCCATTTGCTTTTCAGAGAGCATGGAAGGGAGAGAGGAGGAAGGAGGGAGAGAGAGAGAAACAGAAACATCCATGTGAGAGAGACACATCAACTGGTTGCCTTCCTCACATGCCTGGACTGGGGTGGGGAGTGAACTTGCAACCTAGGTACATGCCCTTGACTGGGAATTGAACCGTTCGTTGTGCTCTAACCTCTGAGCACACCTGCGCGGGTGTGTGGCTTTACTCTTATTATGTATATTTGGCCCTATTGTGCTATTTTCTGACACCATTCTTACAATTTTGGTAGCTGCAAACAGGTAAATGATGAAGTCTTGTGTGGTAGGCTGAATAAAGGTACTCCTCCCTTCCCCCGCACCAATGTCTAGGCCAAAACTTTGAAACCTGTGAATGTTTACTTACATAGCTGGGAGACTTTGCAGGTGTAATTAAGTTAAGGATTTTAAGATGGGAAGAGTATCCTAGAATATCCAAGTGGACCCAATGTAAACATGGGGCGTTTATAAGAGGGAGCCAGGAGGGTCAGAGTCAGAGAAGGTGATGTGAAGATGGAAAGAGAGGAAGAGAGAGCGCTGTGATGAAAACAGAGATTGGAGTGTTGTCATTGCTGGAGGGGCTGTGAGCCAAGAAAACAGGGGCAGCCTCTAGAAGCTGAGGAACAGGTATCCCCCTAGGGTGTCCAAAAGGAACATAGCTCTGCGGTCCCCTTGATTTTAGCTCCATACGACCCAGTTTCACGCTTCTGATCACCAGACCATAAGAAAACAAATTTAAACCATGAAGTTTATGTTAAGTTTTTGCAGCAGCAATGGGCAACTAATACATCTTGCTTAAGATTGGATGAGCCAAGAGAGAATTTTACCCAGGCCCCGGTAACTGAGTATGATAGCAATGTGAAGCAGTCAGTTATTCAAACCGCTATTTTAGTAGAAAATGGTGACAAGTGTTGTGCTTAGTAGAAGTACAATGGTATCCTCTCTAAGGAATCCAAGAAGGCATTCCTTTCTGATCTTGGTACCAAGCCTAGTTGAGCTGCTTTTGACCAGCTGTTCTGTTTTTCATAGGAATCCTCTGAAGTGGGTTACTGAGCAGGAACCCTTTTATCAAGTTGGTAGCTTCAAATCTCAGGCCTACACCACATAAAGTTGTGGTCTGACATGCATCTTGAGCCTCTTCCTAGTATCATTTTATGTCCTTATACTTTATTTTTAGTATTTTTCTTCTTTTGTTATACTTTAGTTAATCCAAGTAATTTGCCTTAAATCTTTTCTGGACCATTTATTTAAATATAATTAAATAAATTCACATATAAACACTTGCATACATATACCATAAATAATATGGAAAATATGGGGAGATACTTGATTTTCTCTCCAGTGTTTTTGCTTCTTAAAGAAACTCCATCATATAGTGTTTGTGTATTTTTACATTTTCCAAAAATGGAAAAAAGTGAGGTCTCTAATTAATTAATAAATAGCACTTTTGGTTTTTAAAAAAATACATAATGAGACATCAGTAAAATAGAAGAATACTTCTAAAGAAGAGTTCTAGTGGCAAAAAGGTGGAGAATGCCCACTGGCTGTCCCGTACCAGGCAATTTCCACGTTAGTGGAATACTCCATCGTTAGCTGGAACATTTAGTCACTGAAGCACTCGGTCCTCTAACCACATCAGTAATCTGGAGGGCAGTTATATATGTTTTTCTTAGAGGACAAGCTATTTAAATATGTAATAAGGATAATGTTTCACTTCATTTCTAAATATGATGCTGCATTAAGAGGCATGAACACCGAATCTTAGAGGTAGATTCACAATAGTCCTTTCCCATGGACTTGCCCCTGCTTTTCCTTTGGGTATAAACGGCATTTATTTGTTAGGAAACACCATAATTAGGGCTAGATTAGGATATATCTAACGGGGTCAGGCACATATCAAACTCATGACTTTGACCTAATTTTGCCATGTATAAGTTGGGCAAAACAGCCACAGTTTTTTCCATCCACTAAAGATTTGTTGAGTTCAGCACAGTACGAAATTCTGGCTTTCAGCAGGCACCAAATTAGACATGGCTGCTACCCTCATTGAACTCTATCTAACAGAAAGAACTTACATACGTGATCATGCAGGTAACTATATGATGGCAATTGTGATAAACTATGAAGAAGTACGTTGTGTGAGGGTGAGGGAAGGCTTCTGTGAAGCAGTATTGTTCAAGTAATGTCCTTGTTATTATGGGGTGCTGAGTGTGTGTGTGGGGGGAAGCATTTCTGCCAAAGGAAGTGACAGATGGTCCTAAAGGGGACATGCTTGGCACAGTGGGGTTACTGAAAAAAGGTCTCTGTGGCTTGAGTATCACATCCAAACCTGAGAATCGCAGGCAATGGGACTGGAAAGGTAGCCAGTCTATTTCATGCAGGGTTTTGTAGATTATGATAAGGTGCTCAGGCATTGCCCTGAGTTGAAGTTCAAGCCATTGAAGGAGTTTTTAGAGATGTGTTTTGCATTGTAAAAAATGACTTCCATTGCTGTGAGAAGAAAGGAGGAAAGATTGTATTAATGGAGGCCAGTTGGGAGGCTGTTGCAGAAGTTCAGATGGGATATACAGGTTTGGATTAGGTAACAATTAGAAATTAAGAATTGTAAATATATTTGAGATGTATTTAGAAGATAGAATCAACAGAATTTGGTGTTGTATTGATACGGGATTTTCTAGCTAGAATAAATGTTTGATGGTGTTATTTGTTCAAATGGTGTATTAATTTCCTATTGCTGCATAACAAATTATTACAAATTTAGTAGCTTATAATAGCACCCATTTATTAGCTCACAGCCCAGTAGGTTAATTCTCATGGCTGAAATTAAGGTAGCAGCCAGACTGAGTTCACATCTAGAGGCTCTAGGTAAAAATCCACTTCCAAGCTCATTCTTGTAATTGGCACATTTTAGTTCATGCAGTCATCAGCCTGAGGTCCCTGTTTCCTTGCTGGTTGTCAGCTGGGGTCCTCTGTCAGCTCCAAGAGAGACCATCTGCATTTCTTCTCATTTGGCATCTTGATGTTCAGACCAGCAAATGTGTGTCAAATCCTTTCCATGCTTTGACTCTCTGACTTCTAGATCCCCTAATCGCCTTATGCGATTAGGTCAGATCAGCCTAGATAATATTTCTCATAATTATCCACGGATTTGGGACATTAATTATGTCTAATTACATCTGCAAAATCCCTTTATCACAAGAGTGGTATCTTATATTCACTCACTCAAGGGCAGGAGGTCATGCAAAGTGTCATTGGGTTCATCTTAGAATTTTGCCTTAGAATTCACAGATGGCAAACCAGGGGTGATGCATATGGGGTCGGCAGAAAAAAGATCCAGTTTTATACAAAGTTTGAGATGTCTTTGACATATTTTAATGGACATATATGGTAATAGTAATCATGGTTAATGAAAGCTTACTACATGCTTCATAGTAGGTGCTTTCATCAACTCATTTAATCCACATAAAAAGCTTATGAAGTGAATATTATTATTATTCCGATTTTCAGCTGAGGAAACAGTCTTAGGTCACTGACTTGCTCAGGGTTACCCAGGAAGTAAGTAGAAGAACTAGTTTTGATACCCATGCAGCCTGGCCCAAAGGCTCATCTAAACCACTGTGTTTTATGTCATCAGTGGGATATGGATCTGGAGCTTGGAAAAGAGTCTAGGCTGCAGGTAAAAATCTTAGCATCATCGCACTTAGATGACATTTAGTGAGCAGGTGTAGAAGAGATCACCTTAGGAGAGATTGTAGACGGGAGAGAGAGGAAAAGGGCTCAGAACTGAGGCCTGAAAAACTCCAAAGCTTAGAGCATGGATAGAAAAGGAAGTGCTAAGAGGGTACAGAGAGAAACAGCCAGAAGGAAAACCAGGAGAAAACCGAGGAACACTGGGGTGGTATGGAAGCCAAGGAGAGAAGGTGCTTCAAGGGGTGTTGGCAGATCCGGCTCATCAGCTAGTGTCCTTGTCAAGAGCGATCTTGGTGGAGATTTGGCGGGAGGAGCCAGGGTGGAATGGGTTGAAGGGTGGATGCATGCGAGGACAACTTTTGAGAGCCTTGGATCTGGTGAGGATTAAAGGGAGAGAGACTTAGCCAGAGGCGAATGTGGGGTTTGGGGGTGTGCGTGTTATCTGTTGTTGTTTTAAGATGAGCGATGCTAGAACATGCTTAAATACCACTAGTCTGGATCCATGACAGAGAGAGAGATTCAAACTGCACAGACAAGACAGGCTAGCTGGTGACATCAAGGTCCCTGAGAAGGCTGCCATGGGGATGGTGTGCGGGGTGGGGGGGTGGGGGATTGGCCTCTGATAAGAGAAGGCCCACTGCTTCTATTATAACAGGAGGGAGAGGATACAGGTGCATTTGTAGATTTGGTGGCAGGAAGATATGGGAGTTTTGAGCTCATGGATTTATTTTTTCTTCTCTGTGAATTGTGAAGAAAAGGCAATTCTTTATTCAAGAGGAAAAATAACATTCATTGTTTAAAAAAATTGTTATTCTGGCCTTTTAAAATTCCTAGCTATAGAAAACCACACAAGTTGACACAAATTTACGTGCTACCAGGTGAAACTTTATATAAAGTGTTGTAGAACAGCTTACAGAGAGGTTTTCAGGCACAGCCATTGAAATGCTCTATGCTTTCCATAGAGGTGAGTTCCTGAACATGTTCTCTAGAACATGCCAGAGTTCTTAGTAAGCATCATGTTCTTTTTCTTCTTTTTGAAGTGTTTTATATTTAATTCAGTTCTCAGTTAAATTTATTTGGTACACACACTGGGGGGGGGGAAGCTGTTTGTTACTGCTTTATAAGCATTTGTTTTCTTACTGACTTAGTTTTCTTATTGGCTCAATCATGTATTCCCAAAATCAGTTGGATAAATAAACACCGCTATTTTACACACCAAAAAAGTACAATGAATCTTGAGGGTAGGTGACCCTGGCAATAAGAGAAAAGTGGACTCTGGCAATAAGAGAAAAGTGGGCCGCGCTGTTTTAAAGTGCACAGATATTAAATTTAACTTTGTTCTGCCTCCAGCAGAATGCTGTCCAGAGACATGGTTTGAGGCCCAACCGCAAATCTAAACAACTTCAGAATAGCTTGCCACCTGGCAGTTAAAAGGAACTTAATGTGCTAGCTATTTAGCTTATTTTCAAGCTTATTTTCTAGAATTGAGCTAATTGAAGCCTGCAGACAGTTAAAGATTTTAGATCTCAGAGTTACACATGTGCTGTCCAAACTATGCTGGATAACCCCTAAATTGGAGCTTATCTAGTAAATTGTTTTATAAACGTATTTTCCCCTGACAAAAAGAAACAAAGCTAAAATAGCAGAGGAAGGGTTTTTTTCTCACTGCATACAATTGTCACCTTTTGACTGAAACTGAATTAGCCCAAGAAGCTTATGTTTTTGTAATGTTGAGTAAGAAAAGACAAGTGTTTTTTTGGTTTTGTTTTTTTAATCCTCACTCAAGGATATGTTTTTATTGATTTTGGGGGGTGGGAGAGAGAAACATCGATGTTAGAGAGAAACATTGATCGGTTGCCTCCTGGATGCGCTTCGACCAGGGATCGAACGTACAACCTGGGTACGTGCCCTGACCAGGAATTGAACCTGCCACCTTTTGGTGCATGGGGCGATGCTCCAGCCAACTGAGCCACCGGGCCAGGACAAAAAGGCAAAGTTTTATAAGAAAAGTTATTTTACAGCTTTATTGGCTTGGTCCCAATAAATTAGATGCTAAAAACATATTTCCTAGTTGGTATATTAAAAACAAATCCAAACGTATTAAATAAAGACGACTGTGTCAGCTTGTGCTCTTGCATCTCTTTGGAATCGTCTCTTCCTCAGACAGCTTTATCTTCCTCTTCCTTTCCCTGGCCCTTAAACTCCTCTTCCCTCAGATGCAGTTGAGTATCATTGAAAGAAATCCATGGCCCTCTAGTTTTTGCTGTTATTCCCTTTTCACCAGTTTTTGAAGGAGCAGGTTATACCAGCTGTTTCTACTTCTTTATCTCCCATTTGTTCTTTGATGTGCTGTGACATCAGGCTCCCACCTCAGCTGAAACTGTCTCTGAAATGGCTACTGTCTCCCTGGTTTCCTAAGCAGGGGGGAATGCCTCTATGTAATCTTAACCTCTTTAGAGAAGTTGGTTCTGAAGTGTCGTTCCTGCCCTCCCTTACCCAGTGACACTGCTCTTCCCTTGTGTTCTCTATCACTCACAGCCCCAAACCCTTCTTCCACTGGCCGTGAGCCCTCTGCTTGTCTCTTAAATGTTGGTAATTCACTGTCCGCCTTCATTTCTTGTATCAGGGATCAAATATTGTCATGGCTTGAACTACCATCCAAGTTTGTTTTCACTTAGATCTCTTTCTTGAGTTTTTATCGGTTACTTCCAACTGCTACTGAACATAAAACATTTGGATAGCCCACAGGTATCTTACCCTCTCAAGATGAATAATGCTTTTCCCTCCAGCTTTCTGTATTTTATGCAGTGTCATTGTCATTCTCCACCCTGCCAGACCCTTCCCCTGCCTCGCATTCTCCCCACCCACCAGTGTGCTCCCCCAGTGTGTCAAGTATAACTCTGAAGCATCTCCTTCATCTGCTCCTTGTTCACCATTGCACAGCACCGTCTCAGTTCAGAGTCTCACCTAATGGCAATAGCTGTTGTTTATTGAGCTTTATGTGGTAGGTACTCTGCCAAGCATTTTGCATGTCTCATGTAATTTTTACAACACACCTATGTGATTGGTATTATATCTGACACCTCTGGGACACAAGCTTACTTCCCATCTGCATCACTCAGAGTCCAGCTGTGGCACTGATAGTTCTATGTGGGCATTAACTCACTTCTGGTTGATGGCATCTCATTTCAAGCATGCATGCTGCACATTTTTCACTTTCTGCCCCAGAACTTTGACTCTTAGTCCAAGGCTTAGAACCTTATGGGAGCTGACTCAACAAGTACAAGTGCACACCCCAGAGTATAGGGTGTTAATGCCCCACTGAGACAACTCTCAACTAATGGAGGATGGGAGTCAATAGCAAATGCTTCTCTGTCTTGATCCTAGAGTAGACTAGAAAACCCTGAGAGACACTCTATACATTCCTCAGAAGGTCCAGATTCAACGGAGCTGATAATGTGTCCTTGTACTGGCTTTTCCTTCTTCCCTGTTTCAGTCTCCTGAGTTTTCCTCACTCCTCACTGGGGTTACCTTCCAAATAAATTGCTTGCACAGGAGTCCCAGCTAAGGTGGGTAGTACCAAAAGTGGCTCTTGAAAGTATACTTTGGATGGGATATTGGAGTTGACCACCAATTGGTGAAACTGCAACAAGGATATCACTGCTGGTGGTAATGGTGGTGATAACCGTAGCATGTGTCACAGAACAAATGCTGACTCCCTTTCACTTGCAGGGGTCTGGGACTAGCACTGAATGGAAGGTAAAGAGTTGCGTTATGTAATAGCTCTGGGACTTGAGTGGAATGGGGACAATGGTGGTTATAAGGACTCTGAAGTTGACTGACCTCTTTTACCTTCAGAAGGCTTGGAAACAAGAGAATGACAGACTTCAGGCCAACTGGTTTTCATTCCCTTGAGTTTAAATAAGTTCCTCCCTGTCACCATTATGTAGTAGCTACACCAGCTTCTCCTTGAAGACTCAATGACCAATATATTTCTTCTCTGTTTTATTGAGACATAATTGGGTTAACGTCGTAAGTTTAAGGTGTACAAGATGACGATTTGACACACACACATTCAGTGTTGGAGGCAGAAGGGAGCTTGAGCTGTGCTCCATCAGTTCGCTCTTAAGTACCACCTTACATGATCTTCTAACTTCCATTCATGCTTTGACCTACTGCCTGACAGTGTCTTGTCCCAAGTATGTTCAGTGCGCATCATTTCCTTCCTGCTCTAGGGCTTCTCTGAGGCCCACTCAGCAGGAAGCACAGGTAGGAGGGCACAGAGGCGAGTTGAGCCCAGGTGCCCAGAAGTTAATGCTCAGCCTGGGGGCCAGGAGTGAAGGAAGACATGCTTCTCCTTGTCTTTGCACAGGTAATTCTAGGAGCTATCTAATCATGCCTTAGAGAATCTTGGCAGGATTGAGCTCCAGTTGCCCACAGCAGTGAGCATCTCAGTAAGGTGCCCTTTTACTGGCCATGCTCCCTTCCAATTTTACCTTCCTTGGTCCATTACTCCTCCTCTCAATGTACAAATCCCTTTCAATGTTTTGTTTTTGGGAGGAACCCAGGCTCAGATAAGTACAGTTGTGTGCGTGTGTGGGCACAACTATCTAACTACCTGGTTGTCATCCATCCATTACAAGTAAGGGGCATAGCATGGTAAACATAATTGCTCAGCACAGCTTTAGTAAATCATAGAGTGTGAGTTCTAAACTGAGTTTATCTGAAGCCAAAACACAGTCTCTTCCTCCTTGATTATACTACCTTCCCACCTGTCAAGATGAACTCACTAGGCCTTAGTAGCTTCTCCTTTAAAGTCCTAAGTGATTTGCCCTTACCTGCCTGTCCACAGGAGTTGTTGACAGTTCACCCATCTAAAGTTGTCCCATGTATGTGCTCATCCCTTTGCCAATACGATTTGAAGTCCTTGAGTGATGTTTCCCCTTCTCCTTGCCATCCTGTAACTTAATACTATGATCATATCCTACATAATAAGGGGAAAGGGAAGGAAGAAAACAGACACCTCTCAGATACACATACACACACAAAGTTATTCATAACAAGATAAGGAAAATATTCATGACGACTACAGCCTTCATTTCTGAAACTGGTCACATGATTCCTTCATCACTGTTCTTCAGGGATAGCCCAGAAAAGAGCTGTAGTGTGGTAACCGTCTGCTTTTGGGTGGTGCTTTCCTATTGTGCAGAACCGTTAAACCAGGCCTGAGTCTTGCCTCTTTTGTCCATTGATCTTAGGGAACCCCCATGAGGCTACAGGTGCAGGCTGGGAGTATGAAGGCAATACAGCAGGAGTGGGGACCATGGCTTTTGTGCCTTCAGAGCCTGGTCTGCCCCAGGCTCATGTACACCACTTCCACTTGATGCTGGACTCAAAGTCCACCAATTTAAATATTAATCTTGTCCAAAAACACCCTCATGGAAACGCCCAGAATAATGTTTCACCAAATATCTGGGCACCCTGTGATCCAGCCAAGTTGACACATAAAATTAACCATCACAAAGAACATCGGACAATTGACAAATCACAATCGGGACCATAGATTAAAATATTTTATTAGTGTTAAATTTTTGGAGTTTGAGAATATACTGAGGTTACTTAAGAGAACTTTTAGGAGATATACACTGCAATAGTAAGGGGTAAAGAAAGATGCATGATGATGTGTGCAAACTGCTCCAAAGTAGATCAGAAAAAATGTGCTATATGTGTGGGTGTGTATGAGTGTGTAATAAGAAAACAAATGTGGCGAAATGTTACAAATTGATTATGAATATGGGAGATGTCTGTTATTTTTACAACTTTGGATTTTGAAATCATTGTAAAATAAAACAAAAAAATGTAAATGGACAGGGAACACTATAATTGTGTTTAGAAGCACAAAAGATCTGTAACTTTTCATATGGCAACATAACTGTACTGATACCCTTGCCATAAAACTGGAAGTGTTAACTGTGTAACATGGTTTCAGGAGAATGGGTTACACAATTCATGTCTGAAATAAGCAAAGGAGGGGACAATAGGGGAGTGGCATTCTGCTGTAGAGCTCTAGGACCTGTAACTCCCTCCAGGGCACCCCTTGACCTTTTTCTTCTAATTCTCAGACTTAGTGTAGAGCATGGTTGTGGTGGAGAAAACATAGTTAAAACTGAAACAGGAGAGGAAGGGATAGGACAAGGAAGGATGAATTTAATTTCTTTGGTCCCCAGTGTTCACAGAATGAAATTAGATAGTTCACTGTGAGTTAAAATGAACATTTTTAAAAAGTAGCATTATTCTTGAAAAATGAGTTGGCAGCAGCCCTATGAAAGTTTATCATTGTAAGCACAAATTATTGCAAACTGATATTTGATTCAAAGCTGCTACGTTTAAATGCTAATAAAACCAAATTGGCACTATTAGCAGCATGTAGTCTGAAAAACAGAAAAAAGGAAAGGCTGTTGATAAATACTTTCTCACAATAGAGTTAAGTGTACAGGTGACAGTAGAATTGCAGTGGAAAGCGAGGTTATGACTTAGGAACAAAATAGGGCTGTATTTTCTTACATCAATTTGAAACCTGATCCTTGGGAATGTTACTTTGGACTATTAGAAACTATTTTAGTGCTTGCATGGAAGGTATAATTTAAAATGTATCAACAAATACTAAAATAATTTTGCCTTGCTGTAATGGTTTAAGTTTTTAGCATTTATGTTATCTAATTTTTGGCTTGCCAAAATGCTGACGCATGAGTGACTTCTATTGTAGAGGAAAGTATCCGTTAACATAAGCATAAGGAAAGCTGTGTGAGTGTAAATAGCGTGGTTCTGTTCTTTGTCTTCGAGATTTAGATTTGAAGCATGATTGTCTTTAAACTGTCAGATAATAATTTATGAACTAACACTGAGGGAACTTGCTTTTGAAACTAAGACATAAAACCTTCTGTGCAATCTTTTGTGCTATATTGTCCCCAAGTTATCTTTTTCTTCACATTTTTGATGTATATTAATTCTGTCATATGGTATGGCCTAGAAATGAAGTATTCTAATTGACTGTTCTTTTAAAGCTGTGTTTTATGATAATTGTGAATTTTCCAATAATCCGACTACAGGAAAATTCTTTACTGTCCTTTGGCTATTGTCATTTGGAAATCCCACAGACATTACATATACTTATTTTTAATTCATAAAGTTTTCTTAAAAAATATATCTTTATTAATTTCAGAGAGAGGAAGGGAGAGAGAGAGATAGAAACATCAATGATGAGAGAGTTGTCATTGATCAGCTGCCTCCTGCACAGCCCCCACTGGGGATCAAACCTGCAACCCGGGCATGTGCCCTGACCAGGAATCGAACCGCGATCTCCTGGATCCTAGGTTGACGCTCAACCGCTGAGCCACGCCAGCCGGGCTTAATTCATAAAGTTTATGTTCACCAAATCTGTACGTACCCACACAGCTGCATATTAGTGATATACTATTAAATTGCATACTATTTTAGCAAGGACAGGAGAACTTGTAACATTTCAGAATAATGCATCAATAAATAAATAACCTGCCTGTGTCTCGCTGTGCCCTCTTGTCCCTTCCTTCGCCTGCCTGCACTAATCGCAGATTCCTGGGTATGCTGTGATCTGTCCTGTTCTTGGTGCTTTTCTGTATATTTCCTTCTGATGTACAGGCTTTTTTCTGCCCTGCTGTTCATCAGCACCTAACTTCCCCAAACCTTCAGATGTGGTAAGATGCTCTCTTGTGCTCCCCTGGTCTCTCTGCCCCTCATGCCTGAGTGCCTCTGCACCCTGCGCTGCTTGGCATCACAGAGTGTGTCTGCTTCAGTTTCGTCAGTGCTTTACACAGTATCAGATACGTGTCAGCATTCAGAATGCTTGTTCAATAAGTAGACTGTGTAGTTATATGTAGAATATGATGATTACATGAAACCTACAAAATATATTGGTAAGGAGAAGAAAAACGTATTACCCGAGTAGTGGGCACCACAATTCCTAGTATGGTGGGAACTGCCCTGGGGGCATTGCCTTAACAAGTTCACTTAGGGATGTGTGTATGGATGGTAGCAGTAGCTGAGAGGTCAGAAAGGGAGGAAGCGGCTTGACCGGAAATAAGGGGAAAGATTTGTTGGTTTTGTTCCTAAGGGGAGAGAAAAGGAGAAAAGTCAGAGAAATGATTCAAGGCCAGGAGCTAGATGAGGTAATGGCCCCCATCCCCCAAGGGTGGAAGATGGAGAGAGATTAAGAATGACCCTACTTCAAGGTCCCTTCTCTTAGGACTTTAATAGGAACCTTGGGGGTGTGGGAGGCTTTGGCTCTGTGGGTTTGGAGTCCATTAGCCTAGATTATAAAGGACTGACAAGCCCCAGCTAATAACTAGGATACATGCACAAGAAAAGACTGGAAAGGAATGCCCCAAGTGAGGGTAGCTAGTATTAGGTTGGTGGGGCTACAATCGCCCCACCCCTGAGACTTTCTCCGTTCTAGGTCATAATAAAAGAAAAGTTTTAAAAAGAGATACGTGATCTTTTTCACATTAGTATTTGGAAATTAGAGGTTAATGTTGATTTCTTAAATATTGAAGGTGCTAGAAAGGGGAAGGTGAAACTGATTATTGAGGAATAGGGAATTTGGGCCAAGATTAAAACTCATTTCTTTCCCAAACCAGGAACTTTTTGATTAACTTGTTAGGCTTTGTTTTCTTTCTCTTTTTTAATTGATAGCTACTGTCTCAAAGAGGGGGAAAAAGTACCTGAAAATTGGACAAGGTTTTGTGTAGACAGTGTTTAAATTTTAGAAGTTGATGGTGTGTTCTGTAGACTCTAGATCTATAATAAATTACAGCTTAATTATTTCAGTTTCAGCTGTAACAGCTGTAGGTTTCTCTTCTTCATATTGCATTCACAACTGAATCTCACAATGTTACTTTTATAATTGTTCTCCTTTCCTTCTGAAATGAAAATAAGTCAGAAAACCATTGACAGGATAACAGTATACTACTGCAGTGTCTTGTATAGATACATATTGCTGTTAATGACATGTTCCCAATGGTGGCAAATAGGATTTAATGCTGGATCATTAAGTCGTTGGTTTTCTTTTCGTGGTCTGATTTCATACATGTAGCTATAGTTATCATCACAAAAGACTGATGTATAAACTCAAGTGACACTTTCTCAACTTACAGTCGAAATATAAATAACATTTATGTGCAGTCAGACCAGACCTTGGTCAGCAACCTCGGTACTTGAGTTCTGGCTAAGAAAGAATTCAGAGCCAAGACTCAAATACAAGCAAAAGTTTACTTAGAAAATCACAGAGGTGGAAGAAGTGAGCCAACTGAGCTATGTGGGCTCAGGGAACAAGTACCCTTGGAGCTTAGGAGGGAGAGACAAGGAAAATGCTCCTGGGAGAAGGGGCTGGGAAAAGGCTCCCTTGTGCTCCATAGAGAGAGCCTGGAAGAGTCCTCATCCTGAGGGTATTTATCTAGAGGTCTCAGGGGAGCATCCCAATAGAATATTCATCAGCCTTCCAGGTATGTTCTTTAAGGATGGTGGTCTCTACTGATTGGTCAGTGCCAGGGGAGGGGGTCATTAGTCATTGTAGCTGGTCCTGATGTAAGCCATGACTCACTTGTCTGGTTTTGATGCTTTTCTGGGCCTGGAGCTGAAACACAACTGAGGCCTAGATGTATTAGATGCAGTGAGAACCTCATTGTCCTGGGGGCTTAATGCTTAAGGTCTATTCTTCAGCCCCCTTGTTTTTTCCCCCTCTAAGGGGTCTAACCCGCATGACTAGCAGCATAGCAAGGGAGGAAAGATCAGTGGAGGGTCCCAACCACATGACAAGTGGTATGTAAGGTAAAGGGGTCTAAACTCCATGACCAGCAGTATGCTAGGAGAGGAAAGGCCACCCTGGGGGCCAGGCCCCAGGACAGTTTTGCTTGTTGCTGGGCACTGGGGGCTTTCTGCCCAGATGACCTTCAGTACCTTTCTAAGTTCTCAATTGGGACCCCTATAACAAAATACATTAACAAGAGGAAATTATACATTTTACTTATATAAGTTTTATGTGACACTGGAGCCTTCATAAGGAAATGACCCGAAGAAACCGTTAAATCTGAGTATTTTCATATTAGCATTGCTGAAGAGTGGAAAGCTGTGGAAAAGGGGTGTGATAGGACAGTGGGTCTGAGGAAAGTGTGGTAAGGTGGGTGACATTTAGGAAGGCCTATTTGTTCAGACACCCCTCTGTGTCCCTTGTCTTCAGAGATAAGGATGCTCTTTTCCTCTGCGTCAAGGGAGGGCATTTGGCACAGGAAGGGTTTATGACTTGCTCCAGGGGAAGGTCAGAGAGTCCTTCCTGCACACACTGTTTCTCAGATTCCTTCAGCTTGAAACACTCAGCATGCCAAGTGCTCTCTGTTTTGGGGGTAGAATGTCCTGAGCCCCATCAGCATTGTCTCTTCTCTGCAGAACTTTAGTTTCTGTCTAGAACGGCCTGCATGGCAGCCCTTTTAGGATGTCCTGCATTACCTCAAAATCAGTGTTGAAACCCCACAACTTCCCCTTTCAGCCTGCCTGTCCAACTTCCCCTTTCAACGAAATTCTGTCAGTCGTTTCTGTTCAGACCAGACCCTCGTAGCACACATCTAGTTTATTGCAATAACCTCACCATCTTTTAGCATAGTCTTTCCTTGCTTTGTCCACATGGCACCTTACTGCCAGAGTAACTTTTTAAAATATGTTTTTATTGATTTCAGAGAGAAGAAGGGAAAGGGAGGGGGAGAGATAGAAACATCAACGATGAGAGAGTCATTGACTGGCTGCCTCCTGCACACCCCCTGCTGGGGATCGAGCCTGCAACCTGGGCATGTGCCCTGACCGGGAATCAAACCGTGACCTCCTGGTTCATAGGTTGATGCTCAACTGCTGAGCCACACTGGCCAGGCCAGAGTATTTTTTTCTAAAACCTTACTTTCACCTTGTCAGAAGCCAGCATTGCTTAGGGATTCTATTAAAACTAGTTAATCTGACACTCCAGGCTCTGAACCAGCAAGGCTTATGTACTTGTTTGTTACGTTTGTGCCGTTCTCCCCACATAAACCAGTACTATTAGAGCAGCCCTCCCATTGTCTCTACTAGGAGAGACTTACTCCTCCTTATGCCTTTGCTCTAGCTATTCTTCTGGCTCAGAGTTCCCTAGCTGTTGTGTCACCTTCACCATTTCAAATCCTGTACTTCTTAGTTAGAGACCTAACACCTGCTCAGGCCTTAGTGTAGGCACTCCTTGTATGTGTGAAATGAATGAATAAGGGCCTCTATTCTCAAAGAGTGTTTCTAACTAGCTTTGCATGTAAATGATATTCCCCTTAATGTCCACAAAAGCCATAATCTTTTCTATTAAATTACATTTCTTATAGCTTATTGCAAGTTTAATAAGTGATTAATTTATTGAATAAAATCTGGTATGTGAATGCCTTAGTCATATACAAAAAAAAACTTACTTGAAATGGTTTCAAAACATTATTTTCTTTATTTCTACTTTCATTGTAAAAGTGCTTTCAAATTAATCCTTTTCTTAGCTTTAAGACAAGTGACTCATTGGATCTAATCATGGTTTTACCCATTGTTTTCCTCCGTAAAAGTGGGAAGTTCCAAGTTAAATGTATCTCACAACATACAAAATTGATCATAGATAATATGTATTATGGATTACATTTGTTAATAGAATTGACTAGAAGGCTGAATGAGAAGCCATTTATCAATCATAGGTTTATGGTTAAGATTCCAGAAGAATGTGCTAAGGATTAATAATAACTATCTTTGAGTGGTGGGAATATGGGAGATTTCCTAGGTCTACTTTATGCCTATTTATATTGTCTATTTTTTTAAAAAACATGAACCTAGATTATTTTATATTAATATTAATAATAATAATACAAACAACAAAGCTATTTAAATTTGGGAGAAAAGACAGTTATCCTGTTAGGCTAAATTTATTATTTAAAAAATTACACCAGTCATATTTTCCCACATTGCAAATAACCCTATTAATATTATATAAGGAGTTGAAGGAATCTAGTTATAGTTGTAAGGAACCAAGTATTTTATATTCATTGATAATACAAGATTTTTTCTTTCCTACTGTTAATAATTCAGACTTTTCTAAAGGGAATCATTTAAATATTGAAATTTGTTTGAGTTTTGACAGTCTTTTTAACAAAAATCCATTGACTTCTTGTAAAGGGCTTAAGTTCAGTCTTAAAAGTGATTTCCTAACCAGAAAGTATGCATTATAGAATAACACGAATCAAGAAGTGAAGGATTTTCAATGGGATAGTTCCTAATATTTTAATAAGAAAAAGATTGTTTAAAATTGCTTTGTGAAAGCATTAAAACTGTTCACACCTATCTTTTCTAAATGAGTAAACTTAGTAATGCATTAATGTAAAAAAGCTGTAAATTCTTTTCATGAAAGGAGACTGTCTAAGCAGATTAACAATAAGAGATAAACCTAAAGTAGACCTTGAAAAGTTTAAAAATATTTGTTTTAGTCCAAGTTTACTAATATTTAACAACTCATATGGTGTGGACATCAAAATAGATGTCACATATAAACAACGAATATGGTCATACTGTTATGCACCCAACTAACTAGTATAGTCTAAGTTTTTTAAGTTTGTTGATATTCTGTTATTTTACACATTTGTGAAGAGTTTTCATTAGGCATTGTTTTTATGGGAAAGAGTAAATCTTTTTAGTTGGGATATAGGTGCTAAGGGTGTGGTTTTGGTGCCATCAAGCTGTTATGGACAGAAATCCAGAAATGCCCAAACTCTGCCCAGCCAATCTATTCTTATCCCCCAGGAGTCATGATAGAACTGTCTGCATGAAACAGTTGCCAGTGAGACTCAAAGTACCACATTAATGAAAGCTGTGCCAACTTCCAGCACACCAGTGTAGAACTCTTCTTAAATTTAAGTGGCATTGGTGCATGCGATTTAGGCTTAAGACCTAAGTGAGAACTCCTACTTCCCTCCCAACCCCATCTGAGTAGAGTCTTGGGACCACCTGTTGAGGTGTGTGAGTTAGAAGGTTAGAGGGGAGAGCAAACTAGTGAGTGAACACCAAGTGCCCAACGAACCTCTGAATCTATTTAGTTAACTAACTACTGTATTATATAGTGGAGAAACACAAGAGAATGGCCATTCAGCCCCAGGGGGTCAGGCTAGGCCAGAAATCTGAGGCAAAAGAACAGACCTTGTGTGGACTCTACCTACTACTAGCTGTGCCCAGTCAGAATTTTGGACTCTTGAATACTTAGATTAGTAACCTCTCTTACCTTTGGGGAGAACTAGGCAAGGGATGGGCAGAGGCATACCTGGCAGAAGAAAAGGAGCTCCTACAACCACAATAAAATACCATTCACTTTCATGTGAAGAAAGACAGCGGACGGTTCTCTCTCTCAATATAGTACAGGATCCAGGCATGCAGGTAACTCCACACCATATGATCAGAATACTATTTTGGACTTTCCTAAAGCATGGAATGACTCAGACATGCAGAAGATTTCTGTAATTGGCTGATGTTTATTTCACCTGTAGTGTGAAATTATGTAAATATTTTAAGTCTTGTTCTAATAAACATTAGTATTGTTGCTGGGAAGTCTAAGCTCTTGATCTTAGGTTAACAGTTTAATGAAGAGAAATGTGGTTTATTTTTAGACTTTCATGCTCAAAGCCTTCTAATTACAATGGCAAATAATAGCATAGAAACGAGAACCATTTGGACACCTACACTCACATGCTTGACTATGTGTTTGCTATTGCTTGGGATTTTATATAGTATCATATTAAACATTTATTTTATGTGTTTTGTCTTTAATACAATGAAAAAACTTTATAATTAATATTCTCATGCCTAAATATAATAGCGCTACCTATTGATTTATTTCTATATGTGTGAACACTTACTTTGTGTAACAGATGTAATGTAAAAGAAATAATCATATGGATATCAAGTTCAAGATCCCTGAGATGGACCTATATCACACACCTTTTTAATTTTATTTTACTCTTTGAAGTTAAGTTGCTATTGCAGTAGTTGAAGTTAAAGCAGAAACTACTATTGTTGATTGTAGGAAGACTTTTGCTTCTTATAATGCCAGAATAAGACCCCCTACCAGAGAACTTCTTTGCAAAAAAACAACTGTAAAACCTGGATTTAATACAAAAACGAACTATTAAAGGCACTTGAGAGTAAACAGAGGCAGGTAGGCTCTAATGGGTAGTACACAGCTGGAGAAAGGGAGCTATAGGAAATAACTTTGCCTTTTCACTGATTTTAGCTTCAGGCTAAGTACAGTCCATACTCTGGGAACTCGGGTGGAAAAACAATAGTCTCTCTGGCCAGGGAAACTAGAAAACTGAAATCAGCCAGCCTTGATCACTGAGGGTAGTGGAGGAATCCCAGAAGGTGACGAGCTAGAGAAAAGAGAGTCCTCAAATATTATGTATACACATCTGTGAGTAACCTCTGAGTTAAGCGTGAAGACAGCAGGCTTAGAACAGCCCAGCTAAAGACAAAAAATCTGAATTGGGCTAGAGCTGCCTCCTAAGAAACAGGAGCCAAACCAAGATATCTGCCTGCTGAAACAAACAGAAAACCCAGCTCTCATTGGAGAAAAAATAATAATCTAGAGTCTTCACAAATAAACATGTATAATGTTATGGGTACAACCTAAAATTACCCTACATAGGAAGAATTATGAAAATGGAACATATATCAAGAGGAAAGAACATAAACTGAGCCCTACCCTGGAACAAATGAGACATTGGCAATAAGAGACAAGAATTTTAAAGCAGCTATTACAAGACCTTCAGTGAAGTAAAACAATATGCTCTCAGTGAGTGAAAAAAAGATATCTTACCAGATAAATAGAAACAATGAAAAAGAATCAAATGGAAGTTTTAGAAATGAAAATACAATATTTGAAATAAAAAATTCACTGCATGGATTTAACAGTTGAATAGAAATGTTAAAGGAAAAGTAACTGAACTTGAAGATAGAGCAATAGAAATTAATGTGAAGAATAGAGAAAACACACTGGGAAAAAATAAATAGAGAGTCCCAGGGACCTCTTAGGTAATATCAGACAGTCCAACGTATATGTAGTTGGAACTTCAGAAGGAGAAGAGAGACAGAATAGGATAGAAAACAACTTTTGAAAAATTAAGGCAAACGTTCCCCATATTTGATGAAAACCAGAAATGTACAGATATAAAGATATCCAGTAAATATCAGACTGAATGAACCCAAAGTAGTTCATATCAAGTTACATCACAGCAAAACTGTTGAAAGCCAAAGATAAAGAGCAAATGTTGAAAATAGAAAGAGAAATGACACTTTTCAAACAGAGAAACAAGGATCCATTTAATGAGTGATTTCACCTCAGAAACTATGGACACCAGAAGTGAATGGAAGAACATGTTTAAAGTGCTGGAAGAAAAGAAAAAAGCCTGTCAATTCAGAATTCTATATTAAAAGAAAATATCCTTCAAGATGGGGATGATTCCAGAATTAGATAGTGATGATGATGGCACAACCTTGGGAATATACTAAAAAAAACAATCACTGGATTATATACCTTAAAAGGGTGAATTAAATGGTATGTGAATTACATCTCAATAAAATTTTTAAAAATGAAGGATAAAAAATTTTTTTTTCAGATCAAAGTAAACACAGAGGTTTCTGCACTACAAGAAATATCAAATGAAGTTGTTCAGGGTTGAGGAAAAGTGATACCAGATGGTATTCTTGGAAGAGAGAGATCACCAGAAAATGCTAACTATCTGCAAAAATGCAAAAGTCTCCATCTTTCATCTTATTTTTTTTTAATATATTGTGTCACATAAGCAGAACTTGTGACATTGTCTTGTGCAGTGTGTAACATATAGGAAATATTCTCATCCCGTATAATATATAACAACTGTTCCTTAAAGAGTGATTGTGAGGCTTCTATATTTTAAGTAAAATGATACCGTATTAACTATAAGAGGACTGTGAATAGTTAGAAACATATGTTGTAATCCTTAGAGCGGCAACTACACTAATAATGCAAAAAAGTAGAGCTAAAATGCCACTGTGAAAACTGAAATGAAATTCTAAAAAGCATTCAGATGATATTTTTAAAAATCAGGAACGTAAGAACATGGAAACAAACAACAGAAAAGGTAAATTAAAAAATAAATAATAAGCCCTGGCAGAGCGTCGTCCCGATGCGCCAAGGTTGTGGACTCAGTCTCTGGTCAGGGCACATGCAAGGATTAACCAGTGAACCCATAAATAAGTGATACAACGTATTGATGTTTTTCTCTCTCCCTACCTCCCTCCCTCCCTCCCTCTCTCCCACTCTCTCTAAAAATCAGTGGGAAAAAATATCCTCAGATGAGGATTTACAATAAAAAGATTTATTATAATGTATAGCATACATAAAATCACAGAAAACATAGCTGTATACTTTAAAAGTTAATTATAAGGTGAACATTGGCTTAACCACTTAAGGCAAGAAATAAAACATTGCTGGTATCTCAGAAGCTCCAGTGGGGCCCCCTCCTGTTGTTGATCCCCTTAATATTTCTTTTTTTCTCTTTGTTTTTTAGCAAATTTAACAGGACATGCAGAGAAGGTGGGGATTGAAAATTTTGAGCTTCTGAAGGTCCTAGGAACTGGAGGTAAGTCTTGAGTTAATTCTTTTTGGGAAAAAAAGTACTTGTTATTCTTATGACAAAGGATTGATGTTCCCAGTATAGAAATCAGCTAAAATTTAAAAAGCATAAAGAATCCAACAGAACTGTCAAAGAACATGAACAAGTGATTCATAGAAGAAATACAAAAGGCAGAATTTGAAAGAATTAGCAAGGATTTAGAAAAATCAATCTCTTTTACCATGCTTTTGGGAATGTAAATTAATTCAGTGTTTACATAGGAGACAATATTAAAGAAATCACTAACATTTGTAGAGAACTTGTTACTTGCCAAGTACTCCATTAAGTGCTTTATACTGATTGACTCATTCAATCCTTACTCAACTTTATTGATACTCAGTGATCATTTTGAATAATGAAAAGCTAAAGACCCTTCAGAAGCCTAACAATACGAGTTTGATTAAATAGAACGTGGATCTGTATGTTCTATAATCCATAGCATAGGACTGAAACGATCTGTATTTATTAACTTTTTTGAAATCTGTCATAATGTAATAAGTTACACACACACACAAAAAGGCTACCAAAGAGAATGTACAATATACCATTTCCATAATATAAAAAAATTATGTAAATCGATATTTACACATGTGTATGTATGTAGATTAAAAATCTCTAGTATATATACCAGATTTATAACAGTGGTTGTCCCTGGGTGGTGGGATTTTAGATGATATTGATTTTCTGCTTTATACTTTTCTGTGTCTTTTGAATTTTTGCTACCAACTGTTCTTGCTGCTTAAGAGTCAGAGCCTCATGGGTGTCCAAGATCCCCACATTTAAAAGAGCCCCACGTTTGGTTTAATGCTCTGCATTTACTGTTCTGAAATTCTAAATAATTCATGAATAAGCCATCCCAATTTTTCATTTTGCACTGCCCCTCTTCCCCCATGTAGCTTGTCAGGACTACACCGTGTCTCTTCAGCCCTCCCCCTGGACTGTGCTGCTCTGCAGTTACTGCTGCTGTGGGAACTTGCTACTTCATTTTCCTTCTTTCAGGTGGAAGTGAAAGCAGGACTTTACCTCTCTTTTTGCATCCTCAGTAGGCCTATTGTATCCTTCCCTGGAAGGGGAGAGAGAACCCCAGAGGACAGACCATTTTTCTTCCCCACTAAAATTTAGCTTCAAGAAGTACCAAAGAACCCGACTGGGCATGGCTCAGCAGATGAGCTTCGACCTAGGATCCAGGCGATCAGGGTTCGATTCCCAGTCAGGGCACATGCCCAGGTTGCGGGCTCAGTCCCCAGTCGGGGGTGTGCGGGAGGCAGCCAGTCAATGAGTCTCTCATCATTGATGTTTCCATCTCTCTCTCTCCCTCTCCTTTCCTTTCTCTGAAATCAATAAAGATATATTTAAAGAAAAAAAAAAGGAAAAGAAGTACCAGAGAAAATTTTACAAACATGATCTTACTATGAAGAAGAAAGGCACCATGAGTGAAAGAAGTGGAAACAATAAATAGCAGAATTAGACACACAGGGACTATTGGAATTATTAGATGTGAAATATGCTAGGCATGTTTATATGGTTTTAAAATTAAAGAGAGATTTGACAGTAATATTAAGGAACAAGGCATGCTTAAAAATGACCAGACGGATTTGAAAAAGAACCAATAGCACTTCCAGAAGTGAAAAAATAATTCAAATTATAAACTTAGTAGGTGTTTTACTAGCAACTGAGATATAGTTAAAGAGAGAAAGAGCAAATTGGGAGATGGATTTGAGGAAAGTATGCAGAATATAGAATAGAGAAATAGATGGTGTCTACAAAAGAGATTAAGATATAGAGGACAGACAGAGAAGATTCTGGTTTGTCTAATCTGAATCTCAGAAAGATCTAAAAGAGTCCAGAGGCACTATCCAAAGAGACAATAGCTGAAAATTTGTTAGGATTGATTGAACATGTGAATTTGCAGATTTAGGAAACAGAGAAAATCCCAAATATAAAGAAATTCTTTTTTTAAATCCTCACCTGAGGATATGTTTTTATTGATTTTAGAGAGCAAGAGAGAGAGAGAGAGACACACACACAGAGAGAGAGATTGATATGAGAGGGAAACATCCATTAGCTGCCTCCCATACAAGCCCAACTGGGGATCGAACCCACAATCTAGGTATATGCACTGACTAGGAATCGAACCCTCAACCTTTTGGTGTATGGGATGATGCTCCAACCAACTGAGCTACCCAGCCAGGGCTAAAGAAATTCTTGTATAGATACATCATAGAGAAACTGATGAACACCAGAGACAGACAAATACCCTAAACACAGCCAGAGAGAAGACTTATTTATGAAGGAACAATTAGGTTAACAAATGACCTTTTCAACAATGACCATGAAGGCCATAGGAGAGTGAAAGAGTATCTCCAAAATGCCCAGACAAAGTAACTGTCAATTTAGAATTATATACCCAACAAAACTATTTTCCAGAAATGAGCAAAATAGACATTTTCAGACATGTAAAAGCTGAGTGTGTTTTTTACCAGTAGGTCCTCACTAAAGAAATTTCTAAGATCTAGGGAGAAGAAAAATGATCTTGGGAGAGTTTCTGAGATGCAAAAATGATTGGTGAGCAAAGAAAATCTAAACAATATTGTCTGTGTAAAACCATGGCCATAATGTCAAAATTGTGGGGTTTAAAAAAGCAAACTGAAATATTGGACAAAAGTAGCATATGATTTTGGATATGATAGGAGTGAGTATTCTGAGGTACTGTTCCTCAAGCTTTATCATGCACATGAATCTTGAATGTGTGGTTTACCACACTGATTGAAAAAAAGAATAAAAAATCTGAATAGTCCTTTAACTCTTAAAGAAATTGGTCAGTAATCAAAAGTTTTCCTACTATGAAAACACTTGATACAGTTTTCAGAATGAGTTCTGCCAAACATTAAAGACATAGGTAATTTTAATCTATAAACCCAGAGAACAAAAAAAGTTGGATTATTTCCTCCAATTTATTATATGAGGCCAGTAATATAACCTTGATTTCAAAAACAGAGTGTAAGGAAGGAAAATTATAGGCTGGTTTCATGCATGTGAAAATTTTAATGTCAAATTTATAAAATCAAACCTTGGCATATTTTCTTTCAACACATTGAATGCTCTGTCTTATAATCTACCTCAGCTTTTTGAGTGGTTTGATCACAGGTCATAAAGACAATTCTTCAAAGGTGAGGAAAGAGTTTAGCAGTAACGTTTTACTTTTGTGTTTCCATTTTATGCTCCTCTGCTGTTCTATGCTTGGTCTACTGTTAGCCATGGATACTGCTCTTCCTTTTTGTCAGCTGACAGTATACTTGCTTAAAGACGATGGAATAACTAAGAAATGTAACTGTAGGTATTCCTATATTTAAAATCACAGTTTTGATGACTAAATGGAGTAGGTAGAAACTTTTGTTATGAATATAATAAAATATCATTTTTTATTCAAAAATTTCACCACTAATCTTTGTTTCGTTGCCTTTTTAGGTAATTTTCCCCCAGCACTATTTAGAATAATAGAAACGTCTCATCAGATGTCTTTATGTGTCATGTCAGGTTTTCTTTGGAAGTGAAACTGAAAACACTTCTGATATATTTATTTTATATATTTTACACTAGAAAAAATGCTCTTTGTTCACTACCTTGAAGACTTTGTGGAATAGGAAAGATTTACCTATTGATGTGATACTTAAATGCATGCAATATTAATGAAAAATCTCTCCTTTACTCAGAGTACAGATTTATTTTTCAACTATCCTGTTTCTTTTGGTCTATCACTAATTGATCAGTTTCCTAAGCAAGAAACTTGGAAATAATTTTTGGTTCTTCTCTATTTTGACCTTTTTATTTTGTTTCCCTCAAAACCCTATACTTTTTTCTTCAGAATGACCCTTGGAATAACTTTTTCTTTTCTGTTCCTAGTGCCATCATTCATATTACCTTACACATTCATTGTTTTTAGTGTTTTCTTAACTGGTCTGCCTTTCGGCAAGTTCTCTCTTCCATTTTATGTATTTTATACATATTCTGTTATAAAATAATATGCAGCCTCATTAAAACTGAACATTATTGCTCTAGTCTCCTGTTTTCAGAACTTACAGTGCCTTTTCCCCTAGTCATTTATTCAAGTACAAATTCTAGCCTTGCTTTCAGGCTTAGCTCTGATATCTTTTGTTTTTTCTGCAGTTACCCTGATATTCTGCCTACTTTCTAGTCCAGTTAATTTTCCTTTACTCCCCTACAATTATGTTGACTTTCCCATCCTCTGATGCCCTGCCTTGTCTTGTTCTCCGTGCTCCCCCTCTTTTCTGCCTGTCCAAATCCTACTCAAATTGCTTCCTTCTCTGAATTGTGCCACTCAAACTCCTTTGTATGTGCCCTGGCCTGGAGTTGAACCTGCCACCTTTTGGTGTATGGGATTAGGCTTCAGCTAACTGAGCCACATCAGCCAGAGCTAAAGTTATATTTCTAATAACAAAAATCTTAACAAATGAAAAAAAATTTTCATAAATTACATTGATATTTTATCATTTTTAAGAAGTTGGTTTATAAGTTACCTTAAAAATAACACGTCGAATGAAAATGTATTTCTTTTTATTCTTTGTCTTCTCTTAACTATTCAAATATTTTAGGTTCTTAAGAACATTTTTGTATTTTAGGTTAGCATACATAAAATGATACTAAAATATACATAAAATGAGTAATAAAACATTTAGGTTGCCTGACACATAGTAAATGCAATATAAACTTTAGCTATTTATACAGCTGTAAGGGAAAGAAGCCTGCTTTCTAAGAGCTAATTTAATGCATTACCAAGGTTTCAGATTAGCTTAATACATAAGTGAGTGGCTTTTCTTTTTTTCTTTCTTTTAAATATGTTGATTTTAGAGAGAGAAGAAGGGAGGAGAGATAGAAACATCAGTTGGCTTCCTTCTGCGTGCCCCCTACTGGGGATCGAGTCCGCAACCCCAGGCATACCAGGGAATCGAACCAGTGACCTCTTGGTGCATGGGATGGCACTCAACAAACTGAGCCACACTGGCCAGGGAAATGTCATTTCTTAACAAATATTTTATTAGCCTAAAATATGTCCAGCCCTAGGGAAATACAACCACCAAAAAGATCTTCAGGTCTCAGGCTGGTCTCTCCTAATCCATTCTCCACACGACAGCCAGAATGATCTTTCTTAAGTGATCTTTGTAAAGATCCCTCTTAAGTGCATGTCACTTGTCTATTTAAAACCTTTCAGTCCATTCCCAGTGCTCTTAGAATTCATCCTTTCACATGTCTATCAAGAGGCAAGTACTGTTTTGGGTACTAGGATAGAGTAGTGAGTATTTTAAAAATGTGTATTACAGAAAAACTTGCAAATTGAATAATATGAATCTGGTCTTCATTTAATATAGAATTATTTCTGGGTTTATGAACCTTGGGATGAGTTTCGGCAGAGCACAGAAATTCAAAATGCCTTGCCTCAGTAATGTCTAATGAGCACCGACCATTTGTGCCTATCAGTGCCTGGTGCCCTCGTAAGGTCACTGTTTCCTTATCATGTGGGGGTTGTTGTTGTTGTTTTGGTTTTTTTGTCATCTAATCAACAGCAGATCTTGCAAGCTGTTCTGTGGAAATACTTATTTGTCTCATAGACTATCTGTGGGTTGCTCACCCCAGCCTTGAATACCATCTTTGAAATGTTGACTCTTTACTCATTAGTCCCAGACTCTATAAGATCATCCCTGATAGGACAGCCTTAAATTTTTTTGTTGTTGTTGTTCTTTACTGCACACTTTTCAAAAACACATTTTATGTATTAAATAAGATGTAATTCTAGTTCTTCTGGTAATTTGCCACTAGAGGGTGCTAGATATTGCACTAGGCAACTTAAAGACAGCTACTTTTTGGTGATATGATAGAGGGGGAAAACTATGGTTGAGTCATGTAAATTTAGAAGACTGTTTTTAAAAAAAGTGTGATGACTTAGTCATCATTTGTCATTTTATTCTCTTAGGTGTTTGGAAAGTATCCCTATTAAAAATAGTACTTTTAAAAGCATGTATTCATTAAATTGTCAAAATTGTCATTCAAAAAAGTTTATAATTTTGCATCTGTGTATACCCACTGGGCCCTGTGCTTCAGTGTGAACCTACAGTGTGTATGATAGGGTTTTTGTGATGTTTGTGGTGTTTTATGCCATAATCAAAAGGTGATTCCATATGATGATGTTGGTTGACGTCTCTCTAGTGTAAATACAGTTCAGTGTATTACTGAATTGTTTGATAGGAGCAGAGCCTAGGTCAGGGATTTGGGTGTGTGTGATTTATTGCAGGGACGCTCTCAGAAGCAGCAAGGGCAGGGGAAGAGCCTGCGCAGCATGTGGCCTCAGCTGGGGTCTAGGTGCAACCTGAACCTGTGGGAAGTTTTGGAGCAAGAGTGAGGGGGCAAGCCTTTTGTATGCATGTTGGCCATTGGGTGCAGGCTGCCTGGGTCAGGGTGCGGTAGGGAATGGCGGACCGTAACCTCTCTGGTGAGGCTGTGGTTCCTGTCTGCCTTAGGCCTTTCCCAGAGGAGAGGACAGCTGTGGGCTGTTAGCAGCTGGGCTATGGGTGCACCAGCCTGTAAAGGTATGACGTGGCAGGACACTATTCACATCTATTACAGATGGTCATTAACCCTGGCCGATAGGACATAACTCTTCAGCCAGGCAGACAGCTTGTTTGTCGAGGCATAAGCAGAATGATTTATGAATGTTCCTCTTAGTTGTCCTTATTTCCTTGTTTTCCTGTGTTTTTCTTTTAGTGAGGACCTCTGGTGATCACACTCATGGGTTGTCATGTCCAAGTCTAGACCTCCCAGTAGGACACGGTTTCTTCTGCAGCTTTTAATTTTTTCCTGTTGGACCAGTATCTTTCGTTTTCAAGTCATTTGGGACTGGGGTTAAGAAATGGCCTGTAGTTTGCATGTGTCCTTGATATGGAGAGTCAGGGATTGGCCACAGCTACATATGTAAATACACGCAGTCATGAGTGGGTTAACGGATGCGGTGTTAGTGCTTTCCTGAAACTTAAAAGTGCTCACCTAGAAGATTATTATACAGTCAGCCTTTGATTTTTCAAGCTCATGCAATATGCGTAAATGAAGTGCATAGATAGTTAATCCTGTAACAACTTATTTTCAGCCTTCTTACATATTAAACCCTTTTTTAGAAGCTGTCACTATTCATGAGAAAATGTGCTGATTTGTGTTCCTGATTCAGCTGTACAACTGTTTTTGACCATTGAAGTAGTTAGGCAAATGAGTCAGGTGGCCCTTAGTTAATTTAAACCTAAAACTGGATTAAATCCAGAATGCTGACTCTTTTATTATATCTTTTCCAGCTCTTCATTATTCTCTGTCTTCTAGAGAGGCTGTATTTATGCCTAAAGCAAATGGCCTACCTCAATGTTTTTCACAAAAATTGCTGCCTATGATTTCATATGAATTTTCCATGTCTCTTTTGTTTACTTTTAGCATCTGTTTATTTAATCAAGCGTGTTTTGTGTTCATATCTTTTCCGTATGTGTTAGATTAATCTGTTTTAATCAGTCTACCTTTATTAATCTTAGTAATTTTGTTTTTATGATTTTACAAATCCTAGCAAACAGTGGCTATTAAAAAATAGTTATATTAGATGGCTCAAATTCTCCTTTTTTGTTTTAAAGTTATGTTGAAATACTTAATTTAATAGGTTTTTTTAATATTTGGAATTTAGTTTGTAATTAAGTTATCTGTTGTATAAAGGAATTTAGGAAGCAGTGCTTCTGTTTGATAAATATGTAAAGTCAAGTACATTTTATTTTAAATGTGTTTTGAAATTTACCTATTTTCAAAGAGGTTTAGGAACGTTTTCAAAGATGGGGGGAAAAAGGAACCTAAAAATATAAAAAGAAGAAGAAAAAAGAGCAAAAGCCAGAGACAAGCAAAGTGCAATAGATGTTGTAGTCACCTGGAATGAAACAGTCATTGTGACTGAGTCTTAAATTTAACTCTGAGGTTAAGAAGAGGTGGGAATAAAGGGAAGATTCTTTGGCCTACTTTTTCTTTTTTTAAAGGGAAGACATATAAATTCATCTAGAACACTGGTATTCAAGCTTTTTTGACTATTACCCATAGGATGAAATAGGCACATTTTTATATTGCAACTCAGTATGTATATTTATGTATTTGCATAGACATACAGACATAAACTTTTTGCCGCTAACATTTACATAGTGTTTGTTATCTGCCAGGCCTTACTGTAGACACCTATATAAATTTATTTAATCCCCAATACATATGATGTAGGAACTGTTACTGTCCCTGATGAGGAAATTGAGACAGTCACATTAACTATTTTGCCCAAGGTCACACAGTTTCTAAATAGCAGGTCTAGGATGCAAACCCAGGCAGTCTAGCTCCAGTCTATTTTTAACCATTATTCTGTATTGCCCTCTTTTTTTCCTCCCATGTGCTCAGATTTGTTTATATTCATATGTACATGTACATGTGCATATGTATAAAGAGGAAACAGAAGTGTCATGCAACACTTTTAGTATATTTGGTTCTATTTTAGTTTTTGAAAATGCTAATTGGAACCATTAAATTAATACCATCATCCACTCTTGGGTCACAGCCCAGAGTTTGAAAAAACTGGTCTACAGAGACTTTAACAAGCACTGAAGTTATCAAATGGCTCCTATGTCATGGACATTAAATATTATGAAAACAGCATATTTGATAAAAGATCCAGAGATTTTTTTTTTTTTTTTAATATATCTTTATTGATTTTAGAGGGAGGAAAGGAGAGGGGGAAAGAAAGATGGAAACATCAATGATGAGAGAGTCATTGATCAGCTGCCTCCTGCACACCCCCAACTGGGGATCGAGCCCGCAACCTGGGCATGTGCCCTGACGGGGAATCGAACCTAGATGTCCTGGATCCTAGGTTGACGCTCAACCACTGAGGCACACCCGGCCGGGCCAGAGATATTTTTGAAAACAACTTATTTTATTTTATGTAGTCTCTAAAAAGTGACACACAGAAGATTAAAGTTCAATTTACTAAAGTCTGAGTAAAGCCTTCCTTAGCTGCTACTGTGGTCCAAGTAAGATGCTCCCTGTCAATCTGTCTTAACAGAAGATGGGTTGTAGAGAATCACTGGGATGGACAGTGTTCCTGAGGTCTAATTAATCCAGTGTTTCAGATGAATCTAGAAGTTCCAGGTTATGATCAGTTTCACCATTGAACTCTGTGTATCAGTTGTGTGGCAGTAATGCTGAAATGAAGCTGCTTCTCTGAGAATCCTTTCAAGGGTGGTGGTTTTACAGGGGCTTGATATATGCTTTCTAGCATTACTTCCCATGTCCATTCAGCTGGCCTGTTAACAAGGATACCAGTTTCCAAAGGCAGGACAAATGAAATTCATAGTTCCAGGGTGTATTTCTTGTTTGGTTTCATTTCCGACACTGATGTCTTGGGGCGAATGAAGCTCTACAGGGGAAGAGGGTGGGGAAGACAGGTGGACTGATTGTCAGTGCCCAGGGCTTATCACATGTGGAAAGATAGAAATCTTTCCCCAAGTTAAATTATGTATGAGAAAGGGATGTGACCAGGCATTCTAATTCTCACATAGTTGTGGCAGATTAGAAAAGCAGTGGCCATGTATGGATGTCACTATGTTAAGATACTCCCCTGTTCCAACATGGGGACAGCTAGGGTTCCTGCGTTCTCTTTCACCAGGGAATATTGCCAGGGATCATATTTAATGCACGAGTTAAGAGGCATTACTTCATGAGAGCTCATTGTCCCTTCCCTAAAAGGAAAGAATTGGCAAGCAGTAGCTCTGTGCTGTGGATCTGCATTGCTAGTTTTTTCAACCTTGTATCAAAATTATCAGCTGTAGAAGAGGGTATTTGGCTATACTTATAGAGCTGTTTCTTTGGTCTTTTCCTGTTTGTTAGATTGTTCATTTTTTTCACTCATTCAACATTATCTGAGTTTCCACAATATGCAAGCTTCAGAGTTACTTGCTAATGATACAAAGTGAGTGAAATCAGACAAGTCCATAATTTTGTGGAATTTACAGTCCAGTGGAAGTTAGATAATGAGGCAATCACAAATTTACATGAAAATTAATATTTCTGCTCATTTCTGTGACAGAGAATGCATGGTGGTATGAGAGAATAAAATTAGAGGACTTGTACTAGTCTGGGCAGAAGGGAAAGGCTGGATGGCTGAAGGAGTTAGCTAAATGAGATGGTGAGAAGGTGGAGAGAGGGAGGTGGAAGCCAGCTACTCTAGGCTATATTAGGGATTCTCTTTAAGAGCAATAGGAAATCAAGTGTTAGGAGCTGTAAGGCTTATTTTTTTTTAAATTATTATTATTGCTTTTAATCCTCACCCGAGGACATGCTTAGAGAGAAGAAGGGAGAGAGAGAGAGAGCAACATCAATGTGAGAGAAACATCATACGTGCCCTGCCCAGGACTGAATCTGCAACCCAGGAATGTGCCCTGAGCAGGAATTGAACTGGCAACCTTTCGGTGCACAGGACAACGCTCAGCCAACTGAGCCACTCCAGTTAAAATGGAAAATTATTTTAAAAGGATATATATATATAAATATATACTTTTTGATTATACTACTTTTCACCTAAAATGTATAAATGCATATTCACTTGCCAGTCTTTGGAGGTAGGCACAATACTCCTTGTTTGAGACTAGGTTCTTAAACAATGATTTATTTTGCATAAACCACACTCCTAATGCATCATCTAAAGTTAAGTTTCGGATTCTTTAAAGTGGAGTGAGAACCGGACACATTTGAAGTAATCTGAGTACAAAACCTTTTAGATTTTCATAATTTTCCTTCCTAGCCTTTTATAGTTGTTTCACCCACACCTAAATTTTCAGCACTTCTTTTGAAGTGTCTTGCTTTCATCTAATTCTTCCAAAGCATTCAACCTCATTTTTCTCTGCTTTCACATTTACGCCTCAGTGGTTAAGTAATATTTAGTTAAATTATAATAATAATAAACAGGTAGGGCAGTGAGTATCAGTGACTGATGTGAAGCAGGTGGCTGCACCGCACGGGACAGAAGTGTACGGTGAGCTAGGTAGAGGCGTTCAGTGTGTGGAGGTGCATTTTACAGAGGGAAAGGGGAGGGAGGATCAGTTAGTCCTGGGAGTTGTCTAAGTGGAAGTCACTAAGAGAGTTTCTGCCTTTTGTTTTTTTTTAAAGCAGTAGTTCAAGTACAGTAGTTTATGCTACAAGTTCTCTCTGGCCTGTAGGCAGTTTGTACAGCATATACAGTGTTTAGCAGCATTAATAAAAGTTTGAGTGACAGAAAGAAATGATCTCCTAGTGGCCAAGCCATTCAGATCCCAGTGAGAGCAGCATGCTGTAGGTGAGCCTATAATGAAGGAAATAAACCAGAGGCCTTTTAGAACAATGGTGCTTAACCCTTTCCTCCAAAATAATGCACGTAAATATATACAAATTTTGCATGCATTTAATTTATGGCCTTGTAAATTGCTTGCTTTTACAGACTATAAAACTATTTTTTTTTAAATATGTTTTTATTGATTTCAGAGAGGGGAAGGGAAAGGGAGAAGAAGAAATAGAAACATCAATGGTGAGAGAGTCATTGATCAGCTGCCTCCTGCACAACCCCTGCTGGGGATCAAGCCCACAGCCCGGGCATGCGCCCCGACTGGGAATCGAACCTCAGTCTCCTGGATCATACATAGGTCGATGCTCAACCGCTGAGTCATGCTGGTCAGGCTATAAAAATATTTTTAACAAATTAATCTCATCATTGTAATACAAAGATTAAAGGCTACTTCCTAAAAATTTTTAATGAATTCAAATTTGACAAAATGAAGATTAGTTTAATTATGCTCAAAGTAAATTTCAGCAAGAAGGCTGCTTTTGTTTAGCCTGAAAAAGTAGCTTGGAATTATTCAGCGGCTTTTGACATGGCAGGCAGCACGAATGTCATCTTGTTTTAAAACTGCCAGTCAGTTTTAACTTTTCTTTATAACAACAAGTGCTAAAAACCTGATACACAGTGATGATTGTGGTGGAGTATGAGTTGACATTTGGAGAAGCAAACTGACACCTGCTGCAAGGACCTAGACATCTTCCCCTGACACTGTTGAGTTCACTTCCTGTTATTTCCTGTGTCGTCCAGCCGTTGACATCATTGTCAGCAAGGTTTGTCAGCATTGTGCTACCTCAGGTAGAGGAGAATTATAAATCCACATTTCAGCTTGGACAGAAGTAACCTTCATGAGCTAGCCGCAGTTTTCCTCCAGCCTGTGGAAATCTTCCTGCAGCTCTGGAAAGTTTGCGTGGCTATCTTGATTCAGTTCTCTCTTCAGAATGGCTGCTTGGCCAGGGGAGAGACACAGGTTTTCGGCAGAATCGAAAACACTGTCTGTAGGGCCTAGAGCTGAAAGACTTACCTCCTTCATATGGTCACAGATGCCTGTCAGGCTAAATCAGGAATTAATCCCTGTCTTTTATTCTTAGAATTTACTTTCCCTCAATCTCAAAGTAAGTAGGACTTCTACCTCAAGTTCAGTTGAGTGCTGCAAGGCCAGTCCTCTGGAAAACTGAGCTCTGTGCCCTCTTCTGCTCACATTTCCTGACAGAGTATCTCTTAAAGGTCCTGGCTCTGATGAAATTGATGTACAAGACTTCTGTGAAGACTGCTGATAGAGTATTGGAAGCCGCTGCTTGTTGATAAAGAAATTAGAGTCCTGCTGAAGCATGAAGCTTAGTCGCTTTACCTTCTTATCCAAGTCTTTGGGCCAGTTCCTTACTTATGTCATCTGTAAAATGGCATTACTGAAAGTACAACATTGGCCGTTCTGAGGATCAAGTGAATCAATCTGTGGAATATGTTTGGCACAGAGCCCGGCATAACAAGTCCTTAAGAAGTGCTGGTTTCCTCCTTCCTAGGAGTGTCATAGTCATTCACTGATCATTCTACACCACGCGTCTGTACTAATTTACTTCCTGAAGCACTGAACTGAATAACTTACAGGGTATGAAAGCCCTTCCTGTAAAGCTCTCTTATTCTAGTGGGTGGGTTAGACCAGAATTATGTGCTCAGTGGGCAGAGTGTGGAAGCCCAGGTCTGGGTCAGAACTCTGACTCCAGATGATTTGAAAGGGTTTAACTTCAAAAGCAGTACTTGGCTTAACCATCTCAGGCGGTGTTTGCATTTTTTATTTTTTTCAAATTTTCAGTCCCTTTAATAAGGTGCTGTGAGAAGAGGGCAGAACTGAGATGGGGGGAGGGGGAGAAGGTGGTGCTTCTTGAGCCCCACTGGGCATCCATTCAGCCCTCATCTGGCAGCTGGATCTTGCTGGGGTCAAAGCAGTTGATTCCATGATGGGAAGGCCATTGGCCTCTCGGTATTTTACAAGCCTTTCAGCTTCCCAGCGGGCCCACTCGTACATCCTGTAGTTAGGCAGATATGCCACAAAGGTGCTGCCAAAGACCAAGACAGTGGAGGAGCCACAGAAGACGACAACCCGCATGTTCTGTCCACAGCAGGGTCCCTGCAGCCATGGAGTCTGGGTTCCTCTCATAGAGGTTTTTGCCCTCTGGATCTGGGTCCTGCCAGCGCATTGCAGGTTCCCATACCTGCTTTCCCACCACAGCGGACAGGCCGATCACAGCGTGGCGGAGCTGGATTCCCAGGAACCCCGGCAGCCAGGCGCCCTCGCGTCACTGCTGCTGCTGCTGCCAAAAGGCTGCGAGCCCACCAACCTAACAGCCGGGCACCGAGACAGATTGGTCTGCAGGCTCTAGGGCTGGAGGGAAATGCGACTGCGCAGCTGCAGCTGGCCCAAACTCTGTGATTGTTGCTCCCCTCATCTGCACTAAATAGGTGGTGTCTGCATTTTAAAGGGAAGAGAATTTGTTTTACCTTGCAGGCATGAACTGGGGACCTACCCCTTCCCTTGCAGGGTGTTTTTACCCACCCTCCCTCCTCCCACCACTTCCTGCCCTCTCCCCCCTTCTCTAAGCAAATGCAGATACCTGCTCTGCCCGAGGGGCACAGTGCCATAGGCCCCAGTTCCTCACGTAGGGGAGTGGCACATACACAGGGTTTGCCCAACTGAGCCCCTAGGGAGAATGTGTCGAGATTGACCTAGTAAGCCTTGAATTACTGCCCTGGGATGTAGAGGGGTTTCTGTCAGTATTGCTTGCCATTTAAGATCTTTTAATGTTTTGTTTTAAATCTGAAGATCTCTTTTGTTTATATAATGTCAGCTTATATTGATTTAGACTTTTTACATAAGTGTAGAGAGGTACTTGAGATACTTGATTTATGTATGTGTATGAGATTCTCATTAAGAACTGTTTCTATTCATTTACATCGGTAGCAAAACCTAGAGGTTTTATCTGATGTCTAAAATGTCCTAGTTGTTCCAGAATTGGATTGTGGCTAATTGACCATAATAACGGCTGGTTTCCGAGAGCTAAAAATATTGAGGAGAGAGTAACAGTAAGAGTGAAAGCATAACTTTGCAGCAGCGGTTAGATATGTAAATACTGAGGATTAGATTTAGAAACATGTTTGGCATAAAATTGAAGAAATCTATCAAAGAACTATTTGAAACAGCACTAGGGATACTTTTTCATTCAAAGAGGGTGTTTTTTGTGTGCATTGTAACTTTCAACTTCCAATAAATTACCATTCTGCCTGTGTAGCATTTTAATTCTTTTTTTTTTTTTTTTCCAGCTTATGGAAAAGTATTTCTAGTTCGTAAAATAAGTGGCCATGATACTGGAAAGCTGTATGCCATGAAGGTTTTGAAAAAGGCAACGATTGTTCAAAAGGCCAAAACTACAGAGCACACACGGACGGAGCGACAGGTCCTAGAGCACATCAGGCAGTCGCCGTTTTTGGTGACGTTGCACTATGCCTTCCAGACAGAAACTAAACTTCATCTCATTTTAGGTACGTGTCAGTTGTCATCAGACTTGTTACAGAAACATTTGGGGGGGGGGGGCTTGAGTTGTAATGCAATCACAAGGTAACACATTTCAAACTTAGAAGAAATGAGTATTTTAACTTTCATTTTTTTCTTTGTGGTGGCATTTCTGTGAACATGAATTGCAGGAATTTCACTGCTATTTAGCACTCCTTTATTAACCTTAAGAGACACATGAAGCACCTGCATCCCTGGGAGGTGGACAGTGAGCTTCCATTTAAATGTGAGGAGCTGAGTAGAAGAGGACTACAGTGTCTGCTTCAGGACTTCCCAGAAATGCACCCATTTGGGCCTACAAAGGGATATTCATGGAAATCAGTAATTGGGAAAAATAAAATGGAAAGAAAAGCCCTGCCTATAATGGAGATACCCAGTCACCCCTTTGATCACTCCCATTTCTACCCACTGGCACTTTCTGAATCCTTTCCTTTCCCTAGTAGACCTTGGGACCATTGTATATGGATGTTGGCAGTGTCCTCTGCACATAATACTGGATTGCTTTGCCGAAAAGTTGTGCCCTTTTCTGTTCCCACTGGACGTAAATGGCAGTGCTTCTAGTGCTAGACTCTGCCACCATTGAAATTTCATCCATTACAGTTTTAGTGCCATTCTTGTGATCATTTGCATTTATGTATTATGATCCCCTATTTTTAAACTCTTCTGGCAATGAGACGAGACAGAATTCACACAGTGCTCTGTAAGCATTAGCTGTTCTTGATGCCTACTGTGTGCCAGTGCTATGCTGGGTACTATCCATAGCATCACCACCCCTCGCAAAAACACTGCCCACATCCCCTCATTTGTGCTGTGGGAGCTGCATTTTTTGATGTTACATATGTTGTGTAAGCTTGAGAATGAAGATTGGAACTCCGTTCTGAATCATATCAAAGTTTGCCAAACAGCGCTGCCTGTATTCTTTGATTATTGGTAGTACAAGTAGGTTTTTAAATATATATATTCAGCAATTTTATTGAATGCTCTCATTTTGGAAATTATACTCTTATTAATGATGCCTAAAGTTGCATTCATTCATTTTTTGAGTCATGAGGTTATACTTCAGGTTCATTTTGCAATGCCTGCCATTTACTAACAATTCTAAATCTTTCATACATATAAGCTGCAGTCTCCTGTGCTGAGTCCCCACTAATGCTCTCTGCCTGTTGTTCCAGCAAGTAATTATCATGTGGCCCTTCATTCTGCATCCTGTGTGTGTCTACTCAGCTATGTTATTTACTGATTTTTAAATATGATGTTCAGAATTTTAGGCTGTAGGGGACAGAACATTTTAATACAATGGTTTCAAACATTTTTAGCAGCAGAATTCTTCCCTCAACTGAAAACACAATCATTCAATTGGAAAACAAATAGAACTGACTAGCTCTGCTCCAGTCTCTGCTCAAGGTCACCAAGCCCTGCCAGCTTATTTCTGTTTCTCACCCTCCCAGAATTTCCAAGGAAGCCCTAGGGAGTTCACGAGGGCTGGTTGAGAAATGATCCTGTTCAGGTTTCTCCCTTTATAATATTTACAGTAAATTAGCTCATAAAAGTTAAACCACGAGACTAATATCATACAGCTAGTCTGAGCCAGAAGCAGTGAGAACCCAAACTCTTGGACTCTACCACCACGCCATGGCTTCTCTCTCTTTCTCTCTGTTCTCTTACTGTAACTGCGCTCAATCTTTGTTTGTTTATTGAAAATAGTGTAGTTTTTGTAAAAAATGTTTTGAATTTAAAAGTATATGTGTGAAATATTTTCTATTAGACTAAAAACAATAGTCCTTAATAATGTTGCTTTTTCGCTGTTGGTTCTCCATTATTTGTTCTTTGCCAGTGGCCCATAAATAAACAAATACGGAACAAAACAAGGAAACCCATTTCTTGGGCCAGCTGAAGAGTAGAATGTGAACTAGACATACTTGTTCCATCATGAGTAAGGCGGCGCATCCAGAAAACGTTCCCTCTACCTCCTCCCCACATAGATTATTTAATGTAATTTCTTTCTTATTGAATTTTTGGGGTGACCACAAGGAAAGGATCTGTTCCCAGGCTTTTCTCCTTGACTCGCAGATGGCCATCCTCTTGCTGCCTTTTCAATGGTGGTTCTTTTATGCACACAGACCCCTGGTGTTGCTTTTTGTGTTCAGAGTTCCTCTTCTTATGAGGATACCAGTCAGATGGGATTAGAGCCTACCCTAAGGGCCTCATTTTAATAACTTACTTACCTCTTTTAAAAATATATATATATATTGATTTCAGAGAGAGGAAAGGAGAGGGAGAGAGAGAGAGAAACATCAATGATGAGAAAGTCATTGATCGGTTGCCTCCTGCACACCCCCCGACTGGGGATCGAGCCCGCAACCCAGGCATGTGCCCTGACCGGGCATCGAACCCCGATTGCCTGGATCCTAGGTCAACGCTCAACCGCTGAGCCATGCCCGGCCGGGCTTAATTACCTCTGTGGTCTCTAAATACATCCACACTCTGAGGTGCTGGCAGTTAGGGCTTCAACATATGAATTTGGGGGAGAAGGGGACACAGTTCACCTATAACTGTCTCTAGAGGTTTATTGATTAACTGACCTTATGCAGGTTTATATACTATTGGAGGTTAATAGTGAGAATTTATATACTGAGCCCTTCAGGGACCCAGCTGATCTTTTTGTCTGATGAATAGATATACTATAGGCCTTTATAAAAATTATATTTTTTAAATACTATTTTATTTCTACAAAAGCATCTATATGCATATAGAAGATATAAAAAAACCAAAATAAGAAAAACCTGTGTTCACTCCCCAGTTTACCTTATTTGTATTTCCCTCTGTTATTAATTAGTGTCTGTCCATCTGGATTTTCTGTGTTTGTGTCTGCATGAATGTTTTATCAAGATGATAAGACATACAATTTGTAGCCAGACTTTTTTTCAATTAATGATGTCTACCTTTTCTAGTTGACACATTTTCATTTCATAATATTCAGTGGTACAAGTTATTTATTGCTGGGTAAAAAACCGTCTAAAATTTAATTGCCAAACAGTGAGTTATTTTCCCATGATTCTGTAGGTTTCTTGGACAGATCTCTGCTGATTTAGCCTGGACTCGCCCATGTGGTGGTCAGCTGGAGAGCTGGCTGGGCTTGAAGAGCCAAGATGGTTTCACTCTCGTGTCTGATGGTTGGTGTGGGCTGTTGGCTGGGCATCACTTTTCTCCTCCACATGGCTCTCATCCTCCAGTGCGGGAGATCAGCTTCTTAGCATGGCAGCCTCAGGGCAGCTCATGAAGACTGCCAACAGGGCAAAGGCAGAGTCTGAAGTCCTCCTAAGCAACCCTGGAACTCACCCAGCCTCACTTCTAGCACAGGACCAGCCAAGACTTAATGGTTGGGGACACAGACTTCATTTCTTTTTACTTTGTTTTTTAAGATTTAAAAAAATTGAGGTATAATTGACAACATTCTGTTAGTTTCATGTGTACAACATAAGGATTCGATATTTGAATATATTAAAAAATAAGCCTAGTCAACATCTGTCACCATACACAGTTACAGAATTTTGTTGTTGCTGTTATGATGAGTGAGAACTTTGAGGACTGTCTTACTCTCTTAGCAGCTTTCATACATGCACTACAGTATTATTAACTATAGTCACCATGTACATTACATCCCCATGACTTACTTATTTTGTAACTGGAAGTTCGTATTTTTTGACTCTTTCACCATTTCATCGCCTCCCCTCCCCTCTGGCACCCACCAGTCTGTTCTCTGTATCGGTGAGCTTTTGGTTGTTTAAAGATTTCTCATGTAAGTGAGATCATATGGTATTTGTCTTTTCTCTGTCTGACTTATTTCACTTAGCATAGTGCCTTCAAAGTTCATCCATGTTGTCAAAAGTGGCAGGATTTCATTCTTTTTGGGGGATGAATAATATTTCCGTGTGTGTGTGTGTGTGTGTGTGTGTGTGTGTGTGTGTGTATAGCTCACATTTTCTTTACCCTTTTCATTCATCAGTGGACTCAAGTTGTTTCTCAGCCGGTCCACAGTGTGCTGTTCGGTGTGTATGAGTTTTATTTGTCTTTAAGTTTTGCTGAAAGTGTAGATCATGGCGGCTTCCAGTCATTCTGCTGTTCTCTGAGATATTTGGGTAGCATATGTGGCGATTCAGTTCTCAGCTGCTGCCATGCTCCTGCTTGGAAGCATGGCTCACTAGATTTTTGATCAGGCTTGTTTCTTTAGGATAAAATTTGCCTGATTGGCACAGGCTTTCCAAATTGATAAAGTGATTATAATGTTAGTATTATTTTCACAGATGCTTACCTTTGACATTTGCCAGATAGGGAATGTAGCATTTCTACGAGAACTGCGTGTGCGTGATTTCTTTTCCTGCAGTGCGCTTCACGTAATTGTAATTGCCTTCCATTCTTTTACATTGTTTCTACGGTCCTCTCAGTCAGGGCTCAGCAGCAGTGGACTGGATTTAGCTCTGGGCTACAATTCATTGACCCCTCCTGTAAACCCATCTGCTATGTCACATTAAAAAATATTCTACATTATTAATGTCTTCTTAGGTTCTATTTTAATTTGTGTCTAATGGCATCATATGACTTTGATGGGTTTTCTCCCTTATACATTTTTAGCCTTTCCAAATCTTACAGCATGGAAACCATACCTCCTTTTATAACTTTTTCTGTACCTCTGCATGGTTACACAAGAAATACAAAAATATTTTCACCTATTCTATTTTCTTTAAAAGTGTGTTCATTTCAACTAACAGTGGGAAGGCATTCTATGTGAAAAAAAAGTCTGTAAAAAAACTTTTTTTTTTTTTTGGTGTTCTCTGATCTCTGTTCATGGTAATTTTGTCAAAACACCAGCTGATCTATGACTGTTTAAACTGTCAGATTAGTCAGTAGAATTTATAAGACACTGAGGAGGCAAAGAACGAAGGTATTTATAAAGGTGATGCTAAGTAGCATCCTCAATAATGAATGCCACCCCGGCCTCATAGATAGTTCTGTCACCGTGAGTCATCCCTTCAGTGAGTTAAAAGGTATTTAAAATATTAAAGTTTCATTTTTGAATATTAATTTCATCTCAAACATTGCACTGATGAGGATACTTGCTGAGATGGCAACAGAATGAATGGCTCATGATACATTGCAGTCTGTTGTATGTAGCAAAACAGACAGCAGCTGAGAAGCTTCCTTGCTTTGAAGTCAATGTGACTAATTCACAACACTGGTAAATTGATGTCTTAGTCAGAAATTTATAACGATTTTGAGAAGCTGGTGCTATTAGAGTGTTGAGCTAAAACCAAAAGGGAAAAGGTCAGATGACTTTGGCATGACATTAAGAAGAAATTACTTTCAGGTGTGTTTGGTACATCACGTTAAGACTGTGCTTTAGATACAAGACAAGAAAAAGGAGCAGTCGAGAGGTTTAGGCGGTCGGGAGGAAGAACCAGCAAGTGCGGAAATTAGCGCACATGAGGCGTACCTGAAGGCAGAGAAAAGTATGTAGGAAAGCAGAGTGAAAGAAGACAGAGTAACCGCCAGGTGGGTGGGGTGCGGTGGGGCGGGGTCTGAATCGGGAAATGCGGGGCTGGCAGCAGCTCTTCAGAAGAAACCACCATAGGAAGAAACATGAGAGAGAGAGATTCTAACTGCGAGGTTTTGCAGTACAAAGGTTAGATGACCAGAGGGCAGTCAGAATATTACCTGGTAAGAAACGAGGAGGTGTTTGGAGAGTGAAAGGAGAACAGAGACTTTCCTGGAAAGCAGGAGGTACAGGGCTTAGCCCTTCTTTCTGTCTGTTAACTCTGCCACTTCCTCTCCTGCGAGCTGGCTTCCGTGAGACTGCATGAACAAGGCCTGGCCATTCAGAGTCGGCCAGCTCCTTCTATGGTTATCCTTTTGCATCCTCAGTGGAAAGCAGTGCCGTTTAAGTCGTTTCTGTCGTTTTCAGTAATCCTTGAAGGTTTATCGGACTCAGTATCTCCAGCAGATTTCAGTTTCTTCATCTGTTAATAGAAACACAAACTACAAACAATGGAGAGATTTCTGGTTCACCATTAAGTCAGGGCAGATGTGCAGAGGTCTTGAGCAGCTGAAACTGTCCTCTACCAACTAACAATGTTGTTGTTGTTTTTTAAGGGAACAATAAAGAATCTGGTATTGTAACATTGCAATTTTAAATTATTTTTTAAGAGGACATATTAATGTGTCACACAGGTAGAATTACTAGACATTGGTGGAAGTCTTGAGCATTCTAACTTGTTACTTCTGTAGGCATAAACTTCACCCAGACCTTTTGGTGAAGCCTTTTTGTCACAGAGCAGGGGCCTAGTACTGAGCCAGTTTAGAAGTGCAGGAGCCCCTTCAGGACTTGAAAGTGAAAGAATAAATGATGCTTATTTGAGAGATGATATGTTCCTTCAAATTCTTTGAATTTATTATGTAGATTTCCTGGAAGAATCTTTGGGATATTGGCCCCTTTGATACAATAGCTGAACTGCATCAAAATATAGTCAGTTCTAAAACTCTGCATGCTACAAATGTTTACCTGCTTACTATTTGTCAGGTTCTTGGATATAATAGCAAACAACCTAGACAAGATTCTTGTACTCAGAGTCTTATAATCTAAAAGGGGACAGAGGTTAAACAAATAAGTACACAATTAACTAATTCCCCTTGAAATAAGTAGTTGGAAGAAAATGCAGAGAGTGCTAATGAGACCATATAATGAAAAGACTTAAATCTATTCTGAGTTATCAGGGAAGACCTCAGAGGAGTGACATTTAAAGTATAACGTAAGCCCAGTCAGCGTGGCTCAGGTGTTGAACATCACCTGGGATCCAGGAGATCGAAGTTTGATTCCTCATAGGGCTCATGCCAGGGTTGTGGGCTCGATCCCCAGCAGGGGGTGTGCAGGAGGCAGCCAATCAATGACTCTCACCATTGATGTGTCTATCTCTCTCCCCATTTCCCTTCCTCTCTCTGAATCAATAAAAATATATTTAAAAAATAAATAAGTAAAAGTTAACTTAAGAAGAAAAGTTAGAGGAGCACCAGGAGCTGATAGGGAAGGACAGTCCAGGCACAGAGCTACACCCACATCTGTAATATCCCGAAGACAGGAAGATGTGTGGTTTATCACAACCATTATGGGGGCCTCAATTTGGGCTAGGTCCAGAGGGGTGTTTCTTGTGCCCATCTCACTTTGCTCATTTTGAAATATGCTTTCCCCTGGTTTGCAGTGTGTGGCTGAAAAGTCAAGTAACACGAGCACTGAAAAGTAACTGAGGTTGTTTTTAAGCTTAGACTGTGGTGGTATTAGGAAAGCGGAAGTTGTACTGTAGTGTGTTAGGAAGTAAACAGAGGCTGTGGTAGGCAGAGTAACTGCCACCAAAGATGCCTACACCCTAATTCTTAGAACCTATGAACATGTTGGGCTACATGACAAATGAGAATTAAGGTTGTAGGTAGAATTAAAATTGCTAGTCAGCTGACCTTAAAACAAGGAGATTATCCTGGATTATCTGGGTAATCCTAAAGTAATCACAGTGGCCCTTAAACGTAGAAGAGGAGGCAGGAGAGGAGAGTCAGGTGGAGATGTGACTGTGGAAGAGAGCAGAGCAATGGAATCTGAGAAGTGACTTAGCTACTGTTGCTGACTGTGAAGATGGGGCCATGAGCCAAGGAGTGCAGATAGCCTCTTAAAGATGGAAAAGACAAGAAGATAGACTTTCCCTTAGAGCTTCCAGAATAAATGCAGCCCTGCTGCGTCCTGATTTTAGCCTAATGACATGCATGTCACACTTCTAATCTACAGCATAAAACAATACATTTGTGTTGCTTTAAGCTACCAGGTCTGTAGTCATTTGTCACAGCAGCAATCAGAGATGAACAGGGGGTAAGTAAGGAGAGTAGTCAGATCAGACATGTAGACCACTCTTTAAAGAAGTTTTGCCATGAAAGAAAGAAGAAAGAAAAGATGGGACGTGCTGGATTTAGGAAGGATGGTGGTGTTTTAGAAATCAGAGAGTGTGTGTGTTTTGAAACTTCACATTATTTGTGTGATTTCTGTGTTATTTTTATGCTTCTGAGAGACACAGTGGCAGAGTGCTTCATCTGGCACTCCAGCTACTGTCGCATGAAAATCTTTAAAAGCAAGTTTAATTGTGCTCGAATAAAAACCTGGTATCTCTTGAGTGTTGCACTGCAGTATCAGTTATATAAGAAAGTTTCTTTAGCTTAATACTGACTAAAACTAATTAGACCCTAGTAGTACTTTATAGAAATATATGTGAAGAATTTCTAAGCCTTGAAATTATGCTTACATTGAGAGAATACTTTAAGTCAGGATATCATTACTTTGAATTTTACTTTTAAATCATTATAATTAAACTTAGCAATATTTGTCACTTCCATATATTGTAATTACTGCCCACAAATAATAGTAGCTAATAGTCACTATGTAATAGGTGCTTAGTATATGTCTGTTCCAGGATTAACCCTCAATTAACGTGTCATTTAACCCTCATGACAATCTTATGTGGCAGCTGGAATTATTTCTATCCATATTTTATAGATATAGAATATGAGCCATTCTGTATCTAAAGAAGATCACTTAGCAAAACACAAAAGAATTGAGATGTAATCATCATCATATAACAAAAACGTTTGTTTTAGTTTAATAAAGTAAGGCTGGTTGTGGGCCAGAAAATCCTAGACTGCGTGTCCAGAGTCACGGAGGAGTTTGAGATGAAGGTAGCAAGCACTTTTAATTGTAATATTTAGTTTTTGTAGTACTTGTTTGTTATCAGGCACCACCCTTGGCATTTTCTATACATTATTTCATTCAGTCTTTGCAAGCAACCCTTCAATGTGTGGATTATCCTCTTTGTTTTACGAATGAGGTGTCCTGGGCTCAGGGAGTCAAGAGAGGTACCCAAGACCTCATAGCTGATGTTTGGAGGAACCTCATGACTTCACGTCTCTACACAGCTCAGCCCATGTATATTGACCTCTTTGGTGTATCAGGAACAGCATCATTATTTATAATAGCAGAAAATTAGATGGTTGTGATGTTCCGTTTTTTACCTCTCTTAATCCTTTCCAGTCCATACTTTATAATTTAATTAGTTTTCTTAGCACATAGCCACGACTGGGTCACCCCACCACTTCGCCTCCCATTTTACTAGCGGCGGGTATAATCTAACTCCAGCCTCAGCCTTTCGCCCAGTGCCCCACTGCTGTACTCTGACGCTGTGCCCAGCCAGCCTGTGTGACCACTCGCTCCTCTGTGAGCACGCGGTTTTCTTTCCCTGTTCTGTACTTAAGTACCAGCTTGAGTTCAGCTCTGGGTTTCGGTATTTCCTAGTAGGCACATCACTTAATCTCTCCGACCCTTTGCTTTCCCATCTGCCTGGAGTTGTTAGGCTTAAATGGGATGATGCATGCGTTGACTAAACAGAAAGCTGAGTAGGAATTCTGTCAGCAGAGAGGATTTATTGGGGGAAAAGAAAGGATTGCAGCACAGGTATGTGCAGCCAGGCCAGCCAAGTGCGAGAGGAGACAGCAAGAAGAGCGACGTTGTTTTCAGAGCGGGAGGAAGTGAGGAGAAGGCGCTGTTAAAACCGTGCAGCTCTGTTGTAACCATAGAGCCTTCCTGTGGGCCTTTCACAACCACATTGGGTGCGGGAGCTCCTCCCACAAGCCCTCCCTGTTCCTGTCTTGGTTAAGGTCTGTGTCATAGACTTTGGCACATGTAAAGTGCTGACTGCCATCCCTGGCAGATAGTGATCCATAGTGGTGGCTGTATTAAAATGAAGCCTAGAGAAGTACAAGATGAAACTGGAACTTCTTGTGATGGAAAGTAAGAAAGTGAAATAAATGAGGTGAAGGGAAAGCCCTAGCTTATGGGACAATGAATGACCACCAACACAGAGAAGGAATGATGGGGTTAGAACATCATCATTGGAGTCTGAAATGGATGGGTGCTCATTTGATGAGGAGCAGGGTATTTTTACATAGTCTCAGTTCATCTCCCCACAATTCACCAGTTAATTGCAAAGGGAAACATGGTAACTTCATAGTAGAGACACCTGGCAAACACCACCTTAATGACTCCACATTAATGATGTGGTCAGAATTAACACCAATACTAGGAAACTTAACACCACATGCTTCCAGATATGTTCTAAGACAGGAGCCATCATTTCACTGATATTCCTTCCAAGAATACATAGTCTACACCTAATCATGAGAACACATTAGATAAAACCCAAATTGAAGGTTGGTCCTCAAAATAACTGTCCTGGCCTCTTCAAAGAGGTCAGGATTAAAAAAAAAGTCAGGATCAAGAAAGACTGAGGGTTCCAGACTAAAGAGCTATGACAGCCAGTGGGACCATAAACTAGATCCTGCACTGGAAAAATATCTGCAAAGAGCAGTAATTGGGGCAAATTAATTGGGGCAAATGACAGAATTTGGAGTATAAATTCGATAATATTATTTTTACCGTAGTTATAGTTTTTGATATTGATGGTTGTACTCTGGTTTTGTGAAAGGCGGTTCTTTTCCTGAGGAGACACACACTGAAGAATTTAGGGATGGGAACATGATGTCTTTAGTTTATTCTCAACTGGCTCAGGAAAAACATGCACAGATGTAGAAACAGAGAGAATACTAAAGCAGCTGAAGCAAAATATAAACAATTGGGGAATTTGCATAATGGGAGTATGGAGATTTCTTGTACTGTTTTTGAAAATATTTTTTGTAAGTTTGGAATTATATCAAGATATACTTTTTAAAACCCAAGAGGAAGGCATTGTGACCCAGGAAAAACTTCTTCTTTAATAGGGCCCAGATATGATGGAGTTTTCACCAGACTCATGCCAGGTTTCATGCCACTATCCCTCATCATGTAAGCCCATGAAACAAGATTACAGTACAATTTTTCCAAAACAGTGTTACTCGAGTTAGTAGCTTTCTCCTGCTCTTTGTTCAAGCCATTGCAGAATATGCAGAAAGATGTATAGCTTACATATATTGTCCTTTGTATGTGTGTTTCTCACAACTGAACGTCTGATGAGATTTGGACCACAGATAATTCGAGGTTCTCATCTCTGGCAACAATTTAGAATGGAGCCCTTCTGTGTTACCAAATTCAGGTGCATCTGCTTTAACAGGCAGGTAGATCAAGGTGATAACCTCTTAGGAAAAATTGTAGATATCCATGTAGGCAAGGCCAACTACTCTAATGAGAGAACAGCCCTGGGTTCACTCCTAGAATACATAAATTCTCTCTGAAACTCTGTGCCATAAATATGTCAGTGATCATTTTAGCTTGGTACATTCTCCAAAAAAGATGGAAACATTGTTTACTATGGCATCAACAATACCTCAATGTAGCTCCCCCAAGCCCCTGTCCCGAATGTCTACTTTTGAGAACTGTGACATTCTTATGAGACGTCCAGGACTTAATTGTGAAAAGCATGTAAGATAGTGAAGTTAAAAATTATCAAATATAGAGAATTATTGGCTCTGAGCCATTTAAATATTTGAGAGACAGAATAGTTGATCTTAAGGCTGTTTTTCTGACAGTAATTAGCAAGACCAACTACCTGATGGGGCTGCTCCTAGTACGTGACAGTGAAACCATGTGTGGGGGGGAACAGGGCAGTTCTCACACAGCAGGAAAAAATCGCTGTCTTTGTGGTCAGGCTGCCCACAGGACATGCAGCTCTGGCTGGTTTGTTTACCTCTGAGTCCCACTGTCCCCGTGAGTTTATCCTGTTTTCTCTGGGGATAGTACTCCCTGGTACCCACTGCAGAGCATTGTTTATGAGAGTCAAATTCCTAGTCATATCTAAGTAGGACAGGCATATAGAAAGTGCCCAATATCTCTTTCAAGAGAATAAAAATTTTATAATCTCAAATGCGGTACTATCCCTGTAGTCTTCTTATATTTTGTTTTATTTGTTCTGCTGCCTAAGTTTTTTTTAGTTTCAGGGGCAAGCCCCAGCCTTCCCCTAACAGTTGCTGGACCTCTAGACAAACGCTGTGATGTAGACACTAGAACAGCAACTCCATCTCCTCCTCAGCACTCAGAGGTCTTATTGAAAATGGACACCCCTCGCTCCATTTTGCTTTTTAAACCTCTGATCTTCGCCAGTCCAATTCCAAGTACAAATAAGCTCCAGGACAGCTATTGCAGTCCAGGAGCAGCTCGCCAAGTGCCCACAAGGAGCTGGTGGGCTGTGGGCTGTGATGGTCAAGTTCGTGGTGCTGGCGAGCTGTGGGAACCTCCTTGCAGATGTTTCCTCTGTGCTGGCATCCAGCACTGATCGGCTTGTGTGGAAATAACTTTGAAAGGAACTTTTCCATTCACATTTATAATGCCACCTTTAGGGTGATTGTCCTTAAACTCTTTTGGCTTACAACTCCTTGAGGAATGTGATAAAATCTGCGGGTCCTCTCTTCTCAGAAGAACGCACATTTGCTTACATATACTAAAAAAAACTGCACATAATTTGAAGACTTTCCATGGAGCACTTTCAGGATGGTTCATAGAACTCCTTTGAGAGCTCAAACTGGCCATGAGAAATCCATCTTCCCCTCCCTTTGAAAAGGTTCCCCTAGGGCTCTCTCAAACCTCTTAACAATCTTAGAATATATAATTCAAGATGATGATACTAACTACCACTTACTGAGCTTTTACCATTTGTCAGACACTGTGTATTCCTTATATCCAAAAATGGACTCTCCTTGTACCTTCCAAACCTGCTCTTCCCACAGCCTTCCCCATCTCAAGTAACACAAGCTCCATCTCTTCAGCACTCAGGTAGGGCTGGATCCTTGCCCCACCACGGCTGTCACCTTCCTCTTAGCGGTAATCGTCTCTCTCTGCTTGTATGTTGCAGTGAGCTCCGTATTTCCACCCTTACTGTTCTCAACACAACAGCTGATTGATCCTGTTAAAATGCAAGTCTTATCATACTGCTGTTCTACTCAGAATCCTCCAAAGGCTTCTCATTTCATTCAGAGTCAAGGATAAAATCCTTCTAATGTGCTGCCCATCCAGGGGCTGCTGTTCGCTTGGATCACAATACGTTGTGCAGTGTGTGGCGTGCAGAGCAGTCCCCGTAATGGTCGGTAGGGACCTATCCAGGCTGCCCCAGGGCTCTGGCTCACTCACTTCTGTGACCTGGGCTCCCTCCTGCTTTTCCCTCATTCGCTGTTCTAGCCATGCTGGCCTCCTTCCTGATTCTCAGATCTCCCGGGCCCTCTCTTGCCTCACGGTCTTTGTACTCATTTAAATGTCTGCCAGGAATAGTCATCCCCCAAATATCTTAGCTCACGTCTTCACCTTTAAAGTCTTTGCTCAAAAGTCACCTTGGTGGGGCCCTGGCTGGTTTGGCTCAGTGGTTAGAAGTGTTGACCCGCAGACTGAAGGGCCTCAGCTTCGAAGGACACGTACCTCGGTTGCAGGCTCGATCCCTGGCCCTGGTCGGGGCGAGTGCAGGAGGCAACCAGTCGATGTGTCTCTCTCACATCAACGTTTCTCTCTCTTAGTCTCCCTTCCACTCGCTCTGAAAAGTGATGGAAAAAATACCCTCATGTGACGATTAAAAAAAGTCACCGTGGTAGGGCATACACTGACCACCCTTATGAAAACGAGGCCTCACCTCTACCCGGGCACTCCTTATCTCCCTTTATCTGTGCTGTTTTTTTCCAGAGTAATCATCTTCCAACATACCGATAGTATCTAATTTATTTGTTTCTCTCTTCCTACTGGATTGCAGGCTGTGCTGGAGTGGGGATTCTTGTCTGTGTTGTTCAGTGCTTTGTGTGCAATACCTAGAAGAGTGACTGATAAGGGTTCAAATACCTTTCGAATGAAATGAACAAACCCTAGGAAAATATATTAATCTTTTTTTTGTAAATATGGTTTTAGATTCAACGAAATCAAGCAACTTACTCAAAGTCACACAACTGCTAGGTGGTATCACTAGGATTTTTGCACTTTCTGACATCAAAGACCTGTGTTCTTAACCATTGAAAATGTTTCTTTCCAAGGACATGCAGAATAAAAGGTCACAATGTAGTCCCAAAGTGACAGTCACACAGGCTGAGGAGGCAGAAGCTTGAGTTGCTAACAGTGGCTACAAATTTTGGGGAAGGGGAATCTGGAAAGAGGGCACCCACGGGCGAGGTAGTTCAGAAATCTGTGCACACTGACCGACTCCTCAGCAGTGAATGCATGGGGCACGAGTCTAAGTAGCCAGGAGCTGGAGCTTCAGCAGCTCCCACCTCAGGAGAGGCAGAGTTTGGAGTTCATTTCCTCCCAAGGTACCAGGGAGGGACTTAGTAAACACCACAAGATTTTCATCAAAATTCTCAAAGAGGAGCCAAGTCTTAGGCTCATTCCCAGAATAAAAAATAAATCATAGTATTTATGCATAAATACCATATTAGATTTAAGTTACTGCTTAGAGGTAGAAAAAATTCATTGTTAGTTTGCAGGAATGCCGTGTTCCTTTACACCTTTTTAATACTAGCTTTGTGTTAAGCTATAATTATACCCCTCACAAGATGCAGAAGCCTTAGAGGGCAATGTGTTTTGCTGGCATGTGCTTTGTGAAATACATTGCAAAACAACCAGCCGTTGCTGCTGTATCTGCTTTTTAGAATTTAAAGTTAAATGGGCAAGGTAAAACAAAAACCTGTGAGTTGATTAGTTGCTTTCGTCTTTTATCAAATTTGGTATACTTGTGATACATGCTTTCCCTTTTTTTTTAGGAGAAAAGCTTTAAACTGTCTGTAACCATTTTCTACATATACATTGTTTCTCACATTGCTTATACATTGTGTTAAGGTAGCAGTGGTTAGTTTCTGATGAAACTATTACCAGTTTACCGATGAATGCCTTACTAGCGCCAGTTATGAACATAATTGTGTTGTGTTTTTTATTATTGTTTCCCTATTTATTTCTCACTGTAGCCTTTTTGTCTCTCGCTCATTGTTCTTCTTGAGATAAGCGGGGCCAGTTGAAAGGCGAATGGGCTCTTAGTTCCAGGTGTTTTGATCGGGGCATGTTGTGCTACTTTTACTTTGGGGCTCTGAGGAGCAACAGGGAGGCTACCTGCTGCCTAATACACATTTTGGGAAGGGTGCATAGAAATTCTGGGAAATAGGGAATCTGCTTAAAAACAGTGACTGCTAAAAAGGAAAGATGGGATTTTCCTTCGTGCCTTGTTTTGTTCTGCTCGTTGTTTATTTTAGTCATTGGAGTGGCCAATGTTTTGGTTACTCCACAGCAAGTTCAATGCTGTCGCTGGAGGCAGAGGGCTCTGGTATGCTGCATTTGAGAAACTGTGTTTAAATATATGCAGAATTCATGTAATAGTTTTAATGGCTATACTCTATGCGAGCTCATTTGATTATAGTTCAGGATAGTCGTTATCTTATGAAACTGTATTACTCTGTGGATTTAGTAATATTCCATATGAAACTATATACTAAGAATTGTACCCAAAAATCATATATTAAAATCAGTGCCTTATGGTTAATCCAAAGTGATTAAAGGAAATACTTCCTTCAGTTTATGAACACAAGTCAAAGAAAGAAAAAATATATTTCATTTTTAGATTATATAAATGGTGGAGAACTTTTTACTCATCTTTCTCAAAGAGAGCGTTTCACAGAGCGCGAGGTGCAGATCTATATTGGGGAGATCGTGCTCGCCCTCGAACACCTCCACAAGGTAAGATGCTCAAGCTTTGGGATTTCTCTTTCGGAAAAAGCTACTGAAGTCATGGTGGAGCTAAAAGAGCTCATGTTTTTATGTGTCATTGTCTCTGTGGTGATTGTGAAAGCACCCTGGTAGACCGTTAGCCATGTTTCTCAATGTCATAGTTTTCTCTTTTCTTAAAAAAAAATCTTTATTGATTTCAGAGAGAGGAAGGGAGAGGGAGAGGGAGAGAGAGAGATAGAAACATCAGTGATGAATCATTGATCAGCCGCCTCCTGCACGCCCCCCACTGAGGACGGAGCCCAAAACCTGGGCATGTGCCCTGACCGGGAATCGAACCGCAATCTCCTGGGTCCTAGGTTGATGCTCAACCGCTGAGCCACGCTGGCCGGGCCATAGTTCTCTTTTTCAAAATCTGCTTTTCTTTAGTAGTTCCTGTGATGCAGATTTAAAATGTAGAACCTAAGCAATTTTTTCTTATTTTTTTCATGAAAAATCCTAATGCTTATTACAAAGTATCATCAGAATAAAAATTTTCATTCTTTGGTATTCTTTTGTTTTCGTTTCAGGTGTACAGCATAGTGATTAGACAGTCATATACTTTACAAAGTGTCCCCCTGATATATCCAGCATCCACTGGCACCATACATAATTATTACAGTAAATTTTTCATTCTTAAAATAACCTTTAAGACAAAAGCAGAAATCATGATATGTGTCTCCTTCGTAGTGACACTCCCTTGCGGACTGCCCTTCCGTCTTCAGGGCGCGGCGCCTGACTCGGGCGGGGAATCTGCGGTGTTTGCGAGCAGTGTCTGCCCGTGCTGCCCGGCCGCGCCAGGCTGGCTCCCTTTCCCATCGTTTTGTCCCTGAGGCCCTCTCCCACTCCCCCTGCCCCCTCCATTGCCTCCGTGTAGCATGAGCTCAGTTACTAAAAACTTTAAATGAAGTCCATGTCTGTGATGCTGTTTGAACGCTATAAAATCAATTTAAACTTCTTTTAAAAATATTGATTTAGATACTGTTAATCTTGATCCAAGAAACTTTGACTAAAACACCTTTTTTTAACTTAATAAGGAAGCATTTTTGTGGAAGCAGACAGTCATTGTGTCGACGAGGCTCCTGCTTCAGAAATGGAAAGCACTGAGCAGGAAGGCCTGGGAGCTTACAGGAGGCTGGCACGGCCTGAGTCACTAAGTTAGGATGGTGCGGGCACATCGTGAAGCACCGTTCTTCTCTGTCATGTACTCAGACCCTACACTAGAGTACAGATGAACGTAGAGGAGAATGGAGAGGAATGAAGAGAAAGGGCAGGGGAAGGAGGAAAGCCCTAAGGGCAGGGGGTTAGAAGGCAGGTGGAGGCGGTGGGTGGAGAGGCCGTGGAATATGGTGAGAGGGAAGATGCAGGGCCAAGGAAAGGGCGGATCCAGCCTGGCCAGAAATGAGACGGCAAAGGGGGGCGGGGGGTTCAGAACAGGAACCTTAAGGGGAGTGAGTGAAAAGTATATAAGAACAGGAGGGAAGGGAAGAGGCTCCAGGGGCAGGGCTGCGATGCCAGGGAGAGAGGAGCAAAGCTGATGGGAACAGGCATCTCTGCTCCTTTCGATAGACTTGTTGGTATGGTGACAAGCTTTATGCCTGTGATTATTTTTGTGGGATATAAAGTAGTTAGGACATCTTTTTATACAAGAACCAAATTGGGCCCAGGAATAGGGGGAAAAGATCTTAGCATTTTATGGTTAGGAATATTAGATGTAGTTTTTTATAACATGAAAATGATGGTGGAAATCACCATAAATTCCAGAGTAAAAACTTACAAAATACAGAGCTCTGATGGGAAACTCAGTAAATTCAGTTTTTAATTTGTATGAAAGCTTTAATTCTGTTTATTAAAGGAAGATCCATGAACATTCATTATCATTAAAACAGGGTAATCAGAAACACAGAAGTAGAGAACAGGATGGATACTGGATATGAATGTAATTGATATGGAGTGGAAGTAATATCCAGGTCAGATCTCTGCTAAGCTAAGTCTTACTACTCTAAAAAGATAAATACAAAGAAATATAACACAAAGCCAGTTTTATTAGTCTTGATGTAGCTGCCAGCACTTAGTTCCTCAGGAGGAGATAAAAACGAGAGTTTATTTGGAAGCACTGTGAGACTAAAAACAAAGAAGTGGCCACTGTGGGATCTGGTCAGTCTAGAAAACACATGGAAGCCATTAGGGAAGCAAAGGGCATGCATTGGCTAAGAAAGCACCAATTATCACCTGGAGCGAGGATGGAGTCTGTGAGAGACAGGAAGAAGCTGTGGGCATGGGGGGGGGGGAACCCTACAGGCGCAGGCCCAGCAGGAATGGGCCCTCCTGCTGGTTGAGGGTCCAGGGAACCCAGGAGATGAGCCCCAAGGTGGAGGGACTTAGATTTGCCCTGTTCAGTGACTGAGACCCATTATAGCATCCTGAGCAGGACAATGCCTTTTTCTTGGTCTGTTTTTAAGGTAGATAAGAAAGACTTTTGGAAATTGCTATTTTTAAATGCGTATTTATTTGTTTTTACAGTTGGGGATTATATACCGTGACATTAAGCTTGAAAATATTCTGCTTGATTCTAATGGCCATGTGGTGCTGACAGATTTTGGTCTGAGTAAGGAGTTTGTGGCTGATGAAGTGAGTATTATATTTTAATTTAAAATTAGTAATAATAATATAAACAATGATGAAAAATTAGCTACAGAATAAGCATTTAATGGGACAGTACCATATGGATTATGGATCTTTGGCATGAATGACTATAAAGACTTATAGTTTAAAATTACCATGGAACCATCCTGTTAGAATTGCAGTAAACCTTTGATGAATATATCAGAATTCCCCAGTTGAAAACAAAAGTATACATTTAACTTTCCCCATAAAATATAACTGAAAAATTTAAATAACTCATTGGGGCCTTTAGGAGAATTCTGACATAAGTGGTAGCCAATAAAGAATTAGAAAACAAAGCACATACAGTTACATTATAATTACAAAGTAGGACATGTCCTGTTGTGATGGCCCTTTGAATTCACTTGACAAGAATGGTAAGACTCTACTAGACTTCATTTTTTAATAATCTTACTGGTGTTTGTGAGGTTTTTTGCTCATATGAACTAAAATGTAGTAGCTAGCTAATGTGCAGATTTTACATATGGAGAACTTTGCATTTTTAGTATTGATTGGAACTTATGTTAATATTACGAGTGCATTTAATAACACTTAAAATTGTACATCTATTAGTTGTAATTAAATGCTGTTTATGTGGCAGTTGTAATAAAAATTATATTTTTACACTACTCGTTATTCAAGATAACTGAATAAATATAAACACCAGTTCATGTCTATCTGAGAAATTATTGGTATCAAATACAGAATCACAGTAAAATTTTTGTAGTAAAGGACTTTGTATGAAACATCGTTCTTGGGTCCCAAATTAGGTTTCTCTGTTTCTGATTGCTCGCTTTTTGGAACATTGCCAAAACATCCCTAGGTGAATTAGATAAATGCTGAAATTGTAAAAACTAAAGATCCCAATTTTTAAATCATATCTATATTCACTCAACTTACTTATTCAATAAATATTTTTTGACCACTTGTGCTAGGTACTAGATAATATGATGATGAAAAACATAGAAATAATGTCTGCACACATGAAGCTATGGTTATAATAATATATTATCTTTGACAGAAGTCATAGTTATGAAATAGATTAGATGAATTTTTGAGAAATTTACTTCAGCCCGGCCGGGTGTGGCTCAGTGGTTAAGCATCGACCTAGGATCCAGGCAATCAGGGTTCTATTCCCAGTCGGGGCACATGCCCGGGTTGCGGGCTCGATCAATGACTCTCTCATCATTGATGTTTCTATCTCTCTCTCTCCCTCTCCTTTCCTCTCTGAAATCAATAAAGATATATTAAAAAAAAAAAAGAACGAAAGAAATTTACTTCAAAGTTTGATTTTTAATACTTTTTCTCCTTTGCAAAAATTTTAGTGACAACTTCAATAAAATGTGACTGCTTAAACATGTTAACAGTTCCTTCCTCACAAAACCCCTTACAAATAAAAGTCAAGGAGTAAATCAGCATGCACTGAAAAGGAAGAGAAGAAAATACCACCCAGATTTTAGAAGATGGACAGCAGAATACTAGTTGTAACCGATACTCACTTGTATTAAATTATCATCTTTCTTGCAATGAGTTTCTTTTTTGTTCATTCCCATTCTATCTCCTTGGTTTTCAGCTTAAGCTAGCCTCCTCGGTCACAGTTGAATCCTAAACTAGTAATGTGAGAAGCCCCAAAGCAGGCTAATTTGTACCTCTGACCCCCAGAGAGGCTCAGGAATTGGGGGCATCAGATACCCCTCAAAGTAGGGGCGCAGGTGATACGGGACACAGGAGATTTGGTTAGAAGTCTAGTAGCCCCCAGATGTCATGTCTACCCCATTCACATAGGCACCATGCCTTCCCTACCCTCGTAGAAGACTGAAAAGGTTAAATAGACTGTGGGCTCCAGGGCACTGAGCACAGCTGGGGGTTGGGGACACTGCGGAAACTAGTGGCGAAGGGAAAGCTGACACACTGGCCTGTGGAACTCCCAAGGCCTCTTCCTGCCGCTTCGCTCTGGAAGCCATGGCTTCCTAGGTGGCATTTTGGAGGATTCCTCTCTGAGGCTCTGAGAACGGGAAGTCTGCAGACACTGTCAGCGGGTGGGTTGGCCGGTGAGCTGGTCTAGCCAGGTCTCCCTACAGACGCCTGCGACTGGGCCAGCCTAGCCCAGGCCACAGAAGCGTGCTTGTGATGATGTCACAGTTTCTTTTTATATTTTGATTTTAATATATTTCAATATAATTAGTTTTTTCTGCCATACTATATTTTTAAAAACACTATTCTGCGAAGGGGTCTGTCAGCCTCAGTAGACTGCCCAAGGGTCCCTGGCATGTAGAAGATTTGGTGATCACCCTTTCCTCTCTCCAGGGAACCAGTCATACGTTCGCTCATTCACTCCATCAGTGTTTGGGGAGGGCCTTCTACGTGCTAGACATTAGGCAAGGTTCTGGTAATGCAATGAAAAGAATCACTCTGTAAATCCTGTACTTATGGGCACGTGTGTCTGATCATTTGGCAGATGTTGGCCCTGGGGAACAGCAAAATGTTAGAAAACAAAACAAAAATGAACAAACAAAAATCAGACATGGATCGGAGTTGTTCGGTTTTAATACAGAATAGTCAGCTCTGCTGTGTGACTAAATCAGCCAGGTGAGTCCTCACAAGAGAGACTTGTGTTTCTGCTGGTCATGGCAACAGCTACTCCTCAGGGGCAGGAAGCCATTCTCATCGGGTGCCATAATTTTTGAGCACTTAGTTGTTTAGGTGCAAACATGAAATACTGGGGTTCAATCTGAAGTGGAGAAGTAACTTGTAGATTCCCTCATTACTCACTGAATACAGCCTAGTTGCATTTACTAATATAGCTATGTGTTGTCATGTGTTAGTAAGCTTTACAGTTCATCTTGCTTACCTGAAGACGACCAGCTCTTCGCCCTAGAGAACATGCTGTCACGTGAGCCTTCGAGTGTAACTCCCAGAGCTCAGGAAGCCGTCCTGAGTCCCCTAAAACTTTGTCTGATTGTCCTTTGCTCCTGATTCCACCCAGTACCTGCTTAGCCAGTTTTCCTGCCTAGATCCTTTCTGCCTTGAAAATATTCCCATCAAACGATTTCTCTTGTGATTAGCTATCGTTTCTTTCTGGTTTCACTTCTCAGCCCAATTCACTTACATTGAAACATCATTTCTCTTGGAATGAGTTTCTTTTTTGTCCATTCCTATGATACCTCCTTGGTTTTAGTTTAACTCAGTTAAGGAGCTGCTTCTTGGTTTCCACTTTCTAGAGAGATTCTATATCGCTCTCTTTCTCTAACCTCTCTCCTTTTCACCCCCTTCCTTCCTCTTGGACCCTTTCTCTCACCATTTTAGCATTCCTAGCCTCTCCTGTCTTAAAAATTTTTTAATGGAGAGACAAATGGATGGATGGACTGACTGATAAGCAGATAGATTAAAGAAGACCAGTCTCAGAATCCCTTCCAGCTCATGTCCTGTTCTCCTTTGTCAGAATTGGTTTACACTCTTTGCTCACCCGCTTCTGAGTCTCCTCCAGGTTGGCTTGCACCCCCTACCAATTGAAGGAAACCGTTCTTGCCAAGGTCACAATTGACTTCACTTTTAGATGTTTTCAGTCCTCTTAGTTGACTACCTAGTAGTGTTGAACTGGAAATTGCCTCTCTCCTTGGCTTCTGTGACTCCAGGCTCCCCCGACTTTCCTTCTATCTCTCTGTCTTTTGTAGGCTTTCCCTCTTCTACCTGACAGTTCGATCCTAGGTTCTTCACAGTTCAGTGCTAGGTATTATTCTCTTTTTATACTGCATTCTGTCCCTGTGTGTTGGTAGTTCCCACATGTATATGGCCAAGCCTGACCTGGGCTCCAGACCCAAACATGCAAATAATGTATTTCCACTTAAGCTTCTCATAGGCTCCTGAAGTTCAACATTTAAAAAGCAGAGCTAATCTCCCCCCATCCAAATCTGCTTCTTTCAGTGTAACACACTTTTATGTGTTACAAACTCTGTCTTCATTTGCTTTGGGAAATATATTTCTATTTAAGTTTCAGAAACTTATTTTTTATATATGCTTGAAGTTCCTGTTCATGGTGTAATATTCATCTCTCTGTATATTTGTTAATTTAATAATTCAGCAAATATTTATTGAGTACCTACTATGTGCCAGGTGTTGTGCTAGACCCTAGAAATATGGTGGTGAACATGGCAGATTCATCAAATATTCATATAATTACTTAATGGTAAAGTATTTATTTAATTATGACATTTCTAATGTTTAATTTTGAGTTATTTTTTAAAATTATGAATTATTTCTAGATTACACTTTGTTAAACTGGATTGTATAAGGATAAAATTGATTTAGAAACCTTCAAAATCTTTTACATGATAAGGAACACTTTACAAATTTGATGCTTTTATGGATGTGTTTTTCTCTCAGCAACAGAATCTGATAAATCTCTTGAGGTTCTGAGAGCAAAGGGAGAGACATTGCTAAATATCTGCAGGCTGGTATGTGTCCTTCGTAGGATTTTATGAGAGTACCGTTTAGCAAACATTTGTTGAGTCCTTACTGTGAGTCATACAATCTGCTAGGTATTGGATATATGATTCTAATGGAAGACTAAAAACATTCAGGACGTCTGTTCTTACCTATATATAAAGAAATGTCAAAGTGACACATTTATGTGCTATTAATTACCTTATACTTAAATATGGTACATGTATTCTCTCCTTTCATAATTTAGCATTGAGCACTTGAAAATGTTTACAACAGGTTATTAAAATGAATCTACATGGAGATAAATAAAACTAGAAGAAAACTAACATCCTCAGCACTTAAAACAGAGGTCGCTAAGATAGTTACAACTCGCTGCCATGTAGGTGCACTTCCAAGGAAAGGGTCTGTGCACTTGTGACTATTTTCTCTGTCCAGGAAATCGAAAAATGCGGCCTTTGCTCAGTTCAGATAATGTTATTCATTTAAATATTTTTTGAACATATAAGAGGCATTTTTATATAGTGCAAAGAACACATGTTAAAGTTGGAAGATCTTTTTGGTTCTGCACTTCCTGGCTGTGTGACATTGAGCAGGTCACTTAGTCATTGACCCTTCTTAGTCTTAGTTTCTTCATCAGTAAAATAATATCCATCATATCTAATTTATAGGATTGTCATATGGATACGATGAATTAATGCTGGTGACAGTACTTTTTAAAGTGTAAAGTGCTGTATAAATACCAATTTCTACTTGTAAAAGGTATTCAGATTACTGTGAGCAAAATAAAATATAGGAATGAGAATCTTATTCTCCCTTAATTTTCTTATTTGTAGGAAAGTTGTAAATTTCAGCTTTCTCTAATAAATGCCTAGTTAATAATTTCATTTGCAAGATTCTGCTGTTGCAGCGTACATTTCTCAAGATGCCTAGGCGAGGTTCAGGATCCATAGAGCGTGTTTGTGTGGGAAATCAGATAGCCCGGCTCTCTAAGGCAGCGTCTGTGGTCACCTTGGTCTCCTTCCTGATTGGTGGTGACACAGATTCATGATTCTTTTCCTTTACGTGTGTTCTCGAAGAACCTATTAGGTGTCAGTAAATAAGCCCTGTCAATCATTTGCCAAAATCATTGGGTAAAATACACATTCCCTCCTAGGTGAGTGTGATTGGCTTTTTAAATATTGATTTAATATTTTAAGGTTATTTTTAGGTATAGTGAGATTTTTTATTTCTCCTTGAGTCAATTTTGGTCAGTTATATATTTACAGAAAATGTTATATTTATTCTTTTTACATTTTCTGGCATCATGTTGGTCATAGAATTAACTTATTTTTTAATATATTTTTATTATAGTAATATTTTCTTTTAAATTACTATTATTGATTTTTAAATTTTCTTTTTTTTCTTGATCAATTTGCTAGAGATTTGTATATTTTATTATTCTCATCCAATAAATAACTTTGTCAAGCATCTCATTTTTTTCTATTTCTTTCATGATGTTCCTTTTTTACTTCATTCCTTTTACTTTCTATGAGTTTCTTTCATATTCTTTTTCTAAACTTTTGAGTTGGACATGTAGCTCACTAATATTTAATCTTTTTAAATAAAACTCAATTTCCAAGAACAGCTTTAGATGTATCTCACAAGTTCTGACACACAGCATTTTTACTGTTATCCTAATAGTCTAATATTCATTGTGTTTTTCTTTGGGCCATGAATTACTTAGACATGGGTGTTTTTTTGTGTGTTTTCTTTGTTGTTGTTTTTTAATATATCTTTATTGATTTCAGAGAAAGGAAAGGAGAGGGGGAGAGAGAGATAGAAACATCAATGATGTGAGAGTCATTGATCGAGCCCGCAACCTGGGTATGTGCCCTGACCGGGAATTGAACCCTGATCGCCTGGATCTCAGGCCGACGCTCAACCTCTGAGCCACGCTCGGCCGGGCAGACATGGGTTTTTAAGTTTTCAAATACATAGGATTTTTTGGTTATCTTTTTGTAAATGAGCTCTAATTTTGCTTTCTGATCGGAGAATGAAATATATATGATTTTATTTTTTGTGATATTTGAGATTTGTTTTGTGACCTATTACATGGTTAAATTCGGTAAATGTCTTACATTTACCTGAAAAGATGGTATTCGCTAATTGTTAGATATAAAGGTTTGTATATTTTTATGAACATTGGACAAACCTTCCATAGCTTCACTTATTATTGTCCTGCATGGTCAGTTAGAGAAGAAATATGTTAAAATACCCACTATGATTGTGGGTCTGTCCATTTCTTCTTGAACAGCTCTCCGTCTTTTATTATATAGGTTAAGGTTCTTCCAAAGCTTTTGAGGGACTCAGGTTTGGAATAGTGTTATTCCCTTAGTGAATTCCTTTTATTATGTAATGACGACCCAATTTAAATAATCCTTTTTACCTTAAAGTTTATTTTCTTGCTATTAATAAGATACTGCAGCTTTTTGTTGGTTAGTGCTGGTCTGATAGAACTTTTTCCATCTCTTTACTTCCAATATTTCTTTGTCATTATGTTTTAGGTGTGCCTTTTATAAATAACTTATAGCTGGATTTTGTTTTTGATCCAGAGAGTTTCTGTCTTTTAACTGGTGAGTTAAATCTGTATATTATGATTACCGATATATTTTTATTTATTTTTCTCATCTTCCTGTGTTTTTCTTTTATCATAATTTCTCTTTGCTCTTCCTCCTTCGTTTCTGTCTTCTATTTAAATGATTAAGATTACTTTATTTCATTTCTCCCTAATGGTTCAGAAGTTATATATATTCTATTTCTGTTCTTTTAGTGGTTATTACCCTGACATTTTTAACTTATATAATGACTTAATAGAGTCTAAAATTAACCATCGTGTCTGTTGATTGTCATGACCATTTCAAGAACATTGTTTTAACTTCAATTATCCATCTCATTTTATATATTTTGTTACTTATTTTAGTCCCACGTTATATTTTTTCAAATTAATCATTATTGTGTAATTATTATTTTCATTTTATAAATTCAATACTTGTTTATATTTTTCACACGTTTACCTGTTTTCTGCGCTCACTGTTGCTTCTTACATCTTACTCTTTGCTGTGTTCAGTTTCTTTCTTAAGGGCGTCTTTTAGATTTTTTTTAGCAAACATCAGTGAATAGTAAACTCTATCTTTGTCTTAATATCTCTTCATTTTGCCCTGCATATCTAGTGATTATTTAGCTGGCTATAGCTGTATCTAGGAATGGACTGGGTTTTTAAGAAAAATTTTTATTGTGAAATAAAACAAAAATGAAAGTATGGTTTAGTGAATTATTTTAAGGCAAACACTCCTATAACCACTACTCAAGTTAAGAAATAGAAATGCATCACCTATAACTATATTTTTATTTAATTTGCTTGGACTCTTGAAACATTCAGGATAATTTTCTCAAATATATCTTCTATTTTACAAATTCTCTTTTTAGTTATGTCTACTGCGTTTACTCTGCCTACTTTTTTATTACTATTTCTTTTTTTATTTATATAGTTCTATTTGATTCTTTTTCCTATTGCTCTGATCTTTCCTGTGCTGCTATGTTGTTTTATGGATATTTTCCTTCATTTATATCTTCCATCTCCTACAACTTACTGGTCTTCTATAAATTGTTATCCCACTGTTTAAAGCAATCTTTCTTTTTGTTGTATTTATAGAGTCTAGTTTGCTTGGTTAGTAATTTTGTGCCTCCAGGGCTTTGTCAGTGTGAATCCTGGGCCAGCTAAGTTGTGGGAATGTCTCTGGTTCTGTTGTGTATTCCAGAATACCACCACATTGCACCAGATTTTCTCACTTTCCCCATCCTGTGGGGGGAGAGAAATTCATGCCCCAAATCTATAGGAGATATAAGCCTAGCAATTTGATTTCACAAGAGGAACATTTATTTGTTTGTTTTTTAAGCTAGGGCCCAAATTTAAACAAACTTGTGTTAGTGGTGAATTTTATTTTTCTAGACTTCACACTTCCTAAGGGTTCAACTTTCTTAGGTTCCAAGGTTTACACAATAGTGATAATTCCAGTCCACCCCATTTCAGCTGAGGGCCTCATCTTTTGTCCTCACAAGAGTATCAGAAGTGAAGCTTCTGGATTGCTGAGACCTGTAACAAATTACCTTCCCTCCCTTCATGCAGAGCAGCATAGGTCATATACCTGCCTCACTGGCTTTCAGCACCCTCTTCATGGCTGGCACCTGGGGGTTACCCTTTCTTTCTTGTAAGCACAGTCTTGGGTGAGTAGCAATGCAATATTCATTTAAAAGTCAAACATTTCTAGATCGTTGTTGTGAGAGTCTTCAAAATTAGAGTGGGGGGAAAATATAGGATGTGCAAAAACTTGTCATTGGTGATTTACTTTTAACTCACAGATTTGTCAATAATGAGCAGATAAGAGCAAGATAAAACATTGGCAAATAAATACTAAGACTTATTTAATCTAGTGTTTGTTGAGAAATACTTGAGGGCCTGGCAGTTGAATTCCTATTTGGATTCTTCATCAGAAGGAAACCCGTTTTTTATCCAGAGTCATCTGATTCTCTAAGGAGCAGTGAAGCCTCTTTGATCAGCTGATCACTTAAGTATAACAGTATTCCATATTACCTGCCAGGATGGTGCGCACACACTGCTTGTACTATTTTCACATTCAGGTAAATTCTCATTCACAATATTTTAACTTTGTGGTAGCTTTAGTAAGTAATGTTGCTTATAAAGTAGTGTGGACTTAAATTCTAAATTGGTGGATTGCCTGTCTCCCTGAGAAAAATATTACTGTAAAGATATTTCGAACAAACAGTAAGCAGTAACCACAGTAGAATTTAGGTGTGTTACCCTGGCCTTTTTATATCATAGTTTACAGAATATGATTCTGCAGTCTTGCCTGCCTCCCACCAGAAACCTTCTCCCATCACACCTCTTCAATTTGTTGTGTTGATAGAATTACTGGAATTATTCTAAAAGTTAGAACCTAGAGGGAGTAACGCTTACATGGAGGCAGAGGCAGAGGAAGCAGATGCAGAATTGCAAGGGGCTAAAATGGCAATGTTGTTAAAAAACGAGAGACTTCAGAAATGCTTTGTCTTTCTTTACTATTTTTCCTCAGTGACTGGAACTTCCCAACACTTAAGCTTTAGTTTTTCTGTCTCCTAGAATTTCTATCAAATAAATAACTATGCATTAATTATTTACTAATGTAGACACTACCTACTCCCCCTACAAGAACCAAACAAACCAAAAAAACAGAAAAGCTAAAGGGAATTAAAAACGAGCTCGAAGGTGAAGGAAATACCTTCCAGCACTTAATGTGGTTCTCAGCTCCCTCTACATCTAGACAATAACGAACTGAGCTGCATAGTTCTTATTGTCAGAAAAGTACAACCCGGAAAATCTTTCTGGCAGTAATCAATAAAATCTGTATGTTTCATACCATTATTACACTAATCTTATGAATATCTAGTGTTTTGAAGAAGAGAATACAGATTTTCATGACTTTCAATGTATAGAATTCAATGATTGTCTCATACTTAGAAGGAAATACACATAATTTCAAAATGGTTTGTGACATGGAGTTGCCCATAAATGAAAATGTATATTTGCTAAAAAGACTAGTTTTCTAAATAAAAATCTAGAAAGTCAGTAAATTGAGACCCATTATCTTTTTTAAGAGAGAGGAAGGGGGACAGAGAGAGAAATATCGATTTGTTGTTCCACTTATTTATGCATTCATTTGTTGATTCTCATATGTGCCCTGACCAGGGATCAAACCCACAACCTTTGGTGTATGGGGGCAGCGCTCTAACCAACTGAGCTACCTGGCCGGGGTGAAACCCCCTTTTACCCGTAAACCACTGTTTGGAGAATTATTTTTATTTTTTTCAGTATACCTAAACTTGATTTAGCCTATAATGTTTTAAAGGTGATTGTTAAGATGAGATAAATACTATGACTTAGTAATTTTTATGTGTTTATGTCAGCTATATAGTGATGAATTACCTAATATCCATAAAAAGGGTTATTGCATAATAAATAATTGTATATTAACTAAAAATACTCTTTAGTTTTATGAAATTTGTTTTTTTAAAAGTAATTTTGTAGCATTTATTTTTTTAATAATTCAGTGAAGAGAGTAATGCTTTCTAACACATTGTTTTGTCCAAGCATGTCTAACAAAATTAAAAATTATTTATTACTTTTTATACAAAAATTTATATGAAATAAATTTTATTTAGCTTTAGTTTTTCCAGTAGTTTGATACAAAATTAGCATTTGGTACAGCAATGATGAAGCAGAGAGATGACATTTGATATATGATTTATATTAGCTATTCAGTAACATTCTGCCAGCTAACAAAGAAACTTTTTGCATATCTGTACATAATTGAATTATTTCTTTTAGTTTCTAGGTAGATAACAATCTTTCAGTATATTTAGCACACAAAAAGAAATAAATTAATTATAGACCATATTTTATTTATATATATGTATATTACAAGTAAGTAATTTTAATACATTTATTATCCTAGTGTTTAAATAAATTTGATATATTCATTGTCTCTGGGCTTAACTTTCAGCCAACAGGGTAGGGGGCTTCTATAACATTGCTAGAATAGTGTTTTACATTAAAAATTGGTAAATAAGAAGAATGCTTATTTTTCTTAAACTTTGCTAGTGGAAGAAGAGTAAAGTGTAAATTGAAAAGCTTCCTCTAAAATAATTTTGTAAAAGTATTTTAATGGCAACAAAGTGCCTTTAAACGTTTCAGATACAGCCGCACGCAGGTCTGGTATTGAAGCGGATTCTTTGCCTCTGTCTAGTGTATCTGCAGGACACTTCACATCTTTGTTACATTAGGATGAGTCATATGACACAGCTGGTCATTTGAAAAATTGCTTTAGCTTTTTAAATTAATTTTAGGCTGATATATAAAATTAGCCCTTTTTAAAATTAGCCCTTTTTAAAATGCTATAAAGGAGAAACAGCTGTCCTTAAGAGAAAGTCTTTTTTAAGGAACAGTTTGCTCATCACTAACCACCCTCTTAGTGCCAAACCTGGGCCAGACGGTAAGATAGGAAAACATTTTTCCTCTTTTTATCTTTGGGTTCCCTGCCCCCCTTCTTAACATTTGGCCTCCTGCCCCTCCGCGTTTTCTAGTGTTCTCTTAATCTTGCCTCTCTGAAAGTAAGTAAGGGCCTCCGTAGTCAAGTGTTGGACAGGTCACGGTCCCCCGCTAGGACCGCCTGCGCTCCTGCGGAAGGAACGTCTCTAGGGGCCAGCGGCTGGGGTCCGCGCCCACAGAGGAGTGAGGGGCGGGCAGGGAACGGGAGGCGAGTGCGGGGACTGAGGCTGCTGCGTTAGGCCGGGAGGGCTGCTCCTCCCCAGCACTCCACTGTGCAAGCCAAGGCCTGTCCTGGTGAGAGGAGGGTCTCTCAAGTAGACTCTGCCACCACGCTGATTGCTGTACATAGTAATTCATCTCAAAGTATGAACTTTCTCTCTTTGTCACTTGTACCACCAGCTTGAAATCAAATCCCTTTTTGTTTGTTTGTTTGTTTAAGGCTGAAAGAGCATATTCCTTTTGTGGCACTATTGAATACATGGCACCAGATATTGTCAGAGGGGGAGACTCGGGACATGACAAGGTATGTTCTATTTCTGACACCCCTTTATATATCTCTATAAAATGTATAATAACTTAGGTATAATCACTTACGTATAATAACTCAGATACAGTCTCTTTAACAGAGTCCTCTTTCCTGTTGTCTTTATTTTTTTCTTCTTTGCTTTGTATACATGAACACACTATGATATCTGGTATTTTGGATTAAAAAGTTAATAGAAAGATGAGAGAATTCTAGATTTCCCTTTTTTTAGGTTTTATTGGTGAGGATAATTTTTTGTTTTATAGAGTAACACTCTGTTAAAAGGAAACCTCAAAAGCAACTAATTCTTCAAATAATTTTTATGTTATGTCCAATTAAAGAATCTATATCTTGAGCAAAGTACCAGTTGTAACTCTATTTAAAACAAAAATCATTCATTTTCTGTTGCATAGGCCCTGCTCTTTTAGAACACAGCTGAGCCACAATACAATACGGAGGTGTCACTGAGCACATCAATTGTCCTGTGTTCCTGTCTGAGTCTTGCTGGATGATTTTGGACAGTACATATTGCATTATTGATTTTTGTTGGAAAAATATAAGAAACATATAGTTGGCTGTTTCACCTTAGGTTGATACTTGCTAAGAGATCACTGAAAGTGGAACATTTCCTATTTTCTTATTCCCCATTTCTGCTTTAACTTTGGAGACTTTCTTGATGATCTCTTCAACAGACATAATCATTGTAAGGATCCTTGGAGAAAGAAGATAATCCTTTTTAAGCATCCAAGATAGTTGTTTGTTTTCCTAAGCCCTAGAAGGGCTCCCTGCGCACTTTCCTTTGCCTGAGGCAAATGAAGGCTGGGAAGAGGCTTTCGAAGTGCTGATGTTATAAAATCTAGGTCACGTGTTTTTTCTTCCTGTATTAAAGGGTACAGACCTGTTCAGTTCTTTCTGAGCACTCTGCCTTATTATTAGCTTTCTCCAAATAAGGGATTCTGACCACTTTTTGCTTCTGACCTTTTCCTTTCCCTCTTCCCTGTTCAAAACCCCACATACACAGTCCAAACATCTGAAATGTGGAGAATATTTGCTAATGACTTATCCTATGTTTAAAGCCTCTTCTCCAAGTTTTCATGACTAGGAATCTGATTGTAGAGCTGTATCAATTTAAGAGCATGGTTCCAAATCCAACAGCAGAGCATTCTGAGGGTCCTGACTCAGATGGCAGTAAAACTGCCTGTATAAATAAAAGAATTGAATTGCTATTTTAGTTCGCTTCAGGGTATTTTTTGAAACTATTGGGAAATTCGGTAGGCATTTATAACTATTAAAATTTGAAAATTACCTTTAAGAACCAATTTTTAGGAAAGAAAACTTTATATTACTCCTAGAATTTCTGCATACCCGAGGTCCAGAATACAGCTAAGTCTTTAGGAGTTGGTGGGACACCTTGGTGACTATGAGCTGATTAAATGAGATTTAATGTATGCAACTACTCGTCAGTGAGCCTGGCTTGCACTCGCTCTTTTGTGACTTCAGTCTCCCTGATCCTGTTTTCTAAGTCATTGTTATGTATTTTCTTTAAAATAGCTCAAATAGCTCTAGGCTCATACATTTTGCATCATTTCTCTGAAACCTTAGCCCTTGAATTTGGACGCAGAGAGTTTAAAAATTTTGCATCGAGTTAATATCTCATTGGCATAAACCCTATATTCAACCATTATTAAAATATTGATTTGCATAATTACAAAAGAAGTAATTTTCAGTATATCAAGATTCTTGCAATTATATGTAATTTGCTGTGTTCTCAGTTCAGGTAACTACATTTATAAATTGGTTTCCAATTCAGATCACATTTTGTTTTACATTATTTTAAATTTCATCATGCTTCAGTAAATGAAGACTATTAGATTTATGAGATAGTTTCTATAAGAGGAACAGATTTAGGTGGTTATGAAAAAACTTCTTTAGATGGGATTTTTTTTCATTTTTGTTCTTTGACTTTAAGTAATTTTATATTTATTGGGTAATTAATAAAAATGCTAATCGGTACTTTCCCCCCTCTATCATAAGTCCGAAGATTTTGCTTAAAATTTTAAAAATTTATTTTAAATTAACAAATTTTTTTTAATTAACCAAAGTAAAATCCTTACTAGTATAGAATATACTTAAAACACTTTAAGCGCATTAATTGACAGTCTAATGTTTAAATTCTGTTCTAAGGATACCTGGATATTTGTTCTCTAAATGTCTTTCTTGCATGTGCTAATTTAATACTCCTTGCACAGAAAGCGTTTTGTTAAAATATTTTCCAAATATACAGCTTTATTTTGTTCATTTTTCTTTCTTATGAATGACATTTTGTTAATATTCTATCAAATGAAATTCTTGTTCTGCAGGCAGTTGACTGGTGGAGTTTAGGTGTCCTGATGTATGAACTACTGACTGGAGCATCCCCTTTCACTGTCGATGGGGAGCAGAATTCCCAAGCCGAGATATCTAGGTAAGATTCAGCAAAATAAAGTGTGTGTGTTGTTGCCTCAAAGGAACTGGTCACATTTCTGTAATGCGGCTGATGCAAAAAAAATAATTTTTTAAAATAGGGATAGACAAAATTAGGTTTAAGTGGTTAATTTCCATTTATAATGATAGAGGATGTATATATAACCTTTATATCTCTTTATGTTTTACGTGCCCAGATAGCTCTTAAGATTCACAGGAATAGTTTCATAATTTTTGTGTGTTCCAAAGCACTTGCTAGCCTGGCCTGGCGTGGCTCAGCGGTTAAGCGTCGACCTAGGATCCAGGCAATCAGGGTTCGATTCCTGGTCAGGGCACATGCCCAGGTTGCGGGCTGCAGCCGATCAATGACTCTCTCACCATTGATGTTTCTAGCTCTCTCTCTCCCTCTCCCTTCCTCTCTGAAATCAATAAAGATACATTTTAAAAACAAAAAAAAAAGCACTTGCTAATTGTCTTAACCTAGTAAGTACATAGGATATTGAGGTTTATTTGATGGACACTTCCTTCCCATTGTCTACATATTATCATTTCTTTGTGACTTTAACATGAACAGTAGTAATATTTTTCAGCTCATGTATATAGGCTCAATAGAAACAAATACCGTAAAATCACCCTCTTATTGGTTATTATAGCATTACTCTATTCCTTTCCTTCATAGCAGTTATTGCAATTACATTGCTACACTTTGGTTTATAATTATTTGATCAATGTTTGTCGGTCCCACTAGATTGTAAACTCTGAGAGAGCAAGGGCATGCCTGGCTTTCATCCCCAGCATTGTGTGCCCAGGTGCCAGCCAGCACAGCGCTTTACTGTGCAGAGTTCAATAAATATTCTTGGAATCAAGTGAATTAATGAACAAATAAACAACAGTGATAAAACATTATGCTAATTACTAGTTATGTTTTTGTTGTTTTTACTTGAATTTTATAACTTTGAGAACAGATGTGACATTTAAAAATTAAAAATCGAGAGTTCCACTTCTTACCAAGATGGAATCACAAGAGCCGGGTTTACTCTCTTGCCTGAAACAGTTTTTAAAGTGGGCAAAATATCTGAAAGAACAACACTGAAACATTGACCCTTTCGCAGTGAAGGACAGGAAACCCTGAGAGATGGGAAATCCCTGAGGTGAGCCCTGCCATCGCCCAGCTTACTGCCTTGAGAGAAAGTCCTGGCTGCAGCGCAGGGAGGGGACCAGGCGGAGTGAGGTGGAGCTGAGAGCCCGGGAAGAGTCCAAGGCAGCTAGAGCCTGGGGCAGTGTCGAGAGGAGAAAGCTGCAGAGGGAAGCTCAGAGATCTGCAGAAGGCACCCCTCAAGGGTTCATTCAGTGAAGTAATGAGAAGCATGCGTGTGTGGGGACTACTCAGCAGTGAAGATGCTGTTTCTCTCCAAATTGATCTATAGATGGAACACAATCATAATCCCAGCAGGCTTTTTTTTCTCTTCTAGAAATTGACAACCTGGATCTGAAATGCATATAGAAATGCAGAGAACCAGAAATAGCTAAATGATCTTTGAAAAAGTAGTCCAAAGTTGATTTCAAGACTTATAAGCTACAATAATTAAGACACTGTGGTATTTGTATCAAGACAGACAAATATTCAGTGAAACAGAATAGAGAGGTCAGAAATAGAATCACACAGATACAGGCAATTGATTTTTTTTTTTTTTTCAAAGGTGGGAAGTCAGTTTGGTAGAGAAAAGATAGTCTTTTCAGTAAATTATGCTGGACTCATTGGCTATCATACCGGGGGGAGGGGAGCTTCTATACATTCCACCATATAGAAAAATAAACTAAAAATGATCATTGACCTAAATGTAAGACCTATAGAATTTATGTAAAACTATAGAATTTATGTAAGAAAACATAAAGGAAAATCTTTGCTACCTTGAGTTAGGTAAAGATTTCTTAGATATGACACAAAAAGTATAATCTATAAAAGAAAGCATTGACAAATTGGACTTCATCAGAATTTCTCTCTTCAAAAGGAACTGTTAAGAGACCACAGACTGGGATAAAATTATAAATCAGATTTGAAAAGGACTAGTATACAGATTATATAAAGAACTCTCAAAACTCAAGGGAAAAAATGGGCAAAAAATTTAAACAGTTAACCAATGAAGATCTATGAGTGGCAAATAAGCACATGAAAAGATGACCAACATTGTTAGTCTTTAGGGAAATGCAGTTAAACCACAATGAGATGCCACTGTATACTCACTGGAATGGCTAAGAATAAAGAATAAAGAGAATGAATATCTTAGGGTTCCAGAGAAACAGAAACAATCGGGCATATAAAAGGTGATGTATTATAAGGAATCAGCTCACACAATTATGAAAGCTGAGAAGTCCCACGATCTGCCATCTGCAAGCCGGAGACTCAGGAAAGCCAGTGGTTCCAGGGGCAGAAGACCAATGTCCCAGGTTAAGTAGGAAGGGACTGAATCCTCCCTTCTGCTTTTTTTTCCCTTTTCAGTCCCTAAAGGGGTTGGATGGTGCCCACCAACATTAAGGAGGGGATTCAAATGCTAATCTCATGAGGAAGCACCCTCACAGACACACCTAGAAATAATGTTTAATCTGGGCCACCTGTGGCCCAGTCATGTGACATAAAAATCAATCAACACAACTTCACCCCTTGTCAACTTGGCAGCCATATGTATCTCCTTATGCCAGACTTAATCTCCAAAGACAGTAACAAGGTCATAATCCCACCTGGTCTAGAACACGGTAAGACCAGTGAATTTCAGAAGCGTGGTCCCATTCATGTACTTCATTCGCTGTGAGTTGAGTTCTTTGATCAGAAGCAGTGCTGTGTGGAATGTAAGCGTCTATCCCAGTTAGAATGAAACACTGCCCCTTCCACACTGTAGTCAGTCTGCCACCAGGTGGCTGGCTGATCACCCAGGGGATTGATGCCATATGAGGCAATCAGTGTTGGTTTCTGCTACTGGCCGATCGAGCATTCAGCGGTGGCCACAGCCAGGGCAGCCTTGGTGAGTAGAAGTCCATGTGTAACCTCCATCCCTGCCACCATGGCCACTTTATTCATGAGCCCACTGGGTGATGATGCTGTTGACTGGAGAAAGAGGCTGACTGGTATCCGCAGAACAGACCAAATAGGCGAGCTGAATGGGGATTGGTGGAAATCTTCACTCCTACATCTTTCAAGTCCTTGATGCCGGCAGTTAATCTCAGCAGTCCCCCAGGAATACAGTATTGCTTTGGGTTTTCTATTTTTCTAGGTAGAGACAGTTCTAATGGCATCCACCAGGCCTTTCCAACCATAATTGTCCTCACTCCACAGGTCAGAGAACCAATGGGGATTCTGCCAGCTTCTAAGTATGTCTGTTCCAATTATGTGTTCTGGAACTGCAGAAATAACCATAGGATGGGTTCAGGGACCCCCTGAATCCACCGTGAGATGGACGTGAGCTAAAACTCCATTGATCACCTGACCTCCACAAGCCCCTACTCTGACTGGTGGGCCGCAGTAATGTTTTGAGTCTTCTGGACTTAGTGACAGTTCAGAACCAGTGTCCAGTAGTCCTCGAAAGTTCTGAATAGTTCCTTTTTCCCAGCATGCAGTTAGTCTGGTAAGAGACCGTAAGTTGCTTTGGGGAAGTCTGAGAGAAAGACTGGCAGCATAAATTGTCAGGTTTCCCACCCTCCCCTTCATTCAAGAGGTTCTGGGAATGCAAACTGGCTCAGGTGTGGGAATTGTTTGAGGGCAGTTGACTGGGAGGAGGGCAAGATTGATGACAAAGGGACACAAGGAAGCTTCGGAGGGTGACGGTATGTTCATTATCTTGGTTGTGGTGATGGTTCCACAGGTGTACACAAAGATCAGAACTTATTAAGTTGTACACTTTGTATGTGGGAAGTGTGTTGTACATCAATTTTACTTCAATTGAAAAAATTTTAATGAACCATTTACAGGACAGATTAGGATGTAAATAATTTCTTGCTGTCCCAGCTATTCAACACCGAAGTTAAGTGATAGGAATATTTCTTGGTAAATTCATAGTTAAAATCATGTCTGTTGTTAAACATACTAAATATCACTCGGCTTATTTTAAATGGGCTTTTTGACAGTTTGAAAATGGGCAGTTTGAAAATGTTTCAGAATTACAGAAAACCTTGGCTACAGTCTTGAGAATTTGGGTCCCCTTGCAAGGTCAGCCTGTCATGGTGAGACGGGGCCAAAGGACGGCCTTAACCTGGCAGTGTTAAAAAGTGGCTCCTCTGGCTAATTCCCCTCTTTTTGATTCCAGGACACAAGCAATCTTCTTTGTAATTTTTCTTTCCACCACAGGTCTGCCTGTAGAGGGAGAGTGTATTGCTGTTTGTGATGGCAGGAACATTCTGAACCAAGTGCTGTTCAAATTTAAATTGCTTTTACTACCTTTAGCTCAATCAGTTGACATTCCTGTTTTAGAAAGAGAAAGAGAGCCTGAGTCAGAGTCCTAAAATCTTAGAACTAGAGCACATTTTTCAAGAATTCGAATAGGGGTTTTTTTTCCTTTGATTAATTATCCACTTTGTCATGTTGTTAATGTTTTGTTTAAAACTTGATGTTAATTTATGATTCCATGGTTTTTTGTGGCACTTATTTTTTTGTTCCTGAAATTTATAAACAGTGTAATAACTGAATTATCTTACATTACCTTTTCCTTTCAAGATAATCATTCTGATTGTCTTTCCTGGTGTAAAATCTTTCACAGTCTGTTCTTTTTAAAAAATATGCCATTAAGATAAATATATCATTATTCTATCCCCAATATCTTAATTACCCAGGGCTTTTTCTTGTCGTTGAATTCTTCCATTCCTTAATTATTGTGATCTTCCCTGAACTCTGCATATTTTTTATAGTTTTTACTTGAGATACTTCAAAATGATGTATTTTCCAAGTTATCTACTTACCTATTGTTGTCTACAGGTAGCCTAAAATCAGAACAAGATTGTTTTTCTGGTACTTCAAATTTCAAAATAAAAGAATGTAGAATGAGACTGAAACTTTCTCAGTGATGTAAGAATCCCTTCATCAGTGTCCCTGATAGTCATCTCCTTCCCTTCTGAGTGCCATCCATGAATGGGGAGCACGAGCGTGTAAGGTATTTTCAAGGAATCCCCTTCAGCGGAACAACTTTAGTTCTATAGAAATTTTTCCTGTTTAAAATAAGCTGAGCCGGGCCGGTGTGGCTCAGTGGTCGAGCATCAACCCAGGAACCAGGAGGTCACAGTTTGATTCCCGGTCAGGGCACATGCCTGGGTTGCAGCTCGATCCCCAGTCGGGGCCGTGCAGGAGGCTGCCGTTGGATGATTCTCTCCCATCATTGATGTTTCTATCTCTCTCCTTCTCCCTTCCTCTCTCTGAAATCAATAAAAACATATATTTTTTTAAAAAGCTGAAATTACCTTTCTCTAACCTCTGCTTGTCAATCCTGGATCCATCCTTTAGGTATTTGAAGTAGTTTTATCTAGGGTAACTCTTTCTAGTTCTCTTACTGTTTATGTGAAATCATTTCCCGACTCCTCATATCTTGGTACCCATTTTGGACAAATACTAAATTGCCAACATTATAGATTCGAATGATTGCTCTTTAGCTTTCTGTGAGTCTGTTTTTTATCTTTATTTCATGTTTATAGTGTGTGCTTTTCTTACCAACGTGTCTCCAGCTTTTATTACACCTTTCTGTGTGGAACTTCTGGTAGGGTGTGTGTGACTGCTACACGGGAGGTGTCCACCCACCCAGCCACTGTATCTGCTTTGGTTTTCTGCCTGCCCCTCCGAGCAGGAGCCCTGCACTTGGCTGGGTTTTGTAAACCATGATAATTGAATATATCGTCACCTAGAAACCAGGACACAGGTTCTGTTCAAGGCTCTTCCATCATCTCTGACAGGGTTGTTTGTCTCACTTTCTCTGCCTTTGAAATATAGAAAATGTTTGTGAAGAGATGTTTATTTAGGTTCTTCATTTTCCATCAGTGAAGTAGGTTTTCTTAATATGTTCATTGTACTATTATAAACATAACATTACTAAGTTCAGGTCCAAGTGGTATCAAAATAATGATACTAAACCAAGCTCTAATTGTACTATTTAGGTCAGGGGTTGGCAAACTACAGTCCTCAAGCCAAATGCATTCTGCTGCCTATTTTTTGTGTCTGGCCTGTGAGCTAAGAATGGATTTTAGTGAGTTCTCCCTCTTGGGAGCAGCCTGGTGCCTTTCCCCCCCAGGCGCATTACCTTTACCTTTCTCCAAGGGCCCTTCTTTTACCTCCAACTTTCTAAATTTCTCTTATAGTTTGAAAAAAAAGAATGGATTTTATATTCTTAAATTCTTATTGTGCAAAAGATACACAATATTTTGTGGCATGTGAAAATTACATGAAATTGCAATCTCAGTGCCCATCAACAACATTTTATCAGAACACAGCCATGCTCATTCATTTGCTGTCATCTCTGGCTGCTTTCCTGGTACTGCTGCAGAGTTGAATAGTTGCCACAGAGACCGTATAGCTTTCCAAAGCCTACAGTATTTATTGTCTGGCCTTGTATTAGTTACCCATTATCCATTGCTAAGAAACAAATGACCTGAAAATGTAGTGGCTTAAAACAACATACACTGATTATCTCAGAGTTTCTGTGGATCAGGAATCTGGGCACAGCTTAACTATGACCCCTCCTTCAAGGTCACTTGGGCTGCAATCACAGTGTTGGCTGAGCTGTAGTTATCTCAGGGCTCAGCTGGGAAAGGATCTGCTCCAAACTCATGTGGCTGTTGGCAGGGTTGTTGGACTGAAGCCTCAGTTCCTCTCTGGCTATTGGCCAAAGACCACCTTCAGTTCCTTGCCACGTGGGCCTGTCCAGCATGGCAGCAAGCTTCTTCAAAGCAGGCAAGCTTGGAAGGCAATAGAGAGAGTCTACTAGGAAGACAGAATGTTTTGTAACCTAGTCATGAAAGCAGCATCTTGTCATCTTTATTGTTAATGTGGGTAACAGGAAGGTCTGTAGGTGCATCCCACCTTCAGGGGAGGGGATTACACAAGGTCCTGAACACAAGGAGACAGTGGCCATTGGGGACCACCTTAGAAGTCGGTCTGCCATGGGTCCTTTACAAAAGTTTAGGTAATTAATTTCTTTTTCCCTCCAAGATGTGTTATCTCTTTAGGTAATTATTTTAATACATTGATTTTGTGTTCTGTAGTATAGTATTCTAAAACAAAATCAAGCAGTAATTTGTTGAAATTTTGTATTTTATATTTATTGCTCAGTAACACCTTGAATTAGCTCATTTGTCATTAAAAAGTTTTCTGTTTATAGATGTGTTGCTTTCAGAGTTATGTATAGAATAATTGTAAGTATCATTATTTCTTACCCTGTTGTTGTTTTCTTAATCTTCATTCGAGGATATTTTTTCCATTGCTTTTCAAAGAGAGTGGCAGGGAGGGAGAGAGAAAAAAAAAAAAAACACATCGGTGTGAGAAAGACACATCGATTGGTTGCCTCCCACACACGCCCCTACCGGGGCTGGGGATTGAGCCTGCAACCGAGGTATGTGCCCTTGGCCGGAATCGAACCCGGGACCATGCTTGTTCTTCATGTTCCCTCATCAGCACTGTGTTCTACAGGAATTCCTTCAGATTTCTACTCAGTTTCTTCCCGATCTGATCCCTGCCTCATCTAAATCTAGAACTTTAGTTCCCTGCATGGGGCACCTGCCCCACATCCCGGTTGCACACGGATGCTGCGGACTGTGTGTCCCTGGTAGACACAGATCTCCTTCTGCTCCCCCTCCAGTTCTGGCATCTCGGTGGGTCCATCCCTGTTTCCGGGTGCTCATTGCTCTCTCAGCGCCCCTTCTTTTGTGGCTGATCCCCTGTGGCCAATATGACCACCCATTCCTTTCCCCAGTGCCTGGCAGGGAGTCGACTTCCAGCCCACATCGGGTGCCTCAGGCTGAGCGAGCGATAGACAGCGTGGAGTCAGAGCCCAGGGGATTCCAGCCAAGTGCTGCGTCTGCCCCGCTTCAGAAAAGTGAATGTCAGCAGCCAGGTGTCTGTATCTGATCCTTACACAACATTCTTGCCTGCAGAGGTACCTTCGGGGTGGGGAAATGGAAAAGCCTATGCTTGTTTTCCCCGGAGAGGCAGGGCTCCCAGTTTGTCAGACATGCCAGCGCCTGATCTGAGGAGAGGCCTGACTCTAAGGCCGAGCACCTGCCGAGCATCCTGCCGAGCAGCGAGCCACAGGGGACCGTGAAGAGTAAAGAGTCGGAAGGAGAAGCGGGCACTGCTCGTTTTTTTTACTTTCTACTGTCATTTCCTTATGTTCTCAGGATGGAGTGCTAGAAATCAAATTAGCTTTGCAATGAGTGACGCTGCTGGAGTTTTTAGTGGAAAATTACAGTTTCAATATCATTTCACAGGTTCTCAGTGACTACTTGCTCCAGTCTCTGGTCATACTTACCTCAAGGTCGCACGGCCAGTAAGCAGCAGAGCGTATTGAACTCTGAGAGTGAACTCAGTCTGGCTCCAGAGCCCGTGTTCTTAGCATACTATACTGTCTTATCAATTTATTGTCTGTTTTGTTCCATAACAATTATTCATATTTTAATGCACAACAGGGGACCGTTTTGCAAACCCAAATAATGGAGTAACTGTTTATCTCCATGTAGACTGTGTTAAGCGTCTTAATTTCAATCAGTCCCTTTCTTTCTTTCTCATTATTTTTACTTATTGATTTCAGAGAGAGGAAAGGAGAGGGAGAGAGAGAGAGAGAAACACGCATGATGAGAGAGTCGGCATTGATCAGCTGCCTCCTACGCGCCCCTGACTGAGGGTCGAGCCCACAGCCTGGGTGTGTGCCCTGACCGGGAATCAAACACGACCTCCTGGATCCTAGGTCTGTGCTCAACCACTGAGCCATGCCCAGCTGGGTTCTCATTAAATTATTGATCTGGCTTTTCAGGGAGGCAGAAGTACGTTAGGATTGGATTGATCTCTTCTGTGACCTTAGAATAAATTCAGATATTTCATCAAGGAGCTTGGTTATCTTAATTTTTGACTTTCCATAGTAAGAAGGAGACTTGACTCCGTCTTGAGTGGCACTTGCCTTCCAGGGCTTGCTTGTCGGTGTCATTGTAGCAGGAAGTGAAGCAGACACTTTCATCCAGTGAAAAGCTGCTTTTCAGGGTTCAGGAGCGGAGCCGCATCTGAGTCGCTCTGACTCCCCCTCTTGGTCTCCCTTCCCGCTGCAGCCCCGTGGGCCCCTGTGTTCACTGGCACACTGGGAAAGGCAAGTGAGGAGGGTGTGGTTGGGGTTTTCTTTTGTCCTTTCAAGTCTGGATACTGAACTCCCTTCCCTGAATTTATTAGGAGTTGTTTCCATTGTGAAATCTTTTATCACAGAGTTTAGGCCCCGCTGAGCCTTCCTTTTCCTTTTTTCCCAATTAAATAGTTGGGATGGTGGCTTCTTGTTAGGATTGATTTATATTGAAAAATGATCCAGTACTTTTTGTTTCTGCTTATTTAAGTTTCAGAAGTTTGATTTCATATTTTAAATATTTTTATCTCTGCTTTTCACATTTGTTACAAAGTGCATTGTATGATTCTTGTTTTTGCTAAGAGGACCGTCCCTATAACTTCGCCCTCTGATTGTTTTAACAGCAAGTTTTGTCTGCCTACAGGAGAATATTAAAAAGTGAGCCTCCGTATCCCCAAGATATGAGTGCTTTAGCTAAAGACCTAATTCAGCGTCTTTTGAGGAAAGATCCCAAGAAAAGATTGGGATGTGGTCCGCGTGATGCCGATGAAATCAAAGAACATCTCTTTTTTCAGGTGAAACTTACTCAACAGATCTATGCCCTGCTGATTTCAGAGTGTTCAGCATTCTTGGAGAAATGAATGAACATGGTCGGGTGAACCAGGTCTCTTTTGAGTTGTTTTCTCCCTATTTTCATATACATTGCACTTTTTTCAAATGACAGGGACCCTTTAGGGAGAATCAGAATTCTACTGTTGGAGACCTGTGCTCTCTTTCTCCCTGAATGAAGCGGGAGTGGGGAGGGTTATAACAACATTTGTTTTTTTACATATGAATAGGTTAGAGTTTCTGAGTATGTTTCCACTCATGATCTCAAGATTTAGGCATATGGATGAAGGAGACTTTTATTATATTTTTTTGCTTCTCCCTCAGTTCATGATCCACTGTGCTCTACCACTGAGCCATGCTGCCGGGCAGTGTTCCACCTTTTAGATATGATTTTTTTTCTCCTTTTCCCAGGAGAAATCTCAGAATTTAAAATCTCCCTATTTCTTAGTTACATGACTATAACACATAGAGAATTGCTCATTTATTTTCTTTGTACTTGAGACAGTGCTTTTCTTATTCTGAGGAAGCCTAGATAACTGGAAAAGAAGTTGACTTGACTGAGTTAGTTCTTTCAGTTATTTCAGTCTAAATGGTCAACCTGGGATACCATGACCTTGATTTCTAAAACCCTGAGCTTCTGACTTTTAAATAATGTCATCATATCAACAAGCATGACCTAAATATTTCTAGTCTAAAGGGACTGTCCAAGTTTTATTTTTAATCTCCCAACTGAGCTTTTACATTATTAGCACCAAAACAAATGAGAATAGTTACCAAGGTGAAGAAAAAACTGCTGTAGAGTAAGCTTATATGTTTTCATTTATTGGTTTTTTTAAATATAGAAGAACAAATAGTGATTGAGAGTAAGAATTATCTCTGTACTTCTGTGCTCAAAACACGTTTGTTTCAGTCTTTCAATATAACCATTTTTTAACATATTACTGTACATACAGTAACATGGAGGGAAATACATTTAGAATAAAAGTAATTTCTCAGTATGTACATTTCATAGATTCATGTGGCACGAAAAGGTGAATGTTTGAATAAATGATTTCAACTATCTTGTTCAGAAGCTTGGCTCAAAAATTAATAAGATAAAATTCAAGAAAGCATTTAAGTAAAATACCCCTAATCATATTTTCCTAGAATTTTTTCTCTGTGGTTCCGTGTATTTGTGAATATTATAGTATATCTTTCATATTAGAGAAATGTCTTTTCTCTACAGCTTGGAATAGTAATTTTAGGTTATTGAATTGCCTTGGCTTCTCAAATGACAAGGACACTTTAGGAAAAACTAGCTTTCTGTTTGTAAAGACCTAAATGGAGTGGAGAGGGAGAGGACTGTAATAGCATTCAGTTTTTTATACTAAACGTTCTCCTGCTAACAACTTATTTCTATAAGTTACCTCCTTATTCTAGAAGTTCCTCCTAATGTATGTACAATAGCCGAGCACAAATCATGAAATGGAAATCATTACAGCCATGCAGAGGAAAGAGCACTAACTAGAAAGTCAAGAGACTGGGTACGAATCCTAACCCTTCCACTAGCTAATGTTTAAGCGAAATGGTTAGTTCTTACTCCCAGGCTCAACTCCCATCTGTGTCGCACAAAGGCCATCAATTCTAGCTGAAAAACTTGAAGATCTGTAACTTAATGATTTTATCTCCGTTGCCTCCACAAGAGGGCATAATAAAAACATTTTATGTTGTTTGATTAAACTTACTAAATGCCATCAGCCTAGAAATGCGATTTTCACATTTTCCCACCTCTGAAATAAGTATGCGTCTTACAATGGACCGCATCTTACTATTCTAATTGGTAATGCTTTTTCTTTCTTAATGGTGCATAAAATAATATCGTATTATCACTGATGACATCTTAGACTTGAAGAAACATATGAGTAGGTTATCGGTAGGGCTCAGTTAGCAAGTGTTATCTGAAGTTGTTTTAAGTGACAGAGGAGCTTAAAAAGCTGCAGAGGGTTGAATTTGAATAATGTAAAGCAGCCATTTATCAGACAGTGAGTGCCTGATATGGATGGAAAGGGAGCTTGGATTATCCCCGGGGAAGAGAAGAGGCTGTGTTTAAACTGCTTGAATACATATGAATGAGAAAAGAGCGATTGACCAGCATGATAGTATCATTTAAACTTGCAGCTGTAAATAAATGCATGACTGACAGTGAGTTTATTTTCTAACACGTCCAGATGACCAGGAGGAAAGCTAAGTAACACTGCCTCTGGAGAGCAGGAATGTGCCTTTAGGCTTAGTAGTCATATGCACAGAGCATTTTAAAGCCCTTTATGACAGTGTCTTTTGTTTTTGTTTGGTTTGGTTTTGCTTTGGTTTAACACCTTTCTCCGGAGGCTCAGAACAAAAGTAATTTTCCTGTTGTCCCTGAGGGTAAACTAGGGTGTCCTGGTGCCCCCTAGAGGACACGATGAGACCCCGCGTCAGGCCCAGCCGCGCGCCGCAGTCAAAAAGCGTGCTCGTGCTTATTAAAATACATGTGTTTAATCAAGAGTTTGAAATATATGCCTCTTAGGAAATATAGCTCAACTTTGCTGCTTTCAACTTTGCACTAACTTACTTCCTCTGTCTTAGAAAATAAATTGGGAGGATTTAGCTGCCAAAAAAGTGCCCGCCCCGTTCAAGCCGGTGATCCGCGACGAGCTGGACGTGAGCAACTTCGCGGAGGAGTTCACGGAGCTGGACCCCACCTACTCGCCCGCCGCGCTGCCCCGCAGCTCCGACCGCCTGTTCCAGGTGCGGGGGCGGGGGAGGGGGGGGCGCCCGAGGAGGCCCGTGCCGGCTTAGAAAGCAGGGTTCGCTCCTCCCCTCCGAATTTGTAAATGCACAGATTTGCCGATTGTTAACTGAAGTCAGGGTGTGTTAAATAGCAGACATCGTTTGTGTGTTTATTTTTAATACAAAAAACTTGATTTTTATCCCTGAAATTTTATTTCTGTTCAGGCTCCTTTATAGAAAAGACATCACCGCTTTATTTCACCTCTTCATATAAAATATCGTTTACTTCATAAACAGTGTTATCTCTGATTCTTGGTCTTGAGTGAAGAATCTTCACTGCTTAAAAATACTTGGGAAAGGGTCTTTCTCAGACCGCGGATGAAACGTGCTTCCCTGTGGGGTCACAGCCCCTCCCCGACTCCTGACTCCCGCAGGTAGGGGGCCGAGCCCACCGAGCCCACCGTGCCCTGGGCGCGCATAGCTCTGGTGTCTGCACTTGGCCGGGCACGTGGATGTTTAAAAAAATGTTCCTTGAACTAGTGAATGTTCTAGCTTGAACAGATTATCGTCCATCATTAGGTCACTTTTTGTTCAGGACATCATTCTGCCACTTGATTTTATTCCTTTTATGAAACTCAGTTTTAAATTTAATCAGTCTAAGGAAATACACTAAGTCAAGTCACTGCTGAGTTAGAAACCAATTGGAATGAATTGTTTTCTAGTTTAGAGAACAGTGCACTTGAACCACTTTGCATCATACCTTACCTCTACCTTTTCTGAGAAGTTGGTTGTGTTTATGAACAAACTTTTATCAGCAGTGCTGAAGAATTACAGCCGTGGGTCAGATTGTTGGGGTGGAATAGAGAAGAGGTATTTTTCTGCCTTTATTTTGAATTGGCTTAGTTCTACCAGAAGATGGCATTATCTCCTTCTGAAAAGCATTTTTCTATTAATTTGAAATTACCTTGCATTTTAGATTAGAAATAAAATAAAATTAGAATCATCGTAACAAATATTTGAGTGTTTTTAATCCTTTGACTTAAAAAATCATTATAGTCTGGTCCGTGCTAGACTGGAAAATTGCAACTCTTTCCTCTTCTCCTTTGCTTTTGTTTTTTAGGGCTACTCCTTTGTTGCCCCTTCTATTCTGTTCAAGCGTAACGCGGCCGTGGTAGACCCTCTTCAGTTTCACGTGGGAGCGGAACGTCCCGGAGTGACAAATGTTGCCAGGAGTGCAATGATGAAGGTATATAGATGTCACTAATTACATGACATATTTATGGTTTAAATACTAATACTGATTGACATTCTTAAGTCCAGTAAATTTAAGAGACGTACCATTCTACCAAGATGTGATTTTAAGAAATGAATAAATGGAAATACCAATATTTCCCTAGAGAATTACTAATATCAATGTGAATAAGCTCCTTTTTACGATGATAGAAAATTATGTAAGTTAAATAAATGATATAGATGAACGTAGAAATGAGCTAAAGTAAGATGAATTTTAGATTATAAATGTATTCCATTTACATTTATTAACATTACTAATGTCCTATTATTGCAGTTTTATTTACCCCATGTGTATTACTGATACTTTCTTAAGTGAAGTGATGTTGGTTTCTTATCAGGACTCTCCATTCTACCAGCACTATGAGCTCGATCTGAAAGACAAACCACTGGGAGAAGGAAGTTTTTCAATTTGTCGCAAGTGCATACACAAAAAAAGTAACCAAGCGTTCGCAGTCAAAATAATCAGCAAAAGGTATGGCCATTTCTGGCAGCCTCTCTCATGTATTCATCCTAGTCAATGGGTTCTGTGAATTAAGATTTTTATTTAAAAGAAAATCATTGGTATACTGTAAGGCTTGTTACCCACAGGGTTAGCCATTCGGCTCATCAGTTGATCCTTTCTACTTCTAACTCTAATAGATATTTTCAGATAAAGTAACCCATTTCAGACATAAATCATAGTAGGATATGCTTTGACTTTATCATGAGAAAACTCCTGTGGCAGTGATATTTCATCAGACTGGCTTAGTGAGTTCAGCAGCTCTTGTCATTTCTACTCATTGTATATTTGAAATACTTTAAAAAATTGTTTAGCAACCTACTGGTAGCTTTGAGAACCAGCTAGTTGTTTTGGTAACTAATTTTTAACTTCATATTTATATATATTCTTATTACCAAATTGTCAGGCAAGTAGGGCATCCATCTCTTTGTGTGATTAGCTGTTTTCTGACTCAGAAACTATCTTTTCTCAAGAATAATGCATTACTTGTTCTGGTGGGTGGTATGACTCATTACTTTCATGGAAACTTCTCATCTTTTGACGCTTATATTCTGAATACACTGTAAATAAAAACAAAATGAGGGTTGGGGCGATACTGACAAACACTTGGCGAAGAGGTTTGTAGAGACTAACTGTTCCATCTCACAGGATGGAAGCCAATACTCAGAAAGAAATAACAGCTCTGAAGCTCTGTGAAGGACACCCCAATATTGTGAAATTGCACGAAGTTTTTCATGATCAGGTAGTCCACTTTTTTTTTTTCTGTGCATACTAATTCACATTCCAAGTTTCTATCTTTTTTTACCAGTTTTGTTGGTGCTACTGGGTCAGAGTTAATGTGCAACGTCACCCAGCTGCTACAGAGGGCAGAGAAACCCTCCACACACAGTCTTAACCACCCCCAAAATCAGTGCATCCTTTAACTTCTGTGTTTCTCCTTCAGCGGCAGCCATAGGTGACATGGGAGGGGAACAGAGGGGCTGGAGCCCAGGGCCACTGCCACCAGCTTCGCTGTGCTTATTACCAGTTCAGCTGCAGCCACTGGAGCTTAATCGCTCAGACCTCTCAGGACTCAGGAATGTTCAACTTTCCTTCTACTTCTAGAATAGAACGTAGAGAACCTTGAACCTAATTAGCGAACTAAAGGTCAGGAAGGAAGCAGAAAGGCAAAGATCCCTCCCTTTCACCTGCCTACTCCAGGTGGCAATTTCTGCTCCGGCCGCGGGCCATGCCATGTTGCCCCCTCTGCTACTCCCAGACCTGATTTTTAACGGAAACCTAACACTGACACATGTGACTTAGGATACAAGAGGAGCGCCACTGTGTCAGGTCCCTGTTCCTCCGCAGTTCCTCCACTGCCATCCTCGTGAGGGAAATTGCTCCATGACGTTTGTCTTTTCCTCGGGGGCTGGGTGGGATGACACAGCCCTGTTCAAGACCGCATGCTGGGCACAGAGCTAAAACCAATCATGGTTTTACCAAGAAGAAACAGATTCCGAAGGGTCTATGGCCCACTTCTCTACCACATTGAAATTTCCCCGAGTGCTGCACCCAGACTGATACATCCCAGTGAAACAGGCAGCCGCAGCAGCATAACTGTGAGAACTGCTGCTGTTCCTGTCATGCCTCCTGTGGTCCAGGCACTGCACCACTCTACGAGGGTTATCTTATTTAGTCTTTCCAGCAGTTCTATGAGGTAAGGAAACTGAAACTCACAGAAGTTAAGTAACAGGGTCTCACAGTTGGTAAGTGCTAATGCTGGGATCTGAACCCAAGCAGCCCAACTTAAAACCCAAGCAGGCTTTTAATTACTTTACTCTACTGCCCTAGGGGAGGCAGAAACAGCCTGGTTTTCACATCAGGTGGGTAAGCAAAACTAATCTCATCATCTTCTTGCTCTTTGGTTCTCATAGCCAGAAAAGGAACATCTTAGTAGCAAGAACTCAGTAGGAAATGCTCTTCCTGCTCCTCTACTGCCTTCCCCTAATTGGGCTAGTCAACTAAAGTGTAGGTAATGAGTCCCCTGTCCACTGGAGGAGCTTAGGAAGAGCCTGGACAATGTCAATCAGGATTGGTCAATGGCCTTCAGCGCCCAGCTCTGTGGTTTTGCAGCTGTCCCCCAGCCACATCCCAGCAAAGACATTCAATCTCTGACCTTCAGGCTGAGGTCAGATCTCAGGAACTGCATCCCCAATGTTTTACATCACAAGTTATATTTATTATATGCTATTTTTATACTCAAGAGTTACTAGAATCAATTATGTCATGGTATAATCCTATAGGTACTAATATAAATATATCATCATTCTGATATACAGTTGATATCTTGGGCTGTTTTACCCATGATGGTGATAGTTGTCTAGCTCATCCATAATCTTGTTTTCAACTACTGGGTGAAATCGATTGAGGGCAGGACTTCATCCGTTGACTGTGCTACAGTATAGTTCATTTTGTTGACCAGGATTCATGCTTTACTACTCTGTTAGTTTCCTATTGCTGCTGTGACAAATGACCACAAACCTAAAACAAGCTTACCATCCCACAGTCTGAAGATCGGAAGTCCAAAATCATCTCAATGGTGTAAAGATAGGGTGTCAGCAGGGCTGGTTCCTTCTGGAGGCCCTAAGGGACGGTCCATTCGAATGCTTTTCTCAGCCTCCAGAGACTGCCCGCATTCCTGGCTTGTAATCCTCTGTGCCTCACTTCCATCTCCTGTTTCCATACCCCACGTCACACTGTTGGCTCTGATGGATGACTGAGATAGTCTCCCCATCTCCAGATCCTTAATCACAACTGCAGAGTCCCTTTACCATTGTAAGGTAACATCCACGTGTTCTGGGGAGTAGAATATGGGCATCTTTGGAGGGCCATTGTTCAAGCTACCACATAAAAATTTCTCAGTATCTGCATTTTATTTATAAGGATCCTAAGGTTAAAATAATATCCCCACTGATGTAAGTAAGAGAACTGACATTCAGATCCAGGTTTGACTCTAATACCTATCTTTTAAACCACTATAGGATAGGCATTGCCCTCCATTTTTTTAAAAGCTCACAGGCATGTACTTGTAACAGATCTTCAACTTTGACCTTATTTGTCTGATGTAGAAACTCAAATTGGCTTGATCGCTAGTAGCCTGAGAGCAGTTCTCTTCTTACTAAAAGGGTTGTTCGCCCTTTACAATTTGCCTAATAGGTGCAGGACGATGTATTTATAATTGTCTTTTTTATGAAGCAGGTTTTCTGGATTTTGCTAATTCAAAGGGAAACATACTCTGTTTTGCCTTTTGAGTGACATTGGTGCTATAATGCATGGCACCTGAATCTGAATATTGATTTGATATACTTTTTAAAACCATTTGTGTTCATTTGAGAGCTAATATAATTCCTTTGTTTTTTGATAGCTATGTTATTTCCTTTATGGAAATGTCTGGAAAGCATAGTAAGTATATAACTGAGTAAACTAGTTAAGATAACGCTATTGGGATCTAAAGCAGTTATTTTAAAAAACAAAAATCTACAATGAGTTATGGATATTTGCCATGGGTATTGACAGGAGCCCTGAAACTTACCTGTTAAGCCCTAACAGGAGGGCATCACAAAACAGGGCCTTTTAAAAAAGTAACCATCAGTAATCCTGTATGTGATTTAAAGCAGCCAGTTTCACACTATCAGTACTAGGTCACACTTTAACAAGAAAGGTATGTAAACCTGATAGAGTTGGAATGGAATTCAAATGAAAGAAAAGAATATATAAAGGCTGCACTGCGGTACTTGAAATTTTCCGTTACCAAAATAGAATTCTAAAAAAGCCACGGTCTCCTGCAGCTCGCTCCTCTAAAATGCAAGGATTGCTGCTGCTGATTTTAACAAGGGACTATTTAAATTTATTGGTGATAGTTAACAGTCAATAAATGTTTTATATGTTCATAAACTTCTTCACTGAGGCCCTCCACCTTCCTCTTCCTGCCCTAGCTTCACACTTTTCTCGTGATGGAACTTCTGAACGGGGGAGAGCTGTTTGAACGCATTAAGAAAAAGCAGCACTTCAGCGAGACCGAGGCCAGCTACATCATGCGGAAGCTCGTCTCAGCCGTGAGCCACATGCACGACGTGGGAGTGGTGCACCGAGACCTGAAACCCGAGGTACCAAAGAGCACGTCTCCTCACCCCGTCCAGCCTCGTTACTGACTATCCCCCAAATACGAGTGGGCTCCTTCACTTGCAGGGCTTTCTGCTAAATGGATACCTGGGAATATCATGATTCTTGGATTTTTTTTCTTCTCTATCTCAGTCTAAAATAAACTTGTCTTTTTTTTTTTTTTTTTTTTTTGCCCGCTGATCATCTTGAGGTTATATTTATAAGTGTGAGAGCCTTTTATGGAAGAAATACTTTATGCAACAGTTGTGGACTAAAAATAGCAATGGAAATTTTTGTAGCAGAAAATAATATCCCTTCTATATGTATACCATTTTAGAGGGTTTTTTTAAATGGTGTATTTTGAAAGCTCATTTTTCACATTTGTAATCAAATCGATTAGCTCATGAGTAGGAACATATATAATTCAGTTCTAAATATCAAAATGTAAAGAATTGTCTTATTTAATTAGGTACACCATCCTTATATGTGCTCTCCTTTGCTCATGTACTGTAATATTTATAGAACTGTAGCACTGCACAAGTAGCAGCTTTTTTACATATTTCTTCTTTGAAAGGTTAAGGTTTTAACTCTAGAATGATCCCTTTTTAATATCAAAAATAAGAAAGTTCTTCCCTTTTAGAAAATCACCAAAATAAAAATGAAAATTTAAAAGCAAAACCCAATAATTTATAAAAGAATAGCAATGAATCATCCTTTCTATATGCAAAATTATACGTATTTCCTCTTTAAAGTAGAACATCATGTTTTATTACCCATGTGATCATAATGCATTTTCAAGTATATTTAAAATAATTTATTTGGTGTTTATTTTTGTGTTAAAGTCACAAAAGAATGTTTTTCACAGAGCACCATTTTTGCCTCTTATTTAAGTCCCTTGGATTCTGGACAGGAAGAGATGCTTTTCAAAATGGAACTGTGTGCATTCAAATGTAATTGAACAATTCCTAAAGTGTTTAAACTTTAGTGTGTGTGTTTGTTTTTTCAATCCTTACCCAAAGACATGTTCACTGATTTTTAGAGAGAGGGGAAGAGAGAAAGAAACATTGATCGGCTGCCTCCCGTGCGCACCCTGACTGAGAATTGAATCCGAGACCTTTCGGTGCATGGGATGGCACTCCAACCAACCGAGCCACACTGGCCAGGGCCAGGCTCTGCATTTGATATTACTGTTATTCATCGCACTAGTGGTTAATCAAAAATGAATTTGTTTTGTGAACTTGTGACTGTGATAGCTGCCCCTCTGCTTTCTTCATCAGAGTTCTCACGCGCCTCCAGGACGCCCACTGACAATCTGCTGCTCTGTGCATTGGAGATTAGCTGTCTATTTTTAAGTGTGAAAGCACACCCCTTAAATGTTTTCTTGATAGACAAGGAACAAGCATGTAATTTTTTTAATTGAAAAGATCTGTTCCATGACTGTATAGAATTCGTTTTCACATGTTTTATTCTTTGATAACTGGCCATCTGTCATCTCATGAGTCTCAAACGATGCAGCTGTCCCCTCCAGTGGATTTAGTTTGCCTTCCTATTTTACTGACACTTAATTCTTCTTATATGTTATAAAACTTTTCTCTCACATAGTCATTTGAAATGAAGACTTGTCAGATTGTTTAGAACATTCTACTACAATTGTAATTCTAAATCAAAATTATTTTTTGGAGAACCAAAAATGTACCTTTGTACTAACATTTTTGTGATAAAAGAGCTTTCACTTCGACTTTTAAATGGCAGAGTATATTATTTCCAAACCAAAAATTTAATCCTTTCCCCAGTGATATAGCATTTTAAGATATGATTCTGTATCTGTTGATGATATTTATGTATGCGGCACTCATTTTCTGCATAGGCAAAACCCTGAATTCTAGGTGAGAATCTGGTAAGTTTAGAAGCTGGCTGACATCCTTAGTAAGCTGCTTTGTATTTTTGAAACTGGTTCCCATAGTCTTAAAAGATTAAGAAAAATTACATCAACTTAGTTTCAGGCAGAGCTTGAGACGCGGATACGAGGAGATTGAATTATTACTCCCGCCCGTTCCTGACAGTTGACAGCCCACTCCACTTAGACTTGGGAGAGGAGAGGCGAGGAGAGGGGAGTGCTGCATCCCCTCCACTTCTAGGGGTAAGGTCAAGGAAGTCCATTGCCATTCTTAATAAGGAATAAACTGAAGTCATTTTCAAAGATCTAATAGGCTCAATGACCAGGGTCCAGGTGTGCTTGGCTCACTGCTCTGCATGTAGTGCCCTGTGGAGGAGCTCAGGAGCCCTTTGCTGAAAGATGTCTCCCAAGTACAAGTCCCTGGACCCCCACCTGTGACTTCAGTTGTGGTGAAACCTTACACTTAATTATATTCATATTTTAATTCCATCTCAAATTCACAATTAAGCATTATATGATAGAAAATTCTTTCAAACTTCTCAGTTAATTTTTTTTGTTTTTCTTCCCACTTTACTTACTTTTAACTTCTGAATAAAAGGCTTAGGAGATTTTTCTTCTTTGTATCAATGGCACCTTCTATGATGTTTTTTACTTCAGTTAGAATAATATTAACAAAACAAATGATGTTACAGAGCTGGGGAGTAATTGAATGAACATTACAGGTATAACAGGCCTTGTTATTGTCTAAAGACAATACTGTAGTCAGGTTTACATACTGTGGGTACTAGCTTGATGTGCTGATAAAAATGATGATTTGTGCCTCAGTACAGTTAGCATTTATTAAGGATGTAATAAATATAAAAAGCAGTAGAGTAAAACCTTCGTGATTGAGAAGCCTTAGTGGATGAATGATTCAGAATAACAGTGTTTTCTGAATAACTGAGGTATAATATTCATGAGCATCAGGAATGTTTAACTGTTTTGGAGAAAATAGTTCTGAAATGTATGTCTCCACCATGTCTTCTTTGGTATGTTATAATGGGTCTTAAATAACTATTTATTTGTGACTCCATTCATTGGACACATAATTATCAAAGCGCCTACTGTTTGACCATGCCGGACCCTCGGGACGGAGTCATAAATAAGGGGGACACAGATCCCTACCCTGGAATGAAGGTCTAGTGGGGATGAAGACACTGAACTAATAATGCAGAGGCAATACGTGCCAGGAAGGAAATATAAATACTGCTAAGAGAAAATATAAAGAGTCCTAACTTCAGTTTGGTGCACTGTTGGGCAGAGTCTGAACAGAGAGGCTCACATGAGCATCTTGGGAGGGAGGTCGGTGGAGGAAGTGGACCGCAAACGCTGTAGTTAGGGTTCTGGAAAAGTCTAGACAACTGGACAACGGCTCCGACATCAGACCAGACATGATGCAGTCGACAGACGTTCCACGTGACATTGTAAAACTGAAGTAACACAAAAAGTTACAAAGCAAAGAACAATAGTGCAATGATGTCCAGCTCTCGGACCCTCCCCATCAGACCCTCTCTGTGTCTGAATCCAGTATCAACATGCAATTTACATGAATGCATCACAAGTCCCATGACATTTTAGTGAGACTGATGTGTTTGTATCTTGCAGAATTTATTGTTCACTGATGAAAATGACAATTTGGAAATTAAGGTAATTGATTTCGGGTTTGCACGCTTAAAGCCGCCAGATAACCAGCCTCTCAAGACCCCGTGCTTCACCCTTCACTTCGCCGCCCCGGAGCTCTTGAACCATAACGGCTACGATGAGTCCTGCGACCTCTGGAGCCTGGGCGTCATCTTGGTGAGTTCATTCAGTAGAGCCATTGAACCTAGTCAGTTTCTGGATGCCGTCCATACCTGTCTCTCTCTCTCTGCTGGTTTTCCTATATTCATGAAAAAATTGGCAAGTTGGTTTCTTTTCAGTTAGAGGCCTGACAGAAGACTGTTTCCTTTTCTTAAAATTTGCATTGGAGAAAATTTAGGAATTTTTATTTTGGTTTATTTTGAAATATTTAAAGCAGCTGTGTTTTATGTGAATAAAAGAGTTACGTGTGTTTTTTTTAAAAGAATAGTGTATTTTCAAAATATATGCATATTAGATGTAATGTGAAAATAGTAAAGTGACTCAATAGAAAAATATTAAAAATATATTCTTTGAGATTTTGAGACTAAAAATGTAATTAAAGAATATCATTTAGGAGAAATTAACAAATTAATAGATAAAATTAGAAATGTTTATAGTAACTGATAGTAATCACAGTCAACATGTTTTTCGTAAAATGTTCTTGGCTGCGGTGATCAGAAACGTAACATTAAGCTAACAAGATCTTGGCGCGTTTTTTCTCAACTAGCCTTACTTTTTATGCATATAATTTGTAATGCATAATCTTAGGGAGAAATTTTCAGACAGTGTAGAGAGAAGAAAAAAGTGAGATCATTAGTAATCTCATCATACAGAGACGAAGCTGTGCAAGCTCTCCCTCCAACTCCCGGCCCCCACCCTCCTTATGTCTTTCTGTAAGTTTTTATACAGACATGCATATATATTTGGGTGTTTTTAGATGAGATTATAGTATATACGTAGTTTGAGTCTGAAAAGTTTAACTATTTCCTAATGAGAAGTGAGTATTTTCCAGTTTTTCACTCATTTTAAACAATGCAAATGCATATGTTTTACATATGTGCTTACACTGCTCTCACTGTTTGTTTAGAGTAGATTTCCTGGAGAAGGCGATGCACATCTTTATTTTGAAATCTGTGCCTGGATTTCCTCCTAGAAGGTTTTCCATATCACGTTCTCACGAACTGTATGCAAATACAAGGAAGACTGTCGATTTCAGTCTTAACATTATTTCCTGCTGTTGTCGTTTACATGCATTTCTTTGATGAATATTGTCTGAGCATCTTGTCATGTATCTGGAAGTTTGTATTTTTCTTTTAAGAATTGCTGTGTATGAGCTTTGCCCACTTTCCCATGGGAAATTTTTCTCATTGGATTTTAAAGCTCTGTTACGGATTTTAATCCTTTATCTGCCATTAATATTGGAAATGTTTTCTGTTTTGTCATTTGTTTCACAACTTTGTAGTAATATGGGATTTTAATTTTGTTTTCAGAGGGATTCAAATACAAAGGTGGGGTGTTTTTTTTATTTCTATGTTCATTTATGGAACCTGCTTTGACTCAGATTGTCACTCTATCCCACCCCAACCCGAGATTATAAAAATATCCTCCTAAATTCTCCTCTAGAATTATATTTTATTTTTATACTTTAATCAGCACTCCATCTGGAGTTTATTTTGGTGTCAGCTTGTTTTCCCCTAATGGCTAGCCAGGTGTCCCTGCAGGATGGTTCCTCTTTTAGTTTAAGTTTTATATAGTTTTCATTTCGGTAATTCTAAGTCTTCCTTTATAATTTTCAAACTAAAATTACACATTTATGAATCAGATTTTTAAAATAAAAATAAACAGCTAACTTCTATAGATTTGAGAGTTTTATTTAAGGACTTAAACATTAGTAGCACTCTCATAAAAAAGAAAAGAGCCTTTCATTTTTTGTAATAATCTAAGATCACCCCTTGTAAAAGAGCCCTTACTTTAAATATAAGCCAGTTATAACCACCATCCTTTTTAAGGTTCTAAAATATCATCTTAGACATGCAGGCAGGTATTTTAGAGCTTCTGAATGCCGTCTCTATGGAAACAACTTTGTGTGATGGTATGGACAGAAGCCGAGCTTCCCTCTAGATCTGATTGTCAAGTTTTTAGAGAAATGGGATGGGGGGAGGGGGGAGGGGGGAGGGATGGATCAGTTTGTTGTTTCACTTATTTATGGGTTCATTGGTTGATTCTTGCATGTGCCCTGACCAGGGATCGAACCCACAACCTTGGCGCATCAGGATGATGCTCCAGCCAACTGACTGCCTGACCAGGGCTCTGTTGACTTTTTAAAGGACAAAACCTTTCATGTAAATTTTCAGGCATGTGGCTACAATGAAGTAAGGTGACTGTAGAGCGTTTATTGTACTTAACACAGCGATAAGAAAAACAAAATTAAATTGGGATAATTACAAACAAAATGAAGAAGCCTAAATAAAAAATTTTTTAAGTTCTTATCCATAGTTAGTGTCCCAAGGAAAGGACATGGAATTGCATAGAAAAATAGCTATTCAGGGTTCTGCTGTCTTTAAATTTCCTGTTAACCTTCATAGCATCTTTTTGAAATAGTTGGATTACCCCTTTTTATTCTTCTTGTTCTGAATAAGTTATACAAATGGTTTTACATCTCGACATAATAAGCCGCTCCTCTTTATTCACAAGCCTTGGGAATGTGTTGCTGTTTCAGCGACAGCAGTCGCAGCCTTTCACACCAGTAATGCCGGTCGTAATAAGCTGGAGAAGGAACCATCCTTTGTCGCTTTTTCCCCGACAGTATACAATGTTGTCCGGGCAAGTTCCGTTCCAGTCTCAGGACCAAAGTTTGACTTGCACCAGCGCAGTGGAAATCATGAAGAAAATTAAAAAGGGAGATTTCTCCTTTGAAGGAGAAGCCTGGAAGAACGTATCCCAAGAGGCTAAAGATTTGATCCAAGGTAAGACCCCAGGGAGGTGGTGCGGGTCACACTCTGGGCAGACAGACGTGGAGTCCTGCCCTTAGGCGGGCTTGGTAGTCGCCAAGAAACCCTGGCGCTCCGCAGGCCTAGGCCACCGTGTGGCGCCTCTTCCCCAACATGCTCCCTCTGTAACCCGTCTGCAGCCTCCGCAGGGCCTAGCGCCGCCGCCAGCGCCCCAGCCCCACACCTCCAGCCCCGTCTGTGCTTTTACTCCCCTCTCCCCATGTGTGCCTCTCCTGCCTCTCTTTAGCACGGCCGAGGAGCAGGGCACCTGCCAGCTCCCTGCCTCCCACAGCCAGTGGCTGCGTCCTGCGGATCCAGCTTCCCCCCTCACTTGGCCGCCACCTTAGTCCCTGTCACCGCATCTCTCCTGAGACCCTCCAGCATCCTCCTGCCTTGCCTCACTTCCTCCGACTCTACCTGTCTGTCACCGATCGGCAGAGTGACCTCCTAACACCCAGACATGCTCGTGCCTCTGTTAAAAATCCTTCAGAGAGCCATTTACTCCAAGTCAGGTCCCGTCACGGCGCGTTCAGGATTCAAGGCCCTTGTGACCTGGCCTCCTGCCTCTGCTTCGCGTCCCCTCGTCCTGCCACTGCGGACACTTGATTCCCCAGCTGTGCCAAGTTTTCGGGCTCCTGCACATCCATGCATGTGCTCTTCTCAGTCCCTGGGCACCCTCTTTATTGAGCCCACTCTGCTCCTCCCCCAGGACACATCTTCTGGAAGCTTCCCAGGTGCCCACACTCCGAGGCTGAGCCCTTCCCCTGAGCAGCCAGCACATGGTGCTTGGGGATTCCGCTGCTGCCTGTCTCCTGACCATGTAATAGCTGGGGTTTTGTCTACGTACCTCCTCAATGCTCCTCTGAGTCTCCATCTCTCTAGGCCTGACTGCACCCCCTGACTTAGAGAAGGTGTCGTTAGGGAATGAAGTCGGTCTAGGGGCTCTTTCTTCATTCGGAGTTTGCCCGGGCACCATTGGGAGTCTCTGTTTGGGGTGCCTATTTTCTCCTGATTGAAAAGTCAGCCTCCAGCCTCCTAGAAATAGGCTATTGTGGGCTTTCTCATTAGCATCCAGTGTTCACCCAGGCATTTAAATACATATGAAAGGGTAATCATTTTCGTAGGAGGTTGAAGCCTTGTAGAAACCATCGTGTCATGTGAACATAATTGAGATTTATGTCTGAGGTCGATTTTAAACTCTGTTTGAAATGGCAGATCATAAAATAAAAACATCTTGTTTATTCCCACAGGACTTCTCACAGTCGATCCAAATAAAAGGCTTAAAATGTCTGACTTGAGATACAATGAGTGGCTTCAAGACGGCAGTCAGCTGTCCTCCAATCCTCTGATGACTCCCGACATCCTGGGATCCTCAGGAGCTGCCGTGCACACCTGCGTGAAAGCCACCTTCCACGTAAGGGCCTGTGCTCCGCTCATGTGGGGGTTTGAAAAGGAACCAGACACCTCATAACCTCCGAGACACAATCTTAGTAATACATTTAAAAACAAGTGTTCTTTAATGTCAGGTGTGTTTTTATAAATCCCTTCTTGATCAAAACACATTTATAAACAGAAAGTGCGCTGGGACCAGAGTCACTGCTAACACGTAACACCCTTCCTGGACATTTGGAATGAGTGTGTGAAATAAGGTCTGATACTAGAATAGTTGAAGGTTTTCTGTAGGTAATGAAAGCAATGTGCATAATACTGGAACTTTTTTTCCTCTCAAATAAGCTAAATCATTTTCTTTAAAAACTATCAATATTAGGAACTAAGGCACCTGTGAAAGTTCATTCATTCAACAGCCATTTTGTGCCCCGTATGTTCTAGAGACCGTGCAGATCAGAAGTAAAGTGGTTGGCATTGATTGTGTATGTGAAGGCTGAGGCTACACTGCAGTAACTGCACATTTGTGCCAAGCAGATGCAAATACATTAAGATAATTGTCTAAGGAGTAAATGAATTAAGAAGAAATAAAATTACCTCTTGAAGGGATTATCTTAAGAAAAAAGGAATAACATTTCCTCTTTGGCTGCAGAAATTGATTAAAAAATTAATGACCTAGGATGTGGTGAGGTGTAAAGAGATTAACCGCAAGAATTTGTAGCAGATGATCCACGTCTGCTCAGTGACATATGATGCAAGGTTGTCAGGGACAACCACAGCCATGCCAGAGCTTGAGGCTAAGAAAAGTAAAGACAGGCCACTGAGAGGTTAGAGCCAGCCTGGGGTTTGTAGCCCTTATCTTCTCCGTGTGTATTAAGTGGCCAAGGTACACCCGATTGCATTGACTGGAAGTGGAGAGCAGGGGTCCATAATGGATTAAGTCTGCTCTGTGTTGGGACTTTGTGGTCAGAATTTTAAATCTCAGACCCAGAAGCAGTAAGAGAAATGGGGGTTCCCAGGGGCTAGGTGTGGGGAGGGGTGTGTTAGATTGCTGACAGTCTTCAGGAACTTCCAGTCAGTCAATGTATTTTATTGAGAGGCAGCGCTAACGTCTTCAAATGATGTATTGGAATCATGACTCCTGGACAGCCTGGCTGGTTTATTTAAGCAGCATCCTCAGTAGTCTTCCCATGAGCTTCCCTACCCACAGGAGGTTTGGATGCAGTGGTTTGTAGGACTTTGTTCCCTAACAACTTGGAGCTGTGGCCAACAACCCAGAGTTGTCTCCGGCCCGTAATTGCCAAGGGATCTTAACTCCTTGGCCCTCACCCGGTTCCCTTGTTTTCCTCCCCAGGCCTTTAACAAATACAAGAGGGAGGGGTTTTGCCTCCAGAATGTGGATAAGGCCCCGCTGGCCAAGAGAAGGAAAATGAAGAAGACCAGCACCAGCACGGAGACGCGCAGCAGCTCGAGCGAGAGCTCCCATTCCTCGTCCTCGCATTCCCACGGCAAGACCACCCCCACAAAGACCCTGCAGCCGGGCAACCCCGCCGACAGCAGTAACCCCGACACCCTCTTCCAGTTCTCGGACTGACGGCGCCCAGCGGCAGGACTGTGACCCGTGAGCCTGGCACCTTGGCTCCCTCTGCGATGCCTGAGGCCATGTGTCGTGAAAGTCAAAGACTGTCTGCTCTAAGAAAGTAAAATATCCTGAATGAGCCAAAAAAACAAGCAAACAAAAAAGCCCCACTGGCCTCATTGGAATCTGCCTCTTAGGGAATTTTTCAGGAAAACTATCAGTTATCCTGTCCTGAAGCACTGGACGGAGAGTGTTGCTGTGAATGGGCACAGGTCACACGGTGTAGCGGCCTAGCGGGACGCCAGCGGGACGATTCTGGAAAGAACAGAGGCCCCTGTAAATGTCATTAGGGGCTGGTTGGATTTGAACTGCTTACAGAGTGAGTCACAGGTCTTTCAGATGTCCACCAGCCAGAGCTGCTCCTACTGTGACGACGACACCTCTGCCTCGCCTTGTGGGTAATGTGGGCCTTTCAGAGATTTGCACCCTTTGAACACTGATCTATCGGAGAAAATGTCTGTTTTCAAAAAGACTGTAATGAATTTTATGTGTGGCATAGACTTATCTCTTGAGAAGGGATTTTAACTTATTGTTTTTATTTTGTGGTTACATGATGATAACCTGCTATTACTCATCTTTTTCTCAAAGGTAAAAGGGAAGCTCCAAGGCCCCACGGCCCGGGCTCCGTGCTGGGCCGCCGGAGCTGCATGCGAGGCCCGTGTTTCCATTTTGCGCCGCTCTCTCCCCGCACTTTGTTTCAATGGTATCGCGGAACCTTAAGGTACATGTCTCTGTTTTAGGTAATACTGCACTTTATAAAAGGCGACAAAGCAAACTATTTTATGAAGTGCACTGGTGAAAGCATATGTACTGTACTTTCGCCATTTTTTCCATTATCTGCTTTCAGTTGGTCCTCGCAGCCCCTTCTCCTTGGTTTGCACCGAGTGGAACGGGCCGCTCGGGCAGCCTCGCGAGGGAGACCTAAAGGGAAACTGTTCAGCACTGTGCTTCGTCTTTGTACACTGTGTTGCCTGCAGGGAGGCGTTTCCTCCCGTAGCCGGATATCATGTACATAAGATTTTAGAACCATAGCTATGACTTATTGGGAAATTTTCCTGTTAAATTTTAAATCCAGGAAGCATATTTTATAAACTTACGCAGAGCACTTTTATTGCTCAAAAGTTCTGAATTCATTCAGAAAACAAGTGTTATGTGATGAAGACGTGTCACTGAAGGATTGCTGCATTTACAGATATGATTAATTCGTTTTCTATGCAAAAAAGGACATGCTAGAATTTGTATGTTATATTTTCTTTTAAAGCCATCACACGAAATGTTAAGTCTGAGAAAGGTGATCTTTGCTGTGTTTACAGGAATCGTGCTTAAAAAAATAATGCCCAACACGTTTATTTTAGTTTTTGTTAATGATAACCTCTGGAGCATTAGTTTGGAATTTGGGTTTGGTATTTATTTATTCATTTCTTGGGATAATGCAGCATTGTTTTCAGCCAGCTAAAAATATTGCACTCTATGTAATAGTGTATTTATTGCTAAATCAGTGTATATATTAATAGCACAGGCAACAAAAATGGCAAATATTAAAATATTTTCAAAATATTATGCATCTTGTTCACATTTTTGTCCACAATCATTGTTGGAAATCACTTTTTATACTTTGCAGTGGCCCAAATGGCTACATAATTCTCATTGAGTCGCTTGTACTCCTAGCCTGCGGTCATAGTAATGATGGGGAAGCTGTGTGACTTATTACCAATTATAGCTAATTCACAAAATGGGATTCCATCAGGCACAGATTTATAACAATCAAGAAAATTTCCATTTATATCTACGCTTATGTTGAATATTTTTGGAAATGTGTAAGTTAGCTCTTCAAGTCATTATTTGAAAACTGCATTCTCATAGAAAATGCTGGTTGTAAAGTATGAACTGAAAGGATTCGGTTGCTAATGGAAAACGGCGCAGAGAGCGGCCAGTACACCATGATGATTGATGATGTAATTGACTCATTGTGAACACTGAAAATTAAGGGGTTTCATTTTATTTATTTTCCTTGCCGTCTCTTCTGGAGGACTTGGCAGAAAACAAAATGGATAAAACACCAGGCAGAGTAAGAGGAGGGAGGAAAGAGAAGGGTAATCCATCAACTGACGGGCCCCCCTGAGTAATCAGAGGGGGCTTTTGGAAGAGCCAGCGAGCACTCAGAGGAGAGCCCTCTTGTCGAGTGTCCTCACCCTCACCTACCTGTGAGCACCGGGAAGACCGCACCGGCCGCCAGGTTTGCCGCAGCTCGGTTGGGTGCAGTGAAATGCACTTGAAAATTCACAAGGTTTTCACTTAGTCACATCGGAAATAAACTGAAAAGTGCTTCATGTGAAAGTGTTCAATGGAAGGACTCTTTTGGTATTAGGAGTAAAATAGAAGTAGATCTAAGAAAAACAAATATATACATTAAATTCTCTTTACAGCAGAAATTTTGAAAGACCAGTTTCTTCTCATTACTGCGCCAGATCCTATGGCTGAATGAGTTAAATTAGCTATTTTGAAATTCATTAATTCTTCCAAACATCTCTCAAATAATAAATCACTGACCCACTAAAACAGAAAATCGAGTTTCCTGAGTTAATTTCAACTTATTTGTCTTGGAGTTACAGATTCATTTACTCCTGAAAAACTGCCTTTTAATTTTTTTTTTTTTATATCACTGCTGATTTCTTCAAGAACTAGGTAAATGGCTACATTTTAAATATAAGGTAAATTATTTTAAAGAAACTTACTAGGATAGCCATGACTTTTTTAAATAAGGAAATTCCTTTTGTATCTCATTTTTAAAAATATGTTCTCAAATACTTTATAAAAGTATACAATTTATTGTCTACTTGTTCACCTTGCCCCATTTCAAACACCTGTTGTTGTCATATTTATTAAGGTCAGGGTACCTCAAAATGGTGAAAATTTCTACATTAGCGGCCCTATATGTGCCTTAGACCGCTTGATTATTTTGGGTGTTCTCCCAATGACCAATGATAATATAATTGGGTGTTTGTGTTATCACATTTCTAATATTCTTTAACATCTAAGTGAAAAGGTTGAATTCTGATATACCACTTACACTATGTCAAAATGGTCGCCTTATAGATTAATTATTGTAACATAATGAAAAATCTTAAAATATATGACTTGACCCCTCAAGTGTCTTACACCATTAATACCCCAATTTCTAGCTTTTAATTAATTATATCCCCCACATGAATGTCCATCTTTATGCGATGCTTTTATTTTGCACTAAAATGAATGTTGTAGGCTCTAATGAAATTCAGAATTTAAATGTGAATGATTATAAAACTCAAAGAGTGGAAAAGTCACCATAAGATAACAGGAAGTATGCATCAAGTAAATATTTTATGTATAATCTACCCAAAGAAAATAACTGCTGCAGCAACATAAAGGTTTTGTTCCATCTAAAGTGACTTTACTCCAAATTGTGACATTTCTTAGAATATTTTCCTTAAGAGTAATTATTCCCATTCTTTTTATGTGGGGCGGAGAGCGTATGTTCAAGAGGCAACAATTTTCATCTTGAGAACGTTCAGTGTGCCTCGCTTCAGTCCCCATCTTCAGCGTTTCCGACCCTTGGCTTTCAGAGTCTTTTTTCTGTGCCCTTTCCTTTGTGTACCCAGCTCCTGGTGGGTAAGGGAGCGGGCGAGGCTTCCCTTCCCCAAGGCCGTGCCCGCCTTTTCGCCCTTGAATGTGTGGCTTAGGCAGGTGCCAGGATTTTATGTTCTGCTGCCACTGGACTGAAAGGCAGAAAGACCAAAGTGGCTCCCAGGTTACCTGCCTTGGCTTCTTCGTACAAACGCAAAGGAGGTGCCTTTGATTGCCGGTCGTTTCCTTTCCCTTATTACTTGTGGCCACGTGGTAAAAAGCTTGTATTTAGAAGGAGACTTGGATTAAACGACGGGATTCTTGGTGGCAGCTCTGCAGACTTCGTTTCCCTGCTGTACTTCTGCTCGGGGAGGTGGGAAGACGTGTAGTAGTTGTCTAGTTAGAGCGCTGCTTAGGGCATCTTAAGGAGAAGCTCATCAGATCCGATCTGATCCGATCAGATCCGATCCGATCCGATCAGATCAGATCCGATCCAATCAGATCCGATCAGATCAGATCAGATCGGGTGAGCGAGTACTTGAGACGGCAGCTTCGCTCCGGACGCGGGCGCTGGGATGGGCCTTAGCCCGCTCCTGTCTTCCTCGGCTGACAGTCTGCACGGTTTGGTGCGGTTCCCAATTCACGGAGAGAAGGTTCCGTCTGCGTTCCCGACCCTCCCGCAGCGAGCAGGTTCCATCTTCTCGGTTGTATTTTGAAGTCCCGCGTTTCACAAGAGGACAGAGCAAAAGGAGGTGGTGACTGAGAGAAGGGAATTTCAGCTTATGAACCGAAGACTGCCATCCGTTTATTCTCTGGCACTTCTGCTTGCGGGGGGATTGGAAAAGCATTATTTTTGCTGTTGTTTTGTTTTGCTTTTTTTTGTTTTAAAATCCAGTAAGACTGAGGAACTTGACATTCTTAGCTGCAGTTTCATTTTTAACTTTCATGTAATATTGCGCTGTTTTGCGGGAATGGATACGTGATAATTCTCATTACAGACCTGTTGCTGTGGTAGGCATTTGGCTTTTCCTGACAGTTCACTTTAGGTGCCATGGTGCTGTCCTGGCTGCTCAATTTATAAATACTGGCAGAAGGGGAGGTTAAATGTACAATAACTGTCATTCTTTTGATGAGTCTAAAGGGAACTCTGTAGTAGTACAAGTTTGAAAAATATCCCAAAAAACTTGACTGGCATGAATTTTGTTTGAAAGAAGAGAAAACCACATATACACGTACTTGGAAATAAATAGCAGCGGTTGCCCAACATGGTGAATGTACTGAAAACGACTGAATTGTACACTTAACGTGGAGAATTTTATGTTAAGTGAATGTTATCTTAATTTTTATTTTTTTTTTAATCACACATACCCTACCAGCTAGAAAGGATAGGTTATTTTGAGGAAGTTCTAGCACCTGCTCTTCAGAGAAGACCATCCCCAGCCCTCCTCTCTTTGGCAGCAACTCTGTTTGAAGCCTAATTCATTTTATGGTTGGAAAATCTTCTCTTACAAACGGAAATTTGTTCTTAGGGACAAAGTGAATTTTTTTCTTGCAGACACCACCAGAATTTCAGCCTAACAGAGAGAGGACACCTCCTTTGAGTCCTGTTTTCCCAGTATTGGGCAATGTTTGCATAGGCATTGAGGTGCTGTGTGTTTTAATGGTGATCACAGAGAGTTTCTCATGGCTCTTATCTCTACTCTAAAGGTTAATCCTCTGCCTTTTCCCTCATTGTCCTAATGGGGCCACCAGGCTCTTGTGTTACATACATTTTTCTTTGGCGAATGCTTTTCCCAAATCTTTTCTTATCCTACCTAAACTAACCTTCTCTCAGAAGCAGTTTCATTTGTGCATGTAACTGAAGTATGTCATTTGGAGATTTCTCTTTCTCAAACATAATACCATTGAAATACCAGAAAAGTTCGCTACTCTTGACTCTGCCATTTAACTGAGTAATCAGAGGCCTGTTTTCTCCCTTAACGCCGCTGTATCCTTGGTTATTTATACTCATTGAATGCAACAGTTTTATCAACATGAGAGTGAATGTATAAATCTTTTTTTTTCACCAATTGAGATATCACATGAAACTTTGCTTTTGTGCCTGGCAAAGATGAACTATATTGAAGAAAATGCATTATAGACTTCAAAATTTCATAATGCTATGTATAGCAAACATAAATAAAGTTGTTTCGAACTGCAGATTGTTTTACATAAAAATCTTTCTGTGAAGACTATATATTGCAGCGCATTAAAATCAGTACTTTTTATACATTTTGAAAGATAAATGTTTTGAAGGTATTTTTAAATAATAACTAGCTACGAAAATTATTTCTTAAAGTATTTAGTATAAAGCACACTTAAAATGTATGAAGTAGTATAAGGATTTTGTGTCATTAGTCGAATTGTATACATGTTTTAAAACAAGAACAGGCTGGGAAGATAAAGATTTGTTTATAATCAGTATTTTACTGAATGATTTTGCTATATCTTTTAGATATTTGAGTAAAGTCAAAGTATTCCAGATTTTTTTTATTTCAGTGTCCTTGCTTTTGAATGTCAGAATACTCAAACTCCACTCACTTAAACTTCAAAAACTTTTTCTTTTTAAAAAAATTTATCTTTATTGTTGAAAGTATTACAGATGTCCCCTTTTCCCCCCCATAGATCCCTTCCAGCCCAAGGCCTTCCCTATACCAATGTCTGTGTCCATAGGTTATGGATATAAGCATGTAAATTCTTTGACTAATCCCTCCCCACCCACTGCCCCACCGCCTTCCCTCTGCGATCCCTCAGTCTGTTCCGTGCTTCTATGTCTCTGGATCTGTTTGGCTCACCAGTCTACTTTGTTCATTATATTCCACGTATGAGCGCGATCACGTGAGTTTGTCTTTCTCTGCCTGGCTTATTTCGCTCAGCATAATATTCTCCAGGTCCTTCCATACTGTCCTAAAGAGAACGAGATCCTTCCTTACAGCTGCGTAGGATTCCATGGTGTGAATGTCCCACAGCTTTTTTATCCACTCATCTACTGATGAGCACTTGGGCGGTTTCCAGATCTTAGCCACCATAAATTAGGGGTTCATAAGTTCTTTCTGATTGGTGTTTCGGCTTTCTTAGTATATATTCCCAGAAGTGGGGTCACTAGGTCAAATGGCAGTTCAATTTTTAATTTTTTGAGGAAACTCCACACTTTTCCAAAAACTGTTTCTAATGATGAATACATTTAGTGAAAAACTTGAATCTTTAACATTTTTAATTAAAATTTAAGCTGACTTATTTCAGCCTATGTATTATGAAACCTAAAAAGATAACTACTTGTGACTATTATACTTAGTGTTATAATCTTCATTCTATAGGCTTTAAAAAATTGGTTTCTGCACTGGTTAGATGTTAAGTTTTTTCAAATGATACCAGATTATAGTAAAGGGTTTTGTTTTAAATCTGGTAACATAAATAGGAATTATTAAATTATAAATTACAATGTCAGATCTTCATTCTTGCATTATAATTACTTAAAATTAGTTTGCATTAATAGTCTAAATATTTGCCTTAGTTTGGAAGAAAAAATACTATTCTATTTTCCAGTTACTTAACTATTAATTATTACTAGTTACTTAATAGTTCAGTATTGTTTGTGTGTATATATGTGTGTATGTGTGTGTATACACACACATATTTGGGGGGCTTACACCTAGTTAATAAGACTCATTCCTTAAGTTGTGTATCTGTCCTTTAAAAGAAAACAGGGTTACTGCCCCAAAAGCTTACTGTATTCCTTCTCTCTTCTCTGAACCCTTGGTTTTTATTGAAGAATAAAATGTATTAGGTGTGACACTTACCATGAATATTACTGATGATTTAGCGAAAAGGAGGGGGGAAGGTGGTTTGGTACCATATTTCCAGACTGGTCATAGACGGGGTGACCCTGAGCAAGTCATTCAGCCCCTCTTTGAAGTGGGACTAAGTATACCTGTCCTTCCCTACCTCACCAGCAGACTGACGGAGCAGTTAAAGAAGAGGGGGAAGTCTGTAGGGTGAACTGAGCCCCAAGGTGGGCAGAATACAGGCATAGCTGTCATTAAATAATGAGAGCTTGTTAAATAGCAACTCATTTGTTCCCTACAGGGAACACCATCTAACCCAGGCACATGCCCTGAGTGGGAACCAAACCAGCAGCCTTTTGGTGCGCAGGACGGTGCCCAACCAGCTGAGCCACACGGGCCCTGGCAAAATTAAATAGATTTTTAATATTATGCTCACAAATAGTGTTAGTAAAAATTTACAGTTTATATGCTAGCTCTGCGCGTGGGTGTAAAGTACATCATCACACAGCCGACTGGTAGAATGTCCTGTTATCTGAGCGGACTGTTCACTTCAGAGGGCTGCGCAGTGGACATCAAGCCGTAGTCGGAGCAGTATTTCTGCATGTCCTAGGATCTCATTTAGGAGCCTTAGAAGCCCCCAGAGCGATTTCCTTCGGGAAGCAAGGTTCCTTCCTGGTGATGTCATCACAGGTGCCCCTGCAGCCCTCCCCAGGGCCTTGCAACGGGCTGGGCTGCGCCCTCGCTCCTGCTGTGCACCTTTTGTTCAAGGATTTCTTCAAACTTGGAGCTGGTCACGAGCTACCTGAGAAGAGGCGAGCGTTTTAACTTCTGCATTGAACACTATTCTTATTCAAAGGACCGGGCTGTAACATTTTCTGGGTTGGTTTTGGGCATGGTGTCCCGCGTGGATTGGGTTATTTTCTCAACAATTTGAAAATATTTTCCCCTTTCATTTGTATCTTCTCCCAGTTAGTAGTTACTGCAGCGAGGCGGGAAGGGAAGTGTCTTTTTAAAATGCACTGGAGCCGTGGGCTTCTGCCCTTACCCAACTGGGGCCACTGCGTTGCTGCCTAGCTCCTATTTAAAGGTTCTTCCGAACCAGAAGCCGGTCCTTGCAGCCAGTACCCGGTAAGCAGGGTCCGGAGCTCTGGGGACAGGAGGCTGATGGACCCAGAGTAGAGAACCGTGTCTGGATGTCCTTCCAAGGAGCCCCCTTCACAGGCGCGGCTGCCAGGTAAGAGGCTGTGGGGCAGGGTGAGGGTTTTCCTTTGGCCTAGCAGGTTTGAGCGCCTTCCCTCCCTCCCTCCCTCCCTCCCTCCCTCCCCCTTCCTCTCTCCCCCCTCCCTCCGTCCTCTCCCTCCCCCTTCCTCCCTCCCTCCCCCTCCCTCCCTCCTCTCCCTCCCCCTTCCTCCCTCCCTCTCCCTCCCCCTCCCTCCCTCCTCTCCCTCCCCCTCCCTCCCTCTCCCTCCCCCTCCCTGCCTCTCTCTTCCTCCCTCCCTCCCTCCTCTCCCTCCCCCTTCCTCCCTCCCTCCCCCTTCCTCCCTCCCCCTTCCTCCCTCCCTCCCCCTTCCTCCCTCCCTCCCCCTTCCTCCCTCCCTCCCTCTCTCTCCCTCCCCCTCCCTCCCTCTCTCTCCCTCCCTCCCCCTTCCTCCTTTCCCTCTTCCTCTCCCTCCTCACCTCCCCACCATGATGTTCCTTGTGCTTTCTCCCACCTGGCTAAGAGAAGCCGGACTTGACCTTGCTGTCCATGTTGCCATGTTAGGATGCAGCAGCCTTAGACTGCACCCTGCGGCAGCTATGACCTGTGTGCAGCCACCAAGTTCACTATTTTGAGTTTCCAGCAGCTATTCGCTGTCCACATCGGCTATGCAGCGCTCCGAGAAGGCCTTTCTGCAGAAGAGTTGCCAGCCAGAGTGGGTATGTTTCTAAAATAAAAGAGCCGTGCTCAGTGCGCCTCTTAAAACTTCTCTTTTCACACGTAATCTGGGTACATGTTCATCTCTGGCCAAAACTTTGTTTCCAGTTTCCGAAGGGCTGGTCTGAAGGTGTCTTTGCCACCATCTCATGGCGGGCTCTGCTCGCTGCCCGATAAGCAGCAGCTAATTCATCAACCCCGCAAATCCCGGGGAGCAGCTGCGCTGCTCGGGCCACACTCATTTGTCATCCCGGGGAAGCTGCTGTGTGCAGGAACTTGCTTGCATTTTTGCTTTTGTTGGTCTTTGCCACATTCCGCCCGGCGTAATGAGGTTTTTTACCTGCATAGCTGTCTCTTTCTCCCATCCACTCAACTTACCCAAATTTTCCAATATGAAAAATTAAACTGAAAAAGGAAGAAAGAAGCAGAAGGTACATTAAGTGAAGTCTATGGACAGGGATGTTTGGGCTGCAAACATCAATTTGGATAAACATCAGTTTGGATGGCAATTAGAACAGGATTTTCATCTCTTTGGAAAAGCCCTCCTGGGGCAAACCTTTGACAAAGTGGCTCACCTGGCATGTAATCTGAATTTTATTCGCATGGCTTTTCTTCTAAGTCTCTCTAGAAGAACGTAAGACATTCTTAAGATGCAAGAAATAAAATTATTCTCACAGCAAGTATCAATTTTATATCTGCCTTTTATGCCAGATATATCTTTATTAGTATTAATCTAGTATTAATTCTCCCCAAAGGGAGTGCCTTTTTTTTTTGCTTGATATCTCCTGCATGTAGTACATAGTAGCTTCTCTATACCTGCTCTCCTGAAACCTGTATTTATAATACTTTATGGTAGATTTTTAAAATGGATTTATTCTAGCTGGGCTAGAATCTTCAGGTATTAATTTATACTGAACTTTCCCTCTTCTAGGATTATTTAGAAGAGCTAATTACATGTTTCTTTAGTTGCTGTAAATATGCAAAGATATTTCAATATGCTTTATTATAGTGATAATTGGTACTGCTGTTGATTTCAGGTAAACTATACGGAACTGAGAATTTTTATACTATGAACTATTTATTGAGAGTTTTCAGAATTCCATAGCTACTTGTCTTTAGCACTTATAAGGGGCGTGCATTTTTTTCCCTTCATGGTCTTAGTTTCCCCTTGGTTAAGGCGGGTGTGGATGAGTTGTTTCGGCTGGGAAACACACACATACCAAAAACTGGCTGTACTGTAGAGATGTGAGTTTTCTTGCTTCCGGAGTTTGGCCAGCAAGTTTTATTATGAGTTTATTTTTAACAAAGCAGTAAGGGCTTCCTTTTGACCAACTTCTCTGTGTGTAAAGATGTATTTGTTCAGGCTTTAAGAAAAGAGTAAGCCTGTCAGTGTTCAAATACTTGATATCTGATCTGAATTTGTGGAGGGGAGGGGTTTACAGTGTATTTTTGGAAGCAAGATTATTAAAGAAACACAACAGTATGTGTGGGTGATTCTTTGTCTTAGAAGAATGGCTCAGATTAACTTGCTTGAGCTGGAACTGTGTGCAGGTAACTGAACACAGCTTTCTGTTCTCTCACCTGCTGGCGTCTGCTCTTTGCAGTGTCTTGGAAGGAGGGAAACTACCTCTGTGCATAATTCTCTAAGGGTCTTGTCCCCTGACTGCCCGTTCAGCACTCTTTTCCTGTCGTGTGACCTGAGGGCTCGGGAGGGAGGAAACCAGCCCCTGGGCAGATCAGAAGGGATATGAAGCCAAGGAGACCAGAAACCCAGGTCTCCATCACCTCAGCTCTTGGCAGCTGGTTTCTGGTCTCCCTGGCTTCACCCACACAATCTTCTGGGACTCAGACCTGCTGTAGAAATGACCCTCCCTCTGCTACCTTAGCAGTTATCCCTCACCTTTGTCCTCTGAAACTCGCCTGCCTTCCATCCAAGGCCAGCTCCTCACAGTCTTCCAAAGGAAATAGTTACCTAATTTCATTATTTTGGAGGCAGCAGCCATTGATGGGATGAGCACAGGCCTGAGTGCTGTATAAGTTACTTATTGCTGTGTAATAAATAATCCCAAAACTTAGTGGTTTAAAACAATAGCCATTTATTATTTCACAGTTCCTATGGGTCAAGAATTTGGGAGCAGGTTAGCTGGTGGTTCCTGCTCAAATCAAAGTCTCGCGTGGGTTTCGTTCAAGGTAAAGATGCTGGCCAGGGCTGCCATCATTCGAAGGCTTGACTGGGGCTGGCAGATCTGCTTCCAGAATGGCTCTCAGCAGGTAGTGTGCCACCTGGGCCTCTCCCTAAGGCTACCTGAGTGTCCTTACAAATATGATAACTGGCTTTCCCTAAGCTAATGATCTAAGAGAAAGGAAAGAGGAAGCCACAGCTCCTCTGCTGTCCTAATCTCAGATGTCACTGGAATTACATTCTCTAGAAGCCAGCAACCAAGTGCAACCACACTCAAGGGGAAGAGAGTTAGGTTCCACCTTTTGAAGGGAAGAGCACTGAAGAATTTGTGGACATATTTTTTTTTTAAATCTCTACAGGTACAAATTCTTACTCCCCCATTCTACTAGCCTTGTGATGTTAGGCGAGTCACTCTCTTAAGCCTTAGTTTCATCTCTAAAATGAGTATAACACAATCTCCTCCAAGGGCAGTTACATGGATTCAAGATGTTTAAAAGCTCCTAGCACAACCCAGCATGGTGCACAGCGGGTGTTCAATAAATGGTAGTTATGGTGACCTGGGCTCTGGAAGTAGACCAAGCTGGAGTCTGCCAACAGTGCACATGGAGTTGGCACCCCAGCATGGTGGGAAGGGAACATTTGGGGACACTCCCCCCAGGCAGTCCCATGGTACAGGGAGCTTTCCCTGCAGCCCTCTCCTGTGTGTCGTCTCCTTGGCTGGGTCAGTGAATAAGCCAAGATGGGCATTACTGCAGAAGCACCAGCCTCCGAGCTAGAAGCCAAAAAATGGCCAAAGCAGTGCCATCTCCCAGGGCCTGTAGTTGAGCACATCTCTCCCCTTCTCACCTGCTGCTTCCAGGAATGGTCCTGCTTGGGACTGACACTGAGAGCTTTGCTCAAGACACTGTGATCTTGAGCTTAATCAGCTAAAACAAAAATTTGAGAGTGAAGCAAATGTGTCCTTAACTGAGAAGCTCGGGTAGTTATTTGACTCAAGAGTGAAGTTTCATTTGTTTATGGTTGACTTTGGACTCCCTGCCTCTGGGCTGTGTCCAGCACACTGTTTATAATTTGCATTAAATTTGCAACAGCAGGACATATTTCTAAAGCTTTGTTGCAAACCGGATGCACAGAAAAGAGCAGATCTTTTATTTGCTGAGGAGGCAGCCTGCTGCCAGTCATCCCCAATTCTGTGGCATAGTTCTTTTTGCCATGTTAGTCCTTCCTTAAAAATTGTAGCCCACCCTCCTGCTTCTGGGCCCTGTTCTCAATCCCTGTCTCCTTCCCCTGTCCCTCCCCGGGCGCTGAAACCTCCTGAGCAAATGGAAGAAGTTTACTTTCGCCACAAAGAATTTCCCAGGAATGGTGGCACCTTCCCCTGGGCTGGGCCAGGGCCTGTGGCTGGAGGGGGCCATCTGGGTGACAGTAACAGCACTGCTTCGTGAGGTCTGCTCTCAGCCTATGCCGTTCGGTGGTCAAGCCTCACATCCAGGCACAGACCCAAAACTGGGCTTGCATTTTGCATTTTGTGTGTCTTTAACTTCAGTTGCTGTGCGGTGAGAGCTGCCAGCTCAGACTGGGGTGGGCGTGATTCTGAAATCTCAGAGCCAGCCCCGTGGATTAACAGCGAACCCAGGCATGTGTTTGGCTATTTATAAGACAAAGCAGAACTAATCCCCAGTGTAAAACCAGGCGATAGCAGAGGCGGGGCTAAGCTGCCGGGAGAGGTGTGGGGTGGAGAAACTAAGGTGCGCTGGTGGCCGGGGGAGTGGAGTGCACCTGGCCCTGGGCTGGGCCGCGGTCACGGTCCCTCCCCGTGAAGGGGAGACCGCACTGCGCTCAGGACCCATCCACCGCCTGGATGGGCACCGCCTTGCTGAGATGGGCATTTCTTCCTTCCTCGAACATGGAAGTTAACATCTGACATCTGCTGGGCCTTTTCCCAAACTTCATCTCAGAATAAAACCCTCATTGTTGGATGCAGGGTCTTGACAGTAAATGGCAAAAGTATCCCATTAATCTGCGACACCGCAGGGAATGGCCCAACCCAGAGGGGGTGAAGGTGGGGTGAGCTCCTAGGTAAAGGGGCCTCGAAACACAAAGCCGGCTTGCTATACAAGGGCGGGCGAACATAGGCTTACAGTTGTAATACAAATAAATAATAATACAACAATGAACTGTTTTGCGTTCTCACAGCTGTAGATCTACTTTGCCCACCCTGTGTTCAGTCCTGTCCTCTTGACCTAGAGTACAAACTGCTTTAGCTGCCAGAACGCACTTTGGAAAGACCTGTATTTCCATTTTTCTTTGACTTTACTGAATTAAATTCCTTAAGCAGCCCCTAAGTGTGCAGGATGGTGCTGAGTTCCCTCCCTCCCCGCCCCTCCTGAGGAAACACAAGAGGAAAATGGCCCTGTCCTGCTGGGACCCGCTGGGGAGACTCCCCAGGGAGCCGCAGAGGGGAGCTCAGCGCTAGGAGCGGGCAGAGCCGGCATCCGCCCCGCGGCCTGGTCACTGGCCGTCTGCAGGTGGAGACGGCGTCGCTCTCCAGCCGGGTGGCTGCAGTGGCACCCGTCCGGTGCAGCGGAGGTCCAGCAGGCTCTGAGCGTGCCCCATGGTACAGCCCAGCCGGGGTGCCGGTCGGAGCTCTGAGTTCTCACTGCCACCAGGGTGGAGGTCCCACTCATCGGTGTCCAGGTGGAGTCCTTATCTGAGAGTCCAGACTTGTGGTTTTGGCCATTCCAGGTCCCTCCTCACGGTGTTCCCGTAACTCCCCATGACCTCAGCATTGACATAGCACTTGACATAACTGTCATGGCTGACAGTGACTCGATACTGGATTGTCCAAGGTGTCCAAAAAGTCCACTCTGCTCTTGCTCCGTACAGCAGCCCAAACAGCAGGGGAGGGCCCACCTTCTAGCGGCCTTTCCCTCTCCCTTCTCCGCCCTGTCCAAGGCCCAGGAAAGGACTCGATCCCCGGTCCCCACAGCCTCCCCACCGGGAGTGAAGCCCCACTAGAGGGGCCCCAGGCTCAGGCCCATCCTCCTCCTCAGAGGGCCCCTCCCTCACTGGAGTTCGTTGCTCACATCAAAGACCAAAATCTAAGAGCTGTGCTGGAGGTGGGGGGTGGGCATCTACCTTTCATTGTAGAAATGAAGCCCACTCCTAGTTAAAACAGTGCTTTAGGTGAAGGGCTTAGCAGCTTTTGGGGCTGGAGGCCGAGGAGCACCCTGAGACTCCCACCCCCACGGGAGAAGCTGACTGTGATGAGGCTGATAGTCGTTTCCCCTCCTAACCCACTTCCCCTTCCATGCGGAAAGCCCAAGGGCCTTGAGTGAAAAGCTCAGGAAGCAGCAAAGGAGAGGCCGCCAGCCCTGCAGGAAACCCTGCATGGCGCACCCTGCGAAGAGCTGGAGGACTTCAGCCGCCCAGTGACTCCCTCCCTCCAACAGCTGGTGACTCTAGGGGCGCTGCAGGGCCTCTCCCTGCCCAAGGGCCACATCCTCTCCACAGCATCTGCACCCTCTTCCTGCCCCACCTGGCCCCCCATCAGGAAGCCTCCTCCCTCCTCCCCCTCTCCCTACAGGCTGCACAAACCAGCCCTGCTCACTTAGGCAGAAGTGGGTTCATCTCAGGGGTTCACAACCTCTGGTAGGAAGGGGGCCAGGCTGGGAGCTGGGCAGCTGGAAACCCTCCTGGAGGCTGTTCCGGCAGGAAGACAGAGCTCTGCCGCCACTCCTGGGCATGGCACCCACAGGCACCTGCACCAACCTCACCCCCTGCCAGACAATCTCGACCGAAACGGGACACAGCTGCCTGGACTCTGAGTGGCGTCTGCCCAGCTGGGCTGAGGTCATCACCCTCATTGTGGCCATAAGGGAGTCTGGACCCTGAGGGCCTGGCATTTTCAGCTTCTCCAGCGGGAGGAAGGTCCTGCCTTCTCAGGTGGGGGATTCTCTAAATACAGGAAAGGAGATAAAGATCCAGGTGGCCACAAAGCAGGACAAAGGGCCATGCTGCCTCCCATGAGTAAGGGCATCTAATTCTACTTTTTCTGCTCCCTGCCTTCCGTGATCAGCACCACCTCTGAGTCTGATAACCGTCACCCAGGTGGTCATGGCTGAGTCTGCCATTTGACACACGTTTGTTGAGGTCCCAGACCAAGTGCAAGTGTCCCATTCCCTTGGGAAAGCTCCTTGGAAGAGAGTTCTGCAGCAGTTAGGACTGTTTCCTTCTGGCCAAGAGGGTTAGCTTGCCTGGACTGCAGCAACGCAGAGGCTGCAACACCAGGCCATCTTCAAAAAGGGGTCCTTTCACATCTTATAAAAACCCTGGGTGGGGCGAGGGCCGGTGTCATATCTGTCATGCTCCTTCAGCAGCAGGCACGTTCAAACCACCCAGTCCGCTGTAGTTCACCAAACACTAAGAGAACTTCCTAGAATAGACCTTGCTGTCAGCATTGTTCTGCTGACACAGACTATTCCGGGCCGTGTTTTGCAACAGGAGGCACAAAAGTAGATTTGACTGCCTTGCTGTGGGGAGAGGCCTGGGCCGTGACCCAAGGTCAGGAGGGAGAGTCCCCTGGGATGCAGCAGTGAAGGCTTAGTTCTCTCAACCCCACTGTCCCACTGTGTCCCTGGTTGCCACATGACCCTGGGCAAGTCACTTGGTTTCAGTTTCCACATTTGTAAAACAAAGCTGAGCACCTCAGGAGTCCTTGGGTGGGTGGAAAATAATAGAAACGCAGTCACTTCAAAATGGAGTTGGGGCTGCCATCCCAGAGGAACTGCCGTGCACATCTCAGACCTCGGGCCTTTGGAATGTTTGAACTGGGCAAAATAACCTTTGAACTGGCCAAAAGCAACATCACATTCCCAACCACCGTGCAGAGTTAACAAGGGGAGCAGACATTCTGACGATCGGACTGAAAATTACAGGCATTCGTTAGAATTAGCATCACCACGTACAGCTAAATAACTTTGCTTACTTGCACCTTCCCTGACTTAACACCAATAGAAATTCCTTCCTTCCATTTATGTAATTATTCCCTTTCTCAGAAAGACTTTGCTTCCCTCCTCTAATAGGAACAGGATTTGGGTTTCTGCCTGAATCAGTGCTTCCCAAATGGCAGTTCATTTAGATCTCAAGTCAATGCCCACTGCCTCTTACTTTGGCCTTTTATTTTTAAGTTAACATTGGTAAATTACAGGAATCCACACCGGTCAGCTAGGAAGGGTGTTTGTTATGAGAGAACACAGCCTGGGGCGTCTCCTGCAACCTGAGGATGGGAAGGCAGCTGGGCCCCGGGAAGGTGGGGAAGCTGATCTTTTCTTCAACTAATGTTTATTGATTTACCACCATAGGGGTCGGGTCATGTCCAAGGCCCTGAGACACAGTGATGAAAGAACCCACAGGATCTCTGCTCTACGGGAGTTTCCGGCAGACCAATAAGCAAATATGTGTGACAGTGCTGAAGGCGGTGCATACTATGCAGACACGGAGGCAGGCTGAGGTGGTTGAGTGCGGCTAGAGGAGGGCTGCGCTCGGAGGAAGCGACATTTAAGAACATTCCTGCCCGGCCGATGTGGCTCAGTGGTTGAGTATTGACTCGTGAACCTGGAGGTCATGGTTCCATTCCCAGTCAGGGCACGTGCCCCGGTTTTGGGCTCAATCCCCAGTAGGGGGTGTGCAGGAGGCAGCCAATTGATGTCTCTCTCTCATCAATGTTTCTCTCTCTCTCTCCCTCTCTCTCTAAAATCAATTAAAAAAATTTTTGTTTGTTTTAAAAAAAATGAACATTCCTAGTTGTCAGGAATGAGGCAGCACGGGAATGACTGGGGACAAGAGTTCCAGGCAGAAAGAATAGCGGGTGAGAGCCTCCGGTGGGCCTGAATAGCAGAGCGCCAGAGCCCACCACCTGAGTCCGAGAGGGAGCGCACCTTGGAACGGATTCTCTGTCCGTCACCCATCTCTGGGCCTGTGTGTCTGCTTCAGTCCTGTTCTTCCTTCCTCAGGCTGGCTTCCTCTGCTCCACAGGCCACAAAAGTTGACTCCTAGGGTCTAGTTGCTGGGGGGGGGGGGGGGGGGGTGTTGCACCTCAGACAATTTGCAGGAAAAGGCTGGTCACAAGCACATCTCTGGTCCAATTGCCTGTAGCCAAAACCATGGTAGCTGCTGGGCGCCGGTGATTCCCAGGAGTTCCAGGGCAAGAACAGGGCGGGCACCCCTAAATTATCTACCCCAGAAGTAGTCTGAAAGGTCGTAAGGAATTGATCTAACTCAGTTCTCAAACTTGAGTGTGTATCAGGATCACCTGGGGGGCTTGTTAAAACCACACATGGTTGGACCCCTGCTCAGTTTCTGGCTGGGCAGGTCTGGGCTGGCGCGGCCTGGGAGCTTGCACTTCTAACAAGTTCGGGTGATGCTTTCAATGCGTTGCTGCCCGAAGCGGGGGCCCACACCCCGGGCCCCACACCCCGGGCCCCGCCCGTGCCTGCTGCCTGCAGGCTGCAGAGTCAGGCCCAGGGAGCGGGCCCGGCGCGTGCAACCGGCGTGGCCACCTCCGAGCACCACCCGGGGTTGAGCATCATCAGAAAGGTCCTTGTTCCCAACCTTGGGTGGGGGAGATAAAAGATGAGCCTGCAAGAGACGTTTGCTCAAGGCCCCAAATGGTTTGTGGTCAATCAGGGCGCTTTCCTGGACTAAACCAACCCCCCTTTGCTTCCACCAAGGAAAACGGGCATTTCCTCCGGGCACTGTCGCTTCTCCCTGCAGGAGGAGACCGGGCCCGTCGCCTTGCAAGGCTCGCTTCTCAGGGAGAAAGTTTGCGGAGTCACCTTCGGGGACCCTGACTCCCCGCCCCGGCTGGGACCGACCACCCCGGCCAGCCGCCCGCCGAGGCCTTGCGGATCCACCAATGAACGCCGCGGAGCTCCATGACCTCATCGGCCGGCTCTCTCATTGGCTGCCGCCGCCGCGCCGAGCCAGCCCCTTCCTTTGGAGCGCGAGAGCGGCTCAGGCCCCGCCCCCCGGGCTGGAGGACGCTCGAGCTCCTAGCGCGGTCTGCGAGCTCCGCGGGCTTCTCTTCGAACTGCAGGTCCCTGGGAAGGAGGTCCCGCTCCCCGACCACGGCGCAGTGCTCCTCCCAGCCCACCAAAGCACTGGAGCTGCGCTGGCCCTAACCCCTGTGCTCCTGGGGGCTGCCCCGTGTCCCCCAAAGTACCTAACTCATAGGCTGACCTCCCACGTATTCTAACCATGCACTTGAATGACTGCTGTCTGGCTTCTCAGCGGACGGATTTCTCAAGCCTGACCTTTCTGTAGAATGCTAGAGATCGTCTCCCCCACTTAATTAACGTGGGAATTAACTGACGCCCAGACAGGGGGTATGACTTTCGCAAGGTCACACAGCAGCAGCAGGTTAGTTGCAGATGAAAATCAGAGCCAGGCCTCCTAACTCCAACTTCAGTGCCCAGTACCTCCCCCCACCCCCAACCTGCTGCCTGAGAGCTGAGAAGGGAGCTGCAGTCCAGGAACCTTGGCTTGTGGGAGAACCCACATATCCATAAGGGAACCTGGGTCTCTTCACATTCTAGCAGCTGCCAAAGTCTCACTTTGGCAAGGTAGTGTCGTGGAGGGGAGCCCAGCAGCCTCTTAGAGCAGTGATCTCATTTTACAAATGAGAAAATCGAAGGGTAGCTGATCATAAGCCAATTGCTGATGGGTAGAGGCAGGACTTGACCCAGGCCTCCTGCTCTTCTCATCCAGTGGTGGCCTCCAAATGCCGAAGGAAGGGAATACCCACAGCTCCACAGGGAAAGGTCCTGCACGGTTATCATATTGTAAGCATCTGACTTAGAGTAAGAACAAATCAGAAGTGTTTATATGCTTCTCTGGCTGCCCAGCCGGTCAGATGATCTTTCCTTCATTCTTATTTACACGTATAAGTGGATATTTTATCATAAGTCACTCTTTGCCTTTCTGGAGGAAAGTAGGACAGGTGATATATAAGGTAACAGGAAAGTGTCCCCAGAACTCTGAGTGTGAAAGGAATTCCTATCACACACACTTAAACCAAAAACCAACTTGACTGTTGGGGATCCAAAGCCTATAAAGGGCCAGCATGCATGGAAATGAGAAGTAAAAATTCACAGAGCTGGGCAGGGGGACACAGATTAAGAATGTGTGGACAGTCTCAGCCCTGGAAAGGTGGTCTCAAGAGTGGGACCAAGACAGCCCATGGAGCTTTTCCAGGTGAGGACCTCCTTGAGACTTTTCTCTCCCTAGTTCCAAGTCCATGTTCACCAAACAACCTCCTAACAACATTTCAGCTTTGTATGCATCCTGACACTGGGAATAGGGACTCTGGGTATGGGATGCTGGAGGAATGGCTTCCATCATAGATGAAAGTTGGCATGGAGTGTAAACAGTGGTCTCTGAAGGGCTTCATTAGTGGGAGTAGGTGGAGCACCCTGGAACACCCATGTGTTTCTGGATTGGCAAAGCTGAAGGCCATCCGAGAAACAGACTCAAGGGGCCAGCCAGCCTCCTCCATCTGACTATCCCTCTCAAATGGTAATAGATGGTAAATTAGAAACACCAGCCTCAGTGCCTGCACCGAAGTAGCTCAGCAAGGTCCCCACTGGTTTGTCTTTACAGTGGGAACTATGACTCCAGGCAGTAGCAGGTGACACTTGGGAAGAAAGTCAGGAGATCTTCACGGGGAGAGGGGCACAGAGTCATCTTAAGTCATCCTCCGAAACACTGCTCAAAACACAGGCACTGATGCAGCTTTTATGAACAGCCTTGTTTGAAAAGGCAAACCGGGCACTGGAGATAGAAACCTGGAAGATGATCATTCAAGTGTGGTAGAGTCACACAGGGAGTATTACACACCAGAGAAAAGGAAGGAACCACAGACAGCCACGTGCAACAAGGACAAATGCCAGATCGTAATGAGCAAAAAAGCAAGTTACAGAACAGGGTGCCATCTTTAGGAAGCGTGATATCAAACAATATCATGTGTAGGGGTACATATTACACTCATATTACAAGGGGTGGCATAAAGTGAGTTTGGTGGGTGACAAAACTACCTTTTAAAAATCAAGGGTATAATAAGCACAGAAATCAAGCTGGTGGTTATCTCTGGGGTAGTCAGTCGGTTCCCTGTGTTCATTTTACTAATTTACTTCATAGGCGCCTCTTGATTACAGGTTTTGTATGTATCAAATGTTTCATAATTAAAAACCATCCAAAAGCACTGCAGCTATTATTACTAAAGCCCCAGGCCTGCAAGCTGGGGCCTGGTTTCCACGTTCCCCATAAGCATTGTTGCAGCGCCTGCCCACAGGGCCAGCTGCTCAAGACTCAGGCAGCCAGATGACAGGGCTGCTGCTTAGCATGGCGAGGCCAAAGGTTAGACGTGACTGTTGTGTTAGTACACTGAGGTCCCTGTCCTTTCCTGCTTTGGGGTTTTTGTCTCCCCCTTAAACCTGACCCATCTACTTCTGTGAGCTGATTCCCACTTCTCTGTGGGCCTGTCTGCTGGGATGCTCAGGCCTGGGGTTCACCCGTCCAACTGGGCCCCACCACCTTCCTTCTACTTATTCACCCATTCGACAAATATTTATTGAGCACCTACTACATGCCAGGTACTGTTCTCAGTGCTAGGATGCAGCAGTGAGCAAAACCACACAAAAATCCCTGCCCTTGTGGAGCTTCCATTCTAGTGAGGGGAGATAGAAAAGAAATACTAAAGTAACAAATATAAGTTGGGTGGTACCAAGAAGAAAGCTATAGCAGAGTAAGAGGTGAAGGAGTTAAGGGTTTGTATAGGCTGGGGGGGGGGAGAGAGGCTCTCTGAGCAGGTGACCTTGAGCAGAGACCTAATGGAAGGGAAGGAGGACCTGGTGGATATCTGGGGAAGAGCCTTCCAGGCTGAGGGAGGCGCAAGGGCAAAGGCCTGGCCTTCCTCTCACTGTGTCTGCTTCCCCTGAGCCCCCCCCCCCCAGGCCAGGGCTCTCCCTCAAGCCTCCTCCCCCCCTGCTCACCTCCTTCCACTATCCAGGGAACCTAGGCTTTCAGGGAAAGAGGAATGGGAGGTTTCCAGACCACAGAGGCACCCCCATTTGCACTGACCTTTGCTCTGAGGCTCCACTGTCCCCCACAAGCCAGCTTTTCTGAAGGAATTAGCCTGGAGCCATCTTTCACTTCGCTTCTTACCTCGAGGCTGGATTCAGCTACAGACTGAGATTTTTCACATCCTTGTCAAACCTGTAATACCAATGCCTGGAAAAAAGATGTTAGCTTAATTACTATTATTAGCATAAATGACTTCCTACTTCTGAATTTCCCCTGGTGCCACCTGCAGGTAAGCTCACCTGGAAAACAATTTGGGGACCTGCTCCTCACGCAGTCACTTGTCTCTGTGGTGGCTGTGGTGCAATGGGTGAGGTGTGGGAATGAGCCCAGAGACTGAAAGTCCCGCTCTCTGGCTCCACACAGTGAAGGCTCAGAAAGTTCTTTCGCTCTGCTGGGTCAGGCTGACAATGTTTGTCAGCCTTTGCTCTCGATCCCTATACCTCAGCAAACTTAGAGCTCAAGCACGTGGTATGAAGAGTGCTCTGGTGGGTGTTGGTCACTTCCATGGTGGCCTCCACTGAAGGCAGAAGCCTCAAATGTAGTCATAGTTGTATATTTATTATTGTGCTAATCCTAAAGGAAAACATCTGAAGCATGATTCTAGACCTTGGAGATCTCTGGCTTCATTTATTCATTCATTCATTCACTCTCTCATTCAAGCTCCTACACTGTGGGCGGAAGGGGTACAGAGACACAGAATGACAGCTCACATTTATTGCGCTCTGAAGGTATACCAACACCATTTTACTGCTTTCCCTGTATTTCCTCATTTAATTCTCAACCAGCTCCTGAAAAACGAACAAACCTGAGTTGGAGCGGTGACACCGGCTCCCAGCAGTGGGGCAGACGTTACAGCTGAGGTGCTGCAGGCATGGGAGGCGTGGAGAGGTTAAATGCCACTGCCGGGGTGACGCAAGCTGAGCCAGGGTTCAAGCTCCACTCTGCCCTCGGCAAATCACAGGCCTTGTCCTCGAGCTTACCAGCTAGCTGGGCAGAGAGATGGACACCGATAGTTTAGACCGCAGCGTGGCAACTGAGGCAGTATAAACAGTCATTATTATGGCAAAGTTTGCTCTGAGAAAGGCCTATCACAGGGGAGATACCACTGCTGTGGGATCACACATGGTCTGTCAGGTGTTGAGCAAGGCTTCTTGGTGACCTTTAGGCTGGGTCTCCAAGAACGAGCAGGTATTTCCCTCCTGGACCAGAGGGGAGAGAACATTCCAGGCAAACATCTGGAGAGACAGACCTCTGTGCTAGAGTTGAGAGGACAAGATAGGGGCCTGGGGGGAGGAGAAATTTCTCCGGTGGAGATTCCTTCTCCTTCCCTCCTTGTCCCCTGTTGGTGGAACCAAGGGACCAGGGCACCGAAGCATCCCCTGTTGAAGCTTTAGCATTCTCTGTCCCTTTCCTTGGGCTGTCCGCAGTGTCTGCAGTCCATCAGGTCAACTTTTATCACCTCTTTGGTCTTTGCAGGTGCCTGAAGTTTATGTTGGTCACATCAGAAGGCATCTCCTGACCTTCCCTCCTCGCATCTCTGTATCTGAATTTTAGCTTCCTCATTGGGAAACCTGGGGCCACAACATCTGTGCTTCCAAGAACAGTCCCAGGGCTGCTGAGGGGATGAGAGATCACCCTGCAAGTGAGGGCTCTTGGAGGGCTGGAGGGAGGTACCTAGAAGGGACCGTGCTGATGATGACTTGGGTGAGGACCACTCGTGGTGTTCCAGACTGTCAGCTCCATCCTCAAGTGGATCTAAGCTCCACCAACGCAGGCTTAGCCCCCGCACCTAAAACAGTGCCTAGCACATAGTAGGTGATCACAACATAGTTACCGAATAGCTGAAGGAGGGCACAGCCCCGACGCCTGCCCCCAGCTCTGCATCTACAGGACCAAGGGGAGGAAACCCCCTGGTGATTGCACTCTTCTCAGCGGGCAAGGGTGCTGGCTCAGGGCCCCTCAACAGGCACTTATGGAGCCTGGGCAGGTGCTGCGTCTGCCTGGGATGGGTGACTCTCAGCCCACCTCCAGCTGGGTGGCCATGGAGGCTGCCAGGGGCAGCAGGGGGCCTCCTGAGGGGCACATGCCAACCGGGCCCAGACAGAGCTGCTGGAAGCCTGAGAGGGCAGGACGAGCTCAGGCAGGCCTGCCCCTCACACCCGCCCCACACCGCGTGCCCAGCTGAGCCACCAGCCCGGCCTCCTTGGTGACCTTCCCCCGTCGCTGCCCTTTCCAGGCCCTGTTCCTGAGGGTCCGCTCCTTGCCTACTTGCCCTCTCTCCTCTCTCCCCTCCTCCATCCCAGTTCCCCCCTCCCTCACCTGGACCCTGTCCTGCCCTGACCCCTAGTCCCCCACCCCAGACCTTTCTTACCCCCTAGCCCCCTCTCCTCCCCTCCCCACCCCTCCCCTCCCCCACCCCTCCCCTCCCCCACCCCTTGCCTTCGGGCCACCTCTCCCCTCCCCATCTCCCTCTCCCCCCTCCCCTCCCCACCCCCTCTCTTCCCCACCCCACCTCACCTCTCCCCTCCCCATCTCCCTCTCCCCTCCCCCCTCCCCCCTCCCCTTCCACCTTGGTGTGGACCCCCGCTCCCTCCCCTCCCCCCTTCCCCCACCTCTCCCCTCCCCCTCTCCCCCTCCCCTCCCCCCTCCGTGTGGACCCCGCCCCCTCCCCATCTCTCCCCTCCCCACCCCTCCCCCTTCTCCCCACCCCTCCCCTTCCCCCCACCTCTCCCCTCCCCATCTCCCTCTCCCCTCCCCCCTCCCCTCCCACCTCCGTGTGGACCCCCTCCCCTCCCCTCCCCTCCCCTCCCCTCCCACCTTCTCCTCACCCCTCCCCTTCCCCCCACCTCTCCCCTCCCCCCTCCCCTCCCACCTCGGTGTGGACCCCCTCCCCTCCCCTCCCCTCCCCTCCCCTCCCCTCCCCTCCCCTTCCCTCCCCTCCCCTTCCCCCCACCTCTCCCGTCCCCATCTCCCTCTCCCCTCCCCCCTCCCCTCCCACCTCGGTGTGGACCCCCTCCCCTCCCCTCCCCTCCCCTCCCCCCTTCTCCTCACCCCTCCCCTTCCCCCCACCTCTCCCCTCCCCCCTCCCCTCCCACCTCGGTGTGGACCCCCTCCCCTCCCCTCCCCTCCCCTTCCCCCCACCTCTCCCCTCCCCATCTCCCTCTCCCCTCCCCCCTCCCCTCCCACCTCGGTGTGGACCCCCGCCCCCTCCAGGCCCCACTAACGGGCGCTGCCCCCTGGACCCCCGCGCCGGCCCCCGCCCGCCCCGGCCCAGCCCCGCCCGCGGCCCGACCCCCGCCTCGCTGCGGCTCCGGCCCTGGCCGGCAGGGGCCGCTCCTCGCGCCGCCCGGGGCCCGCCGCCGCCTCCCCGCCCCTCGCCCGGCCGGCGCTCCCGTTACGCCGCGGAGCCGGGAGCCGGGAGCCGGAGCCCGAGCCCGCGGCGGCGGCGGGAGGCGGCGAGGGGCGCCCGGGCGGCGGCGGCGGGGCCTGCGGGGCCTGCGGGCGGCGGGCGGCCCGGCCAGGCCGCGATGGCCTCCAGGAAGGCGGGCTCGCGGCTGGAGACGGAGATCGAGCGCTGCCGCTCCGAGGGCCAGTGGGAGCGGATCCCCGAGCTGGTCAAGCAGCTGTCCGCCAAGCTCATCGCCAACGGTAGGCGCCGGGCGCCGCGGGGCTGCGGGGCGCCGCGGCCTCGGCCGGTGGGCCGGGCGCGGGGCGCGGGGCGCGGGCAGGGGCGCGGCGGGGCTGTCCCGGGGCCAGGGCCTTGGGAGCCCGGGCCCTGGGAGTCACGCGTGGGGCGTCCGGCGGGCGCGGGCTCGTGCCTGGCGCCCCGGGGTCGCGCTGCTGTGCAGCCTGGCGGGGGGCCGCGAGGGGCCGGGGCTGCCTGAGAAGTTGGCGGTGGTGGGGGGAGTGTACCCGGGATTCCGGGCGTGTGTGCGGTGCACTCGGGGCGCCAGGATGTATTTATAGCGCCTCTGAACGGAGACCCCTGGGAAACACGGTTTGTAAACATATGGCGTTCGAGGGGCTCCAGGTGGAAGCTCGGGCTGGGGCTGGGGGGGGAGCAGGCTGAGACGATCGGCCTGGGGTTCAGAGGGCAGCATGTCCAGCTGTGGGCCTAGGCAGGTCAGGTTTAGGAAGATAGGGGAAACAGAGTCAGGGGGTCAGGAGGGGAATACTGCAGGGAGCGGTGGGGCTGTGGCTGAAGAATGTTGGGAAGTGGGGCTGGGTGGGTGCGGGGCCTGGGGCCAGGGGTCAGGGGTCAGGGGTCAGCGGGAGTCACTGAGTAGGCACCTGGGGCCTGGAGTTAGTCCATGACCCCATTGACTGAATTGGTGCTTGCACCCAATCGAATCTAAATTGCATCCAAAAAGCCCATTTCAGAGCAGAGGTCCACGCGGCCTTATTTGTTTTGGAAGCAAGTATTGCTGGTATCTGCTTGTCTTTTAGTACCCGCCAAAACCAGGGGCACCCGGGGACTGGTGAGAGGGCAGAGGTGGTGCCTCATTTCCTCTCTGGCTTTCCCAGGCTGGGCGAGCACCTGTTGGCTGAACAAATGAGTGAAAGAATGAATGAAGGGGGGACACTTCTCTAAGGAAGGACACCCGCACTATTTTCAACCTTCTCGCCTCAGGCTACCCAGAAATAGAGGGGGATGTTATATGTCCTCTCCAAGAATGGTTTCTCTGTGCCTTTTATGGTGTTCTTGCCTCGAAATAAGGACTTGGTTTTGCATGTTGTCAACGGTGGTATCATGCTTTGGGCAGGTTCTTCCTGGGCAAATGCAGGTGTCATGGTCGCGCCAGGGGCATGGAGGAGGCACAGACCTACCTGGGCTCAGCGTGGTGGAAATGCCAACTTCCCCGAGAACTTAATTCGTCTCAGTTAAGTTAGCAGTTGAGGGAAGGGCCTGCAGTCCCACGGGCGCCATGCAGCTTGACCGGATCCTCCCTGCAAGGCTCACGGGCTTGTCCTTCCTTCTGCTTCTCCTTACCTGCAGCACTTTCTTGTTTCTTCTTGGGACTGGACAGTCCTCCTTGGAGCTGGGTTTCCCAGCTATGTGGGCATATAATACCTTCAGACAGGCCGACGTCAGGATGAAATGGGTTCACTTGTGAGCCCCTGGGTTTTTCCTTCAGAGCCGCTTGTTTCCTGCTTTACTGACCCATTCAGCCACATCTGCATGCCCACCTGTGCCGGGCACAGACAGTGGTGAACGGCACTGCCAAGCTCCTACCCTCATGCGCTTACCCCCCTCAGAGGGGACAGACAAGGAACAAATATGCAAATTCATAAACAGGAGAGCTTCAGATAGTAAGTGGTTTAAAGAAAACGGATGGGTGAATGCACCTGAGAATGATGGGCAGGGGAGGGGGACAGCTTAGAGCACAGTGGCCTCTGGAGTAAGGGTAGAGGGGCTTCGGGTGCCCTGCGCCCATCTTACCTTCACGCCCCTAGACTCGTCTCCCTTCCAGGGCCTTGTCCCTGTGGCCTGAGCCGCAGTCAGAAATGGGTCTTGGCGGGGAGCGAGTTGTGTGGGGCCCTGTGATCCGTGGGCCTGTGTGCAAGGTTGGTTTTGGGAAACTCATGAGAGATTCCTGCCCCAGAACCCACATGGTAAGCAGCAGCCATTGATGACAAAAGGTCACCCAGGCTTGAAAAGGTCAAAGAGATTGCTCAGGAAGATTAAAAAAAAAAGATCAAAGGAAAAGATAAACTAAAAACAGAATTGTTGTGGCTCTCCTTTGGGGTTCAGAGACATGTTTGAAGGCAGGTCCTTCCCTTCCTTTGGGTGATAGGAGCTCCCTTGAACCGGAGGTGGAACTTATTCCTGGCTTTGGGGGCATCAGCTCCCTCTTAGACCCTCTTGGATAGACTAGACCTCAAGTTCTCGGCAGATTTGGCAAAATTCTTAAGCAAAAGCATTTGCTGCTTAGAGTAAGGAAAGCGAGTTACTGCGTGTGTGTCATGCTAAGACAGTTACCGTGGCAGCAGCCACTCTGAGCCTCAGTTTCCCCACCTTAGAATGGGGATTAAAAGCCTAACTTTGCAGGGATTGTTATGAAGATCAAGGGAGCTAATGACTCCCAGGGCTAGCCACAGAACCTGGCACCTTAGTAGGCAGGCCATTCATTCATTCATTCATTCATTTCACAAATACTGAGTATTTGCTATGTGCTAGCCACTGTTTTAGGCACTGGGGATGCATCAGTGAACAAAATAGACAAAAATCACAAACATCCCTGCCCTTAGGAAGCCCACATTATAGTGGAGCTGGAGGAGGGGGCAGGTAAATAAAATAATTAAGTTACATTTACAGGATGTTAGCCTGGCCTATGTGGCTCAGTGATTGAGGTTGGACCTATGTACCAGGAGGTTATGGTTCGATTTCCAGTCAAGGTACATGCCCAGTTGTAGGCTCGATCCCCAGGAGGGGGCGTACAGGAGGCGGCCGATCAATGACTCATCATTGATGTTTCTCTCTCCCTCTCCCATCCTCTCTCTAAAATCAATGAAAACATTTTTTTTTTTTTTTTAAAGAAATTTACAGGATATGGGGTGGTGGGAAATGCTATCAGGATAAAAAGGGGAAGAGGGAAAGTGCTTTGGGAGTGGGGAGGTGGGGGAACACGGACAGTGAGTTTAAAAAGGGTGGTTGGGAAGGCTTCCTTGGGAAGGCAGCATCTGAGGTGAGAGAGAAGCATGCTCCAGGGAGGGGACTTCAAGGGCAGAGGCCTGGTGAGGGCAGAGGGGTGGTGGGGCCAGATCACATGGGGCCTCTTAGGTCATGGTTAAGGCTTTGGCTTTTCTATGCGTGAGATGGGAGCCATGGGAGGGTTCCGAGCTGAAGAATCCCTCACTCTCAGTGCTCCTGCTTGCAGCGGCCCCTGCCCAGCAGCTTAGCTTCTATGGGAAGGGAGCGTGGCGGTCCCTCTCCACTAAGGGCTAAATAGTGGGCACTTTGAGAGCATGGGGCTCCAGCCTGACTCCTTTGAGATAAATTGGTTCAGTTTTGCCTAAAGGTGGCTAAGGAAGAAAGAGGCAAATGCCAAACTGAAAAGAGAGTCCAGAAGTCCGTTTTCTGCCTCATACATACGCCACCATAGTCACCACTTTCACCTCTCCATCTCAAAACACTAAAGCTTGTGGCAGGGATGTGCCATGGCCCAGTGAGTCCCAGCAAGAGAGTGATCACACAAGTGAAGGGTGGGAGAAAATGCCACTCAAGTCTGGGCTCTTGCTCCCTGAGGTGTGCTCTGGGGATTGGCAGAGTGGGCATCCTCTGAGAGCATGTGAGGAATGCAGACTCTCAGGCCCCACCCCAGACCTACAGGGTCAGACTCCACACCTTAACAAGGTGGGCACAGGGCGGTCTGAGGTGCCCTGGCCTGGAGCTGAGGTGGCAGCCCGAGGGGGTCAGGGATAAAGATGGAGAACCACACACCAGCTTCTTGCTGGCTCACAGGTACATCCTGGCTCCAGAGGGCAGTCCCCAGCTGTCCCCTCTTCCCAGAATGTCACCCTGCAGCCTCCCAGTGGCTAGGTTCACTGCTGTGTGATGAAGTTCTGTGATTGGCACATGCTCCTCAATTCACGCTCTACCTGTAGCTGGCAGGTGACCTTGAGCCAGGACCTCCCAGAGCCCGCATTTCCCCATTGGTAAGATAGGGTAAGATAGCATTAATCATACCCACCCCATTGAAGTGGCTGTGAGGAGGAAATGGGATGACACACATAAACTTGGTACATGTAAAATGCTGCTCTTCACTCTCCAGCTGACTCAGTAGAACCCTGGGCAAGGCAGGCCACAGCCTGGATTTCACGTGGTTGGGAAAAAAAGAGAGTCGGAGACCTCGAAACGACACAGCTGAGCTTGTGCCTGGTCAAGACTCCGGCATATGTCAGTGACAGAAATGCATTTTGGAGGCCTGTGTCAGCCCCAAAGGACAGCCACTCCCTTTCCAAGACAGTGTCTACTTCTCCTCCCGTCCCCAGTTGTTAATCTTCTTAGGCACAAGCTCAGCTATTGAGCTCACTTAGAACAGTTGGGCCCCAGATGTAGTTTCTCCTTTCAGGGATCATCACCCTTCTGATTAGGTGTGATTTTGAGAAATTTTAATTACCTGTTGGTGATGTAGGCAGGGAAATGGTGCCTGACACAAAGACTATTTCTGGGGCAAAGTTTGGTTACAAAATGTATTCAGACCATCGAGTGGGAGTGAAGTTCTTGCATTATCAATAGCTGGTATTCCTGATGGTATTATTGCCGTCAGCCCCCTGGCTTCCCGTTCTGGAGGTGGGCTGGGCTCCTGGACCGCTCCCTGGGCTCACTCAGGCCTCTGGAGCCTTCCAAAGAAGGGGCAGTTAATGGTGGATCAGTCCCAGGGTGTCCTTTGGAAACAAGGCTGAGGTTTAACTGAGAGTCTGCTGTGGGGTGAGAAGGTGGCACTGTTGTTTAGAATGACTTATTTAGACACTTCTGGGGTACAGCAGTCTCCAGGGAGTCACACTGCCCTCAGATAGTAGGGAAGGACACCAGGACCTCAGTGACCCATCCTGGCCTTCCTATGCTGCTTTCAGGTCTCTGTCCTGTTGTCCTCTGAAGGACATGCTCTTGTGGCAGACCATATGTCCTGATTTTTGGATTCGAAACATTCACTAATACGACAGTAACACACGGATGGCCCTCAGGCATTGGAGCTCATGGTCACTGCAGTCAGGACAGAAGGACCGTGACCTTGTGGCTACACACAGTGGGGCTGGGACTGCTCAGAGTTTCACCTGGCCTCCTGTTTGGAGGAATTTTAGGCTCTGGATGGGGAGGGAGGATTTCTGACATTCATTCCCTTGATCAGCCAGCCTTTCCAGCACATCCTTTCCAGCATGTCCTCCCTTCACCTTGGCGGGTAGGGCCTCCTGGATCCTCTCTCACCTTGTGTATTGTATTTCCACCTGCGCTCATGCTGTTCGGCTCTGGAGGCCTCTCTGCAGGTCTGAAGCTACCCTTCTGTCAAGGTCTGCTTCAGATCCCTCCCAGCTGTCCTTCCTTCACAGAAAAGGTTGTTTGCCTCAAAGAAGACATCCACACATTGTTAGAACCAGATGGACCAGACAGGTCACATTGCATAGCAGTTTTCAAACTGTGCTGTGGAGGAACCCCTCTGGGAGCATGCTCTTGGGTCCTGGTGGCTGGGGGGACCGGCCACACTCACTGGAACAGTGACACTTTTCCATAAAGTTTCCTTTGAAGGAATGGCTGATGTGCTTAAAAAACACATTGAAAACCCACTGGTCTAGTCCAACCTCCCCATTTTATAGATGAGAAAACAGGCCCAGAGAGGGAGGTGTCTTCCTTAAAGCCACCAGCCGGCAAGTGGCGGAAGCAAACAGAGTGGGTCAGAGTTCTGGCTGCGGCTTTCGCTTGTTTCAGCTTGAAGTGTGGTTCTATGGTTTCCTAACCAGGAGAGTAATTTCACCTTGAGAAACCCTGTTTGTACAGTGGTGACACACATGTAAAATCCCTTTTCTGAAACCCTTGGGGCCACATATGTTTCAGAACGCAGAAATTTTCAGCCCTGGCCAGGTGGCTCAGTTAGTTGAGCATCTCCCCATACACCGAAAGGTCCCTGGTTTGATTCCCGATCAAGGTACATGCCCTGGTTGTGGGCTCCATCCCTGGTAGGGGGCATGCAGGAGGCAGCTGATTGATGTTTTGCTTTCACATCGATGTTTCTTTCTCACTCTCCCTCTCCTTCCCTCTTATTCTAAAATTAATTATATATATATGGAATGTAGAAATTTTCAGAATATGGTACATAATCTGGACATTATGTGACACTCCCAGTGGGGTGGGGCAGCCCTTCATAATAAAACACATCAGTATTTCTGCATCAAAACATATGAACAGTCATTGCCAAAGGGATAAATAGCCTATAAGTAGCATCATGTTGGTTCAGTTGAGGTTTTGCTTCCCAGTCAGTTAACTGCAACAAAAACTAGCTTTTGTTTTTTATAGAATTCTGGATTTCAGAAATTATGCGTAAGGATTGTGAACCTGCAATAATAGTGCCAAACTTGTAGGGTGGTTGTAAGCACCAAATGAGAAACAAAAACAACCACCCAAACCACCTAAACGTGCTTAGCTGCTGCCGCCTGCACAGAGCAAGCCCCGGGTGGACACCAGCTGCGTCTCCCGGCGGCGGGCGTTGCCTCCCATTTCCCAGTTCAGGGCTGTTTCCCCTCCCCGGGCATGTGCCTCTCTCCTCACTCGGGGGTCAGCCTCTGCAGGACCGGTTCGTGGCTCTGCTTTGATGGACCCTTAGGCGCATGGCCGTTCTTGGCGTGCTGTGTCGAACTGGCCCACAGACTCTCCCCGGGAGGCGCCGGAGCCGCTGGAACGGGCCTCAGGAAGTCGGGCAGAGGGCCTTGCAAGTGGGGTGAGAGCCAAAGTGCAAGTGATGACTCTGCCCGAGAAGTGGTGTCCCGCGGGGACTGGTGTTTACCTTTGGGGCTGCTGGCATAAGTGAGTTTCGATCAGCCAGAGGCTCCCGGGTTGTCGGTCCATCATTCTCCACCTCCAGCCTCCCTCCCTCCCGGTGGGGCTGGAGGTCGTTCAAGGCCCAGCCCGCCGCGTGCCATGTGCCTTCTGCTTCACTGGAGGTGGGCCCTGGCCCCAATGGGCCAACCCCCTTGCCAGGGATTGGTTGAGGCATGAGCATGTGACGTAGTTTAGCCAATGAGGCATCAGGGACATTTGCTGTGGGAGGGGCCTCTAGGAAAGATTTTTCTCATGCTGGGGAGTGCCACCTACATGCTTGAGAGGGAAGGAGCCCGGCGGGGCGGGCTCAGCGGTTGAGCGTCCACCTAGGATCCAGGTGATGGGGGCTCGATTCCTGGTCAGGGCACATGCCGGGTTTGCGGGCTCGATCCCCAGTCGGGGGTGTGCGGGGGCAGCTGATCAATGACTCTCTCATCATTGATGTTTCTCTCTCTCCCTCTCCCTTCCTTTCTCGGAGATCAATAAAGAAATATTAAAAAAAAAAATGCACATGGCAAGAAAATTCAAACAAAACAAAACAAAAAAAGAGGGAAGGAGAATGGCCCCTCTTTTTCCCCTGGAAACTTCGTGGTTTTGAGGCCCGGAGCTGCAGGCATCTTGAAGGCACCCGGCCCGGGGTGAGCGAGGCTGCCCCGCAGAGAGTGGAAGCACAGAGACAAGAGGAGCGTGCCCCCCACTACACGGCTGACCTTCCCTGGATCCCTGGGAGAGAGTAAATTTTTCCTGCTGAAGCCACATCGGTCAGGTCTTCGGCAGTCCCTGGCTGCTGAAGTCACTCTAAGCAGCACCCTCTTTACATACCCGGAGCACCTGCGGCTTCGCCCTGGGCACGCCCTCAGGGACGGCCTTTGCTCTGATTGACCCTGACCGCGTGGGTGGCTGCCTGCCCCTCTGGGTGACGTCAGGCTTGGCAGCCGCTGCAGGGCTGCAGGCCTCTGGCTGGTGTGAAAGCCAGTGTTTCCCATCTGAGAAGCCAGAAAGGGGGAAGAGGTTTTTCTGAGTCGTCTCAACACCATCCCCATTAGCCACCAGGACAGGAACGAGCAGTGCTTGGCAGATGGCTTAGCCTGGTGCCACATGAAATAGAAAGAGAAGCCACAGCCACAGGAAGCCTAACGGAGTGGCCGCAGCCCCCGCGCCCTCCGGGTGTGTCGGTCCCTGATCGTCAAGTGCGGCGTTGGTGGAGGTGCCAGAACTAGACAGAGCAGATAGTTTTGGTCCTTGCAGAGGCCTGCCAGACCTGGAGTCGGAATCCCCAGGCATTTCTCCTCCGAGTGCCCTTGTGCACATCACTTGATCCCCCGAAACCTTAGTTTTCCTGACTTCACAGTGTTAAAATAGTTCAGTCAGAAGAAGAATGAATAAGCATTTCTTGAGCTCCTGCTGTGAGCTGGATTCTGGGCATGAACTTTTACATGGATCCCAGTCACTCATCACAGCAACCGCATGAGGAACGGGGTGGGCTGAGGCTTGGAGATGGTCACTGAGCTGGATTCTCGCCCCCTTCTGCCCCTAGTTCCATCATGCTTTCTATTTCACTGATGTTTTTCTAAACTTGCTAGATCCCAGAATCACCAAGCTGGCTTGTTGAAACCCAGATTGCCCCACTTCTAGATGCAGCAGGTCTGGGGCGGGTGATGTGATGCTGCTGGTCCGTGGACATGCTGTGAGTAGCGCTGGCCTTAGGGAGCCTGGACATTATGGATTCACAGACCTCTCCTCCTGAGTGGTGATTCCCTGGGTCCCAAATGGGGGCTGGAAAACTGCATTTTTAAATTGAGCCTCGGGTGATTTGTGTGATCAGGCAGGTCTGGGAGCCCCTGCCCTGAACCTCAATCCTTAGCATTTAATGAGCATCTCCTGTGAGAGGGGCCCTGCACCCAAAGAAATAGAATGAACAGGTCACCTGCCATGGGAAGCTTACAGCCCAGGGCAGTCATTCTACCTTTGGGCAGCTGAGTCGCCCGGGGGCTGCTCAGCAACTCAGATTCCCAGGCTAGGCCTGAGCTTCTGCTTAAGGAGGTCTTGGTGGGGTTGAGTTCAGGAAGCAGGATTGTTAACTAGCAACCAGCTCATTATGGTGCCAGGAGTCCCAGGACCATGGGACCATGGGACTCCTGGCACCACCTCTTTGGCCATGATTGTCCGAGGGGTGGGACAGTGTGTCACCCTCAGCTCGAGGGGAACAATGGCAACATCACTTACAAGGCTGCAAGGTGCTCCTGGGTTACAGGGGGCTGAGGGCAGGGTGGGCTTGTGTGGCAATGGGTAAGGCCTGGCAGAGAGCCAGGAGGAGGAGCTTGGGCAGAGTGTGGCTTTAGGGTGAGTGACATCCTAGTTGGCCTGAGACTTACCTGGTTTTAACACTGAAAGAAAGTCCTGCATCCCAGGGATGCCCTCAGTCCTGGACAGCAGGACGGCAGCTCACCCTGTTAGGCAGATGCAGGTATTTTAGCAGAGGGGAAAGAAACCCTGGTGCAGGAGAAGGCAGTGGACTTGGCCATGTTGGACCCGGTTTGATCCCTGGTCTGCCACTGACTGCTGTCTGGCCTTGGGTGAGTTACTTGTCCTATCTGAGCCCCACTCTATCTCAAAGGCTGTTTTGAGGAGTGAGTGAGATAATGCAGTTTCCAGCACCGGCGTTATCAGAAGTGGCCCTGAATCAGGAGTATTGTGTGTGGACGGCGGGACCAGATACCCAGCTCTTTACAGGGAGAGAGGAAGCGGGCATGATAACAATAAGAAGGGCAGCAATGGTGTATTGGGGTGGGGGTGGGGTTCCTGTCACTGAACTGTGACTGAGGCCTGAAGCTGATGACACGGTATTAGCTGGGCCACAGAACCAGTAAATGCACAACTAGGGCTTCAACCCAGGCCTGACAGACTCCCCTGGCGGCCTCTTCCAGCCATTCATTCAGCTCCTTAGAGAGCCGGCGATAGGGTGTGGGGGTGCGGTGGTATGTAGTGAGGATACACAGTGACTGAGACCACTGGGCTGTCAGCCCCATGAGGGAGGGATGTTTTTACTCTTCTGTTCATTGTTAAATCTCAAGCACCAGTAACATGTTTGGCACACAGTGGGTACTCAAGTAATTGTTAAATGAACAGCTTGGCTTCTGCCCTTGAGGAGTTGAGTTGGATTCATTCCCTCATCAAACACCTACAAGCACCTACTGTGTGCCAGCCCCATCCTGAGGACTGGGAAGGTACAGATCACTAAGACCATCCTTGTGCTCAAGTCTAGTACATAGAGACTTGGCATACATGTGGTCAGGGCTGGAGTGGCAGAAGGACAGGGCTATGGAGGCCCATGGAGGGAGTGCCCATCCAGGGCATGGTCCCACATCTAAGAGTCTAGGTATTGTCCTGAGGGTGATTGTCCATGGCCCTGCCTGCTGGGGCTCTGGGTGAATACTGGCTGATGGATTGCTCTTTGGGCTGATTGACTGCCTGTGACCTTCTTATCCTGTCTCTTGCGCAACTGTAGGGTGGACACTTGCTGAGTGGCCCTTCCCAGGGCGGGGTTCCGGGTCCCCTCCACTGCCTTTCCTTGTCTCTCTTCTCTCCTCAAATATAGCTGGCTCGGCCTCTTTGCTGTGAGCCCTGGCTCACTAGAGGACCTGCTGTCTCTGGCCTTTGCAGGGTCCACGCCTAACAAGAAGCAGTGTTTTCTTGCATGTTAGCCAACTTTGTAGGAGTGCCCAGCCAGTGAGGGGATGCTGGCGGGGTGCCAAGCCCATGGACCTGCAGTAAATGCCACTTTTCTTTCCCTGGCCCCCCAGGCCAAGGATAGTCAGCTCTCCACTGAGTCTTGGGCCTGGAGGCCTGGGAAAGTAGGTCTCCCAGAGCCTTTTGCAGCTGCCCCACTCCCCACGGTAGCCTTCTCCCTGCCCCTGCCCCACCACACACAGCAGTTGTGTCCAGTCTCCCTTCTGCCTGGACTCTCACTTGGAGAAATTCTTCAGGCCCAGCTCAGACCTCATTTTGCTTCTGACATCCTTCTGAGTGCACCTGGTGGGGTCTTTGCACAGGCCTTGGTGGTACCTATGTCCCTCAGACCATTCCTCTGGAGGACAGGGACTGGATTAGGGCTTTGAATTTTCAATAAATGCTTGTTGCCAGTTGGGTGTGCATTTAACTTGTCTGTGTGGAGCTGGCTTCCGGAAGGAGCCGTTTCCAAGCCTCCTGGGTTGGCCTGATAACATGCCCCCTGCCCTGTTAGAGTCACTTCCTGCCTTCTGAGGTCTGGGGACAGGCCAAACCAACTGCAAGCTAATGACTTTCCAGTTACATTTTCTTTTCTTAAGCTAGGTTTCTCCAGGGGAAGTGTGAGTGTGTGTGTGTGTGTGTCTGTCTGTCTGTCTGTCGCCAGCGCAGAATTACTGTCTTCTGTCCCATATTTCACTCTCCCGTCCCAGCCTTCCAGCGTCTGCATTATGTATGGACATGGGGAGGAGGCTTTGGCATGAAGCCTGGACTCCAACTACCAAGACTTTCTCAAAATATCATTTCTGCCAACTTGTTTTGAACTCTTTCATCTTTGACTTTTGCCATCTTTGCCTTTCAGTCAAGAAAAAAAAAAAAAGAATTCCAAGTGGCCAGGCCAGGCCCTCTGAACTGGGCCACAATTTAAACAAAGATGGTGGAGGGGGAACAATGGGCCCCGAGGCAGAAATGCCGAGGCCTGGGCTTTGGTCAGCAATGAAGCCACCACCACGTGCCAGGAACCCCAGGGAGGGCCTGAGTCTGCAAAGATTAAGGTATTTGGTTGGGTCCTGTCCACGAAGGGGAGACATACCTATTGATTCGTTTCAGAAATATGTATGGAACACCTGCCATGTGCTGAGCAGTCGAGGTAGAGCATGAACGTGCGAGCGAGAGGATGGGGGTCAGAGAGCCAGGGTGATCAGTCACAAGGATTTGGCTTTCACTTTGGGTGAGATGGGAGCCACTGGGGGGTTTTAAGGGGAGGGGTGACATGCATGATATGACTTACATTTTAAAACAGGTATGGGGACAACTAATCAGTATTTTCTAGTTGTGGTATGTGCCCTTCCCTTCTCCATCCTGCTGCTTGTCGGAGCCGGGACCCCAGTTAAATCCAGTTCTGCCTCCCAGCTGTACGCTGCCCGAGGGAAGCCCTCGGCCTTGCTGGCCACTCACACGTGGCGACCAGTGACCTCAAAGGCACTGCCACTCTTCCAGTCTCTCTGGATACCCACTTTCCAGAATGTCCATTTCAGATGGTCTTCTCTTCGTAGGCCTCTTACATCCTGTGGATGCACCCTCTCCCTCCTCGCTCATGACCCCGCCGCATTCTTTATCGAGGAAATAGAAACAATTAGGAAATGCGCTCGTTTCCGACCAGAGTCGACCGCTTTCCTCCGCTCACTGCCTGGAGGTTTCAGTTCCTTTTGAAGGGCAACAGCCTCTTCTTCACCTTTGCCCAGAATCCCCCCATTCTCGCCTTGTCAGGACTTCACTGCTGCAGCATCTCCTCTCTCCGGGGTCAGGCCTCTGCCTCTGGCTCTCTCCTGGACCTCTCCCTGCAGGATACCAGAGCCCCTGGACTTTCCTGTTAAAACCTTCATTAACCTCACATTGCTCTCTCACCGCCCCCCATCTCTCTGGTCGTTTTCAGCAAGGCCCCTTCAGAGACTTGTCACGTCCACAGCCTGTGCTTGTTGGGCTTGTATCCCTTGCACATCCCTGAGACTTCAGATGCCAAGTCCGCCCTCTGATGTTCCTTCCATGTTGCCAAATCTAATGGTTGCTTTTTCCCTTCGCTTCCTTGATATTCCAGTTGCTTTTAACCCATTTGACTCTCCCTCTTTCTGGAAACTTCTTAATCTCTGTTCTGTAACAGACACTGTCCTGGTTGTCTCTTCCTTGGACTTCCCACTCAGTCTCCTCCAGCTTTGATCTGGACGGATCTCCATCCACCGACTTGATTTCTGTACTTGGATATTGAATGTCGTTTAACTTGGTCAAAACAGAATTCCTGGTTCGTTCCTCCTTACCCCGGTAAACGGCAAAATGGCCCCACTGGCCCCCCCATCGTGCACCCTGAAATCTAGACTTCCCTTTCATTCCTCTCCTTTCCCCATCCCTAGTGCATCAGTTTCCTGTTGCCTCTTCACAAATGTATTGGTTTAAGACGATGCAAATTTGTCTTCTTATAGTTCTGAAGGTCAAAGTTGGAGATAGGTCTCACTGGGCTAAAATCAGGTGTGAGCAGGGCTATGTTCCTCCTGGAGGCCCTGGGAGGACTCTGTCCGGCCCTTTCAGGCCCCGCGGGCTGCCCACATACCTTGGCTCGTGGCCCCTCCTCCATCTGTAAAGCAGGCAGCGTAGCTTCCTCCAGTCTCCCTCCGTGACTGCTCCTGTGTCCTTTGCCTCGTCTCCTCTCTGACTCTGCCCTCCTACTTCCCTCTTCTAAGGACCCAGTGTGCCCACCCAGATAATCCTGCCACCTCAAGATCCTTAACTTAATTATATCTGTAAAGTCCCTTTTGCCATGTAAGGTGACATATTCACAGGTTCCAGCCACTGGGACTTAGATATCTTTGTGTGTGTGTGGGGGGGGTGTCTAACTCTGTGACTGTACCTTCAATCCAGTCCATTAGTAAGTCTTGTTTATTTTACCTCCAAACTGTCCCCACTCAGCCCTTTTCTCCCTTCATACACCATTTCTCACCTCTCACCCCTCTAAGTTCTGTCACCTCTCACCACCACTGCAGTAACCTAACCGCGTCTGCTGTTGCCTCCGTCTGGCTCCAACTCTGAGTTCATTCTCCACACAACAGACAGGGAGCTTTTCAAAACCCAAATCAGATCATTTCATCCCCAAGCTTATCAGCCCCCCCCCCCGAAAGACTTGCAGTTGCACTTAGAACGATGGCACACTCACCACGGTCTAGGGGAATGTCCCCGTCTGCCCCCACCCGCCTCTGACTGCCTCACCCCGCCGGCTCCCTCTGCTCCTTCTTGCTGTTCCTGGAACACACCAGCTGTGTTCCCACCCCAGGGCCCTCCCTGCGCTGAGACAATGCTCTTCCCTCAGCCATTTGCACGGCCAACTCCATCTCGACATCCGTGTCTCCTTGGAGACTCTCCCTGATCGGCCCACCCCATGTCCAGTAGCCACTCAGTCACTCCCTGTCATGTGTTAGTTCCCTGCACATCTCTGACCACTGTCTGCCCTTTTCCTGGTTTGTCTCTTTGTCTCACCTGTCTAGGAATATAAGCTCCATGAGGACAGAGACCTCCTCTGTCTCAGTCACTGCTCCAAGTCCCCGGAGCTCGCAGGTACAAATGAATGCTGGCTGATGCGTGACTGTGCGAAGTGCAGTGAGGAACGCAGATCGCTCAGGCCAGGAGAGCTGGGCACAGCTCCTCCAAGGTGACCCTGAAATGCATCTCAAAGATGCCTGGGATTCTGGCAGGAGAGGGAGGGTGGTATAGCACCCCCAGGCAGGCACCCTCAGGTGAGACAGATCGCCCTGGCCTGGGAAGGACGCTGAGGGCCTGGGGGGGGTGCGGGTGCGAGGCTGGTGGCCCAGCGACAGCGGGAGATGGGCTGTCAGTAGTAACCACAGACTTAAAACTCCTTCACTTGGTGGACTAGGTCCTGTGCACGACTCTGTGGGTGACCAGCCCAGCTGCTCCGGGGTCAGAGCACACTGCGACACGGCCACCTCTTTCTTTTTAAATCACCTGGTGGTTCTGTGTAGGTGACGAATGTCTGAGGTAGTAATGCTCAAACGCTATAAAAGGTATGCAGTGAAAAGTAACTGCCTCCTGCACTATCTCGGTGTCCTTTCCTCCCTCCCACAGAAACGACCACTCTTAGGACTTTCCTGGGGTCCTTCTAGAAATATGCTGTATACCTGTGCACTTATAAGAAAGTTTGCTGTTGGTTTTGTTTTTTACACACAATAATGATAAACCGTACGCCCTAGTTTGTGTCTCCTTCTCTTTGAAGTTGTTGTCTACTGCTGTGTAACAAACCATCCCAAAACTTAGTGCCTCAAAACAGCCACGTGTTGTTGTTTTTCACGATTCCGGGCTTGCCAGGGGTTGCTTGTCCGCGGCCAGCTATGGGTCGGCTCAGTAACACTGCCGCCCTCGGCTGGGCTTCTCACCTGCCCTTTCAGGCCCCCTGCCCCAGGCCAGCCCGAGCGTGTGCTCGTGGCAGCTGCAGACAAGCAAGGGGCAAGCAGAAGCGGGTGAGCCCTTTGCCAAGCACTGTGTGCGTCAGATTTGCCCCGTCCGGTGATCAGAGCAAGTGATGTGGCCGTGCCCAGGATCCATGCACGGGGCCACAAAGCATGTGGATGCAGGGAAGCCTGAAGACCTGGGGCCATGAGTCCAATCCGGCCACCACGGACTCGTATTCAGATCTGTTCCTTTATTTCATGGACACACTATGTCCCATCGCATGGGGGGCACTGTATCCATTTAACAGGTCCTGTTATTTCTGTCCTCTGCTGGTACCAGGAGGGCCACGTGTAGTCAACATCCCTATCTGTCCATCTTTGTGCTTCGAAGAGCACGTACCTGTGGGATAAGCTGCTAAAACTGGAATTTCTGGGTAAGATGGTACCGGTACATTAATCGTTTTGTAAACGTCACTAAGTTGCTCTGTAGAGCAGCTAATCTCATACTAATTTATACTCCTGCCTACACCACCCGACAGTGTCTGTTTCTGCCAACACTCTGATGGGCAGGGGGATAACCAGCACTACAAATGTTAAGTTACCTGTGACTTACAAGAAGCCAAAAAATGAGGGGATGAAATTCACCGAGGTCACACTGAGACTAAGAAATGGAGAACCTGGCTGTCTTTGCCGGGTAACAAAGGGGACGCTGGAGAACCAGTTCCTACTTGAATAGGGTTTTGTCTTTTCCTCTTGGATCGGAGCCCCAGCAGGAATAGTTTGAATAGCCCTAAATGCTTCTCTATTGACATATAAACCGAGTCGTGGAGATTTTTTTGTATTGGTATCAAGTACTCCCTGGAATAAAGTAGAAACCCTAAGTTTTTTCTCCATCATCTGATCAAATCTGTGTGTCAGCTGCTTATCACACCAGGGCGAGGGCTGTGAGGAAGGGGCAGTCACCTCAAGTGGCAAAGACCACAACCCCTCCTTCCCTGGGGTGATCAGGGAGGCTGAGGCCGCCTGGGCATTGAACTGTGCCAGCTACCAGGTGCACGGGATTGGGGATTGTCTGTTGGGAGGTGAACCAGGGGACCAGAGGCCTCCCCTGGGGGCTGAGTCCCATGTTGTTCTCAGGCGTGGTCTCTATTCAATTTCAGGCTTTACCTCGCTGTAATTCACTGGGGAGCTGGTTTCTGCAGCCTCAGTTAACACCCCAAAATATTCCTGGGAAGGGTGAAACCAGCACTGGGCGCCCCTGAGCCCCTCCTCACTCTGGTCACCCGAGAATCCTAGCAGGTGGAGCAGGAGAGGGTCTTAGAAACTGCCTGTCTGGCCCCACAGCAGAAAGGTTAAGCTGCTTGGCGAAAGCCACATGGCTGGTTGGGAGGGAAACTGGGCTCCCTCCCCTGATAGTTTGTGCCTGGCAGGTGGAGGAGACAGTGCAGGAAGGCTGCCCAGGTTCAAATCCCAGCTCCAGCACAGACTGGCTCTGACCTGGGCATGTTGCTCCTCTCGTGCCTGGTTCCCTGCCTGTGAGATGGAGATGATGGTATCAACATCCTGGCGTTTGGATGACTGGCAGGATGAGGAAACTGCTGGGCACACTGCGTGGCATTTAGCAAGAGCTCAGTATGGCCTGGCTCATCATGAATGTAGCACAGCATTCATGCCCCCCTAGGAGGCCTCTTGAGCACAGGGATCGTGTCTGATAGGGCTTTCTCGGCCCACTAGGTCCGACATAATCATTCTAGGAAATAGTAAGTCCTAGATGAATGAAAATAACAGTAATAGAAACTGACCTTTATTCAGCACCTGCTTTGTACTATATGCATTACAGATACTACCTCCAATCTTCAGGTAGCTGGGTGAGGAAACTAAGGCTCAGAGGGGTTAAGTAACTTGCCCAGTGCCACACAGCTAGTAAGCAAAGGAGCTGGGATTCAAGCCTAGGGCTGCTTGAGGCCGGAGCTCTTTCCCCCACATTGTACTACTAGGCTTCTCCATCCCGGAAGGTACATCCTGGCCCCACTTTGCAGCCCTGCAGCTCTGCCTGCAGCTGTGGGATGCCCAGCTGTGCCCTCCTCTGCCTGGGGAGTGTGAGCAGGAGGAAGAGGAAGATACTGAGATCGAAGGCTTTCATGAGGCCCAGTTCTGCTGTAAGTGTCCCGTTGGCCCTGTTGCAGCCAGAACTCTCAAGGCAATCTTAGGGCTGACCTTGTTTGTTACCCAGTTCTCAGGGATCACTTTCCTCCTTTGCCTGATGTCCAGTGTCTTGAAAATTGTTTTTATTTAAAAATATATTCTGTTATACCTGGCCGGTGTGGCTCAGTGGTTTGGCATCAACCCATGAACCTGGAGGTCATGGTTCAATTCCTGGCCAGGGCACACACTGGGGTTTTGGGCTTCATCTCCAGCAGGGGGCGTGCAGGAGGCAGCCGACCAATCATACTCCCATCATTGATGTTTCTCTCTCTCTCTCTCCCTCTTCCTTCCTCTCTCTGAAATCAATCAATAAAAACACATTTAAAAAAATTATTTAAAAAAAATATATATTCTGTTATGTTTTTGTGGTTGTTTCCAGCGGGGGATTAAATTTGATCTGTGGCTGGAAGCAAAAGTCTATTTTTAACATTACGATCCTCTTTTATTTTGTATTTAACTCTTTAATCCACCTGAAATTAATTTTCTTATACGTCCTGAGGTGCCTTTCCCCCTTGTGTCTCACTGTCCTAGCATGTAGCTGGCACACTATTGGGCAATGACAGCTGGTTAGGCGACACCCCTTTCTTTTGTTGCTGGTGGATTCTGCATGGGACGCGTGAGGTCCTTGACCCCTGCAGCCAGTGCCTGTCCAGGCTGCCAGGCCTCCTCCAGCGTTAGGACTGAGCCTCGCAGCCTCTGTAGTTGCTCTTGCATGCGCCCCTCAAAGTGTTTAAGATTTCCGCCCTCCTGGTTGGGAGACTGAGTGGCAGGGAAGTCACCTTTTTCAGGGGGAACAAAGAAAACACAATTTGCTTGAGAGATTAATTGGAGCCTAGAAATTAAAAAAAAACAAAAACCCAACAACTTCAAAAATGGTTTTGTAGCTGCCATGTTGAATTTCAAGTTGGACTGTAAGCTCTTTGCTCGGAGCCTGCAGCTCCTTCCGGAGGAGCTGGTCCTCGCCCACCTGGCAGGGAACTCCCATGACCATCTCTCTTCCTCTCTGTGCCCTTCATGTTTCAACTCTAACAAACCACTTTGGGTCCCCCAACAACTAGGCTCTGCCATGCCTTTGCATATTCTGTTCCTTCTGCCTGGAATGCCTTTCCCCACATTTCCACCTTTAAACACACCCCTGTCCCATTCTCTGAGGAGGCCTTGTCTCCTTTGCCTGCACCCATCCAGGACCACATGCATCTTCATTAGATCCTGCATGGTGTTCAATGGCTCGGAAGGCCCGGAACCTCCATGAGGAAAGGGACTGTGTCTCCTGATTCTGATGAAAGCCCCTTCCTCTCAGCTGAAGCCTTCCCAGGGTCCTGTGGTTGTTCTGCTAGAGCTGGGCTCTCTCCGCACTTCAGCAGCAAGACTCTGGTGCATTCCCCCAGGGCAAGGAGATGAATTAACTAAAAGTATGGAAGTCCCGTGGTAGTGGTTTTTACACTCCTCTTTAACTGTGCAGCTCTTCATTGAAATAAACATGTTTGCAAGCCTGGGATGTAAAACCAATGAAGCAGGAGAGGTGAAGAGTGAGAGGTTCTACCAAAGCCCTCAGATGGGTTGTGTGGAGTCTGTTTAGAAACCGATGAACGTGAGGATGGGTGTCAGTAGGTGCGTTCAAATAGTGGTTCTCAACTCACAGCATGTCTTGTGTTTGGGGGATGTAATTAGGACATTCTAGCAGCTCACATCCATGTAGAAGGCCATAGAACACGGAAGGGCTAGGAGATTGCACTACCGATGAGAAAGACTCACGGGCTCCGTGTGTGCTTTGTAAAGACCATACTGAATGAATCACTAGACAACTTTGTGTTTTCCTACTGAACTAGAGCTCTCTCCGTGTTAATATGTATCCATCTTTCTAGATTCAGTAACTATGTGACAAAGGTCAGAGTAATAGTGACTTGAGCAAGAACAAGGTAGAAGTTAATGCTTCTCTCTCATGTAATAATCCATCATAAGCAGCACTCCAGGGCTTGGTGGCAGCTCTGGGTGTTGGAGACCAAGGCTCCTGACGTCGCGCTGCTCTGCCGTCCTCGGCAGCTGGCTTCCATCCCGGGGTCCAGGCGGGATGCACCATTGTCCATCAGCACAGCCACGTTCCAGCTAGGGTAGGGCGAGGAGGACCTGGAGGCCAAGTCCATTCCCTGTAAATGCACCGCCTAGAAGCTGCACACATAAAACACCCCTCACATGCCATCGGCCGTAACTTAGTCATAGACAGCAGCTGGCTCCCAGGGGGCCTGGGCTTTACCTGGGGAGCTGTGTGCGCTGATAAAACTTGGGGCTCCGAATACTAAAGGAAGAATGAATATTTAGGAACAACCGGCAGATTCTGACCCAGGCAGGGCCAGGCCACACCCTGGGCAATGTAGCCCAAATGCCTCCGCCTGTCATCAGCTTAATTCACCATTTACTGAGCATGAGCCTGTGCCAGACCTCGTGGGCTGCCAATAAACACAGGCTCTTCTGCAAACCTCTCCGTACATTGTAGAGTGGCAGACAGATGCAGAAACCCCTGGTTTGGGGTGACTGAGTTTCCTGGAGCAAGCTCAGGGTGGCTTGGGTGGGGCACATGGGGGAAGATCAGTGCTGGAAAGACTAGTGGGTATTTAGCAGTAATGGCCAGGGGTGGTCTCCGTGTTCCAGAGCATTCCCAATGCTCGAGGAGTGACCTGGGCTGGCAAATCGGAAAACTTGGCCAGGACCTGCTTTCCGCATCCTGTGGGGTGGGGCTGAGCAGGGAGGTGGGGGGATCCATTAAGTCCCCACCTTCTGCTCCCAGCTCGACTCCCTTCTGTCTTCTCACTCATCACGCCCTGTTCTCCACCCTTGGTTTCTGTACTTTCCTTGATTCGCACCTTTCTTATGCTGTGCTCTTCCCTCAGCCTGGTTTGCCCTTCTCTCCTGTTTGCCAGCCCAGATCCTACACATCCTTTAAAGCCCAGAGCACAGCGTTTCCCCCTAGAATTCATTAGCTCTGGTCCATGTTCTTGCTATGGCCGTGGTACTGTTCCCATTTTATAAAGGGGGCACTGATGCGTTAAGAGGTCCCAGGTAGCAGAGGTCCTGATCGATTGTCCTTTCTGATTGCTGGCCTGGGGATTCTGCTCCGAGCAGCCACGTTCAGAGGCAAGGTCACAGGGGTCTGCAGAGGGTGGCGAGGTGAGGGGCGGGGAACAGTGGGGGACAATGGGGGGAAGTGGGGAATAATGCGGAATAATGCGGAATAATGAAAATAATGGGGAGAGAGAAATCCTGAGCTCAGGGGGACAGAGGGACTTTCTTAGAATTGCCCCCAAATGCTGAGGTTAAATCAGAGTGCCAAAGTCACAGAGTGCCAAACTGGAATTTAGATCTAGGACTCTGACCCATTGTATTTTGTTTTATTTTTTGGAATTTTAAACTACACAGAAAAGAAATTCAGTGTGCACTGTAGTCTTACTAGTCAGAAGTTACCACTGTTGAGGTCCCAGTTTTCTAGGAAGAGTTACAGTTTTTCTAGCAGTAATATAGAATGATTCTCCTCAATAAAAGTAATTCAAACTACAACGGTGAGAAATTAAAAATGATCCTGAATCCTATCACTCGGAAACTCCTGTCTTTGCTCTAGTGATAATCATCCTAGGGATAGGGACAGATGTAAAGATAAACTGACATACTTTTATCAGCAGTGGTCGCGCTCCTATCTAGCACGACAGCCACCAGCCACGTGTAGCTCTTGACCACCTGAACCGTGGCAGGTTCGAAGGGAGCTGTGCTGTGAGCATACAGTACACAGTGGGCTTGGAAAACTTCACATGAGAAAAGAATGCAAATACCTCAGTAACTTAAAAATATTGATTACTTGTTAAACTGATAATATTTTGGATATATTGAGTTAAATAAAACATGTTATTAAAATGAATTTCAACTGTTTATTGTTTAATATAGCTACTAAAATTTTTAAAGTAACATGCGGTTTGAATATATTTCTATTGAACAGTAGTATTCTATTTAAAAAAATAAGGTGTTAGTAAGTATTCATGGGGAAAAAGAGAATCTGAAGGAATCGTCAAGCTCCAACTAAACATTTCACCGCGTGACACCATTTCTTAAACGAGTCCAGTAACGTTTTTAAAATATTGGTGTCGCGTAGTGGTTTTTTTTCTTTAAACACGTATTGCAGTGTTTTGAAAGTTGAGCACATGCCCTCCGAAGCGCCTCCCAGTTTTTGATATATTACTGTTTCGATCGTATTGCTTTCCAACAGTCAGATTCTGCCTGTAACATGCTTCTGACAAGCCTGTAGGACCGTGCACGTAAATCCCTGGCACTCCCTGGCGGGCCTGCGCGTCCTTCACGCCCGAGCCCTAGATTTCTCCATTAGCTGGAGTCAGTTCTTCCGGGAGGATGCTGCTTATCACTTTTGTCCCTGACTGGCACTGCACCAGGTCCCGTCCCCTGGGTGACACTTGTGTCCCTGTGCCCTCTGTCTATAGACGTGGCTTCATTGTCTTTTGTGGGGACACTGCTGTGGGCCCTGCCTGATATCCTCGGCGACTTGCTTTTCCTTCTTGGACAACTGGAGAACTCGCGAGTTCAGTAACTGAACTCTGCCCATTTTGGTGACGCTTAGCTTCTCCCAGGACCCTAGGTCTCACCTCTGACAGATTATTTTTGGCTACTCAGTACATAGACGGAAGCACTGCTGAGAACAGTGTTCAGCAGCTTTGGGTCACTGAGGGCTTGGAAAGGCTGTGGGTCCGGCTCTTGGCCTTTTGTGGACCTGCCCCCAGAGTCTCAGTTAATCTTAGATTGCACGATAGTAGACGTACCTGTTGTTTTTCTAGGACCAGAATGTTCAAGATAAAGCTAAAGTCCATTTGGTCACTAACCCCAGCTGAAGTTCTTTTTCCTGCACCCCAGTGGTAACTGCTAGCATGGGTTTGAGGTACATCCCTCCAGACTTTTTAAAGCAGCTTTTATATTTAATACAATTGTGTTCTGTCCCATCACAGGAGAAATAGGCTGTGTTCAGGCTGGTTTGCAGATTGTTTGGGTTTTTTCAGAGCAGTGTGGATTCCAAAGAGCCGCTGCTGGAGCGAGCTTTTTGTACTATTGACAAGCCAGCACAGACAACCAAGCTATAGCTACAAGTATCGCACTCTTAAGGTGGAAGCCTTTGTACAGACGTCCCTGTCATCAGTGTCCCTAGTTTTGACTTTCAGGCAAAAGCAGACTGCCTGCGTGCAGGTCATTTTGACCTAAGCTCGCTTTAAGAATCTGACTGTAGAAGACATTCTGCCAGCTCGTATCCATGCAGAAGGCCCTGGAACACGGAGGCTGGGAGATTCCACCGCATCGCTCGTGGGAAAGACGCAGTACTGGGTTTTGTGTGTGTTTTGTAAAGATCATATTGAATACATCACAAGACAGCTTTGTGTTTTTCTACTGAATTAGAGCTCTCTCCGTGTTAATGTACCGTCTTTCTAGATTAGTAATTAGGTGACAAGGGATGACAGTGCTTGAGCCACCCCCCGTTTGAGTGCAGGCGACTGGAACATTCTTTACTAATGAACAGACTGCACCATACGATGGCACCCACCTGGACCCCATCCAAGGTTATGAAGCTCCAGAGGGGCCTTGCTGGGGCGTGGAGCAAGGGGGGTGTTCCCCCAGGGTTATTCCTCACCCCCACTTAGCCTCTCCCTCTGTCCTCTGTAGATGACATGGCAGAACTTCTCCTCGGGGAGTCGAAGCTGGAGCAGTACCTGAAGGAGCACCCCCTGCGGCAGGGAGCCAGTCCCCGCGGGCCCAGGCCCCAGCTCACCGAGGTCCGCAAGCACCTCACCGCCGCCCTGGACCGAGGGAACCTCAAGGTACCATGTGCCCCTGGGATGAGGGGCACGGTGGGGAGGCGCTGGCGCCAGCCCCTCTGAGCTGTGTGGCTGGGGACAGTGCCCATGGACACCCGGGTGGTGTTCGGAGCGCATCTCACTGCCATGATTCATCTTCTCGGGATCAGGCCAGCTCCCTGTGTGTCAACTCCCAGGCTGGCTGACCACCCCGTGGCAGCTTCTGGCTCAATAAAGTCTCTCCGATGAGAGCTTCAGTGACATATTATTTTGGAAAATGGAACTAATCTTCCCCAGGTACTGGGAGTAAGCTGTCACATGTGACCCAGAGCTCAGCCTGACCCCCTTTCCCATAATAGGAAACAGGGAGGTTAGTCACAGTGCCACTTACTACACAGTTTCCTGCCTAAAGTATGTGTTCATGAATGTCTCAGGCCTCTGTGGCCAGAGCTGTGTGGGGTTTCCTACTGGTGACATCGGACCCGGTACGTTGGTGTGGGAGAGACCAGGCTGGGAATGTTCCTGTGCCGAGCGACGACCCTAATCCCCATGGCACAGGAAACCTTGCGCCCCGCCCTCCTACTCATCTGCCCATTCTCTGTTCTCTATTTATACTCAGCTTTCCGTCTCCCTCTCCAGCCTTTCCTTTCTTGCTTCCTTTGGATCCCCTTTCACCTCAGCTTCCCTTGCCCTGCCCCCTCCCACCACCCCCTCCAGCGCTGCCTGTTGTCTCTGCTCCCTTTGGAGAAGTGCCTGGAAGCGCCCGCCCTGTGCCCCGGCTGGTTCCCTGTGCCGTCCACCCCGTCGCAGCTGTAGATAGCAGAGCGTGCGTCTGTGAGCTGAAAAACCTAGCCTTGTATAGCTCCGCTTCCAAGGAGAAAGCCTGGCAGGGTGATAAATCTGTTTCCTTATATAGATGGCTGGGTGGCCTCTTCTTTTTCTGCTCTGAGTGGGGGTGGGGGAAGCCAGGAGTCTGAGACCCATCAGAGCTGCCCTCTGGCCTCTCCTGCCTGGACGGGAAGGTGGACAGGCCCGAGGGTCAGTAACCTTAACAAGATGGACTGGCTCAGCGAGAAAAGTTCGCCCCTGGAAAGAGGGCAAGTCCTGATTTTTGCACCCATTTAGAAAGCCTCTGCCCTTGGTTATTGGGGTTCCACGCCCAGTGCAGTGGGCAGGCCTCCCGGAATGCCCTGAAAGCTTCCCTTTTTTGACACAGGTGCTTATGTGTTTTGTTCATGAGGCATTCCTTCGATTTTTGCCCCAGTCCAGCCCAGCTGCCTGAGAGGAGCCTCAGGGTTTCTGTTTTGTTTTGCAACAGCTTTATGGAAATTTAATTCACACACCCTATAATCTACCCGTTTAAAGTGTACAATTCAGTGATTTTTAGAATATTCACAGGGTTGTGTACCCTTTACCTGAATTTTGGAATATTTTTTCATCACCCCCCAAATAAACCCCTAACCATTAACAGGCTCCTCCCATTTCCCCCTCCCAGTCCTGAGCAAACACTGATCTACACTCTGCCTCTCTAACTTTGTGTTCGGACCATTTCATATCCATTCAGCAGCCTTTCGGGACTGGCATTCTAACTTGGCATCATGATTTGAGGCCCCTCCGTGTTGTAGCTGCGTCATTGCTTCCTTCTCACTGTGGCTGAGTAACGTTCCACTGTGTGGCTCCACCACATGTTGCTTACCTGTCTCCTGTTGATAGATGTTTGGGTCGTTCCCACTTTGGGGCTGCCATGAGCATCTTGCTGTGAACCTGTGTGTGCGGTTTCTCTGTGGAGAGTCTGGGCTCTGCGGCAGCAGATGGCTGGGCCCCCAGGCAGCATCCCCCATAATATGGTAAGAAAATGTGTTTTCTCTCCTTTCCCTTCTAGTCAGAATTGCTCCAGGAATCCAATCTGATCATGGCCAAGCTGAACTATGTGGAAGGAGATTATAAGGAAGCTCTCAACATTTATGCGAGAGTGGGCCTCGATGACTTGCCCCTGACAGCCGTCCCTCCCTACAGGCTGCGGCTGCTGGCCGAAGCCTACGCTACCAAAGGTGAGACCTGGGAGGGTATCCCCCGGGGTCACGCTGTTTGGAGCCAGCAGAGCCTCCCTGGAGCCTGCATCTTGACCCCTGTGCCCTTGGCTGGTCATCAACTCTGACAACTCCTAGCAGGGTCCTTGGGGTGGGCCCCATGGCTGGCATTGGGTAATTTGCTGCCCAGGAACATGTGGTTTCCTTAGAGCCTCAGGTCTTCAATGATCCCTGGAGGAAATGAAGGAAAAACATTTCAGTAAAGTTACCTGATAATTAATAAGCAACGTAAGCAGGGACTTGTCTTTTTCTTGGTAATTAAGATGCTGCAGAACATTTATAGGGATTCTTATTATATGGCCAGTTGGCCATGTGGCTGACCACACTTTTATTCATTAATGCCACCTCCGTGTTAATTAAGAGCTGAGTGGTTGTTACCTGTGGCTGTCATTGTAACAGTCATTCATCCAGTGTTTAACTATGTGCCCTCAGCCTTGGGGGACAGAAGGAAGGGTACCTTGAAGGAGTTTGTCATCTGACTTGAGAGAATGCAGTCCCATGGAAAGAGAAATGGCAGGGAGGCAGGGCATACATATCGTTTGACTTTTCCACATGGCCCCTTCCTCACCTGTGGAATGGGTGTAATCACATCCACTTCGTAGACCTGTGAAGCTACCTCAGATAATGTAAGTAAAGCACTTAGCACAGAACCTGGCACATACTAAATGTTACTAAATGATGTTTTAAAGTGTCAGCCCCAAACAAGATAGCAAATGGTAAGCTGCACATGGGTAGCAGCTTTTCAGAGGCAGGAGAGGTCACTGCAGGCCAGCAGGGCCAGGAAGGCTTCCTGGAGGAGGAGAGGCACTCTGGACTTCTAAAGGCCATAGTAGGAAGTGGGCCATCTGAAACAGCTCCTCTCCTTCCTGCCACCCACTGTCTAAGCCGTGCATTGTGACTGACTGTGGCTGGCCCAGAGGCCAGGGCCCTGGGTGGGGTGACCCTCGAGCAGCAGTGAGCCAGCCCCTTGTGTGCTGCCAGCTGTCTGACTTGGTGTCCTGTGCAGTGCTGAACAAAGACCCAGCTCGAGGCACACTTAAGAGTTTTGTGATGGGAGCAACATATTCACCATGTTCCCCGGGTAACCTCAAATACTGCCAGGTTCATCCTAATTAATCTTCTGAATGTCCCTGTGGGCTAGGAAAAGACGCTGTCACTCTTGACAGGGCATGCTGGCAGTTTAATGGGCACAGTCCTTTCAGCCTGTCTCAGGGGGTCCTGAGAGCACCTGGCCTGGGTTTGCATCTGTCTGAGTCATGGGGTATGCTGGGGTCTGTGCCACACAGCTGCCCTCTTCTCTCCGATGCTCACTGAGCCACCTCGTGGGCCTTGAGTTTATGGGAGCTGTGTGTGTGTGTGTGTATGTGTGATTTCAGGCCAGGGATGATATTCTGCAGTGAGCACAAAGCTTCCTCTGGCAGTTTTTAGCCACCTGATTGACATAGGGCCTGGTACATTGTAGCCAGGAGTTGGTTTGCTAGTTAGGGTTGGGGGATGGCTCTAGGGCTGCTTAGCAGCAATAGCTCAGGTCTTAGTATTGGCTCTGAGACAGCCTGGCGCTAGCAGACTGTCTATAGGTGGCACTGCCAGCTTAGTCTTGTGGCTGCCATGCAAAGGGAGCAAGGAGGACAGTAGACTTGGTCCCTGAGTCTGGCCCTGGGTGACATATGGTTAGAAGTGGGTCCCTAGCCATGGGGCGGAGGCACCTGGCTCTTGGGAAACATTGGCTGGCTCATAGGAGACCTGGCCTTGGCTAGTTTCTAACATCTGTGGGCACATGCAGAGTCACACGTGTACAGGGAAAGAGAAGGGTCACTTTTGCTTAGAGGGAGCGGCCTGCAGCTGCGGAGGCCCCTGGCCCTGAGAGCCTGGGTTGGCCAGGTGAGAGGCTGCGAGCAGTGATGGTTATGAGCACTCGTGCTAAGCCACCTGCCTGGGCCCAACTCCCACCACTGTTGTGTACTGGCTTTGTGACCTTGTACAGGTTTTTAATGTCTCTGTGCCTCAGTTTCCCCATCTATCAGGCTCTTACTGGGTTGTTGTGAAGATTACATGAGATAGTGTATGTTAAATGCTTAAAACAGTACCTGGCACACAGTGACCACGATGTAAATGTTAGCTTGAAAGATAAGCGTTTGGTGGGGGAACCACTGGAAGTAACGTAGAATAACAGGAAACTGCCCCTCTGGTTCACAGAAATGCCCGGAGACAGGCCAGTTCCCCGAGGAGTTCGAGAGGCTCTTGGCCGAGCTCTGTGTCAGAATATTTTTGGTTTTCCTTTCTTCATCACGTCTTGAGAATTTTTGAGGAGTGATTGTGATCGAGGACTCCATGAGTATTAGTTTATCTTAAATCAGACATCGTGAGCCACTGGCCTGCAGGCGCCTGGGCCAGGGTTGGCTTAGTTCAGTGTTTCCAACACTTGAATTAGTTGCTAACATTTCCAAATTGGAACAATTAATGATTTGGCTTTCCGTCTTGGGAAGGCAGGGAAGCGCTGTCCCCTCACTCCCCCAGGGCAAGCCAGGCTGGAGCTGAGCGCAGCTGCCCCTTGGATGGCACGCGCCCAGCCCACGCCCCTCCCCGGGCCACCTGCACCTGCCGTAGGCAGTGGAAGTGACCTGCGCACGTTCACGGGTTGCCTAAACTTTTCTGTGGTCTCCTGAGGTCTGACTTGACCAGGGCTTTCAGCCAGAGCCTGGGAATGTCAGTGAACTCCCACATCTGTTCTTCCAGCCATGGGTGGAAGCTCTTTCCCCGGCCAGGTAATGTTAGCAGGGTTTATTGGGAATCAGAAACCAACCTCCTTCAGTTACAGGGAACCTCCTGTGGGCCAGTGCCATGTTAGGCCTTACTGCCTCTTTTATCGTTCCAATCCCTAATTTATAGACAAAGGAAATGAAACTGGGTAAGGTTACTAGGAATGATGTCAGAGCCTGCTCTGTGCCAGGTGCTGTGCCCTTCATTTGGGCATCTCAGCCAATTTTCACAACCACCCTGTGAGGTAGGCACTATTCTTCTTTCCATTCTACAGATGAGAACACTGAGTACAGGGAGGTTAGATAAGCTCCGAGGGTGCTACATCCAGAAAGTGGTAGAGGCAGGACCCGACTTCAAAGGCTGGTTCCAGGGCCTATGTTCTCCTACTGAGTGGCAGGCGGGGACTCAGTCTGAAGAGTGTCCAACTCCAGAGCCCTTGTTCTGAGCCTTTGCTCTGTTGGCCTATGGATCAGAGCTCGCTGGGGCCAGGTAAGGTTTCCTCAGGGAGGAAACATTCAGGTCACTAGAGAACATTCTACTTTTGCACCTACCCCCCTCTCCTCAGCCCCAGCCCCCGTCCCTCCACCTAACTCCTTGCCCTCGCCCAGGTTTCTTCCTGGAAGTTCTGTCCCTCAAGCTCCCATGCCCTGTCTTCTCTGAAGCCCTTTGGGACTCACCCATTCAGTCAGTCATGTTCAGTACCGTCGTAGCACAGTGGGTTAGAATGACCTGAAAACTGTCTTAGAATTAGTTGTACCGTTACCAGACACCCTGCCCATGGGGGAGCTCCCTAAAGGCAGAGAGCTCTGCTTTGTTTGCCCTCCTCGGAGCTTAGGACATCACTGGTGCTCAGTTATCGAGTGAAATTTATAAGACTTCCCTTGCTTGGATTTCGACCAAGTTGCTCATCACGTAATTCAGGTGATTCTGGGTGTCTCTGCTTCTAGCCCGTCATGGTCAGATGTGGGGTTTTTGTTGTTGTTTTTGCCCGTAGATAACATACTGAGCATATTTTGATGATTCCGAGTCATTTCTGCTAATTATGGGAATACCTGTAAGAACATGCTGACATCCCACCATAACAGCACCTGACGTGGATGTCTTTCCCGAAGGTGGTACACTTCAGTTTAATTCCATTGTCAGATAGCTCCTAAGTGGATCTCAATTCCCCCGACCCCATCGCCCCCCAACTCCTTCCTCATATCTCTTAAACCTAAGTAGAGAAACAGAGAACAGGAATAGAAGAAGCGGAGAAACTCTAGCTTCTGGTAGCACTGGCTCAATCAAGTGAGTAGAGATCTGTGCTCTGGGATGCAGATTGAGATAGCAGCAGGGACCTCCAGGACACCGAGTGGCCACACATGTTCTTTTCCGCAGTGGGGATGCCTGGCTTGGGACCAGGGGACACATGGCCACTCTGTTTTGGAACTTAGATCTACTGGACATGGGGTATGTTTCTGCAGCTAGGACAGTGGGAGCTGGAAGTGGCTCACCTTCCTAGAGATGGCCTTTATAAATGCCTTGGTAGACATGCCCTGTTGTAATAAAGAGCCCAGAATGCACCGGCTCCGGTCTGAGGGAAGGCCTGCACCAGCCCTGTGGCAGTCCAGCTGGGCAGGGCTGGTGGGCGCTGTGTTCCCTGAGGTGACCGTCCCTCCCCCATCTGCGAGGGCGCGGGCCACAGCTGGGTGACTGAAGCTGGGCTGCTGGAACGTTGCAGCTCAGGGAAAGGACGAGAGAGGCGTCCAGGGTGAGAGGAAGTGGACACTCGGGTGTGCTGAGAGCCCGTGGGTGAGGCAGGACCACAGCCACCAGGAAGCCCCGTTAACGCTTTGGCGTATTCCTCTCTACCTGTCACATGTGTGCACTTCAAAACAAAAACGAGATGATACCGCATACCCTGCTTTGCCCCCTGCTTTTCCCACTTCGCTGCAGGTCATGCACACTTTCCGTGACAAAAGACACATGCGTGCCTCATTTCAGCCGCTGTGCGGTGTTTTGTTGTATGGATCGGCCATAATATACTGACCTCAAAAGCCTCTATTTTTGGACGTGTAGGTTGTTTTCAGCTTTTCACTGGTTCACGTAAGGCTGTGACAAACGCTCTCTGAGCCCGGTCTTTGTGCTTGTTCCGAATGGCTTCCTAGGAGGCCTTCAGAGGGACAGTTTCTGGGTCAAAAGGGAGGTATTTCCAGACCGCCCTGCAGACCGGCCGGTCCTGTGCTTTCCCGCCGTGGCGTGTGGGACGCCGCCTCTCATTCTGGCCAACACTGAATAGAATCCCTTTGATCTGAAAGGGAACATTTATTCCTTAGTTTTTTTGTTGCGTATAGGCTATTTGGAAATAAAGAAAAACAGAAAGCAGGAAATAAAACCAGTCACCACACTGCCATTCGAGTTAGTAGTTAACCACTTTTAAAGATATATATATAGATATAAACACAACATGTCCATATATTTTTATATGAACATCTATATATCTTTATATATATTTAAATATATAAAATTTTAAATATGTAAGATAAATATTTTTTATGCATAGTTGAGATTATTCTACATGTACTATTTTATATTCTGCTTTTTCACTCTCTCTATATATGTATGCACAATTATTTTTCCATGTCATTAAATACTTTTGAAAATACTCTTTAATGACTGCACCATGGGGTGCCTTATGGATATTTTGAACCAGTTGCCCGTGGAGCATCCATGGTGTTCAGTTTTTCATATTACAATATGTTCTATAGCTTTTTTAAAAACAGCTTTATTGAGATATCACTCACATCCTATAAAATATAACCTTTTACAGTGTACAGTTCAGTGATTTTTAGTATATTCAGAGCTGTGTAGCCATCACCATAATCAATTTTAGAGCACCTTCCTCACCCCAGAAAGAAGCCTGTACTCATTAACAGTCACTTCTCATTAACTGATTAATTTCCCCCAGCCCTAGGCAACCACTAATCTACTTTCTGTCTCTCTAGATTTGCCTGTTCTAGACATGCTATATAAATGCAATCATATAATATGTGATAATTTCTGTCTGGCTCCTATCACTTAGCATAATGTTCTCAGGCTTCTCACATGTTGCAGCTTGTATCATTCCTTTATATGGCTGAATAATATTCCACTGTATGGATAAACCACATTCTGTATATTTTATTAACGCACACATGCATCAGTTGATGGGCATGGGGTTGTTTCCACTTTTGAGCTATTATCAGTGACGCTGCTATGAACATTTGTGTACAAAATTTGAAGTTGATATATGTTTTCATTTCTCTTGATTATATACTTAGGAGTGGAATTATTGGGTCATGTGATAACTCTGTGTTTAACTTTTTGAGGAACTGCAAATTGTTTTCCAAAGCGGCTGCAGTACTCTGAAAGTTACAGCTTCTCTACGCCCTTGTCAACACTTTATTATTTGTTCTTTTTACTACAGTTCTAGCATATGTGAAGTGGTATCTCATTGTGGTTTTTATTTAATGATGTTGAATAACTAATGATGTTGAACAGTTTTTCTATATCTTCCTTGGAGAAATGTCTATTCAGATCTTGGGCCCATTTTTTTAATTGGGTAATTTGTCTTTCTGTTATTGAGTTGTTATAGTTCTTTATAGAATCTGGATACAAGTTCCTCTACAGATATGCTTTTCAAAATATTTTCTCTCATTCTGTGGGCTGTCTTTTTATTTTCCTGATGGTGTCCTTTGAAACACAAAAATTATAAATTTTGATTAAGTTCAGTTTATCTACTTTTTTCTTTTATTGCTTTTTTGCTTTTGGTGTTGTATCTAAGAAACCATTGCCTAATCAAGGTCATAAAGATTTACTCCTGTTTTCTTTGAGTTTTATAGTTTTAACTCTTACATTTAGGTCTATGGTCTACTTTAAGTTAATTGTTTTATTTAGTGTGAGGTAGGAGTCCAACTTCATTCTTTTGCATGTGGATATTTAGTAATTCCTGTGCCGTTTGTTGAAAGGACTTTTTTCCCCATTGAATTGTCTTGACATCTTTGTTGACATCAATTGAACATGAATGTGAGGATTTATTTCTGGACTCTCAATTCTATTCTATTGGTTTATATGTCTATCCTTATGCTAATACACACTGTCTTTATTACTGTAGCTTTGTAGTAAAATTTGAGATTGGGAAGTGTGAGTCCTACAACTTTGTTCTTTTTAAAAAGATTATTTTGGATTTTGTGGGTCCCTTACATTTCCATATAAATTTTAGTATCAAATAGTCAGTTACTGTAAAAATTAAGCTTGCTGGGAATTTGATAAGGATTATGATAAATCTGTAGATCAATTTGAATTATATTGCCATCTAAACAATATTAGGTCTTCCAATCCATGAACATGGGATGTCTTCTTTCATGTCTTTAAATGTTTTGTAGTTTTCCGTGTACAAGTCTTACATTCCTTTTGTTAAAATCACTCCTGAGTATTTATTCTTTTGGATGCTATCAGAGTGAAATCATTTTCTTAATTTCATTTTTAAATTGTTCATTGCTAGTATATAGAAATACAATTGATTTTTGTGCATTGGTCTTTTTTTTTAAATAATCCTCACCTGAGTCACCTGAGGATATTTTTTCTGTTACTTTTCAGAGAGAATGGAAGGAGGAGAGAGAGAGAGAGAGAGAGAAACATTGATGTGAGAAAGACAAATTGACTGGTTGCCTCCTGAATTCACCCCAACTAGGGCCGGGGATTCAGCCTGCAACCGAGGTACGTGCCCTTGGCTGGAATCGAATCCCGGACCCTTCAGTCTGTGGGCTGACGCTCTAACCACTGAGCCAAACCGGCCAGGGTGTGTATTTATCCTATAACTTTGCTGGACTCATTTATTAGCTCCAATAATTTTTTGTAGGTTCTTAACAGTTTTGTATATATAAGATCATGTCGTCTGTAAATAGGATAGTTTTCCTTCTTCCTTTCCAAGTCTGGATGCGTTTTATTTCTTTTTGTTGCCTAATTGCATTGGCTAGAACCTCCAGCACAGTGTTGAATATAGGTGACCAGAGCAGAGGTCTTTGTCTTAGGGTGAAAACTTTCAGTCTTTCAATAGTAAGTACGAAGAAGGTTGAAGAAATTCTTCTATGTTTCTAGGCTTTTTGTTGAGTGTTAGATTTTGTTAAATGCTTTTCCTATTCATAATCATGTAATTTTGTGCTTTATTTTTCTAATATGGTTTATTACATTAACTGATTTTCATACATTAAACAAGCTTTGCATTCCTGGGATAGATCCCACTTGGTCATGGTACATAATCTTTTTTATATGTTGCCGGGCTTGGTGCACTAATATTTTGTTGAAGGTTTTTACATCTATATTCATAATGGATACTGGTGTATTTTTCTTGTGATGTCTTTGTCTAGTTTGGGTATCGAGGTAATACTGGTATCATAGAGTGAATTGTGAAATGCTCTCTCCTCTTCTACGTTTTGGAAGAGTTTGTGAAGGATTGGTGCTAATTCTTCTTTAAACATTTGGTAGGATTCACCAGTAGGCCATCTGAGCCTGGGATTTTCTTTGTAGGAAGTTTTTTTATTGCTAATTCAATCTCCTGTTACTCCGTTCCTTTAATAGAGTTTACTAGCCTTTACTCTTCTCCAGTTTCTTCTGCACAGCATCTTTTCATTGGCCCCCTGAGCCTCCCAGCCATGGCAAACAGTCCTGGTCAGAAAGGATTTAGGGTGGGTGACTTTGAGGAGGAGTCTCTGTTTTCTTCTACAGCAATACCTCGAGTAACAGCTTATCCCATGGTATAAATTAAGCTCAGTATAGTCAAGGGAAGCAGCATTTCCTCTATTTGCAATTGATCGACAAAGTCAGCCTGCTGGATGAATCCTGTTTTTTCTGCAAGAAACTGCCAGCCACAGCCAGGTTTTAAGCAAGAGAACTAAATTAAGTTTATAAGTGAGAAAGATCTTCCTGGCACAGAGTGGAGAATGGGTGAGAAGGAATTAAAGATTATGGGGAAGGAGACTGATTGGGGGATGAGCTGGCTTTGGGCCCTTCCCCTCTGTTCTGCATTTCAGGGGGTCTGACTTGTACAGGCTGTTTCTGAGGTGCCCAAATCAGTTCATTTCTGCCTAGGTTTGGCCAACAGGACACACTGGCAGGAACTCAGAGGGCAAGAGGCGAGGGAATCCAGGCTATCTCTCTTTCTTTGCCTCAGGCAGCACCTTGGGTCTCTTCAGTAGCTCCCCTTCGGTCAGCCAAACCCTCCCTCTGTGGTTTCGGCTTCTGCTAGGGAGCTTCTGCTGGGCTCCACTTCCCATTCAGCTTCCGGCTCCTGCAACTCCGCCGCCTCCCTTTGTCTTTCCAACCCTAGGGATGCTAGTGGCCTCCTGCTGCCGCAGAATTCTAGGATGTGATACGTCCTGATTGCCTTCCCATCTGTTTCATCCCCCATGTAGACAATTCCACACATTGTCTCCTCTGTTTGAAATAGATTGATCGCTTTGTCCTAGCTGGACTCTGACAAATCCTGCAAAAGCCTGGATTGCAGTAGGTCATGGAGACAGTATGTGCGTTGGAGAGTTGGTGTGGGAAGGTGGTTGAGGCAGGGAAGGAGATGACTGTGAGACTTTTAGCTTAGCTCACTGGGCAGGTAGTGATGTGGTTAAACCAGGTGAGGAGTACAGGAGATGCTGGGCTGGAGCTGAACGTGATGTTACCTCTGTGACCACAAGAGGGCGTATCCAGGGAGACATTGTAATTCTGCGGCTGCTGCTCAGCAGAAGGGTTTCTAGGCTATTGATGTTTTGGCTTCAGGATTCAGGAATTGACTGTGTAGATTTGGTTACAACCCAGGAGTGGCTGAAGCTCCCTCAGAGGACCACAGAGAGTGAGGAAGGCAAGAACTGAGACCCCAGCATGTAACAGGGGACCTCTCCCTGTGGACAGAGAGCCTGGGCTGATGAAGGGGAGGAGGGATGCAGATAACACAGAGCTTTCCGCTGGAGATCACAGGGCCTAAAACACATGAGCATGTGAACATGCGTGGCAGGTTTATATTCTTAAATAGGTTGAAGTTAAAATGTGAAGGCAGTAAGTAGACAGTGGATTGAGTGCCAGAACCAGTCAGTCTGAGGTTTAATGTACCAGGGAAAATCCAGACTGAGGTAATCAAGAGTGGACCCCTCCCCACCCAAATATTATCTTTTCCATAATTGTTGAAGCTCGGGTCCCTGATGAGTCCTCCTGCTAACCATACAAGTCTCAGCACAGCCGAGCATTTTTCCAGATTTTGGAGGCTGTGTCCTGTTCTGTGCCACCCACACTCTGCTCCAGGCTGCCTGCCAGCCTGCCCGCCCACCTACCTGCCCTCACTGCTACCAGCCCATTCCCACCTCTGTTTGTCTTCTCCCTCCAACTGGGAGTCTTCTTCTCTTCCCTATGAGGAGGCCACCCTTGGTGACATCTTGGTGACAAGCTCTCCAGCTCTGTTGTCCACTTCAGTCTCTCCTTCCTCTGATCCACCTCTGTTTATAGTCAGTACCATCCAATTTGGCACTCAGCTTTTGTTGAATTATTTCACATCTGCCACTTGCCTCTCTTAAACTAGATCATATAATTGATTCATTAAACCAGCAAATACGTGAGTGCCTGCTCTGGGCTGGGCTCTGGGCTGTGTCTCATCCAAGCTGCTTGCTTTGTGTCCCTGCGTTTGCATCAGGGACAGTGCCTGTCCCACAGGGTGCTTGTGTAGTGTTTTCAGTGTATTCTGAAATCCTCTCTATTTTAGATGAAAATAGATTTTGTTTTGGGCCTAATATAAAACAAATGATCTTGTCTCTAATTCCTCTCTACCTACACTCAGCTTCAGGTTGGACCATCCCGATTTGTGGACTTTCAGCTTGTTTGGCCCTGAAGAGCCCATCTCCGGTGGCTCATTTTCTTTGAAAGCCAGTGACTCCTTGGGCCTCTTTAATGTAGTTTTCTCCCCTGCATTTGTGTGCTAGCTGCTGTTTTTTCACTCTTAGGATTTCGGTCCTTACTTCTAGTATTTCCTTAGGGCCTAGACTCATACAAAGCTGGCCAGGTTATTAAAAAAAAAAAAATCACCTAATTAGTCCAGGCTCCTGTTTAATATTTAAAAACCAGGACTCTGGATTCTGAGTACAGTGCTTATCTGCTACCACCCATAACTTAGCTTCCATCATTTTCAAATCATGTCTGGTGTTCATTTTCTTCCCCCAAATGTTCCTGATGGTTTGGGAATGAAAACGTCTCCACATTTGGAAAGCGCGGCGCTCTCCGGGGGTGGGAGCAGAGCACAGACTGTTCTGTGCAGCAGGAGGGTGTCAGAGCTGGCTCTCCGCTGTCCCCCAGTGGGCTGGGGCTGGTGCAGGGAGCTGTGCTGGGCTGGGCTCGCTGGGCCGCCAGGGCCTTGACCATGAACTGGGGGGACAGGGCCCACTGCAGCCTCCTGGACGGGGGGAACTCGGGTTTGTTGAGCTCCTACTATGTGCCAGGTTCTGGAATAACAGTAGTAAATTATTAATAATTACAGTGTTTTAAAAATTCCTTGCAAACACCCTCTAAGCACTTGCCCCTTAACACCCTTCACCCTCACAGCACCCCCGAGAGGGAAACAGGCAGACGCCCCGGTTCAGAGGAGCGGAGGGCGGACCCCCGCTGCAGCCCCGGGGCTTTCTCTCCTTGCTGTCAGGCGCCTGCTCGGCAGACTGAGGCTGGCGTCCTGTAGGAGCTCCCAGGACGACCGAGGCCGCGCCGACCCGGGAGCCGCGAGGCGCCTCGCTTGTCCGGTGGCCCCCAGAGCCAGCGTGCCTGTCGCCGGAGGCCTTGGGAGGCGTCTTCTGCCTGACGGCGCTCGGGCTTCTTATCTACACAGCAGGGTTCGTTGGTTTTCCGGGCGCGCTGAAAACCGGGGCTCCGCAGAAGGTCGCTGAGCAAGTCCTGTGCTCAGAGCTCGGTCCCGGCCACACCGGGGACGCGCCGCGCTCCGGGGTCACCCCGTGTGCCGGCCACGGCCGCCAGGGGGCGCGCGCGCCGCGGCCTCGCCCCTGCTCGCGCACGCGCGGATCTGGCCGCCGCCTCCAGCCCCGGCGCCCGTCCCCTGGGGCGGTTCACCTGCTGCACCCAGAGGTGCGCGGGGTCGGGTCGGAGAGGAGGGCGGGCCGCCGGCCTCCGTCACTAACCTGGGCTCAGGGAGCCTCCCGGGGAGCCCGCCGTGTCTAGAAAGCGGGGCCTGGGGCCGGCGTTTGCTCGCAGCCCGGCTGCCCCTCGCTCTGGGCGTTTGCTCGCAGCCATCTGTCTGTCTGTCCCCGGGCCCGGCTGCCCCTCGCTCTGGGCCCGTCTGTCTGTCCCCGGGCCGACTGCCCCTCGCTCTGGGCCCGTCTGTCTGTCTGTCCCCGGGCCGGCTGCCCCTCGCTCTGGGCGCCTGCTCGCTGCGGGGACGAGGCAGAGACCCGCAGCCTTGGGCGCCGACCACTTGCAAGCAGGAGGGTTCCCGGGTGTGTGTTTCTGGTAGCAGAGGGTTAGCAGGGAGGAGTTCACCTGCCTCCTTTTTTTTCATAGACCAAAAATTAGTGGTAATAAGGGCGGTAGAAGCCCAAGGAGGGTTTTCCTGGAGGATTTGTTGGTAGATGAGTGTGCAGGTCTCGAAGGGACAGAATCCAGCCCTGACCTTTATGAGTTGGACATGTGCTAATGACCATGACCTTCCAGGGACCCTGGACCGCAGGACAGATAAGTAGCCACCGGCTAGGCTTCCTCCCGGGCAGAAGCGTCGTCCAGTCTGTACGGCCGTGCCCCAGCCCAGCGGACTTGCTGTCAGCTCCTTGGCTCAGGGCTCAGGGCTGGCCTGCAAGTAACCCCTGTATGACCTGGGGTGCCCCGTGAGCCCCCTCAGAGCTTGAGTTTCCTCCCTCTGCTGAGCGAGAGGAAAAGGGAAGCTAGAGGAGCCAGTTTTTTGCCTCAAGCTGCTTTTCGCTCTTTTTGAAGCCTTGAGTTTCCTTCAGGTGTAGTGAAAAAAAGTAGTTTTATTGAAAAGTCCATGATGTAGGGAATGGGTGGTAGAGGTGGGGCCAGGGGAGTCCTTTTGCCTGTGGGCAAAACCCAGAAAAGGGAGCAGGAGTGAGAATGAGCGGAGTTGGGAAGCCCACGGCCTGGGGTGCCGCTGGGTGTGTCCCCCCGGTGACCTCCCCGGGCCTCTGCCCTCTGGGCTGAACAGTTCTGCGAATGGTGGGAGGCAGATGCTGTGTCGCATGTGGCCACTCATCTCAGGTTGCTGGTCCAAGCTTCCTGTTTATATTTAGATGGTTAAGAAGAGGAAGAGCCCTGTTACTGCCATTGACCCATATTCATGCTCCATGTCAGTGGACTGCTCATCGGTTCTCTTTCTGGAGGCAGGCAGAGCTCAGAGAGTCCCAGGAAGGTCTGCGGGCTGTAGGCCTCGCGACGGTCCACTGAGGTGCTTGTGCTTATGCTTGGTTCTTCTGTGACACCATGTCTGTCTCAGCGATGCACTTTTTACATTGTTTGGAAAATGTCTTTCCCTTCCACCCACCAGAGATGGAGCTTCTGGGGGGAAAGACCACGTCTTGCTCTGGGAAGCTCAGCCCTCGCCTTTTCTCCGGCAGCTCTTGTTCCCTGCCGTAGTTGGGTCACCCAGGGGCTACCCGCTGCACTGCCGGGATCCCCTTGGGTAATAAGTCCACTTTTTTTTAGGAAAGAAACTAGAACCAAGACCAAAGTGTACATGGGGTTATGTATTATCAAGGCTGAGGGTCTGAGCTGCAGTGTTAACTGGGCTTAGTTCAGAGTGGGGGGAATGTGGATGATGGTAATTTTCTTCTCCGTGCTCTTCTGTATTTCTCAGATCCCCCTCAGAGAAACTGAGGATTGTCATTGCCCTCAGGGAATGTCCTTGATAATACAAGTAGTTACTGCTTGTCAAGTACACATTTACATGGCAAGGCACCAAGATGCAGAGCAGCTTGCTGAGAGCGACAGAGCTAGAAAATGGAGATGCCAGGGTTTGAATCCAGGTCGGTCTAGAGAATAGATGTGATTTTTAGCACAAAGATTAAAAATAGTAAAACATAGGATTACCATATAAGCTACCAATTCTATTCTAGGTATGTATCCAAGAGAACTGAAAATATACGTCCACACAAAAACGAGGACATGAATATTCATAGCAACAGCCTCCATAATATTCAAAAACTTTAAACAACCCAAATGTTTACCAACTGATGAATGGATAAATAAAATGTTTTATATTCATACAGTAGAATATTATCCAGCAATAAAAAGCAATGGGGTTGCCCGGCCAGGCGTGGCTCAGCGGTTGAGGGTTGACCTAGGATCCAGGTGATCGGGGTTTGATTCCCGGTAAGGGCACATGCCCAGGTTGCGGGCTCGATCAATGACTTTCTCATCATTGATGTTTTTATCTCTCTCTCTCCCTCTCCTTTCCTCTCTCTGAAATCAATAAAGATATATTTTAAAAAAAAAAAAAAGCAATGGGGTGTTTGAAGCTAGATAGAGGTGGAGGTTTACAGTATTTGTGAATGTAATAAACGCCACTGAATTGTTCACTTTAAAGTGGCTACATTTATGTTATGTGAATTTCACCTCAACTTTCGAAAAAGGAATGAAGTTCTGGTACTTGCTGCAATAGGTAGGAACCTTGAAAATGTGCTGAGTGAAGGAAGCCAGATACAGACAGTCACATACTGTATGATTCCATTTATCTGAAATAACAGGAATAGGCAAATCCATGGAGAAAGTGGATTAGTGGTTGCCAGGGTGTGGGAGGAGGCCCTGGGAGTAACTGCTGATGGCTATGGTATTTCTTTTCGGGATGATGCAGATTTTCTGGAATTAGCTAGTGGTGATGGTTCCACAACTATGTGAATATACTAGAACCACTGAATCGTGCACTTTAAAGGGTGAATTTTATGGCATATGGAAAATATATCAATGTATCTGTTACTAAAATGTATATAAACATAATGAAACATGAATAAAATGCTCCCACTTAGAGACCCTCCAGCCTGCTGTCACCCAAAGATAACAGTGATGCAAAAGACCATCATGATGGTGACTGTTTTTGAGAGCTCTCTGTGCCAGGTACTGTTCTAAGCACATGGCATTTTACATATAAAGTCAGCTGCAGATTAGGAGCCAGGAAATCTGGCTCCAGAGCCCACACTCTTAGCCACTACCTAGCACAGCTTTGCATGTAGAGACAGACAGACAAATGAGAGGTATCGGAGGGTGTAACGTAAGGGCTCCGAGCAGGAACTCGGGAGTCAGTGTCTGGTTGGAGTCCTCGCTCTGCCACTTACCAGTTGTGTAATCTCGGTGAGTCACCCAGCAGCTCAGAGGCCTGTGGCCTCATCTCGAACGCGGGACGACAGTAAATCCTTCCTCGCTCCTGTGATAAGGTTAGAAGAATCGTGCCAGCTCTCCGAGCAGCGTCTGGCATGTCGCACAAGCTATGTGGTGTTGTCACCGTTCCGTGGTCACTAAATAGAGACTTGACGAGCATACGTTCAAATTGCAAACACGTTTAGTGAGCATTTGAGGTTGATTGAGCATCTCATTTGCTCACAGAACTGTGGAAGGGACGCTGAAAGATCATGCGCTGTAGCAGGTGAATGTCTAATTCGGGGCCTGGCATGCTCTTCTTTTATGAGCGGCGTGTGCGTGTGCGTGTGTGTGTGTGTGTGTGTGTGTGTACACATGCACAAGACGGCGATTTCTAAAAGCACCCAGAGGGATCAGCTGTGGCTCGCAGCCCAGAGACCACCAGAGCTGATAGAAGCTCTGGACGGACAGGACTTCACAGGAGACCTGGGGCAGCTGCCGCATCCCCACCCCCCCGGTTGGCTCCCGCCGGCTGTCTTCTCTCCACACCGTGTGCAGGGGCTTGTCCCCTCGTTGAGCTGGGTACATCTGACACCTGTGGGAGTGCGGCCACTCCGGAGGTGAGAACGCGGGACCAGCAACCTGGCGCCGCCTTTGCCAGGACTGCGCTCTGAGGATATTGAATCTCTTTTCCTGAGTTTCTTTTCAGCCCTGGAAATTGAGATCCCTGGAAATCGTCCTGATGCCTTTGAAGTTCATACCACAGGGCTGGGTTATCAGAGACATGGTATTATAATAAAGTTTTTCTGGCACTTCCAGTTAGAGACTGTCCCGTGGGTCATGTTACAGCAAAGCGACAGGGTGTACCTGTCCTGAGCTAGGCTCCCAGAGATGCGGTTAAGAGACATGAGGAAACAGTGCCGAATGTCTTAGTCCATAGTTCACATAATTATGTTTTATAGTCTTTTATTGTGTTACATAACTTCACAGATTAATTCCATGTTCATTTAATGCGATTAAAAAACCCAAATATTTGTTTTGACTGTTAATCTTCTAAAGTTACACAGCTAAGATGGCATCCCTTTAGTTCAACCCTTCATAACACACGCGGAGTGGGTGCCCGCGATTCAGGGCAGTGCCTGGGGTGGTGCAGCTCTTGGTGGGAGGAGAAACCACTGCCCTGGGGCTCTGAACTTTGATTCCTGTGCCTTTACAATTTGAAACTCATTTTTATTGTCATTGCTGTTATCAGGCACTGAATATGCTGTCAGCGGCTCAGTGGACACAAGATGTTGTAAGCAGGGTTTTGTAGTCAGATAGGCCAGGGGTCAAGACTTGGCTCTATCATTTTACTAGTGGTGGAGCCCTGAGTTGAGTGTTATCTAGAAGGCGCTGTTAACACCCTCCTTGCAGGGTGGCTGTGGGGATTACGAGTGGTGCACGTCAAACCCCAGGCATAGTGCTGGGTGCTGAGGACCTTGACGAATGAAGCTTCCATATTATTGGAACTGTTTGGTCCTGCATACCCAGGTCAGGCTCCCAGCTGAGGGATCCTGAGAGAATTTGGGGTGTTAACCCCTGAGTGACCACTGGATATTTTGGCAAGGAGATTATAGCTCTCCACTTCCTCAGCCAAAGCTCTGGGTGGATAGCCCTTGGGGAAATGAAATGGAGCTCCTTGTCATGGGATGAAACCTCGATGTGGAAGGAAACAGTGTGGAGTCCTGTTTGCTGCACTATGTTCTGTAAGTCACACCTAAATAGGACACTTGAGGCTGAGCACACTTGAACTTTTAAACTATCCAGGGTCCTCAGCCTGCTCCTCAGCTGCCTGCTGCCCCTCCCAGCTGTCACACACCTCCTGCCTGCGGGCGTCTGCACAACACCTTTGCTTTTGACACTCTGCCCTGCATCCGACTCAGCAGTCCCCGTTTCCTCTCAGAATGCCGCCCAGGGTAGGATACATTTGCCCCAGATTCTGGCCCCTGCTCAGACCTTAGGCAAGTCACTTAACTTCCTGAGAGTCTTTTTCTGCAACTTGGTAAGGAGCTAGTGTCCGAGAAACAGGCCCAAACAGGCTAATGCCCACAGAAGAGCTTCAGAAGCAGTCAGGTGTGATCTGAATGATTTTTTCTTACCATTAATTTATTTAAAATGTGTTACCCTTCCCAGAAAGCACCTTTCAGAAGTCAGTCTGCCTGTGGGAATCCCCTCCTGTGGCAGGGAGATCAGTTTGGGGCCCAGTGGCTACTCAGCCGCCTTCTTCACCCGTGCTTTGAAGCCAGCCTCTAGGATTGGTCAGAGTGCTTTATTTCTACTTTTTCTGCACACAGCTTTGATTCTGGAATGAAGATCTTTTTTTTAAAAAAAATTGATTTTAGAGGCAGAGAGAGAATTATCAGTTTATTGTTCCACAAATTTATGCATTCATTGGTTGATTCCTACATGTGCCCTGGCCAGAGATCGAACCTGCAACCTTGGTGTATCAGGACGATGCTCTAACCAACTGAGCTTCCCAGCCAAGGCTGGTCATGCAGATCTTATTGAGATGTTCATTACGTGTTGCTGTTGCACCAATTATTTATCTAGTCTGGCTTTTGCATTTTTGTCATTCATTTCTCTGGAAAAAAGGTAGCTGAAAACATTATTGATAATAGCTCTCCAAACTGACAAGGTGTCATCTGACATTTTAATAAGGGCCAATTTGGGCCATGACCTCAGGACTCCGCTTCTCAGACAGTGTTGATCTGATCCCAGACACTTGAAATGTTATAGTCCAGTCCAGAGGGTATGTAAGCAGCTTTCGACAGAGAACTAAATATTCTGGAACTGAGCTGCATGGCCACGCATTCCCTGTGGTGAATCAAGACTCCACTATTGCTCTGACATGTGCCCAGTGGCACATGGGATGAATGTCGTAGCATTTGGGAGAAGGAAAGAAATAATGTTCACCATAAAGAGCCTCCTACCCAAAGATGGACTCCTTGCTGGGGACTCACTTGCTGGCTGAGACCTTGAGTGTCCACATATCTGCGTAATTAGAACACGAACCCACAGAAAATACCAGCCTCTTGTCACAGTGGAGGGTTAAGTTTTATAGCTGGTTTAATATTCTTAGTGACCATGAATGGCCATAGACTACAGCCCTAGATGACTGGGTCTTAATATTTTGGAACTCAAAATACAGATGGTAGTCTAACTGTATTGAATTGGATTTGGCTTTTTTTTTTTTTATTCTGTGGGCATGGCAGGTCCCAGAGGGCCTTGGTCATCCTGGTGAGTTGTAGTGGTCTGAGTCCAGCTGCAGTGGTACAAAGTGCCAAAGAATGGACCTGTTTTCTTCCTGGCCCTTTGACACACTGGGTAATTTGTTTTCTTTGTATTAAATCTCTGATACCAACTTGCACATCCTTTGGTTGCTTCTTATACAGCAGAAGGCAGATTCTGAATCAATTTGTCTCTTTTTGTTGTTTTCTGGTGGTTTTTATTTTGCACAAAGGAGAAGTTAGAGCACACATTGGAGCTTCAGTTGCGTTTGAGTTGTTCTGGAGTTGTGCTACCAAATGGTGCACTTGTTTGGCTTACCTCGCGTTCTTCAAAGAAAATTTCAGGAGGTTGGAACAAAGTTCACACTGGAGAGGCTGCTGAATGATTTTTTTTTTTTTTTTGCAACGGCGCAAACGACTTTGGCTCCAAATGAAAAGGGAATTAAGCACCTAGGACTGGAGGGACATTAAAACAGTTAGTACAACTGTATTCTTTGTGTTCAAAAAGTTTAGTAGAGACATGGAAGCTAAATATAGACTAAGATCAAATTTCTAGAGGTGAAAACTACAGTGTGTGAGACGAAAAATACACTGGACATAATTAAAGGAAGATTTGACATCGAAGAAAAGACTAGTGAACTTGAAGATATAGCAGTAGAAACTATCCAAAATGAAACAGAAAGAAAAAATTAAAAAGAAGGTGTAAAGAGCATGAGTGAGCTGTGGGATAACTTCAGGTGGCCTAATATGTGTGTAATTGGAGTTCCCTCAGGAAGGAGGAGAGTTAACAAAAAAAATTTGAAGAAACAGTGACTGACCATTTTTCAAATTTTATGAAAATTATAAACCCTTAGATCCAGAAAGTTCAATGAAGCCCAAGCACGAGAAACATGGAGAAAACTAAGCCAAAGCACTTTATAATCCAAATTGCTCACACCCAGTGATAAAAGAAAATTGTAAAAGCAGCCAGAAAAAAGGGCACATTACAGGCGGATGAACAAACATGAGGGTGACGGCAGATTTATTGTCAGAAACCATGCGAGTGAAAACACAGTGGATCAGACCTTTAGAGTGGGTGGGGAGGGCGAGGCAGAAGAAGCAAACTGCCAACCAATGAAAATATTTCTCAAAAATGAACGCCAAATAAAACCTCCTTTAGACACACGGTGACTGAAGGAAATCCCCAATGGCTGAACTGCACTGTAAGAAATGTTAAAGGAATTCCTTTAGGAAGAAGGAAAACGATGCCAGAAGGAAATATGAACCTATACAGAGGAATGAAGAGCCCTGGAAGTCATGACTATAATGGTGACTTGAGTTTTTCCTCATTATTTAAATGTCTTTAAAAGATAATTGACTATTTCAACAACAATAATAACCATGTAGGGTGGGATTTATAGCCTCTGTAACAATAAAATGTATATAATAACAGAATAAAGACTGGGAAAAGGGAAATGGAAATATGTGGTTATAAAGGTGTTATACTATATATGAAATTATTCAATAGCATTTGAAGTAGACTGTGTTAAGTGAAACCCTAAAAGCAACCACTGGCAGTTAATTAGGCTCAAGACTTCAATAAATGATAGAAAATGTAGACAGATGGTAAGTAAGTATAGAGGAACCTTGGAACAACACAATTTGTAAATAAAGTGTATTTGTTTAGCTGTTTCTTACAAACATATTCTTACCATACAACCGACCAATTGTGCTTGTTGGTATTTTACTTAACTGAGTTGAAAACTATGTTCACACAAAGACCTGCACATGGATATTTTATAGGAGCTTCATTCATAATTGGCCAGACTTGGAAGCAATGAAGATGCCTTTGAATAGATTAGTGGGTAAATGGATTATTTAGTAACAAAAAGAAATGAGCTAGCAGGGCATTAAAGAGCACGGTGGGACCTTAAATCAGTGTTCTAAGCGAAAGAAGCCAGCCTGGAAAAGGTTACATACTGCATGATTGCAGCTATATGACATTCTGGAAAAGGCAAAACTAGAGACAGTAGAAAAATTAGTGTCACCAGGGGTCTGGGAGGAGGGGATGTGGGGATGAATAGGTGAAGCATGGGGCATTTTTAGGGCCCTATTGTGTACAGCACAGTAATGGTGGACACTTGACATTATTAAAACATTTGTCATTGAACTGCACAACACAAAGAGTGAACCCAAACGTAAACTATGGACTTGAGTTGATAAAATAAAAACAACAAAAATATATTGAAACATTGAAAAAAATGTGTAGTTTGTTACATGCCAATCTTACCTCAGTAAACCTGTTAAAACATATCAAAATCTTTGGCCGAGTTGCACCTTCTGTGACAAAGTGGCAACCTCTGAGCCAGCAGGTGCACTGTCCTGAGTTTTTGGCTCCTTGTGAACAGAAGTGGCTCCTCCTTCCCGGGCAGTGCAACCACCTCCCGTGGCTTTCTGCAGCCCCGAGGACTGTCGCTGTTTAAGAGCAACTTGGATGAGCCATTCTCAAAATGATGCACCTGAGGCTTTGGTTCATTTCCTGATGTCTTTAGTGAAGTCCATCCTGCAAATCAGCCACTAACTTGATGGGTGTTTCTTGGGAGGCTGAAGGCCTGGATTCTGATTCCCGTGGTCCCAAGAACTGCCCTTCAGGTTTGGGGTGAGTCACTGACTTTACCGTGCAGACCTCAGCTCCTTCATCTGTTCGATGACTGGGTGGGTCTTCCAGGGACTCTCCCTGGCCCCTTCCAGTTGCAGCTCTCGTTTCTGTCAGTAGTAATCTTCTCACACTTTTTTGTGGAGCGGGATGTGTGGGACGTGTGTTCACGTGTATCCCAGGGCACTCGGCACAGCAGAAGCCCTGTTGCATGTAGTGGCACTGAAGACCCTCCGTACAGAGACCCTCTGCCTCCGGCTGTGGGTGGAACCCTGAGTCCGTCTTGCGCCAGGCTGGTTGCCCAGGGCTGTGCAGAGGCTGGTGCTGGATTCAGACTGCAGCTGCTTACCTCAGCATTGTTATTTTTTCAGCCTTTCATACATCCCAGCCCTGAAATATCTCTTAGCTGAGAGTTTATTCTCCATCTGCAAAGAAATGTCCACAAAGCGAAGTTCTGGATGTTTTCTCGGCCCAGAACTGAGAGGTGGTCCATGGTGTGATTTTTGCCCCAAACTCTGAGGCTGGGAGTTGAAAGATTTTTCTAGTAACTGAGCCTTCTGAGAACATCTAAAATCTTTTTATGTTTGATTGGTTAAGTGTGCATTTTGAGATAGAAAATATTCTTTCGCTGGTATTGTTCTGTGAGCCTAACTTTACCTACCTTTAAAATCCTTTAAGGACATCGGGACATGATTGAGAAGCTCTGTTCTGTCTGGATGGCGTGACAGGGGTCAAGTTCTCAAGCTGGGCATCAAAATCACACGGTGCTTTGTGCATAGTTAGGGCCCTCTTTCCTCTATAACTTACAGGTGCTCTTTTTGATGATCCGTTTGTCCTTAGAGAGAGGACAGAGGATCTGCTTCTCTGACAGTTCATGATCTCCGGCATCCACTGTCTGGCCCTCTAGAGCAATATTTTAAAAATTAAGCCCCATGAAAAGCAACTCACCCAGTTTTTGTGTTTGATTTTTAATTTTAGGACTTTGTTTAGAGAAGTTGCCTATTTCCTCTTCGACCAATAATCTCCACATGGACCGGGAACAGGATGTGATCACCTGTTATGAGAAAGCAGGGGACATTGCGCTCCTGTACCTCCAAGAGATAGAAAGGGTAAGTGAGGACCATGTGTTTGTCCCAGTGGATAATTCCTTTTTTAATGTCAAATCAAATTGTGGAGAACTGTGGTCAACCTCTGGGAAACCTTCAGCTTGACCGCCTCTGGGCACAAAGCTTTTCTCACCCTCTCTAATGCCAAGGGGAATCTGGTGGTGACTGTGGTGCCTTGGGAAGTAAGCAGGTCAGTGGGAGGCATCTGAACATCCTCTGAGCAGAAGTGACAGTGTACATCTGCTTAAGCCCTAGCACCCCAAAGCTGGCTAATTATTTCCGTTCTCCTTCGCAGAGTGGGCTGATCTTCATTTGTACTCACGTGGACTACATGCCAGCACAGTGTACATCTGGGTTTGGGCGGCTTTACCTCAGTGTTTATGCCAAAGGTCTGCTGGGGACTCTCAGCCGACCTGCTTGGAGCAGGTTGTGTACCCCTGGGACCATCGGGGATGGTTTCTCCCAGCAGTCACTGGTGTGCCTGGGTGTGGGGAATGGACACCAGCGGCTGGCAGGAGGGCCACCTGACCAGAGAATTAGCGAGCAAGAGACCCTGAGCCCACACCCTCGGGCAGAGGAAGCTGGAGGCAGGATGGGGCCAGGAAGGCGTGCGCCACTTACCTGTTTAGAAGGCCCACTATCTTTTGGCTCTACTCTTTCCTAAGTTCCTTCACATCTCAGCCTCAATTTCCCCCTCTGTAAAGGGAGCATAATAATAGTTCCTATTTCATGGCGTTCTTGTGGGGATTATAAGTCATGTAAATAAGGCACTTAGCCCAGGGTTCTTGGTAAATGTCACTTATTTTGCTAATAGCAACAGCTCCGAGCCATCTCTGTCCCCAGCCGAGTTTTCTGGAATTCTAACCAAGGCTTGACACTGATATTTCCCTCTTCAGAAACAGAGATGATTCCTGTGAGAGATTTTGAAGTTATTAGAAATCCGGTGACTTTGAAAATGACCACAGCCTTGTGTCCCATCAATTTTATAGGTCCTCTGCCTCCGTGAGGATTAGAATAGGGAGGGATACCAAAGCCTGGTCAGTTTTTGTTCTTTTATGAATGTACAGACTGGCGGTCATTTTTTTCATAGGTCTTTTGTATGTTGCTGTGTGTTTTGAGCATCAGAACTGCCTTGTAAGAGGCAGAGAGAGCAGGGTGAGAGGCAGAGAGAGAGGCGGTGGAGACGATGATGGGAGTGGTGTCTGGCCTGGCCTGCGCCAAAATGCATCGTAAACATGGTTTGGCAGGTCTGGGGATTCAGGCAGATATTTGGTCATCTTGCCAAAATGTTCTACCTGAAGGCTGCTGTGAGAAAGGACTTTTCTTGATATTCAGAATTTACAGTTTGATCTTTAGAGAAACGATCATGCAGCTTGCTTTCAAAGTCACATGGTTTTCACTGCCTGCCTCCTTGCCAGCCGGTGCTCGCGGTGGGGAAGCTGCTTCCCCAGCGGAGCCGACCTTGTGGCCCCACCGCCTTGCTCCCCAGCGGTGCCCAGCCTCTCCGCCTGGGAGGAAGGCGGTTCATCTGTTACACGTGTCTTTCCCGACATGGGAATTGGCAAACCTGGATGCACTTCCTGTCCCGCTCGCTCACAGCCACCTGTTCACCACTGGTTCTTTAGCCAGACTGTCAAGGAGACTCCCAGGATATAAAACACAAAGTTTTGGTGGTTTTGGGGAAATAGTGATCATCGTATGTTAGATTTTGAGAAGAAAATGGATGCCCAGAAAGGGAGAGCCCAAGGGCACAGAGGAATTTAGGGCCAAAGCTAGAATTAGAGCTTAGCTTTTTCTTTACCTAGTTCAGCGCTCACTCACTTCACTGTCCCGGCTACTGTAGTTTCCCACATCCTTATATATAGAAAGTGCTCAGTAAGTATTTGACCAGGCCAGCACTAGCTCTTGTTGGCACGGGGAAGGAGCCTCAGCCTAGGGTTCAGTCTTAGGGTATACAGACGACTTTCACGTTTCTGGTTCGATTTTCCAGTCTGAGGTTTCCTTCGTGGGAAACCACTTTGAGCTTCCGCAGATCCAGCAAGTCAAGATATTAGCAATGAGAGAGACTGAATGAGCCAAACATCTGTTTTGACTGTAGTAGGTGCTCAAGAAATGGTCTGTTGATTGATGAGAAGTCTTGGGGGAAAATGACCTTCCTTAAGTGACTATTGGGCTTGATGAAAGTTCAAGGGTTTTTATGAGACAAGATAATGCAGAGGATACCTGCTTGGACTTAAAAAAATTTTTTTTGAACTTACATGACTTTTGAGAATTATGCTAAACTGAAAACAGAAATTTTAAGGAAATAGAATCTGAAAGAAGTACAAGACTGGGGCAGATGTGGGCAAATAGTGCTTTGATTTTCTGGGTAGGCAGCTCTCTTAAGTAGAAAATCCCACATGCTCTGTTCCTGTATTTGTTCTGCCAGCCGAGGCAGTCAGTCATTCAGTGGTCCCCCCTCATTTCCCAGCTACTCTATAGTGAAGAAACTTCTATTTGCCCGGACCTTTGGGCATTTTATTTATTAGTTTTGGCTCTTAACTTCATGCACTAGCAAGAATGAAACTGGGGGAGAACTTTGAGGACAGTTTGGAATATTGTGGCCAGAGTTTTTTCATCATCTGGGACCACCGAATCATATTTCTGAGGCAGCCCCATTCTCTGAGTTTCCCTAATAGTGGATATGTTCAGGTGTTATGCTTGTTTACTTCCTGAAGGGCGGCGACTTTTGAGAGAGGGGCTGAACTTGGCTTCCCCTAGGGCCAACTTAAGCTGTGAGAGGCAGCAGAGCACAGTGGCCAAGCGATTATTGGCATTGGGATCCTGGCCTTGCCACCTCTTAGCTGTGGAACTTCGGGCAAGTTACTCAGCCTCTCTGTGCGGCCTCGGGATCCTCATTAGTAAAGCAGCAATAATAATTGCTAGACTGTGAGGGTGAAACGGGATGACTCATGTTCTTCCCAGTAAGAACATGGTCAGCCCACAGTGAGTGTTGGTTTCATTGTCATCCTCTGTTCCCATGTCACCTGCCAGTGGGATCTTTCCTAACCTTAGGAGATTTCAGATATTTAGGTAAAAATCTGGAATATTATAAATCCACTGTTCTATTTTAAATGTTAAAGAACTTTTAGGGGAATGTTAACAGAGTAATTTTTCCAGGAGAGTTTTGCTTTCTTTCTCCTGTGTAGGAGAGAATGGGACAGCATTCTGCCTGGAGTCCCTATGTGACATCTGGGCTCTGGACTTCTGTTCACCCCTGACTGTTTGACGTTGGTCCAGCTATTGATTTCAGCTTTCTGTTTTCACGGTGGGTCTAACTGCCTGATTGGTCTGGGGCTGGAGAACCAGTGAGTCACCGCGTCTTCAGCCAGGACTCGAGGAGCTTCCCAGGCGTTATCCTGCCCCCTGGTCCAGGCGTGGAGGCAGCGCTGGGGAAAATGTGGACACATGAAAGCTGTGGGCATTAAATATTTGCTCAGTGTTGTCCTTGTCATTTTAGGGTTACAGAGACATCGACTAAAATTCTCTCTGATGATTTGTTCTCTGAAGGGGAATAAAAGATACCTCTAAAACTGTGCATATAATTTAATCAAACAAATCAAATTAGAGCAGATAGAATTAGAAAGGGCACAGGATGGCCTTGACTCGTTTGTGTTCAGGTGGTGGCATTGCGCCAACAGTAAATAACGTTATCTGCCCCGCAAGGAGCCTCTCGTGGCGCAGCGATAGGAATAAAGATGACTTCATCCTTGACTGTCATAGCACGAGCCCTGCTTTTGGCAGATGAATCACGCTGTCCCTGTCCTTTGCAAGCCTCAGCCAGCCAGCTGGTGCTGCTTTCCCGAGCAGAGGCTGTGCCAGGGTGGAACTCTACCTTCTGCTGACAGTTCATTCCTTTGCACCCTCTTTTAGAAAAGAAGTTAATGCTAAATTATGGGACATCCACAGACTTGCCATGGGCTAGAGTTCTGAAAGAAACAAACAGACCCCAATGTTGTAGGGTCCAGCCCAGATTCCCTGTGTTGGCCGGGGCGTTGCTCGGTGGTCCGGCCGCATGGCCACGCCTGAGTTTATTGCGCCCTCCCAACAGGAAGAACTTGCAGTGACATAGCTGAGGTGTTGGATTCAGAACTGGATTAGAGTAAAGTTACTGTGTGCCTTGAACTCCAACCAGATGTCCTGGGACAAGTACTCAGCGCTGTGGTGAGAAAGGCAGGGTGTGGCGCTGGAGGTCCATGTGGCTGTGCTGTTGGCTTTAAGATGTGAGGCCATGAGGAAAGGACAGAGCCTTCCTCCCCTTCCCCTCTCCAGCCCAGCGGGGCACAGTTCCGAGCTCGGTGCAGAGCGTATGAAGGGACTCTGCTTAAAGTAACGCCCGGAGCCCGGCTGTTGCCCGCAGTGTGCTCGGGCCTTGAGCCTGCCGCCTGAGTAGCTGGACCGGGAGGCTACAGCATACTTAAAACTGACTTACAAAAGTCTGGACACTTCTCATTTTCATTTTTGTATGTGCTCAGCCGTCTTTGCCCTCGTAATTTTATAGCCTTAAAGTGTTTTCGATCTGTGTTTTTTCACTCAACATTAAGTCAGAGCCTTGAAGTGTTTTCGGGGCTGTGTCATAGTTCATCAGCGGTGGCCTCTGCAGTGTCATTAACTTACTGTGGGGGATAACCTGCTGTCAATGATGCCGTGACGCCCACCTCCTTCAGGCACTGTTTTCCTTTGCTCCCCGTTGTTTCTTACGGGCAGCCTCCCAGAAATGGGGAGCCGTTTAACATTCTCACTACAACTGACCCTACACGCCCCGCTGGCCTCCTCTGCCTCTGGCAGTACAGGAGGGTGGTGGGTTCTTGACTGGCTTGCTGTTGTCTAGAAGTTATTTTGCTGATTTGCTAGGCGAAAATGGTACCTTGCAGTGTTAGTTTTTGCATTTCTTTGACTATCAGACAGGTTGAATTATTTTCACCTATTTACTAGTTTTCTTTTTTTCTTACAAAATTATAAGATATAATTTATATACCACACAGTTCACCCATTTACAGTGTACATTTCCTTGTGCAATTGTCACCAAAAGCAATATAGGATTATTAGCCACAACATTGAGCTCCTCTATAAAAACACTTTATTTTTTTCACTTTTCTAAGAATACAGGCATATGGCAGAAGAATGGTTTTTGTTGTTGTTTCTTCCTTGCTAATATATTCCGTCTTCTCTCTCTCATGTCCTATCTCCAGACTTTGTAAAACAATGTAAAAAATAAAAGTGGTGGAAAATACCCTTATTTTGTTCCTAGTTGAAGGTAACTCTTTAATATATCTCCATTAAGGATTATAATGTTTATATTCTCATTGTTTCTCATTTGCAACTTGTAACAGTCACATGAGGTATATTGTCATTCCCATTATACAGATGAGGACAGTGAAGCTCCGAGAGATCAAAGAAGTTCTCCAAAGTTCACAAGTGGTGAAGAGTGTCAGAGCCAGATCTTGAACCTGGGTCTTTGGACCTAAAATATTTGGCCCCTGCCCCTTGCTATCTTGCTTCCTCAGCCCTGGGTGTACTCTGAGGCCAGAGCAGGCTGCACTTGCTAAGGATGCTTGTCGGCGTCCTCTCACGGGGACGTGTTTATCCGCGGAACAAGTGGTGTTTTCAGCTCCTGCCCAGGCCCACGTGGTGGAGGAAGGGATTAAATCCAGGATGATTGGACTTCAAGTTAAACCCTGAGTTAAGCTATTCCTTCTGCCTCCCCACTTGCATCTTTCCTATTCTTCCCATTTATAACCTAAAGCTTCATCCTGGCAGCCCTGACCTCTTATCCATTGGACTTTGTTCTGCAAACAAACATGGCCTGATAAGACGAAAGAGGAGGAGCTAGGCTTGGGAGTCCCGTGGGCCTGAGTTTCAGCACCAGCTCTAACAGTTGCTAGCCGTGTGATTTGGGCAACTCACTCAGTGGAGCAAAGTAGGAGCTTCCCTTTCAGTAAAGACAGGATCATAGTGTGTCTCTCAATGGGTTTTTGTAGAAGAATAAATGAGCTAGCCTATGTTCCTACATAATGCCTCAAGCATAGTAGGTTACTTTCTTGTTGTTGTTTTTTCTGCACTTCTGATTGGCCTCACAAATTCATTCATTCATTTACTGCATAGTTCATTCATTTACTGCATATTTCATTCATTTACTACATATATCGAAGGCCTACCGTGCACCAGACTTTGCAGTAGACATGAGACATATTAGTAAATGAAATAGATGTGGCCCCTGACTTTGTGGAAGTTGCACCATCGTGAAGGTCAACAGCCAGTAGTCAAGTTGAAAGTCACATAAATAAATGCACTGAAGGAATAGACTAGAACATTCTATTGGGAGGGAAGAGTAGAGGCAGGCCAACTTGATGTTTTGGGGTCAGTGAAGGCCCTTCTGAGAGGGTGACAATCAGGTTGATACCTGAGAGATGAGAGAACATGAGTAACATGATCCAGATTGTGTTATAAAGAATTATTCAGGCTGCTTGTGGAGCATGAAAGGGAAGTAAAGAGCAAGAGCGGACGAGGAGAGTCCATTTAGGAGGCTGTAGTAGAAATCTAACAGGAAGTGACAGTGGCATAGAGGAAGGAATGGTTCTGGAAATGGATAGATACAGACGTATCTGAAAAACAGTATGGAGGCACATGGTGACAGATTAGATGAAAGAGTGTCAGGTGTCAAGGCGCACTCCCAGTGTCTGATTTGGGCATCTGGGTGGATGACCTTATTTATTAAGATGGGGTGATGGTAGAGACTTGCTTTGGGTTCAACCTGGACTCCTAAGAGTGTAATAATTCTCAGAGCTTTCCTGGGGGGTGGGAGTTAGGTGGCTCTTATCTGAGGAATGCATTCTAGGGGCTGGGAGAGAAATGCCCAGAAAGGGGCTCTTGAGGATGAACCCTATCCCTGAAGTACTGAGATTAATACCATAATAAAATGTGTGACAATAACAGCAAAAAGGGTAGGGGTGGAAATTGACATATATTGTCATAAGATATTTATATATGAACTGATATAATATTATTTGAAGATAGACTCTGATAAGCTAAAGAACTGTATTGTAAACCCTAGGATAACCACTAAAAAAAGAGAAAAAAAGAGATAATTAACCATTTGATAGTGGAAATGAATTGGAATCATCAATCAAAAAAAAGGGGGGGTGCAGAATGAGAGAGAAAAAAGGAACAAAGAACATATGGGATAATAAAAAACAACTAGCAAGATGGTCCCAGTCATGTCAGTAATTACCTCAAATGTAAATAATCTAAACACCCCAATTAAAGGGCAGAGATTTTCAGATTGGACAAAAAGGCAAGACTTAACTATATGTTATCTACAAGAAAACCATTTAAATATTAATATATAGGTAGACAAAAACTAAAAGTATATACTGTACAAACTAATCAAAACAAAGTTAGATCCTTAGTAAACCCATTTTTGCTGATTAAAAATAAAAGCAAAGTTAGAATGGTATATTATATCAGAATGTAGAATCAGTAACAGGGAATATTACAGGAGATAAAGGGAGATATTAAATAATAGGAGTTAGTTCATCAGCAAGACATTATAATCCTAAAAGTGTGTGTACCTAATAATAGAACTTCAAGATATATAAAAAAAAATGTAGAGAAGAATTTATAACATTAAACGTTTATATTAGATAGGAAGAAAATCTCATTTAGTCCATAGGACCATGCTAAGACCATGTTCTATTGCCGTCTTCATTTTACCACTGAGAACACTGAGGTCGAGAGAGGCTGAGACTTGCCCAAAGTGGTGGAGCTGGATTGGAACCCAGAGTGGCAGCCCGTCTCCAGCACGTTACTTTATACTACAGACCTGAATTGTAGACTGGGAGTTCATTCTGTGTTCTAAGAAGAACTGACACAGAATGGTGGACAGCAAGACAGCTCCCGGTGGATCTTCTAGATTTCAGGGAAGAAAGGATTGCGCTTTGTAGATCATCTGCAGGGAGAACCGTAAGGCTGGCTTCCCAGTTCTCCAGAGCAACTTTCAGTGTCAGAAGAGGGAGAGAAAGTGTGAAATCCAAAATGTCATACCCAGTCAGAGTTAGAGAAACAGAAGCAAGAGACAGACATTCTCAAACATGTAAGAATGCAGGGCCCATAGCACCCTGATTTCTTTTGGGCAGTATTTTACCAACCAAGTATTGATTCAAAATAAAGAATTTTAGAAACAGTGAATGCATTTAAAACAATTTTGGGGTAGAACAAAAATAGGCTGAAGAGAAGGCAAAGTGGAATGTAATATGAAGTAGGAATATGTTAATTCTCTCATCTTGACTATGAATCAATAGATACTGCATAAAGTTGAAGTATGTAGGTAAAAAATCACCTTTCTCTCATCTGTCTCTTTTTTCCCCTACACACACACACACACACACACACACACACACACACTCACACATAAAGGTGAGATATTTTAAACTTTAGAGAGACCTATTATGAACTAAGTGGAAAACCCCACATTTTTCTGAAGTTGAATGATTACTTTGGTCACAGTTTAGTTTCTTCTGTCAAATTTAATTAAAATTAATTGTAATGGTTTAAATTTAAAACTAACACATAGAACACAATGCCAGTTTCTGGAAAATGGTTTTTATCTTTCTCTCCTCTTGATACATATGTATACAGAGATATCTGGACTATTGTTCAATCAGTGCTAACTGGTTATTTCTGTGGTAGAATTTTCAGGTGATTTTTAATTTTCTTTTTGTGCTATACTGAGTTGTTTTTGCTTTAAAATAATCATGGCATTCTTTGAAATTAAAAACTATTCTCAAAAGTCCATGAAGGATAATTTTTAAAGGTGTCAGAGTTGGAACTCAGAGTGGACATGCCAAGGAAGTAGTTGGATATATGAGTCTGAAATTCAGAGGGAAAGTCTGGATTAGAGATGATAAATTTGGGAGTTGGCAGCATGTAGATGATTTTCGAAGCTCAGAGGAATGAATGAGATCATCCTGAGAGAGATTCAAGGGAGAAAGGACAAGTGCTCAGGACCCCACTGTGTGATCTCCATCACTAGAGGAAGGATGGGGAGGGGCCTGCATTAGAGCCCAAAACACCCACACTCTTAGGAGGTAGAAGGAACCACCTACCTGTTAGCACTTGCAGAAGTCATGAAGCAGCCAGGCAATTTTGATAACATGCTGGGATACAGTTCAAATGTAGGGATTGGCCACCTGGATTTCATTCCAGAACATACTGTTCATTAAGTGCCTTCTACTTTTCTTTGCTCCAGACCTCACAAGTTCCAGAACTAGCAATTGCTTTACCTCCATTGGAGCATAATTTCAAGAATATCTGGGGTTTGGCTAATGTCTTGGTCTTTGAAGAGCTGCTGACTTTCAGCAAATGTGGCCAGTGTGTTTGGAGAGCACTTGAATGGTTTTTTAATGGGCCACAAGTAGCTCCTGTTTGATGAGTACTTTATCTGACTTGTGAGTTTAAAGAGAGCAGCCTCTGTAACAGTCGATATGTGTGTGTACATCACTATAACCCACTCAACTTGCAAACCTTTCTCCTGATTAGTTGGGAGTCTTTCTTGCAAGGCTAAAAATTTAAGCTTTTAAAACCTTGTTATCACCCAGCCGGGTGTGGCTCAGCGGTTGAGCATCGACCTAAGATCCAGGAGATTGGGCTTTGATTCTTGGTCAGGGCACATGCCCGGGCTGCAGGCTCGATCCTCAGTTGGGGGCGTGCAGGAGGCAGCCAATCAATGGCTCTCTCATTAATGTTTCTCTCTTTCTCTCCCTCTCCCTTCCTCTCTCTGAAATCAATAAAGATATATTTTTTAAAATTAAAAAAAAAAACACACCTTGTTATCTGTTGACAAGAGGTCAAGTTTGGGAGACAGGAAGCTTAGGTTGTTTTTCTCAGCTCGCCCCTTGAGGACAGCTGACTGCTGCTCCATCCACAGGCCTCACTTCGGTAGCCTGGAGAGCCCTCCCCAGTTAATTTCAGGCCAGCGCCAATCACAGCACTTCTCAGCTCTTTTTGGAGCTCATCAAGCTCATGTAGGGCTGAAGCTGCAGTCTGCCAGTCAGTGACCTCGGCCTTTGGTGGGTGATGACTGTTTCTGCCCGTTGCTGGGACCTGCCTCTGTGTCACTCAGCCTCTCTGTCAACATCCTGGCATTCAGCAGAGCCACTCGGATCCTCATGCTTCTCCTGGCACCCCCGCACACATCAGCACCCTTCAATCCTAGCCCCCCCATGCCAGGAGGGCCACACGTGCCCCTGGGTTGCTTGGCTGCTTCCTGTCTCACAGAAGTCATTCTCTGTGCTTTCCTAATCCTGGCACATCTGCCCCAGGGCCTTTGCACTGACATTTGCATAAGGACATTGAGTTTTCAAGTTGTGCACCGCATTTAGCGCTAGGGTTTGCAGGAAGTAGACTTGGATGTGGAACTGATTAGTTTTCCGATTTTCTCCCCTTCTAGGTAATACTTACTAATATTCAAAACAGAAGCCCTAAGCCTGGCCCTGCTCCCCACGATCAAGAACTAGGTTTTTTCCTAGAAACAGGACTTCAGAGAGCCCATGTCCTCTATTTCAAAAATGGGTAAGCCTTCTTCATTTTTTCTAAAGAAGGAGAATAGGAAGCCTTATAATGCTGTCTTTAGTTTAGTTATTTTAACCAGACAATTTAAAATATGAACTATAATTGGAATTTTTTTTTTAAAAAGAGTGAACATATAGACTCTTTTTTCTCTCCTCCACCTGGCTCTCTGTTTGTCATGAGATTTGAAGGTGGGAGAAGGGAGGGGGGCTTGTCTGTGAGTCTGAGTCAAAAGTATGGAGCACCAAGACCAGAGTGGGATCTGATGGGAGCTGTGCTGTATGCCGCCCTCCCGCCACGGGAAGGGTGCTGCACAGGCCTCCCCGCTGTGTTGGGGGAAAGGTAATGAACTGGGGACCCTGGCTCACAGGATCATCTTCTCAGAGTGGCTGATCCGTTCAGAGAATCGGATTTGCCACGTCTCAGATGGTTTTTGTGGAAGTGAGTGTGGCTGTGAGTCCACCCAAGAACATTTTCTACTTGAGCTGCCTTTGAAGAGGGTTTACGAAAGAGCTGAGAGCCTGAATGTAAGGGATAGAGCTCTCTAATGCATTTCATGTCTGTTTGCCTTTCTGTGTTGCTCTTACGAGAAATGCCACAATTCTGTTCCAAATCTCTTCAGCTGTCCCTTGTTTTGACATTGTGCTGCAGGATAGATGTGCATGAAGAACAACAGTAGGTATCCGGGTCCTCCGTAGCTCCTGCGAGGCTGTGCATGGAGGCCCCTGAGGCCTGCTCCCTCCCTCTAGGACCGAGTCCCAGCCTTGGATAAATGGACAATGGAGTCGCTCCCTCTTCATTGTTACGAGCTTCAAACCTTGGGGCGCAGCTCGTGGAAGTGGGATTTCATCTTCCTGGTGGCCCAGAACCACATGTGTCCAATTTCCATTTGCTGGGAGCGAATGCTTATTTCCCAGATCCTATTAAACTTCGGACAAGGCCTGCTTTGCGCTAAGGGCCACTGGTCCAGATTGGCATAGTCCACAACAGACACCCCAAGGTTTGGAATGGCTTGGTGGCTTTGGCACAAAGATGTGCTCAACTTTGATCTCATCTGCCATTGATTGAGATCATCTGAGTGATGGTGCATGTTCCCTAAGCTGAGTTTTGCTGTTTTAAAAAGAGGGGGAAGGGAGGGAATGTGGAATTTTTTTCTAGTGCCCTGTTTCTTCTCCCTTCTCACAATAAATGGTGGTCATTCCAGAGGAACCCCCAACCATTGCTCTCCCTGCCTCTAACCTGTGAGCGTGTGTGGTTGATGCCAAGTCCACAGACAGGAGTGAATTCCCTGGGGCTCTCAGGGAGCCACACCAGTCCCTTCTATTGAAAATGCTGTGTGTTCGATTGATGGGGGGGCTGGATAACACACTTTCATCTTTGAAGACTGTTCACTGAGGAGGGAGAAAGAAGCAGGGCTATTGGGCTCTGACCTCCTGCCATGAAATGGTTGCGCACTGAAATCCAACTAAGAAAAATGGGGATGAGATGTTTGTTATTATCACCAGATGATGGATTACATGCCGGGAATTGCTTACTGGCTCATTTCTCATTTTACCCAAGTTCAAGGAGATTCCCATTGATGTAGCCAAAGTCAAGGGACTGCTCAGCTTTGAAGCCTTTGCTCCTGTTTTCTTGGCCTCGCCCTCCTCTCTGTGCTGTAAAGACCAGGGGTGGCACTGGGTCAGCTGCTCGGCAGGGTCCTTGTGAGCTGCGGGGGCTCCGAAGGCTGGGATTGTGCAGCAGTAACACGGGATTGCTTTTCAGGGAGATGGTGGAGGCCAGTTTCGAGACCACAAAATATGAATGGGAGGAGAGAAACCTGTGGGAGGTTTTGGATGAGCCAAGTGCCATCAGGGTTATTACTCAGGGGCCAAGGGCCACACCTGGGGGTCATTTGTCAGCGGACGCCTACAGGCAGCGTCCCTGCATCGAGTGGAGGCAGATGGAGGCAGCTGCTGTCCCTGAGCCCAGTGCCTCACATAGTTCCATCTTCTGATGCGTTTGCTCCTTGCTTGTCTAACTCCTGTTTTGCTTTAAAAACGTGCACCTGGGAGGGCGTAATGGTCAGGGTCTGACAGGCTCAGGGATGGGGAAATGCATTGGACAAGACTTTTGCAATAAGAGACAGTTGGTAAAGCACACCGTTTTCTTAGAAATGCACACAAAGATACCCAGCTCTTTGGGTGTCATCCCTAGGGACTTAATGAGTTGTAGTAAATACTTCTATTCTTTTATAATTCTCCATCTTTTTCAAGAGTGAGCACCAGACTGGTGACCTTGCGTCTCCTTCAGAGAGAACCTGACCCCCGGACTGGTTCCTGGGTCCCTCCCAACCCTTAGACCCCACGGACACTTTTATGTGCCAAGGACTTTCCCTTCGTCGACCTTGCTCCTCAGGGCAGCACCTTGTCCATGTCCTCTGCACCTGTGGGGTCGGCAGTGTAAGTAGCATCGCCCCTGTTGTGCACACAGTGACCTGCCTTCAGTCCTTTTAGCACCACACCGCCGCAGTCCTCTGTGTGGAGGGGCTTGGTTGGACCCCCAGACTGTGGCCTTGTCCAGCACCCTGCCCCTCTGAGGGAGCACTGGACCCTGGAGTGAGACCTGGCCAGGGGATGGTCCCAGCCTCCGCTGACTCACTACATTTTCCCTCATGCCTCACCCACAGTGTGCCACAGATCCTGTTTCTTCTCCCTGCTCCAGCCCCTCTGCTCCCCGCTTTTCCTCCCCCTGCCTTTCCTTCCCCTCACCCCCAGTCCCCTTTCTGGTTGCCGTCCAGCCCCAGTGTCAATGGGCGCAGTCTGACTGGGAGCATGCTCACGTCTGTTCACAGCTGTGTCTCTTGTCCCTCCGGGTGGCAGCGGCAGGCCTGTTAGGGATGAAAATCCTGCTCAGGCTCTGCGGAGGGTGAAACCAGAGAGCCATAGCCTCCGAGGACCAGGCTGCTGCCCCTGAGGGCTCTCGAATCGCCTCACCCATGTCAGGCACTGGGCTGAGGGGCAGCCAGGGCCCTGGAGCCAGAGGGCCCTTCTCCCCGCTGGGTATCAGTTTTCTTTATCTGTAAAATGGGTCTAACCCCACCTACCTCAAGAGCCGTGGTGATGCGCAAAGCACCAGTGGAAACACTGGCAAGTGCCAGGCAGCCGGCAGTGGTAAATGGTAGCCTCCCGTGATGGCAGCGCCTGGCTGAGCCTGCAGCGGGACGTGGGGCTGCGTGAGGCCAGGCTCCGGCTGAAGTGGGCGTTCGTGAAGCAGGCAGCCGCCACTCATTTGACTGCTGAGCCGCACTCCACCAGGGTTTTCGAGGGGCCGCGCTTACGGTTACGGAGACGGCTGGTTTACGCGAGCCCTGCTGAAGGCGCACCACAGTTAGCTCGGGCAACACCTGATGACAGCATTCCCGAGGAGGAGGTGGGCTGACTGCGCTGACACAGTAGCATTGACTGTTCTTTGGGCAGAAGAACAGCCTCAGGGTGGAGAAATGAAATAGGAGAAGAGAAATGTCACACACACACCCCTTGAGTCCTTGCAGCCAGAATTGCAGAGAAGCTTGGGTCGGATGCCACTTATGTCCTGCAAGCCTTGGTCTCAGTGTCACTTCCTCCGGAGGCCTGGTCCAAGCACCCATCTAAGCAGGTGCCCTTCGTTACTTGCTCTCCTGGCACCTACCCATTTCCCAGCACTTATTACGGGTTATAACTATATACACTGGCTTACCGGTTTATGATGTCTCCCTCACCAGGCTGGACCCTCCCTGAGGACCTGGGTCATGTTCCTTAAGCTCGCCAGCAGAAGCTGGGCTGGGGAAAGGGAGGAGCGATGAAACAGGAGGAAGCGGTGGCATTGCATGTCGGTCACTTCCAAGAAATGCTGTTTCCTTTTCCATTTCCTCTTCTAAAGTAGAGTTGCTGCTGGAAAGGTGCTGGAAGACTAAATACCAGGTCAAGGAGGAGAGAACTTATTTTTCAGATGTGGAGAAGCCACTGGAGCACAGGCTGGGTCTCAGGAGGGCAAGAGCAGGGTAGTTCTTTCGGCAGGAGTCCAGTGCCAGCAGGGTCACCTTCACCATTTCAGTTGGACGGGGCTCATTTTGCTTGGTTTTTGGCTGGAGGCGACATTCTGACCTGAGCATTGACTAAGAGGAGGATGGATGATACGGGACAGGGAGGGACGGGGAGGGAGGCTGTGTAAGGGGACTCCCTCCTTTACTGCCGCAGCTTCAGAAGGAAGCTTATAGAACAGTGTGAGCCTTGCAGCCTGGCCAGCCTGGGCCACCTTGGTGGTGCCACATGTCACTCATGTTACATGTTTGGAAGACTTTTTTTTTTTTAATAGTTTTTTTTTTTAATTGATTTCCGAGAGAGAGATAAAAACATCAATGATGAGAGAGAATCATCAATCAGCTGCCTCCTGCATGCCCCCTACTGGGGACTGAACCCACAACCTGGGCATGTGCCCTGACCTAAAACTGAACCACTGAGCCACACTGGCTGGGCTAGAAGACTTTTGATCAATGTAGCTTAATGTGCTAAGCACTTCACATGAATCATTTCACTACTAAGGAAAATTTTCGTGATAGCTGAAAATCCTGGAGCTCAGATGTGTGAGCGCACATTTGTACTAGTTACTGCCCTTTATAAATGAGGAATGCGATCCAGAGAAATCAATGTCAGTCCGTAGTCATTCAATAAATTTTTATCAAGAACCTCGCTAGGTTACTTCTAGTGCCAAACACTGTTCTAAGTGAACAAGTCCGGCCTAGTCACTGCTTTTGTGGAGTTTACACTTTGGTTGGGGAAACAGAAACAGTCAGTAAACACGGCAATATGACTTACTCAGGGTCACACAGTGGTCGGTGGCAGAGCTGGGACCTGCATGTCCTCGGACACCCAGTCCAGGTTTCTCACCTCTCGGACCATGTTGCCCACCTGAGCAGCACAGCGCGAAGGAGTACATTACACTTAGAAAATAAGGACTTTTAAAAGCCAGTCTAGATGTAATTATTTATGTAACAAAAAGTGTCAGCCAGTTTCCTCTGTTGTGTCTAAATGTATACTAGGTCTGGCTCACCCCTTAATGCCATCAAACTTTAGTATGGAAACAAAGGGATCTTTGTCAATTTTAATTTCGAAACTCCAAGACCACTTTTGGTGATGGATTGTGGGGCCAGGTCATTGTTTTCAGTATACTTCCTAAGTGCTAGTCCTTAGTGAGTGTTGAATCCTGTGCCATCTGGAAGCTTTGTTCAGCAGGACAGGTGCATCCATGTTGATTTGTCCTTGGCTTCAGCAGAACTGGGAGGTGATTCTAGGCTCCCAAAGTGCAGGGGGTGGGGTGGGGTGGGGATGACATCTGTGTGCTCCATTGTGTGTGCCCCACCTGAAGTTTAGTTTCCTTTATTAGCAGATATTTGACCCCCTTTACTCACTTCGCCTGGTCTCTACCCCTCCCCAGGGTCATTTTTAACATAAGCAGTGTTGCCTAGTAACATAATTGACATTTTATCTTTATTAGGTTTCCAGGGAAACAGAATTGGAAAGTTAACCTAAGGTCAAATTCTCAAGCAGAGGAGGAAAGGAATTTGTTAACCCTTTGTCCACATTGTATTTTTTCCTTACCTAACTTGTTTACTGTCTCTCATCCCTGGGATGTCAGTCCCTCTGTGGTGGGAATTTTGTCTGTTGTGCTCGGGGAGGAATCTGTCTTGAGCACTGTCTGGTATATAGTTGTGCGAATGAATGAACTTCTCATTTCCAGCCGAGGCGGCTGTGGCTCACCGGTGCCTAGCAGTTGTGTTTCTTTAAAGTGAGTTAATGCAATGTACATTTATTGAAAGCTGGGTGTATTTATTGAGCACTGTGCTAGGTAGGCCCTGGGAAATGTAAGGATGGACAGAACCACTGGACCGGCTTCATGGAACCTACTGCTTTGATGACCGCATCTTGGTGGGAAAGAGGGAGATACTCACTGGCCGTCTGGGCCTTCCTGCACATGACGTCCTGTTAAAAGAGGTGAAGTGGGCCAGGCGTCAAATGATTTCCCCGATCTCAGGACGAAATAACATAGCTCAGTTGGTTGAGCCTCATCCCGTGCACCAAAAGGCTGCTGGTTCGATTCCTGGTCAGGGTACACGCCCAGGTTGTGGGCTCGATCCCCAGTAGCAGGCGTGCAAGAGGCAGCAAATCAGTGTCTCTCCCCCTCCCCCTCCCCCTCCCCCTCTCCCTCCCCTCCCCCTCTCCCTCCCCTCCCCCTCTCCCTCTCCCTCCCCCTCTCTCTCCCTCCCCCTCCCCTCCCCCTCCCCCTCTCCCTCTCCCTCTCCTTCCTCCTCTCCCTCCTCTCCCTCTCCCCCTCCCCCTCTCTCTCCCTCCCCCTCTCTCTCCCTCCCCCTCCCCTCCCCCTCCCCCTCTCCCTCTCCCTCTCCTTCCTCCTCTCCCTCCTCTCCCCCTCCCCCTCCCCCTCTCCCTCTCCCTCTCCTTCCCCTTCTCTCTCAAATTATTAAAAATATATTTAAAAAAAAAAAGAAATAATACATTTTCTGGGAAGGTCATAGGGACCTCTGTTTTCTGCCCTATCTCTGAGTTTGAGGGGTATTTACAATGATGGTGGCTTTATTATAAGAAACTCCTTCAGCAGGCCCTGGCAGACTCTCATTTCTGGAAGCTCCTAGCGTGGCAACATTTTGGTGCTGTAGGCTTCCTTACGTCAGCCTACCTTGCATGCACGTCTGGACGGGATTCCAGAGCTCCCACAGCAGGGAAGAGAATTATCGTCTTCTGTGGTTTAGTTGTTTGAGAACATTTGCTCCCAGAGCCTCCTAGACCCACATTTTTATAAAATATGTGGCTCTTCGAGTTGAACCCTCACGGGCTGAGTGAAGCTGGACCCAGAGACACAGGAGTGTTTTAGCGTGGCCTCTATAGGCAACCCCTCAAGGGCAGACCATTGAAATGATGCATGTGTGTTGGGAAAGAGGAATTCACATCCTGTCTGGCCAGAAGGAAGCCAGATTTCACCCTCTCTGACTGTGGGGAGCTTTCTTGGTAATTCGGTGACGTCTGTGCCGCAGAGCAGGTCCTGCTGTATCTGCTGGGAAGGAGTGTGGGAAAGCACCCCGATCTGGCTTGTGGTTAACCTGCCTCTTCCCTCCCCTGGTTTAGGTGTCAAACGCATTAATATTTTACACGAGGGCAGGGTGGGGGTGGAGGCCCCAGCTCTTTTCAAGGGATACTTCCTACCTATTTCTTTTAAAATCATTGTTTTTCTCTCCATTTTTTCCCCAGAGGTATTTTTAGTTGACTCTTAGAGAGAGATTGAGCTAAAGCCCAGAAAATGACTGAGACATCTTTGGAGAATTTCTGACTTTTTTTAGGAAACACTAGAACCTTCTGTTGAAAATGAGGGGGGCTGTAACTTTTCCTACAAATACCTGCCATTATATTTGTGTGGCAGTGTCTGCCATAGATCTGCACACCAATAAGGAAATCTACGATAAAATTGTATGTTCTCATAGGACAATCCTGCATTAAATGATAAGATTTTTAAAAAATAATGAATTATTTCTTCCGATTGTTGTTTGGTTCCCCACCTTCCCCTCTACCCTAGGCGTGAATCCTGCCGCCTTGTTCTCAGGTGGCTTTGGCGGCCACTTGCTAGGCCCGGCACATGCACACTGTACCTTCCTCCGCCGTCCTCACTCTGCTGCCAGGTGCTTGGCTGGCGGCCGTGGTGGCTGGTCTTCCTTTGAATCGGGCGGGTCAGCCATCTCTGCATGTTGGAAACAAGCAGCTAAAATATCAGGAAGAATCCAGTGTTGTGTTTTTTCCAAAAAATACCCAGAAAATCTCATTAGCCAGACTCGGTAAAATCTCTGAATTACAGATTTTATTTTTTTTAAGATGCAGTTTTATTGCTTCTCAAGTACATTTTGAGCTGGTTAAGAAAAAGAAATACTGCCTACTCGATTCTGTGAATGTTTGTTGAGAGTCTGCTGGGGCCAGTCACTAGGGCAGGCTCCGGAGGTTTGAGATGGATATAGATGTCCTTTGAGCTCCATGAAGGATGGGATGGGGGTGGGGAGGAAGCTACTTGCCTGGGTGAATTCATCAAGGTTTTCAGAAGAATTGACACTTGCCCTTGGTCTGTGAGGAGGGTTGAGATCCACCATATGACTGGTCAGATTTCCCCGTGTTAGGGAGGACTGGGGAGGGAACAGGGGAGGCAGTCGTGGTTGAATGCTAGGCCTCCCAGACCAGATACACTTTATAAGCTCTTGAGAGTCAGTGTTGTCTAGTGGTCAAAGAGCACGGACTCTGGGGCCAGCTGCCTCGGTTGGAATCCTCCCTCTTATATTTACTGTGACCTCGGCAAGTAATGTAGCCTCTCTGTGTTTCAGTTTTCTCACTTGCAAGCGGGGCATAAGAACAGAACCTACTTCACAGTGTTGTTAGTGGATTAGGTGACTTAGTAATGATAGCGTGTGCGGACTGCATCGGGCACATAGTAAGCACTCTGCATGGGCTAGACAAATAAGTCAGCAAAACCCTACGGAGCAGAGGGTTCGTCGGCTCCTTGGACGGAAGGGTAAGAATTGGCAGCTGACATCTGGGAAGGTGATAACAGTGGCAGCATAGTTTTGGATTTTCTCATATATCCACATAGAAAAGACACAGAAACCACAAAGGAAAACCAAAGCCCATGGACAACATTTGCGGCAAAACTAGGTAACAGTATACTCATGAATCCCTAAGGACACGCTGATGGGGACAAATTACCAACAGCCGCAGAGCAGCATGTAATCTGCATGTGTGTGGGTGAGAGCAGAAGGAAGCAGTGGGCATCTGATGGACCGGAGAGCAGGAGACCCTAACAGCCAGCAGGTATTTATCGGAGTGCTCCTCTGGCCAGTTTGAGAGCAGCAGCTGAAATGGGAGAGTTTTGCCAAGGACGGTCTGTGGGGCGGGAGCAGTCTGGCCCTTCTGACCCAGTAGGGCTCCACTGGGACTGGGCCCCACGATGAGGCAGAACTGCTGAGAGTGGAATGAAAATGGACCAAGAAGTGACAAAAGAACGAATAGGTAGAGCTAAAGGTGGGGAAAAGGAAGACAGCTAGGAATTAGCAGAAAGCAAGCGGCTATATGTATTTTTTAGCAGCTTTATTCGGGTATAATTTGTATATAAAAAAATTCACATGCTGTAAATCTGCAGTTTGTTTTTAATAAATTTGTACAGCAGCACAATCATCTGTACAATTCAGCTTTAGAACATTTCCGTCACCCTAAGGAGTTCTTCAAGCCTGTTTGCAATCTGTCCCCACTCCCACCTCCAGCCCCAGGCAACCACTGATCTGTTATTTGTCTCTGTACATTGGCCTTTTCTAGAAATTTTACATAAGTGGAATCATAGAATATGTAGCCCTTTGTTTCTTGCGTCTTCAACTTAGTATAATGTTTTCGAGGCTCACCCACGTGGTGGCATGTATAGGTCCTTCCTTTTTATCATTGAATAGTGATTCCATTGTGTGGATGTGCTCTGTTTTCTTTGCCCACTCGCCAATCCACGAACATTTGGATTGTTTCTACTTTTGGGCTATTATGAGTAACTCTGCTATGAACATTTGCATACACATTTTTCCTCAGACATACGCTTTCATTTCTTTTGGATAGCTTCATAGGCATGGAGTGGATGGGTCATATGATAAATTCATGTTTAGCTTTTTAAGAAACTGCCAAACTATGTTTTCCAAAGTGGCTGTGCCACTTTACGTTTTCACCAGCGAGTTCCAGTTCCTTCCATTCTCGTCAACACTTGGTGCTGCCAGCTTTTAAATTAGAGCTGGTCTAGTGGGTTCGTGGCTTTGATTTCCATTTCCCTAATGAGTAATGATGTTCAGCAGCTTTTCCTGTGCCTGTTAGCTATTCTTATGTCTTCTGTGGTACAACATCTGTTCGGATATTTTGCCCTGTTCTCGGTTGGCTTGTCATAATCAAGATGCAAGTCCTTTATCAGATACGGCATTTGCAGATATTTTCTGCCAGTCTGTGGCTTGTAGTCGTGTTTTAATGATGTCATTTAAAGAGGAAAAGTTAATGAAATCCAATTTTTCAGTTTTTCTTCTATGAATTATCTTTTTGGTGTCATATCTAAGGCATTTTTAGCCGATCCAAGACCACCAAGATTTTCTCCTGTGTTCTGTTCCACAAGTTTTATTGTTTTAACTTCTCCATATAGGTCTTTCAGAGTTAATATGTGCGTGTGATATACGATAAGAATCTGAGTTACTCGTTTTTGCACCTAAATATCCAGCTGTCTAAGCACCCTTTGTGGCAACGTCTTCTCCTTTCCTATTAAATTGCCTTGGCAAATTAGCAAAAAAACTAATTAATTGAATATAAATGTAAAAGTTTATTTCTGGAGTCTCTGTTTTGTTTCACTGATTTGTATGTCTATCCTTAAGCCACTACCATGCTGTCTTGAATATATAGCTTTATAGCAGGTTTTAAAATATAGTGTAAGTCTTCCAACTTCATTCTTTTTCAAAATTATTTAGGCTGTTTTCAGTCCTTGACATTTTTATATACATTTTAGAATCGTCTTTCAGTTTCTACCAAAGAAGCTGCAGCATTTTGGTAAGGACTGCAGTGAGTCTCCCGATCAATTTAGGGAGACTTGCCACATTGACAGTAGTGAATCTTCCGATCCAAGGTCCCTCCATTTATTTAGATCTTTAATTTCTCTCAAAAAAGTTCAGTAGTTTTTATTGTACAGGTTTTGAATTTTTGTTAAATTTATTACTGAGTATTTTATTTATTTTATACTATTACGAATGAAATTGTCTTCTTAATTCTATTTTCAGATTTTCCTTTGCTATTATATAGAAATACTGTTGATTTTTGTATATGGATGTTGTGTCCCGCAACCTTGCTGAACTTAGTAATTGGTTCTTGTAATTTTAAAATAGATTACTTAGGATTTTTACATACGGGGTTATGTCATCTGTGAATAAAGACAGTTTTACTTTCTCCTTTCTGAACATATCTTTTATTTCTGTTCATTGCCTCATTGCACTTTCTAGAACCTCTGATACAATATTGAATGCGAGTGGTGAGAGCAGACGTCTTTATTGCGTTCCTGCCTGATCCTAGGGAGAAAGCGTTCGGTCTTTCACCATTAAGCATCATGTTAGCTGTAGGTCTTTATAGATGCCTCTTGTCTCTAGTAATATTTGTTCACTTAAAGTCTCCTCGGATATTAACAGAGCCGCTCCAGCTACTTGAGGTTACTGTTTACATAGTGTATCTTTTTTATTCTTTTGCTTTCAACCTCTTTATGCCTTTGAATTAAAGCATCTCACACCTGTTATAGATAGCGAACAGTTGCATCTTACTTTTATCTATCCAGTAAAAAATGTCTGCCTTTTGATTAGAGTGTTTAATCCATTCACGTTTAATATAACTAATTTGATATTGGATTTGCATCTGTCATTTGCTTTCTTTTCTTTTTCATATGTCTCATGTCTTTTTTGATTCTTTGTCCTTCCCTATTACCCTCTTTTGTGTTAAAAAAAATACTTTTTAGTATTGCATTTTAATTACTGTGTTAATTTTTTACCTGTATTTTTTTGGAAAAATTTTATGGTGATTTCTCTATGAATTACAGTATACATCTTACATTGCCACCATATACTTCAGGTTAATTCTGACTTAATTTCAGTAAAATATACAGCTTGGCTCTAATATAGCTTCATTTCTTCCCTTCCCTGTGTTGTTAATGTCTATATGTTATAAAACACCACAACGCAGTACAATAATTATTCCTTTATACAATCTTATTTTTAATAGAAATTAAAAGAAATGATTTTAAAGTATATTTATACAATATTTTATATTTATCCACATATTTCCACTTCTGGTACTCTTACTAATTTATTATTGTGGATTCAAATCACTCTGTTGTCATTTCCATGTAGCCTGAAGGACGTCCTTTAAATCTTTATATTGGGTATGTCTATAGCTATGAAGTCTCTCATTTTTGGTTTAGTTGAGAATGTCTTTATTTTGCCTTCTTTTTGGATGACAGTTTTACCATCTACAGAATCCTTGGTGATAGTTTTCTTTTTATTTCAGCACTTGGAGTACATCTTCCTCTGTGTCCTATTAGGCATCACTGTTAATCTTGTTGTTCCCCTGTATGTGAGTGTTTTCCGGTTGTTTCTTTCGAGATGTTTTCTCTGTCTTTCAGCACTTATATAATTTTGTGTCTCTTTTTCTTCAGTCTTTTCTCTCTGTTCTTTGGATTGGATAATTTTTATTCATTTACCTTTAAGTTCAGTGATTTTTCTGCTGTCTCAAAGGCTGCTGTTGAGCCCTTTTAGGGAGTTTTTTATTTGAGTTATACTTTTAACTCTAAAATCCCCATTTGCCTCATTTTTACAGTTTCTATTTCTCTGTTGAAATTCGCTATTTGCTTAGCCATTACGATCTTATTTTAATTTTTAAAGATAGTTTCCCATAATTCTTTGATCAGACTTCTAATAGCTTCTTTGAGGTCCTTGTCTTCTAAATTCAACATGTGGGCCCCTTCAGAGTGAGTTTGTGTTGACTGAATGTAGTCACACTGTCCTATATCTTTGTGTGTTTTATAACAGATACAGCACAGCCGTGAGTTTAAAAATAGAAGAGAATGCTGATGGCATATGCAGAAGATAAGTTTTTTAACTTTTCAGGAATCACAACGATGGCGGCATTATTAGTATTGCTCTCCTGAAATGTTTTATGTCGCATAGAGTAGAGAAAACGAATACTTATAGAATGCTCTGACTCTGTTAGCCCCTGTGTCCTTGAGAACCAAGATGCTTGGTATGGGACAGAGGCAAAATAGACTTAAGATAGGAGAAATCAAGGAAAACCTCTAGTCCTCAGTTTGAATGACTGACTTGGAAATATCAGTGTGAACTCATGAGGTATTTGTGTGTGTGTCTGTATATGTAAGTGTGGGGGCAGGTGTGTCTCTGTACACTTACAGGGTAGGGCAAATGTAGGTTTACAGATGTGAGAACGCAAAACACAGTTTATTCTTGTATTATTATTTATTTATTATTGTATTATTTTCCTTGTGGACAACTGTAAACCTGCTTTTGCCCCACCCTGTATACACCCGTGTGTATATGTACACTTGTATGTGCGAGCGGGAGGAGCAGGAGGAGGGCGACGGGAGGGGAGGCCTCACCCCGTGACTGACTCTGCAGCAGTGAGCATCCCGAGCGCCTAGATTGTGATCTTGCAACATTTCCCAATAAAAGAAACCTCATTCCAGTTCTGGACAAGGAAATAAATAAGATGAGCCTGGAACATCTTTGCATACCAGACTGCAAGGAAGCTGTCAGAGATTTCTAGGGTCATGTGAAAAGAATTCAGGCCAAATATGGGACAGTTTGAATTTCAAGACGAGTAGAAATTGCAACAGACTCATCAACTGTGTTTCTATTTCGGTATGTAGCAAAGTAAATTAAAAGAACCAAACATTTATCCTGCCTTTACTATATGACTTAGAAAGCTATATATGAGATCAAAGAAAACACTTCCCTATAAGTGTTCAGCTAATAAGTGAAAATGCAGTGAAAGAACTAGAATGTCATCATTTTGTTAACTCCCAGTAAATTAACGTGTCTAACCACTGAGAAATCAGGGGCTGCTGACATCAAAAGAAGAGCGATACCCAGACTCGACGTGCCTCCTGATAGACGAGTACCCCCTTGGCAAAGTCTCGCAGAAGGACTGACCCCGAACTGGTCACTCCTCGAAATCCAACTGCCAGCTGCAAGAACTCCTGAGAACGGAGGAATGTAGTGAACTGGACCACGATAGTGCAGCTGTGCAGCCAGCGGGACACTCTCCAGATCCAACGGTTCAGATTCTTTAACAGAGAAAATCCAAGGAAAAGAAAGAGCTAGAAAGGGAACCTGTAGATTAGGAGAGATTTTAAAGATTCATCAAGTAAGAAAAAAAATGTGGGCAAGACTAAACCGCAATGTAGGGATGCATATGGGAGTGACTGAGGCATCTGGAAGTGGAATGAAGCGACTGCTGGAAGCCAGGGTAGCAGTTACTTTTGGACGGAGGGAGGGGCCTGTTCACTGGGAGAGGGTGAGTGACAACGGTCTTTTTGACCCCCCCGTGGGTGGTAGTTATAAGGGTGTTTGCCTTATAATAATTCTCTAAGCAATATATTTGTGTGTGTCTTCTTATGGCTTTCCGTATCTGTATTTCATACAATAAAAAGGTTAAAAAAGAATGGAAGGGGGGACAGTAAAAGATGGGATAGAACAATGCCCCCATGGGCAGGAGGGATCCCTGCACTGGGAATCAGGAGGTCAGGGTTCTGGTCCTGGCTCCTCCCCGCACTCACCGAGCCTTGGGCAGGCCTCTCCCTTCCCCACTCTGGGACTCAGTTTCCCTCTCTTCAGCTGAAGGTAACGAAGCCGAGCATGCTTCACTAGGTTGGTGGGAGAACCATCTGGAGTAATGGGCTGGGACATGGCCTGGAGCGAGAGTGTCGCCTCCGCAGGAGATGATGATGACGATGGCTGACATGTACTGAGCAGTGGCTGTTACCCCTGTAACCCTCACAGCAGCCCTGGGAGCGGTGGGTGTGCAGCCAGGCCTTCTCCTTTCCTCACGCGTGAGGGCCCCTGAGTCCTGAGGGGGCCAAACGCCTTAGGGCCTCTCTTGATGAGAGAGTAAAATAGCTTTTAACTGTCTTGTCAGTGATTTATTAGTAAGTGTCAGCTCTTGGCGATGGCTTAGAGGGGCTTGAAAATAGCTCATTCCCCTGAACAAATTAAATATTCGCCCCCCGGATCACACTGGCCCGCTGATGTGCTCAGCAAAGCTTTGCCTCTGTAGGTGGCGCACGGGTGCCGTGGAGCTACCGTCCGAGTGATTGCTGTGAATTTTCACTGGGAAGGGCCCCAGTGAATGAGGCAAGGACGAGAGAATTTAATTTAGAAGCTCGTCCTAAGGTCTTGCAGACAGACCCATTTCCGTATTGTCATTTTGTCGGCGTTAGCCCCTTGGTCTGTCTTCCTTCCGAGTTCGGTCTCGGCTGCGTCTGTCATCCGCCCCCACTGGAAGGGCCGCGAGTCCCGTCCCACGCAGAGGCTCCATCTCGCCCTCCTGCTCCGACTCCTCTTGCTTCTCTCCTGCCTCTGCGGTGCTTTGTTTTTGTCACGGGAGTCAGTCACAGTTTCCAGCTTGTTTGTGGGCTTTTCTGCGTGACAGGGATCAGCGTCAGCTCTCTGGGCCCTGGAACGAGATTGGGCCCGTGGCAGACACCAGCTCTCCTGTTTGCGGGCTGCGTGAAGGTCACGCACGTTACGTAACTCCTCGGAGCCTTTGCTTCCTCACGCATAAAGCTGCAGAAGGTACTAAGTGAATACTTGTTGATTGAGAAGAAAGCCTTGACATAGTATATAACAGAAAACAGTTCTGATTTGCACTATTTCCTGCTAAACCAAAGATACACAAACATACCAGTGGCTGGTTTGGGCTTCTGCCGGATAAGTGTTTATCTGTGGAGCGGAGAGCCAGATGGTAGGTGGTGGGAGGGAGCGATGGCTGGGCAGTGGGACGTTTGCCGTGATTTTCAGCACGGCCGGGAGCTTTGCAGGTGTCCTGTTAACCAGGCATTGGGCATAGGCATAGTCCCATTTTACAGGTGAGGACACCACGTCCCTGCCCCTCTGTGCGTGCCTGGCACCCGGCGCGGTTTCCCTTTGCCGTGTTTCCACGCCTCATGGTCCACTCTCCCTTCCCCTTCTCATGGTCACGCTCAACCTTTCCCTTTTCTTCCTTTCTACCCCCAACTTGTTAGCCTTCGCCAGGCCCACGCACGTCACCTGGCGCCACTCACGAGAATGGGGAGAATCCCGGTGGCCCTGTGCCGCCGCAGGCCCAGCAGGAGCGCCCTGTTTCCCCCGAGCAACCCGAGCCGCTTTTGTTTGCCAGTTGCCCAGCAAAGCGCCTTCTTTCCTGGTGAGTGGACGTGGCCTGGTTTGGGGCAGGACGCCGTAGGCAGGCCCAGGCCCGAGCACCGCCCGGCGGTGGCTCCACTCCTGTCCCCTCCCGCCTCTCCTCACCCGCGCCTGCTGCCTGCTTGGCTCCTGAAGCCATTTGGACCAGTCACCCCTACATTTAAACGTTTGTTTAGTTTTTTTTAACTGAGTCCCTCGGGCTTTTTTCGTCAGCCTTTGAAATATTGTCGCCAGAGGTTGTTTGTTCCCGCAGTCCTGTTTTCTGCTGATTAGAGTGGGCGCGAGCATGTGCTCTTACCCTTACTTAGCTGTCAGCTCAGGGGTGGTACGTTTGGAAGGACTGTCCTCCCCTGACGTCCCTTGTGCCTTTCTCCATCTCCACAGCCCAGCTGGTGGACGAACAGGAGAGTCAAAAGTCCTTTTGCGTTTGTGACTGTGCCGCTCAGAGCTGATTAGTGTTTGAAGGCATGTTGGGAGCAGACCATCTCTACCCCCTGGACAGTCTGTCTTCTCTTTGATTATTGACCTGGGAAATGGATACTAAATAGGCCTGGTGTTCATCAGTGTCCTGTGCCGTTGACCGTGAGCAGGTTGTACGGAGCCCCAGCCACTCCTGCTCTCCCCCCACCTTCCTCCAGCTCAGCCGCACTTGCAGCCAGCGCTCTCCTCAGTGGAGGTGAATTGCGTTGTCAGCTTTGTTTTACGCTCTCATAAAACCCTGGTGGTTCAACCACCCAAACTGCCAATTTGAGCCACTTAAACCACCCTTAGTGGCTCAGCCACTCAAGTGCACATTTTTGAGTTTGGCCTGGCCCTGTTGATGGATTCAGAAGGATCTCCTGTTAGCTGAGATAGGATCTCTGGTGTTAACTGAGATACCAGCACCCTCAGTTCCTCTGCTCATCAGTGCTGCACTGGGCCTGTGGCCTTTGGTGGACACTCTGCACTCCTCCCCATGGACACCGGCACTCTTAGGAGATGTCACCATCATTTCCTGGGAGAGTGACCGCAGAGTCCCAAAGAAGGAGCATTTTTTCTGTCCTCACCTGACATCAGTTGTCGTTTGTTATTGAGGATGTGGTAGGCTTTCCAATAAATAGCAAAAGGAGTGAATGGATCCAACTAGGGAATGCCCTGCAAAATTAAGTGGTTCCAAAGAAATAAAACAGACTTCCATATGCTATAAATTGACTAGAAGGTAGATTCCAGAATTCCAAAACCGTTTGCGCAATGGTGAGTTTGAATAATAGTAGTAATAATGGCAAACACTGCAAAAGCACTTACTACACGTATTAACCCATTTAATCCTTGCAACCAATCTATGAGGGGGGCACATTTGTTATCACCATTTTACAGATGAGGAAACTGAGGCATGGGCACTTTCCTGAGATCAACAGCTAGTGAGTTGCAAAGCCTGGATTTGAGCTCATGCAGCCTGGCTCCAGAGTCCCTGTTCTGTTTTGTCTAAGTTTAAGTATATGGACAAAGGTTGGATTTCCTGGTGAACACTTTGGAGAGCAGTCCTATATGTCAGATTCTGTTAAATATTTTATTAGACTGAGGAGTCCAACTGTGTTTAGCTTCTAGGGTTAAGTTGAGCATCATCACAAGTTCATGGGGAAGCATGTTTGTCGGCTGCCTCACTGTTGCCTCCCCTGTGCACAGTAAGCTGAGGTAGTAAAAGTATATATTTATTTATTCTCACCCAAGGAGACGTTTATTAATTTGAGAGAGAGGGGAAGGGGGAAAGAGAGAGAAACAGCGATGTGAGAGAGGAACATTGATCAGTTGCCTCTCAGATGTGCCCTGACAGAGATCGAACCCACCACCTAGGCGTGTGCCCTGACTGGGAATCAAACCCACAGCCTCTTGGTGCACAGGACAGTGCTCCAACCACCTGAACCATCTGGCCTGGGCTCGCATATGTGTTTCGAATGAGGATTGATATCCTTTGCTTCATTGCCAGTAGCTGGAGAGGAAGGACATGGGCCTGGGCAAGCCTGGCCCCGTTTCTTTTTCCTTGGAGACTGGGGGTTGGGCGAGTGGGAAGGAATGGCCAGAAGGCTGAGGGTCTTCTGCCTGAGCTCCCGGAGCGGCGTGTCCAGCTTTCATCCGTAGGCCTTCCGCACGCCACGTCGGAAGCACCTGTTTGCATGTCCCTGTCGCGACTCCGAGAGGGCTCCCTGGGCCTTTTCTGATTTGTACTTATGCTGCCTGCTGCCTGGCCAGCTGACCGAAACACCAAATTGACTCTGCTTTTGTCACGAGGGAGCCTCAGTTGCTGAGGTAGTCAAAAAAATGTTGTTAAGCCTAGTACAACTCTCATTAAGTTTGAAAGACTTCCAGAAGCTTCGCCCGCTTGTTCACATCCCAGCGTGGATGGTTGTCACACCCTCCGCCGCTATATCCAGGCTGCAGCTGGCTCGCTCCGTCGGTCAGAGAGAGTCCTTTGCTAACGAGGCCAAGGTTGTGGGTCTGATCCCTGGCCCCCGACTGCAGCGAGCCATCTGTCTTCACAAATGCATGTCATTGGATCCGAGGCGAAGAGTGTGTACAGAGGCCAGGAGCTGGAGCCGGCTCGGGGAAAACAGCTCCCTGACAGCCGGCCAGGAGGCCTCTCGGACTGTGAAGGATGTCTTTCCCTTCTCCCACGCTCCAGAGCTGGGCCTCTGGTTTTGATTTTAGACTTTTACAAATAGATGGCATGAAATGGTTACATAAATGAAAGGGAAGAAGCTCCCAAGCTTGAGAACTAAGAGAAGTGGACCTAGAGATGTGCGACACATTTCTGTTTTTCTGGGGTTTTAAGTGTCGACTGTGTTCAGCATACCCGATGGGCATATCTCGTGACGTAAGAAGTATCTGCTTCATTTGTTCCCTTGGGAATCAAGAAAGCTCTTCTCAGCAAAGGGACTGGGGAAGGGATTTCAGAATATAAGACTGTGCTCACTTTTCGGGGGAGGGGCACGCAGGTTACCTAGCGTCGCTGGGTGCCCCGTTGGTTCTGAGGCAGTTGGGATGTGGAGAGGTGGGTACAAGAGGGCCTGTGCTCTCAAGGTGGTCACAGTTTGGTTGAAGGACAGACATAAATGCAAATGAAAATCAGTGTGTCACGTGTCACCCATGTTCAGAATGCGCGCACACCTGTTGGGAGCACCCAGGATCAATGCCTTGCCTTCCGGGAGAAGCTGGGAAAAGGTCCCCAAAGGTAGCCTTTGACCTAGGTCTTGAAGGGTTACTTAAGCTCCTTAGGACAGAGAGGGGAGCATGTGTAAAGGATACGGCAGGAGAGTTTCCCTGAAGTGTCTGGAAGGTGTCTTTTTAAAAAAATCTCAAAATCCTCATTATCCACATAGCTGCCTAGAAGCTGTCAGGCCAGGCATGCCCGCGATGTCGCTTGGTACAGGCTTGTCACCGCTCCCCTGGGCACCCGTGCTGCAAAGCCACCGAGGGCACGAGACACGTTCTGTGTAAGAGAGTGCTGTGCCGAGCTGCCTGCCAGTCGTGTGCAGTGCGAACGGGGCAGGAAACAGGTAGAAAATACATCCCCTGTGGCCGGGCTTCATCTGGCTCGTAGTAGTTCTGAATTTCATTCGTCCCGTGAATACTTATCAAGAACTTTCTGTATGCCAGGCTCGTCTCAGGGACTTGGGACATATCAGTGAGCAAAACAAGTATCTTGGTCCTCGAGGTGCTTCCGTTCTTACGGGGATGTGAAGCCTCTAAGCCCCCTGAGGCGAGGATGGTGGCCTTTGCTCGCCAGTGGACCCTCGGGGACAGGCCTGCGGGTCAGTGATGCTCAGTGAATGCGGGAATAACCTGCCACTTAGGATTCCAGAGCGACAGTTGGTAAGAAAGAACATGGAAGGAGCCAAGCGATTTCCCAGCTCTGAGAGATCTGTGGTGTTGCCTTGTTCTGTGGCTGACCTTTAGTTATGAAGCCTCAACCACGGAGAAGGGAGAAGAAATAGTGAACATACTCTAACAGGGTACCTTTTATTACCCAGGCATTTGACATCCAAAACAAAAAGTATTTTATTCACATCAGAGCTTGGTGTTTACATAACAGTGACAGTGGATACTGAATTTAAGTGTATCCGTGGCCTGGGCCAAAGTCTGAGGTCAGAAGATAATTTGGAAGGATAAGTTAAGGGGAAGAATTGTATTTTTCCTTCTTACTCCCAAGAAGTGACAAGAGAAAGAACAAAGCCATCTCCGGAGCCTGCTGTTGAGGTAACGCCCTTCACGAGGCAGCCCGGTTCTCAGCCTCTGAGTTTCCCGTTTTGGTTTGGATTTGGGGGCTCTGGCCTCCTTTCTGTATACATCTCCCCCTTGGTAGGATAGCACAGGGGCCCCGATGACAGCACCGAAGAGCTGAGAATGGGGTTCAGAGTCGTGGACAGAAGCAGGCGCTGCTGCAGCTCGTACGCAAGAGTATCCATGGGAGAGGCCAGCCTTCGAAGGCGCTGCGGGCCCAGGCCCGACGGCAGGCCACGTGCTGGCTGTGTCCCCCGCACCCGCAGGAGGTCAGGCTTTCCCACTGACCTACGGGCCAGCAGACAAGCCCTGGAAGGGGGAGACTCAGGGGGAGGAAACCAGGTAGAAAAGGGAGAAGGAAGATGTGGAGGTAGGTCAGGGAGGAGTAGACTGCGTCCCGAGAGTGGGCTTTCCTGCCAGAGACAGAGCAGCAGGTTGCCTGGGTTTGAACAAGACCAAGGCTGTGGGAAACTGGCCTGAGCTCTCCCTACTGGGTTGGGGACAGCAGTGACGTTGGAAAGTGAGACCGGGGCTGAACAGTCGGTTGGTGCTCAAGGGACTTGCTGGCCTTTTCTTCTTGGTCATAGCTGAGCTGTTTAGGGACCGTTTGACTTGGACAGAAATGCACCCAGCTCAGGAAGCTTGCCAAAGCAAGGTGCAGAAGGTGAACCCCAAGTTCTGACAGCTTGCCAAAGTGCTCGCAGCTCAGAGGTTGGCAAGAGCATTCACTATGAGAATAGTTTACCATAATGAATTCTGACATCATCGCGCTCTCTGTCAAGGGTGTTGAAATGGAATTAATGACCTTGTGTCGAGGGCCTGTGGAGACACAGAAACCGGGGGAACTCCGTGCCACCCGGTGCTTCTCTTCATTTGGGGGAGGAGTTTTTAAGCAACGGTTCCTTCCAGACAGTTAACGGTATCTCAACATTTTAAGGATGAACTAATAGTTCAGAGACATGAAAGCAGTCATGTAGCTTTTGTTTATCTCCCTCAAATTGGGCTATTTCATAGCATTTAGAATGTAATTCTTGCAAGTTAATTTCCTTTTTTGTTCCTTTCTATCGTGATTATCCATCTAGATTAAAAAAAATTATTTTCTGCTGTGAACAGTGAAATTGATTGGTTGAATAAAATGACGTGACTAAAAAATGCATGACTGGTGTAGGCGTCGATGAGAATTGCATGTTTTTGCATTTGGGGTACTTTTTCATTTTCTGATATTTAAAATGGGCCACCTTCCGCCTTCAGCTCCTCCTTCCTGCTGTCAGGTCGCCCTGTGGTTGGACAGCCAGCCGCGCTGTTGTCCTGGTGGTGCCACCGTTCATTTGGGTAGCACGGCCCCAGGCCTGCCGAGACATTCACGGTCACTGTGGATGCTTTGTTTGCAAGCACGATGCCTCCCAGTCTGTGGAAGAATTTGATTCTGAATCCTAAGCTCTCTCCAGAAATAAACTAGAAACAGTTTGAGAAAAACTTGTATCTGCTTCCAAGGTAATGTGGGTGCTTTGGGAATCCGCCCTGAGAAGCGGCTGGCTTTGCCTCAGGATGTGCGACGTCCCGTTGGTGCTGGGGACTTCCTCCAGGCCTCCACCAGAGGGCCTCGGTCCTGCGCGGCAGAACCGCCTCGCCCCAGAGGCCAGCTGGCTTCATCCATTATTTCTCCTTTGAGGCGCCGGAGGCGTTTCCCTCGGACCCTGGACTGCTCCACCTGGGCCAGTGGATTTTTTTTTCCGATTGTGAACCTGTTCCTGGGAGTACTGTTTCTCATTAGCTGTGATCCCTGGAATGCATGAAATTTGTACTGCGGTTTATATGTATTAAGTAATTTGCATATTAATGATACAAAACATAGACCTGAGCTCTTGCATTCGAATTTTGTTCTTTCTCCTTGGGTTGTGCTTCAGTTTGAGAACTTGTATTTCTTTTGCCCAGGAAGGTGACAGAGCTCCCGGCTCCCTCCCTTGCTGGGTCTGTGAACCTGGGCAAGCCATGTCACTTCCATATCATAGCGACTAGATAGTATTATATCATTTATAGCTAGAATATTGTGCTCTGTGCCTGGACAAGTGACTCATTCTGCAGGGAGGGCACAGGGACATTCTGCATGACCAGTTTCTGTCCTGTAGCCTTCCCCGAGTTACAATATTTAGATTGGATATTGTCTGTTCGAGGCCTAATTTCCATCCTGGTAAATCGCCCTAGAAATTGGGGTCTCCAGTGATGTTGTCTCAGTCCCACCCGTTTCATACAGTTCAAAATGCCACTCCTTTGGTACCTCGTACAGCGTGGGAGCCTCCCTGCGACTCTGGAATAAAACGAGGCTGCTCTGTCCTGCCCGTCCGTGTTTGAGCCGCAGCTATTTCCTTCCCCCGTTACTTACGAGAACTGCGCTTCCGTCCAAAGCCAATGTACTCACTCTGTTGCCTGCAAACACGGATCCCATAAAAACAAATGAAGGGGAAAGCAAAGTAGACTGCATATCCCTGGGCCTGTTACCTAATTTTCATCCATGGCTCTGTTAGATTTCCTTCAGCACTGCTCGGAGTCCTGAGCACAAGCTTCTCATTTTATGCCCCCATAAAACTCCTGATCCGATATCACCTGATCCGCGTGGGTGAGAGGAATATGGGAGCATTTATGTACCTACGCCAATAAACTGTTATCGAAGTTCTGGGGCTGTGCTTGTGAATGAGAGTTCTGGGATGTCACGTAGGTATAAGAGGCGAATTGATAGCCCTTTTGAGTGTTTGTAACATACAGAACCCACATTCAGTTTGATTTAATACCTTTGTGCAATTTAAAATGTCATCCAAGAAGAGAGCCAAATGCCTAGAGCATCTGCCACAGCCTGCAGGGCTGGCTGACAGGTTTGCACCGGCTGACCGGCTCGGCGGCGTCTTGGAAAGATGAGCTGTGTTCTAATGAGCAGGTTATAAATATCCCCGAGTTATGTCATAGGTGGTAGCAGCGCTCAATGTAAAGGGACCAGCTGGGAAGTGCTGCCAGCTGAGCAGGCCGGGCACAGCTTTCAGCGAGGACAAGTGGGGCCTGGATATATTGACCAGGATGTTGCTAAAGAATCATTTGTCCCTTAATGAAATGTGTCACCAAACACGTCTCTGTGAGGTGTGTGGGGCAACAGGATGCGATGTGCTCTGAGCGGTCAGGCAGCTCAGGTTCCGTGTTCAGACAGCCACTCACGGAAGGGGCCTCTGGCCCTTTGCTTTTGTGCGGGGTTGGGGGAGGGGGGGTGATGGATTTATTGGGTAGTGATTTATGTTCTCAAAGATGCAGCGTGGTTGCTTGGTGGAGCCCCTCATTTTCCGCACCTTTTCTCTCTGTCTTGCCCATAAAGATGGCAAGTTACAGGAAGCCTTTCGCCACACTGCATGCAGTGCCCTGTGGATACTTCTGTTCCCCATTCGCCACCCACCTTTTAGATGAAAAGACAGATTTCAGCACCTCTTGACAGAGCAGGAAAACCACGGAGCCGTTGTAAGGCTGAGGATAGACTCTTGCAAGATACTTGCTTTTTAGGAAGGGTGGAGGGGTGCCTCAGAATTGATTTTCCAACTTTTGTTTTCTTGAGAAAATCTGGTTGCAGAAGCACAAAAATCCATCAATCCTAGGTCAAATTTTTCAGATTTCAACAAAGATGGACTGACATGTTCAGAATAATTGTTTGCTTAAAATCTAGCCAACAGCTTTTACGTAGACAAAATGCATTGAAGTATGTGCATAAAACATTTGATATTAATACACACCAGATGGAAACCCTGTCAAATTCTGTGCACACAGGAACTTGACAAGAGGAGTCGGGAGGTTTAGAGAGCTCCTCAGAGCAGTGGAAACAAGAACAACCCAAAACCTGCGGATGGTAAGTGTGACTATGACTGAGGCCCGAGGGCACTAAGTGTCCTCCCTCCTCTCCCTCTCCCCCTCCCCCCCATATATGTTATTAGATACAGTTTACGAACCATACAGCTCACCATTTACAGTCCATGGTTTTTAATACACACACAGGATTGTTCAGCCATCACTAATATTTAATTTCAGAACATTTTCATTACTCCAGAAAGAAACTCTGCACCCATTAGTAGTGAACCTCCATTCTCCCCTTTCCCCAGCCCCTGACAATCACTGACCTCCTTTCTGTTTCTATAGATTTGCCCATTTTGGACATTTCATATAAATGGAATTATACAATATGTGGTCTTTTTGTGACTGGCTTCCTTTACTTAAGAGAATATTTTTAAGGTTCATCCATGTTGTAGCTTGTATTAGTATTTCTTTCCTATAATGTTCCATTGCATGGATATGAGAAATTTTATTTATCCATTCATTAGTTGATGGGCATTTGGGTTGTTTCACTTATCAGCTGTTATGAATAATACTGCTGTGAACTTGCTCATGCAAGTTCTTATGTGGCTGTATGTGTTCATTTCTCTTGGGTATGTACCTAGGAGCGGAATTGCTGTGTCATACGGTAACTCTATTTTTCACATTTAGAGGACCTGCCAGACTGTTTTTCAAAACGGTCGCACCGTTTTACATTCCCACCAGAAGTTCTGAGGGTTCCAATTTTTCCACATTCTTGACATTTGTTATTGTGTGTCTCTTTAGCCGTAGCCATCCTAGTAGGTATGCAGAGCTGTCTCACTGTGGTTTTGGTTTATGTTTCCCTGATGGCTAATGACGTTGGCATCTTTTCAGCTGCTTATCAGTAGTGCTCTCTCTTGAAACATAAGACATGCATCCCATAAGGCAGGTAGAATGTAAGCTCTCCCAGTGCCAGTGTGGCGACACGATCATCTGTATGCTAATGGTTCATACAAAACCCAGACAGAGCAAAGCAGATCAGATCCTGAGCAGTACCTAGTTGTTTGACTAATTATATTGACTCTAAAACTTAGAAGTTAAGTAAACTGGTTGATCAGCAGCTTGGCTCTCCTTTTGACTTGAGTCCTTTCTTCCTTTTTAACCCTTTCACTTTCCTTTCTGGGGACGTTCCCGAATTATGCCTTTATAGCTTGCCCTTAGGAGCCATAGCCATTGAGTGAGTATTTGGGTAAAGGCCTGGTGCCTACTGGGAGCAAGCAAATGCTACCTGTCACCACTGATGTAGCAACCCCATGTAAGATTGCCGTTTCTTTTGTCTTCTGTCATCCATCCATACATGGTCCTCTTATTATTAGGAACCCTTTAAATGCAGTGGGAGAGTATGCCATCGGGCAAGGCTATTGGATTCCTGCCATGGGAAATGAGGCTGTATCTTCACTTTGGTCTCCAGAGTTTTAGATGCAGACACAACTCATGGGGCGAGATGGCTAAGCCATAGGCTTTCCTGGAATTATGGGGGGTGAGAAAAGATAGACTTCCTACATATTGATGATATTGATGTGATTTATAGGTGTCGTAGGAAGTTCAGACAAAACATTTTGATTTGTAGAGACAAATCAAATTTCGTATCCACCTTTTACAGTGGTTTTAAAGCTACTGAAAAAGCTGGATAAAACGTGTTGGCCTTCTTCTCATTGGTCTACTCCCAACATTCCATAAAGCTTCTCAGCTGGTCAATATGAACAGCTTCTTCCAAGATTTGGAAGCACAATGTAAGTAACTGATTATATTGGCAAATGTTTTAATAATTGTTTTAAAAGCACATTGAAAAATTGCTTAAGTATGGAGCATTTGCTCATATTGTTGACTCTCAAAAATATATATTAATTCATTGAGGAAATGAGTGGTGTTTTCTTAGTAAAAGGAGTGAGTGTATTGAATACACTGTTGGAATCTACCTGCTCTTACTTCAATGTTATTTTTCAGAATTAGAGAACATCTTTCATTATAAGGTTTACGATTTTTAAATCAGTGTATTTGAACTTATAAAAATCCAGTGAGGTAAGATTCCGAATAGATGTATGTTAGGAAGGAAGACAAGTTTCTTTGTTTTGTTTTGTTTTCTTTTTTCTGAGAATTACAGTGAAGAGCCTCTAAAGAAAGTCTGGGTAGACTAGAGCCACCCCTGGACATTCTCGATGGTTAACTGGTCAGTGTAAACATGTCAGGAGTAGACTTTTGATCTTGGTTGATGATCCTCACATGACCTAAGTTAAATTGTTTTTAATTCCTTGAGTGCTTAACCAAAGGTGTGCATCAGAATTTCCAGAGGAACCTTAAACAAGTACATGGTGGGGCAAAAGTAGGTTTATAGTTGTGAGTACGCAAAACACAGAGTTTATTCTTGTATTATTATTTATGAATTATTGTGTTATTTTCCATACGCACAACTGTGAACCTGCTTTTGCCCACCCTGTGCACATCCCTGTGCCTGCCTCAGAAGTGCCCGCTGAGGGGCACTGGGCTGGACCTGAGAGCCTTATTTTCTAGGCTCTGCCATGACTCTTTGCCCACCCTCCTGGAGCAGCACTTTCTGGGTCTTATTTACTGTGTCTTGGCGCACACTGGCCGTCAGGAAGCTTCTCCAGTTAATGCCATTGGTCACACAGCATTTTCATCGGTCTTAAAAACCATGATTCTTTTTAGATTGGCTGATAATTGCAAATCTGTGATGTTCTTATGAGACGGAAAAGTTGCTTTGTCAAACTCAATCTGGTTTGAGACCGTAGCAAAGAAGGATTTAAAAGGACACTTACAGCAAACCCCACTCCTAGGTAAATACTTTAAAGAATTGAAAGCAGGTGTTCAAACAAAAACTTGTGCAAGAGTGGTCATAGTGATACTATTCACAGCGGCCAAAAGAGGGACACAATCTAAATGTCTGCCAGCCGATGGCTCCACAAGCAAAATGTTTTGCAGCCGCACAATGGAATATCACTCAGCTGTACAGAGGAACGAGGCACTGACACCGCAAAACGTGGGCGAACCTTAATCATCACGCTAAGTGACAAAAGCCAGAAGAAAAGGCCGCACATTGTATGATTCCATTTACAGGAAAACACCCAAACAGACAAATCTATAGGGAGAGGTAGCAGGTTGGTTGGTCCCAGGGTCTGGAAGGGGGAGGAACGGGGAGTCACTACTTAAAACGGTTTGGGGTTTCCATTGGGGGTAATGAGAATGTTCCGGAACGGGACAGTGGTCACGATTGCACAACCTCGGGAATGTACTAAATGCCACTGGAGTACACACTTGACATGGTGAGAAGGGAGAACTTTGTTATGCAACTCTTACTACGCTTTAAAATATGTACAAAAAAATGCATTTCATGACTGTTTGTATGTAAAAGTTCGAGTCTTCTTTCAGCCCCCCTTTCCTCCTTCTTTCCTTTAATTCATTTGATAATTACCAGCAGTTTTTTAAGCATTTAAACTGCAAGCTAAATGAAACCTTAGTATAAAAAATAAAAGGTATATTGGTGATCTTGCTGATAATTTCTCGTATTTAATCTTTCTTTCTGAACTTCGTTTGAGCTTTCAATGAATGCAGGCAGACACCTTTCTAATCGGCAGGGCACCGGTGAGGCGATGCCTTATACTATTATAATATGCACTCACATCAAAACCTCATTTTTAAAGTCTCTCTGGAAGGTTAAGGCCCAGAGGGAAATGAGATCTAGCGCATGCTGTCCAGTAGTGGACAGGCAAACTGTGGAGGGAAGAAATTTTTATAATGTTAGAATCCCTCCATAGCCAGAAAATGAAGGTCCTCGTGTGTTTTTTCCTTTTAACATTTTTTTCTCAGCTATCGGGAGTGCAGGTAATTTTTGCCCGTGGACTCTTCCAGCAGAAGTCATTAGCTTATATGACTGCAGTGAGATCAAAATGAAACTATAGCGGAAGGTTTAAGAAAACAGTTCAGGAATCATTCAGGTCCTGGAAATTGTGTTCTTAGATCTTTACAGATGACTCAGTTGGGGATGATAGGAGTGATTTAATCTCACATTTTTATAGACAGTTAAAGCCAATGAGTCTTACTTGAGAAGAATCAGGAAAATTTGCCTTTACATGGTGATTACAAACCACTAAGCTAGTGATTTGGTTGCATTTAAGTTTCCTTGTGGTGTTTTAAGAGATTTTGCATGGATGAAAGCCTAGCAGGGTTCTCTTCTGTAACATATTTATTTTAAAAAGCTCATTCCCAGGGAAGATCAGCATTCTTTCCATCTTGCAAAGAGTGCTAAAACCTTGTGGAAAACCTGCTGGTTGGTTTTTTGCCACCCCTGGCTGATCACGGGGTAGCCTGTACCACCTGAGGGGCAGAGTTTCTGTTTTCAGAGGGATTTTTTTCTCTCTTTTCTTGTTTTTGTTTTACCTTTCCTCTTTTTCTTTTTCTTTTTTGCCACAAGAAATGAGATGCTATGCATCAGTCAACAAAATACTTCTTATTAGAAGCCACACACCCTTCCCCCCACACATCATGCCTAGTGCTGCTCTGGGCAGTGAAGCGAGAGTTTGGAGAAGCCTAATAATCTGCATCTGACTTAGGAGGACAGGGTCCAGGTGTTCCTGGGTTTTCAGGGTGAGGAAAGAGATGCTTAGCCAGCTTTGAAGAAAGGTCTTTCTTGATCAATAGCCATACTCCCCACTGTGCCTTCTCTATTGCACAAGGCCCAGGGTCACCCAGAACAGGGCTCCTTGGAGCTGAGTCCCGGGGTGGGGCCATGTAGGACCAGCCCATGGCACTATAGGAAGAAAGACTTAAAAATCTATGCTGGACATCATCTTATTATCATCAAAGAGGTTTTTTCAGGGATAGCATCATCTAGGTTGAGTACTGGCTTTTTGCCAGGTTTGGGCTTTGAAGACATAGTTTGGGAGGTGATGGAAATATCTGCAGCTCACCTGTTATTTATAAGGGCTTTTGAAAAAGAGCTGAACTAACGGTTTCCATTGTTTCAGATGTAAAACATGTTTTGTGTTCAGAGTGCAACTGAGGCAAGTGGCATTTGAAGGGCATGAACTTGTTTTTAAATATTGTTCAAACATCTTAGTGTATCATGTCTTCCCTTTTGTCATCAACTGATATAATTTCATCCAAAAAATTTAATTATGAGTCTTAGAAGAGTGTGTAACACAAAGTGATGTCTTAAAAATATTTATTAGATGAGTGAATGAATGAATGAATGAATGGTGAATGAGTGAATGATACAAAGCAGATTCATGGCTATGCCTTTGCTCCCTTGTGTGCCCAGACAATAGCGAGGCAGTTGGCGGAGATCTTGTTGCGGGGTATGTGTGAACAGAGCTACTGGAACCCTCTGGAGGACCCGCCATGCCAGTCGCCTCTGGACGATCCTCTCCGGAAAGGAGCCAACACGAAAACCTACACCCTCGCCCGGAAAGCCCGCGTCTACTCAGGAGAGAAGTATGGGAGCTAATGTCCTCGCTTATAGGTCAGGGATGGGAGGGAAGCTCAGAGATGCCTCATTACTTCTCACACTTTCAGCAAATATCTGTGCACCGGTGGGGACGTTTTAAGTAGGAAACTGCTCTCATCTCAGCCATCGCCGTTGGTCTTTGGGGTTCTCAGTCCGTTTGTTAGAACCCCAGCGTGATACCTAGTCAGTGGCAAAGCTAGTAGGGTGCCAGAGTTTACCTTTTTTCTTTTCTTCAATTCCTTGATCCTTTTGTTTAAAAAATTGTTCTAAACTGAATTAGCTATATGAAGAATTAAATAATATGCCAGTGATTGGAAGGTGATGCCTCCTTAGAACTTCTTGGCTATTTTAAGTTTTGAATTTGGCACCTGATCACCTGTGAGGGAAATGCGCTGGTGAACTGCTGCGGCCCCTGCGTGGTCTCCCCAGGCCGGGGAAGGAGGGGACACGGGGAGGGCGAGGGGCAGGGGCCGTGGCCGACCCTCCCTCTTCCCCTCAGAGCCTTTCCTGCCACCTCCGCCTGTTTTCTCAAGGACAGGGCACGGTGGCTTTTCAGAATCTCACCAAGAAGGAAAAGAGAATCTCTCCATGAATAAATACAGAAACCCCCTCTGGCTGTTGTCAAGTTGGAAAAATGGCCGAGAGACCGCAGGCCCCAGAGAAAGCACCAACAGATACGGGGGTGACCAGATTCTTACTACACGCGTGACCTCCAAATGTGGTCATCGCATTGTCAAAGGGACAGCGCTTCTCGAAGCGCCTGCCTCTGAGTCCTCAGCTGACCCTGGCGTCTCTCTGCCTGATCGTCCCGTTCAGTTTGCGGTTCTCGTGCGGGTTCAGACGAGCGAGCATATTCTTAACGTTTCCCCAGGCTTGCTTTAATTCCCTTTTTCTCCCTCTCTGTCCTGGCCTCGTTGAGCCGTGAGTTTGCCTCACTCACAGCCCGCGTTCACTCCTTAGTCCCTACCTGGATTCGGAGAGCATCTGTCCTAGCAGTTCCCAAACTCACTTTTAAAATGCTGGCCCCTCTCTGTGAACTATTCAGAAGCGGATTTGGGTTCATGTTGAAAGTGATATTTGTATCTTAAAACAGACCCTAGATTTTTTTTCTGCTTTAAGTGCTTTTAACATACAGGTATATTGAGGAAGTCAGTTCTCGCTCTCTCCAGATCAGGCTGGACCGCGGGCGGGAGCTCCGGGTGTGTGGGTGCTAGTCCCGTGGGGCCTCACCCCTGCAGGGCAGAAAGGCTCATGGTGCTGCCACGTCTTTGTTTCCTGAACCACTAAGGCTCTGTCACTCCTCTAACATCAGCTTCCCCACCCGTACAAGGAGAATCGTGGGGGCAACATGCAGACACAGAAAATGCAGTTACTAGGTAAAGGGAGCATTTTCATACCGGGACTGGTTACTGAATCACAAGTTTCACACAGATACACTCAGGGTTTTAATTAACCATTTTATTGAGATGTAATTCACGCACTATACAATTCACTTATTTAAAGTGTACAATTCAGTGGTTTTATATAGTCACATAGTTGTGCTTACGTGACCCCAATCAACTTTACATTTTCACTACCCCCCAAATCAGCCCAGAATCCCTTAGCTCTCCTCCCTGTCCCCCATCCTTTGCATTTTCATATGAATTTTAGGGTCAGTTTGTTCATTTCTGCAAAGAAAAACACAACTGGGATTTTTATAGGAATTGCACTGAATCCATGTCAGTTTGAAAAGTATTGCCATCTTAACAATATTAAGACTTCTGATCCATGAACATGGAGGTCTTTCCATTTATTCAGGTTTCCTTAATTGCTTTCAAGAATTTATAGTTTATAGGGTATAAAGTTTGTACTTCTTTTGTTAAGCTTACTTCTGAAGTGTTTTGGGGTATTTGTGTGTGTGTGTGTGCATGTTACTCTTTTTGTGATAGTGGATGGAACTTTTTTCTTAATTTCATTTTGGTTTGTTCACTCCAAGAAATTCTATTGATTTTTTTACACCACAATCTTGCTGAATGTTCATTAGTTCTAATAGTTTTTAGATTCTTTTTTATGTTTAATATAAAAGATTATATCATCTGCAAATAGAGATTAGTTTTACTTTTTTCTGAATAGAGTCTGCTTTGACACCTGGACGGTGCCCTTGACTTTGGGACAGCCAGCCTGTCATTAATTGTAGGGTAGCTAAAGGTGACAGGAAGAGGAAATGCACTTGGATCACGCTGGGTGAATTTCTTCTGTACTGTTGCTTCTGCCACATACAGTGACATTTCTCCCCTGCCGGGGAAGGTTTTAAGAAAGGGCTGTGATTATCAAAGAACCTTGGCAAGACCATGATTCCTGTTTATAAATGAGGGTTCTCACTCTGTCTTGTGTAGAATCAGATAATAAGTTGGTGAATTCATCCAAAGTACAGAAGGGAGCGACTTGCCTAGAGGTCAGCCTGGGAGTTAGTGACGTGGCCAGGGCTGGACCGCAGGCCCCGCAGCCGCCCCGCACTGCCTCCTCCGCCAGCCCCGGCCAGCTCAGGGAGCTGGTCCTCACTGCCCGCTGGTCCCCCTCCCCCCCCTTTTTATCCCCCACGCTGCCCTCCAGTCAGCTTCCTCTGGGTCTGGGGCCCCAGTTTTCCAACTCCACAAGGCTGAGGTCTGAGCACCCCAGCATCTCCCCTGAGCTCTTGGGCCCCAAGGAGAATGTCACAGAAGGCAAGTCCCCAACAATTTTGACTGAACTTTGAGCTGCACACTTCCCTGAATAGGAAAGAGGGAAGGAATGGCCAGAAGGAAACGGGTCTAGAGAATTTATAATTATGGAGGGGACATTCCAGTGTGCTGTTTTTTCAGGCATGTCTCTCAAAACCACCCTTTCCACTGCCCGCCCCCACTTCTTCTGCCAGCCCTGAGAGCTGTGCAGTGTCTCCATCTTGCCTGGCTCCGAAGGAAGGGCAGAAGAAGTGGAATTAAAATCAATGCGCTACTTGTTAGCAGCTCTGGCAAAAATAACAACCTCGCATTTAAGCGGCCCGGATGGCTCAAGTGGAATTTGGGGATTATCCATGGACTGAACCGGCTGGTGCTAAATCTCAATTAGCATGGGCGCTCTCCCTTTTCAGTGAGTCTGACAATGTAGGGCGGGCTGGCCATGAAAAACGGTTAATGATCCCATGGGAGCACAAGCCAGGGTATCAGGAAATGACCACTGGATGGACGCCTGTGCGTGCACACGCACACACACACACACGCATGCACACGCACACACACGCACATGCACACGCGCACGCACACGCAAGCACTCTCAATTCAGAGCCTGTAGGCCCTATATCTGAGTTTAAGGGAAAGAAGTATTCCATCTTCTCAAATCCCAGATCACCTCAAGCTACCTCTTTGAGGAAGTCACTGCCGATTCCAGAGTCTAGCTCCTTGTTCGCAGGCCAGCCTTTTCCTAGAAGCTGGGCTCCGCCAGAGCCACAGGAACCACTCCCAGCTCTCTGACCGCTGGGGAAGTCAGAGTTGCACCAAGGGTACCAGGCACTGGACTGTCTCTGTCTTGCTTTTCATGGTCATTTGATACAATATAAAAGTTGCCAACACTTCAAAGAGAACAAGTATTTATAATAATTTGGAAAACATTTTTTTTGCCATTTGAGAGAGGGGGGAGTCATTTCATCTCTTAAATGATTGTAATGTTACCCCTGGGGAGATAAATTTAGTCTTTATTTAATCCTGTCCAGAACATCCGTGAGGTTTTTATTAACCAGGTTCATTTTTATTGCAGTCCTCTTCATTCCATGAAAAAGGGTTGCCTTTCGCCCAGTCGGTGGTAACACTCACAGTTCCACTCAAAGGCGCTAGAGCTTCAGGACAGGGGGAAAAATGGGGGAAGTGTTTTAAAATGCACAAAGGACAAAAAATAAGATATAGAGAATGGGTATTTAGGTTCTGTTTGGTTTTTATTGATCTCTAATCCTGGGAACATTGAGCTTAAAAGCTTGTGGAATTCCGTAAAATTGATTAGTAAGACAGCTAGCTCTTGCATGCCACCCTGTAATAAGACGAGGTTAAGTCGGATAGCTCACTACATTCTTACAGTATTCTAGAAATTATTCAAATGCTAAATTGCTTCCAATCTCTCATTTCATCTAAAAAAACAATGTAAGATATGCCAGTTAGCAAGAAAGAGGTAAGAAGAGTACTGTCACCACAATTACCCCTCCGTAATGGGTTAGAAGAAAGCTGGCATTATTAAGATACTGTCGGTTTGTAGCAGTTCAAAGCATATATGTCATTTGGGCTTTGAACTTGGTTTTTACAGCTTTACTTCACCCTGCTGCGTGCTATTAAAATGCATAGTTAGAATGTATGTATTCCATAGATTACCATAGAAATAAGCTAATTAACTCAAGTGTCCATATTATACACTGCCTTTCAGGGGTGCTATATAAAAATCTTGAAGCTTTTAGCGTTTCATCCTGCCACAGTCAAGTATTTTGTGTTATCTTGAGATTGCCATATATCAAAGCTGATTTTCTTTATACAGCATTTTTTGTCCTCAAGAAAATACAGAAGAAGCCCTGTTGTTATTGCTGATTAGTGAATCTATGGTAAGTAGAATGTATTTTTACATTTTCCCCTCTGTTCCTATAGTCCCTTTTTTGATATGGCTACTCCATCAGGGTGGTGACTCTTTTCCTTGGGAGAAAGATAGATGGGAAATCTGGGTGGAAAATAGTAGAGGTTAAAAGGAAGGATGTTTCTTACTTCTTGGTCACCCCGGAGCACGGGGCGTCTCTTCCCCCAGCAGTTAGCAGGCATCTGGGTTTATTCCTTTATCCACCAAGTATTGATGGGACACTACCATGAGTACACACTGTAGGTAAACTACAGCTAAATGACCACCAAAGGAACCTTACAAGGGGAAAGACGCCCCCAGAGAGTAACCTTTATGAGCCTTCTCGATTTGCCTCGGTGGGAGGGGGAGTTTGGGGAGAAGCCACTTGTGTGTATGAGCCTCTGGTTTTTATAGTGGAGCCAGATGAAATCGCCTCAGCCTCTTGCACAGGTCCCTTCCCCAAGCTCCACCTGCTCGGCAGACATCACACGGTCCGAGGCCTGGAGAATTTGCTCCTGTTACCTGGCTCTGCTGCTTGGAGGGTGTTTCTGCCAGACCATTAGATCCCTTTGAAGTGTCTTCTTCGTGTTTAGCCAGGATATCACATTTTAGGTCTGGAATTTCATTGCTCGTCATTTATCGGGTTTCTACTCTGCGTATCATTGGGCGTGACAGCCCTGGCTTGCAACTTTCAGGAGTATTAATGTGTTACAGTGGTTAATACCTTGGCAGGTCAGTGCGTGCGCCGAGCCCTGAGCAGAATGACCAACTCCTGGCACTTGAAAGGACCTAGAGGTCCTCGTGTCCATTCAGTCATTTTGCACATGAGGAACCCGAGGCCCAGGGCAGGCGCGGGTGCACCGGGCAGGGGTCTTCCCAGTAGATGGTACTGTCCCCTCCCACACCTCCCACGGCACCTGGCAGGCAGGAGGACAGGGAGGGAGGAAAAGGAATCAGCTAAAGCAAGAGGCGTTTCCTGCCTGCCCAATGGGAGTCTGACGCACACTCAGGGGAGAAAGACTTAAACGCGGAGCAGAGCAAGAACGTCCTCCTGCCAAGCGAGGGAGGGATCAGGAGAGTTGGACTTAGCCTGGGAGGACGGCTTTCTTACTTAGCTTAAAGCTTTGGGTTTTCTTGTTCTGTGAGCCGGCCCAGGGATGTTTACAGCAGCGAGACTGCTTGAGTTACCACTTCTTTCTACTTGGAAGCTCTTTGACGTCATTGGCCTTCCTTCCTCCGAAGGAAACAGGTTGCCCCGTTGGCTCGTCTTTCCCTGACTGTCAGCTGGTAACTTAGCACCGTGTCATTTACATTCCCCGCTCTGCTTGGCACAGTCGGAAGGCGCGCATGTGGACAGGGTGGCATTGGCCTTCAGGAACGAGACTCGCTGCGCTTTGTCATCAGTTCTCCGACAGGGGCCGGCTCATGGTGGCCTCCTAGCTGACATTCCCGCATTCGAAGCTGGACTCTCCACAGCTTAGCAGTTAACGATTCCTTTGGGCAAACCTGGTTGGTTACATTGTAGAAGTTCTGGAAGCCTGGTGACCACACATTGTAGATTTCTTGGACAATTCTGATGGAAAATATTGAGTTCCATTGTCAGATCAGTTTGTGTTCCAGTTTGGGATTTGGGAAACATGGCCCCATCTCTAAAATGCTGTGTCTTGGGAATGATGGCTCCATCTCCCCTGCTCCTTCATTGAAGTGGTAGGAACTCACAAGGCTCAAAGTTGAGATCCCTCTGAGACAGTCAGCTTTGGTTCTGTGGTATTTAATTTCCAGAAAAATCTCTTCAGGGGCTGGTGAAATCCGGTGGCATCAATGAATATGAAGAACCAAGTCCCAGCCAAAATGATTATGTTCTCTCTGTAAGTCATCCCGTGACTATGTAGGTAGAAACCTAAGTTACGTTGCCTTTGGAAGCCCTTTTTAAATGCTCCTTGACGCCTTGGTTTTTCAGTTTTTAGACAGAAAAGGAATGTGCTCAATTTCAGAACCAAAGTGAGAATTGCCATGTTTGGGAAAATTGTATTCTTTGTCGGTTCTGACTTTATCTTAGAAGCATAACTTGCCTATAGCCTCTCCACCTACAAGAACTCATTGGGAATTGTACCACTTTCTCGCCTCAAATCAAATTAGCTTTCCCCGGGAGAAAAGAGTCATCGGGACTGTACTGGCACAGCCAACACTGATACAATATTCTGGGATCTTTATTATTTGTGGATCTGTTTGAACTTATGTATTGTACCTTTTTAATCAAAAGATACCCGTAGACTTCTCTAAGAAAGAAAAAAAGAATGCATTTGGCATTACTTGAAAATTCCTCTTCAGTAGTATTTTGTTTCATTTGTTCTCTTCCAGGCATTGGTCTCAACATGGAACGTTTATAGCAAATAATAAAACGAGTCCACTTAAAGCAAGCCTGGTTTCCCTCCGAACTTCTTTTGTTGGCTTAAAAGCCACTCCTAACAAGAAAAATTTAGAATGAAATCTTCAAAAGCAGGCGTATTTCCGTAGGAGATGACTCACTTTGTAGGAAGTGGCCTGTCTTATACATTCTCATTTGTCTTTGACATTTAGGAGCAAGGAGTTTTGAAGTGAGTAAGTACTGATGGGTGACTGAAAGCAAATGCCTCGGACTCAGAAAGAAAGCGCTTTATATATCTCATTAGTGAGACAGGAGGTGTGTGCAGAGCCTTTCTGAATGTCAGGCAGGAAGACAAGCATCGGCTGCCTGGACAAGTGACCCCGGTGCCTCATGTGGCCACTTTCACAGGAAAAACTGGGGGTTGCTTCCCATGCTCCCATGGACGGATAGATCTGGAGACTTCTGGTAGTTAGCAAGGGGAAAAAAAGACAGGAAAATCTAACTTTATTGATTCTGAACTCCCTATAGGGGAGAAAAGGGAAATGAGCTAGTGGTTAAAGTCTCTCCTGCATGGGTTTTGTCTGGAGAAACCTGTAGAGAAATTATATTTCAAAAGTAATGAAAACAGGTTGCTCTAAAGAGCCTTTCATTTCCAGATAGATGAGATTAATAAGCTTGAATGTGCCTGCTGTCTTTCTTGGCTGAGCAGTGGAGATGTGAAATAGGCAAGGTGTTCTCTCGAGTCCTTCTTGGTAATGTCTTTAAAACAAAAATCTGTTTGCTTCTTGCTATCTCTTATGCGTCTGTTTTGTGCTTCCCTAAACAAGATCGAATTAGTCTTTGTACTGTGTTCCAGTGAAGATGTCACATAGGGATTTGAATGTTGCTTTGGTGGTGGAGGAAAAGTATGACATGTCTCTGTAGGACTGATGGAACTTGATGACACCATTTGGTGATGGGAAGGACGGGGCTGGGAGTTTTCTCCCACCTTTTAAGGCAGAACAGAGCAGGATCTGCCAGTGAGGAGCAGCGGGGCCTGGCTGGATGGAGGGTTCTGCTGCCCCAGGGCCCAGTGGTGCCTGCAGCCAGGCTGCCTGTGAACCTGAGCCCAGGAGACATCACCCTGCTTTGTACTCACTGGCTCTTAAACCTTCCTCCACATACCTGCCAACAGGTACACGTGTCTACAGGATCACACCTCCAGGCCTCCACTGTTTGGTGAACACCATGTACCACGTGCTGTGGTGCTCTGGGGATTTTGAACAAACAAACAGAGGTGGCAGCCCCTTCCTCATTCCCGCCCTTGTCTCCAGACCCTCGGCGAGCTGATAGGGGCAGGAGGGCCTGGATGGCTTCTCCGCACAGTGATGGCCATGGGTGCGGGCTGGCTCACCACCTGTTTCTCTCCTCCCTGCTGTTTCCAGGCCAACCGGGACGCTGTGCTGAGCAGGATACCCGAGCACAGGAGTGACCGCCTCACCAGCCTGCAGAGTGCCTCCGTGGTCTATGACCTGCTGACCATTGCACTTGGGAGAAGAGGCCAGTTTGAGATGCTGTCGGAGGTACAGCCCTCGAGTCCGACGACTTCCAGGCGGTGGGTGGTGCTGGCGATATGAACGCTGGAACGGCCGTGGGACCTGGGCCTGACCCCCTCTGTCACTGCAGCCATGTGACATTGGGTTTAGCTCTGGTTTCCTCCCCTGTGAAAAGGAAATAGGGCTGAATGATTAGGTGGTGGAATTCTTGCTGGTCCTTCCTGCCAGTGGTCCAGACACCCACTGGCTGTGAGTTTGTGTGGGAGAGAAGGCAAGCGTTTCTCTAACAGTTTCTCCTTCAGTGTGATTCCACCATAACCCCAAATCTCCCATCTGTGATATTAATGTCCTTATAAAACAGGCTGTATTTTATTTAAAGCGTCGGTGCGTGACTCCTGCTGAAAGGGCAGCTGTAGGCGCAGGGTATCGTCCGGCGAGCTGGGACGGGCTTTCACGTAAACCGGGTCTTCGCTCAGGGTCTTTTGCTTGTTCAGAGGGACCCTAGTTGAATACAGATCTCTTGCGAGGTGCTGTCATCTCCTTCCCTCCATTTCTAAGAAACACTTAGGATGGAAGCTTGACTGTTTTATCCTGGCTGTGGTTCTGCATAACTGAGGTGCTGCCATAATACCAGGTTCCACGATGGTCGAGTCGAAATCAGTGACAAGCTCACTTTATCTTTCCTTTAGTGGAGTAAAAAGAAAGAGAGAGGGAAAGAAAACAACTCACTTTGTCAAAGTGAACTTTTCCGTGTTATTAATCTTTCTTTTTCTAAATTTATACACATTGCAACAGCCCGTGGGCAGGAGGACAGGGAATGAAATACAGCCACGGACTGGCTGAGATCAGATAAGCGCTCGCTGCTCGGCCTCCAGCTGCCCAGCAAGGCCACGCTCGGCGGGGCCCGGGGAGCCCACGAGCCTGCGGGCTTGGGTCCTTTTCAGTCTTTGGTTTGGTGACTGTACAGGGCAGTGGCTACCCATTCTTCCTACAAGCCCCTCACAGCCCCCTAGGTGAGGTGACCGGGCCTGACACCCCAGCGCACCCCGGGGACCCTGCCCAAGCCTGGGATTGGCCTCGATTTGTCACCGCTCCAGGCGCTTGATTTCCTGGGACCCTCTCCTCTTGGCCTGCTTAGGTCCTACCTACCGCGTCTGCTGCGGAGCCCGTCTGCGGGGACCCTGCCACCCAGCCCATGGTAGAGCTCTCTGAAGGTGGACTTTTTCCCTCCAGATGAACCACAGGGCATCTCCCTGGGTCCAAGGCTGAGTGTGGTTCACCTGTCTGCTCTTGTCCTGTCCTGTGGCCATGCAGCCTTTCCCCGGCCTGAAATTGGCCTGTGTCTGAAACAGGTGTGAGCAGCTGAGGTGGCCGACTCGGTCACAAGCTGGTGACCCCTGCCCATGGACTTCTTGTCATGCCACGAATGGCTCTAGGGGGACGGCTGTCACCTCAGCAGCATTCCTCCACAAGCCAGCGGCTTCCTGGCGCGTTTCCTCCTGGCACGGGTGCTGGGACCTTGTTTTCACCCAGATGACTTTCATCTTGATGTCACATTTAGCTGCCATCTTGTGGTGATGACCTGGCGCCCAAGTCACCGGCTAGTCCTGTTGGTTGTTGGAGCCTTTGCGGTTCAGAATTTCTCTGCGTGAGTCACATTGAAAGCAGTGGCGACACTGCCGGAGGTTGCCTGGAAGGTGCTAGGGTAGAAGGGTGGGGCAAGGGAAGTTTATCACGGTATATCCCTTGGAGTCTTTTGAATTTGTACCATCTCTGTGTTTTATCTATTAGAGCAGTTGATAAAATAGAGGACATTCATGTCTTCAGCACATGTGTTTGCAATCCCCTGTTCTGTGCCAGGGGCTGTGATTCAGGCCTGGACACATGAGCCAGGCGCGGTTGCTGCCCACAGGGTCTGCATCCAGTGATAAAGGATTCGAATACTTTGCTTCAGCCTTTCTTGCTGTTTCTACTTAGTTTTGCAGTTGGAGCTTCCCCAGAAGCAATCGGCGGCCCTGTGGTCTCAGATCTCATGAGTAAAACAGGAGGGGTTGTAGGTGAAAGGCAAACACGGGTGACACCTGGAGACAGTGGTGTCTCTGCTGTGGGTCCTAGCGTGTCTCCTCAACTTCCATCCCCCTGTCGTTGACGCCTTTGGGTGGGCCATGCAGTGCTGTGAGACCCAGGCTTCGAGAATTGTGTTTACAGCAGCTGCAGAGCCACTCTCACAAGAACGCCACCCTCCTGCCTCTTTCTCCAGTTGTATTTATTCAGGACGGAAGGCTCCTTCCCATCCCAAGGTTGGCTGAGCCTTTCTTTTCTTCAGGGCGCCGTTTAGCCAGATACTGGGCCAGGAGCATTGTACAAAGGAAACACAAACCCGAGCCCGAGGTTTATTGCACCCTCATTCTGGCAGGTTTCAATATAAGCACAATGTTTACCGTATCTCCAGGGCTATGAGCTTTCGTGTTTTTTTAAAGATTCATTGTGAGCTCTGCTGAAAGGTTTGTGTAGGAAGGAGCACTTCTTCCCCCTTCGATTTAAACAGCAGCACTCGTTGGCATGACAACCCGCACTATTAAAAGTAAAGCAACAAGCCCTGCTTCCTTTTTTTCTAGAATGAACCCAAGCTGCGAAGGGGTTTGTTTCTTACATTTGACTACTGATGGCTCCATTTTGACAGGATGCTACGGGGTCCTTTTTGAAGGGCGCATGTGTCCCCTCTGCACAGACATGGCAGCTTTAAAGACAAACATTGCACTTGTGTCTGGTTGAACCCCTGTTCGTCTGTTTATGATGAGTCTCAGCAACGTTGTAGTTCTGTGGGTAGAGTGTCTGGCCAGGGCCTGGACCCACGGGACCTTTTCACATCCCTAACCCAAACACTCCCTGAACCGGGGGCCACTGTGCGAAACACTTGACCATGGAAGTCAGTCTGCCTGGCAGGCCTGCCATTTGTCAGTGTGCATCAGAGTTTGGGATCTCCTGCAGCCCTGCTCGTACTGCGGAAACCCAGCCTTGACCCCGGTGCCAAGGTCCTTAGAGGGCATCGGTGTGGCCAGACACCAATGGACCACAGTCTCCTGAGCAGTCAAGGCCAGGTGTCTGGCTCACGGTAGGTACTGAATCGCCAGGGCTTCGGGCCGTGTGCACTCTCATCTTTGGTTTTTGAGATAAGCTAAAGCTCATTTAGGTGGTACTTGGGCAGCGGAGGAAGAGGTGGGTCCCAGGGGACAGAGCATCTGTGCAAACCTCAGCTCTGGGCCAGCTTCGGGGTCAGCCCACTAGGGACCAGCTGTGTCATTTTTACATGACAGGTCCACCCTGAAGAATCTCAGCTACTGCCACGGCCACTGGTACCTAGATTCCCACCATAGGAAAGCGGTTTTTGAATTAAGCATCATTGCTTTCTTCTTATGGTCCTCTTTGAAAAAAAAATTTTTTTAACTTAAAAATAATTTTAATATGCCATTTTAACCTTTTTAAAGTATGTAATTCAGTGCTATTAATTTCATTCACAATGTGGTGCAACCATCGTGATTATTTCTAAATTTTCCTTCACCCCACATAGAAACTCTTTACCCATTAAGCAATAACTCCCCACCCCCACCCCCCATAACCTGGTAACCTCTGACCATACAATACTTGTTTTCTGTGTCCGGCTTATTTCATCAGCCTAATGTTCTCAGGGCTCTGCCATGTTGTGATAATACAGCTCATAGAATGTACCAGACTTCACTCCTATTTTGACTGAATAATATTCCATTGGATGTCTGTGTCACATTTTATCTGGGTGTTTTGGGGTGGATGGACCTGTGGATTGTTTCCGCCTTTTGGCTGTTGTCAGTAGTGCTGCAGTGAATACTGGCATACACATACCTGAGTTCCAGTTTTCGGTCCTTTTGGATATATATCCAAGAGTGGAATTGCCAGGTCATGTGGTAATTCTAGGTTTCACTTTTTGAAGAACCACCAAACCCTTTTTCACAGCGGCTGCACCGTTTTACATTCCCAGCAGCAAGGCGCAGGGGTCCAGCGTCTCCGTGTTCTCACCAGCACTTGCTATTTTTGTTGTGGTTTTGCCGTGCTGGCCATTCTAGTAGGTGTGGAGTGGTATCGCATTGTGGGTTTGGTTTGCTTTTCCCTAATTGCTGATGATGAGTATCTTTTCGTGTGCTTATTGGCCATTTCGGTATTATGTTTGGAGAAATGTCTATTCAAGAACACTCTGCCCCATTTTTAAATTGGGTTGTTTATATTTTTGTTGTTGAGTTATAGGAGTTCTTTATTTATTGTAGATAATAAACCCTTATAGGTATTTTCTCCCATTCTGTAGTTTGTCTTTTCTGTTTTTTGATAATGTCATGTGATGCACAAAAGTTTTTAATTCTGTTGAAGTCTAGTAAATCCTTTTTTTTTTCGTTACTTATGCTTTTGGTGTCATATCTAAGAATCTGTTTCCAATTCCGAGGTCATGAAGATTTATTCCTATGTTTTTCTGTAAGGATTTTATGATTTTTGCTCTTATATTTAGTTGTTGATCATTTTGAGTTAATTTTTGTATATGGCGTCAGTAAGGGTCCAAGTTCAGTTTTTTGCATGTGGAAATCAAGTTGTTCTAACATTCTTTGAGACTCTTCTTTCCCCATTGAATGGACTTGGCACCCTTGTTGAAAATCAATTGGCCATAGATGTGTGGGTTTATTTCTGCAGTCTCAATTCTGTTTCACCCCTCTATATTTTTATCCTTATAGCAACACCACACTGTTTTGATTACTGTAGCTTTGTTGTAAGCTTTGAAATCAAGAAGTGTGAGTTCTCTAACTTTGCTCTTTCTCAAGGTTATTTTGCATATCCTGGGCACCTTGCAATTCCACATAAATTTGAGCATTGGCTTTTTCATTTCTGCAAAAAAGACTTGGAATTTTGATCGAGGTTGCATTGAATCTGTAGATCACTTTGAATTGTATTATCATCTTAATATCTCATGTTTTAATATCAGAACTGAGTTTGAATTCTCAATTCTACTACTTTACATCCCAAGTATGAACTTGAAGAGGTTCCTTTACCTCTCTAAACCTGTGGAAAATACAGGTAATAATAGGACCTACCTCTAAGGGTTATTGTGATGACTAAAGACATAGTGTATGCAAACTGTATGTTTTTGTTCTTATTGGTGGTATTGATAATCTGCTTTCTAGTGTAAAAATCACCTCTGTAATAACCCTGGCAGATGGTCTTTGACCCTTAGTAGTGTCTTTCATTGCACAGTGAAATAACTCAGCATAGCTGGGTTCAAGTTCTGACACTGTCCTTTCCTAGCTTTGTAACTTCGGGAAAGGTATTTAGCCACTCTGGACTTCCACCTCAGAGACTGAATCATGTGAAGCTCAGCGAGACAATAGGTGTAAAACAGCCAGCACAGCCCTTGGTATATAATGTATATCATTCTATTCTTCTTTGATTGGTAAAAAGGGTTGATCTGAAATTGTCTCCTTGTAGCTTATACCTATTCTATCTTTTCAGAACAATAGGGCAAGTCAGTCCTGCCTCAGCCATATAAAGTGCCCCATAGAGTGAGCCTTAGGGTTGACAAACTTTTCTAAAAAGGGCCAGATACTAAACATTTTTAGGTTTTGAGAACCAAGAAGCAAAATCAAGGATATTGAGTAGGTATAACAAGAGAGAAAACATTTCCATGATATTTTATTGATTAAATTAACATATAATAGTGACTACGACTTTTTGTAATACAGGTGCATTGATGAGAACAGTGGGATTGTTTGGAGGGTAACCTTTCACTTAGTTTGGATTCAAAGTTAGTATCTCCTCTCATCAAGTGGATGACAAGTGCTCACTGTAAACGATTCTTAGCTTTTGGACTCCAGGCAGCAGGTGGGACTTGACCCTCAGGCCACATTTATCTGATGTGGCATCACCTCCAGATTTTCCCATTTCGCCACACTCCTCCCAGTGCTTTCTTGTTTGTCCATGGCAACCCGTAAAGGATATTTGAAAGAATGGATCTAACACTCAATCCACATTTATTCCTTCCTGTGAGCCTTCACTGAGCACCTAGGCTGTACATGGCACACCCCTGGGCTGCTATACCCCTGACTCCTTACTTCCCTCCCTCAGAACGCCCCTGGGTGAGGCGGCAGCCGTGGTTGAAGGGTTGAGAGCTGAAGCCCCAAGCCAGGGGAGACGGCCTGAAAACAGACAAACACCAAAGGTGAGAGGCAGTTGAAGAGGGAGGAGGTAGAGGGATGAAAGGTGCATTTCTTGAATTTAGAGATTCATTTTGCAAGAATAACGAAGAACAGCTATATCGGCAAAACAGCAGGTGGAGTGTGTAGTATTAGAGGACCCTGAGACCCTCTCCTCACCGTGCAGACTTGATCAGGATGAGTCATCTAGTTGAGCAGAGAGCATGCTGGGGATGGAGACCAGCAGTCAGTTCTGTATCGAATCCGTGGCCTCCAGGAAACAACCCACTCTCGCTCCTCCCACCGTGGCCAGAGGCAGTGGTGCACTTTAATTTAAGCGTGTGCCAGAGCAATAAAGCTCTCAGACTTCTCTGCTTGGAGCAGTGTTGCTGTTTCGAAGCAAAAAGAGAAATGGGAGAGGGGCACGGATATGGGGTTTGCTATAGTTTATTTTTAATTTAAGGGGAGAAAATCTGAGCAAGATTTGATGGGCACCATCTGTATTTTCTCAGAAGCAGGGCTGGGAGGGTTTTTCATTTGTAGCCGAGAGCCCCATGAGCATGCTTTTTAGCTTTTCCTGGACTCTAGACTCTCCTGGAATAGATCTCTCAAATTCCACTTTAATTTACCCCCCTTTTTTTTTTTTTTTACTTAATTCAGAAATAAGGGCTCTGAACTGAGCCTCATGAGACCTTGGTTCTAATCCCAGGTCTGCCACTGGGTGACCCTGGGCAGGTCCTGGCTCCTCCCGTGGTCTCAGTCCCCCCCTCCATAAAGAAAGGATGGGTCTAGACCATCTCAGAGGTTTCAACATGCTCTCTCATCATGTCATTCTTTGGATCTAAGATGATGGCCCAAAATGTCTGACTTGCTTAGTTTTTCATCGCTAAAAGTAAAGACAAAATATTATCCATATGCCACATTAGATTAAAAACATTGTAACACAATTGCCAAGAGTTACATCTATTAGCTGACTCATTGAGTACAAAGGACAGAAAAGAAAATCTCCCTGATCAGTTCGGCTGAAGGACCTGTTACGAGAACTCTCAGGGTCGGCCGGCCTGTCCGCAGAGGTGAGTGATGAAGGCGGTTCACTCTGTTATTTGTTCTATTTTAATAGTAATGAATTTTAGACTTAGGCTCCAGGCTAAATTTGAGGCGAAATCTGATTATTTTACTCCGGGCCCCTCCTCCGGGGGTTCTTGGATGCTGAGTCTCACTCTCGAATTCCAAAAATAGGCCTTGGCTCCTCCCCGCCGAGCTGGTGTTCAGCTGTCGCTGCCATGCGCCCGGTTCGGGTAACTGGGCTTTGTGTCCCAGGAAGGTAATTGCTAAACCCCGTTCTCATGCCAAAGAGCGTCTCAGTCCTCCTGCCCCTCGGAGATGGCTGATTTATGAAAAGCCCAAACAAAAGCCCGAAAAGGACAGGCCTCTGCTACCAAAGGAAACATGTCTGCAAGGGACATTTTGACGACCACTCCAATCATTAGGGTGCCGTTTAGAGTCTAATTCTCATTCTCCCAAACATCCGTGGTATTAAATGAATGTTATCTGGGCCTTAGAGAGGTGGCCGTAGCAGGGCGATTACAGCAAATGGGCCCGTCTTTCCCGGTAAAAATACTACTACTGCCAGATCCATCTTCGTTCCTGGTAAGGGACGATTTGAAGATGTCACCTGCTGTTTTGTGCGGGTGACTCAGGGATCTGCAGACCTGGACAGGACCCCGTATCCCTCTCCCCAGGCCCACACTGCCGGCTCTTCACTGGACACTTGAAGTGAAAAAGGGCCAGCATCTTCTCTCATCTCCCCCTTTCCACTCAGAGGCCCCACCCACCCCCCCTCTGCCACCCACTGCCCCCTGCCCCGAGCTCCTCTCTCCCCTGCATTCCCCCTTCAGGTTGGACCCCCAGCCCCACAGGATCTGTTCCTTCTTTGTTTCTTAAAAGCATCAGCAGTAACGTGTTTGTAGCATTCATTCTGTGCCAGCCTCCTAAGCATTTCCCACGCATTTAAAACATCACTTCATGTAGGCTCATAGCCACCCTGTGGCTGGTGGGTAAGGAGTTTGGGGTAAGCCTGGGCAGTCTGGCCCCAGCGCCTCGCCACCACTGTCCTCAGCCCCACGCCAGACTCCGCTGGCCCCTTCCCAGCCACCAGCCATGCTGGGCCGGGGTGACTGAAGCAGCCTCTTAAATGCCCCTAACATGCAAAAAAAACCAGTGTCTTCCTTTTTTTTCTTTTCTATTGAATTTATTGGGGTGACATTCACTAATAGAATTATATAGGTTTTAGCACCTGTGTCTTCTTAAAAGTCCATTTCATCAGTATTTCTTTTAGACTTTAATCATTACTAAAATGTGAATGCTTTTATTTTATTTTTATTTTATAGCATATAAAATAAATCTCAGTCTCCTCACTATTAAAACTGGAAATTTTTACTTTATCACATGCATATATGACTAAAGTGCTTAAAAGGGATAGTCAGGCAGAATTGGGGTGAGCAAACACCCCATCCAGGGGGGCACAAGTTGTGGCTAGCACCCCAGTGACAGCCTGAGCTCCTGTTTTTTCGAGGCATTCTGCGGGAGAGGACCTCTGTTCGTGATTGAGGAATGTTGACCTGAGCTGCTTAGGGAGTTACGTAATCTTGATGTCTGCAGGGACATAGGGAAGGACATGTTATACATCAAGCAGTGTGCTTGGCATTGAGATTTCAGGAGCATCTGGAGCTGCCTGGGCGCGTTTTCAGAGGCAGCACGTCACTGTATATAAGATGCCAAGAGCCCACAGGAAGACAGAGCCTCGGCGGTAACGCCGGAGCCCAGACACCTCTGAATTGGGGTGAGGGGCTAATTTGTAATTGTTGACTTGTATTCCTGAACTCCCTGTATGACACCCCTGTGGCTTATTGTAGATGTGGGTTGTTACAGCTACGAGAAAAAGGCCCAGGCGGGGAGGGGACCGTGAAAGATGTGGCAGTGAGTGTGGAGTAAGTGGGTGACTCACGTCACTGGGCACCTTGAGGTGGGCTGGGGACACAGCCTCCCTGCTGGTGGGTACTGTGGGATCTGTGGAGTTTCTTGAAAATTCTGCAAGGCCTCAGTCCTTAGTAGCCTCGGCAGGCGTCCCCAAAAGTCCATGGGAGCAAGGGACCCATTAGCAGTAAAAAATCTTGCTGGGTCTCAGAAATAGTCCCGGGAACCTGTGGCATTTGGGGGCCTTTTATTTAGCTGTATTCTGCTCGGTGCAGCATGAGCGGGCCTGGTGTGCGTGGTGCGGTGCTAAGAGCTGCCTGGATTCAGATCTCAGCTCTACCGGAACCTGCTGAGACCTCGCATAGCCACACAACTGTCTGTGCTCCAAGTTCCACATCTGTGAATGGAGGGACAGAATAGTACCTGCTCAGACCCTGTGGGGACAGAAAGGCCAAATGAGGCAGCTCTTGTACAGCAGTTAGAACAGTTCCTGGCTGCATAGCCAGTGTTATCCAAAAGCTGTTGCCTTAGTCCATTCGGGCTGCTATAACAGAATAACACAGACTGTGTGGCTTATAAACAACAAATGCTAATTTCTCACGGTTCTGGAGCTAGAAGCCCAAGGTCATGACTCCAGCAGATTCAATGTCTGGTGAAGGCCCACCTCTGGGTGGCAGGCTGCCAGCTTCTTGCTGTGAACTCTCATGGTGGAGGTGGAAGGGACAAGGGACCTCTCCTCTTTTGTAAGGACACAAATCCTCTTCATGGGGGCTCTGCCCTCAGGACTCGATCAGCTCCCAAAGGCCCCACCTCCTAACACCACCTGTGGGGGTTAGGTTTTAACGTATGAATTTAGGGGGGACACAAACATTCCGTCCACACCACTTGTTAAGGAAACAACATATTCTAGTCTGGCTCCGTAAAGTTGTGCACTGTTTTCAAGGGTCTCAGATGGAATCCTTTTCTAAAATGAGGAAACAAATAATTATTTGTAAAACAATTATTTCTGGCATAATGCATTATAAATTTGAATTTTCATATGTTAAAATTCAGGTAAAGTGATAGGTATTTCGCAGTTTTCTTTCTTAATATAAGAATGTTAGGTTTTTAAAAGGAGGTTATAGCTAACCTTTATTTAGCACTTTCTAACCTGTTTCTGAGGTACTGTTCTTACATAAATTAACTAATTATGCTTATATGCATTAACTAATTTAGTCTTCTTGATAACTCTCTACATTAATTACTATTACATTTCCCACTGTACAGTGAGGAATCTAGGTACTGAGCGGTTAATTGGCTTGTCCAAATCCATACACTTCATCTGTAGCAGCCCCCAGATTATTTCTAGCTAATATCCAGGTGGTGAATTCCCTATTCTGGAAGGTTCTCAGGCAGAAACTACTTGTTGGGAGATAAGTAGGGTTGCTAGAAGCAGGGCCTGAAGCATTGGGCTGGGCCTACCTTCAGGGCTTTGGTTGTGAGTAACAGAACTGACGAGTTAGCGCCGCAGAAAGGCACTTATTGAGGCGTACTGCTCACGGGGTCCGCAGAAGGCTGAACAGTGGGCGTGAGCAGAAACTAAGGAGGCCAGGCCCCTGCCCAGTTTGCTCTGGAGGGCCTCGACCTACCCCGCTGTTTCTGTGCCCCCCAACCCCCCGCATCCAGGCCTAGCCCCTGGGAGTAACACCCGCTCCTCCGGTCCTCCGCCCGGCCTCACTGGCTCCAGGTGCCGCGTCTGGCAGGAGCATCCGCTTGGCCCTGCTTGGGTCATGTGACACTCCCACGGCTCCCCTCTTCCATTCACCTTGAGGCTTATTACTGGGAAGCAGAGCGACCGCTTCCCTTCTATCTAGGGTTGCCCTACCCCCGAAACAAAGTCAGAAGAGATTTGAGGTGATAGGCAGCCAGAATGACAAACGTCCTGTCCTTTGGGGGCTTCACCCAGATGCTTCCCAAGCTCCCTCGTAGCCCCAGGATTCAGTCGACCCTGTGCGGGCGGTGTTCTCCTGCAGCACCCGGAGTGGAGCTCTGCGCCGGCCAGGGGAGGCTTCTGGACGGCCTTCACTGCGTAGAGCGAGCGCGGTGGCCCGAGGACGCAGCCTGCCTAGAGCTCTGGCTTTTGATCGGGAACAGGCCGTTTCAGCTGCTGCAGTCTTTGTTTATCGGGAGAATAGCTGATGTTTATTAGTCGTCTTATCACAGGGAGGAAGAAAAGCATTTAAATGTCTAGTTGTTTCTGTGCATGTATTTCAGTACCTAGCGGTTACCTCGCAGTGAAGAGCTGAGTAGGCCTGTTAGAACGGGCCTCGTTTTTGCCGTCACCGACCCCCTCTCCAGGTACCAGCTCCCTCGCCTACCCCAGCCGCTGCGACCGTCGTTCTCGGCCCCCCCCCCCGTTATCCCTTGCCCCCCCAAGTCCGCTTGCACGTGCTGCCGGCTCTCCTCTGCCTGCTCTCTCCGCAGCGGCCTCCCCTCGCTGCCCCACCTGCCTGCTTGATCGTTCCCACCAGCTGCTCTAGTATTTCCCCTTCGTGCTTCTTGGAGGCACAGTCACAGGTTCCTGGTGCTGTCGACGTGGCAGAGCAGTGAAGGGGGCTTTGGGGTCAGGTTCAGATCCCAGGTGTCCCCTTAGTGCCTGGAATCGTGAGAGGCGTATTCAGGTGTAACTGACAAAACAGACTTAGACTGACTGAACCAAATAGGAGTTAATTTTGTCCCCACGACAGAAAGCCTGGCGAGAGGCAGCAGCATCTTACGGCTTCGGGGCCCAGCTCTTTCTTTCTGCTCAGTCCTTCCAGGGTATGGCCTTTGTCCCCTGGCTTTCCCATTCCTGCTGCCCGGCCTCCAGCATCCAGTCTGTGTCCCAGGCAGAAGGAAGGGCCAGGGCCAAGTGTGCCCCGGCTGAGGGTGCCCCCCCTGCAAGAGCTGTCCACGGGCCTCACCCAGCGACTCCTGCTGCCGTCACATTGTCCAGGATGGATCCCATGTCCACCCCGAGACTGCAGCGAGCACGTGGCAGTGTGATCAAAAGGGGGGCCACGTGGTCATCTTACTTGGGATCTACAGATACCCACCCATGTCCCCACTGGGCATATAGTGGGTGCTTATTAACTGCTTATTACTTCACTTTGTAGTATATTTTCATTAGGGTGGTTTTTCAGAGTAAACCAGCTAGCCACTCTTCCAGGGTGCCAGTCCTGAGTCCTGTGACTGCTTCCCCACAGTACTTCGTGTTCCCCGCTCTCGGGATGCTCGTCAGGTTGGCCTTGTGTTGGGGCTGTTGTGCACCTGCCTCTTCTTGTGCTCGATGAGAAACTGCTCGAGGTCAAGGATTGTGTTGTAGCCACCGGTGGGCTGTCCTGGCGTCTGGCCCAGCGCACCCTGCTGTAGGGACTCTGCAGGAAGGTTTGGTGGTGGCAGGTTACGTTTTAAGCCTTCAAAAGAAAGCGGACTTTGTAGGTCCCACCTTGGCGTGCATAGACACAAACTCTCCCTTGGCCGGTGTGACACTGGCCATTCTCAGGCGTCTGCATTTGCTCTTCTTCCCAAACCAGTGCTTGGAAAGAGCCATGAAGTTTGCCTTTGAGGAGTTCCACCTCTGGTACCAGTTTGCTCTGTCGCTCATGGCTGCCGGCAAGGTGAGTCCCCCTTTGTGCGCGTGGTTCTCCGCGCTCGCGCTCAGCGCCTTTGAATCCGGGGCGGTGGCATCCTCGCAGAAGCCTAACCCAGCTACTGGAGGCTGCCCTGTGGTCGTTTATGAATAAAAAATCAAGTTTAATTATTTGGGGCCAATGTGGGCACGTCACTGAGAAGAATTTGGAAATATTTGTCTTTTTCTAGCCATTGCCACGTTGTCATGTGAAGGTATGGCTCAGACTAAGGCTCGTTTCTTCACACTGGCCCTTTCCTCAGTTGGGAGCATAAACTTATTCCCAGAGGGGGAATCTTCTAGTTCTCTTTAGTAATTTATTATATTAGACAGGGGGTGGTGTTAGTTGAAAACATGGGCTTGGGGTCCAACTGCTGGAGCTGAGGACTGACTGGGCTGTGTGACCCCGGGCAGGTCGCTGAGTATCTCAGTTTCCTCTGCAGTAAAATGCAGTAATAATGGGACCTTCTTCACAGAATGGTTATCAGGTACATTGGGTAACCCCCACAAAGTGCTTAGCATAGTACCCCCTTGTAGTACATACTCAATAGAGAGAATGAATTTGGGCCATTTAGTGAATCTGCCATGTAGTGAATTGTTAAGGCTGTGATACGAGATTATTTGGGCTAAGTGGAGAGAGAAATTTAGTATGGTGTGCTATAAATTGGACAGTTTATTTTTTATAATAACATAAGCCTCCTCTGTCTTTTTTTTCTTCTTATTTTTACAATGGCTACACAAGTAGAAAAGAAAATGAGGGTGATTCCAGGGAGGCGTTTCCGCCGGTTTTAACCACAATTTACGCCCCTGTCACTCAGGAGCCCCAAGCTCTGGTTGTCACCATCCCCAGGCCCCCACGTGGTTGGGCTCCCAGTTGCAAAACCTCATTACGGGGGCAGCTAACTAATAACCCCTGGGGAAGGTTTTAGTGTCTGGTTCTGTCAAACATTTTGAGTTTCACAGAAATAATCTCCTTTTGCCAAGTCTGCCCGTGCCGTGAAGGTGCTGAGAGAATGCATTCGGCTGAAGCCTGATGATGCCACCATCCCACTCCTGGCCGCCAAGCTGTGCATGGGCTCCCTTCACTGGGTGAGTACCCGGGGCCTCCACTCATGGGCAGGGCTGCCTGCCCGTCGCATTTCAGGGCATTGAGAGGAAAGAGCTGTGATTCACAGCTACACAAACACAAGGCTGTTCAGAGGCCCAGGCCCCTGGCCTCCTCGGGCCTCACCTACCCACCTACAGGACTGTGGGGGTCAGTGTATTTGGGGGACTCCAAGTCTTTCTTTTTCATGGGAATGTGTTTCAAAAGTAGAAATGACAGATCGAATTGGAACTCACTCTCAGACACACCTGCTGTGTGAAGGTAACGTAGGGCTGAAGAAAGGAAGGGAGAGGAAGAGAGAGAGAAACATCGGTAAGAGAGAAACATCAGTAAGCATCAATCGGCTGCCTCCTGCACGCCCCTACTGAGGCTCATGCCCTGACAGGGAATCGAACTGGCAGCCTCCTGGTGTATGGGATGCTGCGCAACCACTGAGCCACATCAGCTGGGCTAAACCCAACTGTCTTCATTCCTCTGCTTTCACATCCATGTTCCTCTTCTGATAGCCTTGTTCAGATTTGAATTTGGGAGTGGCCTGATTTGTAACAGTTTTAGAACCTCCAAAATCTACATCTCAATAGAAAATAGAAAACTCAGACTCATTGCTGAGACGATGGTCTAGATCACTGCCACACACGATGCAGTTTTACTTTCTTTCCTTTGATTCCATATCAAGATTAGTGACAAGGCACCCCAGTCCCCTGGGGAAGTTCTTCTTGCCAAGGGTTTTACCGTTATGGTCCTTGCTGCTCATTTTTTACTCCCCACACTTATTCTGGCCCAACAGGACAAAAGTAAGCCTTGCGGAGAAAGTGTTCGACCTTTATTACATTTTGCTTGGTAACATGCAGGAGAAAAAAGACATTTTGAAAGAGCAGGCTCTTGCCGGGAACACAGAGCTGGGAAGGTTTGCGTGGTCTTTACAGGTTTCGACAACGTGGGGCCACAGCCAGGAGCGGCGCTGGGCAGCGGTGGGGTGGGCGGCGGAGTGGGAGCAGGAGTGGGTGGGGGGACAGGCCCAGCCCCTCCGTTTTGAAAATGCCAGATCCCAGCTGTGACCGCTGCACTCCCTGCAGCCGTGGTGCTGCTCATCACTGTGACAGATGCCGCCAACACCTAAAATAAGCCTACTCTTTTTTTAAAGATGAGAGTAACAAATCTTTTCTGTATATATTTTTTCCATTTTTATTATTAAAACTTCCCAACGCCACATGTAGTGTCACCAGCTTCAAGAGTATCACATTGGCCATACTTGGCAGAACACATCTTATTATTTTTGCCTCTAATGAACTGTGCGAAAGATCTTGATGTGGGTGTAGTTTACAGGTGCACATTTTCCCGCTGCGTCTGCTCATGCCAGGTCCATGTGCCAGGCGGTGTAAAATAAATAGATGGAGCTCTGTAATAGCTTGTGGGAAAGAGAATCCAAGCCTCGATAGGTTCATTATGTTGTTAAAAAAAAAAAAAAGTAAGACCCAAACACACAAAACATTTTTTACATATGGGGGTAGACAAAGGTAGGTTCACAGTTATAATGCAAATAAATAATACAATAATTAATAAATACTAATGCAAGAATAAACTCTGTTTCTCATACTCACAACTGTAAACCTACTTTTGCCCACCCCGTATATAAAATTCAACTTCCGAGTGCCTAGCACAACCTAATTACAGAACCAGTCAGTAAAAAGTAAAGATGGAAAGGAGAAGAGCCCCCACCCCCACCCCCGCCAAGTATGAAGATGACTTTGGAAAGAAGGCAAAAAAGCAACAGGGAAAACTTTAGAAAGAAGGCAAGGTGGGAATCCTCAGGACGGCTAGAGAGGCTCAGATAAAGAAACAGAATTACCAGAGTGGACTTGGGAGATTTGGGAGATATTTTCACAGTGACTCATCAGAAATCTGTTCTTGGCAGCCGATGCTTGTGGTAACTCGTGTTAGAAATTCTGCAGGTTGTCGCCGTTTCTAACTTATCTGGTTTTTCAGTTGGAAGAGGCTGAGAAGTTTGCCAAAACTGTCGTTGATGCGGGAGAGAAAACGTCCGAGTTCAAGGCCAAAGGCTACTTAGCTCTGGGGCTCACATACAGTCTGCAGGCCACTGACGGTGAGAGAATCCCCACCCCCGGGGCGCTGTGGACACAGGCTGGGCTGCCTGTCTGCACCGAAGGGTTCCCACACCTCCTTCTGTCTTTGGATGGCATATAAGCTGGGCTGTGCTGGTGTGCCGTCCTGTGGGGCCTGCTGCTGCTGTCCTCATTGCCTGGACTGCTTGGAGAATGGGAGGAAGGAACCAAGGTCTTGTGCCAGGGCTCCCAAGCCCTCTGCCAGGGGCATTGGCATGTGCAGGGCATCTGTCATGAGGTGCAAGGTGAGCAGGGGGCCTTGAGATCTGATTCACCCAACCCAGCCTGGGCCTGCCTCTTTCCAGCACTTGGCTGGCTGTCCTCGCGTGAAGGGATGCTGAGTCTAAGGCATAGGAATATAGAAGAGTTCAGGGACGGCCTCTTCCAGGAAGCGTCCCTTGATTGGTCAGGACCCGCCCCTTCTCCACGAACATTCTAATTCACAGATGTGTCCACGTGCAGTATGCCAGCTCACCAGATACCCCTGCAGCAATGGTATATGTTTGGATGTACTTAGAGTTTTGAAATTCTGCAGGAACCATAGACCGTTTCCTCCAGGACTTTTTTTCTTGCCCCAGTAAAAAGTACCTTTTTAGTTCCCATGACAGACCCATGTCTCACATGCTCTGTACAGGGGGAAGTGTTGGCTCACAGCAGGATGACCTCACACTTTTGAACTGATTTTCCCAGTTTGGTGTTGCGTTGGCCAGGTCAATCCCTTGTGTTCATGTCAAGGTACTAACAGCCCTGGTCATTGCACAGTGTGAATTAAACTAGCCTTTCATGGCATCAAGCTGGTACCCTTAGCTGAGGATCACAGCTGCTCTGTGCCAGAGGACTTCTGACAGCCATTCAATCCAACACCATTGGTGCTTGGTGGTGTTCTATGCCATTCTGGGAGAGCCAGGCTTCACCCAACAGTTACATGCCTACACTTAAGAAAACAGATGTGCTCCTCTCTGGAGTTCCCAGCTGGTCTTTTAAAGATGGCCCCCTATGCCTGGGGCAACATCCAACTCACACTGTCCCCTCAACATCCTTCCAAGCTATGCCCAATGAGTCCAAGGGCCTCGGGTTGGCCTGGGCTTTGTGTCCTGTCTTCTATAGTGCCTGGGACAGGCCTGAGCACATAGGCACCCAGAACTCATTGCTTATAATCCAATGGATGTGGAGTTTTGGGGATGAGTGTCGAATTTGTCCCAAACTCCCTGGTCTTCCATGCCACTGACCAATGGAACCCTTTTTCAGCTTCGCTGCGAGGGATGCAGGAGGTCCTGCAGAGAAAGGCGCTCCTTGCATTTCAGAGGTGAGTGGGAGTTCGTCTTTTCACTTGGCTGTATGTAATGACACCGAAGGGTGATGGGTATGAGAGGAAGAGATATTTATAAAGATTATGTAAACACTGTTTCCCCGGGAGTCTTTCCTCCCAAGCACTGAACACACAGTATCTGCATCATGTGTTACATGTAAATCTGCTTCTTAATCTGCTCGTCGCTTGGGCACATTTTATTCTTTCCCAATAAAGCCGTTCAGCTCTAAGAAGACAGATACTTTGTGTGTCTAGGGAGGTGATTCCTTTTATTAAAGACATTTGTCATCTAGGAAAAGGATCATTTTTTCTTAGCTTTTTTTTTTTTTTTTTAGCCTGTCAAGCTACAGATTTTTAAGAAATGAAAAAGCCTGATTTCAGGACAGTCTGAAATACTATGTGAAGACCGTGGAGTCAGTTCCCTCCACCCCTGCCAGGCTCCAGAACACCTTGTGCTTGTGTCTATCCCTGCACCTTTCATGAAATTCAGAGAATTTCTTTATAATTAGCAAGCGCTCAAGTGTCACAGTTTCCTCACATCCCCATTTAACCTCACACCAGTAAGGTAGACAGGCCCAGCGGTGTGTTCACTGCGGGAGAGGGACTCGGATGCAGGAGTGAGAAGAGTTACCAGAGCCACATGGCTGTTGAGGTCAGGATAGAGTCAAGGTCTGCTGACTGTCACCCAGCTTTTCTGGCACCTACTCTACCGCACTGCCCTAATTTTATTCTTATTGCAGCTATAATAAATCACTAAAATGAATCGCTGCTTGAAAGTATAGCCGCATGATGTCAAATCTGTAGTGGCTGTCAATCCTTTCACTTTAAATATATCGGAGTTACATTGCTGTCTTGGATCTTGTATTCAAAACTTAGTTACTTACACCAAAATTTTATGAGGACCTCTCAGTACCTAACACCCTCTGTTAGATTTCTCGCCTGGAGCTGGGGCTGCCTGTAGATGTGCTGCAGCGAACGCGCTCCTTTCCTCATGAAATCATCGTCACTTGGCTTCAGTTCGTCTGAAACCCTGCGTCTCGGTTCCGTTTGCTGCCAGGCTTGCCGATCGTGCCTTCCCCTGCCGGCCCCAGACTGGTTAATGACAGGAAGTCCCTGTTGACACCTGCAGACAGCTCTCCTATCCCCGTGCTGAGCTTCTGCTGACATCCCTCAGCACAGGAGAGCGGGAAGCGTTTCCAGTTCGAATGACTTGGAGCCTTAAGTGCTCCGGTCCTAGCTTGTAAAACGCACATTCGTGCCCAAAAAGTGGTCGCCCCGTTCCCCTTCTCTTGGGCCAGCACCTCTTACTGGCCCTGGACACAGCCGCGTGGTGGTCTGCTTGGGGGGCACGGCTCCTGACTTCATGTTATGTAACAGCTGTTCCGTGACCCAAATTCCTCCTTGTTCCTTTACTTAGGTTTCAATTTAGAGAGATTTTTAAAAATATTAGTTCACGTGGGAATAAAGAGTAATAAAATCCTATATGATTTTTTGGAGAGGTCTAACCTAAATTAGTATTTGTGTGAAATAAAGAACACTTTTTCGAAGAAATAAAATTATTTTACTTCAAGTACACATTAACAAGGACTGTTCTAGTACATCGCAAACTTGACAATCTGTAAGGAAAGATTTTCAGTAAATACGAGTGATTTGTATTACTTCTGAAATGTAAATGGATATTTAAAAATCACTTTGATGATATGATGAGTAGATGGATGGATAGATAGGCAACCTAATAACCCAGCAGTCTAACAGTCCTTTCCTTATGGACAAGAAATTAAATTAATGGGTATGGAGTTGCTTTGACAAGGGAAGTACTTTGTGAGCGTCCCTGTAGTGACATTTTCAGGTGCCTGGGTTTCTCTTAGTAGCTCTGCCAGGTGCCTGCTGTATGGGAATGGGGTTTATGGGGCTAAAGTAGTCAGTGTAACTCCTTAGCCAAATGATAAAAATAAGATTTTTAAAGTGTGTATGTTTAAGTTGTGCCTCATTAGAAATTCGGCAGTTGGATATCCGTCGTTAGCCAGGTTTGCAGTTCTTCTGATGTTGCCCTAACCCACCCAGAAATGCCGAGGTCTCCAGCACACCTGCTTGTTTTGGTCACAGTGCTTCGGCTAACAGTGAACAGCCATTGGATGAGGCCAGGGTGGGACCCGTGCTCAGAGCTGTCCTCACCCAACACCCTGGTTCTCCAGACTTTTGCCAGCTTCTCGTTTGGTTGGTGTTGGGTGGAGGCAGCCATGCTCCAACCTAGCTTCAGCTGTGAGAAACCTAAACTGAGAAAATGACAACTCTGAGGAATTCTTTTTGAGGGTGGTAGGAACCTAGCTTCTTGTTAAATATGAAGGAAATGAGATAAAATAAAGAATGCTAAATAATTTAGTGTCTCTTCATAACTAATTTCATATTCATTTTCCCTGAATGATCAGTAGAGACAGAAACCATGACATCCTGATCTCATTTCTTATTAACTCCAAAGAAAAAAATTCTTTGATGTACAAATTCATGGGAAAACCAATACTTATGGAATAATAAAAACTGGAGCATGGTGGTCGAAACAAGGCATTTAAAAGGGCAGCGCAGGCAGGTAGCCTGAGCCTCTCCTAAGGTGAGAACAGTCCTGAGGCACAGTTGCTGGTGAAGTAAGAGCAGTAAAAGGACAGGGACTCCCCTCGCTCCCCCCAGTGCCCCACATGAGCTACCACGTTTGCCCAAACAATGTCCCGAACTGTTGGACTCAGCATATTTTCTGGATGGCAGACACCTGGAAGACTTTTTAGTCTTTTCCCCACAGCAGAAGGACAATTCCATGAACAGGCCTTATTGCTGCAGAAAGCCATCCTCGGCGCGTTCGCCGCGGTTGACTCCGTAATGGCCTATGGTTTGGCTCTCTTCTTCCTCCTGAATGTGTTCTCTGCTGCTAGAAGACCTTCCTCTAATTACAGAATGTTGACAGAACAGCCTGAAGGTCTGTTTCCCCGGTTTTTTATTAGCCTGCTCCATAGCACCTTTTAAAGAAAGTAAAGGTTGGTTTTCTCTTCCTGCCAGACTGTTCAGCAGAGAGTTGTATCCCATGGATGGTCTCATTTTGAGTTGCTTATGGTGAAGTATGACTGACTTCCACATTAAAGCAAGAGCAACCACGTTTGCAAACAGTTAGGAGGCCAGCACAGCCTCTCCCCATCCAGTGTCGAAGGCCAGTCATTACACCTAAACCCGGCGTTTAGCCGGAGTCTCACATGTCAGCGTTACGTGGACGAAGTCAGCCGGCAGTGTGGAACTCAGCAGCTTCAGAAGCCTGACTGGGTCTCCTCCTCTCCCTGTAGCTAGTTCATCAAAAACCAAAACCTCATTTTACCAGCAAAGCCGGGTCTTGATTTTCATATGGCTTCTTTGAAATCCAGAAATTTGAATGAAGAAGTGTTAAGGCCAAGCCAAAACTCAACCAAAGAAGCTATCACCTTGCCAAGTACACCCGTGGCCTCACCGTGGCCTCCTGTGGTGGGTGGGCCTCCCCCTCTCAGTGTGCCGGGGAGGTAGGGGCTCAGGGTCTGCGATTCTTCACCTCCAGGCTCTTCCCTGAAGCCAAGGGTCACCTGCTGCCGCTTCAGAGGCTGGACAAAACACGGAGACAGGCTACTGTGTCGTTCCTATATACAGAGAAGGGAAAATGCGTCACATTTGTTAACGAACAAAGGAGAAAGGTTTAAATGAGACATTCGGTAGTTAAATACGTGCCCTTGGTGTAAAAATGCAAATGGGAATACTCGCTCAGTAGGGAAAGTAGAAATGGCATCTCCCAGGTACTAACAGCCATAAAAACTTTTTTCAGGGCCCACAGTCTGTCACCTACAGATCACCAAGCAGCCTTCTACCTCGCTCTGCAGCTCGCCATCTCCAGACAGGTCAGTTTCTTGCATGTTTCCTAAACTGGGTGCCCGCTCTGTCTTGATGTGGTTCCTTCAGTTCGAGCCAGTAGCTGCTCCTCTGTTCACCCGATGCCCACCTGGAGCCAGGGGCCCTTCTCAGCGGACGGCGGCTCCTCACAGTGAAGACCCTGGTGCTCTGGTCAGTTTGGGCATCAGCTGTGTAGACACAGGTGAGCCAGGCTCTGCTTTTGAATGTTCAGTCCATACATCTGGAGGGCCCATCCTGGGGTCGGGTGGCAACATGGACACAGCACGTGACACATACCCTACACCCAGGGGTCACTGAAGAGCCCGTGTCCCTTGCCAGCAGAGCCCAGCACTGAGCTCTCAGCAGAATGGAGGTTTAGTCACTGGCTGGGGCCTGGTTGCCATAAGGGTGTCTGTGATTGACAAGAAGGCGTCAGCAGGTATAGACAGAGACACCAGTTCCTGTAAAATACGTGGAGGTGTGAACAGTTGCATGTGGTGTCTCCTTGATAGGAGAGTCAACAGTGCTCTCAGCCGAGGGACACACTTCACTGGCCGTCGCCTTCCCTGGAGCAGCCTCCAGAAGCCGCCTTTGCCATTCTTGTCCCTTCTTGTCCCCTCCCAGCTGTTCTGGAGACTCTGGCCACATGTCCGCCTGCCCACCAGGTGCAAGACACTGGTGGTAACCCCAGCACATTCCTGAGAGCTGACTGGAGGGTGAACAGAAGGTCAGCGCCCCAGACGTGCCGTTCCCCTGGCAGGCCTGGGCTGCAGGCATGCATCTGACTCCCAGAGAAGTGGCTCCCATTGGTTATCCGGGGCCTGAGGAAAGCAGGATCCCTCCTCTGGAAAGGTCCTCTCGCTTGGCATGGTGTGTGGCTCACAGCTGGCCTGAGTGCGAGCTGCTGCTGCAGCAGCTGAGCGCTGGTGATGGCCACCTGGCCGCCCCTCCCCATCAGGACCTTCTCTCCCCTCTTCCGTGGGGCCACCCTCCTGCAGCAGCCTGCACAGCCCCTTCCTTTTGCTCAGCTCTCCTGTTTGGTATCTTTCTCAGCAGACCGGAGGCTCCACGAGGGCGGGAACCCATGTCTGTCATTGTCACTGCTTTACCTTGGCAGCCAGAACGCTGCCTGACAGGTGGTAGGCACTCAGAAGTATATACTCGCTGAAGGAAGGAACCAGCCTTGCATTCCTTCAAGTTAGCCATCCCTTCAGGACTCCATTTGGAACCCTGTGTCAGTTTGTCCCTGATGGCCTTGGTCATACTGCACACGGACAGCACGCTCACACCCTGCCCTTCAACCCTCCCCACGGTACCAGGCTGGGTGCTGTGCCCACCCTCAGCTCTCACCCGGAGGAATGGTCAAGGGCACAGAGCCTGTGGGTGTCAGCAGCCTTTGTGAGCACCCAGCATGACGACACCAGGCCTCGGTGGCAGTGTTTCCTGCTGACCATGGGCAGGGAGCTGTGACCTCTTACCTTTAGAGCCAGTGCCCTTTGAGTAGGAGGAGAGGGCGGGGGAGGAATCATGAGATCTAGCGCCACTCTTGTCTCAGAAGTTCAGTAGCTGGGTGACCTTGCCTCTGGACTCAGCTTCTTCCTATAAACAAAGGGTTGGGCAGATGGTCTCTTCCAGCCGTAAGAGCTCAGAGCAGAAAGCCTCCATAGCCAGCGTTTAGAATTAAATCCATGAAAAGTGGACTTTCAGAGAAGGAAACTAACAGATTTGGAAAAAACGAAAGTCATGGCTTCCTACTAAGGAGGGAAGTTTCTGAGGGTTTGAGAGGTTTCTGAGAGCTGAGAGGGGTCCAGCCATGGGCCTGAGGTTGGGAGGGGAGCCCAGAGGCAGCCCAGGGTCAGCTGCGGAGGAAGCTTCACTCTCGAGCTCTCTTTCAAAATCCAACTTTGGATTGAATTCTCCCTAGTTACTGCTAAACCCGCATGGAATCTAGAGGGTGTTCAGTATTCACTTGTGTGTGTTTTATCAACCATCGAGCTTGGACGATTTTGAAAAGTCTTGACAGCCGTTGTATTTATAAGGTCAAGGTTGTGCCTGGTCCCACTTGAATGTGGATGTGGCGTGTATGTGGCAGTGCCCCTTGTTTCTTGGATCAGGTATTTGGGCTGTAGTTTGGGAAGATGTGGAGTGTTTGTTTGTTGTGTGTTTGTATGTTTTCCTGACGTCTAATGGAGGACCAGGACAGAGGAACTTGGCAGGAATCACAGGTGTCTGGTGGTTTGGAAAACTCTGTTAAAAGTTTCATAACTCATTAAGCACTTTAATTTCAGCAACACTTTAAAAAATGAGAACAGTTCATCTCAGGCAGTTTAATTCCACTAAAAACCTCTGGCAATTTGTATGTGTCTCCATTTAGTGAAATTATCCTAAGCATGATCCCAAGTAGATCATGCTTAAGTTTTGCGGAAAAAGAGGAAGTGTTCACTTAGGAAAAAATAAAAGATTGGGTATTGGCAGTTACACAGGGAAACAGGGTAGTGTGTGTGTGTGTGCATGTGCGCGCGCGGGTGTTTAAAAATTCTTTTTGGTTTTGTTGTAAACCAGATACCAGAGGCTCTGGGGTATGTCCGCCAGGCTCTTCAGCTTCAAGGCGATGATGTCAACTCCCTGCACCTGCTCGCCCTCCTGCTGTCGGCGCAGAAGCATTACCACGACGCGCTGAACATCGTGGACATGGCCCTGAGCGAGTACCCGGAGAATTTCATGTGAGTGATCCTGGGCTTGTGGTTTTCCTTTCGCAAAGGCTATTAAATTTACTTCTTGCCAACCTCCTCCTCTCTAATCTGAGTTCTTCATGGACATCCTGAGGGTAAATAGTACAAAACTCCCTCTACTCTTTTTTTTTTTTCATGATATTTAGAAACAGGTACATGGTTGACCCTTGAATAATGCAGGGGTTAGGGGTGCTGGCCCCCTGCACAGTTGTAAGTCTGGATAGAACTTTTGACTCCCCAAATCTTAACTGGAAGCCTTACCAAAAAGCATAAACCGTCAATGAACACATTTTGTGTTACATGCATTATATATCCTGCATTCTTACAATAAAGTAAGCTAAGAGAAGAAAATGTTATTAAGAAAATCATAAGAAAGAGAAAATACACTTACAGTATTTATTGAGAAAAATCCACATGTAAGTGGACCCACAAAGTTCAAATCCATATTCAAAGGTCAACGGTAGTCTGTTAGGTCACCCTTACTAAGTTAAAATACTACTTGGTCCATTTTTTCCATTGTGTCCCCTTGGGCCCAAGAGGTGATTTTAGATGGATTGTGGATGAACATTTCTATTTTAAAATTTTTTTACCCTTCACCTGAGGATATGCATATTGATTTGAGAGAGAGAGAGAGAGGGAAGTGGGGAGAAAGAGAGAGAAACATCAATCGGTTGCCTCCCGTACTCACCCCAGCTGGGGAACAAACCTGCAACCTTGTGGTGCTCGGGTGGATGCTCCAACCAACCGAGCCACCCAGCCAGGGCAAACACTTTTATTTATTTACTTTTTAAAATATATATTCATTGATTTCAGAAAGAGGAAGGGAAGGGAGAGAGAGAGAGATAGAAACATCAATGATGAAAGAGTCATTGATCGGCTGCCTCCTCCAGGCCCCGAACTGGGAATCAAGCCCGAAACCTGGGCATGTGCCCTGACCGGGAATCGAACTGAGATCTCCTGGATCCCAGGTCAATGCTCAACCACTGAGCCAAGCTGGCCGGGCAAACATTTTTATTTTAATAGTTATTCATTTCTAAGTGTGCATTAGAAAAAATATAACTGCATATCCAAGTATTATTTCATGGAGATTATTGCTCAGAGGGAGACTACAAATTTCTTTAATGGGTTCCTTTAAAGTCAATTTAAAGAAATATATTAAGTAAGTGCTAGTAGGTACACCTGGGTGTGGCAAACAGTGTATTGAAGAAACTCTAGTGTCTGAAACTTGGGGAATGTTGCTGTAGAGCTTGCTTGTCCTGCGATGGTTACCAGGGGCTTCTTCCCAGTAGTTTCAGGTGCTTGCTATATTTTGGCAACTTCGATCAAGACAGCGGACCTCTTTCTGCATTGCTTTTATTCTCTAGGAAACGGAATTCCTTAAGTCAGTCCACCAGTATTTGCACATCCCCTAAGAACTGTCACTATTAGTTGCCTTATGCTTGACTTGTCTACTTATCTTCACACGTTTCCTTGGAAGCCCTGAACCAGGCTTGTCGGTTAGGCTTTGCTGAGAAGGACTTTGTCTTTGGGCTACTCTGTTCCTATTTTATCCTCAGCGGAGTAGCTTAGTAACCAGTACACAGTGGCCAGAAACAGTAAACAGCCCTGCACTCTGGCAGGTCCTGATTGTCCAAGGGGCAGGGTTAGTAATGGGGCGGGGGGAGCGGGAAGGAATGTAGCCGGTGGCCGGCCAGCTCTCCCCACTCTCAGGAATAAATGCAGGTTTTAAGTGGATCGCCTTGGCTTGGTTTTTCTGCCTCTTCACCTCGCTGTGTTTTTAATCAGTGAGTTTCAGCAGCTCCCCTTGGAAAAGCAAACCGGTTCACACGTTTCTGTTACAAACATTTCTTTGTCTCTTCTCCCCTTCGAGAACATTCTCATTATAATCCAGGAAACCTCTGACTAGAGATTTCTTTTGTAAGGTTCAGCTCTTTGTGCAGAACGAACTGAAGAGCTTTGCTGCAGTGTTTACTTCTTGCAGATCCCAAACTTGCTCGTTTGCATACCGAGTACGTTTCTGGATCTTATCCCAAGCTGGTCAGCCCACGGGACCTTCAAGTGGTGAAAGCACTTTAAAAACTCTCCAGTCCTTTACCCGCCAGTAAAGCACAACCCGATGCAATTAAATTTGGTTTCTCTCATCCATATTTATAAAGCAGCCTCCCCTGCCTCGCACCCCCAGCACCTTCATTAGATGCTAGACTCCTGCTTGTGGCTCCTGCGTAGACAGCCCGGGGGATCTTCCGAGAGGGCTTATTAAACAAACCAATAGCCACACCGCGCAGGAAGCAGTAAACAGCGGTGGCTAAGACGGCAATGCCTCCAAGGGACAGCAGCTGGCAGCCTCTCAGGCAGTGGAAGGAACAGCAGTAGAGATATTTGAGGAATGCAAGCCTGTTATTTTAATGTTAAGCCATAAGCTCAAAAAAGCAAAGCGTATGTCAGCAGGTCCGAGAGCAGCCGATGACTTGTTTGCTTTTTAAATATTTGTATTTCTTCCTTTCCCGAGGATACTTTACGAAGCGTTGGGCCAGATGTAGTCAGTCGATCCCATGGTTTGTTCCCAACCTGCGTGACACGTTTCAACAGCAACCTAAACAAGATTCCGTGGGCACCTGTTGTGCGCTGTTATCTGTTTGCTTGTCAGCCTTGTCTCCAGCAGGCTGTGGCTTCTCGCAGTGGGACAGCCCCCTGTGTCCTGTTTGCCCCCAGCCATACCTACCACGGACTGAGGTGTAGTTGACGTGTGCTCAGCACCTGCTAGATGGAGGCGAACCCCTTCCCGCTGATCAGCTGTTGAACAGTCAAACTGTTCAACCCAAAAGTGACTTAGCGAGCCTCTTAGCCAGGTGCAGAGAATTACAGAGCTTTCTGGTCCCTGTTAAGCTTGTCCAAGGTACTTAAACACCAGCTTTTATCATTTCATGGTGGCAGTAAGGATGAACACCAGAGAGGCCAGAACTCCAAGGGCATTTAGCTGTTTTAGCTAGTGCACTTAAGGCATTGAATTCAATGCCTTAATTGTAATCAATGCATGGTAATCACTCCATAATTCATAGGAATTCTTATTATTACTAATACAGTGTTTTCAAATACCATATTTTAGACTCTTTTAAAATTGTCATTAAATATTAAGTAGAAGCAAAAGACTATTTAAATATATTTAAAATAATAATACAACTAATATATGTATACCCCTTCTTCGTTTAAGAAAAAGAACATTAACATTGCCCTTGAATTTCCTGTGCACCCCCCATCCTTTCCTTACCTCTCGCCTCACAGGTAAACCATCATCCTGAATTCCGTGCTGAGCATTGTCTTGTGGTCCTATACCATATATGTTTGTACTCCTAAATAATAAAAATTTCTAATTTTGTATGTTTAAAAATTTTTTAGTGGAATTGCACTGAATATATCCTTATACTATTTGCTTTCACTGCTAACATTATGTTTCTGAGGTTCATCTGTATTGCATACAGCGGCAGTTTATTCATTTATACTATGAATAGCATCCATTGTACAAGTATACCGAGATTTATTTCTCTAGTCTACTGTAAGTGGATGTGTGGGTTGTTTTCATCTGTGATAAACAGTGCTGCTGTAAACATTGTCGACAGGTTCCCTGGTACCCAGGTGCAAGCATTTCTGTAGGTGTGAAACTGTTGGGTCATACAGAGGCTGTATCTTCAGTTTTACTCGATAATTCCCAACTGTTTCCCCAAGTGGCTGTGTCATTGTACACTCCCACTGGCAGTGCCTGAGGACCCGTGTGGCTCCATACACCAACACTGGGTGTTGTCAGACTTACTCTTTTGGTAATGTGGTTGCTGATTAATGGTATCATGTTGTGAGTTTAAATTTTATGTCCTTCATTATTAATGAAGTTGAACACATTTTTATTTGTTTATTGGTCATTTAGCTCTTCTCCTTTGTGAATGAAGCACATGTAGAAGTCTTTTCTCTGATTGGGTTGTCTTTTTCATACTAATTTGTAAGATTTCGTTATATATTTTGGTTACAAGTGCTTTCACTGGTTATATGTGCTACAAAAATCTCCCAACCTGTTGTCTTTTGATGAACAGAAGCTACTGATTTTAAAGTAGCTTAATCTGTTATTCATATCCATGGATAGTACTCCTGTGGCTAGTTAAAAACCTTGGCCTCCTCCAGGACCGTGAAGATAGTCTCCTAAGTTATCTCCTGAGAGCTCTGTCATCTTTCACACTTAAAGCTGGGAGTGCCTCTGGAATTGTTTTATGGATGTGTGGTGTGAGGGGACTGATGTAATTTTTTCCCATATGGATCCCCAATTGCTCCAGCATCCTGTGTTGAAAAGATTCCTTTCCCTATTGCTCCATAATGCCACTTTTGTCTTAAATGTCCATATGTGTGGGGGCATTTCTGAGCTTCTTGCTTGGTTCCATTGGTCATTGTGCCCATCCATGTGTGATGGCCATTCTTTCATCATTATTTTATTTTACATGAGGTAGGTCCATCTCTGGATCTTGCTATTCTCAGGCCTTTGAGTTCAACAAGTACCACAAACAAACAAAAAAATTGTTCAGATTTTTTATTGGAATTACTTTCAATCTAACAGCTCACTCTGGGGAGAATTATTTATGACAGTGGGTTTTCTAATCCATGGTCATTATAGCTCTAATCGTCTAGACTTTTAAGAAACACTTTTTATATGAAGTTTTATAATTTTCTTCATAAAGATTTTATTCATTTTTTAAATTAAATTTATTACTAGTTACCTATATTTCCATGCTGTTCTATTTAAACCTCTATTTAAGAGGTTAAGGAAACTTCCTTTTTCCTGGTTTGCTAAAAGTTTTATTTTAAATCATTAATTGATATCAAATTTTATCTCATGTTTTTTCTGCATTTATTGAGATGGTTATATCATTTTACTCCTTTAATCTGTGAATATTGTATTAATTGATATTTTAAAATGTTAAATTAAACTTACATTCTTGAAATAAGCCCAGGCTGGTCATAATAGCTTTTTTATGGAATCAGTTTACTAATTTTGAAACAATATTAACATTTATGTTTATGTGTGAAATAGTGTGTAATTTTCCTTTCTCTTCATATCCTTGTCAAGTTTTGGCATCAGGTTAGGGTGAGTTGGAGTAGTTCTTTTTTGTGTTTTGAAATCATTTGGATAAGAGTCATGTGCAGAGTTACTTTGGAGCATGCCCAGTGCCTGAGCAGAAACGAAGAACCCCACTGCTGCTGGCACCACCCACACTGCCCGGGGCAGGCTCCCTGGGAAAGCTCAGCCTCAGGGACAGAGGTCCCACCTCTGCCTCCCTTGGCACCACTGAAACAAGCCTCCCAGCAGAGTGAGAGCACACAGCAGGTAGAGACAGAGACGGCGGGACGTGCAGAACAGGCCAGGGTTCACAGTGCAGGTTTCCAGTGCGAGGAGGACTCAGGGTCCCTCTCGGCCTCCGATCCCAGAGAGAAGCATCACCCATCCCTGGTCCCGAAGAGCTGGTTCAGCTTCCCAGCCCCTGTGTGTCTCTTCCTTCCCGGTTCCTTCCTGACTTTAGGTGGAGGGAGCCGTTTCTGTCACAGAGCTGTGCAGATACCCTCGAGTCCACGTCACATCGGGCCCGGGCGCTTTACCTGCTAGGTCTAGGTGAGTGTAGGGGCCCCATCTTTTTGACATCTGCCACTGTCCATTGAAATGGGCCCCAGAGTCTTATTTCTTTTTTTGTTGTTGTTAATCCCCACCCAAGGGTATTTTTTCCATTGATATTTAGAGAGTGGAAGGGAGAGAGGGAGAGAAAGAGGAAGAGAGAAACATTGATGTGAGAGAGACACATGGATTGGTTGCCTCTCGCACGCACCCCAACCAAACTCAGGAACGAACCTGCAACCCAGGTACGTGCCCTTGACCAGGAATTGAACCCACGACCCTTCGGTGCACAGGCTGACACTCTAACAGTATTTCATTTCTTCAGTTGCGCTCCCATCCTCAGACTTGGGAATGTGGGGAAACCGGGCCAGGGAAGCTGAGTCAGAAATGGAGACTGGGACACCCGCCAGAGAGATGGGGACAGGGACACCCGCCAGAAAGATGGCCTTTGGGGAGCGGCAGGGCAGTAGACTTGCATTCAGTTCACTCCCTCCCCCATTTAGAAATGACCCTTCGCTTTGTGGTTTAGGAAGAATCGATTCTTGTTTTTAGAGCCATAGTCTGATGGGAAGACTCCTATCAGCTATCTCCTGTTCACACTTGCCCTCACCAGGTGCCTGTTGACACTTTCTGTGCCGAGGACGCTTGCTCACCAGCCGCTCACCGAACCCCAGGGCGGTTCCCTGCCTGGGACCCACTTTGCGCGCTCAGCCCCCAGCCCCGCGGTCAGACAGCGCCCAGGAAGCCAGCCCGCCTGCTGGTGTCGGTGCGCGTGGCGTGTGGACGGTGCTCAGGGAAGCGGCGTCCTTGATAAAGATGCCGCACTTGGCACGGGAGGATGTCGCTGACTCAGGCCGTGTGACTCCAGGGTGTTTTCAGTTTCCTGTCTGGGTCATTTCCAGCATAGTGCTGGCTCTAGGATGTTAATTGGATTAATAGCTGGAGCAGGAGTAAAAAATGAGCCAAACTGGGGTTTCTTGAGGTGACTTATTTTAGCTAAACATGTCAGTTGTTTGTTCTAAAAATATCGCTAGAAGGATGGGGGCGTATTCCAGATTGTTGACACTTTGACTGAAATGAGAAGCAAAATGTAACTGATACGGGATCTAGAAGGATCTCCTGCCTGTCAGAAAGAGGAGGCGGGATCAGACCAGGAGGCACAGGCCTCAGAGACAATGGACCGTCCCCAGCACCTGCCACTCGTGAGCAGCCTCCCCACCAAGGATGAGGGGCTGCTGAGTTGGGTAGAGGCAGGCGTCTGCTCCTGGGACTTTCTGTTGCTAAGTGCGTGCAGTGTCGATTTTCCCAGGAACCAGCAGATCTGGGAGCCTGGGCTGGGATAACAGTCACAGTGACAGCAATGCCACCCTGGAGGAGATGCCGAGTGACCTGCCCAGACTGGCAAGCATACCTTACCATGCATCCTTCTTGAGCAACCACGGGCCTTAGAAGTGGTCAGATTTCTAGAACTTGCTCAGTGGTTAAAAACTCGCGGATGGAAGCTTGCCATGCACCTCCTGGGTCAGTTACTCAACGGAGCTTTACCCAGAGAAGGTGCACGGATGGGAAGAGCCGCTCTCTCCCGGCCCTCCTGCGGTGGTTCTGTTGGCAGATGGGCCAGGAGTCAGCATTTGCTTTGGGGTTTTGGAAAGGGAATCAGGTACTCAGATTAGATCCATCAAAGGCCTATAGACTAGGGGTTCCGCCTGGTCACCTGTGAGCCGACATCTGCTAGTACAGTTGCGTCAGGTCTGCACCCATTTCAAAATGTTTGGATTTGATCCCTTTTAGAGTGCGCTGACTCAACGCAAAACGCTTGCTGGTGCCCTGAGCCGGCTCCCATTTACTCGCCTGGCTCCAGGAGACATCGGAGCTTTCACCCCTGAGGGAGACCTGCCACGGAAGTGATTGCTCAGTGCTCTGCAGACTCAGGAGGTGCCCTCTGTGTGGGTGACAGTGCCGGTGCTGCCCCTGGGTCAGTTCAGTGACAATGACTCGGCCCAGAATCAGAGGCTGCTTTTTGCAGAGAACACGCCACCTTCTGCTACAGGCTGTTTGGGAAGCCCAGCAGGAGAGAAGAGGCTCCAGCCAGCACGCGGTAGGCCATCAGAAATGTTGGTAACAATGAACTGAGATGGATTTCCATCACGAAAGCCGCGCAGGAACCTGAGAGAAACCCTCGCTCCCCTCTGGAGAGGGTTAGAGCATCAGGTAACAGGCCTGTCCCTGCCCAGCAGTGAGCCGCGTCTCCGTATTGTGGACAGTTCCCAGGTGACTCGCCTGGCTTCCAGTTTCCATCTCTCTTCTCCTGGTCACCACATGCTTTGGCACATCCCTTGTCATTTCTCTCACCATTCTGACCTGTGGCTGCCAAACCATCTTCTCAATTTAAAATTTTATTTCGACATGCTTGCCCCGGCCTCCTCCCCCATCTACGATTTCTTTTACGTGCTGAGAGGTGCTCACTTTCCGTTGGGTGTTTGGCAGCCAACTCCATTCCAGCTCTCGAGTCGTCTCCCTGGAATTGAGGGTTGGGGGCGGTATTCAAGGCCCCCATGGGCAGATGCCACTTGCTTTTCTGCACAGCTGTTTTGCAGCCCTACCTGCATTCAGCAGACAGAGAAAGAGCAAGTCCCTAGTGACCGGAGCCCAAGAGCACACACACAGATCAGCACAAAATACCAAGTGTTCGAGGTTCCTGTGATTTTATTTCTGAGTCAGCTGCCTGGAATACAGCATTTATAGATCTGCTAATTAGTAAGGGTTTGTGTGTTAATTAATATGCATGTTTCCTCCTGGTTGTACTTAATGAGTGCATTTTTATACTGCCAAATAAGATTGGAGGGATTTGTTACTTTAGTGTTTCTCAACTTTTCTAATTTATTTTCAGGGAGTTCTTCATCAGAAAGCTTTGTGAGACATACTAGATTTCAGAATTTAGAAATATCTACCCTTTTTGCTGTATCTCCGGCCCCAGTCTTATATCCCAGGTTCCAGACACCATTCCTTATGCTCACTGTGGACGCTCCCACCCCTTGCCTGTGCCCTAGGTGCCCCCCTGCCGGCCTGGCAGCCCCTCCCCTGCGCCTCTCCCACCCAGCTCTGAAAGCCCCACTTCCTGCCGCTGTCTTCATGACCCCCAGGCGGAATCTCTCCTTCCCTTGTGCTGCCAAAGAGCTTTGTCCACACATATTTGTGTTCATCCCACACCACGTGTTTATAACACGAGACTGAGCTTCTGGGGGGAAGATACCATGCCTATTCCCCTTTGGAGCCTCTGTGGTGTAGTAGGAGCTTTAAAAATCTCTGACAGAAGGATGACAAATTCATTGTCAAGCTCTGACGTATAGGTCGTCGCCTGTACAAATATGGGCCAAATAAGCAGATTACAGAGTTTATACGTGTGAGAGGAGGAAGGAGGTAGATGCTGCCTGAGGATGGGGTCGTGGACGATGTCAGGCAGTGAGGTGCTTACAGGCGGGTGGGAGGGGCGCTGGCCAGGGGACTTCCAGGCAGGCAGATGGGACACCACACGCATAGGCAGGGAGGTGTGAGGGTCTGGGATGAGCTCAGGAATGGTGTCTGGAGTCCAGGACTCAGGATGGGGCCAGGACAAAGCTAAACTAGAGTAACAGACCAGAGGTGAGCGTGGTCAGGACAGTTTCCAGAGAGTCAGCAAAGTCTTCCTGGGGCTGGTCATTAGATATTAAATCTGGCTCTGATGAGATGCCACTTTGATCCATCCCTCAAAGTGCCCAGTGAAGTCACCAGTAGCATGATATCTTCTCTAACCTCTGCACTAAGCCAGACATGGTGGTTTTTTTTTTCAAGAATTATCTGGGGAGTCTAAAAAAAATTCCCAAAATAGGGTAAAATATTATTTCTGTTAGTTTTAATGAAAAGTAAAGTCTTGATTAACTGGACCCTTCAGATGAGAATTCTATATATGCCTGACTTTTAGACAAAAGTGGCAAGTCACCAAAACACAGGCAGTGGGTTATCATTTTAAAGAACCACCTTGACAAATCCTAGGAACAGTACCCCCCAGCCCGGACTCTGTTCTGCAGCCCCACTCAGGTCTCAGAGCCATCATCTGTCCCCAAGCCAGAAATCCTGCCTAACATTCATGGTCTGGTCTTTTCTTCTGGTTGGACTAAACTCTTTGAGGGCAAGGAACTGTAGTTTACACCACGTTTGAGTCCACACAGTAGCTAACACAGATCTTTGCATATTTTGAGGGGTTCACTGTTTGGCAGTGGGGTAGAAAACGCTGGAAGTCTGCTTCAGTGTCAGTGGTGTGGTCAGACCAGTTGAAGTCGTCCTCCGTTTCTTGTTCAGGGCCATGGAGTGCCACAGGTCCAGGTTGGCATGTCTCTTCTACTGGGGGCTGGCAGTGCGAACCTGGACATGTGCTTCAGGCTCAGCCTAACTTGCAGAGTTGTTGTAAGAAGCGGTGATTAAATATTTAAAGTGCCTGACAGCTGCCGCCGCCGTTGTTATGCCGCTTGTCTTGAAAGCAGAAGTTCCTTGGCTTGCCGCTTGTCATCCCACAGATGAGGGCTCCTGTCCTTCCTGGAGTCGCATTTGCATTTGGAAGTAGGTTGGAAGTAGGTAGCTCCTATTCCTCAAGGCCGGCTTCATTGAAGGGGTGCTGTTCAACCTGAATCTTGAGAGATGAGTAGATGCTTAAAAGGCAGGAGTGGATGGAAAAGGCGTCCCAGGCAGAGCAGCAGCATGTGAAAATCCTCGGGGCCTGGAGGAGGGTGACGCGTGAAGAAGTTGATCTTGGCTAGAATGAGGGACATGCACCATGGGCAAGGGATGGGGGCAGGAGTGGGTCATTTTCGCAACAGCTGACTTCTTAACCATATTTAGAGAAACGCCTCACTTTCTTCAGGGTTGGACTTGGGTGACGTGGCAGCAGATGGTCTCTGGCCGCCGCTCTCCGCGGCCCTCTCTAAAGGTTGACAGTTCCACGTACCCAGATGCCGTCCATGCTGCTTGGTCCCACGTTTTTTCATTTTCTCGTAACTTGGTTTTTGCCTCGGGGTTTCCTCGGTAGATTGAGTCTGTAATATCTTGGGGACGTCACCTGCACCAGTTAATGCTGTCATCTTCGGCGTGCTCTTCACTTCCCCACCCAGGTAACACATACCCAGCCCGAGGTCTCCCACGGTCTGCAGTGTGCGAGCAGGGATCGGCAAATATGGTGACACGTCTCCTTTGTCCTGAGGTCGGTGTCATCTCTGCCTCGTGAACGAGCTCAGGGTTGGGGACATGGTGACAAGGAACAGTCTTAGCAGAGGGAGGCTCGTCGGGACGTTGCGCCCATTGTCTTGGAAGCACCCACAGCACCTGGCCCTTCGCCTCTCCCCCCACCTGTGCCCTCGGCTCCTTTTCTCTGCCAGCCCCTCCGTGCTGTTCCTCCGCCTCGCCCTCCACCGTTGGTGCTCAGCAGTTCCACTGTTGCTCTTCTTGTCTGGTTCCCTTAAATCCAGCCCACACCTCTTCAACTCCGTGTCCTCAGTCAAGTGTTTGAAAGCTGTTATTTCATGTTAATTAGAAGCTCTTTTTCCAGCCAAGAAGCCTTGCACGGAACTGTTCCCCAGGCTGTCTTAGCGACAGGCTCTGGCATTTCGGTACAGTTAAAGGACTCGGGGTGAGTGCTCTTAGAGCCACAGCGCTGCCGGTGCAGGGAAACCGTCCCCACACACTTGAGGCCCTCCCTGGGGCAGGCACCCTCCAAGCTTCCCAGGCCCAAAGAACATCACCATGGCCCTTGGCGGGGTTTCCCCTGGCCAAAATTGCTTGGCAACCAGCCCACATCCAGAAGGGTCTCTGGCCTCCATAGGTCTCCACCAAAAGCTGACAGGTGACCCTTTGGCAGCTTCTCCTTCCGTGGTGACACATCTCCCAGTTGACCCCAATTTGATGGGAGATTATGGTGGAAAAGTTCTACCACCTTCTGGGCTCATGAAGACATCAGCAAGCGTCAGCTTCTGGCTCCTTAAAAACCCCTCTGGACACCCCGAGTGGCTGTTGTCCGTTGCAGGTGGTCCTGTCAAGGCCTCAGGGAATTTCCACTTCCTGAGAGGTGTTTGAGCAGAAGCCCAGTCCTGGTCTCATGTCTGGGCTCTCTCTTTATGCCCACCCGCTTGTAGATCAGAGATCACATCCCTCTCATTACCTGGCTTTTCATCCCATCATCAGGCTTCTGCAAACCCAGGCTTGAGCAGGCTGCCCCCCTAACCCGCCTGGGAGCCCCCAGCATGCCCTTGAGTGTCCTCTCTTCCCTTTGGAGAGAGTGGTTGTTGCTGACTCATTCCTCAGCTTGGGCAGTGATTGGTTAGGACCACCCTCCTTCCATCTCGGGACCACAGAGGAAAAAGAGACTTTCCTCCTTCAACGTGCCTTCAAATGAGGCCATCACACTATGCGTGGTTGAGGAATTCTCCTTTATGTCTAACTTATATCACCAGAAACGTATTTCTTTGTATTCTGTGGTTTATCGAGAAAGTAGTTGGTGAGCAGGTGCGATTTAGGGCCCATTGGCCCCTGAACACAGTTCTAGGCACTGTGGAAGTGGGGCCAGAGAGAGGGGTTGGGCTTCTTTGACTGAAGGGAGATAAACACCAGCCACTGAGAAGGGGTGTTACAAAGACGACACTGATCATTGTTAAAGGGCCGAATGCAGGGCCTGGCACACAGGAGGCCTTCACGACGGGAGCTCCTCCCTCTCTGTCCTCTTGTTATTAACAACAAACAGCAGCTAATCTGATGCACACCGAGTAGAGACCATGGAGGTGTGAAGATGGTATCAATGGAAGACTTACTTGATGAACTGGGGCTTTAGGTGAATTTAGGAAGAGTGTGGAGAGATGCGGATGAGTAGAGATTAAGACTGAGCACATGACATATATTCATAGTTATGACAGAACCATGGCCTTTGGCCAGTGAATCTGCTGGCAGGAGTAAAGGGTCCATCTGGCGGGATGCACAGGCCGGGATGGTGACATGGGAGTGACCAGTGGGAGCACTGCCTTAAAGGACCCAAGGAGGGCTTTTGACTTATTATTACAGACAGTAAGGAATCATTCATTGTAGTTTCTTGAGCTGGAAATGAAAATTATTTTTGGAGATTTTTTTTTAATCCTCACCTGAGGATATTTTTTCCATTGATTTTTTTTAGAGAGAGTGGGAGGGAGGGAGGGAGGAGGAGAGAGAGAGGGAGGGAGAGATAGAGAGAAACACTGATGTGAGCGAGATACATACATTAGTTGCCTCCTGCATGCAGCCTGACTGGGGCCGGGGATCCCGCCTGCCACCCAGGTACATGCCCTTGACTGGGAACCAAACCCACAACCCTTTGGTCCAAGGGCCAACACTAACCACCGAGCCACACCAGCCAGGGCTATTTTTGGAGAGCTTTATAATACAGTTTCTTAGAGCCGGGCAGGTCAAGGAATAGAAAAACTATCAGGAAGGTATCTGGGCTTGTGCTGGGGCTTTCACGGGATAGAGCTCAGGACCAAGAGCTGATGTCCACAGAGAGACCTAACTAGAATGTCTGGATGGGAGAACCCTGAGCGGCCAAGAAAGAGAGAAGGGTCTAAGCTTATCGCTCAGAAGGTCTGGATGGAGGGTGAAGCCATTGGTGGTAACCAAAATAGGGAACAGATAGTGGTTAGGAGGGAGTTGGTGAAGTTCTAGCCCCTAAATAGCAGGCATAGGGAAGACCAGAGAGGGGAGGGTGGTGGCCAGATGCCTTTCCTCATGTGCCTTCAGCTCTGGCTTTTCAAAGCTCGTGAGATCTGTCCACCTTCACGTGATAAGGATCATTGTGGAAGGTTATTTGCAGATATTTACATCAATTGAGTCCTGTTTTCTGTGTAATTTTGTAGATAAATCAAGATTAGCTTTTAATGAATTTTTGAAGTTTCGCAGATAAATTGGTTTTGTTCTAAAAAAGCATGCTCTTCATGAAATCCCTGTGTTCTGGATAAAATCAGTCACTCTGATGCATTTCACCCTACCACAAACGGTCATGTAGCTGCATTGGCCCTAGTGGTGAGACTCAGGAGAAGTCCCATGCTGAGCTGGGAGCTCTGGAACCCTCAGCCCTGCTGCCATGGCTTCCCTTAGTGGGGTGAGGCCTTTGGACACCCCAGTCTAGAAGGAGAACAGTAGCTTCCAAGTCTAAGCCAGGCCACTGCATCTGGTGTAAGCTGTGTCATCTTCCCCCTTTGTCTCCCACCAGACTGCTGTTTTCCAAAGTGAAGTTGGAGTCACTGTGCCGGGGCCCGGATGAGGCGCTCCTCACCTGCAAGCACATGTTACAGATCTGGAAATCCTGCTACAACCTAACCAATCCCAGGTATGAGGCCAGCTGTGCCTGTTTTGTGTGGTCTTTGCATGGGTCCCTGCCTTTCAGTGCCCTCTGATTGCACTTAGCAGGCATTAACTCTGTCACCCTTGCGCCCCTCCAGGTCCTCAGACACAGCAGATAATAGCTGGGGAGCCTCCCATACTCCATCTTAGGGGGATTTTCTCCCACTGGCTGGTGATGCCACCAAATCATGGGTTTCTTTTGCTTTTGCTGCCACGATAACCGACTAGGCTCAGCTCACAGTTGATGATGATCTGATAATTTATGGGTAGGCTAGTTGGTTATATATTCCAGATTGGATTCTTGCAGGAGTATTTAAAAGATCTGCACAGAGAACAGGCCACGTCCCACTAAGGAGAGTAGAAGTTGCTATCGGCATGGTAAAGTGTTATTTTCAAAAAGTTAAAATCATGACTCAAACAAAAATTAGGCATGTATAAAGATTTTATTTACCTCAGAAAAGTGTTAAGGTCTGTTCAAAGGAGACACTGAAAAATAGATATGCTGAAATGAATTTACAAATAAATTCAAAAAGAGTGTCCTATAGGACAATAAAACATATTGTTGAGGTTATCTTTTCTAAAAGGTGGAAATCGATTGTATCTCAACCAGATGAAGCTCCTTTGCCTCACTGTCAGTTTGCTGTAGGCTAACTGCCCTGCAGAGCTGTGCAAAAGCCTCGTCGGGAGACAGTCTCAGGGGCCCACCCCACAGAGGCAGATAATCTAGGGACCAGGGCACTGTCCACCCCTGGCGTGCGGCTGAAAGACACCCAATGACCTGCTGTCGCTATTTTCCAGCCTGGGCAGCTTTTCTGCTGTGTGTTTAGGTTACTAAGCGCGCCCTGCCCTATCAAGGAAGCAACGTAATAAACAGAGATGTAACGATTCCAGTGAATTCAAACAGCTGCTCATACATTCAGAATAGTTTTCAAGCTTGTAAGCAAGATGGATGAATAGCCCACATTATGGTCTTAAAAGTCAGGAGACTAAAAGTGTATAAAATTTAAATGGTAAACGTGTACTAAGGATTTGGCTTGCCCAGCTCGACCTCCCAAGAGGCAGGCATGTGGCTGGTGGCCGTGGTCTGTGGTCCTTAGCTGCTGGCCTGGGGAGAGGAGAGGTGCGATGGGCAGTAGGGAGCAGTAGAGTGCAGTCAGGGTTTCATGTTAGATTTTGGTTTACAAAAGTTTCTGTGGTGAAGAAAAAAAAAAAAGGTCACAGTCAGGGCCCTGTCAAGGGGATGGGTCCTTGCAAATTGACATTAACAGACGTGACCACAGACCCCTGGGCAGTGCAGTGAGGAGGGAAGGGCTTATTCTGGAAGCCACGAGACCCTCGCAGAGTGGGGGTGCAGGAATCAGGCGAGAGTTCCCTTGGCAGCATAGCCAGTGTGCACTGCCACCCTGTCGATGAGAAGATTCTCCCTTTTGTGGGTATGTTCTGAAAATAAAGATCATTTCAGTTTTTAAAAAAATTCCCCTTCTCTAAGTCTTTAAGCAGAAATAGAAAATGCTCATTTGTGTTCCCTAAAGCCCCTCTCTCCTGGCCTCAGAAGCAGCAGGTCTGGGGGAGACTCTGCCACCAGCCCAGCTACCAGGAGATACTCCCCAGGCTGGCTGCTTCCTTCCGGACCAGAGCACGTTCCTTTGCCTGCTCCCCCTTTAGAAACGAGAAAATAAATCCACCAGCGTTCACGTTGCCAGTTTTCCCTCGGCTCTCCACACCTCTCCCACCTCCCCACATTCCTCCCACTTAGCAACCAAGAATATTGAATGTGAGGAGAAAAAAAATAACAGAATTGGAAAGCTTTTTAAAAATACTTAACCAAATGCCTGGGCTGTGTCCCTACTTCCTCTGTTTCCTGAAGGATCTTTCAGGGCTGGAGCTGGGAGGAACCCGGGTTCCGGGCGCAGCCTGGATAGGGGGTGTGGGCGGGTGGGTGGGGGGACCCATCACAGAACCGTTCAGTCCAGCTACTCCGAGAGCCTTGAGGGGCGGGGTGGTAATCAGGCAGCCCCTTGTTAAGGAGCTTCCTTTGTGTGTGTTTTTTAAACTGTATTTTCTCTAGGATATAAATAAATGTCTCTCGACATCCTCCCCGAATGGTCAGGGAAGACGTGACCCTGGCAAAAGAATAGAGCATGAGGAGGGGAGGGCTGTGTCCTGTGTCCTGACGGGGACAGCACACTCGCAGTTCTCCAGATAAGGGCAGCTCTGGGTCTAGCAGCCTTGAAGCAACAATCAGGTCACACAGGGGTTTAGAAAATGGTAGGATCGCATGGACGAGTGTGTGAGAAGTATCCCTGCTTTAAAACAAAACAAAACAAAAACTGAGCAGCAGGCATACCTGGAGAAGGTCTACACTGACTTCCCGGCTCAGGGTGCCCTTGTTTTAGAGCCTGACCGGTTGGGGGAGGGGGGGCTCTGCTCCACCTGCCAGGGCTCCCCATGGCTCCCACCCCCTCCCAGCTCCATCCGGAGGCAGGCACAGGGTCCAGAACACAGAGGACGACACGAGCGGTAACGGGCCAGGCTGAGAACAGGCCCAGCTCCGTGTTCTCTGGACTCGGTCGTTCTCTTTATTTTTGCTTGAAGGAAGGTCTCTGAGCTGGTCCCTGAACCGCGCCTTAGACACCTGCGGTCTGAGAATGTGTGTCCTGCTGTGAGCAGAATGGTGGTGGCATTCTCTCGAGCGTACACTTGGCAAGGTGTCTGTCATTTCAGAAGCCTGGATTTTTCTCCCTAGGCCTGCAGTTTCGCTCGCATTTAGGGTAGAAATCTGTCTCGTGTTTTGTCTTCTCTCTCAGTCGTCACTAAGGCCCCCTCTGCTTGTGCATTTTCACGTGGCCACTCAAGACAGTGTGACCTCTGGCCAGAGCCTGAGCGGAGGCCCAGCAGCCTCCCTGACTGAACGTGACAGCGTTTCAGCTGGGGGGGGCTCCCTTCTCTGTGCTGCAGTGCTGGCCTGTTCGTATGTGATCTTTAACCCGTGTTGATAGCCTTGCAGGATAACTACTGTGCTTCCATTTCACAGAAGATAAAATTGAAGCTAAATGAGGCTAAATAACTTGCCCAAGTTTTCCCAGGGAAGTAAGTGGTAGAGCTATGAGTCAAACCCCAGCCTGTCTAACGTTGAAGCTCCTCCACCAGGCATTCTGCCTCTCTCAGTTGACAACCAACTTCCTTTTTTTTTTTTTTTTTCAATATGTTTTTATTGATTTTTTAGAGAGCGAGGAAGAGAGAGGGAAAGAGTATGAGCCCCGACTGGAATCAAACTGGTGACCTTTTGGTGCACCGCACGGTGCTCAACCAGCTGAGCCACACCAGCCAAGGCCAACTTCTTTTATTTTTTAAATTTTATTCTTAAACACTTCTTTCCCCTCTTGTCACTGCCACTTGGACCATCTCCATCAAGTAACCATGTGATGGGAAGAAAATTTTTTCTTCCTAATTTTACTTCAATCATTTATTAATAAGTAGCATTTAACGTTTTGTGTTGTATTTTTAAGACAATTGCTTTGCTCTAACCTCACTTGGAATTTGGAGGCCACATATCATGCTAATTCACAACCATTTTAGTGGAACTTTTCCTTTACCAAGCGTGCTCTCATTTCATCTTGAAAGTAGCCCCATAAAGTGGGAATATGCCGGGTTATGTCACACCCATTTTACTGATGAGAAGGGTAGAATCGCAGGAACAAGTGTGTGAGATAACATCTGAAAAACTCCTAAGTGGGGAGCCATCGCAATATTCAGATTTTTTTGTAATATTTTTTATAACGTTTACATTAAAAACACATACACAAATAGACCAGTGCTAGAAATATTTAGTTAGTAATGTGATTGATGAAAATTTGTGTGTACTTTTATGTTATCTTCTGCTCAGAGACATTTATTGCTTCTTAGTGGTGGAAATAACTAGCAGAGCAGTTTCCGGAAAACATGTACACAGTGATGTAGTAAGTATAGGCTGCCGAGTCCTCTGTGCCGAAGCAGGTCTCCTGTTTCCTGTGGATTTCTCTAACTCCATCACCGCATGCGGAAATTGCAGCCTACAAACCATATTAAGTTTCATACCAAATCTTGTTTGCACTACTTTTAGCAGCAGCTGCAATGAGGAAGGAAATTGTGTTCCTTTATTGTAGAATTTGAACTTCTTAACAAAAAACATCGCTCTTAGAACCCTCAGATTGATAAAAATAATGGATTCAAAGAAAAGCATTGAAGACTCAAACTTCAAGAGACAGATGAGCTTCTTTTTGGAGCTTTGATGGACTATGATAGAGGAAAAGAAAAGAATACAATAGTCTTTGCTCACAAGCTTCTCAGAATTTAAAAGAACAAAACAAGAGTCTCTATAATTGACGTCCCTTAGCTGTGTTTCATTCCGGTTACCCCTGATGGGGTGTCCCACGTAGGAGCAAGCTGGAAAGGGGGTCCGTGCAGGAAGCAGGCCCCCAGACCCTCCTGTGCCCCCTCCAAGGCCACTTCTCCAGCCCAGGAGCTCTGGGTGGGGGCTGAAGCTCCAGCTCGGCCGGCGCCCAGCTCACTGTGTGACCTCACACCTCTTCCTCATCTGCTAAACAGGGGTATCAGACACACAATTTATCTTAAAGGCTCGTTCTGGGACACAAGCGAAGGCCATGGCTATGACCGTCCTTTGAAGAGTAGGTGGCCAGGGGTTCTCAAATCCAGCTGTACATGAAAACCTTCTGGGGAGCTTTGAAAAATGTGGACTGCCCCAGAAATTCTGATTTTTTGTTCTTCAGTGGGCCCTGGGCACCAGTGGTTTTTAGAAGTGTCCCCAGTGACGTCCCTGTGCAGCGAGGGTGGAGAAGCTGTGGTGTCGAGTGTCCCCAGTTCATGGACACATCAAGGAGGGCGTGTACAGGCGTGATGAGCTCTGAGACGTGGCATGCCAGTCGGTTCCCCCATAAGGCGGGTGGGCTCGTAGTGCTCACTTTTATATTTTATAATGTCAGAAGAAGAGGCTACAATGAGCAAGGGCCTGTGGGGGTGGCGTCAGCTGTGTTTGCGATACTGACTGCTGAAAGCGCTCCCAGCCCGAGCCCAGCCGAGCTGGAAAGCAGGGTGCTTTGTAATAGATGGAGAGAACATGAAACAACGCACCCGACATCAAAAACTGCATTTCAGGGCTCGGTATTGGCTGATCCTGTCTCCTCCCGCCCACCCTTCAAACGACTGACATTCCTAGCTGTTGTTTTGCAGTGATTCTGGACGCGGGAGCAGCCTCTTAGATAGAACCATCGCTGACCGACGACAGCTCAATACAATTACTTTGCCAGACTTCAGCGACCCGGAGACAGGTGAGAATCAGGAGCCGGAGGGGACGGAATGGTGTCAACCCAAAGTGTGAGGCCTGTCTCCCGAGTGATGGGGGGGTGAAGGCCAGGGACTGGAGTTGGGGGAATAACTCACGCAAGTTGGTTAAACTCTCAACCGAGGTGCATTTTCTCCGGTGTCCTTTTCGAGTGTGTGCGTGGTGGGGGAAGGCCTGTTCCATGCCCAACACGACTCTGAGATCTTTCTATTTTTTCCCCTTGCTCTTAGAGCCTAAAATCTGAACTAAAATGAGATTGTCCCCGTCTCCACCCAGCTACCCCCTGCTTCCTGTTTCTCCCTCTCGCTTTAGATTTCAGACCTTGCTGAAACCCAGGTTTTGATGTCTAATCAGTCGCACACAGGAACACGCATACATCCAGCAAAAGACCCCTAGGGAAGCAGATGGGCTCTGAGCGTCCGATTCCGCTGTCCCCACATGGAGGCCTGTAGCTCTTACCGCCTCGGAGCAGATGTTTATGCCTCTTTGTCATTAGCCTTTCCACATGTGCCCAAGTACAGACAAGTAAATGTGTCTCTGTCATTTCCGATACTCCTAACAAGCAATTCTAGTAGTGATACCGACTCTTCAGTGGCAACTTGGAGGACTTGACAGACCCACAAAATATACAGAAATTCCCTCCGCCTTTAATCCTGTCTTGTGAATGATCCACAGGTTTTAACTCTAACTCAGAAGGTTCACAGGCAAGGCAGGCTCCCACCTCGCCCCTCCACCTTCTCTTTCCCTAACGTTGACCATTTTTATTAGCTTTCCTTTACCCTTCCAGGGTTCCTTCATGTGAGTGAGCGTAGATATCGTTTCCCATGTCCCCTGACATAAAATGCAGCGTGGTGCGTATGCTCTTTGGCACCCGGCATGTCCCACCCCGCAGCACATCCAGGAGACCCGCACCTCCCCCCAGAGCCGCCCTCTCCTTCCAGGAGGCGCACCCCGTCACCACAACTTCACGCTCCAGACTCACCCAGCTACGCGGCTCAGCCGCTTCCTTCTCGTGCCAGGCGTCTTCACGTGGCACTGAAGGAGGCTGGCTAATTTTGAATGCCCGCCGCGGGCCTGCTCACTTAGGGAAGCAATTGGGCTACAGAGAGAAAGAGAAAAGGAACTTATCCGAGGTAAAGATGGTCCCAGATCAAAACAGAAGTGACTGAGATCAGCTGCGATCTGAGAGAATCCACCTGGCAGGAGTCAGCTTGTCAACAGCACTGGTCCACTCCACACCCAGTGCCTCACTGCTTTTCTAAATTTCCCAATTTAAAGGGCACAGGCATCCGCCACAAGCAAAGCCATGCAGTGTTGGCATCGGCAAGGACACGTGGCCAAAGCCACGGTGAACATCCACCGTCGTGATCCTGCCGATTCTGTGTCACCCACTGTGCACATGGACATTGTTGTGAACCACAGGCCCTCGTAAATCCCTCGATTTTCTCTTCCAGAACTAAAATTTATTTCCCATTTTTTATTTTCTCTTGTGGAAAATATTTAAACACACCAAACTACAGATATAATTTAAAGACTCCCCATGTATTTACCGCCAGCCTTCAACAATTAGTTTCTCTTTTCACCCGTCTCTCCTGTCCTACACTTAGTTTCTGTAGAGTATTTTAAAGGAAGTCCCAGACACATATTGCACTTGTTAAAATTTCAGTATAAATATCAAACAGATAAGAACCTTTAAAAAAATATGACCATTCTTATACACCTGGGTCGTTACACAGTACAGGCTCAGCGTTCTTGATTTTGGAAGTGGTTAATTACTTAGAGTATGGTTTCCCACCTCTGAAACTGTCCAAACTGTCCCCTAGATAAGGGGAACCCATATCTAGGAGCTGGGGACTGGCCGAGTCCACTGCGGCTAATCGAGTGGACGTTGGTTTTATTAAATGGATGTGACAAACTGATAAAGCCCCAATTAAGGAGCATGATTTCCCTTCTGACTTCACCTCTGGCTGTCCTTCCCCCACCTTGGTCACCAGCCATCGGAAAAGAGGAATCCACTGGGGTGACAGTGGTAACTTGAAGCTGTGAATCACTGTCTTTTCTTTGGAACAAGTTGGTGGTTCCTTATCTAAGAAGATGAAAAACGTGTTTTCTCCCTGTGGCTCCAAACAGGACACGGAGAAGGGGATTTATCTTTCATATAACTGGACACCTATCCAAAGCAAAATAGTTCTTTTCACTGAAAGGGTGGTTTGTTTGGGTAGCTGCTGCTGCAGTTGTCTTCCCACTGCTGTGTCCATCCAGCCGGGAGGCGTGAAGGGGGCGGTCCCCGCTTCCTTGCCCAGTGCCCACCCACACGCCCACCCACAGGCTGGGTTAGAAAGCTTAGCGCTCCCGTCACGACGCTGGGACCGTGACCTGCCACTGCGCCCCAGCGTCTGCACCTAGGAAAGCAAAACAAATCTAGCGAAAGCCACGCTCCAGCCCTCTCAGCTGGAAGGCAGGTGGTTTCCTCCAGAACGTCCTGGGTGCCGTAGGTTACAGATGCGCCGTCCTCGGTGCCTCGCGTCGCTGAGCCGGTGCCCAGGTAAACCCGAGTCACGTCCGTCCCGTGCTGTCGCAGCGGACGGTGAAATAACCGCGGGAAAACCGCCGCTGGTTTCCCATGGTCGGGTCGAGGGGTGATTGTTACGTGACCTCACTTTCTTTGCAGCCCGTGTGAGTATATTAAACGCTGGTTTTTCCTCTTTGTGTTTCTAAAGTCCTTTTGCTTTTACCCTTTCTCTCTCTCACGTTTCTAGTGTCAGACTCCTCCTCCTCCTCCTCTTCTCTTTCAAGAACCGAGTCTCCTCTCCACCTGTTTGTGTCTTCACATCTTCATTCGCATCCCAAACCCGATACCTTTGTGTGGCCCCCAGCGGCTCGTTCATCCCACGGCCCCCGCCAGGAGCCCTCTCTGTGTAAACGTGGTTTATGGCTTTTCCTTTCTCCTCACATCCGCTTCGTTTGCCCGGTGTTTCGTTTTCTGATAATCTTCCTAACTGGTAACCTGGACAGGAAGCGCCATCAGGCTAATCTGGGAGGCAAGGCTGGCTAATGTGAAAATCCAGAGGCCGTTTGGGGTAGAAGGAGCTATTGGTGCCCAAGCCCCAGCTCCTCTGTGAAAAGTGTTGAGCAGAAGAAATTGAAACTTTTCTAGAATATTGTTTCTAGCTCTCGGGGACTTCTCTGCTTTCCCAGCATTGATATAAAGGCATTAAAGTTCTAGTCGTTAAAAAAGCAAGTTAGGACAATTGGCAAATAACTTATTCTACATATTTTGGGTTTTCAACTTAGAAGTTAATTCAACAGGTGCATAATAATCAAGCTAGTTCTCCAAAGATAATGGTCACAGGCCCTTTAAATATGCGTTTCTCAAATCTCACTGTGCGTTAAGATCACATGAAAAGCTTTGAAAGATCCCCTGGGCTCCACTCCAGAGCTTATAATCCAGTAGGCTTGAAGTGGGGCCCAGGAATCTGCATTTATAAAATACCCCGTTATGATTCCAGGGCCCGTGGGGTATGCACTGCATTTTGAAAAACAACACTATGAATTATTTTCCATTTGCAAGGAGGGAAGATGTAGGGTTTATGTCATGAAACTATGCAGAAAAATTGAGCATATTTTAATCTAATCTTGCTTTTAAATAGTACGGAAATTTGCGAGTCTGGTTTAGGGTGTCCAGGAAGCTGTCAAAGTATTAAAATGAAATACTGGTTGGTAAAGTCCATAAGTGGGACCTAAATATGGATCTCACCAGGAGAGTCTACCCTTGTTTTCTTACACTCATTTATTTAATGCTCACTTTACTGGCACTGCCAGAAAATTTAATCTCTATATCCATGATTTATAAGGGCTCATCTTTGTTCCAAATGCGCAGTTATAGGCTGAACAGAAGCTCATAAGGGGAACCATTACCAGAAAAAATTACTTTCTCTAATGTGCTTAACTTTCGGAGGGCTAGCCTGCTGTTACGCGTGTGCACCCACCCACACACCCACACACACACCCACACACACACACACACACACACACACACACGCGGGACAGAAATGAGGCTCTACCTGTCTGCATACCTGGTGTTCCGAACCTTGCTTAAATGGCAGCCCCAGCCGTATGAACTGGAAGGTGAAGGTAATGCCTGTGTTTGTTTGTTTTTAAATATATCTTTATTGATTTCAGAGAGAAAAAGGGAGAGGGAGAGAGAGAAACATCAACGGTGAGTCATTGATCTGCTGCCTCCTGCACACCCCCTGCTGGGGATTGAGCCCAAAACCTGGGCATGTGCCCTGACCAATGCCTGTGCTGTTTTTAATCCCCTTCTTAAAATGGATTTTTTTCCCCTTAAAACAAGTGCCAACTTCAGTTTCTCCATAAAAATTGTTCTTTACATTGATTTTTGCCCAGCTTTTTGGTCACAGAACAGGATCTTACTGTTCGAGATACCTTATAATGTTCCCACTGCCCCGTTCACTCTTGTTTGCGCAGCAAATCCACCGACCTCCACGCCCTGCCAGTATGTATCCCATTGCATCCCAGGGACCCTGTGTTCCTTTAATCCTGGACAATTGAAGCCCTGGCTGCTCCAGCCAGGCACTTTATAGCAGGTTAATTAGTACGATGTTGGGTGAGGAGCACCCACTGGGCTTCCTGCTGAGCCGTGTCCCAAGCCGTGCTCAGTTCAGCTTTTGTGAGGCTGAGTCACCTTCCCGCTTAGGGAGGACCTAGTCAGTAACCAGGTGTTTTAACTGAGACTGGAGGGCCCAGGAATCTTTCCCCCATAAATCCAACATTTAGTTAGAGAAGGGGAAGACATACCATACGTCAGTGATTAGAGTAGAATTTCCTGGTTAAAACTGTTATAAACTTGAACCCCAAGTCTTTTCGTTGGGACAGATAGCCACGACCTGAAGTTTTATGAATTTCTCCCTCCAATCCTTTAACTTCATAGAAATGAAAACTAGCCCAACCCCACGAGCTCCTGGAACTATGATCGGGGTTAACGTGTGGAAAGACCTGAGAACCGCTTGTTCGATTATTTCCCCCTTCCCTCCGGAATTTCCTGCCCTGGAAACAAAACACATCACGTGAATTGAGCAGCCTTCACATGCTGGGCGAGCACTGAGAGGGGAATGCCCAGTTGGCCTTTCTTTGGCTTGGGAAAAAAAAAAAATTGTTAGTGGAAAAATATGTGTCATTCTTGAACTGAAATCTGATTCCAGACAGCCAGACTTACAGTTGGAAGGTTATTAGAACTCTATTTGCTTTTTTTGCCTTAATTTTGATTTTTCAAATGTTTTGTTTCTTGGTTTTAATTTTTGGTTTAATTTGTTGTTCCAAGGCAACTCTCCAGAAGTATACTTTCATGGTTTTCCCTCCCTTTTTTCAGTTAGTAAGTAGTTCACTGATCTATTAACCTTTCCAAGGGTCTCAGAATCACGCTCCCCTCCCTCATGGAATGTGTGTTGCGGTTGCCGGGTTTGATGGCTGAGATGGTGTGGACATTCAGCTGCCACCCGCTTGCCCACTCCGCCACCGGGGTCATCTCTCCCGGGGTTCTAACGCTTCTGCCGCAGCTTGGACTTAAATACTGAGGAGTCAGTACTTGCCTGGGAAGGACTACAGAAGAAGGCATTGCGGGGAAAATGCCCAAGTAAGGGTGCGCAGTGGAACGTCAGCAGCCCCACTGGTGCTGATAAGACGTGTGAGACAACTGGTGTCCCCAGTGTGGCCATCTGTAAATTTGGGTTAGAGGGAACCAATTGAATCTTGAAATTCCTTTCCAGTTCAGCCATTATTGCTACATAGAAAAGCAGTTCTAATCATTAATTTTCCTAAAATAAGCTAAACAGACATCGTAAAACTTAAACTACATCTGCCGAAATTTAAAGGAGACAAAGCAGTTCCCTGGGTATAGGACTGGTGTTTTAGGTGGTATTCCTTTAAGGCATTAGTGACTTATCACATTTTCCAAAGACTGTTTCTTAGACCACAGTTCACACTAGCACATTAAAGGTTCTGAGAAGTCCTGCAGTTTAAAAAGTGCAAGGCTCTCTTAGCTTTGACCCAGTGTTCCCAACCTGATTTCATCATTTTTCCCACTCTGTGGAATCACTGTTCCAGGGCCCACATCTTGAAAATGCAAATGTATACAGGTGATCCGGTGCATTTGAGATCTGAGCCTTAACTGCCTGTAGCAAACACACCCCTCAGGGCGTTGATTTTTCCTCTGAAATCTAGCTCAGCCTACTTGTGACTTCATTTTTCTTTTAAAAGTCCATAACAGAAAACAAATGTTGGGTATTATCCTTGCATTAGGGTTCAGAAAAGAAAAAAAAAAGGTCCCCACTGCCAGGGGCCCTTCGATGTCAGGCTCCTGCATACATGAAAAAGGTTTGATATTTGGAAAATCAGGTTACATTAAAATCTTCAAGCAGCCCTTATTAAAGTGAGGCTTCTTTTTTTTGAGGGTTTATAATATTAATACAAAGGACTTGTATTTTCTACTTTCCATAGAAACAGCTCAGCTCTCTCAAAGGTCAGGAAACCTGGATCAGCTCTGCAGAGGAACCCAGGCAGCTCATTCAGTCTCCCTGGACCTCAGTTTCCTCTTCTGTAAAGATGGACCTTTTCCTGCTCCGCACATGCCTTTATGGTTTGCTGGAAGCTGGCCCTGTCTGCAAGCCTCAGTCAGGTGCCCTTGTCCCCGAGTTGCAGCCCAGGCAGGCCTGGCTCCGGAGGGAAGCTGCCCAGGGCTGTCTCCACGATGCCCCTGCCCACCCTCCTCCTGGACCCTCGGCACCCCCACTCTGAGTCCTCCAGTAGTCATCATTTGGAGGAAAATACATGTGGGCATTTTATTCTGCTCTCCAAGGTTGTGCTAAAGTCGGGAATGTGCCTTGGTTTCCTGGCTCAGGTTTTCGTGTCACAGATCTTAGTGAACGCATAGCCAGGAGGAAAGAATAGACAGATTGGTGAAAATACGCACTCCTCCAGTGAAATAATGTTGAGGAATAGATTCAGGGTAGTAGATTTTCCTCTTTCCATTATGGCTGGCATTTTATTATTGACTTTGTATTTTCTGACATTCAAAAATGTATATCATGATCAGGAAGTAACTAGTCAGGTGGTGTATTTCACCCTCTGCTCCTGCCTAATAGAATAAAGTAGCTTTTAAAAAATCTATATATGAAAAACTTCACTCTGGGGCTGACCCCACTGCATTTGAGGGGTGGCCATTTTAAAAAAAATTTTTTTTAATATATATCTTTATTGATTTCAGAGACAGGAAGGGACAGGGAGAGAGAGAAATAGAAACATCAATGATGAGAGTCATTGATTGGCTGCCTCCTGCACACCCACAGCTGGGGATCGAGCCCACAACCCAGGCATGTGCCCTGACTGGGAATCGAACCCCGATCTCTCAGTTCCTAGGTCGATGCTCAACCGCTGAGCCATGCCCAGCCAGGCAGAGGGGTGGCCATTTTAAAAGTACAGCCCTAATCATTCAAATGTAAACCCTTCTTGCTAGTTGAACTAAGTTAAAGTCTCCTTCATTAGTTCTGTGGGGTCTTTCTGTAAACAAGATTGAATGGAATTTGGGGAGATTGGCAAGTCAATAATACATGGGTCTCAGGTAGAAGCTGGAGTATGTGTCCAGGAGTTAGACTGTGACCCGAACCTGGGAGGCTGTTCCCATACTCTGCATCCAGAGACAAACACAGCCTCCCCCAGGCAGAGGGCACTTCAGTCCAAAGACACAGCCCCAGCGAACGGGGAGGGTTTCAGTGGAGATGGGAGCATCTGCCCCGTGTGGTCCTCCAGCAGGTACTATCTCCAGCCCAGGGCCAGGGCGCGGCCCCCGACAGCTGGCATCTTCCTGCATGCATGGGAACGGCATCCCTCCACGCTTCCGTGTGACCGCCTAGCCCTGCCAGCACCGCCAGCAGCCTCTGGGCCACCCCCGCATGCCTGCCAGTGACCACCTACCCCAGCCTCTCCCTGCCTTAGTGCGACCCTTCCCTAAAGCTTTCCCTCCCTTTCAGAAGACACGTTTTGTCAGGTTTAAACTGTGCTTGATAATTCTGTTTAAGTCACTGGGAAATTGTGATCTCGTCTGGGGACCGTGGGTTTGGCTGTCCTGATTGGCTTGGCTGTCTTAATCTCTTACCCACTCAGTGAAAAAGGACAGTAGCTACTAGAGTGGTGACCAAGTTACTTGTCAGGGGGACCCACAGCAGGAGGACTCATTGTCAGTGGGTATTGAGGAGGGCCAGGCAGTTGCCCCTAGAGCCTCTACCGCCCCATGTCCCCATCACATTAGTGCACAGGCCACAAAGAGGGGAGGTGGTAGCCTTGGGGATTAGAAACGTGGAAGGGAGGTCTGTGACAGCGCAGCTCCAGGAGGCCACCACCCCAGCACACCTCTCCAGACAGACAGGACTGCCTCCAGCAAACATGGGGATTGTCCTAATGCCCTCAAGCAGTGGGGACAGACCAAATATTTAATGTTTTTAAAAAACGTACAGAGAAAACTTGCCTAATTTGAGGGTTGTAGTGAGTGTGGACTCTATCTCTCCTCCCCTTTCCAAAAATAAGAGAGAACATCACTAGCTACGCAGCCATCACCTCCTTCGGACCCAGGACGTCCTGGTTCTTCGTGTGTAAGTGCCCAGGTGGCCGGGTGAGAGGGTCACTGCTGCCAGCAGTCTGCAGTATTGGACTAGTTTGCTCCCAAACCCTGTCTTGAGAAACAAATTCTTTTCCTGCTAAAAATGAAAGACTGTAAGCACAGCTCTCTAGCAGAATGCTTAGTCATTCAGACTGCTGCTCAGTAGTTGGGGTCTTTAAGAGGTGAATTGCTGCCTTTCTCCTTCTTATTTTAATAGTTTTGGGGGCACAGCTTCTAAGAACTGGAAGCTGAATAAACTCTATTGACAGATAACATTGAATCACTTCAGGATGAAGAGAAAATAAATACGGAGGTTCGTGAGCAGCGGGTGATTCTCACGCCTGTCACAGAGCAGCTCCGTGTCTCACCAAAGTGGGGGGTGCAGGTTGCTGCTGCAGCATCAGGCAGAGGGCATGGGGGTGACGGGCAGACAGAGGGGACTTAAGGCAGGGCCACGGGCTCCATCATGGCCCCATATTCATGCACATGAGGCTCCGGAGTTCATTCTGGGGCCGGGAGCAAAAAGCAGCCAGAGTCCTGAGCACACATGTCTACTGAGGTCCCTTTGGTAGAGGATTTTTTTCTACACATATGTAACAGTTGTCCCTTGTTTCTGGACCATGACGCTCACCTGTCACAAGGGGGGCAGGGATTCACCTGAGATCTGGTTTATCTTCTACATGCTGTGAAGATAGGAAGGGAGAGGGAAGGTGGACATCTTTCAGACGACAGCCACTTACTTAATGCCACCAGGACAGGGCCGAGGACAGCTGGAATGTAAGCATACGCCACGTGGTCAGTGACCCTGCTTGGGAAAATACTGGGTTCTCGATTATAACCGAGCCACGTAACTTATCATGCCTTTGGCTGAACAAAATTGTCGGCTCTGAGATCCCTTTGAGTGGTGAAATATAGGGTTTGTGTGCGATTGCCACGTTTGAGGTCTATGTGAAATGGACCACAGGTGTAGTGTGCTTTGGAAAAAGGATTTTTGTAAAGGCTTCAGCCGCAAAGGCAATTTGAGCTGACTGTTCCCAGTGTCCTACTTGTGACTGTTTCTCAACAGGCTTCGGCATATGATAGGAGCATGGGTCAGGAATCCTTGGGAGGGTTCAGAGCTTGACGCACAGCTTCCTGAGGTCAGTGGCCTTGGTTCCTGACCCTCTCCGTCCCGGGGGCAATGCCTCTGCCCCACAGTTCCCGTGTCCTCGCCTTTCCCCTCCCCCGACCCCCGTGCACATGGTGGTCCGAGGGGAGCCCAGGTGAAACCCTGGGTGCAGGGATCAGAGCAGTTCTTTAAGTGGCACCCTGCCCCTGTATCGGGTGTCCGAGATAACGTTTCTCCTCGGGCCTCTGGGTAAGGGAGGAAAGCAGTGGGCTTGAGAAGGCGGATCTCAGCTGCCTGGCCTCTTATGCCCCCTGGACACTCGGGCAATTAGGTCACAGGGCCTGGGCCAGGGCTTAGGGCGCGCTCCGCCTGCAGCAGCTCTCAGTTCCCGTGCCCTGCGCTGTCCTGTGACCGAGGGACTCGCCGGAGCACAGCAGCTGCTCAGCCCTCAGGGTTGCCACGGTGATGAGCACTTCCCCAGTGAGATGTGATAAACAAGGCGACAGCAGCGGGGTGGGGCCCTCGCCCCGGCCTACCTGCCGCCTCATCGTTCGAAAGCTTGTTTCTCCAGCCTTAGGTTTCAGTTTAGCAGCAGGTCCTATGTCTTCCCTCCAATTCCTTTCTCAAGCCTCGATCTGTAAATGTCCCTTAGGGTGACAGCCCTGCTCACCGCCACGCACGCTGCAGGAACGCTTCTGCTTGGTGAGAAAGAAGAGGGTTGCTTTAAAGATATGTAGGTTAGACGAGCACTTCTCGTTAACGTACATAAATCAAAATCCAGTATCTATTTTGACATGTACCATTTCAGTCCTTGAAACAGTAAGACACGAGTTGTTTTGATTATATTTTGATTATATTTTTAATCAAATTATTCATTCTGATCCATAATGATGTTTAGCTCTTTTTTCGTCCAAATTCTAATCCAATGGAAGAATGTGATGTATGGTGTCATCGTCAGGAATAGTAGATGTTAGCTATTAAATAATTTTACCATTATTGTAGCCCTCTGCAATTTATTATTAATAACACCTGAATGCTCTAATATCCATCCCTGGCTCAGAACATGAAGGGTCTCTGCCCTCATGACCTGTGTACAAAAAGGGATTGACTAGGAAGGAACAGATTATTTCTGATAAACCTCAGTTAGGCCCCATATTTAAATGGCTTAGCTATACTAGAGATGGGAGAGCCCCTAAACGAGTGCAGTGTGTGATCTGTGTGCCACTGTCATTTTCAGTCCAGTTGTTGGGCGCAGTGACAGCCACACTGAGAAGCCCTCTAAGACAGTGGAGGTCTGGCCTCTGGGCCATTGTTAGGGAAGGAGAGCAGAGCATGGAAAGAGAGGACCGACCACTCTGCCAAGTGTCGTACAGTGATGTGTCTGCTGACAGTCCTCACTCATCCGCACACTCATTCCGCAAGCACCTACCACGAACCTGGCATTGTTAGCCCCTGAAAATACCTGAGTGGAAGGCGTGGTTCCTGTCTCCTGGAGCTGCCCACAGTCTAATAGGAGAGACCATTACATCAACTTTAACGTAAAACGGTGTGATGACCATACCCCCGGGGTGTTACGGGAACACTGAGGACCCAAGGCCTAACTTTTTGCAGGGCAGTGATAGGGAGAAGAGACAGAAGGCTCACAACAGCCTTCCTGGAGGAGGTGTTGTCAGCGCTGGATTTAAAGGCTAGATTTGGAACCAGACTCGTGTTTGAGCCCTAGTTTTGCCATCTGTTGGCTGTATGACTTTGGGTAAATTATGTAACCTCATTAAATTTCAACTTTGCCTCAAAGAATTGTTTCACGATTAAATGAGATAATATATGTAAAATGCTAATCACAGTGCCTGAAACATGGAATGTTCTCTAAAACCTATAACCACCACTATCATCATCATCATCATCATCATCATCATCTGTCAGACCTCATTCACGGTGAAACATACCTTTATGAGAAGAATTAATTTAGTTGTATGTAGCCACCACAAAGGAAGGAACTTTGGCAAAAGTTCTGATCAGTTCATTTGTGGACCGAACAAAACAGCTCATCCAAAAAGCAAAATGAGCCCCTCCCAAAACCCTTCCTCTGGGAGCCACAGAACCCGGTGGAAAATTTGCAGAACTTTCCTAGAACAGTAGTTTACTGTTATTTTGAAATGAATTAATGGCAAAATATTTTAAACATATCTCAGTTTTTATTTCTAATGTGGTAAATACCAGTAGATATAACCCATGTAAACAAAGTCTCTTGGTCTCAACAACTCTTCAGAGTCTAAAGGAATCAATTGTGAGACTAAGACACTTGCGAAACTCTGTTCCCCGGGTTGTTGAGCTCCAGGGAAGCAGTGGAGCCCAGGGGGGCGGGCGTGTGCAGAACACGCCTTCGAGCTTCTCTCGACCGAGTGGTAGCATCTGCTCCCGTCTCTCCAAGTCAGTGGGTCTCAGTCTCCACCGCACCTTGGAATCACTTGGGTGGTTAACAGATGGATGCCTGGCCTCGCCCCTGGAGTCAGTGATTCCGTTGGTCTGGGATGTATCTAGGGCATCATGATTTTTTAAAATCCCCAAGTCATTCTGAGGTGAAGCCAAGGCTGAGAACCACTTGTTCAAGATGCCAGTGAGAGGTAAGCCAGCTTTGTCGTATCAGGCTATAGCAGCAGCCTCCTTCATTTCACTGATAGTTGCTACTAAAAATCTCAGGGAGACTACATCAAGTCGTTGTATCAAAGTTAAAATACTATTTTTCCATAAAAAGGTTAGAAACAAAGCAAGACCTGAAAAAAAATCAATAGCAGTTTAATCAAAATTGCTGTTTAGATTTTGTTTAAGTAGTCAGACACTTTGTCTAACAAGGTCGACTTTTGGCCGAACTCCATCTGTTCTCCTGCATCAGACCAGCACCGATCAGTCTTATACCTGGCCCCAAGTTCCTCCTGATGTGGCAGCTTTCACCATGGAGGACTCACCCATCCTTTCCAGGGGGGCTGTCCTCCAGCTTGTCCCCTTGCTGGATATTTGTTCCTTTTCAAATGTCCTCTGAGACATTTGGTTCATACCAAAAGGTCCTTGAAATTTGGAACCCAGGGATGTTTCTAAGCATGGGCATTCTTTAAAAATGGATTTTTAGAGGGGGAGGAAGAGGGACAGAGAGAGAAACATCGATGTGAGAGAGATACATCAATTGGTTGCCTCCCATACACGCCTTGACCGGGGATCAAACCCACAGCCTAGGTATGTGTCCTGACAGGGAATTGAACCCGTGACCTCCTGGTGCACAGGATGATGCTCCCACCAACTGAGCTACACTGGCCAGGGCTAAGCATGGATAGTTTTGCAAGGACCAAATTTCAAGGACAATTTGGCATGGACCCAATATGTTTTGACAGGACCAAATTTCAAGGACCTTTTGGTATGAACCAATGCCTCCCTGGACGTTTTGGACAAGACCAAATGTCCACTGATTGCTAGTCCTCATGGGCGCTTCTGTGAGCATTACCCACAGAAGGCAGATTTCCAGTCTGGTTTCCATCTACCTCCCATCAACTCACCTGCATTAAACCTGCACGGAAGGATTTGTGTGCAGAGAAATCCATGTTTCCTTCATGTTGGAGCAGTCAAAACACAATATGGATGGCCAGTCTCTTCCGGCAAATACTCTTAAAATGAGTAAATTATGATGCATTTCAAAGCCCCACAGAATTTATGTTTATGCTCACAACTTTGTCCAATCCAGAGTATAACCAACTGGATTTATTTGAGTAGTCATCTGACTTTATACATTATCACTGTTTTAAACATGACAATGAGTTGATAGTCACCACTAACGATGTTTATTTTCATGTTAAATTTTATGGTGAATTATAAACTAAGACTGTTGCTGGTGAAAATAAATATCAACACTTTTAAATTTGAAATAACTGAAACTCCTGCTCTGAGTTCTAAAACCATACTGGCCAGAGTGAATGTTGGGAAGAGGTGGGGACAAGCCCCTGCTTAAGGAGGTGGCTTCCGATCATTGGGACCTCTGGAAGGTCCACATGAAGAGACACGAGTCACTCAATTCCCTTGACTTCTGAATGGAAGTTCTTTTACCAAATTCCTTTGACCCGTGAGCATGCTTGTCTGCTTTCCTTACCTTTCAGGACAGCTCAGGCTTACGCAGATGCAGCCTCTGAGCTCCAGGCGTCTTTGCTATAACCTGTCCTCCACTAGTCTAGCACTAGCCTTAATAATAAATATCTGCTTATACACAGGCAAAAAATTGTGCTTTTTCTACAGCAAAGTCACATTCTAGAGTGTGGTTTCAAATCTAGGGGTGTTGCCCACCTCCCAAAGGCCAGGGAATGGAGCGGGAAGGCGCGAGGTTTGTCCTGTTACCCCAGGAGGCAAGCATAGTTCCTTCCTCCGCCCACGTCGTGTCTAGGTGTAGCCCTTACAGGGGTGCTCTGTGAGTTCACTCGGTGGATGTCACTTGTGCCGTGTTGGACAGGTGTGTCACAGGTGTGTCCCAGCCATGGCCCTCCCTGCCCCAGCACTCCCACTGCACAGACAGCTTCTGGGGGGCACTGGGCTGAGCATGTGCTCTGGTTGTTGACCAGGAGATGAGCTAACGCAGAGGACCGAAAGTAAGGCTCGGGCTGTCGTGACTGTATTTCTTTATGCACAGTGAAACTTAGAAACTTCGTGGGGAAGGGGTGTGTGTACGTCTTGAACTCGTGTCTGTGTGTGGGAGGGGTGGGCGGGTGGTTGGTTCGATCTGTCCTTTCACTTCTGATGCCATCTTCTCGAAAACCTCTCTCAGGCTCTATCCACGCCACGTCAGTGGCGGCCTCCCGAGTGGAGCAGGCGCTGTCAGAAGTGGCCTCATCTCTGCAGAGCAGCACCCCCAAGCAGGGCCCGCTACACCCCTGGATGACACTGGCACAGATCTGGCTCCACGCAGGTACTGCTCTGCCGCCCTGTGGGCCCCACCCCGCCCACAACCTGCCACATCCCAGAGGCTGCAGGATCCCGTGGGCACTGGCCTCTTTAGCCCACAACCACTCAGCAGGAGAAATCTAAGCTTCTGCAGTGGTCCCCCCATCCACGGAGGATATGTTCCAGGACCCCCAGTGGATGCCTAAAGCTCTGGATAGTATCGAACCCACCGTGTACTATGTTCTTTCCTTTTCATACATGCCTATGATAAAGTTTAATGTATAAATTAGGCACAGGAAGAGATTAGCAATAACTAATACTAAAATAGAAGCACTTTACAGCTCCCCTTTGGCATATCCGAATTGCCCGCGTCACTACTCTTGCGCTTTGGGGCCACTATTAAGGAAAATGAGGGTGACTTGAACACAGGCACCGCGGCACCGCGACGGTCTATTCAATAACCGAGACGCCACTGAGTGACTAACAGGCGGGTCATGTGTATACAGCTTGGAGATATTGGACAAAAGGGTGACCCTTGTCCCAAGCAAGATGGAGCAGAACGTGCGCGATTTCGTCACCCTGCTCGGGATAGATTGCAATTTAAAACTTATGGATTGTTGATTTCTGGAATTTTCTATTCAATATTTTTTGGACCACAATTGACCGTGGGTAACTGAAACCATAGAAGGTAAACCCGCAGATGCGGGGGACCCATGTACATCTTTGCAGGAGCCATGAGTTACTCTCTCTCCCATCCCTCCCCTGCCTCAACACCCTGACCTAGGGCCTGGCACAGAGCAGGCACCCAGGATTGCAGGGAGCTTGCTGTGTGGAGTGCAGGGATTGTGCTGCAGCAGCGGCCAGAGAGCTGCGCCCCAGGTTTCTCTGTGGGAGACAGCAGGGCATGGTGTCCCGGACCCAGAACTCTGGAAGCCCTGCAGACTTGGAGGGGAGTCCCAGCTCTACTATTTAGCAGCTGCATAGACTTAACTTAATAGCTTCCTCTCAGCCTCAGTTTCCTCATCTGTACAGTGGGGTTAATTGCACCTGTCTCCTGAGGTTGATGGGCACAGTGCCTGGCACATCCTGGCAGTGAGGTCTCAGAGACCTAGAAGAGGGGATAGGCATACCAATGACACAGTGTCTTTATCAAAGCCGGGGGGGGGGCGGGGACAGTGTTTTCAATGTCCCCACTCCCCTCCCTGATAGCACTCCTGGTCATGCACAGAGAAGGAGGCGGGTACCACACCTGCTGGACTGGACACTAGCCTGGGAAGCGGGTACAATGTCCCTCCACAGTTTCATGTGGCTGCTTTTGCGTATCTGGAAATCCCCAAAATAAATCCAGCATGCAGGCCTTTTAGCAATAAGAATCCCACTCTGCAGAGACTCCCAGCAAATAATGGCTGCTGATTTACTTACGTTGTTATATTTCTATGTAAAAGGTAACTTCTGTTCCTCGTGTTTTACCACTTGATCTACAAAGCCTACTGGGCCTTCCCAGGCTTGACTCCAGGCACATAGGAAAAGCCCAGATTTGGCTGGGAAAGTGCTTGTTACCCACCATTGTCCATCTGTGTAATCCTTTTTAGCCAAGGCTAATTGTATGATGTTTGAAACCATTGGCGGATCTTCGTGTATGAAAACACAGTTGGATTTACCTGGCTTTGGTGTATCACTGAGCCGGGCTCAGCCAGCCTCTTCTGCGTTGGTACCTTTAATTGAGCCATAACAACAACCGTAAATTAGCAAATTATATTCTTCTAAGCAGAAGTACAGCGAGGGGTGATTCATGAATGTGCCGATCGCTCTTCCTGCGAGGACGCCTGCCAGCGTCCGGCCTGTCCCGGGTCCTCGGAGGGCTGGCTGTCAGAGCCACAGCGCAGCACTGCCTCCCTCCACCGCTCTCTCAGAGGAGCCCCCTGGCCCGGGCTCCTGCCTGTTCAGCGGCCTCTATGAGCAGGGACTGCAGAAAACGGGCCGAAGGAGCAGGGGTTAGTGTCGGGCCGGGAGAGACTGGATGAACCCACAGGGCCCGCGTGGGGACAAGGTTGTCGTTCAGGTGGGCCATGAAGTCTAGTTTGGAAGGGCCAATGTCTAAAAAACCAGAGGAGCTGATGGGGAGCCCGCTAGTCTGGAATGAGCTCCGTCGGCCTCCCAGGCATTGCTTCCCTTGCCTGTTTCTTGGAAAAGTTGACGACCTGAGTGAGAGTCACTGAGTTCCAGGACAGCTTCGCCCTGCGGCCTGCTGTCTCTCACTCAGTTATCCAGACTTTCTTCCTCTCTGCGTGGCAGGCCAGGACTCTGGAGGAAATTTTGGAGCTGCTTGTTAGAACATTGCAGAACAGTTTGGAGCTATCCTTGAGTTTTTATATAATCATGTAACATCCATTTCTCATTGCCATCTCCTACAGGACCGAACGAAGCTCTCCCTGCTAGTTAGCAGGTGTGGCGTTTAACATTCTCATGTTGGTGAAATTGAACTTATGGGAATTGGACGCCATATCTGCCTTGCTCTGGGCAGAACATGCATTGTGCTTAAGTGCATATGTTGAACATTATTTGTAATATGAACAACTGGAGTAATTTAGAGCCTTTGTAGGTTTCGTGCCATATTGACTCCAAGCAATGACTTTGTTAGAGTCCAGATTTAGAATCATATCATCTGTTCACATAGTATTTGAAGAGGTCAACTCTAAAGGAATTCACAAAACAGGCTCTGCTGAATAGTGAAGCTTTAGCATATGTGGTTTGAGCTCTACCACTCTGAGAGGCAAAATAAAAGTGACCCCCATTTTTGGACAACTGATGGAAACCAGCTAACATCTGTGTCCATCATCAGCTCTAGCAGTACTGCCGGGTTCTGTCAGTTTTGCAAGCTTTAGAAGCAACTGGTTAGATCAGTCTAATGCCCAAGGCCATGGTGTTTCTGTGGCGCTCGTGGGTCCCCTCTCGTGGTTGTTTTTCCAGTGAGCTTAGTGGAAACAGGTGATGGGAGCCCATGGTGGAGCTAGCTTCAGATCTGTGGGTTACAGGTAAGGTCACTCTGAGACGATCTCAGATTTCCACGCTATTGTATGAGAGGGTGCCTGGGCCACTTACATATACACAAAGAGATCATGACTAGGACACCTGAGCCTTCATCTGCTCTGTGAGGGGGCTTGCCAGAGGTGAGCGGGGAACACAGACCCAGGTAGACCAGGGATGCTTGGTACAGGGTCCCTCCCTTCCTGGGGGGTAGACCCATACCCTGGGCACCCTCGTCCCTCAGCATCTCCTCCCCCTGTTCTGGACACCTCGGACCCCAGTGCCTTGGACTCTGCCAGAATACCTGGTGGCCGACCTGCATGGGTCGTGCATGTTTTTGCCCTGGTTTGTTTGGACCTATGTGACAATTTTATTTAAATTACTTTTGAATAAATAATACACGCATGTGGTACACAATTGAAAAGGTACAAAAGACATCGAGTGAAAGGGCTCCCTCCCATCTCTGAGCCTGTCACCCTCACCCACAGGCACCCAGTGTCAGCAGCCTGCACCTTCCAGAGATGCCACACACTCGGAGGGCACTGCTTATCAGCACTCGAGGGGACACACCTTTCAACAGCTTCAGAGTATGAACCCATTGTATGAACTCACCATCATTGAACCAGGACTCCCTTGGTTAACATTTAGATTATTTCTAGTATTTTGCTGTTATAGACAATGCATCAGTAAGTATTGTTATATATATTGTCCTGTATCTGTAAGGTAAACTCCTAAAAGTACCAGTGATGGATCAAAGGGTGTGTCCTCTAATTTTGATAAATTGTATCAGGTTGCCTTCCATAGAATTGTACCAATTCACATTTTCTCACATCCTTGCCAACACAAGGAGTTATCAAACTTGTAGATCTTTGCCGATCTGATAGGTGAAAGTGGTATTTCAATTGTCTGCTCACGTCTGCCCATTTATCTTCTAAAATGCTGAGCTTTTCTTTCGGATTTGTAAGCATTTATTACGTGTCAATGAAATTTGCCTGTGTCTGTGATATGTGCTAGAAATATTTCTCCCCATTTTTATTTTGTTTGTGTGTTTTGTCTCTTTCTTTGCCAGTTTTTAAAAAATACATTTATCAATTTTTTCTTAATAACACCTTGGCTTAATGTGGTATTTAGAAAGCAGCTACCCATTTTTACGGTCTCTTTTCCTGAACGTTTCCAGTATCTGCCAGTGCTCTTTGTACATTCATTGTCATATAGAGAAGGTCAGAGGGGTTATCCCCCCATTTTGCAGGAGGGAACCCCAGGCCAGACAGAAGTAAGTGCCTCTGATTTTCCTGCAGCAGGAGTCAGGAGGCTGGACAGAGCATTTGATGTTTATTACACCTCAAGTCACATCTCCATCCAACTTTTTTAAAATGCAAACCTCATTGTTGGCCACTGGAGTCATGCATTCGTAGTGACTCAGAGCTGAACCAGAGCCCTCCCAAGCCAAGCAGCTTCTGGTGCCCATCTTTCAATTTCCACATTGGGATGGCAGCTAAAAATGACTTTGCAGTAGGTGGTTAATTTCTGCTTGTTACTTACTAATAATTATAGCTTTCACTTTGGCACCTCTCACAGTCGAAACCAAGGGCTATTCTTAGATGTGCAAGATCAGATTTTCTGATTTCTGCTGGGAATTCAAAGCCATGATACTCTCACAAGTTCTTTGGCCCTGGCCTGGCCTGGCCCCTTCGCCCTTCCCCCTACCAGGCTCCTCCCAGCCGCCAGAAGGGTCAAAGGATAATCCTGTGGCACGGCCCCCTGGCCAGATGAAGACAGCTCCCAGACAGGTGGCGGGTTGTCACGGCACAGGGAGCGCCTGTGGGAGGAACGCTGGGTGCCCGGGTCGTGCCTGCCTCGTGCAGTGTTGTCATTGATCGTTGATCGGTCAGCCCCACCAGACCTGCCGCTGCTTCTGCCCGGGGGTGGGTTTTAATGAATGATATACCGCTTGCAGGTAGCTAACGTTTATCAAGCACTGTGCACGTGTCAGACATTATTCCATGAACTTTACGTCTCAACTCGTTTAGTCCTCATGATAGCCTTACGGGGAGTACGTACCCTGTTCATCTCATTTTCCAGATGAAGAAACTGAGGCACCGCTGCCGTCCCTTGCCTAAGGTTACATGGCTAATAAGTGGAGAGGCCAGAACCCAGACCCAGCCAGTGCGGCCAGGACCCCAGCTCTCCCCCAGGGCGGCCGCTCGGTTGTCGGACGGTGCCCTCGAGCCTCTGTTTTCGTGCCACAGTCGGAGCTCAGCTCTGGCGTGCGGTGGTCATGGAGACAGACCACGTCCCTGCCTTCATACAGCCCACAGATTCAAAACAGAACGAGGGCAGAGACTGCATTCCCACCGTGCCAGGCGCCACAGGCAGCAGCGTGGCTCCGGGAGAGCTGGTAGCAGAGGTCTCCCCAGGCGCTGGGGACGGGGCGGTGAACAGCAGTGACGGCGGCTTACCTTCTAGAGGGACAGTAATGGGACAAGAAGAAAAGGGCACCGGGAAAGGTGGTGAGCAGCAGGAAGGCCCCTAGGAAGGAGCGATTTTCTGCATGGGGACGACCCGACCAGAGCTCTGGCGGCAGCTGTGTGCGACAGGTGGCGGAGGCAAGGTGGGAGTGAGGCCTCGCCTCCAGGACACAGCTCATTAGGTGCACAAGGGAATAGTAAAACTCTTCTATTCCTCTTCATTGTGTTATTCTACTATTTCTATTTTCGCGTGCATTGTATTATACACACTATGTTAATATACATGCTAGTAACTTGGAGATATGAGGCCAACATGTTTGCCTGCCAGGGGTGGGGGCCAGTGGTCAAGGCCAGATGATGAGGAAGGGGCCGACCTGGAAGCAGAGGGGTCCATGGTCGCGGAGCACAGCAGCCACATGAGTAGGACCTGGGCAGTGGTCTCCCAGGCACGGCCGAGAAGACAGAGTCCGATGTCCCAGCACTGGGAAGACGATGGTGCCACGGTCACAGGGCCCTCAGGAGAAGAGGGCACTGCGTGTACCTGAGACACAGACAGGTGGCATTGGGCATGCGTGATGGGCTCTCTGGGGAGGCCTGGGCTGCAGAGCAATCGGGACCCTCCAGGTAGAGCTGGGAGAGTGGGGGCTTGAAACTGAAGGAAAAGCTGTTCTCCTGCTTTTTTGAAAGTGACAGCTCGGTTGTTCCAAGGACTTTGTTGATGTTGTAGTTAGCCGTCTCCAGGGCGCAGTAACTCCCCCTGGTTGGAGGGCAGGGTCTGTCAGAGCAGCCACTTTATTTCAAGCCCATAGCCATGTAAGCCCCTGCCAGCTGCCCTTGTCACACTGTCTGGCAATAGGAGAGCTGGCCAGAGGGCAGAACCGTTGCCCTGCAAGGGGCCGTGCACCTCTGGTTTGCTCATCCATGAGCTCACTCTGTGGCTATCAGAGCTGAGGGCAGGTGTCCCAGATACCAAGGTGTTCCAGGTGGGCCCTGAAGGTGGGTGTCCTGGGGTAGGGGGCACCCGTGGAGTCCTCACTGTTGTTGGTGGTGATATGTGTCCCCTTCAAGGCCCCACGGTATGAACGACTCGAGTCCCTGTGTAACAGTGGGCACGAAGGACTGAGCCTGCCACCATTTCCACTCAGGGTGGGGGACAGGCTGACTCTGGGCTCCGCATATTTCAGACAGGCCCCTGCCAGGTTCTTGGGTGGAGGGAATGTAAATGTCCCCAACCAGAGTCACAGCCGTCCATAGGACCTCTGAAGGGTGGCGAACCAGGAAAACATCTCCCGCTGCTCTGTCCCCACAGCTGAAGTCTACATTGGCATTGGGAAGCCTGCAGAAGCCACAGCCTGTACCCAGGAAGCTGCCAACCTCTTCCCAATGTCCCACAACGTCCTGTACATGCGCGGCCAGGTTGCCGAGCTCCGAGGAAACATCGATGAAGCCCGGCGGTGGTACGAAGAGGCCTTATCCATCAGCCCCACGCACGTGAAGAGCATGCAGCGCCTGGTGAGTCTGACAGCCATGGGACCCACTCTTAGAGGGGCTCCCCTTGGAGGCAGCGGGTAGCTCAGGACCCTCAGGCCTACTGTGGTTCCAAAGGCCAGATGCGGTTAGCCTGCCAGGCTGCCACAATGCCAAAGCCAGCGGGCGCCGCTCCTCCTGTGGTTGGTGTAAATGGCGCCCCCAGGAGCTGGCAGTACACAGCCTGTGGTCCTGTGCAGTGCGCAGGGTTCGAGTCAGTGATCCCCTGGTCACCCATCCAAGCCACCCTGTGGCTCTGGGTTTGATAAAGACAATCTTGTGGCCCTGGGCACTGTCATTGTCATCTTGGTCTCTGCACTGCTTTTAGCAGCCACCTTAGGGGTTGTCCACCCCCCAGGGAGACTTCAGTACAAAAGTCAGAGCACTTTACCAACTGGGGGCCCCTTACCTTGTGGGAGCTGGAGACCCCAGCTTGTCCCCAAGGCCACTGGCTGGTAGGGGCTCCCTGTCCAAGGACTGAGACGACCAGGTAAGTTGCTCCGGTGTCCAGTGTATGGTGGCTGCTCCCCAGAAATGCACACACATCGCTCTTCTGGGTGCCCAGGCCAGAAGCCTGGGGCTGCCCCGCTTCTCCCCCCAGCCCTTGCTGGGGAGCTGGCCACCCAAACCTCAGTTTCTATTAGGTGGGGAGCAGACTGACCCCTCTGGAGGGTCTGCTCTGTTGAGAACACACACTGAGTGTGGCTGCTGCACAAAGCCGCCCATCTGCTTGTACCTTCCTACAAGAGTGTGAACCGAAACTCAGGGGTCACCAGGTCCGCGGAGCTGGCGGAGAGCGTGCTGCTCTCTCAGGTCTGCCTGCCAGGCTGAGGTTCTGAGCTTTTGTTTCATTCTTAGCAGTAGACCTCTGTGGTTTGATGAACCACAGGACAGGACAGCCTTGTAATGAAGTGAGGTGCCCTCTGCGTCGGCTGCCTTGGGGGCCAGTGCCCATGATCAGTGGTGTGTAATATGCAACAGCGAGCACCGGACAGGAGTCCGGGGACAGAGTTCTGGCCCCAGCGGTGTCATTTGCTCACCCTTTAACTCTGGGAAGAGCCCACAAGCTCTCTGCACTGTTTCCTTTCTGTGAAATGAAAACAGTCAACTATATAGGCTGTGAGTTTCTGTAAGGTGTTAAGAGGATATGATTTCATAACTAATAAGTTAAATGTCTGCAGGATCCCAAAGCCTTCATTCTCTTGCCGTTTCTCATAGTAACACTGCAAAATGCAGAGGGAGCTGAGCAGGAGATCTCAGCAGGAGAATGCCCGATACCGGGCACTGGGCTCCAGGCAAGGGTGTATGCCTCCGAGTCAGATCCGGGTTCGAGCTCAGCCCCAGCCCTTGCTCCTGGGCAGCCGTGGGCTTGTTGCTTGGCCGTCAGGAGCCTCAGTGTTCCTGTGAATTGGGCTGTGACTCACCAGTGCATTTGTGAGACTTGAATGAAATGATTTACATAACAAGCCTAGCAGAGTTCCTGGAACCTAGTAGGTGCTCATTAAATAGGAAACTGACGACAATCATTTTCAGTAAATATAAATCAGACCTTATGATAATTACAGCTACTTAATTTTTTTCAACTTTTCTTTATGAGCATTTTGTAGCTCAATACAGCTTGATAATTTTGCATATTACCCAAACACTACTTTGTTTGATTAAAAATGTTACATGGCTTTTCATTTTTGTCTCACTATTGTAAGAGGCATTCATAAGAGCTTTAGAGACCGCCGTGCTTTTTCTAGAGCATTGCAGGAGAGGTATAATCAATGCCTGTACCTAGCCTTTTTATTAAAAAGAGGCAGCGCGCTTCTACCTAGGGGCCTATGAATTATTCAGAGAAGTATTTCTTGTCCATCCCCAAGGGGAACACATGAGACAAAAGATCAAATAGGAAAATCGCACCAGGTAGGTTTTCTGTTTCACCTTTGGAGCTTGTCAAGACACCTGAGCTCCCTGACAAATGCCAGGCGCTTTCTTCTGTGAAAGGAGCCGCCCGTGGTGGGCCCAGCACGGGAGAGCTGGTGAGCAAGGGCCCCAGTGACAGCGTGGCAGCCCCTTGCCTTCTGGATCGTGGGCGCCGACGGGGCCTTCTCTGGCTCGGAGACATGAGCTGCTTTGGAGGTCTCACCAGGAGAAAATAGTAATAATAAACTCTTGAGACTGTTCTCAGTGCATCTGATATATTAAAAATCTATCTAGGCTGGAGGCAGGCAGAGACCAGCAAGCCTACAAATTTTAAGGAGTTTAGATTCTCCAGGTCCAAAGAGGGCCAGGGATTGTGATCAGTGCGACTTCCAAAGGGTGGCTTGGAGGGCTCCTTCTTGGTGGCCTTGTAAGCAATGCGTGCTGGCCTGTGTACTCCCAGCCTGCCCGTGGAGGGAGAGCCCCTGGAACTCCAGGCCTCCGGCCCTGACGCATCGCAGCCCTCCCTCTCCGCCTTCCTCCCCGAGCTGCACAGGAAAGCTGCATCTCTGGCTTTGGACAGAGCGGGGAGGAAGGTGGCCTTGCACACACTCCAGAGGCCAAGGAGGGGGCTCCAGGCCAGAGTGGCCTGGGCTGGAATCCCAGTTATGTCACTCACTAGTGTTGGGACCTTAGGAAGTTACTTTCTTTGTGCCTCAGTTTCCTCAGCTGTATAAGTGGAGATAATATCAGCGCCAGACACAACTTAAGCGTAGGAACTAAAAATCTCTTACTGAGCCACAGAAGATCCTGCCTGCCCCTCATGGGAACCAAACTGGTGTGTCAGCCCCTAAGTGTAGAGAAGGGGCCCAACAGTGGGGTCAGAAGCTGTCTTTTTACCAGGTCAAGGCCCAGGGAAGAGCCAGGGCTCTAGACCTAAGTGGCAAGGGGGCAGGAACGGAGATGAGTGTGGGCGCCTGCCTGGCACTCAGGGAGAGGGGTGTGCAAGTGAGGATGGGCCAGGGTGCCTGCCCCGGGCCAGGTCAGGGCTGGGCTCAGAAGGTTGAGGCTAGAAGGAGTTTGAAGGACATGAGCACCGAGACCACCAAAGAACAAACCAAGGAGGTTCCAAGGGAAGGGACCAATTGTGGTTCGTGTGAAGGAAGCCCTGTGTCTGTCACAGGTGGAGACCAGGTGGCTGATGGGGACCCGGAGAGCAGTGAGCAGTCAGGAGCCCTGCCTGTTCCATGAAGGACAATTATTTATTCACTTCAGGGGTGGGGAAGGGGTAAGTGGTCGTGAGCCAGATCGGCCAACCCAGCTCCCAGCTTGGAGGAAAGGTGCAATTTGAGCAGAAATGCAAACACAGTAATATTGTTAAAACGCAGTAATGACGTGGAGGCGGATGGTATTCATTAAAGTTAATGGGAGGTCAGGCTTGACAAGAGAAATGTGAATTAAACCCCAATGAAAATTGACAGTTTGCTAACAGTTTTCGCCTTCATATATGTGTTTAAACTCACATATAGAGAGAAGGGAGAAGAGAAATAACGTGCTTAATGTTAATAATGAGTTGGCACAAGACAAGAGCGGCAGAGAGCTGAGTGTGGGCAGAGAAGGGCGCAGTGAGCTGCAGGGATAAGGAATTTCAGAGCAGTGTTGACAAGGGGCGGAATTCATGGGCTGATCAGACTTTTCCTCCAGAAAAATCTAAAGGCATATTTTCATATCATTTTTGCATGTGTATAAATTTACATACATTTGCGTGCTATGCTTAAAAGCCTGTAGCTCCCAGTACCCAAAACGAGTTAATGAAACAGACAGCAAGCATTTCCCCACCAGTATTTCATGACCTGGAGGAGGGGAGGGGAGGGGAGGGGAGGGGAGGGGAGGGGAGGGGAGGGGAGGGGAGGGGAGGGGAGGGGAGGGGAGGGGAGGGGAGGGGAGGGGAGGGGAGGGGAATGGGGCTGGGGGTGGACTGAGGGCCAAGGAACAGCATCCCTGGGCGATGCTGCCCAGGCCAAGGACAGACACGGAGACTCAGGGTGGCCAAGGACAGAGTTACCAGGACAGAGACAGGCTCCACAAACAGGGACATCTGCTTGTCCTCTGATAACGCCGGCCTTGGCTTGGGAGGGCAGCGTGTGAGATGTGTGAGGTATGAGGAAGGAACAGGAGCGAGAGGAGCGTGGAAGGGAGCCAGGAATGCTGCAGGGAGGGGAGCGGATGGGGCTGGAAGGGAGAGCGTTGCTGAGAAATGAACGTCTCCTGGAGCACACTAGGAGCATGCCCTGCCTCCCCCATCCCGTTGGCAGATTGAGAACGTGGAACAGAAGCAGATGGTGGGGCCACTGGGGTTTGGCGCCATGGACAACTGTGGAGAGAGGGGGCAGATGTGCCTGCGGCAGGTTTGACGAGAACAGCCCAGAGAAGGAAGGGGGCAGTGGGGGCAACGGAGAGCCAGGGCGCTTGCCCGCCCCCCACCCCGACCCCGCAGCGGGGAAGGAAGAGCACTGATCTGTCAGTATGGTGGGGGGCCTTCAGCTAAGGCGAGCCTGGTACAGCAGACACAGGGGATTTCAGAGCTAATGTGAGAGATGGGAAAGGAGAGATTAACAGCACTAAGGGGTCATCCCCTTGAATGTCAGAGTTCCCAAGGCAAGGTGGGACCAGAAAGGGGAAGAGAGCTGTCCGCCATGCACAGGAGGGTAGCTCAAAGACTGGGGCCGCAGAAAGCCCCACCCCATCGGCAGAGATCCCTGAAGAAAGGGGCTGAGGACTGGGATGAGAGAGATTGGAGACGATGGGTTAGGTCCAAGCTATCCGCCCAGGGAGTGTGGCAGAGGCCTTCCTGCCCCAGATGGGGGGCCCCTGGGCATGGGGTGGAGAAGGGAGACCACAGGAAGGTCTCTCTGAGTTACCCTAAGGGGCCAACTAATCACAGAATAAGCTTTCTGTTTGGGGCATGATGGGTCCAGAAGTGCCTGTTTGTCTTCTGTGAATGGCTGGTGGGACATGAAATCCTGAGTTCAGTCAGGATGGCTTCGGGCTAAGGCTTCCCACACAGGCCGTCTTTGAGGGTTTTCTCCATGCTCTTGTGTTTCTGAAACATTAGAAACCCCACCTCATGTGTGAAGACATTGAAGTGGTGTTGCAGCTCCATTCTGAGGGAGCACATTAGCAGCAAGGACTGCCAGGGAGAACGGCTGTGCTGTTTGAAAAATGCATTTATTAATGATCACCGAAGGCGCATGTGCAGTGCAGGGGGCTGTTCTATGGATTGTTACTACACTTTAAGTTGTTTTACCATCTCTAGCGTTTGATCCTGAAGCATTCATCACAGCAGCACTGCCCTGAGAAGGCTGAGCATCCTCTAAATGGTCTGCAGGCTCCCGGGCTTGTTTACTGTGGGAAGACACCTCCTCCCAGTGTGTCTGACGAGCCAGGAGCTGGGCAGAGGGCGTTTGAGTGGCGGGAAAGAGGTGAGCCCTGGCTCGCCGAAGACAGCTTGCACTGCTAAATTACGAAACTTTGGTGTTTTTCTCTTTCTCCCATCTTTTAAAGTTTCCATCTGTTTAATGAGATTTGGGCAAAATTGCTTGTGTCTCATAGTTTGTTAGTTAGCTACATGTTTTCCAATTTGTGCCTCCATTGGAGGAAAGACGCAGCCTGAAGTTGACGAACTTATCAGGGTCACTCCAGAGATGGAGTGTCTGTCTGTCTGATATATCCATCAGTCTAGTAAGGGGGCCTCGGACCACAGGCAGCCCAGGGCATAGACACACAGGGCAGAGTTACACATCCTCGGGTGGAGAAACCAGCCTTGGAGAGGAGGCCTTTGATCCCTTCTGCTACTCTGGATAAGACCCGGGCACAATTAAGCTAATGAAATAGGATCGAGATACCCTTCCCCTTCCAAATGCGGCTCAGCAGAAGTGGATCTCTTTCATCCAAGGTATCAGTTTTCTTGCCGAGCATGGGAAGAATGATTGGCAGGAAGCAACACTTTACCATAGTCTAGTGAGGAGGCTCTTTCATCTAGTCATTGTATTTTCTTTTCTTTCAGGATGAAAAGGTGCTTTTAAAATTGAGAACAATTCTTTTCTTTGAAGAAAGCCTTATGAAATATTTAGATGCCCACCCTTCCTGTGCACTTGTGTGCTCACTGATAGGACTCTGGAAAGCGCACAGGCCCTAATTCCTCTGACACCTTCACTCACTGTAATTGGGGTTCCAACTGACTGTGCGAAGGAAGCAGTAGTGTGTTCTACTGGATGCCCGGGTCTGTCTTCAGCCCCCTCGCTCCCTCTTCTCATGGCACACGCCACGTTCTAGCTCCTGTGATAGCTTGAGGGCTCTTTAAGAATTATTAATACTTGGCATGAATATAACTTGAACCTCCACGGAGAAATCAATGTGTTTGTTCTCACTATCTAAGGCGAAATGGAGAATTTCCTTTTTTACTGATGGGAAAACTGCTCTTGGCGACTTGGCCCAGGTTACGTTGCGAGTGAGGAGCAGAACTGGACTGGAAGGTACTGAGGTTGGATGTTGGTGGAGTCGCTGAAGGTTCTGCAGCAGGAGTGATAGGGCAGCACAGAGGCTAAGAGCGTGGCCTTGGAAGCAGCCTGCCTGGGTTCACGTCCCCGCTTTGTCACTTCCTGGCTGTGTGGCTGGGATGAGCTCCTTAATCCTCCTGTACTTGCGTTTTCGCAGCTGTGAAATGGCGATAATAACTGCCCCCTGATGGGGTTATGGTTCCGTGTAAGCGAGGCCACACGGGCTGCGTGGCACTCCGTGACCCTGGCCGTGAGCAGCACCGTCATTCTCTGTCATTTAGGTCACACCTGCGGTGGAAGCCCATCTGGATCTTTCTGACAGCGAGTGAGACATCTGCTTTCCCAATGAGCTGACCGTGGGTGTGGCTTTCCTTCTGATCTAGCATGACCAAATTTTAGCAATTGGAGGAGCTGAGATAAGAGTATATCATGCATGGCATGAGATGACCAAAGCGCAGTACTTTTGCTTTTAAGTGTTACTCTCCGACTGTTTTTATCCAGCCTGTAGCCCAGGTTATTAAGGTTGAAAGGAATCTGTGGAGGCCCCAGCGGGCACGACTTGTCAGGTAGAGACCGAAAGCATCCCTTCTGGCAAAGCTCAGAGGGGAGGCCAATCCGGCCAAACCAGGGCTGCTGTGGCAGACTGGGGATGGGTCCTAGACCCAAAGGGCAGGGGCTGCTCAGGCACCAGAGATAGGCCTGGGTGGCAGGAAGGGCAGAGCCTGTCATGGAGCCCAGCTCTGATGTCATCATCTCTCCCACCCCACCCCACCTGCTCAGCCCTCGACTCCCCTCTCTTGAAGCACTTGTGAACCAATGTGTAGTTGAACCGCTGCTGGAGCCCAGGAAAGGAGGGAGCCTGTCACCCCTGGCCTAGGGCAGCCTGGTTCTCTCACCCCCATGTGCCAGATATCATTAAATATCATTTCCTTAAAAAAAAAAAGACAAAAAACAGACACCTAGACCCCACTCCCTCAGGTCAGGTGAATGCTCTTACAGTAGAGTTTTGGTTAGTCACACCCTGCCCCCCCACCCCCCGTCATCTCTCCTCAAGGACACTCCCTGGTCCCTTGATGGTGACTGAACACGTTCTCAGCCCTCCTTCTGGGGTTCCCGCCATAGACTGTGAGCCTGGTGTCCCATCCAGGGCGTGATCTTCTTCTAATCTTGGGATCTCCTTCTGATCTTCTCCCAGACTAAGGGAGCCTCTTCTTTTGCCCCCACCCCAAACCCAGATTAAAGCAGCTCCCCTGGTTTCCCGGCCTCTTCTTGGCTTTCACATCTAGCCGGGAGGGAGGCCACTCCTCTGGGCAGAAGGAGGGGCCACCACGTTCTGACCGGTTTACATAGTTCCTGCACCGTCTTTGGGGAGGAGAGGACAGCAGTAGCAATGACAATCAGAGAGAGCCTGCCAAAGCTGGGGTCAGAGGTCGATCCCGGTGGAGAGGACATTGAGTAAGGGAAGGTATTGGAAATTATTTGGGGGAGGAACCAGGTAATTGCAAGGTTTCTTATGATGCAAGCCGGATCCTCATATCGTTTTGGAACTGCGTATTTTTAGCTTCAACACTCTGGTTGCTGGGCATTTGTATCCTCCTGGGAATGAACAGAGCGTCACCGGGGAATCCGGTCCACCTGCCGTGCGTCCACAGAACTCCTGCGTGGCTTATGACCCGGGTCTCGCCAGCCCCTCCCCAGCAGCGCCCCACCCCAACAGCGTTGTCTGGTGCAGGGATATTCTCTGCAGACATCTCCTGCCTGATTTTTGCATTCCTCCTCCCCCTGCAGCATTTTTCCATCGCTGGCCAGGGAGACAGGGCATGAGGCCACCCTGCTCTCCCCGAGGACTGAAATCTCAGACCCAGAAGCAGCACAGACCCCGTGCAGGCGAGGAAATGCCAGCCATGACACTGGGCGCTGCTTTGCCACAGCTTAAGGAAAAAATTAATTCTGTGTTTATTTCTGTTTTCTGTTTGGAGTCTTCGATGACTAATTACAGGCAATGCAGTTCAGTGTCTCATTAGTAATTATGATCTAAAATTATTTGAAATCTGACATACTCTATCTAAACCATGTAGTCTTAGAAATTCAGCCCCATTGTTCCAGGGCAGTTTGACATTTCTCTTCTCCTGCCTCTCAGCCTTGCCACAGTTAACGCTCCCGGCTTGGGTGAGGCCCTCTAATCCAGGTTTTCAGTGATCAGGTCTCTGACTCCAGGCAGACCCTGGGCCCAGAGAGCTCCTCCCCTTGCTCTGGGGGGAGCAGTGGAATTTTCCATTGGCTCCGGGGATTGAAGGGATTGGAGGACTCCCACTCTGTGTCTTGAGGTCAAGCAGCATCTACTGAGCTTGTCTCCTTTCTCTTTTGCTCCCAACTGGAGTCAAGGGTTGGTCTCTCCCTGGCTTCTTACCTTGCCTGGAAGTGTCCCACCCACCCCCCTGCTGTGTAGGATCCCTTCTCACAGCGCTCTGAGCCTCAGATATGCCTGGATCCCCGGCTTCAGCCCAGATTTCTGAGCCCAGCTGGGTGCCGGAGAGTTTCCAGGTTAGCCTTTGGCACCCCTCCTGTTACCAAGGGGGTGGGGTGAGAGCTTGCCTAGGAGTAAGCAATGACAAATGTTCCAACGACAAATGTACCCAAATCACCAAGTCTCAAACTCTCAGGCTCTGGGAGGTCCTGACTCAGAGCTGAGGCAGGCCCTCCCCCTGCACAGAGCCGCAGAAGCCTACTCTGGGCCTGTCTTCAGAGACCTCCTGAGCCTGTCTGGGAGTGGTTAGCAAGAACATGCAAGCTGCTGACTAGAGAGTGAGGTGCTGGTGTGCAGAGGCTCCAGCAGGGACATTTGGCAAGAGCACTGCCCAGCGTCAGAGGTGGCCTTGCCTCTCATGCGCTTCCCCAAGGCCTCGGCAGCCTCCTGGGGAGAGATCAGAACCAGTCTGAGAGCCCCACCACTGGCTTCCTGACCTGGGCTACAGCATCCAGAGCCTCAAGTCTCTGAGAGCTTTTGGAATGCCCTTTGAGAGCTCCTTGGCTGGACAGTTCCTCCGCCGAGGTCCCCAGGACTCCAGACCACTTGGCCCTGGGAGCACACTCCTCCTCCCCGTGGTCACTTCACCTCTTTTGCTTCCCACCAGGTGCACCAACTGATGCTAACCCCTCCCTTCCTCCCTCCTCCAGTCGGCTCCCTGCCTTTTCTCCTCTGCTTGGTGTTTACAGACACCTGTCTCTGAAGTACCTGTGTCGGTGTTGCTTCTTTTCAAGCCTCTCAGAACATCAACTAGCTATTCACCCTAACAGCTTGAGCAGCAGGCGGGGCTTTCCGTATGTGACCACCTCTTCTGTATCAGGCCGTGTTCCAGCATTTTCCTTAGCGTTGCATCCGGTCACCACTCGCTCAGCACACAGCCCCTTAGTAACTGTAGTGAGGATTCAATGAGACGATATGTGTAAGATGCGTGGAACCTAGTTTCATGCCAGATACTGGGCTAGATCCTGAGGACACAGACCTGCTGCTCCCCTCCAGTCCTGAGAGTCTAGAAGGAGAGACATAGCATATAGAAGTGAGTATAGAAGAGTCACCGGGACTCTGAGAGGCAGATATGCAGGGCCCGGGTGACCTGTTCACAGGTGGGGAGACAGAAAAGGCTCCACAGAAGGCGTGGCCTGGGGGCCAAGTTTAGGCAGCTGAGTAGAGATGTAGACTCTGCCACAGCTGGGGGACAGATGGAGTTTAAGTATATAATTTTAGAAACCAGCTGTTGGAGGGAAGTGTGAACAATTGGGGAGGTCTGAATGCGGGCAAGGCACTGGATGCTATGAGGCACTGTTGCTTTCGTTAGGCATGATATGGTTGGGTGGTTACATAAGAAAACAGCCTTATCTTTTAGATTCCTGCTGAAGTATTAGGGGTGAAATGTCAAGATGGGGTGACCTGGGTCCATTCAGGATGAGATGCCCCTTGGCATATGGCTAGGTGGGTCTTGAGGTCGGGTATTTCTGGAGCTGGAGCCATGGTTGGGGGGCAGTGGCCTGTAGGTGGTAGCCAAAGCTGTGGGAGGGTCTGAGGCTGCCTGGGATGTGACTCACAGAGAGAAAGAAAGAGGCCTGGGGCAGAGCCAAGGAGCACCAATATCTGAGAAGCATGAAGGACATTTTACCAATGAAGAAACTTACGTTCTGATCATTTACACAATTTTTCCACAGCCACCAACTAATCCCAATTATAGCTGGGATATAGGCCTGGAAGTCTTATAGGAACACACACGCACGCACGCACCCTTGGGACCTGGCCTTGCCACGAGGTCAGTCTTGATTAAATCCGTAATTGAAATGCTGGCTGTTGTCCTTCCAAATGAAGCAGAGATGGCTGGCCCACCCCCCACAGAGGAGCCTGGGGGACATGATTCTGCGTCTTCCTTCGTAAATAAAGGAGGGCAGCGTGCGTCCTGCAGGAACAGCCTCTCCTGCAGGCATCCGTGTCCACAGGCTCTCTCACCCCCTGCGTCGGGCAGCGGGCATCTAGACAGATGTGTGGGGCTACAACCAAAGCACACGCAGGCATTCCCTGTGGGGACCTCCCAGAACAAACTAGAAGCAAAATCTGCTTCTTCCTAAGACAACATGCATTTTTTCCAGGCCTTTCAAAGCCAGGCAGGTCAATCCAATTATAATTGGCTCTCTAATTAGAACTCCCACAAGCTGTTAAATTCTTTACCTGCTGCCTGGCATCTTACACGAAGGTGACAGACCTGCTCCTGCCTTTGGAATGATTAAAGAAAGCTGGCTGCAGTGCCTCTTTCTTGCTGTCAGCAGCCCCCTCCAGGCACCCCCTACCACCCCAGAACACCCACGCCCACCAGCGAGTGGGACATGGGACACAGCCCAGTTTACGAGAAAATTGGCTGTAGGGAAATCAGACTCGGAAGGCTGTGCCACCAAATGGTCTTTTGGAGACTGAATGGGAGAAGACAAGGCCCCAACCCCACCATCCAAGATGTTGGAGGTGTTCCCAGGGTGTTTCAGGGGTGCCTTACGCTCCCCCAAGTGGAGTTGCTGGATAACAGAAGAAAGCATCTCCTCCCTCCCCGTAAACTCCACCCTCAAGAAAACAGTGTTTGTGTGCTGGCCCCCTCGGCCGTCGAGGTCGCAGTGTGCCTTGGCCCGGGATGGGTGTACTGCAGGGCACCGGCACAGTACACGTGCCCGTGTGGTCTCGGCGGTGCCTGGGCCCCCTGCAGCGCCCCCCATGACAGGTGCAGGCAGTGCTGGCCGGAGCCCCCAGCCGCCTCTGCTCCTCTCTTCCCAGCTCCTCCTGCAGTGGCGTCATGGGAGCTTGAACGCAGCCCTGGTGGGAGTATTTATACCACAGAAATTGACAAACAACACACATCAGGGCTTTTTTCCCCCCAGATTGCCAGCATACTACTGGACTCACAGATCCAGATGGTTTAACAGGGCGAGGGGAGGCAAAGGAGATGGGGGGGGGGGAGTGGACATAGACAGAGAAGAACACAAGTGTCCCTGACTCAGGACCTGGGGTGGAGGGTGCTGTGGCACAGGCACATCAGAGCTCCACAGTACAGCTGAGTGGAGGCCCAGGGGAGAAAGAACAGGACTTGGAATTGCCCAGGCGGGTGGGCCAGAGGGGCGTATGGTTGGGACACATTTTGGAGCAAAAAAGATCCATGTCTAAATTCTACCTCTGCCATGATTGTTGGCTGGTATGACCTGGGACGTGTATCATACAGAAGGGAACTTTCCACCCCCACAGAGCCGTCATGAGGGTTGAGTGCAGTTCTGAGCATCTGCCCGGCACCTAAGCTCAACCTGGTAGCTATCAGTTTCCTGTGCTTTCCATTCTCCCACAGCAGGCGGCTGCGAGGACCGTGTGTGCCGTGTGAGGTTCCCCAGAGGCTGTGCAGGGTGGACATGGGGTGTCCCCTTGGTCCTGCCCTCCCCTATTCTTTGGGAGAAGGAAAGGGCTCGCTTCTCAGCAAAGCATCCCAGTTGGAGAGCAGGGATGCCCGGTGGGTCACAGGGAGGCTGAGACCCGGCCCCTCAGCTCCCGGGGCAGACAGAGCCTCCAGACAGGTCACCGCTGCTACCAGCGGCCACCCTGTGGACGCCTCTGTGGACCGCGGTGAGCGGTGCAGCATTATCTTTCCCAAGCCCACCCAGTGTGCGAGTCACGTGAGCCCAGCCACAGGAGCAGTATTCGTGGCGGCTTTAATTTACTCTTCCCATTTCCTCCTCCCTCCAAGCAGTTGTCTGTGCCCCTCAGGGCCCCACTTTGGAGCTCCCTGCACAGGCGCTTGGCTGGGGGCGGGCTCCATGCTCCCTCTTAACCGGCCCCGTAACACAGCAGGTGGCCCTGGCACATCAGCTTAGCCCCAAGACCTCTGTTCAGAGGAGGGACACATCCGTGTGCTCCTCCCACTGGAGCTGATGGGGGATGCGTGAGGACATGACTCTAATCTTGACACTGATTTGTTCCATACTGAACTGATCAAGGCTAGGAGCTCAGCTGTGCAGGAAAGGAAAGTGCCAGGCTCCATCCCTGTTCCATTTCCACAGTGGCCATCCGGCTCCCCAGTGGCAGCCGCTCTCCGCGTCACTGGAGGGGGGAGTTTATGACAAAAGCCCAGGAGGGAAAGCCCCCATTTCCAAGCCAATGGCCAGTTTTCCCTTTCCTCACTAAGTCGTGGCTTTCCCGCGCTGTGGCACACCGGGAGGGTGTGGGAGCGAGTGAGAAGCACTCGGGCAGAGCGGAGCACTATCCAGCGAGCCCCCGCCCCACCTTCCTGCCCGATTCCATGTGTGAGTTCTCTTGTTACTTGTGGGGGGGAAATTCCCAAGGCTTATCAATTCCAATCCTCCCTCCATCACAAACTATCTTATCATTTCTGTCTGTCCCTGTTTAAAATGGAAAAATAGTTGGCAGGGATGGCGAAGGTACCTCTCCAGCTGGGCTGTGCGGGCCTGGGGTGGAACACCTCTCTGCACCCCCCCCCCCCAGGGCAACGGCAGCCTCCCCAGAGGGTGGGAGGCTGGGCTCAGCGGCCTGGGCTCCAGAGGGTGATTAGCAGCAAACTTTCCACTGCATGGATGGCTCAGGCTGTGGGGAAGCACTGACCTCCAGGCCGTGCTCTGCTCTTTCCTCTGCCCGACTTGTTGTTGGTGAGGGTGGATAAAAATAAACAAATCAGTCAACCAGGGAGGTGCACAATGAAGTCAGCAGGAGTCTCTTGCCCATTACCAATGGAAAAGTGTTAGCACCCACAGAAAACACAGCTGGGTGAGGCAGGTCCCAGGGCACCAGGGCCAAACTGCTGCTTTCTCTCTGCTAGGAGCTGGTAGCTGAGATTCCTGTTCACGCTGGGCCTCTGGGCGAACACTCATTGTAACAGCAGAGCTTGCACTTTAAATGGCAAAGGGGGCGGGGGGGGGGGCTGGAGGTTCATTGGGGATGTTACCAAGGACAGTCTCAGGCTTCAGAGTAAGGAGGATGCCCAGTGTCCCCACATCTTTCTGGGACCCCAGGGCTTCCTCCTGTCCCCCTTCACCCCGTCCATGCCAGGGCCTCCCGCCCAGCGCATGAGCTGACCTGAGATTCCTTCTTGCCGGCATCCTTTGGTGTTGCCTGGGACTCGCTTGGTCTGACATTTCTTTGGTTAGGTGATGACCTTGCAGAGCCTGGGAGCAGCGGTGCTTCTGGGTGTGTTCTGAGTTCCTAAGTGCCCTGCCTCAGGCTGCAGCCTACAGGGACTCCTCCGACCCTGGGCCCAGGGTCCCATCACCCCATGGGCCTGGTGTGCCAGGACCCTGCCTGCAGCAGCATGGGACACCTGGGCATTGGGACACTGATGAAAGTGACTCAACTGCCAGGGCTGGAGCTGCGGATGGGGGAGGCACTGGGGATGGGAAGAGGGAGCCTGCTCCCAGTGCCTTGGCTCTGTTTTCCCAGGAGAAGGCAGGCACCTCCTTAGTCTTCTGGTGCTGAGGTCAGAGGAGCTCAGACACCCGTGCTGAGGTGAAGTCATCCTTCCCTCTTTCCTGATTGACCAAATCTTCACACCATTCATTCTGAAGGGGGAATAAAAGGACTCAGGGTTGGGGTGGGGAGACTGCCAAAGGCACAGGGTACCCATCTCTGATTTGGAATGTGACCAGGTACCTAAATGGCCTCATCTCCAAGGAGTTGTCTTAGATTAGCACAGCAGGCGGATGCCGCTGGGAAGTGGGGGTTGCAGGGGAGGGAGCTGGGCTGCCCATCCTATCCTGCTGTGCTTAGCAGCACCCAGACCGTGAAGGGACTGCTGTGTACCTTACCCTCCCAGCCCCCATCAGAGGGGGCTGGGTAGGTAAGCATTCTTCGCATCAGACATCCCTGCTGCAGCCAAGTCCTCCAGTGGTCACCTGGGTCTGGAGAGCCCTGGGTCTAGAGAGCCCTCGGTCTGGTGCTTCTGGAGTCTGACAGCCACCATACAGAGCTGGACAGGGAAGTCACGTCCCCAGAGCTTCTCCCTCAAGGAGGATTGTTCCCTGGGTGACCCAGCCATGAACCATGGGGTCCAGAGCCACCTAACCCAGGGAAGCCCCCTGGAATGCGGCTCTGAGGACCCTAAATGCCCAATACCCTCTCTAGAGACCCTGGGAGCCTGGCAGGGAGCACAGAGCCCTGAGCTGGCCCCCAGGGCAACTGGGTTCTGAAGCCCAACTTGGCCCTTCCCTGGCTTGGTAACTGAGCCAGGTGCCTGCCCTCCCAGGTGCGGCTGCCCGAGAGACAGGAGCCTGTCCCCACCGGTCAGGTATAATCAGGAAGAGGCGTCGCCCCCAGGAGGAACTAGACACGCAGGGCCAGACGCCTGTCCACGGGAAGCTTTCAGAGGCAGAGGCATCAGATCCGACTCGGAGTGGCAGCTCCTCCTCGGTAGCTGCGTGGCCATGAGCTGGTCACCCCGACTCTGAGCTTCAGCCTTTTCATTTGTTTAAAAAGAAGGGGGGGAGCATCTAGTTCTCTCTCCTTGAATGTCCTCCTCATTCCCACTTCCACAGGCCTCGCTCTGCTCCAGGCGCTAGGCCTCCCCTGTGAGAGACCCCCCGACCCACAGAGGGGGTCTGTCTGGGGCAGGACCTGCACAGGCCAGAGAGGGCGAGGAGCCTGGCAGAGAGCACCCGGTGCCCAGCACCAAGCTCGGTACATTGGTGCCTGAATGTGCACAGGTGCTTAACAGGAGTTTGTGGAAGGAAGGAAAGAACTAGAAACAGCTTTGGTTGTAGCAGAGTGAAGGAGCCCCCTGGAAACCCGGCTCCCAGGACGCTGTCCGCAGCTCGCTGTGATCTTGGCAGAGTGCTTTTCTGCCTAGGTCCCCATTTTCTGCCTGTAAAATAAGAAAGCTGGCCCTTTGGGAATGTTCGTGTGCCCTTCTCTACCATCCCATCCCCGACACCTTTGGTGCCTGCTGCAGAGAGGGGACAGGTTGTGGAACTTTGGTACTTGGAAGTTGCTGGCACCCTGGCCACAGCCCTCCCCTCAATATCCCCCGACCCTCAGCGACTGTTCTCTAAAAGCCACCACATCCTGTGGATGTTTCAGCACTGATGCTGAAGTACCTCATTTCAAGGAAAGGAGGCCAGAGGAGATTTGGGACCAAGGGGCCTGAGTCTGCGTGAAGTGCGCTTGCGGCCAGACAGGCCCTTTGACTTGTGGTCAGATCTCCCCATCCTCGCTGCTGCTGTTTACTGCCTGACAGCCCATCGCGCTTCTGACTGCAGAATAAAATCCTCCAGAACATTCCAAACCATCCTACAAGAAATCAGCTTTAAAAGATTCTGCGAGTCAGATGCTTTTAAAAAATTTAAAAAGGAAAAGCCACAGTCCCTTTTTCCTGGGCTTAATGGCTTCTTCATTGGAACCCACAGCAAGGCCTCCTGCAGATGCTACGTTAAGCAGCAGAGCTTCCTGAGGCAGGGGGAGTAGGGTGGGGGTCTGATTTGCCATTTCTCTAAGGCCCTGGAGTGAGTGGAGGGGGCTGTGCGGTGCTGCTCTGGAAGCTTCCTTCAGATCCCAAAGGCCTGTCAGGTAGAAAAGGGAGGAGACGTTTCCACCTGACTCCAGAAGACTCAGCAAACATCAGAGAGTGGGAATTAGATAAAAGGGCTAATTAGGGCTCCACATTTTTAACCAACAGTTCAGACTGCCCACTAAAGGTGTGGGCTGCCTGGGGAAGTGGTGAGCTCCCCGTCACTGGAGGGTGCAAGCAAGAGTAGGAGGCTGCCTGTCAGAGACTGCAGCAGGGGTTGTGTGTCATAGGGCAGAGACCCAAGCCCCCTCCTAACTCCAAGGATTCCGGCTTCCAGAGCTAGTCGGTTGCTGGCTTAGAAAAAGAAGCGGTTTTTGAAAAATTGAGTTTTGTTTCCTTCTGAGTTGAGTTCAATGCTGGAAAGGTCTGGTCCCCAGAAGGCACATTTCTTCAAATAAAACATTTGACCTGGAAAGGGGGCCCCATGAGAGCGCAGCCTCCTGCAGCCGTCAGATACCCTGAGCGAGCAGGGGTGTGGGCAGCCTGCCTCTCAGGCTGACTGTGGCTGTCCCCTGGCTGGGTGGCGGGACGGAAGGGGCCAGGGTCTTTCCTCCTTCCGCTGGAATACTCAGCACCGATTCCCAGCACACAGTGCTGAGGGAACGCCTCCGAGAGGTGTCTGTTTAGTGCCCAGACTACTGCTCCCTTCCCCAGGCTCGCCTCCTCCCAGCCCTCTGCCCCAGAGCCTCTCCCTTTTTTGGTCGCTTGGGCCACGGGCCTGTCCCTGGGGCACTGCAGCCCCGCGGTTGCCTGAGGACCCTGCAGCATTTGGTTTAGGTGACTTGCAGAGGAGCGAGGGGAGGAACCACCCTGTGTTTAGTTCTGACGCTTGAGCAGGGAGAGTGGGAGACGTGGAGGACAGTGACAACGGCCGCAGGGATGCCGGGAAACTTCCCTGCAGTGTCTCTGGCCGTCACAGACGAGAAAGGCCAGCTACCTTGGGGCTGCTTCCGCCCGCCGCCACCAGAGCCTTCATCTTTCCCAGCCTTGGCTGGAGCTGCTCCCGATGCACGTCCAGTGTGGCCCTTGGCCAGGGGCCGCTCATTGGCGTTTCCCTCCTCTCCTGTGCCCACCACACTCTTCCGTCCAGGTCCCCAGAACAGGACGCCTGCAGCCCTTTGGTGCTCTGAAGATCATGAGTGTTCCGTTTCCCCACCCTCCAGGGCCAAGGGTAGGGTGGATGGGACCTGGAGACCAGCAAGTGCGGGCCGTGATGGACCAGGACACCCTCCTGTGTACGCCGCTTAGATGAGGGCGAGGTTGTCAGGAATGGCGAGCTGGGCCTTTGGGGAAACTGTGTCAAATTGAATATAATGTCCAAAGTGAAAAGACCAGCCCCACACCAATCCCTACCCCAAGCTTCTGACATGCTGGGAGGAAAACGGAGTCACACCGATTCCCAAGGGGAGGGGGGGGCGTCTTCTCCAGGACGCCCTTGGCTCGTTCTTGCTGACCCAGTGAGAGGCTGAGTCCCAGCATGTGGACCCGCCGCACTCCGGAGCTCCAGTGGGCACAGGTGTAGGGCTCAGCCGCCCTCAGCCTCAGCAGGACACCGAGGGTCTGGCTCCTTTGCAGCTCCTGGCCCGGTTAGGCAGGTCCCCCATGGCAGGCATAGCTGGCAGGGACACACTCAGCCCCTGGCAAGCCAGTGCGATTTCTAAGCACTCAACACAAACAGAGTGAGACACAAAACAGAGACCAGGCCTCACCCGGAGCTGCTGGCACCCAGGTGGAGGAGCTGGGCGCTGCCCCCTCCCCACCTGTGTGTTTCCAGTTCCTTCTCAAGGCATTGCTGGAGAGTAGGGCGGGGCTCAGGGCTGCCCCCTCAGCTGCGCCCACCAAATGCTCCTGCTGGTGCCTGTGGTGCTTGTAAAGAAGAACTAGGTGCCCCGGGAGCAAGGGAGGTGGGGGCTGCCCTAGGCTCCGCATTCCTGCAGCTGCTCCAAGGAGATCCTTTCAAAGCCATGTCTCCTGTGGTCTCCTCAGAGTGGCACAGGTTGCAGTCTATTTTTATCCTGAGAACACCACCACCACCAGCACCCTGCTTCTCTCTGACCCACTGCATCCTCGAAAAGGAAAATGCAAAGAAGTGGTGGCCCGAGTGTGCTGGTTTTTCTCATCTGATGCTTGTATTTCAGCCAATGCAGATTTCCAGACCAGCCAACCAGCCTACAGCTTCTGAGAGGGGGCAGGAGCTCGTGGGCAGTCTCCGTTCCCTCTTGGGTTCTGGAAGCCACTCTTGGGGGTCTGGTAATCTTCCAGAAAGTCTCACTCTGTCACGCATGTCGCCTCTGGCAGGATGAGCAGAGAGCAGCTGGGTTGAGCCCTGTGCTCACAGTCTAAACCTTGGGGCACCTGCTGCATGCCAGGCCCTCTCCCCCTGACACCTCCAGGGGTCTAGCTTCATTCTGTTGAGCAGGGTCAAGGCCTTGAGCAATGCTCTTTTCCTCCCTGGCCCTCTGTTTCCTCATCTGTAAAAGAGTGCAGGCCAGAGTCTCAGGTGGATTTTGGAGTGTTCCTGGGGAGCCGTGTCAGGTCTGTGACGCATGAGCAAATAGCTTGAGGGGCAGCCATGGCAATGCATTGGGCTCCTGTGGGAATAGAGAACCGTCTCCCATGGGGCTGCGCTCTGGTGACCGCCTATCTGCTCAGCATCAGGCCCAGTGGTGCAGAGATGACCACAGCTCACCCACGCCCCACCCTCCAGGCACGTGCAGCAAAGCCTCATGGGGGAGCAGAGGTGGAGATGAGCCACCTGGTTCAATGTAGTACCAGTCACACAGCACAGTTGTGGAAGCACTTTCTAATCAGTGAAACGTAGGATACATTGGTTATAATCCCTTGCACACTAAGGATTAATAGGCTCCGTGTATTTGTCCTCCGAGTTTATTTGTATTTTTGAAGGAGCTTCCTGACAGCCCTGCCCTAATTCCCCACTCCCATCCCTGCAGTGGCGTGATGGTGTAGTTTCCAACCCAGGATAGGACAGAAAGATCTTTAAGTGCTCCAGTCCCACCCCTGGCACCAGACTTGCTTCCCTGCCTTGACCTTGATGGGGCCCCGCAGCCTCTGCAAAACACAGGCCCGCTCAGACGTGGCAAGGGCAGCCTGCTGCTCTCGGCTCAATAAGCCAAGCTGAGCCCAGCCGGCGTGGCATTGACCTATGAACCAGGAGGTCACAGTTCAGTTCCTTGTCAGGGCACATGCCTGGGTTGCAGGCTGGATCACCAGCAGGGGGTGTGCAGGAGGCAGCTGATCAATGACTCCCATCATTGATGTTTCTATCTCTCTCTGCCTCTCCCTTCCTCTCTCTGAAATCAATACAAACATATTTTTTTAAAAAGCCAAGCCGAGAGCAGGGTCCACGTTGTGGAGTCTGCAGCAGCAGCCAGGCCCAGCAAGGAAAGCACAAGGGAACTATTCATCTCCATCCTGCAGCTGAATGTTTGATTTCCAGAGCATCGTGCCTGGGAAAAAAGCAGCAGCCACAGAGAGAGAGACCGCTTGCTTGACCCCCAATCAGAGCTGAGCTGAGTGGCTTCTATTTAGTGGTGGCTTGGCTTTGGAAAGGATGCCTCTTGCATGGATGTCATCTCCCTATCCCCTAGAGGAACAAGCAGTGGTCCATGACGTGCCCTTGAGCCCAGAAGGGCTGACTTGGCACTTGGGCAGAGCACCGTCAGGGCATTTAAAATCTCCCAAAAGGGCTTTTGTCCTGCAGCCCCGCTGTTGGCCTGAGCCAGAGCTGCAGCAGGAGGCCTGGTGGCAATGTGCTTAGTCCTTGGGCGTCAATTATCACACACACACACACACAAAAAGATGGGAGTGGGGAAGATGCTAATTGTCCTCAAACTAGCCAAGTTCGTTTTGTCTCATTTGAAATAATGGGTTTAATTTAATCCCTTATTTCCTATTTGGTGCAGCAGCAAGATCTTAATGTACAAAACACCTGATTATAATAATTACAAGCTAAGCTTGGGAGGCCATGTTCATTTGTGTCTGAAGAAAGGAGCTATTAAGTTACCTCCTCGGTGACTCCCCTTCTCGGGAGGCCGGCCCCAGCTGGCTCCTCACCCTCTGTGGCTCCAGAAACCAGGGTTGGGACAGGTGGGAGCTTGTTTGCACGCCCTCTCCAAGAGAAGAAAGGAAGGCCTCGTGCACGAGTTCACATCTCAGGCCTCAGAGGTCGAGGCCGAGCGCTGCCTCCCTGCGGCACAGCCCAGCGCCTGGCACATGGCAATCTCTTGGTTGCATTAGGATATTCATTGGGCCCGAGCTTTGAGAGCAGGCCTGCTTCTTGCCCTGCCTCGTGTCCCCAGCACATGACTAAAATCTGGGCAATCATTCAGTCGGTTTGGGGATGTTGATATGGGGGAGGGGGGTTATTGTGGTGATGAAATGTCAGTCATCAAAATCTCTGTCTCCTGCCAGCCTGGAGGGCCGGGAGTGGAGCCGTGTGCCTCTGGGTAGCGCTGCCTAAGGGGCCAGTGGGACCTGGGCTGCTGGGTGAATGGGCATCGTCAGGCTCTGGGCAGATAGACTAGAACAGGTGGCCCTCCAGTGGGGGGCCCAGGCTGGGACTGACTAAGGTTGGGGAGGTGGAAGGGGGCTGGGGGCTGCATCCTGCAGATATTCCTGGGCTGTCAGACCAGCTGGGGTGAACCAAGGAGTTCACACTGGGGGAAGTTGGAGAGAGCTGGTGGTGAGAATAGTTAAATGCCAGCCTCAGGAGTTGGGCCTTTGATCTCTGGAGAAGAGAGGAAACAGGGCCTATGGAATTGAAAAACAATGTTAGGGTTCTAGGACCTAAGAGCACATCAAAGCCAGGAAGGCCCCTCCCACAGCAGAGGGGCTTGGGTGGTGAGTCAGTCCAGACAGCCAACACGTCTAGGTCCCAGCCCACCTCTGACCAACCCGCCAGCATCACTGGCACCAAACAGTGGCCCAGACCCCAGCCAGAGCTTGTTCTGGTTGATCTCGTTGTATGACTGATTTCTGAGCTGCTCTTGGCTCACTGGGGCACTGGGGAGGGGCTTATTTTTCATTCCTTCACCTGGCCTGAGCTGGCAACCCCTGGTGAGTCTGTGATGTCTCCCTAAGCAGCTCCAGCCTTCAGAATTAATTCCACTAAATAGATTGCTCAGGAAGCTTCAAAGTCGTCTGGAAATGGCAGCCTGCTCCCACACTCAGCATGTAGTTCAGGTATGGGTGGGAAATTTCCAAGCCCACAAGAGCCCTGGAACACTAGAGAACCACAAAGACTCCTAGGTGCCCAGTGCTGGGGGTGATGGGTCAGATTAGCCCTTCGGCTGGTTCCCTGCAAGCTTGTAGGGGGCAAGCTGCACCCACATCCAGCTGCCTGCCCCCTTTCAAGTAAAATTCCCAGCACAAGGACTGGTGTCCTTGTCTCCAGTCGAGCAGGGTGGGGGCAGGTCGTTACTGCTGAGAGTGGTGGCCTCTGGGTCTCACGGGGCCAAGGTCCCCTCTTCCTGGGTCCACGTCTCGTTGGTCCACTTGCTGGCTAACAGGACCCCTGGTCCTTTGGCACCTGTAGCCTCATGATCACAGCCAGCCTGTGGGTACTAAAGGGAGGCAAGGAGCCCTCCCAGTTCTTGAACGAATCTATAGGATGCTCCCAAAAAGCAGATCTGAGCCCGAGAAAAGCTACGCCCTGGAGAGGAGCAATTTCTCAGTCACGACCAGGAGGAGTAACAGAGTCAGCGTTGAAGAAATGAAAGGGAAGACACAGCAGGGCAGCTGCCCATTTGCTGTTGCTCAGTTGTAACTGGGTTAGTGCCTGAGGGGCTCAGGGCTCGTCTCTTAAAGCAGCAGAGGGAGCAGTGAGCTGGTGGGAAGATGTGGTCGGGAGAAGTGGTGAGAACAGGGACTTTGGTCTCGGGCAGACCTGGGCTGGCCTGCAGCTCCTCACTCCTGGCCCTGTGACCTTGAGCAAGACACTTGGCCTTTCTGAACCTTGTCTCCTTGAATCTAAAGTTATGGTCATAGGAAATGAGCCAAGAACAAGTGCCCAGCGGTAGTGTGACCTAAATTACAGTCTCTACCTGCAGCCAAGTAACCAAGAGGCCTCTTTCTATCTTACCAAGTGGCTTGTCCCCCCTCACCCATTTGCCAGACATATGCAGCGTGTGTCTCCCTGCCTCGTAGAGCAACAAAAAAGGTTATGTGTATTCCGTACTTTTGATGCCCCGAGAAAGTCATGCCATCTAGGGATATGATGGGGCTCCTTTTGTAATATTTGTGCTGCTGCTGGCTGCCACCATCCAGAACCCCTCCCACCCTCGCTTCTCTGCTGGGTAAGTCAGAATGTTCTAGAGTAGGCTCCAGCTGATAACCTCCCCCAAAGAAAGAAGGCAGGAAATCAGCCCTCACATCCTGTCGATTACAGACTGGGAAGGTGGCCTCCCATTCCTCCTGCCTGACCTTTGAGGCTGGGAAGTGAGGGTGTGAAGCTCTCAGATGTTCTCTAAAGGACCAGAGTGGGAAGAGCACCACCAAGGAGATGGGTGCGATTCCTTACCACCCCCGCCCCCGGGCTCCTCCCAAGTGGATTTCAGGCAGGCCCTCCAGTTCTAAAGCTTCAGGGAGGGACCCACCCTCTGCCTGGCCCTGGCTGCCCTCTGAGCCCTCAGCTCTGGAAGATCCCATCTGGGGCCTGGTCCTCACCACCCAGGGAGCTAGCATGGGCATCGTTAAAGCAAATCTAGATGTCAATGAGAAAGGAAACGGGTGATGTTTTCTTTCTTATTGACATCTAGGGCCTCCCTGATATTCTCAGTAAGATTCCATTTAACCAAAGGTTTCCAGGGCTGTAAAAAGGTTTGAAATCTGCTGATCAAAAAGTGTGAAGAGGCACTACCTGAAAAGATGTTCACTGAAAGCCATTTATAATAGCAAAGAGACTGGAAACAACTTAAATGCCACACACACACACACACACACACACACACACACCTGCCAGGGAGAGATTGAATCCAGAGTACGCCCATTCCCTGAAAAAGTACAGACACGTCAGTTGTGGAAATGTGCAACTTAGAAACATGGTTATGATAAAATATTTGGGGACCAAGACATGCCCCTGATTAAAATTAAAAATTGACAGCTGTGCTGAGGCTGAGCTCAGGGGCTTGGTTAGGATAGGGGACTGTGAGCTAATTTTTAAAATTCTGTTCTAATTGTTATGATAATAATGCCACAAATGACATTTCTTTAAGTTAAAAAGCACGACACCCCTCTATGCAGGCAGGTGTCAGCTGGTACATGTGGGACAGCCCACTGGGTCAGCACAGATGACGCTTGTCCCGTTGGTTCACTCCTGGGTATTAACTATTCAGATGAAGTGTGTGAAATTGCTGTATTTCTCATTCAAAAATTGCTGGATGTCAGCACCTTCATTTGGCTCAAGTGACTACTTTGACTGTTGCCCCTCAATGGCAGAAAGAACTGGAACTCATTGTGTGCCCAGCCTAAAGGAGATGCATGCCTACCTCCAAGGAATTTGCTGAGACTCAAAGACAGATGGAAGCCCAGAGCTGTAGGGTCTCTCTGACTGTCTGTCTGTCTCTCTCTCTCTGATGCCTACAGGCCCTGATCCTTCATCAGGTGGGCCGCTACAGCCTAGCGGAGAAGATTCTTCGAGATGCGGTGCAGGTGAACTCCACGGCCCACGAGGTCTGGAACGGGCTGGGCGAGGTCCTCCAAGCTCAGGGCAACGACACGGCCGCCACCGAGTGCTTCCTGATGGCCTTGGAGCTGGAAGCCAGCAGTCCCGCAGTGCCCTTTACGATCATCCCCCGTGTGCTCTGAGCAGGCCCTGGCTGGGGCACCCCAAGGGGACAAGTCTGCCACACCGAGGCCCCGGATGAATGTGTGACTGACCACAATGATCTAACCAAACGAACCCCGGATCATCGCTCTCCTCGTGCGCATTCTGTTGTTCCGCCAGCCCAATGATCGATTCTGAATCTACTGACCTTGTCCAACATGGATTACGTGCCATATTCTGTTAGTTGACATCTGAGTTTTAAGTAACATGGTAACGGAATTAATCCTCAAATGTAGAAGAATATATTCAAAGTTAAAATTCAGTGGCAGAACAGATTATTTTTATCAGAGCTGTAAAGAAAGCTGTTCTCTCCTCCTCGCCACTCCTGCCCCACCCTCAGCCCAGAAACCAAATGTGAATCTTCTTTTTCCCACCTCAGTGCTCGTCCAAGCCAGGACACCAGCCGACAATTCCTCGGTTTTGTTGTCGATAATTGTACCATGTGATGAATTACTGTCCTCACTTAGAACAAAGCCTGAGTCCAAGAATATTTATATTTTACCAATATATGCCTGTTACAAGAGAAGGAAATATGAGTTATTTAAGTTTAACTTTTTTATGTGAATTCAGAGTTTATTTATCAATGGAAATATGTACAAAGAAGCTTCAAATGGAATATTTACCGACATTCCTTATACATGACAGACACTTGGCTAAATGGGAAGATGATGTTAATAATAAAATGATTTTTAAATGGACCCATGGCCTGTGTTGTCAGTGAAAGCACACAGACCCGAGAGGCCTGAAGGCTCAGTTCCTGGGGTGGGCAGGAAGCTGTCTGCACCGGGGGCTGCTCTGAATGGGCCAGCCCTTGGCACTAAGAGGCCCTGCCCTGGTTTTAGTGTGAGAATTCACCTTTCCCAGCTCTCCCACCTTACCTGGAATTGGAGCATGTGCCTCAGGCCTGGCCGATCAATATCTGGCATTCACTGGCCACCCAGGATCAGGAATGAGCATGTGACCTGAAGTGGTCCAGTCAGAGAGGGAGCTTCAAGTAAAGGCTCTCACTCTTCTACTGGACTTAAAATTAAACCTGAGCGATGGGGCTAGAATTGCAGTAGCCCTCCAGCTACCATGGGGGGAGAAGGGTAGACGTGTTGGGGTCAAGTGTGAAACCAGAGACTGAATCCAAGAGAGTGGATAGCAAAGACCAAGGACCAGAAACAACGTGAGCAGACCTCTCCAATTCCTTGGAGTTTCTCGGCTGAGCAGCTGTGAGTGGCCCTACCTTGCCAGGACCTGGGAAAATGTGGAGGGTGCATGAGATCTGATCTTAAGCACCCTAAAGTCTTAAAGACCCCACCCAAGCTGGGTACAACCTCCCCAACTCACTGGGCAGGCAGGCAAGGGGGCAGCTGAGGTTGGGAGAGAACACAGGCAGGAACCCGCTGTGTTCAGAGCAGACAGGCACCCCAACCTCAGCACTGACCTGCCAGGAGACATCTGGGTCTCCGAGTGGTCATAAATCATGGAATTTGCAACTTGAGACAAGAAATAGCAGGTGCTCAGTGGGGCAGCCGCTTACCGACTGGAGGGTCAGGGCCCAGCCCTGCCACCCTGTGCTGAGGTTCTGGGAGAGGCCCTCCTCGGCAAGGACCTGAAAGCAGGATCCCAGGTGGTTCTTGTGGGTAGAGCCAGTGAACCTCAGGGGTTCTCCTTTCAAGGCTCCCATTTCTTAGGCATCTAGAGAACAAGCTGAGGGTGAGGGTGGAGAGTTAGAGGAGAAAGGGAGGATGGGTGGACTAGGGAGGGAGGGAGGAGGCCCTTCTTTAAAGGATGCCAGCCCCTCCCAGCAGACAAGGATCTTGGGCACAGGGCCAGGTTGGGGCTAGAGGGAGAAGGGCGCAGGTCCTTCGCTCACTTTCAGGGTTGGGAGGGATGTGAGCTCAGGATCCCCCCAGGTGAGACCAAGGCCTCCATCTCTTGTGCCCCTTATCTGTCTTCATGGTCTAGGAAGGCATGCGTGTGCCCATCTCTGACCACATGGAACAGCCCCCAGACTCCTCCAGATGGTCATTCAGATCTCCTCTGTGGTCATGCAGTCATCCTCAGATGCCCCGTCCCATCTGCCCACAGGAAGTCCAGCCCCGAGCCAGGCACCTTCCCCACATTCTCTATATGCCTGCCCTCCACCCTGTCCTTGTGGGGCACCTCAGGTAGCCTTCCACTCCCACCCCAGCCAAGGCCACAGCACTGTGGCCTTTCTCCAGCTCCCCCAGCATAGCCAGTACTGGCTAGGATGGGCAGTGCGGCTCAGCTGAAGGCTGCCCCATGCCCCTGGCTCCCTCTTCCATACCTCCCTGCCTCCCCCAGGCCCCAGGGAGTCCTCGCTCTGCCCAGCTCCCTCTTTCCTTATCTCTACCTGTCTCCCTCGGCTCTTCTCTCCCCACACCTCTCATGGGCATTGTGCAATTCCGGGCACCAGTCGAGCTGGGGAATTGCGATGGTTGCATGGTGGCCAGGCAGCTCTTATCGCTCCCTGCACCTCTTCCTCCCTCCCCGCCCCTCTGTCTGGTTCCTCTCCCTGTCCTTACTCTGAAAGCACCCCCACACCTGACCGAAAGCTCCTGAGACCTTGCTCGGGTCCTGTCTTGGGGATTCAGGCAGTGGGCAGGCCGTACTAAACCAGGAGGACTCCACATGCACCCCCACCCACCCACGAACAAGCGGACAGGCCGGTCCTCAGGGGGCTGACCCTCACCGCTCCTGCTCTGCCACCAGCCTTCCTCTCCCACAATCCCGGTCACTCATTTCCCGCTGCCCCGCCCACGCTGCAACCAGATGGGACCAGAAAAAGGACATCCTGTGAACTCTCAGACAGGCAGAGACCTCCTCCAGAAGACCTTTGGGGGCCAGGCTGAGGCCCCCTCCTCAAGGCCACACCCAGGGGGACCCATTCCAGCTTTGCACCTGCCTAGGGGCGACCCTGATTGAGTCACTGCCCCTCTCTGGGCCTCAGGGTCCAATGAGGACAGGCATCCCTGCCCAGCCTGCCTTCTGGGCTGAGACGTGAGTCAGCAGGCAGCTGTAGGGGTCATGGGATGCCAAGAGAGGGACACCACCCTGCAGGGCCACCACATGGGGCCTCAGAGCCAGGCTGCAGTAGGACCTCTCCTGGGGGCTCAGGCCCCAAGTGGGGCTCCCTGTGGGGAGATGGCAGGCAGGTTGTCAGGCATCTGCTGCAGGTCTGCCTGGAGCCAGGAGCTCCAGATGACAATCTGGGCTGCCCACAGGCTCCAGAGCCCTGCCTGCCTCCCCCATCTTCTGCTGGGTGACCTCTGACCCCTGAGGACAATAGGGCTTCCTGGTGACCACTGCGTTGTGGGTCACACGGGTCTGGCTGGAATCCCAGCTCTCCTTGGTCACGTCACCTCCAATGAAAGAGGGCCTCCAGCTTCTGTCTCACAGTGGGGGTGACACTTCCCCTCACAGGACTGTTGTGCATGTTAATATAATGAAGCATGGTGCCTGGGCAGGCATCTTTCTTCCCTGCCCAGCACAAGATGAGGGGCGAGTAGCCCAGGGACACACCAAGGAGCTCTGGCGCAGGGCAGGAGGGGACGTGCTGGCTCTCTTCTCCCTCTTCCCACACAGAGCTATTCGCAGCCGAGCTGGGAGCCACGCAGTGACTCCCACTGCACTTCATTCATTCGCTCCTCCATCGAGGAGGAGGTGCGGGCTCTGGGCTGGGGTCCTGCCCTGCCCACAGTGCCAGGCCGCAGGGGTGCAGCTGGTGGCCTCTCCTCACCTTTGCCTTCTGGGCCTCAGAGGGTTGTCCTCAGGGCCGGGGTCCAGCCATGAGGAGGGAGGTGAGACTCAGCCCCACCCCCATGCTCTGTGGGCGGCTCACGTCTGCAGCTGGGCTCAGGCTGTGGGGCCAGCTGGCTGGAGTTTGCACCTGGGCCCCGACGCCCACTCTCTAAGGAACTTTAGGGGCCTCACTAGTTCTGAGTCTCAGTTTCTTTGTCTGTCAAATGGGCAAACCAAGGTGGCTACAAAGATTTTGAGCATGTAAGACAAACAGTGCTTGGCAGCCTGTGCTCTGTGGGGGGGCTGCGGGGGGGCCTGTTCTGCATTACTTGTCTCCCATTGTGTTTATAATCACTCTCAGGCCAGAGCCCAGCCCCCGGGGAAAGTACAGCCCCAGGAAGGTGGCTGCCCCTCCCAAATTCCCCGGAGGCTTCCTGGGCGCCCAGCCTGGTGTGGGACCCCGCAGTGACTGGGCCTTCCTTCTTTTGTCAAGCACCTCGGGTGGCCAGACACAGGGTCCCTGGCCTTGGAAGCTGTGGTCCAGACCGGGACTGGGGAGACAGACAGCAAAGGTATAAATAAATAATGGCCAGACAGATGGAGGCCCTGGAGCAAGTTTTAGGTGGCGGTAGGGGCGCCACTTTAAGTCGGAAGAGGGTTCTCTAAGCTGAAAATACTAATCAACTTTAAGTCCTCTCAAGGTTGTTGGTTTTTTTGTTGTTAGTATAGTTGTTCAAAGGTAACTAAGTCAATTTTTACAAATATTTTTATTTAGCCAATAGCAGCCTTAAAAACAATAAAATTAAATAAGAAAAAATTAAATAGCCCCTGTGTGGAAATGAAGCTAGTTTACCCACAATGCTGCCTTTAATAAAAATAAATAACAAGCAGCTTTTTCTTTTCTTTTGTGATTATAAAATACATACCCACTGTGTTAGTTTCCTGTGGCTGCTGTAACAAAACGCCACAATCTTAGTGGCTTAAAACAACATACTTTTATTATCTGGAGTTCTGGAGTCAGGATTCTGACAGGGCCTCACGGGGCAAAAAATCAAGGTGTCAGAAGGCCTGTGTTCCTTCTGGGGGGTATAGGGGAGAACCTGTCCCTGGCCTTTTCCAGTGTGAGGTGCCTGGCACAAAGATTCTCAAATAAAAGTGAGGCTGGGGAACTTAAACACTTGAGTGTGGGCTGGACTTAGTGACTCCCATTCAAAGAGTAGAGTTAAGAATGTGGGGAAACAGTAACGTTACCATAGAGGAACCTGGTCTCCTTAACCAATGACCAAGGTCAGCCTCCGCAGTGGTACATCATGAGAGCATCATGGACTCCTGAGAAGGTTCCTCACCCAAATGGTCTCCTTCCCCAAAACCCAGAACCCCCATCCTATGGTGGGAAAACAGAAAAACCAAAATTGAGGAACTTTCTGCAAAATATCTGACCAATACTCCTCAAAATTGTCAAGAGCGTGAAAAACAAGGAAAGCCTGAGAAACAGACAGTTGCCGAGGAACCTATGGAGACACGACAACCAAATAGAACTAGTTCAGGTTCCAAGGTAGGATCCCGGAACAAGAAAGGGACATTAGTTTTATAAATGGTGACATCCGAATAAAGTCGAGAGCTTAATAGTAATGTTCTAACGCTGGTTCCTTCGTTGTGACAAATGTATCAGGGAGTATAAAGGATTAATATAAGGGGTAACTGAATAAGGGGTATGTGGGTATCTGTATTATCTTTCAACTTTTCAGTAAATCCATAATTATTCCAAAATTAAAAGTTTATATTTTTTTAAAGTGACATCTGGGCCAACAAGCACATGAGAGGATGTTCACCATCATTACTCAAGAGAGAAATGCAAACCAAAACCACCCATCATTAGTCAAGAGAGAAATGCAAACCAAAACCACAGGAGATGACCCACTAGGCACTAGGACGGATGTAATAAAAAAGATGGGCAATAATAAGTGTTGGCAAGGACGTGGAGACACTGGACTCCTTAATATTGCCAGTGGGAAGGCGCAGTGGTGCAGCCACTTTGGAAAACAGTTTGGCAGTTTCTTAAAAAGTTGAACATAGAGTTAGTTACCCTAAATCTAGGAGTTCCTCTCCTAGGTGTTTACCCCAAAGAAAAGGAAACATCTGTCCACACAAGGAGTTGCTCATGAATGTCTATAGAGCTGCCTGTTCATAACAAACAACTGGCAACAGCTCACCGTCCATCAGCAGGCGAATGGATAAACAAATCGCGGTGTGTTCACGTATGAGGTACCACTGGCCATAAAAAGGAATGAACTTTTGCTAAGTACAACAAGGTGGATGGATTTCACAATAAGGGTGATGAAATAAGAAGCCAGTCAAAAAAAAAAGAAGATACTGTAGGATTCCATTTACAGAAAACTCTAGAAAATGCAACTAATGTACAGTGACAGAAAGCAGACTAGTGGTTGCCCAGGGCAGGGAGGGACTATGAAGGGTGGAGGGGGAGAGGGAAGGGTTGCAAACAGGATAAGGAAACTTTTGGGGGTGATGGGGTGCTCTCTCTCTCTTTTTTAAATATATCTTTATTGACTTCAGAAAGAGGAAGGGAGAGGGAGAGAGAGAGAAACATCAATAATGAGAGTCATAATTGATGGGCTGCCTCCTGCAGGCCCCCGACTGGGGATCAAGCCTACAACCCGGGCATGTGCCCTGACCGGGAATCGAACCGCGATCTCCTGGATCCTAGGTCGACGCTCAACCGCTGAGCCACGCCGGGCTGGGCGGTGCTCTCTCTCTTAATTGTGGTGATGGCTGCATGGATGTCTACATATGTGAAAACATATCAGATTGTGCACGTTAAATATATGCAGTTTAGGAATGTGCCAATTATACCTCAATAGAGATGTTTTTAAAGGGTGAGGACAAGGCCTCAGTCTTCCCAGCTGTAATGTGGGGTGATTGTGTGTGCCCTGCACCCCTGAAAGCCCAGGCTGAGGCGGAGGCCGAGGTGACCCCACCCCAAAGCCCTGAGCTCCTAGACCCAGGGCCAGCCAGCTGTAGGGCCCTGGCCACGGCCCATCCAGGGAGGAGACAATGGAGGGACCTTCCCATGGTGGGGGATCCACTTACTCCGTCTCTTTTTTGCTTCCGGAAGAAAAAGAAACGCATGATGCTACATGTACTTTGGGGATTTTTCATCACAATTGTCTAAAAATAGCCGGGGCCACCACAGCCTGATTCCTTTTTAGGAAGGGTTTCGGCAGCCCAGTCTGTCCCAGCAGCCAGCTCAGGAAGCGGAGGCTTGGCCGAGCGGGCCTGAGGCAAGGGCCATGGACTGGGCCACAGGGACCCTTCCCTTGCGCAGGCCAGGCTCCCCTGCTGTCTCCACCTCAAGTGAGCCTCGATTCCCCATGGGCAACACCCCTCCCTGGGCTGGGCCCACAGCCCCGATGCATTTCAGCCCCTTGTTATAGTGCCCTGCTATGGCTTTTCTGTGCCTCAGTTTCCCCATCTGAGAAATGGAGTGCTCCACTATCTTCCCCATCCCCTCTGGAGCTGGACTGTGGCCCCTGGTCTGAGGGTGTGGCCAGGCCTTGGAAACTGTGCACCTGCCCTTCCCTGTGGAAGAGTGGACAGCTCAGGCCTGGGAAGGCCAATTCCCGACCGAGGGCCCACCCTTCATCTCCTGGGATGCAGGCCTGTGACACCCTGTGCTGTGAGGGTTATCAATATATCAATCCCCGGACAGGCGGCAGGGCCCAGGCTTTCTAGCTGCATTTCATGATGAGCATTCTCACACCAAACCCATGAGGCTGGTACTCCTATTACACCCTGTAAGGATTGAATCGGCGTCCCCAAAATTTGTATGCTGAAGTCCTGACCCCCAGTAAGCAGCTCAGCATGTGACTGTATTTGGAGATAGGGCTTTAAAAAGAGGATAAGTTATATGAGGTCATGTGGCTGGGCCCTGATCCAATATGACTGGTGGATCGGCGAAGCAGGAAGAGGAAACAGTGACACACACAGAGGAAGACCATGTGAGGACACAGTGAGAAGGTGGCCGTCTACTCCAACCCCCCCAGCACCTTGATCTCAGACTCCAGCCTCCAGAACTGTAGGGAAATAAATGTCTGTTGTTCAAGTGCCCCCCCCCCCCCCCCAGTCTGTGGCGCTTTGTCACAGTGGCCAGAGCAGATGGGTCCGTGCCTTGTGACAGAGGAAAGGCCGAGGTTTGGAGATACAAGAAACATATTCAGGGTCACATAGCTGATGAGGCGCTGGGGCAGGCCTTGAAGCCAGGCCTGTCTGTCCCCCAGGCTATTTCCACCAAGTTCTCTGGGAAGAAGAGCAGTGCCCTCTCCCAACTCAGCACCGACCTCTCCCGCAGCCTGGGCAGGAGGGGCAGTGGGATGAATGCCGGAGACCGACCTCCGCCTGCCGGGGCTCAGCTGACCGGGGTGGGTCAGGCCCGGCACCCAGGGCCTTTCCTCTGCCCTTCTCCGGGCTGCCCAGTCCTCAGCCCCGTGGAATCCACGCTCTGCGCCTGCACAGCTGTCCCAAGTTGCCCCAGGAGGACAGATTGCAGGGGGGCAGGAGATCTGAGGGACAGACCAGCACAAAGTCCATTAGGACCCAGAAAAATGTGTCATTCAGGCCCCTCACCCACAGCCAGGAGAGACAAAGGGGAGCAGGGAAGAGCCTGGGCTTCGAGCCAGCAGGTCTAGGGGGCTCCACCTCACTGTTACACCATGGACAAAACACGTAATATACTCCCATTTCTCCATCTATAAACTGGAGACGATGTCCCTGACTCGAAGGACTGTTGGGAGTATTAACCAAGGCACTCTAGCCCTCCCCCCTTCCTCTCCTCCCCCCTTCCTCTCCCCCTCTCCTTCTCTCCCTTCTGTCCCTTCCCCTGCCCTTCCCTCTCCTCCCCTCCCCTGCAGAACTGAGGGCTAGATGCTCATAGGTCTCAGGTTCATGTGTACACATAGCAACACACACCGAGACACACATACCCTGCTTGCACACCCAGGCACGTACCAGACACACGTACTTCCCTGACAGCCCAGAGGGATAAAAGGGGGCTGGGCTGTGATTCCCCAACACCCAGATTCCAGTCTCCTCTTAGCTGTCAGGCCTGCCTCCCTGAGGGCTGCTGTTGCCCTGGCAACCAACACAGGCTCAGGGTCTGGAGCCAAAGACCAGCTCCCCCGCCACCCGATGCAAGGAGGGGGTCTCTCTTGGAGTGCCCTGGCCACCTCTGGTTTTACAGCGAGGCTGGGAGGGCAGAGGGTGGTGTGGAGTCCAACTATGGCTGCGAGAAAGGACAGGATTGGGCTGCTCGAGGAAAAGTCCCACCCTGCCCTAAGTCCCCCTCCAAAAACATGCAGCTGCCTCCTGGGACAGGTGATGGGGGCAGGCTCTCATAGCAGAAATTCCAGACTCCAGGAAAGCCCTGTCGGGGGCCAGGAGAGAGCAGAAGGCGTGGCAAGAGCTTAGGCCATCTCTGGTCACCATCGGGCCCAGCCAGGACCAGACACCTGGAGGAAGCCGCTCTGGACCTCAGCTCCAGCCAATGGCTCCTCCCCCCACTGCCCTGCCCAATTTTCCCTGAGAGCGCCTTCCCTGCACTCTCTGCTCCCCTGGTCCTTTCAAATTGTCCCAACTCCTCTCTGCCTCCTCACAGATGCCCCACCTGTCCTCCCACTCAGAGGGGCTCCAAACTGTGGGTGCTGCTCTTTCCATAACAATAACAGTAGACGTTAATAGTTTGCCCTGAAACTGCATCTGCCACACTCCTTCACTGTTCTAAGTGCTGTGCATATATTACCCCAGCCCCTTCCATTTCTCCTATGGGGAGGGGCGGGGGTCTCAGCCTGCTGGGGTCTCAGCCTGCCTGCGTCTCAGTTCAGCCCCAGGTACACAGCAGAAAGAGCTCTGCAACCTTCCCCCCAGCCCAGGGGCTGGGAGGGCAGGGAATGCAGGACTGTGTCAGTTTCTCTCGGCCCTCAGCAGAGGCCATGGCCATGGACACTAGAATCAGATGCCCTGGGTTTGAGTCCTGCCTCCACTGAATATCAGCTGTGTACCCTTGGGTGTGACCCATGCCCTCCCAGCTGACTCATCTATAAATGACAGGGTACTTAATTTATCAGTCTGTTATAAAAACCAAATTCAATCATGTATTGAAAGCTCAGAGCACTAGGCCCCACACACAGTAAATACCAATGAATGAATATCAGCTATTTCTGTTAGTGGGGGAAAATGCCGGGAGAACCAGATTTGTGTTCTAGCCCTGTTGTGTTCTAGCCCCATCAGAGCTCCTGCTCTGGGCCTCTGTTTCTCCTCCTGGGGGCTGAGAAGGTGAGGCTCTTGAAGGGCACTATCTTTATGATACCGGACAGCAATGGGTCAGGGCTGTCACTACTTGAGCTGGTTAAGCAAAGAGGGTTGAATCGTATATGAGTGTTTATTCCAATACTGCAGGCAAAATGGGAGAGAAGTAAGGTCATCCTGAGAAAATCTGCTCTAACCTGCCCCCCATAAACCAGCTGCTTGCATTGGGTAGAAGGACAAAGGTTACATGAGGAAGTAGGCAAAGGAATTCCAGGCCTGGGGAAATAGGAAACTGAATGAGAATAATGTTTCGATGCGGGCAGGCGCCTCTGGGACTCCATGTTTTCGGGAACAAGGATGTTATCTTTCCATGATAAAGGAATGGGTAGCATTCGGAATGTCAACTCCCACATCCCGGGGCGTACAACTCCCAGCCAGGTTAGAAAGTGTCTTTTCTAATTGGAACAGAGCAATCACAGTTAACAGAACATGATTAACATTTCTTAAAACTATGGCTAACAATCACGGTCAACAGAGCATGATCAACATCTCTACCCTCAACATTTACTGCTGTTATTTCTCATATAGGCCAGGTGTGGGATGGGCATGGGGACCACGGGGGATTCGGAAACAGCTCAGGGCATCCCAACTATTCTATGATGTCCACGGATCACCCTCCCAGCCCTCAGTCCTATGAGAGGCTCAGGCTGGGACTGTCCCCTCTCAAACACCTGTGTGAGCTGTGGGAAACAGCAGAGGCCTCGGGAGGCCCTTCTCACGAGGCCTGCTCTGTGCCAGGCCCCCAAGGCTCCCAAACCTGCAAGGTGGCCGCCCCAAAGAGGCTGGATTGCAAGGCCCTGGCCGTAACCACCCCTCTTCTGCCTCCCTCCCTGCCCCCATCTCTGCCCCCAGAAGTTCTCTGGAGTTCCTGGGAGAGGGCCAGTGGCCCTGGCGGGTGACAGTGTTTGGCTTTATTCTGTCAGAAGGGCAATTTTTTCCTCTCCTTGTCTGTACTTTCTTTTAATGACTTTTTGGATGGGAGCCCAAGCTGGATCAAAGACTCCCTGGGGGTAGGACAGCAGGTTAGCGTGTTTGTTGGGAGAAAATCTGGGAGGTGAAACTTGTGGGTCTGTCCCTTGCCCTCAGGTGCTGAAGGGGGCGGGTGGGCCCAGGGGGTGGCACTGCCCTGAGCTCTGGATAGGGGTGGGTGGAAGGCCAGCACCCCCTACCAGAGATGCAGAAGAGGTGAGGGCAGGGAGATAGGGGAGGAGAAAGGTGAGAACTGCAGGGGCTCTCAGCATGCTTGCCATGACTGAGCTACCTCTGGGCTAGAATTTGGGGTCCCAGTGGACCCCTGCCTTCAGGACAACCTGAAAATCTGCTCCAACAGGAAGAGGGTGAGGAGCCTGAGACTGTATCTCCAGGCTTCTAGCTTCCTTCACCTTCCTTCTCTCTCACGTAGGCCCCTACACCTGTCCCCCAGGCTGGCCCAGCTGGAGAAGCCCTGGGGGGGGGACCTCTTTTTTTTGGAGTCTCAGCATCAAAAGAAAGGGAAGTGCTCCTTAGGAGCAGCTGCACCAAAGGTGCCAGGAGAGGAAAGGGTGGGGGCCTGGGAAACACGCCTGCTGGTGGCAGCCTGGAACAGCCCATGGATGAGGCCCCAGCAGGTGGTAAACAGGAGGGAGGTGGCCCGCCTCTGGGAGCTGTTGCCAATGCTGCTGTTGATGTTTTGGAGAAGGGAGCCTGAGGCAGCCGCTGCAAAGGCCCCAGGGCCCCCAAGCCGCAGGGAACTGTCACACAGGGGCAGCCCCACTGGAGCCCTGGAGTCTGCAAGAGCCTGTGACTGGCCTGTGTGATTGTACACACACAGACCCCAGACACACCCCAGCACACACCTCTGCACACACCTCTGCACACACCCTGCACACACCCTGCACACACACCCCTGTAATCACACATCCAATACTCAGAACACTGTGAGGCCACAGTGTGGTGGAGCAGAAAATCCAATTCCCGTCCCAGTTTCATCATGTCTTGGCTCATGACTTTGGCATTACACCCAACCCCTCTGAGCCTTGGTTTCCCCATCTTCCAGGTGGAGCCAGGACTCGTGCCTCACCTCTGGGTTATCTTGAGACTTGACATATTGTCAATTGAGTTAGTTGTCAGTGCTCTCCCCATTTAGTTAAGGAAACTGCCTCTCGGTGAGGTTAGGGAAATGCCCCAGGGGCCCGAGCCAGGTCCTAGGACCTGGACTTGAATCACACTCTGACCCCAGAGGTCACATGTACATATACCTTGCATATCCAGCCACGCGTGCCCATGTGTGTAAGCAACTGCAAGTATGTGCACCACAAGCACACACGCTTGCACATGCGATGGTGATAATGGCCACTGTGCTGAGTGCTCTACAGGCTCCCACTCTGAGCAAGTCCCACCTCACTGCCTTCCTGATGTGTTTGGCTACACGTATCAGAATCCAGCTCAACCACAAGTACTGTAATTGCTTATTGAACAAGGACCCTGGGCATAGCAGTGTGGTGAGGCCACCCAGGTTCTTTCCATCTCTCTGCCCACCATCCTCAGTGTTAACCTGATGCCACATAGTTACAGGATGGCTGCTGTAGCTCTGGGCATCATGTCTGCATTCCAGCATGAAAGAAGAACAGTGGCCTAAGAAAACTCTCCTTTCACACCTGTCCCTTATATGAAGAAGCAAAAGCTCTCCCAAATGTCCCTCCTCTCCCTCCCCCCACAGACTTTCCCTTATATTTTATTGCTTGGAAATGGGTCAGAGGCCACCTAGAGCTGCAAGGGAGGCCAGGAAGAAAGAATCTGGCAAAGGGGCCATTGATCAATGAGGCAAAATGTATGCCCCTGGCCTGGCTCTCTGCTATTTTGAATGAAGCTGGGATTCTGATGGCCAGGAAGAGGGGCTGGAGGGCCAGGTAAAATGTCTGGCACTTGTGCCATGTGGCCCTGAGCTCCATCTTCCATCCGTCCTCCAGGGGGCAATGTGAGGACAGGGGACCAGGAGGCACAGGGGTTTGAACTGCCTGAGAGGGAAGATAGGGACCCCATGTCCTAGTGCAGCTGTGCCCACGAGGGCAGCAAACCCAGCAGAAGCAGGCCTGTGCAGACAGCCCACTGGAAGCTGGAGAGGGGCACTTACCTGGTTGTGCCACCCCAGGCACCAGAAACTTGGTCATAATGTCCTGTGTCCCCCCCAAACTCAGACATCTCCTGCTGCAGTTCTCAACCCGTTTCTTCCCACCAAAGCACATCTGACGGCAGCGTCCCCGTGGGGTCCCAGTCCTCACTAGCCCTCACCCAAACATCACCTGCCTGCACACGATGTCACCAGGCCCCCTGGAATCCCTCTAACTTCAGAAAAACACAGGGATGTTCGAGTGCGGCCCCTCTGCGTGGACTCCACGGCCCTGGGGACCACTCGGAGCGAAGCCGCAAGGTGGTAGCACTACACGAAGATGATTTGCTGAGGCCGGCTGGCTGGCAGGCGCCTCCTGGAATGAAAGAGACTACGTTTGCCCTTCGGTTAACAAAACCTGAGGATGAAGAGCCATAGCTGAGCTCTAGGGCCTGGACGTCAGGGCCTGGGCTTTCCTCTCCGGGCACCTGTGACAATCCTTTACTTAGACAGGTCCCTGTCCTGGTTTTGTCCAAAAGCCTCCTCTTCAGGGTTCTGCTGACTCCTGATGTGCCTCTTGAGCTCTCACCCAGGCCATGGGTTCTGGGAAGGGGCCCTAAGGTGAGGCCTTTGTCGCCGTGCGCACAATCTGTGGGGTCCCTGAACCAGCGACTACTCTGAGCTCCCTGTGTGGCCAGCCCCAATGGGCAGCTGTCATGTGTTTCCCTCCTTCGAGGCACTCTGTACTATGCTGGCCACCTGCCCAACCGGACAGCTTCTTGATTTATGTTTGGCCCTGCAGCTCCCCGTCCATCAGCAGCTGTCTTTGTCCCAAGCACTGGCAGAGGGATGTGGTAGAATCCCTTCCAGACTAGAGTCTGACACGTGCAGGTCGTGGCCCCAGGACACTTGCACAGGACCCCTCCTGGCTGTTTCCTCCCTGCAGATCAAGAGCTACATCACCTCCAGCACCCTTCCCGCTACCATTCTGCGAATTTAACTCCCACAAGTGGGTGTGAAGGGATGTGGCACTACATCTGTCTGGGTGGCCCTTCCGTTTGAGGGAGCAGGTGACAGGGGAGGCTAGATGTGAAGGATGTGTGAGCCGTGACCCAAGCAGAGGGAGTCCCCACCACGGCGCTGTGCAGGGAGGGGTGGGAGCAGTTGTCTGAAAAGGGACTCAAGTTTGTTTCACTCATAGGATCTGGTTCTTTTCATCATGGTGACTGGGAGACCAGAGCTGGGGAGGTGTGAGGACACAGTGGGGCTTTCAGCTCCCTGGGCAGGGGCCAGGATGGAGGGGAAGGGGCTGGGGAGCAGGCGGGGTTCCCCACGTGGTGCAGCTCACCTGAGCCGGGCTGTGGAGACTCAGCCACATAGGTCATTGTAGTGCGTTGGTTCCCAACTGGGGGCCACTGTGCCACCCAGGGCTCCATTTGGCAACCTCTGGAGACTTTGGGAGTTGTTATAACTGGCAGAGGGTGTTGCTGGTATCTGGGGGGTAGGGGCCAAGGATGCTGCTAAACATCCCACAGTGCACAGGACAGCCCCCCACATGGAATGGTCCAGCCCAAAATGCCAGTAGTGCATCTCTGGACAACCAGAGGAGTGGCTGGAGCACAGAGAGCGGAGCATGGAACCTTCTGGAATTATATGATGCCACTTGGCAAAATCTCTGTGGTTCCCATTGAGTTGCCAGCAGGCGGCTCTTGAGAGGGGCACTGGTAGCCACAGGATGATCCAGCCCTTTCCTCGGGCTCTCTGAGTCCCAGCAGGAGTGTGGGGACCAGCTCTCATGGCAGGTCATGGAGTGGCCCAGGCTCTTCTGGACCGAAGAGATGAGGCCACAGCTGCAGCCCTGGCCGGCCTCCAGCAGGGAGGACATGCTCAGGACGTGCTCCTGGGTGAGGGCCCAGCTGCCTCCTTGGGCCTGTCCCCGCCTTTCCAAGGCTTTCCTGCCCAAACGTGGGGAATGAAAAGAGAGCAGAGGCACCAGGTCAGGGCCTGAGCCTCACTCCCCGGACCTTCCAAATAAAATCACACTCTGCACCTGGCCTGCCAGTCCCGGTGACCTGGTCTCGGCCTACTTTTCTAGCTGCCTCCACCGTTGTCGCTCACCCCCCTGGCCTCCTCCTGGGCCTGACTGCACAGGGGGCCCTCCTGCACTGACCTCGCACCCTTCCCGCCCTCAGTGCCCGCCCTCCGCGGAGCCCTCCCAGCCCCACGGAGAATCTCCAAGCCCTCATCCATCTCCAGACAAGGGAAGCGAGGCGTCCGTGTTTCCATTCAGCGCTTATTGCCTTTGAACTTGAAAGAAAATAGCTTTGATAAGCTTTTTAAAAACAACGTCATACATGTTTTGTTTGTATTTTACTTTAAATGATACAAAAAAGTGTAAAGAAGAAAATAAAAGCTATCTTAAGAGAAAACAGCTGCTGGCACTCTGGCGAGCATCCTTACACACATCTTTCAATGCACATGCACACCTACAGCCCATGTTTACAGTTTCACGTAAGTGGAATCTCTTTGTAGCAGCTGTCACGTGACCTGCTCTTTCATCCATCAATGTGACCTGTGAAACTTTCCAAGTCACTACAAACATCTCCACCCTTGTAATCGAATTGCTGGGCGGTTCTCCACAAATAGACGGATTATAATCTAGCCATCCTGTTCCCTATGAATGGACATTTCGATTATTTCCAGTTTCTTTGCTTTTACAAACAATACTCTGATGACTATCCATGTATAGAGCTCTTTGCCCACTTGTCTGATTATTTCTTTAGATCTAGAGTTGGTAAGCACATTTAAAACTGGGGCACCTTTTTCCAAATTGGCCTTTGGAAAAACTGTACCAATTTATACTTTGAACCAACTGTAATGATAAAAATAAATAATAGCTACAACGTATGAAGCACTTTTTCCTTGCCTGGCACTGCTCTCAGCACTTTATACCTAATAACTCATTTAATTCTCCCACAAACCATAAGGCGAGTGTGATCACCCATTTCACAGACGAGGGAGGTGAGGCACGGGAAGCTCATGTCAGCGGTGGGGTCAGTAAGCGGCAGAGTATTTGTTTTTGAAGGCGGCCATTTCCCCACACTGCTGCCAACGCCAGGAAAGCATTTCTAACCTTTTGAGACTCTAATGGGAGGGGAAAAAAAAAATCTCATTGTTGCTTTTATTTTCATTTTTGTTACTGGTAAGGTTGATTTCTTTCCAAGTGTTTATCAGTCATCCTTTTATGAATCCTATGATGAATTACTTTTTCATGTCTTTTTCTCATTTTTCAACCAGGCCATTCATCTTTTTATTGAGTCGTAGTAACACTTCACATACTACAGAAATCAGCCCTTTGTCATTACCTGCCTTATCCACCCCTTCACACAGTGAGGGCCTGTGGGGACAGAAGGGCCCAACTCAACGCCAGTTTCCAGTGGTGGGACTTTTCACCGTCCAAAGGGGCCTCTGGGAGCTCCTAGCACTGGGTAGGGGCACAACTCATTTATCCTGGGCTCCGGGGCTGCTCCTCAGCCTGAAATGGCAATTCCCTCTGTCTGCACAGGGGTAGGGTTTATAGAATGAACAACGTCTTGTTTGCTATCCAGGCGGCCAGGTGAGGCAGATGGGGTGTAGCAGCCTCTTATTACAAATGGGGAAGCTGAAGTTCAAAGCAGCTTCATAATGCACCTGAGGTTTCACGGCCAAGACCGACATTGAACCCCTTGGTCCAAGGCTCAGCCTGCTCTGTCTCTAACGGATAAGCCTGATGGGAAGAACAGGGCAGAATTTTCTGCCTATAGAGGAAGGGGTCCTCGAGGGGGGGCCTGGCTCCCAACATGCAGCAGGTCTTGCACCCACCCGGCACCTGCCAAGCATGCCTTCTGGAGCCTCTCAGCTGGGCCGAGCTTGGGGAGGGGAGGGAGAGCAGGCGGGCCCATGGCACAAGGGCCCCTTTGTGCCTGTTGCTAGGGCCTGGCTGTATTTACTCAGCCTCGGTAAACAGGAGGTGCCTGGAGGCCCGCTCTGTTATGACAACTTAAAAGAGCATTTTCTTTCCTTCCTGAGGTTGTTCAAGCTGCTGGAGGTGACTCCCCACCTCGGAGGGGCTTCCCCTGGGGCTGGGCTGAGGTGTCCTCACCACAGGGGAAGGGCTGGAGGACATCAGAGAGGTCACTCAGCTCAGCCCCTCCCTCAGGGCTCAGAGCTGAGATGGAGGCATTGAGGCCTGGGAGGGGGCATTGCTGAAGCCCAAGGTCACAGAGGAGGGGCCAGCTGGGCAGCTGAGGTTCTGTCTCCACGCAGAGCTGAGCTGGGGGGTACCCACCTGTCCCTCACACACTGGCGTCAGCACTGGGCTCAGTCCCGACCCCTCACACCACCTTCCCACTGTCAGCCAAAGAACGTCCAGACCTATAGAAAAGTTTTATAAGAGTTTATTTAAGCCAAATTTTTGAGGACAAGCCCAGAAGCAAGATCTCAACATGCTGAGAAAATGCTCTGGAGAAAGGCAGTTTTGCAGCTTATTTTATACATTAGAATCCAGGGAGGGGAACTGAGAAAGAAACATGAAACCCGCGGGTGGTCGGCTCCGGGGCAGGAGAAGGCAACGCGGGGAAATCTCTGGGGCCGATACAAAGCAAAAGGAAGAACACACACTTCTTTTGCATTGGTGGCTACAGGATAGTTAACAATTAACATTTACAGCACATGGAGATGGTGTGCAGGGAACGGGGAACAATGCGGGGCTCTGTGGGCTCTACTCTGAGGCTGGTGGTTGTGCCCTGAGGGGTCTGGAAAAGAAAATGACTCTGACATTTCAAAGGTATGTAACCCTAGATGCATAAAGACAATAGGCAGGCTCACTTAAGGTAAAGATTGACCTTTGCTGAGGAAGCTGTAGGTCTAAGGCCATGGCTTGCCCAGGTAGGAATTTGTGATCAGATCATCCCGCGTGGTTACTTTTGGTCACCGAGGTTGTCAGTCCTGTCATGTGGGCCCTGAACTTGTCAGGTTCACTTTTTCACTCACATAGCTGTCCCTGGGGTGCATGGGGGGAGGCGTCCCAGTCCACTTGCCCCACAGTCCATGGGCCAGGCCCCTGGAGGTGGAGGACAATCTAAAGCATGGTCACTTTTAAGGCTCTAATGTCTTAGCAAACCAAGACACATCAGGATGGGGTTATGAGAATCATGGTGTTAGTTTAATGCTTACAATTAATAAATTACCCCTTTTAGGCACCCTCCCAGGTTTCTATCACAGTGGCAGCTACATACGAGTTATAGAGTTTATTGGGAATTTATATAGGATTAAAATGAACTCCCTTCAACCCTGCAGACAGCTCAGCTATGCCTAAGGCTGTCACCTCCTTCAGGGAAAAAGTCAAAGGGTTACCACTGAGGCTTCCGCAAACCAGAGGCCTCCCGTGACAGGCCCAGCCCAAGGTGGCCGGTTGCCAGGGCTCCTGTGTGACCTTCAGCCAGCACCACCCTCCCTGGCTCCCTTTCTCTGTGGGAGGGGCAGATTGTGCTCTGGGCTCTGCCTCTCTGGCCTGAGGTCCCTGCTCAGCCTCACCTCATCAGGGGACCGGGGACTATTGGGAGGGAGAGATTTTGGAGTTAGAAGCTGATGTCCGGGGACATCCATGGCCCTTGAGCAGGTGCCTGATGAGCTTCCCCCAGGCCTGGAGTTCCTCCTGGCCCCGGCCCTACCCTGCCCGCCCTGCACACACCCGTGCTCCACAAACAAAGGCCCTGCGTACCTTGGCTGGCAGGACTCACACAGGGAATCCTTTGAGGAACAGAGTGGACTTACTCAAAGGTGGAGGCGGGCTGTCCTGGAGAGGTCTCCTGACCCTGGCAAACAGCCCACAGCTCAGGGCCAGGCCCTGGGATTTCTGTGAGCCCGGCCCAGAGCTCTTTAAAGGAGCCTGCCCAAGCTCCCAGCCTGGCAGGGAAGGTCAGGAACCAGAGGGCACTGGAAGGAGAGAGAAGTGGAGTCGATGGTCACGGAAGATAGTACTGAATAGCCCAGACTTTTGGGAAAATACCAGTGCCCAGCTCTTCAGAGAGCATGGTGCTGGGACCATGATGCTGAACCACATCCTGGGTGGGCCCTGGGGGGCTGTTTCAGGTGAAATCTGAATGGAATGGGTGCTGTCAGTCATCTTGGAAAAAGCATCCATGAAAGGAAAGTATCTTGGGGGGCAAGGAATGGGTGAGGATTTTCTCCTCTCCCCAGACTCATATTTTTAGCTCCAGGGCCTGAAGTGGTCCCGGTGGTGGGTGAGCTTTGCCAGGTTGCATGCAGGTGGCAGGAAGTCAAAGACAAGCTTGGCCTTAGTGTCTCGCTGCTGCTGGTGGAGGCGGCAGCAGGAGGCCAGAGCAGTGGACAGTTTCTGGGACAATCAGGGTCAAGGACAATGACCGAGGAGCCCTCAGCCTAGGGGCAGGGGCATCTCTTTTGTCACTCTCGGGAGGGGAGTAGCTTGAAATGAGCCATGTCCCCACACCTCTCAAGGCCTGGAGAGAATCAGCGCTGACCACAGCAGAGAACCATGCCCAGAAGACTCCACTGCCCGCCCAAGGGAAATTTCCAGAGAGCATGTGAGGAAGGCAATACCCAAGGAAACAGACTGAAAAACTCGAAGTAGGGTTGTTTTTCAGCAAGGGGTCAGTGCCAACTGGTGTCCCAGATTAGTGAAGTAGAAAACACTGAAGTTACAGACAATACCTCAGCATCTACTCATTCAATGCTCTTTAGACCATACATAGCCTCCAACACCTAGTGGATTAAAACAGCATTTCATTAGCATATTCCACACCTCTGAGAGTTGACTGGGTCTCACTTGGTGCCTCTCATAAGGACAGTGGCTGGGCCTGGTGTCATGTGGTGAGGCTGGCTATCAGCTGGGACCTCAGTTGTGGCCTCTATGTGGCTTGGGCTTCCTCACACCATGGCGACTGGTTTCCCAGAGTGAACATCCCAAGAGAATTGGACAGAGCTTTGTCACCTTTGCTGATCCAGATTGGATGTCACATAATGTCACTTCCAATATAGTCAAAGACCTGCCAAGGTTCAGGGGAAAAGAGCACAGACTCCATACTCAAAGGGAGATGTATTGGCACCATGCTGTAAGAAAAGCAAGCGAGGTGGGAGGATTGGTGGCCGCTGTCTTTGAAAAATGCAACCTGCCATCTCTAGTAACTATCAACACCTACTAGGAACCAGGCACTATACTGAACACTGAGGACACAGCAGTGACTCAGAGACCCAAGTTCCTGCTTCACAGAGCTAATAGTCTAGTTAGAGAAGACAGACCATTAACCAAATAAATAGGGAAACTAAAAGGCATAGGAAGCGGGAGTAAGTGCTAAGGAGGGGCAGTAACATAGAATTGAGGGCAAGGGTGTGCTGGGGTGGGGGAGGGGTCGCATGAGTGTTGACCATGGGGAGGCCTGAGATGGATCTGAGAAGAGGCATTGGAGTAGGAGTGTGTTGGGGAGGACTCAGGAAGCAGCCTGGAGGCCTTCAAGGCAGGAGTCCAGAGAGAGGGAGAGGAGTGGGAGGCAGCAGGACCAGCATGCACAGGGTTGTCAGTCTTTATGGGGACTTTGGCTGCTGCTCTGAGCCACAGAGGGGCCATGGAAAGTTTTGAGCAGAAACAGAGGACCTCTCCCTCCAAGAGCAGGACTAGGAATTAAAGAGCACCCAGCCAATCCCCCCACACCCCAGCCTCTGCTTGCACAACTAATGATAGGAAACTCACCCCTATATTGTATATAGGGTTTGTCTTGTCATGAATGAAAGTAAACCTCCTTGTAGCTCCCCCTCATTATAGCCTGCTTCTGGGACCACTGAGAGGGTCCCTCCTCTACCCTTGATGTTTTAAGGGAGGGACATCTAACTCTCCGAGTCTTCTCCACACTAACCACCCCCCTACACACACACACACACACACACACACACTAATCCACATATACCTCAACCTCCTGAATGCTCACCATACTGGTCATTAATGTCTGTTCTTTTTTTAAATTGGGATTAGCAAAATACAACCCAAGGGCCAAATCTGGCCCCTAGCCTGTTTTTTTAAATAAAGTTTTATTGGAACACACCCACACCTATGTGTCAACTATTGTGTAGGTGCTTTGTGCAGAGCTGAGTTGCTGCCCTGAAGACTGTATGAGCCACAAAGCTTAAAATATTTGCTGTCTGGGCCTTTACACAAAAGGTTTTCTGACCCATGTCCTAACTGCATGCCTTAGGTTTCGCTCTGGCTGAGATGCTGAAACAGTGAGGGGCAAGACTAGAGGCAAAGAGACCCATTAGGAGACGAGACTGTAAAGACACACAGTAATAAAATCCCAAAGGACAGGATTATCGCATTTTTCCTATATGTTCGTAAAAGTCAAACATTAATTGACACAAGCACACATTCTAAAATTAGGCTTTATCTCTAGATCTTTGCAAAGGTTTCCAGCACTCGTCTCCGGTTGCGTAAATACAGATTCCTGTGTGTTTCATGAATTATCGGCGTGACAGAGCTTCAGACCTTACCTGGCCCGAGTCCCTCTGTTCAGCCTGTAAGGAGAGCAGCGGCTGGAACAGAGCCGGGTGGTGTCCTGAGGTACAATTAAAAAGCCACAGATTCTTAACTCTGCCAAATAACAACATTAAAAACCGCAGCAGGCGTGAGGCCCACAGAGGACCGAGTGTCTGAGGCTGGCCTCGGGGATTGGCCGTCGTCAGCCCCAGAGAAAACGAGAGAGCCCGCACCCCGCGGGCCGGGCTGGCCTCCCGAGGAAACTTGGACTCTCCCCGGACTTTCCACAGCAGACTTTTTTTCAGTCGCTGTGGTCATGAAGCATGAAAAGAAAGCACTGACTTGTTTTCCAGGAAGAAAGGGAGAAAAAGAAAACACTAAAAACATTGCTGTTTCAAAAATACATGCTTTGTCCTTAAGCTGCCTTAAAAAAAAAAAAAAAAGGCAGCAGGACTTACAAAATTAAACAGAGAGGCTAAAAAGAAGTGAAAGATTGCCCTGCCAGTGTGGCTCAGTGGTTGGAGCATCGGCCTGCGCACCGGAGGATCATGGGTTCGATTCCAGGGGAAGAGCATGTGCCTGGGCTGCAGGTTCAATCCCGGCCCTGGTGGGGACACGTGCGGGAGGCAACCAATCAATGTGTCTCTCTCACATTGATCTCTCTCTCTCTCTCTCTCTCTCTCTAGCCGCCCCCTCCCTTCCACTCTCTCTAAAAATCAATGTGAAAAATACCCTCAGTGAGGATTAAAAAAAACAAACAAAAGAAGTAAAGCATTTACCTCTCCTAGGTACCTTCCAGAATCCGTGCCCCTCGGTAACTAAACTGTGTGACCTCTCTGACCCCTTCTGCACTGTGTGGTAGGGACCCCAAGCCCCTCCCCTTAGGGGCCTTCCAGAAGTCCCGATGAAGGTGAAAGTGGAGGTTATAGGGGAGGTAACGGCCAGGTGTCCCACAGTGAGGCTGAGTGGAAGGAGGAAGGAGCGATGACATCCTGGGCACAGCTCTCCTGGGTCACCACCACCCACACTGGAAATCAAGGATGCCGAGCAGTGTGTGGGAGCCACAGGTGTCCAAGTATCCGCTGGACACTTCATAATGAAGTCCGTGATGGACTAAGAAAAAGAGCAGTGAATGCCACCAGGGGGACAAGGCTGGAGACACAGGTAGAGGTGCAGCCTTTGGGCCTTGACCACAGAGGGCCATGGGGGCGGGGGGGGCACGGACTCCTCCTCCCGGACCTCCTGCTCACCTCCCCGAGGGTTCCCTGGACGCCCAGACTCTCTAATGCCGCCTGAGCCTTTTCTGAGTCATGGCCCTGGCAAGGCGCCTAGAAGCTGGCACCGCACCACACTCTTCTTCCTGCCCAGGAATGTGCCAGGGTCACGTTTGGTGTGGAAGGGCAGCTGCCCCTGCTCAGGCCCCTCAGCCTCAACCCTCCGTTCAGGTCGCTTCCTTTTCTCATTTGTTCCATGAAAATACTCTCCCCAGGTGAGTGGGCGGGCTGGCCCTGCGCAGAATGAGCCTCCAGGGAGGAGATTTGAGCACATTGAAGTGTAGACTACAGAGCCCTGGAGGGAGCTGGAAGAGCTGGATTCAAGGCAGACTACCTCAGAAGGGGTGTGACCTAGGCAGGCTGCTTAAGCCCTCCAAGCCCCATTTCCTCGGACGCTTCCTTGAATCTACTGAGCTAACTGACCTCTAGCATTCTAGTTTTTCTTAATAACCACAAATGGATGATCAGTTTATTGTCTAAGGTTCAATGTACCAGATCAGGCAGCTGGGACCAGCTTCAGGGACTACCTGGGATCCCCAGGCTGCCTTGTGAGAAAGCTGACCAGCTCAAGTGGCATGAAAACTGTCATATCTGCAATGAATCACATCTAAACACTTGTCCATTCACTCAACCACCCCCCGTTCTCCCTCTCATCTTCCTTTACATGCTTCTGTCCCTTTTCACCCTCCATCCCTCTAGAAAACCATCCATCATCCATCATCCATCATTGTACCTTTTCCTGTTTTCTTTCTTCCTTCCATTTCTCCATTCCACCCAACTATTCTTTTATCCATTCATCCTTTCTTTCCCTTCCTTCCTTCCATCCACACTTGAATCTTTCCATCCATCTACCCAACCAACCAACCATTCAACCAACCATCCACGCTCCCCTATCCACCCCCCATCTATCTACCCATCCATCATCCACCCACCCACCCATCATCCACCCACCCATCCATCCATCCATACCTACCTTCTTTATCCTTACACCCTTCCATTCAATATCTTTTCTTCTTTTTTTCCATTCAGCTGTCCTTCCTTCCTTCCATCTTCATTCCTCTGGTATATCTATCCATTCATTTTTTTCCTTACTTCCATCCATTCATTTATCAAATCATTCTTTCATCCTTCTATTTGTTCACCCATCTTTTCTATCAATCAATACATTCATTGATTACATATTTATGAACATCTACTTGAGCTAGATACTGATTCTGTTTAAATTCACATTTATAGTCATGTCCAATCTGTATATGCCATGAGCCTATTCTAGAAATATCTCATAAAGGAGACATCCAGATACCTAAGGTACAGCATGAGAAATGTGTTTACAAGTAGTTGTGCAGATCTGAGGGGAAATTGTCCATTCTGGGGTGGTTAGGACCGGTTTCCCTGGATGTTCTTGAGAGATTTGAGGGACAGATGTTTATCATGCAGACAAGGGAGGTTCTTGCACATTCCAGGCCAAAGGAATGGAATGTACAAAGGCACAAAGGCATGGAAAGAGTATGGCAGTTCCTGGACCATAAGGGGAATGTTGTATAGCAGGAAAAGGGGAGTATGGAGAGGGAGGAGGCAGGGATTCAGATTCCAAGGGCCATGCAGGCCCTGTTGAGAAATTTGGACGCTGTCCTGAGGACAATGAGGAGCCCTGGAAAAGAAAGAGTCATCTAATGCAGTGGGGGGAAATGGAATGGTGTGGGTGGTGGAAGTGTGTGACTGGAGACAGACCAGTTGGGAGGTCAGTCTAGTAGGTAGGAGGGGAGAGAAGGTGTGGTCTGGATAAAGTGATGGAGTTCATTCAGCTGGAGAGAGTTATTTAGCAGGTAGAGGTAGCAGGTGATGGACAGATGAGGATGGTGATGCTGAGGGGACTCCTAGCAGGTGGTTAGGGGCGATGATACTGGAGCTGGGAATGTGTGAGCAGAAGGAAGGGTGGGAGGGCAGGCGATGAGTTTTGGTCCAGTTGTGGAGAATCTGAATATGCATCCTGAAAGGGGGGGGGGGGGGGGGGGGCTGCCAGTGTATGCACAGATCAAAGCACAGACCAAGTTGGCCTTTGCTGCCTATTAGCTCATCTGGTCTCCACTGTTGCCCTCAGGCCGAGGCTGCCGCTCATTCATTCATTTATTCATTCACTTACTTGTAGGCTCTAGGAAACACAGCTAACTGGCCATCAAAGTCCCTGGCTTCCTAGGGGCAGCATTCTGGTGATAGCAACTGCTGTTGGACAGTTTAGGAGTCTAAGAGGTGAAGCAACCTGCCTGAGGCTACACAATCAGCAGGGGTCCAGGCCAGAGCTGTAGCTGAGACGCCAAGTTGCTGCTGGGCAGGGGGGTGGAATCGAGTGAGGTCTGCTGACTCAGCTCTACAGGAACACTGAGGAAGCTCCAGGACTGCCCCAGCTGTTGGGTGACTCAGCAAATGGCTTTTCTGATGTGGCCCAGAGCGGAGAGGGGACCCAATGAGACAGCCAGGTGTCTGAGGCCAGAGCTCCCACTGCCTGTCCGGAGACGGCTCCATTTCCCCTTCCTCTTCCTACTGGAAACTGCCTCCCCCACCCCTCAACCCATCCTGTCTCTGCTGCTTCCTGCTCCCAACTTAGAGCTCCCACGGCACCCTAACTTGGTCCCTTGGCGACGTACTCTTTCCTTAGCCAGACCCTGGGCTTCTGGCTGCGTTTGCCCTGGACTATCCATAGGGTCTGAGAAATGTCATTTGGCCACTGAGTTGCCTGCATCACCTTTTCTGTAAAATAGGGCCACCTGAGTGTGTGGATTGGAGCAGACATTGTGAACCACAGCAGACCCATCAGGATTTGCTTGGTTGAGCAGAAGCTGAGGCCAGTACAGTGTCAGACCCCAACGATGGTAATAGATGCTCTCATTTCTTGAGCCTTCACTATGTCTAAACTCTTCCCAGGTATTATCCCACTTTATCTTCACAACAAGTCTACAAAATAAGTCCTGTTACTATCCTCCTTGTCTGTAGGTGAGGAAACTGAAGCACAGAGAGGTTAAGTAACTTTTCCAAGGTCACACAGCTGTTAAGTATGGGGCCTGGAGTCTAATCCAGACTATCTGCCTCTAGTCTTCACATGCTCGTACACTGGTATGTTCCCTCTTAAGGTTCTGTCTTGGGAACTGCCTTTTAAATAAGAAGCAAGACCACACTAGCCATGGGTGAGGGGTTGGGGGCAGGAGCTAGGCATGATCAACATAGAGTAGAAATGGCCTGGGGCCACAGACTGGTGGGCATTCTTGGAGTCCCTTTTCCCCTCTCTATCTGGTTGACTCCTGCCCACCTCTTAAGACTTAACTCGAGGATCTCCATCCTGGATCGGCACCCCCACACTTCTGGAGATGATTCTCTCTCTCAGAACCTTCTGTGCGTCAGGCACCGGGCTATGTATTTCATACATTCTCTCTTTGAATCCTCACAACCCTTCAGTACTCGGCTTGGCTGGGCAGGGGCCTCTGGGATCAGGAGCAGAGTCCCCTGGAACCAGCTTGAGAGAAAGAGAGCATCTGTGGGAAGCCCCGGGCTGTCTATGCGACACTGGTCTCACAGAAGATTACAGTCAGACACCAGGAAGATGCAAGAACCCATATATCTCCTCTACGTCTCTCTTACACTCAGAGGCCGTAGTGTCTCGTCAGTATTTCTCTCTATGATCCTGAGACCCCTGGGAGGAAATCTGCTCAGTGTAGGAAGAACAGCTCTCGGTCAGGACTGTTCATACAGGGGCTGCTGGGCAGGCAGTGGTGGAAACGTGCAGAGTGAGTGCTCTGATGAGCCTGGGCCCCTTTAAGTGTCCATCCCATTCGAGCCGCTCAGCTCTGATACCCTGATTCATATTTCCAAATGTCTCCCCTGGGGTGGCCAATGGGCATCTCTAGAAGGACACATCTGAAACTGAGCTCGTGTCTGTCCCCGAAACCTGCTCCTCCCACAGCTGTCCCATCTTAGCTGATGGCAGTTCCATCCTTCCAGTTGCGCAGGCCAAAACCTGTCATCCTTCACTACTTTTTCTTCCACCCCCATTTGATTCTCCTGCAGATCCTGTTGGTTCCACCTGCAGAATCTGTCCAGAATCTGACCCGTTTCCTCCATTGCTCTGACTACCAACCTGGTGCAGCTACCATCATCTCTCATCTGGGTAGCTGCAGGGGTCCCCTAGCCGATCCCCCTGCCTCTACAGCCCCTTCTAAACATAAGTCAGAGCATTTTCTTCCTCTGCTCAAAAGTCTATCTTGGCTCCCACTCACTCAGAGCAGAAATTGATCATTACAATGGCTCCCCATGATCTGGCCCCCCCTCACCTCCTTCCAGACTATTCCTTGCTATTCCTCCAGCACACCAGGTATAGACCCCTTTCTCATGGCCTCTGCACTAGCTGGTCGCTCAGCCTAGAGCCTCTCCTCCCACATGTCTGCTAGGCCAAGTCCCTCATCCCCTTCAAGTCTTTGCTGGGGGTCACGTTCTCAGTGAGCCCCACTCTGACCTCAATATTTAAAACTGCAGCTGCCCCCTCCTCCTCAGCACATCCTGGGTGCTCTCACTCCTTCTTACCCTGCCAGGTGTTTTTTGTCTTTTTTTTCCCCATAGCACTTACCACTTTTAATGTACAATATAATATCAATTACTTTATTATTTATTATCTGCCTCCATCCACTAAACTGGAAGTCCCTGGGAGCATTGTCTTTGCTTTTTTGCTCACGGTTGTATCCTAAACACCTAGAACTGTGATGCTTCCACACTGGTGCGCAAGTAATCGCTATGCTGACGGAGTAAGATGCGAGTGAATTGGGAGGGGCAACGGTACCCTGGGCCTCAGCCAGCCCGCCCAGGCTCTCCTTCCTTTGTTCCCCACCTGGTGGTTCCCAAACCCCCACGGCCTCCCTCTTCCTCCCCTCAGGTCTTGGCCTGAGCCATGACTCTCAGGGTTAAGAAGAGCAAAATGGTGGCTGGAGGGGCTCTGTGGTGCTCTCCGTGGTCCTGAACCACCTCACTGGTTCCTCTCATGGGTGAGGTGGTTCCCTTGAGACGGAGAGGGGAGGAAAGGGGAATTGTATGGCCCTAGAGGACCCTTCCCCCTCCACGCTACACTCATCTTTCCTAGCGCTCAGTTTCTGCTCCTTTTGCTTATATTAAACCTTCTTATCTTTAAAAGTCTTGGCTGAGTTGTCACCTCCTCAGGGAAGTCTTCTTGGGCTCTGCAAAACTGAGGGTGGTCTCCTCCTCTGTGTTCACACGGTGTCCTGTACTCCCCACACCCCAGTGTGTGGGAGCCACCTATCCAACCCCATCATTCTATTGTAAGCTCCTAGTCTGTCCCCCACACCGGTGTGTCCCTAACATATAAGCAATGAGAATAAATTTTGGTTGGATAAATGAATGAACTAATGGATAAAATGAATGCACAGTAGGTGATCTGGAGAAGAAATGCCCTCATTGTTTGTTCTTACCTTTTGATTAAGCCAAGACTACTATGCCAGGCTCTCTGTTCTAGGGCCATAGAAGAGAAAGAAGAGGTTGGCATGGTCCTTTCCCTAAGGAACACATGACAGGTGGAGGAATTAACAGGGCTGACAAGCTAGGCTCCATTTTACAGATAGGAAGACTGAGGCTCAGAGAAGTGATGCAATTCTATGGTCACAGTTCTGGAGTGACAGAGGTGAAACTGAACCCCCACCTCTTGGCCCTGCCTATGCCATCACTTCCCCTCTAGATTGCAGGTTATGTCCCTGTGTAATGAAGACATTGGGCTAAAATCTCTCTAAGGGAATTTTCCAACTCCAAGATTTCATGAAAAATTAAGACCATGGGCTTAGTCTCTATTCTTTGGGGCCACTAAGATTGCACAAGGAAATCCCTTTGCTTCCAATGAGTGGTTTTGTCGTCCAAGTCGTATGGTTGGAACACAGGGTGGGAGGCCCCTTCTTCCCAAGAGCTGGATGCTCGGCTCCAAGAGACACCAAAATACCTGAACAGTCAAGGCCCTTGGGAGAGGGGAGAGGTGTGATATGGCCTAGCTTTCCTCAGTCTGGTCAATGTCCAGAGCTCCCAAGACAGCTCACATCCCACTTGATGGGCTATATGATCAAGGGGAAATTCTGTTGTCACCAACCTGGGGACCTTCACTTGCAGGGTTCTGAGGGGTGGGGACTATAAGACCTGAGCTAATGTCAGTTTCATTTCTTGGAACTACCCCATACACCCACTCACCACACAGCCACACAAGATCATGTCTCTGCTTCTGGGACAGTCGGAGCCTGGGTTCTATAGGCTTTAAAACTGGGCTATGATGAGCAGAGTTACTCAATAAAGGCTGTCTGCTGAAGGGACAAAGGTGTTGAAAACATGGAGTCCATAAGAAAAGAAGGAGCTGGGTAGGTCAAAGGTAGGAAACTCCTGGTTAAGCCAGGACCTACCAACTCCTGAAAGGGGTCTTTGGCTTCCTGCAGTGGGACCCTGTCAGGGAAGGCTAGAGGGTGGCTGCTAATGGCTGGCTTTGTGACCTTCTCGCTTTGGCTGAAAATTGGAGCATTGGGAAGGGAACAGGCACAACACCCCAACAAACCCCTTCTACCACTCTGTCTCTGGCTCTCAGCACCCAGCCTGTTCTCTGGGGCTGGCCTTCCATGTAGCTAGTCCCGTCTGTGGTGTCCTCAGGTTCAGGGTGCCTGCTGGACTCACAGCTGAACCCAGGAAAGAGAACCCCGAGGGAAGTCGGGAGGCCTGTGCGACATTGGACCAGTTACCTCTCTGGCCCAGTGTCCCATCAGTGAAATGGAACAGACTAGATATTCTCTGAGGGCCCTTGGTACCAGTCATGCCAGAGCCCCCATCCTAGATTCAGTGCGGGGAGGGCTGGGTCTCCTCGGAGAGGCCACGCTGGCCCCAAATCCTGGCAGCAGCCGTAGCTGGCCGCCCACGCACAGGCAGACTGGCGGGAGGCAGGGTGCTGCAGCCTCGTTGCCAAGCAGAGAACTTTCCACTGGGTCCAGGTTTCCATCACCATGGCAACTGCTGGGGGGTGGAAGCAGAATGCCTCAGAATTCCGGGGAGATTGCATGGGGGAGGAAGAAACAAGAAAGCGAGCCCCTGCTGACCCTGAGTGGACAAGGCCCCGCCCAAGTGCTCCCACATTTTATCGCTGCCCCCTTCACTCCCTTTCTTTTGCAGTTTCTCTCTGTATTTTCTCCTTTCTCTAGGTCTCTCTTTCCCTGCTCCCCTCCCTGAGCCCTTGCTTATCTTAGGAGCAGTGGCTAATGCTTACTTAGCACATACAATATATCAGACACTGTTCCATGTGTTTTACACATGTGAACACATTTAATCTCCCCACCCCTCTGTGGTATACTATGACCACCCCATTTTACAGATGGGGAAGTGGAGGCCCAGGGAGGTTGGGTGACTTGCCCAGCTCACATAGTAAATGATAGATTCAGGAGTTTGGTTGGACTTCAGTGACTGCATCTTCAGCCACTATGGTGTTTGGAGGATTTCCTTTGAGAAATGCCAGGAGCTGCTAATAAACTGAGGATGGTAGGGGCGGGGAGTACAGATAGGAGACACAGGTGGCACATGTCCATGCTTTGGAGACCCCACAGAGCCTTCCCCACCTTCCTCTCCCCTCTATCTATACTTTATACCGAGCTTCCTGATTGAGACCAGGGCCTAGGGCAGTGCCAGCTGCCCACACCTCCCGGGCACTACTGTTGGCTGAGTTCCCCAGCCACGGTTGACCAGTGCTTGCTCTCTCAGACCCAGGGAAGGCGCTTGGCCTACAGATGGCATTAAGAGATCTGGGAGGCCAGAAACCCAGATGCCATTCCAGGCACCAACTCATTCCTCCTGGAAGAGAGAATCTGACCAGGAAGCCTGGCCTATGCCACCTTATGATCCTACAAGAGAATTACTCAGAATTCCCAGGGGGGTTCACTACTTTCCTCGAAAGCTCCCAGATAATAATGAAGGGCCAGGGAGATAATATATAAAGATATTGTGAAAGCAGCAAAGATAGCAGCCCAGCCAGTCAAGTGGCATGACCTCCATGGTGAGCAACTCAGCCAAGGTTTATAAAGACCAGAACAAACTGGGGACTGGGAAAGAATTGCTTCAGCTCTGGAGAGAGAGAATCCCCTCTTCGTAAATTTAAAGAGGGTCAATTTCTTTCAAAGATGGTCGACTTCTTTCCAGACTGGCTTTGCCTGTTCCTCGCTCCCTCCTGGCTTCAGCATCCTTGAGGCTCATGGTCCTCTACTCACTACCCTCAGTGTGATTTTTGTCTTCTGATGTCTCTACCCATTGTCCCACACTCTCTCCAAATCTCTTGCTTAAATTCCCAAGAGAGACATCGGGCCTGGACCTCTGGGACCCTGATTGGGCAGAGCTCTCCCTCTAGACCATCCCATTGGCTGCTGGCCGGGCTATTGATTGGCTGCTCTAAGTCTGGTGCTTCCTCTGTTCCAATCACCTGTGGCCAGCGAGGCCAGGTCCCATGTTACTAAATATTGTTACTGAAATAGTGGATGCACCGCCTCATTGTTTAAGCCATTTAGAATTGAGAATCCTTTTATATGAGCAGCCGCCTCACTGACTTGGAGTTGGGCCTCATGACATTGGTGATGAGTCATCTGCGTCTCAGCTTCAGAATGGCCAGTTGAGTTGGGGTTTCTGTTACTTGCAGCCAAAAACCTTCTGGCTGGCACCTTATTTTATAGGTTTATTGCACGATTGAATGAGTCAGACTTGTTCAAGGTCAGTCATGACTTTACTGAAGTGAGGTGGGGGATCCATAATGTTGCCCCAAGAAATCTGGAGGTCCCACTTCTATTCATGAGCTTCCTTCCAGTGGCGAGCCAAAAGTGACATGGGAGGCCTGCATTTCAATCCGCAGTCATTGGTGGCTGTGCCCTGTCCCCAAGATGCTTATGCTGCAGAGGACCAGAGAAATTAACTTGTCCAATCTCCTCCCACCATGTGGCCACAGGAGGGCACAAACCAGGCTCTAAATGCTCAGTCCTGGACCATGGCCCCCATTTGAGGAACCAGATTTCCCTCACCCATATGGCTGGTGTATATCTCTGCAGCCAGAGGCCTCCCCAGACCCCACAGGCTTCACTACAAGTTCCAATCGAGCCAGCCCTATGAATGTCTCCCTGACTCCTGGAGCTTCGTGATCAAAGGGACTATGGCTGCATCTTCAATGTATTATTTATGCCTCACTATGTGGGTGGATGTACTAGCTCAGTCCTGGGTACCAGGAAGGGTGGGAAGATAGGGCCATCAAGGGAGACAGAGAACTTCCAGAGCAACACTGAGCTTTACAGAACACCCAGCCCAACTCCCCCATCTTTCAGCCTCTGCCGGCGCACCTCTGATGACACAGAATCATTATTTTGTTGTTTTATGGTGTCTTCTTTGGCATGAATGAAAATAGGCTCTTTGTAACTTCCGTCATTGTGGTTATCCCTCTGGGACCACTGAGTGAGCATGCCTCACTCTCCACACTTTATTCCACCCAGTTCTTTAACCAATCCATATATGCTCCCAACCTCCAGAACCCTCACCGTACCAGACATTTGATGTCTGTCTTTTTTCTGCAGTAAGCGTTGTCAAACTAGAGTCCAAGGGCCAAAGCTGGCCCACTAATTGTTTTTATAAATAAAGTTTTATTAGGACACTGTCCCACTTATTTGTTTACTATTGTCAATGGCTGCTGTTGTGTTGCAAAGGCCAAGTTGAATGGTTGAAACAGGAACTTAAAACATTTACTACCTGGCCCTTTACAGAAAGAGTTTTCTGACCCCTCTTCTGAAGCATTAGTGGCCCCCTAAACAGCACAGGAGACACCAGATGTGGCCTGACTTTCAGGATGGACACCTCTTTTCCCCCTCCTTGGACTCTGTGTGACCGCTTGGTGCAGCTTCAGATGCTGTAGGGTTCCAGCAGCCAGGGCTCCAAGAGAACCCATGTCAACAAAAATGCCCAGGTCATTTTTTTGTTGCCTGTTGCTGAGACTTGTTGCCAAAACAAGCTCCCTCCACCCTTGAGTTTTGCAGGACTTGAATTTATCTTGGTTCATTTCCCTTTGTTGCCTTTGTCCTAACCTCTTGCTTTATAGAGACTATTTTGAAACATAAGTCTCTCATTCATCTATAAGCAAGCCTTCCAGGTTTGTTTTCCACATCTTTGTTCAGATTCCTTTCTGTGTGTTTATCCAAATTGTTGATTTTAAAAGAGCCCTGTAGTATGTCACTATAGACCTCCTTTCTGGGTTGTTATTGATCTACCACTAATCAATGTTCCTTAAGCATCAACCTGCTGTGACCCACCTATAATTTGTAAGTTTCCATTTTACCATATTATCAGTAAAGTAAGAATATTTAGGGTATTTTGTCAAATACTTGGTGGATTTCTATTCTCAAGGACTGCTGCCCACATTTCAGAAAATAGAAGGGACTTTGAAAATCACCTAACTGATCCTCTTTTCTCACAGATGGTGGAATTGAGATCCCGAAGAGTGACTGGTCCATGATGACAGAGTAAATTGGTGCTAGAACCAGGAGTAGGGTGCTTTTTGTGTGACACCTTGATTATTCAGACTTTATATTAGTTAGTGTAGGCTAACTGCTATACCAAATAGGCCCCAACATGTAATAGATCACTGCAACTGAAGTTATTTCTGCTCACACTAGTCCTTGGTAGGTATTCAGGGTGGCTGGTCAGCTGACTTCCTCACTGTCCTTCAGAGACCCAGGGCCCTTCCATCTTGTGGCTCAGCTATCCTGTAGGGCCTCACCATAGTCCACAGAAGGAACAGAGCCCTGGCCCAGTCAGAAAAATTCTACTTCTACTTTGTTGAAATCCCAAACGACTTTTTTCTGGCTTTCAGTGGTCCCCTCATCCTGCTCTTGAGCCACTCCTCCAGACCTCAGCCTTCTCTTGGCCCTTTGAGTCACATGTTCAGCCCCTCTGCCCATCCAGGAAGGGCCTGGTATGGAATCAGGACTGGCCAGCTGGGGGACTCCCAGGCAAAGGGAGGCTGGGTTCATTGAGCAGCTGGTGTGCGTCCAGTCATCATCCATTCTGCAAAGAGGAAAGGGGGGCCTGTTTCCTCCATCCTGTGGCAGGAGAGAACAGGAAGCAGCAGCTGGCAAGTTCACAATTAGAGTCTGCCCACACAGAATCACAAATCCTTCTCTCCCAATTTAAATGTGCCTGGTGCCATGGCGTGAGAAGCAGTTCCTACCTTGAGGAGAACCAATCAGGCTAAGGGGTCTGCCAAATGGGTCCTCCAGAGATGGCCTCTTTTGTCACCTCCGCTGTTGTGGCTGAATAACATTGTGAACCCTTGGCCCCAATTTTCAACATTCTACATCCACCAGGCCCTTTCCTTGCTAGTAGTTTTCTGGGAACTTATGTTGGTAAAGTCTGGGCTCTTATCCTAGCATTCGAGGTCTTTCTCTTCCGGCCTGCCCCCACCTCATCTCTCCCTACATCTTCTCGAGCCGTGGTCTTTCCTGAGGCAGCGTAGCATCGCAGGTCTCTGGGCTCATGAAATTCCTGGTTCTGCCACTTACCAGTGGTATGGGCAATCTCTCTGTGACTCAGTTTCCTTATCTGTAAAATATAACTAATATTAAGCAGTTAGGGCTGTTGTGTGGATTAAGTGAAATAAAAGTATGTAAAAGCACTTACTACAATGCTTCATAAATGTCCACCTTCTCTGGGCCTTCCCAGTTTCTCGCCTGGGTTCCCAAGACTTCCTCTCCCTCCAGTTAGCTACATCTTGAGCTCTTTCAGTGACTCTTGGAGGCAGGCTTCCTCTGACCAACCCAGTCCTCAGTCCCCTCTTTGCTAATTGGTGGGAGTGGTTACATAGCTGTAACCTGAGTAAAACGCAGGGCTCCCTGCACCTCAGTCTCTGCCTGAAGCTGCGCTCAAAGGCAGTCCAGCAACCGAAAGTAACTTTGAAAGGCATTCTATCCTTATTCTTGATTCTTGTAAAACAATCAAATTCACGACCATAGCGGGCTTCTCCGACGTTCCTTTGTGACCCCCAAGTTCTCACACACCCCTAAGCTGCAGCTCCCTCAAGCCCTCCCCAGCCCCCCCATGAGGTTTTGCTTCCAGGCTCTGCCCCTCTAGTTATTCACTGTGCACACAGCTGGGTGGGGAGGGGAGCACGGACACCCGCAGGCTAAGGCATCTCGCCCTCTGCAGATGCGTTTGGGTCTCCAGTGGGTATCTCCCTCAGCTAACTGTAAACTCCAAGAGAAAAAGCAGTTTGGGGTGGTTGGCTTTATATTTTAGATCATTTCAAACAGAAAAATTTCAAGAATAATACAAGGTTCTCCCTTAAATCTTCCTTGACCCAAATATCTCTCCCTCTCTCCCTCTCTCCCTCTCTCCCTCTCTCTCTCTCTCTCTCTCTCTCTCTCTCTCTCTCTATATATATATATATATATATATATATATATATATGTGTGTGTGTGTGTGTGTGTGTGTGTGTATACATCCATATATATATAAAATTTTTCTGAAATCGCTTGCAAGTCGGTCAGAGATATCATGCCCCTTTATCCCTAATACCTCACTGTGAATTTCCTAAAAATGAAAAAAGTTCTAAAAATCGGGAAGTTAAGCATTTTAGCAATATACTATTATTTATCCCATAGTCCACATTAGAATTTCACCAGTTGTCTCAATAACATCCTTTATAGCTCTTTCAGTTTCCCAGTCAAGAGCCAACTCCGGATCTTGAATTGTTTTCAGTTGTCGTATTTCTTTAGGGAAAAATGCTATCTGTGTCTTCCTGAACACTGACCCCTACCCAGCAGTGCTTAGCACAATGCTGTGAACTTAATAGCAATTCAGTAACTACTTTGAATTCAATTAGAAACAAAAGGTTTAATAGTAATAACTGTGGCTTCTCACACCCTTTGGCAAAAGCTGTTATATACCCAACAGTCATTCCCCAGAGCTGATGGATGTGGTGCTGGGTGGGTGGAAAGATGGGTGAGTGAATAGTTGGTTGATGGATAGGATGGTGGGTAAAGGGTGGATAGGGAATAGCTGGATAGAGGGATGGATGGATGCATGGATGAATGATGGGGGGGTGGATAGGGAATAGTTGGATAGAGGGATGGATGGATGGATGGATGGATGGATGGATGGATGGATGCATGGGTGAATGATGGGGGGGTGGATAGGGAATAGTTGGGTAGAGGGAGATGGATGGATGCATGGATGAATGATGGGGGGGTGGATAGGGAATAGTTGGGTAAAGGGATGGATGGATGGATGCATGGATGAATGATGGGTGGGTGGGTGGATAGGGAATAGTTGGGTAGAGGGATGGATGGATGCATGGATGAATGATGGGGGGGTGGATAGGGAATAGTTGGGTAGAGGGATGGATGGATGGATGGATGGATGGATGCATGGATGAATGATGGGTGGGTGGGTGGGTGGATAGAGAATAGTTGGGTAGAGGGATGGATGGATGCATGGATGAATGATGGGGGGGTGGATAGGGAATAGTTGGGTAGAGGGATGGATGGATGCATGGATGAATGATGGGGGGGGTGGATAGGGAATAGTTGGGTAAAGGGATGGATGGATGCATGGATGAATGATGGGGGGGTGGATAGGGAATAGTTGGGTAGAGGGATGGATGGAGGCATGGATGAATGATGGGGGGAGTGGATAGGGTATAGTTGGGTAGAGGGATGGATGGAGGCATGGATGAATGATGGGTTGGTGGGGGGGGTGGATGAGGCATATGGATAGGTAAGATGAGGAGTCAGTGAATTTGTGGATGGCTGAATGGTTAAATGGGGGTAATTGGTGGGTGTCTGCCATTTGTACCTAAATTCTCTGTATATAATGAATGAAGTACTCAGACGGGAATCAGAAGTCCTTGGTTCAGGCTCCAACTCACCTGTTACTAGCTGGGACTCTTAGAGAGTTGCCCCACCCAGGACCTCAGCAGCATCCTCTGTAAAACAAGGTTCCTGGACTAGTTGGGTTTTTTTATTTATTCCAGTTTGGGCCAATTCCTGTCTCGCAAACATTAAGTAATGTACCCAAGGTCATGGAGCCATTGCATGATGGAGCCCAGATTTGAATCCAGGCAATCTGGCTCTAAACACGGTGCTTTTTCACTATTCTGCTTCACTGCCACTATTGGGACATCAGAAGGAAAGCTGGAATGCCAGCCAGGGGCTCCTTGTCCTCCAGTACCCAGCCCCCAGCCCCTTGTCCCATGAAGCTAGTCGCTCTGAGGCTCTACCCCAGGACGCACCTGGCTTGTTCCACACATTCTGCCTCACCCAGAATCCAAGGGATGACGCAGGTGGCATTTCCCACAGGCCCCTCCCTGTTGGCTTTCTTCCCAGCTCAGCCTCTCCATTCCCAGTCCCCAGCGCCCTTTGTCACCCCCACACCCCCACACTCTGCAGCTTGCAAGACTTCCTGCCTCCTCTAAGCGCCACAAGAACCCAGGAGAGGTGATGCAGCTCCAAGACTTGGCTCCTTTCCAGCCACGTGTAAGGGGAAGTGTGGCACCTACCCACGTGGGCAGGAATGGGGTTCTGCCCCCACGGATCCCAGGGATACACAATTTTCAAGGTGCTTTTGGATAAGCATCACTTGCCTCCTGGGTCCCACAGCAGGAAGCTCAGCAGGTGCTGAAGATGACAGCAAACGGGCACCAAAAATAAATGTGGAAAAACAAAACATTTAGAAAGATTTTGATATGTCACACAGTAAGAGCACTATCAAAGAAATAGTCATGAAAAAAAATCAGAACTCAGCTGGACTGCGATATTTCCAGTATTGTTTTAATTTTGTCTGACTGGTGGGGTGGCCCACATATAGTGCCTCAGAAAGTCTTAATGTGGCCCTGCCTTTGGGAAGCTTGGAACAGTGAGACTGACTGGGCTGAGCTGGCCAAGGCAGGGAGAGCTGAGGCCTGCGTCCCTGATTCGGGCATTTTAGGAATCTGCTGACGTGAATGCCACATGGAATACCTCAGAGAAGCCAAAGGGCTGCCTCCCCAGCCTCAGGTCCCTGCAGCTCAGCTTGCCTAGGCCCACCTTCAGATCAGGAGTGGTCTTTCCCACTCCTAGATACAGTTGTTTGAGCCAGAGCAAAGGTGGGGGGCAGAGCAAAGGTGGGGGGCAGGGACGGGGAGGGGTGTGAGTGACATGTCCAAGGCCACATAGCCAGTCCCAGACACAGCCAAAGCTTGAACCTTATGTGGTAGGAAATGAAGGGCTGTTGTAACTTACATTATTTATACCAGTGCAAAAACAGGAGCCTTTACTGAGAGCTGTCCCTGGCAATGATCCAAAGCTGTAACTAGGCCAAGAGTTTGCTCTGAGACTTGAAGTTGGACGAAAGGTTAATGTGCTATTGCCACTCCCTTTTGCAGATATTAGCCAGCCTTGCGTCTCTATTAGAACATGTATGTGACGCATCTGCCTACTAGGCTCTCATTTTTCACTCAAGCTAGTAACCCTTGCCGAGCACCAGCTCTGGGCAAGAAGAAGGGTAAACAAAGAACTCACAACCCAGCTTGTGACTGGGACGGGGTTTACGCTAAGTACGCTGGGAGCACAGAGAAAGAATGACTCATAAATTTTGCCTGAGGAGGTTGGAGAAAGTCTTAGCAGAAAGCTGGTATTTTGAGCTGGGTCATGAGGAAAGAAAAGTGAAAGGGAAAAGCCATGATTATTGAGCATGGTATTAATTAGGAGAAGGCTAGTTGCTGTAATAAGCAAACCCTAAAGTGGACAGTGAGCCAAACATGATAAAAGTTTATTATTTATTCAGGTAGTCCCAAACTGTGTTTCCAATTAGCAGGTGACTCTCCTCCACATGGTGACTCAGAGACCCGGCCTCCTTCCACATTGCAGCTCCACCATCTAACTAGCTTATCTGCATCAAACTAGCAGGAAGAAGAAGAACATGGACAACTGCATGTGAGAAATTTGCTATGGGCCTTACCTGGAAGTGGCACACATCATTTTGATCACATGTCATCAGCTAATACACAGGCAGATTGCCATACCTAACTGCAAGGAAGAGTGGAACAGGTTATCTAAGTCTATTCCCAAAAAAAAGGAATGGGTTTGGTGAGGAGTTATAACAAACACTTGTTAATTGTGTTATCTCTTTAATTGTGTTACTTTTATCAATAATCTTATGAGGGAAGACATGATTATCATTCCAGATAAGAAAGCTTCTGAAAGATTCTGAAATGAACCCCAAATCACAGAACTGGTAAATGGCTGAGCTGTGATTCAATACCAGGTTGGTCTGCGTGTGTCTAAGTCCTGTTCACTTTCCTAATACCATCAAGCTTCATTTATTCCCAAGAAGCAAACATGAAGGTGAACGAAGGAGACTGAAAAACCAATGGAGGATGAGGCAAAGGAAGCAAAGAGGGGGCATACTTTGAAGATAAAACCAGTGTGGTGAAGGAAGAGAAGAAAGATGCAAAGTGAAGTTCATGAGAATCTGTCGTTGATGCTGTCGTGCATGTATAGGTGAAGGCTACCTCAGTAGGATTTGAATACAGGCTCTACTAATCTCACGTATGACACAGATAGGAAAATCTTAAATAAAATATTAGCAAACAAACAAAAATATTAGCAAACAAGAACCAACAGCACATTAAAAATACCACATTGTGCCTATCTAACATGTGTTAGGAATATTTTGTTACACAGCATTATTGTGGCAATAGCTGCCTAATGCACCAAAGACTAAAGAGTTTGCTTGGTATGCTGCAGCAGCTATTAAAAAACCTGGCTTTTAATCCAACTCCACCATTAACTATCTATGGGACCGTTTATTTCTCCAAGATTCAGGTGCTTGCCCTATGAAATCTCTCTGCTTCTTGGGGAAGTACAAGTCCAGTTGGGCCCACTATTCTCATGATCATTCCAGCCAATGACCACCTAAGACCCATGCCTGTTACTCTGTAAATGTTGACCCAACAGGTGACAGGTAGTAGGGTCCGTTTAGAAGAATTGTAAGCCCTTCAGAGCATTTGTTTATTTGATCTCGTAAAATCAAGCTTAGAATTTCTACCATGTGTAATACTAAATACACCACCTATTTTGAACTTATCCCACATGAAGCGTTTTTGAGAACTGTTTGTGTTTCTGAGCACATATTTATTTAATCAAATAATTATCTGTGGATATTTTAAAATGTTTATTTGGTTTAATCTGCGTAAAAATGACTGAATCATGTGTAAGAACTCTGGGAAACCATAAAAGAAATGCTAACGTCAGAGAAACAAATAAACAAAACTATTATTGGTGTGAAAGCCAATTTGTTTGAGTGCAGAAAGACAATAATAGAATTTTTATCAAGATCTTATGGAAAATTTAGGAAAGAAATGAAGCTCTATGAATGTTTCATTTACATATTAATGTCTAGGTTGGCCAGGTCAGGTGGCCACAGTGTAGAAAGGTTAATGGCAGTACCTCTCTCAGGCAACTGAGTTTGCAAACTCTCTGTTTTTTCATTAAATCAACTCTCACCAAGTGGACAGATGGTTTTCAAAGACTCCTGCAAAGAACCTATGGGCTGAAGAGAGTACTAAACATGTACGCTCAGGAGAAAAACAAGAACATAAAGATGCTGACCCTCTTCTCTCCTGAGGACAACTCTTACTTTCAGCTGCACTGAGATAAAACCGGTGACAAATCTGACAAGCAGCTACTCCCTTGTCCCCAATTTGAAATTCTCAAGGAGACTATTTGAAGAGTGATGTCTATTTCCATCATTGTAAATGAAGGCCCTGCACTCAGTCTATATTGGGCCTTAAGATTTTCATTCCTGATAGCAGTGCTTGAACATAATTTACAGGCACTTCAATGTACGTATTTGGAGGGACGTGTGTTCAGAAGTTTGAGCTGGTGGGGGCATTATCAGAAAGTTTGGAAGCTACCTTATGATGGTCTAGGCAGGCATACAACATCAGAGAATGAGAAGAATGGTTGGAACTGAGACCAGGAGAGACTGCTTAGCTGAGGGTCACTTCCTAGCAGCTTTACTTAACCTCTTCATGCTTCAGGTTTCTGTAAAATGTTGGTTATCATCGTATCTACTTCATAGGGCTATTAGGAGGACTTAATGAGTTCATAACACCTAGAACAGTGTTGCTCATAGTAAATGTTCCCTAGGAGCCTGTTGTATAAGTTGCAAAGTCCCATAGGATTTTAAGTGGAAACACTGACTATGAGTAAACAATATGCCAGAGCATTACCTAGCATGTCACCTATGTGAGCTATTGGGAACAAGAGTCAGACACAAGTGGCAAATGAAGGCAGATGCCAGGCTGGGTCCAGCTACTGGAATCATAATCCTTGGGCCCTACCCCCTCCCATGGGAGACACGTGACATCATCTATCTGTCAAGCCCCACACTGGCTCCTGGGATGAGAGATGAATAAAATTCAGATGCTGCTGGAGCTCCCAGCCTGATGGTGGAGGCAATGATGCCATCAGACATGACAACCCAGTGAGACAGCGGCTGGGACAAGGCAGGGCCTGGCCTTGGGCAGGCCTTTCCTTGGTCTGCCTGCTTCCCTCCCTCTGGCATGAATAACTCTCCTGCTGACCTGGGCTCCTTTCTCTCTCCTCCACCTGGAGTTCAGGGCATCAGCCTCCTTAGCTACCAGGGCCCCTGAGGCAGAGCACTGATCTCAGCAACTGAAGCCACCAGATGGGGTAGCCAGCCCATGAGAGCCCACCTGAAGTCAGATAAAGGTGGTCGGTCCCCAGGAGCAAGGGACACAGGGAACAAAGGCGCCCCCGTGCACCCGCCTGGGCTTTCCAACATGGGGATATATTATTTATCTGAGTGGTGTGGGCTGGAAGTCAGTTGTTTTACAGGAGCCCAGAGGGTGGGTGCCCTGTTCTATCCATCTAAATAATAACTGGGCAAATACAGTATAATTGACCGGAATTGAATTTGTATATTGCAGGCGGGTTTACGTGGCCTGTGGGCTGGAACAGGCACCAGGCCCAAAGAGAACTGAGCGCCTGAGAAGCTGGGATGGGAGGAGGGGTTGTGAACAGAGAGGGAGAGGGCCCCAGGCTGCTCTGCCTGCCTCCTGTCCACAGTCTTGTGGCTGGTTCCCTCCGCCTAGCCCGTCACAACCTCAGTGTGGGACCACATGTTAGGATCTGCTCATCCACATGGGTCTTGTAGGAGGGGCTGGGGTTCCCTGTGGGGTGGCCAGACAGGCCTGGGGACACTTCAACCACAAAGCCCTCTATGTGCATCTTCAGGGCCTGTCTTTGGGCTCTGTGCTGGGCAGTGACACCCTTGTGTTCCCAGTGCCCAACCTGAACCTGGCTCATAGCAGGGGATCATCAAATATTTGGTGAGATGGACAAATAACTGAATATGTGCTGGCTCGGAAATAAGGGAGGCAATGCCCACGCATCCTCCATGACAGCTCTCAGGTATAACCCACGTCTCCACCCTTACTACCTTCCCTCGCCCCTCACCCCTCCTTTCTGACCTGCAGGTCTCCGGGCCACCTCCTTCTACCTCAGTGGTGTTGAATGCCGGGCCAGGAATGGGAGAGATCACCTAAGTCCCTTCCACTCAAACCGTGGTCCAGGGACCAGCCACCCCCTCTGACTGGGAGGAGTGTCAAGGTCACACGGCAGAAGCTCATGTGGGATGGGAGGCACTGTCGAGCCATCTCTGGAAACCACAGCCTGGCACAGGAGGCGCCCTTTCTCTTCAGCACCTGTCTTGTTAAGAATCCCTTCAGGGTGGCTGCATCTCTTCCATAGCGGTTTTGGCCTGTTCAGAAATATCAGAGGCTCTTGCTGTCTTGTAATTGGGATACGCAGTGTGCACCCAAATTATTTATGGAAGTCAACTATGTCTTTGATGGAAAATGTCCAAGAAAAAGCTTAAGCACTGAACTAATTAGCTAATGTAATTGAAATGAAGTGAATAGTTCAGACTGAAAGTATGACTCAAAAATGAGGAGAAATGGATTTGTCAGTGGGAGGTGATACAGTCCACATCACTACCCCAAATTACTGGTTTCTAAGCCATTCACTTAGCAAAAGTTCCTGAGCGTCTCCTAGGTGCCAGGTATGGCACTAGGTCCAGGTTGAAGATGCAGGTGACCCAGCTCCTACCTGCAGGCATTAAACTTAGAAGCCGAGATGACAAAAAAAAAAAGACAAAGAAAATGTGGACAGTGATGTGCTAAGCGCTCCAACGGAGCAACACCAAAGGCCCTGGGAACGCAGTGGCTGGGCTCAAAGGCCATCCTTGAGCTGGGTTTTAAAGGAGCGTGAGTGTACCTAGAGCCCAGGGACAAAGCAAGGCAAGGACCTTCCAGGTGACCCTGGAAGCTTGTTGCAGCTGGATCTTCTGAATTATTGCTGAACATTGGTCTGCCTCATAGGCCAAAGGGTAAAATATACATATATATATATGTGTGTGTATGTGTGTGTGTATAAAATATATATGTGTGTAGATAGATGATAGATGATAGATAGATAGATAGATAGATAGATAGATAGATAGATAGATGATAGATAGATAGATAGATAGATGATAGATAGATAGATAGATAGATGATAGATAGATAGATGATAGATAGATAGATAGATAGATAGATAGATAGATAGATAGATAGATAGATAGATAGAGACAGATAGTTTCCTGTCTCTCACTATAGCCTTAAAATGAATGATAGCAAATCAGAAACGCATCAGAGACCAATTATACAGCAACATGGAAGAAACCCAAGTGTCCACTGACAGATGAATGGATTAAAGAGATGTGATATATACATACATATGACGGAATATTAGTCAGCCTTACAAAGGGAGGAAATCCTGATATATGTTACAGCATGGATGAACCTTGAAGACATTATGCAGAGTAAAGTAAGCCAGTCACAAAAAGACAAGTACTGTATGATTCTACTTAGATGAGGCACCAGAATAGTCAAAATCGGAGACAGGGAGTAGAATGGTGGCTGCTAGGGGCTGAGGGAAATGGAGAGCTCTCATTTAATGGGTCCAACAGTTCAGTCTTACAAGGTGAAAGGAGCTCTGGAGACGGAGGGTGGTGGTGGTTGCACACCATTGTAAATGTATCCATTACTACTGAACTGTAAACTTAAAAATAATTAGGATAGTAAATGTTATGTTACATGTATTTTACCACAATAAAAATGGGGGGGCGGGGGGAGAACATTTCCATCAAGTCCCGTGGATCTACAGGTCTCACCATTTATAACTCACCGCGCCTCCCTCGCCCCCTTACCCTCCACTCAAGCTGTGCCCGTGGCCTGAAGCCTTCTCCGTGGCTTTTCGGCCGTTCTCAGCCCTTATTCATTCATCAGCTAAGATTAGGCAGGGCTGCTCTTCAGCTGGTTTTCAGCTGCTATGCATTGATATGGCTGGACTGGTGGTTAAAACCTTAAAATCCTTCCAGACTGGTTGGTAAATATCTGCTATCCCCGAATCCTTCCTCTGCTGCTAACACTATGGCCAGAGTCTCTTCTGACCGGCCAGGGCTCATGCCATTCTGGTTGTCAAATATTTTTAATATCACCCCTGGAATTAGATTCAGCTGCATATGACAGAAAAATAGGGAGGATTTAAGATAGTCTTTTGTGTTATAGTCTCTCACACACAAAAAGTAAAGAGACAGGCAGCCCAGGGACGTTATAGTGGCTCCGCTAGGTCATCAGCAACCCAGGCTCCTGTCATTCTCAAAGCACATTTTCTATCTGTAAGGTCGACTCACATTCCATAATGGATGCTGGAGCTCCGACCATCACATCAGCACTGCAGAAGAAAGAAACAGGGATAAAGGGTCTCTCCTCCTAGCTGAGTGAGATCCTTTTAAGCAGCCTTTCCAAAAGTCTACAGAACACTGTGCTTTCACTTCTTTGGCCAGAACTTAGTCGCATGGCCATATCTAGCAGCCAAGAAGGCTGGGTAATGTAGTCTCAGCTTTGTTATTAGGAGAAAGGGGAGAATGACTCTTGAGGGGTCGTTAGCAGTTTCTGGTTCTCTTGTCCTTCAAGGTTTAGTACCAGATTTCTCTGTGACACCAGCCCCATAGGATCTCTTATATCACACATCATGAGAACCACATAGTTTATATTCACTGTTAAACACTCAGGGGGTTAAGTAAAAATAATCAGAGTAGCAGTTATCATTTATTGAGCCCTACAATGTGCCAGCCACTAAGAAGTTGACCTGCCTTATCTTACTTAATCCTTACAAAACCCCTGTGAAGCAGGTATTAACTGTCATTACCCCCAGTTTGCAAGTAAGGAAACTGAGGCCCACGTGGACGTTAAATACTTGCCTAAGGCCACAAAGCTCCATTAAGAAATGGAGTCAGGATTTGATCCACGAGCTAAGACAAGAAGCCATGTCACCTAAAGCGCCCCAGCAGTTATCACCAAAGAGAAGACATTAAAAACAAACAAACAAAACCTGTTAGTTGGTCGAGTGATTAATTCAACATTGAGATAGAAACAGGAACTAGAAAGGGACCTAGTGAAATGACCTGGGTCTCCTCAGGTATGGGAAACCACAAATCCCAGAAATAGGCAGGGGTGGAAGGCTGGGGCTCCGAAAGGTGGGCGATTTGCAGAGGCCACGGGATGAAGCGGTGCTGAGGTCCCGGGCCTGCCTCTGTGCCCAGTGTGGGCTCTCCTGGCCGGTGTTCCTCGAGGATCGTTTATGCTTCAGGAATGACTAGGGGGAGGGGGTGACTTCTTCAGCAAGAAGAATTTCCATTCGATGCCCAGTCTACTGTTTGTTTGGATTCCTTTCATTTTTGTGCTACTTATTGAGCAATTAAAACGTCAGTGACGCCATCTTCTGCATTTCAAACAGGCCCAGGCAACCTGCTGAGCATTTGCTATCGGTGACCAGTAAATTATGATTATTACTATTATTAGTTCAACAGAAATCATTCGCACAGGTTACCACTGCCTCTGAGAGCTGTTTTCAGCTTTTTTCATGACAATCCTACAGATCCTGATACCCGCCTAGGATACTACTTTCCTAGGCAGAGACTCCTAAACAGCAGGCTTGGACCACTCCTTTTACTAAAAATAAATAAATTTTATTATGGAAAATGTCAGATACCAAAGGATTTGTTTGCACCATATGAGACTGCCATGTTGAAGCTCAAACATGGTCAAAAATCGGCAATTTCAAATGACTCCAACTTAACAGTATAATGACCCCATGTGCCCGTCGTAACCCAGCTACACCCATCAGCTCAGGGCCAGTCTCGTTTCATCTAAATCTCCGCTTCCTCCTGTCCACCATGGATCATTTTAAGGCACACTCCAGACATCTTATTATTTCACCCATGAATATTTTAGGATGAATTCCTCAACAATTAGGATCTTCTTAAGCACAATCCCAATACCATTCTAACACCTCTCAAAAATTAAAAATCATTCATTGGCATCACCAGGCAGGGCTCAAATTTCCCTACTGGTCTCATGAATGTCTCAGTTATTATCATGGCTGTTTTCTAGTTTGTTGGTGAGAATCAGGATCCAGATAAAGTCCATATGTTATCACCGGCTGATATTTCTCTTGAGCGTCCCTGTTAATCTGTAAGTTCCCTTTTCCGTCTCATTTATTGTTTTTTCCTTCTATCCCTTTTTCCTTGCAGTCTTTTGTTGGTGAAACCTGTAGTATTTTCCCCAAAGACGAAATCTGGCAGCACCCCTCTAACGGGGAGTTGCTTCTAGAGGCTCGATCGGATTCGTTTGATTTTGGCAGGAATACTTCATAGCTGGTGCCTGGTCTTCCGTGAGAAAGAACATCATTTCCAGCTGTGTATCACTTTGCCGCTGTGAGCTGTCACTGATGACCACGGCCTAGATTCACTGTATTCTAAATGGCTGTAAATTGACCTTGGTGACAGGCGGGTCGCAGATTCAGTTAAAGGACTCCCCTTGTGGCCCCCCCCCCCGTTTTTGCCTGTGTTGTTTGAGAGTGATGGAGCTGGATGCTGCACTTCCAGCCCACCTGTTTTTCTCTCCTCCCCGCCCCCCATCCCCGTGGGAGGCGCACCTTTAATGGGAGGCAGGAGAATTAGAAGGAGACTTGAGTCTGGGCCCAGCCCTGCAGATGCCAGCCACGGAGGTTGCTAGGATACCCGGCTCCCAGCCTCCTCAGTCACATCCTTCTAGAGCAGCGCAGACACTGGATAGGCTGGCGTGCAGTGGCGAGGGGAAAGGAAGGGTGGCACCCAACAGACAAACCTGCCAAGAAGGGGGAGGCCAGGCCCCTCCTGGAGCTCCATGGTGCTGGGGAAATGTGCCCCCAGAAGCATCTCTACCTGGAGGTGAATTCTTACCACCCATGGTGAAAGCCAAGCTGCATTTTAAAAGTCCCCAGTTTTGTTTTGTTCTTTACAACATGCCTTACCATAATAATTCAGAAAATATGACTTGGATGGATGGATGGATGGATGGATGGATGGATGCTGGTCTTCTCATCAGCCCCTGTCTGCCTGGCAAACTTCTGGTCCTTCTTAAGGCTTAACAAAGGGCTGCATCTCCCTATGCTCAAAGCAGCCTTCAGATTCCCAGGCAGACTCAGACTCAGACGCTCCCTGTGCTCACACTCACAGACAGTGTTGCAGTTATCTGTTAAAGTGCTGTTTCCCCACCGGGCCTCATTCTTCCCTGTACGCCCAGCCCTTAGCACAGCACATTGCATAGGTCAGTTTGGATGCATGAGTGAAAGTGCTTACATGCCTCTGGAGACAGGGAGCTCACTATCACAAGACAGTTCATCCTGGGCAGCTTCAAAGCTCTTTATGCACAGCTGAAATCTGTCTACTAGAAACCTCTCCCTGGGACCCTGGCAGTGTCACATTGAGCAAGCCAGCTGCCTCTTTCTCAAGACCACCCTTCAGAGTTGGATTTCTCTCCATTCCCCTATGTAGCACATAGCAAGAAATAGTGGGAAATGGGTCAGAAATTCATGTTCTAAGTCACTAAATGCTTGACTCTTCAGAAGCTTCCCTAAGGTTAGAGGTGTTGGTCCTATTGAGTGCCCTCTCCCTGGTTCCACTGGCACAGCACCCCCACCACCACCACCTGGGGCATGGCAATGGATGCCAGAGAGCTCAAGAGGGGGGCACAGGTTGGGCCCACAGGTTTCCTGGGTGTGAGAGTATCTCCCATCTTTTCTTGGTGCAGGTTAGGACTTCAAGGCCTAGAGAGGAGGTACAGGCTTCTTGCGATCAATCATAGAGTCTGTGCAAACCTCAAATTAGAGCCAAGAGTAATGGGGGAGGGGGGAGGCAAAGAGAAGAGGCAGTGATGTGCCAGCATCGAATGCCACAGTAGACCTGGCATGAGCCAGCTCACTGTGATATAGGTGCCACCATCCCTGGGGTGGCAGAAGAGCTGAAATCCCTTCTGACATCTCAGAACCGAACTCAAATCCCACAACAGCTTTTCCCCATCACCATGCAAGCCTGCTGACAACAGTTCAGTGGAACAGCCTGGCCCTGGCAAGTCAGTCCAGGGAAGGCTCCTACCAAAGACTGCCCATCAGGCAGGCCAGCTTGAACCAGATACAGCAGTGAGGGCTGGCTGTTCATTCCAGGGGCACTGGCATTCAGGGCTCAGAGCCTGGCTGCCTGAGTGTGAATCCTGGCTTTCCTTCTCACCAGCTCTATGGCCTTGGGCAATCCTCACCCAGCCTCAATGTCAGTGGGGAGTTAATGTCTACAATATGAAGACAATAATACTTAAGGCTTAGCTCAGTGTCTGCTCTTTTGAAAAAAGCTACCCATTCATGTCCACATCCTGCCAGGTGCTGTGGATGAAAAGGTGAGCAAACCAGACAAGACCCCTGTCCCCTCAGGGGTCACATGGGTGATGCGTGGTGCTGGAGGAACCTGGTTCCCTGCAGTTCTGTAAAGTGGGGGCAATGGGGGAGAACCTAGAGCAGGAACTCTCCTGGCACGTGAGGCAGCTGACGCCTGGGGACACCCTCCTCTCCTCTAGTTAGTGGCAGAGCCTGGACCTCCGTCTCCGTCCGGCCCAGCACTCTGCCCCCCAGGTGCCTTTTTTGCAAACCTCGCCCCAGAGCTTCAGGAGCCCCAGCGCAGAGAGGCCCATTCCAAGGCAGGGATGCGGAGCCAGGGGGATGGTTTTCCCAACCAACCAATAGGAGTCCACGGTGATGATGTAATGCTCTAACTCCACGGTCATTGGCTGACCTTCCTGCCACTCCAGAGCCTGTTCTGGGACTGTGCCTTTTCGCCGCAGGAGGGTTTTCCGCAGAAGGGCTCACAGGTGGGGGGTTGGGAGGGAATTGGGGGACTGAAGACTGAGCCTGGAGCCCCGGTCCCACCCTGAGCAGACCGGGGGACCGGCAGCTGCTGACTACTACCGTTAATGAGCTAAAAGCTCCTGGGGCAGCACGGGGAGTGGGTTCTAAACACCCCACTCCAACATCACCTCCTGGGGCAGCGAGGCGGTTTTGCGTCTGTGACCTGCGAATCCGGGGAGAGTTAGGAGGAGACTTGGGTACCAGCCCAGCCAGTCCCAGGGACAGCTGGGTGCCCGGAGGGAGGAGGGCTGGGCTCCGCAGAAATAAAGCATGAGATTCCCATACCTAGGACCTGCTCTAGACATACGGTGAATTACAGGTCTGAGTCCAAAATGTGGGACCTGCTGTTCAGGACTTGGCTTTGCCTTGGAAATCGCTTGCTTTATGTAAAAAGATCCTTCAAACGGCCTGAGGGAAAGGGACTGAGGAAGTTGGAGGTGGGGACCAAAGCAGGTTTTACTTCTCGGTAGAGGGGATAAGACTTTGGTACCAGGAGAACCTGTGGGGAGTCCCCAGAGCCCCCCTCCCTTCTTGTCCTCTGTCCCATAAATCCATACCACAGGCAGGGCACACAAAGGCCCTGCTCCTCCCCAGCACTGTAAGGTAATCACTCTCCTTATCCCCATTTTATAGAAGAGGAAACTGAGGCACAGGGAAGTGATGTGGCAGAAATCCAGGACCTGAGTCAGGGCTGCCTGACTGCAACTCCAGTGCTCTTTAGCTCACGCAGGTGGCCCCCAGAGTGACCCTGACTGAGGGGAGGGTTCCAGCCTGGGCATGGGGAGCAGCAGTGGGACTCCTGGGACAAGGGGACTGCTGAGTGGGGAAAGGTGGGGAAGGGAGAGCCTGCCTTGTAAACCCATTTCCAGCCGGAGCTGCAGAGTCAGGATAGAAGGAGCATATCTTCATCTTCCTCAGTGGCCAGGCAGAGGCCCAGGACCACCCGTTTCTCCCGCCCAACGCGCTTCCTGTGCTTCCTGGTGCAGAGAGGCAGTACAGCCTCCCAGCCCCTCCCCTCTCAGAACCCGGGCCCTGGCCCTGCAGCTTGGGTCTGAACTAGCCCACTTTCTACTTGTGCTTTTGCCAGAGGTGGATGTGCACAGAGCATCCTCACAGGGCCTAAGACTTGAGTTCTGATCCAGCCTTGTCCACTGGGGAACGTGTGCATGGCCTTGGAGCCTCCTTGGGCCTCCCTCAAGCTCCTGGGGATCACACCCACACAAGCAAGGGCCTCCTGGCATGGGGAGGGACCTTACGCAGTAGCTCCCTTCCCTTTTCAAATACACATCTTCATGGGGTCACGCACCAAAACTGCAGGCAAAGGACCAGGACAGGATCACAGAGTTCCCTTGGACTCCCTACTGCTCACTTGACAAATGAGGACACTGACCCTGAGCAGGAAGTTCTCGCCTGAGGTCAGCAGTTGTTGAGGCAGGGCCAGGGCTGGGCTGGCTCTCCAGTCTCCCAGCTTCAGCTCCTTCCATGCCCGCAGTTCTCCCCCATCACTGTAACTGTGGCGTGGACTCACTGACCAGGGACTCCTTAACAAAGAGTCAGGGAAGTGCCAGGACAGGCTGGGAGGGGAGAAGGGTGGAGGTGGACCACTTATCTGGAGGTCAGAGTGGGGAGGGAGGAGGGACTCTCTCTCTCTTTAAGGGCTTCTCTTTCTTCTCTGAGGATTGGGCTGCCCTGCCCCAGGCCTTTGAGCAGCTTTGAGATAGAAGTGGGGATTGGTGAGGAGAGACCTCATACAGAGAAAGGAAGAGAAAGACTGGTGACTGCAGTTACAGGGGAAGGGAGGTTGGGAGTCCTGAGATGGCATGGAGGAGCTCACCATCCTCCCAGTCACGATGCCAGACTGCCTTCTGCGTGGCCCCACTCCCTTCACCCTCAGAAAGCAGCAGAAAATGGGAAGGAGGAGCTTCGCTCTGGCAGTGGAGGGGAGACTTAGCGGGGAGACAAGGCGATGCTGGGCAGTGTGATGGGGCCACTGGCCTGGGGTTCCACTCTGAGTCCAGCCAGCTGTGAACCTTTGTTTGCCCCCTCTGGGCTCCAGGCTCCATATTCCCACAGTAAGGGAATAGACTAAAAAGTTTCAAGGCCCTATTTCAGCTCCAACACTGGTGACCCTAGCAGAGGAGGGGGCACACCTAAGACCCCCAACCTTACTTGTCCTGACTCTGCCTTTCCATGTCACTGAAGTCACCTGTAAGACCTCACTGCCCAACAACTACAATGGTAGACATGACCAACCTCATATGGCGGTGGTTACAATGACCACACAGAAAGTATCTTAGTCCACTTGGGCTGTTGTAAGAGAATACCAAGACTGGGTGGCTTACAAACAAAAGACATTCATTTCTCAGTCCTGGAGGCTGAAAGTCTGCGATCTGAGTGCCAGCATGGTCGGATCCTGGTGAGGGTTGCAGATGGCTTTTATCTCATTGTAATCTCATAAGGCAGAGAGGGTGAGAGAGCTCTGTCCGGTGGTGTCTTTTGTAAGGGCACTAATTTCATTCGTTAGGACCCCACCCTCATGAGGTAATCACCTCCCAAAGGCTCTACCTCCTTACACCATCACATGGGGGTTTAGGATTCCAACATATGAATTTAGGAGGGACACAACCCTTCAGTCCATAGCAGAGGGCATGAGTGAGGTGCCTAAAGTCACCAGCGGGCAGAGCCAAGGTGCAGGTTCCAGGAGTTTCTGGGAGTTGGTGCTCAACATCAGGAACATACCATCCTATGAGAGAACCATCTTCTACCAGGCTCCACCGGGAATGTGGAAGCAGCCTTTTGATAGAACTTTCAAAAGCCTGGTCACTGGCAAATATGAAAAAACAGGTGGAGGAAACATCTCACCAGGCAGGCTTGTTTGTCAGTGAACCTGGCAGATGTCCACCCATCAGCTCATCAGAGAGCTGTCAGGCTGGTGGGCAGTCAACCGGGTGATCCAACACTGGCTTAATCCATCAGTCACCAGCTGTCCAGGCCAGCCTGCCCTGGAGGCTTCAGGGCCACTGACTGGAAGGCACCTTGAGTCCTCCCTTCAAACTGGAAGGTCTGGGCTGCTTCCCATCCCCAAGCACCCCCACTGAGTCTTTGTCTTTTCATTCCCTCTGCCTTTATTGAGCATTGTATCGGTTCTCTAATGCTGCATGACAAACCATAAAGCCCAGAGACTTAAGAGTATGCATTTCTTTAGCCTCTGAGTCTGTGGGTCAGCAGGGCAGTTCTGATCATGGCTGGTCTCACTCAGGTGTCTGTGTCTGCAGTCAGCTGGCAAATAAGCTGTGGGCTGGGCTCTATCACATGCCAGGGCCTTGGCTGAGACAACCAGGTGACTCGCTTCTGCTCCACATGGTGTCTCATCCTCCAAGAGGCTAACGCAGGCTATTCACACTGCAGAGGCCAGGGTCCGAGAGGGTGAGTGGCAGCATGGAAGGCCTCTCAGGGCTTGGGCTGAGGGCTAGCACACTTCCGTTGCATTCTATCGGCCAAAGTGAGTACCAAGGGCAACCCCAATTCAGGAGTGGAAGGAGCTACAAAGTCTCATTGCAAAGGGCATGGGCACAGGAAGGCCACTCACTGGGGCTGTCCATGCAATCAGCGGCAAACATCCTCTCTGCACTCTTCCCCCACCTATGGGCCTATACCCCCTTCTTCCAGGCCCTTCTCAGCTTAGTTTTTTGAAGCTTTGCCTGAATGTCCCCCTCCCCACCCACCGCAGACTAAATGAAGTGTTGACTTCTCTTTGCCTCCTAACATTTTTTTTTTGGTGCCTGTGTTAAAGCCCCCAAGTCGGTCCCCAAGGTTGTAGGGTGACCTACCTACCTGCCATCACTGCTAGGCTGCACTCCAGAGCCCATGAGATGCACTAGAGTCCCCTCCGCACCTCAGAGCCAGGAATGACAGCAGGCGGGGCTGCAAGCTGGGAGGCCAGCCTGGTGCAGAAGCTCTGTGAGTCCCGAGCAGCCCGCCCTCCTCACGTGGAGCAGGATACTCTCTGAGACACCTCCATCTCCCAGTTGTACCTGTGTGACCTTGGGTAAATTGGTTCATTTCTCTGAGCCTCTGTAATCCCTCCCTCCCAGGGTGACTAGAAGAGAGGGTGGCAGCCAGTGGATGTCAGCCTCAGGGCGGCAGCAGACATGATACATGGCAGCTTCCTGTCTTCTGCCCTATTTTTCCTAGCGCGATGCAGACCAATGCAGTGACTTCCTCTCCGCACTGTCCTGCTGGGCTCCACACAGGCTCAGTGCCCACTCACACGTATCTGTCCCCATTTGAACACAGCCTGGCTAACAGAATAACACATGCCCGCGTTCCTCCAGTCTGCCCAGCTCCCCCTTGTGCTGTCTGCTTCCCTCCCACCCTCTTACCTCTCCCCAGCCGAGGCCTCTGCAGAAATGCCCAGCCTGGCCATCAGGGCCTTCTCTGGGGATGTCTCCAGAACCCAGAGGCAGCGGGAGACTCCCGGAAAGTGGTCTCCGGCAGCACTGCCATATGCGCCCACCATGGTGCTTGGCTCCCAGAGCGTCGCCAGCACTGGGCACTCAGCCAGGGCTTCCAGGCTGCGCTGTGACTTGGAGAGGGGGTCTCAGGCTGAGCCAGACGATGCTCTGGGGCCCACCCTATCTCTGGGTTTCTATTTCTGCTTCTATTTCTCCTATCCTGATCTATTTCTGCCTCTATTTCTCCCATTTCTGAGGCAGCACTGTGTCGCCCAACACCCTCCCCAAGTATGTGCGATCCCTCAAACCCAGAGCCTATGAAATCTTGACTACAAAAATGATGAGTGCACAGTGGTGTGGGGCGCCTTGCCGAAGGGTGTGGTGGCTGAAGTCAGACGGTCTGAATTCAAAGCGTCTGTCACTTTCCAGCTTTTGTGGCCTTACCCTCCCTGTGCCTCACCTGTAAAACAGCGATAATGATAGTACCGACCTCAAAGGGCACTGTGAAGAGTAAGTGAATTAAAACAAAAAGCTTTTATTAACTGGCAGAGTTCATGTAAAGTGCTTAGAACCATGCCTGGTACCTGCTGCTGCAACTGTTACTTATTAACAGGGCTGGTGCAGAGAAAGGCAGTGGCAACCAGAGGAGGAACTGATGGCTTGGGTTTAAGATGCGCTCAGGGGTCTGGGTCCGTATCCTGGCTTCCTTACTTCCTTGCTGTACGACTTTCAGTCAGTTGCTCAGGCACGAGGAGCCTCAGTTTCCTTATCTGTAAAATGGGGGTGAAAACAATGACCATCCTGCAAGTTACTGGGAGGGTCAATGAGGCCTGTTCATTGAGGCCTGTTCTAGGTCTTCTGGTATGCGGCCTGGAAATCTTTGTCCGAGTCCAAGAGGTCATGAGATAAACTTTTATTTCCCAAGTTACTACAGGCAACAGTTTTACCAAACAATTCAGCCCGACAGAATGGAGTTGCCATTTTTCCAGCCTCCAGCAGCAATTTCCTTACTATTTTTCCAGCCTTCCCTAATAGTTTATTCACCCCCACCAACCAATCTCAAAAACCAATGCTACGTATTTTAAGTTTTGTTATAGCAACATCCCACTTCTGGGTACCAGTTTATGCATCAGTTAGTTATTGCAACCTAACAAAACATCCCAAATCTCAGTGCCTTAAGATGACAATCGTTTATTATTTCTCACGGGTCTGTGCATCAGGAGGGGGTTGGCTGATCCAGGCTGAACTTGATTGGCTGGGCGGGTCTCAGCTGAGCTACCTCATGAGTCTGCAGTTGGCTGGGGCTCAGCTGATCTAGGCAGGGCCCAGTTGGGGATAGCTCTGCTCCATGTGTCTCTCCTCCTCCTGGGACCTGCGGGCTAGCCTGGGTATGTCCATCTGAAGGCAATGGTCGTAACATATGAGAGCAAACTCAGCTCTGCAAACCCTTTTCAAATGTCTGCTTGAGCCAGATCTGCTATCATCCCGCTGTCCAAAGCACGGGGCTGAGCTCAGAGTGAAGAGGAAGGAAGTGCCTTCCACCCACAATAAGAAGGGCCCTGCAAAGTCACATGGCAAAGAGCCTGGACATGGGGGGGGGGGGCGTGATGAATTGGGGGCATTGATGCAATCTGTAACTGTGGCCGAAGACAAACACTTTCTCACCTCCAAGTCTTTGCACCTGCTTTTTCCTCGCTCTGAAACATCACCCTTGCAATTGCAGGACCAGGTAATAGCCTCATTTTTCAGGTGAGAGGGTGAGGATCCGCTCAGAGAAGTAACACCACTTCCTCAGGGTCACAACAGCTTAATAAGTAGCAGAGCCCACATTTAATCCAGGTCTGTGTGTGCACATCTTTGGTGCCTATTAAATGTATATGAAGTGAAAAGAAAATCATTTCTGTGATGGTTGTATCCTGGGGTCCTTGAATTGTAGCACCTAATTCTGGCTAACAAGCGGAGGGGGGCGGGGAGGGAGCCTTCATTGGGAAGAAACTGGACAGCTCACAGAGGTGAGAGAAAAGCTGAAACAAAGGCCGTTCCAGAGACCTCAGTGAGAAAGGGTCTTTGAGGGGGCACCACTGTGATGATGACTGAGGGCCTCTTGGTCAATCAGCCTAAAAGTCAAAAGCCAGAAAGTCTGATTGGCCCAGCCTGAGCTCAGCACCAGCCCATTGCTCAGGGCACAGTGACCAACAGGCCTGGACCACATGGAATGGGGCAGGGGGGCTTCTTAACAGAAATGCTGAATGAAATTACCACGGAAAGAAGGAAGGGGTGGCCCGGGTGCGTGGACCTGGGAGCCAGGCTGGCTGGGTTTGTAGTCTTAGCTTTCCCACTTACTAGCTCTACTTAACTAGTACAGGAAGGGTACTTACCCGTGCTATGCCTCAGTTTCCTCACTGGTAAAATGCTATAATGCAATAATGTATCAACCTCATTGGGTTGTGTGGGGTGTAAATGGGCTGTCATACGCAGCGAGTGTTGGCTGGTTGTATTGTGGTGCCAGGGACCTGGGAGAGAGAGCAGAGCTCTCCCGAGGAGACAAGCTGAGGCCCAGGATTGGCTGTGACCCTCCTGGCCTGGAGACACTCAGGGTGCTGCCCACCTCCTATTCCTTGGCTCTGTGTTTCTGGATAGAGGAGCTCCGAGAACTCAGAGAAAGTGGGTGCTGTTGAAAGTGGGAGGTTCCCTTAGAGAACGGGACGAGCTCGTTTTCATGTTTCTGAGTCTCAGGTTTGCTGGCATTGCACTGGGGCCTGCTGGGTGCTGAGACCATGTTCGCAGACATATGGCTTCCTGAGCTGGTACCAGGAGAAGGCAGCAAGGTTAAGGGGGCCAATGCCTGGACTGGGCCTGCAGAGACCCCGTTGGAATCTTATCCCCACCATCACTTGCTGTATGAACTTGGACATGTCACTCCATGTCTAGGTTTCATCATCTGTCCAGGGACGTGGGGTTGGGGGGCGTGAGGGGTGGGGGAGGGGTAGAGGGCTCCAAATGCCATGGCAACTCTCCGACTCTGCCACTCAGAGCTCCAGCCCGGAGCCGCAGCCCGCTTTCCCCTCTGACCACAGGGCCTTGTTTATTTCCAGCTCTGATCGGGCAGCTCGGAAGTGCCATCCTGTGTGGCTTATCTTTGCTATTTAGGCCAGTGAAAGCATTGGCTTCCCATCTCTGCAGAGGTGGACCCCCCTTTATGACAACCCAGTGATGCCCCACAGAGAAAAGATGAGAGACCCGTCTTCACTCTCCTCTGGGGGGGGTCGGACAAGTCGGGCACTTGCCGGGGCAGCAGCAGATGGGGCGGTGGGAGGAGGTAAGGCAGCAGCTGAGTGTGATCAGTCCAGAGAGACACAAAGTGCAGCGGAGCTTCGAGGGTCCCCGGGCTGGCGGCCGCTCTCCACAAACCACAGGGCAGGACGTGCCCCCGCCTGGCTGTTCCCTCCTAATCGCATCAGCTCGAGGAAGGAAATCAGGTTAGCCTGACAGGCTCATCTTTTACAAAGCCGCTTGTTTTCCGTAGGTTTGTTCTGTGGCCCTGTGTGACCCAGACTCTGCGATACAGTCAGCAGGGAAAGATCACCCACTCTTCTGACGGTAGAAGGGGAGAGGGCCATAGAGGTCGCCCAGTCCCACTCCTCATTTTTGCCAACTTAAAAAAAGTTAAGTCAGACACCAGGGTTCAAATTCTGGTTCCACCACTGGAAGGCTTTAAACACATTATTTAAGCTCACTGTGCCTCAGTTTCCCCATCTGTCGAAAGGAGACTGAGATGTTCCCTTTTAAGATAGAGTAATGGGATGCCAATAAAATGGGTAGGGTCCTGTGAGTCTCAGATGAGTTAACACAGGGCGTGGTTAGAGCAGTGTCCAGCACATCAGAGGGCTCCCCGAGTCACAAGCACCCCAGAGGACCTGCCTCGGGCCAGGGGCTGTGACAGACCCTCATCCTCACCACCCTACCCCCTCCCCAAGCACTGTGACCCCTGTGGTGTGTTTTTTTAAATTTATTTTTAATTTCAGTTGATGTACAATATTATATTAGTTCCAGGGGTATAATATAGTGATCCAACATTTATATATCTTACGAAGTGATCACCGTAATAAGTCTAGTAATCCTGCGTCACCATCCACAGTCACTACGACATTCTTGGCTAAATTCCCGAGGCTGTGCTTTACATCCGTGACTTATGTCACAACTGGAAGTTTGCCCTGTGGTTTCTAAGCTGCCCTGTGGGGCCCTGACCTCACTCCCCTGCCCCGGGTCTCCTCCAGCCCAATTTCCTCAGCTGTTCCTTTCTCCCCCCTCACCATCTCCCCTCTCCAGGCAGCGACCCTCCCTTCCCTGAGGTCTCGCCCCAGGCACTACTGTCCTTGAAAACCCAGAGCCTGTCTGCATGCTGGGACATAACCGACTCGCCGGAGCCCACTGGAGATGACACGAGGAAACCATTTCATGCCACTGTTGGACACTGTTTGAGGGTGTTCTCAAGACTTTAGGGGTCTCTAGCATGAAGTTGAGGGGCCCAGGGAAAGGTGGGGGTAACAGGAAAGCACAATTCCCCGGGCAGGGGCTGGAAAAGTTAGTCCTTCAGGCATCAGCTGCTGTAAAATGCTGTGACTTTATGTCAAGTTTGTCAGTCTCAGCAGCAAGAGCCTACGAGCAGAACATTCTAGGCTTTCTTGAAGAAGAAATTCAGAAAAACAAGGTTTCTATCAGCTTAGCTGGCTCCCTGCTAAACGGAGAGATGAGAATGGACCACTGGTACCTAGGGGTTTATTCTGACACCTTGTTCTCACTTGTTTATTAAAAGACGGAGCAGCCGTAAGAGCCATCTCTCCTGTCCCCTTGGTCACCGACTCTGCCACACTGCTGGAAATGGAAGTCACCAGCTCCAGCGGATGGCTCTGGGTAGTGGAGTAAGCAGGAGGTGTGACTTCAGGCCCATGTCTAGTTATGTGACCTATGATGTGTCACTTAACTTCTCTGAGGCTCCATTTTTTTATGTGGAAAAATGGACAAATGTCACAGTTATGATTTTGAGTAAAAGAAACTGACACAAACAGCACATACTGCATGAGCCCATTTGTATACAGTTCAAAACCAGGCAAGGCGACACTTTGTCATGTAGGGAAACATACATGGCGGGAAAAACTAAACCCAAAACAGAAACGGCCTTCATAAAAGCACATCAATGAGTGCTGTAGGGGAGGGGAGGGGGCGCGAGTGGGAAAGGCCCCCCCCGGGGTGCTGCGCATCCTCTCGTTCATTCTATCTTGATCTGGGTTGTTTCTTACACAGGCGTTTACTTTACAATTATTACAATTATGCATGACACTGTACATTTGCTTACGGCCTTTCCTGTATGACTGCTGTGATGACAAAGAGGAAGAAGTGGACAGTGTTTTCAGAGGCTTATAAACTGAGAAGTGTGTGCACACATTAGGGCTCATGAATAACCTCTCCCTGCCTGCTCCTTTCTCCAGGTTCATGACCCAGAATGTTCAAGCTAGAAGGGACATTCTAGTCCAACCGCCCAGATCCCATGTTACGGATGGGCAAACTGAGGCCCAGGAAGGGACAAACGTTATTATCTCCTCTCCTATCTCTCCTACCCTCACAGGCTTTCCAGCCCTGGGACCCATGCTCACCTGGAACCTGAGGCTCTCTCCTTACCTTGAGCTGCTGGAGTGATGTGTGTGAATCCAGGCACCACAGAATTAAGAACCACAGGGCATTTCCTCTCCTTCCAAACAGTTCCCACACCCCTCCAACTCAGGCTGAAAAAAAACACATTTGCAATTTCCTCCCGCCCACGACTTCCCTCAGATGTGCTCAGCCTCCAGAGTAGTAGGGGACTTGACCATCTAAAGAACCCATACATACCATGTAGAGCTCATATAAACCCTTAGAGCACCCTTCTGCAGAGGAATAAAAACCGAGCTGGAGAGAGCAAGGATCCACTGCAGGTGCATCTGAGATTCTGGCTCAAACGTGACAAGCTTGCAAGAGGCTTCCTAGTCTCCCCATCACCTCTGCAGATGTGGCCTGCATTTCCCTCTGAATAATTTGCCTCCAGCTTGGAGCAGCCAGGGACTTGACACGCAGTCCTGCTCCCAAGGCCAGTCATTGGCCAGCGACTAAGATACATGGGCCTCCCTTGGTTGTAGGTGGTGGGTACGAGCTTGTCCTGCAGTTTAATTTTCAGCATTGGTCAGAAAGCTGTGGACACAGCCATCCAGAGGCCCAGGCCTGGGGTGGGGGCTGCTCTTTTCGAACACCTGCCTGTGTCCTTGCCTCGTCCAGGCTGATCAGGAAGTGTAATTGACTTTCCATGACATTTGTCCGTCTTCTTAGTTTCTCCCCCATTTCTCTGTCACTCATCTTCCAGAATAGGAAAGAAGCAGGGTGGGTGGACTGAAGGCCATTTTCACTGCTTTGTCAAAAACAGGAAGCTTTTCCAAGGGCTGGAGAGACACTCCAAGTCCCTGCCCTCCAAGAGCTGGAAGAAAAGGCCACTCAACTGTCTATGGCCAGGCTGTCCACAGCACAGGGCCACCACCCTAGTGCAATGGACTCCCTTTCATGGAGATCCATGCCAGGGCCTGTGCTCTGAACTTACAGACACAAAATGACTTTGTGCAAGTCATTTTGCCTCTGCATGCCTCAGTTTATGCATCTGTAGATTAGGTATGACCAAGTGAAATAAGTATGTTCCGCAGGGTGATATGAGCATGCAGTACTGACCACACAATTTACAACTGGCAAAAATCAAAACTGCAGAGTCCCTTGCTCAAAAATTATGAAATTTCAAGAGGGCAGCAGCAGATAATGAAACCAAGTGGGGTGCCCTGTGGAACTGCCCAGGTTGCACGCTGTGAAGCTGGCCCTGGGAGGTGGCATTCATTCAGCAAATGAGGGATGTTGTGTCAGGTGCAAGCTGTATGGGCTGACAGAAGTCAAGGGCTCCACAGATCTGGCACATGGCGGGCACTCAATAAACATGCCTTTTGTTTCATGTAAACCTCACACTATAATACAGCATGTATTATAATCTTCATTTCACATGTAAAAAAACCGAGACAGAAGGCATGAATCCAGATCCATAGCTTATAAGCAAGAAGGGATGAGTTGAACCCAGGTCTGTTGCCAAGGCCTCTGTCCCCTCCAGTTCCACAGGCAACTCCAGCAGGCAACCCCAGAACCTGCTGCTGGAAAACCTCCCATATTCCCTGACCTTTCCTTACCTGGACGGGAGCCAAATGCCCAGGGACTCTTTGAGTGACTGCTTGGAAGCCTGTGGGTCACTAGGGTGAGAAGGGACATCAACAGGGCCCCAGAGAAGCTCTTGGGTACCAACCAGAACATCCCATCCATTCTTAAAGGCATAATAGCAGGTTACATTGCAAGCCGGACAACTATAAAGCTGACTTTTAAATTTTGAAAATGAACCATTTGCCATTGAGAACATAAATGTGGTCATTCCATCAATAAAGTAAGTCAGTTTCTTCCAATTCAAAATGTAGTAGAGGTTGCCCAGGGAGATGGAGAGGTTTGAATGAGAAAAAATTACCTACTATGAGCTCAGTACTATACTGAGCTCCTATTATGTGCCAAGCTCATAGTAGGTCATTTTCACAGTAATTTTCACTAGCACAGTTCAATATGAAACTGAGATGGTCACTACAGTGGACCAAGACCAGCCTTCAGTTGCCGGTGCCAGGATCTGTTGCCTTGAACTCAGGTGCAGCTCCTTCCCAAACCAGCTGCCACGCTCAGGAGCGCAGGTACGTACTGCCCGACGGGAAAGGTGCCCCAGAGTTGTGGTGCGCATCCTGCCAGGGAGGCCAGGTGAGGTGGACCTGCTTCCCTCGACCACTGGTAGACCCCAGAATGGATGGCAACGGAGTAGCACCTGCACCTCCACCCCATAAACCACTGAGCCCTCCAGCATCAGCTCCCCAAATGAAATTTCACCCTGACCCTTCAAAGCTAACAATAGCGAGTCTCCGTGTGGGGGTGGTGTGTCCAATCGTTGGGGGCCTCTCTGACCCTGAGGGCCTCACTCATCACTGTGCTACCCCAGGCTCTGGGGGGGGGGGGTGCTGCCCCCCTTTACCATCCCTCTTCAGTTCTCCTAACTCCCCTTTGCTGACCCAAGAGCAGACTGAAACCCTTAACCAAGACTTTGTCAGAAGCCCTGGGATGACAAAGGAGGGTACATGAACAGCTGTGTGCAGCTGGGTGGTCTGGCTGGCTCTTGAGCCCCAGCCTTCTCCAGAGCCCTCAGGCCCTGTCCCAGCCCAGCGGGTCCTGTGGGTTCCGAGACGGGTCCTGTGGGTCCTGCTCCCCACCGCCTGCTTCAGGAACCTGCGCCACGCAGGAGGAGGAGCCTCCAGGGAGCAATACAACTTTTCTTCATGAGCGGATTTGTTCACTGTAGCCCAGAGAAACAGAGGAGGGAACAGACAGTCAAAATTCAAAGCAACCCGCACCCTGTTCCTCCTCTTCTTTCTCCACCAACCTGTTCCTGAAGCTTCCATCTCAACAGGCCTCGGGGGAGGAACACGAGTTCCTTGGATTTGAGCCTTGACTCTGCTCTGAGCCAGCTTTGTGGCTCCTGGCGAGTCACTTCACTTACTGCTCTGGCCCTCAGTTTCCCCATCTATAAAATGGGGCAATATTGGCCTCCCTCATAGAGCTGCTGGGAAGATCCTGCGAATGCCAAGGGGAAGTTGTTTTGTGTGTCAGTGTCAAGGTCACAGTGAGACCGTGCCCAGTCCAGTGGGAATATTTTAATTCTGTCTGAAATTGGATGGTGTCCCAGAGCAGGCAATTTGAGGCTCAAAAGGCCACCGTTGGATGCCAGTACCTTGTTAACGTTTCCCATGGAGAAGCAGGACCCTGGTGGCTGTGCTCCTGTTCCCATGGAGAAGGGAAAGGAGCATGGGGCTGACCAGGCCTTGACCTGAAACTATACAAGAAAGCCCCTTCCCTGTGATTATTGGGCTGTTGGGCCTGCTGGTGCAATTAGTAAGCGGGTAGCCACTGTGAATTCAGAGCCGCAAGCCCTGTTCCTGTTCATAAAAAAACAAAGGAAGAACATCAGAGATGGAAAGGAAGAGACGGTGACCCAGAGAGACACAGAGGGAGAGAGAGAGAGACGTCCATAAGGACTGGGACACACACAGACAAAAAGAGACGCAGAGAAAGACTGGAACACTTAGACTAGATAATATGTCTAGAAAATTAATACTAAAATCAAAATTTGCTTTGCACCAGGCGTACTGCCTTGCACTTGGGTGACTCAGGCAGGATCACTTATGAGGTGACATTTGCAGGGGGCTAAGGTGCTATTGAATATCAGTATAAAAGAGGTTCAAGGTTGTCCCCGCAATAGGGTCGCCCTCACTTGCCTTCCCTAAGGTTTCCGGAGTAGGACGAAGATTGCCTGGAGCAGCAGGTGTGCGACCCCCAGCTGCAGCCTGGGGACCCCAGCCTTCCCAACCACGCCGTGGAATTTCCCTTCCTCCGACCTCAGCCCACTCACTGCTTGCCCAGCACTGTCATCAGGTAGGCCAAGCGCAGTGTCCCTTCTTCCATGGTCTGCCACCCCCCCCCCCCCAACCTTGAGCTTCCAACAAACCCTCCTCACTCGCCCTGTGACATGCAGGCGCATGGGCCACATCCTGGGTCTGCGTAGGGCTCTGCCTTCCCGCCCGTGTGCCCTGGAGGCTTATGCTCCCTGTGCCCCAGGTTCCTCATCTCTCAGTGGGGATACTAATCTTACTATTAGCATTACCACCCTGGCTGGTGGGGATGAAATGACTTCTCTAAAGCACTGAGTGTGGCTCGGGGCAGCCAGTGAGCACTCCCTCAGTAGCTGTTCACTGGTCCATCCTGTGGCTCTGTTTCCCCAAATGTGAAACAAAAGCATTGAAGTGAATGGCAGATGCTTTCCGACGTGTTGATGGCAACTCACAGCGAGGAATAGGTTTTTACATTCCAGTCCAGTAAATACACAGGTGCTTAGGCGACTGAAGCAAAACTGTTACACACCAACACTCACCCTGACTGTGTGCAAAGAGTTCAGTTATTAATTCCATGACAACTGGAAGGTCCCAACAGCAATTTGAGAAGCATTGGGCTACAGTCCTCAGAGACACTGAGAATCCCCCACTCTGGGGAGGAGAGACTCCATCAGGCAGGACTCTGGGCCTTGCACCACCTACTCCTTCAGGCTCATCCAAAACAACCCTGCTCTTCTGTGTTTTCGTCACTGGTCTTCCCCATAAGGTTTAGCTAGGAAAAGGTTTTCTCTGGTTAGACTCCCCCAAAAACAAGAGTAAAATCAACTGGACTGGCAGACATTGGGTGATTCGAGCTTTGATGGTCTATGATTCTGTAGTTTGAACTGAATTGAGTAATTATGAAAACAGAATAAAAAGTTTTGGAAAAAGATGGAGTTAGAATTATTTTATCTGGAGAGAAGGGCTTTAACTTATTTCAAAGAAGTACATGATTAGTATGCACTAAACAGAATGATGACCTTTCTCAAGACTCTTCCATATCCCAGACATTTACATTACTCAGTGTGATCCTCACTTTCTTTATAGGAATGATGGGAAAATTACATAAGAATATATATAAAGAGCTGATTTTGATACCTGGAACCTAGAAAATGCTTAATAAATGTTATTCTTCTTATTAATTTTTGTTATTATTTGTGTTCCCATCACCATATTACAATGACTGGTAAAAACATAAGTGCTCAGTATATTTGTAGGAAGTAAACATACCAGAGAGATGATGCCATATATTAATCACCTACTATGTACAGAATTTCTACTAAGTACTTGTATCAGTCAGCTATTGCCTTGAAATGCTGTGTAACAAACCACCCCAAAACTCAAGAGAATTACAGCAGCTATCATTTTTCACTCAGGGGTCTCCAAGTCAACAGGGACAACTCTGCCCCCCATGTGTTCTCTCTGGGGCCCAGGATAAAGGGGCAGCAACAACCAGAAGAAACTTTCCTCGTAGGGATAGCAGAAGTGCAGAAGGACAAGGGGAAGTATGCACAGTTTCTTATGGCCTTGGCTGAGAATTGGTACAGTTATTTCTGTCACTTCTATCCACTTGCCATTGGTCAAATCCAGTCACATGGTCAGCCTCATGTGATGGGGAAATCTACTCTGCCTCTCTGAGGTTCTTGCAAGGGTGTGGGTGTGTTATACCAGCACAGGGGAGTGAAGAATTGCAACCAATAACAACAACAATAAATACACACACACACAAAGAATTGCAACCAATAATTCCACCTGCCACAGTGCTGAACCATCAGGTCAGTCTCTAACTTAAAGGTGGCTGAGGGCAGGTCACTCTACCACCCTTTGTCCCCAATCTATACCCAGGAATCACTAGAAGGGTACACCCCCACCAGGATCTTGGGGAGAAAATGTAATGTATTTTGAAGCATTTTGCAAGTATAAAATGTAAAGCATAAACAAACAGTAATCCCTCTCATTTTGCCCCCTGCAGTTAGGGAGGTTTGTACAAAACATTCTTAACAACGTGTATAATTTCAAGAAGCTGAAAATCAAGCTGACAATGTGTTGTTTATGAGCAAATTCCCGGGTTTGGAAGTAAGAAGAAAGCATAGTTTGAGTCCACGGATTTTTTTCTCCCCATTAGGATTGAGCCTCCATTTTTAACCTAACAATACCCCTCCTTTCAGGTACATCCCCACTTCTGCTTCTTAGAGGGCATTGGGCCAGTCTGATGGAAATGGGGAGACTCCAGAGGGAGGAGGCCAAGTGTACTCACTGAGAGGGAGACAGAAGCATCTGGAACTTCAGGTGTCCCAGCAGCTTGTCTCTGTGGGGCACCCTCCATCCTTGGAGCCTGGTCCTCCCTGGGGGACTCTAGATGGTGCTGGAAGGATGGAAGCAGGACTGTCAGGACCAGGGATATAGAGGGAAGTCTGAATTTGCTCCCTCGCAGCAGCCAAGATTGTTTACCTTCAAGTCTGTGTTTTTCAAGGAAGTGGAGCCCAGCAGAGGAAAAACGCCCATGTGAAAACATTTCCATGAATTTATGTCATTCATCTGGGGGGACGCAACCCCTTGGCGCGGCCTCTAGGACTTGACCTAATCAGGGTGAGGCTGGCCTGCCTCTGGCTGCTCAGAATCCACAACCACCTGGTAACCAGCCTGCTGGGTCCTCGATGAACAACACTGGCCAGGCTGTAAGGGTGCAGGTGGCACCCTGGGCTCTGTGGCCAGGCAGGCCTTCTTCCTGGAACTGGGGGTGGGACTAGTTCTACACAAACCACATGCCTGAGACTCCAGGATGGTGGTCTCCTATGGATATTCAAAGAACATTTCCCAGAAGGAGAGATCAACGAGTATGTGCCACAAATTCATCCAGCCAGCAGTGGGGAGCTGCTGCAAGGGGCCACCAGGGCAGCATCCCTAGGGCCAGCATGACACATGGGGAGGCAAGACTTGTACTCACAGGAGTTGACCCAGCATTTAGGTAGAGTTCCATGGCCTCCATTAAATAGATAATTAGCTCAATCCCTGCTTACCCAGCCCAGCCCCATGCAATACTGGGGATGCCTTGATTTGGGGCCTTACTTCTCAGGCCTTGCAGTGGTGTTGGTGGGGGGCAGGGATTGGATAAGGTGGGGCTGGAGTGACGGCCAAGCCCATAGGAGAGATGGGGTCCAGGGCCCAGTTGGCTACATCAGCCCCCCTCCCCCACTCGCATATCCTCTCCCTTTTAATTCAGCAAAAAGCTCTTACCTTTTATCATCTGCAGTGAAGCCTGAGGATTTAGATCTTTTGCATTTCAAATGTTTAGTCGTGTTTTAATTTAAAACCCTAAAACTAATCCTGGGGACTCCGCGCAGACCCTGAATCCTTTCTCATCCTGGTCCCCTACCTCATCAGACTAATGTGGTACAACAGGATTTGTATGGGAGTGTGTGTGTTTTTAAGAGAGAGAGAAAAAAACAACAACAAAAGGGTTTTTGAGATATTAAACTGTTGTTTTAGTCTTTTAAATTTTGGATGGTTTCCATGGTAACTGGTAAGTTTGCTGCTTTGTTCTCTCCAATTTTCTAAAGAGGCCACGACAGTTCTGGGTAGCTTCCCAAGTAGGTTTGGATCAAAGTCCCAGAGTCCTCCTTGTGTGGGAGGGTCAAGCTGCCCCAGTGGTAAGGAGCTGCCCCCTGAGATTTCATCACTGATTATAGGAAGGCTGGGGCCAGAACAAGCCCCACGTTGACCCCATTGCCCTTCCCAAATCTCCCCAAGGCTCAGGTCCCATCGAGGTCCAAGAAGGCTGCGTGCATGCTAGAATCCCAGGGCAACCTCCTGCAGGCTACAGGAGGCATGGGAGTGGGGGGACAGGCACGGGGATCAGCCTGCCTCAGCCTTCCCAGCTCCCCTGGGGGCCTTCCAAGGGTGCCAGCCCCCCACTGCCTGGGCTTCAGGACTGCCACCTTGGGCCCTTCCCCCTGGGAGCCAGGCCTCCCTGTGTCTGTGGGCTCAGCTAGTTCTCTGACCTCAGCCCCGGGGCCCTCAGTTGAGCCTGGGCTACTGCAGTGCTCAGAAGTCCAGCTCCCCACTGGAGCCTATTCGGGGCGGGGAGCCCCTTCTCGCTCATCATGTCCCAGCCTGATTGTCAGCTGGCCAATCAGGTGGACCCATCTGACTCCTGAACCTGGGAGACCAGGCCACAGGATGGCTGAGTTCTGATGGGAGCTGCTGGAAGGCAGGCCTCCAGAGCTGCCATGGGGCAGAGCTTGAAGACAGCACTGGGCCAGGTGGGCTATCTCTCCTATGGGGACCCTGCCCAGGAGGTAATCTGAGTGGGGGGATCCTGTCACCTGTGACTTGCTGGGGTAGAAGGTGCTGCCCAGGCATCAGGGGGCCCAGCTTCTGCCCTGGTCTTACCACCCTCTCCATCTGTGATTTTGGTTGTCTTCCTCCCGTTTGGGACCAGATTCTCCACCTGTTATGTGCAGAGCCTGGACAGTTACTCTGAGCGCCTTCCCAGCTCCAAGTGTTAGGAAGACCAGCCTGAGCCCATCCCACGGGCCTCTTGCCAAGAAGGACCCTGGGGAAACCCTGCCTGCGCCTGGGTGCCTTTTTGCCCCTGCAAATATGTTTGGCAGGAGGAGGGGAGCAGGGCAGAAACTCGGCCACCTGCCATGACACCTGGGCCAGGAGGCCTGTGGGCTGGCCCAGGGCGAGTGAGAGTTCAGGATGTGAGTGGATTTTTTCCCAGAAGTTTCTCAGGCGGGAGCTGAGGGAAAGTGTGGCAAGCTGGTGGTGTGCCACCTGAGTCAGCCTAGCTCTGGCAGGAGGTCAGGAAGTCTGGTACTAGGCAGGGTTTGTGTGTGTGCACATGTGTGTCCGCGTGCTCATGCGCCCTTATATGTGCCCATGGATAAGTGAGTGTTCACAGGTATGCAACGGGGACATTCATCTGATGCCTGATGCATGCCTGATACATACCGTCAGGACTAGAGGGAACAACCTGAGCCAAGAAGGGTGCCACGAAATATAAGACACACTCCTCATCATCAAAGATGACAAAATCAGAAAGAGAGAGAGGCCACTGGGGAGGCCATGTTGGGATGTAGAAAGAGCGTCAGAAATGGGACTTCAAATTCTGGACTGGACACGGACCCTTCCCCAGCTCTGAGTCACTGACTCGGAAATCCTCACAGTGCTACTTCATCTGCTGCCCTAAATAAATACTGTCTCCCCCACGCTGTACATGTGCAGGTGCCCTCTGGAACTGCAGCGTAAGATGTTACATAAATGCCTCTGAAGGTCCTGGGAGCCCACCTCTCCAGCCTGAATTCTCCACATCCTGATTATGTCATGCAGGGTGTTATGTCTTCATCGGAGCCAAGAAGGAACCTAGACCAGGACAGAGCCCAGTGGCAATCCACCAGCGACCTCCTGCCGTGTGGAAGTTGATCCCTAACACATTTTTTGAGTATGTATCTACATGCCAGGCCCCGTGGATTCAGACATGAGTAAGAAAGTCTCTGGTCTCACCCCATTCAGGGGGCGGTGGGAGGTGCTGTATGTAAGGGGACCCATGAGCAAGTTGGTTTTGCCAGAGCAGAAAGTGGCAGGGAAAGCAGCTGCAGAGGTGGGCAGAGCAGCTCATGGAAGGCCTTGGGGAGCGTGTTAATGAGGCTGGACTTCCCCCTGGACCACAGGAAAGGAACCCTCAATTCAGGGTTTTAAGCAGTAGTGACAGATTTGCATTTTATGTAGATTAGTGTAGCAAGTGTGTGATAGATGGATTTGAGGGGAATGAGCCAGAGGCAAAAGTCCAGTTAGATGGCAGAAGGTGACAGGATTGGGGAAATGGATCAGGATCAGGGCAATGTTAACCAGGTGAATTGTCTGGACCGTCTTCAATCACAGGCAACTCGAGGATTAGATAAAATGGTACAGGGAAGAAATGCGGCGTTTAGTAAACGCTCAACTGGCAAAAGAAGGAAAGAGATTGAGTGGCTTTGCAGGGCGGTTAAGAGCATCGCCTCTGGAGCCAGTTTTCCTGGGTTCAGACCCTCGCTCTCAGCTTCCCAGCTGTGGGACCTTGGGCAAGTGCTGGAGTGTCTCTGTGCCGCAGGATCCCTTCTGGAAAATGGAGCTGATAACTATCTCATGGGGCTGTCACAAAGATTCTATGGCCATGTAGCAAGGGTTTACACCAATGCTCGACACAGACTAAGTGCTGCCTAAGTGTTGGTTAAACGAATATAATGGTATTGCAGGAGGGGGAAGGGACTATGAATGAGTCCCACGTTTCCAGTTTGGGTGCTGAGTGGATGACAATGCCACTGAGGTGGAAACCTTGCATCCCCTGTGCCGCATCCGGGTTTGACAACTCCCCCTTCCCTGTGGCATCTGCGGGAGTTGCCCTGACCACAGAGCCCAGCTCCCTATCGGTAGCTGGTCCAGAGGTGAATACCTCATCCAAGCTAAGCCAGCACAGGCTGGGAATAATGGCCTCCAAAGATGTCCAAGGCCTCATTCCCGGAACGTGTGAATATGTTCCCTTGAATATGGCAGAAAGAGGTTTTGCAAATGTGATTAAGGTAAAGCTCTTAAGGTCTAAACTGTGTCCTGGATTATCCAGATGGGCCCAATACAGTCTAGATGGGTCCTCATAAGAGGGAGGCAAGAGGCTCGCAGTCAGGAGAATCAATGGGCGGAAGCTAAAAGGAAGCAGGTGTCACCTATTAAGAATGTTTTCACACTTAGAACCGCTCCAAACGGAATGTGCCAAATGGCCTTTATTAGAGGATTAACTAAATTATGCCACATTGATACAGCCAGGTCCTAAAAATGATATCCAAGGATTTAAGTTTATGAAGATGTTCCGCATAAAAAAAAGGGGGGGGGAGAGAGATGGAATAAAAAATTATGGATACACAATTCTATTTATATATGTCCAGAACAGGCAAATCCATAGATGTAAAAGAGGTTAGTGGGTGCCAGGGCGGAGGAAGGGGAGAACGGGGAGTGGCTGCTAACCCACACAGGGTTTCTTATGGGGTGACGGAACTCTTCTGGAATTAGGCTGCGCTGCCCTGGTCAGTGTGGCTCCGCTGACTTGAGTGTTTTCAGGTGCACCAAAGGTTTCGGGTTTGATCCGAGGTGGGGGTGAGAACCGGAGGCAATCAATCGATGTTTCTCTCTCACTCTCTCTCTCCCTTCCTCTCTCTCTAAAAGTCTGTGAACATGTGAGTATTAAAAACATAAATTAGATAGTGTTAATAGTTACGCAACCTTGTGAATATCAAAAACCATGAATGGTATATCTGGGTGAATTTCATAGTACGTGAATCGTATCAAGAAAAACAGTATAAGGAATAAAAAGACTGTAATACCTATGGGTACATACAATATGTAATTGTATATAATAAGGAATATTATGCTTAATTTTTAGAAACCATACACACACAACCCAATTTGTAAACTATATCTCTGCATCCATATGGTGCAGAAAAATTCTGAAAAGAAATACAAAGTGTTAGCTATATTTTATAGGGTAGTGGGGTGATTTGCTATCACAAATTTTACATAATAAACAGTATTTCTATTAGAATCAGAAAAACTTTTATAAAAATGGGACTGGGCTGCCTGTTGAGGTGACAAGCTTCTTTTCATGATAAATATTTCCATAAGTTTGAGAATCACCAGATGTGAATATTTGCACTAGGAGTTTGACCTATAATGTATGGCCCTGTCCTTTTAACTGAGATATTATAATTTTATAATTACCTTTTCATTTCTTTATTTTAATAATCCATTATCTCAAATCTTGACTCTGGTACAGTCTGTGGGGGGGAAAAAATTCATCTTTTACAGTAACTAAAGAGGAAAAAAAAAAGGGTCACAACTCGAAGGGTATATTAAGACTCAAAAAGGGAAAGGAAATTAGTTTAAAAGCAAAGTGTACATGCTTATAAACAGCCGGAATAAAAAGATCATGTTGCACCGTACAATTTAAGAAATGATCTGACTAGAGGAGAAGACTTGAATTTTCCCTTTCATTTTTGTAACTGTGAAAATAAAACTTTAAAATGTGACATTTTAAATAGCCTCTGAATGTGTAAATACACTCACTCCAAAGGTTGTTGACACACAGGCAGAACATAAGTCTTATGAGGAAAACTGCCACCTTTTTTAAGCCCAAGTTCAGGAACTGGCAGCCACGAGATGGGAAAGCCAGCCAGCTCCGCGGCCTAGTCAGCCTCCGGTGGGTGCTGGAGTGTGAGCAACTCCTCCCTCTCCCTGGCAGAGGGCTGAGGGCAGTGGGAGAGATGCACCAGGCTATAAAAAACTTCTGTTTTATTTCCTTCTAAGGCATCCTGAGTCACTGGGTGCTCCAGCCCCCAGGGCCCAGAGAAGTACAGCTCAAATCGGAAATGTGTGCATGTGTCTTTCCTGAGCCAGAGCTGCTGAAAAGCCAGATGATGTCACTTGAACTGATTCTCTTACAGGCTGAGTTGTAGCTTCCTATTTCCGTCCTGAGAGGACGGTGAAAGTCACTTAATGATCAGTTTCTCTGACCCACGTTCCAATATTACATCAGTCTCAATAGCAAGCTTACCCTCCACTCCACCCCCACAACACAGAGCTGCTGAGACTTTTTTTAAAATCCCACTTGTCATCTCAAAGCATTTGGCACTCCTACACTATTTTGCCTCCCACCCTTTAGGCTGCAGTTTCCATTTAAACACCAAGTGATGCCAACCTGAGTTGGTCAGAATCCTAGAAAGCCACAGGTAGAAGGTGCCTAGTCCAGTAACCTTATTTTACCAAGGCAGGAAACTGAGGCCCAGAGAAGGTGAGAGACCATGGCTACGGAGGGACAGAACCAAAAGAAGCCAGGCTGTCCCCAGTGGCATCCCCATCCTTCTAGTCCCAGATCCTGTATCTGAGAGGGCCTATTTAAACGCTCTCTGGAGATGTGTCTCAAGCTTTGTGGCCAAAGCACGGCTTACCCTGTGATCACTCCCTTTCTTTACAGCCCTCTCCCTGCTTCTGTGCAGAGCGAGAAAGGACACGGGCCAGGTGGCTGGGAAAAGACCCTTCTGGAAACAGGTGGCAGCCAGAAGGCCTTTCCTGTTAGAGGAGCTTGTCTGGGACATCACTGATGAATGGGGAGGTGCCAACTCCACGGTTGTAGAGTTGTAGCCACTCCATTTTCCTCGGCTACCCTGCTCTTGACATGGCAAAGCTACGTGTTTAGGTCATTTAAAATTCCCTTGTTTTTTTGTCAATCATCACCCAAAGATATTTTTCCATTTATTTTCAGAGTACGAGGGAGGAGAGGAGCACACGAGAGAAACATTGATGTGAGATAGATCAACTGGTTGCCTCCCACAAGTGCAGTGACCGAGGCAGGGCTGGAACCTGCAACCCAGGTACATGTCCTTTACCAGGAATCGAACCGGAGACCCTTTGGTGTACGGGCACTCTAACCACTGAGCCACACCAGCCAGGGCCCCATCTTACTCTTAAAAGTGTACTCCTTTCTACAATTCCTGAAGACTTGGATTAACATTGAGGTTAAAGGGAAATCAACCGTTTTATGGTGTACGTGTTCTGCACAAGGCAAGCCTGGATACATAGTAGGCCAAGAGATTGTGTTAAAACGTCGGTTAACATCCAAACTACTTAAAATTAGAATAAGGCTGCACTAGGCTGTGTATTTCTGGGCCCTTGCCTACCAAGCTAGAGCCTAGGTGGAATTACACCCGTGGGCAGGTACATCTTGTTCACTGAGTGAAGGGATTGGAAGCTACGCAAACTAAAAACCTACACAGTTCGCAGTTAGAGATGAAAGGCTGCAGAAATGTTTATTGAATACAGTGCCAGGTTTATAAATAAAACTTATTTACAATTTCCATAGAGTTGGTCCCCCATCAGAGAGGTGGTAAAATCTCCAAACAGTTTATCTTAAGATTTACAGAAACGTTCAAGTACATCTCCTTTGCAAATCGCCACGGTGAAGGGAAACTTCAGTAACAAAAGAACTACCACCATCTTTGCTACAGACGTGTTGAATGAACATTGTAATAGATCTGGAGAAAGAACACGCGCCCCACCCATGCCACTACCTTCTCACTCCAAGGGATACAGACAGCAAAGTGTCTCCTACAGGACAACTTCAAGGGATAAAAAAAGAAAATAGTCATTGTTAGCTGAAGGGATAGATTAAGACACATTCGTGGAATCTAGTCACTGCCGAAAGGATAAATTTAGGATATACAATAAAAGGATTATTTGAGATATACAGTAATTAGTTCGAATATTTAAAATAATTGAATGAACAAAGAGCAGACTGACCAAATTTACATTCTTTGTTTAGGAAGACGTTCCCAGTATGCTGAGAGGCCAATAATATGCTGCTACTCTGACAGGCCACAGCAGTGCAGGGCCTACTGGACAGCCACTCATTACAATATGGTTACAAGTACAGTCAGACATGCATTTATAAAGAGAATATAAAAATATGTACAGTAGCTAATTTTCAATGTGTTTAAGTTGCTGAAAGACACCAATTAAAGTGTGCAAAAATTCATTTGTCAAAAAATCAGAAAAAGCCTTCCTTGGCAACAGTGCATTAAAAGCCCATCTGAAATATCAAGATACATTTGCCTTGCTCAACACCTACCCCAAACAGATGGAGAACGAAACTATGAAAGTGCCAAGTACTCAGCAGTTTTTTATGGCAAGTCTCAGGCTCAAGCGGGATGCCAGTTAAACTAGTCACTTTATATATATAAATATATATATGTATATTTATAGAGCAGTTAGAAGTAGGGGGCAAGAGTTTACAGGAAGGTGCTAACCAACTTAAAAAATACTGCCACAACATCCAGCTATTTCCTCTCTCAAATTCACACAGACTGCGAACACCTAACCCCTGGCTGGTCGTCCCCTCAAATGCCAGAGGAAAAAGGCTCCAGTGGACTCAGCCGCACCTCTGCGCCAAAAACCGCCGCAACACGGCAGTCCCTTGGGGAAGAGCTTCTGGTTCCCACACAGGATCCTGGCCCTATCAGAATCTGGTTTCAAAGGCAGTCTTTTAGGAAAGACCGTGGGACCACTGAAATGGAGTCCACCCAGCTTTTAGAAAAAGACTTGGTTGAAAGGGTAAGATAGAAGACAAAGTTTTCAACAAGTGACCCCCAGCCCTCTTTGAAACTACCCAGAAGTCATCTGCCACAGGCCTGAGACTGTGTCAACAGTCAGGCTATTGGACCTCCCTGCAAGAAACAACCAGGTCAATACTTTATTCAAACCAGGAGCCCTCGGTACTCCTATCTCACCAGAATCCCCAAGGTATTCTTAGGTGATCCTTCCAGAGTCAGGAAAGCATGAAAGCCAAGCCTAGCTCATGACATGAACCTGCCTTTTACCAGAGTCTAAGGACCAGCCGCAGAGGCAGTTGGGCAGGCTCCTCTCCACTGCTCTGACCCACCCCTCTGGCAGGAAATCTAACAAGCTGCAAAATGCCAGAAAGACGGGGAGTAGGAGAGGGAGAAGCCAAAGGGTCTCTATAAATCAGCCCTGAATGCACCCATTTGGCTGCCAAGAGCTTCTCGCTGCCTCGCAAGCAGCCTGCCACTGTTCCCTGGCAAATTAAAACCTCCCACACAAACACTCAAAACCCAAACCTCCTTGCTAATAAGATACAACCAGTTAACACCCTGAAAAATGCACATCCAGCCTTCATTTCAAAGAGTTCTGCAAAATTCAACATGCCTTCAAAGGGGCTTTTTAAGCAGACCAATCCCACTGCAAAGACCAGTACCAGCATCTTCGTTTTGGTTACAGGTTTATAATTAGACACAAGATTCCCTCCTGGGTGGTTTTTTACTTTTAAGCTGAGGGCTACCATTAGTTCTACATGGGGGGAAAAAGCAAAGTCAAGTCAAGTTTTTTAAAAAAGTAAAAGGCGGCTAAGGTGGATATAATCATAACTTAAAAATTGTGAATCAAAAGGTGACTGGTAGTGTCTTTTAGACATGAAGAGACTGGCTTAGAAAAGTGACTACTGCTTCTACCACACACAGCGAGGATTGAATTACAGACACACTAAATCATGTCTCTTGCACAGATGGTCTCAAGTAGTTACATAAAACAGGTAATCAGCAGCACAACTGAGACGAACCCCTAAATACATGCTTGAGAGAAAGTGGTTTTTTTTTCCTTCATTAAGAGCTCCACTGCCTGAATAATCATTAAGTTACCATGATTCACTGTTCCCCCTCCCCCTGGTGAAAACACAATAGACCTACATGTCCATAAACATGATGAAGCAGCCAGTATTTGCTTAGTTTTAGGCAAGGTCTCAGCTCAGAGGTTGGTGCTGGGATGCTGGGAGGGAGGGAGGGAAACCCAATGCTGGGTTGGGGCAGTTAAAGGTGCACTGGCCTCCCCTCCAACTGCCTTGTCCCCGTTTAGATCTCAGCTTTACAACGCATTTAACACCACTTTAAGTTAATGGTCTTTTTATTGGAAAAAAAAATAAAAAGACTAGCATTTACAACTTGGAATGGACATAAATTGTAGTTTCTTGAACAGCAATGTTGATGGTTGTGCTGAAGTCCACAGCCACAGCCTACCTCTGCTGGCTCCAAGTCATGGTTCAGAAGGTTTTAAAAACGGAGAGTCCAAAGATGCTCCCTTGGTAAAAGTTTCGTTTTAAAAATTTGTGTGAATGGTGACAGCCTGACACCCATTTCGCTCTAAGTACAATGCAGACAACGCTAAACCAACCAACACACGTGGGGCATGCCACCAGGATGTGTCACCGTCACCATGGGTCGGGGCACAAGAGGGACCATCCTGTTAGTGGGTCTACGTCTAGACAGTTTATTCTTCAACCATTTTTCTACACACATTCTGAGGTAAACCAATTTTAAATGTCTGCTTTCAGCAAACCAGCTATGACAATTTATACTAACAAACTGAACTAGAACCCATTTGAATAGGTTTTGAATGTTTTTTCATTTTTCGTTTTTAATACAAATGCCTGACTGTGCTCAATTGTCAAGCTGCATGCATGAAAAACTGGCCAGCCCAAACAGTGTCTTAATCATTAGCAAATGGAGCTGCAAGGAGTCCACTGAGTGCTTCCTTATCATTAAGGTAGTACAAGGATTTATATTGTAAAACTGATGTGTAGCTTGATCTTTAGGGGACAGGACCACCAACCAATACATGCAGATTTTTTGTGTGTGTGGACAGAAGGTACTTTTGACATTCAGTTTTGCTATATAGAAACAGAATGAGGAAATGATTTTTTTTTTTTTTTTGCAAGAGGTAAGTAAAAGATTCAATTTGATTCTTCTAGAGGGGGGGGAAGGTTGAAAGTAGGTCTTCATTTTGCAGTCATCATCTGTACGAATTCTGAAAAGACAAATGATCATAACTTTCAGTTATCTTCAAAAGCTTTATGAACACATCTTTACTCTGCATTAAAAAAACCAGTGACTGTCTAGTGAAGCAGTTAACTTGTTTATAGATTCCGAAGGGAAGACCACTGAAAACTAAGCTGAAGAAACGCAGTGTTTACCTTCATAGTTGACTTGTCCGTCTCCGTCAATGTCTGCTTCTCTGATCATTTCATCTACTTCTTCATCTGTTAGTTTTTCCCCTAAGTTTGTCATGACATGACGCAGTTCTGCCGCACTGATGTAACCATTTCCGTCCTGTGAACATTCAGCAATTGTTACTAATGGGGGATGATAGTGGTTTGTGTGGGCAAGTAGGTCTTTTGACCTCTCAAGTTACTGCCAACTCTGCTCTCGTTGACAATTCTCCGATCTCCAGTTCCCACCTCTACCCACTACATACACGCAGTTGGCAAAGGCAGACACACAGGGGCTTTTCAAAAGCTATGAGAAATTGAAAGTAACGATCAAGAAACTAGGTTCAAATTTTCTCAGCTATTTCTTCTGCTTGCTCTTACTCGATAAGGTTACTGCAATAAGTCGGGATACTTGAAAGTGAGATTTCAGAGGCTCGGGCAGTTAGGTAAGTTTTTCTAACTAGGACAGATTGTTGAAGCTTTTAGAAACGATAGCAGAAAAGCAGTACTTAAGTACCGTCTGCAATGCAGACGCAGGATTACCTTGTCAAAGACTCGGAATGCCTCACGGATTTCTTCTTCACTGTCTGTATCTTTCATTTTTCTAGCCATCATAGTCAAAAATTCTGGGAAGTCAATGGTGCCATTGCCTCAAATTAAAAAACAAAAAGCTTACGTAAAATAAGTGCTCCAACAATGCTCCGCTGCAGTAATGATTTTAGAACCACTTTATAGAATGGCAAGCGCTTGCTAGGACAAACGGGTAAATTATTTTATTAGGTTGAACCACTTATAGGTCTAAACTTTTGAAATGCTTCACAGGGCAATTGCACATGAGTCACATAATTCAAACTAATAATCAGTGCCCTGGGTAGCATTTAAGGATGCAAAGGAAAACAGCATATACAGAACCTTTACCACAGAAGGGGGATGTACAATTCAGGACAAAAAAGCTTACAGCACTGCAGGCTGACTCTTTCCACCCCCAAGGGAAGCATTCCAGATTGTCTCCGCCCCGCCCCTCCGCTCCCCTCCAAGCTAGGGCGATCAATGGGATCCAACTCTGCCTTGGCTAGTGATGCTGGTCAAGGCCTAGATTTGGGCCCCCAGAGATGACAAGGATCATGAGGGGAAAACTGACTTTATTATGCCACGGACCATAAAGCTTTAGAAAGTCTTCTCCAGGGGGCATTTCTCAGCCACGTTATGATAAGTCACCTAATCGTTTTCTCCCCACTCAGTATCTTTATTTCCCATTAAGCACAAAACTCAGAAGTGTTTTCACAGCTCAGATCATTAACATTAGAAAACTGTGTCAAAGCAATCTGTCCTATGGCCAGTATTACAAACAACTCCTCTAAAACCAAGAGTTAGGTGAACAGGCCAAAGACAAACCACCTGATTAACAATGTAACTTGAATTAAATGGAAACAAAGTTAAATTAGAAGAAAAAAGCCTTAGGTCAAGTTACTAATTTTCACCAGTACGTTTAAATCAAAACAGTAGTTCAGAGATCCCTTCAAGTTCTTTTGGCCTCCAAAATTTAAAGCATTATTAATATGCACACAAGTCCATATTAATTATTTAGTGTGCTCACAGCCAAGTGGAGATGTATGTCCTTAGGCATCATCATATTTATTCACTGCGAATACTAGATTCTGTCACAAGGACCTAACCCCCCTTGTTCCATACAATCTCAGAGAGCCCAATATACTCTGCTAATCCCGAAGCCCAGTTTCACAGGGTTTACACAAAATAGGAGACACACCCCATGTTCCCAGAAAGCTGATCACTTTAGCAAACTAGAGAGAACTATGTACAATCTCTTTTTCCAAAACAATATTAAGGCTGAAAACAGTCTTTAGAAGTAGTTTGAATGGGCTAAAACCATCGTTAAAGAATTTAACCAAAATCCCTGCTTCTAAATGCATGTTACCAGACAAGTGTAACTCAACTGCATCACCTTTTGAAACTCTACTTTTTTAATGACTACTATCAAGTCCATCATCTAGAAAGTAGTCTAGATCCAAACTGTTTGTTCTTAGGTCACCTTTTAAAAATGTACTATGTTCTACAATGTTACATAGTATATTTACTAGTAATATATATGGTTTCAGGAGGGGGTGAGCTCAAAAACTATTTACTGATGGAAGTGAGCAATAAAAGGTCTACTGTCCACTGTTCTAGAGTCCAGAAGATGACTAATTGGTGACCAACTGCTACAGGGGTTACTGCTTGTTCCTTCCTGCTCCATGCCTCACACATCTCCTCCTGTTAGGTTATGTATATCTATTCCCTACAGTTATCATGTACCCCCACCTCCAAGCCTCACAAGAGCTTCAAAATTCTCCTCAACAAACACATCTACAGCTCACACTGTATCCAATTCTGTGTTAATGTCTAAGAATGCTCTTCACCCACTTCACTTAAGGGTCTTTCTCCTCCTCTTAGAGACAATAAGCTTTTTTAAAAAGGTCTACGGCTATTTTTTACTTCCCCACAGAATTCAGTGCAGACTTACGGGCCAGTTGATAAGAGACTGAGCTGTAGGTCACGGCAGGTAGAAAAGAACAATACAGTGATCTGATCCAGGAAACGTTCTAGTCAGTGAAAGGGGCAAAAGGCAGGCCCATAATCTCCTATTTTAATTGCCAGTGGCCGTAAGGCAACCACAGAAAGGATCTTGGCACATTTATTTTGCTCTGGGGACCTGAAAAGCAATCTCATAACATGTCTGAACTTGAATTACACAACACTGGTACTCATTCATAGTTCTAAAGCTCTTACCGTCAGCATCCACTTCATTGATCATATCCTGCAATTCGGCTTCTGTTGGGTTCTGACCCAGTGACCTCATGACAGTGCCAAGTTCCTTTGTTGTGATGGTGCCATCGCCATCTTTGTCAAATAGGGAGAAAGCTTCCTTGAATTCTAAAAACAAAAGTTTACCTTTTAGAATGAATGTCTTTACCCAACCCAGCCACAATACACACTTCTCTGGGGCTTGCCAAAGCAAGCTGTCCACGGTGTGCAAGCTAACAGAAACTGCCTAGTCTTTATCTACTGAAATAAAGACTACAATAGTCCTGTTGGACTGGCCTACAGCAGTCCATAGAGCAAACACTGCTCCTGTTAACCAGCTCCATAAAACCACAATATTCTCACATTTTTAAAGAAGGCTAAGCTTGGCCCAGCCGGGCGTGGCTCAGCAGTTGAGTGTCGACCTAGGATCCAGGCGATCGGGGTTCCATTACCGGTCAGGGCACATGCCTGGGTTGCAGGCTCGATCCCCAGTCGGGGGCATGCAGGAGGCAGCCGATCAATGACTCTCATCACTGATGTTTCTCTCTCTCCCTCTCCGAAATCAATAAAGATATTTTTTTTTTTTTTAAAAAAAAAGGCTAAGCTTGAACACGTTTAAATTAGTCCTATATGACAAGTGAAGACTGGTCCATGTGTTCCCTTAAGGTCCCTTCCTGTTAAATTTCTATAGCCATAGAACACATCATTTCATAGCAACATGACGGTTACTAAGATGTACATTCCCAGGTAACCAGTGTGTTCTCTCTACATGGCATTCAGAATATTCCAAAGGCGTTCCTGACTTCCTAAGGAGAAACTATCTCAAAAAAGTCCTCCAGGGAACATTAAAATCTGAACACAACTCCCTTCCCAATTATTATAATGGTCCTAATACTTATTTTCACTCATTCCCACAGATTTTAGAGTATCAAACACAGGTTTCACGGCGGATTTCTAAAAGACCTGGGGCATAAAAATTCTGAACTACATTTCTGAGTAGTAAACTCATTGAAGCCTCATTATATGCAAAACCTCGCACACCATGAAAACATAGTTGGCTACTCCAGAGTGTAACAAATGGATATTCTTAGTTCCACTAACTTCCATGTGTCTCCAAAATGCTGGCAAGGAGTAACATCTGACCTAAATATTTCTGCTTTTTTCACTTATACAGATTCTTAGAAAACTGTTCAGATTATAGGGGAGAGGGGACAGAGGAGTCACCAAAACTGACTGGTGCCTAGTTCTGGCCTAGTGGGGACGACTCCCTGAAGTCATCAACTTACCAGCAATCTGCTCTTCAGTCAGCTGATCAGCCTACACAGAGAAAGAAAAGGTCATAATTCAGTCTACAGCACTGAGATCAACACCGTTGCTCCAGTTATACTTTTAATAGTGACCTTTGGTCAATATTTATAATATAACAACTGTTTGAAAACTTTGAGCGCTGTCATTTAACGAAAACAACTAAAATAAAAAACTCTTTATGCTATTTTAAAAATAAAGAATGACAAGGAAGCGACAGCTCCCTCTGGGTTTTCTTTTCTGGGCCTAGGGTTGTGTGCAGTGAGGTCTAACTAGGAAGGGTCAAGTCATGATTTGAAAAATGGCACCTCTAGTGGCAAAGGGTCCCCAGCATAGGCTGCAGCAGCAGACGCTGAGAAAGAAGAGCGCCACCTGCTGCACCAGGACTGCTGCAGTCCCCGCTTCCACCCGAGCAGCCACCGGCCTGACGCTGCTGTCACCGCAGCCAGGATCTTGTCCAGGGGCAGGCTTTTAGCGCACCTTGCGCATTGCTGCGGGCGCTCCAAATCTCCAAACTGGTGTTACATAATGGCACTGGTTGGATTACCAGGCTTTTACATCCATTTTATGAGATATAATTAAGAAGAAAAAAATAAATACACCACAAAGGGTTAGCCTACTAACTTCATTTCCATGTAATAAATGCTTTCAATCGTTTAAATTAGGCAGTTATTTGTTAAAAGTCCACCATTTACAATGGCTAATGCCCTCTGTTAAATTATCCTGACTCAAAAGCCAGGGGGAAAAAATGGAACCTTCTGTAACTGAGCTGTTACAAAACTGCAAATACTAAGCACACCGAAAACTACACAATTATGAGACTATACCTTCTCTTTTTGGGAGAGGAGGAACTTTGCTGGATATTTACCTACCTTCAAAATGACATAAGAGCTGCTCATAATGAACACTTTAAGGGGGTGATAGTGGGCACGGAGATAACTCTCACTGCAATACTGAACCTGTCTCCAGCCAGGGGAATTCGAGATCTCAAGGAGAGCTAATACGTATTTTTATTTTAATGAAGGACACCTAATGAAGCCAGCTACAAAAGAAGTCCTAACAGAAGGCTGACGGTGTTAAGTTTATTCTAACTCTTAAATGAAAACTTTCACAAATAGGAACGGTGTTCCAATATACTGAAAAACTTTTTTTATATTAGAACTGGGTCTTCCTTCCTTTCTACCCTTGTGCCTGTCAAATAGGTTTCCTTTATATCAAAGGAGGGAGACACGATGATTTATGTAACGCCAGCGCTACGTCTGTCTTGTACAACAGGAAGCACTGCCACACCTTGAAAGAGAAGCTGTCACCCTTACCGGGGAGCACAGTCCCACCCCGCGGCAGAACTATCGTGTTAGCGAGGTTATTGGGAGCAGCAGCCTTCCTCGACCAAGAAATATCGCCCAATCGCCCTGGCCTAAGGAACAAGGGTGCTCTGAAACTGCAAGGGGGCCATCTCCCTAGCCAGCCAAGCCAGAAAACGCAGTGGGTGATGTCAGCCTCAGGGAGGAAGGGGGCCGTGGAGAACACACCCAGCAAGGCGCACAGGCGCATCTGGCAATCTAGAAGCTGCAGAGAAAGCGGAAACGTGGAGGGCATCTCCCTGCGGACTGGGAAGTGGCGCGGAGTGCGGAAACGCCGAGCCGGGGGCCGGGCAGGGGAGCGCGCCCCAAGGGCAGGCGAGGTGCAAGGGGGTGGCCCGCGCGGGGGTGGGAGCCGCCCCTCACCAGCCAGGGCGACCTCCCACTCCCAATCCGGGGCCGCGGCGGGCGAGCACAAAGCCCGCCCTGCACCTCCCACCCCCTCCAGCTCCCCCAGGCGGCGAGCCCGCCACGCCGCCTCCTCCCGGAGCAGAAACTTTGCGTCTCTAATGGAAACCGAGCCGCGCGCCAGCTCCCTCCTCCCCCGCCCCCCCCGCCCCCCCCCGCCCCCCCCGCCCCAATTAGCGCCAACCCAGCGCCTCCCGCGGGAAGGGGCCTCCGGGTATACAGCGGCTCCAGCACCCCCGGTCTGCGCCCGGGGGTGAGGGGGCTGCAGGGGTGCGAAACTGGGAGACACGAGTCCCGGCCCCACCGCAGGGCCCCACCCGGGCGCAGGGCGGCCTGCCCGCTGCTTCCGCCCTCCGCCCCCCACCCCTCGCCTTCCTGCCCCCACCCCACCCTTCCCCGGTTCCTTCCTTCCCAGCCCACGCCCGCGCCGCGCCCCCCGGGAGGTAGGAGGGGACGGCGGCTGAGAAACAGTGCCCGGCGGGGTCGGCGGGGAGGGGGGGGCAACACTGACGGCGCCCCCCACGCCGGGCTGGAGCTCTGTGCGCCACCCTCTCGCCCCGGCCCATTCATTCGCCCCGGCCCGCTGGACGGGCAGCCTCCAGCCTGGGGAAGAGGCGGTTGGGTGGAGGGGGCTGGTGCCCCGCACCGCCCGGCTCCCCCGCCCCCCCGGGTCCCGGCCGAGGCGCCGCGCTGCGGACAGCCCGGGTGCGGCGCGCTGGATGCAGTGGTGCGGGGCTGGGGGAGGGGGTGGATGCGGAAGCCCCGGTGCCGCTGCAGCCAGAGCCCCTGGAGGACCAAAATTTAAGCGAGCATCGCTGGCCGAGGAAACCGAGATGCAAATCCGAAATGTATCCTTTTTAACCGCAACTGCTCCGTAATGCCCGGGAAGAAAGGGGAAATCCCACCCAAAAAAAGCAAAAAAGGAAAAAAACTCGAACTAAAAATTTGTAAAGAAACCACGGGCAGGCAGCTGCTACGCCGGCATTTGCCTTCCCCGACCTACCATGGTGCGCAGGAAGGAGAAGGACCGAGGGTGGCCGCACCAGCGCGGGGCTGTGACGGCGGGGTGCCTCCGCTGCTGCTAAGGCGCGCTGTGCGCTGAGCGCTGTGCCGCTGCCGCCGCCGCCCGACTGCGAGTAACGGCGCCGCCGCGAGACTCCCAGCACAAATGCCGAAGCGCGCCCCTGCGCGCCCTGCAATATATACGGCGCCCGGTATCCCTCCGCCGCGGCCGCGGCCGCCTCGCTGCGAGCGGCGGTCTCGCACACGGCGCCGCCGCGAAGGCCGGGCCTCGCCGCGTGGCCCCGCCCCCGGCGCGCCCGGCCTCTCGCCGCCCTCTGCGCGCCCGCCGCCGCGGGCCTCGGCTCCCGGAGACGCGCGGGGCCGCGGGGCGGGCCCGTCCCGGCTGCGGCGGGGACCGAGCGCCTGCCTAGCCCGCACCAGAGGCGGCCCTGGGCTTCAGAAGCCGCCCGCCGCTCACCCCGCCCGAGACCCCCCAGCCGCCCACGCTCCGTCCCCATCTCCTGCCCCGCCGCTGGGGCGCCGGGTCCTGGGGCAGGGGCGGCCGCGGGAAGCTGGGAGCAGGACAGAGGCGTTGACCGCACACCTTCAGCTTCCCGGGGAGAGGGGTCTCGAAGGGGCAGAGCAGTTTATCTCGGGCAAAAAATTTGTTGGACGTTTTCCTTCTCAAAATTTGAAGCAGTATCTGAGACAAATTATATGTGCTCAGTTGCCATATCTACCATGCTCATGTGCTTAGCCACTCTTAATGTTTTTACGTTTCCACTGATTTTTTTTGGATCCCTGAATAATATCTCTCCCCTACTGTTCTGTTCTCTTTTTCTGATGGAAAATACTATTATTCATCCTGACTGCAGTCTCACTAAAACTAACGTACCTGTACATCTTCTATAGACCTTAAAACCCATGCTTTGATTATTTTTCTTAATTTTCCTGATCCTGAGAGGGATCAGCTCTTTATTCATAAATCCAGAGACGCAAACAACGAAAAAATACTTGGAATCCCTCAGAGTACAACTGGAACACACAGCTACTTGATTCTACTGTGGAGCTAAACTATATGTTAACCTACAATCTAGATTATATTCATTTTTAAATAGTATTTTAATCTTTAAATTTACTAATGTTTTCAATTTTTCTGTAAATTAGAAAAAAGGACAATTCCAGCTATTGATTTGAAGCCTCAAACTTGTAAAAAGAAGGAAAAAAAGAAATCTTGTCCAAACGAAAGGAATCGCTGCAGCTTCCCTTCTCCCCAAGGCAGAACACATTGGACCTTTTGTTTACAGGGCCTGGGCAACAGTTGCAGTTACCATTTGCTTACACACAGCAAAGTGTGGACTGACAAGCTCCGCTCCAAAGGGCTTGGCTTGGTTATGTTTGTTTCTGGCTTTGGCAAAATCTGCAGAAAGATGTTTTAAAAGAATGGGAAATGTTCAGGCACATTGCAGATGCCACAGGACTTCTGGGGTAACCTCAGGCAATCATCTGCGGAGCTGTTCTGACTTTTATGTTCCTTCTAGAATGCCGCAGAGAGGGTGAACCTGCTGTTCAGCAGAAAGGCTGGAAAAAGAAAAAAGAAAGGGGAAAAGCCAGTGAACCTTCCCTCTGCAGATTAGAAAGACATTACTTCACAAATCATCATCATCGTCATCACCATTCTGTGCTCACTGAGGGAAACTTGAATGGGAATAAAGTGTATATTTTAATGGGAGAGTTGGAAATAGGGAGAGAGAGGAAAGGGGACTAATACAAAGTCAATTTAAAGGATATTCAATAATCCAGTGCGTTACAGTGTAAATAGCCAAACATCATTGAAACTGCTTCATTCCTAAAGGAGTTTGTATTCTTCTACCAGGTTCCTCACATAGTAGTTAATTAAATACATTTTAAAACATGAAATATATTGTATAAGTAGGAAATAATGGCCTAGAAATGAAATGTATTTAATTATTAAGGATTCATTATCTTACAATATTCTTTCATTCCTTATCATTATTTTGGTTAAATTACTACAGTCTATGGTTTTGAAAACCAGGCATTCTCTAAAACAGTATTTCTCCCTCTGTCATTTAACCTGTTTCACTCAAATAAAATAATTTCCATGACTTTACTTGCTAAAAACAGAATCATTTTACTTATTACAGTAAAATTCATTATTCTGATTCTTCATATTTACCATCTAGAGTTATCTTCTGGTAATTTTTAAATGTATCAAATCACATCTTGGCTTTCAAGTCTATTGGGTTTATAATGAGGTCATACTTTATTCAGTTTTATGGTTAGTTTGCCACACTGAAATATAAGAAGGTCAAGTGACTTGCCCAAGATCTTACCATGAGTCAGGATGGAGCATAAAATAGAGCATGAGCCCTTATTCAGGCCTCTAATCTTAGATATTACTAAAATCAATATTTCACATTTTTTAACATACAATGTGAAGGATTTGCCTACTTCATGAAGCAGATTCTTCTAACAACTTAGATGATCACAGGGTTTTCATTAAAGTCAAATACAGCTGACCCTTGACCAACACAAAGGTCACAGTTTGAACTGCGAGGGTTCAATAAATGCCTATACTGTTGTGAGTCCACTGATGCAGAGGGCTGACTATATGCATTGATCTGCGTCATTTTTATATTGATGACTTGATTTGGGTTTCTGCAGGATGCCCTGGAACCAATCCCCCATGAATACCAAGGGACAACTTAAGTTTTGGGTGCATCAAAAGTTACACTCAGATTTTCAACTCCCCATGAAGCCGGCACCCCTAACCTCCATGTTTATCAAGGGCCAACTGTACAGTAGGCCCCCCTTATCCACACTTTCACTTTCTGAACTTTTAGTTACCCACAGTCTCCTGCAGCCCAAAAATATTAAATGGAAAATTCCAGAAATAAACAATTCATAAGGTTTAAATTGCATGCTGCTTTGAGTAGCATGATGAAATCTTCAGAGTTCCACTTCATCCTGCCTGGGACACGGCTCAGCCCTTTGTCCAGCGTATCTACGCTGTATAAGCTCCCCACCTGTTAGTCACTTAGTGGCTGTCCGGGTTATCAGATAGACTTGCAGTACCACAGTGCTTGTGTTCAAGTAGCCCTTATGTTACTTAACAATGGCCCAAAGAGCAAGAGTAGTGATGCTGGCAATTTGGATGTGCCAAAGAGAAGCTGTCAAGTGCCTCCTTGCCCTGGCTGGTGTGCTCAGCTGGTTGGAGCACTGACCCCTGCACTGAAGGGTCAAGGGTTAAATTCCCAGTCAGGGCACATACCCAGGTTGTGGGTTCGATCCCCAGTTGGGATGGGTGCAAGAGGCAACCAATCAATGTTTCTCTCTCACATCGATTTCTCTCTCTCTCTTTCTCCCTTACTCTCTAATATCAGTAGAAACATATCCTTGGGTGAGGATTAAGAAATAAAAGTTAAATGTGCCTCCTTTAAGTGAAAAGATATATATATATATAGGTGAAAGCATAGTATATATAGGGTTCGGTACTACCTGCAGTTTCATGCACCCACTGGGGGCCTTGGAACATAATGCCCACAGATAAGGGGGGACTACTGTAGCCTCCTATAAGTGAATCAACTTCCTAATTTATGGAGAGATCAGCAATCAAGAAAATAAGCCACATTATTATATATCATAACTTACTGAGAACCAAGTCTATGGAATGTGTCATGATATTGAGAGAAAATGATTATTATTTGTTATTTAAATAAAATAATGTTAAATAGGACAAGAGTAGGAAGAATGTAGCCCCAAACCCGAATCTCAGGTTTGAATATCATTTCTGTTACTAACCAGATCACTAGAGTCCAACAGCACCTTGATAACTGTCCACCATTTGGTACGCCCTACCTCACTAGCCATCTCCAATAGCCAGAACAGATTCTTGCTGCTTATGTGTGGATTTACACTTTATTCAGCGTTATACAGGATTATCATAAAAGCTTTACTATCTTATCAACAACAAAATACCTAATTATTTTTCCATTTAAAATTTTGCTATTATCTTTTTTCCTATTATCATTTATGAATGACTCATAGGTAAATAATACAATGAGAATTCTAACATTAAATTTAAATTTGAATAGATGTTACCATCAGAACAGAACAAGCAAGGGTTAGCCCGTGACTTCATACCAGGAGGAAAACATGATCAACTTTAGCACAGAGGGTGTCTTTAGCATCCCATAGTTTCAAGTGACTCATAACCAGACCGCATGTCCTGCTGTGTGTTCCAGCTCGCAGTGTTCATCAATATATTTAGTTAATGGTCTAAAGTGCAGTCTTTCCAAACAGCACTATTCACCTTGCCTGTGTGCCCGGTTCTCAGGGTCTTTTCTTTAAATACTTCCCTTTGCATAGCAGAGGACACCTCTCGCCCTCCATTCACAGAGCTCGTGCTTGTTTTGCTCGTAGCTGTGGTGATGGATTTGTACTAGTCCCTCTCTGGCCTGGTCCACCCTTGTGACCAAGGTCATGAATATGCAACACAGCAAGGGGTCAGGGACAGAGAACAGAACAAAATAATGGACCATTAATGAGACTGGACCCAGGAGTCGGGCCTCATTAGCTCTGTGCTTTGACCTGCTGAGCTCTTGTCACAAGCAACAAATGGTTAGACAGGCTTAGGGACCAAGTACATGAATTCAGACTTTAAATACCCAATGGGATAAGATCATAGTTTTTGTGCTTTAGTTGTTTACACTAAATTCAAGCTGATTTTATTTTTAAACGCAGCTGACTTACTGAGCAATGTGGTCTCTAAATTATATTATTTTGGAAATTCTTGAATCACCATTTCCCCATTAATCTAAAAATCAAGTGCAAAAGTAATTTAAATCAACATAAAACAGTGACCAGCAACTTCTCATTTCTCATGCACTAGAGTTGGAAACAAACCAAAGAGCAGGCCAGGTCTAAGACATCCAAGCAATAATAGGCATTTAGCAGCTTACAAATGATTTAAAAGCTATTCAGTAGAGGGATACGTGGCCACAGCTGTAAACTGGAATGGCAGGTTTGGGGATGACTTAGTTTGCCTGAAGAGCAGAGCCAGTGACTGGCACCAATTGATACTTTCACTGAGGTCTTGACATGCAGAAAACTGGACCATAATGGTAAATCAGATAAACTGATGTAGATTGTGGATTATACCAAAGAATGGGCCTCACCACTTCCAACAGGGGGAAGGTCTAGTTTGGTGTAACAGTGTGGCTTGGTTTTCAATCACTATGAAAACCTTTGTCCTACCTTCTGGAGCCTTGCTGCCCAATACAGTAGCCACTGGACACTATTTAAATGTGGCTATTTAAATCAAAATTAATTAAAACAAAAAACTTGATTCCTCAGTTTCACTAGCCACATTTCAAGTACTCAGTAGGCCCACATGGCTAGTGGTTACCATATTGGACAGCAAACATTTCCATTGTCACAAAAATTCTATTGGACAGCACTACCATGTTTGCCTGGATCAAGAATCTGGAGGGCCCTAAAAATTTTTAATATCACATCCAGATTCTTTATTCGTCCCAATAAGCTTGTCCTTTTCTGATCCATTCAATACACAGCCACCCAATTAATCACATCACTTCTCTGCTCAAAAACTTTCTTTGGCTCCCCAATGCCCACAGGAGATAAAATGCTCAGTCTTTGTGCCTAGGATTCAAAGCCCTTCAACAGTTTGTTGATCTACTTTTTCAACATTTTTTGTTGTTATTATTCTACAAATATGAACTGTTTCAAATTGGCTTACTCTCTGTGCCCTGAACACATATTGTGCCTTTCCAACTCATAGCCCTTTCCATGCCATTCCCAGCGTCCAGATACCTGTCCATGTCCTCACCGACTTTCTAAATCCTATGGCCCTTCATGCCCTGTTTCAACCCCACATCTTTCAAACATTCCTGATTATCATAGCAGCTTGTGAACGTCTCTCTTGAACTCCTTTCCCTCTCATCCATTTCTGCTTGGTATCTTTCCATGCATCTTACCTCCGAAATCAGGTAGTAGCAGAAGCTACCATTTTATACTCCTTGACCTCAGAATAGTAACTGAGTCAATAAATACCGAAAGATCATTTAATTAGTTAGTGTTGAGCTCAATTCACCCTTGGGACTGGAGAAGATATTAGATGTGAATTTTCCAAAGGAGACAAAAAAAGAAAAGAAAGTCCTTTGCTCTAATGCGGACCTACCTTCTGAAGCCAGTCTCCCTAGACTTGGTGGCAAGCCACGCCTCCTCAGGAACACTCTGACAGTTCCTGCTTGGATCCCTGCTTAGGGTCACATAGGGTCCAGGTTGGTTACCCTCCTTCCACATAAGTGAATCCATTCCCTGCTTCCTGTAATGGAGAAAACATGGCCAAAGGCAAGTTGCACTTGAACAGAAAAACTGGGTCTCTTTTTAAGTCCAATGAAGATGCTTCCTGAGTTTTTTGTTGTTGGTTTTTAATCCCCACCAAGGATTTTTTTTCCATTGCTTTTCAGAGAGAGTGGAAAGGAGAGAGAAACATCGATGTGAGAGAGAATCATGGATTGGTTGCCTCCTGCACCAGGCCCCACCAGGGCTGGGGATCGAGCCTGCAACCAAGGTACATGCCTTGGGCCGGAATCGAACCCAGGACCCTTCAGTCCACAGGCCGATGCCCTAACCACTGAGCCAAACCTGCTAGAGCGCTTCCTGAGTTTCATTCATTCTAAATAAAGACTCTGAGTCCTTGGATAATAAATCAATTCTAGGCATCACAACAGGATGATTGGCTCATTTGCTCACTGAAAATATTTGCCTTCAGGAGAATTTTCAAGCTGTACAACTGAGTATTGGTATGCCCCGTCCTCTTTCCACATTCTCCTCCAAAAGACAAGAGGATATACAGAAATGCTGTCTTATTTCAACGACAGATTTATTTTCATTGTTTTCAAAACAGTTATTCCCAAGGAACCTCTTTGGCAATGTTGTGGAATGTTCTTGGCTGCTTCCTCGGCCACTTAGCCACACAGACTCAGTTATCTCAGTTGTAAAATGGGTATAATAATCATACACCTCAAGGGCTTGTTGTGAGGGTTACATGAGAGGGGGAAAAAGGTTGAACTCGTTTGTAAAGAATAAAGCCCTAGACAAATGTAAGGTGTGGTAGTTTATAATATTTAAAATATCAGTCAGCTCAATTGACAAAAGTCAGATCACCAGTCAGTGCAGAACCAGCCGACGGCTGAGGCAAGGGTCTAATGCCTGAGCAGTGGGAAGACCCAAGGTCTTCCATCATTCGGCACCCCCCAACAGGCTGGTGCCTGGGAACAAGCGTTCTGCAGCCTCATCAGGAATGCTGCCGAGTCATCACCCTCTTCTAGGGCAGCCCAAGAGATCTGTGACACAGAACTGATTTATAGTTTCATGTTTCACTGCTCTAGCTCTTCCCTGCTACCCAAAGCGTCATAGTTGCACCTGTTTCGCACACAGTCTGAAACTTAGGAAATGACCTCAAAACTGAATAGCAGCAAAATACATAAGCCATATTTTACATGGCCTCTTGCCACAGTGATTCTAACAAAGGCATTTCTGATTTTCATATCCTAAAGAAAGCTGGAGAACCCATAGCAGCTATTCAGCCCTTTGTACCTGTGGGAACTTTGAATTTTGTAATACTTTGAGGTTGCAGCATATATCTCAGCCTGTTATTTTATATGGTGATACCATAGGCTCCCACCAAGCCATTGTTATTTTCTAAATGCATTTTGCTTGTGAACATTTGCTAGACAGCCAGCTAGGTTAGGGGGTTAGGTGCTGCTGGAGCCATGGAACGAGGTTTTCTTTTTGTGAAAGAACATCATTTCCAAACAAATCCAGTCCACACCTGTTTAATCAGCTAGAGAAGAGAACCTTTTTTTTTTAGGAACCAGCCTAAAAGTTGCATAATGAGAAATGAAAATATATAACCATGATTATTCTTCATTAGCACTTTGCCATATCCTAAAAAATACTTCAGAATGTTACAAAAGAATTCTGATTCCTTTCATTTGCTTGTTACCCATGTCAAAGCATTAGCTTTGGGGGAGTAAGAAAGAGAAACACTTCTAGAATTAAGAAGACATAAGTAAAGAAACTATGATAAGGCTCAACAACAGGAAAGGGTCAGCAATTTAAATGAAGGTCAAAGATTTTTAAACAACTGTATAGATAAGGCCTAGCACAGACAACAATTCAAGACAGCCAAACCCTGAACAGAGTAACAAAGTCCAAGGCAGCCTTTCAAGATTTTCCACGGTCACTCAGAGGCCTTGTAGATGGTGGCACTCCTCTGCTCCTCTTATTACGATTAATCTTTGATTAAAACGTAATCAAAGGTCAAAGGAAAAAACAGTCTAGCATAATTCTAAAGCCCATTCTGTCCCTAACTAGTCACTTCGCAGAACTTATCTAAAAAATGGACATGGTGGACCAGATGGCCTTTCTCCGGTTCCTCCCAGATTTATGATTTTATGATGCTAAATATTTTGCTTGTGAATTTTGTGAGGAACTTGTACAGAATTCCCTAGTAACTAGGAGACCCCTGGAGATGTGAATATAAATATAGCTATGGTCATAGGAGACTTGACTCACGAGTTACATATTTTTATAAATGGTGAAACTTATGATCATTATAGAATTCCTACTCTGTTGAATGATACTCGATTAAAATACTTAAGACAGACTAGGCCATGCCTACGCAAACTGACTGATTAATCCTGACGTTTATTTCCACAAACTACAAAAAAAGATCAAAAGCTAGGTACAGGACATTATCTCTTTACAAAAGCCAGAAAAGCAACAATAGAAGGGGAAAGTGAGCAATTTTGTTTGAGTCAGATTTTTATGAAATCATTTTCTTCTAAGTCTTTGTATTCTTCAAAGAATGTAATAGATGCATACAAAGGAGAGCCTGGAGATAAGCTCTGCTATTTAGGAAGACATTATTAGTGCCCCATAATGATATTTCCTTAATTTAAAATAAAAAGTGGAGACAATTCAAAGAGAGAGAAAAATTGTGGTGTTAAAAAAAACCACTTCTACATTGTAGACTCTCAATAAGTATTGATTAGAACCCAAAAACCCTTTTACATCCAATTCTTCCACCACTGTCGTAATTATTGTTCATTCATTCCTTCAACAAACCTCTATTGAATTCCTGGAATGTAAAATGAAATTCACTAAGCACTGAGAATATAAGGATGAACCGGATACACCCTGTCCTTAAGGAGTTCACAATTTAGTGAGCTAATTTGCTGGCCACCGAAAAGCAGCAAATTTGGTATGTTCTAGGATTGAAGTAATAAGCCTAGAGGAATATTTTGTGGCACACAGATTCACATTTTAGATAAACCTGGGGCAAACTTTTTAGCAAACCTAACTTCTTTGTAAGTGGGGTCTCTCCCTCGAGAATTATTGTGAAGATTAAAGATGAAAATAAATATAAAGGTGACTTTAAAAGCCTAAAGCACTACAAGCAGAAGCAGGTAAGCCTGAATATAATGACACAATTAAGTTATAGTCCAAATTTTTCACAACAGAATCAAATATTAGAGCTGGAAAAAAATATGGAAGTCATCTAATCCAATCTTCTCATTCTACAGAATAGAAAACTGAGGTTCTGAGTACAAAGGGACTTACCTAAGAATTTCCAATTTGTTAGTGGCAAAGTCAGATCTTTCTTCTCACATCACCATCTGACTTGATACAAAGAAGTTACGATACATGTTTCCTATACCATATACATGGCAAAAGAGATCTGACGTGTTGTTTCTTTGGGCAGGTATTTTTTTATGGTGAGATGCGCACTTGGAAGTTCAGATATTTGCTCATTTGGCAAACATCTTTGGGGATGACTACTAGCCGCCTACAGAAAGAAAACCACAGCTTTTGAACAAGGCTTTGAGTAAAAGTTTAAGCAACAGCAATAAATGGCAACTGGCAACTATGGCCTTAGATCAAAGAACAACCTTTACGTGGGTACAGTGCCCTCACCGCTACTGGTTATAAAAACCTAAGGAAAGGCCATGAACAGCATAATCTTAGAAACAGGATGTGCATCTAGTTCAATCACAAAAAACCATTGGGTTATCCAAGCCCTACTGTGGGAAAATCACAAACAGAGGATGTCAAATGAAATGGCAGTTCTAAGACATCCACAGAATTTAATGTTCTTAGCTAGATTCTTATAGCAAGGCAAATAACCAAGGAACATTTCTTCTCTGCTACTTTGTTCTGTCGGACACGACTGAAAAGCATGTTCAGAGGAAACTATTCCCTTAGCCCCTGCAGTTTCCTTCAGTTACACAATCAAGTTCCCCAAAATGCTTGAGCCACCTCGCAGCTACAATGTGAGCTCCAGAAGCTGGGGTGCTGCTGCAGTAGAAACGCACAGGCTCGTGGGAGACGAGGCAGCCTGGATCCCACGCGCGGGCTGTGCTCCGCTCCGAGACTGCTGTGTGACCCCCCTTCCTGAGGCTCAGACATGTCGCTCGTGCAATCGGGGCTCAGCGACAGCTTCTAGCACGAGACAGATGAGGGTACCCGATCCGGGCCCACCCCTGCAGTCATTTCGCTAAATCTCTATCTAGCAGCGCGTTTTACAGGGAAGTAATAAGGGGCTTTCCACGGGGGGAGGACAAGACCAGCTTCCCCTCCGTCTACCGAGGAGCTAACCAGCAGCTCCCAGGCCCTCCTCCGTCCCGGGGGCCCCCGGCTGGCCTCCTGATGGCACCGGGCAGAAAGCTCCAGCCGGGCGAGGAGATCAGGAAGCCGCGGGGGGGGGGGGCGGGGAGGGGATGGAAACCGGCCCTTCCGAAACCAAAGTGCCCACGAGCGCGCTCCGGGGCGCTAAGGCCTTCGCTCGCTCGTCAACAGGAAGGGTCAGCTCCGCGGCCCTTGGCATCGGGGAGGTTTTCCGAGATAAGGGGAGGTTTTCCTATTTCTCCGGCGGCAACTGCTTTCCTCCAAAAACGTGCCGAAGGAACGGCAGGCAGCGCGGCCTCACTGAGCAAAGGCGGTTTGCGATCGCCCTCGAAGGGCCGCGGCAGGCGAACTTACTATATAGCTTTTAAAACAACTACGGGTCTCGGAGCAGGAGAGGAGGCGCGAACCTCCCGCCCCGGCCTTTCAAGCGCGCGCAGGCGGGCGGGCGGGGCGGGGCGGGGCGCAGGCGAGGGCACTATATCTCCCGGCGGAGGAGCACACGGCGGCGCGCGGCGCGCGCGCGCGCGCGCGCGCACACGCCCCACAGCGCTCCCGGCCGCCGACTGCTTAGCTGGCGCTGCCCAGGCTGCTCTCCCAGTTCAGTCCGACGAGGACGCTCTGATTGGCCAGCGCGCCCCTGCAGTGGTTGGCCGGAAGGAGCTGAGCCGCCTGATTGGCCGCTCCGCACCTGCAATGCGTCAAAGCGCGGCGGGCGTGGAGGGCTCCGCGTGAGTGGTCGTGGCTGGCGGGGCGGCGCGCGAGCCTCTGGCAGGGAGCGGCTCCGCCTGGGGCCGCCATCTTTACTGGTGGCAGTGAGGACTGCCTGAGACGCGGCGGGGCTAACCACCGCGCTCTCTGAGCGGTAGAAAAAGGGCTGTGCGACGGCAGTTCTGGGGGGGCGGGGGGGGGGGGAGGCTTCTTTTCCTTTTTAACTTTGCGGTGGGTGTTTTTGTTTTTGCTCTGGTCCCAGGGATGTGGTGGGGATAGAACTCGAGGGCTGGAGGCTGGGAGCTCAGGGCAGGGCGGCCACCCTGGGAGGAGGAAAGGGGGCAGCGTCTATCTGTCTAACTAGCTTTCGCCGCCGCTTCAATAAAACCGCTTGGTTGGCGTTCTGTCGGCGTGCGCAGGGAGGGCGATTTGATTCCGCTGGGTTTTTAGGAGCAGAAGTGAGCTTGGCTTGCCGGGCATGCGGCCGGAGCCGGAAAGCGGTTCTGGAACGCTCTCCCGGCCCGTCGTGGCTCGGGCTCGCCGCGCGCCGTCCCACCCGCGCAGCGTGCCTTTTTTTGTTGTTTGGAAATGCAAATCACACAGCCGTCTTGGAAACTGTTTATCGCTCCCGAAACAGTGGCCTGCAGGGGCAAAACCGAGCTTGCCTGACAGACGCGCTTACGAGATGTTGGCTGAAAAAAAAGGTTTTGATCATATCAGCTCATCGGCCTGAGGCAACTGTTACGTTTGTGTGCGCATCCGGTTTTCTTTCGTCTCCGATGTCCATCCCCGCAAAAGAGAAAAAACTCCTTTTATCTTTTACTGTACCCCCCAAAAAAGGGGGTCGTGGTTCAGGACTCGCCCGCCCTTCAGGGGGCATGGGCGTAAAGAGTGAAAGAATGTGTTCCCTGGATGAGCTAGTGATGGAGAAACGGACCGTGGTGGCCTTGGTTTGGCAGGAGGCGATGCCCTTGTTGGTTTTATTTGAGCTGCTTAGGTGCAAATTCGGTGGGTTGTGTGGATATCCAAAGGTGAGTTCTGGCGCTGCCTTGGCATGGGTGTTGCCATGGCTACAGGGCGAGGTAGTTGGTGAATTGCGGGCCAATAAACCCAGCAAGGCCAGGCCTCTCCGGTGTTTGAAGCCTTGGTAGTACTTGACAACCCTGGTTTATGCCTCCTGGCTTTCACCATTCCCATCCCCTCCAAGATTCCTGGATTGATCAAAACAGGCGCACATGGGCCTGTTGATTTCCACGTCCACTAATACGGGCTCATTTACTGCCTTGTGCAGATTTCCTGATTAGACGCGGGGTACAAGAATACAGCCTTTGTACCATTTGCCTTCCTTTTTGGTTTGTAAGTTGTTGCTACTCTTACCTAGTCTCACCAATTTAGAATATTTAACTATGACCTTTTATGCCTTTCCCGTAGGTAAACCACCGCTAGCACCCTAAAACTGACACTCCATTTTATTGTGTAGCAGTATAATGACACAGCACTGAATTCATGGACATTGCAAAAGAAAGAAAATTGCAATTTTGCATAATCTCCATATAGCAACAACCACTCGTGCTTCTGTGGAACACAGTAATTCAGTGTTCTTTGGCAGCTGCAGTGCTAGGAGCCAGCCGCTTTGCTTGCTGTGGGAGGTAGAGAGAGCAAAGGACTGCATTTTCCAGAGCCTAGGCTTCTTCCCGTCGCACGGAGTTCTTGTGAAGGTTGCACGAGATGTGAATGTGCCAGCACTGTGTAAATTGTAAAACTATTGACACGATATTTGGTTACTGACGCTTTCATTGAGTGCCCGTAACTGTCTGACTTTGTGAGAGGAAGATTTTCCTTCAAGATTTTCTACTTTGTGGGAAGAACAGATGGACAAACTCAGGTCTAAAATAAACCTTAATTGAAGGCATAATGTTAATATAATCTTATTAGCATATATTTCCAGATTTGGGGGCTCTTAGGGTCTCTAGCTTACCATGGTTTGTCTTGGAATTTCCTGGTTTTAGCACTCAACGGTCCATGTCCTTAGAAAGCCTCTTTGTCTCAGGCAAACCAGGACATTTTGTCAACCTTGGATTGTTCTCAGTGCCACAAGCTGGGACGGTGAACAGAATGGGAATGCTGACTTCAGGTTGGTTAAGGCTGGAAAGAGAATGACCACACGTTCTGGGCAAGAAGATAAGACTGTCCTGTATGCAAGGAATCCATTAAAGAGTTTGTTTGTTTGTTTGTGTTGCTAATCCTCACCCAAGGATATTTTTCCATTGATTTTTAGAGAGACTGGGAGGGAGGAGGAGGTAGAGGAGGAGGAGAGAGGGAGAGGGAGAGAGAGAGAGAGAGAGAGAGAGAGAGGGAGAGAGAGGAGAGAGGAGAGAGAGAGAAAGAAACAGAAATGTCGATGGAAAAGAGACATCGATTGGCTGCCTCCTGCATGTGCCCCAACTGGGGCAGGGACTGAACCTGCAACTCGGGTACATGCCCTTGACCAGGGATCAAATCTGAGACCCCTCGTTCCAGGCCGACCCTCTAACCACTGGGCAAAACCCGCCAGGGCACCATTGAAGAGTTTTGAGAAGAAACTGGCAAAATCAAAGGTAATATAAGAATAATTATGTGGCAGCAAAGTGGGAGGTGAATTTTATATAGAAAGAGAGACTAGATGGGGACACTGATGAAGGCAATAACAATAACAGCTAATATTTATTGAGCACTTACCATGTGTCATACAGTATCTTACAATATCTCACTTATAGCACACAAAAGCCCTATTAGTTCACTCCTTTTCACAAATAAGGAAAGTTAAGCTTAGAGGGAATAAATAACTTACTAGGTTCACCCTTGGAGACAGAGCCGGAAGTTGAATCCATTTACTGTCTGCAGTAGTTGGCCCACAAATTAGCTATAATCTGAACATGTTAGCAGTGGAATTAGAGAAAATCCAGGAAATTATACTCTCTTTAAGTGATAGCATTTTTATACTTTATGTTAGGGGTGAAGAACGAAAACGCCACAAATATCACCATGGTTGGGCCCAATTCCTGGACCACCTTCTCCAATGTTGGTCTTATCTTGTATCTACTACATATTTTTCTCTAGTAAATAAGACACCAGTAAGCAAACAGTTTTACCTCCCTTGATGAAAACTCATAATACTAAAGTGAGGAAAGGGTATGGATACAGTTGGACTTGGCCTTCTGTTGGGATGCCTCGGAAACCTCGCAGGAGGGAGTGGCAGCAGTACTGGCTGGTACGTGTGCCAAGTGAATGCTTCCAAATACCCCTACTGGGGGTGCTTCCCAGATGCTAACTAGAAGTTTCAAGGCATTTGCTCCTGGTGAAAGACCTTTGTTGGCCTAATACCTGTTTAAAGATGTTTAACAGTTTTAGGGCACTGGAGGAGTGATTTTCCTGTGCTCTGGTCAAGTCAGCAACCTCTACATTCCCCCTCCTGCCCCCAAAAAGGTAGCCACAAAGAGGAAGAGCTAGTGAGTGTGCTCTTCAGGAACCTCTGGAGCGCTTTGCATTCCCCTTGGTACTCTCCTCCCAATAGCTGAAGACTATAAAAAGTTCCTTCTATTCCACCTCTCCTCACCCTTCATACTTTTGGTCTTTTCCTGACTGTAGATAGAAACTTTAAAAACTCTATGTCGCCCGGCTGGGCATGGCTCAGCGGTTGAGCATCGACTTAGGATCAAGGTGATCGGGGTTCGATTCCCGGGTCAGGGCACATGCCCGGGTTGCAGGCTAGGCAGCCAATCAATGACTCTCTCATTGATTTTTCTATCTCTCTCCCCCTCCTTTCCTCTCTCTAAAATCAATAAAGATATATTTAAAAAATAAAAAATAATACAAAACAAAAAATAAAAATAAAAACTATATGTCAAAACTCCTTCAAACCTAGGAATGGCTTTCACCTTCAGAAATTCTAGTATACATTTTATAACACACTACCTTTTTTTCTTTGCTAATATTCTTACATCATTCTGTGTATATTTTTTTCTGATTAGATCATAAGTTCCTTAAAAACAAATTACTGAGAAAAAGACCTACCACCTGTACCATTGTCCTGCATATAGTCAGTCTTGATTTGTCCTTGTTTTCCTCTGAGTTATCTTTTCTACTCAACACTCATGTCATCTCTGATGGCAGCATCAGCAGTTCAGTGGTACTCTAGAAAAAGTTTATTCATGCAACAGTGTTTATTGAATTAATTCTACATAGGTATCTTAGAATGTGAGTGCTGATTAATCTCAGTGTTTTTTGGGGGGAATTTATCAACACCTTTGATGGTCCGATAAAAGCCATAGAAACCTCCCAGAAAAACATACACATAAGATAATTATGTGACCCCTGTCATAGAGTCTAGACTTTCTGACCTCCTCAAAACCAAAACAAAAAAATTTTTCAGTGGGATGTGGTTAGTGTTTACCACTGTATGATCACATATGATCTCTACATAGATAAGTGTCTATGTAGTCATTCATATGTAATTGATCAACCATCATACTAAGGGAACTATTTCAATCCTTAAACTTTTTTTAAAAATTTAATCATAAGACCCTAAAGAAAATGGCCATCTTTCTGTTACTAGGATTTGAAAGGCAAAACACATTCTAGCATTGTTTTTCCTTTAAGGTAAGCATTCTAATTAATCACTGATAAAAGCATTTTCCAAATTATAATATGCTGCATCGGTAAACCTAGTCTTTGAAATTTTTTAAGTTCTAGCCTCTGGTTTTAAATTTTGTGCTACCTGAAACGTATAATTACATTCAACTCTGAGCTGCAGAAATAAATGAGATTTTTCATGGAACATTTCCCCATGAGATAGTACAATTGATGTTTCAATCAGTGTTTGTTTATTATCTTGAAAACATTATCATTGAAGAGAATGAGTAGTGATTGCATGAGTAATTTTCATAGCAGTTTATCATGGGTTTCTTTGTGTTCCTTTCCCTGTGCTGCACTTCCTAATTAACACCAGCATTTGCTAAATTTTACTGCAGAAAGACTAATACGATGGAACCCTGTCATCTGGAACCTGAGATCTCTGAATCTGTGTAAAACTTGTATGTGAAAGGGCACAGAGGGGGGAAGCTGTCATTTGAGAATTTCCTCTATATGAATAATTAGTGATGGGATCACTGAACACAAACAAAATTTATAGACTTCTACAACCCCTACCTCTACCTGGAAGCTTGTTGCAATGATATCATTTCAGTAAAACAAGATTGTTGAGATTCCCAAAAGGATGAGATTCCAAGTGGCTTTTAGAAATCCAGTGTGACAAATTTCCTTGTTGCTGGATGAAGCCTATTTTAGATGATAAAATGATCTGATTACAACATAAAGAATCTCCTACCCATAAAAAAGATCTATAGGCAGTACAAACATTATCAAAATCATTAGGGAAAATTATTGAGGTTCTTCCATGAGCAAGGCACTCTTTTTTTTTTTTTAACCTCACCCAGTATTTTTTTCCATTGCTTTTCAGAGAGAATGGAAGGGGGAGAGAGAGAGAGTGAGAGAGAAACATCAGTATGAGAGAGACACATCGATTGGTTGCCTCCAGCACACACCCTGACTGGAGCCAGAGATCGGGGATTGAGCCTGCAACCGAGGTATGTGCCCTTGGCTGGAATGGAACCCAGGACAGGCTGACACTCTAACCACTGAGCCAGACTGGCTAGGGCAAGGCAGGGAATGGCACTCTTAAGAGGTACCAGGCTTGCAAAGAATTACCCATAGCTCAGTGCTCACAGGTAACTAGACTGTAACCTGCATGAAGACAGTGACTGTGTTTTTATTTATGTCGGTTTTGTTACATTTATATTTCCTTATGCCTGTAATACCACCATGCCTGACATATAATAGTTGCTAAATAAATACGTGTCGTACACCTGAATCAACCATTAAAATTGTTGGAGAGAAAAAGGAGTTAAATGAAAGGAGAAAGCTATTTTATAATGTAGCTTTTAAAAGGAAAATACTATGTTTTTTGTTTGTTTTTTTTAATCTTCACCCAAGGATATGCTTTTACTGATTTTTAAAGAGGAAGGGAGAGAGAGAGAGAGAGGGAAAAAAAAACCCCAACCGGTTGCGTCCCATACTTGCCCTGACTGGGGATGTTAACCCACAACCTAGGTATGTGTCTTGACCAGAAATCAAACCCACACCTTTTTGGTGTATGGGACAACGCTTCAACCAGCTGAGCCACCCAGCCAGGGGCTATTCTGTTCTTTTAAAACACTTCTGTAATGTGATATTTGATACCTACAAAATAATATAGTAAATGTAAATTATTAAGCAAAATATTAAAATAAGTCACAGTGAACTCACCACCTATTCAAATAACTAGAAAATTACCAATTTTGTGGAAAATACTTGTGTACTTCCCACTGTCAATCTAGGTCTGCCATCTTATGGATCCTAAATGGTACTGCCAAAACACAGGGCGGTGTATCTGTCAGTGTCAGATGATTTTTGCACAGATAAGAGAATACCTGCTTATGTATATGTAGCTTATTTCCAAAGGAGTTTATACAGCATTTTGAAATTTATTTTCTTTGCTAATTCTTAATTTTAACTCTCTAGGAGAGAATCTCAGAAACTCCTCGCCCCAATTTTCATTGTTTATTGATCCCAATGGATATTTTGTAGGGACCGTTTCATTTTTCTGCCTTTGAAATTGTTTGGAACAAGAGAATGGTCCTTTGAAGTAATTGCACGCAAGCGTGGGCATGCATATTTTATGAAGCTGTGGTCAGCTACTCACATGGTTATGAAATGTAACAGCTTCCTTTCTTTTATGTCGCTGGAAAGTGAGGATGGAGTTTTTTTCATTGCAACTAGGATGTGTGGAATTCACTCCTCTCTCCTGCCAATACAGCTTAGCACTTATCTTTTGTCACATAAAAGATCCAAAACACAGAACTTTCGTTCACAATGAACATGGGGGAGGTTAGACAGTTGGAATCATTTTTAAACTATTTCAAAATTATAACTTTAAAATATTGCAAATAAAAGATAAAGGAAAAAAGATTGATTCCAAAGTGAATTGTGGAACTTGTCTCTAATTAAACTTTGTTTTGTCCAAAACAGATCTAAATAGAATTGTTTTGCCTCTCTTCCCACTAATATAATCTGAGACACTGAGGTATTCTAAGGATTGCTTTTGATGGGCATCCTGAAATTTTATCTGGGACAAAAATGGTAATTCTGTTTAAGGTTGCTGGTTTCATGAAGCTTTTTAAATTGCAGTCTATTTCCCACTATTTTTCAGTTTGCTTCAGTATTTGTGGAGGCTTTAATCCTTTTCAAGATGAAACGTGATTATTATAGTATAGTGGAAGGCACCATTTGGACATGGCTGGCAGTGCTAGCATTTGCTGTAACTAATTTTCGTTGGCATGGATCCTTACAACCAACCCCAAAACATCACCTTATCAATCACAGAGGACTTGCATCCAAACCAGTTAACTTCTCAGGGCTCCCTGTTTTGCTGAATAGAGGTGTTGGCTGAGATTACCTTCTTCCTGCTGCCTCCTGGAAGGTTAGTGCTTTTTCTGATCATCTCATGACTTAATTATCAGACCCCCTTTCTTTAGAATTTTATTTCGGTTTGACTAAGTTATTATTATTGACTTTAGGAAAAAGTGTAAAGTATTATTTCCACATTGAGCCCAATCAGAAGACTGATCTCCATGTTTTTCTGTTTATTTTGGTCATATATTTTAAGATTTTTACAAATATTTAAAATGCTTTAATATTCTGGTCAAAATTAAAAGTATCCTTTTGTAGTTTGTCTCTAGTAGTTTACTTAAAACATATTTGAGAAAGCTTTTGGTTTTTAATTCCAGTTTTTTCAATTCATGTTTCAGATTTTCTAAATCCTTTGCATTTGCTTTTACTCTTAAAATATGCTGTCATTACAAAATTAAATGACTACCCAAGTGCCAACAATATATTTTATAGAAATGAAATAGTTCACAAAAATAAATACAGTGGCCATGAGTCCAAAAATAAAATCATTGCTATTCTGTGCCTTTCATTTAAATAGGCAATCACAGTATTTTTCTTTAGGCAGTTACTTTTGGAAAAATAAGGTACCAGTGAAATTTTAAGTTGAGGCAACTGGTTTTCTACAGCCCTGTTAAAAGCAAAATCAACAGTTATTCTTCAGAGAAACTGCAAAACATTAACAATAAGGGCTTTAAAGTCTTATAGGTCTGGGTTCAAATGCTGATATTGTCACTCATAACCTGGGTGAATTTGAGCAAGTTACTTAACCCCTCTGACCTATTTTTCCTCATCTGTAAAATGGGTGTAATAGTGTCAACTATCTCATCAGTTGTTAAAAGGGTGAAATAAAAGTAAATCAAAGTGAAATAGCACCACACACACACATACACACGCAAGATTTAAAAAGCTTGTTAAGTAGATTTGCCTAATGGAATAAATTGGATAGAAAGAAGTAAAGTGGGCAGTCATTTCTGTGAAAACTCAAGCATAAGTTGGGGTCGCTCTTGGGAATTTTGTAGAATATATTTTTCACTGGAAGGGAGGTTAAACCAGACGTATACTCAGAGATCCTTTCTAATTCAAAAATCTAAGATTTTAGCAAGTTTAAACTAATTCTTTATGCAATTAACCTTAGCAATTTTGGAGAATATGAATGGGAGGCATTTGGGAGGGTGTTTAATAATTATTCTGGAAATACATCCTAAGTTGGGGCCGTAAAAAAAAAAATTTTTTTCTTTTTGTCAGTAGAAGGGGGGAAAAATTGAACTCCTGTAGCTCTAAAAGTGCTTTATAAAAGCATTTATCCATTTTAAGTTTCTCTTCTGTTTCTGCTGATCTTCAGCAAGTCCTTTTTAATAGAATGTGTGGATCATTTTCTGTTATTACTGGGTTCTGGAGTTTGATCTCCCCGAAAAGACAACTATCCTTTGATAACTGGCCATGTGTGGTGGCATGTACCCTGTAGGATCTGGGTGTTGACCAATGATGAAGTTTTTTCCATTCTATTTCCAGCAGAAGAGCCTGTGATCAGAATCCAAGGGCATGATTCGTCCCTTTTGGGTGGATGTCAGCTACACATCCTCTCACTCTTCCCTAGCATACACTCAGTTGAAGGAAGTGGTTCCCTGGCTGCCAGTGCCTGTCAAGTGTCATCTGTGAAGCAGCGCTAGAACTCTCTGGGAGGAGTCTCCCAGACCCAAGGTGAGCAGCAATCCGGGGTTGGTTCCTGAGCGGTGGTGAGCTGACCTCACCATTAGTGCAGTATGCCGTGCCTGACACTATTCGCCCTGGTTCCCACTTTCTCCTCCCATGTCTCCAAGTCATAGCTTTGCCTCTCAGACATTCAGGGCTTGATTTAGTACCCTCCAAAGCACACCTTCTCCTAAAGCTCACTGTCTGGAGAGGATGAGTTATTAATATGCTAATGAAAATTTAGGTTAATGTCTTCTCTCAGGGGTATGTGCGTTTCAGACCTTTCTGCTTATGGAATGAGCATTAGCTGGCAGCAGAGGTATTTGGGGGCTCTTCTGGAGATTGTCACAGTAAGCTATTTCCTAGCCTGCCTTCTTTTAAGGTCTTCATCTCTAGTCTCCAACATGCCCTCTCATACCACATTTTCATTCAGTCAGCAAATATTTATAGAGCTCCAATATTTGTCAAGCACTAGTGCAGGCACAGGGCATACCACAGTGAGCTAAAGAAAGGCACAGTCCCAGCCGTAACAATATAGTCTAATGAGAGATTTGGACAACCAAATAATTAAATATATCTTTATTGATCAGACAACCAAATAATTGCATAAATAAATGTCAAGTTATCATGGTAGCAACTGCTGAGAAGGGAGGAAACGCTTATGCTGCAGGGTGACCTAGCCAGGAGGGCCAGGACATATTCCTGAAACAGTTTGATTGAGCTGAGTTAATGAGACAAAAGTGATGATAGGATGCATTGGTTTCACATGATTGCTATAATAAACTATTGGGTTGCTGAAAACATCAGAAACTTACTGTCTCATAGTTTTGGAGGCTAGAAGTCCAAAATCAAGGTGTTCGCAGGGCTGTGCTCTCTCTGACAGTATAATTAAGTCCAACCCGGAACAAAATCCATCTAGTCGTCTCCATCAGGGTGATGACATCATTTTGTTGTGTTCATCATTTCTGGCTCCTTTTATTTTATTTAAATGCTGGATTCAATCAGTTCTTAATATAAGCATTCCTGGGACGACTCTGTTTTCCCATTCTAATGGATTCTATTCTGCCTTTTCTATATTAAGCTATACCTTTGTGGGCTGGTATTCAGCTGTGCCTGCTCTGGCTTATTAAAGCTACTGATAGAGACTGAGTCCCAGCCCTGGCCGGTGTGGGTGGCTCAGTTGGTTGGAGCATCATCCCATGCACCAAAAGGCGGGTTTGATTCCTGGTCAGGGCACGTACCCAGATGGCGGGTTTGATCCTGGCCTGGGCATGTTCGGGAGGCAACTGATTGATGTTTCTCTTCCCCTCTCTAAAATCAATAAAAAAATTAAAAATATGAAACCATAAAAAATAAGAATAAAAATTTTAAAAGACTGAGTCCCAGCTAGTAGGTAACTCAGGAACACTCTAGTACATACAGCCCTAAATGGGCTTAGGAGTCCCATGAAAGTCTTTTTCGTATTTTAATTTTTGTCTTTTTTAAAAATTGCATGAGCATTTTCTGAAAATATTCTTATTGTAAAAGATTAAGAACATACAAGAGCAAGATGTAAAAAAAAATTTATGTGCCATCTCTCTCCTCAATATTCCCGTCATTCCATTCACTATTTCCTAAGTGAGATTTGCTCTTTTCAACACCTTTTCTGGGTACATGTACCTAAACACTCTCTCTATATGTTTATATACAGCCTTTACATATATACACACATTTTATATTCTCTATATTATATAGTATTACATTTTATGTATGTATATACACAAATACATAAGTTTTTTTAACTTTAGCACTAGCATGTCATCATATCATACGTATTATTCTATAACTTGGTTTTTATATGTTTTTATAGTCTTTTCCTTCTTTCCCTCCCTCCCTCCCTCCCTCCCTCCCTCCCTCCCTCCCTCCCTCCTTCCCTCCCTCCTACGCTTTTTAATCACTGCAGAGTATTCCATAACACAGATGTATCATTCTGTAAACAATGTCCTATTGATGTTTTTTGCTGTTAATGCTGCAGTGAACAGTGTTACCCTTGCATCTTTGTCCATATGTGACAAAGGTTAGATTGTCCTTCACGTTAGATTCAGAGAGGTGGTATCCTGGGCATATGCATTCAAATTTGGGGAAATGTCTGTGGTCCCCTTTCTGCCTCCACAGTTTTCCCAGCTGGTGCTGCCCCTAAACTCTGGGGCGTGGGCCTGTAGGCTGGGGAGGCCACGTGGGGACCTCTGCTATATTCCTTTCAATCAGAGAACAATAGAGTTTGGAAATGTGACCAACGCTCTGGAGGAGCTGCTGACACCCATGTTCCTAGATGTCTAGGAGCACAGACAGACACCTTGCTCTGGAAAGCAGAAATCTAAAATTCTGTGCTTTGAAGAAAGACACAGCACACATTGCAATTTTAGTTTGATTATATAGAAATTAACTTTTTCTATGGCTTTAAGTTGGGACAGTTGGCTAAATTGTATTTAGAAAAAAGCCAAATTTTGATTTCTACCCTACATCATACATCAACATGAAATTTCAGGTAAAGCACAAATTTAGCTGTAATGAAGCTAGACTGTACTAGAAGAAAATTTTGGTGAATATTTATATACAGAGTGGAGCAAAAATAGGTTTACAGTTTGTATGGAAAATAATACAATAATTAATAAGTAAAAATACAAGAATAAACTTTGTTTCACATACTTATATTTGTAAACCTACTTTTGCCCCATCCTGTATTCTAGGGGTGGCCTTTATTTTTCTAAGCATGACACCGAAGTAAGAAACCACAAAACAGAATACACTAATTTGACTAAAAGGAAATTATAAAAACTTTCCCATGACAAGAAAATCCCATATAAGCAAAAATTTAAGGCGAAGGACCACCTGAGAAAATATATTTAATATATTTTAAAATATATAATAGACCTTGTATAACATCCTGTATACAGGTCCCCAAATAGGAAAAAGTCCCCAATAGGAAAAATGGGTAAAGGTCATGATTAAGCAATTTATCAAAGAGAAAATACAAAGGACCAAAATATTTAAGTATAAATTAGTATAATATTTCTGGAGCTAATATACAGCATGGTGACTATACTGTATTGTATACTTGGAAGTTGCTCACCACACACACACACAAGTGGTAATTATGTGATGTGCTGGAGGTGTTAAGTAACCTTACTGTGGTAAACATTTCGCAATACCAAATCATCACATCGTATGCCTTAAACTTACACTGTTACATGTCAATTATCTTTCAATAAAGTGGAAAAAAAATAGTCTATATAGTTCATGCTCTTGATTCTCAATAACTCAGTGCTCTTACCTACTTAAAAGCAGAACTGTATCTTCTTGAGATATTAAGGTTCAAATTAGGTCCAGTCTTCTAATAATATAATTTTGCATTTTCTGCTTCTCCTGGCCAGGTGCCAGGACAGGCCACCTCAGGGACACGAAGGGAACAGTTATGATTCACTCAAAACCGTAGTTCAGCTAACCAGGGGAAGGCAATGCAGTGGGTGGGGACGCTGAAGTAGCCATAACAACAGCAAAAACACCTCTAATGAATGACTTCTCAGTAAGACACTGCAGACCATGGATGTGCTTTTAACACTCCGTTAAATGCCAAACCAACTGATGGGGTCAAATGTTGATAAGCATTCAAAATTCTTTTTCTTATCAAATAGAGAACCTTGTTGCAAAATCATTATCTGTAGTCTAAAACAGTTGGTAATCTTGTTAGGAACCTCAACTAAAAGTCTTCTGGGTCTGTTGTTTCTTAAATTCCCTTCAGAAATGGGCAGGGTGGAGGGAGAAGTTTCCATGGGTTACCATGACTGCAAAAGTGACTTACCCTGCTGCTGCTAAAAAGGTTGGTTGGTTGATATAGTTTAATACCAACTGCCAGAGCAGTTGAAAATTAGAATGATTTGGTGCAAGCTCATGGAAAATCTTCAAGCATGATTTTCTCTGGTCCCCTTTTCAAACAAAGGAGCGTGGAAGAAAAATACCCCTTCATTCCAAAGTGCCCCATTCAAGAACCCATACCTTGGCTGCTGTGAGGAGCTGCAGAGGAAGGAATTTACCCTGGGTGGAAAGTTCATTGAACATGCTGAGCTGACTATTTGAAAATTACTTGTTCCAAAGCCCTTCAGAAACCAGTAATCCTATTAGCTTGGCTTCTGGAGCAGTTACCTATCTGCAGTAAAAAGTAATTACAACTGTCAGCCAGCAAATAATTGCTCTGGTGTCTAAATGAATGGGAATCTTCTCTGAAAGGAGTGACTGTTCCTAAATGAGTCAGCTCAGCCCGTCTTCTCTGCTTTGGTTGCTGACAAATTGGGCCATCTGCCTAAACCAGTGAGGAAGGGTGAAAGGGAGCTGTAATTGGTGGAAACAAAGCAGGACAGGGACTACCCAGAGTTTATCAACCGAAGGGCTTTTCTTTTTTCTTTGAAGGGCTTTTCTGAGCCACGCTAGGACTGAGCCACCTTCAAGCCTTTTCTGAAGGCATGGGCACTTTGGTCAAGGACTTGCCCGCTGGCTGCATCACAAAACCTCTGAATCTCCGGCCTTTCCTCCCATTCTTTGCCAGTGCTCACTACATTTACAAGGGAGTCTAGAGGACAGGAATCCCCATGCCCACAGCTGGGTAACAAGGTCAAGGGGTGTCAAAGTAGGTCATTTCCAAAGAAAATCAGTGGGAAGGGTTTGGCAAGGACAGGAGTCAATTTGTAAAAGGAAAAAATTCCAGTAGGTCAGAGCAATGCCTTTCTAATAATGATACTCAAAAGCCTCAGGTGCTGCTCAGGACTCCTGAAGGACCCCACTTTCACCTGCTGGAAAGCCAGTTCTCCTTAGGTTGGTGTGCCCCACGTCACTAACAGCTGAGAGAACTGGGTACAATAGAGCCTGCCCTGAGGGGGGAAGATCAGAGTTTCCCCCTCAGCCACGTGTTAACCAGCTGCACAGTTTTGGGCCAGCTCTAGGATTTTCCAGGCCTCTGTTTTGTCACATGTAGAATGAGAGGAGCAGTTTCTGGTATGGGCTCTCCTACTTGGAAATTCTCTGCTAGATTTGGGGCCCAGCTGGGCTGCATGGTCCGAATGCTGGCGGAATGCTGCGGGCAGTCGGCTTTGGGAATGAAGGTTTCAGGAGCTCTTGGAAGCTTAATTGAAAGGTTTTTGAAGAGCTACTGTGCATGAAGGTCCAAAGGGCATGGTTAAGCCCTGGGGGAAGCTTACACAAAAATGGCTGCAGATTTGGGAGGCAGTAGATTGTCAGGTAGAGGCCTGGCTCCATGCTAACTGTGTGCCTAGAGGCTGGGACCTGGTGCAAGTGAGCAAACTTGCTCGGCCTGGATATTATCCATTATCCTCTGCAAATAAGGAAGAAGCAGCACTGCAGGAATGTTGTATTGGTGAGGATGAGCATTGCTGATGCAGAGAGAGGAGAGCCACAAGCTTCCTGCATGGTCTTCCATCCCAGTAACAGCTACTCTGCAAAAATAACAGACCATCCTGTGGCTATGTATCTGTGCACCAGCCCGTTTTTCCTTCTTTCTTTAGCTCCAAGTTTAATACTAATATTGACTCATAATATTAAACACCTAACTCGACTGCGGACACATTTACTACTTAGAGACCAACAATATTGCTTTAAATGTATTGCTAAGAAGACATGAATTCTTTCCTGAATAATTATGCCTGGGGTGGTTGCATAAGTAACAGTAATTAAGCAAATGCCTGAGATAATTATTTACCAATTATTAATTCAAAGTGTGTATTCTTTCTCTCCACTTTAGATTTACTTTATTATCATATCTATGAAAAATGTTAATAGAAAGATGTATATTTATTGTTATTAAAGATATCACTTGATTTTAAGTGTAGTACTTTAAACTGCTTATCAGCTATAATGCTTTTATAAACAATTTTTGATGCAAGGACTAGGGAAATAATCACCTATTTTTTTACAAAGCACTTTGTTCAAAATATTGAGGGAGGATAGTAAGAAGCTAGGAAAATTCCATAGCAAGTGGAATGGGGAAACTGAGACAGATAACTAATTCAAACTGGTCAAGCAATTTACAACAAGCTATAGAAGGTCACCTCCCTAGAGATAACATCTAGGCCTCAGTCCTATTTCAGATCCAGGGCTAGAAAAGCAGCAAAACCAGATGGGCAACGCCAGGACCAGTTGCAATGACTAATGACCCCTTGTCCTGGTGCTGACAGATCAGTAGAGACCACACCTGGAAAACTGATGAATATTCTGCTGAAACCCTCCCCTGAGACCTCCCCTGAGATTCCTGCCTGCAAGAGAGAGAAAAAAACCCTCAAAACAAAGGACCCAGCATTTGCTCTCCCTCCCAGGAGCATGCCCCTGCCTTTCTCTTCCCCCTCTTCTTCCCCCACAGGCATGCATCTCCTAAATTTTCAGGGTCCCCACGAGACTTGCAACCAGGGCAGCAATGGGCAGTAGCAGCAGCTTGTTCTGGGCTAACCCCTGAACTTGTCTCCAAGGCCCCCCTTTTCTATGACTTCCTAGTGAGCCAAAGCAGCCTGCCTTGTCTCTCTCCTCTATGCTAAGCATTTCCTTGTTTCACTATCCCCAGCTTTAATAAATGTACCCTCAAAATCACCTGAACTTGTGTTGTGAAATCTTTCTTGCATGAAGTCAAGAACCCACACACTATTACTGGCTGGCCCTGGGCAGACCCACTCAGGGCCAGGTCCCCTGTCCGGTAGCAATATTTTGCAGGCAAATTTGACTGCATGAAACTCCCTGAACCACCCATCAGACATGTTTTGTTTTCAGTGTAACATTCACATTTATTCTGTAAGCGTTGGAGTGATGTTCTTTGTTTGCCAAGCACTGGGCCTGGCACAGAAGTGCCATAGAGTTGAGAATAAACACTTGAGTGCTTTCTGCTTTTATTTCCCTTGGAGAGCTCTTTTCGTTCTCAAGGTTGAAACTTTGGAGAACTCGTCTTTTTGTCAAGATTTTAAACTCTATGCAGATAACTCTCAAGTCAACATTTTCAGCCCTGTAGCCCTCCAGGCCCACATCCCTGCTCAGGTAGGTATTCTATCACCTGAAATCAAACTATCTCTGGGTCTGTCTTAGTCTGGAAGGCTTCTTTAGCTAGGCCTCAAAGTGTGGTCTGTGGGGAGAGGGGCAGGGGAGGTGTTCTAGGTAGGAGGGCAGCCAACAGAGAATTAGGAATAAAAGTGGTGTGGTGGGGCCACTGTCAGGTTCCTGCGGACGCTTCGGACTGGGAGGAGTGAGAGAGAACCCAAGCCATTAGCACTTGTGTTTGGCTGAAGAAACAGTGGTGTGGCATCAGTGTACCGAATGGATTGAAAGGAGGCTGGAGGCAAGGGGATCAGCCAAGGGGTTGTTTTAATATTGCAAGTATAGCATAATGATAGCATTGATTAAATGACAGGCTATTTAGATCCTTTTGGAGGAGAGGGTCATGGACCCTTTGGGAATAGAATGAAAGCTTAGGGGGTCTTCTCCCCAGAAAAATATGCACACATGTGCCCAGTGTTACCTATTATGGCGGGGGGGGAGGTATCATGGGTCCTAGTGGGTCATGAAAGAAATGGATTTGGGATCCCCAAAGGAAATAGGAATATTTGCACAGTGTAACTGAAAGAAGTCAATAGGAGACTGGGAAAAGGAAGTCATTTGGGAAAGAAGGGAACAGGTTTATTTCATACAGCAGGACATGTGGAGATACGCTGATGTGCTTTTGGCAGCTGGAAAGGTGTCTGGAGCTGTGAGGAGAGACCTGGCCGCATGGCTGGAGATGGAGATCTGAGTCATTGGATTTGATTGCTAGAGTTTACATTTTGAGAATGAATGAGCTCCCTGGGTTAACAAGAAAATCAGAAAGCAATCAAGTATTTCTTAATACAAATAATGGAGGCATAAAAATGCAGGTAATCATCCTACAAGTGTTTAAGATTGCTACTGCAAAAACCATACATAAAAAAAAGACGGTGAATTCCTAAGTAAATCATTTCATTAATATTTATTAGAGCCCTAGCCAGTTTTGCTCAGTGGTTAGAGCATCGGCCCATGGACTGAAGGGCCCCAGGTTCCATTCCAGCCAAGGGCGTGTACCTCAGTTGCAGGCTCGATCCCTGGCCCCAGTCAGGGCATGTGCTGGAGGCAACCAATTGATGTTCTCTCTCTCTCTCTCTCTCTCTCTCTCTCTCTCTCTCTCTCTCTCTCTCTCTCTCTGCCTTTCACTCTCTCTGAAAGACAATGGAAAAATATCCTCAGACAAGGGTTAAAAATATATATATATTTATTAGAAAGCTTAAAAATTAAACATAAGTTGTAAGAATCAAGATCAGGATAGAAGCCAACCATGTAAAGTGATAGTTGTTGAAATAAACTTAAGATGAACAGGTACATCAGCATGGCTAAACTTTTCAAAATTGCCTTCTTGGTGTCTGTGTGTTGCAGTGGAAGCAGTGGAAGTCTAATTAGCATGCCCCTGCGGTTTCAGTTTTCTGCCTGCATCACCTGAGCTGGCAACTGAAGCAGCAGCATCTAGATCCTCTGACCTGCACTCACTGGGGGCTTGTTGGAGGTTGATCTCCCGGGAACCAATGCATAGAAGCAGACTGCTCTCCCAGAAGAGAGAAGGGAAATGATATGGTTTGTTCCGCAAATATCCAGGCTGCTGCACACTATATTCAAGAAGTCACCACTCTGATGTTCAGCTTTGGGAATTCACCAGTTCTTCCAACTGGGGCCAAAGTGACACACCTATTCCAGAGACTGAGGTGGGACATGTCCCTGAGCCCTCCCTTGGTCACTCTCTTAGGCTGTTGCCACCTTCCCCAAGGGTCTGGCTGTCACCGGACAGGCCAGGAAAGGCCCTGCATGGATCCAGGCTAGGACTGAAGATACTATAGCCATGAACCACCCAGGAACTGAGCACTGGTCCTGACTTTGTCAGAACCCATGTCCTATTCATTACAATCAGGTCTCTACAGCCAGGTTTTAAAGATAGTATCTGCCTGAAAACAGAGAATATCCCTGAATTACTGGGGCATTTCTGGGCAGTGTGATTTATTTAACAAAATAACTGTGGCCGTTTCAGAGGCCCTAAGTCATCTTTACTTCCCAGGGGCTATACAGCTTTGGGGACCCATTCAGATAGTTACAGCGTAACCGTCCCGGAAGACCTGTAGATTGAGGGTCACCAGGCAGAGTGGGCTGAGCCAGCTGGAGGAAGCCTCGGCCCCCAGCTGGCTCTGGACTCCCACTGAGCCCATTTGCTGCTTCTGTCACCTTGCCAACGGCTTCTCCTCACTCCCCACTGCTCTTCTTGCTCTTGTGTGATTGTGGGAGCTGCTCAGCGAGGCTCCCTAACCTTTCCTTGCCTGGGCTTCACCTCCCTGTGCGTTTTCCAGCAGGGTCCATGTTCTACATGAGGAGCCCCTCCTGGGATGACACAGGGTTTCCAGGGGATTAACACCCCCCCCCCCGGGGGGATGTCATCTCTGTGTTATGTTCCCTCAGCCCTTAGAGCCCAGGACAGGGCTGGGAACCTTGTCAGTGTTACTAAAAGAAATATGAAAAGAAATCAAACACATGGACACATTTAGGGCCTGGTACAAAGTGTAACAGCCACTCCTGGCAGTTCTGAAAGTTTGTAGGATGCTACGACATGTCAGTACTTTCAAAATCTCAGCTGCCTCTTGCTGTTACACAGGATCCTTGGGATTCTTGCTTTTGAGCGCTGTGGGTGATGATGGCTTGCTGTGACTTTTCAGTTACTCAAGGAAAACCTGCAGGAGAGCAGGTTTTCCTGAGCATTCTGGTTCTGAAAGTTTCACTCTGGAAGGTTCTTTGCAACCGCACCAACACAGAGCCCAGTGTCTCTGGCTGGCATATTAGAGATGCTAATTTCGTCTTCTTTCTTTATTACATGATCCCACTTAAAAGAAAAACTCCCTCGCACTGTTCGTCTGATTGCTTAGGGTCTCATGCCGTAACATATAAAGTTTTACAGTAATTGAAAAAGTAATGAATAACACCCCAGGCAGTAAACAAATCACAAAGTTCATTAATTCAAAGTCCCAAACGTCAGTTTGTAGAACACTATAGCACAGTGTAAAATAACATTACCTGCAGTGTAAGAATGGGAAAGTGGGAATTAATTTTATTTTAATCTTTAATGCACTTTTGAATGCTCGTAAAAGATATTAAACATTAACATAATTTAATATATACACTGGCATTTATTAAACCACTGATTCATGAACAAATTAAGCATCATGTATTTTTTAAGTATTAAAAAATAGTGATAATTAACGGGAATATCAGAGGAAACCATTATCAACATAATTCTGCAGAATCCCTCATAGATTAGGCAACCCACATGCTGAAGGATCATGAAAAACTGTGACCAGCTGCCTGATAATCTCAAGAGAGGTTGGAAGACATTATGCCTTCACTTGTTCTGATGAATCAGTGAGCCAAACATTTGAACATAGTGACAAATCAGGAGATGAATTCCTTCCTTGATGCTACCTTTCTGTCTAATAGGGAGAGATGTGTTTCTCGTGTTTAGGCAAATCAAGCCGTATGGAGTTCTGCCTACGACAGGCATCACTAATGACGCAGAATGGAGAACTACACTGGGAATCTCGCTTAGTCTGAATGACTATCACCACTCTGTGACATTTCATTGCTGAGGTCTTCGAATCTGACGGACCTGACTTGAATTTTGATTTTTTAAATACAAAAACTAACTCAAAGTAAGTAGCAAATTGGGATGACTTTTCACTAAAAGGAAAGAGTTGTCATTCTGGGGGCTGAATCAGTTTGTAAACCAGTCAGGTGCTAAATCAACATGCACTGCTACATCGGTTTTTTCCCTAGTTGTAAAGTGGATTTATCCACGAAATTTGGTTGGTGTTGAAATTGAGCATGGGATTCCAAGCTGCAAAAAGAATTTATTGTCTCTGAAGTTCTTCAGTATATTTTTTGTGTTTGTCTACTCTAACAGGGCCTTTTGGCTTAAATTATCTAGTTTGACAGGCTAGAACGATCAAGTTAACAAAATGATTGCCAAGTGTCCACTAAGCACACCCATAAATTCAATTGGCTAATTAATATTTAGTTAGGTTCATAATTTCCCCCAAAATGAATCACTTGCATCTGCCTCATGTCAGTGGCCTCTTTGCTGGTGCACCCTGTAGAGCCACTTTGGCTCATAGTTTGCAATTATTGATGCAAAAAATTAGTAATCAGAAATTAAACTTTATTTAAATAATCCTGGAAGAAATAAATTTGGGACTGAACTGTCGTTTTGTAAATAACTTCTTTCTATTTTATCATAAAGGTAAGAATATTCATTATATATTATGAATTATAAAGCTGAATGTGTATATTTCCCACAACTCCACTGCCCAGATGTTACCTTGTTTACTTTGGGATACATAAACTTTATTTTTCAAATATACATATATGTTTTCCCCCAAAGTGTGCTCCCACTAAGCCTATTGTTTTAAAACCTTTAAGAGACATGTCATATATCATGGCAGCTTTCCATATTAATAAACATAAATTAATTTCATCACTTTTAAGGCTGCATAATGTTTTACTATATGGACCTTTAGGTTGTCTCTAATTTTTCACTGTTTATTGTGGACTGAACTGTGTTCCCCCAAAATTCAGGTGTTGAAGCCCTCACTGTGTCTGTATTTGGAGGTAGGGCCTTAAAAGAGGTAATTAAGGTTAAATGAGGTCATAAGAGTGAGGCCTTAATTCAATATGACTGGCATCTTTATATGAAAAGGAGGAGACACCAGAGCAAGGCCATGTGAGGACACAGGGAGAAGATGGCTATCTGAAGCCAGGAAGAGAGGTCTCACCAGAAATTAACCCTGCCAGCACCTTGATCTTCTAACTTCCAGAACTGTGAAAAAATAAATGTCTGTTGTTTAAGTCACCCAGTCTGTAGGTTTTTTATGGCATCCCTAGCAGGCTAACACACCATTATAAACACAATAGCTGCATATTTAAGGTAAATTCCTAGAAAAAGACTTGTCAGTTCAAAAGTATTCCCTGTACTTTCTCCTTTCCCCTCCACCCGCCTTTATTATTTTTTCTTTGACTTTTTTACACATATTACCAAATTCCCATCCAGAAGATTCCTACCTATGTATCTTCCCACCAGCAGAGTATAATGTCTGCTTTCTGCACAATCTGGAATTTTCAGTCTTTTACATCTTCACTATCCTTTATTGTGATGAAATTTGCATTTCTTTGACTGTGTACAAAAACAATATCTTTCCACATTGTTATTTGCATATCTTGGTTTGTGAATTGCATTTTCATTTCATGTTCTCATTCTTATGGGGGATAGCCATATTTTTCTTATTCATTTATAAGAGCTCTTCATGTGTTTTAAGGATATTAGTTTAGATGATACAGTTTTAAAAATAATTTTGTTGCTTCACTTTTTATATTTTTTTCTGATGGTTTTTTGAAGTTTGGAAGTTAAAATTTTTTTTTAAATTTTAATCTAGTAAAATCTGTCAACATTTTCTCTTTAGAATTTCTAGCTTTGGTGTCATGTTTAGAAAGATCTTACTTGCCCCAAGATTTTATTTTCATTTTATTTTATTTTATTTTTTAATATATTTTATTGATTTCAGAGAGAGGAAGGGAGAGGGAGGGAGATAGAAACATCAATGATGAGAGAGTCATTGATTGGCTGCCTCCTGCACGCCCCCCACTGGGCATGGAGCCCGCAACCCGGGCATGTGCCCTGACCAGGAATCGAACCTCGATCTCCTGGATCCTAGGCTGATGCTCAACCACTGAGCCACACCGGCCAGGCTGCATGTGTTTTTAAATATTTAATCTTTGATCCAACTAGAATTTATTTGGCATTAAGGGGAAATAGGGATTAATAACATTTTTCCTCTGAATTAAAATTTACTTTGAGATCATTATTATGGCCTCACTGATTGGAATTACCATGCTTTGGCAGGCTGCATTCTGCTTCTGTACTCTCTGCTCTGTGCTATTATGTCTACCTAGTTCTAAACCAATGCCATACCATTCAAATCACGATAGATTATCATAGCAATATATTTTAAATCTGGTAGGGCAAGTTTGCTGGACTATTTAAATGGCATTCTCAGCTCTCATTGCAGTTATAAACCACAGCTCGAGTGTGATGAAAAGGGTGTTGCTATTACCAATTGAATCTTTCATTTCCTCTCTGCTGCAATTATGCTGAAAAAATTTCTCTTCCCTGGTCCCACCACATCATCTATGAACATTATCTGCTAATGTGTGTGTTTCCCATTCTGGGTTATGAGATCCTTGAAGGCATCTTAAATGATATTTCCCTCACCTGAGATGATATTTTATCACCAGCGTAGAAGATAGTACTTAGCATGCAGCTGAAAGATATTTGTGCTTTTTATTTTTTATTATTTATTTATTTATTTATTTTTAACTTTTTTAAAAAAATATATATCTTTATTGATTTCAGAGAGAGGAAGGGAGAGGGAGAGAGAGAAACATCAATGATGAGAGAGTCATTGATCGGCTGCTTCCTGCACGTCCCCCACTGGGGATCAAGCCCCCAACCCGGGCATATGCCCTAACTGGGAATGGAACCACAATCTCCTGAATCCTAGGTTGATGCTCAACCGCTGAGCCAAGCCCAGCCAGGCTGTGCTTTTTATTGCTTAAATAAAAAAATCAGGAGCTATTTTTTTGTTCTCCATCTTTCTTGGTAACTTTCACTTATTTCAGTTGATTAATTTTTTTTTTGTTTGCATTGAAGCATCATTTCAGCATTAACCAAATTCAAGGGTTAATTAACCCCAAACTTCTTATAAGTTCTTTGTAACACAAACATCTGTTTGTAAAACTATAATTTGAATTAGGTCATATTTGCTTAATTAGGTCGTATTAGGCCTGCCTTTGGTGACCCTATTCCAATAGATGTTATGAAGCTTATATTCTTCTGTAGAAGACTCAACCACAGGATCCTGAGGGATGGACTCCCAGAGGTGGAATGAAGGAGGGAATGTTCATTACACTATGTTTTGGTCAGAACTGAAACATGTCTAGCTCTGTGTCTAATCTTATTTCTGGAAATGGTTTTTATGGTCTTATTTTCTACTACAGCGAATAAAGGAGACTAGAGGAGAGTTGAGTCTCCTCTCCCTTTCTCAGGAGGGAACCCAGCCCAGCCTGAGAAAGGCCACGGCACAGGCTAGCAGTGGTAAGGGGATGGATCTGTGTGTGTGTATGTGCGTGCACACACGCATGCACACATGCGTGTGAGTAGAGGACTTAAAAGGCACTACCTTTACAATTGTACTTTTTTCATGGCAGTAGTGGTGTCTGTTCTGGGTACTTTCACTCCTCTAGGAGACACTGAGAATTAACTAAAACTTTCAAAGGGTTGAACCCTAAGAACTCAGCAAAAAAAAAAAAAAAAAGAATTGGGAAATAACCCACTGAAAAGAAAATTTGTCCTTATACTTAATTCCTGATGGTGATTGCCTTTGGAAAGAAGGTGGATGGGAAGTGGGTTTGGGTTTGGGTAGGGGAACACAGGGACTTCAATTGTATCTATAGTATTTTATTTCTTTTATTTTATTTTTTATTTTTTTAAAACATATTTTTATTGATTTCAGAGAGAGGAAAGGAGGGGGAGAGAGAGAGATAGAAACATCAATGATGAGAGAGTCATTGATCGGCTGCCTAGCCCACAACCCGATCTCTTGGATCCTAGGTCGATGCTCAACAGCTGAGCCATGCCCGGCCGGGCTTATTTCTTTTAAATCAGGGCTTTTTCAATCTCTGCACTCCTGATATTTTGGGCCAGATAATTCTTCGTTGGGCTGTCCTGTACATTCTAGGATGTTTAGCAGCATCCCTGGCCTCTGCCCCCTAGATTCAGTACCACACCCCAGTTATGACAACCAAAAATATTTCCACACATTGCCAAATGTCTCCTGGAGAGGAAAATTGCCACTCCCACCCCCGTGAGAGCCACTGATTTATAATAAAACACAACAAATAAGCGCAAATAGAATAAATTAAGGAAAAAGGAGAAGATGTTAACACCTGCTAAACTGGGGACGGGTGAGCACGTGATAGCGTGTTGTATTATCCTATGTCTTTAAACTTTTCCCAAAGGAAAATGTATCTTGTTAGTCTTTTTTTTTTAGAAGATCTAAATCGTTTAGCTTTTGGGTAATTGAACGTGAAGTTTCCAATAAACTGCTGCTTTGGCCCGCCACAGGCCGGACACACCCTGACAGAACCAACCCCTGGGGATGCTGCTCTCTGATCTGCCACTTCCAACACTTATTTCAGAGATTTTCGCAATTCATCCTCACTCCTGATGCTGTACTTTGACCCAGTTTATTGACCCTGCCTGGTTTCCAGCAATCCCTAACAAATCCTCCATATTCTGTGCTGTCTCATCCATTCTTTATACTTCCACAGAGTGTTTTTCTAAGACCCAAATAGTTGATATTCCCCGTACTTAAGATTTTTCGAAATAAGATCCAAACTCCTTAGAATGTGCAATAATTGGCCCGGCCGGGCGTGGCTCAGCGGTTGCACATCGACCTAGGATCCAGGCGATCAAGGTTCGATTCCCAGTCAGGGCACATGCCGGGGTTGCGGGCTCGATCCCCAGTCGGGGGGCGTGCAGGAGGCAGCCGATCAATGACTCTCTCATCACTGATGTTTCTCTCTCTCTCCCCCTCTCCTTTCCTCTCTCTGAAATCAATAAAGATATATTTAAAAAAAAAAAAAAAGAATGCAATAATTGCAATGTGATTCCTCTACAAATCACCTGGAATTAGCACCAACTTACAGGGTAAGAGCACTGTCCCTATTAAGACTGCTCTCACTTCAGATGCTAGCCACAAGTTCAGGGATCCCCTGGCTGACCACACTTCTGACCAACTGTCTACAAATTCAGAGGTTCCCTTAACCAGGTAAGAAATGATAATCCTCGAGGACAACTCACAGAGCTCTCAGGAAGGTGGTATACTTACGATTATAGTTTAATTATAAAGGGTACAACTCAGGACCGGCCAAATGAAGAGACACATAGGGCGAGGTCGGGGAGCATCCTGAATGTCAAGCTTCTGGGCACTTTCCCCATGGAATCAGGATGCACCACCCTCCCACACATGGATGGATTTACCAACCAGGAAGCTCACTGGAGCCGTGTTGTCTAGAGTTTTGTGGAAATTTCATTATGTAGGCATGATTGAACTCAATCTCCAGCCCCCGGCCGCTACCTAGAGGTCAGCTGGTTCAAACCCCAATCTTCTAATCACAAGGTTTATGGGCAGTCTACATCCTGAGTCATATTGTTAGCATAAACCCAGGTGTGGTCAGGGGCCCACCATGAATAACAATGAATCATTTAGGAAATTCCAAGGATTTGGTTTTTACCTCTGAAGAACCAGGGACATCACATGGCATCAGGGTTCTTTAGGTCCTACCTCAGCCATTCTCCGCAGGCTCACCCCAGCCCCTCTCACTTCACTGCCTTGCTTGAGAGTCCTTGAACACACCTTGCTGTTTTAGACCCTGCACATGCTCTTTCCTCTGCCTACATTTGTTGTCTCCTTGGTCTATCCAGTGAATTCCTCCCCCTTCGACAAGATGCAGGTAGGCAGCTCCACCTCTGGGGAGCCCTCCAGGCACTTAACCCCACCTCCCCAGTGCTGGCAACACTCCTTGTTCATTTATAGGTCATCTCTGCACTTACGTCTTGAAGCCAGAATTGTTTGTTGAGATGTCTGTAAGTACTGTTGGCAGGTAGTGCAGTGACTTTACTGAGTGGAGCTTTGCCTTTATTATTGGAAGTTCCACTTGTCTTTTTAGAAAGTGTCCTCTCGCCCTTCTTGGCTGACCTTTTCAGCACCTCTCCCCTCAGGCCCTAGCACAGTGGCTCTACATCGTTACAGCCATCCCCCTTGGCTCCTGGTGAATGAGTGAAGCGACCACTGAAGATCCTGTGGCTGACAGTCCTACCTGGCCATTCAGGTTTTGGAGAACTCATGGGTAACATTGATGAGTTGACACAAGTAAGGTCTGCTAAATATCTAGAAACAAGAAATGGTTCAATGCATCGTGACCCATCGTTAGATGAAGTATTATACATCTAATACATGTTTATGAGATTTGTATTAAGACAGAGAGATGTTTATGTATTATATTAGGAAGAAAAGCAATCACAACCATGATGAAAAAAATATACTCACGAACTAAGACACCTGAAAAGCACAAAAGAAAGGAAGACCTGTGTAGGAATGCTCCAAAATAGCGTTTGTCTTTGGGTAATGGAAATTGCATGTTTATTGCCCATCTTCTTTATATTTTCTTGTTTTTAAAACTTTTTCTGTATCAAGCATGTGTTGCGTGCTTAAAGTGAAAGAAGACAGTTTCTGTGTTCCTAAATAGGTAGGCAAAAGGTGAAATCAATTTAACTTAGGTACTTTCATCTGCAACTGGAATTTTACAGGTGAAAAAATTCACACTTGCTTTTTTTGGCACTGAGAGGAGGCAGTGAAAAGAGAGGTGCAGATGGGAATGAAGGGGGAGGAAATAAACCAGCCACTCCTGCCCCACACTTAGGAGACACGTGAGCACAAGCCAGGAGAATTGCCAGAAAGACAAAAGTCAACCAGATAAAGGAGTGTTTAACTGGAGACTGAGATCAAATCAGTTCTTAAAATGTCACTTTCCTGATCAAAGAAAGGCAGCCTGAAGAGTGGGGATTTAACTATTTTGCTTATTAAAAATTATATATAAAAAAAGATTTATGTTCTGTCGATCTCTTCATTATCAACATAACTTATACAACATATATCCCTTTCTGGAAGAGTTCTAATCACAACAAAAGCTGAAAACTCAGGGCATTTTGGGTAGAAGTGTTAATTTAAGAGTGAGCTCCTCAAAAAACTCATTTAACCTTTTAAAACTCTGGTTAAAATCACTCTGACCCACGGCTCCTCAAAATGCCCTCAGCCTGACCACACAACCCTCCTTAGAAGAGAGTAAACCTGAGTGAGCTTCCTCCTGAAGGTTTTAAAGATTCTAAATGGTAACATCATCATTAAGCGTTGTTACTGACGCTCATTTCTATACAATTTCTCAAATCCTTACATATTTCAGACAGATTCTTGAGTATGTGAATTGTGATCAGGCATAAATAAGCTAGTTTATCACTGAAGAACTATTGCTTGGGATAGAAAAAGTCTTGGGATTGTGTCTACATATTAAGCCATTTCTAACCTAAGACATTCCTACCCTCCCCAACACCCAACTCAAAAAAAAAAAGAGAAGGAATGCAGATCACACCAATGAAGTGGTTGGGGCTCTTTTATTTTCTCGCTGGTATCTCCCATCTCCAAAGGCACACTTTCTTTCTTTTACTTCCTAAAGGTTACCAGAAAATTCCTTAAGATTGAATGAGTTGATAGACCAGTTTCTCTGGTTTGCCTGAGTTGGTGAGTGAGGATTCTTTCCTTCTGAAGATGAAAGGAGTTTGCTTTTACAAGTTCTGGGTAGACCAGTTTACAGGTCTCATTCATCACCGCACCTTCCGCCAGACTCTGGAATCAAGCCCCTGGGTGTGGAAACGGTGTCGTTTACGCATTCATTCACCGCGTCATTCTGTATTATCTGGGACGTGTGGTTGCAAACGAGGTAAAGTCCACTTGCATCTGTGTAACTGGGCACCTATCTTGTCTAACTGCCTCTTGGCAATCCTTTTGTTCATATCGTGCTCTCCGTGACATTGCTTGAAGGCCTTTTTTCTATAGTTTTCAGGCCCTCATCATGCCTACCTCTTTTTAAAAAAAAAAGTTTTTGCCTGGCCGGGCGTGACTCAGCGGTTGAGTATCGACCTAGGATCCAGGAGATCGAGGTTCGATTCCCGGTCAGGGCACATGCCCGGGTTGTGGGCTCGATCCCCAGTCGGGGGCGTGCAGGAGGCAGCTGATCCATGACTCTCTCATCACTGATGTTTCTCTCTTTCCCTCTCCCTTCCTCTCTCTCTGAAATCAATAAAGATATATTTAAAATAAATAAATAAATAAATAAATGTTTTTTATTGACTTCAGAGAGAGGAAGGGAGAGGAAGAGAGAGAGAAACATCAATGATGAGTCATTCATCGGCTGCCTTCTGCACACCCCGTATTGGGGATTGAGCCCGTAACCTGGGCATATGCGCTGACCGGGAATTGAACCGCTGAGCCACACCAGCTGGGCACGCCTACCTCTTTTTCATTCTTTATAGCCAGTCTGGCTGCTTACTTTACTGGGTTCAAGACTGTACATCATCATCTCTCATCTAACTCCTTTACTACTAAAATAAAGACCCTTTTCACACATTTCTCCTGCAGAATTTTTCCTTTCTCACTTTTTCTTCCCATAGGTTTTCTTCCTCCACCTTCAGAAAAAATATTCACTCTTGTCAGTGTCCAGAGGTAATCAAGAGCTGTGAGACAGGGCCCTGGCCGGGTAGCTCAATTAGTTAGAGCATCGTCCCAATACACCAAGGTTGCAGGTTTGATCCCCAGTCAGGGCACATAAGAAAAAGCTAATAAATGCATAAATAAGTGAACGACAAATTGATGTCCCTTTCTTTCTCTCAAATTGAAAAATAAAAATAAAAGTAAGAAGATCTGTGAGACAGATGCAGGCTAAATGAGAATACACTAGAAGGTGAGATAGATGCTAAAATAGCAACTTACCGACTTAGATGAGTAACCTGCCACGAAGAACAGAAATACATAGACGTGGTTGAGCAGTGCATTCGCTTCCTTTGGTCGAGCCACGCACAAAGCCAAATAAGAACTTGAAACCATTTTTGGTTTATTCTAAGAAATCTCTGCCATAGGCACTGAAAATACCCAAAGCATCTGGGTGGTGAAATAATATAATAATAATAATAATAATAATAATAATGAGCTGTTTTTGTGCCCTCTGGGGTGGTTTCTCCTATACAGAAAAAACTATTCAAAAGTTTACTTTTAGTTTTGTCTAATGGTAGACAGTTTGTAGGAGTCCAGCCAACTATGTCCTGGGTCAAATCTGTCCACTTGGATTTGTATGGTCCATGAATTAAAAATCGTTTATACATTCATAAATGTTAGAAAAAATAGAGCGGAGAATAATATTTTGTGATGTGAAAACTGTATGAAATTCAAATATCAGTGTAGTTGCCATGGAGACTCTATGTACTGCTAAGTCTAAAATATTTACTATGTCACCATTTCCAGAAAAAATTTGCTAACTCTGGGTTTAAAAGATTGGTGTTCAATTTATTAAAACAACAAATTCAAAACCTTAGTGTGTTTTTAAGGTTTTAAAAAACCAGGTGGTTACACATCCATGAAACCACCACCACCACCACAATCAAGATACAGAACATTTCTATCACCTCGACGGAAATGCTTGTGGAGCCAGAAAACCACTGATCTGCTTCCTCTCACTTTATTTTAATTTGCATTTTCTAGAATTTTATATAAATAGATTTATACGGTAAGTACTCTTTTCTGTCTGACTTTTTTTTTTTTAAATCCAGCCTACAACTTTTGAGATTCATTTATGTTGTATGTATCATTAGTTTGTTCTTATTTATTGTTATGCTTTAAAAAAATAAACTTTTTCATTTTTAGTCTAAACTTTTTGTATTATGAAACACTTCAACATACCTAACAAAATGCTACAAATAGTGTATGTACCCCCATGTACATTACCCAGCTTCAACAATTATCAACTTAGGGTCAATCCTGTTTCAATCATACCTCCACCCATGAACTCCCTCCCATATTTGAAGCAAATCCTAGGCATCGTACCATTTCGCCTGTATTTCAGTATGTACTTTTTTTTATTCATAATGAAATCTAAATTTAATATTGTAAATATTACTATTAAACAAATTTGGAAGTTTACATATGTAATGTATGTCATTTTCTATTATCATAACTCCAAAGATGACATGTGGTTATGATTTCTAGAAGCATGCTTATATATGTAAAACATTTCATTTATTTTTGTCAGTATGTACTTTTATTTTTATTTTTAAAATATTTCTTTATTGATTTCAGAGAGAGGAAAGGAGAGGAAGAGAGAGATAGAATCATCAATGATGAGAGAGTCATTGATCAGCTGCCTCCTGCATGCCCTCGACTGGGGATCAAGCCCACAACCCGGGCATGTTCCCTGACTGGGAATCGAACCCCAATTGCCTGGATCCCAGGTCGACGCTCAACTGCTGAGCCACGCCTGGCTGGGCAGTATGTACATTTATTTATTTATTTATTTATTTATTTATTTATTTATAAATATATATGACTTTTATTGATTTCAGAGAGAGGAAAGGAGAGGGAGAGATAGAAACATCAATGATGAGAGAGTCATTGATCGGCTGCCTCAAGCCCGCAACCCAGGCATGTGCCCTGACCGGGAATCGAACCCTGATCGCCTGGATCCTAGGTCAACGCTCAACCACTGAGCCATGCCCGGCCAGGCCAGTATGTACTTTTAAAAGTGTGGACTTTTTAAGAAACATATACCCACACCACCATTATAATGCCTATAACATCTTAACAATAAAAAATAAAGTTTTAGCCTGGCCGGGCGTGGCTCAGCGGTTAAGCATCGACCTAGGATCCAGGCGATCAGGGTTCGATTCCCGGTCAGGGCACATGCCCGGGTTGCCGGCTGCAGCTGATCAATGACTCTCTCATCATTGATGTTTCTTTCTATCTCTCTCTCTCCCTCTCCTTTCCTCTCTCGGAAATCAATAAAGATATATTAATAAATAAATAAATAAATAAATAAATAATAAAGTTTTAACAATAAAACTGGTTGTTGGATATACATAGGAATAAATGTGTTAATTGAAGAACAATGCTCTTAAATGTTCAAGCTGAGCTTAAAATTTTAAGTCCATAAATTTCAGCAATAATTTCCAGGGGTCTTGAATACTGTTTGTTTCAATTAAAAGGCTGTTAATTAAACACTGCCCAGTGTAATACAGGACCCTTTGGGGTTGGCAAACTATGGCCTAGGGCTTGCCACTTGTTTTTGTAAATAAAGTTTTATTAGAACACAGCAAGCCATGTACATTCATTTATACATTTATTATCTATGGCTGCTTTCCCAATAAATGGCACAACTGAATAGTTGTGGCAGAGACCCTCTGGCCCACCAAGCTTAAACTATTTACTATCTGGACCTTTAAGAAAAAGTTTCCTGACCTCTGCTAGAATTTCTACCTTTCATATAAAGTTATAAATTTAGTAAATTTATTTCCTTTTCAGGTACTTCAGTTACCTGACAATACATCAATCTTTTTCAAGTATTAATTTTTTTAAAGCTAATCAATTATACTTACAAATTTGGTAAACTTTAAATTCTCTTAGATGTTCTGAAACTCTGTCACCATCTCAGTAACCTGAGGTGACCTGCTGAGGGATGCAGATGCTAACCCAATCAACTGAGGTAACTTAGAGCCGAGATTTTGGTAGGACCTGAATTTTACAGTTGCAGACATGCAGGGCTTTACAGCCCCTACTGTCACACTAAGTCCCTTCTCGTAAATACTATGTAGAGGCCTTTGAGGCTTGCAGGGCACTCATTTTGGGCTCACACAGGCCGGCAGCAAGAATCCATGCATCCCTTGATTAGATTTGCATCTTTTGGTTCCTAATTTATTTCCTATCTAACTCTAAAGATCTTTAAACTCACAGGGATCTAAAAAAGTTAATTTTCATTTATCTATTTTCACTTGCAAATACTGGAGTATGTATGCCTAATATAGAGAGTATGTATCTCTACTATATTAGAACTTTAAAAAGTAACCTTAGTGCCATTAGTTCATCTAACAGAATTAAGAATTACTTGATGTCACGTAATACTCTGTTCACTGTTTATTTCTCCATTTGTCTCAAAAGGGCCTTTTTACAATTTGTTCAATCAGAATCATAATGAGGCCATATACTGTATTGCATTTGGTCGCCAATATCTTTTCATCTATCACAATCTTCCACCCCCTTTAAGCCACTGATTGTTGAAGAAACTGGTTTGTTTTCTGTAATTTCCCATATTCTGGATTTGGCTGATGGCTTCTAGGTGGTATGAAGTCTTTAAATTGTTTTCTTTTTAAATCCCTATATTTCTAGCAGGCTTGATTAGTTGTTTTTTTAAGTCACGAATTCTTCATTAGGCAGGTAAATATATTTTCTAACTACGAAAGACTTGAACTTGCATTCTTTTTTGTTATTCCTAAGATATTTAAAATGGTAAACTGATTGAAATTTGGGCATCCCACATGGCTTTCAGTTGGACTTGCAGTCACAACTCATATAATAGCTAAGTCTGATTGCTAAGTGCTTTCCATGGGTCAGGCACAATGCTAACCAAGCACCTTACCTAAATGCTCATTCAATCTTCTAAACATTTTGCAGACCAGGAAACTAAAGCTTAGAGAGTTTGATTAATTTAACCCAGTTAGTAAGCGACGATGCGAGCTCAGGGGTGGGATTGGAACCCCAGCTTCCTAGCACTTCTTGCTCTTAACAAGTCCATCTCTCAGTCCCGCCTCTTCCGGTTCTCACAGAGGCCTGTGGACGTCAATTACTAGGAAGTGGTCCCGCTCTGCCCCGCCCTTTTAGCCCCGCCCCCTTTCCGCCCCACCCCGCAGGGGTCCCTGGTCAGCCCGAGCGAGCGCCCGGAAAACCACACTTCCCAGAGTGCACCGCGACCACGAAGGCCTCACTACCGACGTCCGCTCGCCGGCGCCATTCCCGTAGCCGGGAACGGCGGTGCGGCCTGTGACTATGGCGCTGTTCCCGGCCTTTGCGGGCGTTAGTGAGGCTCCCGATAGCGGGAGCGCCAGGAAAGGTAAGCACGCAAAAGGCGTGAAGAAGGCACTCGGCGGGCTTAAGACGTCGTTTCTCGGCCCGCTTGATTTGGATGTGTTTCTCCACACGTGTCCCAGAGTTCCCCGCGGCCCTGCAAAGCCTGCTGGGAAGGGCCCCGGTCTTCCCCCTGGCTCTTGGGGACGAGAGCTGTAGAGCTGCGGAGTGAGGAGACGCAGGAGGGGCTCTGGCGCTGCGGCTTCCGAAAACTCATTCGCTCTCCGAGCCGCAGTTGCCTCCCCTGTAAAACGGGAACGATGGTCCTGCGCGTCTCAGGGAGACCTCTGGCGAAGGCGGGGTGTTCTTACCGCCCTCTGTCTCTGTTTTCCTTATTTCTGAGATGCTTATCGGGTTCCCATCCTTCGGCAGGCCTGCAGCTAGGGGATCCGGACCCGAAGCCCAGTCAGACAGCCTCTCTCCAGACAGGCACAGTTGCTGGGAATAAGAATAACATTTATTTGTTGAGAGCCTACTGTGTGCCAGGAGGCGGCCTTACGTGTTTCCTGTGAGCCCGAAACGTCCCCAGGAGGTCTGCGTTGTGACGACCTGAGGCTCCGACGGGCAGGAACTCGTAGCTCTTGAGGGTTTGGTTCTTCCCGACCACCGCAGTTAAGCGAGTTGTAATCTTGTTGCAGGTGAAGGGTCTTCCATTTGTAAAAAAAAAATCCTCAACACCTGTGAAGCGCAGTAAAGCGAAGCGCAATAAAGGGAGGTATGCCTGTAGTGAATTGTAATTTAAAGTCATTATAAATGGGGCACTTAGGTGGTGGAGTCCAGTTGTGCCCGACACCTGCTTTATATCCTCTCATAGCTCCTACACCTATAGTTTTGGTAACAGCATAATTGTGAGTCATTTCTTATGTAATGAGTGTGGTTTTGGTCATCCTTTACTGACCGTGACCTTCATGCGGTCAGGGACAGTGTTTGTCTGTTCACTGCACCATACTTAGCCCCTAGCACAGGTGCAAAACATAGGTGTTCACTAAATACTTGCTGAATGTACAGACCAATATTAGGTGCTTAATGAAGAAATAGCAGTGCAAGGTAGGTTAAAGATGTCGCAGGTGAGCGACAAGAATAATGACTTCTGATGGGAGCTTCGTGTAAGGCCATGTATAGGAGCTAACTTTAGGAGTGGGTCTTCAAGAGGGTAGGGTTTGGACAATAGAGATGGTAGAAGGGTGTTCCAGGGCTTTCAAAGGCAAGCAGGAAGAGAGGCCTGAGACCTGTGCAGAGAACTGCAAGTAGTCCAGTTTGTCTGGAAATACAGAGGCATAAAAGGAGCCTCGGGAAATATGGCTGGGACTGGGGGGTGAGGGAGGGTAGTGACTTGAGTAAGAGGCCGAGGGCTTATCCTTTTATTTTGGAAGGGTGAAGTGGAAGGTTTGTAAGGGCGTGTTGCTCTTGTCATTTATCTTAACCAGTATTTATTGGACATCTGGGTATCTAGCATCAGGATTAAGGTTTGTAAAAGTGCTGCTTGTAAAGTACTGCATTTAAAGAAATTTAAACCACATCATCATTACTCATAATGAAATTAACTATATTTTTTTACCATCATCTAATTGTCAGTCAACATTCAGACTTCCCAACTTGTCTCAAAAATGCCCTTTTATAGTCGGTTTGTTCAAGTCAGGGTCCCCAAAAGATCCAACATTGTATTTTGTGGGGATGTCTCTTAGGTTTCTCTTTCTCTCTTTTTTTTAAAAATATATCTTTATTGATTGCAACTGATTCAGAGAGAGACAGAAACATGAGTGATGAGAGAGTCATTAATTGAGCCCGCAACCCGGGCATGTGCCCTGACCAGGAATCGAACCCCGATCGCCTGAATCCTACGTCAACACTCAACTGCTGTGCCATGCCCGGCCGGACTCTCTCTTTTTTTTTTTTAAATATGTCTTTATTGAGTTCAGAGAGAGGAAGGGAGAAGGAGAGAGAGAGATAGAAACATCAATGATGAGAGTCATTGATCGGCAGCCTCCTGCATGCCCCCTGACCGGGAATCGAACTGCCATCTCCTGGATCATAGGTCAGTGCTCAGCCTCTGAGCCATGCTGACCAGGAATCTCAGGTCTCTTTTAAATATAAAATTGTCTTCCTCCCCTCCATTTTCTGCTGTGATTTATTTGTTATGGAAACTGGGTCTTTTGTCCTATACACATTTCCCACCAAATCCTCATGGTGTCATTTAATATGCTTCTCCCAGTGTTTCCTGTAAACTGGTAATTAGATCTAGAGAGTTAATTAGATTCAGGCATAATTTTCTCTTTTAGTTGAAAATACCTCATTGGGGGTGCTCTGCACGTGGTGTTGAATCAGATCAGAAGGATCTGCTGTTTAGTTTTCTCTCTCTCAGTGATGTTAAGATCTATCAGTGGGTTCCTGGACAACCTTATTCCTCCATTATGAAGCTGCCTGTCAGCCTTTCACCTAATGATTTCTGCAGCAGTTTTATGATTATTGCTTAGGTCCATTTTTGGGGGCTTACAAAATGGTTATTTTCTAGTTTTAGCATTCCTCTCATACTTACTGGCATCAGTTATTTTATGAAGAACTTTCCTCAATAGTATCGGGATACCCTGAAATACATTATGATCCATTTCCTCTGCCTAGACGTTTCTTAGGAACTTATTTGCCTATGTCCTGCCCATCCTCTAGGCCTTAACTGAGATGTTCTTCCAGGCAGCTTTCTCTGATCCATATCTAGTTTGGATTAGGGAGCATAGGTATGTGCTCTCATTATGTGCTGAAGATTTTCTTTACCTGGGCATTTGTCACATTGCATGTAATGACTGCCAGTGTGTGGGCTCCCTGAAGGGTCGTGTTGGGTTCTCGTTGGGTTTGCACTCCTAGCACCTAGAACAGTGCCTGGCTCTCAGTAAAAAAAGCACTGAATGAAAGAGACTCAAAGACATGAAGTATTTTCTTCAGAGTTGTACAACTAATAAACAATAAAGCCAGCCTTTGAACACAGGTTTTTCTGACCCAAGAACTTGTGTTATAAATCACACTATGATGTTAGAATGTTTGGGTTTTGGTTGTTTATACATTACCTTTGGGGTCTCTGGGTGTTTTTGAATTACAGGTTTACTCCATGCAAGAGCTGACTTTGCTTAGGTTCTCTTTAATCACCATTTCAGGTGGAGCTCTGAGCCCTGTTTTCTGATGCTTTTTGTAGGAATGTTTGTGCACTCAGATTCTTTGTCAGAAAGTAAGGGTTTTGACCAAAATGAAGAGTTTGGCTCATTATTTTTAAAGAAACAACCTCATCTCCAATATATATGCTAATTTATGTATACAATGAGCCCTAGAAATGCCTTTTGAATTAATCATCCCTGGAGGTGTTTCGCTCACCTTTCACTTAAACAAACTAGTAATCAGTGCTATTTTGTTAGAATGGGTGTAGAACTTGGATATTTTATCCAGTTGTGATTCAGAATATGTTTATGATGAAGTATAAGCACGATAGGAGCAGAGAACTGGCCTGTCTTGTTCACCACTGTACCCCGAATGCTTAGAACTGTGCTTGGCACGTAGTAAGTATTCAGTACTCAATTCTTTAATGATTGAATCTCTATTTACAATGAAAACTGGGAGAATGATAATAGTTGTACTTTATACCTACATAATGGCATACTTTTGACAATCTCTTCCATTTATTCAATAAATTAGGTGCTAGGGGATACAAAAATGCAAAGATATGGTTTAGGTCTTTATTCATTTAATTATTTGACAAATATTTATAAGTCCAGTTACTTTGTGCCAAGGCACTGTTCTAGGAGTTGGGCATACAGGAGTGAGTAGTCATGACTTCTGCCCTCATGTTGCTTTTAGTTTGGGAAGAAAGGAGTGGGAGGGAGAAGAGGGGAGCTAGAAACTTGGTTGTAAGAGTTGTAAACCAGTTGGTGTATTTGTTTGGCTGGCAGATTATTTTTGTTTTGTTGTTTTCTTTTTTCTGTTTTCACTGCCTGTAGTGACACAGTAATCATCACTAGTCTGCTCCTCATAGGGATTTGAGTTGTTCACCTTTGGTTTGGAATATAGTGGGAAGACTGATCATGAGATTACAATACGAAAATTGCTATAGTCGCCCCATGTACCAATTGCAAGGAGACTTTTGGAAAACCAGCTCCTTGGCTGAGGAGGTGAAGAGCAGCACCGTCGTATGGTGGAGAATCGCGGTTCCAGGTTCAGATGTGTGCTCGTGGCCTCCTGACAAAAAGGTCATTTGATTGGGATGAAAGTCACACAGAGGATCAGTGATGATTTGAGTTCAAAACCCAAGAGTTTTAGTTCTTTATAAACTACTTTTCCCCCATCAGTGATCTCATATGGCAAAGCCTTAATTGCATCCTTAAAAGCTCTTTCTTGTACCTTCTGAAGGACTTGGGAGAGGCACACACTTTGTTTTTTGACATTTGTGTTTCTTTACCTTTCCTCCAAGCTGTCATCACTACCTAGAATCTTTATTTTAAAATATACTGGAATTGTTTGAGAGCATCTCTCCTTTCGTGTTGTTTGTTCCATCTTTCCCCACTTTTCTCATCCTCTGTTCATTACAGAATCCAATTATTGTGTAAATAATTGCAATCTCAGTGAGCAACAGGAACTATTTTCACATGCCTCTTGCCAGGAATTGGTCCCAAGGGAAGGGAACCAACCTCAGAAGGAAAAAGGAGACAGTAGAAGAAAGATTGTGTGAACAGTTGTTTAGCAATTACTGTGTATGACCTTATAAATTACTTAATCCCTTTGAGCTTTAGTTTCCTCTTCTATACAGTAGAGATCATCATACTTCCCATAGAGGATTAAAAGATATAAGGATGTAAAGTGCTTAACTTGGTGCTTGTCTACTGTAGGCACTTAATAAATTAGAATCCTTCTCTTCTTTCCTTTTTTCCTGTGCTTTTTAATGTATCTTTCCTCCTTAGGAATTTTCCTTCCTTCCTCCCTTGTTTCTCACAAATATTTATTAAACTCCTACTAATGTATGCCAGACATTGGTCTCAGTGCTAGGGATACAGCAGTGAGTAAAACAAAGTACCTGTCATCAGGAACTAGAATACAGAATGTACAAAGAACTCTTACAAGTCAGTAATAAAAAGACAATCCAATTATGAAATGGGCAGAGGCTTTGAATAGCTATTTCTGTGCTGGTATGAGTGGCCAATGAACACATGAAAAGTTGCTCAACATCAGTAGTCACCAGGGAAATGGAAATCAAAACTGCAGTGAAAAATCACACCCACTCAGATGACTATAATATAAAGGACAGACAGTGTCGAGTTGGTACGGATGTGGAGAAATTGGAATCTTCACGTATTGTTAGTGGGAATGTAAAACGGTGCAGCCAGTTTGGAAAACAGCCTGGCAGTTCCTCAAAATGCTAAACATGAGTTGCCCAGTCTGCGCCTAGATATCAACCCAAGAGAAAACATACATTCATATAAAAACTTGCAAATGAATGTTCATAGCAGTGTTGTTCATAGTAGCTTCAAAGCGGAAAGAACCGAAGTATCCGTTAACTGATTAATGGATAAAATGTGGTATAATCCATAAATGTTACTCGGCAATAAAAAGCAATAACGTAGTGATACACGCTATAGCATGGATGAACCTTGATAATATGTCAGATGAAAGAAGCCAGTTACAAAAGGCCGTAGGTCATATGATCTTGTTTATATTTAATGTCCAAAATAGGGAAATTTATAGAGAAAAAAGTTTAGTGGTTGTCTCGGACTGGGAGAGTGGGATGCGGGTGATGGAGAGAGACTGCTGATAGGTATGGGGTTTCTTTTGAGATAATGGAAATGTCCTAAAACTATTTCATGGTGATACTGCACCATATTCTAACTATTCTAACAACCACTGAATTGTATACTTTATGTGGTTGAGCCTTGTGGCATATAAATAATACCCCAGTACAACTGTTAAAAAATCTAATTACCCTTCTCTCTTCTAACTGCAGCCATCTTCTCAGCATATGAATATGCTCTGACCACCCATCCTAAAACAAAGTAGGACAAATGTGAACCCTTCCTGGGCCCCCTTCCTGCTACTATCCCTTGGTTTTTTCCTTTTCTTCATAACTAAGACCCCTAAAAGTTAGCAGATAAGTAGTTTAGAAATAGTTCATTGTAGAAGAGTTAGAAATTAATGGATAAGCAGAAAAAAGTTTTTTTTGACATTTAATCTCACCACCCACCCAGAGATAATCATTGTTAATATATATATATATTTATTATTTGTTGATTTTACAGAGTGGAAGGGAGAGGGAGAGAGAAACATTGATGCGAAAGAAAAACGCAGATCAGTTGCCTCCTGCGCGCACCCCTACCAGGAATCACACACCACCTTTTGGTGCATGGGATGGCGCTGCAAACAACTGAGTCACTCTGGCCATGGCAGTCATTGTTAATATCTCATATAATTTTAACATTAATTAGAAAAGTTGACACTTTTTTAAATTCTCTCACCTGGTCAGTTGCCTCCTATACGAGCCCTAACTGAGGATCAAACCCGCAACCTAGTTATGTGTCCTGACCGGGAATCCAACCCACAACCTTTTGGCATATGGGACGATGCTCCAGCCAGCTGAGCTACCCTTGTGTTTTCATTTTCAAATAGAAGTGCTGTTTGTTATAAGGAAAGGTTTATGTTAAGGTAGAACATTAGAATATTCTTTTTTTTTTTTTTAAATATATCTCTGTTGGTTTCAGAGAGAGGAAAGGAGGGGGAGAGAGAGAGATAGAAACATCAATGATGAGAGTCATTGATCGGCTGCAGCCCACAACTGGGCGGGCTTGTACCCTGACCAGGAATTGAACCCCGATCGCCTGGATCCTAGGTCGACGCTCAACCACTGAGCCACACCCGGCCGGGCTAGAATATTCTTTTGAAGAGAAATATCTTAAGTCTTCTGTAATAATGTTAAGCATGATGGGCTTTTATGCATGATTTGATTTTTTTAACTCTTTGGAATTGCTTACATCAAATTTGAAGTCATTAAAACCTAATGCTTAAGAAGCCTTCATGCTCATTAGAGTGGATGGAATTCATAAAGCCTCCATGTTGCCTTGTAGGCCTCACTTGTTACATGGCTTTTGCTTAAGCCGGAGCCTCAAATCACAGAGGATTTCAGTCTGAAATATTTTAGAGTGTGTTAAAGGTCTGTGCCCTGTGAAGTAAAAATTTCATGGATTACCTTCGGCTTCTGTGGACTGTTCTAAATATCTGGCTGACGTTGGCTATGAATTGGGATATCAGCTGGTAAGATGGGTTTCCCGCTTTAGAAATTGTATTGAGCTCATTTCATTGATCTTTTCTCTCTTTTGCATGTGCAGAATTAGATTGGCTGAGCAACCCAAGCTTTTGTGTTGAAACTGTAACAACTCTGAGCCAACAAACTGAAGAGGCTACAGCTCTTATTTCTGAAGGGTCACCACTAACAAGGTAGTATTTTTTTTAAAAAATAAATCTTTTATTGATTTCAGATAGAGGAAGGGAGAGGGAGAGAGAGCTAGAAACATCAGTGATGAGAGAGTCATTGATCAGCTGCCTCCAGCACATCCCCTACTGGGGGCATGTGCCCTGACTGGGAACCGAATTGCAATCTCCTGGATCCTAGGCCAATGCTCACCTGCTGAGCCATGCCTGGCTGGGCCAGGGTAGTAGTTTTGATAGATGGAGTTTTAGTCTTTGTCAGGGTGTCGTCTATGGCTTAGCTTGAATGATGCTCCTTAGAAAACCCTGTGATAGAAGAGCTAAGTAAAACTCTTATTCAAAGTAATGAGGTGACCTTTGACTATTTTCCCTTACCTCACTCTTACAGATAATTTCCCCACCCCCAGCCCCCCTTTGCATTGCAGTGGCAACTATGTGACACAGTTACTGCCAGTAATTAGGCCATGAGGGAAATGTCATCATTGTGATTCTTATTTACTAACCTTGTTAGTAACCTTTAGAATAGTGATAAACATAGAATTCAGATATTTCTTTAGTAGCATTTTCAACACTTGTAAAAATAGAAGGCGCTTTTGTAATATAATGTGGGGAAAGAGGAAAATTCTCTTTCTCTCCTCTGGTTTTTTTTTTGGCTAGCCAAATAATAGATCAACAGGAGGTAGATTGACAAGAGAAAATAAAATTTAATATCATGCTCACTGGAACCCCACATACAGGAGAGAGTCAGAGACCCTGCATACATGAGAGGTTCAGTGGTAGAAAGGGAGATTGAGGTATATAAGACATCCTGAATGAGGGGTGAGGTAAGGTGCGTTGGGGCTTCAAAAGGTCATTGCAGCATGATAAGAGCAGACCTTTAGTAAATAGAAGTTTCCTGCCATGTAGGTAGGTCAAGAGAAGTTATTTCTGATAATCTCTTAGAGGCAAGGCCTCTAATTCAAATTTTTCTAGGTAGTTAAGGAATGGGGGAGCGGGGAGAAGTTTCTCTTGAGCCTGAAACTAAAATTGCCTTTAGCTCAAAGCAATCTGTATACCACTGAGGCACTTCTTGGGGTAGCTAGTTCTGGACCCCCACAATAACATAGTAGAAAACCTCATGAAAACCTTGGGAAAGCAAAATGGTACACATCTCTACCCAGATCTGAAAGAGTTTTGTTGTAGATTATTGAATTGAGAAATGAACTCTCTCACCATTAATATGATGACCCCTAGGAAGCTCTGTACTCTAAGGGTGGAAGAAGCCTTTGGAAATTGAGAATAATTGATGTGTGAGAGGGAGTTGTTTATAGATATTTCAGTAATGATGCAGAGCTCATTATAACCTTTAAAAACAAGGACCAGAATTAAAACTTGGTGGTTTTTTGGGTTTTTTTGACATTAAGAACATGCTGGTGTAATGTGTAGGACTGAAAATAAACCTTTATAATGTTGCTTTTAAAAATATTATATTTGATAAAATAACTGGTTAGATTAATTTAAAAATGTATAGATATGAAAGTATAGCTTCAGAAGCTATTAAAATTAGAATTTCTTCACCTGGTTTTAATTTAGATCCAACTCTTAATGTCTTTAAGGTGAGTTGTAATCCAGGAAGATACTGTATAATATATGGGCAGATAGTCAGTGTGAGCATTTTTAGAATTTTCTTTTATACATTTCTTTATTTGGTTGCTGATTTACATGTTATTTTTCCTAAATCTCTTCTAAAAATTCTAATGTTGACTCCCAAGCAGGAGCCCTCTGAAATCAGAGACTTCAGATGCCGGGGACACAAACAGAAAGCTCAGGCAAGCGAGCAGGAGGAAGAAAGAGAAGAAGAGGAAAAGGAAGCGCCAGCACCGCAGCAGAGACAGGAGGAGGCGAGGGCGGTCAGGGAGCAGTGCGTCCGAGTCAGGCACTGATCCTGGAAAGGACAGAGCTCCCAGAGGCTTCAGAGATGCTGACAAAGAGTCGGAGAAACCGAAGTAGGTTTTCTATTCTCAACACCTGTGGTATTTTAAATCTTTAATTTTTCTCCCTCGATCACTGCCACAAGTTAGACAGTTAAATGATTATTTAATTCCACTCAATCAAAACAGAGTCAGTAAATATCTCAATAAAGCTAGGAAAAAATAGAGCTCTACCATTTGGTCAACATAAAAAAGAAAACTTTAACAAATGAGGACCATGATTTTATTTGAGATGTTAATTAGGCACAGTAATGATTGTGTCAGAATCAGATTTAGACAAAGTCTTTGGGAGTTTTGAAAGATGGCAAATGTGCCACATGGTGGGCACACGGGCTAGTTCACTATGGGGCCGTGGGCCTCTGCACTTAGTAAGAAAAATGTCTTCTCCCATTGTGCTGTGTCTTCCTTTCAGTCTCTTCCATTAGTGCCCCACCTCTGGTAAGGTTAATTGTACCGCTTAATATAATCATTGCTTTTGTCCTTACTGCACATTTTTTAGAACCATGTGTTGAGGGTACAAAATGGCCCACGACCACAGTATTTCCTTTCCTTGGGGACTTCACTGCCCCGCAGTGCCCCACTGTCTACCCTGAGCGTGTCTGTTCAAGTAATTCTGCAGGACGATCACAGCTAGGTCGTCAGAGATGCGGTTCCTCTCTGCTTAGTCTAATGCCCTCCTACAGAGGGAGGCACTTTGCCCAGAGGCAGGACAGTTAGTATGTGGCAAAACTACTTTAATTATTCCTCGTTTAACCTTTTTTGTCTTTGTTCATACAGTCTAGAAGAGAGAAAAGTTAAGCACCTGTCTAAGGCATACTAAAAAAGTTAGTGCCATTAAGACTTTTGCAATTCTTGAGAGATTACGCGCTTTTGTTGTGTGCTTTGAAGTCCCATTGATGTCAGTGAGAGCTCTGTGTTGGAGCAGACTTGATTTTGGCCTGTAGAGTTTCCATCAGATAGGTGAACAGTGCAGTCTTCTAGGATCCTTCTGTCATCTGATTAGTGCTGGACAACACTGCAGGCCTCTGGCTCAGAGGATCCAGGTTTACTTAGCCCTCCAGTGTCTCAGGTGCTGTACCTATAACCCACACTTGCTCTAGGAGGAAAAATAAAGGGGTCAGGCCTAAAGGTCTGCATTTGACTGAATTTATGTGGGCAGGAACCATGCCCCCCTTGCTGGCCATTGTACCTCCCAGCCTTGGCATAGGGCCTGATACATAGTAATATATACACTGAATACATTTTTGTTATGTGCTGAATGAATATATTATTGATAGTCTTGCTTTTTTTGCATGTCTTCAAAGAAAAATATATTAATTATTGTATCTTCTGAAAACTCACCATTAGTTACTTGTTCTTTTTTATAGCTAAGGGAAAAAAGCTTTAAAGGATTTCCTGAACACACGTGGGAACCACCATTAGAACTTGAAGGATAGTTGTTTTCAGCCTATGCTTAACCACTGTAGAGGTGATCTTTGCAGCCTCCTGATGGTTTTATGATCCAGACAGGATTTTTAAGTTTGTTGATATTATTAAGATCATAATAAAATGTTTTTGTCCTGTTTTACTTTCTTAGTATTAATGTCTGTAGTCTCTTCCTGGGAAGGTGACCTGGAAGAATTGTCAGTGCCATATTGGCAAGATATTAGTGAGTTCTGAGTCTTTCTTTGATGTCAGGAAAGTGGGTTCATGGGGGATAATATACCATATGGGTCTCTAGGTCGAGGGACAACTTCCCCGAGGCTACAGCTTCTAACTGACCTTTGTTTCCTAGGATGACTTCCTCTTCACCTTCAGGTGGAGGCAGATCCGTCCTTGCACCCAGTCCAGACCACATCCTGCTTCGTGACCTCAATACCCAATAGGGGAGGGATAAGGGCTTGTTTACTCCCCAGGGGTGGTCTGCAGCTGGCCCTTCTTTTTTTTTACCCCGTTGTTTTTCTATGTCTTTCTGGAATGCATAGTTTCTTTCCCTCTCTTCACTGCCCCTAACAGTTCTCATTGACCCCTCCACAGTGGTTCTGAAGGGGAATGTGTTAACCCCTCCACAGTGGTTCTGAAGGGGAATGTGTTAACATTACCATGTTAACCTGAGATGTGTCATTCAACAAATATTTATGGAATTGCTGCTTTGTGTCCCTGAAATACCATTTGCTTGTATTCCCAGCCAAGAATGATTTAGAGGCCTCCAGAATCTTCATTTCTATCTGGGCAGAGCTAAAAAGCAGATGGAATGACAGTTAATGACTGTTGTGACCCCTTTGGCAGCTCCTGTGTCAGCAGCATTAAGAACTCATTTTCTTTAGCGGAGGAAAGATGTTAGATGCCAGAAAATCCTCCCCTCCCTCTCACTTCTAGGGAAGTGGTTCCATTTGTATCTGAGCTGAAAGTCTGCTAGCTCACAGATTGGTTCAAAGAAATAAATCAGGGTCTTGTCTTACAGTGGGGTCCCTCTGCCCTTCCTGTAGGAGGTCGGTCCATACAGGCAAAGCTGTACACACAGCCCAGACCAGAAAAACGAAACTTAGACCAGGCCCAAGTAACACCTGAGGAGGAACTATTCACAACCGGGACCTTTGTTGTTGTTATTGTTGAGTTTTGAGTTGGAATAAATAATCTGAGCACTTTCGAATAAGGTGAAGTAACAGCAGCCCACCTTTTTTTTTTTTTTTTTTTTAAAAAGAAGAAAGCTTGTTTATGAATATATTTGAAATTCAGTTTACAATAATTTAAGTGGAAGACTTGAAAAAGAACATCTCTGTATCCCTCGGGTGAATTTCTGAGATGACTTGTTTTTGGGTAAAGCGCTGCTTGGTGTTGACAGTTTTTGCTTTATATTTTAAACTTTTTTTTTGGGAGCAGGCATCCACTTCTCATCTGTATGGCATGTACACATTTTATGTATCTAGTTCCCTTGATACTGTATGGAGTTTGAAATGTTTAACTTCCATGTTGCTGCAAAGGTGAAATGTTAACTGGAAGATTTTAAGTGCCTCTCCCTTTCTCCACCTTTCCTTGTCCCACAGCCAAGAAAATAATGCTGCTTCTGCTGCTGGACGTCACTGTGTTTGGCTTGAGGACATTCAGGCTCTGACTGGAGAAACCTTCAGAACAGATAAGAAACCAGATCCTGCAAACTGGGAGTACAAGTCCCTCTACCGAGGAGATATAGCAAGGTACCCATCATGACATCTTTCCTGGTTTTCTCTGGGGGAAAGTAACTTCTCTCTCCTGAACTCTCTCAGCACTGTCTCTGGCCAACTCCCCAACTCCCTTATAGATTCTCTTGGGTTTTTATCCATTGCTAGTTGTTTAGGCACATCTTATCTCGCATTCTGAAATGAAAACTTAAATCTTTCTTTTTTTTTTTTAATATATCTTTATTGATTTCAGAGAGAGGAAAGGAGAAGGGGAGAGAGAGAGAGAAACATCAATGATGAGAGAGTCATTGATCGAGCCCACAACCCGGGTATGTGCCCTGACCGGGAATCGAACCCCGATCGCCTGCATCCCAGGTCGACGCTCAACTGCTGAGCCACACCCGGCTGGGCTTAAATCTTGAGATCAGGATACAGGTCAGATTGGTCTTATTTATCCATGGTGCTTGGAACAGTGCCTGGCATAATAGGTGTTCAGTAAATGTTGACTGAATGAATCTAAAAATACCTTGAAATAATTGTGACATACTGTCTGGAAACCATTTGATCTAATCTATATGCCATTTTAAAAAGTTGCGAAAGCCTTTTATTTATTCCCCCCACCCCCACATATGCCATTTAAAAAATGACATTAAATGGTAATGACTTTTAAAAAATGTTTTCAGCGTATATCACCAGATAATCATAAAAATAGGTGATGAAATAGATGATGGTATTTGCTTTAATAATGAGTTTAAACTTTTCTCCTCTAATCTGTCAATCAAAAATATTTGAATATGTATTAAACCCTTTAGGCACTTGGTGCTTTGTGAGACACTGTTGGAAACAAAGAACAATAATCGACAATCTCTGTTCCCAAAGAGCTCACAGGCAATCAAGAGTGAAGGTAGAGCCCAGCCAGCGTGGCTCAGTGGTTGAGCGTTGACCTAGGATCCAGGAGATCGAGGTTTGATTCCCGGTCGGGGCACATTCCCAGGTTGTGGGCTCGATCCCCAGTCGGGTGTGCAGGAGGCAGCTGATCAATAACTCTCTCATCATTGATGTTTCTCTCTCTCTCCCTCCCTCTCTCTGAAATCAATAAAGACTTTTTTTTTTTTAAAAGAGTGAAGGTAGAGAACCATGGAATAAAAGGCCAAGAGGAGGCCTTGAAGATCATTAACATTCTTTATAAGCTAATTACCGTTTAAAATAAGCTTATGAAAGCCTCCCATTACTTTGCTGTACCTCCAAGTTTTAATCATGTTTTCCCTCATGACATTATACCTCATCACATAAGCAATTCCAAGAAAATTTTCTTTATGATGTGTGTATATTAGTTATTTTTCAGTGTATATTTATATCTACTTACTATCTACTAAAACATCATGGCTGAGAGTGAATGATTATCTCATTTAAAATGTACTCATATATTTTTAAATTATTTTAATACTCCCTAAAATCTTGTTTGGTTTTCCATGCCACCACAGTATGGTGCCACAGATGTGGTAGAAACCCAGTAAAAATGGGGAGGCCAACAAACACTGATTGGGCATGAAGTGTGTGCCACGGCCTCTTACTCATTCTTTCCCTGTGTTAGCCTGTCTGATCCTCATGGCTGCTCTCATTCTGCAAATGAGGAAAAGGAACCTCGGAGGTTCAGTGTTCTCAGGGTCATGCAAGCAGTAAGCAGCAGAGTTGGGTTTTGAACCTGTGTTTCTCTGACTTCACATGTTCTTTCACTGTCCTCAGGTGAGACAGATTATGTGGTTGAACATTTTCTCGACTGGGAAACAGGACTGGTTCTCATTCTGACTTTGTCATTTGTTAGTAACATAATTGCAGGCAAGTCACTTGAGCTGTCTGAGCCTCTGTTTCTTCATTTATAAATTGGTAATTGTACCTCTGGCCGACCCTTACACTCAAATATCGGAAATATTTGATATGGAATTAGAAAATGGTGGGCAAATATAAAGGGTTATTATAGATGAACAAAGGAAAAAAATCTTAACGTGTGGCTCTTGAGCATCTGCTAATGAATGTCCCAGACCTTGGAAAGAGAGCCATTAGTGACTTCATTAATCTGAACTGCAAAGGTACTGCTGTCAAGGCGTAGGACATTGGTGTGGTTTCCTAGTGATTTATTAAAGCTTAAGTAAGTTAAGTCTTCCCTGGATCCATAGCTGTACAACTGTTAGTGTCCAGGTCTAGGAAGGCATTGATTCCATGGCACTCTGAGCTGGTCAGAGGACAGTGGGAGTGTTCTGTCAGGTACTGAATTTTCACACCTGAACAGGGACACTAACAAACCAAGAGCATTTGGAGGAAGGTGAGCAGACGACTTGGCCAGCACTGACATGAGGACTGGATGAGGGCTCATGAGTATTTGGCCCATAGCAGGGATATGCCATTGTCTCTGAAGCTTTGTTGGGTTGGCCATGTTCTGTATAACTTGGGGAGGCACAACAAGGACAAATGAGTCAAGTCGCTGGGAGGTCAGATTTGGCTTAGTGCAAAAGCAGACCTGATAGTGTGAACATCCCAGCAACGATGAGGCGTGTGTTGGAATAGTGTGGCAAACAGAGGTTAGGTTCTAAGGTTAATGTATAACAGAGTCAAAATTACCTTTGGAAAATTCCTTAGGGCAAATAATACTGTCTGTCAGTGAAGTTTAGATGAGTTTTTTCTCCGTTTTTGGAACGGATTGTTGTTTCTTTGGCTATACACCAGATGAAATAAATGGTTTGCTTATGTTTAGGAGCCAAGTTTTTAAAAATAATAATAGTTTAAACTATATATACATATAAATCTATACATACACATATATCTAGAAGTAGATGCTTAATAATATGGACCAGTAATACTTTTTTTTCTCCTTTATCATTTCCATCTTTCTTATGAAATCCAGCTATTAAAATCGGTTTTACAAAATGCACTTTTTTTTTTTTAATATATCTTTATTGATTCCAGAGAGAGGAAAGGAGAGGGAGAGAGAGAGAAACATCAATGATGAGAGAGTCATTGATCAAGCCTGCAACCAGGCATGTGCCCTGACCGGGAATCGAACCCTGATCACCTGTATCCTAGGTTGATGCTCAACCGCTGAGCCACACCCAGCCGGGCACAAAATGCACTTTTAAATTCAGAAAACTCAGTAAACATTTTTTAGAGATTGTATGAATATCTAAAATGCCATTCATGCCCAGCCGGGCGTGGCTTAGCAATTGCTCGTCGACCTATAATCCAGGAGATCGCAGCTCGATTCCTGGTCCGGGTTGCGGGCTCCATCCCCAGTAGGGAACGTGCAGGAGGCAGCCGATCAATGATTCTCATCATTGATGTTTCTCTCTCTGAAATCAATAAAGATATATTTAATAATAATAAAATAAAAATATAGTATCATTCATGTTTAGTGAAAATAAAATAGTAATTAAGGAGAACAAAACTAGTTTTTACTTAAAAACTGTTCCTTAGGGAACAATAGGCTTATTTAGAGCTGTTGTAGCACTGTTTTATCTCCTTACCGCTTTGTTAAAGTTGTTCTTGGCTCATAAATGGAATGGAGAGAGATTATCCAGAGGTGGTCTAGAAGGAGCTGGGAGAGAGGATGAGGGAAGGTGTGTGAGAGACAGCCTGACATATGTGAGACACTTTTCCCCAAAGTGGAACTCACTGCACCTGGGCAGCCAGGGCAGCACAAGCAAGCAGAATGCTTCTCAGGTGGCTGTTGACAGTGGGAATCAAAGGCGGTGATGGGGCTCACCACAAAGGGTGGAGGCAGAGCTCCTGGGGAGTTGACAGAAAATGGCAGTGGATCTCTCCTGCCTTTTTCTCCCCGCAGCATTTTATTGTGAGAATTAAGAAAAATACAGTGTAAGTTGGAAGAATTTTATAGTGAACACTCATATACCCACCCCCTGCAATCTGCCATTTTATTATACGTGCCTTATTATATATCCCTCTATTCATCTATCAACCCATCTTCTTATTTGATGCATTTCAAAGAAAATTGCCAAAATCAATATCCTACCCCCTAAATACTTCAGGATGGATATCATTAACTACAGTCCAAGATTTGTTTCATTTTTTCTTTTAAGTTTTACATATCTTGTAATACGCAGATCTTCATTTGCTCAGTTTTTTTGTTTTGTTTTGTTAATTCTTACCTGAAGATACTTTTTCCATTCATTTTTAGAGAGAGGGGAATGGGGGGTGGAGAGAGAGAGACATTGATGTGAGAGAAACAAATCGATTGGTTGCCTCCTGCACGCACCTCAGCTGGGGCTGGAGATGGAACCTGCCACCCAGGTACATGCCCTTGACCAGAAATCAAACCCAGGACCCTTCAGTGCGCAGGCTCACACTCTGATCACTGAGCCACACTGGCCAGGGCCATTTGCTAAGCTTTGACAGAGGCATATACCTGGATAACCTAGACCTTTGTGAAAATAGAGAATTTCACTGTGACCCCAAAAAGTTTCCTCATGCTCCTTTCCAGTCCGTTCACACTCCACCTCCCCAGAGGCCATCACCGTTCCAGTTTTTCCCCACCATCAATTAGTTTGATCTGTTCTTTAATTTCACATAACTGGAATCATATAGTGTGTCCTCTCCTGTGTCTGGCTTCTTTCACTCAGCGAATGTTCTTGCACTTCCTCCCTGTTGTGGCATTTGCCACCCTCTGTTCCTTCCTTCTTCACTTGGCGGACACCTGGACTCTCAGTGCTTGGCTTTATGAATAAAGCTGAGAACAGTTGTGCACAAGTCTTCGTGTAGACATGTGGTTTCCTTTTTCTTGGGTAAATACCTAGGAATAGAATTGCTGGGTCATAGGGTAGGTCTATACTTAGTTTTCTAAAGAAACTGCCAGACTTTCTCCCAAAGAGCTTGTACCAGTTTATATTCCCATCGGCAGCAAATGGGAGTCCTGGTTACTCCTCAGATTGCTCACCAACATTTGGTATTGTCCGTCTTTTTAATTTTGGCTGCTTTCATGGGTATGCGATGTATCTCTGTGGTTTTAATTTGCATTTCCTTGATGACTAATGATGTCGAACACTCTTTCGACATTCGTGTCTTTTTGTGAGTTCTGTTCATATCTTTTGCCCATTTTTAAATTGGGTTGTTTATATAACACACATACAGAAAAGTGCACAATTTTCCGGAGCTTTTGTGCAGATAGTCAGTAGTCATGTGTTTGTAACTCTGGGGACGCCTACACGTTCCATAAAAGCAGTTTAGAAGCCAGCCTCTTTTCCTCCAGTGTAGAAAATAGCCAGATTTAATTTTATTTGACATACTTTGTTTCAGGATTAAAAAAGAATCTTAGACCTATATGTTATCTTTTTAAGTAGGGACACAGGACAATACTGAGGGAAAGGGACTGCTCTAGGGGACAGATGGCTTAGTGTCACCTAAGGTCTCAATGTCCTTATTTAGGGATAGTGTAAAAGAGGGGATGATGATTCCCACCTTGTATGTCACCCTTGATTGTGATGATCACAGGACATAATGTAGGTGACAATACTTTAACTACAAGGCTCCGGGAAAGTAAATTACTAACATCCAGAAGGCAGACATGATCTTAAATTCATGAGACTCTGATGAAGACTTGAAGTGTTAGAGGATAAGTCAAACGGACAGAGAAAGTTTGTAATCCTCATATTTCTGTAAATAGAAACAATTTGAAGGTAAGGTGAATTTGAATATATGCAGTTAACTTGCATAACAAGAGTTTAATTTCAGTCTGATGAGCCTTCACCCATTCAGGGCTAGTGCACATATTCCCTCAGAAACCTTTTTTCTTTCTCAAATTTAAGATACAAGAGGAAAGGAGACTCCTGCCTCGGCATTAACCCTAAGAAGCAGTGTATATCCTGGGAGGGGGCCTCCACGGAAAAGAGGCGTTCGCACAAGCATGTGGAGCGCTATTTCACGAGGAAGAACGTGGGACTGATGAGCACGGACGGAGTTGCCATTAGCAGTCACACCGAACCCCTCTCATCTGAGCCAGTCTCTTTTATCCCAGTGAAGGGCTTGGACGATGTGGCTCCTGTTACAACCTGGTTGAATCCTCTGGGCATTTATGATCAATCCACCACACTGTGGTTACAGGGACAGGGCCCTTCAGAGCAGGAATCAAAGCAGCCAGACTCACAGCCAGACCGAGAGAACGCCCTTCTCAAGGCCAAGGTGGAGGAGTTTAACAGGAGGGTGCGGGAGAATCCCCAGGATATTCAGCTGTGGATGGCGTTTGTTGCTTTTCAGGTAAGTATCACTGTCCCACTTCTCTTATCTCACTTAGCATGACGGTCCTCAGTTTGGGCAAAGCAATATACTGTGCAGTGCTTTCTGAGCTCCCATGAGGAACCCGGGCGCTGGGCATGTAAAGATGATTAGACTGTAGCCCTTGCCCTCAGCTTACCCAGAATGCAGTGAGGAAGACTCACGTGTGAAGGATGCATGCAGTCTGGGGTGATAAATGCTTTAATGTGTAATTGGGGGATGGAATGAGGGAGTGACTCACCATAGAGAGTAAGAGAGGGCTTCCAAGAGAAGGTGAAATCTGACCAGAATCTTGAAAGAAGAATAGATGTTCACCATGCAGGGGGAGGCATTGGGGAAGTACAGACAGAACATGCAGTGGGCACAGAGCTATGCAAGAGAACTGCTGCTCATTGAATTACCTAGTTAGAGCCATGTGCTCCCTTTCTAAAATACATGAATTATCTTAGTTCCACTTATTTTTTTTGAACCACTTATACAATTATATTTTGTCCCACATTTGATCATTTTAATGGTAAATTTGACCCGAGAAAAGGTTTTCAGGGCATTGCATGCTAGTTACTGATACATAAATCTAAGTTTTAAATGACAGAGTAGACAGGTAAATCAGGTGAACTAAAGATCAGATACACTAGGTGACACAGGCACCCAAGGAACTAAGTTTCCATTGGAAGAAATTGTGATAAGTGATTATCAAGAAAGTGTGAATAGCAGTTCATTTTGAGAGATGAGAGACCCTTTGGGGCTTGTAAGTAACTGGATGAGCAGAATTGGGAGGATTTGTAAATTGATGTTTTCGTTGTTGAGGACGAGGTCATGAGGAGTCCTGGCCTATATGCCATCGAGGAAGGAGAGCAGAAGCGGAAGAGGTCGCTGAAGCTCATCCTAGAGAAGAAGCTGGCCATCCTGGAGCGGGCCATCGAAAGCAACCAGAGCAGTGTGGACCTGAAGCTCGCCAAGCTGAAGCTCTGCACCGAGTTCTGGGAGCCCTCCACGCTGCTCAGAGAGTGGCAGAAACTGATATTCTTACATCCCAACAATACAGCCCTTTGGCAAAAATACCTTTTATTTTGCCAGAGCCAGTTCAGCACCTTTTCAATATCAAAAATCCACAGTCTTTATGGAAAGTGCTTGAGTACTTTGTCTGCAGTGAAGGATGGCAGCATCTTATCTCACCCTGAGCTGCCTGGCACTGAAGTGGCCATGTTCGGTAAGGAGATGTGGACCAGAGACATTTACATGAGAGGAAATATGCTTTTGATTTGAGTTGAAAAAGAAGATTTATTTTGGAAAAGCCTAAGTTGATTAATCTGATTAATAAATTGATAGAATTCATTAATCAAGAAAAAAAACTATTATGACTCCTTTTGACCGTAACAGATTCTCCCCGCTCCAGCTTCTTAGTGGTGGTAGTGGTGGGGGCAGTAGAGTTAGGAAAGTACCACTGGCCAAAAAGTTCCAGCTTCTCTGCTCATAAACCAGACAAGCAGAGTCAAGACTCGTAACCACTTCGTCTGTCGATGGCCTTGTCTGTTGAAGGGTCTGTGCTGCTCATCACATCCAGTTCTAGGGTTTCAAGCAGTAATGTTTGTGGGACACCCTGACTGGCTGAAGTCACTGTATAAATATATAGGTCATTGATATATGGTTAGCATTTCTGGTGTGTCCTAAAGGAGCCTAGAATATAAATGTGTCCAGTAATGAGATAATCAGAGGCAGCATGCTATGCAAGAGCTAGAGAATACTGCTCTTGACTTGAATGCTGGGTTTGCCCTTCATTGGTTCTGGTGTGACCTTGGATAGGTTCCTTAGCGTGTTTGAGCTCCAGTTTCTCCCTCAGCAGCAATAGTATAGTACCTGCTTTACAGCGTTATTGTGCACATTAACCGAGATAATATATGGTGAGTCTAGCTCAGTGTCCGGCACACGGCAGGCAGTTATTGGATCAAAACCCTGCTATTACAATTAACTTCTAAAGATACAAATATATTGCTCCAGAATTAGTAAGCATTCACCACATTGTCATAAAGAGCCTCGTGTTTGCTGTCATTTGTGATATGCTCACATAGCTTCATGTTATTTAGTAAGTAGAATTATGCCACACTTACGGCAAACTGAAGTGTTCAAACATGGAACCTTGGTTCGTTCACAGCGACACTGAGCATATGATGAACTCGCTGATGAATAATGCCATCTAGTGATCCACCGAGTACAGACCTTGGCTTTCTGGTAAAAAATCTACGCCAGCCTTTTCCTGGAATTTCTCTTGTAATAATGAGCTGTGAGTTTTTGATAACCAATATTCAGACCAACCTCTTACCTTATGTTTATGTATATGTAGTTTTTATTGTTAATATTTGTCTTCTGTGATGGTTTCACGTAAAAATTAGAATAAACATACTTTGATTATACTATTGTGAATCCTTTTAAATCAGGACATGTAGGTATCACAGCTTTGAAAACATAACAGTAACTCATTCCAGGGAGAAGATGTTCTCCGTATTTTACTGCGTCTTAGAAGTTACGTTTCTTTCCTTGATGGTGTTAACCAGGGTTCTCCCCTGCTCTGCCTGCTTCCAGCGCTCTTCCTGCAGCAGTGCCACTTCCTGCGCCAGGCTGGTCACTTGGAGAAGGCAGTCTCCTTGTTCCAGGCCATGGTTGACTTCACCTTCTTCAAACCAGACAGTGTGAAAGATCTGCCCACCAGGGGACAGGTAGGTACAGCTCTGCTTTCCTGTTCTCTCCCTCCTCCCTCTCCCCCTCTCTCCTTCCCTCCTCTCTCTTTTGGGAGAGGTGTGGACCATGGGAGGTGGTGGTAGAATTATTAAAATGTATCTTCCTTTATATCAGACCTGCTGAGGATTTTTTCTCAGAAAGATTCTAGCAATCCAAGGAAAATTCCCTAATGAAAGTAGTGAAACATGGGCGATGAAAGAAGCCCCCCCCCCAATATAAATACTCAGGGCCTTTTTCCCCTTACTTACGGCCCTTGTTTAAGTGCTGGTTATACCCACCAGTCAGGGAAATCATCGTAGTGCCTTTTAAACAGTGTGTCCCTCGGCCTACCTTTGTGCGTTCTAAGGTGAGTCTTGTGTTGCTTCCCCCATTAACCTTTCCACCACCTCAGGTCTTCACTCTAGTTGCCAAGAAGATGACACGCTGGTACTTTGTTAGCACCTATCCTAATGGGAGAGGTTAGTCATTCAGGTGACAAGTGAGCATGGCCAGTATTTGTGATGTGAAGCATTAAGAAAACCTCATCATAGAGCTGTTATGTAAGAAAGCCACCTTTTCAGCGCCCTGCTCTGCAGAGGTCTGGTGGAGGATGGTAGGATTTATGGATTCATGGTGACCTTCCAAAAGGCCTTTCTTGAGAGGCTAAGACCTCCATCTTGTGGAACGTTTGTGAATTACCTGTAAAGACTATTTTTATCATCATTATTTTTATCTTTTTTCCCCCAGACAAAATTGGGTTAAAGAATATTGGTGAATATTGATATAACTGTTTACTAGTATAATAAGCTATTTAACAGTTATTTTAAGACGTATTTTGCTATCTTAAGGGTATGCTGTGCCACAGAAGTGATTCTTAGCCAGCCCTGTGGAGCATGGGGTGTATGATTGGGGGTTGGGACTAGGATCAGGGTCGTGCTTGTGCCACCCCTTTGCTGACACTCGCTGTCTGTGACGAGAGTAGTTAGTTACTCATGGGGGTGGGGTCAGGAGAACCTGATCCAAGCTCTTGAGGTTTTAAATACAGCACAGGTAATTGAAAAGTATTTACATGACAACTTTGAAATAAAGCTTTTTATTTGAGGACTCTGTATCTTTACGAGTAAGAGACTTTGTCACCGTGAACAGACAGAGTTTGGTATTACTGGTCTATATTTCTGTGGAATAAATACACTGGTTATAACCATTTATCACACTTTTTTTTAAAAAAAAAACACCTTCTTTTTTTGCGTGTGCTTTCTTCCCTCCCTCTTATACAAGTAAAACCTATAAAGAGGGAGTGTAGTCTTGCCAGTTCCCTTCCTGAGGTGGCTGACATGCACTCGGTGTCTAGGGCCCACACCAGGACGTCTGCCCTGCTTTCCGTGGCTCTCCTGGACACAGTCCTCCCCGGGCTCAGGCTGGATGATCCTGCAGCTCCTGGCCCATGGTGTGCCCGTAGGAAGCCTGCTCATCCTCTTCAGCGATTTTACAAAAGCTTTCATTGAGCAAGTTATTGGCTCTCTTTTAAAGTCCTTATTGTTGGTTGAAAATGCGATCGCTTTCCTGTTCCTTGCTGTGTTCACATTCTGTTCCACGTGGAATTTTTTATTGCCCCTGAACTGGTTCCCACACACTGCAGACCTAAGGTCCAGATGAATGAGGGAGGGCCAGGCTTTAGCATGCAGACCTTTTAATTCATTGGATGCCTACCATTTGTAGCACTGAGCCAACAGCGTTTATTGAGTCCCTACTAGGTGCTGGACACTGTGCCAGGTGTTCGGAACAGCTAGTTGAGATGTAGCCATGTCCTCAAGACCTCAGAGTCTGTCCTGTTGAACCTTGACTCCCCTTCCCCTCAGAAGGTCTGGAAAGCAACAGGACTTTAGGTGTGTGTTAGGGGGCCTGGTGAGGCCACTGCTTCCTGTTAGACTGGCTGACCAGGGTCAGAACTGGGAAACCATTCTGTTCCTGCCCTTCTCAGTGACCTTGGCCAGTCTTTGTAACCCAAACTTGGAAGTGTCATCCTATCACTTTTTGCCATATTCTAGGTCCAGCCCACAATCAAGGGTGTGAATCCCACAAGGCAGGGGGATAGTCCTGGGGGCTGCTGTGGAGGCAGCCTCCCACACTAAATAATTACATTTTCTGTTTTGGGGTGTGTGTCACCTATCTGCTTCAGAGACTGATGACAGGCAAGATTGCAAGAAGCATCGCCCTCTTATGCCAGTTAGCACTTAATTTGCCCAGTGACTCAGCAGTTTGGTGCAAATTAGGCTAACCACCCTGTTTTACACCTGAACAGGTGGAATTCTTTGAGCCCTTCTGGGACAGTGGAGAGCCCCGGGCTGGGGAGAGGGGCGCCCGAGGCTGGAGGGCGTGGATGCACCAGCAGGAGAGGGGAGGCTGGGTGGTCATCAACCCAGGTAAGGCACCTCTCAGTACTGCGTGAGTTTTTCTCCTGGAACTTGTTTTTACGTCTTCATAATTATTTGTTTATATGTATAAGCCATTTATCAGTATAAACATCAAAATGTGAAAAGCACATTAACTAGATGTCCCGGGAGAGTAGACTGTTCTCCCTCCTTGGAGTCTTTGAAGCAGTTGACCCCCCCCTCACTACATAATGCTCTGAGGGTCTGAATTCTTCCCAAAGAAATACTTCATTTCTCCTCTGATAGGCTGCTCCTGAAGAACTCACCTTATTACTAACCTCCCACCCCCATTTTAGTGTGGATTTAAGACAGTCTGTTTTCTTGGCAATGTCCAGATCCTTTGAAAAATACCTGCCTTAGCCGATCAATGACTCTCTCATCATTGATGTTTCTATCTCTCTCTCTCCCTCTCCTTTCCTCTCTCTGAAATCAATAAAGATATATTAAAAAAAAACAACCTGCCTTTTAAAGAGTACTATAAAATAATTAACTGTCATTCTAAGTGATGCCAAAGTGCTTTCCAGATTTACCCCCTAAAACCGCACTGTCCAGTAGAAATATAACTCGAGCACATGTGTAACTTCACATTTTCTAGTAGCCACGTTAAACAAGTAAAAACAGGTGAAATTAATTTTGATAATGTGTTTTGTTTAACCTAGTATATCAGAACATTAACATTTCAACATCTAATCAATATTAAGAAACTAATGAGGTATTTTGCATCTTTTCCCCATATGAACTCTTTGAAATCTGGTGTGTATTTTCTATTTATAGCACATCTCAGTTCAGACCAGCCACTTTATAGGACTTGATAGCCTCATTCACCTGGTTTCATCGAAAGTGGGAGGGAGAAAGAGTGGGCACTCAGACTAGCCCCCCTCGCCCAGGCTCAGCCAGCCTTTTTTCACAGGCATCACCTTCCTGGGCCTTGGTTTCTTCTGAGAAATGAAAAACTTTGGATTGGCTGTGATCTGCATGGCAGTGCAGAGCTCTGGGCCAGGTGGCATGTCTGTCACCACTTAAGCTGAGCCCTTCAGGTGTTTGGGATAACCTTGCTCTGGGCAGTACCATCAGGTGACAGTCATGCCTCACTTGGCTGTCACAGCCTCAGCCGTTTCGACTTCCCTTTGAATGGTCTTTCCAACAAAGCACTGGAACTGCTGTCCAGGCTGACCTGCGGTGTCAGACATGAAGAAAGTAACCTGCAGGCACAGCGGAAGTACCTATCGCACTTTAGCCACTGAGTCTGCAGGACCACATGCAGGACCAAAAAGTAAACAGGTCTTCTTGGTAGTAACTCTTTCGTTCTCTGAGTGACCAACTCAGCATGGCTCTGTGTTTTTAGGTTTTTTTGTTTCTGTTAATTATCGAATCCCTTACAGTGCATGGTATTTATGTTCTGCAGTTGCCCATATTTGGCACTTCTGTGAGGATATAGAGTTCTTGTGGCAGTGCCCAGAGACTTAAGTTAACATCACTGCTCTGATAAGTGTCCAGATGTCCAGTAGTCACTCATAATCAGATGTGAAGTTCGTTTTCTCAGTAAGGTAATGCAGGTGTCAGAACCTTGACTTTTAACATCAGGTTAGGAGTGTGGTGGTGTGTAGGTACCCTGCAAGCTTTTCCACATTCCCTTCCTGGACAGTCTCTGGAATTTAATGAATTGAATGTATTTCTTTCTACTGGACTTAGAGGGTGTCCTCTACAACACCAGGATCTGAAGAAAGGTTGCAAGTTTCTTGTTTCCAGAAAACTAGTTATTAACCATTTTTTGTGTTTAAGTTCTCTTGTCCTTCCTGACGAGGTTGGCATTTAGAGAGTAGCTGGGATTTATTGTGGATTCTGAGGTATTTTTTTATAGCATCACAGTTTATTTTTTCTTGTACCATCACTTCCTGTTAGTCTGTAATTATTATACATGTGTCTGTGTAAAACGACGTAATCTTTTTGATTCCTAGTGTAGTAAATTCAGGTATCTAGATCTGTCACGTGACTCACCAGATAACTTCTCTGATGGTGAGAATTTTTCAGCATGGATTACTTTAAATGTAGATCACTAGACGCTGATAATTAAATTTTAGTTTTCTTTGAGAAATTCAGAAGAGTGTTAAGATAGAATATTGGGTTTAGAATATCACTTATTTGAATTCTTTGGGGTTTCTGTTATCTGTTTATTTTGAAATATTTACAGATTCATAAGAAGGTGAAAAAAGATACACAGTTCCCCCTACCCCCATGGCCCAACAGTGTTGTCCAATAATAGCCACTAGCCACATGTGGCTGTTTTAATTAAAGTTAATTAAAATGAAATAAAATTAAAAACTCATATCTTCTACCAGCTACCTTTCAAGTGCCCAGTAAGTCCCATGTGGTGGTGGCTGATAGGTCAGACAGCACAGGTATAGAATGTTTCATCATTACAGAGAGTTCTGTGGTCAGTCTGTTGTAGAATATGTGTCCTTCCCATTTTAATTGGTGTAGTAGCATTAAAAACCATTGATTTCATCAGCTAACCTACCAGTTTTTCCTGGGAACTTGATTGTGATTATTGGAGAGTCTCTAAAGGTCACTGAGAGTTCCAGAGGCGGGGCCTAGCTCGGTCTTACTCAACCTGACATTCCAGTTGCCTACCATAGTAGCTGGCATACAGGGTGGTTGGGTGTTGATGGTGGTTTTATTTGCTGGTTAGATGAACTAGAAGTTTTGTTCTTGTCTAGATGATGATGATGATGAACCGGAAGATGATGACCAGGAAATTAAAGATAAGACTCTGCCCAGGTGGCAGATCTGGCTGGCTGCTGAGCGGTCCCGAGACCAGAGGCACTGGCGGCCATGGCGCCCTGATAAGACCAAGAAGCAAACTGAGGAAGATTGTGAGGATCCAGAGAGACAGGCAAGTACCCCACCGCAGGAGGGGATGCCAGCCCTGGGGGTCTCTGCCTTCTCCCCATTCCCATTGGGTTTGGGTACCTAAAAGAAAGTGTTGGGCTCCCTGAGCACTTGCCTGGCTTAGGAGATACTGGCCTGACTTCCGTTCCTGTCTGTGGAAACTTCCCTCTTACTGGAAACCAGGGTAGAATATCATTGGCTGCTGGTGTTGTGGGAACTTAGAGGCACTTGACACCATAATTCCTGCCCCTGAATAGGAGGGTGGGTTCTCATGGTCACCCTCTGGCGATTGTCTTCCCGGTTGTTCAGGAAGCTGGAGGGCTCAGGGTTTAAAAACACAGAATCAGTGTCCTAGGTTCGTTAGCTGTGTCCACTTTCCCCACCCTACTTATATGTTCAGGAATGTAGCAGCTAGATTTGACTCCAAAAGACAAGGGGGACTGGATGTAAGGCCATTTGTGTACAGTCGGCATACAGCTTGTCTTGCTGGAGAAGGAACTAGCATTTACAACCTGTTGTGCGCCAGGCATTTAACTTCCATTAGCTAGCTTATTCACTGTTACTGCATGACTAGGTACATGCTGCTCTGTCTAGTGGCCAGCAGCCCTGGAAGTTTTTCTTTAAAATAAAGGAAAAGATTCTCTTTGATACCTAGAATTGACCCAGTTTCACAAGATAAGAATTCTGTTGCTTGGCATGTAATATAATACAATATTATACAACATAACATAACATGGTGTAGGTGTAGACTGAGAGATTTTCGCAGTGGGAGGCCTGTCAGCTTTGGCATGGCTCCTTGTCTGTAACCCTCTGTACTGTTACATGCCTCGAGGGTGGAGATGTTTGCCTGTTTCTTCACTGCTGAACCGACTGTGCCTGGTGGGGGCACTGCCTTGAGGCGAGTCTGCACGTGAGCTCCCTCTCCTGGCTGCAGCTGGAATGTTCAGTGAGGACTGGGGTCTTTCTTTGGCTTGAGGATTTTAGAGAGTTCATCACCCTTCCAAGAAGTCAGTTCTCAAGGTTCAGAATCTTGGCAGTTTCCTGGAAGCTCATTTCTGGAGCAAACTCCTGCTGTGAACAGTTTTTCACCTAGCTTTTTCTCTGCTCAAAACCTGAAGATTTCTGTTTAATGGATGGTTTTGATTAGTTGACTCTGGTAGTCTCTCTTTGCTCATAGCCACAAAGACCAGTCAGATGTAAAGCGTTGTCTCTGTGGCCTTACATTTTAAAGTTATTACCCGAAGTCAGCTACAAATGCTCACAGTTAGTATTAGGCTCTTATAATTGCTCTTTACATGGTTCATTACTCCTGTAGTTTCCTTCTTAACTTGCTGCTGTGTATTTATTTTTTAAGCATATTTTTCATTTTCTGAAGCAGTTTTGTACAAAAGAAAACAACACAAAATCATAAAGTTTTTTTTCTTCTGTCTTAAGTTTACACTTGTAACTACAAAGCAATTGTGTGTGCTTTCAGAAGTGGATATGATTCTAGATTTTCTATGAATCTAGCAGGCTACTTTGACATTTTTGGCTTCAGCCTGCTCATGGACCTCCCTCCTTCAGAGAAGCCCCAGGAGTGTGAGAATCCTAGCAGCATTGCAGGGCCCCCAACACTTACCCTGCACCTCTCTGGGTTGCCTTGTGGAGCCTCTAGTTTTTTTTGCATCTTGCAGAAAACCCAACTCCTGTCTGTTTAAAATCGCATAATGTCGAATCATTATACATTCATATGAAGAGAATTGTGGGGAAATTGTGAAGGCCTTTTTGTCTGTCTATTGTAGTACCGAGCCCCTGAACAGGTCACTTTATTGTGTCTTTATTGCAGGTGCTGTTTGATGATATTGGACAGTCTCTAATCCGACTTTCCAGCCAAGATCTTCAATTCCAGCTGATTGCGGCCTTTCTGCAGTTTTTGGGTGTTCCTTCTGGCTTCAGCCCTCCAGCCTCCTGCCTCTATCTGGCCATGGATGAGAACAGCATCTTTGATAATGGCCTTTATGACGAACAGCCATTGACTTTTCTCAACCTTTCCTTTTCCGGCGTCAGCTGTGTTGGTCGCACAGACCAGTTGGGCTGCCGGCGCTGGACCAGGGGTCACAGCCGAGAGGGCGAGGAGTTCATCCGCAACATCTTCCACCTGGTGATGCCTTTGTTTTCAGGCAGGGAGAGGTCTCAGCTCTGTTCCTCCTGGTTGCGGTACGAGATCGCAAAGGTAACTCCGGCCCCCTCCCCCCCTGCGTGAGGACTTCCTTTTTGTCCATGTTTATAAATGGACTCTCAGGCTCTTGGTGTTCTTCAGGGTCCTGGGCCACAGCACCTCCTCTTTCGGGGACCCTAAAGGAACTTGGTGTGGCTGCCCCTTCTGAGGGGCCACAGTGAAGAAGAAAGCAGGAGTGGCTGGGGCTGTTTGTGTTGATTCTTGTATTACCAGATGCCTGTGATTATGTGAGCTGTTAGTGTTAAGAACTAAACTTAAGCTTAAGTAGGGTTAGAGGATTTAGGGGCTTACTAAAATAGATAAAATAAGCTACTTACCCTGCTCTTTTTATCTATGTATCTGCCAGAAATTCGTTTAGGATGGACTCTTCTGCCCTCTGCTGGCCGCAAGTTAGTATATTCTTAATACCCAAAGTTCTGACACTCCAACTACAGATTGAACACACCAGGTTGTGTTATCAAAATAGGGTTGTCTGATAAAATTGGGTGGCTGCCTCTCTTTGGAGAAGAAGAACATTTAGAGTAGGTAAGCCTTGTTTAAAGAGGTTTCAGATGGAAACCTGGATGTGTTCGTTTTGGAGTTCCTGTGGCCTCAGTAAAAAAATCCTGATTTGTTTCCCGGCTCAGAGAGCCTAAATGTTTACCAAACATGTGATGAAGGAAGTATAGATGCCTTGTGCCGCTTTCTCAAGCTGTCAGGATAGCGGGATTGCTTTAGAGTCACAGAGCACTTGGAGTCATACTTTTCTTTTTACCTCTAGGTCATTTGGTGTCTGCACACTAAAAACAAGAAGAGGCTAAAGTCACGAGGGAAGAACTGCAAAAAACTAGCCAAGAATCTCCTTAAGGAGCCAGAAAACCGCAACAATTTTTGCCTCTGGAAGCAGTATGCACATCTGGAGTGGTTGCTCGGCAACACAGAGGATGCCAGAAAAGTTTTTGATACAGCACTCAGCACGGCAGGGAGCGGAGAGCTGAAGGACCCTGAGGTCTGTGAGCTCAGTCTGCTCTATGCTGAGCTGGAGCTGGAGCTGGCACCGGACCTCAGAGTGGCCACCGAGGCCCGAGCTGTTCACATATTAACTAGGCTGGCTGAGAACAGTCCCTATGGGCCCTACACCGGGCAGGTCCTGGCAGTTCACATTTTGAAAGCTCGGAAGGCTTATGAGCATGCACTGCAGGACTGTTTGGGGGAGAGCAGTATTCCTGATCCAGCTTCCCTTAACCGCCTAGTTAGCGTGGTTAAATGCTTTATGCTCTTCCAGTATTTGACCATAGGGATTGATGCTGCTGTGCAGATATATGAGCAGGTATTTCCAAAACTGAAGGGCTCTGTTACCCCAGAAGGCCCAGGCCTGGAAGACAGTGCCAGCCCACAGAGTGCAAGGAACGTTCTCGAGGCTATCACACTGATGCACACGAGTCTGCTCAGGTTCCACATGAAAGTCAGTGTTTACCCTCTGGCTCCGCTGCGACAGGCGCTTTCAGAGGCTTTGAAGTTGTATCCGGGCAACCAGGTTCTTTGGAGGTCCTATGTACAGATTCAAAACAAGTCCCACAGCGCCAGCAAGAGCAGGAGATTCTTTGATGCAATTACCAGGTCTGTGAAACCCTTGGAGCCATGGTTGTTTGCCATTGAAGCTGAGAAAATGAGGAAAAGACTGGTGGAAACTGTCCAGAGGTAATTACAGATCATCTTGTTCATGTGTCCACACCTTTATGGAACGCGTGCCATGTCCCCCACCCTGTGAGCCTCAGGAATACAGAAATAAATATGGGCCATGGCCTGGCACACCGGTATGGGTGTTTGGGTATTACAGGAATAGCAGATTGCAAGGGGAATGACAGACCTACAAGTAGTAACATCTTGCATTCGAGGCTTTTGTGGCTGTCTTCCTAGGCTATGCCTTTTGGGACCCTGAACATTGCTTATGGTGCGTGGGTGGTGACTGTTAGGCCTTCAAGTATCTGAGAAGCTGCAGTAAAAGCATGTGGGTAAGAGCACAGGCTCTGGAGTTGGACTCTGGTTTCAGATCCCAGCTCTTCCCACGTCACTTTACCTCTCTGATAGGTTCCTGAGAAGCAAGGACTTGGTGTGTGATTCCTAGGCAGACTCTGTAATGTAGAAACCACAGGACCTTGGACACAGCCTTCCTCTGGCCTTGGAGTTGCCCATCACATCTCTACTCTGCACCCCCAGCACCCACAGATCTGAGGGACAGCCCTGCCTCTGACAAGCTCTGATTCAGTTCTTGCTGACGTCTCTTGTCACTAATGTGTCTCTGCCTCCTGCAGTGTCGGTGTCAGAACTTGTCTCGGGTTTCACGAGCCTTTGTCTTGCAGGGTAGATGGCAGAGAGGTGTACGCGACTATTCCTGAGACTGGCTTGACGCACCGGATCAGAGCCCTGTTTGAAAATGCGATCCGCAGTGACCACGGCAGCCAGTGTCCTTTACTGTGGAGGCTGTATTTGAATTTTTTGGTAAGAAAACACTTAGAGTTTTTATATTTATGCAGAACTCTACTTCCTTCCTGAGTAAGAAAGTGCAGGTGTCCAGTGGCTTCCTTCACCCTCACCCCTCGGACGGGGGTGACATCAGGTCTCTCGGGACTTGGGGAGGGGTTGCAAGTGGCAGTTTTACTCAGGGCATTTGACAGAATAACGGGGGAGTTGCTGGGCGTTTTGGTGCAGAATTTAATGTGGCGTTCTGTAAAAGATAGGGCCCTTAGGGAATTTCTAGCTTTTTGGAAAGGTTGGCATTGGACCGAAGGTTAATTAGAGCAGTGACTCTCCCTAGCAGCTCCTGAGGCATCTGGTGGGCTCCTAAAGCTTTGATAGTGAAAAAACCAAATCAGCCAAAATGCAAGGTGTGGGCTGCAGTGCGAGGAGGGGCAGGAGAAGGGAGCCGTGGGGCCGTGTGAGGGAAGGGTTAAGGCTCCGGAGAGGAGGGTTGTTGGCTTGTTTGCTGTGCCTTTGCACCTTCCAGCGTGCATCTGCACATGCTTGCCTGCTGCTTCCATGCGCGCGAGCACATTTGCTTGCTTTCCCTCTGCGAAATCGAAGAAGTTAAAACGTACTGCTGGCCATGGAGAACCTGGGGGGAAAGGACTTGCACAAAGAGCAGGTAAAATTTTCCACTAAGGTCGGAACTTAGTTTAAAGCCTCTTTTTTGAGGGGACTTTCCGAGGTGCTGTTCTGCACACCCATTAGCACTTTCAGCCAAACTGTTTTTGTTGTTTTGGCAAAAATCAGTTATTTTCAAGATTCTTAGACTTCTTTAGTCTGATCATCTGCCTACATAATAAAGAGATAAACTTAAGTATATAAGCCAGTTAGCTGACTTCATGGGCCTGATGAGAGACATCTTAATACATAGAAAGGGACTGGTGGCATTTCTGACTGGGAATCATCAGATTTTATTGTCTCCAGTGCAGTTTCTTCCCACTTTGTCAGTGGCTGGCAGGTAGAAGGTGCTGAAAGGCCCCCACTTATAGGAGCTGTAGGAGGGAAGAGTCCTCTCCGTCCCCCTTCCAGTGGGCATAAGTAAGCCTCTACAGTAGGGCCAGCCTCCTCTTAGGAATGAATACGCTGGTGAGAGTTTTCTAGATTTACTTGTATTTATTTGGGGAGGGTTTGATGTCAGTTTTGTCAAATGACTTTTTCAAAAAATTGTACACACCAGCAGGTGCTCAGGTTTGTTTATGCTTAGTTAAGATAATCCAATTTTGCAAAAGCCCGAAGGTCCCTCGCCTCTCGTTTTCTTAGAGACATTGCTTCCCTGTGTGGAGGAGGCACGCGGATAAGCAGGCACATACATGGCACGTAAATGGCAGACGCCAGCCAGCCTCTCGGAATGCAGAGCTCCACCACGCGTCTGTCACGAAGGAGGTGGGCAGCTGGCTCTGCATGGCCCTGGCCCTCTCCCTGGCCCCTCCCACCTATGCTGGGAGAGTTACTAACCCAGCTCAGGTCCGGGCTGATGGCCCACAGCATGTGCCACAGACTCCTGTCACCTCTTCCTGAGAGTCCTGGCTGAGTCCTTCGTGTGGTGTGAGGCTTAGTTCTGGAGACTGGCGGTGGCCTTGAGGCCTTTACGTGGAGAGCAACATCAGCAGCTCTGCCCCTGCGGAAGCCGTGACTTCAGTTCTGTGCCTGGTCCTGGCTAGTGCCCTGAGGTGCTCCTGGTCTCCCTGAGGAGACATGCTTTCACTGGTCCTGGTCCCGTGGGGTCACAGGGTGCCCGGGAGTTACCCACTCGTTAGATTTCAGCCCCAACTTAGGCATTCTCCGGGGGGCGGTGTTTGCTAAGATGAGGAAGATGAGAAGGTGGGTAAGGACGTGGAGGTCTGGTGGTGCTCGTGCACTTTTCTTCCCGTTGGAGGCCCCGCTGTAGTGAGGAGAAGGTGCACCCAAGGGCACGTCTTAGAACACGGGATCCTGAACGGAGAAAAGCGGCGGCATGCCAGGCGTTCACGTGGCCGCGAACCCTCTGCACATTCCAGCGAGGTGTGGAGCTCCTGGTGGCCAGTTGGTAGCTGCAGAGCGGTTCTCATTTGAGGCTGGCCCACTGACGTACCTGCGTTTGCTGGGTCCAGGATGTCTGTGAGATACGGTGGTCCAGAACGTGCAGTAGTACAACCCTTCTTTCAAAAACGAGGGGAAACCATCTCTCGTTTAGCGAGTATTTTAGGAGAGGACATTGAGGTCCTTTGTTGTGCAAAGGAAGGACAGCTTAGGCTGGCTCCTAGGGTGTGAATTTAGGTTTTAGCCTCAGAACGGCTGAGTCTCACAGCTGAGTCTCATGCCAGGGAGGGAAGACAGGAGTGCCCCAGCCAGAAAGCTCTGTGTGGGAGGAGGTGGGGAGGCCTGAGCCTTTCCTGACAAGTTATCACAGATGCTGGTTATAGGTCAAAGTTATAGTCTTGGTGACTGTGGGGGTTAACCTGAAAAAATGGAGAAGGGAGGGAGGCCAACCTTGGTGGGCAGAGCTCCTGAGGTACAGATTGGAGTCTCTAGATGCTATTGCCAGGGTTTCTGGGAAGTTGGTCAGCAGCCCTCACTGGTGCCATGCTGGACGCCAAGCACCAGCCACCTGGCAGAGACCTGGCGTCCCTTAGAAAGTTCTGTGGGAATGGAAAGTCTGGAGGAGGTGGGTGGGTGGGAAGTGCAGGAACAGATTTCAGCTCCATGGGCTTGGCTTGTGCCCACGAACAGCTGTCAACACCTGCCAGCCTGGGAGCCGCCCGTGGACTGTGAGTGCATGGAGGAGCTGCCATGAGAGAGATCCATTCCTGGGACCTGGGAGAGGCCCCAGTGGGGGATGCCACCTGCAGCTCCAGCTCCCACAATGGGCGTGGAGAGACTTACGGATTTTATACCTAGAGAGAAAAGCTGCTGAGTATCTGCACACTCTCAGACTGAAATTCCTGCCTGTTTACTTTCAATGTTACCCGCTCAGCAATTCTGGTTTCCTTTTCTCTGAGATAGTTTTCAGATAATGGCAAGTGTTAAAGTAGATGTTTTCTCTGTATAAAGTCATCAGCCTTATCACACACACATGGCCTCGAGGGTCCCAGGCACTGTCAGTAATGAAAGGTTGAGGGCCCACAGGAAAGGAGATGAGACCAGTCAGAAGTGTTAAAGGGCAGCACTCTGGGCCTGTTGGTGGAGGAACCGACCCTGCACATCAGAGGCCCCGGTAGCGTCCCCGGTGCGTAGACTAGCCACTGTGAGGATGTCCCCACGGCTGGCTGGCTGCAGCTGAGGAGTCCTGTGTGAGTCACTGCAGGGGTAGTCTCTATGGCCTCACCCTACCTGTTTCAATTAATCATTTTTGTTTTACCCCCTCACCTCAGGTTTCGTTAGGAAATAAAGACCGAAGCAAGGGGGTATTCTACAAAGCACTTCAGAACTGTCCCTGGGCAAAGGTAAGTTCTAGAGACCATGGTATCTTCCCATATCCAAGGAGCTGCTTGCCGAGAGTCAGTCCCCCCAGTGTCTGCTTGGCCTGCACCTTTGTCATGGGAGGCAAGGCCCAGTCAGGCCTTTCTTGGTGGAGCTGAGCCCTGGGCAGCCTGAGCCAATGGGCACATTTCCTGTCTCTGTGGTGGAGCTGGTGTTTCAGGGGAGTTGCTGTGGGCAGCTGGTTTCCCAGCATTTGCCCAGAGTTCAGCCCAGAAGCTACAAGTGTTGGGATCTGGGTCCCAAGTCTGCCTTGCAGAGCCCATCAGATACTCAGCAGTCTTGCCTGCCAACAACTTCTAGTCCCACCTTGAGTTCACTCCCTTTCACTGAGCCTCTGAGCTCAGAGTCCTTCCAGAAGTGTGTTGAGGTGCTGCCAAGTGAGTCAGGACAGTGTGTGTGTGGGGCGGGGGGGTGCCTGTGGAGGGGCAGCAGGAGGGCAGGCTTGCTGGGACAGGAAGTCTCTGGCTGACCGGGGTGGTGGCTCTCCTGGCCCTAGGTGTTGTACATGGACGCTGTGGAGTACTTCCCTGATGAGATGCAGGAGATCCTGGACCTGATGACCGAGAAGGAGCTCCGCGTGCGCCTGCCTGTGGAGGAGCTGGAGCTGCTACTTGAGGACTAGAGACCTGGGGGGGATGGGGGCCACACCTCCAAGGCCATGTTGCCTGCCTGTGGGAGCCAGGGTGAGCGAGAGGAGAGGGTGACACGTGTCCAGCGTGTGTCAGCAGACCTGTTTTTAAAGTTTCTGTCTAGATAATGTGTCTGGGTTATCAGTCTTTCATTCCGCACATTTTTTGGATGTGCAAATGATGCAGTAATTCTCGTTTTACATATTATATATGTAAATCTGTGTATATATGTACATAGACAAGAATTGGGCCAAGTGCTAAGTAAACCTAACGTGGTTGGTGTGTGCGAGTTGTTCGTTCCGCTCCTCCCCTGCCTAGCTAGCGCCAACCCCACAACAGTGAATGTACCCTCTCAGTTGGCATCCATGGTCCTTGCCAAGTCTTGGGTTTTGCAGTCGTGATAAGGTCTGGTTACTCAACACCAGGACCTCCTCCCCTGGGGCTGGTCAGTAGGAGAGCAGATTTTGCGCTATCTTCAGATGAGAGCAGGAGAGTCATTTAAAACTTGGTGTTTGGCCTGTATTGTGTAAAGCTTCTTGTCTTCCCTAAGCCTTCGCAGTGCTGCCTCCACTGTGGACCAGCAGCATCGCCTGGGAGCTTGTTAGACATGCAGGCTCAGCCCCACCCCAGCTCTGCACTCAGGACCCCCGGGGGCTTGTGTGCACCAGTGTGGAAAGCACAGCTTGAAGAAACAGGGACTCCCGCTGCGGGGGAGCCTGCCAGACCCACCCTGCCCGTGAGATGTGCCGAAGGTGCGCTTTCCTGTGCTGAATGTCAGCACCGCTTAGGTGGAGTCCCAGACTCGCTACGTCCTCAATTTGATTTCTGAGGGCTGTCCAGCTGCTCTGGCTTTTTAAAATCATGACCTCTAGAATTGCTGAAGAAAAATTTCTTTGGCAACTCACCCAGAAAAGCCAGTGTTATGGAACAGAATTTTGGCTAGAAACAGATGGGCATTAGGTTGGGAAAAAGAAGGGAGGGCAGCCTGGCTGGAGCCCTTTCTAGGGCAGTGTCTCAGCACACAAGGAAGCTGGCCACCAAGTGGATGCTTGCTGCCCCACTCACTGACTAAACTGTTGAGAGAGGAGAGAAGTGCAGGAATTACGTGGGATATCTTTAGATGCTCTCGAGGATGAGGCAGGCAGGGCTGGTAGAAGATTCTTCATCCCTGATCTTTCTCAAATTCTCTTGGAAACCTCCATCTCTTACCACCATTACTTCTTTCCTGCCCCCAAGTGCTGAGACCCACAGCTCCAGACCTTCCAGAAAGGAAAGGTGTTTCCTTCTGAAGCCACAGGAGTGCAGCCTTTGCTGAAGCATCAGCAATGGTTGGCATGTGGCTATGATCACGTCTTTCCCCTTAGCTGGTGCCTGACAGCTCCTCCACCAGCTCTGGGGCCTGACGTGAGGGCAATGGGTAACTGAAGTCTGCACTCTTGTGATCACCCAGAAGCTTCCCTGACACCCAATCCACCCACTTACGCTGCCGAGTGGAGGGTGTGGAGGCTCCAGAAACAGGATGAACTGCTTGAGAAAGAGCTCGCTTTAATGGGAATGGAGCACTGCATGATGGGTGTACCACACGCGATGCTCAGGAAGGTACAGTGCACAGAACGTGTTGCTAATGAAGATCAACTGGATTGGGGCTCATCTGGGCAACTTCCCCCCCTCCCCCCTTCCCCTCCCAGGGGTCGGGCACTCCCAGCCATTTCCTTGAAGGCAACTGGGGTTTGCTAGAGATAGAGCCCCTCAGGAGTGCCTTCCTGTTTTTTATAAAGGACATTTTCTTTCGATTTCTTGAAGTCTTCATTTGTTACTTTCATCCTGCGTTCTCGCAAGGCCATCAGACCAGCTTCCGTACAGATCGCCTGAAAGAAGGGACGGTATGTTCAAAAAGCAAACTATTTTTTATTCTAACACAATTCAGAGAGAGCTATTTTGAAATAAGGTGTAAGACACTAAAACACAAAATTATTCAAATTCACTTGAGAAAAGGTTAGATTTTTAAAAATGTGTTAAGTATTCTAATTATTTTCTCAAAGGCTCTCAGGCAGCTTAGACTGGAGTAATTAAGGAATAGGACTGGCTAGGAAGTGAGGCTCCGGGTCTAGTACTGGCTCAGGTGCTAGCCAGTTGTGTGGCCTCACAGGTCAGTAAGTTCTCACAGCTCCACTTTCTAAGAAATAGATGAAGTTATACCCGGCCATTTCATGTACCTATAGTCATAAGAGGACATGTATTCTGGTTAAGTATTATAAATTTCAGTATAGTATTCACTCTAATATATTTATTGTTTTCAATAACTACCTGTAAAAAAGAACAAACCAAGAACCCATGCAATATGTGATAAAAGCCCCATCATGGCACCGAAGTTTCTAGTTGGTTATGACCATAGGATATTTCAAATGGTTCAGCAGAAAAGAACGTGTGTATATATAGAAAGATAAAGCAGATGGGTAATATCTGGTAAATCAAAGTGATGGGTATATGGGTGTTCACTATTATTGCAACTTTTCTGAAGGCTTACAATTTTTCAAAGTAAAATAGTTGGTGCAAAATTAAATTTGCTTTAAAAAAAGGGAGATTTCACTTCCTAGCTGAGACGTTAATGCAGTTCTACAGATGCCAAGGATACGCAGTTCAGTGCAGGCAGCAGCACGAAAAGGCCGTCTGCCATCCCTACCGAACACCCTGGTATTCACACCTGACGGAAACCTAGGTCCCCCCATAAAAAGCAGGATGTAACCATGTTTAGTGCTGCCAGGTCTGGTTCTAAATTCTGGTCCTCTGGGAAGAAACATCCAAACTCATATGGATGTGATAAAACCAAGAGTTCCAGTCAGTGCAGGTTCTCACCTTGATGTCAGCACCGGAGAGGTCATCCTTAGCCATTATCAGGTCGTCCAGTGTCACGTCGTCAGCCAGTGTCATTCTGCTTGTGTGGATCTGAAAGATGCGCTTCTTGGTCTTTTCATCAGGCAGGGGGAACTCGATCTTCCTGTCAATGCGGCCTGCAGGTACAAAGGTTTCAGTGGCAGCCCTGTGCAGCCCCAGCTCAGGGAGAGGCCCAAGCCCAACTTCTCATGCATGCAAGGGGAGAGTTTTAAGCTATTCTGTGCAGTATTTGCCTTTATCTGTTTCATTTTACAATCTCCCCAAAATACATTTAAACACATTGATCTTCCACAATGAAATTTCAAAAGCAAATGTGACCTGGTCTGATAAGTGCTGGATCCAAAGTTTCAATTCTGTTTGTGGCCATGATGACTTTTACGTCTCCCCTTGAATCAAATCCATCCAGCTGGTTCAACAGTTCCAACATTGTTCGCTGAATTTCTCTCTCACCACCGGAATTTGAGTCATATCTTTGCAAAAGAAGTAAAGAAGGAATTGAGGACCCAACTGATCTGCTAACAGGGAATTACTACAAAACACCTTAACATTCCTGTTTCAACGCGTATGTCATACCCTCCCAACAGCCATGTTACAAATCTCATTATGTTCTTTGTAGTAGTTTTCATGGCCAAAGTTTTATCATTTATTCAGTCTCCAATTTTGGTGTCCCCCACCTGCTGTGAGCTCCTTGAGGGCAGAGACTTGTATTCATGGCTGTGTCCCCAGAGTCTAGATGGAGCCTGGCTCAGAGCAGATGCTCAGGGTATGGTTACTGACACACCGATCTCCAGGTTGACAATCACCTGGTACTTGAGGGAGCAGAGCCTAAAGCATCCAGAGAGCCATATAACAGGAATTGTGGCAAACAATGTGCAGGCCATGGTTTTCACCTCTAAAGGATACAAAACGGGTAAAAGAAAGTACCTTTTTGTCCCAATGGCATCAATTTCATCAATAAAGACGATGGATGGTGCATGTTCTTCAGCAACTCGAAACAATTCCCGAACGAGTTTGGGTCCATCGCCTAGGTACTTCTGAATAAGTTCAGAGCCAACCACTCTCAAGAAAGTGGCTGAGGTTTGGTTTGCTACTGCTTTGGCTAATAAGGTTTTACCTATTTTAGATGGAAAAAGACAAAGGAAAAAAAAACATCACGTGGTGTTTTACCTTAGAAACACTGTCCTTACCAGCTTAAATGGACATTAAAAATGGGTGGATTCCTATGATAAAAAGGAATGCCACTGTTCAGATGTCTTAACATTCTGTTCCCCAATCCCTCCAGTGTGGGCAATCCCAAGCACAGACCCTCTTGGGTACATGGTTTTAAGTCAATCAAAAGACCTTCTTCCTTTGTAATTTACATAGCAATGAACTGCTAAGTCCTGGACTGCACAACTTACATAGGTCAGTTTATTGCATAGTGAACCAAATATATATATTTTTTACCTTCATGCATTTATTATTTTTTAAATATGTCTTTATTGATTTCAGAGAGAGGGAGGGAGAGTGAGAGAGACAGAAAAATCAATGATGAGAGTCGTCATTGATCAGCTGCCTCCTGCATGTCCCCAACTGGGGATGAAGCCCACAACCCGGGCATGTGTTCTGACCAGGAATCGAACCGCGATCTCCTGGATCCTAGGTTGATGCTCAACCGCTGAGCCACAGCAGGCTGGCCCTTCATGCATTTAGTCATCCAATATTATATTTAGTACTAATGGACCAGGAGAATGAATCTAACCTGAACAGCAGAGGGTAGCTTTTAAATCATGGTTCACCATGGCTCTGATGCGTGACCACACTCCAGATGAATACACTGGAATCTTCAGGGATGGGACCAGACATCAGTGTTTTTTAAGGCTCCCAAGGTGATTCAAATGTACAGCCAAGGTTAAGCACTCTGTTTTATTTTTTCTTAAAAACTATTTTTAATAGACTCACATTTTTTTAAAGTGATTATGTTTGAAGTGGTTTTGAAGTGATTATATTTGAAGGTATTATGTTTTATAGCATATACATCAAGTATGTTCAAGGTATAGGAATTCTTGGGAACTATAAATGTGTCAGACGGAGCAGGTATTTTGGGGAGGAGTGCCTCCTAGTGTCTGCTGTTGCAATCCCTACTATTGTTTCTAACACACTAACTTTGTACAGTCTACAATTTCAAGTCTAAGATAGTTCACTTTCTTAGTGCATCTATTATACAGATAAATACACTTTTATGTAACAGGTATTTTTCTAGAGGAGTTGCTTATTCAAAAATTCCAAAATGTTGATTAGAGCACCGTTTTAAATGAAGGACTGTGGCATCCTCACGCAACAGGGAATTGTGATTCACTAATGCTGCTGCTCAAGAGTTGAGGTGAGTGCCTGGAAAGTGTCAAACCCACAGCGCACATACCTGTGCCAGGTGGACCATAGAGAATGACCCCCTTAGGGGGCTTTATACCCATCTCTTCATAATATTCAGGATGAGTGAGAGGAAGTTCCACAGATTCCTACAGAACACAAACACGAAATAAAAACGAAAGGCTTTCTTACTGAGGTCATCACCATATTTGTGAACTGTAACCATGAGTATGTCTCATTTTGAACAAAAATAAGCTCAAATTTAACCAGTGTGCTTGATATTAGCAGCAGGGACATGCTGAAAAGGATATCTGTCCTACTGGAGCTCCCAGCACCCATTGCCTCTCTTCCTAATCGCACCTAATTTCCCTTTCACTTCCTAGTAGAAGTCAGCTTTGAACAACATTTAAGCACTTCCTCAGCAAATGGAACTTCTTCCAAATTAAACTATAGACAGGAGCTGGCAAGATTTTCTATTGCTGTTACCACCTAGGCCATTTCCCAGCTGTTGAGAAGTCAGCAGTGGAGATCTGTGATAGCTCTGAATGACTTTTCTACAGATGAAAGAGCCTGCAAAGGACTGGCACACAGTATCCTGAATGATCACTTCCCCCCAGGACCAGGGCAGGGAATATGTTCCAAACCCCACCACTGTGTGTGTGCCAGTCACCCTATCCCATACATCACTGGCTGAAGTCAACACAATGAGGACATTACATATTCACACAAAGAATTATTAAACATTAGATGTAAAAAGTATTAAGCTGCAGCTGCTGTAAGAACTATCACAGAATTTGTTATTTCTATTACCTAACTTGGTATTCACAAATACAAAACACCACAGCTGGCAAGCTCTGAGTCAGTTACTAGCCTGATCAATAAAACAAAACATGCAAAATAATTCCAAGTACCCTAAACAAGACAGCAGTAAGAAGCCAAATCTAAAAACCCAGCGCTGGTTCTTAGACATACCTTAATTTCCTGGATTTGGTTGTCCAACCCCCCAATGTCAGCATACGTCTCCTGCGGGGCCTTTTCCACCTTCATCACCGTGACCAAGGGATCCGTGTCATCCATCAGCACCCCTATCACGGCATGCACCTAACGGAATGTTATGCTTTAACACAAGGATGTAAGGCTCACACGTCATTACAACCAAGCAATGCTGATCACAGAATTTGATTGTGGAAGACCTATTTCCACAGGAAGAGGGGGAAGATCTAAGAGGAAGGAGAAAGCTTTCTCTGAGACTCGCCTCACCTTGTGGTTGAGCAGGACAGAGCAGCCTGGCTCCAGCAGGTCCTTGTCCACAAAGGAAAGAATGCTGACGTAGTGTTCTGAGCCCACAGATGTAGACACAATGGCATGATTATCATCAATGATCTCTTCCAAGGTCCCCACCGACATTGGGGTCCCCCTCAGATCATCTACTTTTGACCTTTCCTCCTGCGGAAGGTTGTGCCAAGAAAGAAAAGCAGATTAGACCTAAAAAGTAGGTGATGTTCAGGGTTCACTAGATTTGCAAAGCAGGTGGCACTTTCACTTATTTTTATGTTAACCCTCACCCAAGGATATTTTTTCCATTAATTTCTAAGAGTGGGTTGGGGGGGGACACACACATCAATGAGAGAGAGAGCCATCAATTGGTTGCTTCCCGCATGTGCCCCGACCAGGGCCGGGGATCAAACCAGCAACTCAGGTATGTGTCTTTGACCAGAATTGAACCTGTGACCCTTTGGCATGCTAACCAACACTCAAACCATTGAGCCACACTGGCCAGGGCACAGCTGGTGCTTTTAAAAGGCAACTAATAATGATTCAAAAAGCCTGCTGGGGAGGGCGGTGGGACAGGGTAGAATAGGTCATTGGAGAGAAAAAGGGACATCTGTACTATTTTAAAAATAAAATTAAAAAAAAAAAGCCTGGATGGTTCAACTACTTGAATTGCATTTATTCATTGACAGTTTTAGGGTTTAAATAGAGTTCAGTTTGTAAAAATGAAAGTTATAGTAATTTCTCAATTTACCTCTTGCTTTTCTTCTAAAGGCTTCATCTGTTCCTGATTTCTAATGAATTCTTCCTCCATGAGAAGATAGTCTTTAATTCTCTCTAACTTCAGTAACTTTAACCGGCACTGAGTGTGAGGTGTCACTATAATTGAAAAAAATAAAACTGTATTATACTTGAAGCTTGAAGTTAGCAATTGTTTACTCTTTTTAAAAAATTGACACTATTACAGATGTCCCCATTCCCCCCACCCTTTACCCACCTCCACCCAGCCCCCCTCCTCTTGTTAATTCTTAAGGGGAAAAAAAACAAAACTTAAAATAAGCTTACTTTAGTTGGATAGACTCTGAAAAGTTAAAAATGTGGTGACCCTAATTAAGCAAGTACCTAAATGCAAAGGGGACAGGGATTTTATAGTTATAAGCAAGCCTGTAAAAAGGGGGTGAGGCCTGTGACCAAACAGCTAATACAAAGAGATACACTAACTGAACTGTGTGCGTGTGCAAAAAAGTCATAGATCCAGAAGATAAAATTACTTTGGCTTATTGCTCCCCACAGAGCTAACAATGGGTACACATGCTGTTCAGTCCCTCCACCTTGCTGCACAATGCCTGTAACACACCCTCCACTGGTAACATTGTGAAATATTAGGGATATTAACATGCAGCAAACATTTTCCCCCACACACTTTTGTGCTGTTTCTCTTGGCTTCACTTCTTATGCCACACAAGAATTTTAACATTTATATAAACCTGTCAATCTTTTCTTTTGTGGTGTCGGGTTTCCTGACTTCTTCAAAAGGTCTCTCCTCCCATAAGGTTAATAAATTTATTCCTGAAATATTTTTAATTTACTTATTTTCATATGTCTATCTATAATCCATCTGGTAAAAAGCAAGGGGTCTATTTTCATTTTCTTTGAAAAGCAAATAAAAGATGCTAGCCATTTATATCAAATAACCCATCCTCTTTCCACAGAACTACAATGTCACCTTTATCATATATTAAGTATCCATGTAACCTGTTTTTGGACTTTCTATGTTCTTCTAGTGACCTGATGATCTATTCTTTATAAATACCACATTGATTCATTGCAGTAGATTGATGACACGTTTTTTACTCACTTCTTTCTTAACCAGGCAAGATTTTAAAAATTATTTCACCTAAGCAGGAACAAACTGGTTTAGATGGGGTGGAGGAGGTATTTGCTGAAGCTTAAAGGGGTGAGAAGCAGGCAGCCATGGAAAGGGCTGGGGAAGAACATTTTGAAACAGAGGGCAAGGCCCCAACATGCAGAAGAGTCAGAGGACAGGCTGCGTGAATGACCAGCAAAGGGAATGGTGGGGCTAAGGAGGGCCACATGGGCCTGGTTTGAGTTTTATTCTGTTCTATAGGAAGCCAATGAAAAATGTTATGTTCAGGCGCCACATGATGTGAACTCCAATACTGTGGCATTTCTTTTCTTCATGGTAAATGTGTTTCTAGGTTACTCCAGCTCAGCCTGAGTTTTCTAATCTACAACTACTTTTAATGTATTAGAGGAACTGGTTCAAGTTTCTTAAAGTGAGCTAGTCATATAATTGAGCTAGTCATTAAACCCAAATAAAGCTTTTATTCCAACCTTGAGGATGCCGCAGGTAGGAGTGAGACAGAATACAGCCATGGAGCTGGGGCCCGAACCACACCCATTTCCCGTCCACATGCGGCCCTCTAAGCTACCCACACAGTCAGTTTCCCGGGAATGGGAGAGACAGCACGGAAGAGCCCTGTCATTACCCAGCGGCAGTTTGCTGGCAGCGTCTGGCCCCTTTGTTTTCTTCTTCTTCTTCCCCACTCTGGTGGGTACAGGAGGTTCATATTTCTTTTTCTTGTCCTTGAGATTTGGAACAGTGGGGTAAAGAACCACACAAATCACATTAAAACACAGACTTATCTGTGTGGGGCCACTGTCTGTTTCCAGGTGACAGAATTTTCCTTATCTTTTAGGATGCTATTAAAAATTGTTCTTGCCCGGCCAGGCGTGGCCCAGCGGTTGAGCATCAGACTAGGATCCAAGAGATCACGGTTCGATTCCCGGTCAGGGCACAGGCCCGGGTTGTGGGCTCGATTCCCTGTCGGGGGCGTGCAGGAGGCAGCTGATCAATGATTCTCTCATCGTTGATGTTTCTCTCTCTCCCTCTCCCCTCCTCTCTCTGAAATCAATAAAGATATATTTAAAATAAAAAATAAAAATTGTTCTTTAAAAAAACACTAGATTTTACATTCCTGCAATTTTAATATGTGGGTGTAATTGACCTTTTTATGATACACAAGGACAATTATTCCATAAGGAACAGTGAGGTCAGAATTCAGTTATATGCCAAAAGTTTGAGTTGAAATAATTTGAGACAATTCCTCATATCTCAGGAAATTAAACACCAAAATACAAGCAATTTATTTTAACACTTCTGTAAAGTGTAAATTACTTTTACACATTTAAAAGTCACTAATTCATAAATACCTATTTGACGGTTAGGTCGATAATCTTTTCCAAAACATGTAAAGGGTACTATATCTTTAGCCTGGTTAAATAATTACAGGATCATTTATTTTGCATTGTAAGATTCATGAATCCCCAAAGAACTCAGCTGAGATCTATGACATTTTCCACAATTTGTTTACATCACAAACATATCTGGATTTATATTTACCTTGTCATCCTTCTTGCCACCTCCAGGACCATGACCACCACTCTGACTTTGACCCTGGGAGTGTGGGTGGGGTGGGGTGGGGTGGAAAGAGGTATAAATTCAGAATATTATCATTTCAAAAGAAAATCCTTCTTTTCCTGAGATTCTAAGACACTAGCACTCCCCCCTCATTTTAACATTTCTCAACACAAGATGCATTTGTAGTCAAGGACCACATTTAGCATGGCAGCATTTTTATCCCGAAAAGCTGTTGGTAGCACAATGGTACACTTTTAACTGACTGCATCTTAAATCAAGGACAATTCTATCAACAAACATATAACTGATGTCTCGTAATGAGACTAAGATTCTAGACACCCCTCCTTCTTGAGGGGAAGGTTCAGAGTTTGGTACAGTATTTCTTTAATATAACACTGACTGAGGCCACCAAGAGTATATTTTGTGAAATTAGGTCATGAAAGCAAAATCAATTTTCCCTTTTCGATGATTTATTAATCACTCCTTACTAAGATAACACTAAGATCCAGGAGACTTTCCTTTTAACTGCAACTTACCTACCTACCATCCCTAAAGCCTGGTATCTCGGGCAGGTCTTGCTCCCCCAACCTGAAAAGCTGAATCACCTTAAGGTACCAAGAACTTAAGTGTATTAATAATAAGCTTCAGTGGGATTTCTGATTTTAAAAGACCCTTCAATTACAGGACAATGCTTAACAGAGCAATGTCTCAGAAGTGACAGCATTTTAAACGAGTAATAGTGAACTTACTTTATTGGCTGGGGGGGGCGGGGGAAGAGGGCCTCTTGGTCCCCTCAAATCACTACATAGGCACCTCTAAATTACTACACTGCCAGCTTCACTATCAAAACAAACCTACCATACCATGGTTACAAAGGAGCTAAGATCAAATATATATTTCCACGTGCAGGCTTCTTAAAACTTTGTGCTTTATTCTGAAAAAGGTAACTAAGGGCTTGGAGAAATTCTGGGAAACAGCTATACTGCAATAGGCTGTCCAAATTATAGGTCTTTAACAATTATAAGTCCTAAGGAAATCTGCTGTTGGCTGAGGCAGCTCATGTTTGTGGGGTTCTTACTCTGCGCCTGACTGTATAGACATTTTCCTTCCCGATCTCATTAATTCCACAGTCCTTCAAGGTAGGGCTCATTACTCCCACTTTCTAGAGGAGGAGCTACAAGAAGACAGAACATGAGCCATGGAGCTAGATGCATCCAGGTTTGAATTCCGACTCCATCACTAATAGGCTAGTGACCTCAGGTAACCTACCAGAGCCTTGGTGTCCTACCAGAGCCCAGAAGACACTAGCTCCTACCTGTTGCTGAAAATGAAGTAACGCACATAAACCACTAGGTTTTTTTTATTGTTCAAAATATTACAGATGTCCCTTTTTCTCCCCATTGACCCATCCCACCCCGCCCCACCCCCCTTCCCAATCCCTCACCACACCACTGTCTGTGTCTTTGGGTTGTGCACATATGCAAGTTCTTTGGTTAATCTCTCCCCTTCCACCCATACGCCCCCCTCCTTCCCTCTGAGATTCGTCAGTTTGATCCATGCTTCCATGTCACTGAATATATTCTGCCAATCAGTTTATTAAGTTCTTTAGATTCCACATATAAGTGAGATCATGTGATGTTTGTATTTCTCTGCCTGGCTTATTTCGCTTAGCATAATATTCTCCAGGTCCTTCCATGCTGTGCCAAGGGGTACGAGATCCTTCTTCCTTATAGCTGCATAGTATTCCATGGTGTGAATGTCCCACAGCTTTTTTATCCACTCATCTACTGATGGGCACTTGGGCTGTTTCCAGATCTTAGCTATTGTAAATTGCGCTATGAACATAGGAGTGCATATATACTTTCTGATTAGTGTTTTAGAATTCTTAGGATATATTCCTAGAAGTTGGATCACTGAAACAAAAGGCACTTCCGTTTTTAATTTTTTGAGGAACCTCCATACTGTTTTCCATAGTGGCTGCAACAGTCTGCATTCCCACCAGCAGTATACTAGGTTCCTCTTTCTCCACACCCTCGCCAGCATGTCATTTGTTTATTTGTTGATGGTAGCCATTCTTAGAGGTGTGAAGTGATACCTCACTGCGACATTGAGCATTTTTTCATCTGTCCCTTGGCCATCTGTATGTCCTCTTTGGAGAAGTGTCTTTTCAGGTCCTTTGCCCATTTTTTAATTGGATTGTCTTCCTCTTGTTGAGGTGTATGAATTCTTTGTACACTTTGGAGATGAGCCTCTTATCAGATACATCCTTTGCAAATATGTTCTCCCATACTGTGGGTTTCTTTTGTATTATGAGGCTGATTTCTTTTGCTGTGCAGAAGCTTTTTAGTTTGATGTAGTCCCATTTGTTTATTTTTTCTTTTGTTTCTGTTGCCCTAGGAGATGTATCAGTGAAAATTCTACTACGTGAGATGTCTGTTATTTTACTGCCTATGCTTTCTTGCAGGATTTTTACGGTTTTGCGACTTACACTTAGGTCTTTTATCCATTTTGAGTTTTTTTTTTTTTGGTATGGTGTAAGTTGGTGGTCTAGTTTCATTTTTTCGCATGTAGCTGTCCAATTTTCCCAGCACCATTTATTGAACAGACTGTCTTTACTCCACTGTATGCTCTTGCCTCCTTTCTCAAATATTAACTGACCATAATGGCGTGGGTCTATTTCTGGGGTTTCTGTTCTGTTCCATTGATCTATATGTCTGTTGTTGTACCAATACCAGGCTGTTTTGATTACAATGGCTTTGTAGTACAGTTTGATATCCAGTAAAGCGATCCCTCCCACTCTGTTCTTCTTTCTGAAGATGGCTGCAGCTATTAGGGGTCTTTTTTGGTTCCATATAAATTTTTGGAATATTTGTTCTAGCTCTGTGAAATATGCTGTTGGTATTTTAATAGGAATTGCATTGAATCTATAAATTGCTTTGGGCAGTATTGACCATCCTAATCCCAAAACGAGATAAAGACACTACAAAGAAAGAAATTTACAGGCCAATATCCCTGATGAACATAGATGCTAAAATCCTTAACAAAACACTAGCAAACAGGATCCAGCAATACATTAAAAAGATCATATACTATGACCAAGTGGGATTTATTCTGAGGATGCAAGGCTGGTATAATATCCACAAATCAATAAAGTGATACATCACATAAAAACAATGAAGAACAAAAATCATATGATTTTTGCAATAGATGCAGAAAAAGCATTCAACAAAACCCAGCACCCATTTCTGATAAAAACTCTCAGCAAAGTGGGAATAGAGGGAACATACCTCAACATAATAAAGGCCATATATGACAAACCTATAGCCAACATCATACTCAATGGTCAAAAACTAAAACCATCTCCCTTAAAAACAGGAACAAGACAGGGGTGTCCACTTTCACCACTCTTATTCAACATAGTACTGGAAGTCCTAGCCACAGCCATCAGACAGGAAGAAAAAATAAAAGGCATCCAAATTGGAAAGGAGAAAGTAAAACTGTCATTATTTGCAGATGACATGATATTGTACACAGAAAACCCTAAAGACTCCACCAAGGTACTACTAGATTTGATCAATGAATTCGGCAAGGTAGCTGGATACAAAATTAACATCTGGAAATTGATCACATTTTTATACACCAACAATGAACTCTCAGAAAGAGAAACTAAAAAAACAATACCATTTACCATTGCAACTAAAAAAACAAGATACCTAGAAATAAACTTAACCAAGGATGTAAAAGACCTGTACTTGGAAAACTACACGTCACTGAAAAAAGAAACAGAGGAAGATATAAACAAGTGGAAGAATATACCATGCTCATGGATTGGGAGAATTAATATTAAAATGTCCACTTAGTATTTACACGACTCATGGTAACTACTCGCCAATATAGTATTATTGGTGAATAAGAAATGTCAGGGGCAGGATTTTAATTGTTGGTCTGGTTACACATCTGGACCCTGAAACAAATCCATCTGCCCCGGCTCACTCTCTCTCTGTCTATCCCTTATTTCTCTTCTTTGTCCAGGCCATTGTACAGTATCTTATTTGTAGTCAGCCTCCCAACTGAGATTCCCATGTCTAGTTTCTCCCCTCACCAATCCAGCTATCACCTTTGAAAACAAACAGCTGATCCTTTAATTCTTCTTAAAAACCTTCAACTGCTCCCTAGCATTTATGGTGTAATGTCCAATCTCTTTAGCTTAGCATATCTGGCCCTTGCCAAACTTTCTCATGAACCTGCAAGTCTTGCCCCACCGGAGGACACTTTCCTGAACAAATTCCAAACTTCTTTATGTCTGAGGCATTTTACATGATGTTTCTCAGTCTCAGTTAACAAATAGACCCATTACTAAGCCCTTACTATATGCCAAGCAGTATGCTAAACATTCTCAGGGTATCATCTCAATTCCTACAGACACTATGAGGTCGGTACTATCATTACCTCTAGTTCACACACAAGAAAACCAAGGCCCAGAGAAGTAATGCACATTGTCCCAAAGTGTGTCAGAGAGGTAGCCAAGAATCACACGCAGGTCTACTGGAAATCAACATCTGTGTGTTTCTCCACTGCATGGATATCTAGTTCATCACAGCAAGGGCTCAAGAAAAGACTGCCAGGGTTTGTGTTCTAGCACAGCCGCTTACTGTGTCTCACTGAGGATAAGAATTACCTCAGGGGGCCGTCGTTGTGAGGAATGATGAGAAAATGCTGGAAAAGTACCTTGCATATGCTGCTTAGAATATCGCCCCAAAGTCCTTGTAAGACCTGTAAGGCTATGTGGGCCGGCCTTCTTGCTGTTCAGATACAGGTTACACAGTCCCACCTCAGGCCCTTTGCACTGCTGTCCCCGCTCCCTGGACCGCGTCTCCCTCAGGCAGGTGCACAGGCTCCTCTCCCGCTTCACTGAGCTCCACGCTCAGCCCTCACCTCCAGAGGGACCCTCCCCATCCCCTGCTTTTCTATAAAACAGTCACATAACCATGGCCACCACCATCCATCTCTATCCCAATCCCTGGCATCACGTACATGTTTCTTTCCCTGCATTTGGCTGTCTTACCTAGAATGTAAGCTCCACGAAGGCAGAGATGGTCAATCACGCTCAACCCCTACACCCTCAGGGCCTAGAACAGAGCCCCCCCCGAAGTGCAGGTGCTCGACAAATACCTGCTCAGTGAACTAAAGAACAGATGCCGGCTGCGTTTATTACAACGCACCACGGGGCCGTTCCCTCCGACTCCCACCTGGCCTAAAAGCGTCAGTGGAAGGCCGCCTTCAAATGCCCCACTCGGGGCGGCCTCCGCGACCCCGCTCGGCTGCACGAATGGCTCCCTCCCTCCCCCTCCGCACATCCCTCCACCTGGCGGCTCAGACACTCGTCCCAGCTACTCGAGGAGGCCCCGTGAAACTCCCCGGCGGCTCAGCAGAGCCCGGTCGGCGCGGCCGCAGAGCCGGGCGACCTGACCCGTCCGCAGCCCCACTGGCCCGCCTGGGGGACCCTCCGCGCCGAGCGCCGGCCCCAGGTCCCCGAGCCAGGCCCGGGGGTCGGCCACGGCCCGCGGTGGACCCGAGCACCGTCTCCCGAAGCCGCCGTTCCCCGAGGAGACGGGGCGGGCGGGGAAGCGGGTGGGCTGCTCGAACCCCGTTTCCCCGCGCCCACCAGCCAAAGCCCTTAGTCACTCACCATTTTGCCTCAGCTCCTGGAGCCGCCGCCGCCGGAAGTGCAGTGGCACCGAGGCCGGTGAGAAGCGGAAGCTGCCCCGGGGCGCTACGGAGGCCGATAGGAACCAACCCCCGCCGGACGCGGCCGCGCTCCCAGGCTGCGCGCAGCAGGGCGGCAACGCTATTTTCTGTGAACCTTATAAAAACTTAACTGGAAAAAAAATTTCCAAATTGCAGGTTTTAGACGGTCGTCAACAACGGAAGGCAATGACCCCGACAGTCAGAGAGCTAAGACAATTGTGAAAATACAAACTATTTTAAACATGCAAAAACCATACCTGGAAAGAACTTTCCTTATTGCTCCAAGAACCCGAAAGGGGTTCGGCACCGCGAGGTTGACATATGCTTTTGCATCAACATTTAAGTTATTATTTGGTGTCTGGAATTAATCCGCTCACCTGAGAGGATTTCTTTGTCTCGTGCGTTACCTAAATCTGTTTCTTTCTGATGACTGGTGACTTGTGATGACACCAAGTGTGCTGAAGTCCTCATGTTGCATCTGGCTGGTTAAGTCCGTCCTTCATCACATCCGCCAGGACATGGGACAGACGGTGGCCTCCCTTTGGCCTCTGGAGAAGGTCTAACTGGCAAGTAGTGCTCGATTGCAAGTCACTCAGCTACATCAGATTTCTTTCTTGTCAGGAAAAAACAAAAGTGACTCCATTTTTCATTATATAAACTCCTTAATATGCAATTCAAGGCATATTGCTTTTAAAATTGCTGAGGAATAAATTACGGAATGCATCTCACAAGATAAAGTTAAAATAAAATCAAAATAATGTGTTCATGTATAATAGGCGATAAAACAGATAAATTAATCTTTGTTTCTCTTTGATTAGGTTCCAATAACGCAGTGTACTTTAGCTAGAATTATGTTATCTGTGAAGAAGGGTGGTAATAAAATTATGGCAGTCTTCTGGTAAATGTGTGGCAGTTTCTCCAAAGGTTAAATATAGAGTTACCCTATGACCCAGCTATTCTACTTGTAGGTAAACACCCGGGAGAAATAAAAACGTGTCCGCACAAAACTTGTACATGAATGCTCACAGCAGCGTGATTCATCAAAAACTCCAAAAAAGCATAAACCACCCACATGTCCATTGACTGATGAGTGGGTAAACGCAGTGCGGCCTATCCAATACAGTGGACTATCATTCAGACATAAAAGCAACAGTCTGCTACTTATAACAGGAGGGAGCCTTGCAAACATTATGTTAAGTGAAAGAAACCAGTCACAGGAGACCCCATCTTATAAGCCTCCATTTACATGAAATGCCTAAAATAGGTAAATTCGAGGGAGACAGAAAGTAGATTGGTGGCTTCCTGGGGATGGGAGAGGGCTTGGGGAGGGGACCTTTGGGGGTGAAGAAAACATTATAAAATTGACTGTGGGGATGGCCGAACATATCGGTGAATACGGGTTTCACACAGTAAAGCAAAATCCTCTTTGGATTTCCTTCAGTTGGTGAAAACAGGGACTAATGTAGCTCTTTGGGCAAAGGGAAGTGGCGTAAAGTGAACTTTCAAACAGTGGGGCGTACCTGTTTACTATAAAGCACCAACTTGTGCACTTTAAATGGGTAAATTGTGTGGTTGTGAATTATATCTCAGTCGAACTGTTATATTTAACAAAGAGAGGGGTGGTGGTCTAACGGTTAGAGCACAGGCTCTGAAGCCAGGCTGCCTGGGTTTGACCCCCAGCTTGCCACTCGCACGGCACGTTGGGGTGTGACCCCAGGCATCAGTTTCCCCTTGTGTAAACTGGGTGTACTAATAGACCCAACTCAAAGAACTAGTTGGAATAACAAATTAGGTGACTTTGTAAAGTACTTACAACCATGCCTGGCACGTAGTAAGCAAGGCATATGTTTGCTAAGTAATTTTTTAAATGAAGCATTTGGGTAAAATGCCTTGAGGTTTGATAATCTGCCGCCCAAAATAGCCCCCAGGGCTAGCCCCCAGGACGCTCGCTGCTGTCGATGTGTCTCCTATGCCTGGTGATAAAAAAAGAAATGAATGAATGAATACATGAATGAATGAATGAATGAATGAATGAATGAATGAATGAATGAATGGTGGCCAGTTTTCCGGGTGGCTGATGGGTACATGCAGTTCACACACTCACCAGAAGAGGGAGCCACGAAACCAAATACAGTTGCTCCGCAGTGGCCCTATTAGAAGTTCCTTGTCGGGGGTCCCTACGGCTTCTCAGCTCCCAAATGTCTTTGATGCTCCCTGCCCACCCACCGCCGGGGTTAGCCCACCCTCTTTCTCACCGTGGCCCTTGAGCCCATTGCCCAGGAAGCCTGGTGTTTGGCCTCTATCCGGTTCAAAGCCTCAGGCATTGCTTCTGGAATCTACCTGCTGTCATCTCTGTGGCCACACCTTTCAGGCCCCTGTCCAGGCTCCACCCGGCTGGCTCACCCATGCAGGGGAGATACTGGCACTGCCCAAGCCCCTTTCGTGCTGGAATCAGACCACTTCATTGTGATCCCTAGTCACCACTTCTCCCCTCTCCTCATTTTTGCACCCCACCCGTCCCCTTGGGCAGGTGATCCTCAAAGATAACTAAAGCTAAAAACTTTGATTCCACTAACACTTGCCGAGAGCCCGCTAACTGCCTTCTCAGACATGGGCTCAGATCCTCATTTTGCAGATGAGAAATTGGGGCTTAGAGATGTTTAGTGACCTGCTCGAGGTCATACTGCTGATGGGCAGTCATGTTTAACTTAGACACCCTGGTCCCCAACCTTTATTTTCATCGCCCTTTTGTCTCAAGAAAACCCAGAGAGTTTCAGGACTGGGATGCACCCTAGAGTTCACATTCTGCAATTTCCTATTCGGTTGTTCAGTGACTCAGCCGGCCCCTTGGGGACCCCCCGCCCTCTGCTTGGGGACATCTCTGCCTGGCTTCCTCCACTTAACTTTCAGGTCTCAGCTTAAACACTGTGGGGACCCACTCAGAACCCTAGAGTTGGCATGAAGGTTATTTTAAGCTGAAAACATTTGAGATTCAACAGGTGCAGGGGCCTCTTATTTGACTAAAAGCAGCAACTTCTGGGAAATGAGGCCGCCAGGGATTCCCGCCCTGGGGCGCCTCCACTTTCCAGGGAGGGACTAACAGTGAACAGGCCAGAAATTCCCCCTCTGGGCGGTTTTATGGCTCTGAAGGAGACAGAAAGCCTGCTCACACCTGTCTAGACAAACATCATCACAAACTTTATCTTCTATTTGCCCTAAAAACCCATTTGTCTTTTCTACAAACACCTATTTGTTCTTTCCTTAGAAGTCTTTTCTCCCCCCTCCCTTGCCCCTGCTAAGTTGGGTGTATAAACCTCTAAGTTGAACCACTTACTGAACGACCTGTGGCTTTTGCCAGCAGGGCCACGCACCGGTGCACGCCCAACGCAACCCGCAGGCTTCCGACTCCCGGGAGAAACCAGCTGCCCGCGCAGAGGTTAAGATTAGGTGCGATTTGCTAACGGGAGTGTTCACCAAATGTCAAAACTCGGCTTTCTCGGTCTCTGCCAAGTCTACACACAGCAGGCGCCCAGGGGCAACGTACAAGCACCAAGTCCCTGCGGGGCTGGAGCGACTGCAAAGCCAGCTGCTGGGGGGTTACAGCCAAGCAGCAGCCAGAGCGACAACTAATTTACAGGGTACAATTTGCAACATGAATAGTAAACATCACTACCCAGGTGTGTCAGTCCCAAGAGCTGGTTTCAGACAGCTGAGAGACAGACAGACAGACAGATAGCTTGCGGGGTGGGGGGTGGACAAAGTCCTGCGGGTCAGAAGGCTGGGGCTCCCGGCCCAGGAACCCTCCCTGTTCCTTCTCCTTCTGGCCCAGGGACCCGGGGACTCCATGGCTGGGGACATGCCCTCTGGACTTCAGGTGGTTGTCCTGGAGCATTTATTGAGCATCTACCGCAGGCAGGACACACTGGCTCAGGAATCAGAGAACCCGGGGAAAATGCAGGCAGTGGGGAGAACATGCAAACCACACGGACAGTGGCCCCCGCCAGGAATCATTTTTTTCCTCATTGACGTTATAATGGATCGACGTTGAAGGAAATGACAATATTTGGGGACTTGCTGCATTTGATGACCACTTTCAACGTGCCAAGCTCTGTGCTGAGAGCTTTCCAGCCATTTGTCTTATCCCGTTCTCATAAAACCCAAAATATAGAAGCTACTAACAGCACCATTTTACAGATGAGAAAGAAAACACAAGGCTTGGAGAATGTGCTGGTTTGGGCAGAATCCCCCTCCCCCAACTCACGTCCTTCCCAGGACCTCAGATTGTGACCTTACTTGGTTATTTGAAAGTAGGGTCATTGCAGATGTGATTAGTTAAGTTGGGTGGGCTAATACTGGAGTCGATTCGTGAGTAGGATGGGCCCTTACTCCAGTATGACTGGCGTCTTAATAAAAAGAGGACTTCTAGCCTCCAGAACAGAGAGAGAACACGCTTCTGTTGTTTCAAGCCACCCAGTTTGTGGCAGTTCGTTCCAGCAGCTATAGGAAACTAACACAGAGAGGTTAAGTAAGTTGTCCAAGGCTGCACAGCTGGGAGGCAGAACCCCTAGGATACCAAAGCAGATTCTAGTCCCAGAGCCCCGGTGCTGAGTAATTCCTCTTTATCAAGTGAGTCAGTTGTGTAAATCTGTGCCTGGAACATAGCAAGAGCTGAAAAAAGTACTATTACTCTTCCTGTTGTTATAAATTCTACATTCTCACCAGCTCTCTCCGTCCTCCGCGCCCTTCATGGGGCTGATGTGACGATTAGGAAGACAGAGCGCCTTGTAATGGCTCAAGACCCAGGCGGCTGTGAATTACATTATCATAAACCTTATCGGAGACAGTGAGGTGAAGAAAAACAATAGCTAATATTCCCCACAACCCACTGAGGGGTTTAGTCAAACACCAGTTCATCCCGACCAGAGGGAGGTCAACGGCTCTGTTGCTGTCTGGAGGGAACTTGACATTTTCCTGCCGCTTCTTTTATGTCACCTGGTGCTGCCAGGTACAAGGCCAGAGGGACGGGAGAATGGCCCCTGAATGCATCTTTTGCCACATGACTTAGCAGCGCCCCTCACTCCCACAGGTGGTGCGTATTTCCCTGCCCTTCACCTTGCCCCTCTCCACGATGCAAATGTGTGACATAAAGAGGTTAAAGAACAGTTAGACATTGGGGGCAAGGGCATGACCTTTGGCAAGTTAATGACCTCCCTGGGCCTCTGTTTCCTCACCTCTGAAGTGCAGGGGATCGTGGCTGCCTCTCAGGGCAGGTATCGGGAGGGTTAGACATCAAACTCTCTGGCAGCATCTAGGACACATCTCCTGTCATTACCTTCTGTGGGCCAGGCTGGGCCATGGTCTCTCCATCCTGGCCTCTTACCCAACCCTATGTACCTGAACACACCTGCTGGTCCCACGCGTGGACGCATGTCCCCCTGGTGGTTCCATCTCACAAGAAGGAACAAGGAGTGTGGACCATGCTGTTTTCAACACCCACCCTCCTGTTTCCGTGGGCAGACACAGCTCGTCACCCTCCCATTTTCCCCCCTTTTTTCACTCCCTCACTCTTTCCCCAAACTGACCCTATGATGCATGTGGGGATCATTGGAGGTCTCTCCAGAGCTCAGCCCCCAAATCCAAAACTCACAATGAAGCGAAGGAAATGAGGTGCAAATATAGAAGTAAGAAGATAATTGTATGGTTACCATTTTACTGAGCACTTACTATGTGCCAGGCACTAGGCTAAACAATTTCTCTGCTTCATCTCACTGGATCCTCCCACAGCCCTGGGAGGTGGTGATGTCACACCCACTTTTACAGATGAGGAATCTGAGGCTCTGTGCAAAGTCTCACAGAGGACTGAGTGGAGGGGAGAGTCACTTCTGGTTGTTGGTGGTGGTGGGTGGGGCTGGGAAGACCTCAGGAAAAACAGAATGTTGAGGAGTTAGGAGGAGAGAGGGGTGGGGGAGAGACAGAGGTAGTGAGTGAATGAACACAGGTGCACAGGAGCCAGGAAAAAGCTGGAGATCCTCACAGGCCACAGCCCCAAATGGCTTGTTATCAGAGGGGAATTTTGTAGCTGAGACAGGAAAAGTTGTCTTTATTCTGTCCAGCAGGAGAGATTCCTATGGATTGTAGTAATAATTGTACCAGTTTATAAAGTGCCTTTTTTATTAGTAATAATAGTATAGCAGGGATATTAATAGCCACCACCTCTATCGAGTGCCTCCTCTGTCCCAGGCACTGTGCCAGGCACTTTGTGTCCAATGCTCACAACAATGTAGAAGGAGGTCTTCTCACTCCCATTGTACAAGGAGGAAACTGAAGCACAGATGGTCCTATAAGTGGCCTGAGCGCCACGGCAGCGAGGGCCAGGACCAGGGCTTGAACATGGGTCTCCTAACACTCAGAAAAGGGTGACAAAGAATGGCCAGAGTCTGAGTGGATGGAGAGGTCACACACCCCACCTCCACTTACCCCACCATCCCTCCTGGGGGGCCCAGGCCAGGCTCCCATCAGTACTGTGCTGGTGGGGCTCCAGGCTCCCTAGGGCCAGTGGCTGAGGGCCCACAAGGATCCTCTCGATGGTCCAGCTGACCCTGCACTTGTGTTCAGGAGCTGGGGTAAGCTCCACCTATGCCCATTTCTCCCACCTACCTGTAAGGACTCCCATCTGCCTCCTCTGGCTCCATTCTCCCAGGGCCATTGTTGGAAACCTTTCTAGAGCTTTAACAGCAGCTGGATTGAGCCACGGTCACAGCTGTGCTTGGACTTCTCCCTGCAATGAGTGTTGTGCTTTTCCTAAACCAAGAAGCCAACCATCCATCTATCCATCCATCCATGCATTCATCCACGTGTTCATCCATCCATGCATCCACCCATGGATCCATCCCATCAATCCATGCATCCATGCATTCATGCATCCATCCATCTATGCATCCACCCATGGATCCATCCCTCCATCAATCCATGCATGCATCCATCCATGCATTCATCCATCCATGCATCCACCCATGGATCCATCCCCCCATCAATCCATGCATCCATGCATTCATGCATCCATCCATCCATGCATCATCCATCCATGCATCCACCCATGGGTCCATCCCTCCACCCCTCTTACATATGTCCATGGAGTATATTCTGTGTGTCATGCACTCTGCTCGATACTGGGCCCACAGCAGTGCATGAGACAAAGAGCTCACATTCTAGTAGGGAGATAAATGAAGAGAAAATCCTATTAACAAATACTATCAAGGCAGATGGAGGGCCAGATATAATCTATTGGTTCTTAATTCCATCCCAACGATGAAATAATAGTTGCCATTTACTGATGGCTCACTCTGTGCTGGACCTCTGACTTGCATGAACTCGTTGCATCATCACAACTGCCCGATGAGGCCCGGCTGTTATCATTCCCATTTTACAGTTGCAGAGAAGCTAGATAACTAGCTCAGGATCACACAGCTCTTATGTCAAGGCCTGGAAGAAAGGAAAACCCAGGTGCCCTGGACTCCAACAGCCTTCCAACATACGCTCTTCTCAACCTTCGTGTGACTCATCCCTCCAACCGCCTTTATAAGTACCCTCAGTTCCTAATGCACCTTCCTCTTGGTGGTGCCTACCTACAAAAAGCCTGCCGGGGCCCAGGCTGCACCTAGACACTGCATACATATTATTGTTTTAATCTTCCCCAGAACTCCTCATGGCAAGTATGTGACTGATAGGCCGTTTGGGTCTCAGAGAGGTAAATAACTTGTCTCTGGTCACACGAGTGGTAAAGAATGGAGCTGGGATCGGAGCCTTGGCCTGCTTGACTCCAGCGCCTGTGCTCTTTCACCATCTCACACTGATCCTTCGTCTGGTGAACTCCTACACATCCTTCAAGATCCACTCTAAATCTAACCTCTTCAGGAAGTCATCTCTGACTCTCTGAGGTGCAGTTTTTCCACTTCTGTGGTCCCCTTGTCCCTTTAATGTGATATCACTTTGTGATTGTTTGCTTCTGCACTTTTCTCCCCAGGCAGTGAGCCCCCTGAAGGCGGGGCGTTCCTGGCTGTGCTCCATTAAAAATAACCTTGCCTCTTCCTGCAGGGATTGGGGCTCTGTGCATTTCATTTCACTTCTGATCTTAAAGTAATTTAACCTGTTAGCCTATTTGTCCACTTATTTCTGCCATTTACCACTAATCCAATTAGTGTGGAATTAGGATTCGGTCCCAGCAGCACTAATGGAACAAGAGTTCTCAAGGTCAAGTCCAGCCCTTAGCAATACTGTGGACCCTGCCTGCAACCACTTCCTGCCCTCTTTAACACTGTCCCCTCCCCGTGGACACCGCGGGCTCTCTGACTACATCTTTCCCCTCTTATTAGGAACACTGGCTGATATTCACCCCAAGTTAATGTCCCTGGAACCCTCTCTTCAGGGACCTGCATTCAATTCAGAAAGAACTGAGAGTGAACTCCCACCTGTCTGCACTTAGAGTGGGCTGTGATGTGACTCTTGGGACCCCTTTCCTCCATAGAACATCCACACATTATATTTTATGGCTGCATTGGTATCAAGACAAATATAATCCAGGGTGATTTCTATTCATTTTCTTTCCTTTGCCCTCCCTCCCTCCCTTCCTTTTTTGATGAGTTACATCTTTACTGTGGAAAAGCTGAGTTGCCATAAGGAACACAACAGGATCTTAAGCCCATTTATTTCCAGCATCTAGGGGCCGGGGTTCCCGTACACAGCCCCCCACCTCAGCCCCAGATGTATTTATTCCCTTCAGCAACAATCACTTCCTGCCTCTGACCCTGGACCTGCCACTGGCCACAAAACAGGCACAACTCTTCGGGGTGACACCCCGCCAGGTAATTCCCAGGCACAGTCTCCCGCCCTCAGGCTCCCCCCAGCCTGTGGTCCTACAGCGCTGGGTGTGGGTGCTGCTCACCGCGTCACTGGTGGTGGTGACCGTGGTGACCGCAGTGGCCCGGTGGAGGGGAGCCTGGCGGCGGAGGGGAGAGGGGAGGGGGTGAGAAGAGGAACCAGCCGCTGCAGGCCTTGCCTGGGGGAGTGCGGCTCCGAAGGGGAGCAGAGAGACGGGGACAGAGACGGTGGCAAACCAAAGGAAGTTTGTGTTTCTTTTCTGCTTTGTTTTGCTGGGAGTGACTCCGGTTTGGTGCAGCGATTCCACGTGGCACATGGCTACGTGTTCAACGCTTTGGTGTCAGCCCAAACCTACCTCTTCATTCCTCTCATTCGGGCACCTTTAACTTCTGTAACCTCGGACAGGTCACTTCTCTGAGCTCCAGCCCCTTTGCTGTAAAACAGGGACCCTAACTGTTCCTGCGCTGTGCGGTTACTGCAGGGACCGCGTAAGGCGGGGTGTGTGAGGCCCTCGGCAGAGTGCCTGGAGCACAGCAAAGCCTCAGTCAGTGTTGTCGTCACAGAGGGAGTCGATCAAAGAGACCAGCCCTGCAGAAGAGAAGGGGGATGACAGAGCCCAGCCCCTCCGCCAAGTCCCTGAATTGCTACAGGACCTAGAGATTGTGGTGGCCTGACGCTGCAGTGAATGTTTTATGCAGAGCGTGGTCAGAGAAGGTAGGACAGGAGCTGGGGCCTCATGGAGCTCATGGAACTGGCTGTATGAACTGGTTTGGGATCCGAATGCTACTAGATGGTTGTTTAACACGTCTCTCGGTAGGGTAAAGTTTGGCCCAAGACTTGCTCTCATTGTTTCCTGGCAGCCAGGTTTGCTGGGGTAGCGAATTCTCATGTCAGATTTTCAGAGGTCGCCACCACCTAGCACCGAGAGCCTAAAAATTATAAACGACCCAATTGGCTCCGATCAGGTCACAGGAGGCTCCAGAAGTGGGCTTTTGAAGCAAAGGACAAAAGGACCAGGAAATTAAGAGAGATGAGGGATCATGGTGGTTAAGCTGAGAAAGAAAATGGAGCGTCCAAGGGTAGAGAGGTTATGTCATCTTCAGATCAATCTCTTCGGCAGCAGCCCCCAAAGGTTGCTCAACGGCTGAAAGGCAACCAACTGACCGGACCAAAAGGGACTGTGGGATGGGCCTTGCAATGAGTTGCCACCACAACTTGCATTAGGAAACTTATCAAGTAGCTTAATTATGACTGTCCAGTGGGGGGCGTCCACTCCCCGGGCCCACTCATTATATCTTCTGTTCATGGAACAACTGAGGTTTCCAACTAAGGGTCCTTGTATGTAAGGCTTTGAACAGGGAACTGATTGGGGGAACGTTTCTTAAATTATTCTTTGAGAGCCTCTGGGTGAGAGGCAGTTTCTGTCACTGAAGGACAGTTGTCTCCCTACTTTCAGCGCAGAGAATGGGTACCTGAAACATTCAACAGGAAGCTGTCTGTCTGCTTCCCACAAGGGGTTTCAAATCATGTCAGGATTCAACCCCCAAACCCATCACTAATCTGAGAAAAAAGTAAGATAGGAAAGAAGAAATGTTTTGGATCAAAAACAGAATATTGTAACTGGATATTCCCACCCTCAGTAAATCCATGTTCGAGAAAGTTCTTTGACTTCAATAGATAATGGCATCTTCATCAGCAATCACTTTGAAGAATTCTCCTTTGTGAAGCTAGTTAGATATCTGTTAGATCAGTAATGGGCTCTTTTTTCCCCAAAGTTGTATAATTCAAAAGGGAAGGATAGTTCTTCATAAAAAGTGAGGAGAACTGTTAGGTCCCCAGAATGATCCAGGAGAGAGAGAGAAAGTGAAGTGCAAACATGTACTAGTGAGTACTCTAGAGAATCAGAACTAACAGGAGATAGACAGGCTGACAGACAGACAGATAGATACTGATTGAGAGAGTCTGGGGAAAGGCCTGAAAATCTGCATTAAAAATATCTCCCTTGGCGATTCTTGGGATTTCGGGGATGTTGGGACACAATGGATGCACAGCGCCTCCTGCAGGAAACTCTGCAATGACTTAAACTCCAAGGCCAGCTGCTGCAAAGACTAAACAAAATTCAAGCAGCCAAAGGCCTAGGGTGACACAGAAACCTTCTACCCAAGGACAATCATGAGGTGATCTTTTTTTGAAAGTTCCTTCCAAATGAAAAACCACCACCTTCTGCCTCAATCCAGGGTGCTAACTTACTACCTTCGTCTAATACCTTAGGGAGAGCATAGTTTCCAGAGTATTTTGGTGTCTGGGAAATTCAAAATCATCTGAAATCGCTCCGAGATGCAGAAGAGAGATTCAGTCTGGGAGGCACTGAGATCTGGTAACAGCCCCAAAACTTGATGGGGACGTGAGCTGGGCTCTAGGGGAGGGCCTCTCTCCTTTCCTTTTTAGCTCATGCTCACGATATTTTTTTTTTCCCCACTGGAAAAAACCACCTGGAGGACTTGTTAAAATGCAGATTGCTAGGCCCTTCCCTTTGAGCTTCTGATTCCTTAAGTTGGGTTGAGAGCTGAGAATCGGCATTTCCAGCAAGTTCCCAGGTGCTGCTGCAGCTGCTGGGCTGGAGACCACACTCTCGGAACGACTATGTTAGATCAATGCCAAGACCTGCTTGGGATGCGAGACCTGAAGTGGAATCATAGGTGTATGAACAGCTCATGGCCCAAATCAAGGTGTGACTGGCTCTGTGCACTCTTGAGAAAGTCTTGTGTTTTTTAAAATTTTTTTACTTCAAGACTTATAGACTTTACTTTAGACTTATAGTCGAGTTGCAAAAATAGTAGTTTTCATATACCTTTTACCCAACTTCCCCCCATGTTATCATCTTGCATAACCACAAAGCAACCATCAAAACCAAGAATTTAACCTTAGTACAAGACTATTATTAACTAGACTACAAGTTATTGGATTTCACCCCCATTCCCACCTGTAACAGTACACCAACCAGTCTTCTTGTCTTTCATTAGTTTCACAGTTTTATTTTGTAGGATGTCCCTCACTCTGTCTGTTGTTTTCTCACGATTAGACTGAAGTTATGTGCTGCTGGGAAGGATGTCACAGAGATGCTGTGCCCCTCTCAGGGCGTCCTTTCAGGTGGTGCGTGACATTCTTATGTGCTACTGGTGACGGTAACTTACTTGATTAATGTGGTGTCTGCCAGAATGCTACATGGGAAGGTTACTATTTTTCTCTCTGTAATTACTAGATATTTTGGTGGAGATCCTTTGAGGTTACAAATACCGATTCTGCTTAAACTTTAATGTCACGCATTTTAGTGTCCATCAGTGGATCCCTCCTGCAGCAGTTGTCACCTTGATGTCCTCCTGATGGCGGTTCTCTATTTTCCTTCTTCCATGTTCATTCCTTGGAATTCTTCTGTATGGAAGAGTTGTTTCTTCTATGGTTGAAGATCTCTGACGTTGGAGCTGCAGAGCCTCAAGTTCAAAGCCCAGTCAGTGCTGCTATTTAACTCACTTCTGCCGCTGGGCACTTCTGGCATGGGAAAGAAAATATTTGGGTTTGCCAGCTGGAAGAAGAGGCAACCAGCCTGAAGAGGGAGCTGCTGCCAGAGGGCTCTGAGGCTGAGCGGAGCCTGGATGGAGAGCCCGACTTCCCCATATGGAGACCTGGGTTCCCCTAACTGCGCACCATCGGCCCTGAGAACTCAGACAAGGAGCAGTCCCTCGGTGCCTATTTCCTTGTGTGAAAAACAAGCGGGGTGGATGGGCTGGTTCCTAAGGGTGCTCCCAGCTCTGATGGTTTCTGCTCAACACTTCGGTTTCATTAGGCCCAGCTTTCCCCCTTTATCTTCTTTACTGACCCCTCCATTCCTCATCATTTCTGGAAGCACTGTGTGTACACCACTCTTATCGTATAAAAACAACAGCCCCTTTTCACTCTGCTCTCACCCCCAAACTGTTCTGTGCTGCACACGTGAGGATGAACAGTCTTTGTTCCCAGCGTGGACATTCTAACTACTCGGGAGGTTATGCAACCAGACTTGTTACAATCCCAGGAGGCAGAACTGAAACAGATTTGACGAGGAAAGCCAGCTTTTATTTTCTGGCCTAGAATGTTTCTCCAGCCACGAATCCAAGACAATGCTCATCTCTCCAAAGGTTAATTTCCTGCTTCCTTTTTCTCAGAACGCAATAAATGCCTGCTTAATCAGGCACCCCCCTCCCACCGTCATAATGAGCACTCGTGTACTCTTAAGTTAATAAAATGAGGATTTATTGAGTTTTCGGTTGTAATAAATAGTTAACAGTGACCTTTGTGATGGGCCCCGAGCCCCGGTAAACACAAAAAGTGGCCTCTGTGACCGCTGAAGGGGGACGTGATCAACGGTATTCTTTAGTTTCAAAGGTGAGTCTCCCCCACCACTTTGCTGCAGTTTCAAGGCCTGAAGTTGAGTTTCGTTTTCTTAGCACATGGAGGTCCCAAAGATAACTCGGTCGAGCATTAAGATCTTAAAATTAAAAGGAAGGAAAAGCAAAAAGCAGAGGAGTGGGGAGAGAGTACAACAGGTGGTTGGCTTACCCTTGGCACTGTGGACAAACCTGCGCGGAGGGTGCCCGGAGCCCGGGGACCTCGTCAAACCTTCCCCCTGCTGCTCTGAAGGGGCTGGGAGGGGAGGTGAACCTCGCCACGCAGGGTTCCAGGAGAAAGTCAGCATCTTAAGGGTTTTTATTTCCAAGTGAAAAGCAGAGCAGCAGGAAATCAAGGCTTACTGACCCCACGCCCCACCCCTCCAGGCCGTTAAAACCCTGGAGCAGGACACGAGCAAAGGAGCAAGCTCACAGTCTTGGGCTGCTTTGTGATTAGTTTTTAAAAGACTGAATTTAAATGTAAAGCATGAACATAAGGAGAAAGGCATCAAGGCCTCAGCTTCCCGTAGCCCTGAAAGCTGGCCGTTGGAGCTCAAAACATGAGATTTCTAAGGAAGCCCGAAGGGACGGCCCCAGAGTGGACCCTGCCACGGGCAGGCCCGAGCTGGGCGACAGTCCTCTGGCGGCCACTCTCCCTTGGCCTCCCCAATCCTACCTGTCCCCACTTGTCTCCGCCAGCCTGTTGTTCATGATGGCAAAGGCTCCTACCCCCCCTGAGAATTCATTGTCCTGCGGCTGCGGGCCCGCCTGGTGGGGGCAGCCGTTGACCGACTCGGACAGCTGCTTTTGGAGGATGGCCAGCGAGACCTTGTTGGCCGTCAGGAAGTCCTTCATGGAGATCATCTCCTCCGAGGGACGCCGCCTGACCGGGGGTCGCCGCCCATCCGCGGGGCTCTCCGTCACCCCGCCCGTCTCTACGGACAGGTTGCCCGGCACGACCGCGTTTCTCCGGGACCCCGGGAGGCCACCCTGGCACCGCTGGCAGCACCCGCCGTCCATTTTCCTCAGGATCCAGTTCACGGACTGCTTGATGAGGAGGGAGATGACATTGAACAGGGAGTAGATGCAGCAGACGCCCATGAGGATGAAGGCGAAGTTGGCGAAGCGGTAGAGGCCCTGGCCCTGGTACGTGGCGTTCTGGCTGCTGACGAGGTCCCCGAAGCCGATGGTGCTGAAGGCCACGAAGCAGAAGTACAGGGAGTCGAAGTAGCTCCAGCCCTCGATGCAGGTGTACATGGCCGAGGCACAGCAGGAGACGAGCAGGGAGGCCAGGCCCAGGATCAGCATGACGTAGTACACCGAGGGCTTCCAGCACCGCCCCGCGCTCCGCGGGCCCTCGGCGGGCACGGCGCCCTGGCGCCGGAGCTGCCGCTGGTGGCACGACTTCATGATGCAGGCGATGACGGTGATCAGCCGCTCCAGGAAGAGGTTGAAGAACAGGATGGTGCTCGCGCAGCCGATGAGGCCATAAAAGATCAGGAAGATTTTTCCTCCCACTGTCGCTGGAGTGGTCATCCCAAAGCCTGCGGGGACAAAAGTCAGAGGAGAGGAGGGTGAGGCAGGTCGGTGCTGCGAACGGGGCCAGGGTCTCGGGCTTTGATGCGGACAAAAGACCTACGGACAGTTTCACCAAAGCACTCAGCCCTAGGCCCCCCAGGAACGAGAGGGGGGGGTCTCACTTCCTTTGAAGACGCTATGCGGGGTTCAGAGCTGGGGCCACTGGGCAAGTCAGAAAAAGGCACCTCGCCCTCCCGGTGAACACGCCGGTGATAACGGCTTGGCGATGACAAGGTGGGCAGGTTTCCACCCCCCTCCCCTGCCCTCCCCACCCTGCAGGCCGTCCTGGCACAGGGCACAGCCTGAACCACCACACTCAGCAGGCGGTCAGAGAGATACACAGAGGCTCACACAAAGACAGGGAGTACACAGGCCCATGGAAATTCATTTATCCCGTAAACGTACTGAGCGTCATTCCAGGAGTGAGGGACAGAACTGTGGGAAAGACAGGTCCCTGCCCTCAGGGACTTCTTGTCCACTGAGGCGATTACTACATTGGGGAGGTTCAGGTGCAGCCATGAATGATGTCTTCTCTCTGGGGCTTGTAATTTTTTTCACCAGGCATCTCTTCTCTTCTCTGTGTAACCACCCCTCCAGCTCCTCCTTCCTTTCTTCAGTGATAATTGGGTATAAGGGACCCAAAGGAGCTTCAAGAAGCCCAAAAGGGATTTGGAATTTTTTTTTTCTTTTAAATTCTCACCCGAGGAGATATATATATATATATATATATATATATATATATATATATTATATTTTTTTCTCCATTGTTTTTCAGAGAGAGTTGAATGTGGGGAGAGAGACACACACACACACACACACATCGATTGGTGGCCTCCTGCTTGCACGCTGACCACCAGGGATTGAGCCCTTGGCTGAAATTGAACCCAGGACCTTTCAGTCTGCCGGCCGACGCTCCAACCACTGAGTTAAACCGGCTAGGGCAAGTATTTGGAATTTAATGGAAATTTCATTTGGAAATCAAGCAGGTTGTCGAACCTGTTTCATGCTAAGGAGCAGACACCAGCTTAGGGGCACCGGAGGGGTGGGGTGAAGAGAGCATTTTACTGACCATACAGACTTGCATCCTTTCCAGTTTGGGGCTATCACGGGCCGCGCTTCTACAAATATTCTGGAACGTGTCTCTTGGTGAACATATGTCCGCATTTCTCTCGGATACGTGCACTCAGGAGTGGAGCTGCTGACTCCCAGGGCATGTGAGCGTTCAGCAAAGTGGACGCACTGAATTACCTCGCCCTCATCAGTGCCTGCGGGGTCCAGCTCCTCCGCACGCTTGCCAATATTAATTTTAACCCTCTGGTGGGTACCCAGTGATTCTAATTAGCATTTCCTTGATGTTATTCAATCGAGCCTCTTTTCGCATGTTCTGGAGTCATTTGGGCATCTTCTTTAGCACCTGTTCAACTCTTCTGCCTGTTTCCTTTCTTCTTGTTGACTTCTAGGTGACAAGGAGACACAGGAGCTCCTCCTCGAGGCTGCCATGAAGGAGCCCGGCTTTGCCTGGTGAATTTTCTGTCTCATTCACGCATGGGCGTTGGGTGCTGGGCAATCTGTTCGGCCAACTTTATATTTTGCGTGCCACTCGTTTCTTTGATGGAGAATTATTTCTAACGTTCCTTATGCTAGCCAACACACCCTCTGGTGTAGATGTGGTAACAGCATTGGCAGTGCTTAATAGCCACCTCTTGAGAATGGATTCCAGATAGACTCTCCCACTGACAGCTAAGGTCCTGAGGGGCATGAACTGAAGTCAACGTACACAGACGCACCCTGACCGGTGTGGAATGAAGCACGTTTCACGGTAAGTGGCCACTCAGACAGTAGAGTAACGCCAGAAAATGCTCACGTTTGTGCTCTGTCGGGGCTTTCATTTGCAAACCATGGCTTAGACCCTATAACTGGAAGGTAAAGTTGTGCACCCAAAGCCGACATGCTCTGTAGGAAATAATTTCCACTTACCTCACACTTGAGCAACTCCGTAGACCAGCAAATCTAAGCTGATGACTCAAAATCCTTTTTCAAGACCTTAAAAAACTTTTAAAAGTACCCTCCCCCATCCCAAACCCTGTTGGTTGGGTTCTGCAAGATAGGATTCTGCAATAAACACAACTCCCTTCTGGCTCGATGGGATTTAACACTGTGCCATGTTTGCGTTCACCATAATTTCCTCCTATGAACTAAAATAGAGCAATCCCTGTGAATTAATAAAATTGAGCTAAGAATGTCTCTCCTTTGGCCTGGTTCTTCCTTCACAACTGACCACTGGGAAGCTCCCGAGAAGGCCCAGTGGGCTGTAAACCCGCCTTCTCTGGCCGCGGTGGGTCTTCCTCACAGTCCAGCACTAGTCCTGTGGCTCAGGGCCCTGCACGGGTGTTAAACCTCCCTGGGCTCTTACGCACAAGACCATTTGACTGTTTATTTCAGCTCCTCCAAGCAGGCAGGACAGCATCACAATGATGATAATGGTGATTATTCACCCATACAGGGCACTCACCCTGAGCCAGACACTATGCTCAGTGCTTCACACGAAAATACTTCTCCAATCCCCATGCCAACCTTGCGAGGAGAAATCTGAAGTACAGAGAGGTTAAGAAACTTGCTCAAAGTCACACAGCAAGCTAGTTCGGAGCCTGGGTTCTAGTTCAGACTGTTAGTAACTAGTTGTGTGATGGCCACAACTTATTCTGGTTGTCCCTTTGGGAAAATGAGGGTAGGGTGGCCCAGATGAACTCTAAGGACCTTCGAATTCTGATATTCTGTGATTCACATGTGCAGGGCACAAATCTGACTCATTCTATATATTCGATCATCCCCAGGATTCTGGGGAGAGCTCACCTTGGGTATCCATGGCTCTCCTACAGGCTGGGCAGGTAAATCTACAGTGTACCAAGGGGAGATATTTCCATTGTAAACCTGAGCTATTTTCTGCAGCCGTTACTGTGTAGATGCAGGAGTTATGGGTTCTTCTTAAAGTTAAGAATATTTTTGGAATTTGCTACTTTTAGGGTTATAACTCCTCTCTCATTTTGTTAACAAGGAAGCATCTTTGACAAAATATTTTGAAATCCCATGTAGTAAAGATGTAACTATTTTCCTGGTAACCTCTGAACTAGGGGACCTTTCTACACTCTTTAGCAATAGTAGATTATAAGTAAAAAATAAATTACTGCTTATTCTAATGATGAAAATTGAAAACTTGGGTGTGACAAAGAAGAATTCTTTAAATAGTGTGCATGACTAAAAGTCACAGTCATTTTGATATTCAGAGGCAACAAAAATTAGCCTCCAGGGCATCAGAATAAGTCAGCTCCCGAAGAGGAGTTTTACACATTGCATTTCCCTGAGAAATACGCTGAGTTGCGGGGGTATTTAGATCGGTGTTTCATGCTTTCTCAAGCCTTTTCCTCCCCACAGACATCAGCAGGCACGACGCTGAAATAAAAGCTGTCATTATAGCTGACTCTGCTCCCATTTACAGGGGAGAATCATTTACTTATCTCGAGTAGGTGTTCCAATGCCAGAGCTACTTAACTTTTAAATCGTGAAACCACTCCTTAAAAGCGAGCACCTATAATTATGTTCTCTCTTGAGCTAAATTGCCCTCCTCCGGACGACGGAGAAATGGTTCAATTAAGCAGAATGTTTCCACCATGCGTGAGAAGATCTGGCTACAAGACACTCTGAGGAACTATGAAGATGCCACCTGTATTCTGATGGCTCTCAGCCCACCTTCTCCACCCCCTCCCCCTCCCCACAGAAGCCTCTTCGCTCCGGTGGGATGCTAGTGCTCCCCAAAATCCAGCGTGAAAGCCAAAGACCTGGAGAATGTATTGGTGGCTCTTGTCTTTGACGGTTTTACTCAGGTGTGTGATGTTCTTTTAAGAACCAGGCATGGCCTGGGCAAGCTACACGGCAGATCATATAGGACTTAAGAAATAAATGTGTTCCTCTGGCCGTTGTGGCTCAGTGGCTGGAGAGTCGGCCCAAGCACCAAAGGGTCTCGGGTTTGATTCCCGGTCAAGGGCATGTACCTGGGTTGCAGGTTCAATCCCTGGCCCTGGTTGGGTGCAGGAGGTATCCAATCAATGTCTTGCTCTCACATCAATGTTTCTTTTTTTATCTCTCTCCCTCCCTTCCTCCCTCCCTTCCTTCCATTTTTTAAAAAGACTCTTTAGAGACCCACCACTGAAACCTTGCTCTTTTTAGAGGCACCTCCTAGGCTGTATCTAAACGAATCACTGCTCTGTAATAAACTATTCTTTGAGGGGACCCTATTGGGCCCTCTCCTTAAAGACATTTAATTCTGATATTATTAGTTCCAGAAATCAGTCTTTTGCCCAAAGCCAGCAGAGAACCCATCTCAGGAAGCACTGTGACACTCACGCACAGATGGAATCACTGTAATAACTGAACTGCCAGAGGAAATGTTTGAAAATATCCTAACAAAGGTATTTCAGCTGGTCACGGGGAAAGAAAGGGCCGATTCACTAGGCTTTATTTTCCCACCGAAGGAACAAACACCGAAGACAAACACCTCCCGGGAATTCTCACCCAAGGAGAGGGTCTTTAGTAAATTACTTTTAAGAGAAGGAAATGTGAACTCAGAATACGTGCGAGGCCCCAGTGCACACCAGGGCCCAGGTTCACCCTGAATCGCGCGCAGGTCTTGTCAGTCACACGGCCGATGCTGAGTGGGGCCCGATTTCACGGAAAAACACGCGGCTGGAAAAGGGAAAGTCACTGCTACCCCCTGGGAACGGAAGAGGGAGGCGCAGGCGCACATTCAGACAAAAGGCCTTGGAGAGAATGGTTTACACCCTGAACCGGGCTCAGAGGCTCTCCCAGCTCAGTGCGCTCTCACGGGGGCTGGGGGGTCCACACCAAGGGCTGTCTTCACATGACGCCATTTCTAGTTTTACTGGCAAAACAGGCTCTCCAATAGAAGTTCACCGAATTTGCCCTTTTTCCCCTTAAAAACGTTCTGCACCTCTGCCTCTCTCTTCTCTCCAGTGTGCATCTGAAGTGTCCTTCTCCTTGGCAGGTCGCCTGTGTTTGTTCGCCACCTCTGCTCACTCATCCATCTGACAAACATTTATTGAGTGTGTACTACGTGCAGTCGCTGGGCTGTTATCAGTAAACAAGACATCGCCTCTCAGCTGCCTTCAACTACATTTCTTCCAGAACTCACATTTCCTTTCCTCACCAATTTGTTTCATTGGGTACATTTTTCCTATTTCTTGGCCTTTTGTATTTCTTCTGTGAATTCCTATTCATGTCTCGTATTTCTTAGAGTATTATTTTTCTTATTGATTTGTGAGAGCTCTTCATATATACCTGTTTTTAAAAATTAACTTGTCTTTTATGTACGTTAAATATTTTTTCCCAATTTATGTTTGTCTTTTATTTTTACATAAATGTTTTGTTGCTATGCTGAATAGTTTTTAGGTAGGCGAATCCATCAATTTCTTCTTTTGTGGCATTTGGCTTTGGGATTCAGTGGAGAATGGTTCTACTTTTAAAAGCAGCTTATGATTTAATTCCTCTTTAACTGTAGGGATCTAACATTTTAAACATTGTTATTCTCAGCGCCACTTTTAATTGAAATTTTTTTATTGAGATAATTGCAGATTGATAGGCAATGGTAAGAATACAGAGAGTGTTTATACTTTTCCCAGTTTCCCCTAGCGGTAATATTTTGCAAAACTGTAGTGTAATATTACAACTGGGATATCGACATTGATGCAACCCACCGGTCTTATATTCCCCGATTTATTTGCACTCTGTGTGCGTGTGTGTGTGTGTGTGTGTGTGCACTCAAGTGTATACAATTTTGCCACATGTGCAGACTTGCAGCATCATTAAAAAATACTCCATTCTTCCTCTACTCTCTTCAAATGTCACTTTTATCAGAAATGCCACTTTTATCAGACATTTGTTTCCGGATTCTGTATTTTGTTCCACTGTTCTATCTATGCCGGGACAGGCGCCAAAAACAAACAGTTCTCTTTAATATCCATGAAGAACCCCCTCCCTTCGCCGCTCCCCCCTTCCTCCTCTCTCCTTTTTCTTTCCAAACCTTCCCTGGCTTAGTTCATGTTTGGTTTCCCCGATGAGCTTTAGAATCACTTGGTGAAGTTCCAGAGAAGGTGTCTGGATTTTAACTGGGGTCGCCTTATCCTGAGAGGCTCACTTGTGGAGAGATGACACCCTCGTCAAACCGAGTTCCCCGGGACCACGGGTCTCTCTCCGTCCCCAGAGCTCTTGAAAGTGAGCCTGCTGGCGCCTGTCACCCCTTCACGGGGATCCTGCACAAACCCTGTCACGCAGACTGGTCCCTGCTGCACGGCTTTTTAAAAGACGATGTGAATGAAGTCTCCCCTCCACCACACACATCTTTTTCATTGCTTGTTTTATTACTGATTTTTCAATTGTTTTAAAACATACACAACAGGAAACTTGCCATTTTAAAGTATATAATTCAGGGGTATCAAATATATTCACATGTTGCCCTGGCAGGTGTGGCTCAGTGGTTAGAGCATCGACCCTCGCACCGAAGGGTCTCGGGTTCGATTCCTGGTCAAGGGCACGTACCTGGGTTGCAGTTTCGATCCCCAGCCCCGGTTGAGGTGCCTACACTCAGGAGGCAACCAATCAACATCGATGTCTCTCGTCTCTCTTTTCTCTCTCTCTCTCCCCCCTCCCCCACTCTCTCTAAAAATCAATGGAATAAATATCCTCAGGTAAGGATTAACAAAAAAAATAAGTAAAAATAAATATATTCACATATTATACAATTATCATCACCATCCATTTCCAGAACGTCTCATCCTCACAAGGAGAAACCCTGTACCCTTTGAACAGCAACTCCCCACTCTCCTGCAGCCCCTGGTAACCTCCATCCTATTTTCTGTCTTTATGCATTTGTGGTACCTCAAATAACTGGTACCTCAAATAAGTACCTCATTTAAGTGGACTCAGACCACGTGTGCCCTTTTGTCTGGCGTCTTTCACTTAGCATAAATTTAAGGTCCACCCACATTGTAGCATTTATCAGAACTTCTTTCTTTTTTACGGCTGAATAATATTCCACTGTATGTATATTTTTTTGTTCATTCATTCATCGTTAATGAACATTCTGGTTGGCTCTGTCTTTTGGCTACTTTGAATAATGCTGCTGTGAACACTGGTGTACAAGTATCTATCTGAGTCCTTGCTTTCAATTCTTTTGGGTGTGTCTCCAGGAGAATATTCAACATATTTCACAACTGATTATTGGTGGTATACAGCAGGAGGAGGGTACTGCCTTTCTAATTAGAAAAAAATTATTAACATCCCCTATCCTCCCCCAAGAAATAACCCCAAACAAAACCAAAACATACATATTCGTCCTTCAAGGTATTTGCCGAATGACTTTTCTGGCTTCCCCAGCCCCTGACCTCACTGTGACCAGTGATATTGATAAACTCTTGTCCATTCCTAGACTGTGAGCTCAGCACATACCAGATACCCAGACATTTAAGATTTGTTAATAAGAAACAGATTCTTAGTCTGTCTTTTAGAATCTTCTGGTTGAGTTTCTTTGCAAAGGCAAAGGGAGCAGTTAGAGTAGGTACAATAGAGAGATTCAACCTTGCTAAAATGACTTGAGGCCAAAAAGGCAGGAGAATTTATCTAAAGTGGCAGATTGCTCCATCAACATCTAGGTTTGTTTTTTTTTTCCCCAATATATCTTTATTGATTTCAGAGAGAGGAAGGAAGGGGGAGAGAGAGAGATAGAAACATCAATGATGAGAGAGTCATTGGTCAGCTGCCTCCTGCAAACTCCCCACTGGGGATCAAGCCCGCAACCCCGGCACGTGCCCTGACTGGGAACTGAACCGTGATCTCCTGGATCCTCGGTCGACGCTCAACCGCTGAGCCACGCCCGGCCCGGCAACATCTAGGTATTGGTGGATGGCCTGGTGGCTCACTTGGAACATGGCACTCTGGTAGGAAAGCTCATTTGCAGTGCTGGTGGAGACCACTCAGGATGGTGGGAGAGGGCAGAAATCTCCAGGGGTTTCAGGCCACACCAAAGAGAACATGTACAACCTAAGCAGAGTCAGGTAGAAGCGAAGCACAGGAATCCTGACAGAAGTCGGGGCATAGGGTCAAATCGGAGATGAAGGAGCAGGTTGTGGTCAGAACCCAAATGGAACCAACCACCTAACAAATCAGGTGGCACAGCCCATGCCAGGACCCACCCACCCATGGCCTGGTGATCCCGGGACGGAGGCCCTTTGCTCTACTCTGTGCACCTTCCTTGGTAGGCAGCTAAAGGTTGTGAGGTGTCACGGCTCCTGGGAGAGATGCTGGGCCTGAAGAGCGATCCCTGCCTCTGCGTCTTCCTCGCAGCTCAGAGGCCTGCGGGCTGCAGCCCATGTCCCCTCCTGCAATTCCTCTTTCAGTTCTGGTGACATCAGATGGAGGACCTCAAGTAAACAGGAACTTTATCCACAGCACAATGGTCACTGGACGCCCCCTGTGCGCCAGGCTATGTGCTGCACACTGAGATCACGAGGAAGGAAACCACAGGCCCCGCCTGCAAGTGCAGTGGCAGAGACAGAAACACATCAAGTGGAAGTGGCTGATGATGATAATAGCAACAGTTAGCATTTATCAGATGCTTGCTAGGTACCAGGCTCTGTGCTCTGAGCTTTTCCTGGGTTATTTTACCTAATCTCTGGAAGCCCAAGAGGCAGGCACTCCTGGTACCCTTATTCATCTTCAGATAATTCAGAGGGATCTTACAGGGAATCCAGTGGGACTGTCAAAGGAGCAATGTTATAATGAAATGGGTTTCCGTTTATTTCTGCGCTTGTCCAGCTGTAGCACCAGATTTATCTCTTTGGAGAGAGGGGCTTGGCGTGGAAGGGATGACCCATGATCCCAGCCCCTCCACCAACGTTTAGCAACGAATAGCACCATTCCTTGGCTCCATTTCCCCAGGATCTAAATGACTGCTTTGTTGTGTGGCATGTTAAAAATGCTTAAGTTCATTGCTTGTTAAGGGGCCTTCAAGGACCAGAAGGTTCTCAATGGGGGGTAGGTCTTCAAGAACCAGCAGAAGTGAGCAAACCTCCCCGGCCTTTTACTCTGCGGGTCAGACTGAACACTGGGAGAATCTAACTCTTATTTAAGGAGCCTTAATGATGCCCAGAGGCTCTGGGGTGTGGCTTCCCACTTACTCTTATAACCCTCCTCTCAGCTCACTCCCCAAAGTCAGGGGGCCTGCCTGTCTTCACCTTTACTGCCCTAATTTAATTTCTCTCATGGCAGCCTCCCCGTTTCCCCTGAAACTGTGGGTCCTTGCAGTATCAACCCTGACAGTTTGGGGGTTTTTTGCAATGCAGCTGCCTGACTTAAGCTCTGATTGAGCAGGTGTCCGCTTCGAAGACGGCTATTTCCAACACACGCATCGCCAGTCACAGGCCTGTAGAAAGAGCAAGCTGCTTCTCCTTTATCTAGATCTCTTGGTCGATTTTAATACCTGACCATTTGGGCCATTTGCTTTTTCTCTCATGGCATTAAATTCCTACTCTTGTGCTTCAAACTCACCAAAAAAGAGTGAGCCCATGAAACTCCAGACTCCCACTGTCAAGCCCATCCTGCGCGCCACCTACCAGGGATCAAGCCACAACCAGGCATGTGCCCTGACCGGGAATGGAACCAGCAACCTTCTGACAAACAGGATGACACCAAACCAACTGAGCCGCACTGGCCAGGGTGATAGGACACTCTTAATAGTAGCGACTTTGGGGAGTAGGACTTATAATGGAACTTTACACTTGATATATTCTGAATTGTTAAAAATTTTTTTTACAATGAGCATATAATTACTTTTATAAACAGAAAATAATAATAAAGCTATTTCTATTCTGGAAAAAAATAACATGGGCTAAAACTGTAAATAAAAAGTCAAATTAATAGCTTCCAGCGTCAAGTTCTTTTGTAAATAAAATAAAAGTAACTATAAATAAAATATTTTTACTTTCTGTTATGGGTGCTGAGAAACAGGGAAATGACCCCAAATGACCCAGGTCAGAGAGGAGATACCGCCAGGGGCTGAATAATCGGGCCTGAGATCTCTCCCACTCTACCCCGGGTGACAGCAGCTCCTCAAAGCAGAAGTCATCAGTCTTCACACAAACAGTCAAACCACTTGCCAGGCTGGCAGCGAAATCAGTCTCTAATTATAAGAATTACAGGCTTTTTAAATGCACAGTTGTGTGCGTAAGCAGCTCATTAGCATTGTGTCAGGTCACTGAGCAGGAAAATAAATTCTGACATTTGCGGTCCTAATGCGGTGAACACACAGCTCACAGTCAATTAGAGTGTTCACGTCTCACAGCTCCTTTCTTTCCTCCATGTTTCGGGGTAACTTCACGATTAACAGTCGTCTTTCATTTGTTCCCAATGTATCATTTTTCAACAACAGGAGCAGTGGCCACACTGCAGAAAAGCAGGGGAAAGAAGCTACTATGTTGAGTGTGCACCTTGTTACTGGCAGGAAAATGCACGTGGGATTAAGTAGCCAGTGACCCTGCTGCAGCAGGGAGGAAGGAAACCAAGGGCCAGAAGAAAGTTCACCATGCTTTTGTGTGTTTACTTTGGCTCTTTTTAAATGAGCGCAAACGTAAAAAGAAGAAATATGAATTAGAAGAACTCGCTGAACTGCTCTACGACCTCTAATGTGTCCTACAAATGACTCTCACTGACAGCTTCACTATTCTGTGACTTGTGCTTTGCTCTTTCCATTTCTCTTTCGTTGTCCGTCTTAGCCAGAGAAGTGCACACGAGAGTACTAATGAAAGTGGCCTTGTGACTTTAAAAATCCAGCTGGTGCTCTGGCCGGTGTCGCTCAGTTGGATGAGCGTCATTCTGTGCACCAGAAGGTCGCCGGTTCTATTCCCGGTCAGGGCACATACCCAGGCTTGCAGGTTTGATTGCCGGTCAGGGTGCATGTGGGAAGCAACGGATCCATGTTTCTCTCTCATGTCTATGTTTCTCTCTCCCTCTCCCTTTCTCTCTAAAAAAAAAAAAAATCAATAAAAACATATTAAAAATAAATAAGTAAAAACCCAGCTAGTAGCAGTACTTCTCCATCCCAAGCGGGATTTAAGAGCCAACTGGGCCTGCAGTCACCCTCCATTCAGCTTGGAATGAGGGGAGCAGAGACGGAGTACCTTCCCTGTCTCCAGTCTCTCCCCGAGTCCATCCTGGAGCCTTCACTAACATCTAATTCAGCTGGACACAGACTACTGCCCTCAAAGAGCTCAGAACCTAGCTGGACAGCCAGCCAAGTAAGGAACCATTCAATTGCATGATGCTACGTGCTGTGGTTAGTGTAATGACAACCACTGGCACTGATTATTTTATTTTCAGTGAAACTTTACACAGTTCAGGTTTTAGCAAAATTAAAAGCAACCCTATAATCAATAAGTTTGTGTCCCTGCTCTAAGGGAGAGACCTATGTAATGCTTCCTACGGTGCCCTTGTTAAAGGATACACCCTTCTGGGTTCAGGAGTTACTTGAGAAGAGAGTCTCTGGATACCCTGTCTCCAGACCCCCCCCCAACCTCTGTCACCTGCTCCCAGCTGCCTGTTTCCACTTAGAAGTGGCCTGTTGCATAGGAACCACAAGGAGATTTGCAAATAGATCAGGGACTATCTACAGTATCTACTCCGTTTCGGAGGAAGTGAGGAAACGGCAGGCCAGAGATACGGGGTGTGCATGCCCAACGTGCACAAACTTCCTTAATGTTCAGCCTTTTGCTCACCCCCTAACATATCTGCTCTCATCCACAGTCAGGTCACTTTTCATGACTCTCAGACCTCCCTCCCTCTCAAGTGACAGTGTGTGTGTGTTTTTCAGACATCACCTGGCTTGTCCGTCTACCCAATTGCTGCCCTGGCCTTAGCTTACTCAAGTGTGCATGTCCGGCTGGTGGCCTGCACCCTGAGGCCCACCCCTGCAGGTGCCTGCGTCCTGAGGCCCACCCTGTACTTCTAGCACCTGTGGAGTGGTTCCCTTCAAGCCAGATGAGTTTTAACAGCTGGGTGCATGTTCTCTCTCCTCAGGGAAGAACATGGCTTATCTGCACCCCCTCCTATCACAGTGATGTGGCCCCTTCCAATAAGTTATTTCAGGTACTTGGGGAAACTTTTTTTAACACTCCCTGAGGATGCCAGGCACCAAAACTCCACCAGAACTAAAAACCGCAGAAAAAGCTTCTCTTTCTTGAGGAGGCCATCGGCACGATGCAGAGCTGAAGTGCCAGCCAAGTGCCCTCCAGCTTTCCCAACGAGGCGACATTTCCTGTGCCCTCCTGTGACTCGGGCCACACCCTACCGGTGACTTTAGACTGGCTTCTCTCTGACGCCCGTCTGCTGGTCAGTGAAAAGCATCCGCCAGGTAAATGGAGGTGGAAAGGTCTCCTTGGACCTGACACCGGACAGTCAGTGGTCACTGAACGAAAAACAATGAAACCTCCACAGCTTCGTGTTTTGAAAATCTGAGAAATCACTTACCAGCCGCCTCTATCAGCTCTGCAACAGTCTGAGGTGTCAGTGAACCTCGGCACCTCCCTTCCCTTGGATCTCAGAGAGAAACGCTGGCCCCACACCATGACTGCGCGGCCGGCGAGCTGGGCCCCAAGGAGGCCCAAGGCGACGCTGGCCGGCAGCACACTTCCCGTCCTTCCTCTGCCAAGAAGTCATCAAGCGCACGCAGGCTTTTCTGTCGTGAAACCCACCTCACCCTTATCTTTGTTTGCTTTTTGAATGAGTCCCAGTTGTAGGATTAGGCAAAGGTTGTTGTGTTTTTATTGGAAGACCTGGGTCAGCAGCATGGAGGTGAGAGTCCCCCTAAATGAGCCACCAGGCCCACTTCCTCCGTGAATTAACAATGTGAGACGCAATAACTCACAGATGACTTTAGCAGTAAGCTGCCTGCTTTGGCCACAGGCCTCGCAGCCTGAGAAAGACTCTCAGGTCTGTCCTCCGCGTGACTGACAGGCTATCTCGGGACCCACAATTCCCAGTGCAGGGCACCCCGTCATCGGCAAAAGTTTCTGTTCAGCGGCCGCTACATTCTTTGGTTTGTTTTAAATAACAATTTGTTTATAATTACACTTAATATGTGTTACTCCTAATAATACATATCCATTGGGGGGGGGAACAATCAAAACATGTAGAAGAGCAGAGAAGAGAAATGAAAAACCACCCGCAATTGTGCCATCCAGAAAAGGGAGCCAACGCAGATTCAGATGCCCCCTGGCGAAATGGGCACAAACGACACAAGAGTGTGAGGGTGAAAGGGGTTCACGGTGTAAAGAGCCCAGCACAACTTAAGGGCCAGCGCACGTGAGCTGCTACTGGCGACAACCTCTTGGGGCCTTTCCTTTTGGTCTTCGACAGCATGTTTTACAAACTCTGGATCTTCCTTACGGAGAAATTTTTCTTGAAATTCCCACCCGTGTCCAATTTCAGTGGGGTTCTGACTGATGCGCCCAAAGCTTGCTCCATAAACTAGAACAGGAAGGAAGACGGAGGGTCAGAAATGAGGCCGCGGCAGCTCCGTGTGTCAGGGAAGAGAGTTTATGCTTGGACGTGAACTCGTGGATATTTTTCCAGAAGCAATAATGTGTTTTCCCCGAATCACACGCATTCTTATCTAGCCTCTTATCTCATCAACTGTGCAGGCTTCACAAAGAAACTGCCTGGGGTGAGGTTCAGTCTGCAATCAGGGAAGCGATGCTCTGTGACCCGCGTGGAGATTAGCTGGGCCGCGGCCCTGTCAGTGCGAAGGGCTCATCAGTCAAACCCACCAAGCCCGCTGTGCCCATAGAAGCGCCCCACGCGGGCCTGCACCCCGTGATCTCAGCCACGGTGTCAGGACCTGACACGTGACTGGTGCCAGATACAAGGCTGGTGCTGGGACTATGGGGGGGGGGAGGACCCCATCTCTCTTTTCTAGAAGCACACAGAGTTGTACTGAGGGGGCAAATAGGTAGCCCGCCTTCCAGGACCCCATGGAAAGCACTCCAAGGAGGTCTTTTCAGGGCGGCAAGGGCCTGGGAGGAGCACGCAGGCTGCCTGGAAATGCAGGACGCCTTGCGGGAGAGGCAGAGTTGAGTGGAGTCTTGAAGGGGGAGTTTGAGTTTGTCAGACAGACATACGGGGAGAGAGGAATCAGGGGTACCAAGGGTGGACCTACACTCAACGTGCCTGGTTCAAATCCCAGCTCTGTCACCCACTAGCTCTGTAATCGGGCAAGTTCCCCAACTTCTCTGTGTTTCTTTTGGTTTTGTTTTAAATACAATTTTTTAAAAATCAGCTTTACCGAGATATAGTTCACATACCATGTGAGTCACCCATTCACAGAATTGAGCAACCACGCCCACGTTAATTTTAGAACATTTTTGTCATCCTGTAAGAAACCTCATACCCACCAGCGTCAGTCATTCCCCATTTGTCTCCAGCCCCCAGGCCCATTCTGCCTCCATCCATCTGCCCATTTGGGACATTTCATCTAAATGAAGTCCTACAGCGCACAGTCTTCTGGGACTGGCTTCGTTGTTGAGGGCTGTGGCGACCTTGTCATGGATAAAATGAGAGTGATAATTGGACCCACCTCAGCTGCAGATTTTTTGGTGAGTTTTGGATGAGATGAAGCCTCTGCCACGTGTCTGGGACAGAGCAAGTGCTCGATCATGTGTGTTCTCGCGCAGATGTTTCTGTGCAGAGCGGAGGAGGGGAACAGGCTAAATGTCATCCTGTCTGTAAGGGTCCCATTGTCCCTACATTGAGATGACAGAGTGACAGACCGTGGCTCATGCACACAGCTGTTTACAGTTTACAGCGGTGCAGGGTGAGAAAGGCAGGACCTAACTACAGAGGTGAATGAACTCATCAGAGACGAGGCAGGTCATGGGGATGGGCACACAGTGAGGATTATACAATAGCACCCATCGGGCGCCTTGAGAATCAGACACGGGAAAGGGCTGTGCAAACGGGGAACAAATGTAAAAATGGCAATAGTCGCTACTCTTATAAAACCTGTCCCAAAGGAAAAGAGGTAATGGAGCCCTTACTCACTGCCCTACCACGTCCCAGGGGCTCACAAGTGTCACCTGATGTCACCCTCCACAGCCCTGGGAGGTAGACAGGAGTGAGCCTAATTCAACAAGGGGGAGACTGAGGCTCAGGAGAGACCAAGAAATCTGGGCCAGTTCTCGCACCAAGGCTTCCGCAGAGGCACCAGAATTCGAACTCAGGTCTGGCTGACAAAAGCTGATCTTCCTCCCACCACACCCTGCTGTGCTGCCATGTGGCCGAGGGAACGGACCAGTGTCCTGCACCAACCATCCCCCCTCTCCCCTTATTTATTTTAAATGTCCTCTGTCTTCGTGTCCAGTTCTGGCACGTGATACATCGGTCTATGATCATCTTATCTGTCACAATGTCATCATATTTCAATCCCATCCCTCCCTCCTGGGTCTTCATCTTCTCAAAACCAAGGGCCTTTTGACTCAATGACACGATATTCTAAGGGGAGAAGAGACAAAAATGACGGTGCCGATGGTGCCAGCCGTCGCGCGAGGGCCTTCCCCGGTTTCACCTTTGCTACTTGAACTTGGATGACTAACCCATCGGCTCTCCTGCCTCTGGTCAGAGACGTTCTGTTACAGTTACAAGAATTGTTCACTGTTTACTTTCCTTGGAAAACCTGTCAGAGCCCATTCTTTTGCTTGTTATGCCCAATGAAACATACCCAGTGTAAAGATCTCTATCTTTTTTCTAAAAAGTGTAAAACATGCTTGTCTCAGTGTATAAATTCTTTCCCCTCTCACAGTTTCGGTCACGTTGCATGTAGAGAAAGGACATAAATAATACCAAGCATTGGTGGAAACGTGGCTCAGTGGAAACTTGTGTTGCCAGGAAATAACAGTAACAACTATGTAGGAAAACACCTGGGAATCATCCTGGGGGGCAGGGGCACACCCTGCAGCCCAGCCCAGCCCCTCCTAGGAATTTTCCCTCGGTCAGTGGTTCCCCAAGCATGGCCCCAAGCCATTGGCGCCACCTGGACTTATGAGAAGTGCAAAGTCTCCACTCCAGGCCTACTGAGCCTGAGGCCTGGACTGGGGCCCGGCAATCTGTTTAGCAAGCCCCTCAGGGACTCCAACACACGCTCACGTTGGAGAACAAGCAGCCTTGTGAACAATCCTACGGATGCACCTGGAGGCATCAACCAGGAACGTTCACGGTGCCACGGATGGTCACGACGGAAACCTGGAAAAAACCTCAAATACCCGAAATCAGAATGATGAAGCAAACTGCACAATATCCCTATGGGAGCATCCTACGTAGAACCAAAAAGAAATGGATTCAGACATAAGGTCCACACGTTGGAGACAAATCTCAGAAACATCCTGGAGCCGAGGAGAAGGCTACCGTTGACGACATTCAGTAAGATGCTTCTTGGGTAACTCTCGAAGCCAAAATGAAACAATATATTGCTTAAGGTGATATATACGCTTATGTGATGAAAGCGTCAATTTTGAAAAACCAGGGAGTGAGCACCACACAGCTCAGCGTAGTCTTCACCTCCGGGGAGGGGAGGTGGGTGCCTGCAGGTGTTGGTAAGTCTCCCATTTTCGGGCAGGGGGGGGTTCATGGGGGTCCACTTTAAAAGGATTTGTAAATTACATTGATGCTGCATGCATTTTTCTTAGGTAGCAAATAATAAATAAAATAAGAGTGGGGAGGGGATGAATTCTGCCAAGTACCATACTATCCCTGCCTGATCAGGGCAATGAGGCTCGAGGAAAGTATTCTGTGACAGAGGCATGAGGAGATTCTGCAGAGGGAACCAGCCTGAAAGGGGCCGCACGCCACGGAGAATCCCCCCCCCCACCCCCCGGGCCTCGCCAACCTCCGTCTCCAGACCAGTCATGTGCTGTGCGCCGGCACTTTCTCCCTCACAGAACATGAGAGCCCGCGATGCGCCGGGCAGACAAGTCAGGGACCAGGAATGGGCCGAAAGGCAGTGAGGAAGGAGAGGGGCCACGGGCGAGGGGCCCAGGCCTCAATAACGAGGCCCCCGAAGTGCCAAAAACTAACCACTTACAGGTGCCTTTACAGCTTAAATTATTATTTGAAGTTGTTTTGTTTTTACTACCAATTGAATCCTCCCTGGAATCGGAAACAAATTGTTGCGTGGATATTTGTCAATCTTTCAATGAAGGAATAAGTTTCATTTGGAGACAGAGAACTTAACTACCCCATCAGGTACTTGCATATCTGCACCACCGAGCCTGTGAAGATGAGACACGCGACTCCTGCCCCTCCTCTGACGGACCTGAGGGGTAGGCACCTATGGTGTTAGCCCCACGTGCGCTGATTTAGCGTCGCCTCCATGGTAGCCACCCTAACGCGGAAAGCTAGTCTAAGCGACACGGCTGAGCGGGGTTCCCACAGGCCCAGGGTCGAGCCAAGTCTGCCCTCAACTCGGGCCATCACCAAAGCTCTCTGTTTTCTACGATTACGTATTTGTCCTTACTTCCCCAAAGTATACTCCAAATGGTCACAGAATATACTTTGTTAAATGAAACATGCTCTTGGAACATCAAACAGCTTTAAGAAGCTATGATGAGAGGGATGTATGTGACGCAGAGAAAGCGGTGTACAAAAAACAATGCAGTGCGCCCAGTGCTTTCAGCACCCGAACAAATGCTCCCTCCCCCAGAACTGGGGGGGGGGGGCGGGGGGGCGTGACCACATCCACACACAGGGCTCCTTTTTCTGCTCGGAAAGTGCAGGAAGCTTCTTCTTACTCTACAGAACATATATGGTACTATGGAAGAAATGTGTACGGTGCATATGATTTTTAAGAAAAATATGCTTTTATTGACTATTTTTGAGAGAGAGGAACTGAGAGGAAGAGAGAGAGGGTGAGGGGAGAGAGAGAGAGAGAGAGAGAGAGAGAGAGAGAGAGAGAGAGACATCGCTGAGAGAAACATCGATTGGTTGCCTCCTTTACGTGCCAGGACCAGGGGTCAAACCCGCAACCTGGGCACATGCCCTGACTGGGAATCGAACTAGTGACCTTTTCGTGCATGGGACAACACTCAACCAACAGCCACACAGGCCAGGACATAAGATTTTTCCCCCCACTTAAAAAACAGGTTTTTATTTTAGAATAGTTTTAGATTCACATAAAAATTGTAAGGACAGTACAGGAAATTCCCATATAACCCTCATCTAGTCTCAAAGGCGATTAACAGCCAGAGTCTGTGAGAACGTTACATTTGTTACAATTAATGAACCGACGCTGACACATTATTATTAACCGAAGTCCATGCTTTATTCCTATTAGCTTTGTTTTACTCAGTGTCCTTTTACTGTTGCAGATCCCACCCAGGACACCAGATTCAGTTACAACTCGTCCTCTTGTCCCCGTAGGCAACACTGGCCCGTGACACTTCCTTCAGACTGTTTGTGGTGACCTTGAGGGTCCTGAGGAGTACTGGTTGGGCATTTTGTAGAATGTCCCTCGTTCGGGATTTGTCTGATGTTTTCTCACGAGTAGGCTTATTAGGAATTCTTCTTCAGGGGAGATTTGTCTCTGTGCCCCCATTCATTTATTAAATCACCTACTTACATTAGTATGGACTCCCATGTTACTATCCACTACTGCTTTATTGCTTAGATTGTTTCAGCTTTGACCACTGGGAGCCTTCAGTTGGCTCCTGTGTCCCTCTGAGACACCCCCCTACTATTGTGGGTTTTTGTGTGTGTATGTGTGTGAGCATTTCCTTACGTGGTGCATACGATTTTACCATGAGCTTTCATCTTAAACTTAAGCAGACTTGGGGGTTAAGGATGGGAGAAGACAGAAATTCCTTTGAAGTCTGAGGAGCCATTGTAACTATTATTTTCTTGATAAAAAGCCACCTCTTTCTGAATGATCATCCATTCTGTATTTCCACCACCACAATTTCCCTTTCCCTTTAATCTAACAGGTTCCTCCACCTCCTCTTTGCTGCAACGTCCATCAAAAAGTGCAGAACCTGGACCTCCCATGTCACCTAATGCCCCCGAATTTAAAACCTTGAGCCTGACACCAGCTAGCCAACACTTGATTTGTTTTTGCTTTTATAATTTGGCAAAGTCGAGCAGCTAAACTCCCTGACAACAGGGAGGATGTGACTTTGTTTTTCAGAGTTCTGCTTTTTCCGTAGGTCAGGCGTGCAGCTCGGGTCTCACCCAGCTCACCCCTGGGTGTCTGCAGGCTGCCTTCCTTCTCAGAGCTGCTGGGCGCCAATGGTTTCCTGGCTCAGTCAGGCTGCTGACGAATTCAATTCCTTGTGGCTGTAGAGCCGAGGGCCCCGTTTCCTCCCCGGCTGAGGGCTGAAGGGTTTCCCAGCTGCCCAGTTTCCCAGTTGGTCGAGGCTGCCCATGTTCCCTGGCTGGAGGCCCCCTTGTTCCATCGTCAAAGACAGCAATGGTGGCTGGAGTCTTTGTCATGCGTCTAAGATCGTCTTGTGTTTGACTTGCGCTAGGAAAGGTGGTTTGTTTTTTTAAAAAAATATATCTTTATTGATTTCAGAGAGAGGAAGGGAGAGAGAGAGAGAGAGATAGAAACATCAATGATGAGGGTCATTGATGGGCTGCCTCCTGCACGCCCCCGACTGGGGATCGAGCCCGCAACCCGGGCATGTGCCCTGACCAGGAATCGAACTGTGATTTTTCTGGATCCTAGGTCGATGCTCAACCACTGAGCCACTCCCAGCCGGGCAGGAAAGGTTGTTTTTAAGAGCTCACAGGATTAAACGGAGCCCGTGTGGATAATCCGGAATAATTTCCCCATTCATGTTTCCAGGGGTTGGGGTATGGGCATCTTTAGGGTGCCATCGTTCAGGTCATCCCATCAGCACGGTGTCTAGCGTATCACAGGCCTTCCGCTAATGACGATCTGAACGAATGAAAGGGCCAAGGAATGCCGCAAGCTGACAGGCGTGAGCTCCTGCTCTATTTTGCCGTTAGAAGGTATTCTACATAGAGAGCTAAGTGTCTGTCGGGGAGAAAGCAAGACAGTTTAAGATGATGCGAGGAACTCGGGTCTCTCTTCAGTATTTTAGTTACACAGGTCCTCAGTCCTGGGTACCCACTCAAATCACCGAGGAGCTTTTAAAAAAACACCCATGCCAGGGCCCTCCACGGACCAACTGAGACTCCCTGGGGCATTGATAGTTGTCAAAACCTTCCCATGTGATTCTAAAATACAGCTGGTTGAAAGCCACTGGCTTAGAATTAGTCTTATTTCATAACTGAGGATTTACAATCTTGTTATGTTGAAGTCCACCCCTCCTCCCCCGTAACGCAGAATGTGACTGTATTTGGGGATACTAGGGTCTTTAATAAGGTACTTAAGTTAAAATGAGGTCATTAGGGTGGGAGATTAAGGTCATTAAGGGGAGATTAAGAGAGAGACAAGCACAGCGGGAAGACCACATGAGGACACAGAGAGAAGGGAGCCGTCTACAAGCCAGGAAGAGAGACCTCAGAAGAAACCGTCCCGACCACTTGATCCGGGACTTTGGAGCCTCCAGATCTGTAAGAAAATTAATTTGTTGTTTAAGCCACCCGGCGTGGGTGCTCGGTTGTGGCAGCCTGAGCAGAATAAAATACCGTTTGATGGTCTGGTGCCTCTGACCTTCCTTATTGAGTGCAAGCTCCTGCAGGTGGGCCTTCCCCTTTCACCTTTGTTTCCCCTGGTGTTGACCGTGCTGTTTTGAATATAGCAGTAGTTCAATAAATACAATCAGAGCAGCCCAACCCCGGGTTTAGGTCCCAGCTCTGCCCCTCTGTGGCTGTGATCCTGGCTGAGTCGCTAAGCTTCAGTCTTCATCTGTAATACGACAAGGCCTCGTGCTATTGCTGAGATACGGTGTGACGGGAAAACCTGGGATGGGAAAGCTCCTGCGGTATTTGCGTGACTTTGCTTTCACCGGAGGGCTTGCTGGGCATGTACCGAATGAATGAACAGGGTGTCACGAGCAAGTCTATGCCAACCTTTTCCTCTCTCAGCTCAGCTGTGATCTTCAAAATGACTCCTAAGATCAGTCTCCAAGTTACAGCTTCTCCACCCCCCACCCCACATTTACCGAATGCCTTGGGCCACTTGTGAATCTCACTTTTCCAAAAAAACCTCAACAAATTCACACACGATCCTTAAAATATAAAGGGATACGGCCGTTTTGGGAAGCAATGCCAAATTCTGGGTGAAAAGCCATTCAAATATTCATACCCCATTGTCCAGAAATTTTGCTTCTGTTACTCAATTCCGAGGAAAAGATGCTAAATACAGGAATAACTTTATTCATAAGCATATCGCTCACAACATTATATACAACACTAAAAAAATCAGCAACGATCTAAATGCTCAGTAAGAAAGGATAGGTAAGATAAAGATAATAAAATATAAAATATAGCACATGCCCAGCACAGACCATTGTGACGCTATCAAAACTGGAAAATGCTTCTGTTCTGGCACTTACTAAGGAAAAGGTACAGGACACATAGAAGTGTATAGATTAGCCTGGAAGGAAATCCAACAGCTGCTGGTACAGTGGGTCCCTCAGCGGGTGGATCTCGTGTGATCTCCCTCCTTTCCCCTTTCTCTGGAGTGCTGCCTTTTTCCTATAATGAGTGTGTATTACGTGTGTCATGGGAGAAAATAAAACAGTTCAGATAAAACCATCTACAACGAACGGCAGAAACAGGACCCAGGAGATCCGTGCTGCCAGGGGGCTCAGCTATCCCGGTACGACGCATGCAAACGATCGAATGTCACCGAGCTGATGCCAGGCGACCCTCCCCAGAACGTCTTCCTGGTGCGGGCGGGAACCACGCCCTAAGGAAGTCCCGGTGCTTAGGGGGGCGCGAAGGGCAGGAGCTGTGCCAAGTGCGGCTTCAGCGACTTCGATCCCTTTAACAAAACATTCTCTTGAATCAACTTAATAGAAACCTGCCGATGAACGTCAATGTTGACCTAGGCCTGCGATGCTGATAAGGCGAGTACATCACCCCCGCACTTCGCAGCGCGCTCTGCATCCCGGCCCCTGCCACCTGCTCTGCCCCGAGAGCCAGGGGTGTGGGCGCGGCCTCGCTGCCTCCCCGCCCTCGCGGCCACGCCAACCCTCCCAGCACCAACCCGTCCTCCTCTCTCTGTGGCCAACGCCACCACCCTCTCTCCCTGAAGAGATGCAGCCACCTCCGGAGCTAGCGGCTGCTTTCCTTTTAATTCGCCCTTCCCTTCTTTCAAATAGAACCTCCTAGAAGAACTGGGCCACTGCCACTCAGAAAAAACAAACTACCTTTCCCTCTTTCCTTGCACGTGGGTGGGGCCATGTGATTAAAAGACACAATGTGGCAACTTCTGGATTATGTGTGTCCCCCCCCATCCTTCCTGTGGGCTGGAATGAGCACCGTGGTGGGTGGTGGCTTCTCAGCCTTCGCTGGCCTCCTAGGATGCAGCTGAGCAGCCAGCTGATCCTGTCTTAGGTTCTTCAGCTGCTGTAACAAATCGCCACAAGCTTAGCGTCTTAAAACAACACAAATTAATTGGTATCTTGTAGTTCTGGAGGCCAGAGGTCTGAAACAGTTTCACTGAGCTCAGGTCGAGGTAGGGGCAGGGCTGGTTCCTTCTGGAGGGTCAGAGGGGAGAAACCTTTCCTGCCTTTTGGCTTCGAGAGCTGCAGTTCCTTTTATATTCCTTGGATCATGGCCCCTTCCCCCACCTTCAGAGCCAGCAGGGCAGCATCCTCCAAGCTCTTCTGCTTCCATCCTCACATCACCTTCTCCTCAAGGGACCCTCCAGTGTCCCTCTTTTATGAATCCTTGTGACTGCACCAGGCCAACCTGAGTAATCGAGATCCTCACCTTGGTCACATCGGCACACCCCCTTTTTGCCAGCCACACACCAGGGAAGGTTCACAGGGATGAGTGTGTGGAGATGCTGTGTGTGTGTGTGTGTGTGTGTGTGTGTGTGAGCCTTTCTTCCACAGTCATTAAATACAACTTTTGATGAAAATGCACACATGAATTTCGGCCCATAACTCAGAAGGCATTCAAAGAATTGAAGAGCACTGTGAAATAAAATTTCTCCCCACCCTCATTTAGATGGATAAGCCTTCTTGAACGCTTAGCTTCCGATGAAAAATAGGCGTAGAATTGAAACTCAGTTCTTTCTGGCAACAAGTCACATCTGTTCCTTAGTACATTCACTGGGAAAAAATTATACAGCTCCGTTCATCTCATTTAGATATGTGTTTTCAAGAAAATTCCACTTTTTATGTTTTTTCACCCAAATCTGTTACATACTCACATGGTTTTGATCAATTGTGTACTACTAATGATTGAAGAATATCTTAGCCAGGAAGAATTTTATTTTTAATTTTAAGCCCTACGACCACTGGAAATTAAAAATGTTAATTTTCAATTCATGAATGGGTTTTTGTTGTGAGGAGACAGGTGATCAAGGAAAGACTTACATGTAAAAGGAATTGTATTAGTATGAGTTTCCCTGGGGAAAGCGGGGTGGACACGCAAGTTCCAAAAGAAAACGAAACAATATAAAATTCTGACAGTTAAAGAAAATCCTGTTTATATATTTTTGAAATGGGTTGGTATGAAATTGCTATAGTAGTTAGATTCCACGGGGTACATTTAGAAGACATATAGAATAGTTTTGCTTTAAATATCAATATGATGTTTCTAAAAATCCACCTTTACTATTCACATTTATGAAGAAATGCTAGATGTCAACTTAAAAATGTGTGAGTTTTCCAAAATTCTTTTAGGAGGCATACGGACAAAAAGTTTGAAGACAACTAACTGCTTATGGGGTCTGCTTATCAGGAGAGCTGTACCCCCTCTGGCCTCTGCTAAGGATATTTTGCTTGAACCATGGTGCTGGGACGTCTCCTTGGGTCCTTGAACCAAGGGAGAATCTCAGGGGCTCGGCCAGCTCCATCAGGAGAGCAAAAAGGAAAAAACCGCCAGACTCGTCCATCCACCAGCTCACTCATTCCCTTCCCTCCACTGCCCAGCCAGAGGTATTCGTTTGCAGTCAATCAGGCCCAAGAACCCAAACTCTGGCTGCCAGCATGGAGTGCCTGGTGGTAAGAAGAGACCTCTTAATGGCTCCAAATGTTAAGTTCTGACCAGAAGCTGCCACAGGGCTAAATACAAATATTGCCAACTCCGCCATCGAAAAACAAATGTGGGACTCCCTTTATGAGCGTAATATACATAATCAGATATAAATATGATTATTTGGGGGTAAACGGGGTAGATATAATCTGAAGTAAACCCTTAGAGGGGATTACTCGGTTCTCTTCAATGGAATGGTGTGAATCTGCACACATAGCACAACACAGCGCAAGACAACACACACAGTACACACATCCACCTGACGAATGAACAGAACGGAAGCCGAGAATCAAAGTGCACTCAGCACAGGGGGGACGAGTCCACAGTGGGAACACAACGCATGCTTGGCGGACTTGAAAAACATATGCAACAATTAACAAAAAGAAAAACAGATGGCCAGTTATACCAGCAGGAATGAAAGGGAATAAAGAAAGGGGGGGTTTGCAAAATTTCCAAGCCAAGGTAGACCCCCTGAATCAGAGTCCAATTCTTCACCTACTTGGGCAGGAGTGGAAAGGGCTGTGGAGCTCTAAGCCACCCTGGTTAGGCCTCTGTCTCAGCTCTACCATCTATAATCTCTGTTACCTTGGACAAGAGAAACCCAATTTCCTTATGCCTCAGTTCCTTCGGAACTCTATCTCATAAGGCTGTTGTGAGGAATGAACTTGAAATCGCACTTAAAGCACTCCTAATGATTATTATTAGCTATTATCCTGTAAAATGAACATGTCTTGGACACTGTACTCTCATCAGGGTCTGGGCCTTGGGATACAGAAATAAAGAAGCGTTGCTACTTTCTACTTCAGGGGTGAACTCCTAGCCCAGACGGGCACATTCCAAAGGTGTTCTCCTGGGGGACCCTCAGATACCTCAGCCTGGAGCACAGCCAGGCTAGGACTCCACTGTAGAGGGGTGCTCAGAACACTCACCAAGGGCATGTATCTAGGGGTGTGTTGCGGTGACAAAGTTTACCTAGCCAGGTGATAAGAGCATCTGAGACAGGTGATTCAGATAATTCAAGTCTGGCATTGAGCTAACAAAGTGAATTGTTGGCAGGCATTTTTGTTGCCTCTCTGACACCATTTATGAGCCAGTCGCTGTTACTGAGTTTATAAAAACTTAGGTGAGCAGAAGACCACAGTTGTACATCACCACATGGCTCAGGACTCAATCACTTGCAAGATATGCACTCCCAGCTCAAGGCAGTCTAAGCTGAAATGGGAGACTGGCCCGTATCATCAGATTAAGAATAAGCATCCCTTCCCCACTCCCCGAATGGGCATGAAGGCTGTGTTTTGATCTCTGTCTCTCATCTCTGCCATCTTTGCATTTTAGTTTGTTGGGAGATAATTCTAGTATTTCTGCATATCTTCTGAGCAAAGGTCATTAACAGCTCTGTTTAAGGATGTTTGCAAAACTGCTCTGGGGCAGGGAGCAGATCTGCTTACATTCTAGGACTTGGCAATGACATCTCAGATATGACCCCAAAACCGTAAGCCAAAAAAAAAAAAGGGAAGAAATAAGTAGATAAATTGAACTCCATCAGAATTTAAAACATTGGTGCATCACAGGACATTACCAAGAAAGGGAAAGGACAGCCTGCAGAGTGGGAGAAAATATTCACAAATCATCTATCTCATAAGGACCTAGTGAGCAGGATTTTGTGTCCAGAGTGTATAAAGAACGCTGACAACTCAACAACAAAAAGATGAACATCCAATTAAAAAATGGGCAAAGGACTCGAACAGACATTTATACAACGGAGATATACAAGTGGCCAACAAGCACACAAAAATATGTTCAACATTATTAGTTACTAGGGAGATGCAAATGAAAACCATGAGATACCAGTTCAAACCCACTAGGATGGCTACAATAAAAAAAAAGGGGGGGGATAAATGCTGATGAAGATGTGGAGAAATTGAAATCTTTCTACATTTCTGGTGGAATATAAAATGTTACAGCCGCTGTGGAAAACAGTATGGCAGTTCCTCAAAGAGTTACACATAGAATTACGTACGATCCAGCAATCGCACTCCCAGATATATCCCCAGCATTGAAAACACGCACTCGAACAAATACTTGTATATGAACATTCACAGAAGCACCATTTGTCGTAGCCCAAAGTGGAAACGACTCCAATGTCCATCACCTATGGAGCACTGATACAAGCTACAGTGTGGATGAACCTTGAACGCATTATATTAAGTGAAAGAAGCCAGACCATAAGGTCACATAGCGTACGATTCCATTTTAGGAAACATCTGATAGAGAAATCCACAGAGACAGCAGATTGGTGGTTGCCGGGGAATGAGAGGAGGGGCAGTTTGGGGTGACTCTCAATGGGCATGGAGTTTTCTTTGGGGGTGATGAAATGTTTTGGAACTAGACGGAGGTGGTGGTGGCACAACATCGTGAATGCACTAAATGCCACCGAAGCGCTTTCTTTAAGATGGCTAGTTTTATGCTATGTAACTTTCACCACAATTAAAAAAAAATAAAGCTAATGTCTCCCTCTGGGAGAAAAGTTGAGCACGTTTGCTTGCAGCCCCTCCTAAGACTGGGTATTTCCTGCGCTCAGGGTTCCCCAGATGTGACACAGGCCATGGGTGTGCCGCATTCACCTGGGCCTGCTATGTGCTGCTTCCATGGGACTCGGGGGCGCAAGTGACCCTATGGGAGCATGACGCTCACGCTGCCTGCTGGGCTGAAACCTGCTGTCTGAGCCCTGCTGGGCGTGTGCTTCCTCCAGCAGGACCCACAGAAGTGTGCGGGTTTGACCAGCAAGGGCTGCTGCTACGGTCTGCCTGCTGCCCGCGGGGCCTCACCGCTCCCCGATGAGCACAGGCCAGCGGGGCCAGCTGGACTTCCTCTCTGAGGGTTCGGCGTGTCACAGCAACGAAACGTGCAACAGACCTCTCCAGCCACACCCTAGGCTGGCCTTCACCCCGCAGTGCAGGAATGTTTGTGGGCAAAGTACCTGTCCGACACTTGGTGACTTAGGGACACCTATTCTGAGAGCAGCTTTAAAATCAGACTTCAAAAAAACTTCAGGAGGCTATTGACTGGGAAGGGGAACAAGGGCCCTCTGACTGTCTTCTGTTTTGATGGGAGTGTAGTTACGTGGACACAATGTGTGCGGAGCATGGAAATAAATGTAAAAGCTCATCAAGCTGTACATTTAAAATGTACACTTGACCACATATATGTCCAAGGCAGGCATAGTACAATATTCTTGGAATACTTCCATTTAAATACTTTTTTTTTATAAAAAGCAAGGAGCAGACTAAACGTATCCAAGCAAGACACTGCTCTTTAGAATGCGCTGTGCGATGACAGTGCATTACGGCTGTGGTTCTTAATCCCGGCCCATGGAAAACTCACCCGAAGAGTTTTGAAAAAGACCAATGCCTGGGCACCACCCACAGGAAATCTACTTTCACTGGCCTGGGAAGAGAAGCCCACTGTCTCTCTCTCCCCAGGTGTCCTGTCAGGGGTGCACAAGCCACAGCCGATGTGCTGAATCGGCCTGTTGCCTGTTTCTATGGAGAGTGTTACTCATAGAACCCAGCTGTACATGTTCATCATGTAACATCCAAGGCTTTTTTCACACTGCAGTGACAATGCCAAGCGGTTGTGCCAGAGACCACAGGGCCTCAAGCCCAAGGTATTTACTAGGAAAAATGCTGTGTCCGACCAGGACTGCACATCTGAATCACGGGGGAGTTTATAAACCACTCCAATAAGTGTCCAGCCCCACCGGGAAACCTCATGCCAGTTCTCCGGGGACGGGGTGTGGGCACGACTTCTTTGTAAATTCCAGATTTTTATGAGGAACTCTGAGTTCTGAAGCAGAGCCCTTGATGTTCTGGGGTGATTCGGTTCCCAGCAGCAGTGGGCTGGCTCCCCCAGCATCATCTGAGGAACTAGGACAACGCATTCCCAGCCACCACCCTTCAGAGAGTCTAATTCAATAAGACTGGGGGAGCATCCAGCAACTGCTGTTATGAAACACCCTCCCCCCCCCCCAACTCCTCTCTGTGTTTGGGACCATTAACATCCAGGGGTTGAAATGCAACCAGGTCCCAGCCCCAGTATTTCAAAGGCACAATTCTCCCTGGACACTGGAGTGCTCAGTGGGTTGGAGGCGTCGAGTGACTTTGATTTGACTTTGGCTCTAAGTGCCAACACCAGAATAGGCTCTGTCCGGGCCACACGGGGAGGGCGCCTGAAACACTCTGTCTGCACAGGGAGAGGTCAGAGGAGGCCCAGCGGCGTGCAGAGCTAAGGCTAAGGCCACCCAGCAGAAGACAACGCCGGCGCCGAGGGGCTGCTATGCAGCGGGGCCGCTCTCACCTAGCTTTCAGGGGAGAAACCAGCCATCTATCCCTCACTCTGGAGGATGCTCCCGGGAATACCCTGGAAATCGGGAGCGTGCACCTCCTGGTGGTGGAGCGTGGGAGCGTCGCACGCAGGTAGGCGTCTGCGCTGGGACCCGTGTGGCCTCCAGGGTCCAGGCAGGGCTCAACCAGGCTTTTCAGAAGCCAACAGAATTTAGAGGGACGACACCAGTGGTTCTCAAACTTGGCTGCACGTATGAATTCCCTGGGGAGGTTTTTAAAATCCAGAAGCCCAGGCCATGGCCCAGACCACTGACACCAGAATCCCTGGGGGTGGCAACCAGGCTCTGGGAATTGTTAGAGCCCCTCAGGGGGTTCTGATGTGCAGCTGAGTTTGAGTGCCCAGGTGCATACACTGGGGGGTCCAAGGCGGCCAGCTCCAGGGATGAGCAGGAGAAAGCTGTCTGGAACTGGGGAGACATGTGGACGGATGCCAGTGGCTGGCAGTGCACAAAAGTCTACACAGGGTGCTGAGGGGCAGGCGTGGCACCAGGTATAATTCCCTAGAACTAAACTGATGTGGCACAACCCAGGGGCTGCACTGGGAAGTGAGCCACAGTAATTAGGGGAGAGTGCAGTGGGAATTCTGAGTTATTTTTTTTCTTTTTGTCCAGGGCATTCTGACCCCACCACATTTGGGGGAATAACTTTAGACTTGCAGAAAAGTTGCAAAGACAATACAGAAAGTTCCTAGATCCCCCTCGCCCAATTTCCCCTGATGTTAACATCTCACATTACCATGTGTTGGGGAAGGTCAACAAGATGTGACTGCTGGTTTGGCCCCAAAGCTGGACCCAGGCAACTGGAGGCTCCCCACTCCCTCCCTGTGCTGGGGAACGTGCTTCCTGCTGCCTTGCCTGCGCCCAGGAGCTGCTCTGAGGACACAGCTTGAGAGAAGTATGTGGATCCCGCCCGGACTGACCCCAGGGAAGGCCCCCTGGTACGTGACTGCACCCAGTTAGGGCCTCCACATACACTTTTCAGGCTTGGAGGGTGGGTGTGGAAAATTAGTCACGAGTTGCTTAATGACAGGGATGCATTCTGAGAAATGCATCATGAGGTGATTCTGCCATTGTGCGAACATCATAGAGTGCACTTACACAAACCCAGATGGTACAGGCCACTACACACCCAGGCTCTATGGTCTAGCCCTGAGATTCTCAAACTTCTTCATCTCATGGCACATATAAACTAATTACTAAAATTCTGCGGCACACCAAAATAATATATTTTATTGCTGATCTGACCAAAAAAAAAAAGGTATAATTTTGATTCACTCACACTGGACAGCTACTGTTGTGTTGGCTGTTGTCATTTTTTTATTTGACAATCTAAGGGAAAAGAGGTCAGTGCCCCTGACTAAATAGTCAGGGATTGCATGTTTTGAAAATTCTGCGGCACACCGGTTGAAAATCGCTGGTCTAGCCTATTGCTCCAAGGCTATAAACCTGTACAGCACAGTACTGTACTGAATACTGCAGGAAGCTGCAAAACCATGGTGTTTGTGTATCTAAACATAGAAAAGGTGCTGTAAATAAATGACATAAAAAATGGCGCACCTGTAGAGGGCACTGACCATGAACGGAGCCTGCAGGCCTGGAAGTCGCTCTGGGCGAGTCAGTGGTGAGTGCTGAGTGACTGTGAAGGCTAGGACACTACCGTGGGCTTTATAAACACTGTCCTACAAGCCCTCCCCCTGCTTCCTCTGACAGGGTCAGAAATAGAACCCCGAAGCTGTCAATGCTGCTCCAAGAACAGGGAGGTGGGCTGGACTGATTGGAAATACCGAGGAGAAACTGGCTGGGAAAGGCATAGATCACCGTGACAGAGACTGTCAGGAGGGAGTGAAAGGTGGCCTGAGACCAGCAGGAATGAGAAATCAAGATGGAAGAATAAAGGAACACAGGGGGCTGTCATGGCAACGTGGTTTTGGCTACTGCACGCTGGAGCAGTGGTCGGATTAAGGAACTTTGTGGTTTTCATAAAAAAAAAAGAAGAAAAAAAAAGAGGGTACTTAACATGGACAGGGTGTGGAACTGAGAACTCAGTATCTGACTTTGGAAATAAATATTTTTTGGTTCCACTGACCCTACCTGGCACAAAGGGCTTTCTCTGGCATTGAGCTGAAGGAAGAAATAACTTATCTATGCTTTACATCATTACAACCTGAAAATATTTCCAAAGTCCAGGGGCAGGCTGGCCCCACACAGAAGGCTTTACTGACACCGCAGTGGAGCTTAATACTTGCTAAGGTAGCTCCTGTGGCCCTGGGTCCTGTTCTGGTCTTAGGTCCTCAACCGAGAATTTACAGCGATGCTCTCTGAAGGCCATCAGGCTCGATCTGGGAGGGCTGCGGCACCTCTGAAGGTGTAGTGCTGGTGAGCAGCTAGGCCAGCGATTTTCCATCGGTGTGCCGCAGGATTTCCAAATGTCATCTGGGATTGTCATCTGTGCCCTCAAAACTGAGCTGAGCTGAGCTGAGCTGCTGTGAGTGACAGGGAACTTGTTGCCAAGTCCCAGACATTACACCATCAGAGAAAAAAAAAAATTCCTCCTGAACCACATCTCCTTCCATTTCTTACAGGAAATTCTGCTCCATCGTAATCTAAGGGACCACAGTCGTCGTATGTACGGTCCCCGGTTGACAGAAATGTCGTTACGCGGCACATGGCTGTTCTCATTGGGCTCCGTCCAGGACAAGCCCCGTCGCGGGTTCCCTCGCTCGTTACACGGCCCCGCCACCGGCTGGGCTCCTTCGGCCCCCGCTGCCTCCGCAAGGCCGGGGTAAGACTACAGCCGGGCGGCTCCGGGGGCTGCGGACCGGGCCCACGGCACGTCGGTCAGAACCGAAAACCACCATCGGCCCACCCTGTTCCCTGGAGTCGGAGCTGCATTAGGGTTTCGCCGATTTTCCCACCAACGTGCTTTTTCCGCTCGTCTCCGATCAAGCACGTTGCTTAGCTGGCCAGTCCTCACGTCTCACTTGGGCCCCACCATTGTTTGGAGACTCTACTTGACCCAGTTGGTGCTTTGCCCTAAAATAGATTTTTAATTCTGTCTTTATGGATATATAGATTTTAATCTGAATTTTACTAACGCTGAGGAAATTTCACTGAGAAAGTATTTTTCCCCGCGAATGCCATTATAAACCACTTTAATCCCTCAACAATTTTCCCATTCTGTGCCATTAAACTATTACCATGTTTTTCCCTTTTTAAAGATTTTTTTTTTCTATTGCATTTTTTTCTAAAAAATTACCCAAAATGTGATTCCTCAAAGATTTTTTTTGTCTGTCCATCATGGCTTCTGACAGTCCGAGTGTTCCTTAATGACTCTGTTTCTACCAAGATCCATTTTCTTTGATCACATTTTGCATATCCGGATTTTGCCAAGATTATTTGATTCTCCCACTGGTTTTTTAAAAAAATCAATTTTACCACCTGGCATTTTTCTTTCTGCTGGTTTTATTTTGCGTGGGATTTTTCTTCTGTCACATCTAATTTCTCCCAGTACACTTTTCAACCTTCCCAACAAGTCTGCATTCTTTAGTTTCTCGTTTCTGACAAACTGTATCATGTGCAGTGTTAACTGCTGCCAGTTTCATTTTGCATCGGTTATGTCCACTGATAATATTTACCGAGAACTTGGATAATTTGTATTTCTTAAGGAAAGCCACAGAAGAATTGAGGGATTCGTCTCAGATATGCCAGGAGCACTCCACTGTCCAGAATCAATCTACTGTATTGCTCTCCCGGTTCTGCCGAGTGCCTGAGCTTACTTGACGTGCCACGGGCTGGCAGAGCCCGGACAGACAATGGGGAGAGTGATCTGCTTCATTTAAAAAGAGTTTTGATTGCTTGTGTTGCCTCTACATCAGTAGCACAGACTTGCCCATAGGACACAGTGCAGATGGCCCCTTGGAGCTGCGCAGGATGCGGGCCCGCTGAGCACCAGCTGCGGAAGATCAGAAAAAGACAAGACCCAGAGCACAGAGGAGTAAGCAGGGTAGGACGGCGGGATGCGAACCCGGCAGAGACACGGGCATCAGAAACGGGGCCGAGGCTCAGGCTTGGCCAAAAGACAAGAGTCCTAGCTTTAGGAGCCAAGGCACAAGGTCAGGGGGGAGCCGGTCCCAAGGTTGATTTGCTGCTGAACTACTGGCCTATAGGCTCCTTGGGCCCCATTTCCCCTGGAGGAGCGGGGTCCATTCCAGAGCCTAGAGCTCATGATCCACCGGTGAGGGGTGCAGGGGGAGGAGCCGGGACATTTCTAGAGAAGGCGATTCACCCGAGGATATCAGAAGCCTTATTTATTTATGGAAAAATGTTCTCAGAAGGTTTAACTGTGATACTCTCATGGTAGCCAACAGCCTGCTCAGAGGGAAGGGGGCTTGATTGCTGTGGCTGAGCCACCTGGGGCTCCGATGCTGGGACAGAGGTGAAGGGGGACATTCTCCATCTGGAGGGAGACTCAGTCCCTTCTGCAGATGCTCCGGGCGGCCTGTCCGAAGCGGTGCAGGCCAGCATCTCTCTGCTCTCAGGACAGCAAAAGGGAACGTTTCACGGTGTCTCCCACAGTCGCCTCCCCCACCAGCAGATTAGAATGAATGAGACCAATATAAAAAGGGCGCCGCTGGAAAATAAAGGATTATTGGGCTTGTGTAGTAAACAGTAATTCCCCTCATGCTTTCCCTGGGCTAACGGACCTCATCTACGAAAGCCCTCGAGGCGAGGTCTTATCTGTGTGTATGTGAAATGTAACATACACTCAGAACACGGTACATAAATGTGTAAGTGGCTTGGGCGTCCAGAACCTCAGAGGAGGGGTCGACTTCCCAACCGCTGTCTGAGGTCCCAGGACAGGTTTCTCACCTGACGGCATCTGAGATTTGGATGGAGAAACAGGGCTTTGTTCAAAAAGACCCTTAGGTCCAGAGACATCTGGATACGTGCTTGGGGTTCTCAGTGCAGTGGTTTTAGGGCCATACTCAGGGAAGTATTGAGATGCTGGTGTCAGGAGTTCCTGATTCAAGATGTCTGGGGTGAGGCTCAGGGACATACATTCGTTTTTGCTGTTTTTTTTTAAAAGATTTAAAAAAAAAATTTGATTTTTAGAGAGAGAGGAAGTGAGAGGGAGAGGGAGAGTGAGAAACATCGACCGTCTGCCTCCTGCACGCACCCTACTGGGGATTGAGCCTGAAACCCGGCATATGCTCTGACCAGCAACTGAACCAGCAACCTTTCAGTGCGTCGGCTCCAACCAAGTCACACCAGTCAGGGTTAGACACACATTCTTGACAGGAACCACAGGAGATCTGATAGCAGGTGGCTGTCAGAGACACCCACACTGGAGAGACACGCCCCAAATCCAAAGAAACTTAGTGCAAGAAGGTGCCATGTGAGTCCCTCAGATCCTTGCTACTCAAAGTGTGGTCCTGGGCCCGCAGCAGCACCCAGAAGTCTGATGTGAATGTAGAATTGTGGGCCCAACCCAGAGCTCCTGGATCAGGTGCACTGAAATAAGACACCCCCCCCCCACCCAGGAAATCTGTGTGTACATGGAGTTTTAGAGCACATCTCTGGGTTCACTGAAGGCAGAGCTATCAACAGGGGCAGCTCTGCCCCTACAGGGCATTCAGGAAATAGGTGTTTGGCAGGTGGACTGGCAGTCTTAAGACTTGGCATCCTGTGGGCAGGAGCCAGGGATGCTAGCGGTGTGTGTGGTATGGTCAGCTCCTTAAAGAACTGTCCTGCATCCTCAATAATTTTCAAACATCCCAGTGGATATTCATATACACAGAAAACCTGTCTGTATTAATTTGAGCCTAGAATATAATTCCTGTTTGTTTTACAAATAAACACACTTTTTTTTTTTTTTTTGCATAATTTTAATATACATAGAAACTTCCAGGAATGCAACTATCATAGAAATTGAAGGAAGATTCAAGTTCATTTTAAGTATTACCCAGAGTTGTTCACCCTCTGTGATGGTTAATTTTACGTGGCTAAGGGATGCCCAGAGAGCTGGTAAAGCATCATTTCTGGGTGTCTGTGACTGTGTCTTTAGAAAGATGAGCACTGAGTCAGCAGGCTGAGTGAGGAAGCCCGCCCTCTCCAGTGCTGTGAGCATCATCACACCAACCGAGGGCCCGAATAGAACAAGGCTAAGGAAGACAAATCTGTTCCCTCTGCCTCAGCTGGGACATCCATCTTCTCCTGCCCTTGGCCATCAGCGCCCCTGCTTCTCATGCTTTTGGTCTCAGACTGGGACTTACATTGTCAGTCTCTCAATTCTCAGGCCTTCAGACTCCAACTGAATTAATTATCCCACTGGCTTTCCTGGTTCTCCATCTTACAGACAGCAGATTATGGGACTTCTCAGCCACCATAACTATGTGAGCCAATTCCTATAATAAATCTTCTCTTCTATCTATCTATCTACCCATCCCATCCCATCCCATCCCATCCCATCCCATCCCATCCCATCCATCTCATCCATCCATCCATCCACCCAACCATCTCATCCATCCATCCATTTATCCATCCATCCCATCCATCCATCCATCCATCCACCCACCCATCCATCTCATCCATCCACATCCATCCCATCCCATTCATCCATTCCATCCATTCATCCCATCCATCCACCCAACCATCCCATCCATCCATCCATCCATCCATCCATCCATCCATCCATCCCTACATCCATCCATCCATCCACCCATCTCACCCATCCAGCTTTCCATCTCATCCATCCATCCCATCCATCCAGCTTTCCATCTCATCCATCCATCCATTTATCCATCCATCTCATCCATCCATCCATCCATCCATCCATCTCATCCATACACATCCATCCCATCCCATTCATCCATTCCAACCATCCATCCATCCATCTCATCCATCCATTCATCTCATCCATTCATCTTTCCATCTCATCCATCCATCCCATCCATCCACCCAACCATCTCATCCATCCATCCATTTATCCATCCATCTCATCCATCCATCCATCCATCCATCCGTCTGTCCATCCATCTCATCCATCCATCCATCCCTACATCCATCCGTCCATTGATCCTATCCCATTCATCCATTCCTTCCATCCATCCATCCATCCATCCACCCATCTCATCCATCCAGCTTTCCATCTCATCCATCCATCTCATCCATCCACCCAACCATCTCATCCATCCATCCATTTATCTATCCATCTCATCCATCCATCCATCCATCCATCCATCCATCCATCTCATCCATCCACATCCATCCCATCCCATTCATCCATTCCATCCATTCATCCCATCCATCCACCCAACCATCTCATCCATCCATCTGTCCGTCCGTCCGTCCATCCATCTCATCCATCCATCTCATCCATCCATTCCATCCATCCACCCAACCATCTCATCCATCCATCCATCCATTTATCCATCCATCCCATCCATCCATCCATCCATCCATCCATCCATCCATCCATCCATCTCATCCATCCACATCCATCCCATCCCATTCATCCATTCCATCCATTCATCCCATCCATCCACCCAACCATCTCATCCATCCATCTGTCCGTCCGTCCGTCCATCCATCTCATCCATCCATCTCATCCATCCATTCCATCCATCCACCCAACCATCTCATCCATCCATCCATCCATTTATCCATCCATCCCATCCATCCATCCATCCACCCATCCATCTCATCCATCCACATCCATCCCATCCCATTCATCCATTCCATCCATTCATCCCATCCATCCACCCAACCATCTCATCCATCCATCTGTCCGTCCGTCCGTCCATCCATCTCATCCATCCATCCATCCCTACATCCATCCATCCATTGATCCCATCCCATCCATCCATCCATCCATCCATCCATCCATCCATCGTTCTGTTTCTCTGGAGAACCCTAAGACACCGTCTTAGACAACCCTGTCGCAGACAGTGGTGCAGTGGTATGCAGTACAGCATACCTGTGCCCACCTGTATGCACAGCACCTGACCACTTCATCAGAGTCAGACCCAAGCATGTAGGTATTAACATACACATTATTTTCCTATAAAAATGTTAAATTTCTTCTTTATATTATAATTACGTCAGTATACTGTCTCTTTTGAAATATGTATAGACAGCTTATTTTACTTATAACATGTCATTTCATTATTATGAGATAATTTTTGACATAAAAAGGAACTTATTGGCTATGACAGAACTGGGAAGGACTGTTCTGGCTGAGTCATCTAATTTATTAGACAAAAGATCTGAAACCCAGAGAGGTGGAGTGCCCAGGTCACAGAGGTGACTTGTGTCATAGGCCCAGACACCCAAGGACCCAGCCCCTGCCAGGACTGACCTCCCAGCCTCCGCACTGCCCGCCCAGCCTGCCCTGCTGTCTGCAGGGCTCCTCGTGTGCACTGAAGAGCTCCTTCTCCGCCCCTCCCCTTGCCAAGGCCCTGGGCAATGATTTGCAATGTCATGTAGCCCCACAAGGAAGCTCAATGATTATTATTTTACGTAGAATATTTTCCTTGGAGGCAAAGAAATTACAAATTACAAAATAAACAGAGCCCTTGTTCCTGGCTCTCTTTGGACACAAATTGCTGCCTTCCTTGTTTGTTTGGTGTTGGCCTTCAAAAAGAAATGACAAGAAAAAAACCAAACTTCAGATTTTGGAAGGCAATGGATTTTGTAGCTAAAGACCCAAAGCCTAAGAAGATTCTAAGCCTGTTAATGCACAATCCAGGGCGACAGGGTGTGGCGCCAAAGGGCCTGAAGCAGGAATGGGAGGACCAGAAGAACAGAAAGGAGAGCGGTGCTGAATGTCGCGGGGGTGCAGATGGACCCAAACCCAACCCCCAACTTGTAAATAGCAAAATGGAGCTGGCAAGTAGTCAATTCCCAAGTCCAAGGTGACACCACCTCACAAGGGAAGGGATTCTCTCACTTTTCTTGCCAAACCTGAGTAGAGTGTCTCTTGGGCTTAACCCGGTCATCCCACGAGGACGCGTGGCCGGGGACAAACCCGAAGGACAGTTGTCCCCCTCGTGGGGCAAGTCTGGCAGAATTATTCAGATGATCACACAATTTATTTCTTCAAAGAAACGAAAAAGGGTAAAATTATCAAGCAAATCACAAGAGTCCCTGAGCACGGCAACGCGTGTTGTGACAAGGGCAGTGTGTCTCGCTGCCATCTGGGCGCTCGCTGTGTGAAGCAGAAAACCGCCTTCGGAGAACTGTTTCCAGGGAGGCTTCCAGGCGCTCGTCAGAGAACGGCCTGGAGAACAGTGCGTGTAAAACAGTCTCCACGAAAGGTAATGTTACTGCTTGAAGGGGGGAAAGGGTCCAGAGGCCAAGCCCCAAGGTGACTCAGGTCCTGACACCCAAGCACAGGAAGAGAAGACTCGGGGGGCTGGGAGTGCCCTGGCCTAGGAGGTTCAGCTAAGAGGAGGGCTGACGTCGAAGGAGCAGAGGTGAGATGCCAGAGAGGGGGAGCATCTGGAGAGGAAGAAAGGACAAGGGCAGCTGACTCCTGCTTCCCCCAGAAATGTGCAGACACAAAGCTGAGGTCTGGAGGTCTTCAGGAAGCTGAGAGGTTGACCTTCAACGTCTGGGTAAGATCAGATCCACGCGGCACGTCAGCCAAGGAAACTGGAGAGGGAAAGAAGTCTTCAGAGGGAGGAGATGTGCTCAGAGGCCTCTTTCTGTCCTGGGGGGAAGAGCATGCTCGAGTTTCCCTGTATTTTTCATTCTCTAAAAATACCTGCATTATTTTTCATGGGGAAAGCCCCTGGATAAAAGACCCCAGCTTGCCGTTAAAATTCCCAAAGTGTTCATGAAAATAAAATTCCTCGAAGTCTGATGTCTAACACCTCAGACTAAAACTTTCCAGTTCAATGGGAAAACAGCGACCAACCAGAGAAAGAAACTTAGTGTGGCCATCTAATAAAACATGTGTTGATTTACGAGCTCCGTGGGAAGGCTTCAGTTCCCAGGGGCTGTGCACTGAAGAGGGAGGCATTTCACAGGGTGGGACACACAGGAAAGAGGAGACTGTCCCTGTCATTGATTCCCAATAACCGGGGGCTGGAGAGAAGATAACACCCTCCCTGTGTCTGGGTGGGGCCGGGTTGAGATGATGGATTTGGAGTCTCACCATCCAGGACTGAACTCTGCCTTTGCCACCAGGCAGCTGAGCAAATGCAAGAGTTTTCCTTAATCCCACTAAGCCTCAGTTTCCTCATCTGTCAATGAAGTAACTCTAGTGAAAGGAAGACCTCCGCGCAGTCGGGCCTCCAGTGAGCTTTCTCCCCGTTGGCGGTTATTGTTAGCAGTGTCACACCAGAGGGGCGCACGCCCCCCTTTAACCAGAATGAAGGGGGCACCCACATACATCCAGAGGAGTCCCTGGCACTGAGCCACTCCTGAATGAGACCCTGCCCCCTCGTCTCAGCACTGGTTTGGAGGTAGGAGGACAAGACACCCTCACCGGGATCACTGATCCGTGACAAGTGGGGACTTCTGATAAAGATTGCAGAAACAGTCCCCTGCTGGGTCAGCGATTTCAGCAAGAAGGCGCGATCAGAACTATATGAACTGAGTGCCCAGTGCCCACTGGACAGCGGGCAGGTTCAAAACGCCTTGCCCAGGTCATTCTCTTACTCCTCAGCTCAACTCGGTGAGGTGCTGCTCTCCCACCCCGTTACAGATGGAGAAAGTGAGGCACAGGGAGAGCCGAACCTTGCAGGGTAACCCCCCCGACAGGCTGCAGCCCCCCTCCTGGTAAAGAACGTGCAGGCATCTGCCTGAGCGGAATATCTGACCTGAGATGCGCGTGCGATTTTAAAAGTGGCAGCGGTTCAGCGTATTTTTCAGAATCGCTCTGCTGTTTCATGAGGACAAAGCAAAGCTTTGTCCAAACCAGTGGTTCTGATTTGACGAAATGACTGTTTTCCTTTGTTCAACCCACCGCTTCACGCTCAGGCTGCCTCATAAGTAACCTCGGGCTGATTAGACCTTTGTCTACTCTGACGTACACAATTTTCTCTCCAGGAAATAGAGAAAGCCTTGTGTCCTGGAGGTCACCCATTCCAGCTACAAAGTGGCTTATTAAGTATAATTTCATTATGCAGAATCCACTTCCAGTTTAGATTTCATTAGGGGTCAAACAATACTGAGGTTTGAGAATGGGCCAATTGACAAAAAAATTAAGTCACAAAAATGCAGCCTTGGCACCTATTATGGGGTTTTTAGGGTAAAAAGCGAACTCGCTTCTTTTCATCAGGGTTCCTACATGCAGCATTTTAGTTTCACTTAGTTCTTTTGTACGTGGCCAGTCCCTAATTAGCCAGCTGTGGATTAGCTCTACTACTAATGCCACAGCGGGATTAACTCCAAAGAAACTTTATCCCAGCCCTCAGGGGCTTCCCGACATAGAAAAAACAAAGTAATTTTAACACTGAGTTGCAAAGGGGAAGCAGGAGATGCAGTGGCCTTAGGTAATGAATCAACAGAGCAGCTAAAGAGAACGCCTGAGTCAGGTGTGGTTTCCTTGGAGAAGGAAAGCTGCTGGGGGTAGAAACCACTCCTCTGTGTCAAAGCCAAGTACGCACAGTTTTTGGTCCATTGGCACCACCTGCCTCCCTGATCGCTTAGTCCACAGATGGCAGCCACGGGGTGTCCCTACCTAGTGCAGGCACCGTGCTGGATGCAGACACACACAGCTGAACCAGGCAGACCTGGAGCACACGGTTCCACGTAGAAGCAGAAGTAGGAGACTCCCGCCCATCTCCACGGAGTGAGAGCTGAAGCAGAAGTCAGGGGGTGTCATGCAGTGAGAGAAAGCAGCAGCGGGGGACAGCGGTGCCCACCGCATAAATCCCGTCCCAACAGATCCCGACACGGCCCAGCCGACTGCGCAACAGACCAGCATTTCCAAAAGCTGGGCGCTAATTCGGTCACAGAAGAAGCACATGCAGGTCCTGAGAAAGACAGGGCTGTCCCCCAGGCTTCTATACCTGAGGACTTGGCACGAGGAGACCTTCGAGTCTCCTGGGAGGAGGGAGCTGAGGCCGTCACCATGCTCTCGGCAAGCACACGGGAGACGGGTCCTCACAGGAAACCTCACCTCACACCGAGCTCTGCTCTCTGTGGGGCCCCGCAGCCCTTTAGCAAGATTCAGCCCACTTCTAATCTAGGCTGGGCACACCCGCAGGACCCGGCTTCCTTGATTATCGCCTCAAAGCCTCCACCGTTCTCCCTGACTCACCCTTGCTAAAAATGCAGAGGTGGCAAAGAGAAATGGAGGAAACGGGAACAGCCTTTATTTAAAAACAACTATCTAGGAAGAACAAAATCAAGTGGAATCGGAGCTGATGCCATCGTCCCTGATGTTGTTTTGGATTAACTTTTCTTCCTTGTGCTTCAAGAGCAACAGCAATCCTACCCCGTTTGGGGCGTGCGTTACACTCATCTAATTAGTTAGTTTGCAGTGTAACCCGAGGTTTGTGAAGGTCACAGAGCCATCTAGAAAAAGCGTGGGTTTCGGAGCCAGACGGACCCGCTCGCCCTTCTGCTGACTGTGGGGCGAGGAGCACGTTGCCTAAGTCTCAGTTTCCTTGTCTGTGAAATGGGGACGTCACCATCTACCTTGGAGGGTTGCTCTGAGGGTCGAATGGGATGATCACAAGTCTGCTCTTAGTATGGTGCCCTGCGCACGGATGAGCTCAGCACATTTAATGACTATAGTTGGGGTGCCCACTTAGAGTGTCTGCCCAGTCACTGCCTGGGGGAGATTTAAAACCTGGTGCAAAGTGGGTCCCTAAGAAATGGTGGCCGTTTTGTCTTCCTCTCCCCCTCTGAGAGCATCCTGAGAGCTCCAAAGACAGGAATGAGAACGTTGGAGCCTGAAAAGCTCATCTGGTATTTCGCTTCCTACCCATCTTCACCCACCAGCAGGTTTTCCTGCCCCCTCCAAACGCCCCCTTTGACATCTATCCTCCTAATCTCTTGCCTGCAAACCTCAGTATTTTTTTTTAACTATGGCTTTACTGCATCTGTGTTTAATAAACTTCAATAATCAGTTTAAAACCCCCTCCTCTCTTTATTTAATTTAAATTGTCAGAAAGAAGGGCCTGAACGGATGGCTGCCCTTTAGCCCTGAGCTCCTACAGTCTCCCAAACACGAGGTGAGACCATGGAGAGTTTTCACAGAGGAGTCATGAAAAACGTTTCACTGGGTTAATGTTCGCAAAAAGTGCCTTTAAAAATAGAGCTAGCTCCCTTTCCCAACGTGAAGTAGATTTTATTCTTAAATAACACTCTTGCCGGTGGTTAAGTACATACATAATGCGATTCTTCACCCCAACGCTTTCTGACCGCCTTCCTCTAACCCTCCAAGGCTCTCGCTGGAAACTCCAAGGGCCTCCAGTAGCCCCTTTGGCTCACCCTCATACTCCTAAATCACGCGCAGAAGCGTGCCTCCCCCCCAAGAACAGGACATTAAAGTGTCTAATGCCCTTTATGGGTCCCCTAGTACCCATAAATAATGAGGTTTTTATGGCACAATCACTCTGGCGGGGTTGGTCTGCACCCCAGGTTTCAGAGCAGTCTTCCCCCAGACACTTGGTGTTACCCAAAACCAGCATGGACGGGACCCGGTGAGACCTCAGAGATGCCATCTGCCTTTCACCTCCATGCGGAGCTCGCCACGTCTTTAATTATCCACCAAGTTTCCCTGAACTTGCCCCTTTTCACCATTCCCAGTTAGTGGGTCTTCACTCCCCACAGGAGAACCTTTAGCCTGTCTCAAAGTTTATGCTTTTCTGGTTCGATTCTTGCTTATTAAATGTCTTAAGGCAGAGGATGGGATTGCTTGGTTCCTGTATCTCAGAGAGACAAGAGGAATCTCAGCAGTTAAGCCAGGGGACAGGAAAGAAGTCAAACAGTGATAAATGGCAGGTGACACTCGGCCTAGGTGGGGTGGGACCAGGGGAACAGGGCTCCCCAAAGGGAGCATCCATAGCTCTTCTGTGAGCGGTTGGCATGTAGGGATGTGCACCCAGAATACCTAGATTTTCCATTTTTCCAAGAGAAACCAGAAACCTGGATTTTGACTGGGAAGTCTAATTTTTAAAAGTTGACAGTTAATTTGAATTTTTCTCAGCCACTCTGTGGTCTGAGGTAGTGTCCTGGAGCTGGCTGGTACAGGCGCACAAGGGCCAGTTACGCAGGCCCATTCTCCACCCTGCCTCCTGCCTGCAGTGACTTCATGCTCATAGCTTGTAATCAGCTGCTGCTGGGAACATTTACCCCGTAGAAATAGGCAAAATGCTACAAATCAGGGTGTAGTTTTTTTTAAAAATCTGGTTGTTTAACATTTACCAGCACATTGCCATCTGCAGGCCGAATAAAGCATGTTGCCTTTGGCCAAATTTGCAGTTTCTAATTTATATTTTGAACAAGAAGTAATGCTAAATACCCATGAAGTATTCTATATTCCCAAGTCTGTATTAACAACAAACAGTACCTGTAACACCAGGCCCACAGGGGAGGTGCTGGGCTGAGAGTCAGAGGGACATCGGAACTAGCTGAGAACACAGAGGTACAGGAACCGGGGGGGGGGGGGGGGGGGGGGCAGCTCTGAGCCGAGGCTACCACCCTCTAGGACGAGCGCCCTCTAAGTAGGACATCTGCTTCTTCCCCACTGCTCTGAGGGAGTGTGGCAACGGACACTCCCAACCACGACCCTCCAGACATTGCGACGTTCTGAAATGTCTTCTGAATCATCAGGGAAAGATGAGCTTATGCACAGCGACCGGGCGACAGGAGTGTTTCAAGTCCGTTTCCAAACTGCAGGCGATCGATGCCTTTTGCTAATCACACAAGGGGCTGTCACAGCAGCACAGACCTTCCCCATTTCCTCTTCATTCAAAATCAGCCTAACGTCGGTGTGGGCCTCAATTCCTGTTTCTGTCACGTGAGCGCTGGGGAGCCTGGGGCAGCCGACGGGTCCCTTCTCGGGATGTTTTTCAAGTGAATGAAATAATATGCAGAGGATTACAAAAGCAACCATAGGAAAATGCAGTCATTAAACAATGAAACGTGTGTGGTAGTACATGTGCTTCTTGATGAAATGGTTAAACGGCAAGAACGGGTCTAGCAACCACCATCATTCGGAAGCAGTGGTGAGGGGGGTGGTCACGGTGGCACCTGCCACGCTGCCACACGAGAAGGACACGGCTGTGATTTCCACTGGTGACAAAGCTACGGTGCTGCTCCTGCCACCTCGGGGCTGTTGTCTACACTCATTATTGAAGGAAATGCTAGAAGTTGCTTAGTGAGAAGTCAGTAAACATCAAGATGGAAATATTTTCTCATCCAAATTTACAGACCTCTTGACCTCTACCCACGGACCTGGGTTCAGAACCTCCACAGCCAGGCCGGCGCACAGTAGGAACTCAATGCATTTCGATGGAACCAAACTGAATTTTATATTTGATATGAGATGGGCACTGGGCGTGGTCCTAAGGAGAGAAGAGGGGAGAAAAGACGCTGTTTAAACTCAGCATGGGACCATCTAGGTGCTGTCCTTTTACACAGCCCGGCAGCCCAGTTTCTTTGAAACAATAAGTTGCAAAAAATATTCATCAGTAACATCAAATAGAAATCCATTTATGGCAAAAAATAAGTATAGAATTTGGACATAGGTTTTTATTCTAGTTTCACTAGACTTTTGACTCAGAGGCGAACTTACTCTCCAAAATTTAAATCATGGCTGAACAAAGTCTGAATCAAAGTTCTACCACTTCCTAGCTGTGTACTTCAGACAAGCTATTAAATCTCTGTGCTTCTGTTTTCTCACCCATAGAATGAAGAAAGAATAGTCCTGCCCCTCAGGGTGAACTGTTATGTAGCTAGAGTGTTTAGTATCGTTCCAAGGAGGGGGAAGAACACAGTCCATGTCGGCTGTGAGAATAACAAGATTCTTGCAAATTAGTGAAGAGAAATGTCTACATTTTCAAATTCTCAAAACTGTGGCAGTACCCATACATATTTACAACTAAGAGTTTAAATGTTAAAATTAATAACATGCATTATAGAGCTGTTGTACTCGCAAGTAACTCGAAACAGCCTACATGTCCTACGAGAGGAGGGGCATTTTAATTACACCCGCACCACAGCTGCACATCCTGGGCGACCTCAGAAGGACACAGGTGGACACTTCCCAACTCATCCCATAGGCCAGTGTCATCCTGATGCCAAAACAAGACAATGATATCACAAGAAAGAAAAAAAGTAGATGAATACCTCTTTTGAAGATACAGTCATGCCCTGCAGAATGACATTTTGGTCCATATGCGATGGTGGTTTCGTAAGATTATAATGGGGCTGAACATTTCCTGTTGCCTAGTGACCTCACAGCGCCGTAACGCGTAGCTCCCTAAGCTCAACACTTTCAAAACTCGACTCAGGATCCCTCCAACTGACCCCACTTGGGTACCGGTTTCTGACAAGAGCATCCTCCAAGTGACAGTGATGGTGTGAGTCTGGGAACCGTTCCCGTCTTTACCTTCCGTTGCATGCCCCTTGCCACCCACCCAGAGGAGGGTGTGTGACCTGACCCTAGCTCTTCTTAAGACTGTCATGCAAACATGTCATGCAGGGCCCTGCAGTGCTCCGCTCAGGGGTTCTGGGAAGACAGGGTCTTTTCCTTCTGAGTCCAGATGCTAAGGGTCATGTCAGCCTGAAGCTGCTGGGACCAACTTCACTGCTCTGAAGGGGGCCCCAAGACTGGCGCTCCTATGAAAAAAGCAGAGACAGACACACAGAGACCTGCTGACATGGTTTGAACCCATAGATCCAGCCTGTCTGAGCTGCGAATGTCAGTTATACATGTCAATAAATTATCTTTTCAGACCTGGCCAGCATTGCTCAGTGGTTAGAGCGTTGGCCCACACACCGAAGGGTCACAGGTTTGAAGGTTCTCGAACTGGGGCCCAGTGTGGGAGGCAACTGATCGACGTGCCTCTCTCACACGGATGTTTCTCTCTCCCCCCCACTCTCTCTAAAAAAGCAATGGGAAAAATATCCTCAGGTAAGGATTAACAAAAAAAATTATCTTTCCTGTCCATTAAATATTTTTTGTAAGAGAGCTAATTTTATTAATGGCTTTAGTTTAACAAGAAATAAAGGATTAAATTTTTATTTGCATTACTGTTTTTCCTTTGGAGACTAACATCAGTCACAGCCTTAGTTAAGAAGGGAAGGAAGGATGGGAGGCAGGGAGTGGGGAGGCGCGGGGAGGCGCGGGGAGGCGAGGGAGGCAGGACAGCCAGGCCAGGCCGAAGCACTGGCACCTGCCAGCCCCGCAGGGCCAACGCCGCACTGGTCTGCTCCCACGCGCCCTGGGTACCCCCCTGCGTCCTGCCCTTGCCACGCTCTGCCCTGTTCCCTGTGGGAGGCAGAGGCGATTCATCTGAGCTCTGCAACCGGGCTGGCCCTGGTGGCCCTTCACCTGCCCTTCTCTGGTCTCCTCTGCTGGATCCTTGCTGTCCTGGCCTCCAGACCCTGGGCTGTAGTCACGGACTCCTCCCGGCTCTCCCAGCTTCCAGACTCTTCTTCTAGGAGATGATACACGCTGCCAATTAACCTCCCGACATTCCCCTTTCTATCGTGCGATTCTTCCCCAGTCTCTGCCAGCAGGCCAGCCGCCAAGTGGAGATCCCTCCCCGCGGCCTGAGAGTTGAGGCTCCCCGTGACTCAGTCACTGTCACATCCCCGTGGCGAGCTCCGGGAGGTGCCTCCAGGGTTCTTTCTCTCGTTCTGCCTCGGTCACTATTGTCTGACACAGTACAATCCGGAATAAAGACTTCATGCCCCAGCCACTCCCGCGGCTGGGTGGGACCATATGACAAAGTTCTGGACAATGAAACATAAGGGAAATATGTGGAATTCCCGGGGAGCCTGCTGTAGTGTGTGCCCCACTCAGAGCCCCTGAAGCCCCTTGACCAGCGCGGCGTGTCTTCCACACCCAGATGCTGCAGGCTGGCTGCCAAGAGTGTGTACCTGTGACCACAGACAGTGAGTGCCTGACGTGTTATGTTAGGTCCTGCCCACCCTTCGCCAGAGCCCAGGAGTGACTGTGGGAACGGAAAAGCCAGTTCCTTTCCCTCAAGGTGGGACCAACACCAAGGTGTGGTTCTTGTTCCAGAGTCCATAACATACCCCCCTAGGTGGCTCCTTCCCTTTTCTCACCCTCATGTTCTCACTCTCCGACTGGTCTCCTCTGCTAACACTTCCTTCATCACTCCCAGCCAAACCCTTAGCCCAGAGTCTGCTTCTTGGAGAAACCGACCTAAGACAGCTCCCTGAAAGGGCAAAGACACCCTTTCCTCTCCCCTTCTTCCACCCTGCCACCTTGGAGGTACCTGTGCTGCAGATGTGATGGGTGGAGCTCCGACAGCCACGCTGAGCCCTGAGGAGCAGGGCACCCCAGGGACGGCAGAGCTGAAAAGGCTCGACTCCCTGTTGACCTTGCACAGTCACCAGCCCTGAACTGCCTACATGCAATGCAGACCTCTTTTCTGGGACACAACCAAGCCTGTGTGTGCTTTTCGGGTCTTGTAACTTGAAGCTAAATACAATCCCTAATTCACACATGCCCTTATTTAGCAGCTTTATGTGCTTGAGAAAGTTACTAACTCTGAGCCTTCCCTTCCCTAACTCAAAGGATTGTTGAGAGAATGAGGTCAGCAATTCTTCCCAACCAGCCCCCAGACCCCATGTCCTCCGGGAAATCTGTCTCAATTAATTGAAGAAAAGGTGATGGTTTTTCCTTTAAGTCATCAACTCTCAGAATTCAGTCTTCAGCATCATCCATTCAATGGAACCCAGGTATATCCCTACGTGGTCGAAGCACACCCTTCACACATTTCTTTTTACAGGTGTTGGTACTGGCTCATAGGCTGCTAAATTTAAAAAATAAACACACACAAATAAGTCTAAAAATATGGTAGGTGAAGAAATAGTACAAGCATGCCTTCATACCAAATACCCAAATATAACATCTGGAGCAGAAAATATCAACAGCCAGAATTAACAAAACAGGGCTTAGTGAGGAAAATGCTAAATATAACATAAATTCAGTTTTAAAATGTTAAGTCCCTAAGAAAGGTCTGAAGATTCTACTGGGAGTGGGAAGGGATTATATGAAATAGCCAAGAAACTAGGGCAGGAGGGACCTCGCAGCTGCGCGAGCTTGTATGAAGAGAATCTACTCTAACAGGGAAAAGAGGTGTAAGAATTATAATCACCAAAAGCAAAAATAAACAAGTGGGACTATGTCAAATAAAAAGCTTCTGCGCCTGGCTGGGCGTGGCTCAGTGGTTGAGCATCAACCTAGGATCCAGGCGATCGGGGTTCGATTCCCGGTCAGGGCACATGCCCGGGTTGCAGGCTCGATCAACGACTCTCTCATCATTGATGTTTCTATCTCTCTCTCTCCCTTTCCTTTCCTCTCTCTGAAATCAATAAAGATATATTAGAAAAAAAAAAAAAAAAAGCTTCTGCATTGCCAAGGAAACTAGCAACAAAATTAAAAGGCAATCTACCAAATGGGAGAAAATATCTGTAAGTCCTATACCTGATAAGGGTAATATCTAAAATACATAAAGAGCTCACACAAGCAAAAGCAAAAACAACAAACAACAACAAAACCCAAACAAGCTGATTAAAAAAGAGGCAGAGGATCCGAATAGACGTTTTTCTAAACAGACGGCCAACCTTACACAGGAGCAGGTGCTGAGCGTCACCAACCATCAGGGGAACGCAAATCAAAACCACGGCGAGACCTCGCGCCACCCTCGCTACAATGGCCATTATCAGAAAGAGCACGGCCGCGATGTGGAGGAAAGGGAACCCTGGTGCCCTGCTCGGGGGGCTGTACACTGCTGTGGCCACTGTGGAAAACAGTATGAAGGTTCCTCAAAAAACTAAAACTAGAACCACCATATGATCCAGCATTTCTACTTCTGGGTATTTATCTGAAGGAAATAAAAGCACTAACCTGACAAGATAGCTGCACCTCCGTGTTCACTGTAATATTATTTACAATAGCCAAGACATGCAAACTACTTAAGTATCCATCGACGGGTGTAAAATGCGGTGTGTGTGCGTGCGTATATATACACACACCTACATATATACATATAGACATATATACGCACATACACAATACGGAATATTATTGAGCCACAAAAAGAAGGAAATCCTACCATCTGTGACAAGACGGATGGATCTTGAGGGCATTATACTAATGAAATAAGTCAGAGAAAGACAAATACCTATGATCTTACTTATACGTGGACTCTAAAAAAAATACAAAAAACGTAACTCACAGAAGCAGAGAAGAGATTGGTGATCGCCGGAGGCGGGGGTGGGAGGTGGGTGAAATGGGTGAAGGAGGTCACGAGGTGCGAAAGGTACAAACCTCCAATAAATAGATCCCGAGGATGTTAAAGAAAAAGAAATTGTAAGTCAAGAACTACTAAGATGATAATAAAGACAGCAGGAGAAGAGCAAAGACGAACTTCCAATATTTCTACCAGCGCCGAACACATAGTAGGTCCCTACTAAGTGTTCAGACGATGGAGAAAATAATTAGTGAGCTGGAAGATAAATGAAGGATCAGAGCCAAAGTATGAAATTAAGCAAATAGATGAAAACAAAGCAAAAAAAGTGCCCAGTAGGCTCCTCATAGGATACCGTCCACATAATCCCCACAGGAAAGACGCCCACACAGTATTTTTCCAGGGGATACACCGCAAGCTGCCTGCACACAACACCGTCCTTGCCTCTGCCCCGCACGGGAACCCGTCGCTGTGTCCGCGACGGCGACGAGCTTCCACGCCGAGGGCATTCCGCGTGGTCCCCGCCCCGAGGCGGAAACAGAAGCTGAGGTTTCCAGGAAAGTTCTTTCCGAGGGACCGATGCGGCCGGCCCCTGCCCCTGCCCTTTCTCCTGCCCTGGTGGCGGTGGCAATGCCGCCACGTGGGGAACTGGAGGAGCGTTTCTGTGAGAACGGGGAGAGGGCCACGCGGGAAGGGACGCGGGGCCTGCGGCAGCCTCCCAGCCTCCTGCTGCGCCCGCCTGCAGGCCGCGCCGACAGCTGTCACCTTCCTGTCCTTTACTTGCCGAGACTAAGAGTGGCGTACGCAGCAGAGGAACCGGTCAACCCCAAGACCGAAGCGCTAATGAAAAAGCGGGCGCGGAGTCGGGACTAAGAGGAGCGGGCAGCCCAGGGCACGGCCGCGGGAGCGGGGGACAAAGCCGCAGTTCCCTGGCTTCCCCTTCGCTCAGCTGCACGGTGCCGTCTCAGACCCCACGGGAAAGGAACTCCCTGAGGTCCATCATCTTGCGGTTACCTGCTGTTTAAAAGCAGAAGCGGGGCTTGAGGAAACGCGACGGCGTGAAGTCAACTGTCGAGCCCAGTCCAGGGCCGGGAGGCCTGAGCAGGACGGGCTGAAACGGAGGGACAGACGCCGAAAAGGAACCGTGCTGAGGTCACTAAGGAAAAGCGAGTCTGCGGGGCTGATGTGCTCTCGGCCAAGGGTTTCCATGGAACTAATAACTTCTCCGCCCAGCTCACAAGGTGTGTGTGCAAATGCTTTGCAAGGCGTAAAGTGCCTATTCGACGCGTGATGTACATACTGACGCAACGTGTGACATCCGCCGACGTGTGACACCCGCCAATGTGTTAGAGGGATGTCTCATTCTTTCCGAATGCCTGTTCGTTAGCTTTGGTGTCAGTTTATAGCTCTCTACTGTAAAACGGTGTTTCCCAATATTTTATTGTTTGAACGGGATATTATTTGATTTCAAAAGCTCTTTCCTCAGCCTTATTTCCATAAAGCAAGAAATAGATTCTGAAAACAATATTCAGTTCAGCGCCAAAGGTTTGCACTTTGACCGGGCCAATCACACACCTGGGGACATTTCTTCAAATGCAGATGTGCTCTACCAGGGGCTCTGCATGGGGGGCCCAAACATCTGCATTTTAACAAGCCTCACACTTTCCTCAGGTGAATTCTTATGGACACCAAAGCCTGGGAACCACTGGTAGAAAATTCTAAATGTCCTTGCTGGACCACGTGACCTGGAGCTGTATGCTTGCCCTGCGTGGCTCTGGATTTTGCACAGGGTTTTTTACTGAATTGCACTTTGCATTTGGGATGCAGGAGCACACGGTTCTCTTTCATATTTAGGGCCCAGATGCTGTGGAGGAGGTGACTCACTGTGTTATCTACTCCCCTCCGTGAAAACCTGTAGGAGAAATTTTTATTCAAGTCTGAAAGGGTTGGGTGTCTTCCAAGCAGCCAGTCTGAAGCAGGGGAGCCATTTAGTGGTTGTCTTTGCCTCTTAATATTTTGACAACTGGAAAACTTGAGGCTCACTTTTGACAATTACTCAGGTCCTTTTGAGGTGTATCTTTCTGTGTTAACAACTTGTGGCTTAACCGTCCTATCCTGCTACGTTTCTCACCTCCTTAATGTCTTCACTCCATCAGTGTCCCCTTTCCAGTGCATGGTACCCATGTATGTGGGGTAGGCATCCGTGCTGTTCACCAATATCCACTCACAGGAGGAGTGTCCTTAAAGTTGGGTGTGGCCATGAGACTTGATGTGGCCAATGAAATGTGTGTGAGAGTGACTTGTGTCACTTCCCGCTGGTGGCCAATTAATTGCTGGTGCTCCACTCTTCAGCCCTTTCTCCCCCTTTCTGGGCCACAAGATAAAAAAAACCTGCAACACTGGGCCCCACAGGAGGCAGCTGCCCTGGGGAGTCATTGCACCCGCAGTAGGCCTTGTGCGTATAAAGTAAACTCTTGTGTTAAGGGGCAACCTAAAGCCTAAGCCCACCCTGACCATATTATATGCCAAAGACCTCAAATCCTTTTTGGCCAGGAGCTGAGTTATAAATACACAGGCAGAGACAGAACACACCCCTCACAAAAGCACAGCTGAGAGAAAAGATATTTACACAAGGGTCATTTACCAGCTACACTGTCCATCTGCTCCTCTGAGCAGTACCTACTGCAAATGCATTCTTGCTTCAAGTCTGATCACCAGTCTCTTTCGAAATCAACATCCCTGTGTCTTAATATTCTGCTCCAACTTTTTAATTTAATTTTTTAAAATACGTTTTTATTGATTTCATAGAGAGGAAGGGAGAGGGAGAGAGAGAAACATCAATGATGAGAATCACTGATCAGCCGCCTCCTGCATGCCCCCTACTGGGGATGGAGCCTGAAACCTGACCGAGAGAGAACCGTGACCTCTTGGTTCATAGGTCAGTGCTCAACCGCTGAGCCACACCAGCCAGGCTGCTCCAACTTTTTAAATCATGGTAAAATACACCCAACATTTATCATTTTAACCATTCATAAGTGTACGACTCAATGACATTAAATACATTCACACTGTTGTATAACCATTAGCACTACGTACCCTCAAAACTTACTTTATCATCCCCAACAAAAATGCCAGACCCATTAAACAAACCTACTCTTCTTCCCCCAGCCCCTGGTACCCTCTAATCTACTTTCTGTCCCTATGGAATTTGCCTATTCCAGGCAACTCATATAAGTGGAATTAGGTAATATTTGTCCTTCTGTGCCTGGCTTATTTCACTAAGTAAAATGTTTTCACGGTCTATCATCCATGTCGTAGAATACATCAAAATTTCACACCTGTCTATGGCTGAATAATACTCCATTGTATGTACATCCCACATTTATTTATCCACTCATCTGTTGATAAACACTTTTTGACTACTGTAAATAATGCTGCACTGAACATGGCTGCATAAATACCTGTTTGCGTCTCTGCTTTCAATTCTTCTGAATATACACCCTAGGAATGGAATTGCTGAGTCATATGGTAATTCTGTGCTTAACCTTTTGAGAAACTGTCAAACTGTTTTCCACTCTTCTCTGACTTTTAAATCAAAGGTCTCAATCAGACAACAGTTACATGAAATCCTCAATCGCATTTTCTAGGAAAATGCTGTTTGTGAATATGACCCACTATCCTATGCAATGCTTTCTACATAAAATCCCAAGGGGAGGCCTTTTCTCTGATAATAAGAACTCCAGGGTGGGTCATGATTCTGTTAAGGAGCTTGCAACCAAATCTGAAGCTTGAATAGCCACTGCGGGTCCCCTGCCCACACTCCTTGAAGACCCCTTGACATTTCTAGTCACATTGGTCTGACGTCAAATGGGCAGTGCCTGTATCTTTGTCACTGGGCTACCCTAGACCAGAAGCACCTGGGAATTACAGGCTTGTGCTTCCCTGCCCTCCAAGCACCTTTTAACCCGCAGCTGACAGGTGTGGGTGTCTAAGCTCCAGCTCCCTCGCCTGGGCTCGCCCTGGGTCATGAGTTTTGCACTGTTTTCAAGCTCCCACATGGGAGTAAGAACAGGAACACCTCGTTCCGATGTGCTTCACAGGTGTTGCTTTTTTTACAAATGGAAGGCAAGCCACCCCCCACCAGCAAAAAAGGTTTCTACTCACTTTATTGCTACACCTGCTTTATGATGGTGGCCTGGAACCAAACCCATGCCTCTGAGGTCGGCCTGTACCAGCTGCCCCTGTGGCTCCTGCCTAATCGCACCCCTACATTGACTTACGTCCTTCCCTCACCTCCCTGCATCCCTGGCACCTGCCAATAAACCGCTTGAACTCAAATTCCTGGCCCCGGGTCTGCTTCCGAGGGAGCCTAAACTAAGACAAAGCTCCTCTCTAGCAACTTCCCAGACCCTTTTGTTTCCCATATTTCTGTTCTTCTTTCCCCTGATTCTGCAGTTTTATTCCCGTGTTGTGATTTTACTGTATGCCTTCCTGCTGTGTTACCACAAAGTCTTTGCAGAATAAAGGGCAGTGGAACTGATTTTTAAAAGAAAAACACAATCATGTAATGTTATGTTTAAAATGCAAGATAAATGGTTCACAGGATATGATCCTGATTTTAAAAAATACATACGTCCGTATGTGCGTACAGGGAAAAAAAGCAGAAAGAAATGCACTGAAATGTTAACAATGGTCCACTCGGGGTGATGTTGCAGATGCTTTCACTTTTTTCTTCTTTATACTTTATTTCACAAAGAACATGAAGCTTTAGTTCCCTCATCTATAAAATGGAGATCATTGTACCTACCTCATGGAGTTGTTGATGGAAATTAAGTGACTATAATGCAACAATTAGCTGCATCACACAGTCACACACTAATCACAGTATGTGCCTAATATGTCCCCTAATAAAGAGCAGCCGGTGCGTTATTACAGCAGCAATGAAACAGTTTACAGGGAAATGTCAGAACTGTAAAAATTAGCCCATACTTATATAGTGCTCTGTACGTCTTAAAGGACATTCGTTTCGTGAGCTCATGGTCCCTCCCCAGAACCCTGCAAAAGGGGCAGGGGGTGGGGGTGGGCAGGAGACAGGACTAATAGTCACTGCACAGCTACGATGTGCCAGAAGCCAAGGTGAGCACTGCGCAGACAGCTCCGATGAGAGGGATGGGGCTCCAGACAGGTAAGACGCCTGCCCACGTTGCAGAGGCAGGACCACGGCCCCACCTCCGGACTCTGCAGGCTTCCTTCCATGGCACCGGGCTCCATTTTCCTACTTTTGCCTCTCACATGCCCAGCCATCCAAGGCATTCCCAGTTCCTAGGGCACTCTCTTCACCAGTGTCTAAACACACTCTGCCCCTTCCTAGCTCCGTGTCCAAGGGGATCACCAAGGGGAGGCGTGTGGTGGCGAGGACGCAGCCCCCCCAATCTCCCATCGAATCCACCCCACACAATCATTCCATCGAAATAAAAACCCTGTGCTTGCTATGTAAACACAGCAGATTCTAGGGGAGTTTGAGGGCAGCGCTGCCCATCAGTCTGCTCAGCCGAGTGCTCCCTACACAGAAATCCTGGAAGTGTCTTCTGAGGCTCGGGAGGTGATGCGACGAGGGGCTTGGGGAATTCTGCTCAGAGAATTCTGCGAGGAATGTGGGCTGGGGGAGAGAAGGGTGGGGGGCAGTGCTCCTTCTCTACCCCCTCGGGGCCGTGTTCTGGCCATCGTGGAGAACGCTGACAGGTCTGTGGGTTTTCTGCCGGACACCCAGTTGCTGTGGTGTCCTAACGGTCTGCTGATGGGCAGGGCCACCGGGATGGGAGGTGGGGTGGGGTGGCGGTTGTGAGGCAGGCAGTTGAGGATGAAGCCCTTCAGATGCAGCCTGTGTGTCCCTGAGTGTGAGTCTCCCCCACCTTGCCTCCTACTCGCCAACTGAAGCCCTGGGCTTCCAGACGAGCCTTGAAACCGCTCCTGACTCATCGGGCCGAGGCTGATCTGTTACACTCGGTGCTCCTTCTGGCAGAATGTCTGCAGAAGATGCCTCAGGGAAGTTCGCCTTGTCACCCGCCTCGCTCACAAGCTCTCTTGCCAGCACAGGGCCACCTGCGCCCGCGTGTTTGCCACTGCGGCCTTGCTGCTTGGTCCCCGCCCCCTCCTCTGCTCCAGCTCTCTTCTTTCTTCGACGTTTCCGCAGCATCTTCCCCAGCCCCCTTACCCCTGTTACGTTTCGAGGGTGAACAATCTTTAGGGGTGTGGGGCAAAGACGCCCGACTTTTTTCCTTCTGCGGGGAATAAAGGCGTCCGGACTGTAGCCATGCCACGCTCCTGCTCAACAACTTTCACTGGCTCCCAATGGCCTCTAGAGAAGTTCTAGCTCCTCAGTCGGACGGTAAAGGGCCCCCTCCACCCCATTAGCCGGCAGCCCCGCGCAGCCTCTTCTACCCACCAGACAGTTCACGCGGGTCCTGGACGCAGTGCTTCCCTCCTCGGGAACGCAAAACCCAAACCACACCCAGCACCACGGGGGGGGGGGGGGCCCGAGGGTGATTCTGGTAGGAACCAGGGCCCAGCCTTATTAGCACCTTGCCTAACTTTCCGTCTGCCGTGGGATCTGATGTCCCCCGTAAGCCTGGTCAAGGGCAGGCCCCTTAAATGTGCGCCCTCCCCCGACGCCCTGCCCCGCGCGGCGCGGGCTCCGCAGGCGCGTGCGGGCTCCAGCCGGGGCCGCGAGCTTCCTCCCTGAAGTTCCCCGAGCTCAGGCCAAGCTCCCCGGCGGGTCTGAGCCTCTCCCGGGGCAGAGCGGCTCCGACGGAAGGGGCCCGAGTCCGCCGGGCGCGATCCCGCGCAGGGGCCGAGACGCTGCGTTTACCACACGCTCCCGCGTGCGCTCAGGCTGCGGGTGCGGGGCCGAGCGGGAGAAGCCGAGGCGCCCCCCTGCGGGCCAGGCGAGGGCCCCGGAGCCGCGCGCCCCCGCCCCCCGCGCCCCACGTACCTATGGTGGACACCACGGTGCCCACGAAGTAGAAGGCGCCGGGGAAGTCCCAGCGCGGGCGCGCGCCGTCCACGCGGACGCCGGCCTCGGCGGCCTCCTCGAAGTGGCGGAGGAAGCCGCGCAGCTCGTCGCGGCTCAGCTGGTGGCGGCGGCCGAAGCCGGCCAGGCGCTCCTCCCAGCGCTGCCGGGCCTGGCGCTCGTGCGCGCGCTCCAGCGCCGAGAAGACGGCGGCGCCGCCCAGCAGGTAGAGCACCAGCAGCGCGGCGAGCAGCAGGAAGCGCGCCGTGTCCTCGTTCAGGTGCCCGGGGCCGCAGCCGCACCCCCGGCAGGCCATGGCCGGCGCCCCGCGCCCGCGCCCGCGGCGGGCTCTCGCCCGGATCTCCCGGGAGGTCGGGGCTCGGCCGGGCGCTCAGCCCGCCCCGCGCCGCCCGACGGCCGGCTCGCCCATGCCGGCGGGACGCTTCCCCCGGCGCCCCCGCGGAGCCGGCCCCGCACGTCCGCCCCGACTCCCGGCGTCGAGTCCGCTTTCCCGCCGCCGCCGAGCTGCCCGCGCGCGCGGGCCGTGGGGCAGGGCGCGGAGCCCGCGGCTGCTGGGGGGAGGGCGCGGCGGCTCAGAGCGCGGAGGGGGCGTGGCGCGCCTTCGGGGCGCACGCCCGCGGGGCCGAGTGTCCCCCGCAGCGCAGGTCGGGGGCGCTGGCGGGTGAGCCGAGCCCGGCGGCCTCGGTCCCTGCGGTCATCGCTTCTCAGGACCGCGGCGGGGACGCGGGGTCCCCCTGCGCTGGCCCTGCAGGTGCGTCCGCGGCGCTGCGTCCGGAGGCGGCGGCGCTCGGACACTCGGGCCCCTCTGGTCACCGGCCGGGGCTGGAGCAGGCCCGCGGCGGGCGCGCGGAGGAGACTGCGCCGGGGCCTGCACGGGTCCCACCTCCCTCCCGGCCCCCACGCTGCGAGGCACCGGCGGGAGCGGCTGGGGGAGGAGACCAGAGAGGGAGGTTGCAGGGAGGGAGTGAAGGAAGCTGGGGAACCTCCCGGGAGGGTCACCCTCCCGTGCCTGGCCCGGGGCCAGGGCGCCCTTGGCCTCTGAATCTTGCGCGGGGGCGTGTCTCCCGCCCCCACCCACCAGCCCACGTGTTGTTTCCGCGGGTGCGAAGCGCGCACCACGAGCCGCCGGGGATCCCGAGAGGCTGCCAAGGACGGGGGCTGGGGGGACCTCGCGGCCGGGAGACCGTGGCCCCCGAGAATGCCTCCCCTGCACCCCAACTTGGCTGCCTCCGTGTGCTCCAGAGATTTGCGCCCACAGGGCTCCGCGCGGAGTGCCCTCCCTCACCCCGAGCAGACTAGCGGCAGGACACCCAGCAAACGGCCGGGGAGCCGCTCCCCAGGACCCGCCTTCGCAGGGCTCTGGCGCCGCGGCCCCGCGGAAGGCTCAGCGCCCGAGGAGCGCCTCCCGCTCCGCTCGGTCCGGACTGTCCCTAGGCCCCCTCCCGGCCGCGGCTCTGCGCTGCAGCGCGGCTCGGGGCGCGGAGGTGCACCCCGAGTTCGGCCCGGCTTTGCCCGCGCGCTCGACGCCGCAACAGGTGGAGCTGCGCGGCCGCGGGCGCAGCGACGCCCCCGCCCCCCGCCGCCCCCAGCGCGTCTCCGCCCGCAGGTGCCCGGGCTTCCGCGAGCCCTCGGGGAGCTGCGGGGCTCCCACCCGCGCGCGCACACCCGGGGAGTGGGCGTTGAAGAGGCGGGTCAAGAGCTCCTGGGGCCGTGCCGGCTCCTCTCCGGCCAGGAGAGGGAGCCCGTCCCTTTCAGACACAGCTCGCCCCCCTCCCCCCCCCCCCCCCCCCCCCCCCCCGGTGCCCTCCACGTGGCCTCCCGCCATCACCAGCCCCTGGGATGTGGGAGCGAGTATGAGACCTAAAGGAGCGGAGACGAGGGCATCTTCCACTAAGCGAAACACCCCCGCCTCCCAAGAGGGTGGTTCCAGGCTCAAAGCCCAGCCACCCGCCCCGGGAGCCGAGAAGAAACCCACAGCCCGGGCTCTGACACCCGCCATCAGAGGCCCTGATGCCTCGAGCATCTCTCTCAGCTCCGTCCATCACTTTTTCTTTCTAGCCTATTGGGGGCAGCGGCTGTGGGGGGCATGTGTACACACGGTGGGGGAGTCCTGCAGCTACTCCCCCCTCCCATTCTATTATGAAAAATTTAAATCAAAGTTGTAAGAAATTGGCAGTGAGCCCCATACAGTCACCGCCTGGTTCTCCAGTGAACGGGCCGCTGCACCTGCTTCGTTACGCACCGACCCACTTCCACCCACCAGCCCGTCCCGGTTAAGTGCACTCGAAGTAAGTTGTGGACAGTCGGGCACGGTCCCTCTCCCCCAGGACCCCTCCCTGCATATCAAGAGAGTTCAATATTTACTTACAGATTTTTTCTTTTCTTTTGGGGTAAAATTTAGTGAAATGTGAAAATCTTAAGTGAACCATTACAGGAATTCTGGCAACTGTATACACCTTTGCAAGGTAAACACCTACCGATCCAGCCTATCAACTTGTCCTTGATTTTTTCTACTGATTGGTTTCGCCTGTTCCAGATCCCCACGTGAATGTAAGCACAGAGCTACGTACGCGTCTGTGGAGGGCATTATGCTTTTAATATCTACCTGTTATGTCTTAGAATAAGTCCGGCCTTTTGACTCCTAGCTTTTTACTGCATGAATATACTATAATTTTATTTTCCTATTTTGTGAGACGTTTCTGGCTATCATAAATGAAACTGTCGGGAACATGCTTGTACAGGAGTCTGAGGATTCGTTTTCATGTCTCTTGGGTAAATAAATACCCAGTTGAAGTGCTGAGTCGTAGGGCAGGTGTGCACTTAGTTTTACAAGAAACTGCCTAACATCTTTCCAAAGTAGCTGTGCCAACCAGCAGTGTCCAACAGCTCCCGGCGCATCTGTGAACACCTGGCAGGATCACGTTCTAATTTTCATCACACCGGCGGGTGTGTAGAGTGGTGCCTCGCTGTGGTTTAATTTGCATTTCCGTGATAACCACTGTGCTTTTGGCCATTTGTCTATCTGCCTTTGTAAATAATCTGTGGATATATCTTACCCGTTAGAAGGAAGCAGTAAAATTCAGTCTTGTGTAGAGCAGCAGCAGCAGCAGCAAATGTGGAATTTAATTAGGACTCCCAATCCTGTAAAACATTCTCCGTCCCAAGACAAGGTGCGCCCACCGTCTCCGCTGGATGATACTGAGAGTAGTGGTGACTCGGGTTTATTTCTTCACAGCACCTTCCTGTGGGAGCTCTTTGTGCAGGGCCAGACTGCCGACGCCTGACAGGTCACCACTCGCCACTCGGACAGGGCAGTGAGGGGACGGAGCAGCGGAAGCAGCAGGCTAGCTCTTCGGAGCTGCGGCCACTTCTCAGCAGGAAGGTGTTTCTAGGGAGGCACAGTCCTTTGAAAGGAAGGAAATTTCAATCTCCTTTTTTTTTTCTAGCTGCAGTTTGGGTGTTGTGTGACAGTAATCGTGGGAGGAGTAAGGCCCTGATCACCAAAGTATATTTGTGTCCTTGGTAACTTACACGTTTCCTTCCAGTGCCACCTGCCCCCTCCCAGGCCCGGTGTGGCATTAGTCCCCTGATGTATCAGTGCTCCCTTTACTAACTGCGAGGGAAAGAGAGGCTCAGAACCCTTGTTGCTAAACGGGATCTTGAATTTTATTATATCATATATATATATATATATATCTGCTTCCAAACTGGACTTCAATCATGCTGTCACATACAGCAAGATACCAGAAAGGAAAAGAAAATCAATCTGTTCACTAATAAATGATTAAATTTAGATCTGACCTTCCTACCCACTGAGACAAAAAATAAAGACCTAAGTAGCATATTTTGTATTATCTAAGAGACAGGTTCCAAAGAATGAGACCCTTCCCTGCTCCTAAATTCTAAAAGGAGTTCATCCTAGGGAACCTGTCCCAGCAGCGCTTTCTACATTTACCATACAAGCAGCTCCCCTGCGCGTCAGTGACCCAGCAGAGGCCGTGCTGAAAGCCCTGTACTGCAGAGGGTGGGTTCGCACCCACGCGTAAGGTCTAACATCGCACAGGAATTTACACGGGGATGTCCGTATGGCCTCTCCCTTAGACGGTCTTTGAAATACTTTCTTGACCCTACTCTGCAGTGCTTCCTGCTATGGTTGAGTCGTGTTTTCAGAGTTATATCTGGATGTCTGATACTAGCATTAGTGTTTCTGTGGTTTAATTTTTACATTTACACCTTTGAGCTATCTGGGATTTTAGGTTAATAGGAATCCAAGTTTGTCTCCGTCCCAACAGAATCAATAAATGATACTGGTAAGAACAAGTTACCAACTTGGTGTGTAACTCAAGGGGTTTTGTAAACTGTAACCAAGGCCACAGTCATGACAGGAACATTTCCGTCCACCCCTAAACATTCCCTCGTGCAGCCAAGGCCCTCTCCCTACCCCTGCACCCAGTTCTGCTCTGAGCCGGAGTCAGGGTGCCACTGCAACAGGAGCTAGAGACCACGGGGAGAGGCCACCCGCTGCCAAGGGTGTGTGGGGGGAGAGAATGGCAGTGTGCAGCCAGGGCTCAGGCCGGCTCTTCAGAAGTGTGTACGGCTGTGCTGTTCAGTGGCTCATGGAGACCACAGGGTCCATTTCTCCACCTAAAGGCAGATTCTGCCAATTTGAGCCTTATTAAAGATGTCCATTTCTTTTTTTAAAAATGTTTTTTATTGATTTTTAGAGAGGGAGGGAGAGTAACATCCATGTGAGAAACATCAATCGCATGCCCCCTGCTGGGGATCAAGCCCAAAACCCGGGAATGTGCCCCGACCGGAATCAAACTGCTGACTTTCTGGTGCACGGGATGTTCAACCAACCGAGCCACACCGGCCAGGGAAAAGATGCCCATTTCCTGAGCCCGTTATGCTATCCGAGTCCTGGACGCAGGAGCTTGCTCTCGTGATCTTAAGAACTTGACCTTAGGCACATTCATGTCTCTGAGCTTTCTTCACTGGTAAAATGGGCTTCCTCCCAGGGGTGTAGTGTCAGCGCTAACACGGACCCCTCAGTCTCAACCAACCGCCACATGGACCCTCTCCGGGAGGCGGGAGGCACCGTGGATCCGTAGTTCCAGGGCAGGAAGTATCAGGTCGGTGTGCAGTCATCAGGACTTTCAGAGACGGGCCCAGGGATGAAGGCTTCCTTGTGAAAAGGGCCCCCTTCCTGTGGAACCCAGAGGCCTACTGCCCCCTGCTGCAGCCAGAACTCTTAAGTCTACCCCAGCCTTCCAGAAACAACCTGTGTTTGGTAGTTTGGAGGCAACAGTTATGGGAAAATACTAGTTTTCTATCCCTGAATTAACATTCTCTGAGTGCCCCAGAGAGACTGTCAGCTCCAAGCACTGTTACTTACTGAGAATGAGAGTCATTACAACATATACTTATGCAGTTTTCACCGGTGTTTAAGAGCACTGCTGCAACAGTCCTGTGAGGCAGGAAGGATAGGTACTAGCCTCACTCAACAGATAAAGCAATGAAGGCTCAGAGGCATCGGGTGACTTGCCTGAGGTCTCATGGTGTGGAGGGAGCAGGGCTGGGACTAGATAATTTCAGTCCTGACTGCCGTGGAGGCACCTTGCAGGCTTTGGTCAGATCTCTAGTCATTACCCAGGTGACCCTGTCTTCACTCAGGGTGCTTGAACTAGCAAACCTGGGAAAGAATGCATTTTATACTGTAACCCTGAATGCACTCAGGGATACATAAATTGAAACAAAAATAACCTTCCTTTGTGTCACACACAGACATTTTCTATATTTCATGTAAAAGTGCAAGTCATGACCCCCCAAGATGATACCATGATTCTCTAAAGGGTTGGGACTGCACTTTGAAAAACCTGTTCCAGAACGTTCAGCTACGGGTTCACAAGTTGGATTTTGAAGTTCCCATCTGGTCTCCTTTCGCGTTTGAGCAGAATCTGCTCACTTGCACACATTTTTGCAGGGTGAGGCATAAGGAGGTTCCCCTGGCACAGTATTAATAGTGCACCTAGAGAGAGCTCTTGCTCTGGAATGAACCAGGCACCGTCCACTTGTCTTTGGAGAAGACACCTGCCTGCCTCACCCATGATCTGGCGAGCTCGCACCAGGGATGAACATGTGACTCAACCCAGCCATCAGCTGCGTCAGGGGACTTTTACTGGAGCTGCAGTACAGCTGGAAGAAAAGCAGGACCCTGAGGCTGGGCTGGAGGTGGGGAATTTCAGCCTCCATGTGGAGGGAGCTTGCTTGAGAATGACGCCCATATTCTGGAAGGTAGAGCTGAGACTTGAAGATAGATTCAGTTACATTATGGTCCTCGGGCTTCAGCATTTGCTGGACTTATGTTAAAGTAGATCTGGTCTCTGAAACTAAAATCCTGGCTAATGTAAACTTTGATAAAAATATTGATAAAATATTACTGAATAACAAATATTTACAGAGGCTTTTAAATTTTAGTAATCAATTGTCTGAAACACCCCCGCCCTCCACACACACACACAATCAGCATTCAGTTGCCATGTTAATTTCTACAGAATCTATGAGCAAAGAGCCACCCAGAGCAGACACAGTGGAGTCTCCTGTGTCCTTGGGGTCAAAAGGGACACATACTAGTTGTGACCTTGAACCTTATTTTTTCCCTGCTATAAAATGAGGCATCATCTGCCCCATGGTGCGATGACACACCACGATCATAACCCATGGAAAATCCCCAATGGATGCAACTTCTTTCCCTCTGAGCTCTTTATTCATGTGTATTAAAAAGACCGGTCCAGCCCTGGCTGGTGTTCCCAGTGGTTAGAGCATCAGCCAGCACACCCACCTGCCCTTCACATTGTATAAGGTGAACATTCTATGCCTCTGAAAACAGTTTAAAAAACTATTTTAAAAAAATCTTCCCAAATTAACATTTGACTCTATTCTGAACTGCAAGTTGTAGAGGCTGGTGACAAACTGGAAATCAGCCTCATGCTAAAGAAAACAAAGAATATCTACACCACCCCGGGACCCTGACTCTGAGTGTGAAGGACACATGTACACAAAATGGAAAGACGCTCAGAGCTCTGACCCCAGTGAGCTGTGTGACTGGGAGGACATCCTGAACCTTTCTGGGCCTTAGTTTCCTCACTTGTGAACTGATAGCACCAAATCAGGTCACCTCTTGGGATTTCTTCCAAGAAAAATACTTGTGTGCTTTTGTATGATTCTGTGTATGGAAATCTGTGGGGATGGAAGAGACACCCATGCACCTGGGGAAGAGGTGAGGAAATGGCAGGCGGCCTGGTCTAGCGCGACCCGTTGTAGGCAGTGAGGCAGCCAGCACGGTGCTGGGAGGACCCAAAGCCTCCAGGGGCTGTGGGGCTGCAGGGCCATATGGGTCACTGGCCTGAAGGACAGCCACACCAGCCTCAGCGACAGGTGCCTGGAACCTGCGGACTCAGGTCCAGACACTCAGGAAGCGGAGAGAGGGCCGGGTGAGGAAGTGAACAGTCACATGCCCCTTGACAAGTGTTGGCAGAATGAACAGCACCTTTCCTGACAGCGTCCAACACACATGGTCATCAACCCTCGATGCAGAAGAGCTGACGCCATCACGAGGTTCTAGTCATACGAGAACTCTATAGCTATATATTCTTTTCACGTTGTGAGGTTTAATAGCTCTCATTCCAAAGCACAACACAGAAAAGGGAATTAAGAAAATAGAACTTTTAGTGAGAAATGCTAATGATGACCACTACAACTGTGACCAATACCCATGTTCACAGAGTGACCTTTGCCGAGTTCCAGGGGTGCAGAGAAACTTTAAGGGATGTGAACACCCAGTACCAATGAGAAGATGCAGTGTTTGGGGCTCCATGTCTCAAACTGAAGGTTCACAGAGCTTCGTCCCTCAGGATGGGACCCACATGTTCCCATGTGTGTCTGGGGCTTTGATATAAGGAATGTTCCAAATCCACGGCCGATCTGGGGAAAAACACACATTATATTTGGGTAATACTTATTCAAACAGGGCACAAAGAATCCACTCACCAGACAGGATAAAACCACTCATGGGCTGCAGTGTACAAATTGTAAACAACCTCTTTGAACCAACCCCAGACAACAGCCCATTTCAGATAATGGTTTTTAGTAAAGGTTCGGGTTCAGATGGGGTGAGTGGACACAGAAGCAGGCAAGCAGGAACCCGGGGTACATTCTGGCTGCCACTTACCCTGACAAGTCCCTTCACCTTGAAGCCTCAGTTTCCTTATCAGTACCTACGTTGTGAAGCTGTCATGAGGATTGAGACAAATCCATGTGATGTGCAAGATAGTGTCCAGCAAGAGAGAACCTCATGAAGAACCTGACACCTGCTAGAACCCCACCTTTGCTCTCTGTGCACGCCAGGGAGGCGTCTGGGATTTGGCCTCAGGTTCCTCACCTGGGAAATGGGAACTGATAACATCGGCAACCTCCCGAGACTATTGTGAAGCATGAAAGACAGAGCACCTGTGAGAGGTCCTGGCATGTTGTAGATGCTCAACAAATACAAACTTTTCTTTCTCCCTGTTAACTGAGGTTTCAGAAGAATCTGAACAAATCACTGTTAGCATGTATCACTACTGCTAGCGTCAAACAATCGCAAAAGAACCTAAGGATACGGGTAGGGAGTAAATACACTGTAAGGACTAAAAATAAATCCCCATATGACCGCCCAGGTGAGTATGAGAGAAAACTGAGCACTGAGAGTGAACAGGCCGCTGAGCGGGGCCACGGAGAGGGACCAGCCCACTGAAGCCTGCTCAGCCCTGCCAGCCGCCCTCTCCTCTTCCCGGAGAGGCACATGGCAGCTCGGGACCGCCTGGCAGACAAACAGGCAAGCAGCTCTCTCCTCGCAGCTCCGTGTTGAGTGATCGCAGAGCGAGCCATAAAACAGCAGGGAAGCCCTGGCTGGGTAGCTCGGCTGGTTAGAGCGTTGTCCTGATATGGCAAGGTTGGGGGTTCGATCCCTGGTCAGGAATCAACCAGTGAATGCATAAATAAGTGGAACAACAAATCTCTCTCCCTTCCTCTCTCTAAAATAAAAAACAACAAAAAACAATGCACCAAAACAGCAGGGAGAGAATGCAGAGATGGCAACAAGTTACCAGAGTCCTGTTCTCTTGCCTTTGGCCTTGAGATGCTGTGAAAGCACGAAACCACACACTTGTTAATGAACAAGCCTGCGAGAGCACCATGAACCTGGGCCTGCGTCACACGCTGGTTTCATAAAAGGCGAGGGACTGGTGGGGGTGGAGACTGGACTCCCCGTGACCACTCACTGGCCTTAGAAAAGCCTCCGCTCTCTTCCACCGGGGAACCATCTTCTGGGGCTGGACTTCTCTGTATTTACCCATCTCTCCCTGCAAAAGGCTGTGGGCTAACATCGGGTCTGCTTCACCTCAAGGCAGAGGGCACCCCGATTCTCGCTGTTTGAGCAGCTATTAGAGATTCTTCACCAATGCAGGATTTGTGATGCAAACACCCGCCAGCCAGCCAGGAACTTCAAGGGCACCACTGTGTTGCCTCCTCTCCCCTGAAATCTGCCAACAGTGACCATGCAGGACCTGGACGCCACCCTAATGGTGAAATCCCGATGCTCTGCTCCGTAAGTGAGCAGACGTCTGCTCCTGCAGGCCAAGCGTTTCCCGTGGTGACGGAAAGGCCTCCACCACCTGGAGGGAAGGCCGCAGGAAAGGCCAACAGGAAAGGTGCAAAGAGGGTGGTGACTCCATTGTCTTTTACCATCACCACTGGAGACCAACATCAACAGCCTAGATGAAGGCCTGTTTTAAGCAACCTGCCTAAATTGTCCCACTGAGAGACCTTCCTCATGATACAGTCATGCACGTATCTGAAATATCTGTTGAGTGTGGGTAGACAGCAGGTAGTTTGCAGGACAAAGCTGGGGTCCTCTCAGTTTCCAGCCCAGTGGGCAGACAGACGGCAGGCACGCCATGGTGCTGGAATTCTGGACGTCACCATCTCTGCACAGTAGTTCCCTGACCAGGCTGACGTGAGAATCAATCACTTGCACCCCTAGAAAGCTTGTTCCAACACCCCCTGGGCTGGGGCCCAGTGACATGCATTTTACCAAGTTCAAAAGGTGATCTTGACATAATCCGAGTTTGGGATCCAAGGCTAACGGGGATGGGAAGCTGTCTTTTTTCTGGATACAATGGAGGATTTAAAACTAGAGCAAGACTTGATCAGACCTGCACGGCAGGGGTGTAGAGGACAGCTCAGTGGGAGGCGGCACAGTGGAGGTGAGCAGGCAGGAGGCTGGGGACAAGGGGGCGCTGTGGGGCTCTCTCTCTGTGTGAAGCCTTATCCCATCCCTCCCTGGGTCAGGGGCTGCGTGCACCTTCCATCTCTTTGTAACTCCCAAACTGCTCTCCATGGGGAGGCGCGACAGTGTGAGGGTAAAGGGGGCATGGGAGCTGGAACCAGGCTGCCCAGGAGGCCTTGGCTGAGCTAGCCCAAGTGCTTGAGGTTAGGGCTAGGGTCCCTTATGTAGTACCTGCATCGTGGGGTAGTGAGCATTCAATGAATTAATTCATACCAAGTACTCAGCAGCAGTTCCTGGCACATAATAAGTACTTAAAGAGTGCCAGCTGCTATTGTAATTATTATTATCATTACCGCCCCCCTAAACTCAGTGGGTGAGACTGTCATCCTATATGCTGTGTAAGTCCTAGCAGGTTTTTTAACAACCAGACAAACCCACGTAAAGTACAAGATCCTGTTCTATTTAGCTGGGCACTAAGCTGTCTCCTCTAACCCTCTAAGAAACGGCTCCTGGAGTGATGAATTTATGAGTCTCTATCCCAGCACCCCCTCCCCACCAAACACCCATATGCACATTTCCTGCTGCTTCTTTGCAGATATACTACCTCCAGAAGCCATTACTTTACCTGGGCAATCACTTCTCACTCTTTCCCTATATTGGGCACGAGCAGGCTGTGTGATGTGTGACCCCAAAGAGATGAACCAGCTGCCACAAGATTCCTGATGTCATTTCACTGTAGCCTACTCTGAACTCAGGGACTGCATAAAAGACTTGCCAGACTGAAATGTGAAGGAAATTTCCCAGATATTTTACACTGCCTGGGTCACCAACTTGCAGAACTGCAATCACGTGCCTGCCGTGAGAAAAATAACACCAATGCAGCCACTTCCAGAAGAGTTGGAGCTGCCATACTGAGGATGTGCCCTGTGCATCCCACTCCTCGAAACTTTGGAAGGTTAAAACTGGGCAAAATAACCTTTGGTCTGGGCTAAGCCAGCACCATACTCCAAACAACCATTTGCAAAACTAACAGGAAAGCGGACATGACTAGAAGACTGAAAACTAAAGATAATCTTCAAAAAATAGCATCACGGCCTGGCTGGCGTGGCTCAGTGGTTGGAGCATTGGCCTGTGAACCAAAGGGTCTCAGGTTCGATTCCCAGTGAAGTGCACGTACCTGGGTTGCAGGTTAGATCCCTGGCCCTGGTTGGGGTGTGTGCAGGAGGTGACAGACGGATGTTTCTCTCTCTCTTTCTCCCCCCCTCCCACTCTCTAAAAGTCAATGGAAAAAACATCCTTGGGTGAGGCTTAATAACAACAAAACAGAATTAGCATCACTATATTGGCTTATTTGCACCTATAGAAATCCCTTCTTTAGCTTATTAACACCCACAAAAATTCCTTCCTTCTACTGATGTAATTGTTTCCCTTTCCCATAAAATCCTAATCAGAACACTCTGGGTTTCTGCCTGAATCAGTGCTTCAGACAGCTATTTTGCATCTCAAGTAAGAGAGGCATTCTTGTAGCCTCTCACTCTGGCCTCACCAAGTACTTATTTACTTCAAGGCCATCTGATAGTTACTCGTTTTTACTTTGATAATTTTAGATTTCCTTAAACTTTCTGATTATAAAGTCATTTTAAAAGCTAAGCTGGAAGCTTAGTTTCAGCCTTCTGGTTGTGCAATGAAACAGAAATAGATCTTAAAGGAGATGACCAAAAGCGTATCTAAAAAACTTTTTTTGGCTGTCTCATTAAAAAAAAAAAGAAATAAAAGCCTCACTTCTAAAGATCTTCCAAAACAGGTCCTTAAGAATTAAAATGAAACATATTAACAATGATTTTAAGCATTCTACCTCTTTTGTATTTTCTTTGGATTAAAAAATTAAATCAAATTTCTGTTTTCCTCACAAAAATACTTCATGAATCTGGACTCTACTATTTAGCAATAATCCTGATAGGTCTAGGCTGAAATTGATTCCCATACTATCTAAATGCAAGAACTTATTTAAAATTAAACAGTAGGGGGAAGGGTTAAACCCCTTTGGGAACTGAAGGGAGCCAAGTTTGCCACCCCAAAATATGCCTTTTGGGATATTCATTTTAAGTTGGTTATTTTTAAGAAACAAAACATTCAGGGAATACCTTTGACCTTCCCCCAAACTGCCTAAAAGAATTTAGATGGAGGACCTGCTCCAGGAAGGGAGATATCATAGATCTCTCTAGTTTAATATGAACTAGTGTGGCAGACAGGGAGGAATTCAGCAAGACCCACTGATCAAAGTCTCCTGGTTAAAGGCGGCCAAACATTTGCTTTAACTCCATGTGGACTGCCTTTTCCCTTCTAAATCAATTCCAAACCACAACCCCTCTTGGTCCTTAGCTCAGGATGGATGGACTCTAAGCCTCAACTGCCTGATTTGTCCTTGGGTCTCAAGGAGCCTACCCCTTATGTACATATGTAATTAAATTCACCATTTTCTCCCGTTAAACTGTCTTATGTCATTCTAATTATTCAACCAGCTGGAAGAACTAAGGGGGACGGAGAAAATTTCCACTTTCCAGTACTGTGGTTATGTAAGTGAACGTCTATTTTTAGGAAATATATATTGAAGTATTTAGGGGAAAAGGGACATCATGCTTGCAGCCTCCTCTCGGATGGATCAGAAAAAAGTTAAAATAAGGGAAGAGGGAAGGAATGATGAAAATGTGCTAGAATTTTGACATTTGGGGAACCTGGGTGAAGACTATGCGGGAATTCTTTGTACTTTTCTTGTAACTTTTTGTAAATCTAGAATTATGTAAAAAATTTGAAAGAATACTATATAGATTGTATATAGTATATAGTTGCTTTTTTCTAAAAAGCAACAGACCACTCGATAAGTAAAATATAACTCAAACCTCTGAAGCTCTGTATGCTTAACTACTTCTTAAACTTGACATATAACCTACTCTATAAATCCAACTAAGATAAGCCTTACCTGACCTTAACTCGTCTTTCTCAAAGAATGAAAGTAAGAAAAGAGCACAATGCACAGGAGCCTTTGGAGGGGCTTTGGGGGGATTACACTCATCTCCCTAAAGCCTCTTCAGGTTTGGGGTCACCCCGCAAGTGGGACATACAGGAACTTTTGTGTTAGATTTTAAAATATTGGTGATTTTGCTTTACAAAAGTTCCCTTTGAAAAATACAATTCCTATTAGCAAAATGAGTTTGGTTAAGTCTAAGTTAACAGAGGGTCCCTGTGAACTCGGGGAGGGCAAGGACGGCGTCCGTCTCACTCACGGGCATTTCCAAGCACCCGCACTGTGTCTTCAAGAGGCGGCGGCCGAGTGAGCAGCAGGTAGGCGTGAGGCAGGCATACCTGTACCCAGTCTGCAGTTTCGCTTTACTTCCTTTGACCAATTTCTTGGTCTCAGGATGGTGTGGTGGCCCCTTACAATGAACTGTAATTTGTTCACAGCTGTGTATGTCTTTGCTAAGATTTTTGTATAATCTTCTAGCAAGATCTTGAAAAATCACTTTTCAAACGAAGTGCTTCTAAACTGTTCTTAGCCACCCACTTTTCCAAGTCTTGGTAAAATGCCTTTTCATAGACCAGATGACTCTCTTGAATGTTGGCTATACATGAAGTGGTGGTATCTGAATCCCTGGCAGTATTCTACACACCAGTAAAGCAGTGTGGAAGATAAAACAGTAGTGATAAAAAATAAAATGCTCCAGGCTCTCCTATGTATCTTTCAAAGGAAATGCATAAAAAAGAGAAAACTCAGCTAAACAATGGAAAGCATTCTCCTTGCTGGCCAGAAAAATGATTTATTGTTCCTCTAACACATTGCCCAGCTGCAAACTTTCAATTCTTGGGAACACTCTGTCTACTGGGACTGAAAGGGACTTCAGGATACTTTTAAGGTTCCTCTACCTCCTCCATTCTTGCTTTCAGTCCTTTGGAAATCTGGATTAAAGGGAGGAGTAGAAGCCTAGTCAAGGGCTGGCGTGGGAAGTACAAGGCCCAAGGCCAGACCTAAGCCCAAGGCAATTCCAGTCAGCCCACCTCTAATATGTTTATTCAGGAGAACTCCGGTTCAAACCAACAAACCAACAAACCAACCAACCAACCAGGATGAAAGTTGAAAGGGAGAAAAGACCAAGGTGCAACAAAGCCAGAGGAGGAAGGAGGGGTTATCAGTTCAGTCTGGATGCTGGGCAGGTCCCGCACCAGCCCCAGGCTGCCTTCATCATCAGCTCACAAGGAGAAAGGGCGAGAATGACCACCAACCCATTATTATTACTACATGCCAGGAGCCAAGCCGGTATTTCAGATAACAGAAGCCATGGTTGACCTGCAGGGACGGCTAACTCAAACTACAACACCGTGCCAAGTGCATTACAGATCGCATCTCGGTTCCTTTTCAACAACCCCATGAAGTAGGCTTTCTTATTTTCTTGATTTGCAGATAGAGGCACTAAGGTCTAGAGAGCGCAAATAACTGCCTGAGGTCACTTCATAAGTTGTAACATCACATACAAACAGTCTGATTCTAAAGCAATGTTGTCTGTTGTGTGTATGGAAAGGGGGTGGGAGGGGGGCAGTGATCGCAGATTCCTTGAAATTCTGATAAAACCTATATAACCCTGCTAAGAAAAAATGAAGATGTATAAACATACAAGTTTAAAGGATTCAAAAAAATGTACTCAGCTTGGAAAGGAGGGGAAAAAATGCCTTCTGAACTCAGTGTCAACCAGATGATTCTGGCACACCAGACAGCACGAGACAGGATTGAACGTTAGCTGTGTCAACACAATCTGAGAAATGGGTCCATCACCACTAAAGCCAAAAAGGGTGGGGAAGTAGACAGAGGCTATTCTTCACTGTCTTGGGGAGAAAGGGACCCACTGGGTGAGGCTGACTGCTAGGGAATCAGAAATTTTGGAATATTAATGGGGTGATGTCATTAAAACTTTCCGATCAAAAACCAAAATTTTCTTGTTCAGACTCGGCACTTGCTCACAAACTATAGGTTATAATTTGGCCCCGTGTTGGCCTCTCCCTTCCAGAGGAAAACATGCTGGTTGTGTGATATGTGCGTTTGCCATTTTAAATGAGAAAGCAGGGCCTGGGTGGGGGTTCAGAATGAGTGGCCCCAAGATGTGTCTCTGTGGTATGCAGACTGTTTTGAGCTAAAGGCAACTTTAACCTCAGAAATTTCAAGAGAAATTTCTGCCCCTCCCTTAACTACCTAGAATTTGAATTGGGGGCCTTAGATCACCTCTTTTGGCCATCTAAGGCAGGGCAAACTCATTTCTCAAATATTCACTCTTCTTGTCCTGCAATGACCCTTTGAAGCCCCCCAAGTGCATTGCCTCATCCCTCACTCAGTGTCTCATACACCCACGTTCCCTTTCTGTCTCTGAGCCTCTCGTGCATGTGGGGTCTCTGACTCTCTCATGTACATGGGGTTCCCATACACATGTATGTATTAAATTTGGTGATTTTCTCTCATTAATCTGTCTCATGTCTATTTGATTGTTAGACCAGCCTCAAGAACCTTGAGGGTAGAGGCAAATTTGTGCCACCCCCACACCTGGTCATACATCTCCTCCTGTGTAAACTCACCTCAAAGATGGACATTCAGTGACTGAGAAAAGCATAACTGCAGCCTGCGGGGCTGGGTTGGAGGTGGTGCCATCTACTTCCTGCCAGTCAGCCAGCCTTCCTCCATATACACCGTGACTCTGAACTACCTTCCATTGACTTTTTATTGTGAGAAACACAAGGTCACTGTCCTTGAGAAAGTCAGTCTAGTGCAGCAGTTTCCAAAGTGTGGCCTGAGGACGTTGGGGGGCTATAGTCAAAATTACTTTCATCATATTAAGCCATTATTTGTCATTTTCAGTTCCTCATGAGTGTCCAGAGGCTCTGACATGTGTGTTATCACCAGAGAGCAGCTGTGGGAATCCAGCCGTCTCCCATTGACCCGGTTTGCAAAAAGTGTAAACAATGCCACCTTCCTCACCAACTTCTTTTGGAAATAGTCATAAAAATATAGATATTATAATGGGTTATTTTAAAACAAACAAATATATTTTCAAATTTCTTGGTCTTATTTCTGATACAGTAAATATCAACAGGTATAAAACTCCACATAAATAAAAGCTCTTTGTGATCCTCAATAACGGTAAGGGTGCAGAGGGGTCCCAAGACCAACCGGTTTGAGAACTACGGCTCCAGTGGCCCCAGACGGGGTGCGAAGGAGCCTCTACAAACTCATGCTTCCAGAATGTCCCACAAGCCAGCCTCCCACTGGGAGACCCAGGGCTTCTCCTGAGTACTGTCTGTTTCCACTTTGGTCCCCACGCCCAGGTTTCCCTTCATCTGGTCTCACCTTTACTTCCATACAGTTCTGGAGGCAGGTCATATGGCACAGGGAAGGATGCTGTTGGCTCCTGGCTGCCCGAGAAGAATTTCTGCTTCACTCTGAAGCTGTCCAGGCCCTGCAGACACAGAGGGATCTATGATGGCTCCCCATTCTGTGAAAACGACAGATCTTTCTGACGCTCACAACAAAATTCAAGTTATCTCAGAGCTATTTTCAATGTTTGATAGGCCAAACATATTTACACCCCCGCCTCAAATTATTTTTTCCTAAAAATAAGAGAGGGTCAAATTTCAGAAATTAAGTTAAAGTTTGCAAAAGTTTAATAAAGGATATAAAGATGCAAGAGAAAAACAACTTTGGACACTACAGCCCATTTCAGCTACCCGCTCTGTAGTTTGCAGTGTGTGTTTAGAAGACACTGTATAAAAATATCTCAGGATGCTTTCAGCATTGCTATAGTAACAGGCTGCTCGCACTGGTGTAAGACGACGACAAAAGCTGCTTTTATGTACATGGAAACCATTCCAATATAATGCGATAGAACAGAAAAATGAACTCTTCGAGAACCACTGAAATGGAAGGTTTATTCCAAGAACTTGAGAATAGGGTGTTAACTCTGGATCTTAATCAGGGTGCGAGTTCAGGTTCTGGTTCTGCGTGGAGGCCGATGGACGTACCCGCCACTTCCCTCTAGTGCGGGGCCTGCACAGGAGTGCGGATGCTTCATACCCTGCCTGTGTCCTCCCGACTCCACACGTCGATCATCTCCCAGGTCCCTTCCAGGATTAGCCTGACACTTTGTTTGCAGGTCTGTCTGTATGTCTCTCATTCCTTCTGTTCACTCATCCAAATAATCCACCTTTTCTATCTTAAATACTCACATATCAAACAGCACTAATGTCTTAGGAGCCCAAAGAGCTAGGACTACAGCTCTTCGCCTTGGTGATCACATAACCTAGTAGGGAGGCTGGTCGTGGGTACAGGACAGGAGACACACACTGGGGGTTGCAAGTGAACCAATACAGAAGAGGAGGGCTGGGGACGCTGCAGAGAAAACAGCCAGACAGGAAAGGGTTTTGACTGGGAAGCAGCGCGAACCTCTGTGGCTGTAACTGGGCCCACCCCCTGGCCAAAGTGACTCGGGATGGGCATGTGGCCCAAGTCAGAGGTGGCGGGAAGAGACCATCTTCCTCCTGGGAAGCTCATTAGTAAGGTGTGAGCCTTGAGCTGCTGGACGCCCGCACTCCCGTCAAACCGCATGCCCAAAATATGGCCTGAGCCCGCTTTCAGCGCTGCCTGCACAAGGGGCCTGCCCTCTGTTTGCCTTTTTGCTCGTGCTGAGTTGACTGTCCACCACTTACCACCCAGAGCGTGATAAGACCCCAGTTATAGGGTGCAGCCTTGACTCTGATGAACAGGGAGGAGCTGCAGAAGGTTTTTGCACAGAGAAGTCCCACTTGAAAGGCAGACTGTCAGGCTGGAGAAGGACTAGCCTTGCTGCGGCCGGAAAACTCGAGATGGACTAGCAGAGAGTGATGAGGAAACAATGTAAACGGCACACAAACGAGGTGAGTATGGATGAGAGTGGGGTCAGTGGAAGCAGGAAAAGTTAATAAAACTAAGGGACCTATGAGGGTAGAGGAAGAAGGGGCCAGGAGCCGGGGCACCTGGAAGGGCCCTGCAGATCTCCTCTGCCCCACACGTCCTCCCACGCAGCACAGGGCTGCTGGGCCACCGCCACAGCCAGTACCAGTGTCTCTGCCCACACCTACCTTCCACATGTGGATCCGAGGAGAATCTTAACAATCTCTTCCTTATGTACGTTATTTATTTGCTGTGTGACTCTAGGTCAGTTACTTAACCTTTCTGGACCTTGGTGTCCTCATCTATTAAGTGGCTATGGCGATGATAAGTTATTTACAAAGATAACTGGCATGTGGATATAAATTAGTATAACATAAGTATATTCAGGGTGTTCTCTGTGATGTCATGACTCGTATTTTGCAAAGGAGGAAACAAATTTGAGGGTTAAATAGTTGCCCAAGGCCGCAGAGTTATTATGTGGCAAGGAGGGAATCAAACCCTGCCTTTCTAATTCTTGGTCCTAAGTTCCTTCCACTAAATAAACAAAAAGTTTCATACTCACCCACCAGGAGCCACAACAAAGGAAGAATTCCTTGCAAATCTAAGAGGCAACATTAAGGCAGGAAGTCAGAATGTGCTAAATTCTGGAAACCTTCGTTCTTGACATTTTTAAAAAGAAGGAAGCCAGAAGCTGGAAGTGATGCCAATTTAATGACTATTAAATAGTTTATGGAGCGCCGGGTAAAAATGACTCCCTCTTCTTTCGCTCCTGGCTTAGCTCTGTGATTTTCAAATGCATCCTCGCGAAGGATTAAGGGTCTTCAGGCCTGGACCTGGATCTGGCTCCATTTCACGGTATCTGACTTCACATACGAGAAGGTCTGAGCCATTCACGTCTGACAGGAAAGCAATATGCCCTTTTAAAAATGCCATTTCTGATCCAAATTCTAGGGTATCACAACTATATAAAAACAGTACCAATTTTCCCTTCAATCTGGATGTCAAACAATTCGAAGCTGTCTTCTAATGATCATTATTTACACATCACAGTGGTATCGCTCGGCATTTTATGAAACACAGAAAGGCACCCTTCCCAGGCTTGGATACTTAAAAGATGGTTAAGACAATACATTTATAAAACACCGGGTGAAAGGTGGACACGTATCACATAGAAATTACTAGCTTCTCCCTTTGTGGCTTTGGGAGTAAAGGCGCTGCTGATTGCTGTGATGGATGAGGTCCAGCAGTTTGCTTAGCTGTCAGAGAGAACAAGAAATGTGCCCAGATTTCAGTCAGAGACGTGACTTATTTTTTAGTTCCATCCGAGGAGCATCCTCCAGCAACAGAACCTTGTGCACTTTCCTGGGTAAAGCAGTAGTGGCAGCTGAACCTTCTAGAAGGAGTGCACTTACCCAAAGATGGACTAAGTAACAAGGAAGTAGATTACAGGAAGGTGGCTGTCTTGTCCTTCCTACAGGTCAGTATACGATCATCAGTGGGAAGTGTTTCCAGCTGGGGGCTTAGGAGACATTTCCAGGAGAATAAACCCACATGACATCATCATGGCTGTGACGTCAGGATTCTCATTGAGGCTTGGTCTCTGCCTTGCACCTTGCTGAACCGTGTGTTGAACTGCTGTTGCTGAGACTGCTAATGTAACTGCAACCTGCGCTCAGTGCTGGAAAGGTACCAGGCACCACCGTTAAAGCTCCACAGATCACAAATCTTAATTTCCAAATGATGCTGCTCTGTCCCCATTTCACAGCTGGGAAAAAGGAGGCCTACAGAAGGAAAACAACAGACCCAAAGTCTAAGGGCCTGTAAGCATGAACCCAGCTCCACTCTCTCTCTTTCTGGCTCCTCTAGATCGGATGCCCCTAAATCGTCGACCTGTGTCACTGTGGGAGGGTTCTTTTTCTTGGTCCTTGGCACCTCTCCATGTGTTTGTCTACACTCTGTCTCTTTCCAAGTTACAGCAGAGCCTCTGAGGCAGAGCAGTGGCCCACGATCGCACATGGCAACGTGGCAAGTGCTGCCACAGCCCACCTCACCTGTACACTAACGAGCACTTGAGGGTGAGGGAGCCCCAGGTGTCAGGAAGGGGTGGGAAGCACGCTGGTGCCGTTCACAGTGGACCTGGATGCCACACGCAGGACTCTGGACACCGTCTTGAGGGCCAAGGGGAGCCACTGAAGGTTTACGGGTAGAATTAGGCTGTAGCTCAGATGGGAAGGAAGGGAGAGGTGGGATCAGAAGACAATGACCCACAGCAGCAGAAGAAAATGCCTTGACAGGACAGATGGCAGTGGCAACTGGGTTTGATGGGTAAGGGGAGGAGTATGAGAGGAAGTAACAGAAGACCCGGCTTTATCTGCTGAGTGGTTACAAAGAAATCACTTGCAACGGTGTCGCCCAGCCATGGCCTCCTGGAAACCCTGAGAGCCCCTAACAGATGGGCTGAGCCCAAGGCAGGTCCTCAGAGGTGGCAACGGGAAGTAAAGGGGGGCTTCTTTCAGCCAGAGCCACAGTTAGGACGATATTGCCGTTTTTGCAACAAAAGCCAATAAAACAGTTGAACCAGAACAGAGGAAAGAGAAAGTAGAGATTTGGTCGAAGCCTTTTTAATTCTGCTCACAGAAAAGAGAGAACCTGCCATCTTGGGGGCAAGTGAGCCTGGGGCTTCGAAAGGGCAGAGGTGGCTCGCGGTCCCGAGAGGGATTCGCAGACTGCCTTTGGGGGAAACGGTTCTGATTATGTGCGTTCCCAGAGGTAGGAGGAATTCTAGCCACGAAATGCTAGGCAGGCTCGAGTCCAGGGCACAGACAGCACCAGACAAGGTGTGTGAGCAATAAACACCAAAACGCATGGAGTGCAAGGGAGAAACACCTGTATGTCCGATACACTCACAGATGCCTCAGGGTTTGGAGGACAGCTACTGAGCCTTGGAATCACTGATCTTTCCTATATTAAGATTTCCAGGAGCGAAATGAGGTAGCATACTCTAAAAGTTAAATACACCTACACTAAAGGGACAACCCAAAAACATTATATACTTGGTGTGGAGGAGAAACTGTTCCATGACACGATCCCTGTCTGTCCCACAGGCTGGACCTGGGCCAGACGAAGGGTGCTTTCTGCAAACCCCCTTGGAGACTGTCTGGTCATAACTGATGTTCACCCTGACATAAATCAGCCCCCTCCCATGCCTCCTGCTGTGTGCTGGTTCCTGGAACAGGCTGTGACCTGGTCAAGCATGTAAAGCATCTCTTGTAGCTGGCGGCACACACGTGCTGGTACCTGTGACTGTCCCCCTTTACTCCATGTAATTCTTCGGTGCTTGCCAAGTGGCGCAGGGATCCATTTCGTCTTGCAGCTGCCCGAGACATGCGTCCTATGTAAGTTTCCCTTAATAGTCTCTCTTAATAACCGGACTGGAGTGGCCCATCCATTCTTCAGTCTTTCCCTGCCCTCTGCTTACAGAGGTACACTTTTAGTCTTGGGGCTTTTCCCTGGGTCTGCATGTATGAACAACTTGGTATTAGACCTCAAAAGAATAGTCTTTAAGTTAACAAACATTATTAAGCACCTACTATGTAGCAACCTTTGACATAAATCCCCAAAGCTCTTGAAAGCGTTTCTAATCAATGGAAAAGATACTAGCTTCATGCTCTACGGCAAGTTATATTGATCTTGAAATGATGTGTTCACTGATTAATTCATTTAAAAGAAGCAGAAAAATGTGAACATACCAACATTTGGTTATCAGGAACTTAGAGGCTTCCAGACTGATCCCAGAGGACTCAGATGGCATCTTTATTGTGAAAAGCGGGCTCTCCACCCACTAGTTTTAGGCCAGACTGAATGTCGCACTTCCCACAGCCACTGTTTCCTGAGTGACAGGTCCTCATTGTGGCTGTGGGGAAGGAGCGAGCTGCAGGTTCCCTCCAGATGGCTGCCCATGGGGTGCCTGAGACTGTGCCACTCTGGACACAGAACCTGACTGTGTGCTATGCTGGCCTCGAGTCAGCCTTCCAGAACACAGTGGTCAGGATGGCTTTCTGGTGAAGGACAAATGGGCAGCGCAGGCTGTTGATGGCTGAGAAATGTGGGTGTTTTGGACATGGAGTTCTGCCTAAGAAGCACAAAGGTGGGCTGATCTCAAGTGAGGAACAGAGTGAAGAAATAAAATAAAGTCACTGCAGTCAAGCTGTTCAATTACTAAAATCAGGTAGGCTGAGGCACAAGGAGATGATTCTATTCTTGTTTTAAAACTGTGGGAAGGTAAACTTTTGAACTTTCCAGTCTTGCACCAGTGCCTGGACATACATCAGACCTCCAGGTAACCCTCTGATTACCCCATGAAGGACTCACATGGCCAGACCACCCCCCAGCCATTACCCGGCCAGCAGACGTGGACCAGACCACCTGGAATCCATCCTGCAGACGCCAACATCAGACTGATAACCATCTTGGGCCACTCCTAGAGCTAAGAATGCACTTTTTATTATAAAAACTCAACTTTTTTCCCCCCTTCAGAACACTTCTGGGTTTCTGCCTGGCTGTTTCCATTTGCTAAGCCTCTTGAATGAATCTTCATCATTCATCTCTAGCAAAGCCTTCAGAACCTTTGAGTACGTTCAACACAAGAAACCAGATTCTCGATGATGTCCAGTCAGAAGAATGGCTACAAAACTGGGTATTAAGTAAGTCTATCTGGCAAACATGTAACTAAAAACATTAAAAGGCATGTCGTGCTAGTACTGAAGAGAGAAACCTAAAGGAAGGAAGGACATCAGCCTCATTTTATAACGAACTGCACTCTTGTCAATAACCACTTTAGGGTCATGACTGAATTAACACATCTATATGTCTGTTGGTTGTTTCTCTGAAGAACCCTGACTGATACAGGTGGGCCTGGCTCATAAGAAGGCTAGTCGCTCTGCTCAGCTGGACAAGAGGGGCGAGGAGTGAGAGGGAAGAGGCCAGGCCCGAGGAGTCAGGCTTCTGTCTTACAGGATTTGAGGCAGATGGGCGACAGGACTGGATCTGTGGTCTACAAAGACATCCTGGCAGCAGGGTGGAGGGCAGCTTGGAGGAGCCCGAGGGGAGTGGGGGAAGAGGCTACTGCAGCAGTTGAGGTGCCTTGGACACAGTGGCAGCGGAGATGGCCAGAAATGTCAGATTATCAGGCAGCATTAAAGAGTTAGGGATGACAAAGCTTGGTGATTAAACAGACATGAGGGTAAAAGAGAAGGCACAAGGGATGACTTTCTACACTGAGCCAGGACGGTGGGGTAAATGGTTACAGTAATTCAGTGGTAATCAGAATTTTATAATGGTGTGGCTTAAGGGATTAAGATGATTTTGACGACACCCACAATGAATAATATAAATTAAATTATAATCATCATTGGAGATGTTTCATAAGATTCAAATTCTCTGAAAATCGACCCGATGAGACCAGTAATCCTGCTTAAAAACCCAATGGCTGCCTATACCTGTGTGGGCAGTGTGTCCTGCTTGCCACTGTCCTCCAGGGGAGGCCTCCAACCCCAGGGCCATGGCTCACACCCCAGCTCCTTCCCAGGCACATCACATGCACCATTCTCTCTGGCTGGAAGCCTCATCTCCCTGACGATGGGTTAAGCTCATACTCATTTCCAAGACCACGGTCAAATGTGATCTCCTTAAAGAAGCTTCCCCACGTGCCCCAGGCAGATTACACGCTCCCTCTTCTCAGAGTCCATATATATATATGAAATGATGCCTATCAAAAACATATATATGTAATGTTTTCATTGATTTTCAGAGAGAGGAAGGGAATCATTAATGCGAGAGAAACATCCACTGGCTGCCTCCTCCATGCCCCCCACCGGGGATGGAGCCCGAAACCTGGGTATGTGCCTAATTGAACTGGTGACCTCTTGGTGCATGGGACTATGCTCAACCGCTGAGCCACACCACTGGGCTCAGAGTCCTTCTATTTTGAACACCCTATACCACTGCTCTGTAGTCAGTGTTCCTTAACGAGCTCCATGAGAACAAAGACCCGTACTCATTCCTGCTTCTGTCCAGGGCCTACCAAACAGGAGGCATGGAAGCCGGTGGAGCTGATCCGAGCCCCCGAGGTCACCCTGGCAGACAGAATGTTCAGTTCCAGGCTTGAGATACAGCGAGGAGGGAACGGCCGAGTCGTTCTGCTCAACAGCTTCTCTTTCACCGCCTAAGTGTCTCAGTCTGTACTTGAATAACCTCAGTAAAATGACAAATTAGCTCATGGCACAGAGCCTCGGTCTGCCCTCAAAGTCATAAATGTTAATTTTTGTGAAGGCCACGCCACAGTTGACTGGTTTTCCAGATGCTTTGCATGGCAATAAGTGACACAGATGTGACACAGCAGCTGAAGGACAAAGTCTCCTGTATTGCGAGAGCCCCTGACCTCCTCTGCAGGCTGATAGAGCACCCATCAACTCGCCCGTGGGTGGAGCCCTCAGGCAGCATCTACCACTGAGGCTGTCTTCTTGCTCACAGCAACCCCCCTTCTCTAAAATCAGACCTCTACGGGGGTGGGGGGTTACAGAGGCATGGAAGGCAGACCCAAGCTCGAGCAGACATTATAAACACAGAATGGCCGGCGACTGCATGGAGAAGCCCATCTGGGGGGTCACGCCAGTGGAAGCAGCCTGAGGGGTGTCTACTGCCGAGGCCCCAGAGATGGCCAGGCTCCGGGCCTCCCAGTCTCAGCTGCTCCTCTCTCCTTCTGAGCCCATGACATTCCCCCCTCCTGTGGGCTATGTGAGCTCAAGTTGGAGCCTGTAAAATGCAACTAAAAGAACACAAACACCCCTTACAGCCTCTGGGGTCTGCTCACTCAGGCCAGGCCCCTTCCTCACACATCTCAGCACCAGTCCGCGCCTGTGACATTTCTCGTACGAGGTGCCTGTTTGATTTGATGACCTTCTTGCCTAACGTGACTATTAGGAGGGCAAGGTCAAACACTTCTGTGCATGGTCCACACGCCCAACTTCAGCACCTTGCTCAGGTCATTTATGATTCACTGAGGGACATGGACGACCCATCAGCAAGGAGGATGACAAGACGGTGGCGGTTTGTGGGTCCTTATTAGTGTTATGAAGGAGGCCTGCTCATCTTGAGACCATCCAAGAACTGACTGTTAGAGAATCTGCTGTCTTCTCAGTATGTTAATCATATGGTCACTGGGCTGGGGCCTCGCTCTTGAATCTGATGGCACAGCATGGGGGAGAAGGGGTGGAATCTGTTTATATATCCCTGCCTTGTGTTTATAAATACCCGAACTTCTACTTCACCTACAATGAGCCACAGTGGGGCCCCTTCTTATTCCAAAAGTACAGATGTAAGTCTAGTAGAGATTCAGTTTGGGGATCTAAATGATTATGCCTATTTTCTCTCTATTAGCCTCCTCTAGGATGCAGTCAGAAATGACAGCAGAGGTAAAAACCAGTAGCTTAGAAGGGTCCTCCCTCCCATTATCATTTCACAAGGGATCAGATCAGAACATGAGAAAGAACTAGAATTTTGCAAATGCTGACAATGCCAACAGCAATGTGGAACTCAGTCCACTGTTTAAGTTATACCTGGAAGGTAACTCTGGCCTCCGCTCAAAGCTACAGTCACTATAACCACACCAAATTTCCGAATATCATTACTCTGGTGCTGTGAACGTAGAGTTCCCTTGAGACAAAGCTGAAAGATCCCAGGAAGGGCCAGTTAGAGCCTGAGGTTTGAGGCCGGACCGCACTCACCTGCAGAACCTGTGGGAAGCCACACACCTGTCTACAGAAAATGGGTGACCATCTACCTATAGGGCTGCAGAAGCCGAAACCTTCAGCTGTAAGCTGTGCTGGGATTCGGTGTTTGAGTCTGAAGGAAACAAAAAGTACTGTAACCTTACGACACTACCCTCAGGAGAGGCCTGACAGTTCTGTAGTAAGGCCCTCTGGGATGGAGAAGAAAAGGGTGGACAAAGATTGGCGAGGGGGGGGGGGCGAGCTCTCAGGAGTGAGGAAAGAAACCTCTAGGACTGCTGGGCAGGCGTTAAGGTGCTCACAGGCTATGTGGGTCAGGGATTAAGCCTAGGGACAAGCACACAGCACTCCCTGAGCTAATCTGATCCAGTCCCAGTGGTTTACAAAGAGCTGTATCGTGTGCATGTTTATCAAAACTCAACCCAGTAAGTGGTAAAAAAAAAAAAGAAAGAAAAACAAAGCATTAGCCATCTCATCGTGAGGGCAATTCTGACCAACGAGCGTGCCACCAACAAGTGTGCGCCCAGAGTGCCTGTGACGGGCGGGGATGGGAGGTCTCGGGAGTTGTGTGCCTCTTACAGTGGGAATGTCTGTGGTTCTAGTGTTTGGAGACACATAGGGCTTGTACAACCAAGTCCCTATATGAAAACCAGCCACTTTACCTGGGGTTTAGCTACAGACATGAGCTGGCTGTGCTGGACACCTTGAGATAGACAAGGCTTCTGACACAGGATTTTCCCAGGGAGCTTATCTGGGAGTCGGTCCATGTGCTCTGTGACACCCTGAATCCATCTCTGGCAGATGTCATGAACCTTCCTGCTGGCACTCATGCTATTGCTCTCACATGAGATGCCCATCCCTCTCCCTTGGCCCTAAATCTAAGCATCCTTTAACCCCCACCAGCCCTCCTGCTCCCAAAGGCATCACCCCAACCAAACACGTCTTGCATGTGGCTGAGTCATTGCTTTGGCGACTCATCACTTACCACCTTGTAATAAATCTTCACGTCATGTTTCATGACATTTATTTATTTATTTATTTTTAAATTTTATTATTGTTTAAAATAATACAGATGTACCTTTTTCTCCCCAATGATCCATTCTATCCCGTTCCTTCCCCCTCCCCAGTCCCTCTCCCCACCATTGTCCATGTCCTTGGGTTGTGTATATATGCACATAAATTCTTTGGTTACTCTCTCCCCCTCCACCCACTCGCCCTCCTCCATCCCTCTGACATTCATCAGTCTCATCTATGCTTCCATGCCATGACATTTATTTAAATATTGTCAATATCTTCCATCTCTAATCAGGTAAACTCCTTGACAGCAGCCATCTAGCTGCTCGTCAGCACAGGTTATCAGAGCACCTGGCTCTGATAACTCCCAGCCTCGGACGGGTCATCCGGACTAAGGAAGAAACCATAGAAACCCAATTCATTTCACATGTGACCAGTCAGGTAGGAAAAGTGTGAACTTACAAATGCCGACGGGAGGAAAAGGACCCCGAGCTCGTAGGAACGGATCATCAGCTGGGTGCCGCTTTTCTCTAGCGCTCCCCAGGCCGCCTTGGACAGGTTTGCACTGCAGGGACAAGGGGACAGGAGGGTCCGGCTCAGTGAGGTATGTCAGCTGCACAAGCGTCAATGGAAACCACGGAGGGCCGCAGTCAGGTTCATTCAGTTTCTGGCAGAGCTGCGCGTTAGTCCTAAAGATGCATCCAATTGCTAATCTGGGACAGCTTTACCCTCACCTGCGTTTTCCCGGGGGCAGCTATTAAAACAATTATCCTTCCTTAGGAAGATTTCTTTTTTCTCTGCAAACCCTTTTAATTTCCAAGACCCTGGTATGGCCAGGACGTTTGGTTTTGTTGTATAAAAAAGGAGCAATTAAGAAAAAATGACGTCAATATCACATTATATACTAGTATCAAGCATCGGCAGTCCTCTTTTTTTTTGCCTTTTGTTTTGGGCAGGTATGCCGATTTTGACTTTTAATCTACAGAAAAGCTCTGAGGGCACTAGGTTGGGACTGGTATCTAGAAAGAAACAGTGCACTCAGAATCATGTTTTATACGGGAACAGTCATAGATGCGGCTAAAATCACATGATGCAGTGGGAGGAAGGAGCCTCGGATCTGACCCGATGGGAGGCACCGGGGCTACGAGGACGCTCAGATGAAAGACGACAGACTGAGCTGAGGCCTCATTTCAGAGACTCTCTGGAAGCAAATGAGGCCAATTAATTAATGTAAACCCACTGCGAACACGTTCCTCAATTAGGCTCACCCAAATTCCGTTTCTTTTTAGAACATGGAGTAAAGCCTCAGCTATTCAGCCCCTTAGAGCTGGACCTCCTGGGTAACCGAGTACTTCAAGATTCATTCCCTGGGGCCCCGAGTTGTCTTCTGAACTAAGTGCAGGAACTGGTGGGAACCGGAGTCAAAGAGAAACAGTCACCAAGTAAGGTGAGAAAATGATAATCTCTTCCGGGCTCTATGGGAACAGACATGAAGGGTGAGAGAAATCAGAGCTAAGGAAACTCTTAACGCAATTAAGCTAACTTAAAAAGATAAAAACAAAGTGTATTTACAGATCTCCCTGCCTCCTTCAATGGACCTAACTAAGGACAGGGAACCTCTGATGCCCAAGGGCCACATCATGAACACCAAGGTCTGTGATGTGTCACAAACATAAAATGCAAACAAAGTGGAAGATGATAATGGTGTGGTGTTATGTGGTATTACATGGTATTACAACTCAGGGAATAGTTTCTTTCCAGTCCCAGGTGACAGCTTGCTTTTAGGCCTCTCGCCTGTTAGTAAAATAAGGTGACCTCCTGGGGCAGATACCGGTCTGACTGCAAAACCAACCAGTGAGCGTGAGGCGGAAGCAGTCTTCCTACAAACAATCTCCCCATTTCTAGATGATTGCTTTCCTGACAACTCCCTTGACTGGTCAGCATCTTACCACCACGGGCCAGAGGTACTTTCCAGAAGGCTCGCTCTCCCTCTCTCCTAATTAGTTGTGTTTTCCTCAACATTCCAGGACGTGAGGGCAAACTCCAAAGTAAAGATCAACGGAGTCCATGAGGATACCTCTTCAGGCGGTTCCCCCAACCCCTCTCTGTATTTAGCTTCTAACAGATTTCTAAGCACTGCAAACTCTACCCTGAATCTTGAGACCAGAAGTCACCTGTAGGCTGTCTAGGTGATAAATCAATATGCTTGGAATAGAACCTTTCATAAGTTTTTATGCTCTGAATACACTGTGGGTCACTGGCTCCTGGGGCAATCAGGACACAGGGTATATATCTCCACACTCTGCTGTGTGTGGTGGTGTGAACAGACATCTACAAGTGTCTCTCCTGAGGCACAGTGAGGGACACCACAGAGCTGCTTACGACAAGTTCTTTTGCTCCCAAAACTCCAAAGGAGTTCCCGCTTCTCCTCTCTGCCACTCAGGAACCACGTCCACCACCTGTGCTTCCAGCTGTGGCCACTGCCACTATTTGAGCCCGTTCTGCCATGCTGCTGCTTCTGCCCAGTCCTCTGGTTTCTGTCCCCTGCTGGACAGGGCTGCTCTCTCCCTGCAGTGCTGGGGTTTATTTTGTTGGTGCTGAATGAAGCTTCATCACCAAAGGCGGCTGGGGTATTTAATTTACTTTGCATTGTTCGGGATATGGAACGATTCTGTATGTTGGAGGATTCCAGAGGGCAGGGTTCTGGATGTCCAAAGCAAGCCATATTATTCACCGGAAACTGCCAGGCCACTAACAGTCACAATGAAGCAGACAGTGGCTTCTGGGGGACGGTGGGTGGCAGTCACGGTGCAGTCAGACAGAACCACTGGAGGGGTATGGGGGGGTGCGCGCACACACGTGTGTATGTGTACATAAAGATACACAGAGGAATCTGACATGTAACCACGGGAGCTGGGTAAGCAGTCTCTCTCTGTAATGCTGCCGTCTCTGCCCTGATGCCGGAGCTTTGCGTCTGCAGGGCAAGCAGAAGCTAGGGCAGGACGGAAAGCGAGTGGAGGAGAGCAATAAGCAACTCGCTGAGGCCACAAGCACGGACTGAAACCACGCCACGGGGTGCTGCCTCTGGCAGGGGGAGTGTGGTGTCCTGCAGAAGCCAGGCCCTTTGCCACAGAGCTAAACACACTCCTGGTGAGGCCGGTGCTTAGAGAGGCAGGGCCAGCAACTACAAGCCCAGCTGCTGCCTCAGGCCAACAAGGTGAGCCAGCAGCAAGTAATGACGTTATAAAAACAGCTGCTGCTCTGTGTCCGTACGTTCGTCCTCCAAGTCTCCACAAGAATCTCCTTTGGGGCCTATCCTCACTGAAACATCCAAGAGAGGGGATTCTGGAGATATGGTCAGGCCAGGCAAACTGATACTGCATAGCCAGGACAGGGTGGGTGCTTTTCCTGAGCGCCCAGCTAAGCTGACCAATGAATGGTTAATTATCCAATTGGCAATATAGGCCCCTAATGATAGGGAGCTCCCCTGGTGATAGAGGACTGTCACAGCTTGCCACTGCGGCTGCTAATTAGACACCTGATCTTAGTCCATAACATGGAAATGTCGCGAAGTTTAAACCTTTCATTGTAAATTTAAACTAATTTATGACAGAAAGTTCCTAAAGGAAAGCTCAAGTAAGTAGAGATTCTACCTAAGGTACGTGGAGAGGGGAGGCCTATGCTGAGGAAAGATCCCTGGACCCCAGGTCAGGAGAGAGGACTTTGTCCCTGCTTCCCCAGTAACTGCGACTCTCTAAGGCACTCTTCTTCCCAGGCCTCAGTTTGTCTCTGGAATGAAGGGTTTTAGCCAATGAGACCAAACATCCCCTTCCAGACCCTAGTCTACAGTGATGAGACGTCCATACTCACATCTAACCAGATGGCGCCCTCCACCCACGCATTACAATGCCAAAGACAAAATCCACTATTGCCACTGGGAACTCACAGCCCAGGAGTGTTCATTTGAATGTTCATGATAATATGTTGGGAAACAGCCACGCAAGGAAGGAGAGGGGAGTGATGAAGGCGACCTCTGGGCCAGACTCTGCCACCTGCATCTTTAAAAGTCTGCCGCCTCCAACCCTGGCCTGCGCAGCTGTTCAAGCGGCTGACTGGGTTTACTTTTAAGATTTTCTTGGGAGGTGTACGAATTCCCAAGATGACTGCTGCTATGGGAACGTGTGTCCAGCGATAGAACATTTGTTTTCATCGTAGGTACTTAATCTAGGCAGCAGCTGCACAGTGTGCAGAGATGACTAAGACTCAGCTTACAGCCGCACATCCGGGAGGACCGGGCTGGGGGAGCAGACGCGTCCACAGACAGATGCATGGGACAGATGCTGCAGCGGATCTGAGGGGAGATGGAGCCTGAGCAGCTGGGGAGACGGGGAGGGAAATGGTTAAGGCTGAGGCTGCTGTCACCCCTGCCGACACCCCACAGAAGTGTGCCCGTCACACACTCACTGCCATTCTGTTACCTTCCCCTCTGCTTTAGGTTTCCCTGTGCTACTGCCCTGGGGCTCTGCTTCCTTCTATGCAACAAAAAAAAGTTTCACGAGTAATATGGAAAGACCCTCACTGTAAGTATTCAAGTCGTATACACACAACCATAACCTTTCATTCTAATGGATTCTGTCAGTTTCCCTGAAGACAGCTTTCCTGTTCAGACAATCACCAATGGCGTGCAAGACCCTCCCCTTGGATCCTTGAGACACAGGTTGATAGTATCTACAAAAATATTTGCTAATCTAACAGGCAAAATATAGCTCATTTAGATTTGACTTCTCCGACTATTCAGAATTTTTAACCGTATTTACTAGATATCTATGTTTCTCAACTCCGTGAATTATCCACTTTAAAACTATGCTATTTGTTTATTGACATGCAGTGTGCACTGGCCGCCTACTGGTGCTCTAACAGAGTGCCACAGATTTAGCGGCTAAAGAGAACACAATTTTATTACCTATGTCCTCTCCCTTGGGGACTTTTCCACTCACCAAGTGTAACTATTACCTTGACAAGGATTACTCCCAGGCTTCTCCTGCTTTGACCTCTCATTGAATTTCCAAATGGGCATCTCTAAACCCAAGTGGGAACGCTCTACTGGAATATCACGTCACCTCAAACCCAACACTCCAAATAGCAAACCTACCAGCATGCCTTCCCCTGAGAACCAGCTCTCTCCTCATTCCCTCCTGTCCACAGTCTCATTCGGTCAGGCTCAGAAATCTCAGGCACCTTGGACCTATCTGCTCCACAGGCAACCACATAAAGCAGACACTACACTATTTTACTCTTGTAAGTCCTTTGTATTTCCAATCAGATCCCCTACTTCAGCCCTTTTCTCCCCAGACTCTAGATCCAAATGCACTGCCTCTCTGGTTTCTCGGTCTGTGTCTTGCTCCGTGGCTCTCAGCATCAGCACGTCCTTTCCATTTAAGCACCAGGTAAATGCACTGCCTAGCACTTAGACCCTCTGCAGCCTGACCACAGTAACACTTTTCAGTCTCTCTAACTGAACTGCTTTACTGACGGCCTCCGCATCTCTGTAAATATCATTTCCTCGTCCACAGTGCCTTCCACCCTGCCCACCCCATGGCCGCATGAGTCCTCTCCTCCCCCGCAGGCCCCGTATCTCTTTCAAGAAGCTGCCTGTGGAGATTCCAGCCCACAGATGTCTCCCAAGCGAATCCTGCAGATGTCATGCAAGCAAGAAACATGTGATTAATTCAAGAAAAGAGACTAACATGCAAAGGCGTAGAAGATACAATTTATCAAAAGTATTTGTTAATTATGGTTAGGGAATTAAAAACTTTAAAATCACGAATCTAGAGAAAATGTCTAATTGTTGACAAGCACAAAAGGCACACAAGGGTAAGTGGGTGAGAGCAAAATCTGAGCTTGCACACGTGTGATGACAATTAGGGCCAATGCTGCAGATCTCAATATGGTAATGCACCTGCCCCATGTCAGAGAGGGTACGTCAAGTCCTGGGCACACGAATGATGCTCAGTAGATGCCAGCTATCACCATCACCAATGCTTTGCTAAAATTTATGGGAGGGTGACTCTGGTCCTTCTCTCTGCTGTGATTCACTAAGCAATGGAATCCTCTGGAAGGCAAGTCCATCCAGGCCCCCTAATCCTGGACAGTGTTGGTGGAGGATGGGTCTAAAAATTATTCACCAAACGGCTTCACAGATTTCACAGTCCTTGCACAAGTCCCCGCAGCAGAAATGCAGGGAGCTTCTATTTTATTCTGTAAAGGAAGTCAAGAGGATCTTGGTCCCCTTGATACAGATATGTCTCCCAATTTTTAATGAGTGATAAAGTGCCAGGAATTTAATAGCATGGTTAAAATTAAACCAATTCTGCAGATGTACAAAAATCATGTGAGATTAACTACCAAAGGGGGTGCAACACGCCAGCTGTGTTTTGGGGGCTAAGAAATGTCAGCAGGAAAAAAACCACGAATGATTATGACACACGTTTTCCCACAGACAGACGAGAGCAGAGCACTATGAGAGATCAGATACTTGGGTGTGAGCTCTGCAAGTTACTGTGACAAATCACCAAATTCTGAGAAATCTATTTGCAAACTGACTTCGTTCCTTAGTCACAGGCAGGCTATGACACCAAGCAAACACTTTCCAATCCACACTGAAGGCTAGCTTTCATTCCAGCCTCATCACTAACCCGTCTTCAAAAGGATCTGTCTAAACTTGATCCCACAAATGGAATTACATGGCTTTAGAAGCCATCACATCAGCATCCCAAATCCAAAATGATGAAAAATACCGTCAAGCAGGATCAACAGCTGCTTTGCAAATTTTGGGTCAAAACTGGTACTCAACACCCTACTAAAGAATTTCACTATGTATTTACTAGTAACCGATGTGATAACCAAAAACGGCTATTTCAATTTCTTTCTTTTTTAAAAAATATATCTTTATTGATTTCAGAGAGCAGAAAGGAGAGGGAGAGAGAGAGATAGAAACATCAATGATGAGAGAGTCATTGATCGGCTGCCTCCTGTACGCCCGACTGGAGATCGAGCCCGCAACCCGGGCACGTGCCCTGACTGGGAATTGAATCCTGATCGCCTAGATCCTAGGTCAATGCTCAACCACTGAGCCATGCCTGGCCTGCTATTTCAATTTCTACTGATATGTTCTATTATTTTGGATCATCACCTATGGTGGAAAAGCAATAACAAAAACTTGAAATATTTTCAATAGCAAAACTATGAAATGTTTGTTAGCATGGGCCCTGGGAGATTGTGTGTTATAATTGTCTTTTAAGCTTAACCAAACCAAACCAAACCAAACCTAGAGAATCCTTCATTCTGAGGCAACATTTAAAGCAGACAAAAGGCAAGTGTCTCCAGGTGAACCAGGAATAATTGCCTGCACCCTATTCCCCCATCCACTGTTGTGTAGGCTCTGAAAGGGGGGTCCAGAACTCTTGGGGTGCAAAGGAACATGGCGTGAAAACCACTGATTTAGCCCAACTCCTGGTCGTGTACGTGGGGAAACAGCCTAGAGAGCTGAAGCAACCGTCTGGAAGCAAAGCTGTGCTTGCAGACAGTGGACTGTTTATATAGCCAGGTAACACTGAGAGGTCTGATATGCAGCCAGTATTTGCTCAACTGACTTCCCTAACCCCCCAAAGCCTGTGAAGGAAGTGCCCTGCCTGCTTCCTTGGGTCCCAGTGGTGCAGTCTACTGAGAACCATTCTTCCCTGGAGACTAAGGGGGAACAGCATCACGAGCTCATGGGCAGAGTATAGATGGCTTTCATCAAGACCTCCCGAGACAGTGTGAGGAGCAGACTCTGTGAGGCTGGTTCCACAAGGCCTGATGACATCTGTAACTCGCCTAGAGATACTGCTCACAAATTTGCAGGCAACCCCATGCCTCCTGCCTTACTCTCAGCCCATTCCTGAGTCCTTTGCTTTCTTCTGCAAAAATGGCTCTGTGTGAATCCATCTCTGCTTTTCCACTCCACTGCCACTTCTTTGGTGCCTGTGCCTGGTGAAGGACTCCCAAGTAGCACCTCCTAGTCTCAAGCCACAGGCACCCTTGTGACCAGCAATGCCAGTGCACAAAGGGTCTAGAGGCCCTAGATCAGGGGGTCTCAAGCCTTTTCCCATCAGGGATAATGCTCCATGAGACCTGCTCCCCTGAGTGTGAAAAGGGGCTCATTCTGCCTTTGGTCTACTTGTCCCAGAATGCAGGACAGTGAGGGTGGTGATGTGACCTGAATCATCTCTAAAGCAGAAGTCATTCGCAGACTTTAGTACTGATAACTATTACTGGTACCAATAATGGTTATTTGTTACCAATTTTTACCAATAATGGTTACTTGTTACCATTAGTTGAGGCTTACCAACTAATCCCAGTATCTTAGAGCTGCAGCATCAGGCAACCAAGTCTACCCAATGAAATGCACAAATATATATTTTAATCCTCACCTGAGGATATTTTTCCCATTGCTTTTCAGAGACTGGAAAGGGAAGAGAGAGAAACATCAGTGTGAGAGAGACACATCAATTGGCTGCCTCCCGCTTGCGCATCGACTAGGGCTGGGGATTGAGCCTGTAACTGAGGTACATGCCCTTGGCCAGAACTGCACCCGGGACCCTTTAGTCCGCAGGCTGATGCTCTAACCACTGAGCCAGACCGGCTAGGGTGACATGTACAAATACCTTTTTTTGAGTGTGTGTATGATCCTATTTGATTTTGGACCCAAAAGCTCAAAGGAGAAAAAGGCCTACGTGTTTCCGAATCACAGGAACAGATGTCAGAGAAGTACCGCGTAGCTATGTTGACAGCCTTTTCTATTTCCTCAAAAGCCACAGTGGCTCTGTAGTCAAGCTTGTCTCGCTTTCCCGAAAAGTGGCAGCACCAACATTTCTGCTCATCTCAACTATCCCATAATGCCTGTCAGTTGCTAGGCAACTGCAACAGTGCTTGCTCTCTGCCCACCCACAATGCACAGCCTTCACAATTGTTCTCACTGGCTTTGCCAATTACTCCCAGGCACTACCCGGTCACCCAGGGCTGCTGCTTCTAGCTCATCTCCTTGCCTGCCTAGTCTGGTGGTAAAATTTAAACACTGTATTTGTCATCGAGGCCCGGCAATTTCCATAACAACAGGCTGCCCATCAAACACTGCAGGATTTCATGGTGGGATCAAAAACTATACATAGCTTTCCATAAAAGCAACCAGAAAGAAGACATTGCCAGCCAACAAATATCTAATAAGTTCTAATTGATTAGAATAATTATGGGCAATTTTTAAATAAACCATGTTAAGTTTAGAAAAGACTATCTATTGAAAAGTCTTTAGGTCACATATTATACATTGATATGTTAAACAAAACAGATAAAGGCTGTATAAGTTGCTTTCTTTTAATTTATTTATTATTACTTTTTAAATCCTTACCCAAGGATCTTTTTTTCCATTGCTTTTCAGAGAGTATGAGAGAGGCGGGGGGAGGGGGGGGCAGGGAGAGAAAGAGAGAGAAACATGGATGTGAGAGACACGAGACACACCTATTGGTTGCCTCCCTCATGCGACCCCAGTTGGGGCCGGGATGGAGCCTGCAACTGAGATGCGTGCCCTTGGCCGGAATCAAACCTGGGACCCTTCAGTCTGCAGGCTGATGCTCTAACCACTCAGCCAAACGGGCTAGAGCTTTTACTTATTTATTAAGTTGAATTTATTGAGGTGACACTGGTTAATGAAATTAAACAGGCTTCAGGTGTACAATTCTATAATCCATCACCTGTATATTGTATTGTATTTTGTGTTTACCACCCCAAGTCAAATTATAAGCTGCTTGCTTGAATCTCAAGAGGTCTAATGAACATGAGCTTAATAATAACATGTGGTAGTTAGCAGCTACTAAAATCAAGCTGTTAACTAATGTTTAACACACTGACCATACAATAGGGAATCTTCACATGTTTTTTGCTATCATCCTGAGCATTCAATAAGTAAAAGAAAAGCCCAGGTGATAAGCAATCCCAAATTAGGACATGGGCATTTGGACTCTACTTTGGTGCTATTTTCTCCATAGTATGTTGGCTGATTGGGTAATATCACCACCTGAGACACCTGGGTTTGTAAACATAGAAGGGGTTAAAGCTATTAAACCTAAAACCATAGTAGCTATGGTCCAAAGCTGATAAGCAGGATGGCTGGGGACAGGAGCGGGAAGAGCATCTTTCTCTGCACAACCTTTCCCTATTTTGTGCATCTATTATCTATCTGGAAAAACCAGTGTTGTAAAGGGCTCTGATACAGACACGGATTGGTCACTAACCATAAGCCATGCACAATGTTAGATGTTGAGGATATAAAGATGGGTAAGACCTGCCACCTGCTCTCAAGCAGCTCATAAAATGTTGAAGAAATGGGACCATAAAGAACCAACAAGGAAAGTGGAACAGGACCAAGCACAAAGTGTTACAAGACACAAAGGAAAACACGAGTTACGCCTGTTGAGCCAGAAGAAGTTTCAAAGAAGAACGTTTAAGATGAACCTGAAGGACAAGCAGTATGAAAAAGAAAACCATAAACTTAAAGCCCAAGAAGAAATTAGAAAATGAATGATAGTTAGATTAAAAGGGATATTCATTCATTCATTCATTCATTCATTCATTCAAACTTTTCAGAGCCACTATAGGCCAGGCACTGTACAAGACACTCCATTTGTTGATCTGAAAATATAGACATTAAACAAATAATTACCAAAAATCAGGATGAGTATTTTGGAAGGAAAAGAAGTATGGAAATTAAAAACTCATGTTCCCTTAGAGTAGAACAAAACTTCTAATGCAGACAGTCCAATAAAGTGGAAACTTAGTTAAAAAGTGGTTTTAGTGCAGATTTTATAATGGTTGGGGATGTGGCAACTATACACTAAAATATAGCCCAGGATCTGTGGAAATGTTTTCAGTCAGAACCCCAATCACCATATAGTGAGAGAGAGGGAAGGAAAAACTGTGACTTATGTGTATTTAAAAAACTAAAGTGGAAGATGAAATCTGTGTTAGTATTTTATAAGCATTTTTATCAGATTTCAATGCCTGATATTCAGTAGCCAGTTTCCACAGTTGTGAAACATCAATGGGAGAAAACAGTCCCCACGACAAGAAGCCACCGCCCTCTGCTGATGATGGGCAGGGAAATGACAGGTTAATGGGATATTACGCACACACTGTAGGAAATATGTGAAGTATGCCTCTCAAGTGATGAGTGTCTTTTTTAAGATCAGGAAATTGGACATACGGGAATCCTATTTATCTTTTATAAGGTTTATTATTTTTAACAACTCTATACAGCCCTGTCCACCGTGCTGCAGCGCTACTCCCTCACTCCAATAAAGCAGCCTCCTTTGTCTCCAAATAGCTACAGAACTTCACTCGCAGACAGCCTTGGGAGCCTGGGGTTGTCTTTTGAGGACATCCAAGGGTAGTTTTGCTTGACTGTGGAAAATAAACCTCAATTTTGAAAACAGATAAAATTAAGAAATTACTTCAAATGAAGGCTGGAGAATAAGATGGATGAATGAAACTGGGCAGTAAATACCCATGCGGCATGTGGAAGGTGGAATTCCCACCCCTGCCCCCAGTGTACATACCCTGTATAATCCCTCCCCTTAAGAGGGAGCGAAAATTGTCAATATGATGGGATTTCTTTCCCACGATTAGGTTACAAATCAGCCAACTGATTTAATCAAAAGGTATGGAATGATCATGGGTGGGCCTGACCTTATCGGATGAGACCTTAAGAGAGGGACTGGATTCTTCCTGAGGATTCTCCTTTGGCTTCAGTGCAAGCAAGCAGCTGTGCTGTGAACTATCCACGGAGAACTGAGAATGGCTCTCGGCTGACAACAACCAAGAAAGCAGGAAACAGTCCTACAGCCATAAGCAACAGAATTCTGCAAAGCACCAGTGAGCTCAGAAGAGAACCTTGAGCCTCAGAGGAGAATGCAGCCCTGTTCGACAATTTGACCCTCCACTTACACTAATCAGTTTGTGGTAACTTATTACACAGCAGCAGGAAACTGACACAAGGTCCAAAACAGAAGTGTAAAAGTACCAAATTTCAAAAGGTGACACTTTTTTTAGGTGTGCGGATCAGGATTATAAAAAGTTTCATAATCACTTCAGTCAAAATTATTATTCCTTATCATCTACCTTATTACTTTTATCATTTTTTCTGGGAACTGTTTTAACTTTGGTGCAGTTAAAGGAATCAGTCATGCTTCCCAAACATGAACACTGGTAATAATAAAAGGAGGAAAGTGTCCAAAAAAGGAGTTAAATTTATATAGCTTTTGATGTGTTTCTTTTGCTAAAATCCAATTCTTAAAACATAAAACATCTGCCACTTGGTTGAAGGACTGTAAGGTTTGCTCAGCACTGTCACCTCATCTGGACTAGAATCCAGGGTCCTCACCAGGCTGAAGCAGGAAAACATATTGAGTGAAAGCAGAGCAGCTCTCGTAAGTCAGCTCTGAGTTTATTCTCAAGGTGCTCATATTCTCCACCAGGGCAGAATCTAGGGGGTACTCAGGAAGGCAGGGGGCACCCAGGGGACTTTCACCATGCAGGCATTTAGTATGTGAGGGACAGGTTACTGAATTTCCTTAATGCATGAGGCTTGACACTGCAAAAAATTAGCCTGACCAAAATGCCAACAGGGCCCTGTTGAGAAACACACTATTTGGGCATAAGCTAAAGCCAGCTACATTAAAACCATGTCTTGCCTCATGGAACAAATATTTACAAAGCACTTATTCTACTCAATTCAAATGATCAAATACATTCATTCAGACCCATAACTAACAAAGCTTCAGGAAACCCAGGAGGCACCAGGCAATAGTAATTTGGCCTCTGAAGCAGGTAAAAGGCAAAGTCTGGCCAGAGTTACTGCTCTGATCTCACTTGCCCTCCCACTCTGCTCACTCCAGCAAAACCACTTTGCTGTTTCTCAAACGTATATTCTCAGTATATTCCTGCCTCTGCCTCTCCACCCTTTGCCCAGAATGCTTTCCCCCAGCTCTCTGTCCACATGGCTCCCTCACTTCTTTCAGGTCTCTGCTTAAATGTGACGTCAGTCAGGCATTCCCTGAGCATCTATTTAATGAGCAGCCTCCCACCTAGCCCAGGGACTCACTACCCCAGAGCACAGTGCTTGAGGGTGGGCCTGGCTTCTTGGGCACTGGTTCAGCCTCTCTGTGCTTCAGTTCCCCATCTGTGTGGGGGATTAATAACTACACTGTAGAACTGCTGTGAGGATTATGAGAGAGAGGGAGAAAGAAAGGGAGAGAGGGAGAGAAGAGAAGGAGGGAGAGGAGGGAAGGAGGGAAGGAGAGAAGGAGAGAAGGGAAGGAGGGAGGGAGAGGAGGGAAAGAGGGAGGGAGAGGAGGGAAGAAGAGAGGATGCAATGTGCTTAGAAGAGCACTTGGAGCTGACAGTAAGCAGTGCACATTAGCTTGAAGGATCTGGAGGAGGGAGACAAAGCCCACAGGAAGAGAAGAGACTGGACCTGAGCAGCAACTGAGACGCAGAGAGACGGCAAAGGGATCAGGAGAGGGAACTACATGGGCTGCTGGCAGGATGATTTCAGGGGCAGAGGGTAGCCTGGCTGTTTCTGGAAGCATGTGTTGGGGAATACAGGTGTGGAAGGTCTGAGTGCCAGGCTGAGGACTCCGGACTTAGTCTACAGGAAGCGCAGGAGGATTCTGAACACAGGACAAGGAGGAAAACTCGTGTTAGCGAAGGCAAACGGTCACCGACAACTAGGACGGGGGCCTGGGAAGAGGACAACCGTGTGACGGGACAGCAGACGGGTGGCCTTTTCAGGAGTCCAGGTGATAAGTATCTGACCTGGTAACTTCAAGGATTAGAAAAGCAAAGTTTGAGACATTTCAAGGATGAATAGGCTTGGATGGGTATTTCCAAAGCACCCACGTGCCCACCTCAAGCACAGAACGGATCCCTTCCTATTGCCATTACTTCTGTGTCTGTTTTCTGAGCATCTCAAATGCACTGTGTAAACCTTACTGTTTTATCCTGTGTGTCCAGCACCCACTGGAGGAAGGACCTTGGTTAATGCTGCAGGATGCTCGAAGGACGGGACAGGACAAGAGGGCAGTGGGCTGCAAGCCTGATGATGTGAGAGTGCGCAGGTGCCACTAAAGCAAAGAAGGATGTTGGGAAAGAAATCTCCTGAGACAGACGGACTCAGTTTGGGATGTTCTGACTTTGAGATGAGGTGCTAACAACCAAAAAAATGAAGGCAGTTACCAGTAGGTATCATTTACATCTGGGGTCTACCTCTTCCGTTGTTATGGAATGGTTGAGAAAATGCTTAAGCATTTTCTGTGTTATTTAAGTTCTGTCTCTCAGGTGCTATGTGAGTAAAATCAGGCCATGACAGCATTCTCTATAAAGGCATAAGTTATGGGCTCCTTTAAATAAGGCTCACGTGAGAGAGAAACACAGAAAACTAATGACGATTCATAAAATCCCCTTTTGGAAACCCATTCAGTGTTCAGAGCAGGAGTTACAAACACATTTTATAAATCCCACCCATCAGGAATATAAGAACCATTTACCTTGTGACAAGGAACCAAGCGATCTGACTGAAGTCTGGAGAGGGTCTCATGTAAGTCTTAATGTGTGGCATGGCGTTAGTGCGGCCAGAAGTCTCAGCCGACCACTTACTAGTGACAGGAGAGACACAATTACTGATAAGAAAGGCAAAATCTTGTAATCTAAAAAACAGCGAGTACACAGATCTCTTTGATATGACCTGTGAGATCTTCTAAAACTCTGTTCAGGTGGCAGAATAACGCACATTAGTTTTGGAATGTAGGTAAGTAGGAAAAAAATTTACCACCACCTACAAAAAGCAGCTTTTGGCACCTGGCGCCCCTGGCTTCTCTGCTGTGAATGTGCACACGTAAGCAAATACTGTATTATTTCTGCTGTGCTTTCAACAGCATGTCTGCACATCTCGTCTCCTAGCTGGACTGTGAGGTTTTAAAAGCTCAAACTGTGCTCCCACAAGGCCTTTCTGCGTAGAGGCTCAGTAAAAGCTTGTTGATAAAACAAAATACAAAACGGGAAAAATGCGAACAGTATGAATATCATAAAGTTGAAAAGCAGGGGGATACATCAGAAATACTTTCATCAAATGCTGACACCTGCATATCTTGTTTGGTTTCTAGGCTTCCAACATTGAAGGACTAAGGTGCCACGGGAAAAAATCATCGCCTGGATCATGAGGCTACAATCCTTACTTATCAGAGGATGGTCCCTCAAGAGAACAGATTGTCTGCAGAAACCGATCAGGATTAGGTCCATCGCCAGATTATTAAATCCACCTGAATGCAGACAATACTGGAAGGCACTCAATCTGAAGAAATGTCCTCTGGAAGGAACAACTTCCTGAAAAAGCATTAAAGAAGGGCTTCCAGATGACATCCCGGATCAGACTGAGAGCTACTGGGATGTGATCTGCCTTCGTTTCTGGCTGTCCAGCCAAATAAGTGGCTGCTGAAGCAAGTAAGGAATGGGGACCAGCCCAGAACATACAGATGTGCGACTGCTGCAGCTCGAGGACAAAGGACATTCCTTTCGCTGTCCATTCAGCCACGCACCGAACTCTTACAACGTGTCAAACACTACCCTGAGTGCTAGAGGGGCAGGGTGAGGATCCTACCCTCAGCAGCTTGCGGGCACACAGTGAAAGACCGTGTACACAGAATGATTATGTTCTACGCACTGGAAATATGAACTAAAAGGTACTACTGTAAATTCTAAAGTACCCAATGTGCTCTCTTATTTATCATTTTGTGTGTGAATATATAAATAGAAATGCCACAGAGATAAATTTTACTTTGGCATTAAAAACCTATTCCAAAAAAATGTTCTAAACCTTGCTTTAAATTATTTCTATTCCGTAACACATGCAGCTAAAATATATAGCTATCTTATGTAAGGTTCTTGAAAAAATCTGACAAATAACACTCTTATTCCTGAAGCAGCAGCAGCAGCAGCACTGCAAACCAATTACTTACTGGAAATAGGAATGAAGCCAGTTCTGTTTTTCTGCTGTCTGGATGCTATAGGGAAGAGAGCCCCCGGCTTTTGAAAGAAAAAAAACAACAACAATAAAACTTATGGAATATAATTTGAGGACCCTTCATTAAGAAAAAACTCTATAGTAAACAACAGTGGGAAGGTTAAAGGAAAAAACAAAGCTACTTCCATTATCTCATCTTATAAAAAATAGTTCTTTGAAAGAAAATGTCTACACTTGCACTAGGTATGTTCTCTCAGTGGGGCTTACTTCCTTAGGGATGCATATTAAATGTAAATGTTTAGTACCTGCAAAGGAAAAGGTATTTGATCACTCAGGGTGGTAATTTAATATCTGCATCAGCACAGACTTGAAGTGTTAGAAAGAATCCTGCCCATCCTGCTGTCCTCATGCAGGCGAGACATCCTCAGCCCTGATTTGCGAGATGAGGTGTGGCACCTCTGTTTGGCCCAAGGCCGGGGCACTGGGGCAGACTAGGATAACTCCCAGAACTCGGTTCCTGCCTCCTTCACTCGCTACTCTGCTGCTCCTAAACACACCTTGTACTAGCGAAACGGATCCTTACAAATGGGACAGTGATCACTAAAATAAACAGTTCAGTTTTAAAAAAGGAATTCTAAAAGCCATATTCCTGCAAAGAAAATAAACATATGGTACCAAGTGGAAACACAATTAGAAGCCAATTTTTTGTTCATCTCTGAACAGAGGAAAGTTCCAGTGTAGATTCACCAATCGCTTTCCGAACACGGGTTGGAACTTCTCCATAGTAATCTCTACCCAAGGAGGGCTTTACATTTCTTCAGCATACCAAAGGCAGCGTGCTGCATCCCCTACCGCAAATTACTAAAAACATGTTCAGGGTTCTGGGACCAGTTATAAGATAGTTTTCCTGAAAATACCATGTTCTTCTCTGTTAGAAAGTATGCTTTCAATGGACCTAGCCTATCAGAAGTGCAGGAAGAAGACGAAAACAAACCACAACCACCAGGTCTCCGAGTCTCAGTGAAATAATTTTAGCTCTGCCATTAAAAAGCAACAGACTAAAACACCCCAAACCCTACTGAGATTTTTCAGGAAGGCTCACATCTAGCTTGATGAGCTCTAAGTGGACTAAATTAATCTAAATTCAGAAAATTCTGCTTCCAGCCATAAGCAAATGCCAGCTAGACTTATTTTCCAGAGGCATACACTGTTTAGGTTTTTGGTTATTACCTCCCAAAGGAAATACTTGGGGTACTGCTGAATTGCGAATAAAAGTTTAGGTGTCCAGCACTGGTATAAGAGAAACAGAGGCGATGTCTACAAAATAATCCTAGGCATTTATGGATGAAGCCCTTGAGAGGCTAGGTGTATAGACCAGGCTATACCAAAGTTTCATCTCAATATTAAATGTAAGTTCCGAACCTTAAATAGATCTGTATCCAGGATTCATGTTTCAAACAACCACACAGGGCCATAGACACAGGCAGGGACGATGTGGAGGGGGAGAGAGATCAGAGCAAGGAAAGTTACCACCGCTCTGAAGAGGCACAGCTCGAGCAGCAGAGGAAGCTGGTTTTATTTGGATGTCTTGTCTAGACAGCCAATCTGTTGGTGGGAGAGGTGAGAGCAGCCTTTTTGGTAGAAGTGAGATTAGCAACCACTCAGAGGGCTATTGTGAGAATTAAATAACATACAGAACCTGCCCAACTGCAGGAACATTATCAGTGCTCAATGTTATATATGTTCACGATTCTTATCCAGTTAAGAGAAATTTATCATCCCAAGGAGGAAGGCATTCTTATTACTTGTTTTTAAAAGTTTACCAGGGCATTTATGAAATATACACAAAAAACACAGCTGTTACAGTCTTCCCAACAATTACCTGGATACCCTTCTAAGCTGGTCCGCACATTTTCCACAGAAGGATAGACCTGAAAATAAATAAGAAAAAACCCCATTAAAACTTGAAAGGAACCATGTTGAAGACACTATTTATTAAAAGGAATGCTGATTAGTTTTTAAGAAAATTAAAATCTCAATTAAAACTCCTCAGAAACTTAGAAAACGTGCTTTAAATTTTAAAAAGTTCCCATCTTAACGGGAAAAAATTGAACTTCTGGTAATTAATTTGATGATAAAAATATTATACTTGGGTTGGAGTTTTTCGTGACATGTCATAGTAACACTGAATTGAATGCAAAATTAACCATTAATTCAAAGGTGTCTAAGTAATTAACAATGCTCATAATTGTCTGGGAGCTGCTTTATCCAATATTTTTTCCTGGGCTTGGCAACCTGGAAGGAATGATAATTGCAGGCTCGTTGGTGACCAACACCACCAAGCTTTAGCTGAACTGCAAGCCACAGCACCATGTGATAAGAGGGCCACCCGATTAAAAACACTGCTGTTCCCATCCCCAAACTACTGAATCAACCTCTCTCTGGCAAGAAGGACTGACTCTGGATTCCTCTCCCGGACTAGAGGATGCAAATAAATAATTAACTCCCGGGGAGGAGCACTTACCAGATGGAGGGGAGCGGCACTTTTCCCTGGGGCCCTGCTTTCCTTCCCCAGGGTCACTAAGGTCTCTTTGAACTCAGAACACAACCATTTGGATTCGTCAGGCCCCATGGAGCCGATGCTTGAAAACTGGCCCACGATGGGCCAAGACTCTGCCTTAGGTATGGAGGAGGCATGTTCTTTCAGGAGCTGTGAAGAAATAATAGTGAAAGCCATATCACTCACACACACAAACAAAAACGCTGTAACGATTCAGGGCATGGAGGCCACCCTGACTTCCCTAATTAACAAAGAAATGCTGAAAGGATCAGTGATCAATTCCATACCCACGTATGCATTTTTTCTTCTTCTTTGGGAAATTGTTTTTAGATTCTGAAAATATTTTATTTTAATGGAGTGAGTGGAGAGGAGAAGTCCTCTTCTCCCAAAATTCTTTGATTTGTACTAATAGCAAAAACAAATAAAAATTTTAAAATGATCCATATTACTAGGAATATCAGATAAATCACCACCCTGCCTTGTGAAGTTAATTTTTGCCTTGGAATCATAATTGTTTAATATACCTACACAATACATAGAAGGCCACGCTACTGTATATTCTGACTTCTATCATCTGAAAGAGGTTTAACACTTGGGCTCTGATGTCCTTAAAATAAAAGAGAATCTATTTACATATAGACAACACAACCTGAAACACTAAGCTTGATCGGTGTTTCCTGTTTTGATACTTGTGCAAAGCTTGAGAAACAATTCAGAAAATATTTGGAAATCTTATCCACTTAAACTATGTACCGAATGCCCACACAGAGGCTGGAGAGAGTGAGAAACATAAGCCACGGTGCCTCCCGTGGCAGGGCTCGTATTCTGACTGACGTATTGTTTAGTTTAATGTGGATTATTTTCTTTAACACAGCTTAGGCATCAATATTTATAGACATTGCTACCAAAAAGCCCAAATAATCCTCTACTCGCACCCCGGGTGCAGCACTGTGCAGGGAACAGGCCTGAACTGACAACAACAAGACCCAGCGTCTATTCTGTGCTTGGCTCCTGATCAACTGCATGACCCTGGACATGTCCCTCTGCTCCATGTATGTCAATCAAACAGAGCCCTGATCTTCCCGTCTTCCCTGGAGGCAGCTGTGGTGCAACATGAGCTCCTGTGTGTGAAGAGTGGCTGGAAAACTCTAAGAGGCTCTTCAGCTTTCAGAAGACTGTGATCCCACACAACACGTGCACTTAGTACCAACCTGTTGAAGCCAACAGCCTACAAATACCACCAATGCCGGGTGACCACTCGGCATGTGCCCTGCATCCATTTCCTTTAATCCTCACACAATTCTGTGAGTGCAGCACTATTATCATGCCCATTTTATAGATGACAAGAGAGGCAGGTTAAGGAGCAAGCCAAGGACATGGCTTGTAAACACCAGGTCAGGTTCCGAACCCAGGTGTGGGCATCTACCTGCAATGCTGGGCACTTGGCCAGTGCAGTGAGCTCTACTCTCTAGGTCAAGATGTGAAGGTGTTGGCTGCGAGATGCTGCCTGCTTTCAGCTGTGCTCTCATTTAAAAAAAATAAAATTAAAATTTTCATTAACCAAGGGGGATTCTTACATAACATAAATAATTCATGGAAAAAGAGGTAAGGCTTTTAAGAAAGCCACTTTAGGGATATTGTCGGTAAAGTGTTTCCTAAAAGGGGATGAAGAAAATTTTCATCTTCAACTTGCTGGTTGTTTTATTTTGTTAAAGACCTTTCTTTGTTCATTTTCATACCTGCAGTAAATGTGATGTCTGTAGTAACTATTTTCTAAGAGCACTGGTTTAGTAAACAAAAAACATTATAGCTCAGCTGTAGCTCTACTCAACACTACAGTCTGTTCTTTGTTGAATTTGGATGTTAAAAGCCCTTGATATGCTGATCAAAAGCTACAAAATGAGAAGGCTCTGATTACCTTTATTACAAGATATATAACTAAAAACCCATTTAGAACAGTCTACACCTACAGAAGAGGCCTAACAAAACTTTAAAAATTATTGAAAACTATAATTAGACAATTTATCATGTGCCTGCTATTCGCCCAGAACTGTGCTAGAGATACTCTGGCGCTGCCATCAAAATACACAATTATAAGTGAAAAGAGGGACAACATATATTAAATTAAAAAAGTTAAAACAGTAAAAATTCTGTTACCTTCCGAAGCCTAAAGTGTCCCCAGTTATCTTTCTGATTTCCTTGAAAGCGTCCCGGGGTTGATCCAACGAGGTAAACACTACAAAGATATAAAATGTAAGCTACAGACCACAGTGATGTGATTTATGGACCCAAAACCACAAAATACACATGGACTCTAATGTAATCATGAACCATTCCAAGAGCCAACCCATTTTCTTGGGACACTTCCTCAGAGGAGTAACTGATACTTAAACTTATTTTCAAGCACATCGACTAATGGTGGAGCATCCACAAGGTGTAGGGAACCAGGCAGAGAACTGGCTCATTTTAAGGCTCCAGCAGAGGCTGAGGGTACGTGGCAAGAGTTCCTGCTCCACTTTGGTGGCTGAGAACCAGGAGATGCAGTGACATCTCGTCATGAAGGCTAGCCAAATATCACTCCACCTCTCTCCAGGCCCCGTGCAGCTGTCCAGGAATTACCTACTGTGCAGACTCTAAACAGGGAAGACAACACGTACTTTGTTTCGGAGAGATCGTGGTCGTGGATGATGTCTATCCACTCCTGGAGAGGAGGAGCGTTGTAAGCCATCAGGTAGCTGATGAGATCAGCTTTGAAATGTGTTGTCGATTCTCCAGATCTGTGGGTCCCATGGGTCATTCGTGGGTACAACGGACTCAGCCATATTCTGGAATGGGAAAAAATGACTATTAGTCAGGAAGGCAGCTGGTCACAATGACATCTCCGTATTGACTCTGCACTCGCCCTAAGAGGTGAATTCTCACCATCTTTCTCCAACTGCTAAGTACAGCGATAGTTACAAAACATAAATCTGATGATACCACTCGGACAGCCTCCATCACATTCAGAATTATTTTTGAACACCTCGCTGTGAATTTATTTAGACCCAGTAAGATCTATCCTTTGCCCAGCTCTCCCAACCCAACCCCTCCATGCTCCCTCTCATCTGTTCACACCTTCCCCTCATTAACTGATGAAGACAGTTAATAGCTCTGCTCTCAACTGTCATAGCAAATCCGCACCACCTGTAGTAACCCCAGCAGGATTTTGCCCACGGCTACATCAGCGATGCCCTCGACCCTGAACCTGTCTGCTACCCTGCATTGTGAGAAGCAGGTTTTAAGTGGGACTCAAACTGGAACATGCTTAAAGGAAACAGATCAGGAAATGGGATAGGGCTCAAAGCCACCTGCTGGGGTGGGGGAGCAGAGTGCAGAGAGGGAACTAAGGGGTGTTGGGCTCAGGGAAAAGACATTCTTTCCAACCCAGACAGGCTGTCTTAAGGAAGAGAGGTACCTCTTTTCCTACACACACACTCATGTTGAAGCAGGCCCAGTGGACGGAGGCTGGAAGGCTCTGCATTTTAGCTCAACCCATGGCAGGACTTGGACTCAGTCAGCTAATCCATCCCATGTGAGGGGTGGGCACAGGCTGGGCAATGATAAGGGGCAAGGTGGGTGGGGGAGGATGAGTGGAAAGTGCCTGACCCCGAAAGCTGCTCGAAGAGTGCCTGCGTTTCCTCTAACAAAGGCAGTTCCCCAGCTCTTAACCTTCTTGAATAGGAGGCGGAGTGTACAAAACGGCTTAGGTGAGAAAAAGGTGAGTTATGGCTACTTGCAAAGCAGGGCTCACCGGGAGGGAGAGCAATGGTTAAAACTTGATTTAGGCAAATACCTAAAAGCAAACCCAAACCCCTCTTGAGAAAAAACAGAAAGCTAGACATATGCGCACAACATATACGCACCTAGGACAAAGGCTCGGCAATATAGACAAAGCCCAAACAACCCCACGTTCATTCTCTTCAAGATTCACAAGCCCATGAACACAGTAAAGGCTTTTAAAAAACACTGTGTAGATGTGTTTTGTGGGAAACTACACGGATTGGGGGGTAAGGGGAATTTTTAGCACACGATTAATCCCCAAGTTTTTGTCTGATACCCACTGGGAGGTGGCGAGCCTGAGTCCACGTGGCGCAGGGGTAAGTGGAGACCAAAAGGTTATCGGTGGTCTTACTGGGAGAATAATGGGTTCAGACCTTCCGCTTGGCATCCTCTTTCCTGCCTTGAATACTCGGATGTACCTGCCTGTAGAGTGTGAATGATCTCATTTTATAAAAAAATGAAAAAACCTACCGTATGTAGATATTTACCTGTGTTTACATGTATAATAGACATTTGTGGATGATTGTGCACTAAATGTGGCGGGGGGGTACTAAAAGAACACTATCATTTTTTCTGCATGTGTTTTTTTTCTATGCCATGTGTGTGGATTTTTTACAATTAGAAAAAACAGAAACACAAAAGAAGAAAGTGAATGCTCGGGCTTTGCCCTGTGTCAGCTCACGCAGCCGCCGGCAGACAGCACACAGAACCCACGCACCCTTGCGTTTTCTGGTGCCAGTCCTCGCGGATGAGGTTGGAGGTGTGAATGACGACGCGCAGTCCTTCCGCGTACAGCAGGAGCATCATTTTCCTTAACAGAGAAGGCGTCAGAAAGCATTGATGGCACTTTCAAAAGCTCTTACACCTTGCTAATGCAAACGTAGAGCTAAAGGGATTCTTCAAACTCTTATATTACCCAACTTTCAACGTCTATAATCCTCCTTTTTTCTACACATTACCAAAGTCTGCTCAAGTTCTAGGCAGAAAACTACCTCCCCAAATGCTCCGAGTACTAGGTGGTCCATGAACTTCTGCCCTATCCCCCCCACATGGCCAGTCCTGGCACTTCAGACACCTCCCCTCCAGGCTGGCCCCTTGTTATCTATTCGGCATCATCTGTTCCTGTCAGAGACAATAGGAACCTTCTTGTCCAGTGTTTTTCAAAGTATGGTCACAACCTCTCGCTCTGGCATTAACCAGCATTCACAAAAAGTGCAGAAGAAACAATAAACTTGAGTGTACTGCGTGTATTTCAGGGCAGTACTGGCTCATTAATCACTTCTCCATATAAGCACAGACGTGTGCAGAGGACTGAAGTGTGAAACGTATTTCCTATTGTGGTTGTGGTTAAAAAAATGTGAAAGAGGCTTCATTTTCATGTTCCGCAGATGCCACACTCAGCAGTGTACCTGGGTTTGAGGCCAGTCTGCCCTTTTCTCCATTAACTCAAATCAGTCCTAGATAGATCTGCTCTTTCCCGCAGGCCTTCCCCAGGCCTCCAGTCATCAGACGTACTTCTCTTATTTCAAAAGTGAGAGGGGGGATACTATATAAGTTAGAGAGCTTTCCTTTTGAAGCTGCAAGACCTAAGCTCCAGCCTCCATCAGGTACATGCCATATGACCCTGGGGAGCATTTAACATCCCTAAGTCCTTCCGTGTCCCCGAACCTTGTATTTTTTTTTTTAATGTGTAACATGATCAACCCTTTTACTTCACAGGGTTGTAAGAATGAAACACAATGTGCATTTTGTTAGATGTAAAACACTCTTGCCTGTGCACGCCCATCGGTCCTTCAAGGCATTGCTTTCCTTAGTCATCTACCATTGGGTGGTTTTAGCTTCCTGATTGTCTTCTAACATTTCAGGAATCTAAGCTCGCTCTCTACACAACCAGAGATTCACTCCTCAAGGAAGTAACTCTGCCCTGACTTATTACTGTATTTCTATTGAGGCCAAAATGCTACTTAATATGTACTCATATAAGTCAGTTCACAGGCGGGGGAAACAGAACCACTGGTCCTCCCAAATAAACAAGGTGGATGCTGTCTGCACAGGATAGGGTTGGCATAAAAAGATGCCGAAAAGCCCGGCCGGGCGTGGCTCAGCGGTTGAGCATCAACCTGGGATCCAGGCGATTGGGGTTCGATTCCTGGTCAGGGCACATGCCCGGGTTGCGGGCTCGATCAATCACTCTCTCATCATTAATGTTTCTCTCTCTCTCTCCCTCTCTTTTCCTCTCTCTGATATCAATAAAAATATGTTTAAAAAAAAAAAAAAAAAAAAGATGCCGAAAAGAATTTAAGAACAGGGAATGGGATTTAGCTCCTGCCACAACAAGGATCTGACCCGAGCTGGCAAACAGTAAATGAATGCAGAGCTGAAGAAACGACAGCTGTTGAGCCAATCTTTCCATTCCTGAAATCTGGGCAAATTTATGTACACAGTTACCAAATTAGCAGCTGACTGTAATTAAGAATAAGCCAGCTATGAATTCGTGACACAAGTTTTGCAAATATTTCCATTAAGCACCAATGATCAGGGAAATCAATCACTGATGTGAGTCCCACCAAACAGAACCGTGAACAAATCCAAGGGGAGTCTCCCACATTCTTCAGAGACAAAATGGCACGTGCCAATCAGGTCATAATTAAAAATGGATTAAAGGGTGGAAATGGGGTCTCCCTTGAAGATTTCTATCTGCATATTTCCTATTGAGCTGTGGGGGCAGCAAAAGGGACACTCCCCAAATCTGAAGCTGTTTCTGGGAAGGGGGAGAAAACTCACGTCTGCAGAGGCCGTGTGCCGGGCACCATCCCAAAGCCCCATGGGATGCCAGCATGACAAGTGCCCACGGTAACCCAGAGAGGTCGCCACCACTCCATTCCAGCTGCAGGACCCTTGGCTGGGAGAGGCCACAGCCACAGAATAAGCCAGAGGAACTGCTTGTTTGGATCAGATGTGCCGGCTCATCCTCTCACTGCATATGGCTTCTTCAGGGATGGACACGGTCTCATGTCTCATGAAACCAGGGGTGGGAGTGGGCCATGTAAAGGATGAGTGATCTAGGTGAGAAAGACTGCGGATGGAAGTGGAAGGAGGCATGCCTGCCCATCCTGTGGTCCTGTTAGTCCGCCTGGCTCCCCCGTTAGATGGGGACATTGGACATGGAGCTGCTTTGGCTTCCTTTACTTCTTCCCTACGGATGCTCAGGGCCAACTGAGCTAACTCCACTCCTAGCTCTGGGGAAACTGAAAAGCTTTAGAATTCTAAAGCCTTGAGAGAGACACTCTGGGATTTCGTCACATCCTTCAGAAATAGATGGAGCACGGTTAACCGCTCCACTTCCCACAATTCTTTATTGACAGCAGCCCCCCCCCCCCCCCCCCCCCCCCCCGCTCCTGGCAAAATCATCACACCTGAGTTTCTCCAAGGGCACTTTTTGAATAGTATCCTTTGGCCTATTAAAATCATACCCTCCCCCATTTCATAAAAATTGCTTACGTGTGGTGTGTTCCAAATGCAATATCCAACTTTGCCTAGGATGAGAAAGAAGTCAAGTCACTTACTTAAAAAGAAACCTCAAAACATTCCTATCTATCGGAAATTAAATTAGAAAAGGTGCAGGTGAACTTTCTCTTCTTACTTTACTGCCCTCTAGTGGACAAGCCCTTGATCAACAATACAGCTTTTATAACATTCAGTGAGGCCCGTTTTTAAAAAAACTTTTTTAAAGTTACCCAGAATGATTCAATACTTTCTGCATTTTTAATTATAGAAATTAGAAGCTGAAAAGCCTAACTTCTTTAGTTACTAAAATCTAATAAAAACAAACGAGACTGCAAAGTTTTTAAATGACATACTTGATTTATACAGAAATAAATGCAGTTTTCATAGCATATTCAAAAAATACTGAATGTTGCGACAGCAGAAAGACTTGTGTTGATATTAAAACTGAAGTTTTTTTATATTAATAACATAGCAAATGATGAAAATGAAGAAGATAACATGTTAAATCCATTTTCATGTTATAAAATAATTCCTTCACATGCATATGGGGGTGGGTGGAGAAGCAAAACATTTTTCTAACACCCAGTATAGCAAGACCTTGGTTAAGCAGAACATGCCCCAGATGCAGGCTATGAAACAGTTAAAACAGAAACATCAAAACAGCAGTTAGGAACACAAAAACCCTAGCCTCACAGCTTTGCATGACTTTGAAAAATATTTAAATCTCCGTGCTTCTTCTTACTCCTCTTTAAAATGATGGAGCTGTTAGGGGATTCAGACAGCTGTTAGGAGTAAATGGGAAAAAGTGTTTCAAGTGCGTAGGAAAGGGAGCTGCACCGGGAAGGACTCTACAAATGGAGGCAAGTACTGCTACAAGCCTGGCCCTCCAATCACATGACAGGTGGGTGGATCTGTTTGCTGGAGGCAGTGATGAGCAACTGAAACACACAGGTGAGTATGACACAGGCCCTGTCTTGGAGATGCTCAGGGACAGGTGGCCCAGTCGACCACACTGTCACACCCACTGTTTGGGGATGCTCATACACCAGCATGCACGAGCAGTCTGGCCTCAGAAGAGAGAACAAGGAACTGTATTCGATGTCTTTATAATTACAAAATTAGATTGAAGACTGCCACTCTATAAACTGATATTTAGCTTAGAAAAAGCAATGGCCAAGAGACTTGGCTTCTGAGTTTAGTTTTGCTATAAGCTGTGTTACTTGGGGCAAGTCTAAGCACAAAATCAGGATGATCATCGCTTCAACAGGGTGCTTTTTGGGGCAGATGCACAAAATCCCTTGTGCAACAGCCCTGTGAAGCCCAGTATTAGCAGCCCACCTTAAAGATGAAGGGATTAGGCTTAAAGCAGTTTGGTGATGAGCCCAGAATGACACAGCTAGTCATGGAGAGCTGGGATAGATCCAGGTAGTCTGAACCTTGACCACCAGCAGGCCTCAGTATCCAGCCTCTGCCCCATAGGCACAATATGGGAGAAGTGTTAGGGTTCATTGACTCTTTGACTGATGTCAAAGTCAAGAATTCATCTTACAAACAAGACATAAAGGTATTTCAATAGTTCAGGATGGGGCCACAATCCTGTACCTCAGACTAAATCTGGGAGCTTCTGAATAGTTCTTTGCACAAGGTTTAAAAGATTGTGGCTTGTTACGCCCTCTAGTGGCCAGTCTGCAGCACGCCATAAGGTATGCCTCAATGTCTCCTAAACTTTTCAGGACAGGTAGTTAGTATTTGAAAAATACTATTTCTAGTGATTTATTCTATGTGGGGAAAATTATTCAGAGGGGGAAAATTAGGACCAATGTGTAGCAGTCACAAGGAGGAAGACTGTGATGGTTAATTTTATGTGTCAACTTGGCTAGGCCACAGTATCGATATTTGGTCAGATGTTGCAGTGAAGGTATTTTTTTAGATGAGATTAACATTTACATTAGTAGACTTTGAGTAGAACAGATTACTCTCCACAAGGTAGGTGGGCCATATCCAATCAGTTGAAGGCCTCAAGAGAAAAAAGATGGACTCCTTCAAGGAAGAGATAATTGTTTCCAGACTCCCTGTGGACTCAAACTGCAACACCTCCTCTTCCATGGATTTTGGACTTGCCAGCAGCCCCCAAACATACATCCCCTGTCACCCTGTCATAGACTGTTTCCCTAAAGAACCCTAATACAGAGATATGAGGTCAACATAAAGAAGAATCTTTATAACCACAAGGGCTACCTCAGGAAGCATTCAAGCCAAAGCCAGACAAGTATCTGTTGGGGATGCTAGAGAGAGGATTCCCACACTAAGCAGGTAGATAGATGAAATGTCTAAATTTCCTTCCAAGTCTCAGACCAAGCATGACCTCAAATGGCAATAAGCAGCTTACCTGGCAGAGGGAAATATTTTCATAGGGCTTTGCCTCGGCATGTAAGTGAGCCTTAGCTTCTCGTTTATCGCCATGCACAAGCAGGATTGGTTTCTTCCTGAAAAGAGATCAGAAGTATGTATCATTCATAAAGCCAGACTTGCCCAGTGAGGGAATGCTAGCTTCCTTATCACCCTACACGTGCTTCTGGCCTTTGTGGGGACTGAGTACAGGGCTAACAGTGATCAGTTAATCTTCACTGACCAGTTACCTTTACAATGGGGCCATGGGGCCGGATCCTGAAGCTCTACTGTGACCTAGAGGGGTTGTGACTCAAGAAAGTCCTTGAGTAATGAATCATCATCTTTGGTCCCAAAGGGGATATAGTTAGCTCTGTGTTAATATGTTAATAAATTCATACAGGTTAAAAGATATAAAATTACTGTTGTATAGTATGATGCAACATACTATACAGTATAGTTTCCCTTCTGTTGGAACTTTACCAGCCCTACTTTCACCAAGCTCCTACTGTGTGCTAGGAACTGCACTAGACTCCCAGGATACAAGAGTGAACAGGCCCAGGTCCACTGCATCACAGACTCATTAAAGGTGGTTCTATTTCAATGAAACAGAGCCCAAGGTACACTGAAAATGCTGTAGCTTTAATTCCTAAAAGGACAACATAAGAATACTCTTCAGGAATAGGTTAAAAAGGTTTTTAAGGGAACCATGATCTTCTCCAGTTAATTCAAAGCGATATAATCCTTAGAAACCAATATACCTTTACAAGTGCTCCCAACAAAACAAAAGTTGGAGTTTTCTCCAACAATCACTGAAGATGAACAAATGTAGCTACTTCCACATGCATCAATCACTGTGCAGAATGATTCTCTACCATAAGCGAAGGAGCAACGTGCAACAGAAAGAAACATTACAGAAAATGCACTTCCGGTACAAACGCCTAGCTACCGAACCCCCAAGAACTTTAGCATGTTAGTTCAAATAAAACTAAGAAACACACCTTCCCAACTTTTTCTACTTTACAACTAGAAAAACAGTACAGAGAACAAGGTAAGAGGAACTCTATAACCTAAAACAATTAGTGTTCTCAGATCACCAGGACTTTTTAAAAAATAAAAGATTAAACATTATTGACAGAAGTTGAAGTCTGCATTAATTCCTTCAAATTTATTGGTTCCACAAACTATCACAAAAAGGCAGTTGTGATGGTTAACTTTATGTGTCAACTTGACTGGGCCACAGGGTGTCCAGACAAAACAACACTTTCGGGTGCATCTGTGAGGGGGTTTCTGGGTGAGATGAGCATCTAAAAGGATGGGCTCAGTAAAGCTGACGGCCCTCCCCAGGGTGGGGGGCCTCATCCAGTCCTCCGAGCGCCTGAGCAGGAAAAAAAGTGGAGGGAGAGTTTGTTCTCTTCCTGACTGAGCCAACTGCCCTTAATAAACCTCCACATTCTGTTTTTCTGAAAAGTCTACCACAGGCAGCATCTGAACGACGACCTAAGGCACTATAACCTCTACGATCTGAATTTCTCTATCAATTCTGGATGTTGCCTTAACCTGACACTTAGGTCACTCCTCCTCCTTACAACGCTCCTGATGGGGTTCCCCAGGTGCACTCAGCAGTGAGTGGGTGTGGGAGAGGCTGGGCTCTTCTGTCCCTTGACTAGTTACTGAGAGCCCGGTGGGTACTGCATTAGTATGCTGGGGACTAACTGGGGACTGAACAGAAATTTTCGTCTCTCGGTTCCGGAAACAAGTCTGAGATCCAGGTGCCAGCAAGTTGGTTCCTTGGCAGGGCGGGACCTGCTCCCGGCCTGAGATCCAGGTGCCAGCAGGTTGGTTCCCTGGGAGGGCTGGGAGGGAAGGACCTGCTCCCGGCCTCTCTCCTGGCTCCTGGACAGTATTCTCCCAGCATCTTCACTCTGTACGTGCCTGGGTCCAAATTTCCCCTTCTTATAAGGACACCAGTCATATTAGAGCAAGATCCACCCGAATGAACTCATTTTAACTTGATTATCCCCAGAAAAAACCCTACTTCCAAATAAGCTCACACTCTGAGGTACTGGGGGTCAGAATTCCAACAGATCTTTTTTTGCGTGAGACAATTCAACCCATAACAGATACACAAGGAGTTGTAGTCTACACTTTGGCAACACTTGAAAGGTGTGACAATTTGATTTCAAGGTCTTTGAGAAGCAAAGGGACAAATAACAAAAGTGCCAGTACAACTAACAGCGAGGCTATGGCCAAGAGGAGCCGCCCAGACAGCCCGCCGCCTCTCCTTTCCTACCCAAACCCCATCTTATTCAGGACAGGGGAGCTCGGCTAAGACCTCATTCGCAGCACCTCCCAGCTGGTCGTCGTGCTGTGACCGAGCGCTGCTCAGTGAAACACGAGCAGGTGCCAAGAGGCACTTCGGGAAGGCTGCCCAGAGGGGCTCGGCTGGGGCGCGGTCCTTCCATCTTTCTTCCCCTTTCCTTCCTGCCTCCAGGACACACCAGGGATCTGGAGCTCCAGGTGCCATCCTGGACCTCAAGGTGATTCTGAAGACTGAAGTCGCACATGGGGATGGTGGGACAGACCGACAGAAGGGTATGTCTCTGAGAACCACGTTGGCCCCCAATCCAGACCTCGAATGTCTACCACCTGGACTTTTTAGGCTGCATGTATTTTTTCTCTTAAGCCACCGTTATTTTGGGGTTTCTGTCACATGCAGCTAAAACTAGTCCAATGTGTCACAGGTCAAACACAAGCCCTTGAGTGCCAACGTTTTGAGAAATTTCAATGGCATTTTATCCGGTTAATGATGGTTTCCACCATCTGTTCCCTAAATGCACCAAGGACTTTGAGGACCTGACAATCATTTCTCCTGCGTGTACCTTCCTTGTAGTTATGGGTTCTGCTGTGTAGATGTTAGAAACCAGGACGGTGCACATCACTGCGTGATGCTATTTGGTCTGTATTGCCAAACCCCACACTGAGGACTCCAGAAGATGGACTGAAAATGGATCCCCTCCATTACCTGGATGAGGGAAGGCCCTGGAGGTCCCTTTATTAACTCTTAAACTACAGGGAGAACGATTTGAGAAAGTGATTCTCAGAACAGCGTTGATGTGTTAGGTAAAGCGTGGCATGCTGGCCACATGGGGGCATGCTCACAGGGCTGGACAGCGGGTGGCAGTGATCTTTCCCTTCACATTAACACTGGACATAAAGTTCTCTTATTTGGGTTGGAATTTGTTCTTATCTGCTTCTGGACAGAGCAAATGGTAAACTCTGTATAAGGAACACATGTGATATGTTAGGATACATCAAAAAATATTTCCCCAATATTTTGAAAAGACATGCAAAAAAGATGACCGGCAGCTGCCTGAGAAGCACAGGTCTTGTGTTGCAAAGCCCCGTGACAGTCACGATGGCGTCTATCATCCCAGGGAACTCACCTGAACTCTGGTGGATACTGTCTTACGAGCCAGTGCACATCAAAGCAGTAGTTAAACTAGATGGGAGGAAAAAAAAGGAAGTCAGTCGCCGGTAATTTAGCCAAGCAGTCTATATGGAGTACTGTTTGGTTATTTATTCATAAACCTAGACAGTTCTGACACAATACTCATAAACCTACATCTTGAAGGGAACACGAGGTCCAAGGAGTCTGAATGAACGGAGGAGTGAGCAAGGAAACAGGTTCAGGGTAATCATCTCTGTGTGCTTTGGCAGTATCTGCATTTGCTATTTCTGAGGGCTCTCTGATTAATTTAAACAAAAGGGCTTATAAATTTATCTCCTCCCCCCAGGTGATTATGAAAAGAACTTTTAGGAAAAACTATCTCCTCTCAGCCTAACTTAAGAGCCAGCTCTGTAAACAGGCACTTGGGACTGGATGTTCCCTAAGCTTACAACAATTACATCTTGACCCCAAGTTCTGCACTGGACTTACCCGGGGGGCTCCTCCCACACCTGAGTAACCCTTGACCCTCCTGCTGGACAGAGTGATTCAATCACCTCAAGGTTTTATATGAAGACCAGGGTTCTCAAGGCCAAGCCCCAAATACCTAATCATAGAAAGCTTCACTTTCTCAGGGAAGTAACCTTTTCCCTGACCATTTACTTGACAACCTGGAGCAGTAAGGTGATTTATCAACACAAAAGGACCAGCTTTGTCTGGCAGGAGCAATCAAATATGCAGAAGGTATAGGAAATTTCTTACTTTTTAAAATCAAATTAAACTTGACCTGACTTTCACCTCTCTACCCACACCTCCCGAGGGGTCACATCAGAGTCCCAAGAGATGATCAGTGTTCCCAAAAGAAGTCCCTCAGGCTGAAATTTCCAAAGTGACTTCTTAGCCAGTCCCTGTAGCCTAATCCAGAGCTAGGAGCCCACAGATAGTGGCATCCACGTTCCACGCTGGTGGCTATGGATCCCACAACTGCAGCTGTGGCATGAGTCATCCCAGGGACCCTGCACAGGACTGAGGCACAGGTCCCTATCACTCCCTCTTTTCTTATGGAGTTGTTTAATTATTTGTCCCCATTCATCCAAAAAACCCAAAACAACTTAACTGTAAACTCACCTGTGCAGAAGATATAAGTGTCCCAAAGAGAGGAGATAAAATATCTGAGAAGACAAAACATTCAAATCTAGTTCATATTGTGATAGGAATTCTCTAGTAATAATAATCACTAATGCTCAAAATTTGGCTTAGGAAATGGTGAACTGAAAAATGACTACAAAGCCAGACTTTCGTGTTCCATAGCATTCAAGAGGAAATTTCCCTGTGCTATTAATACATATTATATATTCTTTAATAAAATACAATGTAAAATTAAAAGCCACAATTTCAATATTGGATGTTAATTTTAGAAACTGCCAATAAGGACAATGATACATGTTATTCTTTCCAGATCTCTGATTTTTTACTACCTCAAGTACTCATTCAGGTTCCTCTCAGGAGACCTCCTCAACCCAGGACTAACCAGCTTCCCCTGAAGGACAGGGCAGAGGTATTCACTGCTCTAAGTTGTGGACACCCTCCACCTGGAGGCAGCATCAGGTCCCACAATTAAGGGCTCAGTCCCACAGGCCTGCCCCCACCTCTGATGCCAATCACAAGTCCAGACCTCCTGTACTTCTGACTATAACTTGGGGGTTCCAACCATTCCCTCCTCTGGTTAGGTTAGCTGCTAGAAAATCTCACAGAACTCAGGAAAGCACGTTACTAGATTACTGGCTTATTATTAAAGGGTGGCACTTCAGAACAGCCAGGTGAACAGGATGCACAGGGCACAGTAAGGGGGAAAGGGTATGGAGAGCCGTGCCCTCTCCAGATGCACCCTCCCAGCACCTCCACCTGTTCATCAACCTGGAAACTCTCCAAACCCATTCAGTTAGGGCTTTTTAAGGAGGCCTCATTACACAGGCATGACCGATTAAATCACTTATCCTCCAGTCTCTCTCCTATAACTGGGGGTGGGGGAAGATGCTGGCAAGTCCTAACTTTAATCACGTGGTTGGTTCACTGGGCAACCAGCCCAGCCCAACCCCCCCCCCTCCCCCCGACTCTTAGGGGCTTTCCAAAAGTCACTTTATTAACATAAACCCAGGTGTGGATGAACAACAGGGCTTGTTTCGAATAACAAAACATACGTCTTTGACCTTTAATTACCTGGAAGCTGTTTCAGGAGCTTAGGATAAAAACCAAATGCAACCAGGAATGAAGACCTAGTATATATCACAATACCACACAGATGCACCCCAGGGAATGACCAAAGCAACCAAATGCCATCTTTCGGTTCAGAACTAAAACATCTATTTGCATGCTGGAACTTTTTTGGCTTCTTTGCCAGGAAACAAAACCAGACTTCCAAGCAGTGGTTCTCAAACTTGCTTGGGCATTAGAATCCCCTAAAGGGCTTGTTAAAACTTTGCAGGGCCTTGCTCCCAATGAATCTGGGTGGGGTCGGGAACGTGCATTTTTAACAGGTTTTAGGTGATGCTGCTGATCCAGGGACCAAAGGCAACTGCTGCTGTCAAGTATTTGCTCCTTCATTAATAGTGTTATTGGTCAAGTTTAATCTTTAAGTTAATAGTTAAATAATTTTAAACATTGCACGAAGTGTTCCAAAGCGTTGATCTACAGGGCTGTGAGAGACAGCCTCTGATTTTCTGACAAAGTAAACAGTTTGTGGTCAAACCCCTGCATTTGCTGTCAAAATGGTATTTTTCTTTTTCCTGAGAGTGATTAAGACCATGATGATCTTGGAGATAATACCAGGCTACCCTCGCAGTTTCACCAACGGGGCCTCTCAAGAGCAGTGTGACAGCTCCAGACACCAGCACCACTTACCCTTGATGTGGAGGGCTCCGGAGTTATACTTCGGCTTAATTCCTGAGACTCTCGTGAGGTAGAATTGGAAGGGGTTCCCTTTAACCAGCATGTCCCAAATGTCCTGGCCTTCCCCTGACGTTTCATACTCGTCTCCATCCTCTGTGCGCACGTGGCGGGCAGGGGGGCTGTGACTTCCAGCTCCCAGGGCAGCACCATCTTTGGGAGGGGAGACGCCTTTCTCCTCTTTGACGGCCACTTTCTTAGCTGCCTTCTGTTGCGTCTCTGGTGGCAACTCGTCGTCACTGCTGGAGAGACACCAACCCAGCTCTTCCTGGGAACCACTCTTCTGCCTCTTGGGAGGTAAAACTTCTGAAATGGCATCTGTGTTGCTGAATTTCACGGGTGACATTTTCCTCCTGTGGGCAGCTTTCCGAGCCTCGGAGCAGGTGTAGCTTGGCTCACATGCTGCTTCCTGCCCAGGCTGGAGAAGAGAGGTAGACGGCTTGTCCAGGTTGGGCTTTTCCTCCTCACTTTCATCACTACTGGATATCGTCCATCTCCCATAACTACCTTCCTGAGACATTATACTTCTGGAAACGAAAGATGGAAATATCATTATGTCTCATTCACTAAGCCATCAGCAAACTAACTCTACTGCTCTCAAGTTCCCTACCATATGAGCGTCCGCAACACACACGGCGCACTGACACCTACCAGATGCTGAGCCACGTAACCAACATCAGCTGCTTTGCAGGTGGTCAGAGGCACATTACCAGGACCTGCTACAGAATTTGGCAAAGAAAATGCAGGAAAAATCCTGATCACCTCCTCCTCCTCTCCCTTAGTCTTTCAATCTTGACCTTGTTCTTAGATGCCCCACGAATGGGGGTTGAGCTAAAGTGGAAAACGAAACAAAAATGTTCATTGTTGACCCTGAAGCTTCCAACTGGTGGTTGGGGTTAAGGCCAATTTAAGGGATTTCAAGAGTAATTCTGAGTATGTTCAAATTTTTACAGTCAAACTGGAATTTACATAGCGATCCCTCACTGAAGCATGAACCCCGAAGGACTTTGGTGATTATTTCCTACTTCCCCAAAGATAAGCTACTTCCCCCAAATCTTAACAAAGTCCTCAAGGCAGCGTCAAATGATCAATTCTGTATATACATTATCTATTAGAAGAACTACCATGAGGACCAAACTATTTAATAGATAATTACCTTTACTGGCCTGGTCCTCAATCAAACTGCTAAAACCTGCAGACAAAGAACTTGCACTGAAGCAAAACACTTTTATTTTGTAGGCCACACAGTCTAATTTCCACTTTCTTTATCTCACAAGAGGAAAACAGATGCCAAGGAGGGTGGAAAATCTAAAGAAATTCTCCCACCAAGTGCCAACATGAAATGTTAGAACTTTTACTGACTTAAAAATTTTGTAGATGCAAATTTTAAAGCTGCTAGCTCTTCCTCTCCCCCCGCGATTCTATACTTCTAGTCGCTTCTTACAGAGCTTGCAAATCATCAGGAGCGCCTGGAAGTAGTAAGGCTCCTCAACTGAGGCCCTGTGTGGCCAGTAGTGGGCAAACAGGGGCCCCGATCTCAAATCCAGTCATTGCCAGGTGGTACACATACATTCAGACTTAGCTGCTGAACCTCAGTCTCCTCCTCTCTAATAGGGGTACCATACCTACCTCCCAGAGTTCATTCATTCAACAAATGCTCATTGAGCAGCTACTATGTGCCAAGCACCGGGAATAAAGAGTTAACATACAGATGGTTTCAGGGGGAAAGAAAACAGACCAACACAAAAATAAACAAACAAGGAAACAAAGTATCTTTACAGACATTCCTTACACCTTAAGGTATGAGACAGTATCAGGGATGCCCTAATTTTGCAACAGTCTGAATAAGTAATATTTAAGTGAGGCCTGAGGGATGAAAAGGAGCCAGCGGGCGTGGGGTGAAGCAGTATCCCAAGTAGAGGGGACCCAACTTGCAAAGGCAGTAGGTTGGGAAGGAGGCTGTAACATAATTGCAAGAGAAGACAGAAGGACTTGGGCGAGGAATGCAATGGCCCAGGACGAAGGCAGTGGGGAAGAGGGGGAGGAAGGCGTGGTAAAGATACTGGACTTTGTTCTAAGAACAACGGGGCTCCACTGAAGGGTTTTAATAAGGGGAGGAGGAGACCTTGGCCCGGTTTACCCCTTTTAAAAAAGATTCCGTTCCTTACCGCTCTGCGTGGAGAATAACGAGAGGAGGCTCCTGCAGGGACTCGGGGAGCTGCCTGATGAAGGCGGTGGGGACAGAGCGGAGTGAGTGAAGTCGGGGTACGCCTGGGAAGTAATGACAGCTGCTAACTTCTCTGTGCGCCTACCTCGGGCCAGGCACAGTTCGAAGCTTTTCTCCAGGGATTCACTCATTTCACTTCCACAGCCGGTCTACACTGAGTACCACGGCCGCTCCCGTCTACGCGGGAAACAGCACGGGAGGGTCAAGTGGTTGGCGGGGTGGAGGGGGGGGTAAACGCTCAGCAAGCGCTACCTACCGATCACTCCTCACAGCCGAGCCCACGCACCCACCGGGTGCAGAGGCAGGAACAAGAGCCCGGGCGGCGGGCGCCCTCACGCCCACACTCCCGGCGGGACCCGGGTGGCGGCGCCTGCCGCTCGCACCTATTAGGTACGACGACGCGAGGAAGTCAAGGCCCAGCGCTACCTCGGGTATCTACGAGAGGCTCCGCTCCCAGCCCCGCCGGGCACTCACGACTAGGCGGGATCCGAGCGGCCCGCGCGCCGCGACCCGGCCGGAAGGAGCAGGAGCGCGGGTCCAGCTCCCGCAGCCTCTCGGGGTCCCGCAGCGCCACGGCCGCCGGCGCCTGCGCCTGCGCGCCGTTCAAACTCTCCCGGACCTGAGCGGACGTCGAGGCTGTGGCCCCGCCCCTTCCCCTTCCGGGACGCCCGCCGCCGGGTCCTAAAGACCACCGTGTCCGGAAGGGCTGCAGGGAGCTCTCCCAGGAGGGGGCGAAGGAAGACCTCACTGCCTCTCGGTCTCGGCTCGCCTCCTGGCTTCTCTCTCAAAACAAAAACACAACAACAAAAACACGGAGACACTGTTACCTCCTTTTCTCTTAGTTCATTAGCAAAGCTCATCCCATTTACAGGGATTCTCACCGACAGCTTCAGGCTCCCGGGGCTCGAGGCTGCGGGGGGGGGGGGTTAAAGGCGGAGAGAGGACCAGCTGAGGTTCGAGGCAACTGAGGGCCGAGGCCTGTGTCTCTGGAGAAACGGGCTCGCCTGGGGCGCACACTGTAAAGCCTGCTGTGAAATGCAAGGTTAAATGAGCTCCCCTCGGACTCGACCGCGTATGCAAACCGGCGGGCGTGTGTTTGTACGTGTGCTTTTTAATCGTGCTGATTTGCCCGAAGAAAGACAAGTCTAGGATACGCTCCTGTGCACAACGGAACCCTCTCCACACTCTTTGGCTGTAATAAGGATGTTCGCTATGGAATTGGGGCTCAGTGCTGCTTATGCTACTTATTCTCGAAGTCTCTTTCATACCGAGCTCCTCTGCCAGGGGCTTGAACGAAGTAACTTGCGTAAATATGCTCAAGAGTTCATTTGGTTCGTCTGCTTTGCGCCAGGCATCGTGCTAGGTGCAGGGGCTACCGGGAGGACACAGCTGACCCCGGAGGGCTCGACCCCAGTGATTTGCTGATCTGCACGTGCATGCCGGGCTTGGCTCGTTTTGTTTGGTTTCTCCTACGATAGCACAATGCCGTAGACAAAAATCGTCCAAAGTAATTTATTGCGAGGTGTGGGAGCAGAGGAGGAGAGGAATCGCTGAAGCAGCCCCTGGGCGGGCCGGCTCGTCAGCGGCGCTCAGGGAGTTAAAGGGCTCAACCTGGGCGGAGCCCGGCTCTGGGGGCGGGCCTGGGAGCCGCTCCGCCATTGGCTGTTCCGGGGAAACGTTATAAACAAAGCCTCTGGCCAATAGAACTGCGGGGCCGACGCTAATGGCTTGTGGGCCGTCCAATGAGCGGAGACATTGGAGGAACCCGGCAGCTTTCAGCTCCGGGAGCGGCTGTGGGCGTGGCAGGCTGTCGGCGGCGCGTAGGGCTCGGGCCGCGGAGGCCGCCGGCTTAGACCGTCCCTGCTGGGCAGTGGCCGTCGCGATGTTTTTCTCCCAGGCTGGGGCCCGGCCGCGGACGTGGGAAGCCAGCCCCGCAGAGCACAGGAAATGGGTGGAAGTAGGTGTCTCGGACTTTACCTTGCCCCGGAGCTCTCACGGCCGCCTCCCTCCCTGGGTCTTCCTGAGCCTCGTGGCCGAGACGGGACGGGGCCGTCCCTGCGAAGTGTGGGTGTTAGTGACTGAGCCCCGGGCTGCGAGGCTCGGGCTCCCTGCCGTGTGTTCTGGCTGCTTCTCAGTCCCCTCTTGTCCCCACACCGCCCGTTAACTAACCCGCGTCCCTCCCCCCGCCTTCCCCAGCGAGCGCCTTTGCCTGTTTCCAGGACCGAAGTTTGGGTTAGAAATGATCCCGAGAGTCTAAAGGAAAATGCATTTGCGTCTGGTTATCGATTAAGCCTTTGGAGCTTTTGAGGGGTGAGTTTGAGCCCAGCGTTAAGCTTTCTTGAGAATTGAAAAGTCCAGGTAATGAAACTCCCATTTCCCCGCCTGCTGGGCGGGCGGAGTTTTAGATTTCGGCGGTTCCAATTTAATATAAAGTAGTAATAAAGAAAATGACAGAACAAGCGTTCCTGGCCTAACGGAAGGTCTCGGATGTTCTCTAGGTGTTCAGAGCGTGTGACGAAGATAACAAAGGCTACCTGAGCCGAGAGGACTTCAAAGTTGCCGTGGGGATGCTGTTCGGGTACAAGCCCTGCAAGGTGCGTTTGCTTTTCTCGGGGCGTGGGGGTGGGGTCGGCCGCGCGGCGAGGCTCGCGCCGCATGGCGAGGGGCAGAGAGTGATGTTTATAAAGTTAATCGCTGCCTTGTAAGCAGCTTCCGAGATGTGCCCGGTGCTGAATTTTACTTTCTTTTCTTTAGACCCCAACTGAATTAGCAAGCTCCCTCCCTGGAGCCCATGACAGGCTGCTGCTGATTAGAATAAATGTGAGATGCTAGAAAGGTGTCAAAAAGAGGAAAGGCCGGGAGGGGGAGTATTGGTAACAGGAGGAATTCATAGAGGAAGTGACATGCAGGATTTAAAAAATGACTTAACATGTCTTTTTGGGGTTTTTTGCTTTGCTTAAATTATAAAATTAATACATTGACATACTAAAAAAATTTAAACAGTGCAGAAAAGTGTAAAGTTGAATGTAAATCCCCCCCCCCCCCCCCCCCCCGGCCCGCAGAGGGTCCCACTTTGGCGGGTTGCCATCATTTAGTTTCTTGCGTTATCAGTCCAAAATTTGCTACGCGTGACCAACATGTGCGTACATAGCATTCTATTGGAAACGTAACTTTCCTTTTTTTGACTTAACAATAGCTGGACATAAAAAGCACACACCACCACCACATTTAAAAAAATAGCTGCATAGTATTTTCGTTAGCCAGTTTCCTGGTTTTGGTCGTTTAGATTTTTTTTTTGTTTTGTTCCTGCAAACATTGCTGCGATGAACATCCTTTTATATCTGTATCTGTGCTTGGGCATGTACATCTGTGGGATAAATTCCTAGAAGTACAATTCCTAGGTACTTAGGAAATTTTGCTGGATATTGGTCTCCAGGAAAGGTTGCATTAATTCACTAATAATGAGAGTTTAACGGAATATCAGTGAATCTGCTTTAGGACTCTGCCCGGAATGCCCTCGCTCATGCCCTCGTTCATGCCCTCGTTAAGACCAAACAGCTTGACAGTCGCTTTGACCCATTGCTGCTCATGAGTGGCTCTATGTCAGATTACAAGCTCAGCGAGGCCAGGGACCAAGTGATGTCCCACTTCTCCAACCTTCATTGTGCTTAAATGCATCACAACTTCACAGTAAACTCGGTCTGTTGATGCAGATAGTTCCCATGAATACCTCAGGTGGGTTCCTAGAAGTTCAACTACTAGGGGATGTTCGATTACACTGAGAGGCTGATTACAGAGCTCAGAGAAGTAGGGCTGGCTCCCGGAAATTGCAGCTCTCCTGTTAACCTGCAATCATTTCAGCTGGAAAATTAAAGCAGATCAGCTAAGCAGACTCAGTCTTTGAAGACTGCACTTAACCTGATTCAGATGGAAAGATACCTGGCCTCCTGCCTTTATCACCCTGTGTCTACTTAGTTGGTTTTAATTTTAGAACCTAAGTGAGGAACTTAATGACAGGCACAGTGATGTGATAACTTATGTATGTACATTTCATGAAATTTAACAGATTTTAGCTTTCGTTTTCATACCTGGTTGAGGTTTTGAATTTTATTTTTTAATCTAATGAAACGTTTATTGTCTGAAGATCACTAAACACTAAAGTTACTGATATAGCAAATCACCTATACACGTATCAATCATTTGTACAAGGAGGTTTTATTAGGTAAGTGACACTTAATGTGTACCCTGTGTGAAATTTCACAGGTTTTTACTTTTATACTGGGATGAGGTTCAGAGTTTTATTTTTGAGTATTGCTTTTGAGCAAATGAAATATTTACTGAATGCAGGTCATGAAGCAGCAGAGCACTTATGTAATAAATCACTTATGTACATATGCAGTTGTTTACATGATGAAATTTATTATGTTCCTATTTAATAAAAAGAACATTGCTACTTGCTAGAGATATAAAGGTGAATAAAACATAGACCCTACTTTGAAGCAGTTTACAATTCAGTGTAGAGACACTTATAAAACTCCGTGATAGATACTAAGAGAAAGACAGAAAGTGAAGGGGGCAAGGAGGAGGGTCTGAGCCTAGTGGCAACTGTAATAGGAGTCCGAGCGTCGTTTAGAGGAGCTAGATCTCTGAGGGGCAGCGTCTGGGAGCACTTCGTGGTGGTGGGAGAAATTCCCCCCTTTTGATTGATTGGATGTGGTGGCGGTAAGAGAGTAGTGTGACACCAGGACTGAAGCAATTGTGATGCCACCAAGTAGGAAAACTTGGGAGTAGGTTTCAGAGGAAAGTCAGTGAGTTCAGATGGGAGCACATTAAGTTTGAGGAGGCTACGAGCGTGCCAAGTGCATTCGGTCATTAAATCCTGTGCTGGTGCCCTGTTATGGCGGTAAAGGTCTGCTCTCAGATTGTGCTGCCTCTTAGGTACAGGAATCTGAAACTGGGTGGACAGGTGAGCGCTGGTGATAGATTGGGGACCCCTCAGTTTACAGGTGGTAGCTCAAAACGGGAGACTGGATAGCCTGCCCAAGAAGAGTAGCCAGAGTGTGAGGAGCAGTAGCCTGAGGCTAGAATATTGGGGAGTACCGACATTTAAGGGTAGGCAGGGGGCTCCATGAAGAAGATGCAGTAGGAACATCTGGGGGAGGCAAGAGGAACCAGGAAAGTGCTGGGCACGCAATCCAAGAGATACTATGTCAGGTGCTGCCAAGGTGCTAATTCCATAATGTTTATACTGTGTTTTAATATTTAGTGAAAGCAGGTGGAGCCTATTGTAACAATTTCTGTATTTGTCTCAAATGGGAAGGTTACCTTTTGGGTTATGCTGCCTGTGTGACAGCCAGGTTGATTTCCATGCTTAGACTGCGTTGGCCAATGTGGAGTCTGCAGCAGATTAGCATCTGGTATCTTGTAGATACTGAGGAAAGAGAAAAATGATCATTATAGCTGTCCTGCGACACCGCCTGTGTGCAGGCTCAACAGAGTTGCTTTCTCAGAAAATACACCCCTTCCCCACACCCCAGGAATTAAGAACTTGCACTGTGAAAACATTTGATGAAATTATATGCCCTGTTATTTTTTTTTCTTTTCTAGATAGAAGCTGATGCTGTGATGTCTTCAGTAAATTCAAACACTTCCGGTAATTAATAAAGTTAATGTTAATTTTTTAGTACTCTTATTTAGACATGCATGAAATATAGAGCAGATATAGAGCCTATAAAGCATTGGGTTTAAGCACATCTTTGTGTTCTGTTTCAGAGAAAGAAGTTTGGGTTCTTTTAATTTTGATGAATTCATGTATTCATAAGTGTATGTTTATTGTAGGAAAAATTCAAACCATTGAAAAGCATAAAGAAAAAAATGTTGCTTATAATTTCAATAGCCAATGGATGATCTGGGTTTTCTGACTTGAGCAGCTTAAGTGGCACTTACTGAAATGGGAAGGCTGGGGGAGAAGATTTCAGGTTTGGGGAGACCAAGAGTTCAGTTTTGAGAAGATTCAAGCAATGAGGTCAAGGCAGCCGGGCTATATGAAGGTGGAATTCAGAGCAAACCTGTGGGCTAAAGAAATAAATTTGGGAGTTGTCAGCTTGGAGAAGGCTTTTGAAGCCATGGGAATGGGCGAGACCGCCTTGCGAGATACAGGGGACTGAGAACCTTAGGAACCAGAACCATCAGAAGTCAGGTAGGGGACGAGGGGAGGTGGAAAAGGGCAGTTTGAAGGGCCAGGGACAATCAGGAGTGTTTGATCCAAAGCCAGGAGAAGCGGGTGTGTCAAATGCAGTGGAAGGGTCAAGGAGCATAAGGACCGGAGAGGATCCCTGGGTGTTGGCAGCCCGGGGTGCTCGGTGACTCGAGCAAGGGCAGTTTCTGTGTGGCGATGGCAGCGGCCAGGCTGGAGTGGGCTGAAGATAGCTGGGAAGTGAGAAAGCGTGACGGTGTGAGTACGCGAGTAGCTAAGCCTCAGTCTTTCAGCAGGTCCAGGGTGGCTGTGGATCAAGAGCAGTATTTGCTTTCTGTTTTCTGGAACATGAAGATGTTTCTAAGCTTAGCAGAGTGGCCCAGAGAAGAGGCCACAGAGAGAAAGGGAGATGCATACGTGCTGTTTGGGGAGATAGGCTCCAGAGCATGCTGGCTTGGCTTTGTAAAAATTCCTTTTTTAAGAAATAATTTAAAATAGGCTAGAGACTAGCTCTATACCCTTTACCCACATTCTCTTATTGTTAACATTTTACCCCATTTGCTTTCTCATTTGCACTTTCTACCACTACCCTCTCTTGCCGCACTGTACGTAACCACACTTAACCTCATAGATTTATCTCGATGCTATGTTTTTATCGAATTTCTCGTCTCTGTTCCATTGTCACTTGATCTAATAATGTCCGTGGCAGCATCTTTCCTCATTTATTGCAGGAATTTTTCTTTGGTGTCATGTCCCTTTAGCCTCCTTTAATCTGGAATATTTCTGTAGACTTTTTTTTGCCTTTTTATAACATGGATATTTTTGAGGAAATAGCCTACCCCTCACTGTTCTTTTTTGTTTTGTTTTTTAAAAGAATAGCACTCATTTTGTGTTTGCCTGATGTTTCTCTGTAATTAGGTTGAAGTCTAGCATTTTCAGCCAGAATCCTGTTTAGGGGAATATGTCCCCCACAGGGTGCCACATTTGGAGGCACAAATATCTCTCTCATGGATAATATTAATTTTTATCACTGGTCAAGGTGCTGTCCAATTTCTCCATTGCATTATTTCTTTTTATATTTCCTTCCCTTGCAACGAATAGGCAGTGTAGGGAGGGACATGTGTAAGATACTGCAAATATTCTGCTTCTCATCAAAATTTTCTCCTTGATTTGGCATCCATTCATGATTTTTGTTTGACCTAGTTTTTGCTATAATGGTTGCAAAATAATGATTTTCTAATCCCAGTGCTGCTTTTAGTTAGCTCTTGGCATTTTACCATAAGCAAGAGATCTCCCTCCTTCCTGAACTACCTACCTACCTTCCTTATCAGTACGGACTTGTGAATTTATATGCTTTTAATGGTTCATAATTCATTATCATCCTTATTTTAGTGCTCAAACTTATCACAGGTTTAACCACTGAGTTCCTCTTCAAGCTGGCTCCTCTGTCCTTTTGATGGCCTTGATTTTTTTCCCTTTATTTTGAAAAATCTTTTTATTTATAAATGTTAGATTTATAAAAGAGATTACTGGATTGTTTTTTGTTTGTTTGTTTTTTGTATACAAGGTTTGGTATTACGTGTGAAACATGACTTAGAACAATATTGTTGCTAGGAGAATTTCCCCAGGTTGTTCAAACATTGCTTCTGTTCAGTGAGTTGCAACTTCTTGGTGAAGGTTTCCCTACATTTTTTTCTCTGGGTTTCTATGCAATATTCTAAACTAGAAGGAAGATTTCTGCCTTCTGCACATTTTCCGCATTTCTTTGCATTGCTGAGGGGTTTCTTCCTTAGGGGTCCCCTGGCAGCCAGTGCGCGATTCTGTCTGGATGAAAGTCTCCCCGCACTCATGGCATTCATACAGCGCTTCTCTGCTTTGTGACATTTCTGATATAGCAGTGTGGCTGTTGCTGAAGACCCTCTCATGCCCATTATTCTCAGATTTTCTCCCTTATGTGCAATCTCTGATTCTGAATTAGGGATTTGACGTCACACAGAAGGCGTTTCTTTCCTCCACCAGTTCTTTGATGTATAGGGAGGTGCTATTCTGGAAGAAAGACTTCCCATGCTCTTTTCAGGTACAGTGAGTTCTCTGATGTGTAGAGTAAAGGTTGACTTCCAGCAGAACTTTTTCCCACATTCAATATCATGAGACCCCCCCCCATGTATTATCTCACATTTAGTAAGATATGACTTCGTAAAAAGGGTTTTTCACATGCACTAGCATTCGTATGGTTTCTTTCCTGTGTGGGTAATTTGATATACAGTGAAGAGAAAATTCTGGCAGAAGGTTCTTCCACCTTCTTCCCTGAGTGTTGTAAAATGAGGACTGATCTGTGGCAAATGGATGCTCCAAGTATCCATCACTTGTTTCCTCCCCTATGTTTTCTTTGTTTTCTGGTGTTTGAGAGAGAGTTGACTTGTGGCTGAAGATATATTCATGGAATTTACAAAATTTCCTCTCCTTTATGAGTTCTCTAATTCTTGAATTTTGACTTCATGCAGAAATATTTCCCACATTTGTTGCAGGGATAGAGCTTCCTTTTGATACGAATTCTGATGTACATTAGAGCTTTAAGTTTCGGACAAGAGTTCCTATGCATTCACTACATTCACGTGGTCTGTCCCATGCCTCAGTTCTCTCATATATATTGAAGGCTGCTTTATTATGGAACATTTTCTCAAATTCATTATGGCCCAAGGATTACTTCAATGCTGGAATTTTTTAGTCTTCCCTCTGAGGGCTTTTTGACTTTGATGATAAATGCTCCCCGACCTGCTCCCCTGTGTATTTCCTTGCATTTCATATCAAGGATATTACATCTCTTCTCACATCCACTTCTCAATTAGATCATTAGGATGCTTCCCTTCACAGCAGCTTTTCCTAATAATTAATTTTAAACTATATTTCAAAGGTTCCAAAGTAAATTAGTCATCTGAGAAACAGGAAGACCGGGTCAGAGAGATGAGGTAAAAATGTAGGTGCTTAACACCTTGCTCCAAAATTCCTGGGAAAGGACTGTCCTGAGTCTACAAGCTTCCAGCCTTTTCCCTTCCTGTCCTGGCCTTGATGTGAATATCAAATTAACTTTCTCAAAGCACCACTTTCTTCATGATTTAAAGGAATAGACTTGTAGCCAGCGTGCTAACTCTCTAGCTTCAGTTCTCATCCACTTGAAAGGGGAGACTGAAGACCGCAAACTTCCAAGAGGAATAGTAAATAGCTGTCCCAGCAGGACATCACTGCTGAACTCTGATTACTGCTGACATGATTTTTTCCCTTGGACCTTCCCAATACCAAACGAATTTCAGGCCACCAACTCCCCCTTTCCTCCTTTTCAGTGGCATAAGTCATATCTATATGTTCTTTTTCTTGCAGTAGGAGGGCTTATGCACAGATTAAATGTTTTTCCAAATATATCATCTCTCCTTAATGTTTTGATCTTGAAGAAGAACTGAAATGTTGGCCTTGGCTTTCTGGGAGCTATGCATTCAGGTAATCAACTTTCCAGAGTCCTTCTGGGTAGCTGTGACTTGGGAATTCTCCTGCTAGTTGCAGCTCTTATGTCCCGGCAGGGTCAGGCCACCACTTCACATGCCCAGGATTCTCTATGTAGTGCCCAGTTGCTGCCCAGCTTCCTGGCTGAGGGCCAGACTCACATCCTGGACTGCCCCTGACTTGGCAGAGCCCTGAGATGCACACATGTCACACAGTACCTAAACCTGGGTGCCCAGATCCTGCTTCCCATGAGCTCCTGATCTCTCTAAAAGTGGGTCGTTTCTGTGGAGGTTCCTTGTGAAAAATCAAGAGTGGAAAGTTAAGTTAAATCCATTAGAAATAAGGGTAGAAAGTCTCTAGGACAGTCACACTGGGAGAATCTAAGGACAGCCAGAATGAAGAGCAAAAAGGTGCTAATAACATTTTTAATGCTTCTAACATAACAAACAAATATCAGCAAAAACTGTTCAGGTACCAGGATCTAGGAATTATATTAGTGGGAGAAAAAAAATCAAGCCACTCATTTAAGGAAGCAGCAGATTACCTTGGGGTTGATTCCAGTGTTCACTATTGCCTCCTTTATAGGGTTTTATTTCATTACAACCCTTGTTCTCTGTGATGCATTTTATATCTTCTCTAAGCACAGAGAATGAAAACAGTTTGCAACTAGAAGAAACCTAGACATCTGTCATCTATTCCCTTTGTTAAAATGAGAAAACTGGGCTCTAGAGAGGAATAATAAATATCTTAATCCTGGCATTTGATGGTTCTTTATTTGTTTATAAATACTTTTACCTGTCTCGCAGTGTTTATTATTATTAGTATAGATCTTATACCTACAATTTCCTAATGCCTGCCACATCCGGTGATGAGCATTATGTACGGATTGTTAACTTTAAGACAACTTTATGATATGAGGATTATATCTATTTTGTAAGTTAAAAATAAAATACTGAAGCTTAGAGAGGTTGAGTAATTTGCCCAGGGTGGCACAGCTGGCTAGTAAGCAGCAGACCACGGAGGTCTGATCTATAAGCTTACCCTCTCAACCAGTCAACAGAACTTTCCCTTGATTTTAATAGTGTCGTGAGTCATTATTAGTCATCGTGACAGAGTTGAGGCCAGTGTTCATTCCCTTGGGAACTGAGCTGAAGTCAGGAGTGGTTCAGCACACAGAAGGTAGGTTCCGTGCAGTTGGTAGATGTTGATGTCTAATTTGGTTCTCAGCTGCCCAGTGTTCAGAGCAAATAGGGAATCAGAACCAGGTACGGCGGTCCATACAGTGAAGCTCTTTTCTAGAGAGACAGTTTTCCAGGGTGTGGGATATTTCTTCTGCGATGTTCACGATGGAGAGACTGACGAGTGGGTGTTGATGTCCGCAAAACGGTTCAATAAATACGTTGGTGACTTTTGTGCACCTGTGTCTTAAGATTTCTTCAGTGTAGGCGAGGGTCTAATGCCAGACATGTCCAGGCAGTTCCGTGATGGGCAAAGATGATGTGACTTTATTGGGGGACATATTGTAGAGCATTTTGTACAAATAACAGTTGAAAACCACATGAATGTTTCCCCACCGAATCCTCCCACAGCTATGTGTGTTATCCCAGATCCATATAAAGTATGCCTTCAGGAAAAAGCCAGAACAAAGTACATCAGAATTTTATTTTATTTTATTTTAGATTGAGTTTGTTTTTTTTGTTTTCCTTTCTGTTTCCTTACTTACTACCCTTTTAGAGCAGTGAACTTATTTTGCTTTCATGCTTAAAAAGAAAAAGCTTTCTAGGAACTTTTAACCTTTACCTTTGAATGATGGGAAAATCAAAGAGATTGATTTGTCATAAAGGTGATTACGGACTGTTTGACTCAGTCATGCTATCCAGCGTCAGTTCGATTGAAAAGTAATTTGTGGATGCCAAGGTTAATGGCCAGTTGGCTCATGTGCTTTTATTTATTACTGTCCTGTCTGATTTGTTTTGAACCAGGCAGTTGACTATTAAATATATTCTTGACCCAAATTTAAATTTCCATTTTCTAGTCTTTTAAGTTCTTTGTAAGCACCTATATCCACAGTATATCCAGTACAACTAGGTTTTATTTCACTTCAGATTTTAATTGACTTCTTAGTTCTTTTGTATAATCAGGAAACTGCATACACATTAACATTACCTTTTCTTGAAACATAATCCTAGGGTCATTCTGTGGTATTACCCAGATATTCAACCCTGAATTTTTCTTTGCCCACTTAAGAGGATGCTAAGTTTCAATGTAGGAATAGAAAAAAGTTAGGAGACGCAGACACTGACCTAACAAAGACGTTAAAAAAAAAAAATGCAGGGTAGGGAGGGTGAAAGAGAAATTGTCACTTCTTTCATGGTCAGATGTCACTTGTGTACTATTAGACAAGAAAACCTCTGAATGTACAGGAGCCCACCTTCCCTTCCGCCGGGCCGAGGAGGAAGGATGGGTGGGACTTGGAAAGGGGGCAGCACAGAAGAGAACTGCTCCTGGCCCGCCCCGCACCTGCCCGGGCCCGAGAGGCCGCGGGACTGGGCCTGAACTGAGACTTACCCGCACACTCCGCTCCCGCAAAAACGCTGCCCGCCACGCGGGCCTGGCTGAGGCACTTTGTTAACGGTACAGAGAAGGGGCTTTGTCCCTCACTCTCCACAGCTGGCGATGGAACAGGCCAGGGTGGCACTTTCTCCTCCGGAGGGGTCTTTCTGCGGCCTTTCTCGCAGGCCCTCTTCTGCACGGCGTCCAGCTCAGTGGCTGAAATTTCTTCTTCCAGATCCCTGTCCCTCATTTTACGGTACCCCCTCTTCCCTGCCCCCGCTCAGATCTGCATACCCCAAACTCTCAGCTGTCACTGGAACCCACCCTGGGAAAACTCTCACCCCCCGCACCAGCGCGGCGGACGGTGCCACCTGTGGGCGGGTGGCGGCAGCAGGGGAAGCCCCCGGAGGAAGCTGCGAGTTGGGAAGGGGGCTGAGGGCCAGTTTGCCTAGAAGGTGTCCTGAAGCTTTAAATTCCAGAATAAGGCACCAGGACCTCGCACTGGTAACACCAAGGAACCTTGGAAGGCTCGTGAGCAGGAGGTGCATGTAATAAAAAAAGGTAACAGTTCCTGTCCGCGTTTGATTGAAATTAGGTTTGTTGGTTCAGATTTTTCTATTCTGCCCTAAACTGTTTTACTCTTCCTTGCCAGTTTCCTCCCAAAGATATAGTAAAACTTGATTTCTTCCATTAAAGATGATTCTTTTCTCTTTATTTTACTCTTATGCAAGAAGATGAAATAAAATATTAGTCCTCTGAATTTCCTTACCCATCTCACTGTGACAACACGTCATTGATGCCACTTTCACCTTCTGTCCTTACTGTATTTTATGTGAACACATTTTATCTATTTTTTCCCCCCCTCCTGGCCTCCAGAAATTATCATCTGAAGTTTATTTCCCAAACTAGAGAAGGCTTGCATTATACCTTTAAAAAGGTACACCTTTTAAACCCTCATTTTCAGGCATTTTCAATGCCTGGAAAAATTAATATGTGGCATAAATGGACACGAACCCTCCCTTTTCTACTAAGTCTAGGGCCAGACTTACAGTCTAAGTATGTTGGCAATTTTATTGTTTTCTCCTTCACTCTCCCCAGGTTTATTGCAGTTTCTAATTTAAGCTCCCGTGATGGCCAAAACCAGACCAGTGCTTCATTTTCAAGAGGATTTCTCTGTGTGCACAGACCCCTGAAGCTTAGACCTGTGAACCACAAAATATATATACGTAATGAAATTTTCAGAGAAAATATGTATATAGTTTCATTGGACTTTTTGAATATATCCACCCTCCTAGGAAATTGCTTTAAAAAAAAAAACAAAAAGAGAAGAGATAACATTTCCTAATCTGTTTCTCTATATGACGTGTCTATGTCACATGTATTTGGGAAGTAAAATATATGCATTATAGAACATGAAAAGTGTCCAATTTGCTAAGAGTGGTTTAAATTTTTTATTTATTGATTGATTTGAGAGAGAAATATCGATTTGTTGTTCCACTTATGCATTCATTGGTGGTTTCTTGTATGTGCCCAGATCAAACCCTCAACCTTGAGGTATGGGGATGACACTTGAACCAACTGAACTATGCAGCCAGGGCTGCCAAGAGTGGTTTATAAAATGGAAGGAAACGTTTCCAATGGTGTGGAAAGTGCAGAGACTAGCATATACTAGCAGGATTTGTAAAGATCATTGGTCCCGTGGTCTCTAAGGCATAATCCTCAGCCCTGGGTCCGGTGTGGGCACTTCCTGGAGCACTGTTGGCCAGGGAATGGTGGGGAGACCACCTCGCTCCAAACCAAATAGTTCTGTCTTCAACCCCTCTACACATTCGGCTTTGCCACAGCTTAAAAGAAAAAAAAAAAAGGCTGCACACTACTGATAGAATCCAGCTGCCCAGGAGATTTCTGAACACCTTCTGTAGACAGATTAATAATAAACTCAGATAAGCCACTGGTTTGTGGTTCCTGACCTGTGATCCTCATGTAGCTGCAGTCAAGTGCATTTAAGTGATTAGTGAACAGTGTACATAGAAGACCCAACATTGTGTTTGAAAGGAGAATGTTTCGAACGTATTCTTTCCCTCCAGGGGTGGGCACAGGTAATGCACGTCTCATTGGGTATGAAATCTGATGACAATAGAATTACTAAAAGTCTTCTTGAAGTAATTTTGGGTTTGAATATTGGAACAGCAGGTGGAGCTAGTAGGAAGACCTCTATTTCTAGGCCATTTAAAGAGCAGCAAGGTGCACAAAACTTGCATTCATGTGTTTGCGTTTCATTTCTTCTTTTTTTTTAATCTTTATTGTTGGGGGTGGGAAGAGATTAACCAAAGAATTTATATGCATAGCCCATGCGTTTGCATTTCAGAGCTGCAGGAATAGCAAGCTGCTATGCATTGGCTTTGAAAGTGATCTTACCACTACAGTGTGACAGCCAAGCTGAATGCCAAGTTCCCTCTCCTTTTTAAAGAAGGGGCTTGCATTTGGAAATGTGTTGCCATAGAAGATTAAAACAAGTTAAGGGCATGTGGGGTTAGGGGGCAGTGAGGGTGTGTTTACATGGTTTAATATTAGTTGATGACTTTTAGAGTATTGACTTAAAAAAATAAGATGTATGATCCTGTGAGAAAATAGTGTCATAGAACTTGATTTTATATATATATACATATATATATATGTAGTTATTTGTGTTATGAGCTTGTTTCTCTCTCTAAGTGGTGATAAGCATACAGTTGAATCCACATTTTCGCCTAGGAAAAGCTAAAGGACATCTACTTTTAATCCCACAAGATTATGAAATAAAGACCTGGCTACTTTATAGCTCCAAATATCAAGTAGTTTTCTGAATATGTAATTTAAAAGATATGAAAGTACTCATGTACTTTTTTTTTTTTTTTTTTGTGAATCACATATTGAACCAGGGAATTTTGCTTTTTTTCTTATTATTTTCCTAAATCAGATGCAATGATAAGTAAAGAGCAAATGTTATGCATGCATTTTCCTTTCCCTCTGAATTTTGTGTTTTTTTTTACTATATCATATGCATTTAGAAATTGTAGTTTCTAAAATGATGATTTATTTTGCTAACTATGTGAATAAAAACTGACCTACTTTTTTGACATTTGTTTACAAAGTTACAAGATCAATTAAAACACATTGTAATGCTTTTTGCTGAAAACTAGAAATAATATCTTCCTATTATTTTATTCACTTAATCAACAAACATTAATGAGTGCCTACTTATGTGTGAGGTAATGTGCTAAGCACTGGGGATAAAAATTTGGACAATAGACTGCTTTCCCTCAGCATGTCTCAGGCAAACGTGCGGCCAAATAATTACCACAGGACCCAACAGAGTCTGTGACTGTGTTATTATTATTTTATTTTTAGAGAGAAAGAGAAACATCAATTGGTTGCTTCCTGCACATACCCCGACTGGGAATCAAACCCACCACCTTTTGGTGTACGGGACCATGCTCCAACCAACTGAGCCACACTGGTCGGGGCTTATGACTGGTATGGACAGAGGCCTGTTGGGTCTCTGAAAAGGGACTCAGCTGAAAGAAACCAGGGTAGCCTTCAAAGAGGAGGCCAGCCCTTGCTGCATCTGGAGGGAGATGTAAAAATTCCCAAGGAGACCCAACATTTCAGGCAGTGTGTCCAACACATGCACAAGTATGGGGGTGTAAAGAGCCGACCGTCTTGGGGAGACATCAGGAATTTGCTAGGGAAGCTAGCGAGGTAGCTGGGGCTGGACTGTGAAGGGCCCCTAAGATATGCCATGGTCAGTGAATACATTATTCAACAATTCCAGCTAACCTAGATGCTATTTAGTTGATTAGCTTTTGGTGGTCATGAAACAAGTTACGGATTTGATCCTGTGGGAACATGGGATGATGACTTCAGTTTTAAATACGTTCTCTGGTCACGAGAGTGAATGGGTGAGGGGGACGCCGCATCAGCACATACCCTGACTACTTCGGGGGGGATCGCCGCATGTGCGAATTCCGTACTGCACGTATGTGTTCAGCACACCCCAAGCACTCTCGTAGGTGCTGCGAGACAGGCCTTGTTGCCTAGAGTATGTCCACCTGCCTACCTGACTTTTGCTCTTGGTCGTCTCCAAAGCATGGAACACTTAAGTCCAAATCACACTCTCATCTCGGCCCCCAATCCTGCTCTTTCCCAAGTCTTTCTCAGCTCCTTACATGACTCCTCCAACCACTGAGTACTCAAGCCAGACCCTAGGGGTTATTCTTGATGTCTCCCTCTTTCTCACCTGCCTCATCTAACCCTCCATCTATCGTGAAACATGTCTGGACACCTTCCTCTCCTCCATTCGCACTGCCAACACCCTAGCAGCCACGTCTCTTGCCAGTAGGCTCCTAACCGGTCTCCCTTTTTACGCGTTGCTTTCTCCCAGTCCTTTTTCAAGGTAACAGCCAGGAAGATCTTTAAAACATCTAAATCAGTTAATGTCACTTCCCAATTCAAACCTTTTATTTTTTATTGACTTCCTATTGTAACTTAAATAAACCCAAATGATTTCCTGTGGTCCCCAAGGGCCTGCCCATCTCACCAACCCCATCCTGTGTCGCTCTCTCGCTCACTACATCCCAACCACAATGGCCTCTTCCATTCCTCTCACTTCTCACCCTTGGCAGCTGCTGTTTCCACTGGCAGGAACCCACTTCTTCCCATCTTCTAGCCAGTTGGGATGTTCTCGTCATTTAGGCCTTAGTGTAGATATTACCCGCTCTAAGAGATCTCTCCTCACCAGACTCCCCTGCTGGAGAGTTTCTATGACTCTTACAACCTCCTGTTTTTCCCTCGTTGCATGTGCCCCAGTTTATAATTATGTGTGTGTTTGTGACTGAAACTGTATAATCACTGTTTCTCCCACTAGACCAGTAGCTCCCTTGGGACTAGAATCATGTGTGTTCTCATCGCCCCTCTGTTTCCAGAGCTTGACACAGTGCATGCGGCACACAGTGGGCCCTAAAGAGTTGTAAAGGAATCATTTCAACACATAAAGATAGAGCGACTTTTTTGGTTGCTAAATCTTTAACTACAAATAAGAAAATGTGTGGAAACTGAAGAAAATTATTTTCTATGTTTTCCCTACCATTGGAACTATTTTAGGAAGGGTATGCAGCTCCGTGTGACCTTACCAAAAGGAAAAGGGTGTGAGTTTTTAGAAATTAGCATGTGGTTATTGTGTGATTTGGGGCTATTTTTAAGACAGTGATACATTTTTTTCTAATGGAAATCCTGAGGTATAAAAATGAACTGCTCTTCTTATATATTTAGGGCTCAGGTCACTAAGATGTTTAACTTCTTGGCTGCGCTCTTTAAACCTATTACAAAGATCACATTAGAATTCATTTTAATAGACTTTGTAAGCACAGTATCCAACCTCATATGATCCTGCTGGGCTCTTTTATTATGAGAAGTGCGGGAAGCAGAGCCAGGGGCTGCAGAACAGTCGTTGGTGCACCCGGGGCTGGGGACGGTGCCAGCTCTATTGTTTATGGAATATTCTCTCCACTTTTATCTGTGGTATGCAATTGGTATTGACTTTTGAGAAACTACTTCTTTGCCCCGATCTCCCAGTTGGGGAAAAAACCTGCGGTAATGACACCTGGCTAGGAAAAAAGGGATCAAAGCAGCAGAAGGAAAGAAAAATTATGAGACCTTGTTTAATATGTAGTTTGGGGTCCGTCTGCTAGATCTGTTTTAGGAAAGCGTGTTCCATTTTTGCGAGGTCACCATTCCTTTGTCCCTTGGACATGCCCAGCGAATGGAACCTCTGTTATTTTTGCTATTGGCTGCTAGTGTTGGGCCTGCTTAGCATTTAGCAGAATGTCTTTTTGACTTCATAGATCTTTAGGAATAAATACTGTCCACCAAAATTAAGATAAATGTGTTGATATGTATTCTTATTTATGTTTTGTTTTTTCTTAAAGAGGAAGGCAGTCATTTTTAGAAAAATTTTCCCCCCCACTTGTAGGTGTATCACTTGAGGAGTTTTTAAACTTTGTAAGGAAAAAGAAGGAAGCTCAGCTGTATCGGAATGAAATAAGACACATCTTCACAGCTTTCGACAGGCACTGTAAGTCTCTTTAAAGTGTTTTGAAATTAAAAATTGCTATTAAAGACTGTGACTGGGAACGTATACTCAGTACTTCAGATAAATATACTTGGAGGTTTATTTTACTGTCCTCATTAGCTGTTACCTTGGATGTTGGTGTGAATTTTTTTCTCCATGGTGACTTTAAATTCTTGACATTTACCATGGATGAAAAAATGTTAACAGTTATATAATTGTACTTATGATTATAATCAGGACAACAGAAGGGCTGGCCGTGAGGTATAGGCCATGAGCCACCTATGGAGGTGTGGAAGACATATCACGTCTCCCTCGACTCCTGCTTTAACCCGCATATTACTGGAGGAATTGTTTTCCCACATGGGACGTGGCCTAGAGGAGTGACTCCAAGACCCCCTATGCCCCACACATCTCACACAGGATGAAAATACTCATGGAGTCCAGGTTCAGTACCTTGGCTGCTGTTATGGTTTTTCTCTCAATATGATTATATAGAATTCTAATACCAAGAAAGAAGAAAAAAAGTGAACTTTGAAGAATAAATTGTTTTGGCAATTTAGACTTGACGCCTAATGCTGTTACTGCACTGTATGTCTCTATAGTCCTTCCCCTGGGACTCAGAGAACCCACGAATGACAGGGCTGGAAGTGACCTTCCAGGTCACCTGGGACTGCACTGAGGAGAGTGTGAGTGGATTCTTAAATTCTTCCAATGAGACAATCTCACATCACCTAACATGTAAAATCAACTAAAACTACTGCTCTTCTCCTAATAACATGTTAAAGTATCATGCAAGTTGCATGGCTGAAATAATAGTTCAGAGGGTTAATAGAGGTAAGGAAATGTTTTATGTTTTGTTTTCAAATAGATCGTGGGTATTTAACTCTGGAAGATTTCCAAAAAGCATTCAAGCAGGTGGCTCCCAAGTTACCAGAAAGGATTATTCTCGAGGTTTTCAGGTAAGGCACCAAAATCTCCACATGCTCCCCAACCCCTTGATTTACTATCTGCTTTTACAAGTTTTTGGTTTTATGGAGAACACCTCCTTATACTGATTCTTCACTAGTGAACATTTTCGCCTCATAGTAGATGGTCATGCTGCAAGAGAGAAATTTATAGTCAGCTATTCAGACACCGATGCCCTCGGCAGTGGGTGCTTGCACACCACGGAGGTGCCTAAGAGCGTTTGGCAGGGGTGGGAGAGTGACAGGAAGAAAGCAGGACTTGTTTGTGTATTTATGAATTGACCAAAACCAATGAAGCTTCAGCATTTAACGTGGATGTTGGTGCTCTCCCATGGTCTGCATTGCATCAGACACAGGCTGCACATGGTTCTTGAGTTGCCTGGAGAGAAGAATTGGGTTGCTTAACAGTGGCCCCCTCGACGCAGTGCATGCACACCTGATGAAGCAGATTTGAAGAGTATGTTATGTTATCTTTGTGAACTATTTGGGACACAATGGGCAAGTGGCTTAAAAGCAACTTCTGTTAGGAAACTGCAGGTTGAAGGTAATATGCTGACATGAGAAAGTGGTGGAGCTGCCTCTTCTCTGACTACCGGTGTCAGCTCTTTGTCGCCTGTTACCAGGTGTATTAGGGCTCAGTACAGCAGCAGGAGCTAGAAAACCCAGATAGCACAGCTCAGGAAAGATAGCAGTGTACCTCTCTCACGTAAACACAGCAGTCCAGGGCCGATTCAATGGCAACGTACTCACGAAGGACCTGGGTTCCCCCTTTCTTGTTTTGGCTGCTCCCACACCTGGCTTCTCCCTCCTGCTTCAAGGATTGCTTAAATTTCAGCCATCACACTTGAACTCCAGCCAGGTAGGAGGAAAGGAAAAAGAAGATATGCCCTCCTTTTAAGGCCATCGTCCCCGTGACCAAAACTCACATTCAAGGCCATGTGGGAAATGTCATCCTTGCTCTGGGTGGTCTTGTGCCCTCTGAGTTTCTGATACTGAAGGAGAGGATGGCTATTGAGGGACATCTGGCAGGTGTTCCCATTTGGGATAAAAATAATTTGATGAAATCTGACCAGCAGTCAGCTCTGCCCATTAGAAATGATCAAGTAGGTTATTTGAAATAAGGATTTGCACTCACTGTTATTGACAGTGACATATATGAAATTCTTCTGCTGCATCATTCACAGGCAAGTTGTTGAGCAAACTACTGAAGGAGAGCAAAGCAGTTAAAGGCACATGCAGACTGTGCCATAGGACGGCATTGCTTAGTTGATTCTGGAACAGCAGGTTCTTTAAAATATAACAGTATTTTTGTACACACTCTGTGATGAGATGTGTCATGAATGTCAATGTATTTCTACCACACAGGGGTTGTTGTAACAAGAGAACAAAGAATTGTTACTTTATTTTCCTTTTACCAAAAGACAGGTGTCCAAATTTGCTTACCTTTATGTGTTAAGCAGTTTCAGGAGGAGCTACTTCATAGAAGTTTTTGAACAATACACTTAAATATAGCCATTCAAGGTAGAAGTAATGTTTTAACCATGAGTGAGAGTACCTGCTTCTCCAAAGAAACCCTTGCTACCCAGAGAGCATTTTTTGGAAATGGATATTTGGAAATGTGATTTTTAAAAAATTATGTGCATCACCTATTAAAACCCTTCACATCTGCATGTTTAATACATTGAAAATAGAATGTCTTAATCTGGTGAAAAAAATCTTACAAAGTTTCATTGCTTTTAGAACACAGTTTTTAAAATATAAAAATTTGATAGCTTTCATAAGCTTTCAAGAGCAACTAATATCAGGAAAGATGGACATTTACTTGCTGAATGTCAGTTAGCAGTAATGTCAAAGTAATCATTAAAAAAACAAAACAACCCTAAACCTTTTCCTTATTCAAGGATGGAATTAAAAACCGAGGGACTCGGCACCACGATGCCCTTTTCCATTCATATCTGCACATCTTCGTGAGATGTCTCTGACAGCCATCCAAATCAAGTATTAAAACAAATTGCTCAATCACAAAGGATTAAACTGAGATGTTCAGAAATAACAAAGTATATTAAGTCATGTTCTTGATAAATATGATGCATAATTTCTGATGACAGCAGAAAGTCATTTGTCATTAACAAATAAAATATTTGCATCTTTAATTCTTTAGAATTTCTACATTATGCTTTATAATGCACATTATGTGAGTAACATAGTAGCACATGTGCATATATAAATAAATGTATTCATAGGCTCATAGACTTCATCTTTCCCAGGATTATGTGATCAAAGCAATTTGGGGACCACTGCAGTGTACAACCAAGCAAGGCATTTTAGTTCATTGAACCTGCCCTGTTTAAACTCCCTTTTGTATTATTTCTTTATGGCACTACTTCCCTAGGCCAGAATAAATGATGCATAATAAGTATTCAATGAAGTAGTGAAACCAAAAAAGGAGAGAAAAGTATCTCCTCCAAGTGTAAATTGAAGTAGCCCAAGAAACAGAGATGTCCAACTTCCAGACACCTCTCTGTTTTGGCGGCTGTTTTCAGGAACAAGGAAAGAGAACCAGTGATGCACAATTACGTAGTGTTTCTAAGGTTAGGCACTTGCTTTCTGAGAAGCCTGAGTGGCGTTTGTCTTAATTGACCAGCACAAATGGAGTTCATTTCCCAGGTCCACAGTTACACAGGAGGAAGGTGGTGTCTGAAGATCACTAGAAGGCAGCTGAGAAGGGAGGCTTCTAATTGGAGCGGATTCATCTGTGCTTTTAATGACGGAAGTTTTCATAATCTTCACTTCATTGACTGCCAGAGTCTTCCCAGAGCAACTCCTAAGATCAAGAGCAGTCCCTTTCAGAAGTCCTTGCCCATATTACACTTCCCTTTTACAAGCTAAACCAACAAAGCCCACCAGTAAAACCAACCAAACAACCAAAGTGAGCAATTAAAAAAGACAGACTTGGGGCATAAGGCGTGAAAGAAACATTTCACTTTATAACGTGGTAGAAACACTGGTGTGTCGCTGATTAAATCTGAGGGCGTTCCAAGGACCAAACGAGAGACTTGTATATGGTTTGTGAATTGTTGCCTCACTACTATGGTTATGCCTACTTTAGTGATTTTTATCATGAACAAAAGCAGTGTCTTTTTAAGTATATCGTCAGAGTTCCTAACAGTCACATTCTGTTCTGCAACCATAACCTCTTGCGTTTTAATGTAACTTCTACAGTTAAATGGATTCCGAACTCACTTCCAGGCCTCGTGCTATATAGTTTCTGTTTAGCTGAAGTTGACCATCTAATAGGGATCATGAGAACTATCTCCCCTGGTGTCTTTTATGTTCAGAAATGTTCATCTGGGCCATTTTCCTTGAATCAAAGGGCTTCATGGATTGAACATTAACATTTTCACGTCACTTGCTTTTTTCTGTAAGAACACTGCTTACGTTGGAAGTCCCTTTAAATGTATTGTTAATTTCGGTGTCATTTGCTTGTTTCGCTGAGGTCTCTTAGTATATCTTCAGTGATGCCTGTTCTCCCCTCTGCTGCCTCCAGTATGGCACCCCTCCTATTATGGTTTTATTTTTCTCCTACGTTTCTTTCTTGAGCTGTATCTGCTGATGTTTCATTTCCTTTTGTTATTTTGCTGTATTTTATATCTCCTCTAAGCTTTTCTGTATCTATTTTCAACTCTTGTTTTATAGAGGTGCTTGCTTTATTGGGAGAAACAATGATCTTTTAGATTTTATTTTTAATGGGTGATTGCTTAGGGGCTGCTATTTTAGCTTTTTAAGTATAAGTTAAGAAAAGCAAGTTTTTTACTAAAGGAAGGCTTTTGAGGGACAAGGCTACTTTCTTAAGCCAAGAGATGATACCTTGTGTAAAAAACAAAAATTGGTACGTTTGTTATTCTGAGATATAAAATGTTTAATATTTGGATTTCAAAATCTGAGGTCCCTTTCAGTGTCTAAAACATAATTTCCACTTAGAGCCAAGAGTCGTGATTTGTATGTTTGTGCTCTAAAATAACTGAGTGTGTTTGCGTAACTAAAGCAACTTTCTTCTACCCGCCACGAATGGCAGAAGTTCAAGAGGTATGAGAACTAACAATACTCTATACAATAGAATTAATGTGAGCTAATAGGTTGTTTCTAGCACAAAAAGGTTAAAACAAACAAACAAAAAAATCCTTTTTAATATTAATGGAACTTACTGAAAACTTTGTAGTGCTGTCTTTTAAAAAAAGTTCAAAATCTTCAGTGACTCTAATGGATCAAGTTAAAAGTATTTAACCTGGCTGTCCAACATCTGGCCACCTTTCCAAACTCATCTTTCATTAGCCCCTAATCCCAGTGTTTTCCTTGGCCCCGTGCTTGTTCCTGAGAGTGTGTGAGGTGTGTTTACACTTCATTCTGTTTCCCTTGCTGGCGGTGCCTTCCTCTGCTCCGTCTGTCCAAGTTTGACCTGTCTTTTCAAGGTACTGCTCAATAAAGCCTGTTTTCTTTACATCCAACATTCTTGTCTCTTTTCTCTAAATTTTGACTGTACCTATGGTTGTGTATTTTGTTCAGTCACTTACCTGGTAAACAAAAATACAGTGTTTAGGATTATCTCTGTAGACTACTGGGAGCTCCTTGGGTTTATGAGCTTATCTACAGCTTCTTCCACTGTTCCCAGCCTATTGCTTTATGCACTGTAGTTACTTAATAAATAAGTGTTGGTCCATTGTCACTCTAAATACCCAGCAATGGTAAAATTTCCACTTTGTGGATTAATTTACTTCTTATAAACTAAGAAAGAGGACATTAAAATGCAGTCAGGAGCTTTGCTCCCCATTTTTCTCTCTCTACGTGTGATTTTCATGCATTAATCTCCGATGGCCCCGTCTTGCTTTATTTTGGGGACATTTTCCGCTCGTGATTTGGCCTCTGCTGCCATCAGGAGCCGGCTGATGCCGTCTCTGACCCTGCCCGCCAGCAGCGCCCTGTGCTCTCTGTGGCTGCGTCTCCCCGCGTGCATGTCCCTTCTCCGCGCTGAGAGGCTTCTCCATCGCGTCGTGAGCACTGAGGTTTGCATTCCCACCGCCTGTCAGTTGGCGGAAAGCGCTGGGAATCTTCTGCTTCCCAGCCGTGGAAGGAAACGTGGATGTGTGGAGAGCCCACCCCCGACCCGGCCCGCTAGGTTCTGAGTGCGCAGGCGGGTTGTCAGACATTAACGCAACGTGGAAATACTGAGGCACCAAAGTGCTCTCCAGGCGTGACAGGGGACGCTTAAAGTTACAGCTCATGTTTCTGGGGTAGGAATCCCATTCTGCTTGTTACATGCGAAAGGTCAGAAAACAAAACATAGGCTCTGGCTGGTGTGGCTCAGTGGTCGAGAGTGTTGGCCTACACGCGGAAGGGACACAGGTTTGATTCCCAGTCAAGGGCATGTACCTGGCTCACAGGTTCGATCCCCGGCCCTGGTCATGGCGTGCAGGAGAAAACCAATCGATGAGTCTCTCACATCGATGTTTCTCTCTTTTTCTCTCCTCTTTGTCTCTCTCTCCCTTCCTTCCTCTGTCTCTAAAACTCAATGGAAAAAATATCCTCCGGTGAGGAGTAACAAAAAAAACATAGACCATACACTTCTCCTTTTTGGGGTATTAAAAATTGGTTGACAGCCCAGCCGTCGTGGCTCAGTGGTTGAACGTCAACCTAGGATCCAGGAGATGGTTCGATTCCCCGTCAGGGCACATGCCTGGGTTGTGGGCTTGATCCCCAGTAGGGGGCATGCTGGAGGCAGCTGACCAATTACTCTCATCATTGATGTTTCTCTGTTTCTCTCCCCCTCTCCCTTCCTCTCTCTGAAATCAGCAAAGACATATTTTTAAAAAAATTGGTTGACAGGAAGAGCATCATGACTTATTGACTAATACGTTTTCAGTGTCAGGTGTCAATGGGGGTGGGTGGGGCTTAGACAGTTTTAAAAGAGAATATTTGACATTCTTTTGGCAGAAAGATCATATATGCCTATATTGCAGCCATTATAAAGGGAAGGATTGCCACCAGCTTGGGTAAAATGAACCAAGAGACTCTTCTGTTAGGCTGCATGGAAGGGAGTCTTACAGATCCCAGGGGCCTATAGGAGAGGATTTAAGGTAGCATTTGTCTCTGCAAATCATTAGCGTCTCTTTGGAAATATTATTCCTCCCTGCGTTCGTTCTTTACCTTCCTACAGTTCCTTTCTGCTGGCAGCTGACTTCGTTACATGTCATTACTCGGACAATCTCTAACAAGAGAATTTCCCAGTCATTGTGCATCAGAATGATTCTCTTATCCATGTAGTCATGTGACCTCTCAAAATCATAGTTGTTATAGTGAGGACCTGCTTTGGTGAATGTGATTTTTGATCTGTAAGTATCTACATGCTCCTGTGTATAGAAAAGTATGAAAAAAGACTAGAAATCCTATCTGGCTCTTTGTAACCGTACAGAGCCATCACCAGCTATGTGTGGTGTGTGAGTGTAATGGCCTAAGGAGGAGACTTCTTGAGAGTCCAATTTTTATTTCATGAATTTGTATATTTCCTTTGCAATGGTACTGCCTTAGTTTTTATTTCAACTGTTTTGTTTCAGAGTTTTATTGTCAGAGATCCCCTTTTCTATTTATCCTTTTGCACGTGGTCACTCTGGGGAGTAGGATGTGTGTAAGCTTTTCAAGATGACCTCAGAATTCCCTCTCCGGGGCTTTCACATGTAATATATTGAATAAAACTGTACTTTAAAAATCCAGCTATAGAAACAATTATAGTCTAAACATTTTAAGAAAATATTTGTTCTTCAGAGGGTCCTTAATCCATTTTGCTCCATGGACAAAAATGATACCCTTGCATTTGAGGACAATCCTTTCACTAGCATAAACTCTAGAATGGTGATGCAGGAATTAATCTGCCCCGACACTGGACCAGAAAACACGTAGAGGAGAGTAATGGCTTCGTTATACAGATGTTCAAATCGAACGTGTTATTTTCGTTTCTTCGGTTAACTTAGTTCATGTTGTCCAGGACAGTTTTCATTCCTTTCACATTTGGGATATCCAGATACTGTAGTGCTCTCTTATGTTCAACCCATTCAGATACAAATTCTGCTCATCCTTCAAGATATTTTTCTTGAATGCTGGCTCTACCCTATACCCTTCCAACCCCTTAAAAGGAAACAGACTCCAGCTTCTGCTTTCAACTGTTCATCTGTCATAACTGTCTTTCTTGTTCATGCTTGTGCATAGTTATTGGCATACACGTGTTATTCCCAGTGTTAGAGTGTGAGCTTGGCGTGAGTAGGCACACGAGGTGTTTATCCTCACGCTCCCACAGCCGTTTCGTATGTGTTGAATAGGTGACTCCATTTCGTACAAATGAATGGCTGTTGTAGGGAACATGCCTTTTTTTATGTATTTTTGTTTTACTCCCCAAATGCCACACTGGCGCCATATTAAGGTCACGAAGTGCAGTGAGCCCCAGGGCTGGGAATCGGGAGACTCGAGTTCTAGCCTCAGCTCTGCCACTTGCCTGACTTCCCACCAGTCCCCGAACCTCTGTGGCCTGCACTCTCTTCTCAGAAACGAGGGTGTCGTCTTGCATGATCCGGCAGGCTCCTTCTGGCTCCAAACTCACTGATGGGGTTATCTATCATGGAGAGTGGCCTGGAAGTCTCCTTTATTTTCTCTGTGTCTCACAGATATTATTCAGAATCTACCCCAGCATGAATACAGATGTGGTCTGTCAGTGTGACAAAGGCTGCTCTCGGGAGGAAATTACTGGGTTTGACAGCTACCCAGCCCAGGGTTTAGTCTCTGAGATGTCACTATAGCAAGTGTTATGGCCAATGTATCCAATTTCTCATCTGCATATATGGCTGAATACGCTGTTCTCGCTGTAATAGCATGAGGGCTGTTTTTCTTTTAATCCAACTGTCACATAAGAAAGGGCTGCCATGGTTTCTTTCTTACGACCTCATGTTGCTAACGCTTTCAGCCATCCTTGAAGTTATTAATAGCCGCACATCATGAATGTATTCATGCCATTTTCCTTCATAGAGAAAGGAAGCCATGTCCTATGTTTTTCTTTTGTGGTAGATGGGTAACTTCTGGGAGAAAATTTCGATATTGTGTGTTGTGTTTGTAAAATAAAAAAACTTGTACTTAATAAATTCCTATTTTATATGAGATATTTAAGTTAACTTGTTTTAGGTGTCAAGAGAAAAATAGGGTCAGAATGAAGAGTTACACTTCAAAGTTCGGGTTATTTTCCGAACACACAGCCTAAAAGCAGAACCAAGGATTTCCAGCTCTGTGTTTTTATCTGTGACGTACTGACCTGTGGCTTTGCTGCCTCATGTCTTGTCTACCTGCCTCCCATCCAGTCGCTCTCCTCCGTCAGGCTCCCTTGAATAGATTCATTCTTGTCATTCAAAGAGTGCTCCAAAGACCAGCAGCAAGGGATCAGGGAGCGTACTAGCAATGCCTCCTCTCAGGTCTCACTCCAAACGTACTGAATCAAACGTGCTTACTTTAATGTGATCCCTGGGCAATCCATACGCACATTAAAGTTTGAAAATCACTGGCTACCCTTCTAGTTAAATTTTGGATAATGAGAGTAATTTAGCATTACTTCTTAATGTTTCTTCTTGACTCTAATAGCTCTTCATTGCCTACCAGATAAAGTCTAGATTCCTTAGCCTGACTTACAAGGCCCCCACACAGAGAGACCTGGCAGTCCTCTTTAGCATGTCTCCCAGCATTTCCCAAATCAAAACTTCTACTCCACCCTTCTGATGTACTTGCTTCCTACTGATCCTGACTCATTTCTCTTGTAGCATTTTTGCTCATGCCAGGTTCACTGCCCTCTCTTCTCTTCCTCTGACTTCCCCATCCACATTTCTAAATTCCTTAGCACTTAACTTTCCCTGGTCATTCCAGCCCACAGAATGTATTTCTTCTTCCTTAGAGCTCCTATAGCACTTGCCCCATTAATGCATCTAATAATGGTAGTAGCCTCAATAACACTGACAGCTGACATTTACTGATTATCTACTATGTACCAGACACTGTGCTGAATGAATCCTCATGGGTTAGGCTCTGTGTGTTCCCATTTTACAGATGAGAAAAAAGCCTGGAGAGGTCAAAGGACTTGCCCAAGGTCACAAGCTGGTGAGTAGGGAGCCAAGATTCATACTCAGGCAGGCTCACTCCCAGGCTTGTGCTCTTAATCACTGTTCTGTTTCCTTCTCACTTCTAACAGTATATACACCCTGAGAGGGGGATGCCTTTTTATCCCCACACGCCTGGCACAAATTTAAGGAAGCAGTGCATGTTCTCTCTGCCCAGAGATGCTCCTGATGAACCCTCCCCTGTTCATATGGTTTGGTTTGGATTGTTATACTTGAGGCTTCACTTGGTTATCTGCAATGTAAGCAAAAGAAACTTCACCAAGAATTACGAAAGGAAGCTGGTGCCACATTTTTATCACATGAAACTAGTAGGCAGCCCAGTTGGGGTTGCTTTGATGGGAAGCCATGTGTTATGCAGGTTGCCATTGGAAGTCTATCACAGTTGCAAAGTATTTTGCCAAATACACTGGAAAAACAAAGTATATTTAAAATGAATAAGTAGAGTTTTGTCGTTTTAACTGGGGGAGAGTGCTAACCTGAATTCACGGTTGTCTCTTCATAAGGCAGGGTTAGGCTGTGATTCACTTGGAACGCCCTTTTCATCACTTGCTGTGAGTTCGGCACTGTGTTTTATCATTTCCAGCTTGCTCACATTATCTGCTTGTCTCCCCCCTTGGTTGCAACCTGCTGCTGGAGAAAATCAGGGCGAAACAGTAATTAAATGCACTACAGACTTCGTGTGGTGCCTACTGGTTCCTGCTCTTTCCCTCGCCTCTGCCTGTCACCAGGAGAGACAGGACAGGCACTAAGCCTAACAACCTTTACCTTTTCCCACCCCTCCCTCCTGCCCGTCACTCACCTCTGCGTGTCTCACGAGCCCAGACCGGTTTCTGGGGGCTGATCACAGCTGCTGGACCCCCATGCTGGACCCGATCGTTCTTCCCCCTGCTGTATCCTCTGCATTCCCCACCTCTGTTCTCCTGAACTGGGACTAAGCCCCACGTACGCTTATACCGCTTTCCCCGCCTCATCTTCACCAAAACCCAGGCCTCGGCCGTGCCTGCGTCCAAAGGCCTCACCTCGGTTCTGACGAGCCTGCAGGGCCCGAGCTTTTAAATGGGCTCTGGATCCGCTCTGTGCCAGTCTGAGACCTGGACTGAGCTTTCCTTCCTGCAGTGCCCCCCCCTCTCCCAGACACACGTACCACAGTCAGTTTCCCTCCCTCTCTCAGCACGTGTCATGTCTGAGATCTGTGGGCCAGCCCTATATCTACCTTTTTGGATCCTTTTGCTTAGATCCCCTGCTGCTGACCTTGATCCTCTGACTGCCTGTCCCAGGCCTATTACAGATTTTCTTTACTGAGTTTTCAGTTGCAGATTTAGACTCAGAGGCTTTAAAAAATATGAACTTGACTACACATTTGTATAGAGATTTTAACTGCTATCGTAAAATTATTGCAGTTTTATGCTCTGTGAGAAAACTTGTTAAGAGAACCCTGCCATCGGGGTCAAATTCAGTTAACTGGATGGAATCTTTTTCTTTTTCTCCAGCACATTGTCTAGTAGAGGTTTCTGCACATTTTTATAGTGTGGTGTCATTTGTTCTGCTGGTTTCAAATTTGTCATGACAAGTAGCCGGATGTACTTTTCATAGACATCTTGTATCCACAAATTGGTTGTTTGGGGGAAAAATTGGACTTCTCCAGGAATACTTATTTTCACAGCTTGATTTATTGTGCAGAGATCAGATTTGAGCCCCCAGGGCTCAGTTGTGCTGTATGTGTACTGCTATCCATGGTTAGATATGGTTCAGTTAAACCAGGAAAGGATAAGTGGCAATGTATAGCTGTACCTCAGGTGGCAGAATCCATCTTTGAGTCAGGAATCTTGGTAGAAAAAGCTGAAAAATTTTTAAATGTGAAATTACCTCATTTTAATTTCCAATTAATGTCTTATATAGATACTGTAGGCTAACGTAGTATTCCATACCATTTACTTTGCTCTCCCTCTCTTCGTTTCTAATTTTCATTATAGTTCTTAGTCTTTGCTTTTTGGAGTGTGAGCTTATGGTCGCATAAATCAAATTAGCTTTAGTGGGTAGATTTCGTTTTCTCTAATGACTTACTAACCGAAATATACCTTCTTATGTGAAAAAGCCAAAGTGGATTATTATTTATTTGACTGACAAGGAAAGTCACTTCTAATTTTATTTAGAGAAGGAAATAAATTACTTTGCTGTAAATTAAATGTGAAATAAATGTATGATCCTCTTAATGAACAAAGCAGATGGAGAGCCAAGCAAGTATGTAGTAGATCTCTCCCACCAGTTGGTGGTGCTAAGAACTCTGATAAGAAATTAATTGGAAGGAGAGGAGGTTGACCTGGAGCCTTTCCTAATAAATGTTATCTTATTAGTTTTTGAAAAATTAATACCAAAAATATATGCTCAAATTATTACATCTTCTGAGCTTAGGAACCAAACCAAATCTCTTTGACGGACAGCAGAATACATTTTTAGTAAACTGTAAAAATGTCATTGGCTCTCATACTAGTCACATTTTGGGTATTGCACGTTGTGTAGCATCTGGCTCCATCCGGGGAACGCCTCTAGCCTGCTGTCTGAGGAACGGGTGCCGGCAATAACGTATTCCTGGTGCCGGGTTTAGACTGAAGAAATACTGATTCTTGTTAGTACTACTGTATTTTCTTTTACTACTAGTGTGCTTTTTAGGGGCTAAGTTTGTTTGTTAAACCCTTTTAGCCCTTTGTTTTTTAGTGCCTGAGAAGTCCAATAGAGGTCTGTTGCTTGAATGTGTCCTGAGAGGCAGTCAGGGAGTCAGGGAGAGCAGGTTTTGAATTTCCCTACGTATTTCCTAACTGTCCCTTAGTCTCTTATATAATTCTTTACAGCTCAGTCTTCCCAACTTGTAAAACGGGAACAGTAACATCTCCCCAGAGTTGGTGTAAGCATTACACAACATAAAGAGTACTCTTTGAGTATTGTTTACCCTCCATTCCCTTGTTTGAAGCAGAAACTATGGCTGTTATTTTATTATTTTTAATCCTTACCTGAGGATATGTTTTTGTTGATTTTAGAGAGAGAGGAAGGAAGAGGAAGAGAGAGAAATGTCATGTGAGAGAGAAACATCGATCAGTTGCCTCCCGTATGTGTCCTGACCAGGGATCGAACCCTTAACCTGGCCTGGGTAATGTGCCCTGACTGAAAATCGAACCCATGGCCCTTCTGTGTGCAAGACGATGCTCCAACCAACTGAGCCACACCGTCCAGGGCAGTGGCTCAGTTATTTCTGAGCCCACACTATACCCCCTGGCCTGGGCAGGGCCTTAGGACAATGTCTCATGCTTCGCTAGTGAAAAGATTTTCCTAGGTTATGAAGTTCCACACAGATTTTGTAAAGATTCAGACTCACAAAAGAGACACCTGGACATAACTGATTTTGGGGTATTTGCCTGTCCTGGGGACATTTATGTGTTGGTCTGAATCTGCCTAAACATTTAAGACTGAGGAAGGGAATACAAGGTTGCTGAAGGGCGTAGCAAAGGTATTACTCCGAGTTTGTTCACCCACTTGTTCGTCCCACGCCTTGTACTGAGCAGCACCGTTCCACAGAGAGAGTCCAGGCGGCCTCAGCACACCTCTGAGAGCTGCGGGCTCCAAGAAGCAGGCGTTTCCCGCTCAGCAGGAATCCATCGACAGCCCCTATCTGTGTAACAGGAAGATCATTTGAATTTATGTATTTTTTAATAATATTATAAAAATCAGGGTAGGATTTTATGTAAAAAATTTTTTTTAGAACTTAAAAAATCTGTTTTTTTTAAAAAATTTTTTTTCACAGCATATTCTGTGTTTGGAAGGTTGAAACAAGTCCAAAGAAGGCTTCAATAGATAGTAACATCATAAAACTCTACTAATTAGATGCTGTAGCCAGTATAGCATTTAAAGTCTAACAGTGTAAGGAATATATTTTTGAGGAACAGCACAGCTAACATCTTCGGTTAGATCAATTGATAGATTCAGACCATTGAGATTTAGAGTTTCCAGAATCATGGAATCCTGTGGTGGCCGAGACTCGAGCAATCACAGATGCCATCTCTCCTGTAGAATAGTTCAGAAAAGGGAGACACAGCTGCTTAGAGCTGGATCAAAACCCGGGTCCCCTGACCCCCAGCTTAGTGCCCGCGCATTATTTTTGCATCCTGACTTCCACACCATGAGCCATTTTCAGCGTAAATAAAAACAAGTGGATGCTTGTTCAGCCTCAGTAAACTTTCCTACTCAACACGGAGCATCATTTCATCAGAATGAAAACTCCGACTGTATCGGAGGCGGTTAATTAAGGTGCTCGCGACGCACATTTCAGCGCAGCGAGAGCTGAGGGGAGGGCCGCCCTCAGCCCGAGCCGGCGGGTTTCATTCAGCCTCTGCCTCGCCCGCTCCTCGCTCCTCGCCGGGTGAATGGCATCCGGGCTGCAGGTGTATCGGTAATTTCTGAGTTTGTTCCCGACTCAAAGTGACCTCATTGTTTTGGGCTTCTTTTCCATAATTATACAGTAACAGGAAAATAAACCGGCTCTGAGTACAGCCCACAGCAGAAATCTCGCGCCCTGTATGCAAGTTTGATTTATAGACGTGCACTGCAGAGCGGAGTGACTATGAAACATTCATCTTCCCGTTGCCAGTTGCCATGGAAATGAAGTACACAGAGCAGTGTCCTTCCAGTCCTGGCGGTGCCTGCAGTAGTTTATTCCTTTGTTGTTCTCGCTTCTTAAGCAACTGCCTAGCGTCCTTTCATCATCACAATTCATCCTGCGTACAAGTTTTTTATCTTTTATCGCACATAGAAAGCACTAAAAACATATGAGAAAAATAGGGAGAATTTAAATATTTTTGTGGCTTTAAATATGCACTTGTGATTTTTTTCCCCCTCCTCAGTCCCATCGGAAAATAGGTCATGTAAAAAAAAAGCACATATTAATGTACAGACATTTCAATAAAGAAAGCAATGTAAAGTTGGAGCAAAAAGCAATGCTATGCTAAGGAGATTTTAAGGTACTTGAGATTCTCAGGTCTCCCAGTATTTGGAGCTAAATAACTCTGTTATTTTGGGTCCTGCCAACCAAAAAGAGCCCCTGAGCTATGTCTTATCAACTCCTCTTTTGTTTTGTTTTGCTAGTTACCTTAGAGGTTTGAACAACCTAAGTATTTGCTGGATAGATATGGTAATATTAAAGAGTAGGGGTCATTTTTTTTTTAAAGGCAAATGAAGTTCAAGAATTTTTTACACTGTAAGTGAAAGGAATTCTTAGTCTTCCTCATTATTTTTAAAGAATCCACCTTATCCCAGTGTCACCTGGCATAGTTCATAGTACTGCATAACATGCCAACAATTAATAAGTGCTTGTTGGTTATCTGCCTTCCTTGCTGGGTTTCCGGTCAAGTCTGTTGTTTAAGAGAGCATGTTTTGGAATAACTGTCTGGGTCTAAATCTCTGCTTCTTTGCTTATGGGAGGTGAAACCTTTGAAAAGTGTCTCTTCTTGCCTTGGCTCCCTTACCTGTAGAGTGAGCCGCTATAAAATTAAGATAGTAATGGGTTGTCCGGCCGGTGGGCTCAGCAGTTAAACGTTGACCTAGGATCCAGGAGATCTCTTCGATTCCCTGTCAGGGCACATGCCCCGGTTGCGGGTTCGATCCCCAGCCTGGGACATGCAGGAGGCAGCCAATCAATGACTCTCTCATCATTGATGTTTCTATTTCTTCGTCTCTCTCTCTCTCTAAAATCAATAAAAATATTTTTTGGGTTGTTGGGAGAGTTCTCTGGGGTAATTCAGGCAAAGGGCTTAGCTCTGTGCCTGGCATAGAATAAATGCTCAGGCAGGGGAGCCTGGGGGTGGGGAGACTTTTTTGGTGGTGGTGACGGTTATTGCTACTAGGATTACTGCTGTTACTATTATGACTACTCCAGGCCAAAACTGAGTAGAGAGATGAGCTCTAACCCAGAGAGTGATGCCAGCACCAAAGCCCAGGCCCCTGTCCCCAGCATCCAGGTTCATGATAATTGCCCGTGCTTTGTTTCACTTGGGCTACCGGGACTGGATCCATCCCTACGCTTTAGATACTAGGATGGTAGCCTAGAGGTCTTTACAGTGGTCTTCCTGTCTGCACATTGAGAAGAGAGGTGTGCTGCAGATTTCTCTATGACCTGGGCTCGTTTCTTACAGCTGGCGGCGCACGGGGTGGGCGGGGAGGGAGTATCTGCCTCATCCCGTCTTGCTAGGGGCAGGTCCTTGGTGTTTGTCCACAGCACCTAAAGTGACACGTGATCTGCCTCTGCTCCCCATGCTCCCCGTGTCAGTTGGCAGCGGCTGCCGCCTCCCGCCTCCCTTCAGCCTTTCTGAAATTGAAGTTTTCCCAACTGGTGGCAGAAGCATTCTTTGTTGAAATTCACTCTCCTTGGCCGTCCTCCAGGGTGCACAGCAATGCCTATTTATTGGACTTAGTTTTTGTTTGGTTAGCCTTCTATTTTGTCTGTTTTGCTTTGTGCAGTTCTTTCCCCCAAAATTTTCATGTTGAAATTCCTTTGACCCCATTTCTATTTATTTTATTAGCTGGCTTCATAATATTGCTAAAAGTTGTTTGCTTTAAGCTATCACAAAGTGAGTAGCCTTAGATTAATTTGTCTTGTTTCCCCCCAAGCCTGATGCATAGCACGTGACCTACTTGCACTTTTGTTAATGATTAAAACAAAGTAGCCTTGATGGTTCCCCTTTTGCCACATCCCAGTGTTATACCTCCGTGTCCCGAGTTATTTATTTAGTTCTTGGCCTTTCCCTGTCCCCCAATCATTCGGCTCATGTCAGTTCTAAAGAGATAGTGTATTTTCTGAATCCTTGGGTTCTCCCGTCTCTGTCTTTCCTCTTCTCCCCACAAGGTAAAAACTCTAGAATCAGATTTTCACGTCTTCTGAGTGAAGCTCTCGACACTGAGAGTGAGGTACTCATTAGACATCTGTATTCTTGCGACTACATTGGACTCACTGTGTGTGGCTTTCAAATCTGTGCCTGAAATTTAGACCCTCTCTAGATATTCAGTAATGTTTCCACATTCTCCCTGGACTCCTGATTGTATGTGTGGTCCTTACCTTGTACTTAACGGCTCTTTGCCCCCCAATTGCTAGAGGAGGGGGCTCTGCCCTGTGTATTTCTCCCCTTGGTCTTATGTCTTTCTTGCTAAGGTAACAAATATTTGTTAGCATCTACTGCATTGTAGATACTGGGAATATCTGGCAATAAACAAAATAGACACTGCTCTGCCCTCTAGGAGCTTATAGTCTAGCTGGGGAGATAGGTAGTTAATCCAAGGCAGTTAATTCTGCAAGATGACCTCTAAGCATCGTGGGAAATTAGGAAGGATGTTTCATGCAGGCTGGGGAGGGGGCGCTGAGAGATTGATCGCCAGTGTGAGCCCTGAAGGATGGGAGGAGCCAGGCAGAGGGATGGGGAGTGTGCCTAGACAGAGCGCCCCTGCAGAGGTCAACAGGAAAGCACTTTGGGTAACCGAGTTGTGCGGTATCGCTAGTCTGCCGTTGAAGACACTTGTTTTCATTTGCCTGGGTGGGTGGTGGCACCCAAAGGATAAATGCAGAATGATGAGACCCGAGAGGTAGGCAGCGGCCAGGTCGTGAAGGGCCTTGTGAATTGTTGAGAAGTTTGAACTTCCTCCTGAGGACATTGAGAGGCCATCGAGATGTGTTAAGTAGGGAAGCGACATGATCAGATTTGTGGTTTTCCTGATGTCTTCTACTGCAGTGTGGAGAATGGCTTAAATGTGCCTAGAGTAGCTTCTCTCCGGGTTAATCCCAGGGACCACCTTCCCAAACTCATCTTCTCCATATCCCTACAGTGTGTGCCCAGCTCAGCGCGTCCAGCTTCTTGCATTTTCCTGATTAGCACGCGGGCTTGTCCCAAACCCTAACTCCCCTTTTCTAGCTCCCTGTCTTGAAGACCAGAACTCTGCCTTCTCCCAAGCTCCTGGCTGGCTCTTGCTCTAAAATGCACGTGCCATCTGGAACATCCACTGGGCCTCCCATATTACTGTTGCCAAGAGAGTCCGTTGCTTTGCCTACTAGCTTGGATGCCCTAGGATTTGGGGTCTGCTCGCATCTAGCCTGAGCTCCTCCGACCCCTAGATTCATTGTAACTCACATGGTTGCCCTTCCTGCCCAGCCAGACCAGACCTGACCAGACCTGAGCCTGAGAGAATTCCTCTGGCTCTCTTTTTCTAACCAGCAGTTGAGCATTCTAGGTATTCCATACTGATCCCCACTGCACTCCCATGTTGGACAATAAATGTGGGAAGATGGGTTGAAATAGGATGAGTTGAACTAGCCCATAGCCTTTGGGAAAGTTACCTACTTCTGTGCCCCTCAGTTTCCTTACCCATAAGCTATGGATATTAAGAGATTCTATGTCATAGAGTTGTTTGGAGGGTCAAATGAGTGCGTATAAAAACACTACGCTTGGCCCGCGGTAGACATACACTGTTCATTAATGTTTTATGAAGGTGTCTAGAATATCCCAGAGAAGGAGACAGGAGAACATACGGGGTTTTTGACTGCCGGGAAAATTTGCCACAGCCAATGGGTATTTATTTGGAAGGTCCACTCCTCTTCACTGTGGGTAACTGAGAGATGATAGCAGTGCTACATACACCCTGCCCAGTTGGGGGTACAGACCAAGTGGGCTTTATTTCAAATCTGAGGTTTTGTTCTGTGCTGATTTTGTTCCAGAAATTCTCTTAGTTGTCATGAAATTAAATTAGCTTTGCATTTAATAAATTATGCTTCATTCCAGCAGGCATTCGTGATGTTTGCCTCAACTTTGCAGTTTGGGCCTCCTGAGAGCAGCCTTTCCTGCTTAATAACAGCAATAAGAACAGCTACTAGTCGGTAAGGCAAGAGAAGACAACGCTATGTGTTGGTTTATCCCACAAGCAGTTCCTGAGCAAATGCCACGTGCAAGGCATTGAGAAGGGAACTTGCAGGGCTGCAAGTCAGGCAGGGATGGTCTCATGGAGCGACCATAAGGTGAGGCAGAAAATGGTGCCTACTGTGGAATAACAAAGGATTTAACTTAGCTAGGGCAATCCAAGAACTTAGTGACCGAGGTAGGTTTTGAAAAATCCCTAGGTGGAAAGACATCCAGAGAGAGGGAACAGCATGGACAGAGTGGGCAGTAGAGGGGAGATGTAGTTGGTAAGATGAGTAAGTAGGCGTGAGGGAGTGACCAGAATACCTAACAGGCATCGAGTGCCTGCTGCACTCCAAGACCTGCTCTACATGCTTGCTTGTCTTAACTCATTTGATCCACACAACAAGCCCCTGAAGGGCACTGTATCACCCCCATTTTACAGCTGAGGAAACCGAGGCACAGAGTGGCTGAGTAACTTGGCTAAGATTACATTAACTGATGGAATTTGGCTTCGACCCAGGGAGTCTGGTTCCAGATTGGAAATACAAGTAAGAATACCCATCATGCCAGGGGGAACCTTTGCCTTTCCCTTTTGTATGGCTCCCCATGGGCACCCTGGAAAGGGATTTTGAGTCCCTTTATCAGTCAGATCTACTACCGTTTACAGATTTCGAAGGAATCATTTTATTTAAGGGCCTTTTCCCAGTTCTATTTCAATAGAATAAAGATCTAGACAGCATATAAATTTTCACAGTCAAAAATAGAGCTATATAATCTATGGCTATAACCCTTTTCAGAGACCTAAGGCTGTGGATATATGGAAACACTAGCTGAATTGTACATTTTTCCCCCTTGATTTCTGACAATTTGGTCATAAAGTCTTTTGATAAAAATATCAAAAAACCCTCATACTGCAATGCTGTAAAATGTGACTGTGCTAATGGCAAAAAAAAGTCCGTATTTTAGACTGTCATGAACTGTTTAAACATCATAATGGGAAACATTTATGGCTCAAATAATTGAAGTCCACGTTTCTGGGAATCTGTCTCCTCGTCTCAGCCTTTTGTTAGACCTTGAAACAAATCACAAAATTAACTGGCTTGAGTGTCTCCATAGCCCCTTCTCCACCGGGGGGTAGCGTGATGGGCACAGGGCTGTTGGTCAGTTCTTTAGGCTCGGATCCTGTATTAAGGGGAACCGACTTAGGCTAGTCTGCTGACCCCCTGGACAGCAGCCTGCTCTAATGAAGGACGTCTAGCTTTAAATACCTCTATTCTCGGTTTCCACACCTTCTGTCTACCGACTCTTTAAAGAAAATTATAATTAACAGTGCCCAAGATCTAATAGCAAGAAATGGAGAACAAAAGAAAAAGCAGATGATTTGGTTTCACCCATTTCATTCAGCATATTTAACAAATGTTTTTAAGCACCTACTATGTACATGATAAACATTTGTGTTTATTGCTTCCCAGTATTGCTAATAATTGCAGTCTTAAATTCTCAGACTTACTTGGGGTTTACCTTCTTTCAGTTTCCCCATTGCTAATGTCCCCTTTGTGGCTGCATTATTACCATAGAACCTTATACTATTTAATCTTATTTTTTTTAAATCCCAAACAAAGAAAGCAAAAACAAAAACCTTTCATCTCAAAGTGATCCCTTAGCATGTTGGAAATTATTATTAAATTGTGTACAACATTTTTCTTTCAATTTTTTTCAATGTACAGAAGCCCCATTTAGAGCTACTGGGTAATGCTGCTTAGGAAAAACCACAGTTACAGCATGGACCAGTGGCGCAATGGATAACATGCCTGACTGCGGGTTGGAAGGTTCCAGGAAAAACCATGGCCATCAGATGTTCACATCTAATCCTGATGGGTCAGCTGACATACTGGTTTTAATGGTTCGTGGTGATAAATTTGTCGTAGAATTGGAGCCTTCTCCGGGTTATAAATTGCTCCGACCTAAACGTTGTGGAAAATTTATAAGGATGCCATTAGAATAGGAAGTTTAAAATTATCTGCTGCATTGAGAGAGAGAGAGAAAAGACCCGATAAGAGGTTCATCAGATAGTCATGAGTTCATGTGACAAAAAAGAGCTATTGGGCTATTTGTCAGATGATGCACTGGATAGTGATGGCAAACGTGTCATTTCTCTGGTGCCTTAATGGTGCCAGGCATTCATCCAGTCCTCACAATAACCTGGTGAGTTGTAGGCTACCTTTATTCCTATTTTACAGATCAGAAAACTGAGCTTAGAGAGGTAAGTGCTGTTCCCAAAGTCACCCAGTTAATAAGTGGCTGAAAATGTTTCAGGGTCCTTGTCACCTGCAGTTCCTCATATTTAAGGTGGAAGTCATTTTCCTGGCCCTCAGGTCAGCTCTTTCTTTCGATTCCCGTCAGTGATACCGTGATTTTCTCGGATTCGTTCTTGCAGTCATCACTGATTTTTGCCTCTGTTTTTGCTCAGATCCATTCAGTCACCAAGTCCCTTTGCGTGTTCAGTGTCTTTCCGCTGTCAACCTCTTTCCCGTCACCTCAGTCCAGGGGTCTAGGCCTCACCTAAGTGTGCAGGCTAACGGCCAAACTCCTCAACTCAGAACTCAAGGTTGGCTACCCTCTGGCTCCCACCCTCCTCTTAGGTTCTTCTCCTGATTCTCCCCAACCGAGGAGCTAAACACAGTCTGCATTTTTCCCATGTGGCCCCTTGCGCATGGTAACTCCTTTCTGGGATGCACCCTCCACTGTGCCTGCTGTATGAGCCTGGCCCTTCCTCAGGGCGCGGTCGGGTCCCCTCCTCTATTATGAACCCTTCTGATCAGTCACTCCTCGGGGACCCCCGTCTTCTTAGCGCTTGTCCGCATCTCCCACTTCGCGCGAAGCACGCGCTGCCCGCCTGCACTGCGGTGCGGCTCTTCCCCTTCGCGACCGCCGCTCGGTGGGCTCGGGGCTGGGGACCAGCCCCCCAAGGACACCTGGGACACTGCTGCGCCCGCGAAAGTTTCTGTGCCCCGTGTGCACATGTGAGGATAGAAGTTTTTGTGGTTAACTACTGTAAATCTCTCACACTGAACTCATTGAGTTGAGAGCCCCCGAGAACCCCCCAAACCTTAGCCACCCCCTCACTGGGCAGCGACCACACGCATTCACAGATTGCAGGGGCTTGGCTGGCTGTAGGGGTGCTCGCAACTCCCCACCCCGTCAGTAAGCCCTGGCAAAGCGGCTTGGCGGCCTTCCCGTCAAGGGGTAGAGTTCATTTATCTGCTCTCGGAATCTAAGCTGACCTTGTGACTGACTGACGAAAGAATGTAGCAAGAAGTAGCAAATCACCATACCTGAGGGTGAACTTGGGAATCCACCTCCCCCCAAAGGTCCCATCTGACGCCATGCCTTTGACCCATAGCCTGCGAGTTGTCCCACTGTGTGTACACAGGAGATGAGGTTTGCTTGAGATGCTTCCTTAACAGCAGTCAGTGCATTTTAAAGTTTACATTTCTGTAGAAATGGTCTTAAAAGTAGGTAATAAATTGTGATTATTTATATGCCCTAATACAGTAATTGTTTTGTCTCTTATAATTTCCTGAACATAATTAAAAGCTAACATTAATTTTTAAAATGCTAATATTTTCACAAGTCTAAGTTTAAAAAAAAATGTTGTGTTCTTGGTTTGCAAACACCTGGAGTTGTCTTTCCCCTTCTCTTCTACCCACTATATGGAAATAAGCTCTGAATTTGCCAAATAGAAAAAAAGCCTTTATTTGACAGTGTATATTTCACGTTTGTGCTACTGCTGTATCCCAGTAACATTTTCTTTCACGGGAAAATGACGATGGCTTCCAGGAGTGTGTGTGTATGTTTTCAAATGCATGAAGTTTTAAAAATGAAACTTCATTTCAGACAGAATGATTTTTGCTTTTATAAAAGTGGGATTTTTTTTATGGTTCTGGGGCTATACAAAATAAACCAGCAAACAAAATAGAAACAGATTCATAGATACAGAGAACAGATTGACAGCTCTCAGAGGGAAGCAGGATCGGGAGGCTGGGTGAAAAAGGTGAAGGGATTAAGCAAAGCAAAAAACCCCTAAAACTCATAGACACAGATAACAGTATGCTGATTATCAGAGGGAAAGGGGGTGGAGGGAGGGAGAAGAGTTTAGGTAAAGGGGGTAAATGGTGATGGAAGGAGACTTGACTTGGGGTGGTGAGCACACAATACAATATACAGATGACGTATTATACAATTGTACACTTGAAGCCTATATAATTATATTAATCAATGTCACCCCAATAAGTTCAATAAGAGTTAAAACCTATTAGTTGTAGCAAGTCAGCTTGAAAAATGAGTTTACATTTAACTTAGACAAAATAGCTCACGACAGATTCAGAAACCATGCCAGTAAAGCTGTGTTTGAATAATTCTTGAGTTTGTTTTTCAAGGGATGGCTTTCTCCTTTAAGTGCGCATTCAGTAAAACAGATTACTCACATTCTCACAGACGTGTGGGAGCGTCAGATTCACATGTAACGCAGGCACAGCTCTGTTCATGGGGCTTTTACTCCTAACGACTGACCTAATGTGTTGTGTCTCCTTTTTCTGGCTGAGAAAAGGCATCCCATTTCATAGGCATTTTATTCAGTAATATGTTCATATTGCATTTCACCTCTTACTATTTCTCAGGCTGCAAGGATACCTGCAACATTGAGATAGCTTGTATCATTGCTAGAAAAGTACATGGTAATTTGGATAGAAAATAATGTAAGAGCTTCAGTAACAGAATATAATTAAATTAGTGCCTCGTGTAAAAATAGTGAAAGGATTTATTTTTAGTTTTTAATGGATCAGATCCGTGTGATTAAAATATGTAAATTAAATAACAACGTTCACTTCAGTGATCTTCTCTGTGGCATCCACGCTCTCTGCTATTCATTCTAAGAATTCCATTTTCTTCTGCTCTCCCCCATTTTCAAGTGAACCCAATCTTAAGGGTTTTTGAATTTGATGAAATAGGGAATGCAGTTGCTGTAGCCTTGAAACTGAGGACTTTTAAATTGGGCTGGCATATATTCACTAACCCATTCAGTAAATAGTTATTGAGCACCTACTGTGTGCCTGATACCTTTCTGGATGCTGGGAGTAGAGCCATGAACCAAGCAAACTAGGTCCCTGCTGCTGAGGAGCTCACAGCTCACAGTAAAAAGGCAGACAGTGAGTGAGTGAACAGGGTAACTTCAGGTAGAGGTAACAAGCTGTAAGGAGAGAAAACCAGAATCAATGGTGGAATGACTGATTGGGGGGGGCACGTAGTTTTAGATGGGAGGTGAGGGAAGGCATTTTTGAGGGACATTTGAATGAGATCTAAATGATGAAAAACTGCCTGCCGTTTGGGAGAAGAGGCACCGGGAAAGAGGGAAAGCAGTCGAAAAGGCTCTGAAGTGGGTATAAGCTTGGTGGGACTGAGGAGCAAAGAGGAAGGCTGGGCTGTAATGAGCAAGAGGAAGACCCGAGGTAGGGTTTGAAAGGTAGACGGGCATGTTATGATGCATATTATATTCTGTATCTTAGTGCATTATATCATAGTCCATATCATGTGTATATTTATACTGTATTGATATTATTTACATAACCTCCATAAGGTTGCAAACCTTGTAAAAAGGGAGATGAAGGTTAAAGAAAGACCTTAGGCTCCTGAAGTCTTATAGGGTTTCTGGGCATCCCCAGTATACAGTTATGCTAGCGGCTAGTATGCTTTCTTGGATCCCTGTCATTTCCCCATGTTTGTTTCTAATTATCAGTTAAATTCAGTTCAACAGATATTTCCCGAGTCCGTACTGGGCCCAAGAAACTGATGAGTCCACAGGGCGAGTCCACAGGGCTGTTACAGACAAGCGCGGCGGGAACTGTGACAGACTTTCATTGGAAAGCGACTCTCCTGGGCTGTATCTATTATTTCAATCAGGGGTCAGCTACCTTTTCTAACATCTTCTTTATCCTTAGGTTATGTGTTGTAATTAATGTGTGCAATGATATTAAGGACCACGCATCTAGTCTGAACGTGGGTGATTTGTAAAGTTAGTGCACCTTCAGTTCCCCCTGATTGGAGACACAGATGTGAAAAATTGATTTCGAGACCTGTGCATGTGTCAGTACAAAAGCATTTATCATTTGAATGCCTTGCTCCTGGAGGAGGAAAGTTGTTCAGAATTAACAGTTTAATAAAATACATGAATGTTTTAAATAAATATATATTTAAATGAAGTGATATGGATTTGTACACTCTGTTCTATTATTATGGTTAGGATTCAGGGTGTTTGATTGACAGAATCAGGAAATAATGTCGACCACCTTCTTTCTGTGTTTCTTCAGACCACATGTGGTCCTAATAGACTGACTTAAAATTTCCACTGAATTAAACTTTCCAGTGATTTATAAGACACTGAAATGCATTAGCAAGATCACTTATTGAATCTTCCTTCAGAGATAATTAATAAAAATATTTTATTTTTAAAAAGGCAGTAGTTTAGGTTTCATTCTGGCAGAAGTAAGTTCTAGAAGCCTGGCCCTGGTTTGCTGCTGGAAATTCCACTCCTTGGATGCTTGTTTGGCTTCATCCGTCCTAACTCTCCCTGATTCTGTGGTTTAATAGGTTTTCCTCCTGTCTGGAAGAAAACCAAGCCAGCGCTACATTTAGTATCTGTCTCCAGGCACGGCCAGTGCCTCTTCTCCTGGCCTTGTTCCAGGGGCTCTGGAAAGAGCTGACAGGGCCTGGCTGCGGCAGGGCACTCGGCTCTCATAGCTTCTTTGGCTCTGCTCTGTTTCTCTGGTAGATGTCGTGTGGTATGTAAATGTGTGTATGTATATAGACACAAAATATTTGAGGCAGGAAAAGAAATCCATATATGTTCCTCCCAGGGTAAGAAACAAAGCATTCCATTCCAAACATGGTTGCAGCCCCCGGGCAGCCCGGCTGGATTGCCTTCCCTTCCTCTGCCCCAGAGAGAATCAGTAGCTTGAATTTTTTTTTTTTAATCCTTACCCGAGGATATTTTTTCCATTGCTTTTCAGAGAGAGTGGAAAGGGGAGAGAGAGAGAGAGAGAAAGGGAGAGAGGGAGAGAGGAAGAGAGATGTGAGGGGGGGGAGAGGGGGAGAGAGAGAGAGATATGAGAGAGACACATCAATTGGTTGCCTCCTGCACGCACCCCGACGAGGGCTGGGGATCAAGCCTGTGACTGAGGCACGTGCCCTTGGCTGGAATCGAACCCGGGACCCTTCAGTCTATGGGCCAACGCTCTAACCACTGAACAAGCCAGCTAGCACAGTAGCTTGAATTTTTAAAATCATTCTTGTGTGTCTTTATATTTTATGACACAGATTTATGTTATTTTAAATAATACATAGTATTGTTTTGTATATTTTTTTATTATTTTTTAAAATATATCTTTATCGATTTCAGAGAGAGGAAGGGAGAGGGAGAGAGAGATAGAAACATCTATGATGAGAGTCATTGATCAGCTGCCTCCTGCACGCCCTCGATGGGATCGAGCCCGCAACCTGGGCGTGTGCCCTGACCGGGTATCGAACCGTGGTCTCCTGGATCTGAGGCCAACACTCAACTGCTGAGCCATGGCCCGCTGGGCTGTTTTGTGTATTTTTAAATCTTACATGCAAATTGCTTTTTCTCTCATGATATTTTAAGACTTACTCATGTTAATGCATGTGTCTTTCCTTTATTTCCCCTGCTGTATAGTGTTCTGTTGGGGCTCAAGGGGGCACAGTAGCTAGCACCCTCTCTTAGCATCTAGGACAAACTGAGAGTGTGAGCTAGAGAGTAGTGGGTAAAAGTACCAGCTTTATTTGTGAACTAGTTCTCTTGGAGGGATGGGCTTGCTAGAACGCAGCCTTCCGGTCACAGGTTGTGCAGTTAGCCTGGGACTCCCCAGGGGGGCTGCCCTGTGGCATTGGGGAGCAGAGCACATAGAGAGCAGGTGGAGGGGCACCAATGAGATAAGTCATTTCTCCAGGGGTGATGAGTGAGGAGGTGGAGAGAGGCTGCAAGCGTTACTCCAGAAGAGGGTCCTCTGCGTGGAAATGCAGACAGAGAAAAGGCAGCTTTTCCCAGAACTTGATTCTCCATCATAAGAATATCCCATAATTTATACATTCCCTCTCCTATTGATGGACTCATTTGTTGTTATTGCAAATGGGCTGCACTGAATATTCTGGACCACACAGCGGGGAGAGCCTGCAGGGCACATTCATGGCGCGGGATGGCAGGATCGTGGCTGTGCGTGTCCGCACCCGACTCTCTTCTTCGGCGGTGTTTCACCTTCTCACTTATCAGGGCGCTCGAATTCCCTTCCATCCTACTCTCATCAGCACTTGTCATTTGGCTCTTTAGCTTTTGCCAGTCTGCTGGCTATGAAATGGCATCTTGTTGTAATTTCAATTTCCCTGATTACTAGTAAAGTTCAGCATCATGTCTACTAGCTGGTTGGTTATTTTATTATTGGCCCACATAAAAATATTGAATGATTTTTTTATATTGATTTATAGGGGTTCATTATATATTCTGGATACTGATCCTTTCTCATTTATGAGTCACAGAAATCTCTACCTGTTTGTGGCGTGTCTTTTCCTTTTTAAAAATAGGATCCCTTTTGATGCATACCTGGTGCACACAAATGATTTGGAACTTTCATTTGGCATTATGTACGTACGTATTTCCCCACCAGAGGTTTTAGAGGGAACTTTAAAAAGAGAAAGTCCAGAGTCTAAAATTATGTGGAGAATGTTTGAAGTATCACTCGAGCAGACTAACAGGCTTTCTCCTGTGAGCCTCTGCCTGCTGGAATCCTCACATTCTCTTTGAGCAATTGCTCAACTTTCTTTCCTATATTATATTAGGCAGTTTGAGCAGAATTTCTGCAAGATTTACTTTACTTTTCAAATTATTTGACATTTTAGAACTTAATGCTTAATGTTTGAACCCTAATGCTTAAATTATGAGTTTTCCCCTCAGTGTAGTCACATGAAAAGGCTATTCTGTACCACAGAACACCTCTGCTGTACCCAAAATCAGATTTATCGACCACTTGCAAACTCTCCTCTGTGTAGTAAAACTTCCCCATTTTAACTGGCCCCCTGGCAGTGCGGCACTGAGGCTCCGTTCTCTCCGCAGACCTTGTGGACATTGTCAGCGTCACAGGTGCTCGAGCACTGTTACTCCTGCTCCCTATACAGGGAAATTGCATCACGGCTTTGCCGGTTATTGATAAGAATAGCTTCTTACAGGGTCACAGACTTTCACCAATAAAAAGATCCTTGAAGAGCAATTGGTACAGTCTCTTACTTTACAAATATGAGGCTAAATGACCCACCCAAGGTCACACACCTCGGTGGGGACAGATCAATTTATGATCCAGGTCTTAGCCTTGCCGCCGTGTGCTCCCCATTGCAGTGGGGTCCGAGTCCACTGCGGCCCTAAAACAGAAGACCACAGGCTGGGGCTTAAGCTGCAGACGTTTATTTCTCGCAGTTCTGAAGGCCGATGTCCAAGATCAGGGTGCTGGCAGGCTCGGTGTCCAGTGAAGACCCACTGCCTGGTTCAGAGACTGCTGTCTTCTTGGAGTGTCCTCACGTGGCGCGAGCGCAAGGGAGCTTTCTGGGGCCCCTTTTAAAGGGCACTAAGCAACTCCCAAAGGCTCCCCTCCGAATACCCTCACATGCTAGGATTCAGTATATGAGTTTGGGGGAACACTAACAGGCAGTCTGTGGCAAATGGGTTATAGGTAGAACCATAGCTTTATTCTCTGTCTTTATAACGGTGTATGTTTTTACAACTAGATGTCTTTGACTGAGAGGTTTCAGTGCATGCGGCTTTTTGTTGCTGGCAGCTTTTTAGTTTCTTAGCACCCAAGGAACTATTTATCATACTTCCTTAAATTACTCTAAGGAAGGACCATGTACTATTTTCCTTCCTTATTTTTGACTGGTGTTTACATGCTAGTCTTTCCAATCTCGTATAAATAAGTTAAATGTTATGGTAAATTATTCCAAAATGGCATATTAACAGTTTGCATAAATTAAAACTATGCTCTAATAAATTTTGAATCAGATTGGAACAACATGTAGATTTGTAAATGTGTGTAGTTAATTTTTTAAATGGAATTCTTTTCCTTCATGGCTATCGTTTATTTATTTACATCAATGTGTTTAACATCACAGCGAGTGCATTTAATCCAAGAATTGAAATATTACCATTAACCCACATATACCCGTAAACTTCTGTATCCTGCCTCCTGCTTCCCTACCTTAGCAACCACTGTCTGGAATCAGTGATTATTACTTTTCTGCTTTAAAAATACATGCATCATGCACGCAGACATATATATATATGTGTATATACACGCACACGCCTATGTGCTTCCCTAATGTATACTCTTTCTCATTTTTTTAAAATTTATTTTTATTATTTTAAAAAAATATATCTTTATTGATTTCAGAGAGAGGAAGGGAGAAGGAGAGAGGGAGATAGAAACATCAATGATGAGAGAGTCACTGATCGGCTACCCCCTGCACACCCGCCACTGGAGACTGAGCCCGCAACCTGGGCATGTCCCCTGACCGGGAATCAAACCTCGATCTCCTGGATCCTAGGTCGATGCTCAACTGCTGAGCCACACCCGGCTGGGCAACTCTTCCTCATTTTAAAACTATATAAATGAGTGTCAAATGTATGTAGTCTTTTCGTGACTTATTTTCACTCAATATTTATCCTTGTTTTGTATGCAATTATAATTCACTCATTTTAAATGTGTACAATGTTCCATTGTATGACATGACCATAATTTATCTCTTCTCCTGTTCACGGGCATTTGGTCTTTTTCTCTCCAATTCTGTTTGTTCTTGCTATTGCTAATAATACTGTCTGAACAGTCCTGTGTCCTCACTCCTGGTGTCCGTGAGCAAGTGTTTCTCTCAGACATGTACTTAGGAATAGAATTTCTGGGTTATAATGTATGCATGTGCTTACTTAGTGCCAAAATAGTATAATGCCAAATGATATTTCCAAATCATTAGTGTTAATTTACACAGATCATAAATTGGGCAAGCCCTGAGTCTTGACTCCCGGCCTCTTCTCCCATGAAGCCACCAAACCAAAGTTCCAGTGCAGATATGAGCCACAACCCCAGGGCAAAAGTGGCTTTGGGATGCCAGCTTTCCACTCACCTCGGGGGGTGTGAGCTACCCCAAGAATATGGCCTGGCCCTCCTGTGTTTTTAACTCAGTGCCTTTAAGGTAGTTTCGTTTTAGTGTCTTATCCAGCATTTTTTATCTTTTCAGCTGGGAAATTGACCTGACAATCCAAAAACAGAAACTTGCATGAATTATTAAATACTTTTGTCTCAAATTTTTCTTTTCAAACTCTTTTTTCCAGATAATTGATTTATTTGGTAGAACATCAGGTTTGTTAAGTGTTGGAGAAGACTAACCACTCATTCGTAAGAGCTGCAGAGAAATATGTAAAATTAGAGGCGCGTTCCTAAAGTTTAGTGATTCTGGCATTTTAGTTGTGCCCTATCTTCTGTTGCTATTTGAAGGATGTGCCCAACTACTTGACCACTTACTATTCTCTTGAATATCATTTAGATGGTGTAAGCTAAATATTTATTTTCTTGTGACATAAAGCATATTATCAGGAAATATTGATATAGTTTAACAAACACACCACTGAATCTCAACCTTTTAATTTCTTTTTTTTTTTTTAAATATATCTTTATTGATTTCAGAGAGAGGAAAGGAGAGGGAGAGAGAGAGATAGAAACAATAATGATGAGAGAGTCACTGATCGGCTGCAGCCCACAACCCGGGCATGTGCCCTGACCGGGAATCGAACCCTGATCGCCTGGATCCCAGGTCAACGCTTAACTGCTGAGCCACGCCCAGCTGGGCTCAACCTTTTAATTTCATACATTATTTATGAGAAGAAACAAGGCAAATTTTTCTCTTTTCATCAAGGAATTATATCTAAAAATCACTTTTCTTGAACTTCAAGATTTATTAAAGTGCATTTTTACTATATTTATACCTAGTATAAAATAACTAACTATGTCTGAGTATGTTGATGGGCCCCTGAGACCAGGGTTTGGTGATTCCCTGGCAGGAATCAGCATTTAATTATACTCACAGCTACGATTTGTTACAGTGGAAGGATACGGAGTAAAATTAGCAAAGGGAAAGGCAGTGGGGCGCAGTCCAGGGGAAACCAGGTGCAAGCTTCCAGGGGGCCTCTCTCGGTGAAGTCACACAGGACATGCTTAATTCCCCCAACAAGTCCTGACAACGCACGTGAAATGTTGCCAGGCAGCGAAGCTCATCAGAGACCCGGCACCCAGGGGTTTTACTGTGGGACGATCATGAAGGCAGTCTCTCTGCCTGGCATGTACCAGAATTCTAGACTCCCAGAAGGAGAGCAGGTGTGCACCATAAACCATATTATTGCACAGTCTCAGGCACGCGGTCCATTCTTATGAGTTCATGTTGGTGAGAAGCTTCTGGGAATCCAAGTTCCCAGATGCCAGCCAAGGGCCGTCCTTGTAAGCAGGACAGTAGCCAGGCCTGGTGCGTGGACTCTTTTCTGCACGTGGAGTATGGCTAACGCGTTTAAAACACTCACTATTTGTCAAGCACTGTTCTTCATTTATTTCACCCTCACAACAACCATTTCATAGATGAAAAACTGAGATGCAGAGAGATTAGAAACTTAGAAACTTGTCCAAGGCAGCACAGCTAATAAATAGGAAATCAGGATTCAAACTCCAGCTTCAGAGTCTATGATTTATCAAATGCTTTATGGGTGTGTGTTTTTTTCCTTTTGTCTTATCTCGTGGATGATATGTTTCTTACATGTCCATAAAACTGTGATGAGAAGAAATTGTCTTTATACAACTTTTTCTAATCTTCAGCGTTGTTTTGTGGCTCCTAATTTTCAAATTTGGAAAAACATTGTCATTAGCATATACAAACCTTTCCTGATCTCATAAGCTTTTCTCAGCTGTTCCTGAATCAGAGGATCTGAATTGTTTGTTTCCATCTTTCTACAGGAGGGTTGTCTGGTCTTTGACCACAGTTTAGTCCCACTATTCCTACACCTCCTTTTGGTCTCTTTGAGACGTAACAATTAGAATTGCAAAGAGACGGTATCACTGCAGGATGGTTTATAAACGAAGACAGGACAGCATGTTCTGTTTTATTTCCTTTCTTGTAATTCCCATCATTGCATTAGCCATATTGTCTACTTCAGTATCTCGGACAGTGACTTAGGGAATGGTCTTTAAATTGCCCCTGGACGGCCATCTGGGATATAGATGGCAACTAATATAGCTGGAAGAGCTCGCCTCTCTATTAGTGTATTCCAGGGTTTTTTTTCCTGAAATGAAGAGATCAACTATTTACTGTATCCATTCCCAAGAAAATACATTATAGCTTCAAGAAAAGTTTGAGTGTTAGCACATGTGCTGAAATATGACACAGATGTTTAAATGTGTTACTCTAATATTATTTTACTGCTCATAGTCACCTGTTTTGATCCCTGCCTAAGCTTGCTTGCTTTAACCTCAGCACCTGTTCCCAAGAATATATTTACAGTCTGTTATTATCTTTTAAATGGATGGCACATATGTTAGAAAAAGGTTGATTTTCACCAGTGTCATTCAATAAATACTTTAAGGAGTCTTTGTTATTTTATTTTCAGCGTTATATTAGTTTAGTATAATACTGTAAAAATACTCTTTTTACTTAAATACCACACAAGAAGTCAGGCTTATTTAGATATTCATGGATAGAAAACAAGTTATTTTTAACTCTGTAAAAAGAATTGTAAAACTTTCAAACTATTGCACGATGACAAATGTCCCCGCATTCCTATAGGCTTAGAAAGCTCGCGTCTTTCTGATGAGGCCCAGCGGCTAGTTGCTGGAGACATTTGCTTCCTTCTCTCTGGGCCTTTGCATTTGTGGTTCCCTGTTTAAACACTGCGTCAGCAGAGAGGCCTTTCCTATCCAGTGACTTCACCCTGCCTTCCCTCACCCAGCAGGACATCTCCGCTGCCCGGGCCCATGCCATTGGTGGCACTTCCCAGTCCCTGAGATGGTCTCTCATGTTTGTTTGCTGATTGTCCGTTTCCCACACGTGACTCTAAAGCTCACGAGGGCAGCGACGCTGTCCTGTCTCAATTGCCTCTGGATGTTCAGGTCAGCACAAAGCACGTGGCCGTTTGGTTCTCGTGGAATGAATGAATTTATTAAAGACTGTCAGATAAATAAGCTCTTTAGGCTAGATATGGTATTTGAGTTCTATCAGTTTAAACATCTCAGATTTTCTTTGGGTTTCTTGAAGAGGGTATCATTGAAAAATAATTCCACATTTTATTTATCCAGCTGCCTGTGGATGGACTTTTAAGTTGTTTAAGTTTCCTGTGCCTTTGCGTTTGTACAGATGTACAAGAATTCCTCGAGGGCAGTGCTTTGCGGTCATTTTCACCTTGTTGCCCCCAGATAGGTGCAATGAGATTATTTATGAAGCACATTTGGGTAAACAGACACGTTGCTACTGACTGAAGGTGAAGGGCCCGCCAGCCCGAGAGGCTGTGGGCTCAGCATCCTGCCACCTGCAAACCATCTGTGGCCGAGTCTCAGGAAGCTGTGTTCCAGGGCGGTGGTCTCTGTATTTCCCTAAAAGGATTCTTAGAAACTATGGACTTCCTCGTGCATTTTTAGATTGATGGCTAAAACTTTTCAAAGTACATTTAAATGGTTGCATAGCATATAATTTCCAGTGCGTTACAAATATTGGCATTTAAAAATAAAACCATTACATTGCTCTTAAATGTAGCCAGTGGAATCTAAATACCATAGTGATTAGATACTCATTTTCCCCCAAAAAAAACCTGTGAACAAGCATTTAAAGTGATGTGAACAGATTTTTCTTTAACAATTTGAAGTTTTACATCCTTTTTTTTGAACTTATATTTCTGTTTTTCTTCCCTCACTACATTTTATCCTAATGTAATATGTTTTCATCTTTTTGGCTTTCACTGACAGTATTTTAAAATTAGGTTTACTGAGTTATAATTTACGTGTTGTAGAATTTTCCATCCATAGGTGTACAGTCATATGAGTTTGACAACTGTATGTAGTGTGTAACCAGCACCACAATCAACATGTTAAGTATTTCTATCCCTTTTGGTTTCCACTTTCTTTTCCAGTCTCTGACACCACTGATCTTATTTCTGCCCCTATGTTATTGCCTTTTCCAGAATGTCTCATAAATGGAACCATACAGTTTGAAATCTTTGGTATCCAGCTTCTTTCACTTTGCATAATGTTGGAAATTCATCCATGGTGTTGCATGTAGCAGTGGTTAGTTCCTTTTAATTGCTGAGCTGCATCCTATTATATGGATGTACCATAGTTTGTTTATCCACTCATCACTTGATGGACATTTGGATTTTTTCCAGTTTGGAACAATTCCCAATAATGCCACTTTAAACATCTGTGTTCAGATTTTTGTTTGGATGTTTGTCTTCATTTCTTTTGGGTTCATAAGTGTGATTTCTGGGTCACATGGTAGATATATGTTTTAATTTTATAAGAAACTGGTGAATGTCTTTTTTTTTTCAAGTGGCTGTACCATTTTCATTTTCACTCGCAAGGTAGAAGACTGCTGCTCATTGTTGCTGGCACTTGGTATTGCTAATATTTCTGTTTCTATTTTTTTTTAGCCATTTTTAATAGATGTATAGTGGTATCTCATTCTGCTTTTAATTTATGTTTCCCTAATAACTGACTTAAATAAGTTTGTTTCTTGTCCTCGCTTGCCATCCATATCTCTTGTAATCAAGTGTATGTTCAAATCAGTGGCTTAACTACTGTGTTGTAAGAGTTTTATATATTCCAGATACAGGTTCCAGTCTATAACTTTTATTTTTATTTTCTTAACATTTTCTTTTAGAGACAGAAGTTTTTTATTTTGATGAAGTCCAACTTATCATTTTAAAATTATTCATGTTTTTTTGGTCTTCTTTTAGAAGTCTTTCCTAATGCCAGTGTGATGGTGAATTTTATATGTGAACTTGGCTAGGCCATGGTACCCAGTTTTTGATCAAACACCAGTCTAAAAGTTGCTGTGAAGATATTTTTAAGATGTAATTGACTTTTAAAACAGTAGACTTTGAGTAAATCAGATTACCCTCCATAAAGTGTGTGGGCTTCACCTAATCAGTTAAAGGCCATAAGACTGAGGTGCCCAAGGAAGAAGGAACTTTACCTCTAAACCACCTTTGAACTTGAGAGACTGTAACATCAGTTCCCCTCTGTTATTTTGCATTGGTCTAGTCATCTATCCTTGAGCCAATACCTCCCTCTCTTAATTATGTGGCTTTATAATAAGTCTTGGTAACTAGTAGTGTAAGTGCTAGAGCTTTGTAATTTCTTCAGGATTTTCTTGACTGTTCTTAACTTATTGCATTTTCTTATAAATTTTTGACTTTACATTCTTCAGCACTACACTCTATTGCCCTAGAGGTAATATTAGTTTCATTTTAATGAAAGATCCAAGATTCCCAGGCCGACTGGCTAGAGTCTACCCATCACTAAACTGCCTCTCCGTAAGCCATCGAGTTTATAGGTAGACAAAGCTGGCATATTTTTACCATTGGTTTTAGGTAACTAGCATTTATTTTTTCCCATTTTATTATTTAGTTTCCATTGCTATTTTTCAACTTATTATAAACCACCTTCAAAAGAAAAGAAAAATGAAAGCAAATTCTGTTTAGGATCAGTTTGAAATGTGGCGAGAACCTTTGAGTGTGAGATCAGTTAATTTGGCCCCTTCATCTGGCTACGCAGCCTGGTATTCAGGAGAAAGGAGCCATACAATAAATAGTAAGAAAGCTGTCCTTGCCAAATTCAGAATAAATGGGAACTAAAAGTTATTAATAGGCCAGATGTGAAAAGAGAATACGCTGATACTAACGTGCACCTATATACATACACGCGTCTGACATTTCTGATAGAACAGCCTTGTTCCAGAGAGTTTCCATAGGATAAATTTCGCTTAGAATCGCTCTGCTCTAATAGGGGAAGAGCCATCGCTTTTTTCTTCTTATGACTGGAAATGGAAGCTCGTATAAGGTTATGGCCAGAGTAAGTCAAGCTGGATGCGGGGAATCCTGAGGTGTGAGCCAGTCCGCGCTCTCCTAGAAATCAGTCTACAGCAATAGAGAGGAGCGAGAGCCTGGAGCTCAGCAGTGCAGATTAGCCCAGAAATTTCCTTTCGTAAAGGTAAAGCATGCTCTTCGTGTTCTTCAAAAATATTTACTCAGACATGCATAGAAAAGAAAATGCCAGTATATGTTTGTGAGCAATTGAGGTATTTGGTTTTCTGTTTTGTTGCTTGGTTTTTTGTGGGAACTTTTCTTGGCATCTTACCACAGCTCTAGAGGCCTTGTAGCTCACTGAAAAACAGAACGGATTTCTGTTGAGCAAGTGCTAGGGCTTATGGGATTATGCCACAGTTAATGTTGTGATCAATGAAGTAAAGGAGCGAGATGAGGAAGAGAGCGGCACAGGCCTTACGGTTCAGAAAGAAGCAACGTCACGAGAAAGGGAAATAGGAGGCAGCGGCCTAGATTCCATAGAAGAGGAGGTGCCTGTTTAATGTCTTTAAGGACAGTGAAAGAAGTAAGACAAAGAGAGTAGATGAAAAAGAAAAATAGTCATATGTTACGAGTCTGTCCACCAGACGCTGACAAAAACAACAGAGAACAGAAAAAAAATGGGGCTAACTATTGAATACAATAGCTATTGAGCAGTGATCAAAGGACAGGAAGGTGGGGGAACGTGTTTCGGCGAGAAGAATGGCCCACAGAAAGCAGATGGTGCAGTTTAGGTCAAATGAGGGAAAGGCGCAGAGGACAGTAATGCCGCCTCGGTGACGCTGGAAGGTAATAATGTATATCCCGATGTACGCACGTCGCTGAACAACAGGCAGTTTTGTTTCTAAAGAAGAATGGAAAAGGAAGGGCGAAAGCCAGTTAAAGGGAGAGAGAGAGACACGTCTTGTAAATAATTGGTACAAGGTGAAAATGAGAAAAGCCGAGATGAAAATGAATTTAGACCTCAAAGAAGGTTAAGATAAATATTCACATTTGTTAATTGTCTCTTAGGTCAACTAAAAAAACACAATTAGACACCGAATTGTAATAACCATTGTAAAACTGCCCGAAGTAGACATATTGATTGTTGGCAAAAATGTACTTTGTAATAGTCTATATAAAGCATTGAAAATGGATCTAGAAATTCATGTTTTCATATTTTAAGAAAACATTTTAATTCAGTATGATGAAAAGAAATCTGTGAAAATGGTTATTTTTAAGATATGATTTAGGAAGGCATTTAGCAATGATTTCCATCTTTCATTTTCTTATTTTGGATATAGGTTGTTGCTTTGTACACATCTAATACCTCATTTAAAATATTTGGACAGTAGGCAGCATCCAACGTGTTTGTAAAGTTCAAAACCACCTTTATGTAAATATAGCTTCTAAAGGCCAGTAGACACATTTAAAAACAAGCAAATAAATCGACTCATCTCATACTCAGCAGTTAAAATAGAGTGCATTCTAATATATGAATTTAGATTTGACCTTGTAAATACTGAAGGCAATAGAAACCCCAAATACACAGTTACTGCAGGGTTCATCTGGTAAAAGATTACTGTCTCAAATATTACTCAGAACCATCTTCCAGTATGTCCCAACTGTAAGGTGGAATTTTTCTTCCATCTTTTGAAATAGCCGAGGGTACTCAAGGCCCCCCCCCCCCCCCCCCCATGTAGTAAGGGATTGGCATTCCACAGTGCTGGAACGAAAGCACAGACTTAATTACAAACATAGAAACAATTGAACGAAAAAATGATAACAATCAGGCTCTTTTTATTGAGTTCTGGGACCTGGATGTCATTACTCATGATAGACCATAACCGTGTTTTCTGCCAATTAGAGTTCTTACTGGTCACTGTTTTGAGAGTGGTCAATTAAACGCAGTCAGCTCTCCAGTAGTTACTCAGTGTCGTAACATATGAAGGGGTGCCCTTGAGCCGCTCTCTTGTTGAGGTAGCACTTAGAATTTGTGTGTGTGACCTGAGTGATGTCCACAGTGACCTCTGCTCAGTAGCCCTAGGATTTACCCATCACTGAGGCTGAGTGTTTTTAACCGAAGCAGCAGATCAAAACAAGTGCCACACCCTTTTCTAGAGTAGAATATCATATTATTAAGTCTGACACACCATTGATTCCGGGGCCCCATTGTATTTGGTGCCACTAACGAAAGAAAAAATCCTGCCTGTTAAACTGTGACCTAATGTGAAGATACCAAGGACTATAAGATGCATCACAATTTTAGAGATTTTAAAATGTGGGAAAGATGTCCTGAGAATTAATGAATTAAGGTAATGTGCACCTTAAGCCCAAACAGACACTTCACAGCTGCGGGTTCTGGGTTGTTTTCAAATGTCACATATTAAAGGCTGTTCTCATCCAGTTTCCTTTAGTCTGCCCTTTGAAACCCTCCTTGGCCTCGTTACCTTATTTCCCTGGATGTAACCTTGACGTTGCTCAAAAATAGCTTTGGTCACCTACCCGGAGAGTGGCTGTCTGCCCGTCTCAGTGACACGGCCCTCCCTGGCCTGTCCTGTCTCATGAGAGGGTATAGGCGTCAGGGGTGGACATTCGCTGGCTCCTTCTTGCCTGTAAGCAGGACCTGGGCATCAGGGCATACAGACCTGGCTCTGGCTGTGATCTCTACATGGCATGGTTGGGCTCCTAGAAGGGGGACACAGTTCAGCCCATGGCACATGCCCTCATCATCTCCTTACTAGCTAATTGTGTGCTCACCTAATTTGCTTTTTCTACCTTCAGTATCATTTCCATTCGAACATATCCTCCTGACCACCACCTGAGACGTTATCCTGATTTCAGATATGAGCACACTACCCTCCTGCTTAAACTCCTCAATGGCTCCCAATTACACTGAGCGTGACGTCCACATTCCTTCAGGTGGCTCTTTCACGGCCTGGTAGCTTCAGCCCCCTTCCTGCTCAGATGTGCTCCAACCATTAGGAAGTATCTGAAGTTCCCTAAAGGTTTTAGACATGCACCTCTGTGCCTTTGCACACGCGGCGTTTTGCATCTGGAATTGTCTTAATTCTGTTTCCTTTGTCTCACCAACTCTAAGTCCTGGGAGACTCAGCGGAGGTAGCACTTTCTGCAGGAAGTCTCACCTCAGAGTGACCAGGAAGAAATGTGGCAAATAGCAGTAGGACACACTGAGGAAAATTGTTAGCATGTGAACAAGCATCTCTTTCATATGGATGCAATAAAAGAGAGTAAGTTAAATGTAAATTGTGCTAGTAGTTATAGACTTTGCTCATTCTGTGGAGCCCCTAAAGCTTTTTTAAAGGACAGATAATAGAATTTACATCTTTATTTACTTAGCCATCGGCTCAACCCCGCTCGTCATGTTTAATCACATCTTAACACTTTTCTAAATTGGGAGCCCTGTCCAAAGGCTTATAGAGAAGCCCAGAGCCCTCACTCTCAGCAGTCTGCTCCTTAGCCCTGGACACACAGTAACAATGCAGCTTTTCTTCATTTTTTTTTTCTGGGAAAAAAAGAGAAATGAGTACAAATTGCAAGAAATGCAGTACAAATTGTGAGATGTCAGTACATTAGTTGTGACGTGGGAAACCTGATGGGGTCGGGGGAACAGGTGTAAATTGCAGGATACTGGAAAGGGGAGGTCAGCCCGTTGGTACTGCAAGGAATCTGATGGACTTAAAGAAAAGGTACAGATTGCTGGGTAATATAAAGGAGAGGTCAGTACATTAGTAACATGGGAAAACTGACAGTTTGGGAGGAAATGTGCAAACTGTAGGGTAATGGAGAGTAGGGGCTTCGATATGGATGAGCTTCCATCATATCAAGGAGGCTTGCTGGCTGTACAGACACTGGCTAGAACGTTCAGCATTTTTACGATTCTAACCCACAGCAGATCTTTGTGTCTCTTAGAATTATGAATTAAGTACCAAACTAATATTACAAAATAGAGCAAAATTGTTTTTGTGTAATAGAAGAAAAAACTGAGTCAGAAAGATTCTCTCCAAACTTCTGAATGCCTGAACCTAGAAACCTCATGTCTGTCAACCCTAATAAACACACACCTTTTGGGCAACCCTTTGCTGCACACAGACACGCATCCCTCCATGAGGCTCTGTAAATATGAATGTCATTTCTGGGCTCAGGATAGAATTTAAAACAATCATACAATAAAATATTTCATAAAAACTTTAAAGGATAGCAGACGGTGGGAGACTGTGGGGACCCTATGGACCTCTGTTGTTTCTACACACCTTGTGACTGAAGCACTGGCTGCCCTTTGCTCCAGAATATATTTTCAAGGATGTTTGTGTAGTGAACAGCCTTAGAAGACAGTGTCTTATGTCTCCCTCTAGAACAAGAGGCAGGCGTGCTTACCAGCCATTTGAAAAGATCTGGGCTCCCTAAACTCAAGATTCCTTACCCACAACACTACCTCTGTATTTGCAGGCATCTGCCTGGGCCCATCTGTGTCCCCCATCGAACTTGAGGGTAAGGGGAACGGACACAAGTGTGCTGATCCTCATGCTGCTGTGAAAATGAAGTCCTGTGTCTATGATCCAGTAGTCCCGGGTGTATCTTTGTTCAGCTGCAGAAAAAAATAAGTGAATACTTTGACTTACAGAGCACTTAACGTAAGGAGCTGCAGTGTAAAGATAGCAGGAGGGCGCCCGTCCCATGAGGTACCTCCCGATGGCAGCCTTGTTGAGGACAAGCACTCGGGGCTCGAGAAACCAGAGAAAGCGGGAAGAGAAGCCCCAGTGGCAGTGTTTTCAGGAGAGCATTTCACAGGAGGCAGTTCACTACTGAACTCTGTGGAGTACTTTCATCTTGATGTGTACTTATACACCTTAATTTGGTGGGGCTTGGTGCAAAATCAAAATATCTTTTCTTATCGTAGGAACATTTCATGTCATACACTCTTCCCAAAGATCACACAATCCCATATGCAGTAATAATAGTTGAAATATAATGTCTGCTTTGAAATGCAGGCCACCCCATGGAATAGCCCCATGTGGAGTTTGTTCGCCGGGAGAGCTCCCCTAAGCCAGTCCTCCTTTTCATCACTTCTTTCCTTGTGCTGCTTCTATAAACGGCATGAAGGTCTTAGATGATCAAAAAGAAACCTTTATTTTCATTGAGTCCTGGGCCTCTTCTCAGAGGCCAGGTTTTTGATTCTGTGATCAGATTGCACACAGTTGATCTGTCAGTTAAACAGGTGTTTACTGCACAGTTATTATGGGCTTAGTTCAGAGTTTTCCCCTTTAGAAGAAACAACGAAAGTATAGTTGCTGGCTGAGAGTGGATTGGTTTCCTAGGTTTGGGAAAGTTGAATCTGGAACCTGGAATGTGATAACTGGACAGTGGAATAAAATGATGCTTCTTTCCCAGGTATCTTTCCCAGGTGGTTGACTCATGCCCAATGCCTAAGGGTCCTGTTGGTGTTAAACTGCGGAAAGGAAAGGAGGGGGAGCCTTTCCCCTGCCTGTCTGGGCTCGAGGCTCACCCTTTCTTCAGTGCCTTCCTACCTCACAGGTTCCCATGTCCATGTATCACACTACTCCCAGGTAACCAGCTGCTTCCCCATCTCCACTCCATCAAAACTCTCATCTCTTCAGCGTAGCTGATCTCAGGTAGGTGGTAGTGGGGAAGCGGTTTGATTTAACTAATTCATACTACGGTGTACACAACTGATAGCTCCCTAGCCTCCCTGAGGCATTTGTATTAAAAGAAAATACTTGTTAAATGCTTATTAAATCAAACAAGTATAGATTATGCAAGGCATAGAACAGTGAAATAAGAGATAAGGCCGAGCAAGGGAATTTATACTGGGGCAGGAGGGTCACCATGCAGATGGAATAGCCCCATGTGGAGTTTGTTCCCCGGGGAGAGCTCCCCTAAGCCAGTCCTGCTTTTCATCACTTCTTTCCTTGTGCTGCTTCTGAATGTCTTAGTTCTAGAAAAGGCTAAATGTTGACATGGTGAGGTAGCAGTCGAAGCTCCCCTGGTGGAGGTGAGGTTTACGAGGGGATGGGGAGGACCGGGGTATCAGCTGAGGACATCAGTGACCGGTTGTAGGTGTGAGTTTTGCGTAAGCCAGCTAGAAGGCACGGACCCTGGCCGTGGAAGGAGACAGAGGTATCACACTAAATAGAGATCAGGAGTCATGAGATCATTCAGCAAATTCAGGCCCTGCAAACGTCATGAGCAAATAGCCCTGATCCTGCCTTTATACTTAGGGACAGTCGAGTCAGGAAAGGAGACTTGGGTGAACAGTTATGCTGAAACCAGATCATCATGAATCTACCTGCTGTGTTAGAAAAGCAAAGGATCCCATGAGTGATTATAACCAGGGCCCTGAGTGAGATGGGGGTCGGCTGGCTTCTCCGAGAGAGGGACGTTTCAGCGATCACCTGGAGATCAAGTCAGATCAGCCAAATGAAGAGGGTGGTGACGGCCAGGCCACGTGGAGAGCATCACGGGCAAAATGTACAGTGTGAGCCAAACCGGGGGAGGAAAGATACTTTGTGACTTTGAGAAATTGCCAGTGAGACTTGAGGAGGGAAAAGCCATGAGCTTGGAAGCCTGGAGGGGGGCAGCAGAGAGAACCTGTCTCCCAGGTGTTGTAGGCCATGCTAGGGATCTAGAACTTCAAAGGTTTGGGGTCTCTGACTTTAAAAATTGAAAATGAAAAAGTGACAAGTTATACTGTGTGGCACTGACTATATGTGTAATTGGGTTTAGGGGAAAGAAATCCATTGGTGAGGGCTGTTCAGATCTGAAGGGGCATGCAGGGGGCTGCTGTTGCCTCCTGTGTGTAATTTGAGGGGTGCCCAGGGCCCCTGTTCAAAAATATCTTTTCAATCATCCCTGACACAGTGTCTGAAATCTTGTCATTGGGGAATTCAGTTCATCTCTCTTAAAACTCAGATTCCCTAACAACCAAGGCTGAGGCAGAATGGCAGCGTGAGTAACGTTGAAAAGGTGCACCAGGTCCCCCTCCCCAGCTGTCCCTTTCTAAATGGCCTTTTCCCTTTCTCCTGCCATCTCTTCTGCCTTCAGATTCCCCAGGCTTAATTGAAATCAACACCTCATTTCAAGACTCTGTCCAATATGACTTATAAGAACTTTATGGTGCAGTTTTGAAGTTGTCTGTAGGATGTAACATGTGCTGATTGTAACTCAGATGCCTTAAGTGATAAAGGAGATGAGCTGGCTCCCAGGACTGAACCCTGCAGAGGTGTGTGTTACTCAGCAGAGCTGGGACTCGACTCTGCATCTCTCAGCCTTGCCCTCACCCCGTGTCCCGTGATCTTGGCCTGACGGCCAATATAGTTGCGACACTAACTACAGCAGCTGTAGGCCTCACACCCACAGCCTGGATTGGGTGCGAGGTCTTGTCTTGGGCTTCTCTCTAAGGTCGTGGGACAACCCTGAACCAATTACTAGGTCCAGGAGTGTCTGCTAATCTGAGAACAGTCACTGCTGGCAAGGGGGTGCCATCCTGCTGATTGGCAGAGCAACCCCCCAGCTGTGGGGGGGGAGGGATCCTTCTCTCCCACCTCAGGGGGATCCTGGATACTGGCAATGGGAGCGGGATTTAGTGGGTTCTAGGGAAGCGCCAATCAGTGCTGGCAGTGTAGGGGTATTTGTGTTTTAAGCCTGTGTCTTCTTGTAGAATGTTCAACAGAAGGGGAAGGAATTGTCTTTAGAGGGGACAGTGGGGCCATCTAAGAGTCCCTGAAACGTGTGCTCCCCACACCAGCCTTTCCCCCCGACACTCAGGCAGTCACTTTCCTGCTGGTATGGTTCCGATTATCCAGTGATTTTTGTCTCTGACACCCCTTGTGCCAATGGCCTTTGAACCAGGGAGTCTGTGAAGTTTAAATAGGCTAAGTGTGTGAGTATGGTGGGTTGAATTCAAAAAAGGCATAGATCCTATTTGTTTAGAACAATTATGCACTATTGAAAAGTATTCTTTGTTTTAAAAAAATTTAAACAGTATTCTTCATTGGATGTATTAGGATCACTTTATAAACTAGAGTTTGGCAGGAGGGGAAGGAGATGAAAATAAAGATTATTATTGGTTAGTGAAAGGTTTGATGATCTTTGGTTCTCTATATATCTTATCTAAGTTTAAAGAAATTTTAAAATTCAAAATAGCCCTGGCCGGTGTGGCTCAGTTGGTTGAGTGTCATCCCGAGCACCAAAAGGTTGCTGGTTTGATTCCTGGTCAGGGCACATACCCAGTTTGCGAGTTCGATCCCCAGTTAGGGCGTGTATGGGAGGCAACCGATTGTTGTTTCTCTCTCACATCGATGTTTCTCTCTCTCTCCCTCTCTCTTCCTTCTCTCTCAAATCAATAAAAATATATATTTAAAAATATTCAGAATAAATGAATCTTGATGGGAGTGGTTTCATTTCTTACAATTTTTACTTGTCTAAATAATACAAGACTATATTGAACTCCTCAGACATCTTTCCAAGTAAAGCAAAATAAAATTTTTAACCTTTCTTCTGAACCAACTATATTTTGTTAATATTCGCATAAATATTTAAACTAACATTAGCATATGTGTCCTCATCAACAAACATTTATTGTGTGCAGGGCGCTTTCTAGTTGCTAGAGAAGTAGAAAGCACACTTCCTGTCCTCAGGGAACAGCATGTGATCTATTTGGAAAGAGAGGCAAAATCATGGAAAACAAATAGTCATTCACTGCTAGTTCCACAGGGTGAGATGAAACAGGGCGTTCAGGAAAGGGAACAATTGCTGGGGTGGGGGTGGGTGGGCCTGAGAGGGTGGAGAGGCTCCGACATTGGCCAGGAGGGGAGAGCATTCGGGGCCACCGAGTGAGTCTGCTTTGGCAGTTCCATTTCATTCTGTTTCCCCTAAAATTACTGTTGGAGCATCTTGTTTAATTTCATGATTTTCTTTGTTATGTGTTTCCTGTCGAATTGTTAGGATTTGGTCATATGGATCACTTCCCACTGCTTGTGTATTTTCCAGCATCTCTGTAACGATTTCCTGTTACTCTTTCAGAATTGTTTTATGATGACATAATAATGATGAAGAAAGTATTGCCAAGAGCAAACTAGAAAGTAAAGCTATCAACAGTTACTTCTTATGAAATAAATGTAGGGACAGTTTATTTGTGGTTGCTAAAAACTGTTCCATCGACACAGTCCCTGTTTTGCAGCATCTTAAAATGTTTGGACTGTCCCTCGCTGCTGTTGTCTTGGCCTGACACGTTCAGACTCGAAAATTTCAGAAAACGGAACCTGCGATCGAGCTGCCCAAGTTCTCCGCTGGCTTTGTGTAGCGCTGAGCTGTTGGGTTATTTTTTATGTAATAGATTTAGGAGTAAACCTAAACTTTTCCATTGAGCGTTTTCTCCCTTTTTGGTTATTTCCTGTCCTTTACTCTTCATTTCTTTCCATCAAGCCTTGAGCTCCTGTTTGGCTGTGAATTCCTTTTGGATAGAGATCACTGAATCTCTGGAGCTTTGAACGGTGCTCAGTAAGTGCTTAGTGAATGAATGAAAAAAACATTCCACATGTGATTAGAAAGAAATAATGCGGAGGAAATTAGATACAAGTACACATGTGTGATTTTAATTTTCACACGTGATTTTTGAACAATCTTATTATAGCAACTTCCTGCCCGTTGTACCCTGCCGGGGGCCAACCTTGACATGAAGGCCGTAAGATTTACGAGCTTTGCAAAGATCTCTCGAACGTCAGTTACTTTGTAAGACAGACCTGTTATCTGTGGCATCTTAACACGTTTGACGATGTGGATGCTCAAATTTGAAAAGATCTTTGGTTTCCTCTTCTGTATAAAATTCTTCACAGAGCAACCTATGTTGTAGATTCCACATGTGTATTTCAGACTAGTCAACACAACTGAAATTTGGTGGTGATTACTAGCTTTTCACAGCCTCCTTTCATTTCCCAGCAGGCAGCTTCCTGTCAGAATTCATTTTCCATTTGGAAAATATCTCTCTGACCCCCACTTTTTTGGACACAACTCATCCTTCACATATTTGAGTCCACCCGTTGCCATCAATCCTTAGCTCCACAAATACCAGAAGATCCCTTTATTTTCAGAGTGATAAGATCTTTCTAAACATCAAAGGAGAGACAGTTTAAGAATAGTTAAAGATTTTGTTCCAGTAATAGCTCCAATTTAAAAAACGCTTTTAATATGTATTTATCTCTGATTTTACAGTTTAAGAAATTAAAGTATAACTGTTACAGTTGGAACAAAGATGTGCTTTCTATTTTCCCTCAATTTTTATATAATTAAAATTAAGCTTTGGCAGAGCTGTGGTATCATTAAGTTCAATTTAGCAAACATTTATGGAGACCCTTTTGTCAGCCCCTCATTACCATGGTCTCTACAAGAACTGCCCTTTAGCTGCAAGAGTGAGTGTGAGAGAGTGTGATCCAGATGTGACAGGAAATTAAACTTCACTGTGGAGGGGAGTTCGTTGCGAAGGCATCGTGTGAGAAGGAATTTCTTGTTGGATCTTGGAGAAAGTATCAGATTGGATTTGCAAAGGGGGAAGTCATTCCAGATGAGGGGCACAGAGGTTGACGTCAGCAGGGCATGACTGATTCTTGGACAAAGAAGGGACAGGATGAGAAAGGCTTCACCTGGCTTCAGGCTGCGGGACATACTGGGGAACGAAGCGGCTGGTCCACAGGAGGCCTGGTCACTGCCTGGGGCTTCACTGGGGTCCTGTTGTCAGGGAAAAGGAGAGAGACATGGGAAGGGAAGGTCAAATCTTATGAATGTTACACAAAAGTAATATGATGGCTTCAAAAGCTGATGAAATACTGGGACGCAATGGAGGGAGAAATGCCGAGGCGAGCTCCGAGGGCCGGGGGCCGGGGCCGGGGTGAACAGGAGGATCGTGGCGCCGCGTCAGCGCGAATGGAGCGCTCGGAAGAACAGGGGCCCAGCAGAGCCTCAAGAGGGTCCCCGGGGGAGGGGGGAGCCAGCCAGGAGTGGCAGAGGAGAGCCAGCAACCCACAGTTTCACAGAGACAGAGGGGAGGTGAACAGAGAAGTCAAGAAATCAGAGATTTTGGACTGAGAACAAAATGTTGACCTCTGAGAACTTCAGAAAAGTGGTGGAAGTAAATGCCAGCAAGACTCCGAAAAGGGAGAGGAGCTTGTGTTATTGGTGAGACTGTAACACAAGATCCTTCAGGCATTTCCACTAATAAGTACCTTGGAAGGAAATCCACTCCTTACCTGACTAGTGTTGTGTAACAAAACGCCAGTATATGATTAATACCTGTAGATTTAAAATGCACCCATTTTCCCACTGTAACCCAAAAACATTATTTTTACAAACCATTTGGAAATAGCATTTTTATTTTCTTTGATTCTACTCTTTCAAAATTTCGCTTTTCCCTCTCTGAAGTTTATTTCTAGGTCACTGATTTGGATTCCAAAACTAGTGTTTTCTATAAGCTTATTTTATGCCTACTAGAGTTTAAATTCATACATTTTTCTGACAGCAACAACTGAAATAGCTTCAAAGACATTTTTTACAACTACCTTGCTTTTTCTTTGTTGATTGTGTCTTTCTAAAAACGCCCCAGATTGATAGCTCCTGAGATAGTATGCCTATGGTAACAACACAGAAATTGTGCTTTTTAGAATTGAGAAATATACTTTGACCTTCTGGTTCCTGAAGATGTCCTGTATTCCTAAGAGTAAAGAAAAAAGTGCAGGACCCAGGTTCTGTTTCCTTCTTTGTTGAATGAATGACCTTGGGCAGGTCAACCCTAGAGTTTTTCAGCTATGAAGTGAGAGGCTTATACTAGAGGGTCAGTTAGGTCTTTCAAATTAAAAACCCTCAGAATCTATGAATATGCTTTTGTTCTTTTTAAAAATATATATTTTTATTGATTTCAGAGACAGAGAGGGAGAGGGGGAGAGAGAGAGAGAGAGAAACATCAATGACGAGAGAGTTATTGGTCATTGATCAGTTGCCTCCTGCACGGCCCCTGTTGGGGAATCGAGCCCACAACCCGGGCATGTACCCTGACTGGGAATCAAATCATGATCTCCTGGATCCTAGGTTGGTGCTCAACTGCTGAGCCACACAGGCCGGGCTATTTTGTTCTTTTTAACTTACCCATCAAGCCTACCGCGTGGTATGATTCCACATTGGAAGATGTGGTCAGGTCCTTGAGTCCCCTACTGTCTCCCGAAGGTGCTGCGTGCTCTGTCTATGACAACACCCTCTCCCTCCTCACTGACTCTTAGCCTTCTAAGCACATGTTGCCTTTTTTCTGGGATATGATGGTACCTCCAGCACCCAGCACCTCCAGTCCACATTAGGTGCTCGGTAAATATTCAGTGATCAAGCAAATAGGCTGTATTGTATTACTGTCCACCCTGGTGGTGGGGAACCACTAGACTAAGCCTCAGAATCAGTTATGAATTTAAAAAAAACATGGAGAGTTCCAGGTCCCACTCCCCCACCTTTGCTATTTGAGTTTCTAGAAATGGGCCTGTGCATTTATATTTTCAGATATCTCCTTAGGTCATGCTCATGTGAGAGCACACTACTCTACTCTCTGTGAGTTCCTCGAGGTCACAGACGATAGTTTCTATTAGTTTATTCCCAGTCCCTAGGGCAGGGGTGGGGAACATCCAGCCTGTGGGCCATAGTCATTTTGAGGCAGTCACAGGTGGAACTCAAAATTCAGTTAAATGTTTGAACAAATATAGCAGGCTAATTTTTAAGGTGATAATTTTGTATGGCCCAGGAATGATGTTATAAATATCCAGATGGCCCTTGGCAGAAAAAAGGTTCCCACTTCTGCTTTAGGGTAATGTCTGGCAGAAATTAGGTATACAATAAATGTTTGTAAATAAGTGAATCTAAACTTTGAGATAAATATGTATGAGAATAAAATGCCCCTTTTTTGCAGATATAACACCTTGAAACTTTAAGTGCTAATTCACACTACTTTTAAAAATCTGTAGTTTTAAATACATGAAATAAGTTATTTAAGTGCCCAAATCACCAGTTCTAATAAAATTCAAAACTCGTGGCTTGTTACCTAATGATTGTGGCTAGGACTACTTTGCTCTACTTTCCCAATTCTTACAATTTTGTGATAAGTCATTGCCTTTCATTATTACCTCCTTGCCATCTACCTAATTTTATTTCTTTTTTCTTTCTTCCAGTATCACACTTTATTTTTTTTCAATTGCACTTTACATTCAGTATTATTTCGTATTAGTTTCAGGTGTACAGCACAGCGGTCCGACATCATATACTTTACACAGTTCACATACGGTGTTTTACATTGCTTTCAAAGAAGAAGCCACAACCCATCACTTTCTTTAGTTAGGTAATTCTAGTATTTTGAACTATAGTTTTCTTTCCTCGGCGCGGAGGATGCGAAGCAGGGGACTGAAGTCGAACAGGCATTAACTCCGTGTTGTCTCACAACCCACAGTGGTGTGTGTCGTGTTTCTGTGCCCCAGAGGAACGAAACTGAGGGAGTTGTTTTCTAAGTAAGAAAGCTATGCCATCCTGAACACAAACGCTCATCCCTAGTAGCCCGTTGACCTGTGTCTTGGTCACCTGCAGGCGTACCTTTTTATTGCGCCCTGCTTGACCACACGTCACAGATGCTGCGTTTGCAACAAACCGCAAGACCTTCCTTGGACTTGCTTTATTGCGGTGGTCTGGAACCGAACCCACAATGTGCCTGAGGTCTGCCTACATTTCTGAGCAACAAATTACCCTAACTCTTAGACTCTTAGGCAGATTAAAGCAGTGTCTCACCTGTGGGTCAGAAATCCAGGGGTGACTTAGCCTGTGGTTCTGGCTCAGGTCCTCTCACAAGGTCACACTCAACACGCTGGCCGGCACCTTGGTCATTTGAAGGCTGAGTGGGGCTAGAGGACCGACTTCCGAGGTGGCTCACTCAGACGCCTGGCATTTAGTGCCTGCCGTTTGCAGGAGGCCTCGGTTTCTCTCCACGTCTCGCCAAAGACTCTTATCTTTGAGTTCCAGGAGGTCATCGTCATGACATGGATCTGGCGTCCCCCAGAGCAAGTGACTCAGGAGAGGAAGAGCAAGGAGGACCCCCCAATGCCCACAGTTAAGGGCGGGCTCTCAGGCTCCACTCTTGGGAGGAACGCTAAAGAATTTGTGGACCTATTTTAAAACCACCACAGCCTATATAACCATAAAACACTGTTTGCTGCCTTCAGCCCGTTGTCTAGGACCTGAAAGCGTCTGTGAGTCAAGCTATTTATTTTATTTCTTACCCACAAACAGAAGGTGGACATCAGGATTTCTGGTTTCCACCTTATCATGTCCAGTGTCTGTTCCCTTCTTGTTTTCTGTGTAAGGCAATGAGGTGTGGTGGTAACAACCATGAAGTGTTGGAATGAAAAGATGTCATTTTCCCCCTGCGTTCCAGACCACGAGCTCTCCCCGTCCAGCACAGAGTTCAGAGCTTACCCCTCGGAGGAGCCTCCTGAGGGAGGCGGAGCTGAAGGAACCGGCCCCGCCTCCCGAGGAGCCCTGAGCACCGCCTGCGTGGCCCTCGCGGCTGGTTAGAGCAGGTGCCCCCAAAACCAGGCGGTCAGAGGAGCGTCTTACAATTAAAGGAGAATTTCTCCGAAAATGGAGCCAGTGACCCGCAGGTGTTTCGTTGGCGATTTTATAGATGAACTTTTAGGAAGACACGGACAAGGGCAGAGGGTAGTGCAGGCGTGAGCCCCAGTGGGGAAGGTAAACACCAGCCGCAGGGCACTGAGTAAGGGAGCCAGCGGGCAGGCAGGGGGCCTTTACATAAGCATCTCATTTCGAGTAAGTTCTCTTTGGATCCTTCTCCGTCATCCCAGTCAGTCTCCCCGCCTTCACGGGCTTCTCACACCTAGCACGTGGTTTGTCACAGTTCTCGGTCTGTGTCTGTCTGCCCCGCTAGACTAGGACGTGCCTAAGGGGCAGACTGTGACGTTCATGAATCCCAGGGGCTCGAGGCAGTGGCTGGCCCTTGGTTGATCGCTATGGTTTGTTGTTGAATTTCACGAGTATCATCTTCTTTGCCTCTATAGGGGTGTGTAACTGGACTGAAGCTGCACAGTGCGCGGCAGGGTCTGGGGTTCAAAGCCAGGTCTGTGTCTGTGCTCCAGCACAGGCGCTCTCCGGAAAACTCTGGGAGGCAGCTGTGTTGGGAGGATCCTTACAGATCTCACCCGGGAGGAATTACAGGGGCATTTCTGAGTTTTCCCTGAAAGAATCATTGTCATTTAAGAGACTGCCAGAAGGAAACAGTGTGTTGATCCAATAAAGGGGTCTTGAAAATTAGCAAGCCTATTGTATTCAGGCTAGAGATGAGTGTGTGGCGTTCCCCGTGTTGTTCCTCTGTCTCTAAGCGGGATGCTGGAAATTCCTCACACGTAAGGTGCTATGGGAAGGTCTCCTTTTCTTTTCCCATTTTTCCCAGGGATTTTACCCTGGTTGATGAAGGAATCAAACCGTGGTATTTAGATATGAAGTGGGAGCTCAGTAAATGAGAAAATTGTGTGTCAGACTCCCTGGCCACCCTGAGCATGACTAAGAGGCCTCATTGCAAGAGCCTAGGCCCTAAACTGAGGGCATGGGGGAAGAGCAGATGCAGCCAAGTGATGTTTTATGCCTGAATCCATGGAACCTGGTGACAGGACGTGCATTGGAGGGAGGTGGAGGCCTGGGAGTCTAACAGGGAACACGGGAAAAGGAGCAGGTGCGGGGCTGATGACGCCAATTTGGGAATGTGCCTGTGGGACAACAGGGAAGGTGTTCTGTCTAGAAATGGGCCTCAAGGTCAGGTGGTTCCCTGAAAGAGAAGTCCCGGGATATCTGGGAGGGAGCCGGGTCTTAGAAGTGTCCATTCCATGGATTGTTGGACAGAGAAGAGCCAGTGGCCCGGGCAGCCTTTCCCTGCAGTGCTCTTGTGTAGGGAACCCCTGCTGCTGGCCTTATGTCTGTGTCCCGGGTGAGGAGGGAGGGGAGCAGCGAGTGACCTGTGTGCAGATGTAGAAGCGAGTGTTGCCCTGGAGCAGCGGCCTTCTCGCTGCCTGGTCTCCCGTAGGCTGTTGCGTGAAGCTTGCTTCCACTCACTGTGATTTTATGATCTGGCAATCATAATCCTCCTTTTTTCCCCCATTCGTGTTTAACGTCTGTATCTGTTTGAAATGTCACTCACTTTTCTTCTTAATAGACAACCACAAATTCATGCTTTATTTTCCTGGGGAAAATACTTCTGATAAAACTGTAGCTTGGTTTTTCCACGTGGGTGTCAATATAGATGGTTGTAATGAGACCTCTTTGATTAGTCACTTTCTGTTTGACTATGAATTATTTTAGATGTGCCGGCTCACTGTTTTATTTTGATTTAAACAGATATCTTGAGACGTAACACACTTAGCTTTTATTATATCGTACAAACTTTCCAGCTTACTCTCTTTTGTGCTAATCTGATAGCAAAATGAAAATGTCTGACTTCAGTTCTTTCCTAACAAATACCTATTTTAATTAGCTGAAACCATTCCCATGTAAACAAATAACAATTGCAGATTGTACCACCCACACTCCTTTCTTGTGAGGTGTTCAAGGCATCCCTTCTTTGTTAAATTACAGTCTTTTATAAAACCTAGATGTGACATATTTTGTCATTTTGCATGATGCCAATAAAAACCAAGGATCATGACTGTATTTTTGCTCTCCTTACACCTTTTATTTAGCATTCATTTGAAGAGCCAGTGTGGCGGGTGGGGTGAGGGACAGGCTTTGGATTCACACCAGCTTAAAAACCTCAGCCCTACCGCCTAGTGCTGCGACTTTGGGTAAGTTCCTTGAGTACCTCTCTGTGCCTCAGTTTCCTGTACATAAAATGAAGACAGTAATAATTGCCTTGTGGATTATGGAGATTAAATGACATAATGTAAGCTACGTGCTCAGCACAGTGCCTGGCATATAGTAGGTGCTCAATAAATGCTAGCAATGTCTATTTTTGTGTATTAGAGGAAGCTCTCTTAACCACTTCACTAGCGTAAAGAGAGCTTGCAGTCCTGATGCAGAGCAATCTGGTGGATGCCACAGCATCCTTGTAACTGGGAGCCCTCTCTCTGGGGCACTCATGTGCTTCTCCAACAAACTGATGTGCATTTGCTTCCAAACCTGTTTATGTTGTTTGTTCTCAAACCTATTTATGCCAGTTGAACTTGTTACTATAATTATGTAATTTAATTAAATATTAAGCAAACAGAATGCAAAAATTAAATTTTGAAGGCTTTGGAAGACTTAATAGAGATTAGTCACTAAATTAAAAAAAGTCTGAGGTATTTTCCTAGAGATAGAAAGTAGCATAGTGGTTGCCAGGGGCTGAGTGAAAGGGGGGATCCCCTCCTTTCCTTCTCCCTGCCCACCCCACTCCTGAATGGGTACAGAGTGTTGGTTTCATGAGATGAAAAGAGTTCTGGTGATGGACGGTGGTGATGGTTGCACAATATGAATGTACTTAATGTGAGTGGACTGTATAGTTAACAATGATTATAATGGTAAATATTATGATATTCTATGTATTTTATTTCAGTTTAAAATTTTTAAATCTGTCGCATTAGCTGCGGGTGAGGTCACTGTTAAAAATTGGGGGGAGGGATAAAAAATGTAGAGGGATTCCACATGTAGGTTGTTTCCCATTGGTCTTTAAGTTTTCATGCTTTCAGGAAACCACAATAAAAAACCATAGGGAACGCACTGGAGGCTCAGTTTATGCGGGAAGGAGATCAAAGCCTCCTCATCCACGGGCTGTTCTCGAAGAAGGCTTCAGCATAGAGCAGAATCTCGGGGATGCATGCATGTTTACATTTGATATTTAAAATTAAACATTTAAGTTATGGGAGTTTCTTAGACTGGGTGCTGGGAAACAGACCGGGAGCTCTCGGAACCAGGCCGTATGGGTGTGAGGGAAGCAGGACTCACGGAGGGTCAAAGCCCCGGCGGACCGAGCACTGGCAGAGGTGACAGAGAAAGGCAGTTTGTACTTGTCGTCTGGCACTGAGCAGACACTGGGTGTGGGCTTCCCCCAGGGGAGGGGACGTCACCTTGAGCAAGGCAGCTTCCTTCCCCCGAGGCCCACAAGGTTCTCAGCTGTGAACTCTCAGCAGGTCGCACTTTCGGCTGGGGATCTGATGGTGTGCCACAGCACCCACAACTGTGTGTATCCATCTTTTGAGCGTTTCCTCATTTCTACAGACTCTTGAAAAGTAGCTGATTGCCTGTTGGTCCAGATTGCTTCAGATAAGAGCATCTCCACTGTCCGTGCACAATCTCCGGACGCGTCAGCGTGTTTGATCTTTCTTACATGTGCCAGTTGTCCCATTTGTGATAGAACAAGACCGTGTGGCTTAAGGACAAGTAATAAACGTGGGTGATGTGTTTGAGCCTCCACTCATGTTAGGACTGTCGACTTTTAAAGACTTTCCAGTATGTATTTTGAGGTTCGTGAAACCTCAGAGTTTTGCTTCTTAAATTTCCAGGCTTTTTTGGCATTTATTTATTTATTTATTTTGGTCAGCCTCTCCATTTTTATGCTAGAGGCCATCTTCCTCTCATGCCCAGTGACCTGTGGGTCTGTATCTGCACATTCCTCAGTTCCCCTTCCACCAGCCACAGGTGACTGCCCACCCCTGTCCTCTGAGGCCTGCGTTTTCCCTTTGGCCCTGCATCCCTTCGTCCTGATCCCGGCCTCTCACAGGAGTGATGCCAGAATCCAGGATGCCCAGGTTTCATTCTTATATGCACTCCTCCGATCCTGAAAACAGGAGACCTGTTTATGTGCTTATTTTTTTAACCATCTTAACCACTTTTATGTGGACGGTGCAGTAGTGTTCACAGTATTCATATTGTCCTGTAATCAGTCTCCAGAACTTTTTCTTTTTGCAAAACTGAAAGTCTGTCTCCATTAAACAACTCCCATTTCCCCCTCCCCCCAGGCCCTGGCAATGACCATTCTACTTTCTGTTTCTATGAGTTGGACTTCTCCTGGTAATTCATATAAGTAAAGTCGTACAGTATTTATCTTTTTTAACTGGCTTATTTCAGTTAGCATAATATCCTCGGTTCACCTGCATAGTGTCAGAATGTCCTCCCTTTTAAAGGCTGAATAATGCTCCACCGTGTGTGAACACCACGTTTTGTTTATCCATTCATCTGTCCACGGGCATTTGGGTTGCTTCCTTCCATCTTTTGACCATTATGAATAATGCTGCTGTGAACATGGGCGTTCAGGGTTTTGTTTATTTTTAAATACTTTTTTTTTTTCTTTCTATCAGCTCGTAAATGCTAAAGAGGAAGTCTGAACCCCTTTGCAAGCGTGACCATAAATATAGCACACAGATACTGTGATTACCCCACGGTGCCTCTTTTTCCTTTGCATTTTGGCACATGCTTGCCTTTCAGTAGGAATGCTGTTCCGTCTCATTTACACTTAGCCCTTCATTTTGCCATGTTTTGTTGTTTCCTTGGTTTCAAATTTTATCTCTTTAGGCGAACTGGGACCTGAAGCTTTTCATTTGACTTGTGATCTTGTACATTCTGGAAGCTCATACATGTAATCGTGGAACAAATAAAGCAGCTGGAAGAAATCTTCCCTGAACAAAACCCAAGTGGGGCAGCTGGGTGCGAGCCAAGATCTCAATAGCTACAGAGGGAGATGTAAAAAGGCTGCCTATCTTCCAACACCAACAAATCACTCCCGGCCCGATAGGAACAGCCTTTAGGTAATGATCAGATAGAGGCGAGGGACCTTTGCACATTTAATTGCCTGCCCCCAAAATAAAGTGTTTACTGGAACCTTCCAAGTTCTCTACATCAGGTTAATTCCAGTGATACACCTGGAAGTAGAGCAGCACTGTGGCTCCGTGGACTCAGCCGTGGTTGGAAATTCCGAGGCTGCTCAATTTTAACCCCGCCTTCCGCTAACTGGCCGCTTGGTCCTCGGCAAGTCATCACATGCTTAACTTCCCAGTGTTCTGTTCCTGCAACCAAAATTCTGAACTGTAATGTAAATTTAGCTACTAAGCAACTAACTAATCATAAGAGAAGTCCTGTTTTGTTTTAACTGCCTCTTTTTTGAGGAGGAAGCTTAATGACCTGCAGTCATCAAATAATTAAGTAAAATTTCACTGGATATTTTGATAAGATTGGAATTTTTAAATTTTTTTAAATTTTTGTATATACATATACATATGTCTGGACTGACAAAAAAGCAAAAGCTTGGCCTGGAGGTAGGTTTAAAAAAATACATAAAGGGAGTGTCCCAAGTTTTTGATTATGTGTCAGTTTATTTAGCCAATATTAAGTTACCTAGAGTAGTGCTTCTCGCATGTTAGGTGCATAGTCACCTGGAAGGCAATATGAACACCCTTTGCAGGACCCATCCTCAGAGTTTCTTATTCAATAAGTAGTGAGCACTATTCTAACTTAATTCCTATTGTCTGACGTTCAAGTCTCTTCTGAGTAATCCCTTATGGCTGTTGCCTAAACTGAATGTTGAGCAGGAGTCAGCCAGCGAAGACAGTAGGAGCCTGAAAATATGCATCTCTAACAAGCTGCCAGTGATGGTGAGCCTACTGGTGCAGACCACACTCTAGTTTCCAGAGCGCCAGAGACACTTGGAACGCCAAGGTTAAGGAGACACGGTCATGTCCATAACGTAGATAGGGTTCATATTAATACTCCCTATGCCCCTACTGTATCGTGTGTACACACATGTATGTTTTGAAGGCATTTTAGAGAACGCAGTGCATGTGAAGGCATAGAGAACTGCAACCACGTGACGCGCTCAGGGGCATGGAGTTTGCATTACTGGAGCAAAGAGTGGTCCAGATCCTGGGCATCCCAAAGATGTCGGAGGGAAGTTGGGAATAAATGAGCAATAAAGTTGTAAGAATAGGGAGTTGTGTGCAGTGAATGGGATCTTGACATTGCACAACTCATATGCAAAGAAGTTCTGGGTAGTTGACAAGGCCCTGGGCTAGCCATTAAAGGTCAGTTTGGGGAGCACAATGGAGGTGAAGGTCATCAGAATTGAGGAGATCAAGGGACTCTAGGCCTAGAATTGTGGTCGAGACCTCACAGCAGTGTCCTTTTGAGTCTCTCCTAATAAGACTACATCATTTTATAATACTTTGTTAATAATCCAATGTTTATGTCTAAAGAGGTCCCTCCCAATAAGGGTGGAAACACTTCTGATAGAGAGTCACATGTTCTGTAATTGGTGCCCCGGACATCTCCAGGGTCTTCAACTTTTCCCCAGGGTCCTCTTCACGGATCGGTAGGGAAGAACATGAAACTCCTCGATTTGTTTCTTCTCCTTCTAGGGGCTGCACATCTCACTTTCAGAATAATAATAATAATAATAATAATAATAATAATAATAGCTGCCATTTGTTAGGCACTTTCTGCATCACAGCTACAGTGATAAGCACTTTCTGTAGAGCCTTGTAATAACGCTGCGAGATGGGTGCACTTTCTGCCTCTGTTTTATAGATAGGGATTCTGAAGATTGGGAAAGTCGCCTGCTCTAGGTCACTCAGCTTATAAGTGATGGAAGCAACATTCAAATCCAGGCAGTCTGCCTCCAGACTCAGCATCCTAACTAGGAAATACCTCCTCTCAGTGTCTGGGGAGACTCAGCTCGACCTCACTCAGGTTGGACAGCAGTGTATTCCTGTTTGTGAGGAAGGAAGAAAGGAGCCACCCTCGAGATCACTTGTCCCAGAGGTGCCCCAATGGGACTAGGGCTCCCAGCTGGCTCGCATCTCCCCAGGGACACCTTCAGTCTGCTTCTGCCTGGAGCACAACTCACCGTGCCTTGAGCATCCATCACCCCGTTGCACACTGCTTTCCCACGACAGTGCCCCTCACCCTCACTGCCAGGGCCAGCATGAGACATTTTCCCAAAGTCCCCCAGAAGTTAAACCTCTGGGCCCTACTTACAACCTTCCAATATTTCCAAGGTCCAGGTGTCCACGCCCAAAACCAGGTGTTGGGTGGAAGGAAGCAACTGGGAAGCCCGACAATAAAGAGCGGAGGAGTTAACCATGCAGAAGGTGCTCGGGGTGGGTGTCAGGTTGGGCTGGCTGGTGCCCCAGGGAGCGTTGTCACAGGCACCCGAGCTGGCTTGTGACCTCCTTCCCTGTGTTCGTTCACCTAGCATAGTGATTCTCTACATGTGGCCTATGGCCCTCAGGGGTCCGAGAGGTCAAAGCCATTTTCATAAAGCCAGGACACGGCTTACCTCGTCTCACTCATGATGTTTACATCGAAGATGCGAAAGCCGTGGGTAAGTAAAGCTGGGGGAATCACTCTGTGTTTTACACGAATCGCGCAGAAGCACCCAGCCGCAGTAGTCATCACTGTATTCTTCACTACCTTCTGCTCACAGTTAAGAAAAAGTCAGTTTCACTTAAGAATATCCTTGACGAAGCAATAAGAGTTATTTTATTAAATCTCCATCCTCACGCGCATCTTCTCAACATCTGGGACGTATCCGAACAGCGTTTCTGCTCCGTGCCGAAGCACGACGTCTCCAGAAGCGCTTGCACAGTTGTTTAAGTTGAGGTCTGAACTGGCCACTGTTTTAATGGAACACTGATTTTATTTGAAAGAATGACTGACAGGCAAACTACTGTTATTCAGACCTAAGTGTTTTGTCAATAGTGTCTCAAAAATGAGCGAACCAAACCTGTCATTTCAGGAAAACAACTGACAGTTTTTGTTGCCAATGATCAAATTCAAGCTTGCAAGTGAAAATTAGAATTTGGGAAACTTGTATCCACCACTGCGAGCTTGACAGTTTCTCTATACTTAAAGACTTTTCTGATTAATTCAGTGGTGATATTAGCAAATGTGATTTCTTATATTGTATAATGAAATCTGTTAACATTCAGAAGATCTATATAGCTCTGTGAATTAATATTTTTCAGATAACCAATGCATGATGTTACAAAATCATGCTTGTGTAAAAGATCTATTGAAAGTACAAGAGACACCAGTGGGCTTTAATGTAACAAAGTATAAAAAGTTAATTGATATGGTTTCAAATTCTGTGTTATACCTAGCTTTTAGGAAACTACCACTTATTGAGTTATCATATTAAAAAAGAACATCTACAATTATCTGAAAAAAACTGTTAAGCACTGCTCTCCTTTCAGTGAGTTATCTGTGTGAGGCTGTATTTTTCTTTACATACTGTAATCATAGCGCCACAAAGGGAGCTCAGAAGCAGATATGAAAATCTAGTTGTAATGTATTAAGCAATACATTTAAAAAGACTTGCAAAAAAACATAAAATAATTCTCTTCTTGCTAATTTTTGTTTTGGAAAACTTAGTGTTCATAGAAATATCTGTGTCAAAATGCAATGGGCTCATTGTTATTTTTAAATGAATTAACATTTTAAATTTTTTCAGTTTTAATTTCTAGTGTAAATATCAATAGATATAGCCAACATAAACAGAAGCTCGTTGCGAGTCTCAATTTTTAAGAGTGTGAAGGAATCCCGAAGCCAGAAAGTTTGAGAACCACTTAGACCTCGTGCATATTGAGTGCCCACCACATCCTGGGCCTGGGCTGGTGTAGGGGTAGAATGGTGGAATAGTCGCCCACAATTAAAGAGATAATTGCCATGGAGTGTGGTAAGCGCAGTGACAGGAGAAGCACCAGGTGACATGGGAGCACATTGCAGGGCCACCTGGCCTTGCGTAGGGAAGACTCCCAGGAGCAACTAATGTCTCTGCTGATTCTCGAAGGAGGAATTAGAGTTAGCCAGACAAAGAGGAGAGGCTGATTGTTTGGGGTACATGGAAAAGCATATACAAAGTCCCCATGCAGGAGGTCATGGCTTCACTGCAAAAGTGAAAGAGGTAGAGTCCAACAGGAGCACAGAGTCGAGGGGATGACAAGGCGTGAAGCTGGACTAGAGGGCGCAGCCAGGTTATGGCCTGAGGGCTTTGCGGGTTTAGGAGTTAACACGTCCTCCTAGAGCACGGGAAGGATCCTGGAGGGTTTTCATACAGGGAAGTGACATCAGGTTGCATTTTAGACAGATCCCTCTGGCCGTAGAGAATGGCTGTGGAAAGGCAGGAAGACGCAGTAGGGTCATCGTGGCCATCACAGAGATGATGGAGCCTGGCCCGGGCATGGCTGAGGCGTCGGAGTGATGCGGATAGGTTTCGCGATGTTGGCGGGGAGAAGCTTACATATCTAGGGAACAGATTGGTGTGGTTCAGCGGGAAGGGTAGGCATCAGGCTTGACTCCAGGTTTCAGGTTTAGAGTCGGGAGTGATGACAATGTTCACCCACGGGGGGGGGGCAGGAGGTGCAGGTTTACAAAGGAGAGGGGTGCATTCCACCTGGGCTACCTGTGGTCCAAGGGTGACGCCCAGGCAGCGTCGGGAGGTGTGGTTCTGAGGCTGAGGAGGGCGCCCTGGACTGGAGACGTCAGCCTGAGGATCACCAGCGTGCACGGGGTGACTGAAGCCGGGGGCTGAGTGAGTATCTCAGAGAGGAGGTTTAAACAGGAGGGGGAGACGGCCCGACAGAGAACCGTGCAAAGAAAGGAAAGCGGAAAGATGTCTGAGAAAAGTGCCCAGAGAATGAAGAGCGCCCAGAAACTAGGCGTCACTGAGACCCAGGGAACGGGATTCCGAGGCGGCAGGAGAGGTCAGTGGTGGACAGTACTGCCAGCAAGTCAGTCACAGGAGGGTTAAGAGGGTCCTTTTGATTTCGCAGCAAGGAGGAAGCCGTTGGGTCTTTGCATCCGGAACAGTGTCAGAGGGAAAGGTAGGCTCGGGGAGCAGGAGGCAGGGGGAGAGCAGAGGGCTGTGATTCTCGGGGAAGAGCCCCCTGGGGAAGGTCGAAGGTACAAGGGAGAAGGGGAAGTTGGTAGAGTGAGGGTCCAGGAACGTCAGGGGAGGGGACTTGGGGGACAGGTGGAAGGAAGCCATGTCGCCATAGGGAACCAAGTTCCACTCAAGGCTTGAGGTGGAAAGAGCGTTAGCTGAAGAAGCTGAGATGTAGGACGACTTAGTGAGAAACGGAAGCTGACGGCGCTCAGCGGACAGGTTCGGAAGGGGTCAGAGCAAAGGACAGCGACGGAGCAGTGCGAGGGAGGGGACGGGCTCGCCAGCGCGGCCGGCGGCCCCGCTACCTGCCGAGACAGCCGGGCCAGGTGACGGAAGGAAAGCCCCTTCTCATTTTAGATTCCAGGAATTTCATTACAGCTCTCTTATCTTTTTACACAATAATGCATTTACATCGCAGCCTAAAAGTTTCCCTTAGCAATAGTGATCCCTTTTTCTTTTTAACCACCAACACATCGTTTCCTGGCCAATTCAAATAATCCTTATGTGTCTCTGTTGTTTGCTTTTACGGTTACCAGGTTAAGTCTTCAGTTATGTTCCTGCCGTTGAGAGTTCCCTACGTAGAAAAATCTATTCATTATGAGCGCATTTATTGCTTCATTGAGCTGCCTATTTAAAATGCAGAGAACCGCAAATTAAATGTAGTGCTTTTCCATTTTGAAAAAAACAGATGAATGGGTACTATGTTCGTGAATACATCGTGTTTGTCGTACATAATTAACAGCCCAGATGCCAAGATTTCCTTGCTTGTTTTGCTATTTGTTCCTCATTGAAAGGGATGCTTCCTACGACTTACATGTGCCATTTTCTGCATCGGGGGAAGTGATAAGGCGGATGCAGTGGAGACGATTGCTTGGGGGTGGGGCGGCGGGGGGGCAGCAGTTCAGTGGTCAGGGAAGAGGTCGGGCTCTAAAATCTCTCTCTCTGAGGTTAATTATGCAAAGTACAAAGCAATTTCTTCATTGAAATTGTAAAATAAAATATCTTAAGTAGCTTGGATATAAGATTAACCTATTAAATATTTCCAGATTTCCTGCCTTGAGCCCTCTACTAGATGTTTATTGTATTTAAGACTTTGGTGTTTGTTTTAGATACATTCATTAATCACATATCCTAATTTCTCTAGACTTCTAATACTGGTAAATGTGAATATAACTCTGTTGAATATGTGTAAGTGTGGACTGCAGTGTAGCACAAGGCACTGATAAATGAGAAGCCTGCATCTGATGCTTAGTGGATCCCATCTGAAAGTCAGAGTTTATTTTTTTATTCCCATTGTAACCCAGAGAGGCCTTGTATTCCATTTCCTAACCCACATAATGGACCCTCCTGCCAGGGTCAAGGCTGTGGCAGACTAACGGAGAGAGCTTGGTCTTCAGGGCCCCTAACCCCACCAGGCTCACAGCCCATCATCTCTGTTAAGAACAGAAGCCCCTCCATTCTCTGGTTGTCTCATCCCCACTCCACTTCGCTCTTCACTTGTTCTGATCAGCCCCAGCCCTTCCCCTCCTTCAGACTTTTCAAAGACATTCCTGGAGCCCTTTTTCCATAGTAAACGAACTTTCCTATGCCCTTCACTGGGAGTAGAGCATCGCACCTGCCTTCTTGCTTTAACTGACGTTTGGCGTTTCCCTTAGAGCTTTGCCCAGTGGGTCTTTTGAGCAAACACTGCTCCAGAAGCACAATGCTCTGTGGAGACCGATTCCCACCCTATGGTAGGTAGACTCTGCTCTTCTTTTTTTTAATATTTATTTATTGATTCAGAGACAGGAAGGGAGAGGGGGAGAGAGAGATAGGAACATCAATGATGAGAGAGTCATTGACCAGCTGCCTCCTGCACGCCCCCAACTGGGGATCGAGCCCGCAACCCGGGCATGTGCCCTGACTGGGAATCGAACTGGGATCTCCTGGATCCTAGGTTGATGCTCAACCACTGAGCCATGCCGGCTGGGCAACCCTGCTCTTCTGATCATCCTACCATCTGACTGATTTTCCCTCTGTGTCCATGGCACAGTCATCCACCAACCTCCAGGTCACCTGCATCACGTATAGCCTCCCCCCCAGACTCAAAGCCCTGACACCATCCTGGGTGCTACCCAGTACTTTAAATGTTTAGGTCCTTCACTCTGTTCTAGTGGCCTTCATCGTCATTATGTTAGCTGTCTGTCCCTTTAGCTGTACGTTGGTCCGTTACCAGGAAATGCAACATCTCTAACATTTCACGTTCAAGTAACTCTTTTCCATGTGTCAGGACCTCTCATGCAATATTGGGTAGTAGCGGTGGTTGTGAGCATCCAGATTGTGTTTCTAGCTTTTTATGGAAATGCTTCTAAAGGCTCACCATTTAGTATGATACTGCTGTAGAGTTTGGGCTGAAGGAAAAATCTCTTATATTTCAAGTCTAAGTTTTTCCATTTTAAATAGGTGTTGGACTGCTTTATTTTTTTCATATATATGTGATGTGCTCATATTTTTTTTTCTCCTTTATTCTGATATGTGCAGCATTAAGTATTTTCTCTCATCCATTTTATTTTCTCTCTCCTGAAACTTCTTTTAGTTTCATGTCCATTTCCCTTACATCTTCCATGTCTCCTCAATTTTCCTTTTAGGTTTTTCCCCTCCGCCCTGTTTTCTCTCTCTCTACTGCATTCTGGGAGATTTCCTCAGTTCTGCCTTCCAGTTCATTAAGTCTCTCTTAAATAGTGTCAAACTTGCCAATTATATTTTTTCATTCCAAGATTTTCAATTGTTTCTCTTTCATTTCTGTCTCTTCTTATCTTACAACCTTCTTATATCTTACAACCTCCTCTCTGTCCTGCATATTTCTTGTTCTGTGGAGGGGGGTAGGGCTGGAGAAGGGCCAGAGCAGAGCCCTCTAAAATGCGGGCCCAGGGCAGGTCCCCTCTGGCCTGGATCTAGTGCTGGTCCCATTACGCCTGATTTTTACCTTCATCAAGACCTACAGTCCTTTGATCCTCTGTCCTCAACAGTGACCTCTTTGTTGCTAAAGCCAGTGGGTACTTTAGCCCTTCTCCACAGTGTTTGACACGAGTGCACGCACCTTCTAAACATGCTCTTTGCCCTTGACATCTGTACTCTTCCTGCTTTCCCAGCCAACTTTCCAAGCCTCCATCCCCTAAATGCTGTCCTCCTTAGAGTTCTGCCCTTGACTGCCTCTCTCTTGCTATATTCTCACTGCTTGGCCTATAGAAGGTGCTCAATCAATAGCCAATTATGTGTGCAAATATGCTGGTTTCAGATTCAAGCAATATACTCAAAAGTCTTTAAATGTATGAGCAAGGAGGAACAAACTTTTTGGAGAGATACACATTTCCCATTATAAATGATATATTACTTATTGCAACTGGAACCCACTGAAGGGAAAAAAACATAATAGCTTATTTCCAAACTAACATGGCTATACGTTAGCAACAGAAATGATGTAGCTATCTTATTAGAAATACAACAGAGATTACTTAGCAGCTGTCTCCCCACACTGTCATTTCATTTTGCTCTGTAGTTCTTGGCAGAGGATCTAGAAAAGAAAAAATAAATAAATATTAAGCCAAGCGGTGTTCTCCTAAAGTAAATGACTTCTGTTGCTCTGAGAAACAAATCTTAAAGGCAATGTATGTCCCACGATTATTGGAAATAGAACATTTTCAGAGGTTTTTTTTTCTTCCCCAGAGACAACTGATTAAACATTATGGCCCTTTCCCTCCCATATTTTGTGGTAAAGTTTCTCTTAGCTGCATGTTTCACACTCAGAACTTGAGGGGCCCACACACCCAACAACAGCCTAGGGGCTGTACTTAAATCTCAGAACCCCACTTTGCAAAAACTCTTCAGTGTTTTTGTGTGTTTTTTTGAGATCAAGAGACCCCACATGCAGAGCGTTCGTTTGTATATTCATTCATCATTCGTTCAGCGAGTAATTACGCTAATAGCCACTCAGAGTCATCTTAGAATGGATGTTATTTAATGTGCAGAAAGATGCTTGGCAGACACAATGCTGAGTTTGTGTTTTCTTTATTTGGCCTTTACCTGCCAATGTTTCTTCCCCCCACCTTCAGCCTGTGTCAGTCAGCAGGACCTGCTTTGCATAGTCACAGTCACATGTGTCATACTGTTATGCTTCCATCTGTCTCTGCCACAGCCGCTTTATAATGATCTGGGTCGTGATTTCTTGGTGCGACTCTGTACGTAAGCAGAGGGAAAACTCCTGCCAGCCCAGGAAGGAAGGAATTGTCAAAATTGATTAGAAGTCAGGGTTTCGTTGCCTACTGACTTGTATAGTTCACATTTTTACAATGTAATTGTGAACTGGAAAAGTGATATTATGACCACTTTAATTTTTATGGACCTGTCCGAGAAAATGCTTATGGCTGAGAGAGGGATGGATGAGACAAGTGCAGATTTTGTGGGAAAAATGACTAATACTCTTAATCTTCTGACTTCACCTATGTGCCCAAGACAGCACAAGGCAAAACTGAGTAAGGAGCAAGTTTTACTTTATTTCTATATTGTCAGGAATTTTAAATAAAGAACATAAATTATATAGCGATGGTGAACTCGCCTCGTTGGAGAGGGTGTAGACCACTGCAGTACCGGAAGGCTCAAGTGGTGAGTTGTACGTGGTGCAAGTTGCATAATAAATCTTCCTGTGCAGTGGGACCCGATTACAATGTGTGATATTTTATGATTAGCTTGACAACTGTATGCTCAAAGTGTAGGAAAACCTGTGAAAATGTAAGCACTTATTTTTATAACATATTTACACATTTTCATTAAAAATTTTTAATTTTATTAACATTAGTTAATTGGGGAGATAAAAGTTTTATATTAGTTATTTTCATCCTCAATTCACTGAAGGTAAAACTAGCCTTCTGGAGGGTTTTTTTTTGTTTGTTTTTTAAATGTTTTTATTGAATTTTAGAGAGAGGAAGAGAGAGAGAGAAAGAGATAGAAATATCGATGACAGAGAAACGTCATCGACCAGCTGCCTCCTGCACGCCCCCTACTGGGGATGGAGCCCACAACCCGGGCCTGTGCCCTGACTGGGAATCGGACGTGACCTCTTGGTTCCTAGGCTGATGCTCAACCACTGAGCCACGCCGGCTGGGCCTCCCTGGAGTTTTTGTTGGCTTTTTTTTGGCAAGAAAATACTTATATTTTCTGAATGTGGCGAGAATAACTAAATGAGGAAGGTGGAAGTGATTCTGCAGAAACAAAGACCCCAGACTTTATATTGTTTTTCCTCAAAACTCTGATCCCTCACGCACCGAGGTCAGTTCATGCTGACGTCCTAAAAAAAAGCGTTTAGTTATTGTAGAGATGTACCGGCTGTGAAGCAATGGAACCATCAAAAAGCACGGGGCATTATAGAAAGTAAGTGTAAACCCACAAGAATGTTTTGAAGGAAGAGAGTATTGGGTGGAAAAGCTGATGGAAACGATGTTCAGCGTTTCACACACGCCAGGGTGCTCCGGGCTCGCCGACACGCCGCATTCCCCTTGCCAGGACTGCATCCCGCAGAGGGCCTCGCAGGCCTCGGTGAAGGACCCGTTCGGGTTCAGAGGGGCTTGCCCGGAAAGGGTGGGCGGCCCAGCAAAGCCGGCCAGGGCCCCGCTCACCCGGGAGCCGGCTAACGATCCGGACGAGCTCGGGCGGTCAGCGCCAGCAGCAGGCTCCGCTGCAGCTGAAATTTCACTTGACTCCTGCACACGTGCCGGGGCCGCGCCGGCGATGCGCAGGGGGAGTCCCGCTTGCAGCCTCGTTGCTGACGGTCGTAACTAGGCCTGAACTGTATAGAGCTGTGCGGGATCGCATCGTCGACAAGTGCATTCACACTTCGTGGAGGAGCGTGTTGGGACGGTGCAGGAAACATCACGGGCCTTGAAACCCTGGGTAGGGCTCATCAGGACGTAAATCGCTGCACTGGTTCTCTCCCGAGAACGGCCGGCAGCGAGGTCTGCGGCTGGAACTTAACGGTGTGTCGTACTGAGCATCGTGAATTAGGTACAAGCTGGTGTGTTCAATTCTGGATTGTTCTCTTGTGTTATGTGATACTGTGGAAGGACCGCCAACAGCTGTTAGTGTGGGCTGGAGTGATGAGCATCGAGAAGACATATGTTCGAGAACCTTTGATCCGCAGACCAACTCAGTGTTTCTGCGCGATCAGGAGACAGTCTGGTTCCGGCTTGTTGAAGAGATGATTGGGGCCGCAGGACTGTGCGAATAAGCTCTTCAGCGCCTTTAATGATCTCAGTGCTTTCTCAGAGGGGGAAATGCGCATGGTTTTTAACAGCAGATATGATTAAAGGGCAGAAATGAAAGTTAGAAGGTGGGAAGAAGAGTTTCTACAGATTATTATGCCACATGCTCCATAGTTGAACAAGTATCAGTGACCAAGGTGGTGATCTTGATATTGCACATCTGTGAAGAGCTGTTGCAAACATCTTATAGAGTTTGATAAAGCATTTCGAGTTTTACTTTCCACCAAAAGGATATTGATGCCTAAAAAAAAAAAGCATGGATCCAGAATCCATTTCTTTCATCAAAAGATAATTTAAAATTAACTGTAACTGACAGGATACATGGCTGGAACTGACTTCTAGCGACAGCTTTAAAGGACTCTGAAAACATAGTAGCACTTTCTCCATTTTATTTTATTATTGATTTTGAGAGAGAGAAACATTGATTTGTTATTCCACTAATTTGTGCATTCATTGGATGCTTCTTGTATTTTCCCTGACCAGAGGTCAAACTCACAGCCTTGGCATATCAGAACAACACTAACCATCTGAGCTACCCAGCCAGGGCCTCTCAATTTTAGATAAAATTTTAAAATGAATAAACTAAGCTGAACTCACTAAAATTGCTCAAAAATATCTTATTTCATTTCATTCTATGAAACTGGTCCCTCCCCCCCTCCCTCCCTCCCTCCCTCCCTCCCTTCCCTTCCCTCCTTCCTTCCTTCCTCCTTGCCTCTCGCTCTCTCATTATTATTAAAATAAAACAGAAACAGTTTAGCTATATACTACCCCCAACAAGTAGCCTTGTTGCCGACCCCATCTAGCAAGAAGCAACTCAGTTTGTCACATTAAAAACTTTAAATGTTTATATACACTGTGCTCATTCAAAATGTGCCTATAGACATTTAATATGGGGATTCATTGTTCTCCCTTAAAATGAAAAAAAGTTGCAAGTGTAATAGTGAGCCTATGTATCGGTTGCCTACGTGCATACTTTCAATGAGTAAACAAAACATACAATTTCATACCTTTTCGCCTGTACTATGTTTACCCTGGTAACATTTATTGCAGTATAATTTCCTATTTGTTGAACTAATAATACAAAATTACAGCTTTTATCATGTCTTTTTTTCATTTTGTTTTTCTAGTAATTCATTTTTATTAATTCTTATGAAGTATCAGTTTGCAACAGAGTGGAAAGAATTTAACAGTGTCCTTTACCGCAGTGAATTTAAGCAGCACTGACTTATGGGACTGAATATAAAATGAGCCTTTTCTGGAAAGAATTAGTTCTCTGACAGAGTCTCTAGACTACCAAACATGCTCTCAGTTACTTTATTTGGAACAAGAAAATAGTAAGTTGAGCCTGAAACAGCCTCATCCAATTTGAGGTTTTGATGCTTACAGAGGTCACCTGATAAATCTGGCAAATAAAGGAGGAAAGAAAGTTAACCCAGATCCAATTTCTATTCCTGGTCTTATAAACTCATCATTGCAGATACTGGCCATCATTGTAAACAAGTCTTTAAAAGTCATTTAAAAAGCAATGCTGTAAGTGGTTACATATTGGAGATCACAGATATATATATCTCAGGTTAAATGGGGGGGGGGGCTTATATAATGTTATACAAATAGCTTTAGGTGAAGATTTCTAGTGTCGGGAAAAGCCAGGGAATTATAAAGTCCTCTCCTCCACACAACTTTAACAGATGGGAAGATGACCTGCCCTGGGAAACGGTGTCGGGGTCTCCAAAGTGGCTCTGGTGCTAATAAGAACATTTATACGAAGGTGCCTGTCAAGAAAAAATAAGATTATTTCATGAGACATGATCGTGGCCGAAGCAGCGTGCGCTGGGAGTGAGCTGTGGTCCGTGCCCGGCCCCCTGCAGGGCGAGGCTGGGACAAGGACACTGACCGCACGGCTTGTTCAGCGGCTGCCTCGCTCCAGGCTGGCCCCCCGGTGCAGGGGATGCGGCGGCTCCTTCTGTCTGCTCAGCCCCCGGGAGGGTGGCCCAGCAGCAGTTCTTCACTCCAGCGCCTGTAGTCGGTTCTAGTCCCATTGATGCCCGCCCTGGGCCCTTGGACACCGGCTGCAGCCTCCAGCCCTGTCCCCAGAGGTCTGGTCCCAGTGGCCAGGACCCCCGCCAGCCTGCCAGGTCCTGACAGCCTCAGTCTCCTGCCTTTGTTTCCTCAGCCCTGCCAGTGACAGAGGCTTCGCGTAGCCCTGGGCACTACCATCTTTGTCACAGTCTTTCTTGTTTTACATTCAACATTATTTTGTATTAGTTTCAGGTGTACAGCATTGTGGTTAGACGATCACATACCTTACAGAGTGTTCCCCCCAATACTTCCAGTACCCACCTGGCACCATGCAGTTATTACAGTATTATTGACTTTGTCCCCTGTGCTGTACTTTACATCCCCGTGATTAGTTTTGTGCACTGTTTGTTGGTGGGAATACAGATTGGTGCAGCCACTATGGAAAAAAGAATGGAGGTTCCCCCCAAAAAATTAAAATGAAACTGCCTTATGACCCAGTGATTCCACTTCTGGGTATATATCTGAAGAAAGCCAAAATACTAATTTGAAAGAATATCTGCACCCCTGTGTTCATTGCAACATTGTTTACCATAACCACATCCCTGCTCGCCCTTTACAGGTAACCACCAAACTGTTTTCTGTCACTACAAATTAGGTCCCATAGTCTAGAATATTCTATAAACAGAGTCACAAAGTGCACTCATTTTTTTGTCTGGCTTCTTTGACTCAGCATAATTATTTGGAGATTTACCCATGTTGTAGTGTATATCAGTACTTCATTCCTTTTTAGTTGCCGAGTAGTATTCCATTGTATTGATGTACCACAGTTTATGTATCCATTCACATGTTGATGGACATTTGGGTTGTTTTTGGGTTTTGACTGTTGCAAACAAAACTGCTATGAACGTTCAGGTACAAATCTTTGAATGGATATGTGCTCTCCTCTCCGCCCCCGCCCCCTCCATCTTGGCTAAGTACCTAGGAGTAGAATGGCTGGGGTGTAGGGTAGGTATAGGTTTAATTTTTTAAGAAACTGCCAAACTTTTCCAAAGTGTTGTTATTCCCACCAGCAGTAAATGAGAAACTCCAGTTTCTCTACATCTTCACCAGCACCCGTAGTCTTTGTAAATTTAGCCATTCGTACAGTTCAATGGTTATCTCGTGGTTCCAGCCATATTTTCCTAATGACTAATGTTGAAAATCTTTCCACGTGTTATTTTTCTCCTGTATGTCTTCTTTAGTGAAATGTCTGTTCAAGTCTTTTGCCCATTTTTATTGTGTTGTTTGCTTTCTTATTACAGAGTTTTAAGAATTCTTTATTTGCTTTATCAGTTCTATGCTTTGCAGAGATGATCTTCTTGTCTGTGGCTTGTCTTTTCCTTAACAGTGTCTTTTGAAGAGCAGAAGTTTTAAAAATGTGTTTTCTTTGGATACATTTTCAGAAGCAGGACTAAAGGGTCAAAAATATCATCGTGTGTGTGTGTGTGTGTGTGTGTGTATGTGTGTGTGTGTGTACGCGCGCCTAGTTACCTCTTGTCAGGCTGTCTTCAGAAGAATTTGAAATACTGTCGTTAAATAGTAGTATGTTCACTGGGGACTTCCCAACTCTGGTCTCTCTCACTTCTCTTTATGTTTGCTGTTTTCTCGAGTGTAAATGTTACATTATAGTTTTATTTCACTCCACTCACCTGGCAAGTTGGACATTTACTTAAATTTGGTATATTTAGAATTTTTTTCTTTTGTAACTTTTGACCATTTGTCATTGAAAATTTTGAGTTGTCCTTACAGCTTTGTAGTAGCTTTTCATGTAATTTAGAAGTAAAAACGAATGTGTACTAGTTATCACAAATATTTCCATGTCACTGTTTACCTTTTACCTTAGTTTTACCCCTCTCCCAGCCAACTGCCACTTATTTATAATTTCTTCTGTTTTTTAAATAGTAAATCTAAATGGCCACTTGGAATAAATATATTATTTCATTTTTCTCCTAAAGCTGGGAAGTTGTGTGTTAACTTTTTCTTTACTATAATTTTCTTATGATTTTTGGTGTTAAGTAAGGGTCTAAGTTTATATGTCTAAATATTATTAATGAATAACCTCAGCAGTTCTTTCTGTTGCACTCAGATTGTCGTATAGTAAGTTCTCATATAACTTATGTCCTAAATTCATAGAAATATGTCCTATTTCTAGATTCTTTACTTTGTTCCATGAATTTCTGAAGTCAGCAACATGCTTTTAATGTGGGTTGCTTTATGACAATCTTATATTTCCTAAAGCAAATTCCTCCTAATTGTCCAAACCAATCTCTAATTTTTAGAATTTTTATGGAACAAATTATCCTACTATTATTTCAAAATATATTAAATATATAAATTAACTTGAAATATTGCCATGTTTACAATATTTTTGTTTAGTTTTTTTCTTCTATAAAATATTTGTGGCTAATTTTTATTGGGCTTATATAACCCGCATTAAGTTAGTTACCAATTAGGTACCCAACAAAGGTATATTAGGTACGGATATATTTTGTCCTTGTTATAAGGGAAATCTATTTCGAAACAAAAATTTTAATAGTTGTTACTGTTAAAAATAAATGCTGTTGTTATTTTGGAATATATTTTATATGATAAATATTCTTGAATTATTTTATTTCCAAAATCCTTAGTAGATTCCTTCGAGTTTCCTGGGTTATATTGTTATGACTTTAGCAGGTAGTGACAGTCTTTTCCTACTAACTTTCTTACTTGTTTTTCCTGCCTTATCACCATGGCAAAACCCTCTAAGAGTGTATTAATAACATGTGTGATTAAGAGTATCTTTGCTTTGACATTGCCACTACTATTTGTATCTCCACTAAAAACAATTTTCACTTTTTATTTTAAAGTTTTTTCGTTTTGTTTTGTTTCCAGAAATTAAAAATCAAGACTCTATATTTTATAGAATTCCCTTTTTAAACCTTCTAATATACAAATAATGCTGAGTGCCTGCAAAGTATGCTAGGGGTGAATTAACTATATAGTAAAAAAAAACAAAAAAAAAACACACAACCAAAACCTATTTCTGTTTTTGGTTACTTTCCATTTTTGGTTCACAAATATTTCATCTTTTGTTCTGAATTTTCCAAGATTTTCCTTTCGAGGAGACTGGCACTCCCGTGCTGTGTTGCTACGGCTCCTGTAGACATCACGTTCCCCCGAGTCAGCGCTGCCTCTAACCCGCTCATTCGACTTTCCCCTGGATACACATTGGTTTTTGTTTTTCCAATCAGATGCTCTACCAAATCAAAACTCTAGTCTTTAGGAAGTTCCAGGAGCACCTTTCTCCTCTAACAGTTTACTTCCTCACCATTGCTCAAAGCCGTCTACTTCGTATTAAAAAGGATTTTATAAAGAAATCCCTCTCATTCTGATACCAGGGCTTCTGTTGAAGTCAAGTTTTGCTAAGGGTTGTTTTCTTCAGCACGACCCAGCATCTGCAGGGGAAAAGCACAATTAAGAACTTTAGTGGAACATTTCCAAGTGTACACTTACTGCATAACTTGGAAGTACTAATATTTTGAAATGGTTTTGTGCTTTTTCTTCCCACCCCTGGATTTTGGGACAGGTCCCTCGGCTAGTCTGTGGAGCTTTGGGGAGGACACTTGGGGTGATGTCATGATTAGTGAATTCCAGGTCCTGGCCTTATTCAACCCGTAATTCTGCGAGGCTGTGGAAAGCTTTCCATTGACTGTACAACAAAGTGATCCTGGTCCTAGAGTTTATCTCGTGTCCACACACAAACTGAGAATGCTCGAGGAGTTGGAAGCCAGGAGTCCTGAAGCCTTGTTCCTGGTACTTCAGGTAGTGTGTGCATAGTGCGAGCTGGAGGTATTCTGCAACTTGGCTCTTCTTTCTGTGTAATATGAGATCAACATGGATTTTATTTTATTTTATTTTTGGTTAATCTTCACCCAATGGACATTTTTTCCATTGATTTTTAGAGAGAGAGTGGAAGGGAGGGAGGGGGGCAGAGAGAGGGGAGGAGAGAGAAAGAAACATCAGTGTGAGAGAGACACAGCCATTGGTTGCCTCCCGCATGCACCCCAACCGGACTGGGGATCGAACGTGCAATCCAGGTGTGTGCCCTTGACTGGGAATCGAACCCTGGACCCCTCAGCACGAGGGCTGACACTCTAATCACTGGGCCACACCGGCCAGGGCCCAATGTGGATTTTTAACCAAGGTCCCCATGATCTCAGAAAGCCCAGAATTGTTAGCTGGGCATAGGACTGTGCTATGAATCAAGAGACCTGGTTTTCTATTCCGGTTTTGTTGCCAACTGGATCTGTAACTTTAGGAAAGTTGCTTCGTGCTCCTGAGCCTCAGTTTCCTCATCTGTAAAGTGAAAAGAGCAGGCGGGGTGATTTCTAAAGTCCCTTACAGGAAAAAGTGACTAGTGCTGTGATTCTGGAGAGAGGGTCAGGACTTGGAAGCGTGGTGGGCAGGTTAGAAGTGGCCTTTCTCCCGTGCACCAGAGCGCGTGGCACTGGCAGGTGGCAGGTCCGAGGCCCTCAGCGCAGCAGGTCACTTGGCTGCGCAGGGGGTGGTTTGGGGTTGGGATGCAGAGAAGCAACGGAAGAAACGACATGAAAAGTCCCTGTCCCGGGGAGTTTGCTCAGTACGCTGCTCCAGCGCGTCTGACGCCAAGCACGACGTTCAGGGCTGTGCTGTCCCTGCGGTTTGGTTCAAACCAAGAAAAAGGTGTTTCTTTGTTTTGTTTTAATGTTGTTTTTTAAATCCTCACTCGAGGACATTTTCTCCATTGCTCTTCAGAGTAGAAGGGGAGGCACATCGATGGGAGAGCCACACATCCATTGGTTGCCTCCTGCACAAGGCCCCATTCGGGGCCCGGGATTGAGCATTTTGCTGGAATTGAACCCTGGACCCTTCAGCCTGAGTGCTGATGCGCTAACCACTGAGAAAACCAGCCAGGGCTAAGAAAAGGGTTTTGTTTTGTTTTCTCTCCCCCCAGGGAGGTGTTTTCAGGACAACTTCCATACAGGGGTATATTTCTTACGAGAGAGTGTCAAGGGAGCCGAATAGTCGGACCATGTAGTCACGGAAAGAAAGGGGCCTCTGGGGAATGTGCATCCAGACAGGGCACCCGGAGCCCGCTCCTCTCTGCAGATTGGGGCACACTCGTTTCTCGAATTCCTGGCTGTACCATCCCTCTTTTCATTCCTTTCTTATAAACACATGTTATGTAAGCCCCCGAAGTGCTAAATGTTTTTCCTTTGTTGGCCATAGCACTCAAGATGATTTTATCAAGCATGAATTTCCCCTTGGCTATCAACTGCAGGCCAGGGAAGCTGGCAGAATTGGGGAGGGGTGGTCCTGGGGGCGGGGGGGGGCTTGGGCACTTTGTGCGCCCACGTGGGTGTACATGTGTATGGGGGGGTATTTGGTTACAAAAGTGGCAAATGCTCCTTGTAGAATAATTTTGGAAATAGAGAAAGGTAAGAAAAAGGAAATAAAAATCAACCATGTTCCTATTAAACCAAAGAGAATCATTGTTAATATTTTGGTATTCATTTTTTCCTGTTTCTCTCCATGTTTTTGCTATTAAAATAAATGAGAGTTTTATAGCCCATGCTTTTCCATTATTTTGCTATTTTCACTCTATAAATAACCCTACAATCAGCATATTTGTCTGCACTTTGAAGTTACTTCCTTGGGAGAGGTTCGTACATGTGGGAACACTGTGTGAGAGGCTGTGAATTTATTTTATCATTTTTACGACTCCCTATTCTTCTTATTAAATCACCTAATTAACAAATTCTACCCCTCTCGCAACATCTCCCCCTCCCCGTGTTCTTGCCAGTGATTGAATGTTAACTTATTTTTCTAATCTTTGCTAGTCTAACAGGTGAAAATAGTGCCTCTTTTTTTTTTTGTTTCATTTCATTGATTGCCAGTGATACTGAACATTCTCACAGGTTTATTAGCTCTTTTGATTCCCTCTTCTGTGAATTATCTATTCATGCCATTTGCCCACCTTCTCTTCTATAGTGAAAATATTTACCTGCTTCGATTTTCAGTATAGTTATTTTTCCAGTTTATTGTTTTTTTCTTTGTATGATTTTTGATGTGCAAAATTTTTAAGTTTTCATGTACTCAAGTCTGTGATCATTTCCTTCACAATTTCTTCCATTGCTTTTATACTAAGAAACTTTCCCTCATCTAGAAACCAAGTTAATATTCACTTCCATTTTCTTGGTTGGATTGAATCTGTGGCTTGACTTTTAAGACTGTCTAGCCCTTTAATATCTTTGGAATTTATTTTGGTATATAGTGAGGGGTGATCATCCGAACATTTCTGTTCCAAAAAGCTAGCTAGTTTTTCCATTATCATTTGTTAAATAATCCCTTGAACAACAATGAATAGTAAGTAATTCATTATCGTGTTTGGCACTGAGCTCTGTCCCATCCGGGGCGACCTCCCCAGGCTGGCGTTGCCGTCCCCTTGGTCTTCCTGCTCTTACATCCAGGACCCCTCACCCCACCCCCGCCCGCCCTAGTTCTGCTTCATGTTCTAAAACCTGATGTTTCTTGGTTTCAAATTATTCTCGGTGATTCTTGCTAGCTTGTTTTCCACACGAATGGTGGAGTCATTTTGGGGGAGTTCTGAAAACCTCCCTTTGGGGTTTTGATGAAAACTGCATTCAACCTATAAATTAACTGGGGAGAATTTGGCATCTTGACACCATTCAGTCTTCCCAGCCAGGAACCCACGAATGGCACGTTCCTCCACTTTCCAAACGTCTGCTGTGTCCCAGTGGAGTTCTGTAGTTTTCTTGCATAGATTCAACACATTTCTTATTAAGGTATTCCCACATTATTTTACATTTAGGGTACTATTTTTTAATGGAGTCTCCCCCATCCCCCTTTAGTTTAGATCCACTTTTTTTTTTTAATATTCTTTTTTAAATTTATTTTTAATTATAGTGGACATACAATGTGTTAGCTTCAGGTGTGCAATATAGTGATTCAACATTTATGTACGTTACGGAGTGTTCGCCACAATAAGTCTAGTAACCATCCGTCACTGTCCATAGTTATTACGCTATTATTGACTGTATTCCCCACGCTGTACTTGACGTTCTGTGCACTTATTTTATAACTGGGAGTTTGTACTTGTTAATCCCCTCCCGCTCCCCTCCCTCCCTCTGGCAGCCATCAGTTTGTTCTCTATGAGTTTGTTTCTATTTTTAATTTCACTTTTTCCCGAATGATTGCCAAGTACCGACAGGAATCTAAGTGAAAAGCAAATCTGTTCCTTTCCAAGTGTATATTCTCAGAGAGTCAGAACTGGAACCAACCTTAACTGTGTTGTCTTTTCATATGAAAGGTAAAGTCATTTAAATCTCAGGCCACCCGTTAGGGGAGTCGCCAAACAGATGAGCCCTCCCGCGCCCCTGGGTCCCAGCAGCACCCTGAAGGCGCCGCGCTGAGCCCTGGTGCCGTCGGGGCCCGGGCGCAGCTCGCTCTCAGGCCGCAGCCCCTCGCACAGGCTGTTCCCTCTGCCTGGGGAGTGGCCCCCGCGCCCCCCGCACCCCCAGCACCTGTCCCGCCCCATCGCTGCGCCTCTCCCGGGGTGCGCGCCCCATCCTTTTGCCCTGTGCGGAGAGAGGGCCTTCGCTCTCTGGCGCTGCCTGAAGCTGCAGGGGGGCCGTGTCTTTCCTGCTGCCCCCCCACCTTCAGGACCCCGGCCCCTGCCGGCCCGCCGTGGGCTCCTGTTTGTCCCACGGGAGACGAACTCGGGCCGATTTCTAAGGAGAGAAAGCGCTCATGAAGGTGTTCACTGACACATTCTTAAAAGCAAGTGGACTGGGGTATTTTAAAAGTCCAACAGATAAGGAAATGATTATAAATCCATTTGACAAAGTTACACAGTTCCGTCAAAGAACCAAGTGACGGCCTGGCCGGGGCTCGGTTGGTCCGAGCGCCCCCAGAAGGGTGCGGGTCCGCCTCCCGGCTGGGCTCTCACCCGGCTGCGGGCTAGATCCCTGGCTGGGGCGCACGTGGGACGCGGCGGGATGGTGTTTGTCACAACGTTTCCCTCTTCTCTCCCTCCCTCCCCTTCCTCTCTCTCTAAAAATCAATAAAATACATATCCTAAACTGAGGATAAAAAATGAATATGGTAAAGACGCTAACAGTGGGGGAAATGTTTAGATTATGTTTAGAATAACAGGATAGAAAATGTTTCTGTGTTAAGAAGGAAAGGTACCAAAATGACCTTAGCAGTTGGTTTAAGATTATGGGGTGGGGAGCGATGTTTCTCTTCTCCCGTGTCCACCCTTCCTGTTCACACGTGCATATGTTCAGCCCACGCTGGGTGGATGGCAGAGTGGGACAGGCACTGTGTCGAGTGCTAAGAAAAACAGGGTGGTCTCTGCCCACGGCAGGTTTTCAGCCGAGTGGGGAGGAAGCTGAGGATAACCATGGCACCGCGGCCCACTGTTCGACTGCTGCTGTGTTTGAGAAAACATGGGTTTCTTTACCACACTAGGTACCATAGGCTAAAGAAAACACTTTTGGGATTGGATCCATTATTATTATTATTGTTGCATTAAATTTTTAATTGTGGGGAAAGTTGTAGGAGTAATAACCCAATTTCCTTAGTTTTTAGGCTTTGTAGGTTTCCTAAATCTTCTCTCCAATCCTTAATCACTGCTTTCCAAGACGCAGACCGTATGCTCTGGAAGGAAAACCTCTGGGGTCAGGAGGAACTTTACCTGGTCACCTTAGTTCGGCTGCAGTAAAGACTCGTGGAGGTGCTCGTCAGGACACAGTCGACACCTGCCCACCTCAGACTCGTTCCCGAGCATTCGTGAGTCCTCAGCACCCACCCTAGGAAACTGAAAAAGCAGTGCTCTCCCGACATAAATTCTCAGGTCTCACCTCCGTATGCATTCAGTGGCTGTGCCTCTGTGCTTGGGCATAATGTAAATACTTAACTTGTTTAATAAATATCCTGAAATAGCCTCTTGGAGTTGTTACTAGAAGGGCACGAACCTTTTAACTCACTTAGCCAGCACAGATCAACACTAAATGCCTTTAATGATGATCCAGGTCTTTTTCAGTGGCTGAGATGCTCGGTAATCAATGATGTGGCCCTGCCTGGAGGCACCAGGGACTAGATAATCGGCCGGAAATGTCACACTGGATGGGGAAGCAATTTGAATCCTTGAGATTGGTATTAGTGTGGCCATTTATGGGAGAGCACAGTTTCTCCCCAAGACTAGGAGCCCCCCAACACCTCGAATGTCCCCTAGTGACTTTCACATTATTGAAACCCCTCATGGCCCGTGTTTGTTCTCAGGCTGAAACCTCTGAAGATTCTCCTCCGCATCCCCCAACCACCCACGAAGGCATGTGCCGCTCCAGCTTCCAGCACAGGGGCCCTGCCTGGAGAATGCTCAGTGCTGGGCAGGAGGGGGAGACCTGTCAGGATGGGGCAGGGGGTGTCATGCAGTCTGTCAGACCTCATATAGGGGGTACACCCCTTTCCCTGCCCCCATTATGAACCTTGAACATTATTATTATTATTATTATATATTTTTAATCCTCACTCAAGGACATTTTTTCCATTGCTTTTCAGAGGAAAATGATTATTTCAAGGATAGAAAGCAAGTTTGTTTTCTAGACAACTTACGGTTCCAGTCCTAACATATCCCCTCTGAACTTGTACTAGGAATCCCTTGGTAATAGCCTAGGGCTTGATTAACTTGGGCCCGTGTTGACATTCTGGGTGCATTTCATAGTTTTCTAAACACTTGTCATGTGCCTCTGAACTTTCATTTCTTTCTACCGAAATTCTCATATTCAAAGCCCTCGTGGTCATTCCGTTTGGTGTGGCTTTGAGATTACAGGTGGGCCTTTATTAATAGAGTGCTTCTGATCATCGGAGGGAGTTGTTTCATTATGAAATATTCATTTTTGTATGTTGTTTATCATTGTCCGCAGACCCAGAGGTTTTAAATGCTGGGAGCATGTTGTAAATGAAAACATAAATAATTTATTATAATTATGCTGAACTGAGGCCAGATTTTCTCTTGGCTCAGTGATGCACATCAATGAGAAATGGTCTGGGATGTAAAAATCTTATTTTCCTAAATGATTTATTTAAAACTAAAGTATAAACAGTAAAAAAAAAATCTTAATTTTTGTAAATTTCTGCATTCTCATTTAATGAAAAACATAACCTGATAGAATTTTCAAGTAATGTTCAAATAACCAGGCTGTCTGGATAAGTCCCTTGGATCCTTGGATCACTGGTGAGGCTCTAACACAGTATGAGAACATCTTTCAGAGTGTGGCCAGGGCACTGCCCCTAGGTGACTCTCGGGTCCTGCACACTCCTTCTAAATGGGAGCGCTTTTAATTAGATGGAGCAATGGACAATCTTTCTATGTTCTTATTTTATGATCATCCCTTTGCTACAACTCCCAGTCGTGTCTAATTGTGAGGGACGCTTAGCTGTGGCCTCAGGAAGAGAAGGAAGTGAGTTTGTAGCAGGCTCTGCCGTGGGATCAGATGCCACCATCCCCAAACGGCTGGCCAATGACCCAGCTCCTTTTCCCACCAACCTGTTTTGTTTCATCCCCACCGACTGGCAATGCCTCCTTTAACCCTTGCTGAGTTCCTTTATTTACTAGTCCCGGGTGCTATTCTCATTCATGGATTCCCAGGTCATAATCACACTGTTTTAATTAGCCAGGCATTATATTTTGGTTTTGTTTTGATATTACTATTTTTTGAAAAATCATCTGGCCCAGCTGGGCGTGGCTCAGAGGTTGAGCATTGACCTAGGATCCGGGAGATCGAGGTTCGATTCCTGGTCAGGGCACATGCCTGGGTTTCGTGCTGGATCCCCAGCAAGGGGTGAGCAGGAGGCAGAGGATCAATGATTCTCTCTCATCATTGATGTTTCTGTCTCTCTCTCCCCCTCTCCCTTCCTCTTTGAAATCAATAAAGATATATTTTTAAAAAAAAATCTGAATCATCTGACTTTTTTTTTCAGATGAGCTTCAGAATCAATTTATCAAATTTACTTAAAAAAGGAAGAAATAAGCAAACAAAAACCCTACAACCCCTCTATCACATTAAAAATATGTTCCGCTTGAAAAATATCATACTATTAGAGAAAATGAGCATTATTGGACAATTGGTGTCTCCTGACTCCGAGGAAGTATGCTTTTAAAATAGCAAGCTTCCCATGAAGCAGTGGCTAACTGTCATTAGCGGGGCATTGATAAATGGCTTGGTGTTTGCAGTTCGTATTTCGACTTCAACTCTATTTGTTGCATTAGCAAAATGAGGCTCATTAAGCCTTATTCTCCCAGCCTGTCTCCGGCTCCGCAAGCCTCTGGGCGCACTGGCCCTCACTGCCTTGTCTGGAAGGGTGCAGCCTTCCCTGCATTACCCTGGAAAGCTCCCCTCATTCCCGCACCTCCCGTCCGAGGCGCGAACTTGTTGCTCGGGGAGAGGCCGCATCTGTGCGCGGAGCCAGCGCGCCATCTGTTCAAGTGGCCGGAGTTCATCTTATCGCCTCCTTTGTGGAAGGGCTCGTACTGTAAAAGTGCGTGTTATTGAAAACATCATTTTCCTCATCAGTATGCTTTCTTTCTAGCCAGATCGTAACCTGCCAGAAATCTACTGAGCGTGGAGTGAAAAGCTTTTCAGAAGAGCTGTTCTTAAGAGATTAAATGATTGCCATCTCTGTCCCATTCCTTTTATCTCATAATCAAGTTCAAGATGGCACTAGACGTCTCCGCCGAAGTGATTATGTATTTGAAATAGAAATGGCTTTATCTCCATTCATATTCCACACTGTCGAAGGTAGGATCAGCCCCTCTCCCCACTGCATTTACATTTATATATGTTTATGGCTCTTTACAACTGTCCACAGTATTAAAGGATCTAAGTACTTTTCAAAGGCTACCAATGGCTAGCAGGACTTGGATTGCTTTGTAAATTTTTCTGTGCACAAAGCCACTAGTTTGTATAATAACATCCAGCTTAGATCCATGAGAATGTAGAGCCGCATAGAATCTTAGTAATTGTGGCCCAGTCTTTCCACTTGACAAGTGAGGAGCCCGTGACTCACAGCAGCTGAGACACTGGCCCAGGGTCGCAGCCTCTCTGAGACAGCAGCTCACGGCCGGCCAGCCGTTCCTGGTGGACCACACTGCCTTCCTGCCGCATTCAGGGTATTCCTATTACACAGATACGGCCTGGGGGCAGAGTGGGAGATCCGGGCACCCAAAAAGGACAGGAACTAGACTTTTTATGACGAGTTCAAAGATGTCCACTCTGGCTTTTGTTCTTTATCTTTAAAGCTGTCTGATCTGTGCTGTTTTCTTACATCCCAATTTCTCTTCCAGAGAATCAAACCAAGAAAAGAGATCCCGTCACTATTTATTAGCGGCTCTGCTGAAACACTTGATAGAGAAGGGCCCTGAAACCATTTGCCGGAAATGAGACTTTGGGCCCCGTGTTGATTGCATTTATCCACATGCCCGCAAGTAGTCAATCGTCAGGCGCACTGAAATTACAGTCCTTCCTCCTTTTAAAATATTTCTAGCTTTCAATAAGACTCCTCATTTTTAAAACCGAGTAAATAGGAAAAAGTGAGTCATTATTTATGGTTAATCACTTTTGCCAGCTGTGACTGTATTTCACATCCATTTTTTTCCCTTTTCTTGGACTAGAGAATCTATCTTGTCACTCTTTAGGGAAAACACCATATTGGTCCCATCAATAGCCTCTTTTAGCACATAATCACAGTTAAGGCACTGTGAACAGAGATTTTTTTTGGATACAGGAAGAAAATTACTTCCTTAGAATGCAGAACTACAGAGACTTAATCCAGAATCATGCAATAGCACCTAAAGAGAAATAGGACTTATTTTAGAGTTCCTTTCAAAATGGAATCATCATTTCAAAAATGTTATATGTATTGCTGTATGTCTACCAAGTTCCAAATACTGCAAGGTTAATAAGAGATTTCAGATGGGATACCTGGTATATCAGGACACTGATATTTGCAAGTAGCAGGAAACCCATCTCAGGCAGCCTTACAACCCAGGCAACTCCACCTTCAGGCATGGTTCGATTAGGCTCTAGCTCTCTGCTGTTCTTCTGACTCTTCCCCTCACTGTGTAACTCCATTCTCAGGCTGATAATTGACACTTAAAAATGTACATAAATTTTTGGACCAATGCACCATTGGATCTTAGAGCTATTGGGGAGATTGCACCCTTACAGTAGGAAAAGGACTGTTGTAATACCAAGCCTCACTTCTGCATCCCAGCTGTCCAATGAAAGAGCTTCTTTCTCAACTCCAAACAAAATTCCTTGGCTTCATTATGGTTGGCCCAACTCTTTACCAATTAGTAGTGCCAGGGGAGGAAGCTATGTACTGATGCTATGTACTTAAGCCAAGGAGGGTGAGATTATGATGATTGGCTTAGGCCAGTCAAATCCCACTTCTGGAGCTTGGGGTGGGGATCCAGCCACACCAGGCACACAGCAGCTGCAGAACACAGGGGGGTGGGGGGGTGGATGCTGGGGAAGGAACCGACAATGTCCACTGCGTCTTGCATCTAGTAGGCTGAGCCAGGTCCTAATGAGGCCGAAGTTTGCCTGGTTTCTGTCAGTCTTTGTTCTTGGTCTGGTTGTCCTTTTGTCCTTCATAGCTCATCCTAAATAGCCAAGTCCACCACCTGCTCACGGCCAGTCTGTGGCTGTACCTGTGCATCCAAAAGACAGAAGAACTCTCTTATATTCAGGAATATAATGTCCTCATGCTGAAGGAACACTTGAAGTCTAATAACACTATGTATTGTTAACAGACTAAATATTATTAAATAAGACATGAATATTAGACAGAGAAGAGAATACTGCTGCTATCTTTTTCCAGTTAACTCTGATATTAAAATTGCCTGGAACTTCAAACATCAGAGCTCTTCTTAAAGGCAATGTTTAATTTGCTCCTAAAATCATTTTCCAAATAGAAGAACACTCTAGATCAGAGAATAGATCATTTCAAGTAGTGAGATCCCTTTCACCTGAGTGAGAATCTGAGCATGTGACAAGCTATGGCTGATGGCAGTTTAAAATGCCCCATGAGAATGTCATCTCTCAGATGAACTCTCTGCTGTGTCTTAGCCTGGGTTCCCCCTGGAAAGCAGAGCATTAGGTGAGGGCTCGCGAGCAGGAGTGGAAGGGAGGGTGAGGGGCGCCAACTCAAGGGCCTGGTACCCGGTTTGGTGTTCTGTGAGCCACTGGAGCTCAATCTCAATCTCACCAGAGCCACGAGCTGCTAGAACAACCTCCAAGTTGTCTGCCTGAGTGAGGGCCAGAGCGTTAATCCATTGGCGCCTGTTCCCTCCTTGGTCAAGGGTTGCCTATGGGACTAAGTCCTTCTTTTTCCATACTTCCAGATCTTTCTGATCTGTGTGAGGGCCACACCCGGGTATTAGAGCAGCCCCAGGCCAACAGCAAGAGGCCCAGAGGCCCTTGGTGCAGGGTGAGAGAGGGGCTCCAGCAGTGGCTGGAGACCGTGAGAGGTGGGGCACCAAAGGAGTCCAACACACTCTGAACCTAGGGGCCCAGAAAAGACCGGAAATCATCTCCACATCTCCTTTGTCTTTCCTGCATGTCTCAGTAGCCTAACACATGTCTTTAAAAAGGTAAAATTAATAAACTGAAGTGAGTAGAGCCTGCAGAACTCTCATCAGCAAAGAGGCAAGGACGGGGTGGGAGGCACCAGCGGGTTCCTCCTGAGGAGGCTGCTCTCTGGAGAAGCCGTCATCATCGCGTCTTCAGCTGGCGAGTCCTCTCTTCCCCAGCAGGGGCTCCCCACTTAGGGGGTGATTTTTACCCTCCCTGTTCAGTCAGCATGACAGCTTTGTCCCTAATGTAATGGCAGTTTTGACTTGAGTTTAAACTATTCTGCAAAGAATCAAAAAGAAGGAGCTTCTCTCTCCCTTTTCCCCACCCCGCAAATTCCACTAAGGAAACTTTTCTCACTGAAATCTTTGTATCCACATTAAGTTTCTCATTTGTGCTTCAGGTGAATCAATACGGCGTCAACTTTCAAAGCCCTGTGTGACTGTCACAGTGACTCACAGTAATTGCTGTCTGTCAGTGTCTTTGCTGGGAACATAGATACATGCGCCCGTCATTGGCTCTGTTGCTGCCACCAGGAGCTGGCCTCCCAGTGGGGTCTTCTCTGGGCTCCATTCAAAACCTTAGTGGTGGTGGGCAGTTATCTGCATAATCCATCCCAGGAACACGTAAGCCGCAGCTGCCCCTGAAATCATTTGTTAAAAAAACAATCTTTAAAGCAATTATTATAGTAAGTGCACATGTAGCTGGATGTTCCAAAGAATTGTCTCCAACTTTGGTTCCTGTAGCTCAGTGGCTTTCTTTCCTATTTTTTTCTTTTTTTTTCCTTTCTTGACTTAGAGAGAGAGAAACATCGAATTGTTGTTCCTCTTATTTATGCATCATTGGCTGATTCTTGTATGTGCCCTGATTGGGGATCAAACCTACAACCTTGGGGTATTGGGGTGATGCTGTGACCAACTGAGCTACCCGGCCAGGGCCTAGCTCAGTGGTTTTCAACCAGGGATGATTTTTGTCCCCCAGGGGACACTTGGCAATGTTTAGAGGCAATTCTGGCTGTCACAACTGGAGAGGGGGGAGGGTACTACCAGCACCTAGTGGGTAGAAACCAGGGACACAGCTGCACGTCCTCCAGTGTACAGGACAGCCCCTCAAGGAGGAGTTATCTAGCCCCAAACAGCTGAGGTTGCAAAACCCTGCTCTGGCTATTGAGGATTCATACTTGAGAAATAAGGTCACTTGTTTAGAAAATTCAGAATAAAAAGAAAAAAAGTATTCCTTTAGTTGAAAAAGATATCAGTGTTAAAGAATATTTTAAGACATTACTCATAAGACAAAGTTTCTGTTGAGAGTGTAACCTTCAACTTTTACCCAAATAAATATAGATGTTATAAGGCTACAATTATATGTACTAGTTTGTGTTCTGTTTCCACTGAAAAATGTCACTTTTATAGTCTTTATATCATTTGTATAGAGAATATTTCATTGTTTCACTGTAATGAAATCCAACCATTTCCTCTCTTTTCTTTTCTTTTCTTTTTAAGTAACTTGAGCAAAAGCGACTATTCCAGTGTGAAACCTGGCTCTGGAGAGTTGGCCATGGGGTACTCTCTCACCTTATTTTACAGCAAAAAGTATTTTCCAAGGAATAACTACTTTCAGAACATTACAAGAGATTGTTACGATGTAAATATTTTTTAAAATTTATCTTTATTGTTGAAAGTATTACAGAATCCCCCCCCCCACTGGCCTCTCCCCCCTACATCCCCCCCCCCCCAGGCCTTCACCACACTATTGTCTGTGAAATATTTTTGTACCAAAAAACACGTTTTGGGCAACATTCACTATTTACATATTTTAATTTTTTTATTTTTAAAAATATATCTCTATTGATTTCAGAGAGAGGAAGGGAGAGGGACAGAGGCAGAAACACCAATGATGAGAGAGTCATTGATCGGCTGCCTTCTGCACGACCCTGACTGGGCATGGAGCCCGCAACCCAGGCATGTGCCCTGACCGGGAATCGAACCGAGATCTCTTGGATCCTAGGTCGGTGCTCAACCACTGAGCCATGCCAGCTCGGCTATTTACATATTTTTTAAATTAAAAAAGCAACAACTTATGTTTCTCTTCAGAGTGTATTAGAGCAACATTATGGCTTAATGAAAGATTTGCGGTGTGAAACTGTCTCCTTCAGGGTGGGCCCCGAGCCTCTAGGTCACAGGAGCCCATCTAATCTGGGCTGTTGAAGTTCACACAGCATCATAAAAAGGGACAGAACAGAATCTTGCCTAACAAATCAGGATGTAAAAGAGGCAAATGCTAAGGCTCATGCCGATGAAAGTAATTATAACCACTTACATGATGAGTCAGAAAATGCATTTTAGCAGGCATGAAAACTGTCGGAACTCAGCAGAATAGGCTGAGTCTAGCCCTGCCTGAAATTCTCCATGAGACCCAGTGTCATCTGAGGTCTTTCTACACCTCCAAGTCTAGATAGTATTGCCAGGAACCCCTATTCCACAGCCTGTAGGATTTTAAAGCACCCCCCAAGATTTTTTGCAAAGCTCTGGATGGCTTATGGATCTGAGTTTTTATCTCTCTGAATTCATTCGGTTGATAGATCGTCTTAACCATTCCCCACTTGCTGCTCTTGCACCTGCTCAGACCAAACTCATCACCTAACTCAACACAGACACCCCAAACACGCCCCCTCCCTTAGAGTATGTGCCCTTTGCACCCCTTGGCGAAGAAAGAGAGAGGTTATACCAAGTAATACAAACAACCTTGAAGCACACAGCAAGCGTGGCAGTTACCGCAAGGACTTCTGATCACTGCGCCACTGGGGAATTTTTCCTGGGCGAGTTCTACTTGTTTGGGATCCCAGCCTCCCCCTGCATCTCTCAGCCGCCTCTCCCTGCACCCTCCCTTGTCCTCCTTGCCACCCCCTCTGCCAGCGGTCCTCGGTTGTCATACTGACCTACGCAGAGCATTCAGCTCTCTGGCGTCCCTACTCCCAAAACCAATTCTGGGTCTTTTGCTTTTCAACAGCAAGCAAACCAGAAAGTCTTTCAGGTAACTGGACCTACATTCCTAAAAGCAGTTATTATCAGTAACAATTTATATTCTCCTGCACATCTGTATAAGCTTTGTTAACTCCTCTGAAAAACCAGCTTTGAAACATAAGCTTGTTTATATGTCTACGGTGGATACGAACCGAACGACACCGGTTTGAACTGGAGGAGTCCACTTACACGGATTATTTTCAATAAATACTGTAAATGTAATTTCTCTTTCTTGTGATTTTCTTAATAGCATTTTCTCTTCTCTCGCTTACTTTATTCTAAGAATACCATATATAATACATGTAACATGCAAAATCTGTGTTAATGGACTGTCTGTGGTATCGGTAGAGCTTCCTGTCAGTTGGAGGCTATTAGTAGTTAAGTTTTGGGGGAGTCAGGCTAGTTTTGACTGCGTGGGGGTCAGCGCCCCAACACTGTGCTGTGTAAGGGCCACCGTGTCTCTGTCCACGCGCTGGCGCGAGAGCAGCCCCGGGCCGATTGAAGCGCCCGGGCTCCCCCGCAGGCAGCCCGCCCGGGCCCTGCCTTGGCGTCCAGCTCCCGCCCCGTGCCCCTGCCCTGTCCAGCCTGCCACGCAAAGGCCCCCGCCCAGCGCCCCGCCGCAGCCTCGTCCCAGAGCTCACCCCTCACTCGGTCTCATACCGCGTCCCTGTTGTAAAACGCGGCGGGCATGGAGGCCGGAACCGACAGTGCTGTGGGCCCTGGGCGACGGGTCCCAGGGGCATCTCCAGTGTGTGATTTCTCTGGCTCGGTACTGGGCTCCATAGCAGCAGTGGCGACGTCCCCGCTCTCATCCCCCGTCCCTCCCGGAGGGCGGCACATACTCCGCCGTGGGGCCCGCCGTTTCCCCCCCAGTCTGCTGTGCTCGTTCCTTCCACAGCCCAGCCACTCTGCAAAGGCCCGTTGCCTGCTCTGCGCCAAGCGGGGCACAGCAGCGAACAAGAGAAGGTTCTCGCCACCCTAGGGTTTATTTCTAATCCGGGTGACGGGCGTCGGACTGGTTTCATGCTGAACGCATGTTGGTGACACCGGACAGCATACTCTCATTTCATAACCGGAGTAAACTCCCTTTAGGGCCGAATGCTGCGAACAGAAATAGTACAACTTCTTTACATCGCGATGTTTTCATCTCCTCGGCTCGCCCCTAACTCTTCCCGCCACTGTACCTGCTCCTGGCTCGCCCTCACCCTGCCCGCCAACTGCACCTGCTCCTGGCTCGCCCTCACCCTGCCCTCCAGCCGCACCTGCTCCTGGCTCGCCCTCACCCTGCCCGCCAGCCGCACCTGCTCCTGGATCGCCCCTCACCCTGCCCTCCAGCCGCACCTGCTCCTGGCTCGCCCTCACCCTGCCCACCAGCCGCACCTGCTCCTGGCTCGCCCTCACCCTGCCCACCAGCCGCACCTGCTCCTGGCTCGCCCTCACCCTGCCCTCCAGCCGCACCTGCTCCTGGCTCGCCCTCACCCTGCCCTCCAGCCGCACCTGCTCCTGGCTCGCCCTCACCCTGCCCTCCAGCCGCACCTGCTCCTGGCTCGCCCTCACCCTGCCCTCCAGCCGCACCTGCTCCTGGCTCGCCCTCACCCTGCCCGCCAGCCGCACCTGCTCCTGGCTCGCCCTCACCCTGCCCGCCAGCCGCACCTGCTCCTGGCTCGCCCTCACCCTGCCCGCCAGCCGCACCTGCTCCTGGATCGCCCCTCACCCTGCCCGCCAGCCGCACCTGCTCCTGGCTCGCCCTCACCCTGCCCGCCAGCCGCACCTGCTCCTGGCTCGCCCTCACCCTGCCCGCCAGCCGCACCTGCTCCTGGATCGCCCCTCACCCTGCCCGCCAGCCGCACCTGCTCCTGGATCGCCCCTCACCCTGCCCGCCAGCCGCACCTGCTCCTGGCTCGCCCTCACCCTGCCCGCCAGCCGCACCTGCTCCTGGATCGCCCCTCACCCTGCCCGCCAGCCGCACCCGCTCCTGGTTCGCAGGGCGCCGGGCGTGTGGGCTCCGTGAAGCCTGCCCTCTTCGGAATAATTCCATCTGCCGTGAACAGCGGTCTATCTCAGCTTTTAAAATTATAGCTCTCAGATGCGATTTCCTCTTCACGCTCCTTGAAGCAACCAGATCTGCTCAAGCATAGGTGCGATGAGGAAGAAACCTGGGGGAGAGAGTGTTGTACCGTGTCTCCTGCTAAACATAAACGCGGCGTCCCTCCATTCACCGAATGACGTGCCACCCAGGCCTGTGCAGAGCCCGTCCTGTCAGCTCCTCGCGCTGCACCGGCCTTGTTAGGATGAGGGCCCGGCAAAGGCGGCAGGGAGGACAGGCAGTGAGGGCAATTCCAGCGAAGGCTGCTTGCTGAGAAAGGCAGGCAGAGGGGTCCCCCTTCCTACAGCACACGCGTCTCCATACGTGAAAAAAGACCGAAAAATATCACCAGAAGCCATTTATTCTAAACATCACTTTTCTTTGTTACCCACTTAAGTCACCCTCTGATACGCAGACGTCAACCATACCAGTTCAGAGCGGAAAGAAAAAAGGCCGTTTATCTCATCCAATTCCTCGGGGGGGGGGGTACTTAGGCAATATTAAGGATCTCCAGTTATCTAATTTAATAAAAGGCATGGTTTCTGTTCTGTAGTCAGTAACATGTGATTCTGATTATTTCTAATCCCTTAGAAGGGATCTGACATCCTGCGTTTGGTCCTGTATAGCATGAAATCGTCGTGTATATTTCACCTAGAGAAGTAACTGGAATAATGGCCTCCACACTCGGCAATCATTTTACACTAACACACTGCAACATGGTTGTGCCCTGGGGCAGAGAAGTGGGGATTTTTCTCTGCTTCAAAAGAATGAAAAATTATCATCGCTCCATCCAGAACCATTACAGACTTCAGAGACTTTGGCATGAAATATTCAGAAAGTTGATTTTAGAATTCAATATTTTAAAAGCCTGCTTTAAAACTATTACAGTGATTAGTGGCTCTGTTATGTGGGCTAGTCTTTGTTTTAAGAGCTCTGTGTCATGGTTGAAACCGTTTGTTGTTTCAACAGGATATAATTTGCATAAGGCATGTAAAGCGTTGTTTTAGAATGCCCCCCAAAGAGGAATTGTGACCGCTACTCATCAGTTATCCTTTCAAACATTCTTTTCAAATAAACAATACTTTTACTAGTATGGCTGAATGTGTGGCTTAGGCCGTAATTATGTCCTTCTGACATGTGGTATTCTGCCTGCGTGGGTGCCATTTCTCTGCTCTCTGTTGGGGTGGCAATGGTCCTGTCTCAGGGGTTCTGGGCCAACCCCACTAAGGCACCCACACCCTCAGCCGACCAGCCAGAGGCTCCCATCTTCACCTCTCTTTATAGGAGTCAGAGAAGTTGATGGGGAGTTTGTGAGGGTTTAACAGAGCCTACAAGGCCACGAATGGAGCCAGTGAGAACTTCAGGAGCTGGCCTTAGCCACGTGGAAATCGCAGTACAATCCTTTCTCTCCTGAACGTCCTATTTACGCAGGGAGGCACCGTGCAATAGAGAGAGTATGGAGCCCTGGTTCTGGAATTTAATGATCCTGATTTGATTTCCAAGCCTGCCACTCACCAGCAGTGTGATCTTGTGAAACTACTTACCCTCTTTAAGCTCAATGTTTCTATCCGTAGGAGGGCCCATCCTAGCATCAGTGCACAGAACCAATGGGAGACGGAATGTAAAGGCCACTGGTGTGGTGCAGGGTGTCAGTCACTGGTCCCGTGATTACCATGCCCAGAGTGTTCTGACCCCTTACTGGTTTATCCCCCATTCCTGTTGGGTAATGCATATGTATTTATTGATATCTCACAAAAAGAATTTGCAAAATGACTAGAAAAATCGTCCTTCTTGCTTTTCTTACTTAACCTGTGCATTGGCTTCATTCCTTTAAATGTGTTGAATATGTTATTTCAGCGGGTTTTAGTAAATACCTTTCTCTTTCCTTCCCGCTTATCAATGTAAGGAAAAAAGTAGGCATCATCCTTAGCCTTCAAGTAGATACATATGTGCCTCTCCCATAAACATGCAAAGAAATATTCTGATGTGCACCTGATGCATAAGTGTAATGAAAATAACCTGTAAGTAACTTCTTGTTTCATTTTCTAGGGAAGTAGATCAAGACTCAGATGGCCTCGTCAGCTTTAAAGACTTCGAATATGCCATGAACAATGGGCAGAAATCAACCTAACGGTGTGAATTGCTTTCAGCAACTTCCAGAGAGACCAATAGATTGCCATGTATTTAAATGTCAACATTCACTCTACCAATAATGGAGTGCTACATACTCGCGATTAAACTCTTATCACGGTTTTCAGATGCTGATAATTGCTGCGTCTCAAAATCCTAGAGGTGGTCATTACAGGTAGTTTCCTTCCATCCATGTGCCTGGCAGCACTGAGCCGGGCTGCTGCTGTGGCTCTGCCACGGGGGAGGTCCCCAACCCCTCTGCTTCTCTCTCAACCCCCACTCTGCAGGCCGGGATGCTCCACTCCTCTGCTGGTTCTTGCCACCCACCTGAGCTCCCTGATTCTTATCAATTCCTGACTTCAGGAGAAGAGTCACTTTTTCCCGCCAATGGGCCAGTTTCCTTCATGCCTTCAACTTGGTTGAACAAATAATAGCACCTACCTGTACTGCAAGCTCACTGTGTTCCAGGTAATGAGCAAGGCGTTGGAATACAAAACCTTAAGACTTCTCTAAGATAATGTAGCCAGAGTCAAAAGTATCATTGAAAAATGGCCCCAGGTCACTGGCTGTGCAAGACAGGCACCAGACTGGGCTGACACTAGGGAGCCTTCTCAGCGGTACCCAGAGGAAGAACAGAGTGGAGTAAAGGCGGGGGGGAAGGGCTTATTTGCAGAGCCCTTAATGATGGCCTGCAACAAAAACTGGGGCACTGGACACTCAGCATTTATTTTAAATCAATACCTGCATCGATACTAATATTTTATCTCTACATGTTCAGAATTCCTAACATTTTCAGCATGAGGAAAATATCGAATGCAATTCAAATGATAAAAGTATTAAATATTTAAAGATCAAGGAAAAATGTAAATTTGTAAAATAGAACCATTAAGCAAGCATCATTCTAACACAAATTATTAGCAGATAAACTTTGTCAAATTAAGGTCTTAAACTGTCATAAATCTGAGGAGCCTAAAGAAACGTAAGAGCTCAATGTAATTTGGTATTCTGGATGGGATCCTGGAATAAAAGGGGACATTAGGTACTAAAGTATGGACTTTAGTTAATATTGTACCAATAGTGGCTCATTAATTGTGACTAATGTGTCATACTCATTTAAAAGGTTAATGACAGGGGAAATTGGGTGAGGAGTGTATGAGAACTCTACCATCTTCAAAATTTTTCTGTAAATCTAAAGCTATTCCTGCTCATGGGGCCAGGATGGTATGATTGAGTATCATATGTGTTTTAGTTCAAATTATTCTAGCTGATGAAAAGCCCTTTCTGACTTTGGGTAGAGTTTTGTTCAGCAAGTATTTTCATCATAAATTGAATCATTGAATCACTGATCCTTATCTTGATACATAAGCGATACTGATTTTTAATTTTTTAAATAGCAAAATTAGAGTAATACACCAACAAGTGCCAGTATTTCAGTCATTGCCAGAATACCAAAGCCTCCTATTGCAATCACTGTTTGGACCTCATTTCTCCCGGAAACGTGACGAAAGAAAAGGAGGGGTCGCTTTCTCCGGTGGATATGAGAGGTCAGAGGCCAGGCTGTGAATAGCTATTGGGCAACTCCCTTGACCTTGGAAAGTAGTGGAGTATATGGAGTCTAACACAGGGAGGGCAATGGAGCAGCTGGTGTCCAGGATAACTGGGACCAGTGCCCCTGACTCCACCTCTGTGCCGTAGTCACCATCAGCCTCACACCATTCTAGAAAGCAGCTGGCCTGGGATCTGCCCAGTGCCAAGTTCAAAGACCCCCAGAAAGAGGTTTGGTTGGTTCCTGAAACAGTCGACCCTGGTTTACCAAGAGGACACGTGTAGTCATGGCCACTGGTACACACCAAGGTTTACTGAGAGCTGGCCGGTCACAGGGGAAGTTGATAAGAGCTGGGCAGCTGTTCTATTTTCCTTCTTAGAAGAAAACAATACGGCTGGCACCTGACACAGGAAGGAGAGCACCCCTAGGATTTGCTGCTTAGGAGGGCCCAAGCTTTCAGAGCACAGGCCAAAAAGAAAGAGGGGAGATGAGAAGCTGCTCATGTCACCTTCCCTCCTTATCAGCCCCCCAAGCCCAATCCAGATCCCCACCCTGTATGCATTTCCCTGAGCTGCTCACGTCCAGCTCCCAGTCCCTGCCCTGTCTGTGCAGCATGACCTCGTTGGGGTGCCCTTGGTCGGATGGCCCGAAGGTGGGCATCTGTGCAGCTTGACCAACTCCTTCTCTTCCGTGGGAAGACATTAGGAATGAGACTGAGTGAGACAGCCGTGTTCCTTGAGTGGCTGAGTGAATGGTATGACTCAGGAGCGAGTGGGAGATGTTTTCCACCGCGTGGGCTGGAAATCCAAGACAGCTAATCTGCAATGAAAGCAGAAAGTGAAACAGACACCGAGAGGGGAGCAAGAAAGAAGCTGGAGAAACCCTGTGGTACTTGACTTCTAGTTAAAGCTTGTGTGCAAAATCAGGTCGTAACCCTTTGGGTCCTGTGAGGTAACCCTGTGTCCTTCCAATAAAGCCTTCCCCTCAGGCCAGCTGGAGTTGCTTTCTGTTATTTGAAACCAGGAGAATCCTAACTGTTAGGAGCATAGGGCCAAGGATAGAGTCCTAGGTAACATCAGCATTTACTGGGCAGCAAAGAAAAGAGTCTCCTGAAGACACTGAGAAGTCATTGACGACGGAAGAGGAGCCACTGCCCCTTCTCTCCAGCACCCCAGCCTCTACCTGACCTCTCGCCACAGCCAGACCCCGTCACATCTGTCCCTTCTCCTGGGTCCTTCTCTCTTTAGCCTCCGTAACACTGGCCTTTTATGGGATTTCTGTGCCTATTTTCTCCCGCTCGTGATCTTTTCCCGTTTTCTCTCCTACAGCCATCCATAAGTGCTCGTATTCTCCGAGGTCCTGTGATATGACTCCACAGACAAAACTTTCCTTTAGTCTTGACCTCTGCTCAGCCCCAAACCTGTTTTATTGTTTTTGTTTTTGAACCTGGAGCATCTTGTAGTGCCAGGAAGTGAGGACGTGCTTAAAAAACAAACAACAACAAAAAACAAAACAACAACAAAAAACAACAACATGCACACAAAAACCCTATGTTGGTAGGACACAAGAACCCACAGAAAGAGCTCCTGGTGGCCAAAGCTGGAACAATCTGAGCGACAAACGAATACTGGATTATAACCCAAAGTATAAAATGAATATCTATGAGTCCATATTGAGTCAGATAAATCATTGAATAACTAAATAAATGATAGAACAGAGACCGATCTCAACCTACAGAAGAATTCCAAATCACTTACCTAGGTACCCTGCCCTCAAAGACAGGACGCAGAGCTCGCCACCCTTCAGTGTGCACTGAGTACAGTGACCTTCCCAACAGTACTGTGTAGAAGGGTGGGACAGAGTCCAGCGAGAACACCTGACCGTCACCGCCTCAGCCAGGTGATCCAGGCCAGTAGCAACAGGGATCACTCAGACGGATACTACGTACCCTTATGTGGGTAATGAAAATGAAACGACCTCTCTGGGTTTCCTCCCCAAAACCAACAATCCCAGCCTAAGCAGAGAAAAACATCAGGTAAATCCCAACTCAGAGACATTTTACAAAATACCTGACCAGTCTTCCTCAAAACGGCCCAGGCCATCAAACACAGGAAACGTCTGAGAAACTGTCACAGCCAAGAGGAGCCTAAGGACACATGACGACTAAATGTAACGTGATAGCCAGAGGGGGACCCTGGAACAGCAGAAAGACATCTACTCAGGTGGGCGAGGTGCACCCGGCCCCCTCCCCCCGGGTCATTAGGAGGAAGAGGTGTCACCCACAGACCCCAAGACCCCAACAATCGTGTCTCCATCTTGGCTTCCCCTTCTGCCATCACCGGGCTTGGCCAGACACCTCGACATTCAGAAAAGCAAAATGATTTCTTCAGTCACTGGATTTTGAAATGAGAAGTGAGACTGAGTTGACTTAGCCAATCCCCTTTCTGTGCAGAGAGGACGTAGATGGAAGCTGTGACTTAAATACTAATTCTATGCCAGCTTTAGTTTAAGGGTTTTTTTGTGTTTGTTCCTTTGCAGAAGCAGTCAGGGGAGTGACTAAAAGCTTGTTCATTTGCAGGGTTTTTCTTTTGGAAATGAACACGCTGGCACAATTTTAATTGGGTTTTAGTTGTTGTTGTTTTAATTCTCACAGTGATGGCTTGGCGATGTCTTTTGGGACTGTGGAGGGAAACTGGCATCTGGTGTGTGAGGATTCTGGGGATTTGCACCATGTTTATGTGTAATAACCATACAGTAAATAAACAGAATGAATAATTAAGTGAGTAATGAGTTTCTCAGAAAAGATGACTCCTCTGAAGACCTAGAAATTCTCACGTGTGTCCCACCCTCCCTCCGTGTGGCACTTTCCCTCAGTCCTCACTGTGTCATGGGCCCCCATGGAAACCAGAAAGGACATTTTCCAAACGAAAATCAAGCATGACCTTAATCAATGTGGTTTGCTACAAACAATATATTTTCTTCCAATTGCAAGGATGTTGGATTTATGTCTCTTAAAATTATCTTTTTTTTTTTTTTTTTTTACTCTAGAGAGAGATATTTGCCTCTTTAAAAATAAAATCCACAAGATTAAATTTCACTGAATAGTGTTTCTCTGAGGGACTAAAAACTTGCAATTCCAGGAATTTGCAGTATCTAGTGAAGCTACATAAATGCATGTTAATACCCATATTAGCCAATACAAGGTGACCTTGCTTCCAGATGCAACCCATGCCACAAGTAAATCTTCCCAGAGGCAAAACCACTTTGTAATTACTGTTTCTTTCACGCATGTGCTCATCCATTCACTCAGATGTTTTATTCATTCATGCAGCAATTATTTAATGAACACCTACTACACACCAGGCACTTCGCCAGGCTCTGGTGATACCGTGGTGAGCAAAACCCAACCCAATTCCTGTTCTTACGAAGCTTGCCTTCTTCTCAGGGAGACAGCAATTAAATAATGAAATGAAAGTTCAGCTGCGACTATGACATGTTCTATGAAGGAGGAGGTCTGCTCTGGTTGTCATAACAAAATGCCACGGACTGGGCGAACTAAACAACAGAACTGTGTTTTCTTACAATTCTGAAGGCTGGAAGTCCAAGATCAAGGTGTAAGCAGATTTAGTTTCATCTGAAGCCTTTCTTCTTGGGTGGCAACGACCACCTTCTCATGGCTTCCTCACATGTCAACTCAGTGTGTGCGCGTCTGTGTCCAAATTTTCCTTCAGGAACACCAGTCAGACTGGATTAGGGCCACCCTAATGACCTCATTTTAAATGATCACGTCTTTAAAGGCCCTTTCTCTAAATATAGTCACCTCCTGAGTGCCAGGGGTTAGGGCTTCAACATGAGTTTGGAGGGACATATAATTCAGCCATAACAGAGGTACCTGATAGAGAAATAAATGAGGGCAAGTCAGATACCCAAGCAGGGACATAGGGTGGGCTTGCTGAGGATTAAGTGGGGATATAAAGGACAGCTAAGAACTAACCAAACAAAGAGGAGGGAAGGGCATGAGCCAAAGCATGGGAGGGGCGTGGTAAGGAGCAGAGACCAAAGGGAGGCAGACCTTGTGGCTGAGGAGCTGTGAGGCACAGCATGGGGCCTAAGAGCCAACTCGCTCAGCAGCCAGGCCGCCCTGGTTCCTCAGGAGGCTGTGTGTCCCTTACACACACTCTCTCGTAACACCTCTACTTTTCCTCCAAAGCAACTGTTATAGTTAAAATGACATAATTATCTCTTTAAGTTTTCTTTCTCCCACTAGAATGTGAGGCTTATGAAGGCCAAGACCATATCTACCTAACTAGCCCAGCAGACTGGTGGTTCTGGAGCCACATTCTCTGGGTTTGAATGTTGACCTCCCTGCTTCCGAGGGGTGTGAACTTGGGCAGGGTATTTAATTTGGCTGTGCCTCAGTGCTTTGTGTGTAAGGTGTAGATTATGATAGTACATCCTTCATAGAATTGTTGGGACAGTTAAATGAGTTAATTAGCATAAAATGTTTATAACCGTGCTGGACATATAATAAGCACTCAATAAATGTTAGCTATTATTACTATTCATTACTATATCCTTAAGTTATTTGAGGGGCAGGTGATCAGATAAATGGATGGTCCAATGAATGGGTAGATTGAAGAAAAGGAAGGATAGGTAAGGTGGCAGGAAATAAAAAACAATCTTTTCAAAGCAAAATGGAGTGAGCTCATTGGAAAAGCAAGGAAGCCCAACTGGGTGTTATGAAAAGGGGAGCTGACCCCACATTTTAAGACCTAGCTAAATTCTAAGACACTGGGTCGCATTAGGGTAAACTATATTGTTACTTTCAGGCAGGGCCTTAAGAAATCTCTAGCAAGGCTTCCCCAATGATAAACCAAGTTATTTGTTTCTTAACTTCAGTGGAGAGTGAAAAAATATCACCACAATTCAACCATTTCCTCCTCAGTTAAATTTATAGGATATTTCCCAATTCAACTGTGAGTTTTTTAAAAGGTATAATTTTAAATTTTAAGCTTAATCTGATTTAAACCATTCATTCATTCATTCATTCATTCATTCATTCATTCTTGTGTTTCTCCTTCAAACATACATGGGATTTGTTCTATATGTCAGGAGCTGTGAGAAGTATGGTGTGTTTATCAACTCAAATAAGATATTGCCTCTGTCCTCAAGGAACTTTAGAGTCCTCATAAACTTTATACAGAGATCTTTAAAAATATTTATGATTGCCCGGCCAGGCGTGGCTCAGCTGTTGAGCGTCAACCTAAGATCCAGGCGATGGGGGTTCGATTCTCGGTCAGGGCACATACCCGGGTTTCTAGGCTTGATCCCCAGTCCGGGGCGTGCAGGAGGCGGCCGATCAATGACTCATCATTGATGTTTCCATCTCTCTTTCTCTCTCCCTCTCCTTTCCTCTCTCTGAAATCAATAAAGATATATCTAAAAAATATATATATTTATGATCTATACCCCTGATCAAAATAAAGCAACTACAGAAGCAAAAGCTGCTTTCTAAATGGGGCAGTAAAGTACGACGGGTCACCCTCTAAATGTTGCTCGCCCCAGCTCCCCCTGTCTTCAAGGCTGAAGCCACCACGTAGAGTAGCGGCTCAGCCCCAGCCGGAAGGCATTTTCATTGCTGCCACTCCATTTATGAAAGCAACTCATGTCTGGTATCTTCTTTTGGCCCAAAGGATTCTCTTTCTGTAATTTATTACAAAATTCAAGGCCATTTCATTAGGGAGAAATGTGCCATATCATTATTATAACAACTCCCCCTATTTTTGTTCAATTTTGAAACTGACAGTCTAGAGACTATTTTTAGCTCAGTCATGTGAGATTATTTGTTTCCTTATTATGAGTTTTTCCCTCGGACTAGTTAACATGAATTTTATGCTCACTTATTATGTCACATGCTCCGATTCAATTTATTTTAAAGCAGGTTCTTTTGGGGGAAACTGTAAAGCTAATTTGAATTGATTCTTTAGAGATTCCATTTTAAATGAAGTGCTATAAAGTTGGCAGACAAGTGAAAAAATGGAATTGAATTTTCTTCTTCAGCTACTCATTGGAGTCAGAAATCTTGCTTTCTGACACTGCCAAGGGTTTTGATATAATGTTTTATGCAATTTTCATAACATTTATCTTAAACTCTACCACTTTTAGTTCAGCTCAAAATGGTTTCCTGATATTTCCATGGAAAAAAAGCAGAGTTCTTGCTAAAGGAAGAATTCTGTGGTTTGATACAAACTTCCTACCATCCACGGCCGTGCCCGGCTGTAAAACATCTGATGCGAAGCAGGTGTTTTAATTCCAAAGTGATGATTGTGGACAAACTTGCTGAGGGAGGTGTGGAGTAAAACCGCATCCCAACTTCCTCCCACTTTGCCCAATTTATATTCCCCCTTTCGCAGTCGATGGATTTATGGCTTGAGGAAAGCGTGGGAATAACAGGCAGGATGCCTGCTGGCTTAATTTCCTGTCCTCCCCAGCCCCATAGACGCCCGTTGTTTGTGGAGGCAGCAGGCTCCAAGCTAATCCAAAACAGCCATCACCGGCGGGGAAAGGGACCCCAGGATTGGTCCATCTGACTCCATTCGATGATTTATATCTGATTATTAACAATCTAATGGAAAATACATAGAAAACACATGTGTGCAGTTTCACCTGGAGACACACTTGTTTTCTTTGATGTGTTTTTAAAAGGGAGTTTTATGTCACACTCATCTTTTGTCCTGAATTCCCTAAATAGTAACTATCATTCCTATTGACCCAGCTAGTAGACTAAAAAGCAGATGCTTGGAGGGTCTTCGGCCAAATCTGCTCTGCTTCCCCCGAGTGCAGCATCAAGGACTTGGAGTTATCCCCTTAAACTCAGGTTGGTCTTGAAAGAAGCAAATCATTGCTGCCTGTGGTTTTGTTCTGATTACAAAGATAATGTGTGAAGTGAGGCACCTGAGAGCCAGGGGGGCAGGAGAGAAGCAGGTCCAGGGCCAACTTCTCCATTTGACACAATGCCCAGAGTTCCCCATTCTTGTAGGGGCCCCAAAAGCTTAACTTTTCATTAACATGAGTGTAATAATGAATATAAAATAATGAACCCAGCCTAGATAATATTTGTTTTTGTACCAAAATAGCTTTAAAATATCAATTTTTTTGTTTAATGAAGGAAGGGGCCGGGCCCATGAGGGCGGTGTCTCGGGCCCATGGAACGCAGTCCTGAGCAGAACCACTGCGAGGAACATGGGGTTAGACTTCATGTGACCGTGGGAGCTGGTGGTGAGGTCTCGGCAGGCCTGCGCAGGCCTCTGCGTGCCGTGGGCCTGAAGATTCTGTCGGTCACAGGCCAACAATTGGGAAGAAAAGCTGGCTGTGAAGGCAGTGGTTCTCACCCAGGGTTTTGCTCCCAAGAAGACACCTAGAAAGAGTTTGGCTTGTCACACTGGGGTGAGGGTTGCTGCTGGTATTTAGAGAATAGAGGCCAGGGATGCTGTTAAATGTCCCACAATGCACAGGACAGCCCCACACAACAAAGAATTATCTCACTCAGAATAGCAACAGTGCAGAGGCTGAGAAAGCTTGAGGTTAAAGTAAAGGAAGTCTGGGACCTGTGACATCAGCCGGACTCCATGTCTGTCTCCCACAGGAATTGCCGGCGCCCTTCGCCAAGGAGCTGGGGAAGAGATCGGGCATTTGCTGAGGAGCTGCGGGCTGCTGCCCACGCGAGGTGATCAGCCGGTGATGAGCAGCGATGCACGGGAGCTGCGGCCATGCACGGGAGCTGTGGCCATGCATGGGGCTGCAGCCATGCACGGGAGCTGTGGCCATGCATGGGGGCTGCAGCCATGCACGGGGGCTGTGGCCATGCACGGGAGCTGTGGCCATGCACGGGAGCTGTGGCCATGCATGGGGGCTGCAGCCATGCACGGGGGCTGTGGCCATGCACGGGAGCTGTGGCCATGCACGGGAGCTGTGGCCATGCACGGGAGCTGCGGCCATGCACGGGGGCTGTGGCCATGCAGGGGAGCTGCGGCCATGCACGGGAGCTGTGGCCATGCACGGGAGCGGTGGCCATGCAGGAGAGCTGCGGCCATGCACGGGAGCCTCAGTCATGCACGGGAGCTGCGGCCATGCACGGGAGCTGTGCCCATGCAGGGGAGCTGCAGCCATGCAGGGGAGCCTCAGTCATGCACCGTGCCCTGCACCGACCTTCAGAGGGTAAAGGCTGCCACTTCCCTGCCACCTTCTGATCGTGATAATTTCTCTCGTGGCCAACCCTAACTTGGAACCATGCAGCGAAGGGAACTCTAGGTCATGTTCCAGCTTACCTAAGTTGACAGAGCAGACAACCTCCTCAGTAGACCATGCGGAGCTCTGCTCACTTTCTACCGATGAAGAGGCTTTTGCTCACCTCGCTCCAGCCTCGCACACATTTAAACTGGACTCGGTATTTCACTTGTTTTAACCTGCAAACACCAGGTGTAAATTAGACTGACAGTTGTGCACCAACATCTGTTCTTTCCTTCAGAAAGAGAGTCGTGGCTAGACACACAGCTGCCCAGACAGACTACATGTCCCAGACTCCCCTGCAGTTAGATGTGGCCATGTCACTAGTGGCTGTCCACGTGACTACGAAGGCAAGCGGTTGTGCCTGCCCCAGAGCTCGGCCGTCAGACACCAGCTGTGCCCTGTTTCATGTGTTCTTTCCACTTCCAGCTGGAACCTGAGCATGGAGGCCGTCGACTTAAACTGTACATGACAAGAGCAGAGCAGCAAGACAGAAAGATGCCGGAGACTCTGAGGTCCCTACCACCCTTTTTCTTAAGGAGCTCTGCGTGAGCATGTTAGTCACTTAAGCTGTAGATAATAAAGGCCAATTCAAATTCACTTAAGCAAAAAAGGGAATGTATTCGCTCACATAACGGTAAGTTTCAAGTAAGAGCTTCAGGCATAGCTGGATCTAGGGGTTCCAGTGATGTCAGTAGGGCTTTCCATCTCTCAACATGGGCTTTCTGCAGACGTCCAGGGAGGATGGCCTTGAGAAATTCCAGGCTTACAATTTCCTTATAGCTCGTGAGGCAGGAGAAGACAGGAGCATCTCTCTTCCAATGTGTACTTTCAATCACTCAGAGCAAACACTGAACAGTCCTGCTGGGATCACAGGCTCACCCCTGAACTAATTGCCGTGAACCTCAGAAGAAGAGAGAATGAATTATCAAATCAGTAACTGCTACAGTCCACTCAGAAAGCTCACTGACATTACCAGGAGCGAAGACAGCGCCAATGAGGCGGGGAGGCCAGGAGGTGCCAGCCAGGACTTAGTGGAAGGAAAACCATGTTCAGTTGGGATAGTCAGATAAGGCTTCACAGCAGACGTGGGTTTTGAGCTGGGCATTGGAAGACTTAGAATTTAAAGATGGGTAGTGAAGAAAATACTGTGCTTTGATTCCTGGCAAGCTCAGTAGCCCCGTAGGGTGGAGAGGATCCCATGGTGGTGGTTTTCTTCCCTCTACCGTTGGTTTGGGATGAGAAGTGTTCTTCTTTGAGCACTGAGTCCTGCCAGAGACTGGCAAGAGGGGCACAGTCTGGCCATCAGGACACGAAGTTCCAACCCAGGCTCTCCCACAGGAAGCCAGAGGAAAGCCTGTGCTTCTCCCTCACCTGAAGAAACGTTGGTAATTGTAACTGGCAGTTCCCTTAATCAGTCCAGAAAGGCTGTTGCATAAGTAAATGATTTAAATATGAAGTGACTTACCCTAGGAAGCAGGCATTCCTCCTTTTTGTTTTCATGTTCCTAGAATTCTTTCCTTCAGGTTGGGAGTGGAATAGGCTTGTAATTTTAATACACATTTATTAATTCTAAAACTGTCTAGTGTTAGGATTTTAGGAATACATTTTTTTTATGAGGTTTCAAATAAGTTAGTGATTTTTCTGAGCAGTTCAGGCAACCAGAGCCTGTGGCTCATTTCTTCAGTACAGGGGTCAGTTCTTCGGGATAGAAATGCCCCTTTGGGCAGCCAGGGTGCTATTGGCTGGGTTCAGGAGGATGGTAGCTGGCTTGACCTTAAAAGACGGTGGTGGTGAGTATCACTATGTGATGAACAGCCACCTTCACAGCAACCCAATAAATATCCCCTGTAAGGAATTAACCCTTTTGTTTGCCTATAGCTGTTGTTTATATTATATTGCTTATTTATATTGTTTTGTTTGTTTGTTTATAGGTAAGAGAAAAGCAGGGTTGTGGGTAGGATTCTTCAGGAAACTCAGACTTTGAGGCAGATATTTATTGGGGTGTGCTTTTGGGAACAACACCTGTAAGGGAGCGAAGGAAAGACTGGACACACATAGAAGTTGAAGTTCAAAGCTGCAAAAGAGGCCTCATCTCATCTCATGGGGAACTCTGAAGATGGCCTGGTCCTCCAGAGATGTCTTAAATTGAGGCAAGGGGCTGAGTGCCTAAGTTCTTTGGATGTCTTGGCAACACAACACAGGATCCACCAAAGATGCATTGAAGTGCTTTGGCTGGTTGTGGTGAGACTCCTGGGGTGGCTGAGTGACCACCCTCAGGGTCTGATACTTAATCTCTGAGCCCCAGAGCCTGAATTATCTTTAAATATCCGTAGGTCATCAGCTTCTCCATGACAAAGCCACGCTAACTAAATTCAGAAAGACTAAATGATACATGCACATTGATTTCCCTACAGCGAGGCTCTCCTTTTGCAGTGATCAAAATGTCTGTGTTCTTTACCTCTAATACCCCTTCCCCGGGTCCAAGTTAAAACAGGAAGTGGGGGGCCTCTAAGAAATCTCTCCGTAAGGAGAAAAGTGGGAGGCATTCCGTGCATTAGACGGAAAGAGTAAGAAGCGGGAAACGTTTGTGACGTGGTGAAAACAAAATGTTTCTTCTCTCAACACAATAGCAATACAACAAAAGAGAGAGAAGTGTAGGGAAACTCAGAAAGGTACAAGGAAATCATGGTTCAAATAGTGGGCAAACGAAAGTGAACCATGGTTTTGTCAGTGGTGGGTAATAAAAGAGAATCGCTTTGACCATGCTACGGGGAGCACTCTCTCCCTTAGTCTCTGATCCCCGCTCTCTCTTCTCTGCTGAGCCATCTCTGTCCGCTTCATGGCGCACCCTTCCCCTGCCTTCCTGGGCCTCTCTTCTCCACACGGTTCCCATTCTCTCAGGAATTTTAACTACCATTATCATCTCGCTGAGGATGGCTCCCGAATTGTTACCTCTATCTCAAATCTCTCTCCAGGACTGGGTGGATATCCAGTTGCCTGCTGGACATCTCCACTTTAATGTCTCATAGGTACTTCTAACAGAAGCTGCCCCCAAGTGGGATTCATCATCTACTGCCCCAAACCCTTTCTTCCATCTTTCCTGACATATTGAGTAGCACCAATAATCCAACCGCATTCAGCTACACAAACCCAAACTCCAGGAATTTCCTTTTCCTCCTCTGACCCGCATCCGGTTCATTCTGTCTTAGTCGACCCCCTTCTGTTTTATTGCTATGGCCCAGCATAGGTCAGTCCACTGTTGTCTCTTTCTTGAATGTCTGCAACGGTCTCCTACCCAGTCTCCCTGCCTTAACAATGTCCCCTCTCCATGCCCACTTTGGCCAGGGTGATCCTTCCTAAGCACAAATGTGACTGTGTCAATCTCCTGCTTAAAACTCTTCCATCGCTTCCTCGTGGCCTCCCAAGTCCAAACTTAGAAAGGTCCAGCGGGCATGTACTAGCCCATCCCTCCCTTCATCTCTGGTTTCAGCACCTGTTCGGTGCCGCCAACAGATGCCCCGCGCACCTCGCCACCCCCCCCCCCCGCCATCCCCCAATCTGCCAGCCTCCTTCCTCCCTGCGTCCCCTGCAGTCTCCTGGGCCTGGAATGTGCTCCCTGACTTTCAGCTGTCTCCTACTCACACTTCGAAATTTTGCTCAGACCTCACCATTTCCAGGTCTCCTCCTCCTTCTCAGTGCCTATCCCAGGGCCTGGAAAACAGCAGGTGTGCTCAAGAAATGTTTACAGAATGAATACACAACGCTATGAATTTCAGAGAGGGAATAGAATTACTGCGTGAATAAAGTGAAAGAAAGGATTATACGTATCTCTAATTCTCAAATACATTGGCTTTAAGGGAAAGTCTTCAGTGTACTCGAAGGAACCCTGGGGGTCTTACAGAGCCCCTTCAAAGGCCCCCAGTGGGGCTATTTTAAACAAGACTAGTACTCATTTCATCTGTTTTATTTGTTGGTCTTCTGAGAAAGGCCTCATTTGAATGATGTGTTTTGTGGCTAAGAAATATTTGAAAACCAATGGTCTAAAGTATTCAAATAATTAAGGTGAAGGGTAATTTCTATTTGATTACTACCCCCTCCCCCCCAATTTCTTATCAGTTTATTTCTTTATAAGCAGAATAGCACAGAGATGTTTTCTACTGGTTTTACTGAGTATGTCTTAGTGACATACTCCACTTTTTTTGGCTTTAAAAAGAAATTATTATTTTGAATCAGTAATATATGGTTATGGTTAAAAAAGGAATTCAGTGAAATATTAGCCTCCCCACAAACACCCATCCACTATCCTCCAGAGATAACACTGTAGACGCTTCAGTGTGTCATTCCAGAGATTTCCACGCAGGGGTCACTGCTCTGGTGGGCAGGAGGCACATCCCCTCACTAGGGACAATGGAAGGACAGGCCTTCTAGGTACCACTGAGGGTTTAATCATTACAAACTCAGAGTCGTCCTGGAAGGACACCTGGCCCTGCTGTCCAATGACTGTCAGGAAGAAGGCTTACCATCAACTCTTCCAATAGCAAATTCATTTTTGGGAGGTAACCTTTAGTATTTGCTTGGCTCATATGCCAGTACCCATTGAGGTCAGTTTATCTACTTACCTAGGGGGACATTTTTCTCCTAATGCTCCAATTTTGGAGGAGTTATCAAGAAATTACACTACTTAAAATGAGATGGTCTGTGGGTGCTTTCTGATTTTTTTAAAAGATGGTTAGAGTAAGTATTTGATATTTCAATGGACAACTGACTCTCAAATGGGAAAGAAAATAAAATTCCTACCTATTCCCATCACAGAAATAAAGCTGTACTGAAGATCTAAATGGGGAGAAATACTCTAAAACTATTAGAAGAAAATATAAGAGAATATCCTTATGAATTTTGGAGAGAAAAGGTGTTTTTTTTTTTAAAGACACAATAAAGAAAAACTATAAATAAGGGTACCTCTGATTACACCTAATTAAAAACTTTTGTCAAAATAACACCATGAACAAGATTAAAAGACAAGTGACAGCCAGGGAGAAGGTATTTCTAAAACAGCTAACACAGAGGATTATTATCTAGAATGCATATAATTACCACAAATCAGGTGGAAAATTCATCTAATCCAAAGGAAAACAGGCAAAGGATATGAACTGAGAATTTATAGATGAGAAAATAAGAATGGCAATGCATGTATGAAAAAATATTCAATTTCTTATATAATTAGGAAAGTGCAATTAAAACAACAATAAGATTTTATTTTATTTTTTTGCCAATCATATTGGCACAATTTTTTAGGTTTGAGAATATTAAATGTTGGCTAGCGTGTGGGAAAACCGGTCTTCTCATTCACTATTGTTGAAAGTGTAAATTGATGCAGATGCTTTGGAGAGCAATTTGGCAGCATCTTAAAAATTTGAAAATGTGCCTCCCCTGTAACAGCAATTTCATTTCTAGATATTACCCTAGAGATACTCCCACACGCGTGACAAGGAGCCATGTGCAAAGATGTGTATTTGTGCTTAATTTTCATCTAAATGTCCACCACTAGGGGAATGGCTAAAAATACTGTGGTATTTGTAGTCTGTGGAATATTTGCTGCCTATGATTAGTTTGCTCAGGGGACAGCGACAAAGTACCACAGACAGGGTGGCGTAAACAACGGGTATTTATTATCTCACAGTTCTGGAGGCTAGAAGTCCAAGATCAAGGCGTTGGCAGGGCTGGTTCCTTCTGTGGCCTCCATCCTCGGCTTGCAGATGGGCAGCTTCTCTCTACGTCTTCTCACGGTCTTCCCTCCGAGTGTGTCTGTGTCTTTGTCTCCGCTTCTATGAGGACACCAATCCTGCTGGATCAGGCCCAGCCCACTGGCCTCATTTTAACCTAAGTACCTCTTTAAAGTCTATCTCCAGATAGTCCCTTTCTGAGGCACTGGGGATTCAGACGCCAACATGTGATTCGGGGGTGGGGGCCGCAATTCCTTCCACGACCCTGCCCCGACGGGAATAAGCGCGGTCCGTGTGGAGCAAGGCAGCTTCGGCCCAGAAAATGATGTTGAGCTGCACGGGCACGAGGCACGTGGTCCTACCACGCGCAGCTGCTGACTGCTGTGGGCGTGAAACGCGCGTGAACCCCCACAAATACTTGTGTGCGTGGAGCCGGCCTCCCTTACCAAGGCCAGCCAGGGGCTGAAAGTATTAAATGGAAAATTCCAGAAATAAACATTTCATAAGTTTTAAGTTGGGCGGTGCCGGGGGGAGTGGCATGATGAAATCTCGCGAGCCCCGCGCCGTCCTCCCGCGACGTCAACCGGCGTCATCACGCCGCACACGTTTCCACCGCCCGTTAGGCGTCCGTCTTCGTAGCCCGCTGGGTGGGTCATCAGATCACCGTGGAGGTGTCGAGGTGTCCCGGCGCTTGTGTTCCGCTCGCCCCGGTTTTACCTGATGGTGACCCCAAAGTGCAAGAATGGCGATGCTGGCGATTCGGCTACGCCAAAGAGAAGCTGTAGAGCGCGTCCTTTAAGTGAAAAGGTGAGTACTGTACAGCAAGGTATTTTGAGAAAGAGAGAGCATCCTCACAGAACTTTTATCACACGGCTCCATTTTATTATTATTTATCGTTGTTAATCTCTTACTGTGCCTAATTTATCAATTAAACTTTATCATAGGTATGTATGTATTCAAAAAACAGTACATATAGGGTTTAGTACTATCTGAAGTCTCAGGCACCCACTGGGGGGTCTTGGAACGCATCCCCTGTGGCGAAGGGGGGACGACTGAATCCAAACATTTCAATGTTCGGGAGGAGCAGTCCGAGCCCACTGGAGGTTGCCTCTATGTTTGCTGGTTAAACAGGACTTTATAATATTTTATGCCTTTAAAAATTATTTGGAAGCAAATATGGTAAAATGTGAATGGTTTCTAATTGTGAATACTAAAATATAAGAGCTTGGTTATTATATTCTTTGTATTTTTCTATAAATTTAAAATTTTTAAAGAAGTTTAAAACAACAAAAAGATGACCAACTCGTCCCTTCCTGGAGCTAATTTAAATTTATTTAAATTAGGACTTCACTTCCCCTCTACCTCCCTAGAGAAACACCGCTCCTTCTCCCTGCAGTTTGGGATCATGAAACTGCCCGATGCTTTCGCGAACTTCATTTTGAATTTGTTCTAGGAAGCTGGTTGATGATCTTGGCTCCTGTCTCACTCTATTTCTCCCTTCTGAGGGCTAATTTGTTCTGGAGATATTGTTATGAGCTGACTAAAATCCTTTTAGATTGAAGAGGGGCACAAATAAATAAACGAGTGTAATATCACATGCCATAAACATTTCTCTGCTGGTGGATAACAGGCTCGTGGCTTTAGAGAGATGAAAGTAACCTGTACCGAGCTCCTACCATATGCCAGGCGCTCTGCTAGAGGTTTCAACTAATTGTCATTTTCATTTTAATTTTCATAACCTTATGAAGCAGGTTATGAGGAATAATGAGTTGAAGTAACTTGTCCAAAGTCACATAGGAAGTGACTAAACCAGAGTTAATTATAATAGAATATTTTGAGGAAAAAATATTTGGGAAGCCATGGTGTTTTAAGGTTGTACATGGAATGGAAGAGGGGAGGAGACAAGTTCCTGGTAATTTGTTGAGAATTTACTTCCAGTGCAACAATTCTGTGAACCAAAGATTTTTATCCCAGTTTTGAAATGAAGAGATAAGTTTAGAGAGATTTTAAAAACAATTTTTTTCCCCTCAAGATGACTCAATAAATGAATCTATGACGCAGGCCTATTTTCAGAATGGAAGGAAAGGTTCAAGATAAGGCTATTCCATGGAAGATACATATGAGGCCCTACTTCTTTTGTCCCATTGTATTAGTTTGAAGGGCTGCTATTTCAAAGTACCACAGATTGGGGGGCTTAAACAACAGAAACCTATTTTCTTACAATGTTAGGGGCTAGATGTCTGGGGTCAAGGTATGTCTGGGTTGGTTTCTTTTGAGGCCTCTCTCCTTGGCTTGTAGAAGGCTGTCTTCTCCCTGTGTCTTCCTATGGGCTATTTTATAAGGATGCCAATCATATTGGATTCAGGTCCATACTAATGACCCCTTTTTAACTTAACTAGTTCTTTAAAGACCTGTCTCCAAATACTATCACATTCTGAGGCACTGGGGTTAGGGCTTCAACATACGAGTTTCAGGGAGACACAATTCAGCCCATAACACCAATCATTCATGGTTGGGCTCAGCCCATGCTACTGAGGAACAGTATTTTTTTAGGAAGCTTCTATGGTCTGGAGAGCTGGTAGTCCCTCCTAAAAAAAGTGAAAGAAAAGGGAAAAAAAGAGCCCTAAGTCATAGGTCTCTACAGGGATGATTAGGACAAAAGGCTGCCCTTTGCATAAAGAATAATTCCTTATGAAATAGGGATTAGTTCATTTCAATTAGTTCACGTTGCATCCTACTTTAGTTATGCCACTGTTAACGTGTTCAAACACGCTGAGAAAACGAGAAACTATTTCTTCACGGTATGAATGAAGTCATCCAACACGCAGATAAAAGCAGCTTGTGTTTCTTACCCAAATTTAACACCAGGCTTAAAAAGGACAATCAAATGTCAGCTTGAATTGGTGATTCTCTTTGTCATTATTTACTAACATGATCTATTTGGGGCAGGGGGAGTGGTCTTCCCCAAACTAAATGGAATGAATGATTTCCTATTTCCTGGGAATATAAATCTTTCGGGAACACAACTCGACTTTGCCAAACAATCAAGTGATTCAGTGACTATCCGCAGAGGACAAGAGTCTTTCTTGCAAGTGATGTGTGTCTGTTTTTAGATCAGCAAGAAAAACACTCTTGCCCCCCCACCACTTTATTTACTTATTTTTTAAATCTCCATTTCAGAACTAACGTGGTTTGGGACACTGCTGTTCCTCATTTCTATTGACTTTCTCTCTTGGCGCGTATTGAGTCTTACTGCTTTAATGATTGCTTCTATACAGATGACATTCAAATTTACACTTAATTTCCAGCCCTTTCAGATGATGTCACCCTTTGCCTCACCCCATATTTGGCTCACGTCTTGTCTTGGATGAGCCACAGTCTTCTCTGATTGAATGTGGATGAGATGGAGGCTTTGCGGCGCTAGTTGTAAATAAACTCAAATGAATTCAAGTTAATTTACCTCATTGATATCCTGCTCCTCCAGTTAAGAGCAGGGGTGTTCAGTGACTGACTCTGAATGATTCTCCTTTCATCAGAGATGACTGGGCCAAGGGGTTAATCTCTACAAAATTATCCAAAGATATGTGACAGTTTCCATCACTCCCAATGTTAGCCAGAATTTTGGTCATCTCGCAGCTGAAATTCTGCCATGATCCTTGCAAAGGCCTCCAACAAACCTCCTGTTCACGGTCTACTTGGAATTTGTCTGCCCTTTGGCCTTGCTCTGTGTACGCAATCCCAGGACACATTTCCCTGCAGGCAGCTGTGTTAGTTTCTTGTGCACGGAATAAAATGTCATTTGTCAAGATCTTGGCCAGATTTTCTGCCTTCACACAAACTAGCTTTTGAAATTACTTAAAATTATGGTCTCTCCTTTTCAAGACTCGCTTGCTGTTTTGTTTCATCATGTGGTTGGAGATGAACCCTGCATAGTGCCTCCATACCTGTAGGACATACAATCTTAAAAATGTGTATTTGAAAACACTAGGAATATTTCATTATAATCACTAGCCCATGAGAACCTGGTACATAATAAGCAATAAGCATTCAATAAATACTGAGTAAATGAATTTGTAATCCTTTGAACCATTTGTGGGGTTTACTGCTATAGTTATTTATATTTTTATCTACCTCTTAGATTATTATGTAACTATGTCCGTGTAATTATTATATCAACTAGAACATATTAGAAATCTTTATTAACATAACTGAAGGGTATAAAATAGAATGTTTGGAGTTGTCATTTAGCTTATTTGTCTTGTGTTGCTTTTCTGCATTATTTCAGCACAGCTAACGGTTCATTCAGCACATTTAATTAAAAACAAACATATGTGGGACGGCTAAGAACTCTGGTGTCTGGTAGTGTAGTTAGACAAGGATGGCAAATATTTCTAGCAGTGACCATATGATATCTTCCATTCATCTCAGCAATAATCCTTAGAATCTAATTATTGGGAGGATGGCAGCTGCACTCAGTTAGGCTTTTCTTTATTTTTACCGAGATGTATTTTTTCAGCCTGTCGTATTGTGGAAAATCAGCTGCTGCTGGAGTCCTTCCCAAGGCTGAAATCGACAGGACTTTCAAACCCGGTTGCTTTCCATTGAGACCCATTTGTTCCCGCCATATGCCTTCTGGCCTGAAGATGTTCCAAGGAAAAGTATAGTCTTTTGACAATATCTCTTTCTCTGTTTATACAAACATGTTAGGTATATTATTGTGAACTGAAGGTATAACCATGGAGCAGGTGTTGCCAGGGCAGCCTCGTTGAATGATGTGGCATTATCCGCATGAAATCACCTGTCCCAGGGTGTGGTCTTCAGCTTTGCAGACTGAGAAGCATGATTCTATCAGTGTCAAGAGAGTAGCTGAGTCTCTTACTAAGTGAGGACACAGAGAAGAATGTATTCATTTAAAATGAGAATTACAACAATTAAAAAAATACTCATTTATACTGAATGTCCCTCTAGTGAAATCATTAAGAACAGGGACCCTGGAGTCAGACCACTTGGGGTCAAATACCGTTTGTGCTGCTTACTAGCTATGTGACCTGGAGCATATTGCTTAATTTCACTAAGTGTGACAGACAGACTTTAAGGTGGCCCCAAGAGCCTTGCTTTCTAGTAGTCACACCTTTGTGTCATTCCCTTTTCCACAAGTGTGGGTGAGACTTGTGATGTGTTTCTAACCAAGTCACAGCTAATGGGATGTTATGTGATTATATAGGAGCATAGCACCCATCTTGGTAGAGTTTCTCTCTCTCTGCCCTGAAATGCCATGTAAGAAATTCATCTACACTGTAGCCACCATATTGAAACAAAGACATGGAGAGGCCAAATAGAAATAGAGAGAGATGCCCAAGGAGTGGCCTGTTTTCCAGCTATCTGAGTTTTTCCAGTGCAGGCCTCAGACATGTGTGTGATGAGGCCCTAAAGATGATTCCAGCTCCACCCACATGCTGACTACAACCATAGAGAGATCGATCCCAAGTGGGAGCCACCCAGCTGAGCTCAGCCAATTCCCAGAACCATGTGAGAGAAGAAGAAATAAATGATTGTTATTGTTTTAAGGCCACTGCTTGGAGGCAGCTTGTTATGTAGCAGTGGAGAACTTAAAAATATACACATATCCAAACTCGTGTTCATATGTGCATACATTCATATGGGCATATATTCTGCTTTATATACACATGGTCACAAGGCAATAGTGATGTCAGTGCTTTTGTCACATTTACCATTCTATCACAGACAGTTGCCATCCCTATGGTCAGCATGCATGGTTTTGATTATTTCTAAACCCCAGATCCATGATATGTGGTCATCCGTAGTTTTGCTGATCCATGAATTTGAGTCACAGGCTTGTGGGTGGGAGTGAGTTTCTCAGCTAGTGAGTTCTCTACTAACAACTTCTTATGCACTATATTTTATGTGTGATTTTTTAAAATGTTTTGCTCCTTTGTAAAAAATAAAAAATAAAAATATGTATACATATATATATGTACACACACACAAGCACCAAAAAAAATCCAAAAGCCAGCTATAGCTGACTGCTAGTCTTAGTGATACGAACGAAGAAAAATTAAAGATGTCTTAGAAAGCAAGATTCCCCACACAATAACAGAAATTTCAAAGAACAGAATGTCAAACGTGATGGCACTTTGGCTTTATTATGTGAAACAGTTGGCAGATGCAGTCCCCAAACCAGGGAGTATAATTGGTTAAGCCATTTTAGTGAGAACCCCGACCAGAATGTGGTAGTTTATAAAGTCATTAGTAGCCTAAGGCTTCATTCATATTTTTCCAGTTAAAATATACTGCATTTTGGGAGGAAATTATATGTAGTTATATTGAACAATTTGTGTTATATTCACCTTTTGAATTTTAGCAGAATGTAGTCCTTAAACTTCATATATGAGTCCGACTGGTGTGGCTCAGCAGTTGAGCATCAACCTACGATCCAGGAGATTGCAGTTCGATTCCCCGTCAGGACACATGCCTGGGTTGCAGGTTGATCCCCAGTAGGGAGCGTGCAGGAGGCAGCCGATCAATGACTCTCTCATCATTGATGTTTCTCTCTCTCTCTCTCTCTCTCTCTCTCTCTCTCTCTCTCTCTCTCTCTCTCTCTCCCTTCCTCTCTCTGAAATCAATAAAAATATATTTTAAAAAACAAATAAACAAAAAACTTCATACATGAGATGCTCTGTTAGACATTTGCAGCATTGAGAAAAGTTTACGGTCCTTACCCTTAAGATGTATACAGTCTATCCAGATGATGGGTGTGGAGGGAGGAGGGGAAATGAGGAACAAAAGAAAGACAAATAGTATCAGTCTCATATAGGGTGGTGAATGTGGTCTACAATTAGTTGACATAGAGAATAAGGGCTATTAGATCAGAGGAGAAAAGGTGAGAACTTGAGATCTCTCCTAGGATAAAGTCCAGCTCCTTGGCCTGGCATTCAAGGCCTTCCATAATCTCGCCCTAAGTTCGTCATCAACCTTCTCTCTTAATATCTGTGATATAAAACAGCCCTTCCAGTCAATTTGGTTGATTCATTAAAAATACACCTGCCTCTCAGTTTACATTCTGTTAATTTAAGGAGTATGAAATACAATGAACGAGAAAGGAACAACTTTAAAATGTGCTTTTACATGTTGTTATAACATTTTTTTAAATGAAGGAGAAATGAGCAGCACACACATACGCATGAAATAATTTCTGAATAACAAATGTAAACTGCCTGCCAATTTTTTGAACAAAAAAATTTCACAATAGTAAGTGTAAAAACTTACCACGCATGATTTACCATGCCCCCTTTTTCTTCTGCCTGGGCTGGAGTGAAGTCAAGCCCTAGGGTGATCCTGGAAGCTACATTTTGAAGATGGCAGAGCCTCTAGCAGCTGGGTCCCCAAATGAGTGTGTGGAGGAAGGTCACCTAGCAACCAGGATGGCCTCTGTCAAACTGTTACATATGTAAGAAGTAAGCATCTATTTTGGTTGGTCTTTGAAATTTAGGGTTTGCTTATTATAGCAGCTAGCTTCATAGGCAGTTTGCATCATCTTAATCAATACGTTCAGTTAATATGAAGAAGTGGGAAAAAGCTATCACTCCTAGCATCAAAAAGAGGTTACCAACTGCACTGATATAAGCTAACAGGACAGTTTCCATCAAGACTATGGATTCTGGCAACAGACTGCAGGATTGAAAGCCAGTTCTATTTACTGGGTATATATGCCTTAGGCAAGTGTATTAGATTATGTTCTCCAGAGAAACAGAACCAATAAGATGTGATATCTATATCTATCTATAAAGAGATTTATTTTAAGCAATTGGTTTATGTGATTGTGGAGGTTTAACAAATCCCAAATGTGATGGGGGGGGGGGGGGACTGGCAGGCTGGAAACACAATAAAGTGTTGCAATTCAAGTCCAAAGTCAGTCTGTTAGTGAACTTGGAAGAGCCAGTGCTCCCGCTGAAGTCCGAAGGCAGTCTGCTAGCAGAATTTCCTCTTGCTCAGGGAGGTTGGTCTTTTCATTCTAGTCAAGCCTTCAACACTTCAACTGATATGAGGCCCACCCAACATTAGGGAGGGCAATCTGCTTTACTCAGTCCACTGATTTAAATGTAAGCCTCATTCAAAAACACCCTCATAGAAATATCCAGAATAATGTTTGACCAAATATCTGGACACCATGGCCCAGTCAAGTTGACACATAAATGTAATAAACATAACCATCACAGGAAGCTATTCAGTCTCCCAGTGTCTCAGTTTCCTCATCTGTAAAGTGGAGATAATAAAAGAACCTATCCTATTGGGTGAATATGAAGACTAAATGAATCAATTATGCTGTTAGAACAGTGTCAGCACATAGCACTAAGTGTTTGCCCTTCACTATTATTATTGTTTTATTATTATTATTAATCACTATTGTCACAGGGTTTGGCTGTGTGCTTCACTCTGATGAAAACACTAAGAAAAAATTTAAGCAGGGCCACCAAGAGAAATAGAGTGTGTGGTTGAGAACACTGCTAATATGATGAGAGAATTCATACATTAGAATTCTTATAGTGTAGAAAGTAGAGACTTGCATACTAGCATTTGCAGACTATACTGGCCAGGGCACCATTAGTCAGTGGCTATTTTTTTTTCTTGTTGTTATTCCATGAATAAATTTTAATATATCCCATTTTCCCTGTAAACTGTTTATTTACTGCTCATATTAATGCAATATGGTGAAAACATTTATATGACTGGAATCTTTTGAAGTCTCCTAGTGCATTGCTCCTGCTTTTCATTCCCTTCATTTTTGGTGAGAAAATTCATTTGTGCTCTACATGTTTTTTAATTTGCAATTGCTTCTCAGGCATGCAACATCAGCATAAATCAAAAGGCTGATGTGGAGTGGGAGGGAGTGCTTAAGAATCTGGCTTGGGGTTGGCCAAGCCCCAGCTTCTTCACAAAGGGTTATTGTGAAGTTTGAATGGGTACTCTCAGCACTGTGCCTGGCACTCAGGAGGCACTCAGTGAATGGGGACTGGTTTTGTCTGTGTTGTTGTTACAATGTTTCTCCTTGAGCTGAAGAGACCTAGCATCCTGGGTCCCTGAATAACTGTGTGGAGGAAGTTGCCTAACAACCAGTATCAGCCCTGTCAAATGATTACGTATGTAGGAAGTAAACTTTTTTGGTTAATCTTTTAAATTTGGGGTTTCCTTTTTATAGCAGCTAAGCTTGTTGGGCACAGTGCATCACCTTAACCAATGTGGCCAGTTAATATTGCAAAAAGGTCACTTACCATTCATGATGTCCTCTCTCCACCTTTGCAGGCTTCAGAGGCCTTACACTCCTGTAGGAAGTATCAGCTGCATAGCTTATTTACTCTCTGTATCTACTAGCAAGTGTCAATGCTTCTCTTTTTATGGAAGTATCCTGCTTCCCCAGTTAGACAATATTGCAGGCACTGATTTCAGGATGCAAAAAATGGGACTTCAATTTCTTTCTTGAGTTCCCATGTTACTGGCATAGCAGAAAAGGAATTTCAATTAATTTGGGGTTTTCCTAATTTCTTTTGAAGTAACATCTAAGTTCTGGGTTGTGAGGATGGGCATCTGGTCTTTAATGTCATCGTCTGATTCAGGCATCCTCATTTCTGTTGGTATTTCATTGTCAATTCTGGAGTTTGCAGTCATTCTTGACTGTAAGGCCTCCTTCCACTGGTCCAAGTTTCAGCATTTTCATGATGCTTATATGTACATGAGGGTAAAGAGGCTTGTGTGAGAATCCATGGTGTATGGGAATCTGTCTATGTATAAGTGGGTAGAAGAAGGTACTAAGGACAAAAAAAAAAATCAGTTAATATTTTAATATTTCAAAAATATAATTCCACCACATAAAGAAAGCCCCCTTGAGGGTAGGAACTGTATCCTGACCATACCCTGATACCCTGTAGAGTAAATCAAGTTTACTTCATTAAATGATAAAGAACAATCAATGGGCCATAGAAACAGAAGATTCCTAATCATTTTTGAAACAGTAACTTCAAGGATGGAAAGGCACTGTTAAGAGCTGAATTGCACCTTTCCCAAATTCATATGTTGAAACCCTAAACCCCAGTACCTCAGAATGTGGCTATATTTGGAGATAGGATCTTTAAAGAGGTAATTTAATTACAAGTTAGACCAAGGTTACTAGGGTGGGCCCCAATTCAATATAATGGGTGTTCTTAAAAGAAGAGGCGATTAGAATACAGACATACACAGGGAAATCAGATGAAGACATAGGGAGTTCATTTAATCCTCTGCAGTGGCCGTCAGGACCAAAAGAAGGCAGCGCTATAATTTGTCAGCGTAAGACTGAGATGTATCTTCAGTTCTGTACTGAAGGAAGTTTTTATACAAGTCACACTATGTAAATTTGTTTCTCAATATGCAAATTTGAACACATTACTTCTGCTTCTAGTCATATTGGAATAACCAATACTACTTGTTTCTTCCTACTGTAAACAGCTAGAGGACTGGACAAAATATATGATACAGTTATTTTCAGACATTAAACAGAAGGACTATAATCCCTGAGAGAAGGCGGAAAAAACAAGGTGAAAGAACCAACAGGGAGCTATAAACTCAAACATTCTCAGCATTCACAGTTATCTGAGAGACAACGGAGTTCCACCAAGTCAGTGTGGAAAAATCTCACTGACCACAGCATTAGTTTTCTATGTCTGCTGCAAAAAAATACTGTAAATTTAATGTCTTTAAAATTTTTTTATTGACTTTATTGGGGTGACATTGGCTAATAAAATTACACGTTTCAAGTGTACAATTCTGTGATACATCATCTGTATATCATATTGTGTGTTCACCACCCAAAGTCAAGTCTCCTTCCATCACCATTTACCCCCCCTTTACCCTCTTCTACCTGCCCCCACCTCCCTTTTCCTCTGGTAATCACCATACTATCGTCTGTGTCTATGAGGGTTCTCTTTGCTTAACACCTTCACCTTGTTCACCCAACCCTCCTCTCCTCTGACAGCTGTCAACCTGATCTCTGTCTCTACGAGTCGGTTTCTATTTTGTTTGTTTGTTTTGTTCACTAGATTCCACATATAAGTGAAATCATATGGTGTTTGTCTTTCTCTGACTGGCTTATTTCACTTAGCATAATACTCTCCAATTCCAGAATAGTATTCCATGGTGTAAATGTCCCACAGCTCTTTTATCTACTCATCTACTGCTGGGCACTTGGGCTGCTTCCAAATCTTGGCTATAGTAAATGATACTGCAATGAACATAGGGGTGCGTATGTTTTTTCAAATGAGTGTTTTGGGTTTCTTCGGATATATTGCTGGAAGTGGAATCACTGGGTGATAGGCAGTTCCATTTAATTTTTTGAGGAAACTCCATACTGTTTTCTACAGTGGCTATACCAATCTGCACTCCCACCAACACTGCACAAGGGTTTCCTTTTCTCCATGTCCTCTTCAACACTTGTTGTTTGTTGATTTATTGATGATAGCCATTCTGACAAATGTGAGGTGATATCTCATTGTGGCTTTAATCTGCATTTCTCTGATGATTAGTGATGTTGAACTCAAAATGGACTAAAGACTTAAATGTAAGATTTAAAAACCAGAAAAATCCTAGAAGAAAACATAGGCAGTAAAATCTTAGACTTTTCTCGTAGCAATATTTTTTCTGATATGTCTCTTTGGGCAAGGGAAATAAATGAAAAAGTAAACAAATGGGACTACATCAAACCAAAAAGGTTTTACACAGCAAAGGAAACCATCAACAAAATGAAAAGACATATTAGTCGATGATACATCTGATAAGGGGTTAATATCCTAAATTTATAAAGAACTTATAAACTCAACACATACACACACAAAATCTAATTTAAAAAATGTGCGAAGGACCTGAGTAGACACTTCTCCAAAGAGGACATACGAATGACAAACAGACATATAAATTTAATGTCTTTAAACAACACAGATTTATTATCTTACAGCTCTGTAGATCAGAAACACAGATCTCACTAGGCTAAGACCAAAATTTAGGCATTGTGCACTCCTTTATGGAGGCTCTAGGAAAGAATTTGTTTCTTTGCCTTTTTTTTACTTTGTAGAGGCCACCCACTTTCCTTGGACTCATAGCTTCTTGCCTCCATCTGCAAAGCCAACAAAATTGAGCTGAGTCCTTCTCATGTTCAAACTCTCTGGTTCTCTCTTCTGCCTCCTCCTTCAGCTTAACGACCCTTGGATCCTCCTGGATAACACAAAATAATCTTCCTATTTTAAAGTCAGCTGATTAGCAACTTGAATTCCAGCTGTAATTCCCCTTTATAACCTACCTTATTTCCCCTTTGTAATCTAACATATTCCTAGGTTCCAGAGATTAGGAGTGGACATTTTGGGGAGGCTATTATTCTACTTACTAAAACCAAAGAAGCATTTATTAGAGACCTCAGAATAGTTATGCCACATGGTAGCAATAAACTAGACATGAAGTAATGGGTACACTAGACCCAACTTAACAAGCTTAAAAATAAGCTCTAAAGAATTAAACAGATCCACAGGTAAATTAATGCTTGTTAAAATAAACTTCAATATTCTTTAAAGAAAGACAAAAAAATTCCAGGCACAAAACAATGTGATATTTATAATCACAATAAAAAGTTATTAGACATTCCAAGAAGCCAGAGTCATAAGCAGGAGAAAAATAAATAGACACAAAGCAAGAAATGACAGCGATAATGGAATTATCAAACAAGAACTTTAAAACAGTTCTTATATGCTCAAGAAAACATGATTATAATGAGAGAATTGCGAACTATAAAAAAGAAATGAATGGAATTATAATACAACCAAATGAAATGAAAAATTCACAGAATAAATTTAACAAAAGATTGGACACTACAGAAGAAAAGATGACTGAACTTGGAGAAATTGCAAAAGAAACTAGACTGAAATACACAGAACAAAAAAAGATGAAAGAGCTTCAGTGATCTGTGGGACAAGATCAAGTGATCTAATGTATAGGAAATGGAAGACCCGGAAAAGAGGGGACAGAAAATCTATTTAAAGAAACAACAACCCAAATTTCCTCAAATTTAACGAAAACTATATAGATCCAAGAGACTTAATGAATCCCAAGCAGAAAAAAAAAAAGTACAAATAAAAAACACATTATAGTACCTCATAATAAAATTGCTGAAAACAAGTAATAGAAATGTTCTTACAGGTAGCCAAAGAAAGAAACAATATTACATTACAAAGACAAGAATTTCAACAGACTTCCTGTCGGGAACAATGAAAGTCAGAAGGCAATAAAAATGCACTGTCAGTGTTGGAGGAAAAAAATTGTCCAAGTAAATTCTATATCCAGAAAAAATAACCTTCACAAATGAAAGCAAAATAAGACTTTCCATCCAGGAAACTTACAGGCTAAAAGAAAATGAAACTTGGATCCACACAAAGAATACTGGAAGCGATGAATGTGTGTGTAAATATAAAATATATTTTTCCCTAATTCACAGTTTTCTTTTAAAAAGAATTAAATGTTAAAGGCAAAAATAATAATGTATTGTGGGGTTTATTATATATGTAGAAATAAAATGTATGGCAGCAATTGCATAAAGGACCCAAGGGGAGAAATGGAAGTATACTATTTCAGGGTTCTTAAGTGATATATTAAGAGGTATATTATGATTTGAAAGTAGACTGTGATGTTAAAGATGCACATTGTGAACTCTATACTCTGCTTCACCAAAAAATAAAGTGGGAAGGTATAGCTAATAAGCCAGAAGAAAGAAAATAGAATCTAAAAATACTCACTGCAAAAGCAAGCATGAAAAGAGGGGGGAAATAACAGATAACCAAGTAGGAAACAAAATGTAAGGTAGTAGAATTAAATCCAAGCATATCAGTAACTACATTAAATAACAAAATTTTAATTAAAAGCCAGAGACTTAATTAAAGTCAGACTGGATAAGAAAGCAAGATCCAATTAAATGTTGCTTACAAGAAATCTAATTTAAATATAAAGACACAGATAGGTTAAAATAAAGGAATGGAAGAAGATATACTATACAAACAGTCATTACAAGAAAGCTGAATTGGCTGTATTAACAGGAAGGAGAAAAGATGAATTTCAGGGTAAAGAATATAACCAGAGATGAAGAGGGACAATTCACAATGATAAAAGGATCAATTCATTAAGAAAATATAACAGGCCTAAATGTGTATGTACCTAGTCATGGAACTTCAAAATACACAAAGCAAATGCTGAAACAACTGAGAAAAGATTTAAAAATCCACAGTTATGAGTGATTTCAAAACTAAACATGTTATTTCTTTCAACAAATGGTGCTGGTAAAACTGGATATCCACATGTAAAACAACCAAGTTAGACCCTTATCTTATAATATATGCAAAAATTAACTCAAAATAGATCAGAGACCTAAACATAAATGCTAAAACTGTAAAACTGTTTGAAGAAAACAGAGAAAAACTTCATGACATTGGATTTGGTGATGATTTTATGGATATGACACCTTAAAGCACAGGCAATAAATGAAAAAATAGCTAAGTTGGTCTACATCAAAAATAAAAACTTTTGTGCATGAAAGGACACTGAACAGAGTCAAAAGGCACCCCAAGAAATGGGAGAAAATATTTGCAAATCATACATCTGATAAGGGGTTAATATCCAGAATATATAAAGAACACTTAGAACTCAATAGTAAAAAACAACCAGATTAAAAATGAGCAAAGGACTTGAAAATAGGCAAAAACCCACAACCACCCACAAAGATATACAAATGGTCAATAACCACACGAAAAAATGTTCAACATCACTAATCACTAGGGAAATGTAAATGAAAACCATAATAAGATACCACTTTACACCCATTAGCATGGGTTATTTAGCATTACCTTTTATTTTTATTTAATTTAACATTTTTAAAAAGTATATTTTTTTTATTGATTTCAGAGAGAGAAAGGGAGGAGAGAGAGAAACATCAATGATGAGAGAGTTATTGATCAGCTGCCTCCTGCAGGCCCCCTACTCGGGATCGAGCCCGAAACCCAGACATGTGCCTTGACCGGATTCGAACCGTTGTCTCCTGGTTCATGGGTGGACGGACACTCAACCGCTGAACCGTGCCTGCTGGGCTAGCATTATTTTTTAGAGAAAATAACACATATTGGTGAAGATGTAGAGAAACTGGAACCATTGTGTATTGCTGATGGGAAAGAAAAATAGTATAGCTGCTATGGAAAATAGTACGATGGTTCCTCAAATAGCTTAAGATAGAATTACCATGTGATCCAGCAATTTCACTTCTCGGTATATATACCCAAGAGTTGCAAGCAGGGAGTCAAACAGGTATTAGCACATCTGTGTTTATAGGAGCATGAATCACAGTAGCCAAAACACGGGAGCAACCTAAGTGTCCCTGAACGGATGAATGGATAATCACATACATACAATGGAATAGTATTCAGCCTTAAAAAGGAAAGAAATTCTGAAACATGCCACAGCATGGATGAACCTGGAGGATATTATGCTAAGAGAAATAAGCCAGTGACAAAAGGATAAATACTGTGTTATTCCTCTAATACGAGGTTCCTAGATTAGTCAAGTTCATGGAGACAGAAAGTAGAATAGTGGTTGCCTAGGGCTGGGTGGGGAAGGGGGAGAAGGGGAGTTATTGCTGAAAGGGTTTAATAAGATTCGGAGGAGAGAGAGAACAGCTCTGAGACGGGTGCTGGTGATGGGAGCACAACAGTGTGAATGTACTCAATGCCCCTAAACTTTATGCTTTAGAGTGGTTAATACGGTACATTTTATATTATGTACACGTTACCACAATAAGAAGAAAAGAAAGCTAGGAGGGGGAGGAGGAAGGAGTACGAAGGGTTTGGGGGGAAAACTTTAATATGCTTTTGACTGAGATGACTAAATTTCTTTTTCTTTCTTTGTTTCATATCAGAGAAAAATTCTTATATTGCAGTCTGGCCCAGTTCCCCTCTGAAGGAACCCCTGTGTGCTAGAAATCTGTGGCCAAGTGGGCCTGTGGGCATGTGTGCTGGCATGTCAACCAGCTTTTTCTTAACTTCCCTGTTTAATTTAGGGGAAGGCACTTCTCCAAAGTGCTTAAACAGGAAGGAAAAATTATCAGCACGATTATTTTCTTTTAACACAGCTTCAAGTTTCCAGCTAAAGCTACCACCATCCCTTTCGCTCAGTTCCTCTGAAAATAACCCGTTTCCCTAGTGGATGCCACAGAGAATGGAGAGCTTTGGCCAGTTCCGCAGGTGCAGTTGGAGTCCTTGGCCTCCTGGTCTTTCTAGGACACTGCAGTGATAAAGGACCCTGTCCTCCTGGGCCTCTTGTTTATCCTTGGGTGCTTCTCTTGAACTCAGGTGTCAGGCCAGATCCCAGACTTCAATGTGGACTTCCTTTTCGAATGATTGAATAAGTGACTAATTTATTCATAACTAACAGACTCCATGGGTAGTTGGTTCAACATGGTAACAATTCAAATCTGTCACCAAAGTGGTGCCTTCACATAGAGCAGCTGAACTCTGGCACTGATGCAGTAATTTTTAAAAATGGGAATGACAATATCAGCTAACATTTGTGGTACTTTTCACGTGTTGATTTATTTAATTTTCACAGTAATGTTATAAGGCAGGTTTTATGATTACTCCCATTTCACAGATGAGGAAACTCAGGCATAGAGAGCCGAGGTAACTTTCGCAATAACACTCTCATCCATAAATGTTCTATTTCTCTTGACAACTACTTTCACCATGGGATGTTCCACTGAGAAGCAGACTAGTTTGGGGGTTGTTCTGTGTTGTGGTATTATTGAAATTATTTTGCTACTGAGCCACAGGAAACCAACTGAAAATTTGCTGAAGCAAGTATGGGAATTTATTAGCATCGTAACAAAGAGAATTGGGTGGATCCAATTTCAGGCACAGCAATATCCAGGTGACCAAATGATGGCTTTCTCTCTTTCTCTTCTATGGGCTTATCTTGAGTCTTCTAGTGTCTCTAAACCAACCGCTGTGGTCAAGTAGAAGGAAACCTCAGATTGGCCCCGCTTGAGCCAATTGACCATCTTCATGTCTGGGGTGGGGGGAAGGGTTCACCTCTACCTAAATTGTGGGCATCAAGAGCAACAAAGGCAAATTGAGATGCTATTATCCAAAGGAAGAGTACATGCAGGGCAGACAAAACTACCTGACACTCATTCCGCTGCCAGTAAAGCAGTCACCGGTAGATACTGGATATTATCTGACCTCAAGGTGGAGCATTGGGAATCTCTGTATCCTTGGACTGCATGCCCAGTAGCCTGGTTTTTTCCTACAAAGCTTGCTGACCACAGTCCTTTTAGAGATTTTTAACAGCTTTGAGTTCATGACTCATGCATCACTCAAGAAACTGAGTCACTGCCATATTTTTACTTTTATTTTGATATTCATTTATTCATTTGACAATTATTAATGGAGCTCTAACAATATGTAAGGACCTTGGAATACAGAAGTGAATCAGCATCGTGGCCCTAGCTCACATTCCAGAGAGGGGATTAATGTGCATTGCCATTTAATGTAGGTTTGCTTAACTGTAAATCACATGAAGCTCTTGCATATAAGGTTCGATTTTCCTATAACACCATGGATAGAATTTTAAAAAGGATCAGGTGGTCAATGCATGTTTGCTGATTGATTCTATGACAGTAAAGGTTCATCTTTCTGTATCATTTTTTTTCTCTATTGTGTATCTGCTCCTAGACCAATCATATCATGAGTGATGGAAACTACCAGCTGTGTTTCCAAGAATAGTGATGCAATGCTATTTCTTATATGTGGTGGAAATGGGATTATTTGCTATGGGAACCCTCAGTTATCAATCATTTGCATGGTGGTAACTGTGTGTGGGAATGGGAAATCTCAAAACTGCCTTTCTTCCCTTTCTGTATTTTTGCCACCTTTGATCTGGAATCTTAATCTTAGTGGGTTAAATTATTTCTGGAGAGGTGTTCAAACACTTTCAAGTATCTGCCTTTTTTGAACATTAACTTCTTTTTGCTGTGTTTTTACCTAATTATTCCAAATATAGTATAACGACCATGAGAACAAAAAATAATAATTTTATGTTCTTGAATTTCATATTCACAGTTTCCACTTAGTACCTCTCTCGTTATTAGATTCCTGTCAATGTAATTTCTCAAACTCCTGTAGCTCTACGCCCTAAGGTGCATTTGGGTTTTTTTCTAGCTCTCTTGTTCTACAACTTGTTCCCTTTTCCTGCCTCTCCGAGAAATTCAAATTTCCCTGAACTTAAGGGTTTTAGTAGTTTAGATTTCTAAGAAAGGCAGTTTATTAGGAAACCTCGTGTTTACTCAAATATGCAGCAAGTCCCACTTGGCCAGCGGGGCTAAATGTGCTTCCTTGAAATTCTTGTTCCAAGCATGGACTCCGGGGAGCTCAAGGTAACATTTAGTCATCAATAGGATAATTTAGGTTCATTCTCTCTACTTGCCTTCTTAAGAAGGGATTGGAGTTCACGCTGGTATTCTCTGGAAAACAGAACGACCTTCCTGCCCTGCAGAGGTGTGTTATTATTGAAAGAGCCACCCCTTTCCTGTGTTGGCTTCCTCTGTGCTTTTGGATTTAGGCTTAGTGTCTTTTCAGACGTGCTGACTTTTTATGGCTTCAGCAAGGTAATGGTGTATAAATGCCGTTGGCCGTTTACCATTTGGGATTCAACTCCATGTCTGGATCTTGTTATGTAGGCATTTTCAGAGCATTACAGCTCAGCTGTGAAAGCACTCTGGCTTAGAGCAAAAACGCACTAGAACCTTGCTAATCTAACAACTTAATAACACTTGCCACCTCTTCACAGCAAGGACTTAATAGTAAGACTCGGAGTGAGGCTTCATGGTTTCAGAATGCACAGGAACTCATTCCACTGATGACTGTGTTATCATAAATAATCTCTAACTTTGCTTATTAGAGCAAATGAAACAACATTACTTTACCACTGCGCAATCCTTTTAATTCAGCCGTCAGGGATAACGTCAAAATACCGAGGACTTGACGGAGACATTCCGGCTCATGCGTTCGCAGTCCACCCTTCAGGGCCAAGATGCGCTGAAAAATGTGTTGTGGTCCCAGGGCATTTGGTTTCTTACGGTGCCTGAAGACAATCTTTATTTATTTCAATCCTCACCTGAGGAGTGAGGTTAGATTTTCCACCGATTTTTAGAGAGGGGGTGGGGAGGAAGAGGGGAGAGAGAGAGAGAGAGGAGAGAGAGAGAGAGAAATACATCAATGTGAGAGAGACACATCAATTGGTTGCGTCCCACAAGTACCCCTACCAGGGGTGGGGATCGAACTAGCAACCCAGGTACGTGCCTTGACCGGAAATCGAACCCAAGACCCTCCAGTGTTCATGCCAACACTCTAATCACTGAGCCAGCCACATAGGCCCAGGGTCTGAAGACAGTCTTTAGAGAAATGTTCTAACTACAGTTTAGATACAGAAATCCATGTTAGATTATTTACTTTACAAAGGACTTTAGTGCCACATATATAATTCTAATTATCTGACCAGAATAGGTTAGTCCATTTTCTCTCCCTGTGGTGTGAGACTGGGGAAGCTTTCATAGTCATATTAAAGTTGCTTCCAGTTATCTCTAGATGATTTCCATGGCATATCCTAGTTAAATTTGTTTTCTAGTCACCATCTCCCCTTTCATAAAACAGATACTGTGTTTCAAAAAGAAGACAGGCTGAAAAAGTCTTTGTTATTTTTGAAATGTAACTGATCTCTCCTACACTTTTACTAATGCTAATCAGGATATTAGTTGAAAGTTTCTGTGTGTGTATAATATTGTTGTAGTATTCTTCTACACGAGGAAACTCTGTACAGATGCTGGGAGGCAGCCCTCAGCAACAACATTTAATGGAAATACAAGATGGAAAATGGATGACTCATGTTTACAAGTCCTCATGAAAATGACTAACAATCTAGTCAATGAATGTTTCTACTGAGTACATTGCTTGCACCTGAGTACAACATAAATACTCTGTAAAAATGGATATGACCATTTGAAGCAACTTAAGAAATATCTTGATGGTTGTTGGTATGATCCAGCGTCATGCAAGCTTCCTGTGTGTAGGGCTTTAGGAAGTCTAGACCCTGGTCAGTTCAGAATGGGGCCTAGGTATGAAGCATGTGAAATGCTTTGTGGAGATCCCTATCTTTTTACTTTAAAATTTATTTTATTTTATTTTATTATTTTATTTAAGAAGGAATACCATAGTAAGATGCAATGGCAAAGCCTATCTCTTGGAGTCTTTAAAAAAATATTTTTATTGATTTTTTTTTTTTTTTAGAGATAGAAGAAAAACATTGATCAGCTGAACATTGATTGGCTGCCTCCTGCATACCCCACACCTGGGATGTAGCTCAAAACCCAAGCATGTGCCCTGACTAGAAATCAAATCAGCAATCCCTTGGTGCATGGGATGACACCCAACCAACTGAGCCACACTGGCCAGGGTGAGATCCCTATCTTTTGGCACAAGTTGTTAGAAACTCCCAAAGTAATTGTTAGTCATTCTCTCATTACGTCATGTTGTCACCAGAAAGGGCCTGGGCCTACAGTGGGTCTGCTTCAGGCTGGACTGTAGCATGTAGGTTCTTGACTTTACTCAGGAAAGGTTTCACAACATGATTCCAGGTGATTTTGAGAGTATGTTTATTAAAGCTGGGGACAGTGAAACAAAGGAAGGGATTAGGATAGAAGATGCAACAGCAAAGAGCATAGGCAGTGAAGCTTTGGCCCTCTAGAAAGGTTATAGGAAAGAAGTGAGCCACATGGGACTGCGTGGACTCACTGAGAAGTAAAAGTCACAGTGACAGAAGTGGGCCAAGGCAGCTGCTTTAGGTCACTGAAAGGTTAGAGAAAAGGGGCTTGGAAACAGGTTTAAGGGGTGAGCCCAGGATGAGCTGCCACTGCCCACTGCTCCCCTGGTTGCAAGTCTCCCTGGGACCCTTAGGGCTTAGGAGAAAGAGAGCAAAAGCACACCCCTGAGAAAAGGAGAGGCACAGGTGTGCTCCAAGGAGAATATACTTCCTTCTTCTCAAGGGTTTGTATCTGTTTCTTAAAGGTGGGAATTTTAGGGGGCTTTTCAGGGGAGGATTTGAATGGAGTATTCATCAGCTTTCCAGGTGTGTCCTTCAATATGCTGATGCATCAAAATGAGCATATAGAGGGAACAGGGTCATTCTTTAGTCAGTTTCACCTTCAAAGAATGTCACCGAAGAGAGATCGGGACTGAGGCAGGTCTGCCCCTGCAAGGTCTGGAATATGTAGACCATGAAGTGTCCTTGGTTAGGGAAGATGAGACCTTGTGGTTTATTATCTGGCTGTAAATTGCTCAACCAGTTTGTTCAGCTGTCTCAGTTTCCTCATTCCACTTGCCAAGGAGTTTTCCTAAATTCTTACTATCAATGTAAGTCTAGAAATGGCATTTGCCAAAAATGGAAGACACCTCAGAGTTTGCCCTGACTTGAGTTGTCCCATATGATGTCATTTAACTTTACTCCTTATAAATAAATTACTACAGACCAAATCATCATAACCTTTTCTTCAAGAAAATGGTGTTCTTCCATATATGCAAATTGAACCAGATGTTTCTCTTGTCTTAAACTCAGCATCATTGAATGTGGTAGGAGAACCCTCAGGAGTAACCCAGTATTCCAAATAATTCTTAGCTGATACCTTAACCTATGAGGGAAGGAACCCTTGAAAGTCAGTGAGAGTAACCTCTGGGGCCTGCATCTTAACTATTCCAAGAAACTTTTCTGGGTTTTACGATCAGTATGATCTTTCCCATTGAATTCTTGGGAGTCTACAGGAAATTCGTTGCAAATTTTAAAATTATCTCTTAAAAACAGATGTGAGATTATGTCCCTGCCTTGCTCAAAACACTTCTGTGAATTCCTAAGGCATTCAGAAGAAAATTCAGTCCTGGCCATGCCTCCAGGGTTCCTCATGAGCTGGCCTCTGCGTCAACCTATGGCATCCTTGCCCTCCCTGCTGGGCCCTGGGACTGTGGCCTCCTTGGTACTCCCACCTGGAGCCAGTGCACTCCTTGTTTCCCCTTGGGTAAGTGTGCTTCCCCCAGGTGACTCACCCTTGGGCCATGACCTGCTCCCTTATTCAGGTCTCTGCTCAGATGTCTCCCCTCCTGGACAGCCCTTCCCTAGCTCCTGTTATGGCTGAATTGTGTCCCACACCCCTGCCAATTCATATGTTGTGTCTTGAAACCTCAGTATCTCTGAATGTGACTGTATTTGGAGATAGGGACTTTGAAGACGGGATTAAGTTAAAATGGGCTTGTTAGGGTGGGCCCTAATCCAACATTACTGGTGTCCTCATAAGAATAAGAAGATTCAAGTAGAGAGAGACACCAGACACATGCATGTACAGAGAGACAGCCAAGTGAACACACAGCGAGCTACCTGCGAGCGAAGGACAGAGGCCTCAGGAGAAATCGCACCTGCTGACACCTTGAACTTAGACTTCTAGCCTCTGGAACTGAGAGAATGTTGATTTCTGTTGTTGAAGCTGCCTTGTCTGTGGTATTTTGTTATGGTAGCCTGAACAGACTAATACACCCCCCAATCTAAGAGTCCTTCCCTGACTATACCCCACGCCCTGCTTTATATATATCTCTTCACAGCGCATGCTAACATGAACTATTTCCTTTGCATCTATTGTCTATCTCCCCCTCTAACTTTCTGTTCAGTGCTGTGTTTTCGATGTCTAAAGTAGTACTTGACACATCGTAAGTGTTCAATAAATATTTGATTAGAGAATTAATCAATATATTAAATAATGCACAACAGCCCAGCTTCAGGTATAAATAACAATGAGGTTTCTGCCCCCAAGACCTAGTTCAACAGGAAGTTTGGCAGCCTTGCCAGCTCTCGCTGGTGGTGTATTTGGGCTTTTCAGAACATACTCTACTCAGAGGAACTGCCTGCTGCTGAGATGGGCCAACAGACAAGAGGAAGTGCAGCAAGGAAGTGAGCCACCAAATGAGGAAAGGGGGCTTGTGCTGGCTCCATGGTCAGGTCTTCCAGCTGGTGCTGCTGAGCTGAGCAGTGTATCTTCTACACTGCTGCCAGATTAATTTTCCAAAAGCACATCTTTGAATATAGCTTTATGCTGTTCAGAACTAGCAGTGGCTCCCAACTGCTTAGTGGAGTCAGTCCACTGTAGGCGTTGGGGACTGAGTGAGTGAACCCTCCCACACACACCTCACTCTCTTTTTCTACAATGTAAGAATAGTCACTGTATATGCTGGATAGGGTGCAGGTATTCAATAATTGTCCAGTCAGTAAGCCTTCACAAATGCTGTGTAAATGATAGTGGCAGAGATAACCAGCTTATTCATTAGAAGTGGAGCTGGTAATAGACATAGGACTCATGTTAGTCCAGTGGTCCATGCCCAAGACCTTGACACAAGCCGCCTGCAGTAACAGAAAGTCCCACCTGTCCGCAGGGTCTTAGGAGAGCCTATATCCCTCTGTAGGGTTCTCTTTAATGGTCTGTAAAATTAGGAGTTTAGACCAGACAATCTGTGTTGTGTCTTCCAGCTTTCACATCTACAATTCAGTAAGATCATCCAGGTAGTGACCAAACACCAGGATATGGTGTGTGGAATTCATAGTGATAAAAGGAGATTCAGGGAGAGATGCTGGTTGGCTCCTGTTCTACCTTCTCTACTTGATTTCAGAGCAATTGCCTCTTGGAGAGATGAGACCAGATGAATAATCTTTGCCATTCTGGGATCTCATTATCTTTTAATAAATGATTAGTTCTAATGTTTAGAGATGTTTTAAAATTACCTAAACTTATAAAATATAAATATGCATAAAGAAGAAATTTAAGATCCAATAATCCCAAAACCCAGTGATTATCTCTGTTACCTTTTTGGTAAATATCCTTCCAGATGTTTTCGATGAATTTATATGCTTTTTCTTTTCTTGGTAAAAAAAATGAGACCATGATATATTAGTTCTGTATTTTGATTTTTTTAGATTTTTAGGACGTCTTCCTTCCTTGTTTGCTTCTTGGTTATTTTTCTCTTTTTCAGTTTTTAAGGTCTCCTCACAATGGTATCTCAGATTCTGGTTTTTTTGTAAACACTGTGGACAAGAGGCAGGCGTTTGCCTAAGTGGCTGGAGGAGAAAGTTCAGAAGATCAAAATATAGGGAGCTCTTGGGAGGGTCAAAGCACGAAGGATTTTTACCCAGGTGAACCCTTTCTTGGTAGTGGGTTGAATTATGACCCCACTCCCTCAAAGATCCCTAAGTCCTAGCCCTGGGGACCTGTGAATGTGACTTTATTTGGAAATACTGTCCTTGCAGATGTAATGAAGGATCTTAAGGTCATCTTGGATAAGATATTTGCATATTTGCAGAAGGCTAGGCCATAAATTCAGTGATTGGTATCCTTGGAAGAGAAAGGAGAGGCAGATATGAGATGCATACAGACGCACAGAGGGGGGAAGGTCATGTCAAGATGGAACAGAGATTAGAGAGATGCGTCTACAAACCAAAAAATTTCAAAGATTGACGACAACCAGAGGAAGCTAGGAGACAGGTATGGAATGACTTCTCCGTCAGAGCCTCCAAAAGGAACCAATCCTCCCAGCACTTTGATGTTGGACTTCTGGCCTCCAGAATTGTCAAAGAATAGGTTTCTGTTGTTACAAGCCTTCAAGTTTGTGGAAATTTCTTACGGCAGCCCTAGGAAGCTACTACACCCTCTGTATCTGAAGCTCTCTTTCATTTCCTTCTTGTTCCCTGACTTGCCTGCTGAGCCACTAGATGCCTTTGCAGCAAACCTGGGAAGCCAGCTCTGCTAAGTGGGGTCAGGACTCCTTCAGTTTCCTGAGCAAGAATGTCATTGGAGTTTTTCCCAGAATATGAACTACATGGTGTACAAATTGGGTGCCCTGGCTCTAAAAATTCAAACTGATAAAAACTGTTTTAGGCTTTATGGAACCCCAGGAGTGATTTATATTTTATAAAGTATTTACACCAAAGCCCATCAGAATATTCAAAATGAAAATAAAGCCATGGCTTCATCAGCCCCCAGTACCAGTTTTAAAGTCATTGGGGTCCGATTAGGAACTTGCCTAAATTATTGTCTCAACTCTCCTTTTTGGTCAAACTGTTGTTGCTGCTGCTAACAGCTGAGGAGCTACCAAAGGCAACAGTGTGCACTGTAGGGAGAGACTCAATTTTGTTCATAAACACTATATTTTATAAGAATTCTCTAGATCTTCCTAGCCGTTTTTCTCTCCTGCACTAGCGCTGCATGAAGCAAATCTTGCTGTATTTACCCTTCCTTTCATTATTATGCCAGCAGGGAAAAAAAATGCATGTCACACTTTCTAGGAAAATTTGCGAGGGAGGGTGAGAGGCATATCATCCGTGTGGGTTTACTCCTATATGATGACAGGGGGTCTGTACGAATTGAAAATAGATGGATTTGGAGGCGGTACTGGGTCTAAAATTTGAGAAACTTATTTTAAAATGTGTGCTTTAAATTACAGAAATGGATTCCATGCAGTTTAAATTTCAAAAGTTAATTTAATTTTGTTTTCAGGAAATTTTCTGTTGTGCTAATAGCTTCGATTTTACTTAAACTGTCATTCATTTTGAATGAAATTTACGCACTGTACTCATTGCAGGTTAGATCCAAAGCAGAGACAAGAAGCAGAGGAGGTTACAAGAGAGTAATGAGAATAGTCATTCAACAGATTTTTTTATTGTATGTATTTTAGTTTCTCTCATGAATTGTGCTGGGTGCTGAGAGTCCTGGCCCCCTAGGAGCTCACAGGCCAGCAGGAGAGTGGGACAGTGCTAATGAAGCGGGACCTTGGGGTGAGAACCCGACCTTAGGGCTGCTACAGCTTCAGAGGACATGACATCTCAGTGGGAATCTGAAGACTAGGTCAAGGCCGGGGAGTGGGAAAGGAAGGGGAACAAGACAGAGGGAACCACATATGCAAAGGCCTAGGGCTTTGGAGATCATAGAAAATTTGAGAAACCTAGAATAGAGCAAAAGGGCAGAAACATAGAGGCTGGGGAGTAGGGAAAACCTTTGGGAGTTCAAATCAGTTGGAAGAGTAGGGACTAGATGACAAAAGCTTTGGCCAAGAAGTGTGCTCTTTGTCTTGAGGGGACTGGGAGAGTCAACAAAATGTTTTCAGTGGAGTGTGATGTGACCAGATTTGCATGGCACAGCCAGGATGGCAGTAAAAGAGGGGAGAAAAGCTAACGAGAAAAAGCTCAGCCTCACCGGGCTTATTAGGGAGTGGAAATGCCCTCCCTCGAATGGTGGAGTCCAGTCTTCAGGAAAGAATGACCACACTGTTAGTGGAAGTCTCCCGTGCACATTGTCTGTGTTGAGAAACCAAAGCAACTTATTCATAAATCTCTAAGTAAATAAACTATTATTCTGAATCTAGTTACTGAAAACCATAAAAAATTAGAAAAGACTTTAGCTTCTTTTCTTACTCTGAAAACATTGTGTGGCAAAGGCGCTTGGCATGGAAAGGAACCATCTTTCATTTCATATGCTCCGGTAGGCAGGCCTGATGAGGGGGATGTTTGAACATTTCAAGCCAAGTTCTCTCAGTCGAGGGTGTTAAGCAACTTGTTATTTTAAGCAATTTGGACAGATATTTGCATACACAAGCAAGCACATTCTTCGAACCAGCCCATTATATAACCTCACTTATCCCTGCAGGTAATAAACTGCTATAAATGCAGAATTAGATATAATCCAGGGTTCTCTGTGCATGCATGTGAGGTCAGGCCAATAGGAAATAAACACACTTGTTAGGGACAATAGCTTCCTTCTACATCATTTACCTCTTATGAATTATTTCTCCTTTCAGTTCCATATCAAGAAAGACACATCACATTTCCTAACCCACACTCTCAGATAAGCACGAGGAGAGGTAATATTGATGGCAACTGTGTTGGAGTAAGACGTGTGCATGTGCTGGTGTAATATTTAGAAGGAATTCTATTGCTCCCTTTTCTTCTCTCCCCATCCTATTCAAGGTATCTCATTCATTCATTCATTCATTCACTCATTCAACCAGCTTTTTAAGGGTCCTACTGTAGCCATGTTTTGAATATTAAAGGTGAGATTCCATGTCAAATAAGATACATTCCTGACCCCCAACAGTTGACAACTCCAGCTGAGGAGTTGGAACTGTTAATGGTGCATCATAAAGGACATGTCTGTGTGGCACCGATCCCCATCTCTTCTCTAAGAGAGGCAGCATGGGCTCTCGAGCCAGGCTGTCCAGGGAGTGAATCCCAGCTCTGCCAATCACACTGTCAGACCTTGGCAAGGTATTTGTCCTCTATGAGCCTCATTTTTCTCATCTGAAACAGAAATCCTAATAGATTCTATCTGATATGATTGTTATGAGGATAAATAAAATTTGTAGAGTACCTAGAAAAGGCCTGGCACAAATCAATTTTTATCCTTATCATAAATGCCTGGAGTTCCTGCCTAGGAATAATTTATTGTGTGACTACTTACTATGTGCAGGGCCACGCCCTAGCTGCTGCATGGGGACCCAAAGGTGGACATTGTATCCTAGCAGGTAGATATAACCTGTGCACGGATAACCATATATAAGATAGTTGTCCTCAAGCTCACAGACCAGATGCAGAATGCTAGTATTAGTTATCTATTGCTACAAACTTAGTGGCTAGAAACAACATGCATTTATCATCTCAGAGTTCCTATAGGTCAGGGATCTCAGCTTGGCTTAGCTGGGTCCTCCCTTTAAGGGTCTCTGGCAGGCTGGTTTTAAGGTATTGGCCAGGGCTTGGTTCTCATCAAAAGGTTCAACTGGGAAAGGACCCTCTTCCAAAGCCATGCTGGCAGAATTGAGTTCCTTGAGGGCTGTTGGAATCAGGGCCTCGGATCCTTGCTGGCTGTTGGCTGGGGGCCTCCCTCAGTTTCTTGCCATGTGAGCCTTTCCAAAAAGGCAGCTTGCTTTATCAAAATATGCAAGCCAAAAACAATAGAGAGTCTACCAGCAAGATGGAAGTCACAATCTTATATAACCTAGTCACAGCAGGTAATGATCTGCTCAGGGCAGAGGGATGCAAAATGCTCCACAGTACCCATCTCTGATGCTTTGAGTTTCCATGCACTATGCCCCCCACCCCCCTCATCAACACTTATTGGACCCAACCTCTCTATGTCTCCCTAGTGGTTTTTTCAGAGTTAGATTCTGGAAGGAAGCAGAAGCTCAACTTAACCTACCATCTTGTTAGCAACTAGAAGCCCTGTGTCAGGTGTTCATATGTTTATCTTAGCTCCGTTAGCACTTGTGGTATTCTGTCTAGATCCCTGTAAGATCCCCTTATTGGTTCAGCATGCTCATCCCCCCAGTTTCTGCAGGCTTTGCTCCAGAGAGTTCAAATCTGTAACTTCCTTCAGGGAGTTACCCTTGGTGCCCTGGAACCACTTCACTCAGATGCCCCAGAACCAAAAGAGCCTGGGAACTTACAAACACCCATTAGCCTGTAGCTAATGATAAACTGATGCAGAGATTAAGAACCTTGCTCCCTTACTTTCAGGTAGGATAAACTCTGCTGAGTAATTTATTCTTAAAAGCTCCTCAGGGGTTCAGGTTGAGGAGTCTGGAACTTTACTTGAAATCGTAACCTTGCCTGGCTAACTTTTGTTTCCTATTCTGGTTTTCCCACTCCCTCATCAGTTTCTCCTGGGGTAACTTGCTTAATGAATTACATAAACACAAATTCTCTCCTCAGGGTCTGTGTCTGTGGAACCTGCCTGAGACAGCTGGTGCCACAAGTAGTCCCAGGATGCTGGCTTCAAGGATGAGATTCTGGATACAGCTCATTCACCAACAAGATGAGAATGGAAATCCCATCCCTGGTGGTAGGTAGCATTCTGTATTTTTGTATTTGTTAGAAATTCAGCATATCTTTATTTTAAGGAAAATTGCATATAATAAGATCACATTTTACTTAGATTTAAGGACATATATATAAATAAACCTTTAACTAGTACTATATGATAAAGCATTAAGAAAGCAGACATTTTTCTGCACGGACATTGTGGCATTCTGTATCTTTGTATCAATGCAGTTATTAAGACTTTCACTTTTGGTGAACTATGATGGTATATATATGTTAGGAGATGCATCAGCTTGTGCAATATCTCTAGCTTTTGAAAAATACAGAGGAAGTAACAATTTTAAGGGCTATGTATTTGGGTAAAATTGGACTTGAGGAGGTCTAGAATATAAGTAAACTGCATCAAACAGGGGGCCCAGAACTCTATGTATTCACCAACCAATGCATCTCCCTCAGCTCACACCTGTGGTCTCACAGGGTATCCCCTATGATGAGCTGATAGAGGAAAGATCCCAAGTTTGGTTCACAAATGGATTGGTGCCAAATAAAAATGAACAGCTGTGCATTTCAGCTATAACCCCTTCCAGGGGTGACCCTGAAGAGACTAATAAGGATAAATCATGGTAATAAGTAGAGCTTCGGGCATTGTACCTGGTCATCCACTTTGTATGGAGAGAGAGGTGGCCCAACATAAGGATTAGACTCACAGACAGTAGGAAATGGCTCCACTGGTTGGTCCTGGGACTGGAAGGAACAGAGTTGGAAGGCGACTTGGGGAAGAGGGCCTATGGGAGTGAAGATCTTTGTATTGCACGTTAATGCCTACTTGAGAGCAATCACTGCGGAAGAGGCACTAAGCAACCAGATGGATAGAATGATTCATCCAATAGATGTCAGCCAGCCTTTGTCTTCATCTACCGTCATCTTTGTTCAATAGGTACAGCCTATGAATGTAGTAGCTACTGTGTCAGAGATGGAGGCTGTGCATGAGTCCAAAAGCAAGATCATGCTCCTTCTCACCACAGCTGACCTAGCTGCTGAGTGTTTGACCTATCAACAGAGACTGAGTCCCTAATATAGTGTCATTCCTGTACACCAGGGGACATGTGAAGAGTTCCACCAAACTTCGAGCTACAGCTGCAGTCATCATTTTGCACTCCACGTAGTCAAAGCAAGCAGTTACCACAATAGCAGGGGTAACTGACGCTGATCTTCATGAAGAGAGAAGGCGGCTGCTGCATAGTGGGACCACGGAGCAACGTGTTTGGGACTCAGCTGATCCACTGGAGTCTCTGTCTTACTGTTTTAACTGAAAATAGGCAATTGCAGCAACCACCACCCGATAAAGACATGGTATCAAGATGCTCAGACCCCTCACAGATGAAGATTTGGGTCACTCCACCAGGCAAGCGACCTAGACGAACAGAAGGAACTAGCTGAGAATGAAGGGAATCTAGAATGGAAGGTACAGAAGAGAGATGATAGGTGTTAGTTACAGCCTTAGGAGCAGCTGCAGCAGCATGGGCTGTGATTTGTCCCACTAGATCTCTGCCCAATTAGAATCTTGTATAAGCTGTGACAAGCTGAGAACAACAAGAGATGTGGATCTGAGTGGTGCAAGGGATTGACTATAGTGGATGCTTTTGGTGCTCTACCCAGATCGCCTTTCCTGGTTCATTGTACATATCCCCTGGCTTCTGGGTGCTTCTCCCCTAATGGCTCACACCTCTAACCTCCTCCAGAGAGCTGCCTTCCCTTAGTCTACAGAAACTGCTTCACCCAGACTCAGACGTGCTGGGTATTTATGTCTCCCACCCCTTCCAGGAAGGCCTGCAGCCAAAGACTGACTAGTGCAAGTATATAAAAATACAGCCTCTGCCCGGCCTATGTGGCTCAGTGGTTGAGCATGTTTCGACCCATGAACCAGGAGATCACGGTTTCAATTCCTGGTCAGGGCACATGCCCTGGGTGAGGGCTCCATCCCCAGTAGGGGGCATTTAGGAGGCAGCCGATCAATGACTCATCATTGATGTTCCTCTCTCTCTCCCCCTCTCCGTTCCTCTCTCTGAAATCAATAAAAACATATATAAAAACATGCACAACACAGCTTCTTTGCCTCAAGGTGGGATCAACTCACTATAATTTGTGCTCTAGAGCTGTCTTTGGATCAGGCTGAGGCTGGAACTTGACCTTAAATTGTTCCCTTGCTTAACCTCCTTCTGCCCTATTTTGTTTCCTTTATCTCTTTGATAGTTTCTCCTGGAAGCACTTTCTTAATAAATTGCTCGCACATGAATCCTTGACAACTCAAGACAGTTCCCTAGTACAATATAAACTCTTTGTGGACAGACACCATTTAAGACACTTTTAAAAAAAAAATCTTTAAACCTCCCACACTATCTAGTCCAGCATTGGATACCTAGGGAGTCCGTCTGGGTTTTGGCAAATTCTTTGGGTTAGATTTTCCCCCTTTGGTGAGAATCTGAGGATCCTAACTGGTGATTGTGGTAGTACATTACCGACTCGGACATCTGTAAATGATCAGTGATAGAGCAACGGAAGCCTCATGTCCCAGGTTTTTTGGACAATCCTGGTTTCAGTTTTTCAATCCCCTTGTCGGACCATTTCCAGACAGCCTGCCCCAGTGGGTGTGGGTGTATGTGTGTTTGGATAGCAAATGGGATGATTGCGAGCCAGGAGGCAGCTGAGGAAGGACACTGACACATTGTAAAAAAGCAGGGACCTTCAAGTTGAGCAAGACTGGACCTCAAGTGCTTGCTCGCCCCCAACCAGCTGTACTACCCTGGACGCATTTTATTCATGTCCAGATGAAGTTACTAGTCCTTGCTCTACAGACCTGACAATGAGCTAATGCACGCGGAGTGCTGAGCACGCTCCTTGGTAGAGTAAAACTCGAGAAGCGGTTCCGTGCGGAGCGGGGAGAACCGTGGGCGTCTGGGGACGCGGCCGTCCTGCCACAGCCAGCGAGGGGCGCGCAGCGCCAAAGGGCTTTCGTGCATTTTTCCACCGCAGCACAGGACACAACACTTGTCGGCCAAAGGGAAGGGGGCGTCATCGGCCGGAAGGGCCGGCCTCGGGGAGAAAGCCTGAGACCCCGGCCGCCGCGGGGCTCCCCCCCCGCCCCCCGCCTCCCGCCTCCCGCCTCCCGCCTCCCGCCTCCCGCCTCCCCCACCTCCGCCGGCTGAAGTAGGTGAAAGGTGGGAGCCGGGACTCGGCGCGGAGGCGGACGCCCTTCACCGGTTTCCTAGCAACACGCGCCCCGCCCCTCAGGCCGGCGTGACGCGCAGGCGCCGGGAGGGGGGAGCAGGGGGGCGGAGCGGGCCACTGTTTCTATGGCAGCGCTGCGCGGAGCCTGACGCCGGCGGCGCCCGCGGGAACCCCGGCTCTCGCCCCGCGTGGGCGGTGGGGGACCCGCCTTCTTCCAGCCCCTGCGGGGACCACACCGCGAGCTCGTCTGGAGCCACAGGGGCCCGGAGCTGTCTCCAAGCCTGGCCTGGCCGCAGGGCCGGCCGGACACAGGCGCTTCCACGCCAACTGGGCCAGTCAAAGGCCTGGAGACTTTTCATGTCGTCTCGCGGGGAAGGAGTTGGTCGGCCAAGGCCTGGCCTAGGCTGAGCGACTTGTTTTGGGTTTGGAGTTTCGTCCGACCTTTTATCCCCCCACCCACTCGAGGGACGTGCGTGCGGGCGCGCACACACACACACACAACACATACATAAGTCATACACACCATACACACCCTACACACACACAATCTTACACACACACCAAAGACACACCTTACACACACACAACACACACACATCATACAAACCATACACACCATACAAACCATAGACACACACACCATACACACCACACACACATGCACCATACACACACACAACCATACACACCATACAAACCATCGACACACACCATACACACACACAACACACACATACACTATACACACACCATACACACACACACCATACACACCATACACACACACAACACACACATACACCAAAGACACACCATACACACACAACTATACACACAACCATACACACACATACACATACACACATACAACACACACATACACCATACACACCATATATGCACACACCATATACATCATACACACACCATACAAACCATAGACACACCACACACATACCATACACACCATACAAATCATAGACACACACACACCATACATACCACACACACACACACAACACACACATACAGTATACACACACCATACACACACACAACCATACAGACAGCACACACCATACACACCATACACACACACAACCATACACACAGCACACATACCATACACACCATACACACCATATACACACACAACACACACAACCATACACACACACCATACACAACACACACCATACACACCATACACACACACCATACACACCATATACACACACAACACACATACACCATACACACCATACACACACACAACACACATACACCATACACACACCATACAAACCATACACACCATACAAACCATACACACCATACACACACACAACAAACATAACACCATACATACCATACACACACACACCATACACACCATACACACACCATACACATATACCATACACACCATATACACACATACCATACACACACACAACACACATACCCCATACACATACACCATACAAACAATACGCACACACCATACATACACCATACACACACACACAACCATACACACACACAACCATACACACCATACATACGCGCTTGGCCTAACCTCCTGACCTTTTTCTCTCAGGTGTTTCATCTGAAGGATCTTTAATCTTTGAAAGAGAATATGCAGAAAAGGAATGGTTTCCAAATTCAGCCTTTTAAAACAACACTGAAAATAAGTATATTTCTCGAGGGCCATTTTCAATTGAAAACGTCCATGCCTGAAAGGGTTTTCTGGATTCTGGACTTAAATTTGCATTCTTCTGAATCCCTCTCTGCAATGAACTGCGTTTGGAGAATCCGGTTATGGAGTATTAAATTTAAACATATACCCCTCTAGCTAGTGTTATGATGACTGCTGAAGGACCCACTCTCAAAGACAAAGCAACAAGGATCTCCGTCATTCTCCGGCTTGAGAATATTTTTAACCGAGGAGGAGTCAGTCACGTGTTCATGAGTTTAATCAAATTGACAAGGGCTGTGAGCGAGAAAAGCTTGCTATCTAATTCGAAGACAGCATTAGGTACATAGAGATGCATTCTCTTTGGACTTATTTGAATCAGAGCTTTTCAAATAGAGCCTTCTCTTGCATATATTTTTCTCAATCTGCTGCAACTGGAAAATTTAAATCAAAATCCTATTTCTTATATTCATTTTTATGGTAAATATGTCTAAGCTGAGATTATGCATTTTCTTGATCAACAAGAAATTGCGCAGCAATCACTGTGAATTGAGCACCTTGCTGATTGAGCAACACTTCAACCTGGAGGCAAGAACGACCATAATCTTAGAATAGGAGCCCTCTACAGCATTATTTCACAAGCATATTCACAGCCAACCTTTTTCCACTCCAAAGGATCATTCACTTGGAACTTTTTTATTCTTCACTTTGTCAGAGTATTTACTCTTTTAGAAAAACCACTTTCACACACTTTTTAGTTTGAAAATGTGACTTGTGGTTGGACAAGTAATCATATGGTTTATAATAATAAATTATAATGAATATAAATATATTTTTTCTCTCACTCCTAAATCATTTCCCCCCATTATCAAAACAGAACCTTTAATTTGCAAGCCGGAGAGTAGAGGATAAGTTCTGAAAGTTAATTCAAGGATCTAAAAATAATAGTTTCATGTTTAGCAGTATTAGGGGGAAAAAACTTAAAAACTGATACGTACCTAACGGCTTTTTTGTGCATAAGGCAAGTCACTAAAATATTCTGCTTCAGATTTGGTATTTTAGATGTTACAATAGCAGACACAATAACAGTATATTTTGTAATAAGATATTAATATTTACACACATTAATTTTTATTTGGTAATTTTTATAGTGTCTGATTGTTCATTTGTTATCCTAAAATTTTTTTTCACAAAAGTTATTAATCAGTATAAGCCCAGACGAACTTGATTGTAAGACAAGGGTCCACATATGCCTGGCATGGCAAATACAGCTGACCAGCCAGATCAGTATTTAACTGATTGGTTCTTCTCTGTAGATAGAGATTTAGTTACACACATAAGTTAGCCCAAATATCATTCTTTAGACTTCATTGACCACTTTGGAGAGTCCAGTTGACACCAGAGGAGCCTATAGGATTTATTGCATGCCCTGCTTTATTAACAATATGTGAATGTCGAGACCCTCGCTAGATTTTCCACATAATCTGCTAATGTGGGAATGATCTCCATACAGCTGGTCCATTTAGTTTCCAGTTTTATAAGGTTTCTACCTTATCACTTATGGTTCTTATTCCTCAGGAACCTAATTTATCAGAACAGATCCCTACTTTATATGCTCACCTTTTCCTCTCCCAAATAATCAGTGACCATAAACTTTGAGCATCTTATCATTATTACTACCAGTCCTGCATTAGACTCGATTTACCACTTTATCTATACTACTATAATCTTTTAGAAGCTTATCATAATATGGACTCTTTAATGAAACATTGTATCATAAGAATAAATGAACCTTTCTCCATTTTTTCAGATTCCTTTAGTTTTGCTCATTTACCTATATACCTTTATCTTTCTTTAACTAGTCATATTTCCCAGTTTCATTTCTTATATAATGAAAGAAACCAAAATGCTTATCTTGTTACTATAGAAGTGATTGTGTTACCTCAAAATGTGGAATGTTCTTGTGGAACTCTGAATGACTTATTTAGCTCTCCTGATCTCAGTAAAATATAAATGCTTTTGTTGCTAGAAGACTCTGCCATCCTGAAATCTTAAAATATTTTTTCCCATCTACCTTTAAGGCCACCTAATATTCTTAAATCATGCCTTCGGATTTGAAGAGGCTATATAGTATACTGGTTAGGAGACAAGGCTCCGGACTCAGGCCAAGATTCGAGTCGATTCTAACACTTACTTGCTGTGTGACTTTAATCAAGGTTTTGTTTTTGTTTTTAATTTCTCTGGGCTTCAGTTTCCTCATCTGTAAAATGGAGATAATAGCACTTAGCTCATTAAGTTTGGGGATTTTTAAGGAGTAAATGATACACTTCTTGTAAAGTTCTTGGCATGCAGTCAACACTCAATGTCAGCAGTGGCTGACACTATTATTATCAACATTAAAACATTGCTTCCACTGTCACCAATTAAACATAGCCTGAATTAGTTTAGTAGATGAGACTATTCACAGATAGACAGGATTCTGACAGGACACAAAACAGATATTTTAGTTAAGGAGGGGAGGGGGCCAAGGAGAAGGGAAAGTCCAGAGCATGAGCCAGTGCCTGTAGGGGGAATGCAGAGATATCCTGAAAAGTTAAGGCACAGCATGGGCTCACCAGGCACCTAAGGTGGGAAAATGGAATTAAAAATAGAGCCCAAAGTAAAACGATGTTCCTAAAATTAGCAGTGACATAGATAAAGCCATGACAGATATGATTTTTAAGATATATTTTTAATATATGTAAAATTGTGAGACTACCATATAGAAAAAAACATGAAAAAACAAAGAATTCTGATACATGTCAAAGACTGCAGACCTAGATGGGAAAATTATATATACCAGGATTCCCTGGCAGAAATCAGAATCTATTGTAGGGAGTATAAGCAGAAAGAAATTTATCAAAGGGCAATAAATGGCCTCCAGACTTGTATTTAGGGTTGAGGAAACACTCTAGATTGAGTTCTAGGACTGATTCTCCAAACCCCCCCACACAACTGGGCCATGGCAGGAACTGCTGCCTTTTGTGCAACAGGAAACTGCCTGCCAGTTGTGAAGACGCCCCTCCAGCTGCTGGCTTGGGGGCCCCTCTGCCACTGCCATGATCAGGTGTCTGCCACCATCAGGAAATCCCCAACATTAGGAAGTCTTCACCTCTGCTGTCAGCTCCAGAGCCATGGAACCTGCACCAGCAAAATGGATCCCCTCCTTTGACACCTGCAAGGCTAGTGACCATGCACTGGCACCTGTGTTAACCCTGTCCAAGAAGCACTCAATGCCTCCTTGACTATGCGTATCAGCAGAAACAGCAGAAGCCCAGAAGTGAATCTGAAATCACTCAAGTGCATGGTGAGAACTTTAATTATACCAACTTTGCTTCAAGGAAGCCTGAAGCATGAGTTTGGGTGTTCCCACTTCTGCACAGGAAGACGTGTGAAAAGGAAGTCAGAATGGCTGTTAAGCATTAATCCTGGCAGGCCAACTCTCTGGTGGTTAAATGTCCAAATGATAGTAGTAACAATAGGTCCTCCCTAACGTAAATGCATTTGCCCTGTCCCCAAAGAGAGACCAACACTACTCTGCATCGATCTCTGGGTGATGTGCATTTTCCTGTCATCCAAGTCACAACCCAGTCTTGACATCCCACAAACTGTGAACTGAATTGAAAAGTTAATCATGCCTATAAAACCCTTTATAAAACATTAGGGCAAAAAAGAGGGAATAAAAAAGGAAGTGGTTAATATATATAAGTGATATGTAAAGAGAGCAAGAAAAAAACATGAGTAGCTACTATAATCCTCATTTTTGCTATTGGTTACAAGCCTATATTTATAGCTTCCTTTCTCTGCTACCCATTCCATTTAGTCTTTGCTCCCAACAGGTTGATCAGTGGACCAGACTTCTCCACCTCTTGGCATAACCTAAACCTTTATGCCCTGAGGTGTGTGAGTTCTAGGGTTGCTGGACTGTTTTCTAATTTCTGCCACTGAATGTGGCAGTACCACGAGGCACTTCAGAGAATCTTCTGGCCCTCACTGCATTGCCATAACCTTAATTTTCCCTGATAGTCACGAACCCAATGATCATGAGGAACCCAATGACCAAGTGGAAGTCTCAACTTCCAGTCCGGTAGAACCATGTGTTCCCTGATGGAATAGTCCACAAACCTCTAAATCAGAGGGTCAAAGTCATAGAGATGCAAAATAAAAATTTTGTATGTCATCAGGCTTATTAATGAGAGATGTGCTTCCCATTTCTACCCCCCTTGGTTTCTTCTAGCCTCCAGAACTGTGGGACAATTAATTTCTGTTGTTTCAGTTACTCAGTTTGTGGCCCTTTGTTACAGCAGCCCTGGCAGACTAATACTGACTGCGCGACCACCCCACTTGTAATTGATTGTGTACTTGTCCTGACTTATAAATGGGGCTCAGCATGTTCTATCAGGGTTGAGAAAAAAATTTAAGTCAGTGTCTCCACTATTACTGATAATTTTGCAATATCTACCACTGAGAAGGAAGCTCCCAAAACTATTTGGGATAACATAATTGTTTCTTTAATAAGTAGCAGTATTTTAACTCTGAGATGACTTAGAATTAAGCTTATAAACATTTAAGGGGATCCAACCTATAACATTTATATTTTATGTCAAGAAGGAATCTGTTAATATTTGTTTAAGAGAATTTAGCCTCTTGGTAAAACAAGTCAGTCTTGTTATTCTAAATAAAAATTATCATTGACTTAGGCTTGTGAATTCTAAATTGAAATCTTTCCACATTTATACAAAGTATTGGAACATACAAGAGAGCTTAAGACTCAACATAGTTATAATAGGAGCACATTTATAACTTACTGATGTTATAATAATAATTGTAAGTTATAAATAACTTATCAATATATAAGTATTATGTACATAATTATATAGTATCTCAATATAATAATATATGTTATTTATAAGTATATAATTATATATAAATATGTTACTTATAAATATGTATTTATAAGATTCAACATATTAAATTTACAAACACTTGGGAATTTTTTTGTTTGTTAAGATATATACCTAATTATACAAAAAATAAATCTAATATATGAAGTGTATAAATGTAGTTCAAAATATTTAAAAGAGTTTTAACTGAGTTTACAAAAGCCTCCTTAAAAGTTCTTGTCAAGATTTGCCAGCTTTATAAATGGAATAATAAAGTCTGTATGTTGAATCCAAGACAGGGGTTGCCATCTTTCTGAAAAGGGCCAGATAGTAAATATCTTAGGATTTATGGGCCCTATTGCATCTTCTGCAACTACTCAAATATGCCAATGGAGCACATAGACAATAAGTAAATAAATAGGTATGGCTGTGTTCCAACAAAATTTTATTTACAAAAATAAGCATCCAGTCAGATTTGACCCACAGACTGTAGTCTGCCAACCTCTTATCCAAGAGATTGAAAACTTTCAAATGCAAGTCTTTACATTTATAACTTCAGTAAGTCAAATGTTAATTATAAAAACAAGCATAACTGCTGAATAATCTTCCCTGTGCACAAAAGCCACCTTTAGAGGCATCTAAAACTCAGACTGTAATGAGCCAACTCGCATTGGGAAATGAGTGTGGTGGCAGAAAGAAGGTGGATTTTGGAATTTGAGACCTGGTTTCCAGTTCTAGCTCTGCTACTCGACTAACTACACTCTTTGGAGGAAATCATTTAGCCTCTGATCTTTGTAGGGAAAAGAGTAAAACCTACCCCAAACCTCCACTCATTGATTTGTGCTGATAGTCAAACAAGCGTATTACATGCAAGTGTACATTTAAACAGTATCTTTCAAAAGTAGAGTAGTAGTATCACAAAGCATAAATGCATTTGCACAAAATTCTGGCCCACAAAATACAATAGGAATTTTAAATAATTTCTTATCATATTTATCACTCGAAAATTTTTCATCTTGGTTGTAACTAATCTGTGATGTTCTGCTAATCAGAATTTGAATTAATTTAATACTCAGGAAATTGTCTCTAACATCAAAAATATTAACATAAATGCTTTATCATTTCAACAGATTCAAAGTGGATTTTTTTCTAAAGCCAACTTGTGCCCAGTATTTAAATTTAATTCATATTTTTGTGCCATAGTTTGCTACATTAATTTTAGAGCTAGAAGGAATCTTAAAAATCATTCCATTCAATCCTACAGTTGTTTACAGATGAGGATCCTGAGAATTTGATGGGCTAAGTGAGCTGCCCAAGAGCACATTAATCGGAGCATGTTTATAACTTACTGATATTATGAATTAAAGTGTAAAGCCAGTAACGATGGACCCTTTGTATTCATAGGGCCTGTTTGCTATGTACAATCTGAACCTTACACAAATAATGTACAACTAGAAAGAGCAGATAAGTCATATACAGCTAAGAATTCCTACATAGTCCTTTCAAAGCCTATTAAAGTGAAGTATTTGGAATCACACCTGTAGGAAAAAATGATCACTCATTGCTTTGGATTCTTTATTTTTCTTATTTGTACTATAATTCCTCTGTAGGTTTCCTAGGGTATATTGATAGAAGAAAATAGTAAACAAATCAATTCTCACATTCTTTTTCAGTGTTTGTCCACAGAGGGTTCGCCTATCGAGTTTACCACTTTATTTGATTTGGTATAATCAGGTCCCTGTAAGAAATACCACTGAGGAAGAGTGTCTAAAGGTATATGTTTTCATGCTGGCATTGAAAAGCATTAATAGAAGCTCAATGTGGAAATCCCAGCATGCTGAGATAAGTTTACAACTGTAAAATATAATTTCCTTCTGTCTTTTCAAATCTGGAAGGTTGAGGATGGCTCGTTAAACTCAAGTATTTATGTAGTTTTGATAGTATCAGAAAAAGGCACTTATTTTCATTCTTCCTTTTATCTTTGCCTTGTTACAAAGTTTACAACACAATCTACTCAGCTGGGTTTTCCTCAGTTTGGGGGACAGAGGTCTCACATAGATATACACGCACTTATATGACCAGCAAGGATGACCAACATAGTTGGGAGTCCTTTCCGTCTCACCAAATTGCCATTTAGTATTTTCTATATACACAGAATACATAATATGTATATAGGGTCTGGTATAAAATTGGCATTATGCTTATATATTGTTGTGTAACCTGCTTTTGTCACTTAATATGGATGTTTTCCTCTGATGATTAAGTGTTCTTTGGCAGCATGGTATTTAACGGCCACATAGTATTTCATCAGCCAGATGAACCATCATTAATTTACACACTCTATTGTTGGACATTTGTGTTTTCAATTTTTCAATATTATAAATAATGTTATGGTGAATATCCCTGTACATAAATCTCTGTGCCCAGTTCCGATCATTTTTATAAGATAGATTCCTAGGCATAAAATTGCTGGTTCAAAGAATGTGAATATTTGTAAAACTCAATATGTAATGATCATGATAATACCCTTTTTTGGACTCTCTGTGCTAGGCACTGTGCTATAAAAGTAATCTGATTTAATCCTCATAATAAATGTATAATATAAGTACTAGGAGCATTCACATTTTTTTCAGAGGAAACTGAGGCTTGTGCCCAGAAAATGGTTAATACATGACAGTGGTTGGCAGACCCAGCATTTGAGCCCAAGTCTGTCTGACTTCAAGGCTGAGATTCTTAATCACTACACTAAATTGTCACTTCCATTACTGTCAAAAGCCCCCCAATTAATACAATTAATTTCTATGAGCAATATATCAGTGTGCCTGTTTCCCTATATTATTGAGGATACTTTGATTATGGACAAAGCTGAACAGATTTTTTTCATGTTTGTTGGCCGATTGTCATGTCCTTTGCATAGAATACATGTCTGAAATCTGTCCTTTTGAGATAGACAGTCAGATGACCTGAATTGTAATCACAGATCTGTCCCTGATTAGCTATGCAATGTCAGGGGGAAAAAAATCACTGCAGAGTTTCGAGTCTCCATTTCCTCTTGTGGAAAATTAGATGGTTAAGTTCATCTCATTGGCCATCTCTAAAATTTTGTGATTCTATCCATCAGTGCACCCACCATCAGTCCTTGTCACTGGGCATTGTGGGAGGAAATAGGAGGTCACCTATTCAGTGGATCTTCATTTATATATTTAAGAAAGGGCCTCTACTCCAGCCCCTGGGAGTCTGCTGAGTCTCTCCTTCCTGCTTGAAGGTTTCTTGGTCTTTGGTTTCCCTTTCTTATCGCTTGATCCTGCTCAGATTCCTTCTCAGGTTTCTCTCCCTTTCCCCTGAAATCCCAGGTTTGCCCTTGGCCCACTGCTCTTTTAATTAGCATACTCTCAGCCACAGTGATCCAGATGGGGCTCTTTGAACATGCCGTAGTCTCTTGCCTCTGAACCCTTGAACATGTTGTTCCCTCTGCCTGGATGCTGTTTTCCCCTTTCTTTACTAAACTGAGTCCAAGTGTGTCTTCTGGAAAGCAGCCTGGCTAAAACATGATACACGGATTTGGAGTCATTCAAGGCCAGGTTCTAAATCTACCATGTTAAATGTGTGACCTTGGGTACATCACGTATCCTTCCTAACCTCTGTTTCCTCATCTGTAAAATAAGAGTATCTACCTCTTAACATTGTTGTGAGAAGAACATGAGATAATTCATGCAAAGCTTGGCCCATGATGCTGGATTTTTTGAGCTTTCATAGCACCTCATGTGCACATCCGTCAAAGCATTTAACATACTGCATTCTGAATATTCATCTTTTTATCTCCATTCATTAGCACTGTGTCTGGCACACTGTAGGCACTCTGTGGCCCATTGTTGAGGAAATAAATGAATCACATTGAAAACACCTTTAAGAAGCTTTTTTGTGGTGGTTTTGTTTCTAATTGTTACTCTGGTTTGTTTGTCTTACTAACACCCTATCAGGGATTGCTTTACAACGAAGTTAATTCCCTGAAATGGTTAGATGGTTGGGGAACAAGAATGCCCGACCCAGAGAGACAGAATAGCACCAAACGGAGGTGACAATGCATTGGAGACAAAGTTTACATCTGTGTGCTTTCACTGAGGATACTCTAAGAAGACACCCTAAGGCCCCTGCTATTGTCTCTAATTCTAGCAGAACCTTTGGCTACATTAGTTCATCATCATGGGCAAGTTCAAGTCTATTCATACTTAGAAATACCTAATGTTACCTGTTTACCCCTCAAACACCACCTCACAGAGCAAAAGAGCAAAAAAATATCTCAAACTAAATACTGTCACTAAACTTTTTTAAAAATTGCATACGTGTTTGGAAAATGGACCGCCTGGGAAGGTGGCCAGAGGCTAGAGGTAGCAGAGAAAGCAAGGATAAGTGTGTATGGGAAGAGAGAGGCCTAGCAGCTTATTGAAAATTGAGATGTCTTTGGGGGAAGAAAAATCAATATGGGCTATGAATCTTTTAGTATAGACTGATGGTGAAAAGCCTCACAACAGTGGTTTGTTTGTTTTTCAGGATTTAAAAATAATTATCAATGCACATTAGCTGGTGTTTCTCTAAAAAAGAAGAAAAACCTCACAAGTACCGTATTTCAAAAAGATTTAAAAATAGCAAAATTGCCTCCCATGTGCAAATCGATGCCTGGTTCCTCCCTAAAGTGCTACACAGGTTTATCATCAGTTCTGAGAGCCTCAGACACAGGGTTCTCATTAAGATCGGCTCTGGCACTCACTAAGAGTAACTGCCTAGTCAGGTTTACAAAAACAACATCTACCTTCCCTCTAAGTCCCTCCACACTGCCCACAAACCCGATCTTTCTAATGCCTTCAGAGCTTTGAATATATTTTTTTGAATTTTGCCCTAGAAATGTAATGCTTTTTACTTATCTGTTGCCTTCCCTTCTCCCTTGTGGTTTTCATTAGGTCTTCACGGTCAGTGACCCTTCAAGACTGCAGGTTATTAATACCCTGAATGGTAACTCAAGGCATTCACATAAGCTGAACAACAAAGAGAGTATGGTGGTAGAGGCAGGTCATCCACTGAGGACATAGTACTAAATTTCTGGCTTGAGAAATTAAAGCTTGTGTTGAATCCAGGAATTACTCATGTTATAGAAAGATACAGTCCAGCCTTCCTTGCACCTACTTACGTATGTTATGAATGTACATAGAGTTACATATTCTTTTGACATTTGATCAAAGCACTTTCAAAAATATTTTTCTTTTGCTACCTTCTAGTGTTTTCCCCTCCATTTCCCCCCATTTTGCATGTTTAATTTTTAAAAGGCTAAAGAGAACTGGTGTGTTGTCAAGAGTTTGAAAGGGACAAGAGGAAATGTATATATGAACCACATCTTCTCAATACATTCATCTGTGGGTGGTCACCTAGGTTACGTCCATCTCTTGGCTATTATAAATAATGCTGCAATAAATATAGGGGTGCATATATCTTTTTCAATTTGTGTTTTCATTTTATTTGCATAAATACCCAAAGTGGGATTGCTGGTTTGTACGGTTGTTCCTTTTTTTTTAGGAACTTCCATACTCTTGATGTCACTAGCATCTACTCATCTTGAAGACCCAGGTGAAGCACAGATTCCCATTGTCCTCCCACGCATCTTTTTTGACCCAGCTTCTGGCTGGACTGTCCAGCTGCTTAAAACCATGGGTCTGCGCCAAGTCCATATGGGTTCCAATGGTAACCCCAGTGGGAGACGAAACTGTTCTCCTCCAAGGAAACAGTGTGACCTTGGGCACTGGATTCCCCCCAGACATGTTATTGATGGAAAGATTTCGTCCACTCAGGCCTCACTGCTTAAGACTCGGGTGTGGCTGAAGGCCACGTTGTACTCACCCTGTCTTGTTACTCTGACTTGGAAGTGCTGAATTTGCAGTCATCCAATGCATCTCTACTCTCTCTCCCCATACGGTTATTCCTTTTCAAAAGGTCTATCAATTCATTGGACATGCAGATTTCTACAGGTGTGTCCCATGGGACTTCTAGGCACCCTGAAACAAACCCTCTCCTAGGGCATGTTCGGGTTTCCTGCCACACAGGCACAGCACTTGGTACACTCAGTACTTTATTACAATCATCATATCTCCCCTAGATTTTAAATTCCTTTAAGAAAGTTGTATCTTATTTGTCTTTGTATCTCTCTCTCTCTCTCCCCCCACAATCTCTTCCCCAGCACCTAGCCCAGGCCTTGCATGTATTAGTTGCTTAGTAAATATTTGTTGCATGGATTGGTGAATCAACAGATGAGCATTTATCAAAGTTCAAGCAGGCTCGGCAGAGATCGGAGGAGGACACGTCGGAAATGGGGAGGGCAGAGAGCAAGGGAGCAGAATGTTTTCCTCCTTCCTCTTGCTCCCCACGATGGAAAGAAAGGAAGGAAGGAAGCTATAGATCTCTGCCTTACAGGCTTCTGTAAAAATCAATACTCTCTGTTTACAAATTATTTTCTTTCCATTTATGTATAGGTCTTGCAAAGAGAAAAGAAAGTAAAGAGGAGACAAATAGCCTGAGACTTATGGCTGGGGAGAGGTTGACATGAACTAATCAGACCTGCTGGCCAGATTTTTGGACTAGCTGACGTCCCTCCATTTTCCCAGCATCAGGTAACAAGGCTTTCACTCCACTAATGTACCCATACACTTGTCTTTAGGTCGAATATTTTAAAAAAATATACATGTGTCTGGCATAGTAGCTATTTTCCGGAGTTTTGCATTTGCACGCACAGTCGTTCTGTTCTGGTAGACACGGTTTACCACCATTATGCAATAAGTCTTTCACTTCTTCGGAAACACGCAGTCTATTTTTACAGTTCCCACTCTCTGTGGTGAATGTTAAAGTCCCAGAAGGAGATTGCAGAGAAAGTACGGATTTATGTACTAGCCACGCTCCTGCTCGGGGTTCACGGTGCACTTCCTTCCTTGTAGTTTGCAGGTGACATAGATGGTGGGAACTTATTTAACTTAATCTAAGTTTTCTAATTAGAACAAAAATCTTTGGCTCATTCAAGTGGGCATTCTTTATAGCTGAAGGCTTGGATTTCTATACAACAGAGAAAATAAATTTCTCCTCCCCACCCCTCCTTTTCTTTTGAATGTTGAAATTAAACTCTTTTCCCCACTGGCTGAAGCATTTATCCTTGAAATACTTTCAATGGCAGATTCAGAAGCCAAGCCTTCTTCTGAAAAATGGACCAAAAAAATAGGTCTCTGATGTTAAGTGTATTTGAGTTACTGTGCTGTGTTTCTTAAGCCTTGAGAAATGGAAGACCTGAAATTAAAATAATGAAATCTGAGTCCTATATGGCTTCAGTCGTCATCTGATTTACTGAGGGTGCTTACACCTTGGTCTGTGTCTTATGGTTCCCCATCTGAAGAGAGGTGGTGGATTTCAAGATAGGTAATGATCTAACATGAATTCCCAAGCACAGTAGAGTTCTTTCTCTTGTTGGGTGGAAATAGGACATATATGTTGGAAGCAGGACTGAAATTTTGACCTTAATTTTTCACAGAACTCCATAGTGCCTTCTCAAACATCGCTATGATCCTATCCACCGCAGGAAGAAGGTTTGAGGGAAATAAGGATTATCCTTGAGATTCAGGTTTTCTGCTTGTGGTTTCCAGTACTTGCGTGTGTCGCTGTTTCCGCTGACACAACATGCTGGCAATTCCTTATGCATTTTCCTGACATTCTACCACTCAGGATGGATGGGGAGGGTGCATTACAGAAGTTGTCTTATGAGGTCTGCACAACTGAGCTCTGTTTGCACTCTCCCCTCCCTTTGAAGTCTCTATACTCGTCCTTTCTCCAGCACCTGACTCAGAATTTCATAATTTAGCCCAGTGGTTTCCAATAAAAATATAATATATTAAACAAAAACCTTCAAGACTAAAGCTTTTCTGAAAGGAAGTTTTTATTGAGCCATATGCTAGCCAGGAAAAGAACCAGGTCCCAGGGCACGCAGTCTAAACCACCAGCAGCAGGGCTAGATGGCGAAGGCCGTCCTGGAGCTGAGGGGGCTCGCTTATACAATGTGTTTGGAGAAGAAAGATGTAAGTTATTTTGAAAGAATTTACGTTGGCTGTGGGTAAAGGGGGTGGGAGAAGGGGAAGCAGGGCAAGCGTGCATAGTCCGTAAGGAAGAAGTATTTACTGCATTCTGATTGGTTGTGGCCAACAGTCCACAAAGTTCATGCGTAAGCAAGATAAGGTCAGCTATTCTCTCTAGATAAGAGCTGAAACAGCCACTTGGACGTTAATTCACAGTTTCAACGTACATTCAGGAATGTGAGCAGTCTTGTTGGTTTGGGCCCTTGACTCTGCTGATTGGCCTTGCTTGTCTCTCTCTCCCACTCTCCCGCCCACTGGAACTTAACTGAAGACGTCTCAGAATTTATCTCTTGTCAGATGTGTGCCACATAGGTAATTTGAAATTTTCTAGTAGCCATCTTAGAAACAGTAATGAGAAACAGGTGAAATTAATTTTAATAACATTTAATACGATATCCAAATGATTGTCATTTCCATGTGTAATCAACATATACATGTGAATGTGTTTTACATTATCTTTTTTACATCAAGTCTTGGAACTCCAGTGTGTATTTTACCCTCATGGCACATCTCAATTCAGACATTTCAAGGGTGGGGTAGCTGCAGGTGACTAGTGGCTACCTTATTGGACAGCGTAGATATAGAGTATTCCCGCCCTGCAGAAAGGTCTATTGGACAGGACCTATCTAGCCCATTCATGAGGGGTTTTATCTAGCAGCGTGTCTCTCTGAAGAAGGCATCATCTGTCATCTTCATTGTCTAAAGAGCCCTAGGCAGTGTCTTCCCAGTCAGCAGAATAACAAGAAAGTCCATTTCTGACTATTTGGACCTATTTTTCCTCTGGGCTCAAACTATATTACCATCCCCCCATAAGCAAAGGAAAACGCCGTCAAATGCTCTCAGCCTGCCTCAGCTTAGCTGCTCCCTGGAGCACTGGTGTGGCCTCAATGTTACTCCCTCAGAAAACTTTCTCACTGGTGTAAAAATGAATTTACAGGTCATACCTTAAAGCTTCCAATACTCCTTTTAAAAAGGCCCACCTTCCATGTACCTTCAAACCTGCTCAGGGAAGTGGTGGGCTTGTAAATATTTAATCATTCACTCTAAGGAAGAAGCCCTGACTTGTAGCATTTGCCACCTTCTGGGGTATAAACGCTCCCACTATGGTCAGTGATTTCAAGCTACCAGCGTGGCCCCTCTGAACATGAACTTGGGTAGAGGTGCCCATAATCTGATAGGAGATGGTGTCAACACATCACTGGAACTAGGGAGGTATATGTGCCCCCCATTTTCAGGAACCTATGGAATATATATCACAGAATATCCTTCACATGCAAAGCAAAAGTGTCCAGAGTTCTCAATGTGCTGCGTAAAGGTGAGATTTTAAGCATCGTTGTGTTTATTAAGAAGGCTGACAAGTTAGATTAACAAAATATATAGAACATTATATATAGGGGAGGGCAAAAGTAGGTTTACAGCCCGGCCGGGCATGGCTCAGCGGTTGAGCGTTGACTTAGGATCCAGGCGATTGGGGTTCGATTCCCGGTCAGGGCACATGCCCGGATTGCGGGCTCGATCAATGACTCATCATTGATGTTTCTATCTCTGTCTCTCCCTTCCTCTCTCTGAAATCAATAAATATATATTAAAAAAAAAAAAAAGTAGGTTTACAGTTGTTGGTATGGGAAAACACATGCAGGTTATGATGACAGGATTTTACAAGCATAAGCTCCGTATTTTGCGCATTCACAACTGTTAACCTCCTTTTGCCCACCCCTGTATTTATCATGCTTATAGTTCATGTCTATACACTTAATTTATAGTACAGATCTAATCAATTTATTCCGTTTAAATGTAGCTGTGATAAGCGAGATAAGTCAGACAGAGAAAGACAACTACTGTATGATATCATTTACATGTGGGATCTAAAAAAGGTAAGCCGGTAAAAGAGAATAGAATGGTGGTTACCAGGGGATGAGGCGGGGCAGGGATAAGAGTGATAGTGGTTAAAGCATTTAACTTGTAATGAGGGGTAAATAAGCCACAGAGATCTAACGCACAGCATAATGAATAGAGATAATAATACTGCACTATAATTATGTAATATGATAAATATCGCGGCATCAACAATCACGTTGCAGTAGATAAATGTACCCAGCGCTAACATGTTACGTGTCAAATTTGTTCAATTAAAAAAAAGAAAGGTAGCTGAAAGTGAAATCTGCTTTCATTAGCACTATTTTATTCTGATCAGATGACAACTCTACTACCCATTGTTCCATAAAAAGAAACAACATCAAATACATACATAGCTTGAGAATTCATCTGAATTTCTCATTGGCTCATTCTCCCAGGAAAGAAAAAAAGTGTGCGCTTCGTGGAGCTGAAAAAATGGTGGAGAAGCAAGATAGTCAGTTTTGGATATGAGATGATAAATGGGAGCCTGAACTACCTCTAACAAACCATAAGATCTTGGGCAAACCTTTAAAACTACTCAGAGCCTCAGTTTCCTCATCTATAAAATTAGGGGTTGAACTAAGTCAGCGTTTTCCAAGTGTTAGTCATTCTTATATATGACCATTAATATTTTTGTCATTTTAAAAAATCCTCACTCGAGGATATGTTTTTATTGATTTGAGGGAGAGAGGAAGGGGAGAAAGAGAGAGAGAGAGAGAGAGAGAGAGAGAAAAACATCGATGTGAGAGAGAAACATTGATCGAACCTACAACCTAGGTATGTGCCTTGACTGGGAATCAAACCTGCAACCTTTTGGTGCACAGAACAATGCTCCAACCAACTGGGCCACCTGGCCAGGCCTATTTATATGCCACCTGCACTATTATTTTCTCAACATTTTTCTTTAATCAACTCATCTCTTTTTACTTAAGTACTGAGACTTTTCTTAAGTAAAACATTTATGAAATCATAGCTTCAATAGGCTAGTTATGTTTTTTTTGGATACACATTGATATACAAACATAACTGTCATTTTAACTAATGTATGTGTAATTCCTAAAACTGTATATCCCACGTGGCTATCATTCATGGATGAGATGATCTTTGTGGGCCCACGGTGTTATTGCTTTGAGAGCTGTCACAATTTCAGCCAGTTCAGTGCTTGCTGCGGAAATTTCAGGATTGATTCACATTACAGTGACACTTATCAATCAAGAAGAGGAGTGAAACTGATGGGTCATCTAGCCATTCTGTTGTCCAGGTCTCTCATTACAGATAAACATGGTTTGAGTCTTCTGTGCTGAAATGTATTTGCTCCTATACCAATATAACTTTCTTGTTCCATCAAGCAGCAGAAAAATCTGGTCAAAAATGTAAATGAACGCATTTTGCATATAATATTTTGTCTTTTACTATTAAGCTCCATAAATAGGTTGAAATCTGCATATAAATCACTTATATTTGCCAGTCGTCTCTATGGGGGTTGCAGCAATGGTACTTTAAATATCATGTGAAATGTTAAGTGATTGCTGGGCATGAGAGAACTATGAAATTGTATTTATTAAAAAAAATTAGGAGTTATAAAGCAGGACTTTCTTTAGAGTTGATGTGGCTTAAATAATTTCAACCAGATGAACCGTTGTCAACAATTTGCATTTAAAATATAATTAATTATGTTCGTCTGCCTGCTGTTATACTAGGAAATTAAGATACTATACATGTTTGTAATAGGAAATTTCTCAATTGTCTTTTTTAATCCACCATGAAGCTGCACATTTATTTCCACAGGAGGAAAGAAAAACATATTATGTCGCTAACGTAATACCTGTCTTTTCTAGGATTAAGAATCAGTGGATGGTTTGTGGAATTGGTGATTTCTATTCTCAAATGAAAACCAGATGGGCCAAACTGACAGCATAAACAGTTGAGGGGGAAAATTGGCAGAAAAAAAGTCACATTTGATTATTACATTTGTTTTTACACATCCTCTTATTTAATGAGATAGTCAGAAAGTTGGTTTGTAAGAGATTGTAACTCCTGAGTTACAATAAAAGTTCAGACTTTTATTTTAACCCAATAAAAGTTCAGACTCTATTCCGTTAGGGAATTATTAGGTAACAATATGATAATCAAGTAGTTCTTTTTATTAGAAATAGGAAATTCTTGCCCACAAAAACAACTTCACGAAATGTTTATGCCTTTGTTCAATTTAATGTATAAAAATCAGTTTACATATATGTTTATATTAAAAAATAACAAATTTAATGTATGCCCTCTATTATTAGCAATACCTATGTAATTACTAACCATACACTTTAGTAATATTTTGTGTTTTAGCATAAATGCAAGAAACTAATTATAAACTAGAGAGTAGAAACAGTTATGTTAATCATTCGATATTTTAGAGAACATGGTACTGAAAACATAATGCATAGTTTTCATTTAATCTGGGCAGTTTGTCTAAAACCCCAGATTCATTGGCTCATACATGCATTCAGGAGAGAGGAGTAGCGTCAGTGGGATTGGTGAGGTCTGTGGGGACAGATTCACCAGGAGGTTCATAATCTAGGTTAACAGTTTCCAATATGGCCCAAGGGTAGCTAGGGCTGGGATCAAGGAGAACCTCATGGACACAGTGGATTTTGGATTTTATTCTTAGTGAGCTGGAAGGACTTTGGAGATTCTTCATCAGGAAAGTGACAAGATCTGATTTATGTTTTTCAAAGATCTCTCTGCTGGGCGGCTAAGACTCTTGATGCTAAGGAAGGAGACATGTGGGAGATTATTGTCATAGCCCCAATGAGAGACTGGGTGATTGCTGGCAAGGTCATGAGAAATGGTTAGATTCTGGATCTGTTTCGAGGTCCAGCAGCCAGGGCATAGTTTTAGATCAGATGTGGTGGTGGTTGCTGGGGATATGGACAACTAAAAGGCATGATTGGTACCCTTCTGGAGCTTTTATTGTAGTCAGCGTATTAGACCTTAATCAAACAATCATTCACATAATGTAAAGTTCTGACTGTTTAAGTGCTCTGAGGAAAAACAAACCCAGGACTTCTTGGGTGTATAGGGAATCTGATGGGGTCAGGGAATGGGGTGTCATCAAGGTAAACAAACGTCCCCTTGGATCCAAGGATCCACATGCCCTGGCAAGGTAGGGGGAGTGGTGGAGAGTAAATATGCCCTGGTGATGGGGGGAAATGTCTTGGAGGATCCAATAGAAGGCCAGGGAGAGATATTAGGGGAAACTTGAGGAGATAAGCCTATGTGATAGAGTGGTTAAACTTCTGAGTTATATGAATTGGGAGATGGAGGCCAAAATGGAAGTTGAGATGACATAACTATTGAAATCATTTCATTATTAGCCTAATAAGGGCCCAGAAGTGGAAGATGGGAGTAGGAGAGGTGAGACTCAGTTTTTACCATTGATAAATCATCGATATCTTTGTATCAATTCTGTATTGCTATTAATTTCATTGAGACAGTTTACTTGTATAAAAAACATTTAAAGAAAAAAATAATGTAAAAGTGAAGACATTTTAAAAAGGTTTTTGTTTGCCTGATACTTTTAGAGAGTCATTCCAAGAAGATGCATACTGGAGGGTGCATTGGGTTAACTTTGAAGCCCCATTTCCTGACCTTGGGTTTGTGCTGTGGGCTGATTTGACTTCTTGATCTGCCATGTCTTTGAGCTCTGTTTTTCTTTGCTTTTATCTAAAAAAATTGAAGTGAAATTCACATTACATAAAATTAACCGTTTTAAACCAAACAATTAGTGGCATTTAGTACATTCACAATGTTGTGCAACCACTCTATCTAGTTTAGAAATATTTTCATCTCTCCAAAATAAAACCCCATACCCATTTAAGCAGCTGCTCTTCATTTCCCACTTCTCTCAGACCCTGGAAACCACTAATGTACTTTCTGTCTCTAGGGATTTACCTATTCTGGATTCTTCATGTAAATGGAATTAATGGAACTTTATAAAATGCTTTTGCTATATCAATTAAAACTATTATTCTGTGACTTTAATCTTTTATTCTGTTAATGTAGAGAATTACATTAATTGATTTTTAAATGCTAAACTAATCTTATATTCCTGAATAAACTCAACTTGTCCATTATATGTATCACATTTTTACACATCACTGGAGTCAGTTTATTATTATTTTGTTTAGTATTTTTGTATCTATGCTTGTAAGTAAGGTTTTTCCTCAAATTTTGTTTTCTTATAATGTACTTTTCATGTTTTGGTATTAAGATTATTTTGGATTTTTAAAGTATTGTTGGAAAATATTTTCTTCTTTTTTCTGGAAGCCATTGAAGCAAGATAGTGTTGGCATTTTCTTAAATATTTTGTAGACTTCCCCATGGAAACCAACTGCATCTGGAATTTTCTTTGTGGGAAACAAATTCAATTGCTAGAACAGATATAGGACTCTTCAGGTTTTCTGTTTCTTCATATGTCAGTTTTGGTAAATTTTGTTTTTCAACAAATTTGTGTATTTTAAATTTTTAATCTATTGGCATAATATCTCTTATCCTTTAAAAGACGGCATTGAAAAGACAGCATCATACAAACTCCATATATTTTCCAGCATCAACTGTACAAATAATGGTTTCTTTCCTTTTGCCTGTAAAAAAGAACGTATATGCTTAGGTTTCTGAGTATTTAATATCTATTTATTATTTATAAGGCCTATAAAAATTCTGCCTCTTCAAAATATTTGTAATTTTTGCTTCCTTCCTATTTTTTTCTTGATCAGTATTTCCAGGGCTTTATAAAAATTGTTGGACTTTTTAAAAACCAACGCTTTAAGCTTAGTTGATTCTATCATGTTTGTTTCCATCTAATTAATTTCTGCTCTTATTTATGTTACTTCTCTCCTCCTTTCTTTGAGTCTATTTTGCTATTCTTTCCCTAACTTATGAGATGATTGCTTATCAAATTGATTTTTAGCCATTTTATTTTTCCAAATTTATGCATATAAGGATAAAATTTCCCGATAAACGCTGCTTTAGCTGTATATTACAAGCTTTGATATGTGTTTTCATTATTATTCACTTCAAAATATTTTCCCTTTTGCATTTTTTACCTTGTACTAATTAAGAACTATGCGATTTAATATTCAAATATTTTGGAGTGCTCTAGTTTATGATTATTATCATTAACTTCTATTTAATCCATTTGCAGTCTGTGAATACTCTGTACGATTTTATTTTTGTTGTTGTTAATCCTTACCCAAGAATATTTTTTGCCATTGATTTTTTTTTTTTTTTTTTTTGAGAGAGTAGAAGTAAGGAATGGAGGGAGAGAAAGAGAGAGAGAAACATCAATGTGAGAGAGACACATCAATTGTCTCCCCAGTGTGTCCAGACTGGGGCCGGGGATCGAACCTGCAACCCAGGTACAAGCCTTGACTAGGAATCGAAACTGAGACCCTTCAGGGCAAGGCTGATGCTCTAACCATGGAGCCACACTGGTCAGGGACGATTTTGTTTTAAATTTGTGCTCCAACATATAGACACTTCTGGTATATTCCTCCTATGCATTTGATAAGAATGTGTATTCTATAGTTGTTGGATAAATTGTTCTACTTATGTTCACTAAGTTTCTTAATTCATGCTGTTCAATTAATTTATAATCTAACTGAATTTTTGTTTGCTGCTCTGTTAGTTAATGAGGAGAGTATTTAAAATTTTTCATTATGTTTATGAGCTTATCTAATTCTCCTTCAATTTTGTCGTATAGAGATATACAACTAAATAGCCCTCATTATCACCATTAATGCTTCTTGCTTTAAAGTCTACTTTGATATTAGTATAGCTATATTAGTTTTCTTCTCATTGTTTTTGCATAATGTATATTTTTTCATAGTTTTACTTTCAACTATTCTCTGTCCTTTTGCTTAAGATGTGACTGGTGTAAGTAGTGTGTTGTAGTTTTAATCTAGTCTGAAAATTTTATTCTCTCAATGGAACATTTAGTCAATTTACATTTAATGTAATTGCTGACATATTTGGATTTAAATCTACCATCTTGCCATTTGTTTTTTATTTATTTTACATGTTATATGTTTCCTTTTCTTTCTTTGTCTTCTTTTTTTATTTTTTATACTCACCCAAGGATATGTTTATTGATTTTAGAGAGAAGAGGGAGGAAGGAAGGGAGAGAGAGAGAGAACATCAACGCTTCCCATACTTGCCCCAACTGGAGATCAAAACCACAACCTAGGTATGTGCCCTTCCCAGGCATCAAACCCAAAAAATTTGGGCGTACAGGATGACACTCCAACCAACTGAGCCACCTAGTCAGGGCACAACATGCATTCTGGACTTATTTAAAGAAAAATATAATTGTTACTTTAACTTATTTGAATATCTTAAAACTTAAAACACATTAACCATTAACTCCATTTAACCTTCACATTTTGGGCTACTGTTGCCATGTACATTGAATATATATCAAGCCCCACATTATTATTATTCCTTTATACAGTAAATATTTAAATTTATGCACATGTTTATCCTTCATTCTTTCTTGCAAATACCATCTAGGATCATATTTCTTTTCCTAAAAACCTTTCTTTCCTATTTTCATTCGAACAGATTTGCTGCAAAAAAATTTTTTTTTAAATCTGTTTTTTTGACTGAAAGTGTTTCTCTTTTACATTTATTTCTGAGGAATACTTTTGCTGGCTATAGAATTCTAGGTTGGCAGCCTTTTTCTTTCAGCACTTGAAAGATATAAGTCCACTGTCTTCTGGATTCCATTTTCATTGAGAAGTCAGATGTAAATCTTATAGTATTGCTTCCTTGAAGCCAATATATATATTTCTTCTGGATACTTTAAGGTTCCATCTTTGTCTTTAATTACTATTAAGCATATGCATATATGTACATAATGCTTGGGTGTTCATAGCACTTTTTGAACCTCTGCAACCACTAACATCTCTGCTTACCTTCTCATTCTCTCAGCCACTTTCCACTCCAAATATCGGGCTTACCTCTCTTGGGTTTTCTCTTATTCAGATATTGATTGTACATATTATCTCTGCTTTTATATTTACATAGCTTCTTCAGAGTTTTTGATGTGTGTGTGTTTTAATGTTCTCTCTAGATTTTCTAACTTTTCTCATAAGGAGCATTAGTGTAAAACACCTCATTAGTCACTGCTAGAAGTTTTGATTAATCTTTTACCATTGAATATCCACATGTGTTCTAAGTGACCATAAACTTGTTTGCAGTCATCCAAACTTAGAGAAACAGATAGGTAGATGGTTTGATAGGGAGCAAAGTAAAGACGTCACGGACTGATTTGAAACAAACTTCAAGAATTTTATTTTATATTTTTTGAGTTAGTATAATGCTCTAGATGGTGATAAAGTGTAATATAATCATGTGTGGGGGAAGAGAAGCCATTGGAGTTGATGTGTGAAGATAAATAGTAAGGTTAGGATTCAGACAGGTTACCCCTGGGATGACTGCAGAGGATGCAGTGACGTGATGGAGAGGGAGACTGAACTGTCTTTGATGACTATGGAGATCAAATAGGAATTACACTGATTATGTCACGATCCTCTCTATTTATGAAGTGCCTCTACTCCGCTAGCCTCTGTACCAATAAATGACAGACATGAGGAGTGGTAAGAGGCCACATGATTGGATGGCATGAGTTTCATAGAGGGACAGAAGACCACGACGTGAAGGTACACCTGGAGAAGCGATGACTTGAGAAGCTTAGAGGATACCAGGTCCTCCTTGCGCTCACCCCACCTTCGGCTCCCTGCCCTGTCCTGTGTCAGTCTTGCGAGAATAAACAACTTCTGTTTGAGATTCCTATAAAGAACATCCATGTCCTCTGAAGAGAGCAGATTCCAGTTATAATTAGGAAGTGCAGGGAATATTTTGTGAGGTGATGGATTATGTTAGGAAATTTGCTTAGCGTTTAGCAGAGGCTCCAAAGGATGAAATAGGGGGCTTGGGAGAGAGAGAAGAGTGCCCGTGAACACACTCCCATGCCATTCACAGAGTGTAATGATGAAGTTAGGGCTGAGATATTCCAGCGATCAGTCCCGAGACCCGTGATGTTTATTCATGACAGTGTGAGAGTAAATTGAAAAATGGTTGCTGACAACACAGCATCCTTCAGATAACTTAGAGCCAAAGAGAGCTACAGATGGCCCTAACCCAGTTAGGAAATGAGTAATACAATAACAGGCATAGGTTTTATACATTATGTACATGGATGAGAATATCTTGGAGTAGAATGATTTACTGTTTGACTTAAATTGCTATAAAAATAACCCCTTAAAGAAAAAGATGCATGATAGCATTTGGCATGATGTACTGCTATGATATTATATGACATACACAGGGGAGAGCAAAAGTAGGTTAATAATAATAATAAATACAATAATTAATACATAATAACACAAGAATAAACTCTGTTTTGTGCACTCATAACTATAAGCCTACTTTTGCCTACCCCTGTGTATTTGAAGGCAAGTAACAGACCAAGCTAAAAAGAGGAACAGTATTAAAATCATTCTGAATTCCATCGGACAAATAGATAATATTTCCATCTCTAGAAAGTAATAAATAGGAAAACCAAGAAAGAACAAGACAACGGAGAGACTATGATGACAGAGAGAGGAAAAGCTTTGAAAGGTTATTGTTAAAAGAAGATATAGCCTAGAGCAAGAGGCATGTCTGGAAAAAGCAATCACTTTTTAGGAAGCTGCTGGTGCCTGGAATCCTACTCAAGTGGACATTCTCAGGCTTGAGACCATCACCTTGCCTTTGAGATGCCAGGGGCTGACATGGCATTTCTAGAACAAATGTGGCTCATACTGCAGAAAAATATGAAGTGTACATCATTGTTACATTTCCCCCCACCTTTGTGTATTGCCGAGTTGGTAATTTTCATGGTAATAAGTTCTTGGCTGAGTGTGGACACAGGGATAGCATATAAAGCCTTTTGTAATAACATTTTACAACCAGCATATTCTTTGGTTTGTTTTTTTTTTAGACCAGGCTTTATCTTTTCTTCTTAGGAATCCTGTGCCCCGCCCCCCACCCCATGTAAGTTATCTTTAAATAATAGAATCCTTTTTCTTACTAGTATGCACTGCTTATAATGATTTCAGTGAAACATTTAGGTCATTTGGAGCACAGAACTATTTTGTGATTCACATCATTACAAAATACTTCCCATTAAGATGATGCACATGCTGAACTGGAGTTAATGAACCTACATTCTGGCAGGATAATTCAAACTTTAAGGGTGATATTAACTTAAATGAAATAAGAAAGGGAAGAAAAATCAGGTTCATTGTACACCAGAGATCATGATCTTTATCCTCAGTTCATAAAAGCTTATCTATTGCTCAGTTACTCTCAGACCATTATGAGAGTGGTTGTAGAGCACATATATGTTTATAATTAAGTACCCCTCTGTGGCTATAAAAGGACTGCCTGTGTTTCCACAGGGAGTGCATGTGGAACTTGATTCATAAGCTTGTGTGAGAGAGTGGGGACCTTTAACCTTTACGGAAGGCTGCATGGAAATGTGTGGCATATCCCCACTTACTCTGCAAAGCAAGGGTCAGTGGAGCACTGTAGCCCATGGCCAAATCCAACCCACTGCTGGTTTTGTCAATAAAGTTTTATTGGAACACAGTCACACCACTGCATTTACATATTGCCTGTGGCTGTTTTAACCCTGTAACAGCCGAGCTGAGCAGTTGCAACAGAAATTAGATGGCCCAGAAAGCCCGAAATATTTACTTTCTGGGTCTTTAAAAAAAAAGGTTTGCTGGCTCTCAACCTAAAGATAAACCTTTGTTCCGTACCTGCTGACCACATACAGAATTGCAAAATGAGTAAAACCCCCATTAAATGAACCAAATATTATTTCAGAGTGCAACATTTACATTACATACAGCGTCAAGGCTCCAGGATCCCCTGACCTACTTAGGAATCTGTCCTCTTGAAAGACTATACTTTTTATGTTAAACTCTTCTGTTGTCAAAAATTAAACTAATTAATTAAAACAATAGCTACCAGTTTTTTAAACCCTCCTGAAACACACTGTCTCGTGTTCCCCTGCTGGCTCTCTGAGGCAGCTGTTAACTATCAAATACTATTTCTAGAACTGTGCTGACATCAGTCGACGATCATACACAAAGCTGTTTGGCAGAACATGCACTGTGCAAGTTGAGGTTGTTAAAATGAAACAGCTCTGTTAAAATTAACTCTATTCACATCACAGAGAAAATATCTAAGTTTGCCAAATCAAATCCTTCCTACATCAGTGGGGAAGAGCCATTTTCCAACCTCTAAAAAGGTAATTCAGGCACAGGAGGGGGAAAAAAAAGAACCCTCCAAAATTAAAATGATAAAACAAAAATTTGCTTGACAGCAAAAGTACTTCCAAATGTATGAAATTGAATCCAAAACGGAGCCTGCAACAAATTTAACTGACAAGAAAGTCTGCATAATGGACCTGGTTTTATTATTAATGCTAATATGGGTACATTTTTGTTCTATTGTGCTGATGGCAAGAAGATAAATGGCCACCAAAGGCACTAAAATATCTGCACTCTGTGGAGACCCTGGTTGGACCAGAACACAAGCACTTACTCTTCACTTGTGAGAAAAACATTTTTAAAGGAAGAAATATTGTCAAGGCCATGGCAGAACCAGGTGTAGCTTTGAAATAGAATTTTATAAAATAACTAAATGCGATATTTAAAAAGCTTTCTTTTTTGAAATTTGAAATTATGTAGACATAATTTTATCAAAATGATAAACATATTTCTTACAGGATTTTTAATTAGTACTTCTTTAAAATGAATAATTAGCCTCACATAGTGGTTAAAGTTTACATTCAGGGCATCCAAGCCAAATGGTGTAAATCTGCCAGCTCACCTCTCCCTGAAAATCAATATTGAAAGTCCTCTCGTGCCCTGAACCCAGGTCACATTGGAGGCTGAGACAGGGTCTGTGAGAGAGAGAGATGGGGCCTGTGCCCAACAATAGCTCATCATTTTCAGGTTCGTGAGACAAGGATTGAGGATCCACAGTTGTTTGCAGTCGAGAGAGCCAAGAGTCTGGGAACCAGGGAGTTCAAGCCAAAGCCAGAGTGTGTCAAGCCAGTAAATCAGTTAATCTGAGAAGGAGCAATTGGGTTTTGGAGATCAAGACTAGCAGAAGGTCAGAAACTTTGGGAGGTTAGTAACAGCAAGGAAACAGAATAGGAATGTCAGCCCTTGAGCTAACATCTTTTTGTGTTTGCTTTTATGGGTCTTGTTTATACTCTTCCGCTGTTGCATGCAGAGTAGTGGTTACAGCTACTCCGAGAGTGAAACTACTCTGGATAAACCTTGATCCTGGCTGCAGCCAGCCTTTAATTACAAGAAGGCTGTTGCAGACCTTGGTGCTGTGGAGATTATTTAAATAGCAATGGCACCTGCGCTGTGAGCCTGTGCTGATGATACCAAATTCTCTCACCACTTGCCTCCTCTGTTTATTAATTTATTTAACCTTTATCTACTTTCTAGATGAATTCTATTTATAGTAGACAGAATTTTAAGATGGTCCCCAAGATCCCTCCACCCTTGGTGTACATACCCTCTATAATCTCCTCCCCTTGAGTGTGGGTTGACCAGTGGGTATAATGGGATATCACTCCTTTGATTAGGTTAGTCATCAGTTTACTGAGTTAGTCAAAAAGGAAATGATCCTGGGTGGGCCTGACCTAATCAGGCAACCCTTTGAAAGAAGGTGAAGCACCAGAGAGATAATATCCTGAAGACTTCAAGGAAAAAAACAAATGGCCATGTTGTGAGAGAAGGGAAATACTTGGTAAGGACCTCAAGGTGGCTTCTAGGAGCTGAAAACAGCCCCTTTGCCGTACAGATACAACAAAATTCTGCTAACAACCAGTGACCCTGGGAAAATATTCCAAACCTCCCAAGAGATCCCAGCCCACACCTTGATGTCAGCCTGGTGAGACCCTGAGTAGAGGACCCAATTAGGTGTACATGAGCTCCTGATCTACAGGAGCTTGTGTTAAGCAACTAAGTTTGTGGTAATTTCTTATGTAGTAATAAGAAACAAATACACTGTCCAAATACACTTTCCATCACAATGGTAACGTCCTATATTCCTGTTACCAATATGGTAGCCACTAGCCACACGGGGCTATTGAGCATTTATAAGAAGGCTAGTGCAGCTGAGGAACGGAGTTTTTTATTTTATTTAATGTTAACTAATAGTTAACATTGAATAGCCATATATGGCCCCCTCCAATAGTGCATTTCTAGATTAATGATAATGATGACAACAGTCCTTTGATTTTAAAGTTCTTGATTACAAATAGCTCTCCTCTGAGTTTCATTTTTGAAATTTAATCTTAAACAAATTCTCTATGAAGGCCATGTGAGAAGCCATGCACGATAAAGCTTCGGCTCCCTGTCATCAGCTCATTCCCTTCTCCAAACGACAGGGCTTTTGTATCAAGTTCTTTTTCAGCTGAAGTCCTTCCTCTATCAAGACACTCTTCCATTCATTCTTCACCAGTGTAATACTGATTTAATATTTAGGTATCAGTCCAAATGTCACTATCTTAGAGAATTTCCTGATGCTTTGCATCAGTCAGCTATTGCTGTGTAACAAGCTATGACAAAATCCAAGGGCTCCAAAAATCATTTTTTACTGTAGTTCATGCACCTATGGGTCATCTGAATCATCTCATATAAACTAGGCTCACACATGTGAGCTGGAGGCTCTGCTTTAAACTGGGATTGACTAGAAGACATCAGCAGGGTCAGGTCACTCTGGGTGTCTCCCTTGTTTCTGGGACCAGCAGCCTAGCCTGGCCATGTTCTTCTCATGGCAATGGCTGAAGTCTAAGGATGAGCAGTATACTCTGCTTCTTTTGTGGGAGGAACTGCAACACTCATATGGCAAAGGGCTTGGATACTGGGAAGAGTGAAGAATTTTGGTCAGTGATGGAATCTTTCGTATTTCTTCATTTAAATTGGATCTCTTATTCTTAATATCTCATAGGAAAGACTTTTCTTTCAAGGCACTTGTACTTGGTAATTGTATATTTATTTATGAGATGATTTGTTTACTGACAGTCTCCCCCATAACGCTGTGAGCTCAATGAGGTCAGAAATCACATTTATTTTATTCACTTCTGTGTCACTGGAACTTATGACACTCCATTATTTATTGAATAAATGAATAAACAAATTGTCTGGAGAACATTTTAAAAGCTAAATATGTTTTGATAAACAGGATCTAAGAACAGATAGTTAAAGGTTGCACAAAATTTGCTAGCTATTATCAGAGCATGAAGAAGTATCATTTAACAAATTGATTTATGAATTCAAGAAAAGCAGTCGAAAAATAGGACAGTGTGTGTATGTCTGTATATGTGTGTATAAGAAATTTATATGTGTATGTATGAATATATAAAGGCAAGAGAAGGAAGGAAGGAAGGAAGGAAGGAAGGAAGGAAGGAAGGAAGGAAGGAAGGAAGGAAGGAAGGAAGGGAGGGAGGGAGGGAGGGAGGGAGGGAGGGAGGGAAGGAGGGAGGGAGGGAAAGATTTACAGGTGTTAGCAATCATAGACCAAGTAGTTGTGCAGTTGCCTTTCCAGAGGCAACTGATGACAAAGAGTCCTAAGACCCGTAAAGTCCACTTTTTATTTGCAGCCATATCAGAAGTTCTAATAGACTCTCTTTTTTCTCTTTACCCCATGGGCTAGACAGACTCTCAAAAATTCATAAAGTTCCTCCATCTCTTATCTCCATACTCCAATTTTTAAAATTGATTTTAGAGATAGGAAGGGAGAGAGAAAGAGAAACATTGATGTGAGAGAGAAACATTGATCAGCTGCCTCCTATATGCTCCCCAATGGGGGATTAAACCCTCCTCCTGAGCATGTGCCCTGACCTGGAATTGAACCCGCTACCTTTTGGTGTATGGAATGAGGCTCCAACCAACTGAGCCACACCAGCCAGGGCAATTATTTTATTATTTTATTATTTTATTTTTATGGAAATTCATAAAAGGCATATGGAAAGGATCCCTAAAATATAGCTGCCCTTGCTTAGATGCTGTGTTTCTGGGATGAACATGGGACCATCTCTGATTTTCACTTGAACCATACAGAATTTCAAACACAACACACATTTTTGGTTTGAAGTCAATCTAGTCAGTCTTAGATTCCAGTAAATATTTCATATGTTTCTTCATTTTACTTGCATGCATGATGTATGTGTGTATACATGTCCTTTTCCATCAGAATAACAAACAGCTGCAGGGTGTTAATGACATTACTTTCTTTGGTGCAAGCAGCATCTTGAACTCTGAATCACTGCCAACAATCTAATCGTAGTGATGTGAGCCAGTAGAGTGCAGGGCTTCTAACTGCCTTAAAGTCAGTGTCTTTTAAAAGTTGTGCATTTGTCTATGGCATGAGAAAGCGATCCAGATTCATTATTTTTGCATGTAGCTGTCCAATTTTCCCAACACCATTTATTGAAGAGACTGTCTTTACCCCATTGTATATTCTTGCCTCCTTCAAAATAGATTAATTGACCCTATAGGCATGGTTTTATTTCTGGGCTCTCTATTCTGTTCCATTGATCTATATGTTTGTTTTTATGCCAGTGCCATGCTGTTTTGTTTACTATTGTCTTGCAGTATAGTTTGATATCAGGTAGTGTGATACCTCCAACTTTGTTCTTCTTTCTCAAGATTGCCTTGGCTATTTGGGGTCTTTTGTGGCTCCATATAAATTTTAGGATTATTTGTTTAGTTCTGTGAAAAATACCATTAGTATTTTGATAGGGATTACCTTGGATGATATGAACATTTAATGTTAGTTCTTCCCATCCATAAGCACAGTAATCCTTCCATTAATTTGTATCTTCTTCACTTCCTTTCTTCAGTGTCTTATTATTTTCTAAGTACAGGTATTTATAAAGTCCCTGCATCTCTTATCACCATACTCCAATTATTTTGTTATTTGGGAATTCTGAGCAATGTTCTCAGCAGTGTTTTGTTTTTTACCTCCTTGGTTAAATTTATTCTTGTGTATTTTATTATTTTCGATGCAATTGTACATGGGAATGTTTTCTTAATTTCTCTTTCTGATAGTTTGTTATTGGTGTATAAAAATGCAACTGATTTCTGAATATTTATTTCTGCTACTTTACTGAATTCATTTACTAGTCCTAATAGTTCTTTTTTGGTGGAATCTTTAGGATTCTCTCTATACAGTATCATATCAACTGCAAATAATGACAGTTTTGCTTCTTCCTCTCTGATGGGGATTGGCTATTTATATTGCTCTAAAAGCATGCAGAATCACATATTGAGCACCTACTATCTTACACTGGAAACGCTAAGATGGATGAAATGGTCCCCATCTTCCTGGGGTACACAGTCTAGTATGTGAGGCATATGTGTGTAAACAAATGACTCCAAAGAATGTGTACAAAGTTGGTGGGCACTTGTAAGATGAATTGATTCACCTTGCCTGGGGGGCACTCTGAGAGGGAGGGAGGTGACACTTAAGCTTAGGATATGTAGGAATTTGACAAGTGGGTAAAAGGCAAACAAGGTAAGAGACAAAGTCAGAGAGATATCAGGGTCCAGACCACAAAGGACCTACTTTGTTACAAGAAGTCTATGAGTTTTACACCCTAGGACAGAGGTTCTCTAAGTGTGGTACCCAGACCAGCACCAGAACCCTCACCTGGAAATTTGTTAGAAATGCAGATCGTTAGCTCCCATGTCAGACTTCCTGAGACAGAAACCCTGGGATTGGAGCTCCATAATTCATCTTTTGATGAGTCCTCCAAATGAGTCTGATGGATGTTCAAGTGTGAGAACCACGGCTCTTGGTGATGAGGAGCCATGAATATGTTTGAGTGGGGAAGTGGCTGGATCAGCTCTAGACTTTCTGAAAGGTTTCCCTGGCTGTGATGTAGAGGGCACTTTAGAGTTGTGAGTGGAGATAGTGACCAGTGAGGGAGCTATTGAGAGCTCAGTGGAAGCTTTGATATGGAACTGGGGATCCAGAGGGAGGCTCTTGCATTTGCTCTAATTAAAATGCAGAGACCTGAAAAGCATACAGGTTATTGAGAGGCCTCACACCTCATTAATGAAATCAGTAGTGAAGGAGCCCTGCGGCCACTGAGGAATTACTACCAGGGGCTTACGAATCCAGGTACCCACCTAGACTAAACCAATCATGGAGCTCACACATATGTGCTACTGTTCCCAAGAGTATAGGGTTTTTTTTGAGTAATAATATACACATTCATTCAAAATAGATTCCAAATTCTTAGTAACTTTTTGTCATTATGTATGTTTACATCAAACACTAAAATATGGCTACCGTTCTATAGAGGATCTAGGAACTTTAGAAATATTATCAGGAACCCCCACACTCAAAAAAGTTCCCAGCCCTAGATATGGTTCCTTGAGTGCCACTTTGTTATAATTATTGATAATAGAGACCTGGCACAGCATTTGAAGTTAACACAGATGTGGAAATTTTACTATGTGTGGGTTCTCTGATATTTCTTCTTTCTTCTTGTGGGGTTGAGTTTGTAAGTTCCTCTTAGTGCTTTGTAGATGATTAGGGTGCTGGCCGCTAAGTGACGAGTCTTACATTAGAGCTTTACAGTCTAAAAAACCCCAGATCTCCCAAAGGTATGATTAGCCGAAAGATGAATTTATTTTACAATCTAATGGTAATTTCTTTTTACAAAGAAGAAATCTCTTTATTAAAACAGATAACAAATATTAAAGAGCAAAGAAGATCGCCCCACAGAGCCAATTACTAAAGAAAATATGTACCTAAGTGCATTTGCTACATTTCTCACCCATTCTTAATTCCTATCAATCATTGTTAATCTTTGTTTTATCCTGAAAGCTTTATACAAAATTTCGTTTTCAATCATTGGAGTCTTTATGCTTCCAATCAAAACTTCTGGCTGGCCCTGGCCTGGTAGCTCAGTTGGTTAGAGCGTCGCCCCAATGCACAAAGGTTGAGAGTTCAGTCTCTGGTCAGGACATGCAAAAAGCAATGAATGAATGCATAAATAAGTGGAACAACAAGTATCTCTCTCCTTCCTTCTCTGTCTGTCTCTCTCTCTCTCTTCCACCTTTCTCTCCCTGTCTAAAAATCAATAAATAAATTTTAAAAATTTTTTAAAAAGAAAGCCTCTGGCTGCTCTGGTTGGCCAGCACCATAGCATTCCCCAAAGTTCCTGGCTCTCAGAGTTACTAGGATGCAACCTGCTTGATGCAGAACCATTGTAAACAAGGCCCGAGTTTTCTCTTCCTCCAAGTGGTCATAAGGAACTTCCTCCTGGGGCCATAGGTGTGGGCTGGGAGAGAGAAGGTAGTGTGGCAGGAGTGGAAACCCAGGGAAGAGTTGGTGCTGAAGTTTGACTTCAAAGGCAGTCTCCTAGCAGAATTCTCTCTTCTATGGGACAGTCTTTTCAGTTAATGCCTTCAACTGATTTGATAATACCCACCCACATTATGAAGAGTAATCTGCTTTACTCAAAGTCTACTGATTTAAATATGAATCTTTTCTGAAAATATCTTCACAGAAATATCTAAAATAATATTTCACCAAATGTGGCCTAGCTGAGTTGACACATAATATTAAGCATCACAATGTTCTTTCTTATAGGAAAAAACCTGGCCTTCCTCCCAGCCCCTCCTCCTCTTTTCTTCCTTCTTTCACTCCCTTTTTTTCTTTCTACACATATTTCCTGAGAGTCCTCTAGATCCCCAATCCTAGAAGCCTACTGATGAAGTTGAGCTGTCTCCTTGGTAACCATCTCTAACCCAGAACGGAATACAAAGTGCTTTTGGAAGCAGACTATCCTCTTTAAAGGGATCATATATCCCTTTCCAGTTTTAAACCTTAACTTATAAGAACACAGTGCTGCTATCTCTTTTAAACAGAAAAATAACTGCTTTAAAAAGAGATTAATGACTAGCACCATTATTTAGCTGGTGGGTACACTAAGTTAGATGCTTCTGATTTAAAATGTCATGTTTGGTCAGAGATCGGCTCAGCGATTACTCTTGTTTGGCATGGAAATGAATGGTTTAAAAATATTTCAGAGGGTGACATTAAACCCACTTTAGAAAATACACTGTTTTCAAGTCATTTAGGTGGTTGAATATTTAATTAATGAAACATGTAAGTTACACTACACTTAAAAATAAATTTACTAAAGCAGATCCAAAGATGTCTTATTTTTCAAAACAAACTCGTAAAAACGTTGTAAGTCTACTGTGAATTAGTATCTTGCTCATATACTTATTTATCATGGGGGTTGCTTTTGAAGAAATGGGACTGCTACTCAAACCAGGACTGGAGGAGACCACTGAAGCTCTTTCCCTATGGAGTTGTGTGCCCAGCATTGCGTGTTGCCGTTCTGCTTACCTCATGTCTGTTCTTTCCAAATTCCCTGAAAGGGACCAGCGTCCCTCACTGGTTTCTCCCCACCCTGGGCTGCAACGATGCCTTCCACAGCATCAAAGGTTTCCCACCAAGTCCAATCACCTTCTGATCTTCATGCATTTCCCTGATTACTTCCAGAAAGGTGCCTCAGGCTATTAGAAAATTGACATTTGAGATCCCTCATGATACTGTTCCCTTGAAATCAGGTCCAGTTTTATCACTTGTACACCTTTGCCAGTCATTAATGGGTCAAAACTATTAACCAGAACACAAAATAAGTGTGGAAAAGAGAGGCCATCACAAACCAAACCGCACTTTACAAAACCCATTTAAGTAGCTCAGCACAAAGCTGATTGGTTGAGAGGACTGTAGACCCTTGGACAACACAGAGGTTGGGGCACCAACTCCGGTGCAGTCAAAAAATCTGCGTGTTAACTTTTGAATCCCCCGACACTTACCTAATAGCCTACTGTTGACCAGAAGCCTTACCTATAACATAAATAGTTGATTAACGCATATTTTGGGTATGTGTTATATACTGTATTCTTATAATGAAGTAAGCTAGAGAAGAGAAAATGTTATTAAGAAAATTATAAGGAAGAGAAAATACATTTAAGTATTTATTGAAAAATCTGCACGTAAGTGGGCCATGGAGTTCAAACTCATGTTGTTCAAGGGCCAACTGTATTTGCTTTATAATATAGTCACGCTCATTGGAGGGGAGCGCCCAGCGCGGCCTGTCATACCCGCTCTCGCTGGCTGAGAGCACATGGAAACAGACATTGCAGTAGACTAATGGATTGTGTGTGGAAATATAGAAAATTTTCCTTTAAAATTATGAATATGAAATCATTTCAGAGACAAGCAGCTTTATAACAAATTAGTGCTGCATGGGGCAATACTAAATGTAGCATATATGTATTTGAAAAATTATTTTATATTAAGTTATATCATCTTTAATGCAGACTTTTCATGACTTTAGACCTACTGTTTCCCCTATGCCAAATTAGGTCAATAATTACAAAATACGGCAATGCCTATTTTGGAACAGGAACAAGTTGACCACTTGTGCCGAATTTTTTCATCTTATGGGGTATTTTTGTCATGCTGTTATTTTGTACTTAGAAATTCCTAGTGACTCATGGCATGGCCATGATTTAATTTTTAAAATACTGTTCAGAAAAGAGAGATTCTGACTATATCAGGAGCTAGGTTAAGAAATGGAGAAAGCTTTTATTGAAACATAGATTTCTCTCTCTTTCTCTGTGATATTAAAACTATATTTGTGTTAAATACTCTTTAGTCACCTTAAATTATGTCCATATTTTATATGATCCACTTACCAAGTGGCCAAGAAACACCATCCTCTTCAAACGCAGGCACAAAATATTTGCATGCTCCACAGGCGGGTATTGGATAGAGGTAGCTGATCTTTCAAAGAGACAGCGAGCCCAGTGCCAAAGAGAGAAGTTTAGCGTGAACCAGGCTTCTCTTGGTTTACTGTAGGCAGAAAGCAGGAGTCGGATGGTGATTTTTTTGGCATGCCTGTTTCCATTACCTCTATCTTGCCCGTGAAAGATATCATTAATCAACCTCTACATTCCTTCCTGCTGAGCACAAATGTGAGCTCAAACTTTCTAAATGTAACACTCCAGGAAGGCACTATCGAATGATAGGAGTTGGCATACAAGATAAGACCTGCTCAGCATCGCTGGTATACACAGTAGGGTTTAGCATCCAAGACAGTGGTTAAAAGATAAGAAGCTGCTTATATTCTGTAATAAAGTATCCTCTATGGCCACCTGAAGATAGCATTGAGAAGTTCTGATGGGCCCGGCCGGGCGTGGCTCAGTGGTTGAGCATTGACCTAGGATCCAGGAGGTCGTGGTTTGATTCCCAGTCAGGGCACAGGCCCGGGTTGCAGGCTCGAACCTCGGTCAGGGGAGTGCGGGAGGCAGCCCATCAATGACTCTCTCATCATTGATGTTTTTCTCTCTCTCTCTCTCCCTTCCTCTCTCTGAAATCAATGGAGATACGTTTAAAAAAAAAAAAGTTCTGATGGGCCGGGGTAAAGAAGATGTATTCGTAAAGAATGGGCAGCATTAAAACCAGATAAAGGCCATTAAATCATGACAAAATTTATTTACTTATTAAATATTTATTGAACAATTACCAAGAGTATCAATATCTGAGCTTTTAGGAGTTTTCTTCCCATTTTCATGTTCTAAGTATTTTCCCATAAGTTTCCATTTTCAAATTTCTTACTATACTGTAAGCTACAGGATTTTTAAGTAATGGGATCTACTCTGAATAAAGTCACCTCTTCCCCATCCTCTCCATTCACCAGCAATTGGTGTCTCATGAATAAGTTTTACAAATCTATTTATACACCAATTTGTTCTCTGTATCTGTAGCCCTTCTAGGCATGGTGCTTGTTGCTATTGCTTTGTTTTGCTTGGTTCTTGTTTTTTAATTACAAAGAACATCTAAATTAATATTGGCCCTGCTACTCTGAAGTTCATTTGCTGTTTATTGACTTTTCAGTGTTATGAGCAAAACAACATTTATTTTCCTATCAACTGCGCTATTCATGTAATGTGACTTACTGTAGGTCTTCTTTCCTAGACTATATTGCTCCACCTTTTTTTGTATTTTTGGGCTGTTTTGTTCGCTATTTTTAAACAAAGGATTCATTCTACAAAGAAGACAGAATACAGTATTAGCTGCCATTCTTATTCATTTTAAAGGAAACAATGCCTTTTTGCAGGGATAGCTCATCTACTCAGAGGTCATTTTCCCAATAATGTCAGTCACAGAGAACACAGCTGGAGGGAAAGGCCTTTGAGGAGTTGAAGCGAACGCCATAGGTCTCACTCATTTTACTTTCACCGTCTTCCTCTGTCATTCAGGAAGGGTATCTTCCCATTTTACACACGGGCGTAATAAACCCAGTTTCTTTGCCCACAGAAGATTAGAAACCACGAATTAGAAGGGGATCCAGAGGCATCTGGAAATCCACATGATGGCTGGTGACAAAGGAGAAAATAGAGAAATACCAGACTAAGGATTCAAAAATTATAGCAACCAGGAGCCATTTCGTGTTTGGTCCAGTGGGCCTGCACACTGCCATAATCTCCACGGCCCTGGGAATCGTGTTCCTGACGACCTCTGTGAGTCCCTGAGTCTCTTTCATGTCCAATACTTCCTGCTTAAGGAGAGGAGGGTGTATAATTTACTCTAGGAGACTCCTGCCTGATGGGGGTAACCGGGTAAAGAGGAAGGGGGGCAGGCTTTGGAGCAAAACAGATCTTTGGCTTCCCACCCTGTTCTACTTCCTGTGGAACCTGACATCTCTTAGTCTCATTTTCTTTATAGAATAGAGAAAGTGAGTAATGAGAGAGTATTGATGAAGTACCTGCCTGAAAAAGGCAGGGGTGCTGGAATGCCCCAGCCCGAAGTCTCAAGTCTAAAGGCGCGAGAAGAGAGAAAATAACAGGAGCAGATGAGAGGGGTGTGACTAAGGAAAGGCAAGCTCAAGTGATGGGGGAAGGGTTTAAGCTATGAGACGACTTTGAAAGGCCACAGGACACAAGAGAAAGAAGAGGGGCTCCTCAAACCTACCTTATGGATGGGGAGGGAACTACTAAGGGCACTAGCCAGTTTGGGAAATTTTTTTTTAAACAATAGTTTAATTGCAGTCTATACATGGTGTGGAGGAACTGGGGTGCCTGCATTGGACTCGGTGTTCAAGCTGGGAAAAGGGAGAACAGGAAGCGTTTCACTTCATTTCTTCTTACTATTATTATTATTACTATTTTAATTTTCAAAATAGACTGTTTTTGAGAGCAGTTTCAAGTTCACAGCAAACAGGAGAGGAAGGTACAGGGATTTCCCACACACCCTCTGCCTCCACACCCGCACAGCCTCCCCCGTTATCAACCTCCACCGCCGGAGGGGCACAGTTGCTGCCACGGACGGACCTACACCAACATCATCACCACTCAGTCCATACTTGAAGTTAGGGTTCACTCTCGGTGGTGTACATTCTTTGGTTCCAACAAATGCATAATGAACGACATGCGTGCATCATTGTGTATCCTACAGAGTAGTTTCACTGCCCTAAAAATCCTCCGTGCTCCACCTATTCTTCCCCCTCCACCCCCATCCCCTGGCAGCCACTGTTTTTATTGCCTTTTTGAGAATGTCATATAGTTAGAATCATACAGCATGTAGCCTGTTCGGACTGGCTTATTTCACTTACTAATATGCATTTAAATTTCCCCCATGTCTTTTCGTGGCTTAATAGCTCATTTCATTTTAGCACTGAATATCACCCTCTGTCTGAATATACCACCGTGTATTTCTCCATTCACCTACTGAAGGACATCTTGGTTACCTCCAATTTTTGGTAATTATGAATAAAAGCTGATATAAACATCCATGTGCAGGTTTTTTTGTGTGCAGACGTAAGTTTTTAACGCCTTTGGATAAATACCAAGGAGAGCAATTGCTGGATCGTATGGCAAGAGCGTGTTTAGTTTTGTTAAGAAACTGCCAAGCTGTCTTCCAAAGTGGCTGCACCGTTTTGCATTCCCACCAATAGCGAATGAGAGTTCCTGGTGCTCCACGGCCTCACCGGCATTTGGTGTCTGTGCTCTAGATTTTGGCCATTCTAACAGGTGTGTAGTGGTATCTCATTGGTGTTTTAATTTGCATGATGTGAGCCAGTTTGTGACATTTTTAAGTGAAATTCAGCCCCTTTCCCCACCTTCAAATCACATAAAGTTCTTCACCATGCTATAAGGATGTTTTTTCGTTCATCCATTCACTCCGTGTTTAATAAATTTAATGTGCCTACTGCAGGTACTATGCGATTTGCTTGGTATGCAGTAGTAAAGTAACTATAGTTGTTTAAAGGCAATAATAATAATAATAGCAGGAGTGCTTCCTATTTTACCACTACCCAAATCCTGGAAAATATCAGAGCTCCCCACTGTAATACTTGGCACATGTCAGATTTGAGTTGACATTAAATTAGGTCAACATTTAGTGGTGACAGAGGGAATCAGGGTTGATGTTGAGTTGAATGTTTCCCCAAATTTAAAGAATTAACTGAACTAGGAAAGATATGGGAAGAGAGGACTTGGTCTTGAGTGGGCGATTAGCAAGCAAAAGACTTCTCTTCCACTCATCTACTGCTGGTCATTGGTGTGGCATTCGCGCCTGCAAAGACCTCGCAGATTGGCTTTAGGTCTGCAGGAGAGAAAGTCCTTTTTATCGAAAGGGTACAACGTCTTGTTTTGACAAGTGGTCTCTTGTTCACCAGCCTAACATTAGAGCAAGGCTTCATATTAAGCTAGTCTTCTACCATACCGTAATAATGTCAATAATGCAAAAGAAAATCCATCATTTATATTTTCATCAAAGCATTCATCTGAGATCATGTTTGAAAGATGGATTTGTATGTGTTGTGACTAGAGAAGATGACTTTATTTAAAAATGGTGCTTCCTACTTTAAAAACTCAATAGAATACCAAAGAAAAGGTACTTTAATTTGGAGCATAAAGAAAGGGGGGGTCAAAGTTAAATGGTTTTTCAAGTGGCCAGTCATAGCTCTGTCCAAGCATAGGGGGGGAAAAAAGGGTAGTCTTACATTATCTTAGAATTTATTTTCTTCTTTTTATTGATTTTTTTGCCTTGGCAAGTCTTGAAATTATGACTTCAGAGACCCTAGGGATTCTCGAGTGATCACCTGCTTCATTTTACTAACAGGAATTGAAGCTCAAAGAGGTTAAGTGATGCTCTGGCCACCTATTGTATTGGTAGCAGAGAGTTTACTGGACGCAGACAGGCTCAGTGGAAAGGCACAGCTGTTGCTTCTTTCTCAGAAAAGACTCTCAGGCAGAGCAACATCTGGAGCACGATATTTGGAATATCTTATATAGCTATTGAGTTTCATAAACAAGACAGAGGTACTTTCATGAAAGGAGTTATTGATCTGTCGTTGCCACCTCTTTTTATCTGCAGTACCTAGATTAGCTTTTTTTCTGCTAAATTTACTAGCGGTTAACATCAGTTTCAGCCTTTGCCTCTTTCACTTTACTGGAAGTGCGCCGCCGTGAAATGCACAGGGTTGTTCCTTTGAATCTCAGCTCCCTTCTGAACCATGTGTGTGCGTGGAAAGCTCGGTGGTCTAAGGAATTTTACTGCCCAGTTTAACAACTCAGTAAAAGGGATTTTACATTACAAGCTCCCCCCCTTTTTTTCTTCTGCATGATGAAGAAACAATTGGTCTTTTAATTTACAGCTTTCTCTTAAAAAGAAGGTTGCATCAGCTACAATAAATTTTGGATAAAAATATTTCTGCTAATTCATTTTTCATGGAGCCAACCAGTCTGCCAACAAGCTGCTTCTTTATTCGAATTCAAATTGATAGTGAAATATTTTAAAGCAATATATTGGTGACTTCTCTTCTTGTTTTAACTTGTTTGATCATTTAAAATCCAATATTGCACAGGATGTAATTATCTCTTTCAATAAATATTTGCCATGACTTTGGAGTTAAGTGGTACTATTTTAGAGGCGGAAGGTGAGCGAGAACGTGCTGAGCCAAGTAAGGGAATTCAAGATTTTCATGGGCCATGTGATGACGAAGGCCAAGAAATCTAGGAATCTTATCTAGTCCGAAGGCTTCAGATGGCATCCACATGTTAGTAATTTCCAAGTCTTTATCTATAGCCTAGTCTCTCTCTCTGGAATGCTAGATGCACGCAGCAAAGTAGGCATTTGCTATCTCCATTTGGACTATGAGTAGGCATTTCTGACTTAACACGGCCAAGCAGAATTTCCAGTTCACCCCACTGGCCTCCAAAGTAGCTTTGCTTTAGTGTCCCCAAATCAGTGGGATGGCTTTACTGTCCTCCTACTCCCTTAAGCCAGAAATCCAGGGGTTATCTGCAATTTCTCTCTCTCCTTCCCCACAAACATCTAGCTATATAACTTCAGGAGTTATCCGGAGCCTCTCCACTTTGATCGCCCTCAGCCAGGCCCTCCTTGTTCCTCCCCGGGGCCACTACAATTACAGCCCAGCTTGTTTCTCAGCTTCTAACCTCTCCTCTCTACAAACTACCTTCCACACAAAAGCTAAAGTGAGCTTTTAAAAGTATGAATCAGACCCTGTTCCTCTCCTGCTTAAAACTCTTCAGTGGCTTCTTATCACACTAGGGATAAATCTGAGCTCCTCACTCTGACTTATAAAGCTCTAAGTGGTCTGGTTCCTGACTCATTTGTTGCCTCATTTCTTTCACTTTCAACTTCCCCCATTTCACTCCAGCAACTCTGATCTTCTTTCCTTTCCTGTAACAGGCCTCTATCAATCAGGGTTCCCCAGAGGGGACCAATGGTATATTTATATTTATATCCATAAAGAGGTTTATTATAAGGAATTGGCTCACATGCTTATGGAGGGTGAGAAGCCCCACAATCTGCCATCTGTAAGCTGGAGTGGGTTGCTATCTGAATCTGAAGGCCTGAGAACCAGGAGAGCCGATGGTGTAAATCCCAGTCGGAGGTCAAGAGAAGACCATGGCCCAGCTCAAGTAGTCACACAGAGAGAATCCTCCCTTCCTCCACCTTTTCTATCTATTCAAGCCCTCAATGGATTGGGTGATGCCCATCAGCACTGGGAGGGGCAATGTGAGTTATTCAATCTACTGATTCAAATGCTAACACCCTCACGGACACACCCAGAAATAATGTTTTAACCAAGTATACAGTCAACCAACAAACGGTGACCCAGTCAGCTTGATGAAGAAATTTAACCCTCCCACGTGCCATCCCAGTTCCTTACTGAGGGCCCTTGTGTTAGTCCTGTCTTTTCTTCCTCAAATGCTTTTCCCATCATAGAGTGGCTGGTCCGTCTTATCAGTCATTGGTCACCCTGAAGGTCACCTTCCCCTGAAGAGTCCTTCCCTAGCCATCCAATGTAGAGTAGCCACCTGAGTTTCATCCACATATTCTAACTTCTAGATTAAGGTTGAAACAGGAGGAGGGGGAGAACATTTTGATGATTTGACAGGATCTTTTTAAAAATATATATATATCTTTATTGATTTCAGAGAGAGGGAGAGAGAGAGATGGAAACATCAATGATGAGAGAGTCATTGATCCGCTGCATCCTGCACGCCCCTGACTGGGGATCGAGCCCGCAACCCAGGCATGTGCGCAAGTGTCCTGACCGGGAATCGAACCACGATCTCCTGGATCCTAGGTCGGTGCTCAACCACTGAGCCACACCTGGCCAGGCTCGCAGGATCTTTTTAACCGGAGGGCTATGAACTCCATAATTCCCCTGAAATAGTTGCCCTATTTTATATGTCTTCATGTATGTATACGGATGCCCCAAATTCTCAAATAAGTGTGAGACCCACAAACCTCTAAGAGACATTCGAAACAAACCCGATGGCACACTCATTAATGCCCTGTCTCACTTTGCTCCACATCTTCTTTTTATCTAGAAATACCCTTTACATTTTATAAGGCATCCCAGGTCATTTCCCCCTTGACACCCATTCTTGCGTCCAGGCCGACAAAGGACTGTTTCCACTTTCGACAACAACAACAAAGTTCAATCCTCATCATTCCGTGGCAATTATGAGAAGACACGCACCACTACATTTCTGACAGGCTTTTACAATCCAGTTTTATTATTCAGCTCTTACTAAAATGCTAATCTCCTGGGAGGCAAAAATATCTCTGTATGAGTTCTTTAGCACAAACAAACATCTTAAGGAGATGTGAATGAAAAACCACATTGACATAATTTCAAAGCTACAGTAGGAGAGGAATGACCAGAAACCCTCCATTGCCCCCGGGGGGGGGGGGGGTAAGTAGCTTATATAAAGTAGGGTGAGCTAAACTGGAAAGTGGGAAGGTGGGGAGGCCATGTTCCTAAATCCATGAGCCGTAAGCCACCAACAGGAGTTGAGACTGGGAATTTTCTAGTGACATATATCCCAGTGTGAGGGCCCAGCAATAACTTCTAGAGCAATGTTTGAGCATATCCACCCAAGGAAGCTAATGTCCCTTTTTTGACATTAACAAGAGCAAATCCTACCACATGATCTAGCCGAGATGGTGTTCTGTCAATGAGAAATAGAAACACATCCTGAGGTTTCACACTCAAAACTACCAGAATTGATGAGCTTTTCATTTTTTAGTTTTTCTTAGCAACACCTGTAGACCTGCCCTTGGAATTGTGTCCTAGAAATTAAAATAATAGTCTCTATAGAGGCCTAGCTGATATCAGTGCTTTAATCGGTGCTTCTCAAGGTTCTCGTCTCCACCAAATTCCCGTGGAAAGGAAACATTAACTGAGAGAGTGAACCAGGGGCTCTTTTTGTATCACTAACTGTGTTTCTAATCTCATTTCCCTGTTTTGCTTGGCAGATATTCTGAAGAGGTACCCCGGTGATCAATTCCAGTATTCAGATAGCATGAACCAGGGCGTGCGACTTAAGACAGGGCGCCGTTTTCATAGTAATGTGATGTTATATGTTAAAGGCAGTGCTTGGCCTTTGGACCCAGGAGAGTATCCAGGCCTGCATGGTGTGCCGCTCCCTACATTCCACTTCATCCCTACGATGGGCACTGTTCGCCTCTCTGAATCTTATAATGAGGATCATAAATAGGGCTGATTGATTGATTGATTGATTGATTGCATTGCGCAGGGCAGCAGAGCACTCATAATAACGCTCCTTAGAGGAAACCAGACAGCCCCTCCTACCCTCCTTCCATCCCCTCCCTCAAACTCAGAACATCTGGCCCAGCTTCCTTTCAGGTCTCTCCTGGGGCTCACCCAAACAACAGGGACTCGCCAATAGAAGGCTCCCCAGACTCGGGGGTGAGTTTGAGGACCTTCCTTCGATTCCCTGAAGAATGGTCTCAGGACACCGCTTGGTAGCCCCGTTGCAGAACGATCGCACTATAATGCACCTTCCCTTTCCTTCCCTATCGGTCTTGCCCAGTGGATTGGGAACTCCTCGAGGCGACAGATTCGTCTTCTTTGCTGGAGCCGAGTCGGCCCAGGGTCAGCTCTCAATCAGTGTTGGGTCCAACAAATGAATAATCCTGTGTGATCTAAACAAACAGGTTTGAGGAATTACAGGACAGGGTTTCAGGAGGAGAGGTGGCATAGGCACAATTTCAGCAACTGGAAAACCAAGGTCAGTGGTTCAGTGTGGCACAGGAGAAAGACTAATGTAGGTGAGTACATGGAGATACGCTGGAGAGAAACGCCGGGAGAGCCTGTGGGGGTCCTGCAGTGCTGGGGGCGGGGGGGATGCAACCTGTATGCTGTGTACTTTGCGGATGATGGGGAGTCACCAAAGATTGGGGGCCAGGAAGTGCTGGAACCAGCAGTGTTTAGGGCAACTGAGTGTATGGCCACCACTAAGTTCAGAGCAGCTTCCCTGCGAGGAGGAAGCGAGTGGAGGCAGGTGGCGTGTACAAACCCTGGGAGAGGCAGAGATCGGCCTAGGTGCTGGTAGAGGCCCTACTTGCTGAGATCTCATAACTCTATCCGGCATCAGAATTGTCCAGGGTGCTGACTCCCCGAGAAGCCTGTTGTTTTTCTGGCTCCCATCAGCTTGGACTCCAGGGTCTGATGGGCTCTTCTCCCTTGGCTACCCAAGCAGCACGTCATCTGGTGCGAGAATAACTGGGAAGCAGTGCGAGGTTCGCGGGGGTCGGGGGTCAGGGGTCGGGGGCAGTGGCAGAGGTCAAGAGATGAAGGGGGCTGAACCGAGGCAGAGGCTGTGGAGATGGAGAGGAGGGAACTGATTTAAGAACAGTTTCCAGGCAGGATTTATGGAATTTGGTGAATGAGCGTGGAGCAGGAGGGAAGGGCATGCTAAGGATAATTTTGAGGTTTCTGGACACTGAATGTGGGAGCACAGAAAGAGGAGATGTACAGCCAGAGGATAAGTAATTCAGGTTCAGGCATATTAAATTGGAAGCAACAGCAAAATTTGCAGGTGGAGGGGTCCAGAAGCTTATTGGAGACAGAGATTTGAAATTCGGGAGGGAGGTGGGTGCGGGTTATTGGTTACTGATGATCATTCAAAGCCACGGGAATGGATGCGGTCACCCAGAGAGAGCATGTGGACAGAGGGAGAGGCAGCGATAGACTCCAGCCTTAGGAGATGGGTGGGGAAGGAGGAGCCAGGGACATCGTCTGGGAGGGACCAGCCGGAAAGGTAGAAGAAAGCGGAGCTCACCGAGGGCTAGAGTTTTCCGAAAATGAAAGTAGCGGCATTGCACAGCGCAGACAGGGAGAGTAAGCCGTAGGGGATGTGTCAGTGTGTTAGTGAGAGTGGTTTCAGGGGGAGCCCGGTTGAGGAAGGCATGGGAGAAAGGGGGTGAAAACCATGGCCCCCGTGCTCTGCAGCTGTGTGGAGGGATGCGCGCCTCCCTCACTGAGCTTTGGTCTCTGGACAGCTGACCGGGAAAGGAATCAACATGAAGGCCGGGGCCACGAGACCTCCACCCTGACTCTTCAGCCCTCCCTGCTTTCATCTAAGACCCTGAGCACCGGGCTTATTCGTGCATGCTAACCGTAGTGTAAGCGAAAGGCTTAACGATAGTTTTGCTTTCTTGTTTTGTAAGAAATTATTCCACTTTCTCTTTTAACACGCTGGGGGAATAGTGTGAGAAACTTGCCTTCCTGGTTTTTATCAATGGAAGTTCCTATCTTCTCAGTCGCTTAAAGAATCAGTTCTTGGCTCATTGAGACAAAATGATCCATCTCACATTGAAAGTTTCTTATTGTCAAGTTCAGTGTCATCAAGAAGAGTCAATGGATGAATTATAAGTATCATTCTTCCTGCCACTAGCTCCAGGGGAGCCTCCGTGATGCCCCTCCCCGACAACTGCAAGAAAGGCTGGGAAGATGGGTCTCTGGCACTTCCAGTCTTCAAAGGGGAAGTGGCTTTGCCTCCTAAGGTTGGGGATTCCCCAGGCACAGGAAGGAGGTCACACCCTGGGCAAACAAAAAAGAGTGGCAAATGTTGTTCCTGCACTTGAGAACTAGAAATATACCTTGTTTATGGGCCCAGAACCAGCACAATGCCCTGCACAGAGTAGGTGCCAGCCAAATTTTCTATTATGAATGCTCTGCCTACATCCACTCAGGAGTGAGTTACAGCTCACAGATTACTAGTAGCCTAGAGAGCTGAGCAGCTTGACGACACTGATAGTCTTGCTTTTTAAAGCTGTGGCTGTTTTGCTGAACCTATTGTAATGTGGCCATACTATACTCAAATTCTTTGATGGGACCTATGTCAGAGCCATTAACAAAACTCACCGTCCACTCAGTGAAAATCTCCTTCGGGCCCCCACAAGCACATCACAGTTTGCATGATACAAGAAGCAAGGAAATAAAAGTGTTTAAATCCTCTGGTCTCTATTAAGTTGGAGAGAGAAAAGATACCCTTGGCATTTTAAGATGAACATCTTGAAAACTGTAGTCAGGGTGGCGAGCGGTGTAATCTACGGTGTTATTTGACAAGATTGTTCTTGCTAGTCACTGCCCACCAAAGGGAAAGTGAGGAGCCGATTGACGGGCAAGACATCCGTTTTCTGTGAAATAAGGAAAGCACTGGGGGCTTAAATGGTAAGGTTATCAAATCTCTACATCCAAACAGCTACCTTAAAATGACTTCCACACAGGCACCGTTTTTTTTTCCTGACAGTAATGTTTGCTATTTTCACATAGAATATGGTGCCTTGCAGACACTGGAAACTCAATGGCTTTTTTTCTTGGAGGTGATAACAGCTAGAGATAACATAAATTGCCTCTTATTTTGGTAACAAAAACTTGCTACAATTTTGGACCCTGAGGAGGTATTTTAATATAATATACTTAAAAGGATAGGTGAAGTATTAGACCTACTGTGCAGGCATTACTGATTTTGATGCATTTTAATAAGATTATTGCTATCGTTAGATGAGCATTTGTTGCCAAGATAGAATAGAATACTTCCTGCGTACCACTCATCCAACTTCCTGTAATGTTAATATGGCAAATAACTGTGATACATTTATCAAAACCAAGAGGTTGACATTGATACAAGCTGTCAACTAAACCACAGACCTCATTTGGATTCCCCCCTCCATTTCTTCCCAATTTCTTCAGTACTAGTCTGAGCTGGAGGGTCCAGCTTGTTATAGCAGAACAATATTAATTCAGAAGGACTGGGATCAGATATAGAAATGGCTCAGAAAGACTATAAAATCTACCATTTTATGTGTCAAACATAACTATGTCTTAAATTTTGGCCCCAAATATTTTGCATGCATGATCTGGTTCATCCTTTCCAGAAACCAAAGGGCGAGGGCGGATACTGTGATTTCCACTTTACACTAAGACGGCAGGATTTAGGATTCCAAGCAGTATTTGCAAGACAGCTCAGCTGGGAAGTGGCAGAGCCAGTGGACTAAGGCCTTTCTGATTCCAAAGCCGTGACTGTGATCGTCAGCACTGCCGTACAGACCGAAGGGCCTTATCATAGGTGTGGTACAGACACCGCCTCTCAGTCAGCAGTGTTGCCCAGGACTTGCCCTCCAAAGGTCACCCGGATCAACTGTGGCCGGTGACCCCGATGTGGGAGGTTGTCCTGGACTGATGACATGTGACTCGAAGTGAAATGTGTGATGTGTGGGATTGTTTCAACCCTTGCACGCTGGAACGGGAAGTCCTCCCTGGCCCCTTCCTCCGACGGGTGAGTGTGGGGCTGCCTGCCAGAGCAGCTGAGAGGAGCAGGACACAAACATCCCCCACGTGCCTTTGCTTTTCTTTCCTGAGTGTTTTGAGGCTGAAGTAACGTGTGCAAAGTGATCTGAAACGCAGAAATAAGAAGAGCTGGGGAACTGCAGTGTCCACAACTACCTGAGGCAAGAGAGCTGAAAAAGGGAGGCCCACGGAGACAAAGGGGGTCTGGGGAGACACAGAGGCCTTCAGCTCAGCAGCCAGCTGGTTGGCCCCGAGCCAGAATGAACTGTTTCTGGCAGCTTCTGCCCCAAGCTTCCTTCTCAAGGCCTACATTGCAGCTCTGCGCAGGAGTCAGACCCCAAAATTCATAACGGGCTGAGCCAGAGCAGAGGAAAATGGGTCCGAGGACACAAATGGCAGCCAACTCTGTAACTGGCTGTGTAGGGAAGGGGATGGGATGCCACCCATCTTCCAGTACGTCCAACGCAGGACTGTCCCCAAATCACTGGATCTGGTCAGTGAAGGGGTAAAGGTGATAAATTTCCAAGATAGAAATGAAGCAGAGCGAGCTTTGCTCATTCCTTTTGACAAGCATGGATTCATAGCATGATTTAGTGCTGTCACCTGTGGGAGGCAATAAATCCAGGGCAAAGGGGTGAGTAAAAATGATGGAGTCTGAGCCCCGTGCTGTTTCACCATCTCTGGAGCGTGTATTCCTGAAAGGACAGGGCTGGCTGTTGGTTTCATGGAGCATGTTAAAGCTTGTGACTCCATAGGTTGAAGGCAGGTGGCATTTTATTGCAATTGAAAGCGTACAAAGAAGCAAGTGGAAAAATCTTTTTTCAATATAACCCGATACCACCTGTATCTAGAAAATTAGTCTTACAGGGTTCTCTCCAATAGAGCGAGGGTTTCTGCGTGTCTGTATATAAACGGTGGCTATGTATACAGCCTAATCTAAACTGTTTATGACAACGGAGGGAAAAAGGGTTATTTGGGCAGTCCAAAGTTTATACTAGGCTTTCATCGTGTTTTTATATCCTGCTTGGCCTAATAGTTGGATTGCTATCCATCTCCTGAGCCCACAAACCGAGGATGTGGCTGCTGAAAGCCCCCAGCAGCTTGGCAACCAGGGGGGAAGGAGGCCCTTTCCCCTGGCTTCAGTTAGAGAATTACACAGGGCTCGAAGAGGCCTCTCGTGGGGCCAAGGGCCCGCTTGGTCAATCCTATGGTCAGCGAGGGAGGGTCTCACTACGAGATGCCTGCTCCCATTCAACACCAGGACCATGATGTGAAATGGAAAATCCCCAAAAGGAGAGCCAGGTAGCTACCCCTACTTGTGTCTACTCCAGCTGAATAATTAGAGGCCAGAAGATGCTCTTGTCCCCAGCCTGCAGCAGGGGGACTTCTTGACAGCTAGGTCCTCTGTAGTCATCCAGTTTGTACTTTATTGAACATTACACTCTGACTGATTCCTCTTGGAGCTGTGCCTGTGGCATACCTTCAGCATACATAACATCATGTGACCCATAGGTCACTGAGGGGTTATCTGAAGTCACCAATGATGGCTTCCTTCGGGCTGCATCCATTCTTGCCAGAACTATACAATAATAACCTCCTAATATAGTCTCCTGCCCCTATCTTGCATCCTTCTGAATTATCCTCCATACAGATCCTAGAAGGATCCTTGTAAAACACAGAGCCCTTTCAATGCTGTGATGGTGAATTTTATGTGTCAACATGACTGGGCCATGGGGTGCCCAGATATTTGGTAAAACATTATTCTGGTATGTCTGTGATGGTATTTTGGATGAGACAGACAGTTGAATCTGTAGACTGAATAAAGCAGATTTCCCTCCCACTAGGGTGGGCCTTGTCTAATCAGCTGAGGGTCTGAACAAGACTAAAAGGCTGAGTGAGAGAGAACTTATTCTACCTGACTGCCTTGAGCTGGGACATCAGTTCTTTCCTACCTTCAGACTTAAACAGCCACCTCTGTGCTTCCTGGGTCTCCAGCCTGCTGGCGTTTGGCCTGGAACCACAGCATCAGTTCTGGGTCCTCATGTTGCTGACTGCTGGTCTTCAAACTTGGCAGCTTCCATAATCACATGAGCCAACTCCTCATATTAAAACTGAAAGGTTAAGGTCGGTGGTGCGTGGGCAGGCTAAATAGCCATCTCAAATGGCAAATAAAGAAAAATTGAATTTATTTAAGGAAAAGGGGATGGGAAATGGGGATATTCAAAGGGAAGGGGCTATACAGCACTGAGCGAAAGGGTACTAGGTCCATGATGGCAGCAAAAATATACCTGGGACAGTGAAACACAGAGAAGTATGGAAGAAACAACAGGAGAGCCTCACTGAGAAGTCAGAGAGAGAAGGGGGCCCTGGAGGCAGGTTCAGGGGGTGAGCCCAAGATGAGCTGCCATTGCCCATCGCTCCCCTGGTTACAAGTCTCCTGGGGTCCCTTCGGAGGGAAGAAGGGGGATGAAGATGGCACCGGTGTGCTCCCCTGTTGGGAAGCACCTGCTGGGTCCTTTGTCCTGAGCATATTTATCTCTTTCTTGCAGGCGGAAATCTCAGGGGAGGCCTTGGGAGTGTTTCAATAGAATATTCATCAGCTTTCTAGATGTGCTTTGTCAGGGTCGTGGTGTCCGCTGATTGGTTGGTACCAGGGAAGGGGGGCATTAGCCCATGTAGCTGGTCCTGAGGCAGCCACGTCACCACTTGTCTGGTTTTGCCACTTTTCTGGGCCTGGAGCTGAAACACAACTGAGGCCTAGATGTTATCTTTAGGGAGGAAATGTTCAGAGGGTCTAAACTGCATGATCAGCAATATGCTGGGGAAGGATAGGTTACCCTGAGGACAAGGTTCTTGTTTTCCCAGTTTTTCCCCTTGCTAGGCATCCGGGACTTCCTGCCCTGGTGGGTTTCTGTACCCTAGTTTCTGTACCTGACCCATCTCACAAAAACTTTCTCTATATATTTAGGTCCTATTGGTTCCATTTCTCTGGAGAACCCTGACTGATACAAATACCTTCTTATTTACGAACTTCATTCATTCATTTGTTTAAAAAAGTTTAGTGAGCACCTACTAGGGGGGCGAGAAACTGTTTCATTCATGTGGTGGGGGGTGGGGGTTGGGGGAGAGAGACAATGAATACTTTGTAACGTGTTAGAAGGTGGTGAGTGCAGGGGAAAATGAAAAAGTAGAGCAGGATTGGGAGGGAGGGTGAACATACATGGAGAAGGGACATTTGAGCAAAGGCTCAAGGGGGATAGAGGGGTTTGCCCTGTGGAAAGCAAGACAAAGTTCAGACCTGTGGCCCTGTCCCTGCCTCCATCCCCGTGACATCTACAGGCACTTCCTCATTCCAACCTCCCCTCCCCCCATGGCCACGAAGCTCCCCCCGCAGAGCCCTTGGGCCCTCCCCCTGCCGAGATCCCCTCCACGGGGACCCTCTCCCCACTCCTGTTTACAGCTGACCCCTCCTTGTCCTGGAAGATTCAGCTTCACAGCTGCTCCCAAGGCTGCCTAGCATGGTGTCTTCTTGAGCCTCTTCGGTGTCCAACAGACTTGGATTTGAGCTGTAATTCTGCCCCAAACTATCTATGCAACTTTGGGCACGTTGGCTCATCTGTCAAATGGGAATAAAAATAGTATCCTGCATATAAGGAGCTAGACATGAGAAAATGTGGGTAAAATGACTCGGGGACTCTTAGCTGCTGTCATTACTGTCCTTTCTCTTCCCTTCTTCCACCCCCTCCCCATGTCTTTCCTCCCCTCTTCCTCTCTGCCTGTGCTCTCAGAGAGCCCAGGGCCAGCGCCTCCAACACCCCAAGTCATTCTGACTGGCTGTTGAAAGCCGGCTCCCTCTCCCTTCTGGGGCATGGGCCCTGGCCGGCTGCCTTGGTTTCCTCACATCCCTCACCCCTCTCCCGTCTTCCTTTTCCCAGACCACATTCTGGCTTCAGATGCAGGCTTTCTCCTGGCTTCCCAGAGCAGCTTGATCCCTCACTGGGATGTTTCTTGATGTCCTCACTGTTAATCCCCCTGCATAGCTCCCTGTAAAAAACCCCTGGTCCTGCTGGATCAGGCCCACCCCCTACTTGGGAAGGGAGGCAACAGGGTTTCTGCAGTAGGGAAACAAAACCACTTCAAATGTTTACCATAGAAGGACATTTTAAAAATAGACTTTATTTTTTATAACAGTTTTATATTTACAGAAAAATCAAGAAGACAGTAGAGTTCCCACATACCTCACATCATTTCCTTTATTATTAACATCTTACATATCACCGTGTGAAACATTTGTTACAGTCAGTAAACCCATATTGATACATTATTACTAGATAAGCTCATAGTTATTCAGATTTCCTTAGTTTTTAACTTGATATCCCTTTTCTGTGCCAGGATCCCACCCAGCACACCTCAATACATTTAATTGTCATATCTCCTTAAAGCTCCTCTTTGCTATAACAGTTTCTCAGCATTTCCTTGTTTTTTTTTTTATAACATTGATAATTTTGAGTACTGCTCAGGTATTTTGTAAGATGCTCTTCCACTGAAATTTACTCATGTGCACAGAAGGAATTTAATACAGGGGATTGCTCATGTAGGTTATGGAAGATCAGAGATGCAAACAGGGGAAGGTCAAGTTACCCAGACTAATTTCAGCAGAAAGTCTTTACCGTCCCTAAGCTGGAGTGTTAACAGGAAGTGGCAGCGTTACTTAAGCCAGGGGCTGAGGTCACTTGGCCGAAGCATTAGTCAGATGCAGCCACTGCTGGAGATGCCATCAGTGGTAAGAGAGAGGGTGAGAATTTCTTTGGCTTTTCCTTTCCTCCCACCTCCAGTCAATCTGCAAGAGGCTGCTCCTAGCAATACAGAGCAGGGGGCGTGGCTGAGAATGGCTCTAAAGATCTCTAAAGATAAACTGGTCCAGGAATGGGACAGCTGGCATTTGAACACACAAATTCTGTGACATGGTTTTATTGTAGCACTTACCCCACTGCTCTGCAATTCAATTGTTTGCCTGCCCACAGGCTCTGAATGATGACCAGTGCTCTGAGGGCAGTATTTAGTTTTTTATACTCATAGGCCTAGAACAGTACCTTGCTCATGGTAGGTTTTCAGCGTTTGAAATATGCACAATTGAATGAATGAATGATGAATGAATGAATGGTTTCTCTTGACTAGTACCTACCTCTTGTGTGTGCTCTAGCTAAGAGGAATGCTCACCACCAGCATTTCTTTTCAGCTTCATCGCCTCCTACTGGTGCTACGATTACTTTCAGCCTAACATTTGAAGGCCACATGGATGGCGTGACTAGAAAGGAATTAGACCAGTTTCCTTTCCTTTTCTCTTCTCTCTTCTCTCTTTTTTTTTTTTTTTAAGATTTTTTTAAACTGAATTTTAGAGAGAAGAGGGAGAGAGAGACAAAAACAGATGTGAGAGTGAACACTGATTGGCAGCCTCCTGCACGACCCCTACCGGGGATCCAGCCCACAACCTGTGCATGTGCCCGGACCAGGAATCGAGCGGCCAACCTTTCTGCGCACCGGACAACGCCCAATCAACTGAGCCACGCCGGACAGGGCTAGACCCGTTTTCAACAAAGGAATTAAGTCGCGCATCAGTCCTTCCAAGGAGTTCCTAAGGAAGGTTGTCCATCTCTTCCAGGGATGCTTCTTCCTTATGAGCAGCACAAGCCAAAGGAATGAATCTTTTTTGAGAATAAAATGTTTCTGTCTTTAAGCTAAATGTCACCCAGCCCTCACCTGGCTGGCATTTAGGTGGGTTGGGACACATCATCAGAGCAGTTACATTTCCTTTCAGCGGAGGGGAGGAGGAAGTGCACTGCCACAAACAGAGCCGGCGGCTGACTTTCCCATGGGTGCAGGAGACCTGAGAAGCAACACGCCGCTCGTCACCAGACCTGAGCAGGGACATCCTGGATCTCACCGACAGGCCACCAGGTATCTGAAATGCTCTGAGATTCTCGGGTTTTCGAGGATTTTCAGTGCTGGGATGGGACATAGAAAACTAAGTTCCACTTGAGAAAACCTCACTCCTGGTGTGTAGAGGGGAGTGGATTATTAGTCTCTGAAGAAGAGCAGAAAGGTGCATTGGTGGCGGGAGCACTGCTCAGCCCTAGAGTTTTAAGTTTTCTGTCTGCCAGGGTGCCCTGCGTACAGCCACGGGACAGCAGTGTGACCAGCCTGGGTTTCACTTGCCATCTTGTTTAGCAGACTAAAATGTTTTCAGCCAGCATCTTCTTTCCATTCTGGTAAACTGCTGCTCTAATATAGGTATAAAAAGTGATGAGTACAGACACCTCCCTGCATTTTTGTTTTAGACACTTCATTTCCCACAGTAGTTACAGAGAAGCAATAGTTTGGAAGCCAGTGGTGCCCTTGAAAAAGCAGGAGTCTGTTGGAAATGTTGCGATTTTGGACAAGTGACTTCACCCTTCGATACCTCCACTTTCTCACTTAAAAACTGGCAATTATAGGTCTGTCTCATCACAGAGTCGTGGTAAAGATCACAGGAGGTGTATCTGTGATACTTTGAAGATCGACAAGTGTAACATATTACAACTAGTTCTTTGTGTGGACATGAGGCAGCAGAAAAGGTGCTTTTTGATGTTTAATTAATACTAAAAATCTTCCATTACATTTATTTATCTGTAATCGGGAAGGAAGAGGGCAAGAGTAATTTTCAAAGGGACTTTTTTCCTGCTCCAAAAATAGAAATCAGAAAACACATATTTGATTTTCCTTTTGGTGCCAAACCACAGTCCCATTGTTACTAGCAGTTTTACAGAACTGTAACCTTCAAACTTGGTGATCTCAAAGGCTGAAAGAAAGCTTGCCCAGTCCTAAAGCCTTTCAAACAGGCTTGTGAAACCCAAGCGCTTCTATTTTGAATTAAGGGCTAATAGAATCGTCCTCTTAAATGAGCACTTGCAAGTGTAAAAGTTGCCTTCCAGGTGGCTGCATTGAATGTATGAGCTGAGAGGTCACTGAAAGCCCTTTAGGGGGGCAATGTGGGTTATAGGGGGTTCATGTAACACCCTGGTCTGTTATGGGGGGGGGGGTCATGTCACACCCTTCCCACAGTTAAAAGAAACTCAGAACTTGCACGTTTTTCCTAATTGTAATACACCGGTTTGTGTATGCATCTAGGATCCTAATTTACTTTCAGTTTCCCGAATTTGTGAATTTTTGCAATTGTTTTAACTTGTAATTAAGTTTTCTCTCTGAGGCACGCCATATGCCACCATTAGTTCTTTCTTGTTGATGTCTCAGGAGATACACGAGTGCACGTTTTGATGCAATTTTCGAGGTCTTTTTGAAAAATCAAACGACTACGCGTTGAGCCATATGGGGCTTTGTTATTTAAAACAGCGCAGGATAAATAAGAGGAAGCAAAATGCAACAGGACCTGTTAGGAGAAAATACATACATAATTGGAAAGCCGGTCGTAATGAAACATTGTTAACCTTTCGCTCCCCTCGCTCGCTTCTGGGACGCTCTCGGCGCCGCTCCGCGCTGTCCCTTACCGTCCGCCAACGCTCCGGGTCGCACGTGCCCCGGGCAGACCTACGGCAGCCAGTTCCTGCCCCCGGCCGCGCGCCGGGCTGCGGGCATCAGCCGCCGCCGCCAGCGAGCCCCGCTGCAGCCGTGGTTTTCTTTCGCATCTCGCGGCTGGATCTGGCCGCAGGCGCCGGGGCCTCCGCGCGGCCGGCGTCCGGCTTTGAAAGGGGACGACGGGTAGGTCTGGGCTCCCGCGGGGACCCGCGGCGCTCGGAGCCGCCGGCCGTACGTGCGGGCGCAGACCCGGCCGGCGGCGGGCGCGCGGCGCGCACTAGGACCCAGCAGGGCTCCGGGCCCGGGCAGGAGCCGCGCCGCCGACCCCGGGCGGGCGCCGGGGCTGGAGCCGGGGTTCCGGCCGCGTCGGGCTGCAGCTCCGCCGGGAGACGGCGCGACCCCGCGGCGGGCCACCCGCGAGTCCAGGGCCGCCGCAGCCCCCCAATGCAGCCGCGAGAAGCAGCGCGGGGGGCAGGCGATCGAAGGTAACGAAAATGGGGCTCATTTCCTGCCTCCTGATCTTCTCTGCTCTGGTTCAGCATTGTCACGAGAAGCCCTCACTGTTCAGGCTGCTGCATTTTTGGGGCACCCTTTGATTTTTTTAAGGTGTCCGCCCCCATATTTCCACCTGGCTTGATTGATTTATAGCATGCAGCCCATATGGGAGCTATCCAGGGATGGCAAGTTGCATATTTTCATTAGTTTTGTCTCAAAAGTAAGTTCATTTAAAAAAAAAAAAGTTTCTCGGGAATTTGTGGATAGTCGTTTTCTTTAAAAAGATTTTTTTTTAAAAAAATAGAGCAGACAAACGGATAATTTTAAAATTCAAATAATTGCTGTAATTCGGTTAATTACTTCCTAGGGCTTTACTTTTGCGGGCTCCCCAGGCGCTACTTTTATTTTCAAGGAACTACCGTGTTAAATGTGGAGTTTGGCTCGGGCAGTTTCCAGCATTGCTGTCGCAACTGTTTTGCTATCAATTATAAACAGAGTGTCCAATCTGTGGGCGGTTCAAGCCTCTTTTCAAATACTGTAACTGGTTATCCTGATATGACACCTACAGATGAGAGTTTCCTTGGAGGGCAGTCAGAATATTTCTCGTTCTGGAGAAACATTGTTTTGAGGAGAAACCCGTGATGACTGGCTGGGGAGGCTGGAGAGACTATTTTTCATGCTTTGTTTATACTCCCGGGGTGACATTTGTGGGAAGGGACACATTCTTTCTGGGCAGCTTTTAATTGTGAGATTACTAATGTATCTAATTTATTAGTTGCAATGGGTCGGACTGCGCGGAGCCCTGTGTCACAGGATGTGCTTAAGGTGACACGTCCCCCAGCAGCTGGGACACATGATTGCCAGCGTAAAATGTGCCTCCCCTGAAAGGGCTGGTCTGCTGGGAGCTCCCATGTGGAGCTGTGTAGGCTGAGCGCGCCTGGCTCCTTGGGGACCGAGGGAATCGTTTTCCTTCGCTAAGGAAGAGATCCTGTTCTGTTCCTTTTGTTCCCTGTTTTTTCATTGATCGCCAGCTCTGCCTTGAAGAGGGGAGTGCAGCCCGGAGAGTGCAGAGCTGGGAAGCCTGCACGGAGGACTACAGCTCACTTCAACTCTCGCACCGATTGGTCAGGGAGACAGACTTGCGAAAACAGCCACCCCAAACCTTCTTTTACAGCCACGCTGTAAATTCAGATTAGCCTTCCCGTGCACAGATTTCTGCCAGTTTGATTTTTTAAATTCGGGTGCAGTTTGCTGGAGGTACCTTTACGTTTCATTTTTTTTTTTTTGGTCGTTATTTCTATCCAGATTAAAGTAGGCCATTTTGGTGACAAATTTCTTTGCAGATGTCAGCTACTAGCTTACATTCAGAGAGACATCACTCTCCAGTCCATTCTCGATGGTTTCTCCTCCGGAGTTGTAGAATGCAAAGTTGTTCAACTTATAATAATTTTTCCTAGAATCGTTTTTTGATCTGAATATTGAAATAGCACCATCAGCAGATGGATGCTTAACTGTCTCTTTACTTTGATAATCTGTCTGTGCATTGGTATGTAGCATGCACTAAATTTAAGTCTGCAGCCGTAAAAAAAGGGGGGCAATAAAGAGCAAACCGTCAAAATCAGCTTGCACACTATTATAAGAAATTGTGGCATCTGGTTTGAGGAGAATGCATTTCAAGTCCCCAAAAAAGGGCATTCTTCACCTTGTAAGACTATGAGTTAGTAAATAGTGTGAAATGTTATATCTGTAAGAGAAAAAAAATGTAAGGTTGATGAATATCTCCATTTGAGCTTTAAAGCACTTCAATTAAAGAAGCACTGGGTCCCAGAAGTTGTTAAATGTATAAACACTTTTCTGATTGGCTTAAAAATTTAGACACAGGAAGTGGATGGTGTCTAATAACCGTGAGTGGAGACATGGTTGTCATGGAAACTGAGAAGAGTAACCCCCCCACCCCCACACACATACACGACCATAGCCACCACTTTAAAAAAAACACACACACACCAAAAAAACCTGCATGTCATCACAGATGCCTGGAGAACATGTTGGCTTCCGTAAGCTTTCCCACAGCATCTGTTGAAACCTGAGACTGCCTGTCAAATCAAGGTCATTTTACAACAACAACCAAAAATGCAGTCTCCTGGATTTCATAACTATTTTATTGAAAATATGTGAGGGGAACAAAAAACACCTTAAAGCAAGGATGAGCACACGTGCTTACTTGGCACGCTGCTGCTTCTGAGTTGTGCAAGGAAAGGCTAAGAAGGCATTTGGGTGCTTGATTGTGGCATCAAATTGATTTGTAGGGCTGCTGTTAGAACCCAGCTCTTTTGAGAGCTGTGAAGACTAGCAACCTAACATGTTACCTGCGGACGAAGAGTCGTTTGGGGGATGGTATAATGAAGATTTTCCTTTTGCAAGAGGGTTCAACATTGAACTCTCACAATTGACTTCCAAGAACGGTGGCGTTTTAGAACCCAGCTCCAGGGCTGCCTGTGTGAGGAGAAGGGAGGGCGCTGTCTGGTGCTCTGGGAAGAATAAGGGAGGTGTTCTCAGTAGCTGAGCAGGAAGTGGAAAAATAAGAATGGTTGCAAAAATGAAACTATTCTTATTTGGTTAACTCGCAAAAATTTCCTGTTCTTTTGTGAACAGAGGAGAGTGCTTTAGTCCTTAGGATAATTGAGAGGTTCCCCAAATCAAGGTGGTAAATATTTTCAATGTCTTGGTACTGGTGTCAGTGAGGGTGGGTAAAGAAAAGGTAGGAGACCCTTCCCCTTTCGCTTTGCTAAGTGAGAAATAACCAAGGAGGCCCTCCCCTAAATTTTGACTTTGGGGATGAACACTTAACCTTCTAAACATAAACACAATGCGTTTCTTGTATTTCTCTAATCTCGCCCGTGGCAGTCATCACATTTTAAGTTCTTGATATTCGTTTAGAAATATCTTCCTTCCAATCATGACGATCTAGAGCATTGTGTTGCTTTATCTTAATTGAGAATGGTCAGTTTAAAATCTCATTGAATTAACACTGATCTTTTTAAAAAGCAGCAAATCTGCCTTGTTTTCATCAACTAATTGCATGGGGGGGGAGCGGGGGAGGTCAAAAGAATCCTAACATCCTTGGAGTGATTTAGGTATATTTCATGGTCCCATGTTGTCAGATATTTAATGGATTTGGGGATTTGGTGGAAAAGGTTAAGTTTAATGGCACAACTGTTCTCTTTGAGCAAAGGGTTTCCTGTAGGGAGCTTTCTTATCTGTAACTATGGTCATTGGCAGGAAACATGTCAGTTGCTTGTTTTTACAAACTGAAGGAAATGAATGGGACTTGTTGGTTTCTAGAATCTGCCTTCATTCTCCATTGTCTGTCAGATAGTTTGCGCAGAGCACTTCATTTCTAAGGGGACTTTGAGGGGCACAATTCAGTCACTCCAATCTTTGGCTTTTCTGTTTATTTTTTACTTTGGGACTAGAGAAATTGATCATTGCTACTATGTACAACTTATTTTACCAGTACAAATGAACCAGATATCCAATAAAGTTCCAATTCATTTTCAGTTGTCAGATGTACACATATGCATTGTAGCAGGCGTTTTTTTTATAGCTGTGCCAAATTTCTAATAATTAGTCTAGAATACCAGCCAAATGCCAGTCTGGATTTTGGATTAGCCAGGAGAGGTGAAGGGAAAGAGGCAGCTTCATTCTCTTTGCCCATAAGAAAAAAAATGCATCTAGATGACATGTCAGGCCCTGGCCAGTGTGGCTCAGTTGGTTCAGCATCCTTCCATGCACTGTGAGGTCAGTGGTTCCTTCCGTTCCTAGTCAGGGCCCATGCCCGGGTTGTGGGCTCAATCCCCAGTAGGGGGCGTGCAGGAGGCAGCTGATCGATGTTTCTCTCTCTCTCCCCCTTCTTTCCTCTGTCTCTAAAAAAAAAAAAAATCAGAAATGTATTTTTTAAAAAGACTACATGTCAGGTATATGCTTGCTTTGCTGATGACAAACATTTGATTTTGGGGGAGGGTTGGAAATGGGGGTTTGCCAAAACCAGTTTGAGTCCATATGAGAAAACAAATCTTAACTTTGAAAAGATTTGCTGTGCAAAAGTCTGGATTATTTTTTGGATTTTGTAAATAAATATATTCGTTTTAATTCATGTGTGTTTCAAATTCTGGAAGAAGAAAGAGGACGAGCTGCTTTAAAGGAAAGTAAGTGCATAACCTCCATTTGGAGGGGGCTAAGAACCATTTGGGGGCTGAGAACCATTTGTTGTCGCAATGGTTTTCACACCTTTTTGAAGACATCATTTTTGATTTATATTTAGCACCGAATGAAATCTTATGCAAGACCCTAATAGATGAGTGGAATGAAAACAAAGATGCTTTGAGGGAACCACGAGCCAGGAGCCCAGAGCCGCTCTCATCCCCTGTGCCTGGGACACACCCTAGAGCCCTACACTGCTCTGAATACAAGTTGAAAACTGCTGCTTTTTAAGTGCCAAAAATATTCTCTAAAGAAGGCCTTGAGGGAATGCCTTGCAGAGTCCTGGAACGTCTTAGCTGAAGAGAGAACTTTTGTCTCAACAATTTAAGAGGTGGCTTGTGTTCAGAGCAAGCAGGAAAAAGGTATGTAATACAATGTACTCTAATAAGCCAGCATGTAGACAGCGAAAGATTGGACTGTCCATAAGCGTGGAAAAGCCCTGGTCCAGTCTATAAGGAGGGAATGTCTTATGGGTTCCTTACGAACCAGGGTCCCCTTTCCTTACAGGTTCCAGAGACAGCACGGAGGCGCCTGAGATCCGTTGGTTGTGCTTGTACTCAAGAGCTTGGATCTGTTCTCTTACCCACTCAGGATATGTAATATCACTGTTATCCTGTCAGTGAAAATTATTTCCTATTAAGTGTCATTGATGAAAGTTTGCCAAGCTATATAATCTGCCTCGCAGACTCACTGGTGTTTTAAGTGTTGAGTAAAATGATAACACACAGCTGATATTTGAATATCATCAAATATATTCAAATTATCTCCTCTGTTACGAGGTTGACTGAAATGGCAGTGTTGGGATTGGGCTCCGTTCTCCTATTTTACATCCCAGGAACTTAAGTATTAAGGTTTCTAGGGGTGGCAGATAGAGGAATCCCCTTGCATTCCCCTCTTGATTTTCACAAGCCCTGATTCACGTGAATGGTTATGGCAGAAGTGAGGAGAAGCCAGCAGAGACGGCAGGCCAGCTGGAGTAGCATTGTGCTTCTCACGGCCACGGCCACGGCCACGGCCACCCTCCCTGCGTTGTTTCTTGGGGGCTGCGCAGTTGGGGCATTGGTAGACCGGGAAAACGCGACCCCTCTCCACATTTCCCCACTCTGCTGTGCTTGCCTTGTCTCTCTGACCTGCGCGGGGCTAGAGATGGTGATGAAAATAATCCGTGTCCCAGGAAGCCACAAGGTCTTCCAGCAGTTTGTGCCGAAACTTTTTCTTTTTTAAAGAAAATCTTCCCTCTACCAAGATGAAACTAGTATAAGCACAAAATAGTTGCTGTGGTAGTGAGTGAAATTGATTGTGGTTAACTTTTACTTGTTGAATGGTGTTGAATAAGGTTTTCTCGTTTAGGCCATTTAAAGCTACCGTTCCTCCCCCCACCTGCTGTAGAAAACCTACAGAACTGCCCCAGGGTATGTTCGTGATAGCGGACCAGTGATTCTTCTTGAGTGAGCCTTTACACGCTGACGGTCTTGGGGACTTTCCTTTCGGAATTCAAGGGTGCGTTCCTGTTCCTGGGACGTGGCTGAAGCCGCCGATTGTTTCAAGGCTCCAGATGTTATACTAAGTACCGTGGCCCTACCTTCGCAGATGTCATTTTCTTAAGATTCAGATAGTAGCAAGTCCTACCTGAGGAAGGGATTTTAGTATATTACATACACAAGGTTAGATTTTAGATAACCTCGCACACGATCATCGCACTCTAAAGTTTTCTGATTCGGCGAACTTAACATTTTTGCAGCCTTTAAAATGAAAACAATGACCACTTAATGACCAGTTAATACATGCCCAAATTAAGACGGTCATTTTGTTTTGTAGGACTAGATTTAGCATTCAGAATGGCCTCTTGAAAAAGAAAGAAATGACTCTGGGTAAGTTTGGCTGTCGGGTAATATAGAAAAATCACACCACACTGGTAAGGGGATTCGATATATCTGGTGCTGCTCCTACATTATTTTAATTGAATTAAGTAGTATTAATATACTACTACTACTAAGTAATGATAATATACATTAATATCCTATTTTACAGATGAAAAACTGAGGCAACTGTGTTCTCAGAGCCACACTCTCTGGTAGTCGAGTAGTTCTCACGCTGACTCCAGTTTCCAGGCATTTTCCACCCCACTGGCTGCCTCACAGCCGTTTTTCTGTTTCTGTTCCAGGGTCAGTGACTTCCCCTTCCGTGTTTAAAGTGGAGTCTCCTCCAGGGTTGGGTGGGGTAAATTTGTTGTGACCTAGGCGAGAAACAGGATGTTTCTTCTTATTCTGTGTTCCCCGTCTGGCCTTTAGTGACGGGAGGGACTTTTTAGTTCCATCCTTAGTGATTATCCTCCTTAAATCCTCTCCGTCTTTTGCATGTCCCTCCATCTACCCCTGAGCACATGCCCTGCTCGGTAAATGAAAGGCCCTTAACACAACGGGGGCGTGCCCTTCCCGAACTACCCGAATGTTACCCGTCGCCTTTGTGTTGGTGGCGTCTGCAGAAGCAGATTTCCTTGCCCACCTTCACTTTTGTAATTTGAATGAACTGCCCAACAAACTCAGGGGTGCAGATACGGTGACACCTGTTTCATTTCTTTCTGAATTAAAAAAACACTGGGCTTAAATGGTCAGATTAGCAGGATGCCCAGTATCTCCTGCTCGGGTCTCCCCTTCACCCAGGGGAGAAGGGTGATTTGTCTTCCTCACCCAAGCGGGGAGCTCCGCTTTTGTGCTCGCGTAGAGGACCCACTATGCCTGGTGTACGTGTGGTCAGTCGGAACTGCCGCGGAACCAGTGTAGACATTTTTAGTGAAGCGGGTGCTGGCACTTTCTGAGTCTCTTGAAGACTTCAGGTGAGAGTAATCAGAAGTGATGCAACTGGTTCATATTTCACACGCATGCTGTCACGGCTTTCACATGTATGAAACCGTTTTAAAGAATCAGTCTAGGGAAGTGCCAAAGATACATCTACACATTTGGGGAAATAAACCAGCTCCTCATTCAGTGAACAGTTATTGAGCACCTGCAGCATACCAGGGACTGTGCTTTGTTCCATCTGCTCCGTAACTCTGACTGGCTTCTTAAACTGTAAATATTCCTAAAAAAGTATATATTATTTTTATTGTTGACACTATTACAGATGTCCCCGTTTCCCCCTAAATATCCTTCTTTTGAAATTCATACTCTAAGCTAATATAGACAGATGGAAGTCACTCAGTCTCTGCGCTCCTTCCTTGAGGTATATATGCCTTTAGTTTATTTCTTTAGAAGTTGACCTCGCAAGGAGGCTTCCAGGGTAGGTAGTTTACTTGGGAGATGATCCCAGGAAAACACCAGTAGGGGGCAAATGTGGGAGATGAGAAAGAGAAGGCAGCCAATAGTGACATGTCTTGCCAGTTACCACTGTGCAGGGGAGATCAGGCTCGCTGCAGCTCACTGAGAGCTTGTGTCCAACACGCCACATGCCACTTTCAGTCACTGGTTGATGACTGCTCTCAGGGGGACTTGATTCCCAGCACTGGAGGGTGGTGTGTCAGCTGGCAGAATGGGCTTGATACTCAGAGTTTGCTGCCAGTGGGAGCAGAGGTGGGGTGGAGTCAGCAGGGAATGCCACAGACAATTCTGATAAGGCCAAGAAGATGACTTCTGGGTTGTTTTGTTATTACAGTATTGATATGAACTGTTTTAATAATGTCTAATTAATATCTTTCTTCTCTTCCCAAACGATGCAAAGACCCTAGCTCCAGTCATACCACCCACTCCATAATTAAGGTCCAGCATGTTAGACATTCTCATTTTAAAATAGAAATGTTTAATTAGATTTACCCATATATTTACTACTCTCTTTGCTTATAATTCCTTCCCACATCCCTACCTTTCAGATTACTTCTCTTAGATTTCATTTAGCGAGGAACAGTTGAGAGAAAACTATTTCAGTTATTGTTTGCTGGAAAATTTTATTTTTTCTGTTTTCTTAAAATATAGTTTTGCTAGGTATAAAATATATTTTTGCTAAGTATAAAATTCTAGTTATTTTATCTCAACACATTAAAGATATTCCATTGTTTCCTGGCTTCTGTTGCTGAGAAATCAATGCTAGGTCTAATTGTCACTTGTCACTGAAGGTATTCTTTTTTCAAGAGTAGTTTATGGCTGCTTTGAAGACATAAAGAGCACTTTATGGCTGCTTTTTGTCTTTGTCATGTTGTAAATTGTCTAGATGTGAATTTCTTTTTTTTAATCCTCACCTGAGGATATCTTTTTATTGATTTCTAGAGAGAGAGAAAGGGGAGAGAGAGAGATAGAGAGAAACATTGATGTAAGAGAGAAACATTAATCAGTTGCCTCCCATACACACCCGACCAGGGATCGAACCAGCAAGGTAGGTATGTGCCCTGACCAGGAATCAAACCTGTGACCTTTTGGTATACTGGCTGATGCTCCAACCAAGCCATCCAGCCAGGGTGTGAATTTCTTTTTTATGTTTTTTAGCTTTGGATTTGTGTGTGTGTATGTGTGAGAGAGAGACGGAGAGGGAGGGAGGGAGAATTTGTGGATTTTTTTCATTAGTTTTGGAAGATTCTCAGAATTTGTCCCTGCTCTGTACGCTTCTCTTTTACTTCTGAATTTCAGATTAGGTATATATTAGATTTTTGTTCTGTCTTTTTTGTTTTAACCTCATTTTTATATTTCCTGTTTCTCTGTATTTCTTTATGTGCTATAGTCTAGATATTTTTTTAGTCTTCATTTCCTGTATCTACTCTGTTTAATCCTGCTTGCAATTTACTTATTTATTGTCAATCCTCATCTGAGGATACTTTTTTCATTGATTTTTAGAGAGAGTAGAACAGAGAGAGAGAGAAACATTGATATATGAGATTGATTAGTTGCTTCCTATATGTACCCTGACTGGGGTTTGAACCCGCAACCCAGGTATATGGCCTGACTGGAAATCAAACCCACAGCCTTTTGGCGTATGGGACAATGCTCCAACCAACTGATCCACACCAGCCAGGGCTCAATGTTTCATTTTTAATTTCTGTTGCTATTGGTCTTAGTAAATGAGAATGACATATGGACCTTAGTTAAATCGTTGAAATCATGATTTGTTTTCTTTTCATTGAGTGGTTTTCTTTCTCAACTGCACTGTGTTGTGGATGGGAAAATCCAGTGATGTCTTAGTAACTAATCTATTATCCACCTGCTTGGATGTGAACATAATACATGTGGCAAATTACTTTATATGCTGATAAAGCCTGTGTTTTGGAAAAATGTTGGGCTGTTTATATACAAAACATTGTTTTGAATCAAGCCCTCTACAATATGCAGATGAATAATAGGGAGTCGTATCTTGAGTAAGATCATCAAAATTCCAGAAACGGTCAGGCTACAAAGTACAAAATGTGGTGAGTCTATAATTAGATATCAGCCATCTTTTATTTGAGCATCTCCTTGGGCTTAGCTCTGGCACTGGTCAGAGAACAGCTCTCCAGCCCAGAGGCTTTCACTGTAGATCAGTGATTTTCAACCCTTTTCATCTCATGGCATATATAAGCTAATTACTAAAATTCTGTGGCACACCAAAAAGTATATTTTTTGCCGACTTGACCAAAAAAAATATGTATAATTTTGATTCATTCACACCCAGTGACTATTGTTGTATTGGCTGTTGTCATTTTTTTAATTTGACAGTCTAAAGGAAAAGTGGTCAGGTATTGCATGTTTTAGAAAGTCTTGCGGGACACTGGTTGAAAACTGCTGTGCTAGATGATGACTCAGGTGGCAAATCTAGCTCCCAAGAGCTAAGACAACAATTTCTTCACTTGTTATGTTGTTTCCTTCATGTAACAGGGCATAAAATTTCTGACAGATGAGAGTAGAATACAGCATTTCTAATAAAATAGATGAAGTTAAGGAAGGGTGGTACACAGTGCTCTTCTTGGAAATTATGTTCGCTTTCTTCTCAACATTGAGACGTCTCTCTTATCTTTTTAGAAAAATTTCTCTCTTGTTTGGAAAAGTTTCCAAAACAACTCTTTTGGAGGTTCCAAGTCTAGGCCAAGGACTTTAATGAGATATAGAGTTCAGGAACTAGCAGGCTGAGTGGAATAGCTAACTCCCTCCATTGCTACAATGAACTACAGAATGGTCTTTTCCTGTCTGAACAAGGGCTCAGATATATCCTTAATATCAAATATTCAGTCACTATAAAGGGAAGGGACAGACTTCCATATTCTTGATGTGGCCAATGTGATTCTGAAATTTTTATTTTTAAGCAAAGTATTCCATGCATTATTGTTGGGAAGATCATATATCCTGATTTGTTTGTAGTAGCTTTGGTTTATGCCTACTGCCCCAATGTAATTATTCATAGTGGTGCCTCCTTTCATTTTTCAAAAGTGTCCTGGTGTGTATGATAAATTGTCCCCTCACTTACAATGGTTGTCAATGTGTCTTTCAATAGTAGATCAGCTTTGTTCAGACCAACTCTTGCTGAGAAAAGCTGTGTAAAATTAAAATGAAAATAAAAAGTCACTTTGGAAGCACTGGAGAGCCATCAACGCAATGAGGAATTGCAGAGCCAAGATTTGGGAGGAGGAAAGCCCTCACAGATGAGCCTCACTTTTGGGTCTGATTCTTGAGATAATTGTCAATTCTAAAAGTGGTGGCTAAGAGACTAAGAAACTTAGCAGAACCTTCAACAAACTCATGGTGTTGGAGGCATGGTAATTGTATTCAGGACCTGCCAAAAAGAAGAAGCTCTCGTAAACAACTTAGACTTCCATTTGGAGCCCTAAGTCAAGATGATCCAGAAATAGAAAAATTCTCAAAGGGACTTAAGCCAAAAATCAAATATTTTCAGATTAGTGTCCCTAGCTTAAGTGCCTGCCAGAAGCCAAAATAAAAAGCCACTTGGGAGGAATAACATCTTTCAGAGCCTCGTATTATCACTAGAGTTTTTCACATACTGTATCTGTCACCCAGTGAAACTGACAAGACATGATTAAAAACAAAGACAAAAATTGACAAATAAGATACACCATATAAGGATCCAGATAGGGGGATTAATCATATATGGTCTCTAAAATAACTGAAAATATATTCAAAGAATTTAAACGTAAGATTTGAAACTGCCAGAGAACTGAAAATTATAAATAAGAACCTAGATTGGAAAAATACAGTTACTAAAGTTAAAACCTAAATAGCTGAACTTTTTAGGATGATGGAAATTCTCTAAGACTGCACAACTGATTTAATATACTGAAACCATTGAGTGTACATTTATAGTAGGTGAAGTTTATGGTATGAAAATTATACTTTATACAACTAATGGGCTAATGTGTCTAGATGCAGTTGAAGAGAGAGTTAATGAACTAGAATGTAGGACAGAAGAAAATACCCAAAATAAAGCATGGAGAGGCAAAATGATAGAAAATAAATACAGGACTTTGAAAGACATGTAAAATATGGTGGAAAGCCCTAGTATACTTGTAATTGGAGTGTCAGTAGGAGAGGAGAAAAATGGAAAAGAAAAAATAATTGGGAAAAAATTTCTGAGGATTTTCTGAAACTAACAAATGACACAAAGCCACAGAATTAAGAAGCCCTAGGACAACAAGCAGGGACAGTACAAAGAAATGTCATCTATAAACAGCATAGCAAGATTTCTGAAAACAAAAACAGAGAAAAGCTGAAAAGAGGTCAGGCCTGGAGGAGTGGTTACTTCTTGCCTTCAAAGGAGCAACAATAAGATTGACAACTTACTCTTTAACTCAAACAATAGACTTAAGAAGTAAATGGAGTAATATCTTCAAATTGCTAAAAGAAAACAACTGTTAACCATGAATTCTGTCTCTGCCTAAAAGATTCCTCAAAAATGAAGAAAAACTAGACATTTTAAAGATTATTATCATGAGCAGATGTGTACTAAAGGAAATACTTAAGGACATCATTCGGACCAAAGGAAAAGTATTCCAGATCAAAGCTCAGAGATGTGGGAAGGCATGAAGATCAATAGAAATAATAATTATATAGTTAAATAGAAATAAATATTGACTGTATAAAATAATAATTATGTCCTCTGGAGTTTAAAATATATAGGGAATAAAATATATGTTCAAACTGGAACTTAAGCCTAGAGAGATTAGTGAAGTTAAATTCTTCTAAAGTCCTTAAATTGTATAGGAAGTAATAAAGACTAATTTGTATTAGCCATTAATAAGTCAAGGATGCATGTTTTAAATTCTGGCTAAGCTTTTTATATATATATATATTCTTTTAATCCTCACCCAAAGATATGCTCTCCATTGATTTAGAGACAGGAAAGGGGAAAGAGAGAGAAGGGAGAGAATAACATCCATGTGAGAGAGACCGATCTGCTGCCTCCCGCACACACCCCACCAGGTCAGAGATCGAACCTGAGACCCTTCGGTGCACAGGCTGACACTCCAACCATTGAGGCATGCTGACCAGGGCAGCAATTATATTTTTTAAATAGAGTAAGTACTCTGTCTTATATAAACAGAGTAAATGCTCTAATTAAAAGTCAAAGATTATCAGATTGGATTTAAAAAAAACCTATATGCTGTTTTAAAGAAACATTTCTTATTTTAAAAGATACAGAAGGGCCAAACATAAAAGGATGTAAAGAGATATACCATATAAACACTAAAAGAAAGAAAGATTGTATAGCTACATTAATATCAGGTAAAGTATACCACTTATAAGGCAAGAGGTACTATTAGAGATGAAGAGAGGTATTTCATAATAAAAAAGATTCAATTCACCAAGAAAATATAATATTTCTAAATTTGTATACACTTATTAAATACACACACAATTGTAAGACCTGCAAGGAGAAATAGAAATATTCTATATTAGAAATTTTAATATATCTCATGGTAATTATTTTAGCCAGCAGACAATAAAAATCAATTAGGATATGGACAATTTGAACAAAGTTAATTAACAAACCCGACCTAATTATAAAATAGTGCACTCAGCAAATGTAGAATGCACATGCCTTTCAAGAGCACATAGAATATTTGACAACATTGCCTATATTCTGTCATTAAGCACCTCAGCAAGTTTCAAAGGATTGAAATCATACAGAGTATATTTTCATATCACAGTGACATCAAACTAGAATTCAGCAACAAAAAAGGTAACTGAAAAATTCCCATGTTTAGAAATTAGCAATCATGGGTCAATGAATAAATGGCAATGAAAATTAGATAATATTTAGAAATTAATGACAATGAAAATATGACGTACCAACTGTGGAAGGAAGCTAAAGCCATGCTCAGAGGGACATTTATAGCCTCAGTTATATACATTAGAAAAAAAAAGAGGCTTTAGCCTCTCTAGGCATTAATTTTAAGACATTAAAAAGAAAAATAATTAAGTTTAAAAAACAGGTAGGAGGGCCCGGCCGGGCGTGGCTCAGCAGTTGAGCATCGACCTAGGATCCAGGCGATCAGGGTTCGATTTCCGATCAGGGCACATGCCCGGGTTGCGGGCTCAATCAATGACTCTCTTGTCGTTGATGTTTCTATCTCTCTCTCTCCCTCTCCTTTCCTCTCTCTGAAATCAATAAAGATATATTAAAAAAAATAAAATAAAATTTCTTTAAAAAACAAAACAAAACAAAACAAAAAAACAGGAGGAAGGAAATAAAAATAAGAAAGTAATGAAATAGAAAACAGATGTCCCATGGAGAGAGAGACTTAATAGAGGTAAAGGACCAATAAAATTGATAAAATCATGGTGAAACTAATCAAGAAAATTAAGCACAAGTAACCAGTATCAGGAATGAAATAAGGAACATTACTATATTTAAAAGATAATAAAGAAAGGAATATGATAAATAACCCTAAGGCAATATTATGAAAAGAATTTATTTATTTTTTGAAATATTTTAAAAGAAATTGACAAATTTTCTAAAAATGCCACTTATCAAAACTGACGTAATAAGTCTGAGTAGCCCTATATCTACTCATACGACTATGTAATGAAAATCCTATCACAAGGACAACTTCAGACCGAGATGGCTTTTCTGTTTAATTCATTGAATATTTAAGGAAGAAATAACACATATTTTTCACAAATTGTTTCAAATAGAAAAAAAAGAAACACCCCCAACTCGTTTCAAGAGATCAAGAGAATTCTGATACTAAAACCTGATACTGTAAGAAAGGAAAACTAACACCAAATGCCATGGCCCTGGGAGCCATAACCATGGGCTCCTTTGGCCCCACTTGGTTTGGAGGGAAAAGAGTAGGTGCGGGGAAAGTGTAGATGAGCTGGCTCTGGGAACTGAAGCCCACAGAACTTTTCCCTATTCTCTGGGCACATAAAGCCCCCCAAGATGTTCCTCTAACCCTAGAAAGGGGAAAGGCCTAAAAAACACAATTAAAATTAAATATTCATCAAGTGAGGGCTAGAGTTAATTAGAAGAAATAAAGTAATGTCATGTCCCTTGTACTCAGCTTGCACCAATTGTGGACCAAATGTATGCCCATTACAAATAAAACCAGCTCAGGGTCCTGGGGGAGAGCAGTCTCGCTTCTGGAGTGTGGATCAGGCAATCGGGTGTTGGTACAAAGAATCATATAGATGGCGACTGGGCAGGGCTGGGGGGGTCCTCGAGAAATCACCTATTTTCTTTCTTTGCCCCAAATCTTCCAGTAGGATGATTTCACATCCCCTTTAAAGGGTTTTGGGAAAGTGGTGTCCACTTTTGACTGTAGTATATGGTCCATAAGTCTTGCCTGTATTTGTACGATTACTCAGATTGACTGAGAACCCCACATGATGGTATTTGTGCTTTTTAGCAGATTTTAGTTAAAAATACTCAGCAGGGTAGTCCTAAAACACTGAGAGCTTATAAAACTCTCTATTATAATTTGGAATGAAATTATTTTTCCCAAAACCTCCACGAGAAACTCATTTTGTTCATCCACTTTATAGATGATGAAATTGTGGTAAAAGAAGAAATTCTGAGCCTAATTTGACTTCCCAGGCAATTTGTTTCTGGAAAATCTTAATAGAGTTCCTATTCTTGATTGATTTTTCTAGACTCCGCTAGAAATACTAATGTGGTGTTTGAAAAGATGGCATTGGAGCCAAATAGATTCAGGTTCAAATTCTGGCTTTGCTGTCAGTTACTTGGATGACTTTGGACATAGTTCTGGAAACCTCAGTTTTCTTTCTCTTCAAAATAGGAGTCATTTATCTCATAAAGTTAGAAACAAATACAGGGAAACATATTTACTTACTCATATTTTACTTATTGAGGAAATATTATTGGGTGTCTACTCTGTAGCTAGGTAAGAAAGAGGGTCCGTGTTCCTGCTACCATAGAGCTGACATTTGTTTGAAGGGACAGGGAAACAATAAGTAGCAAAGCAAAAAGAAGGTAAAGAATGATACTGAGACCACTTTGATGAGGGTGACCTGGGGAGAGCTCTCCAGTTATAAAGGGCCAGCCAGAGGGCACAGTACATGCAAAGACGCTGGGGTGGGAACCAGCTTGCATGTCTAAGGAACAGGGGGAGGGACCATTGTTCCTTAGGCTGGAGGTTGGTGAGTTGTGAAGTGACTAGAAGATGAAGTGGTGAGAGGCCCCATCACTTTGGGTCTTATAGACAGAAGTACGATTTTATACTTCGGCGTACCAGACAAAATGGAAAACTGCTAGGGAATTTTAAGCAAAGGAATCACCGAGTCTGGTGTATTTATTTATTCTTTTAAATGTATTACAATACTATATTAGTTTCAGGTGTATAACGTAATGACTCGACATTGCTATACCTTCTGACGTGATCGCCACAATGAGTGCAGTAACCATCTGTCACTGTCCATAGTTATTACAGTATCATTGACTATATTCCCCATGCTGTACTTTACATTTCAATGACTTATCTTAAAACTGGAAGTTTACACTTCTTAATTGTCTTCCCCTTTTCTAGAAGCCTATCCCTTTGGCAACCATCAGTTTGTTCTCTATATCTATGGTTGTTTTTTGTTTGTGATTTATTTTTTAAAAAGAACATTCTGGCTACTGTGTGGAGAACGGAAGCAGGGAGACCAGTTAAGAGGTATGACAGTGTGAGGGAGAGGAGGGGCTTCGACTAGAGTGGTGAAGCGGAGGGGTGAGAACAGAGAGAGATTCAGGATGTATTTTGGAAGTAAAGCTGATGAACTGAAAGTGGAGGGCGAGGGGAAACATAATTATTTTAGGATTTTGGAAGGTGGTGTGATTTCCTGAGATTGCAAAGACTTGGAGTGGCGAGGTGGCCATCAGGGGCTGTGTTTGGACAGCCTAGTCGAGATGCCTGTTGGGATGTCAGGGAGGCAGCTGGGTGACTTACCTCTAAAGCTGGGTGTTAGGAGAGAGTCACTGGCATGTGTGTGGTGTCTACAGGTGTCAGATTGGGTAAGATCATCCAGACAGAGGGGGCAGAGAAAAGGACCCAGGACAGAGCTCTGAGCACTAAAATGTAGAGATTGGACCAAGATAAGATGAGCTAGCAAAAATTCATTGAGAAGGAGCTTTCATTGATGTAAAGGAGAATTAGGCGTGTCACAAAAGCCAAAGAGAAGAATCACACTGCGCCCTGGCTGGTGTTGCTCAGTGGTTGAGAGCATTGGCCCGTGTGCCTAAGGGTTGTGGGTTTGATTTCCGGTCAAGGGCATGTGCCTGGGTTGCAGGTTCGATGCCCAGCCCTGGTCAGGGCGAGAGTGGGAGGCAACCAATGTTTCTCTCTCTCTCTCCCTCTCCCTTCCTTCCTTTCACTCTCTCTAAAAATCAGTGGAAAAAATATCCTCTGGTGATAATGAAATAAAAATAAAAAAAGAATCACATTGACCGGCCAACGCTGGACACACAATAGACACTCAATGAGAGTTACTTTCCCCTTAATGTAAATAGTCGCATTCATTGATTTTTAGGTCTTTCAAGGGATATAATTTTGCTTTTTATGCCAGCATAAATTCAATTTGCAACGGCATTTTTTGCCTCTTTCATAACGTCTGTCAAGGCCGAGAGTCGCGGGTTGGTCACCCCGCCTGGAAAGCAGGGCATTTACTAGCCTGCCCATCCACCAAGTGAAGATTTCTCTTTTTCCGCCTGAAGTTCACATGATTTAATTTGTCTGAGTAACCTGCTGTCATAGGTTTTCGCGGAGTCCTGACATCTAACAGAGTAATGAATGCTTTAGGCTTTTAGGACCTGTGTCAGGTTTTTATTAATCACCGTTGTGATTGCACATATGAATTATGAAGGAGTTATTTTGGTAGTTGGATTTCCTCAGAAAAATTTCCATATTTGTTCATTATGAACCGATTGCCCGGAGAAGAAGAAAAATGGAGACTGTTCCCTGGGTCCTATGCAGACATTTCGAATTATCCAGCGTGAGGATTAGTTCATAATTGGTAGTTAAGTGCCGTCTCCTCCCCTCACTGTAAATTAGAGATGCTCCGTGACTGCCTCGAAGACATGGATTTTGTGAGCTGCTCGAAGAGGCATGAACATCAGACGGAATCGGTAGGAATTTGTAGGTTGTCTATGATTCCCATCCCTGGAGGAATCACTCCTAGGACCTTCATGGTCAGTGTGCTGTTCTTTGAGGGGGGTTCCAGGAGACAGAGGTATCCAGGTAACTGGAAAGAAACAATTCCTTCTAATTTTACATAGAGAAGACATCGTGGATTTTCCAAATTACTTGATTTTTATTCCAGATCAGTGTATGAAGAAGGAATGGGATGGGCGGTGCCTGGTCCTCAGGATTCGATCTCAAGCATAAAGAAAGAAACACAGCAACTGTTTTCTGTGAAACTCCTCCCCCTGAGGCATCGGCTCACCCCAGACGTGTGCGGGTTCCCTGCATAAATGCTGCTGTGCCTGCAGCTGGGGGAAAATGTAGGTTTCCCCTGTATTTACGGGGCGTTTTACTCCATGCCTTTTGCTTTGACAAAAAGAGACTTGCTGCTTCACAGGGAACAGGGCTCTTTGCAGTGATTAGAGTGATTTTCTGTGATTCTGCCATACTTGGGGAAGATTTTTGAGGCTACAAATAAAAGACAGAGTGGTTATATCAGTGTGTGGATGGAGGCAGCCACTCGGCTAGCATGCAGTACCTTGCCTTTTGAGTGAAAATACCTGTTATTGCTCTAACTGCCATTTGTACTCTTCCTAAGTGGCCAGTTGGGATGAGGGGCGGGGGAAGGAGCTGGGCTGGGCAGGAGGAAGTGCGCGTGCCGAGTCGATAGGGAAGGGAAGTGTCGGGCAGAGCAGAGGACATCTGATCCGCATTCTGTGTAGATAAGGGAAGGATGCGACGCCCGGCAGATGGGCCGCCCTGCTAATGCTTGGGAACTTGCTGTGGCAGACTATGCACTTCTAATCTGATGGTATTTTCATCTTAATTTACTTGCAACTTGCTTTTTTTTTGGGTAGGTAACAGCATTTCTGACAAAGGTGATAAATTCGCTAAAGCTTTAACATTCAGCTTCTTTCCTCCTATGAGTGTTATATAATTATATCTACATTTGGGCTCAAAGGTCCCAGTCTAACAAATTCCCTTCACAGGAGTACCTTTGGAGAGCCCATTCTCTCATTAATTTTATTTGACATTTATGTCAACATTACATTCCTAGCCTAAAAGAAGAAATCACATGTAGACGCAGGGGTGTATTTTAAAGTGGAGTATTTAGTTTGGCAGTGAAAAGCAGCCAGCTAAGTCTGCTAAAGCAAAATTTTCAAAATTAGTTAATATAAAGTGGTCTAAAAGCACGAACTCTAAATTGTGCTACAAAGTGCTAAATGCTGGCGCACATAGCCGTTTTGATATTTGTAACATTTTTTTTCCTCCGGGGCTCCCAGAGTTGACTTAAAACGGTGCCGGAAAATTAACTTGGGAGCCGTGAGAGGCCAAAGAAACAGTCCGAGAATAAGTCGCTGTGGTGTCAGGAGTGGAAGTTGCTAACCTGAGACCTGGTGCAAAAGTCAGCCCCGATTCCTCTCCCACTTGCACTAACTTCAGAGTTTATCAGTTAAACACGCGGCGTCCAGTTCCTCGCGCTGCTGAATGAAGAGTTTCACAAACACTGCGGCCGGAGTGGGCGGGCAGCTGGGAGCCCCGTCGGAGCATCCTGAGCTGCATTATTTCTCTAACCAGCTGGTCACATGGCCAGGGCATTGCTCTGCGCTTCCAAAAGGAGGCAGAAGCGCCATCTGGGATCATTAGCCCCACGCAAGGAACGATTGTGAGATATCATTGATACCTTCTGACTTAGGGGTCTAGGTTGAATTTTGAATCAGTGGATGCCACCCCTAAGCAGCATCCGTGGGCCTGCACGTGGCAGCTCCTTTTGGTTCCAGAATGCTGACTTTCACATACTTTGTGGTTTGTGTGTTTTTCAGCTGTGCTTTGAAAGGATGAGTTGCAGACTGGGATTTTGTTTTGCAGAGAGCTCACCAGCCTTTGGCATAAGTAGGAAGTGGGCAGTTTGTTAAGCCCCCTCATTTGTCTTCATTCTCGCGTTCATTCCTTCCCCACCACGGCCTCTCAGCCCTGCCAGGGTTTCCTGACCCAAAACAAACATTCCAGTTCCCTCCATGCTGTCTTCATCATGACTCTGAAGGGTCACCTGGTTGCTGACCCAGCAGACCTGGCCTTTCAAGGTCCTCACTAGAGAGATTTTAGCTGTGACCCTCTGGAGTCAGTTTCTCCTGGGGGTCCCCTTGGTGGGCTGGCCACTGAATGTCTCTGCAAGTTAGGAGTTTTATCAGAGAATTTGAGGACAGTTGCAGTTTATGAAGGAAAAACTTTGAGTCTCAGCTTGGCTTTGAGGATGTTGTGATTTTCTTACCTGTCTCGTCTGTGTAAGCTCTGGCTGGCCTTGCTAGGTGCGTTAGCATACAGACTAAGGTCTGGTGGTGGTAGTGGTGTGTGTGTGGTGTGTGTGGTTTCAGAGTTCTCATACACCCTTTCAACCCCCTTAAAGGCACTACATGCAGAACTAAGAAATTCAGTTTTCTGGCTGTCAGGGCAATTCCAGATTTCCTAGGGAAGAGATTTTGAGACCTAGAGAGGCCCTGGTGGTCTGGGCCACCTTTGCACGTACAGATAAGCCCAGAGAGGTTCTGAGAGCCAGGTTTCCTGACAGTTGCACAGTCTTCTTTTCTCCTTGTAGCTGCTGCCCCATAGGATGGTCAGAGAAGCTTCCTCCCGAGACACCAGCGCAGTCTCGTAGAAAGTGGTAGGAATTCCTTTGCTGAGAGCTGACAAGAATCATGTTCCAGCACCGTAGAATGGAAGGGACCTTCAAGAGTATGGAGTCTAACTCTGAGCCATAGGCTCAGGATGGCAGAGCTGGGACGGCAGCTGGCTCCCTCCAGCCCTTAGTTCAGCGATCCCCTCAATGTTTTCTGGGAGAAGATGATCACAGGCAGCCATTGGTTCTCTCGCTCTCTTTCGTCTCTCCTTGCCAGCCACCAAACATATCCACCCCAGGCCTTGATCAACCCCAAAGAAGACCTAAAGCCTCACTAGGGAAGTGTTTACCATGGAACTAATCTGTCCTTGTTGAGGCCATGTCTTTGTTTTAAAACTCATTTAAATAAACAGCCATTCTCTTAGAAACATCCATTTTTCTGGAATTTTGCTGCTGCCTCCGGCTACCCATGGAGTCTTAATCCATTCAGGGTGCTGTAATAATACCACAGACTGGGTGGCTTGTAGACAACAGAAGTTCCGGCACGGTGGGGTGAGGGCTCGCTTCCAGGTAGCAGACTTCTCATTGAATTCTCACAGGGTAGAAAGAGCTAGGGAGCTCTCTGGGGTCTCCTTCATAAGGGCACTAATCCCCTTCATGCAGGCTCCACCCTTGTGACTTAATCGCCTCTCAGAGGCCCCACCCGCCTCCTAACACCATCACATTGGGGGTTAGGATTCCAATGTGTGAATTTTGAAGGAGACACGAATATTCAGACCATAGTAAGGGGTGACACTTTTCAGCCAGGAAGTGGTGAGAGTCTGCTCTGGCGGGGACTGAATGATTGGGTGGGGGCTGCAGGGAGAAAGGGCTCAGATCAACAATTGCAATCAGTGACCATGGAGATAATTCCCTCTGCTTCCTATCCCCTTAAGAACGACTCCTCTTTGCTTCTTAAGATCTTGTTCTATACAGGTGCCCCCTCCTCCTTTGGCGTTCACGCCTGGCATGGAGAACAGTGTCTGACAGGGCCCATCATTCTCACCCCTCAGAACCTGTACACACGCACCTGGCTCACTGTTTGGCCCAGGAATGGGAACGTGGGTATGTCTGTACCGTGTGAAGGGGAGCTCACATGCAGCTTTCTTCAGTGTAATTTAGAAGTAGCCAGTAGACTGGCTCTGTGGCTGGAGGGCCCCATCCCCTCTTTAACGAAATATTTGGAAAGCAACAAGTGCAGCTGGTTTTCCCTAAATGCGGCTTTATTGGCATCTGGCTTCTTGTAATATATTTTTAATATACTATGGATGCTGTATCTGAGTAAATCAGTAGGTGTGTTTTGAAATTAAATATTTGCTAAGGGCTAGGTTCTCCCAGTGTTCAATTATTGATAACAGATTTCACAGACACTGTATGAGACTTGATGATATATGATTTTCGAGTGACCTGCCATTTATTAGACTTTATCTGCCCATGAAATCCATTTCCAATTCAGACCGTATCTACTGTGGGGATTGCTTGCCAGAAATCTATTCCCAGGTTTCTCCTTATTTCAGTGAAATATCTCTGTCTCAGCACCTTTCCCAAGGTGGCTGATCTAATCGGGGCCCAATCACTTATCGCTTCTCATTTCCTTTGGCAGGTCTGTCAAACTGGGAAGTGTACACTCAGAAGCGATAGGGACCCACCTCCTGTGCCTTTTTCCAGTATACCTGGAGGTTGGAAGATAGGAACTCCCCAAACCAGAGCCGGGCTCTAGGGTCTATAAACAGAAACAGGACCACCTTTGTGGTCAGAAAAACGGAAGTGGCCTCCTGCCTTTCCCTGTGTCAGGAGCTCTGAGGCACCTTTCCTGGTGAGCAGGGCTCAGTGACCCTGAGCAATGAAAACTCATTTGCATGGCATGGAAGCCACTGAGCCCTTGAGGCTTTTTCAGCTCCCCCTTCCTCTCTGACTTGTCTGTAGACAGGTGTGTGCTTCTGGCTGCTGCAGAGGCCAGCTGGCAGGACGGCTCTAACTTATCACAGAAATAAAATTTGTCACCTCTGTGTTCTCAGCCTCTGTTCTTTCATGTTTAACCAGCACTCCAAATCTTTATAAACATGTCAAGGCTTCTATTTTTGTTTCCTAATTAATTCAGAAAAGGAGAAGACATTGCTAATGATAGAAAAGAGAGAGGGGCAGGTAGGACTGAGGATGGCTTTTGTTTTTCAGTTACAGAAGGTAAGTGAATGAATATTGGTGCCCATACTTTGAGAAATTACCTGGGGCCTGCCAATACCTTGGTGATTCTTGGGCTGTCCTGGAACTGGTCAGAATTTATGAACACTTCTGAATTGACCACATTCAGGGGCAAGCTTTCCTTATACTAATGGGCGATGGTGCCTCATTTCCCCCCACACAAGGGAGAGTAACGATTTCCACATATATTACTATTTTAATTACTTGAAATGTATTCTTTTTAGCACTGCTTCTGAAAGTTTATTCTCTGAGTACATGAAACCTTATTTAACTTTTGTCTTGATGATTCAAAACCATCTTTGTAAATATCTGGAGCCATGTGCTTTGATGGTTGCAGAACCTTAACAGTCTCAAGGGTGTAGTGTTTTAATTAAACGAGCATTTCCTCCATTCCATTGTTACCAAAATGGCTAAAATAATGGTCATGAAATAATGGAAAGAGTTCTAAATTTGGAGTCAAAACTCTGGTTGTAATTTCAGTTTAATCATTAATTAGCTGTTTGACCTTTAGCAAGTCTCATAACCTCTCTGAGAATTTATTTCTTCGTCTGTAGAACTGGGGAATTGGACCATAATGTTCCCCAGGTTGTTTAGATTGCTAAAATTTTATAATTTTATGATGAGGGACCATGCTATTTTGTAATGCCAGTTGTCCTGAGGGCTTTTGAGGTTAGGATTATTTGTTCCTTTATGACATGGCCCCAGGTTGTTAAGGTTTTCTAGATATCATGTTGGCTTTGAAGTTTTTCTCTATTCCATGGACCACACACTATAGTCTCTGGGCCAAATTCAACCCACCACCTGTTTATGTAAATAAAGTTTTATTGGAACACAGCCCCACTTGAGTGACAGTGGTAGAGTTGAGTAGTCCATTAGAGAAGGTATGAGTCATAATGCCTGAGATATTTACTCTCTGGTCTTTATCTTTACAGGAAAAGTTTGCCAACCTCTGCTTTATTTTTATTTATTTATTTATTTTCACTCTCAGTCTATCTCTTTCCCAGGAATCCGTTTTAATTTACCACATCTACCTGTCTAGAGCCTAAGAAACCAGACAACACAACTCATTAGAATGAAGTTCAAAGGGAGGGTCAATAGGTTCCGAAGAAAAGTTTGAGGGGACAGTCATTGAGCGCAGTGCTTGAGTGCAGGAGCTTTTTAGCAGCTTAGAGGTACTTCCTTCTCATTTGAGTTTCTGTGTCATTCTGGGTAGTTCTTCTATGTAATTGAAATCTTACCAAAACTTGAAATTTTGCTGACTGTGGTTGAGGATTTGCCATAAAATCCACTTCCTGCATATCCACGCCACTTCGTACATCTGGTGTCACTCTCATGGTTAGGCCTGATGCAAAAGTAGCACATTGAACTTGAGGTCAAAAGACCTGCTTTGTTAAGATCCTACTCATCTGCTATGTCTGTGTGACCTGAGGCCGTCCCTTTACTTTCCTTCTGTAAAATGGGAAGGACACTAAATTCCTCATGGCTGTGCTACAAGGGATATTGTGTGTCTCAGCTCACCCCTCAACTCCCTTCCCCCACGTGGATGCAGCAGTTATGAAACTGATATGCCAGATTATAGAAAATCAAATGAGCCACAAGCTGTGGTGGGCAAGATCACGGTGCCTTCAGATTTAACAGGTGACTCCACCATTTCCTCTCTTCTGTGTGGCCAGGTGAGTAGGTCTTGCTAGAACCCTGCATTGGCTCAGCTTGTGATAAAGTCCAACTTGGGTTCCTGTTAGGTCCTGTTCCTATGTATAGCTCCCTGGGTGGTAAGGGGAAGGAGTTAGGGTGAGGGGCACGATGCAGACATTCATGGGACCCTAGTCTTCATAACTTCAACTCCAATTCCTGCCAAAGAGGACGGTGCTGTTTCGTGGGCGTGGATCTGAGACACGAGGTGTGTGTAGATGCTGTGTAGATGACTGCCTCTCTCTCTGGTTTATAAGTTCCTAAAGGCAGGAACTATATTTTATTTTAGTTCCAAATCTCCTTTGACTAGAACAATGTCTGGCTTCAACAAATATATGTTGAATTGATTTGTCACTACCAAGGTTTCCTGACGGCATAAAGGTGTCTTTGAGGTTTCTGTGTTAACTATGTGTCTAGGTAGACCTCTGTAGTAGCCATCTATTTTAAATTCATTCATTGTACAGTGCTCAGTGTGAAAACACAGCCACCTCACGGGGAAGTAGCCTTTCCTTTAGGAGACAGAAATAGAAGGCAGGCAGCAGCTGTAGCCACAGCAGAGCGGGGCTGAAATATTAGTGGGAAATCTTGTCGTAGCCTGCTGCTCGCCCAAGGTCACAACGGCTTTCCACCTTCGGTCCTCTCTGTGAATCCGAGGCTGGCACCCACTTCTCACCTCCATCCCTTTTGCGCTCTGCTGTCTATGGGTAATGTGGGTCAGAAGGTGGGAGCCGAAAAAAGGGCTAATATACAACTCAACTTGAAGCTTATCTAAGAAAGGGCCAAACTGGACAACATGATGACTGTATCTGTTAACAGTACTGTAGTGCAGAGCTGAAAGTTGCTAACAGAGTATATCTTAAAGGTTCTTATCACAAGATAATAAATTTTTGTAACTATGTATGGTGATGGATATTAACTAGACTTATTGTGATCCTGTAGCAATATGTACGAATATAAAATCATTATGTTGTACACATGAAACTAATATAATGTTATATGTCAGTTATACCTCAACTTAAAAAAGAAGGGGCCAAGTCATTCATGATCCAAATCATGTGTAAATACACATAGGAGCTTCCTCCTGTTACATATACATTCTTGGGAAATGAATGATAAACACTTGATTCATTCATTTAAAACATATTTACTCTCTGATTTGTGTCAAGCATTATGTTAGTTGTTGGGGGAACAGCAGTAAAAAGGACAGAGGAGGTTCTTGCTAGCAAGGAATTTATATATAATTAACAAGTAAACAAACAAGTGAAACAATTGAAAATTGTGATAAGAAGCCATGAAGGACATAAATATCAGGGGCCAGCTCTGAGGAGGTGACATGCGCAGAGAGTCTTAAAAATCTAGGACTCCTTATGCAGAGGGTGGAAAGAGAGCTTCCAGGCTGAGGGCACAGTATGTGCAAAGGCCCTGAGGCTGATGGAGGGAGCCTGGCTTGTTTGTGGGAGTGGAGCAGCATGAACACATGGGAGCGTGTGGCCTGGATGGAGGCCCAGGAGGTGGTAAGGGCAGGCTACTTTTGGAGAAGATTGGGTTTTCTAGCTGCTGTGGTCGGTTTCAGGCATGAGAATGGCATGGTGAGGTTTCTATTTAGAACATTACTTTTGCTGTTGTGTATAGAATAGCTCTGAGGTAAACATGAGTGCAGTCATGGAGGCTAGGAAAGTGAAGTCCCTGGTGCAGGTACAGTCATGAAGAGAACTTTCTGGTTTATTGGAATGGAAGTGGGGACAGACAAGGAGGCCCTGGGATTTAAGAGGTGACATTTATTAAGATGGGAGAAATTGGTGGGTGGGGGGCAGGGCTGGTGGGAGGACAGGTTTTGGGGGAAAGTCTGAAGATCTGCTTTGAAATCAAGTGCACTGATGGCACAAGACACCCATTGGGGCTGGTTCACCTTTCCTGACCTTGCCACTCATGAATCGTCACTGTGATAAACAGCAGGGTTTTGTTCTTACACGTGATTCTTCCCCAGGTATCACCTTGTTACCTGGGTTTATATCACGTGGCACTCACAGGCGTTAACATAATTGCTCGCATGCAGTCGATGCTCAGTAAGTCATTGTTGATGACTCCCCAGCTTGTTCAAAGAGCTCGACTCCGAAGCAGGGTACGGGAACTGTGGTCAAAGGGCACGGGACCAAAGCAGAGGGCTTATTTCGTGTGTGTGGTGTTGATGAAATGGCTTTGTTTCTAAAAAGAGACGTTAGGTGGCTGAGAGGAAGGAATGGAAGAGAAACTAGACATCTGTCTACCTTCCTTGACCTCCGTACCTGTAACCTTGGGTCGGCTCTTGGTTGGGGTCCGGGTTACACACCCCTGCCTTCTCGTTCCCTCTCCACTTACCCTCCTTTCTCTGCCCTGCTCTCTTGCTCCCGCCTTAGCGAGGAAAAGGTAAGGTGATGGGGGGGGGGGGGGAGTGCCACACCCCGGCTTTCACTCTGGTGTCACAGGGGCAGGGACATTGCTTGAAATATGTAGTAGCTGCTGTCTCACACACACATGAATGAATTGTGAATAATTTCATCTCCCAAAACCCAGCACAATGAGCGTAATTTTCACTTCATGGTTTCAGTGTTCTGGAAGATTGAAGCTAGTGATCGCGGTGCCACTTATTAACTTAAAAGTGCATCTCCAGGTGCCCGGCTAGCTCAGTCGGTAGAGCATGAGACTCTTAAAAGTGCATCTCCGTGATACGTCTCCGTGTCCCGAACTAGTGATTTTTGAGAAAGCAAAATAATGGGGGCAATGTCTTGTGATTTTAAAAGCTAAGCATTTGTTGCATTAAAAAAAAAAAAAATTCAAGTTATTTCTTCCCTGTAGGAAAGTAAAGAAATCTGTGATAAAAATAATAATTAAATGCTGACAGTGCTAAATTTCTACCCAGCATGAGCTGGCAGCAGTTTCATACCAAAACATTAGGTCATTTGAAGGGAAAAAAAATCTGATTAAATACCTCTGTAGGCTTTTCTGATTAGCTGTTCTTAAAAGCGTCCGTGACAGTAATGAAAGGGTGTAGTTTGACAGCCCCAATTTACTCTTGAAAAAAAAAGGTAAAATAGAATAGAGTGTGTGCGTGAGGTTTTTACAGGAATTTTTTGTTGGTCTGGACTAGTGCGGTTTGTTTTACTAATCATTCGTTTCCAGCCATCCCAGAGAGCCACCACCAGGGATGGTGTGCGATGAAAAAGTAGGTGGTATCACTGGGGTGAGGGTTGGGGGCCCATTTCAATGCCAGCTTGTGTTTTCTTTCTTTTTCTCCTCTACACAGTCATTTTCGTGTTTCTGGGGTTAAATGACCTTGACGTGAGCAGGTTTGGGAGAGGAAGGGTAGGTTGCAGAGATCCTCCCTGCACCCCACGTATTCATTTTCTGCGCCTGGCGGCTCCTGGCGTCTCTGCATTAACTCCCTATGGCGTGAGGGCTGCAGGCCGGCTTCGACGTGACGATGCAATGACTAGGTGGCGTATGGCGAGTGCAACAACCGCCCCTAACTACTCCTTTCACTCTCTCCGAGGCCTCTGCTGGTCTTAGAAGGTTTCTTGAATTTGGAAGTGTTTTCCTTTTTTTTCGGCCCCATTGTACTCTCCCCTTCAGTAGATATGGGAGCAAATGACTTTCTTGGCTATGATGTGATAGAGTCATAGTTTCAAACCTAAGAGAGGGTGTAGGGCTCATGCTTCATTCCAAGGACCAGGACACAGGGTCCAGGGGGGGTTAGTCTGGGAGGATTTGCAGAACGGAGCCTGGGCCTCAAGTCTCCCAAGCTTTAGACAAGCCCGTGCTTTTCCTTTTCAGTCCCACCTCCCAAAGCTGGAGTGAAGCTATTATATTAGTGTCCCAGGGCTGCCCGAGCAAAGTACTACAAACTGGGTTGCTTTAAAGCAACAGAAATGTATTCTCTCATATGTTCTGGAGGTTAGAAATCCAAATCCAGGTGTTGGTGGGGCCACGCAGAGAGTCTGCTGTGTGGAGAACCTGTTCTGCGCCTTCCCTTTTCCGGCTCCTGGTGTTGCTGGCAGTCCTTGCATTCCTTGGCTGGGGCGCCGCAGCTCCAGTCTCTGCTCCAGCATCGCATGGGGTTGCCTCTGTCCATGTTTCTATCCGCATCTCTTCTTTTCTTCTGAGGACACCAGTCGTATTGGATTGAGGGCCCACCTCACTCCAGTATGACCTCATCCTAACTAATTGTATCTGCAAGATCCTATTTCCAAATAAGGTCACCTTCTGAGGTTCCGGGAGTTAGAACTTCAACATATCTTTTTTTTTTTTTTTTACCCAGTAGTTTTACTTTTCACTTAAATTTTTTTTTGTTACATCTAGAATGTATTATTTTATTATAGTTTACATTCAGTATTGTTTTGTATTAGTTTCAGGTGTACCGACATATCTTTTTAGGGGACACAGTTCACCGTGTAACAGGTGAGGCTGGGTAAGGTTTTTCACGGCCGGGTTGGGAGACGTTTAACTGCGATGAATCAGTATCACCTTCAACTTACCTTCAGAGCTTGTTCTGTCTTTGTGCTTTTCCTGTCAAGTGCAGGAACCTGAGTCCTTGCCATTTATTATTCATGATGATGATGTGTAGCTTTCACTTTTTAGCAGGGAATGAGAGCATGCGAAGCAACCCGAGGATTAGCCATAAAAAAAGATAGCGTTAAAAACAATTCCGAGACAAGATTTGAGTTGTAGACATTTTTTAGAGATTCTCTGGGGTTCTTTTTTCAGTCCATAGTAAAGCCCTTCACTTTGGAGAGGTGGTTCTACTTATTTTTATATTGCCCTGTATTTCTTTAGAATTTAGAATGCACAATAATTTATTCTGTAGTATTTATTCTGTAATTTATTCAGCAACCACACTTATCCTTTCTCCTTAACTATTATTTTTTCACTACCCCTCCCTCTAAGTTCACCTTCTGGAAAGCTCGACGATTTTAATTTCTTTCATCCGGTCACACCCAGCACGTAATCCCCAGTGGCTCCCCATTTCCTGCCTTTGTGATCTCCTTGCAGTTGCCCCACCGAGCCTCCCTCAAACCAAAAGGGTTTCCTTCTTGATCTCCAAGTATACCTTGTACCTGCCCACCTCCTTAGTCTGCTCTGGCTCCCTTTGCCCCTCCTCTTTCTGCCCCTCTGCAGACAACCTGCCCTCAAAGGCTTGCGCCCATCGTCCGTCCTTCATGGATGCTGCGCCAACAGGAGCCGATCTTCCCCTGAGGGAAGTCCTTGTGGGCACTGGTCCCCCCAGAACTGCCTCTTGGTGCCATCTCTGTAAGCAGAGGCTCAGCGGTCACGAGACCTGCTGTATACTGCGGTCCTGCCATTCCCGCTCTGTGACTTTGGGACACTTCTGATAACCGTCAGCCTCACTGGGGTTCCATGAGAATCAAGTGAGGTAGAAAATTAAAATTATTTGAAACTCATCTGTGGGAAGTACTGTTCAACTATTTCTTACTTAATGTGCCTCGGTTTACTCACTTGTAGAATGGGCCTATGAATACTAGTACCTAGTGAGGATTAGTTTAGTAATGCAGACAGTACCCGGCTTGTAGGACGTCATTTCAGTCTCAGTTAGCTTTTATCATCATCATCGTCATCGCCGTATCTGTGCAGATAGGATTGTATTCCCTTTAGAAAAGAGACTGTGGGGTCCCCTCCATGCTTAGGGTGGAACCCTGGGCCGGGGGCTCAGAGACGCTTGCCGGCTAAATCGCGAGTGCCATTCTTGTTGCGGTGTGCACTGCGTCTCTTTTTTCCTCGTTTCCTAAGACATTAAAATTCCCACTGATCACTCTTTAGCCTGGAAGTTTTCAAATGAATAGAAATCAGCTGTCTGACAGCCGTGCTGATTTGGGCTCTAAACCTAAATTAGTCTGATAGGTAAATCGCTGTGGTGGTGCAGGTGTCATCATCCCAAAGTGGTCCTGATTCATTTTCTTTTGAAGCCGCCTCATCAGGATGTAACGTGGGCATGTTTTGAAATGGAGCATCCTCTATTAGTTTAATTGAGCGTGGCTTTGACAGCGTCGGGGTTTGTGTAGTGTCCTCGTAGTAACCCTTTGAAGGTGTGTGTGAGAGCAGAATTGTTTTATAAAATTTCTGTTCCCTGGGTGTGTTGGGTGGCTGGTTAAGTGATTGCTGGGCACGGAGAAGAAACAGAAAAACCTTGCAGCTGGCTACCTGGAAGTAAAATTTTAACCTGTTGCCTAAAAATACATGGCACAATCCGCTCGCCCACACGCAGGCATTTGTAAATTACGTGCTTGTAGATATTGGTACTGATTTCCAATTGCCGCCTTGGGTAGGTCTTACCAATACTCTTTCCGCACCAAGTGCAAGTCCACTCACCCTGTTTTTTGCATGGATAGAAAGATAGAAATCCCCTTGGGGGCTAATGTATATTTCCTTTCTTTCCTATACCAGCACAATGCCCTGAGTGGCACTAATGCTCAAAATCTGTTGACAACTGACTCTCTTCTTAAGGCGTATGATTTGGGTAATTTTACCAAGAATTGGTGGTGTGACAGCAAAACTAGTGATGTTTACTTAGGAGTCGTTTTCCTGTAAGAGGCTGAATGAGAAAATGTTCGAATCCTACTTCATAGATACAGGTCGAGGGGGAGAAGTAGATGCTGCTGCAGAGAGGGCCCCAGGGGGACACAAAGGGGCAAAGGAGGGTCTTGTAGTTTTGATGCGATGGTGAGTTAATATCACAGTCACACCCACACTCCTTTCCTGACACTCGGTCCGCCCTTCCGAGCCTCGTACTGCATCGCCCCACCCTAACCAGAGCCTTTCTCGTAAATGCACCTGTTCACAATTACACGGACAGCTCTCCCTCGGATATTTTTGGGACCCCCCCCCCCTTTGCTACCACGTTTCCCCGACACCTGTGAAACTAGGCATTGTCTTTGAAGGTCTTTCGAACCCATCAAGGTTACTCAAGGCCACTGTGAAGCCTCCCCCCCTCATCATGGAAGTCACCTCTTGATGATGGCCACCAACCGTGACATCCGCCTTTCCTTCCTCTCCAGAGCCTTTGCGGATCCCCACTATCTGCTTGAGCCCAGGGGGCCATTCATTCTGTACCCCACTCATCCCATTTGAGACTGTACCTCCTTACTCTGGGGAGGTTACACTCAGGGTTGATTTCACCTGGAAGGCACCTGGACCCCCTTACCTGTCATTGACTCCCAGCGTCCTTTCCACGTGGTCTAGGCGTGGTGTCATGTCTGAAATAATCTCGAGCACCTCTACTGGAAACTTCTGAACTGAGGCTGTGTCTGGAGGCCACAGAGCAGAGTCCGGAGGGGGACCTGGCTTCTAGTGTCGGTTTGTCTCCCGTTAGCTAAGTGATCCTGAGAAAGGGAATGTGCCCTCTGAGAGCCGAAAGCTTGTATGTAAAGCACTTGTCTTGGTAACTGGCACGCAGCACATAGTGGGATAGCACGTTTTTTATTCCTTTTGAATATCCCTAGAGATATCCCTAGAGATACCAGAAAGTAAATCACTTGAAAGCAGGAAATACTTGGTGAGTAATATAATTTTTGGTTCATAACGCTAGGTCGTTATAAAGTAATGAGACTTAGACTTGTAAACGGGCTCTGGAGTGACTTTTAAAATCAGTGACAGCTATACTACTGACCATAAAGCTGGTGTATTCCAGGGCTAGATTTTTATTGTCCAAAGCTCTGTTCCAGGACAGGTAACCTGAGGACAGGTGTGGTCCCCCATCTGTGCACCAGTCAAGACAGGCTGTGTGAAGTGCGAGGGGGTGGTTCCTATGTTCTCTCTCCCTCCCATCACCAGTGGTCTGGGGGCTACACGGGACCCCGGCCTGGCCACCCCCTTGCCTGCGCTTGTTGGTTTGTGCAAGGAAGACTAGGCTGCAGACCTTCACTGTTTTTGGAAGGACCCTCCTTCCCCAAAGTATGTTTCTGAGCTAGTTCAACTGCCTCTGTCCCCTTGGCTGCTGCTGCGGGGTCCCAGAGCTAATGAGGATACCTGCACCTGGTCCTGACACCCTCCCCTCTGCCAAGAGGAGCGGTTCTGATTCACTGTGTTTTAAAAAAAGGAAAGAGTCCTATGACTTTGGAATCACACTTTCCTTACTCCTTCTGGTAGCGCTGTGCTTTCCGGAGAAGGTGAGCGAGAACCTGGTAAGTAGGAAGGAGAAACACCAGCTAAGAGAGGCCGGGCCTGCTCTAGAGTGGCACAGATCCGTGGAGTCTCAGCCGGGTAACGAAAATCAGCTGCAGCCCATCTTCACCGTTGTAGCCCCTGCTTTACAGCTGGCTTTCCAGGGCCTGCTGTGGCCATTGGGATGGTGCCGCCTGCCTGCTTCCTCCCTCACCCCTGGGCGGCTGGGCCTGCCAGGCCCCTGGGCTCCAGACCTAGGCTGCTTTTCTCACCCGAGGCTGGTTCAGCCTTCCCTGAAGCACAGGGCTTGCCCAAGACCGAGGATGAATCTTGACCTGCGGCAGTGTTTAGGGAACGTGATCCCAGGATCCTTGTTGCCTAGTCCTAGTCTTGATGCTTTTCATGGGTTCCCCAGACTGGTCCCCAGGTCCCTCCCCTGTTTCTGAGTCCAAACTTCCTGTCTTGTTTTCCTGGCTGAGAACCCAGGAACTGGGGGCTCGTTGCTCAGTCTTGCCCTGTCCACGTGGCAGAGCCTGCCTCTCAAAACCAGCCCAACAGATGCCCCCACGGCTTCTTTCCTGGCCTCTCTGTCACAACATTCTGTTTTCTGAGGTCACACAACCTTTTTCCTGCACTGACCACTTGTTTCTTTACTGCCCCGCCGTTTGTATTCAGTGGAGATACTTCATGCAGATTTTAACCATGTGCTCCACGCAAAGATAGGTAGACAGACAGACAGATATTGTCTATAGAAGTAGAAGCACGTCTTCAATATCCACAATACACACTGTGGATTTTTGCGTCTATAAAGTCATTCCATTTTAAAGCAATTTTTAATTTTAAAGTAATTTTGTCTACACCTTTTTTTTTTTTTTTTGGCCTTCTGTGTTGGCTTTAGTTTCTAACTCCTGCATAACATGAGGCCACATTTTGTGTGACGGCAAAGACCTCCTTCCAGTACTTGCCATTGGAAGCTTTGCCTTCAGCACCTGCCCCACCCCATTGAGCAGCCCTACCAGGAGGCCCTGCCTACAGCTAACCCGGCACTCAGGCTGCAGTGCGGGCCCTGGGCCAGCTCTTGGGCTGCTGAGAGGAAGCCCGTAGTGGCACCAAGAGCTGGTTAGATTCCCTTTCAGCTGTTCTGCCACACTGAACGTCTCACCCACCCTGTATGCATGGGATGGGAGCTCCAGCCGACTGTAATGGAATTTCCAGACAATCTAAATGTGCCTCGTCTCCCAGTAGTTTTCATCTGGGTGAATATTAACCCTTAGGTTGATACACGGATGATGTACGTAGAGTCGGTGTTTGTCTAGGCTTTGGCCCGAAGAACAGAATGAGAACAAATAAAGTTTTACTGTTTCTTATTTGCTTGTTATGTTTGAAAATTGGCCAGGTAAATAGAACATGCAAATATATCTTCAGAGAGAAAGAGAATATTTCCTTTCTAATCTTTTCTACCAACTAAGAGGCATTTTGATATAGTACGTAAACACACACACACACACAGACCATTAGACTAGAAGATAAACTATGTGAGTTCTAGTCCTGACCACAAACTTTCAGTGAGCTCTTTGGTCAGATCTGCTCACCATCTAAACCTTGGCTTTTGGGGCTATAAAATAAGAATATTTTTATGCCTCCTGACCAGCTTATTGTAATTATTAAGTTGAATAATATGTGAATGGGCTTAAAAAAACTCTAAAGCACTATACAAAAGACCAGTCTGGGTATTATTTGTTAGAAAGATTGCTTTTAATAAAGAAAGGAATTGGTAGAAAGTCACCTGGGATTATGAAGTTGCAGTTGACAGAAGGGAATAAGTGGCTCTTAAACATATGAAAAGATGCTTATTCTCAGTGCTAATCAGAGAAATATAAACTGAAACCTTAAGAGATCATTTTTACCTGTCTGATTAGTGAAGTTCAAAATAGTTAATAATACTCTGCATTATCCAAGGTGAGAAGAAGCGGTTTGTAGGAAAAGCCCATTGGTAATAGTTGAAGTAGAAAATGCATATATCTTTGGGCAAGCGATTCCATTTCTTAAAACTTACCTTACAGATGTGTTTGCACTTGCACAAAATCAGGCAGCTCTGTATATACTGACACAGGATGATCTCGGAGATATATTAATGAAAGTGCAAAGTACCAAACAGTTTATAAAAACCATTGTTTTGTTTTTCACAAAAGAAAGAAATGCTAGTATTTGCATAGATTGTATCTGAGAGGATATGCCAGATTTAGATAATTGTTTTAGTTTTTTTCTTTCTTGTGTTGTGTTGTTTTGTTTTTTCCCTATTTGCTTTTTTTTCTTTTTCCCCCCCCCGCTGAGGAGTGGAATTGGGTGGCTGGTGACAGGGGCGATAAGATTACTTTTCACTGCATATCCTTTTGAACCTTTTGAATTTTGTACCATATGCAGATATTGCCAATTTTTAAAAATTTGAAATAAAACAAAAGGAAGTAAAAAGAGTGAACATGAAAAAAATACGGACAAAGCTCCAACTCCCCTATTTTCTTCTTGCTAAAACAAAATGAAATGAAAGGAATAAAGTCACGTAAGGGGAATTACTCAGTTTTTTAAATTCATTCTGCCCCTTACGCTTGACTTTCATATGTCTTTTTCTTTGTAAGAATAAAGTTAGAATATTTTCCTTTTCCTGTTTGGAAAACTAACTAAGTCGACCCCTTACAACTACAAAAAGTGATTTTATTTTCACCACTCTAATGAGCCCAATAGTCATGTCTGTGCTTTTCCCTTGATCTGCCAATCTTTACTTCTGAGATGTGAGTAACCCTTGCACAGCTGTGAGCGTCAAACCTAACCTAGATCCTCCTGTCCCCGCTTCCCGGTGAGCGGGGAGTTGGCTGGAGAGGACCCCTGGGGTCTGCCGCGGGGAATTCATCTCCGCAGTAATTAGATAGCTGTTCGAGGCATGGATCCTGACTGGGTATTGAACATTTTAAGTGACTCAAGTTCTGTCTTCCTGCTTTATTAGAAATTACAGCTTGTATATTTGGGGATCATGCCTCCCGAGCTTTGCTTTCTTTATTTTACTCTTTTTAAACTTTCATATTGTTTAAGCAGAGTGCTCCTTGAATTACCCAACCCACAAGCACTACTTTATAGTTCTTCTGTACCAAACTGTCCCCTTTGTGTAATTATGGGGAACCGCGTGGCCTCTTGTGCTATGAAGGCCAAATGGAGCCCCCCCCCCCCCAGTCAGATGGGGTCTCTTGAAGATTTTCAAGTGAAGAGCCCTCCACGAGCCGGTGCCAAATGGGGTGTTTGACTTACCATCACCATCAGTTAGGAGGACGCACCACAGCCCACGTGGAGCCAGGCCTCCGTGCGAGTCTGCGCTCTTTGTAGGTAGGCACTGCGGAGTCAAAGCCTAGCTTCCTAGGGCCGTATTTACTCTTCTGCTGTGAACTAAAGCCACTTGTTTTTTTGATTGGGTTCAGCTTGTTTACGTGTTCCTCACACCTGTAAGTCCGAGATAATATGGGTGATGGTGACGCGCCTGTGAACTGCATGCTCATATTTGCTGGGAGGGACTTGAGTTTAGCTAATATTTTCCAGCCATCCTGACAGCCTCGCTTAAGCAAACAAATAGTTATATCCTTCACAAAACAACGGGGCACGCAGTTCTGAGCGATTTTTCAGACAGTCTTGACAATGATTGGCCCCCGGCCTGTCCTAACCTCATGCTCTATCGAAGCAACTCTAAGTTCTTTGAAGGAGGAAGATAAATCTCAAGGCAACAGATTTCCTTCTGTTTTCCTTCAAGTGTTTGGCTCCAATTCAGTAATTAATTTTACAGAGATCAAATCATGACAACTATGATATATTATATTATTTCTTTTTCTTAGGTGACTATTACTAGGTTCCCAGAATCTCTGGGTTCCCAGCTTTTTGGGGTCTTGCCTAAGAACTTTTGTCATGGCATGAGATTATAGCAAACACAAATAAACTATACTGCTCTGGCAAGAGGGGTTCTGATGTCCAAGCCTGAATCATGGGTGAGGCCCTAAAAAAGGGGGTACCCCAAGACAGGCAGATATCTGGCAGAAAGGAAAGAAAATGTTGGAAGTGAGGATAACCAGGCCTTTATTTTACAAGCATGTCATGAGTACTTACTATACAGGGTGGGGCAAAAGTAGATTGACAGCTGTCAGTATGCGAAACACAGTTTATTCTTGTATTATTATTTATTAATTATTGTATTCTCCATACGAACAACTGTCAACCTATTTTTGACCCACCCTCTATACCCAGCACTGTGCCATCTGGGCACACCGTGCACAGGGATGGAGTGGTCAAGTAGATAGAGGACCCACCATAAGACATAAACACCAGTCTAGATGCCCTGGCGAACTGTGTGGAGGCACAAGTGGACACAAGACCCTCAATATATTAACACCTTGGATTCCCACTTGAGAGACAGCATTGGAGGGAGCTGGGGTGCCCTTTTATGAGGGGGGAAGAATGAGAGATAGTGGTATTGGTAGAAAGGACAGCTGTTGGTAGGAGCAGGGAAGGTGGGAGCATCCGAACCTATTTCTGCCTTATGACTTGGACTTGATTCCCACAAAACTAATCTGAGTTGCAGAAGACTAAAAATAAAGGAGATTAACCCCAGAAAGTTAGACCTACAGCTCTCGATCCCCTCAGCACAGTGGAGTGCCCATGAGCAGGGTGTTTCCCCCTACCTCACTATCCTGTCATGTGCTATTTTTAAAAATATGCTCTTTTGCCTTGTGCTGCAGTGAAAATATTTCCACCATTCTTGGTAAGTAAATGGAGTCTTAAAGCTTAAACCTCTGCCCCAGGCAAGGAACCAAAGGATGTCATTGTGCATAACTTCAAAGGCTGATAAGATGTTTAAGGTCGCTGCTCTCTGAAAGAGTTTCTTTCTTTTAAGCCCAGCCAGAAACATTCGTGTGCACGTCCCACCATTATTCCAGTGAGAAGTTACCGCACGTCTGCGGAGGCTCTCGTTTGCATGCCTCCACCCCACAGAATGTGTGCTCTCTGTCTGCCCTACAACGATTGCTTTGTGCTTTGGGTGATGGATCTCCAGTAAGCATGGTATTAAAAGCCGTACCTTTTCCGTCTGGGGGAGCCAAAGAAACAGTGGTCTCTGTTGCACCATTTCCATGGTTGCATGAAGCAGCCGCCCACGGAATTGGAGAATCTTGTTTTTGTGGGGTTTTGCCTTTTTAAACCTCACGGGAGGATATGTTTTTATTGATTTTAGAAAGAGGAAGGGAGAGAGAGAGAGAGAAACATCAGTGTGAGAGAGAAACATCTATCGGTTGCCTCCCATATGTGCCCCGACTGGGAATCAAACTCACAACCTGAGTATGTGCCCTGACTGGGAATCTAACATGCAGCCTTTCTGGTGTATGGGCCGACTCTCCAAGTGAGCCACCCAGGCAGGGAAGGGATCTTGTTTTTGTTTTTGATTTTTTTGGATTATAACTGGTGTGGCTCAAGATGGTGAAAAATAAGCCAGCTGCTTTCTCACCATCTCTGATCACCCACCATGTACAGTTTCTTGGCGACAGGTCACGCAGGTTTAGTCCAGAGTCTACTGCTTGTCAAGCACACTTCTCTCTGTCTCTTTTTTCAATTTTATCCCTGGGCGATGCAGAATATATTGGTTTCTCTCTGTCGCCAGCAGACAGTTTGGCGCAGCAGGCACCCTTAGCCCATGAAAGCAGGGGTGGGAGATTTTCAGTAAATTGTCCAGGAAGTAGGGAGATATCGGCTCGGCTGCTGGAAACGTTTACTGTTGACTGCCCCTTCTTTCACGTGGGATATCTCCCAGCTATAACGAGTTTTTTAATACATTTTGATTTTGAAAATAAAGGCCTGTACTGTCAAGTCTAGGAGAACAAGGCTTCAGAGTGGAAGGAATAGAGTCCTTGGAATGATTCATTACCCCAGATGTGGGCAGTGGGACAGGGGTGCTTTGATGGCTAGAGATGGTGGCTCCCCCTTCACGCTCCCCCTTTGCATCTTTAGGGCGCAGTGCTTGGAGCTCCTAGGTGCTCAGTAAATGCCTGTTGGGGGCTTTAATAAAAGTCTAATTTAGCGTTTTGGTGCTTCCTTTACCTGAATTCCTGCTCTGAGGATAGAGACAAAACTCCCCAGACGTGCCCTGCTACGCTCTTGTGCATCACATTTCTGCCCTCCGTTGAAGGAGTATTAACCAGCCTGCCAGAAAAAAATGTAACTTGGGAACCTCACAGTCCGAAGCTCTCATTCTCGCATTCCAGACCGATGCCCTCAGGCAGACTGGAGATAGCTTAATACAAGCATATTTGTAGCACTCGGGTTCCAACCAGATCAAAGGACAGAGAGCCTTCCTGGGTTGCAGCCGCCAAGATGAAAATGGACCCTGGAAGAGAGCCCGTGGGACTTGGCCACGCCCTCGATCCCAGAAGAAATACCAATTCTGTTATGGATGTTTGAGCCATCAGATGGCGACTTTGAAGTCTCTTTGCCTGTAAGAAATTGGATTCAGTGCCTCCCTTACCCCCCAACCTTGGGCTAGTTTAAGATCAGTGGTTTCTTCTAAAGCGGTCCTTCTTGTTGGGGCTGCTGGGAAACTGGGAGCGAGCACGCACATGCCAAAGGGGCGCTGGAGTGCAGGGGGCCAGGGTGGGCTTGGCTCATGGGCTGGATCTTTTGGGATGTTCCGAAAGTTACTGTGATTGGGACAAATTCAAAGGAACTAAAGCTATAGGTAGAGTGGAACCTTACTTTCTTTCCTCAGTCTATAGAAATGTTGGTGTTTTTGTTGCCTGGATCAGCATTTTTTCAGACTTTTAGATTCCATGGATTAAGAAAATTTCAAAAGAAAATTTTATTTACTTTTTGCAAGTAAGGACTTTTAAAATTACCATTTGTTGTCATAGTTTCATGGAACAGTGGACCTTTGAACAAACTCAAAAATCAGTAAGAATTTAATTTCAAAATAAAAGCAGTCTTTTAAATGTAATACATTTAGCATTATTTTAAAAAAAACCCACCTTAGTACATTGTAATGATTTTTGTCATTTTGCTTCTGGCCAGTGAAAACTTTGTCACTGCCCAGTACTGGTTTGTGAACAGGTATTTGAAAACTATTGTGTTAGGCCACATACATTATGTAGTATATTAGACATAGATACATGCACATAAATTGAAAAGAAAAATCATAATTATTATGGTAATAACTTACATTTACTTTAGACTTCTAATTACAGAGTTCTTTTACATATATTATCCCATATGCTCAGTTAGTGTGTGCCTTTGAAACATAAATTAGTCTTAATAGCTTAAGCTAAATAGAATTAAGAAGAGAAGGGAAGTCTAGTGTTTAAACTGTTAGTGTCCTAGAGTCAAATATGCATAATTTTTAAAATCATCTGTTGCTTTGATTTTCCCATGTCTCTGTTACCCTGCTTTATTAGGGAAAGTAAATAAACACGGTGCTGTGATGAAACGCACACATCTTCATTACCATATGTACAGCCTACTCGCGGCCATGCATATATTTATGGTGTTTTTTTCTGAATAAAAATTAAAACATATATTTTGATAAACAAAAATACACATGTGGGGAATAATAAAATAATCTGAAATATGGTATGTGGAAATCTGAGGAATATGTAGGGCAGGGGTTAAGGTTAGGGGAGGGGAGAGAGGGAGAGAGATAGAGACAGAGAGACAGAGGGGAGAGAAGAAGACAGAGCCATAGGAAAAAACGCTTTTGCTCTAAGTGAGTAGGGGTGTTTCCAGTCCCAAACTTATATTTAAAAACAAATATGTATTTTGACTTCAACTCCAGTGTCTCACTGGGCACATCTGAATATAGGTGTGTCTGATTTTGAATGTCGTCTTTGAACAAGATAATAAAGTGTTTTCCCATTGCCAGCTTCTCTTTCCAGCTCCTGCTTGCTCTCCCAGGATTACAGGCTCCCTGAGGTTTCCTAAAAGAGGGTGTGAGCTTCAGTATGCTGTTTGCAAGAGTTTCTCTGAAGCAAAATCTGTTGCCAGCCCAGCAGCCCAGCTGCTAAATCAGCAGTCTAATTTTGAAGACCCTCAACCAAGCTAGAACTTCAATTAGGCATTAATTAATCAGTCAATTCATTAAATCAGGCTTTGATCATTCAACATATATTTGCTTGGTGCCTCCTCTAGTCAGGCTTAGGTTGGTGCTGGGCAGTAGGGGCACTAATAGAGCTCATGATAAAATACTTTCTAACTGTGGAGAGCTCACAGTCTATTGTAGAGAGAGGCAAACTAGGGAACAAAAAATTAGGTACAAATAGTGATGAGTTCTGGATAGGGAACAAACGGGGTACTATTATCAATAAACCTGAAAGAAACAATTTTGCAGACTCATCAGGTAAAGAGAAATTTGACAGCCAACAATCGACAATAGATACTGTGTGTGTGTATGTGTGTGTATATGAAAAAGACAAAGGTTATACAATACATTTGTGTTGCTTTTATAACATGAAAAATTATTGTAAGAAAGAAGACCATTAGGAAAAAATCATTAACACCTGGATTTCTCATGGCCTTTATTTACTGAGTGATTCCTCTGCAAAGTGCACTACAATAGGAAGGGTAGAGCCAGGTGGCTGACTTACCAAATAACACAGACTTTTTTTTTTTAAACTCTCACTGAGGACATGCTTAGAGAGAGGAAGGTGGGGAGAGAGAGAGAAACATCGATGTGAGGCCCCTACTCGGGGATTGAACCTGCAGCCTAGGTATGTGCCCTGACTGGGAATCCAATCAGCAACCTTTCGGTGCACCAACTGAGCCACTCCGGCCGGGCCGCGGACTTTTCTTTTCATGACACAGCTCTGGTGGTTTGACCAGGTATTCCAGATTGCCCATAAACTATACGATATAATTTTTAACTTTCAGGGTTATGCTAACACACCATTTTGGTTTTTTCCAATGAGAAGGAAATCGTCTCACATTAATTGAGCACCTACTGTGAGTAAGGCGCTGAGCTTGCACCTGGGGAGCATCTGCCTAGCGGGATAGAGGATAGTTACAGGCAGGGGGAGAAAAGGTGCAGCGCAGGGGCAGAGCTACAGGCGGCAGAGGGAGAGATGAGTTGGGGGTGGGGGCCTTGGCAGAGGGTTTCTGGGGTGGCGTTGGGGCTAGATCTTGAGTGGGCAAGCGTTAGACTTGTGGAGAGTGGCAGTGCCGTGCATCTGCTGGGCCACCTCTGCAAGCTCACAGGTATAGCCATTAAGCCTCTTTTTCATATTAAAACTAACAATTCTTTGTTTCCTGAGGGCATGTGTCTTGTTAGGGAGCAATACTAATATACCAATTTCCATCAAGTTGCATTTTATCATCATAATGGTTACCGAAGAGGCTGCTTTTAGCTCCTGCAGTGCATTTTAATGTGTTGCAAGAAACATGGAAACTGACTCAAGGCATAATGGATCCATAATGGACAAGGAGCTGGCGAGGCCACAGAAGGGACGCGCCGTGGCTGCTGCAGGAAAGTGCTTTGCTTGAAGTCAGATGCATTCTCCGCATCAGAAGGAGCCAGTGGGCACAATTTGATTTCAGCCGGCACTCCTAGGAGACGTGGGGGCAGGATTGCTGGTCTGCTTGATCTGGGTGCATCTGCCTTCAGTGTGTCCTGTGGCAGCCCTGTGCCCACTAATGACCACAGGTTTGGAGAAAAGGTGCCACGCAGGGGCAGAGCTACAGGTAGCAGAGGAAGAGAGAGATAAGTTGGGGGAGGGGGCCTCGGCAGAGGATTTCTGGGGTGGCATTGGGACTAGATCTTGAGTGGGCAAGCGTTAGACTTGCGGAGAGTGGCAGAGAGGAGGGGAAGCACTCCGTCAGTGCCAGTGTGTGCAGTTTTCTGAAGAGGCTATTATCGAAGGGGCTGATACATTATGAATGCTCTGGAGGATGTTTTCCTAGAGGAAAAGTTTGAGATCAAGTATGAGTGTGTTTTATGGCATTAAGAGACCTGGCAGGTAGGCCTCTTCACACCAGAACCCGGGGACAGACAGGCATGGCCTTTGAGCCGTCAACCCCGACCATTTGGGGAGTCTGGTCACCTCGTCAGTATATCTTAGAGGTGGCTTCATAAACAAAACCATTTTACCTTATGCCCTAATAGTAAATGTATTCTCAATAAGGCTTGGCCCCAAGGCTTACATTTTTTATCACCCCTTCAGCACAGGGATAGGACCTCAGAGCCCTTAGCGAGCCCATGCTGATTATTATTATTATTAATACTATTAAGATCGGTTTCTACTACTCTAATAGCACTTTTTAAAAAAAATTTTAGAGAGGTACAAAGGGAGAAGAAGAGAGAGAGAAACATTCATGTGAGAGCGAAACATTGATCGGCTTCCTCCTGCACGCCCCCAACTGGGGATCCAGGGTGCACCCCAGGCATGTGCCCTGACCGGGAATCGAACTAGCAACCTTATGGCACCGGGTAATGCCCAACCATCTGAGCCACACCGGCCAGGGACCTTGCTGATTATTGACTAAAGTGTTCAGATGTTTGCAAAAGAAGCTGCGAACACCTTCACTAACACCAGACACAAAGATGGATTTGAGTCTAGAACTCCTCATTACTTTGAGGCTCCATTTTATAACACTAATATTTTTTCCAAATATTTTTTCCCCTATTGCATTGGGATATTCTTGTTAAAACAAAATCATGTGGATACTAGAAGTCTCAAGAGATTGGTCACCCAGTAGAATGAACTTTGGCGAATTCTACTTTTCATGATAAGTTAGTCTTTCCTTGGGTGTTGGGATATTTTCTGTCTCTCCCTGATTCCTGAATTCGGAAGCGAGCGAGTTACAGTACATTTTGATTCGGGTTTAATCCATCAAAATCAAGTTAGTTATAAGTGATGGAGGAGCTTACTTTGTGTAGTCCGGGCTGCCTGGAGACGTCAGCCACATGCCAAAAGCTTGCTCGTTGCCCGGCAACCTCGCTGGAGGAATAGATTTTCTGCCACCGGCTCCCTTTTTCGTCGAGGTGGAATCTATTACCACCACCATTCTAACCCAGACAACCGGAGCCAGAGTTTAGCTGAAAAGAATGGTCAGAGTTTTTTGTTTTTGTTTTTAATAACCCAGCACTGTGTTTCTGGCTTCTAAACACTACTGTTAATTTCATTGACTTCTACATAAAGACTTGGAGCTTATTAATATTACTTGACACTGCCCAAGATAAGGAGGCCGGCCTTGTGCCTGCTTGGCTCCCGAGGAAGCTCATTGTTTAATTTCTGTAGAAACTACCACGCAGGGAATGGGTGGGGCCTGTGAGCATCCAACTTGAATGTGGAACAGATCAGAATGGCTTGATTCGCCCCCAAACTTTTCTAAGTCCTCACCAGGTGTACTTGTGGGCTCGTGCTTTCTGGAGGCAGATTTATCATTTGTCTGTAGAAACTGTTGTTTCTTCAAGTATATATGACCTCGCTCTGATTGAAAAGTGCCTGTGCATTGCCTCCTCTCCCCCTTCCATCAAAAAGTGTTTTTTCTCCTTCTGTGGCTAAATACTTCACCAATAGGATTGATGGTTTCTATCCACCAGGGGAGCGTGTGTTATTGTCAGCTCGATTGTTTTGCTTATGCTTTTAATGTAATAGCTTTGGGTTGTTGCAAGAGACGGTGATGGCTAAGCCCAGGTCAGGTGGCTGGAGTTATTTGCCTCTGCTGAAATGCAATTTTAATAATGGACTGTATCAGCTCAGTGTGTTTTCTTGCCCCTTTGTAAAACAAAGGAAGATCTCAGTGCATTAACCCGTTGGTGGCAGGAAAAATCCAAATGGCCCAAAACCACTTAATTAAATGACACTTGCATTTAAAATTAGAAATCTTGCAGATCGGCTACAGGAATTCCCTGGATAGGAGAGGAAGGAGTGGCTCCTTTTTTAGTGAGTGAACATGAGCCACCTCATCAGTCCTACTCTTTCTAAGGGCAGTGAAATGAGCCATCTTGAGAAAGCCATCACTAACTCAGTAAAACAGTCCGAAATGCATTTATTTGTTCTGATTATTCTAAACTTTATTATGATAGCTCAGGTATTTGGGTTTATATTTCTCCAAGTAATCTTAGATTATCACTGACGCAAGGGACCTTTGAGAGCATGGTTCTAGCACCCAGTTTTACAAAGAGGGAAACCAGAGATGTAAAAGTTGACCCAGGGATGCACAGCTGTGCCGAGAGTGACAAAGCAAGGACCATAATCCTGTCTAGTTGACTCAATGACAGAACCACACACATGATGTGTTTCAAATGAAATGAAGAAGGAAAAGCACAGCTCTGATTCCAATCAGATATCCAACAAATATATAATGCACACCCACCATGGGTGTGTCTAGGTGCTAGAGAAAGGCAAGGAATTTTCCATCCTGAAATTACATTTAGAGGTGGGAGAACCCCATAGTTAATAAAAAAAAAGTAAGAAAATTACAGGTCATAATAAGCATTTAGCTATGATATCAGGTGAACACAGGACTGTTGGTGACGATTAGATAACAAGGTATTATCTACAAAAGTACTGAACTCTTTTGAGAACACCTGCTAACAGAAAATCCATTGGATAAATTGAAGCCTCTGGAAATGACTCATTGTCACACATTATATTGCATCTCTCACAATGGAGAGAGGTCCTTGGTGAGGTGATGAGCTTCCCATGACACGGTGTACAAACCAAAAATCTAAATTGCTAGGTATCTTAGAACTCATCCAGCCCATACGTACTGTGATTCGGCCACTTTGTTCATTCATTTGTTCACCCATTCATTCAGTTCCTTCACGTTGCAGATACTTATTTGACATTCCCAACTCACTATTGAAAATATCTGCTCAACAAAAATGTTTCCAGGACTCAATTCGATGCATTTATACTGAGGAATATTCTTTACGAACTCCTGCTGGCAGCAGTCTGTGGACATTTTATCGTAATGAAATTTGAGTTTTGAGGTCACATAGCTCATTGTTTTTCTTTCTAACTGGTTGCTTTAGTGCCCTGGGCAACTCCACATGCAAAGTTCTTTTTTTTTTTTTTTTAAGTGTGTACTATGAAACTATAGTGTGAGGATTGCTTCAGTTTTAGGTCTGTTTTAAGGCTGTCCTTTAGCGGACGGAGGTAAAAACTAATTGACTTGGCCAAGTGAAGCATCTGTTTTCAAAGTCTCGATCTTACCACATACCCCGTGGGGGCTTGTTGCTGGCCTTGCCCCTACCTCTGTATTAACCTAGAAATGTCCTGGATCCCGGAGTCTGCTGTCAATTTTCCATGGTTGGTGGTGGAATTTCCTTCCTCCGCCGCGCTGAGCACCCATCTGAAGGAATGGAGCGAGGAAACTGCTCAGAGTGTTTATCCTGCTGCTTTGCGTTTTCTTTGTTCTCCTGAAACATTGTGCTGTCTGGACATCAGACTCCATAGAAAAGTAGAAATAGCTGAGGGCACTGGTTTTGTAATTTCATGTTAAATTCATTTCCTTGAAGATTTGGCTCCAGAGGAGTTTTCTTCCATTTTGACGTTTCCTTTCCTCTTCCCACGTGGTCTGTTGAGCCTTTCGCTCGCATTCAGGCTGAATGGATTTTCGTTTTACGACAAGAAGACCCAGCGCAGCCGGCTAACCACACTCTCTGGGGCCTCTCTCTTGCCCCCGGGTATCTCACGGGATGGTTTCTGCCGATTGAAGGGGGGTGCTCTGTGCTAGACACACTGCTGGATGATTTGACTCAAATACCCTTAGGGGCAGGCGATGTCATGATTCCCATTTGACTGATGTGAAAACTGAGGCTGAGAAAGTTTAGGCCAAGGTCACACAGTATAAGTGGTGAGCAGGACCCAAAGTTGTATTTATATCATTTTAAAGTCCCTCTACTGCTGTGGGTACTTGCTGTAATGTCCCCTTTATTTCTTCGTTTTAGGCACCCTCGTTTCTTTAAACTGTGACAGAGTCCTTATAATAAGAAGGGGAGGTGACTTATGTATCATTTTCACTAGACCAGTATTTTCTGTGTCTTCCACAAGTTAGCAAGATGCTTCTAAAAAACAAACAAGAGTATTGCGTTAAATTAATGTGGTCAGAACTGAATGTTATATCTTCTTCTAGGAGATTCTGAATTCACCTTTGTATATTAAAAGGTCTGAGATGTCCTTCAGCAAGCAAGCAAGAAAGCAAACAAACAAAAAACCCTATTTTTATTTTAAAATTAAAATTTTTTATTTTATTAGATTTTCCCCAAATTTCCACTTGACCACAGAACCTCCCCCCTCCTCACCCAATGCCTTTAAAAGCACAATTTGGAGAAGTCTTCAATTAAAAGACAAGCCTGGAGGTTGGTGCATTCCATTATACAATTGAATTTAAGGAAAAAGGAAAGAAAACAGAATGTTCTCTCGGCCCCCTAAAGATTGCAGCCTCCTGCCTCACCCTGTTCCATTTTAAAAGTGTGCGTTTATTTTTTACCCAGATTCCTGCAAGACAGGAAATGTGAGCCCCCTGATCTTTATCTCCTGCCTTCAGACTCTGTTTTTTTGCCTGAGTCATGACCACCTTTCTCACCATCTGTGCACTTCTCACCCACCGCCCACCCCTGTACATTAAGCTCCTTGAGGGGAGGAACTGAGCTGTAACATCTTTGTGGTCTCACAGTGGCTCAGTCACCACTGAGAAAGTACACAGATGAGCTGCGTTTCGAGTGGAAGAACCAGTGCAGGGCATGGACCTGTTTCTCTGAGTTGACTCTGGCCAAGTGAATAACCCTCTCTTTGGGTGACAGTGAGAAATTTGAGAAGCTGCAGTAATTCATTTATATCACTAGGGTTCCATTTGGAAAATGATACCTCCTGTTGTCTAATTTAATTAGTAATTGTGTTTTCAGTTCCAATTGAAAGCCTCAGTAGAAAGGATGGCAGTAAACTGCGGTATTTGGTATTATTATTGTTACCTAATTATATTTACTAGTGTGACAGTTTCAGATTAAGGCACTTTTCAAGAAAGAACTTGTCAATGTTATTTAATTGGTTTTCCTCTGCTCATCCCCCACCTCCCATGTGTTCTAAAGTCCAGTATTAAGCATGAGCCGTTGTTTACAGATATGTAAATTGATGCACACAGATTTTGTTTGTTTTTAAAACATGGCCTAAAGTTGAATGGCACATCTGTTCTGGATACAGAGGTTGAGCTGCAAGTCTTTTCTGAGATGTAACCACACAATGACAAAAGCAGTGTGGTCCCAGGGAAGTTACAAGGTGTGGAGTCTGCCTTGGCCCTGCCATTTGCCTGTTAGATGGCTTTGGACAGTTCATTTGTCTGTCTGTCCGTCCATCTGTCCATCTGTCCGTTCATCCAACACTTCATGGAATACCTACCAGGTGTCCTGGTGCTAGGCTAGATGCTAGGATTATAAAGATGAGTAGGATATTGTCCTTGTTCTTAAGGAACTTCCTGCTTAGAGTGTGAACTCAGAGACATAAACTGATGTGCTCAGGAAAGTGCCACGGGTGCTCTGTTAGAAATACGTCCAGGTAGAGTGGGAGCCCAGAGGAGAGAGGGGCAGTAATATCTGTGGTGCCACAGAGAGGCTTCATGGCAGAAATGATTTTGGGTTGAGTTTTGCCGGGGGGGGGGGGATACATATATATATATGTTATGGGGAAATATATATATAATGCCTTATCTATATATCACATATAGGATATATATATGTATATTTCATAGCTCATTAGGGATTATGCCATGAAAAAAAGTTTGCACTTTATGCCTCTGTAATTTCCTGGATGATGGAGAGCTACTGAAAAGCTTTAATCAGGAGGTGGCACAGCTATTTTTGTGTTAGAGAAAGAAGCATGTGGAGGATGGGTGGATTAATCTCTGTGAGCCTTACTCTTCTCATCTGTAAGATGGACATGGGTAATACCTACTCTTCTTGCCTCATGAGTTTGCTTGGGTTGCGTTTCTCTCTTTAAAATGCAATAAGATGTCTGACCGGCGTGGCTCATCGGTTGAGCATCGACCTAGGATGCAGGAGATCGAGGTTCGATTCTCGATCAGGGCACATGCCCAGTCGGGGTCTTGCAGGAGGCAGCTGTTCAATGACTTTCTCATCATTGACGTTTCTGTCTCTCTCTTCCCCTCTCCCTGAAATCAGTAAAGATATATTTTTTTAAAAATGCAGTAAGAATAGCTGACATGCACTCACTACTTTCTAAGCACGTTACTTCTCACAACAACCCTATGAAGGTCATTGTTGCTATTTTTGCACTTTAGAGATGGGGATGGACACAGAGGCTGAATATCTGACCCACAAATACACAGCTAGTACTAGGCAGAACTGCGATTTGAACCCAGGTCTGCCAGATTCTGGAGCTCCAGGCCCTTCATCACTGTGCAGTGCTGTTAAGTTGCTGGGAACTCTTTCATTTGCCCCTTATTTCTCACCTGAAGCATCTTGGCTGGTGGCTGTATTTTGTCTCCATTGACGTTTAGCAAAAGTATTGATGTATTGGAAAGACCCAGGATCAGCACCAAACAGCTGTGCCTTTATTTACAACTATTTAATCTTTGTCTTTAATAATGTGGTCTTTTATTAGAAATAGAACCAAATTTATGGAGTAGAATATGTGACTTTAATTCTTTTGTACAAATTGGGTATTACAAATGATGTATGTTTCTATGGGTATATACATAAATCTTCCTTCCAGTGTTAACAGAAAATCAACCATGACTCCAACTTCATCCTTTTGGGGAGTTCCCCTGCAGGTCCACATTATGAATAGGTAAAGCAGAACTGAGGAGGTGGCAACGAGATGGGTTAGAGCGAGGAAAAGACCTTGAGTAGGTAGGCCGGTCAAGAGGAGTTGTCAAAGACCACAATAGATGAAGGTGAGGTCTGGCAAACTCAGCGAGCTCTGCTTGTTGAAAAGACAGTCTAGAAAACATTCTGGAAGTTCACACACAGGTAGTTGCAATCCAAGGACAAGTTAGCAGCACCTCCTTGGTGAGAAGTTTATTTACTATATTTTCTCTGTACTACGTCACTGCAGGGTGAAGAGGCTGCATATATCTGCTAACCTTGAAAGAGTGTCTTTAAGCATTGCCCCTTGAAGATTCAGGAGGTTCAAGAAGACTAGTTAAAATAAAATGCTGCTCCATGTCTTGATCTGTGGTCAGTGTGCCCCAAAATAGTCCCGAAAAATGCCAGGATTACACATTCTGTGGCTTGGGAGCAACGTTTTGACCAGCTTTCAGGTGCTCATAAAAAAATAAATACTTCCGTGTTCTTATACGGACTGTTTCTTGAAGATCTTTTAGAGTAGATTTCCAGCTGAAATTTCACCTCCACTAAAAAAAAAAACACACACAAAAAAACTTGTGCCTTACTTTAAACATTAGGCGCATCATGCCAGAGTAGAATAATGGCATCATAAAAAGAAAATGCTCTATTGAGATAAAACAGCTGTCCTTTATACTAACTGCGTAAGTATAATTCATCTGCTGTGTATAGGTTGTGCTGTGATGGGAAGGAATATTGAGAGAAAATGAGAAGGAATCTCTTTCCTAAATGGAAGAGCATTCCAGATATATAGAGAGCTCCGGTTGAAGCAGCTGTTTTAGAAGAGCCCGTTCCTGGACGTGGGTAAAGTATGTTCCCCGAGACCTTAAGACTCAATGGAGTAAATGCAGGATGAAGGGAGCCGTGGATAGCACTGGCCCCGTGGTATCAGTGTGAGGGAGTGGGTGTCACTGCCTCGCTCATTGGTTCTCAAACGTGGCTGCGTATTGGAATCATCTGGAGAGTTTGAAATATGAAGCCTGGTTCACGCCCAGAGGTTCTGACTTCATTGGTCTGGGGTGTGCTGTGGGCAGGGGGATCTTTAAAAGCTCCCTGGAAGATTCTGATGTACAGCAGAGTTTGAGAACCGCTGGCCTGGAAGATGACTAATTCCTTTCTCTTCCTGTGTCCTTTGCAGCCAGAGCAGTTTGCTGTAGGGACTTGGTTTGGAAGCCTCCATCCTAACTCTGGAGCAGCAGTTTTCAAAGCCAGTCTGAGAGCCCTGGGTTAAGTCTTCAGTTTGACAGACGCTTCTCTTTAAGGGCCAAAAGCTACATTCTTGAATATAGGTCAGCCGGTCAGAACCATCTGTCCCAACTTAAGCAGGAGCCTTTCTCTTTCTTTCGTGGGGTAGATCAGACAGTATGGTGTAGCGTAGGTAAGAACAGACGTGGCTTTTCGGCAGTACTTTGCTAACGATGAGCTTTGACCTTCAGTAACTCACTCATCCTTTCTGAGCCTAGTTTTCCTCAATCTGTTAAACGGGAGTAGTACTGTATGTTCTAGTCCAAAGCTAGACTCAGTGTGATGAAGGACATGCAATTCCTTACAAGGAACGCCCTCCCTAGCCCATACGTTAGCTTGGGGTGATCGAAAATGGGTCTCCGCCTCAGTGACAAGCAGAAACGGAGCCACAGGTGGGTCCAGGAGACCGGAGGTGGGCTCGAGCGGGGCTCTGGAACAGAGCGTGCCCCCAGAGCCCCCAGAGATGCTGAAATACAGATTCCCATTCCGCGGCCTCTCCGGTGATGCTGACGGCGGCGATCCCTGGTCACATGCCGAGGAGCACGCGGTTCGGGATTTTGGCTGGTGGGGGCGCCTTTCTTAGGGCAGTGGGAAGACAGCGAGAGGTGGCCCGAGGACGCTGGGGTGCGCAGCTCCTCCGTGCAGGAGACGGATGAAGCACGGACACCGTCGTAACGTTTCGGCTTTGAGTTCCTGCGGCCCTGCGCCGCTTGGTGTGACCACTGCCTAGTTACGTTCTCGACTGCCCTTTTTATAGATACTTGGTTTTACATACTTTCCATTCCCTACGTGCCCTTCAGAGGAGCCTGCGTATAAAAATTTAGTTTTCCGCCATTAATATTTTTCCATTTTTATTGAATTCTGGCATGTCAGCCTCCTGCCCTTGTCTGTTTGTGATTCCATCTAATATAGCTGTCCAGTCTTTGCTACTTACATGTGCAGGTAGATCTCTTTTATCTAGTGCCAGAAAAATCTCTAGGAAAGGGGCAAAATAAGCATCTGGCTGACCTCCTCCTCATTGGGTTACCAGTGGAGACACTGGGCTAAAATCAACCCGCCAACATCATTATAAATAAGATCTCCTAGTTGTATTGTTTGCCCAACGGATGGGCTTATGTTTTGCCACCATAAATCAGTAGCTGTGTGGTGTTTTCCTGATCATTTATAATGCTCTCACACATTATTTAAGGTTTGTGAAGTTTAAGAATAGAGGTAGTTTTATGTGTTCTAATTTAAACATAGAGTTTGGAAAGGGAAGAGGGTTTTGAAAACTATGGTTGTGACATGTTTATTATAAACATGTGAAAACGGAGCCCGTGATTATGCTGGTGGTGTATATATATATATATATATATATATATATATATATATGCACACACACATATATATATACACACATATAGCACCTTGTCAACAAAAAAGCTTTTATGTTTGTGGTATTTTCTTCTTAAAAAAAAATTAGAACTGATGATGTCTCTGGGAAGACTTAAACATATTGTGGTTTAAAATAGTCCTTTATAACCAGACTCCTTCTCGAAGTTGCCATGGCTTTCCCCTAGAACTGCAGACCTACAATTGAGCTGTTCGCACTCGCTGCAGTTAGCTGTTCCACATTCTCTAAGCCAGTGCTTCTCGAACACCAGCGTGCATCAGAATCACTGGGAGGCTGACTACGCACAGCCTGCCAGACTCCACCACCAGAGTTCCTGACTTAGGAGGTCTGTGGCTGGGCCCAAGAACTCGCATTTCTCCCATATTCCCAGGTGCTGCTGCTGCTGGCTCAGGCACACAGGCTCAGAACTGCTGCATTTTAAGCCCTTGGGAAGTGTAGTCCAGAGCCAGCAGGATATTACTGCTGTGCTTTGCTGATGTATCCCCTGGGAGCTTGTCAGAAATGCTCCAGTCCAGACCTCCTGGAATTCGATTAACAAGAGCTCATGTGATTTGGGTGCACGTTCAAGTTCGAGAAGCCCTGCTTTAAGCTACTTGCGACATCATATGTGCTCTGAGAGCACTGAGATTTCACAAGCACTGAGGTGAGGAGACAGGCAGTGTCCTGAAGAGATGAGAGCTCTTGGATACTTGCTTAACCTTTCCAACATCATCTTCTATGGCAAGCTCAGGCCAACCTGGCCATCGTTGAACTCATTTAGACCAGTTCAGTTTCATACCACAGTTTTACTATGATATGCTCAGGCATGGTTTTCTTTGTATGTATTTTGCTTGGTGTTTACCGATCTTCTTAAATATGAAAATTTACGTCTTTAATCAAATTTGGGAAATTTGGGGCATTATATCTTTAAATAATCTTTATGCCTCAGCCTTTCTTTCATGTTCTCCCCCCCTCCTTCTCAGACTTCAACTGTGATAGATAATCAGTTTCATAGGCCCCCACAGTTCTAATTTTTAAGTCTTTATTTCTGTTTTATAGACGGAATTGCTCTGTTTTGTCTTCAAGTTCATTGATTCTCTTTGGCTCTCTCTGTTCTGCTCTTAAACCCATTTAGGAGATTTTTTAAATTTCAGATTTTTATTCGTCACTTGGTCCTATTCGGTTCGTGTTCATTTTGAGAATATTTTGTTTATATTGTGTGTGTAGTGTTTTGTGGGGAAATATGTGCATAGTTTTAATAGGCTCTTAAAACCCTTGTCTGTTCATTTCAACATCTGGGTCATCATAGGGGTCAATCTTTTTTATTGCTTTTGACCTTCCTATAGAATACAGGTTATATTTTCTTGTTTCTTCATCTGTCTAGACATTTTGGATTGTAACCTGGATTTTGTGAAAAATCCTGTTATTCTTGAAAAATATTAATTTGTTTTATTTCATCCGGCAGTTATCCCGAGTTAACTCTAGTACCAACTCCTGTCTTTTTTGTGGTGGGCAGCAGCTAATTTTCAGTTTTTTTAGCCTTCGCTTTTCTGCTTATAATTGTCCCCACATATGAATAGCCATAGATTTGGGCAGCGTTTTTACACAAAACTTGAGACTTTCCCCTCTCAGATGCTCATCCACAGGTCTCGGGAGTTGGGCTCAACCCGCCTGTCTGACCTCAGCTTCCCCCACCTCTCCTGACTCCCCATTTCCTCTGCCTGGGCCACCTTCCCTTCGAACAGGCTCACGGTGCTCGTGCACATGCCTGTGGATGAGTGCTCGTGAAGAACTCATTCTTTAAGGCCAAATTCCAGTCCTATTTCTTTTCTTACGTGAAGTCTTCCCTGATTACCAGTGACTGAAAGTCATCTCTCCCTGTGCTGGGCCCTTTTATGTATGTTTTCAAATGATTTAACATCGTTTCATTACAAGTAACAGATACCCCTTCAGACAAACTTAGTTTTTCTTGGAGTGGGGGAGAATACATTATAAGGAGACTTGGGTATATATCTCGCTGTTTCCCATTTTCTAAATCCTGATTCTATATTCCCAAGAAAGATAACCTGATTGGCCTGGCCTGGGTCAGGGATGTACGTCTCCTCCACCCAGTCCAGGCCAGGAGAGCAAGGTCACGTGATAATAAACATGGCAGCCTGATGTAGGGGGTTGTAGCGATTTGGGGTTGGTCAGGGCGAGAGATACAACCACGAGGTGGCAGTGGCACACACAAGCTTCATTGGGCAGTACTTGGCAGGTTTGCATGGGGTGGGGCTGGAGGGAAGCCCCTCAGGGTAGGAGTCTGTCCAGAGACTACAGTGGGAGAGTTGAGGGTAGATACTAAGGAAGGGAGGAGGGTAGGGAAAATCCAGGGAAGAGGGTGATTGGAGAGGGAGCTCATATGAGTCTAGGTGATGTCATTTGGCAGTATGTTGGGGAGTTTCTAGGTCAAAGAGCTCCTCCAAAGGCTGTTAGTGACCTAGGGTCTTAAAACCGCAAGGCTCTATCTTATCAATGGCTAGCAGATGCTGGGTGTAGTTTTGTGGGGTGTGTAAAGCCGGCAGAGTCTAAATGCCTAAAAATCTACTTGTTTGGGCTATTTTAAAAATAATTGAATGTATAAAAATTTGAGTTTGGCACCAACGTAGGGGCCAATATACATGGGCCATCTTTGGCTCATTTATATAACACCCAGACTTATCCCTGTTGATTCTAGTAGCAGGGAGGGGAATTGAAAGAAGGAGATAGTTTCTAAAGGAGATAGTTTCTAAAGACCTCTAGATGTTGGTGTGCATACCATCTCCTGTAAGCTCATTGGCGTATTTATCTCTGTATTAGCTAAAGTACCCTTTACCTTATTACACTTGGGAAATGTGAAATCATGTTTGTTGAATGAACGAATGGATGAATAAATGAATGCGTTTCTCCTCTCTGAAATGCCTGGCATCTGTCTAAAATCTCCCTTCTGGTGCTATCCCAGGCTGGTCTCCATATTTTCTCTTCTAGGATCTTCTATCTCATCCCTTTGACACAGGACATCTGCTGTGGTTATGTTTGTATTGCTACCAAGATTGTAAACTTCTGGAAGGCTTGGGGTACGGCATCTATTTCTTTAATCTTTCGCATTGTTAGAACCACTCCCTGCCTGGGGCAGGGGGAACTCACCCATTTGGTTGGAGTGCATGCCAGGTGGAGGACCTGGTCCCCAGGTGAGCAGGCTGAGCAGAGTCTGAAACTGCCGTCATGTTTCAGGAAAGCATTGGTGGTGGCCAAGAGGTCAACCACATGTGACTGATCCTAGAGAAGCAGCACAAATAGGAAGTCAGGTGATAAAAGTCACGCTGGGGAGAGTGGACAAGGGCAGGCCCAGCTCGGTGGACAGGTCAAGGGCAGCAGCTCAGGCTGAGGCTGAGAACAGTGACAAGTGGCCAGCGTGTCCTTCCTCCAGGGTGTCTGTGTTATGGAGCTGCTAGAAGCCTGACACTCCCTTGGTGCCTAGCACAGAGCTCTGCGAGCACTAGGAGGCCACTAAGTATCGTTATTGCGTTTTCCTATGTCTGAGGTGGCACTCTAACCCCAGAAGTCAGAACTTAGGCCACAGCAGAAGGATAAGCTATTGCATGTAGAATACTGAGCGTGTGCTCATCCTTGACATTTTGTTTGCTTATTTACTTCTATGCCTTTGAAGACTGGAAGCTTCCATTGCCACCTGGCCTATGTAAGAAAATGAAAGATTAAAGCAACACAGAGCACAGAGAGGAGAAACTTCAGCAGGATCCCATTTTTCTCAAGTCCCTGAAGCATCATCTGCACAGAGAGCCATCTCTGTACATCCAATATCGGCACACAAATGAAATGCCCTGTGTGCGTAGGTGCCCCACAAACAGTAGTCACGACTGCTCTGCTTCTCCACGATGCACAACTTGTGCAGGAAATAAACTACTGTTCTGTAACTATTTAGATGCTTAATTTGGACAATTTGGGTGCTGGGGTTTCCTTCACACCTGGTGGCATTTTGAAAACCCTGCAGCCATTTCAAGTGGTGGCTAGGCTCTGGTGGAGAGGAGCACACCTGCTCCAGGGTCCCAGAGGCAGTCACGCCATTGCAATGATGACCCCTTACAAGCTCCTTGGGTCCCCAGGGCTGCAGGAATGGTTCCTGTTGCACCTTGGCACCCTCGGCATTCATGATTGGGCCTTCGACTTTCATTACATGTTATGTATTTTTAAATTTTATATTATAAATTTTTCTATTATAGTCTGCATTAAACACTTTTTGTATTAGTTTCAGGTGTACAGCACATCAGACATTCATATTAAGGTGCCCACCTGGCACCCTAGATAGTTATTGCAGCATTGTTGACCATAGTCCATGTGCTTTGCCGTACACCCCCCGGCCCTATCTTGTAACTACCAATTAGTACTTAATCCCATCGCACTTTTTCATCTCTTCTCCCAACGCCACTCCCCTCTGGCAACTATCAGTTTGTTCTCTGTCTATAAGTCTGTTCCTATTTTGTCAGTTCATTCATTTTGTGCTTTAGATTCCACATCTAAATGAAATCATGTGGTATTTGTCTTTCTCTGTCTGGTTTATTTTACTCAGCATAATACCCTGTAGGTCCACAGTTTTACACATGAATATATTCTTAGGTGGGTTTCTTCCTAAATGGTCTTCACTGTGTTTGAAGCGCTTCCGAATAGTAAATCCTGATACCTTTCTAAGTGACGGTATACGCCATAAGCTGACAGTAGTGGCTGTGTTCTTAGTGGCTGTAGATCTTGGAAGAAATATTTTTCTGCCCTTGCTCAAAGTGGACTGTCAGTCTAGCACTGGCCCTTCAGGCGAACGTGGAACACGCTTGGTATGAATGTTTTGCCATCGCTGTGCTGTTGAAATGACAAACATGATCAGTTTCAACTCTTGGGCCCTCTCTTCTTTAAGGAGAGTGCCACAGATAGAGCCACGGGAGGCGCTGAACACAGCGAAGCTAGCAGAACGGCAAATCGCACAGATGGAGTGGGGACTATAAAATTCCTCGAAAGCGCAAGCGGAATGTGTGATGAACTAAAATTAAATCCGGTTGTGCTAGGCAGCGTGAGTAGTGGAAAGAGGGCTGTCCTGACAACGTAAGCTCTGCTCTTAACTTGCATGACCTTGACCGACCTCTGTGGGCCTCCGTTCCTGTGTTGATAAAGTCGGATTTGAGTCGATGATGTCCATTTCTAAGGTCTAAGCGTCTGGCTCTAAGATTGCGTGATAAGGAACATTCCTTGGCAATTTAATTGTACTTAATTGAGGCAACATTGCTGTTGTCTTGGCATGTGATTTACACGGGTTGGCCCCGGAGAGGAGGTGAGGACAGCCCTGAGCTTATAATCGCAGACGCTGAGGCCTCCAGTCTGATTGATGCTGAGGCCAAGGGCAAATTCATTTACAATAGCCCGCTCCCTGTGAGATCCGCAGCAGCAGAGCTCCGGGAAGGGCAGGGTGCTGCTTCATTGCTGCAGCCAGCTCCCGCCCTGGGTGATGGGGCTGGAGTGCTCAGGTACCTGGCTGTGAGGACCACTCCTCTCCCTTCTCCACCCTCCGCTTCCTTCACTCACTGCTTTCCTCTTTCCAGCATCTTCTCTATTCTGGCTCATCTTGTTATTGTCTTGTCTTCCATTATCAGCATCATCCCCGGGTTCTCCAGCGGCCCTTTCACATCAGGATCTTGCATCCCGGAAGAAACGGAGATAGAGCAATATCCTCGCCCTTCTAGTTCATCTGGAAATGCTACCAGCTTTTCTCTAAGTGCAGGAGAGGGTGTGTGTGCGTACGGGTGTATAAGAGAGAAAGAAAGAAAAAGACACTGTTACGTGTGGTATAACAGTGGTTAGGGTTTTGGAGGGAAATAGGGGACATCTGTAATACTGTCAACAATAAAAAAATAAACTTAAAAAACAAACTCAAGAATAGTAGTGTTGGAAACAGCATCTGACACCGTGGAAGCTGCACTTGGGAAGTAGGGTTTGGGGAAGCTGTGGCTGCCTAGTTTTTTTCTTACATTTCACCCTTATTATTCAACATGTGAAAGTCTGCCCCCCATGCCACCTGACAGCCCTTGCCTCAGTCCTGAAGGGGATCAGCACATGTTACCCCAAGGCATACCACTTTGGCATGTTGATTATTTTGAGCTGAAGGCACTTGGGAAACAGCAGATGTAGGAAGGGCTGTCTGCCCTCCCGTGCTCTCTACCTAAAAGCAGAGCATAAATTTCCTATGAGAAAGGTGCCTTCTCTATACCAAGAAGAGAACATTCTTATCACCGGAGACGGAGTTGAAGCTGAAAGAGTCTGTACAAAGAAACCTCACTAGAATAACCCTTCTCCTCCGTTAGTTTCCCCCATATAGTTCCTATTCACTTTCCAACGAACCCCCTTCCTTTGTCTTGTCCCGGCTCCACAATTTATCACTGTTTGTTAAAATGGTATATAAAACTCCCTGTTCTAACCACTTTTGGGGGGTTTGCACCTCTCTTTCTGAAGCCCCTGGTGCCATGTAAAAATATTAACATCACATAAAATTTGTATGTGTTTTCTCCTGTTAAACTGTCTTTTGTCAGTTCAATTCACAGGCCCCAGGTACAGAACCTAAGAGGGTAGAGGAAAAGCCTTTCCTTCCCTAGAGTTCTGAGGCAGCTGGTTATGCTTCCTGCACCCCCTGCCTACCCCCTGTATGGCTTCCTGCCGTGCTCTGGAGGGATGCAGGTACAGTTGTTGGTTCAACGTTGTAGGCACGTGGCCGAGAATGGATGTGCCATTCCGAGAAAGCCACATTCTGTTCTTTTGCCTCTAGAGAGTCTGCACTGTTCATGTCAAGACTGCAAAACTTCATTAAACCTGGGTCAGTTTAGGTCCAGTGCCTTTAGGAATGACCTCTAGGTTTCAGGTCAAACGGACTAGCTTCTAGGAACATTTGACTTTCTCTGGCTCCATGGATGTCATGAGACTTAGTCAGGATCTCTGTCCTGGGTCTTGGAGCTGAAGCTATTCTCCAGCCAGATCCTAGATTCTGTTTATAAAGAGAAGCAGCGTGCAAAGAGTGTTGGGAGTTAGGAGGCGTGGGTTTGAGTCTCAGCCCTACTACCAAATAGCAGTGAGACCCTGTGCAAGTCACTTCTGTGAGCCTTCGGATCTTCATTTGCAAAACAAGGAATTCCCCACCCTGCTTTCTAGCTTTTCTCAAATCATCTGCATTTGTGTGGAGTGGGAGGCCCCTCTTCTGGGGAGGTCTGCCTGCCAATTTTGTTCTGCTGCTTGTCTGTGTGGGTCCTGTGAGGGGAAGGAGGAGGAACCCAGGCTGAGTGGTGAATGGGGAAGCACGGGGATGCCTTTCCCCAGAAGCTCATATTTGCATGGCGAGATAAAAATAGCTGCTACAATCTGTAGCAACCGGTCCTTTTGAATCACGAAGAAGTAGTTCTTTTCAGATTGAAAAATACCATTTGTATTAGACGTAAGCAAACGATCAGTGAAGTCCTTGAGGATGATTGTTGGCACTTTAAGAATTTCATTAAAAATTAAAGTCTTTCTTTATTCCACAAATATTAAGGGGCTATCATGTACCGCACACTGGAATCCATTCGGCAGTGAGCAAAACAGACAAAAACCCTAATCTCTTGGGACCAATAGGCCAGTGGGGAGATGGACAGTGAGCAAAATAAATAATATGTATAATTTGCACATAGTAATAAATGCTGAGGGAAGGATGAAGCAGGGGAGGGGTACAGGGGGTGCAGGGGTGGGGGCTGTAATGTTAACCCAGGTGGCCAGGGTCGGTTCCCTCACTGAAGCAGGCAGGAGGTGTTTAGAGGAGGAATCCTGCAGGTAGAGAGGATAACAGGTGTGAGGTCCTAGAGGGGGTTGGGCCTGGTCCAGGAAGAGCAAGAGGCCAGGGTGGGTGCAAGGGACTGAGGGAGGGGGTAAGGAGGAAGTGAGCTCGGAGTCGTACAGTTGATGGTGGAGGGGCAGGTGGATGTCAGATGGTAAACACTAGTGGGAAGGTTTTGGGGGGGTGTTGGGGAGCCCACCCAGCTTGCATTCGACAATCTGAGTTTAACTTTTGACTCCTCCAAAGCTTAACTACTAATAGTTTACTGTTGACCAGATGCCTTAATGATAACAGTCAATTAACACATATTTTGCATGTTGTATGTGTTATCTCCTGTATTCTTACCATAAAGTAACCTAGAGAAAAGAAAATGTTGTTATAAAAATCACAGGGAAGAGAAAATACCTTTACTGCATTTATTGAAAAAAATCTGCATGTAAGTGGACCTGCGCAACCCAAACCCACGTTGATCAAGGGTCACCTGCACTTTAAAAGGGCCAGTTGATAGCAATGTTTTATTTTATTTTTTTACCTCGTGCAACGCCTCTCATTTGGAGCTGAGGGAAACCCTAAAATCATAAGGTCACAGAATGTATGCTGTACTAGATCCTGCTACTCAGTGTGTGGGCCCCCGGGCCAGCAGCTGGGGCTTCCCCTGAGTGCTTTAGAAATGCAGATCCTCAGCCCCACCCCAGACCTGTTGAGTCAGAACCCGCATCTGACAGGGCCTGCAGGTGGTCTGTGGGCACCTTCAGATTTCAGAAGCACTGATCTAGAGATGTCTGTGTCTTTAGGCCTCAGGAGCCTGGGAGTCTGCTCAGCACGTGTCCACTAGGGTGTCTCTTCCATGTGCTCAGAGATGTCCTTTCCTCTTCGCAGAGTGTTCCAAAGGCAAAAAATCTAGACCATGATGGGAGCAGCAGGGAGTATGCTTTGAGCAGAGCCACAGGCATGGTGGCTGATCCATAGACCAACTTCTCATCATCATTTCCCAGGTCTCTTAATGGGCGCAGAGGTTCTAGATTCAGGAAGGCTGGTGGCCTTTGAGGGTCCGTGGGAATGTTGCTTCTCAAGACAAGCATCAGTATTGCATTGTATGGACAGGTCCGTCCTAGCATCAGGCATCACATACTCCGCCTGCCCTCCCGAGACAGAACACCCAGCCTGGAATCTTGGCAATCTAACTTTGATTCGACTGTTATTAACGTTGAGGAACTTTGGACAAATCACTTCCCATGCCTGGATATCGGGCTGCTTATTGATGAAGTGAGCTTATAATCATTTCTCCTTCACAGGCAGTTTATAGAAGGCTTCATTATATAAATGCTTCTGAGAGCTGTTCTCAAGTGTGTGATTTCCAGGCTTGAGTCACCACATACTAGCGTACCTTTTTTTAAAGACGAGTGTGAAATCCTTTCCCTACTTCTGTTCATTTAATGACTGCGGCACTGATGGCAGATAGTGGCAAATGCCTATTAATGTTACTCACAGATTATTATGGGTTAAGAAACAAATTAGGCATTGACCTTTCTTGGCTGTTTCTGAATTAGTCACACTTCCCATCATTTGTGTATGTCAGCAGGATGACCCAAAATAAAGTTAGGGTTGAAATCTTTCAGAATATGCTTTGGATTTCTCCTTATAGTAAGCTAAGGCAATCTAATGCAGGGCTTGCAATCAGATAGAAAGACCCTTTCAGCAAAGCACTGGCTTGACAAGGGCATGTTTATTGAACGCTGATTTCTGGATATGGTCAAATTCTCAAATTTCTCAAGTGTTTCCTGGCCTGCTGAGGACTCTAGTAGAAAGCAGTCCTCATTTGTCACAGCCATTTTCCACTGGTGGGGAACTCGATAGGGGCGGTTGCCCTGCATCTTACCTTACCACCTCGGAATTCCAGATCAGCCCAACACTAGCTGGGGTTGGGTATTTTCAGATCTCTGCCATTGAGCTGTGAGCTGGCCTTCTGGGCTCACTGACCAACCACTTAATCAGCTGCTGTCCTTGCTGCATAAGGCAGGTGGGTTCAGGGGCAGTTTCATTAGCTGTATGATTTTAGGTAACCTACTGATCAAAGCAAGCAAGCAAGCAAGCAACATAACATTAATAGTCCCCACCAAAACGCCGTTGGTCACGGCTATGTCTCCGATCAAGCTTAGGCTGCAGAGATAAGATTTGACCATTACAGCTTAGCCAGGGGGAAACTGCATTGGGGCTAATTCACGGAAGACACACTTTTCCTGCCCTTTGCTGTTCCATCTGACTTTCTGTTTCACTGAACAGAGGAGGATCATCCTAGACTTCCAGGGTGCATAGAGGCCCGTTGAGGAAGAAAGTGCTTCATGCTCTGGCCAGATGGCTCAGTTGGTTGGAGCATCATTCCATACACCAAAAGGCTGAGGGGTTCCATTCCCGGTCGGGGCACATACCTAGGTTGCAGGTTTGATCCCCGGTTGGGGGCATGTAGGAGGCAACCAATTGATGTTTCTCTCTCTCCCTCTCTCCCTCTCTCCCTCTCTCCCTCCCCCTCCCTCTCCCCCTCCCTCTCTAAAAATCAATTAAAAACCATATCCTTAGGGAAGGATTAAAAAAAGAAAAAAAGAAACTGCTTCATGATAGGTTCCTGCCTGGTTCAGAAGCTCCTGGCCTGAGTGAGGACTGGAACTAAGGTCTCTGGGTGCCAGGTCTCTGGAAGAGCTCATTGGGTTTGGGAAACTGGTAACAACTGGTCCTTTGGGCTGTGGTTGCTTCTGGAGGGGGTTTAATCTAGTAATATTGTAATGTGTCATCTTACAGAAAGTTTATACCGAGAAGAAGGTCTCTCCAAAGCAATGTGAAGTCACTCCTCAGATTTCTCCCAGACCTGGGACTTTGATTAGGGTTAAGGTTTGGGGTGATAGGGGAGTGGGGTAGAGACATTGGTGGCTGGGCCAGGTTGTTGTGAACACCCTGATACTCTCCTTACACAGGCATGTGGCTCTTTTCCATGCTCTGGCCCTCCCTAGTGCCCTGAGAAGAGCACCCATTTCATAAATGGGCAGATTGAAGGATTAGCCCACTGGGGATGATCCCAGGACAGATCCAGAAGAAATGCTATCGTTTTGTTCTCCCAGCTTGTCAACAAGTTGGTAGAAGATCACTCACTTCTTCGCAAGCCTTGCCATCCACTTCCCCTTCCCAAATGCATGGGAATCAAAACTTTTGTTGTTTGGGCCACCTCATAGCATTGCCGCCATCCTGCAAACACGTGGGCTGCATTCTCAGCACTTGCTTTGGGGCGTGAGCTAATGTAATGCCAGATTTCAGTCTTCTGCGGGTCGGTGTCCCCCGAATGTACTCGAGTGGATTAGCAGTGCACAGGACCAATTGACTTACATATTCCCTTACAGAGTGACCCAGTTAGAGGCCCGGCCTAGGGACGCGATGAGCAAGGCTAGCCGGGCACTGTCAGGGAGCCCTCCCAGCTGGAGCACGAGGGCTCCTGCCATCCTAGCGAGGGGTCCAGACAAGTGTGAGAGCGAGAGGGAGAGTCCCCGTTGTTGGTTTGGCCCTGGGCTGTGTAGATAAATAGAAAGAAGCAAGGAGAAAACCCGATGGGCTTGCTACTAGAGCCTATGTCATGGTGTCGCAGACATGTCTTTTGGAAGCAGCCGTTGTGAGTGGTGTCCTGGTTTTCATCCAATTGTTAACCAAACTTGAAAAATTTAGAAACTCCTTTATGTGTTAATGTGCCCGGTGGAGCAAGAATCACCATTATGCCCCCATCAGTGACCAGGCAGAGCTGCAGAGTGGTTGTGACCCAGTGAAAATCACACGCCTGCCCGTCACCAGCCAGGCTGCAAGAGAACCCCAGCCCCTGACTCCGTCTGTCCTGCTATTGTCTCTCAGATGGCAAAGTGGCTGGATCCATAAAACGTGTGGTTGCTATGAACGACTGTTGTCGGTAAGGAGAACTGGGAACATTCTCATTTCTAGATTACCTTTCAGATATTCACATCCATGCTCCAGTAGCATATGGCTAGAACTTCTACTTTTTCACTCAGATGTCTTCCAATGTGCTTCATTGAATTCCAAATCCACATCAGGTTTGAATTTTGAAAATGCCAACTGTATACTCACTGAATGTGAGAAATGAAGAACACTTTCATAAGTGGTTTTTAAAAAAAATAGTGGTGATTTATTTTTCTGCATTCATATAAACCAGCTGTATGGATTTTTCCCCCATTTTGGTTCATTTGCATCTTGATAATATTGAGGGAACAGTGTTACCAGTGTGTTCTCAGTTAATTTTCCGTGAGATCTTTCTACCATAGCACATATCAGAGAGCAAAGGAGAGCGGACCACGGCAGTCTCTTTTGTCCCCTCTGCTGGCCAGGAGCATAGCTTCATTGTGGGTGGATGGAGGAGCCTTTGTGGTCCTCAGACGTCCGTGTCTGCTGCGGCCACTCAGCCTGCACAAAATTTGGCCCAGTAATTATCTGACCCTATTTTCTTTCCATGTGGGCTGAGTTTAGTTTGTAGGTGCCATTTTTGCTTTTGTCTCCTACCAGGTGAGAGTTCTCAAGCACCTTAGAAGTAATAAAGTAGGGCCTTTATCTGCTAGATTTTCCTCGGGTACAGAGAAAATTAGTCCCAACGTGGTGGGGTTTTTTTTGCATGACTGCAATCAGAGACTCAATCAGTGAAAAGAACGCCATCCTGAAAGTCAGAAAACTGCCTGACAGAGGAAGCCCAGGTCCTGGGCTCCAAGGGCTTCATAAGGTTTGGGATGCCCACCTCTGGAGACCTCCTCCCCACCCCTTACAAACATAGTCAAATGTACCACGATCCACTTGAACTATAATTTGTACATTATACATCTTCAAATCCAAGTTAGCATTCATTGTAAAATAGAACATTATTTTGTGTATCACTAAGAAAAATGCTGCCTAATATTATAATGAGATGCACTCATTTCAGAGGGTTCAAATGTAGAAAAGTGGGCGTTTTAGAATTGGTGAAATGCAGCTTAATTATGAGTTGAGTTGCTTTTGGGTCATTGAGATAATGCTAAACTTTGTAGGTTTTATGATGATTTATTTCTAACATAGAAAAAGCTAAAACACTCATGTGCCCATTACCCAACTTTGGCAGATATCAACATTTCGCCATATTTTCTTCAAATACAGGGGTGGGCAAAAGTAGGTTTACAGTTGTTCCTATGGGAAAAGACACACAGGTTAGGATTATTGCAATAGCTTTGGTTGCTCAAAAGAATGTCACCGTGACAGAGAAATCCTACTTGTGCCCACCCCTGTATTTTGAAAACACAAAACATAGAAGATACAATTGCAGGCCCCAGGGCCTCATCTCTTTCTTGTGACCGCATGTCACCACCATCTTGAATTTGGTGTTTGTCATCCCTGTGGATGTTTGTAAACTTTTAGGAAAGATCTCTGTAGCCGTTAATATATTAGTGTTTTTAAAACACTGCTAGTTGTCCACCAGAATTCGTTCGTTGCTTTAGATGGACACCTTCTGCCCCAGTGGCTAAGTGACTCCATCTGGCTGATGGATGACCATGGAAGGGGTGGATACAGTGTGTGGCTTTTATCTTTAAAATGAAGGAACGAGCCCTTCACATTCTCTTTCTTCAGTGCTTCTAATGAAGACGGACAAGGTGGTCGTGTGCTGCTGAAAACCATGCAGATGTGGGAAAGACACTAGGAGTCAGGAGCACAACTAGAAAGATCCTGGGTCCCTGCCTTCAGGGTACCAGCTGCAGAACCACATCCCACCCCCTGCTCCACCACCAGACCGCCTATCACCTTTTTGTTGAAGTCAGTGTTACTTGATCTTTTCAAAAACAGGCCCCAAAGTGTTCTAATAGGGGTGGTTTACATTCTGATTATATATATTACTAGTGATTTATTGTATCAACAACTTCTGTTTTTATTAAGTAGGAGAGATTGGGGCAAAACACAATACAGTTCACTGCATTCTCAGATTAAAAAGCAAAAGAAAGTGGGGTTTTTGGCAGCTTCTCCAATGGCTAGGTACTCGTGTCCAGTCCTGGAATAAACATAGCTCCTTCGAGGATACATGAGTTGAGCTCATTGATTATATTCCATATACAGACAGAGGAAGTTCATACAGCCAGCTGCTCTGTCCCCAACTGGAGACACTTAAAGCAAATCTCACAGTGATCCTTTCAGAATGAAAAGCTTCCATTCCCAGGAGAATTTCCTTCCCAAACCCTGACTGAGCATCCATGTGGGCGTCACAAGAGTGCGGCCTCCCTGGTTAATTTCTCTTCTCCAACAGCTGGCCCCATAACTCCTCACTCCTGCCAGACAAACAGCAGAATGGCTGCTCCAGGGAAAAGACGACCCCCTAGCTGGCGGGCATTCTTGCAGCTCTGTGCCAGGGTGCCATGCTGGTTGAAATGCTTGCTTTCTGCAGAGTGGGGAAGTGGCTCAGGTGCTGTACCCACAGGGGCAGTGTCTGTGTCAGAGCCTAGGGTGAATCATTGGACCGGGTGACAGGGATCATCTTCAGTTCTTCCCTGCCCCACTTTGCAGCCCCAATGCTGTCTGCTTAGGAGCACACCCGCTAGCTTGTCCCTGGTTTCACAGGTCAACTTGGGTTCTGGTCTTAGTGGCAGGTCTGGAGTCCTTGTTCCCTCTCAAAGGGCACTTGGGCTCCAAGGCACTTGGCCTCTCCTTTTGAATGGGGCTGGTGCCATCAGTTGCAATCTTGACCTCAGGCTTTTCCCCCCTTTGCATTAAGAATTGGGTTGTCAGGTGAGTAATTCTCAGGCTCCTGCAGCCTGTGCGTTGCTTTGAAGCAAAAGATCATGGGTGCCTTGTATGCCACGTGTGCCAACATATAAGCATTCAAAATATACAACAGAGGCTCCCGGAATGAGTGGGAAGGTGAGCACTGCTTTGGGTAAGACTCAATAAGCTGAGCTTGCTCAGTGGTGCCCAGAAATTAAATTCACGGTGGAAATAAACAAAGCCAGGCCATACAGATTCCTTCCCTTCGGCGGGGACTGGAGACTCAACCGTGCAGAGTCCTGTGCAGGACGAAGGAAAAGTGGTCTAGGTAGCTGTGCAAGTCAGGCTGTGCGTGCTGGTCAGATTGAGCATCGGGTTTCCTTGGGCAGTTTTTGCATCCTGAAAAATGAAAATTAGAAGTGAACATTTCCTTAAAACCAGAGCTCATATCGATTTGCCTAATAACCAGTTCACCAGAAATTCAGTTCTGTTTTGAGTGTTTTTGCATCATTGCCTGTATCTCAAAAAATTATTGAATTATTAAAAATGAAACATAAACTAAAATTTAAAAACAAACTGGGTGTGCCCTTGAAAGACTCGATTTATAAACCTTATAATGCCAAAGAGATGGCCAAAAAAAAAAAAAAAGACATTCCCATGTAAAAACTCTCAAAAAAGGTTTTAAATTATAGGCCAATTGCTCATTAGGTGACTGGCTTTAGGCTAATTGACCTGGAGTCAATGGCATCTGAAAGTTGACACTTTTGTGCTCAGGGACACTTTCTGAGGCCCATTTCATCTTATTTCAGACAAAATTCTAATCATCTCTCTTATTTGGTTTCCCAGCCCCTGGCATAGTAGATGTGAATCAAAATAGGGAGGGAACGGGGAGAGCCAGGCCACTTTGTGTGGCAGGAAGGCCAGCTGATACCCCGACAGCCAGGGAGGGGCAAGCAGAGGGAGGCCAGAAAAAATTAAAATGTAAATACGAGGCTTAGAAAATCACTGTAGTGCGGGGCCTGCTCCCCTGTGGGTGACCTCCTCCCCCTCCTGCCCACGGTTCCATGGCTTCTGAGAACTCTGTATCATAATATACATACTGCCAGCCAAGTCACGAAAACTAGAACAGGCTAAACCACGTGCCGTGTACTCTGCCCAATTCATTGTTTTCTTATACAATCCGTTTGGAAAGCTTTTTCTCAGAAGGGACCCAGTCTCTGACTGGAGTTGGCGTGTTTGTGTGAAGGCCCCCGTTTCCCCTGTCCCTCGGGAAGCCTTCTGCTGTTTCAGGAGCACCTGGAATAAGTTCAGTAGTCTGGGAAAATTTATTTCTAGGAAGTCCTCTTTCATCAGAACGTGGCATGACCAAGTCCGTTTAACTCTACCCTGGGGGGTAATGTGGGTAAGAGGTCACGAGTAACCCAGATCTCGATAAAACCCACTTCTGATCGTCTGGTGGTTGAAAGTCCGGAATGGCCTGCTTCCTTAGGAAGTGCGTTAGGGTTTCCCAGAGAGGTGTTACCTGTAGGATGTACATACACACATGCATACACATGCACATACATATACACGTACATACGTGTATACACATATACATACATACACGCGTTATATATATATAAATGTATATATACACGTAGAATGGACTATTACAGGAGGGTAACGACTTTATTGCTGCTTCTTGCTGCTCCCAATCCTCTCACCTCCAAAGTCTGAGGAACTTCTAACCTTCTTTCCCTGCCAGGCCCTCTCTGAGTATGGCACTTAGGGCTGGGGTGTCTGGGAAGGAAGGGGGTTCAGGGCTTTGTGAGCAGGCTGAAATGATCTGCTTTGAGGCCGGTGCTGAACTCAGCCTATAGCCTGGGCCTTTTCTCCTGCCCTTGGGAGAAGAGAGTGGGTGGGCAAGGTCAGAGAGGAACATTAGCTTAACCACCAGCCATAGTTAGTTAATACCTGCACTAATTAATGTGATACTTTGTACTGTCCTTTTTTTTATGTTATTTTTTTTAAGTTATTTTTAAGTCCTTTACAACCAGCTGGATGTGTGAGTCGCCTAAAGACGGTGTGGCACATAGACAGAGCCTCTGCTAGATCAGGCAACAGAGGCGGGTTCTGCCACTTAACATGTGACCTCGGGCCAGTCACTGATCCTCGGAACCTCGGTACTCTCTACCGTGAGATGAAATTGTTGATGTCGCCAAATGAATTCATAGTATAACCCTGTGATTGTCAAATGGGATGGCCTATGTGGAAGTGCCCGGTAATACTCGACAAATGTAGATTGAGAAATGTAAAGGAAATGTCAGGGACAGGTACTTCTATTGCTGCAGCTCTTCTCCTTACGTCTCTACTGGTCACGGTTAGCTGCAGGGTCATCTCTACCTGCCCTGCTAATACTCAGAGGCTGGGCTTGATGCTGGACCCCAGTGTCATCTTGAGATGCTTTTATAAAGTAATTTATCTCTTTCACCAGTAAGGTTTATGTATCTATTTTCTGTTTTGCTTTCTCTCAGGGATGAATTATTATTGTCATAGTATATAGTCAAGAGTAATTCAATTTAGAAAATAATAGGAAAATTTTGCTTAGCTTTGGTAGGATAATTTTGCTGTAATTCCCGCAAATAAAGTAATGGTTTCTTTAAAAAAAAAAAAAGCCAGTTGAGAGTCACAGATCTGCACTTTGAAAGCCTACAATTGATTGTTTAGTACGAAAATTATATTCAAATGAAGCACATCAGCATGCAGATCTAAAGTGTGGCCATTTTCATCTGGATTGAATATTATTAACTAGCCCAAGGGATGGGATGTAATTAAGATTTCGAACAGCTTACTTGTGTCTACTGTGTTGAATAACCCCATTATTTAAAGTGGTGCACCCGTTTGAATAATAGAAGATAGTCCAATTCACCAATATCTGCACATTTTGGCTTTTAGGTGTATTGAAAGAATATGACTTTTCTCCACCAGTCCAAACATTTGATAAGGTCAAAGATTTGAACTTGTGGCAAATAAAAAGAGAGTTCAGATTCCAGGAAAAATCACATTTCTTTCTGAATGATGGCAGATTTCCATCTTGTTACTCTCATTCAAATACCTTCTTCTATAGGTTTAGGAACAAAGACCAAGTGGGGACAGGCGAAGCCCTTGTTGAGGGTTGATGCTTTTGCCTAATTAAAACTATTAGATGTACAGCCTGCAAGTACAGCTCTAGTTGGAAGGGAAGACAACTCTTAGCTTGGATCCACTTCAGAAAGTTTGCAAAACCTCCCTCTGCCTTGCACAGAACGGATAAGGCACAGTGCTGATGGCATCTTTATTTGGGTGCAGTTCCACAATAACTGTTCTTAGGCGAGACAAGATGCTCGCCTTTTTTTTTTTTTGTCCTACCCACACCTTTTTAAAAGAAAGAAGCAAAGTTCTCCATTTCTCCCAGGAGAAGTTAGTGAGAGGATCTATTGCCTAGTGGCACCACCTGAAGCAGATACCCAGCAGGCCAGGTTGGCACACTGCTCATTTCAGCCATCCGTATTTTCAGGTGTACCCACATGTATTTAGTACATCATTTGATAATGCTAAAAAAATATTAAAGCAGTGTGAGACTAAAGGAGAAAGAAGATGAATGTTAGCATTCCCCTGGGGTTCATGGGTGAAGGAATTAACACAGCGTGGCACTCTACCCTAGCTGTGTTTGTTTCCATGGCAACAGCTACGTACATGTTTCAGACTATCTACAGTGACACAGTTGCAGAAATAGTAGCTTGCAGGTTTCTGATATCGCATCAGTGGACAGGCAGCCCACACTATATTAAGTAAGTGTAAAAGAATTTAAAATATAGCTCTGATCCAGCTGAGCGATGAATCGGGGGGGGTGGGCATTCTCCCTCCTCACGACGGCTGCGAAATCCGGACAAAGTTGAAAGTTGCAAGATTCCAGCCAATTGTCCTTGCTTGGGTAAATACCAAATGAAACAAATGTGAGTTACAAAGGTAAGAAGATGGTCTTGGCAGATGACATATTTAAGAAGGATATTGTCAGCGAAGCTAATTTTTTCGAGGGGGGCGGTAGTGATGGGTAAGGAATGAAAGCTTTAGTTGAAAACAGCCGAGTCTTAAAGCAAATCTAACGTGCAACAGAATCTTTGCTTCTGAGTTTACGGCAACTAAGGTCTTTGAAGGTATCATTGTAGAAATTGCTTTTGTATAAAAATGACCAGGTTTGGAGCAGAGAGGTTGATTGGGTGTGCAGTTAGAGGGAATTGGGGCTCCATTGTCTTTTTTGAATGCTTATGTAAATATCTCTCTTCCCTGGGATGACCCTGGTTTGTCTTTGACATTTGCTGCTACTTTTTGGTACCATTTGCTGGTCTCTGTGTTTATATTATGCAGCTACACTGTAACCCGATAAGACTTGCGTGTTGGTTAGAGAGCAACCAAGTAAAGATGATAGACTTTGTGACTTTGCAATCAAATTGTACAGTAATTTAGGAGAAGTGTTCAAATGGGTATTTATTTACATGCCAGACCTCTGCTTTTAAATAGCAGCCTAGGTATTAGGTGAATAGATTTCAATGTGCATGTTATGATTGTGGGAGCTTTCGAGTATGTTGTAGTTCAGTGTGTACAGTTTTTAATGTCAAAATATTTTTATATACCCATTATTCAGTTTAAGCCTGCACTTACCTTAGAGTTGTATTATTCATGTGTCAGCGGAGAGAATGTAAAGTGGCATGGTATTAAGCTAAGCTGTTCGTTTGAGCAGGATCCGTTTTCTGACCTTAGGTGGACTTTCACAGAAAGTGGCACTCGAGACTTGCAGCTCTTTTGTAGTGAATGAGACTAATTTTTATGTGCAGGGGGAACTACCCACAGCGCCTACTACAGGTTGTTCTTCACAGTAATTATTTGATTAGATGTTGAGAGTGGGGGAGGGGGAAGGCTGCCTGGAACATCCCGAGGGCCTGGGTAATATGGAGGGATGGGACAGATTTTGCATTATAAATCGGACTTGAACCCTAGAATGTTCGACACCCCAGTGGATAGACGTGATTTGCCTTTCTAAATAAGGTGACCCAAAATGAAACTAATGTTGAAGCTTCCCATTTTTGCCCACCCAGAGATGGGAAGTGAAGTTTGTGTCTTATGTGGGGGATTTTTTTTTTTTTTTTTAAATGGTGGCCCATACCAAAGGGCAGCTCCTTTCTCAGTCTCATCTGCCTATTCCCACACTCATCCCTGTGGAGTTCTGAGGCACCAGCCCATTTTGGGGGCCCACGGGAGGGCAGGCTTGTGGGCCCCTCCCCCATGCCCTGGCTTGCCTAGCAAGGGCCCTGTGTATCATGGTGGGCAGCTTCTCTCTGCAACAGCTGCAGGAAGCCACCTGTGCTTGGCCCCTTGATGCAGAGGAACCAGATACCATTAGTATGAGGGTTTACATCACATTCTGCTATTATTACATTGGAGGGGCCCTGGAAACCGTGGGCTCCAAAACCAGAAATCAGGAAAGTTTTAATGAACTACTTAAAAAAAAAAAATTATTGATTGATTTGAGAGAGAGAGGAAGAGACCCACTGATTGGTTGTTCCACTTACTCAGCCATTCAGTGGTTGGTTCTTGTATGTGCCCTGCTCCGGGATCAAACCCACAACCTTGGCATACGGGGGCGATGCTCTCACCGCCTGAGCTACCCGGCCAGGGCCTCAGTGAGCAACTTTGGATGGCTAGTTCGACGTTTGTTTGTCTGGGAGTGCTGGAGCAGGCAGGGCCTTCCAACAGTCGGGACATTTGTATGCTTTTTTCACCACCCAGAAATATTTTCCAGTGTAAAAAAACAACAAAACAAAAATCCACCAGTCTGCGCCACGTTCCTTAACTCTTTTGTAAGAATAGGAAAACCACATACACCTAAATGCCAAGCCCTAGGCCGAGTCAGCCATTCACATTTAATCCTGGCAGTGCTTGTAGGAAACTCAATTGCTTCCATTTGAAGGGCCAGGAAATTGATTTGGAAAAAAATGAATTTGAGGGATTCCCAAATAGTGGCAGCATGGAATGAGTAAGAGAGAAACGAAGGTACAGACGGATCTTATTACTAGTCTGAAATGGTAACGGAATTGCCAGAATCAACTTCCTGAGGCGTAGCTCATTTGCAGTCTCCACTGCTCGGTAACTTCTGACGGCGCTCGGCGATCACAGGGCACAAGCAGGTCTGCAGGCCAGCGTCCAGGGCTTTCCACCCTGGTTCCTGCCCAGCCTTCCCTCTCACTGGGCCCTCTTCCCCTGGAGCGTCCTGTGGCTGCCCTAGGGTACTCGATACTGTGTCCTGGCCTGGCCAGGAAGCTTCTAGGCCTTTGCTCTTGCTGCTGTATCTGTCTGGATGTCTTTAATCCTATCTTTGTTAAGACCCAGTTTAAATTCCAGTTCCTCCATAAAACCTAACATATCCCCCCCACCCCGCCCTTATTAGAGGGATTTTTCCATCTTCCACATTCCCATAACAGTTTCTTTGTCTTCAGCTATAGCACCTATTTCACTGTATTCAGATTGGGTATCTCTCTTTCTCTCTCTTTCTTTAATCCTGTCCTGAGGAGGACATTGCTTTAGAGACAGTGGGGGGGGGGCACATCGATGTGAGAGAGACACATTGACTGGTTGCCTCCCACACACACCCCAACCAGGGGTACATGCCCTTGGCTGGAATCGAACCTGTGACCCGTCAGTCTCTGGAGCGACGCTTTAACCACTGAGCCAAACCGTTTAGGGTAGTTGTATCTCTTCTTAACTGAGATGTAAGCATATTGAAGACAAAGGACCATGACTTTGGCACTCTTGTAACTTTTGCCATACCTAGAACAGTATTTCAAACGGTTGTATTTCATTGCATTCTTAAAAACCTGTAAAGCTGTACGTCACTGCACAATCTTCCAGTGCTCATGCTCTCTGCTGAAAGAGAGTCTGGTACATACTGAGCTTCCTAAGGCTCTGTCTGTTGCAGTCCCAGCATCTGGACGGATTCGGCCGCTTTCATAGGCTTCCAAACTTCTGGCTGTTTGGCATCATCTAAACACAGAGACCAAGGGAATGGCTGATTTTTTAAAAATTTTTTTTCATATTTATAGTGTCACAAGATTTTAGAGCCAGAAGGAACCTGGTAGAGCTAAACTCCTTATACTACAAAGGAGAGAATTGTGAACCCAAACTAAGTGACTTTTCCAAAGCCACACATGGGTTAGTGACCCAGGTATGTGTGTGTAGCCAGTGATATCTCTACATGGCCCTGCCATGGCCCGGTGGCTCGGTCGGTTGGAGGGTTGTCCTATACATCAAAAGGCTGTGGGTTTGGATCCCAGTCAGGGTGCATGCCGGAAGCAACTGATCTATATTTCTTTCTCACATTGATGTTTCTCTCTTCTCTCTCTCTCTCTTTTTCTAAAAAAAAGTTTAGTAAAAAACATGTCCTCCGGTAAGGATTAAAAAAAAATCTCTATTCAGGATTAAAAAAAAAAATCTCTATTCAGGATTAAAAAAAAAAAAAATCTCTATTCAGGATTAAAAAAAAAAAAATCTCTATTCAGGATTAAAAAAAAAATCTCTATTCAGTCCAGCATACTGAGCCTTCCTGACCGAGGCCTTGGGTTCCACTTAAGATATCATAATCTGCTTGTGCTTTCCGCCCTGTGTTGGGATTGGCTGACTTTCTGTATGTAAACACTGTCCTGTGACAACAATCCCATTAACACTCTTTGCTAAAAGCTGATATCACCGGGGTAGAATTGAAAACAAAAGTGGACTGAGAGTTGACCTGGGAGGGTGGGCTGGGAGCAATGCTAACAGTTCATTAGCCATCGCCTCGCTGAGGTTATGGCAGCTGCTGAATTCAGTCAAATTCAGACCCTTAAAAAGAGTGGAAAAAAGAAAGCACATACTTTCCAGGGCCTGGGCACGGCACAGCTGGGCCAGCTGGGTGCAGCGCCATGGCAAAAAGATCTCCTCAGTCTCAGAAATGTGAGCCCCGAGCTTGCACACAGGGAAGGGAATGTGGCTGCAACTGGACCTGATTTGGCCTAATGTTTCTGGGCTCACGGGTGCCCGCAGTTACATTAGACTCAGCTCCTATGGGAAGCCTGTGAGTATCTAAAGAAAGAACCAGCCCTCCAAGTAGACAGGAGGAACAAGCTGTGTGTGTGTGTGTGTGTGTGTGTGTGTGTGTGTGTGTGTGTGTGTGTTTAAAGGCTTGCATCTGAGGTCGACAGGCTTTTTTAAGGGGAACTCTTGGTTTTCTGTATAATTGTGTATTTCCTCTTGTCCACAGTTAGCCTGTTAAGGAAATAAAACACAATTCAGGTTTCCAAGTTGCAGGCCTGATTAATCTCTCTGCCAGTTACATATGGAAATAAATTAGTAAATGGTCCATCTGGGACAAGACTACTGCAGAGATGATAAATTATCGCCATCGTATATGTCTGTGTTGCTGAAGACTGAGTTGTGCTCCCCAGGCGCTGCTGAAAGATAACTGGATGCTCTATCGTGGTCAGAGGAATGAAAAAAAAATCACAAGTAAAAAATTCACCGAGAAATGTTTCATGGGAGAGTGCTTTGGTTGATGCCAAGTTTGTTCCTTAGAAGTGCTGTATCTGCAAATATTTAAAAGGAGTCTCAAGGGCATAAGAAATATTTTACTTCTATATTTTCAAAGGCTAACACAGTAACAAGTAATAATTAGTACCTAAATGTCTCAATGAGTAGGATAATTCTATACCTCTGTGCAGTATTTGCAACTTGGTCATTTTCATAGCAAATTCGTGTCTTGTCTTATTTAAATGTCAAAGAAGTTGAGGCAAGTCAGTGCCTCTATTTCTTGATTGATGAAAAACTGAGTTTTAGGGGCTTGAGTGCCTTGTCCATAATGACTCAGATGGCCAAGTGGCAGAGCTGGGATGAGCAGCCAGGTATCACCAGTACGGAATCCATCTCGGTTTCCATCAGAGTCTGTGTGACATCAAACACATTTCAGTATCCTATCATTCATCTGGCAGCATCAGAAAATAAAGCAAAAGCCATACCTTCTTGATCATGAAGATTTTTTCTCTACCTGGAGACCTTGAGTATCAGTTTATCTTTTTTTCTTTATTATTGATTTCTGAGAGACGAAGGGAGAGGAAGAGAGAAATAGAAACATCAGTGATGAAAGAGAGTCATTGGTCTGCTGCCTCCTGCACGCCCCCTACTGGGGAGCGAGCCCACAACTTGGGCATGTGCCCTGACTGGGAATTGAACTGTGACCTCCAGGTTCATAGGCTGACGCTCAACCACTGAGCCACACCGGCCAGTTTAACTTTTTTTTTTAACATGATTTTGATTTTTTAAAATTGAAGTATAATTTACTTATAGCATGTATTAGTTTCGGGTGTACGACGTAATGATCTGACATTTATATATATTGGGAAATGATCGCCACAGTAAGTCTAGTTAACATTCATCACCTTACACAGCTAGAATTTTTTTGTGTGTGCTGAGAACTTTCAGATCTGCCCTCTTAGCAACTTTCAAATATACAATAGGGTATTATTAACCCTAGTTGTCATGCTGTAAGTTACATCCCTATAACTTATTTATTCTATAACTGGAAGTCTCCGTCCCTTTTGACTACCTTCATCCATTCCTCCTCTCCAGCCCTTTAACTTTTTCCTGTGACTAAGGCACACCACTATTCCCCTGAGTTGTTTTATAAAACTAAAGCCATAGATGCCCTCGGGAACTTTTTAGGTCTGGTAAAATTCTGCCCCTTTGCAGAATGGCCTGAGGCTACTGTGACATCCCGAGTCTTGCGCCTACTTTAAAATGTTCTTTCGTGTGTTCCTCCTGGGCAAGCCTTCTGCAGCTAATCCTTTAGGCATGCTCCCCTCTAGAAAATGTGGCACAAAAAGGACAGAAAAGCAAACTGGGTTTAGAAATCTTAAGTCACCTGTCTTATTAGATGTCAGTTTCTAAACATAAGCAATGGATGCCACTGGATGGTTTTTACACAGGCCCCTAGCATTTACCAGTCTGTACTTGAAAGTAACCTTGTCTCACCTGGATCACCTTCAAGTATCTCCGGTATCAGCCAGACCTGGCTACTCCATGCACCTGCGTAGCTTTCGTGCTTTCTCACCTCTGGGCCTTTGCTTTAGCTATTGCTTGGTTCTCCTGGTCAAAATCCTGTTCAGACCTCAAGGCCCATTGGTATTGGTATTGTTTTGATGCTTTCTCTGGCCTGCTCCCCACCCCATCCGCACCAGAAACAAATGCCTCCTCTGAAACCCTCTGCTTGTTATAGGAAATAACACAGTCTGCCTGTATTTGAGTTGCCTACATACATGTCTTATCTCCCATAGTGGACAATATATTTTTCAGAGGTGGCGATTTCATCATCTATCTCTTTGACCCTTCCGTCTTCTCTCCAATCCCCAGCTCAATACTCTGCCCTTAATTGAAATTTAACATGCATCAGATTAGGGTAATTTTGTTTTACAACAACAGATTAAATGTCGTTGGATAGGTGCATAAATTAAGGATATGAAGTGTATCAGAATCACTTGAAAAGCTTGTTAAAATAGATTGCTGGACCCCACCTCCAAAAATTCAGATTCAGGTGGTCTTGGGTGGGGGCAAGAATTTGCATTTCCTACAAACTCACAGGTGATGTTCATGCTGCTATTCCTGCACCACCATTTGAGAAGCACTGATTTAATGGATTTATTTCCTAACATCCTCACACTGAAGCTCATAGGGTTATGCCATTGTTTCTATTAGTCAGCCTACTGATCTTTCTTCCTTGAGGCAGAGGCCAAAAAAAAATACCTTCCATTAAGTTATGATGCAACCTTCGCATGTACTAGCTTTCCTATTTTGCAAGATTATTGGTTAACTGTGGCTCAAAAACTTGCAGCCCATGTAGTGAGCTTTAGCTCAATGGGATCTTTTTCCCCAGGAGCACAGCCAGAGTAATTTTATTTTACAACAACAGAATAGAGAGTCCTTGAGTTTGCAGTCTGTGTACCTTGCCTACCCAGTGGATCCAGGCTGGTCCATGTGGAGGTACACTGGCCTGGAATGCTTGTTGGTGCTCTGAAGTTTTCCCTTTATATACACAAGTGTTTCAGCGGCAACTATAGTAAAATAAAGCGATCTCACAAATGTCTCAGCAGCAGCTGTCGTAACATAAGATAATCTCACAATGTCTGTGGCATGTATTTTCACATTTCTGGGTTCTTCTGTGCCCCATGAGGCAGTTTCAAGAACACTCCACCATGAAAGACCCAGTGCTTCAATAACTTTCCAAGCCATAAAGAGGTACTGTTGCAATCGACTCTTTCACTGAAGTGTGGCATCTTTTAGAGTCAGGCCGGAGATGACATCCCTTGTGGTCGAGAGGGTGCTCTCTCCTCCTCTGCTCTAATCCTGTCTTCCTTCTGCTCCTCTCCACCAGCCACTAGAAGCATAGTCTCCTGGAAGACCGGAGCTCTTGTGATAATGGAGGCTTCTTTGTCCTTTCTGTGACGGGAGCAATGCTGACCTCGGTTTCCTGGACCCATTCTGACTCAGGTAACCACGCCCTGCCTTCCCCAGCTCCCTTACACCTCGTAGAGACAGCACTGAATAAAGGAAATACCAAAGCTGTGTTTAAATGCAAATGTAAAATTGATTGTTTCTCCATCATTTGGTATCCGCCCCTCTTCCTCCCAATCTTCTTAATGATCAATTTATGCAGCTGATCAGACGGACAATGTGGTCAATCCAATTTAGGCATTAAGGTAATGAAAACATTGAATCACATCTTCATTTGAAGTTTGGGTGCGTGTCATAGACACACACAGCAAAAGGAACAGTGCTGGGAATTTTTTGTATAGAAATTAGATTCTGCTGTAGTTCCTCGAAGTCATTTTCTTTCTCATAAGACCATGTTTTACTTGAATTAATCTTTCTAATGTACGTTTTAATGGAGGTCAGAAAATATTATTGTGTATTGGTTATGGGCTCTCGGGACAGATGGGATAGTGTAATATAAGACATGGAGCTCTGCAGATCCGGGACCCACTCATGAGAAGATGCAGATGGTGGTGCCTTGTGGGGCTGGGGCTGGGGCTGGGCACTGATGCTAGCTCTCTGGTTCAGGAAATTGAGAGACTTTTAGAATTGGGATTGAAATAATTGGGGAAGAATTCCTGGAAGAGGGAGGGCCTCAGCTGGGCTTTGACCCCGTAGATCAGTAAGCCAGGAGGAGGGGAGAGGAGCAGCATGGCACCTGGCTGGGAAGATGGGAATGAGCCCTCTGTGAGCGCACGCAATGGGGGCTCTGGCTGCCTGGACCAGGACCCTGATCCTTTGTCACAGCCGGAGCCACACTCCCCCCCAGAGCCTGGATCTCTTAAGGTGTCCCTGGTGAAACCCCACCTGCCCTGTTATAGTGAGGCCTTGGCTGGCAGGTTCCTTCAGGGACAGCGGTCACTGTCGCCCCAGCCCTGGCCTGGCTGCCGCTTTGCTGGCCTTTTCTGCTTCTTTGGGTCTGTCCGCACCCGGCCTCTGCCTGTCTACCTGATTGTTTAGTCTTCTCTTACACACCTGCACCCCTCCCCTCCCGGCTCTGCCTGGCGGGCGTGGCTTGAAAGGCCCTGGGATGAACCAGGGACTGTGTGAGGTCAGTGCCTGGTGATTCAAAAGGTGCTGTTCTGGGCCGAGAAGTGGAGTTGACAGGTAGGAAGCATAAGCCAAGAACACGAGGTGGTACGTTGATGCCGAGAGCGTATCTAGATAGTTCTGAAAGCCCGAAGTCAGGGAGGGTCTCGAGGCTGAATAAGGGGCCACAGTCAGGGCTGGGGAACCAAATGCCCTGATTAACTTTGGGATGGCCAAGTACACCCTGCCCACACCTGGCTTCTCTCCAGTGTTGCTTTTGGATAAAGCAGTGGTGGTTTTCCCTGCCCTGGGCGTTGAAGGTACTTCTGAGAGTTGCCTTCTGAGGTGCCTGCTCTTCCTGTCAGGCCTGCCCTGGCACGCTCGGGTGCTCCTGCAGCGGAACCTCAGAAGCTTCGGCCTTCCTGGAGTCAGAGCCTTGGGTCACTAGCCACCAGAGTGGCTGTCCTATAGCCAGTGTGTTGAGTTTCCAAGCTTCTTCCATCTTGTGACACCTACATCTTAAAATGTGGCTTCCTGGTTGCTGCAACATGTGGGGAAAAAAAAAAAAAGCTGAGAACACACTCATTCTTAACCGCCTTAAACTAGACATGACCCAGACCAACTCCACATCCTCAGTCCATTGGCCAGAACCAGTTACATGACCCTGGTTTGGAGCCGGGAGCCTGGGAAGTGGGGCAGAACAGAGGAATGCTCGGGGTCCCCATGGCCCCTGCAATGTCGTGTCACTGTGGGAAAACCTATACCTTTGCTTTTATTTTCTCATTATTAAAGGGTAATGAACCCAGCCCTATATTTTTTCACGTAGCTTATTAAAGGTGTAAATAAGATGTATGAAAGAACTTTAAAGGGTATCATGAGTTGCAACATATCTAAGATATAATTGTCCCTTAATTTTTTTATTACATCTTAAATGGTAATGGGCTGGAGTCAGGGTAGTCACACATGCCCTGGGACTGTCCAAGCATTTCCCCAGGTGACCCAACATAATTATCATACAGTGCTGCCTGTCACATCCAGAGATGTCCGGGTGTAGACAGTAAATTATATGATTACCCCAGCTTCATCCCACGGGTCATCCTTCGAGATTATTGTTATCTCCTATTTCCTGAGCTTTTTCTAAGAGTCAGACACTGTTCTGATCTTTTGCTGTCATTACTTCATTTAATCCCCAAGCTTGTGAGGTATGTACCAGTAATCTCTTTATTTTAAGATGAGGTACCAGATGCAGAAAGGGTTAAATCATTCATGATCACACAGCTATCAAGGAACAGCACTTTGCTCTGAACCCAGGCAGGTCTGACTCTGTGCTCTTAAGTGCCCCACTTTCCTGACATTGGCTTGGGAATCTGTGCCCAGACCACAAGCTGGTAGAAAGTTACAGCTCTGAGCGGTGAGTTTAGCCCTTTATGACCCCGACCAGCAGTCAAGATACAAGATCACTGCGTGACTCTCCAGGGCCTTCAAGGAGCAGGGCGAGGGCTGAGAGTGTGTCTCCTGATTTCCCGCCAGTCCCCTTCCATCCCCACTACCCTGACGTTGACATGCACAGTGTTTTGCATAGGGAGAAAAGACTTTATTTTGAAATCTAGGGTGGAGCAGCACTCTAGCCAGTGAAGACTTGCCATGTGCTATGCAGTTGATCCAAACAGGCACCTTCCCAACGCAAACAGCTAGGAGAAACTGAGCTCTGTTTTCAGGAAGTTTATTTACAAATTTGTTTATTAAAAAAAAAAAAAAAAAAAAAAGCCAGACCACAACCAAAGACCAGTTTTCGCTTGCAGAATAATATCAAGCTGGTATTAATTTCCCTGGTTCCTGGCCTTCCTAATCAGTGTTCAAAACCAAACCCACGGAATCAGAGGGAACAGTTTCTGAAAAATGAGCCAAGCGTGGCAGACTCATCTATTGCATTGCTTGCTCCAAGAAACCCCCCAGAAAGTTATAGATGCGGTTTTCTCAGTGTACAAAGAAAACTAAAGGAATTCCATTAGGAAAGAAAAATTAGATGGAAATTTCTAATTCTATCTCATAAACAATATAGGAATAACTTTAAAATATTCTGCTGTAAGCATGCATTTAATTTGTGCTCTGGGAACCAAATAATGTTGCTAAGATAAAGCATTCTAATAATGATTTATGTAAATTTATTTGTACAAAGTAATGGTGTAGTTGCCTATAGCAGATTGCTTGGAATATCAAATGACACGAGGTCTTTTTTGTCTTCTGAATGAATGCAATAGAGAAAATGAGAGACTCCAGGAATTAAAAAAAAACACACACACATGTTCAAAATGGAGCCTGATGGCTCCGGAGGCAGAGACAGCTGGACAGGGTAGAGGGCACGTAAATAGTCAACACACTCAATTCAGTGTGTTTTCCTGTGATGTCCTCATTATTTAAGCCATTTAAAATGCCACACAAAGGGTGTGAGTGTCAGATTCTTAGAAGGCTAGGACCCTTTATCTCAGTGATCGTAAACTGCTCAGACGCCACAGCGCTTTGAGACCAGCCAGTGACAGATCGCTCCTTCTCACGGTACCCTGATAGACGGGGCGCTTACAACATGGGGTGCACAGAGGCCAAGTGCAATTAAAAATTGGGCAGTTAATCTCAGTTCCCCGTTACTTTAATGCCGAGGAAGTTAACGCTTGAGTCATCAGTGGGACCCAAATGTTCAAAAACAAAAAATTCTCCCAAAGACTGATTTGCAGGCCTACAGGGAGTTTCCCAATTGGCTGCCCAGTTAGAACCTTTGTTAATGGTTCTAGGTGTTTCTTGGAAACGTTTTGATTAAATGGAAACCCCCATATGTGTAACAGAGAGAGTTTCTGGATCCGCACTTTGGCCTTGTCAATTCCCGGTATTTGCCGTAACCTGTACTATTTGGAAAAGGTGTGGTGTTAACACCTTAATAGCAGAAGGCATTACTTTTTTTTAATACTCACCTGAGGATATTTTTTTCATTACTTTTCACAGAGAGTGGAAGAAGGGGAGAGAGAGACAACAATGTGAGAGAGACACATCAATTGGTTGCCTCCTGCACAAGCCCTGACCAGGGCCGGGGATCAAGCCTGCAACTGAGGCAGGTGCCGTTGGCCAGAATCAAACCTGGGACCCTTCAGTCCACGGGCCAACCCTCTAACTGCTGAGCCAAACTGGCTAGGGAAGGCAGTACTTTTTCCCCTCAAAATCTATTTACTATCTTGCTTGGTCATTGTAGTCACTTTCGTGAGGTAGGCTGAGAGTTTGTATTCTCCATATAGAGAAACTGGGAGCCACAGAAGTAACAAAGCGAGACATCGGCAGAATGGGTGGACAACGTCCATGCTAACGTTTGTCCCATTGTCACAAACTAAGACAGATGAAAGAAATGTGTGAATTCTGGAGAGCTCGCTTCATTTAAAACAAGTTCAGAGCTTTGGTCCATCATAAGCGATTTTGGAATGGCACCAACTGTCCTGAGAGAAATGGGTTTGTCTAATTGGACAGAATGACTTCGTGATCTGGTCGTTAGCTGCAGTGGGGCCAAGGCCTGAGGGCTGACGTTAGAGCTCCTGAGAGAGGGGACATGAAACCTGAACAGGACTATAAAACAGTGAAAACACTGGCTTCAAGGAGAGAGAGGGTGGCCTGGGTTTGCAGCACAGCCATGTGAAGTGCACACGCCTTAGAAGCCGTGGCCTGTGGCAGGCTCTGTTCTAGTGAAGCGGCCTAGGATCCCAGGGGCAAGGCAGTGGGTGTTAGGGGGAGAATATAAGCCCTTCTTTCAGATTCTAGTCTTCCTTCTTTCTAGCTGAATGACTTTGGATGTGATTTCTGAGCTGTGGATTCCTAGACTATAATGTGTGGTGCCTGAGCCTCCATTTCCCCATCTGTAAGATGGGGGTGATGATATTTACCTTATAGAGATGGTGTGAGAATGAAATAAAATAATTCTTATAAAATACTTGCCACAGTGTTTGGCAGATAGTAAACACTCACTTTATGGTAGCCCTTAAAATGATGATAGTTGTTATTACTTAAGAGTGTATGGTCCTGACTGATAATGGGAAATGAAATTAAAACCCACCTTTATTTAATTGAGAATTAATCTAAAACATTTCTGAATCAGTTTCTGTGTACCAAAAGATAACAAGGCAACTGTGAACTCATTCATTTGTCTGGAAGGCCCTTTGCAAGCTGTCTGCGAGGCATGAGGAGGCTGGATCCAGAGTTCTGGTCGGAAGGGATAAGGGAGGTTTTTGCACACGGCAAACAGGCACTGTGCAGGACACTTTAATATATATGGGCATTGTCTTCCAAGAATTCAGAAATTAAACTGGTGTAAATCCTCAGTTGTCGCTGGAAGTCCTGGGTCTGGTCCAGAGTCTGCAGTTTGGTTTCCGTCAGAGCAGTCGTTGGCTGGCTACGGAGTAGTTATGTCAAGATGAATGGATGGAAAGACTCGGTCATTCGCTCCTGCCTGCAGAAGGAGGCATTCACATTCTTTGCACATGTGTTCTTGGCCATTGTAGGTCAGGCCCCTAGGCTGAAGGTTGAAGACGCCCTTTCGTCAGAATTCATTTCCATGAGAGGCTTGTATGGCCGTCCTTACCAAGGGGGGAATGCATCCAGTGTCAACGTGTTCATTTTTCTTTCTTTCTTTTGAGATGGCTGTAGCTAAGTCACCTTAGAAAGGGTGTTTCACAGAAATTCTCCGCAGGAAGATAAGGGAATGCGAAACATTCTCAAGTGAAACGAGAAAATAAGAACTAACCCTCAGATCCTGGACCCAGCGCGGCCTGCTTCCAGGCGCCCCCGCGCGGAGCGCCGAGGCAGTCCCGAGGCGCGGCTGGAGTTACAGCGTGGTGCTGGCGGGTGGGGGCTGGGGCGCAGGTGGGTGTGCACCAGCTAGTGTTCAAACACGACTCTTCCCGGGTCCGAGGCGAAGAGGGCATAAGCACAGGTAGGGCGTTCGGTAGCTTTACTTGGCAAAAGAAAGAGCTGGCAGCCTACGCTTGTCCCCGAAGCTCCTTTTGAAATTTCACTGCGGCGTGGCGTCCCAATCTGGGGCCTCCTGGGGGGGTTCTCTTGCCCCTTCTCGGCTGTCCCCTCCTCCCCAGCTTCCTCACTGGCTTCTCCTACTGTCGGCTGGAGGTCCGCAGCCTGTGGCTTTTCCTCCTTAAAAAGGAGATTAGCAGGTGTTAAGATGCACCAGCAACTAAGACTTGTCCTGATTTAAGGAGGGAGGGAAAAGCATTTGAGAAGATGAGTGGACATCTGCCCGCAGCACTCTGGAGTGAGACTACACAGTCCCGCCTTGATCTCCGGCAGAAGCCTGGCAGACCCAGCCCCCCAAAGGCAGAGGGGGAGCAGCTCCTCCCCAGGAAAACGCTATACTGTGCCAACTGGTTCCCCGTAGTGGATCTATTTATGTGTCCACATTTATTTCACTCTCACTCTCGTGTGAGCACAGGAACTCTTAAATGGTTATTCTGGCATCAACCAGGGGCTGAGTCTTTTGGGCCCCAACTCCTGCCTGGGCTCAGAGCTCAGAGCTCATGAGAGGTGTGAGCGTCGCAGCCCAGCCGAGAGCTCTCTGGTTTAATGGCATAGACTTAGGTCAAAGGGACAACTGGAACTCAGAGCAGGGGCATCTCCCAGGGAGACTGAGGAGGAGGAGCTGTTTTGAAGCTGATACCCCTTCAAAGAGAATGGCATCCAGACTGTCCTCGCTGGTATGTAAAAGGCATGATGTCACCCCGAGCCCAGTCACATGGCCTCTGAACAGCTGACTTGTACCTGACACTCAGACCCTGGTAGAGGGCGTGTGTGTTTGTGAGGTGAGCACGTCTTACGGCAAGTAGGTTACGCCCCCTCTCGGGCATCACTTCATTCTTGCTGAGGAGACCTCACTGCCTGTGGCATCTTTTCCTGAGTACCAGAGGATAGCATTACGTCCAGGTGAACAAAAGGAGGCCGGAACTTGGCTGTAGTAGCTACTGGAAGGTCCAGATTACTCGCCAATGAGAGTTTAACAGACTTCCGCTGTGATTAGTTCGATCTGGTGAAGGATACGGCTCCTGAATCAGTCTTGGGTGAACTGATAGTGGACTGGGCAGTGCCAGGTTCTGATTGAGGACTGTGATTTCCGGAGAGTTCCATCGAAGGTAAACAAGGAAATGTTGCTCTGTTACAGAGGCATGTGCGGCTGTGTGACAGGCAGGTAGGTGCTTGATAAGGGCTTCTAAACAGTGACGGCCCATTATTACTATGGTATTTAACTTTATCCCTCACATGAATGGAAATGGAACATTATACTTAGTCACAAGAAACTCTTTTATATATATGTATATTTATGTAATATGTGCATGTAGATATGTGTGTCTATAATATATGTATTATGTATAAGTAAATTATGTCACTTGGTTCTAGGACAATTTATAGGAGTTGTTGTTTTCTTAAGATAGGAAATATCTAAATTACTACCATTGTAACTAGTCCCACTTTTTTATTACTTGGCCTCCATGTCTTTTTTATTTTTTATTTTTATTTTTATTTTGATTGTTGGCACTATTACAGATGTCCCCCATTCCCCCCCTTTGCTCACTTCCACTCAGCCCCTGCCACTCTCTCCCTCTGCACCCCACCCCCAGCCTCACCACACTGTGTCCATGGGCTATGTATATATGTTCTTTGGCTAATCTCTTCACCTTCTTTCATCCAGTCCCCCCACCCCCTTCCCCTCTGAGATCTGTCAGTCTGTTCCATGTATCCATACCTCTGGTTCTATTTTGTTTGTCAGTGTATTTTGTTCATTAGATTTCACATATTAGTGAGATCGTGTGGTATTTGTCTTTCTTTGCCTGGCTTATTTCATTTAACATAATACTCTCCAGGTCCATCCATCCTGTTACAAAGGGTAAGAGACCCTTCTCTTTTTTATGGCTGGGTAGTATTCCATGGTGTAAATGTCCCACAGCTTTTTTATCCACTCACCTACTGATGGGCACTGGGCCTGTTTCCAGACCTTGGCTATTGCAAATAGCACTGCTATAAACATAGGGGTGCATATATTCTTTCTGGCTGGTGTTTTGGGATTTGTAGGATACATTCCCAGAAGTGGGATCACTGGGTCAAAAGGCACTTCCATTTTTAATTTTTTGAGGAAACTCCAAACTGTTTTCCATAGTGGCTGCGCCAGTCTGCGTTCCCACCAGCAGTGTATTAGGGTGCCCTTTTCCCCACACCCTTGCCAGCACTTGTCATTTGTTGATTGTTGATGGCAGCCATTCTGGCAGGTGTGAGGTGACTCCTCACTGCAGTTTTGATTTGCATCTCTGATGATGAGTGACGTTGAGCATTCTTTCATATGCCTGTTGGTCATCTGTATGTCCTCTTTGGAGAAGTGCCTATTCAGGTCCTCTGCCCATTTTCCACATCTTTTTTTAGCTCTTCTACCCAGGACACATAAATAGCCTCTGAATGTATGTGTGCTTAACTCAACAAAAGTGTAAACAAGCTGCTATTTATTTTACTAACAGCTTCAGCAGGGATGGTTGGTCTGATTGCCAGAAATTGTTAGCTTATCACTGAACTGTCCTGATAATTCTTATTATTCAATTTGTGTTGCTTATGATAATAATTATTACTACATGAAGGAGCACAATGCTTTTATTTGTATGGCTCTTTCATTAATAATTTAATCCATAGTTACATTCAAGTGGTTCCGAGACACTCATCTCAAAGTACTTAGAGATTGGCCTTGGAAAGCCAGAATTTAGGTATAAATTGTAAGGCTTGGGGTGGGGATATGGGTGGCAGGCAGGTGCTTTGGCCTTGACATCCATTTAGTTGGCCGTACATTTCCCCTCACATTTATTTCTAAGCATTTTGTTGATTCATCATCAGTAACTCTGATCTGGTCCTTTTAGCAACCTGAGAAACTCCATCATGGTATAGTCACTAAAATGACTAGATTGAAACTAATTTATAAGTTAAAAAGGTAATGATGGCTGAAACCACAAATCTGACCCTGAATGATTGCATCAGTGGCTTCATGTAAACACTGTCTGTCTGTGGGGCCTGTTCTTTAGAAACGGGAGGGTTTTATTGGTCACAGCTTAGTGACGTTCCTTAGACCGTGGTGGATGACATATGTTTTGGTACCTCTTGATACAGAAGAACTTAGTTTGTGGATTTTTTTAGTGTAGAATACTACAAATTTTGCCCTAATTCATGTTTTATATAGTAAATAAAATGATGAATTGAAATATGAAAATAGGCTTCTGGAGGCATGAGAAATGGGGCTGAACCTGACTCAGGGTGTCCACCCGTAGTGATGTTCAGACAACTGCACTTTAAAACTCTGGATTCAACAGGGAAATAAAGCCAACAGGGGATTCCCATTGGAGCAGGCCCGCCCGACACCTGGGAGAGGATCAGCCTGTGTTGATCAAGAGTATCAGGGAGGAAATCTTCCACATCAGAAACTGGCGTTTATGAAAACGAATGCCTTCTCCTCCACTGGCGAATGACATATTTGGAGCAGGTGTTAATGTCTGGCCCTTGCACCCGGAAATGTGTTCACTGGGGCTCAGGAAAGGAATTGGGGGTTGTTTGAGAGCATAGTTTTATAATTTACCTTTTGGAAAGGAGTTTGGTTTCTTATAATTGAAAGTTGCGTCTGGCCCTGGCCGGTGTGGCTCAGTTGGTCAGAGCGTCGCCCCTTACACCGGAAGGTGGCGGGTTCGACTCCCAGTCAAGGCACGTACCCAGGTTGGGGTTCCGTCTCCGGTCAGGGCACATGCAGGAGGCAACAAATTAATGTTTCTCACATTGATGTTTCTCCCCCTGTCTCTCTCATCCTCCCTCCCTCCCTTCCTCTCTCTAAGATCAATAAAAAAATGTTTTTAAATTGTATCTACATCTGTAATAAACTATGGGGTTCCTAGTACTGTGAGCGCCACACTGTCTGTTTTAATTCATTTAAACACTTGACAGTAAGTTACAATTTAGGAGAAGGTCACCTTTTGGTGGCCAACTGGTACCTATGTGTCACTCTGGGGAGACTAGGTTTGGGGTACAGACAGATCCCCAAAACTCGTAAAACAATGGAGTGTAAAATGACGACGGTTAATTTTTTTGCTTACTCTCTGTGTCTGTTGAGGCTGGCTGGGGACTCTGCCACCCTTGTTCGTATTCCCAGATGGGGGGAGTCCCCGTCTCCGTGGCTGAGAGAGAGGAGAAAGGGCGCAAAGCACATGCCGTCTGGTTGCGATGTGTCGCGTCCACTCACTTTTTTGGCCAAGCCTAGTCACCTGGCCACACCTCACTTCCAGTAGGTGGGACGATGTCATGCCCCGTCTGCTGAAGGAGAGAGCGGAAGTGCTTGTGAATAGCTCCGCGATGTCCGCGGCGTATACCTTCCATTTTGGAGCCGGGGTGCGAGTCGCGGCTCAGCTGAAGCCAGCGAGCAGATTGTGAGAGGACTCTCCGTAACCTCCGGGAGAATGGGCCAGGCACCTGCCGTGGGGTTGTCTTATCTCTTCAGCACTGACTTGTCTAGCGGGGGCTCTACCCCAGCCCCCCCATCTCTCACACACTCATCGGCCACCCCAGCGGTCAGTGTGCTTGTTAGGCAGGTGCCGCAGCGCCTGGGGTCCCAGCCATCCTTCCCGGCCGGCCGGGGACACCTCTGAGCTAGTCTCACGCAGGCCTCCCAGAATGGCCGCGAGTCCTTGGTTCCCTCCGTGGGTGCTCCCTGTGGACTGTCCCTTTAGGTTTCAGGTTCTTAAGCGAGCGTCTGAAGGTGTCTTCCTGCAAAGCCGAAGCCCAGCTGGCCGGGGCACTGGGCTGTGCGTGCAGCTGGCTGCGGGGAAGTTGTCCCTGACTCACCGGGCTCGGGGGCGCTCTGCTCTCCTGCTGGTCTTGGCCAGGCTGCGCGGGGCGCCTGCTGAAGGGCTGCCTGCTTGGAACGGACGCCTCAGGTCTGGGCTTGGGCTGCTGGTGTAACGAGTTCCGTCGGGGCCTTAATTATGCTCTTTAAGGCCCCCAAAGGAATTTATATCCACACAAGAGAGCCTCCCTTAGCCAGCAAATTCGGCGATCTGGACTACAGCCAAGAGTTAGGAAGAAACGACACATATCTCAGAGGACAGCACAGCTTTCTCCAAGTCCATGCACTAAACTTCAAGCAGATAGATCCTGGTGGGTTTGGTGTTCTTAAGGTAGCCACACTCCTGATTAACTTGGTTTTCTGATTCTTTTTACCTCTTTTTTCAATTTCATTCATTTATTTTCTATTTTATTTTATTTATTTTATTTTATTATTTAATTTTTCCATCCCCTCATACCCCCTTGCACCTCCACCCGCCCCCCCCACCCCCACAATCACCACACTGTTGTCTGCGTCCATAGGTTCTCTCTCTTTTATTTTTCTTTTTTGCTCGGTCCCTCCCCGCCCCTGCAACAGCACCCCCCCGGGCTGTCTGCCTGCTCTCTGCTTATGAGTCTGTCTCTATTTTGCTCGCTAGCTCTGATTCTCTTTATTTTTATAGATGACAAAACTGAGGCACAAAGAGGTTAAGCCATTTGCCTGAAGTCTCAGAGCTGTAAGTGGAAGAACAGGTTCTTACGATTCCAGACTTAGTCGGATGTTTATGATGGTGGCAGAGAGATAAGGGAAAAGGCTGAACTGTGTTTAACTGTTTTTTTTTAAAGAAAAGTAGTAGAGAAATGTGTAGTAATTATAGGACGATTCCCTTCAAAATGGCCACTTCATGTTTTAATTCTACTCTTAGTTGGCTGAGAAAGTCTAGTAAGTGGAGCCGTGCGTCCTGATCCTGCCAAACGAGCATGAAGTTACTGGAGTTCTCTCGGCCGCACTTCTAGTTCAGCTGGTGTATAAATAGACGCTTATGAAATAGTTCTTTGCACAATCAAGATGAAGGCCTGACGCAGGCTGTGTCATGAGGAGCGGCCTGGTTCTGGCGTGCTTGGCCGGGCGGTGGATGTCTGCGGGAGCACCTCCGAGCAGGGCCGGCCCCGTCCGCGCGGCCCGGGACGCTGCTCCCTCGGGGACACTTCCCGCAGCGAAGCCAGCGGCCACCAGCACCAGGACACTCACTGAGACCCTCCGTTTGTGTGAGCTTCACCGTTTCAAAGCACCGGCATGTCCACGGGCTGCTCTGCTTAAAACAATGCCGTGTCGGCAAAGCAGACATCAGTGTCATTCCCGTCATTTAGGTAAAGACAGCAAGGCTCAGAGGAGGGTCCCCAAGGCCCGGTGCCAGCAAGAAGCAGGGTGTGCACCACCCACCTCCACCTGCCCCTCCCGTGCCTGGGGAGGGCCCCGGAGGGCAATGGGAGGAGGTCTTTTCCTGCTCCAGCCAGCTTTCCTTCCCCGGGCAGAGAAGTCCAGTTCCACAGAGGAGACAGGATGCGAAGGTCCGGCCCCAACACGCACTCTTCACTCGCAGACAGGAGGCATGTTTGAGGTGACACGAACAGGGGGAAAAGCACCCTGGAACCCCAGGCCGGGTGGAGGCGAGGCGAGGCTTTATCTTCCCGCTGCAGTCAGCAGCCTTCCACTCAGCGGAGTCCCACAGCCCTGCTTCCCCGGCCAAGGACAGGGCCGAGACGTCCCCCGCCCGGCGGGGGAAACACGTGCCTCGGGGCTGCTGGTCCCCAGAGGGGCGGTCACGCCTAGGTGGGGCTGGGAGCCGCCACCCCTGCATGGTCTACAGGCGAACCGTCAGGGGAGCCCCACTTCTTAGAGCCCTGGAGCAGGGCTGCCTCGTGAGATGGCTTTTGATGGCATCAGCCGTGTTTCTTAACATCCCAGTCTAATGCATTCACCCTGGATGCTTTTTCCAGCACTGGGGGTTCCCTTAAGCAAGAAAAGGAGGAACTTGACTTCTGTCTGCGTGACCAGGAGCGCTCGCCAAAGCGGCCCGCCCCACGGCGGAGGGGTTTGCCTCAAAGGGCCAAGGATTCCTGCTTCCCAACCCCTTTAGAATAGCCTCTGGCTTTTCTTCCAGCCAGCAAGGGCTCAGGAGTATGGAGGCGCAGTCTCTGAGCCCCCCGCTATGTCAGGAAATACTCATTAATGGAAACGTCGATGTTTACAGATCTTACTTTACTAGATAGAAAGCTCATGATCCAGAGTGGAGGCCCCTGTGGGCAGGGCCCGTCTCTCCTTCACGGCTGGTCCCCAGCTTCCTCATGGGACAGGTGTGGGCCTGGGTGCCTGTAAGGTGTTCTCTTATACTGGTTCCCAAGTTCTGAAGCACCCTTTCCTCCCTTCTCTACTTTGACCTCTCTCTAGATCCGACCCGTCTTCCCACGTCTGTCCAGGGAGCTGCCCGCTGGACGCGTGTCCTGGTTACACCAGCTCTCGGGCGTCTGCTTTCTTCTGGCACCTACCTCAGACATCACATTTTATGTTTCAAATCACTTCCTATGAATCATAGTTAAAGTGCTGTATTTTGTAAAGAATCTGGTTTTTATTGTTACTTTTAATTAGAAAGGCTCTAAGCCGAACAATACCACTCTCAGCATCTGTTTCTGATACACTTTCTTCATTAATTCATTAATATATTCACTATTCATTCAAAAAATATTCCTTAAGTATCGTGGGCCAGGAGATGGCCCCGTCCTGGGGCAACAGTGGGACACATGGGGCTGAGATCCCTGTTCTTGTGGCCTCTGCCTTCTGGTGGGAGAAGACAAGACAACAAACAGGCGGAATAGTTAAAAAAAAAAAAAAATATATATATATATATATATATTGCCCGGCCGGGCATGATGCAGCGGTTGAGCATCGACCTAGGATCCAGGTGATCGGGGTTCGATTCCCGGTCAGGACACATGCCCGGGTTGTGGGCTAGGCAGCCGATCAGTGACTCTCTCATCATTGATGTTTCTCTCTCTCTCCCCCCCCCTCCTTTCCTCTCTCTGAAATCAATAAAGATATATTTAAAATATATGTATATGTATTTTATTGATTTTAGAGAGGAAGGAAGGGGGACAGAGATAGAAACAGCAATGAGAGAGAAGCATCGGTCGACTGCCTCATGCACGCCCCCGATTGGGGATCAAGACCATAACCTGGGCATGTGCCCTGACCGGGAATTGAACCGGGGACCTCTGGGTTCATGGGTTGACGCTCAACCACTGAGCCACATGGGCTGGGCAGGCGAGAGATTTTTGATTAGGACCCATGCACTGGAGGAAGTAGATAAGCTGTGTGAGGAAGGGCTTGTGGTGCTGGTGGTCTGGGAAGATGTCTCCGAGGGGAGGGCATTTCAGCTGAGACCTGAGAGAAAGGAGGGAGTAGGAGAGAAAGTGTGGGACTCGTCCCTCACCTGGGAGCGTGGCAGGTGTGTCAACACGATGGGGCCCTGCAGGGCGGAGGCTCATTTGGTACCTGGAACATTTTGCCTTTTTTTGTGTGGTATAGTTGTGGGTGACTTTTTATTTTGAAATCATCACAGACTCAGAAATTGAAAAAAAAAAAGAGTAGAGAAGACCCCATGCATTTTTCCTCCAGCTTCCCCCACGATGATGTCTTACCTAACATAGTACCTCATTAAAACCAGGACATTGACATTGGTGCAATACTAGTAACTAGGCTCAGACCTCATTTAGAAAACTTCAGCAGTTTTTGTATATACTCATTGCATACAGAGGATGTGTGTCTCTGTGTGGGTGTTTGGTACATTTATTAATGTGTACATTTTTCTCTCTTTTAAACTTATTCGCTCATTGTTTCAGGGATGTCTGATTTATTTACTCAGTAAACACTAATTGAACACCTACTATGTATCAGTGTGTGTTCGGTACTTCAGATACAGGCAGAGGGTGCTGAGGGGCTGGGTGATTGGTCATGGAAAGCTGGTCAGAAGAGGTGTTGGAGTCAGCCTGGCGAGGAAGGTCTGGACGTGAGAAAGGCTGGCCCGTCCTGGAAATGCCAAGGAGAGAAGGGGAGGAAGTCAGCCAGGACAGGTTGGCAGGCTTAGCGTGCAAGGGGCCAAGTGCCAGACTGGGGTTCGGGAGTCAAAGTCTCTTTTTGGATCTCTCAATGCCGAGGTAGAACTCAGAGAATGATTATGATCGGCTGAAAACTCTCCTTAATTTATTTTCTCTCTGATCCATCCATTTGAGCAATAAAGGCAGTGTCTGCTGTGTGCAGATCTGACCTGGGAGAGACGCCTGGACGCAGCCTAACAAGGTCCCTCTTCCAGGCAGAGCTGGAGTAACGAGAAGCCCCTCCACCATCCACTCTGACAAGCCAGTGTTTCCCGGCACGGCGCCCGTGTTTGCATCCCATTGACATTTGTTGTACATGAGGAAACTAGGTGTCGGACGCTATGTAGATGTTGCCTTCGAGTTTTCTGAAGAGGGAGAGACCCCTGTCAACTCTCGGATCCACGCAGATTAAAAAGCACCCTTCCACCAGGAAAGGAACGTTCCTATTTAATCCAGGCCCTTAGTGTTTAGCTCTGACCTTTCGAACGTGTCATTTCAGGGCATCAGCCTGTTAGACACAGCCTGCGGGGCTCCCCCGGATTGCTCAGGGAAAAGGTGTAACTAGGCTGTCCCCGTGTTTTCCCACAAAGTGCAAGGGAAAGAAGCCCCCCTCCCTCACCCCACTGCCCCATTGAGAAGTAGCTTGGCTTTGCAGAGAAAGGAAAGGATAGTGGATCCCAGGTAAGTGTACCGCGGGCTCCCGGGAGAATTCCAGCCCGGCCTCGCTGCCCCGGTCATCTCGGGCTTCGTTAGCAGCTGGTGGAGTCTTCCCCTCCTGCTGACGGGCTGACAGTCCTGAGCCGGATGTCATCCTGTGCAGATGTGTACCTCACTGGCTCATCACACTGTTCCCTTGGTTACAGGTTGAGGAATGCAGCCCGGAGTGGGAACTGTGACACTGTATAGCATTTACCTTCCTAGCAAAGGGTTCTGGATTCCACGATGCATGTGATGGACCTGCCTTCTAAATCCAGGTGGCCCTTGCATGGCCAGGCCAGGCAGAGAAAGCCATGGTGAGAGGGCTGTGTGGCAGGTGTTGGAGGCATGAGGGACAGCTGGACTGGTCAGTCGTGCTCCAGGCTCGGCACTGCCCGAGCCGCTGCGTGTTCTAGATTTAACCTTGCTGGGCCTCACTTTCTACACCTGTAAATTATCGGTTGTAGACCAAATAGTCCTAAGATTTCTTCCAAAATGAATATGCTGTCATTGTCCACGAAAGGCTAATGGGTTGGGGGCAGATTTCAATTCACTCTGATTAAAAAAGGGCACTTTTGTTTTTGGATCCAGCTTCTGGGTGATTGTTAAGAAATAGTGTGGCCTTTAGGAGTTCCCTTTCTAAAGTTTTCCAAGCCTTTGCTGATCTAAAGTAGCAATAGCATCATTATCACTGTAAGCGACCATAGGCTTTAAAAAATGGCCTTATTGCTTTTTTCAAGGACACATCTTGCACAACACTATGCAGAGAGTGTGTGGTTCAGAGACCAAAATGTTGAGATTCCCTCAAAGTCAGGACATATTAGCTTAGCCTTCTTGTGAGAGGAGACAGACAGGCCAAGAGGTAGAATTACTTTTTTCTGGCCTGTTTGGAGAGCTTGCAAACGAAATTTGTTTCCTTTTGTCTTTTTCCACTCGGCAAATATCGACTTTGAATCTTGGCTGTGAGTGGGTGGAATGAGCGTGGCTAATCTCTAGTTGAGAGCTTTATCTCCTCGGGGCTACATCAGCCAAAACTTTCTGCTGTACTTGTTGACTGGGACCTAGAGGGGGTCTTAATGGCTCTGTTCTCCAGGCTCAGACAGAGCCAGCCCAGAACTCGAGACAAAGTAGCTGGCAGATTGTGGGGAGCAACTGGGTAACTTTTTGGTAAGTATTTGTTTTCAGGCATGCCGAGGCTGCACTTGGAACTCAAATTATTCAGGAGCATGATAGCCAAGCTCTTAGTTACGTTGTATCTCTCCGCTGAGTACAGAAGGAATAGGGTAATTTCCTGAGAAGTGCATGGAAAACACTTTGGAAAAGGGCATCAAAAAGGCAGTTGGTGTGTGTGGTTGATCTGCGTCCTGAGTTTTAGGGAAGAGCAATGCGCTCATCCCAGGAAGAAAGGAAGTCCCTCAACAGAGAGAGCCCAAGTGTGGCTGTCTCCAAAAATGCACCTCGAGTGTTTCTAATATAGGGACAAATAGAGCCGAGCCTGCAAGGCCCAAAGAGCCAGCCCCAGTCAAGGCAAAGAAAAGATGCAGATGGTAAGACACACAGAAGATGATGGACATTTCTTAAAGGGAAGAAGCCTTGAGAGCCTGGGTTGCAGGAAGACTAGGAGCCGTGGTCATCTCTGATCTGATGTTTCACCACGCCACCCCTTCCTCCAAATTTCCTGGCCACTCTGACATCAAGAGCGATGCTCATGCAGACAAGACAGATGTCCTGAATGACCTTCATGTCTTCCTGTGAACTCACCTGCCTCCACTTCTTATTTCTCCAAATCTCTGGATTTACCATCTCCCACCTCTTCCAAAAGCTGTTTGGAGAAGCAGCGAAGGCCACTGAATGGGGCTTCAGAAAACTTTTGTCTAGGTCTAGACTCTGTAACAACTCTCCCCCTCTTTTGGATATTCCCTCCATGTCTTCATTCATTTGTTTGTTCATGCAATCTTTTATTCAACATGCATTTATTGAGCACTTACTATATTCTGGGCACTGTAGGCCCTGCAGATTTGGCAGTGAGCAAGACACATGAGCTCTGGCCCTCATGGAGGTCACATGGACTTGTTTATTTTTATTATTATTTTCAATCCTTACCCCAGGATAATTTTTTTCCATTGCTTTTCAGAGACAGTGGAAGGGAGAGAGAGAAACATCGATGTGCGAGAGATACATGGATTGGTTGCCTCCTACATGTGCCCCGATCGGGACCGGAGCCTACAACCGAGGCACATGCCCTTGGCCAGAATCGTACCCGGGACCCTTCAGGCCGCAGGCTGACATTCTAACCACTGAGCCAAACCAGCTAGGGTAGACTTGTTTATTTTTATGGCACATACTCTATACCTAAGAGACATTACTATATATTTGGCAGTGGGATAAATGGTTTATACCTTCTCTGGGTTACCTATCCATGGTTAAATGTCCAGACTCTTCAATTGGGGAATGTCCCAACTGGAAAAAAAAAATAAGGTAGTCATGACAGAGATTTCTGTTAATATAGATTCAAGGCCCTGGTTTCAAAATTCTAAGAACTACACTCACCTTAGTTTGCACTTAGTTTGTTGGGTCAAACGTGTGTGATGGGCTGTCAGTGTCTTTCGACTTATGAATCAGCCATTCAGTCAGCTGTTCAGCAGGTTATTTATTGAAGACCTGCAATGTGTCAGGCACGCCGCTCTGTTCCTGTAAAGACATCCACTCATCACCAGCAAATTCTTTCTCCACACCTCAGAGAGGACTCAAGATGATTGTAGAATTAATAGAAATGAAAGACACGGGACAGATAGTCTCCATGGAAAGGACTCCTTCTGGGAGCGTTTATGCCGACGGGCTGATTGGTTTCCGTGATTTTCCACAAAGCCAAGAAAAATACAATCTCCTGCTTCCGCTCTCCCTTCCCCCATGCAGGTACTGTTGTTCCCCATTTTTCAGATGAGAAAACTGAGGTTTCAGATGGTTACTACTTGCCCAAGGCCACACAGTTAAGAGTGGCAGAGCCAGGATTTGAACCGAGGCACCTGGCTCCTGACGCTACACTTGCCGTGTCGGATTTTCCTTAGTGAGCAGGCTCAGGTATCAGGAGGCCAGGTCAGAATCAAACCTCAGCAGGTCAGCCTGGGCTGAACCAGAACCGCCCGCAGACCCGCCGGTTCTCCTTGCCGATCCACAGGGCCTCTGCTGCGCACACCTTTCCAGGCGCTACGTGAAGGTTTCGGGAAACAGCAACCACCCGGCAGTGTTCTGAGTAAGCTGCCTTGCGGAGCCGGGAAACACCATGTTTGCAGAAGAGCTGTTGCTGTATCAGTTATTAACTAGTAGCTCCCAAAGGGCAAATTACCGAATTGTGTAACTTCTATGTGATACTAGTGATTGCGGGCTGCCCTGTGAGCTGGAGTTATTAATAATTGCGATACAATGTTAGTTCCCATTTTCTTTTTTTGTTTCAGTTTTATTTTGTATTGTTTCGGGTGTACTAGGTTTCATTTTCTGAGAGCCTTCTGTGGACTAGGCAGCTCATCCTGGATCTTCCGTGCGTTATTCAAGTGTTCCCCAAGCCCTGGAAGGCGGTTATTGTGACTCTGCTTCTCAGATAAAGACCCAAAGGCTCAAAAGGTTAAGTGACTTGCCCAGGGCCACGCGCTTACAGTTAACCCAGCTCTGACTGCCTACTTAGATCCTGTCCTTTCCTCTACATCATTCGTGAACATGTTTACTGACACCTACTGTGTGCCAGCCCTTGGTCCCAGTCCTGGGGGTGCCATGGGGAATACTGTAGATGGGTCTCTGTTTCCAGGATTTCACATCAGACAACAGTGGCCTGTCAGGGCCTGGACCTCCGCTCAGTCTAGGCAAGTGGGAGACCAGGGCCCAGGACATAAGAGGAAGGCCTTGAGTCTGCTGGGTCCAAGGCCTCTTTTGTGGTTAGGAATTAAGCAGGCTTGTCAGGTTAGAGATGTGGGTCCTTTAATGAGGTTTAATTATTTATCAGTGTTTGTTAAAGGGAAAGCATGATTATCGTGGAAGATCCAGAATGGGCATTTTGGGGTTGGGGGTTTGCAGTTTTGCCCCTTTGCTTTCCTTCCCTTCCCGCCCAGCACCCAGCCCGCGCCCAGCCCTTTGCCCGGTAAGGAAGCTGACGGCGGCTGGTCTCCCGGTGTCCCTTAGTGTTACTCCGTGGGCTGCGTGGATGGGACTGGTGCGGAGCCGTCCTGCTCCATGTGGCAGCTTTAGCATCTCTGCTTGGCCCACCTCATGCTGGTGGCACCTGCCTTCTTTCTCCTCATATTGTGACAACCCTAATCAACTGTACATTTTCCCAAACATTCCTTTCTCCAGGGGAGAACCTCAAACACATGCCTGTTCTGCCCCCTGCGTTAAAACCCGTTGGCTGTCCTCCCTGGGCTCACTCTACACCAACTCTGACTTTTCTCAGCTGGCCCTTTTCCCACGGCTCCTGATTTCAGGCCCCGTCCCTGTCCCCCAGTGTTTCAGCCAGTGCCGACTGCGCGCCCCTTCCGTGGAGGGCGTGGTCAGGGAGGGCCAGGGTCTTCCTAAGAGAGCGTATCAGAGGTGAGGCCTTCAAGCCCTTAATCCCACTGATGAGGGCCCTGGAACTTGGGAAGGAAACTCGCCCAAGCCGACCCGCCTGAGTCACGGTCCTGCCTTCTGTCTGTCACACCGTCCGCTTTTCAAGTACAGAATGTCTTCAGTGTGAAGGTGTTTGGAGAGTTGGAGTTTTGGGCCTTTTATCCAGTGGAGTTATTGGGATTAAATACATGGCCCGTAGCCAGTGTTCTCCAAACGTCCCAGAAGCACGGTCCTCCCTCCCCCTCTGGGATCCGACGTGGGGCAAGGATGGGGGGTGTAGAAAATTAAACACTGGGAAGGTGGAGGAATTCACTTTTTTCCCCCTTTTTTTGATTGCAAGTTATTGTTTAGTGTTAAAAATAAAAACATTCAACTCCTAACCAATTCAGAAGTGCTTATCATGGACAGTTTAAAGTTCCCAATGATCCACCCATCAAAGATTTTCTGTACGTACATTAACACGCCTAATACTATTCTGCAAAAAATAGGCTTGATATGTGGTTCTGCAAGAGGCTTTTCTCTCTGAGCATCTTTTCCCTGAAGTACCACATTCAGCCTTTTTCTTTTAAAAGCTGCCAATTTCCATTACATGAATGACCCAGGATGGAGCTAACGGATCTCTTTTGGATGGATGTGGCATTCTTTCCAGTTTCCCACTATTATCAGTGATGCTGAAATAATCCTTGTGTGTGTATATTTTTACACAGTTGTGTATTTCCGGACAGTAAGTGCCCATAAGGAGAATTGCTGGGTCCAAGCCAAGGTGTAGTTCAAATTAAATAGAAAGTGCTAGATATGCCTCTAAAAATGATAGGACTTGCTAATGCTCTCATCAACTCCAAGCATGCATGTTCTTTACGTCTTCACGCACAGCGAGTTTTTACTGATCTTTTAGATCTTGGAGCTAAGTATTTTTAAACAGACACCATGATCATTTGGTACAAGTTAAGTTTATTTTTTTAATATATTTTTATTGATTTCAGAGAAAGGAAGGGAGAGGGAGAGAGAAACATCAGAGATGAGAGAGAGTCATTGATCGGCTGCCTCCTGCACACCGCCTGCTGGGGATCGAGCCCACAACCCAGGCATGTGCCCTGACTGGGAATCGAACCTCGATCCCCTGGATCCTAGGTCGATGCTCAGCCGCTGAGCCACGCCAGCCGGGCCAAGTTAAGTTTATTTTTAAATGTTAATCTCTTCCATCAGGGTACGAAGCGTTTAAAGGCATGGGGGTTACATTTTAGATAGGCATTTTAAAAAAAGGTTTCCATTTCAGATTTTTGGAAACTTCAAACTAAAGTGTAGTCCCATTCCAACATTTTTTAGTGTTTCCTCTTGAAGCGGACTTGCTTACTGGAACCCGGCCCGCAGGCTATAGGATGTGGGCACATCGGCGGACACATTCTCAGAGCCGCATAAGGGAAAAGAGCCGATTTCCAGGGCCCCACAGTTTCATGGGGAGGGGACCAAGGCTGAGGAAGCTTCTTGAAGCTGGCTGATTTTTAAGCTAAGCTCCCCATCAGAACGGCTGCCCCCAGCAGGCTGTGGAGCACACGCTCCCTCACCCAGATGGCCTCGCCGGCCTGGGCACCTGGCCGGGATGACTGGCTGGCTCCTCCTGCGTCCGCATTAGTGCAGCTCCCGTGAAGCGCTGACGGTCTGGGCTGTGCTCATTCCCCCTCCCCCAGGAATGCCCGGGCAGTGGGGATGGGCTTGGCCAGGGAGCCTTTCCCCAGCTCCACTGGGGCACCCATTAGGCCAAGAGTGGATAGACTATCCTTCCTGGGAAGGTCGATATTATGGCACGCTCCTCTTTTTAATACCAGACTAAGGAGAGGTAAAATCATCTCCTCGGGAAAATACAGCCTGTTCTTTCTGCCTTTCTTCCTCCCTGCCTCTTAGGACACCTTGACCACACACCTTTTCCTCTCCTCTGCTTTCTCTCCAGCCTGTTTCAGGGAGTGACCCTGGTATCAGTCATTTACACACTAGTATGAATGTAGGGAACTGGAATTTAGACAGTAGGTAGTAGGGGGTGAGGACTGAGCTTCCCGTAGGGGCTTTTAAGGTGTGGCTCCTTATTTTATGAAATTACTCCAGTGAAACGATTCTCTCCCGAGTGTTAAGTGGATTCAGTGAGCTGAGCTATTAGACGAGGCGGAGGCAGGGTAATAGTGTCCTCCTCTGGAATCTGAACAGTTCTGGAAACAACGCAGTCCCCAGCCACCCATGCTTGAGTGACAACTTCCAAAAATACACTTTGTGTCTTTTAAAAGCTCTTTTTATTTAAACTGTATAATATACACACACACAAGCCGTCAGATTTTTTTCAAATGGGTAGTGAGTGCATACGCTCAAAGGTAAAAAAAAAAAAAAAAAAAAAGTGAATCTGAAGTGTTAAGACAGGCAGGCGGAGGTGATGAAGATTTAACCTGTGGGACTGTCATGCGGAAGCTACAGTGAGTTCTGCAGAATGAACAGACACGTGGCCGTGTCCCATACATCTTGGCCGGTTCTCAGGCTGACATCTGCATAGGGACATGTTACTGACAGAGCACGAAGAACTGAAAACATACCGATCTGAAGGCCAGCCAGGGAGGGCCTTGCTAAACGATGACATGGTCCAGAGCCCCGTGTTCAGATCGCTGGCTGAGGGCAGTTCGCGTGTGGCCAGCAGTCATTTCTAGGGCTCAGGCCCTGGTTTGGGGCGTAATATATCCCGACAGCCAGGCGTGATACTCAGAGCGTCACGTTACCGGGTGATCTTTGCCTTCCCTGATTATAACTGGTCACCATTAGGTGCCCCCAGGGCCGGGTTGCAGGTAGAGAACTGGCTGACTCACCTTATATACCCATATGGGCACCATCAACGTCCTGGCATCTGGAGAAAATGAGAGGGAACTGCTATTTGTGTCTGATGGGGGGCCTTCCGTCAACTCTGGCTTTTCTCTCTTGCTGCCCCGGCCGTTCGTTGCTGGTCAGCTTGAGGTTCCTACTTGGGGAATCCTGGGCGCTTCACTCTGAACCAGGCCTTCGGATTTATCCCGTATTCCCCAGCAGCTGCACATGGGAAAGGGGAGACGCTGCTCTTTAAACCAGCGGTGGGAGGATGTCGCCTCCAGGCCGCGCGTTGTCCCGTAGATACCGAGGAGGGAGAGGCGAACCCTGGGGGATTTCCCTGGCGTGCTCCACGTTCCAGATTCACTTATTAGGCGAGCTTGGAGAGTTATTTCTGTCAGAGGCACAGGGAGCAGGGTTTTAAGAAGATAACATAGAGAATATTCATTTTCTCAGCTGGAGGAAACTTTGGAAAAGAGCTGGTCTTGTCCCTTGTTATATATATAAAAAAAAGACACTGAAGTCCAGAGTGGTTCCAGGGCTCATTCAAGGGGACAGAGCTCTAAGGCCCATTTATGGTGGGTTGTGTTGGGCTCCAGGGAATTGCTGAAGTTTGAGCAAAGGGTGCTAACCAGGACCTGGAGGAAAGAAGGGGAGGGAAAGGAATCCTTTAAGGGGGCCCATGGGCACCGAAGCACCTCCAGGAAAGTGTCAGTGGCAGCTCTGGCCACAGGAGACCTTCACAGATCTGCACCTCAGTGGGTGGGTACTGAAGGGACAAGTACCTAGAATGCCCTCAGCCTGGCCTGCTCCTCCAGGAAGCAGCGATATTAGGAGCTCAGTAGATTATAGTGCATCCTGCTAAACACATTTCATCAAGTCCTGGTCTGGACACAATTCTGTGGAGGTTGGTCTGTCAGGGAGCTCCCCTGGGCGGGAGCGGTCAGAGGCAGCTGTCTTGGCACAGGAGTCCCTTTCCTGTCTTCTTCTGGCTCCAGTGCAAGAGTGGGGAGTGTCAGGAACTGCAGGATAGCTGGATATTGCCTCTGCCCAGCTTTGGGTCCAGAGCAACTACCCTTAAAGGGTAGAAAATGGGGCAGACAGGGGCCATTGGCTCTGCCCCATGCAACAAGCAGATCCTGCTGTAAAGGTAGCAAGTCAGTGGCTTAGGAACGAGGGGACATAGTCAGGGTGCCTCTAGTGACAGGTGTGCCTTGTGTTGGTCTCTTGCTGTGTCCCTTGCAGGACCAGCCACTTCCATGCCTGACCCCCGTGGTCTATTACCCTTAACTCAAAAAAGTCTTACTCCTTGGTCAAATGGGCTTCTTTGGAGGCAGGCTTTCCAGCTCTCCCCATGAGCCCACCTCCCCGAGAGGCCGCCTGATGGCCAGTTCCCTTTTAGATGCTGAAGGAAGCAGACGTCCACGGGCACGGATGTCAGACCCCAAGGGTGAGTTGGCTGAATTGGGGTTGTGGATCTGGCAACACCACCGCTGCCAAAGAGAATGCAAAAAGTCCTCTGAGTTGGCCTCCTGCCCCCACAAATGTGGTGATTCCAAATGTCACCTTGGCATTTTCTTCTCAAATAAACTCGGCCTTGTTCATATCACAAGAAAACTGGAAACATGGATTCGGAGCCTCGGTGTTTATTTCTCAGTCCTCTGACTGACTCGCTGTGTGACATGCTGAACTATTAGATCCCTTTCGTGGATAAATGTGAACATGGGCTTCGAGATTTTTATCTGTGGAGTACTGGAGTCTTGTGGTTTATTTTGAGTCAAAGAAAAGACTTTGGGCGGTCATATTGTGTGTGTATGTGTGTATGTGTGTGCTTATAGGAAAGGATACAAGGTGAAAAGTAGCTAATGTTAATGATTGTGAAGAGGTATGTGGATTTTTTAAAATCTCACAGATGTTTAAAAAGGTAAGGAGATATCCCGATAACATGGCCATCGGAAACTAAGGTGTGGGGATGATTTGGGTAGAAGAGCTGTGTTTGTTAAATCAAGAAAGCAAAAGTCCTAACAAAGGAATACATTGAATCTAGAGAGATGCTTTACCTCTTGGGCAGAACACAGGAAAGATTTTTATGCTGTTTGTAAAGCTCTTTGTAAAGTTCTTGTGAAACACCCCAGAGAGATGCAGAAATCACCCCATTTTGAGGATGAAGTGAAGACGCAGAGGTCGTGTTGACCTAGTAATTCTGGGACAGGGTTGGGATTTGAATCCAGGGTTTCTTATGTAGAAGAGATAATTTTTCATCTTTTGCTCCATCTAAAAGGATTTTGGAGATATGCTAGAGATTACCCTGAGCAGTCAACTCAGCATTTTGGGAAGAGAGACTGGAGAAGCACAGGGGAGAGGGAGGAGGTCTGGAGAATCAGGGTCACTGTCATATCCGGTTAGGAGTGTCTTTCTTGGTACACAGCATGGTGGGTGCAAGGAGGGGGAGTGTGGGTGGATGTCGGGGCCTCTTCCTTGCTGAGGTGCTTCTGCTTGATTCTGAGTGACTGCTGGCCCCGGGGAGTATGGGCCGGGGGCTTCCTGGGTCAGGACCTGCACAGCTCTGTTTCCGTTTTCCCAGAAGACCTCCGTGACCTAGAGGGAGAACATCAGTCGAAACACTGCAATAGCTATATTCATTCGAAATTTATTTTGCTGATTTTACATTAGGAAGAAGAAACCTTTTTCTAAGAAACCAATAATAAAAACGAGTTTTTGAGGTTAACAGTGTGTCTTTCACGCATGCGTGCACACGAAAAGACATCTGGAAACCACTGTGGACATTTACTTTGAACTGCAGATATTTATAGACAAGTTCAAGCAAAACAGACTTGGTGCCAGGGATGCAAATTTGGTGTGGGCCACTGTTGATATGGAAAGGATGGCTTTTTTTGTGCTGCATCCTCAGAAACCTAGGGCTCCTGGGGGAATGGGTATGTTTCCTAGCACAGCACGTATTTATTTGGATGGTAGGGAGTTGATAATTCTCCTTGTAGCCACATGAGGTGCCACATGGTAGTTTTCCATGGAGAGGATGTTGGGTGGAGGCTGGTGAAAGTTCGGAGGCGCTCGGTGCCGGGTGGGACTGCGAAATACCCATGCACTTCAAGTCCAGCCCTCAGCTCCTCATTACGACGCCCGCTGGGAGATTCCACAATTTCCCCTTAACTCACGTACTCACTCTGTGGAGAAAACCTGTGCTCTTCACTCTCCTGTATCACTGGTAAAGAATATAAACGAGAATTACCTTTCTGGAGAGCAATTTGGGAGCAGGAATTCAAGGCCTTCCCTTGTGAGTACTCTGATCCAGTTATTACTTTTTTTAAGAGTTCATTATAAGGACATAGAGCTGCATTCAAGATGTATGAATAAGGCCGTTTGGCTGACACTGTTGATGTTAGCAGAACACTGAAGACAACCTCAGTATCCAACAGAATGAGGGTGGCTACGTCATTGGTTATGCCACAGAGCGTCGCGCAGGCATTCACTCACTCCACAACCATTTACGGAGTGCCTACTGTGTGCCAGGCACACAGTAGGTGGGATATCAAGGCTGACATGGTCTCAGCCCCCCTGAAGCTCAAAATTTGTTGTAGAAACAGATCTCCTACATTGTGAAGTGGGGAAAAAGCAGAGTACAAAGCGTGTTTACAGTGTGAGATCTCGTTTTCGTTGCAGGAATCGAGAAACCCTGACAGGCAGTCTGAATTGTGAGCGGAGGTGTAGAAGCTTTGGGCAATGGGGTTATATACCTGCCTTTCCCCCTTTTCACTTTTCCCTAGTTTCCCGTAGTAGACCATTATGATTTTTAGAACTTTTTAAAATGTGACTTTGAGGAAAGAGAGAAAATGAAATGAGGAGACCTGGGTTCTAGACCCAACTCTTCCTTACACTGGTGGTGAGATCTTGAGTGAGTCAGAGAACCATCTCCTGGAAACGGCAGGGGCGAGGCATCTGAGGCCTCCAGCTCGGGGGTGTTGAGAGCTCCATTTCTTGTCTCCTCTGAGGACACTGGGGACTTTGTTGCAGGGATGGCAGGCTGGCCGCAGGCTGTCCCAAGAGTCAGGACAATAGCCAGACTGCTAAAGCCCCAAGTCCTGGGCACTTTTGATCTCCAGGGCTTTGGTTTTCTAGGAATCTGGTGATGTACTCAAACGGGAAAAGTAGTTTCTGTGTTAGGCAGATGAAGGGAGTGCCTCTTACCTAACAAACAAACAGACAACGCCAGGATGAGTTGGACTGAGTCAAGTCAGCCCAATGTCACTGCCCCCCAAGAAAACAAATGAGGCAGCTCCATCGATTGTGCCTTACTGAGGTGCCAGGCACAGTGCAAAGAGCACTTTGCAGACATCTTCCTTGTTTGGGCTCATGACACCCCTGAAGTAGGTACTTATCAACCCCTTTTATAGGTGGGGACCTTGAGCTCAAAGGGTGGGTAACCTGAGCAAGCCCCCTGGGTAGAGGAGGCTGGGATTCAACCCCCAGCCCCATCTGCTCTGTACCACCTCCCACTTCAAGAGGCAAGCCCCACTGTAACCATAAAAATAGAGGTCTAAATTCAGGGTGTGTGTGAAGGGTGAAGGGTGTAGTAATCCATCAAGAGGCAGATCATTGGGAACCTGGGGAATGCAGAGGCTTAGAATGGGCGGAGTCTTTTTTCTGATGAAACCTGGTTTAGACAAAGCTACTCTTAGCTACCTTTCTTGGGAGGTTATAAATGATGAAATTGGGGGGGCGGCTTGCAGCCACCCTCATGCTCACTATAGTAACCTTATCTCCTGCTTGTGATTTCAAAGCAAAGGCCACTATTACCCTTATGTACCCATACCTCCCAAAAGAGTGATATCTTACACCAAGACGTGACTTTTTTTTTCCTGAAATATTTTCTTTGCTGGGTTCCAGCTTTGCTTAGCTAGCAGGTATTAAAAGATTATAAAACATATAGGAGAGCCCAGCCAGGCGTGGCTCAGCGGTTGAGCATCGACCTAGGATCCAGGAGTTTGGGGTTCGATTCTCGGTCAGGGCACATGCCTGGGCTGCGGGCTGCAGCCGATCAATGACTCTCTCATCATTGAGTTTCTACCTCTCTCTCTCCCTCTCCCTTCCTCTCCCTGAAATCAATAAAGATATATTAAATTAAAAAAAAAGAAATCAACCAATGAATGCATAAATAAGTGGAACAACAAATAGACATCTCTCTCTCTAAATTCAATAAATAAGAAAATTTAAAAAAAAAAAAAACATATAGGAGATACCAGGGACACACAAATAGGAAATTTTAAGTTAAAATGAGGACAAGGAATTGTCCTCGCTTCTCAGGGGCCCGAGGGCTTTCTGGGAAAGAGCGTGAGCTTGGAGCGATGTCCTTTGGCCGCTGCACGGTGGCCTGCAGGGACGTGGTGGACTTGCTCTGCCTCCTCGGATCTGATAGAGTAAGTAGGCAGTTAGACAGGTATGAGCAGAGCAGGAACGATAGGCCAGGTGTGGAATGTCACCAGGGCAGAAAGTCCTGAGTGACTGGCAATGGGCAAAACTAGAGAAAACAACTATTACAGGCTAGGACCTCACCCCCAGGGTGACCTTTCCTCCCCTAGCATGTCCTTGGTCGTGCAGGTTAGAACCCCTTAGAGGAGGAACAGGGGGCTGGAGAACAGCCTCGCAGGACTCCCATGCAAGCCCTTACATGACCACTGTCTTAGCACTTAAGCCCTCAGGACAGTGAGTTCTGATCAGCATTAAATAATCTGAGGAACAGAGCCCTGGGCCTGTTGACCACAGAGAGGGAATTTAGGTCAAACTAGAGGTAACATCTAGGCTCAGTTGTGTTTCAGCTCCAGGCCCAGGAAAGTAGCAAAACCAGCGAAATGACGCCATGGCTGTAATGACTAATGGCCCCCCTAACCTAACCCTGACCAATCAGTGGAAACCACAACCCTGAAAGGACACACCTGGAACGCTGGTGAATATTCTATTGAGATCTTCTCCGGAGACTTCCCCTAAAATTCCCACCTTTAGAAAAGATTTAAAACCCTTAAGGCAAGGGACCCAGCATGCTCACTGTCTCTCTAGATCATGCACCACCTCTCCCTCCTTTCCTTAGGTGTGTATCCCTTCCTTTCTTTCTCCTAAGCTCCAAGGGCCCTCCTTTGCCTCAGTAACTTGTGTCCTGAGTCCACGCAGCCCAGCTGGCTCACTTCTTCTGCCCCTGTGACTTTCTTTCTAAAAGGGCTAAATAAACCTTTTTCACTAGAGTTCTTGGCTCTGAATCTTCCTTAACTGAACTCAATGACTGAGGTCTAACATCACTGCCAACAGATCCACCAAGATCCCAGTGGTCTGGGCCACCTTTTTGTGGATTCTGGCCACGCTTAACTCCTCCAACATGGGTCCAGATGCAGAGTGTGGGGCAGTGGGGCACTCTGGTGTGCCAGGCCTTGCGTCTGCGGATCTCTTGCACTGGCTGGTTAAGCCATGTGGCAACACGCCTCTGCCAGACCTTGTGGAAGTAGTGGGGCTTCAACATCCTCCCATTTCTGCTGGATGCCAGAACTGCTGCCTACAGCTTTCTCTGTAGGAGAACGACCACTGGAAAGCAGTAGTTTGGGATTTCCCTTATCACATACTATCTTCAGCTAAAGTACCGTGTCACGTGGGGCTGTGACTAGATCAGTGCCTTGCTTATCACGGCTCCATAAGCACCAAAGGGAAACACTATTTACTGTACAGCTGGCTTAGAAAGGAGTGCCTCCTGTCCTACCCGTAAAGCACTGCTCTCCCAAAGAGAGGACCTCTTACCCTTCAGAAAACAGTCAGTTCTTCTTGTCTTGTATTCAAAATGCATATGTTGGGGGTATTAGCTAGTTATTTGTCATGCCCTTGCCAGCCATGACTAATCTTATTTTATGAATGAAATGGAAGCAGAGAGGTGACAATACTGGGCTGACCTCGCAGAGCCGAGCCGTTTGGTAGAAATAGCACTTGAACTCGTTTCCTTCTGCTAACTTGTTAGGTGCCTGTTCTTTTAAACCAGGAGTCATAGGCCATCAGGAACTTCTGGAAATGTTCTGGTGCCTTTTCTGATCCTCTGTTCTTTTCTCTGAAGAGCCAGATAATAAATATTTTAAGCTTTTCAGGCTATGATGGTTTCTTTGCAACTGCTCACCTCTGCCCCTATAGTGGGAAAGCTGCCCTGAGCCGTCCATAAACTAATGGGTGTGGCTATGTTCCAATAAAACTTTATTTACAAAAATAGGCAGCAGGCTGGATTTGGCCTGCCGGTTGTAGTTTGCTGACTCCCTACGTTAGAAGGTTTCTTCCTCTTTGTTCCGGATGCTGGGTTGAAAAGTCATGTTGGCCATAGGAATTGTCAGTTTTCGACCTCAGTAGGCCCTGCAGTTGGATATAGGCTGATGTGTAAGTTATGCCCGTGTCTGGGAAGACTGGCTGTTTAGGATGAAATTGGGAAGTTGTGGATGTACGAGCAATAGACTGTGTACCTGACCAGCAGTAGACAGCAGTCATCTTCTGAACCTGAGCATTGGTCTCAAAGGAGGCTGCAAGGAGGCTGCTGAGCACTCAGGGAGTAACCAGCCTGGTGTCTTCTCTGCTGCTGAGGGGTGGAGTTGCATCAACACCCCGCACAGCTAGAACGGTCCTTCACGGCCAAAGGCTGTGCCTACAGCTGGCAGGCTGTCCCATTTCTCACATTTGACTGTGGACTTCAAGAAAAGTCAGAATTATGATAAGTGTGTTACAGGGAGCTCCCTGGCCATGTCATCGTCAGCAGCACTGAGCAGCTTTCACTGGCCACAGAGGGCTGGGAGTGATGGATTCCTCTTCGTGGAGGTGCATCCCAGGGCAGTGTTACAAGAGATGGCTGATACTTGTCCCCCAGGGGAACAGGTACGTTTGAAAACAAAAATGTCCTAAAAATGAATTATCCATGTGTTCACCCCCCCACCCCCACCCCCTGCCAGGAATCCTCACATTCTTTCATGGCAGTTTCCTTCAAAGGGGCTGGAATTTAAGCTTCTTGTCCTTAAGGTCGGGCAAGTTTATTCCAGTTTCCCTGTGCCCAGAGCCAGAGCTCTTTGCCCTTTCAACAGAGACAGCTCAGGATCCGGAGTGGGATCAACACCAGGAAAGTTTTTTATAGTGATCTTCAAGGAGTTGTGGGAAATATCAGGAAATCCTAATTAATTCCAGGAAAGAACTTCACTGGATTCTTGAGAGTTTAAACTACTGTATAAAGAAAGAAAAGAAAGAGAGCTTTAATCATTCAGCGTAGGAGAAATCAGGCCAGTTTTAGGCAAAATTAATGTCAATAATGAGCACATAATTCTTTCAGTTGGCTGTCAACTCTTGTTCTATTATAAATCTCTCTATATTTTATATAATAATAGTAAATTTTTACCCTGTGCCATGCATCCCTGTAGGTACTTTACATATGCCAATTTATTTAATCTTCGTAGCAGCCCTATGAAGTAGGTAGTATTGCATCCCCATTTTATAGGTGAGGACAGCAAGGCACCAATGGTCAGATGGCTTGCCCAAGCCCTCACCGCTTGACTAGGGCTACACACAGCCTGTGCAGTTAACATTGCTGCTGCCCAGCCTCTCATCTTTTAAATGGGTGTTGTGGCAGTCAAAAATGTGAGTGTATAATGCACCTATTGTTTTTTATAGCAGACTGACGGGTTCCCTCGTTGAACTCCTTACTTGGCAAAGATTTCTAACACTGGCCGTCTGCTGGGCAGAGCTCTGATGTTTAGCTTGCTCAGAAGATAGGGGTGTCCCAGTGGGTCTTTATGGCCAACAGCAGTGATGGGTGAGGGGAAGAACTCCCGGTGTATTGCCGCTTTCAGCTCAGAGGAGCAGACCTGTTTCCCAGGGATACACCTGTTAGCTCATCTCACAGGACAGGTGTAGCGAATCAGAAAGCCCGTGTATTAATTTACAGTGAGAAATATTAGTGGTTTGGTGGAAGTGGTTTGGTGAGCTTGGGAATGGGGAAGGGGAGGTAGGACGATTTGAATGTTGGGTGCCATTGGAGAAGTCAAGCGGTTATAGCCCCCGGTGTAACACATGCCCTTGTTGCTGAGACCCCAACCTCAAGGCCAGGGTCAATGCTGCCAGGGCGCTGGGTGGGTCTGGGAAGAGGTTTCACCCTGGTGGAATTTGTAGGAGCCTGCAGCATCCTGACCCCTGCTCATTTCCATCCCTCCCCCCTGGCGTTGAGGGGAAGCTTTAGTTCTTTACAAATGTTAACACAGTCGTCAGCGTTCAGGTGGGAGCTGGGCGGGCTCTCTGGAACTTTGCATATCTATACCCCAAACTGGAGGGGAGGCCTTTTCTGTTCTAGCTGGTGGGAGGTGTAGGGCAGAGCTGAGGCCGTGAGGGGGATTCAGAGCCCCGGCAGTTACCAGGGACACTGCTTTCATGGTCAAGTCAAAGGCCTTTAGTTTCACTGGCTGCCTAGGCTCCTCTTGGCTTGGCTGCTCACTGCTCCGAGACGGTAAGTCACATATCACCTTGCAGTTTCATCATTTATAACCTAAAATGAGTGGTCCCGGAATATAGCAGCTCCAGTCCTGTGTGCAGGGAGGACAGATGGAAGGGGGTTCTGGTAGCTGGGGAGGAGGGGCCCAGTTCATCAGATTCAAAACTGAGTCTGCAGGGAGTTCCCCAGACACAGAGCATTTTGCAATTAAGTGGACAACACAGTTGTTCTGAGTTGAGAGGGGAGGGGTGACACTCTGGGGAGGGACCAGGTTGTGTAGGGAAGGGAGCTGTGCCCTCCTTTTCTGTTGTCAGGCCTGTGCCGGGTCCTGGCCCTCTCTCCCCATGTTCCTCCCTAAAGCAGTCAGTGTTCAGCCGAGGCTCAGACGTGTGGACCTAAAAGGTGTGAGCCACACAGAGTCCCACCTTCCCATTGATTGACTGGATGGAACCCTCAGCTTGCAGTGAACCCAAACAGGGCTCTTTCCCCCGTGGGTTTTAGATGCCCCTTCTCCCAGCCCTACCCCGAGGCTGCTGCACCCGCCGCAGAGCAGAATCCAGGAAGGTACACCTTGAGAGGGGTTGGCCCTTCCTTTTCTTACCTCGCGTGGTGCGCCGGCCCAGGAGCAGGACTGGTAAGGCCGGATGGGACCCTGGCTAGGAGCCCTTTGGATCGAGCTGCTGAGCTTAGTGCCAGCTCTGCCACTTCGTAGCTGATAACCTCCCGCAGGTGGGTTCAGCACGCTCGAGGCCCAGGTCCCTCCTCTGTACAACGGGGGAGATTGTACCCACCGCAAATTGCTGTTGGCAGGCAGACAGTCTGAATAGAGCTATGAGTCTGGCACACAGTAGGTGCACAGGGGATGGATGCCGGCTTTGTATGGCCTGGAACCTATTTAGTTTGGAGGTGGGGGTCTTTAAGAAAATAATGTAAAATTACAAATATAAAATGAGGTACCACAGTAAGCATTTATTTTAAATGATGAAAGAAAACACAGAAAGTACATCATTAAAAAGCTCGCATCCCAAACATCCCCAAATCCCCCCAAATAACCTAAGATGGTTATTATTAACCAGCTGTTTCATGTCTGTCTGCATTACTTTTTTCCCTACATTTTTTGGGCTGTGTACTCTGTTCATTTCTTCATGTGACAGTGATTGTGGAATGTTACTTTCTCTCGAGGGAATAGTGAAATAATTCACTTATAGGGTGATTGGTTGGGATTTGTTTTTTATTTTTGATAGTTTAGAAAAAAATTTTTTAGCTTCACAACTGGTTATTCATAATGTCATGTAAATTTTTAGGATTGTCAAATTTGGGGAAACCTTCTCAAGTTTCTTTCATATAAGGATTCAGGGCATTTTAAGTTTTTTTTTCCGGTGACTAATCTTAAATACTGAAGATGCTCATTCCACACATTTCTGGGGTCCTTCCCAGGACTGCAGAAAGGGCCCATGTGAGGGAGGAGGGAGGCTGAGGTTCAAGCTTCAGTATTCATGGTAAATTCTCCTGTGAGTACTCAATAAATGTTAACTAGGTCATATTTTATTGTATTTATTGACACATCTATTTTTTTTATTATTTTTAATCCTCACCTGAGGATATGTTTTCATTGAATTTTTAGAGAGAGAGGACGATAGAGAGAGAAACATTGATTGGTTGCCTCCTGTACTTGCCCCTATCAGAAGTCAAACCCACAACTTTTTGGTGTACCAGCTGATGCTCCAACCACAACTGAGCCAGCTCGCCAGGGTGACACTCGTCTTTTTATTTTTATACTTTTAGAATTACTAAAGAATGTATTCTCATTGACACTAAATATAATCTTAAATTAGTCAAATTTGTGCAAGTCAGTCATTCAGCATCATTTGTTAACTACTTACTTTGATCAACCTCGCTCAAATTGATCTTTGAGAGCACTTGATGACATAAAGCAGATAAAACACAGCTCAGTGTCTTCATGTAATAACGACTGCTAAAAAACAAAATTCAGTTGAGCACATTTGAAAGTCTAATTGGTTTTACTAAACTATTCCTGAGTTGGGCAGCACCCTGTCTAGCAAACCGGAGGGAGCTTCCAGAAGTTGTACAAAGTGGAAGATTTTTATAGGCAGAAACTTATTAGCAAAAGAAAAGGATTGTTTCTGGCAAGGGCACCTTTGGGCGAAGGCGTGGGTTTTATCAGGCAGATCACCTCCCTTGTGGTAATGAGGAAAATCCAGATACATTTGTCACATTCCTGGGAGGGGCTGAATTTCCATTAAGTCTTGGTCTGCTGTCCTGGGGGCAAGTACCTCCACCTTGGGGCCCGTTGTTGTTTTTAACACTACAATGCAGTCAGTAAATGTAGCCTTTATGACAGTCTTCACCGCTATCACCACCCAATCTGGGGCTGAGGCACTTGGGGACCTAAAGCTGAGACATTGTTCCTCCAGGAGGTCAGAATGGGCCCAGCTGCTGGTCCAACTCTGAGACCTAAGTGTGAGTCATGATTCTAAGCAGACCTGGATTCTGCCATGAATTTTCTACAGTTCCATTCGTCAGTAATACTCTTATTTAAAATATATATATATATTAATTTGAAAGAGAGAGAGAAACATCAATCAGTTGCCTCCCATATGTGCCCCGACTGGGGATCGAACCCGCAATTTAGGTATGTGCTGTGACTGGGAATTAAATCTGCCTCCTTTTGGGGCATTAGTTGGATGCTCCAACCAACTGAGCCACACTGGCCAGGGCAGTAATACTCTACTAATATGGCCTTTACACATGAAGCCATTCTTTTAAAGTGCTCAAGGATAATATTTAATTTCATATTTTTCACCCAAATCTTTTTGTTCATATCAAGTCCAGCCACTCATTTTATTGAGATATGGTATTCTGTTTTGTGCTGTTAAAGGCAGAAACATCCCTGGATAGGCAGTCAAGACGTTGGATCTGCTGGTAACTCTACAGGGGTGTCTGTTGGGATGCTTTGGGTTGCAAATGTCAGCAAAGCCAATCCAGTGTCTAAACAACAGAGGAAATGTGTCGGCTGGTGCACGGAGTCCTAGCTGGACCTTCAACACCCGTCCAGTGCCTCTGGAGCTGACGATGGGGTCGCTTCTGCCCAAACCACAAGGCTGAGGAATGTGGGACGCTGTTGGGAAGGAGGAGGAGAAGAGTAGACACTGGGGAGGACACCACCAACGTGCGTTCTGACGTGTGGTCCCTGTCGCTTCACTTCTCTGCCTCAGCTGCCTCATTACATTAGGGCTTTGTCCGACACCATTGGTAAAGGCCTTCCTAAGGGTAACCTTTAGGATTTCCTTTTCTTTTTATATTAATTGGTTTTTGTAATGAAGAAGCAAACCTTTGCTAGCTAGTGCTGTAAAGCTAAGAATGTAATTAGTAAACAGATAGGTCTTTTGAGATAAAACGGTGGCAGGGCAGTCAGCCTTGGTGCCTTTCTTCCCACCTATGAATTGTCGATTTTGATCCAGAGAAATGAGCAGCGGAAGATGTGAGCGAGGAGCCGCAGACAGGCGCCTAAACCCGCCCGGGTTAGTAAGCGTATCTTCTGCGTGGCGCACATCACCTGGCGGTTCACTCACGGGAGATCCGGATGGTCTGAGCAGGGCTAATGTTTCTCCCGCGACCCTTAGAGGCCCTGCTCTGACGCTGGTGTCACACAGCCGCCGAGAGAGGTTTGCTTCGGTTTCAGAGGGAGCTGGTGTGGGCAGAGGCCAGAGAGTGACTCTGCAGGGCCTTGGAATCAGATCCCTGTGGACAGCTGAGGGTTTCTCGAGAATGAAACCACAGACCTCAGCTTTCTGCTCGGTCCACTTTTTATGGAGCCTCTGGCTAGTCCTGAGACGAGATTCCAGTAGCGCATGAAGAAATCTTTCAAGGAAACATGTGGGGTGGGTCACGAGGGAACGAACTTCTTGGTCTTGGTACCAAAATATACTTGGCGGTGCCATGGGTGTGACGATGACGTGGGTGCTGGAGGCGGCAGTGAGCAGTGGGAGCGTGTGTCCTCTCTGTCCCGTGCACAGGGCTGTGTGAAGACTCCGGAGGACCGTGGGCCATTGGCTGCCTTCTAGGGGAGTTTAACCCTCTGTCCACTATATATGGGGAAACAGTTAATCTGATTAGTAGCACGGTTGGTATGTTTTCATTGTGGCTGGCTAATTTTTAAACGTATTTATAGAACTGGCAAAGGCCGATCTGGGCCTTGACCTAACTCTCTGTAATAAAGCCTTTAGAAATCAGTTCCAGTGTGGTGGTCAATGGTGTTTCCCCGCCGGCAGACAACCAGCCACCTAACTTTGTGGGCAAAGTGCGAAAGGAATAGTTTGAAATTGTTTTCTAGTCGAATGTTTGCGCTTTGGAGGCATTAACTTGACGTGAAACCATCAGATTTCTGTCCCTGTTGCTGTCGGGTGTTGAAAAGAGGCTCCTTTGTTGGACTGGAGGGAGTGGGGTGAGGGTTGGCAAAAGAGTAGATTGTCCCGTGGGCACCTTCATTGGTGCTTGTTCCTCCTGAGGATCTGTCCCAGTGGGAGGAGGGGACAGACTTGGAGTTTCAGGCCTGGCCTCTGGAGTTGTCAACTGTCATGAGTTGTTGTTTCCCCCCCAAAATCTTTGTGTTTTATGGTTCAGACAGGAGCAGAGTGCTGGTATCTGACCATTGCCTTGGGTATTTGGGTATTTTATAGATATGTTTGTCCATTCAGTGAATGGCGTCCATTTCTAAGTGAACATCCAGAGCTGAGCCTGTGGGAGTAGAGATGGTGTCTATGGATAATGGCCCATTTGAAAAATACTATGAAAAACCAAACCAAATAGCCCTGGCTGGTGACTCAGTTGGTTAGAGCATTTTCCCTGATATGCCACGGTTGTGGGTTCGATCCCCGGTCAGGGCACATGCAAGAATACACTAATGAATGCATAAATAAACAGAACAACAAATCGATGTTTCTCTTTCTCTCAAATCAATAAATAAAATTAAACAACCAAACAAACCAAATGAGCCCAAAAATCTGTGACAAAGAGGCCCAAGAGGTAGATCGTATGCAGCAAGTTCCGTTCTGTGATCTTGGACAGTATAAATAGGTAGAATGTAGTGGTTAAGAGGGTGGGCTCTGCAGGCTGCAAAGATGCGGCGGGGTCTTAACTTTTCATTTCAGCTGGCTGAACACCAGTTGTTGACCGTAGGCAAATGACTTAATTTCTTTAAGCCTTAGTGTCCTCATCTGTATAAGAGGATGACAGCACCTGTGTCGGGGAAGATAAAATAAATAATGCAGGTAAAGCTCTTGGCTTGGTGCCCGGCACGTAGGAAGCCTTGGAGAGCTTTTGTTAGGAATGTTTTGTAAGTCTTCGGATTGAAGTAAATTGGGTACTCAGTGATGACTGTTTTGGCTGAACCTCTCCAGGCCATACTGGCATTACCTTTGATCATTTCCTCAAGAAAATTAGGAGTGGGATGGTATTAGGACCGTCCCGGGACAAGCCAGGTGTCCCGCCCATGAAGGGAGAGGCAAGCTCTTTCACCGGGCACATCACCAGGAAGGATCCACGTGTAGCCTGGCCTCAAAGCAGTATTTTGTCAGAGCCCTCCACGGAGAGGGGACCAGGGATCTAGTTAGGGGAGAGCTGCAGAGCAGCTGAGACTTAACGGGGATGTCATTTTAGACTTTTCCCTTTCTTTGGTTGGTATTGGGTTTTTACATGTTGATGGATTTAAAAAAACACACACAACAAAACAAAACTGCAAGAACTCTTGCACAGAGGGCCGAAAGAATGGCTTCCTACTAGATACAGAAATGCGTATAAAAAACCATGCTGAACAGGTGAAGACCAACCGGATTGCTGTCGGTAGGCGGCTAAGTACTTTGCTATAAATATTGCAGGACTCCTCTTTCTCCCCTTAAAAGAGAAATGGCTTTGCATTTCAGACAACAGAAATGGCTGGACAAGCCTTTCACTGGTGTGGGAGAAACTGAGAACAGCATGGAAGACTTCCCTTAAATGGAGCCGGAGCTTGGCCCAGTCTCATTTTGAAGTTAAGACCCTGGTCTTAGTTTGCCCTCCATGCTTTATTTCTCATGTTAGGCAAGAGTCCCCGGCTCCAGACCATTCATTCTCCACCCCCATAATCTTGAGGTGTGTGTAGGGCAGAACTCTGCTCAGACCTCTCTGCTTTCACTTTTGGTTAGTCAGAACTTCCATCTGGCGATATCTGAATATGAGTCTTTTCTGTGGCTCCTTTTCAAAGTATTCAGAGCAGTTTAAAAATACATAATGTTCAGCGACCTGACCAAGAGCTAATGTAAGTATTTATTTGGAGACTGTTTTTAAGAAGAAAAAGTAATCTATGAGATTTGAAATTCTTAATTCTTACTATATCTTTGAAATAGATTTAAAACAGTGGTTTGAAAAGAGGGATTATGTCTCTACAGTCATAATGCTTTCAGTAGTGGCAGTTGTAGCAAATAGCACAGTTTATAAAAACAGAAGAGCTAGTATTCTTTATTTAATATTAAACAGGAAACTGCAAGTGTCTGCAGCAAATGGTGGTGGGTTTTCAACAAACCTGCTGCTGGGTTTGTCTGTGCCGAAAAGCCCAACGGAGACATTTGTCTTCTTTCTTCTGTTACGATTCTGAGTGTTCATGAAAATCTTAATGAAAACATGAGCATGGGAAGCAGGTTCTGTATCGCAAGGTTTGGAAGCAACACGTTTCCACTGGAACCGGAGGAAATTTGGAAGCAAATTGAAAACCTCTCCAAGAGTGGAAAATGCTTTGCACTTTTGTTTCGCTTTTGTACAGCGCTGTCACTCACCCAGCACGTGCGTCTGAATATTCTTTCCGACGACCTGGGCTTCATTTTAAGGTCAGCCTCCAATTTCTAGAGAATATAATTTGCTGCTATTTTTAGAGCATCATGATTGCTCGTAATAACTAATGGAAAAAAAAAAAACTCAACAGAGAAATAAATGTGTAACAGCTGTGTCTGCTTAAACTTGATTAAAGGCAGTAAAAAAAAAGTAAACAGAAGAATGAATGTGACAATAGACGAGGGAGGGACAAAGTATCCCTCTCATTGTGAAAACTTTTACAGACATAACTTGGTCCACTTCGGAGGCCGCCGTTGTCTGTGTTTAAAGTTTACTTTACTGTTTGTCTTGAGTGGGATCAGTGTTGTGCTGAATAATTTATAGCCAGCATGAATGAGCTCATTAGTCACCTTTTCAGACTTTAAATGAGTTTTGTGGTTGTCATTACTCGAGCCTTCTGTTCAGCCGCCGAGCAAAATGACAGTTTGGCAGTTGGCTGCCTTGTTGTGGGCAGCCTGCTCCCCTTCGGGGCTGCGTGGCTTTTGTATTTCATTGAAACCTTCCCTTTCTGTCCCTGCGCGGGTCCAGGGACACTCACATTGCACATGCCTTTTGCACCCCAAGTTTAAATGAGAAGTTTTTGGGGAATTAAAAGAAACGTCTTTCATGTGCGTCTGCCAGAAGGATGAAGTGGCCGTGTGTTACTCCCTTTGTGCTCTGTTTGACATTCAAGTTTTCAGGAGTGTTGCTGAGTGGCTGCGCCCAGCGCTCGCATGGTGGCAGGCATTTCAGGCAAGGGGATGTCCTTGGGGTTTGGTGGGAGAAGGCTGTTTCGGGGTGGGTTTGCATTGCCACAGTCCCGAACATCAATATAAGGTGTGTGTGGGTGGGTGAAGAAATCTCCTCCAGCAAATCTGCTGCTGGGCCAGATTTCCAGCCAAAGAAAACCACATTTGTCCTTCAGAGGGGTCGACAAGATGACCTTTCTGGATCCCAGCCGACTCAGGGGTCCAGATCATTGAGAATGGCCGTTGCTTCTTTCCCATCTACACGTCTTTCCAGTCCAAATCCGTAAGAGCCAGCGAAGTGTTGCAGCTGCCTCCTCACCATGCCCTTGGAGGCTTGCCTGGGAAGCTGGTAGGTGGGACAGCGAGCCTGGGCAAGACACTAGCAGGTGGGGTGTCTTTGGAACTGACGTCATGAGGTTCATCCTTCTCTTTGAACCTGGCCTGGGCAGCCTGCGGAGAGCTCCCACATCCGCTCTCCGGGACCGGGCTCCCTCTGGAAGCCCAGGAACGCCGTGGCGTGCCCACCGTGGCCCTCTCGCAGCCTCTGCTGGCGCTCCTGGTGCGTGGATGCTTGCCCGGGGTGTTGCAGCCAACCGCCTGGACCCCCGTTCTGAGGGCTCTTTGGCGTTTGCTGTGAGCAACAGGCATGGATGGCTGCCGCCACCAACGTGGGCAGCACCCCCTTCCGGGATCCATATTGTTAGACAGCTGGCCCAGCGCTGTGTGAGGCATGTAGAGAAGATGCTCAGGATTCCTCCGTGGAGAACATGCCAACTTAAAAAGGACGCCTGGTTGTTTGGGGGCCAAAACGTTGAAGCCAGTTAGAGTCACATGACTGGGTACAGAGAAATGAGGTGGCTGATTGCACCCACAGAAAGACAGTGATCCATCGGCTCCTTCCGTCCCAGCCCCACGCCGTGAGACCGACACTCACGTGCACTCCTGCCTGCGCCTGAGTCGCAGCGTTACAGGCACACGAGGTGCTTTTGGAAGGAGTGGGGTTTCAAGACAGGAAGCGCTGGTGAGCTTCACCACCCAACAGAGGAGAAAAGCCTTCGGGTTTGGCAGTCATAAGTTACATAAGTTGCTCGTCTCCCCTAAAGCACTTGGTATGGCAGGGAAATAGGTTGGTGATATTTTAACCTATGTACTGTTTCCCAGAGAGTTTATCACATTTGGAGCTTTCACCTTGTTTTAAAAAGACAAACTTAAAGGGAAGACTTGATTGTTTCCTTTCCACACCCCTCTGAAAAAGACGAGGGAAGTCATTTCTTGGCATGGTGAAGACTTTGGCAGACCCAGCCACTGAAACCCATGAGACTGCGGTACCTGGTGTCCTCTCTGGAGGGAAGAAAACAGTAAGAGCTCTTAAAAACTTTGGAGGAGGGACAGGTTGATGATGATGCTTTTCTTGGGCTAATCCGTATAGTTATTAGGTATCAGGTTGGGAGAGGGATAGAAAGGAGCATTTTATTTTTCTGTTAAGTGGCCCTTGTTTTTTAAAATTGATTTTTAAAGGGAGAGGGGGAAAGAAACATTGATGTGATAGTGAGACATCGACTGGCTGCCTCCTGCACGCCCCCTACCCAGGATCAAGCCCGAAATCCGGACCTGTGCTCTGATCCAGAATCGAGCTGGCAACCTTCTGATGCACAGGACGATGCCCAGTCAGCTGAGCCACACCAGCCAGGGCGAGATCCATCTATATCATCTATATCTATATCTATGTATCTATATCATCTATATCTGTATTTGTATCTATATCAATATCATCTATCTATATATCTATATATTTATATCTATATCTATATATATTATTTTTAAAAATATATCTTTATTGATTTCAGAGAGAGGAAGGGAGAGGGAGAAAGAGAGATAGAAACATGAATGACGAAAGTCATTGATCGGCTGCCTCCTGCACGCCCCCCCACTGGGAATTGATCCCTCAACCCGGGCATATGCCGTGACCAGGAATCAAACTGAGATCTCCTGGATCCTAGGTCGATGCCCAACCGCCAAGCCACGCTCGGCCGGGGGAGATCCATATTTTTGATTACCACCCTACCACATGCTCTGAGTAAAAGAGAAGTGTAAGATAGGGTCCTTGCCTCTCAAGGCACTTATAATCTGTGGGACGCTCAGTATCTAGATGATTTATTTTTTATTAGAAAGATACACTATGCTATATTGATTGTGACATAGAAGCTGAACTTTGTGAGGGTTCTTGCAAGTAGTACCTTTTCCTTCCCCCTCCTTTATTTCCTGGTCACAATTTTTCCTCCCTGGAGCTCCCCTGCTCCTGTCCTTCATGTCCTTGAGCCCTAAGAAGTTCGCTGAGAGGCCAGATGCTCTGGATTGATCGGAAGCTTCCCTTGGTTGCTCCCTGGAGCATGGCTCCAAACCCAGGCTGTGTGGGTTCATATCCCAGCCCCATCACTTACCAACTCTGTGACCATGGACAGGTGGCTAAATCCCTCTGTGCCTCAGGTTCCTCTTTTATAACATGGACGTAATAGTACTCACATCACACGGCTGAAACAAATGAAACCTTAGATTGTCTGGTACTAAATAAGTGCTATTTAAGTGTCGTTAAATACTGTTGATCTTTGTTAGTCACAGGTTCAAATTTGCATAGTTGCTGAAATTTATTTCAACCCCCAAGTCAATGCTCGAGGTGCTTTCGTGGTCAGGTGGACAGAGGTAGAGCGACAAACATTTGGGTTGCCCGGTTCACACACATTGCGGGCTGAGACTGAGCAAGGCGATGACCTGGCTTCTCGCTTTAGCTCTCACACTGTCAGCAGCTGTCCTTTCTGTGGTCCGTTCAGTCTGTGTTTTTGTGCTTTTTGTTGGTGATGTTGCTGCTGTTTAAAGTGGCCCCCAATTGTCGTGCTGAAGTGGTGTTCAGTGTTCTGGGCACGCCAAGGCCGATTGCCTTGTGGAGAAAACACACGTGTGAGGTAAGCTTTGTGCAGACGGGAGTTACAGTGCTGTTGGCTGCGAGTTCAGTGTTAATGAGCTAATGAGTCAGCATTAGGTGTTAAATAAGGTGTCTTTAAATGGGAACAGAAAATAAGGTTATTTATTGATGAGTTAACGACAGTGTTGTGACTGCGGCTTGAGGAGCCTAACCCTGTATTTCCTGTTGGAGCCATGGCTTAGTACTTGCTAATTCATTGTTTTTGGAGACCGTAGAACACAACTACCAGGGATAGTGAGACTGGACTGTAGACGAGTGGAGTCCAAGAGCTGAGTGGGAGCCTCTTCCAGGGTAAGCTCTGGACGGGAGGGGATGTCCTCAGGGAGGCGGGAGAAGCAGAAATAGTTCTGGCCACGTGGAGTACCCCAGCTGGGCACAGACTTTTCTATCAGATTTGAAAAACGATAAGATGTAACCGTATTTGGTCTCTTGTAAGCATAAATTGTTATAGAAGAGCAATCTGGAAATAGAGAGTGAATGTCGTCCTCTTCCCCCACAAATTCTTAATTCAGGAGTTATCTCCTCTCATCTTTGTACCTACATAAGAGTTTGTAGAGAAAGTTTGATACGCAGAACCTATCAATTGAAAGCCTTCATACAACCAGACAATAGACCCCATAGTGTAGGGTATAATATTGGTTATACTTGGCAATTCTCCTGTTTGCTCGGAGCACCAGCCTTTTCAGAAAGGGATCATTTGGCCCCTTCTGATTGAAAAGATATGAAATGTTTCGATTTGGTGAAAAAGACTGATTGATGATACTTATGTTCCCCCAAACTTTTACTTTGTGAAATGTTTGCAAATTGTTTCACACATACAGTATATGAGAATGTGAAAGTGATTCAGAAAAGGGAAAGCTTCACTTAAAAGGGCTGGAAAACGCAATGGAAGGGAATAGAGGGAAGCTGGGGCACTTGTGCCCCACATAATAATATACCTCTAGCCTCTTATTTCTGCAATTTCCAGGTTTTCATGGTTTTAAACAATGTCCCAGCAAACACCCTCCTGAATACATTGCTGCACCTTTCAGTGCATTCCTTCAGCACATGTTGAGTGTCAGGCCCTGGGGTAAGTGCTGTGTACACTGCTGAATAAATGGGCATGAGTCCAGCTTTTGTGGAGCTTATTGCCTCATGGGGTAGGCAGTCTGGTGGGGAAGTTAACGAGAATAAATTCCTAGAAGTTGGAAATTTAGGGCCAATGGCTATGCTCATTTAAGTTTTAATTCTCTTTGTCAGAGGACCTTCTTGAATAGTTGTACCAAGTCCCATTGCTCCCAACAACCGAGGCCAACATGTGGTTATTCTTGTTAAGTCTGTGCCGATCTGATAGATGAGATATCATAATTGCAATTTGCATCTCTTTGTTTTTACTTAAATTGAGCATCTTTTCATGGGTGTATTACTAACATTTTTGTTTCTCCTTTTGTGAATTGCCCTTTTATCATTAGGGTGGTGGTTTTTTTCCTTGGTTGAGTTGTAAAGGTTATAAATTTAAATGATTTAATTTTTTCACAGGGATGGCAACTCTTTCCTCATTTTTGTTTAACCTGATTTATGACTGCTGGTACTACACACAAATTTTAAATTGTTATGCAGCCAAATATGTTAATAATCTTCCCTTTAATTTATTTATTTAACAAAAATATTGCTAAGTGCCAGCACATTGTTGTATGTTTTTTACAAATATTATTTCATTTAATCTTCATCACAACCCTATGAAATGGGTATTGCTATTAATCTCCCTCCCCCACCCTCTAAAAAATATTTATTATTATTATTATCATTTTTATTGATTTCAGAGAGAGGAAGGGAGAGGGAAGGATGAGAGAGTCATTGATGGACCGCCTCCTGCACGCCCGCTACTGGGGATCGAGCCTGAAACCCCAGCATGTGCCCTGACGGGGAATTAAACCGTGACCTCCTGGTTCATAGGTCCATGCTCAACCACTGAGCCACGCCAGCCGGGCTTCCCCATCCCTTTTTAAGATGAAGAAACAGGTAGAGAGAAAGAAGTTAAGTACCTTGACTGATGTTACCCAGCTAGTAAGTGGTAGAGAATATGAACCTAGTCCCAGGTTCTGATGCTAGCCACTATGCCGCGCCAGCTCTAGCCCTGGTATTAAGCTCTGTGTGTGTTTATTTATAGTTACTTTGCAAATGCTCACTGAGTCTCCCCAATCCTCAAGGGCTAGTGCCACATTTTTTATTTCTCCTAGTTCCTTCCCAGTCCCCTCCACACAGTAACGAGGCATAGAGTACCTAGATGCTTAATACATACTTGTTGGTTGAATGAATTGCCTCAGTCTGGATTCTGGATCATCATTCCCACTGGTGTTTATGCTCCAGGAGGAGCTGACAGGTTCTGTATTCCCATTTTGCCTCTGGCAGGTGACTGGATAAGCGCAGGTGTGACTGGGCACCTGAGCTGATGCACTCCACCGGTTCAGCTGTGCTTTCCCTTCCCACACACCCCTCCTTCCCTCTTCAAATAAACTTCCTGGCTCGATTCCCTGCTGGAGAAATCTAATACGCCTTTTCCCAGGCGCCACCCTTCAGAACCTGTCACGTAAACACCCAGAATGCACAAGCGGAAAACCTCAAGAGAGGATGACCAGAAACTCCAAATGATGCTTGACCAAGTCTTGGGTGGAGGGTCTTCCCGCTGTGGCGCTGGTCTCTCTTCTGCATTGAAGGGAAGGAAGGAAGGAGCTTTTTTATCATTACAAAGTGCATTCTCCCCGTTATCTCAAAGAGACTCCGAGTCAACCTGTCCTTAAGGAGTTATCTTTGACCATAATCTCTCCCTTTCTTCTCATGGTCAATCATTGGACAGATCCTCTTGGTTCTTCCTTTGAAGGTTCTTGTGCATTCATTTTTTCCAGTCTCCCTGACTATTCTCTAATTCAGTGGGTCTCAAAGTGCAGTCCCTGGACCAGCAGAGGCAGCCATCACCCGGGAGCTTGTTAGGGATGGTGAATTCTCAGGCCCCAGCCCAGACCTGTTGAATCAGAAACTCTGGGGGTGGAGACCAGCAAGCTGTGCTTTAATATTTAATAGCCCTACAGGTAATTCTGACGCACACTCAAGTTTGAGAATCACTGCTCTCTAATAGACCCCCCTTTTATTAGTAGTATGTTATAAATATAATGGGTACTTATGGTAGAAAATTTGGAAACTGTAGACAAAGGTGAAAGAAACTGGCAAACATTTTACCCCATAACTCTACCACTTTAGAGGGAACCATTATTTTAATACTGTAGCACTTTTTCCTAGTTTAAAAAATATATTGAAAATAACCCTTCTTCCCTTTTGTATGGGTTACTGCAGCGCTTTCTGAGTGGTTCTGCCTGTTTTGGCCTTTCATTTCCTCCTTTCTAGTCATCCTGGATCCATGAGGCCCTCCTTCCCCCCCTCCTCCAAATTGATATGTACCGGACATGGGACACGGTGCCAGTTTAAGGTGTTACAGCATAGTGGTACATTTATATTGCAATATGATTGCCATCGTAGCTTAGCTAACTCCTTTATCATGTCACATAACTTTTTCTGGCATTTGGGAACAATTAAGATCTAGTGATTTAGCGCATTTAACATTGATAATAGTTTTGCTGTGTAAAATCGCCGTACTGTGTATCACGTCTCCAGGACTTGTTTACTTACCAGTTACAAACCATTCTTCTTTTCAAGCATTTCTGATAGTGCACCTGCTTAGACTCAAAAACATTCAATGGTTCCTCTTGTCCTCTGACTTGGTGCATATTAAACTGCTCACCTTAGCATTCAAGGAGTTCTGCGAAGTATTTCCATTCTTATGCACTAATATGCATGCCCCATAAGGAACAAAAACCTTGTATCTTTGGCACCTAACACAGTTCCATGTACTTGGTAGGCACTCAGTAAATATTTGTCCAATGAATGATTGATTGCATCTTTAATACAATCAAGTTGTATTTGATCAATCTGTTGGTGCCATTCACTTCTCCTACCTGGAGCAGCAGTTCCTGCTATGTGGTCCTTTCTCAGAATGCACATGCCTGGGACCCATCCTAGGAGATTCTGATCTTTTGGGTGTGGTACCCTGGGTATCCCTAATAGAGAACCTCAGGTTTATAATACCCCTTCCCCAATTCCACGGGTCGAACACCCACCCACCTTTATTAGATATTCTCCTTCCAAAGTCGTCCCCCTCCCCTCCCCTCCCCTCCCCTCCCCTCCCCTCCCCTCCCCTCCCCTCCCCTCCCCTCCCCTCCCCTCCCCTCCCCCCCTCCCCTCCCCTCCCCTCCCCCCCTCCCCTCCCCTCCCCTCCCCCCCTCCCCTCCCCTCCCCTCCCCCCCCTCCCCTCCCCTCCCCAGTCTTGTTGTACTAGATGGTTCCACCATGCCTCCTGCCTCAGCTATTAGGAGGGGGTAGGCAGAAGGGAGGAGTCACCTGACTCGGGCTAAGCCAATCAGATGATTTCCCTGAGAATCTGAACTGAGGCAGTCTGAAGGTGGTGGGTGCTGAAGTTAGAAGGTCCTCAGGACTTGGTGCTGGCAGCCATGTGTGGGCATAAGCAAGCAGAGGAAGCCAGCCTGCAGGGAGGAGTGTGGAACAGCTATGTAGAGGGAAGTAGTGTAAAGACCATGTGGAAAGAGAGAGAGGGATGGAGGAAAAACTACCGGGTGACTTCTCAGTTCTGTGCAGCCCAGCTGTGCTGCCTGCCCTGGGCTCACCCAGTTTCCTCTTCTGTACCAGTTTGAAGGATCCTTGACCCAGACACAGTCTTTTCAGGCCTGCCTGAGATTCCTCCTCATATTTGGAAGTCCCTCAGGCCTTCCCAACAGCAGCAAGCACTCTCAATGCTCACCTATTCAGTTGTTATTGCCTGGAGCAGGATCACTGGGCTTTCCACTGAACTATTCCATAAAAAAATCATATCAGCCAAATAATCAGTGATGAGGGAGGGGTTTCATGTTCCAGGGCACAGAAGTATGTTGGAGAGGAGAGCACGAAACATCAAGGGGAAGGGCATTCCTCTCCACAGAGGAGGAACATCGGGTCCCACGCCACTGGGCTGGAATCCGGTGCTCCTGCTCCTAGATGCCTGCGTGCCCTTCATCCCATGCCCAGGTGGGGCTGCAGAATGGTTCCATCAAGTCCTCGGTCAGGAAGTAAGCGTTGCCCACAGTGAGTTTTAGGGCACACATATAATTCTGCTGTCAAATGTGTTTTCAAACAGTTCCACTTCTTTCTTTGAGACTTCTCAGGATCTAAGGCACATGGGTACTTTTTGAAAGTTCATGAGGGGAACTAAGGAGATGGTTCCTAGATGAATTTGGCCCCTGCACCCTTTTGTCAGGGAGCATATCCCAGAGCTGGGGTTCTATAGAATTATAAGGTAAAAAAAAATCACACTACGCCTTCCTTTGGCTTTCAGTAACAGTCTGAATCCCACTCTCTAGGCAGACAGACAGGCAGACATGTGTATTCTGCTCTCCAAACCAGGCATGGCTGGTCCACTACATCAGGTCAACACCTTCCCACATCTCTTGCCACATGTGTAATAGCAGAGAGAGAGAGAGATTAAGACATATGCTTGAGAATGGAAGAAACAAACAACAAAAAACACCCAGAAGTAGAAGGCGAGCTAATAAAAGGCAGCTTCCCTCACCACACTCCACCCTCTGCTTACGGCTTCTCCTGGCCCAAGGCTTGCTCATCTATAAGTTTTTGTTCACCTGGGATGGCTGGTTCAGACACTAGAGGCTAACAGCTTGCAGGGCAGATTTTAAGAATGACATATTCCATGTGCAATAACAACCTTCAGGTCACATCGTCTCATTCTGAACTCTGAGAGAGAAGGAAAGGGCTGAGGTGAAAATAACACGCCACCTCTGCTTAATGTAAAGAGATTTCTAGCTATGGTGTGAGTGTGGCTGGGGATTGGGAGGGCTAGTAACTGACTACTCCTCTCCCCGCCGGTAAGGTGCGAGGACAAAGGTCCCTCACCTTGGTTCCTTTGATGGGAGATGCAGCACTCCACTGATATGCTGATGAGGGGTGGGGCCTGCTCTGGACGGAGCTCTCGTCCTGGCTTTGTTACCAGTTCTGACTTCAGAGATGATCTAGCTTGTTTCTCCTAACGAACACCTTTTGCTTAGTGGCTCAGGGTTGGTCGCATCAAGTGCTCAGTAATGAAGGGGGTGGGGCTGGGTGAACTCAGGCTGCCCTTCAGCCTCCACCCCTGAATCATTTTGTGGTTGAGATTTGCCATGCTACTGGTAAGTAATGTGGCCTGTGGTGAGTGTCCTTGCTGAAGACTTGCCACCCCACCATCTTGAAGCTTTGTTAAGGGGAAATGACTCTTAGGTTGATTGGGGGCTTCTTAGTTTTTGAAATTAAAGAAAAACATTTTTCGGACACCCTGTGGAACTTTTCTCCCCCGTTGGCTAGGTTACAAAGCACTGCAAGCTAGAGAGGTTTCTGAGGGAGATCACTCTGGGACTTCTTACTGTTTTGTTTCTGCAGTTTTCAGATAGCTCCAAATGGCCTGTCCACTGGCTCAGGTGGGTTCAGGTAGAGGTGACAGGAGTGACCTGGACTTCTCTTCTGTGTTGGAACCTGCTGATTTGGCTACCTAGGAGAGTTGTGCAAACAGGCTTTTATTTATGTCGCCACCAGGGTGTCCTGTAGGACTCTCCTTTCCTCCCCTCCAAAGGCTGCTGCCAGGTGTGACTTCAGCAGTGGGTGGCCATGCTTTGGAGGAGCCTAAAGACTTGGAGTGGTGGCCTGAGCTATTCGCTGGGGGCCCTTGTGAATTGTCGGGTTCTTGAGAGCTCAAAATATGAAGGAGATGAAGCTTGTTTTTGCTAGAGGTTTTAGAAGTGGGTCGGGGCGTTGAGGACAACGCGCGGGAGAGGCCCCGCTGGAGTGGCCTTTAGGATGGGCCTCTTGCTCTGTAATGGCCACCCTCCCTCCCTTGGCAGACAGGCGCAGGCAGACGACTGGAGGAGAGGCCACCTAGGCCGGAGGCTTCGGTGCCTTTGTGCCTTCCGCCCCCCGCCCCGGGGCACGAGGTGGGCGCTGGGGCCGCTCTGGGCTCGGCCCGGGGAGTCCCTCCAGGACGCCCTGGTTGGGGAGAAGTGGAATCTCTTCTCCTCCTCGCAAGCCTCGCCCGCATCGTAATTCTTTTTATTTTTACTTTCGAGCCATGTAAGGCATGCAGATGGGGTAGGAGCATTCCGGAGACACGTAGCCAGCGGCGCAAAGCCGGCCCGCCCGCGTGGCCAGCGCCCAGCGTCGGGACAGGCCGCGCGCCTCCTGCCCCGCCAGCCCCACCGCCCACGGCCGCGGCCGCCCCGGGTCGCGGGGCGCCAGGCCGGCCACCCCGCCGCGCGGTGCCGCAGGAGGCAGTCCGTGCGGCCCGGCCCGGCCCGGCCCCGGTAGCGCCCGGAGAGGGGCCGACCGCGGTGCGGGGACGCGCGCGGGGCTCGTCCTGGCGGGTCGCGCCCGGCGCCCCAGGCCGCGGGCGGCCCGGCCCACGTTTTCCGTCTCTCCCGCTCCCTCCGCCCCCCGCGCTCCGTCCCTCCCCTTCGCTCTCCTCCCTCCCCGCGCTTCCCCTCCTCCTGCCTGGTCATGTGTCGCCTTTTTTTGTTTGCAGTGGAAACAATTTCTCGCCGCTCGACGCGCCCCGGCCCGACGCGCCGCGGCGGAGGCGAGCGGGAGGCGGGACGGGGCGGGGAGAGCGGCGGGGCCGGCGGGAGGACGCGCTGCGCGCCGGGCAGACGCCGCAGGTCCCATGCCGCGCCGCGACCCCCGCGCCCCTGCCGCCCGCGCCCGCGGCCGCCCCCCGCCGCCCGCCGCCCCGGGCTCGCCGCGCCGCTCCCGCGCGTCCTTAGCGGGGCCACCAAGCGATGCCCGCTGGGCGCCCGCGAAAGTTTGTCGGCTCCCGCTAAAGGGCAGCGGCGCCCCCGCGCCCCCGCGCCCCGCTCCGGCCAGGTGAGTTTGCTCCGCGCCCCGGCCGGCACCGGGGCGGGATCGGGGGGCTCGGGGCGGAGGCGCCCGCCCGCGGCGGACCTGGAGGCGCCCGCGCCGCTCCCGGCGGGCGAGCGGGCTCCGCGTTTCCGAGGGAGCGCGCGGGGCGGGAGCCCGGCCGGGTGGGGAGACGGGAGCCCCCGAGCGGGGAAGTTGCCGGGTCCTAAGAGTTTCCTGCCCCGACGTGCGGGCGCTCTCCCGGTGCCTCTGGTTCAGAAAAGGAACAGAGTTAGTATTGTCCGCCGAGGACGGGATCCCCGCCGTTCCGGGCCGGGGGAGAGGGTGCTGATCCGGGGGACACCCCAAGATGAGAAACAGGCTGCTAACAAAGATACCCTCCCCCCACGAACTGTGCAGGCTTGGCACCGGCAGCGAGCGTCTCCCGAGACCCCCGAGGCCCGACCCCTCCTCACCCCGGCCCTCTCTGCACCCCTCCTTGCGTCCCGGAGAAGTTGGGGGACGGCGGGCTTTTATTGATGTGTTTTTAAGGCTCGCAGCGGTGCGGCCAATAAAAGGTTTATGACATCTGACCGGCAGTGAAGGTATGCGAGCTCTCCCCATTGCCCTGTGTGCGGGGAGAAGAGCAGTTTCCCCGTCGCTTGGCAACGCCGCCGATTGACGTAGGACGCAGCCAATCGCCGCTCCCGCAGGTCCCCTTGAAATGTTTTTGACAAGTACAGTAGGTGCGAGCGGGGCGCGTGCGTGTGTGCGGGGCGCGCGCGGGGGGGCTGCCCCCCACCCCAACTCGGGACGGCCCTGCTAGACCTGGGGAGGATTCCTCAACTTTTTAAAGTTCACATCGAACCTCTGTTCGGAGCTGGGCCCCTAATGGCTTTGTCAGTTATTTGGAGACCGTCTGGGAGCCGGCAAGAAACTAGCTTTCCTGCTGCTTTTTCTCCATTGAAAAGCAAAAAAGATAATGAAAGGGAAGTCAGGGAGAGAGAAGGGGGGAGAGAGCATGAGAGGGAGAGTGTGAGAGAGTGTGTGAGTTTGTGTGTGTGTGTGTGAGTGTGAGTGTGTGAGTGTGTGAGAGTGAGTGTGTGAGTGTGAGTGTGTGAGAGTGTGTGTGTGTGAGAGTGTGAGTGTGTGTGTATGTGTGAGTGTGTGTGTGTGAGTGTGAATGTGTGTGAGTGTGAATGTGTGTGTATGTGTGAGTGTGAGTGTGTGTGAGAGTGTGTGAGAGTGTGTGTGTGTGAATGTGTGTGTGTGTGAGTGTGTGAGAGTGTGAATGTGTGTGTGAGTGTGTGTGAGAGTGAGAGTGTGTGAGTGAGTGTGAGAGTGTGAATGTGTGTGTGAGTGTGAGAGTGAGTGTGTGTGTGAGTGTGTGAGTGTGTGTGAGAGTGAGAGTGTGTGAGTGAGTGTGAGAGTGTGAATGTGTGTGTGAGTGTGAGAGTGAGTGTGTGTGTGAGTGTGTGAGTGTGTGTGAGAGTGAGAGTGTGTGAGTGAGTGTGAGAGTGTGAATGTGTGTGTGTGTGAGTGTGAGAGTGAGTGTGTGTGTGAGAGTGTGGGTGTGTGTGTGTGTGAGTGTGTGAGTGTGTGTGAGTGTGAGAGTGTGAGTGTGTGAGTGTGAGTGCGGAGGCGGGGGAGTGCAGCCAGTAGCAGACTGAAAAGTTGTAAGGAGGTCACTAGTGAATAACTATTTCAGTATATGGTGGAGCAGCCTTTTTGGCAGATTAAAAATGTTTGCTTAACTGTAGACTCACATGATCCGGATTTTTTTTTTCCCCCCTAAAATTGGAGGAAACAAAGATTTGGCGAATTATGTAGTTTGACTATAATAATGGAAAACTCAGCCGTGGTTTCTGGGAACTCTTTTTAAACATGGAACTGGAGTGATCAGCAGCTCTTGACACTGTTTCTGTAAAGTCGGGGTTTATAGGGATGCCCTGGACAGTCGCAGGGCCTGGGGGGGGGACAGAGCAGGCGAGGATCCAAGGGGACGCAACCCCGCAACCCTGCTTTCTTGACAGTGCTGTTTTTCTAATAAAAGCATATTGCTGGCAGTGTTTGTTTAAAACAGAAGAAAACATGGAGAGTAGCGTGTTAGTTCCTTTGGGAAGCTACTGACAAATAAGCAAACGAAAAAGAAAGAGAGCAGCATGTTGTCATAGCAACAGTGCAATTAAATTACTTTACTGTCAGCCATGATATAATTTTCCTGTTGGGAAGCTCGGGAGACGTAAAAGTTTTCGTCTAGAGCTAAAGTTGACTTCAGTGGCTGGGTAGTACTCTGCTGTGTGGATAGTCCTGGTTATCAGAATTTTTTTTTTTTTTTTTTTTAATTGGGATCTGAGGAAACTCCGAGAGGGATAAACTTAGCTTTGACTGGTTTTTCAAGAAGGTAAAAAAGCATTATCAGGCTGGTCTCCGTAAACCCCCAACCCTCAAGATACTAGCTTATTCTTTAGAATGTGTCATGTGTTACTCAGGTTAGTACATGACAGAAAGACATCTTCCCATGGGTGAGCTTGAGGTATGCAAACTGCCCTGTTCCGTGGGACTTCGGTGCCCTTAGAAGTGTTCTTTCTTTAGAGTTGGGCATCTCCCAGGCCTCCCATCAGCAAGTTCTGTTTGTCCACCTTTGGGACTAGGGAGGCGCTGCAGTCCTGGGGCGCCCCTGGGCGGGCTGTGTGGTGGCCACACTGTGCTTTCTAGAATCCCATTCTGGAGCTTCCCCAGCCGAAGTGGCAGTTATTTGAGGCGTAGTGTCAGCGGACATTGCCATACATAAAAGGATCTTTGCCTTTGATGTATCTGTTCTTTTTTTCTAGATCGATTGCTCGATCTTCTCGTGCGTGGGGCAAGTAATAAAGCAGACGCGCGTCTTAAACCAAGCTCGTTGTTCGAGCGCTACGAACGCGGAGAGTGGGAGACCTCTCTCCATCACCTTCGCTGCTCTTTCTGTCTTACGTTGAGCACCGCGGGTCGAGCAGCCTTGCATCTGCCCGGGTCATTCTGTTTATGGACTTGCCACCTCCTCATTTTCTCTTCTCATCAGATGTTTTACTCCCTGTTCTAGGTCATTGACAGAAAGCGGGGTGGCAGCCGCAGAAGATGGTAGCGATTTTTGTTGAATTCGCCTGCCTTTCTTGACGCTGCCCCTTTGCTCTCCTGACTTCTTTCACCAATTCTAATTCCAGTTCATGGCTTGTCTTTCATATTCCCATTTATTTGTGTGCTCCCTGAAGTCGCTCACTCTGTCATTCAGAGTGTAGTGTCCCCATAAAATTAAATGTACTTCCCCCGCCAGTTCTAATGCACAGGATTCAAATGCAATTAAAGTTGCAGAGTTTTCAGTTATGACTTGTGGAGGGAAATAAAAATCACATAAAACCCTACCAACTTGATGCTTACTGTGGCCACCGTTTTAATTCCGGGGCAGTTGTGATGGATGGTCATTGTATGGAAACTCTGAAACAACTGGCCTTAAACTTACAGGTATTTTCTTTTTATGAGAACGAGAAACAGATCTGTCACCCCAGGTGATAGGGAGGGGTTGTGAATTGAGCTTACTAGGTACTGTTTAGCATGAGGCTCAAAATACTTTTACCTGTGTGTATATATACTCATGTGTTACAGATAAACTGAGGCAGCAAGAAATAACTGATTTTCCCAGGGTCACAGCGAGCGTGTTCCTAGATCCAAGGAGAAGGCATTGTGGAATTTCCCATTCTTTTTATGGTGCATTTGCACATTAAAGGTGCTGTAGGTATTTCCAGTCTTACTGTGTTGAGGGGTGGCAGGTCACCGATTTTACTTACTGTGCATCTGTCTCTATGTGGTGGAATTGTGGGTTTGCTTTACTCGGCGTAGGAGCCATGGGGTGTGTTCCTTTGTGACGGGTCCATAGAGGTGGCAGTGGTGGGGGTGGGGACCGAAGGACTAGGAGGGCACAGCTGCCTTTCCGGTTCGGGTTTCTCTAACTCTTCTTTTCTGTGTAATGTGTTTCCCAGGAGCCTTCACGTAAATGGGTCCAGTCATGCCTCCCAGTAAGAAGCCAGAAAGCTCAGGAATTAGCGTCTCCAGTGGGCTGGGTCAGTGTTACCGGGGCAGCGGTTTCTCCAAGGCCCTTCAGGAAGACGATGACCTCGACTTTTCTCTGCCTGACATCAGATTAGAAGAGGGGGCCATGGAAGATGAAGAGCTGACCAACCTGAACTGGCTGCATGAAAGCAAGAACTTGCTGAAGAGCTTCGGGGAGTCGGTCCTCAGGAGCGTCAGCCCCGTCCAGGACCTGGACGATGACACGCCCCCGTCCCCCGCCCACTCTGACATGCCCTACGATGCCAGGCAGAACCCCAACTGCAAGCCCCCCTACTCCTTTAGCTGCCTCATATTTATGGCCATCGAGGACTCTCCAGCCAAGCGCCTGCCAGTCAAGGATATCTACAACTGGATCTTGGAACATTTCCCGTATTTTGCAAATGCACCTACTGGGTGGAAAAACTCAGTGAGACATAATTTGTCATTGAATAAGTGTTTTAAGAAAGTGGACAAAGAGAGGAGTCAGGTAAGCCTCTGCGTCTGGAACTCGAGTGTTTCCTTTTTCTTTTTAAAATTTTTAATTTTGGTCCATTAAAAAATTGTTAAGGAATTGTGAAGTCACCACACTGAAGTTGCAGTTATAAAGGGATGATTTTATTTCACTCAGATAGTTGTAAACTCCCTTCTCTTTCAGAACATTAATAATTAAATATTATTTTTGGTGTTTTTACTGGGTTGAGGTTTTCGACTGGTATCTGAACAGAATCACAGAACGGTTTGCACACTAGCTCGGCTCTTCCCTCAGTGTGGATGGGCCAGTTTGGGTTTACAGCGCAAGGGGCAGACGCTCACCATCAGGTGTGTGAATATAGTTTTGAGGAAAATTGCCACAAAGGGCTAGAGGAAAATGGCATTTATTTTCTTTTGAGTATTAACTTGGAGAAAGGCAGTCTCTCTGGGATCCTGGAACACGGACGGTAATGGATGTTGGGAGGCGACTTCAGCATACTTACATGTTCCAAGACCGAACAGACAGACAGGAATTGCCCAGATGACTTTTGAAATCAGGCGTCTACCTAAGTGTTTGGCAACTTTGGAACTCCCTGACTATGAAAAATTAGCTCAGGGTAAAGTTCCCACGAGAGACTGACTTAAAAAAAAGGCTGAATTTTAAAGCCTTAGATTGAGCTTTATGGTCCACTAAGAGGAGACAGCTTTGAAGATCTGCTTTGCCTTTCTTGTAAGGACATAACAGGTACAGCAGAAATCAGGGCAGCTGTTAGAGCTGGAAAACAGAATTGTGGTCTGCCTGGACTTTCTGGGAGGTAACGTTGCCACAGTTGAAATGAATCTCCAGAAAACATTCTCTCCACAGTTATTGTGTGACTGTTTTCCAGCTTTGCTTTTCACTAATAATGCTGATGGTCTGCTTTCCCCCTTCTTGAAGTTCAGCTTCGGGCTCAGGACCACGATTGCGTGGGGTCAGCGCTGTGCAGGGCTGGGACCTTTGCTTTGCTGCTCAAGATTCCATTAGACTCTTGAGCCTGAGAGAATCCTCCTTGTCTTGGGCACGGACGACTGTGAACAAGGGAGTGGTGGAGCCATCTCTCCTCGCCTCTGCTGGACCCGTTTGTCTGTAAATGTGTTCGGGATGGGGAGTGGGCAGTGTGCTGGGTGTGAGGAGGGGCGTTGCCTGGAGAGAGGGCAGATGTGGACACTGGGAGCTTTGCCTTTGGTCGCTCTGCAGGTGATGCCTCGATGCAGTGTTCCTGTGTGAACGTCCGTGTGTTCTGGGCTCTCCCTTCGCCAGGTCCTTATTTTTACACACCTGTGACAATTGTAGGGTGCCGCTCTTGTCCCCAGGTGTCTGGTTCTCTTGCTCCTCCCCTGCACGTCTCAGAACGGGCGTTTGGAGACCAACCTCCAGACTTGGCTCTGTCGAGTGTTTTAAGATCATTCTTTGAACTTAGAGAAATTTGCTGCTTCCTGTAAAGAGCCAAGTCTGTGGTATTTAAAGCTCCTGCATAGGTGGGTCCTCGTGGGAAGAAAGGGAAAGCCTTAGAAAGCAATTTCAGGTTACAATGTGGAGGAGACACTGGTGTCAGGTCCCCCAAAGCCACACGTCACTGGGAGGGCAGGAACAGGGCTTTTAGTTTGCCGAGAAAGACTGTAAGTCGCCGCGTGCCCAGGTCTCCCCGTTTGCAGTCTTGCTGGTGCAGACACATCCTGAGATGTTGAACGGGCAACTCCAAAGCGGCCCAGAGATCCGGGGGGTGGTTCACGCTGTGGGAGTGGCATTCGCGTGTTGGATGGTCTGTCTGGGAGAACTCCCTACCCGGTGCACTCCCTCCTGCCCCCCAGTCATATGTGTGTTCCAGGGGTGACAGTTGTCATTCTGAATAAATGCAGATATTGCCTGTTGAAAGGGAATGGTTTTAAGGACTGACGATTGTGAATCTTATGAAATGTTGAGTTCTGGCTTCCTAGCCGCGCTGACCTGTATTGACATGTTTCTGATCCAGTGCCACCAATTTCATGGTTGAGACTGTGTTCCCAGGGTTTGTCGTGTTGTGAGAACAAAAGCAAGGAGTGTGAGTTCGTTGGGTTGCCCTGGGGGCAGCTGGGGGCAGCCCAGAGCCCAGCCTGCCAGGAACTCCCAGTCCTGGCCAGCTGAGTAAAGGGGAAGGCATTCCCCCTGACACATTGCCCAGTGAAACCTCCTGAGCTCTCCAGGTAAACTGGTTTTTTCCCAGGAGATTTCACTTGGCGGTAGCTCCCGCACTGAGGTCCGCCTGCAGCACCGTGACAGTGGCCAAGTGCTCCCAGACATTTTTGAGACGTGCGGTAGGTGAAGGGGAGAATGGAAGCCTTGCACGTTGTATTCAGAGTTAGCCTGTCCACTTTTTTTTTCTCTTACGAGTGTAGAGCACAGTTTTAGACGTGACATACCTGTGAGAACATGGACTGCCATGTGACCCTTGCCCCTGAGGGGCTGGAACGTCCACCCTGCTGGACACCTGCGTGGCTGGGACGTTGGCACGCAGGCACGCTGGCGAAGAAGCCACGGGCCAGATTGCATCAGAATCATCTGCGGCCCTTAACAACAACGGCCGTTTCTCGGCCCCTCCCTGGAGATTCTGATTCAGTGCCTTTGAGGTGGGTTGGGGAACGTCGGTGTCCTGATACGCTGTTTCCATAGGTGTTTCTGACTTGCAGCCAGATTTGAGAGAATCCCTCAACTAGATGCTTTTGGGTTCTTTCCAGTGCTGAGATTTCATCAAGAACATAGTCTCATGAATGAGCAAGTCAGGGGAGAATTGTTTTGCTTTTTTTTTTTTTTTTTTTTTTTATCTCTTGAAGGAATTTAAGAGTTTTATTTTGATATTTTAATCATGGATAATTTCAAACCTGCACAGTAGAATAGTGTGATAAATCTATATAACCGTCACTGCTATTACATCCAGATTCTGCAGTTAACCAGGGCTTTCCTCTCCCACTTCATTCATTCTTTTCTGTTTTGCTGTGCGTAAGTATTTTGAAACAAATCGTAGACTTGGTGTCATTTTTATTTTCGTATATTTCGATGTCTGTGCATAAGAAGAACCGGCAGTCTCTTACAGAACCACAATGCCCGTGTCACCCAGGGCAACGTGAATATTTCTTTGGTTCTTACCTAATACCAGGTCCGTCTCCACGGTGGTTTACAAAATGTTTGCTCGACGTAGCATCCAAACGTGGCCTTTGTGTTGCATTTGGCGATTAGGTTTCTTCTGTCTCCCTTCATCCACAGCAGCCCTACCCCAGCCCCCGTTCGTGTCCTTCTTCAAAGGGACCCACCCATCCGATGGGCTGCAGAATGCCCCGTGTCCTGTCTGCTTCACTGAGATTTCATTGCGCTTATTCATCTGTCTTCCGTGTTTTCTGTGACGTGGGAGTAAGCGCTGAAGGCTAGATCACATTCCGGCTTGGCTTCCCCTAAGAATACTCTGTGGGTGGCCTTGTGTGTCCTCTCATCAGGAAGCCCAGGGGACCCTCTCCTGGGGAAGCTGAGCTCTAGCTGCAGGTTCACGTGGGGTTGGCTGCTCCCCCCTCTGCCAGGTTCCCCCTCAGTCTTTCATCTCATGGTCTCATCTACTGGGAACCTTTGCCTGACTCAGTCAAGACAGAGCTTCAGAGCTGGAGATTAAGTATTATACCTCTGAAAAACAGACCTTAGTTAGGACTATAAGATTAGCAAGTCCTAACCTCTCTGAGTACTTGTAAATGAGACGTAAATTGCGGTTATTTTTTTATCAACTGGATAATAAATGGTTCAGGTATGTGTGTTTCTATTTCCATGCTTTTTCTCAACTTCCCCTCCTGCCTCTTTAAGAAAAAAAAAAAAACCTATTGTTGTCATAAGAGGGTTTATAATAGAAACACTGTACCAAAGTATCTTTTTCATATCCAGGGCTGGGTGCTTAAAACATAATTTTAGCTTATTAATATAGGAAACTTGTCTTGGTTGGAAAAAACTGGGTTGGAAGCCAGGATATACCAGATTCTAGTTTTGATGCTGGTGGCATGTGGCTGTCTTGGGCCTCAGTTTCCTCATATATAAAGACTGGAGTTTGTAGTTGCATGGGGCTTCTTAACTTGGGTCTTTCGGTGTCAGGGGCCCTATAGATGGCCTGAAGTGCTTGACCATGTGTCACGTGACCAGGCATATTGCATTTCCTGGAGGATCCCAAGATTTTGTTTAGTTTTTAGGTTCTTCATGGAACCTCTGACCCAGGGAAGGGGAAGAACCACTGGTATTGTCTAACGGTAGTCCACGTCATATGGAACACCTTTCTGCTTTCCATGTGCACTATCCCATTCCTTCCTCACTACGGCTCTACGGGGTAGGTCCCATTTTCCTTCTTAAAATAGATGATGAAGTAAGCTCACAGTGGTTAAGCCACTTGCTGGAGGTCACACGGCTAGTAGGTAGCAGAACAGGAATTCACCCTAATTCCCTCCAATTCTGAAGGGCACGTTGTGCTTAAATTAACGCTGGTGTTTGATTATACCGTCTGAGTGTAGAGGCTTTTGTAGGTTGTCTCTATGTTCTTCCTCCAAATATTCTATGAACATGAGTTACAGGGGACTCAAGTAACCCAGATAAACCCAGAATTTACTCTAGGGGTACAGGATAGAGGAAGGTAAATACGGAGCATGTTTTTCTGCTGTTGAGATTGGGCCAGATTCTGTCTTAGCAGATGGGAAGGTGTCACATTAACACAAAGCGTATCCCTGCCCCTCTGCTCTCTCTTTCCAGGCCCTGGCCCAGGCCCTCTGCCTCGCAGGCCCCCTGCACTATGATCTGGCCCCCGTTCCGAGCCCCTTCTCCCTGCATAGACACTGTTTATACAAGCCCCCCTTCCGATCCCCAGCCTCCTTGATGTTCGCTTTTCCATGGATGAGATTTCTTTTCAAAGGCAGGTTGGGAAACGAGGTAGCACCCTGTATGTGGCAGCACCCCCATTTGCACAGTCGCCGTTGATATTTTTCCTCTTGGTGACCTAAACACAGAACCAAGAGCATTTCCCTTTGCCGTGACACAGTAACATACTTGTTTAATTAATGGTCATTTTAGGAAGTAGAGTTCACTGTTCTTTTTGGGTGGGTGGGGGGATAAATAATGTCTTCTGACTGCTGTGCAGTCTGGTCTTGATCAGTAAATCCCTAAAAATTAGGGTCATGTTGGGTGGTGGGACGTGCAAAAACGTGATGAGGTGTGTAAGAGTGGTCTCTGGGGCAAGTGACGATCCTGTTTCCTCCCTGAGCTGGTCCTTCCGGGCCCGAGAACCTCACTGGTGTATCTCTCCAGTATCTCCCCGCTTTAACTGTTCAGCAAATGTTTCATTCTCTTTAGTAGGACTTCATAGTACCTGGGCGAGTCTTTGAGATGCTTCTTCATTGATGTACTGCCTGGATATCTGACCAAAAAGAAATTGTTTTCAGAACCTCCCCTGTTGAGCTGAAGAGGCTTTGGAATCTCCCTTTGAAATCGCTTTAGCTGCGGGATAATTCTCTGCAGTAAATAACATAGGAAGTTGGCACACTGACCTCCTATTTGAAAGGCATGGGGTTTGCTTCTTTCACAAACAGTGATGGGTTATTTGGGTCATTCCAGACTCTCTCACGGAGCTCTTGGTCACCTTAACGCTCTTCTTAAGCTTTGGGAAGATCATGGTAGATTTTAGGTTTTATAGAAAATTCTACTGCCTTCCTGATGGACATTTTTTGCACTTGACACAGAAGATGGATACCTATTTTTAAAAGGCTAATGTAATATTTGTTTTGGTGATACTATGTTTATTAGGCAGGTGTTTTGTTTACAGATTTTGGCTTCATGCACCTTTCAGCCGATTTATTCTTGTTCCCACCCCTTTCATTTTTAACTTACTTGCTGCTCCTCTGAATGAATACATCTTAACTATCCCTGTAACAGTTTATCCCTTGGCTACATTTGTTTCCACACTGGCCTGAAGTTTTCCCACGGGTGGGGGACCTCATTAAGTGTTTCCTGTGGAATGCCTCCGTGTTAGTGGGCCTTCAGGGTCTCGTTACTTAAAATTTCGGGGACTTTGAGCACCCTCCGCTTATTATTCCGCTTATTATTAGAATTACTTGGTGATGTCAGAGGTTAATAAAAAGTGAGATGCGGTTCTTGCCTTTTAGGAGCTTGCGTTCTAGGGGAACAGGAGACATGGTCCAAAATAAAAAGAGTAAACCGCCACAAGTATGGGAAGCGTGCGGCTCAGTAAGCGGTGGGCGTTGTTTGAGGCTAGTCGGGGAAGCTTCCCTTCCCCAAAGAGGGCCCTTTGGAGCCGAGGTAAAAGATAGGGAGCGAGTTGTGCAAGTTCCTTTTGGGGGAGCACTTGAATAAATTGTTAACGAAGCTTGCTTCTGCTGTGGGAATGAGCATGAGAACACCAAGAATGGACTAGTTCGGGTGAAGTCTGACTTGGCTGTAGAAAATCCACACGATAGTGAGTTAAACATGGAATTGCGTTGCTTTCTCGCATGAAGGAAGCCTGAGGAATCGGACAGAGACCCGCCACGCTAGCTGCCGTTCAGCTCACCTGTTCTTAGTGCGTTGCTGGTTTCCATTCCCAGGCCTTCTTGTGGTCCAGGGTGGCACGAGCTGGCTTGTTCCCATTTTAGGAAGCAGGAAGGGGGGGTGCAGGGAAGGACAGGTTTGATCGAGTTAGCAGTTGTAAGGAGCTTTTCCAGAGACCCCACACTCCGCCCTCATCTCATTGGCTGGAGCTTGGTCACATCACCCCTCTTCGCGGCGAGGAAGTCTGGGAAATGTAGTCTCTTAACTGGGCCCGTCGCAATCCCAGATACAACGTCGGTTCCGTTACTGAGCAAGGATGGGATTTTCTGCCAGAGAGGTCTAGATGCTTAGGAGATGAATGTTGCTGGACCCGAGGGATGTGATGGAACGGTATCAGAGAAGAGGGATATCAGAGAAAAGGGAAGGAGAGAGAGAGGTGGTCCAGAAGGTTATGTAAATAATAAATATGAGGAGCTGGTGGGGGAACTAAGATAGGAAGGAAGGGAAAAACTTTAAATTGCTCTGGTAACTTAACTAAAGCATCGATGCAGACCCATTTTTAAAAAAAACTTTTCAGTTAACCAATGTTTTGCTTCAAGATATTTTGGTTAAATTGCATTTGATGTCTTGAAAAGCAGTATCTTGATAGAGGTGATGAGGTGTTCTGTGCCAAGTGTGATAAACTGAAAAGCAAGGGAATTCATGGTTGAAGATGGAGAGTCGTGTAAAGCTGTTCTTTTAATAAGAACTTGGTGGTTTGCTGCATGAGGTTACACAGTTCCAAGAACAGAAGGAAATCTTTGGGGGGCGGGGGGGCGCGCGGGCCCTTGTTTGAGTACCTTTGCTTGTGAACCCAGCAGGAGTCCAGGAAACACTGGCGGAGTGACTGTGCTGCTTCTCAGGGGGAGGGCTCCCCAATTACCCTCCTTCTCTCCTTTTCTCCCCACAGGGTGTGTCGGGTTCCCCTCTGGGCCCTTGGGGTTGAGTTCAGGGTCGCCTTCCATTTATTGGAGCCCCACCTCACAGAAGGCTGTGACGGTCCTCCTCTGGGGAAAGGAACAGTCAGCTGGCAGCACACTTGTACATACTTTGTTTTTAGAAGGGTGGGATAGGCCAGGTCATGTGAGTGCTGACTGCAGTCATGGCTGTAGTGGAGGGGAGAAAAACCCAGAGTCTTCTGGAACCAGAGCACAGGCAGTGAGGCACAGAGCCGGGGTGCAGGGTCACACTAAGTACTCCCGGAGTACTTCATGGGATGCCGGGTTCCTTCCAGAATCCTGCAGTTATGTAAAATAAGAGCCTCTGAGACCCTGCAGAAGCCTTAGTTTGCCAAGTAAAAAATAGACGCTGCACTTACAAAAAGAAGTAGCTTCAGTCATTTTAGAAGCGTTTTCGGCAGTGGTTCATTTGTGCCACACATAGTTGTGGGATGCCAGGCACTGTTCTAGGTGCTGGGATAGTTTTGACCTGTGACAGTTTCCTGGCTGTTCTCCCAGACTATCCATGGGGCGAGGAGTGGGGGAGGGGAGGCACAGGTAGAACAGTAGATTCACACATGGACGTGCAGGTAACGTATCAGATAGTGATACATGAATGAAGAAAATAAAACAAGGGAATATCCTAGAGAGGGGAGGGGGAAGGGGCAGTGGTTTCCTGGAGGAGGTGACTGGCTTGTCTTGGATGGCAAGAGGGATAAAGCCGTGCAAAGATCTTGGTCAGAGAGAACAGCAAGTGCAAAGGCCCTGAGGTGGCAACAGCCTGAAATGTCCAAGCACCAAAAAGGAGGCCTTGAGGAAGTGTGTAAGAGAGAGGTGAATGAGCCATTGAAAGGGACATTGGGGGAAAACATCTGCTTGGGGCTTGCTCCAGTGGTGCAGGTTAGAGATGATGGAAATGACACTGGCTTAGACCAGGACTGGGGCTCACAGATGAAGGTTTGTGGGCAGAAGTGGATTGGGAAGTGGGATGGAGGTTAGAGCAAAAATTGTGTTTTGACCATGTTAAGCTTGAGATGGCTTTTGGACATCTAAGTGGAGCTTTTACGTTGGAAGTTTCATATGTGAGTTTCAAGCTCAGTAGACAAGTCGGAATAGAGGTATAAGTTTGGGACGCACTGGTGCTCAGTTGGTGAAAACTAAAGAGGATTTCTGGATTAAGACTCCATCAGAATGGAGGTGAAATCAAACATCTGTTTCAGTTCTTATAGGAAATTATATTTCCATTAGTGTTTGGCTAAAGAATTGATTTGGGGGTATGTTCAGCATGGCAAATACAAACAAAAGAGGTTTATGTTTAGAGGAAGAAATTCAGAATCATTTAAAAAATAACTTACCTGGAGTTATTGTAGTTACTCCCTGTAGCTTTTGCAGGCTGAAGAGAACAAACCTTTGCATTTTGGTAATGAGGGCGTAACTTCTGAAAGTCCTCAGGGCCAGTGGCTTCTCCATACGATGAGAGAAATGCCCTCCAGTAAACATCCCATCGAGCAAAGCCCCCTAACCCACGACTTCTTCGAGTTCCCTGCCATCTGGTCCCTGGCTGGGGAGAGGAATTTTTCTTGTATATGCGTCTCCATGGCAACAAGTTTGCAGTTGATATGGAAAGTAAGCAGTTGCCTTAGCAACGGAGTTGCTGATGTGGTGGCTTCCCTGCTTTCAGGGAATGGATAAGCTGACCAAACTAGTTTAGATGCATTGCGTAGGGCGCTGTAACGTGGGGCTGCACACGCTGGCCCGGCTGGTGTACCATCAGCCCCGCTTTCAAAGAGATTGCAGCCCCTCCCTTTTCCAGAAGGAAGGGCTTACAGAGGTAATAAATCAGACAGAAGTAGCTGCTGTCAGTTGAAATAGATTAGGAGAGGGCTCTCCTGGTGGAATTTATTTAGTTTCAGGATATATTTGGTTGGAAGGAAAAGAAAGCCACCCAAGTGGACATAAGGAAAAGAGTGGTTGTCCAAAGCACATAATCATCAGTCCCGCCGACCAGCAGTGAGGAACAAAGCACATCCCAGGTCCGTGGTGGTTAGAGCTGCTCCCCCCTCCCTCTGCGGCCACGTGGACGCTCATCCCTGCCTTTCTCTGGGGATCTGGTCCAGTCTCCTCTTTGCAGCCTGGCTTCCTCTTGTGGCTCTTGATTCCTGCTTTCTCACGTCCCTGGCTTGCTGTGATGGAGGGTTCGTGCCAACCCCGGCGATGTGGTGGCTCCAGTGCCCGGCGACATTGCCCTCACCCTTTGTCGTTGTTCCAGACCCACCAGCTCCTTCTTTGTGGGTTAGATGTTCAGCCCTGGTCAAAACAGGGGCAGGGTCCCCGGGATCAAGATAGCTCCTGGGGCTCTCGCTTTATCTGGGATGGGGCTTGGGCTTGACACATGCCTGCACTAGAACGTTTCCTGGAAAGCCTTTGGTCTTTCAAAAACATCTTCATAACGAATATAAAAATAACAAGGAACTTCTGAGTGCTTTGTACTTTCTGCTTCTCTTTGTGTTCCCTCAGGACTCCTCTCACCGGTGACCGAGACGAGCACACCGGAGAACTCTGGGACTGGCCTGGGCCTCTTTCCTGCTCCTTTATTGTCTCTGTGATGACTTCGTCTTTCTTGCGTTTTGTTTCCATAGATTGGGGCTGGTGGTTCCCAAACTAGTGAAGTTTTTCTTCGGTGGCTACTTTTTCCTGCCAGCTGCCCTCAAATTGCCTGTAATCACAGGGTTGAGTGATTTACCAAAAATTATGAACTCTAGCCCCCTGCTGTAGACAGGAATAAATGTCAGCTATCCAACACAAGTTGTCCTGGTTTTCAAGATCAAGAGATTGGGCAATGGTTTTTGTTAACCACGATGTACCATCCCCGGTCACTGCATTGAGATTTTCAACATGGGGGGGAAATGTAATTAATCTGTGCTGGGAACTGGAGATACAAAGAGATCACAGAACTCTGGCGGAGTAGCCGAGGCAAAGATAAAACAAGATCAGGAAGGTTAAAAGTGGCATTTGCCAGGTGTCAGGGGATTGGCCCATGACCAGATTACAGGGTTTGGGATTCCAGAGGAGAAGAAGACCCCTAAAGGTTAGCAGAGCCAAATTGGGAACCCTGGAGAGGAGACAGAATGTCATTGGCTGGATCCTTCAGGATGGCCAGGATGGGGCTGGCGACAGGAGAGGGGAGGTCACCCGAGTCATCAGGGTTAGCTTGGACACGGGTGGGGTGCATATGGGGGAAGATAGTGTGAAAATGGGAACTGACATTTTCATTGAGCTTGTTGGGGGCTGTTTGGAATTGTGTGAGGCATTTGTATCCGTGATCTTACAGCTTTCCAACAGCTGTAAAGCAGATAGTGTCTTCTTTTTGCAGGTGGGGAAACTGAGGCGCAGGGAAATTCAGTGGCTTGCTAAGGCGACGCAGCCAGATGTCGAGTCAAGAGCTGAGACCTCTGGTTTTTCCTTTACCCAGTTGGCCGAAGCAGAGGGTTCCTGAGGGAGAGAGAGGGAAATAGATGTGGGAAGTGAGTTATTTTTATTGAATGGATCCTGTGTTCACTGACCATAGCTTTTATTTGTTGGTATCACTACTTCCTATTCATGTCTCGACCATTCTGGAATTCACTGGAATGGAATGAGTGACTTGCCCCCTGGCTCTGCCCTGTGGATTTTGCTCATTTTTTGGTGTTGAGTGGGTTTTTCCTCTTGTTTCAGACGGTGACATCTCTTCCCCTTTGGCACTGTAGGTAAACACCGTAATATTTACCCCCTTAGTTGTGTAGGAAACAAGGTCAAGTAGGTGATTTCATTCATTCCTTGGTTCATTCAGCCACGTTGAGTTCTTGGAATGTGGAGGGTGTTATGCCAGGTGCTGTGCTCTTTTCTCAGTATCATGTCATTGCTTCGCTTATTCCTCATGGACTCTGATTAATCGGAAACAGGCATGAGCTTCTGCCATTTAGATGGTATCTATTTTCCTTCATGTGTCTTATTTTGAGTCACTGAATGTACTAAATTTTTTTATAAGCGATGTGTCCTTTCTGTTTGTGACCTTTGAAAATATGTTGAAAACTGTCAAATTTTTGTTTTATTAATTACTCAGAATGTTCTTTAATTTTAGTCTTTGAATGAGTTTGTGGACACTGTTTTGGGTTACCTGCTAATTAGTATTGTAACCATTGATGACCCACACAGCTCCTTCCTGGTGAGCCAAGGCCTCGGTTCTGTGTGTTGATACGGATGTTATGTGTAGAGAATGCAGATTTCCCAGAAGGGGTGGGAAGCGTCATTGGAGGACCATTGTAAGATTTTTCACTTATGTATCTGTCTTGATTCATGTATTCTTTATCTCTGGCTCTTTGACTTATTTTAAAGGTTTTCTCCCATCCTTAGAGATCAGTTTATATTGAGGGGGGTTGTTTACTCTGGCATAATATTACTAAGTAGTAAAGTAATGGTACCACTCCTGTGCAGTGCCTGAAACTTTCTCATAACTCATTTATTCAGGCAGTTGGTGTTGATTTCATGTGTTAAGCAGACTTTGGGCTCAGCATCAGGAAGATAAGAAGGATGACCCTAGTCCAGTGGGAGAGGTGATTGTAAAGAAATACGTAACGTATGCAACATGACTTAGACCATCTATACAAGGCGCTGTAGGAGGGGCGTCTGACTTTTGGGTTTTGTATGAGTTGATTGACAACACTGCATAGAGTGTGTTAATAGAGAGAAAGCTTGAGTGGTGCACAGCGGGCTGAAGTCGATGTTAGGAGATCTGGGTTCTAGAGCTAACCTGGTCACCAACCAGCTCTGTGACCTTGGGCAAGTTCCTGTACCTCTCTGAGCCTTAAATTTCTTCATTCAGTTCAATAAACTTTCTCGTGTGGGCCCACGGTGCTTATTCACCGAGTTTACTCAGTAGTTGGTCTGTGAGCTGAGTTAGCCAAGATTCTGCGCTCCCAAGCTGCTGGCCACAGGACTCGTGCTATCCTCACTCCATGCTTTTGTCAGACACACAGGACGACCAGCAGGCACGGGTTCTGATCATCAGGTAACCAGTGTGCTAGGAACATTTATGCCCAGAGCACAGGACCTGGATGCGGCAGCTTACACAGCAGTGTTGTGCATAAATGTGCAATTTCCGAAAGGCTTTGGGCGGGTGTGGGAATGGAGCCCCGTCCTCTCAGTGCTTCCTCTGCAGAAGACCCTTTCCATTCAGGAACAGCGGGACTGCATTGGGTGTGACCTGCAAGCCCTTTTCCGTGCCGTGATTAAAACTATGAAGTCGCGTAGGTAGGGACTCACTAGCTGTGCCTGCGTGGGCTCTTGGGCCTCCCTGCACGCCCCTGGGCCTCTTGTTCTCACCCGTGTCCTATAATCAGCAGTTGGGACCCAGCTCGTTGGGATACCCCCTCAGTACTCACAGGCCCCCAGGCTGAGAGAACAGCAGCCCCGACTATTCTGTTCCTGCAGCAGTGGGACTGGAGGCATGTGCGTGGCCGAGCGGGTGCCCTTGGTGTACACATGTACCTGGCTGGATCTCTTAGGCAGGACACGGCCACGTTGGGCTCTTGGTTTCTTTCAGGGAGACATGCCTCTCGGTGACGTCATTCCTTTACCAGAAAACATTAAATAAGCCCAACAAGGTGGGGGCTGCGAAGGGCACGGGGGATCTTTCTCATTCCCCCCCCCCTTTCCTACTCTAGACAGGTCGCACCTCAGGGCTCTCTTCACTTCTGCTCCTCTGTCACCGCCACTCTGGACAAGCCTTCTGTCCTTGATTCATTGCCTGATGGTTATTTTCTTTGCAGTGGTTGAGTTTTATGAAATGTGGTCCTAGTTGGTCTTTTTTCTCTGTAAAATATTTGGTTTACACACTTGGCCCCACCTGTTCACCCCAGCGCGGAGGTGTGCAGGTCAGGTGGGATATTCACCGCTGTCCCCTGGCCATGGCTCACTGAGGCATCGTTTACCCTCGGCAATCCAGAGACAGCCAGGAAGGTTTTCAGGTAAATCTGTTCAGCCGTGGCCCTTTATTCACACCGTGTCCTTGTTGGATTTCTCACGGTGCCCTGTGTTCGCCTGTCTAAGCGAGGGTTGTGGGGTGAAATGCATCTCTCAGAAAGATATGTTGACGTCCCAACCCTCAGTCCCTGTGAATATGTCCTTATGAGGAACTGGGGTCTTTGTAGACATAATCAAGTTAAGAGGGAGGTACACTGGACTCCGGTGTGCTGAAAGCCAGTACAGTAGGTGTCCTTTCAAGAAGAGACACAAACGCACGTGCGGGGGAGAACCCCGTGTGAAGGTGGGTCTACAAGCCGGGAAGCTCACGGCTCGCTGGCAGCACCGGAGCTGGGAGAGAGGCGTGGAACACCCCCTCTTTCAGAACTTCCAGAACTTCCACAAGGATCCAACTCTGCGGACATCTGGAATTTGGACTTGAGGCCGGAACTGAGAGAGAATCAATGTTTTTATTTTAAGACACCCAGTTTTGGGCACTTTTTTACAGCAACCCTAAGACACTTACAGCAACAGAAAGAAGGAGCAGTGAGTTTCTGCCTCCACGAAAGACATTAGGATAAAGCCTGACCAGAAGTACTGAGGATACGCAGGGGGACTGTGTCCTACAGAGGAGGCGCCCGAGGCCTGGGCAGGTGCTGTGGCCGCAGGGGGGGGCTGGTGACAGACGGGGTCCCGGAACCCACGTCTCCCGAGGTGAGAACTTCACTGCCGACACCGCCGGTTCCAGCCCATGGGAAACCTGACCAAGTTAGGGGGCAAATGGCTTGTTTTCCTCTTCGCTTTTTGATGGTGAATGAGACCACGCATCTTGGCGTCAAAGGTGGGGAGAATTTATAGGGTTCTGGTTGGATATTTGCTACACCAACTGCAAGTGGGGAGCCCAGTGGCACAAACCAATGGGGGTCATTATTCTGGAACTGTAGCTTGCTTGTCATGCACTTGAACTTTCTTTTCTTTATCGGAAATGATGTGTAATAAGTCCCAGGGTGCTGTCTTTCTTCCTTTCTCTCACCTCCCCTCTTTTCTCTAATTGAAGGCATATTATGAAAGGCTCTCCTCATTGTTTTTCTTAGGAGAAGGTGGTATGGGTGATGGAGCATGAGGAAGGCTTAGCTCCTTAGGTTTATTTGAAAGTCCGAGACACTCATCTCACCCTCTGAAAACCTGATGTATTCTTCAGAAGGCACCTTCCTTACAGCAGTGACTTTCTTGGCTCCCTGCTCCCTGCTTAGAGTTCGAGGTGTTTACGGGCCTGGCTCAGTCCTCTCCCCAGTCCTTCACTGTCTAGGGCTGTGTTGTCCCCTGGGCATCTGTCTCTGGGCCCCCCTCACTTGCCATCCATACCCATAGCAGGGTCTTAGGTGCATTGAACCTGTAGGTGGTTCTTGCTGCCTAGAGATCAGCTTGAGTTGGAACCAAGTAGGTGCCATACCTGCCCAACATTTCTACTCCGAGCCCATCTAAACCTTGAACTTGAAGTGACTCTTGTTTGGAGTAACGAGTGTTGAAGCAGAAAATCCTGTTGATTGAGACCTGAAATCATGAGACTTGGTCTGTACAACTGGGAGTCCTCATGTCAGTGGAGTTCTTGGTACCCAGGTGGAGGGACTGGCTGGATCCCTTTAGAATTATTAATGCATCGGCTATTCTGTTCCCAGCAACTCAGTGTTTGTGTGACCTCAGTTTTACTAAGCATCCGAGGGCACTTTTGTCGAGTGTCTTCAATTTGTCCATTGTAACAGCATTTTATGTCTGAGCGGCAGCCATGCCCTTTAACAGGGCTGCCCTTCGAGGAGGAGGCCTCGCTGGCCGCCCTTGAAAGCCGAGGTCAGTCTGGGCTGGCGATGGGCGGTCAGGCTGCTCCCTGGGTTCAAGGTGATTCTCTCCCCCAAAGTTCTCACCCTCCTTAATTGGCCCCAGGAGAGCAGACATAAATGAGTGAGTGCCGTCCCCTGCGCTCCAGTCCTCTGCATTGTGGTGGACGGATCCTCTGTTAAGCTCAGCAGCCAGAAAGAGACTGTTCCCGAGATGCTGCCTGCCGACCCCGTCGCCTCACCCTCTCCCTAGCGACAAGCTCCTTTTCTTTCGTCAGTGACCATCTGCCCTAAAAAGGGATCAGGGCAGGGACTCTTGAGAGGAACTAGACTAAATGTAAATCTGGAGTGTGCCCTGGAGCCCGTCATCTGCGGTGGCAGTGCCGCTCACAGCACCCCGGGGATGGCGGGGACTTTGGAGCGTTTCTGGAGATTTGGTTCATACGAGTGAATTCAATTACTTTGGCGCTTCCTTGCGCCATTTTTATTTTCTTTAATACCTTGTATATTATTTTGCTAGGCTTTCCCCCCCCTAGAATAAAGGCACATTCAATAATAAGAATTCTCTAGTACCCCGTACAAAATGATAGTGTTGTCAGTCTGAAGGAAAAGCAAATTGTCTGCTCTGTGGGTTGGGATTTCCTCTTTTTTTTAAAAAAATAAAATAAAAAAAAAGCAGCTTAGAGAAAATCCCTGAACATAGTCTCCTGATTGAAAAATATATTAGTGGATTTCACGGCTTTATCATTTTCTTAAAGTAACAGTTGTGTTTTTACTTTTAAAACATTTTATATATATTTTTGTGCTATTGAAACATACGGTTGAAAACATTCCCAGTACAAAATTTGTTATGATTCACAAAACTGAAAAAAAGTCTTTATTTCATAAAATTGCATAGTTGCAAAGAACCTTATTATTTCTTAGGTCCAACTCTGTGCCATGGGTCAAAGGGCAGGGGCCCCCTGTGTTGCCATGACCAGCCTGGGTCATTTCCATGATACCTCCACGGTGGGCTTGCTGATGTCACGTGCCGACACCTACAGATCACCCTCTGAAAGCCGAATGTAGCATCCTACGCATGGTCAAGTGAAGGCTCCTAGCCATCCCACCCGGCCTGCAGCCAGCGCGTCAGTCCACGAGCTTTTCATCTTTGTCTCTACAGCATGTGTGTGTGTGTGTGTGTGTGTGTGTGTGTGTGTGTGTGTGTGTGTAATCATTTGGATTGGTTGTGTACTTTGCCCTTGTTTTATAAAATTAAAAATTGAAACGGTTAATAATAAGAGTTATGAAGAGCGTGATTCTCCTAAGCACATCCATTGAGAAAGAGCTGGGAATCGGTGGGCGTGACTCACTCTTGGGTCTTGGTTGGGTAACTGTGGGAGTCCCAGGTTGTGAAGGGAAAGAAGAAAATTAAAGGGCATGTGTGAGATGCTGCCAAGGAATCGTGGAATCAGAAAGGTTAGGCCTATTTAGGGATTTTATAATTGTTCTTTTCTTGTTTTTTTGGTTTAAGCACTCTGAGAAGGAACATGCCTTTATGCCCGTGAGGTGTGTGCTGTGACATACACGTTTTTGACTTTTCTGCATTCTGCTTGCAAACCCATTTTCAGGAAAGCATCACAGATGGGGAAAGGGGGTTGTTATGGGAACCCACACAGATTTGTGAATTCCCCTTCTGCTGCAGTCCTGCCCACTGGAGCTTTCCCGATAAGTGTTTCTTTTTTATAATAGCAAGACCTCTTTGAGGTCAGCCCCAAGTCCCCCTGCTTCCCCTCCCCAGTGCCTCGGATGTCCAGTTTCCCCAGGTTTTTTTGCTCGGGGTCACCTGACTTTGGACTCTCCCATTTTGCTGGTTGCCTTTGTGGATGCCACCTGGCATCACAGAGCAATCCCAGGCCAGCATGCTGCCTGCCGACCCTGGCGAACCACCCTTAGAGCCCGGTTCCTGATGTCTGGCATCCATCCTGTTTCATCACCTCTCCCCCTCCAAGGCATTGCCGTAGCCTCTCGGGCATCTCAATATTGATGACTCTGCTGCTCACCCAACCTGGCACCTTCTCATCTATCAGCTTCCAGCTTTAATGACATGTCTTGGGAGAGGTCTTCCTTAAGCCCTCCCGCTGGGTGCCTTCAGGACTCCTGCTGGGCTCCTCCGGGGGCACTTAGCCCCAGGTGTATCTAGACATCCATTTGTTACTTGTTTACCATCTGTCTCCTCCAAATGAAGGACAGTCCCTTGCGTGGACGGCTTCTGAAGTTCTGCTGAATTAGTGAGTGGCGCCTCCACTCTCCGGTCCCCTTGGTGCGGAACTTGGCACTTGTCTTTCGTTCCTTCTCTCCCTGGTCATCAGTCTACTGAGAACTCGGAAGGATCGGAGCCCTGCACCGGCCCAGCCGGTTCCAGGCCTCGCCCGAGGCCCCACCCCCTCCATCCCTGAGTTGCAGGTGCAGCTTTTCCTGTCTCTAGGTTCTGTCCCCTGTAGCCCAGGTATTGTCACCACTGTGGCCTCTGCTCAGATGTCCTCCTTGGTTTTTGCCACCCATGGAAGTAAGTTCCTGCCTCCTTCCTGACTTTCTGGACCTTTCAGAGTCTTCACCCATTTATTTAACTCCTTATTTTATGTTGCTTCCCCACACGGGCCCACCTGCAGGGACAGGTGGGGGTCCTCGCCTGTTCTACAAAACCCACCAGGCATGGTCCTCTGCGCGTATTCTTCACCTCCACCCTCTCCCTTCTGTCTTCCCCGGCCCAGTTCTTTCCCAAGGGCTCAGTTTTTAAAGCCCATCTCCTTAATTGAATCTATTCCTCTCTCTGGCCCCTGGCATTTATAGTCTGCCTGTGGAGTTTATAATGCTCCTTCTAACCCAGTCTGCCGTCTCATGAAATATGGGCCAGTGCAGATGATTCTTAGGAGGGTGCAGGTTGGAATCGGAGACCTGGGTATGAATTTTTGTTTCAACATTTGCTAGCTGTGCGTCCCTCAGCTGTTAATTGCTGTTAATGGCTTCATGTTCTCATCTGTGATACGAGAGTAATATTGTCTTTCTCACATGGATGTTTAAAGAGTAAATGATATGATGATGGTACAACTCCTGGGATGCTGTGAACACTCAGTAAATATTACACCGATGGTCGCTTTCCCTGTGTTGGTGCTGTGGTCTGAGTTGTGTCCCCCTGAAACTTGTATGTTGAAGTCCTTGCCCCAGTGTGATTGTATTTGGAGATACAGCTTTTAGGAGGTAATTAGGTTAAATGAGGTCATGAGGGTGTGGCTCTAATCAGCAGGATTGGTGGCTTTATAAGCAGAGGAAGACACAGAGGTCACTCCTCGTACTCGCACACCAAGGGCAGGCCACGTGAGGACACAGCGAGGTGGTGACCAGCAGTAAGCCAGGAGGAGAGGCCTCACCAGGAACCGAATCGGGCAGCATTTTGATCTTGGATTTCTGTTTAACCCACCCAGGCTATGGTATTTTGTGAAAACAGCTTGAGCTGACTAATACAGTTGGCTTTCCCTCTAATGAGATAACGACTTGTTGAGCTGACATTAATTGAGCACTTATTATGCATCAGGCAGTTTCTCGTTTAACCTTACATGTCTCATCTCTCAGTTGTCATAACCACCTACGGAGATTGGTTAAGTAGCTTGCTGAGGGTCCCCTGGCCTACCAGAGCCAGGTTGAGACCGGCTCCTGCGTGTGCAGCCTTCGTGAGATGGCGCCTCCTGGAGGTGTGCGGTGCTCACCTGCGACCCTTCGCGGGGACCCTGACGGGAGGCTCTCTCTCTGACTCCAGAGGGTGAATTCCTTGATGTTGGGGGCCAGTGTCTTATATTTTATCGCCAGTGGCACTTAGCAAGCGCTCTGTGCGCAGGGAGCAATTAAAAAATAATTTTTGGTTGGCTAATTTTTCCCAAACAGATTGCCTACTCCTGGGCAAAGAGCGAGATTTCCCGCCCACCCCAGGTCCCCAGTGTGTGTCCTTGAGCAGCTGGCTCTCAGCCAGGGCCCTTGAGTGCTGAGGTGGAGAGTCTACCATGGACTGGCGTGGCTGAGGAGAGGAAGGGAAGGTCAGGCCTTCAGCCCTGGATGTGAGACCTCCGTAAGCCCGAACCGCCTGTTCCTTCCTTTCCTCTGCGAGTAAAGGCGAGAGTCCGTGAGACTGGCCTTCGTGGATGCGACTATGCGCGTTGGTTGTGTGAGTGGTTCTCGGCTTGTTTTCTCCTCCCTCTTGTATGAGCTAAATTTAAGAGACCTGATGGAACATTAACCAAACTTTTTTTTTTTTTGCCTTCGCCTTTATTATTCAGAAATAAATTTGCCTCCTTCCTCAGGACCCAGATGGCTTTGCTAGTAATTAATTAATCCCTTCTCAAAAGTTGATGGGTTGGGGCTTCTGAGAAGATTAGCCGTGTGAAGCCGCACTTGGGTTCAGAGCGTTGGGGCTCTAGCTTGTGGACTGCAGGACCCTGTGCATGGGCAATGGCATTTATTTTCCTTATCAGCACGTTTATAATTTATACCCTGCTTCCTTTTAATAAGGATTACATAAGACATATGACATGTTACAAGAAGGCTGTGAAAGTAAAAATCGAATATAGACGGACCCTGTAGAAAGAGGGGGAAAGACAGTATTTCAAATCCTCGGGCAGATGTATTTGCCGTGATTGAGTGTCCTGACAGCCAAGGCGGAAATGGAAACTGAGCAGGTTGCGTAATTCTGCTTCTCTGATAAAATGCCAGTTCCAGAGAGAGTCCTGGTTCTCAGGAGCTAGTTTCTAAAAAGAATACATTGTGGAGGTCTTTCTCCAAGGGATGTAGATCACATCATTTACAACAGGTATAGGAACCCTAGCTATAGTTTAAGAAGTGATCAAGGCTTTTGCTCATGCTGTTAGCTATGGCCCTGTCCTTTGCCCCTGGGTAGTTCCTGTTCATCCTTTAGACTTTGACAGGGGTCACCTCCTCCAAGAAGTCTTCCATGATGCTTTCTGTCCAGGCCAGGCTGAGCCCCTCTCCTCAGTGGAGCCGTAGTACTATAGGCCTATCTTTATCGCCCACCTCCATACTGCTTTTATGTTGGCCTTACAACTAGACCAGGTGTTCCCAGGACTCATTCCTGGTATTGTGGTAGGTGTGTGGCCGTTGTTTGTTCAAAGGAAGGAAGTTTATTGATCTAGGTTTGAAAAATGCTTTTCTGAGTGGATGAAACCCATTTCTGCCGTGCAAGTCATCAGCTGGTACCGAGTGTCTGCTCCCAGTAAGTAGCTTGTCAGTGACACAGAAAGTTGTACCTGTCATTCCTTGTAGCTCTTGGAAGTGCTGGGGGTCAGGTATGGATTCAGGAGACGGGAGTCTAGTCCTAATTCTTCCACCAAGTAGAGGTCTGACTTGAACACTTCCCGGGCTGGGTTTCCGCATCTGCAAGGTGAGCGTGTTGAATCGGGTCAGAGATGGGGAGTCCATCTCAGTCCTTCATGCCACGCCCAGGGCGGGCAACCCCGCGGGCAGGGGCAGGCTCAGGCTCCTCCTCCTCCTCCTCCTCCTCCTCCTCCTCCTCCTCGGGCGCAGTTCCCGGAGGCCACCGCCACACCCTTAGGGTTGGTATCAGAGAAGAAACCTATTTAACTTCTGTAGTTACCTTTGACTTTCTTTTTTAGTTCTAATGATGCTCAGAAATTCCCAGACTTTCCTCTGTCGTCACTGTCACGGGCTTCAGAGGGTGCCCCAGAATTCGTGTCTGGAACCTCGGAATGTGCCTTCATTTGGATGTAAGTTCTTTGCGGATGTAAGTGGTTAAGGTGAAGTCATATTGGACTAGGGAGGAGGGCCCTGAGCGGAGAGGAGTGCTGAGCGGTGGTGGAGGCAGAGATGCAGCGGTGCAGCTGCAAGCCCCAGGGCCGCCTGCCCCCACACAGGAGGAAGGGGTGCCCGAGAGCCTTCGCGGGCACGCGGTCTGTCAGCTCCTGGACTCCAGACTTCAGTCTGTGAGCAAGTCAGGGTCTTGTTTAAACGCACCGAGTTAGTGTGGTTTGTTACAGCAGCTCTGTGTGAAAACCGTGCGCTGTGTTGACTCTTCCTGACGCTCGTGAGTCCCTCCTCACCGGTGCCTGGAGAAGGCTGGCAGCTGGAAGATGCCTTTCGATGTGTTGTGTGTGGTGGAAAGAACCAGACATTTCCCTGACTGTTCATAAAAATTTAGACACTGATAAAAGCCCCATTTCCCAATTAATAGATGAAAGCATATGAATTACTTTATATTTTTGTGGGACATATGCTCAGTTCAGACTCCCTGGGGTCTTACTCAAATTATCGAAAACCTGGCCCCTGCAGTGTAATTCACAGATGGTGCTGGCTGTGGCCAAGAAAGGAAAAGACGGGGCGGGGGGACAACCCCTCGTGTTCAAAACAGAGAACTACTCGAGTGCTCTGAGCAGTCGGGTGCTGAGGGAACAGAGTGGTGGTGGCCTGGGCCTGCCCCCCACGTCTCCCGAGCGGGACTCCTCCCTCTAGGCTGGGGAGACCTTCCATTGTCCTTTAACTTGTCATGTTCGGTGTGACCTGCGAGCTTTTGTCGCGTGCTCCCCCTGCCTCAGATACTACCCTGTCGTTACCAAGTGTTTCCCTGTGCTGTTTAATGATCTCAGCACCCTGCAAAGTGGGCGATTATTGTCCCATTTTATAGACCGGGAAACTGAGGCTCGGAGAGACAGTTGGGTAACCTGTCAGGTCACACGGCCAGTAAGCAGCAGAGCAGGCTCTTCACTGAGATCCATCCCTGAAGCCCGCGTCCTCTCCCCCACCTCGGGGCACCTGGGGAGGGACAGGGACAGGACTTCAGCAGACTCGGGGTGGACATTGACCAGTTTGGAGAGGAAGCTGGTGGAATAGGAGGACATGAGGGAATCGGGGAAGGGGATGGCACAGGATGAGGTCAGAAAGCTGGGACGGTGCCTCGCCGAGACTCAGCCCTGGAAGGGGGGTGTTTTCTGTCCACACTGGCAGCTGCCGAAGGCTTGGAGCACGGAGAGGAGTGTAACGGGACAGGACTTTGGGGTAGTTACGCCTGGCAGCAGGACGCAGGGGTGGACTGGAGTCCAGGAGGGGCCGCGGGTTTGCCTGGGGTTATGAGGGGTTGAGCTCGGCTGGCGGCTGTCAAGGCCGAGGTGATGTCAGACCTGCCCTCCCGGCGGTGGGACCCACAGGCTCTGATGACAGCGGGGACTGCGGGCCGGGCAGGCGAGGAGGAAGATGATTAGTTGAGGTTGAAGAGAGGGTGGTGCCATCAGGTACCGGGACAAGCAGCAGCAGCAGGAGACACGGCGGGTTTGGGTGGTGGTGGGTTCTGGTCTGGCCGTGGTGGACTCCAGGCTCGGAAGGGTCATCTGGAGAGGATGACCGGTAGACAGCCGGATGTGCGGGCCGTGCGTGGGCCAGGTGAAGCTCTGGAGGTAGTTGTGACGCTCAAGCAAAGGGCCTGGGGTCAGCTTTACCTTCATTTATGCAAATCTCGCAGAGCCCTTCCTGGGCTGTGGGCGCTGGACTCGGCAGATGCTCTGCAGGGCCGGGATTCGAGTGTGGAGTTAGTTGCGGGGTGGGGGGGCTGTTAGGGCCACGCCACCCGATGCTGTGGGGAGATTCCAGAACGGCCCCTCTGTCCTCATAACCCAGGCCTGATTCTGGTAATGTGGGGAAAGACATTCGATGAGACGTCATTTTCTTATTTCTTAGCCTTTCTTATTAATTTTTATTTGCATTTCTTTGTTTTGGAAAAGGTAAACATTGCATAATATTAAATACATATTTTACATGGCCCCTTCTTTTAATGTTTAAGAACCAGGATAAACATGAGACTGTTTCTTTTATTTCAAGAAGAAGTGACTTGACTATTGGACACCCCTCTGCTCGGCGATGAATATTGGATGAACAGCGTGCGCATTTTTACGCGTCTCTCCCAGGATACACCCCGGCGGCAGGGATCTCCCCAGCCGTCTCTGGCTCTGCGAGAAGGCGCCCTGGGAACGCGCGAGAAGCCGTGATTCCGGGCTGCCTGGGTGCTCCCCGGCCGCGGCAGCCGGTGTTAGTCATCCTGAGCAGCTCTCAGCTCCCGGGCCCCTCTGCACGCGCGCACACGCGCACACACGCACACACACGCACCCCTGCACGCGCCCGCAGCACCCTGGGAGCACTCGGTTTTCCGTATCAGTGGATGGATGTTGTCCAAGAGTAGCGAGAGCCGTTTCTGCATTTGGATTAGAGGAGCAGCCTCTGTCCCCCCGGAAACCTTCCCTGTCGTGTTCGTCTGCTGGGCCTGCGGCTGAAACAACAGACATTTATTTTCTGATGGTTCTGGGGGCTGGGCCCCGGAGAGCAAGGTGTTGGCAGGGTGGGTTTCTTCTGAGGCCTCGGTCCTTGGCTTGTAGGTGGCCGTCCTCTCCCTGCGCCTTCACACGGTGTCCCTCTGTGCGTCTGTCCAGATTTCCTCCCCTTATAAGGACCCCAGTCATCGATTAGATGAGAGCCCACCCGAATGACCTCATTTTAGCTTAACGACTTCTGTAAAGATCCTGTCTGCAGATACAGTCACGTCCTGAGGTGCTAGGGGTAAGGACATCAGGGCGTGAGTTTGTGGGGGGGGGGGGCGCAGTTCAGCTCAGCACGCCCGGGGAGGTGTGTGGAGAGCTCGCCCTGTTCCCTCCGGGGTAAGACTTGACCGATGGTGATAATGTCGTCTCTGCCTCTTTTCCCCTCCTTTCCATATTTTTATTATGAAAAAGTTCAAACCTACAGAAAAGTTGCAAAAAATAGCGCAGTGGCCACCGATATACCCTGCTCCCTGCAGTCGGTAATTGTTAACATTTATGTTTGCTTCATCTTTACGTAGAGATTATCTGAACCAATTAAAAGGAAGTTGTAGGCGTCATAACGCTTCACCCTTTAAAATGTCAGCATGAGCCTCTTGGGAATAAAGACATTCTCCTGTGTAACCTCAACAGTATTACCATGCCAAGAAAATTTAAAAGATTTCCGTGCAGCATCAGATATGTAGTCTCTATTCGGTTTTCTCCAGTTGTCCCCCTAAGTCTTTCCAAACTTTTTTTGTGTTTTGTTAAAACCAGGACCTAGTGAAGGTATAGATATTGCGACTGGATTTTTATCTTTTTAGTTTCTTCTGTCTGCAACGATCGTACCCCCCCACCCCGCTTTTTTATTTTATTATTTTTTTTGAGAAGATCAGGGCCAGTTGTGTAGGGGAATGCCTCACATCTTGGATTTGGCTATTTCCTAGTGATGTTGTTCAACTCGTCTCTGTGTCCCCTGGAAGTCAGAGCCAAATGCTCGTTCAGATTCGAGCTTGTTTAAACAGTTGCCAGGTGATGCCCGGTGCTTTTTAAAACCAGATCTCCCCAGGTTGTCTCATGTCAGGGATGCTCAGTTCTTCAAACACTGGCCTAAGGTGGCAGATCTTTCCAATGGCTGGTATGTTTTTCCCTTTGCAATTAGCCCATCATCTATGGGGAGATATTTGGCACTGCCTGCGGTTCCATGGATGATTCTTGCCTGAATTAGTTCACTGGAGAGGTTGCAAAATGGTGATTTTTCTAATTTTATCATTAGTTCTGCATCACAGTTCCAACCGTAACAACCGGATTGTAGAGTAGAAGAGGGTACAGTAATCATCTCTAATGGTGACAAGTAGGTCTCTCTGAGAATATCACTGTGAACTCATAGGTTTTTATGTAGTTAGTGGTTTTTTTAATCAGTTATAGTCATTGTTTTGATGCCCATTTTAAGCTGCTTTTTATGTCCTTGGAACATGCCCCTTTTAATCTTTGAGTACTTTCTTGCTTTTTTTGCATAGAAATGTCCTAGGCTCCTCGTAGACTTTCCGTTTGCATACAGGTTGTCATCTGTTTCTCCAAAACTCTGTGATCCTTTTGGTGGAGAATGGTACGTAGAAACCAAAGCTGGACGCTGGGAGTGTGCGTTGTGGCTGGGGTGTTAACACGTTTAGAGCTTGCAGTCGACAGAACTAAGGACAAGTATGCTCATGAGTGATTGATCTTTCCAAGTCACATTTAACGTCCCTGGGTTTTTCTTTAAATCTTTAGTCGTGTATTCACAGTTCTTTGCACAGCTCCTAATTCTGTTAATGCTGTCAACACATTCACTCTTTGCTTTACCCTACAAGATGTGCAAAATAGTTTCAAATTTCTGTTGTCTGTTACTGTTAATAATTCTGATTGAAACATAGTATTTTTTTGTAGTTCACTTTGTCCTTTGTAAGCCCGTCCCACTAGGTTGAGTCAGTATCAAGTTCAAAAGCTATGCGAAAGAATTCTTTTCCCTGTGAGGTTATGTTGCCAACTTGTTCCTCTAGTTAGGTTATTTTGTTTGCTTTAAAAATTTTTTGTTTTAAATGTATGGCTTGCTCTGTTTGTTTTTTAAAAAATCAACTTGACTAAGGCATAATTTAATACATTCATAATAAACACACCGTTGAAACTGTTTTGATTAATATGTATATACCCGTGTCACTGGCTGCTGCGGTGGGGAACGGAGCATTTTCACCACCGCTAGCTTCCTTGTGCCTTGGCCCGAGTCTCCTCTGCCTCCACCCAAACGCTCAGGCAACTGCTGATATGCTTCCTTTCTCAGTTAAGTTAGTTTTACCTTTCCTGAAATTTCATGTGGCTGAAATCATAAAACAGTGTACTTTTATGTCTAGCTTCTTTTACCCAGCTTCATGTTTTTGAGAATCGTAGATATTGTGTGTATCAATAATGCATTCCCTTTTATTGCTGAGCGGTATTCCATTTTGTGGAGATGCCATAATTTGTTCATCCTGTCACCAGCTGAGAGAGTTTGGATTGTTTGCTGTTTTTAGGTATGAATAAAGCTGCTCGGAATATTCTTGTACAAGTCTTTGTGCAGATATATGAGTTCGTATCTCTTGGGTTAACTTCCAGGGGTGGGATTTCTGGGTCCCATGATAAGTGTACGTTTCATTTTATAAGAAAATGCCACGCTGTTTGGCAAAGTGGTTGTGGTAGCTTACGTTCCTCCCAAGGAATTGCAGGTGGGTGTTCCAGTAGCTTCCCGTCCTGATCAGCACTTAGTATTGTCAGTGGTTTCAACTTCAGCCATTCTGGTGGGCATGTGGTCACATCTCATGATTTTAACTGTATTGTCCTCCTTTTGACTGAATTTTTATTTTGAAGGGTGAAATATTTCTTAGTTCCCAAGTCAAAATTCTATGAAAAAGGATAGTTAGTGAGGTCTCAAACTTATTTTTCTGGATCCTGCTATTGAAGGTATGGTTTGAATTGAGCACCCGTGTCTGTGTTAGCACTGGGTCATGAACAGAATTGGAAATAGTCCCTACCTTCATGGAGCTTACATATTAGCGAGGGGAGATAGACATTAATCAAATAGCCTCATACATAAGTGTAAAGTCATAACTTTTGCTATGTGCTGTGTCAGAAAGACTAAGGAGAGGGCTAAGGCTGTTATGTCTGCATTTCCTCATGGGTTCCCAAGAAAAAGAAATTGTTTATGTGCTCCCTTTCTTAATAGTTGTTGCAAAATTTCTCAAATGCTATTACTCTGGGACCTGTAGTGACAGGTTCAACCCTGGGAAAGTAACCAACACCCCAATGTTGGAGCCCAGTCTGTGGAAAAGCTGCGATAAGCCTTCCCATGATCATTTGGCTTTAGATGAAGTCGTACATAGACTGGTTCCGCGCAGAGCCCTGGCTGAAACACACTTTTCAGCGTCTTTAAAAATATATTAGCAACACATGGTTTACATTTAATTTGTTAAGTGCCTTTTTAAAGTCTGTTTTTAACATTGTAGATATACTAGATCTGAATCATTCCCCAGTGATTAAAGGATGTCATTGCAGTTGTGTTATCAGTGTTTTGTTTTTTAAAAATTACATCTTGTACATTTGTTGGGAGATTTCCCATCCCCTCTCCACCCGCGAGACAGCTCATAGTTTTTAGATTAGAAACTTTGGTTTATGTTTTCATTTCCTGAAGGTCAGCCTGACCTAGTACAAAGCACCAATGGCCTATCTTCGTGATGAGGTTGACTCTTAAGTCTTAAATGCTTAGAAATTTTGATTCAGTGTTGTTATTGTTATAATAATTGAATTCATACCATTTTGCTGTTATCTACTCCATAAAGTGTTTGAGATAAGGTGTTGTTTGAATCGGCTCTCCTAAAAGTGGAATCTTCACTGACACTTGTCCTGTTTGCAATTTTTAAGCACAGTTAACGTGACTCTGAAACATAATAGTAATCACTGATCACTTACAAAGGAATTCTACAGAGCGCATTTCTGGTAACCACATGCCTTTCTAATACTATAGTCGAGTATTCGTGTTTGAAAGCTTGCTTTACTTTTTAAGAAGACAAATTCTGCTCTTTCAAAGTATGCAATAGAGTAATTATTTTAGGATTCTTGATGGCACCCCCCCCCCAATTGCTATCCTCTCTGGGTTGGAGAAATTGCAAGGGAATTGTGATGTACATATTGTGGTGTGTGGATTCCAAGGGTGAAGTTCTGGGGTGATCAATTCGGTTTTTATTTTGCCAGTCACTGTCCTGGCAGGACAGATGGCACACTCAAACCGAAGTAACCGAGGACCGTTGATAAAGGGCTAGTTCCCAGCAGTGGGCAGGGACACAAGGAACCAGCAAGGATGGGGCACCCCACCTTGTTGGGTGGGGGGATGGCTTGCTCCACCAGGGAACTTGAACTTCTCTCACCCCAGGTCTGGAGGGGCAACGGAAAAGAGTAAGTCCTGGAACGTGGAGAAGTATGGCCCTCAGAAGAGGCAGGGCCTTGGTGGCAGGACGCCGCTCACTCCTTGGAGGGAGCCAGGGGACCGGATGCTCGCCCTCCCTCTCCTCCCGCCGTCGTGGTCCCTCCCTTTGGTGGAACTAGACTGGAAGTCAGCGGGCGCGGGCGCCTGTTCACACATCTGCACGTTAGTCTCCTGGGCCGCGAGCAGAGTGCAGAGGCAGAGGTGGTCTCTGCGCGGCCGGCGGAGTTTGTGCGGCGCGTTCACGGAGGTAGAATGGGCAGGACCGACAGCCCCCGCGTGGTTCCCCCGTCCCGAATATCTCGTGCGTGTGCAGGTGGGACAGGAGTGGGGCTCCCCGTGGTCCGGTGGATCATGATGGGGGGGGTGTTATTTTTTATATAAGGATCTTTCTTCAGGGCCTAACCAGGGCCCCACACTCCAGCTAGGTTCCGATGGTCTTCATTTTCAAGTGTCTGATGATTACATTCCCACCGCTGGAAGATGGCACAGAACCTGGGGAGGTCTCTCCCAAAGGGGAGCCTTCCTTCCTCGCAGGGCCACCTTTTCTGAGCAGCACGCCGCTCCCCAAGCTCGTCTGCACACGGGGGTGACTCGTGGGTTCGCCATGGCTTAAGTGGGCAGGGCGAGCTCCCCGTTCCCGAGCGCCCCGCAGGCCGGACCTTGTCCTCGGGGCGCCACACGGGGGAAGAAGGTGCTGCTGAGGCGCGTGCACTGTTTTGTTGTTTTGAGGAATCGCCACACCGTCGAGACACCCCAAAGCCCAGCACTTCTCTCTACTGCCTTAGGTGGTGGGTAACGGTGTCTTACGTGCGCGCTTATACCTGCTTATTATGGACTTAGGTTAAAACATTTCCAGCAGGCTGGGCTTTCTCACGGAAGCAGCGGGCTCCAGTGGGAAGATAGAGGCCGCGCAGAAGACTGAGAGGTTCGAATCCAGGCTCTGCTTCTGGCTGATAAGGACCTAGGGCAAGGCCCCGTCTTTTCGGAGCTTGTTTTCTTGGCTATAAATGGACTTAATCCTCTCAGATTCCTTCATCGAGTTGTTTAGGGCCACCTGAGATATTTGATCGCCCTTTGAAATTTGCTCTACAAACAGAAAAGTGATGTTTTGTCTGCAAATGGTCACGTCCCAGCAACACAGATATAAAGTCCAAATAATAGTAGTAACTTTTGACTTTGTTTTTCATCCGACACGAATGGTTGAAGAAAGCGTGTGTGTGTGAGAAAGCATTTGTGTGCGCGCTCCCAGGTAAGGAGGCACACTACTTAGTGCGGTAGGTGATCCCCAAATCGTTCGTGATTCAGCTTGGAAATGCGTGATACGGTTTTATTGCAGCCGGCTGCCTACCTCATAATGGTGTTTGCCACAGACTCTCATTGTGACGGCGAGGGTTAGAGATTCCTGAGCCAAGACTGGTTGCATTTGACTTTAGGCAAGTTACTTACCCTGTCCGAACGTTACCTTCCTTATCTGTGGGGTCAGAGTACTGCCTGCCTTGTGGGTTTGTTGGAAGAATGAAATGAAATAATGCACAGGAGATGGCTAGGTTAGTGCTTGGCACAGAGCTAGTTCTCGGTTAATGTTAATGGTTATTGCTGTTACTTTTATTACTGTGTCTGTTACTATGTCTGTGTATACCTTGAGTTCCAAGTTGGACTGACTTTTAGGCCAGGTGACTCAGCAGTAGACTGAGTTGAAATTTCGTGTGTATAAAATTTCCATGGATAATTAAGGGCTGGTTGTTTTTGGAAACCTGAATTAATCATGGTGGCACCGTCTGAGAGTGTGGTTGGTACGTATCCCGGTTCATTCCTGGGCAGCGCACCCAGATTTCCTGCCTCTCCCCTCCCCCGAGGGGAGATCGGGAAACCGGCTGCGGGAATTCTTACTAAGATCTGGTTCGGGGCTAATGAAATGCCGGTCAGAGGGCACTTTTACACCGTTCGATGAAACGCACTGTGTAAAGTGTTGTTAAGCCGGAGATTTCCCCCCTATGCCTTGTAATCAGGTAACTCATAACCCTTGGCAGACTCCCCTCTCTGGCAGGCCTCTTGTTTGCTATGGTGTCGCCTTGTGTAATTGTCAGTTATTAATCAACCTGATGAGTTTCTGGTTGACTCCCTGGAGGAGTGTTCTTTGTGTTCTGCGCCTCAGGTTGCAGTGAGTTCTCAGGTGAGCTGAGACGTGTCCAGACACAGATGTGTTATCTCAGGTGCCCCATGGCTCAGTAACAACCTTCTAGGTCACCGTGCTTGTAGCCCCGGTGAATCCCCATAGTGACCAGGGCTTAGTTGTGGCACTGGCCTTCCCAGGTGACACACATCACACTGTCACTCAGACCCAGCAGTCAGCTGGGTAGATGTGCAGATATTGAGGTTGGCAGCCCCCACCTTTTGCAGGACCTCACAGAAACACAATTTGTGAGGAAGATATGATGAGATCAGGGACCAGTGTAAATTGCCTTTAAATGCTCTGAACTGGGCCTGGAGGAGAGTCAGTGTGGGGCCGGGGGGCAGGGGGGGGGGTTAGATGCCACGGTGCCAAGGCTCTGGACAGCTGCAGGATGGGGTGGCTCAGGCTTCTGCCCCGGTTTTCCTGTGCTTACCTGTGGTCCTAGGGTTCAGGTCAGCTGGTCTTTTTGGGTAGACTCTGTTCACCTGAACTTTTCCTCAGCCCCCTTAGCATTAGTCACAGGATTCGTTCATTCTCGGGCTCCACCTCCCTCTTCCTGTCCACCCTTCTCCCCTTCCCTTGTTTGCAGGGAGCTCGATAAGGCCTAGGGTGAGTTCTGGAGGTTTTCTTCACACACCCTCCCCCGCCCCCAGCAAGTTTGGGCCCGCCCTCTGCTCCCAGGGGCTCTGTCCCTATCGTGACCAGCATCTGCCAGAACTGAAGAGGAATCCATCCCATTTACCCTGTCATCAGGTCACATCGCCTTACCCGATCAGGGATGGTTTCGGATTTGTCCTTGTAGCAGAAGTCACAGCATCAGGGGGCCAGGCTGTGCTTGGACACCGTTTGTAGAAGGGTCTCCTTTGTTGCTGGAACACTTGCGCTGGACTTCACAGGCGCCCTGAAGGCGATTTTCCTTCAGAGGGGGCTCGAGTCGGTTCTAGCGAGAGCCTGTGGGAAAAGCTGGATTCCCAGACCAGGGCCTTCCGTGGGAGTGGGTGACTGGTGGGTCCTATGGCTAGAGGCCCCTCCTTACAAAACAAACAGGTCCACACCCCCGGGTGCATGTTTTACTGAGAGAGTCTTTGTGATTTATAAAAATTTTAAATAGAAGGCTGTAACTCCGGCTCAAGTACACACACTCCCTGTAACTGTAACTTCTACCTGGCCAACAACTTCTGGTTATGGAAATAAGGCGATCAAATTATATGTGCTAATTAGATAAGATCATATTGGGACATTTAAAAATAGATGAGTAACTACTGACAACCAGAAGATAAAGTGGCACTCGGTGGGCCAGTTGTAATCCAACCAAGGCCGTCTCTGCCTTCAGACCACATGCGCCTTATTACCCCCCATAAAACATTATTGCGCTAATTATCACTCGCGGCATCTGAATCACTAAAGAAAGTCGAGGGACCGGAGAGAGGGCAGGTTCAGCCCAGAGCTGGAGCCGGCTGCCCTCTTTCCCGCCTTCACTTCATTTAGTATGTTTATAGAAGTCCCTTACCTTACCAGGTCTTGAACTTTTAAAATAACCGAGTTTTTATTTCTGACAGTGTCCTCTCCTATCTATGAGCTTTACGTCAGCTTGCCTTTTAAACTAAAAAAAAAAACCAAAAAACATGTAAAAGGCAGTTTAATATATGTCCTTGAGTCTGCCATGTGCCCTCTTGGAAATTTGCTTTTGCTGTTTTAACTCTAAGACTGTTCTTGAAACATTTTGGGAAAGTTTGATATCCACGTTTCGGACGACTTCATCGCATGACTGTACATCCCTCTTTCCTAGGCGATGAGTCGAACCTTTTAAGTTCGCCTGTCTTTGTTTCTGGCACAAAGTTATTAGCAGTTAAATGGTCACGAAGCGTTTGTGCTTCTGTGCGTACACCCCGTGTGTGTGCGGTGGGGGTGCCGCACAGGAGCTTGAACTCACCTGGGTCCCGCAGGTCTTTGAGGCGGTGGCCCGTGGCTGGCGTGAGGTGCATAAAAGCACCGGGTTTCCTGCATTTCCTCTGCGCTTTGAGGGTTTGAAATTTTTTTAAACGTCTTTGCGTCTGTACGCTCTCTCAGCCTGCACAGGTAATACTGAGCGGTTTCGGATCGAGGAGGTCGTTAGCCCTTACTTGCTAAAGGGGCCCCCAGAGGACAGGTTGGTGAGACTGGTTTGGGAGAATCCAGGCTGGGAAAGAGCGGTGACTGTAGAGGGGCCAGTTCTTGGGCCTTCAGACTCGGAGGGTGAAGGTGCACGTGCATCTCTGTGCGCGCCCTGTTTTTTATCACAGCTTAGAGTGCAGAGCTTGACAGGATTCGTAAGTAAATGTGTCCTAGTTGTTTTGACGATCACTTCATTATGGATTGTTGTTAGCGCACGGAGCTCTTGGACTGCCTTTGGCAGTTGGGAAACAATAGTCTGGAGAGTGCAAGAAAGAACTCATTTCAACCGAACACACACTCACCCGCTCCGCCAGCCTTCAGATCTGGGGCCCTGCCCCCAGTTCCGTGGAAATAACGTCCATGGGTGATGGAGAGCAGGGGCCAGAGCAGGGCTGTATCGGATAGCGGGCAGAAGGAACAAGACAGAGGGCTGGTAACTGAAAAACTCGTTTCCTCTCGCAGTCCCTCCACCCAGCTTCACCAGCCCAGGTTCCTCCTAGAGATCAATTTGGTTTTAGGCAAATCTTGGGGCTACTTTGGTTTTATTTAGGTATTAATGCAAGGAAATTATCGAATCTTCCCACATTGATTAAAACACCCCCGCCACATACCCCTGTCCAGCCACTGCACTCCTGAAACAGCTCCTTCCTCACCTGTCCCACCTGTGTCCCCTTGCCCCCAAATCCACTTCAGGAAGGGGGTGGCAGGTTGTAAGCTCATCGGGTCAGGGACCACAGGACCCTGGGCACCCAGGAGGCCTTGATGCCAGCAGTGACTCAGGCTCGCGCTTCCTCAAAGTCTCTGTCCCTCCCGGCTTCACTCAGGAGACCAGGTCTTGCCCTGTTTTTTTTTTACCCTTCCATGTTCCCCTCCGCCTTAGTGTATCTGATACAAGATGCTCCCTTTGGACCAAAGAAAGTAGCATCAGACAGTAGAAAACAAAAAGTCCCGCGTGGTTTTTTTTTTTTTTCAGATGAAATTTGCATCATTTCACAATTTGACAAGTACCTGCGCCTTCAGGGCAGGGGCTGCATGTTTGGGAGCTTAGTGTCAAGGAAAGCTGGCTGTTTTAATATTTGTGTCATCATCACGTAAGGAGAGCAATATTTGTTGAGCTTCTGTCTTGTGCCAAGAATAGTATTATCTCATTTAATCCTCACAACACTCCTGCACAAAATAGGTTATCATTATATCCCTCATTTTACACATGGAGGACACTGCTGCTCAGAGCAGGTAAGTAACTTGCCCAAGGTCAGAAGTTGAAACAAGGCTTGGTCCAGGTCTCCCTGACTCCAATGCCCATGCCGACCAAGTAGGGGCTACCCTTTGAAAGCTCAGTAATGTGCCTCGCTGCCTTTGCAGATGCGTGGGACTGACCAAGGGCAGAAAATCGGCAGTGTTGGGAAGCTTGGAGGAGATGGAGAAATGCAGGCCCATGTGTACTAATTAATCTATTGTAACATTCTCAAAGCATAAAGTTAAGAGTCTGTGGGGTGATTTAGTCTCATCACCTCATTTATAGATGAGGAACCAGGCCCAGAGAGGCCTGTGAGCTGCACATACGCAGTGATTTCAGAAGGCAGTGATGTCAGGTGCAGCTCAGCTCATAATCTGTTCTCATTACAGTCTGTGTCTATACCTCCAGCCTCCCTCCAACCCCTAGGTGTCCCTCTTTCCTGCCTTGGAGCTCTTGACTTAGAGTATTATTGGCACCTCTTCCGAATCCCCCAGGACCCAGCCCAACTCTCCCAGCCCCTGAAGACCCCTTACATAGTTTTAGGTCCCCAAAACGACAGGAGCTCTGACTCTGAACCCTGGGTTCGCATGTAGAAGCTGTAGGATGGGGCAGTGAAGGCTGACCATGGTCTGTAAATAAAGTGTGCGGACGCATAGTCACATCCATTCGTTTCCCTCTGTGGCTGCTTTTGTGCTCCACTGCAGAGCAGAGTAGTTGCAACAGAGACTGTGTGGCCCACAAATCTAAAATATTTATTCTGACCCTTCAAGAAAAAGTTTACCAACTCCCGCTGTAGAACCACCAGTTGATGTTAAACCTCTAAAGCCAGACCACCTCCGATCTACCCTCGTTTGTTCATGAGCTTTCCCTATAAAGGTTGGGGTCGCCGAGGGCACAGCAGAGGGAAGAGAAGTGGCCTATGTCCAGCAAGTTCTTTCAAGTTCTTCAATCAGTCGTTCTTAATCCATGAACACGTCAGAGGTTCTGTGTTCCAGTGAGCACTGGATTTCCCCCTCCTCCCAATCTTTGATCTACTGTGTTGCTCAAAGCACTTCTAACCCATCACCAGGTGCAGTCAGTTCTCCGGAATCCACCCTGAGCTGTCCTCTTTTCTTCATCTCCACTGCTCTCACCTGGTCACTGAGGCCTGGGCTGAGGCCTCGGCTCAGAACGGCTCCTGTCTTCTAACCTGTATTTTCTTCACAGAAGCCATTACAGTCTATCCTGATCTTGCTTTTTTTTTTTCCTTTACTTATTTACACTCTTCACCCTCTAGAATCCAGGCCCTTACAGTTATTACGGTAAAAAACACACACATATTGTTTAGATAAGATGCAGATATTTCTAAAAGCACTTACTCTCAAACATTGCACAACTCTCATAAAATTACACACGTCTCTAATTTTGTAATTTTTCCTGGCTTAAGAAACTTGAGCATTCCCTCCTGCATAGTCCCATATGAAAACTTTCTAAGTCAACCTTCGTATTACTCTGAACTGCTGCATGACACCAAGGAGAATGCTTGCAGATAAGACCCAGTGCCCAGGCTCTGCCCAGCGCTCTCCACTGTCGGGCCATTGGAGGGAATAACGAGATTGACTGTGTTGCCGTGGGTGTGTCCTGAAGATGCTGCTTTTGTTTATTTTTGGCTCTTTGGAAATTCTGAGACATTGAAATTAGTGTCTGGTCTGTCAGGACCTATCAGCATTTCCAGACCCCTCTCACTGTAAAATGCAGGACTGACCAGTGTAGGAACCGTTATGATCCAAAGCCCGGGCGGATGGCTGCAGTGAGTGAGTGAATACTGTGATTATGTGCCGACCAAGTTTGCAATTAAACCTCAGCTTGATGATCACTGTGCAGGGATTGGGCCAACGAAACTTCCAGTAGCTCGGTTACCGTGATCCAGAACTGGCTTCCTGAGCAAGGGGGAAGGCACAGTAGAGAACACATGGAGCGAGGGGTGCATAGAAGGCAGGTGGGGGGCTGATGGAACAGTGGGGGGGTGCGAGAGAGCAGACGAGCTCCTCGCAGCGGATTTGCTGAGCAGGCGCGTGAGTAGACTGTTACCCTCTCCTGCCTCATCAGCTTGCTGCAGGCCCCACCGGCTGCCTCCGTCGGAATTTGGTGCTGCTTTTATGAAGGACCGTTTGGGGGAAATCAGGTTTGATCTAATGAACGGCATCGCACAGCAGCGCTGCTCTCTTCCTTCTGTCTGAAAGGAGATGTTCACGACATTGTCACCATTTATTGGGGACCTGTAGGTGCTGCCACTGTTCTAGTGTTTCACACGCCATCGCTGGGGCTCACACCAGTCTCTCAGGGGTCATCTTTTTGCCAATGAGGAAGCCAAGACTTTCTGTGGGACCGCGGTGTGCCCGGGCCACACAGGAAATGTCTAGCTCCGGAACTTCTGTTTTTACTGTCACTCCCCCTTGCACCTGGATCAGTTACCTGGTGAAAAGCACCCCCCCCCCCCCCCTCCGGTTTTTTCCCCACTTAGCTTGTAAGTAGAGAGTAGTAAAATAAATGAGCTGCTCAGGCCACGATTAGGAGACCGCCTTCTGGGCCTGTTGTTATTTTCCTGGGAGGCCCCTGGGTTTTCCTTGCTCGGCCTTATGTTCTTTTCCGTGAGACTCAGAGGCCCTACCCTGAAAGTCACCTTGATGAAAACAAAGCCATTGGGTTCCCAGGGCTGAGAGAATCTCTCTGCTGAAATGTTTGGGTTGCATGTGGTCCCCGCCCTCGAGGTCCCTAGCTTGGGGCCTTGTGTTCAAGTCCATTAGAAAGGCAGGTCCCACTGGGCCCCACATGGAGCTTTGGTTCAGTCAGGGCAGGACCCCCCTGCTGGGGGAGTTACTGACTGTTGTGGGCTTTTGTGCTTTGTTTTATGTTATCCAAATCTGCAGTTACGGTCTGCCCCCACCCCCACCCCACCCCTAGCTTTCCCCTTTCTTCTAAAAAGTGTGCCAACTGTGTCTTTTCCAAAGGAAAGAACAGGGCCCACAGTAGATCATTTGGTGGCCTCACTGCTTTACTCAGAAAGTCTCCCCAGTTCCCTGAACTTCTTAGGCTGGGTTTGAAAATGGACAGATGAAAGGAAAGGCCACATGAGGACGTTGGATTTTCCGAAGTTGAAATCTTTCGTATCTTTAAACAGCGGGATAATTAAACTGGGAACTTTGGCCTGGCTGGGACCTGTGTTTTGGGCCACGGCTGCGCCTGGATTGCGTGACTGAGGTGATGGGGCTCAGCCTCTGACCTTGGCTTGGAGCGATCCCGTCAGTGCACCAGAAAGGGTTAATGCAGTTACACTGCTTGCCCTGTTGTTGCTAGTAGAAAATTTTAATGCTTTCTGTGAATAAGTTTGTAAGTAAATGATTTGGTGAACTGACTGAAATACAGATTTTTTGAAACTTCTTTAAAGATTTTAGGACTCATTTTTCTAAGAGATTTTCTTGCCCCCACCCCCGTCAGTAATAGTTAAGCAATTTTCTTGTTTGCTTTCCAAATCTTCCTGGTGTACAATAGCTCTGAAAATAAGAGAGTCCGTTGGCTGGAAGCATGGGGTGGGCACGGGTTTATGTAATTTGACTTCTTTTCTCTCCAAATCAGTAAATATTTACAAATGACCTTATCAAACAGCGTGGGTACATTCGGGCGCTTGAAAGCATTCGAAGCAGTGACTGCCCATCGGCCAGCTGCCAGTTCCAGTGGGCCTCATGGGAAGGACTGACTTTTTTTTTTTTAATAAAACTCCATTCACAGACCAAAAGCCTCCCACAGAAAGTGGGCCTCAGCAAGTCTTTCTCATTCCCTGTAACCAGTTTTATAAAATTTGCATTTTCAAGTTTGACTTCTAAAGATTCAGCCCCTGTAGGCCTGGAGCTGAGCGCTGTGAACTGAGGAATCCGAAAGATAAATACAGGCCGGCTTAGGTTTACCGCTGCCGCCTGGGTTCTCCTGTTTCTTGGGGAAGAATCACAATTCCATTCGAAGCTTAAATGTCATACTTTTGTGAGTTAGTAGGAAAAAGAAGCAGATTACGTTTCTGGTTTGTAAAGTAGCACCCATGTAACAGGGCTTAAAACAAAAACAATTCTTGTTTTTCTAAAGCGGAGATGGCGTTCAGAGGGTGTCTTAGCCCGCATTTTCTTTTAGTCTTTGAAATCTGACATTTAAAACTAATTCTTAGAAGCGAATACGTGTTCTTCAAAGTTAACACTGAAAAATAATAAAGGGATCTAAGTTTTTTTGGTCCTTAGGGTATGAACATGACAATGTTGTTGTCCCGGCCTCACCTGGTAGTAACGTGTTCATTTTTTCCGTCAGACTTCATACGAGTTAAACTGAAGTGCTGTTTATTGTGTTCTGTTGTCAGAGGATAAAGTTACGGGTGCTGCAGTGTTTAAAGCTGGCACACAGTTAACAAAGAAGTGAGAAGCTCTTAAAAAGAGTAACTGTGATAATAGCTGTATATTTAGTTCATGCAAAATAACATTTTCTGTACTAATCACTTTTGTATTTTAATTTTCTTTGCAGAGTATTGGGAAAGGGTCGTTGTGGTGCATAGACCCGGAGTATAGACAAAATCTGATTCAGGCTTTGAAAAAGACACCTTATCACCCGCACCCACACGTGTTCAATACGCCTCCCGCCTCTCCTCAGGCATATCAAAGGTAAGCAAATCAGACTGACTTTTTTTTCCTCACTGAGGTGGCCTTATTTTGGCAGAGACCGGCGCTGAACCTAATATACCAGACTGTGTGATTTTAGAAAGAGATCAATGAGAAAGAAGCTAAGTATTATCCGACGTCTATCCACTGTTGTATTTCTCGCAAACCTTACCCCTTTTGCGGTGGAGAGATGCCTGTCCAGAAGGCGTCCCGGCGGGCGAGAGAGTGTCTTCCCGGGCAGAAGCCCTTACAAGGAAAAGTTGACAGCGCCAACGTCTCAGTGTGTCACGGTTTGTTGGAATAAAGGCACAGAATGAGCCAAGTAAGCAAGTCCGTCTTTCTGTCGTCTGCCCGGAGAGCCTGCAGGTGCCCGCTGCAGGGCTGGCCCGCTTGTTGTCGCCCTGGTCTCCATGCGGACGGTGCTCCTGAGTGACCACTTTGTTGTGGTTACTTGGTGTTTGCCTCCTCAGAGAGCGGCGGGAAACACTGGGTACTTTTATTCCGCTTCCGTGCTCGTTTGTTCTGAGGCAAGGAGGTCACCGGTGCCATTTTTACAGAGATATAATTGGAGGGCAGGATGTGTGGCTTGTCGCCTTTTTACAAAGTGTTATTAGTGTTAGATACAAAAAAAAAAAAACCAGCCACATAGAACAGAACCCACATTTTAAAGTTGATTTTATCTCACATAGTGCTTGGCTTTGAAATATGTCCCTCAATCCTACAAGAAGCCTAATTTTTAATGTCTAGAAATGTTTCCGTCGTAACCACCCAGTAAAGAGAAATTATCCTTGGACTGCAAGTTCATGTCAGTGAGGAATGGCGCGAATGCATCGATTTCAGTGGCTTAATGGTCCGCCGCTCTGCAGATGCTTCCCCCGCCTCGTGCTCTGCGGAGGGGCCGAGCGGCCCTCGGCAGGCGCGCCGGGGAAGCTCCCGGGCGCCTCCTCCGAGCAGCATTCCATCACAGCCTCCATCGCGGCCGCGGCCGGCTGCGGCGGGGCGGAACAGCTGGGCGCTCCGAGAGGACTGCTGTATGTCTGCCTTTGCTAGGCGATTAGCGTGATGGTAGCCATAGCAACGGGAGCGTCTCCATAGCAACGCGTAGCTGAGACAGGTGCAGTTGCATCACAAGGCTGTTTGTTGCCTGGCAAAAGGACAGGCCATTAGTACTTAGATATACGCTGTTGCCTTAGAAACAAATAACCCTACATAGCAACTACAGTTGGTTTGAAAGATGGGGGGGGGGATGTTGTAGCAGCTTTTGTCTATGTTCATAAAAATCAGTGGAAGCATACTTTATTGGAAACGACAAGTTGAGGTCATAGAGCTGTAGGAGATAAAATGGGATTTTCCAAATCAACCCAGCCAACGTTGTAGAAATGTCCAGAAGGACAGAGCCATATGCTTGGTTTTCTTCTTGTGGCTGTAGCCACTCCTGAAATCTGGAAGGGAACTAGGATCGGAGTGGAGAATTGCCGACACACAGGGTTGGTGGGGGAGGAGATGACACTAGTTATTGGAATATTTCCCAGATTCTCTTGTTCCTTTGTCATTCTAGTCCCCATACCCTCCAGACCCCACAGAAAGCTCCTCCTTTACTCACCACTTTGTACCTCGGAAGTATTTCATATCCTTTTGCTTCTGGGAAGTTAAGAACATTAAATGTTATTCACTGGGTCATATCGTTGGTTCGTTTAGACCAGTATTTTGTTGCCAAGTGTGACCCCAAGGGAAGCACAGTAATTATTTAATAATTTGAAGGATTAAAGCAGAGCTCTGGGGGTTGCAGGAGGAATGCACAGTCGGGCGAGAGGCTTTCCTAGCTGGCCCGAGCTTAATGACTTCATTTGGTTTTTAACATAGGCATAAAAATGCAGACGAGCCGGAGCTTTGGTAATGAAAATTATTTCCAAACAAATACTTCAGATCCTGGACTGTCACCTCCAGTTCCCTGTCTCCCAGTTGACTGAGGAAAGAAAAAAGTGCCCATTTTTACCCACACGGGTGCTTGGATTTCACCTCCATAAAGGTCACTGGATGTGGCATGAGATGACAGATCAGATTCTAGCCTGCCTCTTCCATGTCTAACTCTGAGAGCAAGTCACTTTCTCTTTCCTGGGGACTCTAAGCCTTTCACATGAGAGCTAGAGGTACTCAATACTGGATGATTGTACGATACTTGTATGGCTTGTAATGATGTGATATTCAGCGCCATTCTAAGCCATCAGGCCACTTGTTGACATGACGCGGGGAAGATGGAAGTGGGACAAAGGAAGCCATTAAACAGGGACCAGAAATGCCAACTTGACATTACAGGGCTGGGTCCCCTGTGACGCAGGGGATCACCTGTCAGCTCCTTGCAGGATTGCTGTGCAGGGCACCTGGGAAGTGCGTGGCTTTCACGGAGCTGGCACTTAGCATGTTGAAGATGGTGATTATACTAGATGGGTGGTTATTGCTAGAACTCGCAGGTGTGCTTGGCAAGGAGCGCTCCGAGCTGAGCTGCAGGTGGCTGAAAATTCTGCAGGGAAAATGAGGTATCTGAAAACACTGCCCTCACACTTTGTTCATGTTCAGATAAAGTGCTCAGTGTTGTGGTGCGTGGGTTCGTGCCCTGATTGCCAGTATACTCTTAGATGTCTGTTAGAATGTTCCTGCTGCTTCTGATACCACGTTTGTGAATTGTTTCTCATTGAAAAGCAGAGTTCAGTGACATGAGCTCCGTATTACTTTGCTAAGGCTGCCATAACAAAACAACAGCTGAGTAACAACAGGAGTTCATTTTCTTTCTCTTCTGGGGGCTGGAAGTCCAACCTCAAGGTGTCAGCAGGGTTGACTCCTTCTGGGGGCTGTCACCTCACGTCTGGTGTTTGGCTGGCATCTTTTGGCATTCCTTGGCTTGAAGAAGCATCACCCCGATATTTTCATGGTGCTCTGCTGGTGTGCTATCTGTGCCCACATTTCCGTCTGTTATAAGGACACCGGTCATGTTGAACTAGGAGCCCACCCTACTCCATTTTAAGTGATTCCATCGCCAATGACTCCGTTTCAGATCAGTTCACATTCTCAGGTGGCCAGAACTTGAACATGAATTGGCGGAGATGGGACACAATTCAATCCATAACAGCCCTTTTTCATAAGTACGGTATTTTTGCTGATAAAAACATGGGGGAGAAAGGAATGAAATGTTCAAAAACAAAATGATGGGGCAAGTCGAAGGGATACTGGAGCCAACCTGAAATTGCTCCCAGTGGCCAAAGCTGGGACAGCAAAATAGTATTGGATTGTAACCCAAAATATAGAGTAAGTATCTGTGCGTCCACAGTGATATAAATAAATGACTGAATAAATAGGTGTAGAGACAAATTTCCCACACAGAAAATTTTCAGATGATTTATGTAGGTACACCTTCATTCGAGGAGCTGGAGCCTGCCTCCCCACCCCCTCAGTGGCTGCACTGAATGAGTTATTTCCAAATTGTCGATGATGGAAAAGAAAGTCTGTAGGGGAAAAATCTGGCCATCACTGCCTCGGCTAGGTGACTGAAGCTGGCATCCATGACATGGCGTTCACAGCACGTACCTTTGATGTGACGTCATGACATTGACACTTCACCTCTGTTGTCTTCCACCCCCAAATCCATAACCCCCGTCTACTCGGGGGAAGAACATTAGACAACAGTTTTGTCCTCAAAGGGGGACATTCTACAGAATAGCTGAGCAGCACTCCTCAGAGCTGTCATGTCAAAGTCATCCAAAACAAGGACAGGCTCAGAAACTGTCACCGACCGGAGCAGGTTAGGGAGACAGGATGGACCGGCAGGTTCTGCAGAGTGTGCAGTTTCGTTGATAGTAACGTGCCATTCTTGGTTCCTTAGCTGTGACGAGTGGATCATGGCAATGGAAGGTGGTAGCATCGGGGAAACTGAGTAAAGAGTACATGGGAACCCCCGTGCTCTCTTTGTAACTTTTCTGTTAAAGAAAGAGCAGCCCCCAACACAGACTAGTTGCATTTGGTGACTTTATATATCCAAGTCATTTTCGGCATAATGCAAAGAAAAGTCATCGCAGCGCCGAGCGGTTGCCCAACCCCTTTGGTGCCTGTCGCCGCGTCATTGCAGTACATCTGAGGAGCCGACGGTCGGGGCGCTTGCTTTTACTTCATTCTCTGTAGGACCTGCCGGGCCACCTGAGGGGCACCGTTGTTATTTGGATGTTACAGTTCTTGGAACTTTATTTGTGTGAAATGACACTCAGTGGTGCTTTGCAGGGTCCCCATGGCTGAGTTCGGGGAACTTGGGCCAAATCATCTTCCTTTAGGACTCCAGCCCTTTGCCAACAGTTGCCTCTGACTCTGGAAAGAGGGGGGATGTTGGTATATTTGGATTTCTTGCCCATCCCCCTTCAGAAAAGTCCTATTGTCCGTTTAAGCGGTTATTTCATATATGCTCCTCTTTCCCAGACGTGGAAATTCTCATTAAGCTCTATGCATATTTTAATTCTTTTGATACAGATATTGCCAAGTTGCCTTCTGATCGTACACTCTGCTCCAGTCTGTATTCCCACCAACTTTGTAAGAAATTCCCATTTTCCAACCTTTCTCCGTGTCTGCTGGTTACATAAGCAGACAGTTTCCCAGTGGGTGACCTCAACTTTTGTGATGTTGCTACTTTATAGTGGAGGCATTTAAACTTTACAGTATTAGATCAATGCCCTGTAAATAGTGGATATCCCATAACAATGTTTATGACAACAGATTGTTTTCAAAAGGTACGTATGTAGGTCTTCTGTGATATCTTCTCTGGTATATAGGCACCAATCCAAAATCAGTTTCCAGAAAAAAACATTTTAATCATCTCTCACCATAGGTGGGAACAGGTTTTACGAATTAATCAAACAGCATGGTTTGCAGAGTTTCCTGGATGATCAGTTTTCAGAGAAGGGAAATTTAATGAAATGTATTTAATTTGGGACCAGACATCTCAGCATCTCCTAAGCCCCTGGTCTGTGTGCTGGTTCAGCCACGATTGGGCTCTAGATGAACATAAACCCTGATTGTAGGGACTTTTTTCCCCATTGCACCTTCCATTTGTTTCAGTATCTTCACCCTAAAAATAATGACACTGTAGCCTAGCATGTACAAAGTTAGAAAAATCCACAAGACTATTTAATCATCTGGGTCTAAAAATTTATTTCTTGCATGGCTTCAAAGTTTGCCGAGTCAAAACATTTCAAGAAAGTGTCTGTTGCTCTCATTTAAAATTTTTTTTTTAGTAAAAGTATTCTGGGCATTTAAACGTATCATTTAGTTCTTTATATTTCTTTTTGCTCCTTCTGAGCAATTTAGTGGGAAAACAACAACCACCAAAAACAACAAAACTGCCTCTTGAAAGATTTGGCCTTTCAGATATTGAGGGTCTTCAGTGAAACCGGCTGACTTTAGTGCTGACTCAGCAAAAGGTTTTCTTTTTTTTTACCCTGCCTACTTTCCTGTTCATGTGCTTTGAGCTTATTCTATAAAACTTTTTAAATGCCTATGTAGCAGAGTAATACCACCAAGGATATAGAAAGTGTAGAGTGGTCAGTATGCATTTGAATTAATGAAGTCATCAGGTTCCTCAGCAGGTAACTAAGCTTTGGCCCTAAAGATGAACTGGTGATGGCGATGGGGGGTGGCACTGGGGGTGGGCAGGGAAGGTGAGGTGTGTAGGGAGCTCATCCTTTTAAACAATTAGACGATTAGAAAGCCCTCAGAATGGTAAGCTTGTTAATTCCCCCACCAAAATGCTGAATTTGCACACAGCAAGGAATTCGTTGCTTGGGTGGCATCCAGTAGTTTTTTTTTTAACTTATAAGACATCTTTCATTCCAGTTATTCAGACTAATGTGCATTTAATAGTTGCCAGAAAAACTTCAGAGCCACAAAAAAATCAGTGTTAACTTGTGTTGAAGGAGTTTAATTGTTAGATTGTTGTGTCACTGCATGTTTTCATTCAGTGAAGCACAAAGAGAAGGACTGTTAGGGTTTAGATTAGTTGCATCATTATTACGTTCCTTATATTTGCTTGTAAGCAACAGACTTGATGGAAACTATAAATAGTTTTTTAAGTGCTCCTCATGTTCAATACATGTAGTTGTGTAAGGTTAATTAAAAAGGGTGCGATAGCCTTGGCGGGTGGCTCAGTTGGTTGGGGCATTGCCCTGCACACCAAAAGTTTGCAGGCTCGATTCTGGGTCAGGGTGCATACCTAGGTTGCAGGTTTGATCCCTGGTCAGACCACATGCAGAAGGGACCTGTCAATGTTTCTCTCTCTCTGTAACTTAGTAAAACATAACTTCGGTGAGGGTTAAAAAATATATATAGATCAAAAGGGTGAGGTATTAGGTATTTTGAAAGAGTATGCTTAAGCTGCAGCTTTTTGCTTAATTTTTTTTTTTTAATATACCTTTATTAATTTCAGAGGGAGGAAAGGAGAGGGAGAGAGAGAGATAGAAACATCAATGATGAGAGAGTCATTGATGGAGCCCGCAACCCGGGCATGTGCCCTGACCGGGAGTCGAACCCTGATCGCCTGGATCCTAGGTCAAGGCTCAACCACTGAGCCACGCCCGGCCGGCCGCTTAGAGTAATTTTTTAAAAAAGACTGTTAACTTTTTAAAAATCATGAAGCTGTATTGTGCTCAATATGGAGACAGAAGCGCTAAATTAATGTGATAAAATGGATGTGATACTGAATGACAGGATTTTCTAATAAGTACTTGCAAATATAAACTTAATTTTGTTAAAAAATTGGAGGAGACAGATAATCGAAAAGGCTTAAGATTGTGGGGGAGGGGGTCACTCATATAACAAACAAACAAACAAACAATGCTCATCTATACTGTGGCTTTAAAAACCCATTAGTTGGCTGTAATTTTATTTGCATATCGAAGTATATTATCTGTTGACTTGCATTATATTTCCTGAGCTGGCCTCAGAATAGGTTTGATCTCAGCATTTGCCTTCAGCCTGCTGTCCATTGTACATTGCATTCTCCGTTAATCCCGCATTGTTTTATTTAAATGGAAACCCGTCCCTGTTATCTTTGAGCATGTATGTCCTAGGCATATCGCACGAGTATTGTGCCCGGTCGTGGAATTTTATTTTGTTTTCACATTCACGTTGTAAGTTGAATGTTTAAACAGCTGGGCTGATGATATCTGTTTCACCCAGGTGCTGCGTAAAACTCACGGCTGGGAGAGCCACGTGGTGTGACCTTCCCCCCTCTGAGCTCTTGGGGTTCCTGGTTTGTCCTCTAATAGCAGAAGTGTTAGGTTCTCTTCAGATGTACTACCTGTGAATGTCTGTTGCTCACTACTGAGATGACGAATAACGGAGAGGCTCTGTGTCCCCCGATTGTCATGGTTAGAAAGTTGAAGTGTTGGTGGACTCAGTGGGAGCCTGGGGTCCTGGCCAATTTACTTCCTGTTCCATTGGTTCTCCAAATAGCCAGCAGAGGACCTGGCAGGTTCCCCATGAGAGCCCCTTAGATATTGCTGGGGGGGTGTCTGCTTGGTGGGGTTGGCCTGCATTCCGTGTCATACCCCTCCCCTTCCCAGAGATGGGGGTGGGGATGGATCGCCGTGTTTGAAATATGAAAGAACTGTCGGGAATGCATGAAATCAACAATGTACAACGTGAGAACAGCAGGCAGGGTGGTGTTGGCAGTGGTGTAAAATAGGCAAATTTTTCATCTCAACAGAAAATGAAAACCTACCACTGCTGTGTCTAAGCTTCTCATTACACTAAATGGTTCTGGTTTTTATAGATTAAAAAGAGGAGGTGTTAAGAAATAGAGGTGTAATATAATTAGGTTGGACAGTGGAATTTATCATCCATAAGAGATTTGAGGAAGATAGAATGGGGGGAGGATCGGTTTACTCAGCAGTGAATTAGGTTGGTCAAGAGGTAGTCTCAGGTAATATTAATAAAAGATGAGCATTTGAACAAATGATGTGGTGGCCAGTAATTCCCACTTTCAGTGTGCACCAGACCTCACTAGGAAGTTTCTGTCCAGATGGGAGGAGCACTTGGAGATACTAAGGAAAGCAGTAGGGCTGACCAGGGGATCTGTGTGTTACTTCTGGAGAGCTGGGAATGTGTAACTTGGAGAACATCAAAAGGTCAGCATGCCAGCCATTAGCTGGGAGGGATTTGGGTCTAATGGGTAGAAGTTATAGAAAGAAAGATTTGGGCTTAAAGATCTCTCTGAGAGAACAGCATCAAGTCCTGTGCCAGACACATAACGGGAGCTGGGTAAATGTTCAGGTTGATAGGTGACGTGAGCTACCCCTGGGGATGCTGGTCAGGGCTAGACAGCCAGCTGCCAAGATCCTTTGAAGAGACTTAATTTTTGCAGGGAGAGTTTCAAGGTAATCCCTGCCAAACTCTTGAACGTTAAGTCTGTTGAGTTGCAAGGACATCACGGGATATCACTCCGTACACAGTGTTTGTCACTGTAAGCGCACGGTGTAGGTTGGAGACAGGCATTAAGGAAAATATGCATGGTTACTCGGAAACGAAAGGTCGGGTTCTTCTCTCGAAATCGCTAAGTCCGGATTTCAGGACTGTGGTGGGATTAATTCAGTTACTCTTCACTCTGTGTCGTCCAGCTTTTTGATCCATGCCCTGTAATTACCTCCCTTGTTTTAGTGACACTTCTCTGCATTTCCTCCCTGCAAATGAAATGATCGCTGCAGTGTTTTGCCAAGCAGAAGATCATTCCCAAAAGCGGCCCGTCAAATCACCTACACCTTCGCCCTATTGCCTGTCCACCGAATTCAGGAGAGCAACGCCCGCCCCTTGTATTTGTCTCCACGGGAGAGCCGGACTGGTGTCCTTGTTCCGTGGAATCACATGCTTTCGGCCAGAATCTCTGATCAGATTCTTAACCTTTTGTTGTTGTTGTTTTGCACGAGGTCCATGTCGCATTATTTGTTTTAAACCGTCTTTGAGACTCTGCCCTCCGTGTGAAGGTTGCAGAAAGAGTGCGAGAATCCTCAAATTCCACATTAATTGCTAACTTCTGATTCGTAAGTCATCTGGAGAAAACATCCCTAAGCCATTTAGACAAATTTTTGTAATCTTTATTTTTTTAGATTGAGTTGCTTAATCACAATAGTCCAAGCTGAGACATGTTCATTCTGTTTATCTACTTTTAAATGGAAAGTTTTGGTCAAAGTCTGTTTACCAGCTTGCTTGTTCCACCCATGTCTCTCTGACACACTTAGTACCCCTCACCCAACACACACACACGCCCCATCTGGTTTGGCAAAAATAAAAGTGAATGGTAAAAAACTGTTTAGAGGAGAAAACTGGAGAAAGAGCTCTAAGCTTTCTCTCCCTCCTTCCTTCTCCCGCCTCTTCATCTCTCTTCCTTCTGCAACTGTGGGACTTCTGAGTGAAATAACTTTTTAAAGCAACTATAAGGAGAGCAGAGTTGCTTAGCACTGTGCCTGGCCCCGCAGAAAATCAGTGCATTTTAATTTCTCCTTAATTGTATAGTTTTGTTTCTGCACATGCTGCCACCAGTTTGGCCTTTGTAAATACGGGTTTGCATTGCAAGGTGTCTTTTTTATACTTTATATTCTGCAGTTTCTACTCTATTTAAGATCGGTGAAAACCAGGCCTGCGATCTTGGCCCCTGCGCCTTGAACGGAACCTGCCTACGGGTGATATTTATCAATGATTCCCCTTAGCGCAGTGCGGATTGTGAAAATAGTGCAAAGACATTTTCTTCTACTTGTTCAGGGTTGCCAGAGTAATTGGCTGCCCTCCTCCCCTTCTCTGTCCCCAGACCAGGGAGGGGTGGAGGGGGAGGGAGAAGCCCTGCTCCGTGTCCCTCGCCTCTGAAGATACTTGAGCGGCTTCGCAGCACTGGTGCTCCTGGCCTTCCCGCTCCTTCCCCGTCTGTGTGCCAAGTCCCTGCTGTACCTCTGGGCATCACAGATTTGGACCAGGTCGTCCCTGAAGCCCGAGAGACCCGTCTCGCTACTCCGAGTGGAAAAGTGATCAATTCCAGGCTGTTGACTCCAAGGCACCAAATACTGTCAGAGGACGAAACATTTTGCAGCTGCCATAGAAAATGCAAATGCGCATAAGGTGGTGCTGGCCAGAGTTGCGCCCGCTTTGTCTGGCTCCCTGTTCCTTTGAAAAGAAGCCTCCCTCTGCTCCTTGCTGAAAAGAAGCCTCCTCTATACACTGACTGCACAGCAGAGCACTTGAAAGGTGGCGCGCTCGGCCCCGCCTGCCCTGGTCACACGGGGAAAGTTTCCCCCGCAGGCCGGCCAGCACGGTCGATTGTGTTCATTCTCGAGCAGATACTTAATCCGCGCTCACATCCCCTGGCAGTCACTCATTAGCCCCCCCCCTTCTTCTTTGATGAGAACAAAGCCCGTCTCCTCCCTGTTCTGCATCTCGCTGCTTTCCCTCTCCCAGGAAGTCTCGCTGTCTCACTTCCATCCCCGACGGCGAAAGTCACCCAAATGTTATCCTCCCCTACCTGCGATGACGATCTCGAGCCTTTGTACTTTGAAATCTGTGTGCAGAACTCACAGATACACGGTGCCCCAGGCCCTGGGCTCTGCGGAAGGCACCCTGGCACCCTGGCGATGATTCCGAGGCCCGACTGGCTAAGCAGCCCTCACTCAGCAGCTCCTCCTCCCAGCTCTTTAAGGGGCCGTTCTTGAGAAAGGAAGGATTGGACATATGGTAACGCCAGTGGAATTTTATTCTTATGAAAGCCCTTTGAAGTTGCCTCTTTCTAACACCACCCCCTCTTACCCTCACCTCTTAGATGTGGCATATTCTGTCATCAGGATTGTGGAAGTCAGAGGAAAACCAACCTGAATTTCTGGGAAATATCTCTTTGATGCAGAGTCGAACAAAAATCCATTTCTGCCCATTATTCTAGACTTCTAAGAAATAAACTGTGAATGTAAGCTCCTTAGCACTATAGGATTATAAAGAATTTTAAATGTATTTCGTTTCCCCTGCTTTGGACCCTAACCCATGATGGATTTGGGGTGGAAGACAGAAAGCCAAGCATTTATTGAACACTTAGTATGCGCTAGGCTTGGTTTCACAGACACCATAGAAGCAGTGTTTTAATTCTTATAAGAGTGTGATGAGACTGATTTTATCACGTTTTACGTTTGAGAGAACTGAGGCGAAGAGCGGTCGTCCTGTGCCTGCAGTGGCAGGTCACAGGGCTCAAAAATGGCTAAGCTGAGACCTGAGCCAGCGTGGTCTCACAGTTCAGACTCCAGAAACAGCTCTTCCCACCATAATTTGGCACCTTGTGGTCACCGTATTCTGTGGAAATATTTATTCTCCGGTATCTAATAGCCGAAGAGGTGAGTCTGGAGAAGGAAGGATGGCATGTCACTTTGTAAAAGGCAGGTTTTGTAGCGTAATAGAAGCGAGACCACTTAGGAGGGGCTGCAGCAGATCAGGCCCGTGGAAATGAAGGTCTGAAACGGGATGGAGAGGAGGGACCAAAGACCATTGCGGGGAGACCTTGGGTCTTGGCGGGGGAGGGGTGCAGAGGGTCACCCTGTGTGTGTGTGTGTGTGTGTGTGTGTACATGCATAGAAGGCTCACTTCTGTTTTAGACAATATAGAAAAGTAAATGTGGAGGGGGAAGAATCATAACATTTTCTCAAACTTGTGATTTGAGTTGTAAGATTTTGGAAATTATTTATACTGAATAATAAAAAGAAATTCAGAGCTTACAGTCTTAAAGAGCTTGCCTTGTCTGTGAATTTCACTCTTAGAGTTAATTAGGGTTTTGGGGTTTTTTCTCTCTAGGCCTGCTTACATACTTTGTCATTCTTGGGAATCGATGGCTGTACTTCGGCTATCTTTCTAATCATTTCTATGTGTAGTTTTTATTTATTTATCAATATATCCGTAGGGAGAACTGACAAGGACTTAACCAGCTTTTGAGTTTGAGTGTGCTTTGTGGTCATTGTTGTTAAAGTAATATATTTTGTTAGCATTCTTTTAAAAAACCCTCTAACCGTGGGCTGGAACCTGCCATATGTACATGCTCAGTATTTGTGAAATAAAAATGAATAAATGTAAATAGCATCCTTTATTTGCTGTTGAAGTCACAAAATGGATTAAAGACACAAACGTTTGTTAGGGAGTAAGTGGTGAAGATTCCAGAAAATGCCCGTCTCAGTCTAGTTCTGGTTGACCTAAGTGTATGAAAACTCAGCTCTTAGTAACCATCAGAGTGGTGCCCTGAAATTGTGTATCTGCTGTGCTGAGACATAGATTGGAGGAATGCTGAGCACCCCTGGCCGTTTGGGTTTGTATGTGCCAGGTTGAATGGATTACTTGGGTGGCAGAATGCAGCATGGGAGGCTGTTTGCAGGAATCGAAAACGGTGTAGGAATGATTACTGCATTTGAGAGAATCAACCGAAATGAACATGCTAGACCATTGAGCTGTTTTGCAATTAGTCTTGGAATTTTGGTTTTAACAAAGTCTCTAAGTCAGCATTAAGGGGACAAAGGGTGGGGTATCAGAATCACTTAGAGGGGCTTTTAAAAAATTATAAAGGATGTTGATGGAGGAGAAAGCTGTGTATATTGGGCGGACTCCCACTTAATTTGTTGTGAACCTAATACTTGTTAAAAATAAAGTCTATTGTTTTCTTTTAAAATTTTTATTAATTTTAAATTTACATATATATTCATATATATATGTACTTATCATAGATATAGTCAGATACTAAATCACTGCTTTACTTGAGCCACGGCTATTGTGGTGGAGGGGTATTTGCCCCTCTCCATAGTACATAACTGGAAAACCAGGTTGAGAGTTACTGTCTTATAGTGTAGAATGTTGAAGGAGAAAATAACCTAAAATTACTCTGTCTAGTGTTCCCCAAATGTATACTATAGGCAACAGTTTCCAGAGATGTTAAGACTTTACTTTTGGGTATATGTGAAATTTTCCATGGTCAATAAGTTTGGGAAATGAAGCTCATTAACTTCTTCGTAGTGAGCTAATTCAGATGTTCCCCACACTTTATTAAAGACACCTTTTTTGGGGCCACACTTATCAACATACTCCAAGGAAGGCCAATTTGGGAAACAGTAATCTAAAATAAGGGTATTTCAAAGCATCAGTTTCCACTCACTAGTGGGTTGTGAAGTCAATTCAGGGGTTGCAACCGTCTTTTTTTCCTTATGCGAACTCGGTCATGATGAAACATCTATTTCTCACTATAGATGATGGCCCCCCAAGTTTTGGAGAACACTGGCCTGTTGTAATTCAGCTCCTCCATTTTATTACCGGAAAAAACTGAACCGGGGCTCGAGATCACATGGGGCGTTTGTGCTGTGGAATCTGAGCCTACACTCTGTCACCTACACAGTTGCTCCGCCCAATTCATAAATCATCCTAATAATTAAAAAGCAGCACTGGTGGAAACAATGAATGGATAAACAAAATCTGGTTTATATGTACCATGGAATAATATTCAGCCTTATAAAAAGGAGTGAAATTCTGATCCATGGATGAGCCTTGAAGACATTATGCTAAATGACATAAGCCAGATAGAAAAGGGACGGGTGTTCTGTGATTCCACTTACCATGAGGTTCCTCCAATAGGCAAACTCATAGAGACAGAAAGTCGGCTAAAGGTTACCGGGGTCTGAGAAGTGGGAGTTAGTGTTTATTTAATGGGTACAGAGTTTCTGTTTGGAATGATGAAAAAGCTCTGGAAATAGTGGTGATGGGTTGCCCAACATATGAATGTACCCAGTGCCACTGAACTGTGCACCTAAAAAATGGCCCAAATGGCAAACTTAGGTTATGTGCATTTTATTACATAATTAAATAAAATCCAGCCACTGAAGAAAAGTAATAATAATAAAAGCAACAGTGTCTCTTTTATATTTATTTATAACACATCGTTTCATTTATATTTCTGTATATATTTCTGTATATATTTCTGTATTTATAACTGTTTCTTTTAGACACACCTTGTTTTATGTTCTAACATCCATTCATTTCTTTGGACCTTCCCTTATGAGGGCTGGGCCCAGACACTGAGGATTCTGAGGCTGTAAGACGGGCTCCCTGCTCTTAGGGATCCTTGGAGCAGAGTGTGGCCTTAATTCCAGAATCCCTGGCAGGCGACGACTGCCGGCATTTCCACAGGTGATGCATTCTAAGGCAGCGAGTGACACTTAGCATATGACCTTTTTCTGTGCTAATAGCTCTGATTTTCCAACATTTGCAGCATTTGGATAAACCAACAACTTGCTTTTCTGAAAGGCCAAGGAGAAACATATTTCATGGTTTTTCTCTTGGTTTCACCCTTTCATCAGTTGGTCTTTAGCCCTGACCTGGAGACAAATAGCCTTTTCTCGCTTTACTCTCCCCTTTCTTCACAAGGCTGCCAGGCTCGGTGTAAATAGCAATTTAAGTGAAATGCTACCACCCACAAGGTGGTTAGAGTGGTTCCCTCTGTCTCCACTCTCTGCCGTTGCTTCACATGTTTGGGTATGAGAATCGGGAATCTGGGCAACCAGAAATGAGGGCAGGGGTGGCTGGATGGCAGAAAATGGGTGTGTGTTTCTTCCTTGGAGCTGACAGAGGTTTTTGAAACTCCCAATGCAAGGCGATTTCTGCTTATAAAAGTTGCAGCCGATGGGAGCTGTCCGATGGCTGTTTGAGAACTATGGAGGTTTCTTACTGTCAGGCAGGCACCCTTTTGCTTCCAGTCCCCCCACAAGTATTGACACCCAACAGGTCTGTGCTTGCAGCTACCCTGCTGGCATCTCTGTGGGCCTTGAGTCGGCATCTACAATAAAGGAAACCAGGAGAAAGGCCTCAGACTCGACCAGGGAAGCTATTTAATTTGGTTTACTGGGAGCTAAGGAAGTGCTTCGAAATAGTTTATTTTTATGTTACATTGAACTTCGCCATGAATGAGGGGGAGGTAGGATGGCTGGTAAAATCTTCCTGGTTTGGGCAACGTAACATAACACTGACCTCAAAATTTTTAGCATAACCTTGGGAGTTTGCAGTCTAACTTGAGCACTGTTACATTTGAGGCTGGGTAATTCTTCGTTGGGAGGAAACTGTCCTTTGCATTGTAGGATGCTTAGCAACATCCCCGGGCTCCACCTCCCACAGGCCAACAGCATCCCTAAACCAGTGATGACCAAAAATGTCTCCGGACATTGTCAGATGTTTCGTGAAGGGGCAGAATTGCCCCTGACTGAGAACGATGGGCGGGCTCCAAAGGCCTTCTGCTGTGTTCTGAGTTTTGTCAATAGTTATTCTGGAAATAATGGGAAAGGCTTGGGTTTTTCTTTGTGTGTGTGTGTGTTTGAGTCCTGCTTTATTAGTACAAAACTCAGATCTTTCAAGTGTGTGTAGAGTCATCGACTGGGGGAGATGAAGACCTAAGCATTGGCGTCCGAGCGACTCCATCACAGGTGGGAGAGGCCTGTTCCGTGGCCGCCGCTCAGTTAGGATTTGGGGTGCAGTGTGTCTGTCGGAGGTTTGCATTATGGTGAAGGTCTGGGGCCTCTTCATTTCTTCTGCTGCGCTGCTTCTCCCCGACGCCACGTTGGGGCTCTGCATGGTCCCCGAGAGGACAGGAACCAGCAAGCTGAAGTGGTCGGGGCCCTGCATCAGCAGCACCCGTGTGTTCTTGTCCCCTTTTCCCGTCTGTGCCAGTCACGTGGCCGAGTGATGTGCGCAAGTTCTTTAATTCCCCTCCTGTATCTTTCTCTCCCACATCTAAATGGAGGGTGAGATCTTTCCTTCATCTCCTTAAACGGCCACGATGTGGCCAGTTCATCTGTTGAGCTTACCGCGTGGCGTGGTGCCAGTTGTTTGAGATCATGGAATTCTTGTGGTTTGAATATCTGTTCCAAAGCCCAGATGGGCTTCCAAGTTCCATTTTCTAAAAAGCAAAACATCTGTTTTCTTCCCGCAGGCCTAGAGTAACTAGAATGTTTCTTTCTTCACTCCTCCGGTATTGCTGGAGCTCCCGTGCGCCATGCTTTGTGTAGGTCGCTTGGGACATTTAGACGACCGAGCCAGGTTTCCTGTCACACTCTTGTTAGAAAGATAGCCTTATACATTACGCGTTCAGAATTGTTTTCTGTCACCTTTACCAAATGCTGTGGTTTAAGCGTCCGGCCTATTTAGAAGCTCTCCGTAAGTGCTGAAGAACTGGAAGGTGGTGATGACCAGTTGGGAAGGCGCCAGCGTGCTGCGTGAGGGAGCACCGTCCGGGAGTCTGCACACCTGGGTGTTTCTGTTGACGCTGGCCCTGGTTAGCTGTGTGCCCTTGCCCAGGTCACTGCCCCCTCCTGAGTCTCATCCCTAGGGTTTTAAAATGAGGCTTGTGGACTCGATCATCTCGGACATCCCTCCTGACTCCTGCAGTCAATGCTTATTGTGATAATTATTACGTTGTAATTATTAAATACTATAATATGTTTAGAGTGACAAACCTGACAATTTGCCAGTCATTGTGCGGGAATTTATTGTAAGTGTTTGTGCCTGGTGGGGAGGCTTGGGTGACTCTGGTAAGATCAGAGCACCCCATTTAAGGGGTAAAACAGGAGTCTGAAAGATTGAACCAGATGTCTTGCCCTGAAGCTCCGTAAGAAAGATACCACCTCTAAACAGACCCATCAACTTCAGGGGGCTTCTTTCCACAGGCCTTTTTGGGGGTAGAGGTGTCTTTTGCCAGTATCTTTCTATCCGTCTACAGAATTATATAAACTCATTAGGTCAAGGTTACCCATTGCTTCCACCTGAGGCTGTAGGTAAGTTTGCTGTACAGTTTAAACCTTGTGACACGTGTCACTTGTGAACCATCCGCAGCGTCCCAGGGCTGGTAACTTCAGAGATGGCTGTAGCCACACCCATGTCAAGGGATGCCCAGTCAGGGACACGATCTGTAGTCACGCACGTGTCATATATAGGGGGAGAAATACTCAGATCATTCTTCTCGCTTTCTTCAAGAAACTTAGCCAGTTTGCTAATATTTCAGCTGCGGTCTTGCAGGTAAATCTCACCTTCGCCGGGGAGACATCACGTGTCTCTCGCGGCGCCTCAGAATGAATTTTCCTGAATCACCTGGATGAAAGTTGGCAGCTGTTCCCCAACAGTGTGGTCCTAGGTGAGCACGTGCTCTTTCTCTTACAGGATTGTAATCAGCTAGAGCGTGATTGCGTTTAATCGCCTGCAAAGACCCACGCCCGGGTCAGGCTGTGCACGCCTGCGCGGCAGGCACCTGGTACGTTCCGGCGGAGTGAATGGCTGGATCGCAGTGTCAGATGCTGGGAAGCCCTCAGTAAATAGTGGTAGAATTGGACCGAATCGTAAGTGCTTCAATATTTCACAGGTCTCTAGTCGTTGCTGCTTAATGTCATTTACTGTGGATTAGAAAACAAGATGAAACTGTGTACGCACTAACCAACATGAGTGCTGGCCGGTGAGCTTGAGTACCACGGAGCTTTTAGCTGTTTGATAGCTGTGAGTCTTTTTTTTTTTTTTTTTTTTTTAGCAGTGTTTACTGTTTCAGCCCATTATGTACACTAATATAAAAATTTAATTAGACCCTTTCTTTTTAATTAATTATTACAGCCCTGTTTGTTTGCTCTCTTGACAGAGCCTACATTATGAGAACACGAGAGATCAATTTTTTTATCACAAAATTCATTACTTTTGACTGAAGCCCAGTGTGTCTGTGAGTGTGCGCACCACCGCTCCTGGTGGCTTCTCGGCGGCCGGGGGATTGTGGGTTGTGAGATGGGCTGGTGTTCAAGGAGCCTCGGAGAAAGGATCCTTTTGAGCCAAGAGAGCAGCACAGGAAACAAAGATAAAATTCTGTACAACTCTGGAGACTGAAAACGTACACGCGTCTTAGTCGTTCTTCATTGTTTAATTTTTTTATCAGTATCTAGAGAGTTGGAGTTAGGCATAGTATCTGCATAGGGTCCTGGCTCAGGAAAGGTGCTTTCTTCGGCAGCACCTAGGAAAGCTGCCTGGCACCTGATAGGTGCTCCATGAGTATTTGTTGAGTGAGAATCCATTGGATAAATAGCTTGTTTTGCTTTCCTATCACTGATTATAGTGTTTTCTGGATTAAAGGCTCTCAGTGATCATGCTTCTAGTCTCCACAAATAATGTTTGTATGTGGATGCTTTGCAGTGTTGGGAGATACTCGCACACCTGTCTTCAAGAGCTGCGGCTACGATGCCTACTTGGCAGGACAGGGGGCTGGATTGGTTCCCAAGAGGCACAGGTAACGCCCAGTGCAGTCCAAGCAGCCCCCAAGGACAGAGCTTGAGCTTGGGAGTCACACACACACACCTGTCAAAGAGCCACCTGCCACTAGGTCTGTGACATTGGGGCAAGGAGCATAACCTCTCCTTTGGTCCGTTCACTGATCTTGTAAATCTGGGCAGGTCACGCCTGTCATCCAGAGTGCGTGGGAGTATTAAACACAGTAGCCGGTGATGGCCCATACACTGAGCTCTGTGCAGTAGGTGTATCCATTTACAGTTCCTTTACCTCTAGCGGCGTGTCGCTTTTATGATACGGTGGTTCTTCACTCTCCTCCGTACTGAATGGTTTGCCTGTTACTCTTGAATGAAAAGGGGAAGATGGGAGAAAGGGCCCCAGTAGCTTCCGTTGGTTGGTGCTTTAAGGAATCTTTGATATGGTGCCAAGTTGGCGGCTAAAGCATGAGTGCAGGAAAGGCTCATCCAGTGTGCTGGTGTGTGTGTGCGTGTGCCGGTGAGTGTTGGTGTGAAGAAGGGCTTCAGGAGCAGGACTGTCCAGTGGAACTTTCTCTCACGGTGGAAAATGGTCCCTGTCTGTGCTGTCCAGCGCACGGCCACTAACCACATGTGGCTATGGAGCCCTTGAGATGTGGCCAGTTTGACTGAGGAGCTGGAGTTCAATTCCATTTCATTTTAATTTGAATGTAAGCAAACGGCTAGCACTTTGGACAGCAGGGCTCTAGGGCCTGGCGATGGTTCCAGGGCAGTAGCAGCCTGTATTTCCCGGGAGCTGTGAGTTGTGCAGAATCTCAAACATCACCCCAGATCCGCTGGGCCAGAACCAGCCTTTTAACAAGATCCCCAGGTGGTTTGTGTGCACGTGGAGATTAAGAAACACTGGGCTCCCTCAGCTGATGTTGCTCAGTGGTCGAGCATCTACCCCATGCACCAAGAGGTTACCAGTTGGATTCCCAGTCAGGGCAATCCGCCCAGGTTTTAGGCTCGACCACCGGTGGGAGATGTGCAGGAGGTGACCGGTTGATGTTTCTCTCTCATTGATGTTTCTGTCTTTCTCTCCCTCTCCCATCCTCTCTCTCTAAAATCAGTAAACACATTCGGAAAAAAAGAAACACTGGGCCGGCATTTGAGCTGTTGGGTTCTCTCCGTGGACTTCCGTGCAGCGGCGGTGCTGGTGTGGGATGGAACCTCGGCTCACACACCCTGCTGTGGTTTTCAGGAGACCACACGTGCGGGTCTCTGTGCACCCCTGTGGTTAAGACAGAAAAAGTCATGTAGCTTTTTCGCTCAGGAGTAAATGCTGTTTCACTTATTCTTCCTCATAAATTTCTTAATCTCTATATTCCCGTGTTTTCTCCCCAAAAGGTTGCTCTCCTTTTATCTTCCCACTCATCCCACTATAACTTTGTTTTTCCTTCCCTACTCCTTTGCCTCGCACTGGTAAAGATGTGGGTGCGCGCGCACACACACACACACTCACACACTCTCACACACACTCACACACTCAGACCACGTCGGTAGCTCAGGTTGTGGTTATCTTAATGCTTCCACTCTGGCTAGTGATAAATATTTCAGAAGCGTAAAGAGCGTTTTCTCTTCACGTGAAGTTAGAGAAACATCCCCCCTCTCTCTGAAAGTATTAATAACTTCTCTTCTGTAATGGTGCTTATCTAACCAACTGAAACAACAGAAACCTTCCCAGTTTCTCTGACATCCGCCGGTTGATCGCCTTGGCTAATGTGGGTGCTGCTCGGGCCTTGCTGATGGTAGTTAGCCGGCGCTGGGGATTTGGCCCTGTGTTTATTTCCATGGAGACTTTTCATTCTGTCCTCTTTTAAGCCTTGAATGGCTCACAGACATCATGCAATGAATCTCTGTACCAGATGTTGTCGATAGTGAGTTGCAAACCGTTTTGGTCTGCATCTGGGGGTCTGCCAAGGAAACTGAGGTGTAGGGTGCTAAAAGGGACACTACACTAAGGTTCTGGGCCCCTAAAGTGCATCCCTAAAACAAACCCAAGGTCACAGTGCCAGTGAAGGCTGGAGCCAAGATCTGACCCCTGGCAGTGCAGTCCCAGAGTGTGCAGGGGTCTGCGTGTCTCAGCACCATGCACCTGCCTTGGCTCTCTCCCAGGAGCGGGCTCACCCAAGTAGTCACGGTGCTCTCGCTCCTACTGGTTGTCGCTGCCATTGCTTCAGGTCTCGTCCTTCGGGTCTTTTCTCAGATGTCATCTTCCCCAGCTGCTCCATGGAGAATAGTATGCACACATATGCACACACATGCACACACGCTTGCATGCATACACACACACTGGCGTCATTCTTTATTCCTGTTGCCCTCCTTTATCTTTCTGCTCAGCCCTACGATCACCTGTGTCATACATATTTATTTGTGTGCGTCTCCCTTGGGAGCAGGAACTTCGTATTGTTCCCTGCTGTAGCCTACAGGTCTAGAGCACTGCCCAGCCCATGATAGCACTAGGTAAACATTTTTGACTGAACCGGCAAGGGAATGAATGAGTGAATGAATGGCTCTAACCTGGATGGCTGCTGTCACCTCCCACCGGTCTCTTTCTTGAGTCTTTCCTGGTGTGTTCCCGTGGCGGCCTGAGGGATCTCTCTGTAACTCCTTCCTGCCCTGACGGTCCTTCCAGAGGTTCCTGTTTCTATGGCCCCTGACTGTCTCAGTCCCCTCCTCCTCAGCCTTACTGCATTTCCTTCACTTTTTGACCACACCACACCTCTTCTCTCCCCTTCCCTCCTCCACCCCTGCAGGCCAGGGCAGGGTCCTTGTGAGGGCAGGACCGTGCTCCCCTTCCCCACCCCCACACCCTTTTCAGGCTCAGCTCAGCGCCCAGCCCCAGTAGGCACTTAAATAGCTATGTATTGGAGGGGGAATGAAGCCACGTAATTCTGTGGGTAAATCCACACTGAATTTGTTGGAAGCAAGTCTCACTTCTCTAGAATTAAGTGTTTCTTTGGCATCATGAGGTCTTACTGTTCACACTGTGAGATTTAAAGGCAGAATGCTTCCTGCTAATTATTAGCATTTGCCCTGTAAGAACAGAGGCACTGCGGGGCCCTGAACCCTGGCACACTGCCCCCTGTCCAGTGGCAAACAATGACCGGAGCGGGGAGCGAGAGCAAAGGCAGCCTAGGCCCTGGCACCCACTAGCCCGCAGATTACCCAAGAGGATTGCCGTTTGGGGGCCAAAAGGGTAGGGTAAAAGGCTTTGCAATGAGGTGACAGGACCTAGAAGCTCCTTGCTTTCTGTCCAGGAAATAATGTGCCGGTTTTCTTCAAGATAGCGAGACAGTCTCGTTTCGGGCCTGGAGTGGTGGATCCGTGTCCTGGGGCTCTTCAAATACTTACAAATAAGTTGATCTGTAGTTGTACTTGTTAGGCTTCTAGTGTTTTTTTTTTAAAAAAAAAAAAAAAAGGAAGAAGAAAGAAAGGAATGGAAAGAAACAAGAACAACTCATAAAAGTTTGCCAAACAAATAAAATTGAATGCAGGATCTGTTAGGAGCTTACAAACCCAGCCTCCCTTGGAAGAGCGTCTCATTTCGCCAGAGCATCTTCACGCCAGGTCTAGAGAGCGAGTGGGCAGTGTGATCAGAACGTAGGTTCTTTATTTTGACCTCTGAGCGGAAGGGTCACTTTCCCCCTGGACCCCAGCTCCCTCCACATAAGATCATTCATAAAAACCCTGCAGGTCCGGTTGGGGCTGAGTTAGAATCAAGCCGGTGTCCTCGCTACCACTGCTGGCGGGTTTTATAGCCGTCATAATTCTCTTAACTCTCTTAACGCTTTCAAGCCCTGCTCACTTCGGACGCTTCCCGGAGGTGTGTTTTGTTTGGCTCTTGGCCCAGGTGCCTCTTATAACCCTAAACCTTCGCCAGTGCCCTCTTCCTCGCACCGTCGGCCTCCCTGGCCTCTCTGAAGTTTTTATTAATGTGAAGTGGCTCCTTGCCAGTAGGGGAGCGAGCTTTCCCGTTCCTCTGGGTATGAGAGAGGCCTACAGGGGACTTGTCTCGCTGCTGACAGTGCCCGAGTCCAACCCGGGGTGATGGTAGGGGGTTAGCTGGCTCGCTGAGGTGTGGGAAAGAGTGCCAGGCTGTCTGAGACTCACCCCTAGGGCCACGGGGGCTGTCCCCCCTCCAGCAAGGGGCGTGGTTGGTGGGTGACTCCGAAGAAAGCATTCGAGGGATTCTTCCTACCACGGAGCCCCAAGTGAGCACGAAGTTTGGGAAGCCTGGGTACCCCGCTTACAGAATGTGCTGCCAAACCTGTGTTTGAACTCCCTTTGTTAAAAATGTATTGTGAACCCACGGGACCGTTTTCTGCCAGGTTTCTGTGAGAATATTCTGAACGAACACTTGACGTGCCAGAGGACACGTCAAAATCTGGAATTTGCCCCCTTAACGGTGAAATCGTCGCCCTCCTCCTGTGCCCCTGACGCCGGCCAGTGTGTTTTTATTTGAAGACGAGGGCTAGTTGGGTTTCAGTTAATTAAACTTGTAATTGTGTTTGATTCCACAGCAGACCTCACGTTTATTTACCTCGCTGATGAGCGCAAAGGGTTGCCCTCTTCGCCTCACTGTCTCCCTGGGCGGCGAGGGGAGTAGAAACCGGCTCAGAACCCGCCAGCCCCGCCTGCTAGTTTGCATTTGCTGTTTGCTTTGGGTGTTATATTGATAGCTGAGCAAAGTGCTGATTTAGGCTTCATCATCTGAACCTTACTCACGAGTTGCTCTGATGTCTAACATTTGAGCCCTTGTGTGTTGGATATAAAACATCGCCTTCTGCGCAGAGAGGACTCGACAGAACAGGCACGAGACCGCTCTCCTTAGAAAGCCCTGCCTGCGAGCTTGGCCCTTGGCTGGCAGTGTCTGGGCCCTTGGGTTTCGAGAGGTTTCCCACCCCTCTCAGCGCTGATAGTAAGAATGGTTCACTGGGCCCGAACCGTTTGTAGAAACAAGGTGATCTGTGGGAGAAATCTGGAATTTGAAAATGCGCCAGGCAGAGAGTACCAGCGTGAGCCGTCCCTTGGTGACAATCTTGTAGACAACACTTCACGTAGCGTCACGACTCACTGCTGGAGGAATGAGGCGTGTCCTGTGTGACTCCACTGGGGAGGATGCCTGGAAGCTCCTGCCTGCTTCCCTCCCGACTTGCGCTCTCTCCCGCCCCCCCACTTGCTCACGGCACCTTGTGTCCTCTTGCGGAGATCAGTCATAGCCGTGAGCACGTCTGCTCTGTGCTGAGTCCTGTGAGTTCTAGTGAGTCACCCCACCTGGGGCTTGTCTTGGGGACCTCGGCACATCTTCCAAACCTGCTGGGCCTCTCGAATTTTTCTCTCGGCATGTCTTTCCCTTCAACCCTGTATCATAGTCGGGAGCCTCGGAATCATCTCTCATTCTTCCTTTATTCCGCCACCCAATCCCGTTGATTTTGCCACAGAAGTCTTTTGACTCCAGCCTTCCTGTAGCCCTCGCTGCGGTCCTGGTCTTGGCACTCACTGCCTGGCCCTGGACTTAATGCAGCGGCTTCCCTGTCCTGTTCTTCTGCCTCGATTCTCCGTACCAGCCTGTCACCTTACTGCAAAACCTAGGTTCAGTTTCTATTACTGATGGAATGATGCACAGATGCTCCCAGGGCGCTGGTTCCGCTTCACCTGGCCATGGTTAGACTTGTGTGGTCAGCTGCACACCCACCTACCTGCTCTGCACAGGCGAGTGTCACCTCTCTGTACATCAGTGTCCTTACCTGTTTACAAGGATAAAAACAATACCCTCTCATAGGATTGGGTCCAGGATTAAATGGCTCCATGTTTGAAATCCTTAGGACAGTGCCTGACACAGAAAAGGTGTTTGTTCAGTAACTGTTCTCTGTGCTTATTTTTCATAGTTATCTCTTGGTAGTCTTCCTTCTGGGCTGCGAGCTGCCCACGGACGTGTCTGGCTGTGGCTCTCTAACAATCAATTGCTGAATGGTTGGATGGATGGGTGGATGGGTGGATGGATGGATGGATGGGTGGGTGGATGGATGGATGGGTGGATGGATGGATGGGAAAGGGAGAGGGGAAGGGAAAGTTGGTTAAGACATAGTTTGTACTCTCAAGAAGAAGTTTATTGGTTAGTTGGGGGATATAAGGGGCACTAATAAATTTAACAGTCCGAGAGAAATATGGGTCAATTCTTGGTTCGCTGTATGTAGGTTTCAGAGAAGGGAGGGATCTGTGTGGGGTGGGAAAGAGGGCAGACCAGAGTGTTGAAGCCAAGTTACCAAACTCATGCTTTGGCACCATTTCAGGCCCCACAGAGAGAGGCAGGGAAGTGTTGGGATTTGGTGTGCTTCTAAGGAACACTCATAAAAGTGAAGTCTTCCTGCGGGACCCTTAGATGCTACCCCTACTGAAGATTGTCTTTCTCTGGGGTGACATATTGAGCTACTTAACGGGGTGTGCTCACTTCCAAGAGCACAATCACTGTATAATGATTCCTGAATGCCTCTCTCCAGGGTGTCTGGATTTCCTTCTGGTTCTCTGAGGCAGAGGGGACTCTTGGTCACAGAGAAATATGTCACTGCCAGTGCTTCCCCCCAGGCCCTAGCCCCCAGAGCATGTCTGAGAACGTGGGCTGGCTATCACCAGGCATGCAGCACTGAGTTGGTAGGAAGGGTGGGGCGTGAGTCACTTGCTGTGCAATGCGGTGCCACTGTGCCAAGTGGAGCCAGTTTTGTCCTGTGAGCTTGCTCAGGAACTGCTGGAGTCCAGACTGCAGAAAGTGGTATCAAAATTGCTGTTCCTGTTTACGTTTTGTTCAGTAGGCACCTGCTAAAGTCGCCGTGGGAAGCTACGTCTTGAAGCTGCGTCCCAGCCCTGGGATTGTGGTTTGTTGTGCAGGTTCTGTTGTGCAGAGCTTCGTATCACTTAGCTTCTGCATAACAAATGCCCCTAACTCAGCGGCTTAAAAGAAACCTCATTTCTTAGCTTGTCATTCTGTGTGTTGGCAGTTTGGGTTGGACTCAGCGTGGGTGGCTCACCTCTATCGCTTGTGTTGTCGTTTGGGCTCACTATGTATCTGGACCTCCGCGGGGAGGGCTGGTACAGCTCCCTCCATGGGCTCTCACAGCCTCTAGGAAACTGTTCCAAGCTTATTCACGTGGTGGCAGAAGGGTTCCCGGCAACAAGAGAAAACAAGCCCCATTACACAAGCCTTTTTCCAGTTTCTGCGTGTGTCATATTTCCTAATGTCCCGTTGGCCCCAGCAAGCCGTGAGGCCAAGCCAGAGTCATTGTTGGCAGGGCCCAGCCAAGGGTGTGGATACAGGGATGCATGATTGTTGTAGGCTCTAACTACAGTCGTCTGTGTCAAGTAGTTTATCTGGGGTCCTGCCAGAAAGGAAAGCAGCAAAGCTGTCGGCTCCCTTTGCCTTTCTCCTTCAGACAGTCTCCTGGGATGGGCACAGTCAGTGGATTAGACACTCTGCTTGCCGGTCCACGTGGGCCTCCTTGGCTCTACTTCTCTCTATGGCCAGCGACTCTACAAAGGCTTATACCATCTGGCTCACAGATTCATGGGCACTCCTCATCCCAGAGGACCCACCAGGAGCGTGTGGCTGGATCGGCACAAATCTGATGTTAATGCTGCGAAAGGAACTCCAGGCTGACATCAGATGCAGCCCAGGCCAATAGTTCTGACAAAAATGACATCTGAAATCCCCCGCATTGTTCTCAGCCTCCCTGACTTAGGCCGTCTCCTCCCTCCATTCTTGAGCATCTCTGAGGAGATACCAGCAGCTGCCCTTTTTGCACCGGACAGTGGGTGGACGGCACTGAGGACGGCAGAGCAATGGAGGAGTCTGGGGACGTGAGATGGAGAGACTTGCCTGGGACCCTGGGCACACGGGTTCTTTAGCTGGGTTTGCTGCTCGGCGACTTTGCTCTCTTGGGCGAGTGGAGGGGTGGGCTGAGGGACTAGATGACATCTGCTTTCATCCCAGTTCTAATCATCTGATTTTAAGATGTGTATCTTTTTAGGGTTATGCTGATATGTTAGAGGTTGTATCTAGCAAATATTATTGAAATACCGCCCAGTGGTGCACTAAGAGACCAGAATCAAGGGAAGGATTTTGAGATCGGTGTTTTCATGTAGAGCTGGAATGAGGAGGGGAGGGGATAAGAAGGATGGACGGTCCTCGGGTGCTAGAAGGAGGTTGGGTCTGAGCATGAAGGACACAATCTCCTCTCCTTGTTTGGCTGAGCCAGGTGAGGCATAGGTAGGGCTGATGAGGTATCAGAGAGCTTCCACCGTAAAGATGAGTAGGCTTCTGAGGCATGACTGTTGGGCAGGTGACTTCTGCTGCTGCACCCAGGGAAGAAGAATTAATCGGCGAAGGAATGAACTTCTGTTCTTTCAGTCTGTGATTGTGATAGTGTCTCAGGTTGAGCAGATTCGACTGTTACGGTCACTGCCCTCACTGGTGGGAACTGTGAAGGTCCTAGGTTGGTGAATCTCAGAATCTTTGAGTGTGAAAGATGTCCGAGTGACTGTGTGTGTGCGTGCGTGTACATGTGCGCCCAGAGCCTAGTGTGGAGACAAGTGGAGCTCCGTCCCCACCTGTTACCTCACACCTGTCCTCCCGGTTTCGGTCTGAGCGGAGAGCCAGGAGCTGAGCTCATCCCGGCCAACGTGTGTCTCCAAGGCCTCACGTGCTGCCAGGCGCCTGCTATGCTTCAGTTAAGAAACATTTATTGAATAAACGAATCAAGAAAGGCTGGAAGGGGATTGTGTTAAAGGCGTCTTTACGTGGTTATTTTCACAGAATTAACCCTGCACGTTTTAATCAGTCACAGAACAATGACTGTTGATGTCTTTTCAGCGCTTTTGGTAGCAGTGAGATAAGACGTGAAAGGAAACTGACAAAACAAGTGACCAGAGTTAAATTCACACACTATTAAAAACAAACATGCACGCACTGCTAAAAACCCCCAAACCTTGTTTACATCGCCAGCCCCATGTAGTAGGAAGTGCACTATTTTTTTGCAGTGTATCTCTGTTTTTCCAGAATTAAAATAGCTTTATTGTACTTCTTGATTGTTAAATAAATACATACTTATGTAGAATGGCCAGAGAACAAACCAATATAAAGAATTCCATAAAAACACCCTTATTTCCAGGCTGTTAACTCTTATGAAAAAAAATTTTTAATTGTGGTAAAATACACACAACGTAGAATCTACTGTCTTAGCAGTTTTTAAGGTGTAGAGTTCCGTGGCATTGAGTACATTCACTTTGTTGTACAGCCGGTCTTCAGACCTTTTCCATCTTGCGTAACTCACGCTGTATATGCATTAAACAACACCTCTTTCATCTTCCCCCAGCCCCTGACAACCACCCTCCGCTTTCTTTTTGTATAATTGTACTACTCTCGGTACCTCATATAAGTAGAGTCATGCAGTGTGTGTGTGTGTGTGTGTGTGTGTGTGTGATAATGCTTTCAAGTTTTATCCATATTGTAGCATGTGTCAGAGTTTCCTTTTGTATGACATATCTGTGTATCTATATATCTTGTTTATCTATTATCCTTCCATGAATCACCTGGGTTGCTCCCACATCTTGGCTGTTGTGAAAATGCTGCTATAGGACGTGGGTGTTGAGTGTCTTTTAATATGTCCTTTTACCCACACAGTCTTTATTTATAATGGGATCATACTCTATGTACTGCTTAGTAATGTGCATTTTTACGTAACACTCTGCCAGGTACATCTCTTGTCAATTAATTCTGACATCAGCACTCTTTTTTATTATGTTCATAATGTATGTGCCCTTGTATGGATTTATCTATTTGTGGTTGGTCATTTAGTTTGTTTTCATTTCTTGTTACTATAACTGTGCCTCAGTTATATGCTGAGACTCATACCTTTGCCCCCTTGCCTGGTAATAAAAGTTATAATAGTTGGGTCTTAGGTTGGATTTTGCAGAAGCTGAGCCTGAGATAGGGATTTGGGTGTGATTTACTAAGGGGGTGTTCTCAGGAGAAGAGGTATAAGAGAGGCAGGATGCGGAAAGAGCTGAGCAGAGAAGTCCTGAAGTCTATCCTTGGCCTTAATGGAGCAAATCACACTGGCAGGGTTGTCCCCCTTGGGTCAAGGGGGCCTGTCAGCCTCTCAGGGGCCCTCAGGCAAGGGCAGCTCTGGAGAAGGTGCTGGGTGTGAGCTGTTAGTGCAGCCAGGGGTGGGGCGGTGCAGCCCTTGGTACTGTGGCTGTGGGCGGGACGTCACCGCCAGTGATGATAACATTTGTGATACCTTCTCTGCCAGCAACGAAGCTTAGTGCTTTAATGCATTTTAACAGTCCCTTGGTCTAAGTACTCGTACACATCCAGTTAACAGGTGAACTGAAATTGAGAGAAGGTAAGTAGCTTTCCTAGTGTGCACACTAGTATGGGGTGGGTGAAACTGGAAGACAGAAACTCAGATTGGTTTTATGCTAATCCCAGGCTCTTTATTGGGAGCTCCTAGAAGCGAAATAACTGGGCCGAAGAGATAGTCATTTTAGATATATATCCAAGGTTCTCTTCCCACCCCTTTCGCAAGGTGTATTAATTTATATTCCCGCCCACATGTTGGACATTCTCCTACCATCCTTGGGTCCTGTCAGTACCTGCTAATCCAATCGGTTAGTTTTTGCCTTTTCTTTCTTTCGTTATCACTGAGATCAGCAGGCTCCCTGTGTTTATTGGCCAGCTGGATTTTTTCCTCAAGGCCCGGTTTTTGGTCAAGGCCTTTCACACTTTTTGAATGGTCCTTTGCACTAGTGTTGGACTCTTCCAGACCCCTCCCCGGATTTGAGCTGCTGCATTTGTAGTACACGTGTTCCGCACTCATGCCTCATTCTCTTTCTGGGTTTTCACTGAGTTCTCTGTCTAGTCTTATGCTAGGACCATACTCTTTTAAATACTGTACAGCTTATTTTAAAATATATAAACTTGCCTGGCCAGGCGTGGCTCTGCGGTTGAGCATCAACCTATGATCCAGGAGGTCGCAGTTCAGTTCCCAGTCAGGGCACATGCCCGGGTTGCAGGCTTAATCCCCGGCGGGGGGCGTGCAGGAGGCGGCAGATCAATGACTGTCTTATCATTGATGTTTCTATCTCTCTCTTCCTCTCCCTTCCTCTCTCTGAAATCAATAAGGATATATTTAAAATATATGTAATATGTATATATGTATAACCTTGTAGGATTTTTTTTTCAGTCAGTTAGATGCTGACTAAAGGTTGCCAAGTCCAGGACATTTATAGACCATCTAGCCCCAAATAGGACTAGGTAAGACTCTTTAATTAGCAGTTCCTAGTGGTGTATGTGATACTCGAGTGCTGGTAGCTACTTTTCTTCAATGAAGGCACCACTTCTCTTTTAGGGCCTGTCGGTAATTCTTCCATTTGCATGCAGACCCTTTGTTTAAAGGTAGTGGGAGAGGTCACCTTGAGTTTATTAGTCTTTATATGAATTATCAGTCTGTCAGTATTACATTTGCAGTTGAGAGAAAATTCAACTCAGAGTGGCTAAGGTACAAATGAAAACCCGTTTCGCTTTATCTGACTAGAAAGTCCAAGAGTAGATCTAACTTCAGGCAAAACTTGTTCCATGGCTCAAAGGTACCAGTTTCTGCCTCTCCATCTATCGGCATTGCTTCTCTGGTTGGCTCCATTCTTTAGGCAAGCTTTCGCCTCATGGAGGCAAGGTGGCTGCCCAATCCAGCATGTGAAGCCTTGAAGGTCAAGTCCAGTGGTAAAAGAGAGGATCTCTTACCCCCAAATTTGAGCCTGACTGCCACTGGCCTAAAGACTCGTAACAGAGAACGGTGTTAAAGATGTCAGCACTTTCCTGCGGTGCGTGTGGGCCAGCAACGCCAGCAGACCAGCCGGTCATCAAGCATTACGTTCACTGGGTCATTCACCGAATACTGTTTTTCCCACTTCAGCCTGAAAACGCTCCGGTTATTTTCAGAGAAAACTGTGGGCCTGCAGAGGAAAACAGTGGAGGACATCCGGAGGTAATTCCGGAACATCTCAGGTCATTTTAGGAGAGGCCATTCTAGCCAGCAGGATCAGGGAGAGAAATACATTTTTAAAATTCTGATGTTAATTACTCTTAATGTTCTTCTTCCAGATTTGCCATAGTCTTAAATACTGAAAGAACTTGAAGATCTATTCTGTGGCACACTTGGGTTTTGATTAATGGAGATTGCTTTAGGGTTTATTGTTAGCGATCCTGGAAGGCTTGAAAAATGGCACTTGTCAGTGGAGTCAGGAAGGCTGATGAGATGGTGAGGACCACAGTTATGCAAAAAAGATGGGCTGTAAGAAATGTAAAACGTGTCTCTAAAGTATAAGCAGAAGTGCAGGCTGCCAGGGAGCTTCAAGGAAATACCCTGGCCTAGTAAATGGAGAGACCTAGGGAGAGGGTAGCAAAGGCAGAGGCTTTTGGCTGGTGCAGACTTGAGCGAGATCACATTCAAATTTTCATCTGGATCAGCCCTTTCCTAAGAAAGTTTGCAGACGTACAGCGTGATCTGGTGGGCGGGCTTATTTACACACAGAATATAATTGATTCCATGTTCCTGTCAGACCTAGAAACAATGCTCATGTTTGTTTTAAATAATAAAATTACTTCAGTTCAGAAAATGGTGTAGATTTATAGAGCATCTGATGAGTTGCTCAGATATTTTTGCTAATAGGACAGAGGAGAAACAATCTGAGAAACGTTTTCAAGAGAATTCATGTGTGTACAGCGGGTGGAAGGATTGGTTAGCTGAAATCACGAAGATTCCAAGTACTGATTATTAAATTGAATACTAATTAAATTAGCATTCCACAGGGACTGTTTTCTGGAAATTTTGCTAGTGCTTTTGCCATGCAGCCCAGACTCAAGGCCTTTTGGTGGGAAATGGCTTCTTTGCTGTTGTTTTGGTCCTGTTTAAAGTTAATCCAAAATCAGTTTCTTTTTCAAGAACTAAAACGTCACCAGTCTTTATTCCACCCCAGAGGTCTGCAGACTTTTGCTGGAAAGGGCCAAATACTAAATATTCAGCATGAAATAGACATATATCCATAAACAAAGGAGCATTTTGTATCCTGATAAAATTTTATTTCTGTACACCGGAGTTGGAGTTTATATAATTTTCACGTCATGAAAAATTATCTTTTTATGACTTTGTTTATTTCAACCACTTAAAAAAGTAAAAGCCATTCTTACCTCTGGCTCAGTATTGTTTGGCTCAGTTCTTACTCTACCTTTGTGGCTGGTGTCTCATCTTTTGGGAGAGAATATTCCTTCATTTTGCATATGAAAGGGGGCCAAAGTGTGTGTGTGTGTGTGTGTGTACACACACACGTGCTGTCCCCTGGTCCTCCAGCCTCCTCTCTGGGGGATGCAGCAGGTCTGCAGACTTTTAGAACTTTGATTGCTCAGGATTTTGCCACCAGCGCCTTAGCCCTTGCGGCAGCCTCATGGACGATGAAAAATCTCTGAACTCACCCTCTACCCAGAGGATTCTCAGTGACCTTTGAAGTAGAGGCAACTGAGAATGCAGATAAAGGTAGAAGCTCGAGAGTCGGGCTGTTGCGCTTTCATCCGGATATCTCTGTAAGAGTTGTAAAAAGGGTCACGGTAGCCTCAGAATGTCTCTGCAAATGTATATATTTTAAAAGGCTTAGGACCCTTTCCAGTGCTTCTTTTCTTTTCCTTATTCTAGAGAAGTAGGCAAACGACATGCTTCTACAAAATGTAGGGGCAGGGTTTTGTTTAGTGCACTATTTAGGGAAATCACAAAAGTTGCAAAAACGTCCAGCTTTCCTCGCGTGATCTGCGTAACGTGTGACAATGAAAGGCAGGTATGCACTGTGTTTCGTTAAATCAGTTTAACAGGAATTATTCTTATTAGGATGCCCTCCACAAATCCTTAATAAATATGAAGCTTTAAATATTTGTCCCATTTTGTAATTAGTCTAGATTTAGCGGTGGCTCTTCCTGATTTGGGAGGAAGCATGCTTGACTGTTGCCAGGCAACAGCTAATCATGGTATTAGCTGCCAGCAAGCTGTTGGCAGTAACTGTAAATTCTTTTGTCTTGTTAACAAAAAAATGAGTGTTAAAGATGTCGCAGTATATAAAGTCCGTTCTGTTGTTCAAATATATATCACTTAGGTGATAAATTCCCGTATTATTATGACCTCGACGTGCTGCTGAAATTTATAGGGGATTTAGAGAAGCGCGTTCATTCTTGCGCGTGAGTCACACACAGTCCACCCGTGGCAGCGCAGCTCAGGAAACGGGACAGTGACGTAATAGAGGCTCTGTTTTCCTCAAGGTCTGCAAGAAAGAAACCGAGGTTTTTGTTAAGTTATGGGCTGTGAAATATATGCGGACCTCTAGCAGGATGGTCTCTGGTCCATGTGCTGGGGTCACCAGTTCACCATCGCTGACCTCAGTGTCCATCTCCCAGCGGCCGCGTGCTCCCAGGGCACGTGGCAAGTCCCGCTGCAGCCAGGGCCCTTGTCTCTCTCCGCCTCCTGCTCAGCCAGGCTCAGTGCAAGTTTTCTAGGACAAAACCTCCTAAAACTCATTCTCACCTCGTAAGCAAACATGGTGTGAGTCATCCTGTGGACACATAGAATTAAGAAGGAAGAAAGGCCACTGTTTATTTGGTCGGGCCATTTTTTAATTTTTATTTTTTTAAGGAAACTGCACTGTATCCCAGACTGCTGTCAGGACTCTCCCTCCTGGATGCATGCTTCTAAAGGGCGTTGTTGATTGTTAGGGGGTTGCACAATTCATCAGGCACTTTGGCATAGGTTTTGTCACTTGACCCCCATGCCTTGTGCACAAGATAGGGCAGGTCCCTTGGGCCGGAAAGAGCTGGAATGAAAGTCGCAGTTCCCTCTCTCTTCCAAGCCAGGCTCGGCTATTTCCTCAGGTTAGGTCTGGGTTTCAGAAGGCTTCCCGAGAGGTCCATTTGCCCAGTGAACCAGTAGAAGGCATCAAGGGAATGGCCAAGATGCTGAATATATTTCCTTCTTCATTTCCTTGATTTCTAAGTACAGCTCTTAGGTGGTTTTTAACAAGTTAAAAAACTGTACTCCCGTTTATAAGTTCCCTTTTCTATACTACTGTTTTCTCTGCCACCTCCCCTGCCCCTGACTCAAGCAGAGCGGGAAGCCTCACACCGCAGGGGGATCTCTCTCGTCTTCCCCGCAGTACGCTGTCACTTTCTCCTTCAAGCTGGACGGCCTGGGTTTTCCCTGCCAACCTCACTGTTCTTCCCGGAGCTCCTGCTCAGCAGAAAGTATTGTCACCAGAGGCAGCAAGTCCATTTCTGTCCCTTTTCAGTGCCCTTTTTTTTTTTTTTTTAAACTACGAGCCAAACTCCTTTAGCATCATGTAAACACGTTGGAGTGTGTTAACAGCTGCCTCTCTCTTAACGTTTAACAGGCTCGGAACTAAAAGGGGAGCCGCTTTCAGGTCCTGCTCCAGTTCGCATGTGACAGCATCAAAGCTATTTTTAGTGGAGTGATCACCGGCGAGAAGCTGAAAACGGCTGCTTTCAACTATAAACAGTGGAAAGAAAGGATCATTTATGCACTGCTGCAGCTCTTGAGTCCATTTATGTGGGAGACAAAGGGGTGTGTAAATCTCTTCTTCAAAGTTACGCAGGCATCTCGTGCCTGCTCAGAGCCCCATCTCCTCTGCGGAGAAGAGTAATGTTAATTTAGCGCTTGGCTGCCCGGGCTCTGAGTTAAACTCGATGTGCTGATAATAGTGAATTATAGGACTGTCCTTTGGGTGTCCATTCTGAAAAGAAGGGAATGGGTAGATGCTCAGAAACATCCAGGAAACTTTTCTTTCCTGTAGATCACAGAACTCAAGAGGCAACGGGAAATGGGAGGTGGGTTATCTAAACGTCGTGGTTCCGTGGAAAGAGCGAGAGTCACTGCTGGCTGCAGGACCCTCGTGACTGCACCTTTCAGAATTAAGTGTTCTTAGCTGCAAAATGAGGATCCTGATACCAGCTCTTTGTACTTTACAAGGCTAGTGCGTTTTTCCCAGCAGATGTTATTGACCACGTCCTCTGTGCCAGCCACTGGGAACTTTAATAAGACAGCTGGGGTCCTCGAAGAGCTCGCAGTCCAGCCACATAATCAGTCTGTTACATATACGTGCAACGCAGTGTGATGCATATAACAGCAGCAGCGTAGGGAAGGCTGGATCTGCCCTGGGCACTGAGGGAGGTGGGAAGAAGATGGGAAGAGCAGAAGAGTTTGCAAAGAGGAGAGCAGAGGGAGGGATGGTTGGAACTGAGGCGGCTGAGTGAGTGAAGACAGGGAAGAGGCACTCTGCTGTGTCTGGGGGCCCAGGAACAACCTGGGATTGCCGGAGCAAAAAAAATAAAAATTATTAATAATAATAATAATACAAGACAAGAATGGCAGGAGATGAAGCTGGAGCCAGGTGAGCTGTTGCTTGAGCTAAGGAACTTGGAAGCGGCACAGGCCGCAGGGAGCCGGGGAGTGGTTTTGAACAAAGATTACAGGGGAGCTCATGCAAGCCGGTGCATCTCCAGATACGAAGCGGTCGCAGGCGTCGTAAGTAAGCCCTAAACCTCAAGTGTCTCCCCAGGAAAGGCCGAGGCTGGGACAGTTTCCCAGCTTGGATGGCACGGAACTCTGTTGGGCGCTGCATTTGAGGAGGGGCTGGTGGAAGGAACAGAGGTAGCGAGCTGGGGAGACCTTTTCAAGCCTGCAGGGAGTGGGAGGGGACGTGTCCTTCAGGAGCCCTCAGCCCGCCAGCCCCGCCGCGGAGGGCGTGAGCCCCGACGGGACGGGAAGGGAAGTGTGCCTCGGGCGGCCCGGGCACGCTTGAGGGTGAGTGGAATGACCAGGCACCGGGAAGCACCCTCTGTTTGTGGGAGTCGCGGTCCCCCAGAGGTTTCAGGAAGCCAAGGTTTTCCTGAATATGCGTAAAACTTCAAGTCTGTGGTACCTCCTCTGTGGCGTAGAAATTCAGAGAAGAGGGACGCACCGAACAAGACAAAGCAGAACCAAAAACTTGCACGCGGCTACATGACTGTTGGTGCCCGGGAAGAAGGTCCTGAGAAGCCCCCATGTAGTACCAGACTGTCACGCACCTTGTGTCAGTCACGACCGCCGAGAAGTAACTTTGCTGTATGTTCTCTTGGAATTGAATCCCGTCGAGGAGGTTTAGCAGCATTTGCTTCATTTCTCTTTCGGGAGAGGACTGGCTGTTTCTGTAACTTTTCTAGAAGAATCGCATGGCTATCAGGTTTGAGGTGCGCGAGACGGTGTATGAGACAGTTCACGACCCTGGCCCTCGTGATGTGGGGAGAGGACCCGCACATTTGGACTTCCCCGCCATCTCCTCTTTGCTTTTTCTGAGCAGGCGCAGGGTACACATGGGGCATTTTGAGAACAGGAGCAAGTCACAAGCAAGGGGTGACCTGGTGCAGGTGGTGGTGTCGGTGGCGGCCGGGCGGCATGGAGAGGAAGGGGTGGAGGGAGTGTCTTCGACCGGCTCTTTATGCTCAGAAGTATCAGGACAAAGACACAGTGTAGGTCCTGGTGCCAATCACAATATTTGTTGCCTTGGCAGACATAAGAGATTACCTTTTAGAAATGGAAAATTGCTTTTTTTTTGTCACTTCAAAGCCAACCATAAATAGATCCAGTAAACTGCAGGAAAAAAATGTCTCATAAGAAAATAAACTTTTGGCCCTGGCGGGGTTTCTCAGTGGTTAGAGCGTCAACCCCTACACCAGAAGGTTGCGGGTTCGATCCCGGTTGGGCGCCTATGGGAGGCAACTGTTGATGTTTCTTTCTTCCCTCCTCTCTCTGTCTAACATCAATAAAACATATCCTCAGGTGAGGATAACAAAGAGAAAAATAAACTTCTGTGCTGTTGCGTACAACTTCAACCTGGGTTTGGCGCCCCTTGGGATAAAGTTTAGACAGAGGTAGCCAGCTCTTTATCATCAGCTTTTCAGAATCAGCATTTATTTCTCTGTCTTTGTGCTGGGGTGTGGTATGGGACTGACTCTCAAAAAGAGGAAATGAATAATCTAGGTAGGTCCCAGTCTTCCCACAAATCGGTCATTTTCCTGTCTGACTGGTTTTTAGCTTACAGGAAGTACCTGGAATCAGACTGGTCAAAAACTTGGGTTAAATGTTTACGTCTCTTGATCTCTGCCAGCCTGAAGAATAAAGGTCATAGTGACTTCTGTCTGCATTGCTGAGGTTTTTCTCTGAAAGTCCTATGAGTTCAGCGAAACGGTGAGAGGAAGTGCCCTGTGCGTTATCTGTATTGGGCAGTGTGTGGTTGGTTGGTGCGGCCTCAAAACGATGTGTCATCTTGGGATACGAGGTATGAGTGTGGCGGCCCTCCCTGCGTCAGGGTGATGGGGGACGGCCCAGGGATTTATGAAACCTGTCACTGAGATCAAGGCGAAATGATATTTTCACTGGAGAGGTGTTTCCTCCTAAAGCTGTAGATTTTTAGATAAAGCTTTCCTCCTGTCACTTGTCTCCAACTACCCTGTCTAAAGTCCCCGACGAGTCCCACATATTAAACTGAAGCCCTTTCCCACCATTGTCAACATCTCCGCAAAACCACTGTCAAGGGAAGGAGAGAGAGAAGAGCTAGGGTTCCTTAATCTTTTTTTTTTTTTTTTAAAGATTTTTTAATTGATTTTTTTTTAGAGAGAGAGAAACATCGATGTGAGAGCAAAGCATCGATCAACTGCCTCCTGCATGATCCCTGGTATCAAGCCCACAACCCAGGCATGTGCCCTGACCGGGAATTGAACCAGCAACCCTTTGGTGCATGGGACAATGCTCCCAACTGAGCCACACTGGCCAGGGCTAGGGTTCCTTAATCTTGAAGCCCTTCCACCCCAGCTCCGCCAGAGGGGAAGGCGTAGGAGCTGTCCCTGTGCCACCTTCATCCACTGCAGCTCAGAGACCTGCCACCATCAGACGAGCTGCTCAAGGAAGGGGCTTGGTATCTGTATTTGTGGGGCAGTGACTCTGAGACAGAGACATTCCATGGGAAAGCCTCCAGGTTTCAGCTTTCCAGGATTGCACGTAAGAGTATTGAGGGGCTGCTCTGTGGGCCATGATGACAGAATTTCCTTCTTGTAAGGCCGAATAATATTCCACTATTCCAGGGTATGGGTAGACTACATTCACCCATCAATGGACTCTTGGGTTGCCTCCACTTTTTGGCTCTCGTGAATAACGCTGCTATGAACGTGGGTGTACACCTACCTCTGAGCTCTTGCTTTGAGTTCTTTTGGCTGTATACTCAGAACAGGAACTGCTGGGTCATACGGTAATCCTATGTGTAATTTTTAGAGGAATCACCATTCTGTTTTCCATAACAACGGCACTGTTTTAAAGGGATGTCTCAGTGGTTTAACTCTTCATATGTGTGTCTTTCCTTTGTGAGTTTTGCAAATACAATCCCTCTCCCTCTGCTCCAATTATGTCCTTTGAACCAGACTGGTTAGTCTGGCCCCTATGGCCTTGAGTAGGCTGGGTGGGCCACACTTGCACAGTCAGCCCACATTCCGGAGCTTTCTCCTGCTCTCTCCCAGCCAACTTTGGAAAAGTTCTCTTGACCCCATTGGGCCCTGGGCAGGTGTCCTCTGGGAAGTCCCTGGCTGCTCCCTGGATTCCCCTAGAACCAGACTGGCCCTAGACTTTTAGTTCCTGGAACAGCTGCTCAGCTTTCCTCAATTCCACCGTTTTAATTGTGATTAGTAGGTTCATTTGCATCTAAAAGGAGCAGTTTTCTTATCAGCACCATTGAGTTGGGAACCAGTGTGCTCCATTTATATAGAGTGGCCCATTTTAATCGGGCCCATTAAGCAGTAAAAGTAAATGTGGGTGTTTTACAAATGCAAATATATCATGCAAATAATGTACTTTATGCTGAATGATGCCTTGGTTTTCATGTGTAAAATTAGAAACTGGAGCACAAAGATAATGATAAACACCTTTGCATCTGTTAAGATGTAGCGTGAGCTGTATGCATCTAAAATTGTAGCAGAGGTTTCAAGCAGAATTTCTTCAGCACACCCAAACATGCATCCATATTGTCAAAAATATACATGCACTTATCTAGTTATTTATATATTCCTAAGTAATCAAGAAATCACAGAAGAGAGGAACCCAAATTACCTAACCTCTTACCATCAATGATGAGATTTATAATTTTGTTTCCTTTTTAAAAGATTTTTCTGTTTTTATCTGAGCTCATGATAGTGTAGAAGAAATGTTACTGTATAGTCTAGTACCATTCTGAGATTTATGTCTGTAAGAGATATTTTTTAATCCTTAGTGTTTAAAATAATTCTGTTTTATGATACGCAGGTAACTGTTTTATAGAATCATTTAGTAGACTAATGACAACCCTCTTCTGTGTGCAGTGAACTCAGCCAAGTTCGGGGGTGTCAGCCATGTATAGGTCAGGATGCAGCCAGATACCTTCCAGGTCTGGAGACAAGGTCAGCCGGAGACGTAGAATCGGAGAAGCCCGGTTTTCCGTGAGCCCACGAACTCTCCTAGGAAAGGAATACTGTGCAGAAAAGAAGCGAGGCTAACACTCCAGGAATGCCCCTGATTATGGGGCTAGCAGAATGTGTAGAGCAGGGTGGGAGGAAGAGAACCGGGTTAGAAGGGTATTTTGAGGCTAAAATTGGAAGGAATTTTAAAGAGATAATGCCAAAGTTATAGAGAGTTTATGTAATCAGAAAACAAAAGCAAGCTTTTCATGAGAGCCCATGAGGGAGGGCGTGGAGGAGGCAGAGGGAGGTGTTGTGCTATCAAGGGCCCTTAGTCCGGCCTCTGGTGACCCTGATATAAGAGGATTGCAGCTGGTCCCCAGGGACAGTGACCCGAGGGAGTAGAGGTCAGACACTCGGTGCCCAGCTTGTGGGCTTCATTAATGCACGGCCGAGTTACAGGAGCCCAGAGGAGGATGGGACACTAGTAGGTATTTCGTGATGGATGACAAGATGCTCCTGGTCCTCGGAAAGGGGGGGAGGCGAGTGGAGAGGTAGTGGAGGGAGGAAAGTTTCCGGAGGAAAAGAGGGCAGGATCGGGTTACTTTGGCAGAGAAGATGGTGCAGATGCAGGTGGAAGTAATGAGTGTGAACAGGCTTATTCGGAATGGCTTTGGTTTTAGCAGCGAGGAGGCAACCTTGGCTGATGAGTGTGGAGAGGGAGGTTTGAGACTTGGCAAGTGGGAGAAGATCGGGGCTAGCTTGGCTGGGTTGCTGACCACCGTGTCCGTGTTCTCGCTTGGGGGAAGTTTTATCGCCAGTGAACATAAGGCAACATCTGGAGACATTTTTATTTATTTTTTTAAATATGTCTTTATTGATTGCAGAGAGAGGAAGACTGCAGAGGGAGAGGGAGAGAGAAACATCAACGATGAGAGAGAGAGTCATTGATCAGCTGCCTCCTGCACATCTCTTGCTGAGGATCGAGCCCAAAACCCGGGCATGTGCCCTGACCAGGAATCGAACCACCATCTCCTGGATCATAGATCAGTGCTCAACCACTGAACCACACCAGCCGGGCTGGAGATGCTTTTAGTTGCTACAGCTGGGGAGGGGGTGCTGCTGAACTCTAGTGGATAGAGGCCAGGGGGGGCTGCTCAACAACACCCCATGATGCAGAGGACACCCCATGACAAAGAACTATCCAGCCCCAATTAAGAAACCCTGTTGCCTTTAGTTGGTGGTTTTCAAACATTTCTGAGGAAGAGGCCCTAACTTCGTAGTGTGCTTTGTGGAATATTATAAAGGATTGATGTATTTCAGTAACAGTAGATCTTACTCTAGAGCAGCCACCTCAGTCAGGTTCTCAGCCAGTCCAGCCACAGCACAGCCATGGCCATGATGGGCACCCAGGAACTATGTCAGGTTGATCCATTGTGAGTCAGGATAAGTCTTTGATCGTAACATCTGGCTAAGGTAACAACACAGTTCCTTTCCTTCTCGCGATCAACGTTTTTCCCTCAGTGATCTCGCCACGCACTCAGTTGTGGTTTTTGTGGTCCTGGATGGTTGTTGTCTGCTTCAGTAAAGCCTTCTCAACCATTGTCAGCTTCTGAAACTGGGCCAGAGGCTCCCTCTGATCGTACGACCCTGAAAGGTCGCCGTGGGCACACCTGCCACTTTGGTTGTGCGCACGATTCTTTGTGGAGTTACCTTTTCTTTAAGCTTTCTCTTGACCAGGCTGCATCTGTGAAGTGGCTTCTCCCCGCCTGTTGATTTTCAGAAACTGTTCATTGCTACTGTGGACTGAGGAACACTTCCAATGAGATGATCTCAGGGCGCCCTTAAAGAAGAGAGGAAGGTGGCGGTGTGGCCACCTCATCTGTCACGAAGAAAAGAGCTGGACGGGGTTAGGTGGGAGCGCTTCTCTGAACTGCAGTCTTCTTGTGGTCAAAACTAGTGCTGGTCTCCTGCAGTGCGCAGAGTGTCTTTTTTATGTGCATCCACTCGTTTCACTATTATGCGTAGATGCCGTCATGGCCCCAGGTTGCGGCATAGAATTGAGACTCTGATCTGTTAAAAGATTTTCAGCCTGTGTTTTGTACAAATTCCCAGAATCCAGGTCTTAACACTGCCCCCACACCTTGGATGGGACCAGGTGGCCACCGAGATCCCTTTGGATGTCAACACACTCCAGGTTTAATATTTAGGAGGTTTATCAAATGCTCCCGAGAATTCTGAACTCTCAAGTCTGCTCTTTAGTGATGCTTCTCAAGTTATGAGCGTTACTTTGTGAAACCGGAGACCGTCTCACACATGTCTCCCCGTCAGACTGCGTCGATCCCTAAATTCCAAACTCCTATGACTGTGTCCTTCACCCCAGGAGTCTGGGTTTAATGTGTGGCGTAGGTCATATTTGTTTTTCTGATATTTCCTAGTGATTAATCCATAGTTAGAATTAAAGCAGTTGAATTCCAAGTATTTTTTCAGGAACCTCCCCCCTTGTTACAACTGCTTTGGGGAAACACATTCTGATGGTAGACGTCTCATATCAGAAGGGATTGCCCTCACACCCCGTTTCCAGTGTAAGTGACAGGAGTGTGCTCAGGTGCCTAACACGTAGTGGGCAAGCTCCGGCCTCTGCAAGTGCTAGATCAGGGCAGGCTGGCCTCGCTGCGTCCCTTTTTCCAGTTGGTTTGGGCTTCCTGCGTTTTAGTGTGTGTGTCATGGACCATTCTGGCAGCAGGGGCCGTTCAGAACCACAGCACGGAGATTGGTCCTTCAGTGCCCCCAGCTTCTTAGACTTTGATTCACTTCTTCCTGAGTCTGTCCTATATTCTTTCTCTCATTTTACATTTAAAAATGTTCACCACCTTAACCATTGTATGGGTCAGTGGTGTCAAGCACATTCACACAACTGTGCAGCCAATCTCCAGAGCTCATTTTTCCTGGCAAAACTGAAGCTCTGAACCTATTAACAATGACTCCCCCCTCCCCTCCCCTCCTCTCCAGTCTCTGGAAACCACCATTCTACCTTCTGTCTCTGTGAATCTGACTCCTCCAGGGGCCTCATATAAGTGGAATCCTATAGCATTTGTCCTTACTTTACTGAGCACTGTGTCCTTGAGGTTCGTCCATGTTGCAGTATCTTGTTTTTTCTTTTAGATGCACCAGTTCGCATTTGGCAGCTGGGTTCTTAGAAAAAAAGCACTTTTCTTAATTTGCTTTTCCTTAGACTTAGGGAAAGGCCAGGCTGGTGAGGACAGGTGCAGGCTGTGCCAGAACCTCCCAGGGTCTTGGCTGTAGTCCAGCCGGTTCTCACAATGAAGAGAAAGCTCATGGGTGTAGAGAAAACACGAGGCAGATCATTTCATTATGCCAAGAGCCACCTCAGGGCTCCCCGACCTGTTGAGTCACGGTGTCCCCTTGGGAGTTCAGAGTAAATGCAGCTGAGAGTGTGAGGCGCAGGGAGCAATTGTGGACTGTGAGCCTCTGGCAGACGCTGGGTATGCCGTTCAGGACGGTATCACTCATCTCTTGGGATTTGCTGGCTCAGCGCTGGTCTTAATGATCAGCTGGATCAATGTTCTCAAATGCCAGTTCACAACTGCCTTTCTGGCAGGCACGGCCCTCTGAACCTATCGGTTGGCTTCCTTTGTCACAAAGCGGGTTTGGCTTTTAGTTGCTGAAGGTCATGGGATTTCGCTGGAGCGCTATTGAAATGAGACATTTGTGGCGCCAGCGTTGCATTGTTGCTGCTAATAGGAGCCCACGTGTTTCACATATGGTTAGCCTAATTGCTTTTTCTAGCCCGGGACTTTGCCTCGGAGAGATTCTTAGTGAAATACCGTCCACGGAGAGGTATAGCTAGGAGTTTAGTGCTGGAAGACTGGAAGAGAAAAGCTAGAGGGTGGGAAATGAACTTGGGCCGTTGATGTGTATGTATCGGGACAGCGAGCTGGCCCGGAAACCCTGGTCTGGCCTTGGGCCGATGACTAGATGACTTGGGTGAGTCCCTGCACCTCTCAGGGCCTCCGTTTCCCCATGTATAGGAAGAGGAAGGTGAGTCCTGCCTCCCCCCCCCAGGAGTGGAGGGGTCCATGGCAAAGCGTTGATTGCTGTGCTCTGTAAACAGTAAGTTGCTATCCCAGCCTCAAGCACTGTGAGCACCATTGTACGGTGAGGAAAACCCACTTTGGTATATTGAAGGGTCCTAGTGGCCACTTCTCATGGCAGTGACCATGTACGAGTCACCAGCATCTGAGTGACTGAGTGTGGAGGGTCCCCCACCCCCCCTTGGTTTGCCCCATGAATGGGTGACCTCAGGTTCTCCCAAAAAGACCTTCACCACAGAGTCTTCTGAATTACTGGGATTGATACACACTTTTAAGTAATTCCATATAATGTTTTTAAGCTAACTTTGAGCTTTAACGTTCAGTGAGCCTGGAACATCTCCACATTGGTGGGGGGAAAAATCAGTTTGCAGCCTCTCCAACCTGCAGCCACCAGGATGGTAACCATTGACCTTTTTATAGGCAGTTCCTGTCTCTCTAGATAGAATCATAAGAGGTTGGAGCTAGGTAAGTATGTCAGTAAGCTCCGAGAGGCCATAAAATACGGCTTTTAATCCCCCCTCCCTCATGTCCTCTGTCCGTAACACCCAGCACAGTTCTCAGTAAGCACTTAATCAATCCTTGAACCTGCTAATAGTTAGAAGATGTCATTTTGAGGGACTATCCGAAAAAAGAGTGTAGAACACGGGGCCAGTGAGCTCAAAAGCTTCGTAATTAGCATGACGTGGGCCCGCTTACCTTGAGCTAGAAAGACCACAGGTGAATCATCCGTCACAGTGGGGGCCGGGTCGGAGCAGGTGGGTGGCCAGCCCAAATCTGTCTCCGTTACTAGAGTATAGATTACACAGCACAGCCGGGCGGCGGGAATAGTGATCAGAGACTTAGGTACGTTAAAAGGGTGTTGTAGAGACCTTTAAGTAGATTTCTATCACATAGAGAATTTTCCTTATCTGAACCACTGGATTTACCCGTCCTCAGTCCCCCATTTACTCCATCGCTGGCATCTACTCAGCTTTCAGCCAAATCAAGGTCAGGATAAAGAGGAGATTTGGATGGAAGTAAGCTGGATATTCGGGCTCCTGCAGTAATACTCAATTATTGAATTCTCTTGAAGCACCAACTCCTCTGTAATGAAGTCCTCAGTTTTTAAATATCTTTAGAAATCAGGCGATTGAGTATTGGCAACAGCCAGCTCGCTGTTTCCTGCTTTCTTACAGTAAAATCCCAGGAGATGGCTGGGGTTGTTAAAAGATAATCTTAAGCCTTTTAATGCATATTATTCTTCATGCAACTTTGAGCCTTAAAGCCTCAGAACGGAATAGGACAGGAGTGAGGTGGAAGCTTGCTGCCAATCATCCCACCGCCCCGCGACCGCAGCCAAATCTACCGTTGTCCTGGGCAACTCCTGGCCACTCAGAGGCCACAACTGCCAGAGCTGAGAATCAGGGCTGCAGAAAGCCGTAGCGGAGATACGTTATATCCGCTTAGTCTGTACACAGTGGATCCAAAACAGAAAGGTTCGTTTACAACCTGGGTCACAGCGTGTGTTCTAGCACATTGGACATCAGTCTGATGTGGACTAGTACTCTGACGCGGTAGCTCTTTCCTTCCTCTTCTGCCCAATCATGTAACTTGTCCCTGTCCCTGCTGTGCTCTTTGCACCGTTAGTAAGGATGTTTCCGTCAGCAGCACGTGTCACTGGCGTTTCTCCTTTTGTTAACAGTTTTGCGTTCCCGGAGACCCTGGTTGACAGGGGAAGCAGTCACTGTACAGCCTTCAGAGTTCTTACTCTCCGTGTGTGTGTCCATCTGCCGAATTTACACATGTGTTACTCGGACCAATTTTTTGGTGTTTTTTTATTGTCGAAGGTGATCGATGATGCGTTAACCAGTATCATTTGCTGTGGGCTATTTTGACGAGAGTAACTTACACTGCCTCTTGGGCTGGATGCAGTAACATTTTTGACTAAGTGCTTTCTAACATTAACCCAAACCAGTGCTTGATTGAGAATAACCTAGTTTCCACTCAAAGGATGTTTCACTAAGATGGGCTTGGTTATAAAGTTTTTCCACCGGGCGTTTTAACACAGTGAAAATGCTTGTCTGTAAATGCAGTAAAGTGTCCTTGTGATATATCGATCTTCCTTACTTCTCCTGTTACCAGGCTGTGGGTGGTGACATTTGCAAAATGTTTTATAGGGGATGGAGTGTGCAACATTTTAAGCCAGGAAATTGAAAACAGGATACAAAACAAGAAGGTAGGGGAGGGAGAGAGTCCAGCAAGGTCATAATTGTTTATTACAGATTTGGTGGTGGAAAAGCCAAGAAAAACAAGTTTGCATTTATAATAGGCAGGTGGCATCAGGGGATGTTGGAAAATCCACCTGGTCTCAGACTTGGATAGACGTTCTTTGCCACATACAACCGTAAAATTATGAACAAGTTAGCAAAAGTTATAAGCGATGACGTCAAACCGTGTAAATTTGCCATTTTGTTGATCCGCAAATGATTTCAGTTTCTAGGAGGGATCAGGGTCCAGACATAACCAGAATGCCCATGTGGCCTGTTTCTGCACTGTGAAATATGAAGCCCATTCATCAAAAAACAAAACGAATGGTTTTTAAAGATGCATTTTCAGAGGGTATAAATAATGCATGATCGGGAAAGTGTTCTGAGGCCATTTTGAGTGACACGTTCGGAGAAAGGCTTGTTCTGAGTGCTGGCGAGTGAGTGTAAATGAGCCGGTCCTTACCCTGGTGTCTCTTCTCTTCCAGCACATCAGGTCCACCCATCTGGCCGGGCAGTACCTTCTTCAAGAGAAATGGAGCCCTTCTACAAGGTAGGTCTCTAGGCACCTCTCTCCCTCGCCCCTCCTCCGCCCCCTCTCAAGACTCCTGTGCGCTTGCTGTCCGTCAGAAGAGTTCTGTCCTGCCGAGGAGTGGGCACCGGAGAAGTGTGGCTGTGGCGGGTTGGGTCTGTTACTTCTTTCTATTTACATCTTCTGGTTGCCATCAGTTGTTCATCTGAAACCAGGACTGCTCCTTTGGTCTGTCGTGACTGGTCATGTTCTAGAAGTGTTTGGCTTGCTTGGGCGAAATTGGAATCATGTGGCAATTAGGATGTGACCATAGCACAAACAGCTGGTCAAAAAAAGCCCTGTTATGTATTTTCAGTGCTTGGGCCAATGAGGGATGTTTTGGGTGTTTTGGCACTTCGGTCACCACGGAGGCCCACGTGTTCCTGGCTGACCCCTAACACCCACGCGTGCCTGGAAGGGTGACTGTGCTCAGTTCTGAGGCTCAGAGTTCAGACAATACTCCCTTGTCCCTAAAAGCACCATTTGCAAGGGGACATCCTTCCTGCTGTCAAGTCCATGGTCAGCTGCTTTGCCCAAGTTCCTATGTAGTATGTTCAGGGAATTCATACTGTCTTTCATCTCTACTTTTGCAGTTAACTTTCTTTGGAAATAGCCAAAGTTGAAGAATAAATGGGTAAAAAATAGCAAAAAGATGCATGCTAAATACTTTTAGAAATTACTTTCGGGCGATTGCTGTTTCGGATATCCGCTCTGTAGATAAGCTGGAATTGGCTGGCTCCTTAAGGGTTGTCCAGTTTCCTGTCCCCGCCAGCCTCTGTTGGTTGGCCAGGTGTCAGAGTGGCACAACTGGTCAAAATCAGGTGGATTTTGTTGGATCAAGAGCTTTAGAACTGTACTGGGCTAATGGTGAGGAGTTCCAGTGCATTTTGGTTGGTTTAGAGCTGTTGTTTGGTTGGGCGAAGCCTCTTTTCCTTGAAAGGCCACACCGAGGGCTGACCGTGTGTGTGTGTGTGGAAAGACTAGAATATAAATGTGGGTAAGAAAAGTGGCATTTATCTTCAGGTTCCTGGAGTAGTTCAACAATTGTGAGAGGTGTCATATTCCTGTTGTTGTTTTAAAGGCCATGCAATTGCATGTTGTCATTCCAAAAGCCTTTGAAATTGGGAATTTAAGAATGTCTTTGCATTTTTGCCTGGTACAGGGTGAAACTTAGGCAGGCAAGTTTGATGAATCCTAATTTTAATGACCACCATAGACATCCTAAATATTTAAGGGAACTCTGTTTTCAAAAATTAGCGCATAATTAAAAAAAAAAATCTATTCGGTTCTCCCTTCAGATAGTGCACGTGGAGACCGACCGCGATGAGCCTGGGCTTTCTTCAGGTGGATTTCAGAGTTCTGTGCACCCTCGCTTGTCTCTGGATCTGTAGTGATGAATATCATTTGCATTTGGATCATTTTTCAGAAAAAGGTTTTTATTAGAGCATTTTCATGTAGAATTTTTATTCATTAAGCTCCACAGTAGGTAAGGTTTGCTCTAAGCATCTTAGTTTTGGGTTGTTTCAGGCAAAAGCATGAGGGGAGACATTGATAAGTCTTCTGAAGTTGAGCGGTTTTGCTGTGAGAGTCTACCCCATGGGTGGGAGCCCCTCTTTTCTCTTCCCAAGGGGGTTACCATTTCTCCTAATTACTCTAGGCATCGAGAATTAAATTACTACAGTAGTCAGATGCTCGCTGAAGCCACATCCGATTCAGCTCAACCCACTTATTTCTTTGCACATGTGAAAATCAGAAGGCTCTTGGAGAGGCTTTGGGAGTGTGGGCCGGGATTTGTCAACTATTTTTTTCTGTGGTATTTTTTCATTGGCTGGGTCTTGTATATAGAGTTCTCGAGACACTTTTATTATGACAAGATTCTTCGAAATATGTGCCTGACCTTCCTAATTAATATTTTTATGTTCCTTTGGTGGGGGGTACTGGCTCATCAAGAACTCGCCGAAGCTCACAAGCAAAAGCTTTACAGAAAGATACAGGTGTCTGAGGAAAGGGGCTGCCCTGTCATGCCAGTGGCAGGGCCAGGCTAGAATCAGGTAGGTTGAAAATGTACCTGACTAAACCCTCGCTTCTCATCTTTATACTTCGCATTTTTAAAAGACGCACACAGACCTTCTCTTTCCCTGTAACAAGCCGGGGGACATTTTTCTAGACATCAGACTACAGGCAAGAACTCTGGTAATAGGTTCCCGCCACAGGGAGTGGGATTGGAGGTGAGCAGGACTCCCTAAAGAATCCAGTCCCTGGAAGTGGGGTAGAAGTTGAAGCTCGGTCACGGTCACGCAGGGTGGCACAGGCCCAGGGACCAGCCAGCAGAAGCCCAGCCTGACGGTGGGCCCCATGGGGAACAGAACTGGCTGAACCGGCTGCACAGGGGGACCCTGCTGGGCGGAGTGGCCCTGGGGCTGGGGCCACAAGAATGTGGAGCCACAGAGTAAGCTGACCTGTCATTGTTTAGAGGAAGGTGGGAGCGGAGGGGCTGTCACTTCTTGGGGTAATTGACACTTGAGCAAAGCCTTGAACATAGGTAGATGGGGGCTGTGGAAATGGAAAAAGGCGTTTCAAGAAGGGGAAAGAGCAAGAGTACTCGGGCATGGGCAGGAGAGGACCACGGCAGCAGTGACGAGGCCGTCCGTGGGGCACCTCGGGGCGATGACGTCACACGCACCAGAGATGTTTAAAGAGAGTAATGGGATAAAGACAAGAGGAAATAATGGAAGTTAAAACCTGCGATGAGTGGAACAAAATGACATAATGTTACAGTGTTGCCTGGCAGTTGTTTGGTGTATCCGCTCTTGAGGCTGAGCAGAAACATAGTACAGTTATTTTTTTTCCAGCATAAAACCAATTGCAAGAATTAACTGGAAGCACTCGAGGTCCTACTCGAGGGCGGCCTGTGTATGTTGGATCCTGCAGAATCACTGGCAGGAGGGCCAGCTGAATCACCTCGCAGTTTTGAGGATAATGGGGTAAGATTTGGTTTGGATTACACCAGGCATGGGTAGTTAACATAATTGGTCATTTCATCAATTCCCAGCACTTATTTTAAATGCCATTTAGGCTGCTAGAGACAGTTTCAGAATGTGAGCGGTTCTCGTGGACTAGAGAGCACTTCAGTTCTTGTACAGTAGAGCCCTAGCGGAGTGCCAGAGGGGGCAGCCCCTTGTTTCAGGGGGCCCAGGACGAGGCACCCAGAGGACGGTGGCTCACTCTGAGCCCTGCAGGAGCGGACAGCTGACAGGTGTCTCCAACTGTCCCCTCTGTGTGTCTCCGTGTGTCTCTGTTTCGGTTTCTGTGTGTTTGAAATACATTTTTAGTTTTATTAATTAATGATGTCTCTTATTTTCCTAATTAAAAAAATAAAGTGTTTTATGTTTTTTTCCCTTTTCCAAATTCCCTGGTCCCCCCTCACCACCATCCCACTCACACACATCTCATTCACCCATCCAACTTAAAATTAGGTGACTTTAAACATCCCCCTCGGGTGAATTGCTTTAATGATCAGCGATTCCTCAGTAAAGACATTGCTCACCCCTGGTCTGACCCTTCATCTGGTCCCCGGAGGTTTCGTCCCAGGGCCGCAGATGGCGGCGCTGTTCCTGTTCGATTCGTGCCTTCTGCTGGAAGTGGCTACGCTCTACCCCGGTCTGATCATCCACTTCCACCCCGTCGGCCTTCAGAGGCCCTGTCGGCCTCAGCTCCCCACGGCGTTTTGTTCCGAGACAAGCTGCCGCCCTTACAGCTCTGCCAGCTGACTGCTTGGACCCACCTGTCCTTTATTTCCAGCTCTTCCTCTGAGCAGGTGTTCCCTGCTCACCCACAAGCATTTCATTACTTCCCATCCCTGTGCGTCAGGCACTGGATGAGGCTGGGATCCCCAGGGAGGCCCCGGGCTTGCCCCCTGCACCACTTACAGCCCCTGCTGGGGTCAGACCACATGTCCCAGCCCTTTACAAGAAGGGCTGCACAGTCACTAGCCCCCTGCCGGCCTTCCCGGCCCTCCCTCTGCTTCCTTTTCTCTATCACTCCAGGACCGGCCCCCTAATTGTTATTAAATCCATTTCTAGAGGATTCAGTCTTGGAATTAACACATAACACACGTAACAGGTTTTTATTACCGTTCACTTCTGACAACCCACTGGCTGAGCTAATGAAATGGAAAGAAGACCTTCAAGGCGTGTCCAGTGCCCAGAACAGGCCTGGGCTGCTGCAGTCCCCAGAGGGGGGAAGGACACCCCTTCTTTCTCTGTCAGAGGGACGTTGCTCCTAAGAGTGCGCAGAGCGCCTGCCACTGGGGAACCGTGCGCAAGGGTGATGATGACCGTGAGGTGACTTGCTTTGGGGGATGCCCATTTCCCGGGTTCTAGGTTGGCTTCGAGTCCTTCCTGTCCTGGGAGGTCTGCTGTTGTACCACCACTCTGCACAGCCCTCACCCTCTGCCGTAGCTCTGCCGGGCGTCTTTATTGCCGAAGCGGATGCGGTGTCTCGCTTTGGCTGTATTCCTTGCCGCGAAAGTCTCCAGAGCAAGCACTCAGTATATCAGAAACATGTTAGTAGAAAGAGTACACTGGGTTACGGATCGGGGGAGGGACCTGCGTTCTGGTTCCAACACTGCCCCTTGGCAAACGTTGTGACCTTGGGTGAGCCACATGGCATCCGAAGGCTTCACTGTCTGACCTGGTCATTGAGGAGTGGACCTCAGGGATGGCAGGGTGGTAGAGGTTTCCTGCGGAGTACCAGCTCTGTTGCGTTCTAGCAACTTCCCTAAAAGTAGGTGAGGATGGATTTTGAGGCTTAGCCCTAGCTCAGTGGGAAAAGAGTGCTCCCTTCTGCCAGCTGTGTCTGCAGATGCATCGGAGGAGAGGGAGGGGGTGGTGGTTGGCTGCTAAAGGTCCCAGTCCTTGAACAGGGCGATTCTCAGAGGTCTCCTGCGTGATAGGGAGGCAATGTGTTATCAGTGTGGGCCACCTGGAGAGGAACCCCTCTTGGCTTCTTGAGCAACTGGCTTCACCTCTCTGTGGGGGTAATAAATATAACGCTTGTCTGTCTCAAGGGGTTTTTGTGAGGATTTGGTGCAGTCGTATTAGTAAAGCATTTAGAGTACAGATTTTAAATGTCATCCTGGGTGTGAGTCCCTCTGTCTCTGGGCACCAGCCATTTGACCTGGGGCCTCAGTCTCCATCGTCTGTAAAATGGGGCTGTGAGATACGTCTGCCAGAGTCTTTGTGGAGATAAAGGGGAATGTGAACGCGAAGACGTCCGTCCAGCCCAGCGGCTGGCACCTCGCAAATGATTGATGAAAGCAAAGATTTTAGCCTTTGACACTGTTTCATGCCTAAGGTTTCTGGACCTTAATTCTGGCTGGAATATTTAAGGTGAAAGTTCCAAAACCTCTGAAAGAAGGGGTCTCACAAGCTCTTCTTTATACACGACGACATGATTTCCGTTCTCAGAGCCAGCCCCACCTGCGTGTCTTTTCCAATTGACCCAGGATGGCGCTGCTGGACCCCAGGCTCTGCCAAGGCCTCGGGTCTCGCGTCCCGGGCACTTTTCTCCATAAGGACCCCCGGATCCCAGCTTCTGTCGAGTTTACCCCACCTCCCCCACTCATTTCGGTCACATTTGGTCGCAGCCCTGGGCTCTTTGGCTACTTTGATCTAATCTGCTCCACAAGCTGACTCTTTTGTCCATTTTGAAAATGAGGGCATCTACCTAATGCATAAGTCTCCTATTCCTGCCCTTAGGCACACCATTTAAAAAAAAAAAAAAACACAAAACACACACACAAAACTAATAATAGAAAGGGGAAAAGAGCCCTCTCTGCATTTTCCCCCGTCCTAATTGCCTTCCGTGCTCTTTGGCCTAGAAGCCCTTTGGATTTTAGGAGGAGCCCTTTCTCTTGGCATTATTGGTCCTATTGTTCTGCACTGAGTCATTGGTAAATATATTTATGTAACTACAACAACGAAGTCAGCTGGCCGGTTTTGTTGGCTGTCAGGTGAATTTAAAGGACTGTTCAGCTCATCACTCAAGTTCTGTGTGGTCACTGAGAACATGTTTTTAAGTTTGTTTTAAAAAATATAAGGAAATGCAGTTTTAAAAGAAGCCTTTGGTCAGTTCTGACCTTCACCATCTCTTGGGAATCCAGGTTTGCCCAGTCTGCAGGTACCCAGCTGCCCAGTATCTGCAGCCTGGAGCGGGATCTGACAAAGCACCAGCCGATAGCCGGTGTTTTCCTGCCTGACCTTAATTTCAGCTGGTCTCTACCACTTTCTATAGTAACCGGTTTCGTGAAAATCTAGCGTTTCACCTGAAACAGCGGCAGTCCTGTGGACAGAGGCGGGAAGTCAGAAGGAGTTGCCAGCTTGATTGGGGACATGGAAAGGGAGCACCCCTAAAAGGAGTCACACACCTGTGCCTTTCCACAATGCCAGGTTTATTAGGGGAGACTCCCCAATAAGCCATAAAGTCACACACAGGTTACACGCAGAGAGGGGGAGCTTATGTGATAGAAAAGAGCAGAGAGAGCAGAGCGTCTGGGGTGAAGTCCTGGTCACTGGCAGTGTCTTCAAGTGGAAAGATGGGCGTCGGTCTCAGGCCAGGCGGCCGCAGTGACAGCACGTGTCAGGTGGAGTGGAAGTCCGACAGGGCTCTGGGTTTGACCCGTGGTACAGCCCAGCTCGAGCATTGGGTGACTGGAGCCGAGCTCTTAGAGCCCACCCGGGGTGGGGGTCCCACTCTGATCGGTGTCCAGGTGGAGTCCTATCGCAGTGTCCAGACTTGTGGTTTTGGGCCTTCTGGGCCCCTCCCAAGGATGTTCCCATTACACCCCATGACCTCAGTCTTGACATAGCACTTGACACATCTGTCCTGGCTGACAGTCACTCCCTGTTGGATTGTCCAAGGTGTCCAGAAAGTCCACTCTGCTCTTGCTCCGTACAGCCAGGCACCTGCCGGGCAGGTGTGCATGATCGGACCCTGCTGTTTCAGGGTGATGTTCGGTAGGAGGCGGACACTGAGGCTGGAGTTCAGGAGAGGGAAGCCACGGTTGGAGAGTGAGCTCTGGAAATTGTGAATCCAGAAATGACCATTGAAATTACGTGCAGGGATGAGACTCTCGGGGGATATAGAATGAAAAGAGGGGAAGGGCCCACGTTGAAGACCCAGTTTTATGAAAGAGGAGCCATACCTGCAACAACAGCAAAGAAACAGCTGTCAGAAACTGAAGGTCACTGAATGGAGGGCACAGTTTCAGGAGGAGGGAAGGGCAGGACCACCTGCTGTGCAGCGAGGCCAGGGAGGATAGGACTGAAGAAAGGCCACCAGCGGACTCTGATGATGAAAATGGCACCAGGGCCTTCAGTGTGCAGCCACCAACCTGCTATGTCTGTGGACCCGCCTGCCCTGGACATTTCTCATGAGTGGACTCATACAGTCTGACCTAGTGTGCCTGGCTGTATACATTCGTTACCTTGTTTTCTGAGCCTTGTGCAGTAGGTAGCGCTACTCCCATTTTGTAGATGGGAAGAGTAAGGCCTGAGGCAATTTTCCTGCTCAAGGTCGAAAAACTTGGACTGAATGAATACTTACCTTGTCTTCTTTCATCCAGGTAATTAAGGTGCTTCGCCTCCCTTTTTGTCTCCAGCTAACTTGTAAACAGCTAACTTGAAGGTATTTTAAAGACTAGATAGAGAATAGGGAAATCCTGAAATTAGTCATTTGAAGATTAATGTCAGGAGAGGAACCCACCCCTTTATGGAGTGAATTTTTTATTTGAGTCTGTCTGAATTTCATACTTTTAGATAGATATAGATATTTTATACCAATTATAATTCATCAACAGGAATGTTTCCTTATAGTATAATTTTTGAGCATTTAAAATATTTTATTGTCTATTAAATTGTACGAGTTAGATTATAAAATGTAAAGATTATGCAACCTTGGATCATGTTGTACTGTAGGGCCTGCTTTTACCAAAGCGCTCGATCTTAAAATACAGCTGGAAAATCATTCCCCTTGAAGTCCTGTTTAACCGTGCTTAGGTGGAAGTCTAGAAGTATTTTTATACAATCGCCAAGAGGTTTATGATGAATTTTTTAGAATATGCTCTGAGCATGCTGTTCACATTACAGTTTCAGAAGTGATTACAGTTTCAGGAGTGAACTTAAACGGATCCACTTGTAAATGCAAGAGGTCAAGTTTGTGTTCTTGTTTGGTTCCCTTGACGACTGAAAGGCGTGGCAGAGAACTCCTGGGTAGTAGGCGCCACGGTGCATGATAGGTTAGGAGTGTGTGTGTGCATGCCTGTGTGTGTGTGTGTGTGTGGCCCGTGCACTCAGGCGTTTATCACTGCTTATTGTGAGTCTGCAAGAATAAATCTCTCCCTTCCATCTCCCTGCTTCTCTTTCTCTGGTGTCTCCATCCCACCCAGCTGTCCTGTTGGCCTTTGCAAATGATGGCAAGAAGAAAAAGACCTTCGGTTTTCAAATCAGACGTACCTGGATCTGTTCCCTGCCTTGCTACCTAGTTGCTGTAGACTTTGAAAAAGTTACATAAAATTTTTTTGAGCTGCTGTAAAATATAAAAATACTAGTCTTGTAAGAATCGTATAATTATTGTGGGGATTAGGTGATGACAGTGTGTTTAAGCATCCATAGCACTTAGTAGGTGTTCCAAGTGCAGGTGTCACTGCGTGACTGGGAGAGAAGAGTATGGACCTTGGCACAGGCCAGTCTCGGGTGCAGAGGCCGACACCTGCCTCCCACCAGCCGCGTGACCTCGAGCAGATCATCCGATGGGTTTGAGCCCTCCCTTGCCAGCCAGCCAGTCGTACTTTGTGGGATTCTGTGGGACTGACGACAACGTAGGTACAGGGGCTGGCACAGCTCCTGGTGATTGCTGAGCGTTCCGTAAACAGAATTCATTGTGTTTATGATAGCGTTTCTGCACTTTCCTAAGGTTTTTAATACCTTCCATCCCCACACAGCAATAACGTAAAAAAAATCCTTCCCCAGTTGAGCTGAATTTATACCTTCAGGAGTATTTAAGAGTGTTTTCAGTTCTCTGAAGCTCCAGCTGCATTAAGGCAAATGCCCACGAGATACCCAGAGGAGGAGGAGAGGCTGAGGCCTCACCAGCTGTTCTCGCTGACACTTCTGACTGACTAGGATCTTGCAGAGGAGAAGCTTCCTTGGGGATGGTTGGAATGGCTTTTGATCTGTTTTCCTGTTTCTTCCTCTTAGCGTCTCTGAGCCAGAATACGAACTATTTGCAAAGATTCCAGCCAGAGACTGGAGGGAGGGAGAGTGAGTGAGAAGGACAGACCTACTTGCAGTGATGACTTGAGAGAATCGTTTGACGGGTCATGCTGAACTTGCCCCCCACCTCATGGTCACCGTTGCACGCTGGGTCGGCCCCTCTTTGGGCTGTGACTTTATTTTTTTTATTTTTTTTTAAATAATGGGGCATTTTCAGGATGAGCTCATGCTGTTGCTTCGACACAAATTGCAGTGAGGGGTTAGAGCCCCCAGGTCTGTGCCTGATGACATCTGTCAGCAGAGCTTCTGTGACCCACTGTCATTTCCAACACTTTGAGCGAGACTGAGGACATCATCGGTGACATGTAGAAAGGCCAGTTCAGTGTTTGTCCTTCGTGCGTTGCAGTTCTCAGACTCTGAGAGACTTTATTCTTAAGTTTTATCGTCATTGGGAGTTGAAACAAGTATGAAGTTTTCACTTTTAAACTTCTGCAGCTGCAGTTGGCCCACATTGGGGTGCTTCCAGGGATGAGGTGGGTGCCAATAGCCATATCAGGGCATCTCGGGCATCTTTCTCCTCCTGAGGGGCATACTGTTTGCCCACCCCTCACCCTCAGCTTCCAGCATACATTCCCAATGGGAGGGGCCAGCTTCTTACAGGAGCTCCCTGGTCTCGGTGATTGGTTGAGGGACAGGCCCGTGACCCATCCAGGCAGCATTCCTCCCTGGTGCTTCTGGGGTCTGGAAGCTCTGAAGGATGTGCTGGCATCCAAGGGCCTACAGTATATAATCAGCCAGTGTAGAAGAAGTGCCACCAAGGCAAAGAAGCAGAGACAAGGGGCCACCACTGCCCTTCCCATGGTTGGACTAGAAGAGCTCATAAATCCCCCTTTTACTTAACTCAGCTTGATTTGTGGGTTTGTTTTTGTTTTGGGTTTTTTTGTGTGTGTGTATCCAAGAATCCTGACTAATAAGGACTCTCTGAATGAACAGCATCAGTTAAACTAAATACATATCACTGGTGATTTATGCGTGTCAGCGAATTCCAACCTCTCTATTGTCTAAGAGGCCCACTTAGTGGTTTGGCTGTCACTTGAAAGAATGTAAGATGAGCTTGGAGAGCTTTTCAGAGATGGTGACTTGACTCGAGCAAACAAAGTAGGGTCACGGTAATGACAGGACCAATTCTGTCTGTCCCCCAGCGTTGCCTCCGGTGGAAATAGGCTTGGAGAGGCTCCCATGGAATTTACAAGGTGGCTGTAACCTCTTGTGCTACAAACATCAGCTTTGAAACTAGCATTTCCCCAGTGTTCCCAGAAAAACATTCTGAGCGTCACTATAATTAGATCGGTCTGGATCACGTGACCACCTGGAACCATCACTGTGACCAGAGGGATAGGAGGGGCGGCCAGGTTCCCCGTGGGTGGAAACGTCACTTGGAAGCACAGGGAGGGATTAAGAGGTGCAAATCAGGGTCAGTTCCCAAAGAAGGGAAAAGCAGATGTCCTTACAACAGCACAGCCATTTAAAAAAACAGCCGTGGGTACAACAGTGTTAGGTGACATGTGCACATGTAGCCAGTAAGCGGAAGGTCTAAGGCCAGAAGGCAGATCTTCCCATTTGAGACTCTTCCAGCTTTCTTTTCACGATCCTTGGGTGTACAGGGCTGCCGAGGTTTCGGGGCATATGGTGGTGTCGGTGAACTTAATTTCCCAGAGGCCTGGAAGCCGAGTTAATGATGACATTCACTTTCGCTAGCAGGGCGGGGATTGCTGAAACGATTGCCTTAACTAGACTTGCCTCATTGGTGATAAAGAAGAGAGGGAACGTGGGATACAGCCTCCCTTTCCTGAGTATTAGCCTTGAGCAGCCAACCTTGGGGTCCTTGTGAACGTCCCTTAGCAGCCAGAGTTGATCCCCAGAGTCCCAACTCTAAAGTACAAGATACTGGGATAGCTGGTGAGTGTATTAACCAGCTGGGGCTGCCGTAACGAAATACCACAGACTGGGCAGCTTAAACAACAGACACTTATTTCTCACCGTTCTGGAGGCTGAAAGTCCAAGTTCAAGGAGTCGGCGAGTTTGGTTTCTCCTGGGCCTCTCCTCTTGGCTGGCAGATGGCCGCCTTCTCGCCGCATCCACACGGGGTGTTTTCTGTGCGGATGCACTTCTCTGGTCTCTCCTTCCTTTAGGACACCGGTCCTGCATGAGAGCACACCCTCATGACCTCATTCTTCCTTAATTACCTCTTTAAATGCTCTGTATCCAAATTCAGTCCAAGTGGGGCTTAGGGTGTTTCAATGTGTGAATTTTGAAAGGGACACAGTTCGGCCCGTAACAGTGAATTGCATGCGTATGTTTCACACACAGCCCTTGCTTTGCTGCTGGGTGCTAGGTATCCCTGAGGCCCTGGGATGGGGGTAAGAAGACCCCAGCCTCAAGGAGCTGGCAGTCTAGCTGGGAGACAGAATCGCGAGAAAACCTGGATGGTTCCCACCATCTCAGAAGGGCTTAGATCGGGGTGGGAGAGGGAAGTCAGGAGGCAGGGAAGCCTTCACCGAAGGGTGCTGCTTGTGCAGTTTTAGGCTGCTGGCCCCGCAGCTCCTACACCTGCCCCCCTGCACTGTCCAGCGTGGTCACCTGTGCTGTGTGTTCCTGAATCACGGGGCTGCTCCAGGCCCTCATAGAGAAGAGGTGCCATTATGTTTGCAGCAATGGCAGAAACGCTCATTCAGCCAAGCTCAGAAAACAAGGAATCCCACGCCGGAGGCCCAGGCCACGAATAGGCGCAGGTGCGGCACTGTTGGTTATGCCACACGTGTGTGTTTGAGAGCCGAGGAGCAATGTGATGAGCCAGGATGGAGGTCGTCAAATCGGAACCAAGGGCCGACAGTCGCGAACATGGGGGACCGCTGCGGGTGGGGTGCATTCTGTCACACGGTCACAGTGCGGGACGGTCAGGGTGACTTGAACCCTAGTGGTCATAGCCGGAGCTGAAGCTGGAAGGAGATGTGAGCAGCCGGGCTGACCAGGTGTGAGGACAGTGGCAGACCAGGGGGTCGTTTTGGGTGGAGGTGGAGGTGGAGGCGGCGGGGCGACAGGGCAAGTGGGGGAGGTATTAGGGCCCCAGATACCATTAGTCTAGGATGCCTTTGCCTTTCTCTATTACCCGGTCTGTGTGGGGAGAGGAAAAGTCACATCCTAAATCAGTGTAATTTAAAGAGTAATGAAATCCAGGTCAGAACCAAGGAGGCAGCCTCTTCAATCTCACTTGCTAGCTCCCAACTTAATTTTCAAAATTAAGACACCTCACACAAGACTCAAAATTGTTCACAATCCAAAATGCAGTGAGGGGAAGATAAGATGCTAAATGAGAAAATGGGTTCTGTTTCAAAAACTGTCATTCGGGGGGGGGGGGGGGCTCAGGGGATGGGGTACTTCTTTTCTGTATAAGGCCATTTAACTATAAATGGAGTTTGAGAGACATGTGAGCCCATGAACTTGGAGGAAAATGGGATCGCCCAAAATAGCTTTTGTGGTACAGAACTGAGTTTGGCATTAGAGGGACCTGGCTTTGAATCCTCACTCTGACCGTCTCTCTCTCTCTCACTCACACACACAAACATATTAACATATATGCACCTACATACATGTACAGCTGCATGTCCATTTACACATTTATGCCTCTCGGCTCGGTCCAAGACTAGACCTCGTGCTTCTGTTTCTTCACCTGTAGGATCAGGATGCCACCTGCCTCCCAAGAAGTAAATGAACTCACACGCGCGCCAGTGCTTCGTGGCTCTCGCGGGGCGATCGCCTTGGCTCTGCGTTGCCCCGGCAGAGTTCACAGGGAAAGTGTGCGAAGAGAATTCAAGGCGGTGCTTACCTTTGGGGTGTCTGGTGGCGACTGGAGGAGGGGGCAGGGGGCTCCTGAGGTGCTGCTTGCTTACCAGGGTGCTGGTTACGTGGGTAAATGTGGAAATTCACTGAGCTGTGTGTATGTGGGCTTTCCTGGGTATATGTCACTTAGTCAAAAGTTTTCAGAAATGATCGGCAACAAAAATTTCATTACACCTACTTGATTTCATATTTCCATTATGCATGTGTACTGAACCTCAGAATTCTTACATGATTAAAAAAGAGATTGTCATAGATTTTATTAAATCAATGCTGGGGGAAACAAAATAGCAAGCGTTTCTCTCACAATTCAAGCGTGTTTTATTAAGGCCCGCCGAGCCTGCTTGTTATTGATATTGTTAATACAGTGTTTAGATTCCATTTTGCACATGCTGGCAAAGATGACGGAACGTCAGCCTCTCCTGAGAGCGGGTTGTTTTGTGTGTGTTTTGTTTTTTTTTTAAACATTCATAACCAGTTAGGTTCACAGATGTAGGTTAAGATGAATTTATGTGACTATAAGTGAAATTAGGGGGGAAAATGAAACTCTTGAACAAAAACTTTGAGAAGGTCTTTGCCAAAACACAGGAAAACTTGTAGAAACTTTAAAAATGTTGCCTAAACAGAAGTGGTTTTTTTATTCCGTCATCATATCTCAATGGATAGATATGTTGGTGAAGTAATTGATTTAGAAATCATTATTTAAGCCTTGAAACTTCATAACAGACATTTTGCTAGGGAAGAAAACACTGTGTTTGAAAATTTTTGTGATTAAAAAAAAATAAAGCAGTTGAGGGGATGATAGGGAAAGGGGGCTGAAGGGACAAACTTCTAGTTGTAAAATAAGTAAGTCCTGTGGATATAAAGTACAGCATGGTCACTGTAGTTAACAATACTGTGTTGCGTATTTGAAAGTTGCTAAGAGAGCGGATCTAAAAGTTCTTGTCACACACACACACACACACACACACACAAATTGTAACTATATAACGTGATGGATGTTAACTGAACTTACTGTGGTGACCATCTCCAAATATATACAAATGTCAAATCGTTGTGGTAAACACCTGAACCTAATATAATGTTATATGTCAGTTACATCTCGTAAAAACAAAAATAAAAAGTAAAATAAAAACAGACCGGTTCCACTAAGATTTAAAACTCCCCGTGGGATATGGAATAACCAAGATCGTTTTTTAACTAAAAGCACAAATCCCCGGGGCTGTACCCGGAGGGTTGGGTTTAGAAAGAGTCCCCTTCCTCTGCAGCATTTGTCGAAATACTAAGGTGTTCAGAAAAGCCTGTCCGATCACCGAAGCCTCTGTTGTCTTCAATGAAACTGTAAGTCTCCGTTTATCAGTCCTTTGTAAGTGCTAAGTGGCTAATGGCTAATGCTGCCTCTTAAGTTTTCAAATCTTCTAAGAATGTGTTGTAATAAAAAAGGAAAACTTTGCATGGTTGTCTGTTCATACGCAGGCGTGGGTTTTGTCTGGATTCTGGAGCCACCAGCTGCGATTCTCCCATATTCCAAGGGCAGCCGGAGCCTGAGTTACGTGTGTATTTGTTTTTCCAAAGGAGTTAGGACAGTGTTACGATACGTTTTCCTTCTTAGTTCAGGTTGGGTGCCCACGTGTTCTGGTTTCGACTAACTTAGCTGTTGAATACATAAAAGAGCCTGCACAGTCAATATTTCTGAAGGACCTTCGTCACTCCTGCGGTCATTTATTCCAGGCTCGGAGGTGTCATTGGTGTGGTCTCTATGCTCTGCATCAGGTGTTTCGTTTTTCATCTTAGGGGTAGTACAAGATTGTAAGTGCAAACCCTTGACTTTGGGGCTCACATCGTGGTACAAAATGAAGTTGTGAGAGGTTTTCCCTGCTTGTGTCTCTTACCTGCCTTAGTATATTTTCCCTCGTCTAATTTGTCTTCATCTTCTCATATCTAATAAAGTACTTGCTTAATGTGCTTCCTTAGGACAGGGTAATTTAAGTGGTATCTCCTCTGTGTTTGGGACCAATATTTTGGTGATAGCCGCAGAGGGCCACAGGTCACGTTGGCCTCACTGGCCTCTGGTTTGTATGTGTGGAGTTTATGCAGGGACCAGCCAGGGTCAGAATTTCAGAGCTGGGAGGCTTCTTAGACACCTAGCTGGCCACACCCTCAAGGAACAGACAAGTCCACTGGGCCCAGGGGGTCAGGGCTTGCTCTAGGTCACACGGCAAATTGGTGGCAACACCAGCCCCTCCACACGCCAGTCCAACTATCCTTTCCTACCATCCTTTCATATTGGATTAAATGCCCCTTTTCTTGGTATGCCCAGAGAGAGATGTGGAAAGAAGAAAAGACACCCCAAACTATAGATCATCATCAAAAGCAGTAATGTAAAACTGACATTTCTCTCTTATCATACGGGTACCAGTCCTGGCCTTGAATCCCAGCTTTTCTGTTCACTACCAGTGTTGTATCTTTTCAAGCCTCAGTTTCTCTGCCTGTGAAATGGGAAGGAAGCCCCACTCTGCTAGGTCTCAGGGGAGGTTTACATGGTATCCTCTCAGTGCTCGGTATACAGTAGGCACTCAGTAATTAGAAATTACCACACAATTATTCGGTGGGTGTAGTTCTTAGATTCCTTCTGAGAAATTGAATGCCCCTGGGTTTCAACCCAGCACACTGCTTATATGTGTGTAGTGTGTATTGGCCCAGCGCCTGACCCCAGCACACAGACATGAGCCAATGACCAGAAGGGCTTACGCTAAAATGTGCATTGTAGTTATTTTGAGCCATGAAAATATGAGTAGTTTTTGGTTTTTTTAATTGGTTTTAGAGAGAGGAAGGCGGGGAGAAACATCGATGTGAAAAAGAAACATCGATTGGTTGTTTCCCAAACACACCCCAAGTGGGGATGGAACCTGCAGCCTTGGTATGTGCCCTGACTGGGAATCCATCCTGCCACCTTCTGGTGTACAGGAAGATGCTCCAACCACCTGAGCCACACCAGCCAGGGCATTGTGGGTAGGTTTTAATTCATTTTATACTGGCTGCAATAATATGGTATTGGTTATACAACTAAAATATATGAAAGAATAAAATAGATTGAATTTTGCAGCTGCTAGTTTATGTTCATGAGATTATTGTTAACAGTTTAGATCTTCAAAGATCAGGCAATGTTTGGGAAAAAGTGAAGCGGCAGTGTGTTTAAGACCCTCTTTGGCTACTTAAACATTAGAGAGTAGCGAAGCTGTTCCCCTCCTGTGCCCAGCATATGTGCCTGAGAGTTACTACTTTTTAATAAATATGATCCACATCCCGAAATTGTTTTGTGAAAGAAATAGCTAAGAGCAGTGACCGGAGCTGTCGGCCTTCAGGCCCTATAACCCATACACATGCAAACCTGGACGTACCCAGGCCCTGCCCTCCAGGAGACCGTTGGCTGGTCCCCACCTTCCTGGTGCCAATGGGCTGAGTTTGGGCTAAGAAGGAGACAGTGTATTTTAACAGCACATGGCGATCACCACAAGCACAGGGCCCTTCCCTGCAGCCCAGAGCTCTGCTCCCAGCTGCCACAGGGGTGGGCCACCCGGGTTCCTGCGGCTTCGAGCTTTGTCCTGGTTCCATGCCAGGAGAACAGACCTTCTTGCAGATACAGGAAAGCTTTTCAGTGTCAGATAACAATCTTTTTTACCACATTGGGGGGAACAGGTAGCTTTCAGGTAGTTAGTTCAGTTAAAAGCGTGGAGGTGGATTATATGGAGACATAGTGTGCCAGCTATTGGGAGTACCCACGGTGTTAAAAAATGAGTATGTTTTTGTTTGTTTATTTTTCTACTTCTTTTTATTCCAGTTTATCTCTATGTTGAAAGTATTACTGGCGTCCCCCTTTTCCCCCCATTGAACCCTTCTACCCTGCACCTGCAACCCCCGCCCCCCCCCCCCCGGCCTTCTCCACACTATTATGAATGTTTTTAAACAACTGGAATAATGTTCAGGTATTTTAAATGATCCATTCATACTGTCTGATACAGGAGGCCACAGACTTCCAGTATCTACTGTTACTTATATATATTTCCATAGACCAACCTGCTATGTTTCCCTAGAACCAGAATTTTGGAACTTTTGTGTGTGCATCTGCGGGCTGAGGTTGAGACAGTAGGTTCAGAATTGGATAGCCAGATTCCCGACTTTGGATGGGTACAGCTTTTTTATTTTTCTTAAATATTTTCATAATCACGAAACATTTAACATGCATTCCAGATATGCTCCCAGATGTTCTGTGACAGTTGGAGCCAGTAGGAAGGTTCCTTGCTGGGGGAGTTGACCCCAAAGCCAAAAAGTTTTCTCAGAGCCCTAGTCTGTACTTTGGTGCGCGTTACCATCTGCTTTAGGGCTGTTGTGCTATGAGGGGCTGCAGGTCAACAGCTGCATTTAATTACTTCATCTAACATCCCACCTTGCTCTAAAAAGAATTTGTAGTAGTTTTGCAACTATCAGTGTAACTAGAATTTGTTTTTAAAAGCACATGCAGAAATCAAGACAGGTGGGGGGAAAGGGTAGGAAACCCAAGATAGAGTTAGGGGATAACCTTAATATTTTAAATTAATATCATAAGTTTTGGTTTAAGCTTTGTATTGTTTTAAAGGGTAGAGTGGTCAGTCATGAATTTGTCTCTGAGCTTCCTAGTAGCCAAGGCAATGAGAGAAACATGACCACTTGTATGGTTTAAAGATTAAAACTGACTCGTACCGAAGAGGTTTCTGGTACTCATTTGTCCTTTAGATCCCTAGAGCTAGAGAGAGACACAAATTCTTAGTTATATAGCAAGATGCATCCTTAAGATTATGCCTAGTTTCAGAGGCAGTTTCCTGTAACATGTCTTTAAGCAGGGAGGGCAGTGGCAGCAAGACATTTAGAAGCGATAGCCCAGGGCCGGTGCCTTCTTTGCGTCTTGGCTAGGGCCATGGAGTCCTTGGTTTTAAAAGCCCCCAGGTGATTCTGATGTGCAGGCAAGACTTGATAATCACTATTTTAGGTAGTGAGAAATAATGTGACTAAATCAGGTGAGTGACCAGAGCTAGAAACACCGAATTGGTGACTTCTCGGTTGACAGGCCGTGACTCAGCATGTGACAGGTGCAGCCCACTGAGGACGTAATAAGGGGGTGGGGGCATGAGTGAGCCCGAAAGGACACCCGAAGGGAACTGGGTGCATTTCCATCGCAGACCTCTTAATGTCTTCGTAGCCCCTTTCTGAAGTATGGTTTCGGAGAGCACGTGATACAGGTTGCAGAGGTGTACTGCTAAATGAGTAGAAATGTTCGAAGGCAAAGCACATTAAATAATATATCTTTAAATTAGATCCCTTTAAATTAGAACATACGCGGTTTAGCAATGTTTACCGTAAACAGGGCTGTAGTGGTGCTGGCCGTGTCCCAGGGGCCACCACTTGCTCACCTGCCTGTGGTGTGGAGCCCTCGAGCCTGGCACCCACCTGTGCACCCTCACTGCAGCCGGAGCATAGCCCCGGGGGGGGGGGGGGCGTCACCGGCCCTGGCACTGGCCCAGCTAATGGGGGAAGTGCAGCACCGGGTTTGCTTTGGCTTTGCCCGTTTCTGGAGGATCTGTAATCGGCGCCTGGCTCCGTGGTCGCTCAGGTTTCCTTTCCGTCTCCCCGAGCTTCTCTCCCGTCTCCCTGAGCTTCTCTCCCGTCTCCCTAAGCTTCTCTCCCGTCTCCCCGAGCTTCTCTCCCGTCTCCCTAAGCTCTCCCGTCTCCCCGAGCTTCTCTCCCGTCTCCCCGAGCTTCTCTCCCGTCTCCCCGAGCTTCTCTCCCGTCTCCCTGAGCTTCTCTCCCGTCTCCCCGAGCTTCTCTCCCGTCTCCCCAAGCTTCTCTCCCGTCTCCCTAAGCTTCTCTCCCGTCTCCCCGAGCTTCTCTCCCGTCTCCCCGAGCTTCTTTCCCGTACCCCTTCCTTTACCTAAACCTCCCACAGAGCTGAAGGGAGGCAGAGCCCGCCACCAGGGCCTCAGAGCTTCTCTGGCTGAACTAAGGGGTGTGCGGCCACGGCCACGAGTCCCCGGGTCAGCGCCCCCACCCCCGACGGCTCGTGGGAACACCCCTGGGCCAAGACCTCACGCCTCCCTAAGCCGTGGCCGCGGCGCTTTGGTAATGTGGCCCTTAGCCCCATTCCGCAAGGCCCTGGTCTGTGCGTGTGTGTGTGTGTGTGTGTGTGTGTGTGTGTGTGTCCTTGTGTCTGTGTATGTATGTTCCAGTTTTCAATCAAGAGATGGGTGGCTGGATGGTTACTTCCTGTTTCCTTCTTTATGATTCCTCATTTACTTTTACAAATTAGAAATACAATTACGAAGTCCCTGTTACGCTGTTAGGCTGTGATGCCCAAGGTTTGGCAAAAAGCCCCCCACACCGTTGTCTTCTCACCCGCGTCTTCTGGGGAAGCGCCCCTCGGGGGGCCCGCGGGCACCCTGGCTGCGCACCGTGCCTGATGCCGAGGTTGAAGTCGGCGGACGACCTGTGGCCAGGCGGCAGCTCAGCCAGGAATCAGCCAAAGCGTTCCAGGCGCTTTATGGTGACAATTCACCCTGGCGGGGAAGCCGGAGGGGATTTGGAGAGATTTTCTCATCGAGCCTCCTTCCCCAGGATCGGATTATGCACAAATTGGTACTTACAGGTGGTAATTAGTTCTGTTCTTAAAAGATTTTTCCAGAGGATGATTTTACTACTTTCTTCAGTGGTATGTTTCAGCCTGACTTTCTGGAAGGAACTTTTCCCACTCTTTAGTTTGAACCTCTCGTCTTATGGCTTCAGTATCATTTCCTTTACTTCCACGCCGTGTGACGAATAAAACAAACAGCAAAGCACCTTGAAAATGTCACCCTCGCCGTCAGCCACACCCACCCGTGGGGCACGTGGAAAGACGGTGGGACTCAGCCTGTAGCCGTGGAATAGGTATGTGTCCGTGTGTCCGTGTCGGTCAGCAGAGGGACTGGCTGTGTTGATGGATGGAGGCCGCCTCCTGCCCGCCCCGGGGACCCCCACTGCATACCTGCAGGGTGGATGTTTCGTTTTCCGAGTCAACAGTGGAGTTTTCCTCCGATCAAAGAGAGCTGGTTTCTAGAGAGATCACACCTGTGGCCTTAGCGTCTTTAAGTCCACCTTCTTTTCTACTGAGCTAGCCTGCCACTCACACAGAAAATCACGTTTTCGGAATGAGCAGGTCTTCAGTGAATAACGTGAGGGGTCTGCGCCGCTCTTTATAGGTTTTGATTCTTCGAAAAGAAGACTTGCCGAGGTCCCACCTGCTCAGGCGCCTGCTGGCAGGATATCAAATGCAGCCTTATCACCAGCTTCCCCCTGAATAATGAACGAACTAGTGCCACGGGAGTCAGAACTAGAGATCAATAAAGCTGAGTTCCACCAGCACAAAGCAGCGGGATGACCGAGAGCGTGGAGGGCGGTGGATGCCAAACGCAATAACGTGCGTCCTCGCACTCTCCCGCATGAGGGACAGAAGAAGAGACTCTGTAACTTGGGACGAGTTGGGAGGGATGGGACGCTGAGGATCTGCCTCACTCGGTCGGAACAAGGAGAGATGGGCAGGCGGTCGATGTTCAGCTCTTCCAGGCCGGTAGAGCAGCAGCTTGGTGCACGGATCTCCTCAGGCGGAGCCTCAGACACCTTCATAAACTCGGTGTCTGCAGCTGTGCGGCAGAAATGGATCCACACGTGGCCTGTTTATCCTGACTTCGTGGAAGGTGGCAAAACCACGAGGTCCGAGAAGGCGCCCGTGATCCCTGCCCCTGCCTCCCTCAGCGCTAAGCTGTCCATCAACCATCTACTCAGACCTAACTCTCCTCCCCCAGCCCCCTGGCTTTGATCCCTAGAGACAAAATATTACTGATGGGTTGATTGTAGTTTGAGGGAGGGAGATTGAAGCACGTTGTGTGCAGAGTTTTTTTAATGTCAGACTACTCATCTCTTTGCTAACGACAGCAGACCTCCTTAGGAGGCAGGACAGTGTGGGGTGGGTGACAGGAAGGACCGGGCTGTGCCAGCACATTGATTCTACTTAGCTGGTGGGCAGGCACCCAGAGTTAGTCCCTTTATTAAGGGCATTATCAGGAGTGCCCCTGAATTGAGTGTTCAGACCCACTTCCACCCTACCTTCTAGACTCCTTGAGAATCTCCATCACCCAGGGGGAGGGGTCTTGTCTCTTACGTGCAAGGGGACATTAAAGGAAAAGCATGAGAACCACTTGAGAATGGTTCTAGAAGGGTGGTGGGAGGGGTCGCTATGCAGAGATTACTGATGGAGCCTCGCCAGGGCCTTTTTCTTGAGGACATTGATGAATGTCATGTTTCCTTGCCAGCCGCAGTGTGCTGACGTCTAAGCCTGACGTCTAGGCCTTGTTAATGGTGTAGTTGGAATCCTGTTTAGAATGTTCACAGGGTCCTTAGAAAAGAGCACCGGACCAGCAGCAAGGGCTTCTGGTTCAGTCTTCGCCCCTCCCCGCTCTGTCATAGCCAGACTGACATGTGCAGGTTGTGTTTAACTCTGTGCCTCTGGTCGTCATTGGGATGGGCGTGTTGGGTAGAATCGTTTCTTAAGGTCCCGTTGAGCCTCTGGCATTCTGTGTTTGTAAGAACAGTCTTTTGCCATATTGCTCTTAATTTTTCTTGCAATTCCCAAGCCTAGTACTGTATCTAATGTGGAGTGAACCAATCCATGCATGGTGAATGAGTGATGAGACAGAGGGAGGAAAGGAAAGGAAAGGGAACGAAAGGGAAAGAACGGAATGCAGACCACAGTAACTCGTCTTATAGGCAGCCTGTGTCTGAGTTAAATAGGGAGAGCTTGGATTCCTTGTGTTTGACTCGAGTCTACAGAGCTGGAGATCTGGGCAGCACTTGAAACCCTGCATTTGTAGAAGTGAGACCAGAAAGTGGTAGCATGGGCTCATGGCTGGTGGAGCTACAAGTGTTGGCATGACCTGTGAATTTCTCCAAGAAGACATTTCACAGTGTGCTGTGTTCCTCCATCAGAAGGAGTCACCGGCGCCCAGTTCCACACTCCCTGTGGGCCAGGAAAATTCACGGAGCAGCCCCTGGCCTCTGGGAACTTAGCTTCTAAGACGCTTGGCGCTTCTGCAGATGCACTGTGTTCAGGAAATCCAAGTTGGAGGAATAAAAAAAGCTCTGAATCGATACTGGAGTTTCATTAAAGCACTTAGCTCTCTGTGGATCCTCGCTAAGTGCCTCTAATGCATTGTGGGGGGAGGGGAGGGGATCAACCGAAGGCCAGGGTTTGGGCGGCAGCCAGGAGGGTGTGGTCAGAGAAGGTGGCCTGGAGGGCTCTGGGTCTAAGGAGATGAGAGGGACAAGCAGCTCTTCTGGGGCCGCCTGGGAAGGCCTCTTGGAGGTACGGTTTGTAAACGACCCCACCCCACCAAGGGGAGAGCCCAAACTGATGAATGGGGAGGGCTGGGGGCAGAGCTGAAACACTGGCAAACAGAGATATGTTTTGTTTGTCAGAGTGATTTTAAAAATTTGAATTCATTGCCAGTGCTTAAAAATCAGGACATTTGACATAAATGTCTAGATTTCTGGCTTCTCTGGATGACTAGGGGATGGGCCTTCCTTGCCACGCACGGGTCAGCAGCTGTTTGGGCCTGGGTGGCCTCACTCCGCGCTGTGCAGGTGCGCGGTTCTGACCACCATGCCCCCCGCTTCTCTCAGGCTCTTGACTCTGAGCCTCTGATTGGAGAGCAAGCTTCCTGCTTCTGTTGGGAGGTATTCCAGGTTTTGGCAGTAAAAGCAGCCCTGCAGAAGGTACATAGGATGATGGGGATGGGGGTGGGATTGGGGGGGTTGGCAGCTAAAACACATAGAGCGGCTCACTTGGTGCAGTCCCTGTTCTGAGTGTTCTGCTTGTTTGAATTCATTCATCCCCACGGAAACCTGTGAAGACAGGTGCTCTAGGACCCTCTATTACAGACCAGGAAACAGGAGCACAGGTTTCATAATTAGAAGGAGCAGCCCGAGGGCATGCAGCCTGGAAGTGGCATAGCTAGGATTTTTGTCCAAGCCGCTGGCTCCAAGGTCTGTGCACTTGACCAGTGATGACCAAGAACCTTCACTGAGTGCTGGTGTGGCCTAGGGCTGGTTCTTAGCTCTGCATGTGTGTGACATTGGCATTGATTCTGCAGTTACCTGAGCACGTGCTCCGGACAGATGAGGAAGTGGAGACTTGGAGAGGACAGGGATGTCCTCGGGGACGCAGCTGGAGTCCTGAAGGAGGGCGGCAGAACCAGGAAATCCTGGGGGATTTCAAGAAGGAAATCGGGGCTCAAAAAGCACAATAATGACACGTGATGGGCAGAGAGAGACTGGAAGGAAGGGCGGAGGCAGAATAGTTATTAAAAGGACCCAGGCAAACATGCCTGTCACATTCCCTTCTTTTGAAACAGCATCGGATTATGGTTCTCCTCTGCTTATTGGACATGTTTCTTGATGCTCCAGCCCAAAGGAATATGCTGCCACTGTCCAAACTTTTACCCTAAGAAATGGCTCTGGGGATGAAGTAAGATCTGCTCTTTTCTGTGCTCTGCAACCCAGTCTCTTTCATGGGAAAAAGCCTTTTGATCTCCCACATGGACAGCATTTCGGGGCAAACGGGAGGAACCAAGCCTAATCGAGTGATGAAAACTTGAATGGAATCTCCACTTCAAAGCAGTGCAAAGATGCGGGGCCCTGAGCAGCCTTCCCTGGGGAGCTCCTGGAATTCCTGCCTCCAGAACCTTCATGCCCCAGAGTGAATTCCAGGCTCCTGCCAGAGGCCCTTTTCTGCGATGCCTCCAAATGCACGCTCCCTCCATTTTTGGTCCCCTCAGGCCCAGACCATCTCACATTATGCCTTGATGAGCACTGACAACCTGGGGCAGCAGGGAGCCATTTATAGCTGAGCTGTGGTGGCCGCAGGCTGACAGATTCGCTGTGGCACTCTCTTCTCCATGGCAAGGTCCACCAAAGTCAACTCGGAGACAAGACACCAGACACTCAGTGCCCTTGACAACCCCCTTCCAAGCTCTGTCTGACCTTGCTGCCTGTCTCTATAAAGAGACTGCCCTCTCCAGGTAAATCAGGTGGTTCCCACCGTCCTAAACCTACCTGCATCTTCTCTGCTTGCGTTTTCATAACCTTAATGGAAGAACCTCTGCAAGTTTTATGTCCTATTTTATGCTATATCGGAGTGTCTGTTAATACCATAACGTGATTACTTATTTTTAATTATCATCAAATTTTCACGTAACATTGAGGCTCAGATACAGTGTGTCTTTCCCCCCTCGGCTTCCCGAATGTCACGAATATCACATCCTTGTGTGTAAGCTATGTAAGAGTTGAGTTGATCTTGACCGGGTAACATAACGGCTCCTTGTGTAGACATTTAAGTGAGCATTTACTTCAGATTTGCACGGTGCTCCCGGAGCAAGTTTGTTTTTCAGGTGTCGTGTTTTCATAGGCCTCCGAAAGCTTGGAGACCCTGAAGCAGTAGACCAAGGGCCTGAGGGATCCCAGGTAGGAGGGGTGGCGTTGTGAGGTCAGCCGGGGATGTGTTCCGAGGCCCGGCTTCCTCCGGGCGGCCCAGCTGTGGGAGGCCTCTGGGAAGTGTAGGGTAGAAGGGCTGAGGGCTGAGGAGGAAATGGTGAGTTCTAAGTTCTAAGTTACCAGCGTGATTCACGAGCAGAGTTGTTTTGTTGAAAGAAAAAACGTAAATCTAGCACTTTCAGATCCTTTTTTTTTTCTTCAGATAGTTCTCAGTAAAGATTATTTTCAGTCAGTGGGATGGAATATAAATGAGTTTGGGGATAACAGAGGCATTTTTCTTGACTGTGCCGTTCCCTGTGGCCTCATAGAGAAACTTGATTTTTCGGGGTCTAGTTCCTTATCTGTAAAATGTAAGAATTGGTCTAGAAGACACCAGAGGCTGTTTCCCATTAAAACTGACAGGTATTATTGTGGATTCTCTCAAAATTGCCCCATTGCTAACTGTCACCCAGTAAACTGGAGTTAGAGGTTTATTTATATATCTTGCTTTACAAAACAAACCCAGACACCCTCAGTCCTGCTCAGTTGCATTAGTCCAGGGGTCGGTTCACTTTGTCTGCAAAGGGCAGATAGTAAGTGCTGTGGGCTTCACAGATCGCACAGCTCAGCTGCAGCTTCCCAGCTCTGGTGTGACTGTGTACCATTCAGTATTATTTATGGACACTGAAATTTGAATTTCATATAATATTCATGTGTCACAAAGCATTACATTTTTGTTTTAGTAATTAGAAAATGTACAAAACATTGTTGACTGATAAGCCCTCCATACCAAAACAGGCAAGTCTGGCCCATCCATGAGCTGTAGTTTGCTGACTTTTGAATTAGTCTGTTTCTCCTCTGCGGCCATAGGATTTCATCCAAGTTCCTATTGTAGTCCTGACTGCCCCTGTGTCTTTTATGGTGTTGCATCATCATTGAATTGTGTCTCTTCCTCCTGAGCGTCTTATGAGCAGGGACTGAGAAATTCCTCCACAGCCCCAGTCCCTGGCATATAGTAGGTGCTTGCTGAATGCTTTCCAAACGAATGGTGTAGTAATTATACCACTTAGAGGACGCCTGTGTCTACGTCAGACTTTGGGAAACTAATTGTTTTGTTTCTGGAATGGACCATCTATTCGGATAGATCCTTACTGAAACATGTCTGCATTGGTGAGCTGCCCTCCCAGCATTTCAAAGGCTGCCATGCTGGTAAATAACTTCTTACCTGACAGCCACCGTTCTAAGAGTTACTCAGCTGAGGAGCTCCGTGTCTGTGACTCTGAGTAAGTGGAGACGCTGTCAGGTGGAAGGGGAAAGGGCTTGGGAGAGGAGGGGAGAGGAGAGACAGGGAAGACAGCAGCCTTGACTGCTGCAGTGCTCCGTAAATACACCACGTGAGGCCCCGGGAATTTCTAGAATCCTTCCTCGCCTGTCGGCAAGCTTTTAAGAGCGCAGCCTATCTGTTGAGGCCAGACTCTCAAGAGGCTTATTGGAATGAGACCCTGAAATATTTATTTTATCCCTCGTTTGTCACTGTAAGGTAAGAGCTTTGTCATTTCAACGAAGGGACGGTGGTCGGTATTTAAGCGCCGGGTGAGTTCTGGCTTCCCCGCCCCGGGAGATGCGAGGCCCTCGGGGAAGATAGCTGTGCGCGGCTTGCACGTCTGGACGACAGGAGGCCGGGGTGCACAAAGAAGAAATTACGACCATTTACCTGTGTGTTATTTTCTCAATTTGAAGCACTTGAATTCCAGAGCTCTTAAATCAAGAGGTTGAATTCCTGGCACTTTAAAAGTAGAGCACTTGAATAAGCTGTTTCAGCCATTAGGATGGTTTTTTAAAATGCACGCGTTTCTTGGATCATTTGCTCTTGAGATTTGCTTAATTGAAGTTTTCGCCTTTTCATTTTACTTCGAATGAAAATGATTTCTATAGTTAAGGAAGTTTTAATTTTATTCCTGTGGGTAGAGTATAGATTTCATACTTCAGTCCCTTCCCCAACAGGTGCGAGCAGGCAGTTTTGCACAAACCTGACATACGCACTTAGGATCTCAGCTCAGACCATTTCCCCCCTGGGCGTGGTATCTGTAAATACAACATTGCTACACTTTCATGGTTTCAGTCCCATATCAGCTCAAAACTGTCTTTGGCTAAAGCCAGCCATCAGGGAAGGGAGAAGATGGTGCTGGGGAAAGTATTATAATGAAGTTAACTAAGTTGTCCTGCCGGACAATCGTTACAGATCATTTGCTTCTGTTAATGGGAAGTAAAATAGCACTAAAATGCAAAAGTGTAGAGGGTGGAACTAAAATCAAAATCTCGTATTTGCATAACATGACTGTTTATACATCAGTCACTGTATTAGGCCCTGAGGAAACAGCCGGGAGTCAGTTGCAAACAGCAATGAATAACTAATAAGATCTCTGCCCTTCTCTGCCCTGTGGCATTTATATCTTAGTGGGAAGACTGAAAGCACACAAGTGGGGGAACAAATACATACTGTGATCTGTGTGGGGGTGAGTGCCGTCAGAGGGACAAAACAAGGTAAGGGCAGGCTGGTGGTCATAGCATCCTGTTGTAGGTAAGGTGATGAGAAGGTATCAGTCGTGTTGCCACCTACGGGAAGAGCTTTCTAGGCAGAGGCCCTGCAGCAGGAATAAACCCAATTTGTTGAAAGAACAGCAAAGTCAGTGTGGCTGGAGAGAAATGAGCAAGACCAAGAAAGGAGCTGGGGTTGGTAAGCCGAGGCCAGACCGTTACAAACCCTGAAGAAGAGACTGGTTTGGAGGATGACGGCTGTTTGACCAGGGCGCTGGCGGCAGAGGTGGTCACGCGCGGTTGTTCACCATAAGCTATTAGCATAGGCTTTGAACATGCCTTTTCTCTCTCTCTCCCCTTGACATAATTCAGGCCTGTATTGTCTGTCTCATTGAGCCTAGAAGTAAGATCTCATTTGACATCTTCTAGTGATTCCTTTCTAGCCTTTCTTAGCTCTCCTGGGTTCCAGAAAGCTCCTCTACCAACCCATTTTTTGTTTGTTTGTTTTGCTCATCAAAGTTTACTTACTCCCCAGGCATGAGTATGTAATAACTTTGATTAGTGCTCGGGTAGGGATGGGGCAAGGAAGTAAAGGATACCTTTTAGATTTTATTACAATAATCATACTTGAGTTCTGTGTAGCACTTTGCACTTTACAGAAATTATTTTATTTATATCACTGATTTTTTCAGAGGAGAGTACCTCTGGATGGATGGATGGATGGATGGATGGATGGATGGATGGATGGATGGATGGACGGACTGGCAGACTGTTGAGTGGATGAATATTTGATAAGTGGAAGGAAGGAAATAAATGTAGTCTGTTCCCCTCTTCTACCCCCTGAAATTGGAGGGGTGAACTAGGAGAGGAGTTATTATTCATTTAATTTTATTTTTCTCAGTAATCCAGATCTGAGCTTTTCCAGCCATGCCCTCCATACCTGCTCTTCACTTCTACAGCTCCGTTCCCCAAACAACATGACAAAGGAGATGAGGGACTAGGACAAGATTCTCTACCCACTCTCTGTAACTGCCCTTCACCAGGGCTCTCAGAACTCTGGGCATGTGAATATATGAAACCCACTGTTTAGGATAAAGGACCTCAATCCTGGAGTGTGTTCCTCATTGGCCCCAATCTGCTGCAGTGCAGACACCGAGGCCTGGAGGACATCATGCCCTGGGAAAGAATCTTTTATGCAAAAGATTGGATCAGTTAAACAGTAATTCTCAGCATTAGCCTGTTACTGTGAGGATACGAAATGAGAAAGACCATTGACATTTTGGGATTGATAAAAATGGTGACACTGGGGGTTGGGGGTAGCAGTTTAAAAGTCACATATCTGCTTAAAGCATACAACTCATGGGTTGTTAGTATAGTCACAGAGTTGTGCAACCATCACCACAATCAGTTTCAAATTTTTCTCATCACCTGGTGGGGGACACCCTTTAGCCAACCCCCAACCCCACCATGATGACTTAATTGAATCAAGTTTGCAGGTCATGGACCTGCTGGAATTTGAGTGCTGAATCTGAACACTGAGCAAGTGGGATGGGGCATAGGGCAGGTAGAGCCTGGTCCCCTTTCTGCTTGCAGTGTGTCTCATGGGGTTTGCATTTCTGCTGGTGTCCTCAAGAGTTTGTTTGGTCAGGCCACTTAGAGAACACACCAAAAATGCAAATACTGAAGCATTCTGTTCTCTCGCTTTTACCTGGAAGTTTCTTCTTTCTGCAGTGTGGGCCCTGGTGGATGGAACAGCCTTCTTCTTTCCTTTATGTCATAGTGGGGTTTATAACCCTGAGGCTGAGGGGCTCCACATAAAAACTCATGTATACAGTAAAAATCTCCAGTTAAAAAGAAGGACCCTGGAGACACCAAGCTCCAGTTTCTTTCTGTCTGTCTTTTTGCCTTCCAATGCTGTTTTAAAGCCCTGTAAGGCCAGGAAATTTTGAAATGAAAAACCTACCGTGAATGTTGTTTCTCACTTTGAAAACATTTCTCGCCCTGGGGTATTTTGTGCTCAGAAACACTGTTTTGATATTTCGTATTTCAGGGTAAGGATTGGCAGCCCTTGGCCAATAGATCAGTGCAGCTCCGTAAAGATGGAAAAAACAGTGATCAGCGCCCACCTGCGTATCTTTGCATGTGATGTGCTTCTGACAATATGATGTGTGCTCGTTTTTCCCGGTTTTTCCTTTGCCTTCATCAGCGCTTTAGTGGTCCTTTGCTGCTCAGAAACTTAAAAAGCCCAAAACTTGCTTGTCTGTTTCTGCTGCTGCCTTCCAGCGAGCTGTGCGACGTGAAGCTCCAGTTTGCTCTTCTGTAAAAGTCCCTTAGCAGCACCTACCATGTATTAAACAGCACTTCCATCCACCTGACATTACACGTCTCTGTTAGTTTCCCTCTTCTCATCACGCCCCAGAATATCAACTCCTAACGGCAGGGGCTTCCCTCTTGGTTCGTCACCGTGTGCCCGGCGTTTGGAGCAGTGCTTGGCCTGTGGGAGGGGCTTGGGTAATGGGCTCCGGAGGTAATGAACTACAGGGTGCTAAGGGCAGGCGGGCAGTGGGACCTAGATGATTTGGAAGGGCCCCTCTCCTTTAACATTCGATCATCACGTCCCAAGCTCTCCCTAGAAACCGTTCTGACACATTTTTGTGCGCGTGTGGAGAATAACTGGGTTTTCACATGTCCCGATCTTACCTTTTGGTGTATTTCCCTTTTCTATAATCTTTAGAAGAAAATTAAGTCTGGGCATCTTCATTCTTGTAGCTATAAGAAGACAAGGTAAGAGGGTTTGGTTTTTTGTTAATTGTTTACTTTGAAGTGAAATTCTTACACCTTACCCTGAAAGGCAAATTTCTTTCTACATATATATACATATAAATACATATATATACACACACACAGTATTAGTTTACGTATTAGCACATGCCCAGAGCCAATGGGAAGTCAGACAGTGGACCTAAAAGAAGTCTAATAGCTTTGCCTTTTCATACCCTTCACATTCATAATAGTTGGTAGGTGAACTCTGAACACATTTGGCCATAGGCAGATTCCTGCCTCTTTGCTCACAGAAGATACAAGAAAAGGACTTGTAGATGACGTTTGTATGTGGGGGGTTAGAGAAGGGAAAATATTTGAGGGCTCCTGGATTATTTTGGGAACTTGCCTTGGGTTGCATTTTTATTATAAGGTCAAATTTAAGGTTAGGAAAGGCCATTAGCAATAGACTATATTTATGCCTAAGAAAAATATTTTGTCTTTTGCGTAGACTTGATTTCATTTTGCTTGGTTTCTCAGGGTGATTTTGCCACAATTCTGTATAAAAAGGATTTCTAGTTACCTAGTGTTGAGATGAGCTGCACATCTCTACTAGTTGACTGTGAGTTGGGTTTTGCGGGTTGGTTTGTGGCAGCTCTTTCCTCTGAGCGTCTCTGTTAGCATCAGCGCAGAGAGAATTTCTTGTGTAGGCAGGGCTGAATATAGCTTTTTATTGTTTTCATTCCCCTGCGAGATGGAGCTTAGGGGAGCCCTTGTGTGAACTGGTGCGTCCCGGAGAGAATGCTCACGTGGTTCCATCGGCGGATGCCATGCAGACGGGGCTCTGCATTTAGAGTATTGCCTCAGAGTTGCCAGGTGCTCATTCCTGGAGCTCCCTTGCCTCCATGGTCGTGGAAAATGGCAAAAAAATGGGATTGTTGAACTAATTTTTTCAGACACTATTACTGTGGTTTGACATTGATCATTTGCTATTTCAGTTTTATTCCACGATGTCAGATTTACTCGATTAGTCTCCTGCAAAAGAAGGAGACTTAGCCCTTTCAGAAAAGAAAAGGGCAGCATTATTATGTGTTCATGGAGTCGTAATGTGGCCTCGTTGTCTATCGTTGCAGCCATCAAGATGTATTCTTGTAAAATAACACAGCAAGGCTGAGGCTTAGAGGTTATGAAAGGACGCACATGGGTTGTCAAAACTCTATCTAGGTTAAAACATGTAGCTGTACTCCCAGCCTCCTGAAAAGAGGCTATTTATAATACAGTGCTGGTATTTGTGCTGCTTGCATTGTATGCAGCCTGAATGAAGAATCGGCTCCTTAAAAAGAACATTGAAAATAAAACCCATGTCGTGGAAATCTGACTTAGGCAGCCAAAAGAGATTGCGGGCGTCGTAAATGGCTGCTCATTTCCGAAGGTTGCTCAGCTGCTTCCTCTTGGGCGTGAGATATTACGACCTGGCACCTGGGCTTTTTTTCTTTTTTTCTTTCTTTTTTTTTCTTTTTAATGTTCTGGGTTTGAAAATGCATACGTACTTCCTAACAATCGCTTGGCAGGCTCTTAGGGGAGGTGAGCCCCAGCCTCCTAGGAGGGATTTGTCTTCTCCCCTTTCTCGGTTGGCCATAGCCCAACCTGTGGCCCCATCGGGTTCTGGCTCCCAGCTTGGACCATTCTACTTCCCTCCCCCATCAGGAGGCAAGACTGGTTGAAGAAACTCATATATAAAGAAAGTATAAATTATACCTTAACAATGCTGTGTAGAAAAAAAAAAAGCACCCTGATTAATGGACTATGCCACCATTATGTGAATACTCTAAGTGGTTTTTAAAAATAGCTCTTTGCTAGACTGTTTTGGTTCAGGGTGTGTATCCTTGGATTGTTTTTATAATTTTTATGCATAGCATTGATAGGAAAATGTAGAAGTCTTACAGTAATAGATGCAGTATTTAGATTGGATGCACTCCCTTCTCCCTCACGTTGATTTCCTGGCTTTCTCTGCTTTTCCCTGGTGCTTAAAACAAGTCTCGGGCATTTCCCAGTGTAATTGTTGATGAAGTGTTGCATATCCCGTGATGATTATGAGAAGATTGCTGTATTCAGCTTTTAATCTTGTGAGTGTCAAATATTTTGCTTTGATGGTATCTTTATTATTATTATTCATAGCTCTCTCCGTTTCAGTAATGCAATCAGGCAAAATAAAGGTAATGCCACAAATTCGGCGTTTTTAGAATAATTCTTTGTCTCAGAAGAGAAAGTGCCATCTACAGGCCATTCTCAGATGTTGATTGGGATCAGTGATGATGGGATTAGGAGTATTTTAGACTTCTTTTGGTTGCAAGTAACAGAAAACAACTAGCTTAAAGAAGAAATAGAGATAGGGGGAGACCTATCAGAGGCACAGCTGAGGGACTCCCAGGACCCCAAGGCCGGGCATGTAGCCGGGAGTCACCAGGACTCGGAACCAGAAGGCTGCCAAGGATGCAGACAGCACTTCTCTGCTTCCTTCTGTGTGTCCTCTTTGTCTTCCCGAACGTGGCAAGTGGTCGGCGGTCATCTGTAGCTTTCAAGCGAAGTGTCCTCTGTGGAAGAGAGTAGCCCAGGCGGACTGGCCAGCTGTCCGTCTCAGTGCCCAGTTCCCAGGAGCAGCAGGAATCCTGATTGGAGTAACTGAATTCATGTGCCCACGCTGGTCCAGCCGGTGGGTCCAGGAGAGCAGTGTCATGAAGTGAAAACAGGGTGACCAAGCAAAGAGGCAGCTCCTGGGGAAAGAAGCTTATTGTGAAGGCCCAGCACCCCACCAGCAGCGCATCTGTTGCTGCGCACAGTGCGTAATGCCCGTCCAGTTTTCTGGCCCTGACAAGGGAGAGTGACTTGCAAGGGAGAGTGGGAAAGATGGAAGAACTCTCCTCCCCATCCCCCAAGAACTTTGAGGGACACACAAAAAAAGATCTTTCTGCATCCTTTAAACCCAGTTTACAAAAATAACAAAGGAAGACCGATGGACTGAAATAAGTCTCCCAGAGAAGAGATGGGAGCCTCCTAATTGATTCCCACAAAGCTGTTGGGAATTTACAGCTAGGAAAATTGCCTGCTTGGAGACAGCAGTCCAGCCCTCGGTTCCACTGGGTTGACGGGAAGCCCCGGACTGCATGCACCTGGCTCTCCCGGAGGAAGATGCCGAGTGAGTTACATGTGACCATTTAACACCGTCTCATTCATAGATTTCTCCCTTTTTCCCAGTTGATCATTTGCAGTCTCATTTTTGGTATATAATTGTTCATTTTAAATGCTCATGTTTGCTAGAGCTGGGTGTGTGTTAATTACTGGCAGTCTGTAATTATGTTGTCTGTTTGTCATATCTGGGGCGGCAAGGGTGGTAAGCTAGAATTCTTCCAATAGCAAGAATTGCAATTTATAGTTCTCCCCCAAACCATTTAGAAATTGATACATTTCACTCACAGTCTTGATGTAGGCCAGTAGATGCCATGTTACTGACACTCATGATCAGGTTTCAGGCTACAGAGTGCTCTGACTTAAAGATACCCAGCGTTTTGGTATATTCATTTATCCCCAAACCACTTATTGAGCATCTGCTATGTACCAGATGCTTGGGATATCTCAAAGGAACAGACAAAAGTAAAATATTCTTCTTTCTGTGTGTAACTGAAGGGACTGCCCGGGTGACCCCTAAGGCCACTGTCCCGCGGGGGCAGTGAGTGTGTGTCCTCTCTGCTGCTGAACACTTGTCCATTTCCAGCACTGTAATAATGAGGAATTCGGTAAGAAATTAGAAGCCACTGACCTCATTAAAGTTATTATTTCACATTAAAATCCCTCTATATGATATTGGCAGCTGAAACATACTTGGAAAACAGAGTAATTTAAAGATTATCAGATTAGTTCCAGACATCCCCGGGATCTGTGTTCAAATTAAATTAGAGGTGCATCAAATTGTTCCAATGAAGTAGCAGGGCCGGGAGTTAGGAGACATGTTCTTGCCAGATGGGCCAGGTAAACTGACTGGCGATACCTCCTGAGGCCACATTCCTCAAAGGAAGGCTCCAGCACCCTCACTTGAAGTCAGTTCCTGGGAACAATTCCCAGGGCTGGGCTGTCCTGGTGCTAGGAGGTGGAAGCATGGGGACTTGGGAACGGTCTAGAGTCGTGCTGAACACTAAAGGTTCAGCAAAAATGGAGTCAGAGAGGTTCCACAGGTGGATACAGCTGAAGAGCAGCTCCGGAAAGGAGAGGGGATTTCAGGGAAGTCAGGCCGTTGGAAATGCTCTATCTAAAGAGGCATATGATCGAGTTCCCAGTATTCATTTAGTAACTTTTCTTGGTACCTATATAATGTGCTACGTTGCAAACAAGTGGTGCAGTGAACTATAGAGCAGGGCAAAAGAACAGAGTGATCTATTTTACTAGTCTGTGTTTTACTAGATCTCATTAGGATAAGAGAACATTGGGGGAAGCGGTGGTCAGTTTTTGTTTTTTGCTGTTGTTTTTGTTCGTTTTCTGAATCAACGCAGGGCTTTCGTTGCATCTTTAAACTGTCACAAGTAGGAGTTGCCTGGCACCTCGCTGTTCCTGCAGCTGGACAGCTTCGACCTCTTGCGTCAGCCTGCTGGACTGTTCTCTTGCAGAGACGTAGATACCATTCACAAACCTTCCAATAGTCTTATTTTTAACTGCTGTGGCTTGCTGAACCAAAGCAGCTGACCTTGATGCAAGTTCAAGACTTGATGCATCTTTCTGGACTTGAAATACTGAACAAGCAGTACCTGGCCTCATCCAAACCCTGTGGTTGTATTTTTTGCCCAAGAAATTTTGGATTTCAACAGATCATTTTCCCGAATAACCACATTGATGGGGGTCGTGAACGTACGCAGACCTCACCTGTAGTGGAAGCCCATGTGACACCCTTGATCATGTCTGCATGGTTACAGGTAGTGCGGCAGGTAGCTGGTCCTTTACTATTTCCCCGCCTGTCGTCAGTCTCGAGCCTCTTCGTTTTCTTTCCAAGGAGGCCGAGTTCTACATTGATGAGATCGAAGTCCCTCAGGCAAAAGACTTCCAACCTGTGGCTTGTTTCCCCATCGGAGGGAGTAGGTGATCTCTGTATTAGTTTGTGTGGCTGCTGTAACAAAGGACAACAAACAGAGTGGCTTCAACCCTGCAAATGTATTGTCTCACAGTTCTGAAGGTCAGAAGTCCAAAAGGGGGCTTACGGTGCTGAAACCAAGGGATTTTACTGCGTGTTCCTTTTGGAGGCTCCAGGGGAGAATCTGTTCTCTTTACGTTTTCCAGGTCACCCACATTCCTCCATCTTTCAAGCCAGCAGGTCGAGTTCTCACATGAAGCCCCTCCGACCTCCCTCTTTTACTTCTAAGGCCCTTTGTGATCACATTGGGCCCACACAGGTGGTCCAGAAGCGCCCCACCCCCACCCCCAGGCCCTTAATTCCACCTGCAACCTTAGTTCCCTCCTGTGATATAACCAAACATACTCAAGGTTCTGGAGATGACATTGTGGACACCTTGGGGGGAGGCATTATTCTGTTGACCACACTCTCTCTAAACCCCCTTCCAGCTTAACATGCTGAAGTTCCGAAGACCTGCTGGGGTCTCAAGTGTTGGCCGCTGCCGGAAACTTCCAAGGTCACGGCTGCCAAGGCTCCCAAGAGCTGCCGGTGCCAGTGGCGTTGGCATAAACCCTGTGCACGAGCACACACCGTACCCTCCCTTTCTTTAAATGGTTAGCTTATCTTTCAGGCTTTCTTATGATTTCCAAGAAGCCTGTCACGGGAGTAGAGGTCACAGAGATTTGGTGAGGGAATCAATAGGCCACAAGGTTCCAACAGCCCCTGGTTTCAAAGGTCTCTCTCCATGGTTAAGTTTTCAAAACAACAGATATTTCTTTCCTCCCTTTACTACTCTAATCTTCCCAGTGGTTTATTTTTAGCAGATATGTGTGAGCACCTACTGTGGGTGCAGTAATAGAAGAAGAAATAGCCTATGCTCTCCAGGAGTGGCAGGCAGAGAGTATAAGTGGCCATAGTTCAGGTGTTACGGAGGAGCCCACAAAATGCCGTTGGAGGTCAGAGGCAGGTGACTTGCAGTTCTGGTATTTGAGATGGAGCTTCCAGAGTAAAGAAGAGGCCCGGCTGGTGTAGCTCAGTTGGCTGAGCGTCGGCCCATGAACCAAGAGGTCACCGGTTCAATTCTCAGTCATGGCACATGCTCGGGTTGTGGGCTCGATCCCCAGTAGGGGGCGTGCAGGAGGCAGCCGATCGATGTTTCTCTCTCATTGATGTTTCTATCTGTCCCTCTCCCATCCTCTCTCTCTGAAATCAATAGAAACATTAAAACAAAAGTGTGAGTAGGATTTCAGCAGCTGGGGTTAGGGGCACTGCTGGCAATGGGCACTGGGGGGATTAGGATGGGAGAACGTAGGTGGGTACTGGGGGAAGAACGCTCTCCTCTTCAGCTCCCACCTGCCCAACCGTCGAAAATAAGTATTTTTCCCCATATGGCCATTAGTCCATGAGGCCTTTCTACCTAGGTTCTCCTTCCGCTTTACCTAAAGTGGGCTTTGGTCATCCCCTCGTGCATTCGTACACTTGAGTTTAGTCTTCAAAATGTGATTACTTAGTGGTTGGATTGGGTTATGTCCCCCCCAAAATATATGAAATCCTAACCCATTCCCGCTTCCCACACCCGGTCCCTGTGAATGTGACCTTATTTGGAAATAGGGTCTTTGCAGATGTAACCAAGGTAAGATGCAGTCATTGGGGTGGGCCCCAATCCACTGTGACTGGTGTTGTTATAAGAAGAGGGAAGTCTGGACACAGACACACACGGAAAGGACACAAGGTGATGGAGGCAGAGACTGGCGTGATGCACCTGTAAGCCAAGAACCACCCAGGATTGACGGAGACCACACCAGGAGAGGCAAGGAAGGACTCTCTCCTGCAGACTTCAGAGGGAGTATGGCCCTGTGAACACCTTGATTTTAGACCTCTAACCCCCAAAAATATGAAGCAGCACATTTCTGTTGTTTCCAGCCACCCAGTTTGTGGTTCTTTGTTGTGGCAGCCCTAGGAACTAAGACGCCTAGTTTGTACCTGTCCTGTTCTAGGGGAATTCAACTTGGATTCTACCCCATGGCCTTAGTCTGTCACAGAAGGGCAGTTATGCCTGTTAAAGTCACACGGGTGGCTAGGAGGTGGTCTTTGGGGAATCTTGTCATCAGAGGGCACCTGGGTTTTCTGGCCTGTAGGCTGAGGTCTCTGGGATCTTCATGAAGGACAGTGACCTGGTCAGGGAGTTGGAATGAGCAGGCACAGACTCTGATTCCTGCCGACTCCCCAGGCATAGCCCATAGGACATGGTTCCTATTAGAAAATTGGGGCTAGACCGGAATTGCGGGGTTTTAGGGCAGGGGACCTCGGAGTTCATTCATTCCAGCCTCTCCTCTTGGCAGATGATAAGCTGCCCTGGGCAGCATCCTGGGACCTGTCCAAGGTCACTCTACTAGTAGCCAAGCCAGGACTCAAATTCAGATCTTAAATCTCACATCCAGGTTTTCTCTAAGGTGTCTAGGAACTCTGAAGTCTGTGGTTCTGACTTCTGAAAGTTTTCTTTGGGACACAGAATTTTAACTTATGCCTTTAGACTCTTCTGGGATTGGGTGAGGGGTACGGAGCAGAGGGGTTTTAAAAGAGAAAAGGCAAAAAGGGGAACATGTTGACCTTCAGAAAAGGGATTTGAAAGAATACGTTTATGTGACTTCAAGAAAAGTCCCAAGGATATTTGGTTTTACTATGTGTCGTTACAAAAATAAATAAAATTAAAAATCCACCCCTCCTGCCCCAGCCTCAGGCGGCTGGGAAATTGCAGCTCACAGCTGCATTCGTTGACCCACCCCACCCCGGTATTGCAGGGTGTAGAACTGATCAGGTCAGCAGCTGTTATCTGGCCTCAGACACCCCCAAGCAGCACTTTGGGGCTTGTTCCTACCTTCCTGGCCTTCTGCAGGCTGACGTCGAGCCACTGGTGTCGTCTCGATAGACTTCAGTGTTCAGACGCGCTTTAACTCGGGAGCGCAGCACGCCGGGCGGGTTCATCGTGGCCGCGGCGGTGCACACACCGCACCTCAGTAGCTTTAAATCAGCATCTCTCCTGAAGGTCCCGAGGAATGTCACCCTCGAGGCACCTTGCTTGCGAGAGCGTCCTTTGTGTTGGGTGCCCAACATACAGGAGACACACAGACGAATCCTTGTGCTTGGCGGCACACAGTGAAAGGGAGGGGTGGGGGCGTTATTTTTGGTTGTTACTAACATTGTTTCCTGGGTCCCTCCAACAAAGAGATGCCGTGTGGCTTTCAGAAGTCTCTCGTGCAAATGCTTCCTGTCACAAGCGATCAGCGTCCTGCCCTTTGAAACGGCAGGAGTGGCTTTAGCAGCCGGCGTGCAGCTAGTGCCGGGCCGGGCGCTGGAGACCAGCCTCTCGGAGGATCCACGCCCTTGCTTTCTTCCCTCACGCACGTCTCGTCGTTACCAGTCGGCCGTCATCTTAACAAACTGTTGCCCTAAAAGAGGGTTGCTTCATCCAGTGGGGCAGAAAAACAGGGTCAGAAGAGCAGGGACTTTTGTCGATGCTGAGTAAGTGGGATTAGTTAAACCAATATTGGAAATGGTTTGCGCTGCTCCGGGCGGCTCACTTCTGAAGAGCTGTGCTCTCTCGGCCTCCCTGGCACCGGTACAGTTCCAGTTGCATCAGGACCTTCGTTATATAATCCTTCCCGCTCGTAAAATTAAGAGTCCTGTTTTTTCTTGCCCTGGTTTGCATCACTAGAAACGGGGCTAGACAATGGCAGCAATCCGTAGTCCTCTGCAGTCGCCGCCGCGGGGATTTTATTGGTCAAGCACACGGGTCTCTCGGTTGTCAGGAATGCCATATGCAGGATCCACTGTGTCTAGGGGAAGAGTTTGTGTCTGGGATGTGCAGGGAGCTGCACACACGTATGTCGTCCTGCAGATGAGCAGTTGGGAAGAACTGACCTTCAGAATCTGATTCATAGGAACCTCCTGGTGTCTGCTCATGTCTCTAGCTGGTAAGAAACTTGAACTAGTGACTGTTGTGGCCGCCTTGAGGTGGCCCCTGTGACTTTTTATAGGCCTGGTCCAGGTGAAATCAGGAAACTTTATAACCTAAGGGCAGGTGGGATTTTTGAGGCTGAGGTCTATACTTCCCTGCGTCAGTGAGCTCACCCCCTGGAAGTGGCTTCTAGCTCCTGCTGCCATCCTGGCCCCTCCCAGCTGTGTCAGGTGTCAACTTAGTCGCTATAGCTTGCTGTTCCCCCAGCCATTCGATTGGAGCAGACCTAGAAATTCACTCCCTCTCTGTCCCTCTGCCCCCATGTAGCTAGTCTCAGAAGGATTGCAGAATAGGCACATTTGCCCCATGCCCTGGCTCAGAGGCACCACCAAGTAGGCAAGGGGAGGGTTCAGAATCAGGATCGCAGAGGGCACCATGCCAGTACTTGGCCTTCTTCTGTCTCCAGGTGCAAGGGTTCTCTTGTCTGTCCCTTCCAGGGCTCTGGCACCCCAGCTGTGCGGCCGTTACCTTCTGCATGCTGCTGGTCCTCGGGTGCCCATGTCCTGCTCTGACAAAACTCTATTCAGCAGAGTGGTGAAGGGCACCCTCTTCACTCTGCTGGTCAGATCAGAGCCCCACTTGCCCCTTTACAACCACTTGCACCTGGGCCAGCTGCCCTCCCTCTCAGGCCCCTGGCTCCTTAGCTCCTGCCAGCCTCCTCCCGCCAGGCTTGGACTGTTACTGACTCCCAGAATCCCATGTTGCCAAGAAACCATGCTAACATCTCTCTGCAGAACAGTACTATTTTATTGCACATGGTTCCCGTAAAGTCAGTACCAATACCAAATGGGGTTATGGGTAATTTCAGTTTTCTTCTTTATACTCTTGTCTTTTTATCAGGTTTTCTATAAGAAACATGTACTACTTTTTTAACTGGAAAGAAAAAATTATTTTAAAATACCAGTTTGGGAGAAAGAAAATAAAAACAAATCATCTTTTTCGTTCAGTAGAGAAACAACAGAGACAAAAACGCCCAAGGTAAATCAGCGCGAACATGCAAGGTGGGCTTGCCCCTCCTCGCCAGGTAATAAATGGCCTTGCACAGGTGAGGTGGTGTGGGACATTATGGTCATTATCATCAGCCTCGGGCCCTGGCATTTTTGCAGAGCTGCTGGGTATGTGCTGCCCTGGGAGACACCATACGGATTGATGGCAGGTTTTGTTGGGAAGCTCAAATGAGAAAATAGATATGAAAAGTACTTTATAAATGGAAGCTATTATTTTCAACAAAAAGTGGGGAACTTTCATCTACATTGGGAGACAAGACAGAGCATTGTAAGGATGTTTAATAAACTTAACAGGGAAAGACGTGGCCTCCACCGTCTAAGAACTTAAGTCCATCTATTCACTTAATAAATATTGACTGGGGTCGACCAGGTGCCTGGCACAGTTCTTGGTGCCTGGGACTCGTCAGAGAAGAAAACAGACATAAATTGTTGCTCTTGTGGAGCCTTGTGACAGACAAAGATGAGAAACAATAAATCTAATAAGTAAAGAAGTAGTCCTCAAAATAGTAACAGCAGTAGCTGACATTTAAAGAGTGCTGACACTTTGTGCCAGGCGTGCTTCTATAGCCCTTTATATGTATTTCGTTCCAAACACCCTATGAGGTATAAATACTGGTGCTCCTCAACTTACAGTGGGGTTGCTTCCCAATAAACCCCTCATAAGTTGAAAAGATCGTAGTTGGAAATGCACTTAATGCACCTGACCTACTGAACATCACAGTTTAGCATAGGCTTCCTTAAAAGTGCTCAGAACACTTACATTAGCCTACAGTTGGGCAAATTCCTCTCACTGCCTGGTTCCCAGCATCACGAGAGAATGTTGGACCTCATATCGCTAGCCTGGGAAAAGATCAAAATTCAGAATGTGAAGTCTGGTTTCTGCCAAATGCATATTGCTTTCACATCATTGTAAAGTCAGAAAAATCAGGAGTTGAACCAGCGTAAGTCGGAGACCATCTATGCTGTTACTAACCCCATTGGGGGGAAAGGACACCCACACAGAGGTGAAGTGGCTTCTTCTGCAAGGTCAGAGTCGTGGTGCTGGAGCTGGAGTTTCATCTCAGACAGCCCGGCCTTCGTCGCAGAGGATGGTAGCAGGCGATGAGCAGGTGGGAAAAGAGACGGAACAGGAAGGGATCCTCTGCCCAGCGGATTCTCTGAGCGCTCTGTGCCTGGCATCCTGTTGGGTGCCTGGGATACAAAAATGGGGGCATTATCCATGCAGTGGAGTGGGGTGACGGTCCCCTGGAGAAGACAGAGGGGTACACACACATCAGCAAACCACGTGATAACATGATAGGATACACCTTCCTCCTTGGTTTCCCAGGGCCGCGGAGATTCCATGTTGGAAAAACATTGGTTTCCATGACAGTTTTGTTTGGACTAGTGAATTCATGGTGTCCACTGCCTTACCTTTTTCCTTTGATCGGCGGCAGTGGAACCCCCCACCCCCCAGCAGAGCTCCTAGGGACCAGAGGCTGATCAAGTCAATAGCTACTTTGATTAGACTCCAGGCCACAAAGCCAAGGGCCTTGGCTGTCCTGAGCCGATCCCCCGTCTGCATCAGTAGGGCCGGCTCAGTTCCCTCTGTTCAGTCGGTGCCTGTGCTGGTAGCTGCTCTTCTCTCTGATCCACCTGCCTCCTTTCATCTCATTGGCCTCAGTGAGCATCACACTGAGGGGACAGCCTCTTGCATCCTCCTGCCCATGCCCAGCCCTGCACACGCTCCTCCATCGCAGGACTGGCAGAGGGGCAGCGGGGGAGGGCCCCTGCCTACCGAGGAAAAGCCCTTGAAGTTTGTTTCCTGCTGCTGAGCAGTCGGTTGCATCTGGTTCCCGCCTGCAGCCCGCCTGCCTTCTGCAGCCGGGCGTCATTGCCGTGTGTGCCTGGGCCGGGGTGGCTCCCCGCTGACCTCCTTTCCCCGCTTCTGTGATCCCACGGCCATCGAGGTGTTCTGTCTGCTGAGCTGCTGGCGTCCCACGCTCAGAGCTTGATAAATAAATACTCTTGTGCTGTAGGGGTTTTTGTTTGTTTCCGGGTTATGTGTGTTTCTCTACCTCTTTTGCCTGACAAAGTCCTGGACTAAGTCTGAATGGTCTTTGCTGTTGCTCAGGATTCCTGAGGTTAGTGTTGTTGGGAGGAAGTTCCCCACTTATCTCCTCCTGCCCCCCCAGCCCCACCTGGGAGTGAGCATTCTTACCTCTTTCCCACAGACGTTAGTGCAGGTGGGTGGCTGTCACGGTTAACATCCATCACAGGTCGGGACTCCCTTCCCCTCTCTGGGTCAGTTGAACAGATTCCCTTCACGAGGCCCATAGTGGTCGTTCGGTGGCTTGTTATAAAGGCCTGGCACCGTGCAGGGCTCTCTCGTAACGATTATTTCATCTAGTCCTCCAGACAACCCATCTTATGGTTGAGAAAACCCAGGCTCAGAAATAAAGCAACTTCCTCCCAGGCACATAGCTAGCAAGTAGTTCAACAAGGAATTAGAGCGAGGTTTTGAAATTTCAGTTTGTTTCCTTTCCGATACTTCACCCCAGAGGATGTTTAGATTACAAAGTGCATTTCTCTCAGGTGTTGCTATATTAGTTCTGAGCAAGTTCTCTTCTGTGGGGACATGAACTGAGCCTGTCCCCCTAAATGTGACCTTTTAAAAGCACTTAAAACACTTCCAGGTTTCTCAAGCCATGTGTTGGGGGGGGGGGGGTACTATCATTAAGCTAGAAAAGGCAGGATTGAAGGTTTTCTAATAAAATAAGATATTGTCTTCAAGTCTATGCTTTTCTGTCTCTAAGCAAGTCGAAGAGGGTACAGTGTTAAAATACTGACTCTGGTACAAACGGGGAATGAAGCCAATTGTTTAAATTCACATTTCAAACTAGAAACGAGCTTGCAGGCGATGCTTCTGCACTGCAGCCTTGTCTGCTTCTCAGACGTTACCAAGCTTTGCAGTGGATTTTATTGACTAGACAAAAAGAAAGGTTCATAACCTGGTGTCCAAGAACCCCTCAGGGGCTCACTGATGAGTTGTAGAGGCCCAGACAAATCCCTGAAATTATATTCAAAACATGTGCCTGACTAAGCTTTTCTAATTAGAGATTCCTTCTTTTCCTCAGACCCTCAAAGGACATCATCATCACTGTGTTAATTTTATCTGTTGCATAACAAATTACCGCAAACAGCGGCTTAAAACAGCACATATTTACTATCTCACGGTTGCCCTGGGTCAGGAGTTCCCTGCTCTGCTGGATCCCCTGCCCAGGGTCTCACCAGGCAGAAGACAAATGTCGGTGGGCTGAGGTCCTTTCTGGAGGCTCATATGATTGTTGCCAGAATTCAGATCCTTGTGGTTGAAGGATGGGGGGGGGGGGGGGGGCGCGGGGCATTTTTCTTTCTGGCTTTCAGGTGGGGTCCACTCTGAGCTGCTGAAGGCCCCCATAGTCCCTGCCTCATGGCCCCCTCACCGGCCCTCACAATCATGGCAGCTGACTTCAAGGCCCGAAAGAGCATCTCATGTTCTGGTCCGCCGCTCCAGCTTTGGATGATGTGACATAACCCTGGGAGCAACTGCCCATTGCCTTTGCCATATTTCATTACTAGAAGCAAGTAGCAGATTCCGTCTGCACTCAGAGGAAGGGAGATTATACAAGGTCATGACCCACTGGGCGTCACCTTGGTGTTTATCTGCCACAGTCACCTCCTGGGAGCTCAGGAGGACCACCGCTCTGGGACCCTTGAACAACTACATGGTGGACATCCTGCAAACATTTCATTAGTTCATTAGCCGGTTCCATTACCTCCCTGGGCAGAAACCTGGTGTGACGGGATGGAAAGAATTGATCAGTCCTATCTGTCTAGACTGAGTAGGTGCCACGAAGGGAGTCCAGTTGGCGAAGGATTCAGTGAGAGGAAAGTGCTTATTCTGGGCTGTGAAGATCCACAGCAAACACCATCTTACCGTTTATGTCAATATTGCGGCCACATTGGCTCTATTTTTCTGAGACAGAAAAATCATGATTTGAACCAACGGGAGGCAGCCAGAGCCCCAAACAGCTTAAACCTCCTCATTCCTGGGTGCTGAGGGTAGGAGCATGTTGACTGAGATCATCCGTGTTTTACTTGGAGTCTAGTTCAAGGTTAATAAAAATGTTTGGAACTGAATGGGAGCTGCTCTGTGGTAGAGTTTAATGGGTTATTCCCAAAGTTGCTTTTCCTTCTGGCTCTGTTTACTTTAGTATATTAGTTTTCTAGGGCTGCCTTTAGTTCCACAAACTAGGTGGCTTAAACAGTAGGCACTGAATCTCCCACAGTTCTGGAGGCTGGAAGTTTGAGGTCAGGGTGCCAGCAGGGCCATGCTCCCCGCGAAGGCTCTAGGGAAGGGTGGGTTCCAGGCCTTGCTCCCAGCCTCTGGTCGATGGCCGCATCACTCCCATCTTCATACGGCATTTCCCCCGTGTGCGTGTCTGAGTCTGCCCCTCGTTTGTAACGGCATCCACATGTTGGATTAGGGGCCCACCTTACTCTAGCATGACCTCATCTTAGCTAATTACATCCGCAGTGATGCTGTGTCCACATAAGGCCATGTTCTGAGGTCCTGGTAGGTCTTCAACATATGAATTTGGGGGTAGAGGAGTGTACACAATTTAACCCATAACACTTACTGAAGAATAATTTTTTTAATTTCCTGTTAGTCCTACTATTCTAGCAGGTAAATAAAAGTCTCCGGGTAGGTTGACAATCTGAGACAAGACTGCCTGCCTCCCCCTCCCCATTTGAGATTTTACTATCTTCTCACTAGAAAGACATCCTTGCCGTTAGATTTAATTATACAAGTAAAGCCGCTCTCATGCTGCGTCTGAAATTGGTTACTCATAAACCTGTTTCTGGTAGTAGGAGAGGTCAGTTGTCTTCACTTGAATGAAGAATCAGGATTACAAAGAAAGGGGAAAGAATTTTGAGCAGAGATGTTGCACCCTCATAAAATAAAGTCTTTTATAAGAGAGCCCAATGGACTTTTACTCAAATCCTGTTAACCTTTACTTTACACGTAATTCTAACAGACTTTTAAATCTGAGTTTCCAGCTCACAGGATAGTGGAAGCACGAATATGTGTGCAGGGCGAACTCAGGGCTGCAGGGTGTTTTCAGGGAACCTTACGGACCTTCAGGGGAGAACTGCAGACTGGGCCCGGTTCGGGTACGATACTCCCATTTCAATACCGTCATTGCTGTTTTCCTCTGCATCCTAACATTGCTTTATGCCTTCATTATTCAGTTGTCGCCTGTTTTCTAATGCAGAATTTATTTGTAAACCTATTTTAACCTCCCCTCCCAGATCATTACAAGAGCCAGAACATACTCCGCTGTGCCTGGCACAGTACCTGACACATAGTAGGCACATCAGTAAATTTTTATTGAAAACTGACTGACTAAAAAAGATAATGCTGAATAGTCAGGGTGGAGTTTCAGAGCAGTTTGAGCAGAAGAGATTATCCTGATACTTGCTTTTAAAATTAATTTTTACTAAAGTTACAAAATCTTAAAACGGTCCCTTCCCTTAGGCTTTTGAGAGCAGTTCAGAGATCTCATTATTTTATTTATAAGCCTAGCCGTTTTTAACAATTACTTTTAAGGGGGTCTTTTATTAATGTTTGATCTGACTTGCAAACTTATTTAATTAAACTCCCTTAAACATTTTAAACTGCTTTTGTAAAGGAAATCGAACGTATTAAATTCATAAGGACTCAGTTGCCTGACTCAACAAACAAGCCTCCCCCAGCACTTAAGCAATTCTTACAAATCTAATTAAGCTCATAAGTATATTATACGTTATGGTCTCTTAAGTTCTCTTATACTGTGTATGACTTTAGTGATGTTTTGACTTAAAGTCAGTCTAAATTAGTTATTTAATTTCACATTTTCAGTTAATGTGTCAAGACTGGTCATTATTCTTTTAGACTGATTTTCTCAGTTGTAACAAATATTTAAAATATTAGATCTGCATTGATTTCTTATTTTTAAAAATTAATTCTACAGATCTGATTTTGTTAAACGTTTCCGTGCTTTATTCTAAATCTTCTTCTGGTTAAAGGTGCTCGCTCTAATTGGGGAAAAAAGGACACCTCTCCCCTTTGCCTTCTAGAACCTTCTGTATATCAGGGATCTTTGGAAACTTCTATTCACCAGCATCCAGCAGTGCCCCCATCCTACCCATGACTGTCCAGTGGGACAACTGCCACACATCCCCACCTGGTGCTCCTTGAAGGGACCTAGCAGGTGCTTCTGGCAGCTTTGAAATGGTCTGAACAGTGTGAAGCTTCTGGAGGCTGCCCAGAAGCACAGGTCAGTGGCCAGGCTTTCTAAATTTCCCTTACCCTAGAAAGTTCCCTCTTTGGGACAGACTGTCCCACCCACGCTGTTGGGGAGCATCAGTTACCTGTGCCTGGATGTCTCCCAAGAGATCCTGTCTTCTCATGGATTCTCTACCCTCTGGCAGTCACTAGAATGGATTTTTGCATTTTCTAGATTTAATATTTGTAGATGACTTTCCATGAGAGTCCAAAGACCTGAAACTCTATAGGATTGTGCATGATCTTCATTATAATGCTAAATGCTAAAATGGGCCATTGGAGCCTCCCCTTTGACTGGCCAGAGCTCCCAACCGCCCAGCCAGCTACTCTGTAAGTTGACATCAGCTCTGGAGAGGATCATGCATTACAGCAATGCCCAGTAATGGGTTTCCATGGTGACAACTAAGTCCTCAGGGGAAGATTGTATAACAGGGACGTATGTGATATGATTTTTAAATTTTGTTAAAATATTTAAAATGGGAAGAAGAAAAAAAAGATATTTCAAGAGGCAGTGCTCCATGTATTGAAAACTTCTGCTGCAGGGAATGCTTTGTTTCCCAGCCATGTGGCTGAGTTGTTGCTGCATGAGACAAACATTTGTAAAAGTCTGACAAAGACTCTCGATCCAGTGAGGAAGTTGGTCAAAGCAAGTTCTTTGTAACTGTGTTGAAGAAAAAAGCAGAATAATAGTGTGGTTATCATTTATTTGTTATAAAATGTTAAGAGATTTGCAAGGCTTTCTGGCTTTTGCTACATATTATCATGAATCTGACTGTAACCCGAGGTTATATATAATATGGTGCAGTGAATAATGCATGGGGAGTGATAACAGACTTTAAAAGAGAGAGAAAAGAAAGTGGCTTTTAAGTACTATGTGGCATTTCCTCTCTGCCATGGTGATACATGATATAGCCTCTGTGGTGTGCAAAATGTTACTGGTTGTCATAGCAATGGAACACCATCCCCGGGAAAGGAGGAAACGCCAGCACAAGACTCTTCGCTGGAATAGAACCGCAGCTGTAACAAAGTAATCATTGTTAGCACCGTCTTTATTGTCAAATAGTAAAATCCACACTACATTTTTCTCTCTCAGTGATCATTCTGAGCGGCCCTGCCACCATCCTAGGACTTGTATCACACGCAGTCTTCTGCCGTCGTGTGAGAATTGCGTCACCTATTGCTTCTGCTGCTCGTGGATGTAAAATGAGGTTATGATTTTAATGCCTCCATGAACTCACTTTCAGCCACTGGCCCAGCTCCATAAGCTTCAGAGTTTGAGCTCCTTCCCCAAAGAGCTCTGTAATTAATTTGGGTTTCTCCTTGCCATCAAAATTGCCTCCCCCTTGGTCATTTCCTAGTCGTTGTTATATCAGGTTAGACCTTGAGCTCTTCTGGCAGAACCATTGAGACTGAAGCTCATATCTGCGGAGGGTTCTCAGGGCAGTCTTCTTCTTCTGGTGGAGTCTCCAATGTGTTGGCCAGTCTTTCAAAAGCTGGGCTTGCATGCAATTGATGGAAATTCTTCTGACAGGACTACTGATGCCCAGTTGTCTTGGCAGGTTAACTGCAGAGTGTTGCTAGGGGGCGAAGGTCAGAAGTACCATTTGGGTCCAGATCAGTTGTCTTTGCCACAGTCCTGGCTGCATCCCTCCTCCTGATCTACCAGCCCATGAATACACATTCTGGACCCTACGCGGTGGGGTGTAGGTAGTGTGGAAAGGGTCACTGTGTCCATCACAGCACCCGAAAACACAGCTCGCACTGCATTTTGCTCTGATGATGATCATAGAGCCAGGTACCAAGTGCCAGGTACTCTCCCATGTGCTTTATACACGTGAGCTCATGTAATCCTCCCCACAGCCCATTTTACAGATAAGGAAACTGATGCACACAGAGGGCGAGTGTCTTGACTAATTTCACACTAGGAAGTGCTGGAGCTGTCCCCAGAGCCTGTGTTCCCAACTGCACTGCCACACCCTGAGATCTGAATTAGAACCAAGGGAGGTTCCAAATGCGTCCAGAGAACGTGGCTCCTCCTGGGAGAACCGCTGGGGTTGATGGTACAGAATGAAGAAGAAAAGTGTGGTGGCAAGAATGGAGGGGGAAGAAGAAAGCAGGCCGAAACAGACAAGTTCTGCTCCCAGGTCATCAGTGTGGAATTGTGCTTCATTATAATAAAAAGGGCAGTAAACTTCTAGCAGGTTTAGTACTGAGCATGGCAAGGACCCTGCCTTACCTCTGTCTTACAGCCTCTGGCATATCCAGCTCCATGTGATCTCATCAGTGCACCCCAGCAGCCTCAGGGGCGCCCCTGAGTACAGTATCCATTGATCAAATGGAAAAGCAAACTTACGAGTTATCATGGTCACTGTAGTAGCCGCTGACCGTAACCGACCGTTTCTATGTAGTAGGTATTGTTCTAAGGGCTTTGCACGCATCAGCTTGTTTGATCCCCACAGCAACCCTGTAAGGGAGGGAGGTGCTGTTATTGCATTTTCCAGTTGAGGAAACTGAGGCACGGAGAGGTTAATGAGTCAGCGTGCCCAGGGTGGCAGGCGTCCAGGCGCCAGGTGCTTGATGAGAACCCACTGTGTGCGGCGCACTGCTCCCGGCTCCCGACACCGTGCTGAGTGGGCACGCGAGGCCTTTCCCGTGGAGCTGACATTCCCACGAAGGTGCACGCGCACGCAGGCTACAGGCTCTGAGCATCTTGGATGATGTCTGGCAAGTATTAGAGGCAGGAATTTCTTAAGAGAAGAAGGAAGTTTACAAAGATACCGGATCTGGAGTAACGACGTGTTAGATAAAAGCAGAAAGTAAGGATAGGTGAGCTCAGGTTGTGGGAGACCCTGGAGCATGAGGAGAGGCTGAGCTGGGGCTGGATTGGGAATAGTTTGTGTAGAGCCTGAACCACCACACGTGGCCCCCAATGCATTGTTCAGTTCAGCCCTCTCCTTTTGCAGAAAGCAAGGCCCAGAAAGTTTCTTTGAGACGAATTTGCTGGAAGAGCAGCCCCACATATATTTGCTTTAGCTTTTCTTATAAAATCCAGAAGTTAGGAACAACCTAACTAAATCTCCATGACCAGGGAAATGTTGACATAAACTATGATCAATGAAAAGCCATGAGCTACGTCCCTCTTTACTGCAGATGGGTAGAGAGGCCAAAACTTACCGTTGAATGGGAAAAAGCAAAAAAAAGTTGCAAAGCAGTGTATATGTCTGTCTCCATTTATGTGAGACAGCAATTTTGAAAGGTACAGATTCTTCAGAGAAAAAGCTCTGGACAGGTACACATCAAGCTTGCGGGGAAGGTCACCTTCAGAGAAGGGGCAGGGCAATAGGACCAGGTGACCTTTTTTTTTGTAATGGCCTAATTTTTAAAATAAGCTACTGTATCCTTAAACTAGTCACATAGTTCAAAATTAAATTAAAAAAGAAAGACCCACTGACTTGTCCAGTTGTGCACATTGAGTTAGTGGAAAAGTCAAGTCTGGGACCGCTCAAGTCACCTGGCTCCTGATCCCCTCTCAAACACTCAGATAGTCAAGCGTGGAAGTTGTGAGGTAGAGGGGACTCGGGAACTTTGTAACCAGCCATGTATTTATGACCAGGGAGTCCCAGGAACCATACAAATGTCAATGAGTTAAATAGGCTTTTGCTAAATGAGTGTGTTTTTCAAAAAAGACTCCAGCTTCTAATGGCATTAGTATTCCAAGCAGCTGAATCCCAGGCTGGAGAAAGGTACAAATGATGATTGCTCATTAGCAAATAGAATACAGATGTTAGCTTCATTTTGCCTGAGTGCATCGGCACCTTGGGGAGCCTCCAGCATAGTGAGCCAGGCCCAGCAGCGATGCTGCGGGCTCTGCACAGGGGAGAGCTCTGCACAGGGCACTTCAAAGCGTACAGGGCTGGACTTTGTCCATTTTTTTTTGCTAGTTTGTTGGGACTGATTGGTGGGAGTGGCAAACTGGCATTTCTAAAGCAACTAACTAAAAAAATCTTTTTAAGTCTAGTTTTTATTTTACAGTTTTTAAACAACCACCGTATGCCCTAGAGTGCCTGGTTCTCTTTGGAAAGGAACCTGAGGCTCAGAAAGGTGAAGTGACTTGCCCAAAGTCACACAGCAACTGAATGGTAAATTTGAGCCCAGTCGTGTCTGGCTCTAGAACTCGGACTTTTTGGTGCCCTTCTCACAAGTAATTGCAGGTAAGGGAGGCAGACAACACATAAAAGCATTTTGAGAGCTCACTCTTTTTTCCTATTTTCCTAAGACACCTGCTGCTGCTGCTGCTTTCAGCAGTTTTCAGGGCTTACACATCCCATTTGCTCAGGAGCTTCGTGAAAATAAATCAAGGTGTTCTCGTAAAATCAGCACAGCACAGGTCCAGCCTGGGGAAGGTGGATACAGAGACTTGTAAGATGCTAACTCAACACTCCTCGCCCTTAAGAAGCGCCTGGCCTGGTGGTGGGGTCAGGAAGGTTGGATGTGGCTGGGGCAGCCGTCCTCTGCTCACCAGATGAGGATGATAGCGAAAGGTTTCGGTAACAGTTCCACACGGCAGGAGCCGCGTGCGGACGCTGGATTTTCATGAAGAGGTGGGTGCAGTTTCCTTAGGACAAGGTGCGGATGGAGTGAGTGCAGGTTGCTCGTGATGTGAAGTAAAGCGCCCCCCAGGAGAGCCGGGGCCGGCCGAGGCGAGTGAGGGGCCGGCTGGAGGGGTGGGATTGCTCCGGGGGTCGGAATGCCACGCGGGAAGGTTAGGCCACGGCTCGGGGGCAGAGAAGAGCCGGCAGAGGCTTGGCGGGAAAGGGGTTGTTGAGACTGTCCCATGTGGACAGTGGTTTAGCTGGGAGACCTGTTCGAAGGGACAGCAGGTCCTCCAGTAGCATTTCATTGTAACATTTTTGACACACCATAGGAACTGAACTCTTGTTTATGTCAATTGGCCAGTGGTAAAATTGGGTTAGTTTTGAGTTTCCCTCAAAATCACAGCACCTGCTGATGTTGAGTGAGGGCTTCCTGTGGCTCCCGGGCCCTGGCTCTTGCGTGAGCTGCCAGGTCAGAGGCGCGGCCGGTGGCCTGCGTGCATTCTAACGCATTCGCGGTATGATTGTTCCAAACTCCCTGTCCGCCAAGACATTAGCCCCCTGACCTCTCCCTGTAGATTATTCTGCCTTGGGTAAAATTTGGGGGGTTTAAGATTTTTGTTTGTTTTATCCAGCAGTAATGACAGAAAGTTCGTATCTGATGAGGGCAAATGTCTTTTCTTACCCAAGTGTGTCTCCTCCCTACCCTGCCACCCCCCTCACCCCCCCATACAGACTGTACTGTCTGTTCCACTAAGTCCTGTGAATGCCCATGAGCCAACTCTCCTCCCAACAGCCTGTGTCAGCCCAGGTGCCTGTAGTGATGTGAGCCAGACCTGCTGCCTGTGGGCCAGGCGTTTGGGCCGCTCAGTAACCTCCTTGCTCGTGGGCAAAAATGTCCCACGTCCCACGTCCCACGTCCCACTTCTCACTTCCGACGGGAAGAGGTAGGCATGCCTCTCAGCAGGGTAATAAGTTCTGTCAGGAGCACTCACATGACATTATTAAGAAGTGCCTGGTCTATCTTTGAGGTGAAATGAAGAGTTTTAGATACAAGAAGCCATCCATGTTCCTGTTCCATCAGCATCTGCCCAGCTGTTAAAATTTTGAGACAGCCAGTCATCAGATTTTTCAGCCGCCTTCCTGCCGCCACCAGACACGTGTATTAGATGTCACTATAGGTCTCTTGGTCCAGCAAATTCTCTCAATGGCCAAACAGCAAAAGTTGCCCAGAGAAGCCACTTTACTTCTACGTTTGGGTCCATGAGGATAAACAGTGGGGGGCATGGCCCATGAGGAAACAAAACCAGGCTTCCAGAAACAGCTGGCTTTCACTTCTCGCCCTGGCCTGCAAATTTTTATTGTCGCTTTCACTAAGTGCTCGAGTGAGACCTTTTTTTTTCACCTTATTAAATGGATAGAATTCACTGTGGTCAGATGCACCCTGCCTTGGGGGGTATAATATTAATTTAGAAACAGCATTTTAAATAATGGGAGCGTTTTACACAGTGATGTGAAAATTGTTCTGCTTTTGAAAATCAGAATCAAACGTGAAACAGTATGTGTCTCTGAAAAGAAGTCAGATAGCTTGCTGGGATATATTACTTTGGCTTTCTGCCAGGTAATAACATTATTTACCCTTCTCACTCTGAAGAAATGAAGCACAAAGGTATTGGAGGCAGGAGGAGGGGGTTGTGATTATTTCACCCTCTAGACAAGAAGCCAGATTTGCAAAGCAGCACTTTTTCTTTTTTTCTTTTTTTAATTCTAATCCAGACAAGAAAAATTGGGTGCCTTCCCTGAACAGAATCTCTAGACTGTACCCAACGAAAGCTTGAATAACTAGTTTGGGCTTTGAAAGATAGAAGACTCTGCCCATTGCTGACTGCCGTTTAATTATGTAATAAACCCATCAGTCCTGTTTTTGTCTGGTTTACCATGACTTGCAGAATATTCCATGGGAGGCACTGCCCTGGTCCCAGTGCTTCCTCCCTGTTTTTTGTGAACCACCTGGAGGCCCATATTTTCCTTCTCTTGCTCTTTGAAAGGACCTAGCTCACCTTGCCTTACCTGAGAAACGGTTTTCCAACGAGCAGCAGCGTTCGGCCCTCTGATACCATCAGAAATGGAATTGTGTTACTCCAGGTGTGCTGGTTGTAGCCTGTGTTTTTTCTTTAAGGTACTCTGCTCGGGTAGAGGGTGTACACATTCCTAGGTCCCCGCTGGGCTCAGGGAAAAAAAAATCTGACAAAATGTAGAAAATATGGTCCGTTCCCATCAACGTTGAAGCACTTCGGGGGGTGGGTTCAGTGAGAGGGGCTGTGGCAGGTGGGTCGGAGTGGAGTGCCCACCCTGGAAGGGGCCTTGGCATCACTCCATCTTTTCACAGCTGTAATTGAGTGAAGATTATCACCAACTTGACTTACAAAAGCTGCTGTTGGCTCCCTGCTTGTGCCCCAAAGCAAACAAAATAGGCAGGTTCCCAATTTGGAGCTGGGGGCATGACGCCCAGGCCTTTGTTTGCTGTTGAGTTGTCCGGGGCAGCGAAGCAAATAGATGGGAAGAGATTAACCAAACAAGAAGGCCCAGCTTGGGCGGCGCTTTCTGTCCAGCCGGGAAGTGCAACCAGCCAGCTGCAGGGTGGAGAAGGCAGGGCCCTGGGCTTGGGCAGGGACTTCCCGGGACAAACCTAGTCCTGTCGCAGCATTGGATGGGCGCTAGGATTGAGCTTGCTTCATAGGGGATAGAATTTATTCTTAGCCACTCAGTCCAATACCCATAATTTACAGATAAAGAACCTCCCTCATTTAATAGATAAGAAAACAGAAGCCATTTGTGCTAAGTAACCTGCCCGAGCCTAGTTGGTAGATAAAACGAAGATATAGCGTCAGAGTGGAGAGTGTACACTGATTTATTTGTTAATCTCCAGGAGTTTTCTAAATTCATCAACAAAGTCTTGCTACTTTTTTGCTTGCCTGTTGTCCCAAGAGACTTTGTGTTTTCAATCTTCAGGGATCCATGAGAAAGCTTGTTGAGTAAAGACCCATAAGTTAACAAAGGGCAATGAGTAGCATCATCTTTGATACTGTCAAAGTGAGTAAAAAATTCAGAGGAAGCAAGAGCCTAATAAATTATTAGGTATGCCCTTGAGCAACTGCACCACAATTTTGGTAATGCATGTGTGTTTTTTCTAGAAACACAGTTGTCAGATTTCCTCTGGGTGGCAATCTTCCTGTCTCCTCCAGAACAAAAGGGAAAGGCCTTAGCTCTTGCTCTTCTTCAGTAGGCTCCACTCAGGTGAGCTGAGAGGGTCATATCCTCAGACCAGGGGAGCCCTAAGCAAATGTTTTATTTTATTTATCTATATACCTCCTCTCCAGAAAATAAGGGAGGTGACTTATAATGATAAAAGCCCAAGGAACAACAATATTCACAGTCTTTTGTGTAGGAATTTTTAAAAAGTAGCCATGTGAGAAGGAAAGGGAGTAAGAGGCTGTACTTCAAGATTGCAGGGTAAGAAAAGGACAGCGATGGATTCAAAACCCAGCTCTGAGTTTCCTAGCAGCAAAGGCAAAGAGAGAAATGTGCCGGTACAGCTATCATTTCTAGTACAAGCACACATACTTGACTCCTGAGAACAAGGGTGATCTGTCATGGCCTTACAGGAAAGGGGTAAGAAATAATGTCTTTAACAGAATTTAGTGAAAGGGTTCCATGCTTACCTTTGCTTATAAAGGCCTTGGTAAAAAGCAGGGGTTCGGTGCTGACTGAGGTTCTCTGAAGGCTGTGCTGTGTGGAAGGAGGGGAGAGATGGAGTAACAGGTGTGTGGTCACATTCCATTAATCTGCTCTGACGCTTTTCTGTGCCTCCAAAGAAACTGTGTATGTGGAGGATGCTGAGTGATTTCTAGCTAGGTAGCCAGGAGCATGGCCAGGAGGCACTTAGATGCCCAGAAAAAAAGTGAGTGAGGAGATTTCCCTTCCCTCTGCCAGCCTCATAAAACTTTAGAAGTTTGGTCCACCTGAGTATCTTCTTGAAAATGTGTTAGTTAAAAATTAGAGCTTTTTGGTTTACCACTTTAAAAACAGCTACAGAACATAACTGCTCCCTAACTGCTTCAAACTAGTCCTAATTTAACCAGTTGAGCTTTTCCCCCATTGCCCTGCTGGAGGCAAACAGAGCTCTGGTTTTCCTCAAAAGACATCCTGGTTCTATGGCCTGGGATACAGAGCAGAAAATGGCAAGTGTTGTAAGTGGTTGAAGTAGAGAGGCCATTCAGGAATTAAGTGCTTACAAAATTATTGGAAGGAAGGAGAGAGGAATCCAGTTTGGTCCTTCAGGAATGATTCCCAGAATCCTATAGAACCGTTTACCAGAGAGGCCATCACTGGAACTATAAGGTCAGAAACACGCCTCATGTCTGTGACCCAGAGACCATTGCCACTCCTACAACTGCCACTGACACCGTGGGAGGGCACTGGAAAATGGACATGGAACCACCACAGACAGGAAAACCCACCATCTCTGAATCCCTGTGTTCTCACTCAAACAGCCAAAGGGGGCCTCACCTTGCTCACGCCTTCAATCAACCTGAATGCATCTAATTGGCAGAATGAATTCACACCCAGATCCTTAGCTGCAAGAGAGTCTGGGAAAAGAAGATTTTTTTTCTTTTTAGGGTCCCAACCTCTCCAGCAAGAAGGCTACTGGAGTAGAAGCTGAGTAATCTACAGTGTCCACAGAACACAGTCTTTGTGAATTATCGAATTCTGATAATACAACACCCCCCCAAGGAACGTGTCTTAGCCTACTCTGGCTGCTATAACGCAATACCACAGACCGGGCAGCTTCAACAGAAATATATTTTCTCAGTCTCAAGGCTGGAAAGTTAAAGATCAAGGTTCAGCAGGGTTTGATTTCTAGTGAGAGCTTGCTTCCTGGCTTGCAGATGCCTACCTTCCCCCTGTGTCCTCTCCATGGCCTTTATGGTCACAGGGGGAGAGAGAGAGGAAGGGAGATTTTTCTCTCTCTTCCAGTTCTTATAAAGACACTAATTCCATCATTGGGGCCCCACCCACATGTCCTAATCTAATTCTGATTCCCTCCCAAAGGCCCTATCTCTAATACCATCACAGTGAGGGTTAAGGCTTCAACATATGACTCATGGAGGCATGCACACATTCAGTTCTTAACAGAGTACAGCTTTTTTGGCGTTGCAAAGGATTTCAAGCTCATTCCAGACCACAGAATCATAGAACTTTATTTCAGCAACAGAAGGGCATTTAGTCCTGTTCTAATGATCCGCTGTCGGGTGAGACTCAATCTCTGATAAGTGAGTGTCAAGCCAGTGATTCTCACCCTTTTCTGCATAATCCATCCCTGAGAGTGCTGGAGAAAAGCTATTCACTGTCTCCAGAAATGTGCACAAGATCCCAGTGTCTGTGGGGACTTTCTGCAGGCTCCAAATAAATCACCCTGTGGACTGACCACCTATACCCTCCCCTCCTTCTGGATGGCTTCCTGCTCTGTCTTCAGTGCGAGCAGCTCTTTCCTTCCTCACAAACTGCTTTTGTTGGGTGGTCATCAAGAAACCAGGGTGCTGCTGATCAGGTCCCAGGGCAGTAATGAGATTCAGTGGCTGGAGGTGAGAACCGCCTGTCCACATTCAGAGGGAGAATTGGTTTGTGCTTCTGCATACACAGAAGCTCTGATTAGGATCTTTCCTATTACCTTTAGTTAATAAACATGACCAAGATGACTTGGCCACTTTAGAACATGGAGATTGTGATAAAAAATGAATTTACTTGGGAAGCTTAATCTCCAAAATTGCTTCAAGTTTGGACTCTCCTCCCTCCAGCTCTGAAAACATCAGAGAGAGAAACATGGAGTGACCTCAGCCAGCGAGGTGGGACACGATATAGTCCAGGTGAAAGGTAATCAAAGAAGAATTGGATAAGTTAACAATTCCATGCGAAATGGGATCAATAAATACAGTCCACTTCAGATTCATTAGCTCTTCTAGCTGGGTTTTTGTTTTTCTTCAGAGTGCTCAGATGGAGAAAACAGGCAGCTAGAGAATGTGAAAAAATAAAAGTTAATCATGTTCTGTCATCCAAACTGTAAGTTTCTTTTGAGAAAAAAATGAAGCAAAGTAGAGTGAGTGGATTTGCTACTCGAGATGCGAGGATTTTACAAAGGGGAAGGAATGTCTTACTTTCAAACCTGTTCAGTCTGATGACCCCCCCCCCCAGAGAAAGGACTGACCTAGTAGATCCCCACCCTCACCCCATTTTTAACCCTTTCAGTCGCCAGGTGCCCGGCTGCCGTAGCCGACAAATAGCTACATGACATGTGCAGTCCAGAATGAAAATGTGAGATGGGAAACAATGGCATTTCATTTGGGGCTTGTTTGTGTAAGTTAAAACAGCAGATAGCACTTAGGGATAAATATGGTGGACCCTGATTTACTGAGAGGTAAGGCAAAGCTCTAGGGAACCACGCCTTTTACTTTCGTAGGATGTCTGAGGGGCACCTACCTGTATGCTAGCCAGGTACTACGTTAGGCCCCAGTTCTGGGACTGGGACCGGGACCTACGGTCATGAGATTTGCAAAATCCTTGTGAAGCATGGAATTGGAGTCTCTGGGCCAAGTAACTACATGAAATGTTCCAATAAGTAATGTAAAAGTGAAGAATTTACCATTGAAACATCCGCCGTATCCCTTACAGCGGCAGAGTGACTGACTGTGTGGATGCTTTTGCTGTATCGTGCAGTGACTTCACATTGAGATGCAAATGGCCTGGTCTCAATTAAATACCTTTGCTGTGATGTATTTGGACTTGTTCCTTTGACTTCTTTTACTGAACCAAAAGGAAGTGGTAGTAAAGTCGTATTTCTTAGTAGTGACATGCCTATGAAAGCAGGAAGGCAATTATTCTTTTATGTAAACTCTAGTGTTGGACACCTCTGAATAGCAGTTAAGTTTTTCTTTTCTGAATAGAGGAGCTTTCACAAATACAGAGAACCGTCACTCACTCCCAGGCTGTCCTATTCAAGCAACGTATCCGGGTGAAGAAAGAAAAGGCCATGTACTTCTCAGGGCCATTTACTCGGAGCTCCAGCCTCCAGCGGGAACCGTCACCCGGCTGTGTAAATGTTGGGACTTGACATTGTCTTATCCGTTTGAAACTACTTGTGTCAGACTTTGGAGTTTTCAGTCCCTTTTCTCAGCCAGGAAGAGATTAGCCAGTGCTGCAGCATCTCTTTCCAACGTTTCAAGCATTGGCTGAGGGTTTAAACACTGTTGGGAAGAGGTTGTTTGTCAGGGTTATTTAATGGCCGCTGGTGAAAGGTACAGAAGCAGATACTCCAAAGCAAAGGGACAGGAGAGACAGGTGAGCTGCTTGGGTTTTGTGTTGGACGAGGAACTGGAATGGACGTGGCCACCAAATAAGGTGCTGACCACGAGCTGATCATAAACTGCTTCTGTGCGTTCCTCACCCCACCGCTTTCTGCTTTCACCTTTCCTTCCCCCCATCTGAGCCTACCTCGGCCCTTTCATCGATTAGGTCAGGGGTGGGGAATGTCTGGCTGCTGGCCGAAATCATTTGGCCTGGCCCTGCCAAGGCAACCACACACGGGGCTCGAAATTCAATAAATCTAGGAACTTTTTTCATAGCTAATTTTTAAGTTGATAATCTTGTATGGCCTTCGAATGATGTTTTAAATAGCCAAGTGGCCCTTGGCAGAAAAAAGGTTCCCCATGCCTGGATTAGAGGATTTCAGGAGGTCTCCTTAAGCTTGAACATTCTAGTCTTTGCTTAGAACTGAAAGCAGTCTGGCTATATGTAAATCCAGGTAAGTTTTATTTCCTAGCAAAATCATTCATTCCGTGTAATGATTTGGACTGTATAAGCTAGAAATATTGCTGTGTGAGGCGGATTATGAGGTGTCATAAAACAACAATAAATCAGAATTTTTAAAATGAAGTAGAGGCTCTGTAGCAACTTTACATAACACAGAAGTGGGGAAATGGTCAGGAATTGATCTTTTGTTACCCTGTAGATACACAGTAGATCCACACAGCCCTGGCATATTAATTGGAGGGTTACTTTTGCCCATTGCCATGGTCAAAAGGCTGTTAAGCTCTGGCTAGACCATGTCTTTGGAAAGAAGTAAAATGTTTCTCAGTGAAAAATGATGATTACTGAACCCCAAACAGATCAAAGTTCTTCAGGGAATGAGCATGGACTCCTGACCTCAGAAACTCTGAGGGGACTCTGGCTGCCCACCACTGTGACGCCCATGGGTAGGGCCTGTCCCCGCCTTTTATGTCCTTCCCAGCATGTAGGCAACACGGCCACAAGAGGTCAATTTGGATAGTGTGGTCACATTTTAAAAAGAGAACCGTAATTATGACCTCTAATTATGTACAGTTATGCCTGCTGAGTTAAAGATAATGGTGCCTCCTGCTTGGAAGTATAAGTTAATTGCCTGCAGGGGTCAGGAGGGTGGTGACCCCTCTCCCCTCCCAGCACACGCTCCTCCAACCCAAAGCAGACATGCGCCACAAGACAAACTAAACTGGGCCTGCTGTGCTTTGTCATGTTGTTTAAGTGTCAGGTTTAACCATTGTTTAATACTTACTCCGAGTTTGACTGTGTGCAGGAGGGAGCTACAACTTCAGCGAGCTCGGTCTAGTGAGCGTTCCCAGCTGGCTCTCTCAGAACCCAGTATCTCTTGGAGGTCCACGTCATGGGCCCTGTTTTATTGATGAAGAGCATGTTTTGCAGCTGGTACAGTTAGTCTGGTATATTTTGCCACCATTTTTTTCTAATTATTAAAACTTTTTATTATAGAACGTTTCAATATACTGCAAAGAATAGGCTCCTATTACCTTTCACCCCACCATCATCAAGCCCTGGCCAGGTTTGTTTCTTTTGTACCCCCTCCCGCCCCACCATGTTCCACCCTCCAGGAATGAGGATTTTGGAGCAAACCCCCAGATTTCATATCATTTCTTCTGTATCTTAAAAATGTAGACAGTATTTTTTTTAAAAAAAAGGCACAGCCCTGGCTGGTGTGGCTCAGTTGGTTGGAACATCGTCTTGTGCACAGAAAGGCTGCAGGTTCAGCCCCTAGTCTGGGTGCATAGGGGAGGCAGCCAGTCGATGTTTCTCTCTCACATTGATGCTTCTCTCTAAAAAAATGAATCAGCATATCCTTGGGTGAGGATTTAAAAAAGAAGTTAAAATCTATGATCAATTTAATATAAAAAATAAAGCACGGCCACAATACCAACAACACATCTTAAAAAACGTAATTCCAGCCCGGCCAGCGTGGCTCAGCGTTGAGCATCGACCTGTGATCCAGGAGATCTCGGTTCGATTCCCAATCAGGGCACATGCCCGGGTTGCGGGCTCCATCCCCAGTGGTGGAGTGTGAGGAGGCAGCTGGTCAGTGACTCTCATCATTGATGTTTCTCTCTCTCCCTCTCCCTCCCTCTCTCTGAAATTAATAAAGATATAGTTTTAAAAAAACAGACAAAAATATAATTCCATAGTAATTCATCAGTGTTTACTTTTCCCCAATTGCTTATAGTTTTTTTTTTTAAACCATTTGTTTTTTGAACCAGGAAACAAGCTTCATACATTGAAATTGATTGATATGTCCCTTAATCTATAGGTTTCCTTCCATAATTATCTATTCACTTCTGTCTCGTTATTGAAGAGGTTGGGTTGTTTGTTCTGCAGTTTCCCACAGTCTGAATTCCGAATCATCTTGTGTTGTCATTTAACTTGTTCCTCTATCTCCTGGATTTTCTAGAAACTGGGAGTTAGATCTGTAGCAGGGTTTTGCAGGGAAGGGAGAGACCCTCGTGGGTGGTGGTCTTCACAGGCGGCTTTGTGGCGGGTTGCATTGGACAGCTCCATATGCTACTTGCCTCCTTGTACTTGGGCAAGGCTAAGCCACCTCTGCTGCTAGGGCCCAGGGACCTTCACCTGGCTGTTACAGCACCAGATGACAAATCCTAAAGGTGATTTGGAGGCAACAGGTAGGGGGATCTGCCAGGATCAGGGTTCATTCATATTTTCACCGTCAGTTCTACATTGTGGAGTACAGCAGACTGCGGAAAAGTAACTTTCAAGGAATGCTGTGTTGACTATGTGGGGTCAGTTTCAGGTGAGATTGGCTCTGTGAAGAAAAATTAAAAAAAAAAACAAAAAAAAACACACACCTTTTTCTTAGGAGAAACTAAAAAATAAATACCAAGTTGCAGATTGGGGGGTGGGAGGTGGGGAGGGGGGAAGGAGTTAGGCCTCTCAGCATATTCTGTCCATCGTAATTCAAGCCAAACCCCAGATTTGTGGAGTATATGTTTACTTCTTACCTCTCTTCTGCATCCCACCCCCGCACCGCACACACACATTCTCTGGAGCCATAATCATTTGGGGGGACAGCAGGCTCCTAGCAGTAGGGTCAGCCTGTGTGTTCCTGGCCTGTCACCATCATCTCCGTGGTCAGAGCTTATGGAAACAGGAATTTGTGGTTTCTTCAGAATAGGCACTGGGAAAGACTGTATATGTTTTTTAAAAGATATTTATTTTGATTTCCCCCCTCGCTCCCCTCCCGGTACCCTAAAAGTACCCTGGCCATACTGACGTCTGGCACAGCCGAGTCTGAAGGCCCCCAGGCAGGGCTCGTGTTTCGTGAAAAATATGCTGAAACCCTTCCTAGAAGAATCTTGAAAGGGGGAGAGAAAACCGCAGATGCCAGCATGGTAGCAGTGGCTGTGGTGGGTTTTTCCTTCTCTGTCTCCCAATGTGCTTTGTTTGTGTGATATTTGCTATAACTTTTTTTCCTATTGAAAGCTGAAATCTGCCTTTCATGGTAAGAGAACGAAGCCCGTTGCTGTCAGAGGAACCTGGGCCCCCAGCTTGCCCACCAGCCTGCAAAGCTGGCTCCAGATGGTTTTGTCTTCGCTGCAGCCCCAGCAGGGTCACACCTTCCCCCCACACCTTCACTTCTTGTCAGTTTTACTTTTAGAGTCTACCTGAATCTATTGATCACCTTATCTGGTTATTGTTTTCCCTCCTGGTTTTTTGAAAAACAAACATGCCCAGACACAAACTGAAAACTTCTATTTGGCTTCGCATTTATAGTTCTGGAATGAATTCATAGCATCTGCAAGAGGTGTGATGCCTTCTTTGAAAGCATGCTTCCCTGAATAAGCTGTTACCCTCGGCACTCGGGCTACTTCATTCCACGGTACACTTATGTAGTATTTTTATGTACTGGTGTGTTACCCATGTATGCTGCGTGGCTGGAGAGTGACGAGCTCTCTCTCTCTCTTTTTTTTTTTTTTTTTTTTTTTAAATCAAGCACATCTAAAAAAGAGGGAACCTTCAGAGTAGACTCCTTACAACCAAAATACTTGTTTTGGGCATGCCGCCTTTCCCATAAACTGTCTGGAAACTTCTGTGGGGATTGTCTTCAGAACCAGGTTTCTATTTTTCCACTAGATCAGCTCATTGTTTTATGGTTAGACTAAATTTTAACTCAAACTAACCATTCCCACCTCCATACCCATGGGCTCTCGGCACATGGGTCTCCTACCCTTAGAGACACTGCCTTCTCTGCCAGGATCTCCTTCGGGATCAGGCAGGGTGGGCACCTTCTCATTTCTCCCCCTGTAGCACAATGTTATGCTCAACTCTTGTTGCGTGGAAAACTTAATGCTATTATTTCCATGATATCTTTATTTATAGTCTTAATCTGGCATCTCTGTTTCTATGTATTTCCATATTTGTGTCTAAAATGGATTACTTGTGAACTGTTTAACAATGTTGTTTCATTCTCAACGATGGGTGGGGGTTGCCGATGTCTCTTTGTATAAAATTGAGTCTGCGCTCTCCAATGAATTAGTGACAGTTACACCGCTGTAGCCTCCTGTGTCCACACACTCTGCAACCCCAGGTGGTGCAGGGCATCCCAGGAGCCAGGTTGCAGGCGGACATGAGGGGAAGTTCCCATGTCCGATAAAGGAAAACAAGTGCTTTGTGGGCGTATTGTTTTTATTTTTCAATTGAATATTTCATAGTGTAGGTTGTTTCTGAATCCACGTGTTTCAGGAAACTGCTCAAACATTAAAAACACTGAGCGACAAATTTGCATTTATCTTTTTTCCCCCCTAATGTATTTCTGTGGAGGAAGGATTAGTCCAGAAAGCATAAAAAGCTAAGCATTAAAACTAAAGCCCAGACAGACCTCAGTGACCAATAATCCTGTTGCGGGAGTCAGCTGCCCTGGTTCCCTCTGAAGAAGGCGCCCCCTTCACCCAGGAGCGGCGTGGGGCCTTCAGTGCCGTGCGTACGGACTGTGGCGGGAATAGGCTAGATCTCCAAGTGTCTGTGGGAAATGTGCTTGCTCCTGCCTTGGTTCCTCTTTGGATCTCAGCTCGAGTGTCTCCACGGGAGAGAGATGGGCTTTCCAAGGACCCGTGCCAGCAGAAGCACGATCGGGGCACTGGGTGCTTGTGGTATCTGTGTGTGCACTTGTGTGCACGTGTGTGAGAGTAGACAGGGCCATGTTTATTCTGTTTCCTTCTGGCCTTTTGATAAGATGCCCCAAACAGGATGTAAGTAACTTAAGTTCTAGCGGTGAATTCTTATGACTCTTCACCTGGGGGAGCAGGGTGGCCCAGGAGTGCCCACTACTTTTGCTTTCTTGAAGCTAAAGCCCTACAGATGTCCCTGCATTGCTGGGTGCTACAGGTCCCAACCTCTCGGGGTACCCCTCGCTGGAGATGCTGTCTCTGGTTCCTTGGTGGGCTGTACACAGATGAATTATCGTATCTTTAATTTGTTCCCCCCCCCCCCCCCCCCGCATCCTCTGACTTCAGATAGGTTCTTAAAATACTCTCTGACTTGTCTTGAAGTAACCAAAGGAAAATGCTGGGCGTCACTCCAGACAGAGAGCATGGCATTGCCCGCGCTGTCGCATCTCGCTGCTGTGGCGTTCACCTGCGGAGTTAGAGATGTGGGCTCCAGAGTTGCAGTGGTCCCCCTTCCAGGTGTTCGAGGAGCACCTCTCTAGTAAGGAAGTTGATTTCAGCGTAGAAAAGCCCTCTTTCAGTGCAGAGATCGTTTCAGCTGAATAACCTGTCTGGCACAGGACCATAGAGAGGCCGGCATGGGACAGTGCGTGCGATTCAGTGTGGCGGGCCCAGGAAGCGCAGAGTGGGGCTTAGTTCTAACGAGTCTCTCTGATGACTGTTCACTGTCAGATCTGGGGGAATTGATGGTTCCGAGGTCCCTTTTGAAATTCTCCTGAGTCAGTGTGTGATGCATATGTTCCCAAAGTGAGCCATGTGTTCAGTTCTTCATCGCCCGAATACTCGGAAGACAGTTGGGTGCCGGGCAAGCGGCCGGTTTGTGCCTTGGGGCTCTGGTGTCAAGGTTCTGAGCGATGTTTACTCTCCCTAACACACCTGCCAGTGTCACTCCGAGATGGAATCTTTGCTTCTGGAAAAGAGGCTTTGCACGTCTGCCCAGTTGAAGACAGAACTAATTGAAGATGCCGAGCAAATGGAAATATTCAATTGTCAGCACCGACAAGGATTGCAGTGCCTGGTGGGGGCCGGGCCACCGCAAGGACAGCTGGAGCTGGGGGAGAGATTGTGCAGCGTTGCCAGCAACCCTGGGCCCTTCACTAGAGAAGGTGGTGGCTTCCGGGGTGGAGACTAGGCAGGAGCTGATCTTCCAGTAGTGGGGAGAAGAGATAGTTTGGGAAAATGCTAGCAGTGTGGAGAAAGAAAATATAGACTAAAATAGGTGTCCTGGTGGTCCCTCCAACACTTCCTGCCAGCTGTGGGCCCAGCCCTCTGGTGCTCTGTCCCACTGACCTTTAGCTCCTGTACCAGGGATCTCCCTGCCCTTCCTGGACTTGGCACAGCCTTCCTCGGAGACATCCGTGTGGCTAGGCCCTCCTGCTCTCAGGGCTCTCGTGGGCATCCCCACTCCTGTTCCCACCCCATGGAAACTATCATACTCAGGGCCAGCTTGCTGTTCCCAGCTGGGTGGGTGGTAGCCTTTGGCTGTGTCAATGATTGAAGAAGCCAGGAGCAAGGAGAAAGTTTTTAAAGCAGAGTCTAGAAGGCTCCAGCATTTATCCCCTTCACGCCTTCCTCCCAGTGTCTGAATCCCCTCTACAAAATCCCCGATGCCCCCTCTGTCCATGGCCATCAGTTACAGCACCCGAGGTACCCCAGAGAGGCAAAAATCAGAGAATATAGTAAGTAAATTTACAGCTGAATGAGGTACAAAGGGGAAGACATTTCTGAGGAATGTACAGTTTCTCATTCACCTGCAAGAAGTTAAAAAAAAATTTTTTAAGCCCACTACAGACAACGGCTGCAGCCCAGATCAGCCCAGAACAAGACGCTTGAGCCAAACAGAACCGAACCAGACACTTTGCCTCTTGAGTAACGGTCAGAACCCGTGGGACAGAAGCCGTAACCTGCGCCTGGTCTCCTGTTGCCTTTGCCCTAGTCTTCAAGTTCTAGAACTTCAGACCCTTTTGTGTTCTCAGCCCACGTGGTTCCTTCCTGTTTGCTCCCAGGCAGCTGCTGGAAAAATTCCCATCCGCTGGGTATTGTGGTTAGGGAAATTGAGAGTGCCGGTTAACAGAGGTGTGGTTGGGTGACAGCGTCTTGGCTGAGAGGAGAGGGGTGGACCCTAAAGTGGTCCAGGAAAGGGCCCGAGGGGTCGTGTTCACTGGGAGCCCAGATTTGGAAAAGTAGGCAATGAAATGCAGAGCCCTGTGCGGAAGCACATGGGACATTAGAACTAGGAACTCAGAAGACAGCGAAGTTAAAGCATTTCTTGTTGCCCGAAGGAGACAGAAGTTGGAAGCCTCTGCTTGGAGAGGGTCGATGAGCTTTCTTTTATTTCTCAAGCAGGGAAGCAGCGGTGGCTGTGATGGACTCATAGAGTTGGAGTCCCTGGGAGGACCCCCAGCTCAGCCATCCTGACGCCCCAGTAGATGAGGCGTCTGAGACGTAGAGCGAAGGCAGCCCTTGGCACCTGACTCCCAGCCCAGGGTGCACTTTGAGCCGTGTATTTATCTTCTAGAACTTTTCCTCAAGTCCCGTTCTGCATGAAACAGAGTTAGGGGTAATAAATGGGCAGTTGACACAAGCGAGAAGGCTGCGATGGTGGAGCTGACGGGGATGGATGCGTTCCTGATTCGCAGAGCCGATTGTGACCCCGCCGCTCAGGCCAGCCCATCCCTCATTCAGAGTTCGCCAGGCACTGTTTCTAAGCCAAGAAAGTCTCCGAAGATGAATGGACGGGAGCCACGTAAGACCTGAAATGCATGTGTAGATCATTCCTTTTCCCCCCCGAGCTCGATGTAGATTGTATTTTGTTGCAACAAACAACTGCTAGTTTCAACTGGTTTAATAGTTCATTTTAACCCGCCTCATCTCTTCCGAGTAGCAGGAATCTGGAGTTTTCCTTCACGTCAGTTTCCGGGAGGAGAAGGGCCGCTCTTCTTTATCTCACTCCGGCTCTGGGCAGAAATCACAGCTTGGAGCCGGTCTCTGGGTGAGGCTTTTATTCCCTAATTCCTGTCAGTCTTGGAGATTGTCCGGCCACCGGGCTCAGCGGCCTCCCCGATCGGTGCGGCGGGTTAGAGACCTTGGTGGGTTGTAACAGCAGCCAGTGTACAACTCCTGCTCCGGTGGTCTCAGGGCCGCAAACGGAGGTATCCTCTCTCAGCCTACGCCTAGGGGTTTTGCAAAAAAGGGAAAGACCAAAAAAATGGTGTCAACAACAAAGTGGACTTCGTACCTGTCTGTTTACTTTTGGTGTATGCTTTTCGAGATCGTTTGGTTCGAAGAATTGCTCTTCCTGACATAGCACTTGAATGTGGAAGCTCAGTAAAGAGTTTCTCGACCTCGGCGCTCTTTCTTCACAGCTTTGGTATTTCTTTGTTGGGGGGGGGGGGTGTCAGGCTGTAGACTCTGGAACATTGAGCAGCACCCCCGGGCTCTACCCACCAGATGCCAGTAGCACCCTCTCTCCCCCACCCACTCATGGCAGTCAAAAGTGTCTCCAGACATTGCTGTGCCCTTTGAGGGAAGGGGTACAAAATTGTCCCCAATTGAGAGCCACCAGCTCTCATTACAGAGTGTGCATAAAACCCATGGACACAGGCAATAGTGTGGGGAGGCCTGGGGAGGGGTGGATACAGGGTGGAGAGGATCAGTGGGGGGGAAGGGGAGGCATCTGTAATACTTGCAACAATAAAGATGATTTTTTTAAAAAAGAAGATAAAAAAATAAATCATACACATCTACTCAAAAATCCCCAGGAAATGTACCCCTCTTATCCCCTTGGCCCTAAAAGTTATCCAAGTTGTATGAGGGGGGCAGGGAGAAATAGAGAAACATATATGGAAAATTAAATAATTTTTAAGAAAAAAAATGATTGTTGGCCGTAATTCTCGGGCTTTCGGGAAATGTTTTGTTCCCATTTTGTTAGGTCAGTCAGCTCAGAGGTGCTACGGACGGTGCCCACGTTTTTACGGCAGTGAGGATTGAGCTGAGCCGGGGGGTTCCAGCCATCCTTCGAGGTCTGCGTTTGTTAAAACAGATGGTCTCTGCAGTCACTTCCCTCTGGTGCCAGATCCCAGAGGAAGGGAGTGAACACAGGCAGAAGCCATACGGGAAACCCACGGAATACTCAGCTGGGTGGGCTGCTCCGACGTGGAGCCAGCTGATGCCTGGAATGACAGGCTTTCCAGGGATAAAAGGATATTCGAACAGCCTCACTAGGAGCGTTAGCTCCTCCAAAGGTGCTGGAGCAGATGCCCATGTGGTAGATACTCCTTGGAGTCCAGGGTTCTGGCAGCCACAAGCCAGAAAGGGTGGAGGAAGTCAGGGGACATTACTAAGGGCAGAGCCAGGAACTGTGTGGAATGAGATAAAAAAACTAACCTGGCCCCTCCACGGCTGCAGCCACCCACCGCCAGTTTATTTCATTTTGGGAGGTGTTGACCCACCACCATTTTAAAAGAAGTAAACTCAGACCCCAAATGAAAGTCAACATATTATATAGTCTCAGACCCAGGACCTGAACCCAAGAATCCTCAAGCCTTGCCTCGTGTTTTTCCCGTCAAACCCTCAGAGGGAAAGCCTGCTCCTGTGCTCAGAAGGAACCATCTCCGTGGAGAAATGAAGAGCAATATTGTTTTAAATCCACAAAGCTGACCCAGTGGTTTTAGGACCTTTCTGGCTGTTTCTCTCACCGGAGCATAGTATAATCGTGTGTGTACCTCCAAGAGAAGAGGGTTTGAAAAGGTCTGTGAGACGTGACCGTCTTCCAGCCTCGTACTGCAGGGAAGGGGCAATGTGATAAGACAATGCATCAAAGACGAATTTTCATTAAAGATGAAAATTGAAATGGGCCGCTGGGGACTGGCCCAGGGGAGAAGGAACGTGTTACTGAAGGAGGAATTGTTTTAAAACGGGATTTGAGATTGGCTGCATTTTGAGGATGGGCATCACCGTGTGAAGCGTCGTGACAGAAGGAATGCTTGGTGGTGACGACTTGGGTTCCTGTATGAGGACGCTGAATTACAGCCTGTTGGGAGACACCTTTTCTACTCCACAAATTGAGAGATTTGTGCTGCTTGCTTCTCCTGCACCCCTCTGCCTCACCCCAGTTCCCCAGAGATGCAACATGAAGGATACTCCTCGATCCTAAAAAGAGTTCCTTGCCAAAATATCTTTCTGTTTACTTATGCTGATAAACTGGAGTGAACCATTTGGGGGGGGGGAGCCTCTCTTTTAAGGGAAAATCACAAACTTGAACAGGCTTTTCTCAAAAGAAGATACACAAATGACCACTAAGCACACGAAACGATGCTCGACATTGTTTGTCATTAGGGAAATATGAGTTAAAACTTACAATAAAATACCACTACACATCTGGTAGAATGGCTAAAATTTAAAAGGTTGACAATGTCAAGTGTTGACAAAAACTTGGAGCAACTGGAGCTCTCACAGATGGTACTACAGCCTCTTAGGAAAAGAGTCTTTCAATACCCTAGGACATGATTTTCAACCTTTTTTTATCTCATGGCACACGTAAACTAATTACTAAAATTCTGAAGCATACCAGAAACATATAATTTTTCCGAATTTGACAAAAATATAGGTATAATTTTTATTGATTCACCAAAAAATAATAATAATAATTACCAATCCTTTTTCTCCAAAGTGACTTTTTAAAAAATCAGGTGCCTGTATTTGTATATAAGGATTGCTGGTACCAAGAATTAACCAATCAGACACAGCCGTATTATGTGATGTGACCAATAAGATGCAACTCTATTATAGGACCTTTTTATTTATGGTTCAAGACAAGGCATTCACACCAGATGGCTTCTGTCGTGTTAGCTGTTATCATTTTTTTTATTTGACAATCTAGGGGAAAGAGGTCAGTGGCCCTGACTAAATAGTCAGGTATTGCCTGTTTTAAAAATTCTGTGACACACCAGTTGAAAATCACTGCCCTAGAAAGTTAAACATTCACTCACCAGCACTTACGCAAGGGAAATGAAAATGTGTGTTCATGAACAATTGGTACAAAAGTTCATAGCAGATTTTTAATAAAAATCCAAAACTAGAAGCAATACAGATGTCCATCTACAGGTGGATGGATCAACAAATTGTAGCAAATCCGTACAGTGGGATACCACTCAATAATAGCAGTAACAAGGCCTGAGCCACTGGTACCAGCACTAGGGCAGGGATGGCTGCAAAGTGGCTCAAGGGAACTTCAGGGTGATGAAAATCTGTATTTTTGTTGTGCTCTGTATCTTGATTCTGGTTGTGGTAGCGCTGGGGTAAAATTTGTCAACTCAGCAAGCTATATGTCAAGAATGGCGCTCACTGTATCCCTGGGGGAGGGCTGTGGCATGTGTGCACACTTGTGTGAACACAATAAGTATGTTTTCTCAGACCAGTTGCAGTTCTCATGTTTGCCAATCTGCCTGCCAAGATATTGGGGTGGAAGGAGCAGGCATCCATGCCTTGCCCTCCATTCCATTCTGCCCATAGGGTTTTGTATTCAAGCTTATGCTGCCCCCAGAAACGAACCCATTCAGAGTGGAGGGTGGAGCTGTAGGAATGGATTATGAATGAGCTCATGAGAAGACTGGGCGTCGCACCTATCCCCAAATGCCTGGAGACCAGCAGGAGTGCCTAGGTAGGGTCAGGATTTTTGTCTGTGGAGGCCAAAGCTGTGGCAAATCTGGATGGAAGGAAGGATTGGGGGACTTGTCCTAAGGCATCATTTTTGCTTAGCTCGTGTGTTCATTTGGCTTGGGTGGGGTCGTGAGTAGATGTTATGTGGGTCTAATACTCCTCAAGATGCCCCTTAGGTTCTAGAAATTTCACGTGAGTGTTACTCATATTTTCATTTAAGGTCTGTTTCTCTTCCTTCTCATTTATTTCATTATGCCTTTTACACTTTCCTCCTGAGGTCCAATGTGTTTTTGAAGAATATACCAGTACTTTCTTTAATTTTCTGGCAAAATAAATAGGATAAGACTCCTGACTTCTTACCTGTATTTCCTCTTGTTCCGCCCCCATCGAACCTGCTGGTGGTTCAGGAAGACTCTGGGTAAGAGTCACCTGCGGAGGCGGGGACCGTAGGGCCTGACCATGGGTTGCCGGCACTTGTATTCTCAAGGGCGGCAAAGAGCCTTACTTGCTGGGAAAAAAACAGCTGCATTTTCTCTGCCCTGAGATAGGATAGGGCCCTTTCCAAAAAAGAGGGCGTAAAAAGGGGAAGGTGTCAGCCCTCATGGCATCTCCTGGGAGTTGCTTGCTCCCCGAGGCTTGCGAGGTGCCTGCAATACCCCAAAACTACAAATTCTGCGTCTTGGCAACATGGGAAATGGAGAGGGCAGGGGCAGCAGGAACCCTGGAGCAGTGAATGGAACTGTAAGTTTTTCAGTTCATCCTTCAACTAATATATATTTTAATATCAGTGGGGAGCAAGGACTGTTTTAGGAATTTCACCCCAGGAGTTGCCCAACAAGTTAATTTACCTATTTCTCATGCAGTGTACCTACTGAAATAAACTTTCCGTCCGTTGTGGAGTGTAAGTAACGGGCCTCCAGCAGGCAAAATAGAAAAGGGCTTGCAGAGGAAAGCTCCTTTAGTTGTTTTGTTTGGATTTTTTTTGAGACACTGTCTTCTGGGACCAGCGTCGTCTATATTATTAATCACTTGTGTCCCATTAAACTGCACGTCTAAAATATGAAAAGTGTACTTTTTAAACAGTAAGAAAAGTCATTTTCTAGCGTAATACCCAAAATAAAGTGCCATGGAGCCATTAGTAGTAAATTGAATTTTTTGGTGTGTAATTTGTACAAAAAGTGACAAGTGCAATCCCCGTCCCCCACCGTTCGTCGTCGGCTTTGGCGGGCCGGACGCAGAGGTAGTGATCTGCGAGGACAGGCATTTTGATGTCGGCTTCTGTTGCACACTTCATTTATTTGGACAGGGCACAGGCGGCAGCTTCTGTCACGCGGCATCACGCACTATTAGCGAATCTCGCCCCAGGGCAGCTGGGACGCTGGGCTGGGGCAGATGTTCTTTTCAGCCTATTCAGTGACCATTCTTGGGGGTTGTTTACTGTTGCCATGGCAACTTTCATTTCCATAGCAGCAGTGCTGCTGTTTCTCAGAGGAAAATGAATTTAGTTATAAAAGGATAATATTTTTCTCTGTCTCTGTATAACCTGCCATCTGTCGACCAGTGGATCAGTAAGGATTCAGAAACCTATTACGAATTACAGCAACGAAGTGATGAGTGGTTTGGTGTTTTTTGTTGGTTTTTTTTTGGTCCCATATTAGAAAAGCAATAATAGATGTGGGAGCAAACATTGTGCCCTCCACATCATAAGTGTAATTTTTTATATATGTTTTAAGTGTGTGTGTTTTTAATGCCTTCACCACCTCCACCACTGCTGCGCACACACAGTCTCCTAAACTACAATCTACATTCTGCTGACAAATGGAAATGACCAGACGTCTTGTTTGTGTCTCACTAGATGCGGGTGTATTTAATGCTTTCTCTGCTTGGTGCCCTGAGCTTCCCCAGTTCATGAAAGATTCCTGTGGCTGAACTTGCTATTGTCACCCCGCTCTCCTACGCCTGCACCCCAGGGGAACAAGCTGTGGGGGTGCACAGATCAGCGAGGTATCAGGAACATACAGTGCAAATTAGGAAACTCTCGAAATGAGAAGAGACCATGCTTTGTTTTAAAAACATATGAACCTGCCCTTTAAATCTCATTATAGAATACCTTTCTCCCTCTCAAATCCAAGTGGGCAGAAAGTCACCTTGGGGATAGCTCATCAAGTTTCTGGATTTTTTTTTTTCTCTGTTGCATTCATAAACTAACGTGCAGGGGGAAAAAAACCACACACACACACCGGCCCCGTTGTAAATAATGTTATTTATTGGTTGATTTTTCCAGATCCTGACATTGATGCTGCCAGTGCCATGATGCTTTTGAATACTCCCCCTGAGATACAAGCAGGTTGTGAGTAGATATTTCTATAGCCTTCAGCGCCCTAGTTTGTGAACTTAACCTTCTCATTTATATACCAGGCCATAGGAAGAACTAATGCTCAAGTAGAACCTCCCTTGTAGAATCACTCTAAAGCTACCTGGGTGCGTGATTACATGCATATGCATATAAATGTGCGGCCATGCATATGTATGAGTGAATGCTTAGGTGTGCTTCCAAGATGATGAAGTTCTAATATCATTTCAGGGCTTAAGACTTAGAGGAAGGGACACAGACGCTGTAATGAGTCCCAGTGAAGAGACCTTCTCTGCTCCTGTAGGAATTGCTCCTGTGAGTTTGTAGTTTCTGTTAGAAGATGCTACGTGGGGCCAGCTTAGCAGTCCTGGAGCTGAGCAGTGCCCATTTTTAGAAATTTCTTTCCCTTTTGGGATCTTGTTAATAGCAGGCTACCATTGTATAGATGGAGAGGAGAGGGTAGTCTGGCTAAGGTGGGTGTTGTGCAAGAGCTTGGACTAGCCTTGAAATGGGCCCCCACGGTGCCCCAGGGTCATCCCCACCAGCCTCCCAGGCTGCCCTAGAGAGGAGGGCAGGGCTGATTTAGCTAAGCAGAGCTCCTGTCTTCACCTTCTGTTTGCCGTTGAGCTATGTCAAGCTATGTCAAGCTTGAGACAACTCTTTTCCTTTTTCGAACTTCTTTTCTATCCACCCCCTAATGTTTTTTTCCCCATGTCCGGAGCTGGTCTACCATGGTTTTAGAAAGATCTTTCTTACCAAGTGATGAAAAATGACCTTAAATGGAAATACCTGTCCCTCTTCCTCCTGACTTGAGATTACTCTGCCCACGTTCCACCCCCAGCCAGAACCCTGTCGAGCGGACGGACAGCCAGGTCGTCCGCCAGGTCTACTCAGCTTGTAGGCAGGACACTGCTCCACTGCAGCCTCCTGTTGAGGAAACACGCAGGCGTGGAGGTGACGACATGAAGCGCAGGCCCCACCGGGACACCAGGGACTGGTGCCCACCCGGCTCGTTCTTATGGCCGGGCCCTCATCTCTTTCAGTGCTCCAGCTCTCGTGCAGGGCCTCCTGAGCAAGGGGAGTCCCCCACTTTTGGAGTCAGTAATGCTTCCCACAGAAAAGCATCCAGCCTCAGACTCACTGCAGGCTGTCTTTTGTTAATAGACCTGGAGTTCCAGGCCTGCCTTCCTAGCCCTGCACTTGCCTCCGCCTTCCAACAGCTTTAGGAAGTTTGACTCCATCCTTTCTTACTTCCTTTTTTTTAAAAAGACTTGAGACATATAGCCAGGCATTCTCAGGAGGGACCTGTCCTTCCACCAGGGGCTGCCCTTACCTGCTCCCAAAGGAATGGAATTCTCAGTCTCTCTTTGCTAAACTCAGATTATTAGCAGCGGAAATGTCAGGCTGCCCATACCTCTGAGAAGCAAACACCACTGCTCAGTAACTGGCAAAGTCCTGTAACTAGCAGTTAACCTGTAGTGTGGTTTTTAAATGACGTGTGAAGTTACAGAAGAATATTTTTAAAAATCAGACACCTCCGTTCTCAGGTGACATTGCAGGAAGAGTACAAACCATATTGCAATCAAGTTATAGTCTGAAATGATTTCTAAAATCAAGTCCCAGAATTCATCAGGGGGCACATACTGATTTCATCAGAGCCGTGTAAGATTCCGGTACCTTCCTTAGCATCCGGCCATTGTACACAGTAATCATCAGTTTAAAAGAATACTTTTGATGAACTGGAATAATGGAGTTAAGAGGGAAAGGCAAGGGGGTTGGCCATTAATGGATCCTCAGCAGCTTCCATAAAGTCCATATTATTGGATTCTTGACCACAGATAGAACAGGAGAAAGGTTTTCTTTGACTAGTTGACAAGTTAATGGCTTTTAATGTTCTTATGACTAAATGAACTCCCCGTCTCTCCCTAACTGTAACACTCAAACTGTTACACATGCTCAATGTCCATGTGTTGAAGGTGTAGACTCATTTTTAGAAGGCTTTCCTACCTCGCTCTTACCACCGTGAAAGTCCCAGCGCAGCCTTCAGGAGGGCCTCACAGCAAGATGGGGCTCCCGGGTCCTGGAAGGAAGGAGCCAGGATGCCCACAGAAGTCGTGGAAGGAGCAGCAGAGAAGTAAATTTAAAGACTGGGGAGAGGGCGGGGACACCACCTGTATATTCACCTTTCCCTCTGGCCCCAAGGCCCAGTAAAGTCCCCTAGAGGTCAAGGTAGAGCAGAGTCAGCAGGCTGTGAAGCCCCCAGAGACTGGAGCATTGAGTGCCTGCCCGCGCCCTCGGGAAGCCAGCCGGCTGCTGCCAGCCTCCTGACGACAGTCACGGGTGCCTGTGTCCCCACGCTCTGCTCTCAGCTCCTCTCTGCTTCCCTCTTCCTTTCCTCCCCTCATGTTCGGGTTACGCAGCATAATGTCCCTTACGCTGGGGGACCTTGCCTCCCCGAGGGAGAAGCTTCAGAGACATATAATGATGACGCCTCCATCCCCTGCCCGCCAGCTGTGCCCAAGGCCTAGAAAGGGGATCCCTCCAGTCCTTGGCAAGACGCTTCAAAGGCAGCAGCCACCCCACCCGCCGGCGGAGTGTGGGCCGCCTGCCCCGTGGGGTGTGTGCGTGCGTGTCCCCCGCAGATGTGCGCGTGCATCCCCCAGCCTCGGGCCCTGCCGCTGCCCACGTTGGGGAGGGTGGGCCCGTCTGCACAGCGCCGGCCTGCGGTCTCCCCCTGGCAGCGGGGGCCCGGCCGCTGTCGCCTCGTTTTCGCCGCCGAGGCTGTCCGATGCTGCTGTTTGAACGGGCCACCAGCCTGGTCTCTGCCGCTGCTGCTCCCAGCTTAAGAGGCTGGCACGGATGGCTCGAGTGGCTTTTCCTTTCTCACTGCACGTCGGGTCACCAGACAGCAGCCGCTCCATCTCTCCCTCCCGTCCTGCCCTTGCTCGGCATCTACAAAGCCAGCTCGGGGCTGGCGGACCGGCCACCGTCTGGGGTCTGAGCTGAGGGGTCAGACGAAGGAAGTGACTCAGGAAGCTGCTGAGAACCGCAGCCAGCCAAGCCCCGTGCCCTTCGGGGAGCGCCGCCCCGTGGGCCTCGGCCTCGGCACGGCCGGTGCGGCACTGACAGCGGTGTGCGCCCAGGAAGGCCTCAGGCTCCTGAGTTTCCCGCCCAGCGCCCGTGGCGGCGGCATCTTTTTCAGACCTTGCGGGTCCGCGGCCCGGGGCGCATTCTGCGAGGAGTGCCGCGGTGTCTCCGGCGCGCGATGGGACGCTCCTTCAGGAAAATCAGGGCAGGGCATTGCTGCATCGTCATCTCTTCCCCTTTGGGTCATGCTTCTAGTCAGGTCCATCTGCCTTCCCCCCGCCCCCACCCCAAGTGGTCGTGTGGACTCATTTCAGCTTCTACAGTCCGCTAAGCACCGGCTTGGCCCCCCCTTTGACAAGCCCCGTGAGTCATCTTTAACCCCAGTTGGGGGCTGTTCTGAAGCCAGGAGAAGTCAGATCACCATTACTCATCTTCAAAGGCTTATATAATCCCTGGCTGGAATGTTCCCAGAGAGGAATTCAGGATAATAAACACAGCCGCCCGGAACTGGGGAAGGTATCGGCCACACCAGACATCGGGAAGAGGGACAACCAGGAAGCCAGCCCCCCCCCCCCCCCCATGCAGGCGCTTCCCCAGCATCCCTCCAAGTGAGCAGGTGGAGAGGCCGCTTTCGGAAGAGGGAGGGTTGTCATCACCTGGCTGCTCAGCTTATGGCCTCGGGTAGCTTAGCCAGGGCTGCCCTCCAAAGGCAGAGTAGGGGCCCGGAGGTTAATTTTAGAAGCTGTGAAAACCAAGGAAGCTAAGCATGGGGGGGGAGCTGGGATGGGGAAGTTGCAGGGGGCAGTGTGGAGGGAAGTGTGTCTTGTGCCATAGACTTTTTTTAGGTCCTCAAGATGATCACATTCAGGTCACAGCCGGGCTGCTTGATCTGAAGCTCCTTTGTGTGTGCATGTTGCTTTCTTGCTGGTTAAAAATAAGGAAGTTTAGAGTCAGTCTGTTAACTTAAGAGAAAGTGGTTGATTGATTGGCCCCGGTGCTGATGTCTTGGGCACCTGGTTCCAGCAAGTTGAGCGTCTCAGGTGTGTGTCTTCTCGCCTGTGAACGCTGAGTGATGTCACGAGAGGGATGGTGCTAGAGCCTGTGCCGGTTCCAGTGAGTCGCAAACCCAAGCTAGACGTCCGTTTCAAGTGTCCAGTTTCTTACTGCATTTCTTCTTTAGCTATAACCTAGGCATCATCTAGTACTTTGGGTGATAGACTTTAAGGGGAAATACAGAGTAAAAGGAACGGAAAGATAGACGTGCTCGTGGAGATAGGGCTGAGGAATGGACCTCGTGCTCCTTTAGGGCCCCAGAATCAAACGTGGACCTCAGGACGCCTTCCTCACACCTTTAGACCCCTGTGATCCGTCTTCAGAAGCTGTGTTCCTGACACACCTGCGGTGGGGACAGAATGGAGAAAAGGTGGGGGAACAGTTCTGCATCACAGCTGGTCTCTGGCAGCCAGTGAGCACATCCGCCATCCCGCCGTGAGAGCACCACCGGTAATGAGGACCGAGCAGAGCCGGGGTTGGCAGAGGCATCAGTTGCAGCTCATTTAGAACAAGCTCCAGGATTCAGAAGAAGAGCCTGGCTTCCATGCCAGAGCCTTGGGAGGCTCAGGAAATAGCTCAGGGAAAGCCTGTTAATGCTGTGGGGTAGCTCTGGCCCTGAGATTCTCTGTGAAATGAATCCTGTTCATTAATCAGGAGGATATTTTTATGGATGAATGCAGAGTTAGGATAACTACAAACAGCACAAGACACTGGAAGGATTTCCCAGTGCCCTGACCCCATTAGGCCCTGTGCCTTAGGTAATTAATAAGAGGGCGTTAGAGAGGTGAGATGGGACGGTGGGAGGCTGAGCATGGTGGTGGCGATGAGCTTACAGGATGGGCCAGCGTCTGAGCTAAGCCATTTATGTACTTTGTCTTAGTTAATCCTCAGAACAGTCCTGGGAGGCATGTTTATGTATAAATTACAGATGAGGAAATGGGGTGCTCAGAAAAGTTAAGGCACTTGCCCAAAGCCACAGAGCTGGTGGTGGGGCAAGACTGGACGGGAAGCCATTTTGCCCCGAATGTCCTCCTGACAACTGTGGGATCCTTCTTCCACAAGGCAGAAATGAGACAAGGAGCCTCAGAAGCACCTGGTCTCCAGTAGGCTGGCTTCCTCAGTTTACCTTCCTGTCGGGTGTCCCCTGATGCTGAAAGGTTCTAGGCACTCAGGCAGAGGACTTTGGGCACAGGGCACTGTCCTTGGGGCTGCTTGTCTCCTTTGACTGGCAAATGATTCAATGGATATGCCACAGTCCCCAAGAACATGTGCTCTGCGACTCCCCTCTACTGTCTCCCTGTCCCAGGGTGTCTGACAGGATATGGACAGGGGACTAGGGCCACCTAAGAGCAGTTGGTGCTCTTTCGGCAACTCTATGATCAAGACGACGACCAAGTCCTTGGCTTTACTCTCATTTTGTGGGGAGTTTTTTGTTTTTGTTTGTTTTAATCTTTACCCAAGGATATGTTTTTATTGATTTGAGAAGAGAGAGAAACATAGATCAAGTTGCCTCCAGTATGCCTCCCAACTGGGGATCGAACCCAAGACCTAGGTATGTTCCCTGACCAGGAATCGAACCCAGCACCTTTTGGTGTATGGGACAGCTCCAACCAGCTGAGCCATCGGCCAGGGCTCATTTCATTCTTAAAGGGCTTTTCAGCTCACCTGAAATGGAGAGAGCATGGGCTGCCTCAGGATCGCTCTGTGGATGTTGATTGTGTTGGTGATGACAATGATACAGATAACTAACATATAATTTTCTAAATAATAGTGCTTTATTAACTCAGTGAAATCTCCACATACACTGTGAGATAAATACCAATTTTGAGCCCCATCTTAAGTAGGTCTTTCAGGCAACACAGGCAGTAAGTGACAGAGATGGGATGGATACCCAGGTTGTCTGACACCAGGGTCTGGTTCTCAGCCACTGTGCATAAGACCACATTCCTCCTCGGAACACTTTAATGGTTTTCGCAGGGTCTGTGGGATAAATTCCCAAGTATATCTCATTCCTGCTAGAACTGGATGCTTTAGCAAAATTACTTTTTAGTTCTTGTGCACAGTGTGCTTTTTATCACTTCCAGGCCTTCTATGTGTCGTTCCTCTGCCTACAGGTAGTCTTCCCAGATACCCCTTACTTTGGATTAGGTATCTCCACCCTTCATGCCTACAGGCTCCCTGCACCAGTACTTACCTTAGTATATTTTCATTACTTCTAATTCTCTTTCCGTCCCTCTTAATGGTGGTGACCCTGTGTTCCCTTCACCTAGTACATAGTGCAGGTACTTGTAAAAGATTTAATCCACTAATTGATATGCTCTGTATATGGGACTGTAATAATTTTTACTGGCAAGAATTATAACTGTGGTGTGGGTTTTAAATATTTATTTATTGGGTGGCCTGTTCTACCAGACTCGTGTGCTGCTCCTGATGAGGTCCCTAGTGACTGATATATTGGGCAGTATTCTCAGAATTAGACCGACTGTGGTTATCTGACCACTTTGATGAGAGTACCATACAGCAAAATAACTGAAAAACCCTTTCCCTCAGTCCCCAAAACAGACAAACAGAAAGCCTGTCCTTCAGACACATTCACACTGGAGCTCCTTTTGACAAACCCCAGAGCTCTGGTTTTGCATGTCTTCCCTTGAGAATTCTTGGTATTTTTCTCTTATATTTTCCTCCTGAAGTATGATGTTCTTACATTTAGGTTTATGATCCATTTCTAATTAACTCTCATATGTGGTATGAGGTTAGTATCAAGGTTCATTTTTTTTCCCCCAGAAGGCTGTTCAGTTGTTCCAATTCTCCTTTCCCCCATGGCGCTGTCTTGATGCTTCTGTCAAAAACCAGCTGACCACGTGTGTGGGTCTAGTTCTGGATTCTGGTTTGTTCCATTGATCTCTATGTCTATACTTACGCCAATACCACACCGCCCTTGTAGCTTTATCAGAAGTCTTGAAAAAAGATCATATAAATCAGGTTATATAAATTTTAGACACTCCTTATGGAGAACTCATCAACTAAGTAAAGTCTGGTAATTAGCTACAGTATTGCATTACAACAGGTTTGATGCTTGGAAGATACTTGGTGAGTCTCCTGCCTTAGATGATCTATTATCTGAAATCAGGCTAATAGGAAGAGACAGGTAGGAGTTCTTGATCTAATTAAGCCTGCTCTCACCATTAAATATGGTAAGAAACAGCACTCGTTTTAATTTTATCTCGTCCCACCTTTTGTAAAACCCAGTAACAAGAGCCTTATGCAAACCTATAAGACAAATGGCAAAGATACTACCAAGAGCTCCAGAATGCCCAAGGAATCAGCCTGTAAAGTTGCCCCATGTCCAAGGGTGGACATTCACCCTATGTGGCTAAGGGTTTGGAATATTTATGTAAATATGCTCTTAGAGATCTAAAATTTACATGAGTAAAAAGTATGTATGTGTTTTGTAAAAAGTATTTGTTCTACATAAATAATATTGGCTTTAAAATCTGAATATCCAGAGCGGTTTCCATTTTGGGATGTATGCTTTTCTAGATTTTTCTTTTTTTTGGCATGGTCTTTAGAAAGCACAATTTATTCACCTTGCCTCTGTATGAGACTGTGCCAGGGGCTGCAGGAGCACAGCCAGAGCTCTGGGGCCTCTTAGGGTGCCAACAGCAGAAGGGGTCCTCATGAACACTGTTGCACAGGAGGAACTAACATTAAATCCAGGTGTGCCAGTGACCTCACACCATGAACGCCTGCCCCGTAGACACTTGGAGAAGTGCTGGTAGGTGCCATAAGGACATTAGCTTGGACCAGATGAGACTGCTGTTGGTCGGTCAAAACAAGTCAGGTATCAGGAGTTTCCTGTGGTTGCCCTGTTACACTCACACTCGGACAGAATCGGGTGGGAGTGAAGCCACTGTGAGTGTGTGTGGAAAATGGACAGGATCAGATGGCCACTGGCGAGAAGGTTGGCTTAGGGTGGGTTAGGTTGGTGGTTAGAGGTGGGATGGTGAGAGGACCCAATTGGAGCCTCAGGAAGGAGCAGGTGGGGCCTCCAGAGTGGGCCCCGGGCAGCTCTGAGGCCGGAGAGCCTGGCTGTCAACACTTTGTTCCCAAGGACAGCGCCAAGCAGGGGCCTGTCGGGCAGCGGGGACAGTGGGAGCGTGAGCTGTGTTGTGAGCACTGAGGCACCACGGAGCTTGTAAAATCAGCTGTGCTGCTACTCGGCTGTCTTTTCGCTTGCCAGATTGAGGACAGATAGCAAGGTGTCCCCACCCTCCGACCGTGACTGGAGACTCGTTCCCTTGTGTCAGAGTTCCCGAGATGTTGTTAGGGTCCCCCTGGAGGTGGAAGCCTCTTTTCAGTAAATGGAAGAAAATCACATTGGAAGCCCACTCTCTGAAACTCGCCTTCTTTTAACGAGGCGTCAGTAACTTGTCGTAGCTGCTGGCCTGACCTGGCTGGCCGACTCTTTCTTGAGGGGCGGTGCCTTCCTCTGTCCGTCTCGCTCTCTTGGCATCTTTGTGGGTCTCTGTCTCGCGCGTGCGTGCGTGTGTGTGTGTGTGTGTTTCTTTGCCTCTGCTTCTCTCTGCCTTTGACTCTCTCTCTCTGCAATTTTTCTCTCTCTCCCTCCACAATGTCTGGCTCGGAATGAAGTCTTCACAGTTGAATTCACGCGCGGTGTCTTCTTGCCTTTCCAGTTCCTCCAGGAGTGATCCAGAACGGGGCGCGGGTTCTGAGCCGGGGGCTGTTTCCTGGAGTCCGGCCACTGCCAATCACTCCCATCGGGATGACGGCCACCGTGAGGTAAGGGGGGCCCTGCTGGGCAGAGCCTGCCTGGGGGGGGGGGGGGGAGGCATCGTGTGTCCTGTGGGGGCCACTTGACGGGATGGAACTAGCCTCTGAGTCAGGAGTGGGGAACCTTTTTTCTGCCAAGGGCCATTTGGATATTTATAACATCATTCGCGGGCCAGACAAAATTATCAACTTAAAAATGAGCCATGAGAAAAGCTGCTAGATTCATTGAATTTCGAGTCCCGCCTGCGGTTGCCTTGGCAGGGCCAGACCAAGTGACTGTTTACAGCCCACAGGCTGGACTTTCCCCACCCCTGCTCTAAGGGAATATGAAGAAATTGGTTCTCCCAGTGTTGGAAGAACCACAAAGTGGATTCAGCAGCTGCTACAGGAGCGAGTTGTTGCTGCAGAGATGAAAGAGGCATTGCGAGGGTGATAGAGGAACAGGAAACACACAGGAAGGGCATGTCCCTTCTTCCTCCACCCCTTCCCAGTGTCTCTGTGGCACCCCCTGTTGTCCAAGCCTAATATGGATCAGGTGGCGCAGCAGAAATGTGGCTGACACAGCCCAGCGCCAGCCCCTTTGCAGGAAACACTGTGGAAGGGTGGCTTTGGGTCTGAGTGACAGTAACTTCCTAATGGTACAACTTGCTCAAAGCCTGCCCACTCCCAAAGCACACGTCATCTAAGAGTGACCTTCCTGAGGCCATAGGGGTTTGGAGCAGAATCGCTTCAGTGAAATATCCAGCCAGTTTGCAGAAGCTAGACAAGGTACCATTGGCGTGGAGATCACCGGCTGAAGAAAACCACAGTGCGTTCCCAGCACACCATCCATATTCCGCACCTCCCACCTCAGTTTTAAGAGAAATCGGGCGGAGATGTGTTGCAGGCTCTGTAAGGCAAGGACCCTTGCTGTTAGTACCTTTGCCCTCTTTATATCCTCAGTGCCTGGCAAGTAGTAGGCGCCGAGATGCTTCTAGAAAAAATGAACATACCCGTAGCTAATTAGGTATTTGCAGAATCAGTGTCTGTGTAAAACTCATTAAGAACGGTTTGGGGGAGCCTAGCCAATGTGTTTCAGTTGGTTGGGGGTCATCCAGTGCACCAGGAGGTTTCTGGTTCCATTCTCCGTCCAGGGCCCTTCCCTGAGCTGCGGGCTCGATCCCCAGTAGGGGGGCATGCAAGAGGCAGCTGGTCTGTGTCACGGTCTCACATCGATGTTTCTCTCCCTCTCCCTTTCTCTAAAAAAAAGTCAATAAACTAACTATCCTTTAAAAAAAAAAAAGAAGAAGAAGAAGTGTTTGGGGAGAAAATCTTGTTTTGCTCTTTCACATTCATTGTAATTTAAATTTCTTTTTAGTTTGGCCTGTGTCAGTAGAAGCAGATTCGGCTGAGGTTAAAAGGAAAACAGTCTAACAGAAAACAACAGCAGATGTCCTCTGCCAGACCACGTGGCGGTGACCGAGGGTGCCTGGGGGGTGCAGATGTTTACACGGGTTGAGGGTCACTGTCCCTGTCAGTTCAGCTGCGGCTGGAGGGAGGGCCAGGGAGTCATTAGCACCCACTAAAGACCGATTTTCTCCTCTGCTTCATGTGACAGGTCTTCTGTATGAGTCTAAACGACTTCTCCTTAAGTGAAAATATTTGTCTTTCAGAGATTTTTTTTCCCTCCACTGAGTGGCAAAGGCTATGTTTGTTTGTCTTAACTCTGAAACCATTATTGACATAGATGAAGTGTTACTTTTATTAGCTGATCATTACACAGCTCGTATTTGCTGGGTTCCTTTGCATATAATTATGATGTGAAATCTCCTTGTAAAAGTATCTGTCAATAGTGTAATTGACTTTACAGTGTTGACTTTTTACTCAATAACCTCAGAGATTGGCCCATCCTTACATGTTGGAAACCTGCTTATTTTTAAATCTGCCTGGGCGTGGAGTCCTCAAGACACATTATCCTCAAAATAACTGCTCACACATCTTAAAGTTTTATGCCTGTGTCTTCTGGTGCTTTCCCAGTGAAATTTCTTACAGAGAATACATTGAATGAAGCAAACAACTGTAGCCCTAGAAGAACTATTTCTGGCCCTCTTGGGAAACAGGAGCCCCAAGTTTCTTACATCCATAGCATTATGGGCTGCCTCCAAGGTAGGGGTCCTGGATCTGGGCCACCTTGCTTTCAACTATTAGGGTTCTTTTTGACCCCAAGTAACCACTCAGGTGGCAGAGAGGAATTAAATGTCCAGGGCTTGCCAGAGGAATCAGAGAGAACTGATGGGAATGGGGTTCTTCATAGGACAACAGAGCCCAGAAACTGTACAGACAGGCTTGGGAACCAAATTTCCTGGGTTTGTATCCTATGGCTTTGTGATCTTGGTCAAGTGTACCTGGAAAAATCACCTGCCTCATGGGTGGTTAGGATTAGCAGTGATGTGCCTCGCATGTAGTATGTATTATGCAGGTGTTCAGTAAATAAGGTGGAAAAACAACCCAATTCAGAAATGGGCAAAGAACTTGAATAGACATTTCTCCAAAGAATATATACAAATGGCCAGTAAATAAGCACATGAAAAGATGCCCAACATCTCTAATCATTAGGGAAATGCAAACCAGAACTATAGCGAGATACCACCTCACACCCATTAGATGCTACTATAAAAACACACACACAGAAAATAACAGGTGTTGGCAGGGAAGGGGGAAAATTGGAACCCTTGTGCACAATTGGTGGGAATGTAAAATGGTGTAGCCACTGTGGAAAACAGTGCAGAAGGTCCTCAAAAATTTAAAAACAATTCTACTTCTGGGTATATACCCAAAAGAATTTAAAGCAGGGCCTTAAGGGGGTGTTGGTACATCCATGTTCATAGCAGCATTATTTACAGTAACTAAAATGTGCAAGCCACCCACCTGTCCATCACCAGATGAATGAATCAGCAAAATGTGGTCTATACATACATGGAGTATTATTCAGCCTTAAAAATGCTGACAGGAAGGAAAATGCTGACATATGCTACAGTATGGATGTACCTTGAGAATATTATGTTGAGTGAGATAAGCCAGTCACAACAAGACAAATACTGTGTGAGTAGTCACAGTCATAGAGACAGAAAGTAGAATGGCGGTTGACAGGGATTGGGAGGAGAGGGAAATGGGGAATTATTGTTCTAATGAGGATAGAGTTACAGTTTTACAAGATGAGTTCTGGAGATGGATGGTGGCGATGGTAGCATAGTATTGTGAATGTCTTAAAGTCGGGGGGAAAAGTAAAATTAATAAAGTGGAGAGCTTCATGGATATATCCAGCCTGCCCTCCATAGACCTTCCCTGGTCTCCCTTCCGAGTGCCCCAAACCCAAGAAGAAGGCTTAGATTTAACTTATTGTGCTACCTTCAGGACAGTGCACGTTTGGGGCAAAGCCGTTGGTTTTGAGGAGGGATGGCAGGAGTCAGGACTACAAGTCTAACCCATAGCATGTTATAGAATTATAAGGAGGTTCCATGCGATCACCATCTAAGGCTGCTTAATTTTATTTGAATCTCTTAGGACCTCAAGTGAAAACTTTAATTTTCGTAGAACATGAAGCAAATCAGGAATTAATGGTCCTATTATAATACAAAACATTAATATTTAAGGTCCTGTCAAAACAGAGTCATCAGGAAAACCCATCTATCAGCCTAAGATCTGCTCCCGGGCACTGTCTTTGTCTTTTCCCTTGAGAAGATGTCCGTAACAAGTTTAGAAAACCAGCAACTTTCGGAATTAAGATCGGATGTGGTCTCATTATAGAACTTGAGGGGAAATTTACCATTGGTCCTTTTTCTGTGTTGTATTTTGTTTTGTTTTTAAAGACCAAGCATCTTTCAGCTTTTGTCTTCTGAAATTGTACTATTCGTGCAACTGTAAGACACTCATGAATCCACCACCCAACTGAAAAATTAAAGCATTACTGATACCTTTTGTCTTTCCTGAAAGGTAACCACAGTCCCAAGTTTTGTATACAGGGTAGGGCAAACGTAGGTTTACAGTTGTTAGAATCTGAAACACCAGAGTTTATTCTATTATTATTTATTAATTGTTGTATTATTTTCCATAAGAACAATTGTAAACCTACTTTTGCCCCACCCTGTATACTGTGTCCCTGCTTTTCAAAGTATTTTTGATATTCATAAACTCTATGCTGTTTAGTTTTGCTTGGTTTTGAGTTTCATGTAACTAGAACCATATATTCTATGTCTTTTCTAACTTGCATTTTTTTACTCATTATTAAGTTTGTTGTGCTGCATGTAGTTGTAATTGAATCATTTTCGCAGCTGTATAATATTCCATTCTGCAACTATACCACAGTTTCTTTTTTAAAGAAGATAATTGAATCATTTACAGTCCTTTGTGGTTACAGACAATGCTGCTATGGAAATTCTTTTACATGCCTCCAGTTTCATGTAAGATGCACATTCAGGTGTGGTCTGTTGGTTGGTAGGGTATGTACGTGCTCAACTTTACAAAATAATTGTTTCCTGAAGTGTTAGTATCCATTTACACGCCTACTGGCAGAGTGTGATGCTTCCCATCCTCTGCATCTTCACAGACATTTGGAACTGTCACACTTTTTAATTTCAGCCAATTTAGTGGGTATGTAATGGCATCTCATTGTGCTTTAATTTCCATTTCCCTTGTTACTAAAGATGTTGCCGTTTTCTGTATATTTAATTGGCTTTTTGAATGTGCTCTTTGATGGCTTCCCTGTTTATAATTTTGCTCATTTTTCTATTGGGTTATTTCTCTTTTTCTTATCTTTCTAGTTCCTTGTATATTCTAAATATTAACCCTTAATTGACTGTATTTGTTGCAAATACATTAAGTTTGTGGATGGCCGTTGCACTCTGTAATAGTATCTTTTGATGATCAGAAACTCTTCATTTTCATACTTATTAACCATTTTTTATGAAATCTGATGTCTTAAAGAAATTTCTACTCTGCGATCATGTGGTCTTCTATAGTTTTTCTAAAAGATGTTAAAAGTTTTTCCTTTCACATTTAAGTCTGTAATTCACCTGGAGTTAGTTAATTGTATGGTGATTTTTTTTCCCCCAGCATCCTTACAAAATAAACCGCCTTAGTAATTTTAATAGTTTGTTTTCTATACAGAATGGTGGGATTTTTCTTTCTAATTCTTATCTTTTATTTTTCCTGTCCTATTGCACAGTTCAGGATCTCTGAGTAAAGTAATGATTTTAGACACCTTTATGTTGTTTCTTATTTTAAAAGGAACTGTGTTATTGATTCACAATTAATAGAATGTTTGTTATAGGTCTTTTAGGAAATATACTTTATCATAGCAAAAGTTATATTCCTAGTTTGCTATGATATTTTATTATGAATGGTTAAATTTCATTTATAAAAAATTTACTTCACTTACGATAACTATAAAAGTTCCCTTTCATTGTTTTATTGTGGTGAATTACATTATAAATTTTCCAATTTTGAATAAACCTGCAATTTTAATATACCTGCTTATGATACATTATATTTTTTACACATTGCTAGAGTTGGTAAGGTAATATTTTGTGTATGAATTTGGCATTTTTGTTTATGCCCCATGTTTTTCCAGTGCTATCTTTATCTTGTTTTATTGTCAAAGTTACATTATTCTCAATAAGTTGAGGAGTATCCACTCTTAGAGTCTTTGAGTTTATATAAGATAGGAGTTATCTATTAATGTTTGATGGAACTATGTTGCAAAATGGTCTGGGGCTGATGATTTCTTTGTGGGATGATTATTGACTATTAAATTTTTAATGACTGCAGTATGGCTTATTTTTTATTTCTTTTTGAATTCCTTTTGGTCACTGCAGGATATCTGTTTCACCTAAGTTCTCAAATATATTACCATAAAGTTATGCATAGTGCTCTCGGTCATCTTTTTAAATATCTTCTGTCGTTACATCCCTTTTGTGTTTGTTTCATTTTATCATCTCTCTTTTTGCTTAATCTTGCCACAGTTTTATTTGTTTTTCTCAAAGACTCAACTTTTGGGTTTTATTAATTACCTGTATTTTGTGTCTGTTCTCTGCTTCATTCATTTCTCCTATTTTCTTTATAATTTTCTTTCTTCAGATTTATTACTTTTTCTTTGTCTGGATTGAATACTTTCATTTTAAACTTTTCTTTTTCTATAAAAGCTTGAGATTATAATTTACTACAAACTATTCCTGCTTAGTTGTATCCCATAAGTTTTTATACCGATTTCCATTTTGGGTGTCTTTGACCCATAGGTATTTAGAAGTGTGTTTTTAAATTTTCAAACCTAGGAGGTGGTGGTGGTTTCTTGTTTTTGATTTAGTTACCTCTCCAACATTGATCACTAACTGCAGTGCAGTGTGGTCAGAGAATTGATCTGTAAGATAGTGCTGCTTTGGAATTTTGGGAGACTTGCTACATGGTCTAGTGTATGTCAGTTTTTACTATAAGTATTCTAGGTGCTTCAGAAAAATGTGCCTTCTCCATTATTAGCACATGCTCTGCATACGTTCATTAGATCATCTCTTCTGTGTACTAATTGTGTGTGAGAGAGAAGGGGGGCTCATCATTTGAATACAGAGCATGATGTCTTAAAATCTTCCATTCAGTGTGGATTTCACTGTTTCTCCTTGTAACTCTTCCAATTCGGGATGCTTATATTTTCAAGCTACCTTATTAGGGGTATTCATATTTAGAGCTGTTTTATCTTCCTGGTAAGTCGATCCTTTATAAATACTTAATGACTCTCTTTATATGTAGTAATGATTTTTTTTTTTTTTTTTTTGCTTTAAAAACCTGTGTTCTGTGGTTTTACACCAGCATAGCATGATCTAATGCTTTCCATTCTTTGTATGTTTTAGGTTTGTCTCTTGTAAACAGCATATGGCTTTTTGTGGATTTGTGTTCATGATCTTTACCGTTTAACCAAGATTTTTAGCCCATTTTTAATGACGTGCTTGGGTTTATTTCCGCTTCTTCCGCATTTCTGCTGGTCCCACTGTGTTCAGGTTCTTTTTCCGGTGCAGCGGTACTTGAAATTGATCAGGAGCCTCCTGCCCCTCATCACCCCCCACCCCCCACCCCCCTTTCTATGGTTTAGACGTTGGACATTTTCATTCTCTTCCTTGAGTGTTGATCCTGGAACTTTTAACATGAATAGTTTTAAATGTTTAAAGTTAATCAATGTCTTTAACCTCCTGATCGGTACCAGGCCCTTGGAATTCTTTAACTTCTGTTCTCTGCCTCCCAGGTGTCCTCTGCCCAGTGCTTCGGTTGTTTCAGTTTCTTTTCGTTTTTATGTCACTGGGGCATTATCGTCATGTTCAGTCACTACCCGATTGCATTTTCTTCGCTGATCATTTCTTGTTGCGTTTTAAAGCTCCTATTTTGGATCCCTTTCCTGAAGTATATTCTTACAAAGCCCTCTAGTGAGCATCTGCCTTGAGTTAAAACGCCGACTGCTTGTCTGCAGCGCGTTTGCCTCGCCCGCGTTCCTGGGAGACAGCGCCGGGCGCTGCGGGTTGCGGGTGTTTCCCGCGCGCTGGGAGCGCTGTTCCACTTTCCTCCGTTTCGCGGCTCTGTCCTCGGGGGTCCTCCCCGTGAGGTGTGCTGTGGTTTGTTTCGGTGACTTTTCGGTCCTTGTCTTTGTTTATCTTTAATGCCGTACAGTTTGGCTGTGATGTGTCAGGCACCATTCCTTTCTATTTAGTCTCCGTGGGGGTGGTTGGCTTTCTGAACCCGGGGATCGGTACCGTCCTCCAAACTGGGAAATGCTCAGCCGTTTTCTATTCAGGCATCGTATCTCCTCCGCGTTTCCTTTCCACCCTGGAACTCGAGGTAAGAGTTACAGCTTCTCACTGTGGTCCACATCGCCCGGCCTTTCTTTCGTATGTTCCGTCCCTTTGTCTGTCTCTGCTGCGTTTCACACGGTACCTTCAGGTTTGTCTTCGGTTCGCTGATTTCTCTCTCCCAGCTCCCATTGAGTTCTTCATTTCGGGGATTATATTTTTCATCTTTACAAATCCTCCTTGACGCATTCCAAAACCTGTCTTCTTAGTTTTAATCTGTTCTTCCTTTCTAATGTGTTTCAGTTCCTTTTATTTCATTGCACATACTTTACATTCTGTACGGAATTGTTTCAATATTTGTGGATTCACAGCTCAGAATCTGTAGTTTTGTTGTTGTTTTCTGTTGCCTGTTGCTTATGGTGGCTCATTTCTTTTGTGTTTAATGAGTTTTGGATTATGAACCTATGGTTCTTAAAATGTTATCTGTGGAAATTCTTTGTGGCCTGGGTTTAAAGTTAGGTTTTTCCAGAAAAGGTTAGTATTTTTTTCCCCCAGTAGGGCACCATTGGGCACTTTAAAATAAACTTAGCTTGTGGTCTTTGGTCCACACAGGAGAATTCTGGCTTCATACCCACAAGACTTCAGGCTTGTGGTTAAAAACTCTCAGGGGAGGCTTTTCTTGTCTCTAGTCCCATCTGGAGCTGAGGTGACGGCTGACTTTATCTGCACTGTCTGCCTGTGTAGGCAGTTCCTTTTCCCAGGACCCCATCGAGGGTGTCATCATTCCAGCACCCTGGCTTGTTAGGTGGTATTTTTACATTTATATGTTCCCAGTGGGATATTGGCTGATTTTAGATGAGAGCTTCTTTTCCAATATTTGCTTGAACTTAATCTGTGGAATTCCTTGTGACCTAAATTCAGGTTCCTTTCTTCAAGAGAGGATTTGCTTTTAAAACTTCTGCTGGGAATCTGAGGACCACTCTAACCCCCGTTGGGGGGCACAGTAACTGTGGAGCTGCCAAAATCAGCCCTGCCCCCGCTCCCTCCCGCCCACCATGAATTTCCACTCTTGTCCCACCACTGGGGTAAGCATTTGCTCCCAGGAAACCCGGCGTTCTTGGCTGTGTGCTGCTCACATTTCAGAGTAGGTCCCCTTTGATTATTTAATTTGTCACTTGTGTGTGTGTGAAGTTCTTTGGCACCTGTGTGTCTGTGTGGGTCTGAGAGATTCCCCTTATTCCAGTGGGCCCAGCAGTAACTGGAACGCATGTTGCTGTGCTTTTTCGGGACATTTTGTGTGATAGTTGGAGCAATGCCTTTGTAATGTCTTCTCTGCCACCGGCTGGAAGCGGAAGCCTCTCATCTCTTCTCTTGCTTGTCTTTCCTCCTGGGGTTGGTTTTGGACAGAAGCACTGCCGCGTCTCTAGGACTATATGGACAGTTCCATTAACTCTGCCTGCCTCTTTTCATGTGTTACAGAAGGTCAGCATTCTCGGGTAAATCCTAGGAAGGACAGCTTCCCCCTTGGTGATAGCCTCTAGGTTTAAAGCCACCGGTTCCAAAGAGAACCCTGGGGCCCAGGTGAAAGGTGGAGGCGACACTTGCCAACTAGACCATCATGGAACTAGTCAAGAACTGGTAGAGGAAACACCAGGTGGGCCCTCTCTGGTCAGAAACTGGACCTTAACTTGTTAGTTGCAGCATTGGTCCTTCTCGGCCTGAACCAATGTGATCCCTCACCTCTCTGCTCCCATCTGTCTGATGAGAGAATGAATGCCAGGTGTTCATTTGAGGTTAAAGAAATGTGGTGTTGAGGCCTAGTAAAATCAGGTGGCTTTAATCTATGCTAACATGAAACTGAGGATTGTTACATATAATTTCTGTTAAGCTGAAAAACTGCAGGCATTTCAAATGCATCAGGTTTTCACTTTAATAAGGCTTTTGCCTATTTCATCCAGAAATGTTGTCAGTGGGTGTATTGCTTTCCGTCTTCTTCATCTCCAAGGGAGACATGTCAAGTCCCTGCTTGACTCACCTTTGAGAACTAGCTGGGCCACCGCGGCAGGTCACAGGACTCCCCAAGTCCCTGTGAGATCCAAGCTAGGGGTTAGGGATCGCTGTCGGCACCCAGTGTGCGTCTAGGCGGTGTCAGGGAGCCTGCCTTGCGCAGCATTGGTCTGTGAGCTGTGGAAGTGACCTTCCTTCTGTTCTTTCATTCCCATATCTCTGTAAGAAGTACATCTTGGTTTGGCTCCAGCCTGTCTTTATTTAGTGCCTCGCTAATGCTTGCTGTCTCCTTTAAGAAAGAGAAGTTCTTAGGCCCGGAACCTCTCCTCTCGTAATAGTGTGGAGCTAAAATGTTATATCATTGCTTCCATTCTCCCACTCCCCATTCCAAATTTTATATTTAAATTTTTTTTTAACCTGTGGAAAGAGAAGGGAAAAGCACATTACACACCGTATGCCTTTTACCTAGATTCCCTGAGAATTAGATTTTTGCAACACTTGACTTATTTCTTACTCTTTTGCTCTCATGATTCCCTGGGCCCCTCCGTATATGTTCAGGGAGGTATCATTTTCTGCTTAACTCAGGTAGTAAAGTGAGTCATAAGCCCCGTGTTATTAAAAAAGGAAGGATTCTGAACTGGATTGATTTTTCTAAAAGCCTAACATAGCCCCGTTTACTCGTCCAAGTGTAGCTGGGTTCATGATGAAACTGTTTTATGCTAGTTTATTGGACTCGTTACTGAATTTTTAGATTTAACAGTAGTTACCCGAAACAACAAAGATCAGGAGAGCCATTCTGCGAGGCTTTATTTTCATTTGCTCTCATGACTATTAATAGCTACCTGTGCAATTAATTCCATTAACCAAGTTTCCTATTTGGTAACACCTCAAAGGAACCTTTTCCTAGCCACTTTTATGTTACCCAAGACAGCCAAGAAGCAGGAAATCTGCAGAAAATAGATCACGGGAACCGTTCCCCGAAGCTTAGGGACCGTGCTGACAGGCAAGCCCCTGAAGAATTTCTCTCCTAGGGCCTCTTTGCTCCTATTTTATGCTGCATTCCCAGCGTCTCCCCAGCCAGAACAGAAAGGAAATGGCTGCACTCAGGGTAAGCACGTTACAGCAGTGAGCACCTGACCAGAGCGAGACCCGGTCGCTGTTCTCCCGTGCCTCTGAGAACTGCCCTCTGCTTGGGGCTTTTCCTTTTTTCACACTGCCCTGGGAGGGAGAGGGCATGCTGAAGGTCACTAATAAAGATGCTGGCTTGTGAGCCAGTGTCTGTCTGTCTCTGTCTGTCTGTCTGTCTTGCAAGATAGGCTCTTTCTGTAAGGGGTGTGGGAGGTGGCGTGGAGCTGGGATCCTAGAGTACAGGACAATCTGGGGCCCTTCTGGAACCTATTAGGACTTCATTGTGCAAATGCACACATTGTGATCGGTGGGGTTGGTCATGGTGGTCTGGAAGCATCTAGCAAAGGTTGAGTGTTAATACTGACCCTCATGCATTTTGCTGGTATGCATTACCACCAGCTTAAAGTTAGCAGAACCCCCAGAGGAGGGAGACTCCTTGACCTTACTCCCTGCTACACCGCTTACAACAGGGACTCTCCTCCCTTTCACCTGCTACCTGGGCTGCAAGCAGGGTCTTTCTGAGCCTCGAAGCCCACAGAGGTGGCAGGAGAGAAAGGGGACAGGCTCACAACTGTATCTCATTGGTGGGCCTAATGGCCCTTTCCACTGGCCATGTCCTTAGGAAGTAGCTGATACTTGTGTTGGTTGAGATCCACAGTCACCTTCCCAAACATCCTGCTCTTCCACACAATTCCGTCTGCTCCTGTACTTCTCTCCGTTGTGTGTCCACTCTGCCTGGCACAGCGCTAGCCACTAGGGACATATCAGTGACGGGTCCCTGACATATGGAGCTGGCACTCTAATGGGAAGCACAGACGTGGAACAAGTCATCACATGATAGTGGGGACTTCTCCCTGTGGTGGACTTAGACTTGGGGTTGTGTAGGAAGGAAAAGTGTGTTCATGTCGCCCAGATCGCCTAGAAATGTATCATCAGGTGGATGAGCTTACAAGAAACAGGGCCGGTGAGGTTCAGTACAGCATCTCCTCCTGCCCCAAGCCTTCAGCCCTCACGTCCAACTTCAGAAGTCATGTCTCTCAGACCTTTCTCTCGCGCCTCCTCTGCCCCCTCCAGCTCTAAGTAACCCTTGCGGATTCGCCTCTCTGCTTGCCGACCCGCCTCTCTGCTTGCCGACCCTGCTGAGCGCCTGCTGTGTGCCGGGCACCCTCAGAATCACGGCGCTGTCCTGACGGAATCGGTGCCGCCTACCCAGGCCTCAGCATCCCAGCCCTCGCTCTGAGGGCAGGCGCCGGTCCAGACACCTGCAGGCATCCGCTCACACCCTTCGCCCAGTGACCCTGTGAAGTGGGTGCAATTACTGCTCCCACTTTGCTCATGAAGAAGCACAGAGGGGGTCAGCTCCTTGCTGGACATAAAGAGACAGAATAATCAGAGGTGTGAGGAGTGCTGTGGGGCCCTGATGGGAATGGAATGTAAGGCAGGGGACCGAGTCGTCGGGAAATCAGACAAGAGTGAGAGCTGGTCTGGTGGGGAGGCTAAGAGCTCGAGCTCAAGAGTCAGACTTTGGTTCCGATCCTAGGTCAGCTGCTTATTAGCTGTGTGGCTTTAAGTAAATCACTGAACTTCTCCAGATCTTCCTCGTGGCATCTGTACAGTCAGGATGCTCACGTCCACGTTACAGAGTTCAGCGCAGTCATCTCTGCCGGTTCGCACGGCGCCTGGCAGGTGCTCCCCTTCTGTGGTCTAACCGGGACCTGCTTCTCTGACTGTCAGCGTCGTCTGTGTGCGACCCATCTCGGCCGGGAGCCTCCCCCAAGACCCTCCCCAGGCCGTGCGTTTATATGGGATGTTCCATGACTATCTGTAGAGGGAATGAATGAGGGAGGGCCGCAGGGCAGGTACCCCTTTCCCTCGGCGCGGGGTTCAGCCTCCGACAGCAGGCTCCGCGCGCAGCAGCTTTGGAAGGGAGCGGGTTTCTCTCTGAAGTGCCCGCCGCTGTCGCCTGGCGGTGCGTGTTCCCCAGTGCTGGCGGGCAGGCGAGCCCAGCACAGCTTGATTTTTACGGTTTCATAGAGGAGACGGCGTTCCCAGCGCTGTCACTTCAGAAGAGTGTTGTTTTGACGTGTCAACCGCGCACGCTGAGCGAAAACGCCATCGATGGGAGATGAGCGGGGCAGGCGGGGGTGTCGGGGCTTAGGGCCCTGTCTTCAAAGCAGAGCCACCTGCCGCCCTGCGGTTGGCAGATTGCTAGGGGGGCTGCGGGTGTCTCCTCGCAGGGGCTTTATTTTAACGCGTGTCCCCTTTGTCTCCCGTCCCTCCCGCTGTGCCCGCCCCGCAGGAACGGCCTCGGCAGCGGCAGGACGCGGACTGAGAGCGAGCCCTCGTGCGGGTCCCCGGTGGTGAGCGGCGACCCCAAGGAGGACCACAACTACAGCAGCGCCAAGTCCTCCGCCGCCAGGAGCTCCTCGCCCGCCAGCGACTCGGTCTCCTCCTCCTCGGCCGACGACCACTACGAGTTTGCCACCAAGGGGAGCCAGGAGGGCAGCGAGGGCAGCCTGCAGAGCCACGAGAGCCACAGCGAGCCCGAGGAGGACGACAGGAAGCAGGGCCCCAAGGAGGCCAAGGAGGCCCTGGGGGACAGCGGCTACGCGTCCCAGCACAAGAAGCGCCAGCACTTCGCCAAGGCAAGGAAGGTCCCCAGCGACACGCTGCCCCTCAAAAAGAGACGCACGGAAAAGCCCCCCGAGAGCGACGACGAGGAGATGAAGGAGGCGGCGGGCTCGCTCCTGCACTTGGCAGGGATTCGGTCCTGTTTGAACAACATCACCAATCGGACGGCAAAGGGGCAGAAGGAGCAAAAGGAAACCACAAAAAATTAAAAACAAGTCACTGATTTGTTTTGAACTTACGGCCATTTGGTTTCAGCATGTCAGGAGATTTCTAATGATTTGTGGCAATATCAGCAATTTCTTTTTTTTTTTTCTTTTTTTCTTTTCTTTGTTTTTGGTTTGGTTTTCTTTCTTTTCTTTCCTTTTTTTTTTTTTTTTTTTTTTTTTTTTTTTTAATTTGCCCCCCTCCTTTGTTTCGGAACCTTGAGAATTTTATTTTTAAAGGAGATTGAAGCCATAGAACTCATTGACATTCAGCTGTTTTACAAAAGCCTCTCATTATCTGAAGACAAAACCGAAAAAGCCAAAATTACCATTGCTTCCTCCAGCTTGTCAGAGGCACGTGGCTGAATCCGCAGGGATGTCGGGGATAAGGCCACGGAATTACCCGTATTTGGCACCTACAAGGCACGTGTGCAAAGTCCTCAGCGATCAGGCCCAACCGTTAGATTTGAAAGGTCAGGACGTCCACCCAGTTGGGTTCACTGAGTGGTGTGCGTGAGGCAGTTGGGGAGAAGGAAGATCCCCTCCCCCCCAGGAGCAGCCCCAAGCTTGGGGCACCAGGCAGCGTGTTGTGCCGGGGAAAACCCTTGGCCCTGCCGCTCGGCCTGCCCCGGGGGGTCACCAGTGCTCTGTGCTTCTCCTTCGGGAAGCCGCCTAACATCCTCCGAGGTGGATGCTGGACCGTTCATGTACGCTGGGTGTCAATGACTAAGGAAAGGAAATGGGGTCAATTTTTAGTGATGCTCCTAATCATTGAATTCTGTTCTATATTAAATCGAGAGAATGTTCCACAAGCCATAAGCCTGAAGGTTGGCCCCGCGCGCACGCACGCACACACACCAGAGTGAGAGAAAACAGGCTGTTCTCTTAACTGCCCAAGTGAAAATCAAGTCCAAGAAATTACAATAGCTGTCAAGGAAGGAAATAATGGTACAGATCTTTTTCTGTCTGTCAAAACGATTTGATCTTAAGTGAAAACCAACAAGCAAAAAGCTACGGAAGCTGCCATTAGTATTGTGGTCTATTTTTAAAAGATGAAAGGCACATTGATGGACAAAAAAAAAAAAGCAAAATGTGGCAAAAACAAACAAACTCCTATACTGCCCTCAAAACGGAGTTTGCAGATGTTGTCAGTCAGGATTCATCTTTGCAAAAATCAGTGATTTCCACGTTCAGCCAGTGTAGCCAGCAGAAATTTCTGATCCACAATGCATGGATTCCTTCTAAAAGAAAAAAACAAAAAAAACTCACAAAAACACAAACTTTTTTTTATTCAAAACTAAAGTTCTTGTAAGGTAAATAATGTATTTAGCATGAAGCATGAATTATTTTCATATAAATATAGAAAATAGAGAAAAGGCTATGCCTCTAATTTTTAAGCCCTTAGGCTTAGAGGTTCTTTGGGTTTTCTTCTTTTTTGTTTTTTTGCTTTTGTTTTTTCCTTTAGTTTTATTTTGTTTTGTTTTTTCCCAGTTATCTTGTTTTGGTTTTTTGAAGCAGGTGTTTAAGGTTTAACCTTCTTCAGGGACAAATTCTGACTGTTGGGGAACTAACTCTGCAATATAAAAATATCTTCGTGTTCCGGTAGGGCCTGCCTTGTCTGCACTTCAGCCCCGACCCCCTCTGGTTCTCTGTTGAAAAGTGTGTCCTTTCTCTCTGTCTGGACATGTTTATCATGACGCAATAATTCGAGGGCAAACTTAGTAGTGAGTGTGTGTGATAGAATCACGAGAATTACGGGACGCTGACTTGAGAAAACTTGCGTCACCGCAGTCGGGTCCTAGGGAAAAGGCAGTGACTAATTATGCAAATTCGCCAGGAGAAGGGAAACACGCTAATGGGCCTTATTGGTTGAGGGTGTGAGTCAGGGGACACGCGAAGGAGGAAGCGGCACGGGTGTCGGAAGGACCGGCCCCGCGGTTCTCCTGCGACGCCGTCTCGCGGTGGGCCGGAGGGGCCGGCCGTCTCTGCCACCTCGGCACGCGTGCCAGCCTGGAACCGAGCCCGCCTAGACCGTGAGAGCTGAATTTAGATAACGGGACGATGCCGTGCAGCCCAGGAACTCCTCTTATCTTTGCCTAAAAGAAATGATTGGGGGAGATCCAAAGAGAAATCTCTAGAAGAATGTGATCTTCCACCCAGGTGGAGGGAAATCGTAAAACACAAAACAAAAGCACCCACTACCTGTGGCTCAGGATGTGATGGTGAGGGAGAGGGACGGAGGTGGGGTGGTGGTGATTTTTAAAAACGGGCCGGTGCGGAGCCCGGGGCCAGCTCCAGGCAGTCAGGGCCTCATCAGGGCAGTGGGAGCGTGTTCAGGACGCAGGCGCGTGCCTCCTGCCGCCTTCCCCTGGTTGCTGATGAGAGACCCTGGAAAAATCTACACCCATACAACAGGTTGACAGTTCGCTGAACCTGAACTCTTCCAGCATATTCATTCAGGGTGTCGATGGGATAAGAATGTAGTTTTGAAGTACTCTGTTCCCTCCATCTCACTAAACGTTTGACACCCTAAAAGCCATCCGCAGCGCTGGAACCCGAGGGACACTTTGATTTGTGTTGTCACCTGATCAAGCCCCGGAGATCTACCCCCAAGATAAAATGTAGACTTCCCTCCCGAAAGGCAGAGTAAACGTTCAGGACTGTTTCTGGCAGGGGGACTTCTTCCAATTAAAACCCCCACGGTGGGCTGTCTCCCCTCACTTCATTTTTCTAAAGGAGCAAAGACCTCTTTTAGAAAATAATAAAATGCAATGTGTGTGATTTACTTTTCTGATCTCTTTGAGAAATAGATAAATATCTTATAAAAGTGTGTTCTTAACTCCAGAACCACTCTTTTTGCATAAATACCTCATCGGGCAGCTTTCTAAGTGTTATTTTCCTGAGTTCCCTGCGCCCCTTCGCAGGGGCCGCTGGGAGACTTCCAGGGGAAACTTTAGTGAGGGTACTTTTTTCTATTTTTCTTCTGTTTTTGGAGGCATACACATTATGCATAACCAAAACAATGGCTCAATTGTGTTTAACTGTATTTTGATTGTTGAGAGAAAAAAAAAAAAGTATCGATGTGTATGTGGCCGTTTGTGGTGAACTCATTGCTGAATGAGGTTGTCCGTGTCCTCACCAAGCCAGGGGCAGGAGGCACCCTCTCTCACCCCCTCCAAGAGCAGTAGAGAATTTAAGCACAAGCCTATTTGTGAAAGAATATTTTGCTCAAGTGTAATTCAAGTGTAGTCTTGGAATTCCTTCCCAACGTCGGGTGTTCTTTTAGCTTCCACACTAGCCTATGTATTCATTAGTCTGACAGGTCGCCCGGCACCGTTCACGGGGTGCGGGGCTTTTGCTTTCATTTCTCCCGCGGGAGAGGTGGCGTTTCATGTGTCATTCCAGTATCTCGCATACTCACGTGGGGCGGGGGGAGGGGGATCGGGGAACTATAGCAATATTTAAAGATGCTTTGGAAAACAGCCGTGAACACTCAGCGCCGTGACATCCGCAGTTACTTGCTGTTGGCCCTCGGACACATTTAAGAGAAAGAGGCCGTAGCTCTTTCGTCTTAAATGACATACACATAGACAGTTATTTTTATGCTACTACAATTGTCTTATCTTTATCTAGTACTACGTGGAAAGGGTTTGTCTGCATCATAGATTTCTCCCAGCCTTATACTATACCATAAGCTCCTACTTGCCCTCCCCCCAGTCAGTAGACCCTCAAGAGTTCTTTGGTAAAGCTGCCTGTTGGTAAAACGAGCCAAACCCACCGTTAGAGGCTGGTTGGAGACAACTGTGGCCGAGACGGCAGTGGCAGGTTTCAGTCTTGGGTGGGGCTGAGTGTTTCAGAAGGAATGTGTCGGAGCCTTTCCCAGGAACTGACTTTTCTTGGAGAGGCATTCAGCGTGGGCACGGCAGTTACTATCGGGGGGCACCCTGCAAGAGGCCGTTTGTCTGAATGGTGCCCCTGCCTGAGGGCCAGCGTCGGACCGTGGGCTCTGTAGAGTACTGCCCGGATGGCTTCTGTGCCCAGCCCATTCCTGGGACACACCAGGACTGCTCACCGAGAGTGTGGTCCCTTGGCCTCTCCCGGAAGGGCTCTTGCAGAAGGAATCAGTTACGTACAAGTGACCTACATAGGAGGGTTTTCCCTACGGGACTGGATTTGATGCAATGTGACTTCTCTTTCCCTTTAAACTTGATTCAGGTTGGGAGTCCTTTCTTTCTGGTGGATCACAGCTGCCCAGATGTTGCAATTTATTTTTATGTTTCTGTAGAGAAGTATTTTTTTTTTTTCTTTCATCTTCAGGATTTTTTGCCACCAAAAGAACACATTTGAACTCTGTGTCCCCCTCCTGATTGTGACTTACCAGTGTTGACAGTTAAATCCTTAGTGTCATAGGTCCCGGCCCTCCAGTACTATATCAAACACTGTTATGCACATAATGCAGCACTGTGATCTAATTTAAATAATACTTTTTTATTATTTATACTACTATATATAATATACATCCACACTTTTGCTATATAACCTAAGTGGATAACCCTCTCTTAGTTACCTGCCAAACTCGGGACTTTGATTTCTATTGCAGTTAACACAGTTACAAGGTTGTAATGGTGTCTCTTTTTTCTTTGTAACGGAACGTGTAAATCAAAGTATATATATTGTGTGGTGTCCCTGTTCCCAGAGTTTCAAGGATTTGCACCTGGCATTCAGTGTTCTGTATAGACCCGCCCACCTTTGTGAATCCATCTGTTAACCCTCTCCCCTGGAGAGAGCACCTGCGCCGGGGGTTAACTGCTTGTCCCCTCTCCTGGTCACTTCTTGAATTAAGCACAGACTCGTCAGCTCGGTTGCTTTTATCATGAAAAACGCGCGTGACCTTGCCATTCTTCCACCGTTCCGCAAACAAGTGCTAGCTTCACCGACCAAAAAATTAAGGGAGGAAAATACGATTTTTAAAACAGTCCATCTTCTAACAGCGGAAACCGATGTGTCTATGGTGCTGTACCCTGCCGTCTGTCCTACTTTTGCAGTCAGACCTAGCGAAAGATCACTAATCACGTAACTGTGATGTGCTCACAAGCCCCCTTCCTGTCTGTTTCGTTAGCGTCGAAATCAAGACTTATTTATTGGGGATTCTATACAACAGTGTTTTCCACTGTGTTTCATTTGCGAGAGTGGAGAACAGCCTTCCCTGCTTTTGCAAATAATTAATATTCCATATTGGATTCTCGAAGACTTCGATATGGCGAACCTATCAAACCTAGAAATTGTATTTCATCCTTTCATGACTGTGGCCTGAGTTCCCTGACCCCCCCCCCCCCTCTTTTTTAGATGAAACTTAGCACCATTTCAGTTCTTTAAACGTTCAGCTTTTCCTGAGTATGTACGTCGAGGCCATCAAAGCTCATAGCCGATTCAGGAACCAGTTTCATGCCATGTCGTTCACACTCACTACTCTCACTGCCATGGTGAAAATGAGATATCTGTGTGTGTCTGGGAAGCATTCTACACTTGTACATTTTTTTTTATACTCTTGATTCTGTAACACTTCTGAGTTTTATTTTTGTTTTGCAGAAAAAATAACAGTGATCAAGCAATCAGAAGACCAACAAGGTTTACTATCAGTGCTTAGGGTCGACCGCCTGACCTTTGCTGGCCAATTGACCTACCTGGCCAAATTAATTGACTAGAGTAATAAGTTTTCAGAAGCCAATTTTCTTTTCTGTATTTGCTGTATGAAGCTGCCAATATCATGAGTAGAAAGGGGGAACCGTAAAGGAGGAGAGAGGCGTTCAGTTGCGCTCAGGTGGCGGAGCAGTGTGGAGGCAGGCAAATCAGCCGAACTTGAGGGCCTGGTGTGGCTTTGGAGGTATCCATCCTTGCGTTCTGCATTCTTCATATGTAATCATATTGCCAAAGACAAACTGTTTCATCATTTATTGTAAATAACACTTTCCCCCAGACCTACCATAAAGTTTCTGTGATGTATTGTCTTCCAGTTGCAATAAAAATTACTGAGTTGCATCAAGTGACGAGAAATGCCATGTAGTTTTTGTGTGCGCTGCGTCTCCATGTGCAAATGCTGAGCAGTAGGTGGGTTTCTGATTCTCACCTGCGCGGGGGGGTGCTGTGCTTTTGCAGTCCGGTTTTCAGGTCTCGGCTGCACAAGCTGTACCCATCCTCACACATGCTTTCCTTTGGGGGGGATGTCACACACCTTTCTGCAAATACCTAAGTGCAAAGCCCAGGGCTGGGCTCCCCTGTGGGTCCCGGGAATTCCAGCGCTGGTCTGCAGAGTTGCTGGGCAGCAGGCCTTCCTTCCGCTGCAGGCCTGAGGGCTATGGGTAAGAAGAGCCTGCCTTTCATTGGGAAGTTGTCAAGTGATAAACTAAAACTAGACTTTAGGACTGGAGCCTGCCAGCCTATCCCAGGGCCTGAGACTTTCCTAACCCTCAGGTTAGTCCAGGACTTAGTCCATCACCACTGAAGTACCTTCACCACCCAACACACACCAATAACCAGCAAGGAGCTGATGGGAGAGAGGTGGCTAGAACAAGTACTAGATCACAGGGTGCTGTCACCATGATGGAGGGTGAAGGGATGATAGTCTCTCAGAGCTTCGCTGGTTCCTTGTGTTACTGTTTTGTGTTAGTGTGCTCGGTAGATCTGCAGTCACCCTGATAGAGCCAGCCTCGGCCACTACCCTTCTGCTGGGTCCCCCTTCACTGGTGTCATCCGGGATGCCCAAGCTGAGCCTCCTGTGGTTGGGGTGTTACCATAGGGTCAGTGGTCACCTGGGGAACCTGTGTCTGCCAGCAATCCTGCCATCTCCATTTCCACTGTTGGAATCACCTTCAAAACTGGTGCGTGCCCCTCCTGGATAAATCTACAATATTTGAAAATAGTTGACTGGGAGGAAGAATGAAGTCATTTGGGTCAAATCTGATGGATCAAGTAGTTCACCAAATATTGCATGAGGCCAAATACAAAGTGTGGCTGCGTAAAATAGCCCATATCCAGCGTTTTCTGTAAGTGATTCTCAAAGTGGCTAGTCCAGAGACACCAGTTAGACTATCACAGTATCTATCTAAGGGAATTAGGTCAAAATAACACCCCAAGTTCTGATCTGACCTCCCGGGTGCATTGACCATTCCACAGAAAGGAATAAAAATCTGCCATTGGCTTGTTACCTGCAGGGAAGCCCTAACGGAGGGGCCTCTACACTACAACACGGTTTAAGTGAAAAGGGAGACAAGTGGAAAAGATTTAAGTAACACTGCATGATAACAGAAAACACTGCCAGCGAAGCCAAATTCATCATAGTAGTTGTTGCGCGTGATTTTCATTGATTTGTATGCTACTCTCATGAGGCAGTTCGCTTTTTTAATTCCAGAGGCATTCATTTGGCAGCAACTCCCAGTGACTGAGGGGTGACAGTGACATGTGGAGCCAGGCCTCAAGGGGCTGGAAAGCTAATGGGAGAGGAGCCCCAAGTTGCCCTGGGAGGCGCCTATCTGTTGAGATACCTAAATGGGAGCCCGGCAGGGGTGGGGCTGGTCTCTCTGGAGCAGAGCCTCCTGAGGGCCAGGCAGTGGCGGTCTTGTGGAAATAAGTTCAGAGGATTGCCAGGGACTGGTCGGAAAGGACAGCACTCGCTGTGTCCCTGGCTGTCCCTATGTGTGTCCGATTGCGGTGTAGCCACTTGCTGCCCCTGCCCAGCTCTCTGGACCTCATCCAATGGTACCATATAGCAGCCCCCATGTAGCAGCCCCGCCCCTCAGTTCACACTCCAGCTCTTCCCCTGAAAAGAAGAAAACAAAGCAGCGACCCGCATCTTCATCTTATTAAAAACAGTTTGGTATACATGCAAAGCAAGAAAAAAAGCAAAGGTGCCAACGAGCCCACCATGCTCATGAGCTACCACGGTTCCAATGCCCACACTCACGATGCTGTGCCGTGTGTGAGGTTGGGGCCAGGATAGCTAATGTTCTGTTTCCTTTCAGCCAAACTCCAGCTTCGGGACTCTGCCTTGAAGGTGTGACTGTTTGCTGCAGAGATGCCTCATTTGCATATTTAAATAATCTACAAGCTCTCTCACTTTTAGGTAATCTACATGTAGGCTGTCCCTGTATTTTTAAGAATTTTCCTGGATGATTGAAAATGGGTTGTTTTCTGAAGGTAGCAGACAACACAGGGCAATGGCCCCGCCCCCCCCCCCCCGCGCGCCCCCCCCCCAGGTACCTCGGGCCTGTGTCGATGCTGCGCTGGTGGGATGGGTGGAGGTGAGGGTGCCACTGCCTTGGACCAGTTTCTCCTCTTGGCTGCTCTGCCCGATGAAAGAACAGTGCTCTTTATTCATTCTTCTGGAACATTCTGAGCAAGTGACAGCAATTTCAGAGGAAGTCTGGCATGACTAGGAGGCTTTCGTTGATGAGTTGAAAATTCAGGTCTCGCCCTGCTTCTCGGACACCCTAGGAATTAAGTGGTCCTACATATGGACAAACATAAGTGTGTCTTGACCATTTTTCCCCATTGGGGTACAAAACCAGGGGTTCAGGAACACCCGGTAAGGACAAGTTTTGTAAAAAACTCAAGTCTAAGTGAAAAGTCTGTTCATTAAATGTTTACCTCTGCCCCTTATTTTGAGTACACAGACCTTCCCAGAACAGTGCCTTTAAATAGTGCTCCCAGCCCTGGCGTGGGGCTCAGTTGGCTGGGCGTCATCCTGTGCACCCAAAGGTTGCTGGTTCGACTCCCAGCCAGGGCACGTGCCCGGGTTGCAGGCTCAATCCCCTGGGGGAGGGGGGGGCGTGCAGGAGGCAGCCAATTGATGTTTCCTTCTTACATAGATGTTTCTCTCCCTCTCCCTTCCTCTCTCTCAAAGTCAATAAGAATATTTTTAAAATAATAATAATAATGCTCCTAGCAGTAGTGTCTTGACTTGAAATCATTCCTGGGCGTTTGGGGATAAAGTACCCTAATGACTTGGGAACTGGTTTATGTTGCTCCATAACAAAGTGCGTATGGCGCATACGGCTAAATCTGCTTCAAAATACAGCTAGCTGTGTCTTTGAGAGGGATCAAGGAATTCTATTCTTATCTGTTACTCATTTCAAAACTGATTTCTAGGCATCTCTAATGTGGAAGAATTGCAGTGTGATGGGGAAATCAGAAAACAAGACAGTGGCTGATTCCATAATCCCTCCGGATACAGCTTCTTTATTAAATGGGTCATTCTATTCACATCCTAAAACTGGAAGGGGTGTCAGAGGCCAGTGAACCCAAACTCCCTATTTTACAGACCAGGCAGCTGAGGCACAGAAAAGTTCAGGGGTTTTCCAGGGCTGCCCAGAGCTGGGCGTAAAAACAGGAAATTTTCCTTCTTTTGTCACACCCACCCATTTGTGTGTACTTATAACCATCACATCTGTAGAATTTTGTAGTTGGCAGTCCCCACATATGCACACTTGGCCTTTTGTCCTGTGCATTTTCTGTGGCTACAGTGAAAATGACTATCTTTTGAAATGATATGTAACATTCCATTGAGTGGTGGGCTGTCGTCTTCGACGGTTACCTTGCTTTCCATTGTCTAACTTGCTTCCAGTTTTCTCTGTTATAAGTAACACCACAGTGAACATCGGGCATGTGACCATGTGCACATTTTGAGCTTGTCTTTTGGTCCCATAGCCTATTAGACTGTTGGAAGGAAAGTATCATCAACGTTACAGCTCTTTACATTCAGCCTTTCTAAAAGCACCCGCGCCAACAGCAGTGCATAAGAACCCCAGTTCCTTGCCACCCCCACCTGTATGGGAATTAATTTTTCTCTTTAATTTTTGCTAGCAGACAAAAATAGTGCTTTATTGCTATTAGAATTTTTATTTGATGACTAGCAAAGTTACATTATGTTCCATGTATTTACTGGCCATTTTTTTTCACCTTTTCTGAGTCACCTGCAACTGACTCTCCAAGAGTTCAAAAGAGAAGGAAATGAGATCTGCAGTCTCCTCTCTGCGAGGTTCTGGATGAGCTGTAAATGGGCCATGACGGGGGTCACATCACCTGACCCCAGATGGCCCTTTCATCTTCAGACCCTCTAGTTGTCCTGATATTGAGACAAAATCCCATTTCCAAAAACTTTTACCTGAAGGTCCTCAGACTAGCCTGGAAAGCCACAAAAATGCAAATCTCAAGCCTCTTGCACATGGCAACCATTGAAATGTTTGAAAACAAGAATAACTCCCTGAGTCTTTTCTAGAATACACATTCCAAGCTCTGTCTACAGACGTGTTCCTCTTCTGGGTGTCTTCCAGCTCGAGGTCAGAGCTGAGAGCTGGAAACAGGTCCAGTTTGAGGACGAGCAACTCTCGCTTCCTCCTTTCTAGAGACTCTCCTATTCATGTAACCAAAGACTACATTCATTTTTTAGAAGTCTCATCACACCACTGATTCACATTGAACTTGCTATTGACTACAGTGACTACGTGGCAGCGCTTGGTGTACTTCTCCAGATGTTCATTTTGGATCAAAGTGCAGGACATTGTATTTGTCTCTATTAAAGTCACCTCCTTCGATGTGGCCCATTGTTCAAAGCCCGTTGAGATTAGCAGTGGGGAGAGGGGGTGAGGTTCTGATTTTGTCATCCAAAACACTTACTTTCCCTCCAGGTATGACTGAATTGCAAATGTGAAAATGTCTTTTATATATTGATTAAGACAAAGCTGAAGCCAGGCAGCACGGTTCTAGAGACCCCCTTTTGGTCAGCTTTCATTGCATTCAACCAGTTACCCGCGCACCTGGCTGTGCGAAGGTGCGGCCTACCTTTCTCCATCCAATCCAGAGCTTGCCAAATGCATCCTCGATCTCCAGGTATAAGCCCATAGCCTTCCTTTACGAAAAAGAAAAAGTCATACTCGATGCTAATACGAATTATGCAAATTTGGAATAAGGCAATGGAAAAGAATAAAGTTTTACTTAATGTACAAAACTTAAAACAATGTAAATCCTACTTTATTCTGGTGGGGAAATTAATCTTGATTTATGAATATATTAAATGATAGGTCTTAAGAAACATATCACTCATATAAAAAGCAACCACAATTTATTCAACCATCCCATTGATTCATTCACTTACTATATCTTTTGTTTCTTTTTGTCGAATTATTGAGGTGACATTGGTTAATAAAATTGTATAGGTTTCAGGTGTACTTAATATACCTTTGTGAGCCCACACTGGCTTCCTTGCCAGGAGCTCACAAACCATTCTTGTAATAATCCACGCTGGAGTTTTCCCAGGGGCTGCATTGAGACTGTAGCTACAGTCTGCAGACAGTGTTCTGTGTGCAGTCGAGAAGTTTCGGCATCATGTTTAGTGGTATTTCTTCACTCTGTGTATATGCCTAGTTAGAGGACTTCCGGATCCAGCATGGAGTTAGCCTCTAAATATAGTCAAATGCATTTAAAATAATGGGATTCCTTAAAAACAAAAAGCAAAAAGAAACCCTCAGAAGTTGAGTTTGGTTACTTATTTTAAAATCCTTGCCACCTTACCCAGCATGGCACATATATTTAAGCATCCAGAACTTCAATAGTGTGAAAACCTATCCAAACACATGAGAGGATAGATAAGAAATTAAAGGAAAAATAGATTTCAAAAGTTTACGAATAGATTCTACCCCTCGTACTCCTGGTCAACCCGCACTTGTTTCTGAGCAACTGCCACCTGCCCAACCTGATACGTGCCGGGGACACAGATGCAAAATCTGGTTCCCACCTTCCGGTAATTGGTATAAATGGCAGCTGACAAAGGTCTCAGCCGTCAGTGGTCTTTTCTGGATAATAAAATTATTGGTTGCAAAGATCTCCCTCCGCCTGCTCGCCTCTCCTCACCTCTGTCAGCTGGTGAGACGACAGATAAGAACCCGTTTGCCACCTGCAGACACGGCCACCCCCCACGGCCGAATGATTTCTTACCGAACTAATCCCTGTATATTTCTCATCTGTACAATGCTTGATGTTCTCAGCAAATTCCCCTCCTGCTTTCTCTCCCCACCCAGCCTAAACCCAGTCACTTCTTTCTGGATTTCCTATTTTGTTCACACGCTACACTCTGTCCAAGCATCAAGGTCCAGCCCACAGGTCAATGCCAGCCTCCGTTTTTGGTAAATGATGTCTTTGGGACACAGCCATACTCATTCCTTTATAATGTTGTCTGGGGCTACTTTTGAACCAAAACAGCAAAATTGAGTATTTGCGACAGAGGCTCTATAACTCACAAAGTCTAAAATATTTGCTATCCGGCCTTTCGCAGAAAAGGTTCGCTGGCCCCGCATTCCCTGAAGTCAGCCACAGTTTCTCTGAGCCCTCACCCCTCTCAGTGCCTCCGAGTTCCACCCCTGCTGCAGTAACCTCTGCTCAGACCTCTACCCTGCCCTCAGATTCTTGCAGTTGGAGAGCTTGTACAATTGCTTCCCCTTTCTCCACTCGGATCACAGTCAAGTTCAACCAGGGAGACGAGACCATTCAGGGAACTGGCTACACAGGTGGAGAAGGAGCGGAGAAGCCAAGCGCAGAGGACAGGAGGCGCCCGGGGAGGAGCGGGAGCAGAAAGCCCTCACCAGCTCTGAGGCCAGAGGCACCCAGGGTGAAGCAGCTTTGTTAGAAAGTGCAGCCCACAGGCCTCTCCAGCAGGACCTGGAGCCACGGAGGCATCGAAGCCACGAAGCCACAGACAGACACCACCTGGGGCAGAGAAGGTAGGAGAGAGATGCCCTTTCCTCCTCCCACCTTCCAATCATCCCTCACGGCCACTGGAAAAACCCAACAGGAAGCCAGCTGACATGAGAACAGGACACGCAGACTCCGGGGTCACCCCCACTGCAATGCCGAGCTGAGCTGAGGATGGTCAGTGAATGAAACTGGAGGCAGTAGGCCCTGGGCCAGCACGCTGGTCCTGCCCTTGTCTGTCCCCTCTCCTACAGGCAGGGTGACCATTTCAGTCATCCATCGGACACTTCACCCTGCCTAGAACCCTCCCATGCCCACCCTGAGCTCCAGCTGCTTGGTGAGTTGCAGTGTCTGGGATGTCCCCTGCTGCCCCTGTCCCTTTGCACATACCATCATCACCACCTTTCTGGGATGTCCTCTCATTCCACAAAGTTCAGTCCCTATGTATCCCCTCTGTGTTCAACCTCCGTGCTCTCTGCTAGCAAGGTAACCGTTAAAATTCCTGTATTCTGGCACTTTCCATGTTCTCTTGTAGCTGTTGACTTCCCAGTCTGTCTGTGTCATGTTCTCCTAAAGGGCAGGCCTTCGACCTGTACATTTCTCTCACCCCGGGGCTGACACCGCATCTGGCAGGCAGTGGTCGCTTGGTTAGTATTTCTTGGATGGACGATGGAGGCGCACAGTTGTTGCTTGGGTCCTGGCCTGGATGCTCTGCAGGAGGGCTTTGTACACTCCCATCCAACCACGGCCAGAAGCAGGATGAAGGGGGCTGCAGATGCATTCAGGAGCCCTTGAGAACCCAGTGTCGCCTCCCATCTAGGACAGCTCCTGGGGTTAGGCCTCACTCACCTCCCTGCTTGGGGCTGCATGGGTGAGTAGGGGAGGCTTTGGCATGGCCTGCCCAGGCCACATCCAGGGCCAGGTTCTCCATCTTTGGGTGGTGCTGCAGTGATAGCCAGCAGTGATGGACAATGCACCCTCCTCCCACAGAGCCCCAGACCCCAAAATGTCACAGCTCAAAGGGCTCCTAGAGCTTCCCGACAAACAGAACCAGGGCGAGGAGATGCCCCTCCCCCAGGACCCCAGAGCCTCTCCCACCTCGAAGGCCGCCCAGGCTTCTCTCCCGAGGCTGCAGGGATGGGCCCAGAGGTGAGGAGACGTGGGCACAACCCACGCTGCCCGCCCTTTGGCCGGGCCTTGGCTTCCTGCTGCTTTTGCGCTGACGTGCCCCACTGAGCCCGATTCCACGCGAGAAGCCACATCACAATGTCTGCTCCGACGCGCTGGGCATGGCTAAGTCAGATCCGCACATCATCGCTGGGGGACAATCGATGCTCCTGTCCAGCTTTAATGACAATCAATTCTCTCTCTGGCTCTTTGCTAAGTAAGTGTCATTGAGAACAATTGCATTTTGTGAACCTGGTTGCCGGCCTTGAATTTGCAGCTTCCTCCGGCTGATGAGAGTCAGAGCATCTTGTTACTGCTCTGTTCTCAGTCAGTCACGCAGTGCGCTCAGCTGTACAATTAATGTTCTTTCCGGTCTGTTTTTTCAGTCAACGTGGCAGCTCCATTAATCAGAAAAGAAAGTCCACCGTGTGCACAGGCTCTAAGGGCCGGGCCAGGGAAAGCCTGGGTGCTGGCTGACCCTGAGTAAATGAGGCTGAGTGGCTGGTGTTGGACAGACTAGATTTCCAGTCCCAGCTCTGCTGTGTGACCTTGGGCAAATCACCCACCCTCTTCGCGGCTCTGTTTCAGCATTTATAAAGGAATAATAATAGTACCGACCATATAGGATTGGTAAGAGGAATAAATGAGATGATGCATGAGAAAGGGGATTAATATAATATGTGTCATATCTAAGAAGCTCAATAAATTATCATTATTGCTATTGTTATTTTGTTATCCTTAGGAATCCCAGAACTGCATAGTCCATACTCTATCTGTGCTGACACTGACCAATACAGGAGCACTAGCCATATGTGGCCTCTGTAGGGCAGTTGAAATGTAGAATCCAAATTAAGATGTGCTCTAAGTATACTGGATTCCAAAGACTTAATATGAAAAAAAAGAGTGTAAAATATCTCATTAACACATCTTTAAAAATACTTTAAAAATATTGATTATGTGTTACAATAATATTTAGACATATGGGTTAAACAAAACATACTCAAATTAATTGCACCTGTTGCTTTTTACTTTCTTTAAGTGGCTACTCCTAGGAAATTTTCCATTATATATGTGGCACAAATTCTATTTCCCTTGCATAGCACTGTTTTACATGAGTTGCTTCCAAAGAAGCACCATCACCTAGACAAAAGTCAACTGTAACAACAACAAAAAGCAAGCAACAAACAAAACACCAGGAATTCCAATTTTTAAGTCCTATCTCTTTAAAAAACAACAAACACACAAAATGCATGCTTCATTAATGCTTCTTATATCGCCTTTCCTAATTTTCTTGCCTCCAGTGCTATTCTAAAGCCTTTAACTTGCCATTTCTACACCCCACTGCCAGGTGCAGACAAACGCTCTCTTCATGTCAGCCCACAGGACATTTTCTCCTGCCCACCTCTTCCACCAGCTCCACTACCATCCTCTCTGTATATCCTTCCTCTTTCCCTCCTATCAGACATAGTCTTCTATCTATTCTCTGAAGTAGCATCTCTGGGGAACTTGTCTCTGGATTTGGCATCTCCTCCCAAAGAGACTTGGGTGGGGCAGAGCAGACTACCATTAACCAAGGTCACAAAAGACTAATGGATAAACCAGATTGCCAAAAGTTTCATTGATTATGGAGATAGTCCTTTTCGGGGACTGTATGCTCCCTCTGCAGTTGGGAACCCTGACCCTTTGTCCATATTGTAGGACATGCGGGGTGTGCATTGAACAACGCCAGGGGACAGCATTCAGACAAAGTCTACTATGAGATGAAATGTGCAACATGGTGGTTGCAAGTAATAGGATCCCCAAGAAGGTGAAGTAGTCAGTTTGGTGAGCTCAATATTAGAACCAGGAAGGTCTTGAGGGAAGAGTTCATCAAAGCCATAGAAAAACCTAGTGGAACTATATGGAGGCCACAATGCCCGAGTCCCCAGGTTTGCTGACTCTCCTTCTAGACCAGAGCTGGATAAACACGGACAAATCCTTGTTCTTTGGCTTTCTCTTTCTCCAGGCTCCAGGAGGCATCTTGCTCTTCCTATGATAAGGGTCCCTTTCATCCTGGACACAGACATTTGATGGGTTTCAGCTCAGTGACATGTCAGTTTTCCTCCTCAGAGTACAGCCTGATTTGGGGGTTCACCTTGTCCTTGGCCACAGTTATGGGTTGAATTGTGTTCCCCCAAAATTCATACATTGAAGTCCTCACCCCCAGTGGTTCAGAATGTGACCTGATTTGGATCTGCTGTAAGTCCAGCCCATCTGTCCATGCCATGCAATTCTGGGCCACTGAAATGGGCAGAAAACTAGTATTTCATTCTTAGAATTTCTTTGAGGATTAAATGAGATAGTTCTGTGAAGAGTTTGCACAGTGGCTGGGACAGAGTTGCCCTTCCATAAATGTTAGCTGTTACTACTCTTCTGCTGCTGCTGCTTCTGAAGACCCCTCAATCCCCTGTGCCCTGTGAGTATCCAAACATCAGGTCATGCAGGAATGGTGACATGGAGCTTCAGAAAGGGCGCTGGATTTGAAGTGGGAGAAAAGGGCTCATATTCAGCTCTGCCACCAACTAAGGACCCTGAACCTTAGTTTTCTAATCTGTGAAATGGGAATGTAAATACCAATCCTACAGGGCTGTTGTGAAGAAGCAATTAAACAATCTGTATACAGCATCTAACAGTGAATCTGGTATGTGGTAGGTGCTCAGCAAATATTCATTGAAGCAAAAGCAGGAGCAACAATGTTCAGAACAATCTGCTGGGGCTGTGGCACCTCTTCCTGCCTGGGACACGACTCCAGCATGACTCATCACTGTTGAACCTCAAACTTGGGCCCAGCCCTCCACCCATTGGCACAGCCCCATGCAGGGGTCACCCCAGGGCCACCTAGCCCTGAACAAACAGGAAGAGTCAACAGGCAGAAAGGCGTGGCCTTTTGCCACTCTGAATGAGGCTCAACTCCTTATTTCATGCCCAGCCAGGAATCAGTACCATTCTGTGAGCCCAAATTTCTCACTGGGTAAGGCCAGCAAGAACCCCTGGGGCCCTGTTGTTCTTTGTGAGAGGCTGGGCAGAACTATTGGGTGGCTCTGAATGAGAGATTGTATTGCACAAGAAGGTGTTCTCAAGGGATCTCTCCCAACCTGAAGGATGGAGGAAGATTTTCCATTGAGAGAGAGGGCAGACACAGACTGGCTGCCGCAGAAATAGACTTCAACCTTACCATCAGCTGGGCAAGCCTGACTCCCCATGAGAAGCTGTTTTCTTGGAAGGGGCTGCAAAATTTAAACAAGACCAGTCATGTTGGTAGACTTCTTTACTTTTACAAAGGGTTTGTTATTTATGAGCTTAATTTATTCTGTAAAACAGCCTGAGACGTAGAATCTCCTATTTGACCGGTGAAAAAAACTGAGGTCCAAAAAAGCAAATAATTGACTTCAGTCATTTGCTAAAGGCTGAAACAGGAAGAGTCCCATATTTTGGGTCCCAGTCCTGTCACTTCTCCACCCCAGAAAATGCACAATTTAAGTGGCAGAAGGAGAGCTTCTACTTTAATTTTTAGAGTTATTTTAAAAGTAAGGAGAAAAGTCTTTTATATTCACTCACATAGATACCATTTCCAGTGTTCTTCATTCCTTTAGTATAACTACATCTTTCCATCTAGTATCACTTCTCTTTTCTGCCCAAAGGTCTTTCTTTGACATTTCCTATAGTTCAGGTCTTCTGTGGATGAATTCTTTCAGCTTTATTATGTCAGCTATTGTTTATTAAAAGATATTTCAGCTGGGTATAGAATTCTAGGTTGATGGGTTTTTCTCTCACTATTTTAGACACATCTCCACTATCTCCTGACTTACATTATTTCTAATGAGAAATCTGCTGTCATCCTTATCTTTGCTCATCTGTGCATAATGTGTATGTTTTTCTCTGGCTGCTTCTAAGATTTTCTCTTTATCACTGGTTTTATATAATTCAATTTTCATTTGCTTTGATGTATTTTTTTTTTCTTGTTTCTTGTGCTTAGGATACATTGAGCTTCTTGGATCAATGAGTTTATAGTTTTCTTCAAATTTGGAAATATTCCTTCAAATGTGTTTTTTGTTCTTCTACACTCTCATTCAAGGACTTCAATTACACATAAATTAACCTGCTTAAAATTGTTCCACAGTTCACTGATGCTTTGCTCACTTATTTCCTCAGTCATATTTCTCTGTTTCATTTTGGCTGGTTTTAACTGCTATGTCTTCAAGTTGATTAATATTTTACTCTGCAAATTTAATCTGCCATTAATTTCATCCAGTGTACTTTTTATTGCAGACATTGTATTTTTATCTCTAGTAGTTCGATTTGGGTCTGTTTTTATATCTTCTGTGCCTCTTCTTAGCATGCTCATGCTTTCCTCTACTCCTACTACTCCTTAGCATGCTCATGCTTTCCTCTACTGTATATGGAATACAGTTAAAATAATTGTTTTATTATCCTGTTTACTAATTATATCATTTGTGTCCTGCCTCGGCTTGTTTCTATTGACTGATTTTTCACCGTCTTTTGGTTTGTATTTTCTTGCTTTACTGCACATCTAGTAGTTTTTCTTATTGGATGCTGTGTTGTTAGATGATGGATATTTTTGTATCCCTTTAAATATACTTGAATTTTGTTCTGGGATGAAGTTAAACTGTTTTAATCCTTTTGAGATTTGCTTTTAAGCTTTGTTGGTTTGTACCAGGGCAGACTTTAGTCTAAGGCTAATTTTTACCCACTACTGAAATAATACCCTTCTGAGGACTCTATCTATGCCCTTTGTGTTATGACTTTTTTTTCCCATTCTAGCTGGTGGGAACATGAACTGCTCCAAGCCCTGGGTGAGCCCCCTGGATTGGTTGCCCACTCTTTTAGTTGGTTCTTTTTCCAGCCTCAGGCAGTTTGCTCTCATGCATGCACTGATCAATAGTCAATCAAGAAGAATCCCCAAAAGATCTTTAGCACTGTCTCTCTTTGTAACTCTCTCCTCTCCATGCAGGTCTCTTTTCTTGGGCATTTTGCATTGTGAATTCTATCTGCCGTCTTGATTCTCAACTCTGCCTTCTCAGCTCAGAAGACTATTAGGCTCTGCTTGGGTTTCCCTCCCTGTGTTGTGGCCTGGAAATTCTTTCCCCTTATTTGTTTCTCTTTTCTCAGCAATCACTTTCTGCACTATTGTCTAACATTTGAAAAAGTGTTGTTTAATATGTTTTATCTAGTTTTATAGTTGTTTAAGGCAGGAGAGTAAATCCAATCCCCATTAGTCTATCATAGCTGAAAGCATAAGTCCCCATAAAATTTTTAATTAAAAAAGTTTTTTATTGTGGGTAACATATACATAACCATATTTACCATTTTAGCCATTTTTAAGTGTACAATTCAGTGGCATTAAATAAATTTCCTCTGTCATAGTTTTAAGTAGGGAAAATGCTTTATCTTTCATCTAATTATTAAACCCTAAGTGCTAGATGTTGATGTAAATATATAGTTACACCCATTATAAAGACAAGAAATGTGAAGTTTAGAATGTAAGGTATCTAAGGTTTCAGGGTAATTGGTGCTCTAGTCAGGATTTAGTCCCACAGGGCCAGCCTATGAGCTTCATTGAAAAAGGATTCCCCAAATCCCATGGCTTTCACCTGTTTGTAAGGACTCCCATTGGCCTGGAGCAGACATCCCAGAAACCAGCCCTTAGCCCATGACTGCAGGAGCCTATTCACCTATATACCAGAGGAACACTGGACTTGGGGCCAGACTGATATCTGAGTGATAGAGTCTCTGTCACCTATGAACCAGGACAGATCCAGAGAGGGGCTCCATCCTTGAGGTGCTGTGCAGGGCAGGGGTGCACTGGGAGTCTGTATGTGTGTGATGCTGGTGGGACCCTGAGATCATAATACATAGTCAGCCACTTGGAGTTGAACTCCAGCTTCATTTACATCAGTGGCTTATCTTAAATTACAATTACAAATCTCCTGAAATCACCCGTTAACTTCTTACCAGCTCCAAATAGACACGTTAGCAGCCATTGATCCAGCACATCAGGGATTCTTGTCTGCAAGGAGTTCATCCCTTTATGTACATGAATGAAAACAAGGCTCTTGTCTCAGAAATACTCTGGTGGCCTCTTTGCAAAGAGTGTGGGTCATTTACTCTCAGCCTTTCACCAGGAAACCCTGGAAGTGCATTCCTTTGTATGGTTTCCGTTTGTGTCAAATGCACTTTAAGAATCACAAGCTGGTTTTTATTAGTTACTTTTCACTAGCAACTTATGACACTTGGAACATTTTATAGATGCTCCTTTTGCAGATGGGAGGGTCAAGGCCAAGGGACAGTCACTCCCTCCCAACGTCTTCCACCAGCCTCCAGTTTGCAGGCCACATCCCTTCTCCCTGAGTTTTCCCACGAGTCCGCTCAGGCCCGAGGCTGCTGCCCCCTCGCTCCCCGAGAGGCGCCCTCTCAGCCCCGGAGGGCCAGGCGGTGCTTATCTGTCTTGGTTTCCCTCCTCTCTGAGACATGGAACCCAGTACGCTCTTAATAAAAATTTGAAACCTTTATCACCATCGCTTTATCTTCAAACAATTGCAGTTTTGTAGCATCCAGACCATTGTTAGTATTTTCCTACAACGGTGCACAGGGGAGCAAGAAGCTGAATTTTACCTCTTCTTAAAAATTTGGCATAAAACTCAACCCCAATAGATCCAATGGAGTAAGAACTATTTACTTGGTAAAATAATTTTTATCAAAAAGGTCTACGAGTGGGCAGTTCTGGGAAATCAGCTTCTCTGATGAACTGAGGTTCACAGGTACTCAGCACTTTGGTTGCAGTGGGGGTGGCAGGGAGGGAGGCGACGACACCTGTGGGGCACGGTGGAGAATGTGAGAGTGTGGGAGCCTTGGTCTGAGCAGCAGCTCTTCTCTGATGGGCAGGGTGGAGGGTCAGCAAAGATGGCAGCCTCTCCTGCAGGGAAGGAAGGAAACCAACCCAGACGATGGCATTCCCGGCGCCTGGACACCCAGGACTAGGGCCTGCATCACAGGTAAGCGGCCTGCGCAGTCACACAGGGCCCGGCGGTCAGCAGGGCTCCAACCAAGCTGGGCCTAATGCTCTACTGTTGCCATCTTAAAATTCTTAATCATTTTTGAACAAGGGATCCACGAAATTGTATCCTCAGTCCTGCCTGGAGCAGACCATTGCTTAACCTCCCTCTTCCTCTGTGGGACAAAATTCATTTCAGTAATAGCCGTAAAAGGAAATGAAAAGTAGCAACGGCTAGAAGAGAAATGCAGACATTGAAAAAAAAATTTAATGATCTTCCATGATATATAAGTAAGACTTTTTTTTAAGACAAAAAGTAAAATAGCTATTATAGCACAAAAAGGAAAAAGCCAACTATTTATTCAACAGTTTCTATGTTTACCTAATAGTTTGAACTAATAACATTTTACAAAAATAATTGTTTAGTAACTAATAATTGTTCAATAATGTTTATTTTCTTGGCTTGTTCTTAACTTTCTAAGCAATCAACAATTTAAAAAGAACAAATTTCAGTGTTAAAGGTAGTATTTAAATTCAGTGAAATAGCCCTGCCAGGGGTGGCTCAGCCATTAAGCATCGACCTAAGATCCGGGAGATCTGGGTTTGATTCCCTGTCAGGGCACATGTCCCGGTCTTGGGCTTGATCCCCAATAGGGGGTGTGCAGGAGGCAGCCGATCAATGACTCTCTCATCACTGATGTTTCTGTTTCTCTCCCTCCCTCTTCCTTCCTCTCTCTGAAGTCAATAAAAATATATTTAAATAAATAAATAAATTCAGTGAAATAGTTTAGGCATAAACTAAAATTTACACTTTAAAACTACTACACCTCACAGTTTGTACTTTGTTTCCTTTTAAATTTAGACACAAATAAAAATTCCAAGTGGTCACATGGAATGAAATCATTCAAGTTCTGCGCTATCATTATTTCAAATCGTTATTTATTTTAAATTTCCATTCAAATACAACCATCCGTGTGCCACAGTAAGTTCGAAAGACTTCGAGCCATCATGAATTTAATCTTGAAAGGGATCCGAGAAGCTGCCCCACCTGTGCTCCAAACTGGGGTCACCTGCATGACTGAAAGTTCTCTCAGTTAACTCCTGTGCAGAAAGCAATATATATTAAAGGGTAAGTTAAAAATGCACTAATGTTAAGGTAACATATAGCTTATTGAAACTCAACAATAACCCCAATTGTTTAGAAATTAGGCCAAAATAGGACAGTCTTTCAGGAATATTTATCACCAGGAATGTTTAGTATTGTGGACACATGGTGCTAACAAAAAGCAGACCAACCTGAGGGCATTTTATTATGTTTAAATTCTCTGCAGATGATGTACCGCCTGATTGCCACACCTGGGCAGGTGCACAATGCTACCAGGAGAGGCCCATTTTATTTTGTCATTGACAGTGACAAACTTTTAAAAAAATTATAATAATAGTTTTACCAAGGGTTCAGAGCTGCTAGTGGAAATACAATTTTGAGGCAGGACAACATGGCAAAGTGCCTTTTGACCTAGAAATTTTGCTTCAAGGATTTTAGTCTAAATAGATGATCACGGGTGTATTGAAAGATTTAGCAGTAAAAATATTCATCACGGTGTTGGTTATAACAATGACACTGGAAATAAATTGGTTGAATAAATCATAGTACATCTATGCATTCAAATATGTGGCAGCCATTTAAAAATTGTTGCCTAAAAATATTGAATGTATGGGACATTTTTCATAGCATGTTCTTAAGTGAAACAATCAGTTTATAAAACACAATGTATTGTATTTTCCTCTTTTTTATATAAGAATACACATATTATTAGTACATGCCACCTACTTCCCAGCTAGAGTACAAAATAAGTTTATATTTTCTTTTATATCCAAGTTATAATGATTTGTGATTCCCCACCCCAAAGATCACAGGAAATCCATTCCCGCCCATGGTCGTTCTGGGAAGGCCGGGGAATGCCTGGTGGTTTCACAGATTCAGGCTGCAGGTCGCTCCGGCAGCCGTGTGGGGAGTGGCTCTGTCTTCCAGGCTGCTGGCTCCAAGCCGGCCCCTCCTTAGCCGCCCCAGCTGCCTGAGTCCAAGTTCAGGTGTTGAGCGTATCTTTGCTAGAGGCTTGGGAGAGTAACCCAGAGTCAGGCGCAGCGATGCCTTGGCACCCGTAGTCCTTTACATCCCTTTGGGACTCACAGGCCCAAAGCCACCCTCAGGGCCTGTGCTTAGAGCCTGCGAGGTCCCCACAGGGCAGTCACCAACCCAGCCCTCCTCCATCCCTAATGAGGTTAGGTGGTGCCTCCCTGGTGCCCGAGCTGGCCCTCAGGCCCACCCCCGTGACTGGAAAGAGGATGCCCCCAGGAAACACCCCCTCCCGGACATCGTCCCGCAGGCACACGGGCACTCAGGGCTTGGTCTGACCTCTCTGATTTAGAAAAAGCAAAAACAGCCGTCATCAGCACAATTCCCAAAGTCAGTTATATAACACAACACAGGAACAGCAACATGCCAGCCCAAGTTTTCATATATATAAAAATCATTTCTCCAGCTCATTAGGGGCAGAGTCAGGCTAAAGAATCACCTGGTTTCCCTTAGTAACCGCGTCACACTGCACAGCTGCAGTCATATTTCTGATGACTTTGCCAGTTTCAATATCCTAGGTAAGTTCTTTACATTCGTGTAACTAAAGAACTCAGACTAGGACTTTTTCTAAAAGCTTTAGAAATTTACCCCAAAGGAGAAATGACATCTCCACCACCAGAAACTAAAAAATTGTCAACATATTTCAAATGTTATTACTCATGTTACAGACTCCAAGAGGAAGGGAGCATCCCCAGAAGTCACCCAGCTACCTGGTATGTGTGTGAATGTGTGTGCATGCATGCGTGTGAATGAGTGTGTGCATGTATGTGTGCGTGTGTGGTGTGAATGTGTGTGCATTTGTGTGTGCACACGTATGGTGTGATTGTGTGTGTTGTGAATGTGCACCCCTCGGTTTTGTGTATCCGTTAAAGACCAGTAGCAGGTGTATAAAATCACAAATGGTGGCTAAATCAAAGTGACGAGATCGTGGACAATATTAATTTCTTTTTGTTTTGGGGGTTTCTTTTTGCTTGAATTTTAAAATGAGCCTGAAAGTGGGGTAAGCAAAAGGCCCACATGCAAAGCTGAGTCTTTTATGTTTCTGTTGGTTTTAAGTCCGCAATATTTTCTCTTCCCTTGATTTTTTCTCCTAAAAAACAAAGCCTCGAATGTCTGATTAATGACTATTTTCAGTTAATCAGATTTTGTCAGTTAGTTGCTAAGTTTTGTAGACAAGTGTCTGTGCGCCCGCCCGACGCACAGTGGTAGGTGGGCCCCCTGATCACAGAGGGAATCGGCGCAACGAGCAGCCCGTTTAAATCAGGGTGACTCGGAAGGGGGAGAGTTTGTTTTTAAAAACATTCATTTCAGCAAAGAGGGAGTCAAGATTAGTGATATTTACTTAAAATGACACAATGAGCTTTAAAACCGCAGGGGCACCTTGATCATCTTGTTCAGTAGCTCACTTTTTAGACTCAAATCTGATTTTTTAAAAACATTAATTTTAAAGCTTTAAAGCAATTGTTTTTCTCTGGGCTTGAGCAGTTTTCCATCTGTCAGGTGGCAAATGGGCTGGTGCTTTCCAACACTTTTTTATTTCAAATTACCCAAGTAATACATATTCATTGGTGAAAATATGATAAGTACCAAAGAGCTCAAAGAAAAACAATCACCCACAATCTCACCGTGCTGCTCATGACAAAGCTGCTCATCTGTGGCGTTTACCTACTGCCTGCATCACACACACATATACATACACAGACGTACATATGTACAAACACACACATACACACATATATACACACAGACACGCATGTGCACATATACATATGCACAAATGCACATGCATATATGCATATGCACACACATACAAACACACGTACACATATACACATGCACATGCACAAACACACACATATATACACATGTACAGACACACATGCACACACATAAACACACATACACAAATACACAATACACATATGTAAACACACATGTGTGCACAAACACACATATGTACACACATGCACATATATACATATACACATATATACAAACACACACATGCACACACAAACACACACATACACAAACATGCACATACACCTATTTTTCTTGGATTTAAAGGAGGCTCAGGGCAGTGATGGCTGAGGCGTTCACCCAAAGGTAAGGGCCCGGGATGCATGCAGGGCCCCAGGCGCACTGCAAAGAGGCACCGTCTGCAGGAGAGGGGGGCACGCCTGTTGGGACTGCCTCACCTGTCCCCACACACCCGCGCCCGACCCCTCGGGCTGAGAGCGGAGAGCTCGTTGTGCGTCAGGATGAGCACTGGCTGCCTCGCGGGCTGGTGCAGAAGCCAGCGGGTTTGGGAGAGGCACTGGGTGAGCTGCGGTGGCAGGAACCTGCCAATGTGCAGCCTGGTGCTGAATTAGACCCCTCCATCCTGGGGAGCATGGGGCCTGACTCAGGCCTGTCCCCTCAGCAGGGCTAAGAAAGGAGGAATAGCAAATGCAGGGCGTTCACTGGGAGGCTGGCGCGGGCCTGCCCCTGGGCACTTTCCTGCGCTGGCAGAGTGTTTGGTCCCAGGTATATATCCCTCTCTGCAGGACGACCTTGTCACTCAGGAGGAAGCAGGACTTCCTGACTGGTAAAGGCATCTGAGTGGGAAATTGGTCCAGATCTTCTCAAAGGTCCCTTCAACCCTGAGACTCCGTGACCCCTTCCCTTAAAATGCTGCCTTGGAAGCCAGTGTGTCACTCACCCTGTTCAATAAAAATGCTCTGTTTATGAGACATGTCGCCAAGGCTGCCTGGCCTCCGATCCCAGCTCCTCCACTTACCACCTATGTGATCTTGGGAAAATTAAGAAATCTCTCTGCCTCAGTTTCCTCTTCTATTAAATGGGGATACTACTGCTTCTTATCGCCTAGGGCTGTTGTAAGGATAAAATAAGCTAATGCGTGCTCGGGGTTGGATGCTGGATGAATGTCTGTTCTTCCCTCTAGACTGAGTGTGTGGACCATGGATCAGCTTTCCGTCTTGAGCCACCAAGCACAGGTTACACCAGAACTTCATCTACAAACGCTGCCCTCAGCCTCCCCTTTGAAGAGAAAGACTTAAGTGATAAAGTGTGCCGATGTGTGGGATGTGGAAATAATAGGAAACTTCCTGAGGAGCTTCAGTCAGTAAGCGCCAGCTGCAGTCCTGAGCCGATGACCTCGATTTGTAGGACACGCGGGAGCCTCGCCCAGCAACACAAACCGCAGCACAGGGCCTTTGCCAGCATTTTCAACAGCAGAGCTTGTAGGGGGGCAGTTTGCAAATATGACCTTATTTTAAGTGTGTGTGATAAAGAAAAGACAATAACAAAATCATAAAATTTAAAAATGCAATACATGTATTTACCTTTGTAATTTATTTATTATACTCTACACGATACAAGTTTATTGTGTTCTATAAAAATAGAATATAATAAAAAACTAATAAAAATATCTGCCACCTTGTAGTCTTCCCACATAACAATTCACACATAAACATCCTTCTGATGCAGGCGGAGTCCCTGCAAGGGTTTCAGGTAGTAAATGGGGGGCTGTCTGATGAGTGAGGGCGGCCCCCGGGCTCCTCCCAGTCACCTGTGAATCAGGAATTGCTCTCCAGGGACAAGACACAGTAGAACCTGGCATGTCATTCACGTGCCCGGTTTTCACTTCCTCCTCTGAAAAATGGGGATGGCGTCTGGGATAGAGGACACCCGGGGCTCCACCAGTTCAGCTGTTCTGGGGGCAGCAGGTTTGAGAAGCGGGTTGCTGATCGGCTGGCAGGAGGGAGAAGGTGGCAGGGGGTCCCCTCTGTGGGGGGATGTTCAGGAGGGTTTGCCGAAGGAACCGAGGAGGCCGGGTGACCCTGAAGGAAACAAGGGGGCCCCCAGGACAGTGGTGAGCCTGGGTACTTGGGAAGCTGTGTCCCCAGTTTTCCCAGTGACCTAGAGGCCTGTCACTCAGGTGGTGAGGCAGGAAATGGCAGTGGGACCAGCTTCTTTTTCCCTGTTTCTTGGGGACGTGCTGTTACCATGGCGATGGCCAGTGGTGTGATGTGTGGCCTGTGCTGTGACCACCAGCTACAGGTCCTACCTCTGGGGCTGTAGGAAAGGGCCCAAGTGGGGATTTCTGTGCTTGTCTGACTCACCTCAGCAGGAAATCTGTCCCTCTCCTTCCTTGGCATCCATCCCCCAAACGATTCAGTCTCCTTAGAAGTTCGGAGGCGCTTAGGTCCTATTTCTTGAGGGAGGCAGAGAACAAAAATCTGAACTGTAAAATCCACTAAATGAGAACAAATAAAGTTTGGTCTGTCCCTTTGCTCTGACTTTGACAGTAGTAGCAAGAGATGCTTTATGGCAGAGACACAGTGGTTGCCTTCGGTGAAGTCAATTTCTAAAGGTTAGGGATGTGAGCCTCTTTGACTTGCCCCTTAATAACTCATTCTGGCTCTATCATTCATGTGAGCTCCTCTAAGTCCTTCTGGAACTTATTTATTCTTTCAGCCTTTATTGGATTCCAAATGATGGAGGCAACCCCTGAGACTTGTGGTTGAGTCCTGGCCCCATCCATCAGCTGTGGGCTGTAATGGTGAATTTCTGTAGGAAATTCTCTGCTGGGTTCTCTCCCTGGCTCTGCCTCTAAAAAGCTGTGACCCTGAGCAAAGTCCTTCAGTCTCTCCAAGACCAGGTTTCCCATTCTAGAAAACGAAAGCAGGCGCCTCTAACAACCCCTCGCTCATGGGGTGGTTGTGTTTTGATAGCAGGAACTGCACCCTCATCATCGCTGCATCCCCAGAGCCTGACATGGTCCCTGGCACATCACACAAATTCAGTGAATGGCTCTCAAATGGAATAGATACAAGGAAAAAAACATTAGTGGGGATATTTCCCTTCCAGTTGGAATTCTTGGTGGCAAATGACAGAAACCAACTCAAAGTAGCTCAAGCAAACACAAGGAGTTTCCATCTCACGTAACTGGGAAGAGCAGGGGCAGAGCTGGTCTCAGCCATGACTAGATTCCAAGGGCTCTAGGAAGCCACGAGAGCACAAACAATGGGAGGAAAAAAAAAATTATTTTTTTCACTTGTTTGGAGCCCACAACCCTGCAGGGGTGGAAAGAGGCTAAGTTTCAGTATCAAAATAACACCTGGATTTCTAATCCTGCCCTGCTCCTTCCGAGGTAATCGACCTTGGTTGGGTGAGTCACCTTTTTCTAAGTCCTAGCTTTCAACTCTCTAAAGTGAGGTAAGAATATTTGCTTTGCATGGAGTGACTGACAGCTTTTCAAAAGAGGAAAGAATGCGAAAAGTTTCCACTAGCCTTAAAATTTAAATGCAGGATGGGTGGCATGTATATTGTTGGTTTAAGTAAGCGTGAAAACCTAATTTACTTTGCAGAAATTCATTGTAGGAAGTATGTTCAGGACACCTCTTTGTGTAAGTCTATTTCTGTGCTGATTTAGACCTAGGACTCATTGAGTACTTTACGTGGATTATCTCATTTAATCCTTGCCTAACTCTGTGCGGTAGGCACTGCTATTACTAATTCCATTTGAAAGATGAGGAAACCGAGGCTTTATGCATGCGAGTCTGCCAGGGAGCACAACAGTAGGTCATGGAGGCAGGAGACTAATTCTCAGGTCTGACCGAGGATCCAGCGTGTGTCGCACTTGGGACGGTTACATCTCTTCTTGAGGTTCTCCTGCCCTCACGTGGCATGTTAGTGCTGGATGGGACTCAGAGATTGCAAGATCCCAATGTCCCATCTTACCAAGGCTCAGTGGAGCCAGGACTTAGCCCCAGCTTCTGGACTTCCACTCTGCATCTGCCAGAGCTTCTAAGAAGAAACCACAGAAATGCAAACCAAAGGAATGCATCGAGGAAGAGCTTACAGAATTGCTGAAGCAGCTGGAAAACCAGCTGGCATCATGCCTGCAGGAGCAATGCCTAGTCATGCTGCAGAACTGGCCAGCGGGACACACCCTCCACCACTGCCCTGCACCAGCCACAGCAGTTGGTAGCACCAAAACTACCAGTACTGGACACCATCCCTAGCCCCTGGCTGATGTCACCCCTTTGCCTTTCTCTTCCCCATAATTCCATCTTTCTGTATATTCTACTGTTTTCACCTTCTTATTTCGCTAACCAGGGATTCAAAGCCTGGTTGGGTACATGCTATGGGTGGAGCCTATATCACGTGCCCATGTCCTAACTGCAAGGGAGGCTGGAAAGCAAGTGCTTGACAATTTTAGCTTTTAGAGTGAGATGCATCGGTACCACGCACCAATACTCAAAAAGGTGGTGGGTTTCCCAGAGCCCGAAAGGGGATTTGGATATTTGAAGGCCAAAACTAGTGTTCTTGAAACTCTGAATGAGAGCACACGGGGTCCCAGGAAATGTTGGTTTGCTCCCCAAACCCTCACCCTAGGAGCCGAAAACCATGCCATCGGTTCCTTTCCTGCTTCCCGGGAGTTGGACATGTGCGCTCTGCTGAGTTTTCTGAAGCCTGCAGTTGTCAGCTCCTCTGTGAGGCGAATGTGCAGCCTGTATACTTGGCTCTGAGTCATGGGCATGTGGTGCTGTGCCCATGCTGTTGTAACATAAATAAAAATATTGCACATAAAAACTTAAGGGATGGTGGCTCTGGAGCCCCAACTCTATTAGTGGCCTCAAGCTGTGAAGGAAGAATGTGTTTAGGGTCCAGTCGCCGAGGGAAGCAGCCGAGGGAGGGTGGCCTGGTTAAGCCTCTGTCCTCTTGCCCTCCTCTTTTCCCTCCCAGACCCCAGGGCTCCCTGGGTTTGAGGCGAGTATTCTGCAGGAATCTGGGAGGAGAGAGTGTCCAGGATGGAGAAAGCCACACTGTCAGCTGGTCAAGGGTTCTTCTTGACGCATCAGCCAGTCTTGTGACTGTGTCGTGGCCCATGCCCTGGGTAGACAAACTGTGACAGCTTAGAGAGTTTCCTGCTCTTCTAAAGGACATGAGCTGTTGGCTTATCTGATTTAAATATTTTAAATAGATTCATTTGTGTGGCATTTATGACACATCAGAGGCCTCCCCCACCTGACATCTCATTTGCTGCTATCACAAAGTTATTGCCCCTTGTTGTAAATGGTTAAAGTGACAGAGTGGGAAAATGACAGCCCCTGTCGAGTGTCTTGATCTTGACAATGCAAAGACAGGAACCCAGGTTGCCTGACTCCCACAACAGAGTTATTCTAGATGAAAAATTTTGAGTCAGAAGCAGCCTTGGGATCCCCCTCATTTTATAATTGAGAAAACTATGGCCCAGGTTGACTAAATGACTTGGCAAACAATGGCACATGTAGTGGCCAAATGGAGAGCGAAAATGGCACAGAGTATGGCTTGGAGAACCCAACAAACCCGGGTTCAAATTCTGCCTTTGCCTCATTCCCAAGCAGCCCATCCCTGTAAAATGGGCAGCCGCCTCCATTTCATGGCATTGCTTTAACAGCTAAATGAAATAAAAACATTAAACTAGAGCCATAGCTAGCACACAGTAGGCATGTTATACACATTCTTTCCTCTCTTCCTAGCCCATCTGGACTCCTAGTCCAGTGCTCCTGCTGCTGACTTGGCATCACTATCCCCAATATTAGAGGCACTGCCGGTCTCCTGCCTTGTGGGGGCCAGGCTGCCCAACCTCCTCATTAACTACGATAACTTTGATTAAGTGCCAGCGTGTCATCCTAAAAATGTCACATTGTTGGGATCTAATAGAGTTCTCAGTCGCAATCTAGGAAACCACCCTCAGAACATCCAGGTAACTGAGATTTCCTGTCTTGATCGCCAAGGTTTTATAAGCAGTGATTGTCATCTTTATTTTCTCCAACTTCTCATTTTCAGGGATTATTTATGCACACATCCTGCAAATATGTGTCCCCTGCCTGCCCGGGGTGGTGATTTGAATGAGTGCCCCCCCCTTCCGGCTCTGATTTTTGGCTCTGTGATATCTCATTATATTCTAAAGAGCCATCCACGAGGCAGGGCACCACGGATGCAATTAAATCTGCTTCTGTGGCAACACTGCTCTTAAGCAAAATATATTGATCGCCGAAGCTTTGGACGCACTTTAATCAAGTAATCTAAACAGGGCTTAAGCTTCAAAAGCCGAGCGATGTGCCCGGCTTCAAAGCGCTTACTTACACTGAATTAATTTATCCGGGATGTACTAATGCTCCCGCAACCCTGTGGATCATAATGTTAGAGGTTGCAATCAGGGCTCTGATAATATCCCCAAAGCCCGGCCTCTATTGATTGTCATATGAAAAGACACAAAGGGGAGTGGGGTGCAGGGGAGGAGGGAACAAAGGGATTGGGTTTGAGTAAGACTGAAACATCACTATCTCCTGCTGTCCCAGGGCCTGCTGGCTCTGCTCGGGCCCCCCCAGGGCTAGTCCTAGGGATGCGGTTGGGAGGTGCTATAGTGACAGGGTGCTCCAGCTGTGATTCTGAGTGCAAGCCAGAGGAGTGTGTGTGTGTGTGTGTGTGTGTGTGTGTGTTGCAGGGAAACTGGACTTCTGTTGTTCTGGGGGCTAAGCTGCCTGTCACCCTCCTGCTGGTAGATACCCCTTCCCACCAGTTTGGACAGGGAGCTACTTCTCCTTGACCTCAGTCCTGGCTTTTGAGTGGGGCTCCACCGCCCTCCCAGATCTGGAGCCCGTGACCTTAGCTTCATCTATTGAGAACTTGCTATGTGTCAGGCATTATTGTAGGTCCAGGGGATGCAGCAGTGAACAGGATGGAGAAATATCCTGTCCTCATGGAATTCACCTTCCACTGGGGTGCGATGGGAGAAGACTAACACTCTGTCTTTTTAACTTATTTATTCGATGGTAGAGGAAATAAGTGGAGCCAGGGATAGGCAGTGTGCGGGTGTATGTAGGTGGTGGTGTCAGTGTGAGTTCAATTCTAAAATCGGTGGTCCTCATTGAGAAGGTGACAATTGGGCAGAGACCTATGGTGGGAGGGAGACGCCATAGACTCCTGGGAGAAGGGTGCTCCAGGCAGGGGGAAGGGCATGTACAAAGGCCCCGAGGTAGAGCATGTCTGACGCGTTTGAGGGACAACAAGGAGGCCAGTGTGGCTGAGAGAGCGTAGGCAAGAGGAAAAGCGGGGTGACATGAAGTCAGAGGCGATACAAGGCCACAGTGATTGGTTCAGGGATGGACCAGTGACATAAACCATGAAGGACAGGGGCTGAGCCGTCAGCAGCTATCTGGTCACCACGTGGAGCCTGAGGCTAAAGCCAACACGAAGGACAGCAGGGCCCAGAGGTGGGTGACATTGTTTGAGTTTCTGAATCCTCCTGAGCCTGAAAACTCCACAGCACTTGAATTTTTTCAATGTATGGGAGCCAATAAATCTTCCCTTTTGCCTAAACCATTTTGAATTATTTTCTAAATAAATCTTATAGCCCTGAGAATCCTACCGCTCGGTCCTAACGTCAGCGGCAGAGCACCGCTTTCTCTGTACGATGCTGGGGCCCGGCCTGGCTCTCCCCTCCCCTTAGCAGTGGCGAGGTCCTCTACGGCTCGTTTCCACGGGAGCAAGAGCGGATGCCTCCCACCCCTAAGGCCTTGCCCTTCTCCCTCCATTCCCTCTCTTCCTCTAGAAAGCACCTGGGCTAGCAAAGGTGGGGGAAGACCCCCAAATCCCTTTCCAGATTCCATTTTACTCCCTCCCACTTCACCGCCCCCAGTTGTTGGACCCTGTCAGCCCTTTCCTACCTCCCTGGAATAGAAGGAGAGGATATTAGCATTCATTAAGGACCCATTGTGCCAAATTTTAGATATGTTGAGTTTTTGCATGCATTATTGCATTTCTGATTTTTTTTTACATCTCTCAGAGCTGATATTCACCTCACATTATCATGATGGTGTACAGGCCAGCATCCAACTCTGATGGTTGGCGCCCACGCCACACAGGCTATGAAAGTTTTTAGATGTGACTCCTGGTCTCCTTGTATCCCAGGTGTGAGCAGAGGCCCCTGCCCTTTGAGATTGAAGTTAATTGGATTCAAACGCTGTCCTGTGTGTGCTCACCGGCAATCATGCTTCCTCCAGCCTCCCTGGGGTTTTGTGGGGAGTGGAGGTGGTGGCTTACAGTGTCCTGTTCTCCCTGCTCTCGAGCTCCTCTGAATTACTAACCACATTGCTCGGGCGTGGGCCGCCCACATCATTAACAACACGTGTTATTAACACAAGGCATTTGTGTGTAGAAGACTTTACTGAAGGTTAAGAGTGATGGAGGGGGATCGCATCCTGGTTTCAGGTAAGAAAAGAAATCCGACATCACGCATCGCTCTGCATTTATTTCTCTGGCCATTTCCAACAAAGAGGCCCTTTCCCTATGCCCTTTCTAATCCCAGCCACGTCGCTAACCCCTCTCTCTTCTTCCAGACCCCTCATTCTCCCAGGTTCCCCCCTACTTTCTGCCTTTTTTTCTCATTCCTTCCCTTCCTTTTCCAACTCGATTCCCAGGCACTTTTGCAAAGAAGAGAAATTAGGCATTTGCCCTTACTGAGCTCTGGGCTTAGTAGCCTCATTAACGAGTCTGCTCATCAGTGGGACAGTCACTCTGGTCCCTCTTTTGAGCAGCTCATGGAACCAGCCTGGTTTTGCACTGTGTCTCCTCCCAGCCACCCCAGTCTCTGCTGGGGAAGGTGTGGGCTAGTGGTTCATTCCCAGTGTCATTTAAGGATGATTCCATCACCTGCAAGAGGCCCAAGAAGCTGCCGCAGCCAGCGGCACTTTCAGGAACGAAATTCTCTTTATTACACCCATTTTAATGATGAAAAATAGATGCTCTCTGGGGTTAGGCATAAATGACTTGCCCAACCCAGCACAGCCTAGTACCCGGGGGAGAGGGGATTTGAATCCAGGTGTGATGGTAACAAATCTATGCCGTTTCTACCGCAGCATCACAAATTCAACAAAAATTGCATGTTATTTATCTAGATCCATCCGCACACACTCACTGAGGGTTTCCTGCATGGGAGCACCAGGCTGGGAAGGTCATGGGAGATGAAAAATAAATGGCCCCCTCCCAGGAGGAATTGTTCCCCTCACAGGGAGACAGGGCAGATGGGACATTAAAGGGAAAATTCAGGAAGTTCAAGGAAAACAGAATAAAATACTCAAAAAGCCCTTTACCTGTCTATTAAAGGAGCAGGACAGCAGTGATTGTGAGGTTAGTTATGAACCCCTTGCAAGACCCTTACCTGCTCCGAGCCTCACTTTCTTTTTCAGGTGTAAAATAAAGATAATACCGTACGTCTCCTATAAGATGAGCAGGTTAAGTGGGTAAATCCATGTGACATACGTAGAACAGTGCCTGGCACATAGCAAACACTCAGCAAATGTTAGCTATTGCTATTAAATAATGTATGGTGAGGTGCTTGCCAACGGTTATGCTACTTGATAAATATCACTATCCCTGGTCGACAGGGGAGGAAATGGAAGAACGGAAGTCACCTTCTCCACGTCATTGAGCCATTTTTGGCAGAGGCAAGACTAGGCTGCAGGTGTTTGGATGCTGGCCGGGTATTTTTCCCAGCATGTCCCAGCTGAGAGTTAAGAGCACAGGACAGACTGTTAGGCAAGCCTGTGGAAAAGGTGGCCCTGATTTGGGATGAGTGGGTTGTACTCAGGAATGAATGGTAAGGAAGGATGACACTGTAAGACAATTAGTCGCCCACCAAAATCCATTCTCTTCACCTGCCACTGCGACATGCGTAGCTGGACACAGGCCGCCCCGTGAGGAATCCATCTCCTGTCTTGCCTTGCAGTTGGGGTGCTGGCCATGCTGGTGGCCATGGAATGTGGGTAGAAGAAAGTGATCCCCTTCCAGGGGCCCCTTAGGACAAAGGGTGGGCCTCTTCCAGGTTCTTTCCACTTTCTTTGCTGGCTACAGAGCTGACCAGACAGAGCTGTGGGCTGTGAGACGGTGCCTCCGAAACTACCTGAGCTGAAGAACTGGGTTTCTACCCACCACACCCCCAGTCCATCACCGACCAGACTTTTGTTCTACAATCTTCCGTGAGACGAGTCTACTGCTCATACGTCCTGGAAACGCCAAGTTGCAGTAAAAGTTTCTGCAAGTTTACTCTCAGCGTTGCAGCTCAGTTCATGGCACTGTTACCGATGAGGTCATGGACTGGGCCTGTCTGGGGTCCACGCTTTAAGTAGCCCAGACCTGGGAGGCAGAGACAAGGTAGGAGGGACTGGGGTTCCTGATGGCTGCATGGAGCAGAGGCAATAAAAAAATCCATATTCTCCAGCCACTGCATTTTAGGGTTGCTTTCTTAGGGAGGTGTGCTTTACCCTGAAACAGATGGGCCACATATTAAAACGAAGATTGGATTTTCAAGCCAGGTAAACAGTCCCTGTGACGGCCCATGCTGTCAACGCGTTGGCTCCACTAGCTGGGACAGTGTAGCACTTCCCCGTGACACTCCTGAGCACCCTGTGTCCATATACTGAAGGATGGTACAAGGGTCACTGTTTCCCACCAGCAGCCCCCGTGCCAGGTCCCTATACTCTGGAAGTTCTTGGTAAAATGTGGACTAATTCGGATCCTAGTAAATCCATGTTCTGAGGCTCAAATGAAACCATAGGTGTTGAAGTGCATTGAGATCAGGATGCTAAGCAAATTTTAGTTCATAAAGCAGCTGGAAATGAGAGAAGGTTGAGGTGAAGGTTTAGGGGGCCCCTTGAGGTCAGAGAGACCCTCTGGGGCAGTGAGCAGGGCCTAACCTGGGAGGTGAGACCCAAATGCTTTCGATGCCTAGAGTCACAAGTTCCAGCTGAATGTCCTCAGGTGAGTCACTCAGCATCCTCTCTGTGAAGGAGATTGCTATGATGACATTGCAGGGTCGGAGTGAAGGTCTTCGAGGAGGTACATAAAAACCCGAGTGCACCTGTGTGTCGGCCAGGGCCTGGCAGGAAACAGATGGCACATTCCAGCTGGGTGACTTGAGAGCGTGTCATAAAGAGGTGATTTACAACCGTGTGGCAGGGATGGGGAGACTAACAAGGGGTAGCGAGTGCCTGGTTAGCCAAGATGTGGGCCTGAAGGGGAGAGGAGGGAGCAGGGATCGGAATCCAGAAGCCATGCTACACCCAGGTGACATGACGGAGCGGGCTCCCCAACAGGAATGGCAGCCTGCTGAGACCAATGCCAACCCCCAACCTGGTGGAGTCTCTACAGGGAACGAGCTGGGGAATAACCATCCTGACCTTCCTCTCTTCCCACCCTCCTAACTCCCACCTCTGCCTCCCACTGGCCAGACCCCCCTGGAAAGCAGGGGGAAAGGGCCCCTCAATGAAAACCTCCCGGCCCCCACCAGACTCAGAGGAACATGCAGAAGCTGGGTCCAAAGACTGTCTTCCCCTTACCCCCGCCCCCCACCCCCAGCCCTGCAGATAGAAACTGCTCGGCTTACAGGACCACTTTTTTCTTTCCTTTTAAAGAATTTCTAGTTTCTGGATGAAACTGCAAATGAGAAGGCCACATGCTTCTTCCCAGGCGCCACTTAACTGAAAATTGGGCCTCCCGACGCCAGGCGCTGGACTGTTCTCACCTGGGGCAGAGAAGCCGAGCCAGCGGCTCCGGCCCTGCGCGCACCTGCCAGGCCCCCTCCAGCCCGTAGGCCTCGTGCGTTGATTCTCCGCCGCCGGTGCCCGAGAAACCGCCATCTGGCTGCGGCCGCCTAAGGGGGGGATCGGTGCGCGGAGGACCCGGGGCCCGGCTCCCGCTGCCTCCGGAGATGATTAGTGGCTGCTTGTCGGCAGATGTAGCTCGGTGACATTTTAATATCCTGATGTCCCCCCACCCTCACGAGGAGGCTGGGACTGTTGAAGGCGTTTCCCACAGAGAGCGGTGATTGCCACAGCCATCGTTTCCTTCAACAGCCATGAACACACTTCGGAATGTGTTTTAAAGAACAAAAAGAAGGGAAAGAGTGGGGGGCGGCATGCACTTTCCTGGTCAATGTCATGTTCACAGATGAAATTCAACCGATGGGGTTTTACTCTCTGCATGTTTGTGGTTATTAGCACATGGTCGTGTCCATCTTTCACCGTCAGCTCAGCCTGGAGAGCTGGGTGGGGGCAACTGGGAGACGCATGGGGCTGCCCGAGGCCCCGAGGTAAAGCCCAGGTGGAGCCCGGCTCTCTTTGGGAGGGGGCAAGCCTGGGCTGCTCAGCGGCCAGCTCTGGTCCAGAGAGACGTTGCCTCAAGTCCTCGTAAGAAATTGTGTCTTCTCAGTTCAGCTCCTTCGCTGCGCATAATAGCCAGTTCTCTGGCCAGGGCCTGTGCCCTGACCCGGAGTCCACTTACCAAAAGGGCCAGTTGTGCTTTCATTCGCTTACTCTACAAATATTCATGGAGGGCCTACCAGGTGCCAGGCGCTGCCCCGGACGCCGGGGTTGCAGCAGGGAGGGTCTGCGGAATATTAACAGTCGGCAAAGCCCCGGTGATGACCAACTGGAACAGAAGTGCGTCGGGGCCGGGACAGGTTCCAGGAGACCCAGTGGGCCAGGCACCAGCCTTTTAGGTGCTGGATCACAGGGAGGCCAGCGGAGGAAGCCTGGGGAAAGAAGGGACAGTGAGGGCAGCTGGGGGACAACTGGGCCTCAGAACAGTGAGTGTTAACTGGTTTGGAAGTATTTCCATCTCTTGCCAATTGTCATCGTCCTACTGTCTGTCTGTGCCCGCTGAAAAAACACAATCGCTTCCATATGGAGTTTGTTTCTTTGCAGTCAGCTTGTCTTTTCCATGCTTATTGTGAGGATGTTGTTTTAAAATCTTGCCAAAGAGGATGGGCAATTCCATTTTCTGTGCTGGGCCTAGGCTGACTCTCAGGAATGATGAGATGGAAGCTTCAGGCCACCAAGGCACAGGGATTGCTTAGCAGAACCATTTGGTCTTTGTTCCAGGTGAGACTGAATGACAGTGAAGCTTGTCCTCACTGTTTCTGCAGGAGGTGCCCCTAGACAGCTGTCACCAGCACCCCATCTGCCACCTCAGAGGTGAGGGCAGAGGAATTTGCCCACATATCCAGGTACCTGGGGCGACTGCTTCAAAAGAAAGACATGTTCTGTTTTCTCTTTTTGCCTCTTTTAGGGCTCACATGATGGGTCATGGTGACACCCAACCATAACTTCTGACGTCATTTGCCACACTGAGGAGCTGGCTTTCTCCACTGGATCTCCTCTGGATAGAAAGCTCTTATCTATGGACAGGGAAGTCATTCTCACAGCCACATACAAAGTCACATGGCCCCTCGCTTTGGAATAATGGTCACAGAGTCTGAGTCCAGTTTGGCTCATGGAAAGTAGGAACTATAACATGGTTACTGGTGACATCCCTTGTCCATAAAAGGGGATTTGCAGGCACTTTGTAGAGCCACCATCCACTCATCCACCCTGGAATTCTGGGTGATGAAAATCGCTAATGCTACCAAGAAGACAGAAATGCCTAGAAGAGACAGCAGGACACAGAAAAGGCAGTTTACCATTTACAAATATAGAAGCAGCAGCATATTATTCTGAAAAATCACCCAAAGGGAGAGTAGGTGCCATCGATGCTCTTCTGGGTTACTCTGAGATCAAGTGTGCCCAAAGTTTCCTTCCAATCCGTATTTGCTGACATGCTAGTAAAAAGCAAGTTACAGAACAGCAAATAAAGTGTGATCTATTTGCATAAAAGGAAGGTATATGCAAATCACACAGGACTATGTGCACACACACACACCTGTACAGAAAATGTTACAAGAATACACACTTTGGCAATTTCCTTCAGACTTCAGAGGCAGAGAAAGTTTTTTTTATCTTTGAAACAATGTGTATTATAAAACTCATCAGGTTTTCTTTTTGCTTCAGCTGCTGGGAAGCTCAGATTTAAATTTGTCTTCTCATTTTAATAAGGGCAGGCTCCACTTGAGAACAGTGGTTCTCAATCTCAGCTACAGGTTAGAATCACTTGGGTAGCTTTAATCAATTTTGATGCCCAGGCCACGCCTGAGACCAATCAAGTCAGAATCTCTGGGGGGGGGGGGGGTCCCAGACACCCCTGAGTGATTTTACTGTGCAGCTGTGGTTAAGAGCATTGCTCCAGTCTGTATGTCTGAATTCCAACTTTCCCTTGTAAAAAAAAAAATTGCTTACCTTTATTTACATTTTCCTTCTATCTGATTTTTATTTATGTGTAATTTTTCAATTTAATGTTGTATATTTTTGTAAATTGCCTCAAGTTCTCTCTGGAACAAGATAAAATATAGGCAAAAATGATTAACTTGTGTTCAAGCCACACGACAAGCAGCCCAGAGATGTGGGACGTCGGTTGGGAGACTATTCTCTAAAGGAGGGACCCCTGGAGGAAGGAAGAGGCCCTGAAATCCCACCACGCTCCTGAGTGTGGGCTGAGTCTGCCCTAAAGAAGAGTCCTGTCTCTACGACACCCTTTGGGCCAGCAGCTGCCCCGAGAGACACCCTATTTGTAAGTGGCAGCAAAGGCGTGTACAGAACTCAAATTCCGTAAGAAAGAAGTTCCAGAGCATGTCAGTCTATTTTCTTCCTGGTTACCCGAAGTACACTTGACCTTTGAACTGAAGCTTGTGTGCAGGTCCAGGGGATGGAGAAAAGACAGATCCAGCTCCTTTCCTCGGGGAATTTCCCCATTACAATTTGCTAAAATGGAGCCAACTGGGATAATTATCTCCTGTTGGAATTACCGTTTCTGAGTCACCATTTCTGGGGTGGGAGCCAGATGGGGCTAGTCCTGGGCTAGGGAAGGAGGGGGACCATTCTCTCTTCCCACCCAGACCGCTCCCTTTTGAGCTTTCACCCTGTAAGTCTGCCCCTGGTCGCCTTTAACCAACCCACTGCCTGTGTGTGAGTGGGATGGAAGAGGGGTGGCAGGAGGGCTGGCTGTTGCCTTGGACTCCAGTTGCAAATTCAAATGCCATCTGAGATGGGGATGGGGCGGCAGAGAAGCAGGGACTCGTGAGCTGTGTCACAGGGTATCAGCAAAATGGAGTGATGGGGCTTCGATGAAATGCATCAGGTGGCATTGGAGGGACGTGCAACCTTATACTAAGATGGGGGTGAGTGGGAGGGGCAGCTTGAGGGCAACAAGTAGGGAGCTCACACTGGCAAGAGCAGAAGCTTCCAGAACCTCCGGGCCTGACGTAAGCCGGCTTATTGCCCAGGAGACCCTACTAGAGAACTTAAAAATAGCATCTTCTATAATTGCTTGAGTCTCTGGGCGTTTAGTAACCACGTCTGGCAGCCTATACCCCAGACAGGCTGGCTGTGGGAAAGCCATTGTTAAAATAAAATCATTAGCTTAATGGGCTTGATGAAAAGGGTGGCGAGATGGGAATTTCCTCTTGCAATATGTTCTCCACTCACAACAGTCCCTGAAACCAGTAGACTATGTTAATTATTGACTACAATGCCCCAATATCTCTCAGGCTGCTGTTTTTTCCTTATGGACCTAACAACCATTACCTCTGAAAACAGCTCGAAGTCCCAGAATTTGCAGTGTCAAATAGGGCTATAGGTCACCTAACTCCTTTCCTTTCCTGATTTATTTATCATTTGTTTTGTTTCCTAGTGACTATGCACACACACACACACATGCATGCACACACAGGCACACACACTCACACAGGAACATTTTCCAAGGAAAAGAAATGTCAGCCAATGAACCTGAACGCACAGAGTCGGGAAGACGTTGACCAAGGCCAAGTGCTCAGTGATGCCAACGCGCTAAAGAAGACCAAGCCAAGGAGCAGATGTAACCCAAGAGAACTGCATCCAAGCCAGAAGGACCAGAATGAGGTGAAATCTAGCAGATGTGGATTGAAAAGTGGGTCCCGAATCCTACCTGGAGTGGATGAAAGATGGCAGGGAATTCTCTGTCCATCTCCCTCCCGCCTTCCCCATTGAGAGGTGGAGTTTATCTCCTCTCTGCTGACTGGCCCTGGGGCTGCTTTAGTCAAGTGAAATCATTGTGCCAGTTCCATGCCTGAGTCCTTAATTGGTCCAGGAGCTTCCCCTTTGTGCTTTTTGGGAGCCCTGAACTGCCAGGTAAGAAGCTCGACCACCTTGCTGGAGAGGTCTGGTGGGAAGGAGAGGCTCTGAGACTCCATGGAGAGGGAGAGGGGCCCGGTGTTCCACCGCTGAGCATCCAGGTAACTGCAGACCCAGATGCCATCTGGCTGCAAGCATATGAGGGTGGGCACTCACACATGCACACACAGGGCAATGCACACACGAAACCAGCAGAAGGGCCACCTGGTCAACCCGTGGAATTGAGAGAGATCAAAATGATTGTTATTGTTTTAAGCTGCTACTTTTAGGGGTGTTTGTTATGTAGAAAGATCGTCGAAACACTGCCCAGGCAGAAGCAGAGGGTACAGGTACTAAGGGACAGCTTCCAGCCACTGTCCGGCCCACTGCTGCTCTGCCATTGACTGTGCCCTTCCTTGGTTTTCTAGGTGTTGCCTTTTCTCAGTTAATGGAATTAGTCCCAGTGAGACCCAAGTCAGGGCCTAGGAGGAGAGGCCTCTTTTTCAAAATTGCTGTCTCTTAAGATTAACAGGTGGCACGTCCCAAGGAGGCCCGCAAGCCATCCGAATGGGTGGCCGTCAAATGCAGTGGCAGGCAGGTAGGGTGAAATGCATGAGTCCCAATAAAAAAAGGCAAGAGGGGGTCTTTGTCAAACAGGTCCAGAGTGTTTGGGAAGACAGGTGGTTGTTTTACTGTCTCAAAAGAGAATTATGTGAGCATAATCCCAGTTCCTCCTTAGAGGGAAAGGAGAATGGTTTGGACTAGCATTTATGGAGCAGGGACTTGTATGCCAAGCACTGGGCCAGGCACTTGGCCGTACACTGTCTCCTACGCTCTATAGAGCCTGGGTCACCCAGGCTAGCTCCAGGCTGCTTGAAATTCTTAATATCTATTTATACTTATCAACTTGAGCTTTGAGTCTTATGTTATATTTATTTTAAGTTAGTCTCTTTTAATTTAGGATAAAAAGAAAATGGCAAAAATAATACAAGGGAATCAGTAGAAAAATTCACTTGTAGTATTTGTTACTTTGATAGAAGTGGAAATGTAGCAACATAAATGTTTGAACAGTACATTTTCCCTCTTCAAATATAAATGCACCAAGAGACATTTAAAACGTCCTTTCCCCTTGATTTTCTGATTCACATTTCACCCTGACCTCTGGGCAGTTTCAACGTGAGATCACAGTAAAGTATTTCCTTCTTATTTAATAAGTCAGGATTTAAGGCATCAATTATAGTTGAATACACCAAAAGCTTGCAGAGAAAAGAGAGTGACTTTTAAGTACTTGGTTATTGTTATCTATAGAAGAAATCGGCTCCTGTCACTCATGAGATACATAAAGGTAATTCGAAGGAAGAGTTCATGGTAGGAATGACCTGTTGTTTTCTGTGTCTACTGAAGAAGACTTGAACGACTTTGAGATGAAAGGACTTCTCACCACTGAGAACTGTTCAGCATCAGACCCAGCTGGAGTGGTGATGACATGTTTTCTAGGATGGGTTGGGAATAGCAATGTTTGAGACAGGAAGTCACTGGCAGCTATGTTATTCCTGCTGCACTTATTAATGAGTTACAATTCATTTATTTTTAAAAGAAGCTATAAATAAAGCCAGGGCATGCTTCCAGCACTGTTTAGATTGAAAAATATTCATTTGCAATTTTTTTTTTGGAAAATTACTAGAGCAATTAATAAAATATAGGGTGTCCCCAAAAATGTATACACACACTTTGAATAATTATAAAGGCAGTGTTTATTAGAATACATTTCATTTTCAAAATTGAGCTATCAGCTGTTAAAGTGTGTATACATTTTTTGGGACATCCTGTATTTTATATTAATTGGAGTCCATATATTGGAATACCCCTTGGTTGAGGATTGCTCTAACTTTAAAATAATCTATCTTTAGAAGGTAACATGGTTGGTATAAAAAAAATATATAGAATGCCTGAGTGTCCACTGAGGGTGAGAAAGTGTCCCCTACCCAGAACAGGTTCCTATTTCTGAGACTCATGCTGTCAGGGACCATAACCAAGGGTGGGATGAATACTTGTGGTCCCTGAGGACACTATAACCAGGAGCATCACCTAAGATCAGGGCAGGTGGAGTGCTCCTTGGCATGGCGGTGGCCTCAGGCAGGGAGGGGGCCAGAATCCAGAATCCTTGGGGATGTTCCCTGTCCTGGAATACCTGGCCAGATGTCTGGATGAGGTAGCCTCCTTGTCACCTGGAACTCAGCCTTCATTATAGTCACCTCAAATTTCAATCGATAATAATAATAATAATAATAATAATAACAATATTTTTGGGCAAAATGGAGAAAAAGTCAAGATGTGGATGTGATAGATTATCCTATTTTTTCATAATTCTTTCATCTCTCCCCATTCTTGCCAACGTTCACTGTAGCAGAATCTTTCCTGTCTCACATGGCCATGTTGTTTTGGCCAATAGAATGTGAAAAGTCAAAACATATATCACACCTGACTAGAAGATTTCAAGGTGCTTCTGTGGATTGACTTGATCACATGCTCACTCATCTGGCACCATGAGAAGAGCGCTCCCCAGGTCATGGCTGATCTTGTAGTCTATATCCTGACAAAAGATATATGAGGCATAGACTTGGATTTCACCTGAAGCCTGAAGCCAAACCATGACAGCCAACTCACAAACTGTTGAGTGAGCAAGTAACATATGTTGTTGGAAGTCGCTGAAATTTTTGGAGTCATTTGTTACACAGCATTAATTCAGCCATTGCTGACGAATGTCAGAGCTCGCAGATGATTTTTAAAATTTATTTTATTTTTATATGTCTGTATTTTTAATTTCTCTACAATGAAAAAATGTTATTTAATTTATTTAGTCAATAGTTATATGTTGAGCACCTACTGTATGCCTGCCCCTGTGCTAGATATTGGGAATCAAGTGGTGAAAAAACAGTTGATATACCTGCCCTTGTGGAACTTGAATTCTCATGGGGAGATAGGCACTCGTCTAATCACCACACACAAAAATGTAAAACTGCCCCAAATGGGAAGTGTGTGAGGCTGGAGGCATGTAGAGAACAGAAATGTGATTTAGGCAGAAATACCAGGAAAGGCTTCGCCGAGGATGTGACAACTGTGTGAGATCTGAAGAATGATCAGGAGTTAGCCAGGTGAAGTAGTGTGATAAAAAAAATAGCTTTTAGGAAAATAACTTAGTTTTTATTTTTCAGGTTCTGCCTGATTGCCATAATATTAACAGGTAATATTTAGCCTGAGGACCAAATTACCATTGATCTCACTATTAATAGCCTCTGTATGTAGCAGGGGCACCCAGCTGTCCATCAAAACCCACAATCCCCCTCCCATAGTATAGGGCTCTTATTGAGAAGTGGCTGCTCAACCAGGGATTCATTCCCCACACCCCCTTGTGTTCAGGTGCCATTGTCCTTGCCAGTGGAACTGAGCCCCAATGATGGGCCTCATTTCTGGGCCAGGACCGTTAAAGAGCAAATGTGCCTTCTCCACTCGGCCCTTTTCCGTTCCCCCAGAAGATGAAGCTGACAACAATGTGACCCTGAACGACCATTTAGAAGAAAGCTGTCCGCCAACCAGAAACACCTGCCTTGTATCACTCACTCACTGTTATGTGAGCAAGAAATAAACTATTATGGCAAGCTGCTGAAATCAGGGGCCTATTTGTTACAGCAGCTATGTTACGCTGATTAATAGTGCATATATTTTTAAAATGGAGTCAGTGTTTTCCTGATTCACACATGCACACAACCAACATTTTAACTGAATGGGATATTTGTTTTGTGAGACATGAACTTTAGGCTCAATTTTCTTTCTTCCCCACCTGATAGGACCTTTGCTGTGTGGGTCCTGCGTGTCACATCTGATTGGCAAGTTTGGTGGAACTGCTTGCTTTTATATACTATTAATTTTATTTGCTTCTCTGCTTTCAGGAATTCTTATGGGTGATGCTGACATTTTCAGCATGAAGAATGTTTTACACAAATCAGAGGTGCTCTGCCGAAACGTGAAAAACATTGCCTTGAAAAAAATACCGTATTTACTGACATAAATCTAAAAGGCCACATTTGTGAGGGTGGATGCCAGACCAAGCAACCTGATTTGGGAGGCAATGGGGAGCGATTGCAAGTCCTCCAGTAGGGGAACGATATGACTGAAGAGGTGTTTGGGGAAGATGAATCTGAGAGTAGTGCACAGAAAAAATGAGGGGGGAAAATAGCTCAGAGGCTAACTGTTGCAACAATCCAGTTGTGAAATAAAGAGGCCTGGTCTAGGATGGTGCCAGTGGGAATAGAGAGAAACAGGTGACTAGGTGAGGCTGCAGAAATGAAACAGCATCAGTTGACCACTCTTCCCAGCTCATCAGCTGCTCTTACCAAACCCCAGAGGTCCCATACACCAGTTGACTCATATGGCTCCACCAGTACCATCTTCCCTATAAAAATAACAATACATGTAGGATTATTAAGGGGATGGTTTTTGTTTTTTTTTAAAGAATGTTCATAAGAAAAAATGAGTAATTACTTCACTAATTAGAAATGAGACAAATGAACTATTTTCCAAAATCATTTCTAGTAGCTGACTACTGTCTAGAGATGAAAGGATTGCACATTTTAGTTGGAGGGGTATATTCCTTAAACACATTTTTATTCTGGAAAAGTAAAATAAGCCAAAGCTAGGAGAATAGCATGAGAGGAAAGAGAATGCCTGAAAATGTTTTATTGGAAGCATGGGAGAGTTGCTTTGCTGGAATAGAAGTCAGACTGCCAGGGTTGAGTCCTGGCTCTGCCTTCCTCCCCAGCCTCAGCTCCCACTCTCCCCTGCCCACTGGGCTGCAGAAACATGTCTGCTTTCTGTTCCCCAAACACATAACTCATCTGCCCCGTGGGGTCCTTACCCAGCTCTCTGCTGGGTCTGAAACCCTCTTCCCACTGGCTTCTTACTGTTATTTACAATTCACCTTAAATGGCGCCTTGGAGAGTCTTTCCAGCTACCCAGTCACCACCCCCATCATGCCTCCTTATTGTAATATCTCCGAGCATTTATTGTTGTTCTCTCATTTGTCTACTTGCTTGTTTGGGGAGCATCTCTCCTGCTAGAATGTAAGCCCCGTAGCCAGTCTGTTTCCACACAATGTCTTCAGCATCCAGCACAGTCCATACACTTACTGGGAGCCCAATAAACATCTGTTCTTTACTGAATTACCAAGTCAACGACCAACGACGAAAACACCTAATGAGTTACCCCACAAATAAACTCTGTCCTCGGAGGAGCTTACTCAATGAAAGGTTTCTTGCTCCCTGTGGTTACATTTGATTAAGAAATATATTTTCCCAATTATGACTGAATTTTTCCAATCTGTATTTTATATCAGACAACTAGGCTCTAGGAAAAATGTAAGGTTTCTAATCAAGGGGAGAAAAAACCAAACATGTTTAAAATTATCTCCAGGGGAAGCATAACCCTAAATGCAAGTCATGAATTTTATGCATGGTCTTCTCTGCCGCTAATTAGCATCTTCCCTCTTCTTAAAGGTACAGCGTCCTCTTGGTAGTGCCTGTCACAGGGCTCTGCACACATTCAAAATTCAGAAAATATTTTGAGTCAAGGATGAGGAGCCGGTGTTTGCGGTTGGTGGGTCTGGGTTCCCACCTCTAGGAAGACTTTTCTGACTCTCGCAGGCAGAACTGAACTTTTTCTGCTCTCATAGCACTATTCACTTGACTCTATAATCACCCTAGTGTCCAGCACCAGGGAGATACTTAATAGGCACTCAATTAAATGGATGCATAAATGAATACAATTAAAGTTATATAAGAAAAAACTAAGAATTGAGGCAAGCTTGAGGAATCACCTAGGCAGTGTTTCCCAAAATTCAGTCATTTGCATCTGCCATCACAATTTTGGTCATACTACTAATTTTTACTTATTTCTTCAGATCCACCTTTCTACTACCTAAATACATTTATAGTCTAAGAAAATTTTCCATCATAAACGGAAAGCTGGCATAGCCTCCCTCAAGTAGAAAGCAACTCCCAACAACCAGTGAAAGCTAATAGATGTCCTTAAAGCTAAATAATGGCCTTAAATCTAGCTTGGTATTATTGGCTGAATTGTAATCCCGCCCACCAAATTCCTATGTTGAAGCCTTAACCCCCAGACCTCAGAATGTGATTATATTTTGAGATAGGACCTTGGAGGTAATTAAGTTAAATTAAGGTTGTTAGAGTGGGCCCTAATCCATCATGACTGGTGTCCTTACCAGAAGAGAATATTAGGACAGAGGGAGAGAGACCAGACACGTACACACAGAGAGAGAGATGATCACGTGAACACACAGAAAGACGACAAGCCAAGGAGAGACGGCAGAAGAAACCAAGCCAAATGACACTTTGTTCTTGGACTGCTAGCCTCCAGAACTGTAAGAAAGATTTCTGTTGTCTAAGCCCCCAGTCTGCAGTATTTTGTTAGGGCAGCCCTAGCAGACTAATGCACTGGGAATTATTGCGTGCTAAAGATACTAAGCCCAAGTCCTCTCTCATTTAGTTGAACACTGAGATTATGAGTAAGAGAAGTATTAAAAACCTACTATCATCAGCAGTCTTTCTCCTAGAAAAAAAAAATCAGAAGAATTAAGTAGAATTTTAAATGAAATGACTTTTTCATTATAGATTTATATCAGCCAGGCTGGAATATGTGGAATTAAAAATAACCTCCATTTTAGCACATTAAAAGTGTATATCTCACTCATGCTATGTGTCCCACAAAGGTTGAATGGGGCTCTCCTCCACCCAGTCACTCAGGGCTCTAGGCTAATGAAGGCACCGCCGCTTTGGAGCTGTGTCATCAGGAATACATGGCGCCCTCTGTCACCACGTGTAGGGGGGAGAAGTTGGAGAACTGTGCATGGGCTTCCCACCTCTCAGACTGGAAGTGATGCACATCACTTCTGCTCACATCGAATTGGCCAGGACTAGTCACGCGGCCCCACCTAATAACAGGAGGACCAGGAAATGTAAGCAAACAAACAGATTCTTAAGAGTGTGTTTCTGTCCCTTCCACAAGATCTGATGGTATTTAATGTCATATTTCTGTCCTTAAAAATCATCTCGGGTATATCTTAAGGATGCATCCCATGTTTTGGAGGAAAAAAAGATCTGGGCCAGTCTCTTAATTGCATAACTGAAGTCCATGATATAAGCATTTATTAGCTATTACACACCCTCTTAATGGTGGATTCCCAGCCAGATCTCTGGTCTCTTGAGACCTGTACTTAAGCTCTTTCCTCTTGACCCCGTGAGCAAAAAATGGTTGTAACTAGAACAACTGGGATGTCTATTTTTGGTGCAAGAACCTTTCATTGTTCAAGAGCTTGAGGGGAAATATCCTAAAGGCCGATACTTACACAGAGAACATGAAGGCAACAAGTCCACTTAGCATTTCATCCGGAACATGCAGAGACCTTTCCCACTCATGTTCAAGGCGAATCCACCTGCGGCATCAGTGAGAACGTGTGATTGCTCTGTGTTGTCTGGTTAGCATCCGATTGTGTACAGTGTATTTATTTTAAATGTAGAAGATGCACACAAGAGATTTCCAGGAACAAAATGAGAAGAAATTGACAGCGCACCGAATGGAAAAATTAATGACTTGAATTACACAGCCTGCGAATTGAGGCCGACAAGAGGGGGAGAGGGGGGTGAAATGAGGGTGCAGCATTCATGCCCACAGTCCCGAGCGGTGCTTAGAAAGCGGTCACCTTCCATGCAGCTCTCACATCCTTTATCTTCACGGTGAGCCAGGGCTTTGCGGGTCACAAATGTGTCACAGTTTCAGGAGAAGAAAAGTAACGCCCCCAAACAGACTTCAACAGCAAGTTCCTTTTGGAGAATAGATTCAACTCTAAAGTTCAAGGGCAATCACTTTGTCCCCCTAGTTACTAAGCTGGTGCCTGGAAGTTCGGTCCCCTCCCTGGAATTGCCTTTCCTCAGTGGTAAGGTGGCCATCACCACATGTCCTCCCCCTGCCTGTTGTGAAAACTGGGTGCGGCTACACGTGTGAAAATATTGTGAGGCTGTCGGGTCACAGAAGGGAGCCGGGGCTGGCTCTTTCCTGCTGGGCTGATGCTGGGACAAGGTGGTAGTGGCTTGTGGGCATGTTCTAAGAACACAGCGTGCAAGGTATTGTGTGTAGTCAAACCGGCCCTTCTCAGGGACCTCAAGAAATGTATCCATTCCAGACCAGGCTCCCGGGGTTCTTGGGAGACACCAAGATAAATATGCAGTTTCTGTCTTCGAGGGATCTATGTTTAAGTAGGGGAGTTAAGACCTTTAAGAGCTACTTAAACGTACTAATATATAACCCTGATGTCAGCGATGATCTCTTAGCCCTTTAAGATCTAAATAAGATTTGCTTAAGGCTCTCAGTCAGTATTCCAGGCAAGTCTGAAACCATCCCCAAGATTTGTGAGAAGTCCCAGGAGGACCGCAGCCCCTCGGTCACTGGCTGCCTTTGTGTCCCTGCTGCTTCTGACTGTAGATCAGTTTAAGAACCAGCTTCCTGTGCCTGTTCACTGCCTCAGTGAACCAGACACGGAGCTCAGCCTCTTCCTGGATTTGCTCTAAAATCTGACTTGGACAAGGCTTCGGTGAGTGTGATAGTGTGTGTGTGTGTGGGGGGGGGGGGTAGGCAGGCTTTATTGGAGATTTGGGAACAAAGATGCATGGAGGGGTATCCTTTGCAAAATTGTTGCAACAATTTAAAGTTGAATGGTTGCATCAAGACCTCTCCTAGCCTGGCCGACGTGGCTCAGTGGCCGAGCATTGACCTAGGATCCAGGAGATCTCAGTTCGATTCCCTGTCAGGGCACCTGCCTCGGGTTTTGGGCTCGATCCCCCAGTGGGGGGCATGCGGGAGGCAGCCAATCAATGACCCATCATCAATGTTTCTATCTCTCCCTCTCCCTAAAATCAATAAAGACATATTAAAAACAAAACAAAACAAAAAGTATCCTAGCCACCATGACACTGAGGATGTCACCACGTGGTGCTCTGGCTACATCTCATCTCACACAATTTTGATTCCTTTTCTGCTTCTCACCCCCTTCCTCAGCCCCTTCCCCTGGATTAACTCCTAGGATCCAACTTCTTTGCCTTCCTTTCTGCAGAGCAATTCCTTTCTCCCACATCTCTCCCCATGTTCACTTCCAGAGTCCCCTCTGCAGCTCCAAACTCATCAGGGGGCAGGTGGGACTGAAGGGTCTTCAGGAAGCCCACTGTTTGCAGCAACCACGTGTCTCTATGACTTGGGGTTGGGACCTTCAGAGGATGGATGGAGGCAGATTCCAGCAGGAGGGATCCTGGCAGGAGGGATATGACCTGAGGCCAAGAGAACATGGACCACACCCTCTGGCCACCGTTGACTGCTAACTGCATACATTTGTTTTATTCATTTCTGTGCTTTATATGAATGAAATCCTGCATTCGATCCCCCTGTGCACTGTCTCCCATCCAACATTTTATTTGTGAAGTGCATCCACATTTTTGGGTGCAGTCCATAGTCCATAGTAATCCTCTTTATAGTAGTTAATGTGTGAGTAGGCCCCAATTGATTTATCTATTCTATTGTTGATGGACACTTGGGTTGGTTCCAGTTTGGATGACAACATGGCCTCTGCTTGTGAGCTTTTGCAAACAGCCCTGGAGATGCTGGATGCAGAAGAGCATGATTCATTCATTCAGCAAACCTCCATGGAGTCCTCCAATGTACCAAGCATGTGACAAGCACTGGGACCCAACAGGGAGCAAGGTCACAGGGACCCAGCCTACATGCAGCTGACAGCCTGTGAAGGAAATGGGTTCATAGACACACAATTAGAACACAGAAAGATGAAATCTTTGTCAGGGGTGGAGAGAAACCCAGCAAAACAAGGGCTTGAATGGATTCAAGCAAAGGAGGCCAGTGACAGTATGTTCCAGGCAGAAGAAACAGGTAGTTAGAAACAGGGAGTAAATGGCAAATTTGCAAAACTTAAGCTTCCCTGTTCCTGGGGCCTAGAGGATGGGGTGGGGAGCGGGTGAAACGAAGCTGCAGAGGTAGCAGGGCCTGGATCTGAAGGGCAGAGTGAGCCATTGTAAAGAGCTGGGACTTTCTTGAGGACAAAGCGGCTCCATCTAAATAGACAAGTAGTAACAACTGCTTTGCCTGTCAGAAGCCCCTGCTGGCTGCCATGGGGGTAGGTGAAACGAGGCTCTCCTGGAGGCAGATGGACAGGCAGGATGTGTTTGGCCAGAGAGGAGGTGGTGGACCTGAGCCCCACGTCCCAATCCTGCCTGCTGACTCAGACCTCACAACGCAGCCTGCAAGGCAATTCATTTGCTAGAAACCAAGACCAGCGTCCTTCCCAGGACTCATTTGCTTAGGGGATCCCACACTTATACTTCCACGACTCCCCTGAGCTGTTTAATCTGGAGCCCTCCAACATAAACTCCCATCTGACCTCTCCGTGTTTCTGGAGCCCTCTGGTCCCACTCGGAAGCCTGACCCTGGGTGGCTGCTTGCTCCGGAGTCGCCTGGCTTGGCCCCTTTGCGGCAGGGAGTCTGGGAAGGGAAGGCTCGGCCCTGCCTCATGGGGAGGGAGGCAGCTGCTGGGCCCGTTCCCTCCTTTGCTTATTCTGCATTTTTCGGGTGAGACATTTTTGTTTAATGTAAGCAGAGCAAATCCATCCATAGCAAAATCAGAGAAAATCACTTGTTGATGTGTAAACCAGGATGTCACAAATAACCCTGTTTGTTTAATTGTAGCAGCCTGAGTGCTGTGAGCCGGGAAGGGGTGTGTGTGCGAGGGTGCTGCTGATGGGGGAGGGCGGTTCAGGATGCCATTGCCTCGTCCCAGAGGCCTGTGGATAGGACCTTGAGAAAATGTGAATGCCTGGAGCCAGGTGGATAAACTGGGGCACATATGGTGCATGAGTCAAGCTCAACTGAGTGGGTGGATGGCTCTCGGTGCTAATGGGAGCTTGCTGTAGAGCCGTGGGACAGAAAAATTAAATCGGACATAAAAGGATAAAAAAAGCCTATGGAGATAATGAGGCTGCGAATGCAGGAAACTTCACCTGTATGAGTAACTGCTTTATAAGAAGCTTGTTCTTCTCAATGAAATGTATCCACCTGGTCTAGTGCAGAGGACACTGGGCATGGAAACAGGGGTGTCCCCACCCCACCTACTGTTGCCTCCTCTTGCATTTCAGGAAACCAGGACTTCAGAAAAGCTAGAAGCCACATAGTGTAGCAATTAACCTCATGGCTTTGGATTTAGGTAGGCCTGGGTTCAAGTCTGGGTTCAAGTCTCCTTTCTTTCCTGTTTGACTGTGGGAGTTTGCTCAACCCCTCGGTGGCTGAGCTGGTCGTGGGGTGTTGGGGTGATCCAATTCAAGAGGCATAGAAAAAAGATCGCAGCACTGCACCTGGCACAGAGGTAACCAGTGAATGAGGTATAGTTAGAGTAAAAAGTGAGTGCAAGGACAAAGTTGTGGACCTGGCGGAGGTAATTTCCTCCCAGCACACACCAAGCGCCTCTTTCACTTGCATCACCTCCCAGTAGCTGCCCCAGTGTCCCCATTAAGCCTTGTAAAGAAGCAGTTCTTCTAACTGGCTAAGACTCTCTTTTCTCGGGGAAAGTAACACTTTGATTATCCAATCCAGGTGCAGAGCTGACTTTTCTGGAGATGACATGACACTTGCCTTCAAAAATTTAGGGAAGGGCATTGAGGGAGAGATGGGGTAGGACCACATGATCACTTTTCTGGGCTTGTAACAGTGGGGAATTGTAACCCACCCCACCATTCTTTTGACATTGTTTCTGTAAATGCTCACTCTGACTAACATGTAGCTTGTAGGTAAACAGCATGTTTGCATAAGAACCCTAGGAACGAACTTTAGAAGATACAGACTCCGACCTTCAGTCATCCCAGTTCTGGGGGATTTGCTGACCTTCAACCGTAGAACCAGGATGGCAAAAACCAGGGTGATGCACACCAGACCATCACTGACCCGTTTTGAGGTTCTTATCAGATGCGCTGTGCTGGCTGCACATAGAGAACTCTTCAATCCCCTCCCCTTGAGTTCTCTGTCCTGATTTCCCCTCTCCCTTCTTATAAAAACCTCTGCCTGCACCAAGGTGGGGAGAGGGGCTTTGGACAAGCATTCCTCATCTTCTTGACATGCCGGCACCTGAAAAAACCTCTTTCTTTTTTCACCAGCACCTGTCCCATGAGTTTGACTTTTGTGGCACCAGGCAGCCAAATCTTGGTTTCAGTTATAGGCTCGTGGCACACTTACCTTCATGGGCCTTTTCCTCCATAAAAACAATTATAATGAGTATGACGGAATATCGTATCATATTATGTAATATTAATTACATTATGTATAGATAAATATAATATAGCTTGGATTCATTATTATATGTTCATAATAATAATCATTTTTATTCTGATTTTAAAAGAAATTAAAACATTTTTGTGTCCTCTATGCATGGTGCCTATTAGTGGGTGGAAGTTGGGAGCATGGAAAGTAAGTGCTTTTTCTATCCAACTGAGGCTTTTATAGAAACAAGAAAATATATTGAGTTTTACATCAGGCTACCTTTATTTAAATAAACGAGAGCTCTTTGTTTGTAATTTTCTGTTTTTGTTTTGTTTCCTGTTTAAAATGGGCTTTCCTTCAGGAAATGATCCTGCAATTACATAGTAATTTTATTTTATTTATTGTATTTTATTTTATGTGTTGTTAATCTGACAAGATGAAAGCAGTTCTGGGTTCACGTATTGCTTTGCCCGCTCAGGCTCCTCCTTAGCTTCTTTGGGTAACGATGTTCACTTGTGGAGCCACTCCTCCCCCACTCTCAGAAATTCTGATTTGGGTGGGACTAGCCACACCCCCTTGAGCTGGCCTGTCCAATCAAAACACTTCTTCTCCTGGGCACTGATTGGTTCAGTGATAATAAGCACCTGATTCCAGACAGGCCAGTGGGAGCCAAACCTGGGACTCCTGCTGGCGGTGTGGAAAAGAGGAGTTCTCTTCCTACTAGGATTCCTGGCTCTAAAGGTAATTATAAGTTTCCAGACCCCAGGACTACTGAATGTTTTCTTTCTTGTTTTCTCTCTCTCTCTTTCTCTCTCTCTCTCTTTCTTCATTCCTTTCTCTCTCTTTTTCTTAAGTCTGTTTAAATTGAGAATATTTTAAAATTGAAACAAAGAATTCTATCTAATATACTTGGCAACCCCAGAATTTTTTTTAAAATGTTTTATGAAATATACATATGGATGTCAGAAAATATTTGTTTTAGCCCAAGTGGAGTAAGAGAAGGCTGACCCCAGTCATGTTCAACCAGTATGTCCGCTTGAATGACTTGCCTTCTGCAACTGCCCTCCTTCATTTAATTTTTAAAAATTACTTTAGGAGTTCCTTCATCAGTAGCAGGCTTCCTTAAAAGAGATTCTTCTGAATCAAAAATGACTTCTTCATGGTAATCAGGAACAGGTGGAACAGGCCCTCCCTTTACTGGATCCCAGCTCTGTGTGCTTTTTTTTTTTTTTTTTTTAATATATCTTTATTGATTTCAGAGAGAGGAAAAGAGAGGGAGAGAGAGAGAGAGATAGAAACATCAATGATGAGAGAGTCATTGATCGGCTGCCTCCTGCACGCCCCCGACTGGGGATCGAGCCCGCAACCTGAGCACGTGCCCTGACCAGGAATCGAACCCCGATCGCCTGATTCCTAGGTCAACACTCAGCCGCTGAGCCACCCCCAGCCAGGCCCAGCTCTGTGCTTTTTGATAACTTCCTCCAAAGAGGAAAATCAGCAAACCCTGACAATCAATGTGTGCGATGGGGGCAGAGTCATTCACTATGGGCAGTGCTTCTCAAAGTGTGGTCCCTGGACCACAGCATGAGCATCACCCAGAAACCTGTGGAAAATGTGAATTCTCAGGTTCCACCTCAGACCCAACGATTCAGCAACTCTGAGGGTAGGACCCAGTGATCTCTATTTTCATAAACCCTAAGAACCACTTTCCCCTTTCTCGGTTACTACAGACACAGCTGCCAGGTGATTAAAATCAAACCCGAGGTAACTTTGCAGAATTGCTCTGGGTGTGAGCATTTGTTTTTTCACTTCGAGGCTAGATGGTAGAAGGGGCCAAACTATAATACACTATTTTCTTTTTTCCCTTTTATCCACTAGTAGTTTCCTAAATATGTATTCTGTTTTTTATACTTTCTTCAAACATTTTTTTACACTTTACTCAGCATATTCGAATGTGTATGTTTCCATCAATGTTGAGAATTAATCAGTATCTACTACCCATCCCCATTACGAGGCCTAGACCTCAGCACTCCTTGCCTTTCTTCCCTCTCCATGGACTCTCCTTTACCCCATTTCCAAGTTTTGTTCAAATCTTTTGGAATTGATAGATGGAATTTTTTCTTAACAATTCATTAAGCTTCATAGCCATATTTTTGGGGGTCATTTGGGCTTTACTAGTTTTACATATTTCTTTGCACACCACTGTTTTTTGTATCCTGTCTTCCTCTTTCTTGGATTCACTTTTTCTATTATTGGAGTACATTCTCTAGAGAATCTTTCAGAAAGGGTTCATGGATAGAAACTTTCAGAGTTTATCCATCTAAAAATAGTTTCTGTCTTGCCTTTAAATAATATTTGCCTGGGTACAGAATTCTAGATTCAAAGTCATTTTCTCTGCAGAACTTTATGGCACCATGTCTTATCGAATTTTATACTTACCGCCCTCAAGAAGTCTGATATTCATTTGTTTTTTCTCTTGTTGAAGTTAAACTGTTGGGATTTTTCCCCTCTCTGTAATATTTTTCTTTATTCCTGGAAATTTAGCTTTGAAAATTTTTTGTATAATTTATTTCATTATTTTTCCTAACCATTCCCCTTCTGGATAGTGTTTGAAACAGAGGTTGGAACTTCTGGTTCTGATTTTTTGTATTTACTTTTTTATGTCTCATATGGATGTTAGCTGGTTTGTTTAATTGAATCCTGCGGTGACATATTTAGTTGTCCTTTCCCCCAGTCCTTTTGATTAAAAACAACCTGAGCAATAAATTTCTTGTGGCTAAATTCATGATCATAATTATTTCCTCATATGCAAGTTTTCAAAATTCAAATTAAATAGAACGTGGTAGATGAATTAAGGAAAATTATTTGCATTACAGGGGTCTCTGCTGGTTACAATTCAAACACCTTGTGAGAAGTAGCACCAACCTGTAAGGGGAAACATGGAAAACTCTGGAATAAACAAGGGAGTTGATAATGTCTGTTTCTTGATTTTGGTGCTAGTGACAGGGCTGTGACTGGTTGGTGACAATGCATTGAGCTGTGCGCTTACAATGCATGCATATTTCTACATTACTAGTATATTTCAATAAAAATTAAAAGTGAGAGAACCTGACAAGCCGGCCGCAGAGGAACACTAATTCTGAGTACTGTTGCTCAGTTGGCATTGCACTTTTCAAAGACAGTTATGAATCATCTGCTGTGTGGCAATTTATTTCAGTGGTCTGGTGATTCTGAACTCTGGCTGCACATTAAAATTGTCTGGGGATGTGTTTCAAAAATTCTGCTGTGTGGTCCAGCTCCAGATCAGCTAAATCAGAACCTCTAGGGTGGGGCTCAAGCATCCTTATTTTTACAAGGCTCCCCAATAATCCTAAAGTGCAGACAGGTTTGAGCAAAAGGAGTCTTGGAAGGGAATTATTTTGATCACCTGTGTTCTGTTCAGATTTTCTCAATGGTTTCAGATTTTTTTTTTCGTTCAGTTCAGATTAACTGCTTCATTTTGCAATAATAAAAATGTACACACTGTAGAGTTAAAATATACTTTATTACCAAAATTCCTGCAGGAAGAAAATAACCTTTTATTGTGAATGTGAATTTAGTATCTACCCACCTCCCTTTTCTTTTAAACCGTTGAAAGAACTTTTTTGAGACAGCAATTTTTGTAAACTCAGGAATGTGATTATTGTGTTGGGTGGAAAGTATTTCCTTAGGATGCATTCTTGGAGGTAAAATTGTTGGTTCCAATGGATGTTTTCTCTCACAGCTTCTGGTATTGCTAAAGTGCCGCTAAGATTCCCACGTAGGAAGAGTAAGCTTGCTGCTTCCCAGCCTCGCTGCCTTCCCCACACATGGTGTCCTAGCCTCCTTTTGCAGAGTTGGAGACAGTCCCGATCAGCCTGCTGGGCTCCTGGTATTGCCTCAGAGCCACAGCTTTAAATCCTATTTCTTGTCTTAGACAACCGCACAGTTTACTGCAAATGAATAATTTTCAGTGCTGCCTTTGGGGCACTGGGAAGGTGGGGATACCCTGCATACTGGGAACTCACAAGGGAACGGGCGTTGGTGCATTAAAACCAAATGGCTCCCACCCTCCTATGGACGGTGACAGGCACACTTGGTAACTGAGCCATGGAAGCCACTCTGACTGCTGCCTCTTATTTACGTTGGGTCCCCAGGCAACTGAAATTCCTCCTGGGACTTTTAAACCACCCGCTGGTGGGGTGGGGTGGGCTGGGGTGCAGGGGGGAGGAAGCATGGGCTGGGGGGATGGGGATGGGGTCCTCCTTTCACACTCTGGCTCCCTTATTTTAAATACAGTGAATGCAGGAAATTTAGTTACACCCCGATTGAGAACACAGGGAAACCCCCAATAACCCTGTGGTGTGTGCTCACTCATGCCATTACTTCTCTTTATCTGGTGTAGCAGCCTGAACAGCGGATCCTAATGGGTAATAGTAATGACTATCCGGTAACAGTCTCTGGAACCTGTACGTTACCTCATATGGTTAAAAATAAGAAAGAGCTTTGCAGAAGTGGTTAAGTTAAGGGCCAGGAGATTGGGAGATTATCACCCCACATTTTCAGGGTGAACCTTAAATGCAATAGCATGTATTCTTATAAGAAGGAGGAGGCAGAGGGAGATTTGATGACCATAGAAGAGAAGGACATGTGACCACAAAGGGAGAGATTGGGGCAATGTGGCCACAAGCCAAGGAATGCCGGGAGCCCCAGAAGCTGGAAGAGGCAGGGAATGGATGCTCCCCTAGGACCCCAAGAGGGATCGCATTTTGCGATTTGATTTCAGCCCAGTGTTACTGATTTCAGACTTCTACCCTGCAGAATCGTAAGAGAACAAATTTCTGTTTTGAGTCACCAAATTTGAGGCAATTTGTTGCAGCCTTAGGAAATGAATACATTATATAGCTGAGAACTGATAATATACATCATTCATGCATTGAACAAATATTTGCTATGGTGCAGGCACATACGAACCAGGGAGGCAGGCAGGAGAGGGCTGGGGGATGCTCCTGATTCCATCCCACCCCCTCAATCATATGCAAAATGCTCCAGATGTGCGCCTTTGGTAAAAGAAAAGTTTTGTCTTCTGAAAAGGATTCATGCTCCCCCCCCCAAATTAAAAACCTTTGATGTAAATGTTGGTGACCAAAGTTTCTTCCTTGGCTCAATGACTCCCCTGACACCCCCAACCTGAGAACAGAAACCAACCAAACAAAAAAACCCGAAGGTGCCTTCTTTGCCTCCCTTGGAAGAATAGGGGAAAAGTTAGAAATTTAAATATTGACTCTTATTGTTTACATTAAAGTTTAGGGATCATTTATTTGTGCAAATATTTACTGAGCACCTGCTATGTGCCAGCTGCTATTCTAAGCCACTGGGGATACGGTGGGGAACAAATCAGACCAAAATAGTCCTAATTTCATGAAGCTGATGTTCTGGTTGACAGGAGCAGACTGAAAAAACAACTAAACATATAATGAGTCAGGTGACATTAAGTGGAGGCTGAGGGGATAGAGGCTGGTTTGAGGCCTGGGGCAATATCTTTATTTAGAGATATTCGGGGGAGGTACTCTTCGGAGAGGGGCATGTGAGAAGAGACCCAAAGGAAGTGAGGGAATGAGCCATAAAAATCTACAGGGAAGGGAGTTCCTGGGAAAGGAAAAGCCAGTGCAAAGGCCTAGGGAGACGTGAGCTTGGCTTGCTTGGTGAAGAGCCAGTAGGCAAACCGATTAAAACCACACTTGAAAGTTTAGTTTAGCTGGTAAACAGTCCAGCAATAAACAGAGGGAAACCATTCAAATGAAGGAAATTTTTTTCCGAGTGATATTCAACCTCAGTGATCACTCATGAGATGGTGACTTGTCCCCAGAGGAAGAGAGGGAGGCTCTGCTGAGTGTTCAGAATTCTTTCCGAAGAAGAAAAAACTGCACACACATTGGTAGGCTACGCTTACGAAAACAATCAACAGTCCACAGGGAAAAATGGGACGAATTTTTAGGCAAATGTGGAGGAATAATGAATTGGCCCAATAAAAGAGGTGGGATGGAGCAAAAAAGAGAAAGAAAAGAAAATTCATGAGCACAGACTACAGTGTGGTGATGGGGGGGGGGGTATGGGGGATTAATGGTGATAGAAATAAAATAAAATATTAAATTAAATTAAATTAAATTAAAAAGTCAAATGGGATTGGTTGACTGTTTTGTTGGATATTTGCGTGTGTGTGTGTTTTCAGTATTTTGTAACTGGGCCTCAGGACTAGGTTCCTAACTTTCATATTTAGTGATTAGTGATGACTCACATTTAGGGGTTTAAGATCAACACCAGGCCCTGGAAGTTTAACTGGGAAAGTGCAGACTGTGGCCGGGGAGAGACTCCACCCGAGCCAGCGAGTCCAGCCCAGGATGGGGAGGACAGTGCTATTAAACGTCGATCCCTGGAGGGCCTGGCCGTGCAGAAATGAGATTTCCAGGGCCCTGGTCCCTGAAATGCTGTTAGGAAGCTTGTGCCCAGCAATTTGAAGGCAATAAGACTCTGATTCAATTCCACAAATGGAGACAACTGAGAGGCAGTGAGGGTGGTAATAGAGAGTTTGGCCCAGAGCAGAGCAGACCTGGGCTTGCGTCCCAGTCCCTCTGCTCACTCCATGACCTTGGGAGGGCTCCTTGTCCCATCACAGCGTCTGTAGTGGGGTGAACAGTGTCCCCCCATAGTTCATGTCCACTTGAACCTCAGAATGTGCCGGGTGAGTCTGAGCAGGGCAGAGGCAGCCTTGGGGGAGGTGGGGGATTTGTCACCACCCGCCGGCTGGGTCCATCCCGGGAACTGAAAGATGAGATGGAGCCAGCTTTGGATATTTTTAATGAAAATTCATTAAATATGCAAGTTAATGGAGGGACAATTGACATCTTTATAATATTGGTTTTTTTCTATCCAAGAATAGGACAAGCTTTTTCATTAATTCGGACTTCTTCCATGCTAAGGGAAAGTTCTATTTTCTGGGTTTTGTTTGTTTATCGTGTTTTAATTTTTGTTTTTAGCAATGAACTAATTCATTGAAAATAAATAAGATAATCACATACCACCTATGGACACCCCTTGCAGGCCCCTCTAACATATCAAAGACCCTGCCTCCTTCCAGGGGGGAGGGGAGGGACACTCCCTAAAAACTGTATTTCTGATATACCTTGGTCTTCATTTATAATTTTACACATTTCTATGTATACCTGAGTAATAGATTGTCCATTTTTACGTGTTTTTTGAACTTCATATAAAGGGAATCATGCCGTATGCTTTCTTTTGAAATTCACTTCCTTCGCTCGGCATCAGGTAGGCGAGATGCATCCATGCCGTGGAGGTGGCAGCGGTCCCCTCTTCCTCCCAGTGACTAGTATTATATATACCGTGTGACAGTTCCGCAAATGACACACCCATTCTCCCATCAGTGGCAATTGGCTTGCACGTGGCTCCCGGCGCGCAAGTGGGAGAGCTTCCCCAGGACACTCGTCCAGGCGCAGAATCGCTGGATGGTAAGGTATGTGCTTCTTCCACTTTGAAGACAGCGCCGAACCGTTTCCCAAAGTCTTTCCCGAAGTCGTTGAACCAAATGATATTTTCACTAGCGGCACATGAAGCGCCCTTGGCTCTACCTCTTTGCCAACACTTGGTATTGCCAGGTAGTTTTTATGTTCACGTGGGTCGATGTGGGTATGAAGTGGTAGCTCCTTGTTTTAACGTTTCCCCGTTGGCGGAGGTTGACCATCTTTTCACATGTTTATTGGCCATTGGGTTCTCTTCTGTGGAATGTCTTTTATTTCGTTGTCCATGAAAAAATTGAATTGTTTGCCTTTCATGCCTTGATTTGTAGGAGATTTTAGAGTACTGGATACTAATCGTTTGTGAAATAGATGAGGCATATATCTTCCTCTAGTTTGTGGGATATCTTTTAGTCTCTCTGGTATATTTAGTTCCTATAGTATATTTGATTGGGAAAGTTTATAATTCTAATCTAGTCAAATTTACCATTCTTTTCCTTTATGGCGTGCACTTTCGTCTTGTTTAAGGAATCCTTCTCTACACTGAGATCCTGCAGATATGTATATATCTGTATATAGTATGGATTTTTAACCATTTTTATGCCATGGGTCCTTTGGCATGTTTTTAAAGATATCAAATAAAACTCATAGGATTACAAGGAAAACCAAGTATACTGAAATACAGGTATCAAAATAGTTAAAATTAGGGTATGTAATAAATGTGCTTCTTTTTAATGCATTAAATAACAAGAGTTAGCAGAAAATTTAATAGCTGCTAAAAACTTCCAAGTACTGATGAGCATAAATAATATTTTGGGATACCTGCAACCATAATATAATATTAAAATATCTACATTCTTATTAGTGATGTCACAGGTACTGCAAGACTACTATGGTCTGTTGTTTATGTTGAAAATTGAATCTCTAAATTTTAGTTAGAGATTAGTGAAAATAAACATCAAATTTTTTCCCATCCATGTTCATGAACTTACTGGGTTCTATCCACCAACCCTTTGAGGGTCTGTGGAACCTAGGTGAAGAACCCCTGGGCACCGTTTTCTAAAAAATTTTAGTTTTACCTTTCATCTTCTTAACTTTTATCAATCAGAATTTTTTTTTTATATTGTATATAATATTTCCTTTTCCCCTTTTTATTGATTAATCTATTACTTTATTGATTATATAATTTATTTCTTGATTAATTGTCTTTTTTGTTCTTCAATGTTCTGCTGGCTTAAATCATGCTTCCTTATAATGGGTCAACCTGTTTCTAGGCCCTTTACTCTGTTCTACTGATCTAGTTATTGATCTATGTATATACCACGTTGTCATCATTACTCTCATTTTGAAATAAGTCTGACAGCTAGTAAGGCAAGTTTCCCCACTAGTGTGTTGGCTTCTCCCGGTCCTTTGCTTTTCTAGGTAAATTTTAGAAACAACTTGACAATTCCATGGAAAGGCCTATTAGGATGTTGATTGGAAGTGCTTTGAGTCTGCAGATGGTTTGTTTATACCTTTTAATAACATTTTATATTTTTCCCATAAAAGACTTGTTCGTCTTTTGTTAAATTGCTCTCTCTGTGTGCTGGTGTTACAGTTCTGGAAATTTTGGGTTTTTTAATTATATTTTCTCTGTTGCTGATGGATAGAAAATCAATTGCTCTTGTATATTGCTCTTTTAAACCCACCTTATTAAACCTGCTTATTAAATTTAATAATTTATAGGACTTTGAGTTTTCTATGAAAATAATCATATCACCTTCAATTAATGTCTGTTTCTTTGCTTCCAAACTTCATATCTTCTATTTTTTTCCTTGTTTTATTAAACTTACTAGTACCTTCAGTACAGTATTGAATAAAAGCAGTGATTTTAAAAATATATATATACATATATATCTTTATTGATTTCAGAGAGAGGAAGGGAAAGGGAGAGAGAGATAGAAACATCAATGATGAGAGAGTCATTGATCGGCCGCCTCCTGCACGCCCCCTACTGGGGATCGAGCCAGAAACCCGGGCACAATCAAACCATGATCTTCTGGATCATAGGTTGATGCTCAACCACTGAGCCACAGCTGCTGGGCGTGATTTTTTTTAACTTTAACCTTTAAGAGTGATATTAGATTAGAGAAATTTCTTTTTATTTATAGTTCATCAATTTTATTTTAAAAGCATAAGTGGATGTTGTTGGGGGTTTGTTTAGTTTTATTTTTTTAAGGCAACAGATAACAGAATGCATGTGTATGTGAATGGCAAAGACCCACCAAGGAGAAAGAAGCTGAGGATGCAAACAGGGGGGAGAAATCCTGAACAGTCAAGTTCTTGAGAAGACTGAGGATGGAATTTTATATATTTCTTTATGCATATGAAGTATTTAATATAATGTCTGGCCTATTAGCTTCCTATTGCTGCTGTAAGAAATTACCACAAATTTGGTGGCTTAAAATAACACAAATTAGCCCTGGCCAGTGTGGCTCGGTTGGTTGGAGCGTCATCTCATGCATCGGAAGGCCACAGGTTCAATTCCTGGTCAGGGCGCCTAACTGGGTTGTGGGTTTCACCCCTGGTCAGCGCCCATGCGGGAGGCAACCAATCAGTGTTTCTTTCTCTCCTCTCCTCCCTCTTTAAAAATCAATAATAATAAAATAAAAATACATAAAACAACACAAATTTATTCTCTTACAGCTCAGAAATCTGAAGTCGCTTTCATGTGGCTAAAGTCATGGTGTCAGCAGGGCTGCATTCCTTCTGGAGGGTCCATGAAGGATCTATTTCTTACCTCTTCCAGCTTTTAGAGGCTGTCATCCTTGGCTTGTGGCCACTTCCTTCATCTTGAAAACCAGTGGCACAGCATCTTCAAATCTCTGCTTTCATTGTCTTTCTTCTATATACGGATCCTCGTCAGTAATTGGGCCCACACTGACAATCCAGGATAATTTCCCCATCTCAAAATCCTTGATGACATCTGCAAATACCCTTAGGCAGTAGAAGGTCATATTTGTAGGTTCCAAGGATTAGGATGGGTGCATCTTTGGGGTCCATTGTGCAGTTTACCAATCTTGGCATGTATTTGACTTTAAAAAATGGTTGAATATTGGCAATTCCGTGTAATTCAACTTAAAGGTTCTCAATATATTGGAGTTACTGTTAATACTAAAAACAAAACGGGGGCTGATTTTGCTATAAATGGCCTGCTCTTGGCCTGTCCCTGTTGTTTTAAGAATAGTTGGGAATCTCTCTACCTAGCTACAAGATCCTCTATCCCCCTCAAAAGCATAAAGATTCTTTTGAGGACAAAGCAGCTCCGACCGGCTCCCTAGTAAATGTGTCTGGTGAGGCAGGAACAGAATCCATGCCACCCGAGGCCAAGGGAGAGAAGTCAGCAATACTGATCCCGTCTTTGTTTACATTTTTGGTATTTTATTTGCTGTGGATCTTTTTTTGCATTAATTTAGATTTTGAAAAATCTTACATTAAAATATTATTTATTTTGATGACTGATTGGGGGGGGCACCCCCTTACACTTTTCACCCTAGATTCCACTCTCCTTACCTTAATTCCCACTCTGGTCTGTGAGTCTATATTTATAGCTATTTTCTCTAATGATAGTTTTGGACACTCCCAGTGAAAGTTCAAACTTTCTCTGTAGAAAAAAAATGCACGACTGTTAGGATTTACTGAGATAACAGGAGAGGAAGGCCACCTCTGAACCTCTAAACTGCCCATCATCCAAGGGACTCTCTTTGCCTCCAATTGCCTCCTCCAAGTGAGAAAGAATAAACTAATTTCATACCTATTCAGTCCAATAAAGCTCATTGCGCTCCCTCTACCTCCAGCAATAAGAGACAGGAACAGTTCAGTCTCCATTGCTTAGCAACAGAGAAAACAGTGCGCAGCATCTGTGCCCTGCTAACCGGCTGATAGGGATCGGTGTCTAAAGTTCTTGTTTGCATTTTGAAGTCAACAGTAATTGCGGTTGTCTATTAGTGTTCATTAAGTTGCTTTATGGCTGGACCAGCTCCAGTCTCCACTCGGCGGTTTCAAAGCGTTGTCCTCCTAGGGAAAGAAATACTTGGCAATAAAAACCCTGTGCTGATTTCCTCAACTCATTTCCCCTCGATGGAGCCGGGAAACTATGGTCACCATCCGCAGGTCTCCAGCCCCAGAGAACAAGGGCCCTGTTGAAGGTTCTGGACGAGTGGGGTGGATGGCAGGGCCAAGAGGAAGGCTCTGCTCCCCTCGAGCTGGCTTCCTTCCACCCCAGGCTGAAAGTAGGCCAGTGGAGCAGGGTCTATTATGTGGACCCGGCCGGGGAGCGAGAGCTGCCCCTTTCCCCAGCACCAGCACTGAGGTTTCAAAAGAGCCTCTGAGCCCCTTCCCACAGACGGACTGGGGCCAGAGGGAGGCACTGCCCAGCGACGTGACGGGCCCCCGCCTCCCTGGCCTGGGAATGGGTCAAACAGTGGCCTCAGTGTAACAGTAGAAAGTTCTAGCCAGCTTGAAAGAGCCGCCCTTGGATGCCGTTTCCCAGGTGTTGACTCACCCGGGCGTCGGAAAGGCTGCCGGGCCCAGCTGAGGGGCAGGCCGGCCACCTTGCGTAACGGTCCCTGCATCCCCCGCTCTCCGGGAGCCAGGCCTGCTCTGCAAATGAACCCAGAGAACAGCTTAAAGCAATCAATGGGGATGTTCTCCTTCCAGACCCTCTTCCCAAACACCCTCCTGCTCTCAGCACTGTCCAGAGCTAGTCATGTCTTTTCTCTCCTTCGCCTGCAAGGCTGTTTGTGGGGCCCGGCAGGATAACAAGCCTGCTTGCACCCCCTAGTGTACGAGGAGCTGGGCCCCGGGATTGCAGCCCATTGTGACGGCCCCAGGGAGGGAGGGCTGATGCGTGAGGCCTGGGCCCTGGGAGGAAACCACGCTTATGCTGCGGGTTCAGCTCACGGCCCAGGAAATTGTTGTGTGTTTTCTCCCGAGCTTCCTTCTGACTCTAATCTGTCCTAGGAAGCAAGAGGCTGTTTGTGGCCCCATTGCTGAGGGGAAGTGAGGACCAAGTATTCAAAATACTTTAATCTCCTAGAAAAGCTATGGAATGGCCCTGTCTTAGGGTTGATAGGTACAGAAGCTGAATCATTGTAAACTGAGAAACTCGGGATGTCCAACATCATTTTTCTTGCTACTGTTGTTAAAATGTGTGCTCACTTCCGTTGGGTACAGAGACACACTAGGGCCACGAGTCCCAAACAACTGACAAGCTGTGGATGGGTGAGAAGACCTGAAGAACGAGTTCCTCGTATCCTCATAATTCCCTGTAGATCTTTCTCTGGACAGCAGGCAGGAGAGGGTTTAGGTAAATGTGAAGAAGAAACTGTTGTCAGGATAAACCAAAGCAGGACGGGCACAGGAGTATGAGGTGGGCATCAAGAACCACGGGACTCTTTAAAGGAAGAATTGACGGCCACCTACCGAGGAGCATAAGGAGGCTTAGCTACCTAAAAGCTTGGGACAGCAACCAAATGGTTACTTAAAGAATATCTCCAGGCAGATTATTTTGATTGAAAATTCAAGAACAGGGATGGCAAATAGGTCTAATATTACATACCAACTTTCACCAACTGAAGGGCCTGAAGCACTATATTGAGAGTATTCCTGAAGGTTCAGTTTGAGGAAAAGTATCACGATTGATTAGTGATGTCTGCCATGAGCACAGGACAGAGGAGAGGCGGTATACATGCCAACAGGCAAGAAGATTAAGGAATGTATTATAAGAATTATAATTATATTAATTATAATTATAAGAAATAACTAAGAACACTAAGCCATCTCAGCTTTTGAGGCTGCTCTTGGTCCTTCTTGTATTCAGGGATTGTAATAAGGTGTGGTTTTTCCAACTTCTTGCACGAGAGTGCAGGGAAGGTACTGCTTCTGTCTTCTCCTTCCTTAGTTTGTATAGATTCTCAGCTGACGTGAAGGCCGATATGGATTAAAACAGGATGGAGGTAAGAATGCCTCTGATTCTCACCTTTCCTGAAATTAGAGAGTGATGGCTCAACTACCAAGTACTGACTGAACCTTGACTATGTACCCAGCAGGCTGGTAAGTGAGATGGATCTGCAGAGAAAAAGAGGGAGGCACAAAAATCCTGTTTACACTCCCTGAGCGTGAATACACTCGTCCACAGAGGCTATTAGGGAATAGTGTTGTTGCCTGTATACCGCAATCTCAGAAGAAACACAGGAGGAAGGGATGGGCAGAAGGCCGGGCAGCCGGTCGTCTCCCTCTGACCCTGACTCATGCAGCCACGGATCGGAAGCAGAGATGCTGAGGGTCTGGCTCAGCTCGGAAGCTGTGCACCGTGTCCAGAGGCCCCAGAGGCCACCACAGAGCACCAAGGGGTCCTGGTGTACTCCTTCCACTTCTCTTCATTGCTGCTGCTCCCATTCCCATCCTGGTCATAATCACATCTTCCTGGACAAGGGGCTGGCCTCCAAACAGCTCTCTCTGTGCCTCTCCCACACCCCTTGGTCCCCCTTCTCGTCTGGAGTCCACCTTCCAAACAACAGTTTGTGGCAGGATCTTTTCGAACATGAATCTGACTCTATCATCCATACTTAACTCTCCCTTGGGACTTCTCTGTTTTTTTCCCCTAAATCCTACACTATGGAGTCACAACCTCCTTCTCTAACTTATATTCCCTAGATCCCTCTCCTCTCTGTTCTTACCCTCTAGCCAGGGCCTTAATGTGGCTCCTTGAACCAATACCTCTGCCCTATGCAGACCCTTCTTGCCTAAATCACTCAACCTTTCTCTCCCTTCCTTTTTAACTTTGCTAACAGCCACCTCTTACTCCATCTCTCAGCTTGAATGTCACCTGCTGGGGGAGCCCAGCTAGGTTAGGTCCTTCTTGTTATAGGCTCACATAGAACCTTATACTCTCCTTAGGGACATCAATTGCAATTGTAACTAGTTATTTGTAAAAGTGTTTGCATAATGTCCATTCCCAGCTAGACTCTAAGCCCCATGAGAAGAAGCCTATTTGCTGCTGTGTCTCAAGGACTTACACAGCTCCTGACACAGCTCCTAGCATGTAGTAGGTGCTTGATATTTATTGAATAAATTAATAAATGGAAGGAGAGATGGGCAGATGGATGGGACTTCCTGAGACTGAAGTTGATTTCTACCCCTTGGCAATCATAGTGGAGGAGATAAAGCCTGTAGTATCAGGAATGGCAGAGGGGAGAAGGAACACGGACTGCACTGGTGAATGGGTGGTTCTAGATTGCAGCTTCATGCCCCAGAAATCTGAACCTTGCCTCTCCAAGACTTCCAGGTATGACTATCTGGAAGGCCATTCTTCAAAATGGCATTTAAAAAGGAAGAATCCAAATGAGAACTTGATAGATCAGAGGGAAGGAAATACAACTTTGAGCATTGATTCATGTTGCAGGGGAGACAGGTGAAAACAAGTCACTTCTGTGATGGCTCTTGAGCCATCCCAGCCTTCCACAGCAACCTAGCTGCTGACCATTAGACTGCTTTGCCCTGGGACCTTCTGAAATGTAAGAAAGCAAACCAGTCTAGCAGCTTCAGGACCTCTGTTTTTAAGAAGACAGACGCGAAAGACTTCTACCCACAAATTGGCCATGTCGATTACTACCTCATGTATCAGTTGAAACACAAGGGAAAGTGGAGTACAATATTGTTTTGGGCTCCCTAGGATCTAATCAGGCGTCTAAGATCTGTGCAGCCAATGTTTTTGGTGGAAGAAGGGCTAGGAAGTGGGGTTTGAATCCCTCGGCAGCAAGAAAAGCCCAAAGTGGTCTGCCAGAAACTGAACTTGAGACAAGTTTAAGGATTCAGCATGGTTTCCACCCTCCCCGCCCAGGGCTGGGTCTCTTCTCCTGATATGGGAATGCACGTTGCATTGGTGTCCATTGGGCTGTATTAGAGTGTGGGCTTCATTCTGCCATCGTGGCCCATCCAAAGGTGGGCCGATGGGCGTGAACAACAGAAGTCTGGGGGATGTGATATCTGCAGCCAGTTCTTGCAGGACCATTGTGCGGACAAAGGCGCATACTTTTCTAGGATGCTGCAGAGGGCAGCTTGCCTGGGTGATGGTCACTCCGTGGTCCCCCAGCGCCATGCAGGCCCCTTTCCTTACACGGTGTTCATCATTCATAGGCAGGAAGTTCTGCAAGCAAAGGGAACAGGTCTGCCTCCTTTGAGCCATGCCCAGTGCCTGGCCCCTGGACACTGATGGGTCAGTGTTTGCCAATGAGGAATAGATACAATAATGAAGCTTCAGGGATCTAGATATGGGCTGAATATCAATCAGAACTTCCTGATCATTAGAACTGCCCAGTGATGGAGTGGGCTTCCTTGGAAAGGACCAGTCAGGGCCAGCATGTCATCGGTATACATTTTGGTTAGATTGGGTCGTGGGAGACAGTGACACGTAGGTGTTGGGTACATGAGCTCTGGGGTCAGACAAAGCTAGCATGAGTCCTGGTTTTGCTACTTATGGTTGTGAGACTTTGAGACAATTTGCCTTGATGTCTGCATCTGTAAATTGGGGGTAACAGTCCTGTTTGGGTTCCCTTGAAGAAGAGCCTGAGATACGGATTCGAATGCAGGTAGTTTATGTGCAAGGTGGTCCAGAAGGCAGGAGGGAAGCAGCAGTGAAAGGGGGACAGAAAAGGAGGAAAAGCCCATCCAGGGGGCCTGATTAAGCCCTACCAGGAAGTGGGGATCACTCCTATTTTGGAGTCTTGGAGGAATTCTGTGGAAAGTGTTTCTCTGAAGGGTGAAAGGCCTGACATTTCTCTACCACCTCCCAACTCCATCCTTTGAGGCAAACTCCCTTGCTCTTCCAAGCTGCGCCTGCTCTTGGGATGAGGCCTCTCCCTACTCCTTCCCCAAATCAGAGGCCACTGGAGGTGGGGAGCTGTGCATCCAGCCACAGCTGTGGGCAGAGGTGGGCAGAGGGGGTGTGGCACAGGGCTCTGTGCTGTGCCCTTCTCCAAGATTTCCCATGATTATAGAATGGACTGGGAGCCTCCTGAGGGAGGGACCTGTCAAGACCATAGTCATTCAGTGAATATATTTTGAATAAACATATATTATAAGGATTAAATAAAATAATATTCTAAAGGGTTTTATATAGTACCCAAAATAAAGTGCTGCAGACAGCTGCTATTATTACTAATTTCCTTTTATTAATAGACAATGACACTTTCAAGAGGAGCAGGAATCATTTGGGGTAATATTGTAACTTTGGGGCTTGCGTATTTGCTTGGAGGACTCACCGTTTTGGAGAAGATTAAAATAGCTCTGGCCTTGACCTAGATGAGTTGGGCCAGCATCGCAGACATCTGGACACTAGAGTTTCTCGCCTGACTTTTAGTGAAGCCACTGCCTCTAATACTCCCTGACATGTGGCCTAATAGTTTTCTGAGTTAAACTGACAGTTTTAAAGCAGAACAATAGGATTATGTCAGGGAGAATTACCTAGGGGCCCCAGAGGTCCTAAAACGGTGCTTTAACTGGACGACTTACGGTGGGGAAAGTGCAAAAAGTTGTGCAGACGCCCCCATGCCATTCAGCTCAAACCTTCCCCCAAGGTGCAGAAAGAACAAGTGTCTGAACTGTTTTTCTTCCCATAAATCCATGCTTTGAGCATCATCGGCCCAATTCAGCTGTGTCCACCCCCCCACGCCTCCCGAATGAAGGCAGAGCCCCGAGGCAGAGAGAAATGGAGAGGCAAGTGCCAGGCAGGCACGACCTCTCCCTCCCGTCAGAGAAGGCCCGTTGCGTAGCACTGCCTTTTCAATCTCTAGTCTTCAACTGGATTTGTTCACTAAAGGAAATCTTTTCTACGCCCGGGACACACTTGGCAGCAGAAAGCAAAGCAAGTGATGCCACCTGGGCAGCCCCTGTGCCCAGGATACAATGGAGAGAAAAGCCAAAAAAGATGACTTAGGAGATATTCAAAGGGACCACCCACAGGCACCTTGGCATGGCTTCCTGCAGCTCTAGAATTCCCAGGTGACAGATCCCCCCCTTTGGGGATGGGGACGGTGGCCAGGGTACGAGCCTGTCCCAGCAGCTACACCGTGGAGTCTACCATCATGTTTTCACACTGCCCGCGTCCACACCCCACTGAACGGCCACTCTGAAGACCAGCCATTCTCATTTTCAGGCGTTTGGTGTTCCCCTGACCTGGAGAGACGGCCGCCAGAATCCACCTGTCCTTTCCCTGCGGCATAAGGGAAACAGCCCCCTCGCCCTCGCCCTCGCCCTAAGCAAACGCGCCTGGCGCACCCGGCAACGTGCGGCAGGAGAAAGGGCTTTAAAAATAATCGGCTTGAGCTGCCCTGTTGGAACTAATGCATCCAGGAAGCAGAAGGTGGCTCCCAGGACGGCAGTGTCAGGTCTGGCGTTCGAATATTTAGTGGCCGAGTAATTACTGTAATAATTAATTTCCGTTGCTTAATCCAGCAATCAGGCATGTCGCTTTGCACATGGGAAAATGTTGGTCCCAGTGGGGGGGGGGTGTGCGTGTGTGTGTGTGTGTGTAATACAGAGCAGCAGTTGCTATTTAGTTAGGATTTAGAGATCAGTTTGTGGAATAAATAAGACGCTTTTAGTTTGGTTTGTGGCCGTAGGTTTGGGAGAAAGCAGAAAAGTGCATAAAGAGAGACAAAAACGAGATGCTACATCTTCAAATGCCAACCTTGTGAGAACGTCCCCAAGGTAGGGTTTGATCAAATGTTACCATTTGTGGCTTGGGAACTGGCGACTCGAAAGTGGGTCACTGTGCCCAAATCCTGCTCCATGCTTCCCAGGGCCAAGCTGCTCAGCAGAAATACACCGAAGCCACACAGGTCACCTTCAGTGTTCTAGTAGCCACATTTTTAAAAGTAAAACAGAGCCCTGGCTGGTGTGGCTCGGTGGTTAGAGCGTCGGCTGGTGCACTGAAGGGTCATGGGTTTGATCTCCAGTCAAGGGCACATACCTGGGTTGCAGGTTTGATCCCTGGCCCCAGTTGGGTGCATGTGGGAGGCAACCAATCGATGTGTCTCTCTCATATCAATGTTTCTCTCTCTCCCTCCCTCCCTCTCTTCCACTCTCTAAAAAATAATGGAAAAATATCTTTGGGTGAAGATTAATTAAAAAAGTAAAATGGAAACAGTGAAATTATTTTTAATAATAAATGTCACTTAATGCACTGGATCTGAGATACTATCATTTCAAAATATAACCAATAGATAAAATATTAATGGGACTATTTTATGTTTTTTCTTCTTAACAGTCTTTGAAATCTGTGTATTTTTTTCACACTTGCAGAGTATCTCAGTCCAGTTTCTCAGTCTCACTAGCCACAATTCAGATGCTCAATAGCTATATGTGACTAGAGGCCTCTGTATTGACCAGCAAAGACGTAGAGATGCTGGACAAATTCGCCTCTGTGAAGCCATCACTTATACAGAAGAGATGACATTGTCATAAAAAACATATATACAATGTTTACCGGGGATAACTCTAGGGAATGGCAGGGTCCTTGAGGCCGGCTGGGGTCCCAGAGGCCCAGGAAAAGGCCTGGGGGAAGGGAAACGGGCCGTGCGGCCCAGTGAGCACCCTCCCTCCCCAAGCTCTCGGATTCAAGCCTGCAGTTGCCCTGCTGCCAAAAACTGGAGCTGTTGTGATTCGGGGGCTGTCAGATTTGCCTCATTCCCTGAAAGCCATCATGTCCCTTTTGCCCCCCTTTGAATTTCTTCATCCCTTATGCAGTCGTTAGTGCTCTGCGACCTTCCTGCCCCTGTGCTTGGGTGGGGCCATGCGTCCGGCCTGGCCAGTGAGCTGTGAGTGGAAGTGCAGCGGGTCACTGCCAGGCCACCCTCCAGGGCTCTCTCTGAAGAACTGGTTTGGGAGGGTGGCTGCTCCACCGGCACCTATGGTCGCCTATCGTCGTTTGAGCCTCTCTGCGGACTTACAACGAGCACATCATGGGAGATGAAGATGCACCGTGTGGTTTTAAATCCCATGTTACCATGATTTGACCTAACCTATCCTGAGTGAAAGAGCCCCTCCATTGAGAGGGGCCACAATCTTCTTGGGGTGGGTGGGTTTAAAAAAGGAGCCAGGAGAACCCCTGGGATGCTCCCCCTCTGCTGAGGGGGAACCCCCCCTCCCTGGTCACCTAAGCTGTAAAGGCCTCCTCGGTGTCAGGACAAACCCACCCCCAGTGCCCAGGCCATTGTCCACGCATTTCATGGGGGACAGGCATAGTCAGCGCTCGATGGTGGTACTGGAAGAGGGTAGGGGTTGGGGGGAGACCCAGATATGTCCCAGAGAAGGAGAAAGAGGAGGACAGGTCTGGCCTGCTGGTGGGGAGGGAAGCTAAGGGCTTAGAGTGAATGGCTGAGCCTGGACCTGCTGCTGGAACACCCCTCATCCCGTGCAGCCCTACGGCTCCATGCTGCCGCCCAAGCCCCCCTTCCAGACTGTCCTTTCGTCAGATTTTCCCTCCCCGGGTGAGCAACGGGCCTCACACGTTCCATCAGTCATTTTACAAGCAGGTATTGAAGGGCCCCTCTGTGTGCATCGTGAGGATGTGAACCCATGCTGGCCGGCTCCTGCCCTGATGGAGTTCCATCCATGGGGGAGAGAGGTAAGGCTCACATTTGTGAGGGTTTAAGTGCTAAGACAGACAGTCCAGAGGGGATTACCCCGGAGGAGGAGCCTTGCCCTCAGCCTGAGAAGTCAGGGAGGGCTTCCTGAGGGAGGGGAGGCAGCAGCCACTGGGCAGAGTTAAGGGAGAGGCAGTCAGGCGAGGAGCAGGAGAGACGACGAGGGAGCTGAGAGCGGGGCCCGGTCAGAGAAGGCTAAGTGGCCGGGCAGGCGCGGCACAGGTGCTGCTGTGGACAAGCGGGAAGATATTAGGCTGAAATGGAGAGGGCAGGACCCAGTCACCAAGGGCCTGGTAACCATGGCGATGGAGACGAGCCCGGGCTAGCAAAGAGCTGCTGCGGAGATTTAAGCAAACGAAGGCCTTGATGGGATTTGTATGTGGTTGGAAGGACAGAGAAGTGATTCTGTGAGCTGGCCAGACAGGGAGAGGCCTTTTTTGAGGGTTTCATTTGTGTTAAGCAAAACTCCCCCCCCCCCCCCCCCCGCCCCGGGGCACTGGTGATATGAAGACAGGCCCTGGGACAGGGCACAGAAGGAGGGAGTAGGGCTGTGGGATGATAGGAATTTTTTTAACAAATTGGGGCATTTGGGTTTTGTTCTGGATGAGGGGCCAGGGAGCCCCTCATGAGGTGGGAGGAGTGGACTGGAGAAGAGAGGGACGCCACGAGATATGAGGGGCCCGAGGACAGAGAAGGCAGATAGGAGGAGAGAGGCGGTGGCTAGGAGGCGAGGGAAGGCCGCCGGGGACACCCCGAAGTGAGAATGGCTGAAGGACTTCTGCAAATACGAATGTCCAATATTAAATTTTAACTAACGAGCAGCGCCACTCTTCACGGTAAGCTCCCCCCATTACTTGCCAATCCTCACTAAAAGTGACCTCTGTGTTGATGTGGGTCAGAGAGGGGGCAGTCAGAGGGCATGAGATCTAGAGGACCCAGGACATAAGAAGGAAGAAATGGGGATATGATGACAAAGATACAGTCAGGCCCCCCCAGAGTATCATGGAGACAGTGGGCAGGGGAGGTGGGTTTGCATCACACACGAAATGAGGCTGAGCCAAATTTCTTTAATGCAATAAAGGAACCGATGAGAGGGGAGGTAAATAGCCACCTAGGCTGTAACTACGCTGAATGAGAATGTACAAGGTAAGACGTTGCCTGTGTTTACTTTAAAATGCCTCAGTACAGCCATAGGAGGTGTACGTGTGTGTAAGTTAACTCCCAGTGACGACCAAGCTGAGAGAGGGTGGTTAATAAATATGCGAAGGACCCCACGTTCAAAATTTTGCTTTCTAAATCTTCCCTAGAGAGTTTAATTAGGAACTATTTAGGCCCTGGCCGGGTAGCTCAGTTGATTAGAGCGTGGTCCCCGTACACCAAGGTTGTGGGTTCAAACCCCAGTCAGCGCACATCACCCAATGACGCATAAATAAGTGGAATGACAAACTCAGTGTTTCTCTCTCTCTCTCTCTCTTCCTTCCTCTCTCATTCTCAAATCAATAAATAAAAATTTAAAAATATTTTTGTTGGCTAAATGAGCCGTGTTTATGGTATATGGATGGCTACAAAGATATACACAGGCCTATGTCCACGTTTGCAAGAAAATAGCATTAGCAGTAACATCAGCATATGATACTGCTGGTCTAAAATGTTGGTCTTAATCTCTCCCAGCCACCTCTGCCCATAGTCAGGGGATTCTGCCACCTAATCAGATGGAAAAGTTAGCCAGGTCTTCCTTATGAGTGTTACTGCGTTTTCCTCAGATGAAGCTCAAGGTTAATTAGGGTATGACTGTTGGAACAGAGAGCCTCCCTCCCCACGCAGTGGCTTGAAGAAGCTGATTACCTTCTCAAATAAGCATCTCTTCGTAAGACATCCGGGTTGCCTGGCAGTTCTGCTCCAGGCTGTGATCAGGGATCCAGGTTCTCTCCACCTTGGTGCTCGGTCACCCCCAGGGCCTTGCCCCGCAGGGTCATAGCTGAGCTGTGGCTGAGTTATGGGGTTTCCACTTTCCTACTTGTAGGAAGGGAAAAGAAGGGAACTCAGGTCACACAATGACTCTTAAGTGGGAGTGGGAGTTATAAGTTGTCCTGCATGTTGGATAAGTTGGGCTATTTCCCGGGAGATGGACTGGGAGGTGCCCATGTCCCTTCTGCTCCCATCCCCTTGGCTTAGGCTTCATCACAGGTGCAACCTGACAGAAGAAGACGGGGAGTGAGAGGTGAGCCCCTGGCTCCACGGCACCACCAGCCTTCAGTTCTATTACCATGAAAAAAGGGGAGGGTGGGTTTTGGCCCCTGGGCCATAGAATTGGTCTGTCTTCAAGGATCTTGTTCAAGGGCTTAAAAGGGCCTCACAAGAACAGGCTGAATCTAGTTTTTGTGCCTATTTATTAAATGTCTGTGTGACTGGCAGAGTCTGGTCTCAGACCTGCTTTCGTTATGACGTACTTGATGGGGAGGTTGTGAAGGAGACCTGGCTACGGCAAGCGTGGGGCCGTCAGCGCGACCTCAAGGGACTCAGGTCCCATCCCGGAGCAGCCCTGCAGCAGTGTCTCCAGGCGATTCCTGGAGAAGCACCGTCTTCCTGCACCTTTACTCGGCCTGGACTTTGCCTCTTACACAGACAGCTCGCCACTGATTTTCACAGCTGAAGAGCCCAGCCGGCACCCATGACAGGGTTTTCCAAACTGTGACCGCTGACCTGCTAGTGAGCAGCGGTATCCTTTCAGCAGGTCCTACCCAGCCTGGAAAGAAAGGAAGGTGGAATCGAAGCACAGTGTGGAACGAGCACCTTCAGCGGCCCGGGCTCAGTGGGTGCGGGCGGAAGGGGTCCATGGGGCAACGCGGGACATCTGTAGTACTTTCAACAATAAGGATGATTTTTTTTTTTTAAAAAAAGCGCACACACACACAAAAATAAAAAAATAAAAGTGAGCTCTTAAAAAAAAAAAGACATAGCGTAGAATGAAAACAGAGAGAGTGCATCACGCTCAGGGTGAGTGCTTTCAGTTGTGGGGGTGTGGGGGTGCAGGTCACAGTCAGGAAAGGAACCAGGTTTGAGGGGCGGAGAGCCCGGGGGTGGGAGGCAGGGTCTGCGGCAGGCAGTCCCCACACCAGGCAGCGGCCCCCCGGGGCTGACCACCTCTGAGGGGGTGGCTCTGGCCGAGGCTGAGCCTCGTTTTCTCACAGGTAAAACAGGTTCGCTTCAACCTCCCGGGTGATTACAACCGTCCCCAGGACAGGGCGGGCATACGTCCCTGTGGGTCCTTTCCTCCCCCTGACTAGTATCCCCTCTCCTTTTAGGACAGGAGAGTGACCTGCCTGAGGCCTCGCAGTTGAGACAAAAGCCAGAACCCCTAAATCTCTGAGCTTCAATTTTCCCAAGGAAGGCACATTTGCCTGGAAGACCTGTAAGGGGCTCGGCCCTGGGGTGCACGTGCATGCGGGGTGCGGAGGTGGTGAAGGGACCCTCCGTTTGTCTTCGGAACCTGCAGAGTCGGTTCTTGGACTAGCCCCTAGGGAGGGTCAGGGGACCGCGCGACAGCGGGGGACGGGCTCCCACGCCGGGCCCGGCCGGCCAGCGCCTCTGCCAGCGGGCGGTGCGGCAGCGCCACCGTGTGGCCGCGCGGCGTCAGAGCGCCGCCACTCCCGCGGCTTCTCCGCGCAGCGCCCAGCCCCGCCCGACACCTGCTGCGAGGCGAGGGCCTGTCGCCCGCACTCCTCCCTCGCCCCCGTTTTCCTGCCCATCCCCGCTCTCGGAACTGTTTGCACCCCCAGCTGCAGAGGGGACGGAGCAGGGGGTGGCAGCTCCCGGGGACGTGGTCAGAGGTCAGGGCTGGCAGCTGCTCGCACCTGCTTGGAGACCGGGCCTCCCCTCTGCTCCCGGGGCCCCCGCACCTGGAGGGGCTCCCGCGCAGCTTTCCCCTCTGTAAAATGGGGACGCAGGACGGCTCCTGCCACCTGCCTTGCCACACCTCCTTCCTGCCTGCAGCTTTCCCCTCTTGACTGCTCCAGATCTCATACCTGGCGGGAAAGAGGCAGAGGAGAGGTTCCCCTTGAGAGCTGGGGTTCATTCCCCGGCCCCCCGGGAGGATCCTGGGGGTTCCACTTGGGGATAGCCATCACGACTAACCCTTGCCTGGGTGCCAGTTGCTTCCAGATGCCCGAATCTGCCCTCCCTCGGGATGGCTAGTACCAGCGAGGGCTCTGAAAGCACCTGCAGGTCTAAGCAGAATCTGAATTCGCAGCAGTGTTTACAAAAGACGTCCTAAGTGGGATTGTCAGCCTCGTCGTCCCCACGAGGAAACCGAGGCACAGAGAAGTTAAATATTTTGCCTAGAGCCACAGAAAGAGCGAGCTGCAGAGCGGGATTCAAACCCATCCCTGCTGGCTGCTCTCTGCCGCTCGGCCGAGCCACTCAGAGCCTCTCCAGGGTTTTCCGGGGCCACAAAGAACAAAGGGGCGCCTTCGAGGAAATGCAGTCTGTGCAACTGTTCTGTCAAAGTCCTCGCTTTGTACAACCAGGAGATTTTGTTCACACCATTCAAGAGGGGAAAAAAATCAACCTTAAAAGTGAATTCTCCCTTGTGCCTTTTGCCGAGAATTCTCTATGGGAGGAAAATGTTCGTGCCTGGAAGTAATAATATGTTTCTATCCTACACAGAGACCAAAGCAAAGTCTCTATTATTCCCTCCCAAATGCCTCATTCTTTTTATTCTGCATGAGTTATACAGGGGCCTTGAGAAAAAAAAAAAAATGCCCACCCTCTTACAGCTTTTAAACCAACAGCAAATAAGCTAACATTTTTGTGTATTTATGTGCACTCTCCCATGGACAGTTAGGTTGGGTGGCAGATTATATTTTCCAAAAGTGGCCACCCCAATACATCCCGCCCCATGTGCTCATAAAGTATAACTGTGACACTTTTCTTGAACTCGGGCAGACCTGAGCTGGCTTCTCTGTGTCCCCTCTCCTTGAACCTGGGTGGACATTTTGTGACTGGCTGATTGTGGCAGAAGTGATGGTATGTGTCTTCCCAGGCCGGATCATAAAATTGCTGTGCTCCTGGAGCTTGCCGCCATGCTCTGGGGAAGCCAGTCCGCCACTCAGAGGCCACATGTAGACGCTCTTGCTGACAGCGCCAGCTGAGGTCCCCAGATGTGCGAGGGAGTGGGGGAGTCTTCAGATGATTCTAGCCCCTAGCTTTCCAGCCACCCCGGCTGATACCACAGGTACTGACCTTGCCAAGCTCTGCCCAAATTGAAGCTTCATGAACAGATTAAGAGATCATTGTTGTTTTAAGCTGCTAAATTCGGGAGGTTTCTTACACAGCGATAGATGACAAGAGCAGGTTCTCACACCTTTTTGCTACTATGAACTATTCTGCAGTGAACTCCTTGAGGCCTGTCACCTTATGCCTATACCTGAAGGTTTCCCCAGGGGGACATCTAGAAGCAGCATGGCTGGGCCAGAGTGTAAACCTCAAAGCAAATACTATGGAGCAGTTAAATGAATCAACTGTGTCTACATCTAACAGCATGGGGCCGTCTTGAAAACAATGTCAAGTGAAATATGCAAGTTGTAAAATGATGCAGTGTGGTATCATTTATGTAGATGTCTAGGACACTTAGAACAATGCTACTTTTTGTTCATGGAGCTATACATGTACTAACAGTGAAAGCATATAGGAGTGATACACATAAATGAGCTCTAGTAGTGCCTGTAATATTTTATTTCTAAAAAAACAACTGAAGGTCTTGAAGCAAATGCTATGTTGACATCTGTTAAATCTGGATGTGGGGATATACGGGTATTGTTATCATAAATTTTCCTTTACATTTCTTATATATGCTATGTGTTGATATTATATTATTTGTAATTTGTGAATCTTTCATTAATTTAAAAGTGTGGAAAAAAATCTCAACTCAAAATAAAATTGTAATTTGTCCCTTGTGATTTTCTGTTTTGTATGTTTGATCACAAAACTGATTGATTAAAGCAAGACCTTTGGCCTTGGATCGGCTTATAATTGTATTCAGATACCACACTCTTCCCACCACGTACCCTTCATCCCGACCACAGTCGAGGACTCTCTCTTGAAGAAACAGCCAGCGCTCCTTTAGCGTCCCTGCCTTTCCACGAGATAGTCCCTCTGCCTGGAATAGTAATCCCAGAGATTTGGTTTCAGGAATCATTGTAAAACCTCACGTCTCATTCAGTCCTCTCCAGCTCCTGTGACATAATAACAGCCGGCCACTTACTGGGTGCATTATATGCTAAGCGTAGCGTCAGATGCTTTGCACAGGTCTTCTTTTTAAAGTAGACTTGGTTATTGTCATCCGTTTTTGCAGGCTGTAAAATTTTGCTTATGCATTAGTCACTATCATTATTTTCCCAAAATCTTGGTGGCAGAGCAAAAGCCAAAGCCAAACCTGTTTAGAGTTCACACCTTTGGCCATTAGAGACCCCGTCCTGTGAGGAGGCTGTCCTTTTTATCCTGGAATTACAAAGAAGCCGATTCTGAGAGTGATTCCCTGCCTGCCCGCCTGATGAACTCTCAGCTCCTACCCGCACTGGGGGGTCACCCTGTCTGGGGAGCTCTCCTCTGGGGGGTCCCCCCCCAGCCGTCCACCCCGCTCCCCCATGGAGGGGAGTTTATATCCAGCCTTCCCCTCGCTCTTGCTCCGTGAGCTCCTCAAAGGCAGAGGCTGGCCTGTGCACATTTGTATTCCTAGCACCTAGAAGAGCCCCCGGTGCATGTGGGCACCTCGTCTTTCCAGAAATGAATATTGATCAGCACCTGCCTCGCTCGGTCCCTGAGCTACATACACGCCCATTAACTCTGCTGAGCATCTCACCTCACCTGTGTGCGTTGGACACAGTTTGTGCAAACTGGTTCACGGCCATCCCGGTTATTTCTCTAAAACAAAAAGAAATCCCTGCCCATCTTTACTGAAGAAACCCAGCCCGAAGGACTGCCGAACTTGAGAACTCGGATTCACAGACAGATCCCCGAAAACTACACAAGAGGGACAGGGCAAGAGCACGTGTGTCCGGGGCAGTGAGCCTGTGCCTGGGGCTCTGCTGCCATAGGCATAGATCCAACTTGGGAAAGGAAATGAACTGGGGCTTTGTTTGGTGAGCAGTGTGTTCTGGTTTCTATGTTCGTGATGACCCAAATCAGAATTTGCAGGGGGAAGTTCAAGGAAGAGGAAGGGATGTCTTAACTCAAAACCCTGACTCCCAGCAGTGCGGCTTCTCTGAGCGGCGGGTGGCATTTGCCATCTCCTGGGGGCCTGCGTGGCAATGCCATTTAATGATGCCATCATGACGTGCTTGTCAATATCTCTTTTCAAACTGCATCGGGGAGTGGCAGGCAATCCTGTGTGGAATGATCTGCATTGTGACATGAGATGCCGACAAGTCTCTTTAATCAGCTTTGCTTTTCTCATGAAGTTTTTTGTTTGTTTTTTAACATATCTTTATTGATTTCAAAGGGAGGGAAGGAGGGGGAGAGAGAGAGAGATAGAAACATCAATGATGAGAGAGTTATTGATTGGCTGCCTAGCCTGCAACCCGGACATGTGCCCTGACCGGGAATCGAACCCCGATCTCCTGGATCCTAGGTCGATGCTCACCTGCTGAGCCATGCCCAGCCAGGCTCTCATGAAGTTTTGAAAGAACACTGGCATGGCGCTGCTTCTTCTCCTTGAACACCACATTCAATTCATGCGTTTAAACCCTTCTGGGATGATGCACGTAGGAAGTGGGAAGCCACACAAGGACAGCGGAAACCAGTGACTAGGGTGACCCCGGGCTCTGGGGCTCTGTGTCTCGTCTGATCTAAGTAGGGGCCATCCTCTCGTCTGTCGCTCAGCATCTTCCACGCACCTGGGAATGTGATGGGAGACAGGCCGACTTTCACATCTGACAGTTTTGCTAAAAGGCAGAGATTAACTAGTAAGCTGTGCTGATCAAGTCTGTGCTACGTGACAAACATTTTACCTGGCCCTGTGAAAGGTTCCAGGGAAATTCAAGGTCGGTCTCTGCCCTCAGAGAGAGGACTGCCCGACTGCGCAAGCAAAATAGAAACCTATGGAAAACTTACCGAACAGTTGAGTTCAGAGCATGTCTTATGCCCGTGTTCAATGCCATGAGTGGAAATGAGGGCTTGGTCAAGATGGAAGAAAAAAGCAATTTCTCGCTTTAACCTCATGTTCCCTTTTATAGGACAAAGGAAGACTCTGATCTGATTGTCATAAAACTCTGCTCTTGCTCTTCCAGGCCCGATCAGCCACAGAGACAGGAACAAGCCCTTGAACCTCATTTAAGCCACTAAAGGACAGTTCAAACAGGGCCCAAGGGGAGGCCCAGCTAGAGTTAAAGATACAATGAGAAAGCGTTCCTCATCTCCTCTCAGATGTCTCAAAGTCAGCAGCTAGGCAGAACTTGGGTGCTCCTTGCTTGGACCTGGTGCTAAAAGGGAAGTGGTCCAAAGGGCCTTCTCCCAAAGAAAACACAGGAGAGACCATTAGGAAACTATGCTATTATGTCTATAGAAAAAGCATTTGATAAAATCCAACACCCTTTCATGATAAAAATGCTCAAAAATCTAGGAACAGAAGGGCACTTCCTCAACCTGATAAAGGACATCTATAAAAAGCCCACAGCTAACATCATTCATAACAGTGAAAGACTGACTGCTTTCCCCTTAAGATCAGGAACAAAAGAAGAAAGCCCACTCTCACCACTGCTACTCAACGTCGCTGGAGTGCTGGAGGGTCTAGTGAGGGAAATTAGGTAAGAAAAACAATAAAAGTCATCCAGACTGGAAAGGAAGACGATGCATATGACACAATCTTATATACAGAAAATCCTAAGGAATCCACTAAAAAACTATTAGAACTAATAAATAAGTTCAGCAAAGTTGCACAATACAAGGTCAGCATACAAAAATCAATTGTATTTCTATATACTAGCAATGAACAATCTGAAAATAAAATTGAGAAAACAAATCCATTTACAATAGCATCAAAAGAATAAAGTACTTAGGAACAAATTTAACAAAAGAACGACAAAACTTATATTCTTAAAGAAAACAAGAAAACCCTTGAAAGAAATTTTAAAAGACCTAAGTAAATGGAAAGACATCCCAGGTTCATGGGTGGGAAAACTTAATACTGTTAAGATGGCAATGGTCTCTAAATTGATGTATAGATTCAACACAATCACTATCACAATCCTTTCTGTCTTTTTTGCAAATTTTGACAAGATGACCCTAAATTTTATATGGAAAAGCAAGAGACCTAAAATAACCAAAACAATTTTTTGGGGGAAAAAAAAAAAAAGCTGGAAGACTCACATTTCATGATTTCAAAACTTACTACAAAGCTACAGTCATCAAGACAGTGTGGTACTGGCATGAGGCAAGACATAGAGATCAGTGGAATAGAGTTGAGCGTCTAAAAATAAATCCTTACATGTGTGGTCAATTGATTTTCAAGGAGAGCACCAAGACATTTCATTGGGAAAAAATAGCCTTTACAAAATGGCAGTGGGACAGCTGGAGAATGAATCTGAACATATACCTCACACCATATACCAAAAATTAACCCCAAATGCATCATAGGCCTAAGTGTAAGCACTAAAACTATAAAACTCTTAGAAAAACACATCGGAGTAAATTGTTGTGACCCTGGGTTGAGGAATGGCTTCTTAGGTAGGGTACAAAAAGCACAAGTGACAGACAGAAAAAGGCGTAAATTGGACCTCACCAAAATTTACAACTTTTTTTTCTTCTTCATCAAAAAACATCATCAAGAAAGTGAAAAGGGCCCTGCCAGCGTGGCTCAGCAGCTGAGCATCGACCTAGGATCCAGATCGCGGTTCGACTCCCGGTCAGGGCACACGCCCGGTTGCGGGCTCCATTCCCGGTGGGGGCGTGCAGGAGGCAGCCGATCAATGACTCTCTCATCATTGATGTTTTCTCTCCCTCTCCCTTCCTCTCTTTGAAATCAATAAAGATATTTTATTTTTTTTAAAAAAGGAAAGAAAGTGAAAAGACAGTCCACAGAATGGGAGAAAATTTTTGCAATCATATATCTGGTAATGGATATATATAAAGAACTCTTACAACTCAATAATAAGACAAATAACCCAATTTTAAAATGGACAAAGGATCTGAATAGACATTTCTCCAAAGAAGTTATACAAATGGCCAATAAGCAAAGGTGTTTACCATCATTAGTCATCAAGGTAATGCAAATCAAAACTGCAGTGAGAGAGCATTTCACAACCATTGGGCTGGCTATAATAAAAAGACAGAAAATAATGAGTGTTGACAAGATGTGGAGAAACTGAAACCCTCAGACATGGCTGGTGGAAATATAAAATGGCATAGCCCTTTTGGAAAACAACCTCACAGTTCCTCAAAAAGCTAAAGGTAGAGTTACCATATGACCCAACAATGCCACTCCTACCTCTATACCCATGACAAATAAAAACATATGTCCACCCAAAATACTTGGATGTTTATAGCAATATTATTTATATAAAAGCCAACTGATGAATACATAAATAAAATGTGGTATATTCATACAATGGAATATTATTGGACAATAAAAAAGAATGAAGTACTGATACATGCTACCACGTGGATGAACCTTGAAAACATCATGCTAAGTGGGAAAAAAAAAAGCCAGTTATAAAAGACCAATTGTATGACTTCATTTATATGAAATGTTTAGAACAGACAAATTTATAGAGTCAGAAAGACTGGGGGGTGATAGCTAAAGAGTACAGGTGTTCTTTGGGGGGGTGACAAAATTGCTTGTTGTGATGGTCGCATAACTCTGCAAAGATGCTAAAAGCCATTGCCACGAGAGGTAGGGGAGCTGCTGTCCATCCTCACCTCTGTTTTCTGACCCCCTCAATTGGTCAAAGCAATTCCTCTGTGGCCCCAGGCCTGTACCCCTCACCCAGAAGAACAAAACCTTGCTGCTTATTGGCCCCACTCTTGGGAAGGTGGCTTAAGCTAACACCTGTTGCAAGCAGCATATTAAGACATTTCCTTTAACCACCCACAGATCTCACAGAGAAGATACAGACAAATAACCTCCTTCGTCTCCCTGCATTACCAATTGTGTTTAGTACTCCTTATAGACTCCCTTTCAGACCTCATGTGTATGTACGTTAACATGGGATTTTTGCCCAATTCCCTGCCACAGAGCAATAAGGAGAGTGGGAGGAGCCCAATTCAATATAAATTTGGGGCAGCAAGGCTATCGGTCTGTGGAAGCAGGGAGGGCTCTTTCAGTTGGGGTTGTCTTGGTCTCTAGGGTGAAGAAAGCAATCAGTGTTCGTGGGGATTTCTGTGACCTGGCTGGAAGGAGGTGTGGGTTGAGAGGAATCAGATCTGAAATTTGATACATGCATTCAAAGGTTCAGGTCTGGCTGTGGGGGCTCCCTGAGGAAGGGGAAGGAAGTAAATTGCTGAGCAGATAAACTCCAGCTCAAGCAAAGTCCTCTGGGGCAGATGACTTGAGGAAGGTGTCTATGGTTTGCAAATAGATGGGGCTGCTCATTTAAAGTCCACCTTGGCCATTTTTATTTTTATTTATTTTTCACCTTGGCCATTTTAGATGTCAAGAACACCCCCCCACACACACCCAGTCTCCTGGTTCTGGCTCACCCGTTCCTGTTCTGGGCCACACAGGTGAGTTTACTGCCTCAGCCACCTGTTAGAATAACCCCAGGCTCCTCCAAATCCCCTCCCCAGGGAAGTGGATCAGGCCATGCAACAGGATGACAGTCTAATTTTCAAAACCATCAGAAACTTCTTCTGTGTCTTTAATCCACCTCGACAATCAGTGGTTTGTCACTTCGAGGCCTTTAATTGGCTATGTGATTGACAGAGTGTGGGGGCCTTTTATTTTAAGAATTGAGGAGAGCCTGTGCCTTCAAAATTAGCTCTGATGCCAGAGACCTAGTTTGCACCCAACCTGGGCTAGAATTTGATATTTGCAGTCACTCTGATTCCAGGTAACTGGCAAGGATGACAGGGAGAGAAAACCAAGCAACTTCCTGTGTTTATTATTTACTTTTCATCAAAGGTTTCCTCAGCCGTGGGGTGACCTGACATTCCCTTTCAATAGCATTGTGGAAAAGACTGCTATGCTCTGACTATTTGTGTCCCCTCAACATTCATGTTTTGGTTGCAAGTGACAGAAATCCAACTGTTATTTTGTTATTTATGTAACTTGGAAGCCCAAGAGTTGAGCTGCTTGAAGTCATAGCTGGATTTGGCTGCTTCACCAGCATGGACAGGACTCTGTCATTCTCTTTCCAACTTTCAGTACCGCCTTCCTTCTGGGAGCTTCTTCTCACGGGGTGGGAAAGATGGTCCCTGCCAGTGCTGGCCTTACCTGACCCTAAAGGTCCACTGTCCCAGAGAAGGGCACACCTTTCTCTCAGGGCTCCTATTAGCATAGCATTCAGAGAAGGTTCTGGATGGTCCTGCCTGGATCATGCCCTTTTTCTTGGGTCAATCACTGGATGCAAGAGAACAGAGTTCTATGATTGACCAGGAACTGGTCATGTGAGCAAGAGGAGGCCGGTCCATCAGGACCATGTGCAATAGGGGAACCAGCTTTCCCATTGACAGAGGGGTTCAGCCAGAGCAAGAAAACAAAAATCCTCCACAGACATTAACATTGAAACTATTTCAAATAGAATCGTCCTGGGAGGCCCCTTGTCTCCACTTTTCCCTCTCTCCGTCTGACAGCGTAGCCTGTTATAACCACTGTGAAAAGCTAGTTCAGCTTCTCCATTTTCAGGGTTTGGCGCTGGCAAAGGGGACAGATTGCTCTGATCAGAAGAGCTTCTTGCCTCCACCGGAGGACGGCAATGGCTGGGGGCTCCTTGGACAGGATGATAAACGCAAGGAGGAGGCGGCGGCCCCACTGACCCGCCCCTCATCTACCTGCCACTGCTGCCAGGCCTGCCTCCCCCGTGCTTTGTGGTCCTTGGCAGTCTGTCTGTCTGGCACTGGCCCAGCCTCAGCTACAATGTCTAATCTAAGACTCTGATATCTTGGCTGTTCTCTCCTATCTGGCCTTTTGTAAGCTCCAAAGAGAACCTTTCCTCATTTGGGCTTCCCCTCTATCCCTGTCTGGGTATTTAATGGGCTCTAAAGTAGAAGAGGGAGGAAAAAACCTTCAGAAGCTTGTTTTCAAGCACAATCGGCCCTTATTTAATCACAGGCTGCTGCAGTTATCAAAACTTCAAAGAACATTTCGTCCCTGGTCACTGAAAGCCTCTTATGTGTGTCTTACAGTTTCTGATAGAAAGACCATTGGAAATTATCTGGTCCATTTCCCCACTTCAGGCTGAAGTCCCTGCTAGAGCACCAAGAGGTCATTGAACTTTCAGCTTAAATACCTTACAGGATGGGCAGCTCTTCTTCGGTCTGCTGGTTCTGCGGCTAAACATCTCCAGTGTCACAATGTTCTTCTTTATTTGGAGGACACATCCACTCATTTTGCCTTAGTCTGGCAAACAGATGTCTCACCTTCTTCTATAACCATTTAAATATTGGAAGGCTGATTTTATGTTCCCTTTCCTCTCTATCTTAGCTGATATTTGTTGAACACTTACTTTGTCTAGTGCTGTGCTAACTGCTTGAGATGTATATGCATATGCTCACTATCCTTGAAACAACCTATGCCAGAGGTGGCATTATTGTGCCCATTTTATAAGTGAGGAAACTGAGGCACAGGGAGTCACCAGGACTTGTCAGATTGGTCTGATGCCGGAGCTCATCCTTCTAACCCCAGGTGTTTCCCAACTTTTTAAAAAGAAAATAAATGACATAAATTCAATATACTGAGTAATCTGCTATCATTCATGATGTTTTTTTAAATCTCCAGAAGGGCTTGGGGAAGAGGGCAAGCTTTATTTACAAGCAGTGGGGAGGAGGTGTGCAGACCCAACCCAGAGGGGAGAAGGGAGCAAAAGCCCAATCGGACCCTCCTGGCACCTGGGACTCTACTACTTGGGGCAAAGCTGAATTGCTAGGGCCCAGGAAGAAGTCATTGTAATACAATGATCGTAGAGGCTCAGGAGACTTGGATTTTATTCTGGGCCACACTAGGCTACCACAGCTCAATTTCACCATCTGAGAAATGGGGATCCCTTTCTGTTCTTTTCACATTCTAGAAAAGTTATAAACACTTGATCGGCTAATGCAAGATGGGTTTTGAAGCCCTTGGGAGAAAAAAGTGGTAATAGAAAAATCCAACTTTACTTTTAGAGGACCAGTCCACACAAGCCCGTGTCTGACAGCCACGGAGATTTCTTCTAGGGCCTGCAAAGAGCCAGCCAGAAACCTGTGGTGTGATGAGTGCATTTTAGGATGCAGACTGTAAGCTGTTCATCTCCCATGAGGCAGTGATGGTGATGAGCTGAAGGATCATTTTGTCTAATGAAAACACCCCCTTCTTTCCATATTTGTGTAAATAAATGTGTCTTGCTCTTAATGGCTTCTTTGAGGATTCTCTGAGAGTCAATTTGAGGACAGTTTGTGACTTAATCTACGTGGCTGGAACAGTTAATGTCTAGGCTCATTACTCTATTTGTTCTCTCCCCTCCCACTGGGCAAATTTAGCTTGCCTTAACCTAACCGCTCAGCACAGTGTGCACGGAGATTGATCTTTCCCAAGCATTCCTTTCATCCTGGTCTTCCAATGGCTTTTCACCTGCAGGATAGATTGTAACCTTCTCAACGGCTCAGCTCTACAGTCTCTCCCCATCCTGCCTTTCCCATAGCATCTCCTGCTTTGTTCCCTCCCATACGAACATTTTATTTCAGGCAATTTTGTCTTATCAACTATTCATAGTTGTGCATCCATCACCACAATCAATTTTAGAACGTTTCATTATCCCCAAAAGAAACCCCACAGACCCTTTATCCATCCCCCTGACTAATCCCTCCACCCCTTCCAACCCTAGGCAAACACTAATCTGCTTTTTGTCTCTATAGATTTGCCCGTTCTGGACATGTGATGCAAATGAAGTCATATAACATGAGGTCCTTTGTGACTGGCTTCTTTCACTTAACATGATCTTCTCAAAGTTCATCTATGTTGTGGAATGTGTCAGCACTTCATTCCTTGCCATTGTCCAATAGTATTCCATTTGTATGGATATGCCTCATTTGTTTATGAATTCATCAGTTGATGGACATTTGGGCTATTTCCGCTTTTGGGGTATTATGAATAATGCTGCTATGAACACTCCTGCACAAGTTTTTGTGTGCCCGTATGTTTTCCTTCCTCTTGAGTATATTTTTAAGAGTGAAATTGCTAGGTCATAGTAACTTTATGCTTAACTTTTTGAGAAATTGTCACATCATTTTCTAGAGGAGCTACACCATTTTACATTCCTACCAGCAGTGTATGAGGGTTCTAATTTTTTCACATTCCTTGCCAACACTTGTTATTATCTTTCCTTTTTTTTATAGCCACCCTAGTGGATGTGAAAGAGCGTCTCATTGTGGTTTTGACTTTCATTTCCCTGCTGACTAATGATGTTGAACATCTTTGCTTACTGATTGTATATTTTCCTTGGAGAAATGTCTAGTTACATCTTCTGATCATTTTTAATTGAGTTATTTGTCTTTTTAGTGTTGAGTTGCAACTATTCTTTATATATTCTAGGTACAAGTATCATCAGATATATGATTTACATATATTTTGTCCTACCTTGTGAGTTTGCACTTTCTTGATGTTTGTCCTTTGAAACACAAAAGTTTTTTATTTTGATGAAATCCAACTGATCCATTTTTCTTTTTGTTGTGTGTTTTTGATGCCATATCTAAGAAACCATTGTCTAATCCAAGGTCACAAATATGCATGCCTATGTTTTCATTTAAGAGTTTTTTTAGGGCCCATCCAGCATGGCTCAGTTGTTGAGCATCGACCTATGATCCAGGAAATCAAGATTCGATTCTCGGTCAGGGCACTTGCCCAGGTTGTGAGCTCAATCCCCTGTGGGGGTGTGCAGGAGGTAGCCGATCAATGACTCTCTCATCATTGATGCTTCTATCTCTCTCTTTCCCTTCCTCTCTCTGAAATATATAAAGACATATTTTAAAAAAAAAAAAAGTTTTTTCAGTTTAGCTCTTACATGTAGGTCTAGTTCCTTTTTGTATAAGGTGAAATATGGGTCCAACTTCATTCTTTTGCTTGTGGATGTATAGTTGTTCCAGCACTATTTTTTGAAAAGATTATCATTTACCCAATAAATTATCTTGACACCTTTGTCAAGCCACTAGCCATTTTGGCCTTAGTACTTCTCTTAGTTATTCTCCCTACCATACAATAGTACGACCCTGACGTGGGCTTATTGGATCGTGAAAGGGTGCCGATTCATGTATTTATTGGATATTTGCATATCTTTCTTGGAAAATGTTTATTCAAGTCCTTTGCCCATTTTTAAAATAGGGTTGTTTGTTTTTGCTCATGTTGAGTTGTAGAATTTCTTTATGTATTCTGGATATTATCCCCTTATGAAATACATGATTTGCAAATATTTTCTCCCATTCAGTGGGCTGACTTTTCATTGTGTCTTTTGATGCACAGAGTTTAAAATTTTGATGCAGTCCAGTTTACCTGGTTTTTCTTTTGTTGTCTCTCCTTTCAGTGTCATAGTCAAGAAAACATTGCTAAAGAGCTGTATTATCTTTTCAAAGACCTTCAAATTCCCAAATGTTGTTCTAGTCTCTCTGGGGTCTGAACCTCTGCTTGAGATTTTTGGTTTCCTTATTTCCATGTTTATCCTGTTAATAAATCATCAACTTCGAAGGTGACCTAACTATATGCCTCTACTCTTTGAGAATAAAAGATGCGACCAAAACATCTTTCATCTATCAAATAGAGATGTTATTTTGTGTTATGAGGCAGTGTTTTTCAATCCCTTAATTGAAGCATCTAAATACACACTGGAAGAACATATATGATCAAATGAGCACCGGAAGTGCTAGGAAGTCTACCTCCTGTAGGTCCAAAATGCACAGCAGCATATTAAGGTTTCCTTCAAGGGCTAGAGTCAGAAGTTACACTTGTCACCCCCATTCACATTCCATTGGGTAAACCTTGGTCCTTTGGACATGCTTGACTGCAAAGGAGTCTGGGAAATTAGTTTTTAGCTGGGTAATCATGTTTCCACATAAGACATTCTATCATCATAGAAGGGGGAAATGTGTGAATAGCAATCTCTGCCATATTCTTTACCACCACCCTACTCCCAACCCTCCACCCTGTCCAGTTTCCTCATTTGTAAAACACGTGCCTCACTGTGCTACAATCAAAGGAGATGAGTTACTTGGAAGTATCTCGCAAGCTCCAAAGTTCTATCCATACATAAGCCACTAATCATAAATGAGTAAAGAGTAGCAACCAAGGGCCTTGGAATCACAGAACAAGGGAGACTCAATCTAGCTGAAATGATAGAGGAGTTTATGGAGCAGGTAGGCTTTAAGATGGGTGCTGAAATATTATTGGCACTTATTAAGGAGGGAAATAAAGTCAGGGGAGCATGGAAAGTGTCCCAGGTGAAGGAGAAGGAAGGTCAAAGGTAATAAGGTGGGGGTTTACATGCATGTTTGAGACTTTATGTGGCATACAGTTAGGGGAAGTACAGAGGCAAGAGGAGGCTGGACCAGAGCAGGCATGCACAGGAGCTGGGAGGGCGTTAGGTGGGAAGTGGGAAGCCAGAGTTAGTGTCTGAGTCGGGGAAGGACATGATCTTCTCCACGGCGGTGCTTGTGGTCTGGCGGAACATGGCCTTGGAAATCTGGAGGCTCTTATGAGAGTCCCGATAAGATGGTCAAAGGCCTGAACTAGAGCTGTGAGAATGGAATGGAAGGGATGGACTTGGGAACTGTTTTCCAGGTAGAATCACCGGACTCAGCAGCAGATTGGACAGAGGGGGTTTTGCCCAGGTACCGTTGACCAGAAGGAAGACCCAGGAAAGAAGGGCAAGTCCTGGGTTGGTCTGAGCACTGCCCAGCTATGGGAAATTTGAGATCTGCTTGTAAGATGGATGACAAAGAACTAAAGAACTTACCAGAATGATAAAGATGCTTCATCAACAGCACCGTTGCCCCTTAGAGTATGAGCTAATGTCTGACAGCTCAGACAGAGTGATTAAAATTCAGTCTTGGGGAATAAGTTCCTTCCCTTCTGCAGCCTGAGCTTTTGTCCCTCACTCTTTATGCCCAAGTGAGGCTGGGCTGTGTCATTGCTTGCTATGTAGAGGACAGTGACAAGCCCTGCAGGGCTAGGGGTGCATCTCCGCAGAGGCTGGGGAAACAGTTGGCCATTTCTTTACCTTTCCTCCCAAATTCTCTCCTTTGGTTTGAAGACATCCAGACTTTGATCCTCAGTCCGGCTGTGAGAAAACCTTTCCAATTTTTGTTCATCGCGGCAGGTTAAAAATATCATCGTGAGCTGAATTGCAGATCAAAAATGTAAACAGGGCAGGAGGATTTTGAGTTTTTTTCCCTTTCAAATTTTTCCATCATCGCCATAAAATTGATTATGCAAAAAAAGTGCAAACTGTTTTTGTTTAAACATCACCTTGAGAGTTCTCCTGGGCATTGGAAGGTCCCAGATGGACGTGGAGACTGGAGATCCCTCCCCAGCCATGCATGGTAATCAGCTCTATCGTTTCACCATGCCAAACTCACAGTGGCTGTCACTTAATTCTGGCTAATTCATCTCATCTTGTAGATTTGACCTTGAACATCCTGAGCTGAGAGGCAAAATTTACTAACCACTCCTACTATTATGATGATGATTTCCCTGATATATCTGGACATCCATGTGGTATTCAAGGCTAACAACAGTGTTACATTCATTGTCCAACAAATAAAAGTAATTAAAATATAACTAAAATCCTCTATTTCCTTCTCTAGAGAGCATCAAAGATCAAGCTCAATTATGATCTATCACAATATTCCCATGTGGCTTTTCTATTGCTCTCTCCCCAGCATCTCTTTCCATCCCCTTATTATGAAATCCACATGGCTTCTCTCTTAACATGAAAAGTACGTTCTTTTTAAGAAGGCGGTGAGTGAATTCAGGGGTTAATAGGTCGGTAGAGGAGAAGAAATCTGGACACAATCATGCTTTAATATTTTTCCTGCCATTTATATATCACACAATTCATTATTTATATTATTAACTTAAAATGAATAGTAATAGCTAACATTTATAGTACTTTGTCGTTTCCAAAATGCTTCTCTATCCATAAGTCCTCTGATGCTCACAACAAGGAAAGCATGAGCGCTATCACCCCTGTTTCACAGATGAGGAAACTGGGGCCAGGAAAAGTGGAATGAATTTTCCCAAGTCATGAAGCCGGCAATCAGAGAACCATGATTCCAGTCCAGGTTCCATGGTTCTGAGAGCCTCTGTGACACAGCCAAGGGTCCTCCTTGTCCCCCCCACTGGACCAGCCTTCAGAAGCTCTCCTTCATAGGGGACCTGGGAGTTCTGTCCATCTTCTGGCTGTGCTGCAGGGCTGGGACGGGGCAAGGCAGCGAGGTGCCCACGACACATAACTGAAGGAGGTGCTTGCTCGCTCTCAGAATTGTGCACAGTCCTAACCTTTGCACCCTTGACCTCTCACTTGCTTCACCGTAGTGCCACCACTGTTGGGCTTATCCAGGAAGAAGGGACAAACCCCCAACCCTGCCACCCTCCTTTCCACAACACGCACAGCCTGCCTTTTAAAACAGAGAGAGAGGAGAGCAGCGCCTCATCACCTCCACAACCAGACGGGAGGCTTCGGTCACAGTCGGGCTTTCACAGCTGCAGGACGCTGAGGAAGGGAAAGCAGGCAAGGCTGGCTTAACTGAACATAGAATAGATGTTTGTTGTGCCATTAAAAATATTTAGCATGGTGTGGGAGCTCACTGGTGGCTCTGATTATTATTATTATATTTTTTTTGGTCTCTGCGCTTTGCAAAGGTAAATGATTCCTGGTCCTAATCTCCCTGCGGCAGGCGACAGATTTCAGGCTCAGTGTTCAAAAACGGAGACAGACTGTGGCCACACTAGTGTTTTAAAAAGAAAATTATGGCCCCTCCCCTCCCCCCCGCCCATTTTCCTTCTTTCTCTTTGGCATGTGAAAGGTGACAGGATGAGGTAGCCACTGTGGCCCCAGCCAGTGTTCCTCTCCTCTTCTGATGGTAGAGAAATGCCACCGTGGGCAAGAACAAGGTCCCCAGTGTAGGAGTCCCTCTGACTTGGGGTGAGAGGTGAGTTTTAAGCTCTCAATCCCAAGGGGTGAGGGCTGTGCCCCAGGCCAGGCAACAGACCTATTACCTGCAAATATATTACATGATGCAGTGGGAAAGGCCTGGGTTCTAGGCTGATCCTGCCAATATTGGGTAATCTGAAGCAAGTCTCCGGGCCTCCATTACCCCAGTGGTAAAAAACAAGTCTTGGTTTGGAGCAGAGATGGCCAGTAGACATTGTCAATAGCTCGGGACTTCTTCTGGGCAGCCACTATTAATCAATTAGAGTTGCATGGACATTGACAGCACAGTGTGCTGGTAAAAGTTTAACAACTGGCTTTCTGTGGGGAAAAAGGCCTGGTTTGTCATGTTTGCCAATTTCTATAGTGTAAATACACCCCCGATGGCTGATTTCAAGCTTCCATGGTGAAGTCACTGAGCACACTCTTGGGGAGAGATGTGTGTTATGGGCTCTCACCACCTCCAGCTCACCATTGCTTCTTGGCCTTTTTCCACCTGGCTTAGATGAGCCCCAAAGTAGTGTTCATTTCCAATAGCCTATAATTCTGAATCAAACTTGGGCCTGTAACATCTCTTGAAAATTTGCACTCCCTAAAGTCATTGCCTTTTGAGTCCCCCCAGCCCCGCCCCACCCCAAAGCAGATTTGTGTGAGGCCTTTGTTGAGGAAGCGAGAGTGTGAGAGTCCAGGCAGGAGAAGCGGGAGGAAGGAAGAAGCAAAGGTCGTGTTAAAGGCGACTGGCTGCCCCATCCCATTGGACTGCCTGAGAAATCACAGGAAACACATCTGGAACTAGCTGGAAGGAGAAAAGAGGATGCCTATATCCATTTGCCTCCCCCACCATGGGTCAGAGGTTGGGTCATGGACTTGAACTCTCCTGTGATTCCAGACTGTGCTTGCGAAGACCCAAGACCAACAGGAAAGCCATAGGGCAGGAAATGAGAGGCACAGTCTTGGGTGACAGGTTGTGAGGTGGCCCCTGTACAAAGCTGGCTGGAGACTGTGAAGAGCTAGTCATCCCAGTGGTGGCTGGAATGAGATGGGTGAGCATGAGGGATCTGAGGCAGAGTGCCTAAAAGGTGTCTGCTGTGCCTAAAAGGTGTCTGCAACACCCCCATGGAAAGATCTGCAGTGGCTCCTTAGCTGCTTTAACTTGTCCCTGGCACTCTGACCTTTGTGACAGTGCTTTTTCTTTCCAGCCAGGATTCAAATGTTAACTCTGCTGTTAACCAGCTCCATGACCTTAGGAAAATCACTTAATCTCTCTTTGCTTCCATTTTCCCATCTGTAAATTCCATTTTCTCACCTGTAAATTCGACATTAAAATAGCACCTAGCCCGGCCGGGCATGGCTCAGCGGTTGAGCGTCAACCTAGGATCCTGGCGATCGGGGTTCGATTCCCGGCCAGGGCACATGCCCGAGTTGCGGGCTCAATCAATGATGTTTCTCTCTCTTTCTCTCCCTCTCCTTTCCTCTCTCTGAAATCAATAAAGATATATTTTAAAAAAATAAAAATAAATAAAATAAAATAGCACCTAACCCAATGGACTGTTGGGAGGATTACCTGAGTTACTACCAGTAAAGTACCTAACACAGTTCTTGACATAGTAAGTGCTCAATTAAAGTTAGCTTTTATTAGTGTTTCACATTTTTTAGGAAATCTGTGTAAGATCTATAAGTCAGTACCTATAGCAGACTGTATTTTCCGAAAATGGTCATCACAGTATTTCTGGCCCCATGCTTTTCAGACCATGCCACTCTACCCACTGAGTGATAGAGTCTATGTCCCTTTCTTTGAATCTGGGCAGGGACTCGCGACTGTTCTAACAGAGTATGGCAGAAATGATGGCGTATGAATTCTGAGCTAGGTCATAAAAAGTATACAACTTTTGCCCCTTCCCTCCCTCCCTGTCTCTCTCTTTCTCTCTCTTCCTATCAATAATTGCCCTGGCAATCCAGCCACCATGTTGTGAGGAAGCCCCAGCCACTTGCAGAAGCCATATATAGGTGTTCTAACCAGTTGTTCAGCTGAGGTCTCTACCGGCAGCTAGCACCAACCTCCAGCCATGTGAGTAGACAAGCCCCCAGGGGATTCTAGCTGCCATCTTTGGAGTTTTCCAGCCAAGGCTTCAGACATCATGGATTGGGGACAAACTATTCCTCTGTGCCCTACTGGAATTCCTGACCTCACTGCCCACCCCCCCAAATGAGAGATAATAAATATTGTTGTTTTAAACCATTAATTTTTAGAGTAATTAACTAAGCAACACATGACTACTAACCCATCACACTTTCATCCTACTCCCACTTTAGTCTTTGTTTTCCAGATTTAAGAGTCCTCACTTGTGAAATCTGTCTTCATTTGGGTTAGTACCCCCTGGAGTTCCTGTGTCACATGTCTTGACTTGTGGGGCAACCGTAGTTTTAGCAGAATCCTGAGGGCTACTGCAGGGTACATGTGGCCTGTGGGAGCACCCCCATGTTTGTGGCAGAAGCATGGAGTGGGTGGGGGTCTTGGAAAGGAGAAAGAGACGAAATGAAGGAAAACGGAGATAGAAAGAGAGAAAGAGGGGGCAGATCATGGAGGACAGGGGCATATGGCTGAGGAAGCCGATGGTCCACACCAGGAAGCCTCCGATTGCCCAGTCATCTTGCTGACTCACTTCCAGGAGGCCCTGAATGACCCTCTCTCGGCAGGAACCTGATGAGTCATACACACAGCCAGACAGGGTGTCTGCCTTTCGGCAAGGCTGGGGATGCCAGCTGGCACTGTTTTTCTAACTGGCTAAGCCACTTTCTGTCAGGGCCTGGGCTCAGCCCTGGGAATATGAGGTGCTCCGAGACCCTGCCCTCAAGGAGTCAGAGTTCATTTGTCTCTACTCAGTGTTTCCTTCGAGGAGACCACAGTTAAAATGCAGGTGGAAGTTCTGAAATACTAAGGGAGAGGGGCTTAAGGAGAAGAAAGCTGACTATGGATTTATTTAAAACAAAAATTCTGGTTTTTATTTTGAAAGCACTTGGCTGATGTTAATTAACCATCTGGGATTGATTTGACGGTTGACGTTAGAGACTTTGGTAAATAAAATGAAAACAAATATTTCCAAATTGAGTATCTTTTAAGTCTGATGGTTGGTCTTTAGTTAGATACTTTTGAAGGGACAGAAACCACTCAAACTGGTTTGAGTAAAGAGGAATTTATTGGGCAACGTAATTGAGGAGTCCAGCTCTGGATTCAGACACAGAGAGATTTCAGACTCACACACATTCATTGAGACTTGGTTTTTTCCATCCAATATGTTGACTTTACCTGCATCTTCCCCAAGATGGCTCTAACCTCTCCAAGCTCTTCCCTCATGGTGGCAAGGTGGCTGCACAGCTCCAGCCCTTCATTCTCTCAGAGTCACCCTCCTCCAGCCCAGCATGCCCAACAGAAGTCTAGGGTTGAGTCATGTGCCCAACTTTGAAACCTTCTCTGTGGCCGAGGTAGGAATGATTGACTGGCTCCGGCCTGCATCATGTGCCCAACCATGGAGATGGGGAGACCCAACCAAACCACACAGACTTAGAGATCAGGAAGCTTGGATCTCCACACGGAAACTGCGGACTTTTATTTGAGAGAAGGGAATGGGTGCTGGGGAATAAAATTAAGTGGCCCCACAATGGCCCAGAGACAATGAGGCTGTGAGACACCTCAGGGGTGGAAGGCAGCTCAACACATGAGGGGAGTCAGGCCAACATGGTTTTGGAGTCAAATTCAAATTGGCCTCTACTACTGTGCAGAGAGGCTATTGGTCACCAAATATATATATTCTCCTTTCCATTGTAGAGTGTTTCTGACAGTCATGGAGGTGTATTACTCATATCTTTTAAAAAAATAACTGTCAGTTAGCTACAAGGAGCACAATTAGCTCTGGAGCTGAAGCCGTGCTTTTCCAAAGTGTCTCCCAGTCAATGAGCTGGGGAAGGAGATAGTAGAGCTGGCCATGGCTGCCCAGTCCAGGACTCCTCTGTTGGGCAATCTTTGTTCTGGATCGCCCTGTCAAGTTGGCTGAGACTTTGTCAGATCTGCTTTGTAGTCTGAGGCTTGATCCCTAAATCACTGTGTGAAAGGCCTCCCACTGACCAGGAACAGCCACACTGGCCTGTCAGGTAAGCAAAAAAGTATCTTAGGTAGTATCTTTCTGCATTGCAGGCACAGTTCCTTATAATTCTTACTCTGGTAATTATATAGCTTAAAAGTAAAAGTATTAGAAGTGGTTTTAAAAAAGGAACCTGGCTGTTGTCTTAGTTTGGGCTGCTCTCACAGAATACTGTAGACTGGGTGTTTGCATAAACAGCAGAAATTTATTTCTCACAGTTCTGGAGCCTAGAAGTCCGAGATCAAGGTGCTGGCAGGTTCGGAGTCTGATGAGGGCCTTCTACCTAGTTCATATGGCTGTCTTCAAGTTGCGTCCTCACATGAGCAGGGGGCAAAGAAGCTCTCTGGGGTCTCTTTTATAAGGGCACTAATCCCACTTATGAGGGCTTCACCTTCATGACCTAATCACCTCCCAAAGACCCCACCTCCAAATATCATCACATTGGGGATTAGGTTTCAACTAATGAATGTTGGGGGGACACAAACATTCAGTCTACAGCAGCTGAGTGACTGCTGATAACAAAAGCTCAAAACAACCTCAAAGAAACATTCAGGGTTTTAAATAATGTTTTTATAAGAACGGGACACATATATGGAAAAGTGCACAAAGCATACACGCACAAGATGAATGAATTACTACAGAGCAAAACACCCCTGCACTCACCACCCAGGCCAAGAAACATTTTCTACTCCTAGCTGTCCCCTGCCTCCCCCACCACACATCCCTTCTCAACATTCTTGACAAGTTTCATATTCTGAGTTTAATAGAGGAAGCAGGTTTGTCCAACCCCTTTAGTCAGTGGACTGACAGATTGGAAGAGGCAGAGAGAAACTTCCTCTTAAGGATTTTGTTTGTTGGCTTTCGGCTTACAGAACAAGTTTTATCTTTAAGATGCCTTTAAATCCTAGAGCACTGCTCAGGCGCTGGATGGGGAAGGGGGAGGGGAGACAGAAGTTAAATTTTGTTCTGTCCTTGTTCAGGAGACTGATCTTGATAAGCAAAGAATATAATTAAAATGGATTGCAGACTACCAGACACAAACAAGAACAACATGATTGCAGTGTGTGCAAGCCAGTAATTAAAGCTTTAAAAGAGGAAAAGTCACCATCGCTTAAAATGTTTATTTGTCAAGGTTAGTAACAAATATTGACATGAGGGCTTTTTTCCTTTTATTTTCTTCCTGGCATGGGGCTCTCAGCAATTAGTGCATATTCCACAATCAATATGGCCTCGGGTCTGAAGCAGTAAGATCCATACATTTTAAAATTAGTTGGCGTAATAGCTGACTGGCTCCATAAAGCGGGCCTGCTGGTAGCATCATTCGATTAGTGCTCGTTAGGAGACAAAGAGAAGCGTGGCAGGAGCAGCATCTCCTTAAGTTGGTTTCATCTCAAAGATATTCTGATGATGACCATTAGGGAGCGACTTCTTAATGGCAAAAGAGGTTAGAGTTTATCTTTGCCATTGAAAACGTTTAACCCATAAAGTGGAATGTTTCTTAAGAGTACAGTGCAGTGATTAAAAGCCTGGGCTCTGGGGTCAGGGGGCTTGGATTCAAATCATTTCTAACTGTGTGACTTTGGGCAAGTTGTTCACCCTCTCTGTCTCTCAGTTTCCTCATCTGGAAGATGACAAAATAATTGTCATCTGGTACTGTAAACAGTAAATGTAATAATATATGCAAAGGTCCTGGCAGGCAGTGTCAGCTATGGAGTTAGTCAGGATAGGCTTGGTATGATGCAGTAACACACAACTCCCCAAATCCCAGTGGCTTTACTCAATGAACTTCATTTCTTGCTCAAGCTATGTCCCCATCATGGGTCACTGGGGAGGGAGGAAAAGGTCTCTGCTGCACGTAGCCACCAGGGGACGCACCACTCCATAACTACACCAGGCAGGAAAAGAAAGACGGCAGAAACCCGCCCAGAGGGGCACACGTGATTTCTAACATGTCTCGCTGTTCAGAATTAGTCTACTGAGTACCAAGGAGCCTGGAAAATGTTAGGGGCAGGTAGAATGTTTAGTGAGCTACCTGCTATATGTGTTATTATTATTGTCATCAGTGTTGATGTTATAGGTTCCACCAGAATTTTACTGTATGAAATTTGGAGAATACAGTTTGACCTGTCATATGACTGACTCCCCAGATAATTCATTCATTCAATAGCTATTTGTTGATTACCTATGATGAGGTGGGACAAAGGGATGAACTTGACCAGATAAGGACCCTTGTCCCTCAGACTTTCCAGTACAAAAATGATGCAGCCAAGTGTCTCTGATAGTATTGGGTTCTAGCGATGGAGTAAGTGGTTGGTGGGGTGGGGGGAGTGGTATTTATTCTGAGGCCTGAATGGTAAGGAGGAGCCAGCCAGAGGGATGTCTAGAGTAAGAGCTTTCCAGGCAGAGGGAAATCAGGAGGTTTCAAGAGTAGCAAACAAGGTCAATGTGGCTGGAGGACAGAGAACAAAGGAGAGGTGACAGGAGAGGAGGTGACAGAAGGTAACAGGAGCCAACAGTTAACAGACCTGAAGGCTGATTCCCACACAAGTGACTTGCCCATCAAGCAGTAAAACGCCTGTGGGACCCACGTGTGTGAGTTTGAACCCATGCAAGTTTTTAAATAAGCTCCTCTCCTAGGGCTGGAGTGAGGATTAATGAGGTTTAATGCCTTTAAGGCCTTGCCAAGCAGGGGTTAGGCAATAGGAGGTTCTATGAATCACAGAACAGATCGTGTCTGTCAGGAGTGATCTCTTTGGACCATCAGGGCCAAGGGCAGGAGCTTGGTTCTGCCTCGAGCCAAGAATGCTGGGATGTGGTGGCTGAAGCCCAGAGTCATTAGGTGTGCAGGAGTGTGCTAACCGGGGCTGCCCAGGGCTGGCTGCCAGGCCAAGGCCAGGCCCAGAAGGTGGGTTCAGGCCAGGAGAGAGGAAGTGAGCCTCATTCCTGGGGTCTGGAGGGGGTTCTGTTGCAGACCAGCAAGGATTTCACACTTGGTGGGAGAAGGGGGAGGGGATCAAGAACAGGTGGAGTCTGAAATGCCCGAGAATGAGAGATTTATCCCATCTGTCAAATGGGGACAAGAAGACAGACATCACAGCGTTCTTATGAGGATTAAAGAAGCGTTGGCCACCTTTGGTTACAAACAACAGAATTTGAACTTATTCATTCAACTACCATGGACCTTATTTGCTTTTCACTGTGGGGCGACATTTGCAAAAACTTCGCCACAACTTTTGTCTGGGGACCTATGGTAGGTTTCTGAGAGGTAGGAAGTTTAGGGGCATTGTCTGTTTCCATGGTCCACCCGAGGATGGAAAGCACCAATGGATCCTTGGCTCAGCCAGGTGAGGAGGGGATTTAAATTCCTCCACAGCCATTTGAATTCCTCATGAAGCCAGCTGCATTATCACCCTGTTCTGCCTCCAGCATGTACCCCGAAGCTGACCACTTCCCAAGACGAGTGATTTCACCAGGCAGGAGCAGCTGTAACCCAGTGCTAGAACTGGAAGGCAAGCAGCAGTTTCTGGAGAGTAAATCCTCAAGGCAAAATCCCTCAGCCTGATTTGTAAGCCAAATAATTGGGGAAAGGATGTAACAGGAAAAAAAATCCACGGAATTTTAATTTCACCCATGTATTCATCAAACATTCATCAGTCACCTATGCTGAGAATTACAGAAGCTGGATGCAATCTGTAAGCAGTTTTCTATTTCAGGCATTGTTTCCCCAAATGTTTGAATTCAAATGTTATTAGATGGACATTTGGTCTCCAGTTTGCCACAGTCCCCAACATTCCCCAATGTCTTACATCTGGTCTACCACAGCCATTTAAATTCCTTGCCTGTAACTGGAAGTCACTTAGTATGGGACCCCTACCTTATTAGTATTGGCCTAGAGCCACCTCATACTGACTAATGAGAGCTGATTGCTACATTTGCAGAATTTTACCTGACAGCTGATATCCTATTGGTAGGATGAAATAGCCATGGAGGGAATATTTACACCACAGAAATTGGCAAATGCTACAAATCAGGCCTTTGTCCTTCTGGAGCAAAAGGTCCACTAGCACATTAAATACTACCAAAAAAATGGCTTAAGAGTACAATAAGAGGGAGAAGAAATCAGAGAGATGCAAAGGTAGACCTCATCTTTCCTTCAAGGATATTATAATCTTTTTAAATATTGAATTTAAGTAATTTCAAACTACCTCTGCTTAAACGCCATCCTACAATGCTTTGTACTAAACCGTGGAACCCAACTGTGGTGGTGGCACATTGGAATCACTTGGGAGCTTTGAAAAGGAACGTACGTCTGGGATCTACTCCCCATAGCTTCTGCTTTAATTGTTCTGGCCTGCAGCCTGGGCACCAGAAGTTTTGAACTCCCTCGTGATTCTGCAGGAGAACATCTGGCATGGAGATATAAACACCACACCTGATGTCTTTTTGTTGTTGTTGTTAATCCTCAACTGAGGATATTTTTTCCATTGATTTTTAGAGAGTGGAAGCGGGGGAGGGAAAGGGAGAGAGAGAGAGAGAAACATCGATGTGAGAGAGACACATCTATAGGTTTCATCCCACACATGCCCCAACCGGGGCTGGGGCTAGAACCTGCAACCCAGGCATGTACCCTTGACTGGGAATTGAACCCAGGACCCCTGGGTGCACAGGCCGATGCTCCAACCACTGAGAACACTGGCCAGGGCCACACCTGATGACTTTACAGCACTGGTTCAAAAAGTACTCAGATCTTCCTCGGCCTTTGTATGATCAGGAAAAACTAACTGCTCTAACAAACAGCCCCAACTCTAGGTGCTGAACACAATAAGGGTGGTGTATGGTGGAAAGAACACAGATTTTGGTGCCAGATAATCTCTTAAACTTGCAGTTTCCGCATCTGTAAAACGGGCATAGAATGACAATCACCAAAGGGTTTTCATGAGGATTAAAGGAGTTTAGGATGCTACAGGTCACAGAATACCCCACTAAAAAGGATTTATTATTTAACATGGCTAGAATTTTAAGGTTAGAGCAGTTTCATGAGTTCCACAATATCATCAAAAGCTCAAGCTCTTTCCACATTTCTGTTCTGACAACCCTGGGGTCTTTGGACATTGCATTTAGGCTTGCTTCCTCCTGCTCACAAAACGGCTGCCACAGTTCCAGGCATTGCGTGTAGCTATGGCAATGTCTGGCGAAAGAAACACTTTTGCCTCTTTGTCACATTTTACTGGGGAGGAAAACCCTAGAAGCCCCCAACAGTCTTCTCCTTGGGTCTCTTTGGCTAAGATGGGAACTGCCTGTTTGAGCTCCAAGAGAGCCTGAAGAAACAGGTTTCTGGCATTTTCAGCCTCTATAATAGCAGGTGGCTGTGCAGCCAAAAAGGGGGGTGATGGGTCAAGGCTGTGGGGGAGGCCTCAAAGAGGCCTATTAGGGACCCTGCGCTGTGCGTGTCGAACAGAGCTCAGTACATGTGAGTCACTTTTGCCCTCTATCCTTTCATCCCACCGTTACCAACCCGCCACATCCCCCCCTTACCTTCAGTAAGTCTAGCTTCCATCCCAGAACTGGCTCCATCCCAAGACTAAAGGCACAGCGTGGCTGCACAGCTACTGAACACCCACGGGAGTCTGTCTTCTCTGGACCCAGAGAGGCCAATTACACTGGGCTATGAATATCTGCATGTGTTTGGCTTCTTCTCTGCCCTTGGGTGAAGCTGAGAACTAGGGGATAATACCAGATACCTCCACCTCAGTAAAAAATGTCCAGACCTCAGAGACCTTCCAGCGCTGAGCTGTAGGACATTTTTATATTGCAGATTCCCCAGGGCAGGCTCACCATCTGGAGAATTCCAACCTGCCAAGGTCACTCTTGTACTCACGATTGAAACCCCACAGAGCAATAATGAACCATTCCCCAGGTAGGTCATGGTCCCAAATTAACAACAGATATGTCAAGTCTCATTAGGGCAACTCCAGAGCACCTTTCAAAATCTTTTGTTACAAGGAAACCATTTCCTTTGGAATATAGTCGGAAACCAGCCAGCTTCAGGCGGAGAATTAAAATGTTATGCTGCATGGACTTTGAAACCACACTTTTTAAAGTTACAAACTGATAAATCAAATTACAGAAAATTTGGAGAATAGAGAAAAGATAAATAAAACTGTCAATAATTTCGCCACACAAATACAACTACCATTGGCATGTTGGTGCAATTCCTTCTCAACATGCTTCCTCGGCGCCAGTGTTTTCACATAGCTACACTCATAGCATGCATGCTATTCTTATTCTACTTTTTCAACTTAAATTTAAGAAGTATTCACCGTGTATCTTATGGCACCAAGCTCAGGGTTAAATTGTAGAGTTTCAATGGAGAACAAGACAGGCAATGACAGACAATGAAGCCTATGCAATATGATAAGTAGATGAAGTGTATGTCAGGAGTTATGAGAACCCATTAGAGGAACCCGCAAACTAGACTTGTAGGTGGTGCTCAAGGAAAGCTTCCTGGAGGAGTTTCTCTGTAATCCAAAGATGAATAAGAGTGAGTTTAGTTAAGAGAAATTGGGAGTAGTAGTCCCTGCAGAAGGAAGAGTGTTTTTCACAGCATGGGTAAGACCCAAGTTGATGAAGTAATAGTGTTTGGAGACCTATTATAAGGGTAATTCAACATGGTGGGAGCTTGGACTCATGGGCTTAATTCTGTCTTTCCACCCCCTCCAAATTTAAATATTGAAGCCTTGGCCCCCAATGTGACTGTATTTGGAGACAGGGTCTTTAAGGAGTAATTAAGATTAAATGATGTCAGTAAGTCTGGAAACAAGGATAAAAATAAGAGATTAATATAAGGAATAGACTTACATGATAATAGTAGCTGGTAAGTCCAAAATCTGCAGAGCCGATGTCCCAGTTTAAAAGCTGTCAGGCAGAATTCTCTCTTACTCTGGGGAGGATCCATCTTTTGTTCTATTCAAGCCTTCATCTGATTGGATGAGGCCCACCCACATTATGGAGGGCAATCTGCTTTACTCAGTCAGCCAATTTAAATGTTGACCTCATTCAAAAACACCCTTATAAACTCACCCAAAATAGAATTTGACCATCTACATGGGCATTCCCTGGCTCAATCAAGTTGACAAATAAAATTAAACATCACAGACTCCACTATGAGGAAAAGCAAGAAAAGACACTAGGGAGTTTCACCATGGACAGACGTCACCATGAGCTCCCCTGCTAGCCAAAATAAGGAGTTTGTACTCGATTCTGACATCAAAGGGAGGCCCTGAATGGTTTTAATCAAGGAAAGTCATGTTCAGTGTGTTTATTTTAAGAAGAATCGAGGCTGCAGTGTGGGAAACACATTAGGATGGCTTTGTACAGTTGGGCAGGTTAGGCAGTACACAATTCTGGTGTAGGCACCTTCCCACTTTGTTCTGCGGGACTAGCATCTCCTTAAGCTGTGCAAGGTACAGTCTGTGCCACCATATATAGCGGCTCTGAACACACTAGAAGGAGCAAGACTGGAGACAAGGAAACCAGATAGGAGACAATGGCAGTACTGTGGGTGCAGAGTTTTCAAATTTTGCACATAGTCATGAATTTGAAAGCTTTCTCTTAGTGACAAGCCATGATTTGCTTATCCATTTCCCTGATATTGTTTATAAGCATAGTTTAGGTACAGTGGTGTTAGATGGAAACAAATTTGCTCTGCATTCAAATGCCCCTACATGATCATATAATTTATCATCTCACTGGGACACTTTTGAAAGTAGAGAGGCTATAAGTGATTCCACGGGGAGAACTGGTATAATCTACAGCTGCCTTAGGCACACCAGGATGAATGGCCACCTTCCCTCTTGCTTCTCTCTCTGGATATAAAGCCTTCCGTCCAGGGAGTTTCATTTCTGGGAGAATCAGAAACCGACTGCACATAATGTACTAGCTAGTGTCAAAAAACGTGAATCTTTTTCTGTAGGTTGAAACCCTATAATTTTTGTGCTTCAATCTATGTTTATTTATATTCCCTTCACATCGTCAGTAGCAAGAGATAGCTGAGAACATTTCATTCTCCTCCCACTAAGTTGCTATGATTTCCCGAGGGTTTTTAAAATTTTTTGTTTTTGTTGACTCAGTGATCCTCCTTCTAATGTTAGGAGACCTACTCTCTAACTCCAATGGAGTTATCCAGAAAAATATTCAGGAAGCTTCAGTTGTCTGGACATTCTCATATTAAGGTGCCAGGGTTTCTTTTTAAACTTGAATGGGCCACTAAAAGGAGCTCTGCTTTGGAGTAGAAGGAAATTACCCCTAAAAGAATGTTGCAGAGACTGGTAGATCTCACCAGCATCCATGTTCTAAACTCTGTGTGTGTGTGTGTGTGTGTGTGTGTGTGTGTGTGTGTGTGTGTGCGTGCGTGTGTGTGTGGACAGCTACATTATATTACCCAACCACCCTTGAAGTTAGGTGTGGCTATGTAGCGGAATTCTTACCAATAGTATGTGAGCCAAAATTATGACCACCACTTTCAGGTATAACCCATATAAACCTCCCACAAGCAATCTTTGCTCCCTTTCCCCATCTGCCTGCTGAATGGAGAAAACTCTGAGATCCTACAGGTGGATAGAGCCACAAGATGGAAGGAACCTGGTTCCCTGAGTGACTACATGGAGTAGAGTGCCCCCCTACTTGATCCACGCTGGAGCTCTATGTCAGTGAGAAATGAACTTACTGTGTTGAGTAAATAAGATATGGGGAGATGTTTGTTACAGAGAGGCCTGACTAGGATGAACAAATAACTCAGGTACCTCTACCGTATTAACTCAGTCAAATAGATCTGATAAAGAGCAATGATAGCAAAGAGGTTCGCAAGAATGAGCATTTACTGGGCATGTCTCCATGTACCCATTTTGTTATCTATCAGGAAAGAGTGATTTAGTACAGAAGACTCCAATCACAATTGCCTGTGGTCATATCTGCTTCCTTAAGGGTGTGGCATGATTTTCCTCCAGGCTAGAAGGTACTTATTTAGCAAAATTCTTTATGAGCCATTTGGTGGTAAAAAGACAGTCTTCAGCACACAGCCCCGAAGTCATAGCGTAAAGAGAACTAAAATTCCTTTTCATAATAAAAAAATACAAATTAGGTATTTGGGAAAAGAATCCAGGAAGAATGAATTGAGGGAGAAATGGCACCAAGCAAGATGGCAGGGACCGGCTGAGAAAGGAGAAGCTGTTTCAGACAGGGTCCTAATGGACCATTTTATTTTTAAAAATGTGTTTTTATTGATTTGAGAGAGAGAGGAGGAGAGACGGAGAGAGAAGCATCGATCGGCGTGCCCCCCACTGGGGATTGAGCCAGAAACCCAGGCATGTGCTCTGACTGGGAATCGAACCAGCAACCATCTGGTGCATGGGACTATGCGTAACCAACTGAGCCACACCAGCCAGGGCCTAATGGAAAATTTTAAGGTATCTATCCTGTCTGCTACAGCTTAAGCCTCTCCTTTGCTCCTCCAAATGATCAGTAAAGTGGCTGCTCACTCAGCCTAGATTCTTTGTGTCACTGGGGAAGGACAGAGGTGGGCTCAAAGTGGGATGGCAACGTCGGAGAGACGTGGTGGAGACATGGGCTCGACCCAGGAGTGGAGGTGAGACAAATGCCTTCCCTTAAATATACCAGAGAAAGAGTGACTCTCAGGATGGATGGAGACCTCAAGGTTCCATGAAAAAGATAAAATCGGTTTATATAAAGAAGGGTCACATTAGTGTGTAGGTAAGAAACCCCTTCTCCCTACAAACCATTCTAAATAGAAGTGTTCACCAGCATACCAGCTGGAGTTGTAGGGACGGAGGGCCCTGAAAGGCACAGCAGTAAGTGGAATGGACTCCCTGAGGACAAGGTCACTGTTGGCCAGGGGTCAAGAAGCTCCACAAGGTTGAAAACCAAGTGTGTGTGTGTTGTGCTCCTGAGTGTTCCTGGCCAGTATGGGTCGTCCTTGAGAGCAATTCATGACCTTCTGGATGGGAGGGAGGAAAGACTGGCGCTCAGGATGTCTGCTGATCTTGTCACGAGGAGGTGGAGGACACCATCTTAATTGAAATTAAATAAAGCTTTTCAATTCCTGGCCCTCCACGAGGCTCGGCATGAACTTGGCCAAAGTGCTAATGCAGTTAGGGCAGCAAGCTGGTGCCCAGCCACCCACCTCCTCTTTGACTCACTGGCTGTCATGCCCTCCACATGACCCCTCAGCTCTCTCCCTGGATGTCCGCGGCTTTCTCCCTTGGCACTTCTCCAGCTGGAGAGGAAAATTCCTACGATCGTCAGTTAAAGAGATCACAACTCCTGAGGAAAAAGAACTGCAAGCCCTCTCATATTCAGTACTTTTCCTGCCTCATTTGGGACATGCCTGGACAGGCTGTCAGCTCTGTGAATGTCCACAGAGCCCCTGGCATAGGGCCTGACACTTAGTGTGCTTTACACACATTGTATCTCCTCGTATTCTTCTTACCATCATTGCTACTACTATCCCTGTTACCGTTACTAATCAGTACCAACTCTTCTAGGACCAGGCCTGCTTCCCCGCGGCTGTGAAGGCTTGGATGTCTTGGCTGGTTCGGTTGCCCTCCTGCCCTCCTCCTGTCAGTGTATCTTAGTCCTGAAGACGACCAGAATGGCCAAGTGATGCCTGATGCAATAACAAGGCTCAGACGGTTCAGGAAACAGAGCCCCTGAAGGACACAACCTATGTTGCTCGTAGTTAAATAAAGAGGAGACCGCTCTGCTGAAACACAGAGCAGCCCTGTAATCAAGGATCTATTTTGTTTGTTAGAATCTCATCGCTCGTTGTTCCATAGTCTCTCCCTCATTTGCCTCCTATGAGTGTTCGCCCTGTCCGAGGCCATCTGCCCGGGCCCGGGGCAAGGGCATCTGCTACTTTAGGAAGAGGTGTGAAGGGGCAGGAGCTTAGCTTTGCTGGCTGCTCTGGCCAGGCCTCAGGAGGTGTCTGATGATCCTTAGTTCAAATCTCTTATACTCCCTGAGCCTCAGTTTTCTCATCTGTCAATGGGGTTAGCAATTCTTGTCTGGTAAGGATGTCATAAGGATAAATTGAGTTCATGTGTGCCAAGTGCTCGGCCCCATGCCTGGTACTACCTGTGACAGACAAACGCTTCACTGAAGTAGAAGTCATAATGATGGTGGTGATAGTTCAGGGTTTACTAAACTCACGCAGAACTGATTCCATCTGACACACAAGTTCCTGTGCCCCATTTGGTAAGCCCTCTCATATCCTTTTAATAAATGCTTTTCCAGCTTAACTTCGCCAGAACTGGGTTCTGTTGCCACCACAAGCCCTGACTAGGTTCCTCCCCACTGAGGCTGTGAGCTCCTCCATGGCAGAGGTGTATTCATTGCCCTTTGCATCCACAGTCCCAGCACACAGTGGGCATTTGGTAATCTTTGCATGTGTGCATACACTGCCAATAATGTCTTGGCCCAACTCAAGCACACATTATGCATTTTAGCACTTCCATCCTTTGGCTTCCAAGGAGGCAGCAATCAGAGAAGACAATAGTGATCTGTGTCTCGCATGCACAGATGTTCCCCTGCTCAAGGAAATGTCTATCACCACTGCCTCCGTTCTCCCACCCCTGCTTCCTCCCCTGGGCTGAAGGCTTTCTCCCTGCATGAGCCACTGTCACCAGAAGCCAATAGGTAATCTCTTGCCTTGGCTCTACCATTTTCTCCTTTCTCCTTTGTTCTGGGGCAGGAAGGTTGAGATGCCCTTCCTTGTGGGCCCTGGCTAATGCATCCCATGCAATATTTATGTTCTGCACATACCTGAACTTCCCAAGCTGTGCCCTGTTTATGCATTCATGAGGAAGTGCTCACAATAATGTCATCTCGTCACATGGAGCTGAATTGTGGCTCCATTTTATGAGGGATTACAGGCTATTTTTTCTTTATTTGTAAATGTGCCAGCCTAAAAAAAAATGCTGTGTTTTGTCAGAGACAGCTGATTAAACACCTCTGAGTATCTGTCAGTGCAAACTGTGAGATCATTAATTTATGCTGTAAAAAGAATGGCTGGGGAAGCGTGACTGAGACTGGTGTTGTTCCCTTCCCCATGTGGAACAAATAACATTTACATCTTTAGAAAGAACTTATGAAACATCAACCCAATGGATCAATGTTTTCCAGAGTGACATCAATGGTGTCACTTTGGCTCTCCCCTATTTAAAGCCTCAAAGTGGATATTTTAGTCGTAAGCAGCAGGTGTCCTGATATGGAAAAGCTTCTAAATTTGCTTGGGTTGGAGGCTCCTTTGATGTCTTATCTCCATTCCCGTCTCTTTCTCTCTCCCTTCTCATTTCCTAATCACCTGCCATGGTCTCACCATTACCACGTAGTTTTGAAATAATACCTACATCTTGTTAATATCTAGGCTTGGATTTGGAGATCAGAGCGTTGCATCTCCTGGTGAAGGTTGCCTGGTGGGTTTGTTCTGGATGCTGGATTTTAAATAAGTGTCAACTAGTGGCTTTTCAAACAAATCAGAAATTTAGGAGCAGACAACTTTCCTTCTGAAAGTGTAGAGGTTGCTTTTATTAAGCTGAAGTGTCACGTGTTTATACCATTTAATTATGCATGTTTTACACCATTTAATTATATTTAATTTTAAGTAGACCTCATGAATCCTGCTCTTTCAATATAGAATCCTGGTTTTCCTGCAGCATTTGTAGCTGCAGCCTATTAAATCTACTTCCATGTCCCCAAAGCACTTTTCTATGGACAGTATATTCTGTTCTGCATAAATACAGAGGCCAGTCAGTTTGCATCATAACTATTCAACAAACAACTCAATTATTTCACTTGATCCTCACAATAACCCTATGAAGAAAACAGGCCCTTATTTTGCATATAAGGAAACAGTCTCAGGCATGTCTGGAAGGACTGGCTCAAGATAGCATAGAATCTGTAAGTAGTTTGGTTCAATACACAATCACCTTGCATGTTGTGCCCGGAGCTAAGGGTACAAAGATGAATGAAATGCAACTTCTGCCTTCAAGTTCAAGGTCTAACAATTATGGAGCTAGTCATTTAACCCAGGTCTTCTGATTGCAACTCCTTTTCTCTCATTGCTGTCTCAGATCTGAAGTTGGGGACAGCCCTTAGGCAAAATCATCAGGTTTGAGAAATCTATTCCCATGAAGCAGCCTGCTCTCTTCTTTAACTTCCTTTCTCCTCAAACACCTAACATCCTCATGCCTCCCAAGGCTCTCTCTCAAATTTGCCTCCCAAATCCCCCAGTAGTATCCCTCCCTCCTCTCCTCGCCGCAACTCAGCCTGCCTGGGTTTTATTCCTGCTATGTTGGCTCTCAGCTGCTGAACCTTAGAATCCTTTCCAAATTTTTTTACCGTGACCGACAGTACAGGGCCCCTAACAGCCATAGTGTTTCTATGAGAGAATGTTTAAAAGGTGAGCCCACTCTCACCCCTGTAGCCAAGCACCTCTACGCAAGACACAACCCACAGAGCAACATGGGGCAGCTTCTACAATGTAAAATGTGCTTTGCATTGCCCTGGGGACGGAAGGTGTGGAACTTCAAGAAGTGCTGCGGCTGCTGTCCGTGGTCCTGAACATGCTCTACTTGAGAGGACATGTCTATCTCTGGGCCGCCAATGATTCTTGTAGAATGCTCCCACTGCTTGTAGGTTTTCCTACTTTTATTTTATTTTTATTTATTGACTTTAGAGAAAGGGAAAGGGGGGGGGGAGAGAGAGAGAGAGAGAGAGAGAGAGAGAGAGATTTGTTGTTCTACTTATTTATGCATTCATTGGTTGATTCTTATATGTGTCCTAACCTGGTATTGAACCCACAACCTTAGTGTCTCAGGATGATACTCTAACCACCTGAGCTACCTGGCCAGGGCAATTTGCTTTACTCAGCTCATCAACTCAAATGCTAATCTCTTCCAGGAACACCCTCACAGACACATCCAGAAATAGTGATTAACCAGATATCTGGGTGTCCCATGATCCAGTCAGGTGGACACATAAAATTAACTATAAAATGAGTTAAAGAAATCTGTCACATATGTTCACTATATACTTATACGAGAATCATATTTTTAAAAATTCCATTTTAACAAGAACTGAAATGAGAGAGCATAATGCATTTGCCCAAAGTCACACAGTTAGAAAATAGTCGAATCACTCAAGTCTGGCTGATCCAAAGTTCACATCATGATCTTTTGGTGCCTTTACTCCAAACAAGATCTGTCTCATAGAGAAATTGTATGAGGAATTGCTGCCCAGCCCTTGCAAAATTTGACAAAATTGGGAATCAGCTGGAGTGGTAAGCCAGTCTAGAGCACCCAGGGTGGATTTACAGGTTGAGACAGGTCAGAAAAGGTCAAGTGCTTATGTAAAGCGAGGCAAATAATTGAAATGCTAATGAGAGTCTGAGATGGACAGCAGTGGCCATGTTGACACAAGCAGACATCGGGCTCCAGGTGTTTGAGATGTGGACTGATAGTCAGCGATCATTGCTGGGCTGGCAGACAACCACCTTCCCCCTCCCTTCCTCACCCCGTGGCGGCTCCCAAGGGTCACACAAGCGGGGAAGGCAAGGCAGTTTCACCAGCTCTCCCCGGCAGGTTCTTAAGGCACTTCATGCAGAGCCAAGCAGAAAGGTGCTATTTGAAAATAAAAAGAAATGGCAACCGCCACGAAGGAGGCCAAAGCAAACTTAGAAATTTTATATTTAAAAATTTAGCACCTTGAATTTAGCCTTCAGTTAAGCTTACAAATATATGAAGGATCTCCCAGGTACAAGGCACTGGGGGAGTCATGAAAGAAGGGAGAGGAGGAGAGGAAGGAGGGGGGAGGGGGACGGGGAGGGACAGGCAGAAAGAAAGAAAGAAGAAGAAAGAAAGAAAGAAAGAAAGAAAGAAAGAAAGAAAGAAAGAAAGAAAGAAAGAAAGAAAGAAAGAAAGAAAGAAAGAAAGAAAGAAAGAAAGAAAGAAAGAAAGAAAGAAAGAAAGAAAGAAAGAAAGAAAGAAAGAAAGAAAGAAAGAAAGAAAGAAAGAAAGACTCTGGAGAAGAATCTTAGAGAGCTCCATCTCTAAGGTGTCAATCTTTCCTCTTAGTTATCAGTCAGCATTTATATTGACCCCCTTCTGGTGCCAGCTTTCTGTTATAGCCCTGGAAACACAGCAGAAAACAAGAGCTATGGGGTCTTTGCACTCACAGGGCTCATCAACTAGTGAGAGAGACTTAATATATTAATACTATATTACTATAAGATGAAATCATTATATTATTGATATACTACATATAGTATATATATACTGGGATCTTGTCATTTCCTAACTTACCATGCTCTTGCACATGCTGCCCCCTCTTCCTGGAATGCCCACCCCGGTGGCCAACTAATTGAACTCCTACTCATCCTTCAGAACCCAATGTCAAATGGCCTCTCCTCCTTGAAGCCTCATGCTTTCTTTCCAGGAAGGGTTAGTTCACTTTCTAGAATCTTATCCATCCTTATACAATAACATTTTATAGTCTCCATTTATTTGCTTCTGACTCTCCTAGTACACAGCGAGCCTTTGAATAGGAACAGACATCCTAGTTATTTTGTATCACCAGACACACAGTAAGTGATGTTTTTTTAATGAATAAGCTTGATATTTCCCAAGCTTATGTTAATAAAAATTTTCCATGCAAATTAGTTTAGCAAGTAATAGTTTAGACATACTTAAATTTAGGCTAATATATATAGTATGATCCCATTTGTATTTTTAAAAATAGATGTACATTTATGTGTAGAAATTTTTCTGAACGTGTAGGTGGGAAACTATTAACAGTGTCAGCTCTGGGGAGTGAGGCTTGGGAACTAAGGGGAAAGGAGAAGAACATTTTTATTTTCTTATACCACCCTATCCTATTTGATTCTCTTAAAAATCAGTACATGCAATGTTTTTAAATAATTTTAAAACAATGAAATACACAGCTGTATTTTAAAACATGACACTAGAAACACTGTACTGAAAATGTGGAAAATAGTGATTTGATATGTGGGGTGTGCTCTCTCCTGCTTCTATCATGACCCTCCCTGATCCTGGGATCCTCTCAGGAAACATGACCTCCCCAGGCCTCGTGGGAGCGTGACCTCCCCAGGTGAAGAGGACTCCAAGGAGAGCTATCTCTGGCCCATCCCCCAAGCAAAGAGATCTAGAAAGAGATCCTACCCAAGACAGCAGAGGACTGACCAGTCCAATGAACAAAAAGAAGGAGAGGCAGCTAAGTCAATATACAGGGTGTCACAGTGATAGAGATTTGGAGCCTAACTTGAATTCCTGGATCCAGCCATGCCTGAAGCCAATATCACCTAGAATTCAATTCTGTAAGCCAACAATTTCCTACACTTGCAAGGAAGCCTGGAAAGTTGCAATGGCGAACAGCCCTGCCCTGGGAAACAGGAGACTTAGCATCTTCCACTAACTGGTTGGATCCCGTTTTCTCTTCTACAGGCCTCCCTGCCCACGTCTGAGCAGTGTGATGACAGATGGTCTTCCACCTCAGCTCTGTAATTCTATGTCTGTGACTCCTAGGTCCACACCCTTTGCCTGACCAGATACTGCCGCTCCTTCAGTATGTGGGAGTGTCCCCAGGAGCTTGTATCTTCATTTTCGTATGTCCATCAGAGGCAACTGATTTGGCCGAGCCTCTTCATGGACAGATGACTACTGGAAAGAATATTTGGTCTGACTCTGAGACCAACGTCAAAATACTGGTCACTTGCCCGGCCAGGCATGGCTCAGCGGTTGAGTGTCAACCTAGGATCCAGGCGATCAGGGTTCGATTCGCGGTCCGGGCACATGCCCGGGTTGCAGGCTGCAGCCGATCAATGACTCTCTCATCATTGATGTTTCTATCTCTCTCTCTCCCTCTCCCTTCCTCTCTCTGAAATCAATAAAGATATATTTAGAAATAAATAAATGAAAATACTGCTCACTTTAGGAGGGCTGCCTCTCTTCTCCTCCCTGCTATTTCAAGGGACATTTTGAACAGCAACAACAGAGTGAAGTGAGTGGCTGCACTTGGGAAGTGAGCCTGAGGGGGTTAGAAGACCCCCTTGTTCCAGGGTTCACCTAGGTTGGAACCTTGAGATTTAACACTGTTTCCCAAGTCATGAAACTGTGTTTGGCCTAAGGCCTCCTGAAGTGCCTGCATTCTGCAGGCTAAGAGAAGCCTGTGGTTAGGTTGGACAGGTGACTGTGGGCAGGTGGAGAAGATGGGAGTCATCAGGAATGACCACACTGGGTAACATAAGATAGTCCCTGTGGATGAGCAGAGCCCAGCGTCAGGAAAAGGGAAAGGACCTAACACCCTGGTTTAGCTGCTCTGCTCAGGATCTACGCTGGATGCTTTACTTCTATTTTCTTATTTAACCACGCAAAAGATATTGTGTCCCATTATATGGATGGAGGAAGTGAGGCTCAGAAAGGTAAGGTACTTTATCCAAGGTCACACAGCTAGTAAGTGACAAAGCTATGACTCAAACCAGGCTGGTGTGACCCCAAAGCCTCCTAAGAGCGTGGCCCCAGCTGCAGGGGCAGAATGTGGTCCTTGGAAAGCCCAGGAGTTGGAGGAGAGGAGAGAGAGATTGGACGTCAGTCTGGGAGCGATTAGGAACATGAGTGCAAACTCAGAGAAAGAGGGGGAAAGAGCAATGGCCAGGCTGGAGCCTTGGGCTCAGCTGGTGCGTCAGTGAGCCTGGCCACAGCCAGCCCCTGGCGCCCCTCGATGGAGCAAGGGCTGTGCTCTGGGCACTCCGCGGTAAGCACACCGCCTTGGCTCATTACCCTTTTCCATCCCAAGTCCAGCATTGGGGGGCTCTCACCTCTGCTTGCCGAAATTGCCTGGGAGCTAAAAAGTCCCTGTGCTGGCTCAGTACATATCCGTGGAAGGAAGAATGAATAATTATGCATTTTGACAGCCTCGTAGGACGGATATTGCATTCTCACCTTTGCCCAGGATTCCAAAGCACTCTGCACGTCAGAGTCCACCCCCTCTCGGGAAGGGGGCTCCTCTTTCTGTGGGTGCTCAGAGGAGCCAGGCCCCACCCAGAGCCTTCTCTGCTCAACCCCTAGGCGTCCTGCTACAGGTTGGGGGAGGTTGGGGGAAGGCATCCTATTTTTCAGATGTGCCAGCTGGGCTCACAGGATGGCAGAAGCCTTAGGTTGGGGAGAAGCCCTTTTAAAAATGACAAAAGAAGTTCACACAACCCACGTGCTGACACACTTGTTTCCGGGGCACCTGCGCTGGGGCTTCCTCCCCCCCATCGCTCCGTGCCGCTCCCTCCGAGGTGGGGAGGCGGAGAGGCCTCTAATCACACCCTTCTGGCAGTCTTGGTTCTGTGACTGTTTCAAGGAGGAGGGGAGTGATGTTGACGCCCTCCTCTCAAATGAAGACACTCCTCTAAGGTCCCCTCTCCGCTGCTTTCTCAGTAAATACCTGATTGTCTGGTGATGTTCTGTTCTGGTTATCAGTGGCTCTGACACAAAATTCTCAGGTGCAGAGGCTTAAATAACAATCATTTTATTACGTTCATGATGGATGCAGGAATTTGGAATTTGCTCAGTGTGGTATTGAGCTGGTGCATGGCGGCCTACAGGGTCCAAGGGGTCTTCACGCACAGGTCTGAGGCCTCGGCGGGCACAGCTGGATCCCTCTCTCTTTCTGTGTAGTCTCTGGGCTCTCACGTGGCTTCTCCAGCAGAATAGTCAGATATCTTACATCAGGGCTCAGGGCTCCAAAAGCACATGTTCTCCGAGGCAGAAAGTTAGAGATGCCATCCCTTCAGGCCTCGAAACCAGCACAGCATCCCTTCCTCCTCTTATCCTACTGGTCAAGGGACTAGGACACAGACCCACCTCTTAATGGAAGGGACGTCGAAGACTTTGTGTCCATGTTTAATCGTTGTCTTAGTTCATTCAGCTTTTATTGTGATCCCAAATTTCTGACTCTAAAAATCTTTGGTCCTAAGGGCTTCATTTTTTTTAAAACTTGTCTCTGGACTTTAATAATAATGATAATAATAATATTTCAAAGGAGTTTTGGAAAGTGAAGTTGATGGTAACTTATTTTTAAAATAACACCTTTCTGAGGTAACAGACAGTGACCTCTTGTGATTTTATCAGCTATTTCAGAAAGGGTGAAAGAGGAGACTTTAAACATGCTGACATGTGCCTTGTCACCTCTAGTATAGGTAATATTTCTCATGAGGATGTCCAGGAACCAGGGCCGCCATCCTCCCACCTCTCCCCCTTCCCCGAATCCCCTCCCCCAGCATTGGTGTGGGGGGGGAGGTAGGGGGACTGGCTTTCTGATTTACAGAACCGCTGAGGCTACATACAAGGCCCAGAGCCTCTGATTCCTCTCTCCCCCACCCCCACTCTGCAATGAATATCCCTGGGTCCAGGGCTAAGAAGGCTTAGGAGAGATTTTTGGATGAGTTTCACTGTTTCCAGGCCAGATTAGTCGGCTCGCCCAATGAGAGCCTAAAGGCCCATTTAGAGCTCCCAGCCAGGGGCTCCTGAGTGGCGATCCTCGGGGCACCTCAGGGCGATCCACAGTGGGGTCAGCACAAAGTGGGTTGAAATTCTAGGGCAGAGGGACATCTGAGGGAGGGGAAAGGAGATGCTGCTGTTCCCGGCATGCCCCAAGGGAAGGAAGCTAATAGAATAGGCATCTTCACTGGAAAGCAAGTTAATTTTTGAAGGAAAGGCTAAAATAAGCTTCCCTTGTCTCTTTTCTCACTATCTCCACCTCCCCCCGCCCCCACCTAACCTGAAATAATAATAGAAGCAATTAGCAGCTGGTCTGCTATGCAAATCGAAATGATCCTGCTTCACGACAATGACGGTCCTGTAAAGGAGCACGTGGCCACCTCTCGGACTGTTGGCTCAACTAAAAAAAGACTGCTGGCAGCAGAAGAGTGTCTCACAGGCAGCCTCTAGATCCCATAGCCCTTTAAATTTATCACCCACAGGGAGGGAGCAGAAACCCATTTTAGGATACACACTCAGGATTTTAATCTGTTTTCTATTTTTAACCTTTGGAAGAGAAGATGAGACCATGCAAACTAAAAGAACCATTATCCTTGCTAAAGTAATTTCAGCTCTGAGAGACACAGAGTCTAATTTAGCTTTCTAGGTTGTTGGTTGGTGTGTGTGTTTTTTTAATTCCGTGCAAATTAGAGCAGGTGCTAACAAAAAGAGTCGGGGAGCCGGAGAAACGGATCCCATGAGTGCCAGAAAATAGGGACAGATATGTCAATGGGGCTCCCTCAAGCCATACATCACTATGGCCCCGACCAATCCATCCGGAACTACTACATATCTTTCCAGTCACTCCTGTACGATTCTGTGTGCCTCTTTTCTCTATACTTGGTTCTCATCACACCATTTCTCTGTTTAAAAAACACACTGAACTCAGAAATAAATGCAAACTCAGAAATAAAGCAATGATGCACAAGGTCCTCCAGCTTTCTCCTGGCCTTTCCACGTCACCTCTGTTCTTTGCAGCCAGTGGCCACAGCCTAGCACAGCACCTGCTATGCATTCAGATACACTTGTTCAGAAAATGCTAACTAGCCACTATCTCCTGCGTTTGACACGCGTTGACACCTCTCCATGCTTTGTTCTGTTCAAGCCATTCCCTTCACCAGGAATAGCCTTTCTCATTCCATCCACTTGGGAAATAGGTACTTATTCCTAAGTCTCTAACTCAAATGTCACCTCTTTTCCATAGCCTCACTCTACCCACCCACATACCCCAAGGCAGGATTATTTTGGGTTCCCATCTCTTTCATGCATTTCCCTGCTATAGCAGTTCCTGTGTGGTATCTTTAGACAGTCTAAAAAAATTTACTTTATCAAAATTGATTTACAAAACCAACTGAGTCAGTGAGAGATAACAGGGGCTGAGGTTAGGGTGTTTGAGGCTTGCAAAACAGAGTGAGCTCTTTCTCCTGTAGGATTTTCAATAATGAAGGTGCTGTATACCTATTAGAATAGTTAATTGCAAGCTAAAATATCAAATTGCTTGATCAAGAAAGACAAAAACGAACCTAAACATCTCATTGGCCTCCTAAGTCACACACTCATGAGTCTTCCAAACTTCAATCATCTTGGCCTTGACCTTGTACCTTTGCTGGCATCACAATTCATAGCATACAGGAAACGAGAACACAGAATGAACAGGTGTGCAAAGGAAGAGACTCACACCTCTGAGTTTCTTGGCCTTTTGTCCTTAGTGCCTATCATCCTGCTCATCAAGGACTAATCCCCAGTGACAAGTCTGTTGTTTCCAATGTCAGAGTAATGCAAATTGTGTTTCTTAATTCACTGACCTTATGGTCAATATCCAATTCAATTATGAAAACACTCTCTGTGGGGAAAGGCCTCTATTTACTAATCTATTACCTTCCTTTTATATGAGAAGACACCAAAAGCAAGGATGGTGTCCTAGTCAACTTTGTCATCCCAATACTGCTGAGTTCATGACAAACATCCTGCATTATTCAGATAATTGACTTTAGTCTTGACTTTGACTAGAGCTTGCTCAGTGCCTAGAATTTTTTAGCATGAGTTGGATGCATTCCCCCCATCCCCAAACTTCTATATACCGATTATGATATTTTATCGTCATGAAAGAAGAGTGACTTTAATAGACAACTAGCCCTTCTATAAGTTTGGGAATAATTACCATACAGGTTGTAATTAAAGCTCCATGGTGGATAAATCACTGAGGAGGAGCATAGGGGGAGATAAAAATGGTTTCCCCCAATTCCTTTAGATTTTTAGGCCAGTTTCTATCTCCTGCCAGTCTTCCCCTGTAATTACCCTTAGCCAATCAATCAATTAATCAATAAACTGAAAATATTTTTTAATGAATGGTTTCAAATCTGCTATCTTATCTGCATTTCTCTGTGCATCAGTCTTTTCTTATGCAACAATGGGGATTTAATGAGTATTAAATTGATGCAATTTCGGCTCAGCGTCTTCTCCAAAGAGCCATTCTTATGAGACCACACCAGCCACTAAGCAGCAAGGCCAGCCAACACTGTGGCCAACACACAGTTAAGTATCGATATATGCATCTGTGCCCACTCCCAGCCCAAGTTAATGAAAAGCTCCTCAGGGGGATGAACATCACCTGCTCATCTTGGAACCCAAAGAATGTGTGAGTGGGGGACTTTGAGCTGGCTTTGGCCCCAAAGGGGAACTTACTGGCTCATGATATGAAAACCCAGGGAAAGCAAGCGTGGGGCTGGTCTTACGGAACAGAGACAATCAGCAACTCTAGTGCTCCTAGGGTCTCCTTCCCCTCCAAGTTCTGCTTCCCACTAGGCGTTGGCCCTGCTCACTACTATCATAGTGGTTTACACCCTTCATAACACTAACACGCTCACAAATCATCATCTTGTTCATTTATTTGTTTATCGTTTGCCTCACTACTCCCCACCCTCAACCCCATGCTGTCATCTCCATAGAGAGGAATTGCCTCTGTCTTGTTCCCAGCACCACCCAGAATAGTGCCTCTCTCTAAGTGAAGGTTTTGTAAAAAATGCATGAATAAATAAATGGTTTCTTCATGAAATAGACAAGGACTCTGTCTCATTTTGGCCATCTCTGAGGTACTATGATTGGAGCTCATCTTGAGTCATGTCCTTGTGTCTGGGGATTGGGAGGAGATATAGGACCAGAAATTGGACAGAAATAAAACTATTAGCAGAGAGAAGAACTTTGGCCAACATTAAAGGCAAAGGGAGCCTAACAAGTAGTTTCTTAGAGCCTGCTGAATGTAGGGCAGTCTTGGTCCTGCGCTCTCCTTGGAAATGTGTGGGGATGGTCCCCTTCAGCCTCCTGGCTTGGAGTTATAGTTGTTTGGACATACTCTGATCAATCTATTTAAACCTTGAATGTAGTAACAATATTCTCCAAACCAAAATTCAAATGCACAGTCTGATAAATATGAGCACAACAAGATGCTATGTTTGAATTAGGCCTAGTCACAAAATGTCACGATGGTTGCTGGTTGCTCCGGCAGGTGTCCGTCCCAAGTTAGCTAGGAAAACATTAGCCATTTGAGTCTTGACCCTCACAAATGGCAATTACACGGAGAAGGGCTGGCATTAGCTCACCCACTTCATTCCCAGCCTTGCCCGCCCCTGGTATCCAGCAGCGAGTCCAATTTCCCTTAACCATTTGGAAAAGTGGCAAATTATAGGGAACAAATGTCCCTTCCAGCAGCATGAGAGACACCTGCCTAATGAATCAGCAGTTATGCAGATGGTGGGATGGAAAAACCAAGCAGGAAAAATCTGGAGTTGGCTTGTCCTGATAAGCAATCGGTGCCAGAGCATCTTCCCCCCTCTCTAATCCTGCCGGGCTGGACCACATGGCTTTCCACACAAATGTAGGTCATTAAAATGCTGTCAGCAAGCTGCTGTTTCTTATTGCCAGGACACCAGAAAACCTAGTGACTAGGAGAAATTATTTCCAAGCTGCTACTTTTCACTTAAAACAGAGAACCTAATTGTTTTTTTTTATAAATTGAGAGAATTCTTCCTTTTTTTTTTTTTTAATATATATTTATTGATTTCAGAGAAAGGAAAGGAGAGGGAGGGAAAGATAGAAACATCAATGATGAGAGAGTCATTGATCGGCTGCGAGCCCGCAACCCGGGCATGTGCCCTGACCGGGAATTGAACCCCGATCGCCTGGATCCTAGGTGGACGCTCAACCGCTGAGCCACGCCCGGCTGGGCAGAATCCAAATTTTTAAAGCTGCATTCTACACCCAGAACCATACGTATCCTTCCATGTCCCCACATAAGCCACCACTTTTGTGTGTGTGTGTGTGTGTGTGTGTGTGTGTGTGTGCGCGCGCGCTGGGGGTAGGAATGGAGGGAGGGGAAGGAAAGGCAGTGGGAGGCCCTATTTTTAAAGGCACTAATTATAATTTTGTAATTTACTCTTGAAGGTATTTAAAAAAACATACTTATAGAAAGAATAAAAATATCATCATTTATGCCAAGATTTGAATACAAATTTGGCCCTTAGTTTGGCTGAGAAAGGAAAATATCTGTTCTACTGATTGAACCTACCATTTTGCAAAAGTATCCCTGTTTAATTCATGAAATTTAATCACGGCTACGCTGGGATTTATTGCTTCTCATTAATGCCTCCTTTGAAGATGAGTGTAAAGACCTAGGGTCGAGAGGAAAGAAAGATTCTTTCCAAAGTACTATCAGGCTTAATTTGGATTTTATTAAACCTCATTAGTTCACTAATACAAAATTTATGACACTTTGGACAGAGAGTGGGCTGATATCTATCTTGGTTTAATCTATAAAAAAGTGATTTTTCTCTGCAGATGAATGATATCCATAAGTCTTATGGGGATACTCTATATCCTTAATAGAATATTCATTAGACACTTACTTTTATATGCAAGTAGTATGCTAATTTCAATTTTAAAAAATATTTTCATTAAAGAAGATGGATGGAGGCTACCACTTGACAATACTTTTATACTTTTGTTACCATTACTGTTGCTTGTTTATTGATACTCTACCCCCTCCCCAAAAGAATTTGACCCAGCCTACAACAAAAGGCACAGCCATCCAGGTAAAATGAAATGTGTGTCTAATGATCACATTACACAAAAATGTTGAGACAGATGTTCACTAAATTTGGAGGATATTTTGGGGATGGTCTGTCATAAATAACAGGGTGTCTGCAATTCATTTTTGAAGAGTTCTGGGAAGTGCTGCAAAAAAAGATGGTGCAGCAATTTTATTAGAAAATCCAAAATAAGAGCTACTTCTATAAAATAAGTCTATTTCTGACACATGGCTGTGTCTTTAAGTTCCCACCCTCATCATTTCCCCCACTTATTTATAGTGATCTCACCCACACCTCATTGCACAGCAATCCCTTAGCAACTCTGGCTTATGAAGTCTTTCCTAGGCGTTCAAAGTAGTTTTCATAGAAACAACACTTTCTCTCTGCACCCATGTTGCATCAGTCTGCTTAATAATGAATTAATAATGAATTATGTCATGGAGTGAAAACAACAAGTACAACTGCCATGAAGCACTTTGGACAAGTTGCAGGGGCTCTTTGCAAGCACACACCTCAGCCGGCGGGAACAGGAGTGCTGAATGCTCTCGTCTGCAGAGCCCGCCGGCCCACAGGAGAGGCCCCGGCCTCGGCCAGCGGGTTGTATGAGTCAAGCAGCCTCAGAGGCGTTGGATCAGAGGATGCTCTGCACAATCGTAGAAAGGCATGCTCTTCAGTCATTAAAAAGGAAATTGCAGAGGAATGGCTTTGGCATGAAAAAACTTCCACAGTAGATTGTTCAATGAAAAACTCAGCCTAAACATTTGCACAGCACAATGCCATTCATGTGAAAAATAAAAATTACATTAAAAAAGTAAGTGGTGGGAATATGGGTGACTCTTATTTCCTTCTTCGTATTTTTCATATGTTCTTATATGTCTACAACAAATATTTTGTGTGAAAAAATACAATAAGACTACATTTTTGGTTTAGAGAAAATACACCGCACTCAGGACCTGAGAGAGAGGGGCGAAAGGATGGAGGGAGGGTGGCTGAGGCAGGGGTATGGCGTGAGGGGTGCGGGGACACAGGGACCGGCCACCGGGGCCAATGGCTTTCTCGCCACCCTCTGGGCACGGCAGGCATTCAGAATGGGTTTGCTGATTCATTCACTTCCCACTGCATTTGGACCTGGGATTACTGGGGCGCAGCTGGGCAGCGATCACTTGGGGTGTCTCATGCAGGGACAGATAGCCACAGGGCTGGGTCACCTCAAGGGCTTCTTCACCTACTGCCTGGCGCCTGAGCTGGCAGCTGGAACAGCTGGGGCCCCTGGGCATCTCCTCTCCGCCTCCCTCCGTCCCTTCCTCCCTCCTTGTGCAGGTGCCTGGATTTAGCTGGCACCTGGGGGCCTGAGGGATTCATACCAGTTATGTGGCCTTTTCCAGCCCAGCCTCCTAAGTGACACAGTGTCGTTCTGTTCCCAGAGGCCCACCCAGCCTCAGGAGAAGGGAACACAGACCCCATCTCTCGATGGGAGGAATGTTGAAAACTTTGTGGCCATGTTTCAAAACTAGCAGCCCCCGGTGTCTGCCACACTCCTGTCTGCACAATGGGGGGAAACCGACGCAGACCTAGTCATCTTATAGCTGAAAGTTTGTGCCCTTTTACCAGCCGCACCCCATTTCCCCCACTCCCCAGCCCGTCTGTGGCTTCTTTAGCGCTCCAAGGACAGAGTGGAGCGGTTGCGACGGAGACCATCTGTCCCACAAACCGGAAAATATTTACAATCTGGCCCTTTGCAGGAAAAGTGTGCCAACCCCTCCCCTAGACGCTCCAGAGGCTGATGTTGACTGGCCACTAAATGACTGGATAAGTGGTCTCCACTGCTCACACAGCTCAGGCTGCCTTGTGCCCTTAGCTATTTTTACATTTGGGCTCCCAAGGGCAGGATCAAGTCTTATTTTCCCTTTTTTGGCTCCTGCACAGGGTCAGCAGGTCTTAAAAAGTGTTGATGATCATTGGCTTCCCCAGTCATCAGAGAGCAAGGATGCATCGGGAAGGTTCTGAGATGCCAGGACTCCTTCGTGGCTGCCCCGGGGGAGTCCTTTAACCTTGAGGCCTGGCTTCAGATGCTCAGGAGCATCCCAGCAGCGGAGGGGCCACCTCTCCACACACTGCAGCGGAGGACGTGAGGCCGGCAGACCTGCTAAACGCACGGGGGGATGCGGCCAAGTTAGCAGCTGAACATGGAATTTGACTTGCAAAGAAAAACTAACCATTTGGCACTGAGGAGAAAGTGTGGACTGGAACTACTGACAGGGCTGCATTTAAACCGTGTCTGTGATCCTTGGTAGCTCTGTGACTTTACCACACACTGCCGAACCACTGTTTTCTTGTCTGAAAGTGGAGACAATAAGTTCCTCCCTTATAGGCCTGTCCTAAGAACTAAGGAAGACTGTAGGTGTGTGTAAAAGGATGTTAAGAGTTTTTCCATATCTCAGGAATTGGAACCAATACTCAGCCATTTATTCGATAAACGTTTATCAAATATCTGCTATGCACCAGGCACTGTCCTATACTTGTGGGATATATCAGTGCACAAAACAGAGAAAGACTCTCCCCTCAAGGTGCTGATATGTTGCCAGAAATATGCAACAAACATAAAAACAGAAAATAAAACAATAGGACAAAATAAAACCAAAAATAAAACAATAAATATAAAACAATGTAAATTATCTAGTATATTAGCAATGAACATAAACAGAAAGTAACCTAAATACCCACCAGAGAATGAATAGATAAAGAGGATGTGGTGTTTATACCACAGAATATTATTCAGCCCTGAGAAAGACGGAAATCCTGACACCTGTGACAACGTGGATGAGTCTGGAGGCTAGCATGGTAAGTGAAATAACACAGAGAAAGACAAATAAATCATGCGTGGTATCACTTATATGTGGAATCTAAAGAAAATAAAAGCCAAAGACATAGAAATGAAGAGTAGAACAGTGGTTGCCACGGGCTGAGGTGGGGGGAGCAGGGAGAGGCTGGTAAAAGGGCGCAAACTTTCAGCTATAAGATGAGTAAGGTCTTTAGTCACTCATGTAAAGCGTGGTGACTAAAACTGATAACACTGTATTGCATAATTGGAATTTTCTAAGAGAACAGAATTTAAATGCTTTCACCAAAAAAAGATAAATAGGTGAGGTGATGGATGTGTTAATTAATCAGATAGGGGAAATCCTTTCAAAATGTATATGTATATTAAATCATCACATTGTATATTTTAAACATAATGCAATTTTATTTGTCAATTACCCTGCAATAAAACAGAAATATAAAGAAAAAGCACAGGACATTGTTTTCCATACAATAAACATTAGAAATTTTAAAATAAAACAGAAGATAAATAAACATAAAACATGTAAATTACATAGTGTATTAGCAGTCAATAAGTACTATAGAAAAAAGAAAGAAGCAGGGCAGGTCATGGGTATCTGGGAGTGCCCAGTCGGGATGCAATTTGCAATATTAAATAGAGTGATCAGGGTGGGCCTCATGGAGAAGGGGAGATTTGAACAAACACTTGGGAAATCAGGGATGTGCCTCTGGAATAAAATGTTTGGCCCTGCGCAAGTCATGTACAGGCACTGAGCCTCCATTTCCTTGTCTGTAGTTACAAAAGCTGCTTCTCAGGATTGTTGTGAGTTTTATAGAAAATCAAATTTGTGAAAGCACAAAGCTTGGCAAACAGTAGGGAGCTCAATATAATAAATGCGTATTATAGGGAAGCAATGGTGATTTTGCTTTTTGGTGCAGGGTTGCTCATTAAATCAAGATGCATGAAAAATTAGGAGATCCCAGTGCCTCATGGGGAAGCCTCTGAGCACAGTCATTGTGTCACAGAAATCTCCCCCATGGCCCCACGAACCTGTGTGATGTGCCAGATACTGGGGACACCAGACCCCTTTACAAACTTTACCCAAATCAGAAGATCACTTGACTCTGTGTGTGTGTGTGTGTGTGTGTTGCTATTGTGATGAGAAAGTGGGTTGGATATGTTGCAAGTTCAAATGAATGTGCTACCTTCTAAGAGCTTTTGGGTCACAATCAGTCCCATGCAAAGCTGGCTACATTATTTGTGGGCCCCCATGCAAAATAAAAATGTGGGACCCCTTCTTCAAAAAGCAGGGGAAAATTACCATTAAAAGTCCTAAAATAGAAAACCTTTTCCTTTCTTCCACGTTTCACCCTCTCAAGTTGTCATGATGTCTATTATCCAGTATTCACTGCCGTTCTAAGTAAATACAAATGATAATTGGAGGCTTTAGCATGAATTTTAATATTCATTTTTATACTATGCAAAGTTTTAAAGGCAAATATAAGAATATTTAAATCTCAAGGAAACCAAATCGCTACATATCTGCACCCCCATGTTCATTGCAGCATTATTTACAATCTCGAAACAGGGAAGCAACCTAAGTGTCTGTTGACAGATGAACGGATAAGACAACTAAGATATGTATATACAATGGAATACTATTCAGCCATAAAAAAGAAATCCTGCCATTTGCAGCAACATGGATAGACCTTGAGGGCTTTGTGCTGTGAATGCAGACACAAATTAGAGAGTGGGAGACAGGATGAGAGGCAAGATACAGAGGGAAGGGGTGAGAAGCACATTACATATGTTTTGGGGGCCAAGGTGTGGACATATTTGATGGGAGGGGGCATTCATTTATCCAGCTTACTATGCTCACCTATTTCAACACCTCCATGGAATCTCCAAATTTTGCTCTGGAGCTGATGGAGCCAGATAAAATTAGCTAAAGAACTGCTCATAAAGTGGCAGCAATCAATTAAACAGCTTGATGTACCCCTGAATGATCTGAAAATAACATCCTGCCACCTGCTTCAATCTTCAGGAAACAGACCTGGTGCGAGATGTAGCTGCAGAGCTGTGAGCTATCCGAAGCCATTTGTTAAAGTTAGGAAGAAAACGCCCTGCGCTTTTGGTTTCATGGCTTCCCTGACAACATATTTACTTGAACAACAAAACATTTTCTTTTTAAGCAATTTTTAAAACAGTGTTTTTTTTAGAGTAATGGTGAAGCTTTCACACAGTGCAAATGGGAACACAGGCTAAAAGAAGTCTCTCTCCAGTTCTGGGCCACCAGTCAGTCCCTTAGTCTCTCTCCCATGGACACAGCAATAATAACAGCGAGGACCTGCTGAGCACTTACCCAGTACCCAGTGGGGACTTGGTGCTCCACATATATCATCCCAGGGAATCTCATGAGTCCAGCAGGCATGTACTTGTGGTGGGCTTGCATCTTCACTTGGTTAAGTGAAGACCTCTGTTTTCCAGAATCTCCTTTCCTACCAGGTCCCAGGTTAGAGATACTAGCCAACTTGTGTGAGATTTAGAAGGTGGGAGTGAACCGCAGCCATTATTATCTGAAAAGCTTTGATACTATGCCAAGCAGAGGGGCCCGGCAGGTTCCAGCTCTCCTTGCTGTCGTCTCGTCCATGCCCAGTTCTTCCTGCCCACTGCAGGCCCTGCTCACCCAGGCCCAGCACCAGCCCCTTGGCTGAGGACCACGGTGGTGGCTCCCTGTTCCCTCCCTCTGTGGTCCCACTTGGGCAGCTGGACAAATCTGACTAGTCTGATTTCCTTGCAAGCTCTAACTTGTGCACTGGCCCAATGCTTCAGGAAGGCTGGTTAGTGCCATTCCTCCTGGTCCAACTCCCCCTACAGAACCTTCATTCTTCATTTTCCCAACTTCTCCCACAACTGTGTAAGGTGTCATTCCTATAGGCAACTCCTATGCCCTATCCTTTGTGGAGGTTCTGCATTCCAGGTTGAACCCTGACTGCACTATTGTTATAATCACCTACATTTTATAAATCAGGAAATGGGGGTACAGAGAAGGTAAACAATTAGCTCAAGCTTTCCCTACTAGGGAGTGGCAGGGGCGGAACTGGAACCCAGGCAGCTCTGACTCCGGGGCCCTTTCAAAGGCATTTTGCTTACAGAAAGGAATAGCATAGATGAGTAGGAGGAGGAGAAACCTGGGATCAACCCCAGGTCACAGGGCCATTGTGGGAACTGGATGAAATCACATTTATGAAAAGACACAGGACATAGTAACATGGGTAGAGGAAGGCCCAGGGCAAGAGACCCCCATTTTACAGATGCAGAACTCTATACTCCAAGCTGTTCCTTAAACACAATATTGAAGTATGGGAGAGAATGTCTCTTCTTGGAGCTTTTTTTAGCATGAAAAGAAACCTACTTATACTTTGGTGGTTGCAACCCGGTCACACATTGTCTTTAAGCTAAAGCACTGGTAAAGGGGACAGAATCATATGACTGACTTAATCTATCCAAAACCCATCCTCTGCATCTTCAGAGGGGCCTAAAACACAAAGCATGGAAAGAAGAAAGCCATTGCTCTTGGGTAGGCAGCCAACAGTTCTGCCACCACTCATCACCCTCACAAGCTCCTGCTCTGGACTACTGATTCTACACGAAGCCTTTAAGTAATTCTAGACCCTGTTTTACACACAGGCTGTTATTCTCATGGAATTATAGAATTTCAGGGGGGAAAGTCTCAACACAAAGATCTAAATGCAAATGAAATTAGGGTTTTCCCACACCTCACATACTTCCAAAGCAGCTGGAGAACCTTGATGAAGCAGGAAGCTTTGAGGAGTGTCAGATTACCAAAATAATTCCCCTGGAGCAATAATGCAGAAAATGGGCTTTCAAAACTTAGCCAAGTGCAAGCACCAAGCTAATTCCTGGGCTCAAAGGTTTTTAATGTGACTCAGGTGCTGTTGGTTTCTGGACGCCTCTCCTGGCGATATTGTGGCATTATTTCCTGGCACATCAGAGAGAAAGCCTTTTCAGTCTATAAAAACTGTTTTCATAAATATGACCCGTCTCTGCAGCAGCAGGCCGCTTGGAAGGTAATTGATTTATATGTGCTCTTCAGAGACGTGGTGCAGTTATTCACAACGATGAAAGGGAAGACAGGGCCCCATTCTTCTAAAAATGATATGTGTAGGCAAGTGCTGAGCGAAATTGCATTACAGCTTCCAACGCTTGTGGCTTCTTCCTTCATGATGCCCCAGGAGGGAGACGAGACCTTCCACATCAATTGCTATCCCTGCCTGGTTGACCTAGACTTGAAAAGAAACCATTTTCTCCTGGAATAAAACACCATCTGATTTAGCAGAAACAATGAACAACATTTTACCACCAGGGAAATGTTTTTATTTTGGAGATTGGCAGCTATATAATTCAGTCGAAACCCTTGGAGGTTTGTTCTAGTGATATTAATGCCAGGGGGAAAAAAGGGTGATTAAAGCCTGGGTTGGCCAGATATTTAGCAACGAGTCAACTTGGATGCAGAGTGACACCAAGGGAGTAAATTACCAAATTCCATTCAATGACTCAGAGCTCTTATAGATGGCCAGAGTGAATATCAATTCCATCCTCTGGCTTTTATTAGCCATCTAACATGCTAATAAGGTATAATTAGCAGTCTCAGTCTTGGCATCACACTGATGTGCTGGTATTTAAAATTAGGAATTAGGAGACAGAAGGAAATTTCTTCCCACAGCATGATAGGCCCTTGGCCTTGCTTGACCTTTGGTCCTTGGTAACTTAACCCACTCGGTGTTCTAGAACAGTGACAAGGGGAATAACTTATTACCATGGGGGTGAGAGGTACACTGTGATGCTTTAAATTGATGATATTTATTAATTGCCTCTTAGCTCTTCTATTTTAGCTCGTCTGGATACTAAGGCAAATAAATTAAGACAAAGTCCCTCCTCTTATAGCTCTAATGGTATAGTGAAGGAGATAAGCATTTATTTTATTTATTTATTTATTTATTTATTTTTACTTTTTAAATTTATTTTTATTGTTGAGAGTATTACAGGTATTCCATTCCCCCCCAATTGATCCCCTCCACTTCCCTCCCACCCCCTTCCCAGGCCTTCACCCTGTTATTAACTGTGTCCATGGGTTATGCATATAACTTCTTTGGTTAATCTCTTCCCACCCTCCACCCCCCTTCCCTCTTTCCTCTGAAATATGATCGTCTGTTGCATGTGTCAATGTCTCTGGATCTATTTAGTTCATCAGATTCTTTTGTTCATTAGCTTCTTCTTAAAGAAGACCCTTCAACTTTTCCTGTAGTGCTGATCTGGTGGTGATGAACTCCTTTAGCTTTTCCTTGTCTGAGAAGCTCTTTATCTGACCTTCAATTCTAAATGATAGCTTTGCTGGGTAGAGCAATCTTGGTTGTAGGTTTTTGTTTTTCATCACTTTGAATATTTCTTGCCACTCCCTTCTGGCCTGCAAGGTTTCTGTTGAGAAATAAGCTGACAGTCAAGTGGGTGCTCCCTTGTAGGCAACTAACTGCTTTTCTCTTGCTGTTTTTAAGATTCTCTCTTTGTCTTTAACCTTCGGCATTTTAATTATGATGTGTCTTGGTGTGGGCCTCTTTGGGTTCCTCTTCTTTAGGACCTTCTGTGCTTCCTGGACTTGTAAGTTGATTTCTTTCCCCAGGTAGGGGAAGTTTTCTGTAATTATTTTTTCAAATAGGTTTTCAATTCCTTGGTCTCTTTCTTCCCCTTCTGTCACCCCAATAATATGAATGTTGGGCCTCTTAAAGTTGTCCCAGAGGCTCCTTATACTATTTTCATATTTCTGGGTTCTTTTTTCTTTCTGCTCTTCTGGTTGGGTGTTTTTTGTTTCCTCATGTTCCAAATTGCTGATTTGATTCTCAGTGTCCTCTACTCTACTGTTGCTTCCCTGTAAATTATACTTCTTTCAGTTCCTGTAGCCTTCATTTCAAATTGGTACTTTATTATGTTATCGATTTTCACAGTTATTTCCATAACAGTCTGCTTAAACATCCTTATAACCATTATTCCAAACTATCTGTTAGCTTGCTTGGATCTATTTCATTTAGTTCCTCTTCTAGAGATTTCTTCTGTTCTTTCCTTTGTGGCATGTTTCTTTGCCTCCACATTTTGGGTGCTTCCAGGTGTTTGTTTCTATGTATTAGGTAGAGCTGCTATGTCTTCTGGAATTTGTAGAGTGGCTTTGTTTAGTAGGTGTCCTGTGGGACCCAGTGGCTCAGCCTCCCCAGTCGCCTGAGCTGGGCCTTCTAGGTGCTCCCCTGTGTGGGCTGTGTGCACTGTCCTGTTGTAGTTGAGCCTTGGTTGCTGTTGGCATCCCTGTGAGGAACTGACCCCCAGGCCAATCAGCTGTGAGGACCAGCTGCAGCTACAGCCAAAGGGCTGCTGTGCTAGAGACACCCTTATGGATCAGGATTTACTTCAGTGGGGCTTTGGTGTTCACCAAGTGCGCCCCTTGAGTGTCCCTCGTGGATGTGGTAGGGTTGTAATCCAGCGTGGTCGAGTCTGACCACCAGGTGCACTGTCTCTGGGGCCTCCCGCGAGGTGCAAAGTCAGCCTCTGCCAGTGCCTTGCCCAGGGCCACTCAGCATGAGCTACACAGCAAACCGTAGTTGGCTGCTACTTGTGCTGAGCTTTGCCTTGTCCAGGAGAGGCCGAGCTATGAGCCAGTGCATCTGCCGCTAGTGCCAGGCCTGGGGCCACTTATAAGCTGTATGGGGCCCGCTGTTGCTTGTTTGAGAGATTTTAGGAAAGTCCTAAGCATGAGGCTCGAGAGGCCACTTGCACAGAAAAGCCCCTGGAAATGGCCTGGATGAGCTGCAGGTGGGGAGGGGCGGGGCCTCTGGGAATCACGGGGCGGGGCCAAAGGTGAGTCAGGTGCTGGCGACTCAAATATGGCGCCTGCCTGCCGGCTGTGTGCAGGGAGGACTCGCCACAGGAGCCATGGCCTCCGCCAGCCCTTCTGCCCGGGAGGAAGCCACCCTCCGCCTCTCGCCCGGATCTCAGGCAGGTTAGTTCCTCCCCGAGTGTCCCGGGTCCTTTCAGGCTGCTCCCGGCGCTGGGCTCAGAGGGAGCGTCCGAGTGAGTCTGTGCCGGGCCCTTTAGGAGGAGCTGCTGGGGCTCCCGCAGCCTCCGCGACCCTCAGGGACAGTCCCCGCTGGTTTCACAGTCTGGAGTTGTGGGGACGTCTCTTCCCGGCCTGGAGCCCTGGGTTGGGGGCCTGCTGTGGGGCTGGGACCCCTCCCTCCTCCGGGAAACCTCCGCCGCCGAGTCCCTTCCTGGTTTCAACCGCCGCACCGGGGGTGGGCCCAAGGCCGCATCTCCGAGATTCAGCAGCTATTTAGCCCCGATCCGCCCGCGTCTGCGCCCCTCCTACTGGTCTTGGTGCTTCTTCAGCTCCCTGGTTGTAGGGCGTCTGTTCAGCCGGATTTCAGGAGGTTCTGAGTGATGGTGGTTCTGTATTTTAGTTGTAATTTTGATGTGGTTGCGGGAGGCGGTGGGTGCAGCTGCTACCTCGCTGCCATCTTGTTTCTCAGTCAAGCATTAATTTTAAAAATGCACAATTAAAAGTAAAATTCCAACTATAAAAGGCCTTTCCTTTGGAAGAAGAAATGGTGCTAGGAAAGCAAGTAATAAGAGAATTTGATCTATCTGAGGAGGTCAGGGAAGTTTCCTTGAGAAAGAAGTATTCAAGCTGAGAGCTGAAGGAAGAGAAAGAGCTAATTATGTAGAGGGGTGGAGGGAGAATGTTTGGGCAGAGTGGAGGAGGGCACACAGAGAAAAGCCAAAAAAATATATGCTGCTTGCAGTAGTTAAGGCTGATGTTAAGTTGCTATGACAAAATACCCCCGAAACACAACTCAAATGATAGCAACTTATTTCTTTATTTTTCTCTGTAATAACCATCTAGGATGAGCAGCTTTGTTCCATTAGGTCATTCTGAGACCCAGGTTCCTTCCATTTTGTTGCTCAGCCATCCTCCTAGAAACCCAGGGTGTTTCCTCATCCACATAATCAAAGCTGGTTCACCATGAAAACCATATCAGCATTTCAGCCCAAAGGAGGGGAAAAACAGAAGTGACTAACAAGCACCATTGGAGAGAACTTAATCACATAGCCAGATCCAGCTGCAAGGGAGGCTGGGAAATGTGGCCTCCAGATAGCCATGTGTTCTGACTAATTTGGGAGTGGGAAAAAGCTCTACACTATAAAGGAGAAGGAAAAATGGGCATTGGGATATAATAGCCTCTGCTGCAAAGCAAAAGCACTCCCAACATGTAATTATATTGTCATTGAACTAACAAATATAGATGAATGTTAGCTTTTGCCTTGGTTCAGTTGGAAGGACTGTAACATAAAGATCATTTCATAATTCTATAAGCCTCTTGAAAATGTTTTTGTTGCAGCTTTCCATTTGTGCAGATCATGAATGAAGCACTGGGAGAAAGTTCCCCCAGATTTTACCATCTATGGAATGCTTACTATATCAGGGACTGTGTTATGTGCTTTGCATACTTTGCCTCATTTGAACCTTATAACACCCACTTCACAGATGATGAAACTGAGGCAGAGGGAAATTAAGGTCATATTAGGTCATATAACACACATATGATGGATTAGAACTTAGATCTGATTCTAAATTCCATGCTTTTAACAGGCACACTGTATGGCTGCTTCTAGAAACTATGACTCTTGAAGAAAGAATTTAAGAACTAATACAATGTTATTAACCCATGTCACCCCAATAAACTTAATAATAAAAAGAACTAATGCATAATGTATAGTGGTTATACACTACATCAAAAGAGATATCTATGTCCCCATGTTCATTGCAACATTGTTTACAATAGCCAAGACATGGAAACTACCTAAGTGTCCATCAATGGGTAGTTTGGATGAATAGATACAGAAAATGTAGCATATTATATAATGGAATATTTTATTAAGCCATAAAAATGTAAGAAATCATGCCATTTGTGACAACATGTATGGATCTTGAGGGCATTATGCTAAGTGAAATAAGGCAGACAGAAAAAGACAAATACTGCATGATCTCACTTATATGTGGAATCTAAAAATATTGAAATAGAAACAGAGAACAGACTGGTAGCTTTTAGAGGCAGGGGATAGAGGTGAGGTAAATGGGCGAAGGTGATAGAAAGGTATAAACTTTCAGTTATAAGATCAGTAAATTCTGAGGATGTAATATATGCATGGTGACTATAGTTAATATTGTATTGCATATTTGAAAGTTGCCAAGGGAATAAAAGTTAAAAGATCTCATCATAAGAAAAAAATTGTCACTATGTGAGGTGATGGTTGTGCACTAAACTTAATGTGGCAGTTATTTCACTATATATATATCAAATCATGTTGTATGCCTAAAACTAATGCAATGTTATATATCAATTACATCTCAATAAAACTGGGGGTGGGGGGGACACAAATCGAGGCACGACTTGGCAGAGAAAAAGGCATATATAACTGGTTAGATACTTTCTATTTTTCATCCTTAGGAATATTCTGGAATATTAAATATCTTGCTCTTTGTTTCTTTTCTTCCTTCCCCCATTCATGACTAAGCTTTCCATTTTATCATCTAAGTGACTAGTTTACAATGGACACTGCATACTGATTTTTCAAAGAGTGAAAAATTCAGAACAGATTACTTGTAATTCACTGAAGGGAATTTTGGTTTTAGCTATTTAGAAGTTCTCAATTTTACTCATTCAACAAACATTTACTGATCATCTACTTTCAGCACAGTGCTAGGCACAGGCTACTAAGACAAATATGGCCTAGGCCCTTCCTTCAAGATGCTCTCAGTCTTAGGGTGGACGCAAACACACAGCTGAGCGTTGCAATAGCAGGACTGGCATGATGCAGTAGCCAAGGACATTAAATAAAACTGTGTAGGGAGCAGGACGGATGTTGAGGACAGGAAAGCTGTCACAGGCACGATGATATCTAGGAGTCTTGAAGGTGAGAAAGACTCAAGTAATAGACAAGGGCGAAGAAGGCCTATCAGGCAGAAGGAAACACAGAGGTGTCACATCTATGGACACCGGGTTTACAACAAAAGCCCTATGGCGATTCAGTAGAGAAGGGATGGTCTTCTCCATCATTGATGCTGGGTCAGTGGGATATTCAAATGGAAGAAAAGGAACTTTGATATCTACCTCCCACCATACATGAAAATCAATTTGTGATAGATCATGTACTAAATGTAAAAATAAAATCAGTACAGTACATAGATACAAAGTAGGAAAATATCTTCATGACCTTGAGGTAAGCAAAGATTTCTTAAACAAAACACAAGAAAACACTAACATTTTAAAAAATGGAAATAACATTTAATTTAAAATTTAAAACTTTGGCAAAACAAGCAAAATATTGAAAGAATAAAAGGCAAGCCACTGAGTGGAAGGCACATCTGTCCAACAAAAGACTTGTATCCAGACTGAATTAAGAACTCCCCAGAACCAATTTAAAAAATAGACAAAATGGGCAAAAGAATTGAGCAGGCATTTTATTAAAAAAAAAAAAAAAAGAGTATCGAAATGGCCAATAAAATGTGAGGAGGTGCTTAACATCACTGGCCTTCACAGAAGCACAAATTCAAATCACAGAGAAATTACCACTGCACTTTTAAGCGGCCAGCATTTAAGACTAGCAACATCAAATATGGGCTAGAAGGTGGAACAAAAGGAACTTTCTTTTGTTCCTTCTGGGATTGGAAATTGGAGCAACCAATTTGGGAAATTTTGACGGTACCCAGGAAACCTAAACATATGTATGTTCTATGACACAGCAATTCCACTCCTGGGTGTATACCCAACAGAAATGAGCACTTACGTCCACCAAAAGATTTGTAATCAATAACTGGAAACAACCCGAATGTCAATCAACAGAAGAATGAATAAATAAATTGTGGTGTGGTCATAGAATGAAATACTACTCAGCAATCAAAAAGTATAAACTACCGACACCAGTATAAAATGTTGAAAGAAAGAATGAAGACACAAAAGAATATATGCCGTATGATTGTATTTCCATCACGGTCAAAAACAAGCCAAAGTAATCTATGGTGAAAAAGGTCAGAATAGTGATTATCCTTAGGGGGACTGACTGTCAAGGAGGTAGAGAACCTTCAGAAATGATGGAAAAGCCCTCTCCCTCAATCTGGATGGGATTCATATGTGTATATATATGTGTGGAAATATTTATCAAGCTGCACAATTAATATTTGTGCACCTTACTTGAAGTTATTCCTCAATTTAAAAGGCATTTTTTAAGTCCAGAGCTGTGAAACTGCCTGGCAGGTTTGGAGGTTGTAAGTGCTCTGGACCTAGCAGAATGTGTGGTGTTCAGGGTAGAATGAGAGGAGACTCACTCTTTTAAAAGTACTGGGTATGATGCACGTAGCAGTCTCCACTCCAGGAATACTGCTCTCGTGGAGACTGCATTTTCATGCAGGAGACAGCAAGAAGAAAAAAAAGCAACAAATATGTAATTTCAGGTTTGATGGAAAAAAAAACACTAAAACAAGATAAAAGATTAAGAATGAAGAGTTGCTATTTTCATGAAGAAGAGAGGTCTGGGAAGGCCTCTCTGACATTTGGCCCATAACCAGAAGGGGCTGAAGCAGTGAGCCATGTGGATATCTGGGGAAAAGAGTACTCCAGGTCCAGGAAGTGCAAAGGCCCTGAGGTGAGCTTAGAACAGTGACAAAGCCAGAACCAGAATGGCTGGAGGAGAGAGAGAGAGAGAGAGAGAGAGAGAGAGAGAGAGAGAGAGAAGAGAGAGGAGTAAGGGATGGCATTGGAGAAACAGCAAGGGGCTCATTGAAAAGGCTCTCCTGCATTAATGTAAGGCAAAGACCTAGGATTTCATTCTGCAAGCAGGGGATGCCATGAGGGCAGGTAGGGCGTGACATGATCCAATCGAGGTTCTTCGCAGCATGTGGAAGTAGGAAAATGTGTTAGTACATTACTGGAAAAGTCAAGAGGGGTATGGTCACAAAAGACCTTATAGAGAACCAACTGAAGCCAGGATGTGACTTGCTCCGATTCATATTCTAGAAAGGCCACTTTGGTGGCTGTGGAGAGTGACCTTGAGGTGAAGAGGGGTGTGACCAGACCGCTGTCAAGGAAGCCAGGTGAGTGGCTGTTAGAATACTTCAGAATCTTCAGGATCGAATTCTCAGCATCTGTAAGTAGTTATTCTAGATGGACAGGAATGCTGATCAGTTGGGGGTTCTGGTAAACAGAATGTCCAATGTCAGAGAGCTTTCTCCATAGAATTCTCATGACAAAATGACAGCATCCTCCTCAATTTTTACCCTAAGTAGACTTTCCCCCCCTTTTCTTTAAACAAAATGGCAACCAGGGCAGAGCACAGCAGAACCAAGAAGGTTCACCTGCTATTTTTGGCTTAGCACAGTTTCCCACTTCATAGTCACCCTGAGTTGCCAAGAGGAGCTGGTTTATGGGCACATCAACGCAGCCCAGCTGTGAGGGAGGCTAAGGAAAGAAGGGTCATTATCAGAGCATTGCATTTGAATTTCGTTCTAGCATGTCCAAACAACCGAGGAAAATTGAGAGATTGAATTCACTGGGAGCCAAGTGGGACTTTCTTACTTGCAAAGCGAATCTATGTTCCGCTGAAACTGCTCACTAGAAGCATCCCAGAGGGCTGGGGGCACAAGGCCATTTTCAAATGCCATCATTACAGAGAAAACCCCTTTAAGGTTTAAGCTCAGGAATACAGTGTTACCATTCAGAGGAGTGTAATAGAAATCCTGCTTTTATGGTTTACTTGGGGTTGGGGGGAGGACTTTAAATATTAAACAATTATAAGTGAACTCAAACATTGCTTGGCACATTCTAAAGCTGTCAAAATAATAAGAAAATCAACCCCTTTCCTTTGAGAAGCAGGGAGCAGTGGGGTGGTTATAAGAAAACAACAGGGAATTTCGAATTGGACAGGTCTAGGTTCAAATCCCAGCTCCACCACTTATCAGCTGAATGACGTTTGGAATTTTTTAAGCCTCTTTGAGTATAGTTTTCTTTCTGTAAAATAGGGATAAATGCTTATCTTTCAGAGTTGTTGCAAATATTAAACTAAAAAGTGCACATAAAACATTGGACACATAGTAGGTGCTCAATAAAGGAAAGATATTTATTTATATAATATGTTACCAACTATATAATACTTTCATATATGTAATTGTATATACTCAATAATTTTTTCAAAAGCTTATTGGAAACATCAAGTAAAATGGTCATTTTGAGTATTTGACCTGAAGCCCTCCTCTGTGTTAGACTTTACCCCAGCCCAGGAGAAATCCCCAGGCATCCCCAGATCCCCAAAAGTCTTCAAAAGAAATAATGAGTTCCCAGGAGCTATCACTGGCATTTCAAGAAAAGGCCAACAAAGAGTTTTCTCTGTATAAATCTGCACAGACATCTAAAAGGTCAAGCGTAGTTGCTTTTGTCTGGAATTAAGTCTGCCCAGGTGTTAACTCATGTTGAGCAGGAGCTCAGAGTCTTTGCCATATGTGTCTTTGGTGATTTTAAATGGGCAAAATGAATTATACATTTTAACTCAAATCGTCTTTGTATGTTAAGGTGACAATAACAAAATACCATAGGCTGAGTGGCTTACAAACAACAAACATTTATTTCTTATAACTTTGGAGGCTGGAAGTCCAACATCATGGTGCTGGTAGACTCAGTGTCTGGTGAGGGCCTGCTTCCTGGACACCTATCTTTCTCTGTACTCTCACCAATCTCTTGGGCTCCACCCCAGACCCTCGGACTCAGAAACTCTGGGGGTGAGGTCCAGCAAATTAGGCTTTAACAAGCCCTCCAAGTAATTCGCATACGTACCAATGTTTGAGAAGCATTGATCTAGGAGGACGTTGGCTATAACTTGATGGGGGTTCCACACGCAATTGCCCATAGAGACCAGGCGATCTTATAAAGTGGGGGAAGCAGAAGGACATGTGCTGGAGAAACTGAGTGAACTTTGCTGATTTTTGCCACCTGAAAAGAAAAATTCAGGATGGTTGGCTTTTCTAAAATGTTAAAACAGAAATTTGAATTTTTAGGTGCACTCTCCAGATGTTTAGACATTAGCCACCGAGTCGTTTGGCCCCTCTAGGTTATTTCAAAGGCTTACAGATGCTGCCTACATCTTGGCCCCCTTCAAATGGGTAGTCACAGGTTTCCTGGGTTTGCGGCTCTTTTAAAGCACAGATAGGAGCTGAGAAGGAAAAAGAAACGGAGACTCTCATTTAACATGGGTTTTGTGCCAAACATTAAAATGGAGAGTTTTAAGTTAATAGAGGGCTATAGAATAGAGAACCTATAAAAAGGCAGTGAAATGGCAGTTGGACTAATGTGAGAGATTGTTTCTGGGCGACCTTTTGTTCCCCATCCGTATTTTCCCAGAAAGTCACCAGGGAATCCACTCTATGCCCCGCGTCATGTTTAAGGCTGGGCCTATAGAATAGATGCAGTGCTCTGCTGTTGCCATGGCAACCATTATCTTCTCCTAATTCCTTTCTTTTCCAAAAATAAAGTGCCCTTTTACAAAGTATCTATTTCTCTTTTTTTTAAATTTAAATCTCACTTTCTGCAGGGGCTCCATCTCCCTTTAACCTGAATGTTACTTTTGTTTTGCTCAAGAAGAAACGGTGATAACACACATTCTGGACATGACTGTCAGCCACCTCCAAGTGTTCAGTTAGAGGAATAATGAGAGCTCTAGACCCGGGGGGCTACGGGACAACCCCAGTGATTTCATGTGGGGGTCACAGTTATGTTCCTATAGCACAGATACCACTCAGAACAGTGTTTTTCCAGCCCATTATTTCATCGGCTGTCTCCAAAGAACTGTATTTCCATGACATAAAAGAACAGTCAGAGACAAAGAGATGGGCTGAGGGCCCAAAGCCCAGTGCTCTGATGAGGGATGGTGCCTTGGGCTCTCACTCCTTTGATCTGTAACTAGACAGTCCACGTCCCTGCCGCAGGCTTTCCTTTGCCTGCAGAGAGGTCTTGATGATCCACTTCTGAGGCATTAGAAGAGGTGGAGAGAAAGGAAGTGTTGAGCATTAGCCCAAACTCTGCAACCTTTGTACATCAAAGACCAGGCCTTGATCAAGACATCTGCTAAAAGTGATTGCGTGGGCTTCTGAACCAAAAGGAAATCACTCTATAGGCTGTCCTTTCTGGGGCCATCTGCCATGCTGAGATGCTACAAAGATGCTACAATGATTGGGTCTTCTGAGGAAATAGGATGAAAAAACCAGAGATGAAATAAGACAAACAAGTGTGGCCCCTGCCTTCTAAGTTAATATAGGGCTATGGAGTAAAGAGCCTGTAGCCAAAGTAGGCCACACCCATGTGTCCAAGCAAATGGACTTTTGTAAAGTCACAGAGGCATCCCTGGCTCTCAGGAGAATGTGTGCTTGGAGATTTCTCCACATGAGGGCAAGACGTCCACACTCCTCCCTCTCCACTCCTACCGTGGCCAGCCTGCTCCGCCACAATCAAGCTTCTCTGTTAAGTCGTGATGATGAAGCAAGTGTTTTCCTTCCTGCCAACCCAGGTGGCCGAGGCCAGAATGAAAGCATGACCTTGGCTCATTTACACCATCAAGAGCTTGTGTTCAGGACACTGTCCAATGGGGGTTTTAAAGTTTGCCCATTACAAATAATACAAGATGAGGTGATATCATTCTTTCTTTCTCTTTCTCTTTCAACTTCAAGGGCTAGTTTTGCCCAGCATCATATTCTACTATATTGTCATTCACTTTGATGGTGGCCCTTTGGCACAGCTAATCTGGAGCCTGAGCTCTGTGGTATCTTTACTGAAGGACTGTCACCCGCCAGGACCCCAACTGTGTACCATGGCTGGTGGACAGGCGGGATGTGATGGGTCAGCCACTTGGAACTGAAAATGATAATCGAGAATTGGTCTTCCAGACTAGACTGCAGCCATGAACTCCAGTATGGCAGTTGGGGTCCTGGATCATGTCTTCAGATGGACAAGTTGCTCACAGAAGAGAAGATTAAACTAGTTAGAGGCAATGGACAGGCCACTGGAAAAGAAACTCCAGGCATGGGGACTGCACTGTTGGAGGGTAGGGCACTAGCACAGAAAGAAGGAAGGTGCCTTGCTCTGACCCATGAGTCTCATGGTCTGATCCCTAGAGGTTCAAGCACACACTTATCAGACTGACCTTGGCTTTCACAAGGCTTTCTCTAAGGTCTCATCATAGGCTTAATAATCTTCATGTTAATAATTGACCCAAAAGAATGGAAAGCAGAGACTCAAACAGATATTTGTGCACCCATGTTCATAGCAGCATTAGTTGCAATTGTCAGCAGCTAAAGCAACCCAAGTGTCCATTGATAGATGAGTGGATAAACAAAATTTGGTATATGCATACAGTGGAATATTATTCAGCCTTACAAAGGAAGGAAACTCTGACAGATGCTACAACATGGATGAACCTTGAAGACATTATGCTAAGTGAAATAAGCCAGTCATGAATAGACAAACACTATATGATTCCACTTATGTGAGGTACTTAGAATAGTGAAAATCACAAAAGACAGAAAGCAGAATGGTGGCTTCTAGGGGCTCGGGGGAGTGGGGTGTGGAGGATGATTATTTATTGGGTGCAGAGTTTCCATTTTGCAAGATTAAAAGAGTTCTGGAAATTGGTTCCACACAACATGACCGTGCCTAACACTACAGAGCTGTACACTGAGAAATGGTTAAGATGGTGAAGTTTATGTTATGTGTATTTCACCACAATGAAAACAAAAGCAGTTATTAAATGATTCCCTGTTCCCCCCTCAGCTACCCCACTGAGATGAATTGAAGCTGTGGGTCCTGATCCCAGAGCTGCTATCCATTAACTCAGTGACACTGGGAAGGTCAGAAAAATTTTTTAAACCTAATTTTCTTCATGGGTAATTGGGAATCATAATGGTGACTCTGGAGGGTCACGTGAAACAGGACAGTACATAAGGGATGGTAAGGATTGTTAAGCCATTATCTCCCGCGTGACACCTAGAATGAAATCTTGCATCTGTTAAGGACACAGATGTAGAGATGAGGGGATGAAGGAAGAAATGTGCCCTAGCCAGCAACTGACCTACTTTGTTGAGAGAGAACAGTGAAGTCAGTGAAACTGGCCTGGTTCAGATCCCACCACCGATTTGGGTATCTTCTTACCTGCTAAGCCCTCAATGCTCTCATTCACCCCCTTCCCAGAAAAATGGGTGCAATTTTACACTCAGATGTTGATTCACAGATGTCTTGCAGGGGTATCTGAACTTTTGTAAAGAACATTGGGGAAAACAGAGCGCTTACCCAAAAGGATATATATCAGTGATGGAAGGAAGCTCAGGCACTAGCAGTAGGACAATGTGGAAGGTGATCCGGGCTGGGGCGTAAGGGAGAGGGGGTGACTTCTCAGCAATCTTTCAGCCACAGCACGCAGGCAGATGCCAAGTCCGCCACCAGTGTCGCCAATGGGGAAGTCTGCGAGAAAAACCAAGGCCCTCATCTTTAGAGTCATGCTGCCATTTGGGGGATAAGCAGCACAGCTCAGCGTTGAACACAAGAACACTGGAACCGAATTAACTGGATTTGAATTCTGGCTCTGCCACATAGCGCTGTGTGGCCTTACACTTGTCACTTAAGCTCTCTGTGCTTCAGTTTCTTCAACTTTAGGAGGGTGATGATCATCGCACCCGCATCACAGGCTTGTTGCGAGGATTAAATGAGTCTTTATTCATAGAGTGAGAACTTAGAGAGGGCTTGGCACATAGAAAGCGCTCTATCAATATTTGTTAAATAAAGCCCAGAAAAAAGTTCAAGCCCAGGTCTCTTCCCTGGCTTCTCCATTTGATCCCCTCCTCCCGTTTCCTTCTATCGTCCTGATTCCCTGAGTGGCAAGTGCGCTTTCTGCCTGCCCATGCCCTGACCACAGACAGGAGTCTTTTAGACCAGCTTCCTGGCTGCTAATAAAGCTGACTTTCAGGCCGCATTTTCTAGTTAGTTGCCTAATTTAGAGGCCTTGTCAATTTGCATTACCTGGAAATAGTGCAATACCACTTCAAAGCTACTTGGAGCCGTGCCCCGCAGCCCAGAGCTCTGAACCTTCCAAAGTGAGTTGGAACAATTGTAAATTATTCCACAGCGTGAAACTCCTCCCTGGCCAATTCCCTTACGATCACTGGGCAAGGGCACTTTTGGAGGTAACTGCATAGAAACAGATGGCCCCAAATGTGCCATTTTCCACCTTAGATGAAAGTCGAGTGAAATGCAATGTGTCATCATCATGACTTGGGTTATTCTGTTGTTGCTGCTGCTCTCGTTCATTTGTTTTCTTTCTCCTACTTCTGTTCTTAGTTTTAATCTAATAAACCCCTGATCGAGTTTCAGATAAAACAGTTGGAATGCATAAATGCAACCTGCACTCGCATTTTTAAAAGAATATTACAGGCCTCCTAGAAGCCCTGTCATGACCCCTGATAGTCACTACTCCCCCACCTCCTAAGCAAGGCCTCACTTCTCAGTTTGGCTATTCTGATACTTTGCATGAATGGAAGCTTACAGAATGTATGGCTCTGGGTCTGTTTTCACTGGACATTAGGTTTGTAAGATCCTCCCACTTTGTTGTTGGGTGAAAGTGTAGTTAGCTCACTCTCACTGCTGTGTAGTGTAGCACTGTGGGATCACACCACCTTTTATTCGTGCGTGCATCCCATTGGGTGGACATTTGTGTAGTTTCCAGTTAGGAACTGTTTGAACAGTGCTGCGAGGAGCCTTCAGGGCTTTTGGCTAATTTTTTCTTGTTTTGTACCACTGTTTTATCTCCCCTCTTTTCTAACAAGCCTCCCTCCCCTGTCACAGTGAGGCAGGGTAACCCAGGGAGGGCAGAGGGTAGGAAAGGGAAGGAAAGGAATCCTGGATGTCTGGCTTTCAGCCCCCACCTGCCTTTCTCCCCCAACCACCTTCCTCCACCTTCTCTCTCATATGTGGGCTCTGCCCTACCCCAGCAGGGGGCTGCCTTCCTACCATATGCCTTCCTGTGACGTCCCCCTTGGCCTCCAGCTCCTGTGCCCAGATCCTCCATCCCCAGCCTGCAGCTCAGAGTTCCTGGGACCTCGGGTGAGCCCTGTGAATGCGGCCTCCTAACCTGGGCTGGCAGCTCTGGCTGTCCCGGTCCTCATCAGATGCTGTGACCCACGGCTCTGCCAAACTTCCTTCTGTCCCTGAGAGCTGTGTCTTCTGGGCTTTTGTCATCCCAGAACACTTGCCTTAACCACTTCTGGTAGTTATGAGTGTGGGATTTGAGGGCAGGAAACCTAGATTTGAACTTTGGATCTATGTTCTAGTTGTGTTCTTTGGACCTATGTTTGGCCAGTGATTTAATCTCTCTGCATCTCCATTCCCTCATCTGCAGTAATAGTAATAAAGGACACTGAACTCATCATCAGGACTTTGAGTTAAATGAGATAATACACTTATTATTCCCGTAGTCATGAGCATAAGCGCTCTGTATTATGTATGCCACTTTTTGCCTTCTAAAGAGAAATTGCTCTGTTGTGTGTTTTTTAATTTTACCAAGTCAACCAGTTCTTATCATAAAAATTACTTTAAAGAATGCTATCTAGAAGTAATCACAAAAGCCTGATTCCTTTGCCATTTTTTGAATACACTGTAAAGATAGAGGGGTTTGGAAATATTCACAATATACTGTTGTGTTAAAAAGAGGCAGGATAATAATTTCTATATACATATGTCTACTTTTTTATTTTCAAAAAATCAAAGAAATATATAGAGAAGGGCTGCAAAGAAAGATGCCAAAAAGAAAATAGTCTTTCCCTGTGGATGCTGGTGCTCTGGGTGATTTGTATGATGTTCCTCATATTTTTCTAGAGGCTCTGATCTATATAGATACATATACATATATATACATGTCTGTGCATACACTTTTGTATAGATACAGTTATAATCAGAATTTTTACATAAATTTATATTGGGCAAAGGAAAAGAAATCAAATGAATGGGCTGGATATCTCAGGAAATGTTTTAATATTGGTTTCCTGGGTTTCACTTGCTGTTTTCTGTGCAAAGCCACGTTGGGTTGCTGCCATGCCATGGGGGCAGGGAGGAATGCGTTTGGCACCCAGGTGATCCACTCAAGCACTCCTTGGTACTCACACCATGCCGACAGTAAGTGCCCGGATGCAGCAAACCCAGCCTGAGAAGGTGATGGTGACCAGGGGCACAAAGCCCTCAGGGATACCAGTCTGGGTGACACCACCAGGTAGGCCACTGAGGGCAGCAGAGGTGGTGGCTGAGGGTGAGGGGAAACTGGAAGGGATGGCAGAGAGAGATGATGAATATCTGTTGTGTTTCTAAGACCAGCTACAGCGGCAGGGGCTCTATCGTCTCACTGCCCTTCCTCTTCTAAGTTTCACCCTGGAACATAGCCTATTGGACTGTGGGAAGAGCTGCTTCCAGAAAGCATATGAAGGGTGGATCCCACTGCACAAGGGTGGACTGTGGGGGTCACTGTGATGCATCACCGAGGTCCCCTTCCAGGAAGGGCTTGTTGCCCAGCTGCTGGGAGCACTGTCCATGACCGCCTTCAGCTGTCAGCCCTTCAGGTCAGAGAGGTGACAGAACCAAAAGTGTGACTTAGAAAGATTCCTCTGACGACTGTTAAAGGGAATGATCTGGACTCATCCACATCACAATGCAAATATAACAATTCTAGGTGATAGAAATATAGCTGATCATTTAATTATCCTTTGTACTTAGCTTCCTATTTTTTCAGAAACAATCAATTGATAAGGGATGAGATTAAAGATGGAGTTGGAAGGGAGTAGTTAGGAGGCAGAATTCTAGGTAAAATGATAAAAACTTGAACTATGACCCTGAGAATAGAAATGATATAATGGAGTTATTCAAAAGCTAGAGTTGCCCAGACTTGATGGTCAATTCAGTGTGAAGGGAGAGGGATGAGTGAAGGACGCCTACAGAGATAAGTCCGCAGTGAATGCAGGGCTCCCGGTTCCAGTGCCGGGGCGGAGGAGCCTTCTCCACGCCGGAGGACAGAGGGGAGCCGGTCGGGGCGGGTGGGCCAGGAGGAGGCCATGCCTGTTACTTCACGCCTTGGTTGGTACCTCTGAATCTTATTATTATTTTACTTTCTTCCCTGTTCATTTGTTTCCTTATTGGTTCCTTTGCTTGTTCTGACCCACGACTGGTTTACAAGCCAGGAACTTACAGAGCTTTAGCTATTATTTTTTGCAACAAGGCCCTTCACTTGGGGGTTTGGGTTCTACAAAGACAGAGCCAATGAAATCTTGTAAATTGATCAGATAATGGGTTGCTCTGAAGAAGAAGGTGGCCACTGTGAAAACTTAGTGACTGACCAGCACACGCTTACTGCAGGCTCCTTAACTTTGCCTAGGAGACTCCCTTACCATCATTAAATACACTCACGTATTTATTTAATATGTACCTGGAGTTTTCTACAGAGAGATACCTCCGTGGCAGGATGCCAGAGAGCAAAACAAGTCTTATAATTTACAGCCTCAGTCCTTGTGACATTTTCTTGATTTGAAACCACTGTTCATTTCTCTCTGTCGTTTTATTTCACCTCCAGCCATCCACACACTCACACACACACGCACACACACACTCCTGGGACTTCCCGCAGGAAAATTTTAACCAAGCCAATCAATATTTAATCCCCCGATTGTTCAAAATCTCTCCAACTTTCCACATGATGAAATGACAAGCAAAAGAAAACAGGTGGCTGCAGCTTGCTTTATGTATAGAAACAGACCCTGAGCAACTCAAGGACCACTTTCTCTGGGTAAAAGCCAGCCTGACGTTATATCTGGCCATGTCTTAGTTCCTCCTCACTCAGCTGCACTTGAGGACGAGACCAAGAGACCAGAAGCCAATAGCTGATTCCCTACCTGCCCCACAATCCTATCCTGTTCCACAGCCCATCTCCACTGTCACTTACATCTCTCGCTCATGTTTCCAGCAGCAAAGTGCTGTAATGTTATTCCACTTAAAAGTGGTACTAGAAGAAAGGTGGTACTGAAATTGCTTAGAATGAGCCTGCTGCCTTCTGTCCCAACAGCACAAATAGAGAATGTAACCAAAGAAATGCTGGACTTGGAGACCCAGTCTCTCCATTTTCTGGTTACGAGCAAATCCCATCATCTTTCAGAGGCTCACTGGCCTCATCTGTAAATGGGAAGCGTGATAACCACAGTGCAAATGTTTTATGAAGTCCAAGCAAAATAAGGCATGTGAAAGCACTAATATTTGTTAGAATGGAGCTTCTCAGAAGACGATGTGTCTATGAAAACATGGGAATGGAATAGATTCTGATTCTGTAGGTGAGGAGTGGACTCTGAGATCTGAATTTCTCCCCGGATCCCAGGGAATGCCAAGCTGCTGGTCTGTAGACCACATCTTGAGTGACAAGCTGTTTGCTGTGTTGTCCACTGTGGTAGCCACTGGCCACATATGGCCATTTAGACTTGGATAAATTTAAATCTAATTTAATTTAAAATCCAGTTTGTTAATCACAGTAGCCACATTTCAAGTGCTTAAGAGCCACCTGTAGCTAGTGGCTACCACATTGAATAGCACATATATAGAACATTTCCACCATTGCAGAAAGTTCTCTTGGACTGTGCTGTGTTAGAAATGTTAGAAAGCCATCAACAGCACTCAAACAGTATGTACTGAGCACCTTCCATGTGCCAGACAATTTTCTAGCCACTAGTGATATAGCAATGAACAAAACAGACAAATTTCTTGCTCACACAGAACTTACCTTCTAGTAATTATTGATTTGAAAAAAATAGGAGATCATTATTAGTTGGACATAGATGTGGCTGTTCCACCATAAGGTCATAACTTGACCCTATGACAGGCTAACAGCAGAACTCAAATGGCACAGCCACTTAGGGGACTCAAAAGAAGTTCTGGGTATGCCAGGCCCAGGGCAAGCTTCTCTTCAGCTCTATTTCTCTTTCTCTTAGAAAAAGCATGCCAGGGACTGTGGCTAGAGCCAGCCCTACAGGATTGCAGTGGGCAGTGCCTCAGAAGAGGCTCCTGCCTCCACCCCTGTGGTTTCACTTCCCTTTCCTGTTTTTCTAAAGGTTCACCTTGACATTCAGTGAAACCTCTTTTGCTTTGAATCAAAGTCCTAAAAGAGGAGAGGGATTGAGTAGGAGAGGCTCCCACTCTATGGTTTATCCTATGGTTTCAGCAGGGCCCCAGGCTCACCCACTCATACGAACACTGGATGTTAGGTTCTGCCCTAACCCACCTGCACCCCAAGGCTTCAGTGGAAGGGCCACAAAGGTGGAGGCTGCTCCTGAGGAGCAGGTGTTGCCACTGGCTGGGGTGACAGGGAGAGAAGGAACAGAGGCACCTCTTAGAGGGGTAGCGTCCATGGATGACACTTCCCCATCCCCTTGGCCCTCAGCTCACTCTCCTGCTCCTTTATTCCATTTGGATCAATTGTGGGCTCTCTCTCTCCTAATTGTAGTCTAGAAGGGCCCATTTTTCAATGAGATGGCACCTAAATTGAGTCTGCACTTTATTCACACTGCAGTTTGGTTTTTTAATAGCTTGATTAACCAAGACAGCTAACTCAGATGAATCACCTTGCTTGTAAGGAGGTGTTTAGAGCTACTGGGGGCAGGGGGGAGAGGGTGTTTTTTAAAGGTAGGTCCAGATGTAGCATGCCACCTGGGAATTTCAAGTTGGATATATTGAGTTCTAAAATATGGAGCAGGGATCCCAGATGCACCCCATGTCTGGTGGGAGGAGTGTCAGGACTCTGCAGAGGGATCCCAGTCTCTTGAAAAAGAATTCATTCTATAGGAACAAAAGAAGCCTGGATCATAAGCCTGGTCCAGTAACCTGACCCCACTGACAGAGGGAGGACGACTTACATGCTGTTATTCCCAGGCACCCCCAAACCATTGGCCCTGCATCTGCTCCACTGTCCCTCACCGCTCCACATCCAGGCTTAGATCCAACAGTGTATCACCATCGTCACTCCCTTGCCTTCGTCACTCTCTTTCTCCATTGTACACCCCTTGAAACACCCCAGCCTTCTCCCTATTCTGCTCCTGCACCCAGGCCACTGAATGTGGCTGGAGAAAAGCTTAATGCCACGCTGGCTGTTCTCACATTCAGTTCCTCACCCATCCCCATGGGGGCTCTGGCTGCTGGTTGGCAATCCCATCTTGCACTCACCTGAACTATTTATAATACAAGAATACCAGCTCTGCCGAGTAGTTCAAAACCTCCCCTTCAGTTGCCAGGAACTCAACGTAGAAACACTCCCATGGCATTATACATGCTTGGGGGTCTGAGGGTGAAAGGAAAACAGCTTATTTTGGAAAAGGAAGCAATACCGTCAAGCGGTGGGTCAGTTTAAATGTAAGTGAGAGGGTAGCCTTATTTTACATGCCTATGCAGTGTCCCAGTGGGGCACTTGACAGTTAAAATGTCTTTATAAATTTCTAGTTGCCAAATGCCTACCTTCCATTTTAGAGCAATGTTATTTCAATAGTGTTGCTCTCCAAGTGGTTGTGAGTACAATGGATTTTTGTAAATCAGCTATCATGCTCCCACGAGCTTAAATGATAACTTGCAGAGGTTTTGTTTTTAATTCCTGATTCGTTTTCAACTCTAATGCTTAATTGAAAGTGTCCCTGCTTCCTCTACCCTGCCTGCATCAGTCAGAGCTCTTAGTTGAGGAAAATAGAATGCATTCTAGCAGTTTACACAGAAATGGAATTTATTAAGGGATATTAGGTCACTTACAGAAATTCCTGGAGAGCTAGAATCAGACTAAGAGTAAATGAACATGCAAGCCAAGCTGCAGGGCAGCTCCAGCAAAGACATAGCTACTGTCATTGGATACAGACACTGACCCCAGGTTCTGGGTGCCAGAACTCTCCTTCCTCCGTTATTGATATCTGGATGTCTTGCTTCTCCATCATCTGGAAATTGGATTCTAGGAAACAGCTCTTTTCTTTTCACTTTCTTCCAAATTACAGTGGCACATGGGTGCATCTGATTAGAGAAGTCAAGATCAGATGTTTGCACCCTAGCTGCATGGGAAGCTGGGAAAGAAAGTCTGGCTCCTACGTTGGTCAGTGGGAGGAAATTTTTTTATCTTGGGAAATTCTCCCCAAAATACTGGATGGTTATAAACCTGACCGTTATTTACTACATACCATCTTTACACAATCCCTCTGTGAGGGTAAGATCTTCAAAGTGAAAATATAGACTGAATAATTACCTACCATGAAACCAGACATGTGTTTGGTGCTTTGTCGAAGTTGACATGTGTAGAAAACGCAATTTCATACACAAAACCTAGCTTTGAAGGAGTTTATAATTTAGTTGAAAAATAGATAAACAGATGACAACTAGGGATGGTAAGTAAGAGTAGTGTAGACCTTTGCATTCAAGAGGACAATATCGGGAGACCTTTGGAGTCCCCAAATTTGTAAATAAGGATAATGCATTCATTGAGACCACATGTTTCCTGTGCATATCCTTATTGCCTTTTCAATTATATTTTCTCTTTAATCTTTTAAACAAAGAAACAGAGTTGGTTTCATTTTCTAAGAATACATGAAACAATAGCCTGAGACCCACAATGCAAGTTGAGATGAGAATGCTGGCTGGCCTCAGTCCACAGCTAGGTGTACTCAGTACTAGAGTCACTCAGGATCAAATAATTGTGCTTAAAGAATTAGTGAAAGAAGGTTAAGGGAGGTTCAATAGAAGAAGCAAAAAAATCTAAACTCCTTTCCACAGATTATAAAAAGTTACACGATCTAGCCTTTATCAATTCTCTGACCTCATCTATCTTACTGTCTCCTTCATTCACTATACTGCAGCCACTCTGGGCTTCTCTTTGTTCTAATAACCAACTTTTCCTGTGTTGGGCCTTAGCACTTGTTGTTCCCTCTACCTGGAATGATCTCTTCTCCCCGATCTTTGCATGGCTAGTTTCTCCTCTCATTTAGGTCTCAGATCAAATGGCATATTCTCTAAGAGAACCTTCTCTGAACACCAGGGTTAACTGCCACTCCCTCTCTCTGCTTTCTAGCACATATTGTTTTATTTCTTTAAAAGTACTTACCGTCATCAGCAGTTACTTAGTTTATTTATTTCCAGTTAATTGTTTGTCTTCTCCTTCCGGAACATAAGATCCATGAGCAGAAATCTTGTCTGACCAGCTCTCTGCACCCAACACAATGTGTGGCATAGATTAGGTACTCAGTAGTTATGGACTAAATGAATGAGTTAAACATTCAAGGACAACCAAGAGATTGTATAAGGACAGGTTTCTAGTTGAGAGACTAGAAGAAAACATGTAATTGGCACTGAGGAATGAAACAGCTTGACACCCTGTGGAGGCCAAATGTAGGCAGGCACAGGTCAGGAAAGCCACATGTGCCATGCTTTAGAAAGGGGACTCATTCCTGCAGGGAGTAAGGAGGACTGAAAGGTTCTAACCAAAGGTGAAAGAAAATATACTGAGATGGGGGCATGATGTAGGTAGACTAATCTGCAGAGACAAAGATGATGAAAGGAGGGATGCTTAACATCAGGGTGAAGACCTGGTGTTGGATCTGCTACAGGCACTTTTTAAAAGCCAGGTCATTAGATGGGTTTGGCAAACACTGTGCAAGATGAATTGGAGTAGGGAGAAACTAGAGCCAGGGAGACTAATTAGGAGTTTTACATATCCCAGATGTCACTAGGATCTAAACAAAGATGGCATAATTAACAATGACAAATAAGAGACATTATAAAGAATCAAAAGAATTTGACCCAGATTGGCTATGGGGTCAAAGAAAATGGTTAGCTTCTCCTGAGAGCCCTGTTCCAGACTGCAGACTGCTGACTTCTGATTGTACCTTCACAAGGCAGAAAGAGGGTTGGAGAGCTCTCTGGAGTCTCCTTTATTAGAACACTAATCTGACTCATCGGGGCTCCACCCTCACCACCTAATCGCCTCCCAAAGATACAACACCCCCCCCCCCAACCGTCACACTGCAGTTAGATTTTAAACATATGAACTTTGGAGGACACAAACATTCAGTCCATTGCACTGGCCTTGACCTTCACTTTCCTCCCCTGGCTCCTACCTATCCTCTGAGCCCAGCTCTCTAGCCATCTCACCATTCTGTGGTCTCACTCACATCCTTCTGGACAGACTTGATTTCTGTTGGTCACAATCAATGTTCCTATTGGCTTCGCATCTAATAAACTAAAGAGGCTTACAGAACAAGATTAAAAACAAAAACAAAGATATTTGATTATTACTTGAAGAGTTTGAAATAGTGGAAATAAGAGAGAAACTTTCAAGTATATAGTACTTCCAACTACACTTCAAATTGCTCCCAGGCAGAAATCTCTGTATTCAGAATAATGTTAACCAAAAATAGCTGGAATAATAGCAAGATGCCAGTCTGTCCCTAGCCTATCTTGCTCCAATGCTCCCAATATTCCTGTGGTTTAAAAAGAGTAACACTAAGGATCCAAGATGGTGGTGGATTGAGTGGAAGCTACAATGACATTCTCCCAGGACCAAATTGGAATTACAACTAAAATACAGAAAAAACACCCTAAATAATCAACTGCAACTGAAGATGAGTTGGAGAGCACCCTCATCACCAAGGACATTAAGTGGTGACCACATAGAGACTGGTAGGAAGTGCAGAGGTATGAGGGGGCTGGCCAGGCTCCCACAGGCAGCAGCTGACAGTCCAGAGGGATATATCAGCTGTTGGGGGGTTCCCGCTGAGAACTCTGGGTCTAAACCCCAAGCTGGGCTCCCCAGCCCAGAGCACCAGAACTAAAAAGGTTGCCCACATAACATCTGGCTGTGAAAAGCAGCAGGGTTTCTGTCTGCCAGAGAGAGGTGGCTAGAAATGTAGGGCCCCTCTTAAAGGATCAACACACAAAGTTTCATGTGCAGCCACTCACCTTGGGTTCCAGCAGAGGCAGAGTGGACTAGGACAGTGTGAGGAGAATCTAGGGGGGCTGGCTGGGAGAGTAGATCACAGAGGGCATCCATCTGGACCCCGGTGCTGAGTCATTCCCCCATACGGCAGAGGACATCATTCTTAGGCAGACATTTACCTTCCAAGCAGCCTCTGGGTGCTTTGAGTCTTTGCCTGATTTGCTTCTGGACCCAGGGCTTGGAAAAGCAGACCTTGGTGCACATCTTAGTCCTTTTCAAACACACCCCACCCCAGCAGAGGAAACCAGAAGCTGTGGAGTGTGGAAAACTTCAGAGAGGGTACTCAAGGCCAGTCACAAACAGCGCCTGACATTGGCCTGCACCAGAGACCACTCAAAATACTGGGAGGCCTAGTATATCTAACTAATACATAGAAACAAATCCAAACAGGCAGCCAAAATAGGGAGACAAAAAAACAAGCCCCAAATAAAAGAACAAAAGAAGTCTCTAGAAGAAGAGCTAAATGAAATGGAGAAAAGTAATCTGTCAGCTATAGAGTTCAGAATACTGATCATAAAGATGCTCGCCCAGCCAGGCATGGCTCAGCAGTCAAGCATCGACCTAGGATCCAGGTGATTGGGGTTTGATTCCCGGTCAGGGCACATGCCCAGGTTGTGGGCTCGATCCCCAGCTGGGGGCGATGCAGGAGGCAGGAGGCAGCCGATCAATGACTCTCTCATCATTGATGTTTCTATCTCTCTCTCTCCCTCTCCTTTCCTCTCTCTGAAATCAATAAAGATATATTTTTTTAAAAAAAAAGATGCTCAACAGCATAAAAAAAGATATAGAAACTATGAAGGAAATTAAGAATGACATAGTAGAAATAAATTTTAAAAATTGGAAGGAATAAACAGCAGATTAGGAGAAGCTGAGGATTGGATCAAAGAGTTAGAAGGCAGGGTAGAAAAACACCGCTCAATCAGAGATCCAAAAAGAAAAAACAATTAAAAAACATGACAGTTTAAGGGAACTGTGGGACAACATGAAATGTAACAATATTCACATCATAGGAGTGCCAGAAGAGGTCAAAAGTAAGCAAGGGTTAGAGAACCTGTTTGAAGAAATAATGGCAGAAAACTTCCCTAACCTTGTCAAGGAAAAAGTCACACAAGTTCAGGAGGCACAGAGAGTCCCAAGCAAGAAGAACCCAAAGAGGCCCACACCCAGACACATCATAATTAAAATGCCAAAAATTCAAAACAAAGAGAGAATCTTAAAGGCAGCAAGAGAAAAGCAAGCAATTACCTACAAAGGAGCTCCATAAGGCTGTCAGCTGATTTCTCATCAGTAAGTCTACAGGCCAGAAGAGAATGGCATGAAGTATTCAAGGTGATGCAAAACAAGGATCTGAAACCAAGACTACTCTATCCAGCAAGACCGTCATTCAAAATAGATGGTGAAATAAAGAGCTTCCCAGACAAAAAAAAGACTAAAGGAATTTATCACTACCAAACCAGCATTGCAGGAAATGTTAAAGGGGCTGCTGTAATTAGAAGCTGAAATAGAAAGAATGAGAAACATAGGCATAAAGAAATAAAATGGCAATAGATAAGTACCTATCGATAATAACCTTAAATATAAATGGATTAAATGTCCCAATCAAAAGACATAGGGTAGCTGAATGGATAAGAAAACATGACCCAAATATATGCTGTCTACAAGAGACCCACCTCAGAACAAAAGACTCACACAGGCTAGAAAAAAACTTCTGGAGGACTTTAAAGGAGATGGACAGCAATACAGTCACAGTAGGGGTCTTTAACACCCCACTGACTTTACCGGATAGATCTTCCAGGCAAAAAAATCAACAAGGAAACAGTGACTCTAAATGACACACTAGATCAGATGGATTTAATTGACATTTACAGAACATTCCACTCCAAAGCTGCAGAATAGGCATTCTCCTCAAGTGCACATGGGACATTCTCAAAGATAGACCACAGGTTAGGATACAAAGCAAGTCCCTACAAGTTTAAGGAGACTGAAATCATATCAAGCATCTTCTCGGACATTTACACCATGGAATACTATGCAGCTGGAAAAACGAAGGATCCCTTACCCTTTGGCACAGCATGGTGGGACCTGGAGAGTATTATGCTAAGGGAAATAAGCCAGTCAGAGAACGACAAGTGTCACATGATCTTACTCATATGTGGAATCTAATGAACAAAATAAACCAATGAACAAAATAGATCCAAAGACATAGAAGCATGGAACAGACTGAGGGATCTCAGAGGGAAGGCAGGGGTGGGTTGGTGGGCAGAGGTTAACATAAGAATTTATATGCATATATGCATAACCCAAGGAACCCGAGGACACAGACAATAGTGGGGTGAAGGTCTGGGGGGAGGGGTACAGGGGAGCAGGGGATCAACGGGGGGAAAAGGGGACATTTGTAATACTTTCAACAATAAAGATAAATCTTTTTAAAAAAAGAAAACAACAACACTATCCAAGTCATTGGGGAGAATGGATATGGTCATCTGCCCAGGAAATAGCTGAGATTTAATTCAGAAGTCATAGGAGGCCCCCAGAGATCAAAGCTGGGCTGCTACATAGCAGTTATAAGAGACAAATTGCTACAGAGCACAGAAGTAAAAAACAATGTAAGTGCTTCATTGAGGCAGCATGTGATGGAACATGTCCCCCAGGATTTAATAAAGTTTAGATTATCCGAATCAAATTGCGAGGACATTTGCAAAATCAAGTTACTAGATTGCATTTTTAAATGACTCACATTACCAGGAAGTGCTCTAGCCCTAACGGTGACCTTCATTATCCCTGCAGGCTGTTCCGATTGTCCGCAAGCAAAGCTCCAGGAGAACTGATCACGTGTTACATATAAAATATCGGTTTGTGGTGGCGCCTGTGGGGGGAGGAGTTATGTCGGGGTGGGGGGAGAAACGTAGTGAACACAAAAAGCAGGTAGAGGTGGAAGAGGGTTATAACCTCCTACCCTAGAGCCTGGCCGCTTCTCGTCACCTCCTGGTCTCGGTGTCTGCAATGCTTCTCTAACTTGTCTCCTTATTTTCACTCTTTATCCCTTACGGCCTCTTCTGATCACCGTGATCCTTTTAAAACGTAAGTATATTATGTCCCTAACTGAAACTCTCCAATGATTCCTGATTCCTCACCTCACGCAGAGCGAAGCAGTCCTTGCAAGGCTTCCAAGACCCGAAGGAGCTGTGAGTGTCCCCCTCCACACACACACACACACACACACACACGCACGCACGCACGCACGCACGCACCCTCCCTCCCACATACCCTCTCTGGCCTCACCTTGTGTACCCTCCCCTCCTGGAACTCCAGCCGCGCTGGTCTGCCTGCTGGTCTGTGCACACTGCCAAGCGTGTTCCCACTTAGGGCCTTTGGGTGAGCTCTTCCCTCAGCTGGAACCCTTCCCCACGGTGCCCCTCCCCCCACCTTCCCTAAGCCTGTGCTCAGATGCCACCTTCGCCATAAGACCCGCCCCAGGCTCTCTATTTAAAATTGCTGCTCCCCTCCACTTTCCTGGCCCCTCTTCTCATGTTCTGTTCTAGCATCTAGCTTCTAGTAACACACTATATATACACAGGGTGAGGTTCAAGCTGTGAGTGCACAAAACACAGGGCTCACTCTTGTATTATTAGTTATTAATCATTGCATTAGTCTCCATACAAACAACTGTAAGCCTACATTTGCCTCACCCTGAACTTTACCTATTGTTCCATTTATTGACTCTTGCCTGTCCCCTGCTAGAACATAAGCCCCATAATCCCGACGATATTTGCGTATTGTTTCACTACTATATTGCCGTAGCCTAGAACAGTACTTAACATTTAGTAGGTGCTAAGTAAATATTTGTTGAGGAAATGAATGAACATCTCGGGAGAAATACGGCGGCACAGAAATGGAGAAAGTCTTCTTGAGTTTCTGGAATTCTAAGCCTCTGAGCAATAGAATGATTAGGGTGCAGGCAGACAAAATGTAAGGAAGAAACTTGAAAGGGAGAAGGGTTCCTCCCTACCCACGAACTACAGAAACATTTGAGGGGCTTGAAAGAAGGTGAGGAAACCAGAGAGTCTGGTGGGTTTCTGGAGAGTGAAATCTATGCCTTACCTCAGGGACAGAGCCCCAGGGGGGGCGTCAGGACCCCTGAGAGGGGCCGCCTGCCTGCTGCCTCCACGCAGAGAGGACCCAGAACAGCATCTCAGAGGGGTACACGCCCCAAGAGGGACAGCAGCGGAGAGAGGTACAGGACTAAAGACGGCCACATGGACAGAAAGGAGGGAGGTCTCAGTGACAACCTGTGGGCCCAGATGTTCCCTCCCAACCAACACCTGGCGGTACGTGGCCAACCCCTCCCCCTAAACCTTCACACAACTCCAGGTAAGTGGAGTGAGTCCTAAAGACTGATTAAAATTTTCCATTACCCCGTTGAGATAGAGGTAGAAATTATAACTAAGTTATGTGAAAATAAAATTCCATTTCCTGTATGCCAGAGTTCCAACCTGCCTCATTTTATTTTATGTCAAAACAACCACTAATATTTTAAGAAAAAAGATGAATTTTAAAGACATTTTGGTCATGCGCCAGGCAGAGACTAACTTTGTCCCCAGGAGTCTGGGGCAGGCACTTTGTATCCTCAGCTGACCTTGTGTTCACTTCTGTAGGGAAATCAGAGGAGTGTCAGGCGACTGCACACAGCTGAGTAATTGCCATGGCAACCAAAGGCCCGTCACCTGAGCTTTATTTCAAACTGCTTCGTCAGGAGAGGACTGCAGAGAGTCTCAGAAAATGAAAGATGAAAAATTCATATTCTCTCTCCTCCTTTCTCTTGTTCTGATGTTGAAGTTCTAAAAGTGGCTCATTCCTCCTCTCCCTAAAATTATTCTGAATGGCTTCTTCTTTCTTCCTCTGATTTGTCACCTGATTCATGGATCCTTACGCTTGATGGCCTGAGGGTTTGGGTAGAATGAACACAGAGCAGTTCCTTTGAGGTTCACCCCCCATGTCACAATTGGCAAGGCTGGCAGAATGACCGTGTGTCCCTGAAGAGGCGCATCTCTGGTCTGTTGAAGGGGACCCATGACCCTGTCAATCTATTGTCTGGAGGGGACCTACACCAAGATAGAAAAGTTGTCATGTCAGGCTGTTTCTGGACTTAAGAGTTGTGCTAATAAATAAATAAATGATGACTTACTAACCAGATCTTTGTGGGGCTTTTCCCTCTGATCTGTCATTTAAAGTAGAAGACAGTAAACATGAAATTATGTGGAATACAGTTCAGGTGATAGGTTCTCTGGTTGTTATGGCGATTACAATGTTTTTTCTAAAAACGGTTGTACCCCCTAATTACCTCCCAGAGGCGCTACCTCCAAATACCATCACACTGGAAGTTAGGGCTTCAACGTATGAATTTGGGGGCAGCACAAACATTCAGCTCGTAGCAAGGGCATTCAACGTGGCTCGGAAGAGTCGGTTCCCCTGACTAGAGGTGATATAGAACCAGGTCTTTCAATATCCTGGGCAATCTCCTCCTCTGAGGCATTAAAGGGAAGTGCTGGACACTGTGCCAGCTCTTCTGGCTTGAAAATGCTGTGACTTCACAGCCAGCTAGTGCCTGGCTCCAGTGGGCACTCCAAATATGTGGCCCAATGAATGGATACATGGGTTGGGTGCCTATAGAGAGAAAGAAATCCCCTGGCTTCTATGAGTTTCCTAGACCCTTTATCAAAAGACACACATTTGAAATGAAATGAAATGAAATGAAAGAAATCATCCAGCTGAGAAGCACAACTATTGGGGTATGTGTACCACATTGTTCTATGGGAAGATGTTGCAACTTTTTTCCTTTTAGCGATTGCTTTTTACAAACCCCAAAGGCAACACCATGAATATCTCATCAGGCTTATTGTTTCTTTTCTCTTGACCTTTCCTCAACACCTACTGTGACCCTGGCTAAGGAATCATCTTAGGTTACTAGATTTGAATGTCATCTTCCCTGAACTTCATGTTGATTTTGTCTGACTCTCTGAGTCTCACACAAACCCTCACATTTTAAACTCTGAGCCCAATGCTTAATTATCTTATATCAACACTCCTTCCTTTAGTTAACTTAGCTTGAAGCAATTCTATGTCACCTTCAGATGAGTTTTCCCACATTTTTGGAGAAAATAAGCATAAGTAATATGCCTATATGTGGTATCTGAGTTATACTGAAAGAGAGACACATAATCTAACACAGTGCCCGGTACATAGCCTGCCTTCAGTAAAGGTTTGTTGAATGAATAAATAACTGCCATCTGAATATTCTTCCTGAGACAACCCTTTCCCCACCGCCTGCTCACTTCCCTTCATTTGCCAGTCATCCTGCCCCAGATCTCTGTGTCCATGTTTTCACCACAGACAAAGGCGTGGGCCCCGATTCTACACTAATTCTTCCATACACATCACAGCGCTGATTCCTCCTAGCAGGCCTTTGTTCCTCCCATGTGCACTTAACATAACCGTGGTCCCTGCTGGCAGTGTATACTTCCTTTGAGTCAGAGCTGTTTAACAAGACTACAAAACAGATGGGCAGGAGGAGGTTCGTTTTTCCGGGCCCTGCAGGGTGTGCAGGGGGAGCTTTTCCAATTTGCAGAAGGAAACTTCAGACTCTCTTTTATTAGAACACCTGTCCTGTCGTGACCCACTGTGCCCAGAACAGCATTCTATCCTACACAGTCTACCAAGACTTTTATTCCCAGTAAAGGTGATGGAAAGTGACAGACTTCAATCAGAAAATTAGGCCATTATAATTCATGCTGTAGTGGCTTGAATAGTGTCCTCCAAATATTCACGTCCACCTAGAACCTCAGAATATGACCTCACTTGGAAATAGGGTCTTTGCAGGTATAATCAGTTAAGGCGAGGTCATATTGTATTAGAGCGGGCCCTTAGCCCGATGATTGGTATCCTTATAAGAAGAGGAAAGGACACATACAGACACAGGGGAAGGAGACCCTATGACGATGAAGGCAGAGACTGGAGGGATGCAGCTACAGGTCAAGGGACACCAAGGATTGCCAGCCACCTAGGAAGAGGCCTTTAGGGGGAGCTTGAGTTTAGACTTCTAGTTCCCAGCACTGCAAGATTCCCCCCCAAAATTATATTATGGTATGACAATATTGTCTGGATTTTATACCATGATCTCGCAGGTCATCAAAGGCTTGCATTATTATGAGCAGAGGGGAAAGAGAAGACCAAGCTCACAGAGGCTCAGTAGTAAAACACTGAGCTAGGTGTTTGATGTGTATACAGCCATAATTTTATTTAATACCCAAATCAAAACCCTGTGAGATGGCGTATTAGTTAGACTGCTTTCACAAATCTGACAAATTCAATAGATTAAAAAGGCAGGAAGGACACAGATAAATTGAATAATAAGATAAAGAAAATAGATAAAGTGATTTATGTCCGAGAGAGAGAGAGGGAAATCTGATATCTCTCATACAGAGAACATACATTTTTATGTCCATGGAACACATACCAATTGTAAGGTAAGTCCCTCTGAGGTTCCATATCCAGGTGTCATGCATCTCAAGAAGGATGGTGAACAAAGACATTAGCAATCAGGGAAATCAGAACAAGTGTGAGTGACAAAAGTAATAGATTACTATATTGAGAGATACAGAAATGGGGAGAGATTAAACTACTGGCCATATAGCATGTTAACATGTAAGATTGGAGGGCTTTGAATTGTGCAGGAAAAGGGTAGAAATATTAAATTAAATATAGACTTAAATTGTTTATGCCTCTTAATATTAAGAATAACTACAAAAAAGGCAGAGAAAGAGGTTGTAAAACTTCCAGATCAGCAGAGAGAAGCCAAGGGGAATGTTCTCCGGCTCTGCTCCAGGCTGCCTGGACCCCCCGGTAGCTTTCAGTCCTAGTGCTCCTCACCACGAGAGAGCCGGGCTGGTTTGTGCAGCCAAGGAATTTGCTACTCCTGGCTCTCCTTGGCAGGAGGGGGCGGGGGGCAGGAAGATGTTGTTTAAACAGTGTCTGTGGATTGGGAGCAGATACTTCCAAGAGAGATGATGGGATCTGCCAGCACCATAAAAATATGTCTATCCCACGTGGTAGACCGATACAGCTAATCTGAGGCCCCACGACTAGAAAGATTGTCTCTATATTCAAAACAAATTCCAGAAGAATCTGATTTCCCAAGTGGTATCTATATAACAACTTTCAGGATCAGATTAACTTGCAACTTAAAAAAAAGAATATGCTGTGCTCCACCAGCTATACACCTACACACACCCACACCCACACTCTCTCACACACACAGATACACAAAGTACACACCCCACAGAAGCCCTAAGGTGCAATCTGTGTGGCACCATGTGGGCAGAAATGGATGTGTGAGCAAAGCCAGCGCAAAAAGTGTCTCTGAACACTTATTCATCCCTCCCACTGCCTCCCAAAACCATTGTGTTGAGTTTACAGCTTTGAAAATGTAATTACCACTTTTACTCACGGGAGAGTAGGTCCTGAGAATTTTAACAGGACATACTAGAAACAGAGGCAGATTTCAACGAGCAGTGGTTTACCCAAAGGATAAAATGGGTAAGTACAGCCACCATTCCTTGTCTCCTAGGAACCTGGAGACCAACGTGGGCTTAGGTCAACCTTTCCTGGAATCCCACTGCCATTGTCACATCCCTCCATCGGATTTGAAAATTAAACCGCACCGAGTACAGCTCCAAGCAATACCATAGCGAAAGCCCAGAAAAGCCATCTGGATAAATAAGACCTGAAAGGCCCCGGCTTTCTGCTGTCACTTCTCCACTCTCACGCCTTTGGGGCTTCAAGAGCAGTGTCCCTGCCGAGGCAGCTGCTGTCGTGATGAGTTAAGGGGTGCTGGGAGCCCCTCTTGTCCCCAGATACCTGTCTTACAAGTCTGCCGTGATGCCTGAAAACCCATGTGACATGACGCGTATGTTACTTAGGAGGAAGAAACACATTAAACTGTCCACAGTAGACATGATTTGGCATAATCTTGAGGGAGGAAGACCCAGAACTGGCAACTTTTGGTGAAGGGACACAAAGGTCCCGACAGGAGGCGCCGCTGAGCCAGGCGGGAAGGACTCGGAGCCTGAGCCCGCTGGGGCGGGGAGTGGCGGGCACTGGACAAGGCAGACCTCGCCCACTTCACTCTGCTACCTGGAGCTGAGAAACAGGGGACACTGTGGCCACTGCTGGGGAAACCACAGCTGAATCAGACCTTCGTCCTGGACCAGCTGCTTCATGTAAAGATGGGAGGGATATATCACTATTCTGTTAAAAAAAAATACAGACTTTGGGGGAGGTGGAGGAATGTAAATAGGGGATAAGTGGGGATGGACAGAGACTTGACTTGGGGTAGTGGACACGCAGTGTTGTAGAATTGTGCACCTGAAACCTGTATAATTTTGTTAATCAGTGTCACCCCAATAAATTCAACAAAAAATAAAAATAAAAAACAAATACAGCCCAGCCGGGCATTGCTCAGAGGTTGAGCATGGACCTAGGATTCGATTCCCGCTCAGGGGCGGGCAGGAGGCAGCTGATCAATGATGACTCTCGTCATTGATGTTTCTCTCCCCCTCTCCCTCTCCCTTCCTCTCTCTGAAATCATTAAAGATATATTTCAAAACAAAACAAAACAAAAACAAATACAGACTTGCTTTGAGGTTAATTGCAAGATCCACGTGGCTATTTTAAAGAGAGAAAAACCAGGAGGCTCCACCTCAAACGTTGCACTTATAATGGACCTCTTGGGCAGTCACCTTACCCGCTCTGGCTGGTGACTTCACTGCACCTGGAAAAGCTGCTTGCTCATGAGCTTCATGGATATGAAACTAAGCCTTGTCTGGGAAGTTAGTATCAAGAACATGGTGTAGTATGAAGAACACATGTTCTTTTCCATCAAAGTTCTCTAGAAGTTGTTTTCCGGTTGAAATCCTATCAGGAACTATAAACCAAAATAAGCCCTCTGCACGCTCGGACAGGTCAGAAGGCAGGGTCTGGTCAGGCATTTGGGGCCGTCTGGTTCCTTTGGGACAAGGAACATCACCCACCCTTACCCAGTGTAACGTATCTGAGACATGGGGGTGCTGTCGAGGTGACTGCATTTCCCATTACAGTTCTCCCTGGCCCGGAAGGTTCAATACAGGCAGTTTTGCCTCTCGGTTAGTCTCTGTCATTCACAGGCTGCGTGGTCGGGCAAGTGGAGATGTACTGCCATAGGGGGCACGGGAGAATGAATTCAAGTTCCCAGTCTGCCTCTTGCCAGCCTTTTGACTGTGGTGGATCCTGTTATAGCTCTGAATTTTTGCTTTTCTCATCTGTAAGGTGGGGATATGAATTGCTAGACTGCTAGCCCCACAGGGCCGCTGAGAGAATCAGAGGAGATCATGGAAATGCCTTGTGACCAGTAGAACTCATGGAGCTTTTCAGGACCCATTCTGATGGGACACATGTCATCACGTGGGAACCAGTTGTTCCCTGTCGCATCTCAGTGTTTATCTAACCTGTGGGGAGCTACCGCCTCATCTACTTTTGCAGATTTTACTCTCTGGGTAACCTTGTGCAAGTGATGTAACCTTTCTGGGGTTATCACCAGGAAAATGGGAATCATAATGGTTAACTTGTAGGGCTGTAAAGGTTACAAGCAGCAGGCACTTTATGCATAATTACTTATTTTGCTGTTCTTTCTCTCCACCTCTGTTCCTCAGTGTTTCATGAGGGCTTCCAAAGATGGCCTGGGTCCTTCAGTTTAGAGCCCTCTGTCTTAAAGGACCTGGGACACTTGCCATTGGCACTGTACTGGACACCTCCATTCGAGTTGTATTGCTAGACAGACTCTTCAGTAGATATAGAGCTACTTAGGTCACCTATTTCTTCTTGAGGGAGCTTTGATAGTTTGTGTCCTTGGGGGAATTTAGAGGTGAAACGGTTCTTAGAAACCATACATGAAAGTGGTTCTCAAACTTTTAGGGACACCAGAACCACTACAGTCTCCCCCTAGACATGAGTTCTAAACTAACAAATACTGAAGTGGAGAAAACCGTGTACGCATTAATGTTTTTCCTTCCCCCAAACTCCTGTGAAATATAAAAATATTACATAACAGTAGCCCTGAATTTGTAAAAAGACAGCAATCTTGCTAAGAAAACTATTTGTTGCAAACCGTAATTAACGAGGCCCCATCTGCGGCATTCAGTGTTCTTTGCATGAGCTGTGCCTCCCCAGGCACATTTTTATGCTTTTTGGCACAGATGGGCTAAAGGATGTAACCAAGCAGAAGTGTGGCACGAACTATCTGATCGGTTGCATATGCTAAGCAGCTGAGAAATTTTCATTTATGACCTCGTGTAAATACACTCATTTTCCTAGAAAACTTTATTTACATTCTACATTCTACTTTATATTCTCCCACATGAGTGTTTCTCTCTCTCTCCCTTCCTTCCACTCTCTCTAAAAAGCAATGGGAAAAATATCTCAGGGGAGGGTTAAAAAAAAAAAAAAGACAAAAAATGAATCACTGAGACATGTTCCTGAACAGACTTAATACTAAGATGGCTTAATACTAAATTTAAGCCTAATGTTAACAGACTTAATACTAAACAGATCTACACATTCAATATAATCTGCTCATGGGTTCGAGGTATCTTTGAGGCATGGTAAAAATGTTTGTAAATTTATTATAGTGGTGGGAGCTGAAGCCGGATTCAAGGGGGTACAGGAAAGAATGGAGATGAGGGAACAGGCAGCAAACGTCACCTGACCTTTCAAGATGCTGTGACAAAGGAGGCGGGGCAGTGCTAGAAGGGGGAGCTTTAGAAGGGGGGGAGAGAGGGAGGGAGGGAGGCAGGGAGGCAGGGAATCCAGTAGAGAAAGACGCTGAAGCCATTAAATCCCAGCAGGTGTGGGGCAGGGGGCAGAGACCGTGTGAAGTTCTGGAGCCCGCTGAAACTTGAGTTTCAAACACTGGGTGAGGGTCTATCTTTTCTCTGATTTAAATAGGAAAACAATATTTCTTCCTAAAATCTGTCTAGGCCTGGCCTTTTCCTTCCTAACATAATGTGGTTGCTTTCTCCAAGAGTTTCCATTGTTTACATCTTAGCAACCAATTACTCATCAGTCAGGATTCGGGCGAAGGAAAGGATCGCACTACAAAAAATATTATAGTCCCCAGTGCTTGTAAATTAATCTTTACTTAATCCTTATTGTTAATCTCAAGAATTTAGCTTTACTATCAAGGAAGTAAAAGGACAGCATCTCTTTAAAAATGTTGTATTTAGTCAGCCAAAAATAGGACTAATGCCATCTACATGGAGGAATATAAAACTGCAGTTATTTTCAAATTACTAAATAAAATTTCCCCACTGATATCCGAGCCCAGATAACCACTCTGGAACTCCGGAACATGTCCATGGACCCTTCCAATTTACCTGTTCCCTAGAATCTAAAACTATCTGGTTATGGCCTTTTTACCTAAACTCAATTTCTGGGTTCACTATATTCCAAGGTTGAGTTCTACTGCAGTATATCTAAAATCTTTCGGGGTTTGTTTTGTTCTGTTTTTTTCCTGAATGCTTAAAGTCAGCCCCAGCTGAAACCTCAGGACAAGAAAGCCCTCGTGTTAATAAAGAGTTGGTGGTGGAAACTGCATTAAAAGGAAACGACCTTAACGTTCCTGTCTCTAAGCCATACTTTATATCCTGATGGGCGCTCTGACCCGGGGGTCAGAAATGTAACAGGACGATGGGTACCACGGGGACTGGCGCAGATGTCACCCATTGGGAACCCTTCTCGCCGCCAGATACTCAGCGCAGGCAGCCTTCTTGCCGTTTCTCGTTTCCATCAGGTGGAAGCTCAATGATGTTAATTTTGCTTGAACAACTTGTATAGGATGGAACACCTTTTAACCCACGGTGGAAGACAACGGTTCACCTTCCTTCTACAGAAGCGCTGGCACAGAAGCCAGGGATGGCGCAGCTCAGAAAGAACTTTGTCACAAGGCTGCAGAGGGCTCCTGGCGCGGCCTCACAGCCGCATTCCGCCCGCAGCCACCGACTCATCCTTCGAATTGGTGCTCACACTGAATTAACAGAATGTCGGGACAGAAATATCCCTGTGTCACCTTAGGAACACTGACTCACTTTTTGTTGTGTGACTGTGACGTATTTATTCAGCCTTACTAATGCACGTAACATTCATTTTAAATGACAGTAACTTTGTTCACAGGAGAAACGCTGAGAGGCAATTTCACACAGTGGTTAAGGGCACTCACTCAGGGGCCACACTGCCTGTATTTAAGTCTCAGCTCTGCCACTTAGTAACTGTATAACCTTGGGCAAGCGCCTTGACTTCTCTGCGCCTCATTTTTTCTCATAAGTAAAATGGGAATAGCAGCACCTCATAGGGCTGCAGTGGGAATTAGGTGAATTAATTAATCCACACCAAGTGCTTAGAACACAGCTGGGTACATACAACATCGTCAGTAAGTGTTGGCCACTGTTATTAGCTCTTATTTTGAAATTAATGGAGAAAATGGTTCACATTATAAAATTTCAATCTAAATATTACATACAGTATTAGGAATTTTGATAGGGCTGGAGGAAATTCTCACGAGCTGAACACACACTCGCGTGCCCTAGAGAAGCAGGGAAGGTTAAAGCCTAAAGCTCAGGATCAAGACCGGGGGTCCATCGTGACTGAACCACCAGCTGCTGGGCGACTCTGGGCCCTGCTTCCTTCACCTGCGCCGTGAAGGGTCCCCTACCTGTTCTTGGAAGTTACTATCAGCTCTAACAATCTGTGACCCTTGAATCCACATTGTTCGTTCTGTCAGCTAGGTAGTACTATTTATACAAGTCTGAACAGAAACAAATAAGCATCTGTAAGTTTTCATGAAGTTAAGAAATGAAAAATAACAAGGATAGATCCCAGAGTCTGAAATGCCAATGTGAGTGGCCCTGTCCCTTTGACACATTTCCTTGTATGAACACTTTAGGGAGAGCTCCTCCAATACGGGAGACAGTTCCAGGGCCTGTCCAGGATTTACAAAGCACAGAACTGGGATCTAGCCCGACCTTCTCGGGGCTGCGCACAGGTGGGACTCCAGGCCTGTGACCCCATTTCTGATCCCGATGCTCTTACACTAAGTGTGACAGCCCATGAATAGCTTCACAAGAAAAACCAACTTGGTGGTGAATCGTTTCAAATAAAATTAAAATGGTAACTTGATTTCTAAGATTACTGGACTTCCGAAAGATGTTTTATCTGACATGCCTGAAATAAAAACTCATGAAAAATAACAGGATGATGGTGTTTTACACACTGATTTATTTTAAAGCATAATGTATAAGAAAATGTAGAGCCTCTCACAAAGCATTTGATAGTTTAAATACAATATTTAAGCTTTAAATAAAGTCTCTAATTATGTAAATATACATACTTTTAGCCATAAAAGTGCAATTTTAAAGGCAAATTTCAGACCTCTTAAGCTACATGCTAGCTAATGGCAAGCTTAAGAACATTAAAATGTGCATTTATAAAAATTTTAGAAAATTCATGAAAATGGTTTATAAACATTATAAATATAAACATCTACCACATAATGTGGGGCTAAGGCTTCATGATCTACTTACAAATGCTGAAATCCTGTCTTTTATAACATTATAAAGCTATTATAAAAGTTTTAATTTATATTCTTATTTAAACTCCCTCATGTCATCTTCACTAATATCAAGCACAGGTGTGTATTACATATGTAAACAGATACTACTTTTCCCCTATATAATGCCCCACCATAGAAATACACTTGGTCTAAGGAACAATCAGAGCATAGCGAAGTGCTGCTTTAACTGCTTAATTAAATGCTGGGTGTCCACGTGATCTGGAAATGCTGCCTCAGACTTCCGAGCAGCCACATAGCTTCTCTGCAGATCGCCAATCTGTAAGAAATACCAGAATAAGAGCCCAGAACGAAACCTCCCAAATGAGGAAGGAAGTCAAAACAGGGCCTACTATCTGCACACTGTCCAATCCAAAGGGTACTTAAGGGTAAATTGCTTGATTATGCTACCTGTGTTTTAGAATTCTTTCACCTAGATAACAATTCAGTCTTGAAAACTATGAGAAAAATAAAATAACCAATTATATAAATAATTCCTGCTCCATTACAGCTGTCTAGTTATAACTACAAACCTGTTTTCTTTTCTGTCACAGAGAGTATGATAAAAATAAAAAGCATCTGCATGCTAAAATAGCCAGCTTGGTGTAGTTGAGGGAAGCCTAGAACTACTATTGGTAATGTACCAGAAAGGCATATTTTGATTAGGGTATTATGTTTCAGACAGAAAATTCAAGCAGAAACTATTGTACTTAAAATAAAATAACATGCTCTGGGAGGTTTTAACGGTGCTAGCACATTAATGTTGGAAAAAAATCTGGTTTTAAGTTTATAAAGGGTGTCTCTGATTACAAGAAACTATGTGTTAAAGTCCAGTCCCAAAGAAAAACACACACAGTATTTGAATCCATCAGACTGTATCTTGATTCATGCACACATTTCTAAAACGAGAGATTCATAGTGTGTGCACACCAAAATAGATATTCAATTCTGGTGGTGGTTGTTGTTTTTTTATAACATGTATATGCATTAAAAACATCACTTAAGTTTCCTTTTTAAAATCATAGCATTTCTTTACAACACACTGTTTTCTCTAATGGAGGCATAGCCTTTGCTAAAAGAAATATCTTGGTTGAGTTATACATTATTTAAGTGTGACAACGCTCCTGGAAGAAAGTAATCCAGCCAGCCTTCTCTGCGGTTTAACTGTGAGGCAGCACAGGGCGGGGGGGACACCTAGGCGTCAGCAGGAGCTGTGTGAATCTGCACCTGAGACTCTAAAGAAGCCTTTTAAGCTTTTCAGGCTTTGAGCTCCATTAGACTATCAGCTGCATGAGGTAGAGGTTTTTGTCCGCTTTGTTCATTACTAACATCTTCTGTGCCTACAACAGTGCCTGGTACATAGTGGAGGCTCATTTTTTAAAAAATCATTTATATGAAAAAATGAGTGTAGAGCACCTGGACAGTGGCGAGCACTTATAAGCGCTCAAAAATGACCACGTAAGAGTGACAGCTTAGCTTATTTTCCAGACAGAAGTGAGAGTGGCTTTATGTTCATGCTATGCAAATGGCATGTTTTTATAATGTCTTTGGTCCATAAAGAATCTTCACATCAGCAAACGTCTGTAGCCACTTCCCTGTCCCCAAAACTCGCCTTCCATGTTAAAGGGAGGTTGCCAGGCAGTCAGTTATTCAATGTCTTTTGTTTTCTCATTACGCACAGGATTCCTTCTAGTTCCTGGATATTAACTGACTTGTAACAGTATTAACAGTTGCATTTTCCCCATACTGTTCATAGAGAAAATAGCTTTCACCACTACCCCTAGTTTTATAGCAGTCATGCCAGAGACGGTGGCAATATGACCTACAGATAATTCACAGGATTTCCCTGCTGTAAAAGCCAGTTACTGAATCCTCCCCAAACCAGCAGCTACTTAATGAGTATATTTTTATTATCATATTTTAAAACATAAAATAATTCTCCTGCAATCCATAATGGTGTTAAGTTTAGTCAATATTCAGTGATAAAGTTCTTTATAGTTTCTTAAACTATCCCTTAGGGAAGACATATGTGTATACAACAGTTGTGTTTTAAAAAATCATTTCTTTCAGGAAGTTATGGTTAGAATGTCCTTATTTATCTGTACTTTCTTTAAAACCAAGGGAAAAAAAGAAACATATCAGATAGTAAATTGATGTAGAAAGAGAATACCTTATCAGAGATTGCTGCAAAATTAAAATGCGGCTCATACATATGGGGTGCTAAAGATGATGCAGTTTGTAACAGTGCTCTTGCCTGTGTAAAAAAACACAAAGAAAAAACCAAAGGTATATGAGCATATGTCAGCATTATATGTGTGATTTTTTTGGGTAAAAGAATCCTTTACCCAGGATAGGATCTTAATAAACGTGATGTGATAAATATAGATGACATTTCTCATGAAATACAACTTATTGATATACAACTAACTACTTATATCTTGCCAAAAGTAGATTAATAAAAAGTTTCAAAATATGGAGAAAATAAGAGAATTGAAAACTTAAGAGCAGATTAAGTTACTTGAGAACCACTGTTCTTGTAAAGTTTATATTTCAATATGACAACTCAAAATATAATCCTCTCAATGCTTAAAAAAAAAGTCTTGTTAATCCAGCCTGTGTTGCTGTTGACAGATTTCCTGGGCTTCTAATTGTCTGTCCTCTAATACAACAGAAACAACAAAAAGCCACAGGAAATTTCAGACCCAAGTTCTGTGCTGGGTGACAGTGGGGTCCTGCTGACCCCAAAATGAAAACTGAATGCATCTGAAAATGACAGGCTTTCTGTTCTCTAAAATACACAAAAAACCCCACAAAATTCACATCAATTTTCCATCTGCTGTAGGCTCAGAGGCTTATACATTGCAGGGATCATGAGTGGCATGAGATGCTCATACATTCACCATGAAGACCACAAAGTCAGCACTCCAAGCTGCTGAACAACCCTCTAACGAGTATTAACCTCAAACCTCTATCCGTGACTCTGTGAACAAATTTGTATAGCTTATTTTTAATGGAAAATAAAATGACAGTTCATATAGAATAGTGCATTAATTCTTTTGTTTTATGATTAGCTATTTTCTTTTTTTAATTGAGGTATAATTAATAATAAAATGGGGTTAGTATCATGAAACCTTTTACCCAAACATTTCAAATCACTTGTATACTGGAGAGACTATGATAAGCAAGAGAGAAAGGAAATCACTAATGTGAGAATGGAGAAAGATCACAAGAAGTGCTTGCTGCGTGTGGACATAGGTAAAGTTCCAAGACAGAACAAGTTCCCATTTTAGAGTAGCTAGTTTTTGTTTATAAAATAGGCATCCGCCCGGGCTGGGTGGCTCGGCTGGTTGGAGCATCGCCCGTACACCAAGAGTTATGGGTTCGATTCCCAGTCAGGGCACATGCCCAGGCTGCAGGCATGATCCCAGGTAGGGACGTGCAGGGGAGGCAACCAATCAGTGTTTCTCACATTGATGTCTCTCCACCACCTTCTTCTAACTCTAAAAAATCAATGAAACCATATCCTTGGGTGAGGATTAAAAAAAAACATCTTATTTACTTTGGGAAGTTTATGAAAAGCAACATCCAATATGTTTCTTTCCTTGTTTTGTGAAAAGTTTTGGAGACCAGGTGGCACACTGCTCACTGCGCCTGTGACCTTGGGAAGTTACCTACTCACCTTGAGTCTCTGTTTCTTCATCTCTAACGTTTGGAATGTAATAATATCTACCTTTGATGACCTCTAAAGTTGTGTATTTAGCATTTTAAAATCCTGTTATAATGATATAATTTACTGAACATCTACTATGCTAAGTGCTTTGCATGTATGATCTGCTAATCTTCACATAAACACCTGGGGCACTGCTATTACCCTGTATTATGTAGCATCCATTCATTTCACAAATATGGACCAAGCACCTACCATTGGCTGGGCACTGTTTTTGATGCTGAAAATATAGTAGTTAGAAGACAGAGAAAGTCCCTCCTTTCTCATAGCTGACATTCTACACATAAACATGAAAATATCTGATAAAATGATAGAACTGTGAAGAAAAAAATAGCAGGAGATGTGACAGTGCCCAAGGGCTCCTTCACACTGAAGCGCGAGATGGCCTTTCTAAGGAGGCAGGGATCGAGCTAAGACGTCAGTGACAAAAAGAAAAGTCACTGCAGGATCTGAAAGAACTTTCCAAAGGCCCAAAAGTAAGGAGAGTCACTGCATAGTTGTAGAGCGGCAAGGCAGCTAGTGTCGGGAAGTTGGTACGAGGTGTACAATAGCCCTCCCTCATCCAAGGGGGATACACTCCACCGCCACCAGCGGGTGCTGAAACCGTGGATAATACCAAACCCCATACACGCTATGTTTTTCACTTGCATACATACCTATGATAAAGTTTAATTTATAAATTAGGCATAAGAGATTAACAATAATAAAATAGAACAATTATGACAATATACTGTAATAAAAGCTATGTAAATGCATTGTCTCTCTCTGTGTCTGTCTCTCTCTGTATGTCTCTCTCTCTGATAACCAATCTGGTAACCAAGACAGCTACCAAGTGACTAATATGCAGCGTGGATACGCTGGACCAAAGGATGATTCATGTTCCTGGGCAGGATGGAGTGGGATGGCACAACCTTTCTTTACGCTACTCAGGAAGGCACACAATTTAAAACTCATGAATTGTTTATTCCCAGAATTTCCCATTTAATATTTTAGGACCATGGCTGAATGCAGGTAACAGAAATTGAGGAAAGCAAAACCATGGAAAAGGGGGGACTATGGTAGTGGCAAAACGTGTAGTCTGAGAGGGAGCCAGAGGCAGCATGAAACGGGGCCTCGTAGGCCAAGGTTTGAAGCCCAGATTTTACTCCAAGTGAAAGGACAAAGCCTTTGGAGGAAGCTAAGCCAAGCAGTAATAAAACCACCTTGTGCTTTAGGTCCTGTGGCTGTTCCGAGGGGGATTATTCCAGGGCACGCTTACCTGCTGACATGAGTGGAAACAAAAAGACCAGCCATGAGGCCCCTGCAGTGGTCCAGGCAAGAGGCGAGAGCAGTTTGGAGAAGGGGATGCAGGGTGGAGGAAAGTGGCTGGGTTCAGGACGTGGCTTGCCGACCATGCTGGGGACATGGGGTGGCAGGAGAGGCACTCAGAAAAAAGAGGTTTCCAGGGTGGCTCCTAGGATTCTGGCTTGAGCAGCTAGCTGGTGGATGGGGGTTGTGCATGGTGCAGCATTTCACTAAGACAGGGAAGACTGGAGGTGCAGGTTTGCCCTAATAAAGTCAGGTGCTCGGTTTTGGAGACGGCTTAAGGAACTTGTGCGAGGTCACATCACTAATACGTGACAGGGCTGGGATTCAAACCCCGGCTGGTCGCGCTCCAGAGCTCACTGTTAAGTTATATATAGCATGTGAAGGTGCTACGAGCGACAGCTTTTCTTTGAAGACAGCAGACTGTCCACTGTGCCGCTCGCGGTTCACTGACCTGTTCCACGTGGCCCTTCCGCATCTCCAGCACGGCCAGGTTGTTGTAGGCCTCGGCATGGTTATTGTTGTTGACCAGAGCCAGCCTGAAGCACTGATGGGCCAAACTCGTGTCTCCAATTCCCTACAAAAGAAACACAAGCATCCACACAAGCCGATCCAGACACTTCCTCCTGCCATCTCCTCCCACCTTTCCTCATCCACATCCTTTCTGCTACCACAGAAAAAGCAACAAGTCCCAATCACAGGAGTCAGGCGTGAATTGCATGTAAGGGGATTTAACCTGGGAACATAAAACAAGTTATGGTGACTCTTAGAAATCTCTAAATTGCTACTTAAGACTGTTCCCAAACCTGGATTGACAATACCTGAAAATGCCTTCAGCTAACTTGTGCTACCTTTTCTGTGACCGAAATCATATTGGAGGAGCAGCATACCACGGCCACGTGCCCCAGGTTGTACCAGACATCGGCTGCCTCTTCTTCATTCCCAGCCAGAGAAAGGGCACGTTCGAATGAGGTCAGAGTCATATCATACTGCTGGGCATAGAAGCAACAGAGCCCCAGATTGTTGAAAAGCTGGCAGTTATAAACCCCCATCTGCAGGAGTCGCCTTTTGGAGAAAAGCACACATATTTTGGTGTCAGACTGACTTTATAAATGTTTAGACATATATTTTTTACAAATTTAGAAGGAATTTATAATTTTAACACCTCCAAATATAAATAAGAAGTATTGCAGTCAATGAAAAAAGTGTTAAAGCAAATACAAAAGCATGTCTTTTTCAATAGTACTAGTTATGGTAACAGTGTCCAGAGGCAAGGTCAGAAACAGCTTACGTAAATTGGAGTTTTTCCCCCACAAAAGCTTTGTTAGAGAATCAAAATAAGACATAAATAATCATGTAAAGTAAAGCCCTCACATTTTTGCTTCATAAAGCTTTCCTGCCCACAGGTAAACTCCTAAACCTTCTGATCTAATTTGAGGACTGCGTTTAGCATTTAGCTCCAAGTTTTCAGCTGAGTTGGGTCCTGTTTTGGGTTACAAGTATTTTGTGGTTTAGCTGCATCTACTGACCTCCACTGGGCTCCCACCAAGGAAGGCAAGACTGTCAGTGGATCCCTGTTACCCACTTAGCTTTTAAGCTACAGCTCAAGAAGCTTATTTTGCTTCTTTGCATCATTCACCCCAAAGGACAAAGGACAAGAGAGTTCAAATAAGCAAATGAAATCCACCCCAGCTGCCCTGAGGAACCCATGGCCTGCCCTGGGGGCAGGGAATAGAGTCAGCTGTCTGCGACAAGACAGCATTTATATTACTATTTATGTATCTCTGGGAAGAACACTTGTCAGCTGCTGGTTATGTCCTTGTATATTACCTAAGGGCTGAAGAGGAAATCAAAATTTAATCCAGAAACCAGTATAGGATACAATAAATATGTGCCCAAAAGAGAACCAGAGACACAATTTATTTAGACTGAAGAATTATTTGGACAAAAGCTGACAATACTTCACAAAGCACAGGGCCCTGTTTCAGGTCCTCATCAGGGCTCAGAACCTGGGGCCTACTGCTGTTTGCAAATCTCATCCCCATTTCAGCTTCAAGGCCCTTATATTATACATAGTGGAATTAATGAAGGCAAAGATGGTGAGAGGTGCTTCCAGTAGCTATTAAACTGTTACTGGTCAATGACAACATGGCTAATTCATACAATGCCATCAGGTTAAACTCTCAGGCGATTACCTGGGTGTTTCTACAAGATGCTGAATATCTATGTGTTTCCAAATTATTAGATGTCGTTTCCAGTGCTCACGAAACATCTGGGTGTTTGAATTTTTAGTCCCGTATAGACATGGCTTAGACACTACTTCTCTGCATTTTCAGTCTCTCTTATTACTGTCTCATCAAAATGCCACAGGAGAGTACTTTTGCAAGTGGAAGGTAGGGCACACCTGTAGAACCGGAGGGCTATTTCTGGTTGATCGGAGTAAAAGTGGTTGCTTCCAATGCACGCGATGGCTTCTATGTGAGTATTGTCCTGTTTCAAAACTTCTTTGTAGTATTCGGAGGCCGATGAGATGTTGTTCATCTCCTATTCTCCGTCAAGACAGAAGAGCAATACTTCATTGATATTGCCAAGAAATTCTTTTCTTACTGACTGGTTTACATTCTTCCATCAATAAGTATTTATTAAGAGCCTACCACCGGCTAGACTCTGTTCTGGGTACGACATAATCCCCACTAGGACACTTTCCTCTCTCTTTCTCTCTTTCTCTAAGGGCAGAGAGAAATTCTACTTTTCCAACAAAGCCCTCCCTGGGCACGCATAAAAGGATACTAAAAGGATACATTCCTCCACCTCCTGGCCAAAACAAAGCAGGGATGGGAAGAAGGGAGCCGGTAAAAGGATCTGCTCCAGGGCCTCGCCTACCCCAGCCATAGCAACAGTGACAACACAGGCTTGGGGGGAATTCTTCTGACCAGCAGCAGCGTGTTAAAGATGCCGCTGCTCTCTAGATCCCTCCAGCAGCGTGTTAAAGATGCCGCTGCTCTCTAGATCCCTCCAGCAGCGTGTTAAAGATGCCGCTGCTCTCTAGATCCCTCCAGCAGCGTGTTAAAGATGCCACTGCTCTCTAGATCTCTCCAGCAGCGTGTTAAAGATGCCGCTGCTCTCTAGATCTCTCCAGCAGCGTGTTAAAGATGCCGCTGCTCTCTAGATCCCTCCAGCAGCGTGTTAAAGATGCCGCTGCTCTCTAGATCCCTCCAGCAGCGTGTTAAAGATGCCACTGCTCTCTAGATCTCTCCAGCAGCGTGTTAAAGATGCCGCTGCTCTCTAGATCCCTCTGCCAGCACTGCCTGCCTAAGAAAAGTCCGGCACAGGGCCTGGGATGTGGGGAAGGCAGATCATGAAGGTTCAGGAACTCTGACTGCATCAGAATTGTCAACACTACGTTTCACAGCCTATCTTATTACCTACCCTTCCTTTCCAAGCCTTTTGCTCAAAATTCTGTTCATGTTCAATTTGGAGTCACACAAGGAAAGATACAGAGATACTGATATATTATTTTTATTGACTGATCAAAGTCTTCTATTTACATGTTTATCAAAACTATATTTCAAAAGGGGAAACGATCTTTCCAGACAATTCAAAAATAATGTTTTCTTTTTTTAAAGCAAGGCATGTTCATTACAGAAAATCTGGAAAATATTGAAAGTATAAAGCACAAAATAAAAATCATTTATATACTACTATCTAGATTTAGAAACTATTAATATTTTCCATTCTTTTTCTAACAAAATAATTTTTAAAATATCATACCTAGCATTTTAAGGAATTTAATAAAGAACAGAGGTGCTTCTATTAAATACTGTACTGGAAGTCCTAAACAGTAGGATATTTTTTAATTTGGTAAAATATTTGAAGAAATGAAACCACTTGTGGCTGATGATTATTTTGTCACTTAGAAATTTTAAGAGAACCTGTGGATAAAGAATTAAAATTTAAAGAGTATTAACCAAGTAGCTAGTATCAAATCTACTTTTAAAAATCAATGCATTCCTACTAACTGGAAATAATCAAATAGGAAATACAATAGAAAAAAGGTTTCCACTCATAGTTCTACACAGGAATATATCTGTGCAGCAAAAGTTAATACAGCACGCCTGAGACTGTTATTCCTAGAAAGGCCAGCTTGCAAGGTTGGCCCTTGGGTGGCATCTGAGAACTTGGCTGGTTCCTTACATTGATAAAAAACTTTCCCCAAATGATAAGCAGGGCTCACTACACCCAAACTGTTTGTACATGAAGGTTGTTTATGCTGAATGCTTGCTTGACTTCTTGGAGTCTGGGATTTTGGTACGTGATAGGTAGAGGGTGCCTATATGACCAGCCCCCAGAAATAACCATGTGCTTCCCTGATAGACAACATTCCGCACATGTGGTCCTAACTTGTTGCTGAAAAATTGGGTGTGTCCTGCGTGAGTCACTGGGGGAGGGCTCTTGGAAGCTCGTGCCTGGCTCCTCTGAACTTGGCCCCAGGTGCCTTTTCCCTCTGCTTTGGATCTTTCTAATAAATCATCGAACCTCAGCATGGCTGTGGAGATGCCCCCCAACAAAACATCTTTATGGAGATAATTACAAAATATTTGTTGCAGAACAAAAAAAGATGATCAAAATACATGGAGACGTACTGAGAATGGGAGGAAAGGCAGCCCACCCCCACCCCATCACTCCTGTATTCAACTCAATTCCAATCAGTATCCCTGCAGTTATTTTTTAAATGGTTCCTGATATGTCAATCTTAAAATCAATGTGGAAGAGCAAAGGGCCAAGAATAACCAATTGTGAAGAGCAGGTGGTATAACTTGCCCAAGCTGGTATGGGGAATTATTAAAGCTAAAGTAATTAGATGGCAGGGGGGACACCTCAATGGGGCATTTCATGGAATTTGACAACACTACCCTAAAATTTATAAAAATAAGCAAAGTCCAAATTAGCCAAAACATTCCTGATAACAATGAAAAAGTGTCTTACCAAATAGTAAGTTTTGTAAAACGACAGTAATTAAGATGGGAGCATGCTGTTATAAGGCTAGACAAACAGACCAATAGAACAGATTAGAAGGCCCCACAATGTATCTACCACATAAAGAAAAAAATTCTAGTTGACAATGAAGACCTTGGGAACCTTTTCAGAAAGTGTACTGAGACAACTCGCAACCTACAGAGGGAAACGGATTTAGATCCCTGTCTCATACCATTCCCTTTACATTTATGTATGTTTGAAATGATTCATAATGAAAAGGCAGCTTGATTACACGCATACACTGAAGCCTCTTACTCTCTTGGTAAACCACAGGCCAACCATCAGTTTCCTAACTTGTTCTCCTGCGAGGACCCCACAGGACTATGGGCTTACTTAAGAAGCACACAGCCTTTTGAATGCCATGAACCTCACCTCATGGATCCTGGCAATTCCACAGAGTAGGGTGACTTCTCCTGGAAACTTATCTAAGCCTTGTTTGAAAAGGTTTAAAGCAGTCACAGGTTGATCCAATGAGATGTAAACCTAAAGCCAAGATACATTTCAGTAAAAGTACTGGCTCTTAAAATAATACAGTATTTGTTATGACAAGTTTATAATAATTGCTTAGTAACAAATTATCTCCTAGATATAACACTAAAAAATTGTGTAGGATTAATTTCCAATAATGATATTTGAGTTTTATCTTCACATGCTGTATACGAAGCATTCATTAATTTATTCCTTCAACAAATGCTTACTGTTGGGCTCATCACTGTCACAGAGGCTGAGCAGTAACTCGACAAGGATAAAGGGAAAATCCTTTAGGGTACAACAGACCTGTCTACCGGTTGCCACGAAGAAATCAATTACTAGGTTGAAGTTGGAGGTACAGGAGAAAGGAGGATGGCACATGGAACAAGAGCTGAGAGAGCAGCAGGGGAGAGCTGTGGAGAGGCTGCTTTGGGAAAAGGACCCCCAGAACTAGAGGGGAAACAGATTTGTGAGGGGTGGGGTCAGGATGTTGACAGAGTTAGCATTTGATGGCTTCCACTTAGCAATCAGGACATTAGCATGAAAATCCCACATACCTAAGAGGGATCCCTATAATAGACAGTTATTTTATGTATAGAAACATAAGATTATGACTTTTTTCCTTAATGATGACGGATCCTCTATTTCTTCCCGTACAGCTGGTTTGTGCTTTGCAGAGGCCCAAATGGATACACAGGAAATTGGTTAGTGTTTATTGCCAAAGCATGAGATTACAGGGATAGGTATGGGTGAAAATTTTTCAACATCTATCTTATGTGTTTCCAAACTGTTTGTTTAAATACAATGAATAACATAATTTAATATGCTAAGTAATATAAAACATTTAATCATTATTTTTAAATTAATCATCTAAAATTTTAAGAAATAATTCTGTTACTAAAATCTGCTAATCGCTATTACTTAACAATCATTCCTTCATGTATTAAAGAAAATAAGTAAACTTTACCTCTACACAGTCAGGGAGACAACAGGTTTATACAAATTAATTTATGGAAAAATAGGTCAAACCAGGTATTTAACAATAGTTAAAACTAAAAGTACACTTTTTCACCATGTGGCAAGTGATTATGAAGGAAGATGATAGTCAATGTGACCTGAATTTTAATTTCAAGCTGTCAGAAAAGTTTATGTCTACTGTGATTCCTAGAAACTTCTTTAAGTTTACTGTATAATATGTAGTAGATTTAGGTACCAGACAGTTCAAACATTTTTGAAACCACTGCGCACATGCCGGGAGTAGCACACTGAGCTTATACAGCACCGCTCTCGTTCTGTTCCCTTTCAGTACGCTGATGTCTAAGACTGCTGTTAGGAAGCAGTAGCACTTCTGTTTATATCTCATCTTTTCAACCTCCTTCACCACACTTTTCAATTGAAAAAGTTCTTAGAGGTACAGCAAGATGACATCATAACCGCCACTTCATCAAATGTTTCTTTTAAAGTAGCCTTGGTGAGGGTGAAGAAGTAGCTTTATTCTGATACTGAAAATTCTAGGTGTCCCCTCCCTTCTGCCATGGCTGTGGGTGGCACGATGGACAGTGAGTCGGCTCTGGAATCAGAAAGTCCCGGGTCTGAATGTGGCTCTTAACAGCCAAGTGACCCTGAAATCTTACCTACCCTCCTCAAGTCCCCTTTTCCAGAGTACAAAGGGAATATTGAAACCCACCCTGTGGGGCTGCTACAGGGCTTAAATTAAACTGCACATGGAACAGACCTGGTACAATCCCTCACCCTGAGCAGGTGGTCTATAAAGGGGAAATACTGCTTTTGTGATTATGGCAGAGCCAAGAAATAAAGGACCTACATAAGAACAACTCCTGTTCTGTACAGGCTGCTTAGGTGGGAGACAGTGTGTTGTAAAGAAAAGGCGGGGGGACGGGAGGCCTGTCACCCACGGGGGTGGTAAACCGGCGCTATTTCCTTCTGCCCTAATGGGAAATCTTTCAAAGGGGTTTTCTTCTTTTTCACGGCCATCGATTTCTCCCAAAACAGCTCTTCTCCATATGGCCTCACATTTTCCCTTGCTAAAGAGAAAACTAAGTTAAGTCTGAAGATATTAACTTGCCAAAATATTCCTGAAGAAACTGGCAACTCTCCCCACGTGCGGGCTGGAATTTAAACAGTTCTCAGAAGACAGATTTCACTCAGATGAAGAATACTTACTTTTGCCAAGTAGAGAAATGTATCTACCATTTCCTGCTGCTTCAGGGCTGATTTAAACTGTTTTTCTGCTTCACGATACATTCCTAACCTAAGAATAGCCATTAAGAAAAATTAGGCATTCACCTTAAAAATAAATACTCCAGCACGCATTCATGCCCTGAGGATATGAATAGAGACAAATTACATCTCTGAGAGTAAGCATGTAGTAAAGAAGGTCATGTCCTACACACATATATGAATATTAACATGCAGTTGATACAGTTTAGCAAAAAGCTGCCTACTTCCCATATTCACTGTCTAACCCTCAAATGCTGTGCAGAGCCTGTTGGCAGTCCAGTCACAGCAGCACTAATAGCTGCCGGTGAGCCAGGTTATAGGAGTTCACCACCCAAAGAGCTTATGATCAGCTGGACATATGGCAAGTGACCTGGATAAATGCTTAGAGTCTCTCTTTTACTGGAAGAGCTAAAGGATGGCATTTCTTGGAAAACACCATTTGCTCTGAGACAGAATCCCATTTTTAAAGCCATTTTAAACAATTTTGATGTAAGGAGCAATTGCCACCTGAGTATATAGCTATACCGTTTCATTATTCTAGAAACATTTTCTTTCCTTTTTTGGTGTCTGATACTGATTGTCCTGGTCTAAAATGTGCGACATGTTCTCTGCTTAACTATAACTGTCCTGAGGTCAGCACCCATCTTTTCTGCCCGGGGAACATTGTGTTACCACTAAATCACTGAAGCACACTCTAGCCTGTCCTCAGTAGATCTGTTCGGATTTCATATAACTACTCACCCTCAGCCATCTAAGAGCTGCTTAGGCACTTTAATATTGCCTTTATTGTGTGAAGGAAAGCCAGAAAAATACACAGGATGTTTCACTGTGCTACTTTCATATGTAGGCTTGAAAAAATAGCTTTGACCTTTTTTCCTAAACTAGGCCTCAAGCATTGGTGTGGCTATCCTCAAATAGCTTCTGGAAGACATAGGATTACAGGGGTTAAAATGACACCCCCCCCCCCCCGAAAACTGGCCTAAAGTTGGAGGATATGTGATATGGCAGAAGCCCCCACCTCTTCAAAGATGTCACAGCTTTTATAAGGAGTACTTATAAAATTTTATCGAAGGACACTAAAAGTTCTGGAAAACAGTGTGTCTATATGCTGTTATAACTTCAACTGAACGTGCAAGTCTGACACATATGGCCAAAGTTCATCACTGACTTCCATGAACGCTTCATTAGCCACAAGTCTGTGTATTTTTATCAAGTAAGTTGTCTTTTTCCAAAAATGACTTAACGGGAATTACAACGAAAGACACATATAAAACAAGAATATGAAAACAGAAATAGATTTTTTTAAAAACAATGGACATGGAAGGATAAACAAATTTAAAAAAATAAACAAAAAAGCAATTAGAGCCTCTGAGATACCGGGAAACCAAAGAAAAGGAAGGAAGGATGGGCCATATGTCTTTTATTTCTTCTAGTACATCGAAAAAGGATTTTACCACATGGGTGCTTGTGCAAAGGAAATGGAGTGGGCTGTGTATAAAGAAAGTGTAATGAAAACATCAGTCAAGTTCATGAACACAGGCCAATATCAGTCAGAGTCCAGAGATAATCCTCACCAACTGCCAACTTTTTCTCTGCAGTTTAACTCAATAATCATCAAGCACCAACTGCACGCACATTTCATGATGGTAAGGAGACACAAAACTGAAGGTAACAACCATGTCCTGGAGGCACCAATAAAGACTGAAATAAAACACGCTCACAAATAAATTTAGTATTATGGCAATGGGGACAAAAATACGTTGAGAGCACAGAGGAGGAGCGAACCAATATAGTTTCAGGGAGGAAGTGACAGGCAAGACTTTGACACATAGGGTGAGGTGAGGGTGAGGGGACATTTCAGACAAGCGAACTGTCAGATAAGTGCACAGGCCGGAAGTGGACGGCGCGGTGGGGGAATGCCAAGCTGTTCTGTTTAGCTGAAAAGGGGGGCACAGTAAGGAACGGGAGAAGCGAGCGATACGGGAAAATATGCAGACTGAGATGACATCGTAGGTACCACACCTAAAATCCAGACTTCATTCTAAAGGTAACAGAAATTAACCAAAGAATCCAACAAGACCTGTGTTTCCACAACAGTTACTCTCACAGCAGTATACAGGAAGGACTGGTTGGGGGGAGGGGGGGGATAGTAGCAGAACATTCAGATAAGAAGCTAATGTAATAATCCAAACAAATGACACTAAATGCCAGAATGGGGACGCGGGGTGGGACTGGGTAGTAAGGGAGCAACTGTGAAAGTTATTGCAGAGGAAGGACCAGTAGAACTAACTGATCAGGGCAAAGAGGCAGAAGCCAATTGGGGGCTACAGTGTCTGGTAATCCACCCTTGACCTCGCCACTGGAAATCAGGACTTTTTCTCCGGCTCTGCTGCACCTGCGCTTGCTTCTGTCATAATGGGAACCATGCTTACAGTCGTTTACTGTCCTCTCTCCCTATTGCCTGTAAACCATTTAAAGAAAGAAACCATCTAATAAATATTTGTTACTCCAGTGCCTGGCAGAGTAGCTTTGCATTAAATATTTTACTAAGTGGGTGAATGAATGAATGAATGCTCTATCCATAATAAAGATGAGAAGCTATTAAGGAACAGAGAAGAATGATACTATGACGAAGTACACTCATTTAAATGCCATCCTATACGGATGGCAGAAGGAATCTGAATTGTACTTATCTTTAATTATTGAAGATTTCTGAAGGCTTTACTTAGAAGCTCGAGATTTCAAGCTTGTCTTCAGAAATTATATTCATAAGAGTTTAATGTTTTAATAGTCTAAAATTACCTTTTTAGCAGAAAACACTTCCTCAATCTAACAGTAGGAAAAAATACTTCAGAGTTCTATGTGAAATATCTAAATGGAAAGTAGTCTTAATTTCAACAGTAAAAGAAAAAGCCTCTTTTTGGTACCATTTACATATTTCCTTTTCCTCACAGTGTTTACTCGAAAACTGAAGTTTATAAGTACTGACGAATGCTCACAGTAACTAGTCTACCTTATTTTTGAATAATAAAAGACATATTTATCTTTATAAAATATAATTTCCCATTTGTCTCTACTTTTCAAATGCTCCAAGTGCATTTCAATATCAGGCAACAAGTTTCAGATCTTATTTACTAGTTGCTGTATAATATTCATAAACTTAATTAAAACTTTTCTGATCTCTCAATTAATTAGCTTAAAATGTATTTAAATATTAAATGAATTAATGTAAGAATATTTAGATCCTAGAGAAACACTATGGAATTGTGCAAATAGTAAAAGAACTAGCGTCAAAATGCGGAGCTGGAATTTTTGTTCTGCCACATACTAGCCATGTGAATTTGGGCTTCATTTTCTCTTTCGAGGCTCAGTTTTTCTCATCGGGACAAGGGTAAATAAGAGCAACTACCTCTGAGGTGCTGTGAGATTTAAGTGAGATAATGTAATGTATGGACAAGTTGTGTCTTAAGTGGAAAGCATTTTACACATGTGAGGCAACAGTGGAAATAAAAAAGACTTGAGAGCCAGACGAGTGGAGTAGGAACCAACAGACTCAATTCTGGTCCAGAGTCTATGACCAACAGGCTCCTGATGCAAATCACAGCCTTCCTCTGGCCTCGGCTTCCTCATCTGTAAAGGGTGTTGGACCTGATGGTCTCAAAGCTCCCCCTTTCCAGCTCTAAAATTTTATTATTCTAAAGGTGTCAATTCTTTGTGCCACCACTTTCTCTAGTACAACAAAGACACAGTTCTCATTTCTTCATGAGAAAATCTATCTCCCAAACTGCTCCCCCAAATTATCAGACTTGAGACTCTGAAATATGTTGCCACTCCTAGACCCTTTGCAAACAATGCAAATTTTACCTGTAGTAACATTTTCCAATCTGCACTTTCCACCACCAGTCCTTGTACTGAGAATGTTCTGTGGAAAGGGCAGCCAGGTCCAAGGCCTTGGAAAACAAGTCATTTTAGGTTAGGATTTTCTCCTCTAACAATAAACAGAAACAATGAATAATGAAATAAACCGTATAATCAGCATCAAGCAAAACATGCATTAGAAATCAGACAGCAACTCAAGTTGCTCATGCTTCCAGATGGCCCCACGAATTTCCCCTAAATAATCAGTTCCAGACCAGAGGGCCGACAGCAGATGACAAGTAAACAATGATTGAAGGGAAGCAGGTGTACAACATATTTGAATGCAATTTTAATATACAAGGCACAAAACTGATACTTTAAAAATCCATACGTGTTCACCCTGTCCCCACCATCTATCGACTATCTAATGACCCAAAACGCCTCCAACTCAGCGGCAGTCAAGCCTTTGGTGTATTCACCTGGTCCAACTACAGCCCCACTTTAAAGAGAGATGTAGAGGAACAGAAACAGATCAAGGAAGCAGGTAGAAAAGGTCTGGAAAACAGGATCGTGAAGAAGCTGGGGTACTTGGGTAACGGCCATCTTCAAAAACTTTCATTCCACTGTTTTCCCATCACCTCACATTCCAGTAACTCTAAGGGTCAGACTTTCCTTTGCTGAGACCTGAAAAAAATCTCTTTAATTGCTTTCATATTTTACATATGCTTCTCCCATCTCTCTTATGACTTCTAGTTTGTTCCTTTGGAGTTTATTCAAGACCTGACAAGAAATGACTAAATGGGAATTAGAATTTTATACAGAGGGAGTGGAAACCATTTGGACAAGAGAGAAGCAAATCAACCTTTACACAGATTTGAAGCTCACAGGAATTTGATGCTCATGTAAAGATTTAGCGAATAAAAACTCAGGTTGTTCATTAAAAGATAATTCTGATTTTTTAAAGTAATACTTCTTATTCTCTGTCTCAAGAGAAAATTTTTATTCTTTCGAAGGTGTTCATATAATCATGATAGCCAACAATTCAGTTCAAGTAACTCTGAGACTTTCAGTTCTGTTATCTCAGAATGTATCCCATATTATTGTCCATCTCTTACTATTAACCTTTTTCTGAAATAAATGCCAGAAACATTCCTTGAATCTCCTACTGCAAAAAGGATAACATTTCTTTGCGTTCCCCATCTTCTCTTGATCCAGGGGAGACTTCTAAATATGCAAACTACTTATCAAAAAATGGTGTCACCCTGCTGGGGTTCTAATAGACTTGAAAAATCCCCATCTCTACTGAAAGATATGGAAATTTAAAAACAAGACACATACAACTTTCATATGCTTATTTTTCTTTTTTCCCTCAAATCAGAAACAAAAATGGAAGCAAAAAGTAAGGGGAAAAGTATAACTTCAATTAGCATTATTCCTGGAAATACTAGAAAAACATATTTTCAGTCAGCTCAATTCAGGAGTGTACTGTAAATACCTGAGCATATTAATTTAAATTTAATCTTTATGAAGACCTTTTCCAGCAAATAGATCATATTCACTCTCATGTTTAATCTAATGACCTTGTTTTTCAGAAAAATGTATCATTTTAATTTTTTAACATCTTCTAACTTTCCAAGGTTAGACTTAGTGCTTATTACAGGCTACTGATGTTGCTCTTACATATGGCCCTGAAACAAGTCCTCCTATGTAGGATCCCTATGTTTATGCTTAAACCAATTAAGGAAATTAATATGAAGTACTGATACAGAATAAAATAATAAAAACCTACATTTTAATGACAATTCTTCATATAACTGAGGCTGCCACTAGACACAATCATTTGTGACCATTTCAAATGGGCCCTAAGTTCCCTGAGGACAGGCACCCCTTCTTACACACCTCTGTTGCCGATATGCAGCACTGCTGTTAAGTAAGAAGCACCGAAGAATTATTTGCTGATTTAATTAGTTCTATCCTTTGTTTCTATTTCATGTTGAAAATAACTTAACCAAACACAACTGTCAGAGTAATAAGATTCGTATTAATATTTTTAAATTTTAAAGTGGTGACAGAAAATCTATTTTTCTTTAAAGTCCCAATTTACTATTTATTTTTCAATTACAATTTACATTCAATATTATTTTGTCTCAGTTTCAGGTGTACAGTATAGTGGTTAGCCAATTGTATACTTTACAAAGTGATCTCTCAATATTTCCAGTACCCACCTGGCACCATACATAGTTATCACAATATTATTGACTATATCCCCTATGCTGCACTTTACATCCCCATGACTCTTCTATAACTACCAATTTGTATTTCTCAATTCCTTCACCTTTTTCACCCAGTCCTCCAACCCCTTCCTCTCTGGCAATTATCAGTCTAAAGTCCCAATTTTTAAAAATAAATGACTACATATATTTAAGGATCTTTGAATAATTTAACCAATAAAGATCTCAATATTAAAGGCTCAGAATATTGTAAATAAAAATCATAAATTTATGAAAGCCCATAAGCAGAGTCCTCAGCAGACCTAGACAACATGATGTTTGTGAAAATGTAACCACTGAGCCTCCCAATGGATTTCCTAATAGTGCTCCAACTGCTTACATGAAAAAACAACAGTCATCCTTTCACTATTGTTATAGTTGCGACAACTTCAGAATGACAAAATTAAAGTGCATGTGGAAATAAAGATTCCTGAATCACCAACCCACACCCCACTTTAGTTTTGCCAGTACTGCCAATATTGTCCCAAAAAGGGAGGGGAGGGAGGGAAGACATTAAGTACTCAAAGGCAGAAATACAGTTTCCCATAGATCAACTTTACCCTTTCTTAATACTGAAATACCACTTCATAATATTCTCTAGAATGTATTCTCTGTATCTGTCTATAAACAAATAAAAAATCACCAACCCACATGCCACTTTAGTTTTGTTAATATTGGCACAAGTGGAAAAAGTATTAAGAGCTCAGACAGAAATATAGTCTTCCATAGAATATCAATTTGATTTTTTCTTAACATTTAAATACCATTTTACAGTATTCTCTATATTTGTCTAATATTCTCTAAATTTGTGTGAAATAATTCATTTACAAAGAAATTTGGAGGCCACCCAAGGTAACCAGTATAAAAGCACCCCTGATTTCGTCAGCATGTTGAAAAGCAGAATTCCTTCCTTTCTTTTTCCAGCTAAGTTGCAAACCATACACAGGGCATAAAAAAAATGCATGCTTTCTGTTCATTATCTCAATTCTTTTTCCATTCAGAAAATAACATTTGTGGGAAAATCTAAAATGACATTTTAATGGAACAATCTGATCCATAACAGAATTATAATGTGGCAAGCCCATGCCAGCAGGAAATAGATGCAGGGCTTTTGTCTCTCTCAGCACTCCTAGCACACATCATAGTACCCATACACAGGCATTCAGTCATTACTCATTCAAAGAGTAATCCAATCAAAAAACAAATCAATCAGTAAACAAACAAATAAAAAGGAAAACAGGGAAACCAACAATTCATGCTTTTTACTAAATAAAGACAAAATAAATTGCTTAATTGTATGTTCTATAAAATAATGTGTATGTATTGGGGGTAAGCAGATGAAAGCTGACAGTGGATTTGAAAGTATCAGCAATTCTCTAACCTTTAATAATTCCATATGTTTATAAGGTAAGAAAGGTAGGAAATAGAACATTTCAAAATCTAAATCCCCAAAGTCAGAAAACTTAAAAGAAAATAGAATGAATTCAAAACTTACAGTCTTAACATCATTTTCATGATGAAAGATATACTCAAACAAAGCCTACAAAGAAAAAATGCCAAAAATACATTAGATTTCATTTTAACAAAAGCACTCTATTATTATATCAAAATTCAAAGGCAGTTTTGACAACAGCTGGATTGAACCAAAATAAGAAGGTACTCTAAAGTGCCTGGGATTTATAAATAATGCGTCTATCCATCATTTGTCACAATTACCCGCTTTAAAATATGGCTATTTAGAACTAACTCCTGTCTTTACAGAATACAAACTGGAAAGCTCAAAAAACTGAACTTTTTTTTCATATTTTACATACTATTTTATTATAAAGAGACAAATGTAAAAACTGGCTTTAGGATTGCCATAAAACAGATTCACCCAATTTTGTACACACTTTACATATATTATACAGTGAAATGAATAATGACACGTTAGCCAGGCTGGCGTGGCTCCGCGGTTGAGCATCGACCTAGGATCCAGGAGGTCTCAGTTCGATTCCCAGTCAGGCACATGCCCGGGTTGCGGGCTCGATCCCCAGTCGGGGGTGTGCAGGAGGCAGCGGATCAAGGACTTTCTCATCATTGATGTTTCTATATCTCTCTCCCTCTCCCTTCCTCTCTCTGAAATCAATAAAGACATATTTTAAAATAAAAAAAATAAAATAAAATAATGACACTTTAGACATAGGAAAATCTAGACATTTCTCCCAAAACAAAGTAGAGTTTAAGTATAAAATGGGATGTTTTTTGCTTACTATTTGGTGACTCTAATGTGCACCAGGGCTGAGAACCATTACTTTAATCCTTCACCCAACTCATCTGGGTAAATAAGCATTTACTGGATTATCTGTTGGTAGTACTACAGCACATTTGTCCACATTAATATTATTTACACTTGCTCAGAGGCTAGCGCCCATGGATGATATCAAGGTTATTAATGTTTGGAAACAACAACAACAAAAATCAGGACAAGTTCTTTCTTTAAAAACCCATACTTAACCCTCCACTTGTTCTGTTACACAGAGGGAAAAAGTTAAGGAGTGCAGCTGGTGCTACCCTGCCATGAAAAAGATGTTACAACACCTAAGACAATGTCAGGAGTGACTACAGACACCCCAAGCAATTTGCCAATATTAGAAATGAGGTCTGAGGAGTCAAGGCAAGTTGGGGACCAAAGATAGAAAAACCTGGCATTACTTCTACAACCCACTAAAAAAAGTGCAAAATCTAGTTCAGTCTAAATCTAGTAACATAGACAGGTCTATTCTGGAAGCATCATAATTTCACTGCAGGAAATGCCTCCATTGACTGCACCCCTTGGTTAGAAAATAGCACTGGATCCATGAGCCATCCAGCCACCTCAAGTAAATGGCCTAAAAAGGTAGAGACCAAGATATTACACATGGATTGCTTTTAACACTCCACTCTCACAAAGGAATGAGAAATGAGAAAAGCTGCCTGATGCTGCTAAATGAAGTTGACTGGATTGGTGTCAAATAAGAAATCAACAAAACATCATCAGCATTATTACAGTCTGATTCCCTTTCTACCTACTAGCATTTCTTTTCCTGATTTAAACTCCAAGTCTGTATGGTTCGTGTCCATTTCAGTTTTTCCTAGTTTTTGATATTTAGTAAATATGTTAAATGCCACTAGAACTGAGATTAGGAAGAAGCTCAGGACTCTTGTACAGAATTCACAGAGATCACAGGTAAAAACTTGAGCTAGGCTTAAACCAGTTTCCAGAAGATAAGGGCTCCCAGCTGAATAATTCCACCTTCAAGCTTTTTTATACTGGAAAGGTCATAGACACCCTTTCTCTCACTCTCTCCCTCCCTCCCTTCCTCCCTCTCTCCCTTCCTCCTTAATTTAAAGGAGCGTTTAATCTTTGAGTAGTTAGAATTACTAATGTGCTTGGCTTGGCACTGTCTGGCTTGAGTAATCCTTATTGAGATTCCTGATTAATTACTAATTAGAAGGAGTACGTGTTTTTTATCTTCTTTTTGACAGTCCTAAAATCCTCAAGGATAGAAAATTATTTTTCTGAGAATCGGCCACACTGAAAAAGAAAGAAAAAAAAATACACACACACACAGATGACCTTCTAAGCTTCACTCCCTGAAGATGCCACTGCATACATGCTTTCCTTACTGTAAATCACTGTTCTTTATACAGAAAAAAAGAATTTCCTATAACAATGGTACGCTGTATATACTTTATTTCTGAGTGACTTTCCTTAGCTCCAGACTAAGAGGAATTTTACATATTACAGTGATTAAACATGTCCATTTCCATCAAAACACGGCCTTTCCTTCACAAATTTTTATCCATTTCCTATAATGTTATTACGATAATACTTCTAACATTACTTCATAACATAAAATAATTTTAAGTTCATACCTTTGCCAACTTAGGTTTCTGGGCATATTTTGTTAAATTCAGCCTAGATAAATTTATAAAAGGCCCATCAGGACTTGTAAGCATGGACGCCTATGGAGAAAAAAAAATGGTAAAAAAAAGAAATAGGAAACTTTCCCTTGAAACACAAATTAAAATTTATGCATAAAAATTATAAAGGCAACATAGGTGAAAAGAATCACCTTTAAAAATCTTCCATATAGTTCTCCATTATAACAATAGTGGAAAATGGTCTAACATAATGTTACTTTGGCAGTAGAGGCTGTGTCACAGCTGACAACTCACCGTCCCCAGCCTGACGAATCTTCCGGACGAGCTGGTGATAGGGCGAGCCGTGTAGACGGTTCTGGGGGCTCGAATGGCCTGTTCCATAGTGCCTGGCCTTCCACTTTGTGTGCTGGGTCGAATGAAACCTGTAATGGGTCTTCCAGCTTGAGTGACTGGCCTGTGACGATTGTAAATTGTTAAAATACAAAGACGATTAATAAAGGAAGATTCTCACAGTCTGGACAGTATTCAGTGGCAGAGGGATGAAGCAGAAGTAAGTACATGCCTGACAGCTGGACTAGGCCCTCCTGTCTGATTCGTCCCAGGGAGTTTCAAGGATGTTCCAGGGCCTGTGAGATGAGACAGTGGACTCAATTTACATATTATTTATTAAATTGTAAAAACTGTCAGCTAACTACTTTTCAGAAATGTGCTGGCCTGGTGAAAAAGACATTAATTAACAGGAGATATATTTTAGGAAAATGTGTTTGAGACTAATATTTATTGGGTATCTATCACATGACTTATATTATCATAGTTAATCTTCACACTAAGTCTATCAGGTAGATGGTATTAACCCACTTAGCAAAGGCTTAGTGCAGTGATTTTCAACCGGTGTGCCTCAAGAACTTTTAAAATGTGCAGTACCTGACTACATATTTTGTAAACACAAGATTTCCTCCTCCTAATGGCAGTTCATTTATTAATTGAAAAACCAACACTTACGTGGAACTTGAGCAATAGCATTTTCATCCAGTATCATTTCCGCAATTCCTTCCTGATCTACATCAATTTCATCGACGTACACCATTTCAGTTAGTGCTCGTGCTTTTAAAATCCAAGCTGCCTAAAAAGCATGGATAAAATAAAGCATATATTAAACAGCATCGGAAGTACTGCAAATCCTATAGAAGCCCACCATTTTTTTTTATTAGCTAATTTTTTATTAAGCATGTTTACCACTTAATGTATTATACTAATTTAAAGGGCTATGTCAAGAAACTAATACAAGAAGGAAATGTCATTATTTATCATGAAACAACCAATATGTGAATTACCTAATAAATAAAAGTGTGATAATTACCCGGTGGTCTTCTAACATACCTTTTTATAAATAAAAGACCTTTAGAGAAAATTTTACTAGAATAATAAAGGGCCAAGTCCTTCACGATGACTTCCCGGATAGTTCAACTCTAACCCTACTTCCCTCTTGTCTAACAGGGCATCCTTTTTATACAGTGGTACCTCGGTTTTCAAATGTACTCCATTCTGGAACACTGTTCGAGTTCTGAAACGTTCGAAAACCGAGGGATCAACAGCTGACAGCTAGGCCTCGGGACCTTGCCCTCAGCGGAAGCCAGGTGGCATATTCGACTTCCCAGGCGTGTTCAAAAACCAAAGCATTTCCTTCTGGATGTGCAGCATTCGTAAACTGAAATGCTCGTCCACGGAGATATTCGAAAACCAAGGTACCACTGTACTTCTATTATTATGTACTTACCATATTTGACAAACACTATAATTATTTGGGCGTAGGTTAGCCCTCCCTTCCAGAGAACACAAGCTTTTTTACCTGGTTCACTTTTTAATTTTCTGTAACACTTATGGTTTTTGTATACAATAGGTATTCCAAAAATGTTGAAATAACTAAGATCCATTTCTCCCAATTCCCAATAACTAATCAACACAATCTTGGTTGCTTTGTGATCTAGCAGTAGAAAACCTGCTAGAAAGTGGAGGGGGAAAGACAAATGTAATTAAGGAATCTGGAAAAATATCTTACCAGCTTTGTTTTAGCTTGAGGAATTAGATGTAAAAGGGTACACAATTAAATATCTTGTTAAACAGTTAAAACTACTTTATCAGAAATGTTTACCTTTCTGCTTCACTACAGAATGGAAGCAGAGAACAACAAAGCTTGGTGTCCTGGGGACAATATGGGGAGAAGGCAAGTCTTGAAGCAGCAGATAGAACTGAGTATAGTCTAGAATACGCAGCAGCAAGGGAAACGTAGGGCGGGCTTAGAGCTCACAGTACTAGGGATCTGGCTGTGAAGCCTGCTGACGGAAGGCAAAGGGACTGAGAGTGGAATAGTGCTACCTCGGTTTTCCAACGTCTCCGTTGATGAACATTTCGGTTTACAAACCCACCTCAGAAGTCGAACATGCCACCCGGCTTCCTCTCAGGGCAAGATCCTGAGGCCTAGCTGTCGGCTGTTGATCCCTCAGTTTTCTAACATTTCAGAACTCGAACGGTCTTCCAGAATGGATTACATTCGAAAACCGAGGTGCCGCTGTACATGAGAGCTACAAAGGTCCAAAATGTCCTCACATAAGGAACCCGAGTTGCATTCAGTCAGTCCACATCTATTAAGTACCTCCTAAATAGAGCATTGGGCTAGGTTCTGAGAAGGAAACATGAGAATAAAACTTGGATCCTAATTTCCCTGAACACATCACCTACTGGAATAAATGGCAAGGCAAAGCAGTGCAAGTGTGTGGCATGGACAATAGTTTTATAGGAATTAGAAAGTAGAGATCGCCTTATGGGCTAAAGTAGTTGGAATGCATATATTTAAAAAAATTTTGTAAACAAAATATTTATGTTTTCATTTTAATGGGAATAAAGAAGACTATCTTCATGATATATTTGGATCCTAAGGTGAAATAACATTTGTTAGGAGATTGGTTTTTTTGACTTGTACTTTTCTGGATGAGGTTTACTGGATTCTTATCAGATAAGTTAGAATAAAATGTTTCAAATGTTATGCATAAATTTAATTCAATTGAATGAGCATAATATGTAACCAAAAAACTAATTTGAAAAAAAAAATCAATTCCAATTGGAACTGCATCTAACTATGGGAACCAGGAAAGTGTAGAAACAACCTGAGATTTCACTCATAAAACATCAGGAAAGTTGCCAGATGTATACAGCTATTCTCAGGGGTCAGGGGAGTTATCACTGGATTAGACTAGTGGTTTAACTTCAAAGACAGAATAAGTAATTTTGATATAAGTCCCCACATACTTGCTGCCCTGCAAGTATGGGATGGCTTTATTTTCAGGACATTCTTTGCTCAGCACCCTCTGGTGGACAGGAAGAAGGACTGCAGCATTTTCTGTTGGAACAGTAAAGCAGGAAGTGGGCTTCCTCTCCAGCCAGTGGTTCATTCCCATATTTAACTCAGGAGCGCCTACTGCTTGCCAGGTCCTGGAAACAGAGAGAAGGAGGCCACAGTCCTAGTTCTAGCACATGAGAATTTCAGTGTTATGGGAAAAGTGTAATAACAAAATGTCGGAGATTTTGGAGGAGGAAGGACCCAGCTGCCTTTGGGTAGAGGGAAGAGTATAGAAGAGTTTGGCCCAGTGGCCAAAACTGGAAAGCTTGTGCCAGGCAAAGTAAACAATGGAACAGAAGCAGGCCAGTTTGGTGGCTCCAAGAGAGCTGAGTGTAGTTGAAGAATCAAGATGAGCCGGGGCAGCAATCAGAGAAGGAGCTGGAGAAAAATGCAGGAGCCAATGGATGATGGACCCTGTCTGCCACAGTCAGGTATATGAATTTTTATCCTGGTGATGAGGAGCTAATGAAACTTCACAACCATGATTTGGAGTTCTTGTTAAGTGGACTTTCTAAAAGTCAAGTTTTTAATATTATAGTATCATTTGTATAGTTGGGTATTAATTATCCATGCACATATTTTTAAATTATTCTTATGTCCAGACTTTATCTCATAGTCCAAACCATCACACTTCTTGACATTTATCTTCCTACTAACCTCTCAAATATTAAGGAGGTGCACTTTTTTAATATATTAGGCTAAGCAAAACATAAGAGAGTAAATCCACTATCCCCTCCCTGACCAAATAAATAAATACTTCAGAAGCCAAATAAGTACATTTTAAAATTTTTATTCCATAAGAATTCACTTTTTAAAAAATGTAAATAGAGCTATATTAGTTTCAATTTCTAAAACCCAATTTTTAAGAAGCAGAAGTAATGATGTGAATTTTTGATATTTAAAGCTCTGTAAAAATCTACTTAAACCATTATTAAATTTTAAATTTCATCAGCATTTGAGAATATTAATCTTCCTGACTTTCCTTCTATCCCAACAAAAAATGACCTTGAAAATCACATATCACTGCTGGATTAAACATCAGATTGTATTCAAAGTACTGCTCTTGGCAATGTGAACAAGTCTTGAGATTTTAATAAAAAACAGCAGATGGGGCTTTGGCTTTAAAAAAAATTAAAAATTTTATTTTGGAAAAAAGCCATGTATGTTTTACAGCTCTAAAATCCTCTGCCTGTTTAATTTTTTTTTTTTAATCAAAACTAATCAGTGATTAAAATAAAATGCATAGTAAAGCACAATCTGTGATCCCAAATGGCCCCTTGAATCTGAATAAAAGTATAAATTAGCTTTATCAGATATGTTTAACTTGTTGAAAAATGACAGGGTCATGCAATTTATGTAAATAATTTGAATACCTAGAGGTTGGAAGTACTGTGAAATCCACAAAAATAATAGATGCTTAGAAACTTCTTTTAAAGAAAAAAGCATAGATTCTCCCAATCTAAACGAGTGGTCACCACATGATTAAGCCCTTTTTTATCTTTGAAACATAATCCCATCTCGTTCACCTACAGAGTTAGACTACAGGTCATTATTCTGGAGGCAAATATCTACCCGCTAATTATCAGGAAAATATTGACTTGTTCTACTGTCTGAGGTTAATCCAATTTTAGTTATAAAAATAAACATTTGAAAAGGTAAAAATTATACTGACTGAGGGAAACATGTCTAAATTGTTCTGTTTCTCTTAATATAGAAATGCAAGGCCAGTAATTAAAAGCATGTAAGAAACAATTTTGCTAGGTTATTATTAAGAACAGTCCGTCTAACCCAATTTTGAAATCATAAGAATCAGTAACATTTGACACTGCCTAGTTTATGAAAATGAAAACTTAGGCACAAAATATTGAATTTATTTTTAAGTTGTAAAATGTGCAAAAGAAGAGGCAAAAGTATAAATAGTGAGCTCAAAAGAATCCAGTCAGCCTTGTTCCCTTTTCAGTCTTTCAGCTCACTATCCACTGGATAATTAAGTCTATGGTAACATAACAGGAAGGAAATACTAAGGACAAGTCTTTCATGAAGTCCCTGTGCTCTTTTGAAACTTTCAAATGCCATTTACAGTTTTAAAGCCATACCAACAATGCAAATTAGTGGTTTTAATTTTAATCAAAATCTTCCAAAATCACTGAAAACAAAATGCACACTACTTACCCTATTTATAGTTTAGGTCCTTCTTAAATGACTTGTACATATTATGCAAAAAACTTTTGTACCATCTATCAATTTGGAAATCATGGTTATAAACATTTCAAAGACAAATGGCATACTTTCAAAGAATAGAGTACTGCATTCTAACCTATTTACAGTGTTTGCTTAATACTCTCAAGCCTCTATAAGACTTTATATATTGCTTTCTTCTAAAGGGTTTGGTGATTATTCATATGAACCCCATATGAGGTTCAAATAGCTTATTTACCTAAAAAACACTTAAAATTCTCTCTCAATTGGCAGGGCAAACGCCTGGCAATATTTAAGCTCTGATTTACAGCTCTTTCCTCCCTTCTCCATATTCTCAGACTTACCGGAAACCCACTTGGGCTAAAAGCTTCACTGGCCAGGCGTTCCCCTAAGAGACCTCCTCTCTCTCTCATTCACTGTGTCTTACCCAGTTAACAGGTCTCTCTGACCACCTCCTACTTCTAACCACGTTGACTTGGTAGAGGTGGCTGTCTGGCCTGTGTCCCTCCCCTTCTTCTTTACTGTGACAAGCACCTCGGTCCACAACCAAGACCTTCTGAAGCAGAGTTGGGCTACTCTACTCAAGACATGCCCTGTCCATCACAGTCTTCTCAGGCACCTGTGGCTCTGCCAACTCCTTGCTCCCTTTCTAAGCCCCTGGCTCCCCTTGCTTCCTTTATTTTTCTCATCCTTCTGGTCAATACTGGTTATTTCTATTTAAGCTTCAGGGCTTAATAAATAGACTACATGAGTTCTGCAAGGCGACTCGTCCACAGACACAAAAGCATTAGAAATATAATAGTTTACATAAGAAGGTACAGGATGCCTGGTAGATTTGGCTAATTTTATAATACGACAGGTAGCTATGCAGCAAATTTTCTAATCTATAGCAACAACTAAGCAATAATAATTCAAGTATTCTCTAAACTAAAGGTTGCAGCTAAGCCTTTACCTGAGATACTGGCAATTCAGGAACTGGTTCCTGGGGAGCATTAAGAAGGTAGTAAACATTTTTAAGAAATATAGTTTCTAAAATAAAAAGTCTTAATGACTAACCAAGTATTTGTAGATGAACTCAAACTCACTCAATAAAAATCAAAATATTAACTTTAATTTTTCTCCACAAGTGCTCTCAGGAGTTCTGTAAAACTAATATACTCTGAAGGGTACTAAATTCTCTATGATCAGAAAATTCTAATTACTCTAACCTCATTTAGAGCACAGAGAAGATATCTTAACTGTCTGTGTAATGAAGACACAAAATCCCCCCAAATTAAAAGTAATGTGACAACTGTACCAAGGAAACATTACTTTATATTCAAAATAAGTTCATGGTGGTTAAAACATCAGACTTTAATCACTTAGGGAGGAGAAGGAAAATCTACCTACTATAAACCCCATTTCACATAAATATAATGGGATTAGTGGCTGAAGATAAGAAATTGATTCTGACTGTAATGTGCTCTGAGAAATTTTTATAGACTGTGTAATATATATTAGTGCCAGGTGCTGATAATTCAGATTTTTTTCCTGTCCAAATTAAATAGAAATCCAATGGTTAAAAAAAAAAAAAATCATGACTTATAACAAAGTTATTTATAAAACACCTGCCCTTACATGTCTACATTCAGCGGCCTCTGTTGACTACCTGAACGTGTTTTATTGAGGAATCTACTAAGAAACAGAAATAGGAAAGGAAGAAGAAGAATAAAGGCCTTTGCTTGCCTTGCTTTCTACAGCTTTGCAATCCAAAAAGAATACCCTAAATATTTCTTTAAGAATCATTTGTGTGCAGGCAATGTGTAAACCATCTGGTCCCCGCGCAAGGATAAGCAATTCCTTTAGCTTGGCACGCGCAGAGCAAGTCTAGGAAGTGGGGCCCTGCAGGGTGGGCTTTGGAGAGTGTTTGTCAACCAGCTGAACCAAACACAAAGCAGCAGCTAAGGACGGGCACCTGGCGGCTCTCATGAGAAGGACCTAGAGCAGCACAGATCTCCCAGGGCCACACTCAGAGACACGCTGATGCAGGAGACGAGACGACAGAAGTAAACCCTCGGTTCTTTCCTCGGCTTCTTTGTCTGTATGTCGTCGGTTGACCCACGACCTCATCTGAGACTCGCGGCAGCCTCGGAGAGGCAGGTAAGTGTGCTCTCCACGTGCAGATGGAACAACTCGGGTCACGCAGTTCGCTCGCGGTTCCGCAGAGCAGGGCTCGCTCCTGCCCGGGCCTCTCGGAGACAAAAACGAGCTGGAAATAATGAGGCGGGACCGAAGGGCAAAGTGCAGGCGAGGCCAAGTTCCACAGAGAAACGGGGAAAGTTTCCTAGAGGTGACTGTAGACAATGCATGAAAAGGAGAACAGCTAAAGGAGACGCTTGTTATTCCGCGGGGGCGGAGAGACCCCCCCAGGGGCGGAAATGAAAGCAGCGGCTCAGCCTCCAGCGCCGGGCTCCGCTCTCTGATGGAGGTCTGCGCGCGGGGTCTCACGCTCCTGTCCCTCGGAAACGCGTTTCCCATTTTCCATACAGGTAAAAGGCACGTGGGGAAAAGCTGAGATGAGGCGAGGCAGGTGAGGGTGTGTGAATGAAAGATGGAGACAAGACCTCGAGGGGCGGGAGCGTGGGAATCCGCACCATTCTCCCGGCATCCCTGGCGCTCAGACAGGGAGCGTGGGAATCCGCACCATTCTCCCGGCATCCCTGGCGCTCAGACAGGGAGCGTGGGAATCCACACCATTCTCCCGGCATCCCTGGCCCTCAGACAGGGAGCACGGGAATCCACACCATTCTCCCGGCATCCCTGGCGCTCAGACAGGGAGCGCGGGAATCCACACCATTCTCCCGGCATCCCTGGCGCTCAGACAGGGAGCGCGGGAATCTACACCATTCTCCCGGCATCCCTGGCGCTCAGACAGGGAGCACATGAAATCCACACCATTCTCCCGGCATCCCTGGCGCTCAGACAGGGAGCACATGAAATCCACACCATTCTCCCGGCATCCCTGGCGCTCTGCTAGGCCCCAAAAACGTTCTATGGGGGGGAAAGCACATAACCCAGTGAATTACAATAGAATATGTTAAATGCTACACTCAAGTTATGGACCAGTTACAGATGACTTAGATGGAGGGGGAGAAGCACACGTGAGAGAGAAGGAAGTCAGAGAAAAGGGAGAGAGATTATTCTGGAAATTACTGAATGCCAATGATCTATGAACTATATTCAACATTGTTTTAGCATCGATTTTACTGGACACTTTTCTCACAGATGCCTTCCAGATTATAAACAATCCTTTCAGAAAAACACAAATCCCAGGTGGAAATATCTCTAGCTATATAAAGACAACAGCAACTAACACTTTTGATCACTTACCGTGAATTAAGGAACTTGACCCTCCCAACCACCCTTGGAGGAAGGTACATTGTCACCCCCATTTTACAGATGAGAAAACTCTGAGGTCAAGGTGGACGGGCAATCTCTGAACCTGAACACTCTTGGTCAACCGCTTGTGCTCTGCTGAGAATGTGAGGTCACAGCGAGGCCGGAAAGCAGACTACTGCAGGGCGTGGGGAGACCGAGGCCAGGCAGGCTGGTCTGGAGGCCCACCAGGAGCAGCAGGGCCAGGACAGAAAGGACTTGGGATGTTGTCATTTAGAGGTGAGGCCAAACGTTTCAAAAATCACTGAGACATCTTTGGGTCTCTCTCAATTATAGTTTAGTGATTTCGATTAATCCACGCCTACAGGGAAACACAAGTTAGGTTCACTTGGACTAGCAAGTTATTTCCATGGATATCCACACAGTTGAGCAGAAAGCACCAGGCCTAGCCCTAGGGCCAGAGACCTGGGCTTGACCCTCAGGGAGCCACTTAGCTGCATGACCTTGAGCAAGTCGTGCAACCTCCCTGCCTAGTCCTCCTCTCACACTGGTGTAATAGTGACCACTTTATAGCATAAAAGCTTGCACTTTTAAGAAAATTTAATAGTTTTTGGAATTCCTTCATATATAGTATTATTGTTAATGAAGTATAAGGGGGTAGCACCTTCGACAGGAGTTATCAATCATGAAAAATTTCTCTATAAAAACATTTACACAATGAACGGAAGAGCACCAAACCCTCTATTACTTCCCTTTTCAGAACTCGGAAGGAACCCCCAGTTAGGCACATCAAATTAAAACTTCCCTTTGGATCTCCTTCAAAGTGAGCAAGAGGACATGGAGAGCAGAGTGGCACCGCCTAGAGCCAGCAAACACTCATTAGCATCAACATCAGTTCACTGCAGATTGTATCCTCCTTTCCTCCCTATGGTAAGGCTTTCTCTCAGGTTGTTGCTATTACTTCACGGAATTAAATCTCCAGATAATTCTGAATGTGAATTCCTAATTGCCACCAATACTCACTCTGGCTAATGAATCTGCTCTTCTGAATACTATTCAGAATTTAACAATAACAGGAAGGGGGAAAATGTAAGAGAACAAAGAAATGGATGGATTCCACGTGATTAGGGAGATTTAGTGACCAAATCACCAAGCGGGAATATAATCCATATAATTCAGCAGGAATATGAAAATCACAAAATGAACTGCTCCACAGGGTACAGAATCAGAAGATTAAGTGTGGAGAAGTCTCCACGGCCCCAAAGAGGAAATAAATTAGATAATCATACAGAAAGATGGTTTGGGGCTTGGATCACCAGATCGTTGTCTCAACCAACTACTAACAGATAACTAACTCATTGAGGAGCCCTGATTTCCTATCTTTCATCTAGGCCAGTGGCTTTTAGCCTTTTCTCCACCTTCAAACCATTTACAATATTAACCCTTCCTCTCTGGAACATCTCTCATTACAAGCGGAGACTGGGGGTGTGAATTACCCCATTCTGATATACAGCTAATATTCCCAGTTCCAGATCGCTAATTTTAATAATTTGGAAATCTATAAGAAATCTACCCCATTGTCATTAAAAAAACCCAGTACCTAAAAAAACTTCCCTGTTTTACAAACTGTTTAATTGTAAAGGAGCTAAAATATCAGGACTGGATTTCAAGCCATGAATCTGACATATGGAACACAAAGAACAATAATCAGATTAAGCAACTAATCAGGATGACCGACAGGAGCTGTAAGCAACCTTTTCCTCTAGGTCAGATGGGTGTGCGGAAGACCATTCTGCATTACTCCCTTTTACATATGTATATATAAAAAGAAGAGCAATTTCTCCTGGATCTGATACTGATTCTCCTAGGCCTACTCTGACATTTGTAGGAGCCAAACATATCAACTCCTGTTCATAAAAATAAAACAGTAATAAAGAATAGATTTTTTTAATGTTATTTTTAAAAAATCTATGGTATTAAAAATTAATCATGTATCAAATTATGATGTATTTCAAATCCACAACAAATAGGCCAATGGAATAGGCCAGGACCTAACAAGACCTATTGCCATAATGATCTTAACCATGTGTAATGGTTAACCAATGACAACAGCAATATTTCTCAGTATGAACCTGTGTCCTTTTTTTTCTTCGTTATCATTATCAAAATCACAGTTCCACCAAACATACCTTGTTACAAGTTTTAATCTTGCAAGAGGGCCAGTAAGGCCTAATTGGAGCTGTATAAGAAGCCAAATAAAAACATCCAATATCTTGCCTTGGTTAGCTGCTAATTGGGGAGATTTTAAACAAAGTACTTAATTTTTTTATCCTGTTCTTCCTAGGTAAAAGGAAAGGAGTCAAGATCTCCTCTATGACCCCTTCTTAACCATTCATAAAAACACCGCTGCTTTGCATATGCATTTCCCAAAGCGACAACATCTCTCAGGATAACAAGGGAGACATTTGTACCTGTCCCCCAGAAAAGGAACCAATGGTCAAATAAGTTTCAGAATACTGGCTTAATAAAAGATGGGCAGATTTCCTTCCGAATCAGGACTTCTCAGAGCCTTTAATTGAAGTATACTGATATGTCAAAATTCTTTACTACTTAGCAAAAATCTTGAAAAAGGCACAAAAGATGGGGAAATTGACTGGAAAAGGTTAAAAAACACACAGTTTTGAAAAATTCGGCTATAGAAATGCCAAAGCAGCAGCATAGTACAGACAAAGGGAATGGGCTTACCAGCTTTGTAACTTTGGACAAATTACATCACCTTGTGCCTCAGTGTGCCCAATTTGTAAAATTGGGGAAATAGAACCAACTTCCTAAAATAGCTGAGGATTAAATGAGATAACATATAAAACCCTCTGAACCAAGCCTGACACAGAGTAAGTACTCAATAAATGTTAGCTATTACTTTTGTTACCTACTTTGCAAGGTTATTCTAAACAGAAATACACACAATTTATAGAACTTATGCCTGGCAAGTAGTAAACACTCAATAAAAGGTCACTGAATTGAACACATATAAAGTCCTGACTGCAATGCCTAACACAAACTGAATCTGAATTCATAGGTGCAGTACTGACTGTCACTATGATTATATGTCACTAAGATTATAGGGTCTTAACCATCAATAAGAACACTGCAACTCTGTCTATAACATTTCCCAACATGACAACATCTCTCTAGGATAATAACAACAAAGATATCTGACCCTTGCTGGCTGCCAAAAAAAGGAATCAGTGGTCAAATAAGTTTCAGAACTATTAGATTAATAATAATTAGGCAAAATTAAGTTCCTTTCCTTCAGAACTTCTCAGAGCCTTTAGTATGAATCTCTGAGAAGGGAATACACATTTCCCAAATGCACTTGAGAAAACTTCCACTGAGCAGCTCTTGGGATTGGTGTTCTCTGGAACACAGAATGGAAACTACCCTAACTCAATGGAAAAATGGAAACAGCAGGTAAAGTTCTTGAAAACCACCGGGCCTAGAACAATGTCTGGTACATCACACGTCTGTAACTAATTTTTGTAGAACAAATGTAAATGGGTCAATATTTTGTCATGATTCCCCTATTTGATCATGGAAAATTTTTTTGAACAGCATCTGTTGTACTACTGTCCCAAAACACACACTTGGAAAAAATGCTTGTCTACAGGAATACAGCCCTATTAACTGACACAAACAGAACCTAGGTTAGCATTCCACTAACATGGATTGTTCTTGGGGAGATGTACTAGCTGTTTGAAGGCCAAAACGTTCACCTCAACAGGCTGTCATTCATCCATTTGCTGGGACCTAAGGCAGAGTCTAGGAACGGTGTTCACACTCATGCCTCTGCTTATGCATCTCCTCTCATTTTTTTTTTTTTTCTAACAGAGGAAAAGCTGGGAAACAAGAAGTATATTTTGCATTTACTAGAAGCACTGACAAACTGCCACAGGTCAGCTCCTATTTTCCCTTTTCCTCCTTTTTGCCTCTTCCAGGATCTACCTGTCAATCAAACCTTACCTCTCCGGTGCATAGTGTATGACCTTTTCACTCGCTTCATTTAATATTACATTTTATTTAAGAGAAGTTAAGTTATTACTGTAGTTTAGTTAAGATCTCTTTTAACCAATGCCACCATTTCTTCTTTTAGGGGGACATTTTCTCCCCATCTCTCTCTCCTAATAATAAATGCATCTTTCCCCCTCCTAGATCCCTCTAACTTGCCTTACTTGCCTCAAGTTGAACTCATGCCCCCAAATCAAAGGCTCCTCACTCTTGAATAACAGTTTAAGATGAAGTGGAAGGCTCACACATTTGATCCAAAAGAAAAGAAAAAAAAGGCAGCTATTTCAACAGGAGGTGGGAAGTTACAGATCTTTAAGTTTATATATAATTGTTTCAGAAATTAACAAGGCACATGCAGCGAGCTTAGGAGCCCATCCGTATGTAAGTTAAAGTCAGGGTTTTAAGTGTTCCTTTCGGGGACACATGGAGTAAAGAGGCCGCCGAAGTTTGGGGAGGGGAAGGTCAAGGCACAGCAATCGTGGGTCCCTCCGGGTCGGCAGCGGCCAGGCACCCGCCAGCCACGGCTCCAGGGGCCTCGCGCCAGGCGCGGGTGCTGACCACACTGTCAACCTCAACCCTGGGCCTTCCTCCCCGGAGTCCCCGCCCGGGGCCTGGGCATCCCCCACAGCCCTCCGCCTCGTCGCCAGGATCCTCAGGGCTGGTGGGGTCGGGCAGGTACCTGGTCATAAGGGGACTTCTCCAGCACCTGCGTGCACAGGTCGGCGCAGAGCTGGAACTTCCTACGTCTAAAATAGCTCCAGGCCAGGAGCAGCGGTTCCATCTCCGGGCCCATGGCTGCAGAGGGCCGCCCGCGAAGGACCAGGGCCCGACCCAGGGAGGGCGGGGACCGAGGAGCCGGCGGCGTCCAGCTCTGCCCAGCAACGCGCGGCGCCGGGGGCCTAGTCAGAGAGGAGCCCGCATCGCGCCTGAGAACAGGAAAAAGAAAAAAAACCACCGCGAACAGAACTCCGCTGTGGGCTTGCCCATAAGCTAGGGCTTGCCAAAGCGTGGCGCAAGAAAATGTGTACTTTCAAAGGCTACATATGTCATTAATTTCGAGAAGGCACCCTGACTAAATTAAGAGGCAGTGATTTAGACACCTCTAACTGGGGTCCTCCACCACCCAAGAGGAGGCGAGGTTGCCTAGCAGCCGAACGCTCTCCTTACTCTGCTAGTCCCAGAAAAGTCCCGGGAGCTGACCCTCCAGCGGACCACTGTCCTCCTCTTCCTCCTCCACGTATTTTTACCGCTATCAATTACCCATCGATTCTAGAAACACAAGCATGCGAACAGCTTTTCAATACCACCCTGCCCATAAACCCAAAGCCCTGCCTAAATCCTAAAACTCTCCAGTCTGTTTTTCAAAATCCTCACCAAATCTCAAAGTACGAATTGAAAGGGCACTGGCGATTTCTTAGTCCAATCTATTCATTCTTACAGATGAGAAACTGAGAGAGGCTGAGAAAAGAGAAATTTTTTATACCTAAAGTCGCATGGAGTTAGGGATCTGGGCTGTCATCGGTGTGCCTACAGGCCGTTATTACTATTTGTTAATTTGATGCTGCATAGGGATTCTGGATTATAAATTATCCGTTTTTACCAAACAAGATAATGTGAGCAAAAAATTAAAAACGAGCTTTTGAAACACACTCTCCAAGCACTTGCTGTTTGTCAAATGTTTACTTGTGCAGAGTAATTTCTTCAGGCACAATTCTTACCTTCCTCTAGAGATTTACACACAGGACAAATATCTTTAATGGCAATGAAAACACAAGTGTGACTAGGCTAAATTCGGATAGGCTTCATTATGGAAGACCAGGGGATCTTTTTCCTTTGCCTCCTTCCTACCACTGTGGGAGAGGCAAGAGAGGGAAAATTATCTGAATACTGAATAACTTCCTCCCATACTGCAGACATATTTAATCCAGATATCTATATATTTCTTAGATGTCAAAATTAAACCTATCTTTCTGATAAATAGGTTGTGAGTAGTTGTGTGTGTGTTTTTCCTCCTCTACTAGCAGTTTTCTTGAATTTTTTTGCGTCTTGGAGGCAATTGTCAGGATTATGATTATTACAATTGTGTTTATTAAAGTTAATCCATTGCTTTGCCCTGGGAGTGCTTCTAGAAATGTAACCGGTTCTAATGCAGCAGCTTATTGTTTTGGGGTGTCCGATTTTTAGAGCTGCACGTGCCGGCACTTGGCAGTTGGGCTCAATATTTCACAGGGTCTTTTTGTTTTCTGGTACAATGTAAGTATATTCAATGTAAGTGATTCCCAACTCTGACTCCATACTAGACATGGTTTTTAAAAAAACTTTTTATTTTTACATAGATTTAGATTTATGGAAAAGTTACAAAGTTAGTACAGAGAATTCCTTTACACTCACCACCCAGTTTCCCCTGTTGTTAACACCTTACATAACTAAAGAACCACCATTGCTTACTATTAACTCCACAGTTTATTCAGATTTCAGAAACTTTCCCTAATATCATTTTGTCTCATAAGATCCCACTTTGGATACTGTATTATATTTAGTCATCATGTCTCCTTTGTCTCCTGTGTCTGTGACAGTTTCTCAGACTTTCATTGTTTAAGATGACCTTGAAAATTTTGAAGAACGCTGGTTAAGAATTTTGTAGAATGTCTGGGGAGTTTCTAAAAATACAGATGCTTAAAGTCGATCCCTAGAGATTCTGACTTAAATGGTTTGAGGTAGGACTGAGGAATCAATATATTTTTGTTACCCAGGTCATTCTAATGGGCAACCAGGGTTGAATAACCACTGTGTTGAGTTCTAAATGGCCTTGTATATTGGGATTATTGCCAAATTCCTAGAGAGAAACAGATTTTTATAAGTAGGATACAAAAATCTTATACATATATGTGTGTATATATATATTTAAATATTGGAAAAATAGAGGCATTAAATATCTTAGGAGCAAATAATTCATCTTAGCTTCTTTCAGAAGGTTATTCTTTTTCAGAAAAGTTAAATGGATGATAAAAATTGTAGAACACTTAGCAAATTGCAGAATGTTAATTATGTCTAAATGTAGCATAAAATGTACCTTTAAAAGGTAATAAACATTTGTTATTTTTAAATCATGTACATATATTTGTTAGTTTTATGAATGTGTATTTTTTATCATTTCTAGTCCAAAAAGCAGAAACCATTTTTTAATATTATGCTACTAATAGGAAGAAATAGTAGTTGTAACAGGTGAAGGGGGTAGATAAGAATTACTAGGACCATTTTCCTGCTGGAGAAAATGAAGCATAGCAAAACAATGCAATTCCTCTGAAAGGGTCAGTTTCACAATCAGAGCCAGATCTCAGTTCATGGATCCTTATCTTTTGCTCTCTAGCAACTGAATATCCCTTTAGGTTAATTTGGTTTGAAATCAAATACTGAAGATAATGTAACTTTAAATGCCAAAGTTAAATTATCTTAAATGTTACATTGGAATTATTCAGGCCATTTAAACTTAACCCAAAAGAAAAGGAAAAGTATAAAATAATATATTCTCTTGGTCAACAAGTATTCGGGCAGGCCCTATGCTTGGTGATAAGAATGCAGAGATGAACAGGTGTCCTGTCCCAAGGATATTTATATACAAGGTGGGGCAAAAGTAGGTTTACAGTTGTTCATATGGAAAATAATAATTTATAAATAATAATACAAGAATAAACTCTGTTTCATCTACTCACAACTGTAAACCTACTTTGGCCCTTCCTTGTATAAAGAGTAGTTATGGAAAGAACACTGAACTTCAGTTCAGACTTACTATGTTTTCTCAGGCAAATTAGGAATCAATATTGGGTGGTGATTAAGAAGTGGCCTCTGAAGCGAGACTTCATATATTTGAGCCCCTTGTCATGGGAAAGTGACCGGGCATAGGTGAGTCTGCCTGGCATGTTTTGGAAGGTGTGGATTCTTGATTTCATGTAGGAAAGAATTCAAGACAAGAGTCCAGGTGATTTTGAGGGTACATTTATTAAAACTTGGGACAGTGAGACAAAGGGTGGGCTTAGACTAGAAGAAACAAGATCACAGCAACAGGAGTGAGCCTAAGCTGGGCTCCTGAACTCAGGAAAGGAAGTTAGTAACAGAAGTGAGCCACACTGGGCTGCATGGACTTACCGAGAAGTAAAAGTCACAGTGACGGAAGCATAGAAACGCACTGGGGTGGGAACCAACAATGTATGCAACCAGGGATCTCCTCAATTTTCTGTCAGACAACATTTATTTCATGCTAGAGATGGAGCATTTTGAGGAAATACCAAAGAAATTAGAGGTTGTTTATATTTTCCAGTTTTTTGTGGAGGTGTTTGATAAAATATCTGTTGATACTGATATTTATGCAAAAATGCTTTTAAATACATACTATGAAATACAAGGGATACAGAGGAAATAATGCATGTAAACAAATAAGTTCAATAGAACCTATCAGTGTAAATAGGTACAGTGAAGGCACAGTACGGGGAGATTGTATCTTTGCATGGGGTGGTTGGTTAAGAACTCTGCAGTCAGCAGCTCAGGAAAAGCTTCACAACAGCATGAAGTCATGTGACCAGGAAAGTGTGTGATGAAGGAAAGAAGAGGCAAAGGTGGGCTGAGGACAGATCACCTAGAGTGGAGAACATCATGCAGTGGAGTTTGCATATTCAATGAAAAGCCACCAGAGAAGTTTTACCAGGATAAAAACAACTTGAATAACTATGAGTGAAGGCAGGGAGATCACTTTAGATACTATTGCAAGAGTCAAGGTGCAAAATTCTAGGAGTAATGCAGATGGACAGAAGTGGCCCAAATTTATTAAAGAAACAGAATCACCCTGGCCGGATGGCTTATTTGGTTGGAGTATTGTCCTGTACACCAAAAGGTTGTGCGTTCAATTCCCAGTCAGAGCACATACCTAGGTTTCTGGTTCTGTCCCCAGTCAGGGCACATACAAGAGGCAACAGATCAATGTTTCTCTCTCATCTCTCTCTCTCTTTGTCTTCTCTTTCTCTCTCCCTCCCTCTCTCTAAAATCAATAAAAACATATCCTCAGGCAAGGATTTAAAAAAAAAGAAATAGAATCAATAGGACTTGGACACTGGATATGTGGAGGGCAGTTAGTGTATGGATAAGGGGGCCATTCACCAAGATCAGAATGAAGGCGAAGGAATGGGTAGAGGAAAAAAAGATTAAGTTCAATTGGAGTATAATGATTTTAAGTTTTTGTTTTGGGGACAGCGAGATGAAGATGTTCTGTTGGTAGCCGGACATAGATACATGTCAGGGAGCATAAAAAGAGGTCAGGGGTGGAGATAAAATTTGAGACTCATATAATTATACATCTTTTCCATGGAGAGAACAAGATTACCCCATGGAGAGCTTGCTTAGAAAATTTGTCAATTCAGTGAACAGAATAAGAGGTTTCGCTGTTGGGGAGAAAAAGCCAACATTATTATTATTTGCCAATTGCTGATAATTGTTTTTCTAGGAACTTTTGTCATGTAGGAAAGCTCTCATGTTGTTGTTGTTTTAATATTTATTTTGTATTCTGTAATTTATTGGACACTGGTTCAGTGGTTTGGAATGCTACCTTCATTGTATGCTAAATTCTAGCGTAGATGGTATACTGTTTCTGGGTTATGTGTTCAGGGCCACAGATGTGAAGGTCAGTATTTATGAAGGTATAACAGTTTTAATTGCTGTAACTCTATTTACAAACATTTACATTTTTTCAGGTCTTCAAACTCATGTGAGCCCTTATTCACAGAAAAACTATTTTATGCTATGAAGTTAGTCACAATCCAATATTGCTGGCTTCAAATACTTTAACAATAATTTTTCCTAACCTGGTGGGAAATATTCTTTTAACATTCTGCAACTATTATAGTAAACTCCAAAGCAAAAAGCACTGTAAAACGAGTGACATCCCTGCAAATAAATAAAATGCTTCTCAATTTCTGTAGATGCATTACACTCACCTCAAATTACTGACCATCTGCCAAGACCCATTTTCCTCCTGTGGCTCTCCAATGAAGTCATCACCTGTTATCTTGGCAAAGGTCTTAAGAAAGCAGAAATACAATTATTAAACATTCCCTTTTACTCTAACTTTGCTTGTTTCAGTCTGAATTTCACAGGCAATTACACACCCACTAAGGTGAGCCATCTAGAGTGTTCCTGGAAATATTTATCAAGTCCCTCTGATTCATATTACATATGACAGCCTAAACAGTTTGAAATCAAGCACATAAAGAGAGGCTGATTACATTCAACTGCTTTTTCCATCAAGCTTCTTGTACTCTGAAAATCAGATTCTGAAGTCTGAAAATGAATTAATTTCCAACAATTGAACTGAGCTTAGAACTCTGTTGGTATGAATTTTATTTATGTGACAACCACTTCTGACTGCGTCTTATCCTCATGAGATTGAAAGTGACAGGAAAGAGTACCTTATTTTCTATTCATTGGTAAGGCATCATGCAGAGTCTTTTAAAATCCTTTTTTAAAGTAGGCCTAGAGTTTTTTCAAGCTAAAACAATGACATTTCGATCAAACTGAAATCTACATCATCAAATGGTATAAGGAAACCTGGTATACATATTTAAAATGCAAAATTAGAAGTACTGATTTTTATAATACAATATACACTGTATTCATACATCCTTGCCTTCTACTCTGATCTGCCACAAGGACACATATACATGTACAAAAAGAAGGCAATAAGAAAATATCTTTGATTTGGCTAGGGTACTCCTCTTAAAAAAAAAAAAGTTCTGGAGTATTGTACCACCACCATCAAAATTCCCTACCAAGTCCTAAACGTCCCACAGTTCTAGGTCCTGGCTACCTCTGACCATGTCTCACCCCCTCTGACTTGGTTGTTTCACTCAGGGGTTACAGACCTCCTTGCTGGTTCTTGACTGAGTTAGACGGTGATCTTGGGCTTGCTATTTGCTAACAGCCACATTCTTCCCCTGGATATCCATCTGCTTCTCTCTGTGATCACCTGGCTGAAAGCCATTTTTTGTTCTCTTTTTACTGCAGTAGAATATTTCCTAAAAGGTGATTTCTGACACTTTTTCTGAAATCTAAACTTAGCCCATTGCATTTTTTTGTTTGTTATCTTTATTCCAGAAGGTAAGACCCATGATTATATGTAACTAATCCAGACTTCCATTCTATGGTACAGATTTTCATCTAGGTATATTACCAGTCACTGTGTATGACATTGATTGAAAAAAATCTTTACTCTTCACCTCTGATAACAATAACACTGTAACAAGTATTATATAATACCTTTTGTGATGCTGGTCTCCTTTTTGATCTGCCAGTTCAGTGAAACTCAAATGAAGTTCATTTAATGTCTATCACACTGGGAGCAAACAATGCCATTGAATTAATCACTTGTCCTGTTCAGCTCCTGTTTTGATAAGAATCATTAATTAGTCAAGTCATTGCTTCTTTTGGGGATATCCTGCAACTCTTTTTTGAAATGACCGTACTGTTTATGTGCCTTTTTAGTTTAACACTTACCTCTTTCAGCAATGTTTAACATTAACATTGCTTTTCTTACATATACTTTATAATCTATTTTCAACATTGTTAAGTTTTCCCCCTTCTCTCTAGTTGTCCATTTTAACCTGTGCCCATTGCTTTACTTCTAGGCTAATGCTTTAAATAACTGTTCAAATTTGTTGGAGTTTTAATTTTTTTTTACATTCCTGCTCAGAAAAGAAGAAAAAATAGCTCAAATAACTCATTGAAGAATGAATGAAATAGGACCATTTCTCTTGTAGTCTTCCAAAATTTGGCAGGTCTAATAATGTACTATGTGAGAAATATTGGAATATTGGTCAACATAAATTATGAGATAGTCATAATGTTTGCTTTCTATAATCAAATTTTTCTTTTCAGGCTTGTGTATTATCTGATTTTTAAACATTAATAGAAGAGAATTAAAAAAGATGAGTAACAAAAATTAATTTGCATGAAAGAATGTGTTCAAAATGTACCAATGTTCAAATGCCTGATTGTGTCCTATTAAAAAAAAAATTCAACATATAATAGACTAGATTGTCCTTCTAACAAAATGAATTATTCTAAGATTTTTATTCTAACCATTCATAGAAAATTCTCTACAGAGTTTAATGAACATCATGAACAAACTAAAGATATTGTCACACGCATTTTTATCACTCAGAGACCAAAAGAATTATATTCTAAATCAGTAATTTGTAATCTTTTTATTATCCCTCAAGCACCCTTCATGAACAGCATGCCTTGAAAGATTGTATATCAAACTGCAGTTATAATTATCAATTTATTTGCCAATGCTTATGAGTCAAAATTTTATATTAAAATTTATGATTAATTCTCCACAATATACTACTTAATTAATTGTAATTTATAGTGGAGAAACCTGGTAGGCAGTATCTTACAAATATGTATCATTAACCTCTGGATATGATATACTGAGATGGACATCACATTGCTTTGGTATTACTGCCAAAAAAAATGTATAATCTAAATCTAGTATTGAGAAAACATCAGACAAACCAACTGAGGAATATTCTACAAAATAAATGATCTGCATTCTTCAAAATATCAAGATGAGAGGAGCTAAAAAAAGACTGACTCAAAAATTTTTCCATATTAAAAGAGACATGGAAACCAAATGCAACATGTGAATAGAATTCTAGGTCAGATTTAAAATTTTTTCCTATAAAGGATATTAACTGGAAAAAGGCAAGATTTTAATAAGATCTGTAGATTAAATAATGGTATTGTATCAATGTTAATTTCATGATTTTGGTAATTATTCTGTAATTATGTAAAAGAATGTCATTTTAAACAGAAAATACACACTAAAAAAGGGGAATTATGTCTATACCTTACTCTTAAAGCACTTACATATATACATGCACATATACATGTGTATATAAATATATACATACACATATACATATATTTACACATACACACATAAGGAGAAAGGTAAAGGAAATGTTATAAATGTTAATATTCATGGAATCATGGATATGGATAAAAATTAAAATATACAAGAATTATTTTTTATCATTTCTGTCAGTCTGAAATTATTTTAAAGTTAAAATTTTTATAAATGGGAGAAATCAAAAACTTCATATCAAAATAAAATAACTATTGTATCCAAGGTGAGATCCAGTCTAAAATGAATTGGTATTTTAGTTTGTGCTGGAAAGTATACAATAGGCTTTCTATAGCTGAAAGAATACCACTTTCACATTACAAATGTAAAGATATTGCTTAGAGATAGTGTTTCATTTGTTGACTAAAATGCTTTCCTAGTATGGTAAAGTCTGTGACTTTAAAATGTACATGACATTTTACTACAGCCCTGTCTTTAATATCTTGGCTTTATCTTCTTTTATCTTCAATTATCACATCTCCTTTTCTAGAACTGTACTACCTACAACTAGACTGTATTTGCCTCTCCAGGAAATGTCCACCTACATCAAAATTAACATAAGACTAATCTCTTCAGAAATACTTTGCACCTAAGTTTATTTTTTTGCACAACTATGAAGCATTAAAATTCCCTTTTTATCTCAAGCCATTTTGAATGGGTTTCTGTTAAATACAACCAAAGAAGTCCTGGCTAATATAGTACTGGAGATCAGAAAAAGGCTCAAGTTTTTAGAAGTTTCAGCTATTCAAGATAAAATGAAAAGAAAAAAAAAAGAAAATGAAAAGGAATCCTATTGTGACTACCCAAGTATGCTCTTTTATACCTAATGGCTGACAAAGGTATATGGAGCATCTACTGCAGTGTCAGGCACTGTGTTAGGCTCTAGACATAAAACATTTGAATTAAAGGTATGGTTACAAAAATATTTTTATGGATAGCTTATTAAAATATCATTGTAATTCCTAAGTTGGCTGAATTAACTAGCTAGAATTAATAGTGTGAATTTTGGCTTTTACGTTTTATGTACTTTGTCTTATATTTCTTTTGTAGACATGAGGGTAGCTAAAATTGGTAGCCAGCAAATAATTTATTTGCTTTAATTTCAGAAATATTCCAGAATAGAAAACTCCATACTAGAAACTCAAGTTTCATGAAAAAGACTACCAAAGGGTATTGTGGCTTATATTTAAAAATGCCTAACAAGTGTCTATCCATTGATTGACATGTAGAATTAGGGGGTCCTTCTCCTACATCCTGATTTCCATTACTTTCCAAGGGTGCAGATGGTGGAATCTCATTTAGCAATAGAAGCTTGATTAACCATTCTGACGTGACATTAGTAATAGATTATATTAAGTTGTAGGGGTAAGAACTAACCAGTTTTTCCCCCCTCTAATATTCATGAATATTTCATTTTTTAGCCACCTTTGTGCCTCAGCTGTCCCTTTGGTCTTGAGTTCAGCTGAGGATGGTTTAATTAAGAATGTTTTTGCTTCACACTCCACCCTTGGGTCATTAAAAATCGTAATGGAAAATATGATAATGGAAAAATAAATTATTTAAATCTGTTATCAATATGAGTACTTAAATATGTATCATGGGATCCAGAACACATTTTACTGAAAAATCTAAGACACAGGAAAATATTATTTATTCCTCACCTCCCTACATCTCATAAAAATTACACGTAACCAGCAATTAACGTACCACAAATGTATAGCAACAACATATTTCGTTTTCGCTAAGTTCTCTGCTTAAATTTAAATCATCAACAACTTTTTCTTTTTCTCACCAGGGATTTTCAAGGAAGTCACTAGTTGAGTTAGCAAACATTCTTATTAAAAAACAAAACACAAATATAGGTGACAAAGACCAGGGCAACCTGGTCTTACGGCTTCAAAGCCACTTCTCAGGCCTGAGTTAGTTTTCTTTCCAGCAGGTGCCAGAAACCCAGTCTGCGTTCTTCCTGCCTTTCTGCTAAGATTCTTGCTACCTCTAGCCAAAGACACGCTGCAGAGGGGGCACATTTCTCCCAGTCTTGCTCACTACCCTCTTCTAATTCTTGGCTGCTCCTGAAAACTAGGACAAGGGCCCTTTTCATTACAAGAGTCTTATAACTAATCACTCTGGGAATTGCAAAAGTAATAAACTTGAGGCCATCTGAAAGCTTGGACATTTTATGAAGTTCTTGCAGTCAGTTTTTCCTGCATCCCAGTTCCTCACTAACCTGTTAGATGATAACGGTGAACTACAGTGAACCAGATTTCTATTTTCAGCATTCCTAGCAGTGTTCACCAAACCGGCTCACTTCTTTAGTTTGCTTTGCATGGCACTTATGCAGATTCCTTCCTCTGAGATGGCCCTTCTCCCCTGCATGTAGACTAGACGTCACAACCCAAACTGAAAAGGTATCCTCTTGTCTGAAATTGGCAATTTGCATCTTTGAAGACGTAGAGACTGTGTAACATCCATTCCAAGGTATGGGTGCCATATAGGAATCATCACCTTTTTTGAGCAGTCACGGTCCTTGAAAAGATGCCAGTTTATCCTAGCTTTTGTCAGATTTCCAAGTCTTAGTATTCCCTGGAGAAACCAAAACAGTGATTTTTAGACACGGAGGATTCATATTAGCATTTTGTTAGCTTTTCTTGTTGTAAACCTTGTGGCTATCATCCTGCATTTAAAACTTCTTAAAATACAGATTTCAAATTACTTTTTGCAGGTGTTGCTTAGCCTCGGCCATATTTCTGTGAGACAGAGGGCACTTCAGAAAACGGACATAGCCGGGAACCCACTGCTCCCGGTACTTTCGTTACTGGTGCCTTCTCCAGGATCACGGTACTCAAGCCATTGCTAGGATGCAGGAAGCATCTACCAAGAGCTTACTGGTTCTCAATAGAAATACTGAAAAATCCAGGTGGGCCGCTGCTATTTATTAACCAATAGGATCTGGCATGTCATTTTACGATCTAAACTCCTTCAGTTCTGAGGTCATCTCAACAAATGAGAAAATGTACAGTCAAGAAGTGAGGCGTTATCCCCTCAATGTCTGGTGCAGTGAGCACTATGAAACAGCACGAAACATACACACACACACACACACACACACACGCACGCACGCACGCACGCACACACGGGCGCGCGCATCAGAAAGGGGGAAAATGAGGTTAGCATCCTGCGTTGCTTCTCCCGGGCGCACTCGCCGTCCCGGCCTGTACAGGGGCCTTGCGAGACCGGCCGGCGCTTCCCGGGCCAGGCCTCCCAGCAGCGGGTCGGGGTCGCCGCGGGTGCGCCGCGACCTGGGCGTCTCCGTGCGGGCTCGGCTTCCCGGGCGCGGATGGGGCGCGGTGAGGGCGCCCGGGACGTCCCGCTCGTCGTGGCCCCGGGTAGCGGGTCTACATATGGGAGGATGGCGACGGCGCAGGAGCCGCGACCCCGCCGCGACCCCCAGGATCTCCGCGCGTTCCCACGACCCCACGCTGGGAGGGGCGGGGCGGGGCCGTCGCGCGACGTAGGCGGCGAGGGGCGGGGCCGCGCGAGGCCCCCTTTTTTCCCCCCCGCTCGGGGGCGCGCGGCGCGGGCCCGCGGGGCGGTGGGACGAGGCCGCGGCCGGGTGCGAACGCCGCAGGTGGCTCGGGCTGGCGGCCGGTGCGCGGGCGGCGGCTGAGGAGCGGAGGCGGGGGGCCGGCCGGCGCTCGCCTCAGCTCGGTGCCGGGGCGCTGCGGGCTGAGGAGACGAGGGAGCCGAGGAGGGCGAAGGGCGCGCGGCACCCACTGGACGGCCGGCGGCGTCCGCGGCCCTCAGCATGTTCCGCGAGGCGAGGGTTTTCCTCCCGCCCGTGGGCTGAGGCGGCGGCGACGGCCTCAAGAAGCGACATGCACCTGCCGGGCGCGGCTTAGAGGGCGCGGCAGGCGGCGAGTCCCTGCCGCCAGTCCCAGCGCTTCCTTCGCCCGGCCCGCAGCGGCCGGAGCCGGAGCGTGGAGTGGGCGCCCCGACATGGCGGCCCGGAGCGCCCCGAGCTGCCACCTGCGGCTCGAGTGGGTGTACGGCTACCGGGGCCACCAGTGCCGCAACAACCTCTACTACACGGCGGCCAAGGAGATCGTGTACTTCGTGGCGGGCGTCGGCGTGGTGTACAGCCCGCGGGAGCACCGGCAGAAGTTCTACCGAGGCCACAGCGACGACATCATCAGGTACCCGGGCGGGGGCGGGGGCGGCCGCGGTCGCCGCCGCGAACGGTTCTCGGAGTTGGCACTCGCCGGACCTCTCGGGTGCGGTGACGCGGCGCTGCGGGGAGCGGCGCTGCGGAGAGAGCCCCGCAAGTGTCCTGGCCCCCAAGTCACCCTGTTCGCCCCCTGCCAGCGCCTTTCCCCACCTTCGGGTTCTAGAGTCTCCCTCGGGGCGGTGACACCAAGGCCGCGGGCGCACTGGGCGTTTCGTGTGACCGCTTTGTGTCCTCCCCCCTCCATCAAATTTATGAAACTGCGAAAAGGCTCTTTGGGTAGCAGTTTACTGCTGTAAATCCCGCCTGAGATTCTTCATCAAACGAATGCTTGAAGCGCCGGGGGGCAATCCTCTCCCTCGCGGAGAACGGACCCAAAGCCCGCGCCGCGAGCCGCCGCCCGTCCCGGGGAGCGCGCCCGGCGGCCTCCGGCGGGGCGCCCGCCTCGTGGCCGCAGGGACCAGTTCGGGTTTCACTGCCTGCGGTTATCGGCAGATAGAGGAGGAACCCCGCAACCTTCAGGCAGTTCGCTGGACACTAGCATTTGCACACCTAAAGGCAGCCTGGGGCTAGGTGTCATCTGAAAGCGTTTCCTCTTCTTTGCAACTACGTAAGTTTACTTTTGTGTTCTTTGCTTAAATCACAATTTTTATTTATTTATTTTTTTTGCATTTTAATTCTCCTTTGGGCGGTATCCTAAAGTTGGTCCCAGTGCTCGTTGACATTTCTCTAGGGAAAGGTGTGTTTGAAATGTGATTTTCAGTGTCTCAGCAAAAGTTTTGTGGCAAATAAAGTTAAAAGCTGCAGAAATGATTCCAGGCCCTTAATGACTGCCCCAAGCACAGCATACGTGTCCTTGGCAGAAGCAGCGTATACTTAAAGTATTTTGAGAATGTGTTTGTGTGCCGCTTTCTGGGTTTTTAACAGAAGTTCTGTGATTGGGTTTGGTGACTGCATTATTTACTCCCTTATTTAATATGTTCCACAGGGTTTAAATTGGGCATTTCAAATCCGTATCTGGGCTTGGCGTATGATAGGCAAGAAACATAAACTCCATAAATGACCAGAGTTCTTGTATTTTGTGTGCACATCTGTGAACTAACTGTAAGAGGGGAAAGGAGGCCTGGGCCCAACACGAGACCAGGGTAAGAAGGTGTGAAGATTAGCAGAGCAGAAATTGAGGTTGTGGAGTAGGGAATCGGGGTGTGCTTTGGGTTTTTCTGTTTGTTGTTAACCCCAAGAGTAGACTTCACTCCAGTGCTCTGTCTTTTTCGCTAATACTTTACAGTTTCTTTTCCATGTGTTAGGTCACCCACCATACATGGAATAGTAGCTTTGCCTGGATGAAGCAACCCTTCTCCAGGTACTCTAGTCTTTTAGGTTGAATTCAGTAGGAGGGCGAGATGGGAAGGATTTTGAGGTCCTCTCTGAGTGTACTTCTATAGTTTGTACTCCTTGGTGTTTGAGAGCAGTATTGTATGAGGGTCTTTCAGATCTAGATATGATTTATTTGATGGAGTACTGTGCTTTTGCTCTTCCAGCAGGAATCGGAAGCTATGTCATATGTCGCACTGCTTGAATTTTTACGATTGTGTTTCAGTAAACTCTCAGGACCATAATGCCTTTGACTTCCTTTGATATAAATAAATAGATACATATAGTTGCACAACCCATACATTGTCTCAAATTATTTTTAATTGGCACATTACTTTTATATATACAAAAGATTTACCCTTAACACAATTTATAACAATAAAAAGGTTTCCTGAATAATTGCAATGGGATAGTAAAATCTGAATCGTGGTATCTTGAAATTGTTGGCACAAATTTAATACAGTACTAAGAATATAGCTTAGAAATCAGTCAAAGGGCTCTGGAAATTTTATTTGGAACAATGACAGATCATTATTGTATGTGAAATAGATCAGGGAAGTGTTCAAACCTTTCCATTTTCTTTCAGTTCAGTGTTTGAAACATAAGTACAGAAAGTACTCCAGTAATTTTTCAATTGTTCCACAGCTAAAAGTGTAATATTTGTAAATGTAATGCATAGTGGAAAACAATATTATTGAGATGTTAGCTTTAGTAATAGAAAGTCAGTGCTATTTTTATCATCTGTTTCGTTTCCACGTTTTCTTGAAACTTAGGTAAAACTTATTGGTCAGATATGACTTATGCTGGGGCTAACCAGAATAGGCAGGTCATTTTCTTTAGGTTTTGAAAATGTAAATGCTATATTGCTTGTAAAGAATGAATCACAAGCAGTCTATGATTTGCTTGCCAGTTTTTTTTCATCTTACTACGTCTAGTATTGCTAATGATGGTGCCATGTGACTTACCACTTTGCCCATGTTATTATACTTCTCTAGTAATTTATCCTTTAGTTGTATTTATGTCAGTACTAATTTATATAGAAATTAGTTTCACTGTCAAAAATAATATAGGAATTTTAGGGTCACTTTTCTTGTTTTTGCACAGTGGGGACAAAAGTAGGTTTACAGTTGTTTATATGGAAAATAATACAATAATAAATAATAATACAAAATAGACTGTGTTTTGCGTACTCACAACTATAAACCTACTTTTGCTGCACTCTATTCTGTTACAAGTTATAGTGATACAATTCTCTAATTTTTCAATGTTTATTACAGGTTTAAGACTAGGTTATAAAATATGCTAGACTACAAATAAGATGCACATTTATAGCTTGGCTCTATTTTGAAACTTTTGTGATAGCTTTAAAATTTTATTTTTCTAGTTACTGCCCATCAGCACATTTCTAACAAGTTTGTTCTTGAAGTAGTTGGATATTATTTACAGTTTTCAAATAATTTATCATCAATGAAGACCATTGGTGGAATATAGTTGGTTTTCTTATGCCAGTGAACCTCCACATTGAACTGCCTGAGCCAATTTTTTATGTGTTATGTAGGTGTGGAATTTGAAGTTTTTTTCTAAACGTGGTGAAGGTATCTCACAAGATGTAATTTGACTTAAAGGTTTTACATGGTTGCTCTGGCTCCTATACCAAGAACAGAGTGAGGGAGAAGGGCAGGATGGAAGCAGAAACCACTTAGGAGACTTGCAATAATCCAGTCAAGAGATTTTGGTGGTAATAGATTGTTCTTTTTTAAAGCTGCATAGTATTCCAATGTATAAATGGACAACAACTTTTTTATTAACTCATCTGCTGTTGGGCACTTGGGCTGTTTCTGGATTTTAGCTATTGTAAATTGTGCTGCTATGAACATAGGGGTGCATGTATTCTTTTTAGTTGGTGTTTTGGGATTCTTAGGATATATTCCTAGAAGTGGGATCACTGTCATCACAAATGGCAGTTCCATTTTTAATTTTTTGAGGAAACTCCACACTGTTTTCCATAGTGGCTGCACTAGTACCCTTTGAAACTACATGGAGGGACCTGGAGATTATTATGCTCAGTGAAATAAGCCAGTCAGAGAAAGACAAATACCACACAATCTCACTTATGTGTGGAATCTAATGAACAAAATAAACTGATGAATAAAAATAGAACCAGAGGCATGAAAACATGGAACAGACTGATGAATCTCAGAGGGAAGGAGAGGGGTTGAGAAGAAATTAACCGAAGAACTTATATGCATATATGCTTTGCCCATGGACACAGAAAATAGGGTGGTGAAGGCCTGGGGGGGGACTGTGTGGAGGAGGGCAGTGGGGTAAAAAGGGGGTATTCTCAACAGTAAAGATAAAAAGAAAAAAAAAGAATACAGAAAAAAAAGAGATATTGGTGGCTTGGACCAGAGTGATAACAGTTAATGTAGTATGAAAGGCTCAGATATATTTTGAAGATAGAGGCAGCATTATTTACTGGTGGATCATGTATAAATTGTGACAGAAAAGAGAGGTCAGCAGTCATCACAGCTTTTGGTTAGAACAACTGAAAGAATAGAGTTGTCAGTCACTGAAGTGGGAAAGACTGCGGGAAGAGCAAGCTTTCTGTTATGGGAGAAAGGGTAAGATCCTGAGCTCTGCTTTAGAAGTGTTCCATTAGGGCTTTGGCCTAATTTTTTATTGGATTGTTTATTCTCTGTTGAGTTTCAAGAGTTTGTGTATATTTTGTTTAACAGTCCTTTATCAGATGTGTCTTTTGCAAAGTTTTGTCCCACTCTGTGACTTGTCTTCTAATGTTCTTGACATTGTCTTTTACAGAGCAGAAATTTTTATTTTAATGAAGTCCTCAGGTGAGGGTTAAAAAATATATATATTTATGAACAATAAAATGGTAATAAATGCCTGTCTATCAAAAATTGAATCTAAAAAACAAATGAACGAGCAGAACAGAAACAGACTCATAGATACAGAGAACATTTTTAAAAATATATGTCTTTTTTGATTTCAGAGAGAGGAAGAGAGAGGGAGAGGGAGAGAAACATCAATGATGAGAGAGTCATCTTTGATTGGCCCCTGCTGGGGACCGAGCCCACAACTGATACAGAGAACATTTTGAGGGTTGCCAGATGTTAGCAGCAGGTTTAATCAGATTGAGGAAGTTCTCTCTCTAAAATTCTTAGTTTGTTATGTATTTTTATTATAAAAGGGGTTGGATTTTTGTCAAATGCTTTTTCTACATCTGTTGAGATGAACATGCGGGGGTTTGTTGTTCTTTATTAATGTGATGGTTGACATTAATATGTTGAACCAAGTTTTTATTCCCACTTCTGTTCCCTTTTACTACTCACTTAGTAGTATGTCCTGACGTTGAATGCTACCCCAGGCTGTCCAGGAGTCATCATAGACAGTCTCCTTTCCCTTTCTCCCTGTAGCCAACCAGTTGATTGTGTTTAAAACCTTCCCAGCATTTCTCTCTTTCAGTACATTCTCCACCCTGATGCCAGGAACGATTTTTTTTTTTCCTCCTAAAAGTGAACCTGATCATCTAAATCTACTTCTGGAAAAATTTATCAAGGAGAAATTTATATTCATTCCCTGCCTGTTGCTGATGTATATAAACCAGTACCAACTGTTAGGTCTTTGTCTTGTTTTTAAAGACTTGTAGATTATTTTATATGAATTTGAGTGACTTTTCTGTTTCATAAAATGTGATTTGTACTCTAATATTAATGTTATTGTAGGAGTGCTACTAAATACTATTTTTGGACACTAAAATTTGGTCTAACTTTATCAAATAAAGGAATAAAATGGGAAAGAGGGCTTAAAATCACATCAGTACCAAATGAGAGAATGGAATGTGGTAGGGTTGCTCCTGATTTGTTGCTGTGGTTCAGTTGATTCTTGTGAGCATTCTGTTTTGGAGAAGTTTACATACACTGTATCATATCACAGGGATTACAAAGTCTGTCCTTAACTGTTTATCACATATACTATTGAAGTAGTGACTCTTAGCCTGGATTTTTATAGAAGTTATTTTATTTTAAATCCAAATTATTTTAAATGAATAAATAAAGTCTAATTTTCATATTGATATATGTTATATATATCAAATAACTGTAAAATCACTATAAGCAATTTTAAGAGTATTTGTTTGTTTTGCAGCCTTGCATTGCATCCTGAACGAGTATTGGTAGCAACAGGACAAGTTGGGAAAGAGCCTTATATCTGTGTTTGGGATTCATACACTGTACAGACCATATCAGTTTTGAAGGATGGTCATACACATGGTATAGCTTGCTTAGCATTCGACTTAGATGGACAGGTATGTGATAATTTTTTAAAAACTATGTTTTAAAAATGTGTACTATAAGAAATTATTATAAATCTATAAATATTAAATCAGAAAGCGGTGATGAAAAGTATTTGTTCAGGGGTGGAGGTGGGTAGGTGGGATGAGTGGTTGGTGTATATGAGAAAAATAAGAACAGTAAGGAGGTTTTATAATTTTATCAAGAACTTCTCAGTTGAATTAATAACAACCATGAAAGCCAAAGAGATTCTGATTCAGTGGAATATTACCTGGTTGTTCCAGGTAATATATTCATAAGACAGATAAAAGACATCTTAGGAAAATTAAGTTTCTCTAAGTAGCTTTGTATACATTTTAACTTTTAGTTATTTTTAAGGTTTTCTATTAAAATTAAATTTTTATTGAAAATAATGAGTCAGTTCCTATATAAACTGTTTTTAGACAAAATCAAAGTTCAAAACAAAGGATATAATGATCATTTCATTTACTAATCAGTTCTCAAATTATTATTTACTTCTAGTCAATGATTTTTTAAAAAGTTAAGGCAACGGCTTTCTCATGGTGTTTTCATGGACCTTATTATACCTAAAATACATTTAAGAAATGGTAAGAAGTTGGATTTTGCAGGTGTGCTTAATATATAGTCTTTAAAAGTTTTATGTTAAAATTAGATTTTAAAAATTATTTTAACTTTTAGAAAAAATTTTAGTTACTTGCTTTCAATTCATAAAATTAATTTCATAGATCTAGATTTAACAGGGACAGATTACATTGGGTTCTCTTCCTTGAAAATGACAGCCAGTAGATGTTTTATTTATAATTGAGGAATAGCTCCTTTGAATAGCATAGATACATATAACTTTCTGTTAAGAATCTGGTACGGGATCTCGAAAGACTTAACTGGAATCCCTCATTTGGGGAAAAATATGCTCTGTGTTTAATATCATGGTGTAGCAGTGGTTGTCAATTACAGAACCTTAATTTGTGTACCATTTTTGCTATTATTTTTCAAGTCCTTTAATGTCCTCGTATCGGAATTTTATTTTTTAAAAGGAAGAGAATACTACTTTTTACTTACTTTACAGGAGATGATACTTTATGAAATAAACTTACAAAGTTTTTAAAAATCATTTACTAAAGTTCGTATGAAATTCAAGATGTCTTAACTATGTGTATACTTTAAATATAGATGTTTTTCTCTTAATTTTAAAATTGCCTTTTTTAAATGTAATACATTGCATTGCTGAGGAATTTCTCTTATATGTATAAGGAGAAGTTATGCCCATAGCTTTTCTTAGTTGAGAACCTTTAATTTCATTTATTTTAAGCAACTTACAAGTCTTCAGTACATGCATTTTATTATCACAGATCTTCATGAGAACATGTTACTTAAAATTTAAACTTATAAGAAACATAATAGCTAAAAGTCGTTGAGCATAAACCAAGTGTAAGGCATTATGCTAAGCCTACATTATCTGATTTAATCCTCACAGCCCTATGAAATAGATGCTGTTATTATCTCTATTTTACAGATGAAGAAACTGAGACTTAGAGAGGTTAAATAACTTTCCCCAGGTTACACAGCTAGTAAATGGAACCAGAGTGGGAACCGAGGTCAGTCACACTCCAAAGCTCATGTTTATAACCACGATGCTTGACTGCCTCCCAAACATGGAATTTAGGAGGTGGTTATTTATATTTCAAAAGGAACTTACCCATCTTAAGTACAGTTAAAGCTTGTGAGGAACTGCTTCCAATTAAAGATTAAATTAAAAAAATGTCTCTGAAATTATGTTAATGAAAAAGGCTTTAGTTAAAAATATATTTTAGTACATATATATCCAATAATATCTATAAACTATTTATGAAATACCGACTAGGAAATACTGTATAATTTTTGCATTTTCTACTATAATTGAAACTATAAATGAGTTTCCCTGTTGGTAGTAATGCTGGATGTTCTTTTCCCAGAGAGGTTCTTCTGAATGGATTGAATATCCATGCTAACTCTGGAAGTCTCCCTTATTGAGAATAATTAGGGCCTAAAAAGGCTATTTATATAAATCCACATCAAACAGGGACTAAAATTTTATAGTAAATGGGGGAGGAGGGAGAGGAAGGGAAATTTGGTGCTTTATCTTGAAGCACCAAATTATAACCATAATTTAAAATAATAAGCACATCTCTCATATTAAACAAAATCTAAGTTATAGTTACAACTCTGCTAATATATAGAATGAGCCAAGAATAAAATATTAATGCTTTTAACCTAATTTGTCAGTTATTTGCTGGTACAAAATAAAATGCTTTAGCTTACCTTTGACTTTTGGCTTTCCGGTAAACTCTTGATATCTTAAACATATCTCAAGTGCCTACTGCATTATTTTTTAATTTTCTTCTATTACTCTTCCAAATCCTAACTTCTAATGGCTTTCTGTATGATTTGACCAATATTTACTTCATTGAGTCCTGCATCTTTTGCAAAATTAGTGATTTTTTACTTTGTGTAACATTGTAACAATTAGTTCTTATATAATGAATGCTGAGATCACAAGGATCCCCATACTATAATCTTTTACATTTAATTGTCTATTATTTGAATGTTTCACAATTGCAGGAGCACATGGGATGCATCAAGTTGTGGCTATTGGAATATTTTTCTCATTAGATTTTTTTAATATACTAGAACTTTTTACTAAATACTTCCAATTCAATTAATAGACACAACCAAGATTTTGTTTGGGAATAGGATCAGGGAGGAATAGAGGCTTTTTTATCTGGTTTTCTTTTCCCCTCTCTGACTGTTACGTCTTAATTATCTTTTTTTTTTTTTTTTTTAATATATCTTTATTGATTTCAGAGAGAGGAAGGGAGAGGGAGAGAGATAGATAGAAACATCAGTGATGAGAGAGTCATTGATTGGCTGCAGCCCGCAACCCAGGCGTGTGACCCGACCAGGAACCGAACCCCGATCTCCTGGATCCTAGGTCCATGCTCAACTGCTGAGCCATGCCCGGCTGGGTTTAGTTATCTTTAAAAGAGCATTTTGCCCTGGCCAACATGGCTCAGTGGTTAGAGTGTTGACCCAAGCACCAAAGGGTCTCAGGTTTGATTCCCATTCAAGGGCATGTACCTGGGTTGCAAGTTCAATCCCAGGGGTGCTTGTGGGAGACAACCAATCGGTGTGTCTCTCTCACATCTCACATGGATGTTTTTCTCTCTCTCTCTCCCCCTTTCCTCTTCCCCTCTTCTCTTCCACTGTCTTTGAAGATCATTGGTGAGGATTAACAACAAAAAAGAGGTTTTTTTTCTGTCTGCTTCTTAAATGTTGGTGTTCTTTAGGAGTCTTTAAACAACCTTTCTTTTTCACTTTACTTACTCTCTCTAGGTCATTATCTGGATTCATGACTTTAACTCCCATATCAGTTAACAGTGGCTCCAGCTTCTCTCCTCCACTCCAAATACCCTCCTTGAATGTTATGTAGATGTCATTCTCTGTACCATGCTTGGCTAGAGAGCCATTTGTCCTTCAATCAGTTTTCCTGCTTGGCTTTGTCTGTTGAGTCAGTTAATTGAAGAACCACACTACAGCCAAGGTTGGCTCAGTCCTCCATGTAAGTGAGTTCTGTAGCCGCATTCTACACCCAGGGGCATGAATGAAAGGATACACAGTGTCATTCTTTCTATTGGAAACCTTACTCAAACCTGGCTCCTGCCTACAGCAGGTCTTATATTTTTGCACAGAAAGCCAGCTCCAAAACATGTAAGCTTCCTTATGGAAATGCCTAAATGTCCCAAGATGTTAGTCTTTGACTTTTAACAATGAAACTATTCCACCTGTTACGGGCTGAATTGTGTCCTTACCACTCAGCCCCTAAATTCATATGTTGAAGTTCCCACTCTCAATCAGAATGTGACTATATTTGGAGATAGAGGCATTTAAGTTAGAAAGAGGCCATTAGAGTAGACCCTAATCCAATCTGACTGGTGTCCTTATGAGAAGAAATTTGGACACAGACATCAGGATGCACATACATAGAGGAAAGACCATGTGAGGACATAGGGAGAAGATAACCATAGAAACCAAACCTGCCAAGCTTGATCTTGAACTTCTACTTTCCAGAACTATGAGAAAATAAATTTCTGTTGTTTAAAAAAATAATAATAAAAAAATAATAAAACTGAATTCTCTCTTTATTCCAACTCTATTAAAAATTAAAAACAAACAAACTCTTTCTCCTGGCTTCTGGCTGACCTCTCCAGCCTCCTCTCCTGCCACTTCCCAGTTGGCACTCCTCCCTTCAGCCACACAGAATTAGTGGCTCTTTCCTGAAAGCACCATGATGTGTCTAATCTTGGTGTTCTTTGGCCTGAAATGCACTTTCTCTTACTTTTCTACCCTACATTCTCTTACTTTGTCTTCCAAGATATGGTTTAAGCAGTACTTTTACTAGAAAACTTCATTTACTCTTTTCCTCATCTGCATAGGCTGGGTTAAATGTGGGAATAAATGATAAAGTATAAATGATAAAAACCTGGAAGAGGAGGTAGTATTTGCTTGGTTATTTCTGCCTTTTTGTTTCTACTGTTGCTTAACCTATGCTTAGGGAGGTTTATTTTGGCCATGATAGATTTATCATGGCTGCAGAGGAAGTGCTTCGGGTCTATTTTGTTACTACCTATACAGAACTAGATGCTTTGAGGCTCTGTTGAGACACGTGGAGTTTTAAAGCTTTTGGCCAGCTGCGGTTTGCTACATGTGTATGATGAGCTGAGCCAGAGAGAAGAGGCATTGGTGTAAAGGACAGAGCCCTTCTGTTACTCACTTTATAGTTGTCCTGTGAAATTTTAATCTCTACACAGTTTGCTGTAGCAAGAGGTGAATCTTTCTTTGAGCTAATATTTGCTGATACTCTCCAGTTCCCAAATATTAAGGACTCTCAGAAGAAGCAGATAATCTCCTCTTGTTCCCTTGGGCTTTGTCCTAGTGTGATTTGCTGGAGAGCCATAGTAAACTATTCTCTGTCTTTTTATGTGAGCCATTTGTTCTACCCATTTGGGGGCTCTAAATAGTAACTATACTTTGCAGAAACTGTTTCTAACTGGGTATTAGACGACATGGAGAGGGACATTTGGACAGGGAGGGGGCATAGGTTCTTCAAGCTAATTATGATTATGGTAAACTGATGATGATGATGACGATGATAGCAAATACTTCTATAGCACTGGCGATATTCCAGGTACTCTTCTAACTCCTTTATATACAGGGTGGGGCAAAAGTAGGTTTACAGTTCATATGGAAAATAATACAATAATTAATAAATACTATAAGAATAAACTGTGTGTTTCACATACAGCTGTAAGCCTACTTCTGCTCCACCCTGTATGTACATATGTTAATTCACATGTTAACCCTATAAGGTACTTTTATTATCTTCACTTAATCGATAAGGAAACAGGTACAGAGAGGCTAAAGAACTGCCCAAAGTTATCCAGCCAGTGAGAGATGGAGCCGGTGTTCAAATCTAGGCAGTCAGGTACCAGAATCTATGCTCTAAACCAGAGATTGATAAACTTTCTATAACAAGTAAGATAGTAAATAGTTAAAGCTTTGTGGGCCATGTGGTCTCAGTGACAATTACTCAACTGCATTGTAGTGTGAAAGCAGTCATATAGACAGCTTGTAAAAGAATGAATGTGGCTGTGTTCCAGTAAACTTTATTTACAAAAACCGGGGTGCAGCTAGAATTTGGCCTGAATTGTAGTTTGCAACCCCTGCTTCTAACCTAGTGCTTTTCAAAGTATGTGTTGTATTGTGTGTTGGTCCTTGTGAGTTCTTTAACACTTCAGTTACTTACAAGTGTATGTATTGTTAATTTACAAATATCAAGAGGATTTTCTGCATAACTTCATACTATTTTGATTCCTGTTTTTGTCAGAAACTAATACCGTAGCTTCCTTACTTACTAAGTGGAGATAATAAAAGTATCTTATAGGATAATAACTTCATGTTATTCTGATTTCTGTTTTTGAAAATACAGAAAACATATTCTGTAGTTTCATTTTTTAAAAATTTGTTTAGGCTTATTTTGCGATTCAAAATTTTGAGATCTTAATGAAGCATCATGTGCACTTGGAAATGGTATGGAAAAATATACATATTTTTCTGTTTCCTTTCCTTCTGTCTATTGTTTTCACTCATTTTATTTCTACATATTTTGTAAACCCCATAAAACTTGTTGTTTTGCCTAGAACAGTTAGTTTTAAAAGCAAATTAAAAACGAAAAATCTTATTTACATATTTACACTTGGGTGCTCTTCATTCGTATGTGTAAATTAAGTCTTGAGTAATCCTGACCCTTTCTGATCTTTGGGCGTTGTTTGGTGTTAGCTTCTTAGTAATAGTTTTTTCTTCCCCAGAATTGTTCTTTGCTTGGCCTCAGGATTTCATTCTGTGTATACTGGTGTTCTCCAGGGGACTTATAAGCAGATTTTATGGAGCATTTTCTCTGTTCTGCATTGCTAGCCATCTTAGCTTCTCCAGGCTGTCTTCTCAAATCAGCAAGTCTGCCAGGCTCTATTTGAATTCCACCTCTCTGGGGTATCCTCTGGAAATTGCCTTCCAGATACAGGCTGGTGCCATTTCATGACTCACCTTGTTTGTTTTCCCCTCTTTCAGGGTTCACAATGCTTCATTTCCTGTTATGAATGTCTGAAAACATTTGTTTCATGTATTTTGTACAGTTTTCTAATTGTTTATGGCAAGGGAGCAAGTTCAGACCCTGATACTCATTCATGGCTAGAAGTTCATCTTTCATGTTTCTTAACCTCTCTCCTACTTTGCATCTCACTGTCTCCTCTTTTCAATTCTGTCTTTTTACCTCCTTCTAATCGCCTGTTTAACTCTTCCACTGAGTTTTTAATTTCTTTATTTTTTCATATCTAGAAATTCTCTTTGCTTCTTTAAACCTGCTTGGGTACTTTTTATAGTCTCCTATTCTTTGCGCATCTGAAGATATTTTTAAATCTTAAATTTATTTTATATAATCTGGTAATTCCAATATCTGATGTTTTGCAGGACTGATTTTGCCGTTCGTAGTAACTTTCTGATTCTCACTCAGGTCTCTTATTTCCTGTGGTTATTGGAAGCAGGTTGTTTATTTTTGTTTTTTGTGTGTGTTTTTTAAATATATCTTTATTGATTTCAAAAAGAGGAAAGAGGAGGGAGAGAGAGAGAAACATCAATGATGAGTCATTGATCGGCTGCCTCCTGCCCCCGGTCTGGGGATTGAGCCCGAAACCTGGACATGTGCCCTGACCGGGAATAGACCCCTGATCGCCTGGATCCTAGGTTGACTCTCAACCGCTGAGCCACACCCGGCCGGGCTGTTTGTTTATTTTTGTATTGATTGCTACCTTTAGAAATTCTTTGAGGGATGGAAGTTTTAGTCTTCCACGTAGGATTTATATCTACTTATGCAACATTGTTGAAAATGCTTGAAGATTCTGCAATCTTTAGGACCACTCGAAATGAAAACTTTCACTTGAGAGATTTATGATTAATGTGAATTTAGGCCTTACAACCACATGAAAGTTGCTTGTGGCTACAGATTTTCAGGGTCGTTTTTCTCCCTTTTATGCATTGCTCTCCCTCCTTAAAATAGGGTGGTCTCTCATTTTTCCTTACTCTGAGCTCAGAGTTCACTGCTTTAGTTAGAGGTCTGCAGTTCAGATCCCAACCTTGGGAATGTCCTAAACTTTATTTCCTATTCCTCTTCAGCCTACAGAACAAAATCAGGTTTACTAGGATTTAGCTGATACCTTTGAGTAAAGTGGGTGTAGGCACAGTCTTACTGTTCAAGGTTCCCATAGGAAACCACTTTGTTTTTGGTCTCAGATTTGTTAATTTTTGACAGCTCAGCAGTGTATTCAAAAGATGTTTTTACATTTTATCTATCATTTTTAGTTTTTGACAGGGTGAGATGTTTAGGGCATTTTGTCAATCCTGCTGTTAAACGTGGAAGTCATTCTCCTGTTTCTTCCTGTGAAGAAATGTACGTATGTGCAAATACTAACAAGACAAAATAAATCCAGCCTTTCTTATGAAGTCTGTAAAGTATATGTGTGTAAGTTTTGATGTTTATAATCCCCGTGGGTAGACTTTGCCATTTATAATTTGGTTCCTTTTTTATTTGTTTTCCTGTGTGTTCCCTCCTGGACTTCTTGGACATAATTCAGCGCTTGGTTTCAGTTGGACTCGATTCAAAAAACGCAGTTTGTGTTTGGGATTGGAAAAGGGGGAAAATGTTATCTATGGCTCCTGGTCACACAGATAGAGTAAGTATTCCCTTTTGGGGTTTCTAGTGGGTACTGGATGGGAAAAGGCCGGAGGGTGTTAGGGGATTTTATGTCCCTGTGTTTTGTGATTGACAGTTGATATGTAATTAAAAATTTAAAGAACACATATTTATTGTAGATTCAGTAGGTATAGTGTTAGCACAAAACTTTTAAGATACTAAATTTTATGATACTAAAACCTCAATTTAAAAATAAATAGTTCATGCCTGGGGTTTATTTGGTTTGGTTTACCACTGATTTTTTACTTACATTTCATAGTCGAGGTGAAAAAGATATTTTGTGTGTGAATTTAAAATTACTTTTCAGTATAAAATTTTAAAGACCTAGCATATTTTACTTTTGAAACTTGTTAAAAATATATTTATTCTAAGCTATTTAAAATTAACATAAAGAATATGTTGTCAGCTTTTTAACTCAATTATACTACTTTTAAATTACAATACTTTTATAAACATACATCAGAATTTAATCATAAACTCTTTAAAATGTCTGAGTTTTTTTTGTGTGTAGTAAAATCTTAATCTAAACCAGCACAGGAGATATAGGCATTGATTCTATTTTGAGGGAATCTATGAATCTGTAAAAGTTGTGTAAAACATTTGTGTGAATTTGCATTTTGGAAAATAAACTCGTTTTTTAGCAGATTCTCATAGGGGCCTGTTACACACACACAAACACAATTTAGATTATTAAAGTGTTATGTATAGTTTATTAAACAACTTTGTATTCTGACTTAGAACAAAGCATTTCACACATTAGTACTTTGGGTTTAGTAAATAGACTATTATGAAAAATGATACTGTCATTGTAACTTTTAAAAGTATTTTTGTGGTTAATATTTTAAAGTTGCATCAGTATGTTTTTCATTTAATCTGTGTTATGGTGAGTTGTTAAACATCAATTTACAAGATGTATTCTTTTTTCATTATCACTGAAGAGTATCACTTTGTATATTTTTAGAAGTAGTAAGCATTTTACACCATTATGCTGGCAGGTGTCAAAGAAACATGGTGAGGACTACCAGATAGCAGAATTTTTTTCTGCTATAAAATTATTTTTCAAATATTAGTGTTTCTTTTATTTATTACTAAAGTACATGTTTCTAATGTGTATTTTATTTCATCTATGCTTTTTCTTGTTTGCTTTTGTAACAAAAATGGTTTGTGTCTATTTAGAATTTATGGGATCTCCAAGATTTAAGCGTATAAGTTAATTTTGTTTGACCCATAAACAATAAAGAAAGCTAAAAAATAAAAACAGAATTTGTACTGTGAAGTAAATGTTTGGATTCTTTAAGTAGTTCTGCTTGATAGAAAGCTATGAAAATGTTCTTTTTATAGCTGTATGTGTTGTGTATGTTCCATTCAGATTTTTCTTTTGTAGAAATTATTCAGATTCCTGCCTCATGCTCTAGTTGTGTTCAGCCATTCTTGTTATTTGTGGACTTACTTTTTTTAAAAAATTAAAAATAGAGTTGTTAATTGTCATTCCACTAGTTGCTTCATAAGTTCATAGAAACTAAGAAATAGTTTTTGTTCCTTATCATGTATGTATTTACTTTATTTCTTACAAGATTCTGAAGTATAGGATTCTGATTATTTGTTGTGGAATATTACTTTATGATAGGTAGGGTTTGGGGGTTATTTGGTCTTTTGGACAGCATTCTTAAATGATTCTGAAAATAAGTATTTTAACCATGAATCTGATTTGTTTACAGATATTTGATATTTCTTGGGATTTGTACCAGCCAAATAAACTTGTCAGCTGTGGTGTAAAACATATCAAGGTACTAGAAGGGTCTTGTTTTATGATAGTCATGTTACTTATTTGTCGCCACTGCATACATATCACACTATTTACAATTTAGGATAGTTTTAGGATTTTGACAGTACTTATTTTTAAATGTCAACATTTTTAATGTTTTTATGTTCAACCTAACAAATCTTTTTTGTGTAGTTACTGTGTGGGGAACATATGTGAGGGACATAGGTATGAACAGAGATAAAACACTTCCCAGAACGGAATTTATAGTCTAATGAAGTAGGTTTTACTGTGTGCATCTTGTTTCTTCATATTTCACTTAGAAAGTAAAATGTGAGAACAGGAGACCAAGTAAACTGAGTTTTCTCTCACAAAGATAAAACGTTGTGATAGAAGCATATGGATGGAGGTGGCTCTGCCACCTACTAGCTGTTTTACCTGGGATGAGTCATTTAACCTCTGAGCTTTTTTTACGTCTTAAAACTGTGGCTCCTATTATACCCTCGTAGGGTTGATGATTAGATAAGGCAGTATATATGTCATAGAGCCTAGCACATAGTCGGTCAGCTTTCTGAAAGTGTCACCTTTTCTTCTCTATATGTTTGCTTTCTTATTTGATCTCAGCCTTTGATAGTCACTTTACTTTGCATATGAAGACTCTAAGTTTTGTTTTATAATTATAGTTCAGGTTTTGAAGCCCATATAGTCAGTGGTGATACTCATTCTTATGTTTATAATTACTTTTAAATCCCTGATGCAGATTGGAAATACTTGCTTTTCTCCCAGTATCTGATAGGACAGTTCCTATAACAGTTAATTCCTAGTAAGGTTTTATGTGCCCATTCTTTTGATACTCTCACTTCTATCCACATTTTCTCCAAAGCATCTGTGTCTGCTGCTGCAATTCTGGTTTTCATATTCTGGTACTGATTTGATAATGATTAGTATTAAATCTTTATTTTTTCAATAAATATTTAATAGCAAAAGGCTTTGTGCTAGGTTTTAAAGTATGTGGTACAAGCACTGTGAGGGTAGAAATTTTTGTCTTGTTCATGATGTTTGACACAGTACTTGATATATATTAAGTTTTTAATAAATTGTTGGCAAATTAAGAGACCTTACTGTTGTTTTATATTATAAGTAAAGCTGAATTTTTCACTTTCAGGTTTTTAAAAAACTTATTCTCTCAAAGTAAACAAACTACATTTTTTACTATGAGTATATTTTTTTACCTTTGGTAGAGGCAATGAATAGCATGGTAGCTCTCTTTGCAGGCAATACATGTGAGGAAACTAAGTCCCAAAGATGATCTAGAACTGCACTGGCCAGTACGGTAGCAACTAGCCACATGTAGCTATTTAAATAAAATTAATTAAAATTAAATAAAATGTAATATTCATTTCCTCAGTCATATGGGCAGTATGCTCAAGCGCCACATATACCTAGTGATTATTATATATATAAACTATATACATATTTATATCTCTCTGTAGATACAGATATATACAAACACATTTTCATCATTATAGAAAGTTGTATTGGACAGCATTGGTCTGGATTCTAGAACAATGGTTCTTAACTGAGCACCAGAATCATTTGGATACCTGCAAATCACTATTCTAAAAGAAAATAATAGATTGAAATTGGGACTTGCTGAAAGGAAGAAAACCAGCTATCCCTATGCACAAAATTATGGAACTTTTAAATTAAAAATCAGTTTCTTTGATTAAAAGTATTCATTAGTTGATTGAGTGGATCAGCATTATAATTTTCAGTTCTTTGAGGCTTCATGTTTTAAACTAAGATCTTTAGGTTTTAAAATAAGGTCTTGAAGATCAGGTAAGATTTTTAAGTATATAATATTAACAAATTATATTATTTTAAATAGTAATTACTTATAAAGTTGAATTTATTCTCAGGGCCGATTTTCTTTATGCACAGCTATTTAATGTATATATCCCTGCCCTGCCCCAATTTTGTTTTTTTATTTCTCTTTGTAAACTATTAAAATTTATCTAAATCCACATAAAAGAACAAAACCCGTGTCATGAAGACTTATGCTTGACTTGTTTGACTTCCTTGTTTTCCCAAGAATGAACCAATCGTTTCCAGTATGTCTCTCGTTCTTAAGCTTTGAACATGTCAGTGAGTGCAGCGCACCAGTCCTTCCATCCTTCATCTTTTTCGTCTTTATAGATTGAACATGAGGTTTTGTCCTCTTCCTATTAGTAGGTAGTGTCTTATCTTCATTTTCGTTGCTAACTCATTCCCAACTTTTCAACCTAAGTTTCATGTAGGTTTTTTCCCCAGAAACTTAAGGGAAGCATAGCATATTTTAAAAGTAATGTAGTTCACCCCTCCCTATTGTTGCAGATGAGGACTGAGACCAGTGACTTACCTGCTATAACATAGCCCTTGACAGAACTAGGGTGAGGATGTGAGCCTTGAATGCTATTGTATTGTAAGGGGATTTCTTAGGTAATTTTTAGTCTGCTGCTCTAGTATAGCATCCAAGGATTGGGAATGTTTTACTTCATTTTATAAGCATTCTTTGGTAATTTGATTATACTATGTACCCTTTAGTTCTGGAGTTTATGTGGAAATGCTCTGACCCCAAAACGAGGGGTCTTTGGCAAGACTGGTGACCTTCAGACAATATTGTGCCTGGCCTGTGCGAGAGATGAATTAACATATTCTGGTGCACTCAATGGGGATATATATGTTTGGAAAGGAGTTAATCTTATACGAACAATACAAGGAGCCCATACTGTAAGTATATTTAAATATTTTAAACACTTTTAGATGTTAACTGCTTATCTTCTTGTCTTAGAATAAAATACTACATAATGTAGCAAACTTTCTAATCAATTCCGTTACTTGGAATAGATTATAACTGAATTAATTTGTCTATATTCAAGATTTCAGTGAAGAAACAGGCAATTAGACACATGAATATTTATTAAATTAGTATAATTAGTATCTTGTTCAAACTGTTTCCGTAATATGGTATCTTTCTCAGAGTAGTGCTGAAAAAAAGTTTGTTAAATTCAACCTAAAAGTATTCTTGATAACCACATTAGAATAAAGCTAGTGCTCCTGTGGCTAATTTACCAGTGGGAAATTTGGGGACATGTCAAGAAAAAATGTAACTTAAATTTTAATGTTATTAATGCATTAAGTGAGTGGCAAAGTAATTTAAATTTTGTGCTTCATGAGACTGTCATATAAGCAAATGATCAAAACAGGAAAAACAGTCTGATGTTAAAACCTTTTAGTATTTTTTGATTTGGGCTTTTTAGCAGGTAGTTTCCTCACATACTGAAGGGAACTAGAGAACATAGAGCTACTACATTGCTAGCAGTGAGATCTTAAAAAGGAAAGTTGCTGACTATATTAATATGAACCACTATTAAATTTTTTAAGGAAACATTTACATAGAACTTGCTTTAAGCAAAATGCCTAAAAACTAGAAATACCAGATTCTTTTCCACAAAAGTGGTGGCAATTCACATTTTCACCATCAGTATATAAAAATGTCAGTTCCTCTTCTCATATTCATCAGCAAAAGATGTGGCTGATATTGCTGTCTACTGTGTAAAATATAGTAATTCTTATTTTAATTTGTTTCCTGTCTACTTGTGAAATTTCGTATATTTATTGACTACCTGAATTTCCTTTTCTTTTAATTGGTTTTCATATCCTTTGTTCTTTATGTTGTTGTTGACTTTCTTTGCTTTATTTGTATATTAAGAATATTAACCTGACAGTCGTATACATTACAAATGCTTCCCCAATCTGTTTATCTTTGCTTATGATATCTTTTCTTATATGAAAATATTAAAAAATGTTCTTTATAGCTTGTGTATAACCTGCCATGCATTAAAAAGTCTCTCACTAGCTGAAGTTACATAAGTGTTCTGACTCCTTTGTAACATTTGTTTTCTATTTTACATTTAGAATTTTATGCCTATCTGTAATTCATTTATATATGGTATGAGGTTTAACTTTTTTTATGTTATGCCTATATTATTAAATACCTTCTTGGTCATATATTGAGTTCCTATATGTGCAGAGACCTATTTGTAGATTTTCATTGGTCTTTTCTGATGTATTTGTTTATTCATGTCACATCAAAATCTTTTAAAGTGGAAAAAAATCTTTTAAAGTGGATTTCTACCTTTATATATAGCAGATTTTCTTAATAAGTATGTATTGTTAAATTATTTCCTCTTCTAGGCAGGAATTTTTAGCATGAATGCTTGTGAAGAAGGCTTTGCTACTGGTGGCAGAGATGGCTGTATTCGGCTTTGGGATTTAAGTTTTAAACCAATTACCGTGATTGATCTCAGGGAAACAGACCAGGGATACAAAGGTAAGAGCAAAACAAGTATCTCATTACTAGGCAAATTCTGAATATACCAAGGCTGTCTCTTTCAGTAAACATAAATGTATGTTTTGTGAATATAAATGAGACTTCATTTGCTACTTCACACTGTATACATTTAATTGAAGTTCTTTTGTTGAAGAGAAATTTTGCCTAAAGACACCCTAGGCTTACTGTCACGACGACAGTTCTTTCCTGTGCCTAGTGACTGGGCACTTAATGAGCCTTCAGAGGGGTGTGATGGGCCCTTGCTGGGCCTGCGGGGAAGGGGTGTGTGATGGGCGCTTGCTGGACTTGCAGGGGGTGTGATGGGCACTTGCTGGGCCTGCAGGGGCGTGTGATGGCACTTGCTGGGTAACGCGGGCCTTGAAACTATTTCTCTGTTAGAGCGCTAGGTGTAACTTTAGCAGAGAGACTGTTGGATACAGTGTGCTGAGGTTTGTGCACAGCACCTCTATGGTGGTCATGTGTATAGATAAGAGAACAGAGAGACACTAGCCTTCCCAAGGTTAGAAAGGAATTGTGGCTTTAGAGGAAAAGTAGATGTCTCTTTTCTTTTTTTAAAATTAAAGAAAAAAATTTTAATCCCCATCCTTGGGTGAGGATTAAAAAAATAATAATTAAAAAAAGAGAGAGGCCCGGCTGGGCTGGCTCAGCGGTTGAGCATCGACCTGGGATCCACGCAATCGGGGTTCGACTCCCGGTCAGGGCACAGCCCGGGCTGTGGGCTCGGTCCCCAGTCGGTGGCCTGCAGGAGGCGGCCAGTCCGTGACTCTCTTGATGTTTCTCTCTCTCCCTCTCCCTCCCTCTCTCTGAAATCAATAAAGATGTATTAAAAAAACAAAACACACACAAAAAGAGAGAAGTATCATTCCACGTAGAAAACAATACAGAGAATTGAAAAAGGTGTGTGGCTCAGAGACTTACTTACAGATTCCTTTTATCTTACATCTAAGGTATAAAAAGGTGTAAAAATTAATGTTGATTCAGGCAATCGGAATTCTGTTACTACAGCATTGCTCTTAAATACCACTTACTTTTGACTAGGTTTGTCTGTGAGGAGTGTGTGTTGGCGAGGTGATCACATTCTAGTTGGAACACAAGACAGTGAAATTTTTGAAATTGTGGTGCATGAAAGAAGTAAACCTTTCCTGATTATGCAAGGGCATTGTGAAGGTGAGCTTTGGGCACTTGCCATCCATCCTACTAAACCTTTGGCTGTGACCGGAAGTGATGATCGTTCAGTCAGGTAAGCAAAAAATAATAGCCTAGGCTGGAATTTGTTCTTAGATAAACATAAGAAAAACTTAAAAAAAAATACTTAGATTTAAATTTTATCAAAGTTTTTTCTTGTTCTTTTGTTTTATGTAGCTGAATTTATCAATATTTTCTTTTATGACTTTTGAGTTTTCTATCACGGAGAAATCTTCTCTAAAGTTAAAAAGTTTTTTAATATATTCTGCTAGTACATTAGTAGTTTTATTTTTTATGTTTAACTCCTAATCTGTGTAAAGTTTTCTTTAGTGTTTAAGAAGTAAGGTGGGCATGCAACCTAATTCATTCTAGAAAACTCCTTATTTTTTAAATTATATGTTAATCAGTCATGCTATTTGCTGCCATTGTGCTACTCCAGTTTTGGGGGGGTGGTGGACGCTGCAGCTCTGAGTCCATATGGAAAGCTGCTGTGGGGTTTCCCATATGCTTTGCTATGAACTATTTTATAGTTCCTTTCATTTTAGGTGAAACGCTATTTCTAGCTGCTGCATAGCTGTTGAAAAAAGGGCAACTAGTCTTTAAAAAAATAATTGCTCAGATTTCTGTTTGTTATTGGTGATCAAGTTATGTGGAAGGAACTCTTCCACTGAAAATAACTAAGACTGCTAGTCAAAATGTAAATCACTTTAAAAATGTTCAAAGAACAGTCAAGATAGTAAGGAACTGTCAGCCAAATTGTGGAAGAAAGTGGGAATTTAGGAGCACCAGTGGGCCAAAGCCACTTTTGCCCTGAAGGCATTTCTCTTCCATTGAATAAACTTGGGCTTTGTTTATGGCTTTCTCCAGGGGCAGAAGGGCAGAGAAGTCAAGACTGAGGGCCTGCCCAGGGAGACTAGTCCAACACACCCAGCCAGAACTATAGAATAGGCTCTGAAAAAATATCCCCTGCAAGTTTGTGTGGGAATGGAGATCTTGTTTCTTGCTTCAAATTTTGATTAGCACAGGAAGTGTATAAAGCAGTATGATGATGTTACTCAAACAGCATTAATTGTTGTCCAGATAACTTTACCACAGTACTGGTTGCACATATAAGTGCTGCTTTTGCCTTATAATTTTAGATTGAATTCGTTAAGAAACAGTATCAAATCTGTAGCAAAAGCTAATTTCCAGTGCCATTCAGTGTTTAATAATAGTAGTTGAGAGCAGTTCTGGTTCAGAAAATTTTCATTCTTAGCTCTGAGATCAAAATATCATAATAAAACTTTACCACTGCAAAGCCATTAAACTGCTGTTTAGTAGGGCAAGTTAGAATTTTTAGCTTCTATTACTAACAAAAATTCAGAACTGATAGAAGTTAAATCCACAAGAGAAAAGGAAGCTCATGGTTAACACTATTGGTTCAAAACCACAATTCAAATATTTGTTTGCAGAATAATTGCTAAATAATAATACAGTGAATACATAGGCTTTGTAAGAATTAATAAACAGAAACCTCATTTAAAATGAAGTCAGGAGGCCAGAAGGGGACCTCTCACGCCCTGTAGTCACAGAGGCCAAGAGGAAGAACTCTGTGTTGTTTTTTTTAAATGTTTTTATTGATTTCAGAGAGAGGGGGGAGAGAGAAACATTGATTGGTTGTGTCCCGTTTGCAAACATTAATTTATAGAGCCTATTATATTTTAAGCATACACTAGTTAACTATTTTTTATTTTAATTAAATGTTACAGGATATGGAGCCTAGTAGATCATGCGTTAATAGCAAGGTGTAATATGGAAGAACCAATTCGTTGTGCAGCTGTAAATGTAGATGGAATCCATCTTGCCCTTGGAATGAAGGATGGCTCATTCACTGTACTTAGAGTAAGGTATGGTCTTAGGGAAGAAACAGAGATAGTAATTTTCTAAGTGAGATAGAGAATATAATACTTATTGCTTTATCCATTTCCTTTTTAATTAATATATATTTAAGATATTAGTTTCATTAAATATGAAAGTATATTTATAAAAATGGCTTTGTCAGAAAATTAAGTTAACTTAGAATCCTTGGTTTGGGGGTTAAGAATGCTTGAATAGGTTAATGGTTAAAATCTGAACTATAAATTTGGGTCCTGACTTTTCATTCCTTGGTAGTATATTTTTTCAGTAATGATCCTCTGCCATTGAAGGGGCTGGGGTGAACATTGAGACTTTAAAAATGGGTGAATGATTTTGTTGTTTGCAGCTTTATGCTTTGAAAAAAATTTCTACTGTTCTTCCTTTGTTTGGGTCTACTTTGAAGAATTTGTTAAAGCAATTAACATCTAGTGTTGAATTGTAGATAACAGTGTAGATAAGTACCTGTGAAATCTTTTTTATTGAATTTATTGAGGTGACACTGATTACCAAATTTTACAGGCTTCAAGTGCACAGATCTACTACACATTCATCTGTGCACTGTGTGTTCACCCCAAGTCAAGTCTCTGTCCATCACCATTTATCCCCCCATACCCTCCTTCACCTCCCTCCACTCCCCCACCCTTACCTGTCCCCCTCTGGTAATCTCCACACTGTTGTCTTATGAGGACCATCCACCCAATTACCCAATCCAGAAACCATTAATTCTTTCTTTTGCCTCCCTAGTTTGGTGGAATAGCATCTCAGCTGGCCTCCTTACCTCCTGTTTTACTTACCTCAAAACCTTTTTCACTCTACAGCTATATTGATGCCTTTTAAAACATATTTGTTTGCATCCCTCCTTTTTCTGAAGTATGATAGAAGCTTTGGACTGTCCTTAGGATAAAGTTCATAATCCTTAATTAACATAGCCTGAAGTGCCCATCTCTACAGCCTATTTCTTTCTACCTCAATCTCTTTCTTTCAACATGTATAAAATATATTTCGCTTTTTCAGATACATCATGTTCTCTTGTACTTCTGAGTTTGTATAGATCCTGACTCCTCTTTCATCACAAAATTTTGTGACTTTATTTTCTTTATTGTATGGCTCCATAAATTTAAGCCGAATCTCTAAACTACTTGAAGTAATTTAGGAAATGAAATTTAGCATTTTTCTCTATTTCCAGCATATATTGTACTCATATATTTCTGTTCAGCAAAATAATTATTCCTTAATACCATTTGTCTCATTTACATTTGTTATGTGGTTTATAAATACTTGATACAGCCTCACAGTCATTTTAGACACATTTGGAAACTGTGAACTAATCTGTAGTGACTTTTTTCATGTAGTCTAATTTTTTTTTCTTTACAGAGATATGACGGAAGTTGTACATATTAAAGATAGGAAAGAGGCAATTCATGAGTTAAAATATTCACCAGATGGAACTTACCTTGCTGTTGGATGCAATGACAGCTCAGTTGATATTTATGGAGTTGCTCAACGTTATAAAAAAATTGGGGAGTGCGTGGGATCACTTAGTTTCATCACTCATCTGGACTGGTCCTCAGATAGTAGATATTTACAGACAAATGATGGAAATGGTAAAAGACTTTTTTATAGGATGCCAGGTAAAAATTTCTAATAAATTATTTATAAATTATAGATTTTTAGTGCCTATAAAATACTTTAGGATTTCACTAGAAGCAGAGTAAGTTACCTTTGATTATAGGAAATCAATGAAGATCTAAGGTAATATTTTGGGCATTGTGGTCTTTTCCATAAGGCTGCCCTGTTATATTGAAGTCTTTTTGGTTCTTAATTAAAACTTCTTTGCTTGAAGGATCTAAAACTTCTTTATGTTGAATTCCATACCATGTGAGTTGTATATGGTGAAGTCCTTGTGTGTATTAGAAGGTCAGAAATGCCATTTTTTATTGGTGGAACTTCTATATAATTGCTACAAATGTCTAACCATAAGTTGTTTGGAGTTTTGTGGTTACCACAAATAAACTTTGCAAATATTAATAATATAGCTAACATTAAATTTGAAAAAGTTTTCATCAAAGTTTTAAAAAGAATTAAAACAGAGCAAAATATTCTTAGTACTTTATTTACTATGATGCTTAGTGAATTAGTTCACAATAATTAATTTGATAAAACTAGATACATAATTAAATTAATGCATCTCCTTAATAGTATTTTATTAACAACCTGTATGTAATGATGATTGAGTCAATCCTAAAGTCCTGTTACCTAATGTAAATGTATTAGTCCCCACTTATCTTTCCTTCTCAGTCCTTTTAAAAAGTTCTCATTTTCTCAACCATGTTCCTCCTTAGGTTTCTTTTTTTACTTTTTCTTCTAACTTGCCCTGTTGTGACTAAACCATAGCATGACTTTAATAGGGTTCAGTTTTGTTCTCCACGCGGTGAACCTGCTCAGCTACATCGTAATCAAATCTGCTTGTGTCTCTGAATCAGTATAATTTTGGCTTTTAAAAAGTTTCTAGCATTTAATTCTCTCCTCTCCTTACCATATTTACCAAGCTATTCATGTATTCTATTTTTAACTTGAGTGGGAAACTACTTAAATTTTTAAAAAAATCCTCACTAGAGGATATGTGTGTGTTTTTTAATTGTTTTGTTGTTGTTGTAATTGTTTTTGTTTTGTGGTGTGTTTTTTAGAGTGAGGAAAAGAGGAGGAAAAGAGATAGAAAGAGGGAGAAACATTAATGTTAGAGAGAAATATTGATCAATTGTCTCCTGTATCTGCCCTGACCAGAAATCAAACCCGCCACCTTTTGGTGTATGGGATGATGCTCCAACCAAGTGAGCCACCTGATCAGGGCGGGAAGCTATTTAAATTTTGGAGTATACCATAATATCAGTACAATTTATGCTTTGGTAAAAATCAAATGAAATAACTTATTAAATTAAGACTGATTTCTTTTCAGGAGGTAAAGAAGTGACAAATAAAGAAGAAATAAAAGGTGTTCACTGGGCTTCATGGACATGTGTTTCAGGCCTTGAAGTAAATGGAATTTGGCCCAAGTATTCAGATATCAATGATATAAATTCAGTAGATGGAAACTATATTGGCCAAGTTTTAGTTACAGCTGATGACTATGGAATTATAAAATTATTTCGATATCCTTGTTTAAGAAAAGGTAATTTTTCTTTCAAAATACTATTTATATAGGACTTTTAAGTTCTTGCAAAAAATTAATCTTGAGATAAATAAGAGGGTTTATATTTTTGAAAATGTGTGCATTGATTATTTGGTGAAGAGTTTTCATGAAAATGAACAATATTAGCTACTTTTTATTTTGCTAATTAAAAAATTGTCATATGTTACATTTATTTTTTGACGTGAAATGTTTATTAGAAAATTATTTTTGAATTCATATATTATGAATAGACTGATGCTTTATTTCTTTCTTTTTAAAGAATCATTTTTCTCCCCACTTGTAGAATTGCTTCATATAGTCAGACTGTACAGTGATAGTTTATACTTTTCTTATGGTTTATTATCTTTAATTATTCAGCTTTTAGGTGACATTTTTCTTATGTCTTTTTCTCAAGAATTCTGCTGAAGTAGTGAGCTGTACAAGTTCAGGTCATAGTTTGGAATCGGTTGGTTGGTTTTACATGCAAGCGTGTGTTTGCTTAAATACTTAACATATGTTGTTTGACATATATTTCTATAACAATGGGGTTAAGAAAAATGGGGGTTATTTTCTTTTTTTAACTTTGAAGGCCGTGATTTATTCATTTATTGTTATTTAAAAAAATTTTCAATTATAGTTTATATTTAATATTATTCTGTATTAGTTTCAGATGTACAGCATAGTGCTTAGACAGTCATATACTTTACAAAGTGGTCCCCCTGATATTTCAAGTACCAGCCTGGCACCATACATAGTTATTACAATATTGACTATATTGCCTATGCTATACTTTACATCCCCCTGACTACTTTGTGACTACCAATTTGCACTTCTTAATCCCTTCACCTTTTTCACCCAGTCCCTCAACCCCCTTCCCCTCTGTGCAACCATTAGTCTGATCTCAGTATCTATGAGTCTGTTCCTATTTTGTTAGTTTATTTTGCTCTTTAAATTTAAGGGATTATTTTTCTACACATTTTACATATTGCTTCTTTTTCCTTGGATCTCTTCTAAAATGATAATATTAATCATTCTGTTCATAGTCCTGGGGAATAAATGAAATTCTATATTAGTCCTTTATTTCATGCCTTGTTCCATAAAGTATTCAAGTCAGCTTATAACAGGTCCATAAGTACTAAAATAATTGTATGAATAGAGAATCAGTACCAAGGTAAATACCATAGTATTAAAATCAGATAAAGAAAATAACAGTAGGCCCTGGCCAGGTAGCTCAGTTGGTTGAGGGGTCGTCTTGATGTGCCAAGGTTGCGGGTTGGATCCCCCAGTCAGGGCACATACAAGAACTAACCAATGAATGCATAAATAAGTAGAACAGCAAATCAATCTCTCTCTCTCAAATCAATAAAAAAAAAGAGAGAGAAAACAGTAGTCAAACATCAAAATTAAATGTGAGCTTCCGGGAATAAAGTAAATCAGGGTACAAAATAATTTTAATTTTAGCTTATTTTTTAAAAAAGCATGCTTGCTACTCAGGGAAAGCAAAATTTCTTCAGAGATTTAATTTACAAAGAGCTCTCTCCCATAGTATGGAGATATTAGGTGCAGTGAGTGTATTTCTAGAGCATTAACATCTATAGCAGATGCAGTAATTTCATCTGGTTGTTAATAAAAACTTTGGGCAAATGTTAAAATGCAGTTTAGTAAAAAGTGATTATGGCAACAGCTGAAATAGTTTTATTCAAATAAGCAGTCCATTGATGTCAGGCTTAAGGGCCCATTTTTCCTAGAAGCCTGGGCTGGTTGTTTCTGTTGTGCCTCCAAAGTGGTGAGTTCCAGGTCCTACCACTTATGCCATATTGTTGTCTGCCTATGAGATGTTAGCTTTCTAGGTGCATGTAAAAGTGCATTCATAAATAGTGCAGACCTTCTCCAACGTAATATAAGACTTTCAAAATGTTATCTAAATGAGGTCAAACCTTATATATCCAGTGTGATTTAACAGGGATGTGTATGTGTTGCCAAACCCGGTTTATTTAAGCAGGATATGGAGAATGTATTCTGAACTTAGAACCACAGAAATTGTTCCTATCACACAGATTTTTTAAAAACTAACCACAAAGTAAAACAATTCCTTTACGATTGACAAAGTCTAGTACATACCGCCTCAACCAGATGATACAACCTAACATCATTAGTGATGGAACAGTGCCCATTGAAATGATGTATCCAAAGGGACACAACATTGCCTATACCAAAAACACGTCATCTAAATCTAACATGAAGAAACAACAGGCAAACTCATATTGAAGGACATTACACAAAATGTAGAGATTAAAAATGACTGTAAAGGACAGTTTTGGGGGACAACCACTGGGCATATTTTATTTTTACTAATATGGCATATTACATTGATTGGGTTTTGTATGTTGAATCAACCATTGCTTTTCTGGCATAAATCCCATTTTGTCATGTTGTGTAATCTTTTTTATAGGTTGCCGTGTTAGGTTTTCTGGTATTTTGTTGATGACTGAAGTTTTAAAAGGATTCTGTGGTAGCTGGACTGAGAATAATGGGGGTGGAGTGGACTGGTTGAATGTCACTTAAGACAAAGGCCTCAAACCAAAACATTCAAAATGTTAATATGAAATCAGTTGATCTCCTTGTGGCTGCAGGCTTTTTTCAAAGCAATAAGATCATGCCTCACAGCCTTGTGGTTCCTATTACATTATATTGTGAATCAGTAGAGCAAAGATATACATTCCTTGGTACAGACTCATTCCTTTGTTCATCCAACAGGTTTTTGAATTAACATTTTTTCATTTGATCATAATTAAGAGAATGGAAGGGGGATGCATTGATTCAGGTGTAGAGATTATCTTTGAGATGGTATTTTTGTATTGGTATTTGTTTATCAATTCAAAGGTATGTTTTTATTATAGGGGCCAAATTTAAAAAATATATTGGCCATTCGGCTCACGTAACTAATGTCAGATGGTCACATGATTATCAGTGGGTTATTTCTATCGGTGGAGCAGATCATTCTGTCTTTCAGTGGAAATTTATTCCTGAAAGAAAATTAAAAGATGCTCTTCACATAGCACCCCAAGGTGAGTAGTAGTACATACTGCCTAAACAATTTCTTTCTCAAATAACTTCAGTAACCCCCAAATAAAGTTTTACTGTTGAAATGTAATCTAGCCTCATATGTTAATGGTATAGTTTATTAGTGGAAATTTTAAATTAAAATACCAGGCCTATATGTTTAAAGTCAGATGTCATATAATATAGAATACAAAGTACTTTTGGTTGCATTTTAATCTGTCAAATGATGGATGAAGAAACAGTGACATTAGCAGAACAAGCATTTAATGTGTTCTATGGGAGATGGCTATCTAGGTTCTGTATATAGATTTTTTAGCAAAGAAAAGTTATCTAATGTCAATCTGTTAATCATAGTATTTCCTAACCATTTTTCATGTTAATTATAGGTAATATTCACATCTATTTGCACAGATGTTTAAATTTGATATAGCAGTTGTTGGGGAGCCAGTGAAGGGACTTATAGGAGCTATTGAGTTTGCAGTGAGTGGAGAGGAAGATAATCTGTAGCGCAGTTTACTAACATCTGTGTCACTTGAATAGGTGATTTTGTTCGATTGTTCTATGGTTTGCCTCCCTGTCAGTTGGCACAGTCAGCTCTTAACCATTAATTTTATAGTGCTGCTTTGAAAATGGATCTTTCTTAAACAAATAATTTTTTTAAAAAAATTACAGAAAGTCTGGCGGACTCAAATAGTGATGAATCAGACTCAGATCTGTCGGATGTTCCAGAGCTGGATTCTGAAATTGAACAAGAGACACAGCTCACTTACCGTCGGCAGGTGATTTTTATTATCACATGATTTTTCCCCGAAAAAGTCTAGTTTCTTCTTCATCTTGCTCCCTGTTGCTTACTCATGTATTATCTTTTATGGTTTTTAATTTTCCAAGAACTATGTGGCCACTTGTTTTCCCTCTTTAGAAGTAAAAGTACACTTTTGTGACATGTTCTGATAGTAAATGCTTGATGTATTTAAGTGTGCCTGTATTATATTTGCCTATAGCTTTTTGTCACAATACACTCCTACTTATTCCCTTTAAAATACTCTCTTAAGAAGTACAAAATTATCATGGAACACTTAAGTATGTATTTGTCAGTTGACACACAGAAAATGTAAATTAGTTCTTCCCAAGGAAGTAAATTTTATAAAGTACCTTCCTGTTTAAGACAGTCGTTAAAACTCCAGTAGTAACCACAATGTCTGAAAGTTACATTAGGGTCTGTGAAAACCTTTGTTAATACATATTCTAAAAATATTTTTCTACATTATTTAAAGGTTTATAAAGAAGATCTACCTCAGCTTAAAGAACAGTACAAAGAGAAACAAAAAAGTGGTACTTCTAAAAGAAGAGAGCGGGCTCCAGGAAGTAGTATTCGATTACACTTTGTTCATGGGTATAAAACAACTGCTTTTCATTTATGTTTGAATTTTGGCTTACCTTTATGAGTTGTTTAACTTTGAACAAGTCCAGTAACCTCTCACTCCTGTTTCCCCATCTGTAAATGGAAATAACAGTACCTACTTCATAGTGTTCTGATGGGGAGTAAATAAGTAAATAGTTGTGGAGACTTAGAATGTTTTCTGGTACATAATAAGCACTATGTAAGTGTTTATTAAATAAAAAATTGATTATCTTATGAAAGTTTTATATTTATAGAAATGGATCTCTTGTCTTTAAACAAATGAATAGTAAAATATATAAGAGATTATCATCACCCCTATATATGTCTAATTTGGAATGATATTGTGGATTCATTTGGCCTGCGCATTTTAGCCTTCATATTTTAATTTCAATATAATACAGTTTCTGGATTGTCCTAGAACATTTGGCACAGGTGTCACATGTCATCCTGGAACTACCGATTCTCCAGTCCAACTATTTTTTTCTCCTTACCCAGTAATCATTTTCTTACCTGACTGATAGTGCTTTCAAGAATTTCAAAAAGGATTTATTCAGCAAAAGTATCTTTTCTCCTATGTTAATAGGCAGTATTGCCATGCAGTTCTTTTTATGAATCGGTTTTCTTTGAAGTGCAAAGAAAGGTTGCTATAAATGAAATTCTAGTAACCGTTTTAAGAAGATTTGGCTACTTTTTTCTGGATGATTATAATATTTTAAAATTGTTGTTTAAAGTAATTTTTGGAGTATATATTATATTCTTATAGTTCAGCAATGTGTACAGAAGGATCCACTTCAAAACTCTTCTTCCCACCTCTGCCCTCCAGCCATCATTCCCCTGCACCAAGGAGAATCACTGTTACTTAGTTCTAGAAATATTTATGCCTGTACAGACAAATACAAATATATATTCTTTTCTATACCCTTTCATTTATAAAAAGTACCTATTTTTGTTTTATATTATACAAACATAGTACTGTACTTATATGCAAATAGTAGTGTACTATATAGTACATTTATCTGCACCTTGATTTTTTTTAAATTCTCATCCAAGGATATTTTTTCCATTGATTTTTAGAAAGAGTAGAAGAGAGGGAGGGAGAGAAAAAAAAAATCCACGTGAGAGAGAGACATTGATTCGTTGCCTCTGCACAAGCCCCGACAGTCTAACCACTGATCCAAACCTGCCAGGGCTGTACCTTGATTTTTTTTCATTCAGTATTATAACTTGGATTTAGCTATTTATAATTAGAGAAATTCATAAAAGTTTATGTGATCTGATATTTTGTGTTTTAACGACTTAGTGTCTTGTAAAATTAGAAATTGGATGACCCAAAAGGTACCTACTTCTCCATAGAGTCCATATGTCTCAGATAAAAGGCCAAAGTTCATATTATATGACGTTTTCTATATTTAGTTACAGAGGTTATGACTGTCGAAGTAATCTGTTTTATACTCAAATTGGTGAAATTGTGTACCATGTGGCAGCAGTGGGTGTCATTTATAATCGACAGCAGAACACACAACGCTTTTACCTGGGTCATGATGATGATATTCTCTGCCTGGCTATTCATCCTTTGAAAGACTATGTGGCAACAGGCCAGGTAGGTCCTTTGAAAAACTGTTGTAACAGGCTAGATAGGTTAGACCTTTGTTGGCTTTAAAGTTGGATAAATCCATTTTTTAAAACAATGTCTTTTATATTCTAGGAAGTGAAGAGTTAAGGAATTCTTTAGAATGGGTTTTTATTTTCATATTACAAATAAAATGTACCCCAAATTTTTCCTATAATTTCCTTCTCTTTTTATTCAAGACCTGCACTTTCTGAAGGCCCTGTTCCAGTATCATCTCTTTCATGATTTCCTTTCCAACATTTTCATCCTTATTAAGCATATATTACTAGATGTTCTTATTTAACTGAAAATATCTTGTTTTCCCAATGAGTGTGCAAAATTTACCTTAATGTTTTAGTGCTGATTATATCTCACATAGGAACACTGCCAATAATAGGTGCTCGGTAAGGATTATCTTTATTTATGAAGTATAATATAAGACTTAGGAGTCACATAGTTCTAGGATATTGCTAGAAACATTGAGCGTAGCCTCATTAGCTTTTCAACAAATGTAAGAAAAACAGTCACATATACAGTCTAATTTATGTTTTTTATTTGATAAATGTCAATAGCATATATGAAAAAGGCTATAAAATCTGTTTTATTTCCTTTTAAAAGATATGAAAATAAATTATTTAATTGTATAAAATGACTTTTATAATTCTATTTTAGGTGGGTAGGGATCCCTCAATTCACATATGGGATACAGAGACCATTAAACCATTGTCTATATTAAAGGGCTACCACCAATATGGTGTCTGTGCTGTTGATTTCTCAGGTAAGGCTGTTTTCTATCTCAGTAAGAATGATCAAAGTGCAGAGGCAATACATAGCATTTTAGTCTAAATCAGTGTTGCCTAGACTTGTCAAATGTGCATATATTTTCTTAACCAATCAGGACGATGTAAGTGTGGGTTGTCTGGCTGTTTTATAATATAATTCAGTGAGTTATTTTTGATACCCATTTACATAAATATGTTTCCATTAAAATAAAAATGTCTACATAACATCTAAAATCATCTCAATCACTACTTATAGTATATAGCTTCCACTTTTGGCAAACATTTCAGTGTCTTATTGCCACAGAGTAAACTCTGAAAATGTTTAGGGTGAAACTAAGAAAGAAAGAGGTGAAACCTGAATTATTTATTTTATAACAGTTCTATGAAGTGATAAATTCGAAGCTGTCTTATCTAAATAATTTCAGATCATGTTAGCTCTTTGCTGTACATGTAAAAGTTTAACAATTACAGATCAAAATACAAAAACAGATCTACAGTGAAAGCTAGGGCACGGGTCAGGAAGTGGGGATACCATTAATAGAGAATTTTATATTAAGAAACAGTAAATTTGTGCTTTCTGCTGCTCTGACTGAAGTGATACTGAATTATTCATAGTAGAGACTTTTGGGGGAAATGTACAAACACATTCAGGGATCTTCTAAACATCAAGAAACAAGAGAATGAATGGCAGACTAGGGGAGTTAACAAGAAAAATACCACTGGTAGTAATAATGAACTGATTGGGGTTTTCAAAAAGCATGGCAGAGCCCTGGCCAGTGTGGCTCATTTGGTTGGGTATAGTCCTGTGCACCTAAAGGTTGCCAGTTGGATTCCCAGTCAGGGCACATGCCTGGGTTGTGGGCTCAATCCCCAGTAGGAGGCATGCAGGAGACAGCTCATTGATGTTTCTCTCTCTCTCCCTCTCCCTTCCTCGCTCTCTAAAATTCAATAAAAATATATTTTTTAAAAGCATGGCAGAGTGGCAAACATTTTATTGTAGTTTGAGCCTTTACAACTCATAAACACATGCACACCTGTCAGCATGACTAACGTACCTCAGTTGTTTGTCTAACACGTTCATTAATTGTTGCTTGATGATAGTAACAAAACAATTGGCCTTTACTAAAAATGGTCTTATTAATGGCAAAATGTGGTTGTAACCTACATCTTTTCATTTGATTAATCTTCATCATCACTATGGTTTTTATATTACAATAGAGTTCTTATGGTGAAGTAAATTGAAGTAAATGTTTCCCTCCTTTCTTCTTTCTTAGTTTTTCCTTCTCTTTCTTTAAATCTCGTTTTCCACTTTTCTGATCTTCCTCCTTTCCCCAGTCACAGCCTGGTGGATAAGATATTGAGAAACAGTTCTCCTTCCCTTATAAATTCTGGTTCTTTTTATAGCTATATGTATACCTAGCATTTAATATTATTTTATACAGTTTAAATATGATGCTGTGGTTTTGTATGTACTGAATGGTTTTTATCTTCTGAATGTTAATGGTCAGTATGTCTCTCTGATTAATTTTCATAGCTGATGGGAAACGTTTGGCTTCAGTTGGAATAGATGACAGCCACACTATTGTGCTGTGGGACTGGAAGAAGGGAGAGAAACTTTCAGTAGCAAGGTAGGGAAAAAAGTTGATAACACATTGCAAAATATTGAAATTACTTTGGACTTAAAATTTTAAAAAATTGAAACAGTTTTGAAATCAAGCAAACATGTAAGCTTTTTCTATCATTGCCATCTTTTTCACCATCGAATAAGTAATGTAATCATGGTAAAAAGACCAATGATTTTGGGATTCACTTGTAGATTTAACCCTTGAGAACCCACTTTTTAATGTAACTGTAATATGACATTGGAAATAGCTACTATCTAAAATTTTCATTTATAGGCAGAGTGAATTCTACTGTATGATAAGCTATTATATAGCTATTGGAAGCATGATAAAATGCTCTTATTATATATTTGAGTGAATGAAGATATTTACATATACACATATCACAAAGAAGCTATAGATTTTTAAGTTTTTTCTGTTATACTCTTCATATTCTAAATTTTCTACAGTGAGCATGTGTTATTTTAATAATAAAAAATATTAACAATTTCTTTGAAGTAGGAAAGACTATCTTTTTTAAACTTCCTATTCCTCAAAGTGAGACATTAAAGCATTTAAAAATACTTTTTTCAAAGTACATAGACAATGCCCAAATAAAAGAGTTTAAGAGGAACTTTGTATTTGGAAACGCTGTATTAAACTCTAGCAATATACTTTTTAAAAATTATCTTTAACTCATTCATGCCACAAATAGCATTTCCTATATGTAGTACTATAGTAGGTATCATGCAAAATAAGTTCCATTTTTAACTGTTCCTATCTTTTAAGATTCTATTGAGAAGAGTTAATAGTAAATTAAAATAATGGTAAAATAACAAATGTACAAATGCATGATAACACACCCCAAACCTGAGAGACATGTGGCCAACCATTCAATAATAGGGCAATCAAGATGGGGTATGGATTGGGCAGAAGATTATTACAGGAGAGATTTAGCTTAAGAATTAAAACATTTTGGTATTTATTTCAGAGGAAGTAAAGATAAGATTTTTGTTGTAAAGATGAACCCCTATGTGCCTGATAAATTAATTACAGCTGGGATGAAACACATGAAATTTTGGCGTAGAGCAGGTAAGGAAGTGCTGCTTTTTATTTCTTTGAAATTTAAGAAGTTACTGCTTTTCAAAGTGATTTAGCTAAGTGCAGTGTGATATTGTAGACAGGATCCTGGAACAGAAAAGAGACCTTAGAAAAACAGGTGAAATATGAAGGAAGTCTGGAGTTCATTAATAGTAATATAGCATACGTGTTGTTTTCTTAGTTTTGATATATAATCTGTTCGAATGTAAAGGTTAACATTAGGGGAAACTAGTAAGGGGTACTGTGTATGAGATCACTGTGTTATCATTGCATCTTTTATGAAAACCTAAAACTATTGAAAATAAAAAGTTAATTTTTTAAAAAGTGATTCACAGTTGCCTTGGTACATTTTAAACAAATACAAGATTTATTTTATCATCATTTATTGGCTGCAGTGATGTAGTATTCATATTTGCAAAAGGATTTAACTTATGAAATTAACCAAGTGATGTCCAGACTCCCTTTTTTCTGTTAAAGACATTTTCTAAAAATTCTTTATATGCTATAAAATGATATAGAAATGGAATGTTTTATTACTTTAGTTATTTATAACTGGAAATTAATAACTGTGGTAGAAGTTCATATTTTAAAATGAAAATGTCTGTGTTCCACATAGATTAGTATACTTATAAATTCCAGCAATTTGACATCAAAGTCTCAGTACTCTTAAACCTTTCAGATGAAATATGTAAAGATAGGAAGAAGTGAAACATATATTAGAAAAGAATAGGCTTTCTGAAGACATTTCCCAAGTTCAAGTAACTTTCAAATTGTAAACCACATAGCACACAAGTCAGTTTTCAGTCTTGGATTTAATACTTTATCACAAACTCCTCTGATCATAGTGTATACACATTTACAAAGTAAAAAGTAGTATTTTCACATTTGTAATTTTCATTCCTGTACATTTAAACAAAACTTTAATTTGAGTACCTTAGTCAGTTGGAATTGCAATTACCAAGCAAGTAATGCTTATTATTTCTGTCTTGGGAAAAAAAAACTAACTTTTTTTTGAAATAAGAGACTTAAGGTAAGTAAATAGCCTTAAAATGAAAAGATTTACAATTGAAAAACTTCTTTCCTTAAGTTTGAGAAGACATAGTAGATCTGAAACTGACCCATAAAAGGATAAATGATGGTAAGGCTTTGCTGTGCATTTCAACTTTCCTCCTTTGGAGATTCTGATCCACAGACTTTACTAGCCAAGTGAGAAATAATCACTTTATTAATCTAATTTTTCTTCTTATCCACATACTAAAACAGCTCCAAAGAGTTGTTTACCTTTTCAGTTGGAAAAGGTTCTCCTTTCTCTTTGGAGAAGTCAGTCTGGTTTTGTTCTCCTTCATCATTCCACTGATTGCCCTTCCAGGTTCACTGACAACTCTGGCTGCCATGTTAAGAAAAGACAATCTTCTGAATACATTTGGAATATCACCACTTTTCATCACCTTCATGCTACCACTCTGGTCTCTGCTGCCTTTATCGTTTGCTCACATGATTGAAAATCACCTTCTCTCTTCATCCTTGCCACTCTTCAGTTTACTCTCAATCCAGAAATCAGAATGAACCTGTTAATAAATGACATGCTAGATCCTGTCATTCCACACCCCAGTGTTTTTCATCTCAGGTAGAGTAAAAGTTGAGTCTTTACAATGGCCTGTAATGCTGCCTTGGACTTCTCTGACCCCATCTGCCATTACGGCCTTCCTTACTGTCTTTGCTACTCTATGCTGGCCTCCCTAGTTGTTCCATGAAGATTCTTATCACATCCTGTGTTGGGGCCTTTGCACTTACTGTTCCCTCAGCCTCTAGCACTCTTCTTGAATGACTTGCTCTTGCAACCTCCTTCAGGTCTTCATTCAGATACCACCTCATGGTGAGGCCTTTCTTGATCACCTTACTTAAAATGGACCCCTCCCATTCCCTAGCACCCATCAGCATCTGACATATGTACATTGTACTTCTTTCATATTCATGGACTGTCTCTCACTAGGAAGTTCCATGAAAGAAGGGAAATTTGTTACCTGTTTTGTTCATAGCTCTGCCCCTCACACTTTGAATAGTGCCTGGCATATAGAGTTCATGAATAAATAATGAGTTCAACTAGGAAAACAGGAAAAAGATATCAGTGGGCAATGAATGGTCAATAAGATAGGAAAAGATAAATCTCATTAATCAGAGAAATGCAAAATAAAATCACAATAAAATTCAGTTGGTATTTCAAACCCCTCAGTCTGACAATACCAAGTGTTCCTGAAAGGTGGAAAGGAACTCCTTTCATTATTAACGGGGGGAGTGGAAATTGATGTGTCAGCTTTGGAGAACAATTTGGCAACACATAATACCTCTCATCTATACAATGTTCCTTTTGCATATGCCCAAAGCCATTCCTAGGCACTCCTAGAGAATCTCTTACACTTGTATAGAAGAGGCATTGTTTTCAATAGCAAAAGCAACTTAAGTGCCTCTTAATAGAAAAATGGACACAGACTGTGTTATATTGATGTAATGGAATGGTATATAATTATGAAAATGAGTTTTCTAGAGGTGCAAATCAACACATATAAAACTCCACAAATCATTAGTGGAGAAAAGCAGGTTGCAAAAGAATACATACAAAATGGTATTTACAGAAAATTTTAAAACAGGAAAAATAGCCCGGCCGGGCGTGGCTCAGCAGTTGAGCGTCGACCTAGGATCCAGGCGATTGGGGTTCGATTCCCGGTCAGGGCACATGCCTGGGTTGCGGGCTCGATCCCCAGTTGGGGGCGTGCGGGAGGCAGCCGATCAATGACTCTCTCATCATTGATGTTTCTCTCTCTCTCCCTCTCCTTTCCTCTCTCTGAAATCAATAAAGATATATTTAAAAAAAAACAAAACAAAAAAACCCAGGAAAAATAATATGACATATTGCCTAAGGATTCATAAGTAGCAAGGAAAATACATATCAAGGAATGCATGAGAATAGTCCACAGCTTCAGAATAGCAGGGATGAAGATGGGAGATGGGACTGGCATCACATATCGGTGGTTTGATATGTAGGTGTACTTTGTATTTTTTTTTAATACCTTTTTGTATTCTTAAATGTGTCATAATAAAAATTTTGAAAAACTAAAGTGCTTAGGACTGCTTAAAACTGTTTTTAAAAGTATATACTTTTGTTTATTCAAAAGGCTATGGCCTGCCCTGACCAGGTGGCTCAGTTGGTTGGACCGTCATCCTATACACCAAAGGTTATGGGTTCAGTTTCCAGTCAGGGCACATACCTAGGTTGTGGGTTTGATCCCTGGTCAAGGCATGCACAGGAGGCAACTGATCAATGTTTTCATCACATCAATATTTCTCTCTCTAAAAATCAATAAACATATCCTCAGGTGAGGATTTAAAAAAAAAGGCTATGGCCTGAAAGCAGCCCTAAGCGTGTCTGCCTCAACCAGGCAAGGAGTTGCCCAAGTCACTCACTGAGAAACCGTATTTTTCTTTTTAACTCTTTTTACTGTTACATGTCTTTCTATTTAAACAAAAGCAGTAGAAAAGAAACACTACTGCTTTATAATTTTATATGTTTTGAAAGTAGTACCTTCATAATATTTTTTATGAACCAGGGGGAGGATTGATTGGAAGAAAAGGCTACATAGGCACACTGGGGAAAAATGAAACCATGATGTGTGCGGTGTATGGATGGACTGAAGAGATGGCTTTTTCTGGAACGTCCACAGGAGATGTGTGTATCTGGAGAGACATCTTCCTTGTAAAAACAGTTAAAGCACATGATGGGCCAGTGTTCAGTATGCATGCCTTGGAAAAAGTAAGTAACCTAAAGACATTTTAAGTTAAACAGAATTTGATCATGCAGAGTAGAGCATTTTCACAAGTAAATGAACATTGGCATTCAGCTTAGCTGAGCCACTCAGTAATAATCTGTGAGCTAGTCTTCCTGACATTCTTTTGTTCCTCTTTCAAATGCCTGAACCCATATAGGTATGCTGTTTAAAAAAGAAGTTTAACTTAATTTGTATTAATCCCTTACTATGTGTCAAAAATTGTTTAAGTGTGTTATATATTGTCACCATGTCCTGTGAGGTAGCTACTGGTATTATCCTTTCTTTTTAAAGGGTGGGATTACAAAGCCTCCAGGAGAATATGTGTAACTTGCTGAAAGTAGTAGAGCTACCTTATGGTTCCAAGTTACAAACTGTGCTTTTAAAGTCCTATCCTAAAAATAGCATGTTTAGTATCACTGTAAATACTTTTGCAGATTCCATATTGATGTTTAAAAATATGCAGTGGATTCTTATATTAATTTCTGTTAATTACAAACAGTAACTTTTGCCTATAAATGTTCTTTTCTCTAGAATTTTTCAATACAAAGAAGCCTGTTATTTTGAAATAGTTAGATTTTTATTAACTTGAAACTTCTACTTTTATAGGGATTTGTTACTGGAGGAAAAGATGGTATAGTAGCTCTTTGGGATGACTCCTTTGAAAGATGTCTCAAAACTTATGCTATAAAAAGAGCTGCTTTGGCCCCAGGATCTAAAGGTGATTCGAGATTTAATTTACTTTGTAGGAAAAAAGATTAATGGCTCATTAACACACGTGGCCACTGAGGTGGAGCACATGGAATATTTTTTTTTCTCTTCGCTAGACAGGCATCCGAGTTAAATGGGAGAACCACTTAACTGAATGCCAGAATCACTGCTGTCCTTTCAAATCTATTTTCTGTGATACACGTGGTAAAATATTAACCAAGAACAAGATTATTAATGTTAATTTTTAACATTTTTAATTGTCCAAAGAAAATTGCCACTTGAACATCACATTTACCACCAATCAGGAGTTTGTTTTCAAACTCGGTATTTTGTTTCACAATGAAATCTCCTGCTGTCCTGTTCAGTCCTGCCTGGGATATGAATTTTCCCTTTGTCCAGTGTAGCCCTGCTGTATGCGTTCCCCATCCTTTAGTCACTTAGCTGCCTCACTTACCAGATCAACCGTTGTGTTATCACAGTTTTTGTATTCAAGGAACCCTTCTTTTGCATAATAATGGCCCCAAAGCACTAGAGTAGTGATGCTGGCAGTTCAGGTATGCTAAAGAGAAGCCGTAAAGTGCTTCCTTTAAGTGAAAAGGCAAAAATTACTAACTAATAAGGCATTTTAAGAAAAGTGAGTACAGTACAACAGGTATTTTGAGAGAGAGAGACCACATTTGCATAACTTTTATTACAGTATATTATAATTGTTCTTTTATTATTAGCTATTGTTGCTATTCTCTTACTGTGACTAATTTATAAATTAAACTTCATCATAAGTATGTATAGGAAAAAAAACATAGTACATATAGGGTTCAGTACTATCCGCAATTTCAGACATGCACTGGGGTCTTGGAACATATCCCCTATGGGAGGGACGCCAGGGCTACTGTACTGTTACCTGGAATTTGCCCTTTCCCTTCTTGTCCCTTCCAGTTACCTGACCATTATTCATTTTTCAAATCTCAAACATTGTTTCTTCTAGAATAATACCTTTCCCTCCCATTCTCCTTCCAATAAAAGGTTTAATTCACTTATTGTACACTCCTTTCTCAGTGTGCTCCTCATACAGGCAGGGTCTGTTTTTCTCATCATATGCTCTGTGAGGGCAGGAGCTGGCTCTATCATGTTCACCAGTATGTTTCTGAAGCCTGCCTAGGACACAGTAGACACAAGTGAATTAATCTTAAATTCGAGTTGAATTAAAATTACCAGAATATTGTTCATTCTCTTACAGGGTCAGGAGGTGGATAGGGGGGTACAGATATGAAAGGAAAAGAAACAGTTATCAGGATGGTAGGAGGGGATCTGGGATTATATAGACTCTTACAGTTGTAGTATATCAGTGATATGTTTGAGATTAGTAAATTGGGGAAAATGCAGTGCATTTATTAGAATACTTAAAATATAGGAAAAAGCAACCTTATAATGTGATTTTCATTGTCAAAATAGCATCATTGGCAATATATATCCTTGTACTATCGTAACTTTGTACCTAGAAGAACATCTCCATTTAACATTTCAGGTCTTCTCTTGGAAGATAACCCCTCTGTACGTGCCATTTCATTAGGACATGGTCATATTTTAGTTGGCACAAAGAATGGTGAAATACTAGAAGTGGATAAAAGTGGCCCAATAACACTTCTGGTCCAGGTAATTGCAAATGTTAATATGCTTCTTTTTCCTTTGTATACAATTGATTCAATACATAAGAGCCAAAGTTGATGGTGGTAAAAATGATGTACTTTCCTTTAGAAACTTGAGTGTTTGGTGTGGAGGAGGGAGCAGTAGTTTCAAGTCTTATTGGGTTGACACTGAGGCCCCAGTATTCTCCGGCACTGCAGCCAGGGTAGGGCTACATTTCAGAATGAGGGTAGGCACAGGAAGGGAGATCCCACTTCTCAGCAGCACTCGCCAAGACTTTAGTATCAGTAGCAGGTATCAGGGGCAGGATGAGAAATGCTAACCTCTACCCCTTCTGGGAAGATAGCCCTCTAACTAAACTGAGGGGTTGGAGGGGGAGTGTTCTTGGTTTCATCAGTCCGTTGTGGAGTTTCCACATCAATGAGTTAAGAGGGAGAAGAGGAGTGGGTCTCAGTTCAAATACTGAAGACTCTCGCTGTTCTTAATGAATTTAGATTTTCTTGAGTAAATATTTCTTTAGTTGTTGTTTCTCCTTGGAACCATTTCCAGAGATTTTAAATCTCGGTTTTTAAAAATTATTTTCACCACATTTACTGGTCAGGAGGTCTGTGGAACTCCTTGCTGTGTCATGCAGGATGTTCCCCTTACGTGGCATTTATTAACGTTCCAGGGCAGCCAGTTTCTAGTCTCTCCACCCAGTGACTATTTTAGGATTTTAAGTTAATTTCAATAGTAGCTTGATTATATTGTAATTGTGGAGATAAAGTTGTTACAAAGGTATTTTATGGTGTATTCCAAAGATTAAAAGTTTTAGGAGACTTATTATTCATTATTTTATCATCATATATTATCAAAAGTTTTATCTAGTTTTCTTCTAAATACACATAGCTTTAGGTTAAATTGATCTTAACTATGTTTTCTTTATAGGGACACATGGAAGGAGAAGTGTGGGGTTTGGCTACACATCCTTATCTGCCCATCTGTGCTACTGTAAGCGATGATAAAACCTTAAGAATATGGGATCTCTCTCCTAGCCATTGCATGTTGGCTGTCCGGAAACTGAAAAAGGGTAAGAGGCTCTCAGACTTGAACATAGATTAAGTTGTCACCATTTTATAACCCTCACAAATATAAGAAAGCAATGGTCAGAATATAAAAAGACTAAATATTTATTCTGTATCCACTTGTTCATGATGCTGTATAAACAAAATTAATTATACCCAGACTTTACTTTATGGGACCTCCTCTGATCATCCCTATTTTGAGCCAGTTTTCAGCTGGCTCATGTTGGAAGAAAGAATATAGGAAGGAAACAGAGGCTAAGTTTTCTACCCTTTATGACTATGGATTATGTGTAAGTCAGAATTAAAAACTAAGAAAGAAGACCTTAACTTAAAAAGGGGTAGCAGAGTTGATGGAAAGATATTTTAGGATGAAATAGAACTGAGCACATTTGTAGGAGGCAAATGAGGCAAGCCTATCTGAATAGAGAGGCAGAGGGTGCAGTTGTTGGAGTAAGGCTGTTTCTGTCATCCTAGGGCAGGTGAGAATATACAAATAGCTTCAGATTTCTTAGTGAAGTGGTAGGGATTGTTATTTTGTAGCATAAGGATATTGTAGGAGGAGCTTTGGTTGAAAAAGTTGGGAATTGTGACTGTCAGAAATGTGATAGGATCAGCAGATGGACAGGATTGTCTAGCTGTACTGAGAGCTGAGCTGAAGTTATGTAACATGAGTTTGTAGTTCAATCATTTAATTTTACTTCCTCCGACTAACTTAAAAGTTACAGAGTCTATCCTCTTTTTCTAGGGTTACTGTTAAATATTTAACATGTATACTTATCTAAAAATCTGAAGCTAATCAGAATTTTTAGATCACTTGAACGCCTGTCACTGTGCTTCCCCCCCTTTTTTTGTAAAGCTATTGATGTGTAGCCTTTTCATTCTCTGGTGTTTTGTTTGTTGGTGAAAATTAGAATCACCAAATATTTCAGTGGTTCTGTAATTGAACTGTCAGTGTAAAAGGTTAAAAAGGATTCCAAAACCACAGTCACACCTCTCTGTACACAGAAAACCACATTACCAAATATTATTTTCTTCACAGGGCCGTAGGAAGTCCTGACCCATCAAATTTGAAACATACTTGGTTTTCATACCCATCACATTTCCTTTTTCTTTTTCTTTTTTTAAGTGAAGTGTAATTGACATATAGCATTATATTAGTTTCGGGTTTACAATGATTTGATATTTGTATATAATGTAAAATGATCACCACAATAAATGTAGTTAGCATCCATCACCATACAGAGTTACAAAAAAATTTTTTATTGTGCTGAGAAGTTGTAAGGTCTGCTCTCTCAGCAGTTTTAAAATATGGAATACAATATTCTTAACTATAATCACCATGCTGTGCGTTATACCCCCATGGCTTATTTCATAACTGGAAGTTTGTACGTTTTGACTTCCTTCACCTGTTTTGCCCACCCCCGAAAGCCCTCATTCAGACAGCTATCAGTCTGTTCTCTGTATCTGTGAGCTTTGGGTTTTTTGTTTGTGTTTGTTTTAGATTACACATGTAAGGGAGATCATGTATTCGGCTTTCTCTGTCTCACTTACTTTAGTTAGCACAGTGCCCTCAAGGTTCGTCTGCGTTGTTGTAAATGGCAAGATTTCACACTTTTTTATGGCTATTTAAATAATACCTGTGTGTGTGTGTGTGTGTGTGTGTGTGTGTGTGAGAGAGAGAGAGAGAGAGAGAGAGAGAGAGAGAGAGAGATTTTCTTCGTCCAGTCATCCATCAGTGGGCCCTTAGGTTGTTTTCATGTCTTGGCTGTTGCAAATAATGCTGCAGTGAATTGGAGAGTACATATATCTTTTTGAGTTAGTGTTTCACTTTCTTCAAGTAAGTACTCAGAAGTGGAATTGCTGGATCATATGGTAGTTTTATTTTTTATTTTTGAGGATCTCTGGGGTTTTTTAATCCTCTTCGGTTGGACATTATTGTCTTACGGAGTCAGAATTTACTTATGTTATCTATGCTTATACTTTTCTTTGTTCACCTTTTCTTCTTATATGTCAGACTTTTTTCTTGTATCATTTTATTTCTTCCTAAAATACAGTCTTAGCGTTTCTTTAATTAAGATTTGTTGGAAATTCCCTCAGCTTCCTTTGTCCAAATCAGTGGCATACCAAGATCAGACGGGTGGGAGTGGTCTATTCTGGCAGCTGAAGTATTTTGCCACTGACATCACAATTCTTAAAAAGCAAACTGTTTTTATTCGGTTTTATTATTGTTGTTTTAAATTTTCAGTAGGCAGTATATTGTTACTCAGGGTGAAGTATTGCCACTGCCCTGCCCTTAGTATGCTGCTAGTCTGAACATGCTTTGAATTTTGACTTCCATTCTTAAATGCTAATTTAACTGCTTCTGGAGTTCTTAGTTGAGAGTTATTATTCCTCTGGTTTCCACTGTCCTCTTTTATTTTGTCCTACAGTTCTGTAGCTTAATAAAATCATGCATGTATGTGTTTTATTTTAATATATTCTGTTTAGGATTTGGTGTGCTTCCTAAATCTGTGGATTTATTATGTCTTAGATAAGTCCTGAAAAATTGTCTGCCTGAATTACTGGCTCTTTCTAGGACTAGATATTTATATTAGATTGCAGAGAAGAGTCATTATTCTGTATTTTTGTTTTTGAATATTATTCTATAATCACTTTTTAAAAATTCCTGTCACCATTGATTCAAGAGGAAATCAGGTGGATTTTTATAACTGCAAAGGGATATGTATGGTTTTATACTGGTTGAATTAATTATAACCATCACTGAAGTTATAATTGTTTAAATATGATAAAACACAGTTAATCTCTTTCAAACATTCAGTAAGCAAATACAATTTTCTTCAAGAAATGAATATATAAGAGGTTATAGTCTTGAGGCTTAACATTCTATTAAATAAGTCATTATAGTTAATGTGGACTATCTTATGAGAATTTTGCCAAGCAAATCAATTTTATAGTAACTAGTTATAGAATAACCAGAAGTATGAATATTCAGCATGAATAATGTCCATATTCTTGATTTCTGTAAATACTTTCTAAATATTTGCCAGCCTTTTATACTTATATGTATAATGATGTATTGGAAAGTTCCTGTTAAAACTTTGTATCCCTTGGCTTCAGCTGTTAATTATAATTAAACCTGAATTTTTAATAGACTTTTTATTTTTTTAATTCTACACTATTATTTTATGTCTTGGATCCTTTTATATTTTCTTTTTGTCTCTGTGTAGCATTCTAGAAAATTTCTTAAGGTCTTTATTCTAGGTCTTAAATTTTTTTTTATAGCAGTTGTTTTATACCTGCTGTTGGACCTACCCATTAGGTATTTAATTTTTATAATTCTCATTTTTTGGGCTTCTTTGTGTTTTCATATTTGCCTTAGACTTTTTATAACATGCTATTCCTTGCTTACTTTTTATATTTCCTCCTTTATGTCTTTAATCTTAACTAATCAGGTAAAAATATAAAATCCAGTAATTCTACAGACTAGCGAATCTGACCATGCTATGTATTTCTTTTTTCTGTTTTGAGGTTATTTTCCTGCTGACTCCCCTCTGGTGGTCCATTTTCTTGTGTGCTTGAAATTTTGGATTGTAAATTCATGTTTGGTTGGGCTTTCTTTACCTGTGGGAATCCTCTGAGGTCTGAATCGAAGGTGTGTTCTTCCAGAGAAATTTTGTATTTTCTTCTGCCAGGTGCCTGGAGTGCTACCATCCAGAACTACTAACAATTCATTTCTTTAACTGGGATTGTTTAGATCATGTAAATAGTATAACTTCAAATCTAAGATCTGCATAAGCCCCACCTTTGTGAATTCTCAAATATGATTTTCAACTCCTCTAGAACCCAGGCCAAGATAGACAAGTCTAATTCCTGATGTCTTTCTTTACTGCCAGGCATATTTTTTTTAAAAGTCTATTCTTCCCTTAAGATATGATTGTATTTCTGGAGCAAAATGACAATGCAGGTATTTGGAGAGTATTTTTTGACAAAAAATTACATGTAATTAAATAATTGTATTTTCTTTCTTTTTTTTTTTTTAATATATCTTTATTGATTTCAGAGAGAGGAAAGCAGAGGGAGAGAGAGAGAGAGAGAGAAACATCAGTGATGAGAGAGCCATTGATCGAGCCCACAACCTGGGCACGTGCCCTGACCGGGAATAGAACCCCAATCGCCTGGATCCTAGGTGGACGCTCAACCACTGAGCCACGCCCAGCCGGGCTGTATTTTATTTCTTAAGGTATTTACAAATCGAAAGAAAAGTAGTGAAAATAAAAATCAGTGAAACTAAATAGTATATTTAAATACAAAATTTGTAAACATAAGTAATCAAGTTAAAAGATTCAATTATAAAAATATAATTATACATTATTTTAACTATTACTAAATTCAAAAACAAATACTACATAAGAAAGTTTCAGCATGAAACATTGAAAATGAAATAATCTTTTTAAAGCAGTCTTAAAAAACCAAGCTTATTAATGACATTACTGCATTGCAAAAGTAACTAAATATGTGCAAAATTTTCCACATATTCCAAAGCCCTTGCTGACTATACTATACACTAGTCTGAATGAGGTGAAAAGACAAATATGATCCAGTTTTAAATTTCCTCTTTCCTCTTCATATAATACTATCTCTTGTTTGATAGCTTTGAGGACATCTTTTTTAATAACTTTTTTTTTTGGTAGGAACTATATAGTCCTTTTATTGATAACAAGCTATGTTTATTTCAAAGAAAGCATTTCTAGTCCTCTTTGTCTTTAGATTTGTGATTTATAGATGGAAGTTCTACTTCATTATTATTATGTCTAATATGGATTGAACTGTGTACTCCCAAAAGTTATGTGGAAGTCCTAACCCCCCAGTACCTGTGATTGTGACCTTATTTAGAAATAGAGTCTTTGCACATATAACCAGTTAAGATTAGGTAATACTGGATTGGATTAGGATGGGCTCTAAATCCAGTGACTGGTGTCAGGACTATATGAAGACATGGGGACACAGACACATTGGGAGAATGCAATGTGATGACAGGCAGAAATTGAGGTGTGAAGCATCTATAAGCCAAGGGGCACCAATGATTGCTGGCAACTGCCAGAAGCTAGGAAGACGCAAGAAAAGAATCTTTCCTAGAGCTTTCAGAGGGGCAAGGCCATGCCAACACCTTGATTTTGGTTTTCTAGCCTCCAGAATTGTGAGAGAATAGACTTCGGTTGCTTTAAGCCACCCAGTTTGTGGTAGTTTTGTGTGGCAACCCTAGGAAACCAATAGTGTTCACATTCCACTTTACAAAAAGTCTTTGAACTGGAGTAAGAATTATTAGTTGAAGCTTTGCATAGTTTTCTCTATAAAACTTGAGAGAAGTAAGAAAACGAAGCACACTTTATATAACCCATGTTGAATTTAAAAATTTAATGCAGTGCATAACTCCAGATATCTCAAGATGCTAAAGATTCGGGTATCAGAATATTTTTTAATTTGGAAATAATCCCATTACACCTTCACTACTGGTATTTTGGAACTTAAAATTACAGTAGAATTTGGAATCCATTATATGACTACAGTGAGTTTCTAGCCCCTCAAAAATTCCAGTTTTATTCCGGAGACCCAGATGGCAAGACTAGTCTCCTCTGCTGTCAGGGCAGATGTGGCTTTATTTTATTACTCCAGTTTTCTGCCTCCTTCCTATTTTTGATCCCTGGGGAGTTTTTGTTTTTGTTGTTTGTTTTTTAGTTTTTAATGAGCTTGGCTATGCATTTAAAAAGGTTCTTATTATGTTAATCTTTACTTAAACTCAACTTTCCATCTGCTCTATTCTGCCCCTAACGAGCTGATAGGGTTGAGTAAAATGTGCCACTGTGGTGATTGGTCTCATCGCCACTCAGTTTCTCTGCTCTCCATTGTAGCTGAGCTCCTCAGAGTGCAGTAGTTGATACATCTGTTTTCACATGACGGTTGCTTCACAAACCACTACTGTTAGACTGTTGTCTCTGTTGGTTCATTAACCTACTGCCAACCTCTTGGTCAGCTCTCAGTCCTCACCTTAATCACCTATGAGTAGTTTTTGACATAACTGATTATTCCTTCTTTTCTGAAATACTTTCCTCACTTGGCTCTGGAAGCCATGCATTTTGGGGTTCCTCCCCTCTACTTTGCTGGCTTCTTTCTTTGTTTTCCATGATGGCTCTGTCTCTTCTTTCTGCTCTCTACATGTAGCAGTGCTCCAGGGTTCTCTTCCTGGCCTTCCTTTTTTCATATGTACACTCACAGGTCAGGATATTGTATTAGTCACTGTCCATTCACAACAGAGACCATACTAGTCATTTGAACTGGGAAAATTTAATAAAAAGAATAGCTAACTAGTAAGCTGAAAAAGCTATAAAAGCAGCCACAATAGAAAGCAGACACCAGCCTGGTTAGCTGAGGGAGAGTGAACAAAGAAAGAACTTAATGGAGATTCAGACCTAGTTTGGAAAAGGCGAGGCTGCCATCAGGATTCTCAGCCTGTCAATGGTGAAGAAGATTGCTGGAGGCTGCAGGACTCCCGGGGAGCAGTGAGAGTGGTCACCAGGTGAAGAAAAAGCTTGCTAGAGGCACAGATCAGAGGTGAATGGCAGGACCACTGCTTAGACAAAAACTTAACCCAGGTCAAAGGCTGTTGTCTGGGCAGAGCATCTCCCTAGACTTGGCTAATTATGGTAGAATCATTAGGGCCATTACTATGCTGTGGGGAAACTTGCTAGAGGCCTAGGTAGGGGCAAACACTGGGGAATGCAGCCAGGTCCCTTGCATACCAGCACCCTGGTTCTTTAGGTAAAATTGAACACTGAACACTGGAAGAAGGAAGGAGAGTCCCTTTCTTCTGCTTTGGGCTTGTAGTGTCTCTTTAGCACCCTCGATTGGCAACACTTAGTATCAGCCAGCTGGCAAAAGAGAAGAGTCTTCTACAAGGCCCCAAGAATGGTAGATTTGGAACTGAGAGGCAATAAATTAATAACTGGCACAGACTACTCCTTTGTTTAATCAGCATCGATATACATCTTTATACACACATTTGAAGTCAGTACAATCACAGAACTGACCTTATACTTATGGTCTACCAAATACTTAACAGTTGTTAATGAATCAGTGTAAATCTGTCCATCTGGTCATTTCTTACTATAAAAATGGAAAACCTCATGTACTGCTTGAAGTGCTACCGACTAGGAAGTTTTACCTTTACCACTGTCCTTCAGGGTCACCCCCAAGTGGGGCTGTAATGCTTTCACATGGGTACAAACATGCTATGTAGAAACATCTTCAAATCTGGCTCAATTTTTTCTTCCTCAGTCAACTAATAAGGAATATCTTTGAGGCCATAGGTATAGATTGAGAGAGAGAGGAGGCATTGCAGTGGGAAATACTGTTGAAGGATTCTGAGCCACCTGTTCATGCAAATTACTTGTAACTTCTAGATCTGTACAATCCTGGTCTTTTATATACCACTTCCACCTGATAGATTGTTGTTGTGCATACCCAGTCTATGGTTAGGTTGGTCATGCAACTTCATTCGTGATAGGAAGCTCTGGACATGTAGTCACCTGTATCTCATAGTTAGGCATTTACTCTCTGACAAGACCTAGTAGCAAACCAGAAGCTGCTTCTCAAAAGGAAAATGCTTATCTGTAAAGGAGGTCATGGATTTTCTCTTAAATCTGAGAGCTCTGCAGTATGATTCTCCTTTGGTAGCCTTCCAGAGGCTCCATACAGCATGCCTATTTACCACAGACACTTTGAGTATCATTGGCTCTGCTGGGTCATGGGGCCCAAGTGGAAAATCAGCTTGCCTTTTCTTGTTCTGGTCCCCACTGGAAGCTGGAATCCTTATAAGTGACTTGATAGATGGGTAGAAACAGCTCATTCGAATGTGGTTTAAGTTGCTTCCAAAAAGGCCTACCAAGCATTTTGCTCCTTTTGTTTGTGGTAGGTGGTGTGGGGGTGCAGCCACTTGACTTTCACTTTGGAAAGAATATCTTGACATACTCCAGATCATTGGATCCCAGAGACTTCACTGAGGTGGCAGGTCCTTGAATTATTGTGGGATTATCTGCCACTCTCTTGATTTACTTACGTCTTACTAAGGCATCTAAAGTACTTGTTGCTTCCTGCTCCCCAGATTCATTCAACATAATGTCACCAATGTAGTGGACCATTGAGATGTTTTGTGGAATATCAAGACGATCAGGATCTCTGTGGACTATATTATGACAAAGAACAGGAGAGTTGAAATAGCCCTGAGGCAAGGCTTTGAAGGTGTATGCAGATACAAGCCAGGTAAAAGCAAATTGCTTGTGGTTGTCCTTACAACTTGGTATGAAGAAAAAAGCATAAAACAGGGTGATGGCTGCATGCAAAATGCTAGGGGTTGTGCTAATTTGTTCTAGTAAAGATCTAGAAGAATGCATCTGGAAGAGTAGCTTCAGTTAATCACTACCTGAATAAATTTACTGTCCAGAGTTATAATCTAAAATCCATCTGATTTCAGCACAGACCAAACAGGCGAGTTTTAATGATGATGGGACAGGTATTCTCTCTCCTGCTGTTTCAGGTTGTAGGTAGTGTCACTGGTTTTTGCAGTTTTCAGGCTTGCAGTTTTGCTTCTGGTTTATTGTCTTGGTAGAAAGAGGAATTTCCAGAGTTTTCATTTAGTTCTTCCTGTCATAATGACCTCACCCCATGGATCACAGAGCTAGAGTTGAGGACCCTACCAGTTGCCAAGTATTTCTATTCAAATTCAGGAATTGGGTGGGGTCCACAGACCACCTGGGTCCACTGTGATTCAAAATTGGACTAAAACTTCATCTACCGCATGAGCATCATAAGTCCCCACTTTTCCTGGTGTACTACAGCAGCCTGTTGTAGTCTCAAAAATGAGTGTTGATTCAGAGTTTGTGTCTAGTAATTCCCGAAAGTTTAGATATTTTCTTTTCTCAGTCACAGTTGTTCTAATAAGTGGCCATGAATGCTTAGAAGACAATTTACATTATATACGTGTGGCAGTTCTTCCTTAGTGGACCTGGCCTTCCCTTAATCAAGGGGTTCTGAGAACTGGTTGAGAATCTGTGACTCTCTGTTGTGGTGATTTAAGTCAGGATTTTTAGCCACCTGGTGTGGAGTTTTTTCTGTTATATAGATCAAACACTAATCTAGTAGTCTACTCATCTGTTTCATTTCTGGAGCTACCATGATAAATTAGCCACCAACAGAAATCCCCACAGGCCCAAACATTTTAATTATCAGTAGAACCTGCTGCCTTTTTGCTAAAAAGAATACACCCATCTTTGTTGGTTGTGATGCTTCTTGGTACCTGCTTCTCCAGGATTATCCCTGTTGAATCAGGGAGCCCATACTAATGGTGACACCACCCATTCCTCACCTACATAGGAGGACAGTCACAGAGCTTTTCAAGGATGCAGATGCTGCCCTTAATTAACGTACAGTATTTCTCCCTGCCTTTGTGAAGAAACTACTTTCTAGACTTCTTTGGGGGGTGTAGGTAGTGGGTAGGTGTGCAGGCTGCATATGAAAAATCTATTTTAACATTCTTACCTACCTAAGCTTTTGGAGTCCTTCTTCTATAGCAGGTGTTAGCCCATGGATGAAATCCAGCCCACATCCTGATTTTGTAAATAAAGTTTTATTGAAGCAAAGTCATGCCCATTCCTTTGTGTATTATCTATGTCTGCTTCTGAACTACAGTAGCAGAGTTGAGTAGTTGTGACAGACACCATATGGCCCACAGCACTGAAAATATTTGATATCTGGTCCTTTATGGAAAAGTTTTCCAACCTCTGCCCTAGAACATGCTGAGCTGTGGTTCTTCAGAAGGTTAAGTGTCCCCTTGCCAAGGTGTCTGTCTCAGAAAGTCACTTTTGTCATGAACAAGAGAGCAAACTCTTTGCATTGGCTAGTGAAACTCAGAATGACATGTATGTTCATGATTCTCAGTTTTGTCTGATTTCAACCAGATGATCCCATTCCAAGTTTCAACGATCCCTTTCTTCTCCATCAATGCCCTAACTTTCACAAGACACTTGGTGAGGCTGTGATTTTAAATTGTAAATTTTAAACCAACACAATTAAATTTCGTGTTTAATTTTCAGCAGTATCAGCCCTATCAGAGATTTTTTTAAGATTTGCCTGGAAGCTCTGCCTCTATTCAGACCATCACTTGTGCTGAGAGAGTTTAAGGACCTGAATTGACTACTTCTTTCTGTCAATGCTCAATGCACTCAGTTGCATACAGTCTTTGTAGTCATCGCTACTTTTGTAATGGTCAAGGACAATAGCCTCTTGGACTCCTTGGGCACTTATTTCAGCAGATACTTAAGTAATCAACTGCAGGATATAACTCGTAATTGTTTTGCCGGTCTGTTTCCTGTGACCATGTCAGTATAATTCTGTATCAGTCAAGAAACAGAAAACAGAAACAGGGAAAATTTAATATGAAGTATTAACGAATAAAAGGGGTAAAAGAGTATTCTTAAGGGGTGTAGAAGTAGCAACTGCAGAAAGCAGCTGCCACCCTTGGGGTAGTGGATAACTAACAAAGAGTGAGTTTAGGGGATGCACCCTTCCCCTCTCCCCCAGACTGAGATTAGGATCTCTTTGGAGAAGGGGCGGGTGTCACAGGAACATATAACCTGCTGGTGGAAAAGAAACTTGCCAGACGGCAAGCGGTGGCAGAGAAACTCCCCTTCAGTGCCCCAGAAAAGTCCTTTCCTTCTGCTTTTGCCTAGTAGGGGCCCTTCAGCACCTTCTATCAGCCAAAATCAAGGCAGCAGGCAAAAAAAACCTGTCTACAGGGTCCAGCTCCAGTATCACATCACAGGAAAAAGGGGTGGATTTGGAACTGACAGGCAATAAATTAATAACAAGTTTTTTCCAGTGTCTTGGCTGTAACTGCTGTCCGTATGCTACTGCCTCCCATATTTACATCCCCGAGCCTGTTCTTCTCCCTGGAGCTCCAGAGAAGTACTAATATTCAAACTGGCTCTGTCACGTCTTTGCTTCAGTTTTTCGTAGGCATCCTTAGTGGGTACAGAACTAAACACTTTTACCTCTCCTAGTTTTTCCCCATCTCAGTAAATGGCATCACTATTCAAACAAAAACATAGCCTTGACTTTTATATTTTTCTCTCAGTCCATTCCCAGTTTATCAAAGTTCTCCCAGCTCTGCCTTCAAAATATATCCAAGTCCTGCCATTTCTCATCACCTCTATTGCTGCCACCCTGCTCCAGGTCATCATCTCTTGACTCTTAGATCTCAGAAACCATATTTTAGATGTCTTCATTGTATGCTTGATAATTAAATGTCTCCTTGTCCTTAATTCATTCTGTAACTTTTCATTCTGTAACAGCTGTACCCCATTCCTCACTTTCCAAATTTGATGCAAGATACCAAGTCTTAGGGTTTGGGAATGTGCCTGCTGCAGCCCTTGCTGTCAGAGAAAGCCCATTTTTTTTATGTTTGCCAATGCAGCATTAACCCTTATTTTTAAAAATAAATAATATTAACATTATTATTTCTTCTTGTGTGGTTTTGAAACATACAGATAGATCTTCCTAGCTTAAACTAATAATTGCCTATTTTTAGATTTTTTAAAATGTGAAAACATTTTTATAAAGATGACTTTATATCATAAATTTCTGATTGGTTGTATAGAAACTACAAAAGTCGCCACCCACCCACCCCCCAAAATTTTCACATATGTCATTGGCTTTTTATGTTAGTTAAAAACACTCACTCTTTTTCAACAACTTAATTTCTTTTAAGGTGAGTATCAGTACTTTTGTTACTTTCAGAAGAGGGAATAATGGTTTGTATTAATTATTGCTTAGAATTCCATACTACTGATTTCAATAGAAAACTTTATTATCTGGATCCCTCGACTCCTTTTTAATATTGATGTGAGGCTATAATAAATATAGAAACCCTCTTTGAAATTAAAGGTTCTTTAAACACATACTTTATTTTAATAAAAGAAGATCACCTGACATATGCTGTCTTTTTCTTTTAGGTGGACGGTGCTGCTGTTTTTCTCCTGATGGTAAAGCTTTAGCTGTAGGTCTCAGTGATGGAAGTTTCTTAATGGCAAATGCAGATACTCTCGAGGATCTTGTGTCTTTTCACCACAGGAAAGATATTATTTCAGATATTCGATTCTCACCAGGTTAGATTCCATTGAAGTCACATTTGATTATTAACTTGGGCCTGGAATGAGTAAATAAATCAATGTGTAATTTTTATTAACTGTTATTTTACCTAATTTTACTTTTTTTTTTTTACTACAAGAGGCAGTATGGTGAGAGGTAAAAGCCCTATATTAGATCAGTGGCAAAATACCGTTAGTGCCAATTCTGTCACTAAATTTTCTGTGTCACTTGGCACTTGGGCCCAGTCTGAGCTTCAGTTTCTTCATTTGTAATGTAAAGAGATTGGATGGACTCTCCTCATTTTAACCTTACTACTTCTGAAATTACATTTTTGTTTCATCAATTTCTATGTATTTGTTACCTATAACAAAACCTACTGTAATGCAGGAATTACTAATGTTAAGGCAAAATTTACTTATGTTGTTTTACTTCTTTTTTCTAAATTTAGAGGGTTTGTATTTTTTTTGGTTAAATGCAAAGTGTACCAAAATAAAATACATTGTATATAATTTTTGACATTTGCTTTCCACTGAACTATTTTATTTTACTACAGTACAACATTTATTTCATTGTTAGTTAGAATATATTTTAAAAATACGTTATCTTCTACCATTTGACACTCATATCTTGTTATAACTTACAAAACTGAGTTCCTCCCAAAAACTATTAACAAAATTAACTCTAGTTGTACAGTGTAAAAAAAAATTTCTGAATGTAGAAAATGTCAGGAAAATATGTTTCTGTTACAGGTTCTGGAAAATACCTTGCAGTAGCATCCCATGACAGCTTTGTAGATATATACAATGTAATGAGCAGTAAAAGAGTAGGAATATGCAAAGGCGCTACGAGTTATATAACCCATATTGACTGGGATAGTAGAGGTAAGAATTTAAATAACTTAGTATTTTATAAAAGTTTCCTTTGATTTCGTATTGCTAATTTAATGAAACAAAAAGTGACTCAACAGATGAGTTCAAAAGCTTTGTGAAAAGAAAACGTTATTCTCAAAATTATTTTCCAGTGCTTTATTTCACTTCTGAAGATGAGTGCCATGAGTTTAGGCTCATTGGTATTTCTCCTAGTGTAATTCAAATTATAGTACAGTAAGTGTAAATTCTTTAATTTGTAAAGTAATTTAAATGTTATCCATAATATTTTTAATAATTGTTTGTCCTGGTTTTTGTCAGAAGAGCTTGACATAAATAGGAACTGAAAATTTGGAAAATAGGTATGTTAGTGGGAATTTTAAAGTGATTTCCTCTGATATAAATACATCCCCTAAAAATTACAGTCATAATTGTATGCCATACACAATTTAATTCATATCTTTGTGTTTTAGCAGAATGCATGGCATGTGACAGTGTTTAATAAGTTTGGATAAATGCTAAGTATTTTAAATGCTCCATTTTTAAGGATTTTTAAAAACTGATTTCAGAATGAGGAAGGGAGAGAAAGAGAAACATCAGTTTTGTTGTTCCACTTATTTATGCATTCATTGGTTGCTTCTTGTATGTACTCTGACTGGAGATTGAACCTGAAACCTTGGTGTATCTGGACCACTCTCTAACCAACTGAGCTACCTGGCCAGGGCCATTTTTAAGGATTTTTGTTTCACATATTTGTCTCTATAAATCAAGTATTATAAATTAAAGTTTTTCAAGTATAGTTGAACAAAATTTTAAAAGTTTCAAAAATAATTTCTAGTGATTTTTTATATACATAACAGAAATAGTTCTTACATATATATACACACACAAAAATGAAACCACTTATGAATTTAATTACTTAATTATATGGAAATTAACAAAATGAAATGCTCTTAATATATGGTGACTGCAGTAGAAAATGGTTTTTATGTTTAAGCTTAATTTTTCCCACAAAAGTTAAACATAATGCTAAATGTATATGTATTTATATTTTACATATGTGTATATATATAATTTTTTCACATTTGAAAACTTTATTCAAATGTCAAACTTCCTTCTGGAAACATTGTATCAGGTTATGTGCACAACATCAGGGTTCACACCCATGGCAGCAACTGGAATTGTTAAGTCTATTTTAAGTTTTGACACGGTTAGGTGAAAAATTATATTTTTTAAATTTGCATTTCTAAATTATTTGTTATAGACTTTTGTAATTTTTATTAACTAGTATTCTGTCTTTTAACATATAAAGTTGATATTTTTATATAGTAAAAGTTAATTTTGTTTTTTCTTTACAATTTCAAGTTCTCATGTTATATTTGTAATGATCTCTATTTTTTACGATTATAAAAATATAAAATTATAAATATCCGATTACATAAGTGTATACATTTTTTACCTTCTTTTTAAGGAAAGCTTTTACAGGTTAACACTGGTGCTAAAGAACAGTTATTCTTTGAAGCTCCCAGAGGGAAAAGACAAACCATCCCCAGTGTGGAGGTAGGAAGCTAGTAGTGCTTATAATGTTGATTGACTAAAAGTAGTTATAAAACTGATGCCCATTATCATTTAGTTACACATGAAACCTGTTTTCAGATTACTCAAATTATGGATATTCTTTTTCTGAGTTTATTTTATTGGGTCATACTACATAGATAGGTAAAGGAAGAGATGCTGCATTTAAAAAAGAAATAAATTGCTTGCATATCTAGCTATGCTTCAGTTACTTCCTCAAAGCACAAGAAGCGTGCAATAGCAAATAGATGGCATGACATCTAAGGTTGGAGGACTGCATGTTGGCCAGATCTTTTGGAATCCATATGCTTAGTTGGCAAATCCGTGCTTAAAGAAAAGGGGGAAAAAGTGTTCAGTTTTGTGCCTGACAACAGTAGCAAAAATTTTTGACATGACATAGCTAAGGAAGAGAGGTTAAACAAAGTTAACATGAAAGGGACCGTAAATAAAGCTCTTAGTTTCCAACAGTTATTAATTGGAAAACATGCTTTTAATGTATTAGTAAAAATTTAGATGTGAAGGGTGAGAAAAATTTCTTGATTATTCAAAGAGCAGAAATTGGCTTATTTCTTATCACTGTATGCCCCTCATCTAGAGCACACAGTGGATCTATAATAAGTACATCTTGAATAATGTTGTTAAATTTTTTCCACAGGAACTAGAGGACTTGGGAAACTACAAAACCAAGACAACTAATAATTTTTTAATTAAATTTTTATTTTACTTATGGCATATAATTATTATGACATGTAGTTATACAGAAAAATATTCAGATATAGTTGTTAATTTTTAGGTTTAGATATTATAAACTTAGAGCATTTTTTTCCTTTTTAGGTAGAAAAAATTGGTTGGGCGTCATGGACAAGTGTGCTTGGTTTATGCTGTGAGGGAATCTGGCCAGTAATTGGAGAAGTCACAGATGTAATTGCCTCTTGCCTCACCAATGACAAAATGGTTCTAGCCACTGGGGATGATTTGGGATTCGTGAAGTTATTTAGATATCCTGCTAAAGTATGTGTTTTTCTTTATCTCTCCTAATGATTATAACTATGGTTAAGGGAATGTCCTTTCATAGCATTTCATAGTTGTAAAATGCTATTTCATTGTAACAATGAAACAGGAATATTACATAGGTAATATAAGTTGTAATATGAAAGGTTCAGAACTATGTTCCCTATTCTTGGCATCACATTTATGGGTTTTGTCTGGAAATATAATTTATGCTTCCATACCGTAAGTTATATATTATATTGGACAGTGTTTCTCAACATTGAGTAATGTAAGTATCCCCTCTAAAGGAAGCATTCCTTTTATCCCTAATATTAAATAATTTTAGTATTCTTTTGATTAAATATATACCATTAGGAGTAAATTTAAAGTTTATATTTACAGCTTTAAAATTTAAAGTTTCAATCAATTATAATACTATAAATACAACATCTACAAAATTAAAATAAACAACGTTGATTTAATATGATGAATGATGTTATTTTGCTAAAACCAAATGGTACACATTCTTTGGAGTACTGTACTGTATGTCTATGCTACTGTGTGATGACTCAGTTTTCTTATTGCTTTCCTCTATTCAGACTACTTGGAAACATTATTTCAAAAGTAAAATTCATGCATCAAGTCCAGATGCATTTATTCTTGATTGTCACAAATTTAGATATATAATTTGGTACCGACATGAGCATAAACATATATTTGAAATAGGGCACTGAAATCATATATGATATTTGGTTCATGATGGTCTTAATTGCTCATATTCCTATTTTTAGATCATCATTGAAGTGAAAACACAAGTTTAAAAATTCTCATATAGAATTCAGGTGCCCAAGAAAATAGTGTATCTATTTTAAATACACTTAAGTGGTAGAACTTTATAGTTGATAAAAATGTGTTCCAGTAAAACATTTATTAGTCAGAAACTTCACTTCCAACATCTTAGATTGTATAAATGCCCTAAGAATAGGTTTCGGAATATTGGTCTACAGATTCTTTCTTCAGCCTACTCTAACAAAACCCACAAAATCTTAAGGAAACTACCTTCTTGCAGTGTTTTGTTGATAGAGCCTCCTTTTATTTCAGCTAACTTTTATTAAGAGTTTTTGTTCCTGAAGAATTCACTGAGTTAGCTAGTGTTATGTTTTGTATATTTAAAATATTTCTTATATTAACATCCTTGAAAAGATATCCATCTGAAACCGCTTATGATACATTATTCTGAAATTTTCTTCTTTAACTTGGTAATACTAGTGTTCTAGATTTAAAAGTCGCCAGTATCTAGAACTTTTATTTTTCTTTTTTAAAAATATTTTTTATTTTTTAATCCTCACTCGAGGATATTTTTTCCATTGCTTTTTCAAAGAGAGTGGAAGGGAGAAAGGGAAGGAGAATGGGAGGGAAAGAGAGAGATCAATGTGAGAGAGACACATCGACTGGCTGCCTCCCACCCACGCCTACACTAGGGTGGAGCCTGCAACCAAGATACGTGCCCTTGGCTGGATTCGAACCCAGGGCTCTTCAGTCCAAGGGCTGACGCTCTAACCACTGAGCAGAGGTGACCAGAGCTAGAACTTGTATTTTTCTGGATGTACATTCCCATTGCAGTGCTTACAAACAAAAACACGAATGAATTAAGATAAAAGATATTTACATGGGTGTATACCAGAATGATTGATAATTACTTTTGTTAATATGGCCATCCATACATAGATATATTGACATTCTGATTTCTAAATCATCATTTCTGTTTTCAACAATGTGTCTGCATAGCCATTGTTTTCAATAGCCATTGTACTATTTCATAGATATATACTATAATTAGCCAGTACTACTATTAGGAACATTTAAAGTATTTAAAGTTTTTCACTGTTTTAAGTCAGTGCTGTGGTAAATAATTTTTGCACATATAGCATTTTTTAGCATGGCTCTCTAGAAGGGATTGGTAAGTGAAAGGTCAGAACATTTTTATGCTTTTAATGCAGAATACCAAGTTGATTTCTAAAAAAGTTATGTCCATGGTACTAGCAGTGTGTGAAACTATTACTTGCATCCTTCCCTTACCAGCTTGGGAATTGTTATTTTTCATTGTAGTGAATTTCAGTATTTTCTAATTTTTTATAAGTTGTATTTTTAATGATTAATTCCTAATCATATATTAAGAAAGAAATTCAAAATTATAACTGAAAGTTTTCAAGTAATGAAATTTCTCAAAAGGATACTTGACTTTTTTTTATCTTTAGGGAAAATTTGGAAAGTTTAAGAAGTATGTGGCTCATAGTACACATGTCACAAATGTTCGCTGGACTTACGATGACAGCATGTTGGTAACCTTAGGAGGTGCAGATATGTCTTTGATGGTTTGGACAAATGAAATGGAGGGCTATCGAGAAAAAAGGCCTTGTGATAGTGAAGAATCGGATACAGGCTCTGAAGAAGATGGGGGTATGTTGTTTCGCAATGTCTTATTTTAACTAGAACAGAAAAAAATTAGTACAACTGGTTTAAGCTGCAGAAGGTAAAACAAGGAATAATAATGTTTGAATAATTGTGGTTTTAGTCTGTTTGGTCTTTTTAACACCAAAATTGGTTTTGTGACTCAAGAAGAACAGGCTGTCACGTACTGATGGCTTAGATATTCTTTATCTGCAAATGTAAGATAATCATACTTAAATAAGTACTATTAAAGTTTATAGTATCTAACTTCATGTTTTAAAGTAATTCCTAATATACCAGTAATACCAGCTCATTATAGAAAAATTAGAAAATACATTTTACAGTAAATAATAAACACAGCAGCCATAATTTGACCACTCAGAGGCAACCTCTGTTAACATTTTGGGGTCTATTATTAAGGGTATGTGCATTTATATACATAATATGTTTTTAACAAAAATGGTATCATACTGAACTTATTTTTTGTAGCCTGCTATTACCACTTAGTAATACTTTGAAAACATTGTTACATATCATTAAATATTCTGCTAAATCATTTTTATTGGCTGTATATTATTTTATAATTTGGCTGTAATACAGTTTATTTAACTTCATATCATTGAACATTCTTGTATCCAAATTATAAGATCATACTTGCCTCTTCAGTTTTCACTTAATGAATAACTTGTATTTTAACGGTAGGTTATGACAGTGATGTGACAAGGGAGAAGGAAATCAGTTACACCATCAGAGCCTTATCAACAAACATCCGTCCAACGTTCGGAATCAAGCCTCATTTGCAACAAAAAGAACCCTCACTTGATGAGAGGTAATAGTTAAGTTTAAAACTAGATGGAGAAAAAGATATTGCTCTTAAAAATTGAATTTATTTATTGTTTAACTGAATGAATTTTTGCAAAAACCAAGTAACAGTGATACTCTTTTATTATAGAGTCCCCAGCACCTCTTAGAAAACAAGCTTTTCCTTAAATACTTTTTGGTGGTGACACTTTTTTGAAAGTAGTTTGGGGAATGATGCTATATTTAAAATATATAATTAAAGGAATCTTATTTGCTAACTTTTATAAATGAATGCGATGGGGTTGGAGGAGATGATAAAAATTGAATCCAATATTAAGTACTTTCTAGGAAGCACATGAGCAGAGATACTAAATTTTGAAAAGGCTTTTTGAGCTATGTGCCTTTAATCAAGGATAGATTTATTTCAAATACTTTTCCAAAAGGCAAGTTAAAGTATAGCTTGTCTCTAATGGGAATTATTGGTCTTTGTCCAGAATCAGCAAATCAAAAATAAGGACATGTACACAGTAATTTTGTGAGGAGATAACTTTTTAACAAAGTCTCTGAGCTTGGTGACAGATTAAGAGAGAAATTGTGAACCTGGTGCTTTTAAATTCATTAGGGAAGATAGAAAACAATAAAGAGGGGTACAGATCAGGGAGTGGCATGGATTTCAAGAAGCAAAGAGGCTTTAAGAAATGACAAAGGAAAATTATCCAGATACAGCCGTGAGGAGCAAGGAGTGGGAGGTGAAAACAAGTGACCTCTTCTGCACAAAGCTGTGATGAAGAAAACTTTATTATGAGAAGTTAGTAAGAATATTTGAGGGGAAAGATAAAGAAAGGGAGTGCATTTGCAGTGAACAGAATTTGTGGAAAATTCAAATGAAAGTTTAATTGGTGAGGGTAGTGCTGAAGAGCATTGGAGCTCAGCTAGTAGAAATGATACCACAAGAAAGCATTGGCTGAGGAACTTGAGTTTACACCTGTGGTTTTAATTCTCAGGGGAAAGGATGAAGTTGGAAGGGTGAGATGTGTGATAGTGATGGAGGAGTGGGGAGGACTAGAGGTTCACTCCAAAGTTCCCAGGGGACTTTTAGGTGGGATGTTGAGGTGTGATGACTCCACAGCTGTTACAGGGGCCCCATTTGCTGATGGTATACCTCAGATAATAGCAGTGGGGAGTTACCTTATGTGTGATAATCAGCATTGTCATCATGTATAAAAGAGGTGGAGTATGAAGTTAGATGTTTCAAGAAAGTTGGCTGAGCCATAACCTGAATACTTGGCACAGGATTCAAGGTTGAAGTGACTTGGTAGGAGGAGCAGTATCATACAGTGCAAAGGGCATGGTTTTTGGATTCAGACAAATGGGTTAAAATATTCATTTTATCATTTACCAGTTGTGTGGTCTTGAAAAACTGTTCATTCTCTCTGAGCCTCAATTTCCTCAGAGGTAAAATGATCATGATAATCTCTAACTTATGGTTTAAATAAAATAATGTATATAAAGAATTTAGATAGTAGGTCTTCACCAATGACATCCCCCTTGTGGAATGAAATACAGAGTAACCTGAGGAGTACTCTGGTTAATACTGAAACATTTCTTGAAATATATTCACAAAGTAATGAACACTACCTATATATTTATTAAAGTAATATATTTAAATATGCAAATGTGGGTGTTCCTAATTAGAATATTTGCAACATAGTGCTTAATATTACTTAAAGAAAATTATATCACCCAGGTCATGAAAAATGAAAAGTGTTTCATAAGGGAGAAGGAACTTGACATTTCCATAAGTCTTTTTCATTTATTATGTTGATTTTTAAAGAAAAATATTATTTATCAGATAAATTTCATTTGTCAGAAAGTATGACCTAATTTAAATCTGTAGGCCATCTTTTATGGTAAAACACTTAAATTTTCTTCTTCGTTGCTGAAGTGACCGAAGTTCTGACAGATGGAAATATCTTACTGCTCACGGGAATGACTGACATTGCCATAATTGTAATCTTCGCTGTTTGCATTTTTACAGCTAACCTTTTAAAAATTATTTTTTAAATTATTTTGTACATTGTTCTCAAATTATAATTCAGCTCTAAATTCTTCTGCAAATGTTGAGGCAGAAGAAGCCAGTGATGTGATTCATAGTTAGGAGTCTTCATTTTCATGAAATGAAAGAATCAAAGGAAATAAAAATGATGAGGTACTTCTTTTTACCAACTTCGAATATATTTGTGAGGAGAGAACATGGTCTGTATAAATAATTGTTTTCATATTTTAAATAAAATATATTATTGTGATCAAATGCGAAACAAAACACTATCAGCAGTTAAAACAAATGCTTGTCAAATATCCACTTAAAAGGAAAATGCTTCTGATGACAGGAACGTTTGATAACTAACTACTCTAGTTGGCTGATACTTTTGTGGAATATTTTTTTCTAAATGACTAATAATTCTGTTACTCTTTTTCTCTAAATATTTGTGAAACAAATCTTATGTATTTAGTTTATCGTCAATCAAACTTAATATTTTTGAAAAAAATATTCAAAACAGTGAGACATAAAGTTAGGCACTTTTTGCTTTAAAATTTTGTTGTCAGACTGTTGCCTTTCGTCTGCTTACTAAACTGGTACATTTTATTCATTATCAGTTTTCTTATATGTTTCCCACTTTTTCCCTTTTGCTCCTTTTGAAGGCAGGGGATAGTAAGGTAAGTATTTTATTAAAGAAAATGCTTTACTCAAAAATTGACTCTTTTGTTTTGGTCTTTATAGTATTTTTAAGGTATATTTTTTCCTATGAAACATTCAACTACATTTGTCAAGAAAGAATCAGAAAATGAAATAGGACAAATCCTACGAAAGAGTTATATTTTATAAATAAAATGAGTGGGTGTTGTTACGAGGGTCTTTATTATGATCATTGGTTTTACAAATGACTTTTCATAAACTCCTATACTCAGCATAGTTTCAGTTTTTCCTTAAGTTTCAGAGACGCATAAAAACAATCTGTTAACACATTTTTTATCAGTGGAAGAACTTTGTTTATAGTGTCATTTAATGAATGTTTAATGTCTTCTGTAGTTTTAAAACATTAACACAGGGCGGTGATGTATTTGTATGCTTGATAAAGCATGTGCAAGAAAGGACCCTGGGGTACTTCTGTAGCTACTTTTAGTGAGACAAAAATGTCTTTAAATAGTCTCTGAAATAGAACAGTGTGGAAAAGCTAGTTTAGAAGCTTTTAAAAAGGTACCGTTAGGACAGTGCTGGAAGAACATGAAAAAGGAGGTTTGAAACAAGGGTGTATGGAAATTCAGAGATTAGGCACTCCTTAATTTGCAGACTGCAGGAATTGCCTGTTTTGGGCAGGAGGTGATGTGTGCAAAGATGAGTCTGGAGTGTGATATAACTTCTTAAAAGGCCCACGTAATCTTGCATTATTGTAACAGAACACTCAGATGGAGCCTCTGATCTGGAGTAGCTTGCTCAGCACTGATCTCTACAGTGATCTAGAAGGAAAAGCACGATGAAGGAAAGTTGGGAGGCTACTTCACATGAAGAGTAATTAATTCACTGCTGTAGGAATCACTTGTTTAAAAAAAGAGAAACTAAGTGGAAATACTATTGCTGCCTTGGGCATGAACAGCTTTTATGTAACAGTGACCTCCCTGTCCCAGGCAATGTTTGTATTGAGTTTAGACGACCACTTCTCATTGGTGCTATGAAGAGGTGTTCTCGACATGTAAAGAGGGATTCCTGGTTTCATTGGGAGGATAGATGAGATGACTTCTGGATCTCTTCCAGTTCTGTTTTAGTCATTATGTTATTAAGGGAACATCTTTTTTTAAGTTGTCTCCTTTGCTAGCAGAATCCTAAATCCAGCATGGGTGCTGAGGGACTCACTCTGCCTGCTTGGTTGGACTGAACTCTTTTGGGTCAGACTAAGGGGAGCTTAGACTCTAAACAATTTCCTCAATAGCAGCTTCAGTGCTGTCAGCCTTTTAAGTTAGCTGTTAACATTTTACTGCCCTTTCTTAAGAACAAAGGTAAGCTTTAATATTTTGTTTGAAATTCATATTGCCCTGTAGAAAAATAAGAATGGCAAGTTTTAATGTTTATAATACAAAACATGTTGAATTCTGATTTATTTTCCTTTTTCACTTTTCTATTTCCCTGCCATTAATGGAGTAACTTAAGTCTTTTCTTACATGCAGTAGTAGATAAAAACAGTAGGCCTTTAACATATACAATATAGCTTATCTGTTTTAAATTTGTAAAAAATATTTTATTACTGGAAGTATTTTACTAGTGTTTTAAATTCAAATCTGTGTTATAATCTTTTCCCTTTTTTATCTGCTGCTAAAAAGAGGTTCCAGGTAATCCTCTTTCTTTGCTGTTTTATGAGGCCTAACTTTTTATTTTTATCTTATTTTATGTTTCCCATTAATGAGCTATGTTACTTGGTGCTCTTTACCTCTCATCACAGTTTTTTACGTTTTTCTCCTTTGAAAAGAGTATTTCTGAAACTAACAGCATCTTAATTGGTTTCATACGACATAAGTAACTGCTTCTCTGAAACTTTATCCATTTAACTTGTATAATTTTGCAAGCTGTGTAATTTTAAGCAATAATATATCTTGTATGAATTCTCTTTACAGAAATTAAAATATACTTAACTGTTACACAGGATTGTATAGATAAAAATTACCTGTTTCTTAAAGCTGCTAAATGATACATTGAATCAAGTTTTACAGAATGACTTGGAAGCAGAGCAGAGGCTGCTGTCCTTCTCTAAAATGATCCCAGCAGAATATTTTTTAGTTAAATATTATAAATTTCAGTTATATTTATTAATTATATACATTTTTAAAAGTATATGATAAAGGTTTGAGACGAAAAGTTCTATGATAATTTGGAAAGTTCTTTATATAGTTTTGTAAGTGCATTTAATTTCTGTGCCACTAGTCAGCAATGCTTGTGTGCTCCTACATACTGCTTCACATGAAAATGCACACTGCTTTTATGTTACATGTTCAAGATACAGCACTTCATTTACTTTTTTGGGTAGATAACTTGAAAATCATGTTGAAAATACAAAAGTATTGTTATGCCTTTATTTTTATGGACTTATTCATAAATGTTGGAATTTTTCACAGGAAAGTTAATTTGTATCACTTCCTGATTTAGTTAAAAATCAAATATTAGCTTAAAATTTTGAGGAGGGAGTTGATATGTGATTGATTTAGATTCAGTGTTCAGGTTATTAAACATTTGAATAGTGGTTATCGCAGTTAAAACTAAATGATGTGGAGTTTTAAAAAAATTTTCGAAAGAGTTTTAGGGAAGAGCATCCACATTTAAATTGTTCTAAATTGGACCTGTATACACCAAATGGGACATTATGAATAGTTCTGAACTAGCAGTGGAAACAGAAGAGGAAGCTAGATTTGGGAGAGCTACTGTGTAGGTAGAGTTGATAAGTGTTTAGTAAATGGTGAGGATGAGAGAAGGAGTTGGAGGCAGTGGTACTAGCAGTCACCTCTTACGGAGTACGGTATGGTTTGCGGTGCTGTGTGACTGTTACACGTATTGATGGACTGATGGTGATGGCCCTGCCATGCTAGGGGCTGCAGGAGGAAGGGAAGGCAGAGGGCACAGAAGGGAAGGTGGAGTACAGATTCAAACTCAGACATGATTTCTGTTGCCAACAGTGTAGAAAGTTCATAGAAATATTTTCAAAATTCAGTTCAAGAAGAATCTATTGAATACCTGCCGTGTATAAAATACTGTGGTAGATAATGTAGACCAGTAATCCAGGCTTTGTTGGTGATGCACCCCATCAAGAAGCTTTGAGTATGTAAAACTAACGTTCTGTATATTTTTATAAGCAGTCTGCTCTTATGCTAGTATAGTATTTACATAATAAAACATATACCAAAGAAATAAAAAGTAAAATGAATAAAAGGTCTGATATTTTCTTTCCACCTTTGTTTTTTAGAAGATATCAAGATAGAGAGGGCACAGCCTAGTGAGCACACAGCTTGGGTTGATTTTTATGAAAGGGTGTTAGACATTTCTCTCTGGAGGGCAGGTGAGGGAGGCTCCGTGAAGGCACCGGTGAAAGGTGCCTTTCCTCATTCCCACTATCTGTTTCAGGCCCCCGGTGAGCAGGGCCCCACCACAGCCAGAGAAACTCCAGACAAACAATGTTGGTAAGAAAAAGAGACCCATAGAGGTGAGGAAAACTCATTCTCTACTGTTAACTTATTTTTTAAAATGTATCCAGAGTTCATTCTGTTCTCTTTTTTGTAAAATACCCAAATCTTGTCATAGTTTTAATGAAAAGAAACATATTGAATAATCTTTTTTGTTTGGTTGTAAAAATTGATTGCTTAACTGTCAAGTCTGAGGTTTAGATTGACATCCTCTGTGTCTCCCAGGCATTTCATAATCCCAGTATCAGCAGTAACAAGCAAACTGTGCTAAATTGGGTCAAAAAGAAGGTGTCAAAGCTTGGGAGGGTGATTGTTGTAACTCCCTGCCCCACTCAGCTTCACAGATCAATGAAAGCATGAGTCATCAGGGAAAGTGCACTTTGTTTTGTGCACCAATATTGAAGTACTGTTTGGATCCTTAAAAGTACATCACTTGGACATAATTTGTACTGAGTTATGTATGCAGATCAGATATTTTGACTAATGAACACAAATCAGAATATTCTTCTTTTGGACAGAAGTATCTCAGTGTTTAGTGCATGAAATCTTAAGAACTGAAATTCTCGGAATCAGGTGACCTCGTTTTTATAACTTTATGTAGAAGGTATAGAATGTGTGTTTTAGCTGTCCAGAACAGATTACATAAAGAAGTATGACTAGCTTAATTTTGTTTTTGCAGTTTGTAAAACTGCCCTTTATTTTTTCTGAAGATACCAGTACTGTATACAAAAAAAAAAAAGTGAATATTTAGACATGAGGAATTGTATAATGGTTTCATCATTGTTACAGGACCTTGTGTTGGAGCTTGTTTTTGGCTATCGAGGCAGAGACTGTAGGAATAATGTTCACTATTTAAATGATGGTGATGATATAATTTATCATACTGCATCCATTGGAATTCTTCACAATGTTGCTACAGGTAGGAAAACCTGATTCTTCATCCCTATTTTTTCTTAAATTTAGGATTTTTTAATTTAGCATCTTAAAATTCTTTGTTAAAACTATTAAGTAATTAAAATGCATGAGCCCAGAATATAAGTATTTCATACTGTAGAACTTACTACTGATATTTCAAGTAACCAAATTTACAGTCTTAAAAGAATATAATAGCAGAAAAGGATTTCATAATGCAAAGTGCTCTTAGGTCTCTATTAGAAGCGAAGGTTTACTGTATGTTGAAACCATGTTTTGTAGTGAAACCATTTGTAATTTTATTCTATTTACCTATAACCTTATCATGAAAATGGATGATTTGGACAGTTGTCTCTGAGAGTGATTGAAAGTATAGCATGTTGAATGAGTTGATTGTTGGGGGTTGGGGATAAGGTAGGTGGTGTTCATACTGAAGCTTTGGAAAGCCAAGGAAGTTAGCTAAGAAAGTTGCTTGTCTGTGTTTCTACTGACGATCCCTTGTTTGATTCGAGAAGGTAAGAAAATATTTGTTGATGTTTATTTAACTGATTGGATTCTTGCAAAGCAAAGCTCTTAGGATCATTTGATGACCCTCTACAATCTAGCCCCAACCTACCCTCCTGACCTCATCTCCCACGCTCTGTTTCACTTTCCTTTGAATAAAGCTTACCTTTATTACCCCACATGGTCGCCTGGTAAGGTGTCTTCACTTTGACGACTACTGGATGAACCACATTACTTCTTTGATCAAAATTCTTAGTACCTCCCCACTGACTACGGAAAAAACATGAAATTTAATAGGATTGCATTAAAAATCCTCTATAATTCTAGTTCCAGTTTGCCTTTCAACTGTATTTCTCACTTATCTTTTTATCACCCTACACTTCAGCCAAATGAACCCTTTGTGTGCATACCCAATACTTGCCTTTGTACCTTTGCTTAAAGTATTCTACCTGGAATGCTCTTCCCACCCATCTTTACATTTACTGAATCTGCCACATCAGTCCAGGAGTGCCATGTGCCCAGGATGAGAGGACTTCTCTGTTGTGAATTCCCACAGCGTTTGTCTTTGATTCTCTGTGGAACTTGCTGTCTTCAGCCTGTATCAAATTGGCTTATGCCTTTCAGGGGTCTATCCCTTTAAAGATTTCTGGGTCATTTTTCCATCTTTATGATGATACACACATATTAAGTGCTCAAAAATATGTGTTAAATAAGCAAGTAAGTGAAACAGAAGTTTATTATTGTGGATAAGTGCATCTGGCTGTTATACTTTAAAGTTTTCAAATTTAATTCTCAAATTCTTTTTTATAGGGACTCAGAGTTTTTATCAGGAACATAATGATGATATTCTGTGCCTCACTGTAAATCAGCACCCCAAATTCATCAACGTAGTGGCAACTGGCCAAGTAGGTATGTTTGTGTATTTTAAAAGAAACAATTTTAAGTAATTATCTTGTTAAAATTAATTCAGTATCCTAGGGAAAAAGTTAAAATATATTTGTGTATTGTTCAAAATGTACTTGCACAGAAAGCACACACCCAGTTTTTCCCATATTATTTACTTCCAGGTATCTTTGTCTCACTTTGGTTATCGTGAGTTGATTTAAACAGTTCAGGATTAAAAATAAGCTAATTTATGGTGGTTGAAATAGTTGGATTTAGCAATTTAGCAGAAATTTTTGATCAGCAAAAAGGTTTCATTTAATAGCATGTAAAGCAGAAAGGAAGAATTCGAGGACAAGGGAACTAAGGGGTTAAGCTAGAAAGAAGAGAGACTCTAAGTCTGTCCCACGTTCATAAATCCCTTCTGCCTGTTTCTTTTCTTGGAATTGGCCTAATTTGCCAACTATTTTGAAATCATCACCTGTACATTGCTGTGTTTAACTCTATAGACTCATAAACTTAAACCAAGGCCATAACTCTACAAGCAAAGTGATGAAAGGATAGCAGGTCTAGTGAGGACATGTCTACCAATCAGTCAGTGATCATTATGAATTCTACATAACAGATTTTGTCAGTCAGACCTTCACAACTCTGGTATAGTTTTAGAAATGATTGATCATGGGTTTGTTGGATCTCAATGGGCCTCAATTGCTAAGCCAGCTTTCGAGGTGTCTTTTTCTTCTTAAGATAATTTATGCTTTTAATATCTTCATTTTCATATAAGTACTAAATCGATCAGTTAGATACTCATTTTCTGGGTCACTTAGTTCTACAGTTAGACCACAAAGACCCTTGCGTCCTTCACTTTCTTCTCTTGAATTATATGGAACTTTTGCCATCATTTCTCGCAAAGGTTTAGATCTAAAGCTCCCCTTCAAGTAGAGATACATTACAACCTTAAAGGATCTGTTAACAGTTCATTCTGTAAACCAAAATGAGGGCCATATTACTTTAAATCATATCATTATTTTTAAAGTTGTTAAAATTTTATTTTTTTATTTTACTTTTTATTTTTTTTAAATATATCTTTATTGATTTCAGAGAGAGGAAAGGAGAGGAGAGAGAGAGATAGAAATATCAACAGTGAGAGAGTCATTGATCAAGCCCGAAACCCAGGCATGTGCCTTGACCGGGAATCGGACCCTGATTTCCTGGATCCTCGGTCAACGCTCAACCGCTGAGCCACGCCCAGCCAGGCTAAAGTTGTTAAAATTTTATATAACTTATTACATACAAAGAAAATAAAGTATTGACCCAAAGTTTGAAAGGTCATCTATATAGAATGCTAATATATTATGTATAATTTAAATTATTGGCTTTGCTTACAGTTTACTCAATTTCACATAAAAGTAATTTTGTATATGACACTTTATTATTTAAATTATTTAAAAATTATCAGTATTTTATGATAATTGTTTTTACATATTTTACTTATAGTATTTATGTTATTTATGGATAATATTTTTCTACTTTTTTATTTTAGGTGATTCAGCAGACATGTCAGGTAAGGAAAACTAATCATTTTTTTGTTTTAGTTGTATTGTTTGGTAATGATAATCCAAATTTTTACAGAGTAAATGAGATACTTGGACCTATTTTGGTTTTTTAAAATGAAGAATACATCATTTTAATGTCATACTGAGTCCAATGTGTAATAATAATACTAATAACAATTTTTCAAAAATAATATATTTTGACTTTTTTAGTGTGCCCAGCACTGCTATAAGCACTATACATGTATTACCCATTTAGTCATCACAAGAATTCTTCATGGTAGGTATTAACTTGCCAATATCATGAAGTTGGTAAGAGTGGAGGTGGGTTTAAAACTTAATTTTAAATATAAATCAATGCCCTGCTGGGCGTGGCTTAGCGGTTGAGCGTCGACCTAGGATCCAGGCGAACGGGGTTTGATTCCTGGTCAGGGTACATGCCCGAGTTGCGGGCTGCACCCGATCAATGACTCTCACATCATTGATGTTTCTCTTTCTCCCTCTTCTTTCCTCTCTCTGAAATCAATAAGGATATATTTTTTTAAAAAAAATAAATGTAAATCAATAAATTTCATTGCCTGAAAATATTTTTTAAATTTATTTTTATATACTATCCCAATTATTGCACATATTAGATCAACAGGTCATTTAAAGATGTAAGAATAACTTTTTATTAATTTTGACCATGGCCTTGTGAATTTAATGAGCTATTAAGTAAACAATGTGTATTCATTGTTTTTAGATATGTAATAACTAGGCTTTTCAACTCAGTTTTTAGTTTACATGATATAGTAAGAATTAGCAGTTGGATAAGAAAACATTTCCCAGTGATTTGTATATATTTCCTTGCCCTCTCCTCGTCTAGCATAAAGCATGATTTTGTGATTTGACTGTCCACTTACAAATGTATTCAACACAGCTGGCAGGTCCTTGCTCTCCTTACTATGCACAAGAGCAGAGGTTGGCAGACTACAGCCCTTGGGCCAGATCTGGCCCACCACCTGTTTTTGTAAATCTGGCCCACCACCTGTTTTTGTACCGCTTATGAGCCAAGTACAGTTTTTACTAATTTAAATAGTTGGAAAAAAACAAGACTAAAGCTTCACACATGAAAGTTATATGAAATTAAAATTTCACTATCCGTAGATAAATTTTATTGGACACGGCCACACTCATTCAGTTACATACTGTCCATAGCAGCTTTTATGTTGCGATGGCAGAGTTGAGTAGCTGCAGCAGAGACTGTATGTGACACTCATGACTGCACAGCTGCTCGGCCCACCGCAATTTGCATGGTACAGCTACAACTTGATGGGTTTTGAGTGCTGTGTGCACCACTATACCACAGCATTGGTTTTGTTTTTTTAACCATGTGCATCTATCATGTGAAAACAAGGGGGGGAAAAGGAAAGTGGGCTTTGAATGTCACACTTTTAAGTCACAGTGAAGTGTGGATTATATTGTTACCAAATTAGATGGTAAAACATTGTGTTTATTATGCAGTGATACTATAGCTGTGGTAAAAAAATATAACATACGTCAACATTTTCACATTAAACTTTATCACAATATTTCCAACTCACAGAAAATCAAAATCAGAAAAATTAGAAAATTCATAACAGAGTATCTCATCACAACAATTTCTTCACAAAAATAAAAAATAAAATGAGGCGACAACCAAAGTGTTTCTGAATGGCTCATTTGTTAGCCAATCAGAAAAGCTGTTTACTGACCTGTGTTAATTAAATCATGTTTGATTTGCAGCAAACATGTCCAGAGAAAATAAACTTGTTTAAGACTATTAGCTTTTTGGCAAAAAAAATTGCTAAAAGAGTTGGGAATGTTAGGAACAAAATCAGTAGTCAATTAAAAGCAAGACAGAAAAAGAAAATGATTTTGAATGGTTTCCCTTGGCTCTTGATGGATCGACAGATGTTTCCAGTTGTTCATTTGGAGACAGAAATAACTACGTGATATTTCTTGAAAATCCATTATCTACATCTCTTCACATTTAAGCAAATATAGTATATGAATTGCCCTGAGGTGCTTTTTGTAAACATATAAAAATGTTTTTACATTATAGAAGACCCATATAATATTTACCACTAGCAAAATTTAGAGTGATCTGCCAGTTCATATTTACATTTTAAATTTGAACCAGGTAGCATACCTTACTGGTACTGTTTATAATCCCATATCCTTTGACTTCTATTAAATAAGAGACACATTTTAGTCCAGCACTTCAGTTATTGTCAGTTTTTCACATGCAAATGCCTTATTACACGATAACCTTCTGTGTCTATTTCTGTGTAGTTTTGATTTTTTACATAAAGTTGCACAAATCTTATGTCAACTATATGTAATTGAAAAAATTTTTAAATTATAAAAATAACTTGAAAAGAAAATTGCATAAATCTTTGAACAATTCCTACTTAATGATACTAAAACTTAAATCCCTGGTTTAATATGTTGTAACTACTTTGTTTGAGGAACTATCAGGTTTAATTTATCATTGTATAATATAAATTGTAGATGGCATACAATATAGTCTGAATTGATCAGAATATTTTCCTTAGAGACCAAAGTTTCTTTCTGCACCAAATGGTTTTAAGGCAGCGTGTTTTACTTAATATTTCTCTATTTTGCAAGACAGTATTTTTAGTAGATTTATAATTTAAAGCAAATGGATGTTTGTATTTTGATTACCAAGAGTACTTATGTTCTGAGACTGAATTAGCTGGTGAATTAACTCATCTGTTTTTTAAGGGTGTAGTTCATGAAAAAAGGACAATACAAAGCTATGAGTTTTTAACTTAGAAAATATTGAGTTGGGAAATTTTTTTAAAACAGTAGAAACAGGCTCCAAAAAATTAGTAACAATAAATGTAATTTTTTAAAGATTAGTTTTATTTCTTCCATAAAGTCCTGCTTTAAAAACACTCTCTTATAAAGTAGTATGTGTCCAGGAACCAGCCTGAAAGACAAACAAACCTGAGTTCGAGCGGTGGGAATAAAAGAGACAAAGTTATGGGATCAGGAGGGCTGCCCTCGGATGAGGAGCAGCCCCAAATGGCTTCAAAGCCTTTATTATATAGTGAGTAACAAACAATTAATAATGAGGTGGGGGTGATACAAAGTAGTTACCTCAAGGCTGCATGAACGCTCTTTCAGAGTAAACACCCTGCCTCCTGCATGAGCCCAGACCTTGGTAATTATACTTATCTCCTTCTAATGGGAACTTGTGGGGAGGGTGGAGTCCTTGCTCCAGAGCCTCAGGCTACGTGGACCGTCCACGTCACCAGCTCCCAACAAATATGGACTTAGCATTTTACTGGATATCTATCCATATGGTAGGAATTTCTTTTGAGATCTTTTCTGGTCGTTTCCTACCTATTGCTTTTCTCAGTTTCTGTTTGCTTTTCATCTCTCCTTTAAAACTAAGTACTGAATATACCTTGGTCTTTATTGCATAATATTTATATATTTCTCCACATAATTATATGAAGATTTAACATGTATCTAAAACATACATTATTTTTGAGTAGTTGTTTAAAGTGATTACCTAATTTGCTAATCTAAATGCTGTTTTCTCAAAAGTGCAATTTGGACTATAGACTGAAGATATATTCTGTATTTTCCCCCTTTCCTTCCTCTTTCCTTTTCTTTCTTTTTAGTCTTATTTATGCATTTTTAAATTAAGTACAGTCTTTCTTTGGTCCATATTTTCCATGTTTCAGAGATGAGTGTGCCTCAGCTTTACAAATGGAAGCATTTGTAAGAGGCGTATTACAGCTTTTGGATTTTATCTGTATTTAGCTACAGCTCCCTCTATCCATGTCTGGGATGCAAGGAACAAGCAGACTTTATCGATACTAAGATGCTACCATTCGAAGGGCGTGTGTTCAGTCAGCTTCAGTGCTACTGGCAAACTCTTGCTGTCTGTGGGACTAGATCCAGAACATACTGTTACCATTTGGAGATGGCAGGAAGGTAGGATTCTTTTCTTCGTGATTTTTAAAAGTAAGAATACTATGGTAATGTGAATTCTCTAGTTAGTCTTTGCCCTAACTAGTGATAGAAAACATTACTCACCACAGTCTGCACAGTGCACAGTGCACAGCTGGTGTTACTGTAGGTATGTCTCACTTAAAACCAGCGAAGTTGTGAGCTCGCAAAACAAACTAATGAGAGTTACCAATATTATAAATGATTTGCTGCTCTTTCAGTAAGAAACTATATATATAAGCAGTTTGCTAATTATTATTTGATTGGAGAGTCTTAATCAAGAATGGAAGTGAACTATATTGTAAGTGACAATGGAAGATCAATAGGGTCATATTACTTAATACACATCAGACAAAACTTCTCAGGTACATAGCTACTAGAAAAAGTGAAGTTCATACAGCTACATAGAAAAAAATAAGATGTGGTTTCTAAAATCTAAAATGCTCCTTAATGATGACTGCAGTCCTGTAGTCAACCAGCTGAAAGGCAGCTGGGTGAATGCTCATGGGATGAAGGACAAACAGCTTTAAGTTTTAATGAATTTTTATAAACCAACAATAAATAAAATGTCCCTGAAATGGTAATGAAGCTCCCCGTACACACATCAGTTTAAAAATGTGTGGAAAGGACCCTCTACACAAGTAACTGCATAGTATGTGATTGCCAGGGAGCAGTGCGAGGGACACACCTTCTCTCTTTTTTAAATAAGTATTTGCTTTTTGAACTACATATTGAGTAACTGTTTGGTCTTATAAAAATTAGCTTAGTTTTTATATTAACCTACATGATTTTGTCATATCTTTATCAGGTGCCAAAATCGCCAGCAAAGCTGGTCACAACCAACGTATTTTTGTGGCAGAATTCCGACCAGATTCAGATTCCCAGTTTGTCTCTGTGGGAGTAAAACATGTGAAGTTCTGGACACTGGCAGGAAGGGCTCTTCTTAGCAAGAAAGGGCTGCTGAGCACTCTAGAAGATGCCCGGATGCAGACCATGCTTGCCGTTGCATTTGGTGCAGTATGTCTCTTAAAATGCCTGTGGTAGTGTACTTTGAATTACTTAAATTGGACTACTTTGAATTTTCTTGCCTTAGATAAGCCACATTAATGCTGTTTATATGGCACTGTAATCTACTAATCATTGCATATGTCTTGGTCATGCATATATTTCATCTTTCAAAATATGATACTTTAAGAAATCAAGGAGTAAGAAAGTTAATGAGGGAGGACTCTAATGGAAACTTGAATCCCTGGGCCGCAGCCATTCTCAAAAGCCTTCTTTAATTTTGTAATTGTCACCCTAAATCTCCTAGGTCCTAAAAACTTGTCAGAAAAAAAGATAAATCAAGAAATGTAATTTTCATATGTTGAAAAGATGGTACTTGGGTTTAGGATTTCCTCTGCGATCTATCATCTTAACTCGCTGCTTCTCACATGGTTGGAAGTGCTCTGGGCTAGTGTCTCTCATTCAGGGGAAGAGAGCACAACTCCTGGTCTTAACAGAAAGCGTGAAGAGCCACTTCCTCCCCTCCCCTCCCATCCCATCTGGGATTGTGTTTTACAAAGCACATCTCTCCTTTAATACCCTATCCCTCCCAGGCTTTTTAAATCCTTTGGTGCATTAAAACCTAAGTGGATCTCCTTTCTGAAGGGTTTGTGTGACTATGAAAACAGCAGGAGAAACACAATATTGGTTTTTACACTTGAAGCATTTACATTCTAATCATAGATGAGGCATAAATTGATGCTCCTAGATGACAAATGTAACTGTTATTCAAATATGGGCTGCGGAGAATAAGTATAAATGCTGAGGAATTCACAGTAACATTCAGTTGTTGTTGGAAATTAAACATACAAACTAGTATTTTCGGGAAGATTAAAGAAAAATCTCAGTTTGTTTCTGTTATCATTCAGAGTCTTATTTTCCATTGGTTTTTTCCCATATTGTTTTGGGTGAAAGATCTTACACAAGTTGCTCTAAAAGTGAAGCTAAAATGGGATAAAACTAGCACATGATGCAGGATTTTATTTCTCCAGTTTCCACAGTTCTCAGAGTGACCTAAAGCACTTGGGTACCTTATCAAGTTTATCTTTTTCGATTGATTGTAGAAATGCATTAACTTTTGCTATCTTGATTTTAAGAAGTGGCAGGTGTTAATTTTTCATTTCTAACTTCATGAGTAGTGAAACTGGAAAAACTACAACTTTGCTGTAGGTAACAGTTTTTCTTTCTGTGACAAAATAGCAAACCTGATAAAAAGTTATTTTCACTTCCTATTTTTTTTCTTTTTTCACTCAGTTACTTGTGACCTTTATTTCTTGGGCAGCTACAAGGAAGCATTCCAAAGGGACTATAGGAACTAGAATTATAGTATTTTATAATTGAAAGAGACCTTAGAGACTGTATTCCCTTTTTGCACATGAAAAAACTGATACCCACAGAGGTTAAAAGTCCTGTCCTAGGTTATTACAGCTGATAAGCAGCAGAACTGGAAAAGGAAAAGCCCTGACAAAGCCAAGCCTCAGGTCAGGCTTTCAGGCTGTTGCTCCTACTGCTCCTCCCACCAGGCCACGCTTGCTGTGGCCAGGGAGGCAGGTTCACGTGTACATAGAGAATTGCATGTCGGAACTCCACTTGAACTTTTGATAAGTGTATCTTCCCCACTCCTTTTCAGAATAACTTGACGTTTACAGGTACCATCAGTGGAGATGTCTGCGTATGGAAAGATCACACACTGTGTAGGATCGTGGCCAGAGCTCACAACGGGCCTGTGTTTTCCATGTACACCACCCTGCGAGACGGGCTTATTGTGACTGGTGGCAAAGAAAGGCCGTGAGTCCCTTTTCTTTTCACAGCCTCCCTGACTGCTGATGCATTGTGATCTGCCCAAGGTCTGCAGCTAGTTATTCTCGTTATTTCTAGGCTATATGGATTACCTTCTGACCTTCCTCGCACATGTGTCTTTTATTGCCTTTTATGTACCTTCTTGTTGATTCTTATTTCTGATTTGATTTTATTTATTTTAAAGAATAGTTTATTGATTTCTTTTTAGAGAGGAGGGGAGAGAGAGAGAAACACTGGTGAGAGAGTGAAACATGGGTCCATTTCCTACATGCCCCCAAATGGAGATCAAGCCTGAAACCTGGGCATGTGCCTGGACTGGGAATCAAACCGGCAGCCTTTCACACCAACCAGGGCCTTATTTCTGATTTTAAATGGCTTCTTTTTTTTTTTTTTTTTTTGCATTGTTAGATAAACTCCAACAACTTGGGGTGATAATTTTTCTGAGGTATAGATAGGTGATTATCCTGCAAGTTAAGAATTGATTTTCTTGGCTCTGGCTGGGTAGCTGTTGGTTAGAGCATTGACCCAATGCACCAAGGTTACAGGTTTGATCTCTGGTCAGGGCACATACACAAATCAACCAATGATGTATAAATAAGCGGAACAAATCACTCTCTCCCCCTCCGTCCAGTCCTCTCTCTCTAAAAATCAATAAAATATGATTTTTAAAGTTTTTTTTTGGTTAATCTTCACCCAAGGATATTTTTTCCATTGATTTTTAGAAAGAGTGTTGGGGGGACATTGATGAGAGATGCATATCAATTGGTTGCCCTCCCGCACAAGCCCCTCCTGGGGCGGGGAATCAAACCTGCAACCCAGGGACATGCCCTTGACCAGAAATCAAACCTGGGGCCCTTTGGTGTGCGGGCTGACACTAACCACGGTCCACACCGGCCAGGCCAAAGAATGACTTTTCTTTATATTGATAAGCCTGTAAGTATTTGCTGAGTAATAGGTGACTCACAGGGGAGTCTTCACCACGGAGCCCAGGATACACCTTGACTGCTTGCTTTTTGCTGAGACCGGATGCTGAAGGGTGGCCTGCATGTTGCTGCATTAGAAGAGGAGAGGGTGCTTTAGAAATACCTGTGCCCTGTTTGCTTTTTTTTTTTTTTAGTATGTTTTTAATTGATTTTTAGAGACGAAGAGAGGAATAGAAAGTTTAGGAACATCCATGAGAGCCCTAGCCGGCTTGGCTCAGTGGTTGGCGTGTCAGCCCGAGGACGGAAGGGTCCCAGGTTTGATTCTGGCCAACCAAGGGCACCCACCTCAGTTGCAGGCCGGATTCCCGCCCTGGTCAGGGCACGAGTGGGAGGCAACCGATTCATTGTCTCTCTCCCCCCTTCCACTCTCTTTGAAAAGCAATGGAAAAAATATCCTCAGGTGAGGATTAAAAAAAAATAAAAAGAAACATAAATGAGAAACATCGATCTGCCTCCTGCGTGCCCCCTGCTAGGGATCGAGCCTGCAACCCAGGCATGTGCCCTGATCGGGAATCAAACTGGTGACCTCTTGGTTCCTGGGTCGACACAACCACTGAGCAAACCAGCTGCGCTGCTTCCTTTGCTTTTGCTTGAGACAAACTTGTTAGATAAAATTGTTTAATAAAAGACCTCAAAATTTAAGTCTGAAGAGAGGCCTTTTCCTGAGTGATTTTCAAATCTTCCAGTGAAAACCAGATACTTATCATAGATTCCTACCAACATATTCATATGCAAGTTAAAGTGTAACATATAATGTGACCAAGAAGTAAGTATATTTCAGTACAGGACTGAAAGAACCCACATATGTCAGTTAAATACAAACACAGCCGCTCTTGGCCTTCTCATAATGGAAGACAGTATGTCTTGTGGCACAAGAGCGTGTTTTCCCCAAGACAAGCAGTTCGTCTAGCAGAAAGGAAGCAGTACACATTCCAGTCTTCCAGGAGAAACGCCGTAAATGAGCTCTATTCTGTCTTTTATCTGTTACTCTGACACTCGTTTCTCAGTCATCTAGTCTTGCACACCCCTACTCATTAGTAGCCTATAAACTGTTCCAGTGGGTTTTTTTTAAATCTTAGGAATGGTTTTATAACTAAGGTGATAGGATGGCCTTGTTCAAATGCCAAAGCTAACATGGAACATTTCACTAATGCCTGTAAATCAAAGCAGATGAAAATGCAATTTCCTGAATATTTTATACATACATACATACATATATATATATACTTATTAGATAAAAGATATATTTTTTTCAGGCTTTGTTTTCAGTAGGATATTCAAATAATAATGGTAGGAAAAAAACGTGCTTCTCTTTTGGCCCTTAAACTATATCCCGAAGCATGGCCACTGGGATCCTTTCCTCTAGCCTTACATTCCCATTGTCCCCTTAACATTAAAAATCCTTTTGTACATTTCCTTAATCAAGAGGTATTATGAAAGGATACATGTTTGGGGGCGCTAGATAAAATTATGCTGTCAGAAAAATGAATTTTCATAAAATTTGCTTAACCTGAATGTTTGACAGAGATAAGTGTATCTTAAAATTGCCATAAAAAGTTTAGAATATATGAAGTAAATTATAAATATCAGGATCTTCTTTAGTATCTTGCTTATAATTATTTGTTTAAATAAACATTATTTGTAATAGCCAATAATAATTGTTTTGGGGTTGGGTGTTTTCAGGTCCAAAGAAGGAGGAGCAGTCAAACTGTGGGACCAGGAGCTGAGGCGATGCCGCGCCTTCCGGCTCGAGACAGGACAGGCCACGGACTGCGTCCGTTCCGTGTGCAGAGGCAAAGTAAGCTGCTCCTTGAGCCATTTAGTGCAGCAGGAAACGGAAGGTTTCTTCCTGTGACTCTTCCCCTGCATATCAGTTTTATTCTACCTTTTCCCTGCTGCTTCCTTTGCAGCTCTGCCTTTGGCAGCCTCGTGTCTGCACCGGGGCAGGGTGTGGGGTGGGAGCTGCTGGGCTCAGCGCTGCATTTAACCCTCCATATTTTCTTGAGTCTGCTAATTCAGCCACGGTAGACAGAACTGAATTTCCTTCCCAGTTGACTAATTTTGACTAGTGCAGTTATCTCATTTTCTTAAAAACATACATTTCTATAAAAATTTTTGATCACACGTACTTGCAGAGTTATCTATAAATCATTTACACATATTGTCAGTCTGTATATTAAATATTAGTTAAGCTTACATTTATACTTATTTTTAATTAAAATCAATACTTTTCTCCTTATATCTCAGTGTATTTACACCTCTTTGGAGATCTTCAGACTAAACTACCATTAGAGTCAACACCTGATGATTGGAGAAGCCATATGTAATATCATAGAGAAAGTTTACATTTTTCAGCATGGACTCTGACCAGCAACCCAGCCCGGTGCTCTTGCAAATGTGCCTCTAGTCATAGGAAGCTCATGTGCTAGATTAGTGCAAAGCACAAAGTTCTCTGAGTAGGTTATTTTAGTTCTGGACCCAATTCTAACAGGGTGAGGTGGGGGGAGCCCGCATAACCCCAAGCAATACTCTGACACCAACAGGGTGTCTGAACATCCCTTAGCCATTGGTAACTGATTTAACTCCCAGCCACTCTGCCCTCCTGAGCTGGGTGGTGAGATGCAACTGAAAGTTTCAACCCTCTAGTCACATGGTTGGGTCTCCTGGCAAATGGCACCTCATTAATATACCAAGAGACACTTTAAGGCTCTCATCACTTAGTAAATTCCAAGGGTTTTAGGAGCTTAGTGCCAGAAGTGGGACAAAGACCAAATATTCATTTATTACATATCACAACATCACATAGATCAGTAGGGTCATTCATAGTATTACATTAAATATACTGGCCCTACTTGTGTTTCAGGGCAAGATACTCGTTGGGACAAGGAACGCTGAAATAATTGAAGTTGGAGAGAAAAGCGCAGCCTGTAACGTCTTAGTTAATGGTCACGCAGATGGGCCCATATGGGGACTAGCGACACATCCTTCCAGGGACTTCTTCCTCTCTGCTGCCGAAGATGGGACAGTGAGACTCTGGGATATTGCTGATAAAGTAGGTACAGTTTTTTTTAAAAAGTGTAATTTCTCAGAATTGTGGTGAGAGTTTTGGGAAGAAATTGGTTTACTTTGTAAGTACTCCACTGAGTGTAGTTCTCTTTCCCTCTTTCGGTTCTTATGCAGAAGATGTCAAACAAAGTGAATCTGGGACATGCTGCTCACACTGTGTGTTACAGCCCTGAAGGGGACATGGTGGCTATTGGAATGACAAATGGAGAATTTATTATTTTACTGGTGAGCTCTCTAAAAATATGGGGGAAGAAGAGAGACCGACGATGTGCGATCCACGATCTCAGGTTAGTCAACGAGTAGGGTAGTATTTCCAGTGTCCTCTTGAACGACCCAGTCTGCATTAGGAAAAAGGCCCTTAGTGCCCACAGCGTTTTATCACATCGTAAATTGTATGCTGAAACATGGCTGTTTGTGTAGTTACTTCTTGCTAAATTGTGAGTCCACTGGGCACCAGTACTCAGCAAATGTCTGACGACTGAGTATCACACTGGGCATGGCAGTTCCTCCTGCCGAGTTATCTTTCCCTGCCCTTCAAAAGTAGTCAGCCTGGAAAACAGGTTATAACCCCCAACATCTCTTACTTCTCTTAATCTCACTTGAACATATAGTTCACTCATTTAATACTTACTAAACATCTGCTGTTCCCCAGAATGTGAATTTCAACTTTTCTTGAACCTTCATTTTAACAGTGGCTACACTACCATTTACTGAGCACTTCTATGTGACCCAGATAGAAAATAATCCGGGTGTGTCAAAATTTCCCACTCATTTCACCAATAAAACCCTTTTATAAACAAAACTTGCCTCACAACTTCAGTGCATGAAACAGTAATGGTGGCTTCCCTCAGCTCCCCCATGTCCCTGAGGTACCTACGCCAGCAAGACTCATAGTTTTCACAGGATTGATTGTGGAATACTGCTTCCCATGATCACTAGCCAAACAGTACTTTGTCTTTTAAAATAGCTTCATCCATGCCTCAAGTGATGCCCCTTCATCTAATAACCTGCGTGAGTTAAGCGGGTCTGTGTTCTTCACTGTTAAAACATGAGGTTTCCAAATGAAAGAATCCCAGCTACCTCACTGAATTAGTAACTTGGTAATTAAGTAATTGTTAGTGGTTTTTAAAAAACTGGTTTTAAAGAAATTAGGAGATGAAAGTTCAGAAACAATTTAAAATTGAAGTGAACTATAAAGCCTTTTGTTTCACATAACACAAGTATAACCTCAGTATACACAATCTGTTGTTTCTACTAGGTAAATCTGTTTGAGGCCATTTCACACATACTTATTTCTTAGAGCTAGAAAGAAAAAAGCCACAGGTCTTAAGTAATTGCTTATACTACTTCATGTCACCTAATGCATCTTTTACATATTTTGTTACATTTCAGATTTAGTCCAGATTCCCGGTTTCTGGCAGTGGGTTCTAGTGAGAACTCAGTGGATTTTTATGACCTATCATTGGGCCCTACCCTTAACAGAATCAGCTACTGCAAAGACATTCCCAGCTTCGTCATTCAAATGGACTTCTCTGCAGACAGCAGACACCTCCAGGTGCAGTACCAGTGCTAGATGCCCAGGTTACATTCCATCTACACTTCGTATGTGAATGCCTTGCAGCTCCCGGGTTCCAGGGCGTCCAGATTCTTGCATTTACTGCCCACTCTCCACACTGTTCTATCCTGTTCTTCAGCCCTTTCTTCCGCTCTTTTTGTACAGGAATTTGTAGTCATCTTTTACGTTCTTTTTGCTAGTATACTATAAACTGGACTTTGCCTCACATAATGGAATTCTTGTCCCTGATGAAAGGTCTCCACTGGTTGCTATAAACGGCATGTCTACGAAGTGCCTTCAGGAAGACATCTTACGGATCAGGCTGCCATTGACAGAATTACTTGGGCTACGTGGACCAGGTAAACATCCATATACGCAGAGGGGAAGAACAGACGGGCGGCCAGTTAGGAATGCCCTATTTCTGAATGCTCAGTCACGCCCCTGGGGAACAGTAATGGAGTTCCAAGTTTTTGTTACCATATCTTCACTTCTTCCTAAGGGGAGAATGCACGCTCACCCTGGGACTGCTTTTTGTTGCCTTATTTCCAGGCTTTATCAGTTTCCGCCATCAGTTCTTTTAAAGAAAGGAAACCATTATGCCTTTAAAGATGCCCTATATTTCCTTTAACATAATAGGTTTAATAAGACAATAAAAATATGTATTGGATACTGTAAGCATTCCTTTAAGATAAATAACACAATTGCCTATCTTGTGGCTGTCAGAAGCAAAATCTTATAAATTTGTTCACATTTGCTGGCTGTATAACAGGTAACCATGAGTATCCATCTTCTTAGTCAACATAAATGAAAACTGCAATCAAATTCCTATAGAATATGCATCATTTTTTATTTTATAAAACCAGCTTTCATATGGTATTAATTTAACTAGCATTATTTAATGTAAAACTCTTAAAAACTATAAAATTTTCTTGAAGAGGGTAACATCCCAGGTGAAACTCAGGACTCCAGATAAACTTACGTTATCACAATTTGCTTCCTGTGTTTTAAAAAACACAATTAGGTACTTAGAGGTTAATTACCAAGAAACTCTTTCTCAGTGTGGTAAACCTGTTCGCTATGGTGGATTTTTGTCATCTCTTCCCTCCAGCATTCTAGGAAGTGAAGTTATGGGAATCTGGTCCAGACATGCTGAGAGAGCTGACGTCACCTGTGCCTGCGTGTCTCACTCAGGAATCAGCCTTGTGACTGGAGATGACTTTGGCATGGTTAAGTTATTCGACTTCCCATGTCCTGAAAAATTTGTAAGTCTTTGGTTTAGCATTTTATATAATTATACTCCCAGTTTAGATGTTTGATCATTAGTACTTTTCCCCACCTAATGGCTAAAATGTGTTCTTGTCTCCTGCTTTGGAGATATTTTGTGTTCCTAAAATTTCCCCCAAACTTCCTAAAACCCCTTACTCTGAAATTATGCCCCAATGTCCTGAAGTAACACTATCTTTGCAAGCTATTCTAATAAAAAGCTGAGTAGCTTTTAATCAAACCTTTAACCTATTACCGAGTTTCAAATGCTTCCCTTTAGAGGAAAATTTTCAGACCTCTGACTGCCCAGTCAGATGTTTTGTGTTAAGAGCAGATCCTAATCTGAAAAGCACTTAATCCCTGGCTGTGGTCCTAACTGCTTCCTTTCTCCACAGCCCTGGTGATGGGAAATCACGTGTGGTTTCTTACAGCAACCTTTGACTTTTGTGTGCATCACACACCTCGAGCTTTGTTTTTTTTTTCTTCAGGCGAAGCACAAAAGGTTCTTGGGTCATTCACCCCATGTGACAAATATTCGATTTACCAGTGGTGATCGGCATGTGATTAGCGCTGGAGGCGATGATTGCAGGTTGGTAACTTGCTTGCCCAAGGAGAGCAGACTGTCTCTGCTGGTTATTAAGAGATTTAATATCACGTCTACAGCTTCAGTTTGTGGACTCTGTTAACTGTCAGCATCACAGAGTAGCAAAAGCAGATGGCTCCTTTGGAGTCCCATACTATGTATAATACAGAGTGAAAGGGGTTAACGAGGAAAAATTTTATTATACACGTGTGGTTTGAAAGCTCAACTGAAAAACTTAAACTGTTCTGGAAATCTAGAAACATAACGAACTCACTGCTGTGTCCCCTCTGGTTGCAGTGTGTTTGTCTGGAAGTGTGTACACATGCCTCACTGAAAGATGGATGCTGAGGAGACTGGATTAACAGCCTTGAGAAGCCAGAGCTACAGAGGAGGGAGAAGTGGTGCTAATTTCAGATTGTAACGGGGACATATGGCCAGAGTCATCAGATAGAAGATGGATAAGCTCAAAGCATGTATTGTATGCACCGGGTAACTGTCCATAGTCCATACACTGCCAGATAATTACTTCTCAAGGAGGGACTAGGTAAATACTTCATAGTGAGAGCCAACCCCTTTGGGGAGCGTGCAGATTTGGCAGACCTGCTGGCGGGGCTTAGGGCACAGCGCGCCTCAGAAAACAAACCAAAAGTTTAAAAACCCAAGTTAGATCATTTTCATCATCTTTTTAGCAAAACTCCTTTTAGAATTTTCACTTTATTTTCAAGGTTCATGGTTTAATGAAGTATGTCCATGTTTCCGCAAGGAAAGGAAGCACACCATCACCCTAAAGGATGTTTTTAAAAAGCAAACCTCATTTTCCCAGAGTCACACACAAGCCTCACCCAAGGACATGCTGCTTCTTCAGCACCAATAAAAGCCCTTTTTATAAAGGACCGTTTCCTGCTGGCATTTAGTTCAGGGACAAATCCAAAGTTAGTAGCATAAGACAGCTACGTTTTCATTTTTTGAGTTGTCAATCTTTATGTTCAGATCTCTGTATTTGAAAAGTTAAAATGATTACAGCCTCATTAATGAAAAAGTAGTACGATGAACAATCATTTCCAATTGTGTACAGTTCCGCAAGGTTTTAGAAGCAATAGTATGCAACTGCGGGAGAGGACTGATATTTAAAGATGTAGTCTAATAAACATTTATCATGTAATCTAGAGTTCAATTCACATTTACAAAGGTATACAATTTAGCTAATTCTTGAAATAAAATTTTTATGCCTTTTTTAAAATTATAAAATCTGTTTAGATGTATGCCACCCATAGCCAACTTCCAAAAGGAATGACTCCAAGTTCACTTGTAAAACTTGTCTCTTCCTGTTTGGTGGGTTGGGGCTGAACTCTTAGCTCTTTGTTCCTATTTACTTTAAACGCTGCCAAAGATTAGTACTTGCCATTCAGGAATTTGCTGTCTAGCCTCTCTGTAGTTTCCTGAAGATTGGAAATTATGTAGACTGATATTTTAAAATATATTTTTCTAAGTGTGAAGATTAAGATGCTCTATTGGTCCTATGAGTTTTTATTTTAATGTGTCATCTTTGTAGCATAATAGGCCCCCTCAGATTTCTGGAAATCTAAGTTTTCTATGTCCAACACCGTATAAATACTAATAACAGAAACGGCTGAATTGTATCACAGAAAGCTTAACCAGTGTTTGAGCCTGGTCAGTTTGAGAGCTTGGAATAGCTGTGTCTGAAGGACTGATTAAAGGTGTTTAAGCAGCTTGAAACATAACATCATATTCTTTGGTTATTTACATCAATATTGTCCTAAACAAAGGCGGCTTTTAGAATACACTAAACACTACACATCTATTTGTGTGTATTATAAAGGGCGGTCAGTAAGTTAGAGGAGGAAAAATCCCTGAACCACACTCTCCCTCCATTTTTGAGACTGTTGGCAGTCAAGTTTGCAGGCTTTTGGCTAAAGAGAAATTCCATTTCCATTACAGTGCAGGTAGAAAGACGACTCACCTTAAGCAAGGAAACTACATAGGATAAAACTGCTTCCATTGCATCTTTGGTCTTCCAGGTGGCCAACTCGATGAGCCTGCCTTAATCATTGTTGTCAGTTTCATGACTAAAGGTCCTGTTGAATTTAAGGAGTCATCCCACGAGCACCTGCTTTTTTGCATTTACCACCCATCAAACTAAGGGAAGGCGAATAGCCGTGATAGGCCATGGAGATGCTGCCCTGTTTATCTTTTTAACCCAGACAATTATGTGTGCGCGCAGTATCTGGCCACGCTCCTCAATTTGGAAACTGAGGCTTCTCCTGGCCCCTTCAGCCCCGTTTCTGTACATAAATGCATGCCAAAGCACTCTGCGCCCCGTGCCACCTGCTGCTTACCGTGAGCCACACCCATTCCCTTCCCTTTTTTGTGATCCTTTTTGAAGACGGTTCGCTTTAGACTGTTATCCAACAAATGTTTGAGTCAACCTTAGCATAAACCATAGCAACTAAAAGATAAATTCTAAAATGTGTTTCCAGGCAATGTCTATTAAATAGCAAGAAACAAACTCAATCTTAGCATGTTATTTCCTTGTAAAATGGCTGCACTAAGCCACGTAAGCCCTTGTTTCCCATTTATGTTCTTTATAGTGGAATTACCACACTGCAACAATGTACCATTTATAAATGGTGATACTAAAAGTCTGTTTAAGTTTCTGGAAATACAATTTAAAACAAATTTCTTCTGCAGAGATGTAAAGCATCTCAAGTATTAACAATGTAATGAACAAATGCCTTAAATTTCATGGAGCCCACTTTCTAGAAGTGGAATGGTCGCTTCACCCATCCCTCATGGCGTGACAGCTCTGTGCTCTCCTGTGCTTTGTCTCTCCTCTGATGTTTCAGGTCTTTACTGTGGAATCAGCACAGCAAAGTGCAGCTTACAAAAAATGGTTAATTCTTCTCCCAATGGAAAAGCAGTGGCCACAAAACAGACTGCTGGTTTCAGGCTCTTAAATGTGGACTTTGACACGTGGTTTCATTCTCTCTCGGGGGTGTGACTGAAGTCACTGAACATTTTTTACAGTTAAATTTAATCTGGTCCTCGGAATGTTTGAGTCTTTATTATCCCTTTTGCATTAATTTGCTTTTTTTCTAACCAACTTTTAGCTTTACTTTTTAAAAAACTGTACATCGAGTCTTTAAAATCAGTGATCCGTTTAATTCTAAAGTATTTGACACTTCTTGCCTTAACAATTTTAAAAACCACACACACAAAACTCAGTAGTCAAAAAGTTTAGTCCTACCTACTTTGCAATTTATCCATCTGATCTCTGTAATTATAGTCATTTAAAATAAACTATTGAAATATAATTTTTACATTTAAAAATTATCTTCAGTAACTATGTTTTCTGTGGAGTTATTTCTGAGAACGTTTTGCACAATGGGAGAATGTGTATGTATAGCTATAATCTTGTGAGTTTAAAGTCTGTTCTGATACTTATGTATATATACTTGTACAAAATTTTGTATAATTTTGTGATAATGTAGTTCCCCAAAATATTTATTTTAAAAGCGTGTTAACAGTAAATGAAAACATTTTAAGGAATTGTGGGGTTTTTTTGCGGTTGCCATTCCAGCTGTTTTCACCCAACATGTCCACCTCACTCATCCTTACCCAGAAGGCGAAGGACCAGCTATTTCGAACCATTTACCAAAGCAGCGCACAACCCGAGAAGCCAAACTAAATCACTTAAAATTAAAAAATAGGATGGACTCTTTTAAACCACCTCTGCATTGTTGGCCACTTGTTTTTAGTGGATTAAGAACGGGATAATCCCTGGAAAAAGTGAAAGTAGCAATCCAACTTCTGGAATAAGGAAACTCCTCTCACAACCTTTCTGTGTGTGCGTGCGCGCACACACGCACGCAGAGACGCACACAACAACATGCAGCCCCAAACTGGACGATCAGTGCTGACAGTATCGCCACGTTGTACATGCTGATACTTGAAACAGCAGTGTACAAACACACCAAGTGTTTTAATAGAATTCAGTTTTTCCTTAATCTGTCTTTCAGTCAAAACAAGGCAAACAACAGAAACACCCAATGTTAAAACCACTTAATAAACTTACAAACTTGAAAAATTAGATACTTCAGATAGGCGATAAACTTCATATTATGAAAGCAATATATTCCAAGTTTCAAGGATTTGACAAGTTCTACAGAATCTCTTTTATCAGTAGATGGAAACTTTCAAACTTCACGATCTTCTGCCAGGTAGGACTGGGTGTTACTCACTGAACAAACAAAACCAAAAAAAATTTTTAATTAACTGCTTTGCATCCCTATATACCACATACCTTAACTAAGAAGTTGAGTGTCTTCATACAATGAATAGTCTACAGATTATGATGCAAATATCAGATTTCAAAAGGTACATAAAAGATAACATGTAAATTTATAGGCCACACTAAAATGTTCTGAAACTTTTTTTTTCCTAATTACTAATGTCTAAGAAAACTGATGTGAGATTTGTAAGCAGTCTAACTCCTGAAGGTCTTAGTGTATGTTCAGAATAAGTTATAAAAGAAACCTGATCTGGAGATGATCCAGATAAATAAGCAAGTGCTGGACAAATCAAAACTGACTTATGCAATGTCTTAGTTGCCAAAGGACCCTTGTAAAATTAAACATCAGAAAAAAATCAAAGTGATAATGTGCTTATAAATGTAAAAAATGACATATCAGAAAAGCATGTGAAATGACATTAGGAAAACTAATTTCCACCTTTACCTGGTTTGAGGCCGAATCCACTTCAAGGCGTGCCGTGGAGGCACAGTGATGGTGGGATGGTAAAACGTGCAATCGGGTCGTGTACACTGAGTGTTAAACCTGCAGTGCTAAGAACAAAGAACAGTTTCAACATCGGCAAAGCTAATAGAAATAAAAACAGCAATGTGAGTAATAATGACGAACCCACCCTAACATTAATGGAGCAAGAGATAAGGTCTGTAACATTCATTTTAACACTGAAACCTTGAAAAATGAACACACACCCCCACGCCCAAAATCCTAGTCACACAGTAACGGCTACTCAAATTTCAAGAACCTCAGCACATAACCAACTACTTCTCATCCATGTGGTGACGGCCCCGCACACCCGGCCTCTCGCCCTTCCATCTTCCATCGAGCACCCTCAGCTATGCCCAACTGCCCGTGGGGGGAGCGAAGGCCTTTTGTTCGGTCTTCAGGCTACTATTTCAGAGAGGAGATCACTACTCTGAGCAACGGAACAGCTGAAGACAACATCAATCTTTAGCACACAGACAACTGAAGGCGCCACTACGAGTCTGGAGGGGCACGAGCAGTGCTCCTGGGTTTCGTCACCGCAGCTCTGGCACCGAGGTACAAAACCACCCGTGTGCTTCGGGGAGAAGAGCAGAAACTGACTAGCAAAGGCAAGGTTACCCCCGAGAGCTCAGGACAGGGACTTTCAATAGTTTCACACCACTGGGCCTAAGGAGACAAACGGGCTGAGTGACACTGAGAGCGAGCTTTAAAATCTGAAAAGACTGTCAAGATAACACTAACAAAAAATGGGCTAATAGAGGTGGTGGGGGAGATACTCAGTTTGCTAGTGACCTTCCGGTCTCACAGGTGAAAAGGTATCACACTAAATTCATTTCTGGGAAACTGAAAGTTCTTACTTTTGGATGATAGAAGGGACATTCCATTTTCTTACAAGCAGGGAAGTACCGGCACAGCTGACTACTAGAAGATGGTGTTGCTGTTATAACTGCTGACAAAAATAAGGGCAAATATTGATCAAAATTTTTGGCAAAATAATTTTTAATGCATTCTGATGTTTTTATGGGAACCATTTTAAAATTAAAATACAATGATGAGACAACATATACTCATTAGTTAAGATAAAATACTTAAGAATACTACAGTACGCATATACTTCCTCTTCGAAGACTAGTTACATTAACTGATTTGGTACTTTTTTTTACCCAAATGTAGTAGCACACAGTCACTAACCTGGTTTTGGAGGCAGTACTGGAATTCTTCTACTCAGATGAGTGAAGGGACAATCTGGCTTCGTACATTTTGCATCATATTTACAATTTGGATGGACAAACAAACATTTTTCAGCAAACTTACAATTGGGGAAAGCTCTATAAAACAAACAAAAAAGCATATTCACATTTAATCTTCTCAATGCATTAGTTTTTTTGTAGAGGGCCTCCTTATATTCCATCACTACTTGTTTTGAGAAACACAGAAGTAACAGGAGAAGGAAACTCCATTTTTAAATAAGGCCATATATCAAAATAGGACATAGCTCTCTATTCCAAAGCCTGAGGCAGTAACAGCTTTTCAACGCCAGCCAAGCCACATGAATGGTAAAAGGGTTTTTTTGTGATGAGAATCACACCACTTAATTATTAAAGTCTATGTTTATATTTTATGAAGTAAACTCTATAGTGAACACAACAGATATACGCAAGGCATTGTGCTACCAAAAAGAATACCTACCCCATGATCTCCCTATTTATACTCCATATTATTCTCACATCAAAACTTCCTAAAGTTAAAACATGGAGAGATTCCACCTATAGAAAAAAAAAAAATCTAAAAGCCATCTCTCAAAGTTCGTTCCACTGAACCAGGCAGCTGGTGAGGGAAAATTATAGTTAAGTCCAAAGCATTTTCTTATTACCCATTACGTTTTCCCAATGCCTTAAACATCTGTGCATGTGTGGACGAACACAATGCATACAAACAGGGACAGTTATATACTCACCTTAAGTGTACAGAATCCCGCAGAAAACCCAGAATTCCAGTAGATCATAGGTATGAGGCACAAAGAAGCCACCTTCCATCTCCCTACCCCTCAACAAACACACAGACAAGTAAGCTGTTCGGGGCAGGGCCATGGTAAGTGTCACAGCATTTAGTTACAAACCTCAAACTTGTCCATAAAAAAGCAAAAGCAAAATAAGCGATCAGATAATAGAAGTTAACCTGAAGACCAGAGTCGCTCTGCACTACTCACTTGCACGGTGAAACGGGATGGTGGTAAGCACATTCGTCCCCGTTTTTACAGGCAGGCCAGTACTTGCAGCGTTCCAAAAGTTTTTCTGGCTTCTGTGCCACACTCAATTCACTCATCTCAGCTACAATGGGAGAGGAATTAAAAGTATCCCATTAACTATGATCAGTTCAGTACATGGCACTTTTAATAAATTTCCCTCAAAACCCAGTTTTAAAATCTTATCTCCTACATCCATGGTCATATGAAATAAACTGAGTCCAAGTAATCTGATCAACAATGGCAGAATCCTATCAATGGTCCAGGAAAGTGAACAAGACAGTGATGCTGCAGCTAGGGCCAATGTTCTCACAAAAACTCCAATTCTCAGAACTACTTCCGAGCTGATTAAATACCAGAGAGGAAGAATGTCAAGTAGACAGCCAATGAAATGAAACGCAGACTGAAAACCCAAGCTGATAAAGAATGTGAACTAATTCTCATTCAGGCAAGATCCTAAGTGGTCCAAATACAAAGAGTTCCCACTCACTAAGGTATCGCAGTTTTCTAAGTCCAGGTGATACACACACTAATGTCTACAAATTAAGGAAAAGACTTTTACCTAAAATGGGACATTTACCTACAGTGGCCCAGCAGATCACCTGGCACAGTACACCTGGCTGGGTGTAAAATGACCAGTGGCAGACAGTCTCCACGTGGAAGACACAGAAGTGGGGAAGAGCAAACGAGACCAGTGCACACACCATCCTGGGCTCACTGCCACCCCACTCACCAGGTCCTGTCCAATTACCATGTCAATTACTGTGACTTTGGAAAGTGGGACCCATGTTGCCAGATTATCTCCTGATTAGGCAAGCCAAACACCTTTTTACATGACATCTACATTTTAAATGCTGGCAACTAATTCAAATTTAAGACAGAGTAAACCAAATAAAGTTTACTTGGTAGCCATCATGAACTGCCAACTCCTGGCCCAACACATCCCAGCCACCCCCCAATAGCATCATGGGTGTCACCTATTACTGTTCGCATTCATGTTTATGAAAACAGGCGCCATTTCAACTACATCCCTCAGGTCCTCTAACCCAAGGTCAGGCTGCTCACATTTGGCTCTGCAACTTACTAGTGGAGGGAGAAAGACACTGGGCAAGTGTTACTAACATCGCTGAACTTCATTTACACAGAGAAAATGATGTCTTCCTTAGTTTAATGATTAAACAGAAACAAGAATGTAAAATAGGTAACCAATTAAAACCTAACCATGCAGCAGCTAGTGTTCTGAGCACTTCTTGTTCCAGTGGCCCACCTTCAGTCTTCATTACAGGGTAACAAGGCACAAGCCCAGACCTGAGCCCAGCTGGGAAACCATCAGCGCTATCATGACTGTGCTTGACATATGACTTGCTATGCTACTTTAAAAAATCAGTAACTCATTATTTAGCTCCAGGATAAAAACTATCCTTAGTCTCAAAATCTGGTAGGGCCAGAGGATTTTCTCCAAATTTATATGGTTTCTGTGTCACCCCTGCAGAGAAGATGTGTCTTACCTTCCTCCCAAAGAACATTCTTCAGACTATGGTATCTACGCAACAACCGGGGCCAAATGCGAGAAGTGAACGCGATACCAAGAATGAAGCCTGGCTGGGAAGTGGAGTGGAGTGCCTACTCACTCACAAGCAACACTGAAGAAGTTAAATACAAGGAAACTATCTTTCTGATAGAAATGTTAAATCACATATGTAAAGGTCATGATTCTGGTTCTCCCCAACATTTACTTCATAAGCTATTAAAACTTTTCCTGTTTACGTTTTAGGAGGCAATTTCACCTTTTACTGCAAGCTATAACCTCTGTACTGCCACATAATGGCCAGTGGGGGTGGCTTCAAATGGCACTGCTGTTGGTAGCATTCTTGAAACACTGGACAAAAAGCCACCCAAAGCAATTACAAAGTTACAAACTCCCTACTCCGAGGGGCAGAGCAATACAGACCACAGCCTCTCGGTGACTGCTATTCAGGAGTGTCTCCGGCCTCGCTATGTCCTACTACAAAGCTCATCCTTGAGCAGCAGTGTAATATAGAGTCCCAGACCAAAGTGATGGGAAAGGAGGCTCACCGCTCATCACAGCTGTCTCCATAATGGCCACTGGTATATATGTCATCAGTGACATACATACCAAGGCCTAACACAGACATCTACATTTAATTAAACTAGACCCTAACGTACCAAAAAATTAAGCTACCAAATTGAAAACCAAAGTAGTAAAAACACCAGAATGTTATTTTTTTTAGACAAAATATACAAGGTCAAGAAATGTGCACTGCCTGCCTGACCTGCAGTTACCACCTTTGTTTCCATTTTAAACTTGCTATTTTCAACAGGGTCATTTTCAACTTCCTCCACCAATCAAACCTATCACTGCATTATTGCCTCATTCAATTCAAGATAATAATATCTCTTCACTTACTTATGTCTTCCCCCAAGGGTTATTGTATTTTTAACTACTAAAATGGCATTTAGTACATTTTTATACCTCTGCCAAGAAATTTTATTTTGGAAAAATTTCAAAATCTGATTTTCTTTGATACTGTTTGTTAAGATTCAGTAATTGTCTCCCCTGCCAATGTAGCTGTTTCTAGGAACGTGAGAAGGTCTGAGGAGCATGGTTCTTCTCTATCCTGAGTGAACATGACCAGTAGCTGCACCAGCCACTGGGATCCAGCAAGAAGCCATACTGAGAAAGGCTCATCTGCCTGAAAGCATGTCACTACCTGAATTGAGTTATCTGAATTCTAAATACTGTGTTTAAATATTAATTTAAACCTAAGGTCTTTTCTGTCCAAGAACTATTTTGATGGATAGGTGAAAAGCACCACTCAAGGGAATTTCACTGGAGAAATAGCATCAAAATTCAAACCCATTTTTCTATCAAATTACAAAGGAGACTATTGCTGGTACAAGGCGAAAGTAACAAGTATAGTTTCTTTTTTAGAAAAAGGTAAACAAACTGAAAATGATGGTTCATCTTTTACCATGTATAATGAGAGGTATTTTTTGGCTTTCGTGGCTTAATACGATTTCAACACTGGGATAACAGCCAACCTACAACAGGATAAACTGGTGGTTTTGTCTGAAAAAAGGCCACTACTGAAGAATAAATAAAAGCAAGGCCTCCAACCAGTCTTCATTCAAGGTAGAGAAATATGTCAAAGATTTCCTTCTCAACACCAGCACCCTGAGAGGGAAAGGCTGTGCTCTCAACACACCGTGTGAAAAGCTACCATTTGGGTCATCAAGCTGCCTGCTCATCAACTGCAACTGCTGTGGGTGGAGGAGACCTCTGAGTCCCTGGTTTGAGGCTGCAGTTTGGTTTACAGGTTTCATTCCTTCAAAGCACATGTCCTCCTCTTGATCTGACATGTATCCTGGGGGGCTGGGAACACCATCCAGCGTCACTATAAACTTGGGACTTGCAGGTTTATCTGGTTGTACAAGATCTCTGCCAGATAGATAGAAAACACCATAGAATTAGGGAAATGAACACATAAAGCTGAGCCTCCTAACGTGCTCTTCAGCAGAACTATCACTCCCTTACTTGCTCGGTGGTTTCTTCAGTAAAAAAAGACTTCCTAGGACTTGCGGGTACAGCATTAGTGGATTTCTACCACCACACAATGGCTGCGGCCCTTTGCTGTGAAATCACCACCAGTGCCTTCTGGGCTGTACTAAGGACAATCTCTCCTCAACCCTAACCCCCACCATCCATTTGATCCTCAGAGGGTCACATGAAAATAAACTGAAAAGTCAGCATCCATGCCCAGAACACAACAGCCAGCCGTCTACATTTACACTAATTTCATTATCTGTATGTTTGTTAGAACATTTAGTAATCACCCCACCCAACTGGCTCACTCTCTCTGGAGGGATTTCCTGATTTTGATCACATGGCCTTTAAAATCTCATTTCCTGGATGCACATAAAGAATCTTAGCTAAATCTTACGCTGACTTACTTGGTAGGATAATGGATTTCTCAACAAGAAAGATGAACTGGAATTTTTGAAAACTGATTTTGGCTTACTGTATACATGGCCTAACTACTGAATCAATAAAAGCACTCTACACTGAGGGATAGGATGGGGAGGAGGGAATTGGGAACTAACAGTTATCCTGCACTGCCTATCTAGTGAACACAAATTAGCTACACAAAAAAAAGAAACCATCTACCGTGTCTGCATAAGGTGTCCTGAAAGTACCCGAAGGGTATCTGCAGTCTTCATCCCCGATTCTTGGTTTGATGCCACTACTATTTCCTCAGACAGCTTTGGCTTCTTCAGAATAAATGATCTCGTGTCTGCATAGACCAGGGATTCCATGTCATAGTAATCTGAGCCAAAAAAATTGGCCACAAATGTTTACTTTTGAATATACCTTCATTCCCAACATCACACACGTGAGAAGAATGTCAATATTTTATATATTTGTAATAGTTTTCAAAGGAAAATCACAATGGCTCTACTCAAGGATAGAGCTGCAATTCTGTGCGAAACATCTTTTCAAAGCATTCTTTCCCTCTTCCGGCATATAACCAAGGATTCTAGACACTACTTGCCTACAGTGTAGAAAGATTCTTACATGAGACATCTAATGGGGCATTATTAACAATATAAACTTACTTTAAGTACATTTTCTAAAAACATGAATAAGCAGTACTAATGTTCTGTAGAATTATGATACAAAGACTGTTTAAAAAGCTTTCCAAAATGTTTTGTTCATTTTGCACAGTATCACTTAGAGAAATGAACACATCCTGATGCTAAGAATTCAACTATCATAATTTCCGCCTGGTTGTAAAGACTACTTTGAGAATTTTAAGATGAATAGGCATTTAAAAAAATATAGCAAAGAACACACTGACCTTCAGTGCAAATAAGCTCAACTCATCACCTGCAACAGGCTTCTTAGGCCCAATTACTTTATAAAATACACCAAGCCCCAGAGCCCACATGGAGATGGCTGACCTACCAATATGCAGTCAACTGACTCAAGTTAATGAGTTCCACTTCTCTTAAACTTAACAGGCAAACCACAGGGACCAAAATTCAGACTATTCGTTCATGTTCATTCACTGAAAAAACTGACCTCCTGAGAGCACTGTACTAGGTACACAAAGAAAAAACAGGGAAATAGAGGCATATACAATTTCAGAACAGTATGCCCGAGAGGTGACCTGAAAGGGGTATAAGCAGGCATTGGGAGAATACAGAACCTACTCCGGCTGGGGGGAGAGGCAGGCTTACAGAGGAGGAACGAGTGAAACGGGTATTAAGGAACAAGCTGGAATCCACTAGGAGGGAGAGTTGGAGAACAGAGCACTTCAGAGGAAACACATGGAGAAAGGCAGGGGCTTTCCTGAAGCAGAGGAATTGGAGGCAGCGGGAAATGTGGTGTGGCTGGGGGGCTGGCTGTGTGTGGCAGGCTGAGGCATAAAGGATCTTCTGTCGCCCGGCCGGGCGTGGCTCAGCGGTTGAGCGTCAACCTAGGATCCAGGCGATTGGGGTTCAATTCCCGATCAGGGCACACGCCCGGGTTGTGGGCTCGATACCCAATCGGGGGAGTGCAGGGGGCAGCTGATCAATGACTCTCTCATCATTGATTTTTCTCTCTCTCTCCCTCTCCTTTCCTCTATCTGAAATCAATAAAGGGATCTTCTGTCAATGAGTTTGGATCCTGGTCCAGAGATAAGTAACCAAGAAAAGTTTCTAAGTAGTGAGGTAACATGTTTAAACTGGTTTTCAGAAAAAGGGACAGTGATAAGATGGACTGGAATCCTAGACCTGTTATGAAGCTGTTGCCCAGGAGAGAAGGGGAGGCTTCCGAGTTAAAAGGTTCTCACCCCTTTTCCTAGTCTAAACACACTCCCATCAGCACTAGCACCACACAGCAGGTGGATTTTCAACTACCATCCCAAGGAGGAGGCATGCCTGTCATCCCTGCAAGTGCAGCAGAGACTGGCAAAAGCAGATGTATGAGTGAGAGCAGAAGGAAAAGGAACTTTGCGCAGAAATAGAGGATGGGAGAAAAAGCCGATTTAAAAGGGGGCAAAAACACAATGGCCAAGACATGGAAACCACCTTAGTGTCCTTCAATAGATGACTGGATAACGATGATGAGATATACACACTAGACTACTACTCAGCCATAAGAAAAGATAAAATACTGCCATTTGCAACATGAGTGGATCCTGAGTATCATGCTAAGGGACATAAGTCAGATGGAAAAAGTAACCACCATATGATTTCACAGGATATAATGCTGAAACCAAAAAACAAGCAAGCAAGACAGGCAAAACTCATAAACACAAACAGTACAGTGGTTACCAGAGGGAAAGGGGGCTGGGGGAGGCAGAAAAGGGGAAAGGGGGGATAAATGGTGATCGAAGGAGAGACCTGACTTAGGGTGGTGGGCACACAATGCAATATACAGGTAATGTACGATAGAACTATACACTGGAAACCTACTAAGGGTGGGGCAAAGGGAGGTTAACAGTTGTTCGTATGGAAAATACAATAAATAATAGTACAAGAATAAACTCTGTTTCACATACTCAACAGTAGACCTACTTTTGCTTCCATCCCGAATAACTTTATTAACCAATGCTGCCTCAATAAATGTAATAAAGTAAAAAATAAAAGGGGAAAAGACAAACCTCAATTTAGGTTTATTTAAAGTGTTGGGCTCTCACAAGTTTAGAAAGAAGTTGAAAATTCAGATTTGACCAATGGGGGTGGAGGGCAGGGAAATAAATGAGAAGCAGAGTCGAAACTGAAGGTGAAATAAGAATGTTTAATAAACTGTACACATTCAGCGCTGCCGTCTTCTCAGTGATCTGCACGTCACAGAGACCACAGATGATTTCGAGGCCTCACGCCGGCAAAGGCAGAGTCCGGAAATTAGGCCGAGGGCGGCTGTGTTCCTTCTCACCGCCCCTCGCTTTTCTGAGGCAAAGCAGCTCTACTATTTGCATCTTGGGAGAATACAGGATGAAAACAATGCTGAGGGCAGGGCACATTCTAAGGGGCAGTAGAGGAGGAAAGGAGTTGATAAAAGAGAATAAAAAGAAATGACAAGAACAGATAGTAAAGTCCTAGGAACCAATGGATCAGAGATAGAAGAGAACAGAATTCACATGTCACAAACTAGTTTAGAAAAGTGTACACTGAAAAAGGAGCTCCGCAGCCACACAGCCACCCGCCACTCGTGCAGGATTAACGTGAGCAGCACAGGTGGAGTAAAACCAGACAGATGGAAGAGCGGCATCTGGGTAATGAACATAGGCTGACCCCAGGCATACTGTTTCCTCCTGAAACCCCACTAAAATATCAATAAAGGGTTAATTTAAAAATAAAAAAACTCACAAAGATGATGATAGTGAAAGGAGATACAACTACATTTTGGAGTGAAAGGCTCATTAGATCTTCAAAAGCTGAGTCTGGCCCAGTGGATGTGGCTCAGTGGTTGAGCATCAACCCAGAAACCAAGAGGTCACCAGTTTGATTCCTGGTCAGAGCACATGCTTGCAGTTTTAGGCTCAATTCCCAGTAGGTAGCGTGCAGGAGGCAGCTGATCAATGATGTTTTCCTCTCTCATCAATGTTTCTCTCTCTCTATCCCTCTCCCTTCCTCTCTCTCTCTGAAAATCAATAAAGACATAAGAAAAAAAAAAAAAGCTGAGTCTGAAGCCGATAATGAAGCCATCCAGCATGGATCCCAAGACTCTCCAATGGCTGAGAAATAGGCTTCATGAGACCTTGGGCCTTCCGGGGGGAGGACAGGGCAAAACAGACTTGTATTCTAGTGTCTATTTCAAACGCAGTTAGTTCTTCCTAAATTTTCTTTGGTTTCTAATCCTTATGGCACCTATTCCCCTACCTCTATGCTGAAGATACCTGAAATAATTGGAAATCCACTTTCTCACTGATCACCGTGGGAGACGCCTATGGATGAAGCACCATAGTCTCTGACAGAAAGGTCCTACAACATGAACTAAATGCATACTATTAAAATGGTTAAAAGCAGTTAGAATTCCTGATAACCTCTGACCATTTTCTCACTTGTAGAAAGTAAAGCTTTAGCTTCATGAAAGCTAAAAACTGAGGGTCTCTGTACCAACGGATGCCAGCCACGTTGAAGAAAGCACCACTTTGAAACCAGGGAGGGGGCCGTTAAAGTAAACGTTACGTAATTAATACTTGAGGTGCCTTCCCTAGTCCCCTTTACCACTTAAGCTCCCAGGCAATCTGTTATTTAAAGGTCTTTCTTTGGAGAAGCTGCCTAGCCTAACAGGAAAGGTCTAAAGCCCCTGACATCAGGGTGCCCCAAACTAGATAGCAAGACAAATCACTCTCCACTGCAGTTCAAACGTGAGGTCCAAAGCCCCACCCCAGCTAATGAACCCAGAACGCAAACAGCTTTTTAAGTGCCTCACTCTTAAACATAAGACAACCAAGGGTCTGTAGACATCTGAGGAAAACCTTTCACAAGATAGTGATCAAAACAAACAACTTGGAGAAAATAAGACCAAAAAAAGACTAAAAATACCTTTAACATCCTCAGAGAAATAAGAGGAAGTATTGCATACATGAAACAAAACCAGTATGTTAAAAAAACAAAAGGGGTGGGGGAGATACAAAAATTATAGGGCCCTGACTGGTGCAGCTCAGTTGGTTGGAGCATCGTCCCATTCACTGGAAGGTCACAGGGTCAATTCCCAGTCAGGGCACATATGTAGGTTTGGTTCCATCCCTGGCCGGGGTTTGTATGGGAGGCAACCCATCAGTGTCTCTCTCACATCAATGTTTCTCTCTCTCTTTCCCTCCCCCCCTTCCTCCCTCTTTAAAATCAATTTTTTAAAAATTATAGAAGGTAAGCAAAGGATACAGTCATTCATAAGCCTCCTAGAACTACCTGATGATTTTTATCCTGATGGGCACCATGGATAAAAATAAAAACTAAAGGAAAGAAAAAGAATGTGTGAGGGTCAATTAAACGGATACAACACACACAGACTTTAACTGCCAAACATTTGAAAGAAAATGCCCTTATGTAGAAAAAGCAGGATGGAATGTTGGGAGATGAGAGGGCAAAATCAAGAATGGAGAATTTCTAAACCCTTTCGTAGGTAGAAGGGAGAAGCCAGATGATTGGCAGAGACTAAAGCTGCGTAAATGTGGCAATAAGACTGCTCATCACCTGGGCAGGAGCTGGCATCTGGATGGAAGGTAACCCTGAGAAGACAAGCACATCTTTCTGAGACAAAAGGCCATGGAAGGGTGGGAATACAGGTGGTAACTGTGGAGACCTGACCACGGGGAAGAAAATTCAGTTAGAAGCCAAGAAGCAGGGGTCAAGGGACAAACCTTCCAAAGAAAGGCAGGCTTGGAGGCAACAGAAGGAAGTGGAGAAAATAAGGCTTCTGAATTTAAGACTGCAGGTGTCCAATGGCTCCCATCATTTATTCAGCAGACATTTATTAGGGATTACGCATGCATCTGGCAAGGGCACTGGGAACAGAGATAAATAAGGCACTAGCTCCAGTCCTGGTGTGTGTATCTGTGTGTGTTGGGTGGGAGAGAAACAACTAAGTTCCAGTAGCTCTAAGAACCACAAGTCCAAGGTGTGTCCCTGGCAATGAGATTCTAAAGTGAAGTAAAACTGAGGACCAGGTTCAACAGACCAGGGAAACTACGGCACCTCAGGGAAATGGCAAAAGCTGGGCAGAGAGGAGAGTCAGAGTAGGGACTCAAGTCATTCCCAGAGCAGGGTAGTGAGCAGCCAATAAATCCCAGAGTCCCAGGTGAAATGGCAACAATGGAAGAAAGTTTTTGAATGAGGTGAAAATACAAACACCACATAACACAAAGAAAATGCAGATCTTGTCTCCTGCCACTAAAATATTTTCACAGATCTAAATATAGCATCTTAGGGCAGGATCTAAGAGATACAAGGAACATTAAATGAAGTGTAAGGAATGGAAATAGCAACTGAAAAATGCCTGATTACACTAAAAATTTCAGATGATCACCCACCTGGACTGATCTGCAGAGTTTCTGCCATGACTGGATCAATCTGTAGCCGGGACAACAACTGCCTCTGCTGAGTTCCTAGAACATAAATTTTAAAACTTAACTAAGGTTAAAATACAATACTAGGGTGTGTATGTCCCAGAAATGAAGTCCCAAATAATCTTTCTGGGTTCTTAAAAATAAAAGTTTAAATAATACAATTTAATAATATTTGTAGGCCAAAGGTCTGTAAGACAAAAACCTATACTCGGGGTTAAACCCAAAACAGCAACGTACAATATTCCTGGTTCTCCCTCTGGAGGCTGGTTTTCCTGGATTCGAGATAAAGGTGAAGGGGTGGAAAAGCCTAGGGGAGGTGCTGCATGGACCCACAGCTTGCACCTTGGGAGACAGACGACTGCCAACTGCAAGATCAACATAAGCAGCATCTCCATCACCTGGGCTCTCACCATTATGACGAGCTCGACCCACCCCTGGAATTACAAAACAAAACACTCCAGAGTTATCTGGATAGAGTTCCCAAAAGACTGACTACGGGCTTAGATGGATACAAAGAGAACACTGTACAATACAACTCTCAGCTCTGTAGTCCAGGTCCTACCAAAGCGTGAAAATAACCACTTGGATTTCCCAGAGGAAGATGCTCAGCTAGAAACAGGCTCATAATTTCTTTATAGTTACACTGCAAAACAAAACACAGCACTGACACAGAAATGATTTCTCTCTCTTCAACTGGAGGGTAAGCACTCTGAGGGATGACATGCTGTCACACTTCTCCAAGACTCCCTGCCCAATGCCTAGCATGTAGTATAGGTACTCACTTGCAGACTCGAAATAAAAGCATCACAGTACAGTGTACAATGGGACGTGGCTGATAAGGTTCCACACATTGAAATATGAGATGCCTGCATGCTAACTTTTAGTATATCTACTACTGCTGGTTTCACTCGAACTTTCTCACTCAGCACAAACACACAATTGCCAACTACCATATTTCATTAAAAGGGGTTTTTAAATTTAAAAGCTACACGCAATTCAAAATTTTATCAGCTATTTTCTTTTCAAATGTAAACTACATTACATTACTCTTTACCGGTGTGCCAAAATAAAAGTTAATTCCTTCCAAAATTATCATGGTAAAAACACAGTAAATCCCAAGGAGCTGATCTGAAAATGAAAGACGAATGTCATTTGGCCAAGTTAGCATTCCTGTGAAACAGCCTGAGAAACTGACACAAACTAAGTTACAGGAAAAATGTTCTAATTCAAATACAACAGGTCCCTTTAGCATAAACAGTGAACAATGAAATCATTACACATTTTAAAATAATTTCCCAAGACAGATATAAGGGACTGTTTTCTCTCATTTCAAATTTTGCCACATCTCTCTATGCTCTTTTCAACAAATCATTTTAGAAAAAATCCACGAAAGAGGGTGGACTTCTGATGAGTTCTAGACTTCTAAGTCAAATCACGTAGGGTCCAAGTTTGTCATTAAAGGTCCACGAAAACTTCAAGCTCTTGGTGACTTGCTGCCTTTGTATGACAACTAGTCAAGCTACAGGAAAAGATACAGCACCATGGATGAGTACCTAGAAGATATCACATGCTAAGAATTTACCTTTCTCAATGTTGCTAAGGAAGCCAATTATTTTTACATCAGTAGTCCTTGACTGTGATTCAAAATCTACCTCCTCTTGAAGATCTGTGAACTCTCTGTCACATTCAGTTGTTGATGTTGAATATTCATTCATTTTAACCTCCAAAGATGAAATTTTTGCTTCATTCTGTGACACTCTAACATTTAGATCAAAAAGATTTGCTTCCACTGTCAGCATTGCTGTTTTCATTTCCTTAATTTCATTGATATCAGTTGATATTTTCCTTAAAAAATGGGAAATATTGTCTAGCTCATTCAGTGAACAAGAGGAACTTGTCACAGAACCTAAGTCAACTGGCTCAGGTGAGAAGAAATTCAGTAAAGATGGTGATGAAAACCTTGAAGACATTTTCGTAAAATTCTCTCTCTCTCCTATTTTTAAAAAATTTTCCTTCACAGCCCATTAAATTGTTTCATCAAAAGTAAAAGTACTTATTAAGGCTTTTAAGAAGTATTAAGAGTGCATAACAGTTTTAAACCTGTAACTAAAAAGAGAGGGTTGTATATTTCTGGAGTCAAAACTCAAAAGTAAAGTCCTACGTAAAGCTCCTCTCCAAAAAATAAGCCCTATTATTACATACAAGAGAATTCTGGCTTCTGATTGGCTGAAAACAGACATGTAATGCACAAAGAATTTTCTATTCTTTACCTCATGACAACGAGCACTGAAGATCCGGGGCCTAAATTAAGCAACGTAACAACATTAAGTACTTTATACCAGAATATGATGTGAATTAAGTACATTTTTGTCTTGTCATCTATTAAATAGTTTTTAAGCTTCAGATTATTTACATTGTTGTTGTTTTACCCTCATTGGAGGATTTTTTTCCCATTGATTTAGAGTGGAGGGGGCGGGGGGTAGAAGCACTGATGTGAGAGAGACACATCGATTGGTTGCCTCCCGTCCCACCCCGACTGGGGCCAGGGATGGAACCTGCAACCAAGGTACGTGCCCTTGACCAGAAATCGAATCCACAACCCTTGGGTGTGCAGGCCAATGCTCTAACCATTCAGAAAAAGCTTTTGACAAGGTTTTACCTAGTATTTTCTGTTGCTTTTCCCATTAAAGATGGTATAATCCAGTATCTGGCATTTCCTTTGTAGGCAAAGGGCAGAGAAAGTAATCAGACCCATGATCACAGACAAATCTCTCTACAAATATCTGGTAATAATGGAATTCAACTGTACTAATATGATATGGTAGAAATTTAAAGACGGAAAATGAGGACTTGGCCTTGGTTTGATACTAAACTATTATTAGATATGTGATTTTCACCCATTTTGTGGGCTTTTTTTTTTTCATTTTCTTGACAGTATTCTTTGAAACACAAAAATCTTTAACCTGGATCAAGTACAGTTGATCTATTGTTTCTTTGGCTGTCTTTTAGTGCCATATCTAAAAAACCATTGCCTGCCTAAGCCAAGCTCATTTAGAGTTATACCTGTCTTTTTCTCCTAAGAGTTCTATAATTTTAGCTTACATTTAGGTCTTTGATCTATTTTGAGTTAATATTTATATATGTAGTAAGTCAAGGGTCCAAATTCATTCTTTTGCATGTGGATATCCAGCTGTCCAACACCATTTGTTGAAAAGACCATTCTTTCCCCCACAGAACTGTTTTAGTATACCTGTTGAAAATCAATTGATCATAAATGTACTGGTTCATTTCTGGATCTCAATTTTATTCCATTGGTCTATATTGTACCTTTATGCCAGTACTAGTTTTGATTACTGTAGATCTATAGCAAGTTTTGAAACTGGGACATATTAAGTTCCTCAACTTGATTATTTTTCAATAGTTTTGGCTATTCTAGGTCCTTTTCATTTCCATATCAATTTTAGGAACAGTTTGCCAATTTCTGCAAAAAAGCCAACAGGGATTTTAACAGACTGAATTAAATTCACAGGTCAATTTGGGAGTATCACCAATATAAAATATGAAGATGCAAGATGGTGGACATGGCTCCCCAGAGCCTCTCCAAAAGAATAATTCTTATAAAAAATTGCAGCCTTTGGTTTCTCATTTAAATAGACGTTCACAAGAACAGAATAAAGAGAAAGTGCTTAAGTTTATGTAATAGGAACCTTTATCCACTCCTTTACTGTATCTGTAAATTAACCTAATTCTTCAAAATCTTTGGATAGAAAATAATTTTCAAAATTTACAAGGCTTTGGATGCACACAGAATTTTTTAAGAGTACTAGCTGATGGATGACACCTATAGCAAACATAGGAAGAGCCAAGTGCCACCTGCAAGCTAGCTGGTTCACTGGAGGGTAGGCAAACATACTTCAATGAGAAAAGCAAGAAAGCAGAGAATTGAGTCACAGAGAAACAAGGTGCCCAAAAAGAGCCCATTTGAAGGCGCTTGTTAGCATCCATTGTGTCCAGACCAACTTTAGAATGCAAAATAAGAAAAGATCCTTCCATGACTCCATTGTAAATACCCATCAGCAGAGGCAATTAACACATTTTAAGGAAACTGGAGCACAGAAAGGTTAATATCAGCTAGTAAGTGGCAGAGCCGGGATTAACACCTAAGCAGTCAGGCTCCCTGAATCCATATACTCATAATTACTATTCTGTTATACTTCTCTCCATGATACATTAAATGTAATAAAACAGATCAGAGAAATTCATGTGGTGTAATTCTTATTGTACATACACATGTGCAAGCTTGTATATATATATATACACACACACACATATATATTACATACATATATATATATATATATATATATATATATATATATATAATTCTACTTTATACAGAAAGGTGCACATTTCCATACATTAAAAAAAAAAAAAGGCCAGAAAACCACAGATAATACACCAAACTGTTTTAGGTGCAGTGCTTACCTCTGAGGAAGACAGTGGGCAAAACGAAGGGGAGATTTCCCGTTTTCTCTGAATATAAAAGGTTCTCTTTACTAAGACTCTTTCATGGTGCTTCCAGTTCATGCAATATATCAAGAATATGCAATTACAGCCTCTCCTTCTGGAGAGTCCATAAAAATGAAGTAAAGCCCGGCCGGTGTGGCTTAGCGGTTGAACATCAACCTATGATCCAGAGGATCACAGTTTGATTCCCAGTCAGGGCACATGCCCACAATTCCTAGCAGGAGGCATGCAGGGGGCAGCCAATCAATGACTCTCATCACTGATGTTTCTCTGTCTCTCTCCCTCTCCCTTCCTCTCTCTGAAACTGATAAAGACTTTTTTTTTAAAAAAATGAAGAAAAAAACGTAAAAAGGGCACAAATCTTTAACACAGAGCAGTGGATTCCAAACTGGGTTTCTAAGATTATCCACTAAAATGCAGGAAGAAAGTATCAAAAATTCTACCATAGTAAAAATATTTATTACCTCCATTGTCCTCAGAGCTCTATTTCTGCCTGTTCTATCATACAACTAATAACAGTAGGCATGTATGTAAGCAACATACATATATTGAATGTATGAGCTTAAAACAACTTTAGTATACCAAAAATTATATAATCAAAAATATGGAGACCACTCATTTAAGAGATGAGGTTTATGCCCGGCCGGGCGTGGCTCAGCGGTTGAGCGTCGACGTAGGATCCAGGCGATTGGGGTTCGACTCCCAGTCAGGGCAGCACATGCCCGGGTTGCGGGCTGCAGCCGATCAATGACTCTCTCATCATTGATGTTTCTCTCTCTCTCTCCCTCTCCTTTCCTCTCTCTGAAATCAATAAAGATATATTAAAAAAAAAAAAAGAAAAGAGATGAGGTTTAGGGAGGGGATCATAGCAGATGAAACTGCAACCACCTCTGGAAAACAGAAAATATACGGACAAATACAGCTGTGAGGCAGAGCAGAAAAGCCACAAACAAGACCCTGGGAAAACTGTAAGTTAGGTGCAAGGCAGGAGCCACAAAAATATTTCCTGAGTTCCTATACACGCCATGCACCATTCTGGGTACTCACTAAAAGAAACCACCAACGAACACACAGATCCTGAGTCAAAGAGCTCACAGTCTGGTTGGGAAGGGGAGATGGCCCTCAAAAACAAACAAACAAACAAGATATTTGTTAAAATACAACACGGTTTAGGCCTGGCTGGACAGCTCAACTGGTTAGAGCGTAGTCCCAAAACGCCAAGGTTGCAGGTTCAATCTCCAGTCAGGGCACATACAAATAGCAACCAATGAATGCATAAATAACAATAAATCAATGTATGTCTCTCTCTGCCCCCATCTCTCTCTCTCTAAAATCAGTAACTAAAAATTTAAAAATAGATATATAACACATTTTTCATTGATGACACATATTTAAAGTCCTGAGTCTGGATAAAAATATCTAAATCATGAAAATATAAAATACAGGGTGTCCCAAAAAAATGTATACACACCTTAACAGCTGATAGCTCAACTTCAAAAATGAAATTTTAGCCCTGGCCTGTGTGACTCAGTGGTTGGTGTTGGCCCGCACACGGAAGGGTAGTGGGTTTGATTCCCAGTCAGGGCATAAACCTGGGCTGCAGGTTTGTCCCCGGCCCTGGCTGGGACTTGTGCAGGAGGCAGCTGATCAATGTGTCTCTCTCACATCACTGTTTCTCTTTCTTCCTGTCTCCCCCCCCACCCCCCACCTTCCTCCCCTCCCTTCCACTCTCTCTAAAAATCAATGGAAAAAATATCCTCAGGTGAGGATTAACCACAAAAACGGAAAGAACTATTTCAAGGACTCGTAACTGTAAGCCTACTTCTACCTGCCCCTGTGTATTTCAAATGTCCTTGCAAGATGGATCAAATAAGTTTTCTTCTGATTAGAATTAAAAATAGATTATTCTGTTAAGATAATAATAGTGACAAATGTGAATGGTTTAAACTCTCCAATAAAAGACAAACTGAGAAACAATTAAAAAACAGTCATCTAACTTTATGACATTTAAGAAATAAATATGCCCAAAGCATAAAGATAGAAAAGACTGAAAACAAAGGCATGGAAAACAGAGAGGTGAGGCAAATACTAAATAAATGGCAATATTAATATCAGAAAAAAATTTTAAGATAAAACATCATTTGGTACAGGTTATAAAAATAAAAGGTTCAATTCATCGGGAAAGTGTAACAATTTTAAGTATGCATGCACCAAGTTTAAAAGCCTCAAAATAAATAAAGCAAAACCTGATAGAAGTACAGAGAAATTAAGATAAACTAGTCATCGTGATGGGCAACTTCAAGACCTTTCAATTACTGATGAGTCAAGCAGACCACGGACTCATCAAAGTCAAGACTTGAACATCTTAACTGTAGAGCTTTATCTACTAAGTGCAAAATTCTCAAGCCAACAATTAGAGTCCACTTTCTTCCAAAATGCACAAATGTACAAAATCGATTAAGTCTCAACTTTCAAAAATACATATCACATTATCTGACCACAAAACAATTAAGTCAGGAGCATATATATTTTAAAAAAAGATTAAAAGACAAAAACAAAACCATCATACACTGCAAATTAAAAACACTTCCAAATAACTCATAGGACAAAGATGAAGATCTAAGTGGGAACCAAAGATATCTAGAATAATGAAAACAATATGTATCAAAATTTGTGATATGGAGTAAAATCAGCATATCAAGAGAGACTTACAGCTTAAATATATACATTAGAAAAGACAGAGACTGAGATAAATTAAAAACTGGATATATTGCCCTGGCCAGCGTTGCTCAGTGGTTAGTGTTGGCCTGCACACCTAAGGGTCACAGGTTCGATTCCCGGTCAAGGGCACATAACCTGGGTTGCAGATTCAATCCCTGTTCCCAGTTGGGGCATGCGCGGGAGGCAACCACCTGATCATCTCTCTCTCTCTCTCTCTCTCTCTCACACTCTCACACTCTCATTCCTCCCTTGTCTCTCCCCTCTCCCCCTTCCCTTCCACTCTCTGAAAGGCAATGGAAAAAATATCCTCAGGTGAGGATTAACAAAAATAAATAAAGAAGTTAAATAAATAAAATAAGAGCAGAAACTAAAAAAATAGAAAAACAGTAACGCCACACCCTGACTGGGTAAGCTCAGTTGGTTAGAGCATCACCACCATACCAAGCTTTCGGGTTCGATCCCTGGTCAGGGCACATACAAGAACCAACCAATGAATACGTCAATAAGTGAAACAACAAATCAATGTTTCCCTTTCTCTCTCCTTCTCTCGCTCTCTCTAAAAATCAATAAATATTTTTTAAAAGCAAAACGCAAAAGAAAACAATGACATCAATAAAGCCAAAACTATTGTTACTAAGTCTTTGAAAAGCCTGGTATAATAAACTTCTGGTGACAGACTAATCCCAGACAAAAAGAGAAAAAACTCAAAATACTGTGAGGTGCTAGGGTAGGCTGGCAAAAACATAAAGGCTGAAGAGATGAGAGAACACTATGAACAACTCATGCCAATACACGTGCATATTTAAAAATTTAAAAGACCTATCACAGACAAAACTGTAAAAACAGTAAGCAAATTGACTAATGGCTGTTTGCAGACTGTCACTTTCTGCTGTGAACGAATGAATCCAGTAATAGTAGTAACAGTCCTCCATCAGTAGATACTTGATAGCACTTCAATTGCTTCATTTTAAAACAAAATGATATAGAAAACCACACAAAACAATAGCTTAATAAATTTTCATAAAGCAAAACATCCTTAGAACCACCATCTAGGTCAACCACCATGAGTACAGAGCTATGCCAGCCACCCCAGAAGCCCCCTCATGAGCTCCATTCTATTAAGTCCTCTTCAAAAGTAACCACTATCGCCTTTTATAGTAATACCTAGTTTCTTTGTGGTTTTATCACACAAGCAGGCGGCCCTAGACACTAGAGCTTAACACTGCTCCCTTTATTTTGTCTTTTAATCTATATTTCTCAGGCTTTTTGACCCATATAGCTACCAGAAAACATACTTTGCCTGTTGCACACTCACGATGCAGTTCAACCGACATAATTCTCTGGCTCTACTTCCTGCAAGCTGACTGCTAGATCAGAGACTTGATAACTCAAGTTCAAATCGTCTGGCAAGACTAAGGTAGTGTTTCATTCTTCCATCATCAGGAGGCACGAAATGGCTAGCTTTCCCTTTTAAAAAAATGTTTTAGTAGCCATTAATGAACAGTGCCTAGATTCGCTAATTATAAGTTGCAAAAAACAAAAAAACAACAACCCTGTAATTCTTTAATTTTGTTTTACTTACAACTAGAATGATTTTATAAGATGTTCCCATCAGCTAGATGAAGAACTGGCAAACATCTATTTTAGCTTATGTGGGCTATATGGTCTGCTGCAAATATTCAACTCTACAGTTATAGTATAAAAGCAGCCAGAGACACATAAATGAATAAGCATGGCATGGTTCCAATAAAACTTTATTTACAAAAATATGTGCTAACTCCTGTACCACTGTTACCCATTCTTAAAGAGCATAAATGCTCAATTATTTATTTGGTTTAGTATCTATTATTTTCCAAAAAGGTGACCAATTAAGGATCTACTTTTAAAAAATATCATGCAAAAAATATATATATCATCATGAAATCATGGGCTTCAACTTACTGCCATTCCTACTTTTACTGAAGCTCTTCACGAACTGGCCCACTCACACTTCCCAGTTACAACCTACTGGCTGTTTTGGGGTTTTCCTGTACTCAAGTCCATCACTTATTGAACTGCACATAATGCTGACATGCAAAACTGAATACAAATATTTTTTTTTAAAAAAGAGAGAACAGAGAGACAAATATAGGATGAACTCATAAAGCTTCATGAAACAAGTAAATCTGAGATGACCCTGGAACTATTAAAGGACACGGCTGAAGAGGAATAATAAACATATTCCAGTGTTAGCAAAGTGCATGTTACAAACAACATGATGACCATATAGTTTGGGTGGGGTTTTTAAATTCGAATCATAGAAAAAGAAGAAACTAGAACCTTCCATAATGGTGGAACAGAAGGAACAGTGGAGAGCAGTGCGGGACGGGCTGGGCAGACCCGGGGCAAGACAACAAAGGTGCAGAAAGGCCAAGCTGACTGCATCAGTCCTGGGCCACGCACTGGGGGGTATGAGTGGGTGGGGACACTATATATGCTCTCACAAAGAAGTCACATAAGTCTTACTTTAGATGGACAGTGTTTGTGCAAGAGTTGGGGATGGGGGTTGAGAGAAAGGAAACAAAGATCAGCTGGAAGCTAACTGTAGTACATCAGGCACAAGGGGATGAAGTAGGGTCACTGGGACAATAAGGCATATCTGGCAGGTCACAGAGAAAGGATGCTCAGAAAGGGGAGATTTAAAGATAAGATTTCAAAGTCAAGAGAACAGGGGTAGAATTAACCAAAAGAAGGAAAGCTATAATGTAGACATCTATGAATCTTTAAATTGGCACTTTCTAAAGACTGGTATATAATGCTGACAGTATTAAAGCTTAATGGCTGAGTTCATGGAAATTCATTGCACTATTCTTTCCACTTTTGAGAACATTAAAAATTTCCATGATAAAAAGGTTTTTAAAGCTCTGAAAAATGTAGATATAGATTCCTCATGGTCCCTTCTTATTCTATTTTTGGGCTAGTGAGCACTTTTCTCATAATATAACATTTCAGAAACACCCATTGGAATACTGAATGCCTCATGAAGAAGTGTAACAGAGAATGAAGCATCATTTAAATTGTTACCTTGGCCCTTTTCTGGATTATCTCCTTTTGCTTCTTCTTCTTTAATGGGGGGACTGATTCTAGAGCTCCTGCTTTGCCCCTGGACCACTTCTGCCAGCAATTCTTCTTGAGAAGTTCGAGTTCTGGGAGCAACTGGAAGTGTCTGTTTCTGTGAGACTTTTATATAAAAAGCAAAAACGATGGAAATGCAAATGTAGTAATACAGCAAACTCAACAATCATATTAAACATAAATGCCTCCTTCACTTTAGAACATGAGGGGCTCAATGTAACAGTTCAGATACCACCTCATTTTTTCTTACAATATTCTCGAGAGATAACTTGACTTAAATACCTAATATGTATATAAACAACACCTACACATTTTAAACCACATGCCACGTATACCCTGAAGCGCATATGTATTCATTTTAAACCAAATGTTTCACGATCCTGTAACAACTTCAAATGGTAATTTAGATAAACTACGGTAAAAAAAAATTTTAATGCTATTTCTCAAAAAAACTTAAGCCATCTCCAACTATTATAAAAGCAGGAACTTTCAAGGCCACAGTAAGTAAAATTCTCTAAATTTCTCATCATTTTAAACAGTATTGTAACAGACCAAAAATGGGAACGTAAACAGAAAAATCATTCAGTCCGAGTATAGGCCTTGGCCTGACACTCCCTATCCCATGTGCCAAAACCTGTTCAATTTCATGTTCAGAGGCTGAATTAGGGATGTGGAAAAGCAGGGGGACAGATGACTACCAGGATCTAAAGAAAATCTATAGTTTACTTCACTTTAGGAAGGGGTCACAAATAAGTTTTAAAGTGGGTAATCATTGCAACTTAATGAAATTTCACACACAGCTCTAGCATGTGGGGCACGAAGTGCAGAATTTAATGACAATATGACACCCATAATTTGGTTTGCATTTCAGAATGAGCTTTCTGTACAATCAGATTATAGCTGACTCATCTCCTTTGTTTTAAAACATATAATAATTTCTATTATATTATTTCACACACACTGGAAAGAGTAAAAGATATTACAGATGCTCAAAGAACTAAATTCTACTAACAGTTGGGAAAGTTTCTCAAACTGATCAAATCTTTTAAAACCATTCTTCTCTGAACCTCATCTTGGTCTTGACATTGGGTAGGCATCTTTTTTTACCACAAGTTGGGGAGCAACCTTTACTAGCTTACTCAAGAGTTATAGAAATCTCTTTCTTAATGAAAACGTAATTCATTTAAATTACCTGCAGAATAGTTAGTTGTTTTTGTTACAGATTCTTGAGCTTCAGATATAGCCTTCAAAATTAGATTCTTGTTAGCTTGTTTAGAAGGAGGAAGTGAGGGTCTAAAAAAGTTAAGAAAAATACTGATTATAGATTTGAATTCTTTATGTGCCAGCCAGCCATCATGCCCTTACTACAGCCTTCTCTCAGGTTGTTTTTTTTTTTAATCTTCACCCGAGGATATGTTTTTATTGATTTTAGAGAGAAAGGGAGGGAGTGAGAGAAACTTTTGTCAGTTTCCTCCCGTAGGGGCCAAAACCAGGGATCAAACTAGAACCCAGGTATGCTGCCCTGATTGGGAATCGAAGCGCAGCCTTTCGGTGTACAGGACAACACTCCAACCAACTGCGCTACTCAGCAGGGCCTCCTCTTAGGTTTTGAACAGACTAGCTGTAGTTTTTAGGAAATGCCAACTAGACTGAAACCTTATTAACTTTTCAAAATAATGTATCTGATGTTTTTCACCCTATTAGTTTTTAATATTCTCTGCAATTTCTCCAATTTTAGGCAATTTCTCTTTCATTAATATGTTTTACTCAAAAACCAATGGAAAAATCTTACAAGCTATTAGATTTTTATTTTTATGATATCCTCTTCAAGAAACCTAGATGACTTCACCGCGCAATTCACAATTAATTACAGACATGTTCAGGTACCTCCTCTCGGGCTTTGCTGGCACTGACACACTGCTGGAGATGCTTCCTGTTCGGGACCCACAATCATCATCTTCCTCCTCCTCTTCTCCATCATGATTGAATTTTTTTACTTTAACAACTGAACTTACCACAGGCAACTTTCTCTTCCGAAAGTTTTCTTCCTGCAATCAGATAAATTCATGCTTACCTAGTCTCAGAAAATAACAAAGTTCTACCACAGAATTTTTTTCTTTTTAAGAAAAAGCCAATCATATTAAAGTCATGGGCTATTCCCTGGTTTCTTATAAAAATATAAATATTATCTTAATAGCCAACCTTTAACAAAAACAAAAACTAGTGCTTTACATTCATTTATAAGCAGCAGCACATAGCCTGTTGAGGAAACTAACAAAATAGATACTCTGACTTCTTTACTAGTAAATGCCATGAAAAAATCTAAACTTGATCTAAAAATCCCACCAAAACTGTAAGGTAAGGTTAAAAACTTTCTCACGTGTTGGCATCCCATGAAAATAAACAAGATGTAATATGCACCTGTAGTCAGTAATGGAGAGGAAAATCTGATTGGTGTATAATATGATGAGTAGCATAGAAATCAGTTTAAAATAAACTTGCAATACTTATTCAGTTATTTGACATACTATTTGGTATAAAGAACTGTGCATTTTCAGCCTAACTAGCCAAGATTTACAAGTAACACAAACCTCAATACTCATTTTTTCTGCGTTGTTTCTGAAGAAGGGACTATAAGTCTCTTCTAAGCTGTTAAGCACTTCTGGTTCACACAAACGTCCTGTTTCATATACCCGGCTGTTCTGTATATCCAGTTGCTTGGCAGCATGAATACTGTTCTGCTGCTGCTGAAATTGCAACCTGTTTAAATGAACACCACTATCTGCAGTTCGACTTGCAGGTGGTCGATAAATTTCAATAGAAGGGCGAGAAGAACCATATGTAAGTGTCACTGTAGGTTTTTTCTGAGATAAGGGATTCTCCTGCACAAAATTGAGGTCTTCATCAATGAGGTCATCTGGTTCTGGCTTAATATCAATCACATCTTCAGAGGGTGCTGGCTCCCTCAGAGGTTTCACTGTTGACATTAGTCGGGTTGCAGCTCCATCATCATAGCTCTGTCTATTAAACATACACACACATTACAACCAATTTAGAGGAAGATGTTCAAACTGTCAAAGAATAGTTACTTAAATTATATTGGAAAAGTCTGAATATTCCTCTTACGTAGTCCATTAAAATCTACTTTGAAATTGCATTCGTTTTTAAAAAAACTTTGATTTACTATACTTGAGATAAATGACCATACTTTGGTCTCATCCATTCTTTATTTTAAAGGAATTGCTCATGATTACCTCACTACCTGCAAAATTCCCTGAAAATGGCAGTTTAAATCTAAAAAAACTAATGTAAATGTCACATACATACTTCCCCATCTTCCCACAGAAGGTCTACATAGGACTATTACCTGACATGAGTGGTTTTCTGCTCCTGTGAACTTGAAGAAACTCTGGAATCTCTTTTCTCAGGTCTAGTGCTAGAAACTGCAAGGGGTGGCACTGCAGCTTCGTGCCTTCTCTCATCTCCCCTACTGAAACTGCTCTTGCTTGAAGGCACGTTACTATCAAATATGTTAGTATCAGAAGACTTTAGACTAGAGGGATCTGGAATGAAAAACACATAATCCTTTCAAACTATTTTTATTACTTTGATCCTTTCCCTTGTTCATCACCAATTTAAAAGCAATACATGGTCTTCCAAAACATTTTTAATGACTATTATTCCATACATAGTAATATCATAATTTATTCAATTTACTATTACTGGACTTTTAAGTAATTTTCAATTATAAAATACTGAAACATTCTTGAGACTGAATTGTTGCACACTTTTATAATTACTTCCTTAGGATAAACTGCATAATTGCCCTTCTCTCATTTAAATTATCTTTGAATTATATTAATTTATTGCTCTTAAATTCACAAAAATATGTGCTTTTCCTGCCCTGGCCAGTGTGGCCGTTAGTTGGACATTGTCCTGTGCACCAAAAGGTTACAGGTTTGATTCCCAATCAGGGCACAAGCCCAGGTTTCAGGCTCGAACCCCAATAGGGGGCATGCAGGAGATAGCCCATCAGTGTTCAGCTCTCACATAGATATGTGTGTCTCTCTCTCTAAAAATCAATCAAAAAACCTTAAAAAAAAAAGTGCTTCCTAAAAAAGTTCAAATGAACTACTGTTTTCAAATTTATGGGTTTTTCTCCCCAAAGCAGTTTAAATGGCTTTAGAAAGAAAAGATTTATATGTTATAGCAAATTCCAAAAAAAGCCCAGTTGTAACAGGGCTTTTATGAACCTTACCAGTTGTAACAGAGCGAAGTTTATCTAATACACCATGAAGCCTAAAAAAAAAAAACAAAAAAAATTTAAAACTTTCTTTAACCAGTATTTTATTTCAACTGTCACTCTAAATTTGATGACATTATAAAATCAATCTTTAGATAAATATTGATAAACGGTACTAAAAGGTATTTAATGAACAAATGGTATTGAAATTAAGTTTAACATTTAAAAAAAGGCTTTACATGAATACTAAAAAAGCCAATCAAAAGTCATTTTTTCATCACCATTTTCAACATCTAGCCTCTGCAAAAACAAGGGCAAGAATATGATTGGACCACACAGTCTTATCTACAAAGAATGTTATTTTGTTTCATAAAGACCAAAGACATGCCCTGGCCTGTGTGACTCAGTTGGTTGAGAGTCATCCCAGCACATGCCCAGGTTGTGGGCTCAATCTCCAGTGAGGGGCATGCAGGAGACAGCCAATCAATGTTTCTCATCACCAATGCTTCTCTCTTCTCCCTCTCCCTTTTTCTCTCTCTAAAAAAAAAATCAATAAAATTATTTTTAAAAAAGCCTAACGACGCAATGTAACTTACAGTAAAAGATAAAACATCATAAACACATACTAGTTTACTATTACAATTGTTTAGAATGGTTTAAATTACTTTTACCTACTCATTTAAATTTTTTCTATGCTGAAAAAAATTAATTCTGAGGTGAAAAACTTAAAAATCTCAAAATATATACTATCACATTTCACTGTTAACTATTATTTACAAAACAAATGCCGTAAACAAGCACAGGCCATAACCTTGCTTATAATATAACCTGTTTTATTTTAGCAGTGACGTACAAGGCAAATTTGCCTTACAATCCTTCCAAGAGGCCATGCCTATTGAAACACCAGAAACAACTCATTATGTTTCACCCAGAACCCAGTCACATGCCACTGTCACCTAGGACACAATTACTGCAGGGCTCCAAAGAATAGCAGTCCATTTGGGACTGGTATCAATGAACATTTAACTTAGGAAAGTAAAGTGCCAAAAGAGAGACACCATCACTTGCGTCAGTGTGTGTTCAAGAACTGAATTTATGGCAATGTGAAAAAGCTGAATTAATCTGATATTATATTCAAATTCAGTTAGCAGTCTCTTTATGTAAGAGATTTGTCTAACACAGTCCATCAAGTTCTCTGAGAAATAATCCACTAGGTCAATCTCCCATATTAAATTAGAGGGACTCAAACCTAAAGTGATCCAAAGGTTAAACCAGAAGTCAGGCCATAAAAGTGTACATGAAACGAGTACCTGAACTGCTTAAGAATTAAAAACAAACAAACGAACAAAAACGTTCATGATAATGGTAATTTCCCATCAAAACACCATGATCTTTTTTAGAGGGAACAAGGGGTAAATTCTGGGGACAAACTGTAACAAGTGGGTTAGTTCTCACACACACTATGTACCAAAACTTTTGAGGATCAACCCCTGCACTCCATGTTCTTCAAAACTGTAATATAAACTACAGAATTCTGTGTGGAGTTTCAAGAAAGCTTCAAAAGAGGTGTGAAACATTCATTTACCTGCTGGGCAAAACACCTTCAAAACCAACTTGATTAAAGGCAGAAAGTTAACCAGCTTCGTATTCCACACTGCCTCCTATTCCCTGTCCCAGGCTCTTGCCATTCAAATAAGCAGGCCGCTCTGCTCACTCACCTTCTGCGCCATCACCCACTTGTGCTGTAACTGGGGTTCCCACGTGAAGGGCCTTATACGAATCCTTCCTGTTCTATTCTCAGCCACATCATCACCCCCCCAGCACTTGACCTGCCTTCTTAAACTGAATCTTGTGCTTTTAGTCAGTACTTTTAACTAAAGGCCTATGTGGCCTGAAAAAGGACATTGTAAATTTTAATATTAACTTATATTTGAACACTAAGTTGCCTACTTTAAAATTCTAAATTTCAAAAAGTCATAAACATTTAAAAAATGATTTAAAATTTTGTCAAAATCCTTGCCCTCTAAGAATTAACTCATTGAGAAAGCAATTTAGGTCAAGCCAGTCCAAAAAAACATCTGCAACTGGTTTAGGCTGGAGGAAAGGAATGGTAAGATGTAGATGTTTACAAGAGAAACATAGTAACTACTGTTAACATATACTAGGGACTTGCTGTAGGCCAGACACAGCTGTGAGCACGTTACATGTGACAGCTCACTTAACCCTCTCACAAGGATCCTATAAAGGTGATTTACTATTCCCATTTTATAAGCGGAGAAACTAATTCAAGAGGCAGATCCAGGATTTAACCTTGGCAGTCTGGCTCCAGAGGCTGTGCTCTCATTGTTCACAACCTGCGTCTCCACAATGAATCTGACTCTCCTGTCAGGAACCTCTTTCCAGACAGAATACCTACTCTGACTTGTGCCAAACTTTGGTCTAAGGGGTAAATATTCAGAAACATACCATACGGTGAATCGAATTGTGTTGTTCCCTAGAAACAGGGACAGGTCCTCTGTCATTTGGTCCTGACTTTTCTTGTTGGCCACCATCACCATAATGTAATCAGGAAGTTCTTCATCTATTTAAAAGGAAAAGTATATAAAAACTTTTTTATGTTTTCCTCAGTATTTTCTTCTATTTAAAGTTGATGTGCTTGAAAATATAGATGTAGCTCTAAGAATTAGTATCTCGGCTCTACTGGAATTATGTAGGACAAGAAAGTATAGTTTTTTTCCTCTTCATTCTATAGGTATTTCAATTACTAGAAGGATGGGAACTGGAGTAACAAATACTTAACAAAACTAGATATTCTAAATTACAGTATCAAACTTCATAGTGCATACATTTCCTTCATCTTTTTAACAATGCTCATTAATTTCAGAGAAGCTTCCAGAAAGCATATGGGCATTCACCAAGAACAGAGTTTTGTTTAGTTTAGTGTTTGTTTCAAAATGATACTCATTTCTTAAGAGAACACCTTTACCCTTGGTAAAGTCAGATTTCAATTACTCAGGGTAACAACCTTGCAGCAACATCAAACACTAAAACCACCAAAAAACCCTGTATCACTTAAAAATTCAATTTTAAGTAATTTCAATTCATTGTTTTATACTGATACCCTCCTACACAGTGATTATGAGGGTGAGATCTAGCACCAAAATCAACAAAAACAAAAACCACCATAGTAAGAAGGTGCAGAGCAAGTCGTTCATCAGGAACTCAAATCTCTACCAAAAAAAATTATTTAATACCTTAAGTACTCATAATATTTCTATGTAGGCAGAAAGTTTCATTTCAGAACTACTATCAGACATATGTTTCAAGGAGAAATATCAAAAATCCAGTTCAGTTCAAGAAAAGCACTACTATATTGAGAAAGCCCAATCCACAAATGGAGAGAAATCATATTTCATGGAAGCATACAACATGATGTGAAGAGATATAAGGACAAGTAGCCAGTCATTTATTTTTTCTTTGTAGAGTAACAAAAGACCCCCACTGCTTTCTGAAAATTTTAGTAAGTAACCGTGGTAGCTTATTTATGCGAAGTGTACCTACTATGCGCTGCCACTGGTAACCCAGGAAAGGTCAATGAAGAAATTGGAAGGCTTTGGCAGTTTGGCAGTTTCTCTCCCTCATAATGTCAGTGATGAAAATGAGTAGACTATGTTTTGTCACTATATGTTTGCATTTTCTAAAATTTTACACAAATGAGATCAGTAGTTGCCTAGGTGGGTACAGAGTGTGAGCAGGGAAAGGTGGAGGGAGGGATACAAGTAAGCCCCAAGACCTTTTGGGAGCGATGAGTATGTTCATTCGCTTGCTTATGGGGTACGCGTTACAACTTACCAAACTGTACACTTTAAATATGTACAGTTTAATGTATAGCAACTATATTCAACCTGTTAGAAATTTATACAGTTTTCTTAGATATGAAATGGGAAATAATAATCTAATGAAAAAATTAATGTGTTCATGATATATTTTTACAGAATTCTAACAGATTTCTCAAGTTCACTTGTAATCTACATACTAAAAAAAAAAAAAACACAAAAATTTTGAAGGTTTCTGTAAGCTCATACCTCTAAAATGTGAATGAAATACTGTTCTAGATTATGTCATCTCGCTGAAGTGCTCCATTTTAAACAGTCAAATGAAACCTTATCACACTTAACAAAAAGGGCTGTTCGCCTCTGCATCCTGCCCAATACCTTGAAAATAGGTAGTCAAAAATTTTTTTAAGTATTTTTTTATTTTTAAATTACAGTTAACGTACAATATATTAGTTTCAGGTGTACAACCCCATGATTAGACATTAGACATTTATAAAACTTATGAAGTGATCACCCCGATAAATCTAGTATCCATCTGACACCATATATAGTTACTACAATATTACTGACTGTATTCCCTATGCTGTACTTGACATCTCCATGACTATTCTGGCAAATATTTATTAAAGGATTATTTAAATAATCTTAAAGGTTTCCAGGACTTTCTCTAGCACAAAGGGATTAGAAAGTCACCCTTTTCAGAAGGACAATGATGCACAATTTGGTAACTAATTGTAAACATAAATAATGCACACTTTTATTTCAGATAGAATCTAATGGTGACCTATTTACCCACTTCGTTAACATTTATGAAAAAATCAAGTTCTCAGTAGGCCACTGGCACAAAACAAATACGAAGTCTCTACCATCAAAGAAATTTCCAGTCAAGCAAAGACAAAAAAGTTGGGAAGCTGTGCTAATATGTTAATCGCTGAGAGAGATCTCAGTGGAGTTCTAGTGGAGCATAAAGGAGTGACTACTACCTGTTTATTAGCTCACCAAGTTCCTACTATGAAGCTAACAACAGAAATTATCAATGACCCAGAAGACTTACATCTGCTCATTACCAGTTCTATTTAACCCTCCTAAGACTTCATTTCTATTTGTAGAAGGAATAATACTTCCTGCCATCCCACTTCAGTATTGTTTAAAACAAATGGAACTATATAAAAACATTCTGAAAGCTTAAAATACATGGTATTTTTACTACAATTACATCTCATACTTAACTTTGCTAAGCTTGCAACCAGGTTTTTAATAGGCTCACAATTCTTGCTTTGAGACTTTTCATAAATGATAGGAATCACCAATAAGGCTAGCATGTCTGTGCTGTGCTTTCATACGCTAGAATTAAGAAAGTTCTCAGGCCCTGGCCAGGTAGCTGGGTAGCTCAGTTGCTCACTAGAGCATCATCCCAATACTCCAAGGTTGCAGGTTTGACCCCCGGTCAGGGTACATACAAGAATCAACCAATAAATGCATAGATACATGGAACAATGGGTTGATGTTTCTCTCTCTAAATCAATAAATTTAAAAAAAGTTCTCAATGTACACTTTTTGTGGACTTCTTTTTCACCTAAAACATGTTCCTGACATATAGCTGGCATAGGGTATTGAATGAATAAATAAATAAATCCTGGTTCAGCTTCATCTTTAACCTCTGAGCTTCAATTTTCGTATCTGTTAGAGTCCCAAAACAACAGATAATTTATGAAATGTGCCCAGCATGTGGTAAATTAGCAATTCTCAAACTATCTGGTCTCAGGACCCTTTTTTACACTCTTAAAAATTATTGATGACCCTCCCAATAAAGATATATTAAAAAAATTTTTTTAAAAATAAAAGACAACTGGATTCTAATTTCTGCATTTAACCTGTGGTGATGTTGTTCCAATTGAATAATGTGAAGAACAGCTAATCTTGCACACACTGTAGTTGGAAAAACAAGTTTAAAAAAAAAAAAGTTTTTATTGATTTCAGAGAGAGGAAGGGAGAGGGAAAGAGAAATAGAAACATCAGTGATGAGAGTAATTGATCTGCTACTTCCTGCAGGCCCCCTACTGGGGATCAAGCCCACAACCCAGGCATGTGCCCTGACCAGGAATCGAGTTGTGACCTCCTGGTTCATAGGTTGACGCTCAACCACTGAGCCAAGCCAGCAGGGTGGAAAAGCTAGTATTTTAATAGCTTTTGCAGATAATGTCAGTATCATTTTGTGATACTACACCAAAACTCAACAAGTGGTAGCTTCTTAAAGATTAGTAGCAATGTGGAAACTAAAACTATCAATAACCTTTTTGCATTGTTACATGAAAATCCATCGATCCATGTTAGCTTTTTAATGGATCCTTTACCCTTGTAAAAATTTGTAACATCATGCATTGATTATTTGAAAAAAAGACTGGTTCACAGAGCTATACAAACCATGTCAACACATTTCATTATACAGTATTTAAAAAATCATCTGTTACTATCATGATTGATTTCCTTATAGTCTTTGAAGTACTGGGAAACTGTTAAGTTCACTGAGGCAGACATACATTTTCCAAAACTCTAATTTTCATTTGAAACCACCTTTTGTGATCAGCAGCAAAGACTACCAGTTCTTTTCCTCTGTTCACTTTCAAGAAAATGTCTGCCAACACCAGTGTATGTAATTAGCTTGTCAGTCCTTAGAATTTAAAAAATGATGTTCCACGAAAGAGATGGCTAGTTCAGTACTCAATTCAATCACACAAATCCTTTTTCTTAAAACAACCCATCATGCTTCAGTATACAGTACTTTGTAAACATCTAAGTATTTCCTCTTTCCTGACACTGCATATTAAAAAATGTAATCAAGGGCCAGGATTTTTTAAAAAATATTTTTACTGCTTCATCAATTACACTCTTAAGTGAAACAGGCTCTTCAAAAAATTACAAGTGGAGCCAGGCCAGTGTGGCTCAGTGGGTGAATACTGACCTATGAACCAGGAGATCCCAGTTCGATTCCTGGTCTAGGCTCGGGTTTCAGGCTAGATGCCTGGTAGGGGGCATGCAGGAGGCAGGTGACCAATGACTCTCTCTCATCACTGATGTTCCTGTCTCTCTCTCCCTCTCCCTTCCTCTCTCTGAAATAAAAAAAATAATAATAATTTTTTTTTAAATTGCAAGTGGAGGTATGTGGTAAAGAATATGATGGTTTCTCCTAAAGTCTGGTGTGAAATCTTGATTTCTTGATTCAGGCTAAAGTACCAGGAGTTTTACCCACCACTGCTTTTGCACAATGTATGGCAAGTACCTTGTCAGTATTAATATGAAAATAAGTTTGACTTCAGAGACCTTGGAGTCTTCTACACCTTTACAATCACTTTAATAAGTGATGGATACTATTTTTATAAGAGGCACCAGCTCTGCAGCCAAACAGACCCAGGTCTCAATCTTGCTCAGGTAAGCACTCAAAGCCTCAGTTTTTTTGCTTGTACAATTGGGGATATTACCATTTACCTTCCAGTGTCCTAAGGATTACCATGACCTGATGCATATACAGAGGTTAAGCACAGTACCCGGCCCAGAGTAAACATTCAAATTATATAAATCACAAAAGAACAAAGAGAAAGAAGATACACTGTGGTCGGGAGGTAAAAGAGAAAGGGACGGGCCCTGGCCGGTTTGGCTCAGTGGTTAGTTGGCCCGTGGACTGAAGCTTCGATTCTGGCCAAGGGCATGCACCTTGGTTGCTGGCTCGATCCCCGGCCCTGGTTGGGGCTTGTGCAGGAGGCAACCAAGCCATGCGTCTCTCTCACATCATGTTTCTCCCCCCACCTTCCACTACTCTCTCTGGAAAAAAAAAAGAGAGAAAGGAACAGGAAAAAAATAAGAGATCTGAAAATAAAACTCACTGAACCATGGCAGAGGCAAATGCCAGAAAGCATCAAAGCCCCATATGCAAAATAATCATGAAAAATGAACATCGTGAGAAAAGTTAACAAAATAGGAAAGACAGTAAAATATGACAATGCCTCAACAGAGGAAGCTAAACAATTTCGAAACACCACAATAAAAGACGGGGTTAAAAAACACACACACAAGGTTGCATACAGAGCTTTCAACTAAAAAAAGACACAAAAAAAACAAAACAGAGAAACACACCAAAAAGCAAAAAAACCCAAGAACATGGCGAGGAAAAGAATTATCCAAGGATTGTCACATTTGATAGCAGAAAAAGGTCTCTTCAAAGTCAAAATAACGATGGGGGGAAAATGCACTCACTAAAACTGAATTAGCTGCAAATTCTAAATTCCATGGGGCTAACAAAAACAACACAACTTACCAACGTAAGCTCCTAATTCTTGCAATTTCCCCTTAATGGCACTCTGAGGGGGGAAAGAGACAAACGTGCGTGAGAGAACGGCTGCCCTGGGAACACAAACCCATTCGCAGCGCCGAGGCAACAGCGCGGCGTGCGCACCGCCGGCCGCCCGGGCGCCCGGGTGGGGGCGGGGAGGCGCCAGGGCCCCTCCCCCGTCGCCCCGACCCCCTCGACGGCGGCCGCCTCCCCCGTCCCCCCGACCCCCTCCCCTCGCCCCTCTTCCCCGCAGCCCCTCAGCGGCGACCCGCGAGCGGCTCCCAGGCAGCTGAGCACGGCTCTCAATGGCCCCCTACGCCTCCCGCCGTCTCCCCGCAGCTCCTTCTTCAGCAGCGGCCCCGTCCGCCCGCCGCACTCCCTGAGGCGGCGCCAGCGCCCAGGCCCGAGGAGGCGCCACCCGCCCGCGACCCGGCCGCCGCGCCCAGGCCGGGCCCACCATCCCCGTTACTCCTGACAACCGCGCGCCCGCGGAGGCCCGGCTTCCCGCCCCCGCCCGACGCGGGCCTCACCCGGATCTTGCGGCTTATCTCCGTGCCGATCTCCATGGCTCCGCGGCGGGAGGCGAGCTCAGCACTGCGTAGCGCTTCGCTCAGCCGGAGCGCGAAGCCGGCTCCAGCCCGCAGCCCCGGGGCCACAGCCGCCGCCGCTTCTCGGTGCACCGTCTGCGTGACCCGCCCACAGCGTCCCGGCGCCCCGGAGCGAGCCGAGCGGAGCGCGCCTGCGCCTGCGCCTGCGCCTGCGCGCGCCTGTGCCCGCCGAGCCTGGGGTCTGGCGCCCTCCGCTGGCGGCAGGGAGAACAGCGGCTTGCGCGTGGCCTTGGTTTCGCTCTTCCTTTCAGGGCGCTTGCAGAGCTGTCCGTTCTTCCCTATTCTTTTCCCCCAGTTATTAATTTTACTCTCCTCCGGAAAATACGGGTGAGTTAAATATGCAGCAAGAGGACCCCTGGCTTTTGCGTGAGATCCGAATTCCAGTGCAGCATTCACTTACTGTTAGTATGATATTGGTCTAATATTTAAACTTGAAAAAGTTCTTTTCATATACAGTTTACATTCAATATTATTTTGTATTAGTTTCAGGTGTACAGCACAGTGGTTAAACAATCATATACTTTACAAAGTGGTCCCCCAATAGATAAACTCTTGAGTCCTGGTTTTCTACCTGTGAAATAGACACTGCCCCCTAGCGGTTCCATTATAACTGCACTTGGAGGGAACATGGAGCATCCCGTGCAGCGGAAACAATACTTCACACATACATGGTCGTTTGTTTGACTCCTTAACTACCCTAGTTCTCCTGGGCCTAGTTCTGACTTCTTTCTCCCAGGCTCATCGGTGGCTTTTCCCCAAGACCTAATTATCCTCCTGCTCTTCTCTCTGAACCCCCTTCTTTGGAGAACTCTTACTCTCAGGGCATCAACTCCTACCTCTATGCTAAAAATACCTGAATTTTCCATCATCCCTGAGTTGTCACCTAAGCCCCACTCCCAAATTCCAGATAACTACAGGCGTTCGCATTATCTTCAAATTTGGTGCATCAAAACCGAAGTCTTCATCATCTTCCCCTTACTCCACTCAGATTGGACATCCCTGTTTCTATCGATAGCAGCTTAATTCTCTCTGTTCCTGATCACAAAACCCTGGCATCAGAGTAAGCCTAAAGGCCTCCCTTCTCCCCCATATCCACTAATTCCTGAAGTGGTCCTTATTAGTTATCCATTGCTGCCTAGCAAATGACCATATACTTAGCAGCTTAAAACACATTTATGATCTTGTGGTTTCTATGGGTCAGTAATCTGAGCACAGCTTAGTTGAGACCTCAGCTCAGGGTCTCACATGGCTGCAGCTGAAGTGTCATGCAGGCTTTGTTCTCACCTGGAGGCTTCACCAAGGAAGAAGCCACTTTTGAGCTCATTTAGGTTGTTAGAATTAATTTCCTGGTAGCTTTCGGAGGGCCCCAGATTTTTCCTGGCCCTTGTCTGGAGGTTGCCCACTGCTCCTTGCCATGGACTCCGATCGCTGTTCACTTATGCCCTCAAAGAGAGATTCTCTGCTCAGGGAATACCTGGTCCCTCTTTTAAGGGCTTTCACTTGATTAAGTCAGGCCCACCCATGGCCTGACCCCCAAATTCAGCCGATTCAGGGCTTTAATTGCATGCAAAACCCCTCATTTTTGTCATACTTACTAGCTACAACCAAGTCACAGGTGCTGCCCACACTCAAGGGAGAGGGTTGGTTACATAGGGTGTGAACAGCAGGGGCAGAAATAATGAGGCCACCTAGGGTCTGTCTGCAATGTGGCTCTTCATCTCATATATCTTTATTTTGCCCTCTGAATTCCTATAGCATGTATGTGGGAGCTGCTACTATGACACAATATACTCTGTAATGTTTACTTTATTTCTGTGTCTGTGTGTATCCTCTCTAACAAAATTATAAACTCCTTGCACTCCCTATTTCTCCAAACTGTCTTTCAGGATACCAAACACATAATACACACTTATTAACTATTGTAGGATAAAAGAAGTTAATGACTAAATTACAAAGGCATTCCTTATGGATAAATTCAGTGATCATGTCTTCATTTAACATTGATGAGAGGCAGTGGAGCAGAGTGACTGAGAACGGGGATACCTGAGCCAGGCTGTCTGGGTTTAATCCAGTTCTGCTCCTCCCTCTGAGATCTTAGGCATGTTGTTTATCTTCTCTGTGCCTCAGTTTCTTCATCTGTGACATAAGTATGGTACCAGTTTCTCCTTCAGAGGGTTATTATGAAGATGAAACGTTAATATTTGGGAAGCATTTCAAACCATGCTTGGCTCTCAGCAGCACTATGTTTGTTGATTAAAAATTAAATGCCTGCTCTGAGCCAGATACTGTGCTAGGAGCCGGAGCACAAAGAGAGCAAGACTACACTCATGACACTCACAATCCAAAAGACAGGTACATTGTTTCTATTTGTTTCTCCATCTTTTCAGAACTAAGAACGAAAACACATGTTGTTCCATTTCTAGGTACAAAATTCATAGCCAATATTTAGATAATATTGAAAGAACATGTTAAAAGAATAGAGCTTGCTTTCATTAAAATGTATTCGGAATAGGGAAACTTTTATTAAGATGTATTCAAGAAAGAGTTAACTTTTGGGACAATCCATTTAAAACCATTGAAAGAGAGACTTTCAGGCTGCTTATGAGCTCGCACATTTAGATCTCAGGAGTCACATGTCTGGATTGCAGAGGGCCAACCCCACTAAACCGATGGGTGGCCAGTGCTCCGCTGCCTCACTGGAGGATGCAGCTTCATAAACTGTATCACATCAAGAGGAAAATGCTAGTGGTGGTGCCCCGAGAGAAATGATTACAGGGGCCTTCAGCTTGAAAGAGACTAAGCTGAACCATGAGAATTCTTTTTCCAGCATGGAAAGCCTGTCCAGCTCAGGAGAAATGACATATTTTGCTCAGGGGATAGAATGAAGACTGGATTGCAAAGAACCACGGTGCCAGCTAAGAGAACCCTGGGCTCTGTTTCAAAGAGAGATGACTAAACAGAGCAGAGGTTCTGAAGTCATAAGAGTGCTAATCCCCACTCCATGGAGCCCTGAGTCCTCTAACACTGGCCACCTGGCATCTCCAGCCTCCTCTCAGTGCAGCATTCCCGCTGGATGTTGCACATCCTTTGGAAGTATGTGTCCGGGGTAGGGGGCAGAGGTGCGGGTCTGGGGGTGTTTCCTTCAGCCTGGAATGCTTTTCTCTTATTTCCTTTGAATGCTTAGTGAACTTTTATTTTCCTTCCAGACTCAACCAGAAGCTGATCACAGTAATAAACCAGGCATTTCCACTCCACTTAGAATATATACCTATTAGTAGATTCATTGGCCTACTCTACTAGAGTTAGATATTCACCTGTTTCTCCCATGGTGAGTCTTTGAGGACCAGGCTATGCATCTTATTTGCCTTTCTCTTTGCAGCATCTGTCTTTCAATAAATACGGGGTGAATGGACAAATTTTGTTCAATAGTAGATATTACATGGCATATCTGCCCTTGGATGAAAAACCCTAAGTGTTGGGAATTACAGTCATAGCAGTCACGTATGCTACTGAGGCTGACGTGCTTTTCTCTATTTTCATGTGCATTTGAGCAAATTTATTGCCAACACCATCATTTCTCTGATGTCTGGGGGGGAATCTGGCCTCTAAATTCTCACTCTTTTGCAGCTGAAAAAGTGCTGTACCTGAGGTGGTGTTGAGTGTGGTAGGCAGAGTCCACAGTGAGGGTTCAGAGACCAAAGGAGATTTCACATTTCTAGCTCTGGCTCCCACTACTCTCTCCACCCAGGCATCATTCTCTCTATAGGGTGGGACAGCCACTCAATTTAGATTATTGCAGAGGATGGTAATTTATATAGTGAGGTATGGTAGGTACTCACCAAGCTCTCAAAGCAGATTAATTTCTTAACTCCTGATAAACTATTAGTCAGTGCACCACCAAAAACCACAATTTCTTTCCCTTTTATAGAGCATCTTCTTAGTACAGGACTTTCCTTTGTAAATTTTAATTTATGTATTTTAATAACAATTATGTTCATATGGAAAAGTGTTTATAATATGCCATTTTCCGGGTAACAATAGGAGAAAAGATAGATATATTATTGCTTACCTACAGAATATCTCTAGATGGATACATAGGATTTACAGTAACACTGGTTACCCACAGGAGGAGAGCTAGGTGTCTAGCAGGAAGGGTGGGAAGGAGACTTTTCACTTATACCCTGTTGTATAAAATTACTTCACTTCCCTCCATACAAGCACAAGCCAGTAATAATTTTATGTGTAACACTTTGAAGGGGTTATTCAAGTGTCTTCTCATAAGGACGTTACTGTCAAATGAACATGGTTGAGGGAAAACAGAGCTTAAGTCCTCGGTCACCAAATGACACTTGTGGATTACGAGGGAGGAAGTTCAACTCAGTTATTTAACATCCTTGGGTTTTAAGGTCATTTTCTATTTTTAAAATTCTTTTATTTTCTTCCCAATTCAATTAACAAGTTTTTATTTAGTGCCTCCTCTCTGCCCAGTAGTGGCCTAGGAATTCTAAGAGATATAAAATGAGCCTTCATGAAACAGTTTTTAAAGTTCTTGCCAAGTGTGGACATCTCTGCGGTTGGGGTGGCTAGAAAGTTGCCTTGGAAGCAGAGAGACTTGAATGGAGGCTTGGAGAAAAACTGAAGGCTCAGGGGGGCAGCGGGTGGTCTGGGACAGGAGAAACAGCTTGATGGGGCCATTACGGAGAGAAATAAGGATGGTCTGAGAAGCTGAGACCAGGTTAGAAAGGCCCCAAAGGGCAGGCAGAAAGGCTGAATTAGCCTCGGGGGTCCCAAGGGAGAGAGGTAAGCCTGGTATTAGCATGGAAACAAGAGAAACCGAGAAATCAAAAGCAAGACCACCCTTGCTGCAGTAATCTGGAGGTAAAATGATGAGGGTTTGCATTAGAATGGGTGAGGGACGAAGAAGAACTGATAGAAAGGAAAATCAGTGAGGATTTTCAAAGGAGAAAATTTCAGGTCCTAACGACAGGCTGGATGAGAAAGGGAGGAGACTCACACAGAATTTCAATTTTTCTCGCTTGGGAGACCAGAAAAATGACTCGTTTTCACGTCTCTTTTCTTTTGTAATTGAAATATCAATTACAAACAGAATTGATTTATTTTTCCCATTAGAACCAAGTGTAATCTTAGATGCTTTTAGCTCCAGGACCCAAACTGAATCGTGCCCAGGCTTTGATGTCCCAAAGCACTCATACCTGTAGGATGGCGCTCACCACTTAGGCCCTGTCTGTGCGGTGTCTGTGCGGTGTCTGTGCGGTGTGCAGGCATGCTTATCACCCACCAGGCCAGAACCCTTTGTGTGCGGGACCAGGACGGAAGCATAGTAAGTACTCAGTAAGTGTCTGTTAACTGTTGAAAAAGAAAATGAGATTTAAAAGAGATGTAACATAAAAAAGCTTTCCAAAAACAACAGTATTTTAGAAAATCATTTAAGTGAAAATTTACCTAAAAGTTTCTCTGCTTCAAACACTCAGACCACATGCCAAGGAAAGATCAAACACCCCGCTGTGATGGTGTGAGGGTCATCGTTTTATTCCTTGGCTTAAGTGTTGCGATACAGCAATAATAATAATTCAGTGTAATAATACGGTGTAATAATAAACATTGCTAGTAGGGTCTAGAATTAAATGAAACACAATATATATTTTACACAAGTTACTGGATAGCGATCATTTTATTCCCATTTTATGAAAGAGGAGGCGCGCACAGAGAGGTTAAGAAATTTGCACAAGGTCACACCAGCTAGCAGGTGTTGGTGCTGAGATCCGAACCTCGGCCCTTTGACCCTGGAGTCCGCATCCTTAACAGCTCTAACTTTGTATTGCATGTGCTGACTTTTTTTTTTTTTTTTTGATACCCACAGGTACTAGTGTTTCTCCTTCTTTACGGGTATAACCGTAGACGGGATACGCACGGAAGAAATCGAATGTTTAAAGAGTTTTCAGAAATGTCCAAGAGTAAACGAAAAACCCCCGCAACAGCAGCATTTTACAGCCCGCCTACCAACAAGGCTGGAAGAAAACCCTTTCCCTGGAACAGAACGAATGTCCCCCTCCCCTCATTTATATTAAGAGCTTTGCTTTATTTGGAAACTCCTAAAATAAGTGGTCATATGATTAAAAAAAGCAGCGGCGCGCCCCCTCCCCGGCGGCCGGGCGCAGCTGTCCGCGCCTCCCCCGCGCCCCGCCGCCCGCATTCCAACTCTCTGAGGTCACGGGCCGCCGCCGCCTCCCCGGATCCGCCCGGCCCAGGGGGAGGGACGCCGGCCCGGCCGCCGCGCTCCGCTCGGCTCCGCTCGGCTCCGCTCCGCTGCTGCCGCGGCGCGTCCCGAGCCCGTCGGCCCGCGTTGCTGCGCCCCGGCCCGCGCGCTCCGTGCGCCGCGCCCGCGGGGCCCTCCCCGGCGCGCCCCTCGCCGCGGCCGCCGCCCGCTCGCCCGGGGAATGGTCTGCGCGCCGAGGTTTTGGAGACAGGAAGTGAGGCTCGCGAGCCCCATGAGCGCGCCGCGGGGCGGGCGCGGCGGTGGCGGCCGCGCCGCGGGGCCCCGGGAGGCGGGCCGCTGAGCGGGGCGCGCGGCCCCGAGGATGCGGGAGCGGGAGCAGGTGAGGGCGCGCGGGGCCCGGGGCGGCGGGCGGCGGGGCGGGTGGGGGGGAGGTGCGGGCGCCGGGGCCGAGCGGCGGGGTGTGTCCGCCAGCGGGGACCCCGGAGCGCGTGGGCCACCTTGGAGGACGCGTCCCGGCTACGGAGCGATGGCAGGAGCTTAACAAAGAGAAAAGTCTTCCTTCTCCAGGTTCTCCCTGCTCTGCCCGAGTAATTCCTAAAGGAGGGTCTTTCTGTGAATGTCTGTTCTGAACTCCTCGGATTGTGCGGCTTAGTTCTGGACCGGGCTTTAGAAAGCCTCAGGCATATTTGTGCCTCTTGGAGTTTTACGTGCGAAATTTGCGCGATCACTTGGCGGAGAAGGGGAGCAGGGAAGGGCTGTTTGGCGATGGCTTGTTTGGTTGTTGGAGTCAAGAGTATTTACTCTGGAAAAAAGAATTCTTGGGTCTGCAAATTCCGACTTGTGATTTCTGCAGATCCTGATTAGAAGTTCTTGGCATGCTCGTCTTATTTTCTTTTTTGCTGAGAAAGCCTTACAATAATAGCGTATGCTCTCAAACATTCAAAACACTCCGTGTGCTCCAAATGACAACCGCTGTATGCCTAGTAGTTGCTGACAGTTTTTTGTTTTTTTAAGTGTCAGATATGACAGTAATTTTACTATGAAAATAGTTGTTTTGTGTCTAGGGCATTTTATTCTCGAGTATCTACGTATAATGTTTGGTCCATGAGAAACATGTTTGATTTAATGCTATAGATCTATATATTACTGTAAAAATATTGTATACTCTCTTTCAGTGATTATTTTATTTTAAAGCATCATTGGCAAAATTACATATGGTGGGGACCTTATTGGCAAGGGGGGAGACCCCAGGATTCAGGGTTAAAGTGCATTTGAGAAACTTTTGAGAGGGAATGTGAAAACATTAAAATGAATTTACAAATATCTCCGACTGTCTTTTGAAAAGTTGAACAGAATTTAATATATATCTTTTTTTTATTACATAACAGAATGATTTTGTAGAGAAAGTATTTCCTATTTTTTTTTCTTGAAAAGCTAATTATGAGTTGTTTACTATAGTAGTTAGGTAATTTATAATTCCAGACCCAACTACTTTTCAAATTATTACATATTATTTTACACCTGAAACAGCTCTCCAAAAAGCATCCTAAATTTCTACTCTATTCAAACATTTATAACTTTTTGACATCATTAGCAGCAAATATTGTACATAAATGAAAATTAAGATGTGTAAATCATTGATAAATTTGTGAGTAAGCAAAACATTTTAACATAGGTTTTATATAAATAAGCAAAAAGCGAGCTATTCTTATGGATAGATCATGGGGGGTAGGCGTAGGAAATACACCTGATACACATACACACCCTCAACATTTTCAATTACATTATAACATCTACCAAAGTAAAAAAGAGAATACATTGGCTTTTCTTTATACCTGATCCTGTAAAACATTTCAAATCTCAGGGACAATGGAAAGTTTTACTCTGTGTTTGCTTAATCAGAGTGTAAGTTAATAATTAAATTATATCATGTCCTATCGACTGCTTTCAATGTATAGTTCTATCGTTGTAGTAAAGAGTACCATATTTGAATACCCTTAATACAAATATTCATCTTTCCTCTGCATATATGCAATATCTTCTTTCTTTATCTACACTACTTAATCCTATTTCCATTTACCATAAATTGTGTATAAAATTGAAATCCATCAACTCATCTCATGAAAGGGTATTTAGTATAAATATGATGTTATGCATATATGATCTTTTAAAATTTATACAAACACTACTGGCTCATCAGGAAATTTTCTAGTTAAAGTATTAAGGTTCTCATTTCTTGATTTTTTTCCATTTTGGCTCAACTCTTTAGCTTATACCCTGACATAGCAAAGAGCACTAAAAACTGCAGGTGGAGACCATATCTTCTTATTTAAAATTTTTATTTATTTATTGGATTTAGAGAGAGGAAGAGAGAGAGAAACATCCATTTGTTGTTCCACTTATTTATGCATTCATTGGTTGCTTCTTGTATGTGCCCTGATGGGGGATGAACTCGGCAACCTTGGTGGATCAGAACCACCCTCTAAACAACTAATAATATTTATTTTCTGTTTCCCTCCTTAGTACCATGCTTTTACCTACAGAAGTCACTCAGGAAATGCTGTTTACACAGTGCTTTAGGTAGTTCCGGTTTTCTTTTTCCCTCTGGTCTTCCTCGTTTTTTAACACAAGCAACAAAAGCAAACAAAAAACCAGACGGAAAACCGTGGTTGGGTCCTTATTACAGGTAGATCCCTGTACGTAAATATAGCATGTTTGTAATCTCCTTAAGGGCAGCAACGGTTTAGGATTCGCCTTCGATTTCTCACGATGCCCACGGTGCGTCTTGTACCCAGAGACGCAATACGCTTTTGCGGAATGGAATTTCAAAATGATGTTTGGCAAAGCCTAGAGTAATAGCTGAACCCTATTCTCTAGCTCCGCCCCCCCCCCCCCCCCCCCCGCCCGCCAGCCCCGAGTGCCCATCACCTCTGGGGCTGAGACGCAGTCGGGTCAGTGGGAAAGAGGAATCTGGGGTCGATGCCCAGCTCTTTCCATCCTAGTGTGAAGCCGAGGCCTGGGTTGCGCGTCTGCCACATGAGAGGGTTGGGGGCGCACCTTGCCCCTCTGCACGGTTCCGGACCCAAGTTCAGGGTCACCAGCCACCGCCCAGCCTCGCTGAACGATTCATCCTCGGGGCAGCCTCAGCTCAGAAGAAAACGGAGGGTGGGCACCATCTCGGGATGCTGCCGACTCGCTCACAGGGAAAAACTTATCCGGCTAATGTCAGATTCCCTACTTGCCGCTCGGGCCCCGTTTGCTTCAGCCGGGGAGTTACCTTCCACAGGTGTGATTCAAAACGTTGTAAATCGCTTCCTTCGGAGGCTCGAGGCTCCACACCGGGAATCAAACGGGCGGCGCCCAAACCCGTGGGGTCTCGAGCTGGGACCTTTAAAAGTTCCCTCCGGGAGCCGCCGGGCCGGCCCTTCCCCAGCGCGTCCGTCGGGAAACGCAGCCGCGGGCGGAGGGTTCCGGGGCCTGCGAGGCTGCGCGTTGGCCTGGCAACGCCGCGAGCTTTTCCGGGAGGAGTCGAGCCGGAGCCCGAGCCCGAGCCCGAGCCCGAGCCCGGGCGCCCCGCCGAGCTCTCAGCCTCGCCGGCGGGCTGAACCCCGTCCGCCCCCCGTTAACCCAGGATGGTTAAGCCCTCGGCCGCCTCTGCTGCGCTGGGCGTCGCTTGGGCGAAGGGCCGCCGCCTCTTGGGGCGCCCCACGCGCGGGGCCGGGCGGCGCCCCGCATAGCTGGGACGCGCCGCGTAGTAATCCGATAACAAGCATGTGTGGGGTCTTTTACGATTTGTTTAGAAATCAACCAGCTTGGTGACGTCACTGCACAGCAGAGCGGGTTCTACAAATGCTTGTTGAGCGCGTCACCTCCTTTGAACCCACAGCTGCTGTAGGTGGGGAGGGGTCACTCCTCCCCTTTGCGCTCAGGGCGAGTTTGCCTTTGGGGGGCTGAGGCTTGCACGTAGCTCTTTCGGAGGCGCTTTGCAGTCAACTCACCTGGGGACTCAAGACCCTCACGTTTGGAGTATTGGGGGAGCCAAAGAGAGTTAACTATGAAAAAAACCCCAACAAAATAGAAACAGGGCCGCTCCGTGCTAGCTGCCCCCCTGGGCTTATGGTGCCAGGCTGCTCTCCTGTAGTCCTGGCACTGCCGCCCGTCTGCAGGGCGAGTGAGGGGCGGCCTCCTGGCCCAGGGCCGGGCGCAGCGGGGATGCAGCCGCGCACGGCCTCCCGAGCCCTGGCCGTGCCTTCTCTTTCCAGCGGGGAGAGAACGCTTGTTCTTTGGCTATAGCTCTATCGATGTTTATTTTTTTAAAAAAGGCGAAGTCCAGAGTTGCCGCTCCCGTGTGACCGTGTCCCTCTCCCCGCAGCGCCGGCGTGGATGCTCCCCGCACCTGGCGCGTGGATTCTCCGCCGCGGTTTGATGGCAGCGGCCGCGGGGTGAGCAGCCAGCGACTGTGCCGCACCCCGGGCAGGACCGGGAGCCTCGCCCCGCCCCGGGCACCGCCCCGCGTCCGCCGCGGTGCTTGTCCCTCTTCACCCCGCCACTCTTGAAAAGAGAAGAAGATGCCACTGCCCTTTGGATTGAAGCTGAAACGCACCCGGCGCTACACGGTGTCCAGCAAGAGCTGCCTGGTTGCCCGGATCCAGCTGCTCAATAACGAGTTCGTGGAGTTCACGCTGTCCGTGGAGAGCACGGGCCAGGAGAGCCTGGAGGCTGTGGCCCAGAGGCTGGAGCTGCGGGAGGTAAGCCGCAAACAAGGCCGCCGGCTTGTCGCCTTACTCCTCAGTCACTGTCACCTGCGCTGGCCGTGCGTGGGCAAGGCATGGCCCTGGCCACGGTACCTGAGTTCAGCCTGCAAGCCCACAGCCCCATGAGGAAGCAATAGATACAGAACAAGAGGTCTTTCCTCGGGGGTATCCACTAGGAGGATGAACAGTGCCCGAGTTTTTAAAATGTTCATGTGTTCTCCCAAGACGTAATTCAGAATCAAATATGAATGCGTATTGGACGATCAACTTTCCTTTTTCTAGTATAATCCCAAATGGTGATCATCCTGATCTAGGACAGTGTATGGACTTCATTCATTCATTCCGCATTCAGTGTCTTCCGCAGGCCAGGCCAAGATTCTAGAGACATATTGCCTGAGTTTGGATTGTGGTGGTTTAACCTTGGGCAAGTTATGTGACCTCTCTGCACTCCAGTTTCCTCATCTGAACCATGGGGATAACAGGGGTGCTGATCCCTCAGGGGGATTGTGTGATTTAATGTGCTTGTAAAGCCAAGCTCTAATAACTAGTCTGTCGTAGTAATCATAGGAAGGTTTGCCCTGGAAAACCCCTCATCTAGTCAGTAGGAAGTTGTAGAGTCCGTAAGTATCCACGTAGTGCCTTAAATTGAAAATGCTAAGTAAGGCCTGTGAAGAATAGGGCTGTAATTAGACCTAGGACCCTTCCATACTTTGGCCCACTGGTTGTAGATTAAGAGAAAGGTGGAGAAACTGGTTATTCCACATAACCACTTCCTAACTGGAAATGCCCTGATGTTGTAGTTTATTAGAGTCAGCAATAGATAAACTGTGCCCCTGGTGACCATCCAATCATTGGATGATTCAGTATTGAAGACTTAAGTGCCAAGCACATATGTATTAGGAGCTTACCCTAGTGTTGATACCAGTAAGAAGAGAGTCCTGGTCTGTGCTAGGATATGGGAAGTGGAGGGTGCTATAGACAATAGGGTGGGGCAGTAAAGGGAAAGCTTCCCAGGCCAAGTGATGTCTGAGCTGGAACCTGAAGGATATCTGAGCAGGGTGGTTCTATTAGGGGTTAGAAAAGACTGTCCCAGTAAAGCAAGAGTGGGGAACATTTTTCTACCAGGGGCCATTTGGATATTTATAACATCATTCTCGGGCCATACAAAATCATCGACTTAAAAATTAGCTATGAAAATCTCCTAGATTTATTGAATTTCGAGTCCTGCCTGTGGCTGCCTTGGCAGGGCCCAGACCAAGTGATTTTGTGGGCAGTGTATGGCCCGCTGGTCAGATGTTCCCCAACCCTGAAAAAAGGAACTGAACAGGGCCCAAAGACATGAGGCAGGTGACCTACCTGGAGCCTGAAGTGGGGAGAGGAAAGTCTGAGAGCAGGGGCCGTGTAATGCAGGGGGTTTTGTTAAAGGGTTTGGGCTTGTCCTGAAAGCGGTAGGGTAAAAGTTAGCAAAGGGTGTTTAAACAGGGGTGTGGTATATGATTGGTGTTTGTGAAGAGTGAGCCCTCTGGGGATTGATTAGAAAGGAGTAATTGTGGTACAGATGGTGGTCACTTGGATTTGGATTTGGATGGAGAGAAGTGGGTGGAATCTAGAGGTATTCAGGACCTATCTCCTGAGTGTTGGCGGAAGGGCTGGCCGGGGGTCCAGCTTGAAACTTAGGTTTCCAGTAAAAGGTGGAGGCTATAGCTGAGAGAGGAAACATAAAAGGAAGATTAGGTTTGGGGGAGATACAGAGAGGTTTGTGATGAGTTCAGTCTGAAAGTATCTACTTTAAGATTCCAATTGAGATGTCGAGCGGGCAGAGGCCTGTGTGGATCTGGAGCTCAGGTGAGAATCCAGGCTGGAGAAAAGAGATTTTGGAATCATCAGCTAAGGTCAGTTAATTAATCAAAGCTGGGAGAGGGTAGGAGGCTGTCCAGGAGAGAAAAAGATGTAGCAGACCCTCAGGATTGAACAGAGGATGGGGAGCAGTCCTAGGAGGCGAAAGTAACCCAGAAGAGCTTGGCCTCCTGTTGCCTTGCATTTATGGCATCGTTTTTACTTTCCTCACACATTTTTCCTTTTCTCTTATTTTGGTTTCTTTTTCCTGTAATTTCTTCCTCCTGCACCAGGTCTGCCTACCACCTCTACAGAGTCAACATCTTGAGAGACTGGTTAATTTATTTTTGTACCCATAATACCAGGCATGGAATGCGCTCAGTAAATACAGGTTGAACTGAACCCTCAGTTCTTACCTTCATTCTCTGTTCGTCAAGAAGTCCAGAGAATCTGCTGTCCTGTATTTGAGGTTATCACACTCAGGAAGCAGCACCTTCACGCAGCTGTGGGTTTATAATGATTTTTAACAGAAGGGTGTAGAATGCTTTGAGAGGGAGCAGATGTGACCCCCTAGAAAATGTCTTGCCCCTGCACAGGCTGTCCCACCATTTCCAGCATTTAATGGCAGTCATCATTAGGAACTTAGTTTGTATGTGTATAAGCAAATCTTTGGTTTCAAAGCTTCAGAAGCTTTGCTCTGTAGCGTGTAAACAGATGGCTGAAGCCCCAAGGCTAATCGTACTGAATGACTGTTCAGAAATAACCTGAGTCAGCAACACCTGTTCTAAGCTTGTGTCCATACATCATTTATAAGATTCATACCAAGACATATTGGTAAGTTGTCTTTGACTGTTCTCCCACCAAGCAAACTCAGAATTATCGTAGTATGTCGATTTGGCTGATAAACTTTGCTACTGCCCAAATTTAAATTGGGGGAGAAAAAGTCTTTGCTTTTCTTGCTTAATTGAATACCATTTCACTTTTATTATGACAATTACAAGAGCTACAGGATAATACCCTTATAACACTGTATCCAGAGGCTTCAACTATATCAGTAGTATTTTACTTCTTAAGCTGAATGTTTAGGTATATGATATTTGTTTTTTAGTTTTATTTATTTATTTATTTATTTATTTGGTCTGAGATATTTTATAATACAAGAAGAGCCTAAAAACAAAGGTTAATATGCTTACATTCAATTTAGTTGACTTAGGTTGTTAACTGTTTTCTAAATTCACCATATTTGAACTATGGAAAGTGACCTTTAAAAAGGGGAAAACAGTTATCCTCATAGGAAAACATTGCTGTTTATTATAGCAACAGCCTCTCAGAGCTGTCAAAATTCTCTGCATATCATTCATTCTGAGTTTCACAACACTTTCAAGAGAGGCTGTGTGAGATTTTATAGAATTTAAGGGCAATTAGGAAATTTTCTCTCCAGTATTGTAAGCATATGTTATAGGGGTTTGGTGGGGGTGGCAAGACAAGGGGATGTCAGTCGGGCACAGCCACTCCCACGGGGCATTATTACCTTAACAGCATCGGCACAGTCTATAGGTCAGACTTAAAAACCAATGCTGCAGGGAGTGAGATCCCTGTCACCCCAGTAAAACCGGATGCAAGTTCAGTAATTAACGAGGAGCTATGGAACTGCCAAGGGCCTCGAGGACGTGTGCCACGATCTCCCTGTAGGCAGGCCCCTTGGGAGCCAGAACTTGGTGAGCTTGAAATCAGAGAACAGAGGCTGCCCTGAAAACCTTACATATCTTCATAAGGGGAGTGGTACTGCCTCCCGGACCAGACAAGTTCCTTTGAGTCTGGGTAGCTTTTCTGGGCAGTGATTAGGTGGCACTGCTTCTGTTTGCCTCTCGAGAAGACTGTTTACAGCATGATTAAGACATTTGCCAGCTGAATAAGAAACACCTGGGTTTGGACCCCAGGACCCCAGCTCTGCCACTGAGTAGTTGTGTGACCTTGGGCAAATTACGTAATTTCCCAAATCCGCTGTTTCTTATCTCTAAATTGAGACTAAGAACACTATCTACTTGGTGGTTGTGAGGATTCACGTTAAACGGTAAAACATTTAGCAGAGGACCTGGTATTTAGGAAACTCTCAGTAACTGTTACTGTTTGTGACTCCCATTTCCGTGTGGTGGTGACTGACCCACTTTTCTTCAAATTAACTCTTTTCTTTTGTAAAATATCTCTGTTTCTTCCCTTTACTAAGAGAATACAGGCTTGTTTATAAAATGTCCTTATAGCACAAACAAGTATAGTGCCACTTCTTCCATTACTAACGGGCTACATTTTTAGCATACCACTGTAAATTAGCAGTCGTATTTTGAGCCTCTATGTCATGCCAGATGAAATTAATTTGTACAGTGTCACTGCCCTCAAAAAACAGAGCTTCGGTAGGTTTTTACTTCTCTATTAGCCTATTTCTTCCCTCTTGCCCTTCACCTAACCCCTAGGATTTAAAAAAAAAAAGTTTTTATGAAATTTTGGATTCAGGTTTATATTTTTTCTTTAAGGGTATGTCTTTCCAGGAATTCTTTTAAAATCTTATATTATGTTTGATAATCACATTTTTATCATGCTGTCATGGGTTTTAATTAAATTCATTGCAATCTTATTTACAGAGAGCCTTCCTTGGTCTTAAAGTCCTTGTTCAGCTTGAATTTACATGTGGTTGGAGTTTTTAAATTTTCAAACCTCTCGTTAGGAAACAGGGAAGCTACAAAACCCTGAAAGCCTTTTGAAGTCAGCTTTTTTCATGCTTTTTGGTATGATTTTTGTGTGTTAGTTTTATACCTTAAATTTTAGAGGGCAGTTTTTCTTTCAGCCATTTCTGAGTGTCCTGTGTTGGTAGAGGGGAGGCAGGACCTCATGGTTGTCTGCGTACACGGCACGTATACATAACTACAGTTGTGAAGTTGAGCTCAATACGCAGCCCCTCCTAAAATGACCTCCAAAGCATTTTGTTGACTAAGGGGAAAAGTCTAGCAAAATTTAGAAGTTCTTACTGTGGCCTCTCATTTCAAAATTATAATGATAGGCTTTGCTATTTGGTTACTGTGTTGCGGTTTATCACAGATCTTCAGGAAATGCTTTTTAAATTGTGTTTGAAGTGCATCACACAGAAGTTTTTTTCTTTAGAGCATAATCTCCATCCGAGTAGGACTGTTCTGGCACCACTGTCTGGACTAGGGCCTCGTACCTTACGGTACATAGTCGCTGAATAAATGTCTACTTAGTTTAGAAATTAAGGCTCTTTTTAAAAAAATTTGGATTGATAAGCATGGGCAGCAATTCCGTTTAATCAGCCTTTATTCACTGTATGATTTTATTTCCTGGAGAAAGTTGAACATTTACAAAGTTCTGAACATAGGTTGAAAAGCACTTTTCCCTTTAGATTTTTATTTTATTTTTCACTTTGGGGATTCTTTTGAAACATTTAGAAAACGATCTAGTTTTAACAAGCCCCTGAGATAAGATTGCTGTTGCAAGGGAGTGTCAACTTGGCTGAACTTTGAACAGATTGGTCTCATAGTGCTTTCCGGCCGATGGGAAAGTTTTTTGGCTAAGGGATTTGTTGGAACGGAGAGGAATCGAGCATATAACGCAAGCCATTCCTCTCAAGCGCAACTTTAGAAAGTGTTCTTGGCCACCAGAGTGTTTTATTTTAAATTAAGTGTCTCAGGTATTCCAAATATCCACTGACCTTATCTTGACTGTTACCTGAGTAGACCTCAAGAATTTCATGCGCGTTTCCTTCTGTACGAGCTGTTTTCATTTGGACTCTAAAAATAGCTGAAATATGTGTAAGGCAGAAGTGTAATTACCTGCAAACATTTTAACCTTTCGGGCTGGCAGTCATTAATTCAGGTATGTATGTTATAAAACCGATAAGATTGCCACATAGGCATGGGTCAGTAGATATTTTTAGTTAGATCTATCGAACCATCTGAAGCAAGTATAAATCTTAGATTGACCTCTTCCCCTAGATAAAGGAGGCTTTCCAAAGTCCAAAGCCGATTATGAATGCGCAAGGATTTCGCCTTATTTCTAGATTACCTGTTACTTTTCTCATTCGGTCTAGATAATTAGGAGCCAACCACATAGATAAATAGAGGAATTATATGTATAGAGATAGCATGCAGTTTTAGAATAAATATATAGCATCATGCAAGTTAATACAGAATTTGGAATCCTCTTTGCTTCAAGAAATGGAGCCGCCTCTTTACTTTTTTTTTTTTTAAATTCACCTCATTTCTAATAAACGTAAAGGCTAACAGTCCAAGATGTTATTCTCAGTATTGAGAGAATTAGAGGTGTCCTTGATCTCTCCCCAGCAATCTGTCAAGATAGTGTAGGCCCAGGACCACTTGGAATTAAGTGTGAATTTGCTCCTCAGAGGAGGTTTGTGAGCTGAGTTACAAAATCGCAGACATGGGGAACTGATGGTGTTTCGGGGGCTCTAAATTCTGTCATTGTCCTTGGTACATATGGTTTCAGATTTCATTCCTCATAATACTAGGAGCTTGAGCAGGTTTCTGTGGCCCTCCTTCTGGGTGGATGAGCATTGTTATGCTGGAAGCTTAACATGCCTTATCTGGTTTAAGCCCCACAATGAGTTAGGCGTTATCTTTCTAAAGGAAGAAACCAAGGTCCTGAACAACTGGGTAATTTGCTCCACTAGTCTGGGTGGTCGCATAGCTAATAAGCAGAAGAACCAGAATCTGAGTCTATACCTGTCAGACTTCTGCTTGAACTCTGACTTTTTAAGTTAGGCAGCTCACGCAGCCCTTTGAGAATCTGATGGAAACGCAGTTTTGCATCCAGTTTCAGGTGGTTCCTGCATATCCCCCTCTCTCAGTCCCTCTGTGAGCTCGGGCTGTGGCCTAGAAGCCTCTTGGATGAAGCAGGCGTCCCTTCTCTTGGTTTAACAGTTTGTCCCCTAATCGTTCTCTGGAGTGAAGGTGCTAGTAGGATGGAATCTTGGTGAGCAATTCAAGACCTTCCTATTTTTAAGAAAATAGCTTGCCTCTGAAGTATACTCCCTTCCCCCTTCTCCCACAAATGTCCTTTTTGAATGGTGCTCACCTCCAGATCTCCGGAAAGGCCATTCGGGTTACTCCTTTCCACTCTGGGACAACTTACTGTTAAGGACAAAACACTCCTAACTCCTTTCAAGAAGGAAAGGGTGTGAGTGGGACTCCTCCATCGTGCCTCTGACCATAGATCTACGTCTGTCTTCCGTACCAGATGGCACCTTTGTGCCCACCAGGCAATCAAGCAGTAGGCATGTGACAGTTCTTCAGTGAATGAATGGATGACTCCTGCTTCCCTTATGCATTTACCAAATCCCCCGGCCAGTCGTTGAGCCTTATATTACATTCTTCTTGTCAGGTACACACCCTACCTGAACATGACTTTTTTTTCTTTCTATTGATGAGGCCTTTGCTCATACAACCTTCTTCGCAAGATGCTGGCGTCTTGTTTTGGGGGTCAAAATTATGCTCCAAGACCGAGTTTGTCTTTGCCAGCAATTTATTTAACACAGGTTCACTGTGGAATTTCACAAGCTAGTAGCATGCAGGATAGTGTCTCTTAATAAGTCCATAAGGAAATAACATACTCTGGAGCAATGATTGATTATACTGTTGCTCCAGGCAGGGGGAGGCGAGAGGAATAAAGTCTGACTTCAGTTGACATGTCCCTTTTACGGGTTGGCACTCAGCTTGGCCCACCGAGAGCTGACGCCTAGCGGCCAGCACACCAGGAAAAGTCTTGTTGCCAGAGCACAGTGCTGGGGAATGAAGGCTCGGGGTCAACCGCACGATGTTCTTTGTGGGGCCCCCGCACAGCTTTTGCCGCTGCTGGTAGGAGTCACCTTTGCCAGGGCAGGAGCTAATTCCCCAAAGGCCTTTGGAGAGCTATTTAGATCAGCATAGGGTAGCCTTGCCCAGACCAAACATTCTCAAATAGCCCTCACAAACTCTTGGTATTTATAATCTAAATGTCTCCTGTCATAGTTGCTTCTTCATGTATTCTTATCCATAAGCCCCAGTGGAGTCCCTCAGCAGCTAAGCTTCTTCCTGAGCGCTTATCAACTACAACAGATGAGAGAGCTCACCTCACTCTTTTAAAAAAATGGTTTTTTAATTGATTTTAGAGGGAGAGAGACATTGATTTGTTCCACTTATTTACACAGTCATTGGTTGAGCCTTGTATATGCCCTGACCAGGGATTGAACCCCCAACCTTGGGACCTCAGAACAACTCTATAACCAACAGAGCTACCCAGCCAGGGCGCCTCACTCTTATATCAAAACAACTTTACTCATAAAAACAACTATGCTCTTAGATCAAAACAACTTCACTCTTGAAAACAACTTCAATTTTTGTCATAAACAAGTGGATTTGAAATCATATCATACTGATACAGAACATCTGGTTTTGCAAATATTTTCCTATTTGATTTCTCAAGCAGTTTGTTCATAATTAATGTCATTTCGATTTAGCATTTAATAAACTGGGAGGATATAAAATTTTAAGGATTAGGATAAGATGCTAATTTCACTAGAAGAAACTATGCATGCCACAAATTTTGTATGGGAAGTAGCAGCATGTGGTAGAAATAACTTTTCTATCGAGGGTTTGTGGGACTTTCTATAGTAGATTGCCCAGATGAGATCTCTGAAACTGCAGTATTTAGATTTACAAAGAGGACTAAGTGATTGTGCTATTTTAAACAAGCTTACACTGAGCCGGGTAACACAGTATACAAGTACCTTCATGCTGTGTGGCAGCAACTCATTTTCTTTGTGAATATAAAACAACTTGTCGTTGCTTAGTCTTGTTACAATTATTTAGGTGACTCAGACTTTGACTTGCCAAATTACTTTTAATGTCAAGTGAATTTTCAGCAAATTGAGTTCAACTGCTGTAGACAAAGCGGGGTTTTGTAGGCAACAAGGTAGAGTTTGGGTGCCAGATGAACTTGGGTTCAAATCCCTGCAATACCTGTGTGATCAAGGAAACCATGGATTTTGTGTCTTTCAGATGTGATATGGTTGCACGTGATAGCAAGAAGGATAGCTAATGATAACCACTGTACTAGGTGCTTCGCATGTGCTTAATTTGACCCTGAGTGTGACTGACTGCCTTCTTCCTCCCACCATCTCAGTGATGGATCAGATGGCAGTGTCCAGACCAAAGGGAGTTCCTGACACAAGGCACTTGTTAACTGTCAACTCTGGTTTTTGTTTGTTTGTTTGTTTCTTAGTGCAAAGTTTTTTTTCTTTAGATATTTCCATTTTCTTTTTCATCATGTAAATTTGTTCTGTAGTTGGCATGATTTACTGAGGAAAAAATGGATTGAAGAAAACTGACTTGGTATTATTATTACATTAAAATTTTTTACTAAAGATATTGGGGTAACATTGGTTCATAACATTATATAAATTTCAGGATTACCACTTTATAATATGACATCTGTATACTCTAGGTATGCTTACCACCCAAAGTCTAGTCTCCTTCCAAACTGTTGGTATATGTCAGCCAATTAAATTCAGTTACACCACTGAGAATTAAGATATTCACTATAACATCCTCTCTCTTTCTCGCAGAGTTTGGTTATCCTCAGCAATCCTATGAGTGAGGCAATGTTCTATTCATCTCTGTTTTACAGATGAGTAAACTGAGACTCAGAGGTGTTAAATAACTTACTCATGGTTACATGGCAAGAACAACAACTGGAGTAGTTCTTCTGGTTCCTTGATGGGGCATCTTTCTTCCCATTACATAGCCTGGGGTGAGTGACAGGTGTCCTGCCATGGAGGTGGTTCCCTTAAAGACAGCCTGGTACATTGCAGCCTCCCAAATCTGATGGAGATTGTGTCTTTGTGTGTGTTTTCTAATCCTCACCTGAGGATATTTTTTCCATTGCTTTTCAGAGAGTGGAAGGGGGAGGGGGGGAGGGAGAGAGAGAGAGAGAAAGAGAGAAAGAGGCATCGATGTGAGAGACACATTGATTGGTTGCCTCCTACATGTGCCCCAACTGGGGCCAGGGATCAAGCCTGCAACCGAGGTATGTGCCCTTGGCTGGAATCGAACCTGGGACCCTTCAGTCCACAGGCCAGTGCTCTAACCACTGAGCAAAATCAGCTAGGGCTGGTGACGATTGTTTTAAGTACTCTTGAGATATTTGTTATCACGTATTTTAATTAGTACAATTTATTATCTTGCTTAAAATGTTTTTAAGGTCACATCAGGCTAAGAAAGATAAGTGTGAGAGGGAACATGAATCGTAATTAGCCAGCAAGACACCGTTGGGAATGCCAGGTGTGCTGGGGCAGAGCTGGTTGATGGGAGGCCTTTTGTGAGCTTGTTCCCTGGCAAAGTCAAAGCATCAGGCTGACAGAATTCACCCCTAGAGAGTTCCCTTCTGAGAGATTTTCCAAAGCAATATCTGGTTGCACTGCTGTTGGATGAACTTGGGGCCTTCCAGAGCCACAGTGTGCGTCCAAACAGGAAAACCCGGGAGAACCAGTGAGCTGTTGCAGTTCTTGCTGCCTTTCCTGACGGAGCTGGATCACTTGGATTTAGCTGCTGTGCACACAGGCGCACTTCCACCTGCCACAGCAGGCGACACCACCAGAGTGTTCCCGTGCTACCACCTGTGAATTACTGGCGTGAGAACAAGGCCGCTATAAATTGTCCCACTTTCAATTTCTCTTTTGCAGGTCATGATTTGATCATTTAACCTTTATTGTCTTTTTTTTTTTTTCTAGAAATTTCAGTAAGACTTTTATCATTATATTCCTTGAATAGAGGGTAATTGGTTATAGGATAATGAATAGTGGGTAATTCCTATTATCCTTGATAGTACATATATACTTATGCCAGTCCATCCTATTCGACTTTTAAATATAATGAAAATGCCTAGTCTTATGTATTTTTAAATAGCACTTCTTGGAATAAAATGTAACTGGTATTATGGTACTTAAACAATTAAAAAATATTGAGTGTTTCTGAGTTATTACCCTCCATGCCTTGGTTCTCAGTGAGGAACATAGTTTAAAAGGAAATCCATTAAAACCGTGAGTGTGCCCTTTGTTAAATGGAACTTTATATCATTAATAAAAAGGGAATAATAGCTTTTTTTTACATTAGAAAAGGAAACAATTTTACTGTTTTCTTGGAACGATTGTGTATTTGCTATAACTAGAAAACCACCTTGTAAATATGTGGGGAAGAGAGTTATTTCACCTATGGTGAAACCATGATTTGCAAACTTTGATTAATGAAGAAAACGGCATAGTTTTTGGTAACAGAAGTCTAGGAGTTTCTTCATGTGTGTCCGTTTAGCATTTTAACCTCAAAAGTAATTTACTTGATTTTATAATCCTCGGATCTTTCATAGCAATACTAATTTAAGAACAGTGAAGCGACTGTATTTTTTAGGGCAGTGGAAAATATGTTGGATAATACTCTTTCAGGCAATAGAAATTAACTTTGACTAGATTCTTTCTTAAAATGAGTTAAGGGCCATATTCATTTATAGGTCCAAAATCCTCTTTCTAATTCCCTTTATCTCTTTATGGCCATCCATGGTTTCCACATCTTAACCACTTCTGAGGCACATGAAACAGCTGTAATTTTAACCCGACAAGTGAAAAATAAGCAGCTATTTCTAAATATATTCAGTTTAACCCTTTATTTTTACATTGTGCAGTTATGACTTCTAAAAATACTGCTTACACTACTCAACATCTATGGTAGGACAAGATGGAAAGAAGAACCAAGACTCGAGTTCAAGAAAACATGAAAAAAATTTTTTCCTGTGAATTAATTGAAACGTAAAAACTGGAGTATAGGCCAAATTAGACCAAGGTTATCTTTTCACTCTCTTATCAATAAAAAGAGAACAGTTGCTATTTATCCATTGCCCTAAAATGTAGACATTTATGAATTAGCTAATCACCCAAAGGCCCAAGTTCAGAAGATTTGAATAAAGAGAAACCTGATTCATTTGTTGGAATGGGATGTAAGAAATGGCCCTGTAATACAACAAACTGGATGCTAAAATGCTTCAAGGACGGGAGGCTTGGTTCACCCTCAGTCCCGTGGGTCCTAAAGAAAACGACCTTCTATGTGGTAGTACAAGTCAGGGCACGCCAGCCTTGGTATTGAAACTGTGCAGTAACATCTGGGTTATTTCTATTGTTTTTGGGTAGTAAAATGTATATGCTAACATTTTCCATTTAATCCTAGCTTAGCCTTTAAAAACATGTCAGTTTTTTGTTTTTTTTAAAAATATGTCTTTATTGATTTCAGAGAGAGGAAGGGAGAGACAGAGAGAGAGAGAGAGAAACATCAATGATGGGAAAGTCATTGATCGGCTGCCTCCTGCACGCCCCCGACTGGGGATTGAGCCACAACCCGGGCACGTGCCCTGACCGGGAATCGAACTGCAACTGCCTGGATCCTAGGTCGACGCTCAACCTCTGAGCCACACCAGCTGGGCATGTCAGTATTGTTTTAACTTTATAATTGAATGTCTTTCTGTGTAGCACTTACTAGTATTTGGCCTCCCATATATTTTGCTTGTCTTTCTTTCCCTACTGAATGTAAGCTACACATGGGCAGGAATTGTGTTTTTTCCTTCAATGTTGTGTCCCTGCCAGCATTTGACACATAGTAGGTGTTCAGTCAGAATTCATTGAATGAATAGATGAATCTTCCTAAGACAGCAGCCTATTTTTCTTAGGAAGTACAACATAATATATATTTTTTGAAGAATGTTCTTACTGTGTTTTGGGATCATTGTGTTCTTCATAGCATCTTACTGTTCAGGCTAGTGAATAGAAAAGATATGAGCAGCCGTCTATATAGGTAGTGATTCTAGTTTATGCCTTGGACTTTCTTTTAATAAATCCCTGAAGTTCACTTATCGTTTGACTTTTTTTTTCCTGGAAATGGAATGTTACAACGGCAACAAAATCTGGTTATTTGGGGACATCAGTTACTTGTGATTCAGTTCAATAAAAGTTTCAGTATAATTAGAAGATGAAGATTCACTTTTCATTGTTACGTTCTTGAGTCCTCATATGCGCTAGGGATTAGTGATATTGTATATTAATTATCACCTTGACTATAAAACAGATAATATACTCTCTGACCAAGGACACAAGAAAATGGATTGAAATTAAACAGAAAAGGAAAAACTATTGTCAGCTTTGAGGCAAGGCGACCACCATGTATCTGTCGAAAGGAAGAGGTACAGTGCTTCATTATTTATGGCAGACTCAGTGTAGAGGTAAGCTCTGGGCTTGAATTAGGTTAATACTTGTTAACTACCCTTGTTAGATGATCTCTGCCTGGGATAGGCTTTATCTAGTGCTATCTCCTCTCATCTCGTTCCTGACGAAATATCTTCTGGCTTCTGCCTAGTCTAAGAAAAGCACCAGGATAAAATTGTAGTTGCAATTTTATATGGGATTAAGTTTTATCAAACTCAGTGCATCAGTGGCTTAAAAAACCCTCCAGCTAATTTGTGTGTCCTTCTGCTCTGCCTTAAAAATAGTACAACTAAAAAGACTTGAAATAATTAGACAAGAAATGACTTGGGGTTTAGGAAAGGGTTTACATTCTGGCAGGATTTGGACCTGCTTACAATAATTGGTATCTCTTTAGACAACTGTGATTTGGGACACACCTTTGACTCAAGCTCAAAAATTTGTAACTATCTTATCCTCTGCACAGAAAGCTTAGTTACCAAATCACTTTGTTCTCTGAGTAAATGTTGGTTCGTTTAAAGTAAACCAACCCTATTGTGTCTGTAAAGAAGCCGAGTTTTATAACTGCGTAACTTCTGTTTTTCCTGTAGCTTACGTAGCAGGCACAGTTTTCTGTACAATTTTAGGAGAGGAGCTAGTAAAATTTTAAGCAAAAATGAAGAAATCATCGAATAGTTTTAGTAAAGCTGCTAACATGTTTGTTCAGAACAAAATAGGAAAGAAATGGTGAATGTAAAAGTATCTCACTATGAAGAAGTTCCGCAAAAATCTGTTGAATGATAGTTGAGAATTGTTCTAGAGGATGCTAGAAGATTCGGTTATTTAGAGGCTTCTGTTGGCATGAGTTTCCCACAGGTCTAGTCAGCTTGATTTGGTCATGAGTGATAGTAGACAAAGCTGTGGAGAAAAAGAAGCCACGTGGACTCTTATTAGGGAAGATTACCGGAAAGTTAGAGGAGTGGTGGGAGGCATCGTCTGAAAGCCAGTAATTAAAGGCTGGTTCATGGGAAAATTTTTACTACAATTAAACCAAGCCCATAAACAGTACAGGGCATGCCTAACCCAGAAGATTTGGATTCAAGGAAGAGAAGACACGTGATTCTGGGAAACTATCCTAGACAAAATAATGACTGGTAAGAGTCAAAATTTAAGGCACAAAGGGAGCCTGTCTGTACTAAGGTTTTTGTATTAAAAAAAAATTTCCTGGTGTATCCTAACTAAATAAAGGAAGACTTAAGTATAGATATTAGGAAGCAGAAAATACAGTTCACTCATGGCTAGGCTCGTCTATTTCTGGCTCATCTTTTTCCTTAGACTGTTTAACAACAAACTGAATTTGACCTATTTAAACATTTAAAAGGAAAGCTTTAAAATTCTGTACTTGATTTTAATTGTGAGTGTTTCTGATCTTTAAAAAAAATCTTTTTTTGAGATGAAATTCACATAACAAAAAATTAACGATTTTAAAGTAAACTATGCAGTGATTTAGTATGTTCACAACACCTCTATCTAGTTTCAAAACATTTTCATTACCCTAAATGGAAGGCTTGTACCAGTTAAGCAGTTACTCCCCATTCCTCCCAACCCCCTCACCCCTCAACCATCGGTCTACTTTCTGTTGCTCAGGATAAATCTATACTGGATCTTTTGTTTGAATGAAATCATACAATATGTGACCTTTTGTACCTGACTTCTTTCTCTTAGTATAATGTTTTTTGCAAATCATTGACATTGTGGTATGTATCAGTGCTGCTTTTTTATGGCTGAATAATATTCCATTGTACGTGTATTCCACAATCTGTTGAACCTCTCATTTACTAATGGACATTTGAGTTGTTTCCATCTCTGGCTCTTACAAATAGTGCTGCTATGAGCATGCTAATATGTGTATTTGAGTACCTGTTTTCAGTTCTTTTGGGTATATATCTAGGAGTAGAATTGCTGGTTCATATGATGATTATATGTTTAACTTTTGAGGAACCCCCAAACTGTTTTCCACTGTGGCCAAACCATTTCACATTCCCACTGACAATGTACAAGGGTTTCAATTTCTTCACATCCTAATGTGTGTGGAGTGGTATCTCACTGTGGTTCTGAGTTGCATTTGCCGAATGACTAATGATGTGAAGCATGTGTTATGTGCTTGTTGGCCATTTGTATATGTTCCTTGGGTAAATATTCAAGTCCTTTGCCCTTTTTAAAATTGAGTTTTCCTTTTGTTGTTTTATAAGAGTTCTTTATATATTCTAGATACTAGAATATGATTTGCAGATATTTTCCCCCAGTCTGTATAGTTTGCCTTTTTACTTTCTTGATTTGGTCCTTTGATGCACATGGTTTTTAATTTTTATGAAATGAAATGTATCCGTTTTTCCTTTGTTGTGCAAGCTTTTGGTGTCATATCTAAGAATCCATTTCAAGGTCGTGAAGACTTATGTTTTCTTCTAAAGAGTTTATAGTTTTTATATTTAGGTTGTTGATCCAGCTTGAATTACATATATATGGTGTGAAGTGTAGGGGCCTAACTTCAGTTGTTCTAGAACAATTTGTTGAAGAGACTGTTATTTCTCCACTGAATGATTTTGGCATTCTTGCCTAACAGTTGACATAGATGTGTGGCTTCATTTCTGGACTCCATTCTATAACATTGGTCTCTATGGCTCTCCTTATACCACTACCTTACTATTTTAATTAAGGTAGCTTTGTAGTAAGTTTTAAAATCAGAAAGTGTGAGTCCTCCAACTTTGTTCTTTTTCAATATCGTTTTGGCTCTTCAGGGCCTCTTGCAATTCCATATGCATTAGAGAATCGGCTTTTCCATTTCTGTAAAAACAGCTGTTGGAATTTTGATAGGGATTGCATTTGAATCTGTAGATCCCTTTGGGTAGCCTTGCTTTCTTAGCAACATTAAGTGCTCAATCCATGTATATGGTATGCCTTTCCATTTAATTTCTTTCAGCAATGTTTTGTATTGTTCAGTATTGAAGCATTTTCACCTCCTTGGTTAAATTTATTTCTAGATGTTTATACTTTTGGGTGCTATTATAAATAGAACTGTTTTCTTAATTTTCTTTTTGAATTCTTCATTCCTGGTTTACAGAATCCATACTGATTTTTGCATGTTGATCTCATACCCTGCAATTTTGCTGAATTTATTAGCTCTAGTAGTTTTGTTTTGGTGAGGGAACCTTTGGGATTTTTAAAAATATACAGGATCATGTCTTCTGTGTGTAGAGACAGTTTTACTTCTTCCTTTCCAGTCTGGATGCCTTTATTTCATGTATTTGCCTGGTTAGAATTTCCCATACAGTGAAGAATAGCAGTGGTGAACATAGGCATGCTTGTCTTGTTCCTGATCTTAGGGAGAAAGCTTTCGGTCTTTCACTGTTGAGTATGATGTTAGCTATGGGTTTTCTTAAACGCTCTTGAAAAATAAAATTTTAAAAAGTACCTTCTGCACAAAATATTTAAATAACATTAAAAATTCAGTTCCTCATCTGCACTAGCCTCCATCCCGAGTGCTCATTAGCCTGGCTAGTGGCTGCTGCATTGGAGAGCGCAGATGTAGAATATTTTCATCATCGTGTAAAGTTCTGTTTAATTGTGTCGCTGTTAGAACAAAGCAGTGATTTTTGCAGTTACCTTGACTGTAAATTGATTGGAAAGAGGTAAATATTAGCAGTGACCCAAGGCTGTCATTTCAGTCCTTAAGTACATTAATGCCCTTTCAGGTTGAACAAGCCCAGTGCTAGTATTGATTTACCTGAACAGATTCATTACACAGCAAGTGAGATCTAAATGCCTGGGCATTTTTTAAAAACCTCTGAGTAATACACTTAAGTTATTTTACTGCTTTAGGTATCACTTTTCTTTCGTGTGTGTGTGTGTGAGAGAGAGAGAGAGAGGGAATTAGAGAGAGAGAATTTACCTCCATGGCATTATAGTTGCTCTAAGTTTGTATCCAATGAACTTTTGGAGGCAAAATTGCAGTTTTGCAATTGCATTAGTATTACTAGAATTTACAGTATTTACATGAACTTATTTATTTATAGAAGCCAAAACTGAGAGTAGTGAAAGGTTAGATGAACACTGTCTATTCAGAATTCTACTAGGTAGGACCCCAGTTATGTTTATTATAAAATATTAATTCTAATCAATTTAGTATTTCAATAATTTAAAAACTAAACATTTCTTTTAGTATATGTTTTTTTTTAAAAACTGTATGGAAAATTTCATAGCACCCTCTACATTCTGATATCTAGGCCATGAAGGCATTTTTTGTGTGCAAAGTTTAAGAAATAGTTTGCACGAGTAGTTGACTTTTCGCCTCTTTTTCTCCCTAAATACAAGTATCTAGATATAGATAGGTCTTGACTCTTTTTTTTCCCCTTCAGGTTTTGCTATTGTCCCTTTCTGAGAAGCGAAGCAATAGGAGACTGCTGTCACTTGGTCCCAGGTCATGGATTAGAGCAATTAGAGTATAGAAACCCTTGTGCACATCCCTGCCTCCTTCAGTGACCTTCCCTCTTTCCAGGTCACTTACTTCAGCCTCTGGTACTACAACAAGCAGCATCAGCGCCGGTGGGTGGACTTGGAAAAGCCCCTGAAGAAGCAGCTGGACAAATACGCCCTGGAACCCACCGTCTACTTCGGAGTCGTGTTTTATGTACCTTCGGTGTCACAGCTGCAGCAGGAGATCACCAGGTGAGAAACTCCAGGCTGTGTGTTTTCAGGAAATGATCTAGTGGGACTGAAAAAGTGAAACCAAGCTTGCAGTCGGGAGGTAAGCGTGAACTTTGCCCTCCCGCCCCACTTTCTCAGCTGCAGTGTTACGCGGAGGCTCTGGTATGCTCTGGTATGCGGTGTGTCAGAGGCCTCACTGGGTGGTGCGTGAGTTATGGTTTCACCAGGCACAAAGGAGTGATTCAGGGGGAAGACGCGTCTCCCCGACTGTGAACTCTCCCTGTACTTATGTCACCTTTAATGCTTTTGTTGATTTATTTCTGACCTTCCTAACAATGAAACGGGAGAGGAAATTAAAAAAAAGATGAGTCACATAATCTGTCTTCCTTCTTCAAGAAATTGTGCAGCAGGATTCCTGTCCTCTGACTGCAGTGGGAGGGGGAGCAGGGGAGGTGGGAGGGGTGAAGGCCCGAAAATGTTGGCTAATAAGTGCACTGAAAAGGGGCAGGGGCAGAGGCAGAACGGGAAGATCATACTGAGGAGTGGGATGGAGGAACTAAATATTCTTTTCCTTTCCTTGAAGACACACAAAACCAAAAATCAAGGAATGAAATTTGGGTTCTTGAGCCTGCCTGTCAAAGTTCTCAAACCAACCACCAGCTTACCTTTTTAACATGTTGAACATAACTTTTGAGTCAAGCCGGACCACTCCCACTGCCCTGAACTGCCTCATGCCTTTTGATCTTTGAGTCCCAGATCTTTCTGTCATATTTATGTACTGGAATCTTCTGAATTTTTGTTCAAAAGGCACCTCCTCCGTGAAGCTTCTGTAACCCCCAGGCTGGAATGAGCTTTGCCTTCTCCAGACTGTTCTAGAATTTGCTTATACTTGTGACAAGATGGCAGTTGCCACAGCCTTTCATTATAGTTATTTGTGTACATATCTTATCATTTTTTTAAAGATTTTAAACCCATGTTTTCTTTAGCTTTACCTTTCGCACAGTATCTAACACAGTGCCCGCAGATAGTAAGGACCTGGTACTGCCTCGTGTTTGTGCAATGTTCTTTTTAAGTACTGAGTTTGCCAGTTAATTATTGGAGGAAGATGGAAAACCAAAGAAGCAAGAATTAGGTAGTAGGGATAAATAGGCACTGACTATAAAACAGATCTGAGAGATAAAATAAATATGAAAGAGAAGGAGAAGCCGGGAGGAAAAAAGCAGCTGATCATGTTGACTCGTTCATGTAAGCATTTACTGAAGGTATGATATGGTATGATGTAAGGATATAATGGTTACTGTGGGAGGAAGATATACAAGTGAACCGGCTTTAATCCTGCCCTGGAGGAGTTACTCACAGTCCGAAGCTGACAGTCCATGTAAATAAACACGTATGGTATATTATGATAATACATGCTTAATTAAAGCATTGGATTCCTAGGGGGGGAGGTTGGGGAACATGAACAGGAAGGCAAAGAAGTTGACTTTTCAGTTGACTTTAGAAGAAACTTTCAAATCAGAGGGAATAGCTTGTGCCAAGTCGGAGGACTGATGTTTTTAGGGAATTTCAGATATACCGAAACAGGGGAGAGGAGATTTGAAAAATAGGAGTGTTCTAGTCATAAAGTCATGGTACAATGAGGAAAGACAGTTTTGAATTTTACCAGGACGGGATGTCTAACAGGACGGGTGAAATTTGCTTTTCACAAAGATCAGCCATCACAGAAGGTCGGTTGGAGGTGGCAACACTACAGGCAGGAGACGGGCTAGGAACGGACGCGCCGTGATCTGGCGTCAGTGTAGGACGCGGACCTGAACCAAAGCCTCGGCTGCGGGAGGGCTGAGAGAGCAGGCCTGGTGGGCTCAGCCAGCAGGATGACCCGTTAACTAGGTGCGGAAGAACCTGAGAGAGAGAGGTGGCATCAGTGAGGATTAAGTGTGACTGTATGTAACAAAACCCCTAAGTACCCCTAGCTTCTCCGGAGGGCAGCCAAGCAGAGCTTATGTGATAGCTCCACCAAGTCTGCAAGGGCCCTTGCTCGCTCTTACTGTTCCACCCTTCGCAGCATGTCCTTTCCATTCACTGGGTAACCTCACAGTCGAAGAATCCTGGAGATGGTGTAGCGATCGCATTCACAGTCCAGGTAGCAGAAGCGTAAACCTGGTTCTACTCTCAGCTACGTCACGTTCCTTTAAGGGGCCTTTCCCGGCCCCTCAGTCACACCCGCCACATTGTAAGTACTCAGTAGCCACATGTGGCTGATGGCTACCCTCCGGGACAGCACAGATATGTACCATTGTCACCTCTGCAGAGGTTCTATTAGACAACACTGTCTCCATCTAACAGCCAGTTCACAGGGAAAATTGGAGAATAGATGAACATACTAAATTGACCCCACGAGAGTACAACCAGACAAATTGAGAATGTGGAAAATTCTACATGACAAATCACATCATTTTTTCTATAAGTAACATGAAAATAAAGAGGAGCCACCTTTTTTTAAATTAAGAGAACTTTAGAAATAACAGTCTAATGTAATCTGTGGGCCTTCTTTGGATCCTGATTTTTATACAAAACAAAACTGTAAAAATACATTTTTGAGGCAATTGCATCATAGGCCCTAGTGATCACCTGTTCAGTGAATAAGTCAGCGGAAGGCAGGATAAATCTTCACCATGGAGCTTGAGCAAAATGAGAAGTGATAGCAGATGAAATGCTGGGGACTGGCTTAAAGTAGATGAGTGCTGATAATAATGATAATAGTTACGGTTTATTGGGTGCCAACTATGTTCTAGTATTGTGCTAAAAACTTTATATTTCTCGAATCTGTTCAACCTTGTGAAGGGATGACAGTATCCTCATTTTGATGGTGAGAGTTTAAACCCATAGGTCATGTATGACTTGCTCAGATTCATGCAGAATGCTAACTTGGAGAGCTGGAATTTAACCTAGATCTGCTTGACTAAAGCTTGGGCCTGGTAACCATTGGTTATGGTTTTCACATAACCAAAGTGTAAAAATAAGTAAATCATTTTACAAGAATATTAAGAAAGCATTTAGCAGCTATTCTTTTTGAGATTTCATCCAAAAATATTTTCATATAAGCCTGGTCTGAAATATCAGGAACCATTTTCCCCTGGGCTTTGTTTTCCAGGGCTAGGGACCTTCCACCAGAGGAAGCAAAGTCTAATGCTACCAAGTTACTAGTCGGAGTTTTTAAAGATGGGCCATTGAGTCTATTTCTCCAACTAACAAGAAGAATATGTGGGGACTGTCTTATGGGGCATAAGGCAGATGACCAGTTGCCTTCTACATGGTTATAGCTTTGAAATAGCCACAGTTAAGGATAAGTGATTCTCACATCGATGTCTCTCTCCCTCTCCCCTCCTGTCTCTCATAAATTGATTACATTGTGTGTGTAGGTGTGTAAGTGTGTAGGTATAGATATGGCCAAGCATGTTCTTGTCTTTCTTTGAAACTATCTTGGGATAAAGTTTTATTTGACTAGTTTATGCTCCTCTAATAAAGTATGGTAAAATGCATTGTCTCGATTGGAGGTAATGTTGATATTGACTTTTTTAAATTGACATTTTTTGTAGGTATCAGTATTATCTGCAGCTGAAGAAAGATATCTTGGAAGGAAACATTCCTTGTACATTAGAACAAGCAATCCAGCTAGCAGGCTTAGCTGTTCAAGGTAAATAATGACAATTGATAATGTGACAGATCTTTCAGATTAAAACTGTGTTATAACAAAAACAGCAAGGCATTCCTAAAGTTACTGACTTTCTGTAGTAGTGCTAATATGTTAGTAAAATATTATTCTGTTATCTAAGGAGTTTCCTTGTGGCAAAGGAAATGAATTTGGATTGCTTCAATAAAGTGAGACTTCTGAAAGGATAAGCATGTTATCATGTCAACAGAGAAACAGACCAAAAATTGAGAAAACACACACACACACACACACACACAGCATTTAACATGCTATGTATTTCTCTAGTTCAAGGACTTGATCTGCTGCTAGCTAATATTTTAGGAAGGAAGATCAGCCAGACAGTGAGGTTGATGAGGTTATGGTCACTTATACTTTAGGCATACATCGTTTGTTCGGTTTCTTAAACATTGTTCCTGGATTATAGAGCAAGTTCAGTCATAATAGATAAAGTTATACATTTCTCAAGTATTTTTTCGAATTGTCTAATTCTGTCATTTTTTCACATACGCAATCTATTAACATGGATATATGTACTTTGGAAAGACTTATGATGGGGCATTATTTCAAATGATAGCTGGCATTTAATCTGGGGAATTGAACTTTTTTTTAAGATTTTAAAAAATTCATTTTTAGAGAGGGAGGAAGGGAGAGGGAGAAAGAGAGAGAAACATCGATATGAGAGCAGAACACACATCGGCTGCCTCCTGCACACCCTCTACTGGGGATCCAGCCCCAAACCTGGGCATGTGCCCTGACCAGGAATCAACCAGCAACCTTTTGGTGTATGGGAAGACACCCAACCAACTGAACCACACAGGCTAGGGTGGGAATTGAAATTTAATCAGAAGAATTATTAATAAAATTCCTTTAGATATTAACAGGCATGGAGACACTTATCATTTTTAGATAGACAAATGCCTGACACACGTGGAACCATATTCCTTTGAATCTTCTTAAATGTCATCTTTGGCTTTAAGAGTTAGTTTTTCATAAACTTTTTGCCGAACGCTCAATTTATTTTTAACAATTAAAAATTTCTGAACAAGTGCAACTTGCTGTAACATACTCAGATGATCTGATTCCACTCTCTAGAGGTGACATCTACTATGAACACTTTGATTTCTTCCTGACGTTTTTCTGTGCATAAGTAAGCGTACATGATTATAGGGTAGTTTTGTTTGTTTTTTTATTATAAAAATGAGATCATGTAAAGTTCGTAATTTATTTTTTCACTTTACTGATAGACATTTTTCTAAGCCAAGACACATGAATCTACCTGACTAATGCTTTAAGAAAGATATTTGTTAAACCTACACTTTCTAAAACATGTACTTTATAGCTGTAAGGCAGATTTCACTTCTGAATCATGAGCATACCTTCTGTATACTGCATATCGAATTTAGGTATGCATGTGTTGCTATACAAATTAAATGTAATTGACATGTGACTATTTGTCATTCTGTATAGCTGATTTTGGTGACTTTGATCAGTATGAATCCCAGGACTTCCTTCAGAAATATGCCTTATTCCCTGTGGTAAGTAAGACTCCTTGTAATGTTGGGCCTTTTTATAAACAGTTTATTTCCATACCCTTAATTCTCCTTGAAATTAAGTCCAGGAATAGTGTTAAAAAGTCATTCCCCTCTTCTGGGCAACTCAAGTATAAGTGCTTTTCCTGTTACACTTTTCCTGGTCGTGGTAAAGCCACAGAAACGGAAGGGTCTGCAGTCACCGGGCCGGAGCCACAGACATTTGTTTCATGTTTGGACATGAATCTGAAAGGGGGATTCATTCCCTGCTTCTGCGGAACCACGGAGAAGGTTTTGTTTTTAACCGAAGGCTCGAAACCTCACAAAATTATGTTGAAATAAATTTGGCTTCTCATCAGAAATTTAAAAAGTAGATGAGAAAAAGACACTGCCTTCTACTTTGTTATAGTCACTGCTGGTAGACTTGGCAGGAAAGCTGTGCCCTGGGACAGCTGAGGGAGGGACGCTCTTCTGAGCATCTGCACAGCCAGCTGGGAATGCACAGGTGTCACTGCGGTGCTGGGCTCGAAACTGGTCAGTGGATGTTACCAGCCTGAAAGAACTCAGTGGAAACTTTCTCTGGGATGCGTTGAGAAGGCAGGGCAAGTGTTTGGCTCCTGAGCAGAAGCCGCATAATTCCTTAGAAAGATCATGATTACGCGCTTAAGCAAGGCTCCCTCAAGTTCATACCAGCCCTACTGATGGTGATGAGAGTTGGGTAGAGTCAACAGCAGCGATGCTGCCTGAGAAACCTGGGTGGCTTGTTTACATACTTTCAGCAGTGTGTTTTCTTCAGGGCTGGCTACAAGATGAAAAAGTATTGGAAGAAGCAACGCAAAAGGTGGCCTTACTGCATCAGAAATACAGGTAACACTGAGAAAATAAGGCATGGAAATGGTATAGAACCAGTGCCTGTTCGAGCCTGAAATCTGCATCTGCGTCTGCACGGTTAACTCTGGAACTCAGGACCGCTGCTGTGAGGCGCCGGCCTCCCACAGCGCTCGCGCTGGGCCGCGCGCTGATCCAGGCACGCGCCCGTGTTAACTCACCGTCACCCGCGTTGTGTCAGTGAGGAAGCCGAGGGCGTTGAAAGCAGCCCGTCCTTGAAGGGTGCCTGTTCTCCACCCCATGTATTAAAGGTTGGGTGCTAACCTCATCTTGTGTAGGCCAATTCCAGTTTGGAGAGACTTGCTTTCTTTTGTGATGCAGCAAGTACAGGGTTTTGTTTTGTTTGTTTTGCTTTTCAGTCTTCACCCGAGGATATTTTTTCCATGGCTTTTCAGAGAGAGTGGAACGGGGGAGAGAGGGAGAGAAACACTGAAGTGAGAGAGAAAGACATTGATTGGTTGCCTTCCGCCCCTGCCCCCACTGGGGCCAGGGATCGAGCCTGCAGCCGAGGTACGTGCCCTGGACTGGAATCCAGCCCGGGACCCTTTAGTCCGTGGGTGACGCTCTAAACACTGAGCCGAACCGTCTAGGTCAGGTACCGGGTTTTTCCTCCTTGTGCACCTTTGGAAGCTGTATCTCTGTCCTCCGGGGGAGCTGTGCTGAGCAATGGTGCTTATTGCCCTATTGCCCTGACCTGCCGTCCTGGGTAGAGAATGACTTTCTTTGACCGTGAATTGTACGTGTTTTCCGTAAGAAAAATCCTCTCCAGAGAATGCTGGGTCTCATTCCAAACCGAACACCACACAGTTCAACTAGTTGATGTATCATTAAATTCTTATAACCACCCTTTAAGGTAAATGTTATTATCTCCTTACAGATTGGGGGAGCCAAGCTCAAAAAAAACTAAACTTGCCCAAAGTTACATGTGGTAGAGGTGGGATTGGAACCCAGGTCTGTTTAATTATAACCTGTTGTTCATCCCTTCCCATTAAAAATAACCTTTTGCATTTAGTCTCTCCTCACTCAAATCCATACAATTGCTCACAAAGGGTTAATCTCCCGAAAATACCACTTTCCTCTTGTCTCCCCCCACTCTCCTCAAATGCTTCTGAATCTGTTCTTGCATCTCACTAGCCTGAGTTCATTGCTCCTGGGATTAAAGGCCTCCTCTAAATGGGTTAAATCCTGCCTTTCCAGCTTCACCTCCTGCTGTCCCAGGGGAACCATGTTTTCTCAGCATAGTGCATCCCTCGGGCACACGTTGCCTGTCTTTTGTTACTTCCATTCATTCATTTGTGCATCTCTTCTAAAGATAGTTCGTGACTCTTACTTTCTATGAGGCACAGTGCTGGATGCAGCGGCACAGAGATGAATGGAACAGCCCCCTGCCATCAGGGAGTGTATTTCCTGCCTTGCAGTCTAAGGGGTAGGCAGGACAACCCACTGTGGTAGCAATGATAATGCTAAAAATGAAATACGGGAGCAGCGGGGAAAATGTGCCCAGAATGTGGTGGGTCTGCGTAGAGCCGAGGTGTCTTAGACTCAGGGGGATCACAGCAGGTGACAGAGAAGGAGTGATGGATATGTAGGCCAAGTCTTGAAGGATACGGGGGCTTGACCAAGTGCACAGGTGAGTGACAGGTACACCAGGAACAGAGATTAGTGTGTACGTTAGAGGCATGAGGGAGCAAAGAAATGGCAGAGTTTGGGATGGCTGAGGTGTGGGGTGCCCTGTGGATATGGGGAGCAGCAGAAGATGAGGCTGGAAGCCAAGTTTCCACGCAGCTGAGTACTTTTTTTACCCACACCACCTTCCTACCCATCCTTGTAATTCTGTTGCCAGAGCTAAAAAGGATTTCCACCCTCCTCACTCTTATTTCCTGCACATTCATCATTTGGCACTTAGCACATGACGCTTCGTATTGCCTGATAGTTTGGATAGTAAGCAGTCACTCCACAGTTTAGGAAGAATCCTAGCTTTTACTGAAGACGTTTCGGGGCTCCCCTTATTCCGTGTGTTCCCCTTGCCTGCCTGAAGTACAGGGATGAGATCTTCCACAACTAACCCTCTGTGCAGCACAGTGCTCTGCATGTGGCCAGTTTTCAGTAAATATTGGTGGATTGGCCTAACCGATTACAGATGCTTAGAAACTTGAAATGTTTATAATGTTATGCCAAATTCATATGTAGTATTTTAGAGAAGCTTTTTTTCTGTTTTTGTTTGTTTCTAGTTTTGTGGTTAATCTCACTAGCATCTTTTGGGTTGCAGAGGGCTCACGGCTCCTGATGCTGAAATGCTGTACATGCAGGAGGTGGAGAGAATGGAAGGCTATGGAGAAGAGAGCTACCCTGCGAAGGTACGTAGGATGCACAGGCTGGGGCTCTCCAAAATTAGCCTCAGTGATTCCCAGAGGATAGTGGGGAAGCCCGGGACGCCCTGCTGTGCAAAGGCTGAAGACGTGCAGGCTTCTGGACATGTAAAAATGAGGTCCTATGGCCAATATTATGTAGTTTTGCAGTTTGTTCTTTGAATGTTCTTGAAAGAGAGCTCCTTAAGGGGTCCATCTCTTCCTGTATTCACACATATCTACAAGGTGATGCATTCATAACTTTCAGACTTTTCCCCTTCAGAACGGCTATCCCATGAGTCTTCTGAACGTTTCATATTTGGGAAACAGGTTTAGGGAGTGAGGAGGTGTAGTTGTAGTCCTTTGCACCTGCTGCCTGAGTGTCTCTTCTTCCTTTCAGGACAGCCAAGGCACTGACATCTCCATCGGAGCGTGTCTGGAAGGAATCTTTGTGAAACACAAGAATGGGAGGCCTCCTGTGATATTTCGGTATCTCTCTTACATCTTTCTGTGCATTTTCTGTGGCTCCTGTGGTGCTACTTTTTAGTCCCTATGCTAGTTATATTGCTCGTAAGTCTCTCCCAGGGTTTCATTAAGAAATGGAAATATGCCCTTCCTAGAATAAAATACCACCCAGTGGTTCTTTTAAGTAAGCCGCTTTCTTCAAAACCAGATGTTCAGAAAGTAGTGCTTATAATGTGGTCGACGTAGGGAATGCTTAACGATGCTCCCCTTTTCTTCCCATGCGGAGGCGTCCTTTGTTTTGATGTGAATTTTTCATTTGAGCTCTGGTTTCTAGGGCTATTTCATGTGGAAAATCTAGGGCTTTCTCTGACTCTAGTTAATGTACCAAAAACTCCTAAAATACCAACATCTAAGCAAATTTCAGTGATGTTTTGTAATGTCGATTTTTTTCCTGAATATAAAAAAGTGATACTATTCATTTGTGGAAATCTTAGAATGTATATAGTAAGAAATACAAAAAGGCTGTCTAGCAATGTGCTAATAGTGGCTGACTCTGAGCTATGAAATTGCAGGTGACTTAAATTTCCTTTTCAGTATTCTGTGTTCCAGTTTATATCGTAAAGGTAGTAAATTGGACCATGTCATTCAATCCCTTTTTATTCATTTTTAAAAAGAAAATATGTTTTTATTGATTTTAGAGAGGAAGGGAGAGGGGGAGAGAGACAGTCATTGATCGGCTGCCTCCTGCACGCCCCCTACCTGGGATCAAGCCTGGGACCCAGGCCTGTGCCTGGACTGGGAATGGAACTGGCGACCTTTTGGTGCCTGGGACAACTCTCAACCAACAGAGCCACACTGGCCAGGGCCCTTTTTGTTCCTTAAAATTCATAATCTAGAAAATCTGAAGTGTCATTTCATAGAAATATTTCCAGTGTTACTGAGATCCTTCCTATTTGATTCTGTCATCTGTTGATGACAAAGTAGAGGGATAAAAAGTGGTAACATCTTTGCTTCCAGATCCCCTTTCCCTTTCATAAAATTATGCAGTTATTAATGAAATCAAACATCAGTATGTAAAATGTAACTATGGTAAAATGCAGTTAGGCGGTGCAAGGTGGGATCCTGAATGCTGGCGAACACCCCAGAATAGACCCGGTCACGCTCCGGATGCCTGGCTTTGAATCACCCTCACCTGGAAGCTTCCCAGGCCCCTCCTCCCCCTTCGTCTTTCCTTACCCGTCGGCGACACTAATGGTGCTTGCATGCTTCTGTGTTCTCTCTCTCCCCGCCACCCTCCAGCTGCGCCCCTGCTAGAGGAGATGCCTCACTGTGCCTCATCTTAGTGTCCCTGAGGTCTAACACGATTTCTGGCCCCGTTATAATGCGTGCCCTCTAAGGTGTTTGTTGAATGAAGAAAGGAGGCATTGGCAACCAGCCGAAATAGGGATCTTTGATCCAACTAATCTGGCAAATAAGGGTATATAGATTTTACAATGTGAAATACTCTTTGGCCTTTTTTAGTATACATGCATCTCGCTTTTTGCAACTAGGTGTTATCACTTCAATTAGAAAAATGCATGCTAACGGGTCAGAACAACCATTTCCTTTCTAAAATAGTTAACAAATATTAATTTATGCATCAAGCTCAAGAAGGGAAATCATATGTTCTATCTCCTGGAGTAAACGTGAGCACTCACCTTGCCGTTTTCTGTTTATTTTTCCTTAGGTGGCATGATATTGCTAACATGTCCCACAATAAGTCCTTCTTTGCATTAGAGCTGGCAAGTAAAGAGGAGACCATCCAGTTTCAAACTGTGAGTGAACATCAGGAATCGCTTGGAATGTTTTTCCTGAAAGTTAACAAGTTAGCATTTCTGTGCATATGTTTGGGGGGAGGGGGTGATATTAAAATTATAATATTTTACAGTTTAATAAAACGTAAAATTTTATAACATTTTGCACCATAGTAGTTTTGTCATATTAGTACATTTGGCAAAAGTAGTTGCTTAGTAAATATTGTTGAATGAATGAGTCCTTGGATAAATACTATCTGATCATGATGGTCTTTAAGTTAAATTTAAGGGACTAAATAGGGGAGAAAGTGAGCACTAATATCTTAATTTCCACTGATAAGTGAATGGCTCTGTAGAAAGATTATTTCATAGTTATTTGCTTTGGCTCCCTTGACAAAGGCAGTATTGAGTCACTGAGTCAAATGTTTTGTTTAAAATGTCTTTGAGTTATCGATTTGTCCAAATGAAAATTGATATTTTCATAATTTTTAAATTTCTGTCATTTTGAAGCTGTTTAATACAAGAATCACACTGTTAAGAATAGATTTTTTTTTTGTCTTCATAATTTAAATCCTAACCATGGCATCCCTATGAAGACATGGTATTAGAAAATGAAAGAATCCCAGTGTGTTAAAAGTGACTTGACATGTTACCCAATTACGTCTTGTCCTCAAATGAACTCTATATTAAGTTGTAAATGTGCTTTCATTTATTTTATGCATATTTTGTTTGCCAGGAAGACATGGAAACAGCAAAATATGTGTGGAGGCTCTGTGTTGCGAGGCACAAATTTTACAGACTAAACCAGTGCAGCCTGTAAGTATATCCTGCTCATGAAAGTTGTAGAAAATGAGTTTAGAAATTTTCATCTTGAATTGTATCACCTAGAAAGGCAAATTTTATGAGAAATGATATTCTTAATGTCATTTTTATGATAAACTTTTCACTTTTGCATATTAAAATGATATTTCTCAATTTTTTATTATTTTGGCTTTGGACCAACTTCTGATAACTACAGACATGTCTCTAAGATCTCTTAACTGTTTATTAGAATCATTCTAATTTTTGAAAGCTAGAAAGGGAATATCTTTTATATTTTTTAATCAGCATTTTGTGTCATTAAAGATCATTGCTTTGTCCTGACTGGCAGTTGGGTGTCATGACCAGAGAGATTCATTTAGCAGAGCCACCTAATGATTAGCACTTAGGCACCCCCATCCCCATTTCCTCCCTGCATCCCCTCCACCCATTTAAAAAAAAAAAATGTTTTTATTGATTTTTAGACAGAGAGGGAGAGAGAGATAGAAACAATGACGGGCTGCCTCCTGCACGCCCCCTACTTGGGACAGAGCCCGAAACCTAGGCATGTGTCCTGACCAGGAATTGAACCAGTGAGCTCTTGGTACATGGGTCAATGCTCAACCAGTGAGCATCACCAGCCAGGCTCTACCTGTGTTTTTATCTGAGTCCTCCTGCTGCTCTGGTGAAGGGGTTTTGGAAAGCACTAACTTTTGGGGAGAAGCACCCCTGCTTCCTTGTGGATGTGGGGAGTCTCTGCTTGCTGCCTGGCTTGGACTTCTGGGTGCATTTATGGGTAGAAGTGTTCCCTGCTGGCTAGATTCAGGGGTGCTGCCAGTCCAGGAGAGTTGCATTTGGGGCTCCTCCGGGCTGGCCTGGTTACCCAGCCATGTGTAACATTATTTTTATGCATAAGTGTGCTCTGAGTCTCAGGGAGTAGATATGTAGTCTACTGGACCACAGCCCTTTCATAAGTATAAAGCCTCTCATAAGTTTAAGGCTATCCATGACCCATCATTACCTGAAGTTCATTCTTTTTCTGGAAAATAGTGGAGAACCAGTCATTTTGGATAAACCATAAATATAATCCCTTTCCACTAGGCATCCGTACTGGTTGGTGTTAGGTTTCATTGGGAGCACTTACTCCCCAGGTGAAGTAAATGAATTCTTAGCTTTTTGATAGGCAGTCAAATGGAAAATAACTTTAGTTTTTATGGTCATTTCTTTTAAGGCTCTCAACCTAGACCGAAGTATCGGTAGACTTGTTCTCATGGTCCAATTGGGTAAACTCAAGTGAGGTGGGCATTTAATGAGACTGCAGCAGGCCTGGCACTGGGCAGTGGGTTCTGGAGTCTAGTTCAGACTGAGGCCACTGGTGGCTCAGGAGATGGATTCTGTTTGCATAGAAAGGAGACTTCACTCCTTGCGTGTCCCCTTGCCCACCGCTCAGTCCTGATATGTAATGTGATGGTGTTTGGGATGGCCTTATGCGATTCATCTAACGTTGACCCAAATGACTATACTGTACTTTAGAATTTATAGAAGGACATGATCCATCATCAGTCTCGCCTCCTCTCTCCACTTTTAAACAAGGTACTTCAAGTAACAGAATCATCTATCTTATGTCACCCAAGTCTTAAAAATGTTAGATAACAATAATCTTTCTGTTTTTTAATTCATTTAACGAGGACAGTAGGACCTTAGTTAATATTCCTTTAGGATTGGATTAGGAATTAAATAAGATAATGTCAGTCTTTTGGGTCAGTGATGTTTTCTAACCCCCTCTCCACCTCCCCAACCCCAGAACTGCTACAGTCAGCCTCTGGGATTTATATGAGGAAAAGCCGGGGGGTGGGTGGGGTGGATCTTGAGATGGTTCTTTGTTTAGGAGGCTGTTCTCCTCCCTCTCTGTGGAGGGGAGGAGAGGTTGGTATCCCCCAACCTCTAAAGCCAAGTGCTAGAAGCTTCAACAGACTTTCTCTAGAGGGGAGGTTGGATTTCAGCCACCAGCAAGCTGCTTGCCGAGCACATTGAGAGGGTGGGTGTGTGTTCCCTGCAGTTCAGGGCTGTTGGTGAACACAGCAGCCGTGCCCACCTGTGTTCTGGCGACCTGGGACTGACTGGAGAGGCCCTGCCTCGGGGAGGGGATAGGGTTGCCCCACCTCTGCTGGGCCTACTGCAGGGTTTGAAGACACTATGAGAGGCCTGGAAGAAGGTAGAGTAACCCCTAGTCCATTCGAGGAAGGTCATAGAGAGTAACTTGCTAGGTATTTCCACCATCCAGCACATTTTTTGTTCTTCAAAATCTCATTCCTCTGCATTAGCCATAAACCTATAAGAAAGAAGCTTGCAAAGCAAAATCCAGACAACTCTTAGAAATACAAGCGCAACCGTCCATGCTTACCAGCGACCAGCATCACTTTACCCCTCTCTCACTGTGCCATTTGTTCAGCGAACATCGAGGGCTTCCAGGCACCTGCGACACCATGGGGGGTGCTGCTGCCCCCCTGGAGCTTTCCGATCGGGGTGGGGAGAGGGGGTCAGACAGGTAATCAGTTGTCAGGAGGCTGCTCAGGGAGCTGACAGACCTGCCTCGTTCAAATGCCGGTTCTGCTACTTGCTTTCCACGTGACCAGGAGTAACTCACTTAATCTGAGTATCAGTTTCTCCGTCCGTGAAATCAGGGTGCTAACCGTCCTCGCTCGCGGGGCTGGTTTGGGTCCCTGCGTTGGTCCCCTGAGGTCGTCAGCGCGGTGTCAGCAGGTTCTGTCATTTACTTCACTCAGGCCGCAGCCTTTCTGGTTCTGTCTTCTCCATTGCACGCATTCCAGTGATGTTTCCCCCTAGGAGTTCTTCCCCTGTCTCATTTTATCAGCACCATCAGCACTGTAAACTGCCCGTAAAGTCTGGAAAACAGCCTCTTGTCTGCTGAGTGTAGGAGAGCCGACCTCACGGGAAATGCACTGACAAGAACATTGGCAAGAAGGGGGGGTTAGAGCATTAGAAGGGGGGGCGAGGCGGACTCTCGAGCAGTTTGGCAGGAGGAAGAGGCACTGGCTTGTGTGTGTCCAGCAGGAGCAGCCTCCGCAGTGGGCTGCCGGCCGGGGTGCCAAAGGAGATAGGGCGTGGGGGAGTTGCTGCCTGTGTCCTGAGCTCCCTTGGATTTTGTGTTTAACACACTCAAGTTGATTTTTGCTGCAGGCTGGGCAACTCTGGACACGTCGTAGGAGGGTTCTATCAGCAATCCTTTCTCCTGTGTCTGACTTTCAAATTCATAGTACTTTGAAGTTCAGTCCATTTCAGTGAGCCTCTGGACTGAATATAAACACCATTTTGCATACACCCGGCCCTGACAGCGGAGAATGAACGAAGGCAAAGTGAATTTCAAGGCCTCAAATGCAGTGTCTTCAAATTTTGGACACAGATTTTAAGAGTATATTAACATGCAGTTAAGGACTATTAAAAAAAAAAAAAAAAGCCCAGATACCCCCTCCTGACTTGTTTCTCTAAGGAGGCCTCCCTCTTTACCAATGTGTATGATATTTTACCAGTTGATACAGGTATTTCTGAGCCTAACGGAAGTCGCATCCACTTTATTGTTGAGTAACATCAATGCTGGCTGCATGGAGCATCCTTTGGAAAGGAGACATCTGTTCATCAATGGGCTTATTACATTCCAAAGAGGATGAAAGGAAATTATTTAAAAAGCATTTAATTTAAAAAACTCATCTGGTCAAAGCAGTTGTGGTCACCTGATGTTAAGCTAATGCACAGGGTTTGAATATGATAGTAGTTGTTAGAGGGCTAGTAATGTTGATTTATGAGACGTGAGGCTTGATGTTATGGGACATGTGCTGATTAAGTGGAGTGAGTGCTCACTGTGTGATTGTGGATTTTTAGTCATTAGTCCTTAGAGCACTGTGACAAAGGTCACAGCATATTTCTGTAATCAGTAATTACTTGCCACATAAGCTCATGAGCCAGGAAGGGACAGTGAAAGGTTTTTATAAAAGTGCTTTGACAAAATTAGGTATATCATCAACAAAGCCAAGAATCCTTCGTGTTTAGGTTCCTAGGTCTTACTTTCGACAAAACTGACTACACGAAAACAAAAAATGCCTGCCTCTGTTTCAAAATGATGGAATTACAAATGGGCTTCTGTTTCCTGTTCCTTTGTGACCTAATTTTATTCAGAGGTGGAACTTGTTGTGACTAGTTTAAACTCTCAGATTATCTGATAAATGTCAGTCAACCCTCCTTAATATTCTCATTGCTTTTTAAAAAGTGCATTTAAAACCATAGGAAGTTTCTTGAAAGAAAGTTAAATGGGTTTACCACAGGCCCACTAAACCAATTTTCCTACTTTTTTGCTTTCCGTAACTTATTTCCTTAGAACAAATACAGATTCTTAAGTTACCAAAGTTATATATTTATCTCTTCATTATGTTTTTAGTATGTGGTTAACAGACTTTTAATTGAGGGTAGTTCCTGTTGCTTCCAGCTTTTGGGCTGGCAGCCGATGACCACCCCTCAGCCTGTTAATGGGGGTGGTCAGTGCTGAGCCAGGCCCACCCGAGCGATGCATTTGCACGGAGTCTTGCTCCACCTGGGATGAATTTGTGGGTGGCCCAGTCTCGCCTCTTTCCCCCTCTGCTTATGGTCACTCCAGTGGCTTTTCCTGGATGGACCAGGGGCAGTTCCTCCTGCAGGCCCCTCTGGTAGTCCAGGCAGATGGTGCTTCATGAGGAGGCTCAACCCATGGCGTGGTTCGAGGGATCTGGGCAGCAGGAAGGGGCCAAGGCCCCACGGAGGGACAGAGACTCACCTTCCTTGTCTTAGGTTTATGATTAGATTACTTTGTCTTTTTGCATTGGAACTTTTACCATTTTACCTTCTTACTAACTTATTCTGTTATAATTAGGAAAATTATGTGTATGTGTGTGAGAGAGTATATGTATACACACACACACACACATACACACACACACGCAGACATACAGTGTTACCTCGGTTTTCAAACATCTCCGTGGATGAACATTCGGTTTACGAATACTGTAAACCTGGAAGGAAATGCTTCGGTTTTCGAACCCGCCTCGGGAGTCGAACATGCCGCCCGGCTTCCGCTGAGGGCAAGACCCCAAGGCCCAGCTGTGGGCTGTGGATCCCTCGGTTTTCAAATGTTTCAGATCTTGATTGGGCTTCCAGAACGGAGTACATTAGAAAACCGAGGCACCCGTGTATATACACACTCATCTCAAAGACGTGTCTTATTTTATAGGCAGACTCCCGCCGTCACGGTGAACCTGATTAGGAGGCGGTCGTCTTCCAGGATGACTCTGGTAAGGCAGAAGGAAAGCCAGGTCGCCGTTTTTCTTTTAGTGATGTCACATTCCTTAATAAAATAGGCGATGGCAGTGTTCATTTTTAGTTTGAACCACAAAAGTGTGTCGCTATTTGACTGTTTTTGACCAAAGAAGTGGTGATTTTTCCATTGGTTAAGCCCAATGTTGATATAATATTTATTATATTATATTACATGTATTTAAATATTAGATCCCACCTAATACTTAAAATTCTGACTATTAACCAAGAGTAATCAGAAGTTAGTAGATATTTAAAATACTGGACAATTTTGCCTAACAAGATTAAATATACTACATATAAGCTTCTTATATTCAAGTGGTTATGTAAGAATCCAGGAAATTTTTGTCTTTTCCTCCTTGCTCCTAACTTGTTGGGTACAGCACGTTTCCTTGTGCCCTGTGATGCCTGACATCAGTGCATGGCCTTGGCATTGCCACTCTGAGAAACAGAGTGGCAGCTACAGTAAGAGCTACAGGGTCTTTATGTTTGCTTTCCATGTATAATGTTTGTGACTCCTTTAGAAGGTTTTTAGTGGTGAGAAAGAAGCCAGCAGAAAATGACTTTACATGTTACAGAAGCCATGTGTTTTAACCCTGCCTCCAACTTGCCATTTCTCAGCCTAAACCCCAGCCCTACGTGATGCCTCCCCCACCCCAGCTGCATTATAATGGACACTACACAGAACCCTACTCTTCTCAAGGTAAGGGACACTGTTTCTCAGACGCCTTCCAACATGGTTACAAGGCAAATAAATCATGACGATTTGGAAATCTTGAAGCCAGTACAGTAGTCCTCCCTTGCCCACGGGCATATGTTCCAGGACCCCCAGTAGATGCCTGAAACCATGGAGGTAGCCCCTGCTACTGATGAAAGCTGAGCATGCCTACCCCACCTGCCTATCCCTCAAGGCCCCTCCAGTGCCATAGCTTCTCTAAGGCGGTGCTTGGTCATCTTTTCTCTGTCCCCATCAACTCAGCCCTTTTATTTGACTGGATTCCAGTCATTTTCCCCCATCAGTTCTTAGCAAAGCGTTTTACACATACGGGCTCACAAATGGGTGGTGTGTGCGGTGGACAGAGGAGCCTGGAGGTTGGGAGAGCCAGTGGGTGGGGTGTGCTAGTCCAGACAGGCTGCAGTGAGGGCCTGAGCTGTGCTGGCAGTGAGAAAAGGGGGTGCTCCTGACTCAGAGACCACATGTGTCCCAGATACAGGAAGAGTCCAGGGGCAGGAAGCATCGTGCCCCAGCAGTGAGAGCACAGTGATGCATGAGTCCTGCTGCTTTGTGGCTGTGTCACCAGCACGAAGTCCAGACACCAGACTGTGGTGTGTTCACTTTATAATCAGCTGTTACTGGAACGGTCATGGGGCTTTTGAATCACAGAAAGAACACTTTTCAAAGGCCCTTCTCTGAAGGCCTTGGCTGCTGCTTTTCCTGAGTGTTAGAGATCAGCCTTGTTAGTGTTTCAGGTGAACTGCAGATGGGCTGGAGGAAACGTGCCTCTTCCCAGCCCCAGACAGGTACATGCACATGTAGCCACTGTCAATTAGATTAAGCTCCTGATTCTGAGCTGTGGCTCCCAGGTTTACTGAAGCTTGGGAGCTGGAGCACGGGCCCATGTGGCTATCTTACTATGGTTCTTCTTGGCTTCTGGACCCCTAATGAGGTATTCGGCTATTGGTGACACTGTTGGACCTGGAGAAGCTCAGATTCTGATGAACTATTGCCCTTTTATGTTCATTCTGGAAGCACCTATACAAACAAGCTGCAGTTCCATTTAAGGATGTGCTTACAGTTGGTGCTTGAAACTAGCTCCACATCAGCAGGCACATCTCCACCAGGGGGCGAAAGCAGAGTCGGTGGCCCTCTGCCTACAGCTCCCCTGAGTTCCAGGAAGTCTGTTTCATCTCTATTAAAACACATGTTTTTGACTTTCAGAAATAGACAGTGTGTGTGTGTGTGTTTAATCTGCTTTTATTGATTTTAGAGAGAGAGGCAGGGAGAGGGAGAAAGAGATAGAAACAATAATGCTTCAACATCAGTTGGCTGCCTCCTGCACATCCCCCTCTGGGGATCTAGCCTGCAACCCCGGCTTGTGCCCTGACTGGGAATCAAACTGGTGACCTTTTGGTGCACAAGGCCGATGCTCAACCACTGAGCAAAAAACAATGTTTTATGACTCAATTGCACTCTTAATATTGGACTTCGAAATGGTTAATCTTTATTGGGTGTCAAGTCCTGAACGCCATCCCCAGAGTCGGCAGGACCATCCCCATCCTATAGACAAGGACACTGAGGCTCCAGGAAGTGACCTGCCCAGGGTCACTCAGCAGGTGTGGGGAAAGTCAGGTCATTTTAGCACCGATTTTCAAAAACTACGTCATCAACATTCGTGACCTCTCTTAATATTTGTCCCTTTTTAAGATCTCATTTTAAAATGTATTTTAAATGTTGTTCCCCCAGATAACCTCTTTGTGACCAACCAGAATGGATACTATTGTCACTCTCAAACAAGTCTGGATCGAGCCCAGCTCGACCTCAACGGTCGCATCCGGAACGGCAGTGTCTACAGTGCCCACAGCACGAACTCCTTAAATAACCCTCAGCCCTACCTGCAGCCCTCCCCCATGTCCTCCAACCCCAGCATTACCGGGAGCGACGTCATGAGACCCGACTACATCCCCTCACACCGGCACAGCGCACTGATACCCCCGTCCTACCGCCCGACCCCAGATTATGAGACTGTGATGAAGCAGCTCAACAGAGGAATGGTACACGCGGAGAGGCAGAGCCACTCGCTGAGAAACCTCAACATTGGCAACTCGTACGCGTACAGCAGGCCCGACGCGCTGGTCTACAGCCAGCCCGAGATCCGGGAGCACGCCCACTTCACCTCTCCCCAGTCGGCCCACTACCCCTTCAATCTGAATTACAGTTTCCACAGCCAGTCCCCTTACCCCTACCCCACAGAGAGGCGGCCCGTGGTGGGCGCCGTGAGCGTGCCCGAGCTGACCAACGTGCAGCTCCAGGCCCAGGACTACCCAGCTCCAAACATCATGAGGACTCAGGTGTACCGGCCGCCCCCACCTTACCCGTACCCCAGGCCCGCCAACAGCACCCCGGACCTGTCCCGCCACCTCTACATCAGCAGCAGCAACCCGGATCTCATCACCAGGCGGGTGCATCACTCGGTGCAGACGTTCCAGGAGGACAGCTTGCCGGTGGCCCACTCCCTGCAGGAGGTCAGCGAGCCGCTCACCGCGGCCCGGCACTCGCACCTGCAGAAGAGGAACAGCATCGAGATCGCGGGGCTCACCCACGGCTTTGAAGGCATGAGGCTCAAGGAGAGGACCATGTCGGCCTCGGCCGCCGACGTGGCCCCGAGGGCCGGCTCCGCGGGCTCCCAGCCCAGTGTTCTCACCGAGAGGACAAAACGGGGCGAGGCGGCCGAGCAGGAAGGCCTGAGATATGGCCACAACAAGTCTCTCTCAGACGCCACCATGCTGATCCACAGCAGCGAGGAGGAGGAGGAGTTCGAGGAGGAGAGCAGGGCACAGGCTGTGCTGTCCCCGCGGGCACGTGAGCCCCGGGGCGGTTACTCCCAGGAGCCGCAGGCGGGCTACTCCTGCGCCCCGGCGGCTGCAGGCGTGGGCCCTCTGCACATCCTGGAGCCCAAGTCCCACGTCACAGAGGCCGAGAGGCGGGGGCGGGAGGGCAGCCCCGTGCATGTGCTGGTGGAGGCCCAGCGGCCCAGGAGGGACGGGCTGCTGACGCCCTCCATGTCGGAGTCTGACCTCACCACGTCGGGGAGGTACCGGGCCCGGAGGGATTCTCTGAAGAAGAGGCCGGTGTCCGACCTGCTCTCGGGAAAGAAGAACATTGTTGAAGGACTTCCGCCGCTAGGGGTAAGTCTCCTGTGTGCGGGTGTGCAGGGAGGTGTGCAGGGGTGTGCAGGTGAGCCTCAGCCAGCCCTGCTCAGCTCCCTTTCAGCCAGAGGTTTTTCAGCACCTTCTCTGCTCCGGGAGTCTTGTCTCTGACTCAGTACTTCTGACGTTTTCCAGCTCTTTTTCTTTTAACTTTTTAAATCACACACCTCCTCCCGCTTTACTGTATTTTTGTCTTATTTGGATTATATTTGAGTTTGATTACCTGTGGAAGTAATAGAGATTAATTAGATTTTAGTGGTTTTTCTACAAGTAATTAGGTAAAATGAAGATGTCATTGTTGGAAGCTCTGTAGAAGGGAGTAGAGAGACTGAATGAAATGTCTCAGCAATGCAGTCTGAATGAAAAGGAAGCTAAGGCTTCGGGACTTGAGCCCACATTGCTTTGTTAGCTGCCTAGTAACAGTCCCTAGGGCTGGTGCAGCAGCCCAGGGCTGCATTTGTTGGGTTTGCTGGTTTGCTTGTGGGCTGAGAGCAGCATCCGTGGAATGTTCCTAATGCATCTGTATGTTGGACGTGTGGACAGCTTCAGATGTTCCCTGAGGGTTAGAGTGTGACCCTGGAGTTGGGAAGGGGGTACTTTGTCAAGAAAGCTCCAGGTCTCTTTGAAAGAAAGATGAAATGAATTGAGAACCCAAGGGAGGTCCCTTGTAGAAAATACAGCTCTTTAATAGTATAATAAATAACCATGAACTAATTAAGCACGTCTGGCCGATTGGAAGCAAAATATGAAAGAGCGTAACAGCGTCTCTAGCTGCCTTTCCAGAGCATTTACCGTGTGCCCAGCGTGCTGTCTGCCTCACCGAGTCCAGTTTACAACAGGCCTGTTGTTCCTGCAGAAGAGGAAGTAGACTCTGAGATATGAAGTAACTTTCCCAAGGTCACACAGCTAGCAAGGGACCAAACTGGAATTTTAAACCCATGTTTATCTCTGCAACCTGCTCTCTTATCTGCCACACTGTTCTCCGTCGAGTTATATTGTATATAACATTTTGTTAGGTAGTAATTGCTTATCTAAGCTTTCCTGTTCTGTCTCTCCACTGAAACCTTTTAACTTTGAGCCTCCGAGCTTTTGTGGCCCTGTCATGTCAGCGCGTCCACTCTAAGTCATCTTGCTGCGTTTGCCCAGGCTCCCAGCTCCCCGTCGCCCATGCCTCCACTCCCCATGCCTGCACTCCGCAGCCTAAAGCGACTATGTCCTGTCCACTCTGTCTCCCAACTACTCCCAGTGTCCTGGCAGCCAGGACTCCTCATTTCTGCTAGACTGCAAACTCAGCCTTGAGGGCCCGTCGCAAGGGTGGTTCTCGCAAGTGTGGCTGTATTTTAGATCCTCTGAGATGCCGTAAACATCTTCATAAATAGGAAAACAATTCACACAGTTTTATTGTGCTTATGAAATAGATGAGTATCCATAAACTAAAACTGCTTGTAATAGTGCTACGGATTTAAATGTATTTTCTTTTAATGAATTTTGCCTTTGAATTTTAAGTTTACTTTTAAAGTTTTTTTTGTGGTGGAAGAGTACATCCTTACTCACCTACCTGCACAGTAAAGGCCAGTGTCCCAGTTTGGCTGAAGGTGTGGGCTTATAGTCAGTGGCTCACGGTGGGACAGAGTATGGGCATGTTGTCCAGAGTAACTCTGCTGGGGCCCCTGAGCCAGCTGGACAGGCCCTTTCGTAGTTAATACTCTCCCCTAATTACGTCAAGAACTGTCCATCACTTTTATGTGACCCAAGTCTTTTCCCCGGATGATACTTGTTTTGAGTATGGTCCAGTATTTAAGCCTCTTGTCTCTCTGCATTTTTAATGGGCCTCGCAAGTTCTGCTAAATCTGAGGACTTTGATCCATTTGGTCTCTAAAAACACAGATTTCCTCCCTCCTTGACTTTTAAGACCTACAGTATTAATAAAACTATGTGATTAGCTTGTGCTTGTGTTCCCCTCCTTTCTCCATAAAGGATTCTCCGTACTTGAAGAATGTGCCTGGGAGCTGTAGCCAGGGGCAAGGCACACCACCCGAGAGTGGAAAAACTGGGTCCGAGCCTAGACCCCTTTTGTTTATTAGTTCCCTGCACAGTGGGCCAGACCCTCATTCACCAGAACCTCAGCCTCCTGTTTACCACACAGGGACAGTCATCTCTGCTCTGCCTGCTCTGGCTTTAAGTCTTCCATAAGGAGAGGCATGGAAATGCTTCTGAGTTGTGTGATGCAGCATAACTGATTTTAATGAAAGTAGTTTTTATTGTTTTGACACTGATTACCACCTATATATATAAAGAGGCAGCTAGGTGACCTCGGGCAAGCCATTTAATCCCTTTGACTCGGTTTTCTCCTTTGTCAAGGAAGATGACCCCAGAGAGTTGTTGGGGGATAAGGCGAGGTCCTGGCATATAGAAAGTGCTCAGATTTAACCTATTCCTGTGATGTTGCATCATACATTTAACTTACTGACATCCCAAGAATTGAAGAGCTCATCCCTGTTGCCATTATATTGTTTAACTGTTACAACAAAGAAACTCAGCTCTCGAACCAATGCGAATTGAGATTATAGAGGTTTAGGATTAGAAACAGTGAAATAAATTGCAGACAAGCAGGAACATTTTAGGGTTCCCCACCCATCTCCACCTGCAGGGACTTGATTACTATCTGAGACAGGTGGAGTGGTTTGAGCGCTCACGCAGCTACGAAAAGGTTTTCTTTTTTTCGTATCCTTGGTATTGAATGGTGGTTCTCACGTAAGAAATCACTGTGCAGGTTGTGCATTTAAAACCACGTGCTTATACCCTAAGGGCTAAGTAAGGGGTATTTGAGGCTGCTCTTGACTCTATGCCCCTTTCTTCAAACACTGGCCTTAGAACTGACAAACCTTCCTCCAGCATATCCGGGCTGGGGCATTTTGAGCCACCCCATCAGGGCTGGTGAGAACTGACCGTTAAATCTTTAGGATTCTTGCGATTCAGTTGATGTTACATTGGCAGTTTGAAATTGGCCATCGTGGGATTATTTACACCATGGAAATTAGCAAACTACAAATCAGAACCTCCCCACCAGAGAGCCAGTTGTTAAACATGTCTCAGCATGCCACTGTTTTTTGCAAATGTTAGAATCATGAAATTTTCATCTACATGGGAACCTTTCACTCTCCCTCTCTTCCTCTGTTCTTGTCTCCCTACCCCTTCCACCCTCCCAGGCTGGCAGAGCTGGTTTCATTTATGAGACAGAACTGAGAAAACCATCTCTTTTAAAATTAAGGCTTCATTGTTATAATCGTTATGGCTCCCAAGGAGGTGTAGAATTCCTAGGGAAACAGCATTCTTAGGCTTATTTGCCTTAGAGAAGGAAATCATGGGCTTTGATAGTAAGTTTGGGAACGCTGTTCTCAGGGGACAGCTTCTGATGGTGTGCTCCCTTATGCCTGATCTTCCTGGTGTCATGGAGACTGCAGCCCTATATGCTTTTCCTGGCTTAATAACTCGGCAGTTCTGAGACGTGGGGCGATCCAACCCAGGTCACACAAGTCTGAAACACAATGCAGAACAGAGCGGAGAGAGCTGCCCCATTAAACATTCCCTTTTTCCCCCCAGAATGATTTAAACAACTAATTTACATTTTTAAAAAATCACCAAAGCTTATGGCAGTTGGGCGATTGCATTTGAAACACTTTCCATGGACAGCAGCTGGTTTTATGGTGTGCCATGTTTTGAAATTGGGGAGTTCTATGTAGGAATGCTGTCTGCCTGGAGCCTCACCTCTCATTGCCACAGAACCCTGAAACCAGCCGCATTTCAAAACTCTCTATCTGGAAGACTTATCAGGGCTTTGGCCTTGAAAGGAATGTCCTCATGTTTGTTAAACAACCGTGTGCGTGCGTGTGTGAGGGACCGTGACTTCTCTGTTTCCAGTCTTCAGTCCATTTCTGAAAATTTCTCTTCACAGGGGTTGGATTTGTGTACATTTCATATATACATATAACTATTTTTATAGGGGATGAAAAAGAGCCGAGTAGATGCAAAAAAAATCGGTCCTCTCAAGCTGGCTGCCCTGAATGGACTCTCCCTGTCTCGCCTGCCTCTGCCCGATGAGGGGAAGGAAGTCTCTGCCAGAGCCACCAATGACGAGAGGGTACGTAAGGGATGTGGGCTGCGTCCCCTCGCTGGGGTAGCTGGTGAAGTGCTGCAGAACCGCCTCCTGAGATTTCAGTGAGTTTTCTAGCACATTTAGTAACCATAAATGAGTGAAGGAATTTTGTAATCTGGATCTCAAAATTGGGGCACATTTATAGCTAATGTCTTGATAGATAATTTCAGGCTAGAATGTTCTTTTTTTCTTTTTTCTGAATGTTATTCTTTACCTTCCAGTCATCTGTGGCAGTCTTGATTTTTGATGGCTTTAAAGTTAGAGAGGAAATCTGCAAATGCATCTGAGTACACACAAGAAAGACAGCAGACATTGACTGTCATTTTACTGAGAATTTATCTCAATAGTAAACAATTACTGAATTTTTCAAAATTTCTTTTGCATTTAATTTGCTTACCATTGGATCCTGGAGATGGCTTCCAATATTTACTACTGTTTTCAGTGTTTTATATAATTATATAAGATTGAAGCATTAGTTCATAGATGTTGGCATCAGTTATACAATGCTAGGATTTACTATCCTCCAGGAGAATTTTCGGTTTCATAGGGGTCATAAAACTGACTGTAAATTGGAGAAAATGAATTCAACAAATTGCTTTAGGCCATTTTTCACCTTTAAATGGAACATTGCCTTTATTTCTCACCAATTAAGATTATTTCATTTGTTATTGTTATGACTTGGTAACAATTTAACTGGTTTTTACCTAGAATTTTCAATATTACACAATGCTAGACTTGAAACAAAGGATTTCAAATGTACAGTCAACGTGCCTCTGTGTTAGGTGACTGTGTTCATATTGTTCCATGTATCCTGTTTTACAGTGTAAAATTCTGGAACAGAGGTTGGAACAGGGAATGGTGTTCACAGAATATGAAAGAATCCTTAAAAAACGGCTAGTTGATGGAGAGTGCTCAACGGCACGACTCCCTGAAAATGCAGAAAGAAACCGATTCCAAGATGTGCTTCCCTATGATGATGCCAGAGTGGAGTTGGTCCCAACCAAAGAGAACAACACGGGTTACATCAACGCGTCCCATATTAAGGTGAGGAGCATTTAGATTCTAGAATAATAAACAGGATGTGAAGTTTCGGTTTTTTAAATAAACATATCTTTATTGATTTCAGAGAGAGGAAGGGAGAGGGCGAGAGAGATAGAAACATCAATGATGAGAGAGTCATTGATTGGCTGCCTCCTGCACGCCCCTCACTGGGGATCGAACCCTCAGCCTGTGCATGTGCCCCAACCAGGAATTGAACTGCGATCTCCTGGATCGTAGGTCAGTGCTCAACTGCTGGGCCACACCAGCCAGGCAGGATGTAGAGTTATGAGTTAAATCACTTTTTAGTATTACTACAAACAAATGTATATACATGCCTATATACATATGTGTCCTATGCACACACACACATTCATTTTTTTAACCCTTTCTTATCTCAGGTCTCTGTCAGTGGGATTGAATGGGATTATATCGCCACACAGGGCCCCTTGCAGAACACCTGCCAGGACTTTTGGCAGATGGTGTGGGAACAGGGAATTGCCATTATAGCAATGGTGACAGCGGAGGAGGTAAGTGCTCGTTTCTCTCATCAGTTTTTCTCAGCCTCAGATGAAAAGTTAATGCTGATCATGTGGGATCCCGACCTTTAGAGAAAGAGGCAGGTCGGGAGAGTGATTCTGAATCTCAGTTGTGCTGTCTGTGTGAAGGCGCATGTATTGCTGGATCTCGCGTTGTGTTTTGACTGTCTGTGGACTTGTCTTTAACAGGAGGGCGGAAGGGAGAAGAGCTTTCGGTACTGGCCACGCCTTGGTTCCAGGCACAACACTGTCACCTATGGAAGGTTTAAGATCACAACGCGGTTCCGCACAGACTCAGGCTGCTACGCCACCACTGGCCTGAAGATGAAGCACCTGCTTACGGGGCAGGAGAGGACTGTCTGGCACCTGCAGTACACCGACTGGCCGGAGCATGGCTGTCCGGAGGACCTCAAGGGGTTTTTGTGTAAGTGTCCCCCTTCCCAGCACAGCCTCTGCTGGAGCTCTTAAGTCAGCCACAGAAAGGAAGTCTTAATGCACCTGAAATAGCTCCTTTATGTTGTCTCCTATAAACTCTGGACTTGCTTTAAAATTAAGATTTTAAGTGTTTAGGGGCGGCTTAGCAGAAGTTTTTAAAGTATAACTTGGTAGCTAGTAAAATGCTGTAAGTGAGTTTTAGGAAGTTTTTCCTCCATTTCATTTTGGAGATGAGAAATTGGGAGCCCAGACAGAGTCCAGGACTCACTGAGACCACACTGTCAGGTGGTTGGGCTCGGTTAGCTGGCACCCAGTGCTCTTTGTCCAGAGTCCTCCCCACAGTGGAGATAGTCTGAGAACGGTGGATGTGATATGCCTTAAGCCCTGAGTGTTTTTCTATTTTGTTGATGCTTCACAGCATACCTAGAAGAGATCCAGTCTGTTCGACGCCACACAAATAGTACAAGTGAACCCAAGAGCCCCAACCCCCCGCTGTTGGTCCACTGCAGTGCCGGCGTGGGAAGGACCGGCGTGGTCATTCTGTCGGAGATCATGATTGCCTGTCTGGAACACAATGAGGTGCCTGTTTCCTTTTTCTGGTTCGGGAAGAGGTGGGCTGGGCACAAGCCTGGGAGGAGGGGGACCTAGTGATCTAGCAGCTCTTTCTGAACAAACTTCCTTGAGGTTTTTTTCCCCTTTTCCCACAAGTAGGATTTTTTTATTTGTCACTACTAAAAGTCTGAATTTTAACTTTGGACTGAGGGCTCATATCCATCAGCTTCTTCAGCTTTAGCACCTGTCTCATCCCAGTAGCTTTTCTAGAACTGCTGCCTTCACTGTGAAGCTCCATGAGGTTTCCCAGTTCAACTTGGGCTTCTTGCATTGTGACTTTTCTCACAAGGACATCATGGAGCTGATGGATTGATTGGCAAGGCTGTTCTATGTCTTTCCCAGTGCTACCTGGAATCCGTTTATTAATCACTTCTTTCAAGTCACTTGTCTGCACCTCTCGGGCCATGATTTCCACCGTCTTCTTCAGGATTTGGTGGACCTGTTGATGCTGAGCATAAGAGGTCTTCTGAATCTGATTGCTGCATTTTTTAGTAAAACCAACACAGAGAAGCAAATAACCACTGGTCGTCTCGACATCAACATGAGCTTCAGTCAGGGACTGCCATTTTTTGACCACGGAGCACATTTTGTCTCCATGGCAAGATCCATGCCATGGAAATTAGGCAGTTTTTGTCCTGAACATCCTCAGTAATTAGCTTGACTTTTCTAAGTGCATCTTCGTGGTTCTGCAGATCAGCTAGGCTCACTTCAAAAACAAGACCCTTGAGACCATCAGGTTCGATTTTGGTTCCTTGAGTTCCCGTGACTAGTGTTTTTCCAGTATTTCTTATGTCGATGTAGCTGGTGCTTTCCTATCACACAGTCTTCCTTAGAAAATGGATCAGCCACTTTCTTCTTGGCTCCCTTCTTGCCGACCGCCATGGTGCTGCTCAGAGAGCTGCAAGGTCCTTGGGTTTTTTTGGTATTTTTTTAAATAGGAGATGCCAAGGTAGATGAGATAGGAGGTGGTCCGTCTCCTAACCAGATCTGTGACAGGACTGCAGCTCCCCGCCCCCTTTCTCTCTCTGGGGGAGCCCATTCCGCTCACCGCTGCTTCTCTCGATGCAGGTGCTAGACATCCCGAGGGTGCTGGACAAGCTGAGGCAGCAGAGAATGATGCTGGTGCAGACCCTGATCCAGTACACGTTTGTGTACAGAGTGCTCATCCAGTTCCTGAAGAGCTCCAGGCTCATATAGGCTCCCGCCGCTGCCGGAGGGCCGGGACCGTGTGAAGCGTTTACAGTAAGGGCAGGGCCTGCCTGCCTCACTTTCCCCTCGACAGTGTCCGCGCAGAAGGCGTGCTCATCGGGAAGAAGGGCGGGTGGGGGCCGGTGCTGAGGGCGCGTGAAGGCTGCGGGACCCTCACCTGGACGGCGCCCGAGGAGGACTGGTGCCGAGGGCGTGGCCTGCCCCGCTCTGTCCCATCTGCAGCACTTGCACACATTCTGGAGACTGTGTTTCCTAGACAATTCTGTATTTTACTGAAGCTCTGCTGGGCAACTCTGGCAATCATTAACGCGCATAGATTTCTATCTTAAATGAGGATTTTGCTAATGGCATTTTATTTCATGACTAAAATATTTGGGGTTTTCTTGTTGAGAAACGGAACTTCCTGTGGGGATAATCCACAGATATGAGTGGTTCCTCTGTAACTTTGTATTTAAAACCATGTTATTATCTTTTGATATTTTTTAAAAAACCTTGGGTACTTCACAGTTTAGTAACCAAATCCAGACTACAAGAAGGGTCTAAAAGTGTTATTTTGAAGCATTTAGAAAGGATTTTTATATTCAGAACATTTTTTATCCTAAAAGTTCTATAGATTGGTGCCTTCTGCATTTCCCAGACGAGAGTTGGGGCCCTCGGTGCGGAGGCTGGGCGTGGAGGCGCGTTATTTAAAGGCAGGGAGTCCGAGTCACTGGTTCCAGTGTTATTCGCAGGCCTAAGCGAGTGTGTTTTGGTGAAGCAGGAAGGCTGAGTTTCGGAGCGCGCTGCTGTGCGGCGAGCCGCTGACGGAGCGGCGGCAGCCGCTGAGGGGGTGCTGGAGGAGGTCGGGGTAAGGGTACGTAGGGTGGCGAGGCGCGGGGACAGCAGCGTAAGCGCAGGGTGGCACATGCAAGACGCCTTTGGTTTTACAAAAATGCAGTGTTATCTGTCCTCAGTCAGAGAAGCTGGGATGGAGCGTGGGGTTGACCCCCCCAGAGGTAGGTGCCCCCAGGAAAGTCAAGGCCTGTCAGTGTCAGAGACTCCGCTTCTCTTGGAGTTCTTGCACCTAAACCTCTGTTCTTGAACAGATAAAATCAAGCTTATATTATCATGAAAAGGAGCCTTGAAGAGGCTTTCTTTTCGTTCAGTTGAAAGAGAAGAGTTGGTAATAGTTTTCCCTCATCGCCTGCGACCACAGCCGAAACTTGTGGGGCTACCGGGGTCGCTGCGGTATCCAAGAGGCGCTGAGGGTACTGAGTCTTAGCTCCCTAACCACCTGACTTCGCCCCTGAGATCAATTTTAGCTTCTTAGCCACCCCCTACCACAGTGGGCAGAACAAGGCTGAGTGGGGCGGGGAGTGTCGCCTTAGGCCCAGGCTCAGGTGGCCTCGTCACGTGGGAGTCGAGTAGGTAAGGACTCATCGGCACGGTTACCTGAGGAGCCATCCCTCCCTGCTGAGGCTGCTTCTCCAAATTATAGGCTTCCAAAATGTCCAGTCGAGGGCTGTTTCCCCAAATTGCACTATCCTAGGGGTGTTTCCAGTCCCCACGTTAACTCCTAAAGCAGTTTAACTTACTATTGTGAACACCGTGCGTGTGCTACCAGCTGCGGGACAGGTTCCCTTCATAACTGAGTTACCCAGAAGCCACCACTTCAGAGGGAGATTCAGAAGATGTTCGTGAAAAGGATTATTGAAAGTGAACACATTTGTCGCATAGGAACAAAATATTAATTTAAAATTTTAAATCTAAAATTGTTTAAAGAGCAATAGACTTAAGTGTAAATACTCAGAAAGAGCTCCCAGAAGGCTGGAGTAAACTTTCTTTTATGGTAATATTTCCCATCTCCATGCCATACAGAAGACGGGAGTGTTTCTGATGATTTATTTTCTTCCACGGTAGGTTTTTAAAAAATGCTTTTCTGTCAGGTTGAAACATTTTAAAGTGTCCCACTGACAAGAACATATTGTAAAACACAATCCGAAGAGTAATATATGGTATGTTTGTATTCCTCTTGTAATAATTTGATTATGAGAAAGCTACGAGGCCGCATTGCAGTTTGAATGTCACACTTACGATGTTGCATGTTTGCTTTGACATAGCTTCTAAGACCATGTAACTTTCTGTCCCTTTTGAATTTTTAAACTTTTCATTACAGTTAGTGAATATGAAAGTATTTCTGAATAAAAACAAATCTACATTATAGACTCTGAAGTAATGTGATTTTCAAGAACGAACTCTAAAACCTTAAGGTTTCATAGTTGACCCAGCCTGAACTGAGGACGTCACTGTCTGCCAAACATAGGCAATGCTTCAGTATCTTTGTCTGTTAGTTCCTTGATATTCAAATCAAAATTATCCAAATGCACATTTCCTCAAAAAGTAGATTGCAAACCAGTGCTTTCCAGGGGTCCATTTTGGCATCTCTGGCCTCACCTTTCCTGGTTAGTGTGGACCTTTTGATGAAATATTTTAGTGTACTTTTGAGCACATAAAGTTCACTTTAGAATATCACTTGGAAGGTTTGCTGGAGTCATTACCATTACTTTTTCTGGAACATCTGTGAAGCATTCAGAAAGCCCTAGAGTTTAGCCTTTAAAACCTTTTGGCAGAATCAAAACAGGAGCCATACCTGTGCTTCCTTAGAATCTTCCAGAAAGAGTAAGTTCTGGGCAGCAGCAGGGAGGAGAGTGTCGGGCTTCAGGACTGAGTGTCGACGGTATGGCCAACTCTTTTGTGAAGCTTTCGTCATCAGAAGAATATGGTCATTTCAAATGGGTTGATGTGTTAATGTTCACAATCTTAAAAAATTTAAATATATATGTTATATATAAAATTTGATGTGTATTAAAATCTAAAACTGGAGGTCAGCTGGAACATAAGTGCAGGTTTAATGGAGATTTGCATGAACAGATGGAGACAAGGATTAGTGTTTACTGTAAATCATTTTTTAAATCAGATTAAAAAGTCTTTTAAGAAAGGAACGGTTCTGGCTATAAATTTAGGGGATTTGCTTCCCATCAAGATTTCATGTGGAATAAGCTAAAACGATTCTTCCCAGTTTAAAGTTTATTTTAAAAAATCCAAATTGGAGCTCTCTTTTGAGCTGAGGAATATTTCAAAAATAGAGGAATTGGTGCATTAGGAATTCGCTTGGGAAAAGGTTTCTCAAAAGAACATGAGTTTTTCAAGTTCCTGTAGGTAAGGGTTCTGTTTACCCTCGTGCCTACAATTAGAGAAAAATGAGGAAAAAGCAGAAAGTCCAGTCGTTTAAAGTTTGTGTGTTTGGGGAGGGCGGATAGAGAGAATTTTAGAAAACTTGTGAAGCGGTCCTTGGACGTTAAAGTGGCGTTTTTTTCTGTATTTTACTACAGGCAGTTCCCAAATAAAAATTATGCTCTCGAAGTTCAGGTGTTTATTGAATTATTGAGACATAGTAATATTTCCCCGTATGAACAATACCCTGAGGGGGTGTTAACTCTCTTGGTTTTTTTCTTCAAAGCTTATTTTAACTACAGGGGCTCTGAGGGAAGCAGTGGTATAGGACCCAGTCACCCTAATCAGTGCTCCAAGAAAAATATACAGCAGTTTTTTCCCTGCTGCTCCCTGGTGGTGAGACCAGAGGAATTCTCTGTCTGCTTGGTGGTGGGGACTGAGCCTCAGCAAGCAGTTGGAGGCAGATCGATCAGTGTTTCAGGAGAGACCTAAGATGTTCATACATGAATACCCCATTGTTTGCTACAGAAATCCGAGCGGCACACGAAGGCTAAGGAACAGAATGGGACCTACGATGAGGTGACAGGGATGCCACCAGGAAACTGGCTGTGAGGCGGGGCAGGGGTGAAGGTGGCGGAATTGGCGATACGGCCCCCTGCCTTGCCTGTCCCCACTCCCGTGTTCTTTGGATTGTCACTAGCATGAATTGGGAAGTAGAGGAAGGGCAGGGAAGGAAGCTTAAGGTCTGCAGCACCCAGCAGTCCCAAGGCAAATATTCCCACGTAAATGGCATCTCCAGGTCACGTGTATGTAAATTAGGGGCTGGCTACACATCGTATTTCCAAAGATGTTTAAATTACCCCAATATGTCTGAGAAGTTAAAATGCTTAGTTTTCAAAAACTAGAGTAAATCTGAACTCTCTCCAATGTGTTGATGGGTTAGGAAAGAGTAACCATATACTAATTTTAAATTATGTTATAATATTATAAGTACAAATGAATGATAAGAAAGGAGTAATTGTGTTTGAACTAACTGTAGAACTAACAGTGGCTGATGTACTGTTCCAAGCTTTTGAAAATGACATATTAGCGAGGTAACTCTTTTGGTCATTATACCTTAACTTCCATTAAATGACTTTGTGGTGTGTCATATAAAAGGACATTTAAAATTTCTAAGACCATAGTGTATCCACACTGGCTATAGCCGTACACAACCCCAGGGCAATAAATCTGCAATTTTGACTGAACTGCTAGGTGGTTTTTAAACTGTGTAAAAAGACAAGAACTTTACTTCAGTTGTCACTATTGACATTTCAAGTGTGCATGTGTATTTTAAATTCACACTCTAGGAGCAGGTATCTACTGCCAAAGAAATTCAGAGGGTTGGATTACCTGGGTTAGTCCTAACATGAGTCTGTCAGTCTTCAGTTTTGGGGTAGGCTGATGAAACTAGTACAGAGTTCATGATAACTGGGTTTCCGTTTCAGTCTGCTCATGTATCAGCTGAGAAAGAGGGAACAAATAAGTGGGGAATATAAGCTCAGTACTCATTTTTCACAAGAGTGCAAATACTGCAGGTCAGCCTGCAGCCGTAAATGCTGAGACTGTGCGGACTTTCTATCCTAGAAGTTTATTAGAAATCACTTAAATTATTGGACCATTGAATGAGCCAGGTCTTTTGTCACTTATTTTACAGTAACAGTTATAGTAATTTAATCTTAGAGTTAAGTCTCCTGAAAGGATCTAATGGTTTTGCAGTTTTACTGGAATAATTCCAGTTCAGTAATGGTTCAGTCCAACAAGTAGCCTGAAAAAAAGTAAGTATTCCCCCGAGGAGACAAACTTATTTCTAGAACAGATTTAATAAACACAAGGTGAGAAACAATACAAAACTCCTAAACCCATGTGAGTTAAGTAAAAAGGTGAAAGAAGAAACACACGGAAAAAATACTATAATTTATAACAACTTTTAGATTGATAGAGCTCTAATGGCTTTTGTTTGCGAAGTTTGGTTTTGTGGCAAAACAGAAATTGAAGTAGTTATACACACACACACACAGGGATGATTCTTAAATGTTTTTGAAATATTTCTGTTAATGTCAGAACCTCTCCATATTAGATTTTTTGTTTTGTATTAAAAGTAAGCAACTTAATTTCTTGTTGTAGAATTGAGCTATTATACAGTTATCAGTATACTCAATTTCTAACCCACTGAAAATGAGGGGAAAAATATTTGTTAATGTATTAAGACTTTTAACAAACTTGGATACACAGTCAAACCTAACTCAAAAGATTGATTGTTATTGGACCATTGAAATAGATTTTCCCTTTTTACTGTATTCTCAAGTAATTTTTTATATCAAAATATAAAACACTTAGATTTTTATCATACAGATGTTAAATTTTCCTATAAAAACCCCTCAGTGTTTCACTGAATTGCGCTTCATAGAGGAAGATATTCTGAATATAATTGATGCTGTTTAGTTCAGATAAAGAATTCCACTGTAACAAACCAGAAATTTGTTGTACGTTTCTGAGTTAACAGCATAGTAAATTTAGCAAAGTATAGCTTAAAAATAAATATTTAGATAGCAAGTCTATTTAAATAAAAATTCAGACAGGTTAATATGACTTAATAGGCCTAACAAACCCAAAATATGGAGAAAATTTTTATGAATACATTATCTTGGAAAGTTGCCCTGTAATTCAAGCAATATACTGAAAATTCTATCTTTTTGAAACACTACTATAAATAGTTGTCTGGTATTATTTTATAGTTTAAAAAGCAATTTTATGTGCTACTGTCTAATGATCAGTAATGTAAAAATGTATAATCAGAAGAGCTTAATTCTTCTAAACTGTCATTGGTTTGTAAAAGTGTGTACATATACTGGGCAAATAAGTTTAAACGACTGACAATAAATATGTGAAATGAATATATAATAGTCTATTTTGCCATAAAAATAAATATTGAAGCAAGATATGACTTGTGTGTGAATATAAGAGTACAATTAAAGCTAATTTGCCTCTTATTTTTTTCATTCTAGATCTTAATGCAAAGAGGCATATAATTACTCCTATTTCCCAATTGTTTTTTTAAAAATAATGTGCTAATAATAGATGTTTCTTTTAGTAGTTGTCAGTCTGTCATCATCACACATCTCCACCAAAATCAATCACTTAAGAGTAAGAATGCATCTTACCAAAATAGGCAGCTTCACTAAGGACTTTGTGGAGCAATTAATATATTTAAATAATAAATTATGTACTTCCCAGGATCAATTTCCCAGCAGGTCACTAGAGCTACTCACACAATTATCCTGGTAGAGGAACTGTTATTTGTAAATGTCCCCTTCAGTTTTTGGTGGGGTTGTTTCTCAACCAGCAACAGCAGCAGGAAACTTGTTAGAAATGCAAATTCTTGAGGCCCATCCCAGATCTGGAAATTCTGAATCAGAAACTATGGGGATGGGGCCGAGAAATCTACCTGAACAAGTTCTCCAGGTGATTCTGGTACATCAAAGTGTCAGAACCACTCCTTTAATAATTAATAAGCCGTAGATGTTCAATATAGATCTTAAGTCAGGATTCATTACATAGCCAAGCTACAAATGGTAGGCAGTAAAGTTTACTTAGGTGATTTTTATTAGGTTAATGATATTTATAGCTGTGGTAGGCTAGATAATAGGCCCCCAAAGGTGTCCATGTCCCTGAAGTTGTGAATGTTACTTACATGGCAAAAGGGACTTTGCAGGTGTGATTAAGCTTCTTGAGATGGTCCTGGATTATTCAGGTGGGCCCAAAGTCATCACAAGGATCTTTGTAAGAGGAAGGCAGGAGGGCCACAGTGAGAGGTGGTGATGGAAGCAGAGGTGTGAGGAAGAGCTGAAGGTGCCACACAGCTGGCCTTGAAGATGGAGGGAGGGGCCACAGTGAGGGGTGCAGGCAGCCTCTAGAGGCTCGGAACAGATTCTCCCCTGGAGCCCCCTAGAGGAATGCAGCCCTGGCAACACCTTGGTTTTAGGATTTCTGACTTCTAGAATGGTAAGGACATTTTTTTTCAAGCCACTATGTTTGTGGTAACGTTATGGAAGTAGTAGAAAACAACAAAACAGTATATATTTCTTGATGGTAAACTCAGGGTTTTTTGCTGTTGTTGTTATTCCTCACATGAAGGTATTTTTTCCATTGCTTTTCAGAGTGGGAGGGAGGAGGGGAGGGGGAAAGGGGGAGAAACAATGGATGTGAGAGAGAGACATTGACTGGTTGCTTCCCGCACGCCCTGACTCGGGGCTGGGAGCAAACCTGCAACCCAGTACGTGCCCTTGACTGGGAATCGAACCCATGACCCTTTGGGGCCAACACTAACTGCTGAGCCACACTGGCCAGGCAAACTCACCTGTTTTTAAGATCTTGGAAAAACTAGGTGAGTATGAAGTGTGGATCACTGTAGCAGATTGCTTTCCAGAACTAGGCTAGCACATGAGGGGAAAGTGGAAAAGGTGTTTCTACTTCTACATGTAAATTATTTCCATTTTAATTTCTAAAGACCCCAAGAATTCACTAAAATGAATCTTTGCATCATTTAGTCCAAACTCTTTTAAATTGAGGCCCAGGGTAAAGTAATTCATTGGCAACTACGCAGCTAATTAATCCACTTGGCAAGTTGTTGGCTTGCCCCATAAAAATTACTCTGATCTTGTCTGATTGGCTTCACTGGAAAAAAAAAAAGTGACTTTTTAAAGTAAAGCTTCTCAGGAAGATGCTAATTTATATTTTACATCTTTAAAATGTGAGCGAATGAGGAACTTTTCATGTAACTTAGCCATTTGCTACATTCTTCCTTCTACATGGGGGATTTGTACTTTTGAGTGTAAAAAGGAAACTTCTGTCCTGTTTCCCCCATAACCTGGTCTGCAGCTAAACCTCCTCTCCAGCTCAAACTAGCTCCCTTCCTGAGCAAATACATTCTCTCTCCAGCAGACAAGGACATGGGGACCCAAGACGCAAGCTCTTCCTCTTGAGAAGCCCATTAGTCTAGACAGGAGACAAATTGGGTATGTAAACAATATAATTCATTTTGTAGATGGACAATCTTAGACCCTAGGGCAGGCGGGACAGAAGTAGGGACAGTCACTTAAGGTTTCAGTGGTACACTCAGTGTGGGGTATCAATGAAGGCTCAAGACAGCAGCAGACAGAGAAGAGGGGGGTTGAGGGACTGAGTGAAAAAGTGAAGGGATTGAGAAGTACAGATTGGTAGGTACAATACAGTCATGGGGAATATAGTCCATAATATTCCAATAACTATATATGCTGCCAGGTGGGTACTTGAAATATCAGGGGGACCACTTTGTAAAGTATATGACTGTTAAACCATTATGCTGTACACCTGAAACTAATACAAAATAATATTGATTATAAACTGTAATTGAAAAATAAAATAACTATCTAAAACAGAGCAACAAAGGGGAATGACATTCTGAGCAGATAGGAAATACAAAGGCATGGAGAGAGGCCTCCTGCATGTTTGGGGAATGAGCAATTAGATGTGATAGACACTCAGGATGCCTGGGAGATGGCAAGAGATGAGCTGGGAAGGAAAACAAGACTATAAAAAATGCAAAAGGGCCTGTACTTTATCTTTTTAGCAAGAGGAAACTAAAAAGTTGTTTATTTTTAAAGAAGGGGTTGGCATGGTCTGATTTAAAATAATAGTGGCAGCCTGTATTTAATTATCATACAACCTGTTTTTAATGGTTGCAGCCCTGTGAGGAAGGCTTTCTAATTACCCCCATTCCACCAGTTGGGAAGCACAGAGGCTCAGTAACCCAGATTAAGGTCACAGCTCATAAGAGTTAAACCCAGGTGAACTGGCTTGCAAGGCTCACTCATCTTGACTACGAAGCAGAGTTGAGATGGGCTGTGGGAGAAAGTAGCAAAGATGCTGCTTGAAGAGTCAAAGCCAGTGGTTCTCAAACTTACCATTCACTTTCTACCTTCATACAACTTTGCCATATCCAAGAATCACTTTAGATATTTCTTTCAACCAACTCATCTTTTTAAACTTAATTTTTAAGGGGAAAGCTGAGGACAACGATAACAAAAGTACCCTAAGAGGTACAGAAGTCAGGAAGGGTCACGGCCCTACAGACAAGGCCATATTGTTAGGGGCTAGGGAAGGCAGACGTGCCAAGGCAGGGCGGCAGGGCAGGAGGGCAGGAGGGCAGGCCTGGCTGGGCCCAGGAGCGGGAAAGCAGGAAGTTTGAGATGCCGCGAGCGAGGCAGCAGCGCCACGGGGAGGACGGGGAGCCAGGCAGCGGGCGGGAGGCAGTGCCATCACGGCCAGGTGAGGGTGCAGAGCGCGGCTGGGGCTGAGGAAAGGAGCCGGGGCCGACAGGATGAAGCCCGAGAAGCAGATGGGTGAAGGATGGTGGACGGGGAGGCGGGCTGGGAGCCGGCAACAGGGTTGGGGTATTTCAGGAGGTTTAAGAGACTGCAAGGTGGGGAAAGGAGGGGCTCCACAGAGGGCTAAGGGGAAGAACTCCAGAGGGGAGCGCTGAGGGGTCGGTGGGGACCAAGGAAAGGCTGCAGCAGGGTGACCTGGGGCCTGAGACACTGGGGAAGAGGCTGAGTGCCCAGCTCCACCACACTGCTCTGCAGTTGGTCCCTGAGCCCGGATCCTGAACATGGTGGTCAGCTTCCCATGAATGAGGACGGACCTGCAGTCCACGTATCACCGGGAGTCAGCTCCAATACTCCAGGGGTACGCACCACCCTCTGGGAAACACTGGTGTGGGCAAAGGATCATAAGAAGCCCGAGTGAGAGAGTGGAATACTTGGAGGCCGTTACTAAGTTCTAGAACACTATTCTGTTTCATCTTTTTATCCTTGTGCCTTGAAACTTTATACATTAACAGGCACTCAGATATTCAATTACATTATTGTAAGTGGTTGAAAAGACCTAAGTAGAGATGAGTCTTCTGAGACATGGTACTAAGGATCCCATGCATGAGCTACAATTATAAGGGGAGGGTGTCTGACAGAATATATTTGCCCTCACAAGAAGGGATAATATTCCAGGTAGCTGACAGACTGCTCTAGCTCATTGGTAACTAGAAAGGCCTTGAGGCTTTAAATATTACAGGAAAGTGAGAAAAAAAGAAGTGAAAGACACTGTAGAGCGGGGTTAACGTTTCAGGATCCGAGCCAGATCATAAACCATTTCCTCTTGCCTACAAGACCTCTTACATCTGGGTAAATTATGTTCTCCTGAAAAACAACTTTAGAAATTGTGGTCGACAGATCCTAAGGTGACCCCAGTGACTCTTACCTTCTGGCATTCACATCCTTCTATAGGAAGAGTAGGTGGGACCTGTGACTTGCTTCTACCCAGAAGAGTATGTTGAAGGTGACAGAGAGTCATTCTGTGACTGAAGCAGCAGCCACGCTGTGAACCGCCTGTGGAGAAGGCCCAGAGGCAGGGAACGGTGGGCAGCTTCTAAGAGCTGAGGACAGCCAGGGGCCAACAGCCAGCAAGAAATCAAAGTTTTCAGTTCTGTGGCTACAAGGAAAGGAATTCGACCAACAACCTGAAAAGCGTTTGGAAGCAGTTCTTCCTGGACTGCCACCTGGAGTGCAGCCTAGTGAAATCCAGAGCAGAGGCCCCAATTAAGCTGTATTCAGACTCTTGATCCATAGAAACTGGGACAAATAATACATGTGGTTTAAGCTGCTAAATTTATGGTAATTTATTATTCAGCATAGAAAATACAGAAAATATTAATATATAAAAGAAAAAAGAGGAAAAGGAATATTGAATTACTGGCCACTTGGGACATTTATTAATGAAGATCAAACATCCAAAGGGCAGTCCTCAATGCTCATTTCCATGATCTGAAGAGTTGGTTCTTCTAGCTCGTGACTGCTGCCACCTGTGACCCTGCAGAGCTGGCCACAATTGGAGAGTGCTGGGTGGACACAACACAGTTCATTTGGAGTCTCAGCCTTTTCAGTGTCACTGTCACCCTCAATGACAGTCACAGAGGTCTCTCGGTCTCTTAAGCTGTCTGAAAGACTTGGATTTTTTTCGTCCTCAGTGGAAGGTCCCAGGTTTGTTTCGTTGTCCACCTGCTGAACTGTAACGCCTTCTGAATACTTTGACTTGTAGGCTGGGAGGAAAAACTCATTTGGCGAGGTCCCATCATCATCCTCTGGGACAGACAGGAACAGATCCAAGGCTTTCCGGTATTCTCGCCGCTCCTGTTGAACTGCTTCATCTCGCTCATTCTGTGCTGAATTCCCAGCCTTTTCAAAGTCTAGTAAATTCAACATACCAGCGTCATCCAGCCTCACTGAGTTCTCCTGGGATATGCAGCCTAAATTCACCTTTAGGATATGCAGCAGGTAGCGCATTTTCCCCTAGGATTAAGAAAAAGACAGGAATAATTACATGAATTAAGCTAGTTAAATTGAATTACTTTTGTCTGACGTGCTGCTACTCTCAGTGGGATTGATAAAAGATCTTTCCACCCCACCCCAAACGTATACAAAGGACAAGGGGAAAAAGCACTTGTTCTTAATGCATTCTTTAAGGGTATGGAAAAACTTTAAAATTCTTTCTGTATTAGAATTTTTCTAATGCAGTTCTAAGAAAAGACAAACCTCCTCCAAGTGGTGTTTATTTTGTCTTACATGTCGTTCAAACAGTCGTTCTAAAGACCTACAAATGATAAATAAAAACGTTAATATCTCAATCAGAAAATCAACTAAATATAAAGGAGCCATGCAATAACTAAACTACTAAAGTTTAGGAAATGTTTTTTAGATGGCTCTTTTTCTTTCCAAAGTTAAAGACCAGTCCTTCCCTGTTCTGTCAAGGTCTCCAGTATGGAAGCTAGTATGGCTTCTCATGCGTTTAAGTCAACATAATGGATGCCAATGTTTCTGAAAGACTGCATGCTACTTACATTTCTGTGAATAAAATATTTTAAATAAGGTCCAAAAATTCCTTCGTGCTCTCTCTCTTTCACTCACCCCCTCACACCCTAAAAAGCTGTCCTTTTCTTTCACACACATATGCAGATACCATAAGCCTCCCTTCTTTCTCTCACACATAACATTACCCCCATAAACCAAACTCTAAAGAAATTTCTTTTATAAAGAGTTATTTTAAAATGCTTCCTAAAACACACTTGAAAAGGATTCCACTAATGGTAAATCCATACAATAACCTAAAAGTTTTCACTTATTAAGCACCACTATGTGCTAGGCATAAAATAATAGTTATGCCTCTAATCATGGCCAGTATCAGGAGAGAAAGGTATTGTAACAAAATTTAAAGATGAGAAAACTACAATTCTAAGACAATGATTTCCTCTCCCCTCCCATCACAGCCATTAAGAGAATTTAACCAGAGGTGTCTGGTGCCAGAGTTTATTCTTTCAACTACACCATGCCTGTCTTCTATCATTTGAGTGTATCAATAGGTTTCTTAAAAAACAACACTCATTTCTTTTGTTACCATTTGTTATTACATGAAGTTATGAGCCAAGTTTATAGTCAGTAGTTATGAAATAACTACTGTTCATCAAGCTGATTCAGGATGACAGTTTCCTTTGATATGCAATACCTAATCTCTCTGTAAACTTTCCATTTTGTCTACAGTATGCAACCCTAGCTTTTAATTACTCCTCACTTTATTAGTAGCAGTTGCTTGTTTTTGATTTTCACCATAGTCTCAAATAGCAAAGTGGGATTATGGATCTTTGCAAATAAGCACAATTTTATTTTACTAGTCTATTATAACCAAAAAATATAACACTATTTAAGTGAATAAAATCTCTATTTTTTCTATAACTCCCAATCTGTGAGCCTGCCTAGAGGATGAATTAAACACTCTTTACAGTTTGCTATCGATGGTAAGAATATGGTCCTCCAAGAAAGCAATAGAAGTTTTCATTTCCTAGTATGTGGAAGTACCTTAAAAATTAATACCTAATGAAGAGTACTTTAATGTACTCTTCAACCACCGTGTATTATTTTAAAAAATCTAACCTGTTTGAAAATAAACCAAGTTTCAAAATTTCATCTGTGACATCCTCAATGAAACTCAGATACAACAGCTCTTCTTCACTGTGAAAGCAAACACAGCACACAAATTACTCACTGCTTCCTCTGAAAACTACAGGGATACATACCTACTCAGGAACACCTCTACTGTTTGTTACGACTGTACTGCTGTCTCATATCATGAAGAGGAATATTATGAAACAAATGTCAGTTTTCTGAAATTACGCAGGGATAAACATTAAAGATGAGAAAGTATTCCCTAACAGAGTAAAATTTCAGATTTCTGTGACATCCATCCAGCAGTAGGAAATCAGCAGAGGTTAAACAGAACAAAAACAGAGACCCACCAAGGGCGAGGGCAACCAAATGTGACGAATGGGGCACGTGTTCCTGATGGGGGTTTCCATGTGCTCAGGCTCCTGACCTGGACCAGCAGCAGAGGCATGAGCCTTCTGCACACACGGGCAGGAAGGGAAAGAGCACCATCGTCCTGAGAAGCAGAGGCTTCAACCATCTCCTGATGCTCAGACAGCATCTCGTTTTAAGGTTGGGAAATTTACTGAGTGGAAAAAGTTATTTTTTTCTTAAAAGGTTTGGAGAAGAGGAAAATATTCTAATACAAAAATTTATGTACAAAAATACAGTGGTATTTTTAATTACTTGGACATATTTATTACATTATCTTATGAGATAACTATATTTTAGTAGCTATTACAAGAAAATTAGAATACTGTTATAAGTTTGATTAGTTGAATTAGAGAATTTGATGGAAAATGTGAATAGCATTTATTAAGTGTAAATAATTATTGAATAAGTAAATATAAGGGAGGAGTTAATAAGCAAATCAGATAATAGAAGGTTAAAATGTATAAAAAGTTATACTTTCAAATTGCTGCACAGTCTCTAATATTTAAATATCAAGTCTGAGAATAAATGAAACTATAAAAATACAGGCATGGACAAAAGTAGGTTTACAGTTCATATGCAAAATAAAATAATAAATAATAATACAAGAATAAACTTTTTGTGTACTCACAACTATAAACTTTTGCCCATCCCTGTAGATTATTTCCCCCCCAAAAATGCAGCTTAATTAAAACCTAAACATATAATATTTGCAAAGAACTGAGGTGGGAAACCTTCAGGAAGGCTATCCTGAGCTACTCAAAGTCTGAATTTCTTGGAAACTACTATTTTCACTTATAAAAATATACAAGAATATGGGTACTAATTATTAAAAAATAGGTATTATTAACTTAGGGACAAATTTCCACTGGACATAAAGATGAAGTGATAATTATTTCAGAAAATTTTGATCACTTTCTCAAAGTTAGCATGTGTCAGATGACTGAACCCCAAAGCTGTTTGTAGGAGAGATTAGTGTTCAATCCTAACTTACTGAATAATAGTTTGTATGATTCTTAATTCTTGATTCCCCTTAAGCAAAATGAAAAGGTGAGAAAGCTCTTACTCAGAGTAGATTTTTCTCCTTGAATGAGGCTGCTCGGAACACTGGCATACTACCCTGAAAAGAGAAAGTTACAATATTTGAACGGTGGCTAGCGCCCTGGCCGGGTGGCTCAGGCAGGTGGAGCATCATCCCAAAAGGCTGGGGTTCCTTCCTGGTCAGGGCACATACCTACGTTGTGGGTTTGATCCCCAGGTGGGGCACATATGGGAGGCAACGATCGATGTTTTTGTTTCTCTTTCTCTCTCTAAAAATCACTAAAAACATTCCTCAGGTGAGGATTAAAACAATGGCTGGCATACAGTAAGTGTTCAATAACATCATAGATTAGTAATAACATGTTGCACATCCATGATCTAATCTAACCCTCAAAAAATCCTGTCAGGAATATTGGGTGGGTATGATTTTTCTCCCTTACTAATGAATCACCAGGGGGCAGGAAGGCCAAGTACATAGCAAAGACAGATTTTTTACCTATTCTTCTAATTACACATTCATACCCCTTTTAAAAACTGTACTATGGCACTTACCTAGCATAAATAACAAAAATTTGACTAAGATTAACATGTAGTATAAGTAATGCTGAAAACAGATGTTTCCCTGTGGAAAAAATTTTTAAGCTGGTCACTGTGATAAATTTTTTTACTCAGTTCCATTCTCATTAGTTAATACTAAGCTTTTTATTCAGGCATACGCAATTATAACATTTCACTTCTTTTAGATAAAACTACTAGAAAATATAAAGATTCCTTTTTTAGGTGACTCTCTATGTTCATTGCAGACTGGGTCAAGAGAAGTTTATAAATCTTAAGTAAGAAGCACATGAATCTCAAGACAGGACAGCAGCGAACCCCACAGCCTGGCGGTGAGCTCTCCCTAGGCAGGCCTGGGGGAGCTGGGCGGAGGACTGTGCGCCTGCCTTCTGTCTGCGACGTAGCACCTCGCCCTTGCCCTCTTTTTAACCTCTAGACCTTTCTTCCTTCCACCTCCTTCATCTCACATCCAGTCTCCGAAACTGGAAATGCGTTTGACAGCTTAAACTATCAAAGACATTGCTTAGGTTCTGCACTACGGGCTAACCTTTTTGTATTTAGATGCAGTATTTCACACTCACTAAACAGGATGTGGTTTTTTAAAATAGTGCTTCTACCTAGCATGCAAATCAAGCACCAGCACATGGTGAATATTCAAATCACAGATTCTGAATCCCCAAATGGCAAGGTGTTCAGTACCACCTGTGCCACGCAAGCTGGTTAGCATCACTGAGAGGACTTGTCTCGGGGAAATTTCTTTTTCTCATGAATAGTGATGGGAAATAATATGAGCCACTGTTCCTTTTTCCTTTGTTAATGAATTAGTAAAATGAGTTCATATAAACTTTTATTGAGCACCTACTTTGCAAAATTTCCTTAGCAAAACTAACGCTGCCACTTGAATTGCAAAACACCAGAGTGTAATTAAACAGTACTCCCATGTTGCCAGTACCACGTCTGTCACACGGGGCTGCAGTTAGATGGAGACCATTGAAGTGATTTCTCCCGCTAGCCATTTACCTTGCCGGGGAACACTGAAGAGCACCACCTTTAATGTCGTCCCAGGGTAAGGCATTCCCTTGCAAAGGTAAAGGAGTTATGTTTTCTTTGGTTCCACAACTAGATGCCTGGGGATGCAATGACAAGAATAACTCTATTTTGCTTCAAAAATACAATATAAAAGCAGAAATAAAGCAAAACAGCAAATTTCAAAAAAAAGTCAAGGTAAGAGAACAGAGATATCCAGTAGATAAAAGTGACAACTGTATTATGACAACGAATGTTTTTGAATACATTTTCCATCCAATCAGAACTTTTTTCTTAAATTTATTTAAAGATAAAAAAACCTTATTTCTTATATTTTAATGAGAGACATTTTAAATGACATTAAGAAATCACCACAAATAAACATATAAAGAGAAAATATGCAAGTTTTAGATAAACATGAGAAAAATGTCTTACTGAGAAATTTAGACAACCCATCTGTCTCCAATGCCAACATAGCAAACATGTAGAAGCAGTGGTGGGCATGCTTTGGGCCACATACTCTGCAAAGCATTTACTGCATTATAAGATTAATCTTTACAATGCAAATTTACATACAGTGCTTTACAGTTTTAAAAGTTCTGTTAACATGAGGGTCTCCTGTCTTCATCCTCAAGTAGAGAGCTGGTGGTATTTGGGGACTTTGGGATATGAGGACACACCATTTTCTTACAGGGTTATGGAAAAACATTTGGAACACGCTGTCATAAAAATGGACGTATTCTGCTTTAGTTTATTTAGTTACCTATACAGCTAACTCTCTTCCTGAATCTCAGGCTAGTGATGGCCACCATTTTTTGAGCCCTGGTTGGGCTAGGTACTTTCCTTACATCATTTATTCCTTCCAATGATCCTGCACGTTAAGTATAGTTTTCCCAGATGTAGAAACTCAGCTCACAGGGCCCTATGTCAAACAGCTGTTAGTGGCTGAGATGGAATCCTAAAATCCTCTACCCATTGTCAGAAGGGAAGAGGGAAGTTGAATATTTCATTGTTCTATCCCTGAATCTGTGTTTGACATTTTAATAGACAAACCTTTTAATAAACATTAAATTTAATTTGGGACACAAGTATATGATTAATACCCCCAAATGAAAATAAAAATAATTACTTTATCTCAAAAATAAAGTTGTGATATTTTAAAAGAAATGACTGCTAAGCATTCAAAATGTAAACACTATAAAAAAAAGACCTTTATGGTATAGAAAAAAGTAAAAGCAAACAGAATGATATATCCATCCATTCCTATAAAATGTACATATAATTTTCAGTAATATAATCTGTGGTAATTCTTTAAAGATCCATAGGCATAAAAATTAAAATATTTCTGCACAACTTTTGTGGTTCCTTTAGTAACCCAAGTCTACATCTCTGAAAACATTTAAGATATTTTATTCATCCACCCATCTATCCAGCCAGTCAACCAACCATCTAGAAGAGATGCTAATAACACATGGTTTTCAAATTGGCAGGGTCCACCTGGCCATTCCCAGAGAGTAAACAGGCAAACCTTTTGTACACTGGCTATACTGTATGCAAGAGTGTCACCAAGAGATTACTCTTCACAGTCCAAATAGCTACACACGTTTTATCAAGTTAGAGCAGCTGTAATTCCAATGCTTAGCACAGGGATCTCATTCCTCTTACCTGCTTTATGTTCACTTCTGAATCTGTGAAGTCCTTAGTCTCAACTCTCTCAAAATCAGACTTAAAGCTGTAATATTTAAAATATATATATTGTTAAGCCTTCAAAATACAAACACTATGATAACAAGCTTTACCATCTAGAAAAAAACTCAAACATAGGAGACGAAATCCATCTAATCTTATAAAATGTGTTATGTCTAATTATACAATCAGGAAATAGACGTGATTTGGATTATCTATGCTCTTTCTCCTTTACTTCGAATAGCAGCTAAATTTCAGTTGGGCAGAAAGGGACAAGGCAAACGAGAACTATTCTCTTGAAGAGATGTCATAAATATAACCAGGAAAGCATGTGATGTACCAGCTCTCCTCATTTATCCCTCACTTGGCAAGTTCTAGCATAGATTCAACTCCTTAATTATTTGATTAAATGTATGCAGACTCATCTGATATTACTGTACCTCTTGTATTTACCCAGAGAAAAGAATACTGGTCATAAATTGCTTTTTACTTTCTAAATAACTAAAACCAGTACCTGTTTTAAATATATAAATATATAAATACTTTCTAAATATTTAAATATATATTTGTTTAGATAACCCAGGATCAATAATCACAAATCAGCTTACACTTTTTTTTTTTTAAAATATCTTTATTGATTTCAGAGAGAGGAAAGGAGAGGGAGAGAGAGAGAGAGAGAGAAACATCAATGATGAGAGAGTCATTGATCTGCTGTAGCCCGCAACCTGGGCATGTGCCCTGACCGGGAATCGAACCCCGATTTCCTGGATCCTAGGCCGATGCTCAACCACTGAGCCATGCCCGGCCGGGAGAGCTTACACTTAATACTTCACAAGATCTGTTTGTTTTTCCAGTCACTTGGCAAACTTTTACTGAATATCAATTACGTGCTAGGTACTATTGTATATGAAAACATTATTGAGGCATATTATATTTAACTTCCAGGAATGATCCCAAGTGTCTAAATTACACCGGGGAGCTGCTGCTATGCAAGGCTGGGGCTGAGTATCTGCAGGAAAGGGAGTACAGGGGGTAGCTGTTTCTCCCCTTTCTCTAACCCACTGTTTTGCCATTTTTTTTCAATCCTCGCCTGAGAATATTTTCCCCATTGCTTTTCATTAGAGTAGAAGGGGGAAAGAGAAAGAGAGAGAAGAAAACACCCATGTGAGAATGACACACTGATTGGTTGCCTCCCACATGTGCCCCGACCAGAGCCAGGGATCCAGCCTGCAGCTGAGGTGCGTGCCCTTGACCAGATCCGAACCCGAACCCTTCAGTCGGGCAGACCAACGCTCTAACCACTGAGCAAAACTGCTGGGTGCCATTTTTATCACAAAGCAATAGAAGTTTGCACAAATGCTGTTTGATGACATATTTTAAGGATTCTCTGGAAGTATAATATTTAAAAACACATAAAAGTTCTAGTATCATTTTAAAAATAAATTAAAATATGTAACATACGTGTATATAAGGAGCTTGACAAGTTTAACAGCCCCCTGGGTTTTCAACAATTACTCTTCATAGTTCTAAGTGATACGTGTAAAAGGAAAAGTCACAGCAAAGTCATTCCATTCAAAAGGCACATAAACTACATGATATAAAATAAGGATTATTATTTAATTTCTGCAACACACTGAAGGATTTATGATTGGCTGTTGATATGCCTTACCTGCTCAATTCAGTCTGGGTTTCAGCTTCTACCCGCTGATCTGTAAAATCCTTTTTTCTTTTGGCAGGTGTATAATATCGATACTGTGACAGGAAAGATTTTGCTTCTGTTTTCAAAGTGCGTGGAGTGAATGGCAAATGTCCATTAGAAAAGAGTTTAGAATGTTTATCCAAAAGGTCCCCACTGGATGCTTTTGAAATAACTTGCTGAGACTGGTGGTAATTTGGCAATGCGCTCCTGGGCCTCTGACCATACAAGGTTGCAGAGCCCATTCTCCTGGGCCTGGATGTGGTGTAATCTATGCTGGCCAGGAAGGAACTGGAGCTCTTCTCAGTACCATCTCTGAGGACTTTATTGGACTTAGGAAGACTTAGGTGTAGTCTCTCTGAAGAAGTTACTGATGACCTCGCAAAGGGCGAATACCCATGCACTTCTTCCATGCTGTCTTCATTTTGTGTTTTTTCTGCAGGCTGAGGACATTGGGTTTTATAGTTATCAATTACATTAGCAAATTCATAAGCATCAAATATGGTTGCCTCGGGGGCTTACAAAATTAACTTGTATGTTCCTAAAGATGTGAGCATTGTATATAAAATTCTATTCAAATTTTTGAAGAATTAATATATGAAAATATAATTCTAAATATGTTAATAGCAATCATTTTTCTTTCTGAAGCTAAAAAATGATTAATAACATATATCTATATATTTGCAAATTTTTTTTAAAAAATATATCTTTATTGATTTCAGAGAGAGGAAGGGAGAGGGAGAGAGAAATAGAAACATCAACGATGACAGAGTCATTGATCGGCTGCCTCCTGCACACCCCCGACTGGGGATCGAGCCCACAACCCAGGCATGTGCCCTAAGAATCGAACCCTGATCGCCTGGATCCTAGGTCAACGCTCAACTGCTGAGCCACGCCCAGCCAGGCTATATTTGCAGTTTTGACTCGTATATTGAGATCTACTGATAGATCTCAGTTTTATCTGTAAGTTTCCAAATCAACTGTGAGCCCCAATCCCCTCTCAACCACAGCTGTTGGCACCCTCCCCCCGTTCCCCTCTTGGCACTCAGGTGATCTTCACAGCCAGCACCTGCTCTGTAACTTTAAGGCTTTGAAGAAAGAAAAACTTTTCCTCACAATGTATGGAGCCCTGATTTAAGTAACTGATATTTTAAATATCATTAAGAACTACTTATTCCATAAAAAGTTCATCTTTTCTCAAGTTCTCCTCACGAGTGGGGAAAGCTTTGAAAGGGAAGGTGTTTCTGACTGCTCCATTTTTTTTGGTTTAACCTTCAAAGAACCATTTCTACGGGATATCTATAAAGTCTAAAAACACATAATATTTTATTCTTTTACAAACTAGATGCCACCAAAGCCTTGTCTATGATTCCAGACTTTATGGACACCTGTGTGTCCTTTACGGAACTATGAGTTTGGGAGAGGGCTGAGGTGAAAATGGTCAGGATTTAGCCAGTCATATCTGTCCTATAGGCTCATGGGGTGAAAAACAAAAGGAGTAAGGGAAGAGCCAAGTGCTTCCTCTGTGCAAAGTACTGTTCTTATCAGTGAGTAGAATAAAAGAGGAATAATAAGAACTTCTATCACTGCTACTAATAAGTACAGAGTGTTTACTGTGTGCAAGGTACTGCTCTAATTGATTTACATGTACAACTCACTAAATCATCACATCAACTTCTGGGTGGTGGTACAATTATTACCTCTATTTTAAAGGTGAAGAAACTCAGGCACAGGGTCTCACAGATCTGAACCCAGGCTAGGCCTACATGCTTCACCATTATGTCATATTATCTACTTGAAAGATTCATTTGCCCAGCCAGTGTGGCTCAGTTGGTTGAGCATCGCGGGTTTGATTCCCAGTTGGGGCACGTGCCTGGGTTGCGGGCTCAGTCCCCAGTAGGCAGCAGATCAATGACTCTCATCATTGATGTTTCTATCTGCCTCTCTTCCTCTCCTTTCCTCTCTCTCTAAATATCAATAAAAATGTTTTTTTTAAATACCCATATTAACGCATATATGAACTATTTTTTAAAAATATGTCTTTATTGATTTCAGACAGAGGAAGGGAGAGGGGGAGAGAGAGAGAGAAACATCAATGATGAGTCATTGATCAGTTGCCTCCTGCACACCTTCTACTGTGGACTGAGCCTGCAACCCAGGCATGTGCCCTGACTGGGAATCAAACTTTGATCTCCTAGGCCCTAGGGTGACGCTCAACCACTGAGCCATGCTGGACGGGCATAAATGAACTATTTTATGGAAGCAAATGTATAGGGTTACAGTGGCTAAAGGAAAAATGAATAGAAAATATCTTACATTTACAGATTTAATTATATATTTTATTTTCAACAAAACCCATTCTTATCTCAAAATACAATTATTAACTTATATTCAAAATGCTGGATAATAGAAAAATATTTTAAATTTTCAGTTAAAAAGTCCAATCACTAAAAATGAAAATGTACATGTGAGTCAAATATTGATGAAGAGATTCCCAGATGGCAAATTATAGTGCAGTGTCTGGCAGATTTATTCTTAAGGAAGCATCTATTCCTGGTCCTTTTATCTATGCAATAGCCCTGGGGGCTCTTATGCATATTATAGTTTCCCTGATGACTCCCAAATCTATTTTTAGCCTGACAGAAATGCTTATATCAACTCTCTACTGACTACATTAGATGTTCCAAAGGCACCTCAAATCAAGCATGTCCAAACAAGCAAACTCACACCTTACATTATCCACTCCTCCAAAGAAAACACTGCACTTTGTCCTGTTATCATTATTACTTCACCATCTTCCCAGCTGCCCAAGCCAGAAACCTGGAACCTCCTTAATTTTGGCTTCTTGCTCATCATATCATCGAATCAGGTTGCCAAGTCCTGGGGAATTCTACTCTGTAAGTATCTCCTGAACATGTTCCCTGTGCTCCCTTCTGCTGTCTTAGGTCAGGTCTTAAATCGTTTCTTCCCTGGTTTATTGCAACTGTCCCGTAACCAGTCCATTTTCCCTCCTGCCAGTGTAGTCTTTGTAAAGTGTCAGTATGATGGCATAGTGTTCCAACTAAAACTGATCTATAGCTCCCCATACTTCTCAAAGAAAAAAATCTGGATTCATTATGATGGTGCAAATGCCCTTAGTTGTTCCCCTGCCTAAATATACAATGGAAAGAGCTGGAGTCAAAATATGGTATGGGATACCTAGTAAGCAGAGCAGTGAAACTGGCTTTTATGAACAGGCAATAATTTTTTATCACATTTGGGGGACAGAACACAAAGCTCAGGGACTGATTTCGACGGTCTAGGGGATCATGCCCATGATTCTGGGATCCTCTCAATGGCCACACCTTGACTTGCAAAGAAACATGCCCATCTTGAACACTAGCCTTTGAGAATCTGAAATCATATGCTGCCCCCACAGAGGCCTGCAGCCTAAATGTGCATTACCCAGATGGTCCACAAAAACCTTATGCCAAAACCAATGACTCGGTTTTTTCTAATACATAAACTGTAGGGAGATGAAAAGGATATATACATGAAGATGTCCATGTCACCTAAATTTTCAAATTTGGTAATTTGGTGTATGGGCTTATTCATAATACTCTCTTACTCTCTCTTGAATATGTGTCATTTCCCAGTTTTTATTCCTAATGTGTTTTATTTCTCCCTTCATTCTTGAGTATTTTCACCAGAGATCTGTCAGTTTTATTAATCTTTTTTTTTTTTTTAATATCTTTATTGATTTCAGAGAGAGGAAAGGAGAGGGAGAGAGAGAAACATCAATGGGAGAGTCATTGATCGGCTGCAGCCCGCAACCCGGGCATGTGCCCTGACCGGGAATCAAACCCCAATTGCCTGGATCGTAGGTCGATGCTCAACCACTAAGCCACACCCGGCCGGGCTTATTAATCTTTTTAAAGTGCACATTTTTTACTTCGTTAATCATCTCTATTATATTTTGTCTTCTACTTTGTTATGTCCACAAATAATTGTGACAGACTGTGTGGCCTGAAGAGCCTAAAATATTTACTATTTGGTTCTTTACAGGGAAAGTTTATTGAGACTCTGACCTACAGGAAAGATAGTACAAAAAAGTCACATTGTACCACTGATGAACTAGCTTAGAAATATCTACTTGTAAAAGGTAAAAATACCATCTTACCTTTGGCAGAGTGTTAGATAACGACTTGGAGTTAGTTTTAGAATTGGCCTGCACTGCAATTTTATTTAATTTCAACTTCTTTTCACATTGTGCTAATTCCTTTTTCAGTTTCTCTCTTCGTTGCTGGTCTGCATCTGACGGGGAAAACAAATCTTTTGAAATACAGAATAAAACCGAAAACTTAATTCTTTGGTCCTGGAAGAGTAATAAAGCGTACATTTTTTTTTCCTTGCTAAAAATGTTTACACTACTGATATGTAAGTAAAAATCTATACACTTTTCCATATAAAGAAAAGCTAAGATAATAATTATTGAACTTATAGTAACTTTAAATGGATTAATTATTTAAAGAGCACATACACAATGTGACAAACTGGCCAAACATAAGGGGTCAAGAAAGCAATTCCTGGCAGATATTCATAGAGTTATGAAGGTTAGACATGCTTAACCGTGTTGTTTGTGACCCTGTAATCACCAACTGCAGAGTCTGAATTAGTCCATTAGACTCTCCCCCAAATGAAATATTGTCAATACCATTATATGCTATGATAAAACTTAATTTTTAAGTTTTATATGACTTTAAGAAGGTGACATTAAATTTAAAACATTTTCAATCAAGATATCTGATTTCTATTTCTCTTAACTGCTACTGATTTGAAAGTACAAACAAAAAAAGTGGTTTCACACTTTAGTGTGCTGTAGGTCAGGTACTGAGTCGTTACTAAAGACACATCATTGCAGACACTGAAAATGGTGAAACAAAAGCTGGTCAACTTTCAGAGTTAAACAGAAGTAGAATGACTTGTATTTTCATGTAAAATTAATTAACATATACTTTTTTATAGGGATCTATCGCCAACTTAATGGACAAGAAAATTTGACGTTTCAAATCACCACAATTTGAATCAGAACTTAAAAAATTTTTACATGCTAAGAAAACAAAGGTAATTTATATGTATATTTAAAGTTTTTATTATTATTATTATTTTTTTAATCCTCACCCGAGGATATTTTTTCCATTGCTTTTCAGAGAGAACGGAAGGGAGAGAGAGAGAGAAAGTGAAACATCGATGTGAGAGAAACACATCGATTGGTTGGCTCCTGCATGCACCTCGACCAGGGCCAGAATCAAGTCTGCAACTGAGGTACGTGCCCTTGGCCAGAATCGAACCCAGGACCCTTCAGTCCACGGGCTGACGCTCTAACCACTAAGCCAAAGTTTCAATTATAATTAAGAAAAATTAGAAACATGCTAAAGTTAATGTATTTGCCCTGGTCAGGTGGTTCAGTTGGTTGAAGCATCATTCTGTGCACTGGAGGCTGCCAGTTCAATTCCCGATCAGGGCCCAGGCCTGGGTTTCGGGGCTCAATCCCTGGGGAGGGGGATGCAGGAGGCAGCCGATCAATATTTTGCTCTCACACTGATGTTTCTCTCTCTCTTCCTTCCTCTCTCTAAAAATCAGTTTAAAAATCTTAAAAAAAAAAAAAAAGATGTTCAAACCCAGGGATTTTTTTTTTTAAAATGTGTCTATAAAACCTGTTTCTAAGTTAATTATACTGACTATAATGAACATCAAAACTCTGTAACACAAGAAGTAATAATGAGCCCAGCCGGGCGTGGCTCAGCGGTTGAGCATCGGCCTAGGATCCAAGAGATCACAGTTCGATTCCCGGTCAGGGCACGAGCCCGGGTTGCGGGCTCGATCTCCAGTTGGGGACGTGCAGGAGGCAGCCAATTAATGACTCTCATCACTGATGTTTCTATTTATCTCTCCCTCTCTCTGAAATCAATAAAGATATATTAAAAAGAAGAAAAAAAAGTGATTATTAGTTATACTTTAGTTTGGTTAATTGCAATTTTCACATTTCTAATCATCACAATTTTCTTTATTTACATGGCAACAAAGAAAAACTCCTGCCTCAACTGAATGAGAGCAGAAAATGCTGTGGGGTAAATAAGTACTAGCTAAGTCTGAATTCTAAATACAAAAAAGAGGAGCAATTTTAAAAATACAATCTCTATACTGTCAACTCCTGAAGTTTTATCTCCATCCTGGAACTCTCTCCTGAACTCCAGACTCATACTCTGCCTGCTCAGTATTTCCACTTGGCTTTCTACTAGCTATTTATTTCAAACTCATAATGACCAAGATTGAACTCTTGGCTCACTTCCTCCCCTAAATCCCTTCCTATCGTATTCCTAACTTTAGTACATTACATTATAACTGTCATTTTGGTTGACAGGCTCTAAGTGTTGGTCGGGAGTCATCCTGAACTCTCTCTCTTTCTCTCTCATACCCTATCTACACCCAGTCCATCAGTAAAAACTGGTGACACACATTTTAAATATTTACAGAATCCAAATATTTCACACTCCCTCCACTGCAACCATTTTGGTCCAAGTCACCATTATTTCTCATCTGTATTATCGTCTTCTAACTACTCATTCTGCTACCACCATTGACTCTTACAGGCTATTTTCAACTCAGTAGCCAGAGAGATGCTTTTAAAAGTTAAAATGGCTCTGTTACTCCTCCAATGGCTTCTAATTTCATTCAGAGTGAAAGCCAAAGTGCTTGTGATGACCACAGCCCTACAGGGTCTGCATCTCTCTGTCTCATCTCAGCCACCTCATCTCCTATCACTCTTCGGCTGGCCTATTTTATAGTAGCTGTATAGCTCTCCTTGCTGCTCCCTGAATACTCCAGTCAGGATGCCATTTCAAGGCGTTGGCACTTGCTATTTCTTCTTTGTGGATCGCTCTCTCCCCAGATACCCACTTTCCCTCCCTTAACTGTTTCGGGCCTCTGCTGAGTTGTTACCTTACCAGTGCTTCCTTCTCCTCCACGGACGCACAGTCTCCCTCATCCTGTGCTTCGTGTTTGTTGCCATTGCATTTATCACCATCTGATATATTCTATACTGTACTTACTTATTTGTTTGCATTTGCTTATTGTTTGTCTCCTTCAACTAGAATTTAAGCTCTCTAAAAGCAGGTACTTTGTTTTGTTCACCTCTTTAGTTCCATCCCTTAGAACAGTGTCTAGCACATAGTAGGTGACCAATAAATATCTGCTGAATTAATTGATGAATAAACCAGTGAACTAAATATTACACAAAATGCCAATTTATTTTAAATTGGTGGATTTGGATTTTAAATCCAAGAGTTTGGTTGAGTAAGAGGATTAATACATTCAGGCTTTTTATTATACAACCTAAATAAAAAGAGATAATCTTATTTACTTATTGTTCAGAAAATTAATTTTAGTATGAAAATTTAGCAAAAATTTTCCATTTAGCGTTGATCCTAAAGATGATTGTCTGATCTAATGACAAGTGAGTAAAACCATTTAATTCAAATGATTCAAATTTCTAAAGCCTGTAAATGTTGACCCAATTTTTTGTGCTATTACTAATATGACACAGAAGAAAAAAATATAAAGCATAGAAATTAAAATCTGGAAGTGTCCTTAGAAATTATGTAATTACCTTTCATTTTACAAAAGAAGGGGCTGAGAGGTAAAATGACTTGCCCACATAACTCGTGTGCTGTGGTCAAACGGTCTTTAAAAACACATCCTCAAGTTCCTACTCTTGCATAAAATGACTTTATGCCTCCTAAAAATTATTTGAATCGCAAAATTCCTTCAAAGATATGAAAGCCTACCCTAGGGCTTGTTGCAAACAAAGGGAACTGAGGGGGAAAACACAGAGCGCCAAGCACAGGGCTGACAGACACTGTGCTCACTGAATGGCAGTTGGTAGCGACTGGCTCAGCCTGAGTCCTATCTCTTCCACTAAGAAGACAGCCAAGAAGAGATGGGTCCAACCAATCCCGCTGCCTGTGATCTTTCCCAGACTGCACCCAGGGGTATTTCCCTGTCTAGGGTGGAATGCCACTCACCATGCAGCATGTGCTACCTTGGGTTGATGATTATTTTTTATTGTGGAGAGCTTTTCTCAAACTATAAATAACAATTACATTCAAATAGTAACTTAAGAAAACACTCAACTTAAAATTTATAATACTATGATTTTTATAAGATAAGCACAGGCTGTGCTATTCATGTTCTTTTGCTACTTTTAAGTTTCTTGACTTGAACTCAAACAAAGGCCTCAAATGGTATCTTTCAGAATATTTTTTAAAAGGAATTTCAAATTTTGTGGTCTGATTATTTTCTTAGTACAGATTTCTAAAAATCAGAATATTTAGTCATCGGGTAGATATCACATGATTCTATAATAATCATATATATATATGACTTTTCAGATACATTTAACTACGATATTTATTATTAGGTAGGCTATTAGGATATAAATAGACAATATTTACCTGGAGAAAAGAGCCAGTTATGGTATTTTTAATGAGAATCACAGAATTCTAGAACTTAAACCTTGGCAAGCCTTTTAGTATCACCCAAATTTTCATATGTAGGAAATATGAAATTCAGAGAAGTTAAATAATTTATCCAAAGTCGCACGGCAATTTGGTGGCACAGTCTGGGCTCATTTCTAAGTTCCTAATCTTAGAAATACAATACAAACTTCTTTTATTTGTGGATAATATTTAAAAGTTAGAAAATGCTTCCTCAAAGGGCAATATGTCAACACCCATTACGACAGCTGCTATTAAAAACCCCAGAGAAAGAACAAGTGTTGGGGCCGATGTGGAGGGTTGGAACCCTTGCACATTTTCTAGTGCGAATGTAAAATGATAGAGCTGCTACAGACAACAGTATAGTGGTTTCTCAAATAGTTAAAAATAGAATTACAATATGACCCCACAATTCCACTCCTGGGTATACACCCAAAAGAACTGAAAGTAGGGTCCCAAGGAGATATTTGTACATCCGCATCCATAAGAGATTGTTTATAATAGCCAAAAGGTGGAAACAACCCACGTATCCATTTATGAATGTGTGAAGAAAATATGGTATTTACATACAATGGAATATTATTCAACCCTAAAAACGAAGGAAATTCTGACATATTTTACAACATGGATGAACCTTGAGGATATTATGCCAAGTGAAATAAGCTAGTCAAAAAAGGAAAAACACTGGATGATTCCACTTACACGAGATACCTAGAGTAGGCAAATTCATAAGACAGAAAACAGAGTGATGGCTGCTGGGAGCTGGGGGTGGGGAGATAGGGCAGTGACTGTTTAATACGCATGGAGCTTCAGTTTTGATCAGGAGTACCGAAAATGGACAGTGATGATGGTTGTACCACAATATGAATGTACTTAATGCCACTGAACTGTAGACTTAAAAATGGTGAAGATGGTAAGTTTATGTTATATGTAGTTTACCATAATTTTTTTTAAAGGCAATATGTCAAAAATTACTTACATTTGATGCTAGCACCCATGCTGAGTGGAACTGAGCAGTCTATCACAGCTGAAAGAAGAAAATGAGTCATTTAATAATATTCTCAATATTTATAAATGACAAGAAATGTCCTATGTGGAAATCACAAAAAGTTCCAGAACTTGCAGTTTCTTATTTTGACTTTTATGGTACTTCTAGAGATGAAAAATATAATATCCTTGATAAAAAAAAATATACTGGATGGAATTAACAGCTCACTAGATACTACAAAAAAAAGATGAGTGAACTTAAAAACATTGCAATATAAACTATTCAAAACAAAACAAAGTGAAGAAAGGCTGGAAAATAAACGAATAAAGAGTATCACGACCTAACCTACCTGTATCACGCACTTAACATACTTGTGACTGGAATCCCAAAACAACCTTGGAAAAAACAAAGAGCCAAATTGCAGGACCTACACTATCTGATTTCAAGACTTACTGTAATGCTACAGTGATTAATGCAGTGTGGTATTGTAATAAAGATACACACACAGAACAACAGAACTGAAGAGTAAGTTCAGAAATAGACCCACACATATGGTCAACTGTCTTTCAAAAGAGCTAAGGTAATTCAATAGGGAAAGATAATCTCTTTAACGAACGGTCGTGGTTATATCTGGATACTCATAGGTAAACATTGATCCTATATCATACCTATGAAAACTCAAAATGGATCACAGACTTAAATGTAGGAGCTAAAACTTATAACCTCTAGAAGAAAACACGAAAGAAAATCTTAGTGACCTAAGGTTAGGCAAAGATTTCTTAAACGGTTTATAAAAAGCATAAACTATTTAAAAATTGAAAAGCTGACTTTGACTTCAAATGTCACAAAATATTTTTCTTTAGATTTTCAATCATTTAAAATATAAATGTCATAAAATATGAACTAAAACTTAAAAACTTTAGCCCTTCAAATGAGAAAATAAAAACAAAAAATACATTAGTGAAAAACTGGTGAAATTCAAATGAGGTCTGTAATTAATAGTATTATATCAATATTAATGTCCTGGTTTTAATCACTGTAATATGATTATATAAAATTTTAACATTGGGGAAAGCTGGGTGAAGAGTTTCTGTGACTCTCTGTACTATTTTTGCAATTTTTCTGTAAGTCTAAAATTATTTCAAATAAAAATTTTAAAAAGAAAATGAAAATTAGACAGGTTACATACTAGGAGAAAATATATGCAAAATATTTCTCTGACATATATATATATATCTTAATATATAAAGAACTCTCCCAACTTAATACTAAGGAGACAAACAACCCATTTTAAAAAATAGGCAAAAGATTTGAACAGGTATTTTACCAAAGAAGATATACAGAGGCAAATAAGCACAAGAAAAGTTGTTCAACATCATTAGTCATTGGGGAAATACAAACTAAAACCCTATCAAATATCCACTAGAAAGCCAATAAGGGGCCACCAATTGGAAGTTTGCAAATGCAAAATGGTATAGTCACTCTGGAAAACAATTCAGCAATTTTTTTATAAAATTAAAATACACTTACTGTATTACCCCACAGTTTGACTCCTAGTAAATAAATTTATCCAGTGAAATAGAAGCATATGTTCAAAGAGTATACATGAATGTTTATAGCAGTTTTATTTCTAATAGCCAAAAGTGAGTCAAAATAATCCAAATGTCCACCAGCTGGTAAATCAATAAACCGTGGTATATTTCATTATATGGAACACTACCTTAGCAATTAAAAGGAATACTGTTACACACAAGAACGTGGATTAGTCTCACAACTGTTAGCTAACTGAAAGAAGCCAGACCCAAAACGATACGTATTGTATGATTCCATTTATATAAAATTCTGGAAAAGGCAAAACTATAGTTAGAAAGTAGATTAGGAGTTGTCAGGGATGGCGGCGAAGAGATTGCTCGCAAAAGGGTAGGGGAAACTTTTTGGGGTGATGGGATGTTCTATATCAGGGATCAGCAAACTTTCTGTAAAGGGTCAGATAGTGAATGCTTCAGGCTTTGTGGGGTGATATGGTCTGGCCACAACTAGTCAGCTCTGCCTGTCAGTGAATGCAAAAGCCACTATAGACAAAACATGAAAGTATGTGTTTATTTATGGACAATGAGATTTGAATTTCATATAATTTTCATGTCATAAAATAGTCTTTTGATTTTTTCCAACCATTTAAAAATGTAAGTACCATTCTTAGTTCACAAGCTGTACAAAAACAGGTGACAGGAGGATTTGTCCTGTGAGCTGTAGTCAGCCAATCTGTTTTACAGCATGATTATGGTGGCAGTCATACAAATGTATATATATTTCAAAATATTTAACTGCACACTTAACATTAGTGTATTTTCTGTATGTACATTGTATCTCAGTAAAGCTGACCAAAAATGAAAAAGAGATTGGTTAGCATCTTCTTTGTGCAACTTCTTTAGTATATTTGAAAACAAAAAAAGTAATTATAAACTTTTATTATAGTAAAATCAATATCTAACCTCAAAATATTAGGGATAACACAGATAAAAGGAAATAACATAGGCACTATACAGATTTCAAATTCAGTCAACAAAAACAACATTCTGAATTTGCTATTCATATAAAGTTAGTAGCTGATCTCTCTATACCAAACACAAATCCTGATATATATAATGTATTCATTTTTGCTATGGATTTACTCTAATTAGAAGTGAAGTCAGGGGTTGAAATTGAGTACAGAAAGTTCACATTTGCACATTTTTACCTTTGGCTGAAAGGATTTTATTATAGTGAACAGCCATGTGATTCTTGACCATGTGGAGAGTACTTAGTCTGAGAGAGGAGGAGTCAGTGCAAAAAGCTAAAAATTAAAACATATTTAATCATTATATATTTAAAATTAATAGAAAATCATCACAAGATAAATTACTGATTATTAAGCTCATTTTAATTAAATACTCTGATATTCAACCACGAAGATACTCACATAACTTTGTGATGGTGAATATGTCCCAGCCTTAATCTTGACTGATAACTGATGAGCTATCAAACCTTTCTAAGAATAAGTTTCACAAGCCTGAGAGTTTTGAGAAGAGATTCTAGAATATAATCTATAATTACATTTATAAAACTATTTTTATTGACAGCTCTCAATCTTGTAACTAAAAATGTTTAGCCACTTGCCTGATCATAGAACGACGTTACCATTGTTAGTACCTGAATAAATGGAGTCGGAGAAATCAAACAAATCCCAAACTCCAAAACTCTATGCACATATTCTATCCTAAGAGGCAAACGTCTAACTTTAACGAGATCTACAAATCAGCTTATGTATTCTTTTTGAAGTATCAGAACATCTTAAGACAAGTACACCACATAGAAATTTTGTGATATTAAACTTCTTGATGTCATCTAAATTGTTTAAAAGAAATCTTAGAAATAATTAAACACTTATATACAAAAGTATCAAATGTAAATGTAGGCATAACTTTAACATTAGAAAGTTTTTGAGAAGTAATACATGCATGTGGCTAAAAAAACATAATCAACAGCTAAAATGGTAACAAAGATTGAAAAGTAATTGACTTTCCTGATCCCCGCCTCCCCTCCTAGAAGAATACTCTTACTTTTTTGTTATGCGTCCTTCTGGGGAAATTCTACACATAATATAAGAATATACAAGTCCTGGCCAGTGTGGCTCGGTGGTTAAGCGTCATCCCATGCACCGGGAGGTCACCGGTTCGATTCCCAGTCAAGGCACATGCCTAGGTTTCGGGCTTGATCCCCACTAGGGGGCGTGCAGGAGGCAGCTGATTGATGTTTCTCTTTCACACTCTCCCTTCTCCCTTCCTTTCTCTCTCAAAATCAGTAAAAACATATTAAAAAAAGAATATACAATAATGATACTACTATTACTACTACTATAAACATTTATTGAATAGGTACCATGAATGCATTATTCTAAGTTCTTCACATTTAAAACCTCATTTAGTTATTATCACCATTTAATAGACATGGCGACTGAGGCACAGAGGTCTTCAAGATCACACAACTTGATAAAGGATGCAGTTTAGATGTTGACTAAGGCAGCCTCATACTTACAACCACTATATATAACCACACATATATTCTTTAAAAAAGGTTAGCAAACTATATATTGTTCACCATCCTGGTCTTTTACGTAAGTAAGTATATTTTAAATCTAGTTTTAAATTTTTAGTTAAAAATTGTTTTTCAAAGTTAGATTCTGGCTCCATGTGTATATAATATATACTGTTACAAAGAAATAAGTGAGGTAACAGAAAATGTGACCTTCCCTTCACATTTGGAGGAACGAGTATTGACGATTTTTTATGTAAATAAAGAGAAAAAAAAGATTTAATAAATTATTTTGCCTAATAACCCAGACTTAAAACTTTTAAACTATAATTATAAAAATGTATTTTAAGTTTACATTAAAAATGGAAAGGCTTTAAAATATTGTCCTTTCATGGGACCTAGAAATCCAGTTGAAGAAAGAAGCCTATGTTGGCTCCTGAAACAAAATGCATTTTCTCTGCACAGCTTTTCCTTTTCAGTGCTTGTGTCTTTAACAACCTGCAAATCACCATTTTAACAAGAAAGGCATAACTTAGACCAGGGTAGTCTACCAGCAAGGAGTAGAGTTGGGCTGGAGCTGCAGCAGGGAGAAAGAGGCAGCCAAGTCCACATTCAGGGCACAATAATAGTTAGAAATGATGGACTCCTAAATTAATCTCAAGGATTCCTATAATATATAATTAATAATATGAAGTTCAAATATTGATTTAATAAAAAAATATTTCATCATGTCATAATTTACAAATAAAGGAAACAATCAATCTTTACCAAACCTTTCACCATTTTAAGTACCTCACTTACCATTACTTTTGGTGCTCAAGTGTCCTTTAAATAGGCACAGTGGACCAGATCTGGGAAGGACAGGGGTTCCTCCGACTTTTAACCAAAAAAACATGCATTAGGATAAATAAAACACAACTTTCACAAAGACAACGATATTGAACATTTAAGAAATAATAAATTTATCTTTAATACTAGAGTTTAAAATTTTATTCAATCATATTACTAACCAGAAATGATATTCAGTCAGACAAAAATTCTTCAGCCATTGATAACGTTTTTTCTTTTAAGAAAATAAGTTATTTTCAAAACAGCTGTACCTTGAGACTTTAGTTTCACTGGGTAAAATGATAAATGTTATTTGATATATATTGACTTCATTCTGTACATTACTGGCCTACTGGATTTTTAAATGATTTTGAGATATAACAGAACTCAGATTTTGAGTTAATACATATATATCATCTATTTCAGTTAATCATAGGCTAGTCTGTCCTACAATTAATTTTAAGGAAATAATCCTCCTACAAAGTAGCTGAGTAAATTATAAATTATATCATATGTTACTATGTGTAAAATAAATACATATATATAAAAGAATCAGAATGTAATGTTTAAAAGATGTCTAACTCACCCTCTTCCTCTTGCTTGGATCCTACCTAAACAGTCCCCCTTCCAAATCTATCCTTCCCTGAGCATTCTCCCTCAGCTCTTGGGTACCATAGAGAGATATCCTATGTCTTATATTACTCTTTAATGATAGCTTAACAATTTTTTTTTTAATTTTTAAAGTTGACTTAAGAAAGGGAGAGGGGAGAGAGAGAAACAACTATGTGAGAAACACTGATTGGTTGCCTCTCATACACTCCCTGACCAAGGATCAAACCCACAGCCTGGTACGTGCTCTGACTGGGAATCGCACCGGCAACCCTTCAGTACATGGGACAACACTCAACCAGCTGAGCCACACTGGCCAGGGCTAGTTTAACAATTCTTTAAACTTCCCCTGTTTAAATCATTTTATGGCTCCTATCTCCTGATTGTACCCAAATTGATACAACGGGGCATGAAAAAGTAGCCTCAAACCAAATGCCAGGAAAAAAACATCATCCTCTAAATTAGGACTAAAATCCTGTCTATGAGATCAAAGGTCTTGCTAGGGTAGTGAAATTCATCAGGAAGTGCGAGCAGCCCAGTTCCCTACACGATGTGACGTCACTAAGTCAGAAGGGACTCTAGTGAGGAAAGGTGAAGGTGTTTCTTGCGACAGAATTTCCCAGGAATGCCAGAAGTTTGGTATTGGTAATCTGATGCCATTGATAAGTGTCTCTATTGGACCAACAGATTAAAAAAAACCTTTATCAAGCCGCTTTCTGTTATCTGTACTAATTGGTTGCCTTCTCTCCATTTCTTCCTAAATCACTGATAACAGAGTGAACTGCAGTTTGTTTTTCTCAGTCTTTTCTCCCCCTGGAGAAGCTGGAAGGCAGACTTGATAGATGATCTAGTCCACCATTTTACAAATAACTAAGGCCCAGGGAGTCAAAGAGATTTGCTGAACATTACCTAGTAAATAGCAAACAAGGATTACAAACAAGATATATTGTTTTTTAGGCGGTGCTCTTTCTACTATACCACCATATGGAAAGTTTGCCTTACAAAAGAATGTCTAAAAAATATGATATCAAAAAGAGAATGACAAAAGAGGACAATAATGATTTTTTACTTTAGGTGTCTTAATATTCTGTGCTCTGAAATCACCAAAGGTAATCTCTTAATGAAATCTAAGAAATTTAGAATCTTCAATTAAAATTAAGTATTTTGGCTCTGGTTCAAATTACTTATGGTTTCCTATCAATAATACTAATTAGGATCTAAGAGAACTGACTCCCCCAGATATTTGTTGAATATTATATTTGTTTCAAAAATTCAAAATCAGTAACAACGACGATATATATTATATAATATCCTAAAAATGAAGCTAATTAAATTGGGTAAGTTATAAAAGTATTAACCTTTTTACATTTTCACAGGAACCCTTTTTTTTTTTTCAGTCCTCACCCAAGGATTTTTTTTCCCATTGCTTTTCAGAGTGGAAGGGAGAGGGATGGAAAGAGGGGGAGGGAGGGAGAGAGGGAGAGAGGGAGGGAGTCAGGGAGGGAGGCAGGGAGGGAGGCAGGGAGGGAGAGGAACATCAGTGTGAGAGAGACACATTGATTGGTTGCCTCCCGCAAGTGCCCCAACCGGGGCTGGGGATTGAGCCTGCAACTGTGGTACTTGCCCTTGGCCGGAATGGAACTTGGGGCCCTTCAGCGTGCTGGCCGACACTCTTACCACTGAGCCAAACCAGCCAGGGCAACAGGAACCCAATTTTAAAAATAATTCAATAAATACTGAGAACTTACTAAGTATATTATACTCTACATTTTACATATATCCTTTCCCATGTCCCCACCTCTAGCATGAGGGGGTAAGTAAAAACAATGGCTCTATGGTTTCACATTCCCCACCTGGATTCAAAGCCTGGTCTGATACTTACTGTGACCTTGGCAAGTTATTTATGATCTCTTAGTTTATTAGTCTCCAGTGTTTATTCACTGTGAAATGAGGATAATACCTGTCAAAAACAGTATGTTTTTGTGGATCAAATAATGAGATAACTTGGAAATAGGGCTTAATATTAGTTTATGTTACAAAATTTCTGAAAACCATAAAAAGCATGTTGGTTTGTGATTTCTGGACGTTAGGCTGGTGAAGTGTCAGCATATACAGTTTGCTAATCAATAGATAGTTATCTCCTACATTCTGAACAGCACTTATTTTTACTGATTACTTAATAAAGGCACAATCATATTCAAAGCAAGACTTATTACACGAACCACCTGGCAGCCTGGTTTAAAGTTACTTTTAAAAATAGAGAAGAACACTGAATCAGGAGGGGAGGGTCTGGAGATTGCCTTATTGGGTGCGAAGAAAGAAAGCTACTTTGTTGACAGTGGAGATGCAAACGATTTCAGCTGGGCTCAGGGTTTGCAGGGATTTTGTTATATGGCCCCAGCTGTTCCACGATGATGTTCACTTGACCCACGGAGTATTCAGTCAAGGACAGATGCACACGGTGACCGTGGGTTAGTTCTTTGCTACTGCAGCCAGCAACACTTGCAACACTTGAAAACTTACCAGAAAAGCAAAATATCAGCCCCGCCACCTGACCTGCTGAATCATAACCTGCACTTTAACATGATTCCTAGTGACTCCTACCCACTTTAAAGTCAGAGACTCCCCCGGTTACTCAGCGGTTCTGAGGGGAGGGTGCCAGTCACGGAAGGGAAGAGTTCGTCTTTACCGAGCACTCACAATGCGCCAGGGGCTTCAGACGTATTACCTGCGTTTAATTCTCAAGAACGCTACGACACGGGTGTTCTACCCCGTGTACACGACACGAGGAAACCGAGGCCGCCTCCGTGGAGTGCAGCGGGGGCCCGGGGAGGTCTGGCTTCGGAGCCCCGGGGCCACGGAGGTAACAAGGGCGGCACGGCCGGGGGTTCAGGCGACCGGGCCTCCCGCAGTCAGGGCCACAAATTCTAAGAGGCGCCCCTGTGAACCCCAAGAGCAGAGCCTACTCCAGTGCCTGGGGCGACACTCGGGTCCACAAAGGAGACTAAGCGGGGGACCGAGAGGGCCCAGGGCGCGGTCACGACTCCGCAGCCCCGACCAGGACCCGGACCCCCGACCCGAGGCTCGGAGCGCGCGGGCCGGCGCGAGGCGCGAGACGGCGCCCTTTACCTCTTCGGCTGCCATTCATGCTTAGGTCCTCTCGCAGCCGCCGCGGAGGGACGCTGGGGACCCCTGGGTCCTTCCCCCCGCTGGGCCAGCCCAGGCAGCGGAGGACTGCCACGAGGAACCGGCGGCGGGCGGCCGCGGCGGCGGCTGCAGACCGTCGTCAGGCCGGTTGCTAAGGGCCTGCGCCGGGCGCCGGGATTGTGACGTCACGGCGCAGGACGCGCGCCCCCGCAGCCCCGCCCCCGGGGGCCGGAGAGCAGCGCAGCGCGGGCGAGCCGAGAGCCGGCGCCGGGCAGGGGCCCCGGGCGGCAGCCTGAGGATTCGGGAGCCCGCCCGCCGCCCGCCACCCGCAGGGCGGCCTCCTGGCGGGAGCCACGCCACCAGCGCCCGCGGGCCTCGTCCCTGCGGGCAGAGCGGGCGGAGAAGCGGTCTCAGCCGGCATCCCCGTCCCCTGGGTCCGGGAAGAAGGTCAAACGCGATTGCTGGCTGAGGGTAGGGCACCACTGAACCGGGACCGAGTAACTAAACCTCAGAGCAGCCCGTGAGCGTTCCGATTAGTGAAAGCCCTGGGGATGAACAACATCTGCGTGTTTACAGCTTAATTCTTAACCGCAGCAATGCGTTAGGTTTCCTTTCTGCTCGCCGGGCTTCCCGCCGCCCGCGCCTTTTTTGTCTGGAGGCTCCGACCTGTTTTGCGATGGAGAAGAGTTGCTCCGTCGACGAGGAGCTGACCTACCCGCGGCTTTTTACAATCGGTTTAACTTTGAAGCGGTTACCCCTGGATCCTTGGAAATAAGACCAGGACAGGGCAGGGGGCGCTCTGTCACACAGCCTCCCGACCGCAACTCTGCCGGCTGCGGGGCTGGACGCGGAGTGTTTTGCCCGGGGGTGGGCGTGGGCGTGGGGGCCCCTGTCCTGCGCGCTGTGCAATGTTCTACGCACTCGATGCCAGTAGCTACCCACCCACTGCACCCTGGTTGTGACAAAAACGTCTCCAGACTGTGCCAAATGTCCGGGGGAGGGGGGCAAGAATTGCACACGCACACACCTTGCACACACACACACACACACACACACACACACACACACACACCACACCACACACCCCCCCCCCTTGAGAACTGCTGCCGTAATGGAAAAACTACTGGCTTTGGAGCAAGATATGTAGAGGTTAATTGTGAATTTTCTGCTACTTGCCAACTACATCTTGAATTAGTTTCTAAACCATTCTGAACCCCAGGTGACTCTTTTCTAAAATGTAAAAGATGCTACGACTTTGTAGTTGCAAGGACCACTGTGTACAGTGCCTGGCAAATAAAGCTATTCAACAAATAATAGTTTCCTCTCTTCTAAGACTGCTGTCTCAGAAGAACTGGTGTGTCAGGGGATTCAGGCATAAGCTAGTTACTCGGGACACTATGACAAGGGAAAGGAATAAGCCAGAAAACCCATTATAGTAACACCCCAACTTCTGGTTCACTAAGACTCTAGGGACAGGAGAAAATTAGATTCAAAACCAAGGAATGCGTGTGTGGCTCCAACAACAAAGGTCATTTAAAAGGATGCAGCGGCAGAAAGGTATTACTTAAAAACTCTCCTGCAGCGCTGCCTGGCTGAGTAGCTCAGTTGGTTAGAGAGTCATCCCAATAAGCCAAGGTTGTAGGTTCCATCCTGATCAGGGCACTTACAAGAATCAACCAATGAATGCATGAAAGGTGAAACAACAAATCTCTCTCTCTCTCTCTCTCTTTTGATAATAATTTTTTAAAAAGCCCTCTCACCTACCTACTCACTAATGCTTGCTATCCCTGCTTAAGAACATAAAGCCTTTTATTCCATTACTAGCATCTGGAAAGTACCTTGCATATAATAGGCCTCCAGTAAGCATTTGTTAAATTGAATTAGAGCTAAATCTTAAAGGTTAAACACCCCGGGGAGAAGCAACACAGTGACTTGATTCACACAAAGGTGATGCCAGCTCTTCTTATGAAAAGTAGATCTGGGAATGAAAAGTAGATTTTTCTTTGAAATAGGAAATGATTGGGAGAGGACAGCAAATGGGAAAGGATTCTGAAGACAATATTGCTTGTATCCAACTTCAACTGAAGTCATCTTCATTTCATTATTTGTATTTTGTTCCAGTTCTTTCAAGAAGTGTACAATGGTTTTTCTCTCTCCAGTTTTAGCAGTGGACATATTCTCATATGTGCAATTTAATTTGCCCTTGGCCTTCACTCTGTGTGTATAAATGAGAAAGTCCTTTCTGGTTGCTGTTCCTAAGAGGTGATCCATGGGCAGGTACATATAGCTAGTATGTGCTTATTGTGGAATTAGCTCAGGGACACCCTTCCATTGGGGGGATCACCACCAGTGATTCCTGAGTAAGCATTCCTGAAGACCTTTTGTTGAATATTTAAGCATGAATTTCTCATCGTTTTGAAATTATTCCAATGATATATTTTTGTCATTGATATCTAGAAACTTGGATATCTGTATTTTAGAAGGAAAACCTTTTATTCCCCTAATGAATTGGAATGTGTACTTTTATTATTGGGTTTATCATTTTGTCTTGGTGACAGGAAGCTCAAAAGTAAGATTTGTGTTCAGTTGCAATAACTATTCTTGGCCGATTTTTCTACTTACCTCTTTAATTCCTTATATTAGGCAAGTGACTTTTGTTCTTTTATTTTAATGGCTCAGTGGCACCTATACTTTACTAGATGAGCTGTAAGCCCTTAGGAAATGGAGATATAAAATAAACTATATATTATACATGCCATAATATATAGCCTAATACGTATTTTATTATATTTTAATACATATTATTTTTAAATGTATTATTATATATATTTAATCTACATTATTATAGATGACCCTTAATTTCATAATCCAGAGAAATCCTGAAATTTATATTTGCTTGGACATGCTTAGCACCATCAATGAAAATCATCTAATAAATGCAGTAAAAACAATGAGGGATAAAGGCCAAGATAATCTTTTCCCATTCATTTGGTTATTAGGAGCATGCTTTAATCTTTAAAGTCCCTGAAGGACAAAAACAAAGAACATTCAGGAAATATGTTTTAAGGACTACATACCAGGCAGATTAAAAGGAATAATGAAATAGTGTGTGTGCACTTTGTATTGACTTCAGTGTCAAAACAAAATCCCTCAGGTGTTGGTGACTGAAGAATACTTGAGAACTCAAGCTCTGGACTTCCTTATTCCCCAGTCAAAAGGCTATAGCTATGGGTTCATCTAATAACTACATGAGGACATGGAACTTTAGAGCTTGAAGGTATTGGTATGTTATGAAGTAATGAATTGATTTGCTGTTTGTCACTAGAGGGGCCTTTGGGAAGATTTTAAGCTGTATCCCTCCGAGGGAGGCTGCCCTGCCAAGGCAATATAAACCTACAAATCTTACTCAAGGGACGTAAGGAGTGAGAAACACTTTGAAAAGTGACCCCAAGGTAGAGCTGCTCCAATTACAGCTGGTGACATGTGCACTGAGTTCTTTGGTGAGCACAAGAAGAAATTACTGTGTTATCTAAAGGCCCTTCATGGATTAAAATATTGTCAACTTGATTTGTCTTAGTTTTGTTGTTAAAGCAGGAGAGAACAAGAATGGCTATAATTCTCCATAAGGCAATACGTGCCTAACGGCTACACAAGAAGTACAGGTAGGCAAAAAACAGTGATAAGTGCATAAACTGACCCCAAACAACTATTATGAGTTCTCTTAAGGGATAGAATCCTAATCGCTGGACACAAATACAATCTTAGAACACGATCGTAGGAACTAATCCATAGAAAATGATCATTCTCAGAACTCTAACATCACACAGAGTTTGCACTGCACTCTTTAATATGTTCCATTTCACATTTTATTTTCATTTTTCCTACAGTTGAAAAGAGCTCAAGATTCTGATGCTATAGGTAGCTTAACTGGCTTCTTGCTGCAAACAAAAGACTTGCTCATGTTGTGACCCTTTAGTGAAGGCTGCTGGGATTGCAGATATTAGGCCCGCTAAGAACTGTCTGGTCTCCATTGCTCCAGTTTCTCCCCAGCTGTGTTCTTTAAATCTTTTTGTCCAATTAAGAGAACAAGTCTCTGCGAACAGAATTTAATCATTCAGCGGTTACTAGGTAACCTGTCCCTGTAGCTTAAGAAAAGCATTTTCTTGTTCTTTCACTGCCAATCAGCTGCCACAATGCATCAGGGATTAAGCTCTGGCTAAAGGTTTGATAATCTCCACCCTATGTGTTCTCTGTTTACAAGTGGCTTCCCCATTAAAATTAAAGCAAAACTAAGCATAACCAAGCTGTCAGTCTCTTCTGGTAACATACATATTTTTTCACTTAAAAAGTAGAGTTTGGAGTTTTAACAATTAATGGATTTCTGGGGAGTTGTAATAAAGCTCTTGTGAGTGCATCCATGATTCACAAACTGCCACATTCAAATTGATTTTTTAAAACCTGACACGTTTTAAGCCCCCAGTGAAAACCATCCTTTACTGGTGTCCTATGTGGTGTTTCTATGGGATTCAATTTCTTCTCCAGTCACACGTTAGTTCTTTGCCCTTTAGTGTGTCTGCCTGCAATAGACTCCAGCACTTTAAATTATTAGGCCAAATGACACAAAATTGCTATTTTATAAATCAAAGTGATCAATACAATATCATTTAGTTTGACCTAAATTGTTCGGAGAGCAACATTGGAAGCTTAGCTTTAAATTTAGGCTGCATCAACTATTTCTTTTTTAAAAAACATTGATTTGAGAGAGAAGGATGGAGGGAGGAAGAGAGAGAGACAGAGAGAGAGATGTCTGTAAGATATTTGAGTCTCCAAATACAGCTCTGGTTGAAGTATTTGAACTGGATCTCCCAGTTATATGAGCCAATAAATTCTTTGCTTTTACTTGCAACGTAGAAGTCCTGATACATTAGTAGCATTTCATACTCTAAAATTCTAAGACTCCTCTTTTGACACTTAGCCTTGCAATATAAATTCCCAGGTAGCTGTAAAATCTGCTAGTCTGATGTTGCAGGCAGGTATGTACTGGCAGTATCTTTTTTATTTATTTTTAATTTATCTTTATTGTTGAAAGTATTATAGGTGTCCCATTCTCCCCCCCCCAATTGACCCCCTCCACCTTGCTCCCACCCCCTCCCCAGGCCTACACCCATCATTGACTGTGTCCATGGGCTATGCATATATGCATATAACTTCTTTGGTTAGTCTGTTCCCACCCTCCACCCCCTTTCCTCTTCCCTCTGAAATATGATTGTCTGTTGCATGCGTCAATGTCTCTGGCTCTATTTAGCTCGTCAGATTCTTTTGTTCATTAGCTTCTTCTTAAAGAAGACCCTTCAACTTTTCCTGTAGTGCTGGTCTGGTGGTGATGAACTCTAACTTTTCCTTGTCTGAGAAGCTCTTTATCTGACCTTCAGTTCTAAATGATAGCTTTGCTGGGTAGAGCAATCTTGGTTGTAGTTCCTTGTTTTTCATCACTTTGAATATTTCTTGCCACTCCCCTCTGGCCTGCAAGGTTTCTGTTGAGAAATCAGCTGACAGTCGTATGGGTGCTCCCTTGTAGGTAACTAAGTGCTTTTCTCTTGCTGCTTTTAAGATTCTGTCTTTGTCTTTAACCTTTGGCATTTTAATGATGATGTGTCTTGCTGTGGGCGTCTTTGGGTTCCTCTTGTTTGGGACCTTCTGTGCTTCTTGGACTTGAAAGTCTATTTCTTTCCCCAGGTAGGGGAAGTTTTCTGTAATTATTTTTTCAAATAAGTCTTCAATTTCTTGTTCTCTTTCCTCTCCTCACACCCCAATAATACGAACGTTGGGCCTCTTGAAGTTGTCCCAGAGGCTCCTTATACTATCTTCATACTTCTGGATTCTTTTTTCTTTTTGCTCTTCTGGTTGGGTGTTTCTTGTTTACTCATGTTCCAAATTGCTGATTTGATTCTCAGAGTCCTCTACTGTTGACTCCCTGTAAATTATTCTTCATTTCAGTTCCTGTAGCCTTCATTTCAAATTGGTACTATATTATGTTATCGATTTTCTCAGTTATTTCCCTAATAGTATGCTTAAACATCCTTATAAACAAAATTCTGAACTCTGTATGTTAGTTTGCTTGGGTCTATGTCATTTAGTTCCTCTTCTAGAGATTTCTTCTGTTCTTTCCTTTGTGACATGTTTCTTTCCCTCCACGTTTTGGCTGCTTCCAGGTGTTTGTTTCTGTGTATTAGGTAGAGCTGCTATGTCTCCTGGAATCTGTAGAGTGGCTTTGTGTAGTAGGTGTCTTGTAGGACCCAGTGGCTCAGTCTCCCCAGCCACCTGGGCTGGGCCTTCTAGGTGCTCCCCTGTGTGGGCTGTGTGCACTGTCCTGTTGTAGTTGAGCCTTGGTTGCTGTTGGCATCCCTGGGAGGAATTTACCCCCAGGCCAATCAGCTGTGAGGACCAGCTGCAACTACAGCCAAAGAGATGCTGTGCTGGAGACACCCCTATGGAGCAGGATTTACTTCAGTGGAGCTTTGGTGCTCACCAAGTGCGCCCCTTGAGTGTGTCACTCGTGGTATGGTAGGGTTGTAATCCAGTGTGGTTGAGTCTGACCACCAGGCATACTGTCTCTGGGGCCTCCGGGGAGGTGCAAAGTCAGCCTGTGCCAATGCCTTGCCCAGGGCCACCCAGCATGAGCTACACAGCAAACAGTAGGTGGCTGCTACTTGTGCTGGGATTGGAGGTGCCCAGGAGAGGCCAAGCTATGAGCCAATGCAGCTGCCGCTAGTGCCAGGCCTGGGGCCGCTTATTAGGCCGTATGGGGCCCGCTGCTGCTTGTTTGAGAGATTTTAGGAAAGTCCTAAGCATGAGGCTCAAGAGGCCACTTGCACAGAAAAGCCCCTGGAAATGGCCTGGATGAGCTGCAGGTGGGGGGTGGGGCCTCCGGGAATCACGGGGCGGGGCCAAAGGTGAGTCAGGTCCTGGCGATTCAAACATGGCGCCTGCCTGCCGGCTGTGTGCGGGGAGAACTCGCCACAGGAGCCATGGCCTCCGCCAGCCCTTCTGCCTAGGAGGAAGCCGCCCTCCGCCTCTCGCCCGGATCTCAGGCAGGTTAGTTCCTCCCCGAGTGTCCCGGATCCTTTCCGGCTGCTGCCCGGCGCTGGGCTCAGAGGGAGCGTCCGAGTGAGTCCGTGCCGGGCCCTTTAGAGGAGCTGCTGGGGCTCCCGCGGCCTCCGCGACCCTCAGCGACAGTCCCCGCTGGTTTCACAGCCTGGAGTTGGGGGACTTCTCTTCTGGGCCCTGAGCCCTGGGCTGGGGGCCTACTGTGGGGCTGGGACCCCTTGCTTCTCAGGGAAGCCCCCACCGCTGAGATTCCCTCCCAGGTTTACCCCGCGGCACCGGGTGTGGGCCCTCGGCCGCGTCTCTGATTCAGCCCCGATCCGCCCGCGTCTCCGCCCCTCCTCCCGGTCTCGGTGCTTCTTCAGTTCCCTGGTTGTGGTGCTTCTGTTCAGCCCGATTTCAGGAGGCTCTGAGTGACGGCGGTTCTGTATTTTAGTTGTGATTTCGATGTGGTTCATGTGGCAGGTGCAGCTGTTCCCTACGCCACCAGCTTGTTTCTCTCTCACTGGCAGTATATATTCCAGAATATCCTTCCTCTCATTTGAAGTTTTGCCATTTCATGTTATTGCTCAGTCACAGCATTAAATAACTTTGAGTTACCCTGTGAGAAAGCTTTTCCCTTTGCAATTCTTTCAGTCTGAATTACTTTAAAGAGTAAGCCTCTGGTTTGATACTAGTTTGGCTTTAGTGCCTCTCCCCTTTGCTAATCTCCATCTCTAACAAATACTGAAGCTCAGGCCATAGTATTTGAGGGCATTGTTTTTGTCTTTGTTGTCCTTATTTATGACAGTTACTACTGTTTTTCCAATTGTAACTGAGATATAGTTTTCTTTAAAGAATGATTAATTTTAAAAGTGATTAAACTCAAAGGAAAATCATAAAATCGTAATAGTATGGGTGGTGTAGCAATATGGCAAATGTCCTGTAGGTGGCATTGAGAAGACTGAAGTTTGAGAATCTTTTGATTATTAGAATGGTATTCCTGCTTCCGTAGGGTGAAGAGAGGGGTGAGGTAGACAAGGATCCACTCAGGTTTGGCTCCTGATAGAAAGGAAACATTATGGAATGAAGACTTCTTAAAATGGAATCCTTGGGCTGCATTGAACAAGACACCTCTCTGAGCCTCAGTTTCCTAGTCCCCTTTTTAAAAAGTTAAAATGCAATAAATGTTGCTTCCAGTCCTTATTCTAGGAAAATTGGGTACTTTTAAAGGTAGCTTTTTCCCTAGTGTGCTGACAAAGGCCAAGTTCCTAATAACTTTGGAGTTGTTTTGGGATCCATGCTATCATCTGCTTACGGAAGATGGCAGATTTAGCGTGAGTTCATTGATACTTTCTTCTTAGAAAATTACTCATGGCCTTAAATCATTTCAAGCACCTGGATTGTTGATACTACCGTTTATAAAAGCTAAGTGTCAGAGTGAGGAGGTACATCATTCTACCTGGTACCTCCTTGACTGATGGGAGTAAACTGGCTGTTACTCATGATACTGTTGCCTTGGAAAGCATTGTGCTTCTGTTCTCTTCAGGTGAATGCTCGTCTACCCATAAATAATCCAGAGAAGAAACAGACATTTTGTGCCTGAAACTGATACCATTATAATAATCTGGTTTTTATTTAATAGGAAAGGTGTAAGGGGAAGACTAGATAATATAGGAATGCCATTTATACAGCTTTGCTTATTTAACACTCTTCAGGTCTATTCCCCGATGATTGATGGGGGAAGGGACTGGCCAAAGGCTTAGACGCATGCCCAATAGGGTCCGAGTGAAGTGGAAAGGTGCTTACCTGTCAGTCACACCTGGGAACAGGTAATTGGCCAGAATAGGCGTGGCCACTGCAAGGGCAAGAAACCTGAATATTTAAACTTATAAACAAAGGAAGTTTCAGCTCTCTTGGCTCTTGACCCTCTTGGGAGTCCTGTTGTAAGGGACACACTCGCCTGCATTTGCCCACATGGCCCATAGCTGATGTGGACTCCACACAATGGACTAATGGACTTTAATTAACCTTATGCGGGATTGGGCTCAGCTGCAACATGGAATGGAAAGCTCTGGACACTGGCCTTGCTTTTGGCTCTACTGGAACCCCAGATATGCCTTTTTCAGGACTGGTTTAAGGGGCATGGGACTTTACAACCCAAGGAATGCAACTCCACCCAAATCAAGTTTTCTACCACACCTCATACTCCTGTGGGGGCTTCTGAAAGTACTTATTTCGGTGGTGCCCCAAGAACCCCACTCATGCAACTCCTCCGATAGCAAAACTACCACTGTCTTGGTAGTTTTGTCTAGGTCTCCAGGATGAAGCCAGTGTGGCTAAGAAAAGTAAGCAAGCTGCATTGGTACATTTGGAATGCAGATTTTTATCAGGTTTGTACAGGGTTTAACTGGGTTTGATATAACCAGGAAATGGTTTTGTTTCCTCCCACCAATGCCTGGGGAAGAAAGATTCCATTCCTTTCAAGTCAATTTCAGTCATTAAAAACAGTCTCATCTTCAAGAATTCAAAAATCCAGTCCAGACCATTCTAAACCAAAACTTTAACTTTGCATCCGATTAAAATTTCTTTATACAACCCAGTCAAGCTTGATTTTAGGTTTGGAAATTGGCATATTGAGAGGGGTCATTGTCTGGCTTTCTCTCTTTGCAATACCTCCTACCCCACTTCACTCTCCGCCAGTGCCCACTTCTGGGTTCTCCAGATACAAAGGGGATGAGATGGGGAAGTATCAGATGAATTTTTACTTACTTGGTGCTGTTTGCGTGCTCTCTTGGCTCTTGACGTACCTGCATCATATAAATACTGGCTTCATTTGTGGATGGCAGTTATGGGTGTGTTGAAGACCACTTGGGGGACCTCCTTGTGGCACCATCTCCTAACCCAAACAGTTCTTCCCTGGCTGATCTCCTATGACCCCTGCCTCATCAGCTCCTGTTCCTAGCAGTATATCTCCGGGGTCCCCTTACTTTTAGTAGACAGCATTTTTGGATAGGACCCTTCAAAAAAAACCTCAAGCCCAGATTCTTTAGACGTGCTTGCCTGTTGCCTTGAGGGTACATACTTGCTCCCCGGAGCAGTACAAGAACAGCTTGCTCAGCCAACTTGCTCTTCTTGCCCTATTACTGTGAGCCACCCCAGCCAAACTCCCACCTGTAGACTTCTCCGGGGAATATCTGTCAACCTTTCCAGAGAGCTCTGTGTTCATGGGCAAGCCAGTGTGTTTCTGAACCCAGGCTGCTCCTCAGAGAAGAAATGTGCTATGGTTGCTCCTTCTAGCAGATGACACCAAAGTCTATGAGAAGTTCTCTTTTAAAATCTTTATTGTTGAGAGTATTACAGATGTTTCCCCCTCCCCCACCATTATTCCCCTCCACCCAGTTCCTGCCCCGCCCCAGGCCTTCACCACCCTATCGTCTGTGTCCATGGGCAATGTATATATGCATATAAGTTCTTTGGTTAATCTCTTCCCACCCCTTCTCCCCCCTTCCGAGATTCATCAGTCTGTTCCATGTTTCCATGCCTCTAGTTCTATTTTATTTGTCAGTTTATTTTGTTCATTAGATTCCACATATAAGTGGAATCATGTGATATTTGTCTTTCTCGGATTGGCTTATTTTGCTTAGCATAATACTCTCCAGGTCCCTATATGCTGTCTCAAAGGGTAATAGAGTCTTCTTTTTTACAGCTGCATAGTATTCCATGGTGTAAATGTACCACAGCTTTTTTATCCACTCATCTGCTGATGGACACTTGGGATGTTTTCAGTCTTAGCTATTATAAATAATGCTATGAACATAGGGAGTGCATATATTCTTTCTGGTTGGTGTTTTGGGATCCTTAGGATATATTCCTAAGAAGTGGGATCACTGAGTCAAATGGCAGTTCCATTTTTAATATTTGGGGGAAACTCCACACTGTTTTTCATAGTGGCTGCACAGCAAAAGAAACCAGCATCAAAATGAAAAGCCCACTGTGTGGGAGAATATATTTGCCAATGACACAGTGGATAAAGGGTAAATTTCCCAAATATACAAAGTACTCATACAACTCAACAAAAGGAAGACAAACAATCCAATTGAAAAATGGACAAAGGACCTGAATAGGCACTTCTCTGAAGAGGACATGCAGATGGCTAATAGGCAATGAGAAAATGCTCAAGGTCACTAATCATCAGAGATGCAAATTAGAACCATGATGAGGTATCACCTCACACCTGCCGGAATGGCTCCATCAACAATCAACGGACAATAAGCGCTGGCGAGGGTGGGGAGGAAAAGGAACCCTTGTACGCTGCTGCTGGGAGAAATTCTTTTTTTATTGGATCTTCTTTGTCTAATGAATGGGAGCGAAAAGCAGCAGCACGACACTTCCTCCTCTTTTCTTATCCCCCAGAAGGAGGCCCGTAGCTACCTTGTCTCACACAAATTCCCTTCAAAATAATTCGTCCAATAAATCTCAATCTTCCAGTTTATAAGGCACAACTTGGGTGACGGGTGCAGCTGTTCGAAGGACACGTCTGGTTCTTCTTTGGCAAGTTCTGAATGGATGGGGAGTTATTTATTTAGCCCATTCCTTTCAAATGCCAGGCTTTAGCTAAAAGTCCAGGGTAGAGAGAAAAGTGTCTTCTCATGGGCTGTCACACAGACTGCCCGTCTTTGGGAACGAGGTCTACTTCTACCGGAATAAAAATGTAAGAGCAGGGGACTGAGTAAGTCATCTGCTTCAGTCTTATCTCCCCATCTCTACTGGGCTTCTCTTTGGCTAATGCCAAGAAATTTTTAATGCTGACCCTCCGTCCGCTCAGAGTCACGTGTCTAGCCCCAGCCTTATGTGCTTTGATCCTTCCACATGAGGTTGGGTATCCCTCCCCCAAAGGAGCACCAATCAGGTTTCAAGGGTGTTTTAGACACTTGGATGAGTCTTCAAGCCTTTACGTCTGTAAGGCACTGAAGCATCACATATATAATGCGAGAAATAGAAAATCCTCAACCACTAACATGTTAGCTCATTAGAATGAAGTGTTCTTCTAGCCCCAAAGAGCGTCATCAGAAGCAATGAATCTAAGGCACACCCACAGACAAGAAAATCATGTAACTTTATGAGTAGTGTCCACTCTCAGTTACCCTCTTGTGATTTACTGAGAGGAAAATGTTCATCTTATCCAGGCTCAGGTTGTGCCTGATTCACCTGCCCCTTGTGGTGTTGGTGTGGCATCAAGGAATAAAATCTAACTTAATATCACTCCCCAAAAGAGAAGAAAACAGCTAAGCTGCTCAAGAAAAAAGGCACACACTGCATCTTAAGCCAAATACAGATTATTTCCAGAAATTCTGTTATATTCGGGTAACATAGTGAATCTGGTAGGAAATTCGGGTAACAGTGAATCTGGTAGGAAAAACAAAGCATTGCATATGCTTGAATTTTCTTACACATCAACGCTTTGGAAAGTCAGGGTGTTGGTGATATACCATAACCACAGTATAAGGCAACTTTGACCTTTCTCTCTTGGAGTTCCCAGCACTGACAAAACAAGTGCACCTGTGGATTATCAACTGGGGTCCGTTCTGAATCCTCAGACAAGTAGTGGAGGCCATGAGAAAGGTGTGGCTGAGTAGGAGGAGGGGGAAGACCTGAGCCTCACCCAGGGCACACCCTTAGGACACTTTCCAGTCTGAGAAAGCGCCCTGCTATTAATGTAAGAAAAGTAGAAGCTAAACAGCTGTGCCCACCATCACCCGGCACCTCAAGGGTGGCCAGCTCCACATGCCATCTGACTGGTAGCCAGTCGAGGCCAGCCATTCACACTCCAACCCTGTTCATCATGCTCACTCGGATACCCTCCTCGCCTCCCGTTCCCATGAGCTCCAGAACCCCAGCCTTGCCTCCCCTTTCCAGCCCACTCTTGTTCCCTGGGTTCCATGTGTCAGTGTTTTCCACATTGGAACATTGTAAGAAGAGCTTTTAAAGGCTCAAATTTTGAGAGGACCATTCATCCCCCCCCCCCCCCTCAGTTTGGGCGGTCTAGTCAATTCCTCCCTCATAGTCCTACCCTCCTATTGAGTGGTGTCAGAACTGGGACCCTTCCCGTCTGAGAGTGTCACCCCTAACTGATTCACACCCTTTAAAATGCCATTCCTTTCCCAACTCTATTCTAAGCCAGGTGAAGATGATGTTCTAAATATTTAACAACAGGTATATGGTACAGGCACCAACCGATCAGGACGGATTCCATCAGTAAACAAGCTGCTCAGAAGGGCTGTGCGCGCCCACTGGACAGGGCCCCGAAGTAAGGGCAGGGAAACAGGTCTGTGTTCACCACTGGTTTTCCTCCCGTTGTTAGCCCTGGTGTTCTTTAAAAGTCCCACAGCTGTCTATAGCAAGAGCGGGCTTGACCCAACGTATCCCTCAGAGAGGACAGGCTTCTCTCTGTGGGCACAAGACGCGTCCTGCTTGTATATTTTTTGGTTTTTGGGTTTCGGGGTTGTTGGATTATTTTTGACATTTAGGTAATATCTTCCCATAAATAAATATATCCACGCCTAGAAATTCCATCAATTGTCTTTTTCTGAAGCAACTTTCCTTCCAAGGAACAAGCCCTTTCCATGGTGCCATCATACCATGAACTACTCGGAAGTTCCAGGGAGACCCGTCACTCTGAACTGGGGCTGCTTCTGCACTCGGGGGGTCCCAGAGAACTATGCCAGTCCTCACAAATTGTCCTTTTACTGCCCCAGTGGGATTGTGCCAACTGGTTCATTCCTCTCCAACTAAGCTAGACAGATTGGCGTCAGAGAGAGAAACCACATCAAATGAAGTCTCCCAAATATAAATTCTATTTTAGCAGGCAAAGACACCAGCCATTTCCTGGAAACAAAAGCCCACCCTCGGAGGTGTTTGGGAGCCCAAAGTATCGCCAACACCAGTTAACAATCTCAGGGATAGCTCTTCTTCAGGTGTCTCTATTAGAGGCTAAATATACCCTGGGTACACTTTAAATATAGGCGCACTATCTAATTACTCACATTCCCTGAGGGTGCCAGCGTAAGACCAGGATCGGTAGCAGCATTTGGCATAGAGAAAGTACACTATCTTAGTTCAGCAGCATCCCACATCTGACAGACTGGCCTGGACTCTGCATATGTAAGAAAACACAGATTTCTCTTCTCTCAAAAAAAAAAAAAAAAAAAAAAATCCATAAATTTCTTGAATATTTTTCACTATTGAGTTGGTTATAACAGAATATGTTTAAATCAGAGAACTAAAATTTGTTGCAAAACTGCAGTTACAAACCACCCGGTTTTTACCATAATGTTTTACCACTTTTGAAGCTTTGGACTGAAATACATACATGTATATATTTAGTCAAAGCCATCAAATAACCCAAAAGATCATGGGGTCTGCCAATGAAGAGAAATTGATCACTAGGACTCTAGGGTGAAATGACCTTGTTAGAGACTGAGGGCCTTTCTCATTTAATTTAGCATTTTGTGGGCATCTTTAGGGTAAAATAAGGCCAATTTGGTTGGATCAGTTAAAGAACAGCCCAAGCCTGATTGGGCAAAGCCTGGCAAGTCTTCTGCTCCTGTTCAACTTTGTTATCAATCTCCACAATATTATTAAGTATTCACTTGTATGTCGCTATTTTCAAACAGTTCAACTCTCAGCCAGAAAAGCTCCCAGCCTTACAAAACATTAGTGTAAATAATCTCTCGGTACATCCAGACCCCTTAGCACAGCTCTCCATTTTCTCTGCTATAGCTGGGCCTATCCAAACGCCAGCTCCTCGCCTAGTTTAGTTCCATACCAAGGCTGCCCTTTGAGCAAGTAAATAGTTGAGTTGCTTCAGTTCTTGCCCCCCACTTGTCCTTTCCAACCCCATGGCCCATCTGGTAGGGCTTAGCTTTAGGTTTTCTGCCTGTAGACTGACAGGGGAGTGTGGTGCCCACCCATGGTAGCTATGACACCATTCTGTGCCTGCAACCACCCTGGCTGCCATCCCCTCCTGTGAACCCCAGGACTGACCCCTGAGCTCCCACACATTCCCTGAGGCAAGTTTACTACCTCTTGTATGTCCATTCTAGCAACAGAGCAATCAGGGCTCCTGCACCCTTGTGTACCCAAACCCAGATGATAGCTATGTAACCCAAGATCATAGAACTGGGTTTCTGCTTTGTACCCTGTTTCCAACATCTGTTCTGATTCTCTCGTCTGATTCTCCAGATGAGCTGCTCTGATTTTCCAAGCCCCTAACAGACAGAAGCCCTGGCCCTAATGAACCACAACCAAGTCAGGGCAGTACAGCACAGCAGTGGGTGCCCTCTGCTGGAAAGTTCATCTCCACTCTTTCCTTGCAGCACTCCCTTGGGCCAGATCCAGATCTAGAGCAGAAACCCCCTCCCCTTTGGATGCCTTTTCTGACTTTCCCCATCACAGCAAGGTGAGACGATCTCACCCCTACGACGCAGAGACCCATATACTTCACATTCCCTTGTAATTCTGCTTCAACTTGACCGCCATGTCTAGTGGGTTGTGACCTCTTTGAAGGCAAGGGCAAAGTTCTGACCATTTCTATACAACCTTAGTGCAAATACAGTGCCTAACACAGAGAAAGAACAAAATACATGTCAACTGAAAGAACTTTGGATGGATGAATAAGAAAATGAATGAGCTTTCTTATCAGTAATAGCCAGCCCACCTGGACTTCTCAGTATTTCCCGAATTTCCGTGACCTAGGTCCAACTCCAAGATGAGAGCTTCCCAGGAAAGCTTCACACCTCTGGCCACCTAGTTGAACCTCAGTTGTGGGGATCTGTTGCCAGGCTTTTAGTGCCCTGGAATCTACCCCACCACTGTGGTGATGTTGGTGGTAGGATGTCTAGCGCCATCCTACCCCTCCTGACCACTCACTACTTTGACCATGTCTCACAGAAAACCAATTGTCTGGTCACACTAACAAATTCTGACATGTAACACAGCACCCCTTTAAATGATGGTATAAATTGGTACCATTTTTAGAATGGCATTAACACGTCTCCCTAAATAATATTCCAATAGCAACTGACTTGTGTTTCAGAAATGACAAAGTTCATGGGTGATGGAAGAGAGGAAGGGCAAGGAGGGGGCATTTGATGATGTATCTAAATAACAAGGGCCCAAACGCTTCCAAAATTTTTAACCACTGAACACCAACAGCATGGAGAGAACTTGCATCTAACCGTGACTGTAGACAGGTTTTGCAGTATTTCGTGTAGTTTGTCCCAGTGCCTCATGAGCATAAACAGATAAATAGTCAGGGGACTTAGTTCAGGAGAGCCCATTCCATTGGCGGAGAGATTTGGAGGAGTACCAGGGCCAGGGTATGGGACCCCCACCAGTCTGGACTTTCCAGAACAATCCTGATTTCCAATATTCAGTCCTCAAAAAAGATTTCAACACTTACTCATCCAAACAGCATCTCCTGGATTATCTCTCACACATAAGAGTCCATGTGTCTTCCTTTGAAGGTTGGTAAAGAGTGGTACCCATCGATACATCCCAGTAGGGATGTCCTCTAAGTTGGGCCTTTTATAACTAGAGCTGCACACTCTGTGGAAAGCCCCTTGCTGGATAAATCAGAAGGGAGCTTCTTAAGCCTTTCTGAGAATCCTCAGAGTCTGTAGACAGCACTCAGCCTCTGGCAGGAGTGGGGTCAGTACTAAAGCAGAGGGCTCTAAAGAGCACTCACATCAGCGACAGGTGGGCAGACGACCTATGACCTGGGACAAATCTTATCAGTTGGGGTGAGAAACTAGAAGAGACTCTGGGCATTAGAATACTGCAACCAACTCAAGTGGGCTGTCTGCTAGGGTCATGGAAAGCCTCTTTGGGATCACCTGGGAACACATTATTTCAAGTGTGAAATACTAACCTACCCAATGAGGTGTATCCACAGAGTTTCTAACTGGGTCCCCCAGGCACCCAGGACTCTCTATGAGTACCGCGTAGGAGGATGAGCCTCCTCTGGCTCCTTCCTTTACTGACTGCTCAAAGTCCTTGCTCTTGGCCTTATCTGTGCTAACACAATCCATCTTTCTTAGTCATGACCTTGAGACATTTATCCTTCTGGGTCTGAGTGCTGTAGCCTTTATATTTTGAGGTGTCCCTTTCAGCTTTGTAGTCTTTCCTAATTCATGCAGCTGCCTCAGGGCCAGATGAAAGGCCATCATCCTTCCATTTTGTCATCGTTTAATCTACTGACAGGGTCGCACCAGCCACTACCACCTAGAACTTTTCAATCCCCATTCACCACGTAGCTAGCACATCTCTGACCTTAGCATTTAGTAGTTGTCGTTGTCCTTCAGCCACAGTGCAGTGGACAGATGACATGTATTCTTGGAAAAAAGTAGAATCTTGCTACATGTACCCCAAACAACTAACCCAATCTTCCAATGAATGGGAAGCTCACACAGCTCACTGCATCCCTCCGCCCAGACCATCCCTTCTGACGTAAGCTCAGTCACATCCCAATATTCCCATCACTTCCTTTGGCATCTGGCCAATACCTTACAGAATTCCTAAACACCTCCTTGTATGAGAATCAGGATCCATGGGTGGGTATCAAGGGGTCCACAAAAACACTGAAATTGTAGCTTTCATCAGCTCTCCTAGGGATTCATGACCTGATTGATGCAAGTATATTCCAGTCAATTAGGAGTTACCCTCTGGCTCTCCATGGGAAATGGAAAATAAACCATTTTCCTGTGCCCAAACTGGAAAACCAATGGCAGGACCTTTTGGAGGTAACCAAGACCATAACTCCATAGCCTTTCAGTTCTGTCAACCTCCATTCACAGGCCTGTACTCCATCTCTCCCTGAGTACTGCTGTATCTGACCTGGGTCCCCGGCTTGCTTCCCACACATTTTGGTGATCCAGCTTATGGGGAAGCATCTGTCTCCATGGACACCATGGACAGCTTTAGTACCTACTTCTCCCAGGAAGAGCAAGGCCAGAAGGGCAGTCCCTGGGTGTCCCCCTTTCCCACTCCAGCACACCTTTCCATTGGGGATCCAGCAACTGTTTGTGATCTGTTAGTAAAAGGGCACCCAAAGGTTGGGGAGGGGGTTTTCCACCTTCTCCCTGAACATTTAAATGCAAGTACGGGGTCATTGGGGAGAAAAAGGGACATCAGTAGTATTTCAAACAAAAATAAAATTAAAAAATAAATTAAATAAATGCAAGTACGAGCACCTATGCATTTCTCCGCAGAGTGTGTATAAGACCATTGCAAGTAAGAGTACCCCGCTAGGGGTTTGCCCAGGACAACTCTTCTGCTTGCCCTGCCAAAAATCTACCTGACTGTGCATTTCCCCCTCTTCCTCTGGCTCTTGATTTCAGCAGGGGCCCAGTTGAACACCTTCTTTGGCTCAACGAATTATTCAGCTCTTGCTTTTCATACTGTTTTACTCAGTCCTGGCCCTTGTAAAGAATACGCTAACACTTTAGCCATAGACAGCTTCCCCTGCACAGTCCAGCTGGACTCCCTCACCTCCCACCTCCCATCTCCTCAGATCTGCCTAGGTTGCTAGAAGAATTATCATATACATTTTTCAGATGCTTGGACTATTTGGGGGGGGAACAAGAGCATTTCAATCATTGCTCCAGGCCGTAAATTCATGTTTTGCTATTTAAAATGTCTGAAAGCAAAGAAACCGAATATTGTATTGAAGCACCCTTTTCTTTCCTCTTTCTGGATGGAAAGTGGAGCCTGGTCCTCATGGGGCAGATGTTCAGATGCCACTTGCTCTCTTGAATGAAGCAATAATCAGGGAAGATCTTCCTCTTCCCTGCAGGCTGGACCTCATCCGACAGTTACTTCTTCCCCACAAGGCTTTGTTGGCTCACGATGGCTGGGGGGCACTCATTGTGAGTCATTTTCTGGCCTGGCAGTGTTCTCCCTCCCAGCCACCCCACTTCCTCCCATAGAGCAAAGAGTGTGCTATGCCTGGTCCTAATCTGCATACCCCCTTCAGGCACCTTACAGTCCCTGTCTTTTCCTTCTTGGGAACCATCCAAGACCAGATCCATCTAAATGTGAGTTCCCAGATTAGCAATAAGGCAGGAAAATGACCCACCCCATGGAGTGATGAAGGTTGGGCTCCAATGACTCTGTTTCCCCAGGGAGGCAGATACCTGAAGAGGAGGGCACTCCATTCAGATATCTGCCTTTCAGCACCCCCAACTCTGTCGCTCATCTTCTGGAGAGTACCCTGTCACCCGCCTTCCCTTTTTCTAGCTCCTTTGGCTCAACTCTCTTCTTTTCCTTCCCCCTCCTCCTCCTCAGCCAAATCCAAATGTAGATTCAGGAAGTTTGGGCAGGAAAATGGGGTGATGCTGAGTAAAGGAAAGGAGAGTATAAGAGATCACTCATCTTCTTTATTCTGCTGCTGGGAACACCAGCAATCTCGAATTTTACAGAACCAAGGTGGCCGAGAGCCACACAAACCAATTCCACATAGCTAATTCTGCCCTGTCCTTGCCTTTTTTAGACCATGGCCTTGCTCACCTTCCACTCACCGGGACAGTTCTGTGCAATCTGCTTTGTCGTCTTGTCAGGGAAGCAGAAAGCGGGAGGGAAATGAGCGTCTAGAGTCACAGGACCCAAGGGTGCAGTCTGGCCCTGCAAATCTTGGTCACTGAACTGCGGATCCGCAGGTCCGACTTCATGCATGAGGACCACCACCACAGCACCCCCTACCCTCAGACCTCCCAAAACCCTGGTGGGCCCCTAGAAGGTGTTGACACATGAATCCTAAAAAATTCCTCTGAATCCAAATGTACACAAACTGAATTGATGCCCTTTCCAAAGGTCTAGCTTGGGCCTCGGCGCTTCGACATCGGTTGGCAGGGGAAGCTGGGGCACCAAAAAGCCAAGAGTCCCCTCAAAGTCACAGCCCTTCATTAACCAGACGCCATTAGAAACCCGAGCAGCCCTCCGCCAGGCTCTGCCACCAGATTTCTTTACTCTGTATAAACCCAACTGGCTGTCTTTGTCCCTGTAAAACTCAGCAGACAATCACCAAACGCCTCCTGAATGAGAACCCTGTGGGATAGTCTGTGCAGGGTGGCTGCAAGGGTGCAATTTACCAGGAACTGAGACTTTTAAAGGACCATGGGAAAGAATAAAGAAGCAGTATGTCAACATCCTTAAAACAGCCTGATCTGTGAGCAGCCAGCAGCTCAATCCATGTCCTTGTTTCTCAGGAAAGGAAATATGTATAGCATTCAATGAACTGATATTGAAAACAAATAGCCTATGTGATATTTGCCACAGAGACAGATGTGTGTGGGGGGAAATCTCTCGCTTAGCTCTGGATTAGCTCTCGCTTAGCTATTTGCTCTGCAGATGGAATTGAGGGAACAAAAACTCTGTCATCACTCAGGCTCTGTTCATGAATTCTGCAGCATGAAAGGACAACTGTGGCCTCTCTCCATATTGGCCCTCCCTGGGCAACCATAGTAATTAATTTTACGGCAGGAATTACTGTTTCTAAGAACTGGACAGATTGCTTAAACATCACCATGGCATGCATAATTCCATTTGGGTGGCAAATGTAGCCGCCCATTTACCCTGGGGGCGAGGGTGGGGAGAAGGAGCTGACTTTGAGCGGTAGGTTATGAAATAGTAGGAAAAGCAAGGCAGCTGGAGAGGCAGGCAGGCTGCCCACAGATGCAGAGGCCGGAGAGGCTGCAAAGAAAAGCAAAGTCAAAACCCCGAGGCGGCCCTTCCTTCTCTCCTCTACTCACTCCAGAGTTATTGCCACCAAAGTCCTGCCCAGACAGAGCACACACTCTATGTGAGAAGACATTTCAACCCCTAAGGCCGGAGCATGGAGAGGGATACCAGAGGCAAAGGAGGCTGCGTCTGAGCTATGCAATCAGAGGCTTGAACAATGTACAGAGTCGCAGCTCCAAAGGGAAGGCTGTTCTGCTTGGAAGTCCATTTTTTTTCTATTTGTCAAGGACTCGCCCAAGGTCATGTTGAACTGAAGTGTTAAATCGTCAATCCATGAAATTTCCCAAGTAGCACACCCACCACCAAGCCACTTGCCTCTCCCAGGGCAAAGGTAGTAAATCCAGTAGACAGCCCCACACAAGGAATTCCGGGGCTCCTCAGGTATTGGCAGGGCTGGGAGCCGGGTGCACAGTCCTCCAGCCCCCATATACTTTGCACTCTCCGGTGCCCACTGTCAACATTGGAGGAAGAAAAAAAAAATTCTATTTAAAGCAATAAGGGACTGCAATTACTTTTGCCTTCTGGGGACGTGGCGTGATCCATCAATCTCCCTGTAGACATTTTTTATGTTGAGGTGTCAGTTTGATCTGTCTCTTGAGATGGGAGACGTGAGGCCACTGAACTAGCTCTACTCTTTGGCTTAATCTAGCTGCAGGTTAAGCTAAAGAGAGCTAAATTGGTTTACTTAAGAAAGCAACCCAAATTTTGGAGCTGTCTGCAGATGCCACCAGTGAAGGGGCTGGGCACTTGAAAGAAATAAGGAGTTAGTGAAGTCTGGGCAATGGGGTGCCTAGTGAGAGGTGTGGCCTGTGAGAAAACCCCAGAACCTGGGAGGACCAGTGGGTTTTGTTTCCTAGTCCATGCAGTGCTAAAATCTCTTTTACTCACCCCAAACCTTCAGATACACAAAGAGAAGTAGCGAGGTGTCATTCTGAGGTAACAAGGGCAAAAAAAGGAAGAGTCAGAAGAAGCCAGGGAAAATGAAAGATGGAATTCGGTAGAATCTGGTAGGTGGAGAAAGGGGAAAACTATAGAGATTCAAGGCTCACAGAAAATCCTTGGATATATTTGAGGGCTCTAGAGCTCTTGGGATCCTGGAATGGGGACTCCAGCTGGCCATCTGGTTACTAAAAGAGAGAGCCCCTGACCTGGAAAGACAGCAAGACAACAGGGCTTGAGTTGCAAAATAGTGTAAGTTGACTGCTGGTCAACCTTCTCCCAGCTCATCTCACACCCTGAATCCTCTCAGTCATCTTCATGGCACCCTGTGGGCCTCCATGGAGTCAATTATCCTCAAGCTCAGCCATATGTCTGCTCTGCTTACTCCGTTCTTCTAACACTGAGTTAGTCTCTCTCCCTGTCACTAGCAATTGCTCTTGTTCCCTTTTTGGGGAGGAGGGGGGCAGACATTCTCATTCTCACCCCCCTGGAGCACACCCGTCAGGATTCTGTGCCTGACCCTCCAGTCCGCGTGGAGAGGGTGCCGTCTCATTCCCTTTGGACGCGTACAGCCACTTTCTCAATGACCCATCGCAGGCAGAGCGGGGGCCTTCGTGCGCCCGCTGCCCAGCTTCCTGGTCAATGCGATTTGCTTAGAACGACGTTCATTGGCATGAACATTGTATCTCCCTCCAAACCTATAAAGTGGTGAGAACACAGAAGGAAAGAGGCATCATAAAGCTTTCCATGCCCACTTTCTTCCATGGTTAGCAGGGGAACCCTCCTGAGACATGCGCCCATCTTAGTCATTCTGAAGCTCTGTCCCCTAACCATTTGACAGTCAGGAGGCTGCCCAATGACTGCAAAGACTGACTGAGGCTAACAGTCACCAATTCAAGGCAACCTATATTACATCTTCTCAGGAAATGTGTACTGCTTTTAGTTCTGAAGTCCCGGTACAGATTTTTTTACCAGCTCACCACAGCTATATTCTGAATTAGTTCCCTAAGGCTGTCGCTTCTAAACATTCTGTTCCATCTAAGCAGGAGAGACCCCGCAGGGTTCAGGGCAGAAAATACAATAAGGAGAATGTCAGGAGGAACTGAAAGCCCCATATTGCTCTACATACAATCTGATTCCCCCGGCCCCATGACCCCACGTGTCACTTTGACTTCCCCAGTGAAAACACAGAAGCAGCACAAGAGGGCTCACACTCTCTGGTGTCAGGTCCATTGGGACTCTGTCAGACACTTACTAGCCTTGTTTACCCAGGGCATGTCCATCTGTTTTCTCCGAGCGTCAGTTTCTGCATCTGTAAAATGGAAATAATTGTTCTACCTGGCAAAGTTCCTGTAAGAATTGACTTATTTCATGTATGGCAAGTACAGAGCTGAGAGTCAAGCAAAGAGTGGACCCGTAATGCAGGTGACGGCCCTTCGCCTCCACCTCCCCGCCTCCTCCTTTCAGCCAACCACACTGCTTCCCTTTACCCTCTGACTGGAAGATTGTTTCCTAATTTGGGGGACAGAGTGGTTGTAAACCAGCTCTGACTTTTTCTTTCCATCTCCAAAATGTTGCATTCAACTCCATCCTTAGACACCAATGTAAGGAGATGGTGCTTGACAGTCAATAAATGAGCTTTTCTTCTAGCAAATGAAAGGTGTGTCAACCCTTCCTTAGCACTACTTTCTGTTGCACTTGCGTTTTCAATGAGCTCCAATGTCATCTGAGCTCACCGGCTTCCTACCACCATGACATTTTGTCTGTCTTGGCTGAGCTGGATGGATATTGTTACCTCCTCTAGGAAGGAGAGTAAGCCAACCCAAACAGCAAACCCTTCAATCATTGGACAGTAGGCCGCGGGTGGGGAGACTGGGAATACAATTTTAGGCCTTTGTGAAGCCTGGGAAATAGAAGAGGTCATGACATTTGGGAGAGTGGAATTATCACAGACTCAAACCCATCAGATCATGAAGAATCCCAGACTGGGTTTTTCTTAGGCAAACCTTTCATTAGTTAGCATCCACCTAGCTGAACGGAAACATTCTGCTCTGTGCCAACAACCCATGCACGAGCCGATTCAACATCAACTCCACTGAACCAAGACGCTCGCTCTGTCCCGACAACTCAGAATTGGCACGAGCCAATTCAACATGTATTTATTCAACACCTGCTTTTCCTTGGGCCTAGAGGATATAAAAAATGAATCAAACAAGGCCCTTGTCCTCATGGAGTTCCTAGGCTCTTAGGGGAAACAAACATGTAAGCAAATGATGATACCAGAAAATGGTGTTAGGAAGGGCCTCCCAGAAGAAGACTCTTGAGTTCACCCATAAAAGGAGAAAAGGAGTTTTCTATGGGCAGAAAGTTGGGCAGGTCATTTCAGGCAAGAGGAAAATTAAGTACAAAAGCCCAACGGGTGAAACAGCAATACATATTTGCAAAGCATGAGAACTTCCTTTTCTATGGCTCAAACCTGGCAGCCATGGGGAGGCTGGGAAAGCAGGCAGGGTCAAGGCCACAAGGCAGGCCCACGACTACACCCAGGAGCAATGGCTGGATTCTGCAGGAGATCGGGAACCACAGAGGAAAAGAGGCAGGTAGAGCTGCCCCTTGCAGCTCTAGCAGCAGTGGGAAGAGTGAGCTAAGATTGGGGCCCACTTTGCTAGCTGTGAGGTTTGGGCTTTAGAAATGGGGAGCTGGAGGACAATGCCCAAAGTTGTCCTGCTCTGGAGCATAATCCTATGATCTTCAGAAACTAAAGTGTGTGTGTGGGGGGGAGGCATGTCTATTTTGTTGACCACTCTTAAGCTGGACAAGTTGCTAGAGGAGGCGGGATGGTGGGTATATGATGTGTCCTCAATCTAAAGCTTTGACTGGATACAACTCCAAATAATTCAGAGGATGCCCATATTGTCAAGGTCAACATGTTATCTGTCTACTTGTATTTCAGTACAATGTGAGTCCAAAGAAATCCACAGAGACAGCTTTTGTCTCAATATGCCAACAGGAAGGCAGTTGGGACAGATGCCTGGCCTGGCCTCCCAGTTGCGTCTTAAAGCGTCGCCTGACACCTGTATGATCAGGAGAATGGACCAGAGAAATAAGAAGCTCTCTATTTCCAAAGATTGCTATCCAACGGCATTTGTGTGGAGAAAAAGTAGAGCTAGAGAGTGATTTCAAATTCACAGAATTATTTCTTACTGGGAAGTGATATCTGCTAAGAAATGGGGTACAGGGGAAGCTGGAAAGACAGAGGAATTCAAGTGCTGGGCCTCCAAGAGAGGCCACCAGGAGAGGCCTGGATATAGGAGGTTGGGAGCATCTTAAATGCAGATGCCAATTTCTTTGCATCCCTGGAAGACACAAAAGAATTTCCCTTCCCCTAAACCCGAGGGACCTCTAGGTTTCTTGTCTGGGCCTCTGGGTTCCTCTCTTCCTCCACTATCTATAGTGAATTCTCTGTACTCTCAACATTAATTCCCCCCTCTTTTCCAGACCAAGGAGGCCCTATCAATCCATCCATATCTGACAATCCATCCATCTTGGCAAGGGCTAGTTCCCCACTCTGCCCACAGCAAGCACTAACAAGGGCTTGGCCCTATGTTTTGGCTCCTATAATGGAGCCTCTGCTAACAAGGGTCTCCCAGTGAGTTGTCCCCAACGCCCACCTTCCCTAAAGAAGATAGAAACTCCTGTGTGTGGTCTCTTGTAGGTTTGTGTCTGGCAGAACATAGAGGCATACGCAGTTATACCTATACCACTGGCAGCTTACTGGAAAGAAACCCTCATTTCCTCCTGTTGTTCCAGATGCTTTGATCCATTGCATTGGGCAGCTACTGTGCATAAGGACTTGGTACAAGCTGCTATTTGCCAAGGGAATAGACAGCATGGCCCTCTCTCCTGGGACTTAACAGTTTAGCACTACAGATGTCCCCTGGGTTATGAAATACCCATGAGAAAATTTCTTACACAAATTTTGGCCAAAGACTACAATTCAAGAGACGTGTAAGAGTATGCATTGCTCACATAGACACAGAGTAGTCTTGAGCATAGACAAAAACCAAGGAGAGAGAGGAGGGAGAGACTTTGGCTTTCAGCCCCATGTTTCTGAATCACCTGGACTCTTCCTCCATTGGCTCACATTATTTCTGTGTTTTGTGTGCCATTTCCTCTCCACCTACTCACATGCATCCCCACTTTTACATGTTTGTTGTGACTGGAGACTACAGTTCAGGCAAAGGTTGCAAGTCTTTCTGAGGACTTAAGAAAGGAAACACATGAACTTAGTTCATTTTGTGGCCAATCATGACTGATTCAAAAGGCTTAAAATCCACTCCCATCTTGATGATGTCAAAGTGATTCGTGAGGCTTTTAGGTAGCGTCTACGGAGTGAGAGCAAAAGAAATACATCCCCCAAAGCCTCTCTGGTCAACTGATGAGAAATCTGACTTGTATATGGAAAAGGGTTATTGCTTTAAGGGGGCGTGTGTCCATATATACAGGCATACAACCAAGTATGCAAACAAACACAATCAAGTGACTAAAGCATTTGAGGAATAACGTCCATCAGGAGAAGCCCCTGTGTATAAGCTTCATGTGCTGGGAACTCTGGAAGGTGGCCTGGCTGCCTGGAGGGGCTGAGTCTTGAGTAAGGATGGGTGGGATTCACAAGGGGGAGAAAAAAAAGGCTCCTATTGGAGGAAGCCTGCCAAGGGTTTCTGCAGAGCCAGAGGAGCCAGTCTCCCCAAGGTCAATGGATCTATTTGGATGCAAGGTTAACACGATGCAGCAGGCATCGGGAGATAAGAGCAAACAGGTAGGGCAGAGCTGTCATGTGCAGGGCCAAGTACTTAGAAGTGCCTGCAGTAGGAAGCTAGCAGCCACGTCCATGTGTTCAGCAGGGCAGAGTCATGGTATCAACTGTGCTTCTGGAAGGCTACCTGACATATCTTAACAGTCAAATGGTCTCAGGCTTTCAAAATCATCTGTAGACTGTTACCCAAAGTAAATGAAGACAACAAGAGAGGGGGCAAGGAATTTCTTTTTTTTTTTTTACAAACTGAGATAATTCTTTTTTCCTTTGGCTAGTTTCTCTCCCTACTCCACATTAACTTACATAACATGGGCTTTGCTTCTGTGTCCACTTGGTCCTTCTAGAGGCAGAAGGCAGGCAGGTTGAGACATCTGAGAATCTCGGGAACAAGAAAAGGTCTGGAGCCCCAAATCGTTTCCAGAAATGACCCGTGGAGTCAAGTGTATGCAACTTTACATGTGTAGTCCTAACGAGATATAAAAACAGGAAACCAAATTGCCTTTTAGTCACACGATTTCCCAGTGGAAGTGAAATTTACAGAGTTAGCTTCCATGCTCCTGAATGGGTTTTTTTGTTTTCCTTCCCTGTTTTAATTAAACCCCTAACTATAGTTACCCTCGTTTCTTAGAGGATGTAAACTACATAGGGTGCAGCCGTTAAAAATTGTATAGAAAAGGGTATTTTATTAATGTGAGAAGATGTAATGAGCATTGCTAAATGCAAAAGCAGACATGAGGACAGTATGGTAACATTTTTGTAAAAACTATAAATATTGTATGCATTTATATATATTTTTAGGTAGATCTGAGGGGGAGAAGCTAAATATAAATCAGAGTATCAAGTAGTTTTTGCATAGAGGTCACTGCAGGTGAGTTTTTGTTGCTCTTCCCCCCCCCCCCCCAAATACTGCTCAAGTTTAACATTGAGCATGCATTTTTAAACTATGAAATAACATCTTTTAAACTGCATAGGAATTTGGGATAAGACCCAAGGATTATTGCTTTGATTCGAGGAGATTCCTGAGTCCTTTGCTCTTCTCTTTCCAAGCACTTTGACCATATAAATGGCAAAAACAATTTCCCTGTTTGACTTAAACATGTTATAAGCCCTCCACTCCTGCCAGTGAGGACATTTTTTAGGGTGTCCCTTTGAGAGATTTCTGCCAGTGATTAAACTCATCTAGCTAGAGTGAGAGGGAAAGGAATGGACACCCATGAAATGAACAAGGGTATTTTTTAAAAAGCAGGGGGAAAAATTCAAAATATTTAATCCAAGGTTTTTGTATATTCATTCTCCCACGCTCCCTAAAACTTAGTCTCCTACAAGGACTATCTAAGTTTGTGGCTGCCAAAGTGTTGCGGGCTTCGTTTAAATGACGGATCACCTGTTTCCTCACTTTCCAAATCATAAGCAGTGACAACGGACACATCTGACCACAGTGCTATGCCGCACCGAAGAGAAGGGCTTCTTGGTGACAGCGGCTCTACTTTCATCCCAAGGTCATCCCTCGCCCAGGTCCTTGGTAGGAGGCCGCAGACAATGTCCTGCCTACAGCCAGAGTGCCACAAACACACTACTGTTTCTCTCAATGGCTTTCATACACTGCTGCCCAAAATGAGCCTGCTCGTAACGTCACAGGAGCGATCAAAACAGATTTCTGTTCCTCCCTCGTTACTTATCCTGAAAGCCCACCAGCAACCACCATCGCTGGGCTGCATTTTGCATCCAAAGTCTTAGGATGGAAACCAGAGCCACCGTCGCCCGTGTCTTCCATCTACACATTGTCCCTTTCTCGGCAGAGTGCCAGCCGAGTTTCCAAAACACTGCAGAGGGAGGCAGGCGGCAGCCAAGCCGGCAGGGCCAGTCCCCAGGGCGCCCCCCCCCCCCCCGCAGGGTTTCCCTCTGCTCATCGTCAATGGGACCTCACTGGCCTCAATTCCCCGTCGGGGTTCAAAGAGAGAGCCGCTGCTAAGGCCGCCCAGCAGTCATAGATCAGACAGGGCAAAGGATAAAAGCACTGTTCGCGCCCAGCCTCCCCTCGCAGGCCGCCCCAGCCGCGCTGTCACCCCCGGCGCAGGCCACCTGGGAATCTTGGTAAAATGCAGATCCTTAGGCTGGGCGGGGGCCTCGAGTTTTGTATTTCTAACAAGCTCCCACGTGATGCTCGTGACGTGGCTGGTCCGCCGGCCACACCTTGGTCCGTAAAGGACATTTCACCTTCCCAGCCTGGGCATCTTCTGGATCCCACTGGTTGAGATAATTAATTAAAACAGGCTTTGCCTGATGGTGTGATCCAAGGCAAGCAAACGTTCAGTCTGGTGGTAAAAGTCTCCCCAGGACCTTTGTGCCCGAACACCGGGTAGGATGTGGGAGCAACAGGGCAAAGGAAGGCACAAGAGGCATGGGGGGGGGCAGAGACATCCAAGGTCACTCTGGAAGCAAAAGGGGCTTGAAAAAAGAGCAGCAGAGGACATTCTTTACTGAAGCCCCACGGCAGCTCCCCTAAACAGGCACCAAAACAATTTCAGAAACAGAACAAAACTGAAATAGAGCTTTTGATTTCCTTAACTACCTTCTCTTGGAATCCAAAATGATGAGCGGGGGGAGAGTGAGATCAGACTGCCAGTGTCTCTGTGCGTGATTTATGCCCGCGGAGGGCGTTGGGCAACCTGCGCCTAGGCTGTGTGCATTCAGCACCAGAAATGCAACTGTACAAACAAATGAGCGAACTGCTAGGGCAGATTAATTCAACAGGCCGCGGTAATGAGATACCTTCATTCTTAATTTCCAGCCTTCTGTGATTATGGGCCACACATGAATTAAGTAGGCCTGGGGAGGGTGCATTTACTTCCTTTCCAATGAAGCAATTGCACCTGGCTCTTCCTGAGTCTATCAAAAGATTCCCAGTCATCCATGGTTGCCATTGGCACAAAATGGGTAAGCGCGGACAGGTGTCCTCAGATATTCCCACAGTGCATGAAGCTTAGGAGGGATAGCAAACCCAGACTCTCGGGTCCACAGAGGACTCGGAGGCCCACAGTGACTTGTCCAAGTCCAGCTCCCAGTGGAGGGAATGTGCTACCATACCAGAAAAGGGGAGTCGTTTGTGCAAGAATCCCAGCAGCTCCCTACAGTTTGGAAGTATGGATTCTGTTTGGCTCAAATTCAGAACTAATTTACAATTGGCATTCCCAATTTGAAAGCTTCAGGGAAAGAGTAAAAAAGCCAAAGGGGGAAATTTTAGCAAAATGTATACTTCCTCTGCTGCTTAGAGGAACCGCAGCTCCCTGAAAGAGGTGCAGAACCTGAGAATCCAGCTACAGGTAGGTCCCAGAGACAGGTAGGGGGGCCAAGCCAAGGGACAAACAGGTCTCCACGGCAGGTAAGGAGCTGACCTCTGGTGCCTGTGTGAAGGATTGTGTTTTCACTTGAAGGATATTTCTTCTATTATCCTGGATTACCATAGCTAGAAGCAAAAACTTGGATCTGCCCAGCTGGGCAAGAATCTAAGAATTCAGGTAATAGCGGAATGGATTATATCTGCAAGGTCTGTAACTTCCTGTCATTGTTAGGGTGACCTTTTTAAAACGTTACTCAGTGTCATAAAAGGAAGAGATGAAACAAAGACTAAGGGACTCAGGTCCCTAAATGCTAGGGAAAGTAATAGAGCTTTGGATGCCCTAACCTCCGCTATTAGAGATTTCTTGGGAAAATGAATTTTTCCATCAAGATGCAGAGAAATGTGGTTATAGTACTAGCTTGAGCAAAAATCAAGATTAGTAAGATCTGCTGAAAAAGTCTGAATTCTATGCCATAGCCAGACCCCCTGTGTGGACTTGGCCAGCCCTTAAAATAGCACCATCTCTTTGCTGTTGTTGTTAATCCCCACCTGAGGATATTTTTTCATTGCTTTTTTTTGGAGAGAGTGGGAGGGAGGAAGGGGGAGAAAGAGAAAGAGAGAGAGAGAAACATCGATGTGAGACAGACACATCAATTGGTTGCCTCCCACATGCACCCCGACTGGAGGCGGGGAGCAAAGCCCCAACGCAGGTACATGCCCTCGACCGGGAATCGAACCTGAGACCCTTCGGTGTGTGGGCTGACGCTCCAACCATGGAGCCACACCAGCCAGGGCAGCACCATCTTTGAAATGTTAAATTCCAAGTCCTGGCCACCACTGTCCATTATCCTTCCAGCTCTCCCCCGGCCTTATCCCAGCTCTCAGGCTCACTGCTCCTGTACTCCCTTTTCATGGCTTGCCTTCCTGTTATGGAAGGACTCATAGTGAGACTCAAAGGGAATCCCTTCCCGACCCCTCCTGACATTGTCAGCGCGCTAGCCCCCTTCTCTTTCAGCCCCCCAGCACCCACTGCCGGCCTTGGATGGGTCCGAACGCCCTCTCCCAGCTGGTCTTCTGCCGCTGTACTGCTGCGCGCTGCTTGAGAGGCACCACCCAGCCAGTCTCCAGGCTCTCCTGGAATCTCAGGGTCCTACAACATAACCGCCCTCTCCCATATCCCACCCACAGCTGTTCTGAACCTTCACCACTCTTACCAAAGCCCATCGCATTCTCGCCTTCCTGCCCTCAGCAGGCAGTCTCGCCTCCTGCTTCAGTGAGGAAAATAAAGCCCTCAAAAGGGTCAGGCAGAGATCCCCTAGGCCAATGAATGCATCCAAATCTGCACCCATCCTCACGCCATCCTCATCACCCGTGCTGTGCATTTACCTCCCTCCTGTCTTCCTGGCCCAGGACCCTGTCCCTCTCCAGTGCTTTCTCCCCCCCCCCCCCCAACCTCTCTCATCAGGCTCCCTCCGCACAGCTTTAAACTGTGCCCCAGTGTGTGTGCACTTGTGGAGAAAGTCAAGGTCTCCACCAACCCTCCTCCCATCTTCTCGGGCACCTGCTCCATCTTCCCTGCCAAGTTGGTCTAAGAGACTGACTACACTTGCTTCCTTCGCTGCCTCCTTTAGCTCACTGCACCAAACTTCTCTCTCCTCCACTGCTGAAAAATGCCCTGGAAAAGCTGATAGGTCACCCAAGTAACAAACCCAGGCTCAACAGACACTGTTGGGACTGTGTGTGCATGCTCTATCGCTCCTTTCTCCAAAATCCCTGGCCCCCTTCCAGTCCCGGCTCTGGCTTCTGTGATCCTGTTATTAGAGAAAAATGTGCCTTGTGTTTCCCTTTTGCTAGTGGGAGTGAGGTTCTTGGGGCACAGCTGGAAGAAGCATTTCCAGAGGCCCCCACAGGAAGATAAGCTTTATTTCCATGGAATTACACCCCTGGGCTCCCAAAGTCCCATTTCCCTTAGTGCAGTCATAGAAGAAGTGTAGCTGGGGTTTCAGCAAAGCTAGAATCAGAGCCAGTGTCCAGGGTTTCCTTTCCATGTTGGAGACAGGCCCAGTACAGCATGAGACTAGTTACAGTCCATTAGTCCATTGTGTGTGGGGGCCACGTGGTTGTGGGCCTCACGGGAGAATGCCAGGAAGCCAAGCATGAGCCATGAGCCAAGCGTGCCATGAGGAACCAAGAGCACAAGAGAGCAAACTCCTTTGTTTAGGGGGTGAAGTATCCCAAATCTTCTCCAGCTTGCAGTTGCCACGTCCATTCTGGCCAATGACCTTTGTTCCCAGGTATGACTGACTGACAGCACCTTCCTTGTCACCCCAACTTTAGTAGGCATGCGTCTGTCTGTCCTTTGTCCAGTCCCCTTCCCCTAGTGTTTTACAGGGAACATGCCTATAGTGTCTGGCCTTCCCTTTGCTCCTTTCTTATTATTAATAATTAGCTAATAACAAAGGTATCAATCCCACTCTTTTATTTCTCTCCCCCACCCCTGCTCTACTAACTTGTGTCAGTTTTGCTTTTTCCTATGGCATGCCCCAAAGTTCTAGTCTTTTCACTCTACATGCTCAAGTGAGAGGGCTTTTACCCATGCTCATGGCCTCATCTCATAGATGGAGGACCCAGAGTAACCAAGTCCCTTTCTAACCATCTCCTGGTCCAGATTTTCTGTTCATTCTTTCCTTTCCCATAACTTCTGAGTCACAAAGAGGGAAAGGGACCCATGAAGTCTGGGTGCCTTCACATAGGAAAGGACCACAATAAATTAGGAAAGTTGAAGACTCAGGAGAGAGGAGGAAGGTCTCCACAAAATCAGGAAAGAATGAGATGATTGAGGGCCAAGTTGAGGGCTCAGGCTTGGAAATAGCAGATGTTCTCCTGAGAAAGACAACTTAGTATTTATTGAGTGCCTACAGGTTCCAACAAGTACTAAGCGCCTGGCATATAATAGCTCAGTTTATACTCAAGATAATCTTATGGGATGAGGGTTATCATTCCTGTTTTATGGAAGAAGAAATACATGCCAAACAAGGTTAATTAATTTGCCCAAGGTCACAAAGCTAGTAAGTGCCAAAGACAAGACTCAAACACAGACTGGCACTCTCCAAAGCCATGGTCCCTAAAGCATGAGAGAAATTAAGCAAGGATCCTGGAGACACAAGAAATGGCCACATGGAGAAAGAAGGGGAACTGAGAGGCCTGACAAGCTTCTCTGCATATGAGTATGAACAGGAAGAAAAAGGAATGTCACAAGGCCTAATAAACTCCAAAGCTTGGTAGGATATTTCCCTATGTCTTCCCATAGTCCAGTCCCTTTCTCCATAAAATCCAATAATCATCTGGCTCAAAGAGTGTTACCTTTCCAACTGATGTTTTCTAAAACGTCTATGTCAGATCTCATTTGTGGTCTTTTCCTTATTATTACATTGAATTTTGAGTGGAAGATTAAGAAGGGAATGGAGACTCTGTGCCTCCTCCTGGTATCTGACTACCTTTCCTCTCCCACCCTCCCCGGCCCTTCCCCGTCTCCTGTGGTGAGGAGGGGAATTTTCTACACTGCATGTTGCTTCAGGTCTTGGCAGCCTGGGCATTCGGAGCTCCCAACAGGTACTCCCTGGGGAGCTTACATATCTTTTCCAGAGGCTTAATCTTGTTCACTGCCTTTCACCCTCATCACCGACATTGTAAACGAAAAGCTTTAACCATTTCTATAATTTGATTGAGCTCTTACGGGAGGGTGGTGGGGGACGATGGAGTGAGAAATCCATACATTCATTTCCTTGGCTTTTTATCTAAACTTACTATGATTTTCTGTCAGCTAAGAGAGTGGTTACTCCCTCTTTTGCTTAGCTTTGGAAATAGGCTGTGAGGCCCACCAAGAACTACATTGGGTGGCTCAGGGCTGGTGGCTGTGTATATGTGATGGGCATGTGTGCACGTGCTGAGGGCATCGTCTCTGAGGGAATGACCATTGGAAACCACTTCTCCTGCGAGGTTACTTTCCCCCAGGGGAATTAAAAACCAAAAAGTCAGATACTCTCTTAAAATATTATAGTGAGAAAGGGAAAATGACTCTGATATCAAAATCATGGTGTCAGTCCAATGACTTCAAATCGACTTCCAAATTTGGCTTCAGTTAGCTGTTTAAGCAACACCTCTGCAGTGCAAGAGGCGTTCAAAACGTGTTTAACTAAAGGACACTGTGTTGCTCTTCTACTGCTTTTCTCCTTGTCTGATAGATGCCTCCAACTAGACCTCAGGATTTTGGTGACATACAGGGCAAGTGCTGAGGTCCTTGCCTCCCTCCAGGACCTGTCCAGCCAAAAGTTGCTTTTAAAAAAATTCACCTTTGCGCCAATTCGTCAAAGCAGCTTTACCCTGAAGCTTGTATTAGAGAACAGGCCACCTGTTGCCCTGGAAAACCTTTAACCCCAAGTTAACAGGAAATTCATACTGGAGATTAGAGCAAACCCCATAAAAACTGCATTAGCAGGGAAATACTGATTAAAGCTAGAGATATTAGATCTTAACCTTGAGATTCAAGGTGTCATGAGACACACACAGAGCCGCTGCTGTGTCTCTGTCAGGGATGCAAGTGTCGAGAGGAACAGCCCAAAGGACAGTTTAACTGAATGGAACTTGGGGGAAGGCAAGGTGCCGCTGCAACTCCCAGGTCTGGGGGGAGGGGCTGTGGGGGGCTTCAGACTTGGACTTGCTCTCACTTTCCAAGTGAACACGTGCCTCTTATCCCATAGTTGCTAGTCAGTTTTTGGTTCATCTCCCACTTGATAATAAGCCACTTAATATCAGTGCCCTAGCTGAGCCTGGCAAAGAGTAGGAAGCCAATGAACACGGAAGGGAGGGAGGGAGGAAGGAGGGAAGGAGGGAAGGAAAGGGGGGGGAGAAAGAATGTGAAAGCCTACGTACAGACACAGATGAAACGAACTTAAAAAGAGCAGCAGGGCCTGTCTCAAGTAAACGGTTGAAAGACCCAGAGACTGAAAAATTCAGTTGCTCCAGCAGCCAAAACAAAAGGGGAAAGCCTGAGGGTGGGAACAGAGAGCAGTGTCTCCTATTCTTTGTTCCCCTGAGGGCCAGGACCAGAAGTTAGCGCAGAACCTGGCAACAGGTGTTCCCCAAAAACACATGGAATGAATGTGAACATCTCTAAGGCCCTTTCCAGCTCTGAAGTTATGGGAATCTGCCTTTCAGGGTTTCCTGTGACAGGCAAATCCCTCTGACCCCGTGCTTGGGCCGGGCAGCACTGATAGGATGGCAAGTTAGAGGACAGAGGCAGAAGCAAAAGCTTGGCCTTGGAAAGCAACCTCGCTGTTGCAGCATGGGACGCTCCCTGTCCTGCTGACCAAACCAATGTCTTCTCCAAGAGAGATCATTCTGCCGATTGATGACAGCAGACACTGTATTGGGAGAAGAGCCAAGATTCAGAATCTGCCCCGATAACCCACTTGATGGTCTACACCGCAGAACTCAGTTCCACATTTTCCCCACACTGGAGCCCTCCACAACCGAACTGAATACAGAAGAAGGCTAGCTCCCCACTTAAGGCATATTTCCACTCATCTTCCATTCTCTTCTGCTCTTACTAATGAAGGAGCCCAGCCTGGTTGACCTCACCTAGTGATTTAGGGATTGTCCTGTGCCTTAAGTAGAAGGCATGCAGGCCATGGCGGGAGGAATTACTGATGAATTTTGGCCTGCATTTATGAAGGGACTGTCAAAGTGGAAGGAAGGATGCGTGGAGGCAGAGAGGAGGGCGAGGGAAGGGAAGTAGAGAAGATTGGAGGGAGTGGGTATGGAGGGAGGGAGGGAGGCAGGCCAGGAGAACGGAAGGAGAGGGAGGGGGGAAGAGGGAAATGAGGGGGAGAGAGGGAGGGAGGTCATATATGCAGATACAGATGAGATACAGGTGAGAACTGAATATGCTCAGCAGCCCCTTTCTCAAGTCCACAGCCACAAACCACCAAATATTTTGTTGAATTCGTTTCTGAGCAGACACCGAATTAAAGTTCTAAATAACCAGGTTTAGATCTCAGTGCCACGATTCTGTAGTTGGGAAAAGTTCCTTTAACAGGCTGGTCAGATGTGTGGACTCTCTCTTCCCTACTTGAAAGAACTAGCAGCACTTTACCAACCCACAGTCTGTTCCTTCACTTGGTTCTGACTTTGCATTCTCAGACAAAGTTTTAAGTGGACCCTTCTCTAAGGCCTCATCCTGGCCCACCAACCTTCAGCCCCCTCCCCCAAAGTCCAAATTCCTCAACATGGTATTTGAGGCTGCCGAGCCTTGGGCCTGGCTCCCTCGCCCCCTCCACCACCACCACCTTAGTCTTCCCATTCTAACGGCACCCGTGGCTCATTGATCTTTGGACCCACCCCAACCTGAGCCTCTGTGCTTTTGCTCATGTTTCTGCTCTGCCAGGAACCCTCACCTAACCCCCACCTTCAGGTCCACTGCTACTCAGGCCTCTTCCTAAAGCCTGCCATGACCTCTGCCCACTCACCCCCTTGCCTCTAGGTGGCAGATGTGACCCCCCCCCTTCCCCGGGCATGCCTCTTGCATTGCACTGGCCTCATTCTGAGACATTTATCGTTTCATGGGTTTTGGCCCCCCGCAAATAGATAGTGAGATCCTTTGGGCAGAAACCCATCTCCACCTTTGAGCACCATGCCCAGCACACAGTAGGCATTCAATGCATGTTTGTTGAATGAAAGGGATAAATGAGTAAACCAAGCATCCCCCCCGCCACTTGAAACCCGGATGTCCTTTAGAGGACTGAAAACTAAGTGTGAAGCCACCTGTATTGGTTGCTCCCTCCCTCCAGCCTCTCAGTGGGTGCATATTTTGTGCCTTTTCTCCTCGCACCCTCTCATTTCTGCCTTACTCCCCTTTGTCACTTTAATGGCATGCCGGTTCAGTTTGAACGTCGGGCGGCTGAAGAACAGGATGAGTACTGGTGAGAGCCCCTCTTGGGACTCTCGGGCTGACCTGAAAGAAACCTGAGGGGCTGCATGCCCACTCCCTGCGGGCCCGGGGGCAGGGCCAGAGGAATTTGGCTTTGTGGTTGTTGCTACAATTCTAACCCCCGTGGTAATGGGCGATTTCCCCACAGTGTTGTTGCATTCAGAACAACTGGACAGGGAGGACTCGCGAGGGAGGGTTTGGGAGTAAACGGTTCAGGACCCACAGCAGTTCCCTGAATAGTGGGGGTGGCAGCCGAAGCCTGCACCCGTGGGCCATGCAGGGCTCTGGCTGACTGGGAAGGCCCAGGGCAACCTGCTGCTTGACAGCAGTGACAGGACAGATGGCAATTATGGGGACAAGGGGAGGAAAACCGCTTTTTATTGAAATTATCCAGTAGTGACAGGCAGGGAAGGCTTTCCTGTCCCACGTGGACCCAGGAAATGGGGCCTCTGAGTGCTTTGCCCAGCCTGGGGGCACAGGGGCAGGGCCTATGCATAGTGGCACCATGGGAAGCAACGCTACTGCTTGTCATAGCCCAGCCTAAAGAAGGGCACACTGCGCACCCACCTCCCCAGCTCCCCTGTCCCTGTCCCTGTCTCTCAGCTAAGGCACTGAGTCTTAGAATCTTACCCCGCACCAACCAGTACCTCGGAGGACCTTTACAAGATGCAAATGGCACAAAGCTCAAACGGCGGTGGAGACAGGATTCCCCTGTGCTTGCTGGTTCGGCTTACCCAGCCCGGGAGCCTATGGACTCCCCTAGTGACCATTTCCTTCCACTAGGAAAGCGATTACAGGCGGCTGGTGCCGGGAGAGGGAGAGCAGGGAGGGCTCCCTGAGGCAGGAAACTCTCGGCAGCTGCTGGGAAGTCCCCGTAGTCCCTGCCATGGGGTCAGCCTGCTGCAAGCACCCGAGACTCCCCACCAGCCATTGCTTCCTCCCGGGGAACGTGAGATGGAGAAGGCCTGGCCCGATCGGGAGCCGGGCCTTCCTGGCTGCCGTGAGAATTCTCTCACCGAACCCAGGCTCCGCTGCCTGCCGCTCGAAGACCAATGATCTAGAGACAGGGGCTGGCGGAAGGAAAAAGTGGCCTATTCCAGAGTCTGCAGCTTGAGAAGATGGACTCTTGTCACAAAGACCATCTAAACACTTAGGTACTGGCAGGGGCTTTTATTTGTAGGGTAAAGGAGGAAAAGAAAGCAGAACAAAGGAATTGAAAGGAGGTATTGAGGGGATTACTTGCAAGGCCACACAGTCGATTCAGATAACTGGCTGAAGGTCAGCAAATAGGATATTTGCTATTCCAGGAGGAGCCAGAATGTCTAAGGTCTGGAATCTGCTGCTTTTGAAGTTAGTTCCTAGGATTCTTAAGCCAACAGGCTGTTTATCTGCAGTCACCTATTAGCTAACTGGTCATCATTCACAGAAACAATGTTAAATTGTATGGTGGTTGGTTCCAAGTATAGCCACTGGCAAAGAAGAAACCAGTGTGTAACTGACCAAACAGTGTATATGAGCCATGGCTAAGGCTCCCTTTGGGGAGACAGAGCATTGGATATGAATCCCCTGTCTCCTTTACTGGCTGCAAGTAAATAAAACTAACTTTCGATGACCTTGTCTTGTTCTTAAACACAGTATCCCAAGCGGTGAACCCCTTGAGACCTGTAACAATCTCAGGTGAGAAAGCTGAGTCAGTGCTCAGGCTTGGGGGGGGGGGGGGGAGTGTCTCTGTAATATCACTAAAGAAGGTCAGGAACTCTTCTACTTATCCAAAAATGTGTTAGGTTATCCAGGATAGGAACAAGTGTGTCATGGAAAAGACAAGGTGGGGTCTTCACCTCCCTCTTTACTCCTGTCTTAAGTAATATCTCACCCCCCCATATCTCTATATGTGTGTCTTCCTATTGGGTAACCACCAACAAAATTGTTCACCTCTCCATCAATAGATAGGAGCTGTTTGTGCAGAGGTACAAAACCTGACATATTGCTGGGGTGTGGCACATAATTCAGTGCTGACGGACCCCCTCTGCCCTCACACTGCTTTGTGATGTATCACGTTGAAGCCAAGTAATTTCCAGTGTCTGGCCTCGGATCTCCCAAGATCTCCCGGTCAGAGCCAAGTGCGATTGGCACCCGATTTCAGACCCTGATGGATGAGTTGTTTTGTCTTGAGTGTTTGGTGGGGCCCTTGAAGGAGTCGGTCCGGTAGAACTCCCTCCTCTGCCCCAGCCACCTCTTCTTTGTTTTGTGGAGCTAAGCAGGGGAGCAGCTACTGAAATCCAGGGGAGGGGGGGCAGGGAAAGTCTCCCAGAGCCAGGCCAGGACACGCCACAGGCTCAGCCCCTAATCCCTTCAGCTCAATTCCCTTCGGGTCCTTTTCATGGTCTCAGGCCACTTCCTCTTGACTGTTTCAGAGATCATCACGTGGGGGGTGGGGTGGGGAGGGTGGGGTGGTGGAGAGGGTGGGGTGGTAGAGAAGGTGGGGTGGTGGAGAAGGTGGGGTGGTGAGGTGAGTTGGGGACCGGCCTTCCTCAAGCCCCAGGCTGCCTTTAGTGTCCTGACAGGGCCCTGTGCCTGGGACAGGATGCGGTCATCCAGGACCTCTGTCCCTCCTCCTCCCTGTCCAGTACATTTGCTTCACTCCCCCAACCCTACACCTTGTGTCGTGTCTCCCCCCCCCCCCCCAAATTCGTGCCTGCCCGGGAGCAGGGCCTGGTCCCACCTGCCCAGGTGCACTTTGCAGGCACCTCCCCTCCCGTCTGGCTGGCCACCTCCCCTTTCCTGTTTTCATTCCTTTCCCCCCCAGAATGAACAACTTCCTTTGCGTCTCTGTCTCTGGAGGACGTTTCTGCCTGTCCCACGTCTTTTCCCTTTGACCAGTTCTGATCCTGTGGGCGCCGCCCGCTGGGGGTTCAGATGTGGAGGGAGCGACAAGCTGGTCCTTCTGCTTGAGGCACCGTCCGTCCCCTTCTGATTGAACTGGGGGGGGGCGTTGTGTGTGTGCTGGGGATGGGAAAAGGGAAAACAAACTAAGGAAAGAAGGAAAACCTTTCTATGCTGCCCAGCAACCACGCGGCCTCATTCGTCATATGCAGTCAACTTTTTGTTGATGGTTCTGTCTTCTCGAAGGTGCTCAGGGGCCGGGGAGGAGAAGGGGAGGAGGCGGGGCGGGATGCTTCCCCCTTCTCTCCTCCGCACACAGGCCTATTTTCTGAGATGAGTCCCTCCTCATGTTGGCAGCAAGCTGGCCCTGGATCCCCGGTCCCACAGTGCTGAGCGGGTGATGGGGGACAGCAAAGGGGCGGGCATCAAATATGAGGGCAGGCCGGCCAGGGCGGGCCTGGAGCCGGTTCTGTGCCCTGTTTGGCTGTGGGGCAGGCTGGATCCCTCTGTCCCCACAGGGTCCCCACAGGTCTCCCCTCCCGTCCCCTCCTCTCGTCCTGAGGGAAGAGGCGAGCCCCGCCTCAGTGACTCAGCCCCACCTTCCCACCTGCTCAGCTGAGGGTGTTCCTTGGCTCTAGGGACAGGAAACCGCTTCCCCCATCCCCTCCTCAGAAAGAGAGGCTCCAGTCCAAGGCAATGCACAGACACAAAGTGTTTCTAGAACAGGGATCTTCCAGAAACCAGGAAGAACGCTGATCTTCTCTTCCTGCCTAAGAAACGAGATAATACAGGTTCAAACCAAGAACCATTTAGAACAGGGGGAAAAGAAAGTCCAGGTGTACAAGAAATGGCGAAACTCTTTTCTGTAAATTAACATAATTTTAGTTTCAAGACGCCTCCTACCAGGAATGTGGGAAATTCTGCTTCAGTTGATGGTTTGGGCTGGGGCCCGGGGGCCCTGTTCCTGCCCATAGTGTCCCTCCTGGCAGGGCAATCTCTTCACTTCTGGAGCTACCCCCCACCCCCGCCCCATGTGGGCCCCAGGCTCCTCCGTGCTCTGTCCCCAACCTAAGGAAATCTCTTTGGGTTCTGGGAAGCCTCTTTCCCTTCCGTGTGCTCCAAGTGACTCTGCTTCCTGTCCAATAAAATCCTCCTGAGGGCCTGGCTTTTGAAACAAAGGCAGGGATACTCTTGCCATTATATTCCCTCCTTGAGAAAATGAGACCCAGACCTGGGATCTACTTGATGTGAGACAAGGGGGGGTGGGGGCACACACAGGGGCCCGGGAGAGAAGCTAGCATACTGTATAGTCTTCATCACCCTTGCTTTCAGAAGGAGTTACAATTTCTGTTGTAATCGGTGACTGTGAGAGCTTATCTTCTGTTCATTCTTTAAGTTTGGCTTAGAGACTGTGATTTATTTCAGCCATTTTAAAGCATTCTCCTCATCAGAAAATTGTCTTAAAACAAGTGAGGATTTATTTGTGGTATCCTCAGAACAAACAGATCAGTCCTAGATATGATTATGCAGAATTATGCTTTGGAGCCATTCACGTTCCTCTGCTTTCTATATTCTTTTAAGATGTCGCCTCTTACAGGAAGCCTGCTTTGACTGCCAAGGTGCACTCCAGTCCCCATGCTCTCTGAATGCGTAGCATTCTTGTGATAATTCCTTGTACTTTTGAACCAAATCCCATAAAGTCCTGTTATTGTTCTTCCTCTAACCAGACTGCAGAATTTTACCTGAGATTCTTGAGGGCAGGGACCGTGGCTTTGCCATGCCAATGCCACTCTCTCAGGGCCTCACACAGAATAGGGTTCGATAAGTGCTTGTGAAATGGATGGATTGAACAATCTTAGCCGATGACCATCACCATCAGCTCCTTCTGCCGCCCATAATTCAGTGGAGAAATTGTTTCAGATGATTCGTACTCACAATATAATAGAAGGGCCCACACCATTTTTTCCCTATGGAATCAGACAACCAGAGAAGGGAATGTTCTTTAACACATAGATGAATGTTCTATGTGAAATATTGAAATGTGCAGCCATAAGCTATGCTAGCATGATATGTGTTCCTATTTCTTACGTTCGCAACTAATGTTGTTGATTAGTTCTTTTTATCAGAGCACATTTTTCTCTTTCTCAACTCCTGCACGTGTTGTTTGTATAGGGTGTTTGCAAATAATTCAGACGAGCCATTGATGTAGGCAGTTTATGGAGAACACAGGCTTCTCTATTGGAAAGTACTTTATTGTTGCCATACGCCAAGGGAGGAAAGCCCTTATTTACAAGGAATGATTTCAAGTAATGAATGATGACCTTCAAGTCTCTTTCAAATAGAGAGACATTGTAAATACTTTTTGAATTTCAAACTGTGAGACATTTTAAGTACTCTTTTTAGTTTTAGATCCTTACAGTGTATTTTAAAATTTATTTCTAAGAAGAAGTCATCAACAATTTGAAATGTTTCCCATAAAGGCAATGGATGGATATTGACTTGTTTGCCGTTTCCTGCAGCCGCGTGCACACGCGCATTTTAAAGATGGAATAGTTTTGTGGTTGGGGTGTTTGCACCACTCGGGTTTCTGTGGTTGACGGGAGTTCATAGAAAGGACTGGGTTCAAGTCAACGCTGGGGTCAGTATTCTGTCTCCAGAAATCTTCCAAGATGCTTTCTATTTGCCTGGACCACTAGCTTTGCCCTGGGATCCCTTCACACAGTGCAACCTTTTAACCTTCCCTCCAGCTTACCCAGATTCGGGCTCCCTCTTCTGCCCCTGCTTGCCGCAGAGGCCCTTAACACTATCGTCTGAGAGTTGGTATTTATCCAACAAATATCTTTTGAGATCCTACCATGTTCCGTGTGCTGTTTCAGGCCCATGAAAACAATGAGGGAAAGAGAGCTCCCTTGAGGAGTTCTCAGTTTGGACAAAATGAACAATTACCGAAATGGAGTGACTGCTTCCAAGGGATCATTGGGAGGCTATCGAATCCACTCCTGGATGGGCAGGGAGGCTTCTGGAGAGCTGACCCCCGTGGCACAGTGGCCAAGAAATAGAGCACCTGTGAGACCCCTCTGGGATTCTCAAGGCTACCTGGAGAGGAGTCAGAGGAGCCCGACCACCCCAGAGCAGCTGGGCAGGGCCGGAGAAATATTGCTGCTAGATCCATTCTTAAGAGGCTGGTCAAGAAGCACTTTCCAAGAAAAGTATACCCAGGTACTTTGGGCTTCTCTAAGAAATGCGGCAGCTTCACTTACTATCATTTTGGAAAATAATGTACAGCAAAAGGTGTCATATTATCCTGCCTCTGTTTTCTGAGTGACCAACGCTGCTCAATTCTAAGTGCTGTACACAGGAGAGAATGAGCATGAAAAGGGCAAGTAATGTCTCAGTATTGTTCTCAAAACAGTTCTGACCTTGTGGATCCCGTGAAAGAAGCTGGGGGGCCTACCAGGGTCACTGGGCCATATTCGGAGAATTACTAACCCTGAGTGTTGTCTCAACCTGGATTCTGAGAATGCACCTGGATGAACAGGGAAGAAATTCTGTGACCGATGAAGATTCCTGCCTTGGGAGTGGCGGGCCATTGCCATATTATTTGACATCCCCATGAAGCCTAATCTCATATTTCATGAAGTTCACAGACATTCAGACTATCTATAGCAATACGATATAGTAAATGAGAGCTACTCTTCAGAGCAGTCATCTTTAGAGGCAAGCTATTTCAACAACTATCACTGGGATTACACTTTTGGAGTTCTTTGTATACCCCAAATACAAATCAAACTGATTCTTTTGTAAGCAAACTTGGTTTCGGCCAAGATGACACTTGGGAGTTGGATAAATTACTTATCTCGCCAATCTTGGCTCCAAGTGACTTCCAGTTCATGAAACAATGAGCTCGGCCTTGAAGGAGGCACATGTGCTGTCAATAAGGGTATTAAAATTACTCCATCGATAATTTGAGTGTCTATATTGTATCAGTGGCTGTGCTCAGTGCTGGGGATGGAAGAGACAGGCATAATACCCGCCCCTGGGAGCTTAGAATCTGTATCAAACAGACGGAGAAGCCAGCAGTTAAAAACCAGCCTAGCAAGTGTGATAGCTGAGGGCAGCTCGGGATGTGTGGAAGGCAGCTAACCAACTCTCTCTGAGGGGGTGGGCAGGTGTGAGCTCAGTACCTAAGGACTTGAATGAGTCAGGTGGCATATCAGCCAAGAGGACTTTCAAAAGGGGGACAGAAAGCACGTGCAAGGACCTGGAGACAGAAGACGAAAGCAGGGGACATTTGGACAGCTGACTAGTAATTCAGAAACGCTAGCAGCAGAGGCCGGTGTACACGGAGGCGGAAACGCACACAGGCCTGATAGACCAGCGCTGCTGGGCTTTTCCCTGAAGGCCAAGGAGATCCATGACCACTTTGCATTCTAGAGAGATCACTCTGAGCTCCTGCCATGTGCCATGCACTGTGTGCCAGGTCCATTAAACCAGTAAAAATAGGAGCCACTCTGTCCCTGCCCAGCCCATGAGCCAGTGGTCACGCCGGGTCAGCCTGGGTGAGGTTCTCGGCTTTGACTACCACGTCAGGACACTTGGCTTTGCCCAGTCCCTCAGCCAGGAATTCACTTCTGATATCTCGGCATGTTTCTCTCACAGATAGGAGGGGAAAGGCAGCGAGGACAAGTCAGAAAGAGCCACGTCACTGTTCCTGTAAGAGGGCGCAAAGCACATACTCCTCGCAGCTGCACGACAGAAACTCAGGTCTGGAGCTGATTCACTTGGGCTGGAAACTTTTTCCCCCCCTAAGCCTCAAAGTCTTCATTCACAAAATGAAGAAACCCAGCCTGCTTCATTTGGAGCCTAGCGGGTGGGTTTGCAAACTACTTAGCACAGTACCTCATACATAACAGGTGCTCAAGAATGGGGGGAATTTTCTCTCTATGAGTCATTATTCCAAACCCATGGCTGGTGGACGCATGGCAAGGGCAAAACCAATACAGCTAGAAAATGTGGACAACCGAGGAGCTGTTCACTTTATATTGCCAGACTTGTCAGTGTCCAAATTTAGTGTTTCGCCTAGATGATGTGGCATCATGCTGGCCAACCTCCAGTTGGAACATGCAATCAGGATCCAATAGAACTGTGGGGGTGCAAGCACCGGCAGTCTTGGGTTGTTTTAAGATGCCCTTATTGGGTTGCAGCAGGTTCCGCCACCTTCGAGACCGTGAGTTTTCACAGGTTCTGCCCGAGGATCACATTCAAGCGCCCAGCCAGGCAGGGAGCCCGTTCCCAGAGGGCCCATGGTCCCGAGCATAGATTCCAACCCAGCCTCTGTCAACCACAGTTGGCGCCCCACAAAAGAAAAGAAAACAGGAGAGACATTGGATCTTCCAGAAGGTCTTTGTTGTAATTTTCTCCAACATTGAAAAAAAAAAATTACATCATCAAATAAAGACAGTTAGCAGCACAGCTTACTGAAATGTTACAAGCAGATTTGCTTTTGTACTTTTCCTAAGAACATTATGAAATTCCCTCCTCCCCCCGCCCACATTATTTTCTGTAAAATGCCTTTTTTTTTTTTTAAAGCACCATGAAATCCTACAGAGAGAAAAATAGGTAAAACCCCTCCACACATGGGTTTATCGTCGTCGTTGTCCCTGGGTCCCCTGCCTGTGACCCTGGGACAGGGAAAGAGGCCTGAGGCTGGCGTGGGGGTTGGTTTGCATATCTCTTCCAGGCACCGCAGCACCCTCTGCCTTCAAGCTCGGCACCCTGATGGCCAAGGAGAGGTTTGCCAATGATCTTCCGCTGCACAGGTCTGCTGTGTCGACGGAGCGGGAATCCTCGCAAGGATTTTATTTAATGGTTTTAATGCACAGGGAACTATTTGAGATTTTTCTCTTAGGAACCGAGAACAGAAAGTAGATTCCAAATCTCTTAGGCACCTGTGAAAATGATAATCGCTTTCAGTAAAATCAGAGACACCTCTTATTTCTCTTCCTGATGCTGCTGCTGCGCTGATGTCATGTGACTTAGGGCCTGCCCTGGGGGGGACTGAGGTTCACACGGAGGCTGGACACGGGTGGGTGAAGTTCAAGGCCGCTGGTTTATGGTGCAAGGACAGAGTGCGGGGCTTTCTTACCGCCACGCCATCCACCTGCATCGCAGAGTTTCAATGCACGGAACTAACAGCACCTACGATGCCAATTTAAAGTGACCTTTGTTTCTGAGAGTGACCATTTTTGTTTTTTTAAGGCCATGGCTAACTAGCTCTCACATTACACCACCCCAAGCCCCCTCTGCTCAGGGAGCGCGGCATTGCACACGAGGGCGTCACCACAGTGAGGACGAGCCCCGCCTGACACGGGCGCGGACGCAGAGAGCAGAGGCATGGCGCGCAGGCCTGGCTTGTCCTCTCTCCAGAGAGTCCCTGCAGGCCTGTCTGCCCTCCCACGCCTTCCCCGCCGTTCGGAAACCGGGGTGCGTGCTGGACAGTCTACGTCCCTACCCCATCTAGTGAGGAAAACACCTGCCCTGCCCACATTCTCACTTATCCCCCAAGCCGAGCACACAGATAGATGAGCGGCATTGACTCAGCCGGGAAATGACATCATCTCAGACGGAGGCAAGGGGGTGGTTTGCTAACGTCTAGCACAGCTAGGACTTCGAATGCCCAACTGTCCCCACAGATCCCAAAGCAACCATTTCCTGTGTGTGTGCACATGTGTGTACGTGTGTGTGTTTGAGCGAGAGATGTCTATAGTAAATGAATTTGTGAAGTAATCAAAGGGGGAAGCTTTACTACAATTGACTGCAAATAGCAACAGCTTAAAATTCTTCAAATAGTCTTAACGCCATGCAAAAAATGCCCGCGTAGCATGAGCCCTCCGGGTGACAGTGTGCTGTAAGGGAGGGCAGACTGAGCCCACACAGGGCACAGTCCTAATTTGGACACCAGGCTCCCAGATACATCTGGTCTCCATCAATCACCCAGAACACAAATCCCAAAGAGCAGGAGACTAAGCTCTCATGTTAGCCTAAAATGAGTGGGCCCATTAGTCAGTATTCACAAATCCAGCTAATAAACATGCTTAATAAGTTTAATTGTAGACCAGGGAATGTTTGGTCAGAGAACTGCAGAACTAAAAGGGACCTTGACAATGATCTTTGTTCAACTCCTCTGATGTGCTGATGAGGTAACAGAGATGTAGGCAAGGGGATAGGGGTACCCACAATCACAGGCTAGGACTGATAGAGCACAGCCAAATAGTCCCAGTCACCCTAGTTGTAGGCCAGGGACACCCCTACCTACACATACACTAAGGCCTGACCCCCCAAAGTGAAAAATTCCTAGCGTCCCAATTGGGTTAGGACTGTGTATTGAGTTTTAGTCTCTTCAAATTATCCCTTGCCTCTCACCGATAAACTTCCAGATCTGTTTTGGAAGAAAAATTCAGGACCTAATTACCAGGTGAAGCAAAAGACACTGCCCACTAAAGACCCTGAACAGGCCCCCTTCCCGTGTGGAGGGTCAGCACGTCTATTCCAGGTTTGCGGTGGGGTGCGGAGAGCAGGTTGGAAGGGCAGGGCTGTGCTGATGGGCGTTTAGACTTTGTGGCAGCTTTGCCTCATCCACATGTTTTCTACATACACTTTGGCCCCATCTTTGAAAAGTAACATTCAAGCTACTTCAAGATGACTGGCCACCCCCAACCTCCCCAATCTTTGCTCATGGATACAACAAAGAGTCCAACCTCTTACTCCCCCTCAGCTCCTCCTCTGGAGATTACATTCGAGTTTGTCAACCACTTTGCCGACATGTGATTAGATCAGTCTCCCTAGAGGGAGGGCTCTTCTCTGATTTTGTTCATCAGGGCCTTGGCCTCATCTGTCCTTGGGGAGAGGGTTACATGCACTGGAGATGTTCCCACTCTCGGTCAAGGGCCATCTCAATCCCTTTATGCTACTGTGACTTAACTCGTGGGGGAGCATCTGTGCACATGCCACCAGCCGTTCCTTTTGGTAGAGTGCGCAGCTCACTTATTCCTGCTGTAGGCGGAGTTCCTGCAAGGTAACGAGTAAAGTGCAAAAGAGTGCTTTCAAGGGGCAATTTGAACAAAAGAGAAAGGCTGCCACACGCAGCGTTCCCAGAACCCAAACCAAAATAACAAAGTGTCTGCAAGGCCAACACCGTAGGCCATGTCTACACAAAGACCTCGTACCCTCTTGGTAGTAGGGATCTTCTCCCCACTTGTGTGCTGCGTCCATGAAACTAGAAAGACACACACACACGCACATGCACACGTGCGCACGCACGCACACACACACACAAGGGTGCATAACATGGACCTTGTAGCAAAGTCAAAAGCAGACTTTGGTCAGACGGGTTTTGAAGAGCAGCTCTAGCACTTTCTTGCTGTGTGCCATTGGGTAAGTTACTGAGCCTCCTTGAGACTCTGTGCCCTCATCTGTATAAGAGGTTTGCAAACACTTCCCACAGGGTGTCTTTATGATATTGGGATGGTTCAATGTCTTTAAAGTGCCTAAACTAATGCCCAACCCATGGAAGCCACTGGATAAATGACAGGGAAGCCTCTTTGCCAGATTTGGCTGTTGGGTCTAGAATTTTAACACCCCACTGTGAAGAAGGTACCAAGTCATAGAGGGCGGAAACGCAAATGAATGACGTCCATGGGTGGTTGAATCAGGAAGCTTTTAACGTGACAGCGTAAGGAAGTCCCAGTTACCTAACAATTTCTTAAAACACTTTTCTTCAGGCTGCAATGGTCCCATAGTGAGAACCTGCACAAATCTTGTCCTCACCTGCACAAATATTGTTTCTCAAGCATCTGCTTATTACTGTGTGGACATCGGATGTCACAGTGAGCCACCGCTCCAGCCCCATGGAGGCATTAACCCAAACCTACCTTGGACAGGAAAACTAGGTTCTTACTTGTCTCCTTTCCCAAAGCAGCGCTAAATCTTTAAGAGCCTAAAAGTTTGGGGGCAGGAAGGGGTGTGCTGCCTGTGTGACAGGCAAGGGAGAGCTGTGCATTTGGGGGAAATAGTCAGGAAGAGGTCTCCCCATGGTACCAGTGGTCATGGATGTGGTAAAAATTTCCCTGGAAGTCTCCACTACTCCTGTGATCTTTTGATAAATCCACTTGTGCGTGAGTCACGTGAAATTCCCCAGAAGTGGCACCGAGCAGCGGGGGCCCATAACCATCAGCTTCCTGTTGTTGCCAGATCCAAATGTTTAAGTGTGGGGCCCAAACAGCTGAACTTGAACCAGTACAAGGACCAGCCAGTTATGAGAAAGGCTGAGGCTCACATGAGATGGCTGGCCTAGTACATTTTTTCCCCCTTTCTGATTAAAAATCTATTTAAAATCTTCCTCTCAAAATTTACAACTAGCCATCCCCCCACTTTCCTTCACTGATGTTCTAACCTCATGGAGCAATCACATATCCCGTGCTGGTTGGTTCCTGTTTGCCTTGAAACACTCACATGGGCGTTCCCACTGGTGTTGCGATAGCAGGTATTTGGTGAGGAAACGAGCAAGGAAAAGAAATGCTTTCAAAATAAAGGAACTCCCAAATGTAAAAGCAAAATACTTGAGATACTTAACTTTTAAGTATTTTTTTTTTTAAATGGCATTAATGGCACTTAAACTGCAAGCAATTAAAACGACTCAATCTTCTTGTACAAGGGCTGGTTGAGGGATTAACTTTCCTTTTGTTTGGAGATAGCAAGATTGGCTCTTGTAACTATGTCTACCCTAAGACACCCAAAGGGACAAAAAGCCCTGAGATGGAATGATGCCATGGTCCTCCTTGGTATGTCTCAGACATGCAGGATGTCTATTTTTATAAAAGTTTAGGATCAGCTAGACAGAACAGCAAGCCACTGGCATCATGCAAGGCAACAGTTTTGGTATTTTTTCCCCCCTCCTATGGACACAAGCTGTAACTGTGGTCCCACTAGAAAAGGGAACATGAACATTTCCAAGCCAGTTTATTTTCACCACTGCGCCCACTGAGGAAAATGCATGATTTCTGCCCGTAACCATGCAGCAGTTGAGGTTGAATTTTCACGGATGCTCGCGAGTCCGTCTGGACTACCTACCCCTGTGAGAAAGACCAGATTCGGTAGGCTTCCGTCCTTGGTTGAGGTGATCTCCACAGTGTGATGTTTGTGACACATGTTTTTTTCTTTTGTAATGAGGAAAAGCAACTGCACCATTTAATACGTGCGCTCTGATCTGCTTCCAACACATCCCAGGAGCTCTCAGGTCCCAGGGACATTCATTTGGAGCCGAGCAGGGCTAGGTGTGCGCTGAGTGGGTAGGCTCGGCATTCAAGCTCCGGGCAACGTGCCAGAATATGCCCACTCGAACCTTAGCTACAGGTCCCAGCTCAGCCCCAGCCCAGGTCCCCTTCTGCGTGCGCCTGTGCCACTAGGGGTCGGCTCAGGAAGCGAGACCCCGTGTGACAGACGCACCTGTTCCTTTGGGAAGGCTGGTCTGAGGAATAGCTGCCCTTTTCCGTGTGCCATCCAGGGCGGCGCCGCGCCTCGCACCCGCGGCGCCCTGACCGCCATCGGAGGCGCGCGGCCGCTCCCGGGCGCCCTGCGGTCGGCGGCCGTCGGAAGCGAAGTCCTTTGCCCCTCGATTCCTTTGGGCAGAGCAAGCTTTCTCAGTCCTCTATGGCACAGTGAGATGTATTCTTCAATGCTATGTAATTTCGGACCAAGCAGAAGTCTGTTTAAGGCACGTGTCTCCGGGTGAATGTAAAGCCGCGCCCCCCCTCGGGCGCCTAGTCTGCGCCCCCCAGGAGCGCACTCTCTTCGCGGACGCGCGCGGACGCCCCGTCCGCGCCCCCGTCCAGGCCGGCGGGCTGCGCGCAGGCGGTGAGCGCAGCCGTGCTCGAGTGGTCCGAGTGGCACGCCTGTGCCGCGCCCTCCGCCTTGCTCTCCTCGTCCAGGGAGAGGTTGCGGAAGGTCCTGTAGATCTTCTGGACGTCCTCGGGCAGGGCCTTCCTGAGGTCCTTGTTCTTCCTCTTGGTGAGCCTGGCGGTGGAGCCCAGCTTGTTGATGATGTTGTCCTCGGAGGCGCCCTGCGCGTGCTTGCCCAGCGGCTCGGGCCCCCGCAGGCGCAGGTTGTTGGGCCGGCTGTCGATGCTCTCCTGGGACGCGGCCTTGGCGCGGCCGGCGTCCAGCGCGGCGAAGACGGCGCGCTTCTCGGGGGACAGCATGTCGAGCGAGTGCGCGCGCTGGTCCAGGCCCAGGCGCCGGCGCTCCATGCTGCGCAGGGTGGCCGCGCGCTGCAGCTTGTCGTGGATCTCCACGCTGAGCCGCCGCCGCGTCTCGCGGAACTCGGCCGTCACGTTGGCCTTCCACTCGGCCGCGTGGGCCTTGATTTCACCCACCTGGCCGGGACACAGGAGAGCAAGGGCACGCTGAGCATAACTGAGGACAGGTCCGCTCTTCCCGGGGTCCCCGCGCCCCCCGCGCCCCCGCGCCCCGCAGCCCTCGGGTGTCCCAGTGGGAAGGCCGGCTGGGGGGTGGGGGTGGGGCATGTGCCCAGGGCCAGGGCTGAAGCGCTGTCTCCCCTGCCCCCTAAATACCCATCTCACACCAGCTCCTGACTGATGCGGCTCTGGGGGGCACACATGCTGGAGGGCAAGGGAAGCTGGAGACCAGGAGATGGGGCTGGAGGGGAGGGGTGGAAGTCTGCCTAAAGGAACAGTATTGTGAGTTGGACGGGCCTGCAGGGTTCCAGCCCTGTGTCCACTCCCTGTTAACCCTATGGTCCATTCCTCCAGCACTGCCCCGGGAATCATGCCTAGCTCGGTTCCGGGCACGAAGTACATGTCCAGAAGATCCTTGGCCCTTCCCTGTCCCACCAGTGCCTCTATATGGGGAGGGGGACCAACCTGTTCCAGTGGGCCTAGGTGGGCACCCCCTCAGTCCCGGGCAAACTGGGACAGCCCGTCGCCCTGTATCTGGGCCCGGCTGTCTGCGGTCAGGTGGACTCAGGCTTACCCTGGTTTAAGAAGCCCCCTGGGGCACCGGGTAGCCAGGTTTCCCTGGACAGGGGGCAGGAAGGGGGCTGGCTCCGAGTGGAGTTCTGCATGAGGGTCGTTATCAAGTCTCGGGGCTCTTCCTCAGCAGGGCAAGTAGTGCAAGCCCCACTCTTTCCCAGACACGTGAGGAGCTCAGACTTTCGCATGGAGGAAAGTCAGTATTTGTGTTGGCACTTTCTCTTTCGTTATAGCTGGTTTTCGGCAGGTGAGTTAGCCACCTGGGGACTCAGACTGGATGGGGGCTGCATTTCTGGTGCTTCTGTACGCCAGGAAATGACGCTGTGCCCAGGAGTGAGAGGGCAAGTCTCCCCGTTCAGCAGCCGTCCCCCACACCCTTCCATGCAGGATGACCACATTCTGGGGAGTGCACAGTTGCTCCTAAAGAGGCTGCCCCTCTTTTTATTGATTTATTTTATCTCCTTTGCATTCTTTACTTCTCCTTCCCTTGCCTCCTCTTATTTCTTTCCTCTCTTCCTAGAAGACCTACATGGACTTTTTTTTTTTTTTTTTTAACTCACAAAGAATCTACCTTCCCTTCCTAGGCCTTCCTTTTCTTGCCTTTGTGTAGGTTTTCATACATGTTTACATGCAGGAATAAAGGCTGTGTGCTCCTGGGACATACTCATTTCTTAGATCAGACAACCAGGAGGGGATACGGGTGAAAGCGGGCCCTTGAGTTCACCTCCCCATGGCTGGCCACTGTTCAGTGGCTTCAGTCTCACAAGGAATCAAGAAAGATTTGTGGCGTTCAAGCGCGTTTCCACACAGACCCCGCTACGTGAAGGACAGGCGGGCCTTCTCAGGCTTTTTATGAATTTTCTGAGCCTCCCCCATACATTTGCTAATAAGGGGCAACTGAACGCCTCCCTCAACCACAGTCTACCTCTGCTGACTATATTTTTCTTGTCTTTTTCATTCCATTTAAAAAACTAAGTCGTTGTTTACTAGTCTTTCCAGGATCCGTGGGCTGGTGAGTCACCAGATTTTCTCACCTGCCAAAAAAGGATCCAAAAATAATTGCTCTTCCATTGCACTTGGCTTTTAGGTAACGACTGCAAACAAGGAAGCCTTGTGAGCCCTCCATTTAGTAAGAAACACTCTAGCCCATGGAAGAGAGAGACAGGAAGTTCTCGACACGAGCTCATCTGATCTCAGGAACATTCATAGAATCTGGAAGGGGTCCTACCTCTTCTTTAGTCTTTTTGGACAGAACCCGTAGCCAATCTCCGATCATACTGAGGACAGCTGCAAAGTAGGCAAGGCCAACAAGGATCCAAAACCACACTAGGGGCTTATACCACTCCCGGTAATTGATGCCAGCATTTCCCCCTGAAAACAACCAAATGTTACTGTAAGCAGGAGCTAGCATGCGGTCTTTGCAGAGCAAACATATTCTGGTCCATGTAGCCGAGATGTCATCCCATCACCATCTAATACTCAGCTGTTAGGCCTGCTGTATACAAGACGTGGGGAGGGTTGGAAGGCAAGGGAAAGATGTATCCTGTCTCTAAAGAAGCCTGACTTGTGGCTGAACCTCCTTTGATTCTTGACCACTAACCATAGTACCCATAACAAAAATGTCAGTGGCCAACTTGATCCACCTGTTCTCTCCCTGAGCTTGACAATGACTGACTTGAGCTACAGGACAACAGATCGGACCCAGCTGTCAATTTCTTCTTAAACTTCTTTAAATTTAATAAAAATAAAAAACATTAAATCACCCCAAATTGTTTGGAATTCATGGGACCGTTTCCTTCTTAAGTGCACATGCATTTATTTACCAAGAGCTAAGTGTAAAATCAAACTTTCCGGCATTCCTGAGACTTTGATCCAAGCCATAGCGATTTAATGCTGAGGGCTGGTGCTTACATGATGCTAATCCAAAGGGTCAATTAGACTGAGTAATTAGAGCCACCACAACCATGCTAGAGCTAAAAGGGAACCTCTAAGGCCAGCTAGTCCAATCCCTTTGTTATAAATAGGGATTACAGAAAAAAATCCATCAAGCCAAATTGGCCTGTTGCCCGATTGCATTGAATGGCTGTTGCATTGAAAGGACTAGTCATTTGTTCCAAATAATAAGCCTATTTATTCTAGCCCTCCTGCAGGCACTGCCAGAGTTAACTATGCAAAATAGGTTCCTGAAGAAGTGAGGATGTTCCACGAAATAATTGCTGTCAGCCTTGTTCTCACTCTGTGAGACGTGTTGCCCAATGAACCAGGCAGGCAGCCATTTCTAAGACAGCAGACATTAGCAGTGTATCGGTAATTATGCTATTACATGATGAGTGACGACGAGTTTTTCCCACTGGGTCATGGTTGTAACCTCATCTAGCACCACCGAGTCCATACTGAACTCTTATGGTATCAGTTATACTTTCCAAAGGCAGTGGGGCAGGCACTGTGGCCTGTGGCCTGTGGCCTGTGGCTCTTCTCAATGCAACCGAACCCACTTTTAAGAAAAAAATTTTCAACTATGGTTTACTTTCAATATTATTTTGTATTGGTTTCAGGTGTACAGCTTAGTGGTTAGACAGTCATATACTTTACAGTGTTCCCTTCAATATTTCCAGTACCCAACTGCAACTCATATACAGTTATTGCAATATGATTGACTGCATTCCCTATGCTGTACTTTACATTCCGGTGACTATTTTGTAACTACTAATTTGTTCTAAACCCCTTCACCTCTTTATCCCAGCCCCCAAACCCCCTCTGCTCTGGAACCCACTTTTCAATGTAGCCCACGAGGTATCAACAGCTGCTGCCATTTCCGAAAATTAGAATTCCGAACATTGCTAATGAGCTTCAGGGCAAGCCCCCCACGGTTTGGTTTAGCTGCCTTTGTTTTTTCCCTTTAGGAACCCCTTCTCCCCGGAAGCTTTCTCTAGGATGTTGTTGGAGTTCCTGCAACATTAAGTGTTTTTTGAGGTTCATTTTGTTTCTGCGCTATGCCAGAGAACTCTGCAGCTTTCTCCTCGGGGCTGTTATCGGAGAGCAAATATTTACCTTAGCTAGTCACCATCACCCAACATGGACTGTCACTAGGGTGCGCTAGTGAGCAAGAAGTTAATCACCCTTCTGCCTATTCCTTGATGAGCTGCTTGCCAGGAATCTGGAGCTCTCCCTGTACTCCCAGTCAGAGCTGTGAAATGCTATAATGTTGTCTGCTGTCCTAAACTGAGCCAGCTACCCAATAAACTGTCACTTAATCCTGTGTGATGATTGGTGTTCCCGGTTATATTTCTAGTAGAATTGATACCGTGTTAAATCACAGCAACCATCAACTCTTGCTAATATACCTTTTTAAACTACCGGGCATCCTTCCCTCTGAGAGTATTGCCAAAAAGGTTGTGATTACCTTCCAGTCTTTTAAGGCACACATTCTTCGGACCAGTCTATGTGAGCCTGGAAACTGGAGAAGAGCCTGGGAATTATATAATTGCAGTCAGCACTGGGAATTATAAGAGATCCCTGTCTGTTAAGACCTCGGGACAAAGGAAATACAGCTCTGTAATGAGAGGTAAGTAAGGGAAATGAAACAGTGCCAAGCCTGTGACTGTGGAGGTCACGCCCTTACCAGGTAAGTAAAGATAAGTGCTGGGATGCGCTGAGTGCTCACAGTCCATGGAGCCCAATGCAAATAAAGAAAAATAATTTTTTAAAGCTCACACTCCCAGAGCTCTGCTACTTGTGGCCCAGATGAACAGACTGAATTGAGCAGTATTTGAGCAGGAGTCTTCACAGGTGTCCTCTAACAGGCAGTCTCTCGGACAGCCCAGGGCTGGCACAAAGTGCTCTGAGGCCTGGCCAGTGCGAACCATGCTTGGGGGGAACTTAAAGATGTTTATGAAATGGTTCTAAGCTCCAGCTGCCACTGCGGCCTTCACTGGAACCTCAACGGAGTTTCCCCACAGACTAGCTCCGGATGATGCTAAGGAATTAACTGGACAATTGCTACTCTTACTTTTCTCTGTGGTTTCTCTCCAGAGCTTCAGGCCCCTAGTCAGATGGCGCCAGGTGAATTGTCCCCCAAGGTGAGGAGCTGCACAGTGGCTGAGCACTGTGCATAAGGAAAGACTGGTGGGCTCCCAGGCTTTTAGAAACAGTGTTTAATCACTTTGACCTTGCAATTATTACTAGTCCTTAGTCAATAGAAAGGAAGAAAAATTAAAACTACTCTTTCTACAACGTGGACATCAATCTTCACCTGTCCGCTTGCTGGTTATCTGTATCACATGACCACTGTGCTGGTTATCTGTATCGTGCCTGTTGAAAAGCCTCCACGGTGACCTCCAGAGCCGCCTGCTTCCCAGATTCCCAGGGACCAGGTCCCTGTCCTCCTGTGCACCACACTCCATGGAGAGGCCAAGGCGCAGCCAGGATCCAATGCCCGATGAAGGACAGCTGGCCTGGGAGTGCGGCCTGCAAATGTCCAGGCAGCTGCTTCACTGGGAACTGGGCAAGGCCACGCACACCACGCAAACACCGAACTTACGATGGAGGTGTTTAATCAAAGCGCTCACACTCACTTCTTGGGGTGAAAGAGAATCAGTGGGTAGTCTGACCTCCTGGAGCTGTCCCGTGAGAAGGGAAAGGGTGGCTCCTGCTCCCGCCTTCCTCCCACACGCTGGGAAAGCGATACGTGTAAGAAGCCAGATCCCACTTCACTGTCAGCTCCCTGGCCCTAATGCAAGCGGTGGTGGTTTTCTTTTGCTTCCATAAACCCCCATTGGTATTTACTTTCACAGTGAAGGCTACTGCTTCTATATACGTCCACGCAGTAGCCACTGTACTATGTTCCCTCAGGGGCCAATCCTAAACCTTGTGGGCTGGCACGCCCAGTACGACTTTTGCAGGGACAATGGCCCTCACCTCAGGAGGCAGTAGGAAGCTTAAACTGCAGATCACTGCAGGCTAAACTCTGTGCTAATCTCTTCAGGCTTTCACATTTGCTACTTGCCAATACAGTATCAACTGATTCAAGGAGCCTTAATACAATTCAGAAGTCCAAAATTCAACGAGAAATTCATTTCACTCATGCATAATTCATGTGACGATAAGGGCGATAAACATCCTGGGAGGAAGAGGCTGGCTTTCCTCGCTCAGCAGGAGCCTGTGCTGCTTAGATCACAGGGGAACCATGGGCTTGAAATGAGCCTCCCCCGCCCCTACAGTAGCAGGGGGCTGGGCCTTTTTCACTTGCTTCTCCCACAACTCATTTTCCCATGGTTTTTGGAAAACACTGCCAACAGCATATTTCCACCACCCACAGGGACCCTGGGTGAGAATCTGATGAAAGCCATGACCTTCCCCTAGATGCCCAAGGTGCTCACCTGCCACAAAGTCTCCAAAGCCCACCGTGGTGAGGGTGACCACCACAAAGTAGATGGACTCCAAGGTTGTCCACCCCTCGATGTATTTGAAAATGACGGCGGGGATTGTCACGAACACAATGCAGCCGGCCAGGATGAACAGGATGGTGGAGATGACCCGGATCTTGGTCTGACTCACTTGCTTTTTCTAGGAAGAGCAAAGGGGAAAGACAAGTCAGTTTCATGGCCCCGGAGCCAGGAGACAGAGATACAGAAGAAAATGTACTATGTTAGTGGTTTTTTTAAAAAATTGAATTTACTGGGGTGACATTGGTTAATAAAATTATATAGGTTTCAGGGGTACAATTCTATAAAATATCATCTGTTTATCGCATTGTGTGTTCATGGCAAGTCTTCCATCACCATTTACCCCCCTTTACCCTCTCTTACCTCCCCCGCCCCCTTTCCCTCTGGTTATCACCAGACAGTTATCTGTGTCCATGAGTTTTTCTTCTGTTTCTGCTTAATCCCTTCACCTTTTTCACCCAGCCCCACACCGCCCCTCCCCTCTGACAGCTGCCAGTCTGTTCTCTATGAGTCTGTTTCTATTTTGTTAGTTAGTCAGTCCTACCCTCTGCGGCAGCACGGATGGACCTGGAGAGCATTATGCTAAGTGCAAAATGAGCCTGTCAGAGAAAGACAAGCACCATATGATCTCACTCATATGTGGAATCTAACGAACACAATTGTCAGTGGCTTTTCGCCTCCCTTTGGCCATGGGCAGGCAGCTTTGTGAGAATCTGATGAAAGCCATGACCTTCCCTAGGAAAATGCACATGCAGATGTTTTCAGGTGTTCTGGGTGGTTCTCAGGCCCCAGGAAGCCTGTTCATAGACCCGGTCAAGGAACCCTGCTTGGCTCACGCCTCCTCGACTGTCCTCTGCGTGACTCATGAGTGCAGCCCAGACGCTGATCTACCTCCCTCACCAGTGCAAACAGTGACCTCCCAAGAAGGGCTTGCTATTGGGGTGAAGGAATCGCACCAGCAGAGGCCAGGGGTGGAGCTCCGTCCACAGTGCCGGCGATGGGGTTCTAGCTGGTCTGGTGCTGGTCAAAAATATGGCTGACCTGAAACAGGCCAGAATGTTTGGCTGAAAAGAAGAAACACAGCCACCCCCATCCACGTTGGTGACAGACTCCAGGCAGGTATCTGTGTGCTCCCTCACCCTCCTTGCCCTGCTTGAGGTTGGACACGTACAACACACTTTTCCTTTAAACACACGTGTCTGAGCTGGTGCCACGGTCATCGTGTTTGTTGCTGTTTTACCCACAAGGGCCAGGACGGGAGTTGAAGTCACAATGGCAGGGTCACTGTCTAAAATGCGTAGCAGGCACGTCAGCTCACATCAGCGTCCGTAGGAGTCAACGGTGAAGAGGTAAAAATGCGTTTGGAATGGGAATGACGCTGCTGTTGGGGTAAAGGGGTCACACCAGCGCAGGCCGGGGGTGGACGGCAGGCGTCTGCACCCCCTCGCATGACTCCAGACCACCGTGGCAGTGCCTGCACACTGAATGATCCCGAAGGTCTCGGAGCTCCCAGAACTGGCACCGGAGATTGTCTTCAGGAGACCCTAGTACAGTAACCTCACCGAAAGAATATGCTATCATAAATATATCTTCAACAGGAGAATGCCTGGGCCTTTCTATACTGCCTAGATCGATTTTCTGCAAAAGCACAGCACATTTAGGACAATCGATGCAGGAAATCCTTGCCACGTGATCTATTTTCTAGCCACTGCCTTCTAGTGAATTAGAAGGCAGGTGACCTCCCAGTGCAGAGAGACCTTTACATTCAGACACCTCATTGACAGATGCAAGAACAGAAGCCAAAAGGGGTTAAGGGACTTGCCTAAAACACTGCTGCTAATTAAGGGCAGAGCCGAGAATAGAATTCTGATGTGATTAAGTCTCTGTTCCAGGGAGTAATGAAAAGAGTCCAGAAAAGGCTTTTCAAGTTAACCAACAATTCACCAGCTCAAACGAAGTTGCCAGAGTCCTCTCCTAACAAAAGAAACCAGACTGACCTCCACGAGGAAGAGGCCGCCCCGTTTCCCTTCTGGGAAGGGAGACTGGGATAAAAAGTTGTCACTGGACCGTCTGTCCAGGGATTCGGAAGCGCCAGTCACAGCAGGGACACCTGGGCCAGGTTTCCCAGGACAGAAGCGGTCAAGAGAGAGTCTCCTGTGATCAGCCACGCGGCTGCACCATGGAAACGCTAGCCAAGGAAACGACGAGGTCTCAGAGACGGGGGTGGGGGTGGTTTGATGATGATTCTGTTTCCCTTCCTCCCACCCCACCCCCCTTCGTCCCCGTTCTCTGGGGAGAAGCACTGGTGCTGCCTCTCACTGGAAAGCTCCAGGGAACAAGAGCCGAAAAGGGGGAAAAAGCAGCTCTCCCCTGCGATCAAAACCACTCAGTCCCCCTGACGGGCCCCGAGTCCCGGGTGCAGTCAACATGGAGAATGGAGAGGACAGTGAGATGAACAATAGTTACAGTGGAGAACGTTTATCCGCGCACATCTGCATGAGCACTCTTTACGCCCCGCGTCCCGGATCGATATGTTCCCTACACGTGCGTAGGAAAAGCTAAAAGCTACCATCCTTCTTTATAAAAAGAAGTCACGTGCTCCAACTCCCCAGAGGACACTCGGGATATAAAGTGGGAACAGGGAGCAGTAATTTGATTCGTGCTCTTATAGAGCATCTCCTCAGAGAAGCCATCTGAAAAAAAACCACCCCAGGCATTTTATCGATACTTTTGAAAATGCATATGAAATACCATTTTTCTCACAAATAAAAGTATCATGTCAAGATAAGTGACCTGAGAACCCCGGGGAATGTTTTACCCGTTCATGAATTTCCATATTGGCTACTAAAAGAGGCCTTTGTGGGAGCAGCTGAGCCGCTCTGAGAATCCAGGAACCTAGTTATCGTTAGCTTAGTTTTGTTTGCAGGCATGTGCAAAAAATATCCAGAGCCCCAAAGCAGATCTTACCAGATCATTAGGTTAACTAACTGCTGGCAATGGGAACATCATTCCCCACCCCACCTATAAATTGTCCTCCTCAAACACATAATGCAATTAAAGTGAATTAAATGTTTGTGAGACACTTAAGTCATAAATCAGGCTGTGGATGCAACTGCAGACGAAACGAGGTCGAGGCTGGCGAAGGAGGGCTGAAAGTCTGGGGGAAGCCGGGGACACTCCGGGCTCCAGGCGGCGGGTAGAGGGAAGGTGGCCCGGGACAGGATTTGTTTGGTGGCAGAGGGGGAGGGGTGTAACAAAACCTAGACCCTGGTGCCATAATTGTATTATCTGTTGGATAGTTTCTCAGCCAGGTAAGCGTGTCTGCACCCCTCACTGTCCCAGCCAACCAGTGTGACCCTGGGCTGCTCGCTCCAGACATCTGGGGGTGGTGCTCAGAGGCGGCTTGGAGAATTTGATCACTGGGGTATTTTAGGGACTTAAGAAATCAAGTGTCGTGTGTGTGTGTGTGTGTGTGTGTGTGTGTGTGTGTGTGTGAACCTATGAAAGGAAGAGGTATGGGTGTAAGATTTTAGCTATATCTGTTTTTTTCTGGATGTTTTTGCTGCCTTTTAGATATTAAAAAAAAAAGTTGCCTTATTTGAACATTTGAAACTGTCGCTTTCAAGATAGAGCCACAAATTATCTTATACTTTGGGCTTCTTAGTCTGGTTAGCCCTGCACCTGTTCACACTACTGTAAAACGGTGTTTAAACCAGAAGTCCAGGGGCAGACTCTGCCTGCCTGAGACACATTCCATCCCCACTGCTAAACAGCTGATTGACCTCAGGGAACTGACTCAACTTCTCTGTGCATCTGTTTCTTCCTCTATAAAGTGGAGATAAGAGAAGCCGCCTCATAGGACTGTTTGGAAGATTACATAAGTGTGTCAAAGCTTAGCACAGTGCCTGCTAAGTGCTCAATGATTGTTAACGACCATTTTTGATGTAAAAGTTCAAGTATTTCCTTTGATGTGGACCGTCCCAGACTTGACACTGCCCTTTGCTATGGAGGAATGTTTCCTTATGGCTGGCTTAACATAATCTTTGTTTAGCTTCAGGAGGTAACTGTTGGTTTTCCCTTCCTGGATACATTTTCTCATATGATTACCTCATTTTTGATAAGAGAAAAAAATCTTCATGGGTTCTTCCATGCTGACTCCGGAGTGAGCTGCCGGGTGGTCTTAGCTCACAACCTTGAAAGCTTTTTTTATTTGCCTTTCAATTAATTTCCCCCTAGTTCTTGATCATTGCCGAGAATCGCAGATAATGTCTGTGATGTCAGGAACCAGCTGCAGAGGGACCCTGGGGGGGGGGGGGCTGGTTTTCCTTGCCCCCGCACCCCCTCACCACGCAGGGAACCGAGCTGTGTCTCCGCGGCGGGGTTGCCAGGCGAAATCTCAGTGCTTATTTACCAGCAAGCGGAGCAGCTGGCGCAAAGCTTCAGGCGAGCCCGGATCTGTGTTCCCGCACTGCAAAAACTGTGATCCCAGAAGAGATGGCTTGATATAATATCTGAGTGGAAGTGATAGATTGTTGCTCCTATTTGTCCAAATCTTGTTTTCCCACTTTGTTGATTAGAGTAGATAATGTTTTCTTGCCTTCTCCTTGTGCAAATAGTAATTATGCAAAACTATTTCCTGCGTTCCATGGACATTAACTGTTGGAAGTTTTGAAGGATTCAGAACCCACCGCCTGCAGAATTTTTTTTTTTTTTTTTAAATATCTCTTTATTGATTTTGGAGAGAGGAAAGGAGGGGAAGAGAGAGAGACAGAAACATCAATGATGAGAGAGTCATTGATCGGCTGCCCAGCCCGCAACCTGGGCATGTGCCCTGACCGGGAATCGAACCCCGATCGCCTGGATCCCGGGTCGATGCTCAACCGCTGAGCCACACCTGGCCGGGCTGCGGAGTTCGTTTAATGGTCAAATTATATGTGCAATCATTTCAAAGAGTGACGTGCGCGTCTTTCGTAAGCAGGCGGCGGGGAGCCAGCTCTAAGTGCCCTCCTTGGAGGGAGGGATGTACCCGCGGACAATTCTGGAAGGGCTGACGCGGTTCAGACCTCGGAGGGCTAAGCCACACACCCAGTTCTCATGAAGCGTAACGCCGGGCCGTGTTTGTTTACTTCCACAGTCTTATCTTAGAGAGCAAGCTTATTTCCATCCATTTGGGCTGCTGCTTTACTTTGATTTTTACCCCCCTGCCAATGGCCATTCTTTTTTTTTTTTCACTTTTATGCGATTTCTTAGAAATTCTGAGAACAGCAACCCAAATTGTTGTGTCTGGCAGAGAAACTGTGGACTTGTTGCAATTTTTAGCCAGAACACTGGAGATTTTTTTACAATAATAAAGATATCGGGATAAAGGTCCTAGGACAGGACTTGACACTTAGAGCTCTCGTTTATGGTTCAGTTTTGTTGAAATGTGGACATATCACCATGGTAAATACAAATGAACTGAGAATCATTTCTCCAAATGGAAAGATAGTAGGAACTGCCTCACAAAAGAATTGATTTGATTTTCTCATATTATGATTTTTCCACAAAGATTTCTTTTTAATAGGTCCAGTTCTAATACTTTCAGCATCACAACAAATATCCGTGTAGCACCATGTAAACTATGAGGAGACTTTCAAAATACCACTTGCCTATAATCCCCACAACAGAGATACTGTAACCACAGTTTGTGAGAGTCATGCAGTAAAATCTCCGTGGAGACTATGGGAAATGTCCTACTCAAAAGCTGAATACACAATGGATCAATCTACACACACAAAAAACAAAGTTATAGCAAGCATCTGACGCTGAGCTGTGCTGTGGCATCTAACAGATTACTGGCTGACTCAGTATTTTGGTGGTATTGCCAAGCAAAGTTTTTGAAAAAGCTTTTCATATATACAATCAAATTGTTTTTAATCTCTGAAATGCCAATGCAGGTGTATCTGGGATGGAGAAAAATTTAAATCCACAAACAATAAAAATTCCCAGCCGTTCCACTCCAGGAACACCTCAGTTAAAATCTTTGAAAGTTTTCTGTTCTAAAAGTCAGTGGCTTTTAACATTCGAAAATAATACTCTATTGAAACATAAGATTTTTGCTTTCAGATTCAACCAATTAACTCAGCACATAATCGTTAAGAACATTTTATGTCGGGGGCTGTCCTAGTTGCAAGAAACACACCAGTTTAAAAAGAAAAGAAAGAAAAAGTTCCTTCGTGCTTCACACGAAGTCTGGCGGGCAGTAGTGGGGTAGGAATAGCTGTCTTGGGCCCAAAACACACCTTGTGGCGCTGTCCATGGTGCCCAGCACTGGCCCAGCTATTAATGGCAAAGGTTGGTGCCTAATGACACAGCACTGATTGAAAACATCACCCGGGAGAGAAGGAATATTCTTGCAGCTCTGGTATGTGGAACACATAAATATGCCAAGTGCAGCGGACGATCCTTGGATCTTTGATAGCTAAGCGTTCAGAAACCATGTCCCATAAGCAATCACGCTAATGTCGGAAACGCCCAGATGCCACCCCGGCTGAACAATGGTCCTCTCCAGCTGAGGTGAGGAAGGCAGAGCCGCGGGAAGGAGGGGAGGATCGGTCACCTCCAGATGAGCCAGACCGATGGAATAGCTCCTGGCAACCTGAGCGGTGCCCCCACATCCCAAATTTATTTTACCCAAATGTCAGCAGCGCTTGAACGAAGTCTCCACCCTAACGTGCCCTCCCCGCCACCACACAGACAAGTATTCAGTAATATCACTACAGCCACAAGGCTGCAGGTGGCTGAAGGGTAGGCTCCCTCTCCCCCCTCAGCTGGCCAACAAAGGTTCAAGGTCATAGTTTGATGGCCAAGCAGTCCACAAGAGTCAGGGCGCAGGGCTCCCCCAATAGGATGTTCCTTCCCACCCGATGCTTCTCTCCTTGTGCAGGGAACCCTGCCCACTGGAACAACGCGGACTCCCGCCTCCTACTCTGACCCAGGAACGGAGAACTTGGCCTTTCTTCTCCCCCCACCCCTTCTGGGACAAGTTGCCTCCGAGAAGTGCTCCTAGTAATCTCCTAATTCTGGGGTTGTATCAGGAAACCCACCTGGCCACAGACAGAGGCCACATTCCCCAGCATCAGGGGAATATAGTTATATTAGACTTCAATCTGCTATCTCTTTTGTCTTATTTCTCAATTAATTCACACTTTGGTTGAGAAAAAGGGGATGCTCCTTATTGGGCTCCTTCAAAGACCCCAATCATCTCAACTCTCCTTTTCCCATCCTCCTGGTATCATGGTGTGTGTTTTTTAAATTTTAGTAGAAAGTTCAATGATTATTTCACTATGAAAAAAAGATGTCAGGCCATCTGCTGTGGGTCAAGTTGTCCTCAATGGAAGGTGACATTCCTTCTTTAGGCTGTGGCCCTTTAATAGGAAGGACCATGTAACAAAAGTAGAGAAGAAAGTGAGATCCCAGCGGGACTCCTGCTGAGAGTGCCCCGTACACCAAAAGGTGGCGGCTTCAATTTTTGAGGTCAGGGCACATACCCAGGTTGTGGGTTGGATCCCTGGTTAGGGTGTATGTGGGAGGCAACTGATCAATGTTTCTCTCTCTCTCTCTCTCTTCCTCTCTCTAAAAAAAAAAAAAAAAAATCAAAACAGACACCAGTGAGGCAGCTGTGAGAGACTTGGTCTTGAAGTACTCATCTGATGGCTTTCTGTGTGTTTCCCTCCCCCTTTTATCTCTCTCCTGTATCCCAAGGGTGGAGAATCCAGAGGCATGCCCGCAGAACCACTGTTTCCTTGCCCAGAGACTAGATAAGACCGGGCTAGGGCTGGAGACAGGCTGGCCACTCATCCTGGGGAGGAAGGAAGTGCGGCAGGAACTGCGTCTTCTTAGGGTCTTCCACGTGAGATCAGCGGAACCTCCAGCCTGGAGGACCGGGGGTCAAGAAGAAGGGATTAGATGCAGAGGCCCCCTTTATTGGGCACCAACAGCTTCACCACCTGGCACAGCCCACCTCTCCAGGGCCCTGGATCCTCTTGTCTCTTGAACAGAGAGTAAGGGACTTGGACACCGAGTGGGGCAGAGACGTGGAGGGAGAACCACTCCCCCAATCAGGGCGGCCTTGCACAGCACCAGGTGGGAGCTTCCGCGGGGGGCTTGGCAGGCAGAGTGGACATGCCATTGGTGATCTACAAAGAGGCAGGGACCATGTAGAATCCATTTGGGGGCTGGGGACCAAGTAGTGGTACGATCTCCCTTTTCTAGGGGTGGTCACAAGGGTGGCTCCAGCAGCTGCACCCAGGGCCCGGCATCAGTTGGGGCTGGCAGAGCCCATTGCTGTCTGTGCCAGGCAGACGCCGCAGTAGCTTCTCCCAGGACCAGGCTGTGGCCAGATTTGGGTCAATCTTCTGATCTGGCTACCTTCCAAGTCTGGATTTCCAACCATCCCAAGGATTTGGTAACTATCCAATAACCTTCTTAAAAGCTTTCTTTTCCGTTTAAATTACCATAGTTGGTTTCTCTCGATTCAGCTAAGCTGCCTGCCCGCAAATGCGTCTCCTGGAGATCAGGGTAAGCTGACTTCCTGACCACAGCCCCCCAGTAACCGGCCTGAAATTCTGCTCCAAGGTCAGCTAGAACTGTAACCAGATCTGACTTATTGGCTTTAATGTCTGACATTCCTAAATTTCAGGAGAGTCTTGTAAAAAATTGTAGCTCATTTTGGCTGTGCTGTGGAAGGGGCTGTACCCATTCCTAGGATGGGCATTATATGTGGTGCAAGCCTCCTCCCCCGAGGTGGGCAGGGCAGCAGCAACCCCCAATCCAGGCAGAGGGCTCTGCCACCTGCAGGAGGGGACCAGCAGCACTGCAAGAGAAGCCGGTGGTTAGAGCAGAGATCGGCAATCCAGAGGAGGTGATGGGGAACACAGGCTGTGCCAGGACAGACCTGGGTGACATCCTCTACATAAGCCCAGAGGGGGGCCTTGGACAGGAGCGCTGGGGAGGGTCAGTGGAGAAGCAGGGGTTTGGGCTAAATATAGATGCAGAGGGAAGATTCACAAGTACAGTTTCTGACACGTTAATGGCGGACCTCTGGATGACGGACTTCCATGAGCCTTTATTTGCTTCATTGTATTCTTCTGTGCCTCCCAGAGTCTCCACAAGGACCGTGCATTCGCTTTGTGATCTTTGGAAAGAAAGAAAATGGGGGGGAGAGGAGGAGGAGAGGGACCCGGAGGAGGGACAGGAAGGCGGTGACAATGACCGTGCTCAGGGGTGCGGTGGGTGGGTCCCTGCAGAAACAGCACGATGCCCTTGAGAGTCATACAACTTGTCTTCCTTTCCTTGGGAAAGGGGGTGACGGCCATGCCCTCGAGGGAAAACTAGAAGGAGAACAGTATTCCCCACAGTAAAGGAAGAGAGACGGGCCTTGTCTGAGCCTTGGGGATCCCAGGGACCTTTGCAAAGGTGGGGGTGGGCGCCTGGAGGAAGCCTTGTTCCAATCCAGTCATCGCGTCCTGCACCTCCCCTTCCCGCAGAAACCCGCAACCTCCCTCCGGAGAAAAAGTGCTGGGAGCCCTGCTGCAGGCAAGCACTTGCCTTCCCTCTCCATCTCGTCTAGAATACCAGTTGTTTTTGCTCCTTACTCTCCAAAGGGCCTGGATCGCTGACTGGTGCCCAAATACCGCACCATTCCACGCTTCTGTGCCCTTTTAAAAGGCCGTCCCATCTGTTAGGATGTCCTTCCCCTTTTCATGCTCGCCAAACTCCTGTTTGTTCCTCGAACCACAATTCCAACACTGCCTCCTGCAGGAAGCCCTCCGGCCTTCTGGTTAGAGTGACTCCTCCTCCCTGCTGTCTCCGTTCCTAGTGTGCTCCCTTGTCCATGGACCTGCTCCTCCTGAACTGCTGTCTACCTGCCTGTGTGTCTCCCTATCTTTGCACCCTGGGTGCCCTCCACGGCGCATTTTTCTACACCTGCTCCCTCTTTTCTAGCACCTAGAGAAACTGAGAGTCATTGTTGAAGGTAAACTATTTTATGAAGGAAATAAAACTCTTCATCCAGCAAGAGATAAACTGTCAGGACTTTGTAACGTGGGATGCTAGTAAGAGCATGTCTGATAGAGAGGCGCAGGGGTGGACATCCGCACACACACGCACACAATCTGTACTTGTTGGATTGAATATTAATACCACAGGCACTGGGTCAAGGGGCGAGTCTTGACTATTTGAACACGGCCATTGACACAAGAATAGAAATCATGTATGTGTATTCCTGAAAGTTACACTGGAGCTCCTGAAAGGTTTTTGTGTGTGTGTGTGTTTTTTTTAAATAACCCTGTTTAGATCACAACACCCTGGGAAGTGATTGGTCAATCTGTGGGGATGTTTGTGGTTGTCACACAATTGGAGGGACACTCCTGGCCTGTAGTGGGTGGGGTACTTCCTGTACTACAAGAGTCTTTTAATACAAGACTTAGTGTCACAGATCAGAGAATCACCCCAAATTTAGCATGAGTTTTCAATGGCCCATTGAAAAAAATTCATGGTTATAATAACTAAGCTGAGAACTCCCGTTTACATATAAACACACACACAACTTTTTTTCACAGTTTCAATATAGGCTGAATTTTACAAGAGTATGACTCTAATGTAAACTGTGAGAAGGCTGAATTTGGATTAGCTGGAGCCTTGTCAAGAATGGTTCTCCATTTTCGTAAACCACATCATTGAACGGAAAGTCCCCTGTGGCGTCTTAGTCACTGATACGACACACCTGACCAGCCTGCGTTTGGAGCTCTGTCATTCTACATATAGATGCCTACATATAGGTCCCACTGCTTTGGCGGGTCCCCTGGGGGTTCATGAGCGAGCACCTATTACTGCAACATGTATTATTTATTGCAAATGACCTTCCTTTTATTTCTCCTTCACACTGTAGCTAGAAAATAGTGTTGAATTTTTCAAAATTAGATGTGTAGGTTAAGTAGCACTATCTAATATAAAATTCATTTCAATGTGGTAAAGGGGCATTCATATTTGCTATAAAAGGGGATGTTGGACACAATACAACATACCAATGATGTATTATAGAATTGTAAACCTAAAACCTATATAATTTTATTAGTCAATGTTACCCAATTCATTCAATTAAAAATGTATGAACCAAATTTTTAAAAAGGGTGGGTGTTGCGTATTATGGGGTTGGGAACCTCTGGATAAAATTAAATTGTGTATTGCACTTAAGGAGCTTCTGGAAGTTTTTTACAACCCTGTTGAGAAGCCTACAGAATTACACTTACAGGTATTGCCTGCAGAGAGAAGGTCCCTGTGCAGAGAAAGTCCACAGGCAATAATCATTCTCAGGGGCAGCTCCCCTACTAAAAGCCCTTTCATCAAAATAATTACATTTCAAAGGTTACGAATGTTTTATTCCCACTGACATTTACTTGCATACGATACTCCTTTTGGTTTCAAGGTCATTTTCTACATCAAAATGAGCTCATATCTAGCGATGCCCCTTCATTCACCAGGTGTGGGTGCCAGGCCCTGTGTTAGAGACTGTGCTGGCCGGGCAGACAGGACCCATCCCCAGCGGGCTCTCGGGTTGATGGGCACAGCAGGCGTCGAGCACATATCTCCAATCAGAGAGGTGAATGTTATTCTGGGGGTGTACAAGGTGTGATGGAAGGGGGGACAGGGTGCTGACCGAATTAGGAGTCAGAGAAACCTCCCTGAAGAACTGATACATCCTGAGAGCAGGAGGGGGGATGGGGACTGTTGGAAACACCATAAATATCACGTGCAAAGTCTGGAAGTGACAGGGTGTGACATGTTCAGTGCACATGCACGGGCCTTTGAATTTCCCTGTGGAAACAGATTTCTCCCCAAATACGATCCTCAAGGATCTTACTCCAAACAAGGATGCTAACTGAAAAACTTTTCAATGTTTGGCCAATATGAACTCTCCACAGAATCTGGTTAGTGGGTTCATTTTTTGTTGTTTCCCTAATCATAAGAAAGAATTTGAAGACATTTAAAAAATATATATTATTGAAACTAAAGACATGTGATAATTAAAAAACACACACAGAAAAGATGGGAAGCAATGTGCCCATTTTCTAGGCAGGGGGCAATGTCAGCAGCCCTCCGGCTCCACTGGGAGAGGCTCCCCGAAGCAGGTGGCGCATGTTTGTACAGCCATCTGGACAGGCCCTCTTCCTCCTCTCCCGTGAAGAGAAGGTTGACAAACCTCCAAAGGGTAGGCAGGAGAGAAATAAACCTAACAGAAACACAGAATCCAAGGGCTAAGGACCTTTGGGACTTTTAAAAAGAGCAAAGCAAGAAGCAAAGAGCAGGAAAAAAAAAGCCGAGAGAAAGTGATAATCACACCTCAAGAACACATGGCATTTATATGTCATGCATCCCATTTTAAATGTTGACATTTGCTCTCTTGTTGGCTTTGCTGCCAGCTCTGTTACGGTACTCAGTAAAATTCATTTAAAAAAACCACATAGGAGCTTTCTGTACTTGATCCTTAAAATCATGCAGAGATTCCTTTCCCTTTTTTAACTGCACGCTATATTTATATCCCTGTTTCTACCCCTTCAAACTAAACTGCAAAGCAGTGTTAAATTAAAAGGGAAAGTCCTGATAACTGATAGGAGATGCCCAATGCATTGGTTTGTGCCAACTCGGCAGTAAAGGGAACCTGGGGGGTAGACATGTAGAGAGACAAATATTAATAATAATAATATAACACGAGCCCTTTCTACCATTCCCCAGGCTCACATAGAACGACTGTTGATGTTTATAGTAAAATTCACTTCTGCCAAAGGGTGGAAAAAACTAACCTAGGGGACATCGCTCCATGTAACTGGCACCAACGTGGCAAGATGCAGTATCTAAACACAAACGCAGCAAATCTCTACTCTGATATTTGAGGGCCAGTTATCTTTGGGGAAGAAAGTGTAGGAACACTTCGATGCTTTAAAAAAACATGAACTGGCCCATGCCTTCAAGATCTAGTAAGAGCAGCCACAGGCTGAGAGGCAACCAGCAAGCAGCTGAAATAAATCCTGTCTCATTCTTGGATCTTCCTTTTACTAGAATCTATGTATGGAGTGAATATCATGGACATATCTGCGTGAACAGTTGCAGCCCGTTAAGTTCAGCTGAGAGCGCAGAGCACCTTCCCCCCCACTTGCACAGACAGACTGGCAGGGGTACACTCAGACCTTCCGTATTCTTCTTGGCCGAGTCAAGGCCAAGGCAGCTCTTCCTCTGAGGGCAGTAACTGGTGAGGGGAGACGAGTCCCAGCCCCAAGCCCTCCCTCCCAGCAGGCAGGACTGAGGGCCGCAGCATCACGCGCCTCTTCTTCACTGCACAGCTTACACACCTTGGGTGTGTGCAAAGGAATCTAGTTCACTCCTCCCTCATTCCCAGTGAATTCAAAATTGATAAAGTACTTACTGAACACCTCCAAAGTGCTTAGTGCTGAGCAGGGGTACAGGAAAAGAAAGACACGGTAGCCCTTAGTTTCACGACCCTCATGCTTCACTTAAAGAGAAGAATCCATCAGCAACCTAAGACGGGTGCACCACCGAAGATGTGTGTGCTGTCAAATATACAAGCTGGGATTCACAGTCCTTCCTCTGAGCTTTCAGAGCTGACAGGTGCCTGTCATAACAGCGTTCACCACTCATTGAGTGCTGATGGTACTCCAGGCATTGCTCGCAAGCATCAGCTAAGTACCAAAAGAGGTAGCTACGAACTTCATCCCCATTTCTCAAACGAGGAAACTGAGGCACAGCCTGAGGTTGCAGGGCTTAGGCACTGAGGCAGTGTGACCTCAGAGGCTGCCTGCCCCAGAGCCGTGCTCACCAGAGACATTGGTCGTTACGCGTGCCTGTTTTCTACTCAGGTGAAAAAACTCTCTCTTGTTTATTGCCACATATCCCACAGTTGTGAACACAGAGGCCGCTATTTAATAATTGCTCATTAAGCTGACCTGGGAGATGTGTGAAGGAGAAGCAATGAGGGGGAGCTGGAGAGGGAATCACTGCTGGGTGAACAAAGGGATTTCAGAGTAGCGGCAAAGCAGGGTGGGAACCGGCGTCACCGGTGTGCAGAGGCCCCAGGTGGCCTGGCGTTAGGCCGCCCTCCCTCCCAGTAGCTCTGCTGCAGGGCCAGGGCTGAGGAAGCAGGATGGGAACAAGCAGGGGACACACGTGGAGGTGAGGACAGGAGAGGGGGCAGGTGCCAGAGGGAGGCACAGCGCAGGGCCCTGCCTCTCACATTTGCCCCCAATGTAACAGAATCAAATCCTCTTGGACAAATGGCAAATCCAAGTCTCCCTGCAAAGTTCCCTACATGCAGAATTCACGAGTGACTTCCCAGAAGCGACAGATTGCCAGAAATTACCTACAGTCAAAGTTTGTCAGAAAGGAAAAGAGAGACTCTGTTAAAACTACAATAAAAATGTTTTGGTGTTCAACATGATCAAGGCGCTCTTTTAAGTGGTTATATGTTAGGCATAGCTTTACTCTTTATAGAAAAGAGTGCGATACATTTTAAAGGCCAGTGATCTCAGAGGACAACTGGAAAGACCAATGGGGCGCTGGCCGGCTATGAAAGAGAAGCTGAGGAGGAGAAAGGCTCGTATATTTGATTAGATCCCACTGAGTCCGCTCAAGAACAGCAGCAGAGCCCGGATGCGTGGCTCAGCGGTTGAGCACCAACCTAGGATCCAGGAGATCGCTGTTCGATTCCCGGTCAGGGCACAGGCCCTGGTTGCGGGCTCCATCCCCAATTGGGGGCGAGCAGGAGGCAGCCGATCAATGACTCTCTTATCCTTGATGTTTCTATCTCTCTCTCCCACTCCTTTCCTCTCCCTCTGAAGTCAATAAAGATATATTAAAAAAATAATATTAGCAGAACGACCTACCTTGATATGTTTATCCTAGGAAAGCCCCCAGGCATTTTCCCTTATTGAGGAAACATGGTCTTACTCCAGAGTGTAAAATCTCTAAAGCCCACTGTGAGGACCTGAGGGAGGAGAGTTCTGAGTAGGAACGGCCTTGGCAGTGAAGAACTGGGTAAGATTGTTGGTAGAGACACAAGAACTCGTGTGGAAGACTCAGCCGGGAGACCAGGACATGACTTGTGGGACCTGTGGGGCAATTGACCCTTTATATCTCAGCAGAGCCGTGGTTCTTAACTGGAATGATTCTGTCCTCAAGGGGACACTTAGTAATGTCTGGAGACATTTTTGGCCGACATAACTGCGGGCCCCATGATACTGGCATCTAATGAGTAAGGGGAGAGGGATGCTGCACAGGACAATTATTCAGCTTAAAATGTCAGTAGTGCTGAGGCTGAAGGGGAAGGAAAGAAGGGTCCATTATGGACAAACTGACATGGGCTGTCATTGAGAGATGTCATGTAGTCTGTTTTGTGCATGTCGTTTATGTGGTCCGTCCCAAGTGCACATCCAGATCTATCACTAAAGCTAGACAACATCCTTGACCTAATTTAGAAGAGACCTGGTTGATAAAGGTTTAAGTATATTTGCCTTCTTTGCATTTTAGAACAATTACGTCCCACTCCCTCTGGACCCTTAGGGAAAATAAGAAAGCAATTGTTCACGTTGTGAAAGCAGTCCTCGTTGTGATAAAAATAAGCTCACATTGAATTAGTTCTCAGGAATTTTTAGTAGGGTATGCAGTAGGGCAGGCATTTTATAGAGGGAGTCACACACACACACACTCTCTCTCTCTCTCTCTCTCTCTCTCTCTCTCTCTGGGGCACTCTCAGCTCACCACCTGGCTTCCTACACCTACTTAGGTATAATGCTGATGCGCATAACTAATTCCTCAGTGAACATTTCCACTACTATTAGGACTTGAAAATTGTACCTGCAGAGCTGAAAATAACACCGTTTCCAAAACAAAGGTTTTTATCTTCTTGAAATAATAATTTTTTAAGTTAACCCCTTTGAGCTGGGAACTAGCTCAAAGACTCCTTGTGAGAAACAGAAGCCTCCTGCCAATGTGTCCTTCAGATCCTTCCTCTACTCTGCCAGGCACATGGCAGAGGCCTCCAGGAGTCCTTGGCTTCCACCGCCAGCGCCTTCCTACAATCCAAAGTGATTGATTAGCTCACTAATTGAACATCATTAGCAGATTGAGACCGTCCTCACCTGGTTTTAAGCATCTGGCAGGCTCCAAAGTCCCTGGGTTATCATGGCACCGATAAACCTAGACTAATGTTTTATTATTTGTCAGCCACACCCAGGCTTCTTTGGGTGCAAAGGCAAATAAACATTTCTGCAGTATTCTTGGGGGAAAAGACTAGAGAAGGAAAAGAGAAAGGGTGCCCCTTGACTATAGAGGTAATATCAGGAAGCCTGCTGGTCAGCCAGAGAAAAAGAGGCGGCTGCTTCCCACCAGAGGCTAAAGTCCAGCTCAGAGCAAGAAAATGGGATCCAGTCCAAAATCTGACCAATTTTCCTTCAGCATCCTAGCAAATGACAGTTGGTCTGGTCCAGCAAAGAAGCCAGCCCACAGCAGGAGAGAGAGAGGCTGCCCACTCCCCAAATCTCCTTTGGAACCCAAGATCAGCCCTGCATAATCCCAAATCACTATCCTTCCTTGCTAACTGCCCAGATGTCCCCTTGGGAACGTAGGAAAAATTATTTTTACTTTATATTACATAAATATAAATAAATTAAATCATCTTCATGAATTAGCATGGTATATCCAAAACACCTAAACTCCACAATGGTTTCATGGTGTGAGTTCACACCTCTGACAGTAAATATTTGTGGCCCACCTGGAAGAGGAGACAAGATTACTGGTTGGAGTCCAGGCTGTGCCCCCAACTCACTGTGTCACTCTAGGGAAATTACTGAGCAAATCGCGGGCTCTAATCCTTGGACGTGAAATGAGTCTCACCAGAGTAGTGTTCCCCAAAGAGTGATCTACAGGCCTTCTATTCTAAATCCTAAGGATGCTTGTTGCCCTACAGTGAGCCCAGGAACAGTCCCAGGGAATATGCACATGAGATCACTAGTGGTCACCAATTTTCCCATCTCTCTCCCTTCCTGGAGATCAAACAAAACAATTCAGGCTCCCTTTGCAGTGGGTCTATGCGACTAGTTCAGGCCAATGGCCATGACTGGAGGCCAAAGCTCTTAAGAACCAGTGTGCAATGCCTATCTCTACAACCCCCTTCTCCCCAAAAAACACCCTAAAACCTGGAGAGCTGCCTGGGCTTTGGCAGACCTGGCAGAGGTGAGAGTAAATGGGTTGTTTTTACCATAGCATAATCCAGTCTTCCCTAAGTGATTCAAGGATCCCAAAGGCCACCTGACTTATGACAAAAGGGAGGGAGGTCAGCTTCCTGTAAGTGGTCTGTGTGACTAGAAGCTGATGACACCTGTGGCAGATGCTGTCATTTGTTTACCCAAACTTCTTTACGGACAGAATTCTAATTTAGCTCATCACAGCGATGTGGTCAGCCCCAGAACTGTGGCATAAGAAATGGGTGCTGTCTTTAGCATCTGCATTTGTGATAATTTCTTACACAGCAATAGAAAACTAATACAGCAGGGAGTCCTTCTAATTTAGGATGAGGTGGTTACTAAGTCCCTCTGGCATCAAAGCTAACGCTGCATTCTCTGATGAGGTTATTAGCAATGAAGTTGATATTTTAATTCCATACGACTCCTATGTCTACTTGATTAGTTCTGAGCTTCAGAGGGCGAAAGGGTGTTTTCTTTGATTCACCCCATAAGAACTCCAACAGCCAAGCATTTTATTCCTCTGTAGCCAGAAGCATTCCTAAATAATGCAGACACCCTCAGCAACTCTTTAAAATGAGGTTCAGATGTGGTAGAAGGACCAAATCATGTCACTTCAGAATACGGGCAGCTAGAAGGTTGATTTTAACTTTTATCTTCACTCTGCTAAAAATCCTCTCTATCCCAAGAACTGAGGAAAAAACCCACAACAAATGAAGGGAAAGGCTTAACAATCATTGAGCAGGCGAAAGAACAAAAACAAAAACAAAAACAATGAGCCTTCCCCGAGGGAACCAGAAATCACAACCCCAAGGCTTGTTGGTTTGTATAATTTCAAAGTCTCAAATAATCACCTGAGAGTAACTGGCATTTTAGATGTAGTTTAAATGAATGGCAAGGAGTTTGGAGATTTTCTGCTGCTGCCAGACTGCCCCTGTGTGGGTCCTGGAACTCTTCATCCCTTCCAACAGCGCCCTCCACTGGGCCGCGAATGCCTGCTTTGTGTGACGCCAGTTCCATAATATTCCGCCTTAGCTTCCTGGAAGACTCCCAGTCTTGGATGGTGTTGTAAGGAACTGAGTGGGCCATGAGCATAAAAGTGAAATGTGAGATTTTTAAGGCTCTGTCCCAGAGCCCGATGAATGGTCCACTGAGAGGCAGCTTTCAGGGGAAGGAGAACAGGACTCAGAGTTCAAAATACATTAGGGGAAAAACTAAGTCCCCAAATTTGGTAGCAGATGTCATCAAATGAGCGCAACCTCCTTCCTCGTTTAGAATATAGTTGCTCATATTTTTTTTATAAAGAGGAATTTCAAAAGCTTGTACTCCAATCACTTCTTTCTACAAATAAAGACACGGCAATACATTTTTATATTTAGCTTGGAGGGCTAACAGGGCTCTTCCAAGAACAGCTCTTGGAGACAGGGTTGCCCTGTTTGGTTCAGGGAGACCTGAACCTCCGAGAAACAGAGAAGCTGAGCTCTGGCGGTTTCCATGGTGACCGCTGAGCCCAGGTGCAGGCTCTAATGAGGCTGGCTGACCAGCCCGAACTTAGGGAGCAAAGCCTGGGGGACATTCCAGAAAAAGCACACATACTCCCGAGCTGCTAGCATGACGTCTGAATGGGTGGCTAGCCTGCCAACAAACACTTTGTTCAGGAGACAGACACGCAGTACCTCTGAACTCTAAGTGTCTGGCCCCAAGCCAGGCTCTTCCCATATGTTATTTCATTTAACCATAACTAAAAGATTATGAAGTAGATGAGAATTCTACCCCCTTTTGCCAATGAGTAAACTGAGGCAGCTCACCCAGGATCACTGAGCTTACAAAAGGTGGCTCTAAGCCAGCCGTAGGGTCTGATCCATCCACTCTGACCAGCTGAAACTGCTCTGACAAACTGAGCTGGGGAACTCCCTTGCATAATCTTCTAAAGAAAAACTGAAGTCATGATTTCTTGTCTAGGAAAAACAAGTTCAGATTTAGAGCTTGCCACTCATTGACCTATCTTTCCCATCACTGCTAGATTCTAAAAAAGATCTCAAATAGTCATTTTTAAATATTAAGTCATCATGAGAAAAATTTCCTAAAGAAATTTCAAGGTTTGAAACACTTGAACTGTGGGGCAATAATGAGAAAAACAGCAGAAACCACCTTACAGCAAAGCAAAACAAGTGTTCCGTTAAATTATTATGAATGGCTATGAGCTAAAGGGCCTTCCTTGGGAACCCCAGTCCAATCACATGTACTTCACATGCCTGTCACTGGTGCCAGCGATGCCATCTTGAGTAAAGAAATTACTTGAGTTGAGGCTTTTGTCCCTTGTTTAAAGAGGTAAGTATTCTTAAGAGGAGACCCCACCCCCACTAACACAATAGCAGTCATCAGCACCTTAGTATGAATTGGTACATCAGCGTACTCTTGCTGAGGGAGCACTCAGTAGTGGAACGAGAAAGAGGGAGGGGCCATGAGGAGGCAGATACAAAGCAGGAAGCAGTGTCTAGAAAAGACAGGCTCTGGAAGAGATCCCAGAAGCCAGGATCAGACTGAAGACACTGTGCTTCCAAATAAAATGGAAGAAAGATATTCCCAAAACAAAATGGATGAATTTACAGTTCTCTACTTTATTGCAAATACACTAAGGAACCACAGAGTATGCTTCACGTCTTCAGAAAATCTGTGCTGACAAATCCATACTTAACCTTCTGTGCTGCGATTCCAGAAATAGCACTCTACAGAAGATAACTAACTACCGAAGAGAAGAGTTGAGGCACGATACCTTTGACTACCATCAGCCAAACAGAAAATATGATCATAACATTAGGCTATTCCCTTAGAAGAGGTAATGATATGATAGCACCCAGCCGATTCCTTCTGGATCCCGCCAGACTATAGCCAATTGGATCCCAGAGGTCAGGGTTGACATAGAGGCAGTACTCACTCGAAAGACCTTCTCCACTCTTGCAATGCTTTTCCCAAAGATGGTTCCAAGTTGGTCTCCAATTCCAGCCAATAAGAAACCAAAGAGTGGAATTCCAAAGATGGCATATAAAATACAAAAGATTTTGCCTCCTTCAGTGCTTGGAGCAATATTCCCATACCCTGGTGAGAAATATTAAAAAGAGAGAGGGAGAGTGGTGAGGTGGCAGAGAAAGAAGAGTTTGGAAGCAAAGACTCCACAGAGCCTTTAAAACGTTTCTGTACCCCACCCCCACCCTTGATGAGCTTTAGGAAGTAAACTTCATTTCAAAGGCCCATAAAATTACAAAATTCAGAACACCTTTCCATTGCCTCCTTTCCTTCTCTCTTGTAAATAGTTTAAAGGAGATCCAGGTTTCCTGCATTGAATGTTTTTAGTTAGATTACATTTTAGGAATTTAGTGGTCACCCAGACTTGCATTTCTAATGGAAAATGGAACCATCCATTTCAGAAACACCCAACATCCCGGACCTGTCTGGTTTCGGGACACCTGCACACCTTGAAAAGGGCTCACCATTGTGGCTTTTAGATTGGAAAAGAGCCCCTCCTTTATAGTCTCATCCCATGGGCAGCCCCTCCACTGGCCAGACTGTGGCTGCCTTCAACATTTGCCTTCCTAGGGTCATGGGCGCTCCGCATTAAGGAGGCTATGTGGTCTAGCACAAATTCAGAAAGGACCCATGGATCATACAGCCTCACCCTGGGAAGCCTGACAACAGTAAAGAGCGGGGTGTGGGGGGAGACCGTGCCTCTTTCCCACACGGACAGTGATGCTGAGTTCGGCCTGGCTCTTTTTCTCTTTACTGGGAACCCTGCATTATCTCTGAGTCCAGCCTGTCCTCCCACCCACTTCTTGCACTGAGGTTTATCAAGTGCTAAATAAATGTTTGCCAGTGGAATGGATGTTACATACAAAAGAATCCTTTCATAGCCAGGTCTACTAGTATGTTTGTCAAATAGTGCTATAAAAACACCTGCATCTGCATTCTTAAGAATTCTGCAATTACCTAAGTAACTTAGGTACAGTGACTAGTGGCCTTACTCTTTATTTATGGGGCTAAAGAGAGCAGTGTTGAAAGAAAGAAGATGGCTTATGGCATTAGCACATGTTGTATAGTAACGAGAGTCTGAATTACTTTATTCATTTTCATGCCAAGGAGTATCTAGATAGTGACCTAACTATTGTCCCATATCAGGGTTACTCAGGTGAGGTCAGTTTCTAAAGCCACCAGTGGGAGAGTGATTGGGTTCATGGTTATCAGCATGTTGGGGATGCAACACAGGAAAGGACCTTGTTGATGAGTTCTTCGCTCATTCTCCGACGCACGCACAGAGCTCACTTTCTGCCCTTGAGTAATGAGTCACCTAGCTTTTTTCCTTTTCAATTTCCCACTCAGAGTCATTCAAACCTCTTATCACAAATGATCTAAATTACAGTTGCCGTTTCATCAATGAGTGTTCAGGCAAGCCTCCTAACCTCTCACTTCTTTTACTCACCACCACTTTGACTTAATGCAAAAAAAAACCCCTTGGAACTTTTTTCAGGTACTTTCAGGAACTTGGACGCAATCCTTTTTCTAACCATCCCCCTCAAGAGTAATCCGATCTATATAACATAGCCCTCTTGGAAAGGGAGTGTTCCTATATGGGTGACTCTGGGAAACATTCTAGTAACTTCTGGAAACATTTATGACTCTTGCTTGGCTGTCTCATAATTGCGTGATTACTGTCAGGGAATCTAGGTTTTTTTTTAGTTCAATAATTCAGAAAGAAATATGTTGCAGATACTGGCAAACAAACCGAGGCTTTGAACCTGCTGACTAGGCATCTTCTTAGCCCTGACAAGTGCTGCATTCCCTTCCTCCAGCTCTCAGACAGGACATACCCCCATCCCTGCCTGGGTCAGGGGTCTTCCAGAGTCACTGAGGAGCCTGAGAGAGAAGTAAGAAGACAGAGGCTCCAGATCCAAGTCACCTCATTCTACCCGCTTGTCCTTAGACTCACTTCCCGCTGCAAACCCTAGTGTTGGAGGGGTTCTAGGGCGACATGGAAAATGTATAAAGCACTATACCAATGCAAAGGAGCATTATTGTTATTGGCTCATTTATTCAGTGCTTCACAGACAAGAACAAATAAAATTAAAGCCAAGTTCTTAGGTAAGGGCACTAGCGAAGTGATATTTAAATAAGTCTCTAAGTACATTTAAGGGCATCACATCGTATCAGACACAAAGTGCTCGCCACTCCTGAGCAACGCTGTGTTTTGTGCGTGGGCGTGCGTGTGCACACACTGTGGTCCCCTGCCTCTCATGAGCTATTTGGAGTGACTACTTCAGTTTGACCGTCAACACTGTCACTCTAGGAAAATCCCAGGAATTACATTTTGGAACTTTGTTCTGAGGCAACAGTAGGGCCACGTTCCTGGGGTTTTGGCTCTAGTTCTGCAGGGCCTGTTAGAGTGCCCTGCCCAGCCTCCCAGAGTGCTTGGGAGAGCTTGAAAGTGAGGTGTAAGGGGTGCGCGTAGGTTCTAGAGCTAGAGATCATGTGGATTCCTGTTCTGGTTCTTCCTCTTACTAACTCGCAGATCTTGGGCAACCTCCCTGCCCTCCCTGCCTCACATTCCTCATCTGAGAGGTGAGGCTACTTAACAGCACCCGCTTTATAGCTAATAAAGTTGAAATGAGCTACATGTGAAGCAGTCAGTTACCTGTGAAGATTAAACACGTGTATGTGAAGCCTGATGCAAAGGAAGCTCTCAGTAAGTATTAGCAATTATCATCTTGCTACGGGTTTTCTGTAGGAAGAAATCACTTCTGAGCAACATGTCTCCAGGAAAGTGAAGCCCCAGGAGAAAACAGATGGTTGGCTTCTACTTTCCTTCCGGGAACTCTGCTGTTCTCCCATAGCACCAGGACAAGGGACAAAATGTCTGTGCCTCGGGCAGGCTGCCCAAAGACCTGTGTGCGCCTATGCCTGGATTTGGGGTGCGGGCATCACTTGGTGCAGCTGGGGGCTGTGAAAGCTGGGACGTGAGAGGGGATACATAGCTGCTAGAGAAGCAACCAGTCAGGTAGAACTAGCCCAGAAGATTGGAACTGGACTTAAGTAGAGCAAAAGACATCCAGAGAGCTACTCCATCAACTGGCTTCTGGTGACTTTCAGAGGAGATGACTGGCCCAGAGAGGACAGTCTGTTATGAAAGAGAAGGACCACGGTGGGGCTCAGCTCTGTTCACCCCCAGCTAGGAAACAGTCCCCACCTTCTATGAAAAGAAAGCTGATGTCTAAAGAGGACGCATGGCTGAGAAGCACACGGATTATGCTCCTATTTGCTATTTACGTGCCAAAGTCCCATCTTTGCCAAACCTCGTGCTGTGCAGCCCTGGAGTGTGGTGAGGAGTGTGCACTCTAGAACCAGAATGTCTGTGCACACAGGGCTGGCGTTATAGGTGTATAACCTGTGCAAACAGGGCCCCCCCTTTAGAAGGGCCCCGAGCTGAGTTTAATGCTCTGCTCTTGCCATTTTGACATTCTCAGTCATTCTTTAGCATGGGACCACATTTTCACTGTGCACAGGACCCCACACACTAGGTAGCTGGTCCTGCTGAATGAAGCTCCGTTGCTTACTCACTGTGAGATATTGGGCAAGTTCCTTAATGTCTCTGAGCCTTAGTCTTCCCATTGGTAAAATGAGGCTCATAACAGTACCTGCCTTATGTGGTTAATGAGAGATTGAAACAAAGCATGTGGAGCACAGCGCCTGGAACCTAGTAAGTGCTCAGTGAACGTTAGCCACAGTGACTGTTTCCAAAATCATGGGTTAAACTGCCAACGCAAGGGCCGGTTAATTAGAAATAGCTGCTCTGGTTCCTTGGCAGGCACAACTGTTAAATGAGGCCTCCAGGCAAGTAACACAGTTACTGGCTGCCATCTGGAACCTGACCACGGGCTCTCACTGATGTGGGTGGAGTCTGTTGACTGATCCAAAAACGCCTCAAAGACTGAACTGCAATTGCATTCGGAGCTGTGGGTCAGAATGCCATCCCTGGTGGCCCTTTTGCAAGTGATTGTGGGAAAGTCTCTGCATACAAGAGTAAGTTGTCATGCCTCCAGCTTAGAAAAGCCGGTTGCTGGGGACCCACCCGCTGAGTCCACATTCAAAGGCAGGTGGAACTTCTCACATCAGCATCAGTTACTGAGAAAGGGGACAGGTGCAGGGCGATCTCAACGGAGATGGAGCTGAGTCCAGTCTTCCTTGTGGTTGTGACAGGGCTTCTGGTTTGGAAAATGCCTAAATGCATCCTCTTTGGCCATATACTTGTCTATCTGTATGTCTGAGAACAAGAAAAGCTTTCTAAAAAAAAAAAAAGAAGGCTTTTATACCTTCAGATAAAAAGGACTTCTGATACTGAGTAGGGTCGCTGCTTTTCAGAAAAGAATCTATTGTTCCTCAGATCTCTCTACCCACATTCTAAGCAATGAACACACTTTTGTGTGTCTGAAAAGTACATAACCTCACACGGCTCATGAAAGTCTTTCTGGAAGGCAATTTGGTGAGCCTTTAAAAGGTCCATGACCTTTGCCACAGCAATCCCTTGGGGATCTTTCCAAGGAAACACCAACCAGAGATGAAGACCACACTTCACGCACAGAAGTTTTCATCATGATGCTGAAAGAAGAAACAGCTTCAGCCTCCAACAGTGTGGGGTCACAGCGTGGATGGTAGATCCAATGGAACCCATCCAAGATTGCTTTTTGAAGAAGAGTAGTAATATGGAGAAATGTTTACAGTGTTATGTCATATATTATATGAACTCAGGCAAGCAGGCTAACGCTTGTGCATTTCACAAACAGTGAAAAGACAGCTCCTTGGCTCCAGCTGCTCCATTGCCTGACTCCTAAACTATAGAAAATTTCTCAGGAAAAATGAAAAGAATTAGTGAGTTCTGAGTTTTCTTTTCAGCCTTGCTACCACATGTAATGAATGATGAAAAACAATTGTTTCCTTAGTTCATTATCCTACTGACATTGTATTATGGTTCCCTTTAGAATTCTCTATGTGCCTTTATAAATACTCTCCACTCTGGAGTTAAAATCTAGCCAGCTAAATGGTGGTCAACTTACAACACATTATTCTACAATGTATTGAGAAAGAGAGACCAAATAGCCTTTTTTTTTCATTGAACAGAACAAGGACCCAGTCTCTAGCACTAACACCGAGACACGGTACTGAAGTGTGCTTGTGGTTTAGGTTGGGTTTGATTCTTGTTTGTTTTTGTTTCATGCCTGTTTTACAGTCGTTTTCTGTTCAACATCTATCTCCATTCAGACTTTTAGATAAGGTCCCTATCCTGTGTCTAGGTATGACACAGTATCCTGCCTCCCACTATAGAGGCAGCACCTTCCCAAGCAGCCAGGACACAAGCACATGGACACAGAGGTCCACCCAATGGGATGCTCTGCCTAAGACTTTAAATCTAGAACAAGTGGCCCAAGAAGGTGGGCGATGGCAGCTGCAGTGTCCAGCAAGGTCAGGCACCAGCCATGGATGTCAGAGGATACTTACTGCCCTTCCATGATCTCTGGCCCATAGGTGTGTATTACTTAGAATTTTTCAGTTTTAGGTAATAGAAAACCCAATGCAGACTGGCTTAGGCAGAAAAGGAAATGCATTGTGCCCAGTAAATAGGAGATTTGACATTTATTTCTTAACACTTCATGGATAGCTCCACCCAAAGCTCAAAGGGTGTGGACAAGACCCCACTTTTCACTCCCTTTTTCTTACTCTGCATCTTTAGCTGAATTCCAGGCAGAGCAACCCATGAAAGGAAGAAAACCACTAGCAGGGGCCTAGGCCTATCTCTTTCCAGATTTACCCCCGATAAGAAAGGAAGTCACTTCCTCCAAAGGTCAAGTAACAGCCCAGAAGCTGAGGTTCTTGTTGGTAAGGACTGTGGCCACTCACGGGCAAGGTAATGGATTTCTTAGTCTAGAGAAGGTGATTCTTCCCCCAGAGCTGGAGGCCAAGAGTGGGACAGAGGACCACTGGGGAAGTGGTTACCAGAATAAGTAAATGGATGCCAGGCGTAGGAAACCAAGGGCCACGTGTCATTTGTACAAACTCAGAGATTCTAGAATGAGCATATTAAAAAGGCAAGAGAGGAAACAAGCTGGCGGCGTAGGTAACAGCTGCACCCGCCGCCTCACGCAACCACATCAAAATCACAACTAAAATACATAACCACCATCACTCAGAGCCTCCTGAAATCCAGATGAACAGAAGCCCCACAACCAGGGAGCTGAAGAAGCACCGAGACCGGGAGGAGGGGCGGAGACGCGAGAGGATCTGGGCTGGATCCCGGAGACTTGCTGGGGGCCCACACCCAGGGCTGCAGGTTAAACCTGGGAGGACATCTCGGCTGTGGGGGTTTCCTGGAGGAGTGAGGGGTCCCAGCCCCACAGCAGGCCCCCAGCCCAGGCCTCCAGGGCCGGGAAGAGACGTCCCCACAGCTCCGGGCTGTGAAACCAGCGGGGACTGTCCCTGAGGGTCGCGGAGGCCGCGGGAGCCCCAGCAGCTCCTCTTAAAGGGCCCGGCACGGACTCACTCGGACGCTCCCTCTGAGCCCAGCGCCGGGCAGCAGCCTGAAAGGACCCGGGACACTCGGGGGGAACTAACTTGCCTGAGATCCGGGCGAGAGGCGGAGGGCGGCTTCCTCCCAGGCAGAAGGGCTGGCGGAGGCCATGGCTCCTGTGGCGAGTCCTCCCCGCACACAGCCGGCAGGCGGGCGCCATGTTTGAGTCGCCAGCACCTGACTCACCTTTGGCCCCGCCCCGTGATTCCCGGAGGCCCCGCCCCTCCCCACCTGCAGCTCATCCAGGCCATTTCCAGGGGCTTTTCTGTGCAAATGGCCTCTCCAGCCTCATGCTTAGGACTTTCCTAAAATCTCTCAAACAAGCAGCAGCGGGCCCCATGCAGCTTGATAAGTGGCCCCAGGCCTGGCACTAGCAGCAGCTGCATTGGCTCATAGCTTGGTCTCTCCTGACACCTCCAAGCCCAGCACAACTACGGTTTGCTGTGTAGCTCATGCTGGGTGGCCCTGGGCAAGACACTGGCACAGGCTTACTTTGCACCTCCTGGGAGGCCCCAGAGACAGTGCACCTGGTGCTCAGACTCTACCATGCTGGATTACAGCCCTTCCACATCCACGAGTGACACTCAAGGGGCGCACTTGGTGAATATCAAAGCCCCACTGAAGTAAATCCTGCTCCATAGGGGTGTCTCCAGCACAGAAGCTCTTTGGCTGTAGTTGCAGCTGGTCCTCACAGCCAATTGGCCTGAGGGTCAGTTCCTCCCAGGGACGCCAACAGCAACCAAGGCTCAACTACAACAGGACAGTGCACACACCCCACACAGGGAGCACCTGGAAGGCCCAGCTCAGGTGACTGGGGAGGCCACTGGACCCTACAGGACACCTACTACACAAAGCCACTCTACAAATTCCAGGAGACACAGCAGCTCTACCTAATACATAGAAACAAACGCCTGAAAGCAGCCAAAATGTGGAGGCAAAGAAACATGTCACAAAGGAAAGAACAGAAGAAATCTCTAGAAGAGGAACTAAATGAAATAGACCCAAGCAAGCTAACAGATACAGAGTTCAGAATTTTGTTTATAAGGATGTTTAAGCATATTATTACTAAAACAACTGAGAAAATTGGTGACATAATAAAGTACCAATCAGAAATGAAGGCTAAACGAACTGAAATGAAGAATAATTTACATGGAATCAACAGTAGAGTAGAGGACACTGGGAATCAAATCAGCAATTTGGAACATGAGGAAACAAAAAACACCCAACCAGAAGAGCAAAAAGAAAAAAGAATCCAGAAATATGAAGATAGTATAAGGAGCCTCTGGGACAACTTCAAGAGGCCCAACATTCGTATTATTGGGGTGCCAGAGAGGAAGAAAGAGAGCAAGAAATTGAAAACCTACTTGAAAAAATAATTACAGAAAACTTCCCCTACCTGGGGAAAGAAATAGACTTACAAGCCAGGAAGCACAGAGGGTCCCAAATAAGAGGAACCCAAAGAGGCCCACACCAAGACACATCATAATTAAAATGCCAAAGGTTAAAGACAAAGAGAGAACCTTAAAAGCAGCAAGAGAAAAGCAGTTACCTACAAGGGAGCACCCACTTGACTGTCAGCTGATTTCTCAACAGAAACCTTGCAGTCCAGAAGGGAGTGGCAAGAAATATTCAAAGTGATGAAAAACAAGGAACTACAACCAAGATTGCTCTACCCAGCAAAGCTATCATTTAGAACTGAAGGTCAGATAAAGAGCTTCTCACACAAGGAAAAGCTAAAGGAGTTCATCACCACCAGACCAGCACTACAGGAAAAGTTGAAGGGTCATCTTTAAGAAGAAGCTAATGAACAAAAAGAATCTGATGAACTAAATAGATCCAAACATATTGACACATGCAACAGACGATCATACTTCAGAGGAAAGAAGGAAGGGGGGTGGAGGGTGGGAAGAGATTAACCAAAGAAGTTATATGCATATATGCATAGCCCATGGACACAGTCAATAACAGGGTGAAGGCCTGAGGAGGGGGTAAGAGCGATGTGGAGGGCGTCAATTCGGAGAAAAACATGTGACACCTGTAATACTTTCAATAATAAAGATTTTTAAAAAAGGCAAGAGATGTTACATATCAAATGTTTTTCATTAGAGGCAGCATTCCTTAATCACATAATGTCATGTGGGGCCAATGAACACAGTTGTTCAATAAACCAAACCTCTGGGTTCCTAATGAGTTGACACAGTAAGTACCATCAGGGCTCATATGAAAGAAGCTAGAGTGCTTTTTAGTGCATCGCACAGACCGCTGATTTAGCCATTCTATAAAACAAGAAAATGTGAATGCTTTTCATCTTGGGGGCTGTGAGGCTGTGGACCAGTATGGCAGGATCTGGTCTGGAGTGTCTGAAAAGACTTCTAGGTCCCAGTCCAGCTAGTGTAATGCACGCCTCTAGTATCTGTAATAGCTGATCTTAATATATCTGCAGATTTGCAAGTGTGAACCTAGTCTGCCATAGAATGAGTTGAAGAGTCTTTCTAAGAAGGAATGACAATTCTCTTTCATTCCGAATTTTCTTATTGCACATAACTTTCTTGATTGCACCAAGGTAGAGGCAACACAGGTCCTAAAGGCTAGGTCTAAAAACAACAACAAAAATCTGTGCTTCTAAAACAACCCTTAGCCTCTGAAACTTACACCAATAAAAAGTTGATCACGAAAGATGTGCGTCCCCCAAGGAAGGTATACTCTGCAGCACCCACTTACCATGTGGTCATGAAGGAAAAGGGAGAGAGAGAGCCTCCCAGGCGGCATAGCAGTCTTCAGAGAGCAACAGATGAGAGAGCTCCGTGCAGGTGTTAGTGACGGAATCCTCCCATTGTGAGGGCACAGGGGCCTCCCAATGCCTGTCCTTCATTGCTAAGGACTGGTGGCTGCTGTGTGTCTCCCATTCTTCTGAATGAGAAGTTTTATTGCCGTGTGACTTCACTATTGAATGGAGGAAGATAACTGCCAAACTCATTTTCAGCAGAGCTGGGAGGGGGATATGATTTAGTGATTCCACCATATAGAAAAAAAATAAAAAGAAATTCAGAGAATGATAAAAGCCCATCAGTGGCAAATCTCAGAAAGTACCAGCAAAAATCCAATTATGGAGGTAAGGGTCTCACCTTGAATTTCAAAAGAGATGTCTTTGCACCAGGTTGTGGATATAGGTTGAAGAGAGAGAGCAGCAGAACCTCCTCACCCCCTTGAATTTAATCTGGTCCAGAAAAACAGATGAGGTAGAACTATTCATAGAAGAACACAGATGGGCCTGCTGTCTCTTTGGCAGCAGGAAAGGAGAGAGTGTTGGGATGTGCTACCTGAAAGGCTACCTGCTTCGCCCTGCTCTCCTCTCGCCAGCCCCATGGAAAATTCAGCAGATAGCCGGTACAGGAACATCCAATCTGTTTGGTGTCAAGTATTTAAAAAAGAAACTGGCCCAGCATCAACATTAAGCTTCCATTAAAAAAAAAAAAAAAGTGAAAAGAGCATCAAAACTTACCAATGGATGAAAGACAGTAGAAAAATGTCACCCCAACCAGACAAAATTGTAAAGAACTATGAAGTAATCACCTCCAAGAATCTTCACAGAGAAACCACAAAGCAGAAATGCAAGGAATCAGGAAAAAAATACAGTGAGATGACAGTGAAGATGAAATGGGAGCTAATGGAATTCAGGAAAGAAATAGGAAGGAAAAAAATCCACTAATGATCACAAAATGAAAATGAAATTGGGAGGAACAGATGGCGGAATAGGCACTGTGAAGGACATCCGAAAAAGGAACAGAGAGGGTAAAATTACCAAAATGAAAACCAAATCTTCAGAGTTAAAAAGGCACAGAGGAAAATTACAGACATAAAATACAGGCAAAAAAGTGATAATATATGTGTAGTTGGAATCATTGCCAAAGGACAGAACTAACACTATACAACAGAGACAACGTTTAGAGGTGACAATCAAGAAAACTTCCCTGAAATCAAACAAAACCTAGTCGTGCTATCAGATGAAAGAGAAAGACATATCTTTTACATAGACTAATAAAAGATCAAGTCGCTTACAAAAGGGATAAATATTGGGCCGACATGAGGTTTCTCCACAGCAGCATAAATATCAGAGGAAAGTGAAACAACACCTGCAAGACCCTGTAAAGACATGTGATCAAAGCTTTCATTTCCAGCCAAACCGCCATTCAAGGGGAAAGCTGCCATTCTGAACAACAAAGACCTCAGGGAATATTGCTCCCATGAGCCATTCTTTTTTTTTTAAAATATGTTTTTATTGATTTCAGAGAGAGGAAGGGAGAGGGAGAGAGAAGGAAACATCAATGATGAGAGAGTCATCGATCGGCTGCCTCCTGCACGCCCCTGACTGGGGATCGAGCCTGCAACCCGGGCATGTGACCCGACCGGGAATCGAACTGAGACCTCCTGGATCCTAGGTCGACGCTCAACCACTGAGCCATTCTTAAGGCAACTACTTGAAGGTGAATTTCAGCCAATCAGGTGAGGAGGAAGAAAACCTCAAAAGGCAAAAGGACTCGAGGTGAACACTGACGACATTTAACTGAGAATTACGACTAAAACAAATGTATCAGGACAACAGACCAGGATGTACATTATACACCCTGATGTTACAGAATGACACACTGAGTAGTAATTGATAGTGGAGAAAGGAAAGAAGGTGGGATGCTAAGTTCACCTTATAGGCAACAGCTGAGGGTCAAGAGGTGTCATCTAAAGAGGGCAAATCATCCAACAGAAGCGGAAGTATATTTAATAATTTAAAAGTAAACATTAAAGGGATCGTGTTGAGAGGGAGATGCCATCGCCCACGATAGGGAAGTAATAGATACTGCTTAAAGCTAGAACACTAAGCTGTTATGTACGATTATAATTATAAAAACCCCTAAGATAGAAATACAAAACTCCTCAAGTATCAGAAAAAAGACACACACAAATATTATAAGACAAAAAATGCTGCAGGAGAGAAGTAATTATAGATCACCATATGATCAGTTGTGAAGAGCCCTTACCTAGGCCAAGAAATGCAAACGCTCGCTTCTGCTCTAATTAAACTCTAGTGGGAGGACAGGAGGACAGGGAGAGAGCCCTTCTCCCGTGGAGTGGATGCAAGAGAGCTAGTTCCTCACCTCCCATGTCCCACTGTAGGAAGTCAGGACACAATTCCCAGAACTGGGAATTCAGGCAGTGGCTATACAAGCGAGATATTCAGAGTCACGGAGGTAAATATCAAAATAACCATCAAAAGGGAATAAAGCGGTTGCCCTGGGGAGATGGGAAACTGCTGTTTTTTGTTAACAAGCCTTCCAGAACATTTATATGGTTCTTTCATGGATAACTTTAATAAAAAGTACAATTTTTAAAAAGGAATTTGAGTGCAACTGAGCAGTCTGAGCGCCATTGACCGATTCATGTTCTGACTTTTCAATCTAACCTTTCGCGAGGTCCTCTCAAACTGAAGGCTCCCAAGTCTCTCACTGTTTTTATTTTTTTATGCTTCAGGATATGGCAACAGAAGCCACTTACTGAATTTTTCGCTTTTTAAATTGATTTTGAGAGAGAGAGGAGGAGAGAGAGAAAGAAGTGTTCCACTTATTCATGCATCATTGGTTGATTCTTGTATGTGCCCTGACCAGGCATTGAACCCGCAACCTTGGTGTCTCAGGATGACGCTCTAAGGACCTAAGCTACCCGGCCGAGTGCTGTTCTTCATCCCTCTCTGTCTTTTATTGAAATCCACTACAACCACTGCGTTAATGTGACAGTGTTACATAAGCCTCCTTGCAAACTCAAGCTGCTGTGTACTCTGTGAGGACAAACGTTTGACAAGAGCCATTACTCAGGGTGGCCTGCCAAGGAAACGAGATTAGCAAGCAAATGGATACCTATGGTGGTGATGACAGTTCCAGCAAAGAAAAAGGCACTTCCGAGGTCCCAGTGGCTGCTGTTGTTGGAGGAGTTTCCTATTGGACTTACTCCTGCGTTGTCAGCATCAAGGGCATGCTGCAAAGAAAGTGAGAAAGCAGGAGACTCGGTTAAAAAAAGTAAAAAAATAATTTCCCTGCTCAAGAACCTGCAGTGACCTACAGAGGGCTGGCTACTCAAATGAGGGTACAGTCACAAAGTGAAACACTACACACCCACTAATTAAAACTAGAGCATGAGTTGTAAGCGGGGAAAAGCTAGGGTATATCGTCTGGTGCCATTTACGTAAAATTTTCAGGCGCAGATTTATGCAGTCCAGCCTGGGTTATGCAAATTGCATACATATTGCTTTGCATAGACTACATAGAAAGATGTCTAAAAGATTCTCACCCAAAGCGGTCATTCCTGACAGACAGGGTTTTGGTTGCTTTTGCCTCTTTTCTGCTTTGTTAGAATGCCTTACACTGAGCTTGTTGCAGGAGTGCAGGAGGGAGGAGCTTGGGTTCCTGGGTCAGACCACCCTGGCTCTGCCTCTTATCACTTCAGAACCTTGGGCAAGTTACTCTAACCTCTCTGAGCCTAAATCTCCTATGAAAACTGGGGATGGTAATACCTTCCCCACGGAGTTGTTGTGAGGCTTAAATGAGACGGTCCGTGTAACGCACTCTGCTCAGTGTCCCGCACCGAGTTTAACTGATAGCCAATGTTATGACTGTCATTTCACTGTCCCCCCAACACAGAGACACATATTATTCTTTTTAAAAATAGATGACAGAGACTCCTTGTTGACTACTGGGTTTGGAATTCCATACACCTTAAAATTCCCAATAAATTATCCACATTGATGATTCACCCACATGTCAGGCTACCGAAGCCTCCCGCTGGGGCAGGACGCTCCATGGGACGGTCCCTCACACTCTGGACCTTTGCTCATGCTCTCTTAAAGTGCTCCTACTTCAGGGTCTAATCCAGGCCCGCTTCCTCGGGAGCCATGTGCGGAATGAAGTGAAAATCTCTCGGCAGCCCTTCTGAGCTGGGCCCGGCCAACCCCGGCTAGGCCAGAGGACAGGGGAGGAAGGGACAGGAGGGAGTTTTGTCAGGAGGTGACAGACACAGAGCTACTTCTAGAACACTAGAGACTCTGTTCCTGGAATAACCCTGTGTGGAGCTGACAAGACACAATTAAGTATTGAAATGTGATTATACTTATCCTAAATAATGCCCTTTAAGCTTTGTTGGGGAAGCTTTGTTGGGGTTGCCACAAATTAGATTACAAGTGACAAAGTCAATCACCCTTAAATGTTGCCTTCATGATTCTAGGATATTATAAACTCTCTAGACTAGGGATCAGCAAGATTTCATTATAAAGCATCAGATAATAAATATTTTAGGCTCTGTGGGGCGCCTATGATTTCTGTCGCATATTTTTGTCTTCATTTTACAACCCTTTAAATATGCAAAGACCATTCTTAGTTCATGTGTTGCACAAAAACAGCATGCGGGCTGGACCCGGCCGAACCCTAGACAGTTGACTGGACAATAGAAAAAAAATCCCTCTTGTTTAAGTCTTTAGTTGGTTCTTTCCTGCCTCTAAGAACATGAAATTCTATGCTGGCCACTGTTTCTAACGTAAACCCCGGCACCCCAGAATTTAAAATCCAGCTGCCTGGGATGTGTATAGGCTGTCTTTGCCGATGGTTTAAATTGGCCTAATTGACAACAATCACTTATTCACTAGGGACTCTGCTCTGCTCTGCTGTAGAGAAAAGACAGATGGTGAGTCCTTTCTGCTAGTAAAATAATCCATTTTCACTCTGCTGTGAATGCCATCAGACCCAGCCACAGGCCTCAACTAGTGTTTATCTCCTCATTTTCTATTCAGCTCTGATGGGCCCACCTGGAAATAGCACCTCGGGAACAGCTCTAGGCCTCAGGCACTTGGGTGACCTCAGATCACACCATCAATACCTAATATTTACAGCTTTTGTGAAGCGGCAAGGAGAGCTTGGTTTCAATCAGTTCTCCCTGTGCTGAGTGTTGCATACAAACATCATAAGCAGACCCCATGCTGCATATAAAATACAAATTTGCAGCAAAGACAAGCAGAGATGACTATTTATTTAATCAAAAATTCCGAAGTAAGATTCCTTCTCATGTTTTGTTTTTTTCTGAATTATGAAACTTATAAAATATTTAATGTTTACATATATTACCTTCAAGGAAAATGCTTATTGGTTGAGAGGAAGGAAAACTAACATTTGTCGAGTGCTCGCGCTGAGGTGCTATAGAAGTTCAGTTTTATCCTTTGTACAACTTGCGAAAAAGTAAAATTATCCCCCACTTCAGTGGTAAGAAAACAGGCTCAGGTGACACAGCCAGGAAGTAAAGTCAGAATGCAAACCCTGGCTGGAACAAAGCCATGGTTTTGCCCTTTCCTCTATGTGTGGTACCCAGAACACAGACCTCTGCCACAGCCATGCTCGCCTCCAGACAGAGATGAGGAGAAAGGACTGTCATTGTCTAAGAATTTAGGCAGAAGGGACCTCCCAAGGGATGAATTCTAATTAGACGAATTCCTTGGAAGTGGAGGCATCGAACTTTATTTGGGCTCTTGGAGCTGGTGAGAGCTTAACTGTGTTGCATTAAAAATTAAATTTAAAAATAAATAAATAAAAATCGGGAAAGGCTGATTTTATACCCTGAGAGGGAGGGAACAGAGAAAAGAGAGAGAAAGCCCTGAAAAAGGAGGAAGGGAAAAGAGAGAAAGGAGAGTCAGTTGACATGTGGGAGCCTCGAGGTCAGTTCCAGCATTGCTCAGGACTTTTGAAGAGCACACCCTCCCAGCATCCAACTTTAACTTGCTTTACCTATGAGGTAATTGCCTCTCTCACTCCCCCAAATCTTCAGTAAAGTAGGCTATACATGCAAATGCCTTTGGGAAGTCGTTTTGTGGAAATTAAGGATTGTTATGGGCACAGCGGGGCCAGAGTGTGATTTCGAACCACAAGTAGGAAGGAGAAAGGTAAGGCCTTCAACAAGTGACTGAGCTCTTCCTAAGGCTTTGGACAACCCCCAGTCTCAGGAATAAGGTTTGGTTCCATTTAGACCTGATGAGGCAGAAAGACCCCAATAAACCACCAGCATTAAAACGAATCAGCAAACTCGGGGTATGGACATACAGGGAAAACCCGGCACAAGCAGCTGTTATTGCTTGAATTAATAGCATCGTTTTTAGTTCAATAAGAATATTTCTGAGTTTATAGTTCTAACTTTACTCATCTTCTAAAATATTTTCCAACGATCTTAATTGAACTCAAGAAAACGTTTTAAATGAAATGCATTTGCTCTTAAGCTGCTTTTTTCTCTTTCCCCCCTCTCCCTGCATTCAGGCTGCAAAAGGGGAGACACCCCAGCCCATTAGAAAGGTCTGAGCACACAGGTAGTAGAAAGATGTGACTGAGCTCTGTACTGTTTGGCTTGAAGATCAGACAAAACTCTCTCCATCCCCGCCCCCCACCCCGCATTAGGACCTGAAAGGCCTAACAGAAAGTGCAGCCTCTCACCAGCGAGGCGGGCCCGAGGCTGACGTGAGGGGAGAGAGGTGGGAGGTGGGCAATGATCACTCAGACCCCCCTCCCCCACCTGCCCCCAGCACCGTAACCCCATAAGGCAAAACCCAGCTGTGTAAATCATTCTCTTGACGGCGTGAGACACCATCATGAGTGTTAGCATTACACGGAGATGATCGATGGCCCACAGGGGACCACTAGCTGTCTGTGGCTTTTCTCCTATGATCTGTGTGCTCAGGGAGATCATCTGTGTCCTTACGTGGCACCGCAAAGACAGGCTTACAATAATCACTCAGCCTGTCTGAGACTGGCTAAAGAATGCCACCGACGGGTGCCATACGCCTGCGCACTGATAGCTGGGTGACCATTTGATTTATGGCGCAACCCAGGACACTTGCAGAGTGAAAGGGGGCTCTGTTCATAATCATGCTGGGACCACGGGGCAGGCGTAACCCAGGACGTACGGTCACTGTCCTCACAGCTCGCACCACCCGGAGGAAAGCAAAGGATCCCTCGTCGGGGGGCACGGAGATGGCTCTGAGCCCACGGCATTCTTAGTCCCAGCCGGCAAAGGGACTGATGGAGGGGACAGTTAGCCAGGGGTTGAGGCAGGATGGTGGTGTGAAATAGTGTGAAAGGGCTTCGTAAATGTATTAAAAGTGAGCAGACTTTCAGCCATTAATGGACAGAGGGGGGCCACAGACCCTGGGAGACGGACAAAGGCAACTGGCAGGCCACGCGCATTCCCACGGAGAGGTACCCCTGGTGCTTCCGAACCCCGGCAGCACCCGCACCTCATGCGGTGGGGACGAGGGGCCTCGGGTTGGAAGTGGAAGCTCAGTAGCAATTTGTTTGCCGCAGGTGCTCTTTATTTCCCAGGCTTCGGGAGAGTTTCACACCCGAATACTTCACTGCAGCAAAAGCGAGTATGCTGGCGCCAGGGGAGGGCCCGTGTCAGGCCCACATTTCAAACAGTCTGGTGGTGGGGAGCTCCTGCAGCTTTTTCTCGTCTGGGAAGCTCTTCGTCTGTCCTTCGATTCTAAATGATAGCTTTTCTTCATAATACCAAACCAGTGTCATATGAAATGTTAAAGGGTCTTCTTTAAGAAGAGGAAGGGGAAAAAAAGATAAAAAATATGAACAATAAAATGGCAAGAAATATGTATCTATCAACAGTTGAATCTAAAAATGAAAAACAAACAAGCAGAACAGAAAGAGACTCATAGATACAGAGGGAGTTTTGACGGTTGCCAGATGGGAGGGGGCGGGGGGATGGGTGAGGGGGGAAGGGGTTAAGAAGTATACATGGGTGGTTACAGAAGAGTCGGGGATGTAAAGTACAGCTCGGGGAATATAGCCGATACTATTCTAATAACTATGCACGGCGCCAGGTGGGAGCGAGATTTATCAGGATGATCACTTAGTAAGTTATGTACTGTCTAATCACTGGGGCGTACGCCTGAAACTAATAACGTATGTCAACTGTAATTAAAAATAAAAAGTGATTAAAAATAGTAATATTTCAAATAGCAGTGGGAGGGTGTCAGAGAGGAAATCTGGACCCACCCCCAGCAAGGCTCTTCCGGGGCTGATTCCAAGAAGTCTTTGATTTCAGTGCCGAGAGGTAAAGCATGTAACCAACTCATGTTTCTTTTGCAACAGAGACATTTCATGGATCAAAAGGCAAATGTTCAGTTTGTGCAAGTAACTCAACTTCTCTGAGCCTCAGTTTCCTCATCTTTAAAATGGGGGACTTTCCTTGCCAGGATTTTAAAAAAATGTATATTTGATTTTAGACAGCGTGCCTTGTCGTTTCATCTGTAATAATATTAATTCTGTTTCAGGAATACTTTCTGAGCAGTTACTAGTACACAGGTTAACTCAGTTAACCCTCATGATGACCCCTGGAGATGGGCATCACTACTGTCCCCATGGGTCACATGAACTTGGACTAGCGTAGTACTGTACCTTGTCCATGGCCACACAGCTAGTACAAGGCACAGCCAGCATGTGGGCTCTATTAGAACTGTCAACAGGAAGATCTCCATCCTGTATGCAGAAAGGCAGCTTCTCTTCACCCTCTGTGTTCTTCTTTCTCCCCATCTCGACCCTCTGGGGAGAGCCGGCTGGCTCCCACCCAGGCTGGGCACCTCAAGTGTCTATGAGAGGGGAAGGGAGAAGGGAAAGAACACCAATGCACACGTGGCCTCACCTCCCACCGAGGCAGATGATCCATGTGGCAGTCAGGCTGTGCTGGCCGGAGCAGACGGGCCATCCTATGCCCACATCACCTGAGAGGCTCCCACAAATAAACACTGACAAAAACCAGGCCAGGCCATATAAAGGCAAAGAGGGAGGCACCTTCAGGGCCACGGTGAGTATTATGATGGTGTTTATTTTCCTGCTGTCCTAAGTGTCAGTTATGTGCAAATATTAGCCTTTCCTTAGTTCCCGGGAGAGCCAGGCGGCAGGCTTTCATCAGAACTTCACAGCCTGGTTATGATCTAAAGTAAAGCCCAGCTGCAGACTGGACAGGATAAATGGAAAACCTGTATGGAGAATGAGAGCAGGAGAAAGCCAAGGTGAACTGGACCGCACATTCAGAGCCAACGGTCTTAGACAAGCTCGCTTTCCTTGTTACCGCTAGTTAATTCTTCGGGGGGGGAAATGTTCTAAAACTCAGCTCATCAGCACCTAGGTCTACGCTCATGACTAACCTATCTAACCATTGTCATGTGGGATCCAGCCACATTTGGGGGAGCTCCTTCCCCTTCCAAGTTGTGCCTAACAATGTAAAATTAATTTCTCTCTCTTTGACTACATGAGAGGATGAAAAAAGAGAAGCTTTAAACCACGAGGAAAGCATCAAGTCTACCAAGGAAGCGAGGATATATGCTCTGAGAAGGTCAGTAAACATTCACACTGTCACCTCTCATCTCAGTTTGAACTCAAGCTCTACAGACTCAATAACAAACTTGCCAAGTGATGTTGAAAAATCGCCCTGGCCCTGGGGAGATTGTATGATGTATGCCCTGCTATCTCTGCACTTGGGATTGTTCTTATCAAAGGTGAGTCTATCCACTTTCCGGGAAATTTTTTTTACTAGGCTACAAAAGCAGCTACAGGAATTCTGCTTCTTTGCAGCCTGAGCTAACTCAAAGATCACTATTTCTTCCATTGCCACTGCATCGTGAGAGTCTGAGCTTTAACAGATGATTAAAACCATGATTTTAAAAAAAGATGTTTCTGCTACCTTGTTTTTGTTGTTGCTGTTCACCTAGACTCTCTCTTGCTCTTGAGTGTTCAATATTAATCCCCAATTAATATTTCATTTCCTGTGCACCTTTAGAGAAGGTCAGCACCTGCCTCTGATGATCGCTGTTTGACGTGGGGGCAGACGCAGAAGTGGGGACAATACCAGGGACTTCAAAGAAAGGTCTAGAATTCTCATAGAAATAATCATAGTTGCCAGCATTTGCAACCTGCCTTCTTATCTTATTCAGCCTTCACACACACAAAAATCCTGTAATAATAAACCCTATTATTATTCCTGTTTTCTAAACGAGGCAACAGACAGGATTAATTTGCCCATGCTTGTAGCAGTTAGTGAAAGGCAGAGCGGGATGGGTTAAAAGTCCACCTTCCTAGCTCTGGCCTTCTCCTCTCCCCTACAGATATCTGCCTGCCCAACTTGTAGACATTTTTCTAAAGCTCATCTGTTATGTCACCTTCCTTCACCCCACACCCCCAAAAAGCCAATAAAAGAAGTAGGAATTTGTACTTCTGGTCCTCATTTTTCAAAGAACAAGAGACAAAAACCTCATTTATTCAGTAAAGTTAACCTGCAACAGGAAGTCTTTCATCCCTTCTGCCCATTTTCTCTGAGAAGGAAAGAAAAGGTATGTCCTCCATATAGACCGCTGCAGACCTGAGCGATAGCTCATGCCCTTTGGTTTTAAAGAGACTGTACTGACCCAGCCTCAACACCTGATGCGAAGGTGAAAAGCCACGTCCCTCGAGAGCACAGTCAACAGATAATCGTCATACTCTGGTGTTATCACAGGTGAATGAAGGTCCTTTTGAGGGCCCCACAGGTTGAGTCAGAGACCCCTGCTCTGTGCACAGAGCCTGAGTGTTTCCTTGTCTCCAGCACCGTCACACTGAGCTCTAACTAACCACCCAAGCCAAGTCGGTCTCCCCAACCAGGAATACAGCACTGTGGTTAAAAAGTATGGATTCCAGATCCCACTTTTACTTCTCACGTAAGCATGGGCAAGTTATTTCGTGTTTCTGCTCCTTGGCTGCTTACCTCTACCTCAAAGGACCATTGTAAGGATGAAATGACTTAGAATACAGAAAGCATTTAGAACAGTGCCTGGCCACAGTAAACACCGTGCGAGTGTTAGCTAGGGACACTATTAACACTAGAATGGAAGCGTCTGGGGGACAGGAAGTAGGTATCTTGCACCATATTTAAAACATTTAAAATATATATATTTTTATCGATTTTCAGAGAGAGAGGAAAGGAGAGGGAAAGATAGAAATATTGCTGAGAAAGAAACATCAATCGGCTGCCTCCTGCATGCCCTGTCCTGGGGGTCAAGTCTGCAACCAGGGCATGTGCCCTGACCGGGAATCGAGCCTGTGACCTCTCAGTGCATGGGATGAAGCTCAACTAAATGAGCCACACTGGCCAGGGCATTTTGCACCTTTTGTTGTGTTTTTCTGACCACCAGAGCCTAACACAGCACCTACTTCAGGGCAGGCATTCAGTAAATATTAGCTATCTAAATGAATACATTTGATTATAAGTAATGGAAATAATTGTACGAGCCACATGCCATCAAAATCTTGCTAAAAGAGATTTCTAGCTTCACTTTAAAGAAAGAGCAAACATGTGCACATTTGTATATAGGTGTAAACACAGTAGCATTCATTTCATTTTTTTGGTTTTATTTTTATGGGAGTTTTTTTGGGGGGAGCACTGAATTTTCGTTTGCAAATTTGTTTTTCCAGTGACATGCCAGTTTCCATTAGCTCTTTAATTTCTGGCTTAAAAGCTTTAGCTTTTCTTCACCAAACAGTGATGGAATCAACAACCCCAGGGATACAGACAATAATAATACTGACGTGGAGACCAGTGGAGACAGGCAGGGGCTGCTGGTCCAATCTTGCACTCATTGAACAGTCTTCTATGTGAGGGCTTCGCTGGAGAAAGGGCAGGCAAGAGCTGGGAGGAGTTACTTCACCTCGTCAGAGCTGTGTCCTTAGGCACAAAGAACCCTCACCTGCACTCACCAGGGGTCACCTGTTGCCTGGGCTGTGGCCTAAACTTCCTGCACAAAGGCTGCTGGGAAGAAGGGATGGCCAAGGGCAGGAAGGAGAAAGCTTATCTGGCTCTGATCTCCACTCACAGCAAGGATCTCCGCAGGCTGATGAATGGATGTCTCAGGTGCTACGCTTTCCTTATAATCCTTATATATTCCTAACTATGGAAAGCTTTGGGAGCTAGGGACACCAAGGGAATCTGCTCCTGCATGAAGGAGATAGAAAGATGATTCGAAAGGAGTACTCTTGACAACCAGAATGAAAAGAAAGGTCTTATTCTGCACAGAAACAAAATCATCTTGGGCTTGGTTTCTTGACGACTTTAAACGAAGGGCTCTTGGTCTCCAAAACAGATCTAGGAGGCTTGATTTATTCATTAATTCCTGAAACCTTACACATCTTCTTTCGGCCAGCCACTGTGCCAGCCACGAGGGATGTATCAATGAAAGACACAGACTCAACCTGAAAGAGCTCAGTATAGGAAGGAGACAGATGAGAAAAATGATTATCCAACAGAGTCCGAAAAGTGTAGAGATGAGCGTGAGTGCCAAGCAGGGCACCACCCACCATGGAGGGTTCATGAAGGCATCCCTCCAGACTTGAATTTTGGCACCTCTGAGGATAGACCAGTTCAGAAATCCAGATCAAGACCCTTAGTAGAGGATCATAGGTGGCACTCCACAAATGTTTAGTTGTTAAATGAACGAATCAATAAATCAATGACTTCAAACCAGCTCATGAAGACCACTGCTACCCTTGAGGTTTATATGAGGGACCAAAATGGCAATGTATGGATTTACAGTGCTCTTAGGATAGAATCCAACACCAAGCCCGGCACCGTTTGGCCCCTGCCTGTCTCCATTCTAATTGCTTACCCAGCTCCCTTGGCTAACTGACCTCTGACCACATTGGCTCCATTCTCTCTGTCCTTAGACAGCCCAGCTTCCTTCCACTGCAGACCCTTATTCAGCTCCCTCTCCTAGAATCCCTGTCCTGCTAAGTCAGACCTGGCCCTCGCTGGGCAGGTGAAAGCTTCAGGCTCCTTCAGACAACAAGCTGCTGTGAGTAGAAGGTAACCACTTTGAGGTCAAGAGGGTTCTGAGAGGTTAAGTAACTTGCCGAGGCGGAGACTGTAGTATGCCCGGGGCAAAGTCAGCCTTCTAGGCAGTGAGGTAACCTGCTCATTCTGGGGGTTACCCCAAGCTGCCCCCAGGATGCTCTCCAGTAGAAAGGAATCCTTGTTGCTTTTGCTACATGTGGGCACTTCCTATGAAAAATCCTGGGTGCTCCCTGGGGGACTCTCATCCAGCACTGAACCCACACCCATGAAACACCCCTCCCTTCAACGTGGCGATTACCTGGAGAAACCACAGCCATGTGACCACAGCAGCTGCACTGAGGACATTCAAAATCTTCTAACATCTAAGAATTCGCGGCCTGAAAGACGAGGACCACCGATCCCCATCCACGTGGGCACAAGCATTCGTCCTGTCCTGTCCGTCAGCGAAACCGTCTCGTGATTTTGTCTTTGAGGATTGCAGAAGATGAATGCATTACTTTCTCCAAGAGCAGTCATGACAGACGTTTCTCAGACAGTTGTACTGGGGACAGGGAAAGTAGCAATTGTGGCATAGGAAAGCATCTGACAAAGAAGTTCTTGCGAGGGAGTGACTGTCAAATCAAGTTTCCCGAACTGGTGACTTCAAAAACATATTCAATTTACTCTATTCCACTGCCAGAGAAATGCAAGTGCTCTGACTCTGCTTATCATTGTCTGTTCAATTCCGCTCCCTGCGCTTCACCTTGGAGAAGAAAGATGGAACAGGGGGAGGCAACCATGTTTCCTAAATGCCAACTGTATGCCAGGCGCTCCGTCAGGCACTTCATGTGGGTTCTCTCATTCACTCCCCTCAATATTCCCAATGAAAGGGGCTGTCCAGTCCCTTTATAGCGGGAGCCTGATGCTCAGTGGGGCAAGGGGCCAGGTCTACCTGACTCTAATGCGCCTCCTCCCCTCCTGGACACCCCCTGCTTCGAAAATCAACAGTCCACATTTGGAGGGCAACAGTACCACGCCAGACAGCCCAGCTTTTCCCTACTAATTTCTCTTTCTCCCTCCAGTCTTTCCCTTGGAGTAAAAGCTTTGAGAAAAGGCCCAGACGTCGTGTAGCAGACAGTCATCATTGACACAAGTGAGCTGTGTAGTGCAATGGTCAAATATATGGGGTCTGGAGTCCTGCTCTCAAGGCTCACGTGCCAGTTTAACCACTTATTGACTGTTACTTAACTTGGGCAAGCTACTTAACATCTTAGAATTTATTTGCTCATCTGTAAAATGGAACCACTATGACAGAGCCTGGAGGCTTGTTACAAGGGTTGAATAAGCTCAAGGACCGAAGCACTTAGAACAGTGTCTAGAGGAAAGTAAACCACCAATAAGCAGGAGCTATGTTTTAATATTACAACAGCTCTGCAGGGTTTCTCTACTATAGCCATCTAGACTCCTTCACATATCTCGGGAGTGAGATCCTGGAGATGGCTGGATCTTACTGTCCTCTATGGGCTGAACTGCTGAGGCCCAGCTCAGGTTAAGTGCCTTGCCCCAGGGCACAGACTATAAGATCCAATGCTTCACTGGGGGATAAGTGGCAACCAGGCTCAGAGGATACAAACCCTTTCCCTCAGTCACACCTTGGAATCAGTGGTCACCACATGGTTCAGGTGATCTGCTCCTTGGGGACTGCCTGAGCCTTCTGGGTCCCCAAGGGCCTCTGAAACTATGTCTCAAACCACACAGAGAACAACCAGAGATCAACAGAGCTAGGCCTAGTGTCTATCAACTAGATATGAGGCTAAGAGTCTCCACCAAAGCTCAGCATAGAAATGATTACCTAGGTGGCCAGAGTAAGCCCTCTACATGGAATAGAAAACTGCTAAGTGGCTTCCCTGGGCTCAAGCCACAAAGACAGGGCAGCATGGAGGAAGCAGCCGAACCCAGCACTCGGGGGAACAATTTCTGTGACAAGGACTGCACACTTTAACAGAAGCAAGAGGAAATTGGTCAATTAGAATGTTTAGGATTTGAAGCCCCAGTGGGCATTTCAGGTACTTTCTTCTCTGTTTTCTTAGCAGAACCCCAGGATGCCATACCTCAGGGGCTTTCTGGTTTCTCTTTTCTGCCTTCCCTAACAAATAAACGATAGCAATCACAATAGCTAAAAGCAACTAAGCTATTTTTGTTTACTCCTCAAAGCACTCTAACAAGTAAATACTACTATTATAATCTCCACTTTGCAGAAGGGAAACTGAGGCCTAGGGTGACTCCCTGAAGCCATGACACCCATGAACAGTGCAGAGACTTAACCTGGGAAGGTGAGCTCCGGAGTCCGGATGCCGACCACCAGGCTATGCTTGAACAGATAGGGACGTGGAAAACGGAGAAGGCATCCAGAAATCTTCATAAAGGCCATGTAGGCAGCACAGCTATTGTGATTGCTACCACGTATTTATTAGGGAAGGCAGACAAAAGAAACCAGAAAGCCCCTGAGGTATGGCATCCTGGGGTTCTGCTAAGAAAACAGAGAAGAAAGTGCCTGAAATGTCCACTGGTGCTTCAAATCCTAAATATTCTAATTGACCAGTTTCCTCATTTTCAAGTTTTCTTGGTCAGACTCTCTTGACCTTGAAAAGACAGGCCTCTCTTGTGGCCTTGTCTCTACTTCTTAGCATCTCTCATCTGTGATACCGCAGTATTCTCCTAACTGGTCTTTCTCCCTCCAACCTCTCCTTCCTCCAACCCAACTTCCCCATTGCTGAAAGAGTTACCTTCCCAACAGATAACTTCCATCATGTCCGTACCTTGCTTAAATCCTTTAGTGACTCCCACTTCCCACAGCATAAAGTCTAAACTCCTCAGCAAGGCTTTCTGGCCATTTCATGGGGGCTACGCTGTTCCGGATAACTCTGTTTTTGTTATTAATGACATTAACCATACCTTCCAGCTTAGCTTTATGAAGGGATCACTCAATCTAGACAAGAGTCCTGGTATTACCAGATAAATGCCATCCATCTAATTTTCTACCTATCAGTCACTTCTTTCCGACCTTTAAAAGATACAATCATACTATTTTCCAGGTTAGAAAACACTACACTGGAAACCCTCCCAAAATACCATGTTTCTTATGAGCACTGTGGTGCTGCTCAGAGGAATAACATGAGAGAATGCTGCCTGGTGTATAAGTGTGGACATTTTCACCCTGTGAAGGTTCAGCATTTAAACCTACTTAACCTACAAAAACTGGAGCTAAACACAAATAAAAATCCTTCAGTCGCAGTAGGTGGAAATCTTAAGGTACCCAGCTCCAGCTCTGATACTCAGTGGGTATAGAGGGAAGAAACAGAGAGCAAAAGAACTCCAATGTTTCTTGACTCTGCTAGAATTCTGGAAAGTGACACCTAAAGCAAATGTTTAAGAAAGAGTGGAGCTTATGATAAAGCAAGACCTACTTAAGGGCTTGTAGACTCACCAGGCGGGGCAGGGGAGAGTCAGACAGACCTCACTTTGAATCCCAGCTCTGCTACATTGACAACTGGAAAGTTATTCAACCTCTTTTAGCATCAGTTTCCTCATCTGTAAAATGGGCATTATAATACCAACTTAGAGGGTTGCTGGAAAGATTAAATGACATAATGGGTATAAGATGCCTAGCTTATAAAAGGTGCCTAAAAAAAGGTAGCTTTTGAAACTGTTATAAAGATGATCTTAAGGACGTACACACACACACCCCATTTCACAGAGAAACCCCTCAGCTCAAAACCTGGGACAGGTCTTAATTGGCAGCATCAGAGTTAGAACCTCTACACTCCCCCACCCTGTCCTTCATTCTGGCCTCTGAGCCCTTTTTTAGAGGAGAGAGCCAAAGGATTAATACTGAAATAGTAAACAAAAGCACGAATAAGCTCGGATATCTCGTAGCATCCCCAGTGGCATAGATCTAGTTTGATATCCAACTCCAAAAGCATTTCTCTGTTGGGTAACACTTAGGTGCAAAGCAACACATAGGCTGTACATGGATACAAAGGTGGACACAGCCCTTTGCCTTGAGGTCTCCCTGTCTAAGGATGGGAAGTTCAAGCAGGAGCGTAGACTCAATTCAGGCCACCTTTTGGGTTATTATATGTATTGTAACTAAAAAGGATCTCACTGCATATCACAACATGTATAAATGGAATTGCATTCTTAGTTAAAACTACTTCACAGTTATTTCCTCCATTCTCATGGCATTCCAGGCCTTAAATCCGGCAGATTAGTACAATACTCTCATCACTACATTTGGTAGCATTTTCTTGTGAAAGAAAAAAAAAAAAAGATAAGACCATCTAAGCGAGAGTGATATGAAACATTGCCCTTGAATGCTAGCATTTAAAAGTGTTACTTTTAAAAATAAAAATTGTAGGGCATAGGAATAAAATCATATTTATTCCCAGGGTGGAGAATGTGTATTTTTATTTATTTAAGAGTCAAGTCAGATGATCAAAACTAATTAAAAAGAATATAATTACTATGAAGGTGCCAGATCATGAGTGACCTCAGAATTCCCCCCTCCTATCAATGCAATTTGAAATGGATAAATAATAAGCCAGCTGGGATTTGCAAATCCTACAGAATCCTGGACTGTCCTCGCCATCAGAATTTAATGCAGATAATCCCAGAGCCAGAAGGAATCATGGAAGCTGTCTTTCCCATCCCCCTGCCTTCCAAACTTTAGAACCTCCAGAAAGATGAGATTCTGCCTGGCCTCCGTAAATGTCACCACCTTCCCCATGGCCAGCTCCTCTGGTTCAGGAAGGCATGCAGGAGAGGAAATCAGGCTTCAGCCTCAGAGGAAGCCACCCTCCCTCACCTCCAAGGGGAAGCCCTCCAGCTGGACTCCCAACCTTTTCCCCTCCCTCCTCCTGGGACTCAGTTCTCTCTTTGCAGACTCCTTAAGCCTCCTGCTTCATTTCCTGCCGTCACACCACCTTAGATGGTTCTGCTCTCCCACAGCCCTTCCCAGGCCAGTTCACCACTGCCAAGGCCACTTCTACCCTCTGCTCTCATTGCCTTGCTTCTCTAGGTGGTAGTTCTCTGCCTCCATTTTTTATGGGTCTTTCCCCTCCTTAATATGCAGGGTATGGAAGGGCCTCAACACATGGTAAGTGTTCAAAAACAGCAACCTTGATTATTACTGATATCCTTATTATTTCACCCTATAAATCCACCAAAATGGCTGTCCCAAGTCAACAATAGCCTTCTCATCCCACATCTGGTGGCCTTTTCTCTACTCCATCCTCATGGACTTTGGTAGGTTAAAGCATCCTAGCTTGTTTAAAATTCCTTCTTTCTTAGAATATATGCACTCCTATGTTCATTGCAGCACTATTTACAATAGCCAAGATTTGGAAGCAGCCCACGTGCCCGTTAGTTGATGAGAGGATAAAAAAGCTGTGGTACATTTACACAATGGAGTATTACTTGGCCATAAAAAAGGAAATCTTACCCTTTGGTAAGGTGGACCTGGAGAGCATTATGCTAAGTGAAATGAGCCAGTCAGTAAAAGACAAATAACATATGATTTCACATATATGTGGAATCTAATGAACAAAACAAATAAACAAACAAAACAGAAACAGACTCATAGATAGAGAACAGACTGACAGTTGTCATAGGGGAGGTGGGTTGTGGGGCTGGGTGAAAAAGGTGAAGGGATTAACAAAAACACACACCTCAGATATAGACAATGGCATGGTGATTACCAGAGGGAAAGGGGGGTGGGGGGAGGGAGAAGAAGGTAAAGGGGGATAAATGGTGATGGAAGCAGACTTGACTTGGGGTGATGAATACACAATACAATATGCAGATGATGTGTTATAGAATTGTATACCTGAAACCTATATAATTTTATTAACCAATGTCACCCCAATACATTCAATTAAAAATTAAAAAATAAATAAATAAAAATTATTTTTATTCCAAAAAAAATAAAGTAAAATGCCTTCTCTCTTTGGCTTCTGGGACACCCTCTTACCCCAGCGTCTCACGGAGACTTCAGAACCGGGACGTTAATCAGCACACATAAGCAGACTTGAGTTTGAAAATCGACAACCCTTTCGCCTGCTGCTGCCTCTGACAGCCACACCCAGAGGCAGGTGATGCAGATCACAGGCGGCTCCGACATCAGGGCCACTGCATGCGTGGCCCCGTGGCCCCCACATGGTCACATGCCGCATTCTCTGGCTTCTTTGAGGTCTCAGCTCAAATGTCACCTCCCCGGAGAGGTCCTCTCGGACCATTAGGAGCGTCATAACCAAAGGCAGGTGATCCCAGAACCAGAGAGACAAAATCGATGCTGTCCTCTGTCCCCACAGGCTGTTCTGCGGGCGAGTCCCTCCCCGCTCACCTGGATCAGCGTCTCCAGCTCCTGTGGGCTCACACAGATATGATCCCGCAGGAATTCTGCCTTTTCCAAGGCGATGGTATTCTTCTGGCTGCTCTCAAAAGGCTGCTCCAGTGCCCGGAAGACGAGGCCACCGGTGACAAGGTAGACCACCACAACCACAAAGATGGCCACCACGGTTTTCCACTTCATGACTGTCTGCAGGCCCCCTTGGGGGGCGCCTTCCATCCTGGCTACCACCGTGGCTCGGGAGGAGATAGACAGGCGTGGGGCCGGGTAGTGCCCGTTAGCGGCAGCCTTGGGCGGGCACACGGGGGGCGCTGCGGCGGGAACGGCCACTGGGAAACAGGGGGGGAGAGAGAGTGGTTTATAAACACAGAACACAAGGCCGCTCAGCCCTCACGCGCAGGCCACCCTCGAGCCAGCTTTCAACCGTGGGGATTAGCACTGCTTCACCAAGACTGCCTTTAGGGAACGTTATCAGGTGCTTATTTGAATTCTAAAAAAAAAGTGAGCACCGGGAATCCTAGTTTAAAACAAAGTTATTAATTGAGTTTGAAATGCTTCTACAAGGGTCCAAAGTTGAAGCCAGGCCTCTGTTATCATTCATTTCTTCTCTCAGCTTCCTCCTTTAAATAATACGTAAGACACACAACAAATCACCATATTGGAAAAACAGACATATTGTTCAACTTGGAGAGCAAACAGATGAGAGATAGATACCCAGCTCCTCCGTCCAAGTACTGAGGACCAGGTGAAACCGATAAGCAGAGAGGAGATGCACAACCAGCAAGTTTAACAGGCCCTGTTACCCAGAGCTGTGGTCACAAAACAAAGAAGGGTGAACTTGCCATAAGGGATCTGAGTAAAAAATGAGATACAGTAGCCCCGCCAGTGTGGCTCAGCGGTTGAGAATCAACCTGGGATCCAGGAGATCATGGTTTGATTCCTGGTCAGGGCACATGCCCGGGTTGTGGCTCGATCCCCAGTCGGGGGCCTGCAGGAGGCAGCTGATCGATGACTCTCTCATCATTAATGTTTCTGTCTCTCTCTCTCCCTCTCCCTTTCTCTCTCTGAAATCAATAAAGACATATTAAAAAAAAAAAAAAAGAGAGAGACAGTAAAGAAAGTTTGGGTTTCTTCAGGCTACTAAAGTTGAAGAAAAAGAAAGGCTGCCATAATGAAGGAAGGAAGCAACGAGTCATGTTATTGCCACTTAACTTGGTTTCCTGGAAAATATAATAATAATAAAATGCCTCCCAACCATATCTCTCAACAGAAAACGTGACTCAGATGCAATGTAATCACTCCTGAGCTATTAGTAATAACAATTTTCTTCTATTTTCTCTAATAAGAAGCTACTGGAAAGGAAATTTCCCCTGGTTTTCAGGACACATGGAATTCTCAAAGGTCCCTAGTCTCTGTGAGAACAACTTCACTACCCTGGAAATAAATGCGCAAGCTGGGGCCTTCTCTGCAACGGCAGGGAGCTCAGGGTAGTGTTGCGCACGCAATGCTACCATGCATTTCAGAGAACAGCCATTTCATTTTGATTCTGTCTCCCTTTATTTTTACTAACGCTTATTATGATCTCCATAGTGGTACAGCCTGACCTTTGTGTAGATAAGGTATTAGGAGATGACAAACCCAATTACCTAAGTGGGGCAAACAATCTCACTCCTGAGAGCTAACTGCTCCATCTCTGCCTTGGGAAACTCATGGTAAATAAAAACGCAGGAATGTCACTCCTTGTTCAAAACACCAGCAACCATGACAACACCTGGCCAGGGGGATGCCTACCTCAGGGAATCTAGGTTTGTACATACATTAGCCTTTCCTCCCAGAGCCTCAAAATCAGCTTTTCTCTGGAAACCAACCGGAGCATCAGCTTTTATTATATATTATTCTATCAAATAAAATCATTAAATGTTACACTTCCTTCTAACTTGCAGGAATATATAACTCTCTGGAGTCTCTCACTGAAAGATTTAAGAATGAGAATCAGCACCCTGGGAATTATGTTCTTGCTAACCCTTCCCTGAAGATGCTACGCTCAAGTTCCTACTTGCCCGTGGTCCTGAGAGGGTGAGCCTTGTCTAGGGCAGCTGTCTTGCAACCTTGCCCTCATCTTCCATCCATTCGACCTCCTTGCTGTTATCTCAATCCCTTGCACTTCTCACCAAACCCACAGCTACTAGCCTCCTCCAGGCCATTACCATGTCTTACCCGGATCAATCCAGCAGCCTCCTAGGTCACCTACCTGCTTCCGCTTCCACCCAACTTCTGACCCATAAATCTGGGGTTAAGTACCACTATGGAAGCACCTCTCCCTTGTTCCCACTGTGGTCTGAAGAATAATGGTCCCCAAAGATGTCCACAATAGCATCCCCAGGACCTATGCCTATATTACCTTACATGGAACAAAGGGACTTTGCAGATGTGACTTAACTGAGGATCTAGAGATAGGGAGATTTTCCTGGATTATCTGGTGAGCTCAATTAAGTGTCCTTATAAGAGGGAGGAGGGAGTACCAGAGAAAGAGAGAGATATAAGGACAGAAAGAGAGGTCAGAGTGATAACCATGAGCCCAGGGATTCAGGCTGCCTTTAGAAGCTGGAAAAGACAAGGAACAGATTCTCCCCTCGGGCCTCCAGAAGGATTCAGCCCCACCTACACCTTAATCTCCTCTCAGTGAGACAGATTTTGAACTTCTGACCTCCCAAACCATAAAATGATTAATTTGTGTGTTTTTTCAGCCACTACATATGCAGCGATTAGTCTCAGCAGCAACAGGAACTAACATCCTGCCCCCCCCCCCCCATTAATTTAGTCTCCCTTGGCCCACACCCACTGCACTGAGGTATTGATAGAGCCTGTCTACTTGTCATTCGACTTAGAGCTGCAGGAGGGCAGGCACTTCGGCTGCCCCCTCACCTTTGTGCCCCAGTGTCCTGCACAGTGCCTGGTACACAGTGGGAGGCCAATCAATGATGGTTGATGAAAAGAACAGAGAATGGTAGGAAGGAAGAAATGTTGGTGCATCCAAACCGTACACACAATGTGGATGAGTGGTGTTGAGTGGACAACCACTTGGCATTCCAGCAAGACTGGACAGCAGGCCCTCCAACCAGCAGAGTGCTGTTCATACCTCTACACCTTCACGGCTGTCCCTGGTCCAGAAGCCCCCTCCCCACCCTCATCTGCCTGGGAAACTTCCAGCCTCCTCAGTCTCAGCTCAAAGCTGCCTCCTCTGTGAAGCCATCCTGGACTCTCCAGGCAGACTTGGCACCTCTGTCTCCCCATGAGCCTATAGACTCCTTGGAGTCAGAAAGTGCGTTTTTCAATCATTGGATCTCCATATTTTGGCCCAATGCTAAGCATAGAGCAAGTATTTGTTTTCTGTTATTGTTATTGCTGGTAATTCCTTCAAACTATAAACAAAGCTCCATCAGAATCACCACCACCCTCTGTAACAAGCATTCATTTAGCACTAAATGGGCATGGGGAGCTGTGTGGTGGTGGGGCTGAGTCACTGTCCCTCCCATCGTGGGGGTGGGGAGAGTGACAATGTACTTAGAGAACATAGTCCACAGCATCAGGTAGCAACCATCAGGATGAAGCCTCACTGTGTGACAAATGATGGCCCTAAGCATGGAGGCCAGCTGAACTGGGTCTTCTTCACTGACTCCTGCATCACGATGGTTCTAGGGTTTCTAGAAACCCCGAGGCTGGGAAGAATTGAGCTTGAGAAAGGTCTTTTCAAGCCAGTTCATGGGTGCCAGTTTGCTAAGAGACCATCCCTGGGAACAGGGTTTGAACAGAATCGACCAGTCCCTGAGTTTCCAAAGCACCAGGAGTGAAAAACAGAGTTCTAGTCCCAAACCCATGAACATCTGGGTGACCTTGAAACTGCCTCTTAGTTTCTCTGTTTCCTTAGCTGCAAAATATGAATAATAAAGGCCAATTGTTTTAAGCCCCACAGGGTTCTCAGGACCAGCAAGTGAGCTGCCCGGTTTATTGACTGGAGCATATTTGCAGATATCAGGAGCACTGGCAGGGACCTCCAAACATTAAAAACCTTTTGTGCATCGGACTAAAATTGGAGTTGGTTGCCTTAGCAAAGTTGGCTACACATTTCATTGGCTGGAAAAGAATTTGGTTTGCCTTTTGCTTTAATTGGTTAAATTTTTAAAGGGTGTTTTAATTGATCCATTTCTTCTCCTCTGAAGCCACAGTGGCTCTCACTCTAATACAAAGGTGCCTTGTGACCTGGGATGCTGCTGGAGCTCTCTGTGCCTGATGCCAGCCAAGGAGCAAAAGGCCAGGTGATGATGGCAGAGGTGGTGGTGAAAGCAATGGGCCATCCTACCACTTACTGGGCACTTACTTTAGTAAACACTCGAATAAACACGTTGCTTACATCATTGCGTGTGGCCCTCACCAGGAAGCATTGTTGCCCTGTGTGAGTCCAGGTCCTCCCAGAAGCAGACACCAGGGGGGGATTTTGTGCATGGATTTTATTAGGGGAAACGCATATGTGAGAGAAGATGGGAGTCCATCTGGAGGTTAGCACGTTGTGAGTCTGGCCCCAAGTAAAGAAGAGAGGGAGGGAAGGATAGACAAAAGCATCGTAGACCGCCTGCAGCCTAAGGAAGGTTCAGTATGGCAGTCGAGGAGATCTTGAGCCAAAGTTGGCCATCTAAGGAGTCGTGTGTCTCCCAGGAAGACACCTGCCTTAGAGTCCCTGCGCACTCAGTCACGGGCTGGGAGGTGCCCACGGGGCAAGCCCACAGTGGACCCCCACAGCAGCAGCCCAGGTTCTTGGTCGATTATGCTCCCTCCAGTTGGAGGCCTACAAGGTGCACGCTTGCTCATGGCCACCACCCATCCCTACTTCACAGAAGAAAAAACTGAGACCCAGAGAGGTTCAATGACTCAACAGAGGCCACGTGGGCAGGGAGTGGTGGGGCCAGGATTAAAATGAGAGAAATCTGACTTCAAAATCAGTTCTCTCTGGAGCATAGGAACAGAAAAATAGGAAACAAAGAAATTCCAGGTGGAAAAGGCCCTTTTGTCCAAAACTCAGAGGCACTTATCTCTGACAGGCATGAAAATATTTTCCAGTCTCTGAGACTAACCATTATCATTTCCTGGAGGTGATGGAGGTTTTCCCCACAAGATGAATCAATAGTGGGTGGGTCACATCAGTAACAGCCTATCCTGCTTCTCGGCTCCAACTGATGAGACAGGAAAGGCAGGCAGACAATATCTCTTCTGCTCATGTTCATTTTAAAACGTTTCCTCACAAACATTAGCCCATCCATTTTTACCTAAATGTAGGTAGACAGGAGGGCTGGTGTGGAAATCTACTTTTTCTTGGTTGAACGTGTTCTTAGTAATTTTACATTATTCAGAGTTTTCCATGTCGTTCTGTACACTCGGTGCACCATCCATTCATGCATTCAATCAACAACATCTGAGTTTGCCAGGCAACATGCTTGGCGCTGGGGATATATAAGTAAATAAAAAAACATCCCTGCCGTCAGAGTTGGTGGGAGAGTGGACAAAGATCTTATCATATGGGAACCTAGCTTATCTTCACGAAAGGCGAGGGGTCATTATCTATCTCCCCTTGACGGGAGAGGAACTGAGGCCCTGAAAGGTGATCTGGACTAGCCTATCACAAGCAGTGATGTCCTTGGACCTGTCTTCAGACACTTAACTCCCAAGTGCCTCCACTCCTCCACACCACCTGAAACAAATGTCACCCGCAGGGCTCAGGGTCTCTTGGAAACCTGAGATGCAGCCACTTCAGAGGTGCCACTGTTGCACAGCAACGTGACTCTGCCTATTGACCCAGGCAAAGTACAACTGTGACCACAACACACCGGCAAGAGGCAGAGAACACCTGCCTCTCCCCACGACAGGCCCTCAGGTCCAGAGTTGTGCCAGGGCCACCTGCTCGGCAGCTCAGAGCTTCCGAAGAGCCGCAGGCTACAGCTGTGCCGGGAACCCCAAAGGCTGCCCAGAGCATAGGGGAGGGGTGTGTACTGGGAAGAGAAAAGAAGAAATGAAGGGCAGACAATTTTACCCCATCTGCCCACCTTGCCACAGCAGCTGTGACATGGTTCCAGCCATGATCTGACTGTGAGAAGAACAGAAAGAGCATGTGTGCGCCCTCTGATTCCAAACCCTGTTTTTCCAGTTTCCACGGGACGGCTGTAAATTAAAGGTGCTCTCGCTGGTCCTGGTAAGAGTACAGTGACAGCTCAGTCTCCACACACTAAATGAGCAAGCCAGGGCCCCAAAATGTCACCACGGAGAAGGCTCTCCCTTTGAGCTTCATCTGCTCTTTCCTCCTCGCCCTCTTTAAAACTTCAGGCTTTGTTTCCAGTTGGAAAAGACCAAGGTATCGTGAAATTTCTGGGAAGCTTTAGAGACAGACAGCCCAGGTGAGAGGAAATGAGGCTGAGAGGGGAGGAAGAGGGAGCTGAGAATACGCTGCCACCTTCACTCACATCTGTCCAGACCCTGGTCTCACCTGCATCACCGGGACAGCCTCCTTTAAGTCCATCTTCCACAGCGCAGCCAGGCGGCAATCCCCGAGGTGTGAATCTGTCACATCCACTTTGTACTTAAGCTCCCCTGGGGCACCACAGGGACTCAGAATGAGTGCTGGCTCCGTGGCCTGCACCTAGACTCCTTTCCAGAAACTGGTGCCGGCTGTCTCCCCAGCCTCTCCCACCGCCACGCCCTCACACACAACCTTCGCCCCAGCCAAACCCAGCAGCACCCAGGTCCCTGCATGCTGAGCCCAGAAGAGTGGGTCTTGCTTCCCAGATGCCTTTCTCCTCCCCACTCTTTATCTGGCCAACTCCTCCTTATACTTCAAAACTTATTTCATATGTCACCATCTCCAAGAAGTCCTCCCTGGCTGTCCAACCCCCGGTGGGATCAGATGCCCTTCCTCTATGCTTTCTCGGTGTTTCAGTGTGGAGCTTAGCATAGTGCTACACCTGGAAGGCTCCTAGTTATAATTGAACTAGGACTCATTCACGTATCCCTCCATAGATCTGAACTCATTCATGCATCCCTCCATAGATCTGCCTGGAGCTGGCATTTATAATATCAAGCTCACGCACCTGCCCCCAAGAAAATCTAACTGCAGAGTTCACTGAGTCTGATTGATATGAGTAGCCCTGGTACTATTATGTGCATGTTTTTTATTCCATAGACAGATATCCCAAGTCAAGGTGTTAAGTTCTCAGAAAGTCAATAGTTCAAGCAGAGCTATTCATGGTTCCATTGTCAATTGGTCCTATTGGAAAGGGGACAGAGAAGTGATTCTCTTCACTGTGCTCCAAACACTGAGCTTTCTTATTCTCTTCACAAAGGGCTAGAAGTTTCTGGTTTACTCATGGACACAAAATATTCGTTAGGTGGAAAAAAAATCTATTGAATGGCATGAATCACCCTTGGTGAGTCACCTCTCTGGTGCCAAGCAGGCAGAATTTCCCTGCAATCTGCTTATCTGGGTCCCTCTGACTAGGACCAAACAGCATGATTTGGATTAGAAGGCCCCAAGGCTGAAGCCCTCCCCAACCCACCCCAGTGGACTCCCACCCCAGGAAGAGTACAAAGGTTGCTGGTTCATTTGGGGCTAAAAGGACCAGTGACTTCTCAGGACTAGTAAGCAAATGGCTTCTCCTGATTTCCCCCAAATCTCCTGTTGTATTTATAACCAGGGGCATGGCACACAATCAGGGTCCTTAGCAACACACAGGGCCCAGAGAATAAGGATTTCAGGGTTGGTAAAGAAGCGGGGTCAGAGACAAGGGCTGGAAAACCTACATGAGCAGTGTGGAGGGGGCGGAGGGTGGGATGACACCCAGGTACCTGGCTTAGAAGGGCGTGGTGTTCCCCAGGACAGAAGAGGCAGGAGGCTTTGGCCTGCAGCTCCTATAGCACCCCCAGGTGGAGATATTAGTAGACACTAGGCTTAAGGGACTAGAATTCGGGATGGGGGTAAATCTAGCCAGGTTTGAGAGCAATGAGAATAGAAGTAGTATTGAAGGCACAGGACTGGATGAACTGATCCAGAGGAACACATAGAATGAGAAGAGACTGAAAGATGGTGCTCAAGGGAGCAGCTTTCCAGGGATAGCAGGGGGCAGAAATGCACACAGAAGAAGCAGGGCATCAGAGACAGCAGCTCTTATTCCATCTCTCTGTCTGCAGCATCATTCACAAGGCCTCAGTGTGTGTCTGTTGAATTGGTTGCTGCCATATAGCATTATGTTGCTGCTCATTAACGGTTATCTCATAGACCATTTTCTCTCCCTGGCTGCCAGGAAGCTCTCTTCAAAAGAACGCCTGTTCCAGAATTTCTGGGCATTGTAGGTTACTCCTGAAGTAGGTGGGCTGCCTTCATTGCTACAATGAAGTGGACCCTCATCACCCACACGAGCACAAATTGCCTAGGACAGAGTGAGTCCTTATGCGTCCGCAGCTGGTCATAATAGCCCCGGAGTTTTCCCACTGGACTGCTCATCTTTTGGAACCCAGGGCTGCCTACTTCGTGGTTCTCCCATCAGACCTCAGACTCATTGGTCTTGACTCCATGGTCAAGGACGAAAGGTGCACAGCCACAGCTGGGGTTCTTTTGCTTTGTCCCCAAATGCTTCATGGATAACATATTTTGTCTCCTGTCCTAATATTTTTCCTCCACAATTTAAATTAACCACAGCACTTTTCAAAGGAAAGACATTTTTTCCCCTCCCTTAGGGATTAAAAATAATAGAAGCAGCTGCAGCTTCCAAAAATATCTCCTTTACCCTGGAGCCAAGTGTATTAAATCCTATTGTCAGGGCCTATTCCTTCAAGGGACAGGCTTGCCTTTCCCAGGTGTCTTGTTAAAGCAGATACCTCTCCTTGCTGGGCTCCACACAGAGCATGCCCACAACCAGGCTGGAGCAGAGGATCCTCTTAAAATTCCAATCTTGCTCCTGCTTAAAACCCCTGTTACTCCCGTGACTCTTCACGTGGCCTCCAATGTGCCACGTGCTCAGGCCCCGGCTCAGCCCTACCTCACCCTCACCAGGCTTTCCTCCAACCCCAACCGACTCCCATCAATATCAGCAAACACATAAGTAGTTGTACTGATCTAACTAATTCTTTTAAAATGTCCACAGTAGCCCGGCCGGGCGTGGCTCAGCGGTTGAGCATCGACCTAAGATCCAGGAGATCAGGGTTTGATTCCCGGTCAGGGCACATGCCCGGGTTGTGGGCTAGGCAGCCGATCGATGACTCTCTCATCATTGATGTTTCTATCTTTCTCTCTCCCCCTCCTTTCCTCTCTCTGAAATCAATAAAGATATATTTAAAAAAAAAACCAAAAAACCCTAATAAAATAAAATGTCCACAGTAGAAAGCAAAACTGAACAACGTGTTAACCCATTAGGGAGACAAATTCTATGATCAAGTCCATAAGCCATGCAATTGCCTAATTCCTTAGCCCTAGGAAATCTATTTATTGCAGCCCACCCAATGACGGTGAGAGTAGCTAGGGGTACTTCAGTAAGTTCCATATTTTAAAAAAAGTTCCATATTTATCAGAGCGTAAAATACATTGAGGTGACAAGCGCACCGATGTTTTACAATAATGAACAAGGAGGAGGCATTTAGAAATTTGCTGTGTCATTCGTCGGCTCACTCAGCCAGTGCATGTCAACTAGGTGCCAGGAACAGTACTAGCCACCATCCACGAGGAAACCGGAGGAAACAATTCTTTTGAGCAGCATGAGGCCTGTAAAGCCACGGGATGTAAGCCCCCCTGTAGCTTTCATCTCCCTCCATGTAGCCTTGGTCCCTTTTCTACTCTCTGCTTCCTCTGCTCTGATCCAACCTTCCCTTTCTCTCTCATCCCAAACCTTCCCCCAAACACTCAAGACCCCTCGCTACAGAACCGAAGACCACCCTTACTTCCTCAGCCTCATCAGGGAGCCTTCCTCCGCTTTCCTCTCTGATACCTGGACTTCCCCTGAGGATGCTGTCCTCTGAGCATGGCATTCAGGTACAGGTTGTTCAATCTCCCTCACCCACAACATCAGGGCCACTCTGTCCCAGAAAACCAATAGTCTACACTCTGTGTCAAAGCCCCCGTTCGTCTGAGACGCAAGCCCTCTGGCTCTTCCACTCTCTCCTTTTCCTCATGGCCGTTGGTGGTAGACCCGACTTCTCGCCTAGAGTTCCTGAAGCCTTCCATCAGATCTGGCCTTCCTCCTGGGCAGTTTCAGTGCTCCCAGACAATCCATCCAATACCTGCACGCCCATCGCCACGATTCTATCACCATTATCACCATCTCCATTCTACTTCAACCACTGATGCAGATCAGATTCCTAAGTAGACCCATGGAGTGGTCCTGAAATGAACATTGGTTTGCAAGCAATTTATTTAGGAAGCACTTCCAGGAGAAGGCCAGCAGGGAGTGAGGGAGCGGGGCCGCGAAGGGCAGGAAGCCAAGCGAGGGTGCAATTCCAGGGGAGGCCCCATCTCTCCCTGAGCTCTTGGGGAGCTCTGCCACATGTGTTACATCTCCGAGTTCATCTCGCCTTGACGTAAGGGGGCTAAACTTTCACTCTCTTACCCAGTCAGTCACTGGCTTCAAACAAGCCCTGGGGAATATAAATGTCCAGGCCCAGCCTGGAAAGAGATTCTAGCAGGCCCAGCACAGTCCTCTGAGAACAGTTGTAGGTAGGCACTGCGGGGACAAGCACACAGACTCTGGAGGATGGGCACACAGGTCCAGGAAGACCATCTGTGAGAGCTGGGAACACTGACAGCACCCACTACAATTGCCTCCTCCCCCAGTGGCCCTGTCATTGCACGAAATGGCCCTTCCTCTGAAATACCCCATTAAGGAAACCCACTTCAGACCTGAGCATGCTCTCCTGTGGGCTCTCACCCTCAGTGACTCCCAGGTCCCATCCTGTCGCACCATCTCGCCCTCTATCCTGTCCTCCCTAAGTTCCCTTTCTTCCTTTCCCGTCAGCTTAGGTTCCATGCCCAGCACCTCACTCTTCAGCTAATAGACTCAACTCCCTTTCCTGGAAACTGTTATTCTTTCCTTCTGCTCAGGGTCCACATCCCGGCTGCTAGAGAAACTGAACGGCCTCAGGGATTAGTTTCTCCCTCACCCGCCCTGGAAGCTGCACTGCAAGCCTGCCCTGCTTCCCTGCTCAGAGCCAGCAGTCAGGACCCAGGGCATGAAGATATTAAGGTGGATCTTCCTATAAACAAACCTGAAATCGTGGATGGAAATCCCTCTGCAACAGATATTTACAGATGAATTTTCTGCAGAATGGGTTAAAACAGAAAGCTCTGTGTGCATGTAAATGGGCTTTGGCTTATATCTACAGAGTTTTAAGAACGAACCGTTGATGTAGAGTGAGGGGTACCCTTGCTTTGCCCTTCTCCCGGGGTCACGGAGATGGAGTCTCCATGCCCCAGTACACTCTGCTCAGCAAACAGTCTCAGCAGCTTCATGGCTCAGTGCTTCTGGCTCATTTCATAGCCACTAAAAACCTCCTACCAAAAACTTAGATGGGGAAAATTTGTTTTAGATAGTTCTTCCTTTGCTGTGCCTACTAAGTGGCAAAAATGAATGAAATCCGTCTAAGGAAGAAAACAGTGTCTATGAAATACCCTAGAAAATAGCTTTGCCTTCCAGCGTCACCCTCCAACTCCCTGGGAAGTGGCTCCTCCAGTGCGGCACCGCTGCTGCTGACATCAGCATGTCCATGACTTGCTGCAAATGCAGCCCCAGGCGCAGGCCTGCGGTGCGTGGGGGTGAGCCGGCGCTGAACCAGCAGGGGAACACTACCTGCTTTGTTCCTCTCCCGGCTGGGCCCAGAATGACGCAGGAAACGGACAGGCCCATTTCTCCCAAGACAAAGAAGCGATCATGAAACATTATCATTAGCTTTAATGAGTGGAGTCTTCGAGGGGTCAAGAGACTTGCGTTGGGGGAATGAATGTCCAAAGGCAGGAAGGGAAGCCTCAGTAAGCCAGCTCCGTGTACTCCCAGCAACACCTAGGTCTAGGGGGTGAAAGGGGGTGTGACGAAGGCAAGAGTCAGTACTGCCAGGGGGATCACAGGGTGAACCAGCCTCGGGGAAATTTTCCACGATAGGGAGCTGCTGAATGTGGGCTAGAGCTTCTGGCTAAACCGACACCTCACCCTACCCCCCAAATAGCTGCAGTCCTTTCTCACTAGTAATTCCTCCTGCCAGAAGGTAAATTCCTCTGGATATCTCTTGAGCATGGTCCTTTTGTCTCAACTGTAGTGCACAGCCTACAGTAAAAGCTCACTTCAGGGTCCCAGAATGGATTCCACGAGTGTCTGCCAAGTGTCTATTGTGCTTCAGGCACCAGAGGACACAAAGGTGATGAGAGAACCCCGCTGTCCAGGAAATCAAGGCTGGATGAATTGGGGTGGCGGTACTTTCAGAAAAGACCAAGCACTCAGGTTCTAGAGCATGCCTCCAAACCTCAGAGAGCAGACAGACCCTTACATGGATCACATGGAAATGTGCCAAGCTTCTATGCTAGTCCTTAAGTTGCTCCCCAAGAAACAGGTCCTAAAGCAAGAGCATGCCGTCGTTCGTTTTCAAGGGGTGAATCCCTCTTCCATATACCACACCCAGACCCAAATCTGTTACCCAGGCACACTCAGTATGTGATAGGTTAGTCACAACTGAGCAGCCACCATAAGCAGATTCCCTTTCAAGGAACTGTTATAAGAACCATGAGACATTATTTGAAAATCTAATTTGATCGAAGCACAAATTAGTTATTGAATACTGGCACACAGTAGGGCTCAATCAATCAGTGTAGAATGCAAATGTTACATTCAGCTTGCCAAATGAATGTTAACTGTGGAAGCAAGATGTCTGTAAACAGCACAGCTCAGGAAAAAAACCCCAAGAGAATAAAAACCATTTTCATAGACAGTTAAATCTAACCTTTGAGTTCTCGGGTTTTAACCAAGGAACAGAATCTTCATAGAAAGTCCTAGCTGATAGTTAATTCGTCCTGCATTTTAGATTCAACTTGTACTTAATTGCTTTGAAATGGCCTCTGAAGGGGTCATTGAAAATTCAGTCTTGTGGTTCTGTTTTCTCCACCTCAGAGAACAGGGGAGAAAGGAAGGCACAGAAACTGGTGCCCTCAATTAAAACAGCGAATGACTCTGACTGGCTGTCTCGGAATTTGTGGGCATTTCTAAGAGCGCCCTGCCTTTTAAAGATTTCTAATGGCCCCTCAGAAGCCAGCTGCATTTAAGCTTCTAACTGGGATGTCCCGAAATCAGCAAAGCCATTTGCTCCAGAACCGTGGGGCTAAAACAGGTGAGTCATGGAGTAAGTACTTGACTTCTCCAGCACAGCCACTAGTGCCTTAATTCCCTGAGAACTTCCACGTAAAGCTCATTCTATGGAATTCTCTAGGTAGTGTCACAGGTACCAGGGAGTTTCTTTTCATTCAAGTATCACTGATTTTCTATCAAACCAGTATTTTATATACTGTATTGCTATATATAAGTAAGTATAATAGGTTATGATATAACATAAATATATATAATATCACAAGTGTAATAGAATATATATAATGTAACATATCTCAGAAAGTTTATTTGGTTGAAATTTAGAGAAGGGGCCCAGAGTCATACGAGCTTTTCCTCCCTCTCAATACTTGCTGGGTCCTAAGTTCCCCTTAGGACTCAGACAATTCATGAAACACGACTGGAAAGCATGAGTCTAGAGAAAAGAGCATTAAAGAGAAAATCCAGAACTTTGAGTCTTGTCCCAGCTTTGTACATACACTGTGAGAGCAGAAGACCCCGGTACAAATGCCAGCCTGTGTCACTTAACCTCCCTACCAATCTCTCCCTTATCTGTAAAACTGACATAGTAATCTGCCTCATTGGATTACATTGCAAATTAAATGATATCATTCTTGTAGGGCGCTTAGTATATTGAATGGTTAGAGTAAGTATTGAATAATTGCTAAATTGTAATAATTAATTGATAAAGTCTTTAGACTAAGAAATATATTTCTGAACATTGAGTGCAATGCCAACTGAACAAATTTCCATTACATTCACTTTGTGTTTTGTTTTGAGTACTTTTATTGTAATTATCATTAGGGATTGTCAATGGCTTTCTTCCTCTCCAGAGACTAGTTAATTGAAAGTCAACTGTATTGGTCTTCACCTTTTAGCTTGTTGATGTCTTGTGGTATCTCGATTTGCCCCCACAGCAATTCGCACAGGTCTTGTACAAAGTAAGTGTTCCATCCATGTTCCTTAAACGAATGAGTGCTTACCAGTTCTAATGTGTCAACCTTTGAACTCTAATACAAGTTAGGTTAAGAGCAGTCAAGTCCTTTAATAAATACAAGGGACCCTGATTTCAGAGCATGTCCAAAATTTAGAAGAAATTGAATCCTTTAAGCCCAGTTAGTCTCACAAATGATTTCCTGGTTAAGCCTCATGGTAGACGATGTGTTTCTGAAACTGGCCGCAACCTCTCCCGTCCTGCATGCTCTTCTCACTGTATGACTGTGCTATTCTCCCCATGAGAAGGTGGAATTTATGCTCCGTCTCATTGAATCCGGACAGGCTGTGACTAAGGCAGAAGTGACACTACGTGATCTCCAAAGCTATCATAAAAGTATACACCTTAAATGTCCATTTCGCTTCTCAAATTTAACCAGAACATGATTTAAGAGAAATCCTGTTTTCACTCATAATACCCCTGCCCGAAATCTGCCTCTTCTCCAGACCACCTGAGTCAGTTACTGGCACTGCTGTTCACCCAGCAGTTTAGCCCAAAAGTCCTGAGTCATTCGTGGTTCCATTCTGTGCCACCAGCCACGTGTCGGCCAATCTGGCCAACTCTCCCTTCCAAATATATCCTGATGTCCACCGCTCCCCACCCAGCCTCACAGCCCCAATCCAAGCCGCACAGCAGTGTCCTAACCAGCCAGCTCTTCCACTCCTGCCCCTGCTCTCTCCCCTTCACCACACAGCAGCCAGGTGACTTCTTTCTAAAACGTAAATTCAACCCCACCTCCCCCTTGCTTAAAACACTCCAGATCATCCCCATTTCACCCCAAAGAGCATCCAAACTTCCTTCCTTAGTTCGCTACAGTTTGGCCACTGCCCATCTCTCCAACTTCATTGCCCACCACAACACCCTCCAGCCACCCTGATCCTTTAGTTTTTCTCAAGTTAGCTCCCACCTCGGGGACTTCACATTTGCTGTGCCCTCTAGCTGGAACTTTCTTGCCCAGATCCTTGCAGGGTAGCTCTTTCTCAATGTGACCTCCTCAGAGAGGCCTCTGCCTCACCACCCCACTTCAGAAAGGCCAGTCTCCCCTCTAGTCACGTTCCAGCCCATTGCCTGACTTTATTGTCTTCGCAGCTGAAATAGTAGCATGAGCCCAGTTGTATTCTGTATTTGTTCGTTTGTTGTGTGTCCCCCCATTGGAACCCAGACTTCCCACCTGGGATATAAGATTTGGTCTGTTTGTTCATTGCTGCATTCCAACCCTAGACTAGTGTCCGCTACACCATAGTTTATAAATAGCTGTTGGATACAATAAATGAATTCCTTTACCGGTCCCTGGCAGTCAGGGACGGTAATTATTCATCTTTGTATCCCAAGTTCTGAGTCCAAAGTCTATCCCAGAGTAACCAGTGAAAGAGAGAAAAGGGAGAGTGAGTGAGGGAGAAAGAGACAGAGAGAGACAGATAGACAGAACGGCAGAGAAAAAGGGAGAGAAGGAAGGAAAAAGGAAATGAAGCCATGGTATGCCACTGAATTTTTCTGACTTGTGATTTTATACATGTAAAATCTTACAAATATCCCAAAATTAACCCCCATATAGAATGCATTTAATCAGTCACCAGTATTAAAAAATAATTGCTATCTTAAAAAACCAGAATGTCTGGCCACCCTATGTCTGCCATAATTTAACAAGCATTTTTCTATTAGCCAATCTGTGATTGTGTCTAAAATGTGTCTCCTAGGCTCCGGGTGCAACCAAAGGCATGGGGACAGAGTGGTCTCAGGAAATAAGAAGGTGGAAATGCAAACCCTCCCCCAGCAGCCTGCCCCACAGAAGGGAGAGCTCAGGAAACCTTCGCCTGTGGCACTTTCTCGGCTCAGAGCTGGGGAGGCATCAGCACTTTCCAAGTTCATGAGCCCCATCCCAGAGTCTGGGCCGACCCTCCTCACCTTCTCCCTCCTCTCCTTGTCCTACCAGCATCTAACATACCCAGGTAAGCTGGTGCCAGTCATCCCAGCAGCTGTGTCACTGTCATTGTGACACCACTCCTAATCAGGAGGCCAACCTTCCCCTCACCTTGTCCTTCATGTAACATTTCCATTTCCACCAAAGGAAACTCTTGCAAAAATCAAGAATAATATGGCCTTTAGTATTCAAATGATTCCCTTCAGACTCACCTTAATGTACTCTCTTTTTGCCCTTTAAAATCGCCAGGTGGTTTCTCTGTGAAACACTAAAGAGCGGTTTCACTGGGCTCTTCCTAGTCTATCCGCCTGCTACCTCAGCTTGAAGCAGGACCCCACTGGCATTTTGACAAACAATCTTGGAAAGGGATCAGTTCAGTAAGAAGATGAACACGTGCTATTAGTTTCTCTTAAAGACAAGGCAACATTTGCCCAAAGGACAGGGCCATGAACTTGCAGCTGTGGACCATGGCAGGGGCTGGAGAGATGTAGCATCTAGCCCGCTGTGAAAGAACTAGAAAGCTCAGGGTGCTTGGAGCACGTCGACCTAAGATCCAGGCGATCGGGGTTCGATTCCCTGTCAGGGCACATGCCCGGGTTGCGGGCTCGATCAATGACTCTCTCATCATTAATGTTTCTACCTCTCTCTCTCCCTCTCCTTTCCTCTCTCTGAAATCAATAAAGATATATTTAAAAAAAAAAAATTAGTGCATTTTGCTCTGCCAGTGTGGCTCAGTTGGTTGGGGCATTGTCCTGCACATGGAAGGGTCACAGGGTTGATTCCCGGTCAGGGCGCATACCCAGGTTTTGAGTGTTTCCTACTATTCCTACCATCAATCCCCAGTCAGGGTGGGTGCAGGAGGCAGTCAATCGATGTTTCTCTCTCACATCCATCTTTCTCTCTCTTTCTCACTCTCTCTCCCTTCTCTCTCTAAAAATCAATAAAAATCCATCAGTGTGCTACAGAGGTAGGCATTATATAAAACAGACAGATAAAGAACCCAAAATATAGATAGATTTTCGAGATTCATAAACTTAAAAGGTTCTCCGGGAACACTTCCAGTGACAGATGTCACCAGCATCAGAGAGAGCCACCCCTCTCTTCACTCTGAATTCCGGGCCCTGCTCTTGTTAAGCCTTCGTCTGCTGTTTGCTTGGCTACATCCACACTAGGCCTGTCTCTGTGTTGAGGGAGAACTGCATCCACAGCCACGGGAGGTCAGGTCCTTTACAGGTGAAACACAAGGCATTGGAATAGAGGAGTCCTGTCAATAAGTGTCCCTACATACAGGGGAAATGGCCACTCTAGAGATAAAAGCAAGTCACTCAAATGGCTTTTCACAGAAGACTATAGGCCAGTTTCCCAAGACATGTTACCCTTGTACAAATCAAGAGCAATGATGTCCATTTTCAGTGCGACCTAAATGACCCTGGAGCATAAACGTCGGCACAGAAATGATACAGCTCTTTCTCATTGTGGGCGCTTAGAGACAAAATAAAAGGAATCCACGGACTATGGACTGGCTGCCTCTGCTCTGTCGTAGTGAAGTGCTATCTGTCGGACGCCACCTCCCCCTCGCCCACATGCACAACAGCAATCGTTACCTTCGATTTCCCCTGCGATCAATGCTCCCCAATGTTCCATTCCTCATGATGACACCGCTCTCCTTCTTATAATTTAAAAGAAGGAACTGCCTCCACTATGCTGGTGGCCAATAGATCCCTAGACCTCTGCGTTGTCCCTCTATTCAGACCTTTCTTCTAACTAGCGGTCCAGGTGATATTCAAATATGGCCAAAAAAAATTAAAAATTGAATGTGGCATAGCAAAGGCTGAAGTTAAGAAACCTGACCCTAACTAGTATTTCCAGTTCAAAACTGATTTTGCTCCCAAATATCCCATCCCCATTACTAGATTCATCCCTTACGAATATTCCTTCATGTCACATCAGGTCTCAGGAGCCACAGCAGCTCCCCACAACCAGCCACATCTCACTGCCTCTACGGACAGCTCTCATTTCTCTAACACTCTTTTCCAGACTCCCTCTGATTCCTCCGGAGGGGGACTCTGCCTTTCCTCCCCCTTGGCCAAACCTTGAAAATGTGGACCATCTTGCTTGTGCTTAGAACATTCTCCAGCACACCCCTTTCCTCTCCACCAACCCACGTGCATTCCCTCCCCCGAGTGATGGAAGTTCAAAGCCTTCACTTCTTCTATTTCTTATTTTGATCCACCTCGCACCGGACATTCTTGGTCCGCTCCACTGATGAATTCATTCACTCACTGGGGAATTTCATCATCCTGATTAGACGGTGGGCTGGGCAAGGACAAAGACTATGCCATTAATGTCGTGTGAAGTCTCGACCCGCCTGCAAGAGCGCTGAGCATACCACGAGCACTAAGCATATGTCTCGTAACAGAATAAACTAAAACCCAGCACATCCAGAAGATGCCTCACCCGGGGTGCTCCACTGCGTTGTGAACTTGGCTTAGGGTGCGCCTCCTACTGCACTCATCCCAGGGACCGAGTTTTCACTGTCTTCCCGCATGATGAATCTGGGTCGATCATTAGACCATATCCTTAGTGTATTTTAAGGAGGAAATCGCTCAATCTGGATTCATCCCTAACACTTTGACAAAATTCAACTATCCCTTCAAAAGAATCTGATGGAGTCCAGAAGTCAGAAGGTCTTTTGTCTGAAAATCAATTTTAGCTATCATGTTTAAAATAAATAAATCATCTATGCCATATTATACGTCTCTTTCTCATTTTGCTAAGGGGTATCTCAGCATTTCAATCATCATTTGAGGAAATACAGTCCAGGGGTTATGAACACGGACTTTGGTTTCACTCAGACCCAGGTTAGACTCTCAGCTTCAACAGGTGCCAGCCCCAGGATCTCGGAGAAATCCAGTTACTCACAGAGCAAACATCAGTTCCAGCTACTGGGTGCCAGGTAGGCACTGTGCCCGAGCTCCATAAGCCTCAATGCTTTCCTCTGTAAAATGGGAATGAGAGCTTTCCCTGACAACAGAGGTCTCGTCAGGACTGAATAACATAACGTATGCAAAGTGCCTGGCACCGTGCCAGGCTCACAGCAACGATAAATGTTGGTCCTCACTGTCACTGTCATTATCTTTATCGTCATCATCATCATCTTTAGTCTTTGTAGAGCATTTAAAGCTTCTAATTAAATTCCCCACCTTAAAACTCTCCTCCCTTGACTTCATAGAAATATCATTTTAGCATTTTTACTTTAACTTTTTAGTTTTGTCGTATTAAATGAATAAATAGAAAGAAAATGGTCCTTGAGCGAGGAGCATAATGCAGGGAATTGTGCAGTGTGCACTGCGACAGAGGGTGACCTGTATGGGTGGCTGCTTAGAAAAGCATCACCGAAGAGGTGACACTGGGCTGAGATTTCAGAAGTGAGGAGGAGCCAGTCCCATAACGATCCCATGGAAGGGCACGCCAAGAGGAGAAAACGGGTCCTACAAAGGCCTGAGGCTAAGGAGGGGCTTGGTTTATTCAAGGGGCAAAAATAGGTCTCGAGAGGGCTGGACTCCAGATCAGGGCTGGAGAGGAAGGAAGCAACAGCCACCTCACAGGCCTTTGCAGGCCAACGAAAGCTCGGAGTGAATGCCAAGTGGAAAGGGACACTATTCGAGAATTCCAAGCTGTGAGTGTGACACGGAATGATTTTCATTTTTAAAAGTTTGCTTTGGTTGCTCTGTGGGAATGTTACTGGTGGAAGTGGAGTTCTCGGGGTGCTGTGAGGAAAAGAATTTCCTGAGGCCCCCGTGGGAAGATGGGGTTTCATGGAAGCTTTATTGATGATCTAAAATTAAAGGGGTTCCTCTCCAAGGTCCCTTTTCTGTCTGTCTCGCCACAGAAGAAGTCCAATCTTGCCTTCAGCAGAGCCAGAATTAGTCACTGCCCAGGATTTCGGCTTCCTATAAAAGTCCAGTCCGGTCCAGCATCGGGCTAGCTTAGCTTGCGTTCCCAGCTGTGTGTGGGGTCCACACAGCCATGGGCCATGCGGCTGCTTAAGGCCACCTGGCTATGGAGAGAGCATAGGCAAGTGCTCCGGCGAGTGTGGAAGAAGAGAGAGAGGGCGGGGCCGACTCTTGTCTGGGGATTCTAGCTTTCCAAGATGTCATGCATTTCTGGTGGGGTCCACCTTCCAAGCCAATCCATAGTTCCCAGGCTAGACTGACAGGCAAGCTCCTTGCCTACATCACCCCAACTTCACTGTGCCTGTGCCCATCTCCCCCTTTGCTTGACCCTTCCCCAGTGATCTGCAGGGAATGGGCCTGGGGAGCGTGAAGCTGCAGCTTCCTGGTGAAATGGCCCCAATGCCCATGCTTCTGATGTCTGGCCACCTTTTTGCTCTTCCTATTATTAATATTAATAACTAGCTAATTATTTTAATAACAGGAACGGATTATAAAGAGCAGGAATAGGGGCCAATAGAACCAAAAAATAGCTCATATCAGCCATCCAGCGGAGACAGAAACCAACAGATTCTGAATGTGTTTAGATGTCATATTTGACATGACCCGCTGATGAATGGATGTGAAAGGGCAGGGGGCGTGAAAGAAAAGACTCATGCATCATTCCTCGACTTTTGTTTCAGAAACTGTATAGATGGTGGTGCCATTTATTGAGATGAGGAAATATCAGGGAGGAACAGGTTAGGGTTGGGAAGTGCACAGTCCTGTTCCAGTGTTTGGAGTTTGAGAGGGCCATTGGGCATGTGAGTAGAACCATCCAGGAGGCAGGTGCTTGTGGAAATCTGGAGAAACACACTTGGGAGGTACTCAGGGCTGTGAGCACCTAGGGAGAACCACACGGGGGAGGGTGGTGCATACAGATGCAGGTGGTCTGGCAGACTTGGTGAGGGGAAGTGAGCTTGTTCTGACCAGTTGCCCCCTTTTTTCCAATGGTGCATGAAACGCTCAAACTGTGAAATGTCTCTCAAAACTCTCCCTCCACTGAGAAGTCCTTCCTGACCTACCTGTACTCTCAATTCCCTCCTTCACACACCCATAGAATGATCTCTCTTCTGGAGGATGGATCCCATCTTTTGTCATAGTTTTAATTTCCTATGCCGTCAGAATGGAAACTCCTTAAGGGCAGGGAGCATCTAATTATCATCTCAGAATCCACCGCAGAGCCTGGCACACATGTTTCATAAACATTCCGAACTGAAATGGAGTCCCAATGTGCCGGGTTAAAAAGAGAGTAAACCCGTATTATTTGCAGATTCAGGATTTCCAAGTTGTCCTGCTTGCTGAAATTTATCTGTAACCCCCAAATCAAAACTGATGGCGCTTTTGCAGTCATTTGCAAGCAAGTGCAGAGCAGCAGACTATTTGAGTACAGTACTTCAACACGCGTGTTTGCAGGTGCGGTCGAGCACGGCAATGCACAGCCTTCATGCGTCAGCTCTCATACGATGGGTGTCCTCTCCACGGTCTATTTAGTCCCACGTTTTTCACAGATTTGTGCTTTTTGTTGGTCATTTCACTGCTTGAAACTGCACTCAAGCACAGCGCTGAAGGTCTGTCTCATGTTTCTGAGAGCAAGGTTGTGATACCTTATGGAGAAAATACATTCACTAGGTAGGTTCCATCAGGCTCGGGTTACTGTGCTGTTGTCAGGAGCTCAAGGTTAATGAACAAGCATTATACATCACATAAGGTGTCTTTAAACCGAAACACATATAAAACAAAGTTACATATTGATCAGTGGATGAAAGCGTGGTGACCAGAGGCTTGCAGAAGCCTACCCCTGTATTTCCCCTAGAAGCAATAGTTAGGTAGTCACTAATTCTGTAATCGCTGCCACTTTATAGAACATGGCTATTGCAAATAACAAAGAACCAACTGTACTTCATCTTGCCATCTTCTCAGAAGGAAAATTACGGAAACAGTGGATGGATGAGGCTGAGATGAGTCTCATCAAGCCTTAACTTCTCTTTTCATGCTTTATGGATTACTCAGCAGCACCAGGATGTGTGCTGAAAGTGTCTTGGGAAGAAAGCTGCTGATTAGCTGTAGACTGTATCCCCCGAGAGCCATTAGCCTGCCTGGAAGTGTCATGGGGCGCTGTACCCTATCCTCTCACTCAATGCTAGCTGGCTGGGGAAGCAGGCAGAGAAGCCAGGGAAAAATAAAGCTTCACCATAGGGCTTAATGTGGGCTACCGCAAAAGCTGATCCTAAGATAGGGACTTGAGCACAGTAGTTGTTTGGGAGGTGAAGAAAGCACCGTAGGAGAGTGGGAAAGACAGACAGGGATAGGAAAGCAGCCAAGAAAACCAATAAAAGGTTCAGCACCAAGCTAGCTATCACTGTGGGACAATGGGAGTTTTCCCTCTGGGGAAACGAGGGGCCCCATGCAAAACATATTCCTGAGTTCTCCCACCAAGGCTGAGGGAACTGGGGTGTTTATACACCATCTCCCATCAGTCATTGATTGCAGGCTGCTCTTGGGGTGCACTAAGTCCCCTGCACTTTCCGCCTCCCATGGGAGCAGCAAAGAAAAAGGCAAAAACAAACAAACAAAAAAAAGGAATTGGCCATCAGAAGTCAGCCAGTTTTCACTGAGTGGAGAGAGCCAAGGGATGAAGATGGATGCGCCTGTGACATTATACAGGGCTCCAGCTGCAAGTCGCATAAACCAAGGTGAGGCCCGAGGCCGCATCCCTGGAAATCTGCAGAACAAGCACATCACTGCTTCCTAAGTCCTGGGGTCTTCAGCTACTTTAGCTAATTAGCTAATTCAAAGACCAATTCCCACTCGTTTTTAAGTCAAAGTAAGTTTTAATGATGTTTCTAGAGGGCCTTTAGAGGACCTTGGAGGTACATCTGGCTATTTACCTTCTTTTTTGGTAGAGAATGGAAAGTTTGTTTGCATTTTAATGATCCAATGGGACCTTTTCCCTAGAATAGCAGGAGGGAGAACAGCAGGACAGAAGCAGTTATTGGAAATCATGGGGAATCCAGCACTTCATTGGATGGGCTGTGTCACCATCAGAGACTAGCTAGTTCCCTGATGAACTTCCAAAGAACACACATCCCTGCCCAAGAGCCAGCTGGTGCTAGGCCTTTCCTGGCCACTGCTAATGGGGATGGGGTTTCTTTTTGGGAGTGGTGACAATTTTCTAAAATCAGATAGTGGTAATGGTTGCACAGCTCTGTGAATATAGTACAAACCACTGAATTATACATTTTAGATGGAAAAATGTTATGTTATATAAGTTATATCTTTTAAAAAATATGTTTTTATTTATTTTAGAGGGAGAGAAAGAGAGAGAGAAACATCGATGTGAGAGAGAAACATTAATCGGCTTCCTCCCGCATGCACCCCAACTGGGGATCAAACCTACAACCTGGGTATGTTCCCTGATGGGGAATTGAACCGGCGACCTTTCGGTACATGGGACGACGCCCTACCTACTAAGCCACACTGGCCAGGGCTGTAAATAAGATCTTCATAAAGCTGTCATCTAAAAAAATATATTGGGAACAGACCTGGAGCCTTCACTATGTGCAGGTTCTTTGGAGCCCATGAGCATCCAGGCCATTTGGCTAAACATTAGGATATTTACTGGAAGAAGAGGCAAAGTGGCTCAAGCTGCTGTGAAGAAGAAATTCAGTCTCCTGTGATCAGCACTAAGGGTTGTGCCTCACACAGCCCCTCAGTCTATGGTGTTACCAGTAATATCACTATCACCATTTATCAGGCGTCTCCTAAGTGCCAGGCACTGTACTCTGTTCTTCGTGTACATTGTCTCATTTAAGTGTCACAACTCCTAGGGGGTGGGTACTGTCATCGTCTCTGGCTCTCAGGTAGGAACACAGGCACAGCACCTAAGACCAGCAGCTTGGGGGTGGCAGAGCTGGGGACAAACCTGAGCTCTGGCACACCTTCTCATCACACACCTCTCATCCCCATCACAGAATGGCCACTGTTATCACTATTAGCATCACCAGGAAGGGTTCTCCCGATCACTAGGACCAGTTAAAAATAAAACAGATAGGTCTGGTAGCTGCTGGCAGGATGGCCCCTACAGAGCTCTCCCAGCCACTCAGCCGAGAATTGTAGCAGTGAAAGTGTGTCCTCACGCCCACAGTGCCGCACTCTCCAGGTAATACTCTCACAGCTCCCTGGACTCGTAGTGGACACTCTGACCAGCCGCTGCCTCCTTAAGCCCTCCTGGCCCAGGCTGGCATCCTGGAATCACTGTTGGCCTCAGTCTGCCCCAGCATCCCAAATGCAGCAAAGCGGCTGCCAGGCTCATAACCACCAGGAGCCCCAATTTCGCCCTATTCAGAAGACATGCAAATTTAGACACTCTGGAAATCACATGTACCAGAAAGTCCGATCTGAGAGAGAGAGAGAGAGAGAGAGAGAGAGAGAGAGAGAGAGAGAGAGAGAGAGAATGAATTTAAGCAGCTGATATTTGAGCCTCTTGCAATTCCTCGGAGACTAATTTACATGTCATCATCACGGGGAGACTCAAACTCTCATCTCGTCCCAGTGATCCGCGCACAAACCACATGGTCCTAATTAACAAAGGTTCTTAATAAAATTTCAATACAACTGAGGCAGTTCTGAGGCCCTCTCTGAAATTGCTGAATTTTCCAACAGAATGTTGCTGCCTTTATCAGGATCAAATCTCTTTTCCTACTAAATTATCAAATGAAACATTTCTTTGCAGAGCAATATAACATCAGAACTGCCTTGTTTTCATGTTCGTTATCATAGTTTTTAAACCCCTTTACTTGCACCTGAAAGAGATTTCTCGAGTGCAGAAGAAGCTGACCTGAGTGTCTGTAAGAACAGCTGAGCTCTGGCCAGGTGGTGAGTTTCAGGAGGCAGGGACTGTGCTGTCCATCCGTGTGCTTCCAGGTCTGGGACAGCACCAGGCACAAGGCAGGCACTCAGTAATTATTCACTGGGTAGGTGAACGGACATCTTCTCCAAGAGGCTGGGTATACACTCACGTCCAGACTCGTTACAGACTTACGGAGAGCAGGGACACTCTCAGAACCAATATGCTGGAGGCTCTAGTGCAGCCACAGCTCCTTCTTAATTCTTCCCAAAGGGAGGGGGAGAGAAAAGCAGGCCCCAGCCCCTGTCAGCGTTACCATGAGAGGCGATGCTGAGTAAAGGCGGTTAGCAGACAAGGGCTCAAAGATGTGCTTCATCCCCTGTCCCGCCTGGGCAAGGGCAAGCCACTTGACCTCCCTAGACTTCAGCGTGATCCTTTGAGAAGCCTTAGAGGGTTTCGGTGTCTCAAAGTCCCCTCCAGTTTCTGAAGTGAGTTCAGTGTGAACTGGTGAACTGGATGACATTTAAGCAAGTGAAAGTTTGCTGTCAGCTCCCTCGCCCTCTATAACGGTACCTTCTGCCCTCTGCTCACCCCTGTGGCACCTGTGTCCCACCTGCCCCATCACACAACTGTACCAGTATTCAGGGTCCTCAGTCTGCTCCCTGCATGGCACTTCCCAAAGCCTATCTTCCGTGGTCCCAGCTTTCCCCTTCCCCACTTTATCTCAACCCAGCAATACGGTTCAGCCCTGGGTTCCATTCCCTTTGGCCCACCTTTCCATTAGACATTTGATTAGCATGGCTGTGCCAATAGGTAATTGAGAGCTCATGGGTGATCCAGAGGAAATATATTTGGGTTTGAACTAGACACATTCAGGAGATGATGTTTTAATCCCATTTCTATCAGTACATTGATCACGGTGTATCAGAATACTTATTTATGCACCTGCCTTGGTGGCCAGATTGTCACTTTTCTGGGTATAAAACCTCAGTTCCTTTTCATCTTTCTGTGTCTAGTGCTTAGCCCCATTTCTGTGGGCATGCACTCCGTAAATGTTTACGGAATAGCCATGTGGATGAACAAGAGGTTGGTGAACAGGGTAACTGATAGATTTTAGGCAATCTGATCGTCACAGGAAGGAGTTGTGTAGGTCAGTTGCAGGCAGGGACTTACAGGGCTCCTCTAATCCCACCCCCGGGGGCTGTTGGCTCCACTCGTCTTTAGACTCAGTCTGTGTGCAGAGATTATTGTGTGAGGAGCAGGCATTCATGCTCCTATAGAAGCTGTGTTCTCACCCTGCCAGGGAAAGGGACCAGTACGCCATAGCCTCTCATTAATTCAGGCTGCGGGGTGGCTTCTGAGCTGAGGCCACACAGGCTCAACTAGCAGGGGGCCCCATTGTAGTCAAAGGAGAAATATCCCAGTGTCACAATGCCTCCCCACACTCCAAGAATAAAGTGACAGAGGGTATGGAGGGATGCTGGCAATTTTTATTAGGCCCATTATGCTGGGCTGATAGCTGAATGCTTCCCCAAAGCGTCTGAAATACAATAAAATGTGGGTGCACCATAGATTTTGGTCTATTGTTTGTTGACTCCAGATATGCAAATTATCACAGCAACAAAGCCAGGGAAAATGTATCTTTAATTCATAGAAATTGAAAACAGGGGTGGGGGGTGGGGGTGATTTCTTTAAGATACACCTTCCATTTGCAACCTAAAGTTTGCAACCAAAGATGTCAAGAAAAGCTATTTTCCTGTCTAAACATTTTTCAAAAATTCCTAAGATTTCTATAAGAAAACTGAACCCCCCAGATGAGTTCTGCCTCCTGCGCCATGCCTGACACATAGTAGGTCCTCCATAAACATTTGCTGAAACAATCATTTGATTTATAAGCGGTGTAAATGCTTTTAAAAATACCAACCTGACGATGTCATCTTCCTGCCTCAAACCATTCAGTGCCTTCCCACTATCCTCAGAAAAAAAATTTCCTTCACAATGTCATCTACACCCACATAATCTGGCCACCACCCACCTCCTCACCCTCATGTCAGTCACCACGACACGTCTCGCTCTCCAGCCAGTTCCAAACTCCATGCCTCCTGGCCGGAGACCCGAGCTCTCCATACTGCGCCTCTGTTCTTTTAGAACACATCCCAGCGCTCTTGAGATCTAAACCAGACGCAACTGTAGGAGTGTTATCTGAAATCATGAGGGCCATCAGCCACCATCATTATGCACAGCTACAACGAAATCTGGAGTATGTGTACATCACGTGACTTATGACCAACTTTTCATAGTAGAAACTGAAACGCTGAGGAATCACATGCATGTGGCTTAGACTGGGTCATAATGAACCAGCTGCAAGTCTAAGAACTGAAGATGGGGCCTCAGGAAGCGAAGAGTCGGTGGGAAGTTAAATCACCAGTGGCAGCAGAGAGGAAAGGCACAGGGAAGGGGGATCGTTTCTGGATAAAGGAACAGAGGGGAATACAACAGAGCCAGACATGGTACAATGACATAGCCACATCCCAACAATTTTTCAGCCCACGGTTACTATGGTTACAGACGCCATGAGAGTTGGCTCAGGCGGCCCCATTCAGCCCACTCTCCCCCTGCCCTGGGGCTGGCTTCTCTTTGCCATTTTGTTCGGGGCAAGTGACACATTCAACAAAGCCCACGGTGGCACTCAAAAGAAACTATCTTCACTGTCCTCTGCCCAGGACGCAGGAGCTCCAGCACTGTGCTCAGAATATGAAACCGCCTCAGAAGGAAGCCGGGCGTGCAGTGTTTGGCAGCCCGGGAACCTCTAAGCTATGAAATGCGTCCTGCTTCCTGGAAATCATTTTCTCTCCCAGAACGCAAAGAAGCAGCAAGTTAGTCAAAAAATGTTCGCTGGGCCCTGGCCGGTGTGGCTCAGCTGGTTTGAGCACTGTCCCGTGTTCAAGGCTGGGTTCGATTCCTTGTTGGGGCACATACCTAGGCTGCGGGTTCAGTCCCTGGTGGGGGCATGAATGGGAGGCAACCGGTCGGTGTTCTCTCTCACATCAATGTTTCTCTCTCTCTCCCTCCCTCTCTCTCTCTCTCTCCCTCTCTCTCACTTTCACTCTCTCTTCTCCTTCCTCTCTTTCTAAAATCAATAAGCATATCCTCAGGTAAGGATTAAAAAAAATGTTTACTGGAAATAGGACAGGGAGTGTTAGCAGTCCTCCACCAGGGGCTTTGCTTATGTGTGTGATGTCACCCCCAGGCTCACAGTTCCTGCCAGCTTGGCTACGCCTGACTTGTGCTTAAATCACGCCCTTTGCCAGGAGGTCTGCTGCAGACACACAGCAGACACCCATCCCCTGACGTTTCTACCGCTCGGCCTGAAGGATATTCTGTTCCTCCGGCTTTATCCAAGGAGGCAGCGTTCTCAGTCACTGGCTGTGTAAAGGAAGGGGGCTGTCAAAGAAGGGACTCTGTGAGACAAGCACGTGCGGGAGGTGTCACTCTCAACCTCTTGACCCACAGTGACAAGAAACAGACTACATCGTGTGGTCAGTTTTTGGTGAATGTTTTACAGATCTACACGTAGCATGGTGGCCACACAAGACAGGCTTGGAGTTCAATGAGCCGTGGCTCTGTGGGTAACTGGGAAATGCAGGGTTAAACAAATCGCCCAGGTCTCTGTACTGCTGGATTTATCAGGGGAGGTGTACAAGGTAGAGGTGAGAGCTCCAGCATTAGCAGACACCAGGTTGAAGTCACAGAGCTACAAGGTAACTGGACATGTTGCTTAAGCTCTGTAGGCCTCAGCCTCCTCACTCAGACAGCAGGGATAATAATTTCACTTGCTCCTTTGTTCTAGAACAGGGGTGGGGAACGTCCAGCCCACAGGCCGTATATGGCCCACGAAATTGTTTGGTCTGGCCCTGCCAAAGCAACCATAGGCGGGACTTGGAATTCAATAAATGTAGGAGCTTTTTTCATAGCTAACTTTTAGGTTGATAATTTTGCATGGCCCACGAATGATGTTATAAATATCCACATGGCCCTTGGCAGAAAAAAGTTCCCCCACCCCTGGCCTAAAGCAACATTCTCAACCAGTAGAATCTAGGAGCTGACCCAGGTTGGTTTATGGTTAAAATTGGTTAACAACAGATTGTCCCAAATTTGCAGAGAAAAAATATAAGTTAATGGATAGAATCTTTTCACCTCTAAGCTTTTCCTCCCATCATTTTAAAAAAACATTTGGCATGGCTTCCTTGTTTCACATGACAAAAGCGAGTGAATGTTCAACTGTCAAATATCACACCCAAGACCAAGAATCCCTATTCAAACTGCCAGGCTCCCATCACAATAAATTTGGTACCTTATATTCTTTGTCTTTGTCCTCCTAAACTATTGGATGTTATTATTTGGAGGAACCCATGGGCCTGCTTGCATATAAGGAACTCATTTTCCTGGTAGCAAAATTGTCTCTAGCTATATGTCGGAATTACAAATATTGGCATTGTAGCCCATTCTGCAAAAGTCACGGTGACTTCCAGATTTTTCATTGCTTGACCAAATCTGCCTCATCTCTTCAAGCACCTCTTTTTAAAAGGAAAACACTACTACCACCCTACCCATTGGGGAGATGAATTAACAAAAATTAGGATCCTTTGCATAAGAAATAGACATTAAGACCAGAATTCCGTAGAAGTGGGAGGGGAGAGGAAAAAAGGGAGGGAGGGAAGGGAGGGAAGGAAGAGAGGGAAGGGAGGGAAGGGAGGGAGTGAGGGAGGGAGGGAGGGAGGGAGGGAAGGAGGGAAGGAGGGAAGGGAGGGAGGGAGGGAAGGGAGGGAGGGGGGGAAGGAGGGAGGGATAGGGAGGTGAAGTTCCCTGTGATTACATGTTTTGTGTATGACAGTGGTTAACTCTCCAAATCCCATGTTTTCCCACCATTCCACTCTGCCTCAAAATTTCCTCCATGGAAAAGAGAAGTAATGGAACCAAAGCTGTTGGCAGCATAGAAACTGGAATCCCTTGGAATCCTACCCACCTACCCCTCCATACAACCTCTTATGCTCACCCCTCCCCTGTTCCCTGGTTCTGAGAATGCAGAAGGAAGAGAATGCTTTCCCCTAGTGACCCCCCCTTGCCAATGGTCCAGGCCCTCTTCCCCCCCACCCCAACATTAAAGAGAGGGTTGGAAAGTCAGACTTCATTCTCAACTCATAGTACTCAGTTCCAGGCACCTAAGAGGGAAAAATGAGTTTCAAACTTTGTCTGCAGACCACAAATAAATGTTCTAGAAAGTAAACATGAGATTTCTGTTTCTTCATTCTGACACAGAGAAACAGTCAAGTTCCCACTGAGAGCACCACTAGGACCAGAGCCCAAAAGTGGATGATCCCTTCGACCTCCGTAAAGAAAAATGATGCTCCAAAGAGTGTCTGAGCCAAGATTTGGTTCAGGCTTCCTTTCCAGTGGCATCCAGGGGAGATTTGTCATCCTTCTGCCAATCTCAGTGATTGCAGGGTAGGATTAAGGTTGGGCAGGCTGACTTTCAACATCTTTCCTCCTTCCTCCATAAGAAATCTGCCACGGGGTGTAACCAACATGGTGCTGGTGCCGTGTTTAGGTAGATTCTGTAACCAAGTCTGAGCCCCTAGCCAGCTCTAACCCTGTCTGGCCATCCAGCCAGTGCCCTTTAGGCCAGAATCTGAGTGCAGCAAAAATAGTCACTTATATGCTCCTTGCTGCTTCCGTCAAGGGAGCCATCCAAACGGAAACTTCCTCGTTGGCCATCAATAAAATCACTTCATTCTGTTTCATCATTGAACACACTCTCATTCCCTAGAGACTAAAAGTAAAAGGAATCCACTATCTCAAAAATACGTTTCTTGCCAACAGCGGGTCCCTAGCTCTAAGCCTGTATCAGATATACTTTATACCACATCTCAGTTGTGGTTGAAGTTTCCCAATTTGGGGCAAAATGTGGATTGTATTCTTTTAAGTACATCTGATTTAAGATGATGCTCATAATAAAGACTGCTATGGACTGAATCGTGTCCCCTCAAACTCATTTTGAAACCTTAACCCCAATGGGACTATACTAGAAGTAAAGCCTTTAGGAGAGAATTAAGGTTAAATAAGGTCATAAGGGTAGGGCTCTAATCCATAGGGCTTGTGCCCTTTGAGAAGAGGGAGAGACATCAGAGCACACTCTTTCCACCATGTGAGGACATGGCGAGAAGGTGGCCATCTGTAACCCAAGAGGACAGCCCTCACCAGACATCAACCCTGCTAGCCCTTGATCTTGGACTTCCAGTCTCCAGAACTGTGAGAAAAGGCATTTCTGTTGTTTAAGCCACCCTGTCTATTGTATTTTGTTATGACAGTCTGAGCAGATTAATACAGAGCCAAAGCATAGATGTTTTGGAAATGGGTGAAATAACAAAATCTACCTACTTAGTCTTAATTCTACCCAGAAATCACTGGGATTGACAAAAGCTAATGAAGCTCCCGTAGACACCATTGGAAAAGAAGCCCAAACCAAGTCTTGGCTCAGACAGTCTTTGGAACATCTTTCCTCTTTACTTTCTAGGATAATTGTGGTGATTTTGGCACATTATTAATCCCATTTGGAAAGCTGATCTCTGGAAAGTTGGATATTAAATCAAAACAGATTATTTTCTTTCCAGGAAATCTAAGCTACACAAATGAGTTTGGAAACACATTAATAAAGATGCAGTCGAGCAGCCTTGCAAGTTGAGCGTGGCTCACATTCATAAGAGAGCGGGATCTTGTTTTAGCCAGAAGAGAAGTGGGATCCCAGAGTCTTCCACTGAGTTCCTGGGATGATGTGTGGCCGGTGCAAACCCAACCTGCAGAAAACAGCCATTGACTAAGAACTCACTGATCAACTGAGAGCCTTTTTTTCTCTAAATCTTTCAGAGCAACCTCTGAACACATTTTTGGATAAGGAGGAACAGGGGAGTGTGGAAGGCACAAAGACCCTGAAAGGGAAGAAAGCCTGAGAGAAACTGCCCTGAATGTAAGCATCGAAAGGCCTGGGTTGGCCCCAGCTCTGCCTGTTTGCAGCCTTGGACACCTTCCCCCCCCAAATAAGTAATTTACTCTTTGTGCTACCAACAGTAAATCTAGATCCAAAACTGACAAAAAGAGAGCTGCTTAAAGAACACGTGAGATAACTTGTAAAAAGTGTTCTGTACACTGAAAGATGCTACGCACATACAATACAGCCTCTCCAGAATTTTGCATTAAATTATGCATAAAAAATGCAGTTAAAAAAATACATCTCCAGATCTGCAGCTTTGCTTCTTTCTTACATGGATTTAAATACCTCAAAAGAGCCTCACACCAATGGCCAATATGAGCCAAGTTATTCTTTAGACACCAAGCGTATCTGTGCCAGCTCACCTACCCGTCCCCACCTCATGCCCGATCAGCCCTTTGACTCCCGGTGAGAAGAACAGAAGGAAAACAGTGGGCTGGAGGCTTTCGAGAGCTGGGGGCCTGCAAGGAAGAGGCAGTATTGGTGCCCTTTCTGATGCTCCATTATTTAGAGATACACTTCCTTCTCCCTGTTTGCACTTTGCCATTTGTGGCTTGGAGGAGTCCATCTGCATGAAGCCTTAGAGATCCTCTCCAATCCATCCTACCATCCATTCATTCAGCAAAAGGTTATTGAGTTAGTTACTACTGTGTGCCAGCCCTTCCTTGGGTATTGCGGTTATTTATGACAGGGAAAGTTCTTGCTCATGGGACTCACATGCTGGAGAGGACACATGAGTTAAGTAAGAGGGCTTCAGATCATGACAAGTGCCAGGAAGACAACTGAACAGGTGACATAAGTGACAGGGCTGGGGAAGGAGAGGAGAGGTCTTCAGAGGGGACAATGAGCTGAGATTGATGAGCTGACAATTGAGCTGAGATTCAAAGGGTGGAAAGCAGTCATTCACACAAACAGGCATTGTAAGCTATGGGAAGTGCAAGTGCGAAGGCCCTGAGGCAGGAACAAAGGTGCTCTATTTGAGGAACCAAAAGAAGCCAAGTGGTCCAAAGGTCAGACCAAGGGGGGAAGTTGAAGAGATGGGGTCAAAGAGGTCAACAGGGTCAATGACCCCCTTGCGCATGGGAGGAAAGTGAAGCCCAACGAGGCTAAATGAACAGCCCAAAGTCTAACAGCTTATTATTGCTACAGCTCATTCTAGCAACTCATCCTTTTGTTCCCAAATGCAGAGTTCTTTAAGCCATATTTATCAGCTTCTCTCAAACCGTGGGAATATTGTTCACTAATTTTATTGGTTTTTAAAAGCCCTTAACATGCATAAAGCCAACAAGCGAATCCCACTTTTCAGCAGAAAATCATCAAGCCATCCCACCAATTTAAAGTACCCATACGTTCTGCTACGGAAGCTAAGACTTAGTGTCAATCTACTTTTGTGTAGGTCCCACACAAACAGTAACTATTGATTAAAGGCTCAGCTTTACAAATAGGAGGAAGGCCAGAGCTCACCAGAGAGTAATCATTTTACCTTTAGGTCTTACTTTTGCACCTAAACCTCTTGACGGTGCTTTGCTTAATTCACCCAAGTGCAATCAAAACCAATCTGTTCACAATCCACCTTCATTTTGTGCTATTAAATTGTCAGGTAACAGGGCCGTAAGCAAAACATCATAATTACAACTTCCTTCCGCAATCTGTGAGCGCCTCCACTTGAAGGCTCAGATCTGTGAACACTCAAATCGTGCAGCCTGTTTAATGTGAACTGCCCCTTCGCCTTTCAGGTATAATGCTAGGTTCCTCTTTATCTTTGTCCTGCTAAGCCCACTTGGCCTGTGTAAATGCAAACCTCCAAAGGACAGACCCAAACTGTCCAGTGGCCAGTGACTGGTCCACCGAAGAAGCAGAGGTGCTATCTGGCTGGAGGGGTCAGTAGAGAAAGGAATCTGTGGAAAGGCTGATTCGCTGCCTCCCTCCCTCCCTCCTCCTCGCCCCACCTCCCCTCTTTTCCTCTTTCTCCTAGAAACAAGCTTTCTCTGGTCCCTGAGCTCTGGGAGCCTCGCAAGGCAAGAGCCAGAGGTCCAATAACTTAAGAGAGAGAGTTGAAAAGTGTTTGAGGGTCCATCTTATAGTCCAACACTGCCGCCTACTATCTGTGTAAACTTGGGCAAGTTATTCAACCTCTTTGTTCCTCAGTTCCCTCAACTGTAAAATAAGGACAGTATCTTTTTCTCGAGATTAAATAAATTAATCTTCTAATTAAATAATAATTGAGTAATAATTTATTTATTGAATGCAGGTAAAACACTACATGGTGTCCGGCACAGTTCTATACAGGTGTGAGGTGTGTCACCCTCACTCCGCACTCTTCTCCTGCCTCTGGCCTCTTGGCTAGGAAAGACCTGTCACCCCCACCTTCAGGAACAATTGTGCAGGAAGGCAGAGCACCTTGCTGGATATCAGCTCAGAGGTGTCCTGATGATAATCAAGATGGGACGATAACAGTTGTACCATCAGATAAGCATTATGAGAATGATCATATGAAATAATGTACAGAACACACCTGGCGTGCAATAATTGCTCATTGAATGTTATTTTTTAGCGTCTTTTTATCTTTAGCACCAGTGGCTGTGACTGTGGATGCTACTTGCATGCTTCTTCACTGTGTTGGGCTATAACGTGGGACTCATCTGTTTATCACTGTGGCATAAATATATAGAAAGACAGTCATATAGAAATGCATTTAAAAGCCAAGGCCAGCTTCACACAGGCAGCCCCACAGCCCTCCCTATCAGAGTTCCTTGAAGAGCCTGATCTGACTCTTTGGACAACTGCCCACTGGACACGCCTCTTGACCGACACAGGAACATCTCCCATTCAGCAAGTCCTGGACTGAATTCACAGGCTTTCCCTCAAGACTGGTCCTGCCCTGGCTGCTGCCTCAGTGATTCCCATTCCTCCATCTCCACAAATCCTGCTTCACCCGAAGCCTGTGTCCTCAGTAGCTCCCCACTCCATCCACTTTTCCATTCCTGGTCCATGTCACCATGGTATCTGGTCCCTCACATCCACAAGAGCTACACAGCACTTGTTTTTAAACTTAGCTCAGATACTGTCATTCCTTAGCTTGAAGCCCTTCAGTGGCTTAAGATAAAGACTATGGTCATCCTGCTGACCGTAGTCACATCCTACCTGCAAGACCTGAGGCTTTGGGGTCTGACCCTACAGACCCCCAGCCACACCTCAAAACACACACTCCCTTTCTTTCTTCTCAAGCCATAGAAACTTCCTTTCAGTTCTTCAAATGCACATGCTCCTTCTGTCTCAGGGCCTTTGCACATGCTGCCCCTCTTCTGCAACAGTTCTCCTCCTTACATATCCTCTAGGTCTCAGTACAAGTGTCTGAATACATTCCTTGACCAACCGCTTTCTTAAAATGCTGCTGCTCTCCCCCATGGAACATACATAACCTGTAATTATGCATTCCTCTGTGCAATGACTGATTTAGGTCTGTCTCCCTCACAATCAACTCTAAGAAGGCAGAGCCTCTGTGTTATTCTAACTGTATCTCCAGCACCTGGGACAGCGGCTGGTTGGTTTGTAGTAGGTATTCAATGAAAATGTTTTGCAGGGATTAAAACAAACAAACAAACAAACAAACAAACAAAGCCAAGGCACACTTTCATATTCCCAGAGATCTAGAGACAAAAGAGGTGTGAGTCGTATTTAAGGAGTAACAGCCTCAGGGTTGAAAATAGGCACTATCTCTTCACTCTTCAACAGCCAGTCAATTTATAAGACATTTACTTAATGCACGAAGGGGTTTCCTCTTTCCAGTCTGGAGAAAAGAAGAAAAAAAAGCACTTGTAAAGAACACTAAACACACACACACACACGCACACACACACACACATGCACACATACACATCAAAAAAGAAATTTCAACCCCAATACACACGGAGGTGTGTCCAAGCCAGAATTAGCCTTCAGATGAGATAAGAGAAAAGCTAAAGCACATTCTTGTCAAAACTGGACACTAGCTTTCAACTTATCCTGCCCCCATGTGATCTCAGGAGGAGCCTTACTTAGCATCTGCATGCTAATTACAGACTCGGTGGCCAACGCTAGGCACACGCAAATCTGACTTAGTGGCTGGCGTGGAGGAACCGTTGTCCAACATTCTTAAGAGCTTGTGAAACAATACTACTGCTTGGACTGCCCCCTCCCCAGCCCTTTCCAGCCCCACCCTGCTCACACACCACTCCCCACTCCTCCTCAGATCAGAGCCAAACTAGCTGCCTGGTTTGGTAATAAGATTGAGGGAAGACTCGGAAGGCCCCCTGGGCTCCATTATTACGCACAACCTACAAGAAGGGCCACCTCCAGGGACTGTTCTGCACATCCAGCCCCACTTGCTGCCAGGAAACCTTTCCCATTGAGGACACCCTGGGCAGGCGCAGCCCCAGGTCCAAGAGGAGGCACCCCACCCATCTGCTAGAGAGACAAAGATCACCAGAAACAAAGGACACACACACACACACACACACACACACACACACAGACTCGTGCGCACACAAAGTCAACAGCAAATACCCACACTTGGTGCGGTTTCAAGCCAAACAGCCAGCGTGGTGCATCTTTAAATAGATTTTGCAACAATCCAGGAGGGACAATGACTGTGTGATAATGACAGGCGCTACCTGGGTTTGGAACCCACGCTGCCTCCGCCCTCCTCCCACCCGGGTGCAGTTCCCAGGCGCATTTTTCTGCCTCAGGACACTCGCTGCCAGGAGCGCCCGTGCTTCCACTCGCGGCAGCGCGCACACGCGGGAGGTGGAGGCCGGGCGAGGGCGGCCGAAAGTAGCGAGTACCAACCTTTAGGATCCCAGTTCACCTGTTTTCTTGGAGTCTCGATTGGAAATTTCATTGCTCCGTTGCCCAGACGGGGAGGAAATAACAAGAAACAAAATAACAAATTCCTCAAGCTTTAACCGCCGCGGTAACAGCAGTCCAACGAAACAATTTCCCAGGATGGGGGAGCCCTGGACCGGCTCGTGGAGGAACCCCCGAGGAAAACAAGTGGGAAAGACTGGCTTAGGAGAGAACTGGAGGCGGCTTGGGTGTTTGCACCGGCTGAGGAGTGGGAGGCAGCAACCTCCTGGGTAAAAAGGAAAAGTAAGATCCACGAGGTGAAGACGAAGGAGCCTCGGGAAGATGAAAGGGCCAAGCTCCCCAAATGCGCCGCGCGCTGGCTGGGGCTGAGCAGCCGGAGGGCCTGCGCGAGGGAGAAGCCCACTGCAGTGTCACTCCAGCCCCCGAAGGCGAGTGTGCTCGCACTCCCGCGCGCACACGCACACACACACTCGCGCACACACTCGCCAGGCGCAGGCTCCGGTGGCACGTCAGCCGGGCTCGGTGGTGCAGCGCGCACACGCCCCACCCCAGCGGTGGCTCCTCGCCTGCAGGCGACGCCCCCCACTCTCCACCCCTGAAAAGCCATTGGACGTAGGGGTGGCGCGGCGCTCGGGGAGCTCGCCGCGAAGGAGACCCTCCCCGCTTTGCGCTTTGCTCTGCAGAAGCTGCGCCGAGACCGGAGAGCTCCAGGCGGGTGGAGGTGCCTGGCCAGGGCTCTGCCCCAGGCGCCCGGCCCGAGGCAGCGGCGGGCCGCGGACTTGCCCGCGGGGCCGTGCGGGGCGGGGGCGGGGCGGGGCGGTGGCAGCGGCGGGAAGCGGGGCCCGGGAAGCCGCTGCGGGGCGGGGCGCGGGCGGCCGGCGCTCCGCTACTTACTGGCTCCGGGCGGGCGTGGAGGCGGCCGCGGCGCGCGGTGGAGTTGCAGCCGGAGACGCGCTTGGCTGCCTGGAAGGCGCTGCAGGAGGCGGAGGAAGAGCCGCGGTGGCCCTGCCGCAGACCTCTGCTCCGGGGTCACCTCTTGTCACCGCTCCCACCCTGGGCGCACCCCCCTTCTTTTCTCACTTCATTTTTCACTCCATTCCCCTCCAGCGCCAGGCTCTCCCGCCTGCGCCCCGAACCTGCATGCCCAGCGCGCTCGGAGGAGACCCGTGCCAGCCATGAGCCTTTTGTTCTGGGGCCGCTCAGCATCAGCCTCTCTCTCCCTGGGCCTCGCTCCCCAGGCACAGCCCTGTCCCTTCCCCAGCTACCTGCAGTAGCTGAGGCCGCTGTTCCGAGACCCGGGGAGGAGGCTGGAGAGAGACGCAGAGCCCCCAGAGGAAAGCGGAGTTGCCAAGACCTGGCAGCTCCAGGGCCCAGCGGGTACAGGTGCAAAGGGCCTCCAGACCTGTTCCCAGAAAGAGGCTAAACCTGGCAGTTCCCCCTCCCCGCCTCTCTCTGCCCCTGCCTGAAGCTACACAAAGACTTGCGTGGGACCTCAGCCTCCAGAAGAACCTAGTGGGCTGAGATGGTCCTGAATGGGCCACTGAAAGTGCCCATGAACAATGTCTGGAAATTACTTCGGGTGCCTGGTAATGGAACCTTGCGCATAGCACATGCTGGAGCAATACTTGCTAAATGAAGGCATGGATTCCACAAAGCAGTGCTGGAGAGGAAGTGGTTTAAGTTACTGCCCATTCCCTGTCCATCTGCACAGATCTTGGACCCCTTCTCTGCGCCATCAGTGCACTAGGTGCTGGCCAGACAGCAAAGAACAGGACAGGCACGGGACCTGCCCTCGTGGAGCTTCCTGCCTGCCGCCACCAGGTGGGTTAGGTGGTCCTTGCCTTCACTTATGGAAGAGAAAGTGACTGCCTGGCTCATCGCTGAGCCTGCCCGCTATGGCCCTAGCCTCTAGGCCAGGAGTTGCTCTCTGAACTGCCTGCGTGATGGGGCACCCTGAGGCTCCTGAGGAGCCTTGGGCCAGCAGCATCATTTTCAGCATCTATTCTCCACTGTCACTTCAGGTTTCTGAGTTCCAGGGCAAGATCCACAGAGCTCCACCGTCATCTGTGGGAAGGGTTGGTAAGTGCTTTGTCACTGACCCTACGGGCTGCCATGGCCAGAGCCTGGAGTCCTCTGCAAACCCTGTTCAGAAAAACTGGTACCATTCTGACAATGCCCTTTGGGCAGGCTCAGGTTCCCCAGGCGCGTCAGAGACACCTTCTCTGGGACTCCTTCCACACTTTGCTTCCCTCTACTAGAAGGCAGAGAGGGCGGATGAGACATGGAAATGAGACAAACAAGGAATTTTTGCTTCTCCAGCCATGCCACCAGAGACATCAGTGTCTATGTCAATTCTGCTCCAAACCCAAAGGGAACTGCTTGTAAGTTCCTGAGCGAGCCCCCAGAGCCCCCTTCTGCCCCCTCCTTAATTGCTCATGGGCAGGAAGCTCCAGCCCAGTCACTGCAATGCCACGTGTGTGTTTTGTTTTTTTTTTTTAAACCTGCATCCAAGTCAGAGAGGTGTCCACAGAGAAAGATTCCCTCTCTCCAAATCCTCTGAGGAGGGAGATATAAGACTAACATTTATCAGACACAGCCCTCACCTTCTCACTCTTCTCTCCACTCATCTTCCCTACATCTTTCCTCTGAGGAAGCTCTAACTGGTCCCATTTTACAGGTGAGAAGACCAAAGCTCAGAGAGATGAAGGAACATGCCCAAGGTCACAACAGGGGGATATAAACCCCAGTGAGCTCATCATCTGGTCCCTGACCCCATGAATCTGACCCCCTGAAGCCGTCTTCATGGGTTCTTCTGGGTAACGGAAATCTAAACACTCTATAACCTAAGACTTCAGCCCCTCCAATGCCAAGTGAGCTGGACAACCTTGTTCCCTGGGGTCTACATCAGGGAATTAGTTCACTGTCCTGGGCAAGTTCCCAAAGCACAAAACACAGCCTTAGGGCACATCTTTCAGCCAATCAACCAACATTTATTGAGCATCTCCTGCGTACAAGACAGTTTGCAGTTTTTCTTAAAAGTTACATCAGGACCTGGAGAACCTTCCCAGGAAAGCATCAGCAGGAAGATAATTTGGAAGCTGGGGAGGTTTGGGGTGGGCCTACTGGGGTGAGGGAGCAGGATCAGGGCTGTGGGGTCCCCCTGCGGGTTAAAGACTTGCACCGGTCCTTGGCCCTTAAGATCATCTCTTTGCTAAGTCACTAGGTGCCTCTCCCCCGCCCCCAACACCACCACCTCCGGGGTTTTTCTCACCTCCGCTTTCATTCTGCTTTCTCAGAATGAAGACAAAGACAAGTTTTTTTTTGGGGGGGGGTGTCCACCAAAAAAAATAATCAATTAATTAGCCCCCTCTACCTGGCCTAAATCAAGTCCAACTCCTGACCTGCGTAGTACTTGGAATGGACTGCCGGCGGCTGGCGGTGGGGGGAAGGGGGAAGCCCCCCCACCCCGCCAAGTGAGACAACTTGGCACTTTAGACCTTTGTGCTACTGTTTCAATTCTCCACCTTCATTATTGCCAACTGGATTCCACTTACCCCGAGGAGGAGGGAAGGAGTGGGCTGTGCAGAGAAACAGCATCCGGAAAAGGTGCCGCGCCAAGCGGTCCCCTCTCGTTTTCAGCCGCCTCGACTTCCATGGCTACTGCTGCGGGCGAGTCACGTCTGGTGGCAAGAGGCCGCCTCGGGCTCCTGCGGCAGGAAAACAAAGCATCCTGGCGCAAAGGGGCCCCGCGCCCCGCCAGCCCCCGCGGCCCTGTCCGCGCGCGCTCGGGCGGGACGCAGGTCCCCGCCGGGAGGCGTGGCTGCAGGTCGCGCGGTGTCCGCAGCTGGGGACCTGCAGTCCTTGCGGCACCACTTCAGGGAAACCCGGGGCCGGCGGGAGGGCTGGGGCGCGCGGAGACCCCGGCCACCTCCCGCCAGGAAGTTTCCCGGACCTGGCGCCTTTACCTCCTCCCCAGGACGCAGCCCTGGACGCGTGTGAGCGCCCAGGGGAGCCGACTGCCTCGTGGGGCGTCTCGGGGTGGCTCAGCCTGAGAACTGCTGAACAGGGGTTCCGGGTGCGTCAGGAGAGTCCCCACCGCGAATCGCGGGCGCACATGGAGCAGCGCGGGGAATCCTGCGCAGTGCTGCTGTGGCAAACGGAAAGAGGACAGAACAGATCCGATTCGAATCAACTTGGGCTGTTTCCCTTTGAGGTCCAGAAGGAATCCCACTCTTCCAAGATCTCCCCCATTCCCAAGACCCCCCCCCCCCAAGCCCTCCTCCCCAAAGAACCACGTCATTATGTGAAGCTAACCCCATACCTGCCCTGGGTACAGCCGCTGAGCGTAAAACCGATGGGCGTCATTACGCATTGAAGTTAACTTAAGCTGCTTCTACCAGGAACGTTGTATTTCCCCAGTGAAGTTTCCCCTCTGTTCTCAGCATTTAAACACTCCTACGTTTGTCTGCATGTCCCAACCGGCATCTGCAAAAACACCCCCTAAGTACAGGCTGCCCCCCTCCGGGGCTCCGCTTCTGGCTCCTGCAGAGCTGGAGGCGCAGCGGCCGCTCCGGGCAGAGCGCGGCCCGGCGCGCGTCCTGCAGCTTCACTTCCGTGGCTCAAACCTCTGGCTGGGGATTGATGACGGCGACGTGCTGTGGGCTCCGGAGAAGCTGTAATTAAAGCATGAGGTTGATGAACGTGCTTCATAACCAGGAATGGTGCCCTCTCCCTTTGTGACTTTCTTTGTTTTACATTTTAGCCCCTAAAAAGTACAATTTAAGCACCCATAAAGCACTGTGCCGAGCATTTTACCAAAATGTACAGAGCTTCTTACTAAAAGTTTTAAGGTGATGAGTTATCACCAAAACATAACCCCAGGTAATTTTTCTGAGAGCTGGATTGTTTCGGTTTTCCCCTCAATTTTTTGATTTTGAAAATTTTTCAAATACACAGAAAGGTTGTGCTCACTGAGTAACAAACATGATCCAATCAAAGATTGCACTTGTTGCCCCGTACCTTTAGTGCATTTAATTCTATAATTTCCTCCATCTTTTTTTTTTTAATGACATTGATTTTTTTAAGAGTCCAAATTCATTTGCTTTCCGGTAATGTTTAAGGTCATGAGGCAGCTAAAGATAGTTGAGTCAAAGGGAGGGGGGGAGAACCACCATTTCCAGACCAAAGCAGTTCATTAAAATAGCACAGCAGCAGCTGGCTGGGCGTGGCTCGGGGTTGAGCATCGACCTAGGACCCAGGAGATCGGGGTTCGATTCCGGTCAGGGCACATGCCCAGGTTGCGGGCTCGATCCCCAGTCGGGGGCGTGCAGGAGGCAGCCGATCAATGACTCTCCATCATTGATGTTTCTCTCTCTCTCTCCCCCTCCTGTCCTCTCTCTGAAATCAATAGATATGTTTAAAAATAAATAAATAAATAAGTAAGTAAGTAAATAAATAAATAAATAAAATAAAAATAAAAAATAGCGCAGTGTCCACGCCAATGTCCCTGAAATGGGAGGCAGCCAGTGGTATTCCTGCTTCTCCGGGGACGTGGTCCTAGCCTCAGTCCCAGTCGCTATCTCTGTTTCTTATCTCTCAAGGAGCTGCGTTCCAGGCATGGATGAGCGTTTTCACACATACACATCAAGTTGACAGGCACATATGGTATTTTACTGAATTTAAAAACAAGAATTCAGCAAGGTTACACACCATAATGAGTGAGGCCTGATATTGACGTCATTCTAGGAAGGCTTTAATTTGAACCAAGATAAGGCCCGTAGAAGGCATGCATGTTTTCAACAACCTGTTTACTTATGGGAAAGCCTTAGTTCCGAGCCTTTCAGCTCCGCACAGAGTAGAAAATCCTGGGGGAGGAAACAAGATGGCGGCGCAGGGAACAGCCGCAGTCGCCGCCTCCGCAACCACATCAAAATCACAACTAAAACACAGAACCACCGTCACTCGGAGCCCCCTGAGATCCAGCTGAGCAGAAGCCCCACAACCAGGGAGCTGAGGACGCACCGAGAGGGTAGGAGGGGCGGAGACGCGGGGGGATCGGGGCTGAATCCTGGAGACGAGGCCGCGGGCCCACACCCGGTGCCACGGTTGAAACCCGGGAGGGCATCTCGGCGGTGGGGGTTTCCCAGAGGAGTGAGGGGTCCCAGCCCCACAGCAGGCCCCCAGCACAGGGCTCCAGGGCTGGGAAGCAACTTCCCCACACCTTCAGGCTGTGAACCCAGCGGGGACTGTCCCTGAGGGTCACGGAGGCTGCGGGAGCCCCAGCAGCTCCTCTAAAGGGCCCGGCGCGGACTCACTCGGACGCTCCCTCTGAGCCCAGCGCCGGGAGCAGCCTGAAAGGACCCGGGACACTCGGGGGGGAACTAACCTGCCTGAGATCTGGGCGAGAGGCGGAGGGCGGCTTCCTCCCAGGCAGAAGGGCTGGCGGAGGCCATGGCTCCTGTGGCGAGTCCTCCCCGCACACAGCCGGCAGGCGGGCGCCATGTTTGAGTCGCCAGCACCTGACTCACCTTTGGCCCCGCCCCGTGATTCCCGGAGGCCCCGCCCCTCCCCACCTGCAGCTCATCCAGGCCATTTCCAGGGGCTTTTCTGTGCAAGTGGCCTCTCCAGCCTCATGCTTAGGACTTTCCTAAAATCTCTCAAATAAGCAGCAGCTGCCCCATACAGCTTGATAAGCGGCCCCAGGCCTGGCACTAGCGGCAGCTGCACTGGCTCATAGCTTGGCCTCTCCTGGGCACCTCCAAGCCCAGCACAAGCAGCAGCCAACTACGGTTTGCTGTGCAGCTCATGCTGGGTGGCCCTGGGCAAGGCACTGGCACAGGCTGACTTTGCACCCCCCGGGAGGCCCCAGAGACAGTGCACCTGGTGGGGAGACTCCACCACGCTGGATTACAACCCTACCACATCCACGAGTGACACTCAAGGGGCGTACTTGGTGAATATCAAAGCCCCACTGGAGTAAATCCTGCTCCATAGGGGTGTCTCCAGCACAGCAGCTCTTTGGCTGTAGCTGCAGCTGGTCCTCACAGCCGATTGGCCTGGGGGGTCAATTCCTCCCAGGGACGCCAACAGCAACCAAGGCTCAACTACAACAGGACAGTGCACACAGCCCACACAGGGGAGCACCTAGAAGGCCCAGCTCAGGTGACTGGGGAGGCTGAGCCACTGGACCCTAGAGGACACCTACAACACAAAGCCACTCTACAAATTCCAGGAGACACAGCAGCTCTACCTAATACATAGAAACAAACACCCGAAAGCAGCCAAAATGTCGAGGCAAAGAAACATGTCACAAAGGAAAGATCAGAAGAAATATCTAGAAAAGGAACTAAATGAAGTAGATCCAAGCAAGCTAACAGATACAGAGTTCAGAATTTTGTTTATAAGGATCCTCAAGCATATTATTATGAAAACAACTGAGACCATAGATGACATAATAAAGTACCAATCGGAAATGAAGGCTACACGAACTGAAATGAAGAATAATTTACAGGGAAGCAACAGTAGAGTAGAGGACACTGAGAATCAAATCAGCAATTTGGAACATGAGTAAACAAGAAACACCCAACCAGAAGAGCAAAAAGAAAAAGGAATCCAGAAGTATGAAGATAGTATAAGGAGCCTCTGGGACAACTTCAAGAGGCCCAACGTTTGTACTATTGGGGTGCCAGAAGGGGAAGAAAAATACCAAGAAATTGAAAACCTATTTGAAAAATAATTACAGAAAACTTTCCCTATCTGGGGAAAGAAATAGACTTACAAGTCCAGGAAGCACAGAGGGTCTCAAAGAGGAGGAACCCAAAGAGGCCCACAGCAAGACACATGATAATTAAAATGCCTAAGGTTAAAGACAAAGAGAGAATCTTAAAAGCAGCAAGAGAAAAGCAGTTAGTTACCTACAAGGGAGCACCCATACGACTGTCAGCTGATTCCTCAACAGAAACCTTGCAGGCCAGAGGGGAGTGGCAAGAAATATTCAAAGTGATGAAATACATGGAACTACAACCAAGATTGCTCTACCCAGCAAAGCTATCATTTAGAACTGAAGGTCAGATAAAGAGCTTCTCACACAAGGAAAAGCTAAAGGAGTTCATCACCACCAGACCAGCACTAAAGGAAAAGCTGAAGGGTCTTCTTTAAGAAGAAGCTAATGAACAGAAGAATCTGACGAACTAAATAGATCCAGAGACGCTGACACATGCAACAGACGGTCATATTTCAGAGGAAATAGGGAAGGAGGTGGAGGGTGGGAAGAGACTAACCAAAGAAGTTTATACCTATATGCATAGCCCATGGACACAGTTAATGATGGGGTGAAGGCCTGGGAAGGGGGTGGGAGCAAGGTGGGCGAGTTAATTGGGGGGGAAAATGGGACACCTGTAATATTTTCAACAATAAAGATAAATTAAAAAAAAAAAGAGTTGAAAATTTTTTAGAAGGCACCTAAACATATTGACAGATGTTTCTCCCATGCAGCCGATGAAAGACTCTAGATAGTCTGACCAAGGGAAGAGATTTTGTTCAGGAGGAGGTGGGACATAGTCTCAGCATCCAATGGGAATGTTTGAAATAAATTCATTTCATTTTTGCTGCTTTTGAAGCAAGTATGTGTTTGATTGGAAATGATTGGACCAAATGTCACTCCTGCCATTAAGTCACCTAAAGGTCTGCTGAATCATACAGCTTATTTGGAAGAGGTCATGTCAAGATACTTCCTGATTCAGCTCTCCACCTCTGAGTAGGATTCCAATTTATAGGACCACCCAAGATTTCTAAATGCATCTAGTAAAGAGATTCCAAACTCCACATTGGTAGACTTCCCATATTTTAAGGAACTTCGGTTAGGGCAAATCTCTTGTTTCCAGTCTACATCTTCCTTCCTTAATTTTCCAAAACCTAACCAAAGAGCAATAAGACCCTTACAATAACTTTTATCAGTTGGGGATTAAATTGTCCAACATTCCCTTTTTCATGCCAAGTGACTCTTTTTACCCCTCTACCAATATGTACAAGCATTTGGCCAACTCATACTTTTCTTAAAAGCATCTTTCAATACAAGCTTCAGAAAAGAAAACCAAAATCTCTCTAAGCCTTACCGAGTTTCTCCATCTATAAATAGGGATAAGTAATGAGTACAAAGTATTTGGCCAACTTACCCACATGCTAGCCAGCCATCTTCCTCAGTAGGAAGTACAGCCAAGCCAGTGAGCTGTGCCGAGCCTCACTCAGTTTCGTCATCTGTCAAATGGGATACTGTATATCTGGCTGCTTCTACCTACAGGGTTGCTGAAGGAGATAATAGGTGTGAAAGTGCTTTGAAAGCTGGGTAGGGACTTGCAGATTTAAAGGATCATTCTTATGATTACTTGCTTTGTAAGATTTTTCTTACTCTGCACCAGGTGCAGAGCAAGCAAGCATATTAAGATTACCCCGTTGATTTCTCATAGCAGTCCTAGAATATGGGCCCTCTTATCATCATGATTTGATGTAAAACAATGCCTGGCATGGTTTAGGCATGTGTATGTTTGTTGAGGAGGAAATTGGAGCCAGGCGAGGCTAGTGACTTCTCCAAGTTAACATGGAGTTAGGGATGGAAGTAGAAATCAAACCAGATCCCTACTCATCTGTAAGTCAAATTACCATTCCTTATGAACAGCTAATTACATAAAGTTATTTTGATCTCTGGTGTAGAGTCAGTTTCTCTCAAAATTGCACCTGAAATTTCTCGACTCTTTTTTCCTCTCAATGGTATCTATCCACCTTCTGGAGTCCCTTACCTACCCCCGGGCCCCCCATCAGAGTGTGCTCTCTGAAAGAACTGATGTTGTCTAATGAATGTTCTCCCCATCTCAGAAGTATTTGCACTTTAACAGCAAGTGAACCTTTAAGCCATAGCAGTGAATATGAACCTTAGACCAGTAGGCATCATCAAACAAATAAGTATTATAGAAGAGGTGAGCATGGAGGGAGGTGGGAAAACCTTTATATTGTCCCTGAGATTATACCAAGTCACACCGAATATGTGGCCACCACCAAGTATTTAGTCAGATAAGTAGTCTTGTTGGAATTAGGTTGACTTTTCCAGGCCAAACCTACTTCTCCATGACCACATTATGTTGCTGGGTCTACTCCACACTTTCAGTAGTCAATTGATAATGCTGATTATAGAAAGAAAATATTTTTCTAGTTTATGTAATACTCCTATAGTTAGATTCTGATACTATACTTTAAAAAATAGCCATCTAATGTTACCAACACGCATTGAAATATTGATCTACTCAGACCTGTAAAATAATTAATGACCCGTACTTACTACTCTTTTTATCAGGAACCAAAGCTAAGCTGACAACTGTAATTTCTACGAGTCTCATTGCATCTTTTATGGAAGATAATTCCTTTTCATTTCTTTCCAAATAAGAGACTCTATTTTTCAAGAACAGTTTCCAAAGAGCCATATTCTTGGGTTCCAAAAAGTTGTCAGTTACCATCACTTTCAGTTAGAAAGAACCCAACCTTTTAAGAAAACCACCAATTATTGCCCGCAATATATGTTGCACCGTAATAAAATCTCAGCTCATCTAAACTCACCCAGCAACATCTTGGAAGGGTCAAATACTATATTTTCTAGTATATAAGAAAGGCTACTATAAGTCTAGATGGTCACTGCTATACGATGTGGTCATTATCTTCTATGACAATTAGAGAAAGGCGCTCCCTCCAGTGGAAAGAGCGTCAGGGCACTGTCTTGACTTGCAAACTGCCTTTGTTCAATGCAGGAGATGCTCCTTGGGGTTGGGGGGTGGGGTGGAAAGGACATACTGATACCAGGAAGCAGGGCATTGTGTCCAGAACTTGGAATGGATTTGACTCCCCCACCCCCCTCAGCCTGGAGTCTGTGTGCAGTGCACAGACTAGCAACTGTATGCTCTGGCCCTTAACACAGGTGTATAGATGGATACAATGAGTGAGAGTATATGATGGGTTCCAATTATACAAGGTCAGTTTTTTTGGGGGGAAATATTTAAGTACCTTTTGTCATATGTGAATTCAAATTTATTTTAGATTCATTTTGAAAGAGAAAATATATTATTGTTTTTCATTTCTGGACATTTTTAGCTTCTCTTGTTTTCCTTAATTTTCTCAGTTACTAGAAGCTCAAACTATCATAGATCTGCAAGATCATAATCCTGTTCTTTCAGGAAATTTGTAACATTAAATTTGAACTTCATAGCATAGTGTATAGCTCCATTGCTTCTGAGCCACGAGTGATGAAAATGATGAATTTAATTCTAAAATACTAGGGGGAAAGCCATACTCTACCTCTGACCAGCTGGGTAAATTGTTATTTTATTAGGAAAGCTACTGAGAGGAGGTGAAGTTCCTACATTTACAGTTATGTTTTGCTTTCCTAGGAAATAGCATCATCTATTATTTTCTGTCTTTGATGCTAAGACTTTTATTGGTAAAACAGGTACATTGGATATGTAGGGTATTTTTTTTTTCTGGCAAATAAAAGTTTTAAAGCTGACATCAGAGAGCTCATCTATTAAATTTTATATTCAAAAGGGGATAACCAAGGGTTATCCATTTTTCATTCTTTTGCCCTTTCTCCACAGAAAGGTACAGGTCCTGACAAAGTTTATAATATTTGCAGTCATTCCCAGTCCATCAAACAGAGATTTTTTTGGTTTAGAACTTCTAAGCTTACCCTCAGTGAGAAAGGTGAATCATTGACTATAATCATCAGTAGATAGGACTTTAGAGACCATAGAGTGAGAGGTTCCCAAACTTATCTGGTGACAAGAAGTAGATTCCATGGTCCAAATGCTTCTTCTGGAGACCCTGTGTCAGTGGGGCTGAGGTAGGACCTGGGGATTTATTTCTTTAACAGGAACCCCAGGTGATTCTTTCATGCAACGTTGGGCAGCCCTTTGTGTTACAGATATGGTGGTGAGTCCTGAGAGGTAAGCATTTCCTGAAGTCAAGCAGCTAGCTGGTCTGTGACAGAGCTGAGACTGGAACAGAAATATCCTGATAGGCCTCAAGTCTTCATAAAATGGACTAAGATATTTGAGAAACATTTTCAACCATGGTGCAGATTGCACGTTGCGAAAAAAGGAGTTACATAACCAGAAATTTTAGTTATCTGAAACTCCTTGTTTCAGAGGCATCCGGTTTATTTAAGCATGTACGACACCCTTGGCCTTTATTTGCTGAGCACATTTCTCCAAACTTTTCTTTGATTGGTCCCATGTGCTTGATTATGGTTTATGGGGCTCCCCTTGGTAACTTTGCACCAGTCATCCCCTGTCTCCTTCATGCCCATTGATCAGTACTTTTCTTCTCCTTAACACTTTTATCAAATTAGACATGCCTCCCTTGTTGAATTCTATTGCACAGTTACTTCCCACACCATTCAATATTCACCATCCTTTCATTTTATTGCTCTATTTCTCTAACTTTAATTCATATTTGTTTATAGGAATGTTAAGTGTTTGCATATGAGACAGGTGTCACAGAGTGGGAAGACCACCATCACAGAGATTGGAACTACTAATTTCTAGTCCCAGCTCTAATAAGCTGTGAGACTCTAAGCAAGTCAATGAGTTTTTCTGAGCCTCTGTTGTTCAATGAAAGGGTTGAACTCTGAGATTCTGAGTCCTTTCTTTCTATATGTCTGCCTCATCTCTTCAAGGAAGGAAGGAAGGAAGAAGGGAAGGAAGGAAAGGAGGGAGGGAGGGCCATCTTTTCTCATTTATTGTTCTTTTCACACGAAGCCTATTTCACAAAGCTTCATAGAGTGCTCACTCGATAAATGCTGACACTTCCATCATTGGTCCAGTTTTACTCTCCTCCTATCACAGATGGTGCGTGAGCCACACAGATCTGATTGCAGCTGACCTTTGTTTTGGTAAAGACTAAAATAGTACAAATTGTGTGTCTTTCCAGTGGCATCATCCTGTCCCCTGAAATCGCACGTCCTGTCCTGTTCCTTAGCCCTCCTTATTTGCCATTAAAATAAAACATTATTTCCTCATGTCCCTTTTATCTGACAGGTTCTTTTTAATTTTAATTAAGCCTTCCTAATTTGGGAGCATATATTATTTATTCATGTCCCCAATGACCCGATCTATTCACCTCTCTCTTTAGAATTTTTATTTGCAATTAGGCCTCTGGTTTGGATCGTGTTGATTTATGTGTTTGCATTTGTGTAGAAGATAGTTGGTCTCACAATCACAACCATAAGCACATTTGTTTTGTGTTTGTTTTTTGTTTGTTTTTTGAAGTAGCTCTTAAAACATATGGCCACTCTGTCACATACAAGATTGCTGCATTCAGTCAGTCAATCCACATTTCAATGCACTGACTTGAGATACACAACAAGAAAGGGAACATGGGAAGGATGGAATGATAGGAAGTCACTCAGTGTTCGAAATAATACTAAAGATTGTAGAATAAAAATACGCAGGCTTTCAGGACCTTGGACAGTTGAAAGTACGCTTGCTGTCATCCCTGGCAAGGCCACATGAGCAAGCTTCTGTGTATTTGAAAGTCTATAGGGCACAGTGCCTTGAAATATCCTGCTGGGTTGGGTTTTTAAAATTTTTTTCAGATGAAGAACATAAATGAATGGATCCTAGTATTAGGTACTTTTTCCCAACACTTTCCTCTGAACAACTTCTTAAAATTAATAGAACAGGAAAAATGATTACCGGATATTCGGATACCTAACGTTACTTGAACTCCAGACTGAAACCTGAAGATCAAAAGGCAGACAGTGGCAGGTCCCAGCTGCTGGGCCACGGGCTGAAGCTGAGCTTCTGAAGCTATAACTTCTTGTTTGTTTCCCCACATGGGTGTTCAGAAGATACAATCAACACGCTTTTAAACTGACCATGGACAATTTTCTATGATCCACACCTTAGAAGAAGAGAATACCGACTTCGCCACGAGGGGCCCAAAGCACAGCGGTGCTCGGATCCGGGGGAAACAGCTTCAGGCGCGGAGGCCTCCGGGAGGCCAGGCGGCAGGTCCTGCAACGCTGGGCCCAGTGGTTTTCGCCCTTCCTTCGCCGGTTTGCTATGTCTTTTTTAAATGTAAGCTAATACTTTTGAAGACACAATTCTGAGACTACAGGTGAGCAGTATCAGAAGCAAAGAAAGTGCTGCCTCACTACCATCCAAGAAATGCACATTGAAGCAACCCTGGGATGCTGCTTTTCATCTCCTGGGCTGGCAAAGGTTAAAAAGATTCCCAGGGATGTAGGGAGATGAGCACAGTCAGGCACTGCTGGTGGGAATGCAAATTGGTGCAAGTCTGTGATGGGGCAGAGAAGAAAACATGGATCAAAAGCCTAAAAAATAATGATGAAGCAGTGTATGTAAGAACAATGAAGACAGGCCCGCGATTCATTGTTAAGGAGAAAAGGCGGGTTACCAAGTTATATAATCATTTAATGATGATATTTAAACATACATTCTGAAAGGACATAAACCAAAATATCATGCTGGAGGACAGGACGATTGGGAGGTGGGGGAGAGTATTTCATTTTGTGTACATGGTTTTTAATGTGTTTGTATTCAACGTGAATTACTATTTCCACTTTAAAAATATCAGTTTATCCAATTATCAATAGGATTCTAGTGGTAATGGCTGCTTGGTTTCTTTTTGGTGGGGAGGGGGTCTACATTGGGTAGAATTAGTTTTGGCATGTTTGATATGCTACAGGGAAGCCAGTGGGGCTGGACAGTTGAGGGTTGGCAAGGAGATGGCCCCCCAAAAACAGTCAAAGAGCTGAGGAATGAATTACCCCCCACCTTGAAGTCATGGCAAAGAGTTAAGATTTAATTCTGGAAGGAATGGACCACTGTTTCAGGGACAGGGCAAGAAAGAAACAATGATTAGATTTGTGATTTTTTGTTTTCCTCTGTTTTTAATTATCACAAAGTGTTTATTACTCTTCCCCATTAAAAACAAACAAACATTTAATTGTGGAAATTTTCAAACATACACAAAAGCAGAGAGAGTAACACAATGAACCTTTATGTTCCCCAAACCCAGTTTCAGCAATTGTCAATACACGGCCAATCTAGTTTCCTCTGTACTTCTCTGGATATATCCCTTGCTACTGCATTATTTTAAAGCAAATCCTAATCATATTATTATTCTATCTAAAAATTCTTCAGTAGATAGCTCTAAAAGATAATGACTTTTTTTTAAACATAATCAAAATGTGATAAATCACTTAAAAATTATCAGAATGTTCTTAATAATATCAGATATTTCTATTCAGTATACAAATTTCCCCAATTGTGCCCAATATGGTTTTTTTTTCAGTTGGTTTGTTTGAAACAGGAGATAAACTAGAGGGACATTCTGCATTTGGCTCAGACGCCTCTTAAGTTTCTTACTGTATGAGTTCTCTCTTCTTTTCCTTTTGCTTCTAATTTATTCTTTGAGAAACAAGGTCAGGTCATTGGCACAGTACAAGTTCCTGGATTTTAACCCATCCCTGAGGGTCTTCAGTATGTTCCCATCTCCCGTGTTTCCTGTGAACTAGAAATTGGATCTTGAGCAGGTTCAGCTTCACTAGTTTTGGTGAGAATGCTTCCTCGGTGGAGTTTGTGCTTTGTGTCGTGTCACATTCATGCTTGGGCCTCTTTTTGTGCAATGTTAAGTCTGGCCGGTGGTTTTAGGTGTTGTTAACCTAACTTATGCATTATCAAATCCAGTTAGCTTTTCTCCTAATCGTTTTACGTGTATTTGTGCTCATTTACCTAGAGTCATTATTTGGGGTTGCAAATGATAATATTCTAATTCCACCACTCTTTTTTGCATTTATTTGCTGGAACCATTATATAAAGAAAAACGTTCCCTCATAAATAATTTTTTAAAATCATCACCCAAGGATATGTTTAGAGAGAAAGAGAGGGAGAGAGAGAAACATTGATGTCGATCAGTTGCCTCCCATAGGCGCCTCGACCTGGAATCAAACCTGCAACCTAGGTATGTGCCTCGACAGGGAATTGAACTTGTAAACTTTTTTCGGTGTATAGGATGATGTTCCAGTCACCTGAGCCACCCAGCCAGGTCCTCTCATAAATAATTTGATGACCTTGAGGTGTAGCCCATACAGGAAAGACAGGACAGATGTCCAGTTCTCTCTCTATGTACCACTTTTCAGAATAAGGAGTTGGTTCCCAAGCATCCTCCAAAGATGACAAATCAATGAGGCTTTCTTTTGTTTTCTTTTATTAGGAAATCATGAATTTTACTTTTGTTATTATTTTATTTCTTATTCTGGGGGTTCAGGCCAGAAGCCACAAGTGTACTGTTTCCTTGGCTGTGTCTTCTGGGAGCCACTGCTTATAAGCGAATCCTAGACCCACTCACCCATTTCTCTACATAGATCCTTGGTTTGACAGAGGGCCAGGGGTGCCGGCAGTTTGCCAAAGTAGCTCACCTGGTTAGTAGCAGGATGCAGGTGAGCCGCCAAGCCCACGCCTTTCCCACTGTAAGGTAAGTAAGACAGCTGAGCTCTTCAGGTTGGTGAGTATTGTGCTGCCAGATGTAAAGGAACCACAATAATTTCAATAGTCAACACACACATTTGGCAAATAGGAAGCAAAATGTGAACATCTTGTGGCTGTATGTAAAAGTTATCATTGTGGTTTGTCAAGGAGCCCAGTAAATGGCAATTTGTGCACCAAGTAAAGGGATTTGAGTCCATTGTTGAAATCAAAGGACTTGAATTTGGTTAAGAGAAAAGCTTTTTTTCTATGTTGATACTGAAAAGGATCTGCTTTGCTTGTGTTTTAAAGCAGAACATGAAACAGCAAGACTAGACAGCTGCCCCAGTTTGTTCTCCCAGCTTTATTTTAATTTAATGTTATTTTCATTTTTTAAAACATTTCAGTTATTAAATACAATGTAATATGTGAGTCTGAAGCTCCAGATTCACAGCTCTTTATTACATGGATTCCAATAAAACCGGGTTCCAATTATGTGCCCCTCTCTCCTAACATATAACCGGCGATGGTCAAGTGCAATGTAAGACAGTCCTGGAGCTGGAAGGGAAGGCTTAGCTCCTTTCTAGTACAGATTTGTAAGGGAAGTGAGTTTAATAGTTATCTATTTGTATCTGTTCTCTCTTTTAATAAATGAGCCTGGAGTCTTTTCACATACGGAGCTGTATTAAAGTCAACACGTCCTTAAATTAATCCTTTATGTTTTAGTGTATATGGTGCGTATGGTAAGAGAGTTGAAGGAACTAGAAAGTTTTAACCTTGAGGAGACTATAATCACTGGTTTGTTTGTTTTTTCATCTATTGCACCAACAGCTAAGTATGCAATGGAGTTGATCTCCTCTTTGTGGCTCCATACGAAGACCATTGTGTGCGAACTACAGGAACATATTTTGACTCCACTGTGTCGCAGGACAGAACTCCGGGACCACTTCTTTTAATTTTCTTCCACATGATTGAAGAGTCCAGGGAGAGAAGAGGGCTACACAGGCACCTTCACATCCCCAAATCAGTTTATTTTTATTTATAGAAAGCTCTGATTCCTTAAAAATAATCTTAATATAAAGTCTCTCTTTCCTCCCCCCACCCCAGCAATCTCTAATCTTTTAGCAGTTACGTTTCTCTAACAGCCTGTCTGCATCCCCTGCTCCCTTCTCTAAGTTTCCTCTCCTACCCAGTTGCCTCCCTTGCCTGGTTCAGAATTCCTGGAGAAAAGTACTCAGGAGGCATCAGTGTCCCAGGGCTGGGGGTGGGATCTTGTAATAAAGCACTGATTCCCCAGTTTTGGAGTTTGTTTCCCACTACAGATTCTAGACACCATCCCATAGCTAGTGATTCAGATCTCAAGGGCTGGAGCCCTGAAATGTGTGTTTGTAACAAGCTTCCCAAGAAATTCTGATAGAATGGGTCTAAGGACAGGTGTCTGGGAACCACTGTTACGAAGCACAGTGATTTTTCATGACCGTAGAAAGGACACACATTTCTCTCTTCCCATCTACTCCCTCCAAATGAACCAAATGTTATCACTATAATAAACTTTTAACTCCATACACAAGTCCTTAAGAAACTGGAAATCTTGGTACCTAAAATTTAAAACTATCATTTCAAACAGTGCTACCCTTTCAGAGAGAAGGCTTTGCTTAAAATCCTATCATTCGTTAACTTTGTTTATCACACGGAATGTTGAAAACCCCACCTGGGCCAGGTATTTGCATCAACCAAGGCACTTTAGGTCTGAAGTGGCAGACAAATCAATCCAAGCCATTTTAAGCAGACAAGGAATTTGCTGGCTCACGTTACTGGAAAGCCCAGATATTACTGGCTTCAGTCATGACTTGATCCACAGGGCTCAAGATGTCATGCCAATTCCATTTCTCTCTGCCTGCATCTCAGCGTCACTTCCTCCAGGGTGGCTCTATTTCCAACAGAATTGCCTCTCGTTCGCAGAGTGGTCTCAGGAGTCCCACATCACAGCCTCCTGAAGGCCAGGCCAGAGGGAAGAGGCTTCCTCTCCCACTGGAGTTCCAGCACAAGTGCTGTTACATGTCATTGATGTCCTCCTGTCACACGGGCATCCTTGAACCAATGACTGTGACCCAAGGGATGTGCTGCTTAGTGGCCCCGGTCTGAATCAGCGGCGGCTGCTCTCTGCTGGAGCTGATGGTGGATTCAAATGTAGGGAGAGGCCTTGATCAGCGTGGCCCTTGGAAAAGATGCAGGGCACTGTCACCAAAAGGAGCAGACAAAAAGGTTAAGTGTCTCTTGACCAAAGAATACTAGTAAGCTGCAAGACTAAAGCCCAAACCAGTATTTTTAATCATTTTATCAACTTCACGATAGATACTTCCCAAAATGAGAGGCTTCATGATCTATCTGAACAAGTTTAAAGCGAGCTCGTTGCCCCCCCCACTGATGTTTTTTGTCTTTCTCTACATATTCAATTCTAAGCACGGAAGGAATCGAACAATATGAAAAAGCTAAAAAGAGAAAATATACTGTGAATGTAAAATGTCACTGAATAATGATGGTGCATTTATTGTAGGTAGCTGGTTACCAGCAGCGCTTCGATTCTGGAACACGGGTTTTTTTTCTACCTAAGTGCTGCTAGGAGCTTTCCGGACCTGAGCCTACAGTAGCCCAAGGTGCCTAGTAAACAGAGTACCTGACAACATAAACATACCTAGCATATGTCTGAACACTTAAAATCACATTGTGCGTAAGAAAGCGAAGAAAATATCCAGCATATATAAAGAACTCCTACAAATCAATAAAAAGAGATAGACAGTTCAGAGAAAAGTGGGCGAAATCCCTGAAAAGACACTTCACAAAAGAAGCTATGCCAATGATCGATACACATGTGAAAAGGTGCTCAACTTGGTTAGTCATCTAGGAAATACAAATTAAAAGCATGATGTGATACCACTTACCCACAAGAAAATAACAAGTGTTGGTAGGTGCATACAGTGACCATGATTCTTGTCCACTACTGTTGAGAGTGTAAATTGGCACAACCATTTGAAAAACTATTTGACAATACCTATTAATGTGGACATGTGCCTATCTTAGGACACAGCAATTTCACTCTTAAATATAAACCCAAAAGACATGATCAAGAATGTTCATTAGAAGCACAAAACCCAAAAAGTACCAAAATGCCCATCAATAGTGGGATGGGTCAATAAATTGTGGTATAGTTGCACAATTTAATAGTCTGCAGCAGAGTGTACAAACAACAATTACAAGAAACAACAGGGATGGATTTCACAAAAATAATGTTAAGTGAAAGAAACCAACCAAAAAAGAGCACATATTGTGTCATTCCATTTATATAAACACGGAAAGCAGACTAAAGTAACCTATGCGATTGGAAGACAAGACACTGAGCAGGTGACCTCGGAAGGACAGCGACTGGAAGATCTAGGGGGGTTTGGTATGATTCTGTCTCTTGATACGAGTGCCAATGAAACAAGGGAGTTAAGTTTGTGAAAATTCAACGAGCTGACACTTACGTGCATTTCTCGGAATACATATTATACTTTAAAGGTTAAAAATAAAATGGGAAGAAATCAACCAGTCACTCGCAGCCTATCATTTCCTACCATTACCAATTCCCTTGCTGTTTTATAAAGTTGCCTTTCAGTGTTAAAATACTTGCTCTGTTTTAACAAGTGGTGGGCGGTTGATGTGATGGCTCTATAAATAGTTTGTAGAGCCGTTTGGGGAACACGCTATAAATGCTCGTTTTAAGCGTTAGGGGGTGTGCACAGCATTTTTTCTCTGAGAGATCACATTATGAAGTCATAGTACTTTTACTCAGTGTTATGTTTTATCTGTGCAGAGCTGTACCCAGCAGCCCTCACGATTTCCAGCTATGGATTGTAGAACAATCGATTCCTATGAAGACCACAGCTATTAGAGACCTCGAATTAAAGCAAGAATCAGAGAAGGACTTCCTTGTCGATCCTGAAACCTTGTTTGAAATAATGAAGAAAGTCGGAGAAGATTTGCTGTCCTTTTTCATATTATTGCTATTTCCCATTAGTAGCCGATATCTAGCAGATATAGAACAACCAATGGTTGGGTTTTTAAAAAAAATCTCTGTTTCGGAGCCCATTTAGCTTTCTTCACGTGAGCCCAAAAGTATTTGATCCGACCGGAGCTCTTCTAAGTGTTACAATTTCCTCTGTAAGTAAAAGTGAAAGAGAGAAATAATAGATAAAGAAATACAGATAGAAGTTGGATTAACATTGAGAATAAAGTCATCCTTATGAGCAGAATTGTTATTCAGAATAAAGAGTTCATGGACCATGTCAAAGCCATAAAAAATCCAAAAGTATATAAAAAAAAATTTAAATTATGAAACAATAAGTTAATGGGTAGACATTTGTAAGCAGACAAAACAGCAAAGGGGATACATCAAGCAGCAAATTGTTTTATTCTCAGGTCTTATAACAAATAGGCAGTGGGGAGATGACTCACACAATGTCCCCTGATGTCAATTACTGAGAAAATCAAAGCAACAGTTTTTCTAACTCCTAATGTTGAAAATAATAACTTTTATCTTTTGAAAGTTGTTATATTTTATTCTTGTTGGTATACCATTGAGACTCCAAGCTTCTGAACCTTCCTTATGGCATTATATTTTGAGATTTCTCAGAACCGTAGACTGGCTTTTAAAATTGAATGAGACATTAAAGTTTATTTAAACCAATGGTCCTTAGATTGTGTTCTAGGGAGCCCTGGAGACTCCTGCTTGGTCTGTCCAGGGGGCCAGGGATTGGTTAGAGAACCAAGAGAGCAACACCCAGAACCCTCCTCAGCCCTGGGCCAACATTAACAAGTGGAACTCTGCTTTTTCTTTCTTCATGGGGGCTTCCACATGTTTCATTTGAAGAAAGCACTCAAATACTTAAAAAATAAGAAATAATAAAAACTTCCAAGTATACACACTCATCAGGTCCAAGTTCCTTAAAACTGAGGAGTTGACAATCAAGGAAACCGGGCCCCAAGACAGTTAAGTGATTTGCCCCAAAGCCCAGAGCTAGCCTGGGGCAGGACTGGAACTGAGACTTTTGTTCTCTGACTCTGACTTGAATGGGCTTTCCTGACCTCCGGAGGCCCATCAAAGAGCCTCTGCAGTTTCCAATGGGGGGTAGAAGTCTTGAGCAGAAACTATTATATGCTTATTTATGCAGCCTTTATAGATTCTCTTACTTCAGTGTAGACCACCTGCATTTTTCAAAATCAAGCATAGCATGCTACATAAAAAAATACAGTTAGTAGAACTAAGGATAAACTATAGAGTCCACTGCCTGTTTGCCCCAAAGTGCTATTTGCAAGTGGAAAAAGAAATTATCTGCTAAAAATATTGAATTGGTTACAATCTGGAATTTTTCAACAAAGTAAAGCTGCCATACGAATTGACTTTAAAGCTTAAAACAGGCCTTTTAAGCATATACTTATATTTCAGGTTTTTAAAAAATATATCAGGATGTTGGTTTTAAAATGCTATGTAATTAGACACCAGCTTTCTTTCTGTCATACTAGCTTTATTTTCTAAAGAGAATCCACTGCAATTAATTTATTTACCCAACTTGGTAGCCAAATAGTTAATTAGTTAGAGATCTCTATTTTTAACTGCTACTATAAGCCCCAACTCCCATTTAATCTAAAAACAGCCATGCCTTTCGCACCATTTTTAACCCTGCAGAGCTGAGACTCATGCCTGTCCAAATTAAGGATGAGCTTAAATAGCACATCCTCAGGCAAAACCATGGCAACCACTACACAGTACACATCCTGCATCTTGCCCGGGAGTCCTTCAAATTCTTTAATCACAAGACAGGAAATCTGTTTTGTTTGGTTGTCATTTAAGGAGAGATTTACACTCTAACATGGTCAACCATCTGCTTTTACTTAGGGGAAGAAATGGATTTATGATAGTGAAAGCCTTACGATTAGAGAGAGACAGGAATAATTTTTATTATTTATTTATGTATTGATTTACTCACTGCCTTACTTCAAAAAGAGATCTGTGGTAAGCCCCAGACCCTGCAAAAGGGGAGCCGGAGAAAGTGAGAAGAATGATCGGCGTGTGGGCTTCCTACAGCTAGGGCCCTGTGAACAACAGCCTTGGCAGTCAGGTTCAACAATAAAGATAAAATTGGATTCTGCACAGCGACACAGCCCAAGTTTCAGTATTAAACTGCGAAACATAAAGGGATTTTGATTTTTCTGACTTTTTTCTAATTGAAGATATCTTTATGATTTTTTTCTGATTATAAAGTGAACACAAGCTCAAGGAGCTAGGCCATGCATGTTAGATGAGTGTAAAGGGGAAAGCAAACCTCAGCCCAAATTATCCGAGGCCGGTGTTAAAATTGTGGTGCCCAGCCTCCCAGCTCCCTCCGTTGCAGGCACACGCAGGCCCTGGGAAATCGTAGCCATGAAGTACTGCTCAGCATCATGTTTGGTGATCGGCTTTTCCCACTCTATTCATTGGGAAGACCTTTCCATTCCAATTAATATAGATTTGTCATACACTCTACTACATAGATGTATCAATAATTTATTGTAAAAATCCCCTACTTGAGAATATTAAGAGTGTTCCTGGCATTTTGCTATTATGAACAGCACTACAATGAAGATTCTTTTTGCATACATATCTGTGTGCAATTGGTCAATTATCTCTACAAGATAAATTCCTTGATGTGAGATTGCAAAGTCAAAGGATGCATATATTTAAATTTTTGGTTCTTAAAAATTTAAGAACCAAAGTTGAGCCAATCTATGTATAGGCTTGTTAGACACGTGAATGAAGTTTCTCTGCACCCTCACGAATATCGGGCAGCTCATTATTTTTTATCTTTTCGCATCTAGTAGACAAGACATCATTATATTTTGATGGTAGCAGCTCCTCTCCCATCAACTCATAACTCAAAGAAAAGGAGAAATATAATTAAATTCAATGAGACAATTGAACCCGATGATTTTGAAAGGCTTTTCCAGTTTTAACATTCTACAGTTCTACAAAATGTCCTTAATTCATTTCTCTACCAAGTGTCTATTATAAACAAGATCCCCGAGAAAGAGAAGCTGACCTTGAGCATGTAACATGTGTGAAAACAACCCTTTGAGGTAATTGCTTTTATGCTTATTATTAGAGGGAAAATATGGGGCTCAGAAGGGGTTAAGTACAGCAGAATCAGAGCAGACCAACCTGACTAGAAAGCTGAATTGTTTTCCCCATGCCCTGAGTTCTTTCTTCATGCCATGAAGTATCTCTTTGGGGTTCCTGTCCTTCAGGAATACACTGTCTACTGAGCAAGGGGGGGAGTTGCAGGGGTGACCGTACTCACATAAAGTAATTCAAGTCACATCTGCTGATTCCTAAGGCCAGGCCTTTGTCTTCCCCCACCTACCCCTACCAACATGCCACTTGGTGCTATTTTCTCGGCATTCAATGTGGTGTTTCGTGTATGGTAAATGCTCAATAAGTATTGTCCATGCTCCTCCCTATCTGCCTGACGACCTGGCTGGAAAGGGAAAATTATCTCATTTTGGATGAGATGGTTCTACTCACTGTTACCATACAATACTGTTCTGGCAGCTAGAAAGCAACGAGCCTAGGACTGGTTGTACCACCTAACTAGTAAGCCCCCTCCCCTCCCCAACCTGACCAGGCTTGGAGCCAGGAGCCCAGAGGAACAGAGTGAGGTCCATAGTTAGAGAGACACTCAGTTCCAGGGCACAAGTAAGCCACTTGTACTCTCAAATTTCTGCTTTTACCTGATCAAATTATTATTATATCTTATACCTTTGACATTTTCTCTCTAGTCCCTTGACACTTCTAGAGTGTCTTTAGACTTTATCAATTACTATAATAGTTATAATTATTTTTATCCATCACGAAGCATGGGTAACTTCCATTTTCTTTTTCTTTTTTTAATTTATCTTTATTATTGAAAGTATTACAGGTGTCCCATCCCCCCCCAATTGACCCCCTCCACCTCACTCCCATTCCCTCCCCAGGCTTTCACCCTGTTATTGACTGTGTCCATGGGCTATGCATATATGCATATAACTTCTTTGGTTAATCTCTTCCCACCCTCCACCCCCCTTCCCTCTTTCCTCTGAAATATGATCGTCTGTTGCATGCGTCAATGTCTCTGAATCTATTTAGTTCGTCAGATTCTTCTGTTCATTAGCTTCTTCTTAAAGAAGACCCTTCAGCTTTTCCTGTAGTGCTGGTCTGGTGGTGATGAACTCCTTTAGCTTTTCCTTGTGTGAGAAGCTCTTTATCTGACCTTCAGTTCTAAATGATAGCTTTGCTGGGTAGAGCAATCTTGGTTGTAGTTCCTTGTTTTTCATCACTTTGAATATTTCTTGCCACTCCCTTCTGGCCTGCAAGGTTCCTGTTGAGGAATCAACTGACAGTCGTATGGGTGCTCCCTTGTAGGTAACTAATTGCTTTTCTCTTGCTGCTTTTAAGATTCTCTCTTTGTCTTTAACCTTTGGCATTTTAATTATCATGTGTCTTGCTGTGGGCCTCTTTGGGTTCCTCTTGTTTGGGACCCTCTGTGCTTCCTGGACTTGTAAGTCTATTTCTTTCCCCAGGTAGGGGAAGTTTTCTGTAATTATTTTTCAAATAGGTTTTCAATTCCTTGGTCTCTTTCTTCCCCTTATGGCACCCCAATAATACAGATGTTGGGCCTCTTGAAGTTGTCCCAGAGGCTCCTTATACTATCTTCATATTTCTGGATTCTTTTTTCTTTATGCTGTTCTGGTTGGGTGTTTTTTTCCCCTCATGTTCCAAATTGCTCATTTGATTCTCAGCGTCCTCTACTCTACTGTTGTTTCCCTGTAAATTATTCTTCATTTCAGTTCGTTTAGCCTTCATTTCAAATTGGTACTTTATTATGTCATCTATGGTCTCAGTTGTTTTCATAATAATATGCTTGAGGATCCTTATAAGCAAAATTCTGAACTCTATATCTGTTAGCTTGCTTGGAGCTACTTCATTTAGTTCCTCTTCTAGAGATTTCTTCTGTTCTTTGCTTTGTGACATGTTTCTTTGCCTCCACGTTTTGGCTGCTTTCAGGCGTTTGTTTCTATGTATTAGGTAGAGCTGCTATGACTCCTGGAATTTGTAGAGTGGCTTTGTGTAGTAGGTGTCCTGTGGGGACCAGTGGCTCAGCGTCCCCAGTCCTCTGAGCTGGGCCTTCTAGGTGCTCCCTGTGTGGGCTGTGTGCACTGTCCTGTTGTAGTTGAGCTTTGGTTGCTGTTGGCGTCACTGGGAGGAACTGACCCCCAGGCCAATCGGCTGTGAGGACCAGCTGCAACTACAGCCAAAGAGCTTCTGTGCTGGAGACACCCCTATGCAGCAGGATTTACTTCAGGGGAGCTTTGGTGTTCACCAAGTGCACCCCTTGATTGTGTCCCTTGTGGATGTGGTAGGGTTGTAATCCAGTGTGGTGGAGTTTCCCCACCAGGTGCACTGTCTCTGGGGCCTCCCGGGAGGTGCAAAGTCAGCCTGTGCCAGTGCCTTGCCCAGGGCCACCCAGCATGAGCTACACAGTAAACCGTAGTTGGCTGCTCCTTTTGCTGGGCTTGGAGGTGCCCAGGAGAGGCCAAGCTATGGGCCAATGCAGCTGCCGCTAGTGCCAGGCCTGGGGCCGCTTAGCAAGCCACATGGTGCCCGCTGCTGCTTGTTTGAGAGATTTTAGGAAAGTCCTAAGCATGAGGCTGGAGAGGCCACTTGCACAGAAAAGCCCCTGGAAATGGCCCGGATGAGCTGCAGGTGGGGAGGGCGGGGCCTCCGGGAATCACGGGGCGGGGCCAAAGGTGAGTCAGGTGCTGGCGACTCAAACATGGCGCCCGCCTGCCGGCTGTGTGCGGGGAGGACTCGCCACAGGAGCCACGGCCTCCGCCAGCCCTTCTGCCCAGGAGGAAGCCGCCCTCCGCCTCTCGCCCGGATCTCAGGCAGGTTAGTTCCCCTCGAGTGTCCCGGGTCCTTTCAGGCTGCTCCCGGCGCTGGGCTCAGAGGGAGCGTCCGAGTGAGTCCGTGCCGGGCCCTTTAAGAGGAGCTGCTGGGGCTCCCGCGGCCTCCGGGACCCTCAGGGACAGTCCCCGCTGGTTTCACAGCCCGAAGCTTTGGGGCCGTCTCTTCCCGGACCTGGAGCCCTGGGCTGGGGGCCTGCTGTGGGGCTGGGACCCCTCCCTCCTCTGGGAAGCCCCCACCGCCGAGATGCCCTCCCGGGTTTAACCCTCGGCCCTGGGGGTGGGCCCCCAGCCGTGTCCCCTGATTCAGCCCCAATCTGCCCGCGTCTCCGCCCCTCCCACTGGTTTCGATGCTTCTTCAGTTCCCTGGTTGGAGGGCTTCTGTTCAGCCAGATCTCAGGAGGCTCTGAGTGAGGGTGGTTCTGTATTTTGGTTGTAATTTTTATGTGGTTGCGGAGGCGACGGGTGCAGCTGTTACCTATGCGCCATCTTGTTTCCTCTCCTCTGTATCTTCCATTTTCTATGGTTAACGTTGGTTTAAAACGGCACATCTCAGCTACTAATCAACATACAGTGTGAGCAATAGCTCAGGCCCCCAAAGGTGCTGAATTCCAAATTGTTATTGTCACTTGTGGTCAACATGTCCAACGTTAGGGCTGATGTACATTCACAGTGGGGAAGGGTCTAGACTCTACGTAACCACTCTTGCAAAGAAATCACATATGTGCATTTTATATTTCACATATTACAAAATAGCATTTTCATTTGGTTTGCATAAATATATGACAAGATGCAATTCATTGTGTTCTGCAGATGAACTATCCTAAAAAACAGCTGGAAAGACATGCACACTTACATTGTAGATGTCACGTAAACCTCCTCTAGTGGACAAAGCCGGGCCACATTTCTATGCAATGACTAATTGTTCCCTGTGCTTTGGTTAAGCTGAGGAAATGTTTTTTTGTTTGTTTTAGTTTTCATTTTTTACTTCATTTTTATTGTTGACAGTGTTACAGATGTTCATATCCCCCCCTTCCCCTTTGCCTACCTGCCCCTGCTCTCACCCTCCGTTCCCTCTGGCCATCACCACACTATTGTCTGTGTCTGTGGGTTATGCATGTATGTTCTTTGGCTAAGAATATTGGTTTTGATCAATGCCTGTGGTTTTTCCAGCACCTTGAATATGACGAGTCCTCCATTGTGCCCTACTACCTCACTGTAAGATTAGCCTCTCTATAGGAGAGAGAATGGCCATGGGTGAGGACATTTGGGTTATAATGATAGCCCATCCCCAGGAAGAAGAGTGGGCCTATTTATTTGCTGCAATGGGCTTATGCTCTCTTTTCTAATCTGCCATCTTTCTCCCCCCACAAACAAATGTGTTTTTATTCAACAATAACAAAGGGTCCAACAAGAAGCCTCAGAGCTCATACTACAGAGCAGCAGAAAAGCAGGAGATGATGAATGCTCAGTGCCTGTGGCTTGATTTGGTTTAAAGAGGTCACTTCCAAGAAACATTGGGATCAGAACTTGAGGTATTAGAGATGCGTCCAGGCCGCTGAGGTTTATTGGAGCAAGGCTGGCTTTGTTCTCATTGATGTCCATTTGTACTGCACTTGTCAGTAACCACTCATACAGAGGGCAAAGCGGAGATGACACATCAACAGCAAAGGAGTGAGAGATTCTCTCTGACTAAGGCGGAAGAGGAGCTCTATTTTTAGTAGCTGTTGCTATGATTTCTAGAGTGCAGAGTGTCCAACCTGTCCCTACAGATGATTTCATATTTGGGCATCAATATGCATGTCCACAACCAAACCCATAACATCCTCTTCCTGTGCTTGGAGCTAGACTCTATTTCTCAACTTCCTTTTAGAACAGAGCTAATGGGATGTGAGCTGAAGTGAGATGGGCCACTTCCGGGCCTGGTCCATAAACATTTCCATGGGTAAACCTCCTCTCTCTCCCCTCATCTGCCAGCTGGATGCCCAGGTAACCACGAAGTCATATTCAAAGAGTAAGACAGATCCTTAAATGTGGATGAAGCTCAGCTCACCAACACCAATACCTCTGTCAGTTGATCAAAAGCAAATACATCAGAAACTCAGCTTTCTGAAGGAATTGTATTGACAAAGAAATCACAAATTTGATTTTAAAAAACCTCAACCAGTTTGTGAACTAAAACAGCTCCTGCATCCCAACCTTCACAATGGGAAAAGAGTTCTCAATGGCTCTCTAAATCTTCCTCCCATAGGGACATGCTTGCCAATGCTCAGGTCAGTTGTGACCAGGAGAATGAAGATCAGAGTTCTTACAGAGAAAAGGGCCATAGAGAATAATAGCCAGAATAGGCAGAATCAGGGCCCAATCCAGGAACTTCCCCAGCCCCCACGGTTGGGGCCCTCCCAGTACCCAAGATTTCAGAATTGCTATGGGTCAGTGATTGTCTGAGGTTTGCTGTTCAATTTTTTTGGTAGAAGTCCTTTTGGTCTCTAAGCTACCCTTTTATTTTGGTATTTATGCAACTGATGAATTTTTGTTTTTAGTTTATAAATTTCTAGGCCAAAAGGGTCAGAGCCAGTGGAGATATTGCTTTGGGTTGTCTTCCGTCCACACATTAGAAGAAAAATAAAGTGGTTTGGTGTTTAGATGGGCAGACCTGGCAAACACACTGCTAGATGTTCCCACACCATGTCTTTTTCCTGGCATAAAGGGGAACTGCATGTCCCAATCCCCCTTGCTAGATTTGAGGGTCTTATGACTGAGCTCTGGCCAATGGGAGGTAGAAAGAGGTAATGTAAACTGTTATAATATTTTAGTCTTACAGATTACCATTTTAAAATAAACAATATTGCTGAATTATTGAGGGCACTTGGTCTGGATATTTTAGTTGTCACTGAATTTTAATATAACTCCAGGTAAGTTAGAGAAATCTATGTGCTTTATTGTTATGAGCAATAGTTCTCACTAGATCACAGAAGAAATGAGTTGCTGGAAGGTTTGTTCATGTGCTTATTAGAAACTTATTTCCTTCCTGGGAATCTATTTAGACAACTCTAGTCAATATTCACCATTTTGTAAGAAAATACAGTATCTTCAGCCACTTAAAATATTAATTTGTATTCTACAACCAAAACATTTATTAGCCTGATAAAGATATATGAAATTTTCTTTTCCTCTATAACTTATCTTTAGAGAAAATGGCCAGAACAAAGACCATCAGTAATTACACAGGAAGACAGAAGATGCCTTATATATTCTATGGATCTCGTGTCTTAAGTACTATGCTTCCAATACTTTATCATTTTACCTCCTCTTACTAATAGAACACCACGCCACCCTCCCACTGTGCATCCCTTTCTAATTTTGCATTCACTGAGGTCATATTGGCAGCTTGAATCCTGGTGGGAGTAGGGGGGAGTTTTTACATTCTAGAAATTGATAAACACTAGAAGTCAGGTCCTTTATTTATTTTGTTGATTGTCTAGACCAGGGGTTGGCAAACTATAGCCTGTGGGCCTGCAATCTGTTTTTGTAAATTAAGTCTCACTGGAATACAGCCCCATCCATTTATTTACATAATGTTTATGGCTGCTTTCAAGCTACAATGGGAGAGCTGAGCAGATGCAACAGAAACTCTATGGCCCAGGAATCTAAATATTTACTATGTGTCCCTTTAAGAAAAAGTTTGCTAATTCTTGGTCTAGATTTAAAATCAATGAAGAAAATGTTAAAAAGATTAAACTTAAAAGTGTGTTGTGTTTATGGCTGTTACATTGTGAATGGCATAAAATACTGAGAAAGTATTCTTTCAGTATTCAAAAACTATCATGCTAGTCAGCAAAGAAGTGGCTCATACCACCAATGCGTGACTGAAATTCTGACAAAGCGTCTTCATCGTTTCACTTTCACTCCTGAATATAAATGAAAATATCATCACCATGGGGGAACTGCATTTGATCATCAGTAGCAATCATTGCTTGTCTATGGATAGAAGAGTTCAGCGAAAGTCAAGGAAAGCATTCTGTGAGAATCAATGATCATGTGGAATTCACAGTAAAGAATATTATCAGCCACAAAAGACATATAGTGCTAGATTCCACTTAATGATTTGCGATACCAAGCACCAAGCAGCTCTGGCCTGTGATCTCTGAAAGAAAGGAAGTGAATGAGGCAAGGCCCGGGAATATGCAGTTTACCGCCTAGAAGTGAGGCGAGGCCTGGGAACATGCAGTTTACTGCCTAGAAGTGAGGTGAGCCCGGGAACATGCAGTTTACCACCTAGAAGTGAAGTGAGCCCGGGAACATGCAGTTTACCACCTAGAAGTGAGGTGAGCCCGGGAACATGTAGTTTACCACCTAGAAGTGAAGTGAGCCCGGGAACATGCAGTTTACCACCTAGAAGTGAGGTGAGCCCGGGAACATGCAGTTTACTGCCTAGAAGTGAGGTGAGCCCGGGAACATGCAGTTTACTGCCTAGAAGTGAGGTGAGCCCGGGAACATGCAGTTTACTGCCTAGGTGCAGTTTGCAGACTGCAGTACAGGAAAGAGGAGCCAAAACACAGCCAGCCGGTCTTTCTGAGTGAAGGGCAGAGATGAGAATTTGGGGCTGCTGATGTGGTTGGAATCTGGAAAGGAGGAAAGTAAACAGAAAGCTCCAGAGATGGCAGAGAATTGGAGTGCCAGATTAGGTTGGCCACAAATGAGAGGAAACTGCCCTGAGCCAGGGAAAGAAACACCCCATTTGGCTCAGCTGTTTCACTCCTCGGCTGCTATTAATATTTGCGCACAGGTTTCTGCAGACATAGGTTTTCATTTCTCTTGGATGTATACCTGGGGTGGAACTGCTGAGTCAAATGGTAACTTGGGGAGCACCGAAGGAGGCTGAGTAATAACTTGTGAAGGAAGCATCCTGTGGAAATAGGATAAAAAGAAGAAGTTACATTTTTCAGTACACGAATGAACCAAGTGCCTATGTTTTGTTTTAAAACATTCACTGAAAGGATGCTGGCGATATGCAGTGAATCCCAATGGAATGAAGAACCTGAGTGAAGGCTACTTTGGATGCTCTAATGTGCCTGGTCGAGGAAAGTGTCAGAGCCTATTTATTTTTAAATTGTTTTCTTGGAGACAAAACACAGACCATCTCCTCCAATTTATGGCTAATAGTGGATTTCATTATTCAAGGGCTAGCTGAGTCCCTAATCTGAAGAAGGTGATAGAACCAGGGACATATCAATTCTGCTCCATTTGCAACCCGAGAAAGATGATTGACAGGCAGGCTGGCTGCTCTCCGGGGTCTCGCCCCTGAGGCCTCATCTTTCCATATGGATACTGAACAGGCCTGTGCAATCCACGTGAGCCTCCCGATGAATGTTTTCTTACTCAGAATAATCTCATTTCGAGAATGTGTTACAGGAAAGAGCTGTCACATTGCATTAGGTTAGTGCTGGGGCTCACATGGAAATTGTCAGCTAACTCGATTGCCGGGCCCAATCATTTGCAGGCAGAATTTAGTTCACTTAGAGTTAAGAGAATGAATGGTTAATAAAATGTCCTATTTGGGATGGGTGAAGGCAAGCTAAGAGTTGTGGTGCATCCTACGGTTCGCAGGAGCTGTGGGAGCTGACTGCCAGAATTAGAACAGGTATCCAGAGAAATATACCAGAGGAGATACCAGAGAAATACACCAGAGAAGGTTCCAGAGAAGTGTTTATGGTTAATTTAACTTATGTAATGCTCTACAGTTCTCAAAGCACTCTCACAGTCTCTCTTGATTCTTAGGGCAGTTCTATAAGGCAGGCATTATCTCCATTTATAAATGAAGATACTGAGGATCAGAAGCAGTACCTCGTTCAAGGTCAAGCGGCTGGTTTGTGATAGACTGGGATGAGAAACTGAACTTAAGTTCCCATTATGGGTTGAATTGTGTCCACCACCCTTTACCCTCCCCCCGCTCCCCCAAATAAGATATGTTCAAGCCCTAACTCTCAGGACCTCAGAATGTGACCTTATTTGGAAATAGGGTCTTTACTGATGCAATTAGCTAAGATGAAGTCATATTAGAGTGTCCCCTTAATCCAATAGGACTGATGTCTTTATAAGAAGAGTGAGACACAGAGGGAGGATGCCATGGGAAGATGCAGAGGTACAGGGAGAATGCCACGTGAAGACAGAGGCAGAGATTCTAGGGATGCGTCTCCAAGCCCAGGACTGCCAAGAGTTGCCAGACATCACCAGGAGGCAGGAGGGAGGCATGGGGCAGATTCTCTCTCCCAGCCTCAGAAAGAACCAACTGCTTGGACTTTCAAGCCTCCAGAGCCATGAGAAATAAATTTCTGTTGTTTGAAGGCACCCAATTGGTGGCACTTTGTTACAGCAGCCCTAAGACACCACTAGGGCTCCTAAGAATGATAAAAGTTTCCAGTTATAGTGCCCTGACTGTGGCCAGGGACTTTACACAGACTGTTATGAAACACTTAGGGACCCTTCAAGGTATATTATTAACAATGACCTCTGAGTGACTTACCTAAGTCAAATAACTAATGAAGGGTGGAGCTGGGATTCCAGACACAGTCCTGAATTTAACACTGTCCACTGTGGCAGTGTGAGGGGCATAACCTGCAAACACTGTGGGTCACCCCTTGATTCTAGGTCTCCTGGGCAACCACCGACTCAGTTAGAACTCTACCTTGCTACCTTGCATACATTTATTATGCATAATCTCAAAACAGTGCCCCCAACACAGAAAAAGCTCAGTATTTGTTCAATGAACAGCAATAAAAACTCCTTAACCTGTCACAGTGCTTCAAAATGTAGAAAGTATGTTCACATCAGTTCTTACTAGATTGTTTTAAAAATAACTTGAAGGCTGCTTTAAGTAAAGTCCTCTCTTTTTTCTTCCTAATTTTTCTTTTTTAAAAGATTTTTTTCATGTTTTCCCCAACCAGGTAATAAGGTAATGAATAGACTTATGGTCTTGAAACCATCACTCATATAATTCTGAAAATAATTGTAAAGAATAAATTAGATATCTCTACATAAAAAGCAAGAATAGAACTCTTAATTTTTTATCTTCCCATTTGTGGAAATCATTGCTACTGTTTCCCGAGTGCTGCTGTGAACCATTTTAATTTCTTTCCTCCTTTAAATAGTCTGTGAGCTGAGCATGAACACCATCATCTCTTTGTTCTAGGAGGCTCAGGGTAGGAGGGATCAGCTCCCCCATCCAGCTCCCCATTGTTGGTGGGGTCTGGGAGGAAGAGGCAGTTGTCCCCAGGGCATGCACATAGGCTAGGGTTGCCTTTTCAGGATCCGTGAAACATGTACGATGTTTGGCTTTCTTGGTGGATCAGTTTTAACATGTTATGGTTGCTTTGAATTTTCTCCAATATTAGTTTTCAAGATGTTTTTGTTTTCTATAGATCTCCTGGGCAGAGATAGAAAACCTAAATCAACATGTTGAGATTTTTAGTGATACGGGGAATGTGCAGGAAATTACCACTGAGCAAAACTAAGCAGATAAGAACAGGTGTAGCGTATCCCAGTTTTCTATTTTTCTTTCTGCTGCTTGTAACATGTGTGACTTTGGGCAAGTGACTTACCCTCTGTGAGCCTCAGTTTGCACAATAGTGTGTACCTAGCAGGGTTAACGTGAACATCAGGAGGGATGCATTTGACACTCTTTTATGAATTTTGATGGTTACACCTTGTATTACTTTGCTGGCACTGCCATAACAAAGACCACGGACTGGGAGGCTTAACCAATAGAAATTTGCTTCCTCACAGTTCTGGAGGCTGGAAGTTCAAGATCAAGATGTCAGTAGGGCTGTATCCTCTAAGGGCTGTATCTCTCCTTGGCTTGTAGACAGCTGCCTTCTCCTCTCTACTTCTTTCTGTTGCCTTCCCTCTGTGCCCATCTCTGTCCTAACCTCCTATTCTTCTGAGGACACCAGTCATATTGGATTAGGGCCCACCCTAATGACCTCACATAACTTAATTACCTCTTTCAAGTGTCTGTCTCCAAATACAGCCACCTTCTGAGATGCTGGATGTTAGGACTTCAACATATAATTTTGGGAGACACAATTTAGCCCTACACACATCCTGCACAGCCCACAAACCACTCCGCTGGCTTTGTAACTTCTTCCAACACCCTCAGGAGCTAGTTCCCCCTCCCCGGAATGGCCAGTTGGCCTCCTTGGCAGGTCCAGCCTTTCTTCCTTTCCAAAGTCTAGCACACTGCATGAATCTTTAGAAAGTGTATTTTGATCCCAGTCACGAGGAGTTCATCCCTCCTCCAGGCCTCTGGCTTCTTTGCTGCGCCTGTGCCAGAGGAGCACCTTAGATTATTGACTTCTGCATCCCCAAAACCTAGGCCAGAATCTGCGCAGAGTAGGTGTTCAAGAAATAACCCAATGAACTGCATTGAATGCCAGTTAATTTTTAATTAAACTAACTTTTGTTTGCCTTAGCTGAAAATATCTTCATTTGACCCGAAGCAGAGAACTCTGAGGGGAGCACAGACCAGGTGGAATGAACATGACCCTGATGATCCAGGAAGACACTTAAAGTAAATAAGATTATTTATACTCCTTCCGATGTATTTTATGTCTAAGGAACCTATTTTAGGACATACTGGAGGCAGCCTAACATTTATGGGTGTTAACATGAATGTTAAGCGGCTTTCCGGATTTATAGATATACTTTGAATTTTTAATCAATATGAGAAAAGCTATTCTACTCAGGAAGTCCAGGATATCATGTAGGGTGATTATTTAAACTGCTTGTGTAGGAGGAGAAATGGTGCAAAAAGAAGGTCTGCTGTGAAACTGTGCAGAGATTATTTAAACAGGGCTATGTTTTAGGATGTACATACTATCAACTGATGGTCGTTGGCACCAATTCAGTGCCAATAGGAATCCCCAATTTGGGGTGAGGTGGAAAAGAAAACTTTATTCAGTGTAAAACAGCTCCACCGTGATGGAGCACGGCTGTGAAAACAGCACAGCTGTGAGGCAGCTCTGGGGCCAGGCCCGTCCCCGAGCGGACAGCTCTGGGCTGGTCTGCCTTGTGCCGCCCGGTCTGCCCAGCTCAGCTGTGCTTCGGTCTGCTCCGTTCTGTGTCAGTCTGCTCTGGCAATTGACAGCCCTGTTCCTCTTTTCTCCTACATCCTATGACCAAGTCCAATGGCTTCTCTCACCTCTGTTGTCTCTGGTCCATTCCCCCTGCTCCCATCTCAGACTATCTCCTTTCGTTGGGGCACAGCATCTCATGGATTTGTTATGATATAGGTTTGACTGCATGTAACAGAGAACCAAAGTCACAGTGGCTTAAAACGCAAAGTAGAAGCATTTTTCTCTGTCACATAGTGATCCAGGCTGACCTGGGGCTGCCTGCCCTTCCTCTGCAGGGGCTCAGGTTCCTTCTATCTTGTTGCTCCAGCATCTTTAGGTGCTGGTCTCATCTGCATGGTCCGGGATGGCTCACCATCCTGCCTGCATTCCAGGAACAAAGAAGTGAGAGACGGGAAATGAGAGCGCATATCCCTTCCTTTAAGGCAGAACCCAGAAGTTTCCCACCTAATTTAAACTTACATCCCATGGGGCAGGATTAGTCACATGGCCTCACCTCACTGCAGGAAGATGGTTGGGAAAAGCAATCATGCTGGGCAGCCTGACGTCCAGGTAAAAATTCTATCCCTGTGTAAGAAGAGAGGAGGGATATTGGTGGACAGCCTGCAGTCTCGGCATCCTCTCCTAACTGGCTCCCCTGCTTCCTGCCTGAACAAATTGCCCCTTTTCTTCAACTCACGTCAAAGGCAATCTGGGCAGGCCTCTCTCTGCTCAAAAGGCATTCGACAAGCTCCTCGCTGCCTGCAGATAAACTCCTAGTTCCCCACATGGACCGAACGGTCTTCGTGCTCTTGTTCCTATCAACCTCACCTCCTGTTTCTGTCCTCTTTGCACCTTAGCAGCAATGAACTCTGTTATTTTCCCATGACTAACCTGGTGTTTCATACCCCAGTGCCTTTGCACATGCCGTTTCATCCTTTAGAGATGTTTTTCCACCCGGCAAATTTCGACTTGACTTTGAGAACCAAGCTCAGAAGTCACTTCCATCAGGAAATCTTTATTAACCTCCCCTCTCCCACCCTTAATCAAGAGAATTTCTCGGTCATTCCGTAAACCTCATACCTGTACTTACCTGTTCCAATTTTCACCTTCATATATCATGTAATCATTTAGCTCCTCTTCTACACTGTGAGCATTATCAGGTCACCTTTACAACCCCAGAGTTCAGCACACTGCTTGCCGCAGGGCAGTTCAATAACTGCTTGTTTACTGTTGATTAAATGAATGAATGAACAAGTGATAGAATGATTACCTCACAGCGGTCCTTTCTCAGCACTTTAATATTTCATATGAGGTTTTCTTTTTAATAAAACTGCTATTGAGACTTTACCCTTTTTTATTACATTTATTTTGTTTGTGTTAGCGTGTGAACAAAATGATCTAATTTAATCTTTATAAACAGCTCTGTGAGGTAGGCATTATTAGTCGCATTCTACAGATGGAAAAGCGAGGCATAGAGCATTTAAGTAACACGCCTCGTTTCTTTCTTAATTTTACTGACTGTAGGGTAGGTGGAGGCTGGAAGAGAGTAGAGTTTTGCATGGTATGGCGTGCTGGAAGTATTGCATATTAGAATGGCAATTACTGGGCTCTTGTCTAATTCTATAACTGATCAGCCTAAGTGACCAGGGACGTGTCACTTTCCCTATCTGGGCTTTAGTTTTTTCATCCATAATAGGAGGGGTTGACTCCATGATCTCCAAGTTTCCTTCCAGACCTAAGAGTGAGTGCTTCTCTTCTTTTCTAACGCAGCGTGCTGAAATGTAACACTCCTCCACACCAATATGCTACATTCACACAGCTGTGATTTTGCTAAAAATGGACACTTTCTAAATGTTAAAACAGTACATGGTAGAAAATAGTCAGTTTAGATCCAAAAAATCCCCCACTCTGCTAAAGATTAACACTAAAGTCCTGGATCCCACTCAGTATAAAATCTTCCCAGAACAGAGGATGTGAAATGGCATCGCTCTTGCTGGAGCTTTATAAACATTACATCAGATATACTTAGCCACCAAATACATTCTGGAGCTGGGAGTATTGCAACTGAATGTAGCCACCGATGCACCCTGGATTCTCTCTGTGACATGAGTCCACAATGTGGGGGATTCTATACAACCCCTCTGTGTGTTGACAAATTCCGTGCAGCTCATTTTTGATTTGACTAAAGAAAACACATACTGGAAATATTGAAGATATACAATATTATAAGCCCTCTTCCCCACCTGGGTACTGAAACAATTCAAGGCAAAGTTGTTCAGCAGGTGGAGATAAGTCTATATCACCCGCGTGGTGTTAAAGATGATACCGGAGAATGGGGCTTCCATTCGTGGCCAACGCAACCTCCTAATGCTGGACCCTGGAATCAGACAGACATCTCCCCAGGTCCGCTAGACTAGGATGAGTCCCTCCCCCAGCAACTGTATGAAGCGAGCGTGCCCGGTTTCTCCCTACAAAGTCACTATGGCAGACTGCTGGTTATCCCCTAAATCTGTTCTTCCCTTTTTCTACTGTAATACACCCCCCACTTTTTAGTGGGGCGCAGTGGCTCCCACCATAAAGGCTACATTCCCCAGTCTCCCTCGCTTCTGGGTGTAGCCATGTGACTCAGAGGAACCGGTATTGTGCTCAGTTTCTGGACTGAGGATCTGCAGGCCTCACGCTAGCTTTCCCCATCCCTTCTGCTAAGAAAAGGAGCTGCAGTGTCCATTTGGACCATGAAATGGAAACTGAATTTTGAAGATGGCAAACCAGAATGAGCCCGAGGCCCTGGAGACATCATGCTAGTCCCATTATTTACGGGAGAGACATGACCTTTATCTTGCTTAGGCCACTATGATTTAGAGTTTCCTGTCGCCTAAGGCTGAGTGCGAATCTAACTGACATCCTCTCTCGTCAGATGGACCATCCCATCTCCTTCCTCACCAGCCCCGAGTGTTATCCTAATTGATGTCCCTCCACATGAAAGGAAGCATGAGGGCACAGGGAAAAACAGCTCCCCTCCTGAAATGTGTACTTATTCAACAAAACATTATCTATCGCCTGTTATGTGCCAGGTACTGCTCTACGCACTTCACAACTATTTATTTAATGTTCATAATAGTCCTACAAAGTGCATATTAATAATATCCCCATTTCACAGATGAGGAAATGGAAGCACAGAGAGGCTGGAGCACTTGCTGCCGGTCACACTGCTTGGGAGTGATGGCCTGGGATGCAAACCTGGGCAGCGGAGCTCTAGAGCGCACGCCCTTCATGGCTACACTAGGAGGTTTCTTATGAGGGACAGGAGCAAAGACACACTTATGTTATCTCAAGTAGGGAAAGTTTGCATTTCGGATAGATGGAGAGGTCAGAAAAATAAAGCGTGTATGAGTGGTCACCTGAGATGCCCTGATGTCTGGTTACCCATTAGTAGGATGGGTTCACCGCTCCCTAGACTATTGTACCAGCATTATGGTGACTCGGTTACTCTCTGCCACTACTTCTCACGCTTCCGCCCTCCTATTGCACTCCATCACCGGCTGCTTTTACTGTTTCTTTCTACCACATGACGGCTTATAACCATTCTCTACCACCTGTGGTTTCTGTATTTTGCCTTTTCTATGTGTCCACATTTCTCCTACCCTGCTGTCCAGTAACAATGTTGTCCTCTCCATACAGAGGGTTGATGGGGTCAGCCAGTTGTCTTCCAGTCCTGAATGCCCACGTAGGTAAGGTTTTTGTACCAGTTACTTCTTTGGATGATCTGTTCAGTCCCCACCCCCACAAGGTCACCAAGAGTGCTGCCGGCTCTGCCACGCCCGCCCTTCAAGGACTCTCGGCCATATGGTTTCTCATTGCGTCTTCAAGCCAAACACGTGTCCAGCAGAGAGCCTGGGCAAGCTGCCCTTGTTATTTTTTCTTCTCTATTCTTTCTTTTTCTATCCTCTACATGAAGTCGGAGACATAAATGGAATGTTCAACTTTCGCTCTTTCTTTTCCTGTATCTCATTCAAAAGAAAATGGAATGAGCTTTGGATATGCACCCAAAGATATCTTCCAACTCTCACACCTACTACGTCTAGTCCAACTGTTGTCCCGGCCTTCTTCATAGGGTTTAGGTCATCCGATCAATGGTGGTCTTTGGATCAATGACCTCCCTGGCTCGATCTGTTGATATGAGAGTAGTTAGTTATAAAGGATTAGGGGGACTATGGTGCTGGCTGTCTCTCCGGGCACTAAGAATGGCGGTAGGAGAGATGGCATAACTAGTAAGGTTTGGCATGAAGACAGGTGGGGAGACTCTCAAGTTTTCATAGCTTGACTAGAATTCCATATAACCACTGACTCCTGAACTCTTCGTAGGGACTGTAGGTGTTTGGATTTGAACTGAGAGTGAGAATGAGCACTGGACTGGGAGTTCCAATCTGAGTTACCTGCCCAAAGAAAAGAGCGGGTCCCAAGCTAACTATTCTTTCTTTTGTTTTCCTTCTTCATTTTTATTACATTCTAATCTAGAAATAAATTAATCATAATCTCTCATGCATTACATACTCTTATTGATTTGCAAATGGCTTGCTTTTATTTATTTAGTTACTTATTTGTAACTTAGTCCTGTTGGAGTACATTTTCAAACAAAGGCTGAGATTTTGACAATAATCTTTATCTACCTTAGTTTTCTATTGCTGCATTAAAAAAAATCACCACAAACTTAGGAGTTTAAAACAACACCCATGTTTTCTCACAGATTCTGTGGGTCAGGAGTCTAGGTATAGTGTAGCTGGGTCTCCTCTGTGAGTCTTATAAGGTGACAGGAAAGCTGTGATCTCATCTGCAAGCTTGACTGGGGAAGCTCCCTCAGGTTGTTGGCTGAATCAGTTGCTTTGAGGCTATAGATTTCGTGAAAGCTGCTTCTTCAAAGTCAGCAATGGAGAGAAAGGATCTTTTCTGTTTTGAGTCTCTGACTGCTAAATCTTCTTTGAAGTGTTCACCTGATTAGGCCAGTCCCACCCAGGATAATATCCCTTTTGATTACTTAAAATCAACTGTTAGACTTTAATTACACCTTTAGAATCCCTTCATCTTTTCCATATAACATAACTTGATCACAGTTGTGATATCCCATCACCTTTGCTGTGTTGTATTGATTAGAAGCAAGTTACAGGTCCCATCAACACTTAAAGGAGGGGAATTATACATGGGTATGACACATTGGGGGTCATTTTAGAATTCTGTCTACCACACAACCTATATGGAATCTTTCTGAAAACCCATGTACTTGGCTCTCTCCCTCCCAAATCTAGTTGGTCATTCCTTTGCTTTCCTTTTTCTATAGGTTATTTACCTTTTGAGACTTGCTTTTTTTGTCTCTGTAGTATATTGTTAGGATTCATACATATTCGAACGTGTTTTTCTAATCTGTTCATTTTAGACTGCTATATCATATTCCATTAAACGAATTTTTAAATACAGAATATTTCTTCACTCTCATGTTGATGGGTGTTTAGTTGTTTTTAGACTTTTTGCAGTTGTGAAGAGTGTGGATATAAACATTTTTATACTTGTCTTCAGTTGCAGATGGATAAGATTATATTTTGAGAATATATATAGGAGTGGACATATGAATGTTCAACTTTAGTAGATAATGTCAAACTTTTCCAAATTCACATTTCCATCAGCAGTGTATAAGAGATCCTATGGTTCTCATCATTGCCACTATTTGTCACAGATAGATCTTCTTTATATTTTTGCCCATCAAGGGCACAGAAATTGGTACCCCACTTTGGACTTAATTTCCCTGCTCACTAATAATATTCAACCTTTCTTTATATGTTTACTAGCCATGTGTTTCCTCTTCTGTGAAATATCTGTTCATATTTTGCCCATTTTTCTATCAAATGGTTTGTATTACTTAAATATTTATTTGTAGGCATTCTTTATATTTGCACACTAAATGAACATTAAAATGAGACAATAGCTTGTTTTAGGGTAAAATAGGCTTGATAACTGGTAAATATGGAAACATTCAACTTTGAACTGAAAGGCAGTATAGTGTGGTGATGGAACACACCGACTTTTGTTCCAAGTTGCCTGGGTCCAAACCTTGACTCTTTAATAACACTGTGGCCACAGGTGATTTATTTAACCTCTATGCCTCAATTTCCTTATAAATCAAATGGAAATAGTAATAGTGTCTACCTAATAGGGATTTTTAAAGAATTAAATTAATTAAATACAGACAACACTGAGAACAGTGTCCAACACATAACAAGCACTATATTAATATTTGACCTGGATTTCCAGGTCCTGCTGGATGCTGGATGGCAGTGTTCTGCTAACTAAACTGTGGAGAGTTGCTTTTACACATCCCCATATGTGTATATTCTTTTTATCTTGGCTCATATCTAACAAGTTAAAATGAATTAATTTTTTCCTTCATGAATAACTTTTCTTGAGTAGTGAGTTAGTGGCTGATGGAAAAATACAAACTCGGGTCACTGAGCTATACACATAATAATATAATACAAATAATACATACAATACGCCATAAAATAATAATATATCATACAACGCACATTTCTGACTCTAGTCTTTCTTCCAGCTTTAATAGCCTATGATTCCGTAAGGGATGCTGAATAACTTATTCCAGACTGCCTGAAGCTTGACAACAAGGCATGATGGAACTTAAATTGCACTGCTTTGTTGAGTCTGAAATCACATTCTGGGGCAATAGCCATTGTCCAAGTAACATGGGCTGCCAATTATTTAAATGAAGAGAAGTCATACTGTCCTGTATTAGCTATCTCCCCCCTCCCATTAATAAAGTTCATTTGTTCCCATTTGTCCACCCCTCCTTTGTCCTGCAGGCCCTTTCTTCTTGCTAAATCCACAGATGCTTTTATTCGCTCCAGACAGACTGAAAGAGTCTGATTCTTGAAGTGAATATATTTTTAGCTACAATTAAAGCTCCTGTCTCCTGCCTTTCTGAGCGACTGGCATCCTGCAGCATCCAGAACCACCTGCATTCAGCCTTCAGGGAATGGACCGCTTTGCTGATGGTTCAGCTATCAAATGGAGGCATAAACACTGCTGGTTGTGTGTAAGCTGGAGAAGGGAGCTCATTATGCTAAGCAGGAATATTAATAATGCAAGATGTACAAACAAAAACACTCTTACCAATTTCAAGGCGCGATTCCTCTGTTCTCTCTTCCCCTCTCTCTTGCTCCCCACCCCCAATGCGCCTGAAGGACAGGCCAGTAGCAGAAAGTGGGTCTCTTCCAGCAGACACCGGAACCTGAAAAACAAGAGGTGAAATTGACAATGAAACTACCTGTTGTGAGAAAGAGAAATACCATGTTTGTCTGCCTTGGAGGTGGACTTTTAGGAAGAATTTGGAAATCATAGAAGTGTAGTTAACTGGAAGGAACTGGTGGGATTTCCCACAGAGACTCAGGTCAAAGGTCAGGGTAGGGCCTTGTCAGAGACATTCTAGGTCACTTCTCTCCAGTGCAGAAGAAGGGAAGACCTGACATGTGGGCAGATGAGGGCTGACTCCATTGGGAGGGCCAAACTCTTCTTTCCTGTCCTTCAAGTAAGAACACCCAAATAAATGTTCTCAAGGGGTCCTATCAGCTGATGTACACCTAGTTCGATTAGGGTAAGCCCCCAAGTGAATTTTAATGTGGTCATTGCAAGGTATTCTAGTTATCTATGGTGGTGTAACTGACTACTCCAAAACTTAATGCCTTAAAACAATTTATTATTATCTGTCATGGTTCTGTGGGTTGATGAGTCTCAGTTTGGCAGCTTTTGCTGGGATCTCTCACGCAGTTGCAGTTAGAGAGCTGCTGGGGCTGGAGTCATCAGACTGTGCTGGACGTCCAGGGTGTCTCTTCACTCTCCGGTCTGGTGCCTCGGTGCTCTTCCACGTGCCTCCCTTCCTTCCTCTTTCCCTCCTTCTCCACCCCCCCCCCCCAATTTTGTATGTAATTTCAGAATCCTGTAAACTGGGGCTTGAGAACTCCTGGTTTCGATGCTATAGCATAAAACATCTTGGACTCATATTTTCAGTTATAATATTTTGGATTTTTTTTAATGACTGGGAAATGTCCTTCTTTGATGAGAAGACTAGAAATAAACTTGCTACATTTTAGATGTTTGTAATAATGGAAAAGTTAGGGTTTGTGTCAGAAGAGCTAGGACCTACAAGGAGCTGAAAAGCTCATAAAACATTCCCAAAATCAGAGCCAGTGGTTAAGGTTCTTCACTCTTGGACCCGTTTGCATTTCAGAGCTTGGAAGCCAACCTCACCCTGGAATCTGCTCTGGACATGTCCCACATATGTTTTCATTTAAATATGAACAACATGCAGAGCAGTTTCAAAACTGGCCAGCAATGCTGCAGTTCCATTGTTTCAGGTCAGCTGCCCATCACCCTCTGAGAATGAGAGTGAATTTCTAATACAGCGGGGTAAGAAGCATGGACTTTGTTCTAAACATGAGGTGATTGGGGGGTTTTGAGTTGGAGAGATATGTGATCATGTTTACATTAAAAAATACTCCAGCTCTGAGTGGCGTTTGCTTAGACTATGGGAGTTTAAGAATATAGCGAGAAGACCAGCCAAGAAGCTTCTACAGTTGGCCTGGCTCAGAGCCAGGGGGAAGGTCAGAGACTAGAGGTGAGTGACCAGCAAATGAAGGGATTTAAAACCATGTCATAGTTGTACTTCAAAAAGCCAGGGAAGGCTTAGATGTTTCAACTGGGAATACGAGAGATGCCTTCAAATATGAGGCTGGCTGTCATGTAGAAGACGGATTAAAATGATTCTGAGTCTCAAAAGGCCGATCCATGGATGGAAACCACAGGGCACGCGATGTGTGCTCAGGACAAGGGAGCATTTTCTCTCAGAGTCTTGCAAAGATGAAGGGGCCGCCTGGGGAGTCAGTGATTTCTCATCCTGGACTGTGGGGAGCAGGGGCTGGAGGACCTATGGGAGGAGACATGGGGAGTCTAGGGAGGGACCGTGGGGCCAGGTGATGCAGACCCCACTCTGAAATGCACTGATTTTGGAAACTCACAGATGTAGCAAGATTGAGACCTATGGATATTCTCACTTTCATGTAACACTACTACAATAGAGAAAATTCATAATTGTGATGCTAATCTTGGGGCTTTTTAGAGAACTAAGTATCTGGTACATGGCATATCCCAGGTGGGGTGTAGCTGCTGCTGACCCATCGAGTAGAGGCGCGTGAGTTTTTCTTCCCACTTCCAGGCTACGTTTCTCAGAATATTTTTCTCTGATCTTTAGAGAGATGGTGTAGGGGAAGAGTCTAGGCTCTGGGTTAGAGAAACCTAGCTTGAAATTCTCAGTCCACACTTGCTAATTGCATGAGTGTAGGCAAAATATTTAATGTCTCTGAGCCTCATTTATTCATCTGTTAAATCAGGATAACATTTCCTATTTTCTACGGCCATTATAAGAGATAATCTGTACTAAGTTCTCAGCACCTTGTAGGATTTTGATACATAGGAACCATATTCAGAAACACACAAAAAACATTTTCTTGTGCAAGTAAATGGAGCCTAGTCCTTATGTGTGGGAATTAGGTTTTATGAGTCACAGTGATTAAAGAGTGAATGGGCAAAAGGAAGTGCTCACTGATTGAATCAATGGAGTCCTGACTCCAGGACGGTATTCATTTCCCCCTCTAATGATGCATCTTTAAAGATAACCATTACATGCGTTCTGAAAACACTGAGAAATTAGCGACAGCTCAGAGGCAATGATGTATGATGTTCCGAGCTTTCTCCAGATTGGTGCTGGGAAGCTAGAGGGAGTAACTGAGCCCCTCTGATGAGTGGGCGTCTTCCTGCGAATAGCAGGTGTGGGGGTGGGGTAATTGGTCTTCAAATAATCATGATTCATAGTTTAGTGGCAAACTGCAAAGTTCCCCATACAAATTGAATAGCAAGTCAGTTCATTATATTGTAGTTATTGATATTGCAATCTGCTCCCAAATGAATGCAATTAGAAATCCATTTAGGAAGGAGTGTGATCGGGGATTTCTTTTGCTTTCATTTACCCTTCAAGTCCTGAATGATGTTTTGTAAATGAGACCTGCCTCCCTTCCACTACTTTTGGGTCCTATTCATTCATATATATATATATATATATATATATATATATATATATATATATATATATAGTGCCTGGCACAGTGCCTGCACATTGATGATTCTTGCTAATAATTGCTAATTAATTGTAAATGCCCTTGTTATGTGTCTCTGGTGTGCTTTTGCCCACTCAACAGAGGAACACTCAGAAACTGGTTATAAAGTGACCCTATGTGTGCATCCACTCTGCGTGCCCCAACCTCAGCGCTTTGGTTTTCAACTAGTGCCAGCCTTGACACGCAGCCTCCATACCTCTTTATGTTTTCAATGAATGACCCATTCACACCAATGACTAGTGTGCATAACCTGCTCGTCCATGGGACTTTCTCTGCTTTTCAGATTTTTCTGTAATGCCCAAAACTGAGGAGAGCAGACAGGTTCCTCCACGTTCTTGAGTGTGGCAGAGAGCTAGCCGACAGGCCCTTTATTTCTTTCTAAGATAATCTATTAATCCTGTTACTCTCACCACTCACCCCCTCACACTCTCCAACAATCTTGTGTAAAGTGAAGATGCAGCTTTTGAAGGGAGCTCACCCAATAGCTGATCCATGTGGGGAATTAGGCCTCATGGGGAATGTGGTGGCATTCTCAACTCCAGGTTCTAAGAAAACTCTCATAGCGCTTAAGGGATGGGCGCTTCAAAAAGGGCAGCTGGCATCTCACTCCCTGGATGGAGGCTGGCTGAGCTCAGATGCACAGCAGCCGTTCCAGCTCTGCCACCAGGGGGCAGGGGAGAGCCCTTGCAGGGCTTGACTCCGAGATGCTGGAGTTCAGGAGGTTTTCTGAAGGAATCTAGAGAGTGGATCTTAATTACAACCTGGAGAATTCTGGAGGCATGAGGGTGGATGGTACAGCCTGCAACAGCTGGGGGGAGGAAAAGGGGGAGGGGGCAACACTTAGCCTGCATTTTCCTCCACACAGAAGGTGGTCAGGCTTAAGCCATTGTCTTAGTCAGCTTGGGCTGCTGTGCCGCAGACTGGCTGGTCTAAACCACAGAAATGTATTTCCCGTAGTCTGGAGGCTAAGATCAGGGTGCCACCATGCCCAGGTTTTGGTGAGGTCTCTCTTTCAGGCTTGCAAATGGCCATCTCCTTACTGTGCCCTCCCATGGCAGAGACCAGAGAGAGGAAGCAAGCTCTCTCCTGTCTTTTCTTATAATCCCATCATGGGGGGGGTCTACCCTCATGACCCAATCACTTCTCATAGGCCCCGTCTACAAATACCATCACATTGACGATTAGGGCTTCAACCTATGAATTTTTGTGGGACACAAGCAGTGGGCCAGGGCCATTCAGAGGAACCTCCTCAAGAAGGCAGCATGCATGGTGAGGGGGACTCAGAGGAGGTCTCACGGGAGGCAGGAGCTCAGAGATGGTTCAAAGAGAGCAACTGGAGCGCAGTTTACTCCCTCCAGCAACTGAGCAGACTAGGACACACATGTGTGTCCCACAAAAGCCAGCATTTGAATGAAGGCAACGCAGAAGTGGCTGCCTGGTGTCAGCCAAGGAAGAAACATACTGGTGACCATTTAAGAAAATAAAAAGACTTTGCCCCTTTCTCTAATCTATCTTTTCCGTGCATTGTCCCTGAAAGAGCGGGAAGAGATGAAATAAGGCTGAGGAAAATGTCACGTTCAATCCCTGCTGCAAGTCCCCAAGCCAAGGTCAGGCCTGATTGGGGAAGGTGTGGGCAGTGGAGGCAGGTAGTGGGGAAAAGGGGAGGGAAGGAGCTTAGAATTAGATATGAAGTTCAAATTTTGTTTTGTTGGACAGGATTTTACAGTATCTGAAAATGAGTCTTTACAACTGTAAGGAGATTGTTCATGAGACCAAAAAGACTGGAAGGTCACAGGATCTGCTTGGGATGCCATCAAAAGGTACAGAAAAGTAGACCCATCAGAGCATCCTGGAAGTAGTGAGAGAGGAAGAATGAAAATGTTTCTGTTTGTATCATTGCTGAGTTCCAACTACTCATTAAACTGCTCCCATGTGTAATGTAGACATTACTGAAGGATTCATAGGTGAGACGGAGGACAGACTTGCCCTACCCAAAGCAGACTGCTTCCCCAAGCATCCTCATTAGGTGTCTTCTCCTTTCCAAATCGCCCCCAGCTGCAGAGCTAGTGGCCCTGCTCCCCTCATGGTTCTCATTCTCTTCCCTCTGGATGCAACTTGCATGCCCCTTCCCAAGGCGCTTCCATTATCCCCCGTGTGAAGGGCATGGCATCGAGGTGGTGAGCATGGCAGGCAGCAGGCATTCTTGTACTCTCACTCTAGACTTTCTTTTTCCAAAAGTAAAGACTGTAGCTAGGTTTATAGGTTTACCTCAATCTAAAAGAATACACTTTCATTTAGGTCCAAGTAAACAGGTATAGTGCTCAGGAAGGAAGTCAAAGACGATTTCTTGAGGTAACCCTGGATCCCCATTGACAAATTCAGTGGGGTATCTTGGTTTTAGATGTGACAGGCTCACAGTTGACATTTGGTATATGCTTTTTACACCCTCTTTCCAACCTTCTGGCGAATTTCCTATTTTGGGACATTGTCTCTGCTTAATTGAAAATTGCTGAGCTCTAACATTATTTTCCAGATGGTTCCATGAAGTGATTTTGAGTTCTCATTTGCTTTTAGTAGATGAGATCATTTGGAGAAGAAAATTAAAAAACCAATATTCACCGACAAAAATGACAGTGATGGGACCTTCTGTGGAAATCACAACAGGATAGTTCATTATTGGATGGAGTTAAAAGCATCCTTTGATATGATCTCCCCATGGTAGGCTTGTGGTAGAGGCTAAGTAATGACAGCCTTTGTGACAGCCTTTGACAGCTTCTGCTCCCACAGCGTGTCCGTGTGTGCAATCTTTGAAGGCAGGGATTTTAATCCACTGGTGATCCTGTTATTATATCTCCAAAAGTTAATTTCAGCCCACTCTCTTCTCTTTGTCTCCACTGTCACCGCTTTAGTTTGGACATCTAAGGGGTCTCTTTTTTCTAATTTGCCTTCCTTTCATCCATTCTCCACACAGTAGCAGATGGGATCTTAAAATCAAATGGGTTAAGGTGGTGAATGGAAACCGACTCACAGAATTTCTCTTCTCTGATATCTAGTAAATGAGAGTGGGAGAGTACAAACCAGCCAAGACTATATCAACAACCTGGTTGAATAAACTTAAAAAAAATTCTCTTCTTCTGTTTGCATGTCCCCAGGTTTGGGAGTATTGGTGAGAGTGTCCGGGCTTTCGCTGGCTCACCAGAGTGGCTTCTGGGGGATGCGTAGGAGCAGGTTGGGCTACAGTCCTCTCCTCCTGTTCGCACCACAACCTCCTCTCTCCTTTTTTAGGTGGATGAAATGTTTCTGTTGGCAGTAGCCATGAGAATGTGCCTCTCAGATCTCCAGGTGGCAGGGCCAAGGACTGTGGCTGGGCCACGACCCTTTCTGTGTAATCATGAGCTTCTCGCCGGGCTCTCTCCATCAGGGGAGTCTGATTCCTTACCTGCGGACTCCGAGCTCTGAGAACGAGTAATTATGGAAATAGGAAAGGAAGCTACCAGTCTCTTAACACCTGGACCAGGGAACTGGCACAACATCACTTCGTCCGTATTTCATTAGATATAATAAATCAGAGCCAGCCCAGATTTAAGGGGAGGAAGCACAGGGTCCGCCTCTTGGTGGAAGGAGTGTCATAGAATTTGCAGTCATCTTAATCGGCCACCACATGTAGCATCGGTTGCATAATTATTAGGAGCTTAAGCTCGTCTTTTGGTTTCACCACTTACTGCCTGCATAGCAGAATATTACTTACACAAATCTTACAGTTCATTTTCCTTGGCTGAAAAAAAAGGGATAAAAATGGGCTATATCTTTCAATGCTAAAAGAATATCTCTCTGCTTTCTATTTTTGAATTACATTACAACTCCGAAAAAGGGAGACCAGGGAAGAAAACCAACTTGCCATATAGTTAAATGTGTTGAGAGTCCCTTCTGTTCTTTATACCAGAGTAATTATTATTTGCATGTTTTCTCATTAATCCTCACAGTAACTCTAAAAGGCACTGACTGTCTCCATTTTTTTTCAAATGAGGAATGTCTGAGGCTCTGAGATGTTAGAGCTAGTCTACTACCATACAGCAGGCAAGTGGTGGAGCCAGAATTGTTCCAACCAGAATTGCTTTCCTGACTTCAGGATCTATTTGTGTAACAGCTACAACGTCTCCCCAAGACTGGTTTACCTTGTCGAACGTAATGAGGGGTTTCCAAGGTTAACACGTCTATAAGCCAACATCCAATTGCTTAAGCCGGTAAAGGAAGGTATTACAATAAAATAGAAAGCACTTTTCCCTAGTATTTCAATATATTGCAACTTTTTTTAAGGCTGCATGTTTATCTTGATGATTATTTTTATCTTAGGTCAGTGATTGCTCATATTCGAAGGATTTGGGTATGTTATTATTGCATAGGCAAGGCAGCCTGGGAGAAGACAGAATTCTACAAAATTTGGAAGAAATTTTGTGGCACTTGGACACAATATAATTATTTTTGCCATCAATTTATTGCAAGTGACACTGGTTTTCTATTTACTTTGGTAATATAAATGTGCTTTTAAATACATTTAAATGAAAACATGAGCTGATTTAAAGAAAAAAATTATGGTAAGATGGTCGATGCATATGGCACAGATTTGGAATCATGAGCTAATGAAGTTCGGGAAATAACGGTGCAATGAATAAATATACCTACTTAATAGTGGATATTGGGTAGATGTTCAGGTCTGGATCTACATAGATATAGAGACACAGTGTATGGAGAGCGCCATGTTTTGACCCAACAGCCACTATTATCGTCTATTATCTATATGGACATTTGTCTTCTCATTTGCAAAATTAAAGAATTGACTTTATTTATCCTGAGGATTCCTTTTTGATCTTGCTCTAAGGCTTTGAGACATTGCATCTCTTCTTCCAATAAGCTACTCATTTATTTAGGATTGAAAAACATACGTTTGGATTATATTTTATATGTGTCTGAAAGAAGTGAAGATGACAAGTCTTTTAACTGAGCACCTTCTTCTAAGAAAAACATTTTAAAATAACATCTAGAGTGGGGCTGGTACCTGTGGACTTCATTTTTCTTTACTGACTTTTCAATACATTTATGTCAGATTATTAATTTCTCATCATACTTATTATATCTTCAGCCAACAGCATAAAATGTGAGCACTATTATTATCTATCATCATAATTCATTGAAATATGTCATCAAAGACTGTCTCAATTCTCCATAACTGCACTGCCAGTAATACTGTTGCATATATCACATTCAGAAAAATTCACAAAAAATTTAAAAAGATATTATGTATATCAGATTCAGAAAAGGTCATGTGAAAGGATCTGAAGGAAACATCCTAAATGCAGAGACATTTCCTGTTGAAGCCAGGCAGTCACTGAGGTGCCCAGTCAATCCTAAAGTAGCATCTCTCATTGGACAATAACCTTGGAGTTGACATTTTCCAAAGTAGACAGACCCCGAGTTATTGGAAGCTTTCACTCAACTCTTCAAAGTCCCTTAAAAGAGGCTAAGGCAAGAAGGCAAAAGACTAGAGGAAAGACACCCTACTGTGCTCAGACATGGGATGCGTCTTCATCCACAGCACTAGTTTTGGAGACAGCGCCTATGTTCCAGTCTTGACACTTAGAGGCAGTACAACTGTGGGCTCTAGAGCTGCAAAGAACCACATAATTTCTCAGAAATTAAGAGACTTGCTCAAGGTCACAGAGTGAGTTAGTAGCAAAGTCAGGACCAGGACCCAAGTTATTTGATTGCTGTTAGCCCAGTGCTTTAAAACTCTTACTCTAAGTTTTGGACAAGAATTAGGTCCTAGGAAGATAATTGTTTGTTTTAGAATTTTTGCAATGGCTGATTCGTAATCCTTGTCAGATAATTCTAACATCTGTGTCACCCTGATATTGGTTGGCATCTGTTACCCATCTCTCATTTAGCTTGAGAGCTTCCTAGTTCTTGGTGTAAGTTATTTTTGATTAAAACCTGGTTATTTGGGGTATTATGTCAAAAGAATCAGAATCTTCTTTAAATTTGTGTTTTAGCTGGCCTCTAAAGTTCTGGTGATGCGGCCTCATTACTACCAGGAGGGGGTGAACGTTTCAGTTCTTCCCCTTTTCTTTGTGGACACCAAGTGGGAGGCCACCTTTGTTACTTTGTTACTGTAGAAGTCACTCTGAGGGACTTCCAAGTCTGTGTCAGGAAGGCCACCCGGCTTCTGCCAATCTCTGAGGGCCTTCACCATGGGAGCCTTCAGCCACCAGGTAAGAAGCTCTGAAACCCTAGGGCTGCCCCATGGAGAAGCCATGTGGAATAGCTACATAGGGGGATGCCTGAGGGGCCCCAGCTCTTCCAGTCCTCAGTTGTTTGAGTCTTCCCAGCCCAGCACCACACATGTGGATAAAGAAGCCCTCAGGGGGACCCCCAGCCCACACGCCACCTAATTAAAACTGCGTGAGAGGCCTCCTATGAGAACTGCCCAGCTGGGGGTTTCTCAGCTTTGGATGGATGCTTCCTTGAGGCGGGCGCTGTCTCGTGTGTGACAGCGTATTTAGCAGCACCTTCCCAGTCGTGAGAACTAAAAATGTCTCCAGACATTTGCACAAGTCCCCGGGGTCGGGGGGGGGGGGGGAGGGATCACCTCTAGTTGGTTAGCTGATCCCAGTCAACCCCTAGAGTCAAGAGCAAAATAAATGATTGCCATTGTTTTGAAACCAATGTTTGGGGGTGATTTGTTATATGGCAGCAGATGGTCAGAGGAGTGTGGGGAGGCTAGGATGCTGAACCTCGTCATCTCGTTCACAAGCTTCCCTGATGTGGCCGAAGGGCTGCTCTCTCAGAGAGCTGACGAATAGTCTGCTTCCACCGCCCTTGGAATTTCTGTGCTGGGCTACCTATGGGATCCAGATATGTATTTGTCTATAATTTATAGCTAAATGATCCTATGCATAATAAAAAACAATAATAAAACGCACATATTAGAGAAATAATAAAAACATACACATATTCTATGGGAACATATGCTTTATAATATCAAACATACACACGACACTTAAATAAAAATAAAAATTGGAAATCATTCAGGAGAACTAGCAAGTAATTGTTTTAGGAAGAAGAAAATGGTTGCCAATTCCATTTTATTCCTGTCTTTCTTAAAACAGAGACACACATCGGAGTTTTATTATAAACTAATTTGTGAGTGTTACGTGATTTTGTGTCCCTAAATCCTAAGAGGAATTTAGGATTCTTTAATGAAAGACACTAAAAATGTTCTCAACACTGTTTTAATTTTATAAAAGTTGCAGAGAAGTTCTCGCCATGGTCAAGGCCTCCCCGCAGGTACTTCTGTCAGAATGCTGATGTGGCCCAGGTGTTCTGATGACTTAGCAGGAAACCAGGAAGCATTTAGGGGAAGCGATCAACCGAGGACTGTCACCTGGACGGTGGCCAGCTGATCAGCAGGCCTGCTTCTGGCAAGAAATATCTCATGAGGTCATCTGCTAGTTTAAGCCCTTCCTGTTTTTAAGAACCATAGTTCTTAAATTAAACCATATCATACATTTATGAAACAATGTTTGTTTTCCCTTTTTTGTTTCTTGGGAGGTGGTAAATCCATGAACGCAATCAAGTTATTAATCAACAGTTTTAGAAGGAAATGGGGGTGGGAGGACAAAACCCTCGCTGGATTTTTATGACTATCTTACATGCTCGAGGGTTCCATCCAAAGACTTTGACTCTTGCATTTGGGATTATGGTGCAGGATCTTTATCAGCATTCCTAACAGCCAACGATAGGTCAACAGAGACCCTAAAAGTCTTCTATTTTTTTTCAAAGTGGTTTTGTCCTCAAGGTAAGGGGTGTAAATTTAGATTGTGGTAGAAGATTCTGTTTGCTCTAGAAAAAGAAGTAGTTAGAATGCCCCTTGAACCATTTTTTTAAACTATAGGACCACATTGCTTTTAACAGAACTGCAAAGTGGACAGATTCTAGGGTGTTAGGCCAGGAATCCATTTACTTAAGATCCTAGACCACCAGGCAGCCCCAGCTCAGAGCTACCCCACCTCTCTCTGGCTAAGAACAACCAGAGTGGGATCTGTGGGAACACGTGGTATTACTTTTGGGTCATGCTTGAATATCAGTCTTCGATCTGGCATGCAGGAATCTTAGCCTCTTAGTTTCAAGGCTAGAAAGCCTTTGCTGGATTCCAACCTCTGCCTTGTAAGGTAAACCACGATGAGTAACTTGAGTGTCTCTTTATTTCTCTAGTTTGCTGAATAGGAAGAGAACTTGAGCACCCCATGAGTATATTGTGATGATTGTAATTAGGGATGAGGAATGTTGTTGCCAGTCACTGAGCTGAGAGGCTGACAAATTTATTCTTCAGGTGGGTAGACTATACAGTCTTGTCACTTCTTGTGGGTGGCAATACACTGCTTTCTTGAGAATGCTCATGTTATTGTTTATAAAGTAAACAGACACCTCCGATTTTAATGGGTGTTTGTTTTCATAAGACCCATTCTCTTCAGGACGTGGCAGGATGTTTATTTATCTGCCTGATAACTCCAGAGTATCGTCAGAGGCCCTTGAGTGGAAGGACCCAGGGCTACTGGCACACTGACTATGGATGAGAGGCAGGTCAGGAAGGTGTTTTGCCAAATATGACGTGCAGGGTCACTGTCATTGGATCCAATGGAATCGAGGATCGTTTTTATGAAAACACATCCAAAATGTACCTTGTGCCTCTACTTCTTCAAGATTTCACTTCAGGTTCCAACAATTGAGGTGGAAACAACTTTTACTATATGTATGTCATGTGGACTACGATGGGCTGAGATCATGGTATTTGAAAGAGTCAACTTCTTGGTTCCTACCAAATCCACAGTCACCGTGGATCACACGTCAGCCCAGAGTCACTGAGGGATTTCTATGTTCATGTTCTGAGAGTGAATCCTGACTCTGTTTTTGAAAAGATATTCTCACTCAATATGTTGTTTTGACTCTTTCCTGTGGCTTTCACAGTTGGGCAGGGAGGCAACTTATCTGTAAAGCACAGTGATAAAAAGTGGGGTCTCTGTGTGCTCCCTGGAGAAGCCAATTCTTAATTCTTCATGTTAAGAGCTCAGTAATACATTGGGTTATTTTTATTCAGTCCTATCTCAACCATGTTGGAACTTAGAGGTTTGGGTCCACATGGAAAGGGCACTGGCTGGGTGAATAATTCTTCCAAACCAAAACACCCTGATTAACCATGGGTTTGAACATCAATACTCCCACACAGTAGTTGAGTGATATTGTGCAAGGCTTTAACCTCTCCAATCTCCAATTCCTTTTTCTATAAAATGAGGATACTGATAGTTTCTTTTTAAGGTTGTTATATGAATTAAATAAAATAATGTGAGGCTCTTAGCTTAGTTTTTGGCAACAATGAACCCTTGGAAAATATTAGCTATTATAATGATCACAATAATAATGTGGGAGGGAGACTCTATCAAATTCAGTTTCTTAGCTCGAAAGCTGTTTTCTTACTATAATTGTTGATAGTGAAAATGTTTTGGGATAGTGTATATCTTTAACTTGGAAGACTTCAGTGGATTATTTTGTAGAATATCAGAAAAGGTCAAATTTTAATTTTTTAAGAATGATTCCAATACTGGCATAAATTCCTGATTATGTATAACTTTTCTAAGGGCAGAATATGACAGGAATTCGTTAAACACATGTTTTTTTGTCTTTGAGGCGCTCATTAAGAAACAGTGATTTTTATGTATCTCAGTGTCCATTTTCCTGCAGACATTTCAGCTTACAGCTGAATGAATGCCTCCCTCCCATGTTCGCTGGTTGAAACTGAGCCCCTGCCTTGGTTTTGCAATTTTGAATTGTGACTCATGTCTTCTTGTTCCTTAAAATCAGCGTCTCAGGGTTAGATTTCCTGCAAACTTGCCTTGTTCGGGCTGAGCAGTCATCTTCTCTCAGCTCCTGTGAAGAACTGAGTATTCTTAGCCTGAAAAGTGTAAGTCCCGCAGCTGTGCAGAGTCATCCAGAGAGACCGCAGAGACGAGAAGACCGGCCTGGTGGGAAGCGGACAGAGCGCGCTCTCCGGGGCCAGCCAGGCCTGCTTCTGACCTTGCTCAGAGTCCCTTCCTCTCTCTGAACCTATTTCTTCACTTGAAAAATGGGGAGATACCACATCACTATGTACATGTGAGGCCCTCAGAAGCCTCCCCAGTTTATAACGCAGACTCAGCATAATCTTGGGATTATAGTTATGCCCCTGACTACTGCAGTCTGGTGAGGCCGTTGAGGGAACACTGTGCCACAGTGACGCACAGAAGCAGTGATCACAGGACTAGCTGCAGAGCACAAGGGGAGACTTACCACATCCTTCCTCACCCGGAGCTGGCCACAGTGTTCTGCCGGGCCCGACGGGCACTGGAGGCGGGGAGGTCAGGTGCCTGAGATATTCGTGTGAAAAGAGTGACGTCCCCAAGAAGGGCAGAGGTGCTCAAGTACCAGCTTCAGGCTGAATTCTCTGTTAGCACAGGAAGCAGTGTCTAGGGTACCCGACACATTTAGGGGTCCACAAAACCATTTGACTTTCCTTTGAAATAAGAACAAAAATGGTTATCATCGTAATAAATCTATAATAAGAAATTCATTCTGGATTATATCCATCTTTATACCAACACTGTTGTAAAGTTTAATTTTTAATATTCTTTAAAGGGGGCCCCAGGGGGGCCCACGGAAGTCATAATGCAACCCTGAGCAACTCTGCAGACTTGACAACCTAGTCCTGCCTCTGACATTCGCTGTGAATTAGGTCACCCCCTTTCTTTTCTCAGCCTCTGGCTCCTCCCCGGGCTCTGGCTCTGCTACACTTCCTGGGTTGACCTGGTGGGAGGCAACCATATCCTCTGATATTTAGGGGACTGTGGTCCAGAAAGGTCTTATCAGAGACTCCTGAAAAGGCCCCTCCCCCCAAAATGCTGTTTTTCATGATTTTCACAAACATATTGAGTCAGCATTTGAGTATGTCTGTTTGTTTCTGGTTCTGCTCAGGGTAAGCAAAGTCTGTAAGTAACGATACCATCTTCCTAGAGCTGTTGAGAGAAGACCCAGCCAAACTCTGCCAAAGCAGCACAGTATCTGGAAATATGTGCTGACTGTTTAGTGAAGCAATTAGCAACTACCATAAATGACTAGATGGATGAGTAACTGGGAAAATAGAAGGGGGCCCTGGGTAAAGATTCCTTCCCTCCCAAGGACGCTAAGAGGAACAAAGAAAGTTTATCAGCAAACATCTGAACTTGCAGACTCCTTTCCAACAATGCAGCCCTTGTTCTAAGTAGAGGTCCTATTTGCTTTAGATACTCCAGAACATCAAGCCGGGGAATTTCCCAACTTCACAAGAATCTCAACATGTCAGAGGAGGTGAAGTTTCTCTGAAGTCCTCGGGATAGAGGGGGTGGCAATAGGAGTTGCAGGCAGAGGTCAAAACAAGGACTTTGTGTCCCAAGGGTTCTCCTTTTGGAAACCACCTGCAGCCAGCATGCAACCAGGCCCCAGTTTCTGGGAAATGAAACCAGAAGCATGGGTGCCCCCACCCCACTCTATAGAGCAAATGTTCTATCCGATCAGAGATTCTGCAGGTGGAGTTTATCACGTTAAGTGATTAATCCATTCATAAAGTCCTCCTAAGTTCCTCTGAAGCTCCAGATGCCGCTGATGTAAATGTGAATGAACGGCCATCCCTGCCTGCTTTGCTGACACTTTTCTTCACAGCATGATGTCTTACACATTCACTTGTTTGCTGTCCCCCGCCCCAGTAAGATTGTCATCTCCGTGAGAGCGGGACTTTGGTCTTTTGTTCGCTGCTCTGAACTTAGTGTCTAGAACAGTGAATGACATTGCCAGACAGATATTTGTTGCATGACTTTGCTGAATGAATGAATGAAATTATTTTATAATTATTCTTAATCCTGAACAAACTGCTAAAATAAAAAAATCCATGAGATCCATTCAAAGCAGTTTTTATTACTATTTCCTAAGAATTTGGTGTTTGAAAGCATTTTTAAAAACATGGTAAAATTAACATGGAAACACCAACACTTGCTTTTAATGAAAACTTGATATAGCCCTAGCAGGCTTGGCTCAGTGGTTAGAGCGTTGGCCTGTGGACAGCAGGGTCCCAGGTTCGATTCCGGCCCAGGGCACGTACCTCGGTTGCAGGTTCACTCCAGTCAGGGTGTGCGCGGGAGGCTGCCAATCGATGCGTCTCTCTCACATCGATATTTCTCTCTCTCTCTCCCTTCTGCTCTCTCTGAAAAAGGAATGGAAAAAATATCCTCAAGTGAGGATTAAAAAACAAAACAAAACCAAAAAACTTGATATAAATATATAACAGGGCACCACTATGCTCTACATAAACCTCTTGCAAGTTGTTCACGTTGAGGAATCCGAGTGTCACTTGAACTAGCAATTGTCTTTAGTAACTTCTTTTTTTTTTTTTTTTTAAATATATCTTAATTGATTTCAGGGAGAGGAAAGGAGAGGGAGAGAAGGAGATAGAAACATCAATGATGAGAGAGTCATTGATCGGCTGCAGCCCACAACCCGGGCATGTGCCCTGATCAGGAATCGAACCCTGATCGCCTGGATCCTAGGTCTATGCTCAACCACTGAGTCATGCCTGGCCGGGCTTTAGTAACTTCTAAATATAGCATTTGCCAGCTCAATAGTGCAATTCTATTAGTATAGGAGGAGGGGACATAGATACTGGGAGGTAATGAGAAGTTTTGAGTACAGGATGATTTTGTAGTAACCCAGATGAGAGATGATGGTGACAGAGGTGGCGAGAAGCGGCTGGAGCCTGGGTAGAGTTTGATGCACTGATCGTAGGGTGTGAGGGAAAGAGAGCAGTCAAAGATGATGGAGGCTTGAGCTTAAGCAACTGAAAAATGGAGCTACTTTGATTGAGAAGGCTTAAGAATAATTATAAGTTTAATTTTGGAGAAAGTTAATTTTGACACCCAGGTGCAGATGTCCGTGGATACACAAGCCCGGGGTTATAGAGAGGTGTGTGGCTTAGAAATAGAGCTTTGGGATTTGTCTGCAAAGCTGTGGTGTTAGAAGTTACGAAACAACAAAATCCCCTAGAGAATGAGTATAGATAAAAAAGAGTAGACATAAGATCCTGGTGCACTTCAACATTTAGAGGATGGGTAGATGGAGGAGTGACCAGTAAGGAAGTCAAATAACCGAGGGAGGGGAGGCATCCCTGGAAACCAAGAGAATAAATATTTATTCAAATTCAGATATCAAATTCTTGTTGAGTAAGATGAAGATTAATAATTGGCCATTGGGTTTGGCAACATGAAGCTCATTGGTGACCTTGATATGAGCTGTTTCAATGAAATGGTGAGGGAGAGAGCCCTCTCTTACATAAGAGAGAATATAATTAGAGAAAGGAAGAGGCTGAATGCAGACAGGTTTTTTGTTTTTGTTTTTTCCAGGAATAGACCTATAAAAGCTAGCAAAGAAATGAGGTAGTAGTTGAATAAGGGTTTGGAGTCAAGTTTTTTGTTTTTTAGGATGAGATGTATATTCTGTGTGTTGATGGAAAAGATCCAGTGTGGAGAGAAAATTTGATGATGCAGGAGAGAAAGAAGAGAATTGGAGTAAGATCTTGCAGAGGATGAGAGGAGATGGTGCCCAGTGCACATATGGACATTTTGGCTTTAGAAAGGAGCACAGACAATTCACCCAGGAGGGAAGGCAAATTACATGGGAACAGATGCAGGTAGGCAGTAGAGGTGGTAGTGGGAGCTAATGGAAATTCTCCCCTTATTGCTTCTGTTTTCTTATTGAAATGCAATTCAAGCTCATCAGCTGAGATCGAGGAGGAGGGAGAAGGAAAGAGATATTTGTGGAGAGAAAAGAAATTATGAAATAACTGTAAGAAATTGGATGAGTGAATGAACTATGGACATGTGATGAGACTTCTGGATAGCACTTTGGACCTATTTTGTGTCAGCAGTCGTGAATTTAAAGTTTGTGAGTGTGAAAGTAGGTTGAGAGTTGGATGTCAGCAGAGTTGGGGATGGAGGAAGAGAGGGAGAGAGGGAGGTGGGGGAGGAGAGAAGAGATTAAGAGTGCATTTATTCAAGGGAGTCATAAGAAATGAGACCATGCAATCTGATTTGGTCATAAAGGGATGGGATGGTGGTGAAAGACTGTGTATTGGATTCAATGGATCAACGATAGCCTTTCTTGGAGAAGTTAGCAAGCTGTGCAAAATAGATATTGCTACTTTTTAACATGATGCATTAGAGTATGCTAAGGAACAGTTAAAATAAAATCCAAAATTCAGTGGTTTAAAACACAAAAGCCATAATAATAGGATTTAAGTTGATAACATTTCTCTTCCACACAGTCATTTAAGGACCCATGTTGATGGTGGCTTCGCCAACTTCAACATGTGACATCTGGGGGTCATCCAAACCTTGTCACATTAGTCAGCCTGTAGTGACAAAGGGTATAGAGGGACAGTGTGAGAGGTTTTTGTGGGCCATGCTTGGAAGTGGCATGTACAGCTTCAATTCTATTCCACTAAAGAGAACTTAGTCATTTCTCTGCAGGGGCAGCTGAGAAATGAAGTCCAGCTGTGTGCCCAGAAAGAAGGAGAGAATGGCTTTTGGTAGGCAGCTGACAGTCTCTATCATGATTGCTCCCGTTGGCCAGGATTATCATTCCTTACATGAAACACACTTACATACTCCTTAAGGGAGAAAACCCAAAATACCACTCAGTTACAGCATCTATTTCAAAGTCTAGGATCTCCCAGAGATGCTCAGACTTCTCCTTCAGGTCTGGATGTAGTTCTGGAAGGTCCAGCTCCCTTTGAACTAAAAGACAAGTTCCCTGTGCTCCATCTGCCCACACAATATAAATCATGTACAGGATAACCACAATAAAAATTCTTAAAGCTGTGTGGCTTCTGAGCAATACAGTTTGCTCAGAAACTTGATAGGCTTCTGACCTACTTGTTTCCGTCTGGTTTCATGTAGTGCTAAATAAGCCCCCAACTCTTCTCTAGACCTGTCCTAAGCCAGCTTTTCTTGCTCAGCCCACCCACCTTGCCCTCATGGAATCTACACTGACATGTCAAATAACAGACTGGATGGCAAGGCAACATCCTGGATAATATCTTTGCTTTCACTTCCTTAAAATGGAGCCAGGCCTTTGTATGTGTTGCCTCTCAACCTAAACACCCTCCCCTGCTTGACACCTACTCAGCCTGTCCACCTCAGAGGAGACAGTGAGTCCTCTTGGGCATTTCCCTAGACCCTCCACAATTGAACTAGTAGTGGTCATGCCCACCCATCCTCCTCACTTACCTCTTACTATAACACTCACTGTACTGTAACATTCATTATTGCTTGTCCCTGGATCCCCTATTAGACTATAAGCTTCCCAATACTCCTAGGACCTGCAAAAATTAGGCACTTGACAAAGATTTATTTAAAGAATAAATAAATAAAGCGCTTCTCTTTTCTTTCTATTAAATTGTTCACTATCCCTTATAATATCATTTAAAAAGATAAGGGCACTTTTTTCTTTCTCATACACTCCTCCTATGTACTTAAGAAGTAAAATGAAATGGAATATGAACAGCATGAAACTGACTGGGAAATTTACCGGGGTAAAGATTTTTATTATTGGGATTAACCTTTTATAGTCATCATTTAGGAAAAATGGATTAAATTCTATACATAAATTCCCAACCACTTAGCTTTCTCCTACATTTTTATATTTAAAAAACCCTGTGTTATATCTTTATCACATTAGCGTATTGCAAAGCTGAACACACTGCCTCTTGACCATTTATCTCCCTGGTGGCTTTGAGTTTTATGTGATGCCATAATAGTTAGAATTTAGACTTCATAGTGACTGAGAGAGAACAGCAACTGGATGCTGCTTGTCCCTTCTCAGCTGTTAACATGGGGTCCTCAGGGGACAGTGACAGTTTTGCCAGTGAAGTATTTAGAATATATCTGCAATGTGTACACAGATATCTCCTGAAATAAGAGCAAAACTCCCTTTGCGTCTTGATCCAAGTGAGACCCATTTCCCAGTGGCAATCAATCAGATTTTACTGTAAGGGAGGAAGGAAAACCCCCGCTAGAACAACAGGGAAACAATGGGCTATATAGTATGGTTGTTAGGGTTACAGGCTATGGACTCAGACATTTGGGTTCAAATTCTTGTTCTGCTTTTAGCCTCTCTAAGCTTCGGTCCTTTCACGTACAACAGAGACAATCACATCTGCTTCATAAGATTGTTGGGGAAATTAGTAAAATGTTGGATGTAGAGTTCTCAATACAGAGTCCACTCTCAATGGACTCAGAGCAAGCTGTCACTGATAAGTTTCCAAATAACTGGGACAATAAAGGAATCTGATCAAAACAGTCTTAGGAACCAGAATATTCAGAGAGGCCTTTGGGTGGGGAGAAAGGGAAGGAGTGTGAGGGGACTTCTGTATAGTAGTTTTTATCAGGCCACAGCTCCCAATCTGGGGTTTAGAAATCTAGGCAATCGGCCTAGGAATCAGCAGTGCAGAAATAAATTGTGACAAGCCTAGTTATATTATGGAAAACATTCTGGGCAAACTGTAGGGGAGAGATAGCGGGAAGATGCATGGCCGGTGCACTGCTTGTAAAGGGCCCATAACTCAGTGGGACACACGGATGCTTTGCGTTTCGCCTACTCAGAAACAGATGAAAAGCACAGCGACTCACTTGTCAGGCAAAAACTGGATTGATTTTTTTTTATTTTTAGCAATAAGCAGAATCATAGGAAATCATTTCCTTAATGTAATGCAAGCCCAGAGTAAACTGGAGGTTAATTTATCATTAATTCATTTCTACTTTAACATAGCAAAAAAATACTGCCACATATGGGATAAGTCAAATGAGCTTTAGGACTTCTTCTGATGAAAAATTATTAAAATTTATACCCATAAGTAAAACATCTTAATATATTTCTTATGCTCACATATGGAGGTTAAAGCGATCAACATAAAATTAGTGCTTTATCACTCTCGAATCACATTTATAGCCAATATTTCCTTTGTAGTGAGTAAGAGATAGCATTAGAAGGGCAGGGGAAACACCTTCATATTAAAGATGAGAAAACTCGGCCTCTGAGAGGTTATCTGATTTGCTCAAGGTCACACAGCTAGTAAACAAGTAACAAAAACTAAAACCTTCCGACCCGAAGCCAAGAAGAGGCCCTAGGGGACCTCGCTGGCGCTGTCGTGGACGCCCACAACCCTGTGTGTTTCTGTGGATTTATTATAAACGGTTAGCAGGCAATGCCGCGGGATAGGCGTCTAGGCAAGGACGCGCGTTCAGGCATCTCGTGGATGTTTCCCCGATTCGACCTGTGACTGGAGTGTAAATACAACCGAGAAACCGAACACTTGCCTGCTCTCCTCCGAGTGCACATTGGACCTTCCCGTTCAGCTCCGTGTCCCGGGAGGCGGACCTTTTGACCGCAACAAAAGATCCTCGCCCCTGGCTTCATCCTGGTTCATCCAGTCGGAGCCCCTGCAGAAAATGGGAGGGAGGCTGCAGAGAGAGTTTTGAGTATTTTTTCTTCCCCCAGCTCCTATTTGGAGGCTCTATCGCTGCTAAAGGTCCCAGCTTCAGCCCAGCTGCCCTCTCCAGGGAGTTCTCTGGGCCTCGGGGTTTGGGAACCACTCCCTCCTCTTGCTCTTCGGGGCTGTGGTGTCAGGGCGCCCAGATGTCACTGCCCCCCTGTATATGCATCATCCCCGTGGCACCCCTGCACCCTGCCCTTGCCTTTGTAACTCTCTCTTTATTAAACTCTCCTCGTTTTGTCTGAATTCGAGTGAGCTTTCTGTCGCCTGCCACCATTGTTCATGATATTACCTTCAGAATGAACGCTATGGAAGGTGTCTCTTCTCTATGCAAAGAAGTCTGATTTCTCCCCTTTTATACAATTAAATAAACGAACATCCGTTTCAATTAAGAACAACACAAGGTGCATGTCTGGTGCCACAGGCCCAGAAGGTTGTGGTGAGAGAAACAGACTCTTTCCCTCCTTTGGTAACAACACTTTGCTTGGTGTGTGAGAAGCCACTTTCCCCTTTCAGTCTCACGGTTGGGGTGTGACTGCACCCCACTCCACGAGCAGGTGTGGCCTGTGCGAGAACTGAGACTGTGAGACACTGCCCTTCTAACCACAGCTGCTAGCCTAAAGCCAGAAACCAGGGCAGGGGAACCAGAGTTGTGACTCAATCAACCAACCAAATAAAAAAATCGCGAAACCAAAAATAGCGAAAGGTCGACCAGGAAGATGACGAAACTGTCTTCCTGGCAACGAGAGTAGAGCATTTAAATTCAGCCTGGACCTGAAATTGCACCTGGACTTTTCTTCTCTGGGCCAATAATCTTTTTTCCCCTCCCTCTGACACTTTGATTAATTGCTTGCGTCCGGAGGAGTCTGCAGCGAAGGGAAGACTCCTGATCGGGGAGACTTGAAACTTATTCCAGCCTCTGCCATTTAGACGTTGCGTGACCTTCAGTAAATTATTTTCCCCTCTCTGGGCTCAGATTCCTGATCTATAACAGGAGGATGTTTTACTAGGTGTTCTTCAAATGTCTTTCTGGAGCTGAATACAGAGAAGCAGGAACAGTGGCCCATTTTCCTACTCAGCTGGAACTAAGAGGACAGTTATGCAGCAGAGCGAGCTCACTGTCTGTCCCCAGCACACTTAGGAGAGCAGGCCAGGGGCCCTGCTCTGCATCCAATAAAGGCTACTGCAAAGAAAGCCATCCCCAGCCTTTTTCACCCCATTGATATTCCTGGATCTCACCTAATCTTTCCCATTTCAATTCAGCCCCCCAAGTATACAAGATAATTTTCATGATATCTCTCTTCCATTCCAATCAGCACATCAGATGACCAAATAAATATTGAATGCCTACTCTAAGTAAGATGCGGTGCTAGGTCTTATGATTATTAGCATTCTATCTCGATGGGTGTCCTCCTTGAAAGGGGCTGAATTCATTTTAGCAAACAAATGCCAGAGAAACAAATGGGTTTTGAAATACAGAGGAAGGACGACCTTGAAGAGTTCTCGGTCTCCTGCAGCTCATCCACCCTCCTTCCAGCAGCCAGGGTTTCGGGGGCGTTCATAGCCCCTCTGTTTTCTGCTTTTGTTTTGTAGTAGATGAAACTTCAGCTTAAATAAACTAGGCGTATGTAAAATGAATGTGACCGCATCACCCTGTACAATTTGCCAAGTGTCTGTTGAGTTGCGAGGCCCCATTTTTGCCTGCTCCTTTTGGATGTGAGAAAGAAACTATTATCATCTTGCCCTGAAAACCCCATTCCCACTGATGGTGAGGGGGAAACCCTTACATCTGTACGTGGAAGGTCTGTCAGTCTCTGCTGGCTTAAACAGTCTTTTTTTTTTTCTTATAAAGACTCAGCATCTTTTGGATACTCAAATTCAAGAGTCACGTTTTCTCTTAGGATAGATACCTTCTTAGATGTCCATAGAAGGACGGCTCCCGGAAAGCAAACATTCGTTCTCGGTGTCTTTGTGCTGGTCCTGGCTCAGTCCTCTGAGAAGGATGTCCGTCTGCTGCAGCTTGTGTCCCTGTGGAGCTGGGGGATGTCACCCTCCCGGGGTGGATGCATTCGCCAACCTGGGAGCTCTCCGAACCCGTACTCGTGGCATTTTCTGAAGGCTCCCTCCCGTAGGCTTGCTCAGTTATTAGCCCCTCTCCCATCTTTGGAGGGTGGCGGTGGGGCTGAAAATTCTAATCTAATCATGGATCGATCATTGTAGTTCTCATCTAGAAGCCACCCAGCAACCCAGCCAGTCGCCTCATTCAAACAAAGACACTCCTGTCACCCAGGAAATTACAAATTTCAGGAATTGTGTGTCAGGGACAAAATAAAAGACCAAGTATTAGAACAAGAGGCGCTCCTAGTGCTCTTATCACTTGGGAAGCTACAAGGGTTTTAGGAGCCCTGTGTTAGAAATGGGTACATTTCCATATATATATGGAAGACCACATATATATGTCTTATTATAATGCACAATATCACTGGGGCCCAGCACTCTGTTTTAACAAGGCTTCCAGGTGATTCTGCCGCATGTGAAAGTCTGAGAATCACTGCTCTAGACTCTAAAACTGTGAAACTCAATCCCTCCACTGGGCCTGGCAGCCTTGGCATTACCTGGAATTTGTTAGAAATGTGGTATCTCGGTCCACATCGATCTGTTGACTATGAATCTTTTAAACTAAGATTCCCAGGTGATTCTTATAAGCATTAAATTTTGAGACCCATTGCCCTAGCTGTTGGATCTATAGTCAACCCTGCTTGTAGGTCACAGGTAGACAGAATCATTTTAAAGCGGAGAATGTTTTTTTCTCTCTCTGTTCTAGCAGGTCACCTCCAGTCAAAGCTTGGACATCTGAGAGGCAATGATCTCAGCACGACTCAATTGTCGTCCTGGGCACACAAAAATGTAGCTTTATTTTCTGTTACTGGTCTATTCTTCCTCCTGAGGCACCAAACATGCTGGATAGCAAGGTTTACAAATATGATTTCACTCATGAGTTAAAAATAGCTGCACCTCTCCCTGCTTAAATGGCCTCATTGAGTTACCTCAGCTACTTTGGGGTGTTCAATGCTCGCTCTTTCAGACATGCTCCACCTGGCCTGGCTCCTCCCAGGATGGCTCTGTGGCGGGAGAGGCTCACCTGGCCTTGCGGTTGCAGGAGAGAGGCAGGGTTAAGCTACTCACACGGCATCCTGGGCAAATCAGAAAACGAAGTGTTAAGACGCTGTGCTTCCAGGGTTGGAAAATGGTCATGCTGGTTTTGTTAGAACACTTGGCTGCCATATGCTCTAAAACTGCCCTAATAATGTACAAATGTGTGAAGTGAATGGTGCCCCGTAGACATGGGTTTCTTGTGCAGTGCTCGACCTGCACAGTTGTGTTCTAATCTCAGTTTTTGTACCATATTGATGTGCGTCAGGATGAACATGGGGTTTCTCCCGGAGGCTGGCGGCTGCCTACAGGGAAAGCAAACGACAAGCACTGACTATTCTCCCCCACCCACGCTGGAAGTTTCTACTGTTGCTCAGTCCAGGAGGTTCACCATTTGTCTCTGATGTTTTCCTTCTAATTCTTCCTTGCCTTCTCTCCACAGGCCACTGGGGTCAGGAGGTCCAACTTTTCATGGTTTTTGCACAACAGGAACTTTGTTTACATCACAACTGTTTTCTCACTTCCCTTGAATTACAGAAAACTCTAAATTTAAAGCACCCAGGCCTGGTTCTTTTTTTTAAATTCTCACTGGAGGATATGTTTTTATTGATTTTAGAGAGATTTTAGAGAGGAAGAGAGGGAGAGAGAGAGAGAGAGAAAAATGTTGATGTGAGAGAAACAATGATTGGTTGTCTCCTACATGCACCCCAACCAGGAATCAAACCCGCAACCTAGGTAGATGCCGGCTACCTGACCGGGAATCAAACCTGAAACCTTTTGGTGTAGGGGACGACTCTTCAACCAACTGAACCACCCAACCAGGGCCAGGCCTCGTGCTCGATATGAAATGGGAGCCTAAGGGATTTTAAGAATTTTTTCCTTTTTCCATATTGCCTGGCATTTGAGATGCTGCTCACTATGACTCACAAATAACATTGACTTTCTTTTCCTGAAGCATGGAAACACATTGCTTCAGTAGATGGGCCCCTCGGGGGGCAGCGGTATTTTCTAGATTTCAAAACATATCAGGAAAGCTCTCACAAAAAATCGCATTATTTTACCTTTCCCTTGCAGGACCTGATTGAAAGCTATAAAAAGAAGTCCAAAGACGCCAAGGATGTGAATTTTTCCTAACAGCTCCCTGGTGTGAGCGCCTTGGTAGGCATTTCCTGCAGCCCGGGCTGGAGCAGGGAGCAGTTCAAGCAGTTATTTTGCTCCCATCACTTAATAACAAGGGCTGCTAACATCACCTCTCCATCAGCCCTCTTCAGCCTATTCAACAGCCTAGGCTCTGCCACTTACATCACCCTCAACTCCATGCTCCACATTCCACTAGGACCCCTTGGGGTTCAAGAAAGAAAAAACCTGGCTCCGACTTAAAAAACAAGGAGGTTTATTTGGTTCGTGTAGCTGCGACGTGTGGAGACTGATCACGCCATAGAACCCAGCTGCAGTGCCCTTTGCTTCCCCGAGTGCTCCTTCCTTCTATGGGGTGGCTCTTTCAGCATCACAGAAACGGCACAGAGGTTCCAGGCATCTCATCTGCAGAGCGCGTCATCCGGAGCAAAGGAAAGCGCCTTTGTCTCTACATTGTAAGCAGGGTGGGCACCGTGCCCACCACTGAACCCACCAGGACACTGGGCTGCTTTCACTGGCTTAACTTAGGTGAGCGCTTGGTCCTGAAGCCAAGAACCACATGGATTCTGAAGGCAGTGTCTACCTGATGCCAGGAGCCTGGGTCATTCACTGGCTTCTGCTCAGTCTTGTCAATGAGCCCTGTGTCCCCAAGACGGTCAGGGAGGCAGCCAAGCACCACTGAGGTTCAGAGGACCGCGGAAAGCTTAGATAATGTCACTGTTACTGGCGATCTTTGGAGACTGGCCATCAAAGCCCCCTCCTCCACTTCCTTAGCATATGTAAAACCTCTCTGGTTTTGTTGTGAACCCCACAGGGCAACCGCCCAGCAACACCTGAGATGGAATTTCCTGTAGCTTGGTGGTATGTGGGCTGGGAGTTACGATTAAGTTGATTTAAAGAGAAAGGCAGCAATATTTTTTGTAGCACTGAATCAGTGAAGAGATTCATCCCATTGTGTAGTCTGCAACAGAATTAAGTCAGTTTGTGAACACCGTACTGAAGATTTAAGGAAAGAACATCCTCAAAATTTCCCATGAGCAAGATGGAAATCAATATGACAGTTTCTCTTTTTACCAACTTAAAATGAATGAAAGGTCATTGGGAATATGTTTCTGTTCAATTCTGATAAATGTAAAAAAAAATTAATAAAGCTTTCTTAAAAGGAAACTCTTTCTCAACCGTATTTTCTCAGATAATCTAAAAATTTTTCAACTGAAAAGACAAATATTTCTAAGGGTTTCAAAAACTGAACTTTGGGCTTAGGACAAAGTGTAAAATTGTACCATTCTTAGTTCATTCCAGTAATTAACTTATTATTTATTCACTCGATAAACAATTCTGATTACCAGTGAAAACAACCTTAACAATAGTCCTTTTAGGGGTCAGAATAAGATTTGTGGAGCGAGGAAGAGAATCTCTGCTTAATCCAGACCCTGCTGTGTCTACAGTCCTTTCACCCCGGAGGGCTGGACAGGTGCTGACCGTGCATTCGCTCTTCCTGTCCCACAGCCCTATTGACGCAGGTGTCACACTCTCTTTTCTTGGGTGAACTGCACTGGAGGCATCGTCCTGAAGATTCAAAACAACGTGTCATTTCCATGAGTGGGCGAGTGTCATAAAAGAGAATATCTCTCATGTTATATATTTTTAGAAAAACGAATAAAGTGCACACTTCTAAAGGCCCGCAGTGCACCTCTCCGTGGCATTTCTACGGAGGCCCGTCTTAGTCTACTATTGCAGCCCTTTCATGGGCTCCGTTTACCTGTCAAAAGAATCAGGGTTTCCAAGTTCATCCATGCGTTAGTGTCAATAGTCCTGGAGCCGAGGCCAGAAACTTGAACAGGATTCTTTCAGAAGAATGTTCACAAGTTCAATCAAATATCCAAGAATGATCAATAAATGCTGAGAACTGAAGTTAATATTTTTCACAGCATTGGCAAATCAAATCATCGCAGGGCAAGATTTCTTGATTATATTTAATTTGAAATTAATTGAATACACATTTCCTAGATAAAGAAATTTATATTTTTCTCCTAAAGCTTGCACTGAACAGTGATGTGAAGACTTCCATAGCCCATTCCTTTATATGGTTTGCTTTTGAGCACCTAATTGCAGCATTATTTGAGGAATCATAACCTATTTAAAAAAAAAAATCCACTGATGCTTAATAAAGGGCTTAATAAAAACCAGAGAGAAAAAAATAGATTACGGGCCATTATACATTTGATAATATGCAAATGCTGTTAAATTAGAACATGATTGCATTACTGTTCTTTGGAGAACAGATTTAAACAATTCAAAATAACGTAATTTTTTAGTGCTGAGATTTAACAATAATAAATTAGAAATTGAAAGCCATACATATATTGAATTTTATCTTGACATTCATAGATCGTAATCTCATCATAGTTGACAAAATTGCAAGCAGCTAGTAGCTCAAGTGTTTTATGTTTCTATTTATGGGAAAGGTAGCTAGTATTTTCTTATGTGAGTAAAATAGCTAAATAAAGGATAGGTCACCAATGTGATAGCTACAATCGTTTAGAAGTTGCACAATTTAGCCTATGTTCCCTTACATGTGGACTGATTGATTTTAACAGGCTGAATAAAAAGGTACTGAAATGACATATGGAGTTTAAAGCAAGTGAAATTATCTGATGATTGTTACTGAGCTTTCCAGAGAGCAGAGAAATGAATAATGCAAACTGAATTCCAGCATCTCTCCCCTTTCATTTCCAGTTCATAGGAGGTAATTTCTAAATTGTTTCTTGGGTAGAAGAATCTCACCCTAAGCTCCTCTTTGCTCTTGGAGGGTGGCATTTGGCCATGAACTTCCAAGTTCCAAATAGAACTTGATCGACACCTAGTGGCCACAGACAGGGTCCCTGTGTGATTTTTCTTGGCCAGCAACAAATAATACAGTAAGAAAAGGATCTCTGGAGAAGAGGAATCTTAACCCCCCCATCACTTCCCCTTCACCCAATTACTCGATTTTGCCATTGTCTGCTTATTTCTGCAAACGAGGGGCATTCAGCGAGTGCAGCTAATAACACGAACTTGATCACTTTGCGCTCCATCTTTAACCTGTATGAAATGCCCAAGAAAAAAAATAGCGGTAAAAAAAATGTTTTTACTTGAATTGAATCAGGGGTTTACACTATGAAAAAAACCCAACAAGACATTGTTGCTTTCTGTTAAATTAACCTTCTGTTGTTTCCCCCAAAGGCGTCTACCCAGGAGATGTAAATAAAATATCTGTCAGAACTGGATTTTTCCAGGATTAGTAGAGGAATTAAAAAAAAAATAAAATTAGACGTTTTCTTACCACAGCTCCTTTGGCAGCCAGTTTTGGCTGGGGCAGAAAAGAGGGAGGGAAGCTGGGGAGGGAGAACCTTAGCACTGAGGCAGTAAACAAGGAAAGCGAACCCTTTCAGTAGTTCAGGGGTGATGTGTGTGCTACTAGCTGGCATTAGGTCTCCTACAAAGCAGTATGAGCACGTGCTCAGAGAGACTAGGGATTTTTGGTTTGTTTTTGTGAGATGGGGCAGGTTGCTTGTGTGTGTGTCTATGAATATGTATTTGCGTGGGGGGTGCCTGTTGGAAGAACAGCCTTCTGATCCACCGCAGAGTCACCTGATGGACCTAGACAAAGAAGTCTTATCACAAAGGCCTTCCTGGGGCCGGGTGTTATAGTAGCTGTTATGTTTCCATAGCAACCTGTGGATGGGTTTAGCCAGAAAAGATCAGGGACCTTATGCATTAAGTGGCAGAACAATGACAGTGATGATTGGCAAACAGAAACCTGGGCAAGATAAAAGTGTTGCAGAAAGAGATGCTTCTATGCTATGCATCACACATTCTATTTTAGAACTGGTATGGCTGTTTAAAAATAAATTAAGTTCACAAGGTCAACAGAGGCAATGGGTGAATAATTGTTTATTTGATCATGGCATAAAAGAATAGAAATATAAGGTCTTGGATAGGAGCTTCTAGCTTAAATTGAAAAGAGAAAAAAGAATAAGTGAGGTTGGGGAGGCAGATTTGTTGGGGATGCTCCTGGGGAGGTGATGCCGTGTGAGATGAGCCGGAGGAGGTGGTTGCCTTGGATGGGTTTCAAGTTCTTCACCCACGAAGCTTCCCCAGACTAGGTAGGGAACATGGAGGTTTTAAATATCTGTACTCAGTCCCTTCTCCTACCCAGAGGTCTAATTGAGTTCGTTCAGTTAAAGAAAACATTCTTAATAAGGAAAAAAAAAAAAAAAATTAAACAAGTTAAAAACAGATATTTACCTGTGCCTTTATGATAGTGCCCTGAGCCTGTCTCCTTGGAACTGTGAACTCCTACGAGCAGGCATATTGAGGCTGTCCCACAGGCCCAGGAACGATAAGGCCCGTAAGGCACCTTAGTGGATGTATTTAACCACCTGGAGGAAGTAACGAGAGCAGTGCGTGCTAGAGCCAGCTCCCTCCTGCCCACAATTCCTCCAGGGACTTCCCTATCTCTTGGGTAGCCATCCACTGATCCTGATCAAGATGAGAAGAATAATAATGAACATTAAGAAATCTCATCAAAATTTACAAAGCGTTTTTACATCTACTTGTGAAAAGCAAGTGGATCGGTAGTGTTCCAACATAGGTCTTCTGACAACAAGGTGCCAGGTGATGAAAGCTGCAAGGTCTCATTCCTTCCAGAACTCTTGCAGTTTAATAGAGAATTTTAATCAAGAGCCTAAAAAGCCTTTCAGAACTAAAGGATTCACTTCCCAATTTTGGGAGTGTAGATGATTTTGGATCAGGCCTAGAGGCTGTGCTCTAAGCCATCTGAGCACCCTCCCAGCATGGATTTCCTGGGATTGGCCCTGCTCTGATAGGAGGGACAGGGTGCTCAGAGGCTTCAGCAGCCTGGTAAACTTTGAAACTCATCTCACAACATCCTAAGTCACTAGTTTTACTGTTAAACATTAGGTAGAACATTCTTATTAAAGGTGCCACACATGTATTTGCTATGTCTCTTCATATAACTGAGATAAAATCTTTTTAAAAAAAAATCTTCACCCAAGGATATGTTCCCATTGATTTAGAGAGAGGAAAAGAGAGAGAAAGAGAGATCGATGCGCAAGAGAAACATCAATCGGCCGCCTCCCATATGTGCCCCGACCAGGGATTGAACCTGTAACCTAGGCGTGTGCCCTGACCGGTAATTGAACCCACAACCTTTTGGTAAATGGGACTATGCTCCAACCAACTGAGGCACCCACCCAGGGCTGAGAGAAAATCTTAATCAGTTCTCTGTAACAGTTTAATTAAGGTCTATATGATATGTCATATTCCCAGAGGTATTAATGAACCAACTCTCCTTTTACTCTCTTCATGACCAAAACTTCAGTGACTATCCTGAATGCTCTTTATGCATATGTCTATAGCATGCCTAAAAAAGAAATAGTAGAAATATTTAAAAGTAAATAAATAAAGAAAAGGGGCAAAGCAACCCTGGAGGGAAGTCAGGATTCTTGGGAAGTCTTGTGACCTTGGACAAGACAACACTTTTACACGTATTCAACTCACAAGCTAACAATAATTTATCAATAATTAATCAAACAGCCTAAATTATTTTAGCTACTCTTTTTTTTAATTGATTTGTGTGTGAGAGAAACGCTGATTTGTTGTTCCACTTATTTATGCATTCATTGGTTGATTCTTGCATGCGCCCTAATGGGGATTGAACCCGAAACCTCGGAGCATCAGATGATGCTCTAAACAACTGAGCTACCCGGCCAGGGCCCATTTTAGTTACTCTTCATTTTAGTGGAATATCTTCAGTTTTTCAGCATCTGTGTTTCTCTGAGTGCCCTGACACAATTTATTAATTCTCTAAAAACTTTATGACCAGGAAAATGCAAAGAACAGAGAATGCACACATGGCCTCCAAGCAAGGAGTACTCTTATGTACACACAGTCATGGGACACTTTCCTGGAACATGAGTACACAGAGTGGGTTCAATAAATACTCAGTAGTAAGGGAGACGATTAGGAGCAGTATTTTGTAGTAGGGGTTGTTGGAGACAAGTATGTACAGTTGGGAGAAGTTATAGCTGGCGGCCTGAAATCTACAGAAAGTGAGAAAAATCATAAAAACCAGACATAAAGGTCACCAAATTAAAGACACACAGTCCTGCATGTCTTACTAACCTGTTCATATAGCACAGATACAAAAACAATTACCATCGACAATAATGATCCCGAGTCATTAGGAAAATATTAAATTTTGTTTAATATTCATTTAAGAAAAGTCAGGGAGCTGTACAGTGCACTTATAAAATATTTTCATTGGAGAGGACATTAAAATATTCGTTGAACTGGATAACTTAATTCCCTCCCATGCTAGGTTTCCTTTTCAAAACTGTAACCTCGACGCTATAATATTATGTACTTAAAAAAAAATTCCTTGGTTCTATTCCAGGGTGTCTAACTCCACGGTATCTTTTGTAGACATAGAAAGGATGCTTTTTCTTTGTCTCTGTGACCTATGAAGCTTGCCAGTGCAGATTTTGAATAGAGTCCACATGTCAGATCTTCCTGCTTCGGTTACAAAGCAGTACAGAATGGGATCGGCCACGCAGTTTAAACTCGTCAGCGCAACCGTGATTCTGTACATTTTGTAAGTGTGTTTCCCGTACCTGTGGTCGAGGATCGGGTCTAAAATGCTGCGGAGCAGCAGCATCAGGTGGAAGGGGGTGAAGCACAGGACGAAGGTCAGCGTGATGCCCGCGAGCAGCTTCACGATCCTTTTCTTCTCGCCGCTCTCCGTGGCCTGGTTACGCCGCACCGCCTGGTACACTTTCTGGTTGCAGATCAGCATGACCGCCAGAGGTATGGCGTAGCCCGTGCACGTCCGAAACAGGTTGAACTTAATTTGCCACGTCTCCAGAGGGTACTTGTCGTAGCACAGGGTGAAATTGGACTTCTTGGCGTTGCAATATTCCGTGGACGTCTCGTCTTCAAACAGAATGATAGCGTTGAAGATGGATTCCGCCACCCAGATGGACAGGCTGACCACGAAGGCGAACCTTCTTGTCCTGAGGAAAAAAAACTTGAGCGGGTAGACCACGGCCAGGTACCGGTCCACGGCGATGCAGGTGAGGAAGGCCGTGCTGCTGTAGAAGTTCACGTGCATGAAGAAAGCACAGCCCTTGCACAAGGCGGCCGAGAAGGTCCAGTTGTCGCGGTTCCAAGTGTAATCGATCCACAGGGGGAGGGTGAGCGCGTACAGCAGGTCCGACAGCGACAGGCTGAAGAGATAAATCCCCAGCTCGTTCTCTCTCTTTGCTTGCAGGAAAGACACACAGAGAGACCCGATGTTGGCGGGAATGCTGACCAGCACCACGAAGATGTAAACAATCGGGAACAAATAGTGGTCCAGGTCGTGCTGCTCATCGATACACGTGTTGTTCATTGTCTTCTCACTAACCCGGCCGGTGCATCGGATCTTAGGGGCTCAACAGCAGAGCGAGTCTCGCCTCGTTCCGTTTGTCCTCAACAGCTAACTCTCTTTTATGAAGGTTCTTCAATTTTCCTGCCAAAAGTTCTGATTAACCCATTAATGCCTTTAAAGAATGGACGTGGATCACTTTTCACACAGATGGCGACGGAAGGAGGTCAGAATCCAGGCCCCTGGCCATTAGCTCGCGTGGCCAGTCGATTCCGATGAGCAGACGTCCGTGTGTTTATCATCACAGGATGCTGAGGAAGAACCTTCAAGGATCAGTCCTTCAGAGGGTGTGGTCCCCAGTTTGTTTTCTGCCGTGAAACTCAAGAGATTGGTGCAGACACAGATACACACAACTCTATCTTCACAGAGATTGCCATCTCTTTTTAAAATGCCTTTGTTTCTGTAATAAAAGATGGAGAATAATTTAGATGTTTAAAAGATATATCATGATTTTGAAACAATCTTCTTTTATTTCATTTATTAGAGATATAAAAATGCATTAAACTATAATAAAGCTATTTATAAAGGGAAAAAGATCTAATTGACTTCAATAAATGAAATCAAGCTGACATATTTTACCTACTGCAAATAAGAATTATCCAAGGAATGCTAGATTCAGGGGAAATTACATTTCTCACTGGACATGATCTAAGAACACAAAATTCAAGTTGAAGAGTCATTTTAAGAGCTAATTAAAAAAAAGGCAAATTCATAGATTCGTTTGTAGTCAGGAAAGGCATTTGAGTGTATGCTAACCTATACAGTTATATGATTTCAAATTTTCAATTTCATATGCATTCTAAGTATAAGGCATTTTCAAAATCAGCTTATTAGCCAATAAAATACTGTCATCAGAAACTTGGTAAAGTATTTTAAACTATGGCAGCTTACTGAACCTCCATCTAGAATTAGATAACACTATCTCTCCTGTTTTTCCTTTGCTTCCTTTGTGGGTCAACTCATTTTATCTTTCAGATCTATCTAGCTTTGTGAAATAGGGGCAGAATGTTCTCAGTTCTGGTTAAAATCGTGTGATCATCAGTTTAGTGTTTATCAGGTTAGTGGGTTTTTTTATATGTAAAGGTTTGACGTTATATGTAAAGGTTTGACGTTACAGTTCACATAGGAATAGAGAATCCAATCTCTCCACAGTGGGTGGGGTAGAGAAATGCTTCTGTCTACCTTCCTTTCTAGTGAGGCCCCTTGGTGCTCTCAATGATTTATCTGATTGGGACATTCACAGAAAGCTTTGCAGAGTCAATAGGCAAGAGAAAGAAGATTCGCCTTTTTCCTGTGTGCAGTGAGGCCTAGATAACATTCAAACCACCCCCTTCTAAGTGTCATTGAGCCCTAGCCCAAAAGAGACCTGTCACTGCAAGGCACAAGGATTCTGACAGTGGAGTAATCAATATCCAGAGTACATAGTCTAAACATGTCACTCTTAAAACAAAATGGAGAACTGAAACCTCCCAGTTTTACCACACCTAAAAATATGACTAGAGTGAAAAACAGTCCTTTACATCAACGGGTGTACCTTGGTTGGAAAACTGGCACTTGTGGATACCATATGGCCCAGCAACTCCACTTCTAGGTGCATGCTCAACAGAAATACATGCATATGATTACCAAAAGACGTGGTGGGATGACCATGTTCACAGTAGTACCATCTGTAATCTCCCCCAACTGGAATACTCATTAGCAGTACAATAGGTAAGTAAGTTGCTTATTGAAATCCATACATCAATGAAAATGAACAAATGATTGTTACAAGCATGCAGTAACATGGTTGAAGTTCAGAAGCATAATGCAGACTTGATAGAGAAAGGCAGGCTCAAAACAGTGGACACTATCTGATTAAAAAAAAACAATAAAGTTATTCTAAGCTGCCAGAAGTCAGTGTATGAGGGCTGATGTTCTGGGCACTGTACTAAATGGCATGCATACTTGTACTTTATGTTTCACTACAACCCTGAGCTATTTACTATAACCTTACGTTACGGATAAAGACTTGAGCCACATATTATGCAGTTAACCCCAAACGACATATCTAATCTTTGGTAGAACTCAGCCACAATCCTAGATTGTAATGCTAGAGACTCTTAGCTATTTCGTCTTTTGCTTTTTGTACAAAAATATCTTAGCAATCTGAGGGACTTTTGCAACAATGCAGACTGGCTTTGTTGAGAAGGAAGAGAAAACTTTCTATTTTCCATCTAAATAGCACCAATAGATTAGCACAAGTCTTGTAGCTGTATCAGTTCTAATTAAAGAACATGCCATAAATAATCATTTCTGCAAATTAGATATAAAATAACCCCACGTTTTCCAGAAGACATCACTTTTGTGTTCTCTATGAGACTACATGGCCTTCAAATAAACTTGTAAAAATCATCTCACATCATGTCCTCAAACTCAGTGAAAAATGTGTTGCTGTGTTTTCATATATCTGTCACCATGTTTTCTTTGAAAGGTTAAAATTAAAAGTGTTTCTTTTCAACAAGTTATAATGGATAATGCCAGAATTTTACTTAAATGAGATTTTGTTTTTATCCTGCGCTCGATTTTAGAAATAGACGGCTGAAAGGAGCAAATATCCTGCTGCCACACCAAGAAAAAACAATCTCCCAGTTCTCAGGGTCATGAGGCTGAATTTTAAAGTCTATTGTTTCGTTTAGAAATCCCCTGTGAATTGTTTTAAAGTTGAAATTATCTTTCACTTTTCATAATATGATAATGAAGAAAATGTAAAGACTTATTGTGAGATCTATCATCTTTCTACCTACCCATCTCCCTATCTATTGTACATTTCTCTTTCTTTTCAACAAAGCTGAGAGAGAGAAGTCAGGTAGTGGTTATGTGGTTACCTTTGGAAGGGGCTGGGTAATGACTGGAAGAGGGCACTTTGGGATTTCTGAGAAATTGTAAGGTTCTGTTTCTTGATAAGACCACTTACTCCATGACCAAATTCTGCTTGTAAAAATTCACAAGCTGTACACTTAGGATATGTGAATTCTTCTGTATGTATGTTAATTGCAATTAAAAAAGCTAAAAAGTGGAATCAAAAGGCTGTGTGAGATGGATGTAAAGATGCTTGATGACCAGTATCTGTTTCACCTGCGAGTGGAGCATACAGGCTCGTGCCTTAAGGATGTGGCTTAACTTCTTTCCTCACATATAAAAAGCAATTCACAGAAACAAAACAAAACAATAAGTAATTTAAATAATATGAAAATCAATACACCAAAAATAAGTATTCCAGGTACTGGGAAGGAGCAAATACAAATCCTCCCTCGAAGAAAACTCACAGATAGACTTCCAACAAATATGAACTCATTAACACACACATACACCCATGCCCACACCCACAGAGAGAGAGAAATTAGCCACTATGTGTGAAATTCAGCAAAAATGGGAAAGAGTACTAGACCCACAAAAGCTTTAGAGATAAAATTAATAGACAAATAGGCACCTAACACAAAGCAAGTGTGACAGACAGCTGTCTAGAACTGCTGAAGGGCATGGATCCTCAAGTTCATGAAGCCCTGTGAATCCCAACTGGGATTAAAAAACAAACGAAGATGGAAATCTGCATTTGGACACATTGCCATCAAGCTGCAGGTCAGCTAAAGCTAAGAAAAAAAAAAGAGCCAGAAAGAAAAGATGGACTAGCTGCAAAGGGTGAAATTTAGACTGACAAAGGACTTCTCAACAACAGTAATAACAGAAACCAGAAGACAGCCGACTGATAGTTCCAAATTGCTAAAAAAAAAAATATGTCATCCTATAATTCTGTACCCACAGAACTAAATTTCAAAAGCAAAAATAAAGACATTTTCAGATAAACTACCACTGAGAAAACTTGCTCCCAAAATCCTTATTAAAGAAAGAATGTAAGTGAAAAAGGAAATGACACTAGAAAAATGTCCAAGATGCATGAAGGACTGAAGAAGCTACTGAGGAGAGAACTCTGATGGGTCCATGACATCATGTCCATCACCAGGCTTGTGTGTGGGGGAGAAGCCCTGAGCTGTGTGTCCATCACCAGGCTTGTGTGTGGGAGAAGCCCTGAGCTGTGTGTCCATCACCAGGCTTGTGTGGGGGGGAGAAGCCCTGAGCTGTGTGTCCATCACCAGGCTTGTGTGGGGGGGAGAAGCCCTGAGCTGTGTGTCCATCACCAGGCTTGTGTGGGGGGGAGAAGCCCTGAGCTGTGTGTCCATCACCAGGCTTGTGTGTGTGGGAGAAGCCCTGAGCTGTGTGTCCATCACCAGGCTTGTGTGTGGGAGAAGCCCTGAGCTGTGTGTCCATCACCAGGCTTGTGTGTCTGGGAGAAGCCCTGAACTGTAAAACATCCTTCCTCGGGACCAGATCTGAGAGCTGGGTGATGGTCAGTGGGGGACCCTTCTTCCTTTATCCGTGTTAATCAATAAATAGATGAGTAAAATGGAAAGAATGACCTTAGGATGACTTATAAAGTTCTTAAAGAAAAAAATGTCTTTCTGTGTAAAAACATTTCCTGTCTTGATTGAAACAACCGCAAGATGGAATGGTTTGATGAGGCAGACACTGGGTATCTTCTCTGTGGCGCAACAGAGGCAGTGGGTGGGCCCTGAGATGGAAATGCCCCCAGCAGCCCTCGGGGAACTGGTGCCTGCGTGTGTTTCTTCAGGTCCTTAATTCCAGTTTTCACAGGTGTACGACCGTGAGACAGCACCTACTTCGTAGAGTTGTTGTGGGGATTAAATGACATAACACATGAAGCAAAGTACCTAGCACATGGTAAGCGTTTACTAAACATTGGCTAATGTTAGTGTTTTAATGACAACGCCAGTCATCCGTAGGTGTCCTTTGTTCTGTCCCTTACATTTCCTAAAAGGAGGTCATCTTTGGCCATCTACTCGGAACACAGCAGAGAAGCCAGAGGCCCTCAGAACGTAATTTGTACAGTAACATTTCACATATGTATGATACGGGCTCTGCAGATAATAGTTGTTAAATTAATCTGTGTGAATCTGAGATTTTAATGAATACATAATCAGTATTATTCAAACATCTTTTCAGATATTATTTTGATTAATCAAACTTTGAGAAAAATTGTTTTTAGAATCAGTTCTGAGAAATGTAAACTTTTTATTTTTGTTTTGATTGTTAACCAATTGCCAAAAGAACATAATCCATAGCATATTAAAATGTATCTGTTCTTAACCAGCTCCTAAAATAGTACAAATCATTGATGGCAATGATCAAAAGATAAAACGTTTCCCTATGATGTTGAAGGAAACATTTGCTTTCATTTCTCATTTTAATAGCTAGAATCTTATGAAGACTCTACTATGTGCCAGGCACTGTAATACTCACTTCTTAAGAATTATTAACGGTACTTATTAATAATGGAAATATTTGCAAGTTTCACATTAGTTCTGATGGTATAAAAAGTATCACTAGACCATTGTCCTGATGAGGAAACGGTGCTTACTAGCTCTACAGCCGGGGGTTTTCTTGGCATAGAGCTATCTTCCTAACCACTTAATTCAGTTTGCCAATATACCGCTTCCTGAAGAGGAAACAGAGTATAAACATTCCTCTTTCGTATATGGATAGTTTTACCTATTTGTAAATGCTGATTTTGACATCCTTTTACCACTGCTCAAAGTACAGGAAACCCTGGGTCGTCCCGATTAGTCTCTCATAACGCTCAGCATCGCCGCATTTATACAGTTTAGCCTCGACAAACATCACCAACAATCATGCAAAAGTAGGTTATCTACTTAAAAACCTTATTTCATTTAAAAATTTTACACTTACCCGTGTTTCTTGGGGTGACGATTTTGTCAGCTGAGGAGCCAGAAAAATCTGCTTGCATCAAGAAGAGAAACCCACACTGCTGAGGGCACAGGAAGTTGCACTCATATTTCATCACAAGCCGAGGAGGAGGCCGCACCTTAACAGGGGGGATGCGATGGGAGAGATTTAGGACCCGATTACAGCCCACAGGAGCTGGTCGCCTAGGAAGGAGGAAGGTACGCGGCAATCCCCGTGATACGATGACCAAAAGTAGGTAATCACCCCGAGAGAGGTACGGAAAGCTAGGGTGAGTCATGGGGTTTGACACAGGATAGGGTGTTGTAGATGGATGTGGTCAACATTTTGGGGAGAAAAGCAGCAGAGGGAGGGTGGGGGCTGGGTGTGAACCGAGCGTGTCTCACTGCTTAATAGGAGTGACAGCAGGGCTAACTGAGGTGGACGACTTTGCCAAGTCTTCTGTTCCTTAAAGGGACCGAGTAGATTAGCCATGTAGTATCGTATTGTATTGTAGAACAGTTTTCTCCTTTGATTCTTGGAATAGAAGGCAATGATCGATAAAACCAGGCTAAAGCTAGTAGACCTAACTGGTTTAGAAAAGTCAACAATTTCATAACACTTGAAAATTTGTTTGAGAAGGACATGGATTGTTATCATGAAAACTCATGTAAGTGCTTGAACACGTTGACAGTGGCCGCCTAATCTATAAGTGGTTTAACATGAAGTGAAATGAGAGCTCCCGGAACTTTTCAGATATAAAAAAGTGAGACATCACTTTTGAACCTTGCATCTTAAACTTTTATCACAAATGAAGGGAAGCATGTTACTTTATATGGACAGAAATTAATTTAAGATGGAAATATTTAATTTGAAAAACTGTAATCAGGACAACTTGAGTCAATTTTTGTAAAACAATGTTAGAGGTTGTTGTTGGTACTTTTTAAAAAATTCTCCCCAGAGATAGAAAAGATGTAATATAAAATATTGTAATATAAACATAACTTTTAATCTTGAGGTTATTCGGGATATAACGGGAATGTAAACATTTTCTATGCTTCCTCTGAGGATCTTTCATTGAGAATAATAAAATAACATAATTTATAAAGTGCATGAGAATTCACAAAGTAATTGAGCACACAATAATGTAAAAATTCAGAATACTTCATATTTTTAGCAAAATAATGAAAAATTAAAGTATGTGGAAAATAAATAACAAAACCCTTAAGCCTTTACAATAGGAAAGTAATGATTTTAGTTTGCTCCAGTTCTCATTTTTGCTTGATTTTGCACATCTGTTGGATTTACTCATGGGCATTTTATGACTCTCGGCATCTCCTATTTTACCTAAATAGACTATACTTCTGTTTTTGGGAAAAGGGCATTTTTCATATAAAATATGTATTTTGCTCTTCAAAAAAAAAAGGGGATGTAGTTAAAAAACACAAGAAACACAAGCTTTCACTTTTAATTAAATAAGAGAAAAACTGTGGCTGACCTGTGCCGGAACATTGCCAGTTCTTCACAGTAAGACATTAAATAATTTTTAATAAATTTACTTTTTTATTAAATCCAGGTTATTTGGCAATACTGCATTTTCGGCCACGGGGTGACCTAATGAAGACTTGGCAATTCGAGAGCTGTTGAGTCTCTGTGACATTTTAAATGCCAAGGTGAGAAAAAGCCAATTGGCAATCATTCAAAATACTTCCCTTAGGGGGATTGCATTTTTGGCATGCCATCGATCTGGTCTTCTGAGGCCACAAAATGGACAAAAAACACTGGCCAGTGGCGGGGCACTTGCGCCACCCACGTGGAAAAGGGGAAGCGAATGTGACTCTGCCCAGCTCCAGCTTCTCTGTGGCGCTGACAGTGCAAGAGCCGGATTGCTGAGGAGGGTGCTTTGTGAGGCCCACTGTCCATTCGGTGCAACTTCACTAGTCAAAGAAGCATTTGTTGCTTCTCAGAAGGACTTGTTGGGAGAAAAGCAGGCAGTGAAGTGTGGGTGAAGACATTCCTAGGTTTTGAGTTTCAAAAGATTTAGGCAGCTCAGGAGAATGCAAAGGACTGGGGCAGAGACAACATGCTTGTGAGAACATCTCTTGAGATAAAGCAAAGCTTCCTATTCTCGAGAACAGAAAGAAAGGTTTTCTTCTGCCTGAAGGAAGTGGGGCTTAAGGTTGGGAGAGAGGTAGTCCTGAGAGCTCAGAGGTAGTGGTCTGAGACAGGGACCCTGCATCCTGACTCCTTATGTTATAGGTGGGGAGAGGGCCTCGTCCCCACCTGCTGTTTGTGGAAGTGGGCTTCTTGTGATATCCAGAGAAAAGGAATTTTCTGAGACTTGCGCAGGAGGATGAGTTATTGTAGAAAGCTTTATTTCTGTGGAATCAAACCCCTGAGTTTCCAAGGTCCTGGTTCCTTTTGTTGGACCAAGGGAGAAGTGTAGCTGTGTATTCAATAGGGCTAGAATCAAAGCCAGTGTCCAGAATTTTCACTCCCTGTTGGAGCAATGTCCAGTCCAGCATCAGGTTAGCTTAGCGTTCCCTGCTGTAGTTCATCAGTCCATTGTGTGTGAGGTCCACATAGCTGTGAGCCACATGGGCGAATATAAGAGAGCCAAGAACCAAGAAAGGGCAAACACTTTTGTCTGTGGGATTATGTGTTCCCAAATTTTTGAGGGCCTGCAATGGCTCTGCCTACTCCAGCCAATCCATGGTTCCCCAGGCTTGACTGACAGGCACTTTTCCTGTGTCACACTGACTCATTGCACATGCGTCCATCCCTGCCCTTGTCCAGTCCCTTCCTCCTGTGATCCGCAGGGAATGGGCTGGTGCTTCCCTGGGGAGTGTGAAATTGCAGCTTCCTGGTGAAGCTGCCCAAATGGCCATGCTTATAATGTCTGGCCTCCCCTCTGCTCCTTTCCTATTATTAATAACTAGCTAATTATAATGGTATACCTACATCCCACCCCAGTAAGTCCTGAGGTGGGGTTCGGGTGACAGTTACCCCAGATGAGTTGCATAATCTGGGGAGGAGAGCAGACCTGTCTCACATCCAGGGTGAAGTCCAGATAGGTGGTGAGACTCAAGAATATTGGTGTGAGAGGCCTGAGACAGCCTCACCAAGTTCCTTGTGCCCAGCACAGCATAGGTGGGGTAGAGTGATTTCTGGAAGGACCTTCAGGGGCACACAGAAGTGGTGGAAGGCCTCGGCACACTTAATGGTACTTCCAGTGGCCCTGTGGGTCATAGGAGCGTCTTTGCAGCTACTGATGATGGACAACTCAGGTGAGTCCTGCATGGACTAACTACTGAAAGCCAGAATGAGGGCATCTCAGACCAGCATTGACAGACAGCACTTGGAACCAAGGCTTGAGCTACTGCCTTCCAGCCTTGGCAACATGCAGATTCCCTAGATCTTTGATGGTGTTATGGGCTAAATTGTGTACCCCTGCCCCTCTGCCAGAATTCATATGTTTAAATCCTAACCTCCAATACCTCATAATGTAACTGTATTTGAAGATAGGGTACTTAAAGAGGTGATTAAGTTAAAATGAAGCTGTTAGCGTGGGCCGTAATCCAATATGACTGGTGTCCTTATAAGAAGAGATCTGGAGATAATAGTGTGGTAAAGGACTGGGGAGGGGGGTGGGTGCGGGGTAGAAGGGGTCAATGGGGGGGAAAAGGGGACACCTGTAATTCTTTCAACAATAAAGATAAATTTAAAAAAAAGAAGAAGAGATTTGGACTCACAAAGAAACAGCGATATGGACAGCACATAGGAAAGGTCAAATGAGGACACAGAGAGAAGGCAGCCATCTGCAACCCAAGGAGAGAGGCCTTGGAAGAAAGCACACTTACCGACATCTTGATCTTGAACATCCCAACCTCCAGAACTGTGAGAAAATACATTTCTGTTGTTTAAATCACCCAGTCTGTGGTATTTTTTATGACAGCCCATGACCACTAAACATGTGGAACTCAGAGGAACGAAAGGCTGGACCCTGAATTGACTGTGATTAAGTTTCCATCACGTTGGCAGACTGGGGGGTTGAAGCAGAGTTTTAGTTGAGTTACAGAGAGATAAAGAATGTTCTATTGCTTGTACCCTTGCTTATGTCCTGAGATTGGAACCCACAGGATTAGGGTCACACATTTGACCAAAGGTGTGTTATTCAACAGACATTTGCTGAGCCGTTTGATGGGACCACTGAGCAAGAATATTTTTCTCATTCCTAGTCAAGCGCCTAAAATTTAACTATTAGAAAAATCTTTCTTTTGGGTCTTGAAAAGTTTTGCCTTCAGGCTTCCTTTCTAAAGATACAAATATTCCTGGGAGGGGTAAAACACCAAGTTGTCAGGTAAAATCTTGATTGGCAGCTACAGGGTGGGAAAGTTCCCCAGGATCCATTTGAATCAGTTCTCCAAGTCTGGTTCTTGGAGCAGTAGCATCAATGTCACCTGGGAAAGTGTGAGAAAGGCAGTTCTGGGTCTCACCTCAGGCCCAGGGAGTCAGAAGCTCGGGTGGGAGTCTAGCCATGGGTGTTATAACAAGCCCTCCAAGTGATTCCGAGGCTCCAAAGTTTGAGAACCACTGGAGTACAGGATGGGCGCCTGGGTAAGGGACTGTGAGGTGCGGGGGGAAAACAGAACCCCTGCCAAAGGAGGAGGGTGCAAACCCTTTGTGTTCAAATTCTCGTCTGTTTTGGGTACTTTAATCAGTAATTAAATTCCCTTACGCATTATGAACCATTAGTTCACTTGTCTCCACTTTTTAAAAAATTTGAGCTAATACAGCATCTCATTTCAGATTTGTAAATGTTTTTGACTTCAAGGTTAAGTTAGAACATGCTTAAATACAGTGATAGTTAAAGTGGAGATGTGTTATCAAACTAAAGACTAGAGTTGTTAATATCCTAAACCCCTTTTTAGAAAATATATATTTCTTGATGTCTGTAAATTATATAAATAACTTTAATGCCTTTATTATATCCACTTATTAAAATAACAACCAAATGTTAAGAAGACTATATTAACTCCTGAAAGTTTCCCCTGATGTGTTGTGGGTGTGCAGACCTCTGATTAGCTTAAATTTTGAAGTCAGGATAGATAATAAGTTCTTGTTTGTTCTGTCAAGTTTGCTTATGGTGGGAAGATCCAGCTGATAGTTTAAGATTCAAGATCCAAAAAGTGTTTCACGAATTCAGGTTTAACCAAGGCATGCATTAATCTTTAAGGAGGTTAAAGCTGAAGGATAGGGCAGAGAGGAAATACAGATGATTGGCAAAAACTGAGTCAGCTGGGGCAGCGTGACTAGGGACAGACAGGAGGGAAGATCTGGAGCCAGCGTGATTGGTGTGGGTTCTGTGCCATCAGGCTGGGTAAAGGTTCTGTTACCCAGAGCTACGGGTGACATCGACATCCACAGAATGAGCACAGCAGAGATTATCTTGAAAATCCAGGAGTGATAGGAATAACTGCAATGTTATAGGAATAGAACACTAGTTTCTATTCTTCCCCGTGCTTGTAAGAGGACACTAAAATATCTTTGCAAATGAGCAGTAATTGAGCAAACTCTTTATGGGGTTTCACCATACCCATTTCTTTCAATAAGTTCAACATTAGTTACTGCGATATTTAATGCTACATCACGTGAGCGGTTTGCTAAAATGCATCAGGGGTATGTGTGGCGATTTTAAAATACGTTGACAAATTCTCTGACACGCCTCCTCTCAAAAGGCGAAGCCTGCTTTCCCTCTCCTTGCATGTGGGCGAGACTCAGTGCCTCGCTCCCAGGGAACAGAATAAAGCAGAAGCAATGCTGTGCTATTTTGGAGAGAGGTCAGAAGAATGCCGTGACTTCCCCCTCTCTCTTTCATCGCTCTGTCTGAGGGAAGCCAGCCACCCCATCATGAGAAAAGGCCCACATGTGATCCCTTGTCCAAGGGCCATTTCCCCTTTTCTCACGACTGGAGCGCACTCAGCGCTGTGCCCAGCGGCCACGGATTTCCCTTTCTCGCTTGGAGTCCTGCTCTTTCATCAGACACTTCCTTGTCCAACGGTCTCCTGCGCACAGAACAGAAGTGAAACAACAGATCTTTTCTCTCGTGAGGACTGTGATAGGAGCTAGTGGTTCGTCCTGGAGGCAAGGCGGCTACTTTTCTGTTCGACAGTTTCTGTTTCCTCTTCTGCAGATTTCACACATCGCACAAACGTCTGCGGCGGTGCCTCCCCAAACGAGGTGCGAGGACGCGCTGCAGGATGACTCAGGCCGGAGGGGTCCAGCTTCCTAATTTCAGGGCAGGGCACTTCCCTCTAATCACCTTGCACTTCCCTTCCTGGTGGCATTGCTGCGGCACGTCACCTGCCTACCGTAGGTCAGAGCCCGGGGTCGCCAGGACGCGTGGCCCCCCATCGGCGGTGCTGGGGCCGGCGGATCGCAGCGCGCCCTGGGCGGGCACCTCCGCGGGGGCTGGAGAGGCGCAGGACGCGGCAGCAGGGGACGCGGGACGTGCGCACTCGGGAACAGGACAGACGGAAACGAGCGGCCCCTGAACGACCGTCCAAGCCCCAGCATTCCGAGGGCCGAGGGCGCCGCTGTGACGAGGCCTGGTCGGCAGGCGCGGCTGGGCCGCCCTTGGGGAGGCAGGTCAGGCCTGTGGTCCTTCAGGGAGCGCGCGCGGGGCCGTTCGCTCCGCGGCTCCGGGGCCCTGCCGTGCGCCCCGCGCCGGGAGAGACACACTCGCCGCCCGCCCGCCGCGGCACGAGCCCCGCGCCACTCGCGGCTGCCCCCCGAGGCAGGGGTACCGCCCGAGCCGCTCCGACGGCAGCGGGGTGGCCTGTGAGGCGGGAGGCCGAGGAGACAGGTGGGCGCCGGCATGGAGCCCGGGCACTAACGCCGGGCAGGCGCGTACCGGTCACCAGAGCGCACTGCGCGCCGTCGCCTTCCTCGCGTCGCGTTGAATCCTGGCCTTCCTCGTTCTTCCTTCTTTCCCCGGAGGAGACAGGCTCGGAAAGCTAAGCAAGGCCACGGCTGGGCCGGGCCTGGCGCAGGGGCCGCGAGCCCCTCGGCCAGGCCGCTCCGGGCAGGGCCGCCGGCCGGCACGTGGTAGACGCGCCCTGAGGCGCGGGGGGACTTCCCTGCCCGCGGGCCTCGGCCCTCCCTTTGCCGCAGTGATCTAGCAGCGGGCTGAGAAGCCGCGAGGCGAGCGCACGGGAGGGCGGGGGCCGGACCCTGGCGAGGGCGCGACGCGAACGGGCGCCGCTGCCCTCCCACGGCGGCGGGCGGCGGCCTCGGCCCGCACCCAAGATGGCGGCGGGGGCGTCAGCGGCCTCCTGCCCTTTCCCATTATGGCGGTGGCCGGGCCCGCCTCCGTGGGCGCCGGAGTCTTGTGACCCACACAATGGCTGAGGGCCGGCTCGGGGCCTCACGGCAACGCGGCGGGAGAGCCATGACGGCCGCCGCGGGTTCGGCGGGCCGGGCCGCCCTGCCCCTGCTGCTGTGCGCGCTGCTGGCGCCCGGCGGCGCCTACGTGCTCGACGACTCCGACGGGCTGGGCCGGGAGTTCGACGGCATCGGCGCCATCAGCGGCGGCGGGGTAAGTGGGGCGGGGGAGGGGGTTCCTCCCCGCCCCGCCCCTCGGCCCGGCGGCGCGGCCCCGCGTTGGGACGCGCTGCGGGCGGGCGCCCCTGGCTCGGCGGTGCCGGCGGCCGCCGCGCGCCTGGACCCGGGCTCTGGAGTCTGGGGTGCACCGCAGGGTTAGGTTTAGCAGGTGGGCTCCCGCCGTCCCCCGAGGGAGCGGCGGCAGGTGCGCGAGTGACTCGGCGGGACTGGAACCCTCGCCCGGGCCCGGGGCCGGCTCCGCGGCGGGGGCGGGCGCGCGGGGGGCGCTGCTGCGGGAAGCGGGGCGCGGGCGGGGGGGCCGGGGCCGGCTCTCCCGGAGGGGCCGTTGCCCAGCAGGCTTTTTAAAGAATTAGTTTTCTTTTACGGTTTGCATTCAACACTGTTTTGCGTTCGCTCCCGGTGTCCAGCACCGCGGACAGACGTTCATGTGGGTTACAAAGGGCTCGCCCCGCAGCTCCGGCCACCGGCACCCGGGTGGCTCCTGCAGGTCCGGGGAGTGCCCTGCGCTCCGCCTCCCGGCCCCCGCCGATTCTGTTCCCACCGTTAGTACTTAGTCCCATCACTCTCCTATTCTGTTCCCTCCACTACTACTTAGTCCCATCACTCTCCTATTCTCCTCCCACCATTAGTACTTAATCCCATCACTCTCCTATTCAGTTCCCACCATTAGTACTTAATCCCATCACTCTCCTATTCAGTTCCCACCATTAGTACTTAATCCCATCACTCTCCTATTCAGTTCCCACCATTAGTACTTAATCCCATCACTCTCCTATTCAGTTCCCACCATTAGTACTTAATCCCATCACACTCCTATTCTGTTCCCACCATTAGTACTTAATCCCATCACTCTCCTATTCAGTTCCCACCATTAGTACTTAATCCCATTACTCTCCTATTCTGTTCCCACCATTAGCACTTAATCCCATCACTCTCCTATTCCCCCCCATTAGTACTTAACCCCATCACTCATTCCCCCCCCCCCCCCCAGCACCTCTCCTCTACAGCATCCATCAGTCTGTTCTCTGTACCTTTAAGCCCCAATAGGTTATTGTTGGAGGCAGGACTAGTGCCTCAAGGCCTCCTTAGTAAGGTAAGAGGCCTCAAACTATCTGACTGATTTTTTCTTTTTTCAGAAGACAGGCTATAGTAGTATCAACGGAGAGTCTAGGATTGCTTATTGTTGGAGGGCTGTGTTGCCTCAGGGCGCTCAAGGCCCTTGGTGTGAGTTGCCCCTAGAAAGGCAGTGTCTCTGTGCCTCATTTGTGTGTGTGTGTGTGTGGGGGGGGAAACGTTGGGTCAACAGACAAGAGTGGCTAAGGGCCCTTGGGGTGCATAAGAAACACCTGGTGTGCTTGTTGCAGGCCACTGCCACCCCCCATTCTGACTGTAGTCTGGGGTGAGGCTCAGGAATCTGTATTTTAGCAAAACTCTGGTTGATTCTCATACTGAGTATCGAGAGACATTTTTTTCTCATTCAGGGATCCTAATCAGGATACCAGTTACGTTTAATTGGCCCCTCCGTAGTCCTCTTTTGGCTATTACAGTTGGGATGAGTCGGTGCTATCTGGGCATTCCATAAAATGTATATGAGGGAGACATGAGGGAATTGCGTGGATCCAGCTGATAATTTTCTTACCTCCCTGGTCATGCTGTCAGGTGACCTCCAGGTGTGGGAATTTGCATCAACAGCATGATTGTTCTTGGCTCCAGACCAGATTTATTTGAACTTGTCCCACGCTCTTTGTAATCTTTGTCTTGTCTTTGTTTGATCCTTGGCAACCTTTGGGTCCATAGGGTTTAAGGTGGTGGACCTTAGGGTGAGAGGGATTTTCTTTTGCTATCCCAGATCACAGCTAAAGCTAATTTTGTTTGGAAACGTTAAGGCTGAACTCCTGAATGGGTTATTGGTTGGGTTGAATCAGATGGAACTTGTATCCTCAAATGCAATTCAGGACTAGCCTTGAATGCTTGCTTGCTGGGTGGATGTCTTGTGCTGGTTTCAGCCCATCGATAACCAGGGTTGTGGCTGGACTGGTTCTTATGATTGCAATACACTCAGCAATACCTTCAGGAAACTTAGGAAAGAAAAAAGGTTTGGTAAGTCACACGTCCTGGAAAGCACAAGGTTGATTGCTCCATATCTCATTGAACAACTGGAACCACACAGAGTTGGCAGGTGAGGAAGAGAGGGAGTGGGGTATGGGCCTGGGGTGTCTGCTTTTATTGGGGTGGAGGGTGGGGGCCTAGTGTTTTTCAGACTTACTCTACTGGTGAATTTAAACTTAAAAGCCCCACCCCAGCCTGGCTCTTTATCTATTTGTGTGGCTGGCAATGTGTTTATTGGAGATAGCCATCTTTGAAATGGATGCCTCAGTAATCAGAGCTTAAGTCAGGCACTCACATTACAAAAAAGAAGAAACCAACTCTCAGGGCTTGCTATACAATCCATCCTGATGCCGAGGCCTCAGTCAGTGTTGAGGACATTGACTGCCTGGGTAGCTGATATGCCAAAAGTCAGGGGTGGCTTTTAAGTTTAACCCAGAAGGTAAACATCTAAATAGGATTATAGTAGCACTCCTATCCTAATTATACAGGTAATAGCCTGAAGTGCAGTCCATAGCCATTGCTTAAGCTTGAAGGGTCCTTCCATGAAACCAGGTCAGTGACCTAGGGGCCTTAGGAATCTGTTCATTGGTTTTGGTAATATTGTGAAATATTTTAACATCTTGGGCCATCTGGTGTGAGTGGGTTTGGACCTGTCTTTAGTTGGCAGATTGCTCCATATCTCATCGGACCAGTCTCTGAGTCCCGAGAATAGGTCTCAGTTTAAGGGTTGTGTCTCATTTGATACAGGTGGGCCCCCAAAGTTAGGACTACATGGTGTAAGTATTATTTAATAAGAGGCATTTCTATGGAAGCAAAAGGAAAACAGTGGTTAATGGTTGGAGCAGACTGTAAACCCAGTCAGAGTCCTGAGGATGGCCAGTAGAGATGATTTCTACATGTCAGGCTCGAAGCGTTTTCACATGGAGTGAGGGCAGGCAGTGGCAGACTGACACGTGGTTCTTAATGGCCCACAAAATAACAGCCACCAAATGCTGTAGTGGTGATTTCTCTGAAGTCTATATCACGTTGTCCCACTTCAGCTTGCATGGCATCAGGAAAAGGGCAGTTTTAGTTCTCAATGATTCCAGGTCAGAAGCATGGGAGAGAAATCGGAAACATTAGTTTGAAGAGTTGTAGCCAGATTTTGGAGGAAATGAGAAGACTTCAGTGTGCAAAGACTAGAATCTGATATCCACAAGGATGTATTATAGTTTTCCACTGGAACACAATTTTTCTCTCTACAATCACCTCTACTTTTATCAGAGATAAAGTAAGACTAATTTGTTTGCAAAATAAGTCTTGGTCTGCAGCCTGATCACAGATCTGACCTTCTCCTCTGGAAAAAAGTTGTTTTCCCCTAACCCAACTGATTCTTCTTGATTTTTACATTTTTATTTCCTTATGTTGCAGTCTCACTCATAGGTACTGGCACATATTTCACGGTAACCTGTGGACTAATGGGCTAATGTATTTGTTTTTACTCCTACCCTTTTTCTTATTTTTGTGGTTTAAATTTGGAATAGCTAGTATATCATAAAATGAGTACCCATCTGTCCTGATATCTGTACCTGTGATGTGAAATCCAGTGTTTAAACTTGCTGAAAATGGAAGTCTTTGACTATGTTGAACTCAATTTAAACTTATTAAAATGAGAATTGTTTCATAACTCAGTGTAGGTGGATCTTAATCTACTTTATTTTGATAGTGTCCCTGTGTATAGTGCATTACTCATAAGCTCAAATACTGATTAGATGAAATGATTGCAACATAATATTTGCACCCCATTTTAAACTTCTTTGTGGAGCCCCTGGTCCCTAGCACGGTTTGTGGCAATAAGTGTTTGGAATGTTCTCATTTGTTCTTCACATGCGATAGGAAGGCAGTGTGGTGTAGTAGTTAAGAATGTGGACTTAAGAGCAGATTGCCAGGGATCTGCTCCGGGACCTGCCACACAGTGTATAGCCTTGGGAAGGTCATTTAACCTCTCTGTGTCTCAGTTTTTTCCTGGGGACCCAGTGATACGTGCCTGGTGGGAGCATTGTGAGGATATATGTGAATACTTAGGATGGCGTCATGCCTAATATTGGCTAATACCCTGTTTCATAGATTAGGGAGGAGGGGGTTATCCCAAGGACTCCTTGGGAGTGCAGAGGGGGCAAAATACCCCCCCCAAACAGCAACACACCATTCTAAGGCACAACGCAGGGCAGGAAGCCTTGTTCACACTGGGTCAGAGATAGGTTAGTATGCACATGTGGTGCTCATTCACTCACAGAGTGCCTCCTTAAATGTTTGAGCCTCTGTTCCTCTGTAAGCTATTTCAGTACAGTGACTGTAGTGTTAAAAACAGTTTGTGTACATGATGCCTGCCATTAATTGAGAGCTTGCTATGCACCAACTACTATGCTGAGTCCTTTGCATACATCTCGTTTTAGTCTTAGAACAGCTGGATGAGCAAGGTAACCTGCTTTACAATAATTTGCCCTTGGTCACAGCTTGTAAATGATGTCATCAGGATGCAGTTAGGTTGCCTGTAGCAGTGCAGCAAACAATAATATACGACACTAAATAAGTGTCTACCAAATAAGAGGATAAATGGGACATGAGCTTAAATAAGACATAATCCTTGTCCTCAAGGAATTTAGAAGTGAGAAGAGTAAAGCAGTGCTCAGGGTGCAGGGCTAAATGAGTTATGGTAGCGAGGGAGTCCCCAGGAGAGGCACCTGCGCCAAACCAGTGGGGAGGAGCAGTGGTACCCTTTCTTGAGGAGGTGGAGTTTGAGCCAAAGACTGAAGGGTGAATTGGAATTGGCCAAATGAAGATGTGGAATGCATTCCAGAAAGAGGAAAGAGAAGGCAGTTTGATGTATCTAGACAGAAGGTGTGAGAGCGACAAGGGCTAAAGTGTCAGAGTTAGGATCCAAATAGTTAAGGGATTTGGGTATAAAACTGAGCAATTTGAACTTTATTTTGAAAGCTCTTGTGGGAGGGGAGGTCTTGGTAGGTTTACAACTGAGTAGTTTCAAGGTTAGGTTTGTGTTTGGGAAAATTAATCTGGCAAGTAGTGTGGAGAATAGAATACAGGGAGGCAGACGGGAGACGCAGACCATTTAGGCTACTCTAGTCATTGGGGAGCCTCCATGAAGGCAGTTGGGCTGAAGAGCAGGGTTGGATTTTTTGAGGTAAAGGAGGTCTTGGGACTGAAGATGGATGGGAAGTTTGGTGAAAGGGTCACCCCCTAAGTTTATGGTTTAGGCAGATGGTTGTTATTTACTAAGGTAGAAAATGCAGGAGAAGGAACAGATCTAGGAAAAAGTGCTATGTTTGGCTGAGGATATGTTGAGCTTAAGGTGGCTAAAGGGTCTGTGGCTCAGTGGCAGAGGCTGGGGAGGTTCTGGGTGTGAGGGAGATATGGGCACCACCAAAATGTCAGAGGAAGCCTACATGAAAGTATAAAACAGGACGCTGGGTCCCATAGGAGTCAAGTATCTTGCCCTTGTCATATACCTGGCAAGGTGCCAGTGGCTTGAACCGAGGGTTTATCTGGCTTCCAAGCCAAGTGATGTGCCAGTGTTTCATGATAAAACCTATTTCCTTTCTTCCCCTTGTTTATATTGCTCCCCGAAGGATGCGTCATTGCCCAATCACTGGTTTTGTGATTTCTTTGTTCAAGCAGTCATCAGCCATGGTTTGGGTGTGGTCAAGTGTTGGTCCCTGCACCTTCCACCCCAGTCTTTCCATGCATTCTGATACCGGTCTTATGTGAGGTCTTCTTAGTACAGCTTGGCTGGGGGGATCATTGTGTGGTCATTCTTAACAGTAACAGACAGCACTTACAGATCTCTAACAAAGAAGAGGGAAGTGGTGGTTCCTTTCAGCGTTGCTGCTTGTCATATTTTCCTGCAAGATGTTGAGGGTAAAATTACCTAAATTCATCCTTCCCTTCCTGGCCCTCAGATACAGTAGGTGACAAATGGTCTTAGAGAACCAAAGTTTCGTTTCTTTTAATAACCACTCCCTGAGTCCAGGCCTTCAAGATACATTTGTAATCATGAGGTTCATCAGTAGACTTAGCAAGCTTACCTCCCACCCAACTGTCATCTCAGTAGAAGAGAAACTTGCTTGTTGCTTGCTTGGAACCTGTGTTTTAGCTTTTGGACAAACAGTCGCCCCATTTGTCTGGTGACGGGTAAAACAGATGCAGGCAAAACAGTAACCTGGGAAATGACTTTGCACAGCTCGACTTTGCCTGAGAGCTGGCTAAATATGGGCTTGCTAGGTGGAGGGCATAAAGCACTATGAAAAAGTATTCGTGAGTAGGTTTGTTTTACTCTTTCTTTTGAAACTTTTTTTTTTTTAGGCAACCTCCCGGCTGCTAGTAAATTACCCAGAGCCCTATCGTTCTGAAATATTGGATTATCTCTTTAAGGTAATGGAAAAATAATTATTTAATGGTAGTTGTGATATTTTAGAAACTATGGTGAAATTCACCCATAGATTTTATCACCTTCACAATTCTAGTTTTTTAAAAAATGGCAAATTACTTTTGGGATAAGTTGCTATTTATTTGAAGTTTTGCTTTGGTTTTCTCATCTGTAAAATCAAAGGCAGCAATTAGTAATTTTCTTAAAATGTCTTGTCCTTCATACAATGGATTATAGGTTAATACTGTTACTTCTTTCTCCAGCCAAACTTCGGTGCCTCGTTGCATATTCTAAAAGTCGAAATAGGTGGCGATGGGCAGACAACAGGTAGGAGTATTTGGGAAATGGGATTCTTACCCCTCCCCAACATTTGAACCTATACTTAAATTTATGGACTGTGATTTCAGATGATAAATAATACCGACATTTTTTATATTGATTATATTTTTTAATTCCTCACCTGAGGATATTTTTTCCATTAATTTTTTTAGAGAGAGAGGGAGGGAGGGAGGAAGAGGAGAGAGGGAGAGAGAGAGAAACATCAGTGTGAGAGAAACATCGATTGGTTGCCTCCCACAGGCATCCAGGACCCGGGCCAGGGCTGGAAGCTGCAACCCAGGTATGTGCTCTGACAAAGAATAGAACCCGTGCCCTACTGGTGCATGGGACGATGCTCTAACCCACTGAGCCACACCGGCTGGGCTTGACATTGATTATTGCCTAGGAGATTGTTCCTTACTGTTCCTTTCCCTCTCTAAATATTTTTTTAAAATTGTATCAAAGTACACATTTTCCTCATAAAAAACAGCACTTGGATTATAGATTTTTTATTTAGTTGAAGTAATTAGTAATAAAAACCCACAGTTTTCTAAGAGCTATATTCCCTAGACAGAGCATAGGGATGGTTTGGAATTGTATTGAAAAGTTAAAAAAAACAACTTTCAATATTGTATGAAACATGTAAGGTATTATTAGCTTTAAATAAAATAGGTGGTAAAAATATAAGTCATCAGTATTTCAGATACATAGCTCTTTTTTTCTTTTCGAAACAAAATTATTTTTAACCACCAAATCTTCAGTCTTCATTGTGACCTTTTGATTGGCTTTGTGTAGCACATGTAGTCAGTTAAAAGTTTATGGGCCAGTAGTTTCCAAGAAGAGGAAAAAGGAAAGAAAAAGGAATTTAATTCTCTCTATTGTATGTAGCTTATTATTTTTAGGTCATATTCCATGGTGGTGAACTCTGGACTCTTGTCTGTACACTCAAGCTCTTGTTAGTGGTTTGGAAGTAATTTCTGTCAAACGGATGTATCTGTGTGGTGGTATTAGTGCTTAGTTTATGTTGAAAGGAATGGAGTGAGAATTGGGTCTTAGGGGCCCGGACACTACATCCAGGATTGAGAAGCTGGAAGCTGAGGGGATACGAACTTAAAGTTGGATATGGGGATTTGAAAACCCCGGGAGACCAAACACCCAGCGGAATGTAGTTCTAGGAATTTGCGGTTACATGAGGTGGTAACATTTCTCTTAACACTGCTTATAATAGAAAGTTGTGGTTTTATTACCGAAGACGCTACAGCGTTTGGGATAATGGCAAAAGGTTAAATAATATGCATTGGTCGTCCACTGGGTCATGTAAGGTTATTCTTACCTGCCCGCTCCAGGGTTGGGACTGGAGTACTGCTTCTGTGCAAGGTGTGCGTGTCTGGGCGAGGGGCCCTGCGATGCACCGGTCACGGAGTCGCTTCCTGTCCCTTTGCTCTCTCCGCTCAGATGGCACGGAGCCCTCCCACATGCACTACGCGCTGGATGAGAATTATTTCCGAGGGTACGAGTGGTGGTTGATGAAGGAAGCCAAGAAGCGGAACCCGAATATCACACTCATGGGTAAGAAGTGAAGTTTGCCTTACTTTTGCGGTCTCTTCTTCAACTTTCAAATTCTGAACATAGGCTCTATTAATACTGAAGTACTAATAATGTAATTAATACTACCAGTGTGCTACCAGGAGCAAAGCATGTGCCAGGCACAATCCTTTCTTTGCCTTATATATTATCTCTGATCTTTATAAGAATTCTGCAGTAAGGTATTCTTCCCATTTTACAGAAGCAGCAGTAGAGGCTTAGGGAGGTTATGCCACTGATTTAAGATCAGATAATTAGTAAATGGCAAAATTATATTTAGAAACTATTCTATTCTGGCGGTTTTTTGTTGTTTTATGCTAACCTACTTTTCTCAACAAAATTTCTCATCCAAATATGTCAAAAGGCAGTGCTGTTTATAAAGTTGTATATTACATGCAGTAATATGTTCCAACTATTTGCAAAATTGTGCATTACATGTAGCAGTAGACTCCATTTCTAGAAGTGGTACATACAAAAGGCTTTCTGTTTGTTTGTTTTGAATCTCTGTGATGTGGTGGTCACTGTTCCAGGCACTGGGGACACCAAACAATCTAGCCTCCAGCTCCTGCCCTTGTGAGCTTAGGTTCTGGTGGCAGGATCAGGATCACTGGATGATTCTCACATGGGACTGTATTCATTCCACAGCCCTGTAGCAGTGCACATGCCTGTAAACTATTTCAGGCATGTACAGTGGTAGCATACTTTCATCATTTGAAATGAATTTGATTTTTCGAAACAGGCTCGCACATTCAGACTAAGTTCAGGGAGATTAATGAGATTTATTTTATAGACTTGATTTTAAGAGATTTTAAAAATCGCTTTAAACAAAGGATAAGTATAAGTTTTTCTATATTAAAAAAAAGAGGAGTCAGTGTGCTCTTTGTAAATGGACTTTGTAAGAGATTCCAGAAATGTTTGGCGTAGTAAAAAGCACCATTGACTTTGGTGCTACTTGCCCTTTGGGCTGCTCTCAAGGTCAGTGCTCATTTGCATGTAGGAAATCTGGCCTGCTGAACCTTGTCCTAACAGAGACTTACACAGGGTGGGCCTGCAGAATGTGCTTGGCATTTCATTGTTTTAAAATGCTCCATTATTTTAATGTCACATTTCTTACGTAAATACACTTAGGCATTCCTCCTGAGTTCAGAAAAATACACATTTTATCATTCGGAATGTGAATTTTTCAGTGGTGAACTAGATTGGTTACATATAAACAGTTAGAGAACTTAGCTGTTGAGTTTATTTAAATATATTGGTAACAGAATTAGGATTTAGAATTGTAATTAGTGCTTTTCTACTCTTCTCATGTTTTACTTAAAGTAATAATTAGCATATTGGAATAATGTGGATTAGTCTACATCATTTAAAAAAGGTATATTTTTCCTGTTGAGTCATGTGCATTTATACTGATATTAGGACAAACTAGTTTTGCTAAATTTGATTACCTAATTTATATTTTAAGTCGTCTTAGTAGTGAATGAGGACTTTGTATTGTAGTTACCTCTTAGGAGTAGTGAAGCATAAGCCTTTCAGAACTCTGATTTTACCTCAGAGAACAGCAATTGGTTATTGAACATCCCCTATAGTAGGTGGTAGGGATGTTAAGTTAAATTGCACGTTATATTTCTTTCTGTTGGTAATTATCTTTGAGAGAGGGGTTTGTTTTTGTTGCTGTTTGTTTTTATTTCTTTATCTTGAAAGAGCATTTGGAGTTACTGAATCTGACTCTAGGGATCAGTAACACATTAGAGTGTCCATAGACTGGAAGGGATTTTGAGAATTTGTGCATGAAATATAATCTTTCCTTTCACCAGATCTGTCTTGGCTTTTCACTTTGCCTGTGTTCCTTTGGGTTTCTTTTGCTTTGTTTTTAACAGCACCAGCATTGTTATACCCACTCTCCCCCTCTGCAGGGTTGCCATGGTCATTCCCCGGATGGCTGGGGAAAAATTTCGACTGGCCTTACGTAAACCTTCACCTGACTGCCTACTATGTTATGACCTGGATTATGGGTGCCAAGCGTTATCATGATCTGGACATTGATTACATTGGGGTTAGTAATATATTTAAAACATGCTTACATTTTGGACATTTATATGTAATTTTTTAAAGTGGCATTCTGTTGACTAACCATGCTGTGTCATGAGGCAAATTTGTTCTGCTGGTGTCTGATGATAACGTAAGTTAACCACATGTAACCCTTGAATCCTTCCTCTTTGCCCATCTATGTTCTTCCACTTCTGAAAAAGGAACTGTTTACCTTTTCCAAACTATATATTTTTTTAATGTTTGTTTTTGGTACCACCCCAGGTAAAATTCTCCTTCAAAACTTTCCCTACTTTCTCTAGTTCTTATAACCATACTATGCATACTACACTGTTTAATGATTAATCTTGTTTTGCTCTGTGAGTCTTCTGTTGTTTTAAACCAGGGGTAGCAAACTTCCTTGAAGGACCAGAGTAAATATATTATGTTTTGTGGGTTAAAAGGATATTATGTAGGTAATTATATAACCATTTAAAATGCAACCATTTAAAACTGGCTTTAAAAATACAAGTGGTGTGCCAGATTAGGCAGGCTGGCCAAAATCTGCCTACCATTGTCCTAAACTGTTAATGATTTAAAAAATGTAGCACGTGATATCTTGTCTTTCCAGCTGGTCTGTTGGCAGGCTGGAGGCATGCCCCAGACTGCCATGTACCTACAGAGCCTCACTCACACATTCAGTGGGTCTCCACACTTTTATTAATATGCCATCTGTCAAACTGACTTTAAAAGTTTTCATGCAATAAGCAGCAGTTATTGCACTCTTACTGTGCTGCAGGTGCCCTGACTGTTATGTTCCAGGGATACCAGGATTAATAAGCTCTTGAGGAGTTCAGTGAGAGGGGTGGACACTCGCACAGATAAAATGCAGTATCACAGGGTGATGGAGGACGTGAGGAGGAGCCAAGGGCTGTCAGCCAGAAGCAAGAGTACACTTGTGTTTGTAATCCTTCTCTAAATTATAACTGAAAATTAGTTTGTATTTGAAAAGTTTGTTAAATTTTAAAGGTCTTTTTAACCTATAGTGAGACTAAGTGTACGTTTGGGTCTAATACTATTCTGTTGTGGTAAAGTCACACTTAGAAACTCTATCTGGCAAATAAAGGGTCATTCACATCTTTTTTAGACTCTTGATAAATCACATACTATGGTGAGGAGCTTCTTTGATTAGAAACTCTTTCCTGTATCACTGGAGTAAAAAGAATTATAGCACCTGGACTCTAGGCCCATCTCTGTTATTAATGGTTTTCTTAGCTGCAGAGTGAAAGTCAAAGAGGTTCTCTTTCAACTCTAAGTTCCCAGGCTTCCCGATCCCAAACCTAAGGGATGTGAGCAGGTTCCTTTTATACATATTGAGAGTTTGCTTTTGGGAAGCAGCACATCATTGAGACTCTCTGTGTGCTAAGGAATTCCTCCTGTATGGCCTACTTGTGAATACTTGGCTTTCCGCTGTGCCTGAGGGAATCTTACACGAATTGTTACAGCAATCCCTCTGTCAGGTCTCCACGCCCAGTGTAGTTCCTGGCTCACATTGCATTGTCAATATTTGTTGAAAGATTGAATGAATATTTCATTTTTGGAAATCTCTAGAATAAACACAAATTTTGAAAATATGCACAAATATTTTAAGCTTTTAAAAATAATTTTAATTTTAAAAGTTATGTTGTCTTATAAATATTGGTACATTCTATAACAGGCCATCTTATAAAGTAAGAAAAATGGCTTTTCAAGTGATATGAAAGTTGACGGGAGAAGTGACATTCAGTGATCATGTCTATTTTCTGACACTTAAAAACTTTTAATTCAGACTTTTTGACTTTTTGTTTTGCAGATTTGGAATGAAAGGGCATTTGACGTCAATTATATCAAGGTCTGTAGAGCATAAAAATCTTTTAATCTTTAAGTCATTAGTGAATAATTCCTTTATGGTTTCATGGAAATTAGTAAAAACTGTATATATATATTTTACAGCATAGTTATTTGTTTTGCTAGTTGGGACACAAAATTTAAGCAAAATCTTAATAATATTTATATTCCTGGTTAAAGTATACGTAATTCCCTGTAAGCCGCAAATTTTATTTTGTATATATTTTTTCCTGTTGCAAGTCTGTTCCTATTCCATTGTGTTCTAATTCAACTTGCCTGGTTTTCAAAATGACTATTTTATTTTTATTTATTTATTTATTTATTTATTTATTTATTTATTTATTTATTTATTTATTTATTTTTTAAAATATATCTTTATTGATTTCAGAGAGAGGAAAGGAGAGGGAGAAAGAGAGAGATAGAAACATCAATGATGAGAGAGTCATTGATTGAGCCCGCAACCCGGGCATGTGCCCTGACCGGGAATCGAACCCCGATCGCTTGGATCCTAGGTCGACGCTCAACCACTGAGCCACGCCCGGCCGGGCAAAAATGACTATTTTAAACAGTTTAGACCATTTCCTTTTCTCTCAACAGTTTACCTGCAGTAAAATATCTCAGGATATAAAAACTTTTAGTCTGTAATTGCCATTTTGTAGCAAGATTTTATTGGAATCTGTGTCATGTTTGTTAAAATGCCTATTTGAAGAGGTCAGTAATGGCAGATGAATGTAGGTGTTCAGGTTTACAAATATGTACTCCATGTAGTGTAGTAAAGATGGCTCCTGGAAATCGTATGGGCTTTTTTGTTTTTAAGAGTAGAGACTAATATAATATGAACAAGTGATTTATATAACAATGGCAGGGCAATTGTTTTTGTTTTTGCTATTTATGTTGTATTTAAGATTTACTTTGGGTTTTCAGTGATGTGGTATTCAAGTTGTGTCCGGAAACTCCCATCTGGGGTCTGAGTGTGCTGGATGGAAAGGAATATATGAGTCTCTGGACAGTACTGAGCACTGGAGCAGGCGCTTTGGGCTTTGTTGATTTGCTTCCTGTTAGAATTTAACTTGTTACTTTTAATTTTCCTGGGTGGATAGGCCTAGAGGTAAGTTTTTATTGCCTGTCCTATCTATGCATGGGAAAGACTTGAGGGTAGCAATGGAATATTTTTTCTTATTATTTCTAGTATGGTACAAAATATCGAGAACTCTAATATTTTCAGTAATGATAGAATATTTAAAATCCTAAAAATCCTAAAAATAAAATCATAGTTTAAAGCATTTTACCAAATGGTATGCGTAATATGATTCCAATTTTATTTTGTGTCTTCCTAAGAAATTTCCTAAGAATGCATACCAAAGTAATAGTGGTTATTTCTGGGTGGTACTATTATGATTAAAAAAAAAAAATTCCACCCTCCCACCCAAATTTTTTATGGTTAAACATAATTTTGAAGGCAGAGGGAAAATGCCTCTAAAACATTTTAACCTCACAGGTTTGTCTGTTTTCTTTATACTTTTCCATGAAGTGGGTTATCTTGATAATAATGGTTTTATTTTCCACAGGAGCCACATTTCTACTGAGAAATAATATTGACACTAGTGTCCAGGATGCTGATTTTTGAAGATGCTTTAGCTACCCTGGTCGTAATTCAACAGCCAAAAACTCACTTGTAACCTTTCCTCTGTCCTGTGTCTCCTCCAAAAGGTGTTAAGAAGAATGTTGAACTATCAAGGTCTCCATCGAGTGAAAATCATAGCGAGCGATAACCTCTGGGAGCCCATTTCTGCCTTTATGCTGCTTGACTCTGAGCTCTTGAAGGCGGTTGATGTTATAGGGTAAGAAGCAATGTCTTACTTTGAAAACTAAATTTCCCGTTGCTTTCTCTGAATATATTGACTGTGCCTTTCTTTTTGTGTTTTCCTCCCCATTTGGTTACATTTTCAGAAAGTAGCTTTCTTGTATTAACTTAATAAAAGCCTGTATAGCCCATATTTCATTCCTTTTTCTTTGAAATGTATGGATTTTGGGGGTTTTCTATGACAATGAAAAGTATTGGTAATTTTAAAAAATTGTGTTGATGTTTGCAGGAATAAAACATGGCTTTGTTTAGATTGAGGGGCAGAATAGTATTTAAATTTTAGAAGTTATAAAAGACAATGTCGTGGAATTAGATCCTAACCCTCAGGCTTCCTGTAGGTGGAAGTTCTCTCATGAACTTGTGTACATGGTATGGTGTGATCACTGACTGTGACTTCCGTCGGGCCTCCTTCGCATTTTGGCTTTGGCCCTGCTCCTTAGTCCAGGCTACCTTTCAACCTTCTGGGCCTTGGTTTCACTACATCCCAGCAGTATTTTTTCCCTGTCTTATTTATTTTATTTTCCACTTTGATTGAGAAATAATTGTCATACATCACCACATAAGTTTAAGCTATACAGCATGGTAGTTTGATTTACATGTGTTGTGAGATGCTTATCACAGTACGTTTAGTTACCATCTGTCACCTCATATAGACACAATTAAAAAAAAAAATAATTCTTGTTATGAGAGCTCTTGGGATCTTGCTCTCCTAACAGCTTTCCTGTATATCGTACCCAGCTATTAACCAGTCATCACGTTATACATTATACTCCTAGTACTTATTTATGTTATACCTGAAATTTTATACCTTTGACCACCTTCCTCCAATTCCACTCCCACCCTCCACTCAGCAATTTTTAAAAAAATGAATTTTAATTTTATCTCTCATGACAGTGTATGTAAACATTTGAAAAATAGAATACACGTGTGTGTGGAATTTGATCTTTATTTGGTGTGAAGACTCTGCTTGATCTAATGGCTTTTTTAATGAACGTACACAAACCTAGGCAGAGCATATATATAATGAATATCCGTGTTCCCATCACTCAGCCTCCAGAAAGACGAACCCGTGGTCATACCATGCTGTGAAATGAGAGATGTTTTGCCTAATTACATACATTTAAACAATTCCATTCTTAAAGAACCTGTACATTTTGTTGAATTGGTGGTGGATCTGGATATTGGAAGAGACCCAGATTTTAGTATTAGTTCTTTCTTTGCTCAGATCATTTAACCACTCAGGTTTTAAATGTAATGTAACAGTTCTGTTGTTTTCCCAATGAGGGATAGCACACCTGTTTCTATTATTTTAAAGGAGATACTTTTCAGATTGTAAAAATAGTGCATGTTCATTATGGAAAATTTGGAAAATGAGAAAACTAGTATAGAGTTAGAATTTACTCAGTGTAACATCTACAGGTCATTGGTAACATAAGAGCATGTTCCTTCCCAGGCTTTATTTTCTTATACAAGTACATTTAACCAGAGATACACCAAACATACATTTGGCTTTTGTCTGAGGCATTGAGGCTGAATGTCATGATCGTAGAATGAAGTTTGGGGATATAAGAATGAATCCAAAATAATAAAAAGTGTTAAAATGAAACATTATTACACATATTAGTAGTCACATTTTTCCGAGTTGGCCATTATGGGGCCGAGACAACAACAACTTAACTCTGTTAGGTGCTGGTTTGTTCTTGTGATCTCTGTAGCATGTATTTACAGTACCGATTGGATGCCTGTTCTCAACTCAGGCCAGTGACAGCAGACTCTTGCTGGAACCTTATTTTTCTCAAATATTTCTTTTTGTATTCTCTATTATATATATACTTTTTCCACATGAAGTTATGAAATGCTAAACTGATATTGTGTCCTAATCCATCTTTACTAGTGTAATGGTTCCCTAATAGGACTTCCTCTTCACAGATTCATTACCTAAATGGAATTTAACTGCAAACTAAAACAGGACTTTACAGTCATTCTTTTAATGTAATTAGTACTACCACACCAAACTGCAAAGAGATAATGTAGTCTTTATTATCTACTTGTGTTATTAAATTTTTTATAGGTAATTGTTGGCCTAAAAAGTATACACTCATGTCCCTAAAGTTGTTTAGCTAATGTGGTCCCTTATTGTATTAACCGTCAGTCTGTTTTCTATTTTAAATTTGAAATTTCTTAATTGTTTTTACTTAAAGTTTACTCTTAGAATAATAAATATACATTTGTGCTTCAGCTGACGACTCCTGTCAGTGCTACACTCCGGGAAGGACTCGTTACTCTGGGGCAGGGTTTCCCAGCCTCTGCAGGTTGGATCTGTTCACTGGATAGTTCTTTGTGGTGGGCACCTGCCCTGTGCCTTGTAGGGTGTTTAGCAGCATCTCTGCTGCTCCCTAGATGCCAGTAGGAACCCTGCCTTCTCTGCCAGGCAAAAATCACCCGGGTTGAGAGCCACCTCTGCTCTGGGATTATAATTTGTAGTTTTCCCAAGGTAGTTTATTCAAGAAGGAACTCTCTGTGTGGGTTTTTATTTTTTATTTTGTTTTTATTTTTGTCTGGGAGTAAGTGCCAAGCTGTCTTTCTCTGCCTGCTGGGGGTGGGAGCAGGGGAGGAAACACTGCCTTATACAATAGCTCATTATTCTTATTTTTTGCTTCCTTCTTAACTCTTCCTTTCTCAGTGTCCCAAATTCTGCACTTCCCTGGGAAGTGAATCCTGTGTCCTCTCCATTCATCTCTTGGAGTGTCCTAGGCTGTGGCCTCCTCTGCCCCCCCCATCTACCAACATCCTTCCGTAATTTTACGGTTTCCAGGAACAGAAATGCCTCACTCATCCATGGTCTTCCTTTCCATTCTGTGTGTGGTTGTAGGTTTATCTCACCTGAAGGGCATCCTGAGACACAAGGATGGGAAGCAGATGCTGACAGTCAGTCAGATGTCTACCTGGAAGCTGCCTGTTGTCTTAAAACAGAACATGTTGAAGGAGACCTGTATTTTTATGAACTTAACAAATGGATATAAGTGCCCCAGTTTGACCTTTCCCTTTTCCTCCCCCCTTTCTTTCCTAGAGCTCACTATCCTGGGACCCGTACAGTCAATGATGCAAAGCTGACTAAGAAGCAGCTTTGGTCTTCCGAGGATTTTAGCACTTTAAATGATGACGTGGGTGCTGGCTGCTGGGGTCGCATACTGAATCAGAACTATATCAATGGCTACATGACTGCGTAAGTTATTAAAAACTTTTAAATGCTTTTACCTTGAAAATTTTCTAAAACACAGCAAGAAGAAAAATGTACAATGGACTCCCATATTCTCACAACCTAGATTCAGTGACTGTAAACATTTTGCCTTATTAGCTTCATCTACACCTATAAGTATACCTGAGCCACATCCATTTATTTTTTTGTATTTGAACATTGTCTTTACTGAATAAAGAGTCAGGCTTATTGAGATATGATTTATATACAGTAAAATTCATGCACTTCTTTGATTTTGAACAAGCTGTATATATATATACACACATATATACACACCCACACCCATATATATGTAAAATTGCAGATGTCATGACACTTTACCCTAAATATTTTAGCATGTGGCTCCAAAATTAAGGATATTTTCCTACATGATCACAATATCATTTTGATATATATGAGCATAAGAACATTTAAAAAAGTATTTCTCATGCCCAGTCCATATTCAGATTTTCCTAATTGTCTTCAAAACTGTCATTTATAGCCTTTTTTTTTTTTTTTTAAAAAAAAAAAAGGAGAGCCTGTCAAGCACCATGCGTGGCATTTAGATGTCATGACCCTAAAGTCTCTTTTAATCCGGAACAGTTTCCTTCCTTCCCCATTTCTTACCACAAGACTAGGCAAGTTGTCTTGTGGACCATCCACCTCCCAATCTGCCTGATCCGAGTCACTTAATTTGAGTAACTGGCTGTTTCCAAAACAGAGGTTCCGAAGAGAGAACACAACTCTTTTTTATTTATCAGGGAGGCATTTCTTAAATGCTTTGAGAAGCTTTAATTGTAATTAGATTCAAATTAGCTTTCTAAAAAAACAAACAGAATAAAAGCCAGCCAATACGTGCTTTTATGATGCTAATGTGAGCCAGCACGTTGTTCTGACAGCCGCCTTTGTTCTTTTTCTTCTCTTTTTGAAAGAAAAGATGCTTCTCTTGGAGATGTTTGTTCTAATGACTTAATTGGGTATTAGGAGTCAAGGATGCTCATGGCAGAGAATTAGTAACTGCACATAAACACCAAGTAGGAAACAACATCACTCATATTTTTACCATCCAGAGGTAACTCTTCTTAAAAAATGTGGCATATGTCTTTCCATTTACATTATATCTGTAAAATTTTAATACAGAATTGAGACTATACTGTATAATGTTCAGGAAATAAGCTGCTTTTCACTTAACAAGGCCTTAGGAACTTTTCCTCCTATTTAAGTATACTTTGACTTCCTCGTTTTTAAGGTTTATGTATGTTCTTTTACATAAAGCAGAACTTCCCACCCTCACCTTGTCTCAGGAAGCACCTGAGACACTTGGTTATGTCGATTCCTTGGCAGCTGCCAGGCCTGCTGAACCCCCATCTCCAGGGAAGGCTCCTGGGACTCTGGTGGTCTGGTCAGTGCCCCAGGTGGTTCTGATGCCACACAGCTTTGGGAAACACTGATGCAGAAAATATACTATACACACTGAACTGATCAGTCCTGTACAGATATCTCTATAGACACCTGTGATTATTTCCTCGGGGTGTATTCTTGGAAATGGAGTCAATGTCTGGGTCAGAGGCATATAGGTTTTCAAGGCATTTGTGTATGTTACAAAGTGCTCTCCAGGTGGTTTAATTCATATTTCTAGCACTAGCTGGAGAAGACACCATGCATTTTGTAATCCACGGGTAAATCATGAGAGCTCTTAACATTCTCACTGGCAGTAAGGATTTTTGAAAATTGGGACTATTGTTTGTACTTTGGCAGAATTAGACAGAATTAGAAGACTGACTTTCTAAGAACGTCAGTCTATCATTTTATTATGGGTTTTGTTTTTGTTTTTAGCTGCGAGGAACCCAGCAGTACTAGGATCCAGAGCTTCCCTTTTGCCCTTGGATTTTCCTGAGAACCACAGAGTCGTAATCTTAGGGGTCAGCACCCTCTGTGGACATCTGAGAGAATGGACCAAAAATGCAGACCAGCAGGCTGCCCCCGTTAGTACTTGTAGATGAAGCAGAATCGTAGCAGTGCAACAGCCCAGGCCCGTTCTGTCCACTTCACACACGGAATTCTCACACTGGCCTCGGGCCAGGTGCACTTCTTAGCCCCATTTTGCAGACAAGGAACTGAGGTCAGAGAGGGTCAGTGGTGGAACCATGACTTGCACCCAGGCAGTCAGACTGTCAAAGTTCTCAGTTTTAAAACGTTGCAGTTGCTCAGAGTCAAGTTCATAAAATTACATCATGAAGCTGGGGCATTAGGAAGGCTGACTATCGTGGACATGGATAAAGCAGGTATCGATAAAGCCTCTATTTCTGGCACTGGTGGGTCACGATCCAAGTTCTGGTTACATATGGCTCAGCAAAAATTGTGCACCTTATATTCATTTGAATTTTTTATTATGCAACTCACCATTCACAATATTTAGATGCATCCAACACTGGATTTTTCAAAATGTGGATGAACTTTATTTAGTCAACTTACATTTTCTTGTTTTGAGTGGTCATTTTTCCATTATTTACATATATTTATGTAAATTATGTGTAGGTCTTTTTACTCTGTAGGCTTCTAGACATTTACATTTTTATCACAAGCTGTTTTGGTATTTCTCTTTTTCAAACAAATCTTTCAGAACAATCGCTTGGAATGTGGTGGCCAGTTACTATGAACAGCTGCCGTATGGGCGGAGTGGACTGATGACTGCCCAGGAGCCATGGAGTGGGCACTATGTGGTAGAATCTCCTATCTGGGTAACAGGTGTGGTTCCCATACCATCTCTCACTCCCCAAATTCCTTTCTAAGGCCAAAGCAGAAAATACTTAGAGGGGATTGTCAGGGTGGGTGGAAATTTCCCCCTAATTCTCTTGGTTCTTTTGGCTGCCTAATAATTAAATAGACTCAAGACGGATTATCAGGAGGAAAGAAAACCAAATTCAAGTTTGTACATGTGGAGGTCTCAGAGATATGGGACCTAAGACGTCATCAGAGCAGGCTGTTGATAAACCTTTAGACAAGAAACAATAAATTTGTGAGGAACTGACAAGACAATAAAATAGGCTTGGGCACTATTTAGTGAAGAAAGGAGCAGTTTGTATCCACAGCTTACTTTGCTCTGAGTTTCCTGTCTCTGGCCAGCAGGCTGTCTCCCTGCCTCCTGGTGCAGGGAGGGAGGGTACCTTTCACCTGGGAGATTTATTTCCTGCTTTCCGGGGCATAGAGAGTCAGAGGTCCTTTTTGTACTGCTGGTTCTCGAGTAACTTTAATTAAAAGTAATCGTTATGTCCTAGTTGGTTAACTCCTTAAATGTTGAAATTGGGTTTTTTGGATGTGGGGTTGGCATGTAGAGTATTGCTCAGTACATTTTCAGGGCCAGCATTGGAGGTGCCCAATAAATATATATTGTGGAAATAAACTTATTTGAAACCATAAAGCTTAGTTTTTGACATGTATTATTGACTTTTTAAACCTTATTTTTGTAGTTGTATTAGGATGGGTTAAATAGAGATGAATCAGGTTTGGGAGGGAATAACTTTATCTTACTCTTGGAAAAAGACAATTATTATTCTTGACCTGACAGAATGGGGTTCATTTATTTTTACTAGTGATTTTAAGAATCTTCCCACAGTTATACCGTTTAACTGGATTAATTATTCCAAAGTTGGAACATGGGGTTGGCAAGTATTTTCTTCCAAAACACAAAATAGCTTGTTAGAGTTAATCAGACTCAAGTCAGTATACAGATTTTTTTATTTTTTATTTTAGAAGAAACCCTGTCGTTACCATTTTTATCTTAGTTGGGTCGTTCTCTGCTTTTCTGTAGCTCATACTACTCAGTTTACCCGGCCAGGTTGGTACTACCTGAAGACAGTTGGCCATTTAGAGAAAGGAGGAAGCTACGTAGCTCTGACTGATGGCTTAGGTAACCTCACCATCATCATTGAAACTATGGTAATTCTTTGTTGTTGTTTTGTGGGGCAGGGGGTGGTGGTGGGGGGTGATTAACTCACTTTGTTTTTTTAAACCAGTTTTTGAAGATTATACATATAATGAGCAGTACATAGGGGAGGAAGAAACTTTTTCCTATACCCTTTTAGGTTCAGGAGCTGGGGCTTCACAAATTAAGCTGACAAAAGACAATAGCCTGAGAAAGGAAAACGGAATTTATTAATGCACGTACGTGTGGGAGAGACTCTGTGGTGAATAACTTAAAGGGGTGGTTAGAATTTGGATTTATACCTAGCTTAATAAGTAATGGGGGAGGGAGAAAGGGAACATTTGGGGAAATAAATGACTTTAGGGAAAGATACAGACAATGGCTTCATGAGACACACAGACATATCTGCAGTGCAATAAGGACTCTCTGTCTTACCCAGAGGGGGATGCAGACAGTGGCATCTCAGGCACTGAGGCGGGCTAGGGGAGAGGGGTGAAGGGTTTCCCACTGTGAGGGGCTTTCCTCACCTCTGTGTGGCTGCTCAGTCAGGGGGCAGACAGTCTCTGATCCTGTGCCAGGCAGCTTCCTACCTATACTTTGTTCAGAAAAGGTACAAACAGCTCAGGCACCCACGTGTTACCCCTGAAACCCCCTCAGAGAACAAGGCAGCCAGAGGAGTGACATGCAGCCCTCTCTGTGCATGGGCTTGACTCCTGCTCTGCTGTTTATACTATAGAGCAACAGGATTGGCAAGAAGGAGCTGGAAGGGCAATGCTACTTGATGGCAAACATGGTAGTCTGCAGGGGACAAGGCTACAGTGTCCATCTAAGGTGCTTCAGGTTGATCAGGACACTCGGTAAAATCCTAATGGGGTCGAGCCCATTTGGCTCTTATTTGAAGGTTATATTTAGATGTGATACCTTTTCAGTAAAAACATTCCAAGCATTTGCTTTTTTGATATATTTTACTTGGAAAATAGTTACAACATAAAAACTAATGTGCGTGCTGTCAAAGGACTGGAATTGAGCTATGAATTCAAAGTTTGATTCAGTCAAAATGCCAGTGAACTTTACTTTGACTAGTTATATGCACTGGACATTCAGTAAAGGTCATATTAAAAAAAAGTCTTTAAAAATTTAAAATAAACTCATAGCTGTCTCCTAATGTGTACAATTTCTCTTAATCTTGGGGCATTAAATGTTTAATTTTTTTCCTAAGATGGCTTGTATATCATTCGGATAATTTATGTGATTTTTTTTTCTCCTCAGAGCCATAAACATTCTAAGTGTATTCGGCCGTTGCTTCCTTATTTCAACGTGTCACACCAAGTTGCTACCTTTGTCCTTGAAGGTTCTTTTGTAAGTAAATGTGTGGGACTTTTATTTTGGTTTTGATTTTGATTTTGAGAATTTATATATTTTATCACAGGCTAGCAGTTCTCAAGCGAATTCGTATATTACAGTCATTAGAGCCCTAAAGAAAATATTTTTATAAAAACTTCACTGGTTGCCACCCGTGTTCTTGTGGGTGAGAAAAATCATTATAAAATAAGGTGGGTTTTTTGTTCTTTACAATAAAGTTTACTAAAAGTTAAACAAAAAGAAAGAGTTTGCATGTGAATGGATAAAATGCCCTGGTGTCTTCTATCTGTTGACTGGTTTCAGTGAAACACTGATAGGAGCCACCAGGAGGTAAAACTCTGGCTTTGAATGACACTTAACAAAAGTGAGTTGCAGGAAAGTCGTTCTTACTAGTAGAAGCATAAGTCTAGGGAAGCTTCAGGCATTGCTCTTTACAGAACTCTGTACAAAAAAACCAAGAACAAAACACATCAGACTCTAGCAATTTCTACCTATTGCTAGATTTGAATACAGAAAATGCTGGGAATGCCCTTTCTGACTACTAATCTCATAAGAATAGTTTTTTAATACCAGAACATTCTTAAAAACTTTTCCACATAAGTATAATAATGAATATATTTGAATCCAAGGCCCTAACATAGTTAAACATTTGCAAAAACAATCTGTAGATTTGTAGGAAATAAAATATTTGCTTGAATAATGCCTTTCTACTTTCAAAATGTTACTGTTTAAAATTTGAGGCGGGCCTTTTGGTGGAGCAAGAGTGCGCGTGGGCACTGGCTCGTTCTTGCTGGCGCTGATTTTGGAAATCCTCAACAGGGTATGATGCACCACTCAGCTGTGCTTTTCTGTGTGTTTTCTCCTCAGAGTGAAATAACAGAGCTCCAGGTGTGGCACACCAAGCTTGGCACATCATCGGACAAATTTCTCTTTAGACAACTGGATTCTCTATGGGTAGTTTTAAAATAAATCCCTATACGTATTTTGAGCATTTCAACAGTAAAAGGGAACAGAAATTGGATTAATGAATTAAGAATTTTTAATTTTATCACTGATGTTATGGCTGAAGCATAATAGGTATTTGGTTTGTCTTGGGGAATGGTGCCACCGTCACTTGGCTGCTCGAGTCAGAAATCTGAGTCTCATTTGAAATTGTCTTTCCTGCTCATGCTTCCTGTGCCACCTGTGATCAAGAAGAGCCGAGTCTATCATCCACACCTTTCTCGTACCCAGTCCTCATTCCCCGTGCCTGCTGCTCCATCTCTTTCAGTTCCTCAGTCTCTCTCTCCCCTACGTAAACCACCTCCAGTTTCTCCAGCCACCAATCTGACTCTCTCCAGGCCCCATCACACTGCATTTACAGTGATATGTCTAAAACGCAGATCTGATTTTTTAAATCTCTCGCTCAGAGTGCCTCAGTTAATTTTCCTACAAGTTTATGTCCCTTTGTGCAGCCCGTGGCCCTTGATGCCCCACAAGAGCAAAAAGACTGCTTTCTTTTCTCGACACATGTCCTGTGAAACTGGCCCCACAGTGTAAACTTTGTGCATTTTTCAGAGCATGGTCTGCCAGTTTAATTCCTTTTGTGACTTTGCACATGCTTTTTATTCCTTCTAGAATGCCTCCCACATGTCTTGTTGTCCTTCAAGACTCAGCTCAAGGTCACTTCTTCAGGGGCTTTCCCACCAGCCTTAGCTCATTGCCCCCTAGGACATGTGCTTGTCAGTTAAACACTTTCCCCGTGTACTGGATCCCTTGAGGATGGGGCCCTGCCTTATTTAGCTTTTTATCCCAGGTGCCTACCATAGTGCTGAGTACATGGTGATTTCTCAGGAAACATTTCAGAGAATGGGTTGGACTAAGCAAGCACACTAATTGACACGAATCTGCTCCTTTTTCTGCCAATTAGTCATACCCTGTGAACCCACTAGTCATTCTCAATGGTAGAACATTCATTAATATTAATAACGGGGAAAAAGAACAGTCTGTATTTTTTGTGCATTGAATTGCTAGAAATTGCATAATAAAATTGATTTTCCCCATAGGAAAAATAATACCATTTAGGGTTATTTCCAAGCCAGAATATGGTGTTAGATATTTCATAGATCTGACCAACAATTTATTTTTAAAGCAAAGATAGAATACAAACCCCTTTAATCCAAAGTAGAAAGAAAGCTGGTTAAGTTTCATAAAATAGGCATAGATCGAATGCCTGCATTCATTACGCACCGGACTCCAGTGTCTTCTGAGGTCTTCGTTTAGTACAGAACAGGTATGACAGGAGGTGTTTCTTGTAGGTCCCACACTGGGCTAGGAGCACTTCAGAAATATTCTCTCTCTTAATCCTCACAGCAGCGCTATGAAGCATGTGTATTTTTTCCTCAGTTTGTAGATGAGGAAACTGTGGCTTAAAGAGATTAAGTTGCTAAGATCATAAATGTATTATAAACCTAACTGGCTAATGGGACTATACATTGACCATAGAATGAGCTGGACTTCTTTTTCTTAACAGTAAAAGGTTTTCTGTGACTACTACCTGAGTCAACAGTGAGATTTTATGGATTTTCCTACCTTAGTAAAAAATTAGTAAAGTCCTAAAAAGTGAATCAGCAGGTCTCCTAGTTATGTGTATTGAATATATACACGCGTTAAGGAGCTTATAGTCTAATGGACAAGAATAGACTAGTAGAGGTAGATTTGGGGATCATCTAGTCTCCCTTCCCTCCATGTAGTGAAATTCTTTTAAAAATGCTTTCTATAAAGTATAATCTCATAAAGTCTTCAAAATAACTTAAACAATTTCCTGAGGGCCTTTACAAGTGGTTAGGAAGTTCTAACAGAAATGAGTTTGGCTTATCTAAGCTTATTTTTAACAAAGCTGTTTTGCCCTAATGAGACGAGCCAGAGCCCCTGGCCTCGACCATGGCGTTTCCCTTTCAGCTCCCCGAAAGCAGCGGCAGCTTCGCTGTGGAGCTGCAGGAGGATGAGCTGTTCACCATCACCACCCTCACCACCGGCCGCAAAGGCAGCTACCCGCCGTCCCCCAAGTCCCAGCCCTTCCCAGCCGTCTATACGGATGACTTCGATGTCGGTAAGCGGCCTTCACTGCCGCCCCACTTGGTTTCTATTTTTGGCAGCCGCGGAGAGAGTCCACCTGTGAAACCAGTGCCTGGCGGAGCGGCTGTGGAAAGTACATTCATTTAGCTGTAAAGCTCTACCTGGTAAACGAGACCTAATTTTTATGTTACTTCAAGGTGAACCTCAACTTGAGGACCCTGTATTTTTCAGTGCCAGCAAAAACATTGAGGTCATTGGCAGGACGAAGGTTAGAGTTCTCACGGGTTTTGGTGAAATGTAAGATTTATAGCAGTGCTACTGCCCCTTTATCCATATCTCATGAAAGCCGTTGTCCATTTGTGTAGGATTTGTCTTCCCGTAGTGCTAGTGGACTGAGTGCTTATGGGCAGTTGTGCTTTCCTTAGTTAATCCAACTCATTAGCCGCCCTCTTGTGTGCCTGGGAGTTTTATATGTGTGCTCTCCTGGTTTTCTGGGAAGATCTGTCCTAACGCTGTTAGGAAAGCTTTTGATTATGGGTAACCGAGGGAAACCGCAAAGTTAGAAGGCATGGTCATTGTCAGTGTATTCCTAGATCACTCAGTAATCGACAGAACTTGGTCTAGCATTATGCACCTCACAGACAGGTCAGGTGGCTCTGTTCTCTGCTCCTGCAGTCTGTAGCTGTTGGGGAGAAGCAGGAGCGAGACTGGCTGTGGGAGAGAGGCTCGAACCTCCTGTTGCTGTAGGGCTGCTGGTGCCACTGTGGACAGAGACTCCTACCACCCCTGCCAGGGAGTCCCTGCCGCAGGGTCTCAGCCCCTTACCCAGGAAATGACCCCTGGTTGACTGGAATCCAAGGCCCTTTGGACTGTGTACTGAGTCCTCTCAATCATCTGTGTGAAAAACAACAGTGACCCTCCCTGACAGGAGCTTGGTGCTATTTTCTTGCAAGTCTCTGAAATGGCCTCAAGTATCTTAGCAGTCTGTGGCTCATCCCTCTGTTGGCAACAGTAACTCTTCTTGCCTTCAGCCAGGGGGAGTCTGTGTGGGAGACGGGAACCTGTGTTGACCCCACAACTAATTTATTCTGTGACCTGAAGACAAAAGACAATTCTAAAGCTTCAGATCTAAAATGTAACAATAAACCATAAAATAAACTAAAAGCTGAAATTAAAAATGATGGGCCAGCCTTTAGAACTACTTTATAGGGTTCTTAATATCTCAAATGATGTGGAGACTGTGAAAACACTTGGAAAATCATGAAGTGAGAAATTGCTGTAAGATATTATGACTAAAATTGCTTGTCTAGTGCCACTGTAAGACTATAATGTAATCAAACTAGGAAGGGATTGACCTATAATTTAACAAGACTAAGAGGAGACCGATATTAGGGCTCAAAACTGATTTTTGTTCCATTTTAGAAATCGAAGAAAATTTGTAATTTCTAAATTCTGTATTTGGCATAGGGAACCTTTTCTAATGTTCTGTCAGCTGATGACTGTGAGCAGAGACTTAGAACCTTGCCTGACAGGTATTAGAAATAACAAAAGTATCTCTCTCTTGTTGAGCCCTTGCTGGGGCTGGCTTAGGTGCACACTTTATACACAGTCTTCCATTTGTTCTCTTGTCCCCTCCCCACTTGGAAATGAGGACACTTGGGAAACAGGGAAGTTAAGCAACTTGCCCAGGGGGCCAGAACAAGCTAGAATTTGAACCCAGGTCTGCCTTACTCCAGAATTCATGATCTTCCCTCTTAAGCAGTTGCGAGGATTAAATATGTAAAGTGTGTATGTCAAACTGATCATATTGGCATTAAATAATGAAGATGTAAAAATCAGTATCTCTTTATTAACCTAAACCCTAAACTTTGGTTATAAAGTCTCATTTGCTTGTTTGACACTTTTCAACAGTGTTTTAAAATGTGCCGTAAAATCTCAGAAAATCTTCTGTAAGGATTTGATATTAAATAGAATTCATTATATTCTGAACAGACTACCCACTGTTTAGTGAAGCTCCGAATTTTGCTGATCAGACTGGCGTGTTTGAATACTACATGAATACTGAAGACCATGGGGAGCATCGCTTCACGCTACGCCAGGTTCTCAATCAGCGGCCCATTACGTGGGCTGCGGATGCGTCCAACACCATCAGCATTATCGGAGATTACAACTGGTACGTATTTCTTAGTGTGAATCCAACTGAAATAACCTTGTCATGTTGTGGGGTACATTCTGAAACAAAGCCTTTTCTGCAGTCCTCCTTGTGCAAGAACCTAATAGTGCGTGACAGGAGCTGAATGAATATCAGGGCGGCCACTAAGAAGATTGCTTTGCTGCGTCAGCTTCCTTCCCTCAGATTTGCTGTTTAATAGTGATTATTGCAGCAGCCGACGATTTTAACTAAAATTGAGGACTTTCGGACCCAGTAACAATTTAATATTTACAGACTTCCTGATAATTTGAGTGTTGTGTTTTTTTTGGTTTGTTGATCTGGTGTTGCCACCTGCTGGATTTACACTAGAATTACACCATTTTAGCCTTTGCGGAGCATCTGTTTACCAGGTGACAGTAGGTGGCAATGGTAAAGAGCAACATTAGCTTTTAGTTGTATAGTGAATTCAACTCTTTTCTTTAGGCATCTGGTAAAGAGACAAGTTGTACTTACTCTTTACGTAAAATATAACGACCAAACCAAAACTTCCCCTTCCCTCTTTAAGTCAGCTATGGAATTCCAGTGTATTGGCGATTATGCCTGTTGTAGGTGGGGTTTTTCCTTCTGTTTTTTCTTTTAGCTAGTATAATTTCACGGTGAAACATAAACACAAGCCTTCCAGGTTTAGTGATACTAGCTATTAATGCCAAGCCACCAAATAGTCATGACTGTAGTTCAGAATTGGACAGGGCCAGGAATATAATTCTGAAAAGAACCTAAATTGTGTATCTGGAATGCTGCAGAAAGCCTTTACCCCTCTGTATGGCCTCTTTTCTGTTGTAAATCACAATTCTAGACCCAAGCTCCATGTGTCTTGAGAAACTGTTAGCTCTCCAGAGTTTCTGGGACCCTGACAGCAGGGGATATTAAACACTGGTATGAGTTTCCCACACCCACCTTATGGCAGAGGTATCATCCTCCCAGCTTACAGATTGGGAAACTGAGGCTTTGGGGTAAGATTTACCCATGATCCCACACTTGTAAATTCTAGGACCAGGCTGAGAGGCCACATCTCTCTGGTTCTGTAGCCCGTGCTCTTTGGACCACACCTCACAGCCTCGTTTTCATCACTGTTCCTAAGAGTGGGAAAGGGAACATTAGTGAGCTTCCACTGTAGTTCAGTGTTAGCGACTCGGCTCTCAATGTGTGCACAGGGCCCTCGGCTCATAGAACTGTTTGCAGTAGAGCTTCCTCTCTCATGCTTACGCGTAGTGAAGGACCAGCGCAGTCCTGGAGTAGACCACAAAGGTACTTAAGATTTCCCACTTTGTTAGCTTTGGTTGGGATCTGAAGACCGTCACAGTTGCCTTTTGCTGCACACATCCGAACTCTTCATCCCTTTGATTAAATTTGCTTCCTTTGTGGGCTGGTTTCAGTTCTCTCAGCACCACTGAGAGATTGTGGCTATGGAACTAAACCACAGTTATTCTGCTTCGTTCATTATCTGTGAAATTGCCTGGAAGTCCTGGGGCAGGACTCACTTATTGAGGAATGGGATGTAAAAGAAAGGAAAACGTTCGATCTTCTCTCACTCTAACTCTAAACAGAGTGATTTATGGTGCTGACAGTGTCTAGCATTTTCAAACTCTGCTAACCAGGCAAGGGGTGGGGCTGTAGGAACGTGTGGTCCTCAGTGGCTTCGTGCTGGTGATACTCACTGTGGTGGGGGGCATACGAGAGAGACCCAGCCTTCGTTCCTTAGCGTTCGATTTTCCTGAGAGTAGCCCAGCTCTGATTAGATTACCTGTGGGTTTCCCTTACTGTCTATACCTGTTGTAGGTGCTTCATTTTTTAATATTTTCATTTCCATAGTTAAATTCCGCTGTGAAGATTTTACTGATAAGAAGAAACTCTGAGAAATGTAAAAGCCACATAATTCTAGATCCAGTTTTCCCCTATTTCCAGTGTATTTTTGGGCACCCTTAGTTTTTATTCTAGATAAATTGCTCACTTTATGACTTGGCTGTGTCAAGGCTTTCATTCTCATTCGCAGTTAGATTTTGGGTGGCAGGGAGATTGTTTTTAGAGATCCTGTTGTTTTGAGGTGGTCCTCTCACTGCATGGGCATCTAGTAACATTTATAAAAGGCCTGGAGGGGAGCTCGTGTCTGACCCCTGGTGGCTCCTGGTTGGCTGGATCTGTCCCCTCCTGTGATAAACTTCTGTCCATCAGTGATCCCAGGACCAGGGTTTTACTGCCTGTGCGTAAACAGAGGTTGTCAAGCTGGAATTCCCAGGCTAGCAGCCTCAGCATTACCTGGGAATCTGTTAGACAGCAGATTCAAGGGCCTGCCCTTGACCTGCTGGATTGAACAAGCCCTCCAGGTGCTGCTCAAGTTTGAAAATCCCTGCTGTAGAATCATGGAGTTGGCTCTGTCTTTGCAGAGAAATGGTTTTCTTTTAGATTTTTTTCTGGAGTTTTTTAGGTCTTATCAGGGTTTAATGTAAAACTTCACCCTCAAGTCGTTTACGCTTTCCCAGAGACTCCTACCATTGCCCTTGCTGCTTATTTTTGCTGGTGGAAATGTAATTAACCTTTTTTTTGTTCAGAATTGTGTGGAAACTTACCTTTTATGCATTCCTAGAAAAAATGGCTTCTTTTAATATTATATATTCTTAGGATGAGAAGTTGTTTTATTACAGAGAGACAAGAAATATATTCTTAAGAAACTTAGTAACAGTAAGTATTCTTTTCTAGTAACTCATTAAAAGAGGCAATGAAATGACTTATTCATGTAAACTTAAAACCGTCATCAATGAAGACCCTCGAAGCCCATTCCTGCTACAAGCATAGACTTAGCAGATCACACAGTCACCTCAGTTAGGAGTTTGGAAGGATGTGGCTGTGAAAGGACGCCTCATGCTACACAGGGAAGGGCATGATTAAAACCTAACCAGCCGTTTCATTCTGCAGGCCCAATAGGACTATCACGTGTGATGTCTACATGGAGGCCCCTGGGAATGGCATCATTAAAAGTCTAACCAGCCGTTTCATTCTGCAGGGCCAACAGGATTATCACGTGTGATGTCTACATGGAGACCTCTGGGAATGGCATGATTAAAAGTCTAACCAGCCGTTTCATTCTGCAGGACCAACATGACTATCTCGTGTGATGTCTACATGGAGACCCCTGGGAAGGGAGGCGTGTTCATTGCCGGAAGAGTAAATAAAGGTGGCATCTTGATTAGAAGTGCCAGAGGAATTTTCTTCTGGATTTTTGCAAATGGAACCTACAGAGTTACAGGTGATCTAGGTAAGTGATTTACTCTATGGCACACGCGAGAGAGGCAACTCAGTAAAAGAGAACATTGCATGAAGCTTTTTCGGGTATTACAGAGGAGAGCTGGCTGTCAGGGTGGGATTTGCATGGACTGGGGTGAGGGTGGTAGTAGGGAGAGAGTGCTCAGGAGACATTGTAAATAAGAGCAAGACTATAAGACTGTGGCCGCTATGCTCGTGGGAATGCAAGGAGAGGGGTTGCTGTGCTTAAAATGGAGTAATCCTATTTCCTAATTTAGTTAATAACTTGAAAACAGCTTGACTCCCTTCATTTGTCTTAACAGCCCCTGTTTTATGTAGGATAGTGTCTTATCTAGAATGGGTGCTTAGGCTAAGTTCAAGTTGAATTCCATGCAATCCCCTTTGGTTTTTGGACATACACTGCTCTCTTGAAACTAGACCTTATGGTGGTGACTCTTCTTGGTTCTGTCTCCTGACTTTCCTCCTGTGTTAACAAAAATCTTCTCGCCTATAGTCTGCTGCTCTTTGTCTCTTCCTAAGGTGAAAAGGGCTCCATAAGTAAAATAAAAATGAAAGAGGAAGTGGGTAGTAAGGACACTAGAGTAGAAATTGCATAGTCATAAGCATGACTGATCTAGAAGGTACCTCACATTTTCCAATCCAAATCAGAGCCAGATAGGTTAACTGATTCGCCCAAGGTCTCAAAATGAGTTAGTGGCAGAACTGGAACTAAGAATTTAAATCTGCGTCTTCAGGCTGCACTGCTGTATTTTAAATTGCCCCCTTGGCACCTCATCCTGCATGTTTCTCAGGCACTCAAGCATAATACATCCCCAGATGAACTCATTATTTTCTCGCTCTGATTTTCAGTGATTGCTGGTGCCATGTAATCAATTACACCAGCTAGAAATCTTACGGTAGTTTTTTAAATTCCCCTGTTTATCCCCCACATTCAGTCCAGTCAGGTAAAATTACACTCCGGAACTATAGAAGCTAATGCATTATACTGTGGTTGGTTTGTAAGTTCATGTCTCTGATTCTCTTGTGAGCTCACATATAGTGTGTGGTCCAGAGTGGGATCTCAATATGTGCTTGTTGAACGCGTGCATGAATGAAGGATGTTTTGTTTTAAGTCAGTTGTAGATCTGGAAATGTGGATCTTTATTAAGGTCGATTTTACTACATGCAGATGCCACCTGAGAGACCCCAGTGGGGTATGTGATTTTGTGATTCAGATAATCTTTCTCTGTTGCAGCTGGATGGCTCATATATGCTTTAGGACAAATTGAAGTTAAGGCACAAGAATGGTATACACTCACTTTAACTATTAAGGTAAGTATTGCTGATCAGAATGTCTGGAGGTAAGACGTTCTTTCCCTGTCCCTTTTTACCATTTCTCTTAACAGATGGAGGCTGGGGAGTGTGATAAATAATGGAAGTAGGCAGAAAATCTGCCATCATACCAGCAAACCACCACTCCCTAGAATGATAGTGTGTGTCAGGGTCCTCCATTAGCTGTTGACTTTATCAGCCCAATAATTGAACTGCTTTTCCAAGTTTGCTTGAATGAAGATTATAATTGGAGCTTATAGGTGTAAGCAAAGTCACTAAATTTATTTTTGATGGTTGAATATAATTTGGTTTTCGGCTGTAAGCACCCTACTTTAGAGGTCGGTTTCCATGAATGTGTGTGTCAGAGCAGATACCAGGTTAATCATAGTACCACGAGTGTCTAAGAATATTTGTCAGATTCATTGATTGACCATGCGTTGTTGATTGACATGCTCCTAAGGAGACATTCTTCTGGAATTCAGATAACTTTTTGAATTTGTTCTACCCCCTGACTCAACCACCAAAAATGACAGGACTGATTTTTCAGGCAGTATCCGTATGTATTGACCATCATAGCATATTTAACTATACCACACTTGATGGACATAGCTTTGTTCCCAGTTCTTTCCTTTTATGGAAAGGGGATGCCTTTACTGCAGATGAGGGAGAAGATCTTTATGTGCCTCTTGGGTGCACACATTCTATTACTTGTTTAAGTGGATATTGGAAGGAGAATGGCATTTAAAATTTTAACAGATCCTGCCCTATTACTAGCTGAACGACATCAACTTTTGTAGCAGTTATAATAATATTTGATGTTATTGAGTTTTAAAGATTTTTTTCCAAACAGATAGACACGATTTTATATTTCCTTGATATTTAGGGAGGGTGTACATTTTATGTGTATTGGCCGTATGAATTTATTATATATTCTGGGTAGTGCCCCATTGTTTGTTATATGTATTACATATATTTTCTTCTGTTTTCTTATGATTTGTATTTTAGTTTTGCTTATGGTATGTTTCATGACTAGAAATGTAAAATTTTGGTATTGTCAAGTATTTCACTTTTTCTTCATTTGTTCTATGTTTTGCTTAAGGAGGCCTTCCCTTTCTTTGGGTTAGGAACATTTTTTTCCCCCAAACAAAGTTTAGGATGTGTTTTATGTTTAAGTCTTTAACCCACCTGGAATTTATTTGTGAATTGTAAGGTGAAGAGCCCAATATAATTTTTTTAAAAACAAATGGATAGCTATCATCATTTATTACACAGATTGTCCTTTGGCTCATGATTTAAAGGCCACTTTTTTGATGTTATAAATCATCACACATGCATGGGCTTGTTTCTCTGTTCTCTATATCGCTTTGTTTGTCCTTTATCCAGTGTCACACTTTAAATTGTGTTTACTTTCTAAGTCTTTGATCATGTGGTTTACTCTTTTACTGCCATCAGAGCTCCTTCCCAACCACCTTATATAAAATAGCGTTCCCTCTTCCCTTGCTCTGTTTTTCTTCAGAGCTCTTATTACCTCCTGACATCGTGCATATTCTGTTGATAGTTTATGTGTTAGTCCCATTCCCTGCACTGGAACATAGCTCCTGCAAACAGGCCTCTTCCTTCCTGTTTCTGTCACTGCTGGCTCTCAGCACCTAGGAGAGCACCTGGCACACACACTCAGAGAGTGGATGAGTGGACATCCAGTGGGCATGTCCCACGTTCTTTTGCAAGATTATCTTTGCTATTCTAGTATATATACTACTCTATTTGAATTAAAAAAAAAATTTATTGATTTCAGAGAGAGGAATGGGGGGGCAGAGAGAGAGAAAGAAATATCAATGATGAGCGAGTCACTGATCGGCTGCCTCCTGCATGCCCCCTGCTGGGGATGGAGCCGGCAACCTGGGCATGTGCCCTGATCAGGAATCGAACAGAGATCTCCTGGATCATAGGTCGATGCTCAACTGCTGAGTCACACTGGCTGGGCTCTACTTGAATTTTTAAATCATTTTTGCAATACCATGAAGAACACTGCCAGTATTACACTGAATTTAGATATCGATTTGGGCAAAAGTGGCTTTTTTTTTTTTAAATTAAGAATAATGTGTTCCCCTGTTGGGACCGTGGGAACAAGAACATGCTGCGTCTCAGCATTTATTAAGATCTCCCACCCTGTCCGTCAGTTTTATTTTTGTAGCTCTTACACATTTCTTGTTAGGCTTATTTTTCATAATTTTATACATTTTTTGAATTCATGAGGGGCTTTAAAAAATTAATTTCTTTGACCTTTTTTAGGTACTTTGCATCACAGGATTCAAAAATCAGAAGGGCTTCTGAAAACAGCTGCCTCCTGCCTCCCTCCCTTGTTCCTTCCTCCTCACCCCATCTGTGTCCCGTTCCTCTGATGCAGCCACTGTGACGATTGTCATTGTTGCTTCTGGCATCTCTTTAATATGGTGTGATTTATTGCTTTTAGAAATTAGCTCTGGTCTTGCTGCTGGATGGATGGGGATTTTGCTGACTTATCCCCCACCCACCTCCACCAGCCCCATTTTTTTTTGGTTCCATCTGCTCTGGGCATTCTGCTCCTTCCTCGAGTCTCAGCTCTGAAAGTTCTCCTACTCTGCAGACGAGAGGAGTTTCTCTGGCATGCACACCACATCAACCTGTCTCACCTCTGCACCTGCCACTCACGCTTAGCTTGTGTGTGTGTGTGTGTGTGTGTGTGTGTGTGTGTCCTTCCTTGTCTTTCCACCGGAATGTAAGCTCCAGAAGATCAGGGACTGTGTCTTTCTTGTGCATCCAAATTCCAAGTGCATTAAACAGCATTTGGTGCATAGATGTTTGCTGTGTAACAAAATAGAACCACGTCTTCTCTGACGTCTGTTTCCAGATTATGGCCCATATGAGGATTTTCCTCATTTTAATTTGGCCACTTTCGATTTCTTCTCAGCACTGCTGGGTGCTTTACCCTCAGCACTGTGTGTCGTGTTTAGAACAAGGGACTTCGAGGTCTGTTATGTTCATTTGCAAGTACTTTATGTTGCTTGTCTTCTGTCTCCCCATCCATATCGTGAGCGCACCGCCTTCCTATGAAGATGGAGTGGGACGATATACATGAAACCTTGGTGCATTACCTGACATGTGGGAAGCACTGAATGAGCCCAGTTAACATTCTTAGGAGCAGGCGTGTGTGGAACCAGACAGGCCAGCACTCCTATTACCTTGCTGATGCACACCGAGACTTCCAGCAAGCTATCTCGCCTTTCTGAGCTGCTTTTTTAAATCTGTAAAATGGAGATAACTTCTGTAAGGTTGCTTTAGGGTTAAATGTTTTTTATTCTTTCACTTGACACATTTTTACTAAGCATTCACTATATGCACTTTTCTAGGGATACAGCAAGGAACGAGACAGACCAGTTCCTGCTCTCGTAGAGCCTCTATTCTTCTAGGACAGGGGCTGGCGAACTTCTCTGCAAAGGGCCAGATAGCAAATGTTTTCTCCTTTGTGAGCCGTGTGGTCTGCGCTGCAACAGCTCAACTCTGCTTTTGCAGTGAGCCGCACAGTAGGTCAATGAATGGGTGTAGCTGAGCTCTAGTAAAATTTCATTTGTAAAAATAGGTGGCTAGCCTGTGGGCCATAGCTGGCTGACTCCTGTTCTTCAGACAGTGAACTTTTAGATAAATCAATAAATAAAATTATGAAGGAAAAATAGGGATAATGATATAAAGTAGCTCCCTTGCTGAGATTTCCTAGATAGAGAGGCCAGGCAAGACCTTGGAGTGGGTGCTGTTTGAGCGGAGGGTGCCCCGGGACTGGCCTTGTGGAGGAGCAGCCAGGCTGGGTTGGCTAATGCCTGGGGAGTGAGGGGCCGGCGGAGGGGAGGAGATGAGGGACTGCTAGACAGGCGTTGTGCTTAATATTTTTTGTGTATGTGAGTCCCTGGGCTCAGCGTTAATATTCACTGTCCCTAAGTGGCAGAAGATGTTCATTGGGCACTTTTGGAGCTGAGGTAGCTGTGCGTGTGCAGTAGTAATAGGGGTGGATGCTGACAGCTAGGATTCAATTCCTAGCTCTGCTGGTAAATCTTGACTTTGATTTTTAATCTCAAGTCTGAGTATCTCCATATGTAAAATGAAAGAACTAAATTGAAGTCCATTGCATTATACAACTTAAAAACAGATTTAATTTTAGTTCTTGCCTCATGCTTGGGATCTTCAAGTTCTTTGAAATGAGCTCATTAGAAATGTTTAGCTGTAATTGCATGCTGTGAATGTATGCTCATGAATGTGCTATGATAGTGATAATAAGAGCAAGCTAGTGTCTCCTCACTGTGTGCCAGGTGCTTAGCTAAGGAGGAATGGCAGCCATATGGAGAGGACATTGCTTTGTCTTTCTCTGTCAGTGACCACTAAGTCATTTCTATGGACACGTCCCTCCTTACCCCCCCCCCCCCATCATCGCCTGTGGTTACTATTTTTCTGACGTAAGGCTGGGATCTTTATATGGCTTCAAAGTGATATTCTGTACATGGGGCAGAAAGGGCTGAAATACGTGGACATTCTGGCTCCAGCAGCCACGTCTGAAGAACTGGTGGTTGTGAGCCCCGGCCTGTGCACGTGAGCCACTTGTAAATAAGCATTTTTTATTTTAGTGGGCTCTTGTCTAAAATGCTATAGTAATGTTTTGAAAAGTTTCACATTTCTGTTGGTTTTACAACACTTTAGTGAAGTCCAAGGAGATACTGAGATATTCCTTGTGCCTCAGAAACTGGGGACATTGTTCCTGTATTTCAAACTTTTGTTCTAACCTGTGGAATTGCTTTCCTGAGTAAGTCTTAGGTGAGGAGGCTATTTGCTCCACTAAGCAGATATTTGGGCCGCATGTTATTAAGAAACAGACTCCAGAGAGTTGTTTCCATGTGTCTCCAAGGGATGCCTTTCTCTCCCCAGGGTCAGCTCTCCTTTGGCTTGTTGAATGGCAAGCCTGTCTGGTCAGAGATCCCGGTCAACTTCCCCAAGAATGGCTGGGCTGCCATTGGAACTTACTCCTTTGATTTTGCGCAGTTTGACAACTTTTACGTCAATTCTACACCCTAAAATTCACAGAGCACCGCACAACACTCTTTGGATTCTTTATTTCTTTCTTTTTGGTTTTGGTTCAGAGCCAGTTCTTGTTTCGATGGATTGGTATATGAGCCTTTGGAGGCTGAAAATAAGAGTAAATGAAGAGGAAAGATATTTTTTACTTGATCATGTGGAAGATTTTTTTTAGAACTAATTCCAAGGGGAGAAACAGATGACTCTTTCGCATCACCTGGTGTGTACCCTACACTTGAAACAGTACCTTGGTCCCACCCTTAGGAGTGCTTTGGGTGGTCCAGACCTAGAGGCCTTGGTGTAGATGCTGAGGTCACTCCTGTCTTCTTATTTGCAAGTGATCATGCAGGTGGCAGTAACTTGATTGCCACAGAGATGTATTTATTGACGCTCATGTGTGTCTAAGTGAGCTGATGCCCTTGTCTCAAGATAAAGCTGTCGCACTGGGAAGCTGAAGAACACTGGAGAGGCTGCTCTGTGAAGACCACTTCAACGTGTTACTCTAAAACAGTATTTTTTCTTTCCTGTTTTATGATGATGCTTTTGAATTATAGATGTGATGAGTGGGATGATTTGAAAAATGTATCATTAACAAACTACCTCTAAAGCTATTTCTGCAATAATAAATAATAGATTAATTGGGTTATCTGTGTTTTTTATTCTTTCGGATCCAACTTTTAGTCGTATAACCCTTATAACTCTGTTTACAAGTTTTCCCAGGTGGTTGGAAGGAGGGAGAAAACACCCTATAGCCAATGCTGTAAGTGGGTCTAAGATGAAACTGAAGGAGATTTTCTTGTCTCCTTTCATTGTGCTTTTCCTGGTTTGTCTTCTCATGTGTCACTGGTAACAGACTAAAGGAGCTAATGAATTCTTTTACCTGCTTGCATGCAGAAGAAGGGGAACACTTAGCTGTTTGCTAGTTCATAGCATTGGATCATCCTCTAATATTTTGTGTGGTTGGATGCATTTATTTCATTAAACTACCAATGCACTATGTTTAAGTATGGGGTGAGCATATTTGCCATGCAGTATGATTTATATTTAAGAATTAGTGTACCTCCTAGAAACAACTCAGTTATTCATGTGGGTAAAGTAAATTCTGGAATTCTTTATAATGAAAGTGTAAAGCTTCAATGAACTGATTTTTCAATTTTGGAATTTGTAATGGTGTCATATAGGCTAAACTGACATGAAATTTTGTATTAACTGTAAAACACAAGAAACAATATTAGAATAAATCACATTACAGAGAAAAAGTTATATATAAATTTTAAATTAAAACCAAGTCTAAGTGATTTCCATTTCGGTCCCCACATATTTTTTAAAAATTAACTTTACCCGAGGTATAATTTACATATAATAAACTGTTCTCATTGTAAGTATACCGTTCAGTGGGTCTTGATAAAAGGACGCATCCATGTAACCAGCACCCTAAACAAAATTCCAGACATTTCCCTCACTCCGGGAGGCTCTCCTGCGCCTGTGCAGCTCTTCCCTCTCCTCCCCACCTCGGGCAGCGTCCATCTGATTTCCGTCACCCCTGATGCGCTTGCTTTGTTCCCAGACACTGTAAAGCGGCACCATGCGCTGTGCACTCCCTTGTGAATGGCTTATCTCATTCAGCGTAATGCTCTTGAGATTTGATGACGTTGCTGTGTGTCTCAGTGGTTTGCCCCTTATTTCAGAGAGCGTTCCCTTGTCTGGCTAGACCACAGGCAGTGCTCCCAGTTTTTGGTTTTACTAATGATCTTCTGTGAACATTCGTGGACAAGTCTCCGTATGGACTGAGTTTTCATTTCTTAATTGCTGAGTCTTATGGGAAGTGTAGGTTTAACTTTATGAGAAGTTGGCCATCTGTCTTCCGAAATGATTGCAGGGTTTTACACTCCCATCGGCAATGTGTGAGAGTGTCAGTTGCTCCACATTTTTGTCAGTGCTTCATATTGTTGGTGTTTATAATTTTAACCCTCTCTTGTGGGTGTGTGGTAGGTGCATTAGATGTTGAGCATCTTTTCATGGGCTTAATTGTCATTCATATATTTTCTTTTGTGAAATCTCTGTTCAAGTCTTTTTCTCATTTTAAAAATTGGGTTGTCTATCTTATTGAGTTGTAAGAGCTGTTTATATATTCCAGATGCAAGTTTCTTTTCTTTTAAAAAAAAATATATCAGGTGTATATTTTATGAATTGTTCTAAGTCCATATCTTTTGAAGTCACGATTTTAATTTGGGAGTCTAATTTAGGACTTTTTTCTTTTATGGTAGGTGTCTTTTTTGTGTCCTAAGAAGCTTTTGTCTATCCCACGTTTACAAGGGTTTTTTTCCTTTTAGTTCTTCTAGAAGTGTTATGTTCCTTAGCTTTTACATCCATGTCTGTGATCCATTGTGCATTATTTTTTTGTATATAATGAGAGGGCTGAGGTTCATTTTTTTCCCTTTTTGGATATTCAGATTTTCTAGCATTGTTTATTGAAAAGACCATCCTTTGTCAAAAGTCAATTGACTATAAATGTGTATGTCCAGAAATAAACTCTATATTTTGTTCTATTGATCTATAGATCTGTAGACAAACACCACCCTGCCTTCATTACTGTAGCTCTGTAGTAAATTTTGAACTCCATTTAAATCCTCCAACTCTGTTCTTCAAAACTGTTTTGGCTAACCTAGGTCTTTTCACATTTTTCATATAAATTTTAGACTCACCTTATATATTTCTGCAAAGGGCTTTCTGGAATTTTGATTGGATTATAATGAAATCACAGATCATTTTAGGGAGAATGGTTATCTTAATAATATTGAACCTTCAATCTATGAGTCTGTTGCATTTCCACATTTTTTGGCTTTCCATAATTTCAGCAACTTATGTAGCTTTTAGTGTACAGTTTAATACTATTGTAAATGGTATTTTCTTATTTCATTTTTCAATTATTTGTTGTGTATACATCAAAATACAGTTGCTTTTCTTATGCTGACCTATTATTTTATGATATTGCTAAACTCACATTAGTTTTACTAGCCTTTTTTTTTTTTGTAAATTCTTTAGGATTTCTACATACAAAATAATGCCATCTGTGGGTACAGATAGTTTTAGTTCTTCCTTTCCTTGTGTCTGCTTTATTTCCGATGTTGCTTTGTTGCACTAGTTGGGATTTCCAGTACGATGTAAGAAGTGGTCAGAGCAGATGTCTTCGCCCTGTTCCTGATCTTAGCAGCAAAATATCTTTCACTATTAAGTATCATTAAGTGTGACGTTTGCTCTAGAGGTATATGGCTACTGGTGATCATGAATTGTATTTCTTGAAGCCGACCAAGCCAAGCCTCCGGATGAAAACACTCTAAACCGCCAGAGTTCCTTCACACGCTGCCCATTACAGCATGCCACAGACTGGGCCGCTCATAAACAGCGAGCGTCCTCGCCGAGACCCCACGGGGTGGGAGGTGCTAGGCAGCTCTCTGGTTCCTCTTTTATGAAAGCACCAACCCCCTTCACCATTCGCGGGGGTCCACCCTTCCAGAGGTCCCACGTCCTAATGCCTCACCCCGAGCGTTAGGATTTCAACACGAGGGACACAAACATTCAGACCACAGCACACACCTAAAAGTGACGCCTGGAGGGGCCCCGTGGTAGGAGTACTGAGCCTGGGCCCTCACGCCTGGGTTGGACGCCAGCTCCGCTGCTTCCTCATCTGACTGTGGCTGGATCACAAGGGCCCCTGCACTTCATGAAGCTGCTGCCTCTAAAGACAAGTAGTGAGGCTGCTCACCGAGGCTCCTCCCAGCTCGCGCTGTGAAATTCTGCTTCATTTAACTCAAATCTTGCTTACGTGAGGGGTAATTTTTTCTAAATCAGCGCGGTTGGTCGTCCTCATTGTCTCCCACCCTGGAAAACCACCGTGCAATGCCTTGGACATTTTTACTCTGGCTAAATGGCCTCATCAAGGGCGGTCATTTTGCAACTGATATTTTACTGCATCTTAAGTGATGTAGATGAGCCTAGATCCCATTCTTCTGCATGTGACCTGCTTGAAAAAGACCCTCTTTATCACTCTCCGAGCCGCTGGTAGTATTTTCACCTATCATGGGGCCAAGGCATTGGGATAAGTTAGACTGGACTCAAGGTAAGATTTAGAAACTAGAGTTCTGCAGTTTTTACTCGTAAGTGGGTTCTTCCTAACACTTGGTTTTTCTTTTGTCTTGTTAATATGTTACTTTGACTTGAAAGAAAGCCTGGTGTTCCTTGTATGTCAGAAGTGTTATCATTTTGTTATATTCTACTCTGAAAATAGCTCTTTCGAGTAATTAAAGCTCATGGATAAGTTGAAGGTGTTCTAAGATGCCTTTTCTCCCTCCCCTCCCCTCCCCCCCTCCTCTTCTTCCTCTAGCCCCTCCCCTCCTCCCCCATTGCTCCTCCCTCTCCCCTTTCCCTCCTTCCCACCCCCTCTCCCCATTTCCACCTCCTTCCTTCCTCCCCCCCTCTCCTTCTTTCTCCAATAAAACCGAACTTGATGCTCCATAGAATTGATGATTATTACTCAACTAAGAAAAAAGCAGACACTTTGAGGGATTATGGGGGACTGCTGAGCAAGACATTTGAAGTGATTTTGTTCCAACAGGATGTTTATAGTTTTTACATTCACGGGGAGATGGAGACATTATAGAATGAAGTGATCTGAAGATTACACTGAAAAGACAGTTTACTACTTTCTGCATCTGTTCAACAGATTGCTCTGATTAATGTTTTTGAGTTGTGTGGCATGTATTTAGCAAAACATGGGGAGTGTTTTTAAGCCCATATGAGAGATTTTATATGCACAGAGGTACCATGTGCTTTGGGAATCATGTGCACTTGGGCATCTGCGATTTTGCTGCAGTGGATTTACTGCTCTGTTTGGTAACAACAGGCTGTCAGCCACTCACCTGGAAGACCCTGCTAGACACAGGCAGAGGATACGATCTCCTGTAAGTAAACGGTACTGAATAATAGGAACCTATGTGCTGATGGCTCTTCAGTATGGGGGACGCAGTGTTGTCCTCCCAGGTGGGCTTGCACGGTCTCTGGCCCCGGAGGTTCACAGGGTTTCTCAGCTCCTGGTGATGCTGTGTGGTGAGGGTGGGAATAGAGTCAGGCTGTTTACAGAGGGGTGGACTCAGGGTGTCTCTACCCTCTTGCCTCTTTCCAGTTGCTTTGGAGACTCTAGATATGTACTTGGCTATTCCCTAGGTGCAACTGGTAACAATCCCAAACAGTTTGAGAATTTCCTGCAAGGCTGGCGAATTGAAGTTCAGTTTCTCAGGTGTAGTTCTCCTCTGTAGGTCCAGCCACAGAGCCTCCAGAGGTCTCTTCCCGCACACCCTCTGTGACCAGTTCACACAGACTGTGGTTATTTTTGTAAGCAATTAAGATTTGCAAATAAGACTAAGATGCTCTGATGGTTAATTTTATGTGTTGACTAGGCCGTGGTACTCTGATATGTGGTTAAACATTATTCTAGATGTTTCTGTGAAGTTTTATTCTATTTTATTTTAGAAAAGGTTAGTATTTAAATCAGGAAACTTTGTGTAAAGCAGATTACCCTCTATAATGTGGGTGGGCCTCATCCAGTCAGTTAAAGGACTTAATTAAAATGAAACAAAACAAAGCAAAACAAGAAAACACCCAAAACTGACTTTCCTGGAAGAAGCAAGGATTCTGCTGGCCGACTGCCTCTGGACTCAAACTGCACCTCTTGCCTGGGCCTCTAGCTGCCGGCCTGCCCTGCAGATTTGAACTTGCTAAGTTTCCACAATTGCACGAGCCAGTTCCTTGAAATCTCTGTGTGTGTGTGTACATCCTGGTGGTCCTGTTTCTCTGGGGAACCCTGACTAATAGATGCCTTTACCCTGGAAGTGCATCTTGGAATTCCTAAATGAAAGCAGATAAAATCTGCTCTTTGGAGTATTGCATTACATTTTCTAATAAAAACATAACTTAGAACATGGGAATTGAGCTGTTTCTCACAGAGGATAGAAGAGTGCGTGGGAAATCTTCAATGACATAAACATTGTAAGTGACTGTTGAGTGAAAAACTTACAATTAGTCTAACTAGGATGACTTTCCCCCGAGAAGTGTAAATGATATAAAGACTACTAATTTAACCCTCTAAAGAGAGGGCACATGACTTGCTGGGTCATGGTGATGCTTAAGTCACCAGTTTATTTAAAAAACTGACTTTTGAGAATCCCTCCTTTGCATGGTTCAGTAGCATTTTATCTCCCACATATCCAAATTTTAAAATTTCTGTTCATGGGGGGAAGAGGTACCTGACCCTCCCCATTTAAGAAGGTACGCTGGAAATACCAACATATATGTCATTGACTGGAATTTAGTAAAATCCTCTCCAGAGTCACCGGAGAAGCTGAGAAATAAGGTCTTTTAGCTGGGCTCCCAGACACTTCAAATAAAACGGGTTAAGTTACTAAGGTCAAAGGGGATAGTGAATGTTGGAGCTGACAACTGACAGCTTCAGCCACAGGGTGCCCATTTTAAAATTATTTAAAATCTCAATCTATGGAGAGGCACTTTGCTTAGTTACTTTCAGTACTCTATTAAAGCCACAGACCTGATCATCATGGTTTGTTTAGGGGAACCCCCCCCATGCTGAACATTACTGGGAAATGTTCCTAGATGTAATCTGGCTGGGCGTCTTCATTTTGCAAAGGAAGAAACGAAAACCCACGGAGGTGAGGTGACTTCAGCAGACGCTGAATGCACTGGGAAGACTCGGGAGCAGCCTGTGTCCACACCCCCTTAATCTCTGTCATTTCAACTTTCATCAGAGTCAGAGTTACCCAGCCCTTCAGGGTTGCGGTGTTTCTCTAACTGTTCAGATACCTGCCATTAGGGAGCCAGAGAGCCCAAGTAAAAGGCTGCGGATTCTTGCTGTGCCACTCACACTGTTTATTTTTAGCCGCGAAAGGATCATTCGCGCGCCCAGCATCTTGAAGTAATACCAGCGGCTTCTATTGCGAATTAGCCTGGAAGCTCGTGGCAGCGGGATGGAGCCGACGCGGCCCCCGCGCCCGGGCCTCGTGGAGCTCTCGGTGCATCACACAGTCCAAGGAGTGAATGGCTGCTGGGCGAGTGGACGGAGCGTTTGCCAGGTGGCAGGCCCTGTGCTGGGCACTGTTCATGAGTTATCTCATGCCGTCTTCCTAACAAGCCCACGAGGTAGGTAGTATTTGAAACAAACTTGAAAACGTGCCCAAGGACACAAACACAGTGAGTGTCGGGACATGGCCTAGTCTGTCTGACTCCGTCCTGAGCTGCTGGGGAGGCTGGAGCTTTGGGGGTTGCTGTTGGTTATCATATGGAATGTATAAAGCTGCCCTTAGGCGCAAGAAGGTGAATTTTAAAAGCCTGACTAGCTGGCATGCTCTCCAGCATGAAAGATGAGTTTCTCAGCCTTACAAAAAGTGGAAGACTTGGAAAAACTAACCTGTTGGGCTGGCCAGGGATGACTGGGTGCCGTGGGGGTGGGCTGAGGTCGTTGGGGAGCAGGGCGCCAGAGAGTTTCCACCCTGTCTCGTTCAAGATGTCCAGAGACTTTCTGCTGAGCCACACGTTCAGCTGGAAAATGCTACCCTGTGGAGTTCCTGCATCGAGATCATGAATGAGAGACCTTGGGATCTTACTCCAGCACTTCTTCCCGTGATGCCAAGTCTTTTTCAGAGGAGATGGTGAGCTGTGGGAGCTGAGGGGAGCACTGAGCTACAGGAACCAGCTGGTTTCTACGCCCCAGGCATTGCTCCTCTGCCTCGAGGGGAGAGAATTTTTGTATTTTTGTGTATGTGTGGTTTTTTTTGCCTGGAGGAATTTCTGGTGCCTGAAGCCTGTTTAGATGGTGAGCATGGGATCCTGTCTCTCATCCCCCTGCAGAGAGATCTGAGCCGTTGTGTGGGGAACAGAATCCCTGAAGCTGACCTGGCCTGGGGCTCAGGCCTGAGTGTTGGCTGTGGGTTAGAGGCCACGTGGCCACGTTCCTTTGAAGGTTCCTTCCCCCCATCCTCCGTGTTTCTAGAGCCTTGTTCTGAACTGTGGGTGCTCATTAGAATCATCTGAGGAGACCTACATTCAGACGCCCAGGTTCTACCCTAAAGGATCTGATTGAATTGTGGGTTTTTTTTGGGGGGGGGGGTGGTCTGGGCATTGGCACTTAATTTAGAGCATCGCAGGTGATTTGGTGTGTAGTCAGGGTTGAGAGTCATTCTTGCCGCCTCCCGAGGCTCCTCCCCAGCAACCATTGATTTTCGTTGCTTTTCCCCCTCCTGTGTGACTCAGGCAGCAGGGTGGGGGCAGGGGGCCGTGCGTGTATGGAATGAATGGCATTTCTAGGACTCGTTTGATTGGGGTAGGTGCGGGGAGGGAGGGGAAGGCCTCCGTGAGAAGCAGAATGAGATGTGTATAGCACTGGACTACTTTTACTTCTCATTAGAAATTCCAAATAAGCCTAATGAAAGAAATAATAAAAAGCAAACAAGTATGAACTAGGAAAGTTCTATGGTTTTCCTATAACCAGTAAATCTGAGTGCGGATTATCTTCTAGCAAATGGAAACATTAGGCTAAATAAATGCTTTTCTAAGAAAAAGGCTTTAATGGATTCAAGAGGAACTGAAAAAAGACAAAGACAGTGACCGGTTATCATGGAAGGAATTGAGCCATTTGTCATTAAACATCAGGCACAAACAGTTTCCAGTTGGGTAATTCTAAGTTATTGTGGATTGGATGGTCCTTAGGCTGTTGAAAAGTGTCTAGAACAGAGAAAAAAGAGGTAAAGCTTCTGAACTATCCTTATGAAGCACCAACAACATTGGTATAAAAAAGGTGAGGGCAGCACTTAAAAACAGCCAAGCAGTCTAATCCTTCCTAAGAACATCAATGTGAAAATCCTACGTGAAGTGTAAGCAAACAGAATCCAGCAACGCAGAAAAGGATAGCACCGTGGCCAAGGGAGGTTCACTGTAACCAACCAGAGGGGTCAGTGGTGGAAATCTAATGTAATTCTCCGTGTCGGTGGGTAAAGGAGGGAGGGGACAGCGTAGGCTGATTTCACTGGACGTGGCAAAGGCATTTCATAAAACAATATATGTTCTGGGCAAACGAAACAGTAAAATAGTAATAGATCATATTAGGGAAATTTCCATGAGTTGTTTTCATTATGCTTCGTGGTGAAATACTAGAACCAGGTGGTTTTCAAGGTAGAAATGGACAGGATTCCCACAGCAAAACCACTGGGATTTGAGAGATGGAACAAGAGGTTGAGAGCACCAACTGAACAGCGCTTCCTGAAGTCCAGGTAAATAATTCAGTCCTCCCAAAACTCTGAAAGAGAGATACTATTATTCCCATTTTACAGATGAGAAAAAGCACAGGGAAGTGACTTGCCCAAGGTCACACTGCCAGCGAGTGACAGACCTGGGGTTTGGAATCCCAGGGATGCTATGAAAATATGACTCTAAAAATTTTAATGGCAGGGGAACAGCGGAAACAACATTGAAAGTCAAATGGCTAACTTGGAAAAATATTCTAAGAAGTGTTTAGCATTGTTCAACATTTAGTGTTCAGGGTTCAGCTGCAGATTACAGAACCCGCTGTGGCTCGTTAAATAGGAAGGGATTTAATACAAGGAATTAAGTGGTGACTTAATCCTTGGAAGGGCTGAAGGGGGAGATCCCAGAGCTGGTCTGCCAGGGCACCTGCTGCTGGGCTTCACCCAGGAAGCTGCTGAGGAAGCTGCTGTCTCCTCTGCTGGCCGTTGGGTCCCAGGGTCACAGCTGTGCGCCAAGGACAGGAAGCTGCAGCCGGAACCAATGGCCCGTGAGTCTCACAGAGCCCAGTGACCCCACAGCAGCAAATGCGAATGCCACATGTGCCTGGGGTGCTGACTCAGTTTCTCACCCAAGGCCCTGCCAGCGTGCTCCAGTGGAGGAAGTACATCACATTAGAAATCTTAGCTGCATGGGAGTCTGGCAAGTGTGGGTCTTAGCTCTCCTGGAACAGGAGGAGATTAGGGCAGGTGCTGAAGGAGCCAACCTACTGCCCACAGTGATGCGCCCTGGAATGTACATAAAGAGATGCTAACCAGGAAAAAATAAGTGTCCTAATTTTAAAAACAGGCAATGGAAAAAGACTGGTCACTCAAAAGAAAATCAAGAGGTCATTAAAAATGAAAGTCTGTTCAACCTTATTATAATGAAAAACTTTCATTAAAATGAAAGTCAGAAGGCCTTTGTAGAGGGCAGAGTAGACGCCCTGACTCAGCCACCCCGCTGCTGGGAGCATCTGCCCCAAAATGAGATGAGCTCAGGAAGTCAACCTGAGGCATATCCAAGCACCAGAGTACTGCTCTTCATGGCAAAGTACTGCAAACCATCTAAATGCCCACCAAACGGAGACCGAGGAAATAAACGATGGTACGTTTACGCCACAAGATACCACAGGGCCTTTGAGAAAGAGCAGCGCTGCTCAGGGACGGCGCCCTGGGGTACGCCGTGCACAGGCTTTGGAACCACGGAGCCTGAGCTTGAACCCTGATGGTGCCACTTCCTAGCCCTGTGACCTTGGAATGTAATTTGTTTTGCCATGTGTAGAATAGAGATAATAACAGCAAAGTTGGCATAATAACAGATAATAACCTTCTTGGCTAGGGTTTTATGAGAATTAAATGAGTTAATATGACGCCTCCTTTTTAGCTCTCAGTGAATATTGGATGTTATTATGTTTGTTGCTCAAGATCAATGACCGTGGCATGACATTTCCAGTGCTGAAGGTTTAAAAGATCAAGTACATTATGATCTATTTTGTATTAAAAGCAGCGTGTATGGGAGCACACACACATAAATGACAGAGGCAACAACAGAATTTTCCAGAGCGTGTTCAAGATATTAGAAGAGTCCCCTTAGAACGGGATTTCAGGTCATTTTATGTAATTGGCACTGTCTTTTATTTGCGTGTATGTGTGTGTTTATAATGTGCCATGTAGCATTCTTAAAAAGTTATTAAAAAAACAAAAGGAGAGTTTAAACTTCCCTTTATGATTTTGACTAAAATAAGACGTAACTCACTGCTGGCAGACAGGGCCCCAAGGTCCCCAGAGAGAAGCTGGGAGTGGCCGCCCTGCCTGGGAACACTGGGCCCCCGCAGGGAGCCGGGTCTCCAAGCAGGAGTCTGACACCAGCGCAGATCACCATGGCAACCGCAGTGGAAAGTTAAAAAAAAAAGTGGTTTTGAGGAAAGCAAGTGTCTCTCTTTATCACTAGGAGCATAAAAATAAGAAGCTTATAATTTTCATGTTTTCGACAGCAGCCCTCTCCCCTCGTCCCCAAATTCCCAGAGCAGGATTCCAGGCCTCTGACCGCGGGCTCAGAGCGAACGAACGAGTTGGCGGACGAGCTCTTTTCATAAACGGCAGATGTTTCCTGTTCAGATGACCTGCGGCCTCTGAGGAGGCTTGTTTAATAAACATGTGGGAAATGAGGCATCCAAATGAGTGGCTCCTCTTCAAGATGGAACTGGCCAATTTGGAAGTTGTCTGGAAAGTGCTTCGGAGGCTGGAGGATAGGGGAGCCCCCCTCCTGCTGCTCTTAGCTCCTGCCTGACCCCTCGAGTGGCAGCTGTCCCTCTCCTCTCCAGAGAGGTCTTCACTGTAGGAGAGTTATAATCATTAGAAATTAGTTGCTTTGAGCTCCGGATCTGCCTTTCTAGGACTTCCACCAGTTTATCCTAATTCTAGGTCAGAATTACCTTTGAGGAAGTCTTAGCTCTTACCCAATTCAAAGCCCTTCAGATAGATAAGGGGTACTGTCATGGACCATTTTGGGAAGCGGTATTAATTTATTGTCAGTGATAGGGGGTTTCATGAATTCTTGGGTACTTAGGGGTGTAAAAATAGAGCAGACACCCCCCCTCCCCGCATAATAATCTTCCTTGAAAAGCTGATGATGTTTTTCCTCTAACATTTTCCTTTGGATCTTGTTATGCTTCAAAAATCAGGACAAATGTTCTTCCTCTGAGAACGTTTCTGGTTCTCTGGGGGAGGGGTTGGGGGTCGTCTGCTTCTGTAGCTGCTTCCCTCCCCTGTGGTGAGGGGGTTTGTTTTTATATTTGCTTCCTTCCCGAGATTGTCACTCAAGGGTTGGGCCACGGGGTGGGGAGAGGTGCTGTCCATGTGTGATTCCCAAGTGCCCGTCCTACTCTGGGACTCGATAAATGTCGAACGTACAGTGTGGCTGGTACTGAGGACAGGCGAGTTAGAAGAGTTAAAATGAAGAACGGGTCTTTAAGAATTGGAACTATACTGCTCTAATTATTGCAAGTAACCAAAAAGTAGTGGAACCGAGTTGGTATATTACTAAAATCCCCTTCTCTCCAGCAGGGAAGTGTTTGCAGAGCAGGTTCTTTGGGACAGGGCAGTTGCTGGTGAGAGTAAATCCGTTCCTTATTTACAGCACCAATGTCTAAGACCACCGGTGAATCCGCTACCTTGGCTACATTTGTAAACAATTGATGGGTCCAGAGCACTGCGCCACCGTGGAGGCTGCTGGGAGGCTTGCTTCCCATTTTTAGGAAGTCACCTGGTCTGGCAAGTGAGGTTGTGAAGAGAAAGCTCTCTCCTTCCTGTAGGTATGTGGCATAGTGGGTGTGTGGAACAGGACTTGTGGCCCTGCAATGAGCAGGGTCCTTTTCTTTGACCTTTAAAGATGAGAGATCCGTTAGAAGTGTAAGATTGAGTTACCCGGCCAACTAGCTGTGAAGGAAGCATGACCTATGACCAGGAAATCATAATGGACTCGATGAAAATTGGAATGAGGGCATGTCAGAAAATCCATCCATCCATCCATCCATCCATCCATCCATCCATCCATCCATCCATCCGTCTCCTCCTTGTGCTTCTCCTGTGTAGAATTTATAACAAGTGCATAAACATTTGTTTAATTTCTGTTTATTGTCTGCCTCCTCCACTAGACCATAAGCTTCCAAGAACTGAGCCATGTCTGTAGGGCTCACCATTCTCTTTCCACTACCAGCCCAGTGACGGGCACATGGTAGCCACTCAGTCAGTATTTATTAAAGGAATGATTTCATGAATACTCGATGGTGGTCATTGAAATAATGTTCTTTAAATTGCTAATATTATTGTAAGCTAAATGTCCTGGTCTCACTAGGCTGTGATTCAAAATAAGATCACGTTTCCCTTTTAAAAATCCACATTGTAATGTTCTGCACTGTCTTGAGCGGAGGAGTCCCCTCCCCAGGGGAATTCTGGGAGTTGCCTGAGGGTCCGTTTCTCAGCGGTGCTCAGGAGGATGTACCCAGTTCTCTCTGTTGTCCTCCAGCCCCCAGTGATGTGCTCACACGGCTGCCCTGGCTTCTGGTGACCCTCAAAGGGTGGCTCTCCCAGGGGCATGGCCGCCTGTGCTGGTGTCCCTCTCTGGCATCTCATTTTGGCTTCAGAGGAGCAAGGACTGTCCTCTCCCCTTTGCTCTTCCTTGTTAGCCTGGCCAAGCTCTTCCTCTCATTCCCGGGAGCATACAAGAGACCCAGAAACCACAGAGGATAACTTAAAACTACTACTACTTGTCAGTACCCGCAAACAACCGGGCCAGGACCTGTTCTTAGGCAGTCTCTCTCAGGGCCGCTTCCCTGCCTACCTCCTGGCCGGCCACCGTGCAAGGGGGCAGCTCCTCACCCTGCCCTGGGAAGGCCCCAAGCACTTCCCTCTCTCACGGTCCAGGGCAGACTTATCTTGCCATCTGAATAGAAGAGGAGTTGTTTGTTTGCCTTACCTTAATGTAAAGCCCACACATCTGCTGAAGGACACACCTTGTTTGCATTATTAAATGGAACATTCTGGAATATCAACATCCAGGTGACTCCAGAGCACATAGGTCTTCCGCAGGGTGACCGGTGGGAATCTGCCAAATAAATATTTTCCTAAACCAAAATATAGTCTTCACTGAAAAACAATTTAAGACTCTTCTCTTAGGAGGCAGAAACCATTTGCAGCAGCAAAAAGCAAATTTTGGATCTATTATCAGTGATCCAATTATTATAATTATTGTCTTTTGCAGGATTGTCATTTGGATGTCATATGATGATATCTTTATTAGAAACCAGGTCACTACTTTGTACTTATCCCTGTTTGTTATTTATTTAACAGATAGGTATTAAAGATTTACAAAGTTCACGTTTCCATGGAATTTACATTCTTAGAGCAGGAATCAGCAAAATTCTTTTCTATAAATGGTCAGATAGTAAACATTTTAGGCTTTGCAGTGCACAGGTCTCTTGGATGCTTCTCAACTCTGCCATTTCCACACTAAAGCCGCCACAGACAAGATAGAAATGAATGGATGTGGCTATCGCCAGTAGAACTTTATTTACAAAACAGATGGCTGGCCTGGGTGTTGTCATTTGATGACTCCTGTTCTGGACAATAAAACAGAGATATAAAAAGGCAGGTATGACTAAGTGCTAAGAATAAAAATAAGACATGAGAAACAGCAGGGGACCAATCATGTAGGAACTTACGATGAGTGAGATTGGAAACCCTTGGACGGTCCAAATAGGGAAATGGTCTAATCCGACTCCCAGCTCCAGGGGCGCACTCGGGGTGGAGACCTGGAGACCGGTTGGGAGGGTACTGCTATGGTCCAGACGCTAGGGGATGGTGGTGCCATCTGTGCGTTCTAGATAGATCTAGAAGGCCTGTCTGGGCTTTGGTGATGGTCCATATAAAAGAGGGAAGGTCAAGGATGCCTCTATGATTTTACTCTGAGCAGCTGGAGGAATGACTTTCCCATCTGCTGAGATGAATGAGAGAGAGGAGTGGGTTTGGGGCAGGAGACCGAAAGTTCTGTTTGGGACGTGCTATGTTTGAGCTGCTTCTCAGACATCCTGGTAGAGACACTGAACAGACACTCGGATATATGGGTCTGAGCCTGAGTGGCGATATCTGGTGTTACAAGTTCGAGCCCTCGGCATGTGGACGGTCCTTCAGTAGGGATGAGATCAGCTGGGGGTGAGAACTGATGTAGGAAACGGGCCCGAGGAGTAGGCCCTGGGCTCTGCTGGTGTTCGGAGATTAGGGGGAAGGAGAATTCAGTGGGATAAACAGAACGAGTGACCAGCGTGGGAGCCGAGGGGCAAGGGAGAGTGGCTCAGGGGCAGAGAGCGGGATGCCGGGCCGCATGCGGTTGGCGGGGCGGCTCCAGCGCGGCCTGAGGATGTCGGCGTCGGGCTTCCTTGGTGGCCGCTGGAGCCCAGCAGGAGAGCCCTCTGTCCTTCCTCTTGGCCCCGGTGCTTCATCCCCCTGGGGGCTCCCTGCCATCACTCTCCTGATCCCTCTACCACCAGACAAGTCGCATTTTCTTTGTGACTTGGCGACTTGGCAGGGAAGTTGTCCCTCCCAAATTGCTCATAATCCTCAGTGAAACAGTTCCGTTTGTACTTAAAAAGGAAGCCAGCAGAGTCAGAGAATGATTTCTGGAACAAAGGGGGAAATTTTCTGACAAAACTACAGGCACATCACATACCACCAGACCCCTTTCCCTGTTCCCCGGGGGGGGGTGCACTCTCCTCGCCAAGGCAGTTTTCCTCTCCCAGGGTAGAAATGCAGCTGCCCCGGACAGGCTTGGGAAGCTTCTGGCTTTCACGGGGAGGCAGAAGCAAGAGGAATGGCCTTTCCCGAGTGGGTGAGTGGGTGTGTAAGGGCAGACGTGGGGTGAGGAGGAGGGTGGGCAGGGAGGTGAGCGAGAACAGCCTGAGGCTCGAGAGGTCTAGCAGAGGGGCAAAGACCAGCGCAGAAATGGTGGGTGTGGAGGCAGGCTTTTTGTGTGCATCATTTTGAGTGTCTTTGACCCAAAATTGGCCCCATGTTTAAGGTCATGGATCCAGGAAATTGGTCCCCTGCTTCCTCTCTCTTTTTTTCTGTCACAGCAAAGATGACACCTGGCACTCTGAGCTCACATCTGGTCGTGCCTTTGTTCCATTTCCCCCGACTCTGTTCAGTTTGGGTATTTGGCTGGACCGACTGAGGTTTGGAAGCGACTCTCCGGCCATCCCCTCCACGCCCACACTCCTGAATGATCTTGAAGTCCCTCCTGCTTGGCCTGGCTCTCTGTAGTTCCCAGTAAGCAGAGTCTTGGGCAGGCCTCTGTTTTGACACCGACTCATGCACTGGGTTCCTCCCTGCAACGGTCTTCTTGGATTACTGAACATCTGTCTTCTAGGCTTCAAGTCTTGTGGTTGATGGATGACCAGCTGTCCCTGAATAAAGCTGACAGCCATGGACTTGAGGGGACCTCTGGATAGTTTGGGTCCCAAGCCAGGGACTATACAGGTACGCCCTGTGTTTAACAGGTCAGGCCAGCTGCGTCCTTTAGGTTAGTGGTGTGCCCAGAAAGATGCAATGGTCCTAGACTTACGTAAAGATTCTTTTTGTTACTAGGCTTTATCAAATCCATAATACCATGTTTGTGTAGTGTCCTGGGCACCAGGTAGCAAGTCACAAAAAAAGAAGGCAGAGAGGAAAGAAGCATGTAGGTGGAGGATCGTGTTATTTTAACACCTGCTGCCAGGAATATTCCCAGGAAGGGAGCTATTTGAGGACAGTATCTTGACGAGTCACCGGGGAGTCAAGACAACTCAAGGAATTTCGCAAGTGCCGTGCACTGATAGTAAGACGTGGGGAGGAGAAGAGAGGAAGGGACTGGAGAGGGCACCAGAGACCAGCCACGTGGGAAGCACCTCTATTCTATTAGTTAGGGTTCTCCAGAGAGACAGAACCAATAGGCGTGGGTGTATATGCAGAAAGAGATGGATTTTAAGGCTTTGGCTCACATAATTACGGAGGCAGAGGAATCTCACGATCTGCTGTCTGCAAGCTGGAAGGCCTGAGAACCAGGAGCAGCAAACGAAAGACCAACGTCCCAGCTCAACCAGTCAGGCTGAGTGAATTCGGGCCCTCAACAGATCGGGTGATGCCGTCTGCTTGACTCAGTCCACCAATTCAAATGCTAACCTCTTTGGGAAACCCACTCACAGATACACCTCAAAATGATGTTTAACTAGATAGCTGGGCATCTGTGGCCCTGTCAGGTTGACACAGGAAGGTAACCATCACAGCGCCCTGTTGGTAAGGGGCTCAGGGGAATCTCATACCCCGAGATGACGAGTGCTCAGAACGAAGGGCTGCATGTGGGTGAAGTAACTCTCCCGTCTCCCCGAGTGTGCTGAAACCTTTAGTCAAGTGTGCTGTGCACGCAGGTGTACGCCTTTTCTAAGGGGTGTGCTTGTGTGCGTGCGTGTGCCTGGGCGTGTGTGGATGGGTGGATTGTGTAGGTAAACGCGTGTGGGAGAGGGAAATAGGCACAGTGATTTGTGCAGATGGGGGGAATTGACATTGCCCTGCAAGGGTTACCATTGTGCAGAGCAGGGTTTGGTTAAGGCCAGAATCCAGAAATTCAGCAAATTCAGCAGAAGCAGGACTCTGAATGAAAGGTGATGGAAAGACATGGATACCCCAAAATCCTGCGGTTGGCTGAAATGAAATGGGAGTTACAGTCGATCTTGCCTAGATTATAGGTGGTTCGGTGATGTCAGGGGAATGTTCTCAGTGTGCTGTGGGGTTCCACTAACTCTCAGTAAAATAACTCCCGAGGCTTATTCCTTACAGTCTGACCATAACTGCCCTCTATTCTCAACAAAGCAAATGTTCTAGATTGTTCCTCTACCTTTCTCTTCCTCTCTAGTTATCATCTTCTGACAACTTTCCATCTCCTCTTTCATCAAAGGCACTTTAACTTAATTTTAGCAGACAGCATTGTTGGGGTGAGGGTGTGATTTGCGACAGTGGCTTGAGATGTAGGGCCCTGTCCACTTTTATTCAGGGCCTTAAAAGCATAATTGCTTAAAAGCAACTTGGTTTATGGAGGGCTTCAGGACACCAGTTGCATAAGATGAACTAGACTTTTGTGTAAGCTACTCATGTCCAAATGGCAAAACGTGAGGGCGGTGTTTTCCTGAAGTCCTCAGTGGCTTTGCAGAGTTTCTGCGCAGCCTCCCCAGTGCTCCCTGGGTGTCCCCCTTCCGTGGAGCACACAGCACCATTCCTACGCGTCAGCCACCGAGCTCCAGTCATCAAGTGCTAATCTGACAAGAAATGGATTCGCAGGGCATCACATAAATTGTATCTTCAGAGTGAAAGTAAGGGCAGTGCAAATTTAAAATTCACAGTGAAGTCATCACAGCTTTTCAGGAAGCTATAAAAGTCCATTTTAATAAATATGACATAGTTTACCTGTAGCCCGTTAAGTGCATTCTACAGATAGGCCAAGTGAAAAGCGTAATCTGTGTTTAAGTGCTTTCCGCCCGTATAAATGACCCAAATGAAGTGTTTGGGCATGCCCGCACTGCCGAACGAGGCAGGAAACGCCACCAAACTTTCATGTTGCTAATGCTCCTTCGGTGCGAGGCTGGGTCAGAGGGGAGTTATGCAATGCGAGTGCACAGCACGCATGTTGGGTTCTGAGGGCCGAACAGACCTCTGCCCCTTGCTCTCCGATCCTGGGCAGGACACTTCCCCTCTTTGGGCTGCGGGCTTCGTACCTGTAGAACTAGGTTAGCTAATCCCGTGAGTACTGTTACTCAGGTTAGATGAGTAATGCACGCACAAGCACTTAGCTGAAGTCCGCATGGACTAAGCACTCCGTAAATGACTGCTAGTATTAGGATACTCCTGTAGCATTTAACGCAACACTAATACTTCTAGAGTCAGCAGTTCTGTTCATTTCAATCACTTACGATGGGAATTTTAAATAAGTGCTGCTCCTCCTGCTTGTTAGGCTGAATTTTATTTGTTGTAAGTACATATGATCACAATGAAAAGGAAGTTTTAAAAATTTAAAAATAATTCATTCATCACCTTTAAATCCTACGAAACGATGACTTCCATCTCTGTGGGTTCCCTCGCCCATGTCCAGGTGCCTTCTGATGTCATTGCGATCAGTGTTTATCGCATGACTCTACAGTCTGCATCATCACAACACGAACAGTAGATATTTTTGCATGATCTCTGGGATTGTAATTCTTAGCGGCCATATAACATTTGGTTGAGGTTGTGTTGTGGAGTTAACAGTCCCTGTTTTTAGTCATTTTGACTGCTTGATTTTTACATTCGTTGCAGAGATGGCTATCTTGCAGGAGGATTCGGGGATTCTAGGTTTTGACAATCGGAAGAGGTGGGTCGTTGTGCATGGGCTGGGAAGGGGCTTTGTAGCTGGAGCATTTGGGGACAGAGGGTCAGGGCTCCCCTTGCTTCTGGACAAGGGAGAGGACATCACCGGGCCAGCTGCAGAGACGGACTCAGGCTGTTTGGAGAAAGGCAGAGGGAACCTGGAGGCTGCCTCTGGATTGACCACCCAGTTCAGCAGGGAAGGGAAGGACCAGGGACAGGCGCAGAAGTACCTTCCAGCAGGGAGCTTGGGAGGCAAGAGCTAGAAGTCAACCTGTGCTTCCGCTGCTTCCTAACTGTGAGCTCATTTAATCCTATGAAGTACTATCTACTCTATGAACCCTGTAATATCCCAGATGCACAGATGGAGAAACTGAGGCCTCGAGAGGTGGCACAAGTTGCGCAGGTCCCAGGCCTGAGAGCTGCGGAACCCTAAGGCACACCCATGTGGGCGTCTCCGGGAGTCGTGTTAACAGCCCAAGGCCAGCAACGGCCAGCTCTGCGGGCCGGGGGAAAGCAGCAGCTTGCCTTTGCCGCTGAGTACGTTAGGGGACCGCAGAGCAGACAGGTAAGGTGGTGGCCAGGGCTCAGCCACAGTGGCCTGTGTCCTCCGAGCGCCCCTTCAAGTGTCACGTAAGAACACAGCAGCACGCGTGCAGGTAATCTGCTCTCCGTCTGTGGCCCCCTGGAAGCCCTGGAGGCCCACGGGGAGCGGGCGTGCCAGCACTTGGTGGTAAGGGAGGCCGGCGCGGCCCCATTCCCAAGCGGCGACCAGGCCAGCCAAACGGTTTTCATGGTTACTGTTTCGGACTCGCACCCCTCAGTTCACATGCAGTGTTACGAAAATGTATAGATTAATTAAAATAATAAAACCAGCATTTTTTGGCTTATCACATTGGTGAATACATATATATTATAATGTCACCCTATATACACATATATACACACACACACACAAATATGTATATGCACAAATACACATATGTATATATTTATTATTATGTTATTTTATAATAAGCAACATATAAAACAATATATCATGTATGTTATATGTTTATAAATATTACACATATTTATATATGTTTAAACATATAGCTATAGGTACAAATGTGTGTGTGTAAGGATGTCTATCATATAGCTCTTTATAACAGTGAAAGATGGGAAACTATTGATCAGTGATAGTAAAATGGATAAAGAAACTAAAAACAGACACCCATACTGTGGAACTGAAGCCTTAAAAAAACATGCTTGCAGGAATATTTAATGACAGGGAAAACTGCTCATATTAAGTTTTTAAAAGGCAGTATATAAAATAGTATTTATATTATGTTCCAGGTTTGCAAAGAAAATAAAGTACTCATAAAAGCAGCTGAAAATAAAGGAATGAAAAATATCAAAATAAAAATGGTGGTTATTTTTGGGAGGTCAGAATAGAGGGTTTTATTTTCTTCTTTATACTTTAAAGTTTACGCTTTTTTTCAATGAGCATGACATAGACACATAGAAACCACTGTGCATGTGAAGCCCCTAGAGAAAAACCATACCTTCTACATTTTCCCAACTTACCCCGATTCTCCAAAACCTGTCCTGTTGTCAGGTTATATTATTTCATTTTGGCTCAGGAAATAAGCCGCTGCAGGAATCTGGAGATGAGCAAAGTGAGATGGGTTCCTAAGGAGAGCCGGCAGGTGAGTCGCTTTATAAAAATGACGCAGGCGGGTGGGGTGGGCAGCAGGGGGCGGCGAGGCAGCCTGGAGGGGGACCGGTGGCCTCAGGTCCTGGGCCACCCCTGAGCTCGGCCGGGCTGCGCACGGCACAGGAACTGGATGAGCCCAGGTTCGAGGCCAGGTCCAAAGTTCCCTGTGTTCACTTAATCTCATGAAATCTCGACGTAGGTGTCAAAGGACTCCCTTGCTGGGTTGTGTGAAGGTCACGGAATAATGCACTTAAAAGTGGGAGCAAGGGGTCTGGGCTGGGCCGAGGGCTTAGAGCCCATCTCCGGCTCTTGCCCTTTCCTGGCTCCCATCTTTGCCCGTCAAATCAAGCAATTGGAATAGACCGTCTCTACCGTCCGGTTTCTCTTCAAACCATCCATAGTCTCAAAAAGCCCCGAGCAAGGCGAATTTAATGCTCCCTTAGCTTTTACTCACCCTCGGTTGGCACAGAAGGCCTTAGGGCGGCGCAGGCGTGTACATAGGAGCCAGCCTCAGGGTTTGAGGGTGGGCTTTGGGGAGGCCAGAGGGGGCGAGGCGTCCTCCAGGTAAGGGGAGGGGAGGGGCCTGAGCGAGGTGGCCCCACACGTGCCTGGGCCTCCTGCCCTGGCCCGGAAAGGCTCACGCTCTTTATCCAGGGCTCCGCGTTTTATTTCCTTTAGAGCAGTGGCTTGCTTGCGAGTTACAATCACCAGGGGAGCTTGAAGAGCACCCCAGGTCCCAGAAGCACCCCGTACTAACTAACCCTGGGCCAAGGCTCCCCACATGTTCCAATGTGCACGCGACGTTAGGATCCACTCGCTGGAGGGAATGTGGCTCGGATACAAACGCGAATCCCGCGTGTCGGCTCCATCCCCTGAGCCAAGAGCAGCATCGCTTCTCTCCAAATCTTTCCAGGTCACAGTGAGGGCAGGCGATCCCCGGGGAGGGGAGCGAGAGGCGGGGAAATCCTGGGATTGCTTGAGGTCTGTAATCCAGGCATAGTCCTGGCCTGGCCCATGGGCTGGTTCAACTCCCAGAAAGAGCTGCGTCTGAATGTGCTGCGGGGAGGAGGCGTTTTCAACATCACCTAACGCCAGGGCCCATGTGGAGGGCGCGAGGCTCGGAGGTAGGAACCGGCTCACTCCCTGGCGTGACCTCAGTTCTGCAGCGTGCATGTCAGGGGGTGAAAGTGAAGGGCCCCCTTCCAAATCGATAGCCTGCTGGTCACACAGAGTGTTCGTAAACGTCTCAGGACAACAGCAGCCGCAAGGGGACGGGACCTGTCAGTGTTTCTGTTCGCGGTCCGGCTTCTGGAAGACACACCATGGAGCTAAACAGAAGCAGGCAGCTGCCAGCCTGACGGCAGCCTTTCCGGGAGGACGTGTTTCCTCTTGTTAGAAGCTTCTCATTTTTAGACAAAGAGATAAAGAGAAGTCCTGTCCTGGCTCACCGAGGGCAGTGTGCCTGACACATTTGAAAATATTTTTTGGCTAAGGAAGGAGAAAAGGATAGTGTAAAAATATTCCGTTATGCACACAGAGAAACCTAGAGAGGAATTCCAAAAATTGGTCTCCTAAAAAAACAAACAAACAAAAAACACACGTGGCTGCCTTGAATGGTAGGACTTCTGATCCTTTCTAGACAATTTCCAGGAGACAGAGCTTCAGTTCCCCGTGGTGTCCACCAGATGGCAGCATGACCACGGTGAAAGTACCTGTTGGCTGGCTTTGGCGTAAAAAGGGATTTTTAAAAATACTGAACGGAGGTTGGAACTCCAAAGGTTTTATGGGTATGAATATGCTGTTAAAGCATTCTAATTTATATAATATATATAATTCTTACTATTATTATGTAAAGTATCGTCTGAGCATTCTTACTCTGATTCTTACTATCATTACTTATATACCGTGTGTGAGATTTAAGCAGGTTTAATGTTATGGCTAAAAGTCCTTGGCTGGATATCACCACCTTTCTTGGCTAATTTCAGCGATGCCTGGCTAAAACTACATTTTTCAAAGGACTCGGATGTTTGTTTATTAAATGGCTTGAGTCTGCAGCATTAGCCACACAGCTGTGATCCTGCTAATTACTGGCCTGGCGTGATGTTCACGCAGCCGTGTGAGGTAGTCGTTTGCCTGTCGTTCACCGTGAGTTAATATGAGCTGAAACCTGATTTTTGATATGTCGTGGACATGATACATTAAATCGTTATGCTTGCACTGCGTGCCAGGCTGTGTGTGAGCTGTGGGCAACGCAGAACAAGACTGTCCGGGAGGCTCCCATGCTTGCGGAATATACCGGGACACATATGTAAAGCACAGGCTTTAGTACGAAGTAACTGCTTGCTTGTAAGTCCTTTTAAGATTTAGATCTTTATTCCGTTGATGACGGAAAGTTCTTTTGGAAATAGCGTGGTGATCAGGAAAAGGGTTTGGACCTCAGAGTACCAGAGGTGACTTTCCAAACTGAAGGATTACTAGGAGCAGACCAGTGCCAGACGTGCTCATCGGGGACCAGGGCCATGCCGCAGCTGTCCGCTGTCGTCACCATCTGTCATCTTTAAGACGCATCCGCATGGCCAGGACAAAGTCAGCTAGAAGTGTGCCGACGGTCTGGTTAACTCGGTTACTAAATAAATGCACACACACACAGGCTGGTCAACAAATAGAATGCCACTGTGCTAAGCAAAATAATTCTTTCCTTTTAAAAGCACTTGATGGTTGATAAAGCGCATTCAAATGTTTCACATGTGCATTTAACAACCCTATGCCCGAAAATGCGGCCATCTGCCCCCGCCCCCAAGCCTACGACGAGAATTCAGGAGAGTGACAGCACATGTCTAGCGCACATGGAGTGCCCGCTGAATTGCTATTTTACTATTTACCAGGCGCCCTGACTTTGGTACTGAGGCTCTTTCCAGTTCAGTAATTTATGGCTGGAGGTTTTCAGATGGTGCTTCAACTGTGTGCCCCTGACCTTCACGTTCTGCCCCTGGGGTATCTGCGCCCCTGCCCTGCCCTGTTTTAGGAAGCGGTGGACCGGGAGGGCCTGCCTTGTCGGTGTGTTATTGGCAGGACCATGCCCCTCACCAGCTTTGTTACTGGGCGGAGTATAAAGCAAGCAGCAGGCCTTTCCAAAGCGCGATGTGAAAAGACCGCGCCGCACTCGGGTGGGCCCGGAAAAGGCTTCCGGGACTTGAGAGGGACGCTCATTCTCGCCCGGGCAACGGGGACCTTGCAGGTGCCACAGCTGGTGGAGTGTTACAGTGTCCAAGGGAAAGCTGTTGTCCTGACCCCCTGGAACGGGCTGTCTGTTTCCAACAATAAAAACGAGCAGACGCACAGGGAAGGAAAACTGCAAAAAGTGCGAACAGCAAAATGAGGCAAAAGGTGAGTCAGGACCGAGGGCAGGTGCCGGGTTCCTAGGGCCTTGGATTTAACCATAAAGACACAAATATGTTTAGAACGGGGCGGCGCCTTTTGGCATCTGCTAGGTGACTTCGGTGATTGCCTTTCCAGCTGAGACTCTAGGAAGCACAGGAGGGCGTAGGGGGAAGGAAGCTTCCCGGCGGAGCGCACACTCCGTCGGCCTAATGAGATGCTTTCTCTGGCTGAGAGGTAACAACCCACTTTTGGGTTTTATGCCTAATATTGATTCTTTGTGTACTTTTTTATAGAAGCCTCGGTGAAATTCAGTTAATTGTGTTTTATAGGACTGAGAGGTTGTCTTTTTTAATATTCTCCAGCCCTCCTCACTCATGGCTCTTCATTCCCTTTCCCTTCTCCCTATCAATAATTTAACTGCAATGGATGGTTTGTGGCAGTTAAGAAAAAAAAAAAAAATCAAACTCTCCCTCTACCTTTTTGAGCCGCTTCCAGTTTGCACAATTGCAGAAGTGCTGAAAAAGCCAAGTCCCTTTAAGCAGTAAGATGCTGACGTACGGTCCTTAAGTCCTGATGGGTTTTTCATTCTGCATCCCCTGATTTTAAGGAGAACCACTTTCCGAGGTGGTTGGGTAAATGCAGAAAATACCGTAAGGTGGAAGTGAGGTCCCGAGGCAGGTTCTTAGCCTGCGGGGCCCTGAGTTTATTTGCAAACACCCCAAGAACTCATAAGCTACTGGGAACTGCTTCTCCAAGCAACAGTGGCCCGGAAACAAAACATGGCAGGGTCGGGGGCTCAGCAGTTTGGTGAGGTGGTGGGAGCGGCTGGGTCTTCCATCTCTTTATGTCTTTGGTGTTTTATCTGCTGACGGCATTGTCCTGAGAGATGCCCTTTGCTGTTGGGCAACCAGATGACCTAACTTCCTGGGCTAAAGGGTCTCATAAGAGAATCTGGACAAGAAGACTTAGTGGTGTATAGAAACTGTGACCTTTATGGACCGAGTGGGGTGGACACAGGAAGAGAAATTAAATTTAGAAGTGTTTGAAGGACAAAAAGGTTCAGACGGATTGAAACCCTAAGAATAATAAAATGAAAGGCAATAGAGAGGCGGGATGGTGCTGTGGAAATTGCGCCGCCTCACTAGGGAGAAGCCTCGGATCCTGCTGGGCTGAAATCAGTGTGTCGGCAGGGCTGGGATTCTGGCGGGGGTTCCGGGGGAGTCAGTTTCTCGCCTTTTCCAGCTTGTAGAAGCTGCCTGCATTCCTTTGCTGGCGGCCCCTTCTTCCATTTTCGAAGCCAGCAATGTCGTATCTTCAAAGGTCTCTTTGAATTTGACTTTGACCTTCTGCCTCCCTCTTTGATCTTTCATATGCCCTAGTGCTTCCACTGTGGTTTTTAGGGATCCTTGTGATTATCACCTGGATGATTTAGTATCATTTCCCCATGTCAAGATCCTGAACCCCATTTCATCTGCAAAGTCTTTTTTTTTTTTTGGCCATGTAAGTAACATACTAGCAGGTTCCAGGGGTTAGGATGTGGACATCTTTGGGGGACGGGGTTATTCTGCCCATCACAGTGACTCTCCTAAGTCCCTGCTATAGCTGCGGAATCCTCGTGGTTTGACTTCCGAGACCTGTTGAGAAGTTGAAGGAAGCCACTCTCCTGAAGCTCCCTGGCCCATGCCCGGCACAGAGCAGTGACTCATTCAGCACCTGCCAGCTGCTAACATTATTACCCTTTCCATCCTTAATGTTTTAATGGTAAGGCTTCTTTTTAACTCCTTTTAAATGGTGGGGAAACCTTTGCAAATATTTCTGGTGTTTGTATAAACCCAAAGCAAAGCCTAGTATTCTGCTTTCTGAGCGATCAGTAAAGCTACGTGTACCTAACGGGGGGCCGGGGGGCGGAAGTTGACCATCGTTTGAGTTGCCTGCCTCTCAGTCCCTTTGGTTCACTGTTCAATCAAGTGGCAATTACTGGAGACCATGCTTGGGAAAACAGCCAATTTAATTTGGCGATCTTAGCACAGTTAAATATTCCATTTTTAGGCACCTTAATGTTTAAGACATTTTAATGGCCCCTGTAACACTCTATCACCTCCCAATCCCCAGCCTCAGTTTAAATCATTCTGGAGTGTTTCATGTATCTTACAGAAGCAGCCTAAAGCCATACCAATAGGATGGAATAATAAAATTATTATGTTTTTACTACTACAATAACACTATGAATAATTGAAGAATACTTTATCGTTTTACAAAAGGCTTTCTCACGGACGGTCAAGTACGTGGCTGATGTGATGGCTGTAGGAGCATTCTGGGGGAAGGCCGGAGGTGGGAGCCCTGGCCTCTGCATCACAGCCACCTGCTTGGTATTTTGTTCTAAAGATTTTTTTCATTGATTTTTCGAGAGAGAAGAAGGGAGAGGGAGAGAGAGAAACATCGATGTGAGAGCAAAATATCACTTGATCGGCTGCCTCCTACATGCTGCCTGCCAGGGATGGATCCCGCAACCTGGGCATGTGCCCTGACCAGGAATTGAACTGAGACCTTTCTGTGCATGGGACAAGCCCAACCTACTGAGCCACGCAAGCCAGGGCCAGAGCCACCTGCTTTTTAATCCCACCCTTGCCCCTTATGCACACTGTGATCCCCGCCAGGCCACAGGCTCTCTCTGAGCCTCAGTTTCTTCGTTTGTCAGGTGAGGCGAGCGTCGCAGGTTCCCCGGGGGTTGCAGTGTGGATTCAGTGAGAGGACACCCACAGAGCACTTAGCACAGTGCCCGGCACATCTCAGCGACGGGTCCAGACTGGCTGCCGCCGTGACCATGGGCACTATTATCGTGAAGGCGCAGCAAGAGGAAGGTGTACCAGCCCCAGTCTCAGCCGCGCTTTAGGTTAACGGAGGCTCCGGCCCACGGTGAGGTGCGAAACCACAGCACGACTTGCAGAAGGTGAAAAGGCCCGGGCTCTGCCCAGCTCCTGCCCACTCACCCGCCGGGGTGGCGGAAAGATGGGCAGAAGGGTGGGAGGCGGGGAGGGGACTGTGGGCAGAGTCGGTGGTGGGGGGAGCTGCTTCCATAGGAGAGGGCGGGATGCCTCAGGCCCGAGAGAGGCCTGTCAGGAGCCCGTTCAGAGCGCGTACCGTGAGTCGCTGGCAATTTGGAGGACACCATGGGCTGGAGCTTGACCCGCCCCCCAAATCCCGAGGGGGAGAGACCCGCCGGCTGCTGCTGAGGGGCTGGAGGGCAGGAGGGGTTGCTGCTGCCTCGGGTCGGCTGCCCTCGAAGCGTTTCTCTAGGCAAAGGCAGTGGGTCCTGGGGAGCAGATGGAGACCATGCTCCTGAGTGGGCTTGGGGGGCTGCCTGAGGTCCTGGCCCAGGTGGCCCCCAGCAGGGGCGAGGTGTCCCCCGCTGGAGAGGGACAGGGTCTGGATTTTCAGGGGCTAAGAAGGACCCATAGCGTCAGCTGGAAGCAGGCGTTTTCCCGTTGCCAGAACGGCAGGAGAGACGCCCTCAGCTATGGGGAGAGGCAGGGCCTGTCTCAGAGGCTCGGGGAGAGCCCCAGGGGGAGGCTGGGGTCCCATGCTAGGTCACCCGAGACGAGGCCCCTTTTCTTCTCTCCCTTCCTCACACCCTGATCCAGAGGGTCAGGGCCCAGGATGAGCAAGTCTGAGGAGGGGGGATGGACATGCAAGGCGGGGAGAGAGAACCACCGCCGCCTCCTGGCAGGCAGCAGTCAGTGCTGGGGAAGAACCATTTCACAGGCGAGGCAACTGAGGCCCAGGCGGTGGGGGCCTGTGAAAATAAGCAGAGGCGGGACTCGAACCCGGGATTCCTGACTCTACTCACCCAACCGCAGAGCTTGCAATGTGGTGCTTTCCACCCTGGGTCAATATGTGTTTAAAGAGGTCGTCTCTTGGTAAATTCCAGATGAAGCATATGCTCTTTTCTTTTAGCACAAATGTGTCGCAGGGGATTTGGGTGGGGGGAGGAGGTGAGTCTTTCTGCAGGGTCATCTTCCTTAGAGGAGCCTGCACCCTAAGTCATTCGCTTTCTGAAACACCTCCGTTTTACTGCTTTGTGAATTAGGCCACCCTAAATGGAATTTTCTAGAGGAAAACCAAGGTGGTAAAAACAAAAACCGCTACAGAAGTTCACGGGTCAATTTTTCTTTGGGGTCTGCAGACCTCGCTGGGGCTCACCCTGAAGGGTTAACTTTTCCTTTCTCAGCAGCACAGATTAGGTTAGCTAAGCGTGGCCACTGTCTGCGTGCTCAGGGCCCTTTCCCGTGGGATATCTATGGCATTCCTGGGTCAAGGAGGTCCTTGCCCAGACATTACGCTTGCTTACTTCTCTCCAGGTACAGAGGGGACCCCCCTGCAATGCCTCGGATGAGGTAGGAACATTTCTACCAGGGGAGGAAACAAAGGGACCCCCCACCCCGCTGAAGGAGCCTCCTGGCCCTGCCCACGGGCTGGCTGAGGGGTGCAGGCACTGCCCTGTGTTACTCACGTTGTCGCTCCCTTGGCCCAGAGCTGGAAGCGGTACCTGGAAGAGCTAAATATTGCATTGCGCTGTCTTAATAGCCACGAAGGCAAAAAGAAACGAAATGAAAGTCTCTACCCAGCCTCTCTCCACGTCTCGAGGCTTCCGCCCTGCTGAGATGACCTAGGGAGCTGCCTCTGACTCCCGCAGGTCCTAACACAGAAACCTGCCCCGTCCAGGGCGACTGAGGGAGACGATGCTCGACTCAGGAACAAACGAAGACTTCGAGAGGCTTGCGAGGTCCACGGGCTGGAGACAGAGCAGCCTTGCTCTCTGTGACCGCAGAGCGAGATCCCCGGAAAGGGGTTGGGGTCGGGGTTGCCCGCAAGCAGACGTGGCCTCAATGAAGTGAAATGTCCGGCTCAGGGCGTCTCACACCCAGGGGCCCATGTTCTTTGCGGAGCCCCCCAAGCAGAGAATCAAGCAGCTCTCTCACTTTGCTGTGGCCTCTCCTCCCCATCTCTCCCCAGAGCTGGTGTTACGCTGCCCCTGAAATGAGTAATAGGGGACTGAGGATGGGGTGGAATGTTCTTCTGGTGGCAGTATTTCGGGGCAAGGTGAATGCAGTTTGAAAGTTTTCTTCCCTCTCAGTGGAGTTACAGAAAACAGCAGGAATTTGGGGGTCAGATCACCATTGGTTCCACTTGTGGCTCTGCAGTGCATGAGTCGGGTGGCTTCAGGCAAGTTATTTAAATTCTCCGAGCCTCAGGGTCCCCTTTGTAAAATAGGAAAAATAAAAATCACGGGCTTTGTAGTGCAGTTGTGAGAATTCAGTGCTGTCCTGGCCTGGCACCTGATAATAATAACAGGCACTTATATGCAAATGGCAAACTCAGAAGTCACTCTGTATTTGTTTTCAGTTTGCAATGCTAAGAAATATTGAATACAACTAAACGGTACATTCTATAAAACAAGATTACGTTATAGTTACGACTCCAAATACCCAGTGTTTTCAGGCAAGCGAGTTGGTCTTAGGCATTGATGATTCTGGGCTTTTATCTGGCTCTTTTGTGTGGCCTTCTCTTAGCACCTGCTAACAGACACGTTATGGTAGACCTCACTTAAATATAAGGGAATCCACTGAGAGAAAAAAGTAAGTTTTTAAAAAAAACTGACCCGAGGATATACTTAGAAGGAGAAGAGAGAGAGAGAGAGAGGGAGGGAGAAATGGAGACAAGCATCACTGCTCCCTCCGCGCACACCCCGCCCGGGGACATGCCCTGTAACCAGGCATGTGCCCTGACTGGGAACTGAACCGGCAACCCTTCGGTGCACAGGATGACGCCCAACCAACTGAGCCACACCAGCCAGGCAAAAACTTAACTTTTACCCATTTTTATATGTTAAATTCCATGTGCTTATTTTTGGACTCAAACAGGGTTTGAATTCCCATTTGGCTACTTAATTAGCGTATGACTTTGGACAAATTACTTAACCGCTTTAAACCTATTTGTTCATCCATAAAAAGGGAGTTGTTGTGAGGATTACATTTATTGAAATTACACAGTGAAAAGCTTTATGGTTGCTATGGTTTGAATGTGTCCCCTCAAAGTCCATATGTTGAAATTCTAACCCCCAAAAGTCAGGGTGTTATTAGTAGGTGGGGTCTTTGGGAGATGCTTAAGTCGTGAGGGTAGAGCCCTTATGGATGGGATCAGGGCCTAAGAAAAGAGACTCTACAGAGGTTCCTATTTTCCTCCACCCTGTGAGGATTCAGTGAGGAGGAGCCAGCCGTGAACCAGAAAAGGGCCCCTCACCAGAAGGTGACCATGCTGCCACCTTGATCTTGAATTTTCCAGCCTCCAGATCCATGAGAAATAAATTTCTGTTTTTTATAAGCACCCAGTCTGCGGTATTTTGTCCAGAAATAAGTGTTTTGGCGCCTGACACCTGTAGTTCTGCTCTGCTTTCTCTCAGAAAAAAAAAAAAAGAAATTAAGAAAAAAAAGAGAAAAGAGAAAGAAAAAAGAAAAGAGAGTGAGAAAAGTTCTTATTGACTTGATCTAGAAGTCACACCTGTCCCATAAGTGAGCAACATGCAGGCAGGTGACACTACAAGTAAGCAATTAACAGATTTTATAGTTTTGTAGTCTGTTGTACTAGTTTTAAGCTAGTACCAAGCAGATATGGATAGAAACGGTTTCAGAGAAACATCATAAAACGATGATTAAGCTAAAAAGAATTTGAATGGCAAAAACTTGGTCTTAAACCTATAAATTTATGACTACTCCGTGCACTTGTGTAAAAATTTGGTCTTAAATCTGTAGCTGTGCTCGGAGTTTGGAAAGGCAGAGAGCGGGTGGAGTGGTGAGAGGTGACCATGCCCGTTTCCCCCTTGGCAGACCTCCACTCTGCTCACGGAAATACAAGATGGTAAACTGCCTGGTGGGAAGCAGCCCGTTTCCTGAGGCCAGATGGTCTGTGTTCAAATTCTGACTCCACCCTTTACTGGCTGTGTAACCCTGATCAGGTTTATTTAAACTTTTTGTGGTTTAGCTTCCTCAGGAGATAAGGAGCATAGTAATGATACCTGCCGTAAACGGTTTTGTTAAACCGGTTATTGCCCATGAAGCCGCTTGCCTCTCACATAAGTGTTCAGTACGTGTTAATTGTGTTGTTATCACCTTATCATCTCTAATGGGCTTGGGAGATCACCGTGCATTTGGGAAGAGGGCGATGTTTTTCTTTAGATGGAAATTATAAGGGAGCCACTCATTGTTTGAGGGAGGAAAAGAGACGGATGCTAATCTGTCTTAATCGGCTGGGGCTGCTGTAATTAAATAGCATGGTGGGTGGGCTGAACAGGAGACATTCCTCACAGTCCTGGAGGCTGCAGGTCTGAGATCAGGGTGTCAGTCTGGTAGCTGGGTTCTGGTGAGGGCTCTCTTGCTGGCTTGTAGATGGCTGCCTTCTCGCTGTGTTCTCACATAGCAGAAAGCGAGAGCAAGAGAGCGAGAGAAGGAGAGAGAGAGGGATATGGTGTTGCTTCCTATTTTTTTAAGGGCACTAATCTCATTATAGGGGCCCCACCCTCAAGAGCTCATCTAAATCTAATTCCTTCCCAAAGACCCCAATTTCAAATACCATCACATTGGTGGTTGGGGCTTAAACATATAAATTTTGGGGGAACACTAACATTCAGTGCACAATATTAGCAAAGAGCAAAGTTAAGAAGATGGTTTCAGATTGTAGTAAATGCCATGAAGAAAATGTTTCTCGTAAGAATGGGATTAGGGTGAGACAGAGAAATCTACTCCAGTTGGGTGGTCGGGGTGGGCCTCTTTGGGCTGGGATCTGAGTGAGAACAGAGATCTGAGAGGAGTTTTTAGGCAGGTGGGAGCAGGAGGGCAATGCCCTGAGATGAGAAAGAGCTTCAGGTGTTGGGGAGACAGTGGCATAAAAAGCCCAGTGTGACTGGAGGCAATTCAGGAAGAGGCAAACGGTAGGAGATGACCTTTGGGAGACAGGCAGGGGCTGGAGGGTGAGAGACAGGAGAGGTTTTTATCCTATGTGCAGTGAGATGCCACTAAAGGATCGCAGTCGAGTGGAGACGTGCCCTGCTCAGTGTTTCAAACTTGATGGTGCTGTGCTTTCCAAGCGCTGTAATCCATGATCCACATTATTTTTATGGGTAGATGCATTGATTAAGTACTTACTGTGTGCCAGGCATGTGCCAGCCACTTTGCACACATGTGATAGGAAGTAAACTGGAAATGTCAGGAGAGGCACAAGGATGCTACAGGTATAAATTCCAAAGTGAGATGCCAGAGCAAATGCAGATTTTCAAAGGAGCAGGAAAAGCCACCTGCAGGATATTAAGGGCAGAAAGAGTGCATTTGTGAAGAGGATTTCTTTGAAGACACTGACACTGACACCAAATTCCTCCCTCTTCTCCCCTGCAATGAGGGGCTTCCGTAAGACCCCTGGGAGAGTGGGTTGTTTGGCTGGCGTTGGGGGCCACGGTGAGACTGGGGCTGACGTGGGACAGTGGGCGGGGAGAGGGGGGAGGAGAGGGCGAGGGGAGGGGGGAGGAAGTAGGTGCAGGATGGTGGACCAGAGGTGTGGCCGGGTCAGAATATTGGGTTGGGGTCATTGAAAAGGAGACCGGCCCGGAGGACCCTATGGAAGACGGGGCTCTCTGCGGAGTGGACACTGGCTTGGGGGGGGGGGGAATTCAAAGATGAATCGAATGTGATTATTGTCTCAAGCTAGACCTTCCACTTTCTGAATCGAGACTATCTGAGATGCAGTTGGAGGACTTTTCATTATTTAAGGCCTATATGTTGTGGGCCACGCTCCAGACTTTCTCCCGCCAAAGGCAAAGAAAAAAATCCCCCCACGGATACATTTTAAAGGGAAGTGTTGTTTTGATTTCCCCCCAGACCACTCTTGCTCTGCATCGCTGGCTGTCTAGGGTATTTCACTCACCCCTCCGTGTGGCCGGTGGTCTTACCCCATTGTGAAGGCGAAGAGTTTCTGCTCATCAGCGTGAGGTCAGGAGACTAGTAGGCGTCGAACAGGATTTGAGCCCGGAGCCCCTCTTGGCCACTGTGCCCCGCGGCCGAGACGGACTGGCCGTTGGACAGTTGGATGGGCAACTGCTGGAAATAGCTCATGGGTGGTGGGCTTGGATTTTTTTAAGAAAGAAGGATGTCACCCGGCCGGGCGCGGCTCAGAGGTTGAGCATCGACCTAGGATCCAGGAGATCAGGGTTCGATTCCTGGTCAGGGCACATGCCTGGGTTGCGGGCTTGATCCCCAGTGACTCTCTCATCATTGATGTTTCTGTCTCTCTCTCCCTCTCCTTTCCTCGCTCTGAAATCAATAAAAGATATATTTAAAAAAAGAAAGACAGAAGGATATCAGCCAACGTACCAAACCCACTTCTCCCTCTCCAGTTGTGGACGCCTCGAAAGCTCCCTGGAACATGAGACGTTGGCCCCACGGCTCACGGCATTTTCTGCAGCAGATTCCAATGGGGCCGAGCTGGGCTTGCAGGGAGAAGAGGAACACGGGGTGCTGCTTTCTCCCCACCTCCCTGTGGCCCTCTTCCCCTGCTGGCTTTCAGGGAGGACCCTGCACCGTAAGTTCAGGGTCAGGCCTGTGGGCTGTGATTGCTCACCAGGGTCTTCATCTTGTGTCCAATTTGCTGAGCTTTGCGGGGCTGGGGGAGGCTCTTAAGACTCAGAGCCATGCTGGAGAGGTGAGCAATCGTATTTTTCAGAGGGGCCCTCAGGCACCCGTGAAACACAGCCTCTCAGCCTCTCCCTGCTGCTCCGTTACCTTTCTGGGGAGCATCTTGGAACCGGCCTCATCCGTCTCTGCCACCGTCTCCAGTATAAAGCCGTTGTTAAACACCCATCGTTAGGCTCACGACTATCAGATAAATAAAATACTGCTCTATATTCAAGCATGGCCTTTACCGTATTATATTAAAGCAATAAATCAAGCATCACAGACCCGGCGCTCGAGCCAGCTTTTATTGCGTTGTTGGGCCCTCTCCATTAGCCAGCCCTAAAGTCCCTCCCCCCACATTATGATTTTGAAACATTACATCAGTTAGGTCCCCATGGCACTTTAATCTAATCCAACACTGTAAGGGGGTAGGTAAGTGTTTAGGACACTGGGCCAGCCTCTGATCATTTTATGAAACCGTTGTTTTATAGAAGAACATTAGCATTATTACCAGATTCCAGGTCGTGGTGGGGGGGGCGACAATCTGGTTATAATTAGAAATAGCGTCTCTTACGTGCTGCCGTGGAAAGCTCGGCCATTTGAAGATGAGAGACGGCTCCCTTGGTGGGTCGCAGCGTATTTGTTCAAGATGTCACAAGAAACATGTCAATGATCAGCTTGGCGCTTCTCCTGGGGGATTTTATGTTATCTGTTGGAGCAGGAGGTTCCGGTGCGAAAACCTGACTCTGTGCCCTGCAGTGGTGTCAGTCATTCACATCGCAGTCCTCACCTGTAACAAGGGAGAGCCTTTGTGTGCTGGCTCATGCGGTTTCTTACGGTCACCCCCAGCCGAACCGGGCGCCATTAAACCTTTAGTGCGATGGGCTCCTTCTTACAAGACGGGAGGTCGGACTCCTGGGGAGGAAATGGGTGTGCGCCTCCCCCAACCTCAGGCAGCTGCCAGTGTCCCTGTGTGTAGTCCCTCAACACCCATTTCTTTTATTTCACTTGTATTGGGGGTGGAGATAGTGTAGAGATAAAAGGACCTTTAAACAATAACCCAAACTATGTCAGTAGGATACTGTTTAAAATTCAAGGGGCCTGCCTTTCATATACCATGAGCCTCTGGGGAAGCCAATAAACGTCAAGTTTGCGTATGTATTTGTCGCGTCCACGGTGCGTTTCTGAGGAAACCTTGTGGCCTTTGGTCATTGCATTCTTTGAAGGTATCACACAGCGTAGGCGCCATGAATACCTCAGAGGGATTTCAGATCCACCTCTGCACCACAGCAGCCCAGCACTGGAGGGCGGGCAAGGCGCTTCCCTCCCGGGGGTTCGCTTTGCCAGAAGGTTCTTTTAGTTCCTAAGTCAAAAGTCGATGGGCAGCTGCGTCCAAACAATTGGCGAAAGCCCGCAGCTGGGTGGTCTTTGATGTTCCCAGCCCTTTGGAGGAAGCCTTTTAATGTTATGTGGCAATAGGCTGCCCGGGGTTTGTAGTGGCCACAGTGGGGAGGAGGGAGGTAAGCGGGAAGGCCAGCGCCCTGGAAGACCAGTGGAAGGGGCACTGGCATTGGGAGCCCGTATGAGCGAGGGCTTTCCGAGGCCGCTCTGGCCCCCACCTGCGAGGACATGTGCATCTTCTCTGCTCCTGGAACAGAAAGACCCCTGAGGAGCCTGGGCCTGACTGTCAGCATGGTCTTCAGGGACTGAGCTGAGCTGAGCTGACTTCACAGGCGGCCAGTTTGAATATCTGTATTTCTTCTCTTTATTGACAACCAAAGTACACGTGTCAGACTTCTTATAAAAATGCGGCATCAATAGGAGAAATAAATGATTTATCTTCCTTTTGATATCCCTTCCTATAGCTGTTCTCCCAAACTACCTGAATTCTACACCCCGTCTTTTCCTTCTCTAAGGCACCCTTTATGGAGTGCTCATGGGTGACAGGCGCTGTGCTCGGCCCTCTGTGTGTGCATTGTCTCTAGAATGGCTGCAAGGCATGTGGAATTATCCCCATTTTACTAGTAGTGAAACTGAGGCTCCAATTGCCTAAGTGACCGAATCTGCTCAGTGTCAAAGCAAGTGTTCGAGCCCCCAGCCCTCTTTCTGCTCATCCCCTGGGGGGGACAGTGCCCAGGAAATGCCCATTTTGGAATTCGGGGAGTCTTTCTGAACACATATAAATGTCTGTGCAATATATTCAAAGCTGTTTAGCTCTGCATTCCACTCGGAAGCAGAATCGTTGCAAAGGCTTCAAACCACAGCCCCCGTTCACCCAGCAACTTTTCATAACAAATGGAATCCAACCCCTCTGCAGCATGTTCTGGGTGAATCATTAATCCACGCAGCTCAGGGCAGAAAGGACTGGATTAGCTGAAATTGAGAACAGCGTGGCTAACTATAGTGATTATTTTATATGTTATGTACTTGACGCATTTTTAAAAAGTCTCGAATGGACAATGATTAACTATCATGGACAAGCATTCAGCATAGTGATGCAGAGAGGGACGACTGCACATGTCGTGTATAAAGACACACTAGAAGATTTAAACAATTTTGTTTTTGTTGTTTAACTCTCTCCCTGGTAGTAAAATGGGGGTACCTCATAGTACACGTGTACAAAGTTATGTTTGTGCAAGAACTTTGGAACTTTAGAAAGAAAACTTTGGAAGGAGACTCCATCCACCTGGTTTTATTGTTAGAATAACTCTTTACTCCCTACTTGATAAACCGCCTTAATTTGTCCTGCTCATCCCAAGCCTATCACGAAAGTCTTGCACTTGAATCGCCCTGCAAATTGTTTCTCGGCTTGGTCTTACGCGAGCCACAGACTGTGAGAGAGCGAGCATTTATTCGGGTCCCTCACTGGACATTTGCTTATATGTCCTTCTGAAATATTCCTGCCCTCAAGAATTCTATTGACCACACTAAGAGGAGCATCCCTCACTGTGGACGACAGAGGGACATTTTCTGGCGTCGTCTCTGGAATTGCACTAATGGGGATATTGTGTCTTAAAACAGAAAAGAAGTCCACAGCCTGGTGAAATTGTTAAACAAACCTGCCTTTCCTGTTCTTAGAAGAACATTAATAATTTGAACCTCACTAATGTAGAATCTATTCTAAGTCACACACATGCTTGAAAAATTGCATTCATTAATAACAAAAACTAAGCTGCTTGACATACCCTTGGCCTCCCCTGAGAATACATTATTTGCAGGTTCATTTGGTACCTATTTCCATATCAATAATCAATGTGCTGTATGCTAATCATTTAAATCTGATTATTAAAGCAGATCTGGAAGGAAACTGACTTGCTAATTCGTAGTGATTCTGTTTTGGCTAAAATATATAGCTGTACCTAATGAGCTTGCATATCTTTGAATATCCAATAATTCAGGACTTTTTTTCTCCCTGAGTGATCTTGGGCAGAATCCATCTAATTAATGAGATTTTTCTGTATTTCAGTGTTGACAGCTTTCTTTTCATGTTTAACTTTTACATTCAACAATTTTTATTCCTAGAAATAAAAAAATATTACACAAGGGTTTTGAAAATATTAATAAATGGCAACTATATGAGCATTTAGTAAGGGGAGTTGGAAATGGTTTAGGCTCATTTCATAACCTTTGTTGGCATCACAGGTTGGTGATGGTGGATTTTATGAGTCAAGTTGGCTGGACCATGATGCCTAGATATTTGGTCATACATTACTCTGGATGTTTATAGGAAGGTATTTTTTGATGAGATTAACATTCAAATCAGTGGATTTTGAGTAAAACAGATTACCTTCTCTAATGTGGGTGGTCCTCATTCAATCAGTTGAAATTAATAGAAAGAAGACTAATCTGTGCTGAAAGAGGCAGAATTCTGCCAGTAAATGGCCTTTGAAATGGACTGCAACTCTTCCCTGGGTCTCCAGCCTGCTGGTCTACCCTGTAGATTTTGGACTTGTACCTTCATGGTTGCATGAGCCAATTCCTTAAAATATCTATCATCTCTATTTATCTGTCTATCATCTATCTATCTATCTATCTATCTATCTATCTATCTATCTATCTATCTATCTATCTATCTATCTATCTATCATCTATCTATCTATCTATCTCTATCTATCTATCATCTATCTATCTATCTATCTATCTATCTATCTATCTATCTATCTATCTATCTATCTATCTATCTTTCATCTATCTATCATTATCTATCTATCTATCTATCTATCTATCTATCTATCTATCTATCTATCTATCTATCTATCTATCATCTATCTATCTATCATCTCTATCATCTCTGTCTATCTGCCTATCTGTCTAATCTATCATCAATCATCTATCTATCTCCTATTGTTTCTGCTTCACTGGAGTACCCTAATACAATAGGCTTTTCAGAATATTAACTGTCTGAGAAAGTATCCAACACCATGCTTGGCACATTTTAGGAAATGATTGTTTAAAGCTTTCTAACTGCAATGAGTTGGCCAGCTTTTAGGTCTGCTACAGAATGACACTTAATAAAGTTTATTTGTCCCTCTTTTCAGTTTGATGTTTGTATAGTTTTTAGCACAATGGTCACGGTTAGTAAACATATGCGAGAATTTTGTAGAACACCTGGGCAAGAGGGGGCAAAACCGTTCAATGGCACACAACTAGATGGAAAATAAAGTTTTATTTTTTGGCAGGATTCCACTCCCTGGAATGGCTTTAGGCACTTTCTAAATGTCAGGCTTAAACTAGCACATGTGAAAAGTGGAAGAGAATAGGTTGTTGAATTTAAATAGGAAAAATGTTAACTTTTTCTGTGTTTAAGGGAACTTTGAAGTATTTAAACAAGCACAATTGGCCTCCACTGTATAGTTCAGACAAGAAGAAAAATGCAGGTTTCTGTGCAATGAACTGATAAAATGTATAAATGCATTTTATGAAATACTTTCTCCTTCATAAAACTGATGCATAGGAAAATGTATACAATTTGGAAAATATAGAAAGATAGAAAGTAGGGTGGGCATCACTTTTAAAAATGATTATTATCAACGTTTTGGAGTATTTTCTTTCAGTTTTCCCCCCCTCCCCCCGCATGCTCTTTCTTAGTGTTTGGGTTTTACATAGTTGTATTACATTGTAATACACAAAATAATTTGTATGTTTCTTCTTTTTTCTGTTTATGTAAAATGAATATTTATTGAAAATGTATGGAAGTGTGGCCAAATTGTCCAAGGAGAGGATCTAATTTCCCTGAAAATCAGAGCAAAAAACTGTAAAAATAAAGGAAAAGATAGCCTGTTATTACTGTCAGAACACTTTTGCCTTCCCCGTTGGTTGTTAGTGTCTCTGCGAGTCTCTCGGGACTATGAGACCCCAGCAGTATTGGAAAGGCGAAGAGTCCAGACTCGTGGTCAAGTGCTCTAGTCCCAGCCCTGCTGCTCACCCGTGGAGTCAGTGGGTTAGGTTGGGCCCGTCCCCTCGTCTGCAAGGCGGGGATTATAAAACGTCCTCTCTTAGAACTGTGGCAGGGATAACAGGGAAACATGGAGAGAACACTCAGGCGCGCTTGGAACAGCACGAGCTCTCAATCACCGATAGCTCTCGGTGGATGACACGGCGCTGCTTACAGTCACAGCGCTCAGACGCTCTGTGCAGACAGTAATGAGCCCCGGTTAGCGAGCGCAAGGGAGGAAGCGCTTCACAGAGACGTCTTATTAGTACATCTGTTCCCGCAGCCGCTGCCAGGCTCGTTCTGCAGATGCGGGAGCAGGCTGAGGGTCGGTACATAGCCTCCCGAGTCTCCCGGCGGGGAAGTGGAAGCTAAGCCACCTATGGTTCAGGATCTCCCGTGGCCTTTAAAACCAGTAAAACCCAGGTATTTCCCATCTCACCTGTGCAGATGTGGGAGCAGCTGCAACCCGAGAAGGAAGGGGGAGGGGGAAGGAAAGGGGGGATCGAAACAAGTTTGCTGCGATTCACGAGGGGTGTGGAAATTCACGCAGAGAGTGGGAGCTGCTTTGAAGTCTCTTTTAGCGGCGGCACAAATTCTTTCGGCCTCGATGCTCTGAGACTAGCCCATCTGAGTTACAACTTCTGATCGTTGTGTTCAAAGCCATGTTTTGTTAAAAATTAAAAACAACAGGAAAGGAGACTGTTTTCCATGAGGAATTGTGTAAAGGCGAGACACATGTTTCCCTTTTCCAATTTTCTCTAGGAAATAAGTTGCCTCCGAGAATGGTAGCTGAGAGCGAGTCTGTTCTTAGGCATGATTATATCACCAGCAAACAGCTTTTGAAGGCAACACCCAGGGTAATTTATCAAGGAAACTGCTTATGACTCCATTCTTTTCCCTGGGGTGTACGAAGCTTCAGCAGGTGGCACTTTGGTGTTTAGCATGACAAGCTCGTGAAATTGCAACAGCCAGCAAGAAAAGGGGCAGGTTGATCTGGCTTCTTTCACATAGAAAATAAAAGGAAGAAAGAAACCAACATGCATTGAGCCTTTTGACTGTACTGGGTCCCAGGCTAGGGGCTTTAACAGACACGTAATTTACATCTAATTTCACACACATCTAGTTTAATTGTTGCAGAATTCCTTTATTCACTCTGCTAATAGTTATTGAGTGCCTACCACTGAGCAGATAACTGGGTTTGCAAGGTGAGCAGGTAGAACTAGGGAGGAAGATAGACTCTTGGATCTGAAGCCGTCATGCTGTGGAGGTGGAGGGTGATGTGAGAATGCACAGCAGGGTCCCCTCCTCTAATGGGCTGGCAGGTGAGAAAGCTGGGCTGTTGAAATGATCGTGCTGACTAGTAAGTACAGTAATGAATTCAGGATTCCTGGCTGTCTATGAGATTTCTTCAAAGCCATTGTTGTACATCATGTCTCAGAGAAGCGCCAAGGAGTCCACTTAAAATGCTGTATTTCCTAACTTTCTTCTTTATACTCCTATGTGGTTTGCCTCATCTGCCCCCCTTTCTGAAGTGCGACTGTTTCCTCTCACCCTGTCCATTTTCCTCCCTCGCTCCCTGCTACCCCTTCTCTCCTAACCACCCCTGTGGGCCTTTAGATATGGTCAGAACCATTAAAGTAGCATCCGTGATCCTAACAATACAGCAAAGAGCATGTAGGCACCGTCGACAGGTCGCCAGCGGCTCTTGCTGCCTGCGAGCTCCAGCAGTGGGGACGCTTGGCTTCTGCACCTCCTTCCCTGGGGTTTGCGGTGTGAGCCTCAGTGGTTCATTGTTATAGATCTTTTCTTTTCATTTAAGCGGCGTGATGAGAGGCTGGAGACCAGGTGTCTGCAAACTTTCTGTAAAAGGCCTGATAGTAAACTCTTAGGCTTTGTGGACCTCATGGTCTCGGCCGTAACTACTGTACTCAGAGTTTGTTGTGCAAAAGCAGCCGTGGACTGGTCAGCAGGAAGATTAATGATGAACTGCTTTGGGTTGAGGGCTTCCTGTGGGCCCGGAGGAAAGTTGTGAGGACTGCACTGCAGCCTGAGGCTCCCTTTTCCAACACCCTCCTTCCCTCTCTCCTTCCCAGGGCCCAGACCCGCGCGGGGCCTGACGTCTTCCCCACTTTCTCCACTGCCCCCTCCATCGTCTCCCACGGGCAGCTTCCCTGAGAAATCTCTCCATGTCTGATCCCATTCTGGCATCTGATCCTTGGAGAACCCAAGCTAACATGATAGGCATTGCAGGGGGGCCTTGTTTGTGCACCTGGTTGAACATGCTGTTTAGTTGGAGCCTTGTGTTCATAGCAGGTAGGTCAGATCACTCGTCCCTCCCACTAATAGAAAGCAGTGGAGTGAAATGTGTTCCTTTGTTGGCAGGGCGGTGGCCACCTTGGAAGGGGATACAATGCCACAGTATCCTCTCAAATAGTTTCTTTTCTTTTTTTTTTTTTTTAAATATATCTTTATTGATTTCAGAGAGAGGAAAGGAGAGGGGGAGAGAGAGAAAAACATCAATGATGATAGAGTCATTGATCGGCTGCCTCCTGCACGCCTCCGGCTGGGGATCGAGCCCCAACCTGGGCATGTGTCCTGACTGGGAATCGAACCCCGATCGCCTGGGTCCTAGGTTGATGCTCAACCGCTGAGCCCCGCATGGCCGGCCTCAAATATTTTTGTTGGCAGCTGACTCAAGGATTCGAACCACTCTTCAGCTACCTGGGTTTTTGCCGAAGAAGGCGTCTCAGTATCTCGGGATATCAGCTCCTCCCTGGGGCATTGCTTTTTGTGAAGATGCAACAAGCTGAACCCCCTTCCCAGGGACTCAGCACTGATCCGTTTCCTTCCGAAGCAATTTGTGGTCCTTCTTTGTCCTCCTGACGGTGTGACTCCAGGCGCGGAGCTCATAAATGAGTTTATCTACAGCCTGGCTCCATCTCTCACCCAAAGTATTTCTCTAACTTCAGAACGCAGGTCTGTTATTACCTGGGCCACTAGCTCAGCTCTCACCACCAGCTATTCTGTTTAGTGATAGCTATTGTACTATTTCTTGGTAGGTTTTTGTTTGTTTGTTTGTTTTTTTACTATATAGAAGGATTCACAAAGAAAAGGGTTGAGATAGAAGGCCTACAGAGTTAGAGCTGCATTCTGGTATTTTGGGAAGACACAAGTTCCAATCCCAGCTCAGATATCCACTAACCATAATCCCTCTAATGGGTTTTATAACGTTTATGCATTTTGGTTTTCTCACCTGGAAAAGGGAATGACAATGCTGAATGGTTCTGGGGAAAGTATTGATGTAGGTGCTCCATTTATGAAGGAGCCAGGAGTAGTAGAGGTCAGGGAGCAGGGCTTCACCCCTGAACACCAGAGGCCAAATGATCATGATGGGGGACAGCCGACGGGGCCTGATGTGCTGGGTGCTTGTAGCAGGTGCTAAATAAATGGGAGCTAATATTTAAACTCTATGAGTATGGTGAGCCATAAGTCTAGAATTACATTACAGACTCCTAAAGGGCAGGGAACTGGGAATCCCTGTGCCAAGGAGAGGCCTTGCCCAGTACGTACGTCACACATACTGAATGGATGAATACTAGCAAGGAGGTTGAGATGAACCCAGCTAGCAACTCAGGAAGGGTGGGAGACAACCAGTGCAAGGATATGTCTTAGCTCTTGTCTCCCCAAATGTGTTTTCTTCCTCCCAAAACATGAACAAAAGAAGGAAAGAGGTAGATTTGAGAGGAAACTGGATGCTCAGTCGCTCACTCATTTAACAAGCATTTCTTGAGCATCCCTTACATGCCAGGCTCTGGGCTTGGTGGACAGATGTGAAGGCAGAAGAAGACTCCATCCATGTCTTCAAGGAGCTGTGAGTCCAGTCACAGATGGAGGACGTGACAGGTCGCTGTGGAGCCCTACCCAGAGTAGGAAGGGCTGGCACAGAAGTCTCCTGGGATGAACTGCCCCTGGAGGTTAGTCTGCGAGTCAGGGAGGTGAAAGTGGGGAGCATTACCCAAGGCTAGGGGTTGCATGTAGCCTGGTTGTTGAGGGGATCAGGGGATCAGCAAAAGTATAGAAAGTACGGAAAGGTATCCTCCGAGCCAAGGAGATAAATATTGCAAGGACTGCAGCTGGGGCATGAATATTATTATTTTCACCAACAAAATCTTAGAATGTCTAGCTTAGGGATGGATCCCGTGGAGTCCGAGTGTACACTCCCATATGTCTAAAGCAGTGAGCTCTTGGCAGAGTGGAGCCAGCGACTTTGATGCAACTTTAGAGACAGACACGATTCATCTGCAAAGAGTCTCTTCTGGAAGCGGAGGAGAGGTTTATGGCAGACACAGTGACACGTGCAAGCTGTCAGCTCCCGCAAAACACTGACACACAGTCGGGATCTATGGGACTGATTTATCTACTATTGTGCGTTACATTCCCAGGTTCCACAGCAGACAGGCATGTAAGAAATTGCTGGAAAGAGTCACTGAGTTTCTCTAGCAGTCAGCGTCATGCCCTTTTCCAGGACCAACATAGATTCTTTTCTACAGACACCTACCCCCCCTCGTGTGCCCCTTCTGGGCCACGCAAGACCTTGATTCCTGCATTTCCCGCCCATGCGTGCACGAGCGAGCTCTCTCTCATTCCCTGCCTTGCCGGCCTTTGCACGAAGAAAACCATGAATGGGTATTTAATCATATCTACCATTACAGATGTATACACAAGGACCCATAATTGTGTTTGTGTATGTGTTATACACACTTTTTATCTTACAAAATTAGAATCATATCATACTCAAAATTTTCTAGCATGCTTAATATATCATGAACATCTCTTCATGCCAATGCATATTTATCTGTTTTAGTTTTCATAGCTAACTTACACCACATCATATCCTTGTAGAATACTTTTCTTAACTGATTGCTGTTCTGGGTCATTTAGGTGGCTTCAAACTTTTCATAATATATAGACATAGCTAAATCTTTGTACACATACGTATTTTTTCCTTAGCATAATTTCTTCCAAGTAGAATTATTGAGTCAGAAGGCACATTTTTGAGGTTTTGAAGCCATCCTGCCAAATTACCTCCCCTCTCAATCTCCAGTTAATGTTTGCCAGTGTACACATTCCCTGTTAGCTGCAGTGTACCCCTTCCTGCTCACCCTGAGATTTTTGAGTAGGGAGGAACACTGTGGTCCTGGAGAGGCTCTGAGAAGCATAGAAAACAGGTGTCTGGGATCCGGATAACAGAGAACAGGTGACAGTGGGTCCGTCACAGCTCTAGGGAGCGGGGCTTGGAAGCTACCACACTGAGCATTGTTCTAGGCCCTCCGACTCTGCCCAGCCCATGATGCCTTTCCCGTTGCCTCCTTCTGTGACCACCTTCATGTGATATCTACTCTGTGTCACTCTGTGTGACCCCCAGGACCGGATTCCACGCTCATCTCCTTTGGTCTCTGCTTTTACGTGTGGAGGGGCTGCTCGTCCACCCTGACTTAGCTTCTTGAGGAAGAGATGTTTGGGTGCCTTCTGTGAGTCCGGCCTTGCCTGGCTCCTGACGCGCACGCAGGGGGGAAATCCTGCTGTCCAGCTGACTTCCAGACTAGACAGCCTTGTCCTGGAGCTGCTGCTCAGTGGGAATTTCTAGGGAGTTACATAAGTCATAAAAAATAGCGGTTTGGATGCAAAGAGTGTTTTCTTTACAATTTCTAGAAAATAAAACCATATACTGTGCTGGGGGAACCTTTTCCTAAGCCTTCAGAGAAATGCATCACGGTCAATACTATCCCCTCGAGGGGTCACAGAGCTTGCTATTTTCAAGCTGTGTTACATGGGAAATCGAAGCTTAAATCAAGTTTGCCTCTTGTCCCTCAGTTCCAGTCCCTTGATTTTGTTTCCTGAGCCAGGCTTTGTAGGAGCGAGGGCACATGCATGGACTCAGTGGAGGCAATAGCTGCTTACCCCTGGGTAATGGGTACCGATGCCCCAGGGAGGGCTTGCTTTCTCCCCAACACCCTCTTTCCCTTCCCGAACTAGCATATTCTTCCACAAGTTTCCAGCAAACTACAGAGAGGCAATTTCCCTTAACCCTGATGCTAATTCTCAGATCCCTTGGAATTCTGTTCAAATAGCTTCCCCAATTTTTTCTAACAGTTTCCTTGAGTCTTGACGTTACTGGGTTGGGTTGAGAAGATGGAGCTTTGGGTGATAATGGAAAACATTGTTAAATTGGGGTGGTGGTTGTCGTTTGGTAGTAATTTGAAGTAGTAAGAGCACCATGAGCCATATGAGTCGTATGTATATGTGTATGAGCCGTATAGATAGAGAGGAGAGAGCATGAGTCATGGGGCTCACTTACACCCATACCTGCTCCACAGTCCCATTGCCTGTGAGGTCTGGACTGTGTGGAAGGGGGGGACAGAGTGGAAAAAGGGAGGAACATAACGATCTCTCAGGACAGGCTTTGGGATCAACAGATTCACCAAGGTTTGTGATTTATTAGTTGGGAAAGCCACACTCAATCGCTTAGCATTGATGGATACTTTTCTCATTACATTTCAAACATAGAAAATGGTTCTTTCTGAATGAGAAATCTGGGGCCATTTTAGTCATTAGTCATTTGAAACTTTCTCTGCTGGTGTTACATAGAGGGGGAAAAATGACAAGAACGAAAACATTCCTGGCTCTGAATTGCTGATGTAGAACAAAATAAAATGCTTAAGTTCAGTAACTCTATTAGCCTGGCTGTTTGCTTCTTTTAATAGTTCCTATTTCTGTTCCTATTGCTGCATTCAAATCTTTTGTGATGTGGGAACTAAGAATAATGGAATGCATGCTGTGCTGGGACATATGCATCGATGTTAACTCTTTAGTGGGTCCCGGTGGCACCTATAGTAAAATCTAACTCCCTATCATGATTCAGGGAAGGTACTCAATTTACATTTGATTATTGAACTGAGTTCATTCAAACAATGGAACCTCAATTTACATGAATGAATGGAGGTAGATGTTCTGAAAGTCCTAGGGAATTTCAAAATGTTGGCTTATCTTTAGATATGTCAGACAAATACACCTGCCAGGTGGCCTGGTTGTAAATTCCGCCTATTTCGAGGCTGCTCTCTGTATATAGCCCAGAATATGCAGTTGGGTGATCTGCAGAGGACCATTGTCCAGAATAAGTTGCCCCGAAATATGCCTCTTTGGCATAGGATTATTTTGAGCTGAAGGCAATTGAGAAGAAGCAGATACAAGAAGAGCTCCCAGCCCTCCCCTTATTTGCCTAAAAGCAAGAAAGACACAAGTTAATCGCCCGAGACAACTTTAGACCCCATCAGCATGGTGATGAAACCAGAAGAATCTACATAAAAAATTTTATGAATGAACCTTTATCCAAAATTAGTTTCCATTATATTTACCTTCCCACAGTTTGACCACAACCCCCTTCAGAAGCCTAAAATCACTTTCCTTTCTTCTATCATTTCTCTACATATTTATTGTTCTTTGTTGTAAATGCTTCATAAGCCTGAATTCTAATCCATTTCTTTGAGTTCCTCATCTTTGGATCTCTCATGTGTTGCATGTGTAACACACTTGTCAATAAACTTGTTTTTCTCTTGTGTGTCTATCTTTCATTACAGAGCCCCAGCTGAGAACCTGAGATGGGCAGAGGAAAAAGTTTCCTGCCCTTCATTCTCCTGTCCTGACAGGCTACATCAGGCTACTATAAATAGAATTTATGAAATGATTCCTAGGAATTACCAGTGGACTTGCATAATTGTCAGTTGCACTGACTCTAGGGTATTTGGCTGCTCATGTAAATAGGCTCAAGTTAGGGTCCTGTGGGCTAATTTGGATTGCTTTATCAAGGGTCTTGATGGCTGCTATTATCATAGTTGTAGTATCAGATAGTTTATAAAAGTGGTAGACGCAGCACAGCATCTATAGACCAGAGTTTACACAAGCTTTTTTCTGCATTGTCTCATTTAGTCTCCTGCACTACCACAGGAGCTAGGAGTTATTTTCTCACTTCAGATAAGGAGATTGAGGCCCAGAGAGGTGAAAGGACATATCTAAATCCACTCAGGGACAATGTACTATAAAGCTGGAAACTGCTGCTGGAACTTTGGCTTCACATGCTAGTCTGGGACAATGTAGAAGTTGGCAAATGGCAAGCTTCAGGGGGCAGCTCTATTTACCCAAAGGCCATGGGCAAAAGCTGTGAAGAGATGCATGTCTTTGGGTTGGATGTCAGCTTGTCTGAGGTGCAGGCTGCTCTCTGTAAAAGGAACTTGGAATCATTAAAATCTTAGAGAATACCCACAGGTGAAACTGCCTCTGAAACACACACACAAACACTCTCCCCCACCATCAACTCTTGAAGGAACAAGAAAAAGCACACACCTTATTTAAGCATCCAAAATTATTTTAACCATTTCTGATAGATATGTTTATAAATTGAGGTAAAACTTTTCCTGCCTTCTTAAACAGATTTTACGAAATGATCCCTCAACTTTATGAGGACAGGAATCATGTCTATTTTGTTTATGCGACATCCTTAGCACCTTGCTCTGTATCTAGTGCAGGGTAGGCATTCTATAAATATTTGTTGAGTGAATCAATGCATGAACCTAAAATACATCTAAGTAGAACACCATGAAGCTTAAAGAAGCTAGCATGTTTTTGGTGGTGACCTCATTTCAAGTTAGTGGAGACCTTTGAGTGTTTGTGGTCTGGCCTACACCTTCATTTATATTTATTTTTTTTATAACTCATCACTTTTCTCTGGATATGCATGGAAACACTTATTTAGCTATAAACTCACAGTTGCTAAACTCAGCTAGAACCAAGTCAAGTTTCACCTCATCTCCATCTGATTTGTGTGGCCTACTGCACCTTGGATCACTTTTCTAAATAAAGGGAAACCGTTTGCTTGCTGACAATCCACTATTTTAAATATACCTTCAGGTATGGATTTTCCATAAACTCAGTAAGCGGACCAGCCTGTTTGGCTTTTAATTCTGAAATTTACTAGCTCTTCCTAGCCATTTGCAGATGCAAGCTCATTCTTAATTGTTCATTTTAATTCTCACCCCAAACATAGTAAATCTTAACGGCTGTGCTTTCAACTTTAAGAGGGAATGTGGTAGCTGTAGGAAAAAGTATTTGAAACACATAAGATTAGCAACAGTATAATAACGTTTCCAAGCTGTTCATAAAAACTTATATTGACTTTCAAAGAGTAATTGTGCTGAGACAGCTTTTGAAGGGACGCTCCAGATGGATGCCTCTTCCCACCTCAATTTCTTGTCATAACAGGTTTTCTTCTTTCATCTCTTAGTCATTCAGAACAGTGAAAATTCTACTTTTCTACTTTAATTACAGAACTGGTTGGGAATGTATTCTGTTGTTTGGCAGTATTACTAACGCGCTCTATTTGTTTATGGCTCTTTGAGAAAGCCATTTTAATAAGGTCAGATTTGCAATTTAAATGAACTTTAATATTTTTTGCAAAGACTGGGGCTGCTTTATGCAAGGGGTGAACGCAACAGAAATTTATGGTTTAAAAATACCCTCTCCTCTTTTCTTTTCCAAATGGTGCATCTCAGGTGATAAACACTTTCAACTATATTTATAATTTTTTTCCAGAAAAGGGCAGAAAATCCAAGTCAGTGAAATATATCATGACTGTAAATGGGGTTGTTAATACTGTATTTTTCTGCTTTTCCCATTAAAATCTCTAACCCAAACCTCTGTTGTATTCATGGACAAATATTATGCAGTCACAATTGTATGGGTGAATTCTTCATTCTGCCACTCTTATGACACAAACAAGCCAGAGCAGAACAAAACAAGGCCAAAACTCTCCTTCAAACTTGAAGGAGTGTCCATTTATTGAATTTATTTGATCGCTCTTGATGGGAAGGACTTTACGTAAAGGATGGAGCCCTTCTATTTACCAATCCAAAAAAAAAATCTGTAACTGAGTGTGTCAGGCAGGCAACTTTATATTGTATGCCTACAACTCAGTGATCTCCGGGAGGCCTGGGTTTAGAGGAATTCATTTAATTTGTTGAGAACTGTTTCTTGATTGGAGAGATGAGAAGCGGAAAAGCACCACTGCCCCCTTCCTGAGTTGACTCCTGCTGCCCACTGCGTAAGTGCTTTAAGGATGCTCTGTGGGAAACACCGTAAAGAATAAAACAAGGGCTAGCAACTCTGAATGAATGAAGCTGCGCAGTGCATGCTCTGTAGGAGTGCACTGAAAATGCTCGACTACCTTGGGATAGAAGGGCTCTTACGTTGTTTCTACACCTGGATAAAGAATGAAAATGAGATGAGCTGTACAAGTCTTCTGTTAGCTTAAAGGATGCAAATTTATCTGCAGAAACCAAATTCCACCAGGAACTAAATCTTAATGAAATGCTCCTTCCTTGCTTCCTTCCCTCCTTCCAGCAGATTGTTCTTTTCAATTTCACCTATTTGAAAGACCTGGTGTTTTTTGAGTCAGATAATCCTTAGGCTACTATCTTGTCTCTCTCCTTCATGAAAGGATAACCTCAGTTATCATTTATATTTCCACTCCTCCATCCACACCCTTCCCATGGCCACTCCTGAGATTTTGCTGAAGCTCTTCTTGCCAAGTTCAGCAAGACTCCCACAACTGGAAACCTAATGGACTCATTCTCTCTTTGGTTTGTGTGACTTCTCTAGGGAATAGATTTGGTTGCTGTGGTCCTCCTTTTCACTTGTCTTATGAAATCTCACTTCTGCTCATTTATCTGTGGCTACTTCTTCTTGATGTCTTTCAAGAATGCTGAGATCCTAAATGTTGCTGATTCTCAGAGGGCTCTTGGGTCCTATGTCCTCTCACTTTCCTGTTAACCTCTGTACTCATGGTCTCAGCTACCACTCACATGAAATAGGAGACATAGTTTCTTGTTGTGTTTTGAGCTGGGGTAAAACAGTGGCTCCCACTGGTTTCTGTGGTTGCCATCTCCATGAAAGGCCCCCAAATCCATTCACCCTATCAGAAGTCTGAGTTGTAGATCCTTTACCTTAGTCACCCCATTATTATTGGCACAAAAATGGTTGGTGAAGCTGTGGAAATAAAAGAGCTTTTTCAAAGGGGCCATGAAATATGAAAAGAGAGAAGGGTGAAGGATTGAGTTCTGGAATAGACCAAAGTCAACTGTAAGAGCAGGCAGAGGGACGAAACAAGGAAGGAGACAGAGAAGGGTATTCAAGGAGACTGGAGGAGAGCCAGGGGAGAGCATTCTCCAGGGAGGCAAGGGAGGAGGCAATGTCAGTAAGAGATACGAGTTCCAGTGGGTTCCATTAGGCACATGCCATTTAATCCAGTTGAACCTGCCCTCACTTGCTGACATTGAGAAAGGTTGAAGGCAGAATTTATATGATCTGGCTTTGTGTAGGCTCTCTTGTGGTACTTTTCCCACAGCAGAGCACCATAAATTATGCACCCATGAATGAATGCATAAAGGGCGTAAAGAGCACAGTTTTACACAGGATTGGGAAACGGCGGTCAACAGGTCCACTCTAATGACAGAGGATGTGTGATTATACCTCCTTGTAGGCATCTCTGCAGCTGAATTAAACTCAGACCTCAGACACTGCCTGACATTCAAGGCTTTTTTTCCTTGTAATGTCACCCATTTGTACACATTCAGGTTCAGACCATCACACCTGCCTGCTTACTGTTCTCTGATTGGACCCAGATTCAACAGGGGCCAATCTCACTTCACCTACAAAGCTTCCTCCCTGTTTCAGCTTGCCTTTAAATCCTATCTCCCTCATGAAGCCTTTCTAGATTTCCCAAAGCCAGTTGTGAGCTCTTCACCTTCTGAATTCTCATAATCTCACATTTTCAGTCTTCATTATACCTTATTTGGTCATGCATTTTTCTCTATATGTGTATATGCCTTACGATTCCCTCCCACCCTCACTCTTACTTGCTGGAGGACAGACACCACATCATAGTCATCTTTAGGGCACCAAAGTGTTTAGCCCCCTGATATGATGGATGTTTGATACATAACTGAGAAATGAATTTACAGAGTAATATGAGGGCAGGGTGCTTTTATCTCATGATTGGGTCTGGAATCAAAGCAAGTAATGTGCGGAGCATGCTACAGTGGCCCTACAGAGAGTCCAGCAGCTCAAGCTCCCTGAAATGGCCATAAACATCACCACAAGGACAGTCATGTTGGGGCCAGAGGCTTGTGCCCTGGCAAGGAATAGGCTTGAAGATTTAATTTAAAGTAAAACCAAACCCTTCAGGTACCTGGAAGGACCACAATGGGTGAAGGAGAAAAGAACATTATAAATTTAGAGAGATTCTTAGAGGCCATTGACCTTCCTGGGTCCTGTATCAAAACAGAGAGATTTTTCTTCCCATCAACTGAGTGTCAGCCTCTGTTTATTGGCCTCCCAACGAATATAGGCCGAACATTTGAACTTACTTTAAGTTAAAACCTTAGGAAGTATCCTGAAACTTCTTTCTGTCCCAGACTACCATTCCATCCATCTGACATACTCCAATCTATGTCCAATGCTGCCTCAAGATCAAGCCTGAAAACATTTCCTTGACATCAGCCAGGATTAACCTTATTGGCGAGAAGAGGTATCTTAAATAATGCCACATTGTGCTGAAAAAACAGTCCAGGGGGTTCTGATTAAAATATGCCTGTCCTTCTTCCACGGCAACGAGGGAAGTGATGACTCACCAGCGTTAGTGAGAAATGACAGCTTCTTTCTAGCCCTGCCCTCTGAACCCAGAGATGCTCCATGATGGGGTGGGACAGGCAGTGACAGAGGGGCCCTTGGGCTCCAGATGCCTTCCATGGTGACACAGGCGGGTCTTGAGGGTAGACCAGGGCTGTAGTAGCTGGAAGACAGAGTCCCTGAAGAAAGACTCTAAAAGACTGGTCACATCGAGAGGCTGGAGGAAGTAGTGGGAGTGGCTGGTGGAGGGTGAGAGTTGGCTGGGAAACTACTGCGAGTTGACGAAGCACAAGCAACGGATGAGAAGTGGGATGGCGCTGTGTTTGTTGGGTTGGGTCCCGACTTCATTCCCTTCTGGTATAGAAATACACACCAATGTTCTTTGTCATGTAGCTTTACAGTCTCCCCCAGGAGTGCAGGCGGGGTGTACTTCCCTGCCTCCTTGATGTTGGGCATAGCCATGTGACTTGCTTTCAGCAGTGGACCATCAGCAGGTGCAATATGAGTGGAAGCTTTAAAAGGACTTCTGTGGTTCGACAAACAATTATTAGGGTACTGAAGAATGCATCAGATTTTACAAATAGAAATAGAAAGAAAATGCATTTGGGACAGAATTTTGCAAAACCATAGAGGTATAAAAGACCACAGACCATTCAAGGAGATTACAGAGAAAAGTGCAAGGGGGTGGCAATAAATAGGAAAAGATGATTCAGACAGAGAGGCAGAGAGGTAGGTTGGTTCCTAACTAAAAGGCACCCTAAAGCATCTTCCAAATTAAGTCAGTTCTTAGTGCCCTTATAGGAACCATTTGTTTTCTTTTCTTTTTCCCCCTGAGATACCCTAGTTTGCATTTTTTTGAAAATGAATCTCATTTTGCTGTTTATTACCCATATATTGAACCTGTCTATATCTCTTGGAATAAATTCTATCCATCATTCTTATTGGATTTATTCCAGCACCACCCCAGTTTGTATAATTTGCAAATTTCATTAACATTCTCTTTACTTTCTCTTGGAAACCATTAATAACGCTGTTGCATATGATCAGGCTTAACACCAATCTCTTTGGCATCCCTACTAATCAACTACCTCTGGCTGGATGTCATACGATTCATCACTGTGCCTTGTTTACAGACCCCCTGAAAATTATCAATCGCCATGACAGTGTTCATATCCAAGCCAGTGTCAATTAATTTCATAAGTAAAATTTCGCGACGTGGTATCGAATACATTACCAAAATCAAGATGTATTGCCGTGACTTTGTTCCCCTCCACTGTGAATTTTAAACAGCTCTCAGATCGGTCCTGGGTGATTTATTTGTGGCAACCCCACGCTGCTCATTCACTCCTGATTCCATTACTTCTTAGATGTTCTGGGCTATTTTTCTCCAGACACTTAAACTTCCTAGAGGTAATCTCAGGGATCATTCCTCTTTTGAAAAGATAGGTGAACACATTTGTTGCTGGCCTGAACTTCTGTAATCTCCACAAATATATCAAGTCATTTATAAAGCAATCCCTTTTTCCCTTGTCTGGCAGCTTTTGTGAAGTAGCTCGGTGTCTCCACTAGCTCTGAGTTGTCGCCCCAGGAAGCTGGTCTTGGATGTCACCTGCTGGGACAATGAGCATGTGCTGCTGCTTGTGGAGAAAACACATCATGGTTTTGGTGGCTCCTTCAGGTCCACCTGCGCATCCATGCTGGAGCTTCTTCATTCACTCAGCCTTGGGTGCAGATAATCTACACCATGAAATACACAGGGGCCGCTGTACCCCACTGCCAGCCAATGCACCCCAGAGGCTATGGGCTTTAGGAACACAAATGAGATCAAAAGTAAATGATTAGGATTGTAAATCTGCTGTTTAAGATCAGAATGTATCAAAAGCTGAACGGACGCAGAGTGTCATGTATTATACATCTTTCTCATTTGTCCCTGACTCTGCCTCTCTACCTTCACTGTCGATGAGAAGGATATTTCATGGACAATAAGATCTGAGTATGGACATTAACAATTTCTGTCCAAATGGCCCTTTTGTCCCAAAGTAAGAAAAGAGAAAATATGAGTGGGGAAAGCTCACAAAAGGAGAGAAAATGATGGGGCCATTGGCTGGACACTCATATGGAAGGAACAGTTTACCACGAATTACACCAAAACTCAGTGGGCTTTGGTAGGGCTTCAGTGACTTCTAATAATCATTCTTAAATACTCCAAGTTACATCTCCCAAGCGTTCATATGACCACTTTGCTGTTTACTCACACTGATAGACACAAAAGACACCTTTTCCAGTCTATATGACCTTTATTGCTAAGACCAGGCAGTGACAGGCATTTGGTCACAGCTGCTCAAGATGCTTCTCTAAATTAGGTGGTTTTCCTTCTGATACATGATTTCGAGCTGAGGACCCTCAACCTAGGAGACTTTGAGATGAGTCAAATGTGTCTTTTTATATGTATAGCCACAAAAGTATGTGTGTGAGTGTGTACAGGTTTCCTCTGCCTCTGGCTACCCATGAGACCATGTGCTTGTGGTCACTGTGGCTGACCTTCTGCCAGAACAGACCTCTACCCTGGTCTGTGTTCTTGGAGGCACCAGCAGGTTTCCACACCCTCTGGCTTCCTCTTGGGTCAGAAGGTCAGAAGGTGAAGAGAGGTCAGGGCATTTATTCTTGGGCTCCTCTCCGATGAGTCACATGGGTGGGCAGGGTGCCCCTGCTGAGAGCTTCTGCCAGGAGGATGTTTCCTGCAACCGCAGACACTCCCTCCTCTTGACCTTTTAGGTTGGTGAAGCAACTGGCTATTGCTAGCTTTTCTCTCCACCAAAAGAAGCTTCCCCGCCTTTCCCTGCTGGCTTCTCTCAACCTTCCTCACACATCTTTAGTAAATATTTCTCTAAATTTTCCTCAATCACTCTGCTTGAGTTGGCCATCTGCTTCCTGCCAGGACCCTGATGGACTCAGTACTCCATCTAAATACATTTCCCTTCTCCACTATTCCTGCTCACCTTATTTTTTCCTTTTGTACACATTTATATATAATTTTAAAATTTATTTGTTCACTTGTTTGGTGCACTTATTTCCTCCTGATGGTGAGGTCCATGAAGATAGGGACTAGGCTGATTTTTAACCAGTACGTAGCCTCTACCTGCTACTTCGCATCTGGCTGAAAACATACTTGTGGAATGAATGAACAAACCACTGAACCGGTGACAAGATCCTAACTGGGCTGTCAGAGAAGTGCCATTCATTGAGCCATGGCTGTTTTCCAGGTACTGTGCTAAGTGCTATCCACACATTAGCTCATTTACAGCACCCCGTAGGTAGCTGTGATGAATATCACTTATATAAACGAGGAGAGTGAAATCGTGGAAGATTATGTAACTTTTCAGGGGACACACAGCTAGCAGGCCGTGGCTCCAGGACCCACACCTGGTTCTGTTGGACTCCGGGTGCCACGCTTTCAATCACCGCCCTGAACTGGTTGGGCATTGGAAGGCGATGCAGGGATCAGTAACCATTCCCAACTTCCTTCCTGGCTGCAGTGGAGAATGTAACCAAGAGCTGGATCAAGACGCCTGGCCTCCCCAGGACCGCCAGATGGGCTGTTTAATCAGATTCAGACCGTGCAGCTGACAGACTCCCCCATCATTTATTTTCCTCTCATCGATGAATAATTGGGCCTGGCTGAGGGCTGCGGCAGGGTAGTTCTCACCTAGCGCATTCCGCCCCTTTGTTGTCGGTGTGTACCAAGGATATATTTAACGATCTGCCCTTATGTATGTGTAAGATGTGAAAAGAGGTTAATTCCATACCAAACGGAACACCTGTCAAAAAATTAGGGCCTTAGTTTTATAAATCCCCAGCCTCCCTTTGATTATTGCTATAGCTCAATGCAGACAGAAGATAATCTTTAAATTATACAGAGCTTCATGATTAAAATATTTTGCCCCTTTTCCATAGTTTGAGAAGAAAGACGATGTGGCTTTGGAGGCTCCATGTCAAATTAAGCGGTAACAGAGCCGTAGAAGAGCATAATAAATATGCAGATAGAGACCAAAAAAAGCATTTCTAATAGGTCCACACCGAAGGAATTTGCTCTCTGTGAAATTGGAAGGCTTCCTAGGGAAAATCTTTGGCCCATTTGCTTTTAAATTCACTTCCTATGCTCTTTTGTTTTATAAAAATGTCTTAAGCTCTGTGATTGCCTTGCAGGGGACTCCCTTCAAAGGAACATTCTCTGAGCTCTGGAGCTTCCCAAATGCCAGCCTAGAGACAACCTTTGCTGAGGGCAAGTACCTTCTGAGCCCCCTGCCAGCCCACAGCTAGGGTAGGAAATAGCCTTGTTCTGGATTTTCCTCCAAAGAGCAAGACTATAACCCCAGGCATCATCAATCAATAGAAACAACTCAGAAATATTTGCTGAGACCATCTGGGCCAGGCTTAGCAGGTGAGAGAATTTGAAGGACAGCAAGAGGCCTGAGGGAACTTATCATTTAGCCGGGGACACCGGGTGGACATCTGTCAGATCCATAGACTGATTCAAAGAGTGTCATCCTGGGAGTTCCATGACTGAGAGTCACTGCCCATGGTGGGGGGTGGGGAGGGATCTTTTGGGAGGAGGCGGGGCTGAGGCCTGTTGTAAATGCCTGATCTGGGGTGTGGGGAAGGGCGGCGAGGGCTCTTCCCGTGCAGAATGTCCCTCCCTGAAGTTTGCAATTGGGTCTGGGGCGAAGAAAGCCTCCTGCTGGAGTGGAGGCAGCAGAGAGGTTGCAAAAGGTTTTCAGAGCAAATCTAAATTCTGAGGCAGCAGAGGTTTTCCTTTAACTCTCAGTTTTCATCTTTCTGAAACATTATGAGGAGGGCTTGATAGGAGAAAAAACATAGAGGGTGAAAGCAAGCCATTTACTTCCAGAATATTCTGTGTGTTCCAAGCAAGCTTGCACGTTTGCATGTGGTTCATCCCCTTTGCCCAAGATTTGTAACAATAGTGAAAGTACTCCCTTGGAGAGGCAAAGCTTCCAGAGCTTTCCTGTGGTAAGGAGGCATTTGGTAACTTTGTACCATATCAATAGCTTTCTAAGCTTAGGCACTGCTGTGGATTTATATGGTTTCTCCTCCTTAATTCAAACATTAAAGTTTTGAAAACATGCCTTAGACTACATAAATATCTCCCAAAATGTTGTAGGGGTTTTGTCGGTGCCTGAGAATTTGGGTTTTCTAAAGCACACTTCCATAGACACAGTTGACTATCAGATAAGTATGTCTTCACTGTGTTTGAGCTCCTTCATGAAGCAGGTTGATTTTTGGCTCTTGTGCCCCAGATCACATTTATACAGCAACCAAGAAAACAAATGAGCTAATATAACCTCGATATTTTTCATCTCACAGACTATGAGCTGAACTTTTATAGCTAATGTGTTACTGAAGTTGGCCTATTTGCTTTTTATCTAGAGGCAAAGGAGTGAGAGAATGATGATTTATTGAGCAACTTCTCCATGCTCCGTGCTAGGGGATTTACAAGCGATTTTTCATTTGGTTCTCAGAATGAAAATCAAGGTAGGTGTCATTTTCATCGCCTACTAAATGGCATAATAATAATGCCCATGTCTCAAAGATGTCATTAGGATGTAATAAGATAATGTCTGTGTGGTATTTAGCTTAATGTCCTCCTCGTTGCTATAACCATTATCATTATTATTATCATTTTAATTTTATTTACCTCACTGATGTTATCCAATCAGCAGGAGCCAGGATGAAAACATTCCTATAAAAAGGCCAAATATAATTCATAGCTGTAAATAAGATGGGGAAATTACTTTACCTATTTATTACCACTTATGTGTGTGAAATAGGTGTATATTCCAAGGCTCCTTAAAAATTCACTTGGATTGGGATAAATCCAAACTTAGTTGGCACACATCCAGTGCCCAAGTCTTGGTTTCTAATATTATCCCCAATAAAAGGATGCAGAGCTCCTTGGAAAGATGGCTGATTCTAGGTCAGGGGAAGAAATATACAGGATAACCCTGAATCATCTTATAGTGCTAGAAACTAAGGAAGGGTTAAAAAACAAAACAAAACCCACTGCCTGGTTGGTATGACTCAGTGGTTGAGCACTGACCTATGAACCAGGAGGTCATGGTCCCATTCCCGGTCAGGGCACATGCTTGGGTTGTGGGCTCGGTCCCCTAGGTCCCCAGTAGGAGACGTGCAGGAGGTGGCCTATCAATGACCCTCTCTCATTACTGATGTTTCTATCTCTTTCTCCCTCTTCCTTCCTCTCTCTTAAATCAATAAAAACATATTTTTTTAAAAGAAGAATAAGAAAAAGAAAAGATTTTATAAAAATAAATGAACAACCCACCTTCAATGATGGAAGTATGTCAAAGGGACACAATAGCCACTGCAAGAGCCAAAGCTGAAACACTGTGAGAAAATAAATAAAATAGTATTGGATTATAACACAAAGTGTAAAATAAATATCCATGAACCCAAACTGACGTAAATAAATGACCAGTTAAATATATGGGGAGGAAGAGACAAATAACCCACAGAGAAGAATTAAAAATAATTATGTAGACTCTCTGTCCTCAAGAAGGTGGAGCAGGGCTCCCCACTCCTTAAGTGTGGGCTGTGCTTAGTGACTCTCTTCCAAAGACTACAGTATGGGAATGGGGAAAAAAGAGTAATTTCACAGTCAAGGAACTTGATGAACACTATCTCAACCAGGAAGGAGATCAAGGTCAACAGCGACATCATGCTAATAACAAGAATCAAGAAAACTGTTCCTTTATCTCTGATTTTCTCCTAAAATCCTGTAACCCCAGTGGAATCATGAGAAAAACGTCAGACAAACTAATGGAGGGACATTCTATGAAATATCTGATCATCAAAACTTTCGAGGTCATCAAAAACAAGGGAAGTCTGAGAACCTGACACAGCCAGGGGCTGCCTAAGGACATATGAAATGTAGTGTGAAGGTATCCTGGATGGTATCCTAGAACAGCAAAAGTAGAATAGGCAGAAACGAAATGAATCTGAAAGAAGCGTGAGCTTTTGTTAGTAATAATTTATTTATTTTTATTTTATTTTATTTATTTTTAAATTTATCTTTATTGTTGAGAGTATTACAGATGTCCCATTTTTTCTCCCCAATTGACCCCCTCCACTTCGCTACCATCCCCTCTCCAGGCCTTTACCCCATTATTGACTGTGTCCATGGGCTATGCATATATTCATATAACTTCTTTGGTTCATCTCTTCCCACCCTCCACCCCCCTTCCCTCTTTCCTCTGAAATATGATTGTCTGTTACATGCGTCAGTGTCTCTGGATCTATTTAGTCCGTCAGATTCTTTTGTTCATTAGCTTCTTCTTAAAGAGACTCTTCAACATTTCCTGTAGTGCTGGTCTGGTGGTGATGAGCTCCTTTAGCTTTTTCTTATCTGTGAAGCACTTTATCTGACCTTCAATTCTAAATGATAGCTTTCCTGGGTAGAGCAATCTTGGTTGTAGTTCCATGTTTTTCATCACTTTGAATATCTCTTGCCACTCCCTCTGGCCTTCAGGGTTTCTGTTGAGAAATCAGCTGACAGTTGTATGGGTGCTCCCTTGTAGGTAACTAACTGCTTTTCTCTTGCTGCTTTTACGATTCTCTCTTTGTCTTTAACCTTTGGCATTTTAATTATGATGTGTCTTGCTGTGGGCCTCTTAGGGTTCCTCTTGTTTGGGACCCTCTGTACTTCCTGGACTTGTAAGTCGATTTCTTTCCCCAGGTAGGGGAAGTTTCCTGTAATTATTTTTTCAAATAGGTTTTCAATTTTTTGCTTGCTTTCTTCCCCTTCTGACACCCCAATAATACAAATGTTGGGCCTCTTGAAGTTGTCCCAGAGGCTCCTTATACTATTTTCATATTTCTGGATTCTTTTTTCTTTTTGCTCTTCTGGTTGGGTGTTTTTTGTTTCCTCATGTTCCAAATTGCTGATTTGATTCTCAGTGTCCTCTACTCTACTGTTGATTCTATGTAAATTATTCTTCATTTCAGTTCGTGTAGCCTTCATTTCAAATTGGTACTTTATTATGTTATCGATTTTCTCAGTTATTTCCCTAATAGTATGCTTAAACATCCTTATAAACAAAATTCTGAACTCTGTATCTGTTAGCTTGCTTGGATCTATTTCATTTACTTCTTCTTCTAGAGATTTCTTCTGTTCTTTCCTTTGTTACATGTTTCTTTCCCTCCACATTTTGGCTGCTTCCAGGTATTTGTTTTTATGTATTAGGTAGAGCTGCTATGTCTCCTGGAATTTGTAGAGTGGCTTTGTGTAGTAGGTGTCCTGTGGGGTCCAGTGGCTCCATCTCCCCAGTCACCTGAGCTGGGCGTTCTAGGTGCTCCCTGTGTGGGCTGTGTGAACTGTCCTGTTGTAGTTGAGCCTTGGTTGCTGTTGGTGTCAGTGGGAGGAACTGATCCCCAGGCCAATCAGCTGTGAAGACCAGCTGGAACTACAGCCAAAGAGCTGCTGTGCTGGAGACACCCTTATGGAGCCAGATTTACTTCAGTGGAGCTCTGGTGTTCACCAAGTGCGCCCCTTGAGTGTGTCACCTGTGGATGTGGAAGGGCTGTAATCCAGCATGGTCGAGTCTGACCACCAGGTGCACTGTCTCTGGAGCCTCCTGGGAGGTGCAAAGTCAGCCTGTGCCAGTGCCTTGCCCAGGGCCACCCAGCATGAGCTACACAGCAAACCGTAGTTGGCTGCTGCTTGTGCTGGGCTTGGAGGTGCCCAGGAGAGGCCAAGCTATGAGCCAGTGCAGGCTGCCGCTAGGGCCAGGCCTGGGGCCGCTTATCAAGCCGAATGGGGCCCCCTGCTGCTTGTTTGAGAGATTTTAGGAAAGTCCTAAGCATGAGGCTCCAGAGGCCACGTGCACAGAAAAGCCCCTGGAAATGGCCTGGATGAGCTGCAGGTGGGGAGGGGCGGGGCCTCCGGGAATCACGGGGCGGGGCCAAAGGTGAGGCAAATATGGCGCCTGCCTGCGGGCTGTGTGCGGGGAGGACTCGCCACAGGAGCCATGGCCTCTGCCAGCCCTTCTGCCTGGGAGGAAGCCGCCCTCCGCCTCTCGCCCGGATCTCAGGCAGGTTAGTTCCCCCCGAGTGTCCCGGGTCCTTTCAGGCTGCTCCCGGCGCTGGGCTCAGAGGGAGCGTCCGAGTGAGTCCGAGCCGGGCCCTTTAAGAGGAGCTGCTGGGGCTCCCGCGGCCTCCGCCACCCTCAGGGACAGTCCCCGCTGGTTTCACAGCCCGAGGTTGTGGGGCCGTCTCTTCCTGGCCCTGGAGCCCTGGGCTGGGGGCCTGCTGTGGGGCTGGGACCCCTCCCTCCTCCCTCCTCCGGGAAACCCCCGCCACTGAGATTCCCTCCCAGGTTTCAACTGTGCGCCGGGTGTGGGCACTCGGCCACGTCTCCAATTCAGCCCCGATCCCCCCGCGTCTCCGCCCCTCCTCCCGGTCTGGGTGCTTCTTCAGTCCCCTGGTTGTGGGGCTTCTGTTCAGCCGGATCTCAGGAGGCTCTGAGTGATGGTGGTTCTGTGTTTTAGTTGTGATTTTGATGTGGTTGCGGAGGCGGCGGGGGCAGCTGTTACCTACGCGCCATCTTAGTGATAATTTACAAATATGATCGCATCAATTGTAACAAGTGCACCTCACCATACTAATATAATTGTCCCCCCTTATCCCCAGTTTTGCTTTCTATGGTTTTGGTTACCCACAGTTGATTGTGGTCTGGAAATATTAAATGAGAAATTCCAGAAAAAACAACGCATAAGTTTTCAATTGTGCGCTGCTCTGAGTGGCATGGTGAAATCTCGCACCATCCTGCTCTGCCCCAACGTGCATCATTCCTTTGCCCGGCATATCCATGCTGTGCATGCTACTTGCCTGTCAGTCACATAGTAGCCATCTCAGTTATCAGGTCGACTGTCGTGGTATGTAGGGCTTGTGTTCAAGTTACTATTATTTTACTTAATGATGGCCTCAAAATGCAAGAGTAGTGATGCTGACAATTTGGATTTGCCAAAGAGAAGCCGTAGGTATGTATGAATAGGGAAAAAAATCCTAGTGTGTGTGTGTGTGTGTGTGTGTATAAATATATATATATATTTGTGTGTGTGTGTATATATATATATATGTATATATAGGGTTTAGTACTATTTGAGATTTCAGGCTTCCACTGGGAGCCTTGGGACACATCCCCTGTGGATGGGGTGGGGGACTACTGTATAAAATGTCAATAATGGGAGAAATTGGGTGTGGGGCATATGGGAACTCTCTGTGTCATCTTTGCAATTTTTCTATAAATCTAAAATTGTCTTAAAGATATTACTTAGTTCTACATAAACTTGCTGCGATTTATGTGTTTATATTTGTGTCACATTTTAGATGACAAGGAGACATCATGGATTTTTCTGAAATACACTCTGAGGGCAGGGAAGCTGTAGAAATATGGGGTCAAGGAAGCAGGGAGCACTTTCTCTTCTTTTGAGTTTGTAAATAGAGAGCGTAGTGTACACTTAATCCTAAGTAATGTGTGAAAGAAAAGCTACTTATCTGTTCCACACTGCTGCTGAGGGCAATGCTGGAAAGAACAAGGGGCTCTGTGAGGCCAGGGTCCTAGGACCTGCTTGAATCCCGTGTTCTCACACAGTTGTTCCCTGAGCTAATGTGATCGTGGCTGTGAAATCGATTCATGAGCTGTAGCATAATTTACACAAGTCCCTCCTCCATTTAGGACGACAGCTTTAAGAAGTCCATCCAGAGGGAGCTGGGGCAAGGTTGTGACAGGTCTCAGCTCCCTGGGTGAAGCCTGAACTTGGTTTTGTGGGCAAATGGGATTCGTGGGTAAGCTTTTTGGGCAGGCAGGTGTCACGGTCAAGCAATGCTTCATTACTACGAGCTTGGGAATGGAAAGAGGGCCAAGGGGGGGACACATGATTCCCATCACTTGAGGAAATGGATCAGGCCAGTGTGCCTGCCTTGAGGAGAGAGAGGAAGGATACATGTGCATTTTGCTTTGTCACTGAAAAAACATTGTAATGGATTAGATGAAGTGATGGGTGAAAAAACCAGAAAGGCCATAGATAACGAGAATACATGGGAAAAGTTATTACCATTTAAAGAAAGTGTAGCCACCCAGAGGGGAAAGGACATGTGGGGCAGAATGAGTGCAGTTGTGGGCATATTGAAAATTGAAGTGCTGCTGGGCTAGTCAGGAAGGGAAATAACTGTTGACCCATGAGGCTGGGGCTGGGACTTGGGACCCAAACTGGAAATGTGGATTAAGGGTGATAATTCAGAGAGATGCATAGAGATGCCATCTCAGGCTGCGTAAACAGTGAGCATTCTCTGAGGGAGAGGGACAGGAGCAAGGTAAAGGCAGAACCTTGTGAGGGACACTCACACAGGGAAGACAGACAAGGAGGAGCTTCATGAAGCATGGTGGCCCAGGCTCCATAGCTCCCTTCACGTCAGAAACTGTGCTGGGCCACCAACTATCTCTTGGTGTTGTCTTGTTAAGACTATTTGGCTAAATCTGGCCCATGAATAGCTGAAAAGGGCAGCAATCCAGTGGGTCTGATCTGAGATGAGCCTCAGATTCCTATCAGGGAGGCTATTCTTTAGCGTGAGAGTCTGTTTCCACAAGGGTTCCATCAGAGTGACAAATCCATAGGGCTACCATATATTTTATCATACAAATCAGGACAATTTTGAGAGGTAAAAGAGGTGCTATTAATAATTACAAAGGAAGAAGATGAATAAATGAGGGCTGCTCCAGGCAAACCTGGACTCATAGTCAACCTACATATCAATAGTCTCAGGGCCAGGAGAAAGTTTTGCCCAAACCATCCCATTTCTTTCAAGATCCTTTGAATGAGCTGATGAGCTCATTAACCATTCTTTCCCCCTTTCTCAAAGAGTTCTGCATACACTGACCCCTGCCTGTATTTGTCTGGCAATTATTTTAAATGATCTTGCATTTACCCATGTATTTCAGTATTGAATATACTTGTGGCAATGAATCTGAAAACAAACTGGACATCTCTAACAACTGATCATTTTCTTATTTGAAATTTCCTAAAGAGATTTCAAAGAGTTGGCACTTGGAAGGTGAAATAATGAGTAGTTTGTTGTGTGGGGCTGAAAGAAGTTCAGAATGCTTAATGGGCAGAAGGTAGAGTTCAGGAGAGGATGCTGGTTCTCTCTTTTCCCATGTTGCTTAACTATCTGGCCCTTTCAACTTGAAAGCATTGGGATAATAATTTTCTGATAATTCACAAAGTTCTTACCCAAGGCTTCCTTTCTCCAGCCCCACCTATGACACCCAATTAGCCACATTTCATGGGCTGCAGTTGATAATTAGCCATTACCCTAACGCATGCCAGCTCCTGATTGCCAAAAATAAGTGCGATAAGCTGAGCTCACAGAGTGCTGACAGGCACAGAGGTGAGTGGAACAGATAACGGCTTTGCCAATTGCTCTCTTCAGCAGTGAGACATATGCCAAGTTGCCGATGAGGACTTTAATATAAAAGCTCCTTTTATGCCTCATAAAATGCACTAGATTAGAGGAAAGAGGGTGAAGGGGGTCTTAAGAAGCGAAGTGCCTCCAAGCACTGCTCTTTGATGAGAACTCTCTCCCCACAGGTTTGTTATCTTTGATGCCTCCAGATGGGATCAGAACCAGAAATTAAAGTTACTGGCAGAGAGGACAGTTTCACTTGCAAGTTTATGTAACTTGGTGGCTTCATCTATGGATAGTCATGGTATCAGGGGACTCTACTACCAAAAGGACTTCTTACATGTGTAGAGAGCTTAGGTGGGACTTGATTTCAATATTTTGCAATATTAGGTGACTAGGTTGTAGATTTTATAAGTCAGTGTGATGGTTAATTTTACATGTCAACTTGAATGAGCCATGGGGTGCCCAGACATTTGGTCAAACATTCTGGGTGTGTCTGTGAGAGTATTTCTGGATGACATTAACACTTTAACAGGTAGACCGAGGAAAGCAGATTGCCCTTTCTAATGTGGGTGGGCCTCATCCAATCAGTTGAAAGTCTGAGGAGACCAAAAGGCGTGACTCTCCTGCAAGTAACAGAGATAGCCAGCTGCCTGACTGCCTTTGAGCTAGGACATTGGCTCTTTTCCTGCCTTCAGACTTGAAGTGAAATATCAACTCTTGCTGGATTTTGGGCCTGAGGACACATAGCCTGGAACTACATGGCGGCTGATGTTTCACTATCTTCATCTGGGGGTAGGGAGACTGTCAGCCTCCATAATCACATGAGCCAATTCCCTCCCTCCCTCCCTCCCTCCCTCCCTCCCTCCCTCCCTCCCTCCCTCCCTCCCTCCCTCCCTCCCTCCCTCCCTCCCTTCCTTCCTTCCTTCCTTCCTTCCATTGGTTTGGTTCTCTGGGGAACCCTGACTAAGGCAGATGGCATTAGTTTGCTGGGGCTGCCATAACAAAGTACCACATACAGGATGGCTTAAACAACAGATATCTACTTTCTCAAAATTGTAGAGGCAAAAAGTCTGAGATCAAGAGGTTGACAGGGTTGCATTCCTCTGAGGCCTCTCTCCTTGGCTTATAGATGTCTGCCTTCTCCCTGTGTCTTTCCATCATCTATCCCTCTGCACATTTCTGTGTTCTAATTTCCAGGACTTAGAATTCTTACAATTCTTATAAAACACCAGTCACATTGGATTAGGGCTCACCCCAGTGACATCATTTTAACGTAATCAGCTCTTCAAAGACACTACCTCCAAATATAGTCACCCTTGGGGGCACTGGGGGCTAAGGCTTTAACATATGAATTTGGGAGGGGCACAGTTTAGCCCATAACAAAGACCCTCTGTACAGAGTCAGGAGCATCAAAGTGAGGCCTTGATGCTTTAAAAGTAAATCCAGAAATGGCCTACAGAGAAAAAAATATATATTGTTCTTAATCAGGTGGATTTTGAGGCCAAATACCCTTTCCTTTAAAAGTATCTGCTATTTTCCTTAATGGACACAGTTGAAAGGATAAAGGTAGTTGAATGACTCTAGGGACACACAGAAAGTGAGGAGAGGGTATAAAAAATTGCCTGTAGAGTCCTAAGTGGTAAGTAGAGAAATTGTACCAGATTGCTCTCGGGCATCGCAGCTAAAAATAAGAAGCTTTTAACTGTGCAGTTTCTCTGTGAACTTCCTGTCATAAGATTATTCTTAAATGGGACACAGGCGTTAACCTCTTGTACTAGTTAGGACTCCTTGATCAAAGGTGACAGAGAGGAAACCCAGTCTACTTGAGGAAAACGGGGAATTTATTGGCAGGAGTCTGGCTGCCTTGTGGGAGACGGAACAACCAACAGAGAAGATGAGGCATCCAGGCCCTGCAGGCACCAGAAGCAGGTATTCAAGTGTCACCAGCGTGTCTCCTCCTGTGCAGTTCTTGTTTCTTGCTGCCACTGGCTTCATTCGTTTCTCTCCCCTCTCCTGTGCCCTCCCTCCCCTCTCTCTCTTTTCTCCGCTAGACCGCCAACAATTCCATAGCTTTGCCTCTTAGATCTCTAGCTACCTGGAGAATCATGAAGGGTCTTTGAGATGCACTTAATCCGTTCCTGAGAGGTACCCTGGTTGGCTCCATTTGGTTCATACATTTCCAGTATGTGCCCTGGGACCCACGATCTGTGGCCGGCGAGCAGGGCCTTGTAGGAAATGGCAGCTTTGGGCGGGGGAGGGAGGTTGCCAGGTGAGGGAGGGACAGCAGACAGTCCTGCTGCATGCTCTGTACCTACTGCGTGTAGTTTTACTCTTTTCAGGAAAATGACCTTTAGATCATTGATGGCTTCATTTAGAAACCATTAGACTTTTGGGTGAAGACTTCAAACAAGAAATCAACTTGATTTTTATAAATTAGGAATGTCCTAGGATAGTTATGATGGCTAATCAGGACACCTGGGAAGTTTCAGAATTCCTAAAATCAACTAAAAGAGCCCCAATCTCCAGCAGTAGACTATCTATTCTTCAAGGGGCTTTCAAAAATGCAAAATGGAATTAAATGTGTTCAGAAATAAACATTGGTGACAGCGAAGGTGATGTACCAGCAGGCTGACCATACGTGTTGTTACCAATTCCAGGACGTGTTTGCGAGTGAAAAGGAGGCGCTGCTAATACTTGAGCAGGGAGAGTGTGAGAACATGTGCAGTCGCTCTTGCTTGCATTGCCCGTCTTACCTGCAGGTCGCCCATGTTTCCCATTAGAGCCCTTAACATATTAGTCATAGTTTTAAAAAATTCCCTGTATGATAATTCCAACATCTGGATCATATCTGAACCTGGTTCTGATCCTTGCTTTGTGTCTTCAGGCTGCTTTTCTTTTCATTTTAGCATGCCATGTAACTTTCTGTTGAAAGCCCAAGGCGTTGGGTAATAGAAACTGAGGTGAGCAGGCCTTTAGTGTGGTGTTTTATCCAACTTGGCAAGGAGTTGGGTTATGTTTAATGTTTGCTGTAGCTGCAGGTGCCAGAGACTTCAAATCATTATGTCCTCGTTTTTGTCCCCCTGTTGGCTTTGGGCTCCTCTAAATTCTTCTTCCCAGGGAGAGTCTGTGTCTTGCAACTCTTTAGATTATCTTTCAAGAAAGAGCTGTAATTTGCTCTTTATACTGAAAACCTCTTCATCTGGGGGTTAGATGTGTGGGACGGGAAACTTTCTATAATCTTGATTAAACCTCAGTCTTTTAGCAGGCTTCTGTTTTGAGCTTCACGAGTGTTTCTAGCTTCATCCCCTCACCCCCACTTAGGTGAGACTGGATGACTGGACTGGGAGAATGCCCCTCCCCAAAGTGGGGTAAGACTCTGGGAGAGTCTTTTCTCTTGGCTTGTGCTATGGAGAACATTGACAGTGGTAACTTTTCCCCTCTCCCTGACAGTCACTGGGGAAATCTTTCCTCACTATTCACCATGAGAACCTGATGGGGCTCCAAGGGACCAGACCCAAGAAAGTGTGGGGGGTACCACTAACACTATGGCCCCAAGGAGTTTCTCATTCTCAGGTTAGTACATCCAGCCTCTAGCAAATCATCAAAATTACCATTTAAATGTTATGAACAACTCTACACACAAAAGTTTGACAACATAGATGAAATGGACCAATTCCTCAGTAAACAAAAGCTACCACAATTCAATCAAAATTAAACAGATAAGTTGAATAAATTTATAACTATTAAGGAAATTGAATATATAATTTAAGAACTCTCTGAAAAAGAAATCTCTAGGCCCAGATGATTTCACTAGAGAACTCTACCAAATATTTAAAGAAAAATTAACATCAATCTTACACAATCTATTCCAAGAAATATTATGTGAAGTCAATGGTTCAAAGACTAAAAATGCATGATTTAGACTTCTGAATATAACCTGCAGAATGAAAAAAAAAGGGACTGGCAGAAATATAGATGATATATAGTATGGAAGGCAGTATAAATGAACTAAATTATTCATTTTTCATTGCAGGGAGTCAATATATAATGCTTAAAGTTAACAAATTAAAAAATAAAATATAATGTCTACAATTTAGTATTATGGAGGTAAGCTCATAAGAGTTACACAAAAGAAGCATTGATGAGTGGTCACCTCTGAGCAGAACTCTTGTCACAGAGAGGGAAGACATTTTTTATTTCAGTCATCTAGTACTATTTGAATTTGTATTACTGTATGGATATATTTTTAAATATTTATATTTAAGTTATTAAAACAGAAATGAAAACTTTTCCACAAAGGTTTCCAAGATCCCAGACAAATTTATGAATTTTTCATAGGGCTCAAAATCAATGTACTTGACAAGCATGTTTTTGGAAGGAAGTTTATGATAAGCTCATAGGTATTTTAGACCTGAAACCATCGCAGTAGAATGTGTATTCTGATTTCAGAGATAACCTGAGTATTTGAAACTCCTCCAACTCCTCAGCATGATATTTATCTGTCTGTCTATGTTTGTATCTATATCTATGTCTATATCTGTATCTGTATCTGCTTCTGTATCTATATCTAATCTATATGGTAGCTATTCTGAGCTTCATGTTGTCTTCCCAATAAATCAGTCTTTTGAGGGCTCACGCTTTAAAGCCAAAATACTGATTTGCTGCTAAAAATTGAGTCAGGTGGTAGAAATATTTGCTCAATCCTAATTTCAGTGAAGGCAAAGGCCTGTCTTCTCTGACTGTGGCATCTTCAGGGGCCTGAGATGTTGAACGATCGCTCTGAGTAACTCTTAGACACCTGGGAGAGCTCGTGGAGGTGATCTGGATGGAGAACAGAAGTGTCACTTGCACAACTGGCCTTATGAGAGATACACGGGAAGCTGAATCTGAGCTACTGTTGGAGAGTACGCAACTGATGTGTGGTGAAGACAGTGACAGAGGGAGGCTGGATTATCTTGCCTGATTCTGCTGTGACTTGGAGTAAATGGATCCTGGTACAGCCCCATTAACCTGTGTATTGGGGGAGTGTGTGGGTGGCGGTGGTAGAGGTGATGGAAGATACAAGGGTGTTCTCCTACCCTTTATTTCTGAGCTGACATTGCCCACCACCAACAAGGAATAGATCTAGCACCTTTATTTTTACATTTTAATTTAGTAAAGGAAATGTAATCAGATAGTAATTGTTTGCTTAATACCAGAAACTTGAACATCAACTCCCAAAATGTATAATTTAAGGCCATTACTTAAATTGAGAGGTGATGTTAAAAAGGGATTTCTGTTGGCTTATGTGTCATATTAAAGCCTTTTATATACTTTTACATATTAATTACTTGAGTTGATAATGTAATAGATATAAAATAACACATTAACATTTAGGAAAAATTGATATTTAGAATAGAAACAGTAAGTAACTTAATCTTACATGTCAATTCTAGTAAACTGTTAGCAACTTCTTAGACCGCTGTATTGAGAAGGATTCTGAGGCCACATCTGGGGTTGATTAGTTATGTCTGCCAAGGCTGGGAATGGACAGTATTAATGTCATGTTATTTATCATCTATGGTTTGGGAGAACCACATGAAACAATTGTATAAACTGTTTTCTGACATCAGATTCTATATATTCCCTCATTTGTAAAATGGGAGCTTGACTAGATAAGTGGTTTTCAAACTGTGGTAAGAGAGGTTTCACAGTGATGGGGATGAATTGGGAAAATCCAGAAAGCTGTTACTATCTCTCCTTTAGCCAGAGCAGATCCATTTTTAAAAACGTTTTTCATATTGGCTTCCATGTCAACTTTTGGTTGAACTAGGGTTCTTCAGCTAAAAAGGTTAGAAAACAGTGGATCTCTAAGATTCCATCATTATTTTATGCTTCCCTTTCTCCATGTCTCTTACCCTCAAGAGTACTGTGTAACCTCCCCCCCTACCAAAAAAAAACCTCCCCAAAAACAAAATAACCACCCCAAAACCACAGCTTCTCAGAGGTTGTCATGTTTAAATTGGACCTTGAAGGAAGAGTAGGAATTCTCGGTGAGGGGTGTGTGTGTGTGTGTGTGTGTGTGAGTGTGTGTGTGGTTATTTCAGGGTATCATTATTTCTAAATGATCTATGAATTGAAGGCCAAGGAACCAAGGCTAGAATTCAGAGACAGCTGTGCTGGGCTGCCCAGAATGACCCTCAATGGATGGTCACAGTATGGAGAATTTCTGAAAGCCTAGAAAAATTCTTAGAGAGTGATTCAGACTGTCCTAAGATCAGACGTATAAACCAAAACACAAGCTTATTAAATTACAGAGGAGATTATTAGTTGTTAATTCCTAGATTATTCCCAAATCCTTCAAATCCTTGAAACTAAATTGGTAATCAGAAAACTATTTGGTGGACCATTCATCCTGGCCATCAGATCTAGTGAACCTCCCTGGACCATGAGAGGGTCCACCTTTCTCACCTGCTGGGCACTGTCACTCCGCCCTGGATTGCGCTGGCTAAACCTTGACAGATTATTGCCCTTGACTCTCCTCTCTAGACACACACACACACACACACACACACACACACACACACACACACTATCTAATTAGCATCATTCTTGCTCTAGTTGCCTAGATTACCGCTTTCCTTAGCTGCCAGCAGGCCTGAGGGAACTCCCAGTCTCCTCAATTACTTTGGAAGTTCTTTGAGCCCCTGCAGCGAGGTGGTCAATTGGGTGGGACTGCTGATATCATCACTTGCTGATCTCACCCCATTCGCTCTAAGAAGGTGGCTTTCTCTTTCCCTTCAGGAAGCACCTATTGTTTCTCTGTATTTGACTCTCCATAGTTCATGTTACCTGACTCTCCCTTTTCTGTGCAAAATCAAGTCAGTTCCAATCAGCTGACATGCTCACCTTCCTCTGCCAGAAGCCCTCCTGTGCCTGGGTCCTACCTTCAGTTCCAGCGGAGCAGAGATTGAACCTGACAGTGGCTGGAGGGTATGGCCACTCTGATTGTTCTTGAATTCCTGAACACTCCTCGCTCTCTAGAATAGAAAATCCACTCTAATTCGAGTGGTAAAGCCCTTTTAAAATCAGAGGTGCAAACTCTTTGCCTTATACATTTTGACGGGCCCTCTTCTCAGGAAGCTGTGTGGGCCGTAAGTTATAAGGAATCATTATACAAATTTGGAGTTTAGGGTGAAAATAATGACTACAGTTTAAGAGGGTTGGAGTTTTGGCAAAAGGGTTTTCCTGACTGGGAGATGACGGATGTGGTTGGGAGCTTCTCATGAGGGCTGCTTTCATTAGGAATCATGCTTGGCCCCAGTGACTATGGGGTGTTAATGCACACGCTCACTGAGTGTTAACCTGTTGCTCTGGTATTTCAGGCTGTGCTGGTGCTGTGCACATGCAGATGCACAACCTGGCGTCTCTGCCCGTCTGTCACTCAAGTCTAACAAAGGGGGTAACAGTACCCCCCCCCCCCCCAAGTAATGACTGGTACATTGAACTTACATGGATTGTGAGATGTATTCAGAAACAACGTTTTTCTTTTCCTCCGATACCCATTTATTCCCATTCTGTGGGACTGGTTTCTTCTTCCTCTTGGATGAAATCCAGGAAAGCTCTGGTGTCTTTCTGTGATGATAAAGAGACCTCCTTTTACCTTCAGTCACAGAAACAGCCTTGATTATTTTGATTGTTAAGTATAATAGTAAAAAGCCTTACTTTTACTTTAAATGGAAGCCCCCTGCTCCCCTAGCTTGGCCCTACTTCTGGCTGGTCCCTGGAGAGACAGGTGAGTGTGTGCGTGAGTGAGTGTGTACGTGAGTGTGTGTGTGCGGAGAACATTTAAGATACACACCCTCATCGACTTTCAAGTATGTAATACAGTATTTTAACTATAGTTTCCATGCTGCATAGTACATACCCAAAACTTATTCACCTTACAGCTGGAAGTCTATACACTTTGACCAACATTTACCTCACCCTCTGGGACCCTGGAGACCATCATTCTACTGTTTCTATGAGTTTGACTTTTTGAGATTCCACATATAAGTGATATACAATATTTGTCTTTCTCTGTCTGACTTGTTTTACTTAGCATAATGTCCTCCATGTTCAACTATGTTGTTGCAAATGGCAGGATTTCTTTCTTTCTTAGGTTGAATAAGCACCATTGTGTGTGGGGGGGGGAGTTTCTCACATTTTCTTTACCCAGTCTTTCCTTGGTGGACACTTAGGTTGTTTCCATGTCATGACTACTGTGAATAGTACTGCAATTAATATGGGCGTGCAGATTTCTCTTTAAGATAGTGATTTCATTTCCTTCAGATATATACCCTGAAGTAGGGTTGCTAGATCATGTGTTAGCTGCATTTTAAAATTTCCATAGTGTTTTCCACAGTGGCTGCACCAATTTACATTCCCACCTGTGGTGCACCAGGGCTCCCTGTCTCCATATCCTTGCTGTCTTTTGTCTATAGCCATTCTAACTGTGAGGTGATAGCTCACTGTGGCTTTGATTTGTATTTTCCTGATGATCAGTGATCATATATCACTAACTTACATATAAGGAAACTGAGGCACTGGGCAGTTTAGGAAATTTTCCAAAATTCACAGCTTTCAGGTACCACTCAGCAGTTCCAAGTCCCACATGGACAAGTCATGAAATCGCCTTCATCACAGCTATAGGAGAAAATAGACTTGCTGAAAATAATCTTTGAAGAAACTTTAAGGCAGTTTTAGAAATGATTTGTTATAAGCAATTGATAAGCAACTAACCCAAGAGCATTCCTGAGTTCCCTAAAGCAGCTTTCCCAGAGCCTTAGAGTGTGGTCCTCATGTTCTTTTCACAACCATATAGTGTCTTTGGTGCTTTTCGACGAGTCCTTCTTTAACTTATGCTTTTTACAGATGTTGCTGTTTTGCTCAGGAAAATTTCCTAAGGACATTTTCCCTGATAATGTAAGTTTTTAGAAAAGTGAAAATGTACATCATTGTTATGACTAAGAGATTTCTCAGAAATGTATTTCTGTATTATTCTGCAAGTTCTTCTAGAAAAAGAAGTTACCTTAAAGTTAGGCCAAATCAGGATCAGTTCTGGGCTGGGTAGAAATTTTCCTTTATAATGATATGCTATGTAGATATGGGAGCCCACCTGTGTGATGTGAGGGATGATGGAGGTTGACCACTGGATGGATTGCCATCATTCTGGAAATGTTTACCGAGACCTTCTATACCTCTGTTAATACCAGTTTATTGTACTGAAGGTGCATCTGTCTCATAGTTGGATTAATTTACTGGGAAAAGTTACCAGCTAATCGTTGAGAGAATGGAATATTAGATAAATAAGTTTTAATTAGAGATGTGCTGTCCCAATGGTCACTTTCTGGAACCCTGGGACAAATACCTTTGCTCTTTGTGTTGCTGTTACCACCATCACGTGTTGGGGAGAATGGGTGGGGCCGAGGCCACGTTCCTTCCATGACTCCCTCCATCCCTCCCAGGTACCAGCAAGGCAAGGCTGCTGGGTGCAGGAGACTTTGATGATGGTGATACGTATCACAGAGCAGTGTCTGGTAGCACTGTCCTTTACACCCACCTGTCCTGGGCAGGGGTCCTTATTGTTCGTCTCTCTCCTCCCCTCCTCCCCCAGGGAAAAATCGCCACTTTCTGCTCGTGCTCTTTGGCGCCCATTAGTCTTGATAAATACAACAATCACAAATAATGAATCAACCTCGGGTAGATCATCGTAATCGATTTGTATAAGATTGTGGGTATTTTTTCCTGCTTTTTGCTTATTTGTATTTATTTCCCTATTAAGAACATGTATTGCTTTTGTAATATCACAAAAAATCAGAAGTTTATTTCTAATTGCAAAGAAAAGAAGGGGCTTTAAACAGAGTATCTTAGTGACTCAGATGTTTGGAAGGGCTTTTCCCTCAAGTCTTACCTTTCTCACTGCTTCCTGTTTAACCTTGCTCGAGTGTTTATGATGTGGGATGGAACAAGACAGTGTGGTTCCCAATGTAAATGCCTGATGACTTTTTCAATACGTTTAAGACATGTGATCAGAGAGCAGATCCTAATAAAGAAATGAGGTGCTGCCTGACTTAGTAGAATAATTGATTTAGTTAGTGAGCAGCTGGAGGAGAGAAAGAGCTGAGTTTCTTGGCAGGCAGGCAATGCATAGATTATCCTCTGGAGCCTCAGAAAATGGCATGGTAGGAGTTGTCTGTGGAAGCGAGATAAAGATGAGGTCATCTTATAATAAGACCCTGCAGGGACTCCACTGTGGACAGAGCTCTATGAAGTCATGACTCAAAATGAATTCTACTGGAAGCAAGAGAGATGTCCCGTTTCTTTTGCTGGATGCACTTTCCTAGCACTTGGTCATTGACCTTCCAGGTGACAAAAAATGAGAACATAAAAGATTAGTATACATTCATCATGACTACCTCCCCTCAGATACCTTGCTTTTTTTATATTTTGTTACTTATTAGCTTTTTCACTTGTAGGTAAAGAGGTTGAATGAAACCTGGGAAGGCTAAAGATGGAGGTTTCATAGTTTAGGAACTTCCATGAGCACCTGCTGTATACCTCATACTGTGATACACACTTTCCCATCACTAGAAAATACTATGATGACAATAATAACAATACCCGCTTATTGGTGCCTGCTGTGTGCTAGTGTCATGTGGTGTCCATTGTATTATTCTGTCCTTGAAACAACCCTACTCCGTTCAGGATACTCCTATTACCTCTTCTTTACAGATGAAGTAACTGATACTTGGGAGGGTTAAGTAATTCACCCAAAGCCACATAGCGAATCTAAAGCCACTCTAGGATGTTAAACACGGTGTTAAAGTCTCCTTAACCTCAGTCCTGAGGTATTTCCATTAACCTTATTGTGGTACCTCCTTGATTTTGATTATTAAATGTGCTGTTTGCTCTGAGCAAGTAATTCTTGCTGTTTTCATTTTGATTTTACACATGAGAGCCAATCCTTCACTGATGCAAATGTGGTAAAAATATTACAATGATTACCATGGAATCTTCCCATAACGTTCGTAAAATTTTCCTTCATCCTATGTTGATCCATTACATTCCTGGCCGAATGCAACCAAATGCACTGATCCTCTTTTCAGTGTTTTACTACATATTGAATTTTATCTTCTGATCCTTGGGGGCAACATTGTAAAAGATCATCCACAGCAATCCATTGGTGAGAGCTACACCCCTGTGGGTCTGAAGAGCTACAAGAGCACTCGGTGTTGGCCTAGCATGTTTTTTCCCCCCTTCTGGAATTCTCTTCTATGAGTGATGCAATTTGAAACAAACTCCCTCATAGTGACATACCGAGGGAAGCGCAGCGGAGAGCGACAAAAATGATGAAATGTTTTCAAAATAAGACCCCTGAGGAAGCCGTAAGAGAACAGAACATGTTCAGCCTTGTGTCAAGAAGACTTAGGGGAGAAATTACCCCATAAATATGCATGCTGACGGAGTGGGCAAGGCGAAAGGCAATTTTCCTCATTATAAAGGAGGGCAAAGGAAATAGGAGGGGTGCTAAATTATAGTAAGGAAAATATAGTTTAAAATATGATATTAGTACATACTGAGGTAGCTTACTGAAAATTCCATTTCTACCCGTATCACTAAGGTGGTTGCCTGGGCAACATATTTAATACACACACACACACACACGCGCGCGAGCTTTTATATTAGATTGTGGCAGAACATAAAGATGAGTGGGGTGGGAGGAGGTGGTCTTGTTTCGTATCAAACTTGCAAGACTGAGCAAACATCAATGTTTAATTGGTTTACAATTGCCAATTACTATTTTATTTATAGAGTCATACTCATCTATTTGAAAATGTATTGTGTTTCTGGCTTAATAATTATACTAATGAGTTAATATTTATTGGACACTTCTTAGTGGTAGGTATTGTGCTAATAAGTGTTTCACTTGCATTTGTTCATTTAATTCTCACCTGAGAGAGGAAGGGAAGGCTGGCCCGTAAATTGAATGAGATTTCTTTACAAAGAAATTAAGCTGATTAAAAAAAGTTGCAGTATTATTTTTGTTATTTGCAAACACAAGATTCCGAAGGGAGAAGCCTTGCCCTTTTGCTGTTCCTGGCCTTTCTTCACCACAGGGCTTAACCCGCAAGCGGTTCTCTGGCTTCATGGCCAGGGAAACCTGGACTCACCTGGACCCACGCGCAGCGCCGTCCTTTCCTCCCACTTCTCGTTTGAGTGCTCGCCCTGGTCGATCCCTGCCCCTGGCACCCCACCTCCTTCTGTGGGTCCCTAGGACTTAATCTCTGCAAGATTAGCCTTATTCTTATCCGGTTTATCTGGTGGGATCCCAGCATGGGGCAGCCTGCTGAAAGGCCCGGCCTGTTAGGAGATGCTTGTTATAACAGTGGGAGGAGAAGGCGGGCACAGGCTGTATTACAGCCCAGCAGTGCAGCGGGTGACTGATAGGTGTGTGGCCAAGAAAATGCCATGGCTGGATTCCTGGCTGCCCAGGAGTCCAATGACACACAAAAGGCCTAGCTGCTCAGTCCAATTAGTTGATATCAGTTAATTAATTAACTAATGGTTCAAGCCTGTGGAGGACCCACTATGTGCCGGGTTCTCTGTCAGACATGAAATATACACCCATGCTTTCCAGGGGCTCATGTTCTGCTGGGAGTACAGAACCACAGAGACAGAAACATTTATCTAAAATTACCGAGCAGTTCTGGGTGCCTGGCTCTGCGCTAAGCATCCAGGGAGAGAGCATGTAGTGTTTGACCTTAGGGAGCTCTCACTTTATCAGGCAGGGTGAGAGGTGCTTCAATAGAGGAATTTACAGGGTTCATCCAGTTCACCTCAACAATCATCCTAGGGCACTCGTGTTCTGTACCAGCTAGTGTAATAGAGTCCTAGTGTCCTAGAATAATTGTTATAGTTATACGTACAATGTATAATTCTATATTGTATTTATAGATTAATGTAAAATATACCTAGGTATATATTTTGTCAGAGGAAGTTTCCTGAAACAGCTCTCTAGATCATCTCTATTTTGGGATTCTGAGTTATGCCTATTTCTCTCCAGTTTAGCCACGTAAATCTGCAATATAGGGATCTGATACTTTTCTTCCCCTGGTAGCTTTTAATCTCTCCTTTAAAATGTATTTATTAATAATTGCTAGCGTTTATTAACACTTAAGATGTGCATATTCTGAATGTGGCACTTTTCTTGTATTATTTTATGTAAACCTCATTAAAAAACTGGTGAGGTAGGAATAATTATTTCAAGAATATCCACCAAAAAAAAATGATCCTTGGACAGGTTAATTTGCCCAAGGTAACATAGTAGGTAAGTGCTAGAGTCAGGGCTTGAAACTCGGTCTGCTGTCCTTCATGTTCTCAACTATATTAAAATGTATTGAGTCTGTTGCTGTACCGGAGAATCCCACACCAATGGCCTCTATAGTCCTCACCACAGCCTTTTGAGGTGGGTGCCACTTACAAATGGAGAAATGAGCTCAGAGAGGGTGAGTAATTTGCCTAAGGCTGGACAGAAAGTGGCAGAATTTGAACCTTGGTCTTTCTGATTTCAGTAGCACCTATGTCATATCCAGGGGGGATACATTCCTAGGCTCCCAGCAGATGCCTGAAATTGTAGATAGTACCAAACTCTATAGATACTATGACTTTTCCTATACATACCTACCTATTATGAAGTTTATAAATTAGACACACTAAGAGATTGACAACAATTAATAATAAAATAATACAATTATAACAATATACTATAATAAAAGTTACACAAATGTGGCCTTATTAAGTGAAATAAGAGTTATTTGAACACAAGCACTGGGATACCACATAGTTGATCTCATAAGCAAGGTGGCTACTGAGTGACTAGCAGGTGGGTTGCTTATACAGCGTGGAGACACTGGACAAAGAGATTATTCACAACCCCGGGCAGGACAGAGCTGGATGGCATGAAATTTCACCACACCACTCAGAACGGCACACAGTTGAAAACTTAGGAACTGTTTATTCCTGGAACTTTCCATTTAATATTTTTGGACAGTGGTTGACCACCAGTAAGTGGAACCGTGGAAAGTGAAACTGGATAAAGGAGGGATTGCTGTACATTTAACTAATTATACCCAAGGGGAAAGGAAGAAGCTAACATTTACTAAATGTCTTTTTTTGGTACCAGGGCACATATCGTTTTTTTCTACAACAGCTCTATTAGGTAGAAACTCCAGTGACTGACAGAGCAGCTCTCTGGGTGGGTAGATTTTTCACCCACTGTCCTAGAGTAAGTTAAGTGTGACCCTGGTGTTTTAAGTGATCTGTTTTATTCCATTACACCATTTTACTTCTCAAAGAAATAAAATTCAGGTACAAAAGTCATTTTATGCATGAATTAGTTTTAATTCTTAGAGGGCTAGCAAAGGAAAAACACCTACGGCTAGTGTGGGGTCCATTCATTTAACCCAATGAATGATCGGTTCTCCCCCTTGTGTTTCTAAGCATAATTCACAAACATGAATGAGTTGTGATACTTCTAATTCTCGTTAGTTTTACTTAAAATAAGGAAGTGATTTTTGTAGGGAGATAGGTCTGCCATGTCCAGTGCACACACGTCTTAGTGTGCAGGGTTTGAAAATGCCGTATGTGGGCTTATCATGTGGACAATAGACAGTGAAAATGATTTTATGACAGAAGCGTCATACCTTAGAAAAAATAGAAAATAGGGGACTACCCCATGTGATAGAAATAAATCATGGATAAAAATCAAAGATAGTTCAGATAGGATGATGAAGAAGATTTAAAGTCCTGGAAAATTACCTGATGGGACAGGCGAGTATAGGACACAGACACAGGGCTCAGGAGCCCCACAGCCTCCACGTGTGAGCACCTGAGTATCTGCAGGGCGCTGGCCAATGCACTTCCATAATACAGCACAGGACTCGTCCGTCCGACTGGCAGATGGCATGCAAGTTCTGCTGTTATGATGTTCAAGGCTGAAATAGCCCCTGAGATTCTAGGAGCCCAGAGAAATTTAGAAAAGTTACAATTCTTTTCTAAACCTTTCAAGATCCTATTAAAAAAATTATGCCTGTGATCCAGAGAAATAAAAGCACATAACCAAATTAGGCTTTTATTTATTTCCCTTTTTCTTTTCTTTTTTAAAGGAAAAGCCTATACTTAGTGACTTTAATCAAATGTACTTTTTCTATTTGTTGCCCCCTTTTGTTGGATCCTGGAGCAAGCTGATGCAGTGTGTGTGTGTGTGTGTGTGTGTGTGTGTGTGTGTGAATTGTTGGTGACACTCTATTTTATTGCCACAATAAATACTACAGTGCAAAATCCCGCCAGACCATTTCCTCTAGCGATAGCTGTTTGAAAGTGTACTAAGACTTGGTGACTGTGAATTCATGCCTGTGTATGTTATTGTAAAATGAACATTGCAACAATACATTGTCTTAATGGGTTGGGAATTGGCAGTGAGTAAGAGGGGCAGCTAAGCGAGGGGGCCAGATACAGTAGCAGGCGAGGGACTGGGAGCTGCAGCCAGTTTTTCAGGGAAGTCACCTTGAGCCTTTATCCAAGCAAAAGGGGTCCCTGCCATGGGTCCCCATGCTTTAGAGGGTCCTGCTCTGGCCCTTTTCCAGCTGTTCCCTCCTCCACTGGGTCTGAGAGGACATGTTACCCAGAATCCATACCCATCCCTTCTAGATCATGCTCAACAACCTACCTGGTGCCTGGAATTTCCTGTCCAAATAGCCCAAACCCACTCCTAGGGTCTCTTCCTGGAGCCCATCTGCCTCAGGGAAGATCACTCCACAGGTAGGAGCCCCAGGTCCTGGCAGTGGCCAAGGGGAGGCTGTTGGTAGAGGTGTAGATAAAGCTGAGGTGCTGGATGGGGTATCCACACATGTGCACATGAGGCTCCTCATGGTGCAGTTGAACTGGGGGTGGAAAAAATGGGTTGGCTCTGGGCTGAGGGCCAGGCCGACTTCCCCCCCAAACTGCCACCAAGTTCTAGCATGAACCTCCAAAGAGTCTGAGACTGGCCAAGTTGAACTGGCCTTCTCCGTCATTATGACAGCATGCTTGTCAAGGTAGAAAAATAGACTGTGTTTTAATATAACAGTTTGCTTGCTTAACACCTAAAAGTCCATAAACATGGTATGTGGGCCTTCCTCTGTACCCCTGCCACAGGGCCTGCAAATATTAGGGCTGGGACTGGCAGGCCTGGCTGCATTGCGAGGGTGTACAAGACTTTGAGGATCTGGCCTAGCGTTAGATTAGAAATGACTGGATATCCCAAAGATGACTAACCTGTTGTCTGAGAAGAAATTAGAGGGGTTGATGCTAGGCAGAAATGAAATAAGTTCCAAGTCTCTTTTGGACCTCTCCTTCCTAGGCTCTCTGCACGTCTTAGGGATACATTCTGGTTGGACAGAAAGTAGTCTTAGTGGAAAGTGTATTCTGAACCAGACTGGTAGAGAAATGTTCAGCGCTGCCAATTATTAGCACCAACGTCCCTATTTAAAATGGGGATTCACTGTTTGCTCTTTTAAAATTTTTGAGGATAAGATGAATTAATCTATAGGGACTTAATGTAGTCTTAGAGTTAAATAGCTGTTCAACCAAGGTCCCCGCCCTCCCCTTTCTGCCTTGGTTAAACAACGCACTTTCCTGTGTTACTTCCTTGGATACTTGCCAAAAGTCTTGTTTACTACTTAATATAATTCTTAGTAATGACATAATATGAACACTCTCAGGAGTAGCTTTGAAAAGAGACTCCTGGACACTTGTGTACTTTAATGCCACAGAACTACTTAGGGGCAGGAGGGCCCCTTAATTCTCTGCCAGCGAGGAACCAGGGCCCATCCCAGAGGCTTAACTATCTTGAGATACAGGTTTCATTGCTCTGCTGTTCTCTTCGACAGATCAACATTGGCCTCATCTCAGTTATTGGATTTTGATTTACTTCCAGAATTACCTGGACTGAGTTCAATGCCAGAGCAGTATGTGGGGTGATGGGCTAGCCCATGGACTTCATTTTCTTGAAATGTCACATGTTTTAATGTTCCAATTTGTCTGAGCAGACAATAGTGTGACTGTCAGTTTTATGTGTTGACTTATTCAATTAAACACTAATCTAGGTGTTGCCGTGAATGTACTTTGTGGATGTGGCAATCAGCATAGACCATCAGTTGACTTTAGGTAAAAGAGATTATCCTCGATAATCTGGGTGAGACTCATCCAATCAATTGAAAGACATTAAGAAGACGCTGAGGTTTCCCTGAGGAAGAAGAAATTACCCCTCTGAAAGATGACATCAGCTCCAGCCCAAGAGTTTCTAATCTGCCCACCTACCCTACGGATTTCATATTTGTCAGCCCCTTCCTCCCTCCCTCCCTCCCTCCCTCCCTCCCTCCCTCCCTCCCTTCCTTCCTTCCTCTTTCTATCTTTAATTTTTCAATCTTTCTATTTATCATTTTAAACTGGTTCTCTTTCTCTGTTGGAACCCTGACTGGTACAGATTTTGGTGCCAAGACTACTTATAGAAGTACAGAATCTCAGGGATAAATTTCTGAATTAATTCTAGATTTTCTGTAATTGGTTCTCTGATCTAATTAAATTCATTAGATTTGAGGCACTAATCACTCTATTTCCTGCGGTAAAGAGGGCACTGGTAATCCATGTAGTAATATGGCAACAGAGATACATAAAATACAGTCATCGGATAATCAGGTGTGTATAAAAGGCCTGGGTCACCATGTGTTTGATTGGCACCTTAGAACACTTTAGTCAGACTAAGGAATATAGAGAAATTGGCTGGTGGCTCCTAACCACCCTGGAGAAACTAGGGAAACAGAGGGTGAACTCAGAGCTTCTAATTTATAGCTCTACACACATAGCCAGGAGTCAGGAAACTAATACTGGACATTTGACTTTGCACCTCACTAAACACCGTCATGTTGTCCAGGTCACTTAATATTCCCAATCCTCACTGTCCCCACCTCTGGAATGAGTAGAAAACCCCATGTGATGGCCGCAGATTTGTAAGTGTCATGGAATGAAAGCACGTCTGTTGAAAATTATTTAGCACAATTCTTGGCATGTAATAGGCACTCAATCAGTGTTTTGCACAACTTGGCAGTCACTCCCCCTTTTAAAGCAAGCTGAGACTCTCTCATGCTGTAGAGATCTTAGTGAATTCCAGGCACCCACCCGGCCAACAGGAGGGTCCTCCTCTCACTCGAGCAGGCCCACCACCTGAACTCAGCCTCGTTAGCCTTCTGGGACATTGTGTCTTGAGTGACTGATGCAGGGTCGGAAGAAACAGATCACTCATGGAGGAGCCATGGCAGCCGAGGCTTCCTGACCACGCTGTTTAAGCTATGGGGACATTGCTGCGTTCCTTGCTTCCAGTCTCATGTCCCTCCGGAGCTCTCTGGTTCCCTACTCATTCCCAAGTCTGATCCTCCAGCTTCTCACTGATCGTGTCAGCAGCAACACCCTCTGCCCACGAATATTCTTCCAAAGAGATCCTTTTTTTCTTAAGTTAGCTGGAATTGGCTTCTAATGCTTGCCCTTGGGACCTTGGCTGACACACGTGTCAAGAACTGATATGCACGGACCAGTAGACTAGGACTTACGGTCTTGTTTGCATATTTCATTAGGTTTGGTGAGTTTGCAATCATTGGTATGAGTGTAAAATACCAATTTGCTTTTCTAATGAACTCTTCAACGACTGACCTGCTCCTAATTTAGCTCTACATTAGTATAGCTAAATGTTGGTCGCTACGAAAAGACCTTGTTTTGACCTTATAAGAAAACACCATTCAAAATTAAATGGAGGAAAGCAAAACAGTGGGTCAAAGTCAGAGAAGAAACTCACCGTGTGTGTTTCAGGGCTGGCTGTGTCCTTATTACCGTCTCTTCCCGAATACACTCACATCTCTTGTACATTTGACCACTGTTCAACACCACCAGACAAATATTATTTTAAAAGGACACACTGTGAATTAAAAATGAGCCTCCTTGTTGGGTGTGTTTTGCGGTTTCTGCAGCTGGAGGTTACAATAGACCATTTGATTAATGAGCTGTTTTATTGGGATGCAAATAATGCATAATGTCATACGATCCATATGTTGTCCATTACAGAGGCATAAAACTTACCTTGGCATAAAATGGAAAATTTAAAGCATCTCTCTTGAAAAAAATATGTCAAGCTGAACAAGAAGCATGTGGGTATTTCTGGTATTTTTGAAACTGATGAATGCTGTGCCAGACTTGTTGGGCTTTAGTGGTAATTCTGATGGTGTGTGAGTGTGTGTGTGTGAGTGTGAGTGTGTGTGTGTGAGTGCGTGTGTGTGTTGTGTGTGTCCTTTATTCATCAGAGGTGCCTTTATGCTTCTGTCTCTTTTCAGTCTCTTCAGAAGGGTTGAAAAGAGCCAAACAGCTGGTTCTGATACCACATGGTAGCTATAACGTGCATTGTTTAGAACTAAAGTGTGAGACATTGGAAAGAAAACGTGGTTATAATGAAAACAGCAACTGGAGATTAGAGATGGTAATTGTCCATGCATCATCAGAGAGGAGGGGCATGGGAGTGATACGCAAATCCTCAGTTCACTGGATTCCAATCTCGAGCAGCATGCCCCTTGGGGGTGCAGGGGCTAACACTGCAGCGGTGTGAAGCATGGGGGAGCAGGTCGGTGTGGGAGATTTCACACCCCATGAATCACGGTGAGACCACGCCAGGTTGGCCAGCCATCTTCCCAGAGCCTTCAGGGGGTAACTGCTTTTCATTCTTCAGCTTCTGCTCAAATATCCTGTCTCAAAAGCCCCTTGCCCTAGTCACTCCCTGTCCCCGTGGTAACTCTTCACTGACATTTGCTCATTTCGCTGTCTTTATGGGATTTTTTACTGTCTGGATCATCTGGTTTATCTGTTGGTTTACTAACCTGTTGTATGTTTCACGTGAGAAAATAGGCTCCGTGTCAAACTTGTTTACAGCTTTAAACTCAGATCAGTGCCTGAAACACAATAAAGGCTCAATAAATAGATACCGAACGTTGACTTTGAAAACAGAATAATAATAGTCCCTCTTCACTTTAAAAGACCCGGTGACGCTTAACTCGGATGGATAATCCTCGTAAATCTGATGTGACAGTGCCAGGCACAGGGTAAGTATGCAGTAATTGTTAGCTAGCATTGTTATTTGTATTATTTGTATTACTTTAAATTACTTACAACAGTGATGGTGATGATGAGTGTATTAGTCAGAGTTCTCCATAATTTATTATGAGGAATTGGCTCACCTGAGGCTGAGGTCTCACGATCTGCTGTCTACAACCTGGAGTCCCCAGGAGACCTGAGGGTGTAAGTTATAGCCTGAGCCCAAAGTCTGAGAACCAGGGCCACCAATGATGTGATTCCCTGTGCAAGGGCAAGAGGAGACCAATGTCCCAGCTTTAACTGCCGGGGTTGGGGGTGAGAGGCAGTTCTAGGGAGCAAATTTTCCCTTCCTCTACCTTGTTGCTCTTTTCACACCCTCAATGGATTGGTTGATGTCCTGCCCCGACACACACATTGGGGAAGGGACATCTACTTCACTCAGTCTACTTACTCAGATGCTTATCTCATCAGAATACTGCTCACAGACTCACCCAAAGATAATATTTAACCAAATATCTGGGAACTTCATGACCCAGTCAAGTCAACACATAAAATTAACCAGTACAATTATGATCATATAGGACATGTACCTGACACCCACAGGGTGTGCTTTAACGTGGCTGTGTGAATCCATCTATAACATTTCCCCCCAAATTTTGAAAGTAAAGTTTGACAAATCTAGCTCAAGACTGAATTGCACAGATTTTTACAATAGTCTTTGCTGTGGAAATAGGATTATGCTCACCACACAAGGATTATGGCTTCATCAGGAACCGGGGTGCTGTGCCATAGGCTCAGCAGTAACACTGCAGGAAACAAGGCCAGTCACAGAGCTTTTTCTGGTCATGTGGTGCTTCCAGGTCGTCGGGTTCCCACTAGGAAGATTCATTATCTCTGAGCTTTAGGGAGACGCTTTCTTGGACATTTCTGGCTCAGTGGAATGGGGCCTGCCCTAGCTTGCTTGACAGCATTTTCCTCTGCACCCTTAAAAAGGCTGTTCTTTAGGGAAAAGGAACATCATATTTCTTTGATTTACAAAGCACGCCATATGCAGGCTTTATCCTCGAGCTCCCTACAGATATCATGATGACGTTTGCAGTGCTTCCAATTGAAGTCACACTCTTTGAGCAAGTCCTGAATTGGCTGCCAATTCTTTTCTCCTGGGTAGAATTTTACTCCCCAGCCTGATCTGCCTGGCCTCGGGGAGCTGGGGGCCATCCCAGCCGGTGAGGGTCTGGTTCACTGACGCCAGAACTCCCATTCACAGGTATTGATTTCTGCCCAGTAAAACTCTGATGGCTTCCTCAAAGGGGCCGATTTTTCTCAGATTAACAGCTGCTCTGTTAACATCAGAAGAGCTGGGTGGCTAAAAAAAAAAAAAAATCTTCATTTACGGACATCAAAAAGCATGTCTCCAACAACAGGCCCCTCAAATTCAAAACAAAGGAGCATAACAAATGGAAAATTGTATTTTATATTAACGACCCTCTTTCAATATAACACACGTCGGGTAATAAAATCCGCAGGATATGGAAACGGTTGGCGTTCTTCTTATTATTTTGTGGTATGCTTACTTTGTGCAATTTCTACCTGGGCAGTAAAAGTCCAATGTGTAGGGTTCTTTTAAATTGTATTTAATTTTGTTAGTGAACCAAGCGATGGCTTTTTTTCTTTTTCTGTTTCAGTAGAATGAAGAGATGGGTAAGCAAGCACCGGCCACCTTGCATGTGTCATTAGGTCATTGCCGTCTAGCATGAGTCAGGGTGGAGGCTGAGTCAGAGTGGAGCCCCGGTGTCAGAGCTGGACAGAGGCCTCCTGCTTTCCCACCTTTTCTGGAAGCAAACAGTGAGGAGGGCTTCGGGGCCCAAGGTCCCATGGGGTTTATCATTTCTGAATGAAGACCAAGAGAAAAACTGCCCCAAGCAGGTGGCCAGGGAAACCACCCTCATGAGGGGGCTGCTGGAGGGTTACCTGTGGTTCTAGGTGATGAGTGTGTGTGACTGTAGGGTGGTCCCCAGGAGCCTTCTGATCAGTCCCTGAGAGTTTCAAGGTTCCCAGGGGAGTGCTCTAGCTCCCAGGCAGCTATCTGTCCCCTCTCTCTCTAACCTCCTCCCTCCAGCCCAGTTCTTCATTTATTAAAATGAATTGTCATCAAAGCAACGCAAGCGGTAGTTTGAGTCAGATAGGAAAGGACTTACAATGAAAAACGTTTGCAGACAGAAATGCAGCTCGAAAACCTGGAGGGCAGAGGGAGGAAACACCTGGACCCCTCTCTCCTCCTGCCTGTGATCTGTGGGCCCGCCCCTTCTGGAAAAGGAGCCTGGGCGATGCTCTCCAGGTGGCAGCATGGAAAGCAGCGGGAAGGAAGGGAGCCGGCAAACCAAAGATTGACCGGTTCAGTAGCCGACGTCTATGTGCAAGGGCTATTGTGAGAATTAAATGAGATAACTATAAATGCCTGGGTACCTTTTATAGTTATCTCATTGAAATATGTTTTCTTTCTCTCACCTCTTTCCCCTTTCTCGTTTGTCAAACTCTGCTCTCCAGAAATTGTGATTCATTTGTCGGGCAAGCTAAATGTCTTTTAAATGTCTGCAGAAGCCCTTTAACAAGGCTGAGACTAATTCAAGTGTTTCGGATATTGTAGAAGTTAGCAGCTCAGGGAGTGGTACTGTGGGCAGGTAGAGGGGCATAGGAGGGCTCGCTTCCATTTCTGAGTTCATGTCCAGGTGGTTAAAGTCCTTTCTGCACAGCCCAAGGGCCCCACCAGCTTTGCCCCTACGACTCAGTGTGGCTGTTCTACAGGAAGGTGCTGAAATCCTCAAATGCAGGTCATACATCTCTTTCGAAGCTGGGAAGCCTGGTTTCCCAAGACAGACTCTGTCCTCCTGTGTGCAAACGGTCCCACTGCAATGTACACGCCTTTGCATTCACTGGTGTGTTTGCAACAACCACAAGCCACTTGGTCACTGCTAAAGAAATGACTCTCTCTCCTGGAAATCCTCCTGTTTCCCACCAGCACCATCCCTGATGCTGTGGATTCTGATGAGCCACGGGGGCTCCCTTTTCTTTACAGTAAACTATTTCCTGCTCTCTTCCCCATACTATTAACCCTTCAGGGGATGAAAGTGAATTCCCGGGTTATCGTTGGAACATCGCCTGGTCCAAGGAGTCATGCCATCTTTCTGGCAGAGGGAGATGTTTTCCTAGATGGCAGCACCTGCCTCAGTCCCTGGAGGCTGAACTCAGGGATTTGGACCCCTGTGGGGGGCACTTTCCTGGCTTCTGGGCGGGGCTGAGCAGCCAGGAGCGCACCTGAGAGCTGGGCTGGGTTCCTGGTGGGATCGAGACAGCCCCTAACCACATGAGTCCTGTGGAATATAATTTCCCCTCAGAGGCCCCCTCCACCCACCCATAATCCACTCCTCTCAGGTTCCTCGTTAAAATAAAAATCATCAATGTTCTTTTAATGTAGCTTTTTGTGTTTCATTTCCTTTGTTGGTTTAAAAATGTTTCCACTGAAACATTTTACAGAGTTTCTATACAGTGCATACATTTTGAACATTTTGTTCCTATTAACATAAAATATTATTCTCATTTCCTCCCGTGTTGGGAAGAAAGAGAAAAAATAAGCCTTATAAAAATTAAAAATAATTTCTCTGTTATGAAAGAGGTATGAATGATTTATGAGCATAATAAAGGCAAGTCTCTTTGGTCAACATTATGAATTTAAAAATAAGACTTCTTTTCAGATTTTTGAAATGACTGAGATGACAGTAGGCACTAAAATAACAAAGGAGACCAGGTTATAATGGGAATTTTTTCCCCTCTACTTTTCCTCCCCAGGACGTGGTGAGCTTTCTACCCTTGGGAACAAAGTGGAGTCGTCTTGGGGCCAGGTGCCTGTCAAATAGCTTGTTTCAAAATACATCTGTGGGGCATCTGCAGCTGCAGAGATGCATTTTATGAAATTCCCTCTGTCAGTTTGATATGCCCTTAAAGATCATATGCAGTTGAATCTTGCTAGAGTCATCCACAGTGGCCGACTCCCCCACCATGACATTTCTCCCAGTGACACAGGAGGGAGCCCCTGGTTCCTCCCACATGCTGATTGCTCAGTGGCTCTGTGATCTGCTGTGTATGTTCTCATGGTATTTCCCCTGCAACTCCACCAGGTCCTGGGTATTAAATTCCACGCTCTATAGAGTGAGGGTTTCTGCTTTTGGTGTTCGGTTCTGGGTCTTATGTTTGTAGCCCAGGGCTCTCATTCTGTAAGCACTAGGTTATATATTCAGCTGGGGGTATCTCCGAGGGGAGGCTGGCAGGCTGCAAGGGGCCTCTTCAGTGGCATTTTCTACCCTGGTTTGAGGTCAGGTGCCTGGTTCTCTTAGAATATTAAGAATGTGCTGGAAAATGGCCTTGTGTCAACCAGCTTGTGAGGCCCAGGCAGAGGATGACACTCCAATTTTTCAGTTTACAAGAGAAACACCACCTTCCAAACTCTTGCATTGCAGCTAGTTCATTGCAGGGAGAAGGTGCTTGCTTGCTGAGACCCAGGAGTGCTGGTGTGGCAACCTCTAGCTGCCAGAGGTACCGGTTTTCAACAACTTACTGAGCACATAATTCAGAGCAGGCTTTGCTCTAGGCACTGAAGACACAGCAGTCAGCCAAGCAGACGAGACTGCCCTCAGGAGTGTGTGTTCTGACTCTTTGGGCCTTGAGGTCTAGGTCTCTTACCTCTGGACACCACCAATGTTTGGGCTTCTGCTTCCTCTGCTCAGAGCCCCACAAACTCACCCCAGGAGTGAAAGCATACCGAGGCCCTCCTTTGGAGGAATAACATAAAGAAAGGGCAAGATGGTGTGGAGGGTTTTTTCTCCCATGCTTTCAATTTTAACCCAGAAAATTCTACGAGTAGGAATTTATCACCTGGGTCTGGTTTTCTCTCTTCCCCAATTCTGCTAACTAAAGAAAAGGTCTTCCTAGCTTATGTCATGAATATAAAATTGCAAGAATGCATAGAGAGGGACAAACCACAGAGGCAGACAAGAAGAAATGAAGCCAAATTAATCTGTATGATCTGGGGCTGGGTGTGTGGAGCAGAGAGGAGGGCTTGGCTTGCGAGGTCGAAGCCAGTGTGAGAGAGCAGGAGGGGTGAAGGCGGGAGGAAGGGCATTAAAGATGGTTGTAGTGTGTTGTGAACTGAGTTTCCCTTCATACTTTTTTGAATGGAGTTACTTTTGAATTTCTTTTGATTACTAGTCTACAGACATTAAGCCAAAAAGGGCCCCAGGATTTATTAAAGTTCATGAATTTGGGTTCTGCTTTTAGCCTGAATATTCCTAAATCCCTCCAGTGTGCTTCCCTCTTTTATTCCTTTTATATAAAGTTACAATAGCATGAGCCCCCTTACACAGACCTGCAGGAAGTCCACTATTCATTTCAATATTTATAAGGTTCCAAAGGCGCTCTAGTTCCCAGGTACCTGCCTGTCACCTCTCGTTCCAATCTCCTAGCTCAATTCTTTGCTTCTTAAATTCAATTTTTAATAAAGTAATGCGCACATTAGTTTGAAATTCAAATATCCAATGCCTTGTAATGAAAAACAGAAGTCCCCAACTAATCCTTCCTTACTCTACAGTTCAACTCCCCACAGGCAACTGCTTTCAACTCTTCTAGCTCTTGTTTTCCTCATACTTACCTCCATATTTATAAATCAAATGTGTGCTTTGTCACTTACGAATTGATCCATTTTAGACATTACATATTGATGTTGTCTTATGATAGATGAGGAATTAGCTCTCTCCCCCTCCTTCTGCTCCCATTCCACCTACCTTCTCTTCCTGCGCTCACACTAAAATGGTACAAAACTTTGATCCAGTCTACAGTCAAGATTCACATTATTGTGACTATGAAAAAATGTTAATAACCAATCACATGTATACACACACACACACACACACACACACACACACACGACCAGTGGTTTATTCTCAGGGGGAGCCAAGTGAAAGAGGCTCAGGACATTAGTCAAAATCCAGGAAAGAGACAGGTCAAAAGTTAAAAACAGGAGTTTAAGTAAAATTTCTACTTCTAGAAATAGGCCTTACATGTATGAGATTTGGAAGCCTGCTTTCAAAAAACCCAAGATCCTTAGAGCTGCCAGATGCTGGCATCAGGTCTGCAGACAGATGCCAGTCCCAGGATTTCGAATATGACTCATGAATATGTCCAACCCACACTTTCAGTGCTTCTAACCAGTTTTTAAATCACCACTATTAACTATTAAATATGGATGGACAATCAGACATTTGGGGAAAAGCATTCAACACGAGAAGAAGCCAAGACACAGCACGTGAAAAAAGATAAAGGAGGAAGAAGAAAAAGCATCTGCTGTCGTCAAAGGCTAGAAGAAATGAAACCGGAGAGATGAGAAAAGGCATTGCAGGTACAAGCAAAAGAGGAGCAAGGCGAGGTGAAGGAGGAACAGTTAGAAAAACTGGAAAACTGTTCATTAAATTACAAAAAGCAACACGAAGATTAGTAGACAAAAACTAAGAAACATTTCAGAAAGTAGGGCAAGGAAAACAAAAAGAAGGAACTGTAAAGAAAAAGGTAAGGAACTTGGAGTATTAACACAGGAAGCCCAGCAATAGATTGATAAAACATAAAAAAGTGGAGAGGAAGTAATTTTCAAATTCAAATGGAGACCATTTTCCAGAACCTCCAATTAAAAGAACAGCCCACTGTGTCCAGCACAGTAAATGACAAAAGGCCAACACACAGGCTCTTCATCATGAAATTTCTTCATCATAAAATTTCAGAAGACCAGGGAGTAAAAGGAAAAAAAAAAAAATCCTGTAAATTTTCTTAGGGGTGGGAGAAAATGTTACTGATAGAGAGCATAGAGTGGAATTTCATCAGACTTTCTGACAACAAACCTGGAAAGCAATGGAAAGATGATTTTTTAAATTGTGAAGCAAAATAATTTGTAGCCTAGCATTTTATACCCAGCAAAATTATCAACCAAATACAAAGGTAGATTAAAAATATTTTTAAAAAAGCAGTATGTCAAACACATAGCTATCACTATGAACAACTTCCTATGAATCTAGGAGCATGTGCTCCAGCAAAGTGAGGGAGTAAACCAATGAAGAGTTTCCTAGGACACAGTGGATCCAACACAAGAACACAAAGAAAGTCTATGATGAGAATCACATTACAGACCTGGGAGGCAACTGTCCAGGTGGCAACCTAAAAGGGGAAGCATTTGGAGAGAGGAACCCAGGGAAAACTAGTTTATAGATTATTTTACTTATTTTACCACTTGGAAAATAATATGGGTGGATATATAAGAAATGCAATGAAGCACGAAAAAAATTAAACGTAAGCACACACAAAAAGTAAGCAAATGAAAAAATGGGTAAAATATTAACTCTAGAAGACCCCCCATAACATTTACAAAAATAAAATAAAATTATGATGTATAATAGTTCTTGGTTATTAGCAATTATTTTTTTTAGAGATGGGACCACTTCCCAGTTCATTTTTAAAAAGTTAAGCAAACATTTTAGGCAGGGCTTCTCTATCTGAAAAATACTCTCTTCTTGTCAGTTGTACACTTTAAGGTTCACAAAATGCTCCCTCTACTTATTTACTCTATAAAATATTCATGTTTATTTTAATATAATTTCCCCAAGGTCTTCAGGCAAAATCAGTGTTCTAGGAAGATGTAGAGTGTTTTTCCTGGGGCTCTTGCTCTCTCCTTAGCTCAGGATGGCAATACTCCTGGGGGGGATGTGTTGAATGCTCCCTGGAGTGGCAGTCTCACCCCCTTCCCAAGCTTTTCTTAGGCGGAATACATTGTTACTGATTAGTTTTCTGGTTTCTAAACTGCTGTCCAGTTTCAGCCTTGTCCTCCTGAGGTGATTCCCATTGTTGTTATTGGAGGTTTGGGTGTCTGCAAATTCTTGAGTGACACATTCACACGCTGTCTTTCCCTTTATGCTCACAGATGGCTGATCACAATCATACTGTGTATTTTACCAGTTTGATTTTCAAGGGGTAACCTCTTTTCCAGGATCTTGTTTTTCCATGTATTGCCAGTATTAAGAAAATGTTCTCTGATCAAAATGAGACAGAGGACACCCACCCTGAGGCTGCCCCAAAGACAGGGCTCTGGAACGTCCTAAAAATCAGAACCTTGCCTGAGATGTTTCTGCCAGGTTCCCTAGGGCTTTTAATTCATATGATGAACCTGTTAGGGAGAGACATGGAAGGAAAACCGTGCTCACGGGAGATCCTGAGGTAAGAGCAATAGCAGTTGGTGAAACCTTTGCCCCAGCTGCCCATCCATTTTTCTCTTCATTCTGATACAACCAGGGAAGGTTGTAAGATCAACTGTCACAAATGATGAATTAAGACAGACTTGTAAGTAGAGGATGCCCTATTGCTGGTATCAGATTTAAACCTCTGAAGGGGAAGGAGGAAAAGAAAGGGGAAAGGGAAAGAAACATTTTCCCCCTTGCTCATTTAAGGTCTGACATTGAGAGTTAGAAGGGACGTAGATTGCTAGCTGAGAGTTCCCCATGGCCCCGCCTCCCGTGTTAGACCAAACAATGCTCTTCTAGACAGAATACAGGGACACAGCTGCCTCACAAGAATTAGAAATAGGTATGATTTTCCGCTGAGAGTTAAGCTATAAAACTCAGAAATAAAATGTTTCCTAGGCTAAGGCACAAGGAAGGCATTGGCACAGGCTAAGAAAGAAAATACTTATCAGGAAGAAGTGGAAGAGAGGCGAAGCCCGTCTAAGTGGGTTCTGCAGGAGAGAAGCTCCGCCTCCAGCCGCCTGCCCCCGAGGAGCCTGGAGCACCTGCCGGTCGCATCCTTAAGCTCATCTTCCTGTGTTTGTTCCATCCTCCCAAGTCAACGGCGCGTACTCCTGCTCTCCACGTGGACTTGCCTGCACAGAGAGCACAGCTTGATCCGCCAACATCCCTGTCGTGTCTGCCTGACAGTGGTTTTCTCATTGGAAATGAGCAAATTTACAGCATGGTGGTTGTCAACTTGGCCGATTGGCATCTGAAACTTGGGGTGATAACAAATCAGTTGTCTGCCTCGTTAGACTAAGGAACCCCAGTGCAGGACCAGTTGAAATCCTATGACCCTTATAAATAGTCCTAAAATATATCTGAACTTGTTTCAGGTAATGATATGTATTCATTATTTTTATTGCCTAGAAACTTAATTCTAGAGGGCTGGGGAAGTTATTGAACTGTGAGTATTAAGAGAGGCAGAACACTCTGATGATGGAGTTTGCATTTGGACAACACGGCTTTGAGCCCTGGACCTCTCACCTTCCTTCCAATGTCCATAGGCACTTGCCTGCGTCTTTCTGTGTTCGAGTTGTTTCATCTATAAAGTGAGCATACTAAAAACATTTATGTGATAGAGTTGTTGTGAGGTTTAAATGCCCCCCAAAATACTTATTACGATGCCTGGTACTTGGAAAAGGCTTAATAAATCTTAGCTGTCATCATCATAATTATTATTATCAAATGTTTTTTTTTCTCTCCTTTTTAAAGATCAAAGCCATATGTCACTGACAACCAGAGTTTGGCTCAGCCCAAGAGGATCAGTGTGAATAATTGGAAAGAACTTTTGACCAGGCATTGTTCTAGTATAAAGTAAAAGAAACAAAAAGAAAAAAAGTAATGCCTATAATTAAAAATATCTAATTTAATTTCAGGTAATAATAAATAAAATAAAGACTGGAAGAGGGTGATGGTTGGCGATGCTAAATAGAGTGGCTCTTTCAAGAGAAAGAAACATCTGAGCTGATACCAAATGACAGAGCTGGAGGAAAAATTCAGGAAGAGGGCACAGCAAGTATAGCCTAGAGGGGAGAAAGAACTTGGAGTTTTCTAGAACTAGAAAGAAGGCCAGTGAAAATAGAAAACTATAATGGGGCGGGGGGATTTAGAAGGTGGTGGCGTTGGGAAGGAGGGTGGTAGGCCACTGTAGAGAGCAGGATTTCATGCCAAAGCCAAAGGAACTAAGGCGGGGTTCGAGGCAGTGCAGTCACAGGCTGGAGTGTGGAGAGTGGGTTGTCACGGGGCAACCCATTGCCCAGGAAGCTGGGAGGCTGGAGGGTGCTGCCCTGGGCCAGGGAAGAGAGTCAGGGGCTTGGGTTGGTGCAGAAACAGTGGGGATGGAGAGAAATGGATGGACCTGGGATGTATTTTTAGAAGCAAAGCTGATAGGACTTCCTGACAGATTGGATGTGGGAAGTAAGGGCCAGAGAAAGAGCAAAGGCGATTGTGGGAATTTTTGCATGAGCAGCTCACTGAATGATCATTTATTTCATTGAGGGGTGGTGGTGGTGGTGGTGGACTGGAATAAAGTGGATTTAGAGGGGAAAATTGGAGTTTTATTTAAACATGTTTAGACTATTTGATGTCAATTGGCTGTGTTCAATTTTAGATATTTAGGTGGCCTTGGCAGGAAATGTTTGTGCTTTTTATAAAGTTTTAAAAACTAAAAAAGCATATTTTGAGGAGTTCAATCATCCTGGAACCCTGTGCTGAAAAATGCTATTCTTGTTCAATCCTTTTATTATATTTTAACACACACACACACACACACACACACACACAACACAAGTTATTTACAATTGCAATTCTCTCTGTGAGTTAGTGGTGGAGCCAGCCCTAGGCCCTGTGGTTGTCCCTCCTTCCCTCCCCTTCTCTCTCCTTCTCTCTCCCTCTCTCTCCCTCTTTCTTGTGAGCTATAATTCTCTTCTGAGCTTCTCATCAGTCCCAAGATTGTTGTCATAATTAGAAGAGTCTCAGTAGAAAGCCCTAAGCCTAAGAATGCGTTTTGGACAAAACAAAAATCTTGTTTCCATGAAAATGTGGCCTCTTAAAAACTAAGAGGAGGAAATGGGTAAAGTGCCCAGCTTGGAATGGACTTTCCTAAACATCATCTTAAGGGATCCTCTGCCCATGTGGGTTTATTGGGACTGCCACAGAGACAGACCATGTGCTCACATCCAAGTAGGCCTGGTCAGATATGAAATAGTTATTTAAATTACAGATCATTGGGATCCTGTCTGAATCCATGTTTTCCAGCCTGAGGGATTGGGAATGGCCAGGGAAGCCTTTAGTGATTGCTGAGAAACCAATACCACAAATCACAGGCAAAACTGCACACAACGGCCCATAAAAATCTCATTAGTCTCCTGTGTTCTCTCTGAACCAGCATTCTGGGCACTGTCGCAGAGATCCTGTGAATTACACACTCGTAAATTACTCATTTGTAACATCTGTCGGAAGGCAGCTATAGAAGCAGGTAAGTTGTTTTCCCTCTAGCCTCCGATCTGCAGCAGCTTGCTTTCAAGATTTTGTTTTGATTTTTCCGAGCATCCCTGAAGACATCACACCTGCTGTTGACTGGCTCCAAAGGATCTCGGAGTCCGTTTCAATTGATCTAACCCAACTGCGGGGAAAGTTGAAACCAACCTTTGGCCAGGACTTAGGCTAGACAATGGGAATGAAGAGGTGAAAGAGGCGGTCTCCATTAAAGATGCTCACAGAGAGCTCAGGAAAGCGGTGGCAGTTCAGCATCAAGACAAGTATCTTAGGGGCCTGTGCAGGGTACCGGTGAGGACGGAGGAAGCATCTAACTCAGCTGCGGCACTTGTGGGAAGACGCGGTGAGGAGCCCACGTGTGCTCCGGAGGAAAGACTCACAGCAGTCAGAAGCAGGTGTCTCACACGATCACGTAAAGGCCTTTCGGCCCTGGTGTCTGACTCATTGCTTCTTACCTTATCCGGTGCCAGGATGCTTCGTCTTTATTTGCGCCGGGCCGTCCTCGAGGCCAGCGCTGGGTCTCCACGGGCTCCATGGGGCCTGTGAGGTCTCCTCTGGATCTGCACACTCAGGACTCCCCTCCTGTGGGATCGAAGCTCCCGGCCTCCTGACCTTGGCACCCGTTTCCTTTTACAACAGGTGGGTCTTTTACTCTCCTTGCATCACCTCTCCCGGCCTCTACTCAGTCATTCTCAGTTTGATGCAACCCTCTCTCCTTTTTATGTGCAGGTTTTACTTTATGTTCCCTTTTCATCACACCATTTATTTCCCCTCTTTCAAGCTCTTTGTTCTTCGCTAAGTTTTGCTCTGTGGTTCTTTGTGGCTGGGATCCTGTTTACACCCCTTCAGGTTCCCCGAGCCCAGTAGCGTCTGTAGAAACCTCTTATGTCCCCAGAATTTTTCCCATGCCCCCTACTTGTTGTAGGCACAGGGTGGCCGGCGTGTCTGTGTCTAAGCTGGTTCTGACGTTGTACAACCCATTTAAGGCAAGGACTTGGTCTTTGTCATCTCTTTACTGTACCCCTGGTCGCTGTGCCTGGCACCGAGTGGGCAATCATTGTCTATGGGATGGCAGATTGATGGGTTGTGGTGACGATGATGACACAGACCCATTCATCCTTGACTCCTCGTTGGGTTTAAGTAAAAATTTAAGTAAACAGCCTTTTCTCTGCCTCCCTAAAACCAGCCAGGATAATGCAGCTGCCTTCAGGACCGTGGGGTAAAGAGTAGGAGATGCTGTGTTTTGCTCTCATACTTCCAGGTCCAAGGTTTCTCAAGGGCTCTGTTTCTCTGTTGGGTAGCTGAGGGTCCAGGGAGGGTTGAGTGTTATCCCTGCGCCCAGTTCACCCCAGGATCGGACCAGCAGCTGTGTCTGAGAGAAGATGGCACTGACAGGGATGGGGTGAGAATGAGAGGGTGGGTTTCGATTAGAAATAAGGAACAAAGTACTCAGGAAAACGCTTTCTTCAAAGATTTACAACTTGTTCACCCAATAAACCTGTATTTATTGCCCAAAACTAATTTCTTTCGAAATATGATTTTGGCATAGAGTCTGTTAGTAAAGGCAACTGAACAGAATGGAAACTTTTTAGGCAAAGGGAAGCCTTAGAATGTAGCTGTCCTACCCAGTCCATGCGTGAATTAAAAAAACTGGGGTGGGGCTGGGGCCGGGGGGTGATACTGGGAAGAACTGGCCCCTCTGAGAGCTGGTGGGAACGTGATGGTGCTGCCCTGGGCTTGTGGCTGGCGGGTGGACAGTCATCTTTGCATCGCGATGCTTGCTTAGGATCAGCTCCTCTTGGGAATGATTTTTTTTTCCCTTCTAACTACACATCTGACTGCACATTTATCAGAGCACTGATCAGGGGCTCCTTTTTCTTTTAATAACTGTGAGGCATCCATTCCAAAGCATTCCTTCCATAATTAATCGCAGTAAGATCTGGTTACCTGTGGGGAGCTGAGACGTTGAAAAAGAACCCAGGAAACTACAGGATGGTGCTCTCCACCCCCCTCGCCGGGTCTGCACCTGCTACCAATAGACCCCACCTGCATCTGGGCGCCTGGCCCCCTCAGCTGTATTTGTTTAGGAGAAGAAAATGGGGTTGCAGTAAGCAGATGTATCTTATTTAGGGGGGAAAGAGGTGTTTTGTTTAGGTTTCCCATTTCAAACCCAAAACGACCGCCTGGGGGTGCAGATTGTCGTTGCTGTCGTTTTCACTATTTGTGCGTTAACTCAACCTACACCCCTCTGCCGCGTGTCCAGAGGCTGGCTCGTAAGGACCCCTTCTTGTCTCCAGAGGTGCTCACAAGTGCCTGGCCCAGGACCTGGCAGATAGTCAGTGTTCGATAGTTACTGAAACTTCCCTTCTTGCCCGGAGGAGCAATCTCTCTGTGTTCATTGTGATGCGTTTGGGATAAAGTTCTTTCTGGGAGAGGTGCCAGCGGCACCACCATGTGAAAGTGGCAGATCTGGGTGGTTTCCTTGGACATCTCAAGGTCTGCTTCTTCAACATCAATAGAAGCACCGTGAGTTGTGCGGCATGGATGGATGGATGGAAACTCTGGCCATGGAGTTATGTTTCTGTAGATAATACTCTGGAGGGACACCTGAGAATTGGTAATAGTAGGTTCTGCTGGGAAATAACTTGGGAAAGTGCAAGTGGGGATGGGAGGTAGACCACACGGCACTGTCTGCCATCGTGTATTGTCGGAATACTTTCCCATGTGAGTGTAGTGCCCATATGAAAAAGAATTAAAGTGTAAAAGAAAGATTCTAATGAAAATGTCCATACACAGGCCCCCATACCTACTCTTTCTCCTCTCCTTTGGACCTGCCCTCCTACCTGGAGCGTAGGATGCTATACTCACTGGGTCTACCTGAAGCCTTGAGATGTGAGAACGGCTTTCAGAGGATAGCTCAGGGAAACTGGCTTGCTTTTGGACAACCCTGCAACATGAGGCAGAAATCCTGGAAGATATATGTATATATTTGGGGATATCTCCAACAAAATGGGAAATTTGTTCTTTTAGACCTTAAATGAGAAAACCTATTGCCTTTTTCTAGAGAGAGCTTAGCTTTCAAGAGTCAAGACCTGCCTAACTCTTGGGGTTAGAATGAGAAATGTTTCTTTCATTCGTTTTAGAAAAATCTGTATGAGTAGGAAGGATAACACTACTTGCCCAATATGGGTCATTGCCTTTTTCAGATAAAGAAACTGAGGCCTTAGAGAAGTCAGGTAACTTCCACAAAGGGGCTCCTACAGGTTGTACCTGGGAAGGTCTGGGTTCATACCTGGCGGACTGACTCCAATCGCTTGGGCCGTGCTCCTCTGGGTGTTGCTGAGTGTTCATCTCAGTGTGCAAAAGCGGATTGCCCATGGGCTCCCGAGACAGTTTTGGGTGACAATTCTGGCTTCCTTACTTCCTAATTGCATGACTCTTGGATATGTTGCGTAGCCTCACCCATCCTGCCCCCTGGCCACACTCGCTTTCCTTCTGTATTTTCTTTCTGCTTTTATCTCAGGCCCTTTGCATTTCCTCTTTATTCTGCTCAAAAAGCCTCTCCCCACCACGTTCTCATGGCTGACCTGTCATTATCGAGCACATTATCGAGCCACCTCTCCCCAAAGCACTCGAACTGAGATGGCAGCTCTTCTCCCAGCAAATCACTCTGCAACATGCCACACTACTCCATTCCCCTCATGGTGCTTATTTGTACGTGAAATCAGACTATTTAAGTGTTTTTTAATTGTATTTTTCCTGCTAGAATATTGGTTCCTTGTGGTGCACTGTCTTTTATATGCACCACTAAATCTTTGGCATATAGACCAGTCAGTGCTTGGTCTGTAATCGATGCCCAGTAAACATCTATGAACCTCCTGATTTGCTGGCCCTCGGTTTATTTTCATGTACAACATCAGCATGTTAACTTCCAGCGTCATTGTTAGGAATTGAGGGAACCTGTGTGCCTAGCTCAGGGCTTGGTGCTCAATGCATAGTAACTGCTCTGGTGACCACTGGCTGCTTCTCTTTTCACCTCCCAAGGGTTTGAAAACATGTTTAAACAAATGCAACGTAAGCAGCAAAGTGGTCCCTAAAGCATTGCCTTGCCTGTCCCCAGCCTTGGGGAACGTGAATCGTATTTTCTATGTAAGGGTGATGTAGCATCGCCACATAGGAGAGGTTATCAGTTTAGCTCTATCCATCCTGTTTCCCTCCCCCCCTCCCTGGGAAGGCGCTCACATTTACCATGTGGGCTCTAATCGCCACTGTGTTTTTGTCTGCCTTGGTGACTGGGCTTTAGCTGAAGAATCAGCATGGATGGCAGTGGGCTGCTGTCGGTTCGGGCTCTGATGGAAGGCGTGGGTGCTCTGTAAATCACCACCCCAGGTGCAGGCCGAGGGCTGCTGGGGCACAGCTTCAGGGGGGTTCTCCTTCCACAGAACTGGGCTCTGTTGCAGGGACTCCAGATGCCCCGCTCGTGCTTCCTTCTCCAGGTGAGATGGCATTTTCGGCCACCCTAGGATTAGGGCCAGAGTGGATTTGCGCTTTTGTGGCTGGTCCCTCTGCATCCTTGAACTCTCATCAATCAGAGCACAGCCAACGCAGCAAAGAGGTCAGGAAGCCGGGGCTTCCTGGGGTCTAAGTCTGGCCTTTTTGTGATGAATTATAGTAATAAAAGAATTGAAAAAGGGTCTTTGAACAAATTTTAGCCGTGGAAATAGTCACTTTATTAGGAGCTCAGCCCTCCCTCCCCCATGCATGTCATAATGAGGAATCTGCGGCCGGGGTCATTTGTACGATCTCTGGCAGATAGAACCCAGCAAGCTCCCATCGTGATGGTGATGGTGGTGATTGCTAGCGTTCATGAGACTTACCAGGTGCCCTGCGCCATTTATCACTTTACATACAGATGTATTTAACCTTCAGGAATAATAATGAGCTAAGGAAGCAGGTCACAGACCTATTTAGTGGCGATGCATGCAGACTGTAGAGACCAAAATCCTGATTTTATAACCCAGAAAGGTGTGTGGGGGGGTAGCATTTTCCTAGTGCTCACATGATGTTCAGCCCCTTCACATAAGGTGTTCCTTCTGCCAACCTTGCAACTTAGGGCGCCCTTTACCTACCAGTTTACAAGTGAAAACTCAAGAATATTTAGTAGCATGTCCAATATTACACATGGTTGCTACATGGCAGAGCCAGAATTTAAACCAGATTTGTCTGACTCCAAACTCTGGCCATGGATAGAAACGGTCTGAGCAGGATCCATCTGGTCTGTAGACAGTAGGATTGTTATCAAAGAAACTGGGGTGTCCTCTTCCCCACTGGGTGCTGGGGTCCTTGCAATATCTGGAGAATAAGAATTTTCTGAGACTTGTACGGGAAGATGAGTGGCTTTTATTTGCGTCGAATTACATCCCTGGGTTTCCAAAGTCCCACTTCCGTTCGTCCAGTTATAGAAGTGTAGCTGGGGCTTCAGTCGAGCAGGAAGCAAAGCCAGTGTCCAGAGTTTCTGTTCCATGTTGGAGCTGGGTCCAGTCCAGTATCAGGCCAGCAGCAGTCCATCAGTCCATTGTGTGTGGGGTCCACGTGGCTGTGGGCCATGTGGGAAAATGCAGTAAAGCACGCCCCGAGCATCTTCACACCTTTGTAGTGGCCGCACTCATTCTGGCCAATGACCTGTGCCCAGGTGTGACTGACAGGCAAGTACCTTCCCAACATCACCCCAACTTTCTGGGCATGCATCTAGTCTCCTCCCTGTCCAGTCCCTATGCCAGCGATCTGCAGGGAATAGACCAGTGGCTCCCTGGGGAGTGTAAAGCTTTAGCTTCCTGGCGAAGCTGCCCAAAGGACATGCCTATAATACTTGGCCTTCCCTTTGCTCCTCTCCTGCTACTAATCACTAGGTTAATTACAACAATGTCAGGATGAGAAGTCGACCTACTGGAAGAGATTTTCCCGAGCCTTGGAGTTGTCTTCTGTTACTGACACATACTCAAACCAATCTCCACCCAGCCAAGTCTGAGTAGAAATAGGCGATCCTTGCAAAGCACCATTAAAGCCAGAAAAATCGAACTATTCAAAGTTTTCACTTTGTCATTATTTCGGTTTCTAAACTTGTCATCTTTACAGTCTTTTGAATTAATAAGAGGGGTGAGTACTCTTTGACACTGACAGAGAGGTACACTGCATATTATATAAACTGCTCTGTGCAGCCCCATTTGATTGCTATAGAGACTCAAATTCACACTTCCACCCCCGTAACCCACAATCGTAACCCAACATCCATTCAAGTTAAAGCACTGTAACTCTTTTTAGGAGTAGAAAAAAAAATACTTGCTGCTTTTTTACCGGTTGATTTATGGTTACATGACAATATTGGGTATATTAAATTTTAATATTGGCGCTGTCTTTTTCACCATAAGTCTTGTGTTGAGGAGCTCAGAAATTATTTCACTTTAAAAGGGACATTTATTGCACTGTATAGGCAGGTAGGTAATTCCTTCCTCTGAGAAACTCGTGGATTATTTCTCTTCCGAGGCATGGGAACTTTTGATTTGTACTGGTTGTGTCTTTTGGGTGCAAAGGAAAGATGATGTACTGACTCCACTGGCATAAATAACGTTCAGTTTGTTTCTGTATTGTTTCCCAACACCCAGTATGGATGGTGCCTCACAGTTTACTAGGCAGAGAACTCAGCCTTTTATTGCAAAAGTCAGGGACAGAGAATGGAAAAACAGCCTTGGATTTCAGCCTAATGTTCAGATGGGTCCCCAGTCCCATTGGAAAGAGATGATCCAGTTATGGTGGGCTAGGGTATGGAGCACCTATCATTTCTCATTCATTTCTTGGAACCATTAAAACTTTTTTTTTTTTTTAAATATATCTTTATTGATTTCAGAGAGAGGAAAGGAGAGGGAGAGAGAGAGATAGAAACATCAATGATGAGAGAGTCATTGATTGAGCCCGCAACCGGGCATGTGCCCTGACCGGGAATCGAACTCTGATCGCCTAGGATCCTAGGTCGACCCTCAACTGCTGAGCCACGCCCAGCCGGGCGGAACCATTAAAACTCTTTAGGGAACATGGCACACTTCTGATCCTCATAATGAGATAACTCTCAGGATAATTCATGCTTTTACCAAGGATGAGATATCTCTTCTGCTGCGGCTACTTTTCACCCACCCCTGTTCTCCATTCTCCACTCTGACTTTTGATTGCCAGTTTTTAAAAATATATGCCAATCTGTGAAAATACCATGTGAGCATTCTGGCATAACACTTTCTGAACATTTTTACAAAAACAGATATGACAGAAACTATTTGTTGCTGATCCACTGTCATTTTCTTTTTTTTTCTTGGTTATAAGAGCTGAGTTTATTTGGAGTGGCAGTATGCTTGCCTGAGATATAAATTTCCCAGCCTCCATTATAATTTGATGGGGTCATTCTGGCTAATAAGATAGAAATAGAAGTTCTTGGGGAGCTCCTCTGGGACCTAGAACTATGAGACAGACAGTTGGTTTGGACCCATTTTTGCCTTTCCCTTCTAAATTTTACTTCCTTTTGGATTGTGGACAGATGGCTGGCTCTCTAGCAGCCATGCTGAGAAAGGAGGCAACCTTCAGTTCTCGTAGTAAGGATGGTGGACAGAATAAAAGATTCCTGGGTGTCTGATGACTTAGTTGAGCCACTATGCCATCATGCACCACCGACCTTGGGACTTTTATAAATGAGAGAACACATTTCTACTTTATTTAAGCAAGCACAGTCATACTACAATGAACAACTGGGGAAGCCAGTCACCATATTGTGAAGACACTCAAGTAGCTCTACAAGGAGGCCCATGTGATGAGAAACTGAGGCCTCCTGCCAACAGCCAGCATTGACTTGCCAGCTCTGTGAGCGGGCCATCTTGGACATGGATCCTACCAGCCCAGTGAAGCCTTCAGATGACTGAGACCTTAGCCAGGCGCTTGCCAATGACCTCATGAGAGACCTCAAGGCAGCTAAACTAAGCTGCTCCTGAATTCCTGACCTTCAGAAACTGTGTGAGATAATACGTGTTTATTATTATTTTAAGCTACCACAGCAATATATAAGCAACATAGACTTTAGTATTAGGTGTGTATTCTTATTTATATATTTTATTTTTATGTGTACATTTTTAATTTAAATTTTTTATTGTAGACACTCTTGCAGATGTCCCCTGTTTTTCCCCCTTTGCCCACCTAGCCCTTGCCCTCCCCCTTGGCCTTCACCACACTCTTGTATGTGTCCATTGGCTATGCATATATGTTCTTTAGATAATCCCTTCATATTCCTTTATCCAGTCCCTCCACCCCCCTTATGTATATATTTTAAAACTGATGCATTGGGTGAGAAAGGCAAAACCTTGATATTCTGAAACCCTATGAATGAACATATCCACAAAAGCATTTAAGTGCCTCTCCACTTTTAGACATCATAGTTAAATATGGTTGTAGACTTAATGGCCTTCTAGCCACTCTTATGAATACAGCAGATAATTACCCTTATGAATTTCACATTCCACTAGATAAGCCTTTTCTTGACCATATGGCGAGTGAGAATTAGACTCCAGTCCCCATGTTCTCTCCTACTCCCTCATTATTACGGCCCCTCCCAGCTCTGGAAGGTGGCAGTGACCCATCGGACTCTAGACGGAAAAGAACACAACGTTCCCCGTGTGTGCTTCCCCTTCTCAGCGACACTCCGTGTTTCACAGCGAAGATCAGCCTTCGGAAAGGAGCATGCCTTCCCAATTTCAAGTTCTATTTCACCTGGCGGAGTGGAACTGTCTTCCCAGTTTAAAGTGGGGTTTGCATGGTTACTGCCTGAGTTCTCAGATGATAGACCCCCAGACCTTTTCCTAATTTTCATAAACTCTTAAGGTTAAGTTTCCAGACACCTGGCTTAGCTTTACAGTGGCCTGCACCCTTCCTCAGCGATCATAAACTCAACGCCAGCCCTTTCTGTAGTCTTCCCTCTATCATGCCCCGCACTGCCTCCTGAGCATTGTGAGAGGCGGCCTGCAGAGCTGCAGGCGTGATGTGTGGGCATCTCTAGCTTCCTCGAGCCAGAGCACCTTTCAGGTGGGGTGTTAAGAAGTTTCAAGACCTGAGGTTTATTGGTCCTTTGATTATGATGAACGACCTAGTGTTTGCCCCACCCGTGTTCCAGGCATGTAAAGCTGAGCTGCAGGAGGGGAGCTGTGTCGTCTTGACCGCAGCAGGAGAGCCACCCTGCTGCAGGGGGAAGGGGCTGTGGCACATTCCTGGGACAGCCCTGCACTGGCCATAACATCGGGAGTGAAGACTGTTGTATCCACGGACGACTCATTAACCCTCATTTCAAACCTGTCCTTTTAGTCCCAGATTCCAGTTCTGACTACATTTGGTTGCTACATGTCAGAAACTTGGGCAGAGTGATGGCAAACTGTCCAGCGAGTTTGCTCAGGCTCCTGGGTTAACCCATCTTGCTGCCCAAAGCTACCATCGTCATTCACGTGCTGCCTTTTAATGTGGGTTTCTGTCGTCTGTCTTCTCTTTCGCTTCCCTCCCATCTTTCCTTTTCTGTGCATGTGCTTCAGGTTAGAAGTTAAGGCCCCTGCCTCAATTCTTATTTGGTTAGATTTTCCCTCCCTCTCTCCCTCCATTCTTTCCTTCCTTGTTTTATTATTTTTAAAGCGGCCTTGAAGCGTGTGGTGCGCAAACTTCAGAGCACATAGGAGTCATCGTTGGTTTGGTCCTATGCCAGAAACATTTAGAGGCTGTATAGGTGTTTCTTTCCCCTTCGAAGCTGCCTAGGGATGGGCCTTCATAACAACACTTTCAGCCTGGCAGACACAGTTGGATGATAAATTGGGAGTTGGGGTTGTCAAATCCATCAGAGCGCCTCCTGTTGGAAGGAGGAAGCAGTGCACCTGTGGGCTTTGCTGTCATTTTGGAAGCAAAGCAATCTGGGGGCAGGTGTGATTGGGGAGGCTTTTTCTTTGGTTGGGGTGGGGGGTAGAGTAGGTGAAGACAAAGAGAAAAGCTTTGTTAAGATACTATCCTGCTCTTGCCAAACAAACAACATTAAAGGGAATCGTTTACGAGATACTCCGTTCATTGCCACTGAAGGGTAACTGCTTATTTATTTCCTTTTACTAACAGGAAGCACATTTCCTGCTCTCATCCTATGCCCAAGGTAGCAATCTCCAAGCAGCATGAAGTAAATGGCAGGGAGCAATTCGGATGCAATTCATTCCCAAGCTCAGCTTGTGTATCCGTATCAACCTCACTAAAGCCACTATCAAGTGAATATATAAACACACATTTACGTATATAAATAAAGATATGCACATATATTTTCTAATCCCTCTGTCTCACCTCACCTTCCATTCACTGTCAGAGGAAATGAGCCTTAACACACTGATGTTTTTGACTGAGATGAAGGTATTCGCTATGTCTGGAAACCAAATGAGACATGTACTTTGAGTCACTGGGCTGCTCTGGGATCCATCTCTTCTGACTCCATGAGAGTTGTAATAATAAAAACAACTGCCACTTAGGGAGCTCCAACGGTGTGCCAGGCTCATAATCGCTTTCATTTGTCAATTAACTTTCTCCTCTTATCAAACTTGTGAGAGGGGGTGGGTGGAGAATCAGGTAGTCAGCTTGTGGGAGGGGTGAGGTGGTCGCACCAACTGTAGCTAAGAAGTTCAGATCAAGAATAATTAATAACTCTGTGTCTCTCTCCCCACTCATTTTTTTTCCACACTTGGTTTGCAAGTCTTTATCTAAGCGCACTGGGATATCAATATTTGACTTGGGGAAAGAGATCTTAGACCCGCTCCACCATTCAGCCCACAATGGAGATTCTGCTAGAAGCTCTTCCTTCACCTCACACCCTGAATTCAGATAGTCATCAACTTCTGTAGGTTTTGACTCTACTGCTTTGACCATTCTGTTCCCTTCCTCTCCATCCCCGCTGCCCTTGTTTCCCCTAGGCTTCCATCCACTCTCTTCCCTTAGTCCATTACCAGCTTAACTTGAAACTTTTGACTCGAGTCATTTTTAAAATGTTAAGATCTTTAAGGTAGAAAACCAGGCCACTTTCGCTTTTGCATACTCTATACTAGTGATTCTTGAATTATGGACTGAGGACTCTGTGGAGCCATGGCTAAGGAAATATTGCAAGAGGTCCTTGGGGCTGTAACCTGTGGATCGGATAAATAAATAGTCTGTTTGGGCTGCCATAGCTTAGTACGGTAGATTGGGTGGCTTATAAACAGTGGAAACGTATTCATTCTCACAGTTCTAGAGGCTGGGCGTCCAGCGTTACAGTGCCAGCGTGGTTGGGTCCTGGTGAGATAGATCCCTCTCTGGGTTGCAGACTACAGATTTCTCATTGTATCCTCACATGGCAGAAAAGACTAGGGAGCTCAGTGGGGTCTCTTTATATGACTATTAATGCCATTTATGAGGCCTCAACCCTCATGACCTAATTACCTACCAAAGGCTCTACCTCCTAACGCCATGACATTTGGGGATAGGATTTCAACATGTGAATTTTGAGAGACACAAACATTGTCCATAACAGTGTTCAGCATGCAAATGTTTGCAAATATATGTAAATACTCTTTTGATTATAAGATTCAAGTTTATTTTGAAGAGTAGCTGAATTTATAATTGAACTTTTCATCACATGTATTAAAAATCAATAAATGCTAAAATATATCTTTTATGCCATAGAGGCCCATGATAGCTTTTCCATCTATAAATGGGTTTTCAAACTTGAGAAGGGGTCTTGGAGCACCATCACCAGTGTGAGCATCAGACTGATGATTCAGTTGGCACCTGCTACAGTCCAATGGCACTCAGTAAATGCACATGCCAGTGTAGACCATGGCTTGTTTATGTGTTTGAAGAGTGCCCAGTGAATGCTGCCCTAACTAAACAGAACTATGATCCCTGAAGCAGGTGAAGGGATGTAGAAGCAAGCTACCTGGCTCCTGCTCTCCTAAGGTGCAGAGACTTAGTCTAATGCGGACTCCATTCAAGGCACCATTTTAGTCTTGGGCGTTTGGGGGAGTGAAGTGTGCTCAGTTAATAGAGCAAACACGGGGGATTTTAAATGGCAGTTTTTGCCAATTTGTATTTGTGTGAAGGGTTGTATCGGAGCTGCTTCCATCTCTACTCGTTCTGTTTGTTCAGCATGAATGTCTGGAACATGTAATTGTTCTGCTGCCTTTTATCAGATATGCCGTCCCAAGGTACCAGGGGGAATATCTTCATTATTAACATAGTGCGAGGGAAGCAGGCTGCTTGTGGAAACTGTCTGCATATTCCTAGAACTTGCCTTGTGTTTTGTACTGGCTGCTAATTAGCACCCAGCTAACAGTGGCAGGTTATCAAAGCAGGAAATGATCCCCATGCCCACGTGGAGTATAGGACAGCAGCTGGGATGCTGCTCAGTTCAGAGTTTGCCAGCCCAAGAAGAAAGAGCAGGGGAAGGGAATGGAATGAGAGGCTCCCTCTGTGGGTCCCCGGTAGCCTGAGAACCAAGCAGGCCCGTGCCTACCTCTGAGGAGAGACCCCCTTGTCTGTGTCCTTCCCTATATATCTCGCGGCAGGATGGACCATTCCTTTGCTCATGAGCGCAGCTCTGAAGGTTTGCTTGACATAGCTTCTCAGAGGGGGAAGGGAAGAGCATTTGCCCCCTTTGGGTGGTCCTTAACATTTGCATTATTGCAATAAAAAATGATCTATAATGCAAAATATATTATAAATATTCAAATAAATCCCAAGTACAGAAATAAAAAGGAAAATTTCCCCTTCATGTCCGTACTCGGTTCCAGCTTCCCCTCCTAGATACACAACAAGCCACACGTACCAGTTTGCTGAGCATCTAGAGCCCACCTGTTCACATATATAGTATTTTTTTTTAAATATACTGTAAAAACCTGTAATACTTACACTACAGGCTTTTGTGGGGATAAAAAATAACGGCTACAGCAAACAGAGGTGAATAATTACCATCATTTTCAAATATCAAGAGCTGACCTTCAGGCCCCCCGCTTTCTCCTTGACACTGGAAATTGCCCTGAAAGTGGGGCTTCTGGGATGGGTCTTTGCTCCCTGTAGCTACAAATGGGGGCGGGAGGGACCCTTGGCCTGCCCATCACCTCCTTGGTTCTGTAAACTTTACAAGAAAGAAAAGGGTGAGAAGCACTGGAAAAGGGAACAGCTTCCCTTCCTGACATCCCTTTATTTTGCCCAGACTTTCATTCCCACAGGGTCCTACTGAACGCGGATTACATCAGAAGCATGAACACGCAGCAGCTCATGTGAATTAAAGGTTTATCTCCGAGCCCAGACTCGGAAGTCAGATGAGGGCAGAGATTTCCCCTTTTTCCTCTATGTTCTCAGGGATGTTGCTGGATGCCTTTGCAGAAGCCCTGGGAATACAGCTTCGTTAATGTTTGTGCATCAGACCAGACTTGGCATTGGAAGCGTAATTCAAGGGCTGCACCCTTCATGGAAGATAGTGAGGGAACCCAGGATGGAAAGGTACCCAGGGCTTTAATGAAAGAGTCCTGGATGTTTACCTGGAAGTGAGCGGAGATCAACACTGTTAGTTGTCCTCTGGCTGCAGAGCTTGATTCCCTCTGTGCTAAGCAGGCTGGGAGCTAACCTGTGAGCCTTTGAAGGAGGCCACGGGGAAGCAGCACTTAGGATCCTGCTCTGCTCTCCCCCAGGGTCCCTGACAGCAGCGACAGCTTGGGGCTCACTTTCTGACCACAGAGAGGCAAACCCTCTACCCAGAACCTCCTGACCCAAATCCTTCAGGTCCTGGGTTCCCATCAGACCTCAGGTGGAAAAGTCACTTCTGCTGTCTCGGTGTTTCTCCTGCGTTCTCTGCATTGGCTTCCACTCTCTGCTCTTCCTTCTAGTGCTGTGAGGCAAACAGCTGCCCAAACAAATGCCCAGTTGTGATCAATCACAGCCCTAACTAACAGCCATGAGACCTTTTAAATGACAAATCTCTTTGGGATTTATTTTTCAGGGTTGAGACTTAGCAGCCCTGTGAGAATAGCAGGGCATTTATTATTATCTGCATTTCATAGATGTAGAGATAGAGGTCGGTCAGAGAGGGTATGTGACTAGCCCAAAGCCATACAGCCAGTGAGAGACAAAGCAGGAAAGCAACTCAAGTTGTCTGATTTCAAGTCTACTATCTGTCTGCCTTGTCCAAACAATAGTACTATTTTACATTTCAGTCACTCTGTGTCCTTTATACACACCTTCACCTTACAGAAGCCTACAACCAGTGGTCAGGAAGGAAACTCATTCAGAAAAGAACCTTGATAACCAAGGTGACAGAACTGGTCAGCAACGGGATCGAGACTTAAACCACTTCTGCCTCAGCCCAAAGCCGTCTCCTCTACTTGGCTTCCCATCAAGGAAGCAAATGTATCCCTACCTTTGTGTGTGTGTTTCTTGTAGTCAAATGTGTGACAGGAAGGAGGGGCTTTCTGTATGACACAATCATAAGGACGGATAACATTTACTGAGCTTTTATTATGTGGCAGACATTGATGTGCGTGTGTGCAAGCGTGTGTGTGTGAGATTCCTCATCTAATGTCATCTTTACCACAAACCCATACAATATGTACTGTAATTACCCCCACTTTACAGGAATCTGGTGATGCTGAGGCTCAGGGAGGTTGACTATCTGCCCATAGACACACAGCACTAGAGACAATATTGGACTGCAGGTTTCCCTGCTTCTAATACTTTATTTATCAATACACAGGGCATTTTCAGGTCTTTCTCTAGGCTTGAGAGGAAGCTATTCTGTTTTTTATGGTTCCTCTCCTCGTGCTCATTCATTCTTGGTGATGCAACCTGGTTATGTAACTACAAGCAGCTCAGCCCTGATCAGAACCTCCGCACAGCTTCTCTCTGCTCGAGATGAGTGGCGGAAAGGAGTTGGGCTTATTGAGTGTCAGGTGCATGGCCTGCCTCAGCTCAGCTAACCCCTTACCAGCCCTGTGATGCCATCCTGGCGATCGGAAAAATGGAAGCTTAGAGATGTTATGTCACCTGCCCCCAGCATGAAGCCAACAGATGTTGAGTCCAAGATTTGAACATTGTGTCATCCCCATTCCCCAGAAAGGTCTCAAACTTGACCCAGACCTCATCTCCCACATTGTACTGGTGCCTGTAAGACATAGTGGGCACTCAAGAGGTATCTATGACCTGAATGAAGAAAACAAGACCTTGGTGATTTTGCTTTTCTACGGAAGGTGTTGAGGGATTGGGTCTGGGACTGGAGGTATCCCAGCCTTTTCCCATGTTTCTGGTGACATCTTCAAATATCCCACCCCCAGACCCCCAACTAAACCCCTCCCTTGTCTCAGCGGAGAATTCTGCCCAGACCCCAGCAAGCACAACACACTTTTACACACGGACCTTCCCCTTCCTTAGGGCAAGCCTGTGGCAGCTGCAACGAGATGCCCGTGTCTTCTTTGGTTGCGGCTCTGTTGGTGATGTCGGCGGTGCCCGGGCAGAGTTTTCTGCAGCTGAGGCGAGAGGACACTGATCTCACCTCCAAGTTTGCCACCTAATGTTCTCAGAACAAACACGAAGAGAAACAGTAGATGTTTCAAAGCCAGAATGCAGGGTTTACAGCGTCGCAGCCTTGCGGGTGTGCCAAGGCTGCTGCAAATCTCCCCGAGCGCATTAAGGTGACTCATGAGAACGGAAAGCTCATCCTTCGGCAGGACTGAGACTGGCGGGTGTGCCGTCACACCTGTCCTCGGTGCTGCCAAAATGACCACTGGCAGTTATTTCTAATAAGTCACGGTGAAACAGGTGAGGTAGTTTACCTACTCTACAACATAGAAAAGTCCTTTTTTAAAAAAAAACCTATATTTTTGTGTGTGTGTGGGTTTATAATAGATAAACTACCCAGGAAAGGGAATGGAATGTTCTATAAAAGGGTAAGAGAGACAGTTTGCCCTGGGGACTCAACACGACTTGATAACAGGCCATTGCTGGGCATCTTTTTCTATTAGGCTGCTTGTAGCTGGTATCCAAGGATAATGCCATTTGCAGCTGTCAGTGCCAGGGCCGACTAAGGTCACAGTTTCTAAAATGTACGAGAGAAGGCGTGTGGCCAGGTAGCCACCTCGTGTCCAGGAAAGGCTGTGTGTGTTGTGTGTGCATTTGTGAGTGTGTGTGTGAGTGTGATTCCCTTCTCTTATGGAATCTTCCCATGAGTCGTTCCTCTTCGGTCTTGGCACCTGCTCAGTCAGATTCACACCTGCCTAATGGCTAGTAGAACACACTGTCCTATGTTCTGAACTGGCTTGCAAAGGTCAAGAGGATACCAGGCACACACCTGAAGCTTGAGAGCACACAGGGGGGGACAGGAGCAGGAAACGGACCCTCTGCATTGCTGGTGGGACCAAGTCCCTGCACCCTCTTTATATCCCTAGAAGCAGCCATTCCCACACATTTCTTCTCCAGGTTTACTCGTACATAGGAGTAAAAAATGGGGTATAGAATGTTGTTTGTCATAGTGAAAGTATAAGAACGAACTAAATGGCCAGCCCTGTCTAACTGGCTAGTGAATTATGGTTCCCTCATGCGGTGGAATACTATACAGCAGGTGCAAAAATGAAGGTCTGTATATGCTGAATTTGAAACAATTTCCGAGATCTGTTGTAAAGTAAAAATAGCAAGTTGCAGAGCAATGTATATTGCTGGCTAACTTTGTGGAAAGAAAGAAACACATATTTATCTATTTATCCATCACTCTTGGGGCCCCTCTCAGTCCCTTGGTACTGGCTGCCATGTGACGAAGGTGTTGAAGGCAGCTGGCCATGGGCACCTGCCCCCCTCTGGCTGAGGGCTGTCACCTGGCCGCTGGGGACTGCTCAGCAGGTGGCAGGGTGAGCTACGAGGGCAGTGCCTCATTGCCTCAGGAGCTCTGGACCAGTGATGGGCAGGGGGTCATCACAGTCTCCTTAGCTCTTCACCTGGATGACTCCGGGGCGTGTGCTCTGCACCAGCCCCAGACCCCTGGCGGGACTGAGCTCCAGGACACCCCTCTATTGGCCTCCTAACCATCTCCCTTCCTCTGCCTCACTTCCTTACTCTCTCCCTTAACAGTTTCCTGGGATCACCTCCCAAATAAACTGCAAAATGGCATCATATCCAGAAAGGAGTATCCTCAGGAAAGTTCTCAAGTGATTCATGCTGGAAACCACCACAGACATGTTTCTTGTGTTGTAAACATTACTACTATGAGAGGTCCACAGCCCAGCCTGGAAGACTCCGAGCTACCTCCTGAAGTCCCGGCTTGAGTGGTGTCAGGCCCCGTTGTATTAAGAATGGACGGGACCTTTACAGGGAAGATGGTTTCCTATTTCAGTGCGAGGTGGCTTCCTCCGTCACTGCAGAGCTCCCCTCCATCTGCTCTCTACGTGCAGCTGCTGTGTTGCGGGCTTTTCCTCTGAAGGGTTACTTGGGTGGGAAAGAACAAACGCCGAGTCGGTTTTCCAAATACCCCTTTCCACAGTGCTTTCCTTCCTGGGAAAGGCTCAAGCTTCAGTCCACTTCTGGTGCCCACTGTCCCTCTTTGAGCTGAAACACTGGGGTGGTGAAGGGCTCAGCCTAGGGTTACCCAGCAGGCCTGGGTCTTGTGCTAGATTCTACCTCTCACATATGCTGTGTTCTGTGAATGCTGGAAGCTGGGATTTAGTGCAGAGAGCAAGGCATGAATCTGGGGACAGGCTAACAAAGGACACTTCCTGTGGGTGCAGGGAACAGCAACCGGGGTCCCACAGAATGAAGCTGAGAGAGAGAGAGAGAAACATCGATTGGTTGCTTCTCGAATGCGCCCCTGAGTGGGGCACATTCCCTTGACCAGAAATCGAACCCTTAACCCTTAGGTCCAAGGATCCACAGGCCTATGCTCTAAACACTGAGCAACACCAGCCAGGGCGCCTGAGAGTTTTTAAAACCTTCACTTAAACCACTTCCAAGAATGGCCACAGCTTGGCTTGCCAAGCTCCTTGACTGATGATCCAAAGGACATTTCTTCAGAGAGCTTCACCCAGTGGCCACTCTCCACTGGGAAGGTGGGAAAGTGGAACACTTGGAGCCAGGGGACTAGATCTTCCCCAAGACCCTGCAGGAAGCGGGCTGGTGTGGCTCAGGTGCTGGCTGACCCTAACCCAACCCTCACCCCAACCCTCACCCTCACCCTCACCCTCACCCTCACCCTCACCCTCACCCTCACCCTCACCCTCACCCTCACCCTAACCCTAACCCTGCTGCCTGGGGGGATGGGGCCTCTCTTCCTCTGTCTCACTCTCTTAAAATCTCAGAGTCGTTGCACCAGAGGGTCGGTTTTGGCTGAAAATGACCTGGACCTGGAGGTCCTGCAGCATGTCAGTGGCTCAAAAGTGTGTGGACACGGCTGCTGCCTCATGAGGTGAGGTCTGTGGAGATGTGGTGGCTGCTGAGAGAATCAGAAATGATCCACTGCTTGGGGATGTCAAACCTGGATCCTTGCCCCTCCTTCTGCCCTGACTCCTGCACGTGTTTGTGCGTGTGGTTGAGTCTTCGTGCGAACAAATGGAGGCTGGGAGGGAACCCTGGCCCTGACGGGGATGGATGGCCCCTGCTCCTGCCTTCCTGCTGGGACTCTCCTGCTGAGACAAGCATGGGAAGCAGAGCACTGTGTTCCAGCTCAGGGAGCCTGGGCTCATTTGTTAATTTGAATCCAGTAGCTTACAAACGTGCTCCCTAGGGGACACTGGGGGGCTCGCAGGCACCCGGCAGCTTTGTGCCTTCCCACTGCGGGCCTGTGCTCTCACACTTTCATGCTCTCCCGCTCTCTGAAGTTCTCTGCTTCTTGCTTTTCTGCGCTTTAATATGTAAGTTTTGCTGCGTGGACTAGCAGAAGCTGGGGTGGCCCCAGCTTGGTATTTGCAGATGGGTGGAGACCATGAAAATGCAGATGCCCCCAGGGACAAAATAAACCAGAGGTCAGAAGGATCCCTGTGAAGAATCAGCCTGCAGAGAGCACAGGTTTTCTGCCTTGACAGCTCACCCCAGTGGCCCGGGCACACTCCCCATTATCCGGGGGAGGCAGGAGAGGCTAGCGTCAAAGCCAAGGACCCTACCAGTTCTGTATGGGATTTCAGGGAAGCATTTACCTCAGTTTCCTTTTCAGTAAAATGAGATAATATCTCTTATTGGGTTGTTGTGAGGATTAAATGAGATAGCACTTAGAACGATACTTGACAGGAAGGAAAATAGCCTTGGAACTCCACGATCAAAGAAAATCAAATGGTAGCAGCTTGAGCCGATGGGAATTGTGTGTCCTAATGCATAACAACTGCGTATTTGTGGAATCCGTGTGCCCGTTGAACAGCGAGGCTTGGAAGGCCCTGTAAGTGGTACCTCAAGGTGTCACATACGTCTTCTTTAAAGCACGGTTGGGAAATTCGCAACATGTGATGAAAATCCCGTCTCTCTCCCACATGTCCCTGTGTCCTGTGTCTGTGATTCGTGACACTCGTCCTTTCAAATGCAGGGTGGCAGGATGTGGGCTCCTTTCCAGGGTCCTGTAACACAGTCAATATGCTATTTTCTGGAAAAGAGTATTTATTGTTTTAACAGCTGTACTTCTACTTTCTTGGATTTAAGAAAAAATTACCTGTGCCCATAAATGACTTGCAGAGATTGGAAAGTGTAGCTTTGAATTTCCCAATTTAAAATATCCTACAGGTTTTACAAAACTGCACCCAAACCGCAGCATTTTTCCATTCTGACCTCCTCCTTATTTCAGGCAGGACTGGGGAAATCAACAGCGGGTTTTAGCATCCAAGTCTGGCTGGAGTTTTTGGTCAAAACTGTGTTTATGGCAATGCTCAGCGAGCACCAGCCTTCTCTGGATACCTGCTTATCCAAGCAGAGCCAAGAGTAAGAGCTCTGCAAGCCTCAGTTAATTTTTTTTTTTAAAGGTATTTGTCTTCAAAGAAAGATTTGCTTTCGAAGGGCTGCTGATGATATTGCAGTGCTCAGCTCCCTGGGTTATTTGTTTTTGAGATTGTATATAAGCTACTAACATTATTATGACACAATTACCAGCAAGTAATCATCCAATTGCCATAAACACGTCCCTCTCAAAATATTGCAAATTAATATTCATGCTTCCCTCGAATCCACCATTCTGAGCTAATGTGTGCCCACATAGTTCATCAAAATGTACATTTTTTTCCCAGTGAAAGGAAGAATTATAGTTCAGTTCTTCATCTTGAGGTATGGGAAGATACCTCTGCAGCATTAGTTGCTTTGAAAGACAATTTCTCTGTTACTGATGCAGCCACTGGCAATGAACTATGAGCTTCCAGGTAAAGCATCTGCCCTCCCTTAGAGCTATATTATTCAAAAAACTGTTCTAGTCATTCAGTCTTTGCAGCTGAGAAATCATGCCAGCTTCCTGATCATATGTAATTGTCATACATAGTGAGAATTGTATATGTAATTCTAAGAGCTGATGGTTCGTCACTGTTAAGGGGAGATCCTGGAAGCTCACTGTGGATAAATAACTGCAGATTCTTTCCCCTTAACCTCATAAATCTACCTAAAGAAAAGACGCTCCCAAACACGCTGTGATTTAGAAACATGAAATTCACACAAGTGAGTGGAAAGGGAAATCTGTACCAAAACAGTAATCCGGGGATAAGTTATATTTTTAAAATTGAACGCGAGTGCACTTAATTTCATGGTGTGTAAAACATCTGATGATACACCGTTTTCTATTTATTTGGCAGGTTACATCTAAGGTGATAGAAATATCTTAGACTAGCCAAGCCTGAGTTCACTCAGATTAGGGAAGTGGTTTTAAAGCTCTCAGGTAGACTTTTGTGTATCAAATGCATATTGATAAATGTTTAAACACAGGGCTGTGCTGGTAAATGTTTCACAGTTGCTTCTCCCAAAACAATCGGGGGAAAAAAGCCCTGATTTATATAGCTTATCTCAATTTCTGTGGTACAGATACTCTCACGATGGCTGGTTTCCGAAGGGAGAGCTGGGAAGACGTGCGCAAAACTGGCCCTTGGGAGGCAGAACCACATGTGTTCCCCACACCACAGCTTGTACAGAGAAATTCACAGTCGTGGGGAGGACAGTGCTCACCATAGGTCACGTGACTTTGAAATGAACAAGCCCGAAACAAAATGTGACCTGTGTCGCCTTATACCGGGGGGCCAAGGGACTAAAGAGAGTGGCTTGAACACTGCCACGAAGGAACCTGCGGGTGCTGACCTGTCCTCTTTGGAGGCAGCAGGACGTTGTGGGAACCACCTGGGACCTGGGTTTGAATCTGGCCTCTGCCAGTTCATAGCTGTGGGTCTGTGAATAAGACAGTTATTCCCTCTCAGCCTCAGCTTCTTCACTTGTAAATGGGGATGCTATACGTTACCTTGGAAGTCTATCCTGAGTACAGTTAAAAGCAGATAGTGTTGAACAAAGCGCTTGCACAGGGTAGCTGTTCAGAATTACCTGGATCTGATTTTTCGTTCTTTATTTGAATTAGTTGGGTTACATGGTATCTGGTTCCTTTTCAATGTCCAAATCTCTGAAAAATTATGTTATATAGATTCAATTAGATATAGAAAGTAAAGTCCTAGGCAGTTAAGAAGTGTTTAATAAAGATTTATTTAGTGGATAGATGGGAACATACCTGCAGTTCGTATTGTCTCCTGGTTTTGTCCAAACCTGAAATCTTCCAGAGACAACTACTTTTTTAAAAGTTATTTCCCATATCCAATAAATTACCAAGTACTGATGATTTTTATCTCTTAAATATTTAAGAAAAAATTTAAATCTCTTTACCTATGTATGTTCTGCTAGGCTAGTCTGCCGTCAGTTAGTTCTCTGCTTTCCATCTAGAACACCTCAAGACCGTCCCTGACAAGGTTGTCTGTCTTGAGCTCCATATTCCAAGCTTTTTAAGGACAAAGATTTTCTTTTATTTATTTTGTTTCACAGTCCAGTGTAGCTCCTGGAACAAAACAGATGCTCAATAAGTGTTCATCTGATTGCATAATGAATGATCCAACTTTAGGGAAAGTAGCTGACATAGTTTTCTGTGTTGGAGATTACCTTCTGAAGTGACATATCTATGTTTCCTCATGTCATTCTTCATCTGTCATCAATTTTGGTGACTTTAAAAATCCATGTCATAGACTTTCTACACTCTAGGCCTCTTGTTTCAGGGCTACATACTCTGTCTAGACATTTCCCGGTGCTGTTCCTGAGTGTGAAGCAGGGTGTGGTGTGGCCACGTCTCCTCCAAGGCCCTGGCTGTTCTTGTCCCATCTGTACCTTTTCCTCCATCAACCCACTTGGGGATGCCCTTTCTCTCCCTTGGACCCTCTTCCACTCAGGTGACCCTCTTTCCACCCAGAGGTTACTGAGGGTAATTAAGATTCAGTTCCCTGATTTAGTGCAGATTGGCTAAGCTCTCCAGAGTCAAGGTGGAATACACTGAGACTTTACATGCCCCCAGCTTTCAGGAGTGAATTTCGTGGCCTTGAATTAAAGCCAGAATGCAAAGATAGAATTCAAATTAGGTGCTGAGATGTAAAGAAGGTGAAAATTCTAGTAAAAGTGGAATAAGAAATGAGCATCAATGGGAGGTTGATGGCACGTTTACCAGTGGCTCACTTCTCCCAATTCTGAACATACAGAATGGTTGCAACTGGAATTTTTTACAGTTAATTTTACACTGCCCCACAATACCCACACATATTCTTCCTGTCATTAAAAAAAAATCATGCAGTACAAGAATTCGACCACTTTTATAACTCAAACTCCATAGAGTCTTATAATAATAGACTCCTGGACTTGAACTTTAGGGACACCCATGGTTTGAATGTGGGTTCTACTTACAGGTGTGCCATTCTGAGTAAATCACTAAACGTTTGTGAGCCTCTGTTTCCTTGTCTAATATCCACCTCAGTGGTAGGTGTGAGGTTTTGGTGAGATAGCCTGGATACGTATACCCTTCATCACAGGGGCTTGCATGCAATTAATGCCCCCAAGATATTAGCTTCTTCCATCTTCTTAGTGAGATGAGGGCATTCCATAGCCACTGCTGAGCCTCATCTTCATTTCCCCTACTCTTCTAAACTCCAATCCCCCAGTAATTTTCCCTTCCTGTCATTCTAGAGCCCTGGCGTGTTTCGCAGAGGTTAGACTGCTACAAGCAGAACTGCGGTGTATTCCTTGCTGTGGGTTGCGCAAGTGTGTTGTGTCTGTGTGTCTGTGCTTACTTCCCTTCTCTTCCCAGCCAGACTGCAGAGATTGTGTTTTATTTATTTCTTTGTTGCCCTGAATGACTTGGCAAATAAACCAATCAGCTTCTTATACAAAGTATGTGACAAAATGATATTTGATTGACTTTAAACTCTAAGAGTAGACCAGCAACTCCTGAACTTCTTTAAACAAACAAACAAACAAGCATCTATTCTAGATAATTTTCACCTGATTGAAAAAAGGGGCTGTATCAAATATGCACAGGAGCCTCTTCCAATTCATTTATTTTGTTTCCAGGAATTTTACTTTATAAACCCAGAGAATATTCTGTTTTCATTTAGTCATTCATTTGGCAACTCTGTGCCCAGCACCATCTGATTAAGGCAAACGGCGTACCCCTAATGCTCTGTCATCCGTCTCTACCCCATTCACGCTTATTGTGTTTGGAAACAAATTACTTCTGTGAAGGAAACCTCTAAGAAGGTCCGCGATAACATGATGCCATAATCGTGTATTTGGGTTTAATAAGAATTATTTGCTGATGGAGGACAGTGCCATCACCAGGAGCTGTGGAGAAAGATATAGCCGCCTTCCTTCCCTTCAGCTTGACATTCCTTCATCGGGCCTGACACCGAAGGACCTCAGGTCCAGTATATTGGAGGAAGGATCTGGCAGCCTCGGCTGAAATGGCAGGAGAAGGGAGTGAGCACCGAAACGTGTGCCTGTGGTTATTACAGGCGGGATGGGAACAGAGCTTTCTGTGTGCAAGCCAAATGAGTTATTAAGGCTGCCCTTCTCACTCAGCGCTTAGTAGGTAATCAAGTTTCACTGCCAACAGTGCAGGGTGGACAGTGCGGGAGGGAGTGCTAGTGCTGCTTCCTTACGCTTGTGAGGGCTGTGGAGTGTGTATTATCTCATTTAGTTTTCACAGTAACACAGCATTGGCCAGGACGCTCATGCGCTCACGATTCTGTAAGACTTGCCGGACAAACGTTTGGGGGCCATCTGCTCTGGGCCAGCCCCGGTGGCAAGCCTGGGAGACAGGATGTTGGAGAATGCAGAAAGGGTTCACTGTCCTCTTTTAGCAACGAGGAGACAGGTGCACTGGGGGGTCATGGGAGTTACCCAAAGTCACCTGAGGACATGCCGCAGTGGAACCCAGTGCAGCAGTCGGAACCTCGGTCCATGCATTTGGGTGCATGGAAATGGAGCTTCCTCTGCTTTCTACCATTCTTCTTGGATGTAAAGCTCCTGCCCCACTGGGTTCATGAGACACTTAACATGAGACTTTGTCCACTGCCCCCAGGTTCACGGGAGAGCTCTGGGGACTTAGGTAGTTTCATGGCGCTAGGGAGGGACCTCTGTTCACATGTCATCTTTCTACGGAGGTGTCTGTGGTGGCGCCACCAGTGCTCTTGTCTGCTTGGGGACGTCAGGAAAGCAATGCTGTTCTGGGACCTATGCCTCCTCGTTTGGTGCAGGCAGAGTGTGAACCCCTCCTTCCCCACGGCTCCCCTCAGCATCCAGTTCCATTTCTTCATCGTGTCTTTTCTATGCCTCCCCTCTTCAGCTTGAGGACTCGGACACAGAAGCCAGGGTGCCGATGCTATGCCTCACCTGCTGCGGCCGAGAGCACAGAGCCAAGCACCTCTCTCTGAATGGGAGGAAGAGAAGGGGACCGATGAAGGGAGACAGAGTCGTCAGAGTGGTCTAATGACATACCACAGAGGGAGCGGGTCCGGTCAGTGCCCCATGGAAATGACCGGCCATTTATTAGCCTCTCTGTGTGTGATGAAGGCTACAGATGCTGAGAAGTCTGGAAGGCAGCCTGGAAGGCCACTGGCCCTCTCAGGTGTGCAGGAGAAACCACCTAAAACTCCAAGCTCAGATCCCTGAGATAACGCAAGACTAGGGAAATGTTAGCATTAGCGAAAGAATTCAGAGCAGTTAATGGAATGGAAGCCCTGCCTGATGGTTGGAAATTGATATAATAAAACATGCATAGGTTTTTCCAAGCCGCTATTAACTGGGAGAGATGAGAAGTGCCGGTGATTCAGAGCAAAGGGGCGGAATGAAATGAGCAAGAGGAAACTTCCTATGGGAAAATGCCTGGAAACCTCTCTCTCGGGTGAGCACTTCTGGCCTTTGGAATGGCTCTTAGGGGAGGGAAGGAAGGTCAGTTGTACAAGAGTTTTATTTAGAGAAATACTTCACACGGTATGACGTACATATCCGCAGATTTTACAGGCTGTGGGGGCATTGGGAGCACGTTTATAATAATATCCTGATTGTAATGTCTCTCACTCCTTTCACTGTTTGGAGTCACCTGGGCCAAATGCACCCCCCTCCTTTATTTCTACCAACAATATGAAAGTGAAACTTCCATTCCTGTTGAGCTAAGTTGCAAACCACCTGGACATGTCAACGCTGCCCAGTGGCACGCAGTCTAAATCTGGCTTCTGGTGAGTCACTCGCAGTGGTTGTACTGGACCATCTTGCATGGGCCAGTGGACACGGTGGGATGAGATGGGGTAGGTGCCATGGGGCTCAATCAGGACACTGTTTCTAGGACTTCCAAGGGGATCCTGCCTCCAGTTCAAGCTTTTCCCCCAGAGCATCTTCATTCATTAGAAAAGAGACCTGTGCACAGTCCTTGCTTTCCTGCCCTGTCCCTCACTCCCGGCGTCAGCAGATGGCAGCAGAGATCACTGTCTCCAGGGCCGCGGCTCCTGTCATATCTGCCCAGCAGGACACACATGCTCACCAGCGAACACAGAGCAAAGCCCTTTGCAGAAACATATTGATTTCATTCGAGGAAGATGAATTCATAAACTCTACAACTGTATTCATCAGTTCATTTTGGGGGGTGGGAATGTGATCTAGGAGTTGAGCAAAAATAAAATTCCTGGTAGCAGGCATCATCTGTTATCTCTTCCATATGCGCAGACGAATGTTCACAAGAGGGTGAACTGCTACTGAATCTGACAGCTGCCTTTCCCCGAATCCCTGCCTAACCCGTAATCCCGGTGTGGAGCCGGTCCAGGGCTCCTTATGAGGCTGGTTTTTTGTGTGTGTTTTTTTCATGTCAACCACACAGTCCAAACCTCTGACTGGCCTGGAAAGCCTGCGAGGGTTCTGCCCACATTTCTCAGTTCATTTTTTTTTACTTTGGCCCTTAGCCTTGCCTCTTACCCTGGTCCTGAAGCTAAAGAAACCCATCCTTTCCAGATTTACCTAGAGACATAAAGGGGTGTGTGTGTGTATGTGTGTAGATATGAAGTAGTGACCTATTTTTTCTAATCCCTGGGAAAAAAATATCACCCAGAACATTTTTTGTTACTTACCTTCTCCACTCTTCCATCCCTATACCTATCATCCAAAAAGGTGTTCAAATCCTGCAGAGCTGCTAACCATACGTTTATATAAAGCCCTTACGACAAGGTAATAGGACATGTAAATAAAACGTCAAATATTATTTTTAAACTGGTTTTAGTTCAATTGCTGCAGACTACCTGACTAAATTGACTTAAAAATGGGCAATTATGGGCAAGGGAGGCATCTGTAGGCTTTTTTAATTCAGCAGCTCGATGATTTCTGGGCTCTGGCCAGCTTTTTTCTACACTCTTGTCTTTCCTCTCCTGGCTCTAAGCCATAGTTCTCAAATGCACTTCTTTACACTGTGATGTCCAAAGAGACACCCGAAAGAGACATTTTCTCCCATGTCTTTCTATTTATCAGGAGAAGAGAATCTCTTCTAAAAGTTTTAGACTTCCAGCCAGGTCGTCCCATTGGCCAGAAGTAGGTCATGCGGCCACCCCTAGATCAATCATCAGTGTATAGGAATGGGTTTACAACAATTATGAGGCTTAGCCTGAGCTTGGGTCCACCTTCCTTGAGCATACTGCTGCGAATACTTAAACAATATTGGATTTCTTTTAGAAGGAAGTGGGGAATGGCTGTTGAACAGACAAACAGCAGGAGAGGCCGGCACCATTCCAAGGAGCACCGTTACAGCATTAGAGCCGTACTCGAGAGTATCCCTGAAGAACAGTGTAGGAGGGATCTCCTCCCAGTGGGCAGGACTCTGAGCCCTGCACAAGGCTATTCACTTTGCCTGGAAGGAGAGGTGGCCAGGGGTATACAACTATAACGATTCCTGGGCAGTGGGAGATGGTTTGGCCAGTGGGTCAAGGACTTGGAACAAACAGGGTTGAAATGTTGGTGGCAAGAAGGTCTGGGGAAAGAGATATGTAGATGGACCTATGAGAATGGGCACAGAGTATGAATGTAGTATTTGTGCCCATGTGAATGCCCGCCAAAGAACAGCTACTGAAGAAGAGATTTCCAACAATCAGGTGGCAACGCAACATGAGTGCCCGACCTGCCAACAACAGAGACTAAACCTGAGCTCCTGATGTGGCTCCATTTCTAAGAACATTGTCATGAAAGGCACGGTAATTTGTTTTCCCTGCACTCCTTCTGCCAGCTCTCTCGTGTGTGGGTTTTTGAAACGCCTCATTTACCACGATGCTATTCCACACAGCATCTCTTCTGGGCAGGAGCTCACTTCAGAATGAAAAAAGGACAGCCTTGGGTTTGTACCCATGGAAGTCGTTGGTCTCATACATACTTTGTCACTCCAAAGAAGTTGACCTGGTACCGCAATGTAATGGCTACTTGAACATTTGATTGTAACACTGGTGGGTAAAAACACACCGCAAGACTGAAGTAATGTCCTCCAGGATGCAGAATATGCTCTGAACCAATGTGTAATATAAACTATACAATGCCCTTTCTTTCATAGGCGGAATGTAGGGACCTGGGAGCCAAAGAAAAGACGTGGTAGTGGCTTCTATTCACTGTGGTAGTGGCTTCTATTCACTGTCCCTCTAGTGGTCCGATAACAAAATTTTGCTTCTATTTTTGCAAGTTGGGCTCTGCTCTTTGGGTGGTCTTGGTACCCAAAATAAGACCTCATTTTCTAGATCCACAACAAGCGTTCCATTGAACTGGAAACTGAGACTGCCCCCTGGCCTTGTGGGTATTTATGCTACTGAAGCAACGTGTAAAGAAGGGATTAGTACCCTGTGCTCGCTGTGATGATGATTCTGACTCCCAAGTGAAATTAGGGTTGTTACTATATAGTGGGGCACCAAGAGGAAACTGTCATGTACCTTGTGGACTTCAGATGATTATGACGTGTTAATTTAGGTTCCCTAACTGTAACAAGTGCACCACTCTGGTGAGATTTGTTGATAATGGGGAAACTATGCATGTGTGGGAGCAGGGGATAGATGGGAAAGCTTTGTACCTTCTCAGTTTTGCCGTGAGCCTCAAACTGTTCTAAAAAATAGTCTTAAGTAGTTAATGGGAAACTATAGTAACCGAATACAGGCACAGAGCCTTCATGAATAGAGGCTTGAGTCACCTTGACAGGTAAAGTGCCATAATTAGCTAAGGTGCTGACTGAGGGCAAAGGGGATATGAAATGGATAGTGAGAGAAGTAAGTTATAAAACCCATGGCCATGTGACCAATTGCAGAAACAGGAGCTGTGGTAGTTATTCTATGTTCTTAGTTGTTCAATACTTACTTGCTTTGATATGTTTGTATTTATTATCATTTATTATAATTATTCTTTTTCCCCTCTAAAGTTCTTAGTTTTAATTAACCCATATTTTGGAATTTAAGCTATAAGATATCATAGCAGTACAATTTACAACAGCTAAGATCTGGAAACAGCCGAAGTGCCCATCAGTAGATGAGTGGATAAAAAAGCTGTGGGACATTCACACCATGGAAGACTATGCAGCTGAAAGGAGGAAGGACCTCATACCCTTTGGGACAGTATGGAAGGACCTGGAGAATATTATGCTGAGCGAAATAAACCAGGCAGAGAAAGACAAACTCATGTGATCTCACTTATATGTGGAATCGAAAGAACATAATGAACAAAATAGATTCAGTGACATGGAAGCATGGAACAGACTGAGGGGTCTCAGAGGGAAGGAGGGGGGTGGGTGGGGAGAGATTAACCGAAGGATTTACATGCACATATGCATAACCCGTGGACACAGACAATGGTGTGGTGAAGGCCTGGGACTGGGGGTGGGGGCGGGGTAGAAGGGGTCAGTGGGGGAAAAATAGGGGATATCTCTGTAATTCTTTCAACAATAAAGATAAATTAAAAAAAAAAAGATATCAAAGAGGGATTGTGACTGAACTAGGGAAGGAATAAACATTCCTGGAAATGGATAAATAGAATATAGGATGTGTGCGGCGTCTTTCGGGGGATGGGCGAGTTCATCTTCAGTTTTACAAGGAACAGTTGCGAGGGAAGCAGGGCGTTGTCACTGCCTTTGTTCAGACGTGAAATGTGGGTAAAAGTGGTGCAGAGAACTGCGGAGGAAACAGCGGTGGACTGTGATTGATTATTTGTTGCCTTTGAGATAGTAATTTCACGTCCTTGGGTATATACCCAGAAGCGGGGTTGTTGGGCTGTACAGTAGTTTTGTTTTGATTTCCCGTGGTGGCTGCGCCGACTTTCACTGCGCCCCGCAGGGCCCTGTCCCCCCCTTTCCCCGCGCCCTCGCCAGCAGCCTCCTCTCTCCGTAAGAGCCATTCTCACAGGTGGGAGGCCACATCTCGTCGTGGTTTTGATTTTCATTTCCCTGATGATGAATGATGTTAGGCACCTTTTCATATACCTGTTGGCCATTTGTATATTCTTTTTGAAGAAAAAAAAAAGCCTTGTGGCCCATTTTAAAATCACATTATCTGTTTTGCTATTGATGAGGTCTTTTTTTATTTCGGGTATTAACTCCCTGTCAGTTCTATGGCTTGCCCCCTTTCATGGGCAGCCTTTTCATTGGTCGGTGGTTTCTCTCACTGTGCGTAGATCTTTTAGTTTGATGTAATCCCACGTGCTCATTTTTCTTGCTTCTGCTTTTATTGTCATATCCAAAAAGTCATTGCCAAGACCAATGTAAAGGAGATTTTTCCCTATTTCTTTTCCTAGGAGTTTTGCAATTTCAGATCTTACACTTAAGCGTTTGATCATTTTGAGGTGGTTCATGTGAATGGTGTAAGGTAGGGGTGCGATTTCACCCCTCTGTGTGCGAATATCTAGTGTTTGTATTTCCACGGAAGGCCCCAGAGGCTCCAGGAGACACACGGGTGAGCTTGGCTCCCATCTAAACTCACCGCCATTATTCCAGTGGCTTCTGCCCAAGGACTATATTCTCAGTTGCTTTCCTGAATGCATCACAGACTATAGCTGTGTTAGAATATAGTTGCCACAAGCCTCTTGTTGGCATTCTACCATTCTTGAGGCCATTACTCCACCAAGGGCCGTGAGACTTCTCAGCTGGTTAATGCGGAGGTGATCTGAAAATATAAAAACACCAAAACTTGTTAGTAACGAGTGGGCAGAGTTCATTCTGATGCTCCTGTAAACCCACAAACTAGCCAGGTCCCCTGGGGGTGGAAAATGGGAGTCAGGAATCTCAATAGCAGAATTGTTTTCTCATTCAGTGCTTGCTAGCTTTCAGTAGAATGTGACTAGTTCCAAAGAACCAGGGTATAAGATCCAGATATGAAATTAAGAAGAGTTTTAATAGGAATGAGTGGGAAATTGCAAGTACTGAATTCTTACTCTGGGCCACACAGATTACATATAGATTTTCTAAATCAATCCCCACAACGACCCTGTGAGGCAGTTGGCCATTTCCCCACTTTCCCAAACGGGAAACTGGCAGAGGGCTCATAAGTAAATTTGACCAATGTCATCCAGCTAGTCACTGGCACAACTGGGGTTCACTGTCAGGTCTCCCCAGCACCCCAAACCTGCATATCCCCCCTTCCTTACTCTGCATCTTTCTGCCCCCCTGGGATTATTGTGTGACTCAAAGGGAAGAGATGAATTAGATACAGGAATGATGAAGTTTGGGACTAACATTTATGGTTTATGTTTGTCGCCATCTCTATTGTTTAAGCAAAGCACTATATTCCCAGGGTAAGTTGTCTTATTAAAAAACAACAACACTTCTGTAATCGTTATTTTTGGAGTCAGCAATCCACGTACTGATATTTTTTTAAAGCAGGATTTCTCAAACTCAGCACTATTGACAGTTTGGACAAAATAATCCTCAGTTGCAGGGGCCTGTCCTGTGCAGTGTAGGACGTTTAGTGGCATCCTTCACCTCTACCCGCTACAGGCCAGTAGTCCCCCACCCAGTCGTGTCAATCATAAATGTCTCCAGACATTACCCTCATTTGAAAGCCACCGATTTAAGGTGGAGAGAAGTCAGTAGAGAAAAAATAAGTAAAATCTATAAAGAATTTGTCAGATTCCTAGTATCCAGTGCATATGTTTAAACAGATGGGGGAGCAGGGGAGCATTTTCACCACGAAATAGAGAAAAAAAGACTTACACTGATTTGTTGAGCATAAATAGGAAAAATGTAAAAGTGTTATGCTTATTGGGACCCTGGGTGGGTGTAACAACTGCAGCTTTTCCAAGCCTGCATCACGACCTCTCAGAGAAGCAGAAGTAGCTAAACAATTCCAGTTTATAATTGTTGAGCTTTTTAAAATCCCCTGACAAGGTGGTAACACAGGCTTCAGTTAGACCTGCGTTTCCCTTCACTCTTCAGTACGCTATGTGACCCCTTGGCTCCACCAATGAATTTTTAACTCTTTCATGCCAGGTTTCCTGGGGACACAGGGAAACATGAGTCTGTGTGGCTTTTAGGGAAGTAGCATAGTGAGTGGAAAGAGCACTGGTTTTGCTAGAGGTCTGAATTCTGGCTGTCTGGGACCTTATCAAGGTTCAGGTAGGTGCCCTGGGGCAAGTCACTGTAACTACTTAGGTCTAATAAGTAGGAATGCCTGAACTAACGTGTGCTAGATTGATTGCATTAATGGCCCCAATTCATTCCCCCCCCCCCCCCAATCTAGACACTGTCAGGTTATTTTATATCCCCCGTCGCTATTCTGGGCTCAGCCATGTGGCTTGCTTTGACCAATGGGGTATTGCCAGACTTGGTGCAAAGGGTGAAAAGTGCTTGTGTGTTTCTGTTTCCTTTGCCCTTTGCCATCACCGTGAAAAACAACCCATTACTCTCAGGAGCCAAGTTGCTTTACCTTCCAGCAGAGGCCGCCCTAGAGCTCCCAGCTAGACAGCAGGCTCCGCACCCGTTGGAAGAGGCGTCAAGCCGAACGCCCCAAATGTGTGAGCAGGAGACACTTGTTTCCACTGGATTTTGTGGTTCGTCCATGTGCAGCATCACGTCACTAAGGATAAGTAATACACAGGTGTGTGGGACAGTAACCTCAGGAGAAATGGGTCTTCCATTCAGGAGAGATTCTGATAGCCTTCCTTGGGGGTGGAAGTTGAGTCTATCCCACCCAAAGGCAGCGTCTAGAAGGAGAAGGTGAGAGCATTGAATCCCTCTTCATAAAAAAAAAGCACCCAAAAAAGGCATTTTGTGTTTCTGAGGTAAGCCTGAGAAAAGGGGTGGAGGCTGGAGAAGAGAGAGGAGCAGAGATCTGGGGAGACAGAAAGAATTCGGATGCAGGTTGACCTGGGGAACGTCCGGGGAGAGCTGGTGGACAGTGGTCTGAGGAGCAGCGAGGTGGGAGTCCCCTCTTCAGTGTGTGTCTGTCTGTGGAGTGATATCATCACCCCCCAAAAAGCTAGACCTCAAGTAAACATCAGCGACACACAGCTTTCCCTGAGCCATGTCCACCCCGATCCATGAGCCTTAAGTCACCAGATGGATCTGGCAAAACCAGCTCATCTTGCCCAGCTTGCAGTCCTTCCCGCCCATACCTTGCACTGTCCCCTTCCTTCCTCTCTGTGCTCCAGCCACTGGGCCATTTTGCAGTCCTCAAACTCTTCCCTGCTCTGTGTCTTCTCCCCAGACACCCCGAACTCCCTCCCAACCCTCGCCCACCACCCTCACACACCCTCGGCCTGGGGGTTGCTTTCTTGGCCTTCAGATCTCAGCCTAAGTCTGATCTGTCTTTCACATCCCAGCCTAAGAGAGGCTCCCGGGGTGACCCTGCCATTTCCTTTCTCGCTGTTCTTACTGTAATGAATGGTTCTGGGATCATCCTTACCGTGTCCTTGCTTCGCCACTGTCCCTGCCATTCCTCTGTGAGCTCTATGACAGAGGCCAGGGCTCTGTTTCCCATCCCTGCGTACTTGGTGCCCAGCACAGCGTCTGCCACCCAGTAGGTAACCTGACTTGTGTTTAGTGAGTGGATGAACACACAAGCAGCTTTATGTTAGTGGCTCTTTGGCTGTCCCAGAAAAGAGGTTGTGGTCCACAGTGGGCTTGATGCAAGGAACAGACAGGACATCTATAGGAGGAGAAACCCAAGGAAGGCCCGTTTCTCTGAGCACAGAAACTCAGAGTGAGAGTTTTCAGGGAGCCAGCAGAATGCTTGGAGGGCACTGACAGACTGCCCACTGACACAGGAGCCTGTCATTTTTATCCAAATATTACATGCACAGCAAAGGCTGGGAGGGGTGTCCCTGTGGCAGACAGGGATTTCATACATGTTTGCATTCAGAGTGAGGGGTTTGGGGCTTAGACCAGGTGATTGCCAGCATCCCTTCTAGCTAAGGATTCTTTGCCATCACCTCCACAGAGAGAGGGAAGACAGAAGGGTAATAACAGATGAGAGACAGACCTTTTATGGGTCAAGGGAAAGCAGGCGAGGGCCATGACCAGTGAAATCATTGCACAGGATGGTGAGTGCCTCCTGGGCATCTGGGCAGCTGCTCCCTCATCTTTCCCTCCACAGGACTCCCTCTGATGGATAAACTGGCTCCTTTATTTGGCTGCCACTCAATGATTCCTTTTGTAAATTAAGGAAAATTTGATGCATGCTAAATGGTGGGAATGCATTTGTAGCTTAAATATATAATATTTAACTATGATGAATTACCCAGGCTAATGAAAAGTTGAGCTAAATGCCCCCTTAAATGCCAATTCCCTTTTCGGCCTAAACCCCCTTCTAATTCTTTCATGGAACTAAATGGAAGGAATCTTCATTATATATTCATTTTCTGAATCCATTTTGCTCATTAGGCTGAAATAAGGGGTAGGTGAGGGTTTATTAGGGAGTAAGCGTATCAGATAAGCATTAAATTACTTCTGATGGCTTTATGTATTTAATAGTGTTAGCAAATTAGCTGGGTCTTTGATCTAATGGAGCTGATGCTGATGAGGATTTGACTCTGTGTGTTCAACAGACACTGACCTGGGAACAAGGCAAATGACTGAAGAATCTATGCCTGTTCGTCACTCTTGTCCTTAGAAATGATTCCCCTGTTCATGGTTTCACTAATTGCCTCCCTGTAGATTATCTTCAGTCCTATCCCTCAGAATGTCATTCTTTGGGCTCCAAATGCCACCTGTACAGTTGTGCCTAACTGCCCCATGTCGCACACAATTGGTCAGACTTCCCCTCGGTTACTATCTGTTCCCTCCCAGGTTTCCTGACCTGTCACTTATCCCACCATCTTCCTTGTGACTCAGATTCCTCAAGATTCAAGGTCATATTGTTCTTCAGTTCCGCATACATTTTTTGAAATGGCTCCAGTGTTGTTGATGTTCTTTTAGCTCATTCTTGTGACTTTCCATGAAGCTGCTTCTTAATGTTCTCAGCTAGGAGAGTGTCAGATTCTGGGTTGGACACTGGGGACACTAGGGTGCAGGTTCCTACAGCTCAGAATCACAGAACCTAGGCAAGAGCTATACTTGTCAACAGATAATTACTTTTTAGTATGCATAATTTATAAGGCCCAGAAAAGACCACCTGAGGGTGAGAATGGGTGGTGAGCAAAGGCTTCAAAGGTGAGATATTGTTGGACATGGCCTGGGATACTGAGGTAAGTGTGCCAGGTGTTAGTGTTGGGGGTGGCAGGCGGGCACAAGTGCAAACATTAATTATCTTACTCATTTAATGTATGGCGTTAGCATTGTGAAGATAGGGGGCACCCTCTCACTTTCAATTAGTATTCTTATAGTTGCACTATGTCATGAGTATTTTGAATATAGGAGATGCAATCCCAGGTTTTCCCATCTTCAGATCAAAGTCCTCCATCTTTGGGAAGATGGGTTTATACATCAGACGCAACATGTATCAGTGTTCTGGCAGGAAAAATTTACAAAGAGATTTTCCAATGAAGAGAATATTTATAGGGGAGAGGACAGGGTTTAGGAACTGTCAAGGGATACTGAGCACCCAGTGGCCAGCACTATTGGGAAGTTTTCAAGGAGGCAGTTAGAGGAAATGGGGTCTAAGGAAGCCAACTGCCCACAGAAGCTATTGTCCCAGATGCAGCTACTATCAGAACCTCCCCTAAGCAAGAAAAGGTAGGGCAAGGAGTATCTGTGGCCAACCTATCTTGTCTCCTGCCCTCAAATGTTCTGCTTGAGCATCCCATTGGCCAAACCCAACCAGAAGCCAGTGAACAAAGAGGCTATGCCATGCAATGTACAGAAATCAGCTTTACAGGGTACATAGCAGGCAGACAGGGTAGAGAATGAATCTCCCGGCGGGGGATGGGCAGGAAGGGGAATGAAGACTTATCAACACTCGAAGAATACTTTTGCCAAAAGTCAGTGAGCCCCACTTTCAATTGGCTTGGCTATCATCTCCTGGGAGGGAGTTTTCATTTTTAATTTGTAAGTGTAAAAAATAAAACAGAAAAAGGGACTAGTGGGATCAGAGCTGTGTGCAGTCGTGCTAAGTAGAAAAAGTTTCACTTTCCTCAATTATCTTTAGCTTCTGGAAATAAACAGGACATGAGAAAAGAGAGAAAATAACTAAGTTTTGTGTCAGATTTATCTGGCAGATATGGCCGGGTGCCCATCCCATGACTATTTTGTATTCTGCCTTACAATATAATTTATTTGGTGAGGCAGTGAGCCCAACCCCAGCATTGCAGTCCCCAGTCTCTTGTGCTGAAGGGGGATTGTGAGCAGTAAGTGGAAGTCATTGTGTGAACTTCCAAGAGGGCCCTTTAAAGGGGCTCCCTCAGCTGGGAGGGGGCCTCTTCGCATTCCTCACGCTTCCCTTCTTCCTACTTGAAATCGTTGCTTGTGTCCCTTCTGTGTCCTTCAGGATGGAATCCATGCCCTAGGAGGGTGGAACTCAGTTCTTCCAACTGATGCTCTGTTCCTGTAATCCAAACACAAATCCTAATGGATACATCATGCTTAGGGGAACCAAATACTCCTATAATCTCTTCCCAGGGTATGGCACACGGCACAGTAACCATGGAAGGTCCTCGATCACCTTGCATAGAGCAGGTGCTTGGTCTCCCCGCCTTTTTTTTTCTTTATTTGTAATGGATTGCATGTTCTAGCAATAATTTCCTTTGTATCACATCACTTACTGATGGCATGACAAATGAATTTCATGAACTAAAAATTGGATTCTTTTGACAACCATCAGAACACTTAGGGGAAAAAACAGGAAATAACATTGGAAGTTAGGACTATACCAGAAACAATAAAGGGACACCCTTTGGATATTCATAAACTAATTACTCAACATGAAGATTGTGTGGCAGTTTGTGTCTTTGAAGAGTTCTGGTGAATCTTTTGTCCAGGGGACTGCAACCTCCTGGCCTGTGGGCCAAAATAGGCCTGATGACTGTTTTTGTAAGTGAAATTTTATTACACACAGGTATATCCAATCATTTTATGTCTGTCTATGGCTACCTTTGTGCTATAATAGAAGAATTGCTGTTTGGCCCTTTACTGACACAGTTTTCTGACCCCTGTTCTTGTCTACATGACCACATCTAGTGTCTGGGACCTTGAGCTCATGTGAGATTTAGATGTGACTCAGCAGTTTAAATTACAAAAAATGACTGTATGACTATTCCCTGAAGTCATTTAATAATTGTCCCCTGCACTCACCTGCACTCCTACCCCCAGGAATGTATCAGAACACTTCAAGTCAGTCAGTCACAGTGCCAGCCAACAATGTCTTGGGGACTTACTGTAGCCATGATTGATAATTATTCATAACTGTATTTTAGGAGGGTTGAAAAATGGATTATTTGGACAAGATTAGGATTTAAAGCTGCCTTGAGTTGTCATTTTCTAGGGTAGCGTTTTAGGACAGAGGTACTTGGAGAGGTGAGGGTTGATGGATGTAGTAGACTCATTAGGGTCAAGATTCTGTGCAGTATTTAGCATATAAAAATCCCTAAATAATAAAGTATTCTGACTGGTTCTAATTTGCCACCAATTCAAATAGCTAACCATGAAGTTCTGTCAAGACCCAGATTCTACCTGTTGGCTGGTAAAAAATTCAAGAACTCTTGATAAACTGATCAGATCTGAAGTCACTTAATAGCTGTGTGACCTTGGGCAAATCACCCTCTCTGTGCCTTTTTCTTTTTCAACATTTGTAAATGGAGAAAGCAAAAGTACCTCCTATTAGCGTTGTTACGCAGATCAACTGAGGTGCAAAGCATGTCTCTATATATCTCAGAACAGAACCTGGCACATTTAAAGCACTCAGTAATTGTTAGCTATTATTGTTATTGTTTGAGTCCATTCTTTTTAATCTCCTCAGGTGCCCTGTTTCCATACTAGCTCATAAAGCCATCCTGCCAACAGACAATGTAAAATATTTCATTAGGCAATGTAGAATAAGTTCATACGTTATTTATCTCAGTATTAGAATCCTATCGAGTGCATCCTGCAAAGAAAAGTCCTGTTCTGGGAACCCCCTCGCGTTGCTTTTGGTATGGCCATGTGTTTATAAAGATGCATGTATATCTATTCATTAAACAGACCTACAGTTTCAGTTAACTTGGGGAATAGAATATTGATTTAAGCCATACTTTGGGAGGCTTATCTATCACTTTTAACAAAGAAAAACTTATATGAGATTGGATTTTACTGCATGAGATGGGAAAACATACTCCACTGACGACAGCCTGTGGTTGGAAGGCCAGGTTCTGGAGGTATCATCAATATATCGGGCTCCTGCTTTCATTTTTAATGATCTCTGTCAACTCTGATAAAGACGCACTCACTTTCATTGATGCAGAATTTAGCCTGGCCCATTATCTTCTTTTTAACGCGCTGAGTGTATCTTCAGCCTGCCAGTCTCCCAGAACTGACATCTCTACCTTCAAGATTGGTTCGTGCTGGAGGATCAGTGTGTCCCCAAGAAGTTTTGTCTTGTTTTGGCTGTGGATTTTGAGCTTTTTTTGCGTGAACTTTGACTCATTTCCAAACTACTTTCATGGAGATAAAAATACTGTAAGTTGCAAATACTGAATTCCCCAGCCTCATCTCGCTGTGCCCTCTCTTCTCAGTTTCCAGGCACATAGCCGGATAGTCTGCTAGGCTGCTGGCGAGACTAAAGTTTGTCCCTAATTTCCTGGTCCTCGTATCCTTTCTCCCATTCTTTTAGTAATAGAACCCCAGAATACATGCTTATCTAACTAAAGACTCATTTCCTAGCCTCCCTCAAGACTGGGGGTGGCCACAGGGCTTACCTTTGGTTTAAAAGGGTGTGGGCATAAGTGAAGCATGCCAATTTTATGTGACGCCCCAAATAAAGGCATGTCCTCTCCACGTCCTTCCCCTTTCTGGTGGCTGAAGTACAGCAGCAGCTGGAACAGCAGTACTGGGCCACAAGGTGGGAACAACCATTGAGGATGACAGGCAACTAGACAGGAGCCTGGGGCCCTGACTGCACAGGGCTACTACCGCAGTCCCAGTCCGTGTGTGCTCAGACCGTCTCAGAAAGAGAGAGAAACGATTTTGTTATTTCAGTTCTTGCTAGAGGCAGCTGAACTGGTATCCTCTCTAATGCAGAATTGGGAACTTAGTGCTACCTCAGTAAGACTTAAAATATGAGGCATTTACTATACAGTTAGCGGTGGGTGGTGAAGACGCAGATACTGCATTAGTAGCACCACAGAAAGTTGGTGCTACTTGGTGTGGCACAGAAAAGCATTTGGTAAAAGTATCACCTGCAACATCTCAGAAGGGAGGCCTCATGCCAGCAGGGCCCATGACTCCAGCTGAACCAGTTGGGAAAACTCAGGATGGTGCTGTGTGTTGGGTGAGTCTTCCTGCTACTTGAAGGGCCACCTCAAATAGACATCAACTCAAATGGATACAGAAATAGCAATAGCCGGAGATGCCATAGTGCCCCGACCCTTGCTCAGGTGTCTCTGTAAATGCTCTTGGCCAGACAACAGGAGTCACCCCAGCTGCCAAATCAGGTAATGGCACTGTCTTCCCACCTGAGGCTCTGCTTCAGATGGCCTCGAGGAAGTCACCACAAAGAGGAGGGAGGAGGGACAGAGCGTAGAGGCCAATAAATAAGTGGCAGTGATTTTAATTACAGGAAGTAGGTCTAGATGAGACTTTGGTTGTAGTTACTTACACCTGGAAGTGTCTGGAAGCAAATACATATTTCAGTTTTGGAGGAAATAGTATTTCCAGAGAAAGTGGGAGCCTGGTCTACAAAAGTCTGTGATGATTCAGCCCACAGAGTAGCCCCAGGCTTTCTTATATGTACAACTAGGAAAGAGACGGCAAACTTGTGCAGCTCTCAAGAGAGAAACACTCCCCAGTATCCACGTCACATGAGGCCATGGAGGCTCATGGACACGGCGTTTCTCCCAGAAAACCAGGGATTGCCAGAGGGCCTGCCCCAGGAACTGGTTTCCCTGCCCGGCAGGACATGGGAATCGCTGTAGACAAGGAGCTGCTGTGTTTTCCGTTCATCCCTTTTCTGAAGGCGAGTTCTCCTTGTCCTGCCTCTACTCAACCATGTTGCTATGGGGACAATGACTTGTAGAGGGCTCAGGCTGTGGCATCCATCACAGGCCTAATGGAGAGAGCTGTGCAGGAACCAGAGTCACTAAACTTGAGGCTCATGCAGGAACTGAGCACAACATTAGGTTTGTTTTCCTGGGGAGGATGGGAAGGTGTTCCCTGCTGGGGAGGAAGGGCGGGCTAAAATATTTGGTTGGGAAAAGGAGAAGCTTATATCAGAGAATTCTAGTTTCCTCCAAAACCTATGTGCCGCCTTCTTTAGTAACAGAATTCCTAAGATGTGCCCCTAACTAAATACTCCATTTCCTAATCCCCCATGGCTGTTTTGACTGCTTGGCTAAGTTTTGCCCGATGACATGTGAGTGAGGGAGGTCTGGGTGCTGCTTCTTGGTTGAGGCTTTAAAAGAAATAGACAGGGTCTCCCTTTCAGCTTTCCCTCCTCTCCATTTCTGCTGCCTGGAACCTGAACATGATGGAGGGAGCTGGAGCAGCCACCTGGGACCATGAGTAAAAAGAACCTGCATGTTGAAGATGCTAAAGTGCCAGATGTAAGGCACCTGGTTCCCTGACACTGTGGAGCCCTACGCAGCCCTGGCCTTCTGTGTATGGACTTCGAGACAAGAGAAGAGTAAAGTCACTCTTTACCATCCTGGTAAAGTCACTCTTGCCTTGGCCCCTGTTTCTGCAGCTGAGATGCTATACTATGACATGACGCTATTTCTTCTTCGAGAAGCTGGCACCTCCTTCCCAGATTGGAACTGTGAGGACAGGAACAGTGGGTTCAGAGATTCTCTTGCCTGCCCCCGAATGCTGCACATCAAGGACTGCACCAGCTGTTCGGTGGCCCATTCAGGGGCCCCACTGAGGTGACAGCATGCCTGGGGGTGGTTAATCTCTGCCCTCACAGGAAGCGTCTGGTGAATGCCTGGTGCGGATGCTGAAGCATCCTGCCCACGAACAGGCACCGCCTGTGTGAACTGCAGTGGTACCAAGAGCTGGCAGGCCTGGGGCGATCTAATTGAAAAGAGGACTGTGACCCCCGACTCCTCCTCGGGAAGCACTGCAGATGCCACCGTGCACATGCCAGCTGACGGGGACGGCCCTGTGCCCGTGTGCCCCGCCTCTGAGCTGCCCTGGTGCCCGGGTTTCCAGCACAGCTTGAGCACGAGCAGTCAGCTACTTTACAGGCACTTTCTCTGTTCACACGCTTTGCCAAAAGCGAAATGCCTTTGGTCTCAAAGCCAGGGGGATTGTACTAAATTCTGCAGTCTCATCCTGTGGATTCAGAGCAAGACATATGATTCAAGGCAAGGTCTGGAGAGAGCAAAGTATTTTGTATAAAAGATTTATATTCTCACTAATTTTGCCAAGCTCTGTGATCTCATGGTCAAAACTGGGCTCTAGAATGAATTAGTTTGGGGTTTAATTCCTGGCTCTTCACTGTGCCACCCCAGGCAAGTTACTTATGCTCTCTAAGCCTTAATTGTGTCATCTGAAAAATGGGGATTTCTGCGGTGAGAATTACCTGCTTAGTTCTTACACAGTGCTTGGTTTAGAGTAAGCTCTCCGGAAATGTTGGATATTATTGACAGTTTTATTATTACAGCTATGCATCTTACCCGATATGTGAGTAATAACAAAAGGCCTCCTGTTGCTGAAACTCTGAGAGACTCAGAAAGTCTTGGTGGGGATAGTGATGATGATGATGACTGATGATGGATGGGATGAGGGACACTGCAGGAAGGACAGTAAAACAAACGCATTTGACATAATTACCTTGAGAGAAAAGTGGCACAAAGGAAGTCTGCCCTTTGGCAATGAATATTTATTAAATACCAAGTCAGGGTGTTTGAGGAGGTAGCTAGATATTAATAAAAAAGAAGGGATGACTGACTGGTGTGGCTCAGTGGTTGAGCATCGACCCAAGAACCCAGAGGTCATGGTTGAATTCCCGGTCAGGGCACATGCCTGGGTTGGGGGCTCAATCCCCAGTAGGGGGCGTGCAGGAGGCAGCCAATTGATGTTTCTCTCTCATTGATGTTTCTATCGCTCTATCCCTCTGCCTTCCTGTCTCTAAAAATCAGTAGAAACATATAAAAGAGAAGGGAGCAAAACTGGCTGAGGTTAATTAGGTCGGAAGCTCCAGCTTCACACACTCCAGGATATAGCAGCCTTGCCCTGCCAAGGGGATTCACACCTCGGTCCCCTGTGCAGGGAGGAAGGATCTCCCTGGGGAACAGCTGGCCCTCCCATACTGGAATCATCAGGGGGTGACTGGGGAGAATTCCTCTGCTGAGCACATGCCCAGTAGAAGCCAGGATGGCAACCATAAAGGGGAAGTGTCTAATCTGGGAAAAAGACCGGATTGGTTAGGGGGAGGGCCCAGCATAAGCCCGCAAAGGACTGGGAAAGAGATTGGTCAGTTTGAAAGCCTGAGATAATATAATCAAAGCTTAACACAGGCCTCTCTCCTGGCAACACGTTTGTTGTCCATTCCTTTGTGTGTTCTCTCTTCTAAGCAGCCTCGTGGGACTAGCAGCTGAGTGGGCCCCAAGCACAGGCTTCCAGTGTGGGCTCTTCAGCCTTGCGGGCTCCAAGCACGAGCCTGGGTACTGGGTCCGGGGTACCGCAACATAGCGCCACCCGAATGCATCTGGGACAGAGACTATGCTAGCCAGATGGGGACAGAGACTAAACTGGACTAAGCTCTGGCATGACTGAACAAATGGCACAGACTCTCTGCACCCTTGCCCTCCTTCTGAGCTTGTGAAGACAAGCGGGAGGGAGCTGAACCACTTGGAGATGAGCCACCAGGAACCCGGGGGCAGTCTTTTATTTCTGGTCCAATAAATCTTACCACTATATCTCATCTTCCCATACATGGATCCCCGAAATTATTTTCTTACCACTCCGTGGAAGGACCCCATTTCCACTGGCAATAAGGGGTAGGCTTTGTTCCGGGTGGAAAGAAAACAGTAGGCAAGATGCCAGCTGGATGGGGACTGATCTGGTGGGAAAGCCATTTAGTAAGTAAACAATTATTTTGGGTAACCAACTTTCCCAAACTCACACAACTCACCAGTTAGGTGGCACAGAACCCAGACCTAGTTTCCGGAAGCCTGATCTCTGAGACTTTAAGCTTTTACTCCTGTCCCTAGAAGACTCATTTGAGTGAATGACCACAGGAATCTCCTTGTTACGGTTCACTACGGAAACCAACATGCGCCGAGTCTCTTCCATGTTCTAAGTACTTGTCCAACATTATTTTCCTTCTCACAGCAGCATGGTATACTTAGAACTTAGATCATAGTTTAATCCCCAGCCTAGCCTTCTATGAGCTGTGTGACCTTGGACAAGCTCTGCAACTCCACAATTGTTTCTTTGCTCATCGGTGCAAAGTGGGACAATGGTACTGACTTTGACCAGGTTGGGTGCATTGCTCTGCTGGCTCCCCAAAGCTGCCCAGAACACATTAGCCTAAGTCCACTTCAAAAAGTGGGATGTGCTTCAAAACAGAGGGACTTGGCTGGTGACGTTCTGTTTGTGACATGTTCCCTGGGCTTTAAGGAAGGGCACAGGTGCAAAGAGAAGTCACTGGGGAGCAAGCGGCATCTGGGACCAGCTGAGAGGCTGGATGGAGCTGAGTGCAAAGGAAAGCAGGGTAGCATTCAAGCAAGAAGACACTGAAAAGGGATAGGGGCGAAAAAGCTATTAAATGGATGATGGGTTAATAAAATTGTCTTTTGAAATAAATAGAAGATCATTCAGTGAGGGAGATGACTAGAGTAGGATGTGAGATCATAGCGGGTAGAGGTTGAGCGGGGCATGCTAATGGAAGCACTGTCAGGCTCTGAGTCCCCACCTGATCTTAGTCTCACCCCTGGATGAGCAAAACTGGGAAGGGAAGCCTGATGGTTATAACCAGAGCCTTCAAGTTAGGCCTTTGGGTTTGCATCCAGATTTGCAATTATTTCGGTTGGGCCTGGAACCTAATTTCTCTGGGTTCAAATGTGAACATCCAAGTCCATGCCGTCGTGCTGACCTGTGTGATTGAATGAAAGTTTGCCTTTATCTAATGCATTGGCACTTGGTTTTGCATTAGTACAAGCCTACAAGCTATTAAAATTCTACCTCATTCCCTAAGATGTCTTAAATGGAGAGAGAGAGAGTGCAAGAGAGCATGAGAGCGCGAGCCTGGCCTGTGTAGCTCTGTGGTTGAGTGCTGTTCCATGCACCAAGAGGTCCCAGGTTCAATTCCCAGCCAGGGCACATGCCCAGGTTGTGGGCTTGATCCCCAGTAGGGGGTGTGTAGGAGGCAGCCAATCAATGTTTCTCTCTCATGGATGTTTCTTTCTCTCTCCCTCTCTCTATAAATATCATAAAAACATATTGGAAAAAAGAAAAAGAGAGAGAGAATGGACTCAGGGCCTGATAGGCCTCGATTCAATGGTTGTGCCACTGACCAGCTGTGTGACTTTTGGAAAGTCATGCAACCTCTCTGTTTCTCTATCACTAACATGGGCAACACCATAAGCTATATTAGCTATTTTATAGGGTTATGTGAGGATTCAAGATTATAGATCAGTGTCCAGCACAGTCACCAGCTTATAATAGGCACCGGATAAATAGCAATTATTCTTAACTTTAATTGATTATATAAAACAAGGAAAAATGAATAATACCCTTTTTAGGATCGCTCTGTTTTATTCTTTTAAGCTTTAAATCCTCTCATTTAATCCCTTAAAAATGAGACTATCAGTAGTCGTTGTGTGAGTCCAGCTAAGGGCAGAATTTGTTCAGTTTTCCCCCTACCATACTTCTCTTTATTTTTAAGCAAATATTATTTTCTTAGCAATCAATGGGAGTCATAGACATAAAACAAAAGGTACAATTAGTCTGAAAAGTTTTTTCACAAGTAATCTCAGATGAAAATTATCCCAAGGTAGGGCCACCTTGAGGCTTTTCTTATTGAGTATGACCAATTTAGTCAATAACAATTTAGTCCATTCTGCCTTGGTTTCCCCATTTGTCCCTTCCACTGTCACCTGAAGATATAACAAGAGAAAGTTTCAGCCTCTAACACCTTATGAGGTCCTCAGGAGACAGACACTAGTAGGTCTCAGGCCAGTACTCCCAAATTTTAAATGAACTATTTCAGTGGTTGAGAATGAGTTTCCACAGTGACTGTAATGATTGTCAGATTCAATCCCTTTTCCCACCTGACACCTACAGCTCCCTGCTGGGGACTCCCCACTGGATTAAATCCTTGCATGCACATTTTATGTAACCCAACGACAACTCTGAGTGATCCGTGAGTCTGGTGGGGCTCCGACCTTCCCCCAGGGCACTCAGCTAGTGAATGGCAGGGCAGGTCCCCAGGCAGCCTGGCCCAGAGCCCTCTTCAGTATGGTCCTGGGGAGAGCACCCTGGCACTCAAAGCTGTGCCTCTCTGGGACATGGTTAAGAGCCATGGCTCGGCCAAATCACTGCTCTTCATTTTAAAACAGGGTTGGAAAGTGCCATTTACAGCAATACCCTCGTTCGCTGCAAAACAAGAAGCCGTGGGCACCAAAATCAACATGAGGCCATATGGGGAGGTGGGAATACCAGAGGCTCCATTTCTAGTCTGAAGTGCCAGGAGGAGGCCGCTTCTCTTCCCGCGGAGCTGATTGCACAGGATGCTGATGGACCCGTCGGGCTCTCTCCTCCAAAGGCCACCAGCCGATCGTTTCAGGCTAATCACGTCCGTTGGCCCGTCTGTCCGCATATCCCAGCCTCCCATCCCTTCCACGTGGGAGAAAGAAGACGGGAGAGAAAGCCTCTGGCCTTTAAGCGTTGGCGCAGGGCGCCTGCGTGGAGTGAGGCGGTGAGATAAGGGGTATTTCAGGCTGTTTCTTCGGCTTGTGCGAATAGCTCATGATTGATTTCAGGAAAGGAAATTATTTCCCTGCAGACATATTTTTATCATTTGCTTGAATTCCTTCGTGCCTTACTCACCATGTGTAGAGGAGAGCCAGGTCTCCTTCAGAGGGGGACGGAAGGAAGGCAAATGGCTAACATTTTAAACCTGAAAAAAGTATACATATAAAAGACACCGCCAGATAGAATGTTCTGTGACCTATAAGCTTTGGAATGGGTCTGAGGGATTATACCAAGGCTGACATTTAGAAACGATGAGATCTGTTGGCTGCTGCGTTTGCATGTAGCAAGGCAAAATACCACCTAGAGCTCCCCTTCCCGGGAAGCCCCAAAGCCCCACTGAAGAGCAGGCACTTTAACCCAGGGAGCCGGAGCCAGAGCCAGAGCCAGAGGGTCATCTCACTGACTTTACAGGGTGAGATGGCTTTATTTAAAGGGACATATTCAATTTCGTTAAGCTCTCAAATTTATGTACTGCTACAAAAGAAGGCTTAGGGGAGGCTAATATAAATGGAAATGATTTCAGAGGGAGCAGGGGAGAGGAGGGAGGGCAGGGGATGGTGGACAGGGGAGGAGGAGTCCATGGAGAAATAGGAATTCATTCCTTTGCAATGAGCTTCTTGGACACAAGCTTTTTTTTTCTTCTTTTTCTTTCTGATGTTTGATATTTAGGTGGGAAAACACCTATGTGGGATGGGTTAAGTCTGTGAGATTTCACAATTCGGACAATGTTCAGGACCCCTTTGTTTCCTGATGTAAAAATGTGGGCACCTTGGCATCCCCCCTTTGACCAGGCCGTTTTCAGACAATAGTGGTCTCATGGTGATTTGCACGGGTGGGGAGGGTGAACAGTGGGGCAGAAAATCCTACGGCTGCTTTGGGAAGGTGTGCATACCAGGGGGCTTGACAGTCTGGGAATGCACTTGGAAAAAAGTGCTCCAGAGGAGCAGACCTGTCCCTGGAATGGTCCCCAGCTGGCTCCGACCTCTGCAGCTCTCTGCTTCTCATCACTGGTCCTGTGGGGAATGGACCATTCAGGACTGACCCCTGCTCATTCCCTCTCAGACTTCCTCGGGAAGGGCAGAGAGAGCTAGGATAGAAATTGCGAACTAGGCAGATTCACTGAATAATTGAAAAACCAATGGTCGATAAAGGTGAGTGCAACCTTATGCTTCGAAGACCAACTGTGTTTATGAAGCGGGGGTGATTTTAGGAAGTCTTTGAGTGTAAAATGTGCAGTCCAGTTCAGCTGTCTAACGTGCTATTTAACCTGTCCCCTGACCTTTTAATTGCAAAGTGATTATTTGGGGTCTTTGATTTTATTCAAAATGTATGCAATTTTCCTATCCTTCCATTCTTTCTTTTTATTTTATTTTTTAAATATATCTTTATTGATTTGAGAGGAAAGGAGAGGGAGAGACAGAGATAGAAACATCAATGATGAGGATCACTGATCGGCTAGCCCGCAACCCGGGCATGTGCCCTGACCAGGAATTGAACCCTGATCTCCTGGATCCTAGGTCGACGCTCAACCGCTGAGCCAAGCCAGGCCAGCCCATTCTTTCTTTTTAGCTTCGACTCCCTTTATTTCTTCCATCATTTAATGTTTTGTGTACTTATTTTGCTTTCTCCCTCTGATTGTTCTGCTGTTTGTTCTTCTATGGGACTAATTTTTCGCTCTCTTGTACCTGGTGGCTGTCCTGTGTGGTGGACCATTTTTTTAGTGTCTCCTGGATTCCACTTTCTGTACCTTTTCCCTTTGCTGATTCTAATGTGTGTCCTTCTGCTGTAATAAGCCTTAACTATGAGTGTAACCACTCTTCTGAGTTCTGTGAGTCTTTCTAGCGAACCATGGAAACCAAGGGTGGTCTTGGGGCTCCCTGACGCAGGAGGGCACTCAGTTCCTGCCCCATACTGTGCACAGGTCTTCCTGAGGTTATAACTTCAACACTTAATCATAAGTATTTAGTTGTGGGTACTGTGATTCCTTTCAGGGATGACTTTCTTCTCCAGGGCACTTACAATGTGATGCTTATGCTGGTTTGGAGGAAATAAGTGATGGGCCTATTATGTTGTCTGGCTCTAGTCCCCCACCCCCCTTTTTTTGAGACAGAAACAGGTAGATTGGCAGACATATATGCATCTTTATTGGGCTATTTGCAGACCCTCCTATTTCATGCTTTGAAGACCCTGTGTCTACTTCAGATTAGTCTGTTTTTAAGAGATGATCCTTTTTGGTCAGTATTTATATTTTTTGGACCACTCTGAGCCAGTTATATGGTAGGCTTCAAATTTATATATATATTTTGTAAAACCCTTCCAGCCCTTCAGCCTTTCTTTCAAATTATCTTTCTTGGCCATAGAAAGAATATTCTGATTTATTTTGTGGCTCCAAGCCCCAGATTTTGATGCCCAAGGGAAGGCACAATATGTTTCTCTCTGTATGACTAGTACGTAGCACAGCACCTGGCATGGAACTGTTATTGGTGAAAGTAGATTTCTTGGAGTGCCGCAGGGACAAGAATTTCCTGAGGCCCTTACTGGAGGATGGGGTTTTGTGAAAAGCTTTATTGACGATGTAAAATTAAGGAGGTTCCCCTCTAAGGTTCCATCTCCATCCATCTCGCGAGGGAAGAAGTCCAATCTTGTCTTCAGCAGGGCTAGAATTAAGGCCACTAGCCAGAATTTCTGCTTCATAGTAACATTTCATATTAAACTGGTTTGGTTGTGATGAATTCCTTTAGCTTTTTCTTGTCTGGAAAGCTCTTTATATTTCCTTCAATTCCAAACGATAGCTTTCCTGGGTAGAGCGATCTTGATTGTAGGTCCTTGCTTTTCATCACTTTGAATATTTCTTGCCAGTCCCTTCTGGCCTGCAAAATTTCTGTTGAGAAATCTTCTGACAGTCTTATGGGAGCTCCCTTGTAGGCAACTAATTGCTTTTCTCTTGCTGCTTTTAAGATTCCTGTTTGTCTTTAACCTTTGGCATTTTAACTGTGTTATGTCTTGGTGTGGGCCTCTTTGGGTTCATCTTGTTTGGGACTCTGTACTTCTTGGACTTGTGTGTCTATCTCCTTCACCAGGATAGGGAAGTTTTCTGTGATTATTTGTTCAAATAGGTTTTCAATTTCTTGTTCTCTCTCTTCTCTTTCTGGTATCCTCATGATGAAAATGTTGGTACACTTGAAGTTGTCCCAGAGGCTCCTTATATTATCTTTGTTTTCTCTGGGTTCATTTTTCCTTTTGCTGTTCTGATTGGGTAAACACCTTATAATCCAAATTGCTTCCTTATAATCCAAATTGCCGATTTGATTCTCGGTTTCATCTACTCTACTGTTGATTCCCTGTAAATGATTCATTTCAGTTAGTATATTTTTCATTTCTGACTCAGTTGTTTTTGTGGTTTCCATGTCCTTTTTTATGCTGTTGAAGTTCTCTCTAAGTTCAACTCTTCTTTCCATTAGTCCATTGAGTATCCTCATAACCAGTGTTTTGAACTCTGCATTTAGTGGATTGCTTGTCTTCATTTTGTTTAGGTCTTTTTTCTGGAGTTTTGCTGTGTTCTTTCATTTAGGGTGTGTTTCTTTGTCTCTTCATTTTGGCAGCTTCCCTGTGTTTATTTCTATGTATTAGGTAGAGCTGCTACATCTCCTGGGCTTAGTAGAATGGCCTAATTAGTAGGTGTCCTGCAGGGTCCAGTGGCACAGCCTCCCCATTCATCCAAGCTGGGCACTCCAGTTGCACATCCCCCTGCCCTCCATGTGGGCTGTGCGCACTGTCCTGTTGTAGTTGAACCTTGATTTCTGTTGTCACATCAATGGGAGGGATTTACACCCATGCTGATCCCCTGGGCTTAGGAGACTGACTGTGACCATTGACCACTATGGAGGATCAGCTGTCCAGGGGCCTGCAGCACAGAGCAGGATTTACTTCAGCAGGACTGTGGTTCCTGCTGAGTCCACCTCTTGAGTGTGTTGCTGTGGAGGTGGTTGGGTGGTGGTTTGACATGGTCTGAAATTGCCCACCGGATGCACTGGCTCTGAGGCCTCCCAGAAGGTGAAGGCCAAGGTCAACCACTGACTGTATTCTGCCCAGTGCTATCTGGCTCGAAGTACAAAGCAATCTTCTGTTGGCTGCTACTTGTGCTGGGTTTGGAGGTGCTCAGGAGAGGCCAATCTGTGAACCACAGTTGGCTGCTGCTAGTGCTGGGCCTGGGGCCACTTAGAGAGAGGCACTGGGCATGTTGAGGCCAGATGCTATTTATCTGAGAGATTTTAGGAAAGGCTGAAGCATGAGGCAAGACGGGCCATTTGTTTGGAAAAGCACTGGACAAAGCTTGGGTGGACCAGCAGGTTTAGTGGGGCTGGGTCTCAGGGAATTACCAGAATGGGGCAAACAGTGTGAGCCAAGCTGATGGAGATTCAGATATACTGCCTGCCTGATGGCTCTGTGGGGTGGAGCCCATCAAAGGAAAAATGGCTTCTGCCAGCACTTTTGTCTGGAAGAAAGCTGCTGCGCCCCCCTCCCCAAGCCCCCCAGCTCTTGCCCTCATGCCAGACACTTTAGTTCTTTCCCATATGTCTCTGGTGTCTTTTGAGCTGCTATGCCAGGGAGGCATTCAGGGTGAGTCAAAGTAAGTCCATGCGTAGGCCCTTTACGAGGAACTGCCTGGGACTGCAGAAGCCTCCATCTGCCCCAGCTTTAATCCCCTCTGGTTTTTACAGCCAGAAGTTATGGGGACTTTTCTTTCTGGCAATGGAACCCTGGGCTGGGGGGCCTGGTGTGGGGCTGGGACCCCTCACTCTTCAGGGGGTACTTCTGCAGGTGAGATATGTCTCCTGATTTTTATCTGTCACATGTGGGTATGGGACTAGCCTGTTCTTCATCGCCACCCCTCCTACCAGTCTCTATGTGGCTTCTTCTTTAAATCTCTAGTTGTAGTACTTCTTTTCAGGTAGATTTCAGGCAGTTCTGAATGATGGTTGTTCTGTAGTTTAGTTGTAATTTTGATATGGTTGTGGGAGGATGTGAGTACTGCATTTATCTACGTGGCCATCTTGATCAGAAGTCCTATTTCTAATTATTTAGTAGATGTTTTTCTTCACAGTGCCATGTCGCTCACTTAGAGATCTATGTTTTACAGTAAATATTATTTCCTTCAAAGTTATAATTTGGCTTAGCCAGTTATTCTCTATGTTATATTGGCCAAGTCTGCTTTGAATCACTATTGAATTGTATTCTATTTTGTTTAATGGGCTTCTTTTAGCTCATGAAATACTCTTCCAAAGAATTGAAAAGAAAAAGAATCCCCTACAGTTCCTCCAGGATGAGAATTTGATGGCCATTTAACATTCCCCAAATACATATGTTCATGCTAAATCCATTCTTAATGCCGGCACCCTGTTTTCTAAGTTGGAGAAAACTGCCTGCCATTTTTCACAAGGACATTTGTGGGCGGGGGACTCAGTTAACACCCCTTTGCTTATCACATCACTTGATTTATCTGAGGGTAGAGGGAGTTGGGGAGAAGGTTTGACAGGCAGTGATAGCTCAGCCAGCCAGGCTCAAATACCACTGCATGAGGATAAACCCTTAGCCAAACAGATCTTCTAAATACCACTGAAAAGCAGGAATAAACCATGCAGACAGGAATAAGGCTCCCATCCAAGCATTACAGAACCTCTGTCACACTTGGGCAAACTCAAAACACACCCACGTACATGTATATATCATTTCCCATTATTACTGGTAACCAGAGAGCTAAGGGTGTAAGTTTAGCATCACACAAACTCAAGTGCTGACAACTATTTTTTTACAGGGCAGCCTTGAGAAATCCAACGGAGGTATTCCAAAGAAGGGGGAAAAATATTAAGGAGGTGAGGCACATAATTTAATCCTAGTTATTGGCACTCACTTGCTTTTAGAACTCACCTCCTCCTACCTCCCATTTTCAACTGGAAGCTTCTCTGATGAAATGAGAAGTAAAACAGCGTTGGATACTAGAACTGAGAGGGGTAGTGCAGTTGTTGTATGTCGGGAAGTGGCTGATGATCTGGGGGGCACTGGGAGAGGTGCACTGCTCATTTCCACGAGGTCACCTCTTCCTGCTGAGGGAAGCAGTTGAGCAGCATTGCTGATGTCCTAGAGTGTGAACTTCTAGGCTTTTTGTTAAGTTCAGTTCTGTGAACTGGTTTAGGATTTTCCTCTCCTACTACAAAGCTAATTACTCTTTTGGCCTCATGTGGCAGCTCCGCATTGTGGAAAAAGCACTGAACTTGGAGTAAGAAATCTGGATCATGTCCTTGTTTTGATTCTTATTGACCACGTGCCTTAAAATTTGGGAAGTTTTACTTCCCTCATCTGTAAAATAGAAGGAATAATAGCCCCTTTCATAAAACTGCTTCGAGAATTTGAGGCAGCCGGGCACAGGAAATCACTTTTAAGGTGTGCAATACTTTACAAATGCAGGTGGTAATTATTATTATTTATGGCCTTTCCCTTATCTCATATTTCACACTCTCATAAGAAGATACTCTTAGCAGCAACTTCAGCTGAAACTCTGCTCGAAACTCTTGCCTTTTCTTTCTCTGGGTTAATTTGTCTTTCTATGTTATACCTAAAATTTTCTAGAGGCACATGGGAGAGCATTCCAGAATGTGAGAATGGACAAATCCCTTAGAGGGGTGAGGTGAGAAGAGTGTAATTCCCATAAATTGGACAAAAAAATTGTTGGTTTATTCCAATGGCTCTTAACCAGGAAGAATTTTGATTTCCTTATCCAGGGCCCCTTTGGTGATGTCTGGAGACATTTTTGATTGACCAGACTTAAGAGTTGCTACTGGCATCTAGTGCTAGTGGTAGAGGCCAGGTGCTGCTAAACATCCTGCAATGCACAGGACAGCCCATGACAAAGAATCATCCAGCCCACGTCAACAATGCCGAGGCTGGAAACCCTGCTTTATCTGGAGAAGGCATCTTCCTTCTTAGAGTTCCCAGATGGGTTTGGTTGACTGGTAGCTTCTGGAAGGGGGATGGCCAAAACCATGTCTCTACTGCAGTTCCTATTTTCCTATCATCTCTGCTATAAATACTTAGTGTTTTGCATGATATCCTAAATCAGTGCATTGACATGAATTTTTCTCAATGATCTATCATGCTTAAAAATATTATAGGTAGCAAGAAAAAATGACCACTTTAATACATCTGTGTCTTTTGCAATGCCTTTCAGAATTTCTTTGGTAACCTACATATCTTCAGATAAGGAAGCCTTGAAAGTAAATACATTCCTTGCCTTTCCTTTTATTTTTCAAATTAAAAAAAAATTGAAATTAAAAAAATTTAAACTTTTGAAATTTAAGCTTTACAAAAAGTTTACAAGATTATTCACATGCCCTGTATTAAGATTCCTCAATTATTGCTGACATTTTTTGACATTTGCTTTGTCAATCTTTCTCTCCCTCATTCTGTCTGGATACACACACACACACACACACACACACACACACACACACACACACAGATACTTTGTTTGTTTGTTTGTTTTGCTTTGCTGGACCAATGGGGAGTAATTTATAGACATGGTGCCCCATGAATCCTAAATACTTTAGTGTGTATTTCCTAAAAACAAAGACATTACTTCATAACCATAGTACAGACAACAAATTCCAAAATTTAATATTGATACATTACAACTATCTTATCTATGGATCTTACTCAGATTTAACCAATTGTCCCAACACTGTCCTTAATTAAAACAAGAATCCAGTTTGGAATCACACATTGCATTTAGTTTTCACATCTCTGTGGTCTCCCTCAGGCTGGAAGAGTTCCTCAGTCTTTTATGGTCTTCCTAACCTCCTCACTTTTTAAGAGTACAGTATTTTGTACAGTGGCCCTCAATTTGGTATTGTGTGATATCTCCTCATGACTAAGCTCAGGTCTGCATTTTTGGCAAAAATATCACAGAAGGGATGCTGTATCCCTCTCAGAGCTCCCTATCACCTGGGACACAGTTTCTCTGTTCTGTTACTGGGGATGTTAATTTTGATCGCTTGGTGCAGATGGCTTCTGGTGGGTCTCTCCACTATAAAGTTACTATTTTCCCTTCATGTTTAATAAGTATTTTTCAGTAATATACTTTGTGACTATATAGATATATTTTTATGTATTAAACATTCATTCATTCGTTTTAACATCCATTGAAGGATTCATGCTTCAGGCAAGAATTATTCATCAATTACTGTTATGATGGATGCCAAAAGGTGTTTTGTCTAATCTATATTTATTAGTTGGCTGTAAGAGTGAACTTTCTGTTCTCATTTATTTACTCATTTATTTACACCTGTAAGAGCTTGTGGAGTATTATTTTTAATTGTGATATACAGTTACTTTAATTTCTTGTCTTTAATCTCAAAATGTCTCCGACTGGCCAGGGGATTATGTAGCCAAAGCGAAGTACGCACCCTCCCTCCTCTACAGCTTTGTGAGTACTATTCTCTTTGCCTGGGACACTCCTTCTGGTCCCACTCTCTTCAGATGGGCCTCCAGGACAATTTCCTTGATGCTCCTTATCAAAAATAAGACATTTATTAGGTGTCAGTTGCTATTTAGGTGACAAAGATACATACTATATGGTGTCTACCTTGACAAGAACATATAGACTAATCAGACTAATAATCGTCCTGTGTCATCACAGTTAGACTTGGCCTTTGGTTGCCCTGGACATGTCTTCATGTCCCATTGTGAACAGTAACAGTATTTCTTATCACCTGACAGGGAGTGTGGGATGTCCTAACTACTTTCAGTTGGTTTAGATATGAAGGTCTCTCAGTCCCCTAAGTAACTCATTCATACATTCACTCATTTGTGCCTTTAGCTTTATTTATTGAGACTTTACAAATTCCCTATGTCACCACTTACGGTGAAAGCTGGAAAAAGGACAGGGCAACACAAATCTCACTTTATAATAATATAGATTAGTGTTTCTCCGCTGGGGTCTACTTTGCCCCAGGGGACATCTGAAAATGTCTGGAGACATTTGATGGTCACGCCTGAGGGGATGCTCCTGGCATCTAGTAGGTAGAGGCCAGGGATGCTGCTGACATTTCCACAGTGCTCAGGGCAGCCCCACAACAAAGAATTATCTCCCCTACAGTGTCAATAGCGCCAAGGTTGAGAAACCCTGATGTGGATTTTATAATCTATAGAATGGGACATAGGCCCATGTTTTAATCTCAAAGATCTCCTTAAATCTCCCTGGAAGGTGATCATACAGAATCAGAAATACTCCCCACCTGGGAGCTGTGAAGCTCTGGCTGTTTGAGACTCCCCTGAACACCTCTGAATGATGGAGGACATTCCTTTTTACTGATGAGGAGCTCCGGCTTGAAGGGGTTATGTAGCTGGCAGAGACAGTCTTCCCTTTTCCTCTTTCATGAAGTACAGCAAAGAGGTGATTGAGTTTTTACTGAAAGGCTTACTCTGGGCAGCTGGGTGTCAGCACTAGCGTTTTTGGAGGAAATTCAAGTCCTCTCTCTATAGAGCTGTCAAGTTCTGACTCGTCCTTAAAGGTGGGCCAAGAGTTCCCCTATAGGTTTTCAATTATCTGAGAACAACAGTTAAAGAGTTATTGATCTCTAGGGCACCTGCTGGCTCTGGGATGTAAGCATTCGCCAAGAAACAAGGCAACTGTGGTTATTGGTAATTTTTCCCACCTCCACAAGGCTTTGTACAAATCTGGCTGCTTTGGAGTCTCCCCTCCATGCAGTTTTCTGACTGTCTTTATCAGGTTCCACGCTCTCCCTCCCCCAGGGTCCCCCAGGCACCTAGATGACTCATGCACCCCTCGCCACCTACGCTCATGTATACATCATGTCGCTTTGCAAGGGTTTTGCAGTTTCGTTTGTACTTGGTTTGTATTTACAACCCGACTGCAAGCTTCTTTCTGAGCTGAAGACTAATAAATGCTATCGAATAACAAATGTTCTGTTGCAAAAGGGACTCATCCTCTATTCCACTCCCTTCTTGACCCTATATAGTCCAAAATCATTTATTCAGTATTTCGTGTACACCAGATATTGTGCAAAGAGGACATGGAAATGAAACTATTAAGCACTGGAAGATAAAAGATACTGAAAGATATTGTGAGAATTAAAGGAAATAAAGCAAGAAAATTGTGTGACATAGTGTTCGGTGCCCAGATACATGTGCACGATAAATATTGGAGATTATTGTTACTATCCCTCCCAACACCTAGAGGGAGGCTATGAAAGTAGTAGGTGTAGGTGTTTTTCACGAGTTTGTTGTGTGATTGAAGGAGTCTACGCTGGCACCCAGAATGTGTGACGAGGTGCTGACAAGTATATTTATGGCCCTCGGCAAAGAGTTTGAGTGAGCAAACATTTGTACGGATGCATCATCCACCAGCGGAGCCGGCCCTGGGGACATTTGACAGGGAAATACATTTTTACAAGTGAAGTAAACCACTGGGTCAGCACACGAGGGGTCAGATTCAAGCACACTTCTCAGCTCTGGGTGTAAATGGCATTTAATTTCCTGGGAAATCTGTCGGCTGCTCTTTACCAAGCCCAAGACGCATTGCAGCATTCTGGAGAGCTAGAGTCACAGTGCATTTTATCAGAGAACACCCTGGTAAGAATAATAGTTCTAGTTATATAGAGGGGGCCAGGGAAGCCCAGGGAACAAGTCTAAAATGCCAAAACCCACAGTGAAAGCACTAGATTGCTAAATTTGGAAGAAAACATTGTTTTATGTGGACACCCATGAGCTCCCTCCAGGGCTTCTCATGAGCGCTGAGGGCTGAAGAAGGACACCATGAGCCCCTAGCTCCCCCCGACAGAAGGGTCTCTGTGGGAGCCCCGCTCCGTGCTGAGCACCGTGGGTCCCGCCTCTGCAGAAAGGATGTCAGCGGCCGAGGTGATGCGTGGCCGTGAGAGGGCTGTGCATCCTGTGGACTGGAGATAACAAGCCTTGGCCTAATCCAAATTACCGAATGGATGCTCAAGTCCTATGACTGTGAAAATGCCATCACTCTCGAATTTATACTATTGGGTTTGAGCTATTTTAGACTCATATTTCCACCCTTGGCTCAACCTGACTTGTCAAACGCGTCCCTAAACAAGCTCTCCATTCCCAACTCAGCTTCCCTTCGATTTTGACAGTCCCTGTTCAAAGCTTTGGCACAGCCTCCCTTGTCAGAAGGCTATGTTCTTTTCTACATCACCAAACACATCCATTATTGGTTTCCACGCCATTGCTTGGTTTATCCGTAGCACCTGGTACTTAGTAGTTTCTCATCTGCTGTTTGTTGAGTAAATAGATAGATGCCTCCAATTTGTTACTACTCCCAATTCTCTCAACAAGATCTCTTTACTGCATCGTTTCTTTTGCATTCCCATTGCCACGGTATTCATTGAAGACATCATCACAACCCACCTTGAGTTTTGAAACAGTCTTCTCACTGGTTTTCCTATCCCTGCTGGTGTGTCTGTACCTCCATCTGAAATAACCCCTTTTCTTAGTCATCTGCCTGCAAACCAATGTGCTCATATATGTCCTTTGCTCACAGTCTCATGGCCACCCACTGTGCAGGGGGTGACGTGAGAACTCCTCGTGTGCACACAGAGCGGAGCTAGCCCGTGTACGCAGGACGAGACTGGCAGCTAACGTCCCGCTCTCCAGTTCTGCCTCCCTGTCTCCGACAGCCCTGTACCTCCGTCCCTTTGGGCTTCTTGCTCCCCATCTGTAACTCCATTTCAGGCTATTTCATACCTCTTGACTGGCAAACACTCCTACCTATTTAATTTTCCCCCTTTATCTTTATTTGGCAAATTCCTACTCACCCTTCAAAACCCAGCTCAAATGTTACCGCCTTCTCAATCAGCTAGCAGACTAGTTACTCTTTTCTTTGGTTTATTGCAACGCTTTTGTTTACATGTCTACAAAACCACTTACTATTTATTTCAATTATTTTTTTTCATAGGTCTTTAATATTCATGGCTCTATTCTCTACCAGATCGTTAGAATTTTGACAAATTTCTGAACCTAAGAGATCTATATATCCTCAGGTTTCTTATCTGTATTACAAGGATAATAGTAATAAGAACCTCATAGGATATTATGTAGTTGAAACACATTATAGAAATGTAGAATTCTTAGAACCATGCCGAATAATCATTTAATGAATGTTAGCTACCCCTTTTGTTTGATTGTCATTATAACAACCCTATCCGGCAGGCATTGCTACCACTCTCTTACAGATCCAGAAACCAAGGTCCAGAGAACTTAAAGGACTTGATTAAAGGTGTATAACTGCTGAGTGGAGGAGCCAAGATTTGAAGCCCTCCTCTACTGGACTGGACACTGGCAAAGAGCTTGCTTGCTAATGTCACTGTCTAGTATGAGCACCCAGCACACAGGAGATATGCGGGTGAATGTCTAAATAAGCACCGTGAATATGGGCTTTGGCACTGAGACTGGCCATCACTCCTGGCTGCTCCGGAAGAGCAATCCTTGGGTGGGTTCCAGAAACCCGCGAGTGGGCTCTCTTTTTTCAGAATGCAGCATCAGAAAGAGATGCCAACACCGGTTAGTATTTTAGTTTATAACAGACCTGTTTATACAGGTGCATGTTGCCGCGGGTGGGGCAGGTAGCAGCCAGTAGCAGAGGCGGGGATGGAAAGTGGGGAGAGGGACCTGCCCTAAGGAATGTCTGTATGTCCCTGTCTCTGTAAGTCTTCAACGCCCTCTCGGTTTCTGATTCTCACATGACTGTGTCCCTCATTCTGCAGACCTAAGGTGTGAGTTTTCTTAGACTCTTATGCCAAACCAGGTCTGAATCCTATTTCCTCATCTACAAAGGGCTTATTGAAAAGAATAAATCATTTTTGGTCCACATGTTACCTCTGAGTTTTCTTTTAAAATCCTCTGTGTAATTTTGCCTGAGCAAAGGGAGCCGCTGGCATTTCTTGGCAGGCTTCTTGCCGTTTCTTATGTATTGGGATACAGCAAATAATTTAATTTTATCTTTCTGTACATTGCTTTTAAGTTTTATGCCAAAGGCGCCTATTGCTTTAGGTGAATTTTGGGAGCTTAGCAGACCTGTTCATTTTTCATTTTATTCACCACACTAGGTGGTATAAACACCCTTGTGAATATTTGGTACTTAAATAATGAGTCTATAACTGCACTTCTTACTCCCGAGTCTTCTAATTTTATCCCTTATAAAGATGATGGATGATATTAATGAGAGCCTTTGCTCTAGATCGGCGGAGACACCTTCACCACTCAAGGAAGTTTTCATGTTGAGAAAAGAGTTCTTTTTTATACTATTTCTGACTATTAAACATCTAATGTAAAAAATTCCCTAAAAAAAAAGCCTCAAAGAAAAATATCGCTTAAAAATAAAGGACTTGGGAAAGATGGAAGAAGAAGCTGCCTCTTGGTCTAGCTCACTTCTTGGTCATTCAGTTCTTCTTCAACTCAGTCAAACATGAAATCCTCAGTAAGGACCAAAGCTTCAAGGTTGCCAAGGTCAGTTGCTCTGGTGCCTGGAGGCTGCTGACTGCACCAATAATGACATCTCACCTAATGAAACTGTCAGTGACAGGGCAGACCTCTAAGTAGAGGCAGAATAATCAGAAAGGGTGCGGAGCATGGATTCCTCGTGTCGTTTGTAGTTGGCCACCTGCTATGAGCCACCAGTGAAGGACCTCTTTATGCTCCACTGGCAGCTGCCTAGTTGGAATCCGGGTCACCCTTGATGAGAAGTGTCATTTTTTTGAAACTATGTTAAGTGCCAGACACTGGTCTAGGCACTTGATTAATGCTAATTCTTTTAAATGACTTAATGTTGTCAAGCACTCAGAATAGTGCCTGGCACATAAGTGCTCAGGAAATAGAGCCATCATTTTATCATTCTGGCTTGTTATAACTTCTCATAACAGCGTTAAAAGACTGGCTTTACTATTCCTCTTCTGCTGATGGGAATCCTGAGGCTCAGCATCAAAAACTTGCAGCAGTCAAAACACAAAAGGTGGACATGTCAAGGGAACACAGGCACTGACCTGAAAGGGTTCCCAGTGGCCAACGATGGGGCAATTGAGCAGTGAAATAAACAATGTGATAATTAGACTGAACCCAGAGTGCAGAATAAATATCCATGAGTCCTTGCTAATATAAACAGATGATTGAATGAATAAATAAATGGGGAAGAAAAGACAAATCTCCTGTACAGAAAATTCCAAATAATAAGTACTCTTTCCTACAGGAAGTCCAGCTGAGCCATCCCTGTCCCCTACCACCTGTGGGCTGTGCTTAATGATTGGTTTCCCAAGAGTAAGAGCTTGGGACGTGGGAGAAAGTAATAGCACAGTGGAGCAACCTGACAAATGCCATCTCAGCCACGGTTTCAGTATCATCCCTGATACTGAATTCTGCAAAATACCCAAGGAGTATTCCTCGAAACTGTCAAGGTCATCAAAAAGAATGAAAGTCTGAGAAACTGTCACAGACCAGTGGAAGCTGACTCAGTGCAGTAGGGTATTTTAGATGGAATCCCGGGGAAGAAACAGGACATATAGAACAAACTAGTGAAACCTGAATAAAGTGTGGAGTTTAGTTAGTCATATGGTATCTGTGTTGGTTCCTTACTGCAGCAAAAGTACCATGATAATGGAAAGGATTAACTATAGGGAAAATTGTGTGTGGGGTATATGGCAGCTGTACTGCATTTGCAAGTTTTCTGTAAATCTAAAATCATTCTAAGAAAATAGATTAAAAAATAAAACGTATTGCTGGTGCCAGAATTCAAACCGAATTCTTCATATTGAAAGCCCAGATTCTTTCTATAGTTTTTAGACTTATGCTTAGTGAAATTCAACGTTAAATGTATTTAGATGTGAAATTATAATTTTCAAAAGGACAAAAGCATGATTCTCATGTAAATATAAAGATTTCATTTAACTCATTTAATTAATGAGTGAACCAATAGATACTAAAAGTGGTCCAAAGGACAACTGAGAAGCCATATATTTATACATATAATGTATATATGCATATTATATATACCATATCACATATATGTAAATATATATATTATATATGATAAGATTGATGAGTTAGAGTCAAAACTGATTAATATCTCGCAGGACAATTAACAGAACCATTGGGGTTTTCTGTTTCCAAAGCCAGAAATTATTGGCATCTCTATCTGTAAAAATCTACAAATTAACTTCTGACCCAATGGAGCCATAAAGTAACTCCAGTCAAGCCTAGAACTGCAGAGAAACAATGGCCACTAATCTCTTTTGCTTATTTCCATATTTGGGATATTTTTGCTCAGAGTCTCTCTTCCACCCCTGGTGATTATAAATGTTCTTTGAAGATTATTCTTGATCCCACAGGGTCGTTGATTTCTTACATTTGACCTGATTATTTACAAAGAAACAGCAAGAGTGTCATTTAACTGTATAGGCCTCCTTGAGTTTGCTTTGCAAATCAAGAGCCGTGTAGCTTTGGGCATCTACTAATGCCGGAGAATGAATTCTGACTGGAAATTTTCATAATGAATCTCAGACTGGACTATTGAAGGCCCATATGGTTTAGTCTTCTATTAAAAGGCTAAGAAACCAAGTCTGAGATACTCTACTCCATTTTAGTTCCTATAAATTCGAGTGAAGTCCTCTCTGTGAGGTCTCCCACATTGGCTAAGGCCCTCTGCTTGCCTAGAAGTGGCCTTCCCTGCCACTCTGGGATTGGGACCCTCCATGCAGGTTGTAAGCTAGTTTTCTTGGGAGAACTATGCAGGCATTGGCCTCACAGAGGAAGTCAACCCTTGTTCTTCAATCTGGGCTTGTTATGCCTGATTTAAAAAGGGTCATTCACGAATGCGACATTCTAGGTAAAGCCTGGTTGCACAGTGTATTTGTTCAATTATATTCTGGAAAAAGCAGGAGAGACTTATATTGGATTCAGTCAAATAACTATTGCTGTGAAAAGCAGAGATTTGGTAGAAGTCTGATTTTCTGAATTTTGAGGAGCTAATGAGAATCAGATACCATTTAAAAATATTTTAGTTTACAAAAGCACAGTCTGCTAAATTGAGGGTCAGAGATGGTTTAGGAAAAACAGAACTTGCTTCCTCTTGTCTCCATAGAAATCACACCTGGGCAGAATAGAGCTGATCTGAACTGTGATATTGTCACTTAGGTTTTCCCAGAGCTCTTTAAGGTCAAGTGGTAGCTCCCTGCCACACAACTCTGGGGGCACCATTCACATAGATGTCCTGGCTGTGCCATGTGATGACTGTTGTTCATTAGATCTAGAGAGCGCGACAGGAGTTTTTTGGCTCCTTCATAGAAAAGTCAGGAGGGAGGTGGGAGAGGGAGAGACAAAGCCAATTTCTCAAAACTCTAATAAGTGGATCGCAGGACAAGACATGAAGTATAGTGCATTTCATGTTTGTGCTCCTGCAATAAAGAGGTAAATGGTACAATAAAATGTGTTTATGACCCAGCGATTCCATTTCCGGGAATATATCTGAAGGAACTAGAAACACTAATTCTAAAGAATATGTGCACCCCTATGTCCATTGCAGTGTTATTTACAATAGCCAAGACATAGAAGCAGCCCTTGTCCATCTGTAGATGAGCGGATAAAAAAGCAGTGGTACATTTACACAATGAAATACTACTCGGCCATAAAAAGGAAGAAAACCTCACCTTTTGTTTTAGCACGGATGGACCTGAAGAGCATTATGCTAAGTGAAATAAGCCAGTCAGAGAAAAACAAGTACCGTATGATATCACTTATATGTGGAATCTAGTGAACAAAACAAACTAACAAACAAGATAGAAACAGACTCATAGAGACAGAGATCAGACTGACAGCTGTCAGAGGGAAGGGGGCTTGAGGGGCTGGGTGGAAAAAATAACCTCATAGACACAGGCAACTGCCTGGTGACTACCAGAGGGAAAGAGGAGTGGGGGAGATAGAAGAGGGTAATGGGGGGAAAACAGTGATGGAAGGAGACTGGACTTTGGGTGGTGAACACACAATACAATATACCAGTGATGGATTATAAAACTGTACCCCTGAAATCTCTATAATCTTATCAACCAATGTTACTTGAATAAATTCAATGAGATTTTTTAAAAAGGGTTTTACTTTTTCTTTCTTTAATAGCTTTATCTTCTGCTACTGGTAAGGCTGCTACAGAATCTTACAGAAAATGAGCTACAGAAAAATCCATTCAGCTCACCTTAGTCAGCTCATTGCCAAAGCTGAATCTCTGTAAAGACAAATGATCACATATCCAACGGCAGAAGGATATTTCTATCTGTTCCCTTTTTTTTCATTGAATTTTCAGGAATCAAAACTCACACCAGAATTATTTCCTAAGTTATTTAATTACTTGCCTAACTCTATAACACATTTAAATATCATCAAAATTTAGCAGTTCATTTGGAGAAAAGTAAGGACATGTGGATAGAAAATCAACTGACAAGTGGAACTTTCTAGGGCGGAGGACACTATCGCTGGGCTGTCCCCTGGTGACAGAATGTGGCCACCTCAGAGTCACAGCTGTGGTTTTCCATACTGCCTACACAGGAAGTCACTCAGATTCACTGGGCTTACTGTTTCCTTTGTTCCGATTTTTCCTGATCTATTTACTTCATCTGCATTTACTGTATGGAAATGAGCTCAACCCACTTCATGCTGCAGGCTGCTTTCAGTTGGCAGCGCTCACCGAAATACGGGGCTGACGTTCGTTTTTACAGAAACGCTCTACAGCTGGGCCTTCATTTACTGAGACATTTGTTGTTTCTGTGGTCTGCCCCATATCACTGCTCACAAATACCAGCCTCTTTCTTCTTAGCTTTGTGATGTTGTTCCTTTCATTTTGAGGCAGGTAGGAAATCGTTTCAGATTCTAGTACATGGCGTCGTGCACTGAAATAAACAAAGCTCCGTTGGCCCATAGACAACCCCGCCACTGTCACCTTCAATACAACTGCCATAAACAGCGCAGCACTTCTATTTTGTCCCTCCCAACATCTCTTTGTAGAATGGGCATAAACCTCATATACCTGTGTCTCAGGCGATGCTGATTTAGAAAATATTTGAGGGTTAGGTCTCCTACTTATTTGCTACTACAAGAGAAACCAAAAGAACCCCCAACTCTTAAACCCTGCCCTCGTTGAAATCCTTGACATGGTGAGTAAGAAGGACAGACTTCTCTGAGACAGAGTCTGCTCCTGGTGAAAAGACATCTCCGTCGCACGATTAGCCTCGGCTTGGGGCCCTCCCTCACGTGGTGGTCGCCTCCTGCGTCTGGGAAGGACAGATGACAAAGCCGTCGACCCCCCTGCCGGCCCGGGGAGGCGCTCGCTCAGTCTCGCTGCTGCTTCCACCCTAATTAAGTGTGGACTTTGTGTAGACCGCAACCCAGACTTGTTATGAATTCAGATGTGCCGGCTTCATTACTCTTGTCAGGCGGCAAAACTAGACCATGACAGATGAGCTTCTGAGTGTTCGCTGATCATTCATCTACAGAACATAATAGTTTGATTCTCTCACTTAGGGCTATTTACAGAAACAGAGGGTGATTAATTGGAGCGCTGGTGCTGGGTAAATTCTCATTCCCTCTCTCTGTCCTGAATCCACTCTGGATGTATCTCAAGGAAATGATCATTAATAATACATTGCTGCAGGAGGAACACCGTGAGCCACTCTCTCTAGAGAAATTACATGATTTCATTCACCTCAAATAAGTGTATAGTATTCCTTTAAATCTATTTTTCTTTGATAAACATATATTTTCATATTATTAGACATTTTACTGAGTTCCAAATATATGGATGTGTTTATACTTAAAAGTATCACAAAACATGGAGGTAATTATAGTAATAATAATAATAATATCCAATACTTATTTAATACCAAGTGTGGAATAAGTACTTTAGATTTGTTATTTCAAATTCTAACAACTCTAAGAAATGAGCCTTTTCATCCCCATTTCACAGAATAGGAAACAAAGGCAAAGGAAGTTTAAGTGATTTATCCATGGTCAAAGCATCACTAAGTGATAGGGTTGGAATTTATACCCAAATGTAATTGCCTCCCAAGCCTCTGCTCATCATTGTTGTCTATATTATACTGTGGATGAGCCAAATTAGAACAACAGAGGGGAAGGGTGATGATCTGATAGCGGACAACCAGGCCTATTAACTGTGTTTGGAATCTGTACTATTTCCAGAAACATCTTCTGACTCAACATCACTTCCCACTACTACATTTTTGGAGAACTGCAGATGGTTCCATTCTTGAGTCGCCTCTTCCTCACCCCAATGATTTCCAAGTTCCAGAATGGGAAAGTGACATTTTGGCAGCCATACGTGCAGGAGGTATAGCAGAAGCTCCCTGCTTTGTAAAATGAGAGAGGGACTTAGCCCTTCTAGCTTAATCTTCTACCTAAGACCGTTGGTTCTTACTGCACAATGCAAACTTCTAACTCAACAAAGGTGGTTTAGCGAGGGCTATCGGTATCCCCCTATAGCTCACAAAATACCACATTTACTTAGAACCAGGCCTTCAGTAAAATCCTCAGAAGAATTCTACTTGTGCCAAGTCAGTCTCTTTTAAAAGGTTACTCATAGGACCAGGGACCCTCAAGGGAGGGCTGCCAATCTTTCTTTCCTTCTTTGATCCATTAGCACAAGACATGGCGAGGGGGAGCAGACCCTGCAAAGCAAGGCAGGAGGGAAATAAAGGAGAGAGAGTTCTTCAGGAATTTGTTGCTCAAGGATCATTGTTTTTTTTATATAGGGCTGCTAGGTATGTACTGCAGGCCTTGTTCTGACATCTCTTCCAGGGAGACAGCATGACAGGGAAGAAAACCCATGGAGTGAATCAAGAAATCACAGAGCATACCTTTGACTCTTCCTAGCTTTGTGGCCTTCAGTTCATCACTTTATCACTTTACCTTCTGAGCCTCAGTTTCTCCATCTACCAAATGGGGTACCTACCTCACAAGCTACCTGAGACCCATTGATGTCCCATGTGATATGTGCCTTCCCTGTGATGATGGTGATCTACTAGAAGGCCAGCCTATAGGCAAGAGGCCTTTTATTGTTGAAATTGTAGGGCTACTTGGCAGATTTTTCAGAACTTTGACATTCCAGACTCAGAACTTCCTCATAGTTATGTATGAGTTCTATTAAATCCACGTTGTAGCCTCTGCCTGGGCTCCCTTTCTTCTGCCTGGGAGATTGGGCCAAATTTTTATCCCCTGTAGCTCCCTGGTATATTTAGCAACCAGAGAAGTGTGGCTTTATCAAGCTTTCAAAAATAAAGCAATGCCACCATTTAATTTAGCATTTAATTACAATACTCTGCCTCACTGACAAGTTTCTGGGTTCTGCCTAAGTAAATTGAATGGAAAATGTCTGTTACTGTTTTGTCTTGAATTTCAAAGTTTATTTCCTTATGAGTTGCTCCATTTAGCTTGTATCTCCCCCCTGGGTTTGAAGGGGGACATAGTATGAGAAATAATAGAGTGGTGTCCTACAGGTCTTGAAATACACAAAGGTCGGAGCCAGCCTGTTGGGTTCCCCACCTATATTAGGTTCCTATTCCTGCTGTAAGAAATTACACAGGCTTAAAACAACACAGATGTCTTCTTTTACACGTCTGAAGGTTAACAATTCAAAATGAATCTTATGAAGTTGAAATCAAGGTGTAGTCAGGCATCCATTCCTTCTGGAGACTTCAGGGAAGGATCTGTTTCTTTGCCTTTTTCAGCTTCTAGAGGCTGCCTACATGCCTTGAATCGTGGCCCCTTTCTCTGTCTTCAAAGAGTATCACTCCAACTCTGGCTTCCTCATCACCTGTAATTCTCTCCTTTTGACCTTCCTGCTTCCCTTTTATAAAGACCATTATGATTACATTGTGTCTACCTGATTACCCAGGATAATGTCCCCATCTCAAAATCCATGGTTTATCACATCTACAAAGTCCCTTTTGATACTAAGGTAACATATTTACGTAGTTCAAGGATTAGGATGTGGACATCTTTGGGGAGAAGGCATTATTCCGTCTACCGCACCACCTGGCCAGGGCCATTGGACTCACTGCTGTGTCTCTCCAACTCACCATTCTCATTTGGGATTGCCTGACCTCTGCCCTCCAGAAGACCCTTATATCTCTGCAACTCTGGCCCCCCAATCTATCCATTTTCTTCTTTGACTAGCTTCCCTGAGATACCCAGTTTCTCTTGGAAGAGGAAAGGGTAGCTGTCATATCAGTTGTCATGACAACTCAATGAGGTAGGTACTACTATAATTCTCTTTGGACATACGATTAAAGTTATACATAAAGACACTTATTTGGAACCTCACAGCTGGTTGGTGACAGGGCTGGGATTTGAAGTCAAGAGCCTGTGCTTTAACTGCTGAATATATGGCCTCTCCATCAAGCAGCGTTATTTTCTGCTGCTTCAACAGTGTTTGTAACCTCTGTCCCAGAGTAAGAGAGATCCCTACGCCTTTCAGCATTATCCCCCAGCTCTAGATTTTATCTCTTTTCACCCCCTCTGGCACCTTGGACCATCATTTGCTTCTTCTGTTTCGTTGAATTCTCCATCACCTTTATCTCATTGTCTTCAGTGTACATATGTGCTCAGCCACCAACTACCTTCTCCAAAATTACTCCTACTCTTCCTTCATCTCCCCTGATATCTGTTCTTGACTTTACCATAGTCCTTGGATAAAGAGTACACAATATCCATATTTCTACCTTTTTCCTTAGTTCCCTACAATCTAGTTTATGCTAAAAAGTTCCCATGTCACGCAGCCTCTTCCTAAAATGTCACCATGTTGGGCCACATATTTTATCTTCCAGTCTCTTTGTCTTTTCAAGGTATTGCAAGCCTTTGGTTCTTCTGCTGATGGTTAACCAGATCTGTAGTGGATTTGTTCCACTCTCATATATCTCTTCTCTCTCCTTTCACAATTTAATGATCCCTGAAGAATGCGGCCATCACCTCAATCCTAACAACTCCCCAAACTTGATTTCCAGGGCTGAGCTTGAGTTCTGCGTACCACCACCTCGTTGCGCACCTTTCCCTGAAGTCCTTCCAACTGGTCGAGATAAGTGCGTGCAAATGCGAGCTCATTTGTGCAGCAGGATTGCTTGACTGTTTATTGAGTGCCAAGTGCTATGTTATGAATGAAATACAGACCTGAAGGAGTCTAGCGGGAGAGAGAGATGTGCCTACATCATTGTAATTCAGTTTAGTATAATCAGGAGTAGAGATGTGTTTAGGGGTGCAGGGGAGCATGGAGGGGTGGTCTCACTCCCTGAGCAGAGCTTTAGAGGAGGAGTATTAGTCAGGAAGGTGATGGGGGAGGATAGGTGGGGGAGGGTCAGGAAGAATGGTCCATGCAGAGGACACTGTTCAGAGGTCAGCAGGGTTGAGTGTAGGAATATCTAGTCCCGATCCCTAAACAAGCTCCTTTTCCCTGGTTAGGTCAGTGGAACCCCCCTTTTCCCTGGGAGGTGGCCTGATGCACATGAAAACATTGAGAGCACCGTCTGGCTTAATGTTAGGGTCCAGGGAATATTTATTGAATGGAAGGAGTTTAGAAGTGGCCATTTCATAGAGCGAAGTCCTCCCCTGGTGTGTGGACTGAGGGTCTCTTGGCTGGCTTAGGTGAGGTCTCTGGGAGGTTCTCTAGTGGGGGGGCTCTACGAGACCCATACTCCCAGCCTCAGGTAGTTGCAACCCCCTCTGCCTGCCTTTTGCTTATGTCTGGCTTCATCTGATACCTAAACTCCTCTTTTCTATTCCTTTTCCTATTCAAAGCAGCCCTGAACACACCCACCTATACGTCTGTGCCCTCACCTATCAGTTTTTACCCCTAAAATCTTCTGGGGATATTTACTGAAAGCATTATACCCTCTCAGAGACGTTCATGCTTTCGAAGATGAGGAAGGTGGTGGTGGTGGTGGTGGTGGGTGTGTGTGTGTGTGTGTGTGTGTGTGTGTTTTTAAAGAGACAGTGGGCCTACACCCCTTCATGACCTGACTTGCCTTCCCCTGAGGTTGTTCAGATTGGCCCAGGTGCATCTGTCTGGCCCGAGCTTGAAAGATCTCAAAGGCTCTCCAATGAGCACATGTTTAGTTGGCAGTTTATTCGGTGCCATGCCCTCTTTTACTGTTGGGAACACAAAAACAAATAGTCCATGTCTGCACGCAATCCAGTGGGCAATGGGCACCACATTTTCAAGGGCCTCAGTGAAATGAGAGCATAGAAGGGCTAAAACCTGAGCTGAGCTGATGGGCAGCGTAGATGCTTTGCTTTCAAGTTCAAGGAGACAGTTTCCCCCTTCCTTCCGAACTTCAAGTTTTCTTTGGTGCTTCAGAATCTATGTGTATGTGTGTGTATTGTGTGTGTTGCATGTGTGTGTGTGAGTGTGTGTGTATATGTGTTGGTATGTGTAGGTGTGAATGTATGTTTTATGTATGTGCACGTGTGTGTATTGTACGTGTGTATATGTGTATGTTGTGTGTGTGGAGGTGTGTGTTATATGTGTGTATGTATGTATTGTGTATGTGTGTGTCCTGTATGTGTGTGTACGTATGTACTGTTTGTGTATGTGTGTGTCCTGTATGTGTGTGTGTGTGTGTGTGTGTGTCTGGAGGTGTGTGTTATATGTGTGTATGTATGTACTATTTGTGTATGTGTGTGTCCTGTATGTGTGTGTGTTATATGTGTGTATGTATGTACTGTTTGTGTATGTGTGTGTCCTGTGTGTGTGTGTGTGTGTGTGTCTGGAGGTGTGTGTGTGTGTGTGTGTGTGTCTGGAGGGGTGTGTGTGTGTGTGTTATATGTGTGTAAATATGTACTGTTTGTGTATGTGTGTGTCCTGTATGTGTGTGTGTGTCCTGTGTGTGTGTGTGTGTGTGTGTGTGTGTGTTCTGTGGGGGTCGGGGAAGGATGGGTTACCCACACGAGGTGGAGCGGGCATCTTCCCCCTTAGGCAGCAGTGCCTAGGATGTCTGTCCCCTTCTCTCCCATTGGACTCTGAAGTACTTCAAGCAAAGACAGGCCTAATTTATCTGAGTGCCTCCCCCCACTACCATCTACATAATAAGTGCTTAGTAAGTATCTCTGGGATAAATAAATGATTAATAAAGTGGAGGTTGTAACTACTTTACTTGCCTTTGGGGCATTGTAAGACATCATTAGTTAATGTGTGCAAAAAGTTGTATGAGCCTTAATTATTAACATTATTTTATCTGCCAGCCGCCGTGGCTTACTTTCAGTGTACAATCATGGCCGCTGGGCCTGGGACAAAGTCCCTGCTGTCCACTCCCGGCTCCGGGCCCTGGGCTGAGTCATTGGGGCTGAGAAGGGCAGCAGGAGGGGTGCCCCCGGGGCCCGGCAGAGGAGCCGGGCTGGCTCAGGCGCTGTCCTCCCGCAGCCTCAGGGCTGCGTCTCACCCCCCAGGGGGAGCAGAGGGAACATCGCTGCTTTCCGGGTCTGATTTGCCATTTTTCGAATTGGTACAAGGACACATCGATGTCTGTCTTTTTCTATTATTCAGAGTTGTATTAGGAGGGAAGTAACGCCAGGCCTCATGTGACTTTCCTCTGCCTTTTAAATGCATTCAGCCTGAATCCTCCACTCCGCCAACCCTGCAGATGAGAAACGCTGGAGAACTAACCCAGAAGATCACGAAACAGTCGAGAAAATCACAGACTGTGCCACCGTGACCTGGGATTTCTGGGTCACTGATGAGAGACTTTTTTCTTTACTCATTAAGAAATTATTCTATTATAATGCAGAGTTAAAATTTGTTCCCCACATTCCTCATGGTGAAATAATCCTGAGGCGGAGTGTGTGTGTGTGTGTGTGTGTGTGTGTGTGTATTGAGGTCTTATCAAGTGGGTCTGGAAAGTGGCCTCTTGAATTTTTATTAAACTCCCCTAATGTTTTTTTGTTTTTTGTGTTTTTTTGGTGGAGGGAGAAAGTTGTAAGCTGGATATATGATCTTTTAACAGACTGCCTCTCTCTCTCTCTTGCTCTCTCTCTCTCACACACACACACACAAACACATAGACAAAACACTGCTTATAAACTCATTGGAATAATAAGATCTACGTATGGAAAAGTTCATAGTACAAGATCAGGCTATTAATTGACAAATGACTGGCATGGCTGAATAGTACTGGGAATTTAGTCACAGCATCAGGGGAATCACGCCCAAGGCTGCCCGGGCCAGACTTCCTCATGGGACTAGGCCAGGCTTCCCTTTTCCTACCTCCTTTGCTGTGGCTATGTTGTATCTCCTCCAACACTTTTCTTCTTGGACCCTCATCCTGGCTGAACCCCTGTAGGTACTGGTAACTGACGTCTGGACTCCGGTAGGTGCCCTGGGTTATGCCAGTTTGTACTTGAATGTTTGCAGTACACTATTCTATTTGTGCCATCCCTGGCGTCTGCAAAGTCAGATGCCTATGGGTCCAGCAGTAATATAACCAACTTAATCTCTTAGGTTAGGAAATTTTTGAGAATTGGGATGTGGACGCCTTGCCTAAAGAGGGCACCTTTTTGGGGGGTCCAGCAGATTCAAGCTGACCCAAGGGAGACAATCAGAATTCAAGCCCAGTGTTGCCGATGCACCTGAGACTCCACAATTCCATTATCTATGTGAAATCTTCCCAATTTTGAAACATTGGCATCTAAGTTACCTTTGTAAGAACACATTGTGTAGACCAAACAAAACACATCCTGCCTGGAGGCCTCCAGTTTACAACCTCTGATCCTTAGCAAAGTCTAGTTGCCGAAACAGAAGGGGATTCATGCCAAATCTCTTATATTGCAACCACCCAGACGGGACACGTGGGGTTAAATAGAAGACAAAACCATGAGCTCAGTCCTTGAGAAGGATCTTTAATCAGATCGGAAGATTGGCCGAGCTGCCTCTGGAATCGACCAGTCCTCTGAGACACTCCAATGTGCCCTTCTAGTGCGAGGATGACTCCTTGCTGGTTCTCCAGAGATCTGAGGAGTGAAGTCATCACTAGACTGTGGGGCAGGAGAAGCAAGCACATGGAACCTTGACTTGTCTGAAAGCAACAGTGTTTTCAGAGAAAATGTTTAAGAAAATGCCAAGAGCCCACCCAGTTAAAGTGGGCGCTACAAGTGACAAGTGGAGCATATACTCTCATCAGTGCAGGTTCACCACGAACAAGCATGGCTGGGCCTCCTTACTCAGAAAATCTGTGCTATGCCAGTGCTTTGCTATAGTCTAGGTTTGCACCCCTTTTGGAAAAATTTACACTGAAATATATATTTTTTATTTAAGGTATTTAAAAAAATTTTATTTATTGATTTGAGAGAGAGAGAGAGAGAGAGACTGATTTATTGTCCCACTTATTCATGCATTCACTGGCTGATTGTTGTATGTGTCCTGACCAGGGACTGAACCCACAACCTTGGCATAAAGGGATGATGCTCTAACCAACCGAGTTAACTGGCCAGGGCATTTTTAAGGTACATTTTAAAAGATAATGATTTTTGAACCAAACTCAGAATGTGGAAGGGCCCACCTGAAAGCAGGGTTAGTGCCAGAGGCCCTGGGCCGTGTCTCTGATCTAGTGTCTATGAGTCCCTGAAACTGACTTCCCCCACATATTTTTGACAATTCCATAAATTGTCAAATTATCTTTAAAGAATAATTCCTCAAAATAGGGGCCCTGGAGCTGTCCTCCTGTAAAGTACGTCACGAAGCGCAAATTATGCAAAACCCTTAGTTTGGATGAAATAATTTGCCTTTCAGACATTCTTCCCTACTTTTGCGTGTCAAAGCAACTTACATCTTTTTGCACAATCAATGCGATCGATTTGTTTAGTGAGATACATGAATGATAGTGCTCCTTGTAGAACTGATCTGATTTCAAGGTAAAGGGTTGCCTGTGACCTATAGTAAAGTTACCTTTGTCGAAATGTCAGTTCTGAATCAAATTAAATGAGGCACAATGTATTTATTCAAAAAATCTTCCTGGTCAGATGCTCTGCTCTTCAGGCTCCCACCCCCTCCTCCTTTCTCCTCTGTTAACTTCAGCATCACTTTACGATTTTAAAAAAGCTGGGAACTGAGATGCAGAACTTAGCTGTGACTAACGTAAGTAGAAGGAATTTTGGCTGACCCTAATTTCAAAAGCAGATGATGTGCCCAGGAGTGCTTAGCCCATTCCTGTCTGGCATTAGAACAGAACATACACCCAATGAAAATGAGAGGAAACCCCCAAATCTGAGAGCTTTAAAATAGAAGTATTGAAACACCACTGCTTTCACAGCACATTTACCCCCTAATTGCCAAGAGGATGTTCACAGACACCCCTGCTGTTGGCAGTGTCCCTGACATCTCTAGAATGGGCTGCTGAGTATGCTTGATTGGGGCCATGCCTCTGTCGTCAGGAGTTATTGTCAATCTTGCATCGAGATGTGTAGATATTCCTACGGACTGGAAGCTCGGGAAGGGTAGGAGTAAAAAGTGCGTGAGTTACCTCTTCAGCATGGAGAGCACAGTTAAAGGCCCACAAAGTCTGATGGAATCACATGGTGGGTCTGAAGCCAATGCCCTCACACTGGTACGCATGAGGCTCTGTGCTCTCAGTTTGCCAGCCTGGTAGCCCCGATCTGCAAGCTGCAGGGCCTCGGACCCTCTCCCAGAGCTCTCTCATTCACCTCCCTGCCAATCCCGCTTCCGGGAGCCTCTCAGTACATCTCAGTACAAGGTCACTGTTCTCTTCAGCTCTGACCTGTTCTTGAGGTTCACTGGCCACAGACATTTGAGGCAGTCAGATTTCTCAAAATCACACTTTCTGGGACCCCGCACCCCTCATTGTTCCAGCAGGTGCCACACTCACCCTCTGGTGACCAGCCTGGGCCCACAGGTTGGCTCCACTGCACAGTGGTCTGTGGCCCACTGGAGGAATGGCCTTCTCTCCACCTCAGTGAGATAAGCCCCTGGGCATTAGAATCAGGCAGAGATGGGTCCAGAATTCAAGTCTGCCACTTACTGGTTTGGGACAAGTTACTGTATCTCTTTAAACCTCAGTTTACCCAACTATAAAAATGGGTCAGTAGTAGTGCTGAAAAGGTGACACGTTTATTAGAATTCAATGAGAAATATGTAAGCACTTAGCAGGATGACTAGCCTGTACAATGAACATTCAATAAATATTAGCCACCAGAATTATTAACACCTATTGATGTCACCAGTTGTTATAATTATTTATGTCATAAGAAACTACTATTTCCTCGTCTGTCCTATACTATTGAGTACCCCATTCTAGACTAATAATCCCACAATAATTTTCCTCCTAAGCACCGCAGTCTGTTTCTATATCACTATTACCGGTGACATTTGTCCTATTGCACATAGGGCTCTGTGTTTACTGGAGAGGTGATGGGCATAGGGAGGAAACTTGCCAGTTCCTTTTTGTTTGTATATATATTTTCTTACTAATTAAACACTCGTGTTTTGATATTTTGATGTGAAGGTTCAGTGTGATCTATTCCTATTTAACACATGTGCAAGAAAAAAATATTTTTGAAGCCTGCCGAACATACTTTTTGCTGATATATTGCTCGCCAATGACTTTTTTTGTTTTATTAGAAGGCTCATGGTTTAAACTGAAAAGATGTAGCTGCCCATATTGCAGTGATTAGCATATAAATGCTCGTCTCTGTCATGGGTGTGTATAATCATGAAATATGCTACCATCCAAGTAAGAACAGATAGTAGACTGAGATGCAGAACATTATAGTGTCTTATAGTAATGTAACAGTTATGGTTGAATGGTCCTTTTTAATATTGGCAGGTGTAATAATTTCCCCCAAATACTGTCAGGATAAACTTTCTTAGACTTGGTCAAGAGCCAGAAAAAGATGCTTTTGCTGGCACATGTGGACAACCTTAGCGATTCCCCTACTAATATTAATATACTTTATGTATTTACTCTTTAAAAATGACACCTACTCAGACATATAAAATAGTTTGGGCATTTTTGACTGAACCAGCTGATGAACTGAGCAGCAATTTGAGGACTCCCTTTTAAAATTTAGATTTCTGAAATCTACAGATTCCCTCATTTGCATTTTGCCCTCAAAGACCTAAATGGTGTCAGCCTAGAAATTGTGGGTGGTGTCTCATGGCTGATGAAGCCAAAATTATGGTGAAGGCTGGGTCTGCTTTGGTCACCATTGTATCATCGGTGCTGAGAGTTTTCAATTAACTGTTCATGAGAAGGATACATGGCTTAGTGAACATTGTGAAGCAGGTGCTCTTTATCTCTGATGAGCCTTCTTTCCCCTCTGTGCTCACCACCACGAGCCCGTGAGCTTGAGCTTCCTTGCCAAGGACCACTGTGCCTTTCTCTGCCTCCCCTCCTCAGCTGTTCCCACATGTATACAGCACATGCATGCACAGAGGCGCCTGTGCTATGGAGACCTGCAAATGATCTAGAGACCTTCAAATGAAAGGATGGGAGTCTCACTGGGAAACTCTCAGGCCTCAGTTGACTGATATGCAGATACACAAAGATAATTAGACATTGGAGTCTTCCTGTCCCCCACAATCACGCACATTTGTGGTCACTGAAGCTCTGTATGCCTAACATTGTCCTGTTGTGTTCACAAAACAGCTGTGCACTACTACTTTCAAATATGGACAGAATCGTGCATTTTCATGTCATGAAGGCTTGGGTCAACCTGCATATTTTCATGTAAACCTCTCTCCCATGTTTGGCTCTAGGCCACTTCTTAATAAGAGTCAGTGTTAGTCCATGTCAGCATCTGGCCTGTCATAAAGCATTTGCTAGTGTTTTGGTAAAATGTTGCTAAGACTTGAAGCAAAATAAGTCATGCTACTTTATTTTATATTTATATGTTTCAAAGATAGGTATATATTTTAAAGAAACATATTTTAGAATTAGATTCCTTTATGAGTAATATGGATTCCCAGAGGAATGGCTTAAATAGATGTTTGTTTCTGTCTTACATAAAAGAATCCTAGAGGTAGTATTACAGAGCTAGTTTGGTAGCTCCATGGAATCACCCCAAATCCAGACTTATTCCACCCAGCATGTAGCTCCCGTACTCATCGTTTAAGATGGATGCTGGAGATGCAGCCATCACATTCCCATTTTATGTAGGAGAATAAAGGGGTGAGGAAGAGTGCCAATTCTCACTTAAAAATGCTTCTGGAATGTCCCGATGCATTTACATTAAGTCTCACTGACTCAGTCACACACCAAATTAACTGGTGTCCACACCCGCCTCAGATACATCTGGGACACGTAGTTTTCAGCTATGCAGCAATGTTTCAGCTAGAAATACCAAATGCGCTAGGAAAAGCGAAACATGATTAGGTAATGCATTCATTTTCTACTGCTGTGTAACAAATTACCACGAATTTAGTGTCTTAAAACAATACCCACTTATTATCCTACAGTTTCTGTGGGTCAGAAGCCCAGGCATGGATTAGCTGACTTCTCTGCCCAGGGTCTCCCTGGGCTGAAATCAAGTGTCAGGGGAGCTTCATTCTCATCTGGAATCTCAGCTGAGGAAGGATCTGCTTTGAAGCTCTCCAGGTGTTGGCCAAATTCGCTGGCCATGGATTTGTGGCCACTTGCTTCTTCAAGCTGGCAACAGAGGAGGAGCCTCTGAGCTCCAGGGAAGGTCTGGATCCTTTTAAAGAGGCTCATCTGATTAGTTCCTGCCCACCCTGGATAATCTCCCTCTTGATGAACTGAAAGCTAACTGATTATGGACCCAGGGACATCTTTGATCTCTGCCAAGCTGTCTTCTATTGGTTAGCAAGCCACAGGTCCTGTCCACACACAAGGGGAGGATTACACAGGTAGCCACTCATTTGGTTTCACCACAGGGTGTGTGCAGTTCAGATAAGCAACTAGTGACCTTTGCTGCACATGGATATGGTGGTTCTTCTTTTGGCTACAATCTTCCCTTGCACAATGGCATGCCAGACTTGCCAAAGGGCTTGCCTGAGAAGTTATCTGATGGATTAATGCACCATGTTTCAGCACATTGTTACCTAAGCAAAGTGTAGCACCTCCCATTTAAACTACTGGACATCAATTATTTAAGGTAGTAGTCTATCTTATCATTTCAACTTACCTTTGCAGTATTTTATAAAATGATATACTTTTCCAAATTTGTGATTTCATAATGAAATTAAAGACTTTTTTGGCTGTTTAAATGCACATTACCACTTATAAGTGCCCATTCATCGTTCCATCCAAAACTTGCAATTAAAAGATTATCTCAATGTCAAAACAATTTGAGAAACACTAGCCTTTACCACACAGATGCATTCTTCAGTAGAGGGGAGGGGGGGTGAGTAGGAGTTTATTTCCATCAAAGGAAGTCTGTCAATAGTAGTTTCACTTAAAGAGGGTTGTTAAATGAGATTGCTATGTCTGAAACCATAAGGTTACCATTAAGAATAAGCACCGTATCCACAGGTCTCCTGGCTCATGTCTCTATCCAACTAGAACACAGAATAAATAATAAAGAGGAACGAATAGGAACCCGAGCAGTTAGCATGGGTATTAAAGAGTTTGGATGCCAATGATCATGTGCTTACTCAATGGAGAGACTTTCTCAGAGGCTTTCCCATTAGCTTAATCATTCTTTCAGTCTTGGTTATCTGGCTTCTTTGTTCTTAGGAGAGAAGTGATGGGAAGAAGAAATGGACTATCAGAGGTCAAGGCCTCAAGAGCTCCAAGAAGTGACCTCTTTGGGGAAGTCAGAACAAATACAAAACAGAACCAGAAGTTCAGAAAGCATAGAATTGTAAGCCCATTTAGTCCCGGGTCATAGGGTAACGTGTCATTACAACCATCTTTATAAGGTCTATACAGTTCACAGGTGAGCATAAGGATGACCTTGGGTTACCAAAGTACTGAATACCTTTTAAAAAGTTTCCAAAGTTGAACTTCTTTCTCTTCAAAGTCTTTTCTCACAAGGTTATAATGAACTGATGTTGCTAAGCGCATGGCAGAGGAGCTGGCAGATCCTCAATGATGTTAGTTATTATTTATAACTAGTTATTATTATCTATATCATCGTGGCTATTATCGCTATTGCTTGGCTTCCCTCACCCTTTATTTTCAGTCCTAACCTCTTCATTCTGTACCAGCGATCCTGGTTCCATTCCTAAGCCGCATTTAACCCTGGGGTTTAATAGCAGTTGTGAGTTCACATTGCCCCAGCCAGGTTCTCATGCTCTCATTTTTATAGAGAAAAGTCTTTCAGGTAGATTATTCTAGATGTGGGGCCAAACCACTTCAACTTTGAAAGCCTTACATGATCTCATTACTGGAGCTGCTTGGTGATTGAACACTTATTTTTCCAGGTATGGCACAGCTCCATGTGCACACATACAATTCAACAAATAAGTGTGCAAGGACAATAGGTTGTTATGGAAGCCGCTATTACAAGCTCCCAAGTCACCCAGCTCCATGACACTGATGCATTAGGAGGATGCTCTGGCAGTTTGTAGGCTCTGGGGGTGTGCATGAGTCCAAGGCTGTGTTATGTTCTCTTAATATTTCCCATAAGAATCTCCTTTTAAGGTAGTTACTTATACATCATCATGGGAGATAAAATGAAGATGGATATTTTCATCGTGAATTTTTTTAAAGTAGATATTGCAAATGCATCGCTTTACTGTTCTTATTGTATATCCTGTGGGTTTAAGAAAATATCGGTTCCATTACCGTTTTGTGTAGCTCCTGAACCAGAGAATCGTCAATTATTGGCAACAATCACATTCCCCACACCTCCCTAATGGCTGGAGGCCCACATTGTAAATTAAGTAGGAAGCATAAAGCAAACAGAAAACGCGGACCCCTGCTTTGGCTAATTTAAAAGGTGTTTCATAACATTAACCCTGCATGGAGAAATCCCTGCCAATCGCCATGGTGCCATAGGAATATGTGGAGAGTGTGGATTTCACTTCTGGGTGCCGTGTTTTGAGACTGTCATTAACTGTCTGGATGGTGACCAGGATAATGAAGGACGTGGAAACTATATGGAATGATTGAAGGAAATGGGATGATTTTTCTTGGAGAAAGTGAAATTCAGGAAAGACTTAATAGCTGTCTTTAAATATTGGAAGGCCTGTGCAGGGGGAGTTGACATACTCTGTTTTAAGGGGTCATAACAAGAGCCAAGTTTAGAAATTACTGGTGCTCAGGTTCAACATAAGGAGAAGTTTTAAAATAATTAGAGATATCCAACGAAGGGATGGCCCACTTTTCAAAGAAGTAAGTTTCTTTCTTTAGAAATGTTCACACAGAGCCTGACGACTGTGGCCGTAGCTGGGTTTATTGCGTAGCAGGGTGAGTTGGACTAGATGATATCTTGAGTTCCCTCTGTCTCGGGAGTCACCTGTTTTCCACCATCTCTCTGCTGTCTGACTTTTGCTCACACTCTAAAATGGGAGGATTTTCGAGCACGGAAATGGAGAGAGAATGACAGTAATGCCTCATTCGTTCAATAGTCATGATCGCATGTCTGACGTGGGAAAGTCACCTCTATTTGGGAGAAATGCATAGGGAGGGAGCACCGATGCTTGTTTTTACAGGTTGTTTCTGCACCATGATATGGAGGTGATTTTTTGTGCATTGCCTGATGGAAGACAGATCAATAAAAGAATGCATTAGGGTGATACCAAATGGTCTCTTAGAGTTGTTTAGGCCAAGAAGGCTTTTTTTTTTCCTACTAGATAGTGCAGATTTACTGCTAGATGTAGCCTGAAGTCACCTACTCTATTGTATTATCTCCCTCCCCTTGGGTTTAGCCATGGCTGATAGCACGGCATACACAATCTTAAAAAATACACCCAAAACTTCCATTGCAAAGCATTCCAGAACGCATCCTTTTAGCTCTGGTAGCCTAATTTCAAACTTTTTGGGGTTTTTGGAGGGGGAAAAGATTTCTTTTAATCAGAGAGTTGATTCCAGCGTGCATTTCTTGGAGCTTCCGTAATGGAAAGCGTCGGGGGTCACCTGTGAAAGAGGGTGGCAGAGCCAGGCACCTCTGCCCAGGCAATGGACTAGAGTTGCTCTTTGTAACTACATCTTCACATCTGGTGAAACTCCCCCTGTGGCCTGGGGCCAAGTGCTCTGTGGATACTCACGGAATGCTAGTGGGCAGAAATGGTTTTTCAGAGGCTGCTTCTGCGTAGCAAGTTCAGATCCGCTCACACATAATGGGCTCGGGATTTTTCTGGTTGGGCTCCACAGAGGCTCTCTCTAGGATGGCATGGTGCCCAAGGAATGGGACTGCGGCGTTTCTAACCTCGCGTTCCAGTCCTCATTATTTGGCTAACGATTGGAAATGGCAAGGCTTTCTGCGGGCATCACAAAAACTATCGTACAAAATTTTCTTCGACTCACTTTGGCTTTGTAAAGATAATGTATTTTACACAGAACACTTTGGGAGTTGAGGAACTATAAACTACTAGCAGATATTAGATAATCCCTGCTCAGGTTTTAGAAGAAGACATCGATATTAACTGAGGAGTTATTAGGAGAAATATGTTGGGCAGAATAAAGCTTGAATGAAACCAGTAGCAGCCCTATATTTTCCCTGTTCCTTTTGAATGAAAAAAATGAAAGAAGAGAAATAGGCTGACGTCTTGTGGGTTTCGTCACTCTGCTGGCAGAGGCAGAGAGGGAGGGGACTGCTTTTGCTCTGTCCGTTCCTCTGTAACCACCTGCCCACCCCAGGAAGCCTTAGGTGCCATCTGGGAATGACATGTTGAAAGACTTCTCCATCCCTGTCAAGAAGGAGGCGTGGGCAAGGTCTGCAGGCCTGGGTTATTTGAACCCAGGCTGCATTTCTGACCCTAATGGGGGGATCTTTCTCCCTCACAAGTGCCAGACTCTGTCTTTGTGGGCTGCCTGTAGGCAGCTCAGGTTGCAGTGTTCCAAACCAAAGTCAGCCTATGTCAATCCCATTTGATTTCCAGTTTTGTGTGAAAGCCATTCCCTTTATTATTTTTGACACATATTCTTAGATTAGATCCATATGTTTATTAATTCCAAGAGAAATCCAGTGGAAATCAGATCTGGGCAATTTATGACTCCTCAAACCCTGGAAAGATTATGGAAATCTTTTAATAATAAAATACCATATGCAGTTATTCTAAAAATTTTTGCTCGCCTATCTTTATAATCATAAATTATTTTATTCTTAATTACCAATAGGCAGACTGAATAACTGTCTTCATTGAGGGATGTTTGACACTGAGAAAATATAGCCTTATTTTATAAACCTTTTAATGTTCAGACTATAAATATGCCACAGCTAAGGAGTACCTCATCTTTAAGTGTATTAAAGTCACTCTTGTGTAGCCAAACATAATGGGATTTTTAAATGAATTATAACTAAAGTAGTTAACAAACAACTTTTTAGACTTTCAACATGTGAAGAGCTATTTGAAGCTGTCCATTTCATACTAAATGCCCCAAAGTATATTTCTCTCTTAGCCATTGCAAAGAAAAGTTATATTGGTGGAAGCATTTTCACGGTACAGATTCAACAGAAATAAAATGGTTTGATGTGAAATCTAACACTTGTTTTCCCCTCATATGCACAAGGAGTCCCATCGTTGAGGTCTTACAGTGCTGTTCGTGTTTGGGAGAGTTTCGGAGCAAGAGCAGTGCATGTGAGTTTAATTTAGTAAGAGGATTCTCCACGTGTATCCTGGTGCCTGGGGAATGAAGTATTGAAGTTGTAAAAACATGAACACTTTCCTTCTTTTTGAGATCTCAATTCACACCCCAGCGTGGCTGGCAAGCCCTTGGAAAGTAAGAGTGTACACATTTATTCAATCATTCATTCACTGTCCTATGCAACTATTTCATAATAATGACAGATTGTAATGGCTGGTTTAGAGAGCTCTTCAGTTGATATTGAGATTGGTTCCTAAACTTCAGTAGAGCAAGATTTTTTTATCTGTTTCGGTCACCACTATATCCTAGGAAATAAGAGCAGTTCAGGGAATGTTTTTTTGAATGAATGAAGGAGAAAGCATTTATCAAAGTCTTGCTTGTTAAAGTTTGGAAATATAAGGACAGGCAAAGAGCTTCTGCTTTCAAGGAATCTACTCTTTAGAAGAGAGGATGGTTCCAGCAACTTGAGAATCTGGAGAGTGTACAAGAAAAATGCTGCCAATCAAAGCACCAATTTCTGTTTTGCTTTGGCACTTAACAGGCAGTGACATGACTTGGAACAAGACATGCTACCAGAGTGTCAGGGGATAGCTTTCTTAGCCTGATGGCTCCAGGGGTGTGCTGGCCAGTCTTGGGGCCCAATTCAAGCATGGGCAGAAGGACCCAGCAATCCCTAATTTATGGGGCACCACTGCACTGTAAAGTTGTTGACAGGGGAGAGAGGGTGCTGCCTCCACCTAAAGCCAGACATGGTGTTGGCCATCTCCCTCAGAATGATTGAGGTGCCACGGTCTTGACAAGTGGCATGAGGGACAGGATTAATCCTTTGTAGTATCTGAGTCCTGGTTTCAGAATAGAAAGTTTTCTATCAAATTCATTGCAACACCAGTAACTAAGGTGTATCCCTGGTGAGTGTCCTTCTAGGTTTAATGTATTCCAAATCCAGACCAGGGCTTTGGTTATAACTGGTGTGGATTCTAGGCCAGACAAGAACACGTTGCTGAGCTTGGACAATTCACAGGCCTCAGCCATGATTCCGGTGAGCTAATGAAAGCCCCAGCCTAAAATAGACGAGCAATTGCTATGTCCTTAAGCACCTTTCCATTCCAACAATGAGAAATCATCTACCACAGAAAGCAAAACCCCCCTTATCACCAGGAACATATTATAACCATTTGAAGAGAAAAATAAATGTTTTTTCTCCCTTTCTCCACCTTCCCTCATGATATGTTGTAAATTCAGAGTATGAGAGTGAGTAGTTCGTAAATATTTCCACAAGGTGGTTGGTAGAAGCAAACCTCAGCCAAAGGAGGAACGTCTAACTGAAGCAAAGGAGGACTTGTGTTGTCTTTCCCTCCCCCTGCTCCTTGTAGTTAAGCCAATGGTGTATTTTTCTCATCATTGACATCAGAAAATAGAAATCTGAGGTGGGCTGGGTCTCATGCATTTCACTTCATTTTTCTGATATCACTTCTGGGACTGTGGTTGTGCTGAGAATAAAATTCATCCTTTGGCCAGATGGTGGTGGGAGAGAGTGATCCATTCCAGCCACGTGGGATCCTAGGTTGTTATCACGGACTAAAGAAAGACTACAAAACAGAGCAGGGCTCACCAAGCGGGGGAGGCTGTCCTGAGCGGATGGTCTTTTGCTACTTTATTTCAAAGAAGGGCTCCACAGGGACATTTCTTTATACCAGGAGTTTTGCTTAAAAATGCGCACTTCCCTATCTCCTCCCATCAGCTTTGCCCTGTTATCTCACCTACTCATTTCCAATCAAGCTGATCGTCTGCTCTTGCTATGCTTTAGAAAAAGCTAGAGCACCTCTGTAGACTTCTCCTTCAGCCTTATTTATGACAGCAAGAGCCTAAACAGGCAGAGGCTGTCAGACTGATCAATGAGAAGTCAAGAAGAGTTTATTTTAAGCTGGGAAGAATGCAAAAGTCTTTATTTTTTAATTTAAGAATGGAATATTTTCCTTCTTCTAAAACTCAATGGGTAAGAAGCGACGGTGGGATTCAGTGGGTCAGCCGAGGTGAACATGCCTGAGGGGTGAGTCTCCCCAGCCATTTTCATTTTTACATGCGTGTGCACACATGCCCACCCAGGAGAGAGGCTGAAAAGTCATGAGAGCGAGGGCTCCCGTAATAATTCTGAACCCTCGGGTAAGCTCCTACTGTGTTGCATATTTGACTTAAATTTGATCACCAATTTTTGCTAATCCATCATATAGTGATGTAAACGAGAAAAAATCTGGGAAGGAGGTGGGGGTGATCCTGTGGGATTAGGTGCCAAAAAAGGCCTCCATTGCTCTATGGGAATCATGGGACCAAAGACTTTGCACGTTTCTTCTCTTTCCCACACACATGGTGTGAAGGGCAAGTTAGTTCACTCTTCTCTGCATTTCCTTAGCCCTGAGAAATGGGAATCTGCTGCTTGCTTTCTCTAGAGCGCAGTGATGAGCATGGAGTCAATGGAACAAACTTCCTTTATCTCCAATAGCATAGCGCCGGGGTAGGAGCGTGAAGTCTAGACCCAGTATCCTGGCTCCAAATCCCAGGCTTTGCCCTTTACTGGCAGCCAGTCAGGAGCACCTATGATATGAGGAACAATAGTAAGGAGTACCTGGGACAAAGTAGGAACTATCTGACTGATAGTCATTGGTATCATCAGCCAGCCAGCCAGCCGCCACTGAACTCAGTAAATATTCAGAGTGCCAGCTATCTGCAGGGCTCTAGGTAAGGACCTAGGCTTTACTGTTAAAAATCAACAGGCTTTTTCTTTCCTGGAGATTCCAATCTCGTGTGAGGAGGCAATGTATAAAAAATAGTAAATATATTTGTAAGATAATTTCAGATTATCATAAGTGCTAGGGATAGTTATGGGTGTAATAACAAGGAGATAAAACAGGGTAACTATTAAAAGTGTGTGGTGGAGATTTCTTTGGATCAAGGCTCTACCAACAGGCACCTACAGAAGGTCCTTGGACTGCATAAGGCCTTAGTCCTGTTTTAATGTGCACTTGTGTTCTCTCCTACTTGACGAGCCTCTTCTAATTATATAAGTTTCACAAAACCTGAAACGTGCCTCTGCTGAGGAGGTGATTAATGAGGGACTATCTTGTTAGAGTAAGAAGGGGCCAACCATGCAAAGGCCCAGGGGAAGTGCCTTTCAGGCAGAGGGGGCATGTGTACGAAGGCAGCAGAGAGCTCTAGCCGCTGGAGTGATGTCAAGGAGACCAGTGGGGCCAGTGTAGTGAGCTGGGGTCGGAGAGGGGCAGGGGTCAGATCCTGTAACACTTGTCAATCAAGTAAGGTTCTTGGTATTTGCTGTAGGTTAGTGTTATGGGTTGAATTGTCTCTTCCTGGCCCCAACCCCAATATGATATGTCGACATTTTATCCTGCAGGGCCTCAGAATGTGACCTTATTTAGAAATAAAGTTGTTACAGATTAATTAAGTTAAAATTAGGATGTTAGGGTAGACCCTAAACTAAAATGACTTGTGTCCTTATAAAAAGGGGAAATTTGAATATGAAGACTGGCAGGCGTAGATGGAAGATGAGTGAAGACCCAGGGAAAGTACCACATGAAGATGGAGGATTGGAGCCATGTACCTACAGGCCCAGGAATGCCAAAGATTGCTGGAAAATCTCCAGAAGCTAGAAAATGCAAGGAAGGATTCCTCTCCAGATTTCAGGGAGATCATGGCCCTGCCAATACCTTGATTTCAGATTTCTGGCCTCCAGAACTGTGAGACAATAAAGTTCTGCCATTTCAAGCCATCCAGTGTGTAGTGCTTTGTGATGGCAGCCCTAAGAAACAAGTATAGATGGAGAGTCATTAAAGGATTTTAATCCAGTGAATGACATGTGTTACGGTTAGAAAAGGTGACTCCTGCTTTGTAGAGTGCACTGAAGTGAGCAGAAGGAGGGAGACCAGCGTGGGACTCACAGAGATCCAGGTCTTAGATGATGTTGGCAGAGACTGTGGTCATAACTGTGGAGACGGAGAGAAACAGACAGCTCTTTGATGAATTCTGGCAATTGACCCAATGGAATTTGCTAGTGGCTTGGATGTGTGAGTAGGGAGAGGGCTGAAGGATGGCCGAGTCCCTAAGAGTTTCACTCTGTCTTCCCAGTGACATGGTCTGTCTCTAGCTAAGAAACATTCACAGCGTCTCTGAAATCCTAGCTCACCAATTTCATGGCACCATTTCACTTAACACTCTCTCTTATTTATTAACTTTGATAGTGTTGTGGCATTTAGTTACCATGCTGTGAGGGAAGTTATTATGCCAGATGATTTCATAAATAATTATCTTCATACTTACATGATTGCTCTATTTATTTTGGCTGATTACTGGCACATTTTTGAACCCATTAAAGCCCCAAAGCTCTACCAACAGGCGCCTACAAAAGGTCCTACAATCTTAAAGAAGAATTTAGTATGTGGTTGTTGAGCTACTTAACTCCCCAGCTACACTTCTGCTTCGCTCATTGAGAGTTTAACGGAGGAGAAAATCAGAATGTATTGATTTCCTCCTACGCCCCTTGGAAGAGGCATTTCAAGCTGTTTTTGTGATGTTTGGAAGCACACGCGTGCGAGAGAGCCTTTTAAAGTATTTGAGGAAATCCATATCTGTGGGGTGAGCACATCACCAGCTTTCCCTTGGGGCCTGGCTCTGTGTTGATGTCAAGTTGTGTGTTAGGAGCTGGAGGCAGAAAGTGATGGGAAAGCTCTTCTCTCCTGGGAAGTGTATGTACTCCAACCCCAGGCCAGAGTCAAGAACTGAGTTTTCCATGAGGACTCCAAGGACCGCATCCCAGCTCTGCTAAAACTAGCCTGCATTTGCTCACAACTCTTTTTACAGCCTAGTATGTAAAAAAATCACCAGAAAGAGTTCCTTATGGTCTTAAACCCCCCTGAGCCTGCTGTCAGGCCCCTCTTCCCTTCTCTCTTCTCTTTCTCCCATGACCTTTTCTCTTCTCTCACCCATCTTCTCTTCCAATGAACTTAGAATAGTTGATTACATTTGAGGAGTCTTGGGTATTCAAGGTTATAGAAACTTGCCCGGACAATAAATGGGTCAAGTGATCACAAGGCAAATGTAGTAAGTGTTTGTAGACAAAGACACTTTGTTGGAATAGGGCACTGGGATGGGAGTAGCTGGACCTGGGTTTTACTTCAGACTTTGACAAACTCTCTGACTTCAGATTCTTTATCTTTGAAACAGGTGGGTAATGGCCCATGTAGGGAAGGTCAGATGAAGTAGAGTGTGTGAAAGGACTCTACAGAGGCCACAGTGCCGGACATGGGTGAGGTATCCCTACCTGGAATGTCTAAAATAAAATGAATAGGATCTCTGTGTGCAGGCACATATTGTGGGTTTGGTTCCAGACCACTGCAAAAAAGTGAGCATTGCAATAAAGCGAGACATAATCTTTTTTGCTGGTGGAAGGTCTTGCCTTTAGATGGTAAAATGATGTAACACCCATGAAATGGTATAAAACAAAGTGCAATAAAATGAAGGATGCCTGTATTGACCTGCAGAGAACTGCAAGACTGAAAACAAATGAAACACTGAAAAGCAGGGCATGTGGTGTGATTTGCACTTATATGAATCTGTGTACAATGCAACCAAAACTGTGAGAAAAATGTGTGTGTGCTTGTGCTCACAGATGAATGTCAGCATGCAGGAAAAAAAGGGAAGAATGTGCACAGAACGGTGGTGATACCCAGGCAATAGACACGGTTACCTGCGGGGAAGGAACAGGCCGGAGGAGGTTCAGGGGAGACTTTCTGGGATTGCACTCATATTGCATAATGAAAATGTTTGCTGTGTGACTGTGTTTACCATGATCATATAGTTAATTAAAAAAAAATTACCATTAGGCGACTATGGTCAGCAATGGAGGTCATGACACTAGAACTCCTCTTTTGTTATTTATCTCTGTGACATTTTTTCATTCATCTCAGTCAGTCAGCAGCAAATACTTCTTCGGTAGCTATCAGTTATATACTGGGCTAGGCATTGGGCCTCTCCCCAAATATAACGAAATGGTCTCTCTGGGGTTGTCATCATTACAATATTTCAGTTCTGGGAAGCCCTGGATTGTAAGGGGAATAAAGATACCTAATCAGATAAAGATAAAATTATATTTAAAGATAAAGAATCCTGGCCGACTCTCTTGGTGTTACTCTGGCGTCAGGATTTACCGGCCTGGGATGGAACTGTGCTTCTTTATCTCCCTCTAGTGCAGATAATTAACAGATAAACTTCTTCCTCAGCTTCCTGTTTTACAAAGGAGTTCTGGTCCACCTGTTGCCTGGGGCTGCAGGAGCTCAGATTCCTTCCAGCTGAAGCTCTTCTCTGATCCGACAGTGAGACCTTGGAAGTTACTCCACCCTTCATACCTTAGATTTCCTCACCTGGGTTTAGACTAGTCAATTCCACCCTGAAATTGGATGTTTCAATAACAGATACGTGGAAAATGTTGAGTTTAACATCGAAACAAAACTTTAAATCAATTGACAGGGCCCTATAGTTGGGTTCTGAGAAACGTTAGGGACTGTTCATTAAATGTGAGCCGATTCAAGTTTCACAAGATAGCTAGTTAGGTAACAGGTAGGGGTCTGGAAACATCCACGTATTGTCTCAACAGAAACACACACATAGAGGTCCAATTATGTGAGCCAATGAGCTCAAAGCAGGACCTTTAGCCTCCAAAAGTAGGTTGTCTCTGCTTGTCAATTAGTTTTTCCAGGGGAGTTGGTTCCCTCCTCTCAGTATGTGTGTTGATTTCTTTTCACTGTCTGTGCTTTCTCAATATGTGTTTAAAGATAAAAAAGTGAGTTATGACATGTTAGACACACTTAGACCCACTGTGAAATCTCTGGTGCATTTTCTCTTTCTCTAAATGGGGGTAGTGACTAGAATCAGCGAGAGGGGAAGGGTGTGGGTCACCACAGGAGGGACAGGCAGAGATGGGGCTGGCTTGGCCTCAGTGCTTCAAATCAGAGACCGGCCGATGTCACAGCTCTCCCGCAGGACAGCTGGAAGCACTTAGGAAAACGGAAAGTCCCTGTAGTTATCTTCCCAGCCCCTGATCAGCACTGTGCCTGCTGCGTTCTGGCTCCCCAGACCCTCTCACGTAAATCTCTGCCTAAATTAGAACTAGAAGAGATGTTCAGCCTCAGATATCTGCCAGGCTTTCATTAATCCTCCAGACACTGGCAGGATCTGTCTCCCTTTCCCCTTTTCTTTGCCAGCAAAATGACACTTAACGAAGAAGGTATCTCCGAGCACGCTGGTACATCCCTGACAAACCTTCATAAACATGCCCAGCTGTTTCCCCAAGCTCGGCTCTGTGGAGCCTGCAAATCACTGATTAATTTGCATACAGCTGCTCAGATTTGAGGGAGACAGGCTCCTGAGAAACATTCGGCGTTGCTGGAATGAAGCCTCTAATTTCCTTAAGTGAAAAGTTTCCAAAGCTGCTCAAGCTGCTGAGGCAGGGCTCCCGGGCTCCTTTGCTGCTTGTCTGACAGCCTCATGGTTGTGCTAAAAACCCCCCACATAACTGAACAGTGCACAAAACGCTCCTCAGACTTGGAAGCACCAAGCCTCGGTTTAGCATCTTTTCTTGAAGGATTTTTGGACACCTATTTTATGCCAGGCACATAAGGAGACATTACACTCTCATAGATGAGACCCTGAGCGATCAGACCGGATTACAGGCCCTGCTTCCCTTCTTAACTCTGGCCTAGGGCTGTGTCTTTATATATAACAACTGAGTTGACATCAAAAGGCCCTTGGGAGTATTTAATGAGATAATATATTTAGTAGGAAAAGTTAAAGTGTTCTCACAGCCTATCTCCTCACCCACTCTCTAAGGGAGACTTGGGGTCCTTTGTCTGCTTTCATTGTGCAATTTAGGTGGATGGGTGGAGAAGTCAGTTGGAAAGGTCTGGAGGACCATCTAAAATTACACTGGGGAGGGGAGATATTTACTCCTGACGGAAAGTTCTAACTGCAGACAGAGGAGAGGAAGAGGCAGGGTGCCAGGATGGACTGAATGCTGGAGAAAGTATTGGGGAATTTGGGAAGAGAGAAAGGGGGGATGATGGGTGCCTGATGTGCTCTGTGATGTGAGATATCAAGCAGAGAAAGATGAGACATGAGAGGAAAGAAGACATTTTGCTGTGGGTTATGAATCAACCTGACTGAGTTGTTCCATTCTTTCTGAGTGGTGGAGCCACTGAATTGTTTTGGTGTGAAAATGACATGGCCATAGCTTTATTTAATGACCTTTATGAGGTAAGGTAGAAGACAGGCTGGGGAAGAGGAGCCTGGGAGAGGTGGAACATCCGAAGAATAGACTAGATCCGGCCAGACTAGAGATGAGCGCTTATTAGTGATCAGTGTTCCTTCCGTAAGATATTCAGCAATACCTTGAGATGCTGGGTGGGGAATAGAATTGGATCTTTCTTCTTATGAGTCTGCTAACCTAGAATACTTTTCCTGTTCCTCTCTGACCAGCCCTGTCCTTCTCATTTTTAAGATCCAACTCAGGTTCTTCCACCTCCTACGTTGCTCCACCACCCTCAACTCCATTATCGCTGACATTCAGATTTCTGACTCACAGCTTGTTCCACTATCTCTACCACTGTTCAGCTCATCTTTCCCATCCTTAAGCCTGACTCCCTTTCCCAACTAGACTGTAAGCTCCTGTAACTCTTTCTCTTTTATCCTTGGTGCCAAGCACATTGCTATTGGATTGGAACCTTACTGATGACTGGTATAAAACTAACAGAGTACAGTAAATAGGAAAGGTCTTAGAAAAACAGGAGACATACACAGATAAACCATTCTGACAGGTGTGAGATGATATCTCCTTATGGTTTTGACTTGCATTTCCCTGATGATTAATGATGTTGATCTTCTTTTCATTTGTCTATTGGCCATCTATATGTCTTCTTTGGAGAAATGTCTATCCAGGTCCTCTGCTTATTTTTAATTTTTTTTTTTTTTGATGTTGAGTTTTATGAGTTCTTTCTATATTTAGGATATTAACCCCTTATCAGATATATCATTTGTAAATGTCTTCTTCCATTTAGTAGGTTGCCCTTTCATTTTGTTGATGGTTTTCTTTGCTATGTGTAAGCTCGTTTGGTTTAATGTAGTTCCATTTGTTTATTTCCTCTTTGTTTCTCTTGCCTGAGGAGCTCATTTTAGTTTAAATAAGATTTTTATTATTGTTGTTTGATTTCTCAGTTTGAAGCTAGAAAACAGAGTCCCTAAATAGCAGAAATCAAAAGTCTTGTGTGACCCAAGAGTAACAAAGGTGAGGTCTACGTTTGACAGTGATGAAGAAGAGATGCAGTGGAGGAGAAATGTGGGAGAGAAAACCAACAGCTGATTTGGCAGTCATCTAGGTATCTGATTTGTGCTTTTTAAGAAATGAATTCAGAGAACTTGAGCAAACAAAGATGTTCAAATCGTGAGGTTGGTGGCTGGCAAACCATCATTTTCCCATTTTCATGTGGACAAACTGACACCCAGAAAGCTGATGCCATTTGAAAATAACCAGTTGAATAATGCTGGTTTGCTCACTGGGAGAATTTGGCTTTAAGAATATCTATCATATGAAAAGTTATAAGATCTACACATGAAGGAATGTCTAGTTCTATAACAAAGAAATTATTTTCTTTACAGAAGAATTTTTCCAAAGTTTCTTTAAAAAACCAAGCCATCCAGTACACTTGAATTTCAATGTGATTTTTAGATATTTGATTTACCTGCAATTTTCAGGAGCACTTCCATTGCATAAAAACATCTTGAAATGAAGGCCAAGCCAGGCAAGTTCAGTTTCAACTTGAATTAGAAGGGACCAAAATGAAGGGTGCAATTTCTTCCAGATCAGCTTATATTTGACTATTTCTTTACAAAATTGGGGGGATAAAAATTTGACTCTGTGTGACTTTCCACCGTAGATATATATTCTTAGGTGTGATTCAGCTTTATCTCCTATTTTTCTTATCTTCCTAAGAAGATGCGCTTGCTCAAAACCAATTTACTTGGCTAATTCCTTCCTCTGTCGTCTTTGTAATTATTTCCAATAGCACTTGGCCAAACAATTCTTTCTCTATCATGTGGTTTCATCTCGGCTGAAAGTTTGTGTCCGCAAAGTCTGTTGTCATGGCAACAGCTGGGCTGTTACCAGCTCAATATTATGGCTTTACTGAAAGAAAAGGAAAAGGGAAGTGAGCGAAAGTGAAGGAGAAATGTGGCCCTTCCCACATACCTGTTTTTTAAGTAACTTAGCTCATCTCCACTGTCACAGCTAATTCTCCTTGGAAGGACCTTGACTTCTACTAAATGCATTGTTTTATGCGCATTTGTAATTGAATTAATATGCATTGAGAAGAAACCATGAGGTGCGGTCTAGCGCAGGCTCAGTGATTTATTAATTTGGGCCGGCGTCCCATAAATATGTATTGAGCACCTGAACGTGTCAATGGTGGGGCTCTCCGGGAGCCCACGTTCTAGGGGTGGGTCAGGCAGTGAGCAAGTAAACACGTGCGTGAGATGCATGCAGATGATCCTGTGGGGCGTGAAGAGGAGAAATGGAACCCTGCAGCAGGGTGATGGGCGAAGGCTGGACAGCACGCTCAGGGAAGGCCTGGGGATTGACATCAGAGCTGGTGCCTGCAAGAGGAGGAGCGGGGCGTGTGATCATTGCGGGAAAAGGCTTTCCAGGAGAGGGAGCAGCAAGTGCAGGGAAACTAAGGCACAGAACCACTCAAAAATTGCTAAAGGTGAAAAATAGCCAAAGGGTCTAGAGGGTAGTGAGCCAGGGAATGAAGAGCAGGAGAGGTTTCGGAGTGGGCAGGGGCTCAATGATGGCTGGCGATGACCAGGGGCAGCTTCATGGGTGCACGGTCTGTGCAATCACACGGGGCCTCGAAACCAGGCGGCCAGAATTCGGTTCACTGCTCTGCTGTTGGTGTCTTGAACTTCTCAGTGATTTTGTCTTGAGCTGGTGTTTTGTGTATGAAGTCTGATGAGACAGTGGCGCATCTGCCCGAGCAGAAGCAATACACACAGTGTGTTTGTCTGCTGTTCCTTACCACCTGTTTTGCGTACAGCGTTTGCGATGACAGAGTTCCAGTGGGCCCACGATGCTGGGGATTTCAGCGGGACTCGAAGCAAGTACAAGTTAATCGTGTTATATTAACAATTGGGTAGTGGCTCAGAGTGGCCAGGCACTGCATTTGAACCAGAACACTTGCTTTGAAAGCAGAAAGAAGGCGTTGGCATTCTAAGAAACACTGAGAATCAAGGAGCCATATCATATCCTTTGTCACTCATGTTTCTTCCCTGTATTATCCAACCACTTACATTGAAAATGATAACCTAGAAGGAAAAAGAAAGATAGGACATTTTCCTTTCCATCCCTCCTTCCTCAGCAGTGAGCCGAAAGCAGAGAGTGCTGGTAGACCGTGCAGGTATCCAGCAGTGAAATAAAACAGTTCAGTTAGTTTTGTGCAGAATTTCCACTACCCTGGTAAGAACGAAATACATATACCTGTATGAGTTACTGGATACAGACCGTATAATTTTTGTGATTTCACATACAAACTAAATGCATTTATATTTGCATTAACACCGGCATTGCATAATATAAAGATGAACAGTAAAATTCATGCTAATAGCTTAAATTTTTCATTTTCCATTACTGAGAGTGACATTAAATAGCAAATAAAAAAGATTATGATAGGTTAAGGAGGGACTAGAGGAAATGAGAAAACCTTACATTTTAGTACATTTAACAGCCCTCCACTCTTTTTCTTGCTCTTTGAACAACGATTATCTTTGTCCATTTGGGTTACTGTAACAGAATACTATAGACTGAATGGCTTATAAACAACATAAATTTATTTCTCACAACTTAGGAGGCTGGAAAGTCTGATATTAAGGCACCTGCAGAGTTGGTGTCTGGCGAGTCCCTCTTCCTGTTTTATAGACAGGTGGCTGTCTTCTTGCTGTGTCCTCACAAGGCAGAAAGGACTGGGGAGCTCTTGGGGGTATCTTTCATGGGAGCACTCATCCTATTCAGGAAGGCAGAGCTCTCATGACCTATCACCACCCAAAGGCTCCACCCCTAATCCTATCACCTTGGGGGTTAGGGTTTTAACATATGAATTTTGGGAGGGACACAAACTTTCAGTCCCTACCCTACATGTTAATTTTTCATCGAACTCCACAAATTATGTCGCCTGCCATGGCGATAATGTACATCACAGGAGAAGGGATATTATTACATATAAGGACTTGGAAAAGTTAATTACTTATCATTTCCAAGCCTTGATTTCCTCAGCTCTAAAATGCAGATGAAAATACCCCCATGAATGAGGTTGTAATGAAGACTGTTTCGTAGGATACTGCACATCCCTCTCTGGGCAGAACCCTTTCTATTTGGCAGGCGCTCAATGCGTGGTCGGTGCGGTGCTTGTAAGTGTACCCTGTGAAATATGATGTTCTCTACAGATGCGATTTATCCTAGGGCTGGAAGATGGGAATGGCCTTCTAGCTCAAACAACCTTTACATTCCCAAAGAGAAATTCTTGCTTTAAAGGAACTTGAGAGAGAGAGAGCATACAGCTAATATATCCCATAATACATTGGCTTCCAGAAAGCATTTGATAAATTACTGTCTCTCCTTTTGTGGAAAATGGGAAACATAGGCTAGGTGGTAAGTCTGAAAGGTCTGTATCAGTTCAGGTATCTGAGTGGGAGAGTTCGATTCATCGGTTATGGTAGCAGGATCCGGCGCTATGCCGGAGGCCTGTTGCTGGCTCTGTCCTGTTCAACATTTAACTCAGCGCCTGCATGGAAGGCAGGGCAGGCGTCATTGCCAAGCACGTTGTGTTGGGAGGAGGAGCTGAGACTCCCGCTCACTGGGGCACGGCTGAAAGTTATTTTAATAGACTAGCGTCACGAACCAAATCGAATGGAATGGGATTTAATATGGATAAAGTGAATTAAAAGCCAAGTTAAAGGATGGAGTGTCCTAGGCTTACAAGAGCGCCCCGCCACAAAGGGCGAAGGGTCAGAGTTGGCCGAGTCACTCATCAAGCGAGGACTTCTGCTGAGCAGCCGCGAAGAGCCAGTCAGCAGGCTGGTTGCTGTGAGGAGAATGAAGGCGCCGGGAACAGCATTGCCGAAAGGTTGTGCTCGGGAAAAGCCAAAGGAGGGCACCTGTGCCAGTCGAGGGCAGAAAAGGCTAATTTCTCAGAATCCATTGCCCCCTGCAGGGAATGTCAATGGCCTGTGCGTGGCACTCCCCCCTTTGGCAGTCTCTTCCACAGAAGACCGAGTTCCCACTGGGAAGGGAGTGTCCACGTGGCACCCCGCCTGCAGCCCTCTCGGTCCTCCAGGTCTTGTCCACAGTCGCACTGAACTCCAGGCCCCTGCGCCCCCTTCACTGTGACAGCGTGAGAGGCTCCCTCTGAAGCCTTGATGCCCTCTGCTGACAGGAGTGTAAATTGTGAGGGCGATTTGGGGACTCTGGACAGCTGACCAGGAGACCTGGGTGGAAGGCTTCGAATCCTTTCCTAGAAATATGGGCCCTTTTTTCAGCTGGTAATGATTTTCTGTGTCTCTCGGCAAAGCCTGAGCTCGAACCAAGAAGGTTGCTGCTCTGGCTCTCTCCACGGGCTCTCTGACCCGACGGAAACCAAGTGGGGCTGGGACTCAGCGTGGGTGGGTAAGGGACAAAGCATTGTTTTCGCCCGCCACTGGTGAGTTTTAAATAAATCCGGTTCCTAGGCTTTAAATCAGGGCTGCGTCACAGCTCTGGGAGAGGTGTAAACAGAGCTCCAGGCCCCCTGCTCCCTGCTGAGGGACGGACAAACTGCCTTGGTGTCAGCCCAGTCTCAGCGTGGGGGTGAAATCTCCTTGGCAAACGGACGCATGCAAAGCAAGGCCGGCCTATTAAAATCCTATTAACTGGCTCACAAACTTCCCATTTTCATACACACAAAAACTGCCAAGTCTGCCTGTTGGTTTATTATTGATACGTGGAGAGGCGCTTCTTTGAGGAGATCACAGATGCAATTTTGTGACAGACAGTAGGATTTAGAGGGCCTGAAGAGATGAGGTGGGAAAGGAAAGCCGAGCTGTGTTTCCATGCGTTGTCTTGTGTGAGGGGACACGGGGGGGTACAGAATATAAACCTGTCTGTATGAACCCACCAGGAGGAGGAAACCAGGCTCTGGACCCTCTTCTCTGGGAACAGTCGACAAGCCCTCAGCACACAGGGCAGGAGATGGAGTGAGAGCCGAAGCCACCTGCCAGCATCGACAGGATATCAGCACCCCTCCACCCCCACTCCCACCAGAAGAGCCTAATCTTCCAAGTGACCTGTTTTGTGGCGAACCTGGAACATTTAAGGCTGGAGGTTATATCAGGAGTGATCTGCATTCTCACTGACATCACTCTTAGCTCCAGAATGTTGAGTCCAGGGAAGAATGACGGGGGAGAGGGCTCGCAGAAGATGAAGCGGCTTTCTGCTGCTGCGAACTACAGAGCCTTGGCCGGGTGTCGGATCAATGGGCGCTCATTGAGATTTATTGATAGGCCAAGGCCATCAACTAAGAAGGGCTGGGGTTTTACTCCCCCTTAGAGGATGGAAGAGATTTGGTGACTACAGTTCCAGTCCCAACTCGGCCTCTGGAGCACTGTGTGAGTTGGTCAGAGAACATAACTTTGTGCTTTGACGGTTACAGGCCCCTAGTCAGAGGCCTGCCACCCGAGTCCCTCTTGCTTCCTGCTGCGGGGGAGAGTATTCCAACCTGATAGGTGAGCATAGCAGATGCTCCGGTACCCGGTCCAGGTCCTCCATTTAAGAGAGGACACTTGTACCCTACCTGCTGAGAGTGTTAATTACTGATAGCTTATAGTTGTGTCTTTCCTAGGAATTGTCCCTGGCTTAAGGGAGATGTCTTGCCCAAGGTTATGTTCCTTCCCCAGGCATAGCATTTATCCAGCGACTTTTGATGCCAGGGTACAAAGGCCCAGGCTTCTTGCCTTGATTTGGGACACCTCTGAAGACCCGTCTCAGCTCCGGAGCTCCCTGTGGAATTGATGGAGGCCTTTGTCATGCCTGCGTTGCGGTTCAAGCTCTCTTTCTGCCCAGTATGCCTTTTCCGTTGGCCCGCCACATCACACCCAAAGGCTGGTCCTGAAATACCCTCCAGTAAACTTCCCACATGCCAATATGTGCTTCAGAGTCTGTTTCTGAGAGGACCAGTCTCAGAGAGCGAGTCTAGGATATTGATTATGACTTATTTGTTATACAGTCATTGCTTTTAGGTAAGTTATTGAATTTAACTTGAATTTTTAAATAGGACTAAAGGAGGTTTTGAGATGTGCTTATCCTAAGTGGTCATGTGTTAGCAAGGCTTAGCCTACTCTCTTGTAATTTCAAGAACCAGCATGCAGCAAGAAGATGGATTTTATTTGGACCTGAGAATATTCTAGAACTTCTAAAATCACACCCGTCACCTATGTGTCAGGCGTCTGGTTTGAGTTTGACTGCTTGTTTATTGACTGTTACGTCATCTTTAGAGAGCAATTTTTTCTTTAACTGCCCTGGTTGCTAAAGAGCAGCTCCCACAATGCTCCCACCCACTCTGTACGTTTGAGAATTCTAGCCCCCCTCTGCATTCTGCTTCATCCTCTCCCACCACGGAAAAGTTGGGGACCTTTCCTTTGTTTCTCCTCTTACTGAAATAGTTCTGCACTGAGACAGCATTGTTTCCAGGGTGACAATGAAAAGCAAAAGTTAACTCAAAAAATCTAAGGAGAGATGCTGACGAATCGCATCTGTTTTAGATGCTACTGTTTTAGAGAAAGCAGAAATATCTCCGAGGCATTTGGGGGTAAATGGAGGACTTTTAACGAGGCCATAATACATATTCAAAGGTCTTCATAGAAGCTGAAATATATTTATTTAATGATTATAATAATCGATTAATATTTAACATTAGGGAGCCTATTACTTATTAGTTGGAAAAAAAATACTACACATCTAGGGACAGGAGGTAAATTTCTTACCACCTCTCTATCTATCCTGGAATAGAGTTGAAAGTGAGCCATCTTCTCTGTACCCATACATCAGTTACATCAATTTAATACCCCTTGTCATTTACCATAGGTCATTATCCTATTCTATCTAGTTCCTTTTATTTCATTTAATGCTGCAGAATTTCTGGACTTTTTAGAATAGATCAAAGATGGTCATTATCATCACATATTTCTGTGTTCCTCTGTTTTTAAATCAGAATGGGGGATTACGCGGTACTGTTAGGTATGGTCTAATCAACATCGAAAAAGGAACTGGACAGATCGTAGGTGCACAGATCAGCATGTGCGTGGGCCAAGCGAGAGGGCCAGGGAAGTGACAGACTGAGGGGAGGCTGAAGTCTAGACTAATGGGAAGCGGAAAGGGAAGGTGACAGGACCAGAAGTGTTTAGTTACCGGAATGTGTCCATTAGATGTGGAAGGAGGAAACTTATCTCCTCAAACAACTGCTTTCCCGCCCCCCAAAACAACAAAATGACAAAAAACCCCAACCATTGAATTACTTACTAGTGATAAGAGAGGCAGAAAAAAATAATTTCGTGTATCTTATTTTAGTGAGTATGTGTATGCTTAAACAGCAGCTGTTACAAACGTGGCCAACTGCCCCAGCCAGGCAAGGAGGGCAGCCGGCACCGCGCTCCAGGAAAAATAGTGTGGCCGGTAGCCACTGGAGAGCAGCAGAGAGCTGCTCAGATCCCTCTGTTCTTCCAGCGAATGCTCCTAACGGAGGCACTCAGCTCGCCAAGGTCACCTCCTCTACCCACTCCACCACGGGCCTTTTTGTTGTTTAAGGAAGGTTTTCTGATCAAGACTCTGATCTGAGATTGAACTCAGCTGGGTTAGTTACTATTCAGGGAGTTTTAGCTGTAAAAGAACCTCTCTGAGCCTCAGTGTTCTCATCAATTAAATGGGATTGGGGGTAACAAAGGTACTTAACTCAGAGAGTTATGAACGCTAAGCAGGAGGATATTAGCATTCAGTAGTCACTCAATATTAGCATTCGGTAGCCACCACAGAGCTAATGGCTATTCTTCTCTGTGACTGGGCTCTTTCAAAGAGTTTGGGATGATGGTTTCTTTAGAGACCTCTTTAGGACTAACTTTGCAATCAATCATAGCACTGTTTCCTTCTGATCTCAGAAGCAGGTTCACCACTGGCCTGGCCACAGAACTCCCACTGCAGGCAGTCCCTCCCAGAGAGCGCTTCACAGAGGAGGCCCTGGCTCGCTAAAGATGACAGAGCCATTTAGTGTAGAAATGAGGTGAGAAGGAATTAAAGTCTTAAAGAAGCCCCTTCCTAAATGTGACATTTCTTCCTGCAAGTAGGGAAGGCTGGTTTGAAATAGTAAAATTAGAAAATATGGCTTCATTCACCTTAAACCCAATGACCACTTTAACTGGACAGGCACAACTGAATTAGCTTTAGAGTCATACTGTTCTCCAGAAGTGGGTTTTCAGGGAGGTAAATACTATTGCAGCAAAGGTGAGTTTCAAACTGGGTCTTTATTGGAATGTTCTGGTAAAATAAGGCTTCCTGAGCCCCTGCTCCAGGCACGGCATTGTGTCGGGTCCTGGGGGAGAGTCAGACAGCGTGGAAGGAGCAGTCCCCGAGTCAGTGTCACAGCAGCTACGGCAGGGGCCGGGCGGATCCAAGACACTTTCCTTACCTGCTACTTCCTGGTGGATTTTTCTGCCCAAAAAGTAGCTGGGAGGCATCACTCAGCAAAGTCTTCCAAAGAATGAGTCATAGGGTTGTAACTCGAGTCACGATGCTAGAGCCATCTTTCTTTTGTTCACACTCCAAGGGGTGTCATAAATATCACCAACTATTGACTTCCCACTACCTGTTTTCTCTTTTTCTCTGGTTAATGATGCATCCAACTCAGCCTAATGGACAGAGTTACTCACTAATCACCAGGAGAGACAAATAAACAAAAATGATCTACACTAAAAGCGTAATGTGGGGAAAATAAATTGGAGTTTCGGGTGAATTAAGCTAAATATAAGTCAACGGTGGGATGTGGCAGGCAAAAGAAATAGAGCAGACTGAGATTACTAATGCAGTGTCTGGGCGGGGGGAGTGTCAGACCAGGCCCTCAGTAATTTTACAGTCACCGGTTTCTCTGAAAATGTGTGAGCTATGAAGCTCTTCTCAGAAAAAGTCATGCACCTAGAAACATTCAAGAAGACTGCTGTGGAGAAAAGGTTCTTACCTAACCGCCATATGCTGTTAATATGTAATTTCCTATTCAGCGCTTCCTGTGTGCTCAGCACTGTCCATGCCCAAGGAAGCTAATCATCCCTGTTCTCTCAACTCCCCCGAGAGGAGAATGACCCTAAGTCAAGGTTACCATTGACTCCTCCCACGAGAGATGAGGGAATTGGCTCACTTTCAATGACTCACAACCTACACGCTTCTCCTTTTTTGCTTTCTGTTTTTTATTGGGAGACTCAAGTGTTTTTTTTTTATTATAGTTCATTACAATTAAAATAATAAATACTTTTAATGAACTAATAAAACTGCAATAAACGATAATAGTATATAATAAATACGATCATAAAACTAAAGCGCTATAATAAACTACAACATAATACCATAATATAAAACTATAATAAAATATTTCTTTTTTCAAAAATTAGGATATTTATATTCAGTCTTATAACTATGGTCAAAATAGCTATCTAGACTAAACTTTCTGCTGGGAGAGTTCAAGGTCTTCTCATGGCAGAAACGTGTCCCTCTGTGATTGATGTATTTTGATTTTCATCGTGATATTTTTAAGAAGGACATATACTGATTATTCTTCCCGAATCCCTGCATATTGGAACTTTTTCTGTTGTGTTGCAGAGAATGGAAACTAACTTGGAGAAAGTCCTTGGATTGAATGTTCCTGTATTTTTCTAGAATTTAGTGGACTTCTTGCTCCGTCGTTTTCTGTAATCCATATTTGTGTGAAGAAATCTGGGGCTACTTTTGCAACGTTAATAACTTATTCCAGAGTGAAGATATACCCTGTGATGTCTATAAATGTTCGGTAGTGCAGGACGATACCAGACCTGCACAGTAAGTTATTTCAGTTCCGGAGACTCCCTTCCATTGCCTCTGAATAGTGTCTGTGCACTGGCCACTCTGTTCTGCTCTTCAGGGCCAAATAGCTACATATTGTGTCTACTGTGGATTCCCCACGTAGACCATTGTCTCTGAGTGCTTTTAATTTTTCCAGTTTGTTTTTATTGTGGGTCAACTTTTTTAAGCCAGTACCACCTTTTTTCCCCCCTACTGTGTTCATTTAGCTTTTTTCTGCTATTCTGCTTTAATTCCTTCTTCTTTTATGTTGACACTATTTAGTTACTTCCTTTCATCTGAATTCACAGAGTACTTGTTTCTGTAATTTCTTTGAGGATATGAAAAACTGTGGCTGAACTATTTCTTTTTTCTCCTGGAAGTAAGTCTTCTGAAGGTCACTTCCCTTATTGTCACTTACATGGTCTTTTCCCCTTCCTTTTGATTGTCCTCGTGGGCCTGTTTTGCACGTGTCTCTTCTCCCCCATTTAAAATTTTTATTCATCTCCTAAGGACTTACGGTTCTATCCCAATCTCCCTTGTGAGCCCCCAAACTCAACTTAGATCTATCTTGCGTCTTTGTTTCCGTGGGCAGCAGTTCAAATATTTCCTTCGGGCACAAGCATGGAGAGTGGGAAACCATATTTGGTAATTTTTTGGGGGTCCTGTCGTTTGACCGCTTGATGTACATGTGAGCAACTTTGGGAGCTGAGAAACTGGGAGGAGACACAATGGTCGCACATGGCTAGGGAAGTAACACTAATTCCTGACTCTACGTTTTGGTTTAGGAGGAACATTTAACCACTAACTTCTCCCCAGAGCTTTTTCTATCTGCTTCTCCATAGTTTTGAAATTTTGTTGTTGTTTTTCAACAAAACGTGTGTGTGTGTGTAGCCCAGCTGGGCGTGGCTCAGTGGTTGAGTGTGGACCTAGGATCCAGGAGGTCACGGTTCGATTCCCGGTCAGGGCACAGGCCCCGGGTTGCGGGCTCGATTCCCCAGTCGGGGGCGTGCAGGAGGCAGCCGATCAATGACTCTCTCATCATTGATGTTTCTCTCTCTCTCTCTCCCTCTCCCTTCCTCTCTCTGAAATCAATAAGGACATATTTTAAAAAAACACACAAAAAAAGTGTGTGTGCATAATGTACATAATGTGCTGTCCATATGTATTTGTGTGTGCATATGTGTATGTACATATACACACAGAAAGAGAGGCAGCGAGACAGAGTGGAGAGAAAAGAGAGAAGAGGGGACAGGAGAGGAGAGACGATCTCGCTGGATTATGACTCTCTCTAGGCTGAAACATACTGTATCCCTTTTTATATGTTCTATACAATCCCTAATTCGATGCCTAATTTGATGCCTTTCTTAAAGTAATAGTAATACTAATTTATAGTGGTAATAACAGTAACCACATTGGGACCACTGAATATGAACCAAGCATATTTCTAAGCATTTTTTGTAGAATGTTTTCTTTTACATTCTCAACAGTCTTAATGAGATTTAACAGTACTGTCTCACTTTCTATAAGGGACACGTTTACCAGAGGCCACATTGCCACTAACTGGAGATCCCGGTGACTCAGACCCTGGACTGCCTGACCCCAAGGCTAGTGCGCTCAACTCGCATGTGCCCCCTTCAAAGCAAAGGCCTTCAAGCAGGATGGCAGTCGCCCAAGGCCCCCTCCTGCTTTTCATTTTGTTCGAACCAACTTTCTAATATTTCCCTTTAGGCGTGTGCCTGACGGCCTCGGTTCTCAAAGAGCCTGGACAAACAGGGCTTCCGTTCCCAGATTTGCTGTTGACCGCCGGTCCTTCTTTACAAGAAGGAGCCAGGTCTGAATTCTCCTGATGAAAAAGTTGAAGACCAACCCATCATTTCTTAAAATTTAAAATGGCATTTAATGCAAACAAACATCAGGCCTAAAGCCAGCCTGGGGGCTGCCCTGGGAAAGCTGGATGTTTTCCGCTGACCGTGGCATAAGCTCACGAGGTACAGCCTGCAGCTTTCCCCCCAGCATGGGAGGGGACACTTTGGCCCTCGCTGGCCGTTTGGCAAGGCACACTTTATCTTACCTGATTGGATTCTGCTTTCTTTAGCTTACTGTTGAGCTCCAGGAGGCAGATGAGCCTGGGTCTTCCTCACTTGGCAGAGAAAGTAGGGGGAGATGGGACGTGCCCATCTCCCGCAGCAGGATGGCACTATGCTGACCATGTGTGTGTGTACTTCAGTATGGGGAAAGGAGATGCTGCATGGCTCTCAGATATGTTTTTATAATTTCAGAATTTTAATATAGAAAGTTTGGGAAACAAATAAATGCTGTCATGATTCCATTATCCAGAAATACCCACGTTCCTATTTTGATGAATCCAGTGTTTCACTACCTGCATATTTGTGTATATTATATTTACCTAACATGGACAGATCCTTTAAAATAATAATATGTATCAACTAATTTATTTTTCAGCATGTTCTTCAATGGCTGCCTGGTATTCTGTCTTATGGGATTGTTATTATTTCCTTTACCAACTAGGAGCCCTTTCCTGGGTCAGTTTAAATCATTCATGGTGAGAAACAGGATTCTGACCAAGAGCCTCAGAGACATAGCCACGTCTCTCAGACCTTGGCTTTCTTCCTCTGACCATCCTATTGCGTTGAATTCCCACATGACCTTCAAGGCAGTGTTGCCCTGGCACCTTCAAGGAACTAGGTCTTGCCCAGGATGGTGATATTGTAAGGGTAGACAGGGCAGTTCATGTGTGTAGACTGAGGTCTTTAAGGGTCAAAGCATTGAAAAAATGGGAAGTCATTTCACCTAAATCTATTAAAACAAGAAGAAAAACAGGAGAGGGAGGGAGGGAGGAAGGAAGGGAGAGGGAGAGGGAGAGACTAAGACTTCATTTGTTATCTGGAACTTTCAGCTCTTCACAGGCTTGGGAATTAAAGCTCTATTCAAGGCAGCACATAGCAGTGATATTAATAATTGAGGGCAGATAATAATAGAAATAATTGCTCACACTTTCATAGCACTTACCAGAGGTGACATTTAATCCTCACAGTAAGCCTCGGTGGTAGGTTTTATCATTACATCCCTATTGTACAGCGAGGAAATTGAGGCACAAGAGGGGAGAGGAGCGCTCCCCACTCTGGGAGTGGAAGAGTGTGACCCAGCCCTCCCTTGACACAGAAGGAGCGCGACTCCATGGAACTGACCAAACCGTCCACCACGCCGGGAGCCAGAGCTGTTGAGTTCCCCGGACTGGACCCCTCCTGTCTCCTGCCCGTATGGCCCGAGATCCCAGCTGCACTGGGCTTGACAGCACTGTGTCCTTCAGAAATAGGGACCAAAATGCCTGCCCTCCTCCAGGAAACCTGAACATAGCCCTGAAGAACAATGGCAGGATCATTCAAGGATCACATTTTAATAATTCACAGACTCTTCTGTTCCCCCTTGGACTCGCTGACCCACCCCTCTGTTACTCCATAAGTAAGTCTCTTGGAGCTTTGTAAAGAAACCACTGTCTAAGCTCATGCTTTGATTTCAGAACAGTCACTTGTTCTCGTAGCAGGTGGATTGTGAAGTGGGCTGCGCTGGGCACTGGGGGCTGCAGAGAATGGAGATTGCTTTGACAAGGACGCTATTCCTGTCCTTCAGGGTGATGCTTGCGGGGGCTCTCCTGAGTGGTTAAGAGAGATGGAGGGCGCTGTAGCTGGAGCTGTAGCTAGGTCTAGTCTCCTCCTATTTGAGGTCCAAAAGCTACAGGCTGTTAGACACTCAGTAACTAATGCCAGTGAAAAGGCTCAGAGGGCTGGGAGCCATCCTGTGTCCTGTGGGTCAGACTGGTGGGGCGTCTTTGTAAAACTGGGCAGTGGTTGTGGGAAGGAAATGGTCATAGCATCATCACCTCAAGGCTCTCAACAAACCAGGGGACTTATGGAAACGGTATTTTGTTTAGTTGCCTTCTCTAGTTTACAGAAATGTAAGCGGAAAACTGTATTTATTTCAACCCGTATTGAGACCCTTTTTAAAAGCAAGGGCATTATAGGAATCATAAAGGGGGTCTTGGTGTTCTCCTGGAGAATTTTTAGTACCTGAGGGCCGTCGTTCTGCGCTTCATTTTCATTATATAGTAATACGGTTGTAGAAGGTTTAGGATAAATGGCTGATTGTGTACGAATTCCAGATTGTCCCTGAGACCTTAGATTACAAATAGTTCCTGACACAAGCCTGATTGGCTGCCATTTCTTTCTTCAAGGCAATGTAGCACGGTTTCCAGCCCGGGCCCTGCTCTGCCAGAGATGACGGGCTGGGGACTGCGGACAGACAGCCCCCTGGGCCTCAGGTTTTTCTTCAGTAAAAAGAGAAGTTACACCGGAGGGTTTTAAGGAGCCTTCTAGCAGTACAGTTTGATGATTTATGAGTTAAGGGGTGGGAAAAGGAGGGTAGAAGGAAACAGGTGAGATGGGAGAGAGGGAGGGAGGGGGGATATTAAAAGAAGTTAGAACAGGTTCAAATTAGTGGGGCCTCTCATCCGCCCGTGGCAGGGACAGCACTCCCCACTACGGAACTGTTCGTCCCTCTCGTCCCTCTGCTTCTTAGTGGGGCCGAGTGCTCTGATGCTCAGCCAACCGTCTGGTCGTGATTCCATTTGGCTGAGCAGGGTAGACATCTAAAGCTGCAGAATTAAAAGTGGCTGAGAGAGACTAGATTTACCCCTATTAGGAAGAGCAATGAACCAAATCTGGAAAAATACATTTCTGGGGGAGAGGTTGTTGAACAGCTGCTGGGAAGATTTGGGGGAGATAGATGCACAGAGAGGATGTCTCGGGAATTTCCCTATGTGTGTCACGAACCCGTGAACCATGTTTCCACTCTGCGAGACTTCGGTTTAAATTGCCTCTTAATGCTCTTTGTGTGTTCAACTTGTGTCTTCCTTGGGCATCACAGAATGCCAGCCCTGGCCCCAGCTTATTCCGGTTATGAGGGGCTTTGCTGGGTGGGGATGGGAGGAAAGTAGGCCTGTTCAAACCATCAGGGAGCATCCGGGCAATACATGGGTTGTTCAGTTTTAGGAGCGGATTCCAAGAACAACAGAGGAGGCCTTCTCAGGAATGACGCACAGAGAGGATGCACAGAGCAGAGCAGAGGTTCAGTGGGGGCAGACCTGGCGGAAGAGCCCCGTGGTTGGAATGATCTCCCTGGAGGTGCTGATGGAGCTACTGAGCACAGTGGCAGGAGCAGGGCTGTGGTCCCTGCTCCCCGGGCTGCTGCTCCCCACGGTCTGTTGGAGACCAGCCCGGAGGGTAGGGGGTGGGGTAGGGGGTGGGGGGTGGGGAGAAGCAGCCAGGATTTTTCTGATTTGCTCCTGTTTTTGGGTCTCTGGTGATTTGAGGGTCCTCTCCTCTCCAGCTGTGAGGGTGTCTAACCCGGTTAAAAGCTAACAGATTGCTGTGAATGCATGACAATTAAAATTAGATAAAATCATTTATAAACATTATTCTAAATAAGGATGCAGCAGCTGTTGGTGGCTCTTCGGAAGGCATCCGATTTGCAGTCAATTTGCAGTCAGCAGAAGGGCTCATTGCTCTGTACTCAAGTGTTCTCGTAGCTATCTCATTTTCCCCCAGAATTTTCTGTAGGCTTTTTATTTCAGTTTAAAATATATATATATATATGTTTCCGGGAACATTATTTGAGATGGGAGATGTTCTGAGGAATGAAGATCAGAAGGCTTTATGTCCTCTAATCTAGAAATTATTGAGGAGAAAGTAAAAATCTCCCTTGCACATTTCCTCAGATCAGGAAAGGCCAGTGATGGAGCCATTTAGTGATAGGGTCCTTCTGCCAAAATATTCATGTCACTGACATCAATGACAAGCATGCCCCTTTATGAGCCTGTATGTGTAGAAGAAGGTAGTTTCTGTCAGCGCTACCAAATATTTCAATTCTGTCTTTGGGTTATAATTTAAAGTATAAATACTTGCCAAAGGCAAAACCATGTCTCTAAAATGGAAATAAAACACAAAACTACCATCACTACACATGGGTGAAAATATAAAGAAAAAATATGCCTATCAGTAACCATATACTGCATTAAAGCAAATTTGAGCAAGCTTGAAATAGCATTTTTAACTCACCTTAGAGGCATAGGGGAGATGCGAATGAGTTTGTTTTATATTTTCTGAATAACTTATCCTTTCTACTCCGCCGTTGGCTGTGAGGTAACTCTATACCCAAGAAATCTCACAGGATAGATCGCATATGAAATTTCACATCTTCTTCCCTGGAGTTGGAACTTCTGGCGTTCAGTTAGTTCCTGTACGTATTATAACCTCTGCTTTGTAACTAAATTGAATGTGCTCCCTACAGAGAGTTTACTAGATTGAATTTTGCCATTTAATATGGTGGGTAAGAGAGAATGCCTGTTCATCTTTAGGCAAACACTTCGGAGATGGGTGGAAAAGCAAGTCCTACTTTACATCTACAGATGTGCTCTGCGATGCCTCGCCAAGCCCAGGACAGAGCCTCTTGACTGGGCTGGTGAAACCTGAGAGAGATCTTTCTGCCATGGGGCACCCCAGGGGCTCTGCTGCGGGCCAGGGCCTGCAAGCTGGGCACGCCGGGAGGCGCCCTGACCTAGGACCGTCAAGACCGCGAGGCCCTGGAAAGTCAGGATAAAGACCTGGAGAAGCTGCAGGATTGACAGGTGCTAAATGGGCCCAAAGAAGATATTTGAGGGACCAGTGACATTTCACTTTTAAAATTGTATCTAATTTTTTTTCTGTTTATGAAAGTGATACCTGCTTATTGAATAAAACTCTGAAAGTGCAGAAAACTCTTAAGAAAAAAGAAATTGCCTGTGATCTCCATAGTTTCCCCAGCCAGAATGAACCACACTGAGTATTTTACTCAGGGTCCTTTCTTTAATTCATTTTCCCAAGCATCTAGTCCTCATGAAGATCATATTTTGTATGTGTATATAACTGATTCTCCTCTTTTTTCCCTTAATGCTGTTCATTTATTCAACATCAAGAAGCATTTGCTTAGTGCCTGCTGGAAGCCCTGGGCCTTAGGGTTTGCTAATGAGCAGCACACAGCTCACGCCTCAGGCTCCCTCCAGCTGTGGGAGATAAAACGCACCTCAGGCCGCGGCGAGGGGGTGGTTTGTGTGACACCGAGAACCTTCGGAAGGGGGTGTGGGGGAGGCTTCTCTGCAGGCCCGGGCACCTGCGGTCAGTAGCAAGTCCCAGTGCTGGTCCTGGGGCCAGGATAGCCTCTCTGAGGTAGAAACCGTGCTCAGTAAAGGACAGCCTCTTCATTTTAGAAAAAATCCACAACCTCACGCTATGGCCTGCAGTCTGATCCCTGCTTCCCCTCTGACCTTGTGCTGTCCCTTCTCCTGCTTGTCCTAGCCCCCAGGCACTTTGGCTGCTCCCTGTTCCCTGTCAATCAGAGACAGTGGCCCCCTGCTCAGGGCATTCACGCTCCCCTTGCGCCTAGCGTGGAGTTGTCCAGATTCCCTCATGCTGACTGCCGCTCATCAGTCCAGGGTATTTTCCAGACATTATATTCAGATTTTTGTCACCATAGCTTCCCCACACAACTTTATTTACGAAATTTCCAGTGGCAATCATTGATTTTTACTTGTGAAACGTATTTTTTTGACGCTAATGCTTACAGAGTATTTAGTATGTACCAGCACTGGGCTAATTTTTCACAACAACCTACCTGAGTGAAGAGAAACCTACTGTCTGAACAGATTAATGTGGTTGAGCAGTGTTTCCAGAACATCTGTTATGTCCACCAGGCTTAAACATTTTGTTTTCTAAGGTAAATATGCCTACCTTTATTACAGAATTTTTTAAAATTTAAAAATTAAAGTCTGATAAGCCGTAAGAAGAACAAAGGAGTAAATTCACTAGCAATTTTATAAAGAAATGTTTCTTTGCGTTTTTCTGAGCACAAATTTCTCTTTCTGATGGTTAATATCCAATGGGCCAGTTTCAGCTGATGAAACAATTGCAGTCTTCTCTCCCCAGAGCTGGAACTTTCCGATTCCATTCTGCGAACCCCCAGAGCACTAGAGAGCCACAGTGCCCACAGTGGTGTTAACATGCAACAGAGTTCTCGCCTAGTCTTGGGGAGCATTACACAGGAGCATTTTACAACCTGATAGAAACTTGAATAAGTGGTTATCAGGAGTCACATACGCATTTAAACTTTTAGACCCACTATGGCCTTGGAGACTCAAGACTCTACAAAGGAAGAAGGCATCACATAATTTGAATCCATTTTCCAGATGAGAAAACTGAGATTGAGGAAGGTGACGTGACTTGCTTGTTGTGAAAGCCCCTCAGAAGTTGACATTCAAAGCCAAGTTTTCTAAATTTAAATGGTCTGTCTCATTTTATATTATACTGTATTGCCTTCCAGATTCTTTGGGGGTTGACCAGTTCCTCTTTTATATTTATAGACACTATAAATTGCATTTTATAGATTTTATAATTTTCAGTAAGACTGAATAGTAACTAAGACACCTAATTTAAAAAGAGAAGAAGCTGGGCTCCGGTGAATAAACTGTACCGTGAGTGAGTGTTTGCTGACACTTCCAGTTAAAGGAATCTTTATATACCATTTGACTCCTGGTGTTTATATTAGATGTGAAAGTTAAATAAAGACAAACACCACCGTGGGGAAACATTAAAATGATAGAAGTGAGTTTCACTTTGTTTAACTAACTGTCACCTTTCTTGGGATCCTATAAAAATGCTCTTTTGCCTTTTGGGAATGCATGAATGTTTTGTTTCATGAGATATGACAGGTGGGGCTCTGAAAAACATCTTAGGATTTTCTTAACTATGAAAATTTTTTTATCAGGCAATACCAAAACTGGAAGAAGCCTCCAGAGATAGACTTTTTTTCACTTTCTTATCTCATACCTGTCTTCACCTCCCTCAACTAGATAGATATCAACCTGTCCTTAAATGTGTAATTTACTCCCTCAAAAGAAAGCTCCCTTGTTTGGGGAAAAGGCTAATTGTTAGTGTGTTTTTATGTATTGATCTATAATCCGCAATCTTATAACTTTCACCTGCTTGTCCCGGTTCTGTCCTCCAGAGCCACAGACGTGGGAAGATATTTTGTAAACTACAAAGCATGGCTCACATGAGCTCTTGTAATAACACAGAATCCATCTAGTCTTTCTTCCACTTCAACAAGCAGTACAATTGTGTTTCTCTTGTCACTATTTCAGGAAGGCGGATTCATAATAAGCTATTGGTGTAGAATTCAATGTTTTCTATTTTGTTTAGCCTAGCTCATCTTGCAACAAACAAATAAAGCTTATATGCGATTCTTAGGCAAACACACACACACACACACACACACAACAAAACAACAACAACAAAATACCACTACACCCAAAACACAAGCAATACAATTATTGGAGACATTAAAGGTGGTTTGGAGAAGGGGTTTAATCTCCCCACTGTTACCAGCCAAACCCTCCGTATTGCAAATGGGCATATATTTTTGGTTTAAATGGAGTGTGCTTGTTGTGCAAAGGCAGTTTCGAGGTATCCCAAATGAACATACACATTCTTAGTGAGAAAATGTGTATGTCTTCATCTCCAGAGCCTGCGAATATGTTAGGTTACATAGCAAAGAATTAAGCTTGCATGTAGAACACATTTGCTAATCAACTGAGTTTAAAGTAGGGGGATTACACTAGATTATCCAAGTTGATCCAGGGTAACAACAAGGGTCCTTCAACGTGGAAGAGGAAGGCAAAAGAGCAGAGAGAGACAAAGAGATGCGATGGTAGAAACAGGATCAGAAAGATGTCACGTTGATGTGTTTGAAGGAGGAGAAATGGCGCTTTGCTTTGCAAACCCTGCTTTTGGAGAAGTCTCCTCCAGCAGACCATAGCCCCAAGTCTATAAAATTTCTGAAGCAACCATTGCTCCCAATATCTGTAGCTATCCATCCCACTTTTATTAATTTTCTATTTCTTCCATGACAAATTACCACAAACTTAGTGGCTTCATACAAGACAAATTTATTATCTTATGGTTCAGAGTCCAACATGAATCTCATTGGGCTAAAATCCTTTCCTCATGCAGCAGGGCTGCCTTCTTTTCTGAAGGTTCTTGGAAAGAATTGATTTCCTCTCTTCTTAGAGCGTCTGGAGCCCACAGTATTCCTTGGCTTACGGCACCATTTCTCCATCTTCAAACCCAGCAGCATGACATCTTTCTGATCCTGTTTCTATCATCACACCTCTTTCTGTCTCCCACTGGTCTTTTGCCTCCCTCTTCCACATGGAAGGACCCTTGTTACCCTGGATCATCTTGGATAATCTAGTATAATCCCCCTACTTTAAATTCAGTTGATTAACAAATGTGTTCTATTTGCAACCTTAATTCTTTACTATGTAACCTAACATATTCACAGGCTCTGGAGATGAAGACATACACATTTTTGGGGGAGATATTGTATCTACCATGCTGACCTTTCCAAAATCTTCCCTTTTCCTGCCTATCCATCTTTGTTTCCTTTCCTCACATAGCACAGCGCTGAATGCACATCTTTCCAGTTGCTTTTCCATGGGCTTTTGTTTATTAATAATATATTTCAGATCACTATGAATCAGATGCTGTGTTAGGTGCTAGTAACAGATGACTACTCTGCAGAATTACAAGAACGGCAATAGAGATGTGTAAAAGTTTCTGTTGTGGGCTGTGGCTGCCAGGAGGCTGACTCTTAGAAGGAAATTAGCACTCAGAAGGTTTAGAGAGGGATTTTGGGATCAACACCTATAGACAGGAGGGAAGGAAGCAGGAATGGGCATAGAGAGAAGTCAATTTGTGATCAGCTCTGCACTGGAAACCTTAGGTGGCCAAATGGCATGATCTGATGATGGAATGATCCTTCACAACTGTTCCAAGCTGGGGCAAGAATACAAGACCTGTGTATACCTACCATACCCAGTAATATGATGGCTTCTCCAGGAAGCAGGCATGACCTTGATGGGCCACTCTCTTTAGCTGAGGCAATACCTGAAGGGGGCCAACAGTTGGGAGCTGCCTTCTGGCAGCTCCCTAAGCAGGTGGGGTCATCTCTTCTTCATGTCTGGAAGGGGACTGAGGATGGGTCACAGCTTTCATCTCAGGTGCTATGGACAATTTTAGCAAAAGTATTTTCCTGGTCTAACAGCTGAATGCCAAGAACATGGCCTGGCACTGTCAACTGGGCCTTGGTGTTGTTAGGAGCTGACCAGGCAGTCACAGCTTGCCCATAGTTTTCTATTATTGAATGTAATCTCTCAGAACACCAACATCAGTCAAGGTCACTACAACTATAATAGATCAAAGGCAAAACAAGGCCACTCTGCAATCATGTCTGTAGTCAGACAAAAATAAGAGCACGGTCCAAACTGAAAAAATGAACAAATATCCTCCTATCTTGGCTAATACTAGTGACGACTGCTTTTTTGAGGGGGCGGGGATACATAAAAAGAAATACATCTTTGACTTTGCTTTCTTTCTCTTGCTTTCTAGATAAGAATTACTGAGATACTGAATAATAGAATGAATTATCCTTATTTCTGACAACATCCAATTGATAGCAAAGCTTTACTTCCTTTACTCTTCCCCTTAAAACCTAACATAAGCCCAAATCCAGTGATGAGTCCTTCCTAACACCCCTTAACTGAAACTCTCCATGGTCTCTGACATATGGGGTCTTGGTTATAGCAACAAGTTGCAAACTCAGAGTTTGTTATAGATATGTTCCTGGTGGTTTTTGGCTAGGGGGCATTGCTACTCTAAGCCCTTTGGGGCAGAGACTGTGCCTGACACATAGTCCTACAATAAATATTTGATAATATGAGGTCATATTTGGATTTGAATTCCAAGTGCTTTGTATATTTAGTAATGAATAGCTTATTGTGTGTTTAGATGTTCAATGTTTGTAGAGCCTGGCCGGGTGTGGCTCAGCAGTTGAGCATCAACCTAGGATCCAGGAGATCCTGGTTCGATTCCTAGTCAGGGCACATGCCCAGGTTGCGGGCTCGATCCCCAGTCGGGGGCGTGCAGGAGGCAGCCGATCAATGACAACTCTCTCATCATTGATGTTTCTGTCTCCCTCCCTCTCCCTTCCTCTCTCTGAAATCAATAAAGATATAAAAAAATATGTACATATATATGTTTGTAGAATTTGTTCATTGGTTGCTGAATGAGAAAGTAAGCCTATTCTAGAAGGGTTAAAGACATTTTAGAAAACAGGCACAGTAGAAGACATGGAGGGACAGGCAAGATTAGGATAATCAAGTATTTCAGTATAACCTGGGTGTAGGGTGCCAGGTGATGGGGAGAATAGTTCCATGTGCAATGATAGAAAATATTTTCTAAAGAAATGTTTATTTTTCTAAAACCAAAGAAGAGTCATTTTAGGTTTTTTTGGTTGTATTGCTTTCTCTTCAGTGGCAGTTAGAATAGAAACTTTCCAGGTAAGGTGTGATTGGCTACGAGAATGAGGTGGTGATAGCTAACTTACATCGTTGTGTGTCCTTGGGATTAGTGGATTCTTTTAGGGACCCAGTACTGGCTGGAGGTGAAGATGGTGCCCCTTCTGGCATGATCTAGGTGATTTAGGGCACTGTACCGTCCCTGGTTTGCTTCACTGGGGTATCAAACCTCAGAAGAGCGGGGGCCTCTATGTCTGTGGCTGAATTCAGTGGATTATCACTGACTGTTTTTCCTTTGATGTTCCCCCTGGAAAGTTTTCCTTCAAAAGACTGAAGTGAGAAGAGGCATGCCGGGCACTCCTGGGTTACCACAGCTAATTGCAGGAGCACCAGGAAGATCACAAGGGAGCATTAGAGTGCTTTGGGGACCCAGTCACAGGGACATTTCTGAGCTATCCAGATACAGCAACAGGGGACCCTCACTGTATTGGGCCGTGTTGCCGCCTTTGAAATGAGGTGCCACTGTTTTCAGGTTCTTGAAGCTTCCTGAAGTTTTGAGCTAATACTGTCCATGGTGATCCTGTGAGAAATCACAGGTTTACCAACCTGTCAACTCCATGTGTCCCAACTTCCTCTGGATCATCACTACCTTCAGGATATGGGTTCATTAGGCAGAGACCTAGATGAAAATAAAGAGTGGCCCAGCCTCCCTTTTCTGTTGTCTTGTCCCTTCTCCCCAGGTTCCAGGATTTCAGCATTCACATGACTGTTGCTTGACCAATGCCAGCTCTGAAAAATTATCTCTCAAAATAATTGATAAGGTGGAATTAATAATTGCTCAGGAAGCAGGACATAAATGTCTGTGGAATTTAGGCATTCCAAGTATGACTCACACATGCATGGAGCAGTTGAGAGTCTTGGCATTGACCCGGCCTTGAAATGATCACACAAGGCTCTGCCCTGAGGGGCAAGAATCCCCATTCACATGCATCATAGTCTTTTTGACCAGGTTACTTTAGAAAAAGAAAACCACAACATACTTAAACCATGCTTATTAAGTAGAGACTGGCAAAAACACTCTGATTCTCACAAGTCAGAACTCATAAGAACTACACACTGGAAATTCTAGAATCTATTCTTTACAAATTGCCTCTGCTATTTTAACCTGCTCCCCTGGGTCATTTTAATTATATCTGAAAAAGTGAGTTAAGAGAAACAAATGAATTAAATTTCTTTTAATAAGTAATCATAATGCAAATTTAAAACTTATACCCTGTTTCCTAGAAGTGACTGGGATGGAGATTTTTCTCTCTTTTTATTTTTACATTTTCTGCTACTCATTTAGAAAAAGATGTAATGATTAAGGAGAAATTAAAAAAGCAATAATAGGAAGTTAAGTGTAAAAGGCAACTTAATTTCCTTGTTGCTCTGAACATTTATAGGGCACTGTGTGTGGATTTTCGTCAAAGTAGCTTAATTATGGAAAATACTTCAATGTCAAGTTGAACTTTCCTTTCTTTCTTAAAGATGAACTAATTTCAGAAGTTGCACTAGTTTATTTTATGCACTTTAATTCAGGTGCTTATTTGGTTGGGGTGCTGCAGAGTGAAACTCCTTACATATTCTATTGTGTAAACAACAATGAAAGGTGATGCTTATTTCTTTTCTTTTTTTTAAAATAGTTTTTTTATTGATTTTAGAGAGCTAAGAAAGGAGAAGGAGAGAGAGATAGAAACATTGATGAGAAAGAAACACTGATCTGCTGCCTCCTGCACGCCTCCAGCTGGGGTTCGAGCCTGCAACCTGGGCAGGTGCCCTGACTGGGAATTGAACCTGTGACCTTCTGGTGTATGTGGGTCAATGTTCAACCACTGAGCCACACCAGCTGGGCAAGTGATGCTTATTTCTGATCATGATTCTGATCTTTTAAAAAATACTTTCTGTGTCCAAGTTCATTTAATTAGTGGGCACACAGTATGTAATTTTATGATTCAACAAATCTTCGACATTTGCATCATTGCCGAAGAACTAAAATAGGTAGAGCACAGTCCCAAAATGAAGCAGACACCCACAGGTGGCCCTAAAATGGGGAGGGAGGTATTCTTGCAATTTTGCTTTCTGGAGATCTTTGCCTCTCAAATTGTAGTCTGTGGACCCAGCAGCATCAGCACCTCCTGGGAGCTTGTTAGTGCAGAATCTCTGGTCCTACTACAGACCTGCTGAGTTGGAATATGCATTTCATCAAAACTCCATGAATATTCATATAGAAGATTAATATTTGAGAAGCACAGATATAGAACATTCTAGGCTCTAACTATTCTTCTGTTTTCTTTTTTGCCCTACTCTACCAAATATTTGGAGTAGGCATCTTCACAAAAATTAATTTAAAATCTCAGGGGCTTAACAAAATAAGATTATTTTTTACCTCTTAGTTCATTGGAGGTTGGGATGGGGGGAATCTTCTCCATGTAGTCATCTGGGGACCAGTCATTCCATCTAGTGGTTTTTCTATAGGTTGTTGCATTCTCTTTGGATGCTTCGAAATATGATTGACCATTGACAAAATAATAAAGAGAATCAGGTAAAATTTATAGATAGCTCTTTTTCATTTTTCAGTACTTGTTTCTCAGTGTTTTCCCAGGGGATGAAGGCTTGATGCTGTTAGACCTTTCAGTTTTTCAAAGAGCTTGGCTGGCTATCCTCAACTCTTTAAGACCACCCGCATCCCTTCCTCCCACTTCCTCTCCATTTAATGTAGAAATCTGGTTATTTGGGATCATATAATAAAAAATCCACCCAGTTTGGCTCAGTTGGTTAGAGCATCACCACAATATGCCAAGGTTGCAGATTCAATTCCTGGTCAGGGCACATACAAGCATCAACCAATGAATGCATAAATAAGTGGAACAAAAAATTTGATGTTTTTCTCTCTCTCTCTCTTCCTCTTTCTCTTTCTAAAATAAAAGCTCACCTAGTTTATTTGAAAGTAGTCATGTTAATTTGGCTTATGAACTTTACAGAAGGAAAGCAGCCCCCCCCATTCTGGCATTTCCATGGTGTTTCTCTGGCACCTTGTATTGTTTCTGTGGCACAGTGTTCGTGTGTCTACAGCCCCTCCAGATAGAGTCTTTGAGAGCAGGCATGACGTCTCATCCACCTTTGATTTCCTTTTGCTGAGTACAGTATTTTGTACAGAGTGGGAACTCAATAAATGCTTGTTTAATGTTGCTGACTGTCTCTGGATCATTTAGTGAGATGATGTATTTTCTGAGAGTTCCTTGATTTCCCAGAGAGATATATCTCAAGAGCTGACCAAAATCTTCTTCCAACGATTTGGCTTGTAGCATGCAATAAAAAGCACACAATTCAGATGCGCTCTGAGAAAGCCCAGGGCACATGCCAAAATGATATGTCTGTGCTCCGAGCAGCGTTATTTCTTTAGCCGGGAACCAGAAGCCACAGGATGCTCTCCAGATGTAACTGCTATGTTTCGTATCTGGAGTATTTTTAATGCTTAATGACAAATAGCACTTTAATTGGAACCCCACAAGGCAAGAGACTTACATTAAGGGAACAAGTACAGCAGACCCAGAGGAGAGATGGAAGACAGAGGCTGCCTTCATGATGGGTGTGCAGTTGAGCAGCAATGACGCTCTGAGTGAATCTTGAATAGCGCAGCAGAGTGAAACCCTCGCAGCTCATCTGTGAAGTCAGTGTATATGGTAATCGGTGTGTGACAGGAGCCTGCCCAGCTGCTCCTCAGCAGTGCAGTCTGACCTGGGGATTTGCTTTTGTTATAAGGGTCGCTGGACTCTCCACAAGGCGTGAAAGAGAAAAAGACTGACCCTGGTTTGCAACAAATCACTCTTTGGATGCCGATTTCTGCTGCATTAGGGTCTTGATGTATGTGTAAGAAATATATTGTGGGGTTTAATTTGAAAGAATGAACTCGATTATAACCTGCTCCTCTGTGCTCTCCCACCCTTCTCCCTCCACCACCCAAAATACTGCATATTCACAATACACTGAAGTTGCTAATTTCAATATCTCTGTAGAAGATTTAAGGCAGGCCAGATCACATGTGACTTGTTGCTGGTCTTACTTTGCAGTTGTATCAAGAGAGGTGGGACAGGACTGTAGAAGGAGAAGGAAGATCATGGGATTTGGAAGCAAGCGGAGCTGGATTCAAGTCCCGGCTCTGCCATTTTCCAGCATTATGACTTTAATATTTGACCCCCTGTCTCTCATCTACAATGTAGAGGTAGAACTACTAAAGTCATAGAGTTCTTGAGAGTATAAAGTGTATGTTTGATGTACAATGAGGAAAGTAACGTTTGTAAAGGGTCTGGCTCAAAAAAGGGGGGTTCAAGAGAGCAAACCAGCTATGTACTGTTATCACTGTTGTTTACTTTGTCACGGACTTCATGAACGGGCTTCCACCTGTTCTCTGTGACCCTCGCTCAGCCACATCTGCCTGAGCCCTCCTCGTGCTCGGGTCCTTCGCTTCGGCAAGGTGCTCAGCACACTGGCTTCTGGATGTCTCGAGCCTTGCCTTGGTTTTTCCTTAAAGCCCGGGCCCTGTGGCGGCCTTTTATTCTTCGCCCGTGCTGGAGCTTTGCCCACGGGAGCATCGCACAGCCCCATCGCACCGAATGCACGCGCGGCCCTGTGATTCACGATGGCCAGTGTAATGTAAGCAAACTGCCAGTAGGACCTCTAACCTGTCGGTTGCCATTTTCCCCACCTCAGTAATCGTGGCACCCATGACTGGATGGATCTTTCCACATCTTGGGTCCTTGAGTGACTGTGATGAGCAGAGGTTCACTGATGGCCATGAAAGAGACATTGTTGAGTAAGAGGTAAACTTTTCCATGGTAAGCCAAGGGATTTTTAAAAAATGTGTTTGTTAGTTGGTGCAACCCAGTCCATCCTAATTGTTACAAGCTTTATCCACCAATTCCAGCTCTAAGTTGGAGCTTTCATTACATGCCAACAGTCCCAGCAACCCATGTGGATCTTTGCTTCCTGCCACGTTGCTCTGCCATCCAGCAACCATCAGATGGGCAGAGTAAGGGCAGAGCTAACGCTCCATCAGATCCACGCCTGCTCGGTCTGTCTTCTCCCATTCACCGTACTCAGACTCTCACCTGCCAAAACCTGCTCTAACCTGTCAAACTGACAGGTAATACATGGACGTAAAGAAGGCCGAAGCTGGGAAGGGTGACCCCGGGAGGCTTCAATTCCTCCACTCTCCTTTCATTTCCTGCCTCACACTCTTTCTGCTCGCTGCTCAAACGCATTATTCACATGGAGTTCCCGCAGAGAGACGGGGCAGGGGCAGGGCGTGTTTGTGTCCTGCTGCTGACAGACAGGCTGCGTTGCTCTCCTTGGGCCACTTGCCCTCCCTCCAGCTATATGGTGAACAAGAACAATGTCCATCCTTGTCTGCCTCTGGATCTGTTTTCCTCACCAACACAGGCTCACTTCGTCGCCATGGGTGGCCTCTGACTCACTCCCAGGTCCCAGCACTTTGGTTGGAGACATCTGAGCACTGCCACCAACCCTACTTGTTAGGTTTGGCGTTGCCTGCCTTGCCTCTCCCGGTGCCTCTGTGGGCTTCTGTTTTGTCCCTGGCTCCCCTTTTGGCTTTAACCCAGGACCCAGTTTCTTTCCAGGAAACTCCTTTACCTTTGTAGTATCAGGGGTTATAACCAGTACTCAGAGCTGAACATCTTAGCCTAAGTACTGACACTCCCTCATGGTGATTGATTAATTGTTCCAAAGAACAGAAGCCATCCTGAACCAACAGGGGCTTTACAGTGAGGCTAAACAAATCTTGGAACTAGAAAAGGAAGGTTTTGGAAACCAAGTCAGCTCTCTGAAGCGTCAGTTACTGTCTTAGTATCAGCCCCACAGTTTCCCATAGGATCTGTTTCAGCCACCTACTTCTCTCTAACAAACTTCCCCCAAACATACTGACTTAAAACAACAAGAATAGTTTACTGCTCATGGTTCTGTGGGTTGACCAAGCACGTGCTCAGCTTCAAGTAGTGTCAGCTAGTGCCCCTTGATGGCTGAAAATCCCACTGTCCTCCCTCCATTGGATGGCAGTCAGTGCCAGCTGCCAGCTAGGCTCTCGCTGGGACTAGAGGTCGGTCAGGACTTCGGTTCTTCTCTTTGTGCGGCTGCCTCTCATCTTGAATGGTTGTCCACATTTTGTTTCATGAGGACACTTTTATTAGCTGGCACCTGAGCTAGGGAGGCTTCTGGGACTCTACCCACATCCATCACAGTACGAATGCTCCAAGAGGGACAGGAGCCACGATTTCTGCTTTCACTGCCTCCTGTTTGGTCATTAATTGCCTGAGCAGACAGGTGCTGTTCCACATTTTACTTCTGCTGGGTCAATTACTGTGATTTCAAGGGACGTAAATGAGCCTGACAAGTCTTATTGCAAAGAAAATTCCTTCAGATTAGCAATAAATTGATCTGATTACTCAATCCTGGTATCATTCAGAAGAAAAATGCAAGGGTGAAGTGGAGGGGCAATCTTTGTTCATACCAATCTTTGAGAAACTGAGGAGCATGAGGGGAGCTCCAGGCAAGGAATAAAAAATTGTCTGTTGTCTGAAGGCCAAAGAGTACCTGCGTCTCAAAGATGTTACTTCTCAGAGACATGCAGGACAGGTCTTAATTAGGAAATATTAAGAATATTACAGACATTGATTTGCCTTTTTGTAACAGTGCTAAAGTCTCAATACCTTAATATTTGGAACACAAATAGGAGGTGGCTTTGCTTTCTGGTTAATAACTATCAAATTATTTTTAGACAAAGAGATATGTTCCAATTTTGTGAGCCGAATGACAATCAACAAAAGAATAGTAAATTCTGACTACGACCTGCAGTAGACTTGACGTGCATGTTAGACATACTACCTGGCTGCGGTGGTGAAAGATTCACTTAATAAAGACTAATGGATTTCACTTACTAACAGGATAACTATTGCTTCTGATGTATTACCTCTGCGTCAAAACTGTATCTGACCCTCCCGGGCAAAGCTATCCCTTCCTGCCTACCTTCTCTCATTGTGCGCTGGATAGACCACTGTTAAGAGACTTCTCAGATCTGTTCAGTCAATAAAATATTTATTCAGTCCTCATTAGATGTCAAGTTCTGTGCTAAAGCACATAAGCAGCCCCTCAATTCATTGTCTCCATTCCTGCTGCTTTGCTTCCAGTTCTTACCAGCTCTCTCTCGACTGCTGCACTCAAGAATATTATCCTTGTTTCCAAGAAATTGGTAGTCTGGTCAGTGACTATCGCCGATGCTGTTGGTTGAAGGCCCAGCAGCATTACTTGTGTTTTTCTCTATGGGAAGACACCCACATTTTGTTCTGATGGCTCCTCCATCACGTGGCTTAGGTGAGATCTCTGTTAGTTTAAACCTATCCTGGCAAACCTGTGATTGGTTTGTGGGAGGTCGTGGGCTTTGATCCTGGCCAAGGAGACATAGGGGAAGTTGGCACAGGGGTGCAGGGTACTTCTAGTTTTAGATTCGATGCCTGGAACTGCTGCTATATTCACTTGTTCCCAGAGGAGCCAACGCGGTAGCAAAAAGGTGGGAAGAACTTGGGTTCTTGATGCTTGAACTAGTTTAAAGAACCCGCACTGGAGGTTCTCTACAATAGATTATCCGTCATATGCATAAGAAATACCCTTCAGTCTTATGCCAGTTACTGGGCCAGTGCTTGCTCACTGAGGTGAACTAATGAAGAGTAAATTTACTGCAACGATAAGGCAGAGTGTGGGAAACACAAAAGGAGAGATACAACATGCTATGAGAACTCCGAAGGAGGGAATACAATTCACTGCGGCGAGGAGAGATTATGGGAAAGCCCGACTTACAACGTAAGACACACAAGGGCAGTGCGTTTAGACCCTAGGCGTTTGGAGGGGGTATGTGTCCAACCTACCGAAAATGTTAAAACAAAGACTGGCGTTTATAGGGAAGTTTGTCAGAATGAGGCAGACATAAACCAGGAGGGAAAGAATAAAAAAATAGAAGGAGTCCTTTCTCCTTTCTGCTCTCCCTCCCTCCCTCCCTCCCTCCCTCCCTCCCTCCCTCCCTCCCTCCCTCCCTCCCTCCCTCCCTCCCTCCCTCCCTCCCTCCCTCCCCTCCCTCCCTCCCTTCCCCCCCCCCTCTCTCTCTCTCTTTCTTTCTTTTGGAAAGACTATGAAGTAAAAAGAAAGGGAGTGGACTTATTTGAAGGCATTTGGCAGTTAGAAAAAGACTCATTTCTTGGGAAAAGGAAACTTTAGACTTATTTCCAAGCAGAAGGATAGAGCTCACTGTGCGCTGAGGGCAATGAGACTTTTGAATGAAATGAACGGTGTTCGTGGAGTCTGCCGAAACACTCGGCCTCCAGAATCCCTGAGGCACTATATATCCTAGAACTTTATTTTCCCAAGCACTCTGCGGTACGAGGACACATCACGGGTTACGGAATCCTGTCATTATATTTAATACACTATTGGATTTACCTGCTAAGGTAGGGGACTGATTAAGATAAATGCAGGCAATGATCTCATCCTGGAAGAAATTCCTTTTGCCAAAGAAGTTGACAAGAAGATCCCCTTTTCATCTGAACAATAAAATATATCAGTTTCTTGAAACTGCCATGTTTGGCCAGTTCATCTGGTGAAAGGATGGAAAAGGGGGACATCCATCAGTTTTATAATCTGTAGACCATCACTCTAATCACATCAGGAAGAAGGCTGTGTGGAGAACGCATTCAGAAAGAAAAGTTATTTTCAAAACATCTGAAACGGGGGAACAAGTTCCACCAGCTCACTTCCAACACTATATGCAGATAAGATTTCATTCCTGAGGATTCTCATTTGTCCTAGTTACTTATAAAGCTTTCTCCACTGGCCAGCAATGGCATGTTAGAATTAGTAATGCAGCTTTATAAAAAAAGAAAACACTGGTGTAACTAACATGTTAGTATAAGGTTAATAATGTTAAAATGGAAAGGCTAGTTATGTGCTTAAAAAAATAAAAAATATCTGCACTGAGTTGGCCCCCTTGGGTTCTTTCTGGTTGTTCTTCAGGTAACAAGTTGAATGAAGAGGTAGAATTGCTGCAGATGGGAATCGCTGGAAAATGTTAAGCAGGTCTTGAATTGTTTAGCAAATGAAATCCAGCCAGGAAATGGAAAGGGAGGTGAATGCCTGTGTGGAGGAGCACAGCCAGCTAGCTTTAACACTATTCAGAAACACTGAAGATTTCACTGCACATTTTGCTCGGGATACCAGTCTAGCTACGAATATCTAGAAGAATTGAAAACCTTTTTTTCAAAATTGATACATACGTGTGAAGACCAAATGGAAGATAGTCAATGCATAATGACATTCCCCTAAATGCCTGGTAGGACTTCTCATGATAGAATACTTAAGATTTTTAAATTATTATTATTTTTCATAAATGAAAGTAAAAATGGTAAAATAATACATCATTTTTCTAAAAAGGTTCTACAAGCAAGCTGGAAGGCTAGTCTGGGCTTTGATGGTCTGCAGTGGGTGCTCAAAACAGCAGTGATGTTTGAGAGGAATATTGGGGGCTGTAGTGTGGCCGTGGACTGCTGGGCTCATTGCCTCATTTCATCTCTTACTAAATGTGTGGCCAGGAGGTTTTACTTAACTTTTTGGTGACTCAGTTTGGTAAGATGGGGCCATGATCATATTTCATGGGTTGTTTAGAGGGACAAATGTGGTGGTGCATATACAGTGCTCAGCACTGTGTTCAGCCATCAACACACAGGGAGTTCTCAGTAAATATGAGATATTATTGTAAAGGTATTTTATATTTGTAGTGTTTGACAGTCTTATGTGTTTTGAGCCTATGAAAAAAATCTACAAAAACATCTAACCCTGTAAAGGTAATTTTACATAGGAGGAGCTTAATAATTCTCTGGTGGATAAACATGTAAGTGTACAAATGAGTGAATCTTAGCTGTTGGGCTCAGTGTATTGATATAAGAAAACTAAGCAAGTTGATATAAAAGTTATTTGAATACAAGAATGCCACTTTAATGTAAAGGTAAAATAACATTTAAGTGTTCTTTTACAATCAAGAGCACCATTAAGTTCCTTTGTGTTTTACGTATCATGGTAAAATCTACACACACGCGGCATATTTTTACTCAGTGACAGATATTCATTAAGAGTGGGTGCTCAAGTGTCAGATGGTTGGTTGACTGGGTGACACCATGTAAGTTCCTAACCTCTAAGGATTTCTTCATCTGTAAAATGGGTATATTTTAGGTTTCTGGCGAGGGTTAAATGGTATATTAGCACAATTTCAGATACGTAACAAGAGCATGATACATAGCATTATAATTGTTGTTGTCAGTATTATTACAGACAATGCATGGTTGATGTGTGCACTACATTGCTCACATGAGCTCTGCCAGCGCTTGTGAGTTCTCAGTCCCCAGTTTGGAAAATTGTAGAATGATCCAGCAATAGGCTGTTTCGGGTTTGAGTCTCGGCTTTTTCACTTGCCAGTGACATGACCTCAGTTGCCTGGAAGGTTTGTCAATAGCCTATTTCTGAGTACCAAGCCATCCCAACGCTTAATGGCTTAAGAGAAAAGATGATTTCTCATGCTTCTGTGGGTTAGTTTATTAGTTGTTCTTTTTTGGGCCAGCTTGGTTGGAGTTCAGCGGTCTAGGATGGCCTCATACGTATGTGTGTGGCCTCAGGTGGGAATTCTGGTCATGTGGAATGGCAGAGACATTTCTCTACATGGTTTCCAAGCCTCTAGGAGGACAGCCAAGCTTGTTCCTGCAGTGGTGGAAGGGATCCCAGCAAGTGCATTTACTAATGTCCCATTGGCTAAGGCAGCGTACAGAAAGGATGGAAACATTTTGTGAAAACTATGCACTCTATTATAAGAAGACATTTACTTTTTAAGGTCATAATTTTCTAAGCTTATTCTCTTTCATTCAAGCTGCGCCTCAGATACTTCGCTTATTTTTTGTTGGTTTCAAAGAACATTTGAAATCTCTTTTGAAATGGGTGTTCAATTCAATTTCAATTTGCAACCACTAAATTTCTCATTGTCTTCTCTGTTTTTTAAAGATGGGTTCTGACCATGGTGGAATACAATGCTAACATTTTCATATGTAGGCCAATAAATCCCAGACATAAGCAAAATAACTAACAATGTATTTACTACCTTCCTTTTTGTATTTTAGTTTATACTAGTTTCTATTTTGTTTATTGATTTTGTTTTTTAGATTTTACATATAAGTGAAGTCATATGATATTTGTCTTTCTCTGTCTGGCTTATTTCATTTAGCATAAAAAGGTAGTCTTGAAATTATATGAATGCATAGTCTAACCAAACTAATTTTTTTTTTAGAAATAAAGTATTAATTTTGTTATTTCGTGAGACTATTGCAATGCGAACAATCATTTGGTAGAGACCATTTCTTTTATTACTTGCATCTTCTTATTTCCTAATTCTAGGCTCCAAATTTTAATTAAAACTGGCCTTGGTCTTTGTTTTCTCGCAGCATGCAGATAGATTTAATCAATCCATGTTGGGTTTTTTTGCCATTAAAGAGCTTTCTACACTAGCTCACTGCTTAGCATTTTGCCTGTTTTTATAAGATTCCCTCTAGCTGTCTCTCCAGTGAGTCCTGCCTCTCCAGTGAGGAGTTAGTAACAGAAGCTATCGGCTGTGAGAGCCTTCCCTCCAATCCATACAGGAACTCCACAGAAAAAGCTCTCTGAATCTCTCTCCTTTGGAAAGCCTCATGCTGCCGATGGAAAGTTAGGGAATGAATTGTGTGGCATGCTTGCTTTGCCATGATCTAGGCCGCAGAAGCTCTATTAAAAGTCTATTAAGCATTTTATCAGCTTCTGCTGGAGCTGCAGATGATAACTTCATGTTGCAATTCATTTTCCACACACACCAATTATAATATCAGAAGTGTGCTGAGCTGAATTTTCCTGCTTGCCTTTGATAGCTGGGGCCAGCTGGTGAGCATTCTCCACTGTGGATTGTGTCATGTGCAATCTTTAAATTTAGATATTCAAGCACACATTAAACTTGCAGTGCTGGAAAGAAGCAAACATACCAAATGGGAAACCCATTTTTGACAGACTCACAGTTACACATTCAATCATCAAACAACTTCACCCGTGGTAGGGCACCATATCCATGAATCACGACTTCTTTCACCCTGATCAGAAACCAGCTTGCCTATTCTTATGACAACCTCTTACTGTTCAGTACCTTAACGTTCAGCTGTTGTGTTCTGGAATAATTCCCCAAACACAAAGTGACAGTTGTTTCCCAAGTTATCAACACAGCTCTGAATCCGTTACGACCTTTCCCGCTGTTTGTTGCAGGACTTCAGCTGCTGAGCCGCCCAAGAGCCACTCAGAGTTCTCCCAGCTCCTGAGGTTGTAGTGTTTCCTGGCTCATTGGAAGTTGAATCAGCACAACTTAAAGCTTTATGGCAGGAGCCAAATGCAGTATCCTGGGTGGCATCTGGCAGCTTGTGATCTAAGGCGACTAAGTCAGGGCCTGCTGGTCCCTGGGGCTTTCCCGCGTGGAGCTCAGCTTAAGCAGACGGAGAGGCATGAGGATTTAAAGTGTCGTGGGTTTCATGCTAGAAAAATTTGGATTTGCATTCTGTTATTTGAGCTGTCAGCTCCCTCAAATGGATAAAGATCTTTGCAGTCACTCCGTGAGACTTCTCTGTGTGGGATCAGATTTTTTTTGCAAATAGAAAACAACAGTGACAGAAGTTAAGCCAATATTTCTGTCGTTCTAAGTGGATGTAAAAAATGAGGACAAGGTTGGGGAGGTGGCCCCAAACACAAGTCCTGCTGCTTCTGAACACCTCATTTCGAGCTGTCTGTGGCTCATAGGTAGGGCAAGAAGGGAATGATTTCCTTCCTCTCCGGGACATTGTGCCCGGGTCAGTAGACCCCCCAGTGATCTACAGACTAGTGAGGTTCATAATAACTGATGCACTTTAACATCTTTACATTTCATGTATTTTGTTAGGGGGCCCTTTTGTGGCAATAGATCATTGACACTAGACTGTTAGGATTTAACAAACATTTAATAGCTATGTACTGAATGAATAAATGAACAAAACTATCTCCGGAATATTTCTCTCTGTGTGTAGATGGACACCCCCCCCCCGCCCCCCCAGGATATTTTCCCCTGTCTACAGGATTAGACCCTTCTCTGTTTTGGTTTTCACAATTCTTTTCTGAAAGCCGGTTTGGGGTGAATTGGCTGGTTGCAGAGCCCACACAGAATGAGAGGGGCAAATCTGCCCCGCCCCAGGACTCTCCAGTGCTGACCCACTGAGTGTGACTCCAATAACCATGTAAGTATTTTGCATGTATTTTCTTGTTGGCCAACTTTCCAACACTAAGTAAAAATAAGTAAAGTTTTGCAAGTAAGAGGTCAGCAATATTGCTCCCACTCTCCCCACAAAAAAAAGAGGCACAGGAAAATTTTAATTTCCTAGGAAGTATTATGATTTAAAAAAAAACACAATGCCTATTGTAGGCAATTTAAAAACTGTGCTACAGGAAATGATCAGAATTTTCTGCATTAGTGCCATAATTGCACTTAAGGAGAATATAGAAGATTGAATTAATTCCACTGCTCAATGGGAGTTTGCTCCTGGCTTTATAAGCTAAAATCAGAAGTAAAACCTTGAGTTGATAATAGAATTCAAGTTTTCTAATCAATTACTGTCTCTCAACCTATTCAGCATGGTGGTTCCAAAGAATGAAAAGAGAAGACACATTTTCCAGAAGTGAAGTGAAGTCGTAGTTGATAATTAATCAATTATACACCTTATTCCAAAAACATTGTTTTGAAAAATAAATTTTTCAAGACTTCTCAGAGTATTTAAATATATATATTTAGATGTATGTATTAATATATATTAATATATAAATGTACAATAAATATATATTAATATATATTTTGTGAGTATTTTGTGATAATCAGACAGGACAGAACTCTAATTTGGTCAAAGTTCCAGTTTCTACTGAGAGTTTAGAAAGCTACACAACTGTGGTTTCCAGATTAGCTCTGAGGGCACCTGATGACCTGATCACAGTCCTCGATCCCCCAAAGATGGTAATAAACCACTAGCTCTTTCCCAACACACACGTATTTTTAATAGAAAAGGAGAATTTGAGGAAACTATACCCTTGGCCACTGAATAGTTGCTTATTGTGGCCTTCTTGGATTTGTCAGAGAAAGAGAGTTGGAATTTGGTTCATTCCAACCAGTTGCCAAACTTTCCCCCCTACCCAGGTCCTTGTAGGATTTTTAGTGCTTCACTTTAAGAGACTAAAAATAATTTGAATTTCCTATTAATGGCATAGTTATTGTCTTTTTCTATGTTATATACTATGCTAAATGCATATGAAATAACGATGCCAGAAAAATATGGGCTATTTTTACACATCATGAATACAAAAAACACTCAAAAAACCCTTCTCTTAGTTTTGATATTATATCTGTATCTGTAACTGCTTTCTTCAATTGGATGGTTGGCAGTATTATTCAAGTCATCCATTGATGGAATGATCCAATTGATTATATGGCTAATTTTTACCAATAACAGGATGACTTTGAGCAACAAAAGGATCCATGACTCATTTTATTTCCAGGAAAAATTTGAATCCTGAGAACTAATCAGAAGCCTGATCCTGAATTTGCCAAGTAAGCGAGTGTACCTTGGTGAATTTAGAACTATTTTAACAAATAATAAACCTATATGGGGGTAGTACACATTTTTGAGGGCTTTAAAAATAAACTTTTTTGGATTATTATTTAGGTGACTTCCCCCTTTGTTTAGAGGACAGTTACATATGCATTTGTATGTGTGCATGTGTGTATGTTGAGAAATAAGTGTAATAATTTAATAATTTAGTTTTCAGAAAGCATTTAAGAGACAGATTCATCTAAAGTTTTAGATTCCTAACATAAATACATTTTATAGAAAACATATGCTTTTAGGAAGTTGAATGGATATTCTTGTTTTGGGATTACATATTGGTTTTCTTCAGGCTATAACTATGAACAGTGCTTTATTGCTTACTTTAAAGGAAATGCTAAAGCCATAGTAGGTTATACAAGCACACAGTGGGTATGTGTATAGAGGTAGGATCCAGCAAACACATGGCCCGACAGACGTGTCTCAGTGGTTGAGCATTGACCTAGGATCCAGGAGATCGCGGTTTGATTCCTGGTCAGGGCACAGGCCCGGGGATGCGGGCTCCACCCCTGGTAGGGGGCGTGCAGGAGGCAGCCGCCTCTGTCATCATTGATGTTTCTATCTCTCTCTCTCCCTTTCCCTTCCTCTCTCTGAAGTCAATAAATGTATATATATTTTATAAAAGAGCAAACGTGAATAAAATGATCTTATGTATCATCTTCAATGCTTAATAATGCTTAATTCTTATAAGTCATTTTTGCACTCTAACTTTCAAATAGGGCAACCTAGAGACTATTGTGTTTTTTCAATGGATATTGGTTATGGTCCATTTTAAATAAAAAATGAGTAACATTAATTATAACTCCTGACTCTGGTATTGACCTGTCTCATTTTGAAGGCTTTGTGATCTTTATAACTTTCAAATTTAAAATAGAATTTTTTTTTTACCCACATTGTGGCATATAATCTAAATCAAACAAGACAAAATGCTTTGAGGACATAATGCCTAGAGGAACAAAAATGCCTGTTATTTAAGGGTTTCTAGAGGGCGTTGCCTGATTTGGACAGACACAGAGTAGTCCCTAATGAACAGAAATATTTGACCATGCTAGTTTTCTTCCTTTCTATGTTTATGTGCATTGCGTCTCTTGGAAACCCCACGGGACTCCGATCCTCATTTCCCCCCGTGACCTTCACACGCTGTAAAGGGTGCTCTTTGGGACGTGGGAAATTAATGGCTCACCCATGCAGTAGGTGGAAACGAAGGACTGTTGTACATGCTTAACACGGTTGGTTTATTTTTAAAGTGATGAAATATCAGTTTTGTCGACACAGTGGCACCTCTCTTTGTACATTTCAGACGTATGATCTTATGTGACACAGCAGCCACAGAAGGTGGGAGAGCACCTGTTAGTTTTGCCAGTGGGCGAGGGAACCGGAGCTCGGTGGTGGCCGCTGGCAGCTCTCTGACCGCTGCGCCTGGGAAGGTAAAAGATGCAGTTAGTGGGATCCCGAGTGCCGTCTGCTCTCCGCCCGCACACGCTTGTTTGGCTGTCAATGAGAATCCGGGTCAGCGCTAAGCAGTTACTCAAAGGTACATAAGTTAGAGTGGTAAGAAGTCAGTTGGGGAAACAGGTATGAGGAACACATGCGACCGTCCAAACAAGTGTTGCAGTAGATGTATGAACTAGGTGTTGATGAAGTTGGGGGGAGCTTTACCGAGAGAGAGATGTTTGAGGGGGCCCTTGAAGAACTCTAGGAATATGGGAGTAAACTCAGATTCTTCCTCCCTCACCCACATAGCCAGTCTATAAACAAGCCCCGTCAAGTCCGCCCCCGAATATATGCGGGATCCAAGAGTTGCTGGTCCTCTGTGCTAGTTCAGCCATCACTAATTCTGCCGTGGAAGCTTTCAGACTGCTCTCCCACACCCGCTCGTGTCATCTCCCATCAATGGTCCTTAACATGAGCTATGGTGACAACCAAGTAAATGGGGTCCTCTCCACCCTGGACGCTAAGCTTCTAACCCTCGTCAGGCCTGCAAAGCCCGCCCTGTCACCTGAGTGCCTTTACCTCCCCACGCTGCACCCAGTGCCTCCAGCTCCTTCTCCAGCCAAATGGGTTTCCTTCAGGCCTTCGAAATGCTCAGACTGAATGTGAAGCTTAATTTTATATGTCAGCTTGACTGGCCCATAGTGCCTAGCTATTTGGTCAAACAGTGTTCTGTATGTTTCTGTGAGGTTGTTTTCTGAGGATGAGACTAACATTTAAATCAGTGGCCTTCAAATAAAGCGGTTTACCATAACAAGTGTGGGCCTTAAGAGAACACAGGCGTACATCTCCTGAGAAAGAAGGAATCCTGCCAGTAAAATGCCTTCATAATTGAGCTGCAATATCAACTCTTTCCTGGGGTTCCAGCCTGCTGGCCTCCCCTGTAGATTTTGGACTCACCAAGCTTCCACAATTGCCTGAGTCAATTCTTTAAAACCTTTCTCTCCCCATACAAATATATACACGTAAGTGCACATATATCTCTCTATCTCTAGCTATCTAGCAAGCTATCAATCTACACACACACACACACACACACCACACACACACACACACACACACACACACACACACACCACACACACACCATGTTAGTTCCGTTTCTGCTTCTCTGGGGATCTTGTAACTCTGCCTTTACTTGTATATGTCAGTCACATTTGTGTATAATTTGTGTAATTATTTGTTTAATGTATGTATTTCACAGTAGAGCAGTGTTTTGCAATCTTTTTTCATCGTTACTCCCTAAGCAGCCTGCGTAAACACTTTTTCGTAGTCACCTGCCCCCACAGATCTGCTCACGCACATAGGTGTGCTTGTGCTGCACACGAGCCTGCCCTCGAGCCCCCGTGCCAGCCCCCAGGGGGCGAGGCGGCCCTTGCTCAGTGCAAGCGCCCTCAGGCCGTGGCTTCTCTCACTCTCCTGTCTGCCCCCAAATACATATAAAAAGGGCCATAATTCTGGTTCTTTGAAGAGATATCTCTCCTTTAGAAAGGACTGTACTGTTTTGTTTTATTCCCTGCAAGGAAAAGGTCCGGTTTTCAGTGCCTCTTTTTAAATGTACATTGCCAGTCATTTCTAAAGGATGTTCTCTCAGAGAGGCATCAACAAGATACAGCGCTCAGTTCATGCATTACCTTGTTTACAGAAGCTCCAGAGCTCGATTTTATCTGTCAAGAAAGCAAGAATGCAAAGGAAAAAAATGATTTCCCATGACACTGACAAGTTCAAATCAGCAGTGTCACATCACAGAGTAACTGGTCATTAAATGTATTGTCAGAAAAATGCTTTAAATTGTTAATACTGTCAACTTCTTTGACGATGGCCATTTTTCATAACACTTAAATAGAGTAGAGGGTCATTGACATACTTTCATAGTTTCTCCAACAGTTTTTAACTTGATAAAGTGATTTTTTTATTTCCAGATAATAATAACGCTGGTTGCCAGGGTTTCAATGCTGATCACTTGTAAAAGTGAATTCTTCTTTTTCTTCTCGCTTCTCCTCTTTTCTGCGCCATCTCCTTCTGTTCCCTTTTCTGTCCCCGGTCCCCACCTCCCTTACCTTGCTCTTTTTTCTGGGTACCCATTATGAGGAAGCGACTTCTCTTAGGATGGAGCAGGTCTACACTGGTCTGAGGGGCATCCTTCACGAGAGCCGTCAGTGGTCCAGCTTCTCCTCTGATATGACAAGTCTGGTTTTCCTCCACATCATATAATGACGGGGCAGACACAGGGTAGAGCAAATATGCCTGAAATATGTCCCTTACCTCAAAGAACAGCCAGTTGTCCTTTTCATCACGCAATCATGAACCGTATGCAGTTTCTCCTCTATGAGAATGCAAACAACTTGTGGGGTAGCTCAACCCAGAGCTTACTGAGAGTTGGTAGGAAAGTTCCCTAATCTTTAGGACTGTGCCTTGTGGGTGTATAATGCCCAGGGCTCTGCAGATGATGTGGGAGCTTGCGAGTGTCAGAAGATACCCTAAGTGGGGCTGGGCAATGGGAGTGGAGAACCAGCCAGCTGAACATGAAGCTTCACTGACGGCATGTCCAGCAAGGGGTGTCATTGCGCAGCCAGGGACTCCAGGAGCTGCTCCAGGTGAAGAGCCGCGACTAGAGGGGGGTTGATCCAAGGCACCGGGGCTGGGAGTTACCAAAGGGCCTGGCAGCCATCAGCGAGGGAGGAAATCGCAGAGCCAACATCCCCTCTCCTGAGAAAGTTTTACCAGGAGCATTATTGCTTATATCAGTGATTTTCAACTGCTGTCCTGCAAGAATTTTTAGAACATATAATACCTGACTATTTAGTCAGGGGCACTGACCTCTTTTCCCTTAGATTGTCAAATAAAAATATGACAACGGCCAACACAATAGGCGTCTGATGTGAATGAATCAAAATTATACCTATTGTTTTTGTCAGATCGGCAAAAAAATATAATTTTTTGGTGTGCTGAAGAATTTTAGTAATTAGTTTATGTGTGCCGTGAGATGCAGATGATCGAAGATCCCTGGCTTATTTGGAAGTGTTCACGTACCAAGGGGCTGTGCTCACACTCCTTTTGGTCTTGTTAGTAGTCAGAGCTGAAATCATGGCTCCCATCCTTACCAATCTCCATGGTAGTGAAGCTACGTTTTATTACCAATATTTAAAACTGATCGTTCATTCATTCAGATGACTTTTCCTGCCACATAAATTGCATCAGTGCAGCCAGGCTCTACTGTGTCGTTTACATCAGAATCACCGTGAAGTACAGAAAACATCCCTTGGGAAGCTTTTCAGAAATGTCTAGTTCCTGGCCCGGCCCAGACCTAATGAGTCCTTTTCTGGAAGGTAAGGCCTGAACTTGTGCATTCTGAGGCTTGCGATGATTTGGTGCCACATGGCTGCGACTGCTCTAAATGCTTTCCTTTGCCTTCACAATTTATTCCTTTTAGAAAGAACCAGGTGAGGACAATCTGGTGAGTCTCAATTAAGTTTCAACACCTCCTTCAATTTTTTAGTGCCAGAAGATTGAATCTTCTTGAATTGGCTGGAAGCCGGACAATTTATGAGCGAGCCAATCCTATTGTTCTGATTTACGGTGCCATTACGGAGACTTGGTCATTTGGGATGGATGTGTGACCTCCGGTGACTGCCAAGGGCTCTGAAAAGTGAGTGAGAGTTTCCAAGGATCTTGGAACCCAGAGTCAGAAATCAAAATGTGCTCTTTTCAAACAGCCCCTCTGTTCCAGGCAGGGTGACAACTAGCAAGTGGCTCATGTCTTTTGAGTTTCAGTTTCAACATTTCTGCATTGGGATAAATCCTGCCTCAGAGGGCTTGTTGTGGGAACTGAATGGGAGAAACTGTAGGGTGCACACAGCTTGACATACAGTAGGGAGTAAGCAATATTAGCTTTCTTCCCTGTTCACATACTTCTTCCTCCTGGACCCTCCCTTCATCATTAAGCATAGTATATAGCAGTCACTAACTTGCCTAACTAATTCAGAGTAGTTCCCAAGTGCCAAAGTACCTGAGCTCCTTATCAGTGGAGACCTTGAGCTTTTCTTTCTTTTTCTTTTTTTTAAATATACCTTTATTGATTTGAGAGAGAGGAAGGGAGAGGGAGAGAGAGAGAGATAGAAACATCAGTGATGAGAGAGTCATTGATTGGCTGAAGCCCGCAACCCGGGCCTGTGCCCTGACCGGGAATCGAACCCCGATCTCCTGGATCCTAGGTTGACGCTCAACCACTGAGCCACGCCCAGCTGGGTGAGCTTTGCTTTCTGATAAAACTCATTAGTCACTTGGGTACAGTCGCCCCTCCTGATGTGTGGTTTTGCTTTCTGTTGTTTCAGTTACCTGGGATCAGCCTCGGTTTGAAAATATTAAATTTCCCCTTACCATTGACATCATCATGGCTCGGTGATCCAAGATCACTCGAAGCAGATGACCCTTCTTCTAATGCCTTGCCAGAAAGTCACTAGGAGCCTAACGCTACATCACAATGTGTGTGTCATTCACCTCACTTTAATCTCATCACGTAGGCATTGCATCATCTAGCATCATCTCAAGAAGGGTGAGGACGGTACAAGAGATTTTGAGAGAGACAGCATTCACAAAACTTTTATTACAATATATTGTTATAGTTGTCCTATTTTATTATTGTTGTTAATCTCTTCCTGTGCCTAATTGATAAATTAAACTTTGTCCTGGCTGTGCTGCGTATGTAACTTTGGGCTAGGCATCTTCCTCTCTCTCTTTCTCTCTCTCTCTCTCCCTCTTCCTCCCTGATGTGGTTTCCTCATTTGTTAAAAGAAAATAATAAATTTTATTTACATAAGTGTGGTTCTAACCTATTGACCCCTTGCCTCTAGAGTAATTAAACTCTAAATTCTTGGTTAGGCACGTGACCTTCTGGAATCCAGACTCCCTTGCAGTCGATGCGCCCAGATAACTAAATTCTTGACAGTAGAACATAAAGAGAGTAGTTTACTCAACTTTGGGGTGTGTCTTTAGAGATAGTGGCTGTGCGTTTTTCCTGTCTCTGTTCTCTCCTCTGTTGATTAGAATGGTATTTATGGCCTAGAGCAGGAACAGACACGCTGCACCTCAGTGCAAGGAGGTCATGTTGGATGGGCTGGGTCAGTGTCCCACGGTGTGAGGACCCAAGCTCTTCCTGTGTTGTTGCTTAGCCATGTGTGGCCATCACATTATCACGCTTTGTTCTCTTTATCATATTTAACAATTGCTGACATTATCTTGTTTTCTTTTTGCTTAAATTTTTTCTTATCTTACTAAAAGCAATCTGCTTCATTCATCACTGTATGGTCGCCCCTGTCCCATCCAAAGGGGATATGTTCTGAGATCCCTGTGGATGCCTCGAAGCACCATTAGAACTAAATACTATATATGCTATGTTTTTTTCCTATACATACTTATGATAAAGTTTAACATATAAAGGCACAGTAAGAGATGAACAACAGTAATTAATAATAAAATAGAATAATTGTAATAGTATACTGCAATAAAATTTATGTGAATGGCTTTCAGGCCATTATTAAGTAAAATAAAGGTTATTTGAACACAAGGACTATGATAACACAACAGTAGATCTGATAACTGAGAAGGCTACTAAGTGACTAATAGGCAGGTAGCATCTATAGTGTGGATACACTGGACAGAGAGATGCTTCTTGTCCTGGGCAGGATAGAGTGGAATGGCATGAGATTTCACCATACTGCTCAGAATGGTGCACAATTTGCAACTTTTGAATTGTTTTTTTTTTCTGGAATTTTCCATTCAATATTTTCAGCTTGCAGTTGGCCATGGGCGACTGAAACCTCAGGGAGTGGTTGAAAAGCAGTAGGTACCAAACATTGGTTGAATGAATAAATGAGTGGATGAGCAGTAGCCGGCTTCAGGGACTGGACAGCCCAGGGGTCAGTGGCAGTCACTGACAGGAAGATGCCACATCCTGCTGGGTGGCATGGGAGAGCACCCACGGGCAGTGGTAAATAGTAGAGTGGAAGAGGCCACTGGGAGGAGCAGATGAGACAGGTAAGTAGCAGGTGAAACAATAGGGCCATAATTAAGTGTAGTGAAGCAGTGGCACATTAAATTTAGTGTTACATTTATTTGTGAACACATTTAAAATATCCCTGAGGACACACAGACATGCCTGGGTGGATAGAGAGATGGAGCTCTGCATACGATGGACTTTCTCTGTCGATTGATACCGACAACAATTCATTATACTTTAGTTATCGTTGCTTTTCTGAGGTCATCTGTACCCACAGGCTGGCAATATGAGGGCATTTGAGTTAGAACCTTTATCATCTATAGCTTCAAAGATAAAGTCAGGTTTGCTTCTAATTGCCTGTACCTCTTGAGAGCAGGCTCCTCGCATGTCTTCTTTCCCCTCATATCTCGCTCCTCCTTCCCTTCCCACCCAGCGTGCCCCTTCCCCACACATCTTAGAGGTGGGTCTGAGGTTCGTTAAGATTGTCTACCTCACCTGCCTCCAGTTCCTCCGAGGCAGTAATCACAGGGCTCAGCCCTTCGCCTTTGTGCTATCTGATTCTCATGGTTTATGGAGATAACTTACGGGCGATAGACGCTTTGTCTGACTTGGCTTCGGGGTCTGAAGTGACCCGCAGGCAGCGCTGTGTGCACAGCGTGTGTGGGAGGAAAGCAGAGATAAACGCTCTTTGAGGAATTATAAAGTATAATCAACTACTTTGTGCTTCGCCTGACTTCCTCTCTGTCCCAGCTCTGGTGTCATCGCGTGAAGAGAGGGGGCGAGGGGGAGGGAGGAAGCTACAGGCATCTATGAGTAATAATACTCAGTTCATTTCCAGTAACGCGCAAGAGCCGCTGTCAAAGCTCGAAATGAGGGACTGAAACACAAAAGGCAGCGTGGCCACGATGCACTGATAACTCAAGCATTTGGAATGAGTTGCTGACGGAGGAGCCAGGGAAGCATCTGTCGTTGGACAGAAATGGCCAAAGGAGATTGGTCAACCACAAAATCGTGTAGAAAATTAGGGGGAAAAATATTGCTTGAAAGGGGATTTGCTTTATTGTTTAATATTATTACCACACTGACTTTTACAAATTCCTCTTACCTAAATATAGGAGAAAGAGATTGCTCCTTAAAACCCTTAGAAGTGCCTCATATTGATTTTCTTGGTGCTTCTTGTGTGTCTGGGATTCTCCATCCTCAATAAATCTGTCTGGAAGCAGGCCATCACCCTCCTGGATTTTGTCTCCTAAAAACGTGTAGAGGAACAGTGTGTTGGAAAGAAAAATAAGGCTAATATGATGAATCCAAATTGCCTCAGGCATTTGTAAAGCCTCATGGATTTGTCTGCTGCTAGAAGATCAGAGATACAAAGCAACCGCTTGTTTTTTAGGTGAAAAATTCACAGAGGTTAAGTGACTTAGAGAATCACTATGCAGCTGCCCTTTGACACCAAGGTCAGGGTGAGGCCTCTGACTTTTGACCTCTGGTATGATGCTTCTTTAAGGTTGAACTGAACCTCTTAACCAGTCACTTCTACTAGAGCCTTGCCTAATATTTGTACATATTTATATTTGTTTATACTAAAGGTGTGCAATTTAATGATTTTATATATGTATACACTGTGAAATAATCACTAAAATCAAGCTATTAACATATCCATGACCTCGCACAGTTATCACGCTTTTGTGTGTTGCCTTAACACATAGGATTTACCCTCTTGGCAAGTTTCAAGTATACAGTACAGTATTGTTACCTATAGTCACTGTGTTGTAGGGATTAGAGCTCCAGAAATTTGTACTCCTTGCTCAATATCCCCCATTTACCTTTCCCTGGCCTCTGGTAACCACCATTCTACTCTCTGCTTCCGAGAGTTTGAACATTTTCGATTCCATTCATAAATGAGATCGTATAGTATTTGTTTGTCTGTGTCTGGCTTATTTCACTTAGCATGATGTCCTCCAGGTCCACCCTGCAAATGGCAGGGTATCCTTCTGCTTTTTAAGGTTGATTGATATTTCATTGTATGTATATGTGACATTTTTAAATCCATTAATCTGTCGATGGACATTTATGTCTTCCCCATATCTTGGCTATTGTGAGTAATGCTATAGTGAGCATTGTAGTAGAGGCATCTTTGAGATTTTGACTTCAATTCCTTTGGACAAATACCCAGAAGTGGAATTGTTGGATCATATGGTAGTTCTAATTTTAATTTGTGGAAGAAGTTTACTACTGTTTTTCATAATGAATACACCAATTTCACATTTCACAAAAGATCCCTTTCTCCGCATCTTTGCCAACACTTGTTATTTCTTGTCTTTTTGATATAGCTATTATAAAAGGCATGAGGTGATATCTCAATATGTTTTGATTTGCATTTTCCTGATAATTAGTGACGTTGAACACCTTTCAATGTATCTGTTGGCCATCTGCATGTCTTCCTTGGAAAAATGTCTATTAAGTTTCACTACCTATTTTTAAATCAGTTTTGTTGTTGTTGTTGAGTTGTATGAGCTCTCTACATATTTTGAATATCAACACCTTATCAAAAATATCACTTGTTAATATCTTCTCCCATTGGGTTGGTTGGCTTTTCATTTTGTTGATGGTTTCTATTGCTGTGCAGAAGCTTTTTAGTTTGATGTAGTCCCATTTGTTTATTTTTTGCTTTTGTTTCCCTTGCCTTTAGAGTCAGATCTAAAAGACATCGCTGTGAAAGATAGCAAAGAGCTTACTGCCTATATTTTTGTCCAGCAATTTTATAGTTTCAGGTATTATATTCAAGTCTGTAATCATTTTGAATTAATATTTGTATATGATGTAAGACAGTGGTATGGTTTCTTTTTATTTGCTTATTTGCATGTGGCTGTCCAGTTTTCCCAACACTATTTACTTAAGAGATTGTTCTTTCCCTATTGTATGTTCTGGCTCCTTTATCAGAAATTAATTGTCTACATATGTTTGAGTTTATTTCTGGGCTCTGTGTTCTGTTCTATTGATCTGTGTGTCTGTTTTTATGCCAAAACCATATTGTTTTGTTTCTATAGCTTTGCACTACAGTTTGAAATCAGGGAGCTTGATACCTCCAGCTTTGTTCTTCTTTCTCAGGATTGTTTGGCTATTCAGGATCTTTTATGGTTCATACAAATTTTAAATATGTCATTTAAGGCTGACATTTTCATATTGTTTTTCTGTCTGGATGATCTATCCATTGATGTAAGTGGGGTATTTAAGTCTCCTACAATTATTGTATTGCTGTCAATATCTCTTTAAGTCTGTTGATATTTACTTTGTATATTTAGATGTTCCTATGCTAAGTGCATATATATTTATAAATATTATATCTTCCTGTCAGATGGGCCCTTATATCCTTATATAATGTCTACCATTATCTTTTATTACAGTTTTGTTTTAAAGTTTATTCTGCCTGATATAAGTATAGCTACTCCAGCTTTATTTAGGTTTCTATCCTTCTACCTTCAGTCTGTGTGTATCCTTATATCTGGAGTGTGTCTCTTATAGGCAGCATCTAAAAGGCTTTTGGCTTTCTTTCTTTCTTTCTTTCTTTCTTTCTTTCTTTCTTTCTTTCTTTCTTTCTTTCTTTCTTTTTCTTTCTTTCTCCATTCAGCCACTCTATGTTTTTTACATTTAAAGTAATTATAGATAGGTATGTATTTAATGACATCTTGTTAATTGTTTCCTGGCTGTTTTGTAGTTTCCCTCTGTATTTTTCTTATTCTCTGGTATATGACAAACCTTCTCATGTCTTGTTTAGTATATAACAGCCCAGGGAAATAGGCCAAGGAAGCTTGATTGCAAAGCTTGAGGCACCTCACTTTGGGGTTATGAACACATTTATCTTGACATATCAAGAATTTATGAAACTCCAGTTATTTTTTTTAGGTCAAATATGCAGCTTTTTATGACTTCCAGGCTATGAACACTTTAAAGGGATTGTTCTGTGTTCTGTAGACTTCAAAGTAAGTACACAATCTTCATCAACATATTGCATTAAATTCTTTTTGCCTTATATTTTGATTAATTTGTTTCCTAACAAATTATTGCATATCAGTTGTTTCCTTGTGTCCTAATCAGCATAAAATCATCATGGTTGTTTTCTTATTACATAATGTATAGAAAGGAAAATGAAAGGGAAAAATAGAAAACAACAAACATGTGTTGAAAACCTTCTAAGATGGACACTTTTAGTTATTCACTGGACAAGTGCTTCCAGGTTCCGTGTTAAGAGCTGACGATACTTCACTGAATCAGTTAGTTGTGGCTACTGCTTCACTGAGCTTACTGTCTCACAGGGATGTCAGGCATTGCATAAATAAAGTAAAGCCAGTGTGATAAGCAGGGGAGAAGAGCTGAGGATGAAAACAGTATGACTTTCTGGTGTATTTTACAGATGAGTAAGCTGAGGTTCAGTTAAGCTAAGAGCTTTGCTAAACCAGTAAGTAATAAAGAAAGCATTAAATCCCAGCATTTCCGCTTTGCCATGTTTGAGGCACTGTCCTAGGTGCTGAATATGCAAAGTATTTGAGGTTATAGTCTGCAGTCTTGTTGGGGACATGGAACATATACATCAGAATGAAAAATCAGTATAGATTAATATTCTGAGATTATAACTTTTGAGTTTCAATGTGAATGAAGTTATGATTGGGGGAAAAAAAGCTTTGTGGGTGAAAAATACAAACCTTAGATAAACAGGATGGAAGATGGGTGAGAAAGCGCATTCTTTAGAGAAGACCTAGAGTTGTACAGGCCTAGTTAAGAAAATATCAGACTGAGCTGTTGGTTCCCTTAGGGGAGTGGTGGGAGAGAAAATGGAAAGTTTACTTGGGATCCTTGAAAAGTAAGATAAGAATTTGGATTTCGTTCTGTAGCTCAGTGATCAGATAATTTCTTTAAAGTAGAGTAGATATTTTGGGGTTTGAGGGCTATGCAAATTCTATTGCAACCACTCAACTGTGATGTCGTAGTGTGAACACGGCCATAGGTGACAGGTAAATAAATAGGTGATACTGTGTTCCAATGAAACTCTGCTGAAGCCTGGTATAGTTCATGGCATGTGTCAAAGCTTTGAAGCAATAAGTCCACACAGAGGTGTTGGGGGAAGTGTGATCTGGTGGTGCTGTGTCGGCATGGCTCCTGGCATAGAGCAGGAGCCACTGTGTCATGTGGACAGTGAGAGGTAGCCCTTGGGGCCATGGAAGGGGGGGCCTTATGCCTAATTCCCTCTTCTATCCTTTCTTTATTGCTGTAAGTGACTTCCTTCAGACCAAGTAGATCTGTGAGTATCTACATTGTGTTAGGAGCAATGTCCTTTCAATATCATGTTGAAATGGTGGGGCTCTTTTGAATTTTAGACTCATAGACTTTTGCAGAAGATAGAGATCTTAAAGGGCCTTTAGGACAGTAGATCAATGTGTACATGATAAACCTGGAGGCCCAGACACATCAAAGTACTTGTTCATGGTCATACAGATTCATTGTAGAATCAGTGTGCATTTTTTCACCTGGAAAATTGTATAATATATAATAAAAACCAATTAGAAATTAACAGTCCTCTATAATTTGATGTCACTGCACCTGTTCGGCTCTACCCCCCATCGATTCCTCCTGTGTAAATGACCTCACTCTCCTCCTTTTTGGCTCCATAAAACACAGTAACTCATTCAGAGTACAGTAGTCCCCCCTCCCTCATCCTCAGGGGAAACATTCCCAGATGCCCGCTGGGAGCCTGAAACCACAGATATGTTTTTTCCTATATATACATATGCCTGATATAGGTTAACTTCCAAATTAGGTCCAGTAAGAGATGAACAACTATCCTAATAATAAAATAGATGAACAACTATCCTAGTAATAAAATAGAACAGTGGTATAGCAATATACTGAAATAAAACTTAAGTGAATGTTCTCTCTCTCTCTCTCTCTCTCTCTCTCTCTCTCTCTCTCTCGGCAAACTAGCATGAATTTCTTTTTCCTTCCTCATGGACAAAAGATTCGTTCTTACCATAGATCTTAGCCAATTCAGCATGCAATTTCTTCCCCTTATGATGTTGAGAACTTTCATTTTTTCATTTAAAGAAAGCACTTTACAGCTTCTCTTTGGCACACTCGAATTTCCAGCATCACTACTCGCTTTTTGGGGCCGTTATTAAGTAAACTAAGGGTGCTTGAACACAAGCCCTGAGACACCAGGACACTCTGATAACCAGGGAGGCTACTGGACGAGTATGGCTGGGCTGCATATACAGCTGGAATATGCTGGACAAAGGGGCCATTCGTGCCCCGGGCAGAATGGACCGGGATGGCATGAGATTCCATCCCGCTCCTCAGAACAGCATGCAACTTAAAACTCACAAATTGTCTCTTTCTGGAATTTTCCATTTAATATTTTTGAACCACAATTGGCTGTGGGTAACTGAAACTGCAGACAGCAAAGCTGTGGGTGAGGGGGGACCACGGTACAGGCTCTTCTCAGTTCTTTCCCCATCTGGAATATCTATTTAATTTTCTCCACGAGTTGACCCATCTTTGCATTCCAGGCCCAAAAAGTCACTTTTCTTCCTAGGCTGTCGCCGACAGTTCCTCTTCACCTTCAATCCTCTCTTTTCTGACGACCCCTTGCCTTCATCACACACCCTGCAAGCCCTCGTTTCTTTCCAAGTGATGTATTACCTCCCGAGGAAGGCGTGGGGTGTGCACGCAAGGTACACGATTCGGCGTTTTCCCCTCTTGCGACCATGCTGGGCCTGTACCAGGAACTCAGGCGATACAGCACGTGTGCATAGAGGCCTCAGGTGTAACGAATCCCTCAGGATGGAAGGCGTTTACCTGGAAGGAGTTACTCTTTGGAGGCTGGCGGGACACACCGCTTGCTACCGCCTGTGAGTCATCCGACTGCCTCTCATCAGCCTGCCAGTTGCTCACATACTTTAAGGTTGTTTGGCCCCAAAACCATAGAACTTTTTAGTTTGAGAACAACCTGGCCCCAGCCTCCTTAATGAAGGCTTAATAACCATTTATTTCACGTCGTGGATAAATAATCGTACGGCATTTTTCAGGGAAGGAAAAAGAAGTGTGTACTAACACAGGCCCCTGTAATTAGCGCAGACTCTTCATTAGTTTTCTTGATGGCTTACCCCTCAGCTCTAGAAAGAATCTCACCAATTAGATCACTATTGGAGGCTATTGAGAAGCAGCCAGTCTTTGAAAAATAAAATATCACCCTTGCTTCCTGTTTTTTTCCCTATTTTAAAGACACAGCCAGACACTGATTAGGATATACATAACAGTAGACAGTTATACGAAGGTAGAAAATTTGAAGCTTGTTTCTAGATCCAGACTAAATGTGGATTTATGTGAGAATTTCTGTCCCCCTAGCCCCCAGCACAGCTTGTCTAGAATTGATATGGGTAAGAGTCATCCCTTACACAACATTCAGAGACTAGGATTGATATTACATAAGAGTCATCTGTTGGTGAAGCAGAACCCTAGGTGTTTTTTTTTTACTTTCTTTTTTTCTAATTTATTTTCTACTATTGATAGTATTACAGATTTTAACACCTGGGTAACTATTAGACGCGTGGTCTATAACGTCACATACAGACTTGAAATGCTTGCTGAGGATTTGAATGGCTTCACATCTAGCCGACACACTCTGCCAAGTCTCCCATTAGATAGCTGGAAGCAGATTCCAAAGATTTTGCTCTGACCCTTTAGTCGATTTCACTGCAACCGAATCATTTAATCAGATTTTATAAAACTCTGGGCTACAGGGCAGTGAAATGTTAAGCACATTTTGCTCATTAGAAACAAATGAAAAACTCATCAGCCTTGAGACTCAGCCATTTATATTAAATATCTGCATAAAATGCTACCAGAGACTTTAGGTCTGGGCCGCTCTAATCTGGGATACAGCCTCTTTAAGAGATTTTAAAAATATGTAGTCTATTTCATAGTGCTACATTTTCCATGGCACAAACGAGTAAAAAAACAATAAAAGGAAATTCAAAAAGCATATTTCACCTTGTTGGCTATTTAAATGTGCCATTTTATTTTTTAATTTGGAATTTTGTTGGTGCCTCAAATGTGAATTAGAATAAAGAGTGCTCCATACCCCTGTGTTTGGTCAGTAAAAATGGAAATATTTGTGATTTAGCACAGAACACCAGATGTTCATGCTGCACTACAAATCTCCAACCCATAACTCATTACTGATAAATAGGCTCCAATTAGAAAACTTAAGAAAGAATAACAAAGAAAAGACTAAGAATGTAAAATTAAAAACTTAAACCCGTGAATGAAGGCAGGTTGTTTGTTTGTTTGACGTCACTCTGGACTGCAATCTCAGTGAACCTGGAAGCAGTGTATTCCCAGAACCCAGGATGCACAGTATTCTGGGCTCACAGTAGTTGCTCATGAAAGCTTTCAGGACTGACCACATGGAAAGCAGACAGACTGTGAGAATTTCAAAGCATTTGCCAATTAAAGTCTGGGGCAAGCACAAATTTTCTTATGAAAGCATTGTGATCGGACAGCAGTAGTCGGGCATGTCAAATAATCCTTGCCTGGCAGGGACCGTGGCTGGTAAATGTGGATGTGGCCCTGCCTGTGTACGTCTTCCAGCCCCGCACAGCCCCTGAAGTCTGGAGGGAAGATATTTTTAGCTTCCAGATGAGGGACCCGGGGCACGTTCACTTGGTTATTTGGGGATCCACTCATGCAGTCAAGCATGCAGCGTCTGCCAGGAAATGACTGTCCCTGCCCCCCAGGAGTCCCAGACCGCAGGGAGATAGATGGGCATTGACACATTCACCACAGAGGACAGTTGTGTCTGTGGAGGCTTCTAGGACTGGGTGTAGTCCTGTAAAAAAGATTGCTTGCAAGAGGAGGAAAGGATTAGTTTACTAGGCACTGGGATGGGTGCTGCGCTGAAGTTTAACGGGGTGTCAGGCTTGCGAGAGGGCTGGGAGGCGCCACGGGAGGGTCAGGAATGTAAGGGTTTCAGACAGAGGGGACGCCTGGCCCTAAGACGTGCGTGTGCGCTGGGAGGAAGTAAGAGACGGAGCCCTGGAGCGCACGGGGCGAGGGCATGGCCGCGTGCTCCTTCGTCTTGCCAAGGAGGTTGTGCTCCACCTGTCGGGGATGCGAGGACTGTGAAGAATTTCAAGGGAGGCTGGCGTTTAGAAAATGGTTTTTCATTCCTTTATAGTTTCCAGACTATTTTTGACTCACTAAAACCTTTCAAAGCAATAGGAAAACCCTTGTGTCTCTACCCTACCTATCATAGTGCCCCAGTAATTTCACATAACTTATGATAAAGCAATTTTAAGTAAAAGTATTTATTTTGGCTCAGTATGTTAGTATTATATTATACAGTTTTAAAAACTTAAAAAAGTATATAATTATTATATATTAAAATATTAATTATTAAATTATAAAAATGTGAACATATCTTGCTATGTAACAAATAATATATCCAGTTTATGTTAGTGGGCATTATATTGGTAAAAAATGATTTGTCAATGAGTCCATTTTGAAATGGCATTTGTTTTGTTTCATGCTGGAAACTAATGTATGTTAAAATGCTTGTTGAAGTAGAGCTGTATATTCTAGCATCAAAAAAAAAAAAAAAAAAAAATTCCCTCGCAGCTGGGTGTGGCTCAGGTTGAGCATCAACCTAGGATCCAGGAGATCGCGGTTCGATTCCCAGTCAGGGCACAGGCCTGGTTTACGGGCTCCATCCCCAGTGGGGGGCGTGCAGGAGGCAGAAGATCAATGACTCTCTCATCACTGATGTTTCCATCTCTCTCTCCCTTCCCCTTCCTCTTTCTGAAATCAATAAAGATATATATTTTTAAAAAAATTCCTGAATTGCTTTGACCAAATGATGTTTGAAATTATTAAATTTCATGCTAAGAAATTAAAATACTTTATAGATAACTTTCATGTTTTATTTCTAAATAAAAATAAATGAGTGCTCTTTGCAAGTATTCTCCCCCAATTAACACATGCGGAGTGCAGATAGTCTTTATTTCTAATAAATGAATAGTCAAGTAGGAGTCAATAATCGTTGCATCAACTCTATTGTCATTGTGTTTTACAGCAGGAGAGGCCTTTCAGGTGCCATATAAATATTTGATGTGAAACTGCAGCTTACATATTTGATTATGTTAATCTTGAGAAAAGTTTTTATGTTTCTCTTAAATTTGCAGTTGACCTTTTACTTTTTCTTTTAACTAATGAGAGCGTGCATTAAGGAATGTGGTACAAAAACAAAAACCTATTGCAAGCCATAGAGACCTGTTTTTCTCACCCACAGAGTTCCTGACGCATAGCACATGCTCAAAAAGTACTTGTTAAAGGAATGAAGGCGTCATACTGCAAAATGTTAACAACGAAATGCATTTCAAAGAGTATTGCAAAAAACAGAGTCAGTAATGCGCCTAGAACCAGGTCTGGCACAGAGGAGATTCTCAATAAACGTTTGCTCCTGGTGGTTGGATTGCCTCTGCGCCGTCCGTATGTTAAAGTCCTAACCTCAATACCACAGAATGTAGCCTTACTTGGAAATTGGTCTTTACAGAGGTAATCAAATTAAAATTACTTCATCAGGGTAGCCTCTGATCCATATGACTTGTGTCCCAATCAAGAGGGAAATTTGGAGACAGACGTGCACACAGGGAGACTGCCAGGTGGACATGAGGACAGGCCAGGGCGATGCTTCTGCGTGTCAAGGAAAGCCAAAGCTTGCCAGGACCCACTAGAAGTTAGGGAGAGGCGTGGAGCAGATTCTCCCCACAGCCTGGGAAGGAACCAGCCCTGCAGAAGCAGCTTCAGCCTCCAGGATGTGGGACAGTGGAGTTGTGTTGTTTAAGCCTCTCAGTCTGTGCTACTTCGTAACAGCAGCGCTAGCAAACTAACAGAGCAGCCGGGCTCCGTCCCACTTCATGTCCTTGGCCTCCTTGCCAAATTTTGCGACAAACACTTACAAAGGGAAAGCAAAAATTGGAGCCCAGAAACTTAATGGAATCTAGAAATAGTTACAACATGTCGAGATAACTTTAGAAGTACTTCATGATGTTTGGTCCTGAGCAAAAGATCCCTTTGGGTTGAACGTCTAGAGAGCCGATGCTGCCTGTAGCTGTAGGTTACAGTAACATTTCATTCTTTCAAAATGCCTCAATAGAAATTTCATTTGCTCAAATGAGATGTGATTTGCTATCAAATTAGATTTTGCCATTGAATTTTTGAACCACAAAACCCTTTTATAGACTCTAGAGATTTTTGACCGAGGAAGTGTAATTTCGAGATAAGTCAAATGCCCTGATTCTGAGAAAGTATCCTGCCAGCTGTGTCTGTGCGGCAGACAAGGGAACTCCCGAGGATATTTTACATTGTATCCAAACTTACCTCTTTCTCTGCTCCTGAAAAGAATGTCCGTGCCTCAGGGAGCTTTTAGGTTTTTTTAAGTAGCAACTTTTCAAACGCCTACCGCATCCTTTCCGTATTTCAGGTTGTTTGTGGGTAATCTGTGCCTTTGGGAACTAGTGAGCCAGGTATGAAGGGCTCACTGTGAGCTTGGGGATCCTGGTGCGCCGCCGGTGAGGAACTGAGCTTCCTGCTCTTGCAACCCACTGGGAATTCAAGCCTCCTGGACACACCTCGGTCATTGCCCTTGCCACCCTGTGTCACATTAATAATGATCTGTTGGTGCGTCTCTGACCCAGACTGAATTTGGGTTCTTCGGTAGCAGCGCCTGGATCTTATACTTTCCTACACCTGCAGCAGCTGACACACTGCCTGGCCCAGAGAGGGCATGTGCGCCTCCTTAGCATCTGGCCAGGGCGCCGCTCTGTTGCTTGGCCTTGCTGAGTGAATCTGGGGGTCAGTAGAGAACACGCATCCTGGCTTCATCCCACCGAGGGCCAGGGAGCTGGAGGACCTCCACACCAACTCCCATCGGCGCCTCGTTGAAGGCTGCAGGTCAAGTCCCCATATCTCTGTCCTGTGTATCTATGTAGGCCAAGCTGGCTCTGGTGGCAGAGAGAGTCCCCCCTCAGGCAACGCCGGGCAGGCGCTGTAGTGATGAGCATGAGACTGTGAGTGGGGCGCTGACCTCACCTCCTGAATCTACTAGAACCCCACTAGTAAATTTCCATCAAGCTGCAATTTTAGTGGCTTAACCTCTGTTGAACCCCTAGACCCACCTAAAGTTCTGCTTCCTATAGGGCCTCGCCCTTTTCAGCCTTTCCAGGGCTTTGATACGTAGTATCTCATCTCATTGGCGATGCAGGAGATGAGGGCTCATCTCTAACACTGAGAATGGCCTTTTCAAGGCCTGTAATTTCCTAATTCCCGGTTAGCCAGGGAGACGGCTGAGCTGACTGCAGTGCTGCTCAGATTTTAATGTGCGTTGGAATTGCCTAGGGATCTTACAGATTCTGATTCGGGGTTGGTGGTGATGGGATTCTTTATTTCTAACATCCCAGGTGATGTCGCTGCCGTTGTCCAGGACACACTTTGAGCATCAAGGGAGTAGAGAACAGAATTCCTCTCTCCTTGTCCAGCATTTTGTTCATTAATCCATATCAAGTCTACACCCAAAACTCAGAGTGGGCAAGGCAAGGTGAGACACTTATTGCAAGGACCTCAAGTGACAGGCTTTTTCTCCTCCTAGAAGCAGACCTTGGCGACCTTCGGAGCTACCTCCCGCTCTTGCAGAAGAGAAAGCCATGGCCTTAAAAGACACTGTCCTCTGGGGTCATAACAAGGTAGGACCCCTGGTTTCCTGGCTCAGGGTCCAGTGCTGGCCACGCTCCACATTGTCCCCTTTGCATATTGGGAGGCACCCGGGGCTCTTAGTCCTGACATTTGCGCAGCCAGGTACATTCTGGGAACAATTGCCCCTGGGATTGAGGGGAAGGGAAGGTTTGCATCAGGTAAAATGAACAAACTGGAATGGGCAAAGAACAGAGAGGAGAAGCATCACTTTTGTGTTAACCAAGTAGGTATCAGGTCAATTCCTGTCCCTTGTTCCGCCAGGAAGATGGGCGTCACCCCGTTGCCTTATCCTGTGTCCCACTGCCTCCGAGTTTCTGAGTTACACTTTCAAAGCCCAGTTAGTCCACCTGGGATGTGCCTTTTGTCATCAGCTATGGTATCATTTTTCATTCGATGGTCTTTACTTTCATATTTAAATCCAGTTTTCTTTCATTTAAATTTTGCTGAAAACAGCCATATTGCTGCGAGGGTAAATGAAGGTAGATGAACATTAATGGTGTCAGCTCACAGCTGTTCTGAAGTTAAATAATTACTGCTCCCTCCCTTGGACCTCTGTTCAAAATGCCTGCACTATTCAATTAGAAGCGCAGAGCGCCTTCATCGTTGCTGTTAGGATCAGGTTCAGGCTGAGGAACTTGCATGCGGTGTGCAATATGGAAATAAGGCGGGGACACTGGATGAAACAGAGCGCGCTTGCTTCTCAGAGGAGTGGGGAAGCTGTGTTGCTTTTGCAAATTTGTTACATTTTCTTAAAAGCATCTACATTAATGCTCCATTAATTACCAGTGGGTATGCACCCTGCAGAGTATGTTGCTATTAATTGTATCCATTATCACAAAATAAACATTGCGTTATGAAAACAAATGATGCTTTATTTTAATATGTGGCTGGAAACACCCTCCTCTGCAGCTGTTGCGACTTCTGTTTTGGTGCTTTTCCTACAAGGGGCCACCTGTTACAATAGACAATTCATTTGTTTTTATTTGGGGAAAAAAAGGAATCTTAGAAAACAAAACCCCACCTCCCTGAAGTATAATAATCATAAAAAATGAAGCCCAGAGGAAATTTGCATTTTTCTGCCAGAAGTTCTCAATAGGAGGGTGGCCCCTACACCTTGACTCTTTAAGCCCTGAGCCCTTGGTCTAGATTTGTTTGATTTTTAGATGCTGAGGACCTCATTGCACTGCAAATAGAGAAACTGAGAGCCGTTGGTTTGGCTTAAGGCAGGACCAGTGTCCCTTGACTCTATAATGGGTTGTTTTTGTCCACTAGCATTTGGCTTTTTGGCTGCATCAGTCTGTGCACTGTATTGACTAGTCGTGGGACCTTGGGCAAATTACTTAGCCATTCTGACCCTCAGTTTCCTTCACTCCATAAGGGGATGAATAACTAATTCATTAGGGGTGATGTGAAGATTAAATGAGTTAATACATATTGCTTAGAATAGTGCCTGGGATTTGGTGAGTCCTCAAAGATTCTACTATTACAGTAAGAATTGCTGTTGTCATTATTACTATTTTTACTATTAATACAAATAGTGACTATTCTATGGTCTATTCCCAAAACTTCAGATATCGTAAATTAACTTGTCATCAGTAGCATGAGCTTCCTGCAGACACCTTGGAGTGCTGCTTTTGTGCACAGTTCTCAGTCTTTGTTTTTTATTTAATGTTCATGAACCAAAAAATATAAGCATAAATTAAACTGAAATTGAATTGTAAAGGGCATCGTATGTAGTAGTTCTTTCTTATTGTTGGCCATTTTTCCACCTCTTTAAATAAAAGAAAAATTACTCTGGCATTTTTATACTGACCACAAATGATCAAGGACTTCATTCTGGATCTTATTTAACCACATTACCATCCATCCATCCATCATCCATCCAACCAATCATCCATCCATCATCCATCCATCCAATCATCCATCCATCATCCATCCATCCAATCATCCATCCATCATCCATCCATCCATCCATCCATCCATCCATCCATCCATCCATCCATCCATTCATCCATTGACTTTAGAACTCCTGTGTGTGAGGGAACACTCTGCAGAGAGGTGCAGGAGGTAGTAGTTGTATAATAAATGTTAAGTAGTTTATTTTCTTCATGAAGTGTATGTATAGGGAATAAAAGTAGGTGGGGTTATGGCCCCTCACTTTGGAAAATTTGGATTTGGCTGAAGGTCAAAGCTGTCGTACCTGATACAAGCTCAGGGATCCATGGACTGGAGAGTAAGAGTGGACCATCTCCAGTGAAGCTTGTTCCACAGAGGCATTTGGGAGGGCAGGGGAGAGTGCTGTTCCTGTAAGCTGCCATGGTCCCTGGCAGAGTAGGCAATGCCACTGAATCAGTGCTGCATGTCTGTCTTTAGCATCACACTGTGCCTGTCAAGATTTATCATTCTGCTAGCTCACCATTCGTCTGGTTTCATAGCTTTAGTGAAATGTTTATAGCCACTCATGAAAGTAAAATGTTTGGAAAATGCTGACTGTGACATATGCAGCCTCCTAGAGATATAAACTGTATTTTCCATATTAAAGCTTCAGAGAGTTATTTAATAGATACATCATTTTAATTTTTTAAAATTATTATTATAGATATAGGGTTCTTTTTCAGTGAAACAGCCCTGAATATCCCCCAGGACACTAATGGTCTGCACTGAGCTAGCTTGAAGCTTGAGAACGGTCATCTTCCCCCAAACCAATCATGAAAAGTGGGATGAGAATCTTTTCTTTCTCTTCATATCCCTGTGATCTGTCCCTGGCCTCCTCCCTGCCCACTTCCTGCAACATTCTAATTGATGAAATGGTACAAACCCAAATTTTCGTCTGACTTTGCCACTTTGCCATTTGAAAGGTATGTAACTGTGGGCAAGTTTTTTTTTGTTGGTTTTTTTTTAACTTTTTGAGCTTAAGTTTCCTCATTTGCAAAACAAATATAAGAATATCCATCTTCTAAATATTTTGCGAGTCTTAGAATCCAAGTAAAAGAATGAACATAAAAGCATTTTGATTGTGAGGCATGATGCGAACAGATGATTACCATTAGTTTGTACTCTGTCTTACACCATGGGCCTATTTATATTCTTAGCCTATCCTGCCTCCTGGGCCTAACAATTCAAAAAATTCACTTCCTTTGTGTGAAAGAGTGCCTTCCTTTTTCATCTAAAATTCCTCCGCTTAAACTCTGACCAGAACGGAGGAGGGTTGTTTAGCTGGACATTTTTCCTCTTGGCATTGTGACGCATGCTATGCCAGGGCACCCTGGTGCAGACTCACTCCTGTACCCACGGCAGGGAGGCACCTTGGCATTGCTTTGTCTTATCTCTCTTCCAGACCAGCAACTATGGTCCTTTAGTCTCAGCTTCCAGTTTCTCCTAGGATGTAGGGCCCTGGGGGATTCAGTAGATTTATTAGCCACAAGCTGGTTAAAACCATCTCCTCTAGGAATTATTATTAATCACACATTTGGATAAAAACATCACCTCTGCCCCTATTCTCATAAGGAAGCAAGACATTGACACAAACATGAAAGAGAGAAAAACTTAAACCTAGCAGATAATGCCTACAAGCAGAAGTCAACAGTGGTGTGAATTGTAATGTGAGGCATACTTTATTTTTTAAATAACTCACTGTTAGTGTACTAAGTGGTTACTCTGTCAAGTCCTGCGCTAAGTGCTAGAGAGAGAGAAACGGATTGGAAATAGATTCTTTCTCTTCAGGGACCTTTCCTTAAGGCAGCTTAGAGGATTGTGGAGGAAACTGACCAGATAAAAAAAGACCAAAATAAAATGTCCCCGGTCCTAAGATATTTGCTGGATCTCTCTGCTTGCATGCCTTCTCTTTGTTTTGCTGTATGGCAGTCTCTCTTTTTGAATCCCCTTTCCTAGACATGCTTGGGCTCAAGCAACCTTACAAGCACTGCTGGGGCGTAGGTAGAGCTCGATGAGGGAGCTGGGGTAGGAGGGGAGCTCTCGACCGATCAGGGAGCTGGCAGGAGGACTTCACTACATGGCGTTGGTGGTTCCTGACCTGGAGGTCTTCAAAGGCAGTTAATATTTCCAGAATTCTTATGCGAGCAATGCAACTCTCCATTGTTTGGACATAAAAGCTATGCCTAATAACTTCAATACTTTTGTTCTACCACAGAAATCGTTAAAAACGTGAGATCCGTGTAGGACATTTTAATAATAAAAAGAGTTCTAGGTGGTTAAAATGTCAAAAGCTACTGTTTGGAGGTTGTGAATAATGCTAAGATTTTATGGATGTTTCTGGGAATGTAGAATATAACATTTTTGAACCATATCTAAAGAGCTTAGAATTTATTTAATTCCGTGCTGCAGTTTACACTGGAAAAATTTGAAAGTTTAGGGGAATGTCTAAACGGCACGTAGCATCTTTAATCAGCATGATCCTCACAGACCAGCCTTGCCTCTCTCCCCAGCTGAGGCTTTCACCCACCCTAATAACACCGTTACCGAAACATTCCCAGCAGTTTCCTGCTCTGCGCTCTCGGCCTGAAGTGTTCTCTCCATCTTTTTATTTGTCCCTAGAATTCCAGTTCAGAAACTGTTTTTTTCTGCAAAGCCCTTTCTGCCCCTCAGGCGAAGTAATCTCCCCGAATCCGGATGCTTTGTTGAGGCGTCTGCTTAACCCAACAGACCTTGAATTCCACGGGGCAGGCATCTCCAGACACTGGAGCAAGGTCTGGCCCAGCGTAGACTCCCCCAAAGTGTTTATCAAATTAAACTAAAATGACTCGCTCGATGCCTTAGCAGAGATCTTAAAGAAAAGAAAACAGAGCAAACATTTATTTTTATTTTAGTCCCAGGATCAATCAGATCTCCAATGCGCGTGATTTTAATTATGCAAAGGGAATGTCAGAACAAAGAACAGTCACAGTGTGAAGACTAAATTGTGGGGCAGTCATATTGTGCTTGGGGATTTGAGGCTCAGGAACACAGTGGGTTGCAAATTGATAGGGAAATGATTACCAAGTACTTGGCTTTTTTGTCTCTTGAGGGAATAGGGAAAGACCCATCGCAAAGCATTTAAAATGACACAGAGTTGAGTGCTTCTCAAACTGTAATAGGCACTGGAGTCACCTGGAGATCTTGTCAAAGCCCATATTTTGGGAAGTCTGGGGTGGGGCCTGAGAACTTGCACTTCTAACAAGCTCCCAGGTGGTGTCTGTACTGCTGGATCGGGGACCCCTCTTAAAAGGACCAGAATCCCGCATGGATCAAAGGATTGGCTCAACTCTCAGTGGCGAAGCTATCACCATTTTAACCCCAAATAGTCACTCGGTTGTCTTTGTAACAGGCACATACATTCAGTCTCGGGCTCTCTGCATTCCAGCCTTGTGATCCAGATATCACCATTCATTTTTCTCTCTCTATAAGTCTGATCTCGTACATGATCAAGTCTAAATTGGTTGCTAGGAGAAACAGTAAATGAGAATTCACAGTGGGAATAGATAGAAAGCTTAGCTGTTAGGCAGTCAAGTGAGGAGAACAGAAAAGTAAATCATTAGCTGGCTTTGTCCCTCTTCATCGTAGAACTTTCCAGAATAACAGCATATCAATTAAGTGCTAGGTATCATCTTCCTCCGCCTTAATTGTGTGAGTTGACACTGCATTGCTTAATCAATCTTGTTATACACTAATTAGATAGCTGCAGATTTTTTTTTTTGGAAGATGAAAGACTAATTGGGTACCAACCGATAGCAGTCAATGCAAGCTCCAAAATTTGCTCCTTTGGATGAGAAACCTCTGTTTCGTGTCCAATCCTGTGAGACCCAGAAGCTATAAAAGATAAAACACCAGAGATGAGAGAATGTCACCTGTTCAGTTACCAGTTCCAGGATCAAAATGGTGAACATGAAGTGGCTCTCGCTATTTAAAAAATAATAATAATAACATAATAATAGTGAGAAATGTAAAACTTAAAAAAAATAAAGTGAGTCAAGCTTATGGACGGATGAGTGAAGAGATGCAGTCATGGATTTAATTGGGATCTTAACTCCAGAGGTCACTCCTGAGTACCTGTTTAGGGTGGAGAAATGTGGGAGAAAAAAATCTGGTTAGAAATTTAAGGTACTCATCTTCAAACCACATTAGCATGACAAGGACATATTTTTAAAATAAAAGGCTATTTGGGAAGGCAAAGAAGCAGTCACTGATGGGCTAGTTCACCGGGAGGCCACAGCCTCTTGCTTGCCCCCCAACCTCCAAAGCTACCTCTTGAAGCTGCCATTAGCATGAAACGTACAAACGTACAAAAAAATGTGCTATGGCCTATAAATGACTACTCAATGTTTTTTTTCTAGTGTAACTGAACGAAAAAAAAAGTCATAAATGAAAGTGAATGTAGTCTGAATCTGTGTTGAACTCATTTTTAGAGAATTGCAAGTGAAGTTTTAAGCATCCATAGAATGTAATTACGCTGCCATTGTTTAATGTATGGACCCAAATTTTGACTTAATTATTCTGCAACTAAATTTATATGTCATTTATATAGTAAATCTTGGCAATTGCTCTCACAACTATCATTGGAAATATAATTAACTTGGGATAGATAAGTTTTTACAGTGAGAACTAAATGCAGTGTAATACCCAGGCATTATTTAAAAGGCAAAGGCTAAATACATCTCCTTCCTAAACTTTGTTTGTAATTTCTTTTCCCAGAAGGCTAAATGCTGAGCTTGTTTGCTTTTTCCAGCTCTACATTTTCATCTCTAATTGGAAGGTTTTCCTTTCTTTTTAAGGACAAGAGCTTTACTCTTTGTATTACATCTTTTACTGAGAATTCAGCTTATTTTTGAAAGAGGCTTCTTTGTATGTGATAAAGCTGTTTGGTTATATTTTCAAAGCTAAGCTTGCTTTGTTTTACCATAGTTAAATATTGAGTTGCTTTTTTTTTTTTTTTAATAATTTGCAGCTAAGGCTTCCTTAGGAGGAACATTTTACTGAACCAAGAAACTGTGTTTTTATGATTTGTTAAGACGTGACAATGCCCTGCATTATTTGTATTATTTAAAAAAAACAAATGATAGTTAAAAAAAGAAGAGATAAAAGAAAAAGAAAGATTCTCAGGCACTTTGTTCACTCTCTGCTGTAAGTTTAATCGTTGATATATATTGATAGATAATAATTGCCTTCCTACAGTTTTGGAGTTTGGTCAAATCATGATAGCATATCAAGGTTATATAATGCATTTTTGTCAAATATAAAATATTCCTGTTTCTTGTTCAGGTGAGTGATATTTTTCCTTTTATAGGTTAGGAAAATGTATAGGATTTTTTTTGAATGTTCGGAGTTTATTTTTATGTTTGTTCCATCCATCTTTATAGACTTACGGTTATACTAACCTAGAGTTCTTATATTTATTTCACATTTAATTGTTATTTATTTGTCTTGCCAGGCTTGCTCCTAGATGCTTTCATGAATAAAATGGAAATCATATACACCAAAAACAAGTCCAAGTAGATTACAGTTCAAAATATGAAATGTAATGCAACAGAGCTTCTAGCAAATAACATAGGCAGATATATTAATGGTTTTAGAGTATATAGATATTTGTTATTATACAAAGGGTTTCAATAAGTCAATCAAAAAAGACAAATAACTTACAAAAAGAAATATCCAAATGGCCAAAAAACATATAAAAATGTTTTGAACGTCACTTATCATAGACAAAATAAAAATCAATACCATAATTAGATATCACTATACACCAAATAAAATAGCTAAATTGATAAATTTGATAATACTAAGTGCTGTCAAATATATAGACCACCTCAAATTCTCATACATGGCTAATGTGAGTATAAATTAACAGCAATCACTTTGGACAACTTTTTAGCAGTATGTACTGAAGCCAATCATATGCATACCCTATAACCCCAAAATACCACATAATAAGAATATGCCCATAGAAATGCAGACGTATGCTCACAAAAAGTTAGGTCAAGATTATGCAAAGTAAAACTCTTCACAGTAGCTAAAATCTGGAATAAATGTTTATCTACAGTAGAATGGATAAACAAACTGTGTTTTATCCAAGCTGTGGAAGCCTGAACAACACTGACTGCAGTGCTTCCATAAACTGCTGCTACAAACAGACCATTTTCACAGACATAGTGTTGACGGAAAGAAGCCACATACACGTTTTGGTTCCATTCATATAAAGTTCAAATACAGATAAAGTCACATTGTGGTGTTAAAATCAGGATAGTGGTTGCCTTCAGGGTGGCGGGTGAGGAGAGAGAGAGCATATGGAAGGGGCACTTGGAGTTCTTCTAAGTCGTGGACAGTAATCTGTTAAAGGTTTCCAAGAAGACAAATGGATGGACAAAACAAGTAAACGGGCCAATTAAATTGATATGGAATTTCCAGCTTACAAATTAATTCTACAAATATTAAATGATTTAATCTACAACAGAGTGACTTACCAACGTAGGTGATATTTAAGAAGGGGCTGCACATTGAATCTCACTTTACATGTTTAGTTTTCTCCCAGCTACTCATTTATTCAGCAAACATTTGTGTAGTGGTTACAGTGAGTCAGCCTTTGTATTGGGCCACAGTAGTACAATGATGGGACAGATGAGGCTCCTGTCCCCAGACAGCTGATAATCTACTAGAAGGAAGGCAAAACTGACATGGTACAATGAAACCAGGGCTATGCTATGCATTCCAGTCCTCTCCCCTTTTACCCAGGTGACTTTTGATACATTACTTAAAATCCCTGATCTTTAATCAGCTTTTTTATAAAATAGGATTGTGCTGGTTAATTTTATGTGTCGACTTGGCTGGGCCATGGAACTCAGATATGTCATCAAACATTTTATGGATGTTCTATGAAGGTGTTTTTGGGTAAGAGCAACATTTAAATTGGTGGGCTTTCAATAAAACAAACTGTCCTCTATAAAGTGGGTAGAACTCAGCCAGTCATTTGAAGGCCTGATTAGAATCCCTGAGCGAGAGGGAATTCTGTAGAAGGTGACCTTTGGACTTCAGCCGCAACATTGGCTCTTCCTGGGTCTCTAATCTGACTGCCTTTGGACTTGAACTGTAACTCTTTCCTGAATTGCCAACCTGCTGGCCTCCTCCATCAGATTTTGGACTTGCCAAGCCTTTACAATTGTGTGAGCTGACTTCTTAAAAGGACTCTCTCTGTAATATCTGTATCGATCTGTATCTATATTCAGAGGTCTCCATAGCTATTGGTTCTATTTCTCTGGAGATCCCTCACTAATATAAAGACATTAGCACTACCTCACATAGATGTTATAGGCATTAAGCAAGCATATGTGATAAGCTCCGTGACTACTGCCTCCAGGTAAATCCTAAAGGAGTTCCATTTCCTTTCCCCTCAAATACAAAGAGCTGTCTTTGTATGCGTATCTCATGGTGCATGCCAACCTGAAAGATGCTGGTAAATTCAACTTTTGTTGAATATTGACTACACACCTTCAAGACTGAAACTTCCTTAGGTCAGATGTTAACTTTCTAACAGAATGGGGATGTGACATGTTTCTTGGGAATCCAAGAGTGACAAGGGTCAACTGCCAACCTTTACTTTTTTCCCAGGCTGATGGATACCCTTTTCCCTTTGTACTTTTATCTCCAAGAAAAATTGCCTTTTATAAGTTTGTTGCAACTTAAAATGTGGAAAAACCACTTGAGTTTACAAATACATTTCTGAAATAGGTGATGTAAAAAATGATCCTCTCAGATGTGAAGGTGATATTTCTGCACAGATTTAAAAGTACTCAAGAAACTAAAGTGAAATAAATGAAATAAAGTTAACATTGATTTTCCCTCAAATGAGCCCGAAGCTAGGACTTATCAATAGGGTATTTTAAAAAGTTATACAGGCAAACCTTGCGGGTGTTGCAGATTCAGTTCCAGGTCACAGATCATTGCGATGAGGCAAATATCACAACAAAGTGAGTCAGACCCTTTTTTTTTTTTGCTTTCCCAGTGCACATAAAATTTATGTTTATACTATACTGTAATCTATTAAGTGTGCAATAGCATTATGTCTAATTAAAAAATGTCCATACCTTTATTAAAAATACTTTATTGCTAAAAATTCTAATGATCATCTAAGCCTTCAGGGACTTTCTGCTGGTGGAGGGTCTTGCCTCAATATTGGTGGCTGTTGACTGATCAGGGTGGTGGTTGCTTGAGGTTAGGGTGAAAATTGGTGTCAGTTTTTTAATGTGTGTAAATGGCATCTAGAATGGTGAATCCTCTCCAGAAGGTTTTCAGTTTCTTTTGCCCAGATCCATTAGAGAAATCACTATCTATGGCAGCTATAGCCTTACCAATTGTATTTCTTAACTGATAAGACTCAAAAGTCTTACTCCTTGATCCCCAGGCTACAGAATGGATATTGTGTTAGCAGGCATGAAAAGAACAACAATCTCATTGTACGTCTCCATCAGAGCTTTTGGGTGACCAGATGCATTGTCAATGAGCAATGATATTTTGAAAGGAATCTTTTTTTTCTGAGTCGCAGGTCTCAACAGTGGGTTTAAAGTTTTCAGTAAACCATGCAGTAAACAGGTGTTTGTCTTCCAGGTTCTGTTGTCCCATTTATAGAGCACAGGCGGAGTCGACTGAGCATAATTCTTAACGGCCCTGGGATTTTCAGAATGGTAAACGTGCATTGGCTTCAACTTAAGGTCACCAGCTGCATTAGCCCCTAACAAGAGTCAGCCTGTCCTTTGACTTCGAAACCAAACATTGACTTCTCCTCTCTAACTATGAAAGTACTAGATGGCATCTTATTCCAATATAAGGCTGTTCCATCTACATTTGGAAATCTGCTGTTAGCATAGCCACCTTTATAACCTATTTCAGCTGGACCTTCTGGATAAGTTGCTGCAGCTTCCACATCAGAACTTGCTGCTCACCTTACACTTTTATACTAAGGAGATGCCTTCTTTCCTTAAACCTCATGAACCAACCTCTACTAGCTTCTAACATCTCTTTTTTTTTTTTTAATATATTTTTATTGATTTCAGAAGGAGGAAGGGAAAGGGAGAGGGAGAGGGAGATAGAAACATAGATGAGAGAGTCATTGATTGGCAGCCTCCTGCAAGCCCCTCCTGGGGATCGAGCCCGGAACCTGGTCATGTGCCCCGACAAGGAATCGAACCACGACCTCCTAGTTCATAGGGCAACGCTCAACCACTGAGCCGCACGCACCAGCCAGGCTCAAACTTGTCTTCCGCAGCTTCCTCACCTCTCTTGGCCTTGATAGAATTGACCAGAGCTCGGGCTTGTTCTGGATTAGGCTCTGGTTTAAGGGAATGTTGTGGCTGGTTTGATCTTGTATCCAGAGCACTAAAACTTTCTCCATATCAGCAACAATGCTGTTTTACTTTAATCATTAGTGTGTTCACTGGAATGGAACTTTAATTTCCTTCAGGAACTTTTCCTTTGCATTCACAACTTGCCTAAACTATTTTGTGCGAGAGACCTGGCTTTCGGTCTGTCTCAGGTTTTGATATGCCTTCCTCAGTAAGCCCAATCATTTTTAGCTTTTGATGTATAGTCAGAGATGTGAGACTCTTCTTTCCACTTGAACACTTAGAGGCCATTGTAGGGTTATTGATTGACCTAAATTCAACATCGTCGTGTCTCAGGGAAGAGGAAGACCCAAGGAGGGGGCGAGAAAAAGGGGAAGAGACAGTCAGTGGAGCAGCCAGAACACACACATCTATTGATTAAGTTGGCCATATTAATGGGCGTTGTTCACGGTGTCCGCAAACAATTCCAATAGTAACATCAAAGATCACTGACCACAGATCACCATAACAAATATAATAATGACAAAACTTTGAATTATTGTGAGAATGACCGAAATGTGACACAGAGACGTGAAATGGCAAATGCTGTTGAAAAAATGGCCCCGATAGATTATTAGACACAGGGGTGCACACGCCTTCGGTTTGTAAAAAAGGCAGCACCTGCAAGCGCAGGACGGCGAGGAAGGGCAGAGCGAGCGCGTCTGCACCGCGACCCTGTCCCGCAGCCACTGGAGCCCCCCCGTAGCGTCACCCCCGCCAGCCCTGCAAGTGGCCAGGGGAAGTGTAGCTCTCTCAGTGCCCCTCTTCATTAGTGACTTTATTTTTCGCCTGGAAACAAAATTCCATTCCTGCTTGAGTATCTGAAACAAAATGGAAAAGAGAGAAAATACCTCACCAGCATTCTGAATAAACTAGTTTTATGAAGCCTTTATATGCTTTTCCCCTCTGATTTTCAGAGAAGAACTGGCTGTGGGAAATACAGAGACTGCTTGGCCAGGTTTGTGAAATGGATCAAAAGGCAAAAGCAGATACAAATAGAAATTGTCTCCTGAGCCAGGACCTTCCTGAACGGCTCTCCTGGGCCTGTGAGCAGTGAAGACCTGAAAACAGTCATCTCCAAACCTGCAGCCCTTGAAGCAGGCGCCCCTGGGGGCGGGGACTTTGGGCACGTGGGTGACCCGAGGTGTGTTTGCCTTTTCTTCACGGGGCTTGATTGGGTTTAACGTTCCAGATTCATTTCCTTCAGAAACGTAAACAGAGGCTAACCTACTCCCTCCTCTTGTGCGGACGGATGCCCTCTCGGAACTGGAAAATTTTAAGGATATTCTCTTCTGTGGCGTTCTGTAAGTTATCAATGTTCTGTAAAGAATCAGTCTGTTTTCGTTCACTCCGCGCAGACCTGTCTCTTCAACTCTGGGAAATGATCTTCTACTGTTTCCTTGATTATTTATCTCCCCTCCATTTCTCCCATGCTCTGCTCTTGAAATTTCAGTGGACGGACACTGGTTTTCATACCCCTGGCTTTTCTTGTCCCCTTTCTCCGTGAAGCGATATTTTTCTCTCCGCCCAGGCTTGACAGTGAGATCCTTATGCCTGTTCGGTCCGTTTTCACACCCACCTGTTTCATGATGTATCTTCTCAAATCTTTCTGGGGAAATGGATAGAACATATCCCACCTCTTTCCTTTTTATTGAGGCAAGTCTTTCAGTTTGTTTATTTTTGAAACACATGTGTCCTTTCTATTTGTAGTGCTGCTTTTTAAAAATTAACAAATATCGGGGGACATTCGGTTATCCGATCATATTTATGAATGGGGAGCTGTGCTGATTTCCTAGAGAAGGCTTACCTTTGTACAACACGAGGCTCTGCTTCAGGTTGCTTGAGTGGAGAGTACGAAGGCGGCCTGTCCCTTGAATATAAAACAAGGATGGGCCTGGCTGGCTTGGCTCAGGGGTTGAGCATCGAACGACCTAGGATCCAGGAGATCGAGGTTTGGTTCCTGGTCAGGGCACATGCCCGGGTTGCGGGTTCGATCCCCAGTTGGGGACGTGCAGGAGGCAGCCGGTCAACGACTCTCTCATCATTGATGTTTCTATCTCTCTCTCTCCCTCTCCCTTCCTCTCTCTGAAATCAATAAAGATATATTAAAAAAATTAAACAATATAGGGAGAAAAATCAATCAATCAATCAATCAATCAATCAATCAATCAATCAAGAATGGGCCCTAGGAATCCTATTTTAAACCTCAGATTTTCTAGATAAATGGTTCAACTTTAGAAAATACATCTTAAAAATATTTTTCTTGGTATTTTCGGCCATGGCAGTGTGAAGAGTTCAGTGAATCTTCTCCATACACAAAATAAGTATAAAACTGGAAAAATGTGTGAAACATAACCATTGCAGTGCTTCAGGAATCAGTTTAGGCAAACCACAAGTTTGGAAGTGTTTATTTATGAAAAGCTGTTATAATTTAGAGTAAGAAGTGTGGGGAGTCTACAGCCATGTTGCCTAAGGCATCTCTTATTTCTCTCCTTCCCAATACAGTTTGCAAAGTAGTTCTATCAGGGTGGGATAGGCTGTAAAAACTGAAAGTTTTGCTGCCATTGGGGCTGTATTTTATTTGAAGCAGAGAATGAAAATCCATGCCTGCTGTCATTATCGAAAAAAATAGCAAATTTGTTAGAAAACAGAAAACACGCAGCTCTGTTGGCCTGAGGTTGCAGACTTTCTTAGGCATCTGGACTAACCACAAATTTAATGGAGGCCCAGGGGCTGAGAGCACCACAGAAGCTCCCCACACAGCCCTGGCTGATGGAAAATTTTCATGCATATGCGCTGGAGGCCTGAAAACTTATATTACCCGGGTTCTAGACCTATTATAAAGCCACCCCAATACTGTGGTATTGGAGAATGCATAGACACATAGATTAGTGGAACACAACAAGAAGTCCAGAGATAGACCACACATAGATCATCAATTGATTTTCAACAGAGGTGCAAAGAAATTTCAATGGAGAAATGAGTTTTTTCAATAAATAGCGCTGCACTGATTGGATACCCATATCCAAAAACATGAACCTCTGTTGGTAAATCACTTCCTATTAAAAATTAACTCAAAATGCAATAGAAATTTAAATATAAGAGCTACAACTATACAATGTCTAGAATAATACACAGGGTGAAATATTTCTGACCTTGACCTAGGCAAAAATTCTTGAATAGTACACCCATGAAATAGACTTTGATAAATTTAAATTCATTGCCAAAATTAAAACCTTTCCTCTTCAAAAAAGCAAAACCAAAAACTAAAACCCAAGGAAATGAAAAACAAGACACAGGTGAGGAGAAAAATATTTGAACATTGTATATCTGAAAAATCATTTGTATTTGGAATATATGACGAACTTGCACTCACTGATAGGGAGACAAAGAACCAATTAAAATTGGGCAAAATATTTGAATAGCTACTTCACCAAAGATGATATAAAGATATAAAAATTGTTGATAAACACATAAAAAGATGCCCAACATCATTAGACATTAGGGAAATGCAAATTAAAAGTAGTATGTCATTCACCTACATACCCTCTAAAGTGGCTATGATGATGTCTTTCAAAATTGATAAACTTTTGGTGAGTATTTGAAAAAACTGGAACCCTCATCCATTGCTGCTGGGAAAATAATATGATGCAACCACTTTAGATACAGTTTGTTAGTTTCTTAAAAAGTTAAACATATACAGTTGACTCTTGAACGTGCTGTTGTTAAGGGCCTTGATGGCTGATATAGTAAAAATCTGCATGTAACTTAGGCTGGCCCTCCACGTACTTGACTTCCCAAATGCGGGTGGAAAATTCATTTTACCATAAAACCCAGCAATTTCACTCCCAGAAATTTACCCAGAAAAAATGAAAACATACTTCCTCACAAAGGCTGATATGCAAATATTCCTAACATTATTATTCATAATAGGTTTCAAGTAGAAAAAATCTAAATGCCTATCAATGGATAAATAAAAAAGGGTGTATTTGTATGAGGAGATTATACTATTCTTCAATAAAGAGAAATTAACTACTGATACATGCTATAGTATAAATATAAATTCTAAAAACATTATGCCAAATGAATAAATCAACATGAAAGGTCACATAATGACTGATTTAATTTATATGAAATGGCTAGAATATTAAATCTATAGAGGCAGTAAGCACATCAGTGATCTCCTGGAGCTGGAGAAGGGAAAAAGGGTTGAATGGATAGGCACAAGAAAATTTGGGGGGGATATGAAAATATTTTAAAATTAGATTTTGTTGAAGGTTCTACAACCGTATAAATTTATTAAAAATCACCATAGCAGGGTGACTCAGGTGGCTGGAGCATCATCTTATACACCAAAAGGTTGTGGGGTCAATTCCAGGTGAGGGCCCATCCCTGGGTTGTGTATTCAATTCCCAGTCAGGGTGTGTACAGGAAGCAACTGATTGAAATTTCTCTCTCACATTGATGTTTCTCTCTTTCTCTCCCTCTCTCTCCCCCTTCCATTCTCTCTAAAAATCAATAAAAAACATATTCTCAAGTGAGGATTAAAAAAAAACCCAGAGCACTGCTTATATTGGGTGAATGTAAATTATTTCCTAATAAAGCTATCATAAAAAGAAGAAAATGCTTTTCCTGCTCCAACCTGAAACAAAAGTCATCTTATTACCATTTTTGTGTGTTGAGAACATTTAAGATAGACTCTCTAAGCAACTTTCAAGTATATAGTACAGCACTGTTATCTATAATCACAAAACTGTGCATTAGATTCCCAGAACGCAGTCACTTCTTGCTGCAAGTTGATTCTTTCTTACTAACATCCCCCACTCTCCAAAACCTGGTAACCGCTATTCTGCTCTGTGTTTCTATGAATTTGGCTTTTTCTTGGACATTCTTATCACTGCTGTGCTCTTAAATGCAGCAGTTTCAGATATAATTACATAATTCTTTACTCGCAGGATATTAGCTCTTCCAAAATTATATTTTCACAGTAATGCAGATTGTGCCTGCACTAAGTCGTATTCTATAGAAATTCTATAATTGTGTTCTGCAGCTAGATGGTGGTGATCAGCAGTAGGCTATTCATCGTTTATCTATATTCCCATATTAAAGAATAGAAATGTCAATTCCTTCTAAAGAAAGACTCACTTTGATTTTTAAACAAGAAAATTTCTCTTCCCAGGATCCCTTTGATTAATTAATTTCTTACAGCCACTCTCTATAGGTTTGCTGACCATGTTTCTTTCACATAAATAAACTATGTGTTAAGGCCCCTTCACTATAAGAGATAAAATTGATTACTTTATTATTACCCTGCTTTACTGGTCTGAATGATTTTAGCCTAGAGGATTGCTGTTATCTTATTAATTATGAATTAATTTAGGTTGTGGAGGTGGAAAGCCTTAGAAGGTTTTTCTTTAATTAATTGTATTTAGGATGAATTGCTTTTATAATGCTTGATGTGTGCTAACGATGCAGCCTTTCATTTTGGGGGAGCGGGTCCTGACTTAGATGAGAGCCATAGATGATGTGACTCACACCTTATTCTAGGTGCCACTCCACATGTCCTGATACGAACTCAATCGGTTAACTGATGAGGGGATTGGCCTGATCACAGAGAAAAAGCATGAGGGGGTGTCATGAGACCCACGTTTGAGAGCCTGTCCTGCATGAAGACCTGAACTCTACACTTCATTTTTCAGCATGTGCATTGAGTTATTACCTGCGCACACCTGACTTACCCAAGTGACAGGAGCACTGGTCCTTCAGGAGGTTCAGATGGAGGAGTTGCTCAAGGACGGGCACACATGAAGCGGGAAGGCTGCTCTTTCCCCTTTCATTGTGGTAGAAGGAGGGGAGTGTTAATTGCAGTAATTAATGCCTCGAGTTTCCTTGAAATTCCCTTGATCTTCTGTACAGCCTGATAACATCACAGCCCTGTGCGAATTAATTCCAGGAGCAATGGGGGACATGAACTTTATTCACATGAAATAGCCTTTGATTTCTTCTCAAGTAATAGCTGCTTATCATGGCTACCACCTTGACTTTGCCAGTTGCTCTGACCTAATTTCTCATTCCTATTGTCAGAGTGATGTTTTATTTAAACAAAACCTCTGCTGAAAAACTCTTTTTGTTTTGGGATAAGGTAAAGAGAAAAAAATATGGGAAGGTTGCATAAAATGATTTCCACTTGCTATGGGCTTTTTGTGAACTTTGAGATTCCTCACTGAATGGATGACCCTGGATTGGTTCTTGAAACAGGAGCAGACAAGAGAATAATAAGATGAAATTTGAAAAAGGAAAAGTCTGTAGAATAGATAGTAATATGACATCAGTGATAATTTCCCGAACTTGAAAAATCATACTCCAGTTATGTAAGATGTTAACATGTGAGGAAACTGGGGGAAGAGTATAAAAAGATTCTTTGTACAATTTGTGCAACTTTTTTGTAAGTCGGAAAAAATTTGAAATGAATAATTTTTAAAAAGTCCTCTCACAAGAGAGGTCTGAATTTATGCAACTGTGGAAGATGAGAGTCTGAACAAAGCTAAATCTGAGCCTAGGTAAACTGTTACAATGCAAAAAAAGAGAGGCTGCATTTAGGTGAAAACAGGGTCTGCTAGAAGTGTCTAATTTTGGAGCAAGGCCATTAGACTTGCCGGTGATAGTGACCTTGAGAAAGACCTTGCAAAATATCATAGAAATTTCCAAAGTATGAGTGTGGTCATAGTTCATGTGCCATCGCATAAGAGAGATGTGAGAGTTTCCTCTGTGTAAACTTAATGGGTTAATTAAGGCTATTGGATAAAGGATATAAAGGATGAGTTTGGGGTTATTATGTAAAAGAAATTTCTAACAATTAGACTTAGTAAGAAATGAAGGGGAGTACCTTGTAGCACAGTTTTATTGCCATTACTATAAAGTTAAACCAGACACCAAGTGACCTTTGTGTTTTACTGCTGCAGAAGGAGATCCTGAATTGGGTAGGAAACAAGTAAAAACAAGCTCTAAGTTCTTTGCTATGATTTTTATTTTATTTTATAAATGTCTGAGTGATGCCGCTAACTACAATTTACTGTATTAATACTACTGCTAACACTAATACTGTGTGTGTGTGTGTGTGTGTTTTCCCCTCTCAGGTTCAGTGTTTTTAAAATATTTGCCCCAAGATGATGATTTATATGGACTATATATGTGGATAATGTTAGATGCTTCACAGTACCTATTAAATATGATTTATTTGTCTGTAGATTGGAAGCCCAAGACTGTTCCAAATATATCTACAGGGTGCAGGTTTGAAATTAATGTGTTAGAATACTTAAATGTAGTGAGCACGCTGGCTGGGTTTGCTGATGTTTGGTGCAGCCAAAGGCTCTTACATTGATGGATGGTTGTTTCTTTCTTGATAAATGCATGAGTCATCTCTCCTAGGTCAACAAAGAGAGAAAACAGTGGGTGGGCCTGCCCACTGCTGGATTATGTTCAAAGCCTGGAGAGAACTTTGCATTTGTAGGGCAGATATAAGAAAGCATGTTTATTTGAATCCCTGGCACATTACTCGTTTTCAAGTTCTGTTGCCCATCTGGGTGAAAAAGGACCAGTATTTTTTCTTCACTCATTGGAATGGCCTAGATGAGATCATGGTAGACCATCCTTAGACTTATGTTTGGGCTTTCTACAAGGAATAACAGTTGATTTATAAATGAATCATATTACTAGGTTTTAAGTATTAGGTCAAAATAAGCTCTTGGAAATATCTTCATTTGGTAGTAGATTACCTTTTTTTTCCTTAGGAAATAAAAGCAAAATGGTAATTGGTAAGTCTTGTTTCCATCTCTAGATGAAGAGAATCTCTATGTCAGAGGCACAAATGCTACTCTAACAGCCCCTACAGGTGGACCATAAAAATACAGCTTAAGCCCGGCCAGGCATGGCTCAGCAGGTGAGCATTGATCTAGGATCCAGGAGATTGAGGTTCTATTCTAGGTCAGGGACATGCCAGGGTTTCGGGCTCCATCCACAGCAGGTGCGTACAGGAGGCAACCAATCAATGACTCTCTCATCATTGATGTTTCTATCTCTCTCTCCCTCTCCCTTCCTCTCTCTGAAATCAATAAAATAAAAAATAAAAAAATAAAAAAGACAGCTTAAGAGGATAAGTTGCCATTACCAAAATGGAGTTTTAGATAGATAATGGTGCTAAGATAGTGTTAGGAGTATCTGAATCCAGATGCTGAATCAGGGGGTGGGGGGGGTAGGGGGTGGATTCTACAGAAATAAATCCTACTGTCTTAAACTCAGCAAACCAACATTAGAATGGATAAAGGACCCTATCCATGGAGACAACAGTCTGTTCTTAAAAAAAGGGGACTTTGGAATCAGCCAGACATATAGGATTTCAGACTTCTTTGTTTACTGATTTTGAAATCTTGCAAAAAGGAGTTATTTTCCTGAGTTGTAATTTTTTATCTGTAAAGTAAACAAATAATATCTATTTCAAAAGGCTGTTTGAGAATTAGAGAAGCTAACCTTGAGTACTTAGCATAAAGTGCTGGTACAAAATAGACAGTTTAAAATGTTTATTAAAAATTTAATTGTGGCCTGGCTGGGCGTGGCTCAGCTATTGAGCATCGACCTAGGACCCAGGAGATCTCGGTTTGATTCCCGGTCAAGGCACATGCCTGGGTTGCGGGCTCGATCCCCTGTTGAGGCCATGCAGGAGGCAACCAGTCAATGACTCTCTCATCATTGATGTTTCTATCTCTCTCTCCCTCTCCCTTCCTCTCTCTGGAATCAATAGAGATGTAAAAAAAATTTTTTTAATTGTGTAATTATTATTTTTTCTGCTAGACAGTAGTCTCAATTAAGACAAGAACGAAATACATCTATACCTATTGTTCTTGGTGTTCTAAGAATCTAGCACCGTGCCTTGGACTAAATAACTGATCACAAAGTATTCATGGACTTAAATATTTCAATAATTTTAGTTTCTATTCTCCTGGGAGTTTAACTGAAGTGTGGTATTGGTCAGTGGTAAGAATATTGTTAAGGAGGGCAGTGGGGAAGCCAGACATGATCCAGCAATGCCCTAGATTTTGCTATTGGACTCTTTCCATGTCTTAATTCAAAGAATCTCTTCTAAGAGGGGAAGATGTATCACCTGGGAAATGCAAATGTAATCTTCCTCTTAGAACTGGAAAAAACCCATTCTGCATTTATGGTAAAGCCTGGAGTCTTTGCTGCAGGAGGAAGCTGGACCAGTAGTCCAAAGGCATCAGAAGGGATAAAACAAAGTGTACTGGAAAAATCACAGCATTCTGGTTTCCTTTCTAAGTGCAGTAGTATCGATTGCCTTGAAGGTCCTTGGAAGGCGACGGTAGAATCAGGTCCTTCTGGATCTGTCTTTGACATCATATGAAGACAGCTGTTTCTGGCACAATTGAAACTGTTCTTATTCCTTTAAGACATGGAAACTGCCTTCATCTTTCACATTAATCAGAGAAGAGATGACATTAACTTTCTCAGGTGACTTGTAGTCCCTTTCTAGAAGTCTCTCAAATCTTCCATGAACAACAGCGTGTGTTCTGCAAACAAATAAATCACGGGAACTTCCAGAATGTCACTTTATGTAGACCAGTGAGTTCAGAAAGTGGCTCATTATTTTTGAAATTTCTGCCATCAAGTCTCTATAAATTTTTCTGAAGAGGACTTTTAATTGTTACATTTTTAAAAATTAAATTAAATTTTTTTCTTTCATTTTTCCCCATTCTTTTTTTCCCCCTCCTCACAATCCACTTGAGGTCTCTGAATCACATTTGATCTTTTACTTCTTTTTGTGTAATAAAAAGACTGATTTTTTTTTTTTTTAACTTCACATTTATAGAAATGAATGATTCTGTATCAGTGCCCCCAAACCCTTCTCTGAGCACTGGCCTGAAAGGAGCTGACTGCTCTTTAATGTTAATGGCCGTACAACATGTGTGGACACACCAGAGCAGTGAAAAGAAATGCCTCTCCAACCATAGTTGGCAGTTCACTGCTTACATGGAGTACAGTAAAATCTTGCCATTGGTGAACGTTTTAGAAACAGAGAACAGGCAACTACTGTCTGGTGCTAACTCTATAGGTCTGTAGAGACTCAATTATCAGTGTAGCTCCTTGGAAAATCACACCTTATATAGAATGCTAATGAAACTAAGCAGTGAATGTGGCAGTGGCAGAATTCAGTGAGGCCATATTGTACATCTGAAACCATGAGCTTTGAAGTCAGAACAACCTGGCCGGAATTCCTGGCTATGTGACATCTAGGAACCTCAGTGTTCTCTTCTAGGCAATGGGAACACTTACACGTATCTCAGGCAGTAGGTTCAATGACCGAATTGAGAGAATAAATATAAGCACATCTAGTTCCATGCATGTTTCCCTGCCTTCTCACCAGACATAACTTGAGAAGCAAGATCTGTCTTTGAAACTTATCTCCATCATGGGTTATACGTACAAATTTGGGGAAATTACTCACCCTTTGAGCTAGTTTGTTTCTTTTTTGTGGAGCTAAGAGCTCAGGTGCAGAGAGTTGAGCTACTCTTCTTCCTCAGTTCATTGTACACTATTGTCATTGGTCCATGCAAGGCTCCTTCAATTGTGTTATTTCATTTTTATTCTTATTACTCAGTCCCATTTCTCTCACTTTCCATATGTTAATCTTTTAATGTGTATCCTTTTACTTATAATACATGTACCATTTTTTTTGGTTTGCACATAGTCCTAATTTACATAGTTATATTGCATAATAGGTCTCATTTTTTATTTTTTTCACTTAATGCTATGTTTCAAAAGTTTTATCTCTTTTGTGTATATTGAAGTCTGCATGATATTCCATTGTGTGCCTCTATTATATTTTGCTTCTCCATTCCCAGTTATAGACATCTGGATTGCCTCCAGCTCTCCCATTGGGCTTGCAGAAATTAGAAAACCATATATTTCCAAGTGATAGGGATATAGAACCCTCATGCATAAGTGGTGAGAGGATAGACGGATATGTCCACCCTTGAGAATACTGTATGTGTGTGTGTGTGTGTGTGTGTGTGTGTGAACACATAAGAATAGAGATATGTGTATGTGTGTGCATACACACACATGCATGTATCAGCAGAGGGATATAGATACAGATTATAGGAAGTATAGAAATATAGATATATGCATGCACACACATATTCTGTGACCTTGTAAGTGCTCTGCTGAAGTCTGAGCAATGTAGGTATATAGCATTTCAGCCCTACCATATAGGAAGGAAAATTAGGAGGACACATGAACAAATGCTGAATGTAGACACTAGTATGGTAATGTGTATTATGAAAGACACAAAGGCCCTGTTGTGTTCATTCTGATGACATTAAGCCAGGATTTTCTATTTCTTGTGGGCCATGGATCCATTTGGCAACCTGGGAAAGCCTATGGAACACTTCTAAGGGTGTAAGTTTTAAATGCATAAAATTAAATATATGTGATTACAAAGGACACCAATCATATTAAAATTAAATTATAAAATAATAAGATTGATTATAATTATGGATATGTGTTTGTTAATACATTACATATCAAAATTTAGCATCATGTCCAATAAATAATTGTTGTAATTTGGAAGGAATGATGAATATAATGGCTATTTCAGGATATCTGCAACTGTAATAAGAAAATATCTGTCATTAAATTGGTGGCAGAGTCACAGGTACTGTGATTATTGTGGTTTTTCATGTTCATTATGAAGGAAAGGATCTGAATTCCAGGCTAAGAACTCTTGGTTTAAGAAAGGAAAAATAGTCCGAGTCTTCATCATCGCTGACCACTCTTGATAACACCCATTTGCTGTCAGACACTGCGCATCTGCTTGCTTTGAGAATGCTTACTTAACCTCTAGAAAGAATTTAGTATTGGATGGTGACAGATCCTTTCCTATAACTCTGGAAGTTTGGAGATAGAGAAACACATGGTGAAGGGCAACTGGCCACCAAGATCTGTTTCATCAATGCGCCAACTCAACAGAATCTTCGTTCTGCTCTGTTACTCTGTGGAACCTGGTGGTTGTCGATCACTCAGATAATGGTACAGCCAGGTATTATCTCTCTTCAGTGTGGATGGAGGGTGAACATTTGGTGAAGAGGCAAGAGCAGAACTGAATAGTCTTCAAACTTTCCCCCTCTTCTCCCTCTGTCCGTCCTTGGCTCCAGAACACAACACAGCCCCTCCAGCTTGTCCTTCCAAGATATCCTCTAACTCACAAGAGCCTTCAGATTCCCCAAGAGTTTCTAGCAGTTTTGTTGTTCATTCTTTAGATCCATGCTCCCCTCTTGGTTCAGTACTTTCTCTAGGGTTAATTTTGAGGGGAAGCAACCTACAGTTGTTGCTAGGTCAACTTCTGGACAGGGACATATTAGTTTCACTATCTGAAAAGTAACAATGTAATGCCATCTTTGTAGAATTGTCTTGAGAATGGAATGAAGCAATGCAATGTACTTAGCATAGCTGTTGGCCCATAGTATGTACACATCCTAACTGCCATACATTTTTATAACATGTAACATGCCATTGGGGACCTGATATGTGTCAGTGTCCACCACTGGATGAGAGGCACATGGCAGGGGATCCATCCCTCTGAAGCAATGGCTCTAAGCCTTGGAGACATATTAGAATCACCAAGGAGCTTGTAAAAGCCCAGATGCTCAGGCCACACCCTTGTGTAGTTATATTGGAATCTCTCAGGGAGGGACCTGAGCATTTGCATTTTTTAGTTCCTCAAATGATTCCAGTGTGCAGTCAAGATTAAGAATCTCTGAATTAGGTCTCTGGCTTGGACATTTTCTCTTTCCTTTATATCCCAGTAACTGTGGATGGTCATTGAGAAGAATGACATTTCTCGGTGAGATGTTCAGTTTCTAAATTAAGTCACCAAGCTTAATGTTTTATGTGCACCCACTCACACACATACATATTGCACTGTGATAAACTAAGTATTTTAACTGCTTAGGGTGGGATGGATTTGAGGTAGAAAAGGGGAAAACCTGATGATTCTTGGACTGCAAATAAACTTTTCAGTGGTTAAAAGGACATACTCCCTATGAATGTAAAATTCCTAAAATTGGTGAGCTTAGGCCTTTGGAAAAGGATTTTCTTACTTGAATTTAATAGCAAAAAAGGATTTTCTTACTTGAATTTAATAGCAAGGGTATAGCAATATTCCCTGAGGTGGTTACATCATTCACTATAATAAGTTTGTCTCAGTAGTCTTGGGTCTGCAGGCGATATGACCTGGTGAAACTTACAGTTCTGTGTTATATGACTCATCAGTAGTTCTTCTGGCTCTGTATAATTTGAAATAAGTCAGATTTGGAACATCTTATCTATAGTTATTATAAACTCGAGTGTTTTAAAGTTGCCTGCCAATTCAGAGTTATATCTGTGTGTTCTTTCCATGGAGTGAAGCATGGGAGGGGAGAGAAAGACTTGGCACGAGGGGCCCCTCTTCGGGAACGGAGAGAGCACAGATGGCCCTGACAGTTGGGGGTGAGGAATTGCAAGCTATGGAAGAGATCGCAGCTGAAGACAGATTATGAACTTGCCTTAGAAAATGTTGTCTGAGTGAGACTTAATGGAAGTTTATACAGTCACACCGATTGAAAAGAAAGACAAAGACAGAAACACACACAACTTCACATCCAGCTCCTCAAGGCAACATTTTCAATCTCTTAAAACTCCCATAGACAATATAGTCGAGAAGTGGGACTCAACACTTCGCACTGTGATTCTTATGTTTTCTTTCAATGTTAAGGATGCCTCGAGATTGCTACTGTCTGTAACACCTCACCAGCAGCTAAGAGCCTATTACCAGCACTAGAATATTGAAGAGAACACGGAAAGATAAAAGTGATCCTTATGGCTGCCCCAGAGAAAAACTCTGATGAAAGTTAAGCATGCCTGCCATACCCTTCTCTTCAAGAGCATCAATATTAAAACCACAGTGACCCATCTGCTGTGCCTCCGAGTCAGTGTTCAGCTCGGAATAGAACTTTTTTTCCTCCTTTATCCCCAATCAAATTTATCTCCCCTTGTCCTGGTCTCCCTGATTCTACTCTCCTAAGTGACAGTTAATTTGACAAATGACTCCTTAGTAATAGATTGAGTGTTAACGCATTCATTAAAAAGTAATAACAAGCATTTATTGAATGCTTTCTGTATGTCAGGAAATGTATTAAAAGTGTTCACATATATTATCTCCAACCAAGTTAACATTTTCATTTTGAAAGGTGTCTAATGATTTAACCTGAGAAAATGGCCAAAATGGCAGACCTTTCGGCTCCTCGCAGGGGGGAGATGGTACATTTATTGGCTAGAAAACATGATAGAACTTCTCAAATCACATCTAGGGGATCTGTCGCATATTTTATTTGTGGCGAGATATTTATTAGAAAGCACAGAAAATATGAGTCAGACACCATAGAGTAGAGATTAGTATCTCTTACAGGCTATGGTTTTTAGCCATCGATTAAATTCTCTAAGCTTTAGTCTCTTCATCAATGAAAGGAGAAGAATCAGTAAGATCTTTGTGAATGGTGGTGGAAATTAGATCCCACTATATATTTGTAATTTGAAATGATCGGTACGTATCTTATGCTAGTGTTTGTTACTAATGAGGCACCTGGCAGTTTTTAGAACCAGAATCCCCAAGACCAGTTTTGAGATTTCCATAGATATCTTTCCAGGACAGTAATTTGGAAGTCTATTTTTTTAGACTTTATTCTCATGTGAGGATAGGTTATTGTAAAATTGATTTTAGAGAGAGAGAAACATTGATGTGAGAGAGAAACATCAATCCCTTGCCTCCCATACATGCCCCAGCCAGGGGTGGAACCCACAAGCTAGGTATTGTGCCCTGACCGGGAATCGAATCCACAACCTTTTGGTGCACAGACAAGGCTCCAATAAACTGAGCCACCCGGCCAGGGCTAATTTGGAAGTCTTTAATCCATCAAGAAATTCATCCTAATTTAAGACGGTCACACAAATATATTCTTATGCTTATTGTGGATTACAATTTAGTTGATAGGTGGATAACAATGCCCTGGGGGGGCATTTTTAGTGAAGTGCTATAGTATTTGTGGACTACCTTAATTTCTTGCTCAGTATGTGTGTGTTTCTAGACTGTGTGGGTTTCTGATGAGTCTTAGTATAAGTTAGATATATGACCTTAATAATTTTTATTTAAGCTTAAAATCATATCAGCCAGTAGCTATTAGGTCATGCATTCGCTAGCATTACATGAGCACTTTTAAAAGATCTGGGAAAAATTGTTAATATTATTTTTATGCCAGAACATACACATTTATTTTGGTTTGGCAAAAAGTAGAAAGCAATGGTTTGGGAAATTTGATTCACTCGGGAAATGAATAAAAATGGAATAAGGATTTTTCTCTTCAATTCCAGGATATTTTGTTCATCTGGTTTGGAAATTTTGCTTATTAATCTGATAGGTTTGTGTTAAATGGAATAAATTATGCTCTGGACATTTTACGGTCACATATGTAGTAAGAGAACTAGTTGATGTTTCCCACTAGTTTGTTAGCAATGATAGTATTTTGAATTTTCAAGGGAAATGGTGACAGTTGAAATCTGTTGGTCACTGCATGAGCTTCAAGCTTGAAAATAGTCCATAATTTCAATATTAGATCATGCTATGTTCCTCTTTGTGGCATCACATTTTGTGAAGCTGGGTTTTGATTTTAATTGCAGTGGTAACAAATGCAAAAAATTAGTGTGGGGTAAGATATGAGGGTAATGGTATCTCATCTGATCCCTACATGTTCTATGTTCAACAGGCATAAACATCCCATTACTAAATATGACTAATACAAAACATACTATGTTTTGTTTCACTTTTTGTGTATTATTTTTCAAATGACTATTAACCTATTATGATAAAAATAGTTAATCAGTTGGGAGGGCCTAATTGCTTAATAGATGAAATTGTTAATTATTTCTTTTCATTGAGTGCTGTTAAAAAAACACACCTAAACATTTAATCAGACACAATGGATGCTGTGAACCAAGAAAGTTTGGAAATCTCTGGTTTACTGCATGATATCTGCATTCTTTTCAATACCTAGAGTGCCTAACATAGTAGCTATTCAACCAGTACTTTTTTATTGGAAATAATTTGTGCCCATGGTATAGTAGTGAGTTTACTTAAACAGAATTTTGCTTCTGTTTGACTTGAATAAAATATATGGAAGATTTCATGAAAATGAAAACACTGCAGGCATCAGACCCCCACATATGCATGGGTCTGTAATAGGTACCTTTGTTGTTAAATCCGTACATAATAAATTTTGGCCTCATATAGTTCCCAAGGTCATTCTTAAATTACCGTTTTGTGCCACTTCTCTTAAAAATAAAGACCTTTCCATATATTCAGACGTGTCTGAGAAGATGAAAGAATAAAGAGATTTGACCTAATATCATACCCATGGCATGAAAAACACATGGAAGGCAGCACTAACCTGAACGCGTCAGTCAGGGTCAGAGGGTGTGGGCCGCCCAGGAAGGCCGCTGCGGGCTTGGCCGGAGAGCAGCCCTGAGAAAGCCTGCCTGCCTCCACAATGTCTTTATCAATTGCCTTTTACCATCAGATGCTAGGTATGTTTACGACATGCCGATTACTTGAAGAGCAAGGTGACATATCAGCACTGAGGCGTTTCTTACATTCAGCAGAAATCATTTCTAGAGGGGCATGCGGTTTCTTATTCTCTGAGATGGGACTATGTGCGCATCTGACGCATCAGCTGTAAGGGGCAGTGGGGAGCAGGGTATCATGCGAGATCAGGTTGAATAGTCAAGATGAGTGAATAGTCGTGGTCCTCGGGCAGGAGAAAGCTGGGCGGATCCAGAAGAACGCAAGAAGCACAGAAATCACACTTGGCAGGCTTTACAGCTTTGCCTTAGGCCAGGCCTGGAGCTACCTGGTAGTCTGATTGTCCTTTAAAATCTGAATTTCTCGTTTTATAAGAATGTGAACCTTAAAATATATACTTACTTTCATTTGCAATGATTTCTGTGGGCAGATAGGGCAAATGAGAGTTTTCTCACTTATAAGTATTTGGGGTCACTCATTATTAATGGCTTGGTAGAAATTTAATATTTCTGTTACTGTTCAAAAAATCTGTTGCCCATGTGTCATTTTGTTTTTAATAAATTGTGAAATTCTGATCAAGAAAGGGAGGGGAAGAGAAAGAGGCAGTAGCTGCATCCTTAGAAAAATGATTTGAGTGGTAAGTGTGATACTTGGCTGTGGTTGCATCGGTTAATTTCAAAGTTGGAAGTGGTGATGTGCACAGTTGATTCTTTTTGAATAACCCATATTTAGGTGTTATAGCCAATCAACAGGGACTGATCATTGTTAAGAAAAATTGTCTAAAACTTAGAAATGAAAAAAAGATGACTCCATGTCCTTACAATGTTATGTTAGGATGCTGGTTGCCGGGCTCACTCAGGTTTATTTAATTATCTAGGAGAATGCAAATTTGTTTGACTTTGCTATTTTCTATTTGGTAAGAGTCCAGACACTAAGAAGTTACGTGTTAACTGGAGGATGCCTTCCCATAAAAGAGTTGATTTCAAAGGTTGCAGTTTCATTTCTGTGCAGGGCATTAACCAATTTTACATCTATCACCAAATTAATTTCAGTATTTCTGTGACTGACTCACTACATACATCGCCATTCCTAGGGTGCTTTGAACTACCTCTATCATCTTACTGCTTCTCTTTCGTTAACGAGCTGAATAAAACATTAGGCACATGATTATTCTATGTTTGCATGAGGGTCGTTTTTATCTTTTTGAAAATTACACCGGGATACCATTTGGATGGATCATCTTTGCAACATTCTCTGACCCACCTCTTTAAATCAATCAGATCTCACACTATTAACTGGTTAGAATTCCAAACAGGCTTAAAATGTAATTTGGACAAAGGTCAACTACTCATTAGAAAAGCTGCCTATGTGATTCAAGTCATTCATGTGTGCTGGCCACATGTTTTCTGGCCAAAACGATGCCTTTTAACGGAAAGATATGTTGTATCCCCAGAGCAGACATCATATTATCTTGGCAACTACATTAAGCATATCTGGGTAGGGTATGAAGCTAATAATTGCTGAGTGCCTACAACATGCTAAGCAGTTGTTGTTCATGCCCAAACTTAGTTTTTAAAAGAGCCCTACAGGGTAAGATTATTGTCCTTGCTGTACAGATGAGAAAGTAAAATACGAAGAAGTGAAATTTATTTGGCCAAACTATATTACATGGGTTAGACCCAGGTTTGTCTAACTCCAAGGTCATATTCTTTCTCCTATTGTGGAACCATAGATGAAATTATTTTCATAACAGCTAGAAATTATTAGATCAATAAGATTACTCAATAATTAAGCAAAATCATCACTGTCTTTCCTTAGATAGTGACCAAAATTTTTGGTCAAGTATTTATAATGACATTCTCAGTACTGTGCCACCAATAGCTCAGAGATTGTAATACATAGAGCTAGAATACATGAACGACTGAAGCGAACAAATATAAACCGTGATAGAGTAATCTTAAGAACTTCTTTTATATTCTTTTTATGTTACAGCAGATTTCAGCTGTCTAATATCAAATACCCTCTTTCAGGCTTCTAATTTGGAGCACTCCTTGTCATGCTTATTTTGAGTGTTGTTAATGCTGTGTCCCACCATCGAAATTGAGGATAGACCCCCTCTCTTCCCGACTCAGTGTACCCATGGGTGGGCACTTGTTGATCTTGGCTAGGCCAACAAGTCACTCCTTTCTGAGGTTCTGAAACATCAGTGGGTGATGTAATTAAATGGGGCATTAAGAGGTCAATCCATCTCAGCGGCCAAGTAGGCACATGAACAGGACTATTCCTGCAGAATGATGTTTTTTGCTGCAGTTCCTACTTGGCTAATCCTTTGGAATCCCCTTGATGTGGCTGAGACAACTAACACTCCCATGTCATCCATTCTCCTCTTACTAATTTTGGTAAAGTTTAAGCTGGGGCACATGACTGACAATTACAGACTCAAATTTCCTTCCTTCCTTGTAGCTAGTTGTGGCCAAGTGACTTAAGTTTAGATGATGGGATGTGAGCAGAAGCAATGTGGTCCACCGCTGGGTCATTTCCTCACCCTGATGCTCCCTTCCTCCACTCAATTTCGACAGGTTTAAATGGAACCGTTATAGCAATGAAGTTCTGACCTTGCAAAATAAGGCAAGCCCTTAGGGGATGGCAGAGCAACAGAATGGAAGTCCCACAGTGGAAATTGATCCTGGGCTCTCAGGAATGTGTTTTCCTGCTTTGCTCCTTCAGTCCATAGCTGTATTTAATTCTCTGTTTGAAATACCTATAGTGATTTCTGTTCTCCTATTTGGATCCTGACAAATGCAAACATGATATGGGGAGGTGTCGGTTATTGAACCAAAGGCAAACAGAAAAGAACTGAAAACAATTACTATAAAACAATGGTTCTCAGTCAGTTTTTTTTTTGGTTTTTTTTTTTTACACTGGTAGATTTTAATTTGTTATAAGAAATGGACAAAGATAAAGTTGGTGTCCTGAGCTTTGGGTATGATAGGTAGCCTATATTTTAGAGGTGGCTGCCAATCCTTAGCAGTTTATAGTCCCTGGAAGAGACCCATGTAGTTAAACATACATGTCTGCAGATCTACACTGGGCAGGAAGTGATAATTTTGTCAGTATAACTGCTGACCTAGACACCACTCACATATCATAAAGAGTCTCAGGTATGGATTTCCCTGACTGGCCATCAGATTGTTTACTGTAGAAACAAGGGGAAAGGTTGAGTGATGTTCTGTGAGCCTAGGACTCTGTGGTGGTTTATGTCCCTATGGCTGTGTGACATGCCCACCATAGTGATTTAAGATTGGGTTTGGCCAAACTGGATCCCCCTTACCCCCACCCCCATAACAGAATTCTGTTGAAGGCACAATCATCTATTAGGATGGTATCTATTAGGATGCCGTGGGTATATTTATCAAAATTAAAGCATTATCTAGGTTTCCCTTGGAAAAAAATGAGCCAATTAGAAGCAGGTGATATAAGTACAAAGTTAGCCAGAGAAAAAAGTTGTACAAAAGAGACAAGATGTGTGGGGATGACCATTTAATGTCTGACACTAAAAGCTGAGGTAATTGAGTGCGATTGATCACAAAATAATAGAGTTTATCAGCCTAAGAATGAAGAAGGGAAGGGCCAGGACTGAAAGGATTAAATAACCATGAAAAGCACAGTTAGACCAACACAAGGGGTCAGCAAATGAGTCCTAATGGACTCAGAAATGAGGGCCAGCGGGAGTCCAGCTTCTTTGAAGACTTCTGAAGGGTACATTAATTCAAAACCAAGATGAAAGTGAAAGCCCTAATCCTGACGTGTAGGGAAAATAAGGGAATATCAATATATGTGCGCCAGGGAAATTTAAGTCAGAAAATGGACAGGCTATCAAGATACAGTGGAGAAAATTATAGGGGAACAAATAGCATCTAAGGAGTAGGTGAGAAGCAAGGAGTCTATGTTTGAGAATTTTGTAAAGAAAAGAAAAAGTTGTGGCAGATGAGAGACAAAGTGTGTAGAAATGTGTGGCTTCTTTTTTCCCCTCACAGCATGATTCTGCAAGCCACAGTGAACATGGAGGGGCCTGGCATTCTTAACAGGGACACTGCACTGACTCGGTATAACAGTGACCATATAATTTATTGCCCAAACAAGGACACCTTTCAGGGTAAAAGGAAATGCTATGAATAGTTATACTGGATTATAAGCATGAACAGAAATGGTCCCATTCAACTGGATGACATCCAGTCATTCCATTTCTGGGGAGAAATATATCAGAATGGTCACTGTGAGGACAGTTACTATGGGACAGTAGCAAGACGCCAGAAGTGTGGGTCAAAACAAGCAAGCGACAAACAAGCAAACAAACAGCAGCTCTGTTCTATTGCACTCTTCTCTTCTAGCACAGTGAATGCCAATGGCATCGAGCCAAAAAGCTCCACCTTCCTTCCCGGAATGTTGGGAAGGGGATGTCAACTCCTTTCTTATGCCACAGCAACTAGTTGGACCAAGTAATGCCTGTGGCCCATCAAGTTGTCATGGTGACTGGGAAGGCAAAGCCTAGGTATGAACAGCTAATGTTTCAAAGGATGATTAAGGGCAGGAGCCTATGGGGAAGTGAGAACAGGTTAGCAGTAAGACACCCTGCACCACGCCTCTTGATACTAGTAATTGACCCACAGGTGTCTCAGGTGTCAGGACAGTCGGTGGGATGGAAGGCCAAATCTAGGAGCAGTAGAGTCCCTCCTCCTTGTGTGACCTTGGTTGGTAGGTTTATATTTACTTGGGGAGGGGAGGTGTGCAGCTGCGGAGAAAGAAACACAGACACCTGTAGGAACCAAGCAAGTAACAAAAATAAGTAAAATCAGGCTGCTCCAAGTAATCAGGAGTGCTGAGGGGTGAGGCACATTTGAGGATGCATTGGGATCTAAGGTTAGTCCACTTAAAGCAAAGCGAAGCAAAATAGAACTGTTCTAGTCAAATAAACACCTTCTATAAGTCCCTAAACTTCTTTATTGCAGCCCCTAGCCTTTACTTAAGTTCCCATGACTAGTCCCCTCTTGTCAAAGTAAGAGGATACTTGTCACTTCCTGACTCCAAGAGAGAGGAGGGTCACCAAGTCTGATTTGAGAGGACCAGGGATGCTCTCCTGAGTCCAGACACTGTCTAAAAACCCTATACAGCATCACGTGTTCTTGGTGTGAATGCCAGAGGAAGACTCATGGAGCTGAAGAAGACCAGCACTTCTTGTTGGAGTTTTGATTTCTGAGAATATTTCGGAAATTCATTTATTTGGAAAAATATTTGATGAGAGTTTACTATGTGGGGGACAATGAGCTGTAAGGACAGAAATGAGCCAGATGGATAATGACCCTCACCTGACAGATCTGGTCATCTGGCAGAGAAGGTGAATATTTAACAAGTGATTCTTCAAAGAGTGTTCTGATCTTCACAATAGAAAGTGTTAAGAGTATGGCACAGGGGGAGTGGGGAAAGCTTGTGCACCCTCCAGAAACCTGGGTGGTCACAGTGCTGAGCTCATGCATTAGTATTAATGCTCCAACTAAGATGTGTATGTTCTTGGCTGAAGGTATAACTTCTTATAAACAGACGGTAAAATCTTCCAATGCGATGGAGAGTAATTATCTCTCCAGAGTGTATTTCTTGAGCAAAAGCTTGCTTTGCATAGATTTCATTTGCAATTTTGCCCGCTGTGGTTGCCGAGTAAACATTGAAAAATAACTTGCTAAGATAACTCTTAGCAAGTTATCTTCTGCTCATGTTTTGTTTACTGTGACACATTTCTCGTGCTCCAAAGCGTTTGGTGAGATAGACAACAATTTCCTTTGCAGTCAGTACACTAACACCAGCAGAAACACAGCAGGAAGTAGTGCTTGGGCCAGACAAGAAAGAGATGACAAAAAAAATTCAAAGATGAATGTTCCTCAAATTCACATTTCGGCTGAAATAGGAGAAGCATATGATTGCTTCATCTTTGCAGTTTCAGGCTATCTCTGTTCTGCCTTGGAGAAAAAAATACACCCACTTGGTCATGTCAGCCTACTACATCTTGCTACTTTATTGTTCTAGAAATGGCCACAACTACCATGAGTTATAAGGATCTTAAATAGAGAAAGAATATGAACCAGAGCCCCAATTTCGTCTCTTTTTATATCTATCCCTTACAGATCGTTATTCAGTGATAGAAGCAATGACTGAATAAATGGAGAAATGCTCCTTGGTTCAATAATTCAATTGGGGTCTACCATGCTGTCCAGCATATCTTTTTAACCAGAATTTCAGGGGATATATAGGCTGCTGAAAGACTCTGGTGTCCACTCTGTCACACAACCACTGTATAATGAGAAAACTCAGCACTTGATGAGAGGCCCAACATAGGTTCAGGTCCAAGGAGCTGGGCTCTCATCTTAAGGGGTGGGTGATGTAGGTCATCACAGAAGCCAAGCAGAATTAGATAGTGACTATCATAGGAAGGAAGTTCATTGGGAGAGCTCAATATGATGTCTGGACTGTAAGGAAGCCTAGTACAGAAAGTTGTACAAAAATAAGAAACACATCACAGCAGATTATAACAGATACCTTTTCATGTTTATTGCTCTCAATTGTACTATCTTATTTAAAAATTATTACCAGACACTTGGCCAAATGATAAAGCATCACAGACAGATTCTCTGCATTTTGTAGAGTTAAAATGTTTTCAAAAAGAATAACAATTTTAGGAATTTAACTTATCTCCCTCCTGAGAAACTCTATGTAAGTGAATTTAGAGCCTTGTCTAACACCTGCAAAAGTGTTTATTTGTTTTTAGATGGCCTGTTTTATTTTAATTGTATTCCACGTTGAACTCCTTAAACAGATGTGTGAAACTCATGCATTAGTTGCAAGAGACATCTAATTAATTAAACTTCTTGCAAGCTGAGAATCAAAATAAAAATTTATTCAAATGTAAGCAATAGAAATTGGATTTCTCCTGAATCTTTTCTCTAAAATTCAAATATGTTTTAGTGCCATGTTGCAAAAGGAAACAGCAAGAAAAGCACCGTTCCCTGAGAACAACTTTAGGGACAACTGTAAGGCAATTTAGGAAATAAAAGTTGCACTGGAGGACCTTCTAATTTATTTTCTTGAAAATATAGCTATAAAAATATTTTCCTTTGGAAGTTGATGTCTCGTCTCACGGTCCACGGAGTCATATTATCTATCCCGGGCAGAACATTTGCTTGAATATATAACTGGCATTAGTTTCAATGTTTGTCTTTGATCTAGTAATGCAGAGAGAGTCAATAGTTTCACAGAAAGGTTAAGTATTGGAAACATTTAAGTTCCATTTCCGATTCTTAGTGACTCCAACTATGAGGTCAGTTTAATACACCTCAGAAAGATGACTCCAATATACAGAGTAATATAAAAACCAATTCCTAGTGGTGCCTAAATGTGTTTGCCCACACATTCGAAACTTCTGTAGCTGTCTAAAGAATTGGTTCCCAATCAGAGATCGGCAAGCTGCCCCAAAGTCTGGTGAGATAGATTTAAGGCCCGGTAGGAAGAGTGGCAGTTGGAGGGATGATGTCATTATCAACTCTTTTCTTTCCATTAGGCTATGGAGTCTTTTTTTTTTTTAACATGAGTGATGCTTTCTTTTTTAAAAATATATCTTTATTGATTTCAGAGAGAGGAAAGGAGAGGGAGAGAGAGAGATAGAAACATCAATGATGAGAGAGTCATTGATGGAGCCCGCAACCTGGGCATGTGCCTGACCAGGAATCGAACCCCGATTGCCTGAGTCCTAGGTCAGTGCTCAACCACTGAGCCACGCCTGGCCAGGCAGGCTATGGAGTCTTTTAAAACATTTTTAAAAATTCTCACCCAAGGGTATTTTTTCCATTACTTTTTCAAAGAGAGTGGAAGGGTGGGGGTGGGGGGGTGGACAGAGAGAGAGAGAGAAACATGGATATGAGAGAGACACATTGATTGATTGCCTCCTGCATGTGCCCCAACTGGGGCCGGGGATCAAGTCTGCAACTGAAGTACATTGCCTTGGCCAGAATTGAACCTGGGACCCTTCAGTCTGCGGGGCAATGAGCCAAACTGGCTAGGGCTCATTTAAAATATTTTTTACTTTTGTTTTGGCTTTTATCCACAGTATAAAAACTGAGTTTGATATTACTGATTGGCAAATAGACAAATTATGTTTTCACCATTGTTGAAATAAAATTTTCAAAATCTTGGGCTTTGTGTATAGTAAAAGATGCAAACTGAGGGACTATTGTTCTAACGTAAAACATCGCATCTTAGGCTCTGTTGCTCACCTACAGCTCTGACCACTACTCCTTAGGAAATCCACCTTTATCCTAGCATTTGTGCCCCCCAAGCATTAGATTTTTCTTCTTTCTTGGCCAGTAAGGTTGTAAGGGATCTGCCCAGTTGAAAGAGCCCATGGCATATCCTGCCAGTTCATGAAACCAGGTTCAGTCTGGGTCCCCTGATAGGAAACATGGCACGCTCAAGGGGTAATTGAAGAAAGTTTAATCCATACTTTTGCAAAGCTGGGGTAGGGTTAAGGGAACCAGGTAGGGTAAAGTATCCAGATACCAGCCTATGCCTGGAAGGGCAAGAAAGCAGTCTTGATAACCCAACTGGAACTGCAGTGCTTGGGATGGGCTACCCAAGAAGAGACTTCAGTGGACATTTGTAGACACTGCCATCCCAGGGCCAGCAGAGAGGGAGCCTGGGAAAGCCTACTGTGGCCTGCCTTGTTGCCAGCCTCTTATCTCCTGCTGACGCCTCCCCCTGGCTGAACCCAACTAGATGCAGGTGGAGGGCTGCCCTGGTGATGCAGCTTGTAGGGTCAGCTCCAGAAGCATGGAGCAGGTCACCGAAGTGCGGAGCTGGCAGGACAAATGAAAAAAAACACCATTCTCAGCCTTAGCGTGGCACAGGGGGAAAGAAACCTCAATGCATGGACTGTTCTGTTGAAGAAATATACATTCAAGTTTAGGGATCACCAGTGTGACTCTGGAAAAATTACTTAATGGCTCCAAACTTTCTTTTTTCTTGTATGTAAAATGGGCTTTGTATGGTTGTGGTTATTAAATGAGATGGGTCCATATAAATGTTTTGTGGGGTTTTTTTGTTTGTTTAAAATATCACAGATGTCCCTTTTTCTCCCCAATGACCCATTCCACCTTTCCCCACCCCCTTCTCAGGCCCTCTCCCCACCATTGTCCGTGTCTTTGGGTTGTGCATATATGCATGTAAATCCTTTGGTTACTCTCTCCCCCTCCACCCACACGCGCTCCTCCATCCCTCTGACATTCATCAGTCTGATCCATGCTTCCATGTCATTGAATCATTTCTGTTCATCAGTTTATTAAGTTCTTTAGGTTCCACATATAAGTGAGGTCATGTGCTGTTTGTCTTTCTCTGCCTGGCTTATTTCATTCAGCATAATATTCTCCAGGTCCTTCCATGCTGTCCCAAAGAGTACGAAGTCCTTCTTCTTTACAGCTGCGTATATTCCATGGTGTGAATGTCCCACAGCCCGTATAAATGTTAATAGCAATGACTATATTTCACCAAGCCTAAGATGTACTGTACAGGATTGAATAGTATCCCCCAAAAGTTCATGTCCTAGGATGTTTGTGTCCTCCCAGATTTATATGTTGAAATCCTCAGCCCCCAAATGATATTAGTAGGTAGGACTTTTGGGAGGTGATTAGATCATGAGGATGGAGCCTGGATAGAATTAATGCTCTTACAGGAGATCCTACGGAGTTGCCCAGCCCCTTCCATCCTGTGAGGATACAGTGAGAAGCCTACAACCTGGAACAGGCCCTCACCTGACTGACCATGCTTGCATCCTGATCGTGGACTTTCAGCCTCCAGACGTGTGAGAAATAAATTTCTGTTCTTTATAACATTTTATGCCCAGTCTGTGGTATTCTGTTATAGCAGCCTGAATGAAGTCAGTGACCTTATTGAGAAAGAGTCTTTTCAGATATAATTCATTCAGTTAAGATGAGATCATAATGGATTAGTGTGGACCCTAAACCCAATGACCAGTATCATGATAAGAAGACACAGTGAGAGAGACACGGGGAGAATTCCACACGAAGATGGAGACAGAATTTTTTTTTGTAGTAGATGCAATGCTTTACCTTATAGTTGTTAGTGTCTTACATTCCATGTTCTACTATTAGTTGTTAGTACTCTAGCTCAAATAATCCAGATATATTTGGTTATTTTCCTTTTTAATTTTTTATAGTAAAACACATATAAAATCTACCACTTCAGTCATTTTTAAGTGTACAGTTCAGTGGTATTCAATTCATTCATAATGTTGTGCGACCATCACCACCATCCAGCTCCGTCACCCTGTTCATCTCTTAAGACTGAAACTCTGTACCCATTAAATAATAACTCCCTGTTCCACTCCCTCCCCAGCCCCTGGTAGCCACAGTTCTACTTTCTGTCTCTATCACTTTGACTGCTCTGCATAATTTCTATAAGTGGAATCATTTAGTGTTTGTCTTTTTGCCACTGGCTTAGTTTTTCTTTAAAGATTCACTTTTGCAGGTTGAATTTGACAAAGTAACATTTTAAAAGTTCAAGAATCAAAGTTTTTCCCATATAGTAGTGATGTGAAAGTTTTCTTTAAAAAATGGTATTAGTTGAGCAATAGTTTTAAAGGCCAAGGTTGTACCTGATGCAACACAAGCCAAGAATGTCCTTTGGATAATGATTTCCCAACACTGTCGTTTCAGTAAGAAACGTATCAGGTTCTGAATAACATTTTCTAAATGCACCCCAGTCCCCAGGATTGTAGTGTCCCTCTCCAGCCGAGCCTGGGAGCACCGTATGCAGATTCATGGACAGCATCTCCCCGACTGTACCTTCCCTTCTGTATGTAAAGAGATGCTTAGGAGGAAGTTCCCATTAGATAAGCGAAATGGAGATACACATATTATTCTAGCTGATCACTTTAAAGAAAGCATAAAATCTCACAGAATGATTGTGTGCACATTTTCTGCATTTCAAACTCGTAAGTCAGTCTCATAACTCTGACTAGGCAGTATAAATTGTTTATGACATAGTAAAGGGAAGATGGCATAGAGTTAAGAAAACATGCTTTAATAATTTTTAAAACTTACCTCGTTAAATACAAACTCTTCTCTTCACACAGTGTAAACTTACAGAATTTTCAAGCTAGGGGGAATCTTAGAGCATCAAGTCCAGGTTGTATTTTAGTGCCTCGCTTATCTCGATTCTCCAACTGTTTATCCTTAGACTTGGCATTTTGTGAATTCTATAAGGAAACGTTGCTCCTGTCCACTCATGTGCCCTGACCGGGAATCGAACCCCGATCGCCTGGATCCTAGGTCGACTCTCAATTGCTGAGCCACGCCTGGCCGGGCTCATTTTCTGCTCTTGGTATTTATAGCCTGAAATGTGCAGTTTCTCTTGGAACAGTAGCCAGCTCTTCTCCATAGACTGCTTATATGCAGGCTGATAGCATATAATGAGAAATCTAAAGGAGGGCGTGTGTGTTATAGAACTCATTACCGTTGGAGAAGAATTAATTCTAAAAAATGTAATGAATACTAAGGAAAATGTGGAAAGCCCTGAATTAGAGCTGCTGGAAATTCCACTTCAGATCACTGCTACTCACTGTTTGAGTTCACCAAACAGAATGAGGCTTTGCTATTGATGGATTGAGAAACCACAGATCATTTTATTGGCATTTTTTAAAACATAATGTTGCGTAATGTTAATGATTGTTATTATGTAGGTGGACAGAAGACACATCCAACTGGTTTCTAGTTCAATCAATGGCACCATCATTCCATAAGCCTACAAGTCAGATGCCTACTTGTATTCTACATACCTTCCTCTCCTTAAGCGCCCATTGGCAATCTGTCAGTGAGCCTGTCAATCCTATCTTCAAAAAAAAAACCCTTTAAATCACCGCATTTCTCTCCATACTACAAAGCAAGCATTTAATAAATGTTTGCTCTAATTATTATTATTGTTATTTTTTATGGACACTAAATTAGTTGAAATTATCATCATTATTACTTGCCCTAACTGTTGTAATAACCTCCTAAATTTTTTTCTCTATCAAAATTCACACCCCACCAAATTCGTTTCTTGCAGTATAGCTGGAAGGCCTCATTGAAATGCAAATTTGATCATGTTGCTTTCCCTTTAAAACACCTGCACGGCATGGGGCTCTAATATCTCCAATCTCCTACCACACTGTCCGCACCCAGGACACACTGGCTTTCTTTAGGTTTCATGATTGTGCCTTCCTCTCTCTACCTACAGGGCCTTATATGTGTTAGTCTCTTTGATTGCCATGCTCATCTCTTACCTCTATTCCCCTGAACTCCTATTTATTTTTCTTACATCATTTCCCTCGGAAACCCTCCTGAGAGATCCTGTACCCTTTCTTAGCACCATTTACTCTCCTTTTGAAACACTAACCATAATTGTAATTTTACATATATTTTTGTGAATCTTTGGCTAATGCCTCTGTCTTTTAGATTCTAAGGTCCATGAGAAGGAGACTATTTGCATTCAATATATACCCATGAATTAATAAATAATGCTACTTGAAAATATCAGATTCAATAGCCAATAAAAAAGAATATATGGGGTCATATAATCATAGAAACGATTCAGATGAGAACATCCCCTTCCATTTGGAGGTTTACAGTTGTCAGTCTCTGCACCTTGCGGGTACTGTTCTAATGGGTCCAGATAAGCTCCTATGGAGTTAGAAGAATTGCACATTTAGGATCTCCCGGGAACTGGCCTTAACTGTGAAATATCCATAGGTGGGACTAACAGTTTCTATAGTGTCTGCTATTCGATTCCCCTTAATCCTGGCAAGAAAGAACACTAGCATTGTTCCATTCCTAAAAAGAATGAATCGTGACTTATGTATCCCTAGGCAAATGAATGCATTATTCACATGTTCACAAGTTCATGTAAAGCAAAGAGAGCCTAATGAAGATTTATATTAGGATCTACTCCTTGACTGTAAAATTTATTATTCCTCGGGCTTATCATGCAAGGGAAGTGGTAGAAACTCCATTCCTCTGTGCCATTAAGATTCCATGAACAAGATGAGGTGCTCTCTAGAGACCCATCTCTCATGGATTAGGTGGTGTGTCGGTCATGGATTTGATGATATAATCGGTCATCTATCTCCTCAATTTTTGCAAGAGGGCATGAGGAGCAAATGTGGCCAGTGGAAAGGTTTTAATCATTATCGAATGTTCTTGTTAAGTAAATAGCTGTATGATACGGAAGGGGATTAGCATCCTAGGTTAACCCTGCTTTTTCATGAACTGACTGACAACCTCAAGCATATGTCTCTTCCGTAAACTCATAAACCCAACGAGCATTCCTCTGCTGGGGCGGCTGGCTGTGTGGTCTCATGTGCTCTCATCCAGTGCCGTAATCTTCTCTCAGTCATCCTGCATCGTCAGGGACTAACAGAGTGCCTGTCACAAAGAAGGCACTGGGCATTGGTGGGTGGCAAGGATGAATGAATGGGTTGATGAATGAGTGAGTGAATGAGTGATGTTACTCAACTTTATTCCTGGGAATTACATTGAGTAACTATAAACTTTCAAAAAAGAATCTCAATAAATTCAGTTTAAAAAAAGAGGGTAAAAACCAAATTGCAAAAATAAAATAAAATTTGTAATGTACAGTTAAGGTCTATCTCAGAGGATGGCTAGTAGACCTAAGTCTTCTCTTAGTCTTCCCTCCCTCCCTCCCTCCCTCCCTCCCTCCCTCCCTCCCTCCCTCCCTCCCTCCCTCCCTCCCTCCCTCCCTCCCTCCCTTATTTCACATAATTACTTTCTCAGTTGAACTGAAGATCAAGTCAATTTACAAAAAAAAATCCAGTTACAGTTTCTGTTGACATTTTATTGAATCCACAGATTATGCAGGACAAATGGACATGTTTATAGCATGAAGTCTTCTGATCAAGACTTCTTATATCCTCTATTAAGTTTTATATTTTTCTTCATCTAGGTCCTACATACTCCCTGTTGGGATTTGCTGTTATTGTAATAATTTTACCCATTATAATTTGAACTGGTTTGGGTTGGAATAGAACAATACTATTGATTTTTATACAACAAAGGAAAAAAATCTAAATTTTTAATGCTACAGGAAGTCCTTTTCACTTTCTTTTTTCCACCTTTTTTTTCCTTCTGATCCTGGTTTTCTGTCATATCTGTTTTTCTTTCGCTTTCATGCTCTCTCAAGAGAAGTTTCTCATCTTGCTGAATTAAAGGTGAATATCAGTGCACTTTATGACATCAAAACTTTATTTTGACCGATAAAATCCACCTAGCTTTCCGTATTCTGCATTTTTAAAGCCTCTGACAGAGGTTGTATTACTAAGTATTGCCACGTATATTTTCCAATTTGGAAATTGGTGGAAAGGAGATAACTTAATTATCTTGGAACTGGGCAGCTTAACAGTTAAACCTAGTACTCTAAGGCTGGCATGCAGAAAATCTGATTTGGGTTTGTTGTTGAAAATCTAGCCATCTATTCTCTGAGCCAACATAAAACCTCCTTCATCTGAAAGTTTCTTTTCAACTTCAGTAGTGTATCAAATAGGGCTCTTCAGAGATGGACCACAAATAGAAATTTAGGGCGTCTAAGACATTTATTTGAATATATATATATATATATATATATATATATATATATATATATATATATTAATATATCTTTATTGATTTCAGAGAGAGGAAAGGAGAGGGGGAGAGAGAGATAGAAACACCAATGATGAGAGAGTCATTGATCGAGCCCACAACCCGGGCATGTGCCCTGACCGGGAACCGAACCCCGATCGCCTGGATCCCAGGTCGACGCTCAACCGCTGAGCCATGCCCGGCCAGGCTATTTGAATATTTTTAATAATAGTTTGCGTTAGTTACCTGTAACAGCAGCATAATTTGTACTTTCTGAACGTGATAATACTACATTTTTGTAAAGTAATTATTTTAAGATTATCTCCTTAATAGCACATATAAAGTATATTTGAAATATGCCTCCTTAATAATAAACATTTTAAATAATTAAAATGTTAACATTTAATAATACCACAAGCCTATGACATAGGTATTATTTTCTCCATTTTGCAGATGACAAAGCTGAGGCTCAGTGAGGTTTTCAAGTTTATTCAAAATCACACATTGAGTAGCAAGACTCAGATCTTCCCAACTTTAAAGGCCATATTTACACCCATGCCTCTTCTTAACCAATTTAAAGATGATATTGCAATTTGACATTTGCATTTTGAAAAATTGCCTTTATTACCAGATAGTGGATGGGACAACAGAGACATTTCAGTGATTTTAAAATGATCTTAAAGTCAGTTTGAGTGATACCTACAAGTTCTCTGACTTGGGAAACGTCTTCAATATCTTTTTTCCCCCCAAAAAGTGCCTTTCATCTCACGAGGCTGCTTGTCTGGTAAACACCTACACCTTTGCTGTGAAAAACCCCTGGCCGGGAACTGCCTGCTGGATGCAGACCCACTGAGCTGCAAGCCTGGGTGCCCCTGAAATGTGCACCTGGGAACAGCCCACCTGCAGAGCTGAAGATGAAGCTGCACTGATTTTTTTTCTTTGGGAATATACTGTTTGGGTACTTTTCTTATCAAGGTCAATTAAGGAAGAAAAAAACTTTGGTGCCATAATTTCTTTTCCTCCACACAGTCACTTTGTTTCCTCTCCGGATAGCTGTGTGTTAAGCTTTCCTCTTTTCATCCCGGGTCTGACTGCCCCGCCTGCTGGATGGCTGACAGGGCGCCTGTCCAGGATGGGGGTGGAATGGGGGGCGTGGGCAGCTGGGGGGCCCTGGGTTATCACCCCCCCCGCAGCGCCCCCCGCTAGGGGGCATTTTGGGCTCTGCGGTTCTGGAGCAGCTTGTGCATGGGTCGGAGCTGGACCCAGGGCCCTGCTGTAATTTTATTATTTCGGTTATCAGTCATCCTTAGAGGAAATCACCCCTGCCTGGAACCTGTGTCCAGTTTCACCTGCTTGGTAATATCCAGTGGTCTTCAATAGGCAACTAAGCCCTTGTCTTCACAACTGGTAGTAAATTAGAATGAAAATACCTAATGAGAGAGGGAGGTTACTGACTTGTGTGTATTTAAGGAGTACATGGCTCTTACCAGATCCCTGGAGCAAGTTTTGGCTGGGGCTTAGGAGGGAGATGGCTAGTGGATGTTTCAGGGCGTCAGTGGTGTGGTCCCATCCTCACAGGATCACAGGGATGGGGGGGGACATGCTAGGTAAGGGACCAGGTGCACCTACCCCATTGTGGGCACACGCTGGACTAAGGGAAACAAGACTCTTCCTCCAACGTGCTTTGTTCTTCCTGCCCCTCTGCCTTTGCTTATGCCTCTCCTCAACTCCAGTTAAATTTTAACTCATCCTTCAAACCTGTGTTCTTTCTCAAAAATCTTCCCCTTCCAAGCCCTCCTTGAAAATCCACTTAATTTGTTGGTATACTTCTTGCAGTGCTTACTGTTTTAAATATTTTTAGTTACTGTTATTGTGATTATCATATTTTCCCTCGTTAGATTTGTTACGCGCTTGAAAGAAAAATGTTTCACTCATTTATTTATTTTTTAAATCTGACAAAGTGTAGTTCAGTACATTTCATTCAACGGGTTCTCAAATTTTACTGAATATAATTAGATCTTCATGTTAAAGCAAATGTTTTAACTTTCCTGGATGCACTAAGGACATTTAAAAAGTATTTCATCATTATTATCGTTGAATCATATATTGAAAGTGAAATGGTTTTGAATCCTGGCTCGATGATATAGCAAAAAATGATACCTAAGTAATCGAGAGAGACTTAAAGATACATTGAGAATTAGATGTTTTAGGTCCAACAAATAACATTTCCCCTTTTAATTTTAGGGGAAATATTGGCAAAAGAAAGCCTAATATATGTCTTAAGATAGCTCCAAATCTGCGCCTTAAATTTCACTTGGAATCAGTTGATATTTTCAATATTATGTTTCTAATCTATTTAATAAACACCCAATCAATGAAACACTAAGTGTCTTCACAGAGAGCTCTGGATTTTATAAAGGTTACATTCTTGTCCCTTTGAATAATTTGTCAACTTTTATAATTTCCTACAAACTGGGTGATAATATATCTAAATGCTGTTAGTTTGTTTACCATTAAGAGTGGATATAACACAATAACCCTGAGTGTGGTCCCTAATTAGTTGACTAAGATCATTCATTGGCTAAGTGAACCTCTCACATACTCTCTTTTGTATCCCAACAAAATAGCACGTTATTATGAGCCATAGTCTTTGGGGATAATTCATAGACAAGTAAAACAACAAACTTCAAATTCATGGATGTCAGAGGTTCACCATTTTAGCCTATATTGTGCACAGAGTATTATGAAGTGGGACCATAGGTCATGGAAATAAAAGTAAAATAAAAACTTTCTCCTGAACACTAAGAGTAAAAGTAAAAATAGAGCATGAGCAAGGTGTTCTAAGGAAAGACAGTTGACTCCATGTGGCAATGTAGTGGAAAGCTTCATGGGAAAGAAAGAATTTGTGAGGGTTCATCAAGATTGGGCAGAGTATAAAAATGTGGGCTAAGAATGATCTAAAATGGAGGGAACGGCTGAGAAGGAAGGTCAGGTTGGGTGCTTTCAAACTCTTCTAGCAAGTTTTGATTTAAGAGCCCCCTCATTCTAAGTCAACTTATATTGTAACTCTCACCTCTTCTGAATCTACAGTACCTCCAGAAACCCTCTTGTGACCCACCACACCATTCTTTTACCATTATTTCTTTGAATGATGACCTGTTGACTAATGTTGGCTTAAGAATCATAGAAACTAACTTCAAAAGAAACAGACTACAACCTTCAGACATTCTGGCTCCAGGATATTTGCTGACCTTCAACCAGTTATCTGAACGGACTGTGTTGGCTTGCACATAGTTCCCTCAACAGAGAGCTCTCAACCCTCTCCTTTCAATTCCTTTGTTCTGTTTTCCCCTTTTTCCCCCCTCCTTCCTTATAACAACCCCTGCCTGTGTCTAATTGTTAAGATGGTCTTTGCAACATGAGTCCACCATCTTCTCAAGCTGCTGGTTCTTGAATAAACCCACTTTCTTCCTACCAGCCCCTGTCTCTTGATTACAGTATTGGCTTTTGGGTGGCGGGCAGTAGAACCTAGGTTCGCTATCACTCTTATAATTTATTTGAACTCCCTATTTAAACAACATAACCATGAGGAAAAGTATTCTCAAGACATTTCACCCCAAATGCATATTCCTGTTGGAAGATTGATATCATTTTACTCTGAGACGCCCCTTGCCTTAATGTATTTATAGTTAGCACACTAAGTAATTGTAATAAATCACATCTTCAGATGTATGAATGGTTAACCTCAAATCATGGTTATTTAGTTTGAAAGAAGATTTTAAGTAAGTTAACATCAATAATAAAATATTTAAATGGTAATTAATATTATTTAAAAAAACACTATGTTGAGGTATGACTGACATGTAAAATGCTGTACATATCTAATGTGCACAACTTAATGAGCTTGGGAATAAGTGTACACCAGTGAAACCATCACCACCATCGAAGCCATAAACATATCCATCACCCCCCAAAGTTTCCTCCTCCCCTTTTTATTAGTTTTATTATAATTATTATTTTGTGGTAAGAACACTTAACATAAGACCTATTCCCTTAGCAAAATTTAAGTATGCAATACAGTATTGCTAGCTGTAATGGACATTATTTTTATTATAGGTATATATTCAATTATTTTTCTTTTTCTTCCTTTCAGCTGTAAGGGGATACATTTCACAAAGCCTTAAATTATATATATGGACACTTTTACATTTTAATTAGCAAAAAATTAGAAGTTTTAACTGAATCCCAAATTACTCTATTTTTAATATTCATTTTTATATAATCTACAAGAAAAGAAATAAAGAACAAGCCTAAACTCTATTAAAACTTCAGTACAATATTATTAAAAGAGAAAAAGAGTATTGACCTCTGTCAGGTCACTTTGTGGTTTTGCAAAATTAAAAATATAATTTTAATATGCTACCATAATACCACATTCATTTAAAAATACCAGATACATTTAAAATGAAGTTTTAACACTGATTTCAGTGGCTAACCTGTTTCTTAGCTATCTCACCATTTTGGTTTTGGATAATACAGAGGGTGTAGTTTACTTAACCTTAGGAGGAGAGAGAGTTTAAAAGACTGAAAGCCATTTTCAACATAGGACAGGGTCCCTGCCTCAAACTGTGCACCAGCTGGCCTGCGCCCACTCTTCCTATGCATGCTACCCTCAGATTGCTTTCTCAAGTCCCCTGGGGCATTTTTGCATTTCCAGTTCTAAGGGCTGACCTAAAGGGAAAATGCTGAAGGCTCCAGGGTGATGATTTCCTTCACAGAACAGCAAAGACAAAGTGATAAATTCAGGTTGTAATAGGAAGGAGTTCATTCCTTCTCCCTGTGTTTATTTTTCATTGATTGGTTATGGCTGGGAGAGTGACGCTCTTCGCTGTAACTCTTATACTTTGCCCGGTTCCAGATTGTTCTTTGCCCCAGATGGAGGCACGTGCATGGTAGCAATAAGAATCCAGAGGCTCTGAGGTGTGACCTGCCGCTTGATAAGGATCAGCATGGCTTAGTCTGCTTATAGAGAGTTATGGTTATTTGTGGCTAGTCTATTTAAGCTGAAACTCAAAACATTTTCTCTTTAAGTTCTGGTTCTGTAATTAGAAAGCAAATTTCAGCTAGATTTTAATAAATTAATTTAGTTAACAATTACTTTTGCAAAAAATGTTTCAATGTACTTTCTATTCATTATCAATTAATATTTGGGAGGTAAAATTTTGACATACTTACTACTGTGTATTTGAAACATTTTACTTTTTACAGAAATAAGATAATTTATGAACCTACAAAAATTATGCAACATTATCTTAAGAGGGTCCTATTTTTTAAAACTGTGTAACTCATGCGCCACCATTTACATCTAAGGGAAGCTTTCAGTGAATGCCAGTAAGAATTGGTTTTGCCTAAATGCTTTCTTGTTTATTTACAACAGAAGTAAAATCTCATATAGAAATGATATTGACATTTCAAAGCTTATTCACCCATGTTATTTACACTTTTTGGTTTACTGAGTTTTATTAAAACTAATCTTTTGATCAGTATCTTAAAGTTATTGGGCAGAAAAATATGTAACCTTCATGTTCCATAATTAGGTGGAACAGGATTTTGATGCTCAGTGGAGCAGAATGTACCTGTGGAAAAGGGATTTATGAAAGTTTAACGAATGATTTATAACTGTATTTCCTATTGAAAAGAAAACTTTTGCAGCCTCCTAGCTAAAGTATAATGATATTTATAAGGAAGTAGAAAAATAATGATGAAAATACTGGGGGTTTTTGAAATATTTTCCATGCATGAATTTTGAAGGCATTTAGAAACATGTTATAATTCCAGTGAATCTGGCCAGTGTTTTATTTCTAATCATCTCAAGTTATATCATCAAAAGAAGTCAGAATTAAACAGCTTGCTTTCTGAATAGAGGGAGAAATTATGTGAATAATATGAAAAACAAATAATAATTTAAAATATTTATAGTTTGTCTTTGAATTCACTCTGTTTTCATGAGGAAAACAAAATATTTACCATAGTAATACAATCAGGTGTGCCAGGAGTGAACCTCAAGCATTATCATGTCAGCAAATACGCAAACATAACGTATTATCTATGTGGCTAGTGAGGTTAGCCTATTTAGGAAAAATATACAAACACATATATATATATTCATATAGACACATATACACACATATATGTGATACACAGTTAAAATTAAGTCTCAGAAGAATAATTGTTTTAGTATTATATGATAGTTAACTTGTGGGTTGACTAGCTCGGACCACCAGATGATCAGGCATCGGGTAGGACAGTTCTGAGGGTGTCTGAGGGGTGTTTCCAGAAGAGACTAGCATTTGAAGGGGTAGACTGAGTAAGAGTGGATTGTCCCCACGATGTGCGTGGGCCTCATCCAATCCGTGGGGCGTCTGAATAGAACATAAAGGCGGAGGAGGGAGAGCTCAGGCTCTGTCTGAATGGCTGGGCCGCGCACCCTCTCCTGGGGCCCATGCGCCTTGGTCTCAGGCCTCCAACCTGCGCGGTTACCTGCACCTTCAGCTCCTTGGCTCTCGGGCCCTCCACCACCGCAGACTTTCCTGGGGCTCTAGCCTTGCCTGTGGTGGATGGAAGGACTTCTCAGTCTCTGCGATAACATGAGCCAATCCCTTACAATAAATCTCTTTATATTCATATATATATTTATCTTAGATACCTCATAAGCACTCTACATATCTACACCTATACTAAACTGTACAATGGTCTCTCTCTAGTATATATTGATTGTATGTCTCTCATGTTGCACATGACATACTTCTGCTAGAATTATGTTTTTATCTAAAATTCATATTTAGCTATGATTCTTGTATTTAATCTCACAACCTTAGGAACAAATGTTTAATGTGCCTCCATCTTATTGGTCCCCACTTACCTTCAAGAATATTTTTGGGAGATGCCGAACGAGGAGAGGCACGTTTGGTTGGTAACATTCAAGAATCAAATAGAGGATCCGGGGGAGAACACCCCTGGGTCTCAGAGAACCTCTCCCTGACTCTCTGGCCTCTTCAGAGCAAAGATCTTGATCATTCCACGCAGAAGCTAGAAAGACTTCTTTCCTGGTTAGGGAGGTCATCAAAGATGATAGCAAGTGGCACCACACAAAACAAAAAACCTTGCTTCTCAGGCGTCGTCTCTGCCTCTGTGGCGAAATCTTCAGGGAACTGAAATCCTACCATTAAATCACCATAAAATTCATTGACAATGCCTGAGTTAACCAGGAAAATTATGTTAAAGTGGAAATACCCATTTCCAGTCATCAGATGAAAAAACAAATCTTTGACAGATGCTAGGAAAAGTTACATTATTTGGACTTAATCGATTTTGTCCTAATTTTAGTCTCCAGCTGCTGGTTATAGAATCTTTACAAGATTTAGGCACCTCAGCTCATTATAGTGCCGTACACCCACTATTTCTCCATGTTCAATAAATGTTGCATTAATCAGAGGCACAAAGGAAAGAAGGTGGATGTCACTTCTGGGAAGGAGCGAGGTAGTGCAGGTCACTGTTAAATTTAACAACTCAATTTATTGGTGACTATTTTTAAAGCACTTTCTTAACTCTATCCACTCTTTAAATTAAATTTTAACAGGCAGCCATTCTAACTCTCATGCTTTTTTACTCTCTACAAAGTGTGTTTTTTCCTTCATCTTTATCTGTTTGATGTTTATATTTAGCTGGTTATATTAATGAGTAGATTAGGGCTCTGAAGACAATAGTTTGCCAGTCTCGCATTTTCTTCTGTTATAAAAGCAACTGAAGGAGAAAAATACTTCACTGTTGCCTTGTTTTTCTCTGCCTGTGAAATATATCTTTCTGTTATTAATTCAATTCTATTTCTAGCATTCTGAGACCTCTCCATATCAGTCATTTTAGTCATAGAAATCCCTTGAGCCCTATAGGACTTATGCAGTTTTTTGAATATGTGTTGGGTAGTCACCATAGACCAACTGTAAATCAATCTGAACCTGATGGTATTTGTCATTGTTATTTTCTATATTGGAAACAAAGCTGTTATTACTAAGGATCAATATGTATAATAATTTGTGCTGTCAAAATTTTTATTCCTATACTTTTGGTCATGGAACTATTTGTTCAAATGAAATATTACAGTGAAACCTACACTGTCAAGACTTACAGAAATGGCACTCCTCTGATGAAAGTGTCACTCACTCATATATTCCCTTTGTGAGATTTCTGCAAAGATTTCAGGAACCCTCTGCAACTCCCCAAACCACATTTTGAAGCGTAATGCCTTCTACAAGTATCATAGGAAACAAGAAAGTTTATGAAATCCGAATTACAGAAGCTAACAAAAGAAATGGAAGTCTGTACACTTGCTCTGTTTTCTAAATCATCTCTCCCATTTAACATTCAAACTGACATTTGACATAACAGACCAAGTGAAATGTTCCTGCATTCCCCACCTTACTCTACGCACACCTCCCTTAAAGCAGTTACTTAATGTTATTACGGCTGTTAGCACATCTGTCTCTCGCTAGATTGTGCTCTAGGGGATGTACATCCTGGGTCACCGTGCCTGGCCTCAGCTGCACTAACATGTCTCCAGGTACTGGTTGGCAGAGATGATCCCAAAACAGTTGAAGGAGACACCCAGTACTTGCAGTGGCTAAGGCTCTACCTTCTCTTGAGAGGGAGAGAGCCGCTGCCGTATAAATTCTGCCCGTGGTCAGGCTCCTCCAACTTGAACTGCACATTGAGTGTCAGAGGCAAGGACCTGGCAGCTCTAATCGATGTTTCAGCCAATTAGAAAGTTAAAGCATTTTCTTTTCAGATGAAGTTATGAATTGCTCCATAAACTACTTTGTGTTCTTTTTTTGCCTAAAGTTTCTCATTTTCCTTTGCTGGTGTTTTCCCCTCTCCTCCAAAACCAAACTAACAGCTAAAAAAAAATTAGTTAGCCCCATGAGTCATTCAAACGAAAGCCAAGACATCATTCTTTACCATGCCTCCTCAGCAGACGCTGCAACTTTTTCAATCTTATTTCGAATAGCACAGACTTTGAGTTTGATTAAATCTTGCATTTGTTCATAGATTTAGGACTATAGATCTTTTTATTCAAAATTATCTGACTGAACTTTTTGATAACTCAGGATTTTCTTGATAAGCAGTCACAACTTATGAATTCATTCTGTTGACAGCTTCATCCGCTTAACTCACAGGCAGATTTCTGAGTTCTCCTAGACGGTTTTCCTGGGCCGCCCTCCATCTCACCATCTTGATCTGATTCACACCCCCTTGCATGTTCCCCATAGCACCCTGCGCTTACCTTACGAAACTGCAGGCGCTCGAAAGTCAGGGCCAGCCACTCTATTCTCAACGCTTAGCACAGGGCCTGGCACATTGCAGGGATATAAAAAATATACGTATGATGAAGCATCTGCTCTATGTGTATAGTATGTGAGCCACTCAAGAGTCAAAGATCAGGATTGATCTCTGCCACATATTGGAAAGAAAACACATCTAAATAAATAATTTTCCATTTTATTTCCTTTATCAGCTTGAGAAATTTCCCTCTTATTCCAATTTTAGTGATATTTTATCATGAATGAATGTTGAATGTTGTAAAAATTTTTTGGTATCTATTAAGATCAGTGGTCTTTCTTTTTAGTCTGTTGATATGGTGAACTACGCTGACTGATACTCAAATGTTGAACCAGTCTTCCTTTCTGGGGATAAAACCCATTTGGTTTTGGTGTACATTTTCTTTACATATCGCTGAATTAGATTTGTTAGCATTCTGCTAAGAAAGTTTCCATTTATGTTCATGAGGCATATGGTTCCTAGGTTTTCTGTAATGTCTTTGTCTAATTCTTATATCAGGGCAACGCAGGCTTCATGAAATGAATTAGGAAGCATTCAGTTATCTTCAATTTTCAGGGAGGGTTTGTATAAAATTGGTACTTATGGCTTCTTTAAGTGCTAGAGGTCATTTTAATTCACCAAAAAAGATCACTGGAGTTGGAATTTTCTTTCTGAGAAGGTTTTTAACTACTAATTTAATTTATTTAGTAGACAGACTATTCTACTTATCTATTTTATTTCCTTGTGTGAGTATTGGAAGTTTGTGTCTTATAAGGAATTTATTCATTTCATCAATGTTTCCAAATTTATTGGCATAAAATTGAGGATAATCTTCCCTTATCATTTTAATGCATATAGAATCTGCATTGATGGTCCCACTTTCACTTCTGACATTGGTCGTTTGTCATTATTTTTTTCTGTTTTCCTAAATTAGTATATCCAAAGAGCCAGCTTTTAATGTTATTTATTTGTCTCTATTACTTTTCTTTCTTTTCTTTCTTTATCTTTATTGTTGAGAGTATTACAGATGTGCCTCCATTTTTCCCTGGCAGAGAATAAAGGAGTTCATGTTTGGACATGTTGAGTGAGAGATGTCAAAAGACACTCAGGTGATAGTATGGTCTAGGGGACAGTTGAAGTCCCATCTGAACTTTTCCTGGACGCCCCCTTTGTTTTTGTTTAATATGAACTGAATACAATGGGACTCTTCCAGGACCTTCCAGATTGTCAGTTTCCCTTCTGCCTCAGGGCCTTTGTACCTGAGTTTCCCTTTGTCTAAAACACTCTTTTCCCAGCCTTTCCCCCCTACCTCCTTATCAATAGTCAGCACCTTAGGATCTTCTGTGAGCTACTACTAGATTCTAACCTGGGTCAGCTTTCCCTACCATATGCCCTCACTTTTCACAAGAGCTATGAAATAATTATTTGTGAAATTTTACTTTAAATGTGTGTTTTTTTCCTACTTGACTGTAGGGCAAAGGGAATAGGGGATTTTTACATCCTTTGTTCAACTTTGGATTTCCAGCATCTGGCAGAGTGCCCGCAACATAGAAGCATTCAATAAATGTAATTGAGCTTAGTAATTTTACTCATTAATAAATTGATGTGCTGCTTACTACGTGCCAAGCATTGTTTTAAGCACTTTATAAATATTAACATGCGTAATTATTGAGTGGGGAGTACAGCAAGCGAGGGGCAGGTGGGAAAGCTCCAGAAAGTCTTTGTGAGGATGCTCCTCAGAAGGATGAGGGAAGCTGGGCTTTAGAGAACATCCAGCCCAGCAGAGGGTGACACCTGGAGCCCGAATGCTGGGAATGAAGTGCCACCTCTGCCCCTTAAGAACTGTGCGATCTGGGCAATCATTTCATCTTTCCATCGCTTAACCAGACCCTTTTTTCATCTACATTAGGGGGGTAACAATAGCATTTACTTCATGTATTATTACGGGGATTCAGTATTGAATGTATGTAGAGCACTCAGAACAGTGAGTTCTAAGACTTGCTGTCTTGTTTTGCAAATTCTATCACTTCCCTTCCCCTCCACCCCTCACCCCCAAGCTTTCCTTCCTTCCACATCCATTGATTTTAGCCATCAGAAACTGCCTAAAAACCAATTTTACCCCTGAGCACTTTCCTGGTCACATGCCTCATTTATCTTCTAGTGACCTGAGCGGGTTTCAAACCCCTGGGTTTATATTAGTGCATTTGATGCTCCTCTAATTGAATTATACTGCTCCTGCTTATAAGCAGAATGTAATTACTTCAGCTGGCATTTGGACATGGCTACAGGCTACCCCAATAAAAATTACACGACCCTGTAAATGACTATGTCCACTTTTAAAAAAAAATATGAGCAATGAGGAGGAGACTAGAGCAAGTTTCCTCAGATGCACACCAGAAAAATGCCACCATCTCTGTGGCCTCTTTCGTAGGGTGAAATCTACCATTTATTTCAGTTCCAGCTATTGTGGCATCCTTCTATGGAAGCCCAGAAAAGTGGTTTTACAAAGAAACTTAATTATATAAGTCATTTACAATAGAACTTCAGAAAAATATAGATGACAACATAATCTCTGGGTTGGAGAAGGTCTTTATAAACAATAAAAAAGAAAAAATTTGAGTGGAAAAGAATTTATGCTTGGCAAAATAAAAATTCAAAATATACTAAAATAAAAACAAAAAATTGAAATGACACATTATGTTTTATTTATATGTCAAACAATTCTAAATCCAGGAGGAGCTCATAAAAATCAAGGAAAAGATTATATATATATATATATATATATATATATATATATATATATATATATATATATATATATTATGAAAACAGGCAATTAACACACACATCAAAGAAGTCAAATGACCAATAAAGTCAATCACATTCCACTGCCAAGTCATGTAAAATAATTATCACCTTTTTGTATATTATAAATATTAAAAATAATGATTTCTAGAAGCATCTTGAATGCTTATAAGTAAGAAACTGTTAAATAAATTATGTACATCTATGGGATAAAATACTTCATATCATAAAATATTAAAATACTGTGTAATGTCAAGTATCATTAGAGGATTGAAGTAGATCTATATGCTGATATAGAAAGAGAGGCAACACTTATTACTAAGTGAGAAGAAAAATTCAGAGGAGGTCACAGTCTCCTCTTTGGTAAAAGGAGCACACCCGCCCATGCGCACACTGACGTATGTAATAGTATATCTATATGTGTGTACATATATGTACACACATATGTTCATGTTTGAATGTATAAGTATTTGCATGCATTTACATGGAAAATTACTGGATAAGTGGGTGGAAGGCTTACTAAGTTCATATTTTCTTTTAAGTCAAGCTAAAGTGTATTGGCATAGAAATATTTTGGAGGAATTTTTCAATGTAGAGAAATGAGTGCTTTCCCCGTGTCCCTGCTGGGCACTGCAAGCTTGGTGTGGGGTGACTTGGCAATATATTTCTTAAAATGTACCTATTCTTTAAACCAGGGAAACATCTTCTGGATACTTATTTTGAGAAAATGCCAGCAAAAATATCTATAAGGAGGCTCATTTTAATATTCTTTGTGGTAGTGGAAACCTCAGAGTAATCAAAATGTCTAATCCTAGAGTATTAAAGACTTAAGAAATGATATAAAATACTATTTAGTCAGTAAAAACCACATTTTTAAGAAGTCTTACATTCTGGGTCATTATTCAAGATATTAATGTTTACAGAGTAGATATAATCCAGGACACACTATAAATTCACTATGTTAAAAATATATTTAACAATAGAAATATTGGAGGTATGCATATGAAATCCTACGGGGACTCTTTCTGGGTAATTCTGTTATGGATGGTTTTTCATTTTCTTCCATGTGTTTTTCAGGATACCCTAAATATGCTCTAAAGAAATGCTATATTTTATTATTAAAATAATTATATTTTATTATACAACAAAATGTTAATTGTGGAGATATTTAAAAATACAGGTAGTCAGAAGCAATTATTTTAAATAATTTTGCAATTGTTCTTATAGATAGTTTTATTACTTTATTGTTGAAAATACTACAGATGCCCTTTTTCCCCCATTGACCCCTCCAACCCACACCCACCCCCCGTCCACTTCGCCACACTATTGCCTGTGCCCGTGGGTTATGCATATGTAAGTTTTATTACGTTATACTTTATAGGGATAAATTTATGCTGTATATAAAGTTTTATAGATGGCCCTTTTATACTAATCAACTCTCATATATTCATATCAATACATATTCATTTATAATGATATATAATAAAATATCATTTCATTATGTGAATTACCTTAGTTTATTTGTAACCATGATATAATTGTTACTTCAGCTGTTTCCAAGCATTTATTGGAATAATACTATAGAAAATATCTGTAGCTAAACTCATTTACAAATTGTTACTTTTCTAAGAGAAAATGATCCAAGAAGAGTTGATATTTCAAAAATTGTGTGTGTTAGGGCTTTTGATTGATATTGGCAGGTTGAATCAGAAAGTTTATAACAATTTACATATACATGTGTTGTTTTGCTTTTTACCAAGCAGGTTTTACATTTATAATCAAGGAAAACATGTTATTTTGTTTTAAATATGAGCATATAAAAATAAACCAAACTCATGTTTGATAATGAAAATCCTTTGAAGATTTGGAGCTTAGCAAAAGCTTTCACCAGATCAAAAACAGTGGCATAAACATATGAACAATCATCAGACCTGCAGAATGATCAAAATCATACAATTGTCCACAAAGCTTCTCCTAAATGAAATAAAGAAGCTTTGCATGTGGCACACATAAATAAAAGTTCCTGGAAATTCTACATTGTTTTAAAAATGCTCTGCATCCTGTTCCTATTTTTTCAGTAAATGCCAAGAAATATTTATCTAATCATTAGCTAAAACTTAGCTTCAGAGATGATGAAACTATTTTAGTTTTTGGTTATCTAATTTATTAGACTTGCTTTGATTTACATGTCCAATCACACAGACTCTTTCAAGGGGTAGCTGGCTAACTGTCCACACAAAACTTATATCCACCTACCTCGGGACAATAAGGAGGCTTTGCCATATAAGAACTTAATGAAAACTTAACTTTTCCTATGTAACCTATTTGGGCATGTCTTGGTTTTTCCCATCAATTAAGATCAAATTAACATGCCACTTCTTACTGCCAAGTTCTTGAATTATTATTATTGTATGCTTTTAATATTTATTAAATTTTAAATTAAAATTTGTTTACAACTTCCATCAAACAGGAAGGTCTAGGAAAAAAAGGCAGCTCTGCTGGGTTTGGTTGCAGAAACAAACAATTCCTGGTCCTTCGTGTTTTTACCACAGCAAAGTGTTAATTCTTACGTAAAAGTTGGGTGGCTGTGGGTTAGACACGATTCTACTCCACCCGTTCTTTTCATTCTGAAACCCGAACTAAAGATGTGATCTATCTGGGTCATGACATTCTCCTGGCAGAGGGAAAAGAGAGCTCATGAGCACCCCCATGATTTTAAAGAGTTTTCTTTCAATGCCACATCTATCTCAGGTTTTAGGAAAGTAAAATGATAAACGATGTCTGGTAGTAATGCAGGAAGTCTTGAGGGCCCAAACGAAGGCAGGACCAGGTGGTGGGGAAAATGCAGGAGATTTGATGGCATTTCAGAGACCAAACTAATGGCACATGGTCTTTATGTGATAGCCTCTGGTCCAGTGGCTTTCAAAACCCTCTTTATGCTGATGATTCACCAGCCCTGACTTTAAGGTCAAGGATTAGACTGCTCAAATCTGAATTTAGCTACTGGATAGGCATCTTACAATTGCTACATCCAAAACAGAGCCCTTAATTCCTGTCCCAGCCTCCAACCTAGTTAGCCCTCTCTATGTGTTCCTTTTACCAGCAGAAAGACGGTACCTCTCACCCAGGTGCTCAAGCCAAGAACTTAAAATTCCCTCCCTCCCTCCCTCCCTCCCTCCCTCCCTCCCTCCCTCCCTCCCTCCCTCCCTCCCTCCCTCCCTCCCTTCTTCCTTCCTTCCTTCCTTCCTTCCTTCCTTCCTTCCTTCCTTCCTTCCTTCCTTCCTTCCTTCCTTCCTTCCTTCCTTCCTTCCTTCCTCTCATTATAACTCATCCTGCAATTCTGACTGTTTAGGCTTCAAAATCCATCTTATATCTTTCCAGCTCACTCTGGCTTCACCACCACTCTAGTTCAGGCCGGTTTGGAAAACATGCCGGGTCCTCTATGAACAACTGATGAATAGGTGAATGGTACTGTATTTGAACCCGTTCCTTTCCTTCTTTATCTCCTGTGGCCCATCCTCCCCACTTCTGAAAAGACAGGTCCAGGTCACGTTACTGCTCCTCTGCTAAAAATATTTAGTGGTTTCCTGGTGAGCTCTGGGAAAATGCTTCCTCGTGCTCTGAGTGTTCTCACCACCTCTCTTTCCCACGTCGTCTCATGCCTTCTTCCTCTTCTGCTGTTTTCTTTCCAAACACACAGATTGCTTTCCCCCCAACTTGCCAAGCTCCCCCTGCTTCAAGGGCTTTGGGCTTTCAGCTTCCCATGCTTGAAATAGGCACTCCCCCCCGACGGTATTTTTGACTAATCGGCTCATTCTTATTTTTGAATTCATAATTCTAGTGTTATTTCTGCGTTTTAAAATCAAGAAATCTAAATCTTTCATGTCTTTTGAAAGATCAGTTCCACAGAGTGGTGTGGGCATGGGCCCGATTTCGGTAGGCTAGGAACTGACTGGGATACCATGGGCTTAGCAAGAGAGCATAAGAATACCATGTCCAGAAGCTTGACGGGGGAAGAAGGGAAAGACGGGCAGGCGGCAGTGCTCTCTCCAGTGGGGTGATTGGTAGAAAATGCATTTTTCTTCAAACCCCAAGCTTGTGCCTCTGAAGAGGCGTCTTCTAAAACAAAACCGAGTACAGTGGTCTGGCGAATTATTTCCTCCAGTGATTTACAGACACCTAGAACTACACATAAAAATGGATTATGTGAATTGTATCAGCACAGCCTTGGGAGGACAGCTTTGAGGAAACAAATTAGGTCTCTGTTGATATGCAAAAAGATCAGAGCAAGGATTCTTACTGTACACTGAAATCTACAATAAAAAAGAAAGACAAACAACAATAAACCTGGGATTAAAAACAACCAACTTGAGTGAAATCGCATGATTCTTAGCTTTTCTGACTGACTCACTTGGTTTAGCACAGTATTCTCAAGGTTCATCCACGTTGTCGCATATAGCAGTATTTCATGCTTTCTTATGGCTGAGTAGTGTTCCATCATATATACACAACACCTTCTTTCTATAATCCTCTAGTGAAGGACACTTCGGTTGTCTCCCTGTCTTGACCACCATGAATGATGCTACAATGAACACACTGGTGCATATATCTTTGTAATTAAATGCCTTCAAGCTTTTCAGGTAGATACCCAGAAGGGGGACTTCTGGGTCATATGATAACTTTATTCTTAATTTTTTGAGGAACTGCCATACTGTTTTCCATAGTGTCTGTACTAGTTTTCATTCCCACCAGCAGTGAATGGGGGTTCCTTTTTCTCTACAGCCCCTCCAACGTTTGTTATTACCTGCCTTGTTGATTATAGCCATTCTAACAAGTTTGAGTGGTATCTCATTGTAGTTTTGACTTGCATTTCCCTAATAGCTAGTGAAGTTGAGCATCTTCTCATATACTTGTTGGCCATTTATATGTCTTCTTGGAAGAAGTGTTTGTTCAGGTCCTCTGCCCCTGTTTTAGTTGCACTGTTTGTTTGTTTGGTGTTGAGTTGTATGAGTTCTTTATATATTTTGGATATTAACCCCTTGTCAGAGCTCATATGTGGGATATAAAACTGAAACTCATAGACACAGACAAAAGTATGGTGGTTACCAAAGGAAGGGGTGGGGGGTAACAAAGGATAATGGGGACAAATATATGGTGATGGAAGATGATTTGACTTTGAATGATGGGCACACAGTGCAATATACAGATCATATCCCAGAAATGTACACTTGAAACCTGTATGATCTTATTAACCAATGTCACCCCAATGAATTAAATAAAAAATTAAATTAAATTAAAAAACAAAACAACAGAAAAAAACAACTTGATTTAAACTCTTATTAAAGTGGTATTTAAAGTCTTTAAGAAGGTCTTATGATGTTATTTCCAACCAGGCATTTGCTTTCGAGGCTCAGCTCCACACTATTTTTCCACATTTTTAAAATAGGCAACTGATGATCAGATTCCAGTGGTCCTTCAAAACTGTCAAGGAAGCAAGCAAGATTAAATCAAAAGCACACAAATTTACTGATGTGCATTTGCAGGAACTAAATGGTTGCCATCTGTGAGAAGAGTTCATTTGCTGCCTAATTAATTCTCCCATATTCCCTGGTATACCAATGCAAAGCTCACAGATACAACTGGAAAAGAGAGCAGATGGTGCCTTTCAGTTACCTATTGACTACTGTGATCTTCTTGCTAATTAATCTAAATAAAGTGCCTATTATTTAATCTTAAACAAAATTTCAACTGAATAAGGTTTTGGGGTGTCATTAAGAAAATGTTTTCCTTTGTTTGCATTTGCATAAATCATCCTGGTGTTTACTTTGAGTTTTAATGACTCAAAGAAACTTCCACATCAGCCAGAAAGCTTTCTTCCTCAAATTCACCATAAGATAGGTGGAAGCTCAAACTTTTCATCTCTAAACTCTAATTCAGCGACACCTGTCATACATTAAGTCTGATGTTTCTTTTAAATTAGCAAAGGGTACCAAAAATGCAACAAAACACACACTCTTCATTAGAAAACCGAGCAATATTTTGTAAGCTAAATCCAAGTTTGTCAACCCAGAGGCTGGATATTTGAGGTGTTAAATTCTAATTTGCCTTAATAATGTTAACTAATGTTAGCTCCTTTAAAGTTACTGAATCTATGGGTTTCTAAAAATATCCTTAACTGATTTTTACCTTGACATTTCAAATTTTCCTTTCTGCATTGCTTCGATACCACCCACTGTCAAGCCTGCCTTTGTATTTCTCACTACCCTCATATTTAGGCATTTGGAAATCAAATGTGTACTTAGAAAGAGGCACGTCCACTTGAAAATAATTGTACAGTATTTTTAGTGAGTTATTAAGGGAGATATACCCAATAAAGTATGCTTCCGAATCACATAATTCTTTGTTTCATTTCATGTAGTTGGAAAAATAATTTAAAATTATGAATGTTACAGGAAGCAAACTCAATTTAACCTCAAGTAGGTATGATTTAAAAAATTTTTTTACTCTAATGAAGTCATTACCCTAACAGGAAGGTGCTTCCATCTTAAAAAAATATGGACACTTCTTAACAGTAAACAATTTGGGCTTCTTCCAGCAATGTATGATGGTTTCACATTCTCTGGCCCCAGGCCTTCCTCAGTACATCAGGCAAGTTAAATATCTAGAGTAACATTTTTTCTTGGGAAGTAGCTGCTTGGTAAAGAATTGATTCCTTAGATGTTCCATTTTTCCTTACAGTTCAACTACAGCACTTAAACCGTATTGTTATTAATTTTTTTAATGTGACTAATTCTTTCTCAAGTCTAGAGGTTGGTTCCAGAAGTCAGAGACCCTATCCAGTTTATCATTTATCCCCAGCCTCTAGATACGTGCCTGGCACAATGTCTGGGATCCAGGATTATTCATTCATTTTTCAGATCGAAGTGTTTTACTCCTTTTGTTTCACACTGGTTTGTACTCGGGGATGTAACAAAGCCTCAGACCGCTCTCTGTAGAGTATCTTAGCGGGCCTGCCGGTCCCTCAGGGCAGTGAGGTGCGGTTGAGAGGAAGCGTATCCGTAACTCCCTCCTTCGTGAGCCATCCTGGCCTTGGCCTGGTGTTGTCATCTCCCTGACCTGCCACCTGCATCCCAGCTTGAACAAACGTCAAGCCCCTTATTGCCTCCAACCTAAAATAGTTTCTTCCTGATCACAGATTAATACATACCTGAGATCTAGGTCTTCTTCTTACTGGATTCCCCACCTACTTGGTTTCCATACCCGAGTGTTGGAAAGAACAGAATATCTGAGAAAGATGGAGCCTCAGCTGTATCTGCTGCTGAGTTTAATCATCCTCCCAAATTTACCTCCAATACCCCTGATAAATAATATCTCAGGCTCCTCTTAAACCTATTCATTAGATTTGCTACCTTTAAAAGCCCATTCTAGTGGAATTCAGCACTTTTCAGCATCCTTCTTAATACTGAGCCAAAATATATTGCATTCTAACTTGTTCGTGAAGTGTTCTCACAGAGTCTATACTATAGATCTAAAGATTAGCTACTCACATGAGTAGGAGTTTCTGATAACTCAAGTCATCTGGCATCTAGCACACCCAAGGAGAGGGAAGTAGCGTGTCTTCAAAATGTCTCTTCATGCAGGAGGGAAATGAGAAGCACTTAGTGGGCAACAAAAACTGGTAGGAGAGAGAATCCTGAAAAACGTAGTCTTCAGTCACACTGAGGTTTAGGAACCTCAATTATAGTAGTAGTGTACATAGGATATATAAATGCATGTGCACTTTTAATTGCCCTGTAGCAAACAAAATTGCAGGGAAACATTACACAAACAAAACCTGGTAATGATAAAAACTAAATATTAGATTATGAACAAACAGAAAACTAGAAATGTTTTATAGAAATCTTTAAAATAAGGAAATAAATTAAAAGATTGCCGGGGAGGGAAAAGCCACATGTTCTAACAATATTTGAATGGGTGGATAACAATATTTGAAAGTGAATAAATGGATAAATGAGTTAATACAGGAATGAGTGGCTGGGAGGGATGAGAGTGGAGGAGCACCTGCGGCAGCAAAGGGATCTCAGGAAGGGGGAAACCCAGCGGCAGGTTAGCTTCTTACCATTCAGTATTTATGTCAGGTTGGGTTTTTGATAAGTTTTATTAAGTTATACAACAAAATTTTAATTGGGGTGATTATCCGCATGTATGTGTGAGTGTGTGTGTGTATGAAGAGAGGTTGGGAGAGAAATTAATTTGTGACAACTTAATTCTTGCAGTCAGCTAAAGAAAATTACTCTCCTAGTGGTTGAGTTGTCCTTAGTTCAAGCTGCTTTTGAACAGCTTGGCAAGGGCATTTAGTAGAAAAAGACCAATTAGCCAAAACTCAAAAATAAAAGTAGCAATCACAGTTATTGAGCATGTGCTATGTGTCCATCCTGGGAAATACTGTGAGTCGCCTCTTCTTCATTTTATCCAATCTTCACAGCAACTCTATCAAAAAGGAATTATTGTTCACTGTCTGAAATATTAAAACTGAGATACAGAGGGGTTGAGTAGTGGAGCAACTTGCCAAGGTCACGCCTATTAAGAGGTGCAGCTGGAGTTCAAACCCCAGCAGCCTGATTGTGGAGCGACAGCTCACAAGTGCAATGTTACGGTAGACTCACATCTTGGCAGAGGAATCGGGCCCATCCCCTTGAGATGCACGTATTGTTTTTTAACTTTCTACTCCTTTTACGATAACATTTAATACAGGTGCAGTAAAACTGAGAGAATATAAATAATCTAAAGGTGGTGGGCAAGGGAAGGTAAATATGACAGTATTTTTGTGCAGATGTTTGAGATTATTTTAAACAACTGTTTCAAGGCTATTGGTTGCTTCTTATTTGAGGAAGCACAGGATGCCACGAAGCCCAGAGCTCTGAGTTGTGGGGAAGCGGCCCACTGCACGCACAAGGCAGGACCCTGTCCCATCGCTTGTCAAGGTCTCAGAGTGACCGGCCCTGTGCTGTGTAGTGGGACCTGCCTGCATCACTGCAGCTTCACAGTCAGTGCTTCTGGCTGAACTTTGCACCATTTTAAGAGGCCATTGGGACTGGGTAGTCAAGACCCAGACTGACTGTCAAAAATCGAGAGCCAAAGAAATCTAGTATTGAATGCTTCATTGTTTTCTAATTCTGGAAAATGTTCTTTTCTTTTTAGGAACTGATCCTATGAGAAGTGGTTTTTCACCTAAAAAAAACACCAAAACAAAACACTAAACATTCCATTTGAATTGAAGAAAAGGAATATTCTCAATTAAGAACAAGTCTGGCAGGTAGAAAGGGCTCCATAAATATTAATTTTATTAAATTATAAAGGAGCAGTGCCTCAACTACATCCTGAGATTGCAGAGTGAGGTCTGAAATCATGACATAAGAGTTTCTATCCTTCCAGATTTCACACATCCCCAACTGTAAGACATTATTCATCAGTAGAAACAATTGATTTACTAACATACTTTGGAGGAAAAACTTACAATAATTAAGTATAAATAATTTAGTTTAAAAATATTAAAACCTGAAAACACATGCACCTTAGAATTGAGCAAATAGAGGAAGTCATCTCTGAGCATTTAAATTCCCCAAACTCTGGTGAAGGTATCACAGTTGGACCAGTGACGAATCAAATGATAAGTAAGACATCCTCCAGGCCTTTAATGTTACAAATCCCCCAGTAATTGAAAATGCATCCATGCAATTATGGTGACTATTTCACCTGTTCCTTAAAAAAATCCATTTGTAAAGAAAGTAAGAATTTGTGTCCATCTGAAGCCCAAATAAAAGGACAGATCTATAGTTTCAGCTGCGAAGGAGGTACAAAAGGGATAGATACACCTACTGGTATCCCAAAATTGTAAAATCCCCCCCCCCATTTAGGTACACAGCTTATTAAACTTTCCATGATTAAGCCAAGAAAGAATTAGAACCAGCAGTTTTCTTTTGTTCCTGTAGCACATCCCTAATACCATTTTTATAGCCTGTCTGAAACAATGGCTTAAATCCTAGTTTATCTCAGCGTTTTAGTTTCCCTGTCTGTCCATTTATACACTCTAGTAAATATCCATCTCCGTCACCGTTGAAGATAAACTGCTTGTATCCCCATATTATTCTTCATAAGAAATTCCAGATATCGCTGCACATAAAAAGAAAAAAAAGCGGAGTTAAATATGATAATGGTGCCTTAGATATTGCACAATGTGGACCTAAACCATTAACAAGCAAATGGAATATAAACAAATCAATAACAGAACCTATAAAAGCATAAGAAGCAGGACATTAGCGTTTAAAGAATGTTCTTGTCGTTGTATTACTGGAATCTACTATGAGCACGCACCCCAGGGAGTAGTCAATTTACTTTTATTGCTGTGGTTACGGGTTGACTCCTCTGGGCAGAGTGTTTAGGGGTGGCCAAAGGAGGGAGCCCTCTGGAGCCAACCTCCAGCCATTTGGTGAGGGCTATTGCAACGGGAGCTGCAAAACTCCCAGGGGTGGCTATGCAGGGTGCCCCACGTTCCCGGAAACGCCAGGGGTGACCCAGAAATGTTTACTCTCTGCACATAAAGTCTCATTCACCTGAAAACGTCTAAGCGTTTCCCAAGAATTTATTCCACGCACCTTAACCCTCAGTGTGATGGACGTTGAATCTGTGGTTAAAGAATATTAATGCACTAAGACCCCACTAAGGTAAGATGAGTTTTTGAGAAGACTTATCTGATTAGATAGTATGACCAGCAAAGAAATAACATGGGCTATAATTCTTATTCCAATAATCTATTAATGGCTTCCTTTATCTTTGACCTATTTTTTTGTCTTTTGTCTCTTTTAAGCTATTCGGTTGATTGGACATTGTTGTAAGAAAACCCATATGTTACTTTTTAAGTATTCTGACTTCCTGTCGTCCTGCGGCAGTAATGGTCATTTTCATTAAGCTTTAACAAAGGGTTTGTGACAACAAAGTTCATGCTGGATTCTGTTCGTGCTCTTCCCTCTCTCTCTCATCGTGGCAATGTTCTCTGCCTTTGAAACACAGGTATATTTGCAGCTTGGGCTGCCAAACAAGGTACTGCAAGGTGTCCCACATCAAGGTGCCATCAGGGTTGGTTTCTGATGAGACAGCTCTCCCTGGTTTGTAGGCGGCTCCCTTCTCATTTTGTCCTTACAAGGCCTATTGTCTCTGTGCTCACAGGGATAGCTCTGGCATCTCTTTCTCTTCTTATAAGGACACCAGTCCTATAAGAATAGGGTCCCACCCTTGGGGACTCAATTGATCTTAATTACTTCCATAAAAGCCCTCTTTCCAAAGACAGTCACATGAGGAGCTAGGTCAGTCCATAACTCAGGGTCTATCACTCCAGCCCGTTCTGTTAAACACTTTTTCTTAAACTTGCTGAGGATTGAGGACATTTGTGTCAACCTCTTTTAAATGTTTTACCAGGAAATTCTTGGCCAGGAAGATGAGGCTTTATACTAACAAAAAAAACCCCATTGTTTCAGAAAATTCTTGCAAACTAAATTATCTGGGTAAAGAGTTTGCTCACCTGGTGAAAGAGCTCCTTTATCAGATAACAGTTTGCCTCTCAATAATTATGCAAAAATCTTCACCTCGCCATGTCTACCAATTTCAAACTATGAAGTCATGAATTGTGCACAATCCCAACCAGTTTTTCCTCTTTGGGATACCTGCCTGAAACCCCTTTAACCCAAACACAAACATTATGGGTGTCCTTTTCTAAACTCCTCGTGTGTCTCTGTAGAGACTGTTGAGGTTGTGTTCTCTCTTGTTCTTGTGAGCTTAAAAATTCTCTTTTCTTGATTCACAGGCGTCTTAATTCTGTTGAGCTGCTATAACAAAATACCACAGACTGGGTCCAAACTGTTACAAACAACAGAAATTTATTTCTAACAGTTCTGGAGGCCAAAGTCCAAGATCAGGGTTCCAGCATGGTTGGGTGACAGCCCTCTCCCGGGTTTCACATTTGTTGTATCTTCATGTGATAAAAGAGGCTCAGGTGCTTTGTGGGGTCATTTTAATAAGGGCACTAATCCTGTGTCTGAGAGCTCTGCTCCTCTGACCTAATCAACTCCCAAGGTCCCCACCTTCTTTCACCTTCACATTGGGCATTAGAATTTCAACATGTGGATTTTGGAAAGACACAAACTTTCAGACCATAGCTACAGGCTTCTTTGTTGGTGTCTGTGGGGAGTTGGTAGTCAACATTTTATAGTGGCTACAGAGACACCAGAAAAACATGTTTCTGATGTGATGGAATCTATATCATGTCACATCGGTGAAAGCATTCCTCCTGTCTGTACTAACACTTCTAAATAAGCAGGGACAAGTGTTGGGAAAAGCAGTCTCACATGCCCAGACTTTTGACCCTCAGTCAGCCATATAAGAATGAGTCTTGGGCCTTAACACTTCCTTACTAAGAGATAGAGAGCCTGCATAGCCTGAACGAGGCTTATTACCTTGTGTAGGGATATCACTTAGGATATTCAGAATATCCTGTTTTAGGAGCAATGAGTGCTCCTTTGGTCTTCCTAAACGTGTAAGTCAATGGCTCTCAGGTACACACCCAGCTTTCAGTATTTTAATCTTCCAGGGGAAGGAGTTGGGCCCTTCTGTGGCACAAAATGGATATGCATAGGCCAATTGCCCTTTGTTGGCTGCCAGGTGGACCTGCTAGCCACGAGGGACCATTGCAGACTATTGAAGCTGATGTTGCTCTGTTTCTTCTCTATGTAAGTAAAGTCTTCTTCCATCCATTGCTTTGACCATGTTGTTTTTTCTTTGGCAACTCCAATATCAAGATGCAATGGGCAGAAGTGTTTGGAGTCCTCCCTGGGATTGCACAGTGCACAGTGTTCTGCTCCACAGTAGGCTTATGAAAATGGGAGGTGAAACTTTGAAAGGGTTTGTTAGATGTAACTGGGAGAGGTGCCACTCCTACTTTCATCCCCAATTACTCCAACTTCACCCCATATTGAGACAATGAGAAAAAAACAGCTGACCTGGTTCCATTAGCCATCAGTCTCTACTTTCATTTATAAATTCACTAGAGAAGTCATCTGATTGCCTTATTTAGAGTTGATGTCATTCAGCTATGACTAGAGTTGCAGGGTCCATAACACACAGCCCTGGAGTACTGCTCTATGGATGGAGGCTGTTTCCAGAAAATGGTGACTCATTAGCCGTTGGAGAGCCACCATAATTGATGTTCATTCTGGCCTAATAAAATTAGACCTAAAGAATGGTCAGTCAAGCATATATACTCAGTGTAATTTGTAAAGTCCATTCAAGGCTTCTCATTGAATGAAACTCAACTTATCAGTTTCTACTGTTGGTTCTCAAGCTGTGCATTGAGGTACACTGGGTTGCCAGTGAACTCATAGGAATGTTGCTGGGATAGTTTAAATATTTGAGGGAAATAGTGATACTGGTCATTTGTTAGACAGTGTATCAAATACCACCTCAAGGTAGATTACCGTCACAATATTAGCTGCACTACTTTAATTTCAATGACATTTCTTTGAGAAGTTAAGTTCTTGGTGGATGCTGTGATTAAAAAGCAAGTACCGGGTGAAGAGTAATGTGTAGCCGGAAATTAGGGTGGTGGTGCCCACTCTGATTCCAAGGTTGGAAAGTTGCACAATGACCAATAGGTACATTAGAATTAGTATTTGCAATTAGTGATTGTGGATAAGTTAAAATAGTGGGGGTTTTTTCCTTCCAATTTTTACTATTACTTGATCAAACAGCTTCTAAGTTGTTAGGATATAAATACTCATTAAGTTATTTGTACCTAGCTACTTAATAAGTGGAATTCTTAGGTGTTTCTTTTGGTCATGAAAAATATTCTGGGACAATAAAAAAGCACCACGTAGTAAGAAAATTGGGGAGCCTCTGTGTTACAGTCTTTCTCCCCTTATTCCATTTTCTTAAGTGAGAGATATTCGATATCAGAGGTTGTTTAATTTTAGAGTACAAAAGACTCCCCCGAGAAGATTGTTAGAATGTAGATTCCCAGGTTCAATCCCATTAGATACAAACACAATATTTCTGGGATGAGAATCAGGAATTTGCATTTTAACAAACAAGTGATTCTAACGCCAATGGCCCATTACCACACACACCCTGAAACATAATGTCTACATGTCAGTCTTTTTAGAGCTTTAAAAGTGTTTAGTTGTAGCTCTGTACTTTTAGATGTAACTTCCCCTGCTCCCTCCCCTCATTAGGTGGGAGCATCGAGCCTTGTTGACTTCCACATGCTGCATGGAAAATCCCCATGTGTCATGCCTTCAAGCCATGGTATCATTTCTGTTCTCCACGGTAGAAACCCAGCACCCTAGCATTGACCTGTAACCTGTCTGAGGCAGTGTGGCTAGCAGATCACTGTGTGGCTGTCACTGTTTGCTGAGTGTATTAGTCACCCCCTGTAATACACAACATGGTCTTGCTTTTCATTTCCCTTACGGTAAATGAAATGACTAAATTGGAAAGACACGCAGAGTGATGAGAAGAGCCTGTTGATCAAGCTGCCTGCTCCACAGAGCTGTGGAGGCTGAGGTGCTGGATTCTGTAGAGCCGCCTGTTTTTATTTGACAGCCTTCTGTCTGTTTGGCACAATATTTATCTTGCAAGATTGCTCCTGATTATGTCAAAACAAATAAACAACAAGAAAGAATCCAGTATCAAAGAAAATGACAGGAACAGATCCTGCTCACATTTCTGATGACATTTCTGGAGGCAGTCCTTGGAAGCTTCCAGAAGTAGGTGGTATTTACGCGGTGTGTGTGGCCTCTTACTTTTGGTTCTGCTCTTTGCTCCTTTTGCACACTTTCCAGTTGCAACCATGTTCACTGTTTACTTTATTATTTTCTTCCTCTGCAGAATCAGTATGGGAAAATTATATAGTCCTATAATTCAATCATTTACCCATTCTCATATTATTCTGAGTGCCTTCTATGTGCTAGACACTGTGCTCATTGCTAAGAACAATGATGAAAAAAACAGACAACAAATTTGTGCAATGTGGAGTTAATTGGACATATATTATGTACCCAGCCCTCTGTTTAGTGTTTTAAAGTGTATTTTCTCATATAAATTTCTCAGCAGTCTAAAATGTAGGGTCTAGTTTTACCTCTGTTTTCCAATTGAGAAAACTGAGGCTTAGCATGAGTATATGATTTGACCAATGGGAGGGCTAGATTCATATCAAGCTTATTTAAATTTATAAAAAAAATTATTAGCAAGTGGATTCTAAGGAATAATTATAAACAAAAATTAAATTACAGCATTTTCCTGAATTATTTATTAACAGGTGACACATCCTGAGCCAAAGGCATGGATTTGATATGGTTAATTTTAGACCCTAGCATCCTGAAAGAATGAACTTGGGGCAGAATATGATGGAGAATTAGGGATGAGAAATCCATACCTTAAGCCCCTGAAAAGACAATACATAAGCCCATTGTGCTTACTTCTATTTCAATCCCACACAGCTCTCAAAAGAGATATCACTTTTAGAACATGCCTGGCCCACCCTTCCTATGGGATCGGCAGGATGACGAGTTATGGGTCCTGTTTCTCTCTCATCCGCCAATGAAGGATGACTGGGGGGCAACAGGTTTGGTTGGGGTTAAAATTGTGTTACAAACACTATCAAATAAACTTCTGGGACTATAATCTGTGCCTCAGAGGAAGGTCTCAACGGGAGATAAACATGTGTGAGTATTTGGGGAACGGGAGGTAAATAAAACGCTGGGGTGAACTTGGCACTCTGCTGAGTACCAGGAACACAGACATCAGAAAGTCAGGGGATATTTCTATCTACTCTTCTTTACTCTGTGGTAGGTTGTCCAGTGTTGAAGACATTCTCTTGCAATGCTTTGTAAGTTATACAGTACTATACAAGCGTTCATTGTTATTTTTTATGATAAATGACAAAACGATGTTTTGGCACCACATGATTGTGAGAGAGTTTAATGAAGGGACTTAGGGCAGATCCAGCAGGTGACATAGGAGAGGCTCTCCCCTTCTGCTCTCTCTCCCTTCGTTTCCAGCTGGAGAAAGTTCTCTGCTTCTAAATGCTCCAGGATGATCAGATCGGGTCATCCTGATAATCCAGAATGATTTCCCTATTTCAAAATCTATAATCTCAATCACATCTGCAGAGTTCCTGTTGTCCTGTAATAGGTCACAGGTTCCAGGGGTAGGTTGTGGACATAGTAGGAGCCATCATTCTTCCTACTTCAGATTTCATTCAAGTGAAAAGGTTTATTGAAAGTTCTTAAACCGGTCGGGGTAGTGATCTTATCTCGTGTTTTAAATTTATGCAAAGATGATTCTTTGTTGTGCATTCAATGAAAGTTGACAAATGCCTGTGTTTAGGCCCCATTTTCTGTGCTGTGACTCTGGGAGTGAGGGTTCAGGAAAACAAGAAACAAAAGACAAAACCCACAGTATTGGTAGTATTGCTGGTGTGTGTGTGTGTGTGTGTGTGTGTGTGTACAGTTCTGTCTTTCTCGTGTTGGATCCTGTCCTGCCCTGGGGGGTGATGGACGTGGTTGGACATCATGAAGTGAGCTCGTCTAGGGAAGGGCTGATAACGTAGGCAGTGAATAGTGAAGACTCCGCCTCACCTGGGTCCCAGTGCTGTCCGCTGGTGACTCCTGGTACCCCTTAAAAGAATTTTGAAAATATGTACCTCCTCGCATATGTGGAAATCGGCCTTATCCCATTTTTGACAGAGACCTTAACCAAGACGGGAATTGGAGGGCCTGCGGGAGGAGCGCTTTATACCCTAAGTGAGCTGCAAAAGTCCTACAGGAGGACTCTATGGTTTCAGCAGAGCTGGGTGGTTATAACAGCCCCTCCTCCTAACTGCCTCTTTCCTATGACAAAGAACCCCCTTCTTGCCTCAGGGACTGGCAGGTGGCTCACTGTGCCTACATATACAGGACTGCAATCCTTTCTTTTTCCTGAATAAATGCTTTTTGCTGACAGAATACCTAGCTGACTTTTCGCTTATAGTGGACAACCTTTACAATTTTTCATTTTCAGTTTAAATATTAAGAAACTATATGATTTCTGTCATATTATAAGTATTACTATCTTTCAATAAAATTGCTATATTAATTCTTAAAGTATATCCAATGGAACCTAACCATAATTACTATAAACCCACAGTGGTCTATTTAAAAATAAATGAACAAGCTCTATTTTAACATTTAATTTATGTCTTAACTATTTCTCTTTTAAATCATATTTCCATTACTATCCCTATTAGAATTTTATCCTAAATGTATTTTATGCTTAAAAACTTACTTAAACCATTAAGTGTGTATGACTAACATTTTATAAGGCAATTCCTCTGACCATAGATTTGAAATATTAGATAAAAATACATTCTGTATCATCACAGTTATTATTAATAAACATTTGCTCCAAATACCATAATATAGTGGATGTCATAGATAAGTTTCATACATGAGAGAGTAAAAAAACCCCTGCAGTTCTTAATAAATAAATGTGAATTTAAAATAATGTATTGTTTGTATTCATTGTGGCATAGGCTTGACTACTAAAATGATATAGGATTTCACCTCATTTTGAAAAAATCTGTTATATATTTTTATAGACAAAAATCACTGAGTAATCTCATTCCATTAATAAGTAGATGGGAGAGAAAGGTAACGTCTGTCAAATCTTTGAACTTTTCCCCTGTGATCAGTGCAAAGCCACAGAGTTCTCTCTATTACATAACTTTATTTCTAGCAATTTACCAGCTAATGACTCAATTAAGTTCCCTGTTATTAAAAGCAAAAAGCTGAAATCTATTTGATTTCTAAAATAATTTGTTACTTCATAGCAAAAGGCTCACCTAAGACTTGTCAAGTGGTGATTAATTATATCTGAGAGATTTTCACTAACGGGCACCTTGTTTAAGGTAACATAATGAATTAGGAAAATAGGAACTTTGTTATTCATATCTTTACATCATGGCAAACAATTTTTTTCAATTTGATAAAATGCTTTTATGTTGTCAGTGTTTTGTGGTGGACACGGAGACCCAGAACCATTTTAGGGGAGGCCTTGCTGCCCAGTGGTGTGCACTGTGGTCAGTACCACTCCCTGCGCTGCCAGCTCTTTCAGCAAAGAGACACCTTGCTGGACAATAGGCACCCCCAGGGCAGCCCACATACTCATTCTGGTGACAGCCGGGCGAGGGTGTTAAGGCTCCATCATTTAGGCTTGATGCCCAACAACTTTGATGGGCACTTCTTGCCCCAGGACTCCCTGAAGTCTATACAGACTTTGGTGGGTAGCTTTTGAAAGACAAATGATACAACAAATATAACTATAATTGAACATCTGTAATGAGAAAAGGAATGATAACTAATTAGAAATTTAAAAAATCTGACAAATAGCACAAAAGTCATGAATCCAGATGCGTGCCATGATATTTTTCTTAATTAACTAAGTGCCCGTCACACCTCCATAATTACTTTTTATAATTTGTTGTTTGTGAAGTCTTTAATAGCTTCTTCATATAATAATTTTGTAATATTTTCTCTGTAGATCAAATGCATAGGTAATTAAATCTTTACTGTGGTAGATCAACATTTATTTATTTTCCTGTCTGAATAGTTGGGATGTGTAAGACAGGTGTAAGACAATGATGCAGACATATCCAGGTCATTGTAGTGCCAGAGCTGTGCTTAATAAATATAGGCTTTCTGATAAATTCTGTTTCCCCTCCCTTCCTCCTCTCTCTTCTCCACCCAAAGGGCTACCCTAAACTCTAAAGATTTCTCAGGATGGCTTTTAGGAAAGTTCATTAGAATTTTGAAATCAGTTTTCTGAAAACCTTCAGAATACTTGTACACTTTAAAGAGCCCCTGCCTTCTCCCTTTTGAAGCATTTTGCTCTAGACCAGGGTCAGACAGTAAATATTTTAGGCTCTGTGGGCCACAGGTCTCTGCTACTGTAATGGGCAAGCAGCCATAGAAACATGTACATGAATAGGCATGGCTGTGTTTTCATAAACTTTCTTTATAAAAAAAAAGTGATAGGCTGGACTTGGCCCCTGAGTCCTAGTTTGCTGATTGACCATAGTTGTAGACTGTCGATAAGTCTGGTAACAAGTGCAATCACAGTCCAACCTTTCCCGAGAAAACTAGCACAAACTTGTGTTACTTGGACAGCCTTCTGCCCGTTAAGTCTGCAATGCCCTCTGGGAGCTCGGAAATGCATATGATATTAGAGAGAAAACATCATAGTCCGATTCTTTTCAAAAGTCGGTGTGCCAGAATCTACATGTAATAGAGGTCAATTAGAAGAAATGTATTTAAACAGAACTTGGCAAAGTCTGTAAATGTTGCATAAAGTTCCAATTCATACGAAAAGGGCTACAAGTCAATGGTGCTCACTCAACGCCTTTTGTTGAAGTCAGACTTGGACACCATCAACATCTATTTCAGCTTGCCCGTGGTTTCATTGCTGCGATCCAGGACACCTACTTAATATCCAGTGACAGGCAAAGGTCATTTATAAGGAAGTCCCAGAGAATTACCCACCTGCCAACTGGGGCTGTTTTTATTGTAATAAAAGTAGAAGCTGAAATGGGCTGGTTGCAGGCACAAAAGAGAGATTCTGGTAAAACAACAAAAACTCTTAGATCTATGATGAAGATGACTGTGCCCTAAGAGGATCTTTCAGTTTTGATTGAAACTGTGCAGATGCGCCTGCATGGCTGTTCATGGACTGGGATGGCAGACCCCTCAAATCAGGGCTTTAATCCAGGTAGCCTCAGACGCTTGTGGTGACGGCTACAAATGTTGTACGGGCTTGGCCAGGGAAGGATTACCAACTCAGTCTTGACCTTCTTTTGTTAATTCTCACCCAAGGATATTTTGTCCATTGCTTTTCAGAGAGAGTGGGGGGGGGGGAGAGAGAGAGAGAGAGAAACATCGATGTGAGAGGGACACATCGATTAGTTGCCTCCCGCATGGGCCTGGACCCAGGCTGGGGATTGAGCCTGCAACCAAGGTACATGCCCTTGACTGGAATCAAACCCGGACCCTTCAGTCCTTGGGCCGACGCTCTAACCACTGAGCCAACCCCCTAGGGCCAGTCCTGACCTTTTCTTAGCAGTGCATCTGAGCAGGCAAATCATAATCTATTGTTAATTTTGTTTTCAGCATGTTCTGGAGTTTCTAATTCTCCAAAGAAGTGATTTATTCTCTCAGAAATAACTGTCCACACATGTGTTTTGGTAAAATTTCATGATCTGACAATCAGATCTCCACTGGAGAGAGTTTGCAAGAAAAAGAAAGGAGTGGCTACGTACTATGCTTTCTTTTCTGTTACGCAAGTTTTATTTGTACAAATATAATTACTTTAAAAAACCGAAGGGTTAATAAAATCCTACTAATCATATTAAAGAATACACTCAGTTACACGTGGTTTGTAAAATATAAACCTCCTGGTTCAGCTGGAAATTTGTTCTCCAAATCTAAACCATTAATCATCACTGCTGAACCAAGTCCTGAGGCTCTGTCTGGGTCCTGGAAAGAGCTGACATTTATTGAGCACTTACCTTATACCTGGCACCACTCTAAGCTTGTTACTGGTAGTAACTGATTTAATGCTCATGTCAGCTTTATAGGTGGCTATCATTCTCATGCTCAGATCACAGAGGTTCAGAGAATTATGCAAGTTGCCAAAAGTCACACAGCCGAGCACTGCAGAGTCACAATTCAAATTGGGGCTAAGTTAGCCCCAGAATCTGCTGTCCTAGCCAGCATTTTCCAGTCACTTCGAATACTTTATTTTAGAGTCGATACATTTTAGACTCAGAATCTCTGGCCAACATTTTGCTAAAACCCTTGCCTGGACCATATACATACCCTTCCATTTGTTTAGAAATTATTCAGAGGCAGTGTTATTTGCTTTCTTTGTGTCATCAATAGAAATACAACTTCCTAAATCTTTCTATAAAGAAGTAGCCAAAATAATAATAACTTGAAACATAGAGAGAGGAAGAGAAATGGAGGGGGGAGAGAGAGAGAGAAGGGGGGGGAGCACTCAAAACAAATTTGTGTACGAGCAGCACAAAACCTCTCAGTGGTGGCCTTTTTCCAATTAAAAGAGTGTTTCACAGGCGCAGTACCACCCCTGCCAACCCCTGCTCACTGTCCTTTGAGACCCTGTCTTCTGTTATCCTTACTCTACATCGAATAATCCATCAGCTCCCATGACACCTACAGGACCAAACTCAGGGCTGCTTCCCAATACTGCTGATTTCTGTTAAAAGACCTGGACTTACGTAATACAGGTTTACTTGATCACATGTTTTACAAACACATTTAACTTACCAAGGTTCTAAAACAGTCATAAAGGTACTCGCAGGGGCTATGGAGAAAGATCCTCTCCGGGAACAAAGAGAAGCTGGTCTTCCTCCCACACTCCTGCACAGCCTGAGGTCACCGTGAATGCTCTCTCCTGCTGCCGGCCCTCCCAGGCATTCACGAGGGAAGGTTGGGGGATTTTTTTCCTACCTTTGTCCACACACAGTTAGCTGGAGAAAAGTCCACAAAAGCTTTTGAAACTTGCAAGCCTTTCCTAAGTGTGGAATTTGGCATCAACAAAGCTGGGATTACAACAAAGATTCTCAACACCAGACAAGGTTGATGGCTGTGGCAGAATTAGAAAAAAGAAGACACTGGTGTGGTGTGTGGGTGTGGATCTTTTTACAGTTAAATATTTTATTAGTTTCCTAGAGCTACCACAACAAATTGCCACAAATTTGGTGGCTTAAAACAACAGAATTTTGCCCTGGCAGTGTGGCTCAGTTGGTTAGTGTAGTCCCAATACGCCAAGGTTTTGGGTTCAATCTCCAGCCAGGGTTCATATAAGAAGCAACCAATGAATGCATAAATAAGTGTAACAACAAATGGATGTTTCTTTCTCTCTCCCCCTTTCCTTTCTCTCTCTGAAAGCAATTAAAAAACACACAAGACAACAACAACAACGAACACGGAAATTTATTCTCTCAGAGTTGTGGGTGCTCGAAGTGTGAATCAAAGTGTGGGCAGAGCCTTGCTCCCTCTAAAGGCTTTAAGGAGAGAATTCTTCTTGCCTCTCTCTCTCTTCTGGTGGCTGCCCGCAACCCTTGGCTTTCCTGGCTTCTGGCTTCATCACTCCAGTCTCTGCCTTGTCTTCCCACAGCTGCCTTCCCTGTGGTTTCTCCTTTTCTGTCTCTTCTAAGGACCCTGTCATTAGATTTAGCCCCCCCAATCCAGGGCAACGTCATCTCAAGATCTTTACCTTAATGAGATTTGAAAAGATACTGATTTTGGAATCATAAGGTCATATTCTGAGGTTCTGGGGGTTAAGACTCAAACATATCTTTTTGAGACACAATTCAATCCACAACAGATGTGTTCTTATTTACAGGTTGCATTTTCCCCTGAATGTTACCATTCCTAATAATTATGGAGTGAAAATGCCCTTTCTTTGCTGAAATGACAGTAGGTAGCTGTCTTTGTAGGTATATGTATGAGTGCATGTATATCATATATATTGTTTTGCTAAAATTAAAAGTTGGCAATTCAATTCAGTTCTCACATTTTCTTAAAAATGGTCCAGAAAATCCCAGCCTCGAAACCAAGTGCTTAGAAAACTGACCCTGACTTTTCGAAATTATTTCCTTATGAGGAAATGATGTGGCCTCTAATTTTTATGTATTTGGATTTCCAATAATTTGTACTTTTATATATAACACACGGGTACCTCCAAACTCATTTTCTGAAACTCAAATCAGACTTTCTTACACCAATCAAGGTTTCAAGCTCTTCCCTAGGGGCACTGTCTGCCATTCAGGCGCCTAATTGGGACATTTTACCACCTTTTCATATAGTAGGGTGTGAAATTTTATGAACATTTTATTGCATTTTGTATTTAACACTTTTTTCTTTTGTAATACGAAAGTGACAACATGAAAATAAGAACTGGTCTTAAACATAATGTTACTGAGACACAGGTAAAAGTATTAGGCAGGTTGAAATGGTGGCTCTTTACCCTCAATGACATGGATGTGAGTTCAGTTTGAAGAAAACAACAAAGACAGCTATAGAAATGATGGCTGAATAGCATCCATGATTATATCTACAAATGGAGCCATGACTGCAGATTCATCATGCATTTTGAGTAAGTCTATTTCCTTCCTGTAACTTCCACTTTCATTATCTGGCATGGGCTACACTATAATGTGAAAATGGGGAAGTTTATGTAGTTGCAGTCATAACTGTTGCAATAGGATTAGTAGTAGCCTAGTAGCAGCAGCAGTTCTAGTATTAGTAGAAGGAGTTAAAGGCAATATCATAAGCAGTAAAAGCAAAATAACCTTATTGTATTATATTGTGATGATACATAAGTCATTGTTCTAGAACCTATCAAGCTCTAGACAGATGTTAATTATGTTTTTCACTGTGGTGTCTTCATTTGCAACAAGTGCTCAGTCCTCCATCAGTTAAATGGAGTTGCCTTATTGACCCTCTTGGTAACTTGGTTCTAATTTGTAATTTTCCTTTACTAACCAGGAAATTAAGCTCTTCAGTCTAAGGTCAGGTCGCATGAAGAGGTGGATGAGATTGAAATATAACCCACAGGCAGTTAATGATTGTTCTGTGTTTGAATTTAAAACTTTGAGGCCTAACATGCAGTCACCTTCCCCACCATTCCTCCTTGCCTTGAATTTGGGAGCTGAGTGCTTCATGTGTTTGTTATGAGGCCCTTGAAGTCATTTGTGCTTGAAGCTCTGGAGCAGTGGTGAGGAAATGGTGAGCACTGCAGGAAAGCAAAAGCTTTATATTTTTATTAAAAGGAGCTGAGGGTTGTCTAAAGATCAACTCTAGCCTCTCCTTGCTCAGGACTCTGCCTCAATGAGGTAGGTAATTGATAACTATTGGTAACCCAAGGAGGCCATTTGCTAAATCTACAGCGACTGGCACCTGCCTGCAGTCCCTCACCCACCATCTCACATTCTTCTGTCCCTTTTGTTCTTGTCAAATGTGTAATTAAGGGACTTGATATGAGATTTATTTGAAGCCGGAAACAAAAGAGGTATATAAAAATGATAAATCCTTCACCAAACCTTTATCTAGTGTAACATCTAGTTGTAAGTCAAGATTTTCTTTGAATAATATTTGTATATAAATACTTTAAAAAACCACTATTAATCCAACTGTGGGCTAGCCAAGCCAGTCCACTATATTTTTGCTCCTGCTGAATGGCGTTATCCCCTGCAGTGGGATAGAATGGATTTCCTCTTTGTCCTGTCTTTGTTGTTAAAAGATAATTTATTTCAAACCTGAACTAAATCAACGTGGTGCTCACATATATCAACAGGAGTGCCCTTCAAATAAATGTGTGGGATGCACAGGAGGGGAAGGGAATTGTGAGTCAGGAAAGTCATAGAACTGAAGCGTAAGTCATGGGTTTGTTTCATTTTGGCCATTTAAATGATCGTTGCTCCTTCTGCGGGGTGATGGGGACTTGGTATTATATCTTGGCAAGAGTATTGGGCTGAGTAATAAATCTTGAGTAAATTCCCAAACGGACTAATAATTCTATAATAATTACATTGATATAACATCTAAGACAGTGATTTGCCCTCTTATTTCTTTTCCTTAATTAAGTTTTACACAGAATAAACAAGTGTGCACATATTTTAGTGAATTAAAAGACATAATTAGGACATTGGAGATAAATTATGGTTTAAAGTCATCTTACAGGAGTCATTTGTAAGAATGCCAAATATTTTTTAGCTGAACTACAACCAAAACCCCCTTGGATGTCTCCAGGAAGTGAGAAGTTCAAATAAATTGTTCTGAGAAATGGTGCTTACCTTGGTGTGTTCAATTACTTTTCCCATTTAAGAGAGATTGGCTTATGTCAAAGTATATTTTTCAAAAAGTTAGAAAGCATCACCCATGTTTATATAGAATGACTTATATAGACTGAGTCTTAAGAATTTCATATGAAATGAGCGCATCAAAAATTTGACCCATTAATGAGAGAACTAGAAGAATGGCCAATCTGGATAGCATTTGAAGAGCCGGGGTTGATACAGTCAGTCGGAAAAGGCATGCTGAAAGAGTTGACCAACCAAGTTAGGTTAAGTCTTGGAGGGCATGGCGTTTAGTTATCTTCTCTCCAGGACTGATGTTACTTGCATCTCTGCAAGATGAAAACTACCAGTTAACGTGTGACCTCATGGAGTCCAGTCCCTAATAAATAGTAAATTGCAAACTAAATAAAGGTGAAATCCCCTAGAGAATGAAATATTCCTTGGGAGTGCCTATTAAACAACGATACAGTATGACATTAAAAGAACATGCGACTATTCTTTTTCCCTATTTTCAAATTTGGGATAATGTTTTTAATAGTCCTTCTGGTGATCATAAATAATTTGAAAGATTATTTTTTGTTATAAAACATGCTGATCTCATTCTGATTTTGCATCAGAATTTATTTACAGAGGTGCAGCAAGAGGTGGTAATTAACCATAAAAGCCTTCTCGCCAACCAACAAATCCAGAGGGTCCCAGGGTGGACAAGTACCGAGGCCAGAGAATTAACTTTTGACTGGAAAATTCATAGGCAATATCAGATTGCATTTTCTTTTTTTTAAATTTAAATTTTTTAAAAAAATATATCTTTATTGATTTCAGAGAGAGGAAGGGAGAGGGAGAGAGAGAGATAGGAACATCAATGATGAGAGAGTCACTGATCGAGCCTGCAACCCGGGCATGTGCCCTGACCGGGAATCGAACCCTGATCGCCTGGATCCTAGGTCGATGCTCAACCGCTGAGCCACGCCCGGCCGGACTCAGATTGCATTTTCAATAACATCTATTATTCTGGCAGGTTTTTCTTTTTCCTTCTTTTGTTGTTTGTGTTTTATTCGTAAATGCTCCCGATGGTTCTCCTATACCACATCTAGGAAAGCAAATCCAGACCTGAAACATTCGTATCCACAGGTTGCACCTGTAGTTGCTATAAATTTTCTAATTCTGATTAAGTTCTGCTTATGTGAGACCCAGTGAGACCCCATGAGACACAGGATAGATATTGTCCCAGATTCCTGGGAGGGCTTTGTAGGCCTTGGTTCTTCCTATGGAGTATAATTTCTATGTCTTAATGGTGGGTATGTCATATCTAATTATGAGATTTGTGATCAACTAAATTACTACAGGTGTAGCTTTGATTGTAGAATCCGTTTTTCCAGTTATATCCTTGTAAAAAGTTCAAATTCTGGCAAATAACAGCATTTCCAAGAAAAATAAGGGGACTCAGTTTATTTGTTTATTGTACTTGTTTATAAATGTAGGTATCAGGGAAAACATGATACCATTTATAAGTTAAAGATTAGAGATATTCAAAAGGAGAAAAAAGAGCTTCTTCTTTCACTCATAGGAAAATAGAACATTAATGCCAAAATGTTCCAAAACAAATGATGACAATTAGATTTGCCTTCCCATCCATCCTGTACTGTGTGAGCTCAGTTTCTCCCATTCATTCTGCACTGTGTGAGGAGGTTTGGATTTGGGTTCAGCAGTTGTCCATGAAGCTCTCTGCTTCTGAATGAAAAGAGCCTCTGGAAGTCCTGACTGTGGTCAGAGAGTTAACTTGGACAATCGCAGAGTTTTCTAAGTGATGCCAGTTCAAGCTTCAAAGCCTGTTCCCATAAGTTTATTTCTTGAAATATCAATAGTTAATTGAACCTGATAGAATCCTTTTTACTGAGACACTGAGACTATCCTTCTTTGTTAAAAACCCAATTTCCTGCCCATAGCTTATAACAAAACTTTCAAGCAACTGCTAATGAAAGGCCCAAATGGCCACGGTTGATTTATTCCAGTGATCAATGTGAGAACAGAGGAGAGTGGGATTCTCCATTGGGTTATAAGAATCCGATCAGTGTTTCCCCTGAAGACAAAACTCCCCAAGGATGGCACGGGGATTAATAAATCTATGAAATTTATAATCTCTAAATATTTGTAATTATTGCATTTTACCTACAAAGAATGAATCTGGCACAAGCTGAGGTTCTCCTTTGATTTGGGAAGCACATCCAATGCAGCTCTTAGGATAATTGTCGGGGTAATAAAGAAATATGGACACATCAGCCAAACCAAATTACTTCAGTGTCTTTCCTTATATAGAGAGAAGGAAGGAATCTGTGTTGTACCCACTGAAATCTGGTTTTACATGTAAAAGATATTTAATAAATATCTTTTTATTAAATAAATAAAAAGTTAATAAAGCAGAGTTTGATCTTGACAAGGCAAAATCAACAGATTTCTCAGAAAGTATTGGGTTTCTGCCCTGGCTGGAGCAGCTCGGTTGGTTGGAGCACCCTCCTGCACACCAAAAGGTGGGGGGCTCGGTCCCCAGTTGGGTGCGTGCAGGAGGCAACTGATCGATGTTTCTCTTTCACATCAATGTTTCTCTCTCTTTCCCTTCCTCGCTCTAAAAATTAATAATAAAAAATTCTTAAATAAAATACTTAGTTTCTTTACTAAGATAAGACTATGGGTCCTGAGAATATTAGCTTGATTACCAGCTCATCAAAGTGACAGTGAATATTTTAAATAAACGTAGAATATGAAACAACTAGATGGAAATTTAGCTCTTCAGGAGTGAAGGACTTTTGTAACGATTATTAACATAAGAGTTTTTTCATAGGACAGAATGGGATGTGGAGGGAGAGAGAATCTGCTGTTTATGTAGGTTATACAGAAAGTAAAGGCTAGTTATTTACTATTCTCAGAGATTACTAAATGCTGTAAGGTCATTTGTTGTTTTAACATAGAGAAAAAATTCTAGTTTGCATTCATATACTATTTGGCAGTAAAGGATTAATAAACTATAAATAAGCCCAGCAAAATGAGTCAACGTGGCAACATTTTGACATATTTCATTCCAATTTTCATAATCACTGGCAATTATTAGAATTCAAGACAGATAAGATTCACTGCAATAAAACTTTCTGCAACTCGCTATAAATACTTGCTTTATCCTTTATGACAATTTCATGTTGGATACGACATGAATGGGATACTTCGACAAAAGTACTCTCTTTATCTCTTTCAAAAACAAAAGTATATCCTACATATTGTGCACACAGTTGTGATAGTGACAATGTTTCTTTCAGTTTTTTTGTCTTACTTACACTTTGTCTGGTTATCCAAGTTTATCCATTAATTAATTCCATTTCACATTGTATTAAGGGTTTAAATTAACTAAGGATCCTGGGAATGATATTTAATCAGATATGCTGTAGAGCATAGGTACTGTTAATGTAAAAAATGTCAAGGCCACAATTTAATTAAACACATTACTTTATATTTTCTGAATTTTAAATATTTAATATACATACCATTAACCTATCTGAGCACTAAATAAATATGAGAACTTTGAGACATTCATATTTATAGTCTTTTCATGGGAAAATAAACCCAATCTTTTAAAATCTTATAAAAATTTCATAAAACATAAAACTTATGCTTGTATTGTATACCATACTCATAAGGGTTAACACATATACCTGGTTTTGAACCAATGTTACAAACCGATCCAAACATTCATCTTGATTAGGTGAATTTAAATTCTTGTGAAAAATGCTGTGAACTTTTATTTTCTATAAGGAGAATTTTTTCCCCTTATTGTCTGGCACATTTAAAGTACTATAACTTCAGTTTCCTTATTTTCTTGGAATCCTGGGGGCATTAGATTCATGCAAGCACTTAATCAGAACAGACCTCCTTGATTTAGAGAGCTTATTTATTAATGCTCTTCAGAGGTTAGGAAATAGTTCGCGTTTACAGGAGGCGAGGTTTGGAGTCTTCTCGGTGGCGGCCACGCGGGCCCAGGGAAGCTGTGGCTTCCTCTGTATGCAGCAGGGCTCAGGGAGGAGCCTGGACACCAGCCCACCCAGCCAGGTTTCCAAGGCCAGGAGTTCTGCTGCTCAGGGGTATGAGATATTTTCCAATTTCTTTCCTTTCAGTTCACAGACAGACAAATAGATACACAAACGACGATGACTAACAAACTAATTAGCTATGGACAGACTAACAGGCCTGACCATGGTCCAGAAAAAACCAAACCAACACAAAATTGGAAGGTGGAGGAGGGTGGCAACGGCAGGAAAAGCAGAGAATCAGCAAAATGAGAGCCCTAGTGCCACTTGGGAGTCAGTCCTACGACCAAGAAAATAGCTCCCTAGGTTTAAGCAGCCCACCGGGAGCCCTTCTCAGAAAATGAACTTTATTGGCCCTGGTCGTTGAGTCCACTTGGGCATGTCAGTGGGACACCTGCCAAAACTGTCCATGTATGATTAAAAAAAAATTAAAGACATGAGTCTCCTATAAATAATAAATAGATGCCAGAATGTATTTAAACGTATTAATGAGGAAACAGGCAGAGTAAGAAATTTGATTCAAAACGTCTTTGAGAATCAGTGTGTATATAAGCCTATCAGGAAAACCATACTGAAAGTGTTTGCTACATTAAAGGCAAAACTTGTCGGTGTCCTGCAGGGCAATACAATTATAGATGGTCCCTGACTTATGATGGTTTGATTTAGGGTTTTTGACTTCAAAATGGTGTAACAGTGATACACATTCAGTAAAAGCCATACTTTGCATTTTGAATTTTGACCTTTCCTGGGCTGGGGATATGCAGTACAATTCTTGTGATACTGGGCAGTGGCAGGGAGGTGACTTTGCCCAACTGTAGGCTAATGAAAGTGTGCTGAGTGTGTTTAAGGTAGACTAGGCTAAGCTCTGAGGTTCAGTAGGTTGAGTGTTTTAAATGCATTTTTTACTTGTAATATTTTTAATTTACAATCATTTCGGGGGGGGGGGTGTAACCCCTCAGAAGTTGAGGAGCATCTATATAACATTTCAGATTATCTTCTCTACCCTACCAAATTTTTGCATCTCTGCAGACATAAATCTATGTTAGCATGAAATTTCACAGTCTCTAAACCCTAATCAATAATAAATAACAAATCAGACAAACAACTCCCTTAGAGATCTGAGGGAGTTGGGTGTGCTATTAAAATTTATTTCAATGTAGTACAGAGAGGCATGCAGGCATTCTTTTACCTATTTCCAGGGTTGGGGTACTTTTCCTAACACTAAATAACAGTAAATCAGTTATAGTCAAAATTTTCTAGGGAAGACCAATATCTTTTGAGTGTTGAGAAAAGGAATTTGGAGTTGCCGCAGGTTTAATGCTTTGTTTGTTCTCGGTAGTTCATATCATCCAGAAGTGGACATTTTTGTTGTGTACCACATAAAATTGAATAAAGACCTGAGAGTGGGAATAATTTCATCTTCAACAATATCTTATCTTTTTATAGCAAGAACTCCAGAGAGCGACTGGAAAGTGGCCAGGGCAAATAAAGTTGGCTTCAGTCTTCCTTTTGCCATTGTAGCTGTTTCTAATTAAGCCCCTTTTCAAATTTTGTGCCAACTTAAATTCCACGCTAAAATGCTCATTACTTCTATGACATAAAACTGGCCCAAGTGAATTCAGTTGCAGAAAATAAAGCTACTGCCATAAACACAGATACTTTTAATACAGATGATAATGGAATGACATTTTCTTCAAAAACAACGTTAACGGTCTTGTTAATAACCTTGTTAAATCTCACACTGACTCACACACCCGCTCATGCACCAGCAAACATGCACATCTGCCCACACGCACCAATTCAAAATTCTTTCAAAATTACCATGGCTATTTCTATTTGTTCGTATTTGTGTATAACTCCCCACTCTCGGAGTTTGTAGTAAACATCTGTCCTTTGTTTAATTGGAGGCAATGCTAGCCAACTGCTAGGCGTTTTCTCTCTGTTTCATTTTGATCTCCTGACCTGATTTGGCATGTTAGACAGAAATGTCAAAAATGCCCCCGCAAAGACCTAAAACACCTGCACCCTGTCTGAGCTTGGTAGCTGATGCTGATGATGATGGAAGCACTGGTGGTTTTTTCTCAGCTCCTAGAAATGAGAGTTGAGGAAGCCAATTGGGAGGCCTCTTCTATTGTCTCATATGGTTCCCATGGCTACATATTCCAGGCTACACAGCTCAAAATATGAAACGGCAATATTTGTGGGTCAGGTTGCATAGCTGATCCAAAGATTTCCAAAACAAAGGAAATTCTTTTTTAAACCTTAAAAATGTATTCCAGTCTCAGGAATGACTTTTGGACCCACTCAAAGTTTAAAATAAGTCTGAGTCAGAAAAATTGGTACCATTCTGAAGTCTCTTAGAAATTGTAGAGTGAGGACTTCTGGGCCGAGAATTTCATGCTCAAATGACTTCAGTTTTTTATGTTCCTTCCTAGGAGGGGCCTTACTCCTGTGGTTGGATGGCGTGGATAATGTAGGATCGTATGATTCTTTTCCAAAGTCATGACATTTATCATTTTCCTGTTTGACTTTTCAATTGATTTTTACACTGATGCCTCTCTGGCGAATGAGACCCCTTTTATGACTTAGGAAGCATTTTGAGGATGCCTTCAAATGTTTGTGAATACCCGTGGCTTAATTTTTGTCTTATGTGGAGTGGTCAGGGGCTTTTTGGCTTCTCAACAGACTCAGCATGGAAGCTTTCCTGAGAGCTCGGTGTGGAGGTGTTAAGCTGCCCTGAAATGGGCTTAGAGGAAGAAACCAGGACAGAATGTTCACATAAAAGTGCTAGGTTGGCTAATAATCATATTTAGCACTTATATAGCCGTTTTCATTTCCCAAACACTTTACAAACAGCAACTAAATAAACCTTTCAACATCCCCATTAAATAGATAAATAAGTATTATTATCTTCGCATTCTCTTTGGTAAAGAAAAAATCTTTATTGGTTTATAACTGCAGAAGGAGATTATTTCAGAAAAATGATTCCAACTCTGCGTCTGAAAGCCAGGCTCCAGCTCTGCCCATTCCAATTTTCTTTTCAAGAGAACTGATTAATTGGTGCTGGTGTTAGCCATTGTGAGAGTTCAGTCAACGCTGTTTCTCTCCGGTGTTGTAAGTTCAAAGAGTTACTAAGAGCTGAGTGCCTGGGAAGGTTTCATTATAGTCCCAACTTGATAAAGAAAAACTGAAAAAAACACATCTGAATCTGTGGAGGAAGTGAACTGCCCAGGCCTCTCTCAGTTAGCAAGTTCCCATGGTCAGCACTAATGATGTTTCACAGACACATAATTAAACCCTCACCGAGGCCTGGTGGAAAACCGCACACTACTCATATTTGGCAAACCCCTGCAATTGCAACTCTTTCAACAGCTAGGGGCAACATTCATTTCCCTTCTTATTATTTTCTCGGAGGCACAGAGAGTCAGTGCCCACCTGTTCCAGCCTTGGGGAAGATTTTTAACATACGTTTTCTGTTTGTTCCACTCCCTGCTGTACGTGCTTATTTTTCTGAAAAAAAATTGTAATAGCCTTCTTCTATTGAAAGAAGGCACGTAGATATATTTTTCTGCAACTGAAGTACAATTGGCTTACCAATGTTGGCATGGCACAAATAAGACATCATATGCCATTTTTTATTATTTGATGGCCTTGTCCTTTAAAACTTCCAAGTGCAAAATCAGTTCTCATTGATGTTCTTTGATTAGTGGAAAGCCTTCCTAAGATGTCCAGGGCAGTGGTTGAGAGTGCGGGTTCTCATGTCAGACACTTTACCAGCTGTTTAGTCTCACCAAGTATCAGTTTTTCCACAGTAAAATGGGACCATTGACAATATCTGCCTGGGTAGCTTGTTCTGGTTAATGATAAGGTGTTTTTAATGTGGGAGCACAGGGGTGGGCCTATGGTAGGCTCAGTAGATATTAGGAACTATGGTTACCACCACCATCATCATCTGAGAATGTTACAAACCATTTAAGAACAGAAAATAAGAAAGTTTGTTCTTGGGGAGATAAAATCATATAAACCTGAGATTAATTGAAATCTGTAAAATTCATCCTGGCTTTGCTTGGTCCCTCAGGAATTGGTTCAGCCATAGTCACAACAGAATCATGGATTTCTGGAGTTTGGAAGGTCCTCAAAGATGTGATGCTGAGCTAAATAAGCCTTTAGTTGGAAAACTCAGAGGAAGCTCAGGTTCATTTTATATAAAGAGCTAGGCAGAAGGAAGGAATGAATTCCCTGAGTGTCTGGAAAGTTCTATGATCCAGAAATAGGTAGAGAAAAACTTCATGCAGTGGCAGCTGAGAAAACAGATTTGCCACACCTTTATGAACTTCATTCAGAAGATCAGGATAAATCTCCAAGTCAATAGATACTAGAAATCCAGAGGAAGGTAGCAAAGCACAAACAACCTGTGAGCAGGGCAGAGGGTTGTCAGCCTGCATCTAAGTGGCAGCCTATAAGGTGTCCTGACACTGTGGAGGAACCACCAGGCTGTGGGTGCTCAGCAGATCCTAGGCAGGCATAACCTGTCACTGCGAATTAATATGAGTAATGCTCCTCTGCTCCCTTGTGGTCTACCAGAGAGCCACAAATAGGAGAACTGGGACAAACTCAATGAGACTCAATGAGGGTTTATCAAAGATACACAAAGCAAAGGAGTCTGGGGCTATTTAGGTTTCAAAATATCCTATCTCTTAGTGATACCAAGAAATTTTGCAGTTTGAGGTTGTGGATAAACTTTGCAAGGATGTGAACTTAGTAAGCTGGCAGACACTTGAAGTTACCGGTATTTGGGCTTCATCCACCCATTCCTTCATTTATTTGGATGTTCACTTTAAAAATATTTATTGGCTCCTGCAAAATGGTAGACCTCGGGATCCCCCTGGTTTTCCTGCACGCCATCGCCGACAAGGAAGCAGCCTTTGATGACGCAGTAGAAGAATGTGTGATCAACGAGGAGTACAAAATATGGAAAAAGAGCACCCTTTTCTTTATGATTTGGTGATGACCCATGCTCTGGAGTGGCCCAGCTTAACTGCACAGTGGCTTCCAGATGTAACCAGACCAGAAGGGAAAGATTTCAGCATTCATCGACTTGTCCTGGGGACACACATGTTGGATGAACAAAACCACCTTGTGATAGCCAGTGTGCAACTCCCTAATGATGATGCTGAGTTTGATGCTTCACACTATGACAGTGAGAAAGGAGAATTTGGAGGTTTTGGCTCTGTTAGTGGAAAAATAGAAATAGAAATCAAGATCAACCATGAAAGAGAAGTAAACAGGGCATGGTATATGCCACAGAACCCTTGCATCATTGCAACAAAGACTCCTTCCGGTGATGTTCTTGTTTTTGACTATACAAAACATCCTTCTAAACCATATCCTTCTGGAGAGTGAGACCCAGACTTGCGTCTTCATGGACATCAGAAGGAATGCTATGGGCTTTCTTGGAACCCAAATCTCAGTGGGCATTTACTTAGTGCTTCAGATGACCATGCCATCTTCCTATGGGACATCAGTGCTGTTCCAAAGGAAGGAAAAGTTGTGGATGTGAAGACCATCTTTACAGGGCATACAGCAGTCGTAGAAGATGTTTCCTGGCATCTGCTCCATGAGTCTCTGTTTGGATCCCTTGCTGATGATCAGAAACTTATGATCCGGGATACTCGTTCAAACAATACTTCGAAACCAAGCCCTTCAGTTGATGCTCACACTGCTGAAGTGAACTGCCTTTCTTTCAATCCTTATAGTGAATTCATTCTTGCCACAGGATCAGCTGATAAGACTGTTGCTTTGTGGGATCTGAGAAATCTGAAACTTAAGTTGCATTCCTTTGAATCACATAAGGATGAAATATTCCATGTTTAGTGGTTGCCTCACAATGAGACTATTTTGACTTCCAGTGATACTGATCGCAGACTAAATGTCTGACATTTAAGTAAAATTGGAGAGGAACAACCCCCAGAAGATGCAGAAGATGGGCCACCGGAGTTGTTGCTTATTCATGGTGGTCATACTGCCAAGATATCTGATTTCTCCTGGAATACCAATGAACCTTGGGTGATCTGTTCTGTGTCAGAAGACAATATCATGCAAGTGTGGGAAATGGCAGAGAACATTTATAATGATGAAGACCCTGAAAGAAGGGTAGATCCAGAAGGACAGGGGTCTTAGATATGTCTGCACTTGTAATTTTAGACTGCCCCTTTTTTTCCTCTCAACCTTGATATTGATTAACACTGGTTTTGAGACAAAGACTTTGTTCAGCTATCCCTCTATAATAGGTACCATCAACAGTGCTATTAGCCCAAACCAAGGGTATTTTCTAAATATTAAGTGAGGGGCTTGATTCAGCAAAGCCACAGACTTACATTTAATTTTTTTTCAGGAATTTTCTAGTAACAAAGATCCAAAGTAGCCACCTAAAGGGGAATATTGTGTGTGGTTATTTTATTTTTCTTCGTATGCTATATCCCCAAGTTTTTCAGGCTCATCTAAGTAAAAGCTAGAAGTAAGGAATAGAGCCAAATAAGGTAGGTGTGTGAGCCATGAAGTGTATGTACTGCAAGATGTTTTCAGGAATTAGGGGAGATTCAAGTCATACAAATTCCTACTCTAAAATCTTCACACCTGACTTTTCAGGATGCACATTTCCTATGTAGACCCATCTCCTCTCAATTTCTTGAGTTAAGTCAAAACGATGTGTGCCTCTTTTCCATATATTTTTGCTTGTTAGTGTATTTCTTGAGCTGTTTTCATATTATTTCTTTCCTTTCTGTGAAATGGTTTTTTAAAAAAGACTTGGGACCACCAAGTTGTAAAGATGTATGTTTTTACCTGACAGTTATACCACAGGTAGGCTGTCCAGTTAAGTTGAGAAGAGTGACTCAATAGCTTATATTTGTTTTTAAAATTAAATTAATCCTGGATAAGAGTTGCTTTTTTTTTTTTTTTAGGGGTTAGTCCTTGATCACTAGTTTGGTACCATCTCTGTTTTGAGTAACCTGTTTCACCAGCAGGCCTGTTACTCTCCATGACTAACTGTGTAAGTTATAATGGAATAAATTGCTTTTCTACATAAAAAAATATTTATTGAAACAAATATGACCATATCTGAGACATTTGCAATATGACCTACACACAACCAGGGGTGATTTGTTCTGCATTGCATACTCAGGAACTAAAATAAACCAAAATGCATATAAAAAATTAGGTAGGGGAATTTAATATATTCTTAGTATTTATTTTTCTTTCCTAATCATATTGAAGAATGGTAAAACCCTTATTTCAAAAACATTAGTGTTTTAGTACAGAAGTAATATAGGCATATTCTTACTGTACATGATTCAAAATATAGAGAAGTGTTTAAAACAAAACATAAAGATTCCCAGTGTACCAGGAACCATTCCCTTGCTCTTTTTAAGAAACTGAGAGAGGACCGGCCGGGCGTGGCTCAGCGGTTGAGCGTCGACCTAGGATCCAGGCGATCGGGGTTCGATTCCCGGTCAGGGCACATGCCCGGGTTGCGGGCTGCAGTTGATCAATGACTCTCTCATCATTGATGTTTCTCTCTCTCTCTCTCCCTCTCCTTTCCTCTCCCTGAAGTCAATAAAGATATATTAAAAAAAAAAAAAAGAAACTGAGAGGATGGGTAAAAACTGATAAAAAGGATCACATGTAAAATCTACAATAAATATAGCAATAAGGAATCAACTCTCCTTATGTGAATTTAAGATCCATTACTTACATCTTTTCTTATTTAGTATCACAGAAACTCTGGAATGTGAGTAGAGGGTGGTAGTGATATATTCCATTGGTGGTTGAGATACAGAAGAGGCCACTGATTTAATGACCAATTATATCATTAAGCAGCAGAAGACTGTCATACGATCCCCCTCTCTTGGTTGTTCCCTTACACACTGAGTACACAGGGCTGAGCTGTTGAACTAACAGGATATTGCAAAATGATGGTGCATGACATCTGAGACTGGGTCATAAAAGACATTGAGGCTTTCACAGTATTGTCTCATGACTCACTTGCTCTAGGGGAAGCCATCTGCCATGTCATAAGAATAGTCAAACAGCCATCTAGCCACTTGAGAAGAACTGAGGTCTCAGCCAACAACCAACACTAACTAATCAGATGTGAGTGAGTCACCTTGGAAACACATCCTCCAGCCCCAGTCAAGTTTTTGGATGACTGTAGCCTTGGCTGATATTTGACTGTAACCTCAGGAGAGTCCCTGAGCCAGAACTACCCAGCTAATCTGTTCCCAGGTTCAGAACCCACATATACTGCATGAAATAATTAATGCTTATTATTTAAGAGGCTAAAAATAAAATCAGAAGACAGGACCACCTAAATTTAGAGTTTCTGATTCCATATCCTGTGTTCTTTCTAACGTTAATACCCTGCCTGCGACACCAAAGCATGGTTTCTGAGTCTATCAATCATTTCAACTATTCCATAACTCCATTGCATGATCCTATTATTTCCTATAGAATTGAGTTTAATATAATGTGGTTCATCTTTGCACTTCATCGGAAGGGTCTAGTTATTGAAGATCAAAGTGGACCTTGTTAGAAGTAGTGTGCCTGGCAGATATCTGACAGCACGGGTCAGGGAAGAGTTAGCCTTGTAGAGAAAGGACTCCAGGAGGGAGGAAGGCTCCATGCCAGATGAAAGCAGAGGCTATGTCGGCTTGTACCTCAGTGGGTTGTGCTGAATTTTTTAATTGTGCATTTCACCCTTGAGACGTGCTTGAATATTTTCTTTATAAAAGCAATAATCTATGTGGTTCCCTTCTGACAGAACTGGGTGTTTTATGCATTTAATTTTGTTTGTCCTGAGATTTTAAGGATATTTTTTTACCAGGTTTTTGGAATTTCTGACTACTTATATTGTGCCCTTTGCTATGGATGACTTCATATAATGCTAATGGAAAGGGAAAGTGGACAGCTGCCTTTCAAATGATTTATTTTGGAAATGCTGAGGAGTCAAGGCCCTGAGACCACTGTCCCACCTTTGTGTACTTTAATTCCACTGTGTTTGTTGATGATATTAAAATGACTCTCACTACATCCCTAAGTTTCCTCTGCTGTAAAACAAGATTACACTGGATGCTGCCTGTGGTTCTATTGGATTCTCTTGTTTCATGTCTTCTTTATAATCATAGTACTAAGTATGTGTACAGTGAAGAGAAGAGTTCAGTAACTCTTGATGGATGATTCTTTGCTCAAATAAAGATTTAAAATAGCGTTCCTCCCTTCCTCCCTCTCTGCTATGGCTGTAGAGCTCAGGGGACTGCGGATCTACTATTGGTGGCCTCTTCTCTGCTGTGAGCACCAGGATTTCACCAAGCCCCTTACATGGACCTGACAATTTCTGTGATAAGTAGATCTCCAGTGTTTCTCAAAGTGGAGACCAGAGGCACACTCTTTCACCATCAACTCCACCGTTGTTACTAAGCGAGAATATCTGCTATTAGAGTCTGAAACATCACATTTTTAATAAATCTCCTCAGTGATTCTAATATATATTAAAATGTGAAAACCACTAATATAGACCATATACGTACTGCTGAAAGGACGCATTGTGTTTTTATATTTTATTTTATTTTTATATATTTTTATTGATTTCAGAGAGGAAGGGAGAGGGAGAGAGAGACAGAAACATCAATGAGAGTCATTGATCAGCTGCCTCCTACACTCCCCATGCTGGGGATTGAACCTGAAACCCTGGCATGTGCCCTGACCAGGAATCAAACCGAGATCCCCTGGATCATAGGTTGATGCTCAACCGCTGAGCCACACTGGCTGGGCTTTTTTTTTTTTTTTACCCCCTTTGTGTTTTTAATGTGTTTAAAGTCCTTTGTAATCAAGTGCAGGCCCTATCTTTTAATAAATGCTATTGAGCTATTGAAGTAATCAGATTAGTTACCTTATAAAATGTTCCACATTTTGAATTTGTCTGTTTTTTGAGTGTGTGATGCCATTTACATTATTTCCTTGAATTTCCTTTACACTAGGAGCTAAGACTATGGCTTACTTGGTTTCAGGCTAAACACTTTGAGCAAGAACATCTCAGAGGTGGTGTTTATTCATCATATTTCATTGTGTCAGTAGGCACACCACGTCTGGCTTCCCCACTGTTAGCTGTGCTGCTATGATCCCTGGGTTAAGGTGGTGGCAGCCAGATCCTTGCACCGTAAAACTGGGTTTGCCCCTTCGTGGTCTGGAAGTAATGGCACTTTGACACTGCACGTACATCCAGCTCCCCATCAGCCTTCACCTAGGGGTCTGCATCGACAGATGAATTATTTTACAAGGGGTTATATAATGCTGAAATTCCATCATTTCTTCTAAAATATTTCCCATTTCATTTTGCCTCTAACTCTTATCACCGGTTGACATGTCATATATTTTACTTGTTTCCCTCTTGGCGACTTCAATGAGGGTTAGGGATTTTTTTCCCCAGTAAATATTTGGTGAGTAAATGATTAACGTAAATAGCAATGTCCAGAGGGGCTGGATAGCATGGCCAACATCACTCATCAAGTTAGTAAAGAGAAAGAAAACACAGCCTTGGCCACTGTCCGTTGGAAAGCGGCCCGCATGAACAGCTAGGCTCTGGCATTCTCCTGTTGACTATTTAAGAACTCCTCAGAATACATCAGACAAGGTCACTCTGTGACCATGAAGGAGTGGGACAAAAACAAGAACCCGCCATCATCTTGTCTAAGTTCAAAACACGAACACTATGCAAAGCACAGAAATATCCAAACACTTGCTCTCCCGGCTAATAGTTGCAGCGGCTGCTTCTTACAGGTGAAGTTAGTTTGCTCCGTGCCCCGGCCTCCGAGAGATGAGCGATCAACACCCCCGAAGGCATTTCCTGTGCCGCCGACAAAGCCCCAGGCACCGGGACTAAGGCGGCAGGCACTGTTGCTCCCACGCTTCTCAAGGCAGCGCCTGAAGTCGAGGCGTTGGTCGGCCAAGTTCTCTCTGAAGGCCCTAAAGAAGTGTCCTTCCTCGCCTCTTCCAGGCTCTGGTGGCTGCTGGTGTCCTCAGCTTAGGGGAGCAACGCTCCAAGCCCGACCCCCATACTCACTCTGCCTTCTCCTCTTCGGCCTTAGTCCAACCTCCCTCTGACTCATGCTTCCAGAACTCGTGGTTGCATTAAAACTTGTATTAAAATCCTTACCTTAATGACACCTGCCAAGACCCTTTTATTAATGTAAGGTAACATCCACAGGTCCAGGGATCAGTACCTAGAGCAGAACATTTCTTCTTTGAATCTCCTTACCCCCACTCCTAACTACTTTGCCCAAGCCAAAATTCTATTTTTTAAAAATATATCCTTATTGATTTCAGAAAGAGGAAGGGAGAGGGGGAGAGAGAGAGAGAGAGAGAGAGATATCAGTGATGAGAGAGAGTCATCCATCGGCTGCTCCCTGCACACCCCCTGCTGGGGATCGAGCCAGCAACCTGGGCAGGCACCCTGACTGGGAATCGAACCTTGATCTCCTGGATCCTAGGTTGATGCCCAACCGCTGAGCCACACCTGCCGGTCCAAAATTCTATTTTAATGGTATACCACCTTGGTTTCCCTGGTGCCTTAGTCTCCTTTGTTACAGCAAGTAATAAAGCCTGCTGTGTGGCACAGGTGGGTTCCTGGTGGGCTTGGCTGATGGGTGTAAGGGGTCTTGCTCTCATCTGATACTAGGCCTGAAGATTTCAATTGCTCCAGATTTTCTTTTTTCCTTAAAGCATCTTATAACCAGTAAGGGATCTAAGTCAGTGGTTTCTATGGGTATGGGGAGTTATCATATTTTTTTAAATGTTTGCAATTTATGTATAATTATAACACATTTCAGGGCATTTTATTCTTTTAAAGAATTACGAAGAACTGTCCTGGTTTTCTGTTATTATATATAATTTAAGTGTCCCTACACCTTTGGATCAGAAGTATAAAATGTTAAACTATTTTAAAAACCAATTCCTGAAGTCAAAGCTTATCTTTGTAAATGCATTGCCTTGGATAAAGGGCAGAGATCATCATTCTAAATGACATTTTGTTTGAAATTATACATTATTTCTGGTACCTGTGGTTTTTTCCTTAAAACTTTTATCACCTGAAGTGACCTCTCAGTGAAATCTTTTGCAAACTGAAAATCTCTGATGTATATTTTAAATTCAATTATAGAAGTATATTTTAAGCAAAAGCAGTGGTTACAGATGTTTGAAACACTGCACTGGTATGAAAGTGAAGATGAAGACCCTTGAAAATAACAGTCTTAACAAAAATTATGTTCAATCAACTATGCAGGAATGTAGTATATGAAAGCTACAGAAGCAATACATTTTGTCAGCGGATAGACATAAAAGTACTCTTTTCTTAAGTTTTTCATAGAAAGGATAAACAATCATAGAGGCATCATAAGTACCCTTTTTTCTGTTCTCCAAGATGGGGGTGGGGGTGGTTGTGTTTATTCTCACCTTACTCTTGTCATCTTATTTGTCTAGCCATTTACTTTAAAAATAATTGAGTATAATGAATATATATGTGTATACACCTTCATCTATGCCTTAATGTCATTAGTGTTTGGAGAACCCTAAACAAAAATCCATGCTATAAAGATTGATTAAACTTTTAACATATTGTTATCAAAATCTACACTAGCGGGTTTGTATATCAGCATAGGATTTATGAGAAATAAGAGATGTGTATGTTTGTGGCTGGCTAGAAATATTGCTGGGCTCCTAGCAGAGATAGGGGTCAATGCCAGACCTATCATCCACTGAGCTCTGCAGTTATCAGTCTCCCATTCAGATGTCCACTTAGAACCACCCATGGGACTTTGGAAACATAGGAGTGGCTAGACTAAATCTGAGTGTTTGGGGAGGAGGCCTGGGTACTGAGGTCAGGACACTGCGGGCTTGTCACCACATTTCTGCCTAAATTTGTGTGTTGGTAAAGGAAAAGCCTGGGTTATTGCAAACCAGAACAATTGTTTGTCATTGTAGACAAGTTAGCAGAGTAGTGAGAAGCAACTGGCTGGTCTGACATTTTGGGGGCACTGATCACCTTGACTGCTGAAGCTATGTCTTAGTTTAAAATGTGGTTCCATGGTTTCAAAAGTAGAAAGAGGGTAAAAATAAGATGAGAAAACAGCTTCTCTAAAAAACTAGGTAATAAACAACTAGATGAATGACATTCTTTTAATCCCCAACCAGCAGATATGTTGCCCAGGAATTTAGCAGTGTCAAATATCCAAGAAAATGGTGCCATGTAGGATACAGAAATTAGTCAGGAGATGCTCCATGATACAAAGAAGTGAAACTACAGAGTGAGATAGAAAAGTCTGGCAGTAGACTGGAGTTACACACTATAAGGAAAACATGTCTATTTTCCTCAACTGATCTACAATTCAATCAGAATCCCAGCAGGCTTTTTCTTTTAGTAGAAATTAACAAACCAATTCTCAATTTTATATGGAAATGCAAAGAACTTACATTAGCGAAACACATTTTTTAAAAGATGTACAACTGAAAGGCTTATTCTACCTGATTTCAAAATGTACTTTAAAGTAACAATTTTAAAAACAGGAAAAATATTCGAGTAACACTTTATCAAAGGAGATAAAAGAATTCCTAAGCAAGAAAGGAAAAGATATTTGACACTGTTAATCATGTAGGAAATGCATATTGCATACAAATAAGTATGGCCAAAATTAAAAAGCCTGATACTACTCAGTGTTGGCAGAGATGTGGAGCAATTGGAACATCACTGTTGGTGGGAATGTACAATAATACAGCCGCTTTGGAAAACAGTTTGGAGGTTCCTTACAAAGTTAAACGTACACCTGGCACATGACTCAGCAATTCCATTCTTAAATATTTACATAAGAGAAATGAAAACTTATATTTACACAAATACATGAACATGAATTCTATAGCATGTAAACTACCCAACATGTAGAAATTAGCTAAGTGTTCAGCAGCACATGAATAGATACACAAGTTGGCTATATCCATACAATTGAATGTTGATTGTCAATAAATTCGAAATGTACCACTGATACAAGCAACAACAGGGATGGCTCTGAGAAACATCATGTTGAGCAAAATCATACAGAGATAAAATAGATGATACTGTTTGATGACATTTATATGAAATCCTAGAACAGACAAAACTAATCTACACTGACAACTACCAGAGGAGTGGTAGTGTATGTGATAACTACAAAAAGGGAAACAAGGTGACTTTGCGGTTGATGGAGGTACCCTGTTTTGATTGTGGTGGTGCTTGACTGTCAAAACTCACCAAACTGTGCACTTGAGATGGGTGCATTTTACCCTGTGTAAACCATACCCGAATAAATTGGATTTGAAAGGAAAAAAAGGAAATGAGGATGATCTCTGTATGTGATATGAATGAGACAAGTATTTTATTTAGGAAACTGAATTAGTTCAACTAAGTAAGAATAACAATAAAAAACCTGTTCTTTGGGTACCTTGAATTCACTTTAGAAGCATTAGTCAGTAGGCATTTTGCAGTTAGGTCCATAAGATTACGTATGACAACCAACAGCAACCAATGGAATTTGAATACAAAAAAATTCCAGGTAAAACAAGCCATTTAAACAATTCTTCTCGAATAACTGTTTCCAAAATAACTGGACTTCACTGAAATCAGGGCCTAATAGAAAATGTACATATGGCTACACGAACAGAATTCCCAATAGAAATATGGGGTTTTTCAAACTCGGAACTAAGAGGTTGCTCAAAGTTTTCTCTGATCAACTGAAATAGAATTATAACTTCAAGAAGAGGCCAAACTGACCAATTGTTGACATTATATTAAGGAATAGCCAGTAAAATGCTGAGCCTGCTGCTACTTAAGCAAAATATTTTACACCAGAAAACTAAAGCTTTACAAGAAAGCTTCTTGTTAATTCAACCATCCCTGAGTCAATTTACAAGAGGACACAAAAACTCTGGCTTCCGGGAGCCATTGTTCTTCCAACAGTAAAGAAGCTAATTAGAGGCCCCCTGGCTTTACCCTAACACAGGAAGGTCCCAAGTAAGGAAAAAACTAGGCCAATTGGTATGATATCCTGAATTCTAGGCTCACAGAATGTCAGTATCAAGCAGAGATATTCAATATCTCAGAAGTTCATGGTTTTCCAGGTTTTACATCATGTGTAATGGTCTATATGGTCCAGTAACTGGAAAAAGTTTCTAAGTAATGGAAAAGCAGTTTGGGAGAAAGAACTAAAGAAGGTACTCAGTAGCTCATCAATACCAATTTGAGCATGTGATCTATCAAATGAGGGGAAAGGACTTCAAAAAGAGGCTCCACCTGTCGAGGGACAAACATTTCAAATAGCCTGGGACAATTGGAGATATTGTCATCATAACAGCCATTCACAGACACGTGACGACAAGGATATATTTGGCTTTTTAAGCATTGTCCTTTCAAGCGAGTGGAGGTCAAGAAAGGGAATCCCACTTGTGAACTTGAAATTTTTCAAATGCAGCGTGACATTGAGGCAGATTTTTGGATGAATCTGAAAGCCGGGTTTTCCAAGGCCTGATTCCTGGGAAACGCTAGTGGGTAGATTATACAGGATCTTTGCTAAAAGCAACAAAATCTGTGTTTTCTCACTGTCACTGACTCCTAACAAGGGAGGGGGGTTGCATTTGCATCTCAACTGTGAATGATCAATATACAGCCAAAAGACCTAGAAAAACTGTGTGAAGACATGGAACCTCTGACACTGAAATTCAAACATGGGAACTCATTGTAGGACAGAAGTTATGCTGGAAAAGGCAAGTTACAGGAGTAGGCAATGGGCTTTTTACATCCCATATGAAGTAGCTCTGATGTTGGAAAGGTAAAATGGCCTATTAAAAGAGAGTTAAGAAAACACCTGGGTCCTGAAACTATCAGGAAATAGGCAATATGCTTCAACTCTATAGTAGGGATTTAAATGAGAGGCCATCAGGGGGGTACTATATGTTGCCCCAAATTATTATGCCCATAGAAGTGGTCAAAAGAACACTAACCAGACATCTATTGAATGAAAATTTCACGAATGGACAAAAGATCTATGAAGTTTCCAAGAAAAGTGATTTTTGTCTCCAGCCGAAATATACCCCAATGGAATTTTTCCCAGCCAAAAATAAGGTATTTTAAAGAATTAATCCTCTAACAATAAAATGAACTGGCTCAGGAAAGTAGGAAGATTGTTTAAGGTGTATTAAATACTGTCCACTAGAGCAAGACAACCATAGGCAGTCCCTAACTGCTGGAAAGCTCCATGCAATCTCTCTCTCTCTCTCTCTCTCTCTCTCTCTCTCCCTCTCTCCCTCTCTCCCTCTCTCCCTCTTCCTCTCTCCCTCTCTCTCTCTCTCTCTCTCTCTCTCTCTCTCTCTCTCTCACACACACACACACACACACACACACACACACGGAGTTTGCCAGGGAAATTGAAGTAGTGGTGGAGGCAGAAGCAGGAATAATACAGTGAAGATTAACAAGACAAGGGAAACTGTGTGTTAAGATAGAATGAATGAAATGGACAAAATGGAAATTGTCTTTCCAGAATAATTTAGATGCCGACTTTGAGGATGGTGATCTTAATAGCACTTACTTGACAAACGTTGTGCCTATTGGGAAATTTTCTGTCATTTTTGATGAATGAGTCTAAGCAAAAAAAAAAAAAATTACCATGTGGGCTCCATTTCTGTGTGTGGGGGTACTCAGTCTGGGTACTTGCTTTCATTGTGGCTGCTTATGGAACAATTTTCAAAGTTGCATTTGTGAACATCTCCTGTGTGCTGTGATGCAGATCCACCTCAGTGACATCAGTGTCCTAATTCCTTTAATCTTCATCACAAACACACAGCATCTAATAACACAGGCCTTTGTATAAGCACAACAACTAGTTGGTTGTGTGTTTTTGTTGTAGTTCACTGTGGACAAAATCCTATATGTTGGAGAAGGACAAAGATCACATGCCATGAAGGGTTGTCAAGGACACCCTACCAATTAGTCCCTTATAAAAAACAGGCCTCATCCCATGAATCAATGTAATCATTCAGTCAGGGAACAAAATATCATTTGCCTCTGGTATTAACTTGGCAGCCAAACTTCATACATTTTGGAATCAGGTTTGTTCTATTTGGAATGCTAGCCCTGTTTCAAGACATCAAACAAACAAGAAGTAGCTTTTGTATGAGAAATGGAATGACCAAGATTATTAACAAATCAAAAATAAAAATGACCTATGGTTTAAGAGAAATGCCAAAGAAAATATAGCGACTCTGAGTCAGCTTTAGAAACAGTATTTTGTAAAGGAATAATAAAATGGAAATTACCCTATGTTGGCAGCAAGGAAATTCAGAAACAGATATGTTAAAATCTCATCCTATTTTGATAAAAACCTAAAAGTAGATACTCATGTTTATGTATTCAATCATTTTTATTCATCTAACAGACATTACTGCATGCTGAACTGTGTGCTGGGTGCTTTTGCAGGCTCTGGGGAAAAGGCAAGGATTAGAAAACAAAAGTTCCTGCCCTCATGGGGGTTATATTCTGGTAAGTAGGAGAGAGATACAATACACTTAGGTTGTCGCATGCCATACATGGTGCTTAAGTGTAAAGTGCTAGAAAGTGACAGGTTGGGGATATAAATTTGAGGTAGAGTGATTCAAAATATCTTCCTTGAAGAGAAAATTGAGCAAGGATATGAAGAAGGTAAAGTGGTTTTTGAAAAAAATCAGGATCAGATGGGAAAATCCTTCATCTAGATAAGTCTAATTGGTCAATGGATCATAGGAATTTGATATGGACATATATAATGGGAATAAATGGAAAATTGCTCTAGGGATGGTGTTGAAGGTGATGCCTGTGGTAGCAGTTTGGCTGGCTGGCAATGGGCAGGTTACAATCACTGAAAGGTCATTGTCCCCAACTCCTTATTTTGATAATGCCACTTGCAGTGAGAAAAAAGACAAGTGCAAAACACTACCGCATTGGCGTCACTCAACATGGATAGGAAAGTCATTCTGAAATGTAGAAGGAAGTATGCCATAGGCCACTTACTCACCAGACAGAGATTTTACTGGACTATTTCAAGAATGTACAACCTTCAGGATGAACTGAATATAAAGGCCATGTTCTGCGTTAAAAACCTGCATTGACAGGACTGCTATAGCTAAGATTCACAGAGTTGCAGAATTTTAATGCAGGACCAAGGCATTGGGTCTTTCACTTTATTTACAGGCCTCTGAGTTTCCTAACAATCAAAGACTTAGTCAGATATCTAACCCACACTTTCTAGGTGTTGTTAGATGGCACCATGCCATGTGCACAGCAGAGTGGGACAGTGATGGGCTTGGAACTCCCTGGAAATCCCAGAGGTGTGAAGTGCCATCCTTGTCATCCATGGCACCAATGATAGAGATTCACCAATGTCTAGAGTATCTGTAATAATTTTCTTACACGTGAATCCTGCCTGTCATACCACAGTCTATTTTAAGTGTTATAGTGTTTTAGAGAGGGTACACAGTATTATTTAGGTTTTCAACAAAACACCAAGAAAAATACTAAAAGCTCATAATAACAAACATAGAAATGGTCCATTTTAGGGCAATTTTATAAGAGACTATCTTATGGGAATGACTTCTTGGCAGGTATGCTATATCCCTGGTGTTCATTCTTTAATGAATATTGGTTGTCCAAATTACTTTTGAGGCCATAGAGAAGACCATGAGTTGGCCAGTCCAGATGTACAGGGATGGTAGTAGGGGTGATGGAGCTAGTTGGAACTGAATATGAGAATTAAAATATTATAAACTTGTGGGAATAAAGCCAGTATCCAATAAACGATATAATTAAAATGTTTAAGACATGGCTTGGGAATAGCATGGCAAGCAGGTGGCATTAAATGAGCTGAGTACATTCTTACATCGGGCAGTGTGGGATTTTGTAAGAAAAGTGACTGGGGAATATAGATATTAAGTGGAATTTCAATAACATGAAACATATAAAGTGGTAAAACACAATTATTTTTCCCAGAGACTTATCACAAAACAGACCCAGTGAGGATTTTAAATGAGACAGAGTTGATTGGAGATGTGTTAGACTTCAGCAAACTCGGAGTCCTAAAAACTAAGATTAGATGTAATAAAGGAAATGAACATTTTTCCTGCCCTTCTGATAGGTTTCATCATAACTAAATTGCTGGTTGTCAAGAGGGAAAGCTTTACTTTATAGAAGTCCAGATAGACTTAGAGGATGAATAGAATTGGAATTTTAAAATGTACTTTGCAATCACTGGCAGATAATGCTAAAGTCATTGGTGAATGGACAGTTAGGGGATACTGAAATAAGATCCACCGATCACATTCTAGCCTCCTCAAGAACTATCACCCATTTCTCGCTTTCTACCAGTTCATTCTCATTAGCGTTTATCATGAGTCTCACATACCGTCCTGATGCTGCTGTTAACAGCCAGCTGCCCGGCCTACTTCCTGTCACCTGTGTGAGCAATGCATTGCCTTGCTGCCATGCTTTACATGTGGGTCTTCTACTTGACATGTGAACTAATACCCTTACCCCCAAGGGCACAAATATACTTTGTCTCACAAACTGCTCATCCACGAAGAACATGTCCAAATGTCACCACTATGAAGCTTTCTCTGATTCCCCTCAAGCAGAATTAATAACCTTCTCCTCTGTTTTCCTAAGTCTCTTCTTTTCATTCACTCATTCACCATAAAGTGCTTACTATGTGTCAATTACTGAGCAAGATGCTAAAGATATGGGTGCGTACTTGGGGAGCTAGACATGTGCACTAACAACACAAAACCATATTCCTAATTACGGTTGTATCCAATTCTAAATGTAATCTTTTGTAGGTAAATATGAGGAGTAATATTTGAACAATTTTAATATTTATTTTAATTATCTATTTATTTATCCAACTTTCCTTCTAGACTATATGATAGTGTTGGATAAAAGCCACACAGCACCTTGAGCTTTCTTTTGTCAGTGGGGACTTATTGAATATTGATTAAGACTATGAGGCTCAGAGTCAAGCAGATGTGATTCAAGTCCTGCTCTTCTGCTAATTATCTTTCAGCCTCATTAAGAGTTGGATTTCTTAGTTATGACAAGGATTCATAATAGTTATAAGGATCAAATGTGTAAGCTTATAAAACTTTTAGCACAGTGCGAAGCACACAGTAGACCCTCTATAAACATTAGACATTGATGTTAGTGTTGCTTTATTGTTATTATCTTTGTTTTGCCAGTATTAATGCAGTAACTGGCAAATAGTAGATTCTCAGTAAACATGTGAGTGAATAGATGGAGTCGCATATGCATGGACTTAACTAACTTCCATATTTTCCCACCAGCAGGTTGTTTTAGGTTGCCCTAGCAGACAAAACAATTAACAATTTTAAACATGGCAAAACCATATGTCCAATCTAGGAAAGGAAACAAAGGTTAGTTCTAACATTTTTCTGGAAAGAGCAGCTAAGGGGTAATTTTCAGCAGTCCCACATGATTATGTGTTGACCATAAGAGAGAAGTAATGTCATTCCTTTGTCCCATAAGTCCTGAAAAACTCCTTCTGGAAGTACTAGTTTTAGTTTGTAGCCATCCTGGACTTTTTGTGCATGGCTTGATCATTGCTCTATAAACTTCTGGCAAGAGAACTTGTTCCAATCTTTGGTCCTAGGCCCTCAATGTGAGTTTTATAAAACCCGCTAGACACTCTAGAATAAACCCAGCAGTTAACTGGCCTGTGATGCAGCATCCCCTCGCTGTCAGCCAGGGGACAGTTGATCCCACCAATCCTTACAAGAGATGGAAAGTCTTACCCTTGCCTCGCCATCTTTTGTGAGCCCACACAGCAGACACTGGCCATCTTGGACTCCCTCTCTTTAGCAGGTGGTAGAATGAGAGCAGCCTAATTGCATGATAACTTGAAACTTATTTCCTTCTTTACATTCCAAATGCATTACTAGCTTGTGGTAGAAAAAGCTAGCTATCCAATAAAAATTTATGCTCCCTTACGCAGGGTAGAGTTGTTGCCAGACAGACACTATATTTCCCAGCTTTCTGTTCAATCAAGGCGGGGCCATATGACTGGCTCATGAGAGTGAAGTGTGAGTGGAAGTGATATGTGCCACTTCTGGGCAAGAAGAATAAGAAACAGTCGCTTAATGAGTTGCAGACACAGGATGGTTTGAGAAGCTCTGTGTTTAAAATGATAGCATCATCTTCTTCTTGAGTCCCCAAGCAAATACACAGCTGCATGGAGAAAACACAGCCCTTGTGTTGCCAACTTAAAAACTTCAGCATTATGCTAAAGAAGTAATAAATTTTTCTTAAAACAATAGATATTTATGGACTTCTGATTTTTAATTCTTTTTAAAGACTGTCTTTATAATTATCTAGTTTAAGAAAGTGAGCGAAACTTCCTTCCATGAGTTGATAACACTTGGAAGCTTGTGAAATATATTAAATCAGAAACAAAGTTTTACAAAAATCTAGATGGAAATGGTAATATTTTTGTTCTATAAAAACTTTAATTCTTTCCTTAAGTTTGTCAGATATATGGAAAATCTTTGTATTTTAGAGTTTTTAGAGAAAATTGAGAATTCTTGAGAAATAATATAAAGTTAAAAAAACAAAAGAAAGAAAACACAGCAAGTACCCTGGACATAGTGCATATGTTGTCATTGATCTCAAAGGGAAAGAATTAAAATGAGGGGTAACTTAGTGGGTCTCAGCTCTGGAATGCCCAAGTCTAGGATAGGGAGGGCATGGACGGGAGCTATTTTAACTAGGACCATCTTTCTACTTGCAAAGTTGCCTTCTTAAGCTAAGTTCCCTCCTTGATTGCAGCCCTTGAAGAAGCCCATTTTCAGTGTAAGATTTCAAATACATCACAGATCCAAGTGACCCTCCAATCAGGCCTCTCCAAGTCTGCTATCACACACTAATAGTAGCTTAGAGATATGATTCATTACTTCCATTCTGAAATATGTACTGACATAAATTTCTTGCCATTAAGTTAATAGCAAAAACTGATAAGGACTGACTATGGACTGATAGTGACAAAGAACTAATGCAGGCTGGCTTAAGCCAAACAGAGGATTTATGGTTTCAAGTTCCCAGAAGTTCAAGGTAAAACTGTAACCATGGGCCTACTGGCTTCCTCAGGGCAATCTCTTTGACCCTCTTTGCTCTCGTAGGGGGGTTGGAAGGCTATGCTGAGCAAAGGAGCCCCTGGAAACTTCAGGCTTAATGGCATTTGACACCATGACCCCAAATGAGAGTGACTTTACTGATTGTTCAGACAATAGACTTAGGCATTAGCTGATTGGCTAGACTTGGTTCAGACACCATCCATGGAGCTCCAAATCTCAGTGGGGATCATAATCCAGTAGGTGATGTCATCCTAGCTGACCCTCAAGGTTATTGATGAGGCAAGGTAACCCCAAAGGAATAGAAGTTGTGTTACCAGAAATGGGAATGGAAATAAATCAACTAATATGTTCTAAGTGCTCACCCAAGTCAGGGACTGTGATAGATGCTTTATATCTATTAACCCACATGGTCCCCAACACTGCATACATGACAGATATGATTGCTATCATTACCCTTATTTTCCAATTTAAGAACCTGAAGCTATGAAACTTGCCCAAGTTACTCACAAGTAGCATAATGGGAATTTTGACTTCATCTCTCCTTTGTCCTCAAGCCCAGGCTTCAAAACATGGTTCTATTAAAAAAACTGAATCTTTTAGGTTCAAAAGCGTATCTGAAATTTTTATTTTATTTCACTTCCTTCCCTATGAGAAGTACTTACAAGGAAGGACCTTTCATCTCCTTCCTGGTAGGTGTTCCTCTCCAACCCTCCAAAAATATTTTTCAAAGGGAACTAGAGACCAAAAGTGTAATTTACATTTAATTACCATGAAGTCTTTGTTTTCATTTGTTCAGTTTGATTTCTGGAGTCTTGCGATATTAAAATCACTTTTATTTGACTTCCAGGCAAGGAAAACTAAGTTTGCAACTCCTACCTTGTATTAATCTGAGGACCTGGACACAGACTCACCTCAGACTGGTTGGTTAGTGTACTCTACCAAGATTTTCCTCTCTTAGCTGAGAAGAGTGTTTGTAGAATGAAAACCTACATACTCCACCTCTCCCTCAATTCCATGGATCTCTGCAATCAAGTGGTGTCTTCACACCTGCACAATACTGGCTAGACTGCGACTGAAAACTAATTATATAGAATATGGAAAAAAATTTTTAAAAGGTCATTGAACATACCTCCTTAGGACATAAAATTATAATTATAAATAAGTGGAATTAAAACATTAAAATGTATTTCCCCTGAGAAACAAGAACTGCTCAGTGAGAGTTTTATGTATCAGTGGGTTTTGTTAGTAGATTTGAATTCCTAGAGTGACATCCTGCTCCCCCCTTCCCACAGATAAGAAATGAAAAATGATATATTGAATTTTCTCTATTACTCTAGCCATTGACCTGTTAAAAATACTATGAGATGGTTTACCTCAGAAATTGGCATTAATAAGAAAATGACAAGAAACTTGCTGCCCAAATGCTACTTCCCCAGAATTGTAAAAATTGCATAGGTGTTTATTTCCATTTCTCATTTAGAGTGGCAGGGATGAGTGGATTGAAATCAAGTGCGTCCTCTGATTCTTAAATGGCAATGTGCTCATGCTGGTTGGTTCTGGGAGAAATGTGCAAATACGAGAGTGGCCACACTGAGCCTAAAATATTTTCCTCTCTGAATTCTCAGTGGTGCTTCAGGTTGAAAATGAGATATGCTATTAATGAGGGAATGCTGGGGTGATCTTCAGTCTTCTTAAATAAGCATGACTGTAAAGTCATGATCACACACTTACTGCATCTTCTAATTTCCTAGCCTTTTGGCAGCCACTTAAATAATAAGTACCAGTGGATCGCTCAATAGCAACATTTGTCCTAGCTTGGCAAAACAAAGGGGTAAAAGGGGGAAAAGGAAGGGAAGAAATAAAATCAGTTTCCAGTTTACAAGAAAAGAACTACCCCAACAGTCAACCTGATAAAGATGGCCACTGAGTGACTCCAGGCAGGTGGCATTCACAGCGTGGGTATGCTGGACAGGGGCATGACTCCAGGAGTGGGATGGCTCAAGATTTTATCACGCTGCTCAGAACGGTGTGTCGTTTAACACTTATAAATTGTTCCTTTCTGGAATTTTCCATGTAATATTTTCAGACCTCAGTTGGTGGCTGATAACTGAAACCATGGAAAGCAAATCCGTGGGAGGTGGGGGTGGCTGCTACTGCACAAAAAATATATGTTCTTTAGTCCACACTGAACAATACGTGTTATTTTATTGAAATCAAGTCACTATGATTCCAGAACATAAGCTTTTACTTATTTTCAAAGAAAAAAATGTACAAAAGTTGACCCACTGTTATATAAAATATGCTAGTGGCGTTCATAGCAGCCAGTCCTCATTATTTTAGATGCAACAACTGACAATACCTTCTAAAGATGGTCCGGGCTAATAAAATGCAACAGGAATGTCTCACAGAAATAAAGATTGTTCTAAAATGCAAACAATGTATTTCAAACACAATTTAATCAAAATATGAATTGTATTAATATTTGCAGTGAAAATCTGATTTTATTATCTGTTTGAATGGCACAACTCAAACTCTAATTAGAGTGGAGTTTAGCTAGATGTTTAAGCATATGTCAGACATACATATACATATATTTAAATACATGTTTAATAACATATGTTAAAGTTTAACATGTTTAAGCAGCATCTTATATGGATTTCTTCAATCTACTGTGTTCAAATTCCAGAGCACTGGCCACCGTTGACCTTTAATGCTGACCCCGCTTACCAGATAGGCTTGCTCAAAGGGGTTTGGTTCTGAAGGCTTCATTTTCATGTCTTCCTTTCTCTTGAATTTGAGATTCTTCATCATTACATTAAGGAAAGGTCTTAGAGGGCTCTACTCCCTCATTTCTCACATTCTCTGTGTCATCTCTTCCTTCAGAAACCCTACCTCCCGTCTTGCCTTTACCAATAACAGCCAGCCAATATTCTTTAAGATCCTTCCCTGCCTGCAGCTATTTCATGGATGCGGAAAGAAGTGTCTATATACCTTTTGACCTTCATAAGCAATGCAAATTCAAAGAATAAATTGGAAGATAATCTGCTTGAGATACCCTCAGATCCAACTCTGAGTTACTAAGCAATAATAAAGTCTCTCCAAGTTAAAGCACCCTGAGATACATGTGTGTGTATTTAAATGTAAAGGATCAGATATCAAATATTAATAAAAGAGTAATATCCTGACCTCCTGTGATGCAACAAAATTGGTATTAGATGGATCAATGTGTTAACAAAAAAAATGAAAGCATCCAACAGCACCTTGATGGACGCACAGATAAGTACCTTTTCTAATTAAGAATCAGAAGAATCCTAGAAAGCAATGGATAAATCACACATGGTCTATTTATTGATATAATTTTTTCAGCATATAAAAAATATAAAAATATGAAATTGGCAAACTTGGACAATTACTTGGGCTAAAAATATTTCTTAAATGAATAAATGGACATATTTCGATGAGCAGGGCTGTTCTAGTACAAGCAGGAAAGGGGTGCAAAGAAGGTGACCACCAAAGAATGAAGACTGTGAAGGACCATGATCATCCCAGTGGGAAGATGGTGGATTACATTGCTGAAATAAAATAGGGAAGGACACACACTAATCCCCATCTGTTTTTTCGAGACAGTGTGCAATCTTCTGGCAGGTATTATTTTCATTTTGCAAATGAGGAAAACTAAGGCTCAGAGATGCCACCGGGTTCCTGATTAGCAGACGCCAAAGCTGCCATTCTCTCCACTCTATAATGCCGCCTGGCATCTGTCACTGCTACAGCTGTACCAGTGGCAATTTTATTTGTAATAAATATAACCACGCTCAAGCACACATTTTATTGCTTTTAGAAACTTTTGTCTCCAAGAGCTCTTTGAGTTATTTTTGTCTGTAGAAATATGGGCAGTATGGAACTCAATTGATATTTTCTGTCAACCCTTTGGTTTCCTCAATGAACAAATCAGTTAAACAAGCTAGCTGACGAAGTGAGGACCCCGATCACCTTGTCCTGTCTGTGAGTGTGAGTGGCACAGAGGCATATGTGAATTTATTTTTAAAAGTCCACATTTGGGAACAGCAGAGGGAGCCCTTAAAACTCTCTCTCCTGTATATCTTGTCCCACACTATACTGTCCCTTTCCTCAAAATCCACATTCAGGGGAAAACCCAGTCTTTCTGCTCCTTCTAGAAAACATGTCAACAAGGTTACAAGAGCCCCTTGCTTTAGAGACGAGAAACTTGAGCTTCTGTCCAGCTTGAAGACCCTCATTCTACAGATAGGAACTGAGGCCATGATTGGGTGAGAACATGGGAACTAGATTCATTTGAAGGTAGGAAAGAGCTCTGCAGCAATCCTCTGGGCGACCCCAACTTCACTGATTGCTAAACACCCCTCTGGCTGACTCAGAATCTCTGGGGGAACTTGGAAAACGGCAGTTTTCTAGGAATTACCTCCCAGAGAGTTTGAGTCAGTGGATCTGTGATGGTGTTTTAAAACCTGTTTTAAAAATAAACTAACAAAACCAAAATGACTCTCCAGGTGATTCTGATTATCCCCAGGTAGGAAACCACTTTCCCAAGGCACACAGCTAATTACTTTAAAAATCATGAGTAGAATCAGCATATTCCCACGGATGCCCTAACAGAAATGTTTTAAAAAGTAAAATGGATAGAAAGTAAAGTGGACCTTGGAGTCCTCCAGTATGAAAGGGTTCACTGAACTCTGTTCCATGAGAGGCAGGCAGCTCAAGGGACCAGAGACAACTCAGCATCGTGTATAGAAGCCTAAAAGCAGAGCTGGTGCCACCTACTGGCTGTGCGACTTCGTGTGCTTAAATGCTTTGTGCCTCCGTTTCCTCATCTGCAATACAGGGCTGGTAACTATACTACCGAGATCCAATTATTCTTATGAGGGTTTAACATGTTAATTTTTATAAAATGCAACATGAATCAGCATATTGTAATCACGACAGGAGCATTTGTTACATGAAATGATTCCAGATCTTTTAAGCCTCAACTGTCATGATCCAAGTTTCCTTTTCATCCAATTTACTTTTTAAAACATTTCTCTGTATCTGACACCAAGAACGTACAGTAGCTAAGGGTTTTAGTTTTTCTCTAAAGAAGTAGAAGCTTTCCTCCTATTTCTCTATACAGGTCTTGGTCCAGACAGATTTGTGACCTGGCTTTGGTCAGGTCACAAATTGACACACTGAATAGTCACCTTATCCTACCAATAGAGCCTGGGGCCACATGAGTGTCTGGATGTCCCCACTCACCAGCTTGAGAACTTCTGCTGTCTTATTAATGCCAGTGCCAGCTTGCGATACCTTGGGAGGCTGACTCTAGCAAATGTAACCACATCAGGGGTTTTAATGGGGCCTTAGCTTTGGAACACAGGGAGTCCTCAATACCCTTGTTCCAATTTAATAGGACACTAATGCTCAGAGGAGAATTTGGCTGCCATTTTTAAGAACACCGAATGGTTTATCATTGGTTCTCCATCAGCGACACACACACACACACACAAAGCCTCCAAAATGTGAGTTGGTAGGCTGAGCCCACCCGTGGGGGAAAGCAGTGTGTATCTCATTGCACTCCGTTACTCCGTGGGGGTTGTTCGAATGCAATCTGCTCATTCAGATTCAATGAGAAAAAATTAAAACTCAGAAATAAAATCAATACTTATCTCTGTGCCTACTCAGTGACTGTAGGCTCTGGCTTTCATGGGTAATAGATTCAAACACCACTGTACTGAATGCTGAAATTGATGGACTTCTCCATAGCCATTAATTAATAGTGTGCGCACACAGAAAAATAACCAGGCGGAACACTTGGAAATGAAATTATTGCCAAAGCACCGGCTACACAGTTTTTAAGTGGTCAGTCAGATGAATAAAATGAATAATTGAATATGCTTTACACGCAGGCAATAAGGACAAGCAACCCTAGAGGTTTTTAATTCTTTCTGAAGAGCACACTCTGTATATAGGGATCTGCATTGATTTTATTCCTATCTACTTGCCAAGGTCCTTTTGTCGTTGAATTCTCTCTGCGAGAGTTCAGACAAACGAGCCTCTGCATCATCGTGAGCAGTCTTATACAGAATGCTTTCGGGAGTCCTTTGCAGTGAGCAGCTGAGGACCTCATTTCAGTCTGGGGACCTGCACAGAAGAACAAAAGAATCTGAGTTATAATGGAAATTATATTGTGTCTTGGCCCACCTTCTACATGTCGCAAGATAATTTCCACCGAGAACTTTTCTTAGAAAATGCATGTATTGTCAGTAGTGCTTGTCCTCAGTTGGACCCTTGCTAACTTCTCAGTATAGTTCTTGAGAGTCTTTTGCCCTACATCTGTCTGAAAATAGGGGGAAAAATTGATTCTGATCAGGGGAATGGAGCTGGAATTGTATTATGTTTTAAACCCAGGTTTCTATATGGTTTCCTTTAGTTTTTTCCTTTTCCTCTGTCAGCAAACGTTTACTGTAAAGATTAGATGGACTAATTATTATTAGTTAATAATTTAGGCTTTGCAGACTATACAATCTCTGTTGCAGCGACACAACTCTGCCACCGCTGTTTGAAAGCAGCCATGGACAAGACATAAACGAAAGGGTGTGGCTGTGTTCCAATAAAACCTTACGTACAACACAGGAAGTGGATTGGATTTGGCCCCTGGGTTGTAGTTTGCTGATCTATGTGTCCCTCAGTCTCATCAGCAAAGGCTTCAGATGATGGACATCCCTAGGTACAGAGAAGTGAGGGCCCGATGAAGATGAAGGGTGAGAAGCCTTCTCCAGCTCTTTCTTTTCTTTGCTTGGCAGAGTTGCTTTTTTCCATCTGCAGGGAGTTCAGCTTCAGCACTTTATGTAGTTCTGGTGCTCCTGGGGGAGGGCATTGGAGAGTCATTTTACAAGACTTGCCATTTGAATTGGGAGACATTTTCTCTATTCAAGGTCTATCGTGGAACTAACTCCCGGTGGAGAGAACTGAAGCCAGAGCTCATATATCCCTAATGTTTTGAGCCCTGGTTTCAATTTTACTTCCCTTAAAGGTCAAAATCATTAGCATTGAGGCCTATAACTTGGGGCCAAAAGGACTTACTTTGGTAACTGATTCTCATCATAACTTAAAGGAGAGATGGGGAGAAGATAAAGAAGGGCAGATATTCTGCAGGCAGAATCCCAGAACCCAGTAGAACAGAAAGAAATGTTTTCCTTCAGATGATGATCCAAGGACATGGTGAGCCCAGACTTCAGGGTGGCTGGGAAAGCATGCCAGCAGCCTCTGCTGAATGCATCTGCATTGCACAGATTTGCCAAATTCCAAAGCTCATTAGGACAAGACAGAAGGGCCCAGCATCCCACAGCCTGTGAGTCCCCTTCAGGTGAGGAAGGAAGGGAGGAAGAGAGGGAGGAAGGGAGGAAAGGAAAGAAAAAAAGACTCAAACAATTTCCTGTTCCTAATACAGTATTGTGGTCAAGCGTATTTTGTGGATCTTAATATTAACTACTATGGAGAACAAGCAATAAAAAGTCATTACTAGAAAATACTTGCTTTGGAAGATAATACTACCAACCAGCTAAAAAGACTTGCTTATGAAGAGCAATACTTTGTTATCCAAGCTTTCTTTTGACCCTCACATTCCTGTTCCCCCCAATCCAAAGCTATTATGTCATTAATCCTGCTTTGTCTTAAAGTCATTCGGTCTAGGCCTTTTTACAGACATCTCTTATTTTCCGCCTTGATTCTATCAAGGTAGTGCCTTTCTTTACTGCAACAAATCTGTAAGCTTAGCTTTGAATTATCAACAGATATGAGGTCTTTAGGAAAGTCATTACTCAACAGAAAAAAATGTTTTTATTTGTTAGAAACAGAATACATTCTACCAACTTTAAGTTGGTCAAATCATGAGTCATCACTGTATTTGATAGGAAAAGAAAGACAAACATAACTATTAAAAAATTAATCAGAATGTATGATTATTATTAAGGAAGATTATTAAGTTCCTTTTGTATAACTGGCTAGCTAGTTTAAGACAGTTTGACTTTAACAGGACAATTCAGAAATCTTAAGCAAGGACTCCTACCTTAATGCGTTTAGTCCAAGAACAGGGCAACCAGCTGTGTGTGTGATCGCCTTACTTCTTTCCCTCCAAGGAAGCCATGCTCTTGCCTAACACTTCTTTCCATCCCTCTCCCTCCATGCATTAAACTCAGTGATAGAGGCTGTGGCAGGTAGCATGACTAGTTACATAAACTGCCGACCCTGTTTGAGCTGGAAAGATTACCCATGTGTTGATATCTGTACACCCATCCCTGTGTTTGGGCAGATGGTGGCTTCAGGTAGAACTACATTCAGATGATCTGGTAACAGGTAACCAGAATATCCAAAGCCCCTCACCTTCTGTTTCAACTTTACTTTTCAGAGGTGTGGCATGGTTGATCCTATCCATGATTTAAGTTAAAAAATGGCTCTACATGGCTATTTCCTAAATTAATATTTCACATTTATCATTTTAGCACAAGGTGCTATGAGAGGCTCCTTCCTGCATCAGCTCTTTATTAATGACGGTTTTTACATTGCAGCTTCCACCTCCCCATCTATCTAATGTTCAGCTGTCATGGGTCTATTCAGGCCTCCAAATGTTCAACATTAGTGTGGCTGTTAGCACCAACCGATTTGAAGACATTGTCTCTAAAGAAAATCAGGGTGCTCCAATTTTTAAATGGTGAAAGAAGTAAAGTGACCAAACCATATAAAAATGTTGGCTATTAAAGGGTTAAAAAAATGAAACAGATCATCTGTGTTGCAGATGATATTTGGATACTGACAGTCTCTTTAAAAAAGTTGGTTAATAAGCAGTGTGGTGAGCAGGGGCTTCCTGCTTGGTTTTTGGAGAAAATCAACACAGATCCCTTGTTTATAATGAAGGTCAATTCACGAGCTAGCATTTATGATGATGTCTATGTGTCTAGCACTGAGATGATTATCATAATATTTCATTCCCTCAAAGTTCCTACCATTTTCCTAATAAAACAAAAAAAGAGGTAGCCTGATAGAGAATGTGGGTTGAATGGTTTCATATTCAAGACATGAGTTCTTCATCCACCCTCCAACTCAATGTAAGGAGTGGAGATCAACCTAATTTGTCCTATTTTTTTTTTTTCTCTTTTCTTTCCTGACTGTCCATTTCAATAAACATTTACTGAATAGTCACTATAGAGCAGGAAATCTGATATATTCTGGGATGAGTGGGTAGAGCTATGCAAATATGGACAATCTTTAGTCCTTGCCTTTAAAATATGTATAAGCTAATAGAGGGGAATGAACATTGATCTGCAAAATATTGAGTATTCAGCTTTGAAGAATTTGACTACATTTTAACAGTATAGTATAAAGAATTAAGCAATGGTCCAAGAGTTATCATCCAAATGGAATAAGAAAAGTGGGAAGTTAGGATAATCAAGGAGTGGGACTAATTATGAATTATTCAAGAAACCTGTTCATGGGTGATTTATTATTTTATTTTGGATGGTGTCAATCACAGGACATCCAGATATTATATTAGTGATTATATTTGTGTGTTTCGGCTACCAGTGCCTTTATTTTCTTCCATCAGTACCCTATATCCATTGATGCCTGGTGCATAGAACATTCGGCCTTCAGTAGATGGTGCCCTTTTCACAGCAATGGTGTTAACGACAAGGAGCCTCAGATGTTCTATGACAGAAAAGGGGGCAGAGCTGGACTGCCAGACAAGGCAAGTGCTCGAGCCAAGGGGATGGAGGTGTCAGCAAAGGAGTGATCTTAGGCCCTCCTGACGATGCTCTTTCTTCCATGTCATCACTGTCAGTCCAATCTCCAACATATTTCCCTATAAAAGCCTGAACAGACAGCACGACTTTAAATGTGCAATAACATGCTTTCAATTTTCATAATATGATCGGTGGTGTGTATGTGTGATTTTCTGAATAAATTTCAATTGAAGCTTTTATTAGCTATTTTATAGGAATCCTTAGTGGGCATTACAGTTGCTGTTTGGGGGCAAAAAACACACACACAAAAACCCCAAAACCAAACAGACCAACACATAGAAGAGAGCAAAGCCCACAGAAAGCCATTTTAAGTTGAGTGGAATAGAGCAGGAGGCTGGTTTCTTCTGTAATCCATTATTTAACTTGTTGCATTAAATAAGAGAAGCCCATGTGTGCACACACTTGACCATGAGAAGCCGGGGTTGTTGACGTTAGAGTGGAGCTATTAGCATGAATCAGAGATCTAAGAAAACAGGGAAATACTTGCTATATTAGTTTGCCCAGGCCGCCCCCATAAAGTACCACAAATGGGTGGCTTAAAACAACAGATATTTATTCTCTCACAGTTCTCAAGGCTAGATGTCTGAAATCGAGGTGCCGGCAGACCCACAGCTCACTGACAGCTTCAGGGGATCACCTGCCTTCCCTCGGCTGGCCTCAGGTGTCCGCTGGCAATCCTCAGCGTCCCTATGCTTGTACCTGCGGCACTCCAGTCACATGGCTCCTGCCTGTGTGTCTTCACATTGTCTTCCCGCTGCGTGCGACTCTCTCTCTGTCCAAACTTCCCCACTTATAATGACACCAGTCAGATTCGATTAGAGTCCACACTAATGACCTCATTTTCACTCCATTACTTCTCTAATGACCATTTTTCCAAATAAGTTCACATTCTGATGTACTGGTCACTTAAGACTTCAGCATCCCTTTTCCGGGGAGGCACAATTTAACCCATAACACTTGCATATTGCACCTTTAAAAAGAAGTCTAGTCTAGAGATTAACTCCCAATTTTACTGGTTTCATTGCTTATTGTCATTTATTTTTTAGAACCAACTATTCTTTATTCTCAAATCCTTTCTGTCTGCTTTATTTCTCAGGTGGCTGGCTCTAACAAGTAATATTTTGGGAAGGGTAATGTGTGGGTGGGATTACAGCCAAATTCTTTTCTTGTTGAATTTTATAATTTTTCCACAATAAAGACAGACTATTTTGAGGAATAAATTAGTGTGTCAGTATGATATTTGCCAAAATCATAGCAGCAGAAATTTTTTGTTAGGAATAGAAAAGGGCCTTAAAAAAAGTGGTGGTAGTTTTTGTTTTACACAATGAAAGGACCGATGCCCTTTAAAGTTAAGTGAATAGACCAGGGTGACACACTGAGAGTCAGAGAGAAAATCCAAATGATCAACGTAGATGAACCAAATGCCACCTCTTTCAGCCTTTGTATTTAGTTCAATGCTAGGATTCACACGCGCTTTCAGAATTCCATTTGAACTAGACTCTCAAAAGTGCTGAGTTTAGAAGTCAAGCCCTTCTCCATCCCCACTGTCTCACTGATCAAAGACTCTTCCCTTTTACTGTCCTTTGCAAATACCACCGGTTTCCCACATAAAAAAAAAACAAAAACAAAAAACCGGTGGCCTTACCAGGATCCAGAAGTGGGAATATCAAAACCTAGTCTGAGAATATTGCGCTTGCATATAAAGAATATTTCCTGGTGGGTGTCTGAGTTGAGTATCCACTACAACTGGGAGCACTGAGTGAATTTTGTTCAAGGTGGGACGTGTAAATGTATCAGAACCAGTGTGGAGACCCCTGCATTTAAATTTTGGCTTGGCCTCATGCTATTTGTGTGATTTTGTAATATCCCTGAGGGTCAGTGTCCTCACAGGGAGATAATCCCCATGCTTAGCTCACAGTGTTTGTGTTCTGACTATAACTTGGCATCCAGTAAGCATTCAATAAATGTTTGTGTTCATTTATGTTTCTGAAACACTCCATGAAAATAGTTACTTCAACCTGATGCTTCTCTAAATTGATGACATTCAAACAGACTCTTACAGTTTTTAGCAATGTCACCTTGGGCATGTTTTCCTAATATTTTAGAGCTTTCCTGCTTGAAAAGATGAAAGGAATAATCATTTCTACCTTGCAGCAATATCGTGAGGCTTACGTGCAATAATCCACGTAAAGTACTTGGTGTGGAATCCTAACGTTTAGCAAGATTTTCACTTGTGATAGTTCCTAAATGTCATTGTTATCTTACCTACTAACAGCACTATGTTAGGGCTTGCCTATTTTTAAATTTTTATTTAATTTAAGGTATTACTTCTCAAAGCTGTACATGATGCCAATCACTTACTCTTATATTCCATTAACAAAGTCTAAAAGTGGTTTTGTAAGAAGTTTCATGATTAAAAATCCATATGGCTCCTGGTTAGTTTTGAGAAAATCTTAATACATGGAAAATTATTTTGCCTCCATCTTCCACTCTATGTAACTTATAAGGTTTTAAACAGAAACCGACTAGAGAATGGATTGTCCAATTTCTACATAATGAAGAAGATTCTGTATCCTATATATTATTATTCTTAACCTGAGGTACCTCTTTTTGGATTTCTATGCTCAGGATCCCCAGGGCCTCCATATTTTCATCTTTAACATAATAATAATAGTAAGAGCAATAATTATTATCTTACAGGATAATTAAGCAATGATATTCATGATAATGGAAATGCATACAATGCTATAAAAAAGGTAATCCCTACTTGTCTATAAAACTGCCAAAGAGATAGTTTCTTGAGTAGAAGCGCATCACAATTAGGACAAAGGGATGAAGTCAAAGGAAGAAGGGAGAAGGAAAGATACAGATTTATGCAGGACCTTTTACGGTTTAGACACAGTGCTTATTTGGTGCTTTCCAATATGTGCTTGTTCAGTCTTCATAACAAATGTTGGGTGTTATGTTACTACTATCTAGCACCTGGAAAATGTGAAGCGTAGCGTAGGAAATACCATTAAATGTTAAATGCTGGTCATAGAGGCTTTGATTCTTCCCACCTTTTTCAGGATGGCAGACCCAGCACAAATGTGCTTCCTTTTTCACTTTCCCAGCATCCTAAATCCAAATTAAAGATAAAATAAAATACCATTTTTTTCACATATTGTTTGACAAAATAAAAGCATTCTCTTAGATTGTGGGTAAATATATGTGTTTGGATGAGCAATTTGGTAGTCTCTATTAGAATTAAAATATAGAAATTACTTGATCCAACAATCTCATCTTTAAGAATATCTATTTAAAAAATATTTATGAGCATACATATAAATTTAATTATATTATCATAACAATTTAAGTTTTTCTGATTCATTTAAACCATCCTATCTCATTACTCTTTTGATTATGATCTCCCCTGTGTCCCTCTGTAATTCCTACAATAAACCAATTGAGCTTAATAGTAAACCAATCATAGTATAACTCTCTTCATTTAATTTTTATTTTTTTTCTGTATCGTTTTGACATTGCTCTGACATTCCTCTCCCTCTTCTTGATTCTTTTTTAAAAATTTAATTTAACTTCATTTTTAAAATTTATCTTTATTGTTGAAAGTATTACAAATATCCCCCCCCCCCCCCCGCATTGATCCCCTCCACCCTGCACCACCCCTACAGGCCTTCACCACACTATTGTCTGTATTCATGGGTTATGCATATATGTATATAAGTTCTTAGGTAATTCTCTCCCCATGCCCCCATCCCTGCCTTCCCTCTGAGATTCATCAGTCTGTTCCATGCTTCTATGTCTCTGGATCTGTTTTGTTCATTGGTTTATTTTGTTCATTAGATTCCACATATGAGTAAGATCATGTGATACATGTATTTTTCTGACTGGCTTATTTTGCTTAGCATAATACTCTCCAGTTCCCACCATGCTGTCTCAAAGGGTAAGGGATTCTTATTTTTTACAGCTGCATAGTATTCCATGGTGTAAATGTCCAAGAAGATGCTTGATATGATTTCAACCGTCTTGAACTTGTAGAGACTTGCTTTGTGTCCTAACATGTGGTCTATCTTTGAGAATGTCCCATGTGCACTTGAGGAGAATGCCTATTCTGCAGCTTTGGGGTGAAATATCCTGTAAATGTCAATTAAATCCATCTGATCTAGTGTGTCATTTAGAGTCACTGTTTCCTTGCTGATTGTTTTTGTCTGGAAGGTCTATCCAGTAAAGTCAGTGGAGTGTTAAAGTCCCCTACTGTGACTGTATTGCTATCGATCTCCCCTTTAAAGTCCTCTGGAAGTTTTTGTTTGTTTTTTTCTTTGTTTTTTCAGCCTGTGTAAATCTTTTGTTCTGAGGTGGGTCTTCTGTAGACAGCATATAGTTAGGTCATGTTTTCTTATCCATTCAGCTACCCTATGTCTTTTGATTGGGACATTTAATCCATTTATATTTAAGGTTATTATTGATAGGTACTTATCTATTGCCATTTTATTTCTTTATGCCTATGTTTCTCATTCTCTCTATTTCAACTTCTAATTACAGCAGTCCCTTTAACATTTCTTGCAATGCTGGCTTGGTGGTGATAAACTTCAGCCTTTTTTTGTCTGGGAAGCTCTTTATTTCACCATCTATTTTGAATGACAGTCTTGCTGGATAGAGTAGTCTTGGTTTCAGATCCTTGTTTTGCATCACCTTGAATACTTCATGCCATTCCCTTCTGGCCTATAGAGTTTCTGATGAGAAATCAGCTGAGAGCCTTATGGAGCTCCTTTGTAGGTAACGGATTGCTTTTCTCTAGCTTCCTTTAAGATTCTCTCTTTGTCTTGAGTTTTTGGCATTTTAATTATGATGTGTCTGGGTGTCGGCCTCTTTGGATTCTTCTTGCTTGGGACTCTTGTGCCACCTGAACTTTTGTGACTTTTTTCTTCACCAGGTTAGGGAAGTTTTCTACCATTATTTCTTCAAACAGGTTCTCTGGCACTTCTTTACTTTTTACATCTGGCACTCCTATAATATGAATATTGTTACTTTTCATGTTGTCCCACAGCTCCCTTAGACTGTCCTGTTTTTTAACCTTGTCCTCCTGTTATTTATCTTTTGTTTCTCTGATTGAGTGATTTTTTTCTACCCTTCTAATTCACTGATCAGCTCCTCAGCCTCCCCTAATCTTCTGTTAATTCCTTCCAATGTATTCTTTTTTCTGCTATGTCATTCTTAACTTCCTTCATGGTTTCCATATGCTCATGCTGTTGAGCATCCTTATGATCAGTGTTCTGAACTCTATATCTGATAGATTGCTTATCTCTGTTTCATTTAGCTCTTTTTCTGGAGAATTCTCTTGTTCTTTCACTTGGGGTTTGTTCTTTGTTTCCCCATTTTAGCTGCCTGTTTGGGTGGGTTTCTGTGTATTAAGTAGATCTTCTAGGACTCCCAGTCTTTTGGATGGTCTCTGGTGCAGGCCAATGTCAGATGCTGTTTGTGACTGGCCTTGAGCACCCTGTTTGAAGCTTTCCACACTTTACAGCTTGTGGTTCCCTCTGCTGAAGCTGGGTGCAGTTGGAAAGGACCAAGATGCACACCAAAGTCTGCTTTGTCAAGCCTGGGCCCAGAAGCAAATCAGGCAAATACTAAAAGCACCCAGAGGCTGAATGTTATTCAGTCTATTAATGAGCCTTAGGTTGTAGAAACTCCACAGGGTGGGGCAGCTGATTGTTATTCTGTCTCTTAATGAGCCTCAGGCTGTAGAAACTCCACTGGGCAGGGTGAGAGGTTTTCCAGCAGGGTGGGGCAATTGCTTTCCGCCCCCAGGCAAAAGCTGCTTGGATGGTAAATGTTTGCCGGAGAAAGATGTCTTCTTCAGTGTGGGGGAATGACTCAGCACAGGAATCCAGCACCCCTGGATTATCCTCACACAACTCTAGTCGACTCTGCCTTCCCTCCTCCGCAGCCCAAGGTGAGTGGCTATACATGAAACTTTGTGCTTTGGCTCTCTAAGAGGGGGCCTGCATTTCCAGCCGTCTCTCCCTGGCAGACAGAAACCCTGCTGCTTCTCACAGCCAGATGTTGTGTGGGCACCTTTCTCAGTTCTGGTGCTCTGGGCTAGGAAGCCAAACTTGGTGTTTAGGCCCCAGAGTTCTCAGTGGGAGCCCCCACAGCTGAGATCTCCCTCCAGACCTTCAGCTGCTGCCTGTGGGAGCCCAGCCAGCCCTCTTGCACCTCCACACTTCTATCAGTCTCTGAGGTCTCCACTTTTCCTCCTTGGTTATGAGGGTGCTCTCCAGCTCCTCGTCAGTGGTTTTTCTATATTTGAGTTGTAATTCCAGTTTGGTCCTGGGAGAGTGTCAGTGTAGCTTCCTCTCAATCTGCCACCATCTTGGAATCAACTCTCTTCACTTTAATCAAAGAAGGGAAACCTTCCTGATTATTCCAGGATTTTGCAAATTTAATTATCCCTTTAGGTGTTTTTGCATACTTGAGGCAATAATATAGTTTTCTCCTAACCTAATTGCACTTGCTTGGAGCTCCCGAAATCATGGACTCTCAAATTATGGTTGTCAGATTTCAAAAATATAAATAGATGATGTCCAGTTAAAGCCGAATTTCAGATTAACAATGAATAGTTTTTTAGTATAAGTGTTTTTCTTTGGTTATTTGGAATATATACTTTAAAAATTTGTTTTTTTATCTGAAACTCAAAATGAAGGGTATCCTGTATTTAATCTGGCAGTTTTCTGAAATACCCATCAAAGTTGACGGCCCTTGTGGTAATGATTGCTTCATCCAGAAGTACTAGGGAAAAGCAAACCTGAGAATGTCACTCTTTGAAGATCCCAAACCTTTACTCCAATATTGTTTTCTAGTTCTCTAAAGAGTTCACAAACTATAGAACACATCTCACGTTTTATTGTCTCCTATCACTGAAGGACGGGGTGGTTTGGAAGAAGTTGTCTACTATCTCTGTATATATGAATGGAGCGAGCAGTATTTTTTCGTTCGGTTCTTTACTCTGTTGTGCATTTGATAGGCTGCAGATCTGAGCCTTATTTTGGTCTTTTGCCTTTTATACTAAAACTCGACTTTCCTGAAAGAACACCCTTGTGGAATAAGCGCCCTCAAAGTTCATTAATAAATGTAGATTAGTTAGAAATTTTGGTTGCAAGTAACAACCAACTCTAACTTAGACATGATTTATGGAAAGGTTACTGGGAGTTCATGGGATTGGGAGACCAGACTAGGGAACAGAAAGCACCAGTGATCCTCCAAAAGGGAGAGATCTGGGAATTGGGAAACAGTGCAACATCTTTAGCTGAATGTCCTGGTCAGATGCCATAGTCACCCTTACCTCCGCCTTCACTGTAAATGACTCTACCATTCATTGTGCCTTGCTCCAGAGACTCGGGATTCAAATGTTCCTGTACGAGGAGGGGGAGTGAAAGGTTCTGAACATGTCAGCGTCTGAAATGGCATTGCCACCTCCAAAGCTTGTTGTATAATGGGGAAGGGGGCATTAGCAGAAGAAACCAGGGGAGGAAACGATGCTTGGTGGGAGTCAGAAATATCCTGGTACTTTATTGCAATTTTTGAATAAGACTTTGTGTGCATATTCCTATAGGAGGGACTCATAGTTCTAAAAATTTATATTCTCAAAGGGGTCTATTAAGGAAAACAGGGTTCAATAACATAAATAAAACCAGAAATATTAAATGCTTTTGTCAGATTCAAATAACTTAGCAGCAGAATCAAGACATCTAGCTTCCAATATGGTTCAAGAAATTATTTGAGTTTTGTGTCAGTTATACAGGTATTTTTAAAGGCAGAAAACAAGCCATACCGTCTTACTAAATATGTCCTTCATTCTGGCAGTCCCATAGTGGTGCTCTTAGCTTGACTTTCTCCACATCCTGGTGATCCTGACTGAGAGCCAGTTGGTCAGGAAAATAACTGGGACCCACTCATCACCCCAGTACCAGGATTGTATGTGGATAGAGTCTCATAGATGTCTTCTCTAACAAGTTCTTAGCAGGTTGCTGGAAATGCTTCAAGCATTTAGGATTTAAAGATTTTTACTTTTGAAAAAATCTTCTAGATTTAAAACATTACTAAAAATATATTTTGAAGTAGTAGCAACTTTAACAGGATTTTCTAAAAAAAGAGAACCTGAGGCAGGGATTAATGGGGTGCTGCTTTATTAGGGAAATACAAACTCAGGACAGTGAAGTTCAAGAGCAAGGGGCATGAGCAAAGAAAGATGTAAGTAATGCAAAAATGATTATTCCCCAGCTAGCTACCACTTCACAACAAGCCCTAAAGAGGCCTAGCAGGACCTCTGGGTGATGGACTTGCTGGGCAGATGGGACTTCTGAAAGTAGACATACACAAACCATGGCATTGGCCATGGGCGAGAAGAAGGGAGGGAGTGCATTTGCTCAGATCTTTCCCATCCCCTGTTTTTCACAGATGCCACGCTGGCATCTGGCCCCCTCAGCAGCTGCTCTACAGATACCAAACCCAAGCTCTGTAATGTAGCTTCATCTACATTACAAGGGGTGTCAGCTGAGGCCTGGCCATGTTGCGCAGGCCAGCCAAAGGCCATGGCACTCTGGGGGCAAGGCTGGAAGACTCGCTCAGACAGGGAAGTGGCTGCGTAAGTCAGAAGGTGGCCACGGCTGAGGGAATCTGAGGAGGTGCACATGGGTTATGTTTGATCCAAGCCAAATTTGAAGGCTTGTTTCTGCCCTGAGCTGTCTGTGGGATGTTGGGAAACATATTTATTCTCTCCGAGTCTCAGAGTCATCTATAAAATGAAGGCATGAATGAAATCTTTAAGGTCTAAAATTCTATGATTACATACATCAACAGTGAAACACTTGAATTTGGAATTTATTTCACACAAAACACAAGTTCCCGGGATGGATCTGGGAGCAATTGCCATTCAGATCTCTGCAGAATTAGACATTTATCTTTAACGTAACCTTGAATATCTGCATGCTGATGATTCATGGGACCTTTTTACATCTTCAATACGTAGAAGGCAGAAAAATGCAGGAAAATATTTTCGGTAGTTGAAAAGAGTATGGATATAGCTGTTTCTTTTGCTCTGAAAAAAATGTGTAATAGAATATTTAGTTCATCAGAATATTGTGATTCAGTTAGTTGGTTTAATTTACTAGTAATTACAGGAAGTACATTGCCATTTTGCATGGTTGCATGGATTTTGATGTTTACACGGGAACTGAGTCACCTGTGACTTGGCATGATGCTGTATTTTCTAGTTCAAATTTGATGTGTACGAACTAAATACAGTATAACTTATTTTACTGTCAAATTACCTTGCTTTGTCTACAATGCATGTTTAAAAATTGTAAGTGTAGTAATTATATCTTCAAATATTTAAATTATAATCTATAGCTTATAAGAGTAAATTAATTCTTATAATGCTATTGATCATAATGACTTGTTCAGTCCCCATGCACTGTCTCAGTAAAAATGCCTGTCGCACCTCTGACAGAAACGCTGGGTTGCTAGCATATGGTGTTTGTAAACCAAAATTTTCCGTCAGTGGAGATGTTTGAAAACTGAGGTACCACTTCCATACCCAAGGTACGGTCCAGGAATGGGCTGGCTAATATTTACAAAGGGAATTATCCTTACCTTTTAGTTTTATATATATGTTTCCCGAGAAATGCAAACTAGAGGAGTAACTTACAAGGAGGGTCTTCTATGTTAAATAATTTATACCCCCTACCGTGGAGGGAGCAGAGGGTAGAGATCAACAGAATCTTGCACACAGACTCTGATTCTCATGAGCTTAAGGGACATGCTCAGCCTGCGGAACAGTGCTACTTTTATTTTTTGCTTTCCCACTGCGAGCCTCTTCTTCAGAGGCCTTTTATTTGGGCTTCATTTGTTGCTATATACCTGTCAGGTCTCAAATGTTGTCCCATAATTCTTAGACAACAATTAAATGGTAACCAATTCATCATTACCTCAGAGGCAGTTTAAAGCCTTATAAGTCGGATATTTGTTCACATACATCTGGAGGAAGAAGGTTGTTTATGATGAAAGGTGTAGACAACCTCAGGGAGGCAGAACAACACTATGTTAAAGGGAGTCCATTCATTCAACAAATATTTATTGAGTTACTACCATGTTGTAGGTAGTGTTTTAGGTGTTAGGATATAAGAGAAAAAAACCACCAAACTATCTGCACTCATGTATCTAACATTTCAATGGAGGAGTTAACAAAAACAGGATATATTAAGAAATAAATTACATAGTACATTAGATTGTGTTAAGTGCTAAGGGCAAAAAAAATAAAAAGTAAGGGACAGAATAGTTGAAATTTTAGGGTAGCTTTAGGGATGCCTCATTGAGAAGGTATTTAGTCAGGAGAAGACATATATTTTGCTTTGCCTAAAGTTTATATAAAATATTGCAAATTTTACAATAACGTATCTCCATGGGAATACTTTCCCAGACCCTCAACCAACTTTTGGAGGAGCCTTGCAAAAGTGGGGATCTTAAGATTCACTCTCTTTGTGGTAAAGGCACACCTGCACCTGGGAGTTATTATCTGGATGATTTGGCCAAGGGAGTAAACCTCTCTAATAAGTTTTCCCAACTGTGAAATGGAGATAATAAAAGTATTAGTCTACTTTATTAGTATAAGGCTCAGAGAAGACAATGCACGTGAAGCATTTATCACCACGTGAAGCCCATAATCGATGTCAAACTCCTCAAACCCTAAACATATCATGTGCCCTCTTGGTTTTGCTTGCTTGCTGGATTATTTATTTGTTTGTTTGTTTGCTGAGGTTATTTGTGTTCACTATCACTTTTTTTAAAGCAACATGCTAGTTAATTAAAATATCCTCATGTAGTTGAGCTTTTTATTATGCTAAAGGCTGAGGAGGAAAGAAATGATATGCATCAACCTCCTTTCATAAGCATTTTACATGTATATGTTAATTTAAATTCCTGATGGGCTGTGGTCCTGTGAGGTATAGACATTATTAAACTCATCTTTTAGATAGAGACATAGAAGCTCCAAAAGATTAAGTAAATGACCCCAAGGAGCTCAGCTCACAGGAGCAGAACTGGGATGTGGCCCCAGCTATGTGTCCCTAAAATTTATGCTGTTTTCAAGAATTCTGAATGAATAAAGATCTTCTGCAGAAAGGAATTATTCATAAGGTGAAGGAGGCCTTCTTGTCACTCAGTCTTGACCTTAAGAAAATTACCAATACAAGGCCTGATATTTACATATTTGTACCTAGCCCATTAAGGACTCAGGAGAAGAGGAAATTGGCAAAGATAAGAGGGGAGCCGAATTTGATTTTCAGCCTGAATTGTTGTTAGTAGGTTTAATAAAGTGCAAACAGGTTAAGAGCACTTGCAGAAGAGCGCTTGGGAGAGAAAGCCACGTAAGGCCCGCCATCCAGGGCTCTTCACTAAGCCACTGTTTGCTCAGGAGTCTACACCAGCCTGGCAGGCTCCCCCAGGGGCTGGCTGGCGACAAGATCAGCCTGCCCATTGCAAAAAGGCTGTTCCTCCTCCAGCAGCCAGTCCAATTCTCCTCATTCCTACTGGGGAGCCATCTGTTTTCTCATCTCTGATGCCAGCCTTGTCCTGTGGGAGCCATAGGAGCTGGCAGTGACCTTGCTGAGTATACCTGGCCCTGTTCTTACTAATGTGGTGCTCAGGCACATCTTGGAAGGTTGCTCTTCTGAGTTGAGCTGGAGAACACAAGTACAAAACAAACGTTTCTAGCATGGCCACTATGACCACATGCTTGCCTGGCAAAGATGCCAGCTGAATTCACTTGAATTGGGCCCAAAGGATAAGAGGGAATAATACCTGACTTTTTCCGAGGCATGAAGTGGTGGCTAGGAATGACTAACACTAAGGTTTTCTTGTTGTTTTAAACTAATAAAAAGGTCACATTTAAGAAAAGTATTAAAAAAGTGTTAGTTTTTTTAACCCAACTCTCTCCATAATTTGGCTTCTATCTCTCAAACCTAACTCAAAACTGATATAAAGAAATTAAAACAAATTCAATAGTATGGAAATAATTACTGGAAAAACCATGAACTCTGTCAACAAATATCTCTGTAGTTTGGTAGATGGAAAAGATCATTATAATTTTTTTTAACAATAAATAACAAATTAGAATCATTTAGTATGCCATTAGCAGGGAAAAGTGAAAACTGTGATTTCCCTACTCAAAAGAGGGAAAACAAAAAATTTAGAAGGGTAAGCTACAGAATTTGTAAAGTAGATCTACATATTTTAGTATCATCAAGGTTCATCATTATATTAAACATATTAAACATAGAACAATCATTTATGTTACTAACAATCACTCTGAGTCATTAGTAAAAGCTTTGAATATAGGTTCAGTTTTATGGAGATGAGAAAATTATATGTTATATTTTAAAAACATCCCCATAAACAAACAAACAGGGAACACCATTGCCTCTTTAGCAAGCAAGCCATGGTAACCTGAAGAACTCCCCCCAACACTCCCCCAGCACATCTAGATGGACCAGTAATGAGCATGAATTGTAGAGTCAGCACGGCATAACTCACACAGCTAGGGAAGGTTGAGCAATGGTAGACATGATTATTATTGTTTTTACTTCTGAGAGGGACTTATGCATTTATATAAATAGGAATTGTTCATTTATAAAGATGGAAGCTAGAGGACTTTATCTCGCAAATGAGATTGTCATGCTAAGAAATATAAGGGCAAATCATGTGCTTAGTTTGATCAATTATAAATAGGAGCAAAAGTGCACTTAGAGCCCTAGCTGGTTTTCCTCAGTGGTTAGAGCGTCAGCTTGTGGACTGAAGGATCCCAGGTTCAGTTCCAACCAAGGGCATGTGCCTCCGTTGCAGGCTTGATCCCAGCCCCGGTCCCCCAGTAGGGGCATTTGCGGGAGGGAACCAATTGATGTGTGTCTCTCACATTGATGTCTCTCTCTCTCTCTCTCTCTCTCCCCCCTTGCCCCCTCCACTGTCTCTGAAAAAAATATCCTCTAGTGAGGATATAAAAAAAAAAAAGGGCCCTTACAACAGTGTGTTGTACTCAATAGATAGGTGTGCTTTAATGTTTAGGTAGGGCATGCCCTGTCAATTATTTTCTTCTCTCCATTTCCTCAATCGCTCTGGCTACTGGGATTATTTAGTCCAAATCCTGATTCTTAGGCAGATGATGGCAGTGCCCCCTACCTTTTAGTCTAGTGCTCATGCCCTGGCGTACCTTGACCTGATGGTTTCATAGTTCTGCCAGAACAGATTTTTGGGTTGTCTTCTTTTGGAGGGGAGGGGAAAGACTTCGTTTGTTTGTTTGTTTTCATGAAATATCCTACCACCTGTGTTGTTCCAACGCTGTCACCTAATCAGTTCTGGATCCTACTCCTTCGCCCTGATAGGTCTTCTGGGTAAATGACATGCTTAGAGCATTAATGACAGATACATAGGTATTTGTCTAGGGGAATATTGACTGGACTGCCACCTACCATTTCAGCAGAAACTGACCTGGCAGAGGAGTGTAGTGCTGAGAGGTTGGAATACTGGCCAATTAAATAAAATTTAATTCAGAAAATGATCAGTTTATAAAGTGACCAATTAACCAAATTAGACATGTTCTCCAAATGTTTGATTTCACTGGGGTGTTGCTGGTGCTCAGACTGCTTTCAGACCAGCACAGTTGACTTTTGCTTGCCCATTGTTTCATTTGGGAGTGGATGGGCTATCTCCCAAAGGCTACTTACTCTCTTGCAGATTTATACCCTGCCTGAAAGCCATGTCTTCACTAGCCCTCACTATGCACTTCTTTTGTTTGTTTTTGGCAAACTCATCATATGTTGAGTTAATATTTGCCAAATTATCTTTCAGTAGATTAAGTTTCAACGAACTGATGAAGGTCCAAGAGTTTGAGTTTGACATTGACTTCTGGTTTCCATTCTCCAGCTTCACCACTTACCAGCTGGACAATGTTGGCAAGTGAACCTTTCTGACGTTCAATTATAGCATCCATAAACTAGGAACAATGAAAGTATCATTATGTGCGTTTGTGTGGATCAATGAGTTAATCCGTGCAATGAGTTTAACACAGTGAAATACACAGTAAGAGCTCAAAACACTATAAAATATTATTTTTCAAGTTTTAGACCATCATGATCTGATCTTTGCTCCTATTATTGGGAACAGAGGAAGGCAGAAGGTCAGACTCCCACTTTTTTGTGTCTACCATGTGCCAGGCACTGTGTCAACAGTTATAAATGTTATCTCACTTGATTTTTATAACAGTTCTTAATATAATATGCCAAAAAAAGGGGAAATTCAGTCTATGAAGTCTACAAAATCACTCCAGATCTTACAGATAATTCATGGAGTAGCTAATATTGGGACCCATGCTTGTCTAATTCTAAAACTCCATCAGTGCACCATGTTCTGACTACTACATATCAGCTCTTATTGCTTGTTTGCATTTAGTTAATAGATCTGTACTAGGCTTTCCAATTTCAGAAATATTAAAATGAAAAAAACACTCATGTTGGTTATACACAAGCAAGTATGATATTTTTATTTATAAAGTATTAAGCTGAAATTTCAAAACTAATATGAGCTTAGATGCTACAGAGCAATTTTCTCAGGGACAAATTATCCTTGAACAAACAGACCTTGAGGATTAAGCTCTGAAGTGAAACTTAATTTCTGGTCTCTTGAGGGGTAGTAGTGCCCTTAACCTCACCCAGTTATCAGCCTATCCTTGGTTATAGCATCAGACACAAGAGGCACAGACGCGAGGAGTGCGGGAAGCTTCTTATAACAATCACTCCTAAGGGCATGCACATACAACATGGTCTATTTGTGCTAAGCATATGCAGAAGTCTGTGCCAAACCTGCAGTTTGCTTAATGATGGAATAAAGACCACTTAAATTAATGGATATTTGAAATCCATCCTTCCAATACAATTATTGGAGCAAGAGATGTTAATGATTCGCATTAGTTCGCTTCACACCTCCCAGTGGGCTGCTCCTTTGACTCCTGAATGCAACTATCTGCTTTGTTCCTGGTGAACTTAATTCATCAGGTGGGTCGGTTCCCCAGCTCTTAGTAGCTCATATATAACACTTCAATTAAATTGAAAAGAGTAATTACTTTAAGTGACAAACAGAAGAATGCTAATTAGCTGAAAAGTTCACTTCAGGGCACTTAAACTAGAGTAGTGCAGAGAAAGAGGTCATGATTTAATGTATTTGCTTGACTTGCTTTTGTAAAACACTGTTCTTCATTATAATAATGCCAAAGAGCAAAAGTGTGTTGCATTAACAAAGAATTAATGACTCTTGGTTACCGAGGAGACCTGATTTCTGTGTTTTTATTCACAAAGTGTGTAAGATTCATGACAGAGAATAAAGATAATGATCTTGGATTTTACTCTTGTTATAAATATTTCAAGTATACCTTAATGTTACTAATGTTCAGGATTAAAAATCCAAGCCTACTATATATTTTTTAAAATTCCCTAAAGTCAAACTGATTAAAACTCAATTTTATTAACAGTTAGATAATTTTCAATAAGGTTATACATTTGATATGAATGTATAACCGTATGAGTACAACTTTTTATTTGGACAAAAATTTTCAGCTCCTTTCAGTATGTACCAAGGAGTATAATTGCTGGCCGGTTTGGTAAGAGTATGTTGAGTTTTATAAAAAACTACTAAACTGCTATCCAAAAAGGCTGTAACATTTTCCACTTCCGCCAGCAAAGAATGAGATATCTTCTTGCTTCGCACCCTTGCCAGCACTTGGTGTTGTCTGCTGACTGGATTTTGGCCATTCTAATTGGCATGTAGTGGTATCTCCTAGTTTTAATTTGCATTTCTCTGATGGCACATGATGTGACATACGTTTTAACAATCTTATTTGTCATCTGTATAGCTTCTCTGGTGATGTGATTGTTAAGGTCTTTGGCCCATTTTTAATTGTGCTGTTTTTTTATTCTTGAGTTGTCAGAGTTCTTTTGATAGTTAAGACAGCAGTTCTTTATCAGATGTGTCTTTTACAAATATTTCCTCCCAGTCTATGACTTATCTTCTTCTTCTGTTGACATTGTCTTTCACAGAGCAGACATTTTTAATTATAACAAAGTCCAGTTTATCAATGATTTCTGCCATAGACTGTGCCTTTGCTGTTGTATCTAAAAACATCATCACCATACACAAGGTCATCTAGGTTTTCTCCCATGTTATCATCTAGAAATTTTATAGTTTTGCATTTTATGTTTTGACCCATGGTGTCCACTTTGAGTTAAATCTTGTGAAGGGTGTAGGGTCTGTGTCTTTTTTTTTGGCATGTGGATTTTCAGTTTTTTCAGCACCACTTGTGGAAAACATTATCACTGCTCCATTGTATTGCTTTTGTTTCTTTGTCAAAAAGCAATTGTCTATATCTATGTGGGTCTATTTCTGGGCTCTCTATTTTGTTCCATTGATCTATTTGTCTATTTTTTTTTTGCCATTATCACACTGTCTTGATTACTGTGACTTTTATTTAAGTCATGGGCTTGAGTAGTGTCAATTCTCCAACTTTGTTTTCCTTCAATGTTATTAGTTATCCTGAGTCTTTTGCCTTTCCATATAAAGTGGAGAATTAGCTTAGTGATAGTCACTCAGTAATGTGGTGCAATTTTGAATGCTATTGCATTGGATCTCTAGATCAAGTTAGGAAGAACTGACATCTTGACAATATGGAATCTTCATAACAATGAACATGGAATATCTCTCCATTTATTTAGCTCTATAATATTTGCAATTTTCTTCATCTAGATCTTGTAGATATTTTGTTAGATTTATACCTAAGGATATTTTTTGGTGTTAATGTGAATGATATTAAGATTTTCATTTCAAATTCCCCCTGTTCATTGCTGATATATAAGAAAGTGATTGACTTTTTTATGTTAACCTGGCATCCTGCAACTGTGCTACAATTGCTTATTAATCCTAGAAGTTTTTCTGTCAATTCTTTTAGATTTTCTACATAGACGATTATGCCATCTGTGGACAAAGACAATTTTATTTCTCCCTTCTTCATCTGTATATCTTTTATTTCTTTTTTTTTTTTCCTTATTGCATTTTTTAGAACTACATTTTAGACAAATGTAGATGGCAATATAATGTTGAAAAAGAGTGGTGAGAGGGGATGTTTTCCTAGAACCTGATCTTAGCAGGAAAGCTTTGAGTTTCTCTTCCTTTACTCATACCCTGACCACTTTACAATGCTCTGTAATCATAATCTTGGCTGTACTTTTCCATTAAAACCATGCAGAGTCAGCCAGTGACTCTCCAAGTAACAAATTTAATGGACACTTTTTTGTTTCCATCTCGATCTCGAAACTCTCCCCCCTTTGGCTTTCATCATGCTCTTCTCCAGTTCTCTTCCTCCTCTCTCTACTTCTTCTGATGGTCTTGTCATATGTTAAGTGGTATTCAGGGTTTAATTTGGGGCTTTCTTCTTTATTACCTCGCATCTCTGGGTGATCTTACCCTTCCCTTTAACTTCACAACCATTGATACCTCAATGAAGAACAATCTGTAGCTTAGGCCAAGATCCTTCCTGAGCTTCAGACCTTCATTTCTCATTGTTGCTTAACACCGTCCTTTCTCTAAATCACTAAGCACAGCTTCCCCTCCCCATCCTCATTTTTCTTAAACCTTTTTGTATTGCTAAGAGTTTGGTATCTGATGTATATTATTTTTTTCAGACAAATGTAGATGGCAATCTTTTTCTGATCATGAGTAATAAAAATTAACAAAGGCAACAATTCTAACCAACTTACTTTTAAATAATGGAACACAAAATAATTCTTTACCCAAATTTACCACTACTTGTATCAGAAACAAAAACTAACATTCCAGTGGTTCAACCAACTCTAGGAGTCTAACAAATTTTTTTCCTTTTTTTCTGTAATGCCTGCAGAGTGCTCTTTCACTTTGTAGAGAGTGCATCTTGAAGTAGGGATCAGAGGTCATGGCCTTGCTAATCAAATAGCATGAACGGAGTTCCCTGCCCTGATGATTCTAAAAGAAAAAATATTGACCAGTCTATTTTTATAGAGTTTGTACAATTAGGAGCTCTTATTTAAAATAAAGAGTGCCCATTTGGACATGAGTTAGGTTGGATGTGTTAGGACTGATTCTCTGGGTGCTAGTGGATGGAGGGAGCTTGTTAAGCCAGCTAAAGAGAAGGCTTCAGGCTGTCGTAGTAAGTGTGAAAAAACCTGGGATTTATTACTGGAATTGAGAAAAGTGAGAAAGATATAGAACACACACAAGAGGCAAGCATGTTAATTGATCATGGCCCCCAATTTTCTGGGGTCGTTCAGCTATGGAGGTGTGTTGGAGACTAGATTGCATGTTAGTCAGGACAGGGTTGAGAGGAACAATCCATTTGTTTATCTTTCCAATTGGGAGTTCCTCATAACAAGGGGCTTACCACAAGTCAAATAAATAGGTATCCACAAATAGGAGAAAAGGGTGTGTGTGTGTGTGTGTGTGTGTGTGTGTGTGTGTGTGTGTGTGTGTGTGTGTGTTTGCAGAGATCACCCTCTTGCACTGTCACTGCACTTCTCAAACTCAACACAAATAAATCTGATTTATCTTCCATGCCAATCCTAGTCTTCCAGACAGATTTCCTCCCTGTGGAAATCTGCTTCTGTATCATGACCAGGTATTCAAGCTGGAAGCCCAGGAATCAGGCTCAACATCCTTCTTTCCTTCATCCCCAAATGCTGAGTGTAGGTTCTAAATATCTATTGAACGAGTGCTTTCTTTTTTAATCCTCACTACCTGAGCTATGGTTCTCATCAGAGCTCTGAAGTAGAGTATCTTCCTCCAGATCCACCCTTCCCAGCAGTCCTCTGAGACCCACCGGAGGAATGACTTAAATATTTAAATACTGTTATGGAGTTTCCACTTCAGTTAAAAGATTTTCACTGCTAAAATAAGCACAATGAGACACACAATAAAACACTGGGCTAGATGACTTTATGATTCCTTTTATCTCCTCCATTTTACGGTTCTAGAGCTTACATTCATATCAGATACAAGGGAAATGACATCATAGGGTATAATGTAATCACTGGTTATCTATAGTGACAAACTTGTCTGCACAGTCACACCCGTTCCCCTTTCCTCTTTGGGTTTTCATGCCTATTCAGAAACCTTGGGGCTTGAAATGAGAATTCAATACTTTCATCATCAAAACATCAACTGAAAATCCCTAAATCCTTCCTATGTGTGGGATCCTTCTGGGCACACATGCATCTATCTAAAATGGTCCTGACCTAAGGGAGCTATATTTTCATATGACTTGAATGACCCTCATCCCTTTTGGGTAATAACAATGGTTTTGTGATATTTCAAGAAGGTATCGTAGAGCTGTGCATCAGCAGTGCCTCCCTTGTTCTTAGAATATATCTGTAATGCATTCCTCCTACAAGAGTGGGAGGCCTTGACATACTGATTATACAACAGAAGGCATCACACAAGTGTTTATTATCTAATGAACTATTTTCCAATTCAAGTCACATAAATTTTTAATTCCTTGGTCAGTATCTAAGCATCTCTGAATATATAGATATTATATTAAATAATACCTTATATTTAACATATAATATCTGAAATTTTGTAATTAATAAATATTGTACTTAGATCCTTGGGGTAATATCTTGTTCTAGATCTCTAAAGATATCTTGTGTGAAGGGAGTACATACCTGGAAGCCTAGAATTCTACAGACCAATGAAGCTGAGAAAATATAAATTGCAATAGATGATAGTTATTTCTGTTGAGAAAATCATATACTATACACACAAACACATTTGAGAATGTCATTGAATCTTGCTTGCTTTTAATTTTCTCCTCTGTAAATAAAAGAGTAAAACTAGTCTCATTGGTTGAATAATTCATTCATTATTTCTTTAATTCATTTCATCATTGATTCAACAAGAGATAATATTAATAATGACAAACATTTACATTTATAGATGTAAGTTTACATCTATATATGAAAATGAGAGACACAGTGAAAGTTATCTTTTTGCGGGGAGAAAATTTGTATCTTTTGAGATTATGATTTCATTTGCTACGAAAGAAACAAATCTGTTAGTGATCATTTTCTGAAATATAATTCATTCAGAATTGTAGCATTTTTGCTTTTTCTAGAAAGGCCATTTTGATGAATTTTGTATAGGCCAGCTGTTAGCATGGTAGATGTTATGTCTGTAATTTATTTTAAAACACTTTGGTGTGGAGTGTGTGATAAAATTGTATGCACTAGTGTCAATCTGCATCCTAGGCTCAGTCCGTTGTCCTTATCAAGCATTCACACCCCAGTAAAGGCTCTCTCTCATTAATCAAAATGACCACACTCAGAAGCAGCCACTCTCAAGTAGATGCTTGGGATTCCTTTACCTCAGGTCAACCACTTTAATAATCAGCACAGTGAGTGTTAGAAAGAGGCAACATAATTGAAATAAGTAGTATTAAAACATGTATATTGATAGCAATATTTTAGAGAAGTTCCCCATCGCTTCATGAACAGGGAGGGTATAGAATCTAGCAGACCCTTTACCCTTTGTCCTTGGGAATGATCCCCTGGCTTTGATCCCTGAATGAATCTGTGTCCTGCCACAGGTGTGGAGAGTAGATTAGCTTATTCCTGCATTTGACTTAGTTGACTCTTTCACACAAAGTGTTTTGGGATCTGTAAAGAGAACAGAAAACTGGGCTTTGCTGAGCTGTCAAAAGAGATTATATGATTATTTATTCCTGCCTGCTAAAATATGTCTAGATGTTTTGCAGACTATGGTCTGAGATTTTCCTTCATTGAAATCTGGTAATAGGTCATATGGAGAAGTAGCTAACCTGCAATTACTGGTTACTTAGATACACCAAACAGAACCTAATAGATGGGTGTGATCAAATTGATTTAAAATCGTTCACAGTAAGTTCTTTTCAGTGTCAGTTATGTGACATTCTTTTAACAACAACATGCTTCGCCCAATTAGAAGTTATGAAATACATAATTAATTTAATTGAATAATAGTTAAAACTAAATTTAAATCAACCATATACACAGAAATCTTAGTACTTGAAATAGAGTGGTCTTAGTTCATTATTTTTTTGGTATGATCATGTAGAAATCACACTTTGCTGGACATCTGTGAATTTGGCTCTTAAAAGAAATCTTGTGACACAGTGAAGGAAACGATAATTGGGTTTTAGGTCTGGTTACCTAAGTTGTTACAAGTCCTATCTCTGAAAAGGTGGGTGGTGACAATGAGAATGTCATTGACTCCTGCTTGCTTTTAATTTACTTCTGTAAATAAAAGAGTAAAACTAGTCTATTGATTGAATCATTCATTCACTCTTTATTTCATTCATTTAATCATTGATTCAATAAAGGATAATATTAATAATGACAAGCATTTACTATTCACCAGGTATTTGTTTTAAACACTTTGTATTCTTTAACACATTGTATGCGGGAAACGTATTTATACGTTTTACATTGACTGGTAGTAGAGCGCGAGATAAAAACTACCCGCAAACAAAAAACATATTTAATCATTAAAACAACCTTGTGAATTAGATACTGAGGCAGAGACAATAAGTGGATTTCCCAAGGATTGTAAACTGACTCAAGCCAGTTTGGATGTACATCTCTCTTAGATTCTTGGTAATAATAGTAGTGGTAAAAAAAATTCAAGGTCCTAAAAGTTAGCTATTCTCTAAACATTGCTAAGAGTGTATAATGGAAACAGGTTATTATGGGCTGAGTTGTGTTTCCCCAAACTTGGATATTGAAGTCCCTATCCCTAGTATCTAATAATATGACTTTTGAGCTAGGGGCTTTAAAGAGATAATTTAGTTAAAATGAAGTTATCAGAGTGGAGCCTAATCCAATTTGACAGACGTGCTTATAAGAAGAAAAGACTTGAACACAGACATGTACTGGAGGAAGATGTGAGAATACAGAAGACGGCCATCTGCAAGCCAAGGAGAGAGGCCTCAGAAGAAACCAGCTCTGCAAACAGGCTGATCTAGTACTTCTAGCCTCCAGAATTGTAGGAATATAAATTTCTGTTGTTTAAGCTACCTATCCTGTGATACTTTGTTGTGCCAGCCCTGGAAAACTAATGCACAGGTCTTAGATCAAATTTTGGTACAATGTATGTCACAAATTAACTCAACATTTATTCATACACACTAACAAAATCATTTCACATATGATCTGTTCTTTTGGCTCAAGGATATCCCAATTCTTTTTCCTTTTACATATTCCAACTATTACTTAGCAGGAAAAGTTTCCGGAAGCAAATGCCGAAACTGCACAGGAAGAATTCTGTTCATGCAGATAGCCCAAAACTCCAGAGTTTACGGCTGGACACCAGATGGTTGAGGAATGTAGGCTCATGTATAATTTCTAAGTTGTAGGTTGCCTTGGTTTTTATATCCTGATCATCAAGAGAGGAAAGTATTTTTAAATTATTTTAGACAATCCAACTATCCTGAAAGCATTTAATTTCGCCAAAAAGAAACCATTTCTAATATTTGTTCTGATGATTAATATGTCATTATCTTTAATCATTTTTAAAAACCCATATATTTACATGTAGTATAGTAGTCAGCAAAGCATTAACTATTATTAGCAGATGGTAACAGTTGCAGTGTTTGTAGCCACCACCAGGAAAATGTACCTCTTCTTAAAGAGAGCTAGCTGACTTCTAGACTGTGTGTTCATGACAATGTGTTGGCTGACATTTCTCAAATGCACTTATTTGAAAAGCACCTGGGCATTGGTTTAATTAACTTAAGTAACACACGCACATGCTATCCCACTGTGCAGACTGAAGTCTGCCATTTAGAGTAAATTAAGTCATTTATTATTTTTTTAAAAATATATCTTTATTGATTTCAGAGAGAGGAAAGGAGAGGGAGAGAGAGAGACAGAAACATCAATGATGAGAGAGTCATTGATCGAGTCCACGACTTGGGCATGTGCCCTGACCGGGAATCGAACCCCGATTGCCTGGATCCTAGGTTGACGCTCAACCGCTGAGCCACGCCCGGCCGGGCTAGAGTAAATTAAGTCATTTAAAGTAAATGTCAAGTGTCATGGGCCCAACTTTTCCTAGCTAGCAAGAAACAGGGTTGGGATTTGAACTCAGGAAGTAAAGTTCGAGAGGCTGTGCCCCAAACCACTGGCACATTAAGCACTTACTCTGAGTGATGATTCACAACAGATACAGCAAATTACTAACATTGTCTGATTTACACATGGAGGCTCAGGAGTATTTTCTCCTGAGTAGATAGGTCACCCTGACAATGAAGCGGCAAGGTTATCTTGGGAGTAACTAATGCAGCCCCACAGGATCCCTGCTCAGAAAGGGGCCCTAGGTTCGCAGTTAAATGCTCTGTGCTCACCATTTTGAAGCTCTTTCTATTTTATATTGGAATCTGTGTTTTATGAGTGAAGGCTGATGGGAAATTGGAGTATTTCAGGGGGCTTGAAGCCTCTGCTCAGGTGTGATCCTGCTTCCTGCCCCCTCCCCTCCCCTCCCCTCCCCTCCCCTCCCCTCCCCTCCCCTCCCCTCCCCTCCCCTCCCCTCCCCTCCCCTCCCCTCCCCTCCCCTCCCCTCCCCTCCCCTCCCCTCCCCTCCTCCCCTCTCCCCTCCCCTCCTCTCCCCCGCATTGATTCTCTGCTCCCCCTCCCCTGCTCCCACCCAATGGCCACAGCAGTCCTCAGCCGCTAGCAGGGGTCTGGGCACAGACAGGATTGGGGGTGTGCCACAGTGCTGAACTGTGGGACTGGGGTACCTGTAAGACTCTGCAGTTGCTCTGAGAGCGACCTTGTACCTAAGGAACGCAGCAGTAAGTAGATCTACCAGCATCAGATCTATCAGCAAATAAAAACCACCTTGCCCAGTGGAGAAAGAAGCCACAGGAGAAAGGAAATAGCTTTTGTATGTGTGTGTTTTGATCAAAGAATCAAAACATTTCACACTGCTCCCTGAAAATTGTGGAGCTGGTCCTGTGAAAAGGAATAAAATTGGGTCTTCTAAAAGCAAGGTCAAGATTCTTCCCAGTTTCCTATGCTGTGCCATTGTCAACAAAGAGCAGTACAGTTATATTGTGTAATCATGTGACATTGTCCCATTTGGAAAAGGGAAACAGTAAGGTGGGAGCAGAGCGGGTTGTAGGTTAACGGTGAAATAGACCATCTAGGCAAGAGATTGGAGGCTACAGGGCAAAGGTGTGAACAGAACTAGTGTGCTCTGAAAGGTTCTAAAATGTGATGGAAACATAAACATCCTGAAAGTAAGGTCAGAATAAGCTTTTGTTAGAACTTAACCAAATTAAGTTGGGAAAGAAAGAGAACCAGGCGTTTAGAACCATTTTGTTCATTAATTTAATACTCCATCATGGGAAAATCTATGATATGAGGTTATAAAAAGACTCAGTTGAGCCTTACGTGGACTTTGAGGGGTTCAATGAGAGAAGAGCAAGACTGGAATGAAGATACTATCTGAATCCATAGGAATTCTTCTACGCTGTGAGCAAAAAAAGTTAATGGTGGGCCTTGGGTCCAACCATTCGACAAACACTAATTATTTCATGCCAACCCTTTAACCAATGGTGCTGCCGAAAGGGAAAAAGACACACATGTTAAACAAGAAATTAAAGCATTGTGATGGAGGCATGCAGCTGCTGGAGAAAACAAGAAGGAAATAGCCAACACTGCCTGAGGGGGATGAGTTGGCAGGTTAAAGGGGAGCCAGAGCTTCCAGCAGCTGGGAGCCGCAGGTGTCTCGGGGGTGGGGTGGGGGGCAGTAAGCACAGGATGGAGAAGCAGATGGAGGCTTTGCAAGGGTTGTTTGGTGCCCAGTGTTTAGTTCCTAATACATAGGCATACTATTTACCCTCGGTTGATGGAACTTTCGTGCTCTCTCTTACCTCAGTTCTAAGCTAAGCAGCTGGACTAGGCAGTGGGGAATCTTTACAAGTCTTTTAGGAAAGGGAGTCATGAGATTAGACTTGCCACTGGGTGGAGGTTGGAAGGACTTGAAGGGTTAGGAACTGGAGAGAGGGAACCCAGAGGGGCTATATATCAAGAGTCAGCCCAGCGGGTGACGTGTCTAACATCTACAGTGGCTGGCTGCTCAGAGAAGACTTCACTTAAGAGATAGTTATCACCAGTGACAACTTTACTCTTTAAGATAATATTAGCGTTACTGCACCCATAACAACTTTATTCTATAATTATATACACAGTATCCTTTCCTCAATGATTTTCCACGTTGCTGCACTCCATTCTTACCCTTGTGATAACTGGTAGATAAGATAGCTAAAATCATGGCCAATGAACCCAGGGGCATGAGCCTGAGGTCCCAGTGTGCACTGTGGGTCAGAACCCTGGACATCTTGATTGTCATGAGGCTCTTCAACTTAACATCTGACATTTTGCATATTAGCGATCTGTGCCCTTGGGTATTATTCCACACTACTCTGTGTCTCTCTTCAAATTCTCAACAGACTCATGTGTAAGGAAGTCTTTGGCAATCTCAGCTCTAGTTTCAGTTGTCAAAGTTCAGAGATAGGAAGATGCATCCAAAGGGCCGGGAACTGGAAACCTAACGAATACCAGGTTTTAGCCAAGGTTGAATTTGTTCTTCTCCATAAAACTTTGTTGTTTTTTTTTCCTTTTGGCTGAATGGACATTTTCTCAACTCCCAGTTTCAACTCAATCCATATTTTACACAGTCCTAGTATGTATAAACTCAGAAACAGTATAAGTCTGCAAAGGGAAACATCATGTTGCACATGGTTGTTTTGTGTGTGAGGTTCAAACCATGGCTGTGTGGAAAGAAAATTGAGATTAACCACAAATTCTTATACAGATTCCCAAATGTCTTCCCTACAAAATTAGCTTAAATGCATTTGGACAAATTAGACATTCTCTATTTTCCCTTCCTGAAGGAGGTTCATTTCTTTATGTAGTTATCATCAGCGATGGGCACTGAGTTATGACACTCCTCACTTGGCCAGTTGTTGGTGTGTATAATGGAGCACCTGCTACTTAAGAAATCCCTGGGTCACAAAACTGTTCAGCAAAGCAGACATCCTCAGACAGACAGAGGACTTGCAGAATCCTCTCACTGAATTATGCAAGATTTTCTGGCTTATGGTCATTAAAGACAGTGATAAAGCAGCTGTCGTTGAGTAGATGCTGTCAAAAATCAGTGCAAAGAATAGAGATGATTACCCGGGTGCCAATCACCCATTAGAGTGAGCTTTGTGCTAGCATGTCTCTCACAAATCCTTCTTTTGATAAGATTATAATTTACCTGACTAAGCAGTTGCTCCTGGCAGCATCTTGATGTTAAAGGCCTAAAACCAGATAAATGTGCAATACGTGCATGTGCACTGTGCTTTATCTCCACCCCCAATGGGGTTACAGAGGGAAAGGCTGGGGAAAAATGCTGCAGTCACAGAATTAAGTCTTCAGTTAAGAAGTGGACTTGTGCTGCTTCTCATAAACGACCTTGTTCCATTCCTGCTTACTCTATTCAACAAACCTAACCGCGTCACGTGAAGTGGGGGAGGAAACTGGAATGAAAAAGAGTACTGAAAAGATACACATCTTTTCTATTTCCACAATGACACCAGCTTGGGATTTCAAAGATGATTTGTGTTGTCTCATGTATGAGTATTGGGAGAGGGAAGCAGATATGAGTATACACTGAGAGACACATGGCCCAGCTGTGAGGCAGGCCTGGCACTGTGGGGACACCGTGAGGACCGGGCAGTGTGCTCAATAAATACCAACTAAGGGCAATGATCATAAAACAAATATTTGAATGCCTCTGAGGTAAGAAACACACACAAAGATAAATGTTTATTTATTGATGCAAAAAAAAAAAAAAAAGTCAGACAACTAAGTAGAGAGCTGAAGGCTGAATGTTATAGCCTCACAAAGCAGTCGTTACCTCTAATAGACACCAACAAATGGATTTAACTGATATTTTGCTTGAGTTAACTGGAGCTTTATTTTTGTCTTTAAAAAATATTAATGAAATATGTTGTATCATGAGCTAATACAAACTATCTCTAGAGAGAAATTTGGCTATGTGTAAGTCCAAATGATAAGAATAATTTCTCCTTTTAGAGGGTACAACAGCATAAAAGGTTTTTCATTGTCAATAGACTCCAACTTCAGATTCATGCTTCAGACTCATGACAATTGAAAAGTAAGTTTTATCAAGTAATTTAATAGGTAATGTTTTTTATTTTTTAAAACCTTGAGCCCTAGAGACATCTTAAAAGGACCATTGCTTGAGAGTTTATTAGCACTTTAAAAGAAAGAGCTGCCTACAGTTTTGTGACAGTTATTTAGCACCTATTTATGAGTAAGAACATCCCACTCCTCAAGGGGCTTAGTCTATATAATGGAGAGAGGAAGACACTAAAATGTCCACCTATTTCTAGCAGAATATCTATATAGAATATTTTGATTCTTTCAGCATTTTTCTATGTTTGTTTCCTAGACAGGAAATCACGTCTTATGAAATTATGTTCCTCTTTTGATTAGTATGCATCTGGTTGCATACTAATAAATGCTTATATATGGACTAGTTGAAGGGTATGAAGAAAAGGGGAAGTTCCTAGTGGAACAGTAGTAAGTGCAAATGCAGGGCCATGGCCCTGCCTCCCCAGCACCATGGAACATATAGGAAGGAAAGAATGAGCTTCAGAAGAAAGTCATTTTCCTTCAAAGTCAGATATGGCACCTGTGTCCCAGTGGTCCTTGGAAATTCAGTTTCACAGTCCATTTTCTGCAATTCAGGAATACAAAGACACTAAAAACATATGGCAAGTTTGTTCAGTGGTAAAACCTGATCTCGTTCCACTACGTGTCCTTAGATTTTTAAATTTATTCCATCTCTCACAAATATTTTTAAGGTTTTCAGTAGAAATGTTAATGTATCTGATTACTAGACACTGTACCCAGATGGAGGTGTTATTGAAACACACTGTATATGTACCATATTGCATTTCTACAATATGAGAAATTTGAATTTCTGAACCCATTTAACCCAAGGGTTTCAGATAAGGGATTATGGACATTTGGAAATTCACAAAGGAACCAAGACATTAAGTAGACTTGCAGAGTTGGTTAAATTACTTGCTCATGTCAAGCAACTCTTCAATTGTAAACCTGAGGCTTGAGTCCAAGTCTTTCTGACTTCAACCTTGTGATTCTTCCCTCTCCTCAAAGAATTATAGTAGCAAAAGAGAAGAAATCGACAAATCTGTGGTTATTTGTTTAATATTTGTTATGCATTGCTCCAAGTGGATTTATTAATTTAATCTTTTACATAATCTTATGATGTAGGTACTATTTTTATCCTAGTATTACAGATGAGCAAAATTCCAGGGACATTAAGGAACTTGAGCAAGGCTGCAAATAAGTGGCAGACATGGAATTATGAGCCCAGGTCGTCTGTCTCCATACATGTGGCCATAACCACTCTGAAGACAAGAATATGTCTAGAGAACTGAGTATAACACAAGAGAATATAAAGCTCCTTGGGAAAAAATGCAAAAAAAAAAAAAGAAAGAAAAAGAAAACATGAAGACAACAAGGAGGAGAAATGGGAGGAAGCTCTTGTTTAAATACAAAGCTGGTAAGCTCTCAACCAAATCCCTTAAAAAGAAAGGCTTAGTGGTTAAAGCCTAGTGAAAGCTGTCTGGATTAGACACATATAACATTGAAAAGCTTGACGTCATCTGTTTTGCATAATTGGTTTATCCTTTATCAAAATCATGGATTATTGTCATTTCCTTATTTTTCAAAATCCCTGAAATATCATTCTGAAAGTACTTTGCTGAACCATAAAAACACTGGGAAGTGAAGCAAGGTATTTATGAAAATGTCTGTCATAGTCTAGATTCCCCGGAAAACAGAACCTGAAGAAATATTATGTTCCACTGCTTGACTAGAGAGCATAACCCCAGGGAGCAGGAGTGATGGACAAAGGCAGTGAGGCGAGGAAGAGAGAGGGACAATTAGAGAACCAGGCTGACTGCTGGATCTTGAGGACTGTCCTCTAAAAGGCCACCTCTTCTCAGTTTGGAGCAGTGTGTGAGGGATGAACTCATCTTCTGTTCCCATCTTCCACTGGTCAAAGTTCATCCCACTTGGCATCAAGTTCCCTGCACCTCCATGTTGAGACAGTGCAGGTGTCAACAGAGTTTTGCTTGTTGATGTCCATTCCTTGGCATCAACAGGGAAACCAGGAGGGGGTTATACAGCCTGAGAAAAAAGCTAAGTAGGGTCAGGTGTTTCTTCCTTGACATTGGTTGGAGCTCATGTAGAGCAGAGCACCCAACAGAACCACAGAAGGACAAGAAAGATTAGACCTGAAATGGTTGGTGCATAAGAAGAGTCTGACATATGGTCTAATGGGTTACCATTACATTTTATTTTACATATATATCGAATATATATATATGTGTGTGTGTGTGTATATATATATATATACATATATATCTCTTTATTGATTTCAAAGAGAGAGAAAGAGAGAGGGAAAGAGAGATTGAAACATCAATGATGAGAGTCATCGATTGGCTACCTCCTGCACACCCCCTGCTGGGGATTGAGACTGCAATCTGGTCATGTGTCTGACCAGGAATCGAACCTTGATCTCCTGGATCCTAGGTCAATGCTCAACCACTGATCCATGCCTGTTGAACTATTATTACATTTTAAATGGTGTTTTTCAGACTATTATGACCTGCAGAATTACACAGTGCAAAATATTAGGTCTCCTGCCATTGCAGTTGGGGAGATATTTTGAGACCGTAAAATCATTACCTGTTCTCTTTCAAATAAGTAGCCTATTGTATATGATTACTAACCTTAGGTAAAATTATTTTTTCCACTGAAGTAACATGAACTAATAAGACTATTTTATAAACTATACAAATAAAATCAATGTTTTAAAAAATGGATTCTCATTAGATAATCTCTTTTATTCTTTCTATTTCTTATTTCTTTTCTTATAACTTGTCCATTTCCTTATAATTTATGAGGTAACTATACTTTTTAAGAAAAGGAAAATTTATTCTGAAAGGGTAAAAAACCTGAATGGCTATTACCTGGGACATTTGTGTCTTAGTGCTCTGCATGCCAGATGACATCTTCCAATAGGAATGATTTCTCCTGGATTTTAATTTTTTACAATGATTTGGTTTTTTGTCAGCCCACAAGGACACTGAAATTGAAGAATAAGGGTCATTTGAGTGCCTGCAAATAAATCTTTAAAATATACCTTCTTTTTCTTCTGAGAGAAATTAAGAAGTGTTATGAGCCCTTGGGTCACAAGCAACTTGACCATGCTGGGAAGCCTTCATTGACTCACGTCGCTCAGCTTCCTCCAGCAGTCCTGGTAAACAGGGCCAGTTCATCCAGGTGAAATGGACACGAGTTCATATGCAAAATGGGATTTTCTTGCAAAGGCCCAAATGAGATGCTTGACCCTGGAAAGAACCAATTAAATGGAATGTTGTCAGGGAGGTGAGGCCAGGAACTGTGCTGTGACCTAACAAATGTCTTCGATGTGTGCTGAAGATTATGCTAGAAGATTCCCCGCTGTGAGGACTTTTTTCTTAACTGTGGATTATGTGATCTACAGAGGGTGAGAGTCAGGAGAAAGTATGATTTATGACATGGTGGTCAAGAGCCTGGGCTATGCTGGGTTTGGATTCCAACTTCCCCTTCTTAGTAGCTCTTTATATTGGACAGGCTTCTGAATTCTCATGAACCCCAATTATTGGATACTTACTTTGCCATGTATCTACCTTGTTGAGTTGCAGAGACAAGTGTGGTCATGCATTTGAATGAAGTTCATGGCCCTCAACAAATGGCTGTTAGCACAAAGTTGTTAATTCCAAGTTTATTTATTTAGATACTTGAAAAGCAAGCCCCACAATTCATGTCTTTAGCAGTTTTCAAGCTTTGGATTCCATTCCATTCTTCTTACAAAAAATAAAGGAGTAAAACACTGCTGCAAAACAGGCAACGATCAGTTTCATAGCCTTGCAGATGCTTTTTAATTTACCATTCCCATTAGAACTGAGGATGCGCAGCGTGGTGAAAGAGCAGGCAAAACAATTTATTTCCTATTCGGACAGTGATGCTCTATGTCACAGCTTCAGCTCTCCTGAAAAATACTTTAAAATATATTACAAACAGCCCAGAGTTTACAGAACATATATGTAAAATTAAGAAATCCATAACTCTTCAAAGCAAATCTTTGTTCCTCAATGAACCTCAGGGTTTACTCTGGATGAGAGTTATAAAAAAATGTCAAATTATTATTTTGCAACAGAGCCCTCCCCCCTTCCCTCATCCTTCCCAAGCATATTCTGAATGCCACTCAATGATTCCCACTGCACCTAGGGTGAAATTTGAACTTTCTTACCTCGGTTTCAGGGCTGTCCATTTCATCAACCCCTGGTTACAGCAGAAGACTTGATACCTAGGAGGGGGTTGGTAAATATTTGGTGTCTGACTTAGGGTCTTTCTCTTGTTAACACCTCCCTTGCTGTACACACCAGTCTTATCAAATTGCTTTCTGGCACTGGACTTCCAAAACATGTTCACGAGTCCAGGTCATGGCACATGCTGTGAACTGTGCTCCCTCTCCTATCTGCTCCCCACCTCACCTTTGCCTCTTGTGCTCCTCAGGACTCAGTTTAGATGTTGCTTCAAGGAAGCATCCCTTGATTCCTGGGCTAGATTAGGTATCCCTTCTATAAATTCCATATAGAATCCTCCCCATCCCCACTATTGTATTTTACGTCAATCACTGGTAAATTCTCTGACTTTCTGCCAGGTGTCAAAATCCTTGCACAGAGATATATTAACTATGTATTTTTGTATTTTGATGCTTTGACCTCTGGGCCTTGGGGACACTGGAGGGACTTTTTCTCCCAGGGTTAGTGAATTCCTAGAGATAGTTTAAAAAAAAAACTCCACTGTGAGCTGCCTTTTATATGGAAACCCATCAACCCATCGTCAGCACCCCACCACGTCCTCTATCGGGCTCTCATGCTCTGGGCCACTATTCCTCTGCCCTCACCACCCCAGAGTCAGGTACCAGACAAGTAGAATCTGCCCTAGAGGCCACTGAATTATTCACACTAACCAACCCTAAACCTACTTACCCTGCCTCACCCATTCCTTCCCATGAAGTCACACTAAAGGCCCTTGCCCATGTTTTTTCCTACTCTCTCTGCCCTCTGGCTGACCCCAATGCTTCCCTGTGTGGCCCTGCATGACCAGTATGAACATGAACGGTATGCCCCCTTCTCTTTGGAATCTATGAGTGTAACAGACTATCTTTTTAGTGGCAATCATCTGATATATTGGCCTTGCCATACCTACACGATAATTAAACATATTTTAAAGCAATAGAAACTAATCCCCATTATTCATGTTGAATTTCCAGCCTCTATTATGGTACCTGGAATGTAGTAAGTTGCTAGATAGATAGATGATAGATGATAGATAGATGATAGATAGATAGATAGATAGATAGATAGATAGATAGATAGATAGATAGAAATAGATAGATAGATAGATAGATGATAGATAGATAGATGATAGATAGATAGATAGATAGATAGATAGATAGATAGATAGATAGATAGATAGATAATAGACAGATAGACAGATAGATAGATGTAGCTATATGTCAGTGAAATGTGACATATATTTGGTCCTACATTTGTTATTGCAATCTGTTTTCCTCTGCTTTATTTCTATTAGTTATTAAAGAATGGTGCATCGGAGATCTTGTTTGGCAGAAAAATTAAATTTTTGCATTTTCTTCTAAATTGTGAACTTCTGGTATTGTATTTTGCTTGTAATAAAACGTATTCCCTAGTTCAAAACTTATTTTTCTATTTCTTAGTTTAATTGCTCTTAAGAACTTCAATCTTTTGACAAAACATTTGGCTGTGACTAGAATGCACTTCATGCTGACACATCTTTTAAAATATGGTTCATTATGATTGTACCTAAATATAATTAAAAATAACTTCAACTGTCTTGCGATCTGACAAAGTTGTGGGTGATTTTCATGTAAAAGTATTTTAGGAGATGGAAAGCAGCAAGGAAGGACTTATTTTGGACTTTTGGGTTGGCAACCCTCGCATCTCTGCCGGTCACACCTGCCATATGTTGGCTTTTTTTCCCCTCCAACTGTTTTCCTTCCTAAGAGCGACTTCAAGGCAGGAGACATCCCTTCCACTTCTGGATCCCAGAAGTGCTGGAGCTCGCATACCAAGTAGCTGGCTTTTCCCTGAAGCATCTCAGTGCTGTGATTTGGCCTCGGTGTGTTTTCTTGAGGTAGTTAAAATATTCATCATTCAAGCCACTTTTCCAGGTGCCAAAAAGCAAGCGTCTTTGTTCTTGAGAAAGGTTAACATGAGTGAAGAGGAAAATCTTGGTTATTTTGGAAAGCGAAACTACACTATTGAAACTATATCGTAGGCAAAATGCAAACTCCCCAGCACGTACCTGGTAGAATGAACTTTATTCCGTAGGGCCAGACACAAACCAGAGGTAAGTGTTGCAAAAGGTAGTGAGAAGTAAAGATAAAGGAGTCATATTGCAGCTACTCTTTTCTCTCTTATTTTTTGAGCCCAAGCATTGGCAATGAACTAATTTTTCCCAAAGTTAAAAATTGAAGCTTCAGTTACAGACTAAGATATTTTCTGGGTTCTTCAGAACAATTTTCCTTGATACTTTTCATTTTTAATATAACTCTCATTTTAGCATTTTTCTGGCTTTTCTTTGGACTCTTTCTGCTTGATACTTATCAATAAATAGAAAGCAGTAAGTTCTATATAAGAAAGAAATCTTTCCGTCTTCACACCCGTTATCACTAACGGTTAGCACAGTGCCTGGCACCTAGTGGCCAAAAATATTTTGAATATAAAAAATACTTGGTGAATGAGTGAACTCTCAGAGCATCATCTGCTGCTGCATCTGGATGCGTCCTTCTTGTCAGTGCCTTGCTCTTGTCTTTAAGAGCAGGTCCCTGTGCCACTAGGATGGCTCAGCCACATCTTATTTTTACACCAGGCTTTGTCCTGCTCCCCTTTTGTAACTGACATTTTCTTGGGGCTGGTGGGTAAGGTCAAAGAGATCTATTTATCTGTTTTTCTCTCTCTGAGACATTGGTCCTTTCCCTTTAATCCTAACACTGGTCAACTGCCTCCCTTTAAATTTCACTGAGCAGAGTTGGTTCAAGAATCATGTTCCCACCCTGGCTGGGGTGGCTCAGTTGGTTGGAGCATTGTCCTGTATACAGGTTTGATTTCCAGTCAGGGCACATACCTGGGCTGCAGATTTAGTCCCTGGTTGGGACCTTTATAAGAGGCAACCGATTGATGTTTCTCTCTCACACTGATCTCTCTCTCTCAAAAAAAAGAATTATGTTCCCCTTCCCTTCACCTCTGACATCAATGTTAAGACTATTGTAAAACAGCAGTTTTATATGATTTTTTTTTTTTACAATATTTCACATGCAAACCCAAGTTTCACATGAGTTTTAATGCTACTTATTTGAAAAGGTGATAGAATTTCAAATGCTTAGATAATTTTAACGTTTTTAGCAATTTGCAGAAACTGTGGCTAGGAAGTATAACTCTGTATAAATAAAAATCGCAGGCATTAGAAACCATTATGAAATTGCCAGATTATCTTTTATTAAAAATATTAAAAGTCTGTCCAATGCATCCTCCCAAATAATTTTTTTCCTTGTAATGATAACATTTATTTCAAAAAACAGCTTGTGGAGACCTTATAATATGCCAGGCCTTTTGTCAGAAGCCAGAATACAAAGCCCGATGAGTCGATCCCTGCCCTCACGTAGCTTTTATTCTAGTCAGGGAGATAGACTCGCAAGGATACGTTGCATACAGCGAAGCAAGCTTTTGTGCATCAGTTTGGACTGGGTGCTGTGGGAATGCAGAAGTAGAAAGATAAACTGGCAGAAGATGGGAGAAGCCCCCGGAGGAGAGCATGATTAGGAGTTAGCCGGGTGACGGATGGGGTGGGCTGGGCATCTAAGCAAAGGGAAAGCATGAGCAAAGCCCCAGAGGAATGACTAGCATGGTGAGTGGGAAAATAGCAAGTGCTTGGCATGGCTGGAGTGGGAAGGCCAAAGGATGGAGGGGACCGAGAGAAGGCCAACGGGGAACGTGGGGGCAGCTCTCCTAGACCACCTTGCCCTGGAGAACAGAAATATAGGCATGAGCCTGCAAGACATGGCTGAAATGTTGTAAGTGCAGAGAGCTGAAGGGGGTAAACCTAGAAAGGCAGGCAAAGACTGTATCCTGGGCAACTGTTTTTATGCCAAAGATCTTCAAGGTTTAAAGTGAACAAACATGGTAAGTTCTGCTTTTTCGACAGAGGACTCTGGCCACCTTGTAGAAGATAGGTTGCAGGAAAAGAGTAGAAACAGGAATGGCACGTAGAAGACTATTTGAGAAGTTGGTGTAAATTGTAACTTGATTAAATCTAAATAGTTACCGTATGGTAGAGATTTTAAAAAATATAACATTACTTGTTATATTAAAGTGTTCATCCTGTTTACTTTTTACTGGGGAGGTATAAATGTTCATTAGTTTTTTAATAATTCACATTATTTTGTCTTTTGGCAGTAAAATAGGTAATTCTTCCCTATGCCTCTGTTCCAATATGTCTCATCTCCTGACCCTTCCAAACAATTCTGCAATAAAATATGTGTTTTCCACAAAATAAAATTTCAGATTAGGAAGCTCATGTGCATTTGGAGGATATTTTTGGATAGAACATTATTTGTAGTGGCACAGTTTATCTTGATTATTTTAAGCCATATCTCCAATCTGTGATTCCTCTTAGTATATTTTGGAATCCAACCAGTTTCCTGGTGTTCTAGAGCTTGAAATGGAATCCATTAATTCTCTCTGTCTCTCTCCCACATTCTCTCTTTATTTTTATTTTGTCAAGAACACTTCAGATAGTGTCAAAAATGAGCAATCCCTTTTGGTATACATCGACCAATCTTATATCAAATTTTAAATTGTTAAATTTATTTTTGTTTCTACAAATTATGACATTTAAAAACAGACACATGGAAAACAAAAGGTTTCATGATTCGAGTTTTGTCCTTCAGATAATTGCTTCAGTCCCTCATACTGGACTACACAAAACTAAATTCTTCTGAAATAGCATTGTTTTCAAGCAACACCTTTCCTTTCTGTACAACTTATGACCTCAGCATTTGGGGATTTTGTGCCCTCATTCCAGAAACTAACTTGATATCCACTTCAAAAACTGAAAAATTATGCATATACACCAGGCCTGTCAGTCTACAATATTTAGGCATCAATGTCAATTATTTTTTTAAATTTTTATATATCTTTATTGATTTCAGAGGGAAGAAGGGAGAGGGAGAGAGAGAGAGAAACATCAATGTTGATAGAGTCATTGATCGGCTGCCTCCTGCACGCCCCCTGCTGGGGATAGAGCCTGAAACCCTGGCATGTGCCCTGACTGGGAATCAAACCCCGATCTCCTGGATCCTAGGTCGATGCTCAACCGCTGAGCCAGCCCAGCTGTGCAATTTCTTAAGAAAAAAAAAAAAAATCATCCTGTGTGTCTGTCTTTGCATTTTCTTAAAAGATTTTTCATAATTTATATTAAGCCAAAAAAAGAAAGAGAATGATTTCTGAAAATAGCCTACTTACCTACTTGGAATAAAATGATCTAAAAATCTGACAAAAATTTATCAGCAAGATTATGTTCACAGTTGGAACCATGGAGCTCTTGTAAACAAACTAAATAGCTGAAGAATAGATACTCTCAAGATTTTTTCCAAGGCAGACTCTTTGCAATGATAACTAGAAAACATGTGTAAAACTTCTGCATTTACAAGGCGGCCTTCATCTTCAACTCTGTTGTAATAGCCAAAATTCTTTTTAATATGATGGGCAAACATTATTTCTTATAGGAATGCCCCAACTCTCCCAAAAGATTGTGTACATTTTTATCATGGTGTAGAAGCCAAAAGCTAATCGTGGAAAGTGAAAGGAAATCTAAGATTCTAGAGAACCAGCTCGACAAGTGCATATTAAGTGCAAAAAATGAATCCTGTTGTTTATATTTTTCCTTGTTCATAATGGGAATTCCTATGTCCAAAAGGAGTTATTTAAAAAATTCCCAAGGGAAACTCTTGCATCAAGTCACAAATACATTTTTATGACATTTAATTCGTATTGTCTGCTTTGTTCAGCCAGTGTAGCTAACAAACGAGGCATGATCATGACACTGATGCCTCGTTTGACTTGGGACTCCCGTTCCATGGAAGAGATTCTGGTTATGCCATTTTGCTCCTGGTGAGAGAAAACGTCATGGAATAGATGCCGGCTCGTGGGTACTTTCACAGGTTCCCACAGCACCCTTCTACTTTTGGGGAAAATCATTCCAAGTCATAGATCACAAATACTATCAAATGAATACATAAATGAATGAATGGACATTTGGTATATTTACAAATTCAAAAACCATGACAGTATTTGAACATTTCCCTCAACTATAGTACATATTAAAATTAAAATTCCTTTTTATGAACTATGGGAGTTCTAGAACATTTCGGACAGTTACCATTGCCACCCCCCCCACCTCCCCAAAGTCAGCATTTGCTGACTCACCCCAGTGTTTCTGCAGGAAGCACCGAGCAGCATCAAAACAGAGGCCGAGTCCCTGCAGAGACCCCCACGGGGCCAGTGGGTAAGAAAGACGTGCGGCTCGTGAACAGTCACTCACTACTGGTCTTGGTAAGAACACCAAACGCACAATTAGCCAATAATTTACCTCTGATTTAACTCTCTTGCTTTGTAAGAATGGACAGAACGGATATTGCAGTCTTCCAGGGAGGTGGCTGGGAAATGATTACGAAGCAGAAGTCATAAAACTATCTTTGAGACACCAGAACTCAGAGGTTTCTCAGGAGAGAAGACAAGGCCCTACCTGCGCCCTGTGCAGGTCGTCGGCAAACTGCTCCTGCCCGCGATCCTGTGGACACAGCCTGAGAATCCACTTGATTAAGGTTTTCTTTTCGATCCACCTTATATGTGCCTAGACACTGTGTGAGGTGAACGAGCACCTTGAAAAGGTACTGTTAAGACCTTTAAGGAAAAGATGAACAAGCAAGGTAAAATGAACAGAAATACCATGTTTTTAAAGCGCACCTCGGATGGTGGTACGCACAGCGTGTGCAAAAGGCGATCGGAAGGATAGAGTGGTGGCTGGAGGTCTAGGAAGTGGAAGACCTGGGATTATAAAGTATTTAAACTCAGATTTAGATTTAGAAGGGTGAGGATTTGGTGGGAGACAGGAACCTCACAGGAAAAGCTATATATAAATATAGCTTGGATGGAGTGACATTGAGAATTTGGGGAATAGTGACAACTGATTACCTGAAGTGGCACCTTCATATGGAAAATGGGCCTCAAAACCAGTGCAACAGATTTCTAAAAGTATGCCTATTTTGAAAAAATTATCTTAGAAATGTTCTTTCTATCATCTATATCTATCTATCTATCTATCTATCTATCTATCTATCTATCTATCTATCTATCATCTATCTATCTATATCTATCATCTATCATCTATCTATCATCTATCTATCTATCTATCTATCTATCTATCTATCTATCTATCTATCATCTATCTATCTATCATCTATCTATCATCTATCTATCTAATCATTTATCCATATCTAGCTAGTTAGCTATGTGAATTTGGAAATATTCAAAGTCTAGTGACAAAAAGAAAAGAGTTTAAGAAGGAGATAAGTATAAAGGCAACAGCCCTTGAGGCGTCCCCAGGGCAAATACTTATAATTTTGTCACAAGTGGAGGGTCATTAGCTCCTGAGATTCTGCACCCAGGGCTCATTTCCAGTCACAGATGCAATTGCTCAGGATAAAGTTGTGTGAAAATAAGCTATGACGTGCATGAGTTCTCGTGAGAGCCAGATGGAAAATCCACAGAAAAGAAGCTAAAACTCTAATCCTACGGTGCTGAAAGGCACATGTACTTAGGCTCCATTCTAAGAAGCATCGCATAAGAACACCTTGGGTAAAATCATATCTCATGAAACAATCATCAGACACAAAAATTCCTGCAGATTAGTTTAGCAAGATTTGTACAGTAGATGAAGTTGTTGACTTTGTCAAATTAGAAGCAGATTATGAGTGAGGAATTTCACGTATATGCTTTAAAACTTCCCATTTTACTATTAACAAGGAAAGGAAAATTGATTTGCAGACTTTCTACTATAGGCTCATTAAGGAGAACTTCATGTGTTATAGAAAGAATGGTAATGCCTCCTAATTTATTCCACCAAATCAATGCCAGGATAAAAGTTTCAGAGCAATGTGGTTATATAGCCCTCATGAGTAAAAGTCATTCCAGGTAGGTTTAGTTTTGCAGAGGTGCTCTCCAGCGGACCTGCTGGCATGCCGAAATGGAAACTTGAGGGCCCATGGAGTAGAGGCTGAGCTGCTCCTTCAGTGAATCAGAGAAATATGCCCTCTGGCTCAAACCTCAGGCGTGAAACCTTTACCCGGAATGAAATCCTTCTCATGGACGGGGAGAGGAAGAAAGCTCACTCTGTGGTCAAATGGTCCAGGGGAAAATCTCTGCTCCTCCCAATATAGACATTGTTCAGAGAGACAGGTTCCGCCTCACTGCTGCTTATGTTTCTCTGTTTCCCATCTTTTTTGGTTGGGAATTAAAAAATTATTCAGGACCTTTGAATGTAATGACTTGGCATTAAGTACCTAAATCTGGTGTGTGTGTGTGTGTGTGTGTGTGTGTGTGTGTGTGTGTTTATAATATTAACAACCATCATAAAAGTCAGTCCATTGTGGGTTTTCCTTTGGGTTCATCTGGTCGTTTCCCAGTGGAGATAAATAGAGCTACATAAATTCAACCTCTGGTCTTACTTTGTGCTTAGTGTCACTTTGTGAGTTGTGGGCTTTCTGTCCAGAATTATTTATTCTTTGTGGGCCAGAATGCTGACTACAACCCTGTGAGCACCCTTGTGTGCTATTGTTGGGAGTGATGGTTACTTTTATGCCGGCATGGCTGGGTCACAGTACCTAGACATTTGGTCACCGTGTAGATGTCACTGTGAAGGTATTTTTGATGAGATTAATGTGTAAATCAGTAGACTCTGAATAAAGCAGATTATCCTCCAAAATATGGGTGGCCTTTATCCAATCAATTGAAGGCCTTAAGAAAAAGATGATTTTGCTTGAGGAAGAGGGAATTCTGTCTATAGACTGCCTTTGGACTTGAGCTGCAGTGACATCTCTTCCTGGGTCTTCAGCCTGATGGCCAACCCTGCAGAATTTGGATTTACCAGCCTCCATAATTGCATGAGACAATTTCTTGAAATCTCTCCCCTCTCCCTCTCTCTCTCTCTCTCCCTCCCTCTCCCCCCCCTCCTTCCCTCCCTCCACACACTCTATTGGTCCTGTTTCTGTGGAGAACCTTGACTAATACATTGGGGAAGGATATTCATTAATTGTGTGTGTGTGTTTGTGTGTGAGTGTGCCTGCATGCCTGAGGTTTCCTTCTTGTCTCTAGATAGTCTGGGTGCAACAATTTTCAGACTACAGTAGTCCCACCTTATCTGTAGTTTTGCCTGCCACGATTTCAGTTACCCTCCATCAAATGTGGTCTGAAAATATTAAATAAAAAATTCCAGAAATAAGCAATGTCTATGTTTTAAATTGTATGCAATTCTGAGTAGTATGATGCACTCTCTCACTTTCTGGCTCAGTCGTGCCTGGGACATGAGCATCCCTTTGTTCAGTGTGCCCACACTGTGTACCCTACCTGCCCAATAGTCACTGAGTAACCACCATGGCTATCGTATTACAATCATATCACAGTGCTTGTGTTCAAGTAGCCCTTGTGTTATTTAATAATGTTCCCAAAGTGCAAGAGTGGTGCTGCTGGCAATTCGGATATGCCACAGAGAAGACATAAAGTGCCTCCTTCAATGAAAATGGGAAATTTAATGACTTAATAATAATAATAATAGAAAGATTGTGTGCTGAGTCTGCTAAAATCTAAGGAGGGAGCAAATCTTTTCTCGATGAAATTGTGAAGAAGGAAAAATGAATTTGTGCTGGTTTTGCTGTTGCACCTCAGATAGCTAAAGTTATGGCCACAGGGCGTGATAAGTGCTTAGTGAAGAATGAAAAGGCACCAAATTTGTGGGTGGAAGACACGAACAAACTCGTGTTCCCTTTGATGCCAATGTGTTGCACCAAAAATAATTGCGCCTGTATGAAGGCTTCAGCAAGGGAACCCCTGAGATGATGACACCAAGCCATTTGCAGCAAGTAAGGGATGTTACACAGATTCAAGAATAGGTTTGGACTGAAAAATGCGAAGATTACTGAAGAGGCTGCACCTGCAGATGAAGGAGCTGCTGCCACATTTCCAGCGGAGTTGAATAAGTTTATTAGAGTTTGGTACTATCCGCGGTTGCAGGGTTTCAGGCATCCCCTGGAGGCTTGGACTGTACCCCCACAAATAAAGGGAGGCTACTGTATCATGATCATCCCCACCACAGGGAAAAAGGGTAGTGATTTCCCGGGTGGCACAACCCAAGATTCCCTCCGATGGGTCTGAGTGGGAGCCTCGAGAGACCTGCCTTTTCTACCAAACACCCCCATTGTTTCAAGGTGCTTATTCCATATATTTGAGTTAGAAACAATAACCCCATGGGTGCGTCACTTTTCAAGACAGGTGGTATAGTCTGAATGTTCCTGTCCCCCTTCCCTCCAAAATCCATATGTTGAAACCTAATCGCTAAGGTGATAGATGTAATATATTAGGAGGTGGGGCCTTTGGGAGGTAATTAGGTCCTGAGGGTGACACTTTCCCTCATGAATGGGATTTGTGTTTTGTGAAAGAGGCCCCATTGAGACCCCTACCCCTTCCACCATGTGAGAACCCAGGAGAGAGCCTTCAACAAAACCCAGCCATTCTGGCACGCTGACCTTGGACTTCAGCCTCCAGAACTGGGAGGAAGACATTTCTGTTGTCTGTAGGCAATCTCGCCTGTGGCATGGTGTCACAGTGCCCAAAAGGACCAAGGCAATGGGGGAGGAGATGACACATTATTGGAGCAAGGCTTTGGAACAATAAAGGATCCCCTGGAGTTTGAAGGCAGTGACAGGGGAATAGCAGGAGTTTTTTTTCTCCTTCCCATTCTGATTCATACCTTTAGGGCAAGAAAAAGTTACTTGAGGATAACATAAATAACATTCTGAACTTGACACTTGCAGAAACAGGTGGAAAATTGTTTAATTTGTACACATTGCTTATATCATCCAGGATAATTTCTCCCTGATTTTGTAATTCTCTCTAAATCACCCATGACAGGTGACCACACAGCTTCAGCCCCAGCACCCCTCGCAGGGAGACACTGAGCCCCCCAGCAGTGCGCTCCTGTGATGCATTTCTCCCGGAGTCATTCACTCCCTAACTCCCCACCGTCTATCAAGCAGGGACTATATCTCAGGCACTGGGAAGACATGAGGCCATCGCAATCAAACGGCTCGTTCTTACGGGGTTCATCACTGACTAAATATATAAAGCACTTTACACAAACAGAAGCTACAGTAGAATTTTTGTAATCAAAGCTTTAAATATCCTGATTCTTTTAAGAGGCGACCTATTTAATTAAGTAGTAAAATATCTGCTGGCATGGATTTCTAGGTAAGGCAGAGAGGCCTGGATTCCTAAATGAGACCTTAGATGAGTGAATCGCTTCTCTATACTAGAAAATGGGATAATCAGAGTGTCGCGTTGCAGGCCGAGGAGGAAGGTTGCAGAGACAATGCCTGCAAAGCACTCAGCATGTCTGTAATATATGGAGCGAGCCATAAATAACAATGAAAACTTCATGAGCAAGTTGTAACTTTCAAGTGTTACGAGCAGGAAGGACGTTAACATTTATTGGGAGTTTACTGCATTTCATGCATCGTGTGCAAGGCATTTTGTATGAATAATACAATTAAAATGGAGGTACAGTACAGGCTGCCCTCTAAAAGACTTTACAAATGATCAGACATTTTTTTCTAGACTGAGAATGGAGTGCAATTCATTAGGATTCCTAACAGATTTCCATACACACACTGAAACACACTGACGGTTTTTTAACCTACCACAATTATTTTATCATACAGAATAAAACGGTGATGTCCTTACATCCACTTTTACAGCATTGATTTCCTACATGTCAGTGTAGCCATGAACTAAGAACTGTCCCCAGGCTGTGGTGAAGCACCTTGAGCTGTCTTTCCAGACACAGGGTAACTTTGCCCTAAACCATCTGCCCCTCCAGCTACTACTTGTAGACAAAATATCACGATTTCCCGTGCACGGTGCAAGTGGAGTGTGGAGCTATGGGACTGACTGATGCTAACAGGGCTGGAAAATTTCAACCTACAATTTCAGCATTAGAGAAACCATCTGCTTGTTAATTTATATGCTCAGCCAGAAACCATATACCTTACCTAATAAATATTAACTAGAGTCTGCCAGATTCAAAGCAGGAATCATCTTCATGTTTGCATTTTGGTTATTTGATTCATAGCCCAAAGAAAATCCCTGATCCTATGTATTGTTATATCACTCTTAATTATACCTTCATTTATGTAATCATCTAATCATTCAAATATCTCTGCAATAAATAATGCTGATCACTGACTAGATCAAAAGCTGTGGGCTACGTGATACTAATAAATGGAAGACCCTCCTCAGATAGTAGATAACTCATTATGTTACAGAAACAGCAAAAAACTTCTGATATTCACTTGTATGTGTAATGAGATCTTATTTTTCTCAAAAGGCAGAAAGAACCCAGATTAAGTAGCTCAATGTCTAAGGTCCTTTGAGTCTCCCTTTCCTTTCATGCATGAGATCTACTACTCTCTGACAGCTAGAGAGAGTCAGAAGAAGATGTCAGGACATGTTTCAGCTCCTCATTCATTTGATCATTCAACAAATAATTATTGTTTTCTGTGGTCAGGCACCCTGCTAGGCAACGGATATGCAGCAGTAAATAAAGAAAACATGGTTATTTGACTTTTAAAGTTAACAGCCTAGAAGGACAAATAGAAAATAAAAAAGGGGGTAAGTAAATAAATATTAAGCACCTGATAAGTTTTCTGGAGAAAATAAGATGCTATGACAGAGAAGAGCTCCCTATGTTAGCTAGATAGGTCATAGAAGGTCTGTCTCTGAAGCTGACATTTAAAATAAGAATTCAAAATAGGAAGAAGTGGGCAATGGGATGGGCACTGAGAGAGCTGTACAAGGGGTTGGATGAAAGGTGCCTGCATGCAGGGGCATGGAGAGAAGGGGCAGGAAGTGGATACAAGTATCATCAAAATGAAGAGCGTGGGTGAACTTCGAATGGAAAATGAATGATCTCTGAAATTTATTGCTATTTATTATTCTGTCAACATGCTCACATTTATTTGTAGGTGTAACTTACCACCAAAGTTTCCAATAAGTAAGGGTATTTGTGTTAATTACCTCCCCAAAATGCAGGCTCTTCCTAGGGATGATGTTGGGGCTTTAGGACTCATGTCAGTGTCATTGGCCCAACTAGAGATTTCCTTTCCTAGGTGACCCCTGATGTAAGTAGGACTGAATGATGCATCTCTAGGATGCATCCTCAGTTTAGAATTTGCTTTACAATTCTTTATTGAAACATTATTCTTGGCTTACTTCAGGAGGGAGCATTACTATTTTTGCTCCAAGGCCCCCGACAATGTTCCCATAAGGTCAAAGCCAGTGTAAATGGAACTCTATCCTGAAGTAACAAAACACAGAGTTTAAATTTGTTTGTATTTCAGACCTCCCATAGCTGTCTCTCACCCAAAGCCATCCATGCTCTTTATTAACCAGCAACCACCTCTCTGGGTCGATAACCCCCTTGAGAGTACATCTTAGCTGGAGGTGCCTATCTCTCTTCCCATTTGCTAAATGCCTGTTTGCTAATTGCTGCAGTTTGGTATTCAGCCCTTGCCTTTTTCTCCAAAAAGTGGATTCCTTCAAACTGAAAGATCTGGCAGTTACTCCCTGACTCCCCACCATCATGCCCATTATTCTGATGACTGCTTTTTGGCTTATAGTAATGGTCCAGTGGCTGCAGTGACCACGAACCTAATCCAGAAAGTTGTGCATTATAGTCTGATGGATTTGTGTCTACATACATTGTATAAGCAAATTCTCCCTTGCCTGAAATATTCCTTACATATCTAAATCCCAGACACTTCTCCTGTAAAGATTTCCAGAACACCTCAGCTCACAGGGTTATCTCCCAACCTTGAATACTCCTAGTTCTTTTTAGCACTGTCACTCCATTGGTTGTGACTTGACATTACATTAACATGACCTGTAATTGGACCATGAAATCTAAGAATATAAGAATATATCTCCCACTCTGTCTTGCAATGCACCCTTTTGTATAGAGTTGGTGCTCCATGGGAGACCTACCCTCACAAAAGGGATGTTCAAAATATTCAATTTCTATAACTAAACTTTTCTGTAGAATGTGTTGCAATGAATCAGTTTCATGAAGAGTCAAAGTTATCTTGATTTTGATTCATACAGATCTGAACTGAAAAATAACAGTTCTTCTCATGAGCTAGATTATCTTGAGAATGACATCAGTTTGCATGCTCATGGGAATCTGAAATCCTTTCTAATTTGGGGAGAATATGAAATTCTTAGAGTTCCTATGGGAGGCATGAAACTTCTTTCAGTTGGAGAACTGAAGAAGAGCAAATGCTTCCTTCCTTCTTACTCCTGTCCAGCAGCTAGGGCATGGATTATCAGACACTCATCTATAGCTCTGAATCTTCAGTGATTTTCACCAAGATGAAGGAATCTATTGTATAGTGTCCAGTGGCAGCTGAGATGATTGTCCAGAGTTCACATGCAAGTGTTGAGCAGAGTGTTCAACAGAGAGGTTTTCCCTACCCTGTGGGGTAACCTTTGCTCTGAGTCCTCCATCTATACTCTTTTGCTTTCTTTGCATTTTCTAGTGTAACTTCTTCAGCTTTCTTGCCAATTACTTCACTGGGTAAGTCAACCAGATTTGGTTTCCTGGCTTGGCAACTGACAATCATGATTGACTTATCCATTTAAAGAAATGAGGTGATAATATCTATCTCCTTTTTATCTAAATAAAATAGTATCTATAAAATGAAATATCTAGCAGGCACCTGTAACATAGCAACAAATCAATAACTAATAGATATTTTTCAAAAGTCTTCATTTTGTTAGTATTTGCTAGTTTTTATGTCCTCACTCAAAGAAACTAAAGCATCCAACTGCTATTTTAGGAGTTTGCAGGTAGATTGTTTCTTTTTTAAAATTTTTATTGTTTAATCATTTCCTTATAAGGCTTCAACCATCCCTGCTCACATTTGGCTGGAGACAACTTGTTTTATGGGGGCTGCTTGGCTGCACTTGCTCCTGGCCCATCTCCACACACCTCCCCGACCCAGAGGCCAGGGAGCTTCACCTCTATGGTGTGGTGTCTTTCAATTCCTTCCTGACCCATTCCCAGTGTAGACAGTTCTATAAATATGGGCATCCCACTTTAAGACGCACTGGTGTGATGATACTCTCCCATGACTTGAATTGGTAACTTAGAAAATATAATAATGCAATTCTATGCCCCCTGTGTTCCCTTTTTCTGGGGAGAATGGGGGCATCTTCCAGACCTCATGAGTGAGAAACATGGGCACCATTCATGGCTCTTGCCCCTAAACCTCCCCACCTTACCTCTACTAAATCACTACGTCTCATTTGGGGCTACTCAATATCCGTTGAATCTGTCTATTCTCCAACCTCAATGATACTGCTCTAGACAAGATAACCAACATATTTAATAACCTGGATTATTGCAACATAACTGCTCTCCATTATCTTCTGGCCCCTAAATACTTTTTTCAAACAGTGTAGCAGGTGTCATTTTTCTAAAATACAAATCTAATTGTGTTGCTCGCTTACTGAGAGGGTTCCCCATTGACTTCAGAATAAAGTGCAACTTCCTCATCACAGAAGTGACAGGTCTCACCTGTCAATATTAATGTTTTATCACTGTCCAGATATACATTTCTGACTATCCCCATGTTTCTTTTGCTTGCCAACATTACACTGTCTAGAATGCCTTTCTATGGATTCTTGGCTGGCTGCTCCCTCCTCCTAGAAAATTTATTTTCACCTCATCATGGTGGCCATTTAGAGTGACCACTCCTCTCTCCTGCATGATCCCATGCAACATATTCTTATCACATACTTATTGCTAAATTTGGATCTTAAAAGCCGCAGGCATGAAACAGTGTACAGTTTCACTCTAGCCCATCATGTGTAATTCAAAAAGTGACAATGATGCTGAATCATAAAGTGAGTGTATGGAAATCTAGCAGAGTGCTGAGTTTTCCCAGTGTGACTATGTGCCGACTATGTTGAAACATGGACACAATTCTTTTAAAAAATTTTGTCTAGAGTTGTGACTTCAGTGAAAGCTAGTCTTTGTATTGAGTAATTCACTGCTGCATGTATCTACTGTTATGTTCTGAAATTGCTTGTCTTCATCTCTCTACCTTGAGGATATGGATTATGCCTTGTTAACTACTAAATCCTCAGTGTCTGCCCCACAATAGCTGTGCCACACACATTTGTTAATGGAAGGAAGAAATAAATGAGTAAATAAATGGCTACAGGCTGTCACTCTTCTTGCCTTGCTGCTAACTTAAAAAAGTGGCTTTACATTTCTCAGTTCAGCCTTGCCCTTTTTAGCTATAAACTTCATCCATCAGATCTGAGCCACCAAACCAAATGAATAGACAACTACTCCATGACTTCTTTTTAAATAGTCTTGAGCTAGAAGCCTTTTGAAGAGTGTATTTTTTTTAGCCATTAATTCAAAAGTGGCTTATAGTTCTCTGAAATTAAGAGAGCCATCAGAGTTGAAAACATAAGATGACAAATGCAGTCACCTTTTCATTTTACTTTCCGATGATAATCTAAAGGCATTGTTTTTCACTTTACTATAGAAATTATCTATTGATGTATAACAAATTGTTCCAAATATAGCACCTTAAAAAGCTTATAGCAACAAACATTTTTTTTTTTAATTTTACATTTTCCCTGAGTCAGGAACCAGGGCATTTACAGGTGGTTCTGGCTCAGGGTCTCTCATGGGCCAGCAATCAAGGTGCCCAAGACAGAAGCCATAATTTTTTATAAGGTTATTTTGGAAATAACATACCATCAGCCATGTTCTATTAATCACACTGACCAGATCCTGAAGCAACATGGGAAGGAACCATACAAGGGTGTGAAGACCAGGGCATGATGTTGCTGGGGACCATTGTGGAGGCTGTGCAGGAAGAATTTTGAGCAACTATAAACATGACGTGACTTACGACTGAAAGGATCGTTCTTAGAAACATGTAGATCAGGTGCAGGGCTATTGAAACAATTGAGGGAACAGATAATAAAGCACTGTTCAAACAAGAATTGCAGAAGTGATGGTACTGATAAGTGGTTAAGCTCTCTATATATTTTGAAGGTATAACCTGAGGATTTCCTGACAGATTGGATGGGAAGTGTGAGAGAATAGAGGAATTAAAGACAGTGCCAGAATTTGGCTTTAGAAACAGAATAGATGTTGGTAACATTTATTAAGACGGGAAATATTAGTAGAAGGGCCATTTTGGAGCAGAAAAAGGAATCAAGAATTCTGGTTGAAAGACGTTAAATTTTGGATGTATAGTAGACATCAAGTAAAGAGGTCAGATAGGCTGTTGAGTTAATAAGTTTGGTTTTCAGGGGAGAAGTTAGGGCTGGAGATATAAAAATGAGAGTCATAAGATCACATGCAGTCATCATTGTAAAAAAGGTATTTGGAAACATGAGGTAGATGAGATCTACCATGGGAGTAGAATGTGAGTGTGGGGAGAAAAAAGACAAAGGTGAAAAACTGAACCCTTGTAAGTAGCCGTATTTGGGAATAAAGAAGGATGGGGTGCTGTAGAAGGCTCTAGGGGTCAGTAAGGTCCTGAAAGCAGAATGATCAGGTAAGTCACTGCTGCTGATGGATTGTGTAAGATGGGAATGAGAATTGAGCATTGGATTTGGCAACATGGAGGTCATCGCTGACCTTGTAGAGTGCAAAATCCAAACCAGTAGGAATTTCAGAGAGATTGGTTAAAAAGAAAGAGGGAAACGTTGAGTAGAATCTCTGTTGAAAGGTTTGTGCAAGTAATAAGGAAACAGATCTTTTGGGCAATAGCTAAAGAAATATGTGTAGGCAAGGAGAAATATTTAACGGTTGGAGACTATTGTAGCATATTAGAACCCCTATCATAAGAAACCAGTGAAGATGGAAATAGATGACAATAAAGTAGAAGAGTGTACCAGCAGGAGAAAAATCCAGCCATAAACGTAAAATGAAAGCAGTTAGCATGTTATCTGTTTTTCTACAAGCAAACCCAGCTGTTGTCTGACTCCACAGACTACATGTGGGTTTCCCTCTCTTTCTTTCCTGACTTTTCTTCTGTTTGAAATGAGCTTCCTCACTTTTTTTTTTTCTTCTTAACCTGAGAGCATCCATTCTTTAAGATCAAATTGACCTCTTCTGAAAAATGAGTCTTACGTTGGGCTGAATAGTGACTCCTCAAATACGTTTACATTTTAACCCCACAACCTGGAAATGTTATCTTATATGGCAAATGGGACTTTGCAGGTGATCAAGTTAGGATTCTAACTTGAGCTAAAAGTGTTGAGATGGGGAGATTATCCAGGTGGGCTCAATGCAATGGAAATGGTACTGATGAGAGAGGTACAGAAGGACTCAGAGAGAAGACGTAATGATGAAGGCAGGGGGTGGGATCATGCCATTTGAAGAAGGAAGACGGGTTCACACACCAAAGGATAGAGGCAGCCACTAAACGCTGAGAAAGGTGAGGAAACAGACCCTCCTTCTAGAACTTCTAGAAGGAATCAGCCCTGCCAGTGTCTTGACTTTAAGCCACTAAAACTGACTTCAGACTTCTCAGCACCAAAACTATAAAAGAATAAATTTCTGTTGTCTCAAGATACCAGATTTGTGGTCATTTGTTACAGCAGCAACTGGAAAATACTGGTCTCCTCTCAAATATCTTCCTTCAACTCTCTTCTTCATCAGCCCCTCACCTCATGGGAACTTTATTTTACAACAGCTCTACTGATACACAACTTACAGACTATAGAATAGAGCATTTAAGTGTACAGTTCAATGAATTAGTAGATTTACCAAGTTGTATATCAATGGCTGTAAACCAGTTTTAGGCCATTCCTTCCCATCGACCCGATATGATCCTTCATGGTTGTTTATAGATAATCCCTGTCCCCAACCTCAGCCCCAGACAACCACTAATTTACTTTCTGTCCCTATGGACTTGCCTTGTTTGGACATCTCACATACATGGAATCATGCCATATGCAGTCTTTTATGTCTGGTTTCTTTCCCTTGTCACAGTGTTTTTAAGGTTCATACAGGTTGTAGTTCATATCAGTACTTTGTTACTTTTTATAGCATAGTGTCCCATTGGGTGGATATTCCACATTCTGTTTGCTTACTTAAATGTTGATGGACATTTGGGTTGTCTCACATAATACTTTAATATCTATTTCTTTCTATAGTTTTTTATGCCCACTACTTTATCGCATGGGACATACTATACTTGTGAACAGAGAGAGATCTGATTCACTTTTCTATGCCCATAGCCTACACCAGTATCCAGCAGACAGTATGTGTTCAGTGAGCATCCATTGTAATTGTGTATTGTTTGCGTGACCCAACCTGCCAGTTCTGCTAGAGCCTCAGAAACTATGGTCCATCCAACCTCCTCACAGGCATCATTTCCATTTTCAGCACCGCCTCTTTCTAGCCACTTCCCATTTTTTTAATGCTGAGCTTATTCCTGGCAGCAGGTTGTTGAAGTCGCCGTTTACTAAAAACCTCCTCTTACATTTCCTTAGGGCAAAGGGCACAGAATTAAACTCTAGATAATGGACATTTGAGATACAGCAGTTATTTGAATATAAAAATGTTACGTGTATTTGTCACGTCCTTTTACAAAACCACATTATAGGCCTAAGTAAGTAATAATAATATAAAAATTAATAGAAACCCTTTAGTCTCAAGGGTGCTAAGCATTTAAGAAAAGAAAAATTTTAAAAATCATGGGCGGTAGAGTTGAATTCCTTTGGTTGTTCCCGATGTTCAGCTTTGAATCCCAATAATCAGTGATGACTATTGGCGTAGGGTTTCTAGGAGCCTCCCATGAATACCCCTTTTGAGAGATTTTGTTTCTCTTTCACAGCATTTTAGAAGTCACTCACGCTGCTATGAAAATCGGATAATGGCCCACAATACACCCTCGAAATGAAAGAGCATGCAAAGGGAAGTAAAGCGAGAAAACGCACAACCCTCGGGCATTATCAACTCGGGCTCAATAAGGCTTCGCAGGTGGAATCGGTCTTAATTCAAAGGGCCCTCTCCTCGGAGATGCAGGCAAGTGATCCTTTTCTTTGTGGCCTTTCAGAGCCTTTCACTGCACACAATCAGCGCGCAGCGAGGCTGAAAGCGAGCTCTCGGAAATACGGACCGGGACGCAGAAATGAGAAAAGGGAAAGAGGCAGAAAGACATTTTCTTGAAAAGCATATTTTAGAGCTTAGCTTACAATTGGACACTTGCCTTTGATGGGTCTGCTTTGAAAATAGGAAATTGATTTTCAGTTAACCAAGCGAGAGGAAAATGCACGGCTTCACTCGCGCCCCTAATTCTTCAGGCAGTTCTCCCTTCCTAACCGACTTGTCTTGTAAAGGCATTTGAATGCTTGGCAAACAGTAAGTGCCCAGGGTGTAGGCCTGCTGCGTCCGGACCAGTCTGGTTGGAATTTATGCCGCTGTATCTTCAGCTTTCCCCAGGGCTGGATAAAGAACACTTTCATACAGGTGGGGTGCAGTCCAGGGGAAGGTGTGTGTGCGGGCCAGGCAGCACTTTGAAATGTGACAACTTGTAATAAGTGAATTACATCCTAGTATATAAAATGTGACACGTGTGAATTAATTGCTGATACTAACTTGATTTACATTAAATTGCTAGTGATTTGTCATTTTAAATTACCTATGAAAAATTATTTTGGTTTATGATCCATTTCAAATGAGGAACTTTAAGTAGGCATGATAGTGTTGTGGGGGGGAAATACCAAGGGATGTTTGGTTGTTCTCATTCTGCCACTATCAGCTGTGATCACAGGGACAGTATCTTCTTCTCAGTTTCCCCTGTGCCTAGCATAGTGCCCAACACATATTGGCCCTCAAAAAGTGTTTGTTGAGTGAGGGAGTGAATAACCCTCACGTTAGCTGATGTTTGATTTCACAGGCTTTTGTTTCCAAATCAGTAAAAATAAAATAAAACAATGTTGGTTCAATGCACTTAAAAGTGCCATCTAACCCCAGTAATCATAAAATATAGGGATGTGAGGCCAACTCATTCAATCAGCTTCTAATGACATTCAAATAAATGGTCACCTTGTCTTTGCTTAAACATCGTAAGTTATAGGAGACTCAGTGGTCTAGATTGGAAGGTGTCAGAGTAATGAAGTTCACCTAGCTGGAGCTGAGTGGGGAAGCATGGCTGGTAAGTCATAGGGTGTAGTCTTATGATCCCCCACAGTGGGGTACCCAGGAGCAGATACACTGAGAAGAAGGGTGCATGCAGGGGATAGAGAGTATTAGAAGCACAACTAAAGGCAGCACAGAACAAGCTTTTGTGGGCTTCTAGTAAATTTTGTGAGGGAGAACCATTGTGGCTGGTGTTTGTGTTCTTAGCAGGGTAGGAAACCCAGGAACTCTGGCTGATTGAAGGGCAAGGGATCACACAGGCAGGCGTGACTGGAAACATATGGACGGGAGAAGATGCGTTTCCTTCATCTTGGTCACACCCATTTATATCTTTTCATATCTTAATATATGAAACACGCTTGATACATATATTCTGGATCATTCCCCATGAACCTTTTCTTGTGCAGAAAAAGGGGTTGGAATATCTATTCTCCCACGCAACCTTTCGCATTTGATGAGATAGACCTCAAAGGCAATCAGCACACAGTGGTCAGGTTCTATTCCTTTATTTCTTTCCTTAGAACTGCAAGTTCCCCAAGCATTTGCTTCCCAGGCCATTGCAGCCAACAGTTGGATGATGTTTTGTCATTGCATATGTGGATCACCATTCTTCCAGAATGAGTTGTTTCTCAGTTTCACCTCTGTTCACTAAGCCAGTGCTCCATATTATAGCATTTGTCATGCTAGGTCACATTTATCCTGGCGCTGACTTCTATATTCATCAGGAGAGACTAGGTCATGTTGTAATAAGAGACAATTCTAAAGTCTCAGCAGCTTAACATAAAGCTGTTTATATCTTATTTACATCAGTTTCATTATTGAGCCCACGTGACTATCCGGAGCAAATGACCTCTGCGAAGGGATTAATTAAGTTGTGCTCCTTCAGTCTTATGGCTCTCTCATCTCAAAAATCACTGCAGCAGGGAATGAAAAGACTGGGTAATTCTGCACTGGCAATTAAATGCTACATCTCAAGAGCGATATAGTTAACTTCCTTTAATAACCCAGTGTCTCCACTAGGCGCATGCTTCACTCAAGTAGGGGTCGCTAGGACCTATATGTTCAGCCTATAATTTCTTGGAATAGTGCTCAGACCTCTAAGCATGGAGGGCTGCTTATCTTCAGATAGTATTTCAGGAGCCCAGGAAAGGGCCCTACACAGCATGTGATCAGGTTTTAAAGAGGGAACACTGGCTGGTTTTCTCTGCTATGACTAGAAGGCACAGTGAGGCTGGTTATGGCGGCACCCAGGAAAAGCTGGTGGTTGGAGCCAACAGCCATTGATGGAGCATCACTGGCAGAAACAGCAAATAGCAAGCAAACAAATAAAGTCCCTATTTTTCTCTCTTCCTTTATATTCCATTTTTTCCTCTGGGTTTCCAGAGAAACAATAGTCCTGGTAGTCTTAATTATTGGCTGCTGTGTGCTTTTACCTCTTACAATTTTATTCACTTACATTGTATTGTATATACAATTTTTATTCCGTTTTGCCCCTTTCATTAGAAACACCATGACTGAGGTTTAACTAAAGTAGCTTCAGGCTGTACTAGACAATGTTGAATTGACTTGGCACAGCTGGCTTCTTCAAGTCTTTGGATAATTAGCTATGAACAGCTAGTTCCTGGGGCTCGTGGTCCATCAGGCTATTTTTAAAGGTACTTATGTATCAAAGGAAAACACCATGGGGCATAGTCGCTGCATTGCCTTCCACCATTTTGAGTTTCCCCAGGCTTTTAAAATAAACTCCAAATCCATCTTCTGTAGAAATACTTCCTAGAGAAACTTCCACAACCTATGGCATTTTGTCTTCCTTTACATGTAATTCAGGATCTTTGTGTATACTTACTGAATATTTTTCTTGTTCATTGCCATTGTTTTCATGTTTATTCTGCATTTCCCACCCCTCCTAGTTCCAGATTCTTTATGTATCCATTTTCTTCTTTACTATTTGTGAGCTCTCAAGTGCAGGATTTGGGTCATATAAAGGTGGTCCTGAAGCAAAGACCATCAGCTTCATAATCAGTCACGTTTGCAACGTAGGTCTCCACCTACATTATATCAGATGACTCAATATTTGTCAAAAGAAATAAACCCTTAATTATGGACTGTCATATATCAGCATTTTGCATGTGGGAGGGTTTAATTTTTGAAGAGTAGCCCTGTCGAAATTTATCACAGCAGACTTATAGCTATCTATTCCCATAATTGATAGGCTTCAGTGCTGTCAATTACCTTCGAACTTCATATGTCTCTTCTGATTCATTGTCCTTCTCGTCAATGCTTGGCACAGACCTTTTTTGTTTCATAGTAGGCACTCATCCAACATTTGTCAACTATACAGTGACATCCATCTTTCTAAAGTTCCACCTAATTAAAAAAAATAACATTGATAGGCGTCAAATTCTTAACTGATTTCCTGACCGCTGAAAGCAGACAAGCTAACTAACAAGACCTGCTTTGAGAGTATCACTTCCCACGTAAGAATTCTGGGAAGAAACAACACATGATCGGGACAATTCCAAGAAAACATTACATGTGAAAATGAAGAATGCCTGCTCTCTGGTGTTGATTTGATAACACAAAAGGAAATTCAAGGAGGAGACAAGTGTCTCTCCAGCTTTTGAACTCAGATCTTTGGGGTATTTGCCAACAAAATATTGATATACTTTGATGGGATGATCTTACCAAGGCAGGCTCCCAGAAGGCTTGCCTTCCTTAGCATTATGTGGAATGTAAATACCTGGCCAAGGTGGTCTGGTAAAGGTGTCAAGGAGAGGCTTTGAGGACCAGCTGCCACAGGTTTGCACCTCAGGGCACATGACTGCCTACACCTACGCTTACAATGTTAACCCTCTGCCAATGTCAGAAGTTGTTTCAGGTGGACCCGGAAATTAGATGAAAGGTTTTCTGATAACAGAGACTATAAGTCTATACTATGCATTTTCATATTGATTTTATTTAATTCAGCATTTTAGCATAGGCTACTGCATTTTCTTTTGCTGTCTTATTATATCAATAAAACTATAAGCTGATTGAATTCACCAAACTTGGTTTCTATGTCTTTTAATTTCTTCTTCTCTCTCCAACTCTATTTTTGAGTTATAATGAGTGGTTTGAATTGTTAACAGAAAAAATTTTTTAAATGGTATTTCATTTCATTTTCTTTAGTCTCAGAGTTCCTTAAGGGGAGCTGTTATGTTTTATTCAGCTTTGTATCTCTCTAGAGCTTATCATGGGCCTATAGTGCAAATTAGGTGCTTAACACACTTTGAATAAAAGAGAATGTAATGAAGTGGATGGATATATGTACGTATGGATAAATAAATATGTCTAAGGTTTTTGTACTATTGTGGGTTATCAAAGACAGTCATGACAATGAATGTATGATAGTGACAATTACAGAGGACCTAGCCTTCCAGGGCTCTGCAATGACAAACTCTAATCTTGATCTTCTCTACTATTTGTCTGAAGTCAAGACAATTGATGATGGGCTATGTTTCTGTAAATATGCACTTATTATCTTCGCCTTGGCTTATTGGAATTAGAGAAGAGTAGAAAGGACTTAGGCTTTTGGCCCAAACAAAAGAAAGATGGACTAGATATAAGACGAAGAAAGAAAGACATGTCCAGGCATAAACTGAAATTGTGGGACAGGCAAGGAACTGTCTGTTCTGTGCATGGACACACAGTCAGGGTGAATTACAGGGAGCACTGAGGGCTTTATAAACACTGTTAGCTACCATAACGTTGAGCTAGTGGCTTTGCTGTTATCATTTTGATATCTGGTTCTAAATCACAGATTTCTTCAGCATATGAGTGCCTGTGTTACAGGGGGAATGACTGCCACTAAATGTCCTTGTCACCTTGATAATAGTGACAGGGTTCACGAATTCTTTATGCCATAATTTAAGAAAATATGCTCATCTTTTCAAATGCTTAAGAAATTGTGATATATTATTACTCCTAGCCAGGTGGTCAGGATAATGAGACCAAAATATTAATAGCAGTTTTGGCTGCTCATTCATGCTAGGTGGTATGCTCAGAGCCACCACAGAATTTGAAAAATCTACAACTTCTGTTTTGACATTGGTGTGCCTACATGTAATATTCAGTGGATGCCTATAGAAAATTTTATGTCAGTGGACAGCACTATCAAATGCCTATGACAGCAATTTTAGTATGTACCACCTATTTTAAGTTGTTTCTCATTTGTTTTCCTTCTATTTATGCAATTATAATCTCCAGCAAGCAGCACTGGCTCTCACATTATTTATTGTTTCAATATAGGGGACAATTACATATAATTAGGTGGATGGCACCACTCGTTTGTTGGTGGAATTTGCTATGAATGCTTTTGCTTCTTCTGGGTGTTGCTTTCTATTTCTTGCACCACTGCTCTGATCCTGTTTAGAGAGACCTATCTTTATTTTCCCCTCCTTATTTACTGCTTCACTGGTCTGAGGCAGGAAGAAAGCATATGAAAATCAGTATGCAACAGCCTGTGAGCAGCTATCAGGGAAGCAGAGAGAGTTGCATATCAATTAGAAAACAAACACCCAAATAGGCACAAGGTAAGCTTTCAACAACATATTTATTTGTGGGTGAAGAGCCCTGGGTGAATTGGTCAGTTCCTTGAGATATCTTATGGGAACCATCCTTTGATGTCTTGAAAGATGCAATTCATGTAGTATCTTGTTTCTCCACCATGATGTGTTCCACATAATTCGATTTTCCAGATGGCTGAAGGTCACTGCCTTGTTACAAAACCTTAAAATAATTAGCATTTTCCAAAAAGATAATTTTCTCATTTACATTGGCCTTTACCCTGGCTTCTTAACAGAGTTTACAGAACATAATTGAACCCACCAAGAAATTCTCAAAAACATAACCTTAAGCCATGCTATGCCCATAGGAAAGACTCTGCTCTATTGGAGCTTGAAGAATTGGGATAAATAATCCAGTATTTCTGGAGTCTTGTCCACATGGCAGGATCTGTGTACAAGGAAAGCTCTTTAAAAAGCTGGATAGTGCATGCCTTAGATATCTGTTGTTTAAGCCAGTAGCCTGCTTTAGGCCACAGCTATACATCCTGCCATTCCACCCGTGCAAGTGTGTGGCCTCATTTATGTTGATCTCTCCCAAGTGCTTATTTTGGTTCCCTTCCTGATTTTCTTCTGTCCCAGATTTCTGCTTCTTTGGCTTCCTTTATCCAGAGCTTCTACAGACTGTGGTCATATTTATCCCTGACCTCCTGGACTGACTTCCTGAATTAGGCATGATAATCTCACCTTGCCCTCTCTTTGAACTGGGTTTATAGTATACTTTAGATGAGATTAACCCAATGGTTTACCGTCCATTCCATTGTAATGTTGGCAACCCAATAGTTTTTAAAAAGATCACAAGTGCATTTTTTCTAATTCAATGGACTGTGCAACACTCTCTTCTCCTTCTTTAGGGCATTGAATGCTACTGATCTCTCCCATTCTCAGAATTATAGAATATCATATATGGAAGAGTTGGAGAAGCCATAGAAATTACATAATCTAACACTCCTATTTTACCCATAGAAAATGGAGCCCAGGGAACCAAAGCGGTTGGTCCAGAGATACAACTACAAACTGGTATTAACTCTCATGGTTCCTAATTCACATTAATACTGTTTCCACATTCTTTAAACTTTAGAGCTTTTGTCCCCTAACTTCTGAATCCTCTGTTCCTCCTCTGTACCTTTCCTCTGTTTCCTTTGTGACTTCTCTTCTGAGGACGACCATTTTTGGCCATGGTTGCTCTCCAAGGATCCAAATAGATAGCTATTATATAATTATGTATTTGAGAACCACTCACAAGCAAAGAATCTATTACACAGACTTTGGTGTTAACAAATCCCAAATCTGATTTTCTATGTTTTCTCAATTTGTTGGTCTCCTTTTCTATATTAACCACCAGGTCTTCTGTACTAAAATGTCCTCATGATCTAAATACAGATTGTTCGTAGAAGAACTCATTTTTCCATATATATTGGTTTTCCCAGTGTTTGCCATTGACACACCTATGTTCTCAAAGTTCCTACATATAGTACACATTTAACAAATATCTAATGATATTAGTGGAATGCTGTGGGTTTTTTAAATTTTTTTTTCATTGATTTCAGAGAGAGGAAGAGAGAGGGAGAGATAGAAAGGTCAATGATGAGAGAGTCATTGATCGGCTGCCTCCTGCACAACCCCTACTGGACCCGCAACCCACAACCCGGGCATGTGCCCTTACCAGGCGAATCATGATCTCCTGGTATATGGGTTGAGGCTCAACCACTGAGCCACACCAGCTGGCCAGGAATGCTGTTTTTATCTAAACTTTTTTCATTGTAGCTGTATAGGTGATTCTATAGGAAATAAAAACAATAAGTTGATTAGTTGTGTGTGATGATTCTTCTAGTGCTTAGCTCTGTTCCTATTGTGTAGATTAATATTTCCCCGTGAATGGTTTTTTCCATAGAGTAGAGAAAGGTAGACTAAATTCGATCTAACATTTTCCTGGCATTAAGTCCTATCAATACAACACCAGTTGGCCAGACATACTTTCAAAACATCTTTTGCTGAGTGATTCCCTTGTTGGTTCCGTGATGGACACACTGTTCAATGTGTATCTGATGACCCTCTCAGACTGCAGCTGAGAGCTGCGTCAATGCCAGCTTTGCCCTCCTCTTATTGTGGAATCTCAGAAACTTCCATAGTGTCTCTCTGACTTGCTGCTCTTATTTATAAAATGTGGACAATACTAGTACCTGATTTACTGTGGGAATTAACTGAAGGGCAGCATGTAAAGTCCTTAGTATAGTCCACGTTTTAAGAATGAGAAATGGCAGCTTTTTATTTCCTTTAATATTATTTTTTCCTAAGAAAAATATAGCAGATAACAACAAGTAATAAGGGATTAATTAAATCTGATGTCATAAAATATGACAGAATGTACAAAGCACTATGGGAAGGAAATGCAAAAAAAAAAGGGATAGCCTGGGTAGCTTGGGTGTTCTGTTTAAGAAACCCAAAAGCAAAAGACTTTCAATGCTTTCTTTTTGTGATAGGCCCTAGAAACACTTGGTGCTTATTATTTTGGTTCCAGCTTCTCACTAGGACAATATTATTTTTCGTCATTAACTTACTGTCTTTTCCTTTCCATTTCTCTTCCAATTCATGGCCACTTGGCACCATCACAAAATCGCTTCTCATAGACATTGTTTAATTTTAATTCATTTTATGACCACAGACTGCACACCTTTCCCGTAAAGTCCTTGGTACAGTCCTGGGAAGTCAGAGAGGAATGTGGATGGCAGAGGACATGTCTTCACTTCTAACGATAAAACAACTCAAATGTGCTGTACTCTAATGGTAAACCCAGTCTCTTAGTACTGTTTATTGAGGACAGCCCTTTTTCTGAAGCCAGGGCAGCAAAATATTCAACAGTGCATTTCCTGTGCCCCTGAATATCAGTCTGAAAACAGAAAAAAGTTAAACATTTTTTTCAGTCATTAGAATGAAAGCAGCATCCTGGGGTTACAAGGACATGGGGAGCCACTGCCATGTTCTATTTATTTTTAGCTGTTGTCAACTGTACATGAAAAATGCCCTCGTGTGCAGTTCCGTCCTGCTGACATTTCCACTAGGTAATTTACCTTTGGCTCCACACTTTCCAGAAAACCCTCCAGTTATTTTGTGAGACACACAATAGGTGTCTTTGCTTGAGTGAACTTTTACTTGAGCTTGATGACCTCCTCTGACTAGATGCAGTCTCCTCACTCCTGTAAAAAATAAAATAAAATAAAATGTTATTACTAATACCCCTTTGCTTAGCAATTGCTTATCCATGCTCAGTGTACTCTAGCTTTGGGGTAATTCTGTGAATTGGCTTCTCTGTTTTTTTTCCCTTCAGATGACAGACACCCACCCACATCAGGAAGGTTTTAGTTGAAGTCAGTATAGCATTGTGGATGAGCTCAAGGGGTACCGACTAGGGCAGTCTACACTCTGATCATAGCTCCACCATCTACTAGATTTATGAGCATGAACTTTAAGTTTCAGTTTCTCTACCTGAAAATGAGGAAAATAATTACAGTACTTACATTATCTGACTTGGAATGGAGGGATTAAATGAGATAATCTAAGGAAAAGAGTTGGCATAGTACTAATTCCCAGGAAATACTAAATATGTGTTATTTCCAAGATTATAAATAATAGCAATTTTAATCATTCTTATGAATGGTATTATGCTCTGGTTTGGGGACTCTGCCAGAAATAAGGCTGGCAAACTCAGTCATTTCCTTCTACAAAGCCTTTACTGTCTAAAATCAAAGGGAGAAAAACTAGAATTTTGGCTGGTGTGCATGTGTGTGTATTTAATTTTTTCACTTAAGTATAACATACATCTAGAAGATCAAACAAGCCATGAGTAAAGAGCCCAATGGATTGTCAAAAAGTAAACGTATCAGTGTAACCGTCACCCCCATCGAGGGCTAGAACACTATTAGTGCCTAAGAGGCCCTTTATGATCCTACCTGACCACAGATCCCTTCATTCTTCCTAAAAGACATCACTGCCCTCCCTTCTAGCACCATATATTATATTTGCCTGCTTTTGAACTGTACATAAACTGGAATGATAGATAGTGCGCATTATATTGTTTCTCTTCATTTTTACTCACATTATCAATGAGACTCATCTATGCCATTGTGTGAGGCAATAGCTTAACTCCATTGCTTTGTAGAATAGTATTCCTTTGTGTCATTTATCCAAGTAATGCTGATGGTCATTCTAGCTCTTTGCAGGTTCTAGCTATTTCATCTAATGTCTTCTGAACATTTCTGTACCTTTTTGGTAAACATGTGCTCCTATTTCAGTTTAGTACATGACTAGGAATAAAAGAGGAGCATATGGCCAACGTCAGTGGATACGGCCAATCTTTTCCACAGGGGTAGTACCGGTTCAGTCTTTCATTAGCAGTGCATAAAATGTCCTTTGGGTCACACAGTTGTCCACCCTTTGTGTTATTAGTCATCTTTATCTTAACCGTTCTAATGGATTATTTTATTGTAGTTTGCCTTCATTTAATTCGTAACTAAATCGTTAAATTCTTTTAGATATGTTTATTGACCACCAGGGCATCTTGTTTTTTGAACTGCATATTTGAGTTTTTTTGCCCCTTTTAAAAATTACATTATCAGAGTTTTTTTCTTTTGTATCTGTAAGAATTTATTATAATTCTTCATAGATGCCATATTTTGATTTATTATTGCATACCACTCTGAAGCTTGCTTTTTTAGCTGTCATAATGCTACTTTTTGATATATGGAAACATAAATTAATAAACATAAATCAATGTATTTATCTATTTATTTATGTTAGTATTTTTGTGACATATTTAATAAATATTTCCCACTTCAAGGAGAAAAAGACATTCTGCTATCTTTTAGAGTTTTGTTGTATTATTTTTTTTCACATTTATATACATAATTCATTGGAATCGATTTTTGTGTCTAAGGAGAGGGAGGGGTAAAATGTAATTCTTTTCCTATATGGAAATCCAATTAACCAACACCATACATCATTTATTGCAAAACAGTCTTTTCCCCACAGCACTAAAGTGCTTTTTTGCATATATCATTTGCTTGTATATAGAGAAAATATTTCTTGATATAGGTTTATCCTTACCTCAATACCATACTGTTTTAATTAGTTATCTTTATATGTTTTTCTATCCAATAAGTGAGTCCTACCACATTACTCTTTTTAAAGATTGTCTTGGCTCTTGTTGCTCCTTTGGATTTCCATATAAAGATATTTAAATTTACATATTATGAAAACTTTCAAGCATATGAAAAATTTAAAAGTAGTATAATGAGCCCTGCCGGCTTGGCTCAGTGGTTGATCATCGACCTACGAACCAGGAGGTCAGGGTTTGATTCATGGTCAGGGCACATGCCAGGGGTTGTGGGCTCAATCCCCTGTAGGGGGCATGCAAGAGGCAGCCGATCAATGACTCATCATTGATGTTTCTCTCTCCCCCTCTCTCTTCCTCTCACTGAAATCAATAAAGACATAGTTTAAAAAAATAGTATAATGAGCTCCCATATAACTATTACCCTGCTTGAACAGTTATGAAGGTACAGTCATTCTTGTTCCATTTACACTCCATTTGTTCACCACCAGCAGGTTGTTTGGAAGTGAATTCCACCTGTAAATATTTCTGTATGTATCACTAAGAGAAAATGAACCTTTTTTTTTTACATATACCTGCAAGAGTATATTATAGCTAAAAATTCATTTAATATCATCACATATTTAGTCAGTGTTCAAATTTACCTGATTTTATGACGTTTAAAAAAATTTAGTATGTTTGAATTAAGATCTAATAATGTTGATCTATTGCAATGATTGATGCACCTCTAAATTAGTTTTAAATGACAGGTTCTCTTACATCAACTTTTTCCTTGCAATTTATTTATTGAAGAAATGGTGTTATTTTTTACTTAGGAGTTTCCCACTGCCAATTTTTAAAACTTTATTTAAAAATAATTTTAGACTTGGAAGAAAGTCACAAAAGTAATACAGGAAAGTCCTCTATACTTTTCACCTAAATTCCAAAAACATAAACATTTATCACACTAATTCTATTATTCTCTTATTCTTTCTTGGTTTCCCTCTCTCTCCTCTTCATACTTTTTTCAGAAACTTTTAAAAGTTGCAAACATGACTCCTTTTACCTCAGAATATGTCAGCATGTATTTCCATGCAACACAGGACAATGATCACATTCAGGAAATTATCGTTGGCACAATGCTGTTACCTAATTGGCATACCTTTTTCCAGTTTCACCAAGTGCCTCACTAATATTTTATTTGTGCTAAAATCCAATCCAAGGGGATACAATGAATTCAGCTGTCATCTCTTTAGTCTCTTTTAATCTGAAACAAATCCTCAGATTTTCTTTGTCTTTCATGCTCCTAATACTTTTGAAGAGAACTGGTCAGTATCAAGAGCTATACTTGCAAGCTAATAAGCTAACTTGCCACAGTTTTATGGATGAGGGCAGAAGACACAAGATTCCTGGGTCAGAGACAAAGGACTTTATTACAGCACAGGAGGCAGTGAAAGCTCTATGTTTGCACCAGTTCCTGACGTCCCCACCCCATGGGGCAATGCAGAGGAACTCTCGTTAGTGCTGATAAATGGTGGGCTGTGTAACAGATGAGGAAACTCAAGCTTAGGGAACCAAAATCTTTTTAAATGGGCTACAAACAGATATTCCCCTTAGTACCAGAGGGAGACATAATATTTACTATATTGGAAAGTAATAAGTCTTCCCCCTTAATCTTGAATGAAACATTGTCTCTATCTTCCAATACTCTTTCTATACAAACATCATTTAAAAGATAGTTCACAACAAAGGACAGTTTGAACTTTGTCTGAAAAAATGGACAGAACTGCAAGGGACACGTGGAAATTTGTTTCCCCAAAATGTCTACATTTCTCTTTTCTTGGCTGTGTTTGCATCTAGCAAATCTTTTCATGAGTATACTACTCTGTCAGCCACTCTAATTGGGGAAATTGGACAAATCTACTCAAATTGTTTGTATAGAGTGTTTAATTTAGGCTATTGTTAACAGGGTTCCAAGAGATAGGATAAGGTCAATCTGCAGTATTGACCTCAACCATGTCACCTGGGGTCAGCAACTGACACAGGCAGTTGAACAAATCTCCCAAACCACCAGTCTACCTTATAAAGTCAGGTGGCATTTTTATTAAATTTCTGTATTGACTTTTCCACTTGGTCCACAGCATGAATCAAGGTACAATAGGATGTATTAGTGATCACAGAGACTATACCTTAATCTACAAAGAGGAAATCTAGCTCCATTCAGTCAATCATCCATAACAGCCTTGGCCACTGAGTTTACCTGACCTGAATGCCTTTCAGGGCTGAGGTGGTTTCATCGATGCCTTCTTATAAAACCGGGAACAGATTTTGTGTCATCTCTTCTAATTGGATGACTCACATTGTGCAAAAAATTGACCAAAGAGTGCTCATAAATAAAAATTCTATCTAAACTTAGATATAAAATGGGTTTCGAAAATGAATTTACTGACAGTTATTCCACCAGTCTTTGTACACGAACATGATTCTGCTTCTATCCAACAGCAAAAGTATACATTTGTGTAAGTGCATTCATACTGATATCATTTTGCTTGTGTATAATTAACCTGGGAAAGTTGAGTTTCTTTTTTGATTTTTCTAGCTCTTCTCACACTGTGGGCTTGGTAAGTAGGACAGCTCTCACAATTATGTTGAGTAAATTGAAAACATGAAGAATGCCAAACATACCTACTGATTTGTAGCTTTCTTATTTTGTAAGGTGAGTGAGCTTTTGTTGGCATTGCCCAGAGACAGCTTGGTGAACCCCAAAGGTAGATCAAGTGTAAAAGATATTTTATTACTGTGATTTGGGGGCCTGAATTGGAAAAAGAAATAACAAAAATAACTGTCAAAGCAGAAAAGATATGAGCATAAATTATATAGATGTCTAAAGACAAAACTTGAGGTAATTCATAAGGTAAATACATTTGATTTAACATAAACATTTGGTTACTTTTCACCAAAAACAAAGAACTTTAGGATTTCTAATTTTTCTAAATATCACTTGTTAAAAAATTATTCAGGATCATGCAAAAAGTCACAAAAATTTAATAGGCTCTTATAGTATAAAGAACGTTTGTTTTCTAGGCAAAATATACAGAAGTGACAGATTTAAAAAAAAACTATTTTAACAGAATGTAAACCAAATTCTAGTTTTACATTGTTTTATGCAACTGATATAACATTTTTTCTGTATTAGCAAGCCAGTTTTTTGTCTTATGAATAAAGCCATAAACACTGAATCAACTTTAAAATGTTTTTATACATTTTATTGCTTCTTTCAAACTCATTATTTGCAAGTATTTTAAATCAGGGCGAGCAAAGTATTACTACCCTTCAAATCTTCTAACTTAAAAATGCTGTTGACTATCTTATTTTCACCTACTGCCACAAGGAAGCAATTTTACTTTGACACAATTATGCCCTGTTTCTCAATAACATACCTAATGTATTTTCATTCATATGACTACAGTTTTTAATCAGAGTAACTGACTTCCAATCCTTCATAACACAGAAAGAGCTGAGGCAGGCAGATGACCACTCTCAGTTGTACTAAGCACTGATCAGAGCAACAGAGAGGCGGGGAGGGCTCTGTGGCTCATGAGCACATGCTATATATTTCCATTCAATTTCACGTGTTTGTGTTACACTTCTTAAAGTAGTAAACATGAACATGGATCCCAATGCATGTCGAGACAACACAGTGTTGTCTACCCAGCTTTACATTTATAACCTTACCTATAGCCACTTTATTATGTATAAAAATAAGAGGCAAAGGTTTATATATATCAAAACTATGCTAGCAACCCAGTGTTTCTGTCAGAGATACAACAGGCATTTTTACTGAGATAGTGCATGGGGATTGAATAAGTCATTATGATTAATAGCATTATAAGAATTAATTTACTTTCATAAGCTATAACTTAAAATTTAAATATCTGAAGATATAATTACTACACTTACAATTTTTAAACATGTAGACAATGCAAGATAATTTGAACAGTAAAATAAGATATAGTGTATTTAGTTCATGCACATTAAATTTGAACTAGAAAATAAATACAAATCTTGAAAAAATATTATTCATCTTTTAAACTAAGACATACATGTTTTAAAAGCAATTATTTAAAAATTTACCTCAACTAGAAATATTACATAAATTATTTTCCCCATGATTTTATATGCCCATTAAACCCAGCAGGGCGTGGCTCAGTGGTTAAGCATCGACCTAGGATCCAGGAGGTCGTGGTTGGATTCCCAGTCAGGGCACATGCCGGGGTTTCAGGCTCTATCCTCAGAAGGGGGCGTGCGGGAGGCAGCCAATCAATGACTCTCTCATCATTGATGTCCCTATCTCTCTCTCCCTCTCCCTCTCTCTGAAATCAATAAAGATATATTTTTAAAAAACCAAAAAACACTTTTAGCTTTTCTTAAAATACTGAAATGTTTACCACCCTTGTTCTGTTAACTTGATATGTCCAAAAAACACTTTTAGCTTTTCTTAAAATACTGAAATGTTTACCACCCTTGTTCTGTTAACTTGATATGTCAACTATATTCTATTGCTCTTAACTTGGATCAAAAAATCAACACTGTAATTGCAGAAAAATGATAGAACCAACAAATAAATGCAATGGTTAGTTCTTAAAATTAATTGAAACAAGTAAACTAATATATAAGCTATTTACTAATTCATTTAAGAAACTTTACTCCCATAAGAAATACACATACACACACACATACACACACATGACAAGCTGTTTCACAGGTGAATTCTACCAAACTGTGAGGAAGAGAACCCCGATGCCCTTGGCCCTTTGTAACAAAACTTTATTGAAGTAAAATAGACACAGAACAAACTGAATATATTTTTAGTCTGCAAGGCACTCTGGCCTATTTGGGACCCACAGGAGTCCAGGATGATGCTGTAAGTAACTACCAACCAGTGAGTGGGCATGTCTACTGACCAAGCAGAAAGGGTACCAGCCGCAGCATTAGAACAGGGTCCTCAAGTCCCTCGCTCCCTGGGGGTTGCTACCTTAGCGCCTGACTATGGGGAGGCCGGGTGGCTCAGATGATCTGGAGGATAGTAAGGGGTCATTTTGTCATTGGCCCTAACACTCAGAGCAGGAGGTCAGGGGAGCTGTTATTTACTAATTATTATTGATGCATTTTAATATTTTATTAACTGGTTTACCAGCTTTGTTCTTTCTGGCATATTGTCAATTTAGGGGTTGGAACATTTCAAAATGAAAAAAAAGTGTTGATTCCCAAATTTTTGGTGTGTTGGATTGACTTGTTTAAAAGGCAGATTGCACAGCCCAGCCCTTAAGATTCCTCATTAGTTGGTGTGGGGTAAGGCCCAAGAATCTGCACTTTAAACAAATCCCCGAGATAATTTCAATGCATCTTGTTCCATGACTTGAAACCTAAGGATCCCAAGCATGAACAATGAAGCCCTTCCTTTGGTAAAAATATATTGTAGTGAAATATATCATGTTTTCATTCAACTTAGTTTAGTAGGCTGGTGAATGTAAAGTAATTGAAGTCAGTTGAAAAATAATTTTCTGCACCTTCCTTGTAAAATACCTTAGCAGCATCAATCATTTAGCATTGTAAGAGAATATTTCCCACCATATAAAACCCAAGGAAATGGCACGTTTCTCATTCTTGCCCCTCCGCTTCTGCTTTAACATGTAACTGTCTACCTACTACTTTTGCATTAGAGAGCAAGAGAGGCTGCCGACTATCCTAATGTTTGGAATGGGCTATAGACAAAAACTTGAACATCTGGAGATGCATTTCTGAAAATGTGAGCCTAACGGTGTCTTAAGCCTTTCGGTAAATCATTGCTCTTTCTTAGTCTCTCCCCACCCACCCTCGCTAACATTCTGGGACCCTGTTATAACCCAACTGGTTGCATTTAGAATGCTTTTTTTTATTTCGAAAGAATTTTGTGCATGTTCTTTCTGGTGCTTCGCCCCTCACTTATTTTTTCAAGAATTTCTCAAAATTCTGCTGGAAAAACAACCACATCAACATAAAAGTGGATACTTGGGAAAAACAGCAGATACAAGCCAGTCTCATCCCTCCCACTTGAATCAGAATCTCAGGAGCTGCAGCCTGTGGATCCGCATGTGAGCAAACATCGCAGGCGGATCTTAGGCACAGGGATGTTTGAGGACCTTGACTTAGCCCTGCGCCTCATTGCTTCTAGCCCTGCTACCCTGCCCAGTCTCTCTTGAAATCCCCATGGCCAGCTCTTGCCAAATCCCGTTGTATCCTCTCACTCTTCCACCATTCTACTCACAAAACACTCTTTTCTGACTACTGTGAATAGAATGGCTTTGTTTTTCAAATACGTATATTATAAAATTGAAATGAGAGGGGATGCTTGGAAAAATAAGAACTCACCCTACCTCCCACCCCCAACTAATTCTTTATGAAGTAAGTATAACATGAGTGGTAGGTCTTCATGATTACTGAAAAAGGCTCATGTATTATTTTCTTTAAATTTAACTTAATACTCCTATCCTTTGGCACTAAAGCAGCTCTCTGACCTCAGCCCCATTTGCTAGGTCTTCTATATCTAATCCCAGGCATTCTTTATGATTCTGCCCCACCTTAGGAGCTCAGGAAATGAAGGAAACATTATTATTTTTCCAGAAGTTTTCTCCCATGGTCTTCCTCTTATCATTTCCTTCTTCTCTCCAGGTTCTGAACTCGGGTTTGACAGTTGGAATAAAATCTCTTGTTTCCTCCGAGGAAAAAGCTCCAACTCTTTCTCCCTGTCACCTGGGCTGCCTTACTTGGCCTTGACCTTTTAAACTTCGGTTCGATGCATCATTTGTCACCGGTCTGCAGCCTTTTATTTTTCTCACTAGTTATCTAATTCCTGCAGAAGGTAGCTTATGTTCTATGAAATCCACATCCCTATAAATCTTTATCGTTTTAAGCTTTTTAAATATGAAATTCTCTGAAATACCATTTTGAAATTCTATTTGGGCCACATACCAATCTTGTGTTTCTAGGCTTTGCTTTTGTTCCCTTGCCTCGCTTTCTCAGTCCTCCAGCTTTCTGGTATCTCGCTTGCCCTGGGCACATTCTACAAAGGAATCAAGGCCTTTATGATTAAAGTCAAACCGGTTTCAGATCTCCCCAGAAATATTCGAAACACACGCGTTTCATCTCACTGCAAGATCTGGTGTTTTCTCAAACGCCCGGCCCTTTATTTCAAGGTCTTTGTGATTTCTTGATGTATGCTCATGTTATGTTCCCTCCCTGCCTATGTTTCCCATTTGCATCGCCCGAAAACTGCAGATCCCAGAACAAAGAAACACACTCCCCACCCGAGAGAAGAGGTGGCAGCTCCCATCAGGCTGAGAACTGATTCCTCCTGAGTGTGACCTGCAATAGATTCAGAAGAAAACAACCCTCATAAAGAGTTATAATGAAATGAAACATCCACAAGTTGTTCTAAGGACTGTGATTATAACCACGGAATACCGAGTCTCTGAAAAGTGTCTGTAAGGTGTGGGGTAGTGGCTCTGATGTGAGGCGGAGATGTCTGCCGGCAGGCCTGTGGATGAACTTCACTTCCCAGAAACCCATTCCTAAGCACCTCTTTGATATGCAGCGATTTTTTTTTTAACTGGCTGCATCCTAGTCTGTGAAAAGCAAGAAAAGTCTGAAAATTAATATTAATACTGCAAAGCTGCCACAAACATCAAAATGATGACACTTTGGTCCGATCAGTGTAGAAAACTACTTATGATATAATGTTCCTGTCCCTCTAACTAGCAAAATCTAAATATTCTCCAGGTCAATATTTAGCAAAAGCTAAATATTCGTCAGAACTTCTGATAAGTTCTGAAGTCGATTTTCCCCTTGGTGGGTGGGCGTGGGGCAAAGGCCCCGCATCCGGAATAGTCACTTGTTTTCTTTCCTATTCACATTAAGGATATTTCTAATCATGAGGTGTAGGCTTTATAACCATATCTTTTCTCAATTTTTTCTTACCTAAAACTTTAACTCTACTCTTAAAGGGCAGCATAAGAAACCTTTGAAATGTGGATTCCCGGACTGCATTGCCTTTTCTTTTATTTTGAAGGATGCAGAGGTCTCAGCTGGGAAGTATCTGGAGGCTTTGGGGAGATTCCTTCAAGCAGAACAGTGTTTAATGTCTGATCCCCTTTACACACCAGGCGTGCTTCACTGGCATAAGAAAATATTACCCCGAGGCATCACCTGAGCTGACGGCTCACCCAGGGAACTTTTCAGCTGGGCAGCGGCATCTCAGGGTGTCTGCAACTTGCAACCTGCTTCCACACTGTAAAGGGCGGGTTTTGAATATTTAGTGCCAAACCCAAAGGATGGAGCACAGAATAAAGAGTGTGTAGGGAAAGAGCAGCCGACAGGGAGTCAATGGGCTCTTCAGCTCCCTGTCACCCTCTCCCTCACCATCGGCGCCTACGGCCTATGGACTCAGCCCCCTCCTCTCACCTGCCTCGTCTTCCCCTTTGCACACTGAGTGCCTCCTTTCTTGAATTCTGCCACTTGCCCGGCCTCCCAGTTCATCAGCATGAAGCCGGCCCTGCCAGCCCCTCCTGCCTGCACTGGCTTGCCTTTACTCCCAGTCTGAATGGAAACCTCAACTGACTGTCCCTGCCCCTTCTTACACTTTCTACCCTTCACCGAGGCTAAACAACTCCATGAGACTGGTAGGCCCATGACGTGGGCTGCCTTTGGGCTTGACCAATTCCGCAAGGATCAGCAGGAACCTTTTAGCTCTAAAAGCGACTGAATTTGGACAGTAAATTATGTGGGCTGTGTGTACCCTGTGCACACCTTTGCTGCATTCTCCATGACCCGTTGTCTAGAAACAGTCTTGTTCTCATCTAAGCATACACGTAAATGTACCTGTGCTTTTTCTCATGAAATTCTTTTTTTATTCCTTTAGTTTTGTTTTTTTTGGCTCTCATCTTGTTTTCCAGTTGTTATAGGGAGAGAAAAGAGTGCTGTAATCTTTAAGGACTGAATGCTCGTGTTCCCCCTAAAATTCATACGTTGAAATTCTAACCCTCAATGAGACTGTTGTTGGAGATAGAGCCTTTATGGAAGTAATTAAGGTTTAATCAGGTCATAAGAATAGGGCCCTGATCCTATAGGATTAGTGTTATTATAAGAAGAGATACTAGAGAGCTCTCCCTCTCTCTACCCTGTGAGAACATAGCAAGAAGGAGGCCATCTGTGGGCCGGGAGTAAGACTTCCACCAGAACCTCACTATGCTCACACCCTGATCTTGGACCTTCAGCCTCCAGAACTGCGAGAAAATAAATAAATGCTGTTTAAATCACCCAATTTACAGTATTTTGTTATTGCAGCTTGAGTTGACTAATACAGTAGTCTAGGCTAATGCTTTGTGGGTAAGAATTTTCTTTTTATAAACATGTTTGCATACTTAAAATATCAAGAGTGATAGCTTGCACATAGTGGGTTTACGTGCACATGTGCAACAATTATGTCGAACAAATTACAAGAATTTTAGTTAGCTTTAGTAAAACTGTTGCATTTTAATAGCCTACCTGGATCAATTGGATCTGACCACTTTTTCTGCTGTCTTGATAAAGTGATGTCCTCTTTTTATGGTAGTGATAGCCAAAATTTATATCCTTATGTAAAGATATGACCTAAGAGACTGAATGGATTACTGTTTCTTAAACTATAAATGTTAATAATATGTATTGTGAGAATCAACGACATGGATAAAAGAGAAACTATTGGGAAATTAAAATAAATCTTTTTTTCCCAATAATTACCATTTTTTATTTTAAAGTTGTGAGCCATCGAGAAAGGACACCATTAAAAGACAAGGTCTGCCCTGTCTCTTCATTAAATCCCTAATAATTTTTCTTTGTTGTAGGTATATTTCAAGGCTACTTAGTCTAGAAAGTCCCTAAATGGCTTATGCTTTGCCTGCTGCTAAGCTGTCATGAATTTCTATCAAGATCTTACTGCCCTGGTGACCACCAAAGAAGAAAAAACTTCCTTAAACATCATTGAACGTTGGGCACATCTTGGAGATGTTAACACCTCGTTAAAAATACATAAAGACACTCTGTTGTCCCAGTAACCAAATATTTAATTCCCTAGACTTCCCATTAAAATCTGTCCTCATAATGCTGTCTTCAACTAATCGTTTCTGTTTCCCCAACAGGAAAGTCCAGAATATGAAATACTTTGTGCTTGTTTACATTTATACCCCAACTTTTGAATTTGTAGTACAATATAATGACTCACCTGTTAATAAGCAATAAAAGATACAATTCCAATAATATTTTAATATAGACCGTCCATGAACTACTAACTAGCAATAGATTAACGCAACATGAATTTACTGCTGAGCCACAGATTGCAATCGTTAAACATTCTCTGATGATTTGGGAGCCACTTGGGTGGCAACATAGTCTCTAGGTCACTGATTTGAGCATATTTCTTTCTGTGTAATAGACATGCAGCTATATTTTCCATTTAATATGGAATTTTTCTTAATTCAACCTATAGAACTGTATAGACATTAATCAGGATTATGTAAAAATGGCAGTACTTTCAAATGCCTTTCTCTCACAAATGCCCAATAATGTTATCTAATTGATGAGGAGAGGAAAGCTAGTTTCAGTAGAATCAGACATTTTCCCCAAGTAATTCTATCTAAATCTGACATAACATGAACTATATATCTTTAGGATTACCACAAAAGACTATAGTAACCTTTTCTTTAAAATGTTCTTGCATTTTCATGTGGTTTCACACTGCCAGTTCCTTTGGACCTGATTCAAAATGTCAAAACTCTTCTTGTGTTTCTATCTTGGACTTAAGATAAATTGTTTCTTAGAGAAACTTTTCTTACAGATACTAAAATTTTTTATCTAAGTTTCTGGTGAGGAGGGGAATAGACTGTGATTTTAAATGAAATTCAAAGATCCTATGTGTATTGACACAACTTCTCTTTTCTTAATGTGTCAGAATGTCAAAGCTGTGGGTAAGATGAGGTTAGATTAAATTGTTTAAATTGTAACATATTGTGTTTATCCCAGAAAAAATCATGCTAATTATTAAAATTGGCATTATTGCATTGGAAAACACTTTAGGAGGTTTTGACACACTCTTTTACTTAAGAAAAAATGCTACAATTCCCCCAAGAAGCCTTAAAATACTCACATGAATATGAACAAAGGAAAGGTTAGTGATATTCTAAGTTATCCTTCCCATGGAAACCACCCTAGAAGAATGGGTTGGCCATTCATGAGTGGACAGCATGGATGAGACCACTTCAGCCATTAGAAGCAGGAAAGCAAATTTCTTGGATTTAAGGACATTATCACAGAGCCTCTGAACTGACAACACCAGGTATTTCTAAGGTTGCTAGAAGAAGAAATTCTCCTCATCCCCATTTTTTTAAGGTGCAAAAACATCATTTATTGCATCCAAGATTTAAAAAAAAAAAAAAAAAAGAATGCTAGAATTTTCTTGGATCAATGATAGTATGGTATCATGATAAATTATTTTTAATGCCTTGAAGGCAATATGTAAAACATTGATTATATTTTGAATTTATGATGAGTAATTAGTCTCCACAATAAAAATTACATTTGGTGAATATTTCATCAAGGTATTTAGACCAATTTATTTCTCAGCCTCTGTAGCAAGAGAAAAGCTACTTTAACTTGAGCAATCCAATTTAATCTATTTTAGCAAACCATGCTCAACATTGAAATAATAGCCCCTGAGAGTCTTCTCTCTCAGTTCTATAAAACACTCTATAGAGAGTGTTTTATTTTGCTAGGCAGTGGTGAGTCTGAAACAATGTTCTCCAGGCCATCTCTTTTTTTATTTGTTATAAATGTCTGTTCTCATAGGCTAATTAAGAAAACTGCTTGCAGCAGAACAAGCATCATAGATTAAAAATTAATTGCTGAGAAACTTCCAGAAAAAAAACATGATGGAGAGAGTTGAAGTGCCAGAGACACTCTCTTCAAAGTTTCCTATTGACATGTCCATGAAATCATGTAATAAGGAAGAAAGCCTCAGCATATACAATTAATGAAAATAATTTAGTGCATGTTGGAAACAGAATTTACTGCAAGTTCCTAAAGCAATGGCCCAGAATGAAGAGACAAGACACGAGAGAGATGAACACTACCTGAAAGAACAACATTTGATCAGAACTAAATTAAAAACAAAAAACAAGAATGCTCCAAATGACATCTCTTGAACCTGACATTGTGGGGACTCCACAGTCAGCCCTGAAGTCCGATTTCAAATGCACTTTCAACATCTCTCCTTTTTAAGAGAGAAACATGCATGTTCAAGAGTTGAAGTGACATATTCTGAGGCATTCTGTTTTTGATGTTGTTACTAACCCAGAGCTTTTGTCACAAAGCCAGTATCTTTCTCTTTTCATCAGGAATGAATAAAACATATTTTTCTACATTCTGCATGTCTAGTTTTCAGCGAGGAGCTAAAAATTATTGATTCCAAAGTTGTCCTAGTTTTAAAGCCATTGAAGAGGGCAGAAGCTACCTCTGCAGAAACTTGGCATTGGCCAAGGCCTTTCGTTTCTTGAAATATAGAGATGAAATAGAGTTAAAAGATCCCTATAAACTTCAGCCTGTCTATCCAAGGTTAAGTTGAGCAGTGACTGACAACAAATGATGCTTAGCTGGGAGAGACTGTGGTGTGATATCCCAAAGAGTTTCTACTTCGAAGTAAGTGGCTCTCATTCAGACCCAACCCTTGCCACTTACAAGCTTTATAAGACTTGGATAAATTACTCAATCTCTTTGAGCTCAGGTTTAATATTGTTAAAGTTGCAAATCTAACATTATGGCCAAGAGCAAAGTAAATCTATTTATACAGGTGTTCATTTAAATCCTCTCATGAATTTGTTATGCACATATTCAATATTAGCAGCATTTAGACTGGTTGTATAATGCCTGAAGGCAGATATAAATCTTTGAGCCTCATACACCCTGTGGACTTCAGAGGGGGATGAGAATGGTAACTTTGTAATAAATAGATTTCCTCTCCATTTTACTCCATTCAATATAAAAACAGCCACTCAAGGGTTTTCAATTTATTCAGAAAGAAAACTCAAACAAGGTAGGCTACTTCTCCTCTGTCATTTCTCATTAGAGAAACATTTAATTGGAAGTCGGGAAGGATACATAGCATCTGATCCTTGGAGGTTGCATGTGATCATTGCTTTGAACTACTATATGAAAATATCTGCAGAAATATTTACTTTCTCATGTCATCTCTGGTTATATGGCCTTTACTCCATCCACTGGGACAGAGTACTCTGACCCTGTTGGCTCTTAGTGTCCTGTCTGCAACACTCTGACTGCGCGGGACAATATGGGTGATGATTACTGTCTCCTCAACATGTATGAGGGCTTGACTTGGGTTATCCTAAGCCGCCTGCCTGCGATCTCCACGCTGCTATCTCTATTCCGTCATCAATGCCATGGGGAGCTGGGGAGCTCTGGGAAGCCTGCCAGTGCCTAGTGCAGTCAGGCAGGAAGGGGGCGTAGCCTCTCCATTCTTCATACCCAAATCTCTCCGGGGTTCCGTTCCTCCTCCTACGGAAGGGGATTGGCTGCGGAGTCAACACCACCTAACACTCTGAACTCCTCTCAAAGTCTTTTTCTTTCTTTAGCTTTAAAGAATGCTATTCTAGACTGGGTGGTGGTGATAGAATTGGATCGAGCATTCTTTAAGTAGCACTTACTCTTGAATGTGGCCCAAATGAAAACAAGAATTTGATGCTGATAATTGTTCTGTTTCGATAAATATTTTCTTTGAGCAAACCAAGGTCTCATGTCTTTCAAACCAAAATGGGGCAGTAATTCTGACTGAGTGAAAAGGAATTGGACCAAGGTGTGTGATAGGCATAGACTAATATGGTATGTCAACATATTAACTTTTTCCATTTCTCTCCTTAGAAAATAAATGAAATATATCTTGAATTAGAGCAATTTTATTTCATCCATCAGTGTCTTTAAAAAGAACAGCCAGTTAACACATTTTATACAAAGCCAGGTATTTTTCTCTAATGGACAAATAACTAAATGTGAAATAGGTATTTTAACTAGAAACAATCAATTCCTACAGGACTTATATGGCAAACCAAAAGCTATCAGCAATGATAAACACCATGTTGCCATCCCTGCAAGAATGTAAGCCCCAAATAGCATGGGTTCAGATTAAAAAATTACTTGCATGGAGTGATTATGACTTTTGGATGTCTGAATAGCCAAATATTTGTACATGGGAAATGATAGTAGATGGCAATTCATAAAACAGTCTTTTATATTCACATGAGGCTGGCAATAGTAGTCATTTTACTAAAAGCTAACATTAATTGAATACTTTCTTTGTGTTGGACAGTTTTAAGTGCCTAATAGGTATTAATTCTATTAATTTTTACAACTCATTATTGTCCCCATTTTGGTTGCCAGATTTAGCAAGTAAAAATCAAGGATGCTCAGTTAAATGTGAATTCGGATAAGCAATGAATACATTTTATTATAAATATGTTCCAAGTATCAAATGAGACACATGAATATACATTATTAAATAATTTATCCAAAATTCAAATTGAACTGGTATCCCCGATTTTATCTGGCATTTCATCATTTTGCAGGTGCAGAAACAGAGGCACAAGTGAAACAGATGCACTGCTCTATGCAGGCCTGAAAACGGTTATTCCAGATACACTCAGCAAAGGAGCCCTGGGCCATACCTACTAAACTTTACACTCCTTCTATTGTGTTTAAAAAAAGTGATTAACTTAGTTCAGGTTTCCTGGGAATCTCTCAATGCCAGTTGCTCAGCCTTAAGCTCAATGAGGGGCACATTTTAAAGGCCCCTTTCCCACTCTAGATTGGTCTCCTGTGCCCGTTACAATTGCTCAACACGCTGTCTTCAGGAGTCCTGCTCCCTTCATAATCAGTTCATTCCTCTGCCCCTTTATGTGCGGTCTCTCTCAAATCTTCACCAAAACCTTCCAACAAAGGACCATTGGGCTCTAGCCTGCTCACAGAAATGTTGATTCTCAACCAACCTGTTTCTGAACGTGGGAAGATACTGCCGAGATGATAAATTCATCACTAGGATAGGAACCCGAAACCCACTTTGTCTATCACCCACCAGAGCCTTGAGCTCTTGTGATGCCAGCCACTCAGTTCCCCCATTTCCCTCTCAGTCCAGGGACTTCTTTGAAGCAGGATTGTATTTTCTATGACACCCCGTCTGCCATAAATTATGATTGGGTTTACATTTTTAATAAAGTAATATTTGGGTTCAAATTTCTGGTTCTGCCTAAATTTTGTGCATGGTTCAAGGATTTCCACTTCAAAAACTTTGTACCTGGCATACTTTATATATAAGAGTTTGTGAGTACTCGTGGGTTATAACCAGCGACTTTCTAGAATCAGGCACATTTACAACTGACAAATAATTGGCCTCCCCCTACAAATGTTTTACCACAGTTTTATGGTATATTTTAGATGAGGGTATTTCCTGCACATATATTATTCACAATCCTGGTGCATGTAGTAATCTTTACCAAGAATAGCTTATTTCTATTATCAGTATGCCGTGGGGATTTATAATGGGCCTGTCACTGCACTTAGTAATTTCTGTACATAATATTACAGGAGGCTCACAATAATCCTCTTGGATCGATTGCAGTTAATCAATTTTATAGATAAGGAAACTGAGTCGCAGCCAAAATCATACAGCTTGTAAGTGGGGGAGCAGCAATTCTGAGCCAGGGATCTTAGCCATGATGAATACTGTGTTCTTTTTCTATACAAAATACCCCCAATTGTGAATAGCATTTGGTATCTCCTTACAAACCTTTCTCTCGAAGAGAGAGCAGGTGAGTGCAGGTCACTGTCCATCACAATCTCTTCTGGGCTCTGGGCTACTTCATGCAACAGGCCTGGCATGGAGGGCCAGTGTCCTAAGTACACGCTTTGAAAGTGGTGCACGATGCTGATAGAATCCACACCAAACTCATCAGGTACAGCACAGATCACCCGAAGACTGTCTTGGAGGGGAAGAAGACGGCAATCACTCCCAACACTGGTTTCAAAAACTTCTTTAATTTTACAACCGTCTCTCCTGGACAGCAAAACACCTGACTTCCTATTGGACCTCTAGGGCCAGGGAGTTACCATTCACTAAGAGTGTCCCAACTAATTCAATCTTCTACTACATAATAAATGTTCCTGCTTATTTAAAAACAACAAAAAAACACCTGTTATATATGGAACACCTATTTTGCTTAGCACCCTGAAATGTGAGTAATAATATTACCATTTTACAGATTGGGAAACTATATACAGATGGGTTACACAGCTTGCCCAAGGCTACACATGAGGTGAGGGCAAAATCCAGGGCTCCAGGTATTCCAGTGCTACGCTATGATTCTAGCTTAATGCCTATAAGCTCTTACTGTCATATCACAATCTTGTTCCCTTTAATATACCAGTTCGTAAAACATTGTATATCATACACATCTTTCTCTAGCAAGGGTGGAATTCAGCTTACTTTCGATATTACGAAAGCTTCATAAGTGGGACCATTTCTAGAATGTCCTGAAGGACTTTGTTATTATATAGTTGATGCTCTAAAATTATACATTTTGTAAAAAGTTTGTGAGCAATAAAAAAAAACATCATATTGAAACAGCAGAATATTTAATGAATTTTCAGTAGACGGTAATCCTTTAATATTTACAATGGCCAGAGGGGTCCTTAAAGGTATCTTAAGAGTCTAGATGTCAGTTGAGTCCAGAATCCTATTCATTGCTGTTTCTTTGAAGTTCCCTTAAAATAAAGTTTTCCTTATAATGTTAATACTATAGAAAGTCACTTTCTAAGCTGTTACCGGGGTATCACAAAGTACTTTAGGCACCCTGATGAGTGTGTTTTAACATTAGCTGTTTTCCTGGAAGCTTTTCATCCACTTCAGACATGTGTTTATATGATAAGCAATAAAGTGTTTTATTTGTAAATAAAGAGCTCTTTTGAAAGCCTGATTGAAAACACATTTGAATGCACAAAATCTTCACATCCTCCCTCCTTTAAATATTCATTAAAAATGTGCTTAAATAATGAGTATTGTGTTCAATGTACATCATTTTTGAAGCACAGCCGATGGAAATTAGCATTTGAATTCAGTAAATGGGCACAGATAGCAGACAGAAGTGTGTCTGGTGGCTTTGGCCTTATGTAGTGACATTCTAATTTTTTAGATAATGTGAATAAAATGAACAGTTTGTACCTAAGAATTTATTTGAGTTTAAACCCCTGACAATGTAGTTGTGCACAATTTCTCCCCCGAGTTATAAAGCAAGAGAATATCTCTCTATAGTTTATGGTAGTTGCATCTGGAAGGGAGTTTAAAACACTTGTAATTTAAATAAAATCAATTTAAAAAGCTGTCAAAATCTGTTTGAGCTCATCTCATGAATATCTTCTGAAGTCAGGCTCAGTGACTCTCCCTTCCCAGAGTGTGAATAGCTTCATTATTTAAACAATTCAAATTATGTCGTGTAAAATAGCTATCAGTCCAGTCAGTGTGGGTGTAATATTCCTAATCCAAACCCCCCAGGCACTGACACTAGAGGACCAGCCCTAGGAGACTGCAATTACTCCTGTAAATAAGTCATTTTCCGAGGGGTAATGTTGTGCAAGTGTACCTTAGACAGCGTTGGGCGGGATCCCTGCATTCTCATTATTTGAAGATCAATAAAGAAGATTCAATGATTTAATAAGGAACTATTACCTCTGAGTGAAACATGTGGGAGTGTGGGAATGACAAAGTAAAATCCTCCAAAAATCTCCACCACCACGTGTACATTGCAGATGAAAAGGTAAAGGCTTAAGAAGCTACATAAATGGAAAACATTACAATTTAGTATCACCAACTGGGTCAAAAGGAGCAAATTTATTCCGCGTTTGAATGGTTTCAAAAGATTTCAGTTTGTTAACTTCTCTATTTGGGAAATTTGGAAAGGAAATTGACCTGTCTCCCCCTCCCCCCCCGCCACCCCTGAAATAACTACAGAAAAATGCAGCATCCTAGACTATAATCTTTGGAGAAAGGATATAAAACTTTCTTTCAGATTATTTTACCTGAGTTGATGGCCTTTCCTTTCTTTACCCCATCCGCCAGCCCTCACTGTCTTTTTCCTTCTGGCCTGTTCATGATTGGAGCCCAGTCTACTGATTCACACGTTATATTTTTGACCTATTTAACATTGCTCTTCATTGCTTTTGGAAGCAGCTCCCTGGCATTCCTTTGGGAAACTGAGTCTCTCCTGGTGCATGTACTCTTCGAAACCTTGCCACTAAGGGAATCTTAATCTCCAATTATGTGGGGCGGATGAGCGAGTGAAACCCAGCCCAAATGCTCCAGGAACCGCCAGCCTGTACCTACGAGGCACAGGAGCTGACACATGACTCCCAGTCACTCCTGCAGGTCCCCAAAGGGACTGACTGCCCATTTATTCCTATTGTGCAGGTGCCGAGAACAAGTCCCCGTTTGGTTGAAGTTCTAGCTCTTTGGTATGTCCTTTGATTCTTTGTGCACTTTCTTAATCTTTCAGCAAATTTCTTCTTTGTGCTGAATTTACCCATATTGTGTTTCTGTTGCTTGAGACATACTATTCCCCTTCATCTTAGGGTTTTCGACACGGCTGTCACTCTCCAGGCTTATCTGTCAACACAGTGAGAGCCTGAGACATTATTCTAATATCGAGGAAGTAAACGTGCCATTGATGTTGCTGCTCCCGAATGGCCCTCTACTGTTCCCTGCCCCTCGGTGCGGGCGGCCACAAGCGAGGCCACAGGAGAGGCCAGGCGTTCTTTACGTTTCCTCATTCCTTGGGATGTGTTTCATCCTTTCATTGGTTTGGGAAATAAAAGCCAATCACCTAGTAGAATAGAGGGGTAGGTAAACATGTATATGTATGTGTATGTGTATGTGTATGTGTATGTGTATGTGTATGTGTGTATGTGTATGTGTATGTGTGTATGTGTATGTGTATGTGTGTATGTGTATGTGTATGTGTGTATGTGTATGTGTGTATGTGTATGTGTATGTGTGTATGTGTATGTGTATGTGTGTGTGTATGTGTATGTGTATGTGTATGTGTGTGTGTGTGTGTGTATGTGTATGTGTATGTGTATGTGTATGTGTATGTGTATGTGTATGTATACATACATAGGTATGTGTGCTTGTGTGGGCATGGGCATACTCCCTCGTTGTTCAATGACATTATAAGTTTAATAATTAATTCAGAAAATATGTTTCCTTTAATTGATATATTGATTCAAAACCATGAACTAATTTGTGTAGAATCATTTTGTGGCTTCAGCCCTATAATTCTGAGTAATTTCCTGGAAAGTTTTAACAATCTGACTCACCTGCCAAACTCTATCCGTCTTATTTTGTTAGTTCAAAATGTTCATTATTCAAGGCGAAGTTTTGAGACTGTTGCAAATGGCACTTCTAAAGGAGCATTTTCTAACTAATAATGGAGATGTCTAGATGATATATTCTATTTTATTTTGAATAATTAAAAATTCGCCATTAAAATGGTTTTCAGTGACAGACATTGACACAGAGGGAACATTAAAATAAAGACAGTATATAGTGGAGTAATAAATAAGGTAGTGGAAAGATGACTACTTCAACCTAGGCAAAGATGTTTATCACGGACTGGCACAGAATTAAAAGATGGCCTTAATTATGGTAACTAAGTAAAAATTGAAATATGGGGTATTACTTAATTTATGCTACCTCAATCTATTCCATGCTTCTATGTCTCTGGATCTATTTTGTTCATGGGTTTATTTTGTTCATGAGATTCCATGTGTAAGTGAGATCACGTGATATTTGTCTTTCTCTGACTGGCTTATTTCTCACAGCATAATACTCTCTAGGTATATTATCTTCATATTTCCTACCAAAAGATTCCTTAGACCTCTTTCTATTGAGAGATGTTTTCTTTTATTTTTTAAAATCAATGTATGATTTGCCATTTTAGGCTACTGATATTTCACTTTAAATCATAAGCTCACAGAAAGCAGGTTCCAAGTTTGTACCTTAAGCAATGTGTTGAGCACCACAGTAGTGCAACAAATGACTTTGAACTGCACAGATATGAAAGTGAGCATTCAGTCATGCATTCCCGGTATTTCACACTTAGTAAATGAATCACCCTATTCCTTATATATCCTGATACCTGACACTTCTTTTATGTCCATAAAAAAAACCAATAAATAATTTGTGATGCCTTTAATGGATACTAAACTAATAAAAGAGTTTTACTTTATCAGACAAATCAGGCCTGACCAAAAAAATACTCTCTAATTAAATGTGCATTGAATGAATTCATCTCAAAGTCACCTTGAATCTGGAACAATCACTGGTTTGTCAAATTCCTGGATACAAACAAACTAAGCATAAAATATTTAGTACCTTATCTTTGGTCAAAGTTCATGAAATGCCCAGCCAAACACAAACCCAGGCACCTTGCAAGAACATAACTTGGAGGATTGAATGCACCTGAATTTTAATTTGATTTAATTGGTTGTGATCTTTTTTTACTAAAATGTAAGAGATGCACTAGGTGTTAGGATCCAGGGCAATTAGGCACCATTATAAGAAAACCTTTTCTCCTACACAAATCCCCAAGCCTATCAACCTAGTGAATTTCATGGAAGAATAAATTATTAAACAATTTACCCTTAGGTACTGAGATTCTTTTACAAAACTGAGCTTCCATCATATCGAAGAGATTTTCATTTTACAAAAATGGGTTTGAGTCTCAGTTCTTTGAAATTTTATTTTGGTTAATAAAATTAAGTTTCATCCAGACTAGTGGTCCTCAAGCTTAATGTGTCATCAAAAGCATTATGAGAGCTTTTTAAAACACATAGATTCCATAATCTTTTCCATGGAGATCCTGATCTAGTAGATCTGGTGGGTCCCAGGGGGTTTCTCAGAATGAGCCAGATTGGAGACTGAACCACAAATCCTTGCCCAAGTTTGGAATCAAAGACTGGATTTATACCTGGATTAGTTGCAGACTAACTGACTGTCTATATATTCTTTGGGAAAAATTTACCATCTGAGCTGTTTTTGTTTAAATTGTGTTAGCTCCCTTATCAGGTAAAGGTTCATGTTTCTTCATCTGTCTCTTATAATGCGTTTTATGGTAATACATAAAATGTTGACTTTGCAGTTGAGCCTGCATCCTAGTAAAGTCCCTGTACTTAATGTCTCCAGGAAATTCACAGTGTATTGCTGGAAAAAAGATAAACTTCATTTAGAATTATGTTTTACAGTGTTTACCTCAGAGCAAAATAAAGCTTACATTTCTGCACAAACAACAAGTTTAATTTTTCTACACTGAAGTGCATGAATTATTACCAAGCTGGGAACTGGATCATTGTTAAGATACCATAGATGATCCAAATAATCTTGTTTTAAATGCCAAACACCGTTATAAGCAGATGTACTGGAGCTGTTTTCTCATGTTTGGCTCATTTATACAATGGCAAAGGGGATGTCCCCTGATGATCATTGTAATCCAGTTTCATCTCAGTGCATTTTCATTCAACCACATCAAGCTCTCAACCCCGGAAAAGTACTTAACAATTATTCAAGTTAGGATACCAGCACCGAGAGCATTTATACGACACAGGCAAAAATACTATTCTTTATTTCTCATATTAATGTCAACTTGTGATGAAAATAAAAGAAATATTCTAATATTCTTAGATGCCTACTACATCAAATTCTTTACCACTAATTTGTCCTAAGCATCAGTAGCTTAGTTGGTACCATTGTTGCCTTACTTTTCACATGTGAATCCTAAATCTCAGATCTATTTGGAGGGAAAAAAAACCCCAACTCTGATTCAGATGAGTTCCTTCAAGCTTTGACAGTGAAAAAAGGCAGAGTTAACCAAATTCCAGGCTCATGTATTTATATGAAATAAGAACATTTTGATAAGATCATGTTAAAGGCTTTCTAGTTCTAGAGCTTTTTAATTTTATGATTTTTCAACTGATAGAAGATTTGCAGCAGAAATACAGGGTGGGGCAAAAGTAGGTTGGCAGTTGTGAGTATGGGAAGCACAGAGCTTATTCTTGTATTATTATTGGTTAATTATTTTATTATTTACCATATGAACAACCGTAAACCTACTTTTGCCCTACTCTGGCATTTAAATAAAAATGATCTTATAATTCAGTTAACAAAACATAAATTGCTGTTTCATCCTTGGCATTATGACTTTTCTCATCTTGCTTTTCTTTGTTTTTCTGCCATTCTCTCCTTTTATTTTTTGCTTTGATTTTATTCAGATATTTTTCCTTTTGTAAAGAAATATGACCTATTCATCATGTTTGTAGTCAGTTATAACTAACTATGCATCTCAAGCATATGTTGCTGACACTACTTAAAATTGCTTCCCATATGCATTCTATTACTTCAATATTTCAAACAACAATAAAATTTTAGCAGAAATAAATAAATGAAACTGTTTCATTTTACTTTCATTTGTACACAGCCTTTCGCACTGTAGGGACTCGAGACAATTTGTGGATACCAGCATAAAATAGACTTCTTCATGAACCTTGTTCTTTCTCTTCCACTTTCGCCCACTTTTTCAATTTCATTTCCCCCAGTTGCTATAACCTCAAGGCAAGTAGAGGCAAAGCAGCTACCATATTCTAATTTATGTCTGTAAAGGGTCTTGCATTTAAGAAGCACTAAATCCGAAGTTTATTTCATTGTTAAAAATTATTTGTTATGTAACATTCACTACAAGTAATACATTTACCTTAACATGTAGTTTACGAAGCACATAATGAAATTAATTTGCTCAACTTCACTAAAGGGATATCATCAATAACACTGAAATTCTGTGCTCCCACTGTTTTATCTCCTTCCTTTTTTCTCAGAAGTAACTACTACCTTATTTTTTACAAAGTAAAAGGTTTTTAATGAATGGATGAGGAAAATTTAAATGAGGAAAAGTAGAATCTTAAGTTTTCAGAAGAAGTGGAGGCAACATACAGCTTTAGAAAGAAATGTAATTTCAAAGAATCATCATTTATCTTGGAAATGCCTACAGCTCAGGAAGAGTTTCTCTTCATTTTCCAGACATGGTTTGAAAGAATTTGTATCATATAGGACTGCCCAACACTATTATCATATTCTATAACAAAAAAGACACCAAAGTAGAATGGTGTTTCTGTTTTACCCGAGTCATTAAATGATGGATATTATGTTTAGGGAAGTTTCAGCAATAAAATCTCATAACATGGTTCAAATTAATCACTCTTTAGGTTGATCTCTCATGTTAATGTTCTATTCCTTTCATTTGTCATGGCTCTTTGCATTTTTATTAAGAATTTGAATCTTATTTTCAGAAGAGAATTGGCTTATGTGTGATGGGGAACTGTTCCTCAGAACTGACCCAGACCGTGCACAACAGGCATTAGAAAAAGAAAATGCTTTCAATCTAAAAAGGAGCCATAGTTTAAAATGATATACTAACTCAGTTCAGCTACCTGACTCACCTCAGAGCTAAATATATTAAGTTTTTATTCCGGTGGTAGTATATATGATCTAGACCCCTAGAATCTTTTAAATGAAGCAAAAATTGCATCCCTCCCAAAGGATAACATATCCTATTCCCTTCTCATCCATTAACTTTTGAAACATGAGTTATAGTGTCCCAGAAAGAGAATGCCCATGAAGAGCCACCCTACCGGTGATACCAGAGGGATTTGTTCCCTTCATTTATTACACAGACAGTCCCTTTTGGAGTATCCTATTCTGAGAACAAGACAATCCTTTACATGCAATTTCCTGCCCAATAAGAACGGGTCCTTCTGCGTTGGGAAGAAGCTAGTGGTGTTTTTCCATTTGTCTCAGGGTGACAGCTATTTAAACTTGGAAGCGGATGTCGCCTCGTAAAGCTTCAGGCCACTGGGCACATCTACGTGACCCAATAACGCAGTGGGTTTTACGCCCTGCTGCGCGCCTTTGGTCTGATGAACAGGCCTCTGGGTGACAGCGATCTGCCAGAGCTGTGGCCGAATGGCACTGCTGTGGAATTCTGCTCGGAGGTGTCAGCCAGCACACAATGGCACATTTACCAACTCTTTGAGCCAAGCGCTGAAATCATATTTCAGGTCTTAAAGTGACTGCCATTTTGTTATTAGATTCCATAAAATAGTCTTTTCTTGACTCGGATAGAACCAATAAACTTTCGAAACAAGCTGGAAAGGACTTCTCGTTTTCCCACATCATCGCCGCCGCGATGCCAGTAACGCTGGTGGAAAGGCACGAAGCCAGTCGTAAAATGCGGCCTCCTGCCTTTTCCAGTCTCTGCTCCACTCGTGTGCATCTTCTCGGGGCCTTGGGTAGACGAGAGGAACCTCAGTACACTCTCCCGCGTCTCCCTCATCGCCTGGGCGCCGAGTGACTGTCCCGACGCTGCCAATGGCACGAGCGTGGAGGGCAGGCTCTTCCATGTCACGATTTCAACTGGAAACGCGGCCAGGACTGGGCACGAGAGCAGCAGAGAAGCAGCGGGCAGGGCGGGCCTGCCTGGGGGTGCGGGGGGTGCAGCTAACGCTTCAGAAAGAAGAAAGATTTGGGTCGCATGTAAGTGACAAAAGGACATCAACCATTTTCATTTAGAAGAGACTTTAACTGACACTCTCGGGGGACACTTGGTTGGCACTGTAGACCTTGTAGACTAGCTGGTTAACTGCTGGAGTCTGTCCTGGGCATTGAGATGTTTAGCAGCACCCTGGCCTCTACCCGCTAGATGTCGGTGGCACCCCCGGTCGAATGTGAAACCAAAAGACCAAGCTTCCCCGAGGAATATGAGTGGAGATTGGCCCCACTCGAGAAGGACCATTATCGAAATAAAGTATTGTTTTCATTGCTGTATTTTCCGCTTTAATGTGATGACCAACACGTTTTAACATTAAAATATCAGAAGTTAAAAGATCATCAGCACCAATTAAACAAAAAGAGTGATCCATTTGGGTGCTCCTCCAGCATTCTTAATGTTCAGAGATGCTGTAATCCCATGTATGCATGTGCAACAGAGTAATGCAATATGTATGGAAATCCATCGCAAATTTACTTACAAGTCATTGAGTGGAAGGATAAGTATCTGTAGGATCTCTCATCACTCAGAGAGCAAGACTCCCTTAAATTGTAGGAATGGCATTTTCTCATTAGTGCCGAGAAACCATTAACCGCACAAAGTCAGTCTTTTTAAAAAATAACCATTCGTCATTTGAAATTATTAGCTTCCTCATAAAATGGCTAGGAATGCAAAATTATTTTTCCCAAAATCATTAGTTACAGGGCATTGCATTATAAAAGCACGGGTGTGTTACTCTACCCTTTTCTGCATAAAAACGTGTCAGATATGCAAGATCATTTATGTTGATAAATAACGTTTTAAATAGGCCTATTATCTCATGGTCAGGCTGATATTAACTTCTCCATTTCAGCAGTGATTTTTATGGCAAGGCCATTTTTTAGATATGAAAAATCCTGAAAGGAAAGAGAACAAGCTTCACTTTTCATCCCAGCTGAAAACGAAATTTTGAAAAGCAGTTCTGTTCTGTGTTATCGGCGGCTTGGAGACTAACTAGAGGCAGCTGCTCCCCTCTGTTTAGCACTATTTTGTCACTGCCTGTGTACTGTTCACTGAAGATTTTGGCTTCCTTCCCTCCCTTCTGCTTATATTTTTTTAAAGCTTGCAACAAGTGTCATAGCCACTAAGAGAGAACTTCAAGAGTATTGCCTAGTGATTTTCACCCAAGATACCTTGTTATGAAAGATAAATGTCACACCTACTGATGGCCTCTGAAATGAGCTATAAAAATGCCATCTCTCATTCCTTTCTCCCATTTCTCCAAATATCCAAGATTTTAGAATGATCTAAACTAAATTTTGAAAAGTTGGGTTATATATTACATTCTTTTTTTATGGTTTCGGGATATAAGGAAGAAAAGGTTGTTAATTTTTAGACACTGATCGCTAGGGTCATGGGTACCTTTGTTGTCATCTAGATTGGAATGTGTGAACTTCAGGTGGGCAACATCCGTTGTTCTTTCCATCTTTTGGGACACGTGCATCCAGAGGAAGACCAGAGTAGAAGCCCCTGTGATATGGGGACCCAAGACCGGGGCCCTGATTACCTGTCTAAATGGGGAGCTCAGAAAAGGAATGGGGAAGAGATGTGTTTTTAAGATGTTGCTCTGGTGAAATTAACAGGACTTGGTAGTTATTTTGGACCAGAAGATGATGGAAATGAGAGCGAGTCAAGGGTAGCAACTTTTTCAAGCCTTTGAAATGGGGAAAGTGTGTTACCTAAAAATAAAAACAAAGTCAAGAGAAGAAAGATGCAAGGAGAAAACATGTTTGCTTTAGGAACCTTACAGATGAGGTATCAGAAGGAAGTTTAAGTGGTAATGACCTGCAAAAATTGATAAATTGGGGAGAAATATCAGAACTTAAATGTACGATTTAGTGTCGACACAATTTTCTTAATTGCCTTTATTCGTCAATAAAACTCTACTGTGTCCTAATTGTACTAGTTCTTTATTTTTATGATTACTTTAAATAGAGAAATTACCAGTCATCAATTACTTGGAGACAGAGGTAGATATTATGAAGGGAAGCAACATAAATGCCTCCATATTTATAAATCTTTAAATTCTTCCTTTTATTTAGCAGTTTTCCAACTGATGAGTTTGTGCCCTAGAAAACTCCAAATGTAAACAATGAGGATTTGATTATAAAGGTAAAGAATAAGGGTTTTTTGGGTAAGATTATAAACTCACAGACTTAACAGATAAGGTTATTTGATGTATTTCAATCCAGTGCAGTTATCTAAACTGATACATTACCCCACGTGGGGCTAATGGGGATTTTTTTTCCAGTTGGCTCCTGAGCCATTTGCCATGACCCCATAGTCTGTCATAGCTTCCTTGTTATCAGAACAGTTTGCCTCTTTCTACCTCAGACCTGGACTGAGGTGCTTCTCCAGGGAGCCTTGGGTCCTCTTAACAGGATATACTCAGGAAAGGTTATAATATGAATTTTTAAAAAGGGCTCATTGCTACTGGGTTACTGATTACTGTTATTCCCTTTTTAGTGGACAGTTCTACAAAGTGCATATTTTCAAAAGGGAACATTTACACAGTATTAATTTCATGCAAATACTTCCAATTCAATATGGGTTTTACTTAACCTCATCAGTCTTTCCATATGTTCTCTCTCTCATGCCAAAAATCACAGTCATCAAAGGCACTAATATAATTATGCATTTGCTTCATCCCCCAATTCGCACGTCACAGGACCAGAATGACACTACAAGCTGCCCTATCGAGACATTGTAGACGGTTATGAAAGAGCGTGAGGGTTTTCCTTGTTTATTTCCTTTGTTCAGTTCTGTACTTATTTTTTCCTTTAGGTGTATGCCATTATGATAGTTAGTCAAATCATTGGGTTGAAAGTGATCTGGAAAATCTGTTTTGTGTGGTTATGACAAATACTTTTATATATAGTTCTTTTATTTCACTTGTCTTCCAATTTTTACTCATAATTTATTGTTTATTAATCTATTTTTATAAATATAAAATATTTGCACAGTCCCATAGTCAAGTGTACAAAAGTTATATACAGAAGAGCCTAGCTTTTATTGCTATCTCCTTCAGACTCTTTCCCAGTCTCACATTTAAATTGGGGGGGAGGGTATTTCTCTTATTTTTTTTAACATGAGTAAGTATATGTATTTTTTATATATTCTAAACTCCTTTATAGGATATATGGCAGCTCATTATATATTCCTTTTTTATTTTGCTTTTCCCCACGTATTATCCTAATACCCTGGTGATCACTCGTAGCATTATATAGAATCATTCCTCACTTCTTTTCACAGCAGCATAGTGCTCCATTATGCAAATGTATCAGTTCATTCAACTAGTCCATTATTGGTAAAAATTTAGGTTGTTTCTAGTATATTTCTGTTGTAAAAATACCACAGTGAATTCTTACTCATATGTATTTTTATATTTTACCAGTGTATCTTTGTGATATTCCCAGAAGAAGAAATGCTAAGTCAAAGGGTAATTGTCTACATAATTTTGCTAGATGTGGTCAAATTTCCCACATCTTGGGAAACGAGGTTGTACCATTTGCATTCCCTGCAGCAATGTGCAAGAGTGATACATTCATGCTGCTTCATTAAAATAGTATTTTGTAAAAGTTTTAGATTTTTGCCAATCAGAAAGATGAGTAATGGTATCTCAGTAGAGTTTTAATTTACATGTCTCTTATTTTGAGTGAAGTTGAGGATCTTTTCCTATGTGTGCAGTCTGCACCCCCACCCTGGACCGTGTGTTCCAATCTCTAGCCCAGTTCTCCATCTAAGGCCTTCACAATGTGGTGCCTGCCATTTCACGAGTAAACTAATGGCCTGATGCACACACACTTCAGCCACACAAACCTGCTTGCCGCTCCCTGAATGAGAGATTCTGCTTCATTCCCCTCTGCTTCTATCCCTCAACTTTGGCATATACGCATGGCTTTGCTCTATCTGCTCTACCTTCCAGGTACCCTATCAGGAATGTCCTCTTGCTCTTGTAAATCAGCCCCCTTAAAATAATCTGGAAATATTCACATTGAGCTCCTTAAAAGTGCCTGCCATTGAAGAGTTGGACTCAAGTAGAATACTTTCATGTTTTTAAATTTTATGTCTTCTACATTGTTGTAAACTTTAAATGTGTATTACATGTATAGCTAAAAAAAAAAAAAAAATCAAAGAGGAAAAATAATTGAATCCACTCTTGAAGTTCTCCTTATTATCCAATCAGAGATTTAGATAACTCATCCCCTGATTCCATATTGCTGTCTATCTATCCATATATCCATCTGTCTTTGTGTGCTTGAGCTGCCATAACAAGGCACTGGGTGGCTTAAACAACAGGCATTCATTTTTTCACAGTTATGGAGCGAAAAAGCTTAGATCAAGGTGCCAGCAGGGTTGATTTCTGGTGAGGACTCTCTTCCAGGCTTACAGGCAGCCACCTTCTCACTGAGGCCTCGCATGGCCTTTTCCTCTGAGAGAGAGAGAGAGAGACAGAGAGAGAAAGAGAAAAAGAGAGTGAGAAAGAGAGAGAGCACTCTGGTATTTCTTCTTCCTTTTTAAAGACACACCAGTCCTATCAGATTAGGTCCCCACTCTTATGACCTCATGTAACCTTAATTACCTCTTTAAAGGCTCTATCACCAAATACAGTCACATTGGGAGTTGGGGCTTCAACATATGAATTTTAGAGGCACAGAATTCAGTCCATAACACCATCTATTATCTGTCTGTCTATCCAACCATCCATCCATCTATCTAGGTTTCTATTTGATAAAACCACTTAATTATTTTTTTCTGCCTTCTAGGTTTGCCTTCTGGCACAGTAAGAGTTGTATATTGATGACTTTGCATCCTCAGAGTCTAGCACATAATAGATGCTCTAAAAGTATTTGCTGAATAATGTTTCAGATGCTGGATTTGGGCATGTGATTGTGTCAATGTCACATGTATTTTTTTATTCTTTTCCTGAAGATTTAAATAGAAAAGGATGCCCTTCCTTCACATAGTGAAGATTTCTTCACTTCACTATGGATGCCATAGAATATTTTATGACAAAGTCAGGCAATGCACACATGAAAATTTTAAAAAGATTTTTTAAGTAAAAAAGCAATATTGAGTCTTTACATAAATTTTTAAAAGCGTTTGAATATATGATGATTTTCAGTAACAGATCCCAATTGGTTAACTTGGACGTTTAAATGCTCTCTGTAAATTCTATAACTATATTACCGTATCATAGTTTATAAAATAATCAGTTTTATTGCTTTCTCCATGTTGTTTATATGCTGATAGAAACATATAGACACAACTGGAATGTTTATAATTTACGAGCAATAGCAATTTCCTTAAGTTTATTGGGCTCTTGACCTGAGCTTTCACAACTGACTTTGGATCTGAACAATCCACACAGCGGATAATACCTTGTGCTGGGACTCACTCAGATGCAATGGGAAGTTGCTCTCTGATCCTGTTGGTTCATCAGAACTAGAGGGGCAGCAATAACCCATTGAACACAACACTGCCATTTGCACCCCCACCTCTGAGACCTCTGGCCTACAACCAGAAGGGCATCCAGTTGGACTTTTGCCAACAGAACCATCTGTGACGGGAAATAATGAGGGCAGAGTGAGAGGAGATTCCTGGGACTTCAATTTCTCCACTGGATGGAGAATCGCTCGAATTAGTCCATGTTTTCTGTGGTGTAGGGTAGACAGTGGATATGTGTTCTAGGTTCTAGAATCATTTGTGAGATATTATATCATTAAGACTTATGTCCTGGAAGCAGGTGGCTTTGACATCTTTTAATGTTCTCTGTGCCCTTTAACAGAGCTTATTATAAAGAAGAAAACGTTAATGAATTGACACCTTCCCACTCTGGTACTCAGCAGACAACCTATGTACCTGGCTTATTTCTCTCTGAGGGTGGCCCTACTGAAATAAAAATAACACAGGATCTGAAAACAGCTATTTCTGGGTTCATATACCGTATCTGCTCTTGCCAGCCATAGGTCTTTGGGCGATCTACTTAATCTTCATTGAAGCAAAAAGAATACAAACACTTGTTTTTGATAATATTTAATCCATTAAATTAAAGTACATATTTTAAGAGCACAGCACAGGGCTGTAAATCAATTAGCAATTGATTTATTGCTAATCAATAAAGTTACATTTATTTTTTTTTATTCATTCTTTACAATTTATCTAGTTATTTTGTTTCCTAGATAGGTTAATTTTTTAATGTAACTATTAAAGATAGGTTAATTTTTTAATGTAACTATTTTTCCCCCTCATATATCTTTATAGGGCTTCACAAATCTATAAATGTATTAGCATGGCTCTATAGCTATTGCCTAGCATGTCTCATTGAATATCTTCCTTGGGTTTTCTCTGGATGAACTTAATGCCTTTCCTGTTTCTTTCCTTATTTTCACATGTCCAGCAATCCTGAGAACCTGGCCGGTGTTAACTGATTAAATGTAACTGCAGAGCACAGGCGAGAGTTGTGCCATTCGCTGGCATGTGACCTGGAACTTGACTTGTTTCACGTCTGTATTAGCCATTTTGTTACTATGCTTAGCTTGACTTGCATTGTTAATGGCCTGGCTTGGCCAGACTCTAGTCAGCCTGCCTTGAAGCCCACGTTTTCCACAATTCAGACTAATACACCAGTGCATCCATGCACTCGACCGCCCCCAAAATTGATTAGGCATTGCAAAGCCTCTTCCTGTTCAACACCTGTTCCCACGTTGATTTTGTTTCCACTTGGCTCCCGACTCTTGGCCTGACCATTTAGATTTGGCAGTTGTAATTCGTTTTTCCATTTTTGACTCGCAGCTTTGCTTTAAAGGTTCTGGCTTGAATATGACCTAGCTCCTTCCAGAAATTTAACTTGTTCCTGGATCTGTGATCCAGGTAATTTAAGGAGGAGTTTGAATCCCAGCTTTATTATATATTTGCTACCTGAACTTCACTAAATTACCTTAACGCTATAGGCCACATGTGATGGTAGATTTTATGTGTCAATTTGGCTAGGCTACAGTACCCAGGTATTTGGTCAAATGCTATTCTAGATGTTTCTGTAAAAGTATTTTTAGATGAGATTAACATTTAAATCAGTGGAATTTGAGTAAAGCATAATGTGAATGGGTCTCATCCAATCAGTTGAAGACCTTAAGACCAAAGACTGACCTCTGCCCCAAAAAGGGAATTTGGCTAACAGACTGCCTTCAAACTCAGGCTGCATGAGTCAGTTTTTAAAAATTGTATATATGTGGTAGGGTAAATGTAGGTTTACAGTTGTTTGTATGGAAAATAATACAATAGTTAATAAATAATAATACAAGAATAAACTCTGTGTTTCACGTACTCACAACAGTAAACCTATTTTTGCCCCACTCTCTGTACCCCGTTGGTTCTGTTTCTCTCAAGAATCCTAAGATACCCCAGTTTGTTCTTCTTTGGTAAAATGGGAATAGCTGTGTCTACCGCCTAGGTTTATGACGACAATTAAGGAGCTTAGTCTAGTGCTTGACATATAAGTGCCTAATAAATACCAATTATTCTTCTAATTATTACTTACCTGTTCCTTTTATAACTCGATGCCTCTGATTATGCTTCTCCCTCCGGCTGCCATTCTCAACCACTTTACCTGGAAAACTCCTCCGGATCCTCCCGATACCTCTCCTGTGAAGCCCATGCACATGTCCCTCAGGCACAGTCATTTGTATCTATGACACACATCGTAGTGTACCAAACTATAATTATCTATTGAAACAACAGTTTTCAAGAAGGTGCTGCCAATGTCTCGAACCCTTCAAGGTCAGAGACTTTCATCTTTATCTACCTTGCGCCAGGCTCGACTGCCGGCAATGTTTGTTTCTCAAGAATATTTCCTGAGTAACATTAGGAGATGCTATATATACTTCTTGTATTTGGGATGGAGGCTTTTGTCAAGTCTGTGCTTCCAATAACTCTGAGGCATGCAGAGTTATTGACTCATGAGACGTTTATCAAGTGTCGATTATGGGCAAGGATGCATCTGTTTTGTTTTTCAAGAGGCACATGGTTTATGGGTGGAAGTGGGACAGATACACAAATAAGTGAGGGTTTGAGTCAAGCTTCCACTTAGAGGTGTGAGAAAATGACCACAGCATCTGAAAGGGAAAGTTTGTTTTTTCTGCCTGAGTAAATCAAGGACAATCTTTCATGGGAAATCACATGTAAGCTTAACCTTGAAGAAAAGGTGGGCTTTGGAGGAGAAAGTTATTCCAGGTAGAAGGGACAGAAGTCAAAGTGCTCAGATATATTTGAAGAATGACAGGCAGTGCTCTGGGTATAGCTCAGGGAGGGAGACGGGGGCAGCGGGAGATAATGAATGAAAAGTTGGGGAGCCCTTTATTAAGAGTCTGGGTATATAGAACCACGGCTTGAGGAGTTGGAACTTCATCCAGTGGACAATGAAAGCTAGCTGCAGGTGGCTCCTCCGATTTTCTCCATGTATGACAAGTGCTTAAGTAAACGCTGAATACTCACATTTTTAACAGGGACTTGGCTGCACTGGAAGATGAGAGTAAAGGAAATGTGAGCTGGGCAACCAAGAAAACGGTTGCATTGCAAAGAAGAGTTCAGAGTGGAAACTGTTCTGTCCTGCTGCAAACCGGGATGCAAAAGAAGCAATAAAACCAAATGTTGTCCAATGCCCCCCAAATAATATTTTTGCCCTCATAAGTAGTATTTAACACAGAACACCTACTTCAGGTCAGGCATTGTTCTAAGTGCTTTATAGGGGTCAACTCATTTATTCCTTCAAAATAAGTTTTGTATTGCCCTTTGTTGTACAGATGAAGAAACTGAGACAACAGAGAAGTTAAGAAACTTGCCCAAGGTCACACAGCAGGCGACTGGCAGAGCTGCTTCATGACTTTGCACTCTGCCAAGTAAGGCCAGAAGTGAGCAGCGAGGGCCCGTCTCCTTACGTACTGCTGCTTTCAGATAAGAAATAGACTGAAACCTACATAATTTCCCCTTCTTTTTTTTTTATACTTGGTTGAAAACAACTTTTATCCCCCCCCCCCCCTTTAAATAGCACCCTTTTGAAGTATCTTGGAAGCCACAGAGACAAGTATGAGCAATTGGCCCATCAAGGAGAAAGTGCCTGCCTGACATTCTTTACAGTCCCCAGCAAGCCACCCTGAGCAGGTAATGACTCCACAGTGCAAAGCAGCCCAAGTCCTTCCACACGGCCCGCGGGCTGGGGCACACGAGAGAATTCAGCGTTTCACTAGGTTATGACCAAAGGAGCCTGCTGTTGCCGAGCTCATTATATCGCCGCTGACCCCGGATTTTAAACACAATGAAACAAAATAATGCATGCTTTTACTTTGACAAGAAAACCTTTTCTTGCTTTGTTCTTTGCTATTTAGGCCGTGTAGCTTTGTCTACTGCTGCTCCTTGTCTCGTTTTGACACCGTATCTGCTCACGGATGCTCATCTGGGACCCAGAGAAAATCCAGAGCTGAATTTGAAAACTGGGAACAGGGAATAGGTAGCTTTGCGACAAAAGCGGTGTTTATTTTATGTCTTCTCTAAATTTTCCATTTTTGACAGTTTTTATCACTGGCGATATGTCTCAGTTCAGGAAGAAAGCTCACTATAGGCAGAGGATTATAAAGCTGTTACTCTGTGCAGTTGGGGGGTCAGGAAGGGGAGATTTTCTGTGCCTCCAGGTGAGCTAAACAGCCAGGGATGTCTCCCGCCATGGGAAGGCCTCAGAGCACTTGACAGCTCGGATATCCATGTTCATAAAGACTTCATACGTCATCATCTCTTTCAACTTAGTCTTTGCCCCTGGCACCCGGTCTCACACAGCCCAACAGGTTGTGACACTTGCATTCTGCTGAATCAGACAAGGCTGAAATCAGATGCAAATTTCTGAATGCTTCCTTTCCACTTACTTACCCTGCCATTTATATGCAAATGTCAGTCCTCTCCTGGCCTCAGTGTAACACGCGGTCCCTCCAGCTTTGCCCTTACCTGTCTTGGGATAATGGAAGCTGCGTTTTAGAAATCTAGATCCATCCTTAGCTGTTTGTCCACTCAGTAACTCATACACCACATGTCTTGGATCATAATTCTTCAGGACATAGCTCTCCATAAAAATGTACATCGGAGCCTGGTGATATCGTAATCATAAACTATGGGTGTTAGTCAACGTTGGTGCTTAAAGGTAAATTTCCTGGCTCTGTTCCCATATCCATAAAGATGATCATTTTTCAAAACCTCCAGGTTAGCAATCTGATGCCTTTGGCAGGCGTGCGCCCTGGGGATTGCTAACAGTCTTGTTTAGCACGTACAAAACCCAATCAGGACCTTTCACTAACATATGCATCTGTATCGATTTTTCTTTTTTTTTTTTTCTTAAATGCTTATTTCTGATGAAATCTGTACTGTCTGCTCAGAGGATAGAAGCTGAGCTCTGCATTATTCGGAGCAGCTTAAGGTGAAATAAATGCTTGTCTAATACTCTATGGCTCAATGCCCCTGTGTCATATCTATTCGTGCCATAAAAGCAGTGATAAACATGATATATTTTTATGACTCTGAATACTCTATGTGTCAATAAAATATTTTTTAAACTGGATGAAGGCTGCCGTGAGCCCGCCTCCCTCCCGTGGCACCGAGTCTCAGTGTCCCAGGCCCAATTCAGCGTGGATGGCAGAACCATCAATTGCCTGTGATGAAATCAGGTGCCTCGTGCTGGTGGCATATGCAGTGTGTTAGTCCTAATGGTCTAAGAGGCTTTTTCCCTGATACACATTGAGGGACGCTTCCCTTGCTTCTCGTTGGGGAAATGGATCACAGCTATAATCGACCAGATGAGCTAAATGACCTTTCCTTATTTGAAATGCCCTGGGATTTTACAAGAGGAAAAGATCCATATATACAAGAGAAATTGCAGTGTAAACTTTTCAAAGGCACTTTAAAATAGGCTGCTTTGAAAATATAATTTAAGTGTGGAGAAAGCCCTTTACAGGACACTCCTATTGACTGAAGATGTGATGTTTCTCGAACTCTGGAGCCATGGCACTGTTTATTCTGCAGCAAGCATCAAATGCAAGATGCCATCGATAGGATTACTTATATCTACGCCGAGCTTTGTATCTGCTAAAGCGTGCTACGTTTAGATCTTGCAGTGCTATTTAGAAGCAGTTGTGTCTTATTCCATTTTATAGCACACAGAGCTTAAGTAACTGTACCTAGTAAAAAAATAATTATGCTGGGGCTAGAGCATGTTAAGATGGGTTAGGCCAGGATGAACCTTTCTGTTACCCTGCATCATCTTCTCAATATCTTAGTAGAAGTTACAATAAGCCATTCTATAAGTCCAGGACAAATATCCTGGACAAATAAAGGTCCCGGATAAATATCCAGTCCTGCTTTTGAAATACCTGATATGGAGAACGTTTCCATCTCGAAACCTGCAAATTTCCGAAATAGGAAAGAATACTTTCTCTGCATTGATTCTAAAACATGTAGGTAGTATTACATTTACATTAATTCTCTGTATCTGTGTTTTGTGGTTGGGGGGTTGATTTTGTTTAGCTTTGTTTTGCTATTGTTAGAGATAGGTACGTGACTGTAAAAGAAACAAATATTCATTTACTCACCATTATCACTGGTATATAATCCGAGATCCTGGCCTAGCCTTTCACATCTATTAACAGCCTAGCCTCCAAACAACCTCACACATCGACTTGCTTTCCAGCAGTTTTGAAGGGACAGGGAAACCTCTAGCTCCCGAGGACAGTGCTCATTAGCCTTGGGCTCTACATTGCAAATCTCCCCAGAATTGCTGGTATTTACATACTGATTTGACATGCATTAGGATTTTAAGAGTGGCCATTCTAAAATGTTATCTCACTGAGCTCAGGTGGAGAATCAACTGCATAATGTTAACATTGCTTTCTCATTCAGTTACACAGCATTTTGGTTCAAAGTGGACACAAATCTGCCAATCCCCATTTTTTTATGATAGCCAATCGTCAAGTACATTGGCATATGACAAATTGATAAGAAATCAATGTAAGTAAGGCCTTGACTGAGGTTCAGCTTACACACTTGGATGGGAACAAATGAAAATTTGTAAGCAATGTCATCAGGGCAGGTTTTTGGATCTGAACGGGAAAGTTAATTTTCTGCTTCCTTTTAGATGACATGTTGCTCTCATTCTGCGTGACAATACCTTTGGAACAAAAGGCAGCCGAGCAGCAATAGCATCCATTGCATAAGTGTGCCTGTTTCTCTACATTGTGATATATTTAATGTCGTTTACAGATGTACTGTAATGCATATTTAATTTACTTCTCTGTTGAGGACACATTTTAAGTACAGAGGATCTGATGATTTGATGGGGGCTTCCAAAAGAGTCACAAAATGTGTCAAGCCGGCATAAAATCATGGCTTATTAATTATAGAATGTAAGTCTTTTTATATTTCTGTCCCTGATCTTTCATAGTGGCTGGAGTTTTGACACATCTCACCAGAGTGACTGTGCCAGGAATGTTCAAAATGCCTTCAGAATGACACAGGCACCATGAAAGTGAAGAAAAGTTTTTAGAGTGTGGAATATTCTGGAAAGTCCCTAACTGCAGGCTTGATCACATCATTTGATTTCTCTGAGACTATTTTCTCAGATAACTGAAGTGAAACTTTTAGGACAGTGTTTGACACATATTAAGAATGTTGGTATATAGTAAGCATTCACGATATGATAGCAATTACTCTTAATTATTCCAAAATGGAATATTAGCAAAGTCATGGACCTTTTTGTCTGCGATCAGGGCTCAACACTAGCTCTGCAATGACTGTGACTCTAAGAACAGTTGTGTGTTCTTCCAGAATCTCTGTACTCTCATCCAAAAATTGAGGATAACAGAATTACCTAGGAGCAGTATTAAAGAACCAGTATAAGTGCAGTATGGAGCACATTTTAAAAATTCAATGATAATGGAAATTATAATATTTTTTATGTAAGATGTATACTTATAAATATGTAATTTGTAACTTTAATATATATAATCAAATGTGTTATATGGGTCATATGTGCAATGATATGTAAGTTAATGCATGCATCAAAATATTATATTATTTATTATTTTCATTCTTACTATTGTTTATATTTATGAATGGACACATTTAAACATGTATTTTTCCAGCAAATTATTTCTACTTATTTTAGACAACAGAGAAATTAGCAAAGTGTGGATAGTAACAAATCTTTACCAAAAAAGTAGTAAAGAATAGAGATTATAAACCCCAGTGATTAATGAGCATCAACCGCTAATTGAAAAAGAGAGAAAAGGAAAGGACTTCCTTAGGAGTAGGACTGATGGGTCATTGCTCTTTAACTACATGCAATTCTCCACTTTATCTCCATTGTGGATTGAAAAAGAATCCTAATGGCCCTCTATTCAGTTATTAACAAGAGAACAGAAACATAACATTCCTCTCCTCAGTTGAGTCCCACCTCCATGGAGGTAACTGGATATTGCAGAAGAGACAATACTATTAACCATTACACTGTGCATTCTATAATTATTTATTCCTTTCAAAATTGACATTCATTTATTGAGTAACAGTCACACCAGGTTAGTCATGCCCTGCATCCTTTTGGTTTTTACTAATTAGCGATAATGATGCTTGGATCCTTTAGTTAGAAACTTTTTGTTTCCCACCCATCTGTAGAAGTGTTGCTGATTTTATTTTATTTACTTATTTACTTATTTATTTTTAATCCTCAGCTGAGGATATTTCTTCCATTGCTTTACAGAGAGAGTGGAAGGGGGGAGAGAGAAACATCAATAGAGACAGACACACTGATTGATTGCCTCTTGCACGTGCCCGACCCAACCAGGCCAGGGATGGAGCCTGCAACTGAGGCACATGCCCTTGGCTGGAAACGAACCCGGGGCCCTTCAGTCCGTGGGCCAACGCTCTGACCACTGAGAAAAACTGGCCAGGGCATAGTCTTGCCGATTTTAAACGCAGTTAACAACAAACCGTTTTGGATTAGGTGTATTTAGCAGCAAAAACATTCTATCTAACTGGATTTTTGCTTCACCCCAGTGCTTCAGTAATAATAATACTAGATCAACGTTGAGTTGCTTTTGTTGGTAAAGACCTTGCAGATTAGGTTTATGGTGATGAGGAAACAAGCTCAGCAAGATTTAGCAACATATTGAGAATTACTGGGCTGGTGAAGATCAGAAATTGAATTTGAACTCAGGCAATCTGAGTTGAGAGTCTAAGTTAATTATTTTTATGATGTATCATACTAACTTGCTCATCAATCCCGTATCCCTCGAACATAGAAAAAAGTTAAGTAGGTTACGTAGAAATATAGAGAAATTGCTTGGGAGTGCTGAGATTTTAATTCAAGGACCCTTAATCTTTACTTTAAGGGTTCTTGACCTGGAGGTGAGGACATCTTAGTGGTCTGACATAATTCCATCTTCCTACTAGCTCTGTAAGTACAAACTTCGGCAATTTCTCGCCCCTGATTTCCTTGCTGCTGTTTGCCTTGCAAACATATGGGATTGGCAATTAGCAGTTTACAGTCCTGATGTTTCACTTTCGCTGTCATCTGAGCTTTTTCTCAACTTAGTACTGTAGAAACCTGCCAAGCCCATAACAAGCTTTGAGAGATGGAGCACAGCACTTGGGGAAACAGCTGACAGGACGACCAAATCTGGTCTCTGTGTGTGTTTCAGCCCGTCTCCAGTCTGTTGCAGTGACTTCCCTGGTCTACAACTTTAAATTTGTTTGCATAACTTGGCAAAGACTCCTGGCCACCATAATGGGCCATATTTTCTTTACAAGGAAAATTTGAAGGCTGCATGGACAATTCAGATATCGGTAGTAAAGAATTTGGCTTGGCCCAAAAAGAGATCCGGCTATTGTCCTCAGCTTCTAGGAGATAATGTATGTCATACCCGAGAGGAGTACATTTGTTTAAGGTGGAGGTTTAAACAGGCTCCTAGGGATGCTGCCAACCACGCCTTATAGTCTTTGGGTGGGGGCTGACCAGAGCAGAAAGAGCAATCTTGTGATTTAGGTCACATAGAATCAGTTGACTTTGAGACCGAGTTAAACTATATAGGCAATTAATCAGCCTATGTAATGAAGCCCCAGTAAAAATTCTGAATATTAAGGCTTGAGAGAAATTCCCTGGCCAGCAATACTTTATGAGTATTATTGTCACACATCAATGCTGGGGAGATAATGTGTCTGAAACATTCCTGTTTGAAATCCTCCCAGACTCTGCCCTACGTGCATTTTCCTCTGGCTGATTTTAATCTGTGTCTTTTCTCTGAAATAAACCACAGTAGCTTTTAGTGTGTTCTGTGAGTCCCTCTAGTGAACTGTGGAAGCTAAAGGTCATTTTGAGAACTCTCTGAACTTGCAGTTGGTGTCAGAAGTGAGGATAGTCTTGGTGACTGTCACCTCACACTTTGCAGTTTAGCTAATTGTGGGTCGATACACAGCTCCTTCATTGGAGAGAGAGGGGAAAAGAGAGAGACAGAGAGAAGGGGGTAGAGAGAGAGAAAGAGAGAGAGAGGAAAAGAGAGACAGAGAGAGGGGTGGCGTGGGGAGAGAGAGAGAGAGCTGGCTGTGACATTTTTTTCATTATTCCAGATCTTGGATGTGCTCCATACTAGTTATGTCACCACAGACAACTTATTTCAACTTCATGATTTTCTATCTAATAACACACCTGGCAGGATTACTGTGAGGCTCAAAAGAGCCTGTTTACAGGATGTCCTCGGCATTGCCTGACCCCTGGTAGGTGCTTCATAAACAGTTTATTGTTCAAAATTCGGGATAGGCTCTGAGAAGCAATCTGAGGGAACATCTATTGTTGGCTGAGTGGAGTCACTTGAGACACAGGCTCTGAAGACTCTAAGAGCTGGGGCAGTGGAAGGACATCTGAGTTGCAGGCAGTGAATAGTTAAGTATGAAAAACTTCTAATTTCATAGACCACCACAGAGAAAAATTCGGGAAGGCATTTGGAGAACTGGTGGAGACTGAGGAGCTGCGGATCGGGGTGACCTTGTTGGGGAAGCACAAGCTCCTGAATGTAGGCAGCATTTAAGTTTAATCATTTGTTTCTTCAAAAGATATTCATTAAGAATTTTTGAGGTGCCAAGCACTGTTCTAGGAGTTGAGGAATTATGAGTGAGCACACAAAACTCCTTTTCTCATGGACATTTATGTCGTATAGCATATACGTTTGTTCTATGTCACATGACTTAACAGACAAAATTCCTTTTCTCCTAATAAGAATGGAGCACAAATGTCAGGTACTCATAATCACGATGAAGAAAACTGAAGCAGCTCAGGAGGGCGGAGGGTGAGAGGGTGATGCCATATGACAATCAATGGCCAGCGAAGGCCTTTCAGAGAAGATGGCGCTTGATCAGAAACCTGAGCACAGTGGGGGGACAGCTGCGTCAGCGTGTGGGGGAGAGCGTAGGAGGCGGGGGCAACCGACGGTGGGACATTCCTGGGTATATTGGAAGAGCAGCAGGAGAGCAGCCTTGGTATAGCGTTTAATTCTACTAAAATTCCCTAGTCAATTTATATATTTTATTTTACTGTAATTCTATTTCAGTGTAATGTTTTTAAATAAGACAAAATATTTCTCCAGACCTCTGAAGGCGTGTAGAACGAAGGAAGAAAATTAAAAAGACAATGTAGTGAGACTTCCCCAGTGAGCTATTAAAAAGCATTATAAAATGACAGTGAGTAGAATATATAAAGAGAGATCCAAGAATCAACAGCCAGGTTCGTGTAGCAGCAGCAGCCTGGAAGCACTCCCACTCCCTGAAATATATTCATTAACATCTAACATCATTATGGAACCATTGGAAACCATCGGTAAGGGGCTAGGTGATTCATTAAATTATATGGGGAAATTTTGCTAATTGGAAAAAGAATGCGCGAGGGTCTCCCCACAAGCCATGCGCCAAAGTAACTGTCAGGTGAGTTATTTAAATATAAGATTGCAATCCATAAAAATGAAAAGAAATCATGAGTTAGTACTTAGACTACCTTGGGATAAAAAACAGCTGCAATACCTTTAGCTGAAATATAAATTTCAAAAACATACACGCGTTAAAATACAATAAATCCCTCTCCAAAATTAAGTGTAATGAATGTTTTTTAATCACATAAGAAAAATATAGTAGAAAGAAAACAGTCACACCGGGCATTTTTCTGATGTCTCAGCATATCCCTGCATTTTTCAGTTTCATTTGTGTCCTAAGCCTAAGCTTGTTGATGTTATCTGAAATTCGCTTTTGTACCTAATAATTAGAAGTTTTAGTCATCACAGTTTTTAAATTTCACACTCCGTGCAATCATTCATGGCCAAACGCCATTTTAAAATTATGCTTCCCCATACAAGCAACAGAATTTCAGTAAGCCTCAGGAAAGTCACACTGCTCAGACACCTGTACAAATTCTTTCTGACTGGCGCGCCCCATCCGTCACCATCTTTCTGGGGACCACAACAGAACCCCCGTCTATGGAAGGAGGCCTTTGAGAACATTTGGATCCCACTTTGAAAGTAGGATGTTTTATTTTCCCCTCCATTTCACTCACAATCAGAAACATATGGAATGTTTTATTTGCAGGCGACAGAAACAAATCAAACAGGCCATCCTGCGCTGGAAAGAGTTTAGCCTTCCCGTGGCTCAGAGGCCTCGCTCTGTGCCTGCCCTGCCGAGCCCAGCGCTCTCCCCGCCGGCAGCGAGGTTAACGCCGCCTCCTGTTGGCTGCCGTGACTTCCTCTCTGGGTGGGTGATCCGGGCTGGCCTCGCTCCCCCTCCTGACGCTCACTGCTCTGTCCCCTGCTGCCGATCCTTGGAAACGTGCTGCTTTCTGTGACCATTGCGGGCTGCTCCGTGGGGAGCACGGAGTGTGTGGCTGTTTTGCTGCTAAGGCCCCTTACCTCTTTCCTTGAGTCCCTTGGTCTTTACCCAGCTGGGTTCTCTAGTCAGGCGCCCCACTCCCACAGGGTTTTGGAGGAGCAGGCAGATGAAGATGGGTCCATTGCCAGCCCCTGGCTGTCCCCCCGCCCTCATGCCCATTAAAGGGGCGCAGAAAGGCTGGCTGGCTATGTTGCAGCATGTGAGAGCAGTTCTGCCTCTGTCTGTTGGAATATTTTCTGCAATAGGGCACGTGAATTTGTCATATGAGTTTCTCCTGGTGGAGGGGATTTAATTCCTGATTTTTGATGTGTTTTGCAGCTTGAAACTTCTTTGTCGCTACATTTCTTAGCTATTCCACCATATTTGAATAATGGAAACATTGCTGATAACCTTGCATTTTCCTCTTCTCCCTGGGACTCCTCTTTCGTCTTCTTTTCCACCTGAAGAATGTCAAAGGGCTATCAAAGATCCTTTAACTCTGGTCTCCATCTTAAGACTATTACAGTGTCCCCAAAACGTGTTCTTTGAAGGCAGAAATTGGTGATTGTGAACCACACAAATGTGAAAGAAGAAAGTATTTGTGAGAGAAATGAATTGCAGTGTGAAATGCCAGCAATTTGAGTCAGGGACTGGACCTTGCTTGCTCCAGACATTAGCACATTGGATGTGTTGGACAAAAGTATTTAACGATACAATACCTTCACCCTGGAAAAGGTGGTGTAAATGACCTGATCCCAATAGAAGTTTTTTTAGACCACAGAAAGAAAATCCATTACTTGCAAAATATTAATAAGTAAAAGTATTCGCATGTAGTCATGGCTATATAATTGCAATATACATTAAGAATTAGGGAATATTGCCTGGCCGGGCGTGGCTCGGCGTTGAGCATTGATCTAGGATCCAGGAGATCGCAGTTCGATTCCCCGTCAGGGCACAGGCCTGGGTTGTGGGCTCGATCCCTGGTCAGGGGCGTGCAGGAGGCAGCCGATCGATGACTCTCATCACTGATGTTTCTGTCTCTCTCCCTCTCCCTTCCTCTCTCTGAAATCAATAAAGATATATATATATATATATAAACATATTATATATATATCAAAAAGAATTAGGGAATATGGATGCTTAAAGAATGCTTTCTCTATGACACTAACATTTTATTGCTTTGGGGCACTTCCAATTTTATGACCAAACCCATTTATGCAGGTACCAGAGGGGAAAAATAGTTGGGGAGGGGGCATGTTTTAAAGCCCTTTGAAACCCATTTTTAGCAACTAAATGGTCTTTCTCCTGTCAGATCCTTGCCTTATATGGTGCTTAAGAAGAATGCTGACTTTTTTTTTTCAGCACAAAAAGTTTTAATTTTTCCGAACAAAATTTTCAAATGGCAAATAAACAGAAATTCAAAAGTTGCAAATTTGCAGCTGTAGACTGCGGGGAGAGAAAAACCGCACCCATCAATTCTGCAAAATATACCAGAATGTAGAAAAATCAATTGATTGGCAGCTGTGGATATTTACATCTCTCTTTAATTGCTTAAAATCAGTGAGCTGGGAGACTGCACTAGACTTGGCAGCGGTTCAAGTCGGGTACTGTTCCTCTGTTGGTAGGAGACTGAGAAAGCTGAAATGTATATGATACCTTTTAAAAAAAGGAAGAAAAAGAACCTCTGGAGCTAATTGGGAAGTTACAGCCAGAAGAGCTGGAAGAAGTTCAGTGTCATAGCCGTAGGGGAATGAAGGGGAGAGCAAGGTCAAAGAAGCCTAGAGTGTCATCACCAAGTACAGAGAAGTTAAATGTCATAGACTGATATAGGCTAATATACTTGAAAACAGCAGCTTAAAAAAATTCAACATTTATATAACTGAAAATAGAGATTTACTACACGGGAAGTTGCCCCGGGAACTTACCCAAACAAAATACACTTGAAACAGTCACTAAGTAGGTTATTACTTTATCAACAAAGCAGGCTATGCTGGGATCCTTAGGTATTATGAGCCATCTTTCCTTCTTTACTCTCTGAGATGTTCAGTTACTTTATTTTTTTATATAATATTCCAGAAAATCTAAGAACAGAAACATAGTATATAATGTAATTATGTGAGCAATTATGGGATTTCTCTGCTTCTCTTTGTGTGCAGGCACTTCAGGGAGTATGTTTTGTGTGATGTGAGGAAGAGATTCATTTATGTATTCACTCCATAAACATTGTGTAAACAATTACCCTGACGCTAAGGACACAAAGAAGAAAAAAAATCATCTTGAAACTCAGGGCTGTGAATAATAATGTTAGGATACAATATCAGTCAGGGCTCCAGAGAGAAACAGAAATTCCCAGTGGTACTGCATTTCATCATTTCCAGAATGCACATATTTCCACTTTTATCATCTCTTAAATTGCAAAATTTTTACAATTGTTAGTATATTATAGCTTCATTAGAAGCTTACAACATCCAGAGAAGGGAAAGCCATGGAGAATTGCTTCTAGTTTTAATAGAGATTATTGGAACCAGAGGAGGCTACTTCTATTGATTCTCTGCTGCCTGTAATGCTGAAGGTGTCTTCCCTGGAAATCAAAGTAACCTCATGTTTTCCACTGTTCACTAAGCACCTGTTGCTGGGGGTGCTTAAGTCCTTATATACAATGTCATAGTATTTGTATATAAGATACTTTTGCATATAGCTTGCAGCAGGCTATGCCTACACATCACTTCATTTGTGTGGATTCAGTGTAGTGCTCAGTGAGGGGCAAATTCAAATTTTGCTTTTTAGAACTTTCTGGGATTTTTTTCCAAATATTTGCAATCTGCGGTTGGTTGAATCCATGGATGCAGAGCCAGGGCATATACAGGGCCAACATTCTAGGTGGAGCTTAGTAAATACCAATTGAATAAAAATTGTGAATCATCGAGAATAGTGTTGGTTGGTGGCTTGTCCTTTATTGTATAAAGAAGTTCATTATATTCCCTTTTTGTTAAAAGTTTGGTCAGGCCTGCTAAACATTTCAGGGTCTCCTGAAATGACAAAATTATTTTCTTTTTACTTTTAATCTAATGATGTAAGCTCTATATTAGATTTTCTAATATTAAACAGCCCTAGCATTCTTATAAAAAGCAGTACTTGTTTGCAGTGTATTATTTTTAATATGCTGAATTTGATTTGCTAGTATTTATTTAGATTACATATCTAAACTCAGAAGTGAGAGGGTTTTTTCGTAGCTTTGTTTTTGTGACCTATTTGTTAGGTGTAGGTATCAGGCCTATGTAAGGCTTGAAAGCAGAAATTGGTCTATTTTCCATATTATGTATTCTTAATGCTGTATTGAGTTGCTTAACCATATTTTGCCTACAGTGTACATTCAACTGGTTTCAATACTCACCACTGGTTATTTTATACTAACACTTGCATAGTGGCCGTTCTGTTCATTTCTTATTAAGGGAGAGTTAATAAAATTCAAAGCCTGCTCTGCCCACTTGCGAGGATGCCTCACAGAAGGTCAGCATCCCGCTTCTTCCAGGTCTGAGATTTCATTCTGTCATTTAGTGTCTTCCATCATTTAGGATGGAAAAGAACTTCGAAGCCCATCTATGATTTTACCTGCAAAGAATCAGCTCTTTCTAGATGTATCTTGATTTTTTTTAAAATCTTTGAAATTTATCTTTTGAAGTTTTAGTTTTCCTGGTAAATAAAAAGCTTCTGACTCACCCCACAAAATTGTGATGGTTGAATTGTTATTATTTAGGTCAATTAAGTTGCCTTCTATTTTTCATATTTTTCCTATTCTGCTATATTTTTATGGGAGTGCTGCTTGGCTGGGTATCCTCAGGCTGCTCCCAGGAGCCCAATCTTATACAGGAGTGGGGATTGCAATCCGTCCTCGGGGCTTCCTTCAGGCAGATCTCATCCACCTCGACTCCAGAAGAAATGTGTCAATGTGTATGAGGCAGGACAGGTACCTTTGGGGGCTGTTCATATTTCTTTCTCTAAGTCTGCACCTTGAAAGGGAACTTAAATAAATAGGTTATGATTTTAATTTAGCATTTTCGTTTTACCCAGAATTCCTAGATCAAGTGTTTCTGGTAATGTGTCGCATAAACCCTGATGAAGAAAATATGCTCAAATCCAGAAGAAACTAAGAATGGGTCTATGGGACTTTATGCAAATGCTATTTTTTAAAGTACAGCCCCAGAAACCAAGAACTATGCAAATTACGTTTCCAGAGTATGGAAAGATTCATGAAAATATGTCACCGCCTTCTGATGATACACATTCTTGTAAAAGAAAGGAAGGGGGGTAGAGCACCACAGCCACCCCGCTGGAGCGTGAACTTGCCGCGTGGCCCCTGCTCAGGCTCGCGGGCCCCTGCTCTGCCCAGAGCAGAAGCTGAGGCCTTGCTCCGCCCCCCGGGCCTGGCTGACTTGTTTCTGCCTCGCTTTTTGAATCATCTCATATTTATTTGTCCTTGGCATCGCCTGCTCGGTCTCCACCAGCCCTCGTTTCCCTGGCCTGCTGGTCTCTCTCCGGCCTCAGCCCCGGGCACTGTCCTTGCCTGTCTGCAACGCTCTCCCCGCAAACACACGGGCAACCTGGCTCCTCACCTCCTTGCAGGTCTTGCTTCCGACTCAGCCTCTTAGTAAGACCACCCTACCTGCAATTTTAATCCCTCGTTAACGTCTAAGATCCTTACACCCTAATTTACTTATTTCCCTTGTCAGTGCATAAAGCACGTTGCATTCTGCTGATGCGGCCTGTTTCTCATCGGTCTCTTCCGTAACAACCTCGGCTGCATTAGGGAATACAATCTGCAATATCCCGACGATACGGCGATTTCCATCCTGGGCTACCTTCAAGGCGAGGGGTTTGCGGTGCGGTTCTCTCTCGCATCATTTTTTGCTTTAGACAGTGATGAAACTGCTGCTGCTGTTGACACGGCTCGGATGCTTTAGCAGAAGGAAAGCTCTAGCTCTTGAGCAGAGCTATTCCCAGCCAGTGCTGCACTTACCTATCAGCATTCGTGTTTTACAGCAATACTTCAAGGGCTGGCTTCCCAGCAGCGTCCCTGATCAAGTCCACTCTGATCGATTGCTAAATATTTTGAAGGCCATCTCTGCTAAAGAGTAAGAAACACCTTCTTGTTAGATTTTTTTCAGCAGAAATGACTGTTGTTGCAGGTCTGAAATGTTTCAGCATCTCACCTCTTTTTTCCTCCATGAAGTAATACTTTTTTATCTTGATTTGTGATAAAGCAGTTTCTTAGAAATTCAACGATCAAGGTAGCATAGAACACCTTGTAATCTCTTATGGATTCTGTTGGCCATTTTACATTTGTGCTTTCCCTCTGCCTAGAATGGCCTTCCCTGTGTCTTGCATGGTGGGGTTTTTCTCAACATCACTTCTAGGATCAAATATCACTTTTATAGAGCGTCCATCCTGTCCACATAATCGAAAGGAACTCAACCCAATATTCTCTGTCACTAGATTCTTTTTTTTAATAGCACATGTCATTTCCTGAAGTTATTTATGTATGTATATGTATATTTAATTGTCTGTCTTCTCCTTCACTAAAATATAAACTTCATGATGTCAAGATATTGTTTGTCTTTTTTCAATACTGTATCTGCACAAAAAATAGTGTTTGATACATATTGGACATCCAGTAAGTATTTTGTTAACCAGATGGATTGATGATGATCTCCCTTGGTGGCTTGATGGCTAGTTTCTCTGATATTAGCACTAAATCAAGGGGCAGGTGTTACAATAACGAAAAGAGAAAACAAGAGAATAGCACTCAGGACACAAGCTGAAATGAAGGACCACCCAGTTGCTTTGTGTGTTCCTTTATCATATGTAGAATCTAGAAGCTGCTCTTCTTACCAGTTCTATTTTCATATTGTCAACAAGCTGCTGTCACATTCATTGGAAGTGATACATTTATGCACCAAGGCAAGAGAGTTGCTTTTGATTTTTTTTATCTTGTTAAGCACTCAAAAAGACAATTCTGAAAGATAAAATGTCTGGGGGAGGATAGGTGGGAGAATTACGTGATTCAGAACAGAATCTTATATAAGGATTACATCTGGTCTTAACAAAAAGCAGTAGTTACATTTTGGAAAATTGAAATAATGATATTTGGCTGGGCTGTAGGTGTACTCTCACTGACATTACATGATTTGATTTGAATAGAAAAAAATAGCATTTAACAAAATTTGTTTTTACCTTAGCACTAGTCCAATATCACCTACAAATTATATGTTCAGAGGCATATTATATATTCTGTATTTCTATGGTAAATATGGGCTCTGCATCATTCATTCACTCCATAAATATTTTTCAAGCATAAAATATAAGTCAGGCACTGTGTTAGACTCTGGGGATTCAACATAAACAGAAAACTCTGTCCTCTGGTATTGAACACCTACTATGTAAAAGTCAGTGTGCCCAGCAGTAGGGGCAAGGTAAAAATAAAGCATTATCAAGGGTTACTGAGAAAAAGTAAAGTATCACAAACTATGTGACTAACCATGTAACTGGCGCCCAGTAGACATACAAGCAAAGATCACCAAAAATTGTATGTATGTGTGAAAGTGGGGGGTTATATATGTGGAATGGATTATAATATAGTTAAAGAGAAGAAAGATATACAAGAAAGTAATACAAAGGCCCAGGTGTTCAGTGTTTTCTGTGCATAATCTATAAGTGCTGCGGACGCTCAGAGGAAGAAGTGGTGGGGGCTGGGCCAAGTAATCGGTAAGACCCCTCGCAGTCTGGAAATTCATTGATTCTCTTTTGATTCACAAAGATAAAATACAGCTTGATAAATTAGGAAAGGCCAAGAACTTTTTCTAAGCATTCATTCTCAAAATGTTGTCCCTAAGCCTGCAGCACCAACACCGCCTAGAATTTGTTAGAAATGTGAATTCTCAGACCCTCCCTGGGCCTACTAAATGAGAAGCTCTGTGTTGGGCCCAGCAATCTGTGTTTTTACAAATCCTCCTGTTGTTTCTGAGGTATGCTGGAGCTTGAGAACTGCTGTTCTAGGGCATGGGAATGTAAAGAATTTTTTCTAAAAAGAAGCAAAGTTAAAGGCCAGCTCTGACTGAGATTTGGGGTTGCTCATGAGTCACCTGCCATGTGAATCCCAGATGCAGTATCTTTGCAGGCTCTGCTCTAGGAGAACTCAAGGTGACCAGGTCACCCGAGCAGCTTATACTGGCTCCTTTTTGATCCAGTATCTGATCTGTACTTTTCCTTTGTGGTCATGTTCTTTCTTCCCTCTGGATACCCTCTTCTCTGTCTCCATTTATGAAGTCTACCTATTCTTTTAGGGCCTCTGTAAAGTTGAAAAGATCCCTTTCTCCTGGAAACATTTTCATACCAGTAAAGTCTACATTACTTACTTGCCATTTTTTATTTCATTTATTGTTTAAACTCTTTTTAATGAAGAGTAGTGTACATAACAAAAAGGGCCAATATCTTACCTGTATACAGCTTGAGGGATTTTATTTATTTGCAAACCAAATACACCTATGGAAGTAGCACCCATATGAAAAACAACAGCAGAATATTACCAGCACCCAGAAGCCCTCTCATGATATGTTCCACTCACTACCTACGTCCAGCGTAAAAGTACCAATGATCTTTATTTCTAACAGCATATATTAGTTTTCACACCTCTTATGTACAATTGTTTCATTTATTTTCATTTCATCCAACCAAGTTGTTTGGGTGTAGAGCCCTGTTTCATTGACCATTTCATTGTATTGCTGCCGTATCACTTCTAATAGAAGAGACACTGAATTGTGCAAATATCATTTCTAATACCATCCAATGATTGGCAAACCTCTAAAAGAAGCCACGTTCTTAGAGATTGCAAATGGGAAAAGATGTGCACAATCATATTGTCTACTACCAATCAGGGCAGCAAAGGGCAAACAAAGGAACTATGCCAACCTGTCTTATCAACAAGGCTTCTAGGGCTCTTCCTTCTATCTTCCTCGCCCTTTGACACCTAACTTAACTACCACTTTTCCTTGAACCAAAGGCTTGAGATAAATAAATCCCTTATCTCAAACCACTACCTTTCTTCTATTATCACCTTCCCATCCTCTCAGGGTCACCTACTCGATGAGCCCTGCCCTCCTTTCTACTGCATGTGGCTAACCTTTCCTGGGATCAGGGGGGCATTCCTTTTTCACCTTTCTTTTACAAAATTAAAAAAATAAAGCACACCTAATGTTAAATAAAAAGAGAAATAGCTTAAAACATATTTGGAAGATGAAGCTTATTTTTTAAGTTGCTGAATTAAAAATACTGGAGAAAAAAATACCAAAATGTTAGGAATGGATGGGTTAAGGAAGAAAACTAGAAATGATATTTTTATCTTTTCTAAAGTTTCTGGATAGTGACTCTATCAAGTAAAACTTTCATACATAGTTGTGTGTGTGTTTCACCCCCTACCAAATCTGTTGCATAACATGAACCCCTATTTATTAATGGGGCAGCATGAAAATTAGTCACAATATCAAAATGGGTTTTATCCTGCCCTGCTCATCTTTTTTATTCTGAGTTTGACCCTCACCTCTGTTTCCCTCTGCCCACAGGCATGCCTGTGCATCCCTGAAAATTCAGATAAAAGATTTAAAATGAGACCAGATGCTAATTTCCTTAGCATCTTCTTTTAGACAAATAACCAGATGCTCTCTCAGTGGGAGAAAATGAGCTGTCGTAGTTATCACAGAAATTAGAAGAAACACCTAACAAAAAACACCTGCAGGAGCCTGTAAGGATTAAACTGTGTCTGGATGAAGCCCCCAGGGCTGGATCAGACCCTCAGTCTGGCCAGCTTAGGTCAGGGCATCTGTGCAGTGTGCACTGGACACACTGAGAAGACAGTTTTAGAAAGAGATGTCAGGATCTGTCCAGGGAATTCATTTGCTGGCACACCTTTGTTGCAGTTTCCCCGGGCGAACAAGAGAAAACGGTGTTGCTCAGGAGCCTATTTAGAGTTTAAAGCACACTAAAAATATATTAAAATGTCATGTTTCATCAGTTTTTACACTCCCAGACTCATTCAAGAATGAAGATTGTTTGTATTTTTGTATCATGAGTAAGATGAAGTTGGGAATGGAAGAAGAAGGTTTATGGATGTATGTGTGTATATATATTTGTGTGTGTGAAAGAGAAAGAGAGAGAAATCAACAAATAAGAAACTGCTTGACATTAAAAAAAAAAAGAAAAGAAAAGAAACTACTTGCCGATGTTCAGTGCTAACCCAATGGTAAAAATAGCTGAGATCCTAATGACAAAATCCACCCCCAGGGGAAGATCACTTGAGAGGACATTCCAGGCAGAGGGAACGCAGGCTCACAACATAGGAACGAGCTGGCAGGTATTAGGACCAAACAGAATACGGCGAGGATCTAGAATGTGAAGAGTGAGACTTGGCGGCGATGGTCCTGAAGAGGGAAACAGAAGCAAAATCGTGCTGAGCCTTTCAGTCCAGGTTGAAGAATAGGTTCTTAAAGGCTTAGGAAGCCATTGAAGCCTTTTCCTTTGGGAAATTAGGGTGATCTAATTACCATTCTTTTACAGATCACTCTGGCTTATGATGACGTACTTTTCAATATTTTCCATTTATAGTCTTGCCTTTGAACATCTAGGCGCTAATCCAAGCCAGCAGACACAAAATGGTGACATGATTAGGACAAGGCTCTCTTTATAGTACCCATTCTGGACCAATCTGGAGCTTTTATGTCCACATTATCATTGCGCCTGAGCCATCATGGGCCTGAAGTTGGAGGCGGCGTTCCACCCGAGTCATCAGCCCAACCACTTTATGAAGCCATCACCTATATAAGTCTCTAGACGCTCATTCAGTTACTCAGAAAGCCCAACTTTCCTCAGCTTACAAGAAATATCAAAATCACAGATATGGAGGATTATATTAACACTAGTCTGAGTAATTCTATTTTTTTAAAATAGTCACCAAAAATCCCTCCCTACTTTAAACATAACAAATATAGCAACCGTGCTAATTGTTTTTGTAACTTTAGGGAAGGTTTATTTTTTTATTTTTTAAGTTTTTTTCTTTTTCACAAATTCTATCCTAACCCTTCAGTGTCTTGGCAAGAAGCGAATATCAGTATTTTGCCAGGCTCATGTTATTTCAAGTAGAAGAGGGAGCGCCATAAAGGCAGAAATAAGTCTTGGGGGAAACAAGAGATTTCTTTTAACTAAACCACCATAATGTTAAATCTAATTCGAGTATAAATGTTCTCAGCTCTCCTCTTTCCAAAGCCCATAGCTGAAGAATATTCTTTCTCCTCAATTTTACAGCCCTTTAAGGATAGTATGATCCTTGCCAGAGAAGTTTCTGGGCCTTTATAATGGAGAAATGGAAGATGGGCAGATGACTGCGCAGAGTGCACGGAGGGGAAGTTGAACATTTAGTAAGATATAGGTTAAGCTGGTCGAAGGGAGGGCGAGCTGGGGGAAGGGAGGGTACTGGGAAGGTTTTTCAGCTGAGGCTGGAGAGAGTAGATTGGGGAGAATGCAATGGGGACTGAGAGGGCCTGGCGGCGGGAGGGAGCGAGAGGGTTGGGCAGGAGAGAAGAGGCGGGCGAGTGCCAGGGCAAAGAATTGGATCAGCACGCTCTCCCTTCTCTTCCAGCTTTTCTTCAGACACAGTTTTATACAAATACTTGACTGCTTGGATCAGGAGTGCCAAAGGGTACAGATATAAGTAAATTTTTTATTCATTTGGTAAGAAGAATGTAAAAAGAAATTTAAAAAATGGTGACATATGGAAGAAAGGAGATTAAAATAAGGGAGGAAAACAGTCGCAAGTATAGCTAAGGGTCTTGTTTCTTAGCAGACTCTTTTACTGTACAGACAGGGTTCTTTTTCTAAGGCCTAGAAGAAGCCACTTCCTTTCACAGTGATACTGAGTACAAGACAAGACACACCTATGTACCTAGCATGGGAATTAAAGCTGTGCAGGTATTGGCACTACACTCACCTGCTACTCCAGCTTCGTCTTCCTTCACAATCTTTCCCATTCTTTATATATCAGTAAGAGGCAATTGCTCACTTTTCCCCGGCATACAAACCCTTCCTCACCTTCATGTTTTCTCAGGCAGGAATGCCTTTGGCTTCCGCAGCCCATGAATTTATTAAATAGTGATCCATATTGCACATTCTGTGTGTTAATGATTGAGAACAAATATTCAGTCTTCCACTTCCCCAAGTTACTTTTGAAAGCGTATGAAAAAACTTTGAGTATAATATAATACTGTGAGCAAGAATCCCCATCAACATTCAATTCCATGATTCTCTTACCTGTCTTATCTTTCTATTACACACAAATTCACACATGGAACACACACCTAAAAAACACACATCTACATGCATACACACACAATTTCACATCCTTCCCCCAAACTCACATATATACTCAGGAGAACAAATTTTTGTGTTTTAAATTATTATCTAGAGTCGTCAAAAAAAATCTTAGTCCTGTCTTCACCAACAAGTAGCTGCATTCCCAGAAAAATCCGCAATATTATAGGTTACCTCATTAATAAAAATAAGTGAGCTATCTTTCAGTTTCAAAATGCTAATAAATATACATATATATACATATGTACATATGAATATATATGGAAATTTACACATATATTCTTATTTATTATATACCTTAAACAGTAATAGAATTTAAAGGGTGTGACATATTGTTATTAATAAAGAAAGGGAAACAGCCTTTGTGGTTGAATAACTATAATTGCAAGCACCTGAAGGGATCTTAAATGACTAAAATGCATTAACTTACTTTGTCTAACATGTAGGCAATGCATTAATATGGCTAATTAAATGCTCTAATAAGTAACTCCAACCATATGATGGGTTGACTAAGAATGGAAGCCTGGTTACCAGGCTCAAAGTAATGATCACAGAGTAACTGGCTTTTACTTTTCAGAGAAAAAGAAAAATCCATTCATGTGCCAAATCAAATTCTAGATCAAATCTTCATTTTGCTATTTAAATGTAAAGTAGCCAAGACATTAGTTCATAAAGCACTGAATTTTTTGAAGCAAGACTCTTGAAGAGGAGATTAATTATGTCAAAGTTACAATTCTAAACAATGATTTTCATGTGCAACCAACTAACAAAAAAGGCCAAAGACACTCAAAGAGTAAGCATGAATAAAAGTGTTTTGAATTATAAAAGAATTCCATAAAGTGCAGTATGTGTGTTCTCAGTCATATCATCGACTAATGTTAATATTTGCATTTTTGTCTTTAATAAAATGAAGACAAAGGAAAGAGAGGAACTCAAAAGATATGCAGAATAAAAATAATGATGCGCTCACTTCCTTGGCTCTATTTCCCCAAGAATTCATAAATAATTCTAAAAGCTGAGTAGGGGCCAGCTATGAATGGGTGACTCCAAAGTAATAACTAGAGGAGCCAAGTAAAGGTCATTTTTATAATTATTTACATCAAATGAACAAGATAAATTGAGAATTATAAACAGTTTAGCTTGCAGTGAATACATAATAGGCTAGGTTTGCCATTTCGAAATTAATTGGCTGGAAAAAATTCACAGTTTATAAATTAGTTACTTATTAAAAATAATGGAATGATAAGAGATATTGATACATGCCATTTTTATTTACAGCAATATTGTGTCAGAAGCAAGATTTGAAACTTTTTCCAAAATTTTATAAATAGGTTTTTGGACTTCCATTATAGTATTTTTAGTACAACTGTATTTGGTAAATGAAGTTATTGGCCTTTTTTATGTCTTGGTTTTGGAAAAACAAACAAAATTCTTATTAAATCTGTATTAATCATGAATGATCAATGGAAAAATAATAATTTTCATGAGAAGGGATGGAAAAGCAGAAAAATCTACCACAAATATCTCTAATAGAAACAGTTATGTTTAGAAACTCAACAGATTATGGCAAACAATTTTGAGCTTGAGTACACAAAACAACTAATTGAAGGAAAATATAACAGTAATGTAAAAGTGTAAATTTTTAGTGAGAAAGAATAAACCTCTATTGTTTTAAGTGTTGCCCAAAAGACTATTAAAATACACTCTTTACCTATGGAGAGAGAGTGCCTGAGCAAGAATCTGCACCTGAAACGAGAAAGTGAGAGATTATGCAACCAGTGTTGGAAAAAGTATAAATCATAACTTGCAATGTGAAAATCTGGGATGCAGTGAAAAAATAAATACAGTAGAAGCAATTAGTTCAACAACTGTTAGGGGCAGAAATATTAATCATGCCCTGTTAACCGTGATTTTTAGTTATATTTATAAGAAATATGAATCTCGTTCTGTTTAAAGTGAGTGCTCCCTTCTGATTAGAGGAAGCCCGTTCTCACCTGCGAGAGCTGCAGCCCGGGACAGTGGAGTGCGGCCCATTCTCCTTAACTGCCTAACTCACGGAAAGCTTAGCGACCTTGCTGCCAGAACACAGAGGGTCCCAGAGGTGCCCCACCCTTTTGCAACCCCAAGCCCACATTTCCTGTAGCCTGTAACCACTGTGCAGATTCTTACCCGTTTTGCCCACTTCCTCAGGTAACCTTTGTCCTTCTACCCAAAAACAGCAGCTGGCTTACGGGGTGGGTGGGGGTGCGGCAGAGCAGATCTTGGTGGACGACCTCCTGCTCTCCCACGCCGCTGGCGTTGCTGAAATAAATGCTCATATATGATTCAACCGTGACTCTGCTTAATTGGATCAAGTATGACAGGCAGCCTGGACCCACTGTGTCCAGTTTCACGACCACCTTCCTCCCAGCATAACCCAAGGAAGAGCATTCCATCTTTAAGGGACTCCTCTGTCCACAGATGCCCTTTATATCAGAAGGTCACGGTCCCGCCTGCATCTGAGGTGAGTGGTAGTGTCGCATGGCACCTGGTGGCTTATCTCCAGCATAGGCCAACTCTGGCAGAGACAGGTCAGCACTCAGCAATCAAAGCCAGGCTGACGGCTGAAAACCACCCTTCGGAGTTATTCAAATTGGACAGTTATTCCCAAATTTACTTATTCTTTTAAAATCAACGTATTGGTTATAATCCTTTTCTTAATTCCAGAATTCTCAATTCTGTGAAATTTCAGACAGCTAAAATCTAGAGTAAACCTCCTGAGAAGAGTCAGGGACTCCATCTTTTTCTGCCTTCTCTAACCTTAATACATATTTTTTACTCTCTTCCCCAACCCCCCACAAAGGTCTGCTACTACTATTTCAGATAGTACCGTTTCACATAAAGTATGCTACTTTACTTCATATGTCATTGGCAGCAAGTAGTCAGTTGCTAAGAGTAGCCCATGAAATTTTCTTGTAAAAATAAAATCTATTGACATAAAGACAATTAATGCAAAAATATAAAATTAATGTAAATCTATGAGATATAAAACAATATTAAATATAAATATATAACACTTAAGATTTCTAAGAGGATGTTACTTTACACAATTAATGTTTTCTGAAAAATTTTATGTAAGCTGTTTAATGTAAATTTTTACAAATTTTATATAAACCCAAACCACTTCTTTTCTTTCTTTCTTTTTTTTTTTTTGAAAATACATCTTCACTGACCCCAGAGAGAGGAAGGGAAAGGGAGAGAGAGATACAGAAACATCAATGATGAGAAAGTCATTGATCGGATGCCTCCCGCACACCCCCAATCAGGGATGGAGCCAGCAGCCCAGGCATGTGACCCAACAGGGAATCGAACCCGGATCCCAGGTTGACACTCAACCGCTGAGCCATGCCCAGCCAGGTTCAAACCATTTCTTATGTGGAGTATGAAAGTAAGTTATTTAGAAAGTATAAGGTTCATATTTTCTCTAGTTAACTTTTCCAAGGGTTAAACAGACACTAAGACCTTTATTCATTTGCTCTTTTGTAAATTAGACTTTTAAAATATTTTCATAAACCAATGAGTTACCTAGAGAATCAAAATTACATAGGAAGTTGAGTAATCAGTGGATCTATTGGTTATAGATAATCTATCTGATAATAATTTACTTTCCAGCCATAATAATCTCTCCTTGCTTTTGGGGGGTGGTCTTGGGTGACGGGGATATCACATGTGACATTTGAGTTCTGTCTCATTTATTTTGGCCAACGAGGCGCTGTGTTTAGAAGAAGCATTCTTTGTTGATGTTGCTTGAGCTGTTCAAGCTGAGCTATGACACAGGCCAGTTTGTTCCAGCCAAATCTGTGTGGCAAATGCTCAGTGCGGAATTGTTACTGGGACTGTCACTGCTTTGATTCATAGCTAGCCTGTGTAATATTTCCATCACTGTTCTTCCTTTTAAGTATTTCCCTATATTTGGTTTGCTGCAAAAAAGATTGTTAATTGCTTTTATTTTCCCTCCCTCAGCATATGTTTAATAAAAGTTCATACCTTTTGCTCTAACTTCAAACTCCCCAAACTTCTGATGCTCCATGAAGCCCATGAGCAATTTCCATGTCCAGAAATAGCAAGGCATTCTTCTGAGATGTTGTTAGAGCCGGTTTTAATATAGCATGTGTTTATTTAAACTCAGTGCCAATAACTCCGTGGGGGTGGTTTCTGCCTATAGCCGGAGGTTGAATAGGCCACAGAGGATAATTGTAAGTATGAAAGAGGTTGTTCTGTGACAAGTCTACAGCCCTGCAGGGAGTAAAATGCTGGCGATTGTACCCTCCACCTTTCAGGAGTGAGAGTCTTGTCTTCATTTCTCATCGCTGGACCATTAGGCTTGTCAAATTCTAATGCATTGTTAAGGTTCCACAGGAACCCAGATATGAATGCCCCATTTCTCCTTGCTGGAGTGGAGGAAACATACAAGGTCATCTCTCTTAATGTGTGAGGTGACAGACAACCTAGCCAAAAAAAGAGCCCAATCTGTGCACAGACACCAGAAAGCAGGTTTATTTTTCTATTATCTACCATGGGCAAATAATTGCCTATTCCTTTTTTGAAGATAGGAAAAATAAACCCTTAAAATTGCAGAAGGAAGTGAAATATGAATGCACAAAATAAATACTGTTTCTCAAATGCATGTAACCCAATTGCATGCAAAACAATGAAGAAAAGGAATTTCACATCTATTAGCCACTGAAGACTTAAATGCAGTATGAGCTAAAAATTAAAAGCTTGTTCCACAATTTATCATTGAAGTAGAGGGAAAAAAATCTTTTTTTCCATTCTTCTTTTCTCATTTTTTCCTATTTAAAAATATGCAGAATTGGTTGTATGCTTTTATTTAAGTAACTTTCAGAGCTTAAGCCTCCCAACAGTCATCTTGGCAGAGCCACCTGCCTTTAGTAACAGTGAGCCTGCGTCTCTTTCTGCACCGACCGATTCGCATACTCCCTTTGGGGACCCCAGCAACAGGTGTCTCATTAGCACCTGAGCGATGCCAGCTTCTGAGGAAGGCTGTGAACTGATTAAACACATGCTCCATTTTTGTCTCTTTATGAGTCATTACTTAAAGGTTTTATCACCAGATTGCCACACTTAATTACGTGGAGCCATAATTAAATATGAGCATTCTTAGGCCTGCTTTTTAAATTTGAGTTTAAACTTCAGTGACATGTTTTGCTGTCGGCTAATTTAAAGCTATCTTTAAAAGAGCTGTAGGAGGTGGATTTCTGAGGGGGACAGAGTGAGGCCGGGTTTTTATTTTTTTCATACACCAGTCATCTTTTTTAATCTGGAAAAAAACCCCAAACACCCACATTGCATTTAAAGACAGAGAGCATCACCAGAAATAGGAGTAATTAAATTAGAGTGTATTAAGTTTGGTTGGTTGTTTTTTGTTTTTGTTTCTTTTTTGGATGCAAGAAAGTAGTGTATTGCTTGCTTTATAAATTACAATTTAACTAGGATACTAGGAAGCCTCAGGCAAAATCAGGTGATTGCCTAAATTCTCCTTCTTCCTCATGTTCTGAAGACATATGTTAACTGGATGTCAAAATAAAACAAACTTATTAAACTTATCAAGAAAATTATGAACAGCAAGACTTTCTATTTCCTGTGTTTATTTGTTTGGATCTCCTCCAAACTACCCAATATGTATAACTCAGGACTGAGACGGAGCCCGCTCCACATCCTGCATTGATTAACCCATAGAGGGAACCAGAAAGTTTGCTCTTATTGTTAGGCTTCTCGGCAGCCTCTCCAGGACAGCACACAAGGTCTTGGATCTCTTGATGTTCTCCAAATTCTTATGGGCTGATCGTCATAAACAATTTTAATTGTGAGAGCATGGCCCTTCGACCAGTATGGTCTAACCCTCTTTTCTCCAACCAGGAACAAAGAGGAAAAATAGCCACCCACTTCTCCCAGGGTAGCAAAAACTGAGCACGGCAGATTTTGTATGCTATTCAAGTTATGTCAGTTTCCTTACCACAGATTTAGTCAATCCCACAAGGGAGAGTTGAAAAAGGAGGGCATGGTGTATCCTTTTGAATGTCCCGTTGAACGTCCCATGAGAAGGCACTAAAATCTAAGGCCGCTGTGGAAGACCTTCCTGCCTCTAATTAACAAGCCCACCCCTCAAGCACCCTGTTCTTCAAGATGCACAGGCTGAAGCTAGATCCTCTGTTGCAGGAAATCTCCTTGCTTTACCTCAGAAAGAGATTTCACTCTGGTTTCCTCTAGGGCCATCCAGTCTTGAGACATGCCCCGGACACCAGCCAGATAATGTTTTCTCTGCCTTATCTATAGAGACTGGAGAGGTTAGGGGGGGTGATGCTGGAGAACAGGCTGTAGTCTCCTAAACAAGGATCCAAGTTGCTTCTTTGGTTACAAGTTTTTCTTTTCAATTTCCCTACAAGTACTAGTTGACCAACTATGACAAGTTGGGTGCCTTGTGTTGCAGATGTAAAAGACAAAACAAACAAAATGAAGCCAACACGAAGCCTCTCAACCCTAACTGGATTCAGCAAAAAGGAAACAGATTGGCTTTCACTCATGAAAATCCAGGAGTAGCTCTTGTTTTAGCGGTGCCTTGATGGAAATGACTTAATATCACCAGGACCTATGGCCTCTCCCTCCATTTCTCAGTCCTCTTTGAATCAGTTCACCACAGGCCATGTGAAATGAGAGTGGGGAGGAGTTGTCAAAGAAAAATTGTACTGGATATAGTTAAACAGGCAAGAGAGACTTTATTCAAGATTGTTGCAATAGAGGAGAGAGATTGAACTCAATCCCACCAAACCAAAGGCAGGAGGGTTTTTAAGCACTGGGATGAGCTAATGGAAAAGTCTGGAAGACATTAAGAGGGAGGTTGGTCAGTGTGATCAGGCCATCCTTGCTTGCTTATTGGAAGCTAATAAAGCTTAGGCCCCTATCCTCCAAGAGAGACTGGGAGATAAGGGCTCCTCCATTCTTGATGACTGAAAAACATTCCTGGGTTGTAAAACTGGCAGGAGAAAGGCAAAATATTTACATCTTAAAGGGGCAAAGAAAGAATTTAGAATCAAAAGTTTTCTAAAGTAAATGCTCTAAGAAAAGGGAGATCAAGCTGCCTATAGTCAGGAAGAAATCTGGCTAAAGGTTAGTAAGGCTAAGAGGAACCTCTTGGTGATGGTGAATCCTCAAATGAGAATAGAAGGTTCTGAAAGAACTTGCCTTGAAGCCATAAACAATCAACAGATAACCACTATTCACACCTTCTACCATCTAAACTCATTTTGAGGAAAAAAATTCATAGTTGCTCAAAGAGCAAGACTTTGGCCATGTCATTATTAGAAATAATGGTTTCCCATTAATGTGTTGGATGCCTTTGGTTTTTTTCTATTTCACTTTGTAGCTGGCAGCAATGTTCTCCATATTTTCTATACATTTTCTCTACAAGGCAGAGGTACAGAAAACATCATGTTAAAAAACAAACAAAACTAAATCAAATCAATTTTGTTACCATCTTTAGTTTAGGTAAGCTCAATGATCTTGGAAAGTGCCTTTGGTCTTCTAACCCTTGTGGCTGCTTTGCTGAGTATACCTGACCCCTAGATATCATTGTTCATTAAAATCTTGTGGCTTCATTTTTCATTTTTATCTTTTGGTGCAAACTTTGGACACAAAGATTATGATAAACGGCCCTAAGTTGTAGCACTGAAACTTCAACCTCCTGGGGCTTACTTCTCAGATAGTGCATAGATATGCACTAGTTGAAGGACCTCCCCACCTAAAGGTATTACCTTGCCTGTCTTTGGGAAGCCATCTTTCTTCATAATCAGTCACTTTTCTTTTCCAAGCTGAGCAGAAGTCTCACTTCTGACATCAACAAGGTGTTGCCACCTAATTCCTTAAAAGAGTGACTGATGTGAAGGAACCTGATATTTAAACACAAAGGGTTGGCTGTCCTTCTAGCCAGAGAAGAGAGGAGAGACAATTTTCTTTTTTAATTTCATTAAGGTTTCTCTAACAATGAGAACAATATAGAAATTAGTACTTCTATAAATTATCCTGCTGCATAATTTTTAATGTCTTCTCTCTCTTTACCCAGGAAATTGGCTCTGAATTCAATTAAGTTATTTTGATTTATATTTTCTCTCTAAAAGAAGTGGGTGGGATAGGCTGTGATAGAGAGGAATTTATCCCACCATTTATAGAAATATGATTACGCAGTTTACTTTGCATTTAAATAGGACCATTTCATCCTGATAAATTTGCACTTTAGAGCCCAGTCTTTTGAATTTAATTTTTGTGGACTAAGTGCCTTGGCAAAAGAACAAAGAGGGAGGTTAATCTTGATGGAGTTCTAACACTAATTCTTTCTGCACACACTTGTTTTCAGGCTGTAGAGAGAAGTGCAAGACAGGATTTAGGAAAAAATAATAGGCTACTTAGGAAAAAAGGAATGTGATAAGCAGGGATTAGTTAATGAAGGGAAATATATGGGAAAGAAAATCATATTACTAATAAGAAATTGTTCAACACATTTTGAGAAAATGGTAAAGACAAGACTCAAAAGTGGGGAAGTGGTGAGAATGATTGGCTAATGCCCAAATAGCAGGTGAAAATGGTAAATTAGAAAGAAAAAAAAAGTGATTTTTGTATGTTAGGAAAAAAATTCATGATTTTGAATAATATGAACTGTAATATGTCCTTTTTAGGTGTGTTTATAACTCATCAAGTACACTTATGTATAATAGTTCAACTGCCATTTCTCTGAACATAATTAGTGCCCAATAAATGCTTGTGGAATACAGGATTTTTCAAATTCACCTCTGATTTCCAATCACTGTTAATGGATTTTAATAATGCCAAACTCAACTTTTAAGGGTAACATTATTTGCTTTAATTTTTAGCAGAAATTACAGACTTTGGAGTTGCAGAAAATATAAGAAATGCACTTCTTATAGTATATCATTTCTTTAAGGATAATTTATTATTTATGGTGTCCTTGAGATAAATGCCTAGGATATCCAACTGCCTCTTTTTGGATGCAAATAATCCTCCTGTTCCCATTCACATCTGGACCTTTTCAAGGAAGTTCTGTGAAGAAACAGTATGGGGATTCAAAAATCCAAGTTTACCCATTAGAAATTTATGTAAAAGGGGACAGTCCAAGATATTCACATTCATACTTCAAATATAAACAGCAGGAGACTTCAGGAACATTGCAGCATCTCTAAAGACAATTTGGCCCCAGTAAAGCAGGGAGATTAGTGGGAGCCAATGTCTATTTTTTCTTAAACTTTTTTCTAATTCTCAACACTTCTAGTTTAAATGTTTAATGTAATATCTTTATTGTGCTTGCTTTGCAGCAATATTTTTTCCAAAGATTATTCTATATTTTGTGGGCCAGTGCTGTATATATGTTTCTACATGAAACATTTTCCCAATGAGTATTTAATTGCCAATATTTTAGTTTAAAAGCTACTGGAAATAATCTAACATCTATATATTTCAAATGGTTAGTGGAGAGTGTCAAGTATATTATAATGATATAGAATTCATAATTTCAGCTAGTGCAGAAATAGCACTATAACTTTCCCACCCTTGAAGGATTTCAAGGATGTGTTAAATCCAGGATTTTGTGGGTACAATTCTACAAAGAATTTTCAACTGTTAATAATTTTCCCCCCGATACGATTAGAGGAAACAAAGATAAAAAAATGCCAGGATAGTTTTCCTCAATAGGATTACAATTTGGGATAGAGATGATGTATGCGGCTGTTTTTTCCCTCACCAAGCAATTCTGCAACAGCTTCTGAGTAGCCTACAATTTAACTCATTCCTGACACTACCTGGAGATAGCATCAGATTCCCACAGGTTAAGAGGACAGTCCTAGGAGACTAGCTACCAATTCAAATGCCAATCACAGCAGTAGGTCCCCAGGTTACCCACAACTTTTGTCTAACTTGGGTACAAATTGCAGGCTCCCATGACCTCTTCCCCTTGGATTTTATTATTTCCTAAAACAGCTCCCATGACTCAGGAAAACACTTACTTATGTTTTTTAATTTATTAAAGGGTAAAATAAAGGGTAAACTGTTAGATAAAGAGATACATAGGGCTCAACTGGGCGTGGCTCAGCGGTTGAGCATCAACCTAGGATCCTGGAGATCAAGGTTCGATCCCCAGTCAGGGTACATGCCCGGGTTGCAAGCTCAATACCCAGTAGGGGGCGTGCAGGAGGCAGCTGATCAATGACTCTCTCATCATTGATGTTTCTATCTCTCTCTCTCCCTCTCCTTTTCTCTCTCTGAAATCAATAAAGATATATTTTTTTTTAAAAAAAGAGAGATACATAGGGAAATGTCTGTCAGGGCCCTGATTGCAGGAGCTTCTGTTGCCTTAATGTTGGGGTGAATCACCCTCCTGGTACATGGCTATGTGCACCAATCTGGAGGCCCCTCAACATCCATACTAAAATTTTATGGAGGCTCCATCCCATAGGCTTGATCAATTATTAACTCCATTTCTATTCCTTCTCCCCTCTTAGAGAATGGGGGAGGAGTGTGTATAAAAATTTCAAGCTTGTAATCTTGACTTAGTTATTTTTGGTGACTAGCCCAGATCCAGGAGCCATCCAGAAACCCACCCAAAGTCACTTCATTAGAACAAAAGTCACATCTTTCATCCAAGAAATTCAAAGAGATTTAGGAGCCCTCTTGGAGTCAAAGACCAAATATGAGAGCAAGAGATACTCCTAGTGTTCTTATCACATAGGAAATTAGAGCTCTTGTCAGGAACCAGGGTCAGAGACTAAACATGAGAATGAAAGGTCTTATCACGCCTATTTACAATGCTTTCGGGATTCCTGTGCCAGGAACTGGGTTCAGAGACCAGATGAGCAAACAGAAAATTAAGCCCAATACAGGTTAATAATGAAGTAGCTGCTACTGCAGTGTTTCTTCTGCATGTAATTATAAATTCTGAAAGACATTAGAAAACATAACCAAAAACCTGAAGGCTTCAGAAAGCTGACAGGTGAGGGAGAAAGACTAAAAGTAGAGGAAGGAGCTGGCCCTGGTGAGTCTCAGGTTTTCATGGTTTCTGCCCTGTGGGGCAGCTAAATCTCCCATAGAAAACTCATTATGCTTGGGCTTGAAAAACTGAAGACAGAGCAGAACAACCGTAGCCACTGAAAAGCAAGGAGGGAAATGCCTGAGAGGAGAAAGCTGCGGCAGAGGAGACCACAATCCTGAATCCAGAATACCTGGTGACCTAATGGCTTCCAGGGGATGGATTCTATAGGGGGGAAAATTATTGATCATGATGACTAAAGGAGTCAGGTCCTGGTCTCTATTGATTGGCCGATGCTAGGGTGGGGAGTAATTGATCATTGCATTTGGTCCTAATATCAGCCATGGCTTCTTTCTGTCTGATTTTGCAAGGATTTTTTCCGGGGATCATTCCCCTTTCTTGGGTCCAAAGCTGAAACTCAACTGAGGCCAAGATGTTACCTCTAGTTTGATTGAAAACTGTCTCTGTGGTCAATAGACCTGAGACCTTGTTTCTAATACCACTGGATGCGGACAAGAACCACATTGTTTTGAGGGCTTAATGATTAAGCAAGAGGGAGGTGGTGAGTCTGGGTGCTGGCGGATGCCAGTTCGAGCCAAAGGAAAAAAACGAAACAAAAGGTGAGACTGAAGAAAAGAAAGTTTCTGCATGGTTACACACACACAAAGATACATATTAAATTAGCTTTGTGTTTACCAGGTAAGGAGAGAAGAAACTCCTGAATAAGGCAAAATAAACAAAAGCTAACTTAAATGTACGTGTAAAAATATCTTTTTATCTTAAAAATTTTGAAAGAGAAAAAGGAAAATCCTGTGAATTTGCCAATAGGAGCTGTGTATTTATTACTGGTCAAAAGTTTAGGAAAACAGCCTTATGATATAGAATTTTGTGGTGTCGGGTAAATAAATACTTGCCGAATCGCTTTGTACTATCAGAGCACCATTTTTCAATGCGTACGTTATTATAGTGAAACATTAATCCAAAGTGTTTTTGCAAAACTCATTTAAAATTTTAGTTCTGATGTAATAAATCTGTAACTCCTAATTTTTCTTAAAAGGGAAAATCCATAGGTGATTTGTGATGCTTTTAGTGAGGTTGACTGCAACAGATCAAGTTTACCATGTTATGGAGTTGATATTAACAACATTTATCTTAAAAGTAATCTTTTGTCTGTTTACCCAGTGGACGGCTAATCTGAGAAAAATCCGATTAGTTCCATCCAGGGTTAGTTTCAATGTGGTGGAGAAAGCTGTTGCTTCTGAAGGGGCAGAACCGCTTCTCTCTTTCTACACTTAACTTCTTTCAATCATTCTTCATAGGTTCAGGGGCAAACTTAACCACGTTAATGCAATCAATCTTAAAATTAACAGCAAGATGGCCAGAGCCTCCATTGTAGAATAGGTCATATCCCCTTATATAATATTCATTTCACTGTTCATCAGTGCCTCTCACCTGTCATATGTTTAGACAAAGATGAATGTTAGTGAAACCATTACAGTTCGGTAACAAAACATCCAGATAATGGAGGGACATATGCATGAATAGAATTAGCTTAAATATACATAATGAGACTGGCAACAAATCAATCAGATGTGAAAGACTTTCTAAAGTCTTTTTGTGTGTTTTTTCCTCCTAAAAAAACCCCGAGACACTCAAATCTCAGTTTTACATGAAAACCAATCTTTCCATTTGTCAGGAACACGGAGTGAAGTTGTAAGCGCTTTTCAGACATTCATTTTGGGAACACGGTCCATCTTTGACAGACTAATTGCTTGTTCACTGAGGAGAAATCCCAACAACAGATAATGATCGCCTCTAGTTAAACAATCCCTCTTCTGGTGATGCCATTTATGCTGGTGTTGAAAGTTGCTTCTGAAAAATGTTTTGCACTTAAAAGGCACTTTTTCTCTGATGGAAACATTGATTTGTCCCCCTGGTCCCCATTAAAAATAGTAAAATAAATACACAGTAAAATACCTTTAAGGAGTGGCTACGTTTCTCCTATCTACACAGCTAGTCCATTTCAGAACCTTGGTTGCTTTATTTATATTTTCTGCTTTAACTGTGCATCATTAGACATCCGGGGACAAGTGGCCTATCATTGCAACCAGAGAGATGTTGTTCTTGGGTTATTTGCATTATGTTTTGGGATATTTGCTTTCAGGAAGATTATAGAACAAAAAACAAGGCAGCCTGCTGGGCACAGTTAAGTAAGCAACCTATGTGGTTCCTGATACTTTCTTGTGCTTAATGTAAAGAAAATCCCCCTTTCTCTCAGTATAAAGGTAGCTATAGCTTCAGTAATTCATTGGAGTAAATATATGTCCTATTCTGTGGCTACATTTCATGTAGAATTTCATGAGGTCACATTTTCAGAATCAGTCATCACACTGAAAACATCTAGAAAGAGCAGCCAGGAAGGTGAAGAGTCCAGAATCCATGTACCATTTGGATCTCTCTCTCTTTTTTTTTTTTTTAAATATATCTTTATTGATTTCAGAGAGAGGAAAGGAGAGGGAGAGAGAGAGATAGAAACATCAATGATGAGAGAGTCATTGATCGAGCCCGCAACCTGGGCATGTGCCCTGACCGGGAATCGAACCCCAATCGCCTGGATCCTAGGTCGATGCTCAACTGCTGAGCCACGCCCGGCAGGGCTTTTTCATTTTATCTTTTATTTATTTATTTATTTATTTATTTATTTATTTATTTATTTATTTATTTTTTACCATTTGGATCTCTTGAAAGATCTAGATGAAGTTATTGTGGGGGAAGAGACGACTAAGAGTGGGACAGTTTTGTCAGCTCCACATAACAGACATGATGGTGGACACGAAGAGATGCTATCTGTGTTGTATCAGATAGCAGAGCTAGCACCAGTGGATAAACATGACAGAAAAGAAATGTTTACATCAATGTAACAAAGAACGTCCTTGATTTGAAGGATAGAATTGTTGATGAAACTATGAACTCACTGCTCCTCATTTTAGGTATGAAGCTAGAAAAGGATCTTTGAGATATGCATCTGATGCTTCCATGCATTGGAAGATGGAACATTTTACTGACATCTATTTGAATTTTGACATCTGTTTTTTCCTACTTGTGATGGAGGCCGAGTGAAGCAGTTTTTGATGCAGTCTCCATAACTGTTTTCTTAGAGAAGGGTTTGGTGCGAATTGATGAGTAAAGAAATATCTAGCCTTTCTCAGAGATCCAGTGCAAACACTGACATCACGTTGGTAGAAATTGAATTCTTAACCTAAATGCCATATAGTGGCTATTACTGGCTACCAGATTGGTAGTTAGAGGTATACTAAGTGACACCAGCTTCAGGGTCTTGGCTGCTTCATGTATACCCACAAGAGTAAAAAAGCAGGACGAGGATCCTAAAAGAGACTGTACAAAAAGTAATGCTTTACTATAACTGAGATGCTTGTTTTAGGAATAGAATCCCCCCACTATATGGATAGGACTATGGAGGGTATTAGACTAATTCACAATCATAGCTGTAGATTTTAGCACCCTTCTTTTAGTAATTGATATAACAACTTATAGACCCAAAGTAAAGTCATAGAAGATCTAAATGCAATCAACTACCTTGATCAAACTTCAAAACCACATTCTTTTCATGTGCACGTGGACCATTCAAGACAGACCATATAGGAGTCACTAAGTGTCTTAATAAATCAAAGTATTGATACTTACATTAGAAAAGAATAAATGCTTCAAATCAATTGTCTTTCATCTTATGAAGCTGGATATAAAAAAAAAAAATTAAACCTGAAGTACATAACTGAAAGTAATTGATTAAAATAAGAGTAGAAATAAATAAAATAGAAAAGAGAAAATGATAGAGAAAATTAACTAGGTCTTTGAAAAGATGACATTTTTAAACCTCTAACAAGAGTGCTTAGGAAACACAGAAAAGATATATCAGAAATATGAGACATGACATCATTACAGGTTATATAGATATCAAGGCTATAATAAAGAATACTATGAACTAATTTATGCCGATAAATTTGAAGTCTTAAGTGAGGTGGAAAAAATCCTTTAAAAGTCTTACTAAAAAAATGATAAAACCAGCATAGCTCAGATGCCAAACCCTGACAAGGAAATTATAAGAAAAAAGAAATTACAGACTATCACATCTTTGAAACTAGACTTAAGATGTTCTTTAACAACATCAGCAAATTTAAGTAAGCGATATTCAAAAGACATATATACATAACCAAGTGGTTTAATTCAAGGTTATAAAGAATACAAGGTTAGTTTAACATTTGAAAAATATTAACTTAATTCACTATATAAATAGTATATTGGAGAAAAAAATCATATAATCTTAATTGAGGCAGAAAGAGCATTTGGCAAAATTTAATACCATTCATGGGTTTAAAAAATAACCCAGCAAACAGAACAGAAGGGAACCTCTTTAATCTGACAAAAGTCATAACCAAAACTCAAATTTCATGTCACACTTAAGAGTGAAATATTGAATATTTTCTTAGTGGGGACTATGCAAAGATATCTGATCTTACCACATCTATTTAACACTGTAATGGAGATTCTAGCCAGTGCAATAATGTGAGAAAAATAAGTAAAAGATATTGGAAAGGAAAAGGTAACATTTATTACTTAGATTTTAATGATGGTTTATATAGAAAATATTGAGGATGTATCAAATAACTGCTACACTTCTTATGAGCATTGTCAAGGTCACAGTATATGAGGTTTTTCTACAAAAAATTATTTGTAATCTTTGTAAAATACTAGCAAGGAACTGGAAAATAAAAATTTAAAAATTCCACTTTCAATCACATCAAAAAGCATACTGTCCTTAGGAATAAATCTAATAATATGCACAACCTCTACAAAGAAAACAGCAAAACATTACTGAAGGAAATTAGTGAGGAACTAAACAAATGGACACCTAAATAAACTTTATGAATTGGAAGATGTCCATGTTCAACAAAATTGATGTATGCATTCACAAAATCCAACCAAAATTCAACAATTATTACTTTGCAGGCGTTGGAAAGCTAATTCTGAATTTTACATGGAAATGCAAAGGTACTCTAGTAGGCAAAGCAATTCTGAAAATAAAGGTTAGAATTGGTGGACACACACTTGATTTTGAAACTAATGATAAAGTTACTGTAATCAAGACAGTGTGATATTGGCATGTGAACATACAAATCAACAGGGCAGGCTAGAGAATGTAGAAACACTCCTACTTATATTAGGGCAATTGATTTTCAATCAAGATCCCAAGTCAATTCAATGATGAAAGGAATTTTTTTCCCCAAGACTGGATATCTGGAGGGGAGAGTAAAAAGGCTGGGGAAACTAAATATTCATGTGGGGGAAATTATCTTTATCCCCATCTCACTTTATACACATGAAATACAAACCAGATCACCGACTAACACATAAAAGCTAGTACTATAAACTTCTAGAAGGAAACATAAATGATTATCTTCATGACCTTGAGATTGGCAATGACTTCTTGAAAAATACACAAAAAAAGCACTAACAATGAAAAGAGGAAAAAAAGGCAAATTGGACTTCATGTAAATTAAAAACTTTTGTTCATCAAAAGACAAGAGAGCTAAGTATATACTAAAAGAAGGTACTGGGATAAGTACAGATTTTGTCAATAAATATATCTGACAAAGGACCTGAACATGAATATATAAGCACTTCTATAGATTCATATTAAGAAGGACAAGCAAACCAATAAAACAGCAAAATATTTGAATGGACATTTTCAAAAAAGAAAATATACAAGTGACCAATAAATACATGAAAAGGTGTTCAAGATGTTTAGTCATTAGACAATGACAAATTAAAACTTGAATGAGATGCCACTCAGTCACTTCTTTTATCTTTAGAATGACTAAATTTAAGAACAAGCAATACTAAATGTTTGGAAATAATGTGGAGCAACTGAAATTCTTACAAATTATTGGTAAGGTACAACCATGTTGGAAAATAGTTTGGCAATTTCTTATAGAGTTAAATACACACTTACCATAGGATGCAGCATTTTCAGGCCTTCATATTTACTCAAGAGAAATAAAAACATAAGTCTGCACTTAGACTTGTACCCAGATTTTGACTGTATCTCCATTCAAAATAGCACAAAACTAGAAATAGCCTAATGCTTCTCAGAGGGAGAATGAATATACAAATTGTTTATTTACATGATGGAATTCTACTCAGCAGTAAAATGGAATCTACATTCAATGCATGTAATAACATGAATGAATGCCACAAATACTACATTGAGTGAAAGAAATCTGTATGTTGATATGAAAGAGTACATACTCTATGGTTCCTTTTATATGTGCTCAAGAGCCAGGAAATGAGTCTACAGTGAGAGGCATCAGAACAGCAGTTGTTTAGAGAGTTGGCCGGAGATTGGCTAAAAGAGTCATGAAGGGTGTTATAAAAATATCTGATATCTTCATTAGGATGAGTATATGCATTTATTGGAAATCTTCAAATTGTACTCTTGAAATTAGTGCATTCCTAGTGAATGTAAACTTGACCTCAGTGTTAATGGTTAGGTAGATGTGAATGAAAGCTAGAGGGGCTAAGAGGCTATTTCAGTAGTCTAGGACAAGAGATGATGGTAGCTGAGACTAGGACATTAGGAATGGAGCTGGGGGCACTTGGGTCAGGGATGAAGTTTCCAGGTGAAGCTAGCAGGACCTGTTGATGGATTTGGATAGAAGGAGTGAGATATAAAGAAGGTTCAGTGATGCTTCTCTGCTTTTGGTAAAAAAAGGCAACTAGGTAGATGGCATTACTTGTTCTGGAGACTGAAGTCTAGCAAAGGAACAAGGTTAGAGAGTGGGTATGTGTGGTAAATCAGGCAAGGTGTGCAGAGTTCTGTTTTTTGGTTGTTAATTTTGCAATACCTTTAGGATGGGCAAGGAGAGATATCAGGCAGGCACTTTTATACATCAATCTGGCCTTCATTGAAGAGATCAGTGCTGGGTGTACTAATTTGGAGTCATTAGCAGAGATATTGCATTTAAGGCCATAGACCCTTGAGATACAGAGGTATCAGGTATGTGTTGTGTAGTTGTACAGGTATATGTTTAATTTCTTCAGCGCAACTAGACTGGAATGGCCGAAGGGAGAGATAGTATTTTTGTTCTTGTTTCTAATCTTTACAGCAGAGTATCTTGCAAAGAAAAGGTACTCTCTAAATGCTTGTTCAATGTACTGACAAGTGAACGAATAAATGAAAACATAGGGTGTTTTTCTTTTGAATTAGAAAAATAAGAGACATATCAAAAGCAAAATAACTAACTGGTAAAGCACCAGACAAAAAATTAATCTGAGTATGCAAAAGAGTTGCCAATATTTTCAGATACTCTACAAGAATCACGTCTACTAATTTTATTACAATATATAAAAGGCTATGGGAATTGTAATAACATCATCGTTTGGGTTCTGGCTGTGCTAATTGAAAAGGGTGACTTTGGGCAAATTGCTTACTGACATAGTTTTCTCTTCTTTAAAATTAAGATAATCATATGCATATTGTGAGATAGTTCTGCAGGTCAAAGGAAATGCAGGGTATAATGTGCTTTATAAGTGGTTATGAGAAATGTAAATGCTAGTCATTATTGATATATTTTGTTATTTATTATCACAATGAAATATTCAATGTCACATTTCTACCAGACTTTATTTTCACAGTAACCTTGTTAAATCGTTAGCCTCAAGCTGACTACCAGGGATCCTTGAATTTTAATTTGTATTAGCAAATGGAAAAGTCCAGAAAGCATGCATTTTAAATGGAAGAATTTAACATAACCTATGAGAGCCTGATGCAGGGCTGTTTCTAGAAGCCAGGCCTCCTGTGAAACTCTACAAACCATGTTGTGAGGAGATTATCTACTTGTCAGACTAGCCTTGCCTTGTAAACTGAACATCCCCCAGCACAAACACATTGCATTCTCCTTGGAGTGGATCACAAAGGAATTTTTCACTTGCCTTTTATTCTTAGCTGAGGGTACAAAGGTAGCAGGCCCTATGTTAGATGAACCCTGTCAACGCCCCGGGCCTGAGCCTGCCAAGGTGAAAGACAGATGAAGCCGGAAAGCTGCCATGCCTGACTGCCCGGAGAAGCAGTCAGCAAGTAGGGGCTCAGCCAGAACTCGGGGCACGCATCCGTGAGCCACACTGAGCCACCTCCCCCGGCCCAGGTGGGAGACGGCTCTGGGTTTGTACAGCTGGGTCGGATCACATAGGCCTGGGAGAGTCACGGAGAAGGAGAGTATCGTGGGATGGATCATGAAGACAGATGGCAAAGCAGCTGCTGCAGCTGGCGGCCAGACCACATCCCACCACCGTGGGGCTCCACGAAACACAGGTAGGGGTGACAGTCTCCCCAAGAGCTCGCGCGCCCTTTGTGCTTCCCAGAGATCTTCCAGCAACACAAGGCTGGGTCCAGTAGAAGTGCGCTGGGTTTGGGTTAGTAGGCTTGTGTTTGCATTCTTGCTCTATGCTTTTTAACCTTCTGACCTTGTACAATGTTCTTCTTCTCTTTGTCCTGTTCAGGATTTTATTGTAAAATTGGAGAATATTGTTACTTATTATCAGGAAGATTTTGAAGATTATGTGAACCCAATTATAGAATGTCTAGCACGCAGCTTGGCACACATTAGGTATCCATAATCAGTTAATCCCACTCTGCTCACCCTTGCTATGGTCTAAATCAGAGCTGCCTACTACAAATATAATATAAATTAATTTATATGTAATTTAAAATTTCCCCATAGCCACATTAAAAAAATAAAATGAAACACATAAAATTACTTTCAATGATATACTTTCTTTAATACAACATATCTACAGTATTATATCAATAGTTATTATTAATAAAATATTTTCCATTTTTGTTTATATTTAAATTAAATTAAAATTCATTTCTCAGCCAAACTGGCCTCATTTAAGTGCTAGAAGTCACATGTGGCTATGGTATTAGACAGTGAGGGTCTAAAGGAGTCTTAGTTGTGAGGGACCAATGGAGAGAAGCATAGAGAACAAAGTTAGACTGGCAGAGACTCATAGCCACTCATAAGAAAAATGAGATGAATTTATCAAAAATGGTGTTGAATCTGGTAGCTGGGGAATAAGTTATCATTTTGTAGAAACAGGGAAGTAGCAGTAACTGTGAGGGATGGATGGATTGGAGATGGAAAGTTCAATTCAATACATGCTGAGTTTGAGAGGATATCAAGAGGCCTCTACAAAGGTGCCTAGAAAATAGATGGACATGTGCCCAGGGACTCGGGCGAGAGGGATTCTTTTCAGTGAAGGTGTGGAGGTCAAGGATGGTTTAGAGGGGTACACAACGGCAACTGAGGAGCTCTGGTTTGCCAGAACTTAGACAAAGATGGGGAAAGAACCCAACTCAAAAGACATGAAAGAAAAGTACAAGAGCCAAGCGGATGTCGTCTAACGTCACTGAGTTCAGTGACTTCCCGAGAGACGGTGAGATGGTGGGTCATTGCTCCTGGAGAGAGAGCAGAGGGAGGGGAGAGAGGGGCAGCTCAGGGGTCCCACAGCATCACTCCCTCCACCTGCCTCTGCTAATGCTGTTCTCCCTGCTCCCCCCGGTGTCATCTCAGTCACCCTCGGGTCCACTCCACCTTCACGTTCATCCAAAGAAAGAACAGCCCTGCCACTCCCCTCCCGCCTGCCTTGCTCGTAGTTTTGATGACTCAGTTCTTTCATCCAACGTGCTCAGCCACTGCACTTACACTTGCTCAGCCTCTGCTTCCCAGAGCTCAGCACCGGGGGTACAGGAGTAACCGAGGTCCCTCCTTTTCTCTAGAAGGTTCATGTTGCTTCCCCAGAAGCTGCGTGAAGCAAAATTACCTGTCGCTGCCAACTCCAAACCAGTGTTTGTAAGGGAACAAACTTGACTCTCCCTTTGTCAGAGGGGCTTCTTTTTCCATTTGGGAAGCTGCCTGGGAGAGTAGCAGTTGCTCTTTGTTTCTCAGCTCAAAGTCCACTCCAACACTTTCAGGCTTACTGTCCATGCAGCTTAACCGATACTGGCCTCTTTACTTAGTAATGATGTTTCCTTTCAATACACTATTGTGCAACAAATATATTTTAAGTTAAAAATGTAAATGGATTCTTCAAAAGCAAGTACATAATAGTTTTAGCACTTTAAGAAAATGGCAAGAATCAGAATGTCTACAGTTTGGAAAGCCCTGAATTAGAGGAAGATAAAGAAATACGTATCATTGGTATCAGTGAAGCTTCATGACATAGACTAAATTCTCCAGATACGCACAGACAGACGATATATGGCACAATGCGAATTACTGACATATTTGTTCACAAGCTGAACAGCCATTCAGAAACTCTTCCTTTTGGGGGGCAAGGATAATGAACATAACTTGAACAACCAGAGGTACACAAAACACATGCACCCAGTGACCACCCACTAACTAATGCAACTTATTCGTGTTAAGACTTACTTATTTTCTAATATTTACTTGGAAAGAACATAATCATAATTCTGATGGGTTACTGAGTAAAACACTACATATATGAATATGGCATTTTAGGGTTCTATTCTATGCTGTAATAACACTAATTATGTGCTGGCAGAAGTGGGAGTTTTGCAAAAATTGATAAAAATCTTAACAATGTAAAGATGTTTTTGGCCAAGCACAGCATGAAAAGAGTCTGCAAATTACCTCAATAGTTTAGTTTTGTTTTTTTCTTTAAATACGTGTTGCATATGCCACATGTGATTGGAAAGTCTGTTGCCTTTGGTTAGTGGCAATACCTCAGGAACTTTTTATTGATAAATTTCATGATGTTAAACTTCTTTATTATAGGTTGAAATCCTATAATAAAATACAAATTTATTAGTTTAAGTCTACATTTTCAGGCAAAAGTAGAATCTTTCTTTGAAAACAGAAATCACTAGCTAGAAAAAAATACAGAGTGGCTAATTTGGAAGAAATACAACTAATATAACACATTCTAAGTGACTTTACTTTTTCCACATTAAACAAAGGCTTTACAGGGTAGTTTTGGGGAAAACAGTCTATTAAAACCAAATATGAGTGATCTATTTAACCAAGACTATGGCTGATTGTGAATGGATATAAATTCTTTTTCAAGATAGTTCTCTTCTAGTGGTACTTTAGAATGGGAAATAATTCAACATTGGAGAAATGGGGTTATCTTCCAGTATGAGAGCAGAGATCTTAGCATATTTCATTTCATCAGAGATGATGCACTCTTAGAATTTAAATTTCGTATTTTTAAATTAAAAAATGATTTTATCTCAATTTTACATAAGTATTTAATTGGGGTCATACTGTACAGTCTGTTAATTTTTGATGTAGCCTTTAAGAATTCTTTCTATAATTACTTGGTTTCATGCTTTTCTCTACTTCTCACCTTGCAACATTATATTCCTATCATGTAACTATCCTGAATGTGTCCTTATATTTTTTCATTGGTCAGTCAGATAACATGAGGCACGTATATGAAGAGTTTTCTCATTATTTCATAAAAACATCAAACTATAACAAACTTTTTATATTTTACTTTTACTTTTTACTTAATATTTTGGAAATCCCTTCAAATTAATGTGTATATTTGTAATTCTTTGCTTATAATGGATGTATAAAAATATTTCATGGCCTGGTTGCACCATCATTTATTTATGCATTCCCTTGGTAATGAGCATGTATTTTTTTCAGATTTTTTGTCACTATCAACAATGATTTACTTAACCTATTTCTTATGTACTAGTGCATTTATTCCTTATAAATAGATTTCTAGGATTCTGATTTAAAAAATGAAGGATACTTACATTGAAAAAAATTTAAATATACATTGTTGGGTTGCTTCCCAGTTAGGTGATGGATATTCACATTTCCTCCAGCAACAAACTCCAGTAATCTTTTCTCTTTCCTTCTGTTTACTATAGGTTTTTCTTTTTCTTTATGGTTTCTGCCCTTTTTCTGAATACGAGATGATGATAGCAACCTAAATGTTAATTATAACAAAAATCCTAGGTTGAACCACATGAATTGCCTATATTGAATCATTTTTCACCTAAAGAATGGCCATTCCATATGTTCAATCTCACATTTCTAGGGTATTTTCTAAGGCTTACATATCACATAATTTTAATAGTGATAAAAACTAGACTCATTGGTCATGTGTCTTGTGCCAGATACACTGCACACACTGCTCAATGCATTTTCTCATCTGTTATTTACAATAGTTCATTGACCCTTTTCAACGGGAGGCCTAGTGTACTCACCAGCTTGGTCTCAGGTTCTATCCAGGTCCTAGACATGGCATCCTTTCTCCTTACTGTAATTTCATTTTCAAGTTCTGTCTTGCTCCAGTTGTTAATTTGTTTCCCCTTCCCCTTCTTTGTCTAGCCCTATTACTCCTCTGCCATAGAAACCATCCCACAGAAATGCTTTAGTCCAAAGAAGTAGTACCTCACTTCTCCCACATGTCAGGATTCCAGAAATCATGATATGATGACAATCCATGTGTATTTGGAGGAAAAAAGAGTTTAGCCACTGATACCACCAAACTTTGATTTGAAAACCATTGCCCAGGAAACTACCTATTGTTGAAACTTCCACAAAGACTATGAGAAGTGTAAATGAGTATCATTAGCTATTTTCTGTTGAGACTAAACTCAAAGGTAATGAGTGAGATCATCTAAGCAACAATATATAATCAAGATAAATTTTAGGAATTCATGTTTAAACACAAATTAAGGAAAGTAAATAAATGTCAAATGAATGGCATGTGAATAGCGAAACCTGTCATGGGTTAGTAGAAATAACTGAAAAGCAATGATAACATAATAATCGGGGTGTCAACAGAGATAAATGCCATTTATACAGGTGAGAAGAAGCAAGATGACAGGTGGCAAAATATTCAAGTGCCTAAATGTCATTTGATACAGAGTTCTTTTCAGCACTTTTACTTAGCATCAGGGCTAAAATTCTATTCAATGCGTTTTATGAAATTTCAAAATAACATGGGTTAATATGTGAGTATACTTTATCTTGTGCTCCAACTTTTTCTGTATATTTATCCTTTATTCTTAAGTGATCTACACTTCTTAATTTACTAGGGAAACCATGTAGTCTACTTTTTATTTGTGTCTCATGGCGAGGTACATAGCAATGACTAAAAAATGTTGATGAGCCCTGGCCAATGTGGCTCAGTTGGTTGGGCATCATTCCATGTACCAAAATGTTGCCGGTTTGATTCTGGCACAAGCTAGGGTTGTGGGCTCAATTTCCGGTAGGGAATGTGCAGGAGGCAATTGAACCATGTTAAGCTCTCACATCAATGTTTCTCTCTCTCTTCCTCTCCCTTCTTCTCTCTCTAAAAAAAATTCAATACAAATATTTAAAAAAATATTGATGACTTTAGGCATTGAAACAGTGGACTTCAGACAGAAAAGGTATTATAGTGAAAAATGTGCATACTAACAATCTGACTTTGCTGCTGAGAGCAGTATATAAAATTATCATTTAAAAATTCAGTCATTTGGCACAGACTGCCTGGGTTTATGACCCTTTCACTGGCCCTATGATAGTGAGCAGTAACTCAACTTTCCCTTGTCTCATTTCTCTAATCTAGAAAAGAGAATTAATGACAACATCTATGGTGAGATTTACAGGTGTTAACATTTATAAAAGACTTAGAAGAATCTTTGGTATGCAGCAAACAATCCATAAATGTTAATTGCTAGAACTATTTTTTGGGGTTTTCATTATTTACATGAGAAAAAGAAACTCAAAGTTAACAACACACCCACATCCTAAGTTTAGATAGAAATTAGAGTAATAAAGAGAGCAGGCCTCTCATCAGACAGACTTGAACTCAAATTCTGGTTTTTCCTCTTTCATTGAGAGTTTCAGCAGGGAAAAGATGACCCACACTCTCTAAAGACTGAGGAGTGTTTAATAAAGACTAGAGCAGGCTGAGGGCAAGCAAGGGAGAGAAAGTAAACTCCATTGGTTGGCAAGCCTGGGAACATTGCAGGTCCTAGTTGAGGGGGCAACTGGGAGAAGTGGTAATTGATAGATAGATGATAGAGATAGATAGATGATAGATGATAGATAGATAGATAGATAGATAGATAGATAGATAGATAGATGATAGATAGATAGATAGATAGATAGATGATAGATAGATAGATAGATAGATAGATAGATAGATAGATAGATAGATGATAGATAAATGATAGATAGATAATAGATAGATAGATTATAGATAGATAGATATCTGGAAAAAAAAATTCCTGCAAAAGCACTGCCAACTCTGTACCTAGACTTCACTCCTCCCTACTGCAAACTCTTGCTTCCCATCTCCTGTCAGTGTCTCCCATTGGGGAACCCATCCATAAGCTAGAGGGCAAGGAGGCCTTTGGTAAAGTCCATATAGATCCTCTTTCCAGAGCAGAGAACAAGACAGAAGGAGGTGGAGAATTGACCTACAAGGACAGCCTATCCAGCACATTGTCTACCTCTGAGAACCTCGCCTGCACTCATTCACTGAGTTCCATCAGCTGCATCAGCCTTGAAGTATTGTCTCTAAGGATGACCACATACTAGTTTAGACTATTAGTCTAGTCCCTAACATAGTCTTTTACTTTTTTCAGATATTTTCTAGTTTCATTAATGGTTAGAATTAGAATCTTACATGTTCCCCTCCAAATGATGGATGTAGTAGATTTTTTAAAAAATGTCTCACTAATAATTTTTAATATTGATTACATTTTATTCTCTTGAATATATACTATTAAAGTTCACCTTTTTCTTCTTACTTTTTAAAATTTATCTTTATTGTTGAAAGTATTATAGATTTCCCCTTTTTTTCCCCACTGACCCCTTCTATCCCATACCCACCCCAGACCTTATCACGCTATTGTCTGTATCCATGGGTTATACATGTAAGTTCTTTGGTTAATCTCTTCCCACCCACGGACCCCCACCTTCCCACCAAGATTCATCAGGATGTAGTAGATTTTAAACTTGACTCCAATTTATTGTCCTTCTTTAAACACATATTTGGGCCATGTGACTGTAGTAATTTCCCACTTTGGATAGGGCAAAGTACCTCTCTCTCTGGCTCTGTGCTCAATCACATGACATCCTTTGACCAAAGGGATATTAGGCAGCGTGACATATACAGAGGCTGGAGTAACTTTTGTGTGATTCGGCTTGCCTGCTCTCCCTTGTGCCTCAATCGGAGTAGACTTCTGGGCTAACCACCTAAAGAATGAGCGACATGTGGAATGGGGCTGAAATGGTCCTGCAATCCAGCCAGGACTAACCTTGTTCAGTCAACTGCCATCTGACCCTCTTTATTTAAGTGCACCCAGCCAAGGTCAGCAGAGCTGCCTAGATGGCCACTCACACATGTGGACAATAAAGTCATGTTGTTATAGACTACAGAGATTTTGTGGTTAATTTTTATTCTGTGGTAACTAGGTGACACCTGACACTATAAACTATGCAAAGGAGATGTTTATTTGTTTATGTGTTAATCCTAAAACATGTTGAACTATAGTGTCCCCCAAACACTTTGTATTTTGTAAAACTTAAGATGTGCTAGTTGTTATAGCTAATGGGGTTGCCTGTTTCCCAAATATCTCTGGCCTAATAGAATACACTGTAATAATTTATTATTCTACGGTGCACAGTTGTGACAGTCTTTGTCTTCTAGGACATAGCCTCAAGCTCAGAGATGAGAAGAACAGGTTCTCTAATATGAATCTGTATAAAAGCCATCATATTTTTAGAAGCTACAGTACTTAATTGTTAAGTATGTTTTGAGTATTTTGGGATCTGGAACAAACACACTGTTAATAATCAATTAATTGCCCACACATTGTTAATAATCATGTATGGAGTTAAGTCTTGAGAGGTATAAAATATGAGCTGGAAAAATACAATTATATTCAAATTGTAAATAACAAAGAAACTAAGGCCCACAGGGTGTTTCTGTAATTAAAGAATATTTGCCATTGGTGTTCTAAATAGATTTGTTTTGTTTAAGTACCATTTTCGATGGCTTGGTAAGATTACTCTTAAATATGGAATTTCAGTTTTATATAGAAAACCTTACATCATGGTTATTCCTGGCCCTTGAAAAAGGGGAGCAACTCCTTTCCTTTCTAGAAGAAGGTGAGCATAAAAATTTTAAGGAAATAGTAGCAAAGATTATCCTGTTATTTGGATGAATGGTAATTCTTGCATTAGTTTGTAATTTTCTTCCTCATGGAAATAGCCATCGCCCTGTGAAACAGTTTAAGCAGAGATATCTGCCAAGCCCAGAGGAAAGACTCCGATATTTTTTTTCTTTTCAGTCTTCCAGGGTTTTGCCTTAAAAGGGTCTGATCTTCTGCTAACTCTAGGCCTTTGAAGCTGAGAATTATTTTCTGTGTTTTAAAGGGAATCTAGTTTGATTCTTTAGGGAGATGTCAGCTCAGTGATGCTGTCTTCTGCCCTGTCCCACCCTTTCTTGTAGTCAAAAGAAACCATACTGAGACGAGATGGTTCATTTTCCCTCCCCTAGGTGCACAGGTATGAGAATCAAACCACTTACCAAAGGCAGGAAAGTGACTCAAAGTCAGAGCCCTGGAATGAATGCTGCTGCTCTGTCCTGTGGTCCTCAAGATCAAGGGTGAAACAAAAGTCCAAATGAAAGCAGCTGCAAGCCCAGCCCCCTGGAGTCAGGAGGGGCTACTTCAAAACTCTGGCTCTGTGATTGTGGAGAGCAAGTTCTCCCCCAACAGCCAACTCAGATGCTCACCTGCACTGGCTTGTGCTAATAGCTCCTTGGCTAGGTGTCCTAAATAAAAGAGGTCAGGCATTTCTGAGACAAGCTACACTTCTCCCTAAAAATGTTTGTGCTGCAGCTGACTTTTTATTTAGATAGTATGGTTAGTGATTAAGAATGACGTTTTTGGAACCACACTTCCTGGGTTTAAATTCTGGCTTTGCTGCAACTGGACCATCTTGAGGGAGTCATTCCGGCCTCTCTGAATTTCGGCTTCCTAATCTGCTAAATAAGTATAGTAACAGTACCCACCTCAAAGGGCTGTTGTGAGGCTTAGAACTGTTAACATGTTTAAAGCAACTAGGAGAGGGCCTGATACCTGCTCAGTGTTATAGATATGGTAACTTTTATTGTAATTAATTTTGACAGATGGTTCTGTTTTTGCTACATCTGCGCTCATTTGCTGCCAATAAATGATAAAGTCACGCTAGTTTGGGGATCTGTTTCCTCATCTTGAAAGTGAGGTTGTTGTACCATATAAAGCTTTGTCTTTCTAAGATGCACAAATATGCATATGGATGGTTTTATACTATACTTAACAGTTCCAAAGTATTTATATAACATTAAAACATATGTAATCATCAATTTAATTATGTAATATAAGATTTATCAAGTATTTCAGTCAGTCATAAATATTTGTTGAGCGCCTGTTATATGTCAGACATTGTGCTAGATGCTGGGGATTCAGCAATCAAGAAACAAGTCAGCTTGTACTTGTGGCAAGTTGACTCTAGTATTTTTTCCCTTGGCCTACAGCTGTGTCAACAGCTACTTGATAGAATACTCAACCAGTAAATATGGAACTCGAAACTGGGGTCCCGACTCTAGCAGTATGTTTAAGTTATTTGGGGGTAATTTAATATGAGGCTTAATGAAGTTTTATAGACATTCCCAAATGCAAAACTTGGAGTCTTAGGTGTCCCATTAAATTGCTAAAAAATTGTTGTGGGTATTTTTTGCTACAGTGGCCACCACTCCCATAAGTTTTAAACCAGAAGAGCCAAGTGTATGCTTGCCAAGAACTCTTTAGAAATACTAAATCAAAACAGCAGAGAACTCCAGGTGCAAACATCCAAAGTACAGGCCAGTTTGTAAAAAATCATGTTTCAACTTCAGGACACAGTTGTTGTGATATAGGAAAAATAATCTGTGGATTCTTTTTAAAGATGAATTTATAAACCTGATTTGGAAAGTGCTCCTATTATTTCTGAGTATAAAATGGAGTAAAGGCATAAGCCAGGTTTGGGCTTATTGTAATTCTTAGCTGGCTGTCTTTAGGGTAAGGGGAGTGTGAGGAAGTTCTTCTTGAAAACTGATTTTGAAATGACTACTGTTCTCTAAGAGGTATATGGTTAAACAATAGAGTATTGCAGATGTTCGGTTGTTTTAGACTTACAAAGAGAGCAGTTTTATGTAGTTAAACCTAGTATTATATGTTAATATTTTAAAAGGAAAGTCTATTCAACTTATATATATAGTCTTGGGTATGTTCTATATCTGTACTTCTCACTATGGTAATCACTGGCCAGCAGTGAAATGTAGCTAGGGTAATGGAGGGGATGGATTTGTAATTCTATTTTATTTCAATGAATTGAAATTTAAATAGTTACATAGAACAGCAAAGTATGGAGAAATAAGTCAGAGAACTATTCACGTCAATATGGATTACAAAGTTTAGTCAGAACAATTAATCGAGTTATATATTTCTTATAGTAACCTTATAAAAAACTATTACTTCCCTATTATATAGAGGAAGAACCAGACATAGAGGCAATTTGTCATTTGCTCTGGCTCTTTCACTTTGGGGAGTGGTACAGAGATATTTGGCTTCAGGTCAGAAGGGTCAAATCATTGGAGACAAAGCGAGGCACAATCACGGTAGCAGCAGGGATACGTCTTGATCGGAGCTTTTGAGAGGTCACCGCAGTGATGATTTCTTAAATCACTTGGAAGGTGTAACAGACAGAATAATGGCAGCAGATCTCCAAGGATGTCTATATTCTAATGCCCAGAATCCGTGAATACGTTACCCTACACGGTACAAGGGACTTTGCAGAGGTGATTGAGTTAAGGGCTTTGAGATGGGGAGATTATCCAGGTAGTTCCAATAGAATCACAATTCCTTGTAATGAGGCAGAAGTGAGTTAACGGGAGAGACGAATGCAAGAGAAAGACTCACTCCTACGTTGCAGGCTTTGAAGAGGGGCCACAAAACAAGGCTACAGGCATCCTCTAGAAGCTGGAACAGGAAAGGAAATGGACCTTCTCCCAGAACCTCAAGGTACATAGCCCTGTTCACACCTTGATTTTCACCCAGTGAGATCCATTTCTGACGTCTAACCTCCAGATATATAGGTAATAATTTGTGTTGTAAGCCATTAAGTTTGGCGTCATTTGTTACAACAGCCATAGGAAGTGAGTGCAGAAGGAAACTAGACTAGAAGTGGGAAAACAGGTAGTTTTAATAGAAGATACAAATGCAAGTGCTCTGAACTCAACAGTGGCAATGGCAATGGAGAGAAAAGAATAGATATGAGAGATACAAGGAAATCAGAATCGAAAGAAATGAAATCAACAGGCAGGGTTTAGACAAAAAGATGGACCACAAATCCCTAAGTCTTTTCTCTTAAAGAAATATTCCTTCTTAAAAATAATCTCTATATGTGGTGACTTTATATGGCACAATATGTCGAGAGAGGAACTGGGACTTGGAGACCTGTTTGACGTTGATTCATAAAGGTCTTTAAAATCTCGGAGAGCTGCCCACTCTTGGTCCATCTTACGCACTCTTGGCTTTGTTCTGCGTGTCTCATATAAGGTAGCAGCTGCTGGTTGCATCAACATTGTTGTATTATGAAAATTACGGGAGATGTAATTTTTTACATTACTTGGCAACACATTTCTGTCCAGGTGTTTGAGAAACTCAAAGTGTAATTATGCCAAAGTAAGAGTAGATGAGAAGTTCAGTCAAGGAAACCAGGTTGCCTTTGTGGAGTCTGTGAGGAGAAAGAAACTGGGGTAGTGGGAAGATCCAGAGCTTTGTAGAAAATGCTTAATTTGCATACTGAGTCCATCGAGTAGTTGTTCTGAGACATTGTGCAAGGAACTTTTAAGCTCCCTGAACCTCATTTTTGTCATTTGTCCAGAACAGGTAGAACTGCATTTGGCTTGTAGGATTGTTGCTTGGAATAAATGAGTTTATAAATACAATGCATTGGCCTACAGTGGATGCTTAGTAAATGCTATATACACAAGAAGGGCCCTAAAAAGGGTAGAAATTAAATTACTGGTCAGATTTTTCAAGAGTATTTATTTTCTATCATAAAAAATGAAAATAGTTTTTATTGATCAAAAATATAACCAGACAGCACACTTACAATAAGATAAAACTTGTCACAAGATAGATGGGCATGGTATCTAGCACTTAGAAGTAATAATAAAAATTGGGCTAATATATTATATAGGTGGCAAAAATAACTTTCATATCTAGTATTTCTTCTCTTTTCTCTTTCTCTTTTCTTAGGATAGTATAGTTGATATTTAATAATTCCTTTTTATAAACTAGTTAATTTACCATAGAATGTAGTGGAATAATTGATGGATGGGGATTTTTGTACAGGATATAATAAAGGAAGGAAGAAAGGAATATTCAGAGAACAGATACAAGCTATTAGAAACCAAATATATGAAAATCGAAATAATTAATTGCAAAGTTTAAAAAATTGTAGCCCTCCTTACCCACAAAAATTGGTAGAGTTGGAAAATAAAATTGAAAGAATCTCTCAGAAAGTATGGCAAACAGACCTAATAATGAAATAATTGAAGGAATAATAAAATAAGATTAGTTTATTAAGTTCCATATACCAATAATGGGAATTCTGGAATGAGAGAATAGAAAGATAAAAAGGAGCAGAAATCAGAGAAATTATATCAAAGCTGAAGCACAGGTGTTTTTAAATTAGAAGAGCCCACTTGGTGTCCAGCAAAAACACCTATCAAGTCGCATCACTGTAAAAATCTATGAATGAAACGCTGCATGCTTCCAGGGAGAAAAGAAAGCAAAAGGAAAGTGTCGTGTATGAAGAATGAACAACCACATTCCAATTACATTTTTCATAGCAACTCTCCAAGCTAGAAGACAATGAAGGGATATGTTCATAGCTGAGGGGAAAAATGATTTTCTATCTTGAATTCCACACCCAGCCAAACAAGCGATGCAATCTAAGGATAAAACTGAAACCATTTTTATCATTAAAGCCTTCACAATCAACGTCCATGTGACTTTTCTGAAGAAGGTGTGCATTTTGAATTTTGTGAAAGAAGTAGCTCAGGCTCAGAGATTACGTGATTTTCCCCAGCCCTTGGCAGGGGCAGGGTCCACATTCGATTTGTCTGATTCTTAAACCAGTTTAATGTTTTGTTTGTGTCTTTCTTTGCTTCCCTAGTGGCTGTAGAGTTGGTGGTTAATACAAGTACTAAAATCCACAAACACCACTCTATGTATCTTCCTCTCATTTCTGAGCTTCACCTCTTCCCACTTTTTTTCTTTAATTTAGTTTTTTAATCCTCACCTGAGGATATTTTTTCCATTGATTTTCAGAGACAGTGGAAGGGAGAGAGAGAGAAACATCGATGTGAGAGAGACACATGGATTGGTTGCCTCCTGCATGTGCCCCAACCAGGGCCGGGGATCGAGCCTGCAACCAAGGTACATGCCCTTGGCCAGGAATTGAACCCGGGACCCTTCAGTCAGTGGGCTGATGCTCTAACCATTGAGCAGAACTGGCCAGGGCTGTCCTCACTTTTAAAGAAAACAAAACAAAAAAGGTGTAGAGGGGGAGGGGGAGGGAAGAAGAAAGACCCCATGTGTGCAGGTGTGATGTGAACAGGTTGAGGCTTTGCCGACTTTCCTGATCACCCTCTCCCAGGGGTGTCCCTGGGGAGATGAACATGAGTGGAGTCAGAGGGGGAGAGAGATGAGAAAAGGGAGGAAAGAGTGACAGTAGAGCTAAGAATTAAATGTAACGTGGTGTAATGAATAGCTTAAGTTTAAGGTCTCTTTTCTCCTTGATTTGTCTTTGAGGTGTTTTTTAAGATTCTAACAGATGCAGTAAGATGGATGCAGAATGAAGACCTCCTAGGTCCCCACCTTTCATGAAAAATAGAATAAAGAAAATAAATTTTGACTCAAGTAAAGTTGAAATTTTGGACACAAAAAAAGATAATGCATTTAATTGACCTGAAGATAGCATTTGCTTCCAATGATACAGTGTGCTTAGCTATTTTATTTTTTTAATATATTATAATCTTCCTGACTACAGAAAATATTACCCAGCTGCCTCAGAGAGAGCCGAGCATGCTTGCTGAACGCAGCATTGGTGCAGAGAGAGCCCGCTCTCCTCTCTGCAAGCTGCTCTAGGTAATTACCTTTCCAACCACAAGACACAAGTATTAACTCTCACTCTGCATCTGGCCAGAACTTAGATCTACCCTGAATGTATTTTTGAATAATTTTTCTCTGCACCCGTTGGAAAAAACTAGGATGCTCAGCTCCCAGGATATTACCTGGAAGAGTTTCAAGATGGCCATGCTTTCCCACTTAAAAGAGCAAGGTACCAAGTCAGGCAGAGAAAGACAAAGAGCGTATGATTTCACTTACCTGTGCAATCTAAAATACAAAATAAACAAACAAACCAAACAGACGCAAACTTATTGGTAGAGACAACAAACTGATGATGGTCGGATGGAGGAGGTTGTAGGGGTGGGCAAAAAAGGTAAAAGGGATTAAGAAATACAAATGACCAGTTATAAAAATAGACACAGCTTTGTAAAGTACCTTTTGGGGACTATAGTCAGTAACGTAATGACTGTGTATGGTACACGATGGGTTATCAGGGTGACTACCTCATAAGGTATATAAATGTCTAATCACTGTTGTATAGATGAAACTAATATAATATTGTATTCAACCATAATTAAGAAATAAATGAAATAAAATAAAATAAAATAAAGAGCAAGACACCTAGAAAGGACATATGTCATGAGTGAAATTTAGGGCTTGGGTCAGGCTTCAGTACAGCACCAGGGATCTCAGGCCACCATTTCATTTAAAATCAGATGACTCTGAATGCAATTAGAGCAGGTCAATCCAAGCGATGATTTGGCAGGACAAAAACACTGCGATCCTGTCTCAAGTATTTAAAACTGTGAAGCATGAGAGATGAATTGGACATGGCAGAATAATTTTATCTGGGAAAGGTGGCAGAATGTCAAGGAAAGTCGGATCTTGTTAAGTGTTTCCTATGTCATTCCTCAGCCGATGATTGTCCTCATTAAAATCATCAGTCTGATGATGTGTCTGTGCTTCTCTGAGATCCAAAATTTTGCTCACTGGACCTCTGTAGAGAAGATTTAGAAACAGCATCTATTAAAAACAAAAAAAAAGGAAATGTGATTTTATTCATTTGCTGACTTGCAGATTTAACCTTAGTCTAGTCCCAAATGCTTACAAATGTATTTATTAACATCATGCTAGCATTAAAACTTATTTTTAAAATGTTATTATAGAAAATTAGGTGATGATTAAATAAATAAATAAAAAAGCCAGCCAGAAATTTACAGAACCTGCCCTGTGCCAATTCTGCTTGCCCTGTCACTCCGCGTTTGCCTCCTGCAGCAAGCCTGGCAAACCCTCACGGCAGGTGTGAGGAGCAAGCTGGCCAGTGCCAGGCAAGGGCATAGCCACTGATTTGGTGATGCCTGGAAGGGTTCTCTTTAGAAACTGCCCAGGGCATGTACTTAGAGAAGAAAAGAAACCCAATTTAGTATAAACGGTCTACTCCTTACAGCTTCCACAGACGTTTTCAGTGGCAGTTGTAACCCAGTTGGTCACTGTTGGAAAGCTATTTCATTTATTCTTACACAGAAAATCAAGATTCTTTTTGGGGCGGGGTGACAGATATTTGTATTTTTCCCTTTTTTCCCCAATGCCCTTCTAACTCAGTTTTATTATAATGTATGGCAGCAGGGGTTGGGAATCACTGAATACTCTCAATTTTTATAAATTCATGGTCCAGCTGCACCTTCATTACAGATACTGCGAGAGTGAATAGAAGCTGAGCACAGCGGGGTTGGGGTCATGTTTGCAAACAGTGAGGACCAACACTAAGCCATTCCCAAGTGCGCAGTCCCTAGTGCTGCCGCGGGGTAACACCACCGTGGGCAGATCTGCAGCGTTACTCTGTACCCCGTTATAAGGTCCTCCAAGACATACCTGCCAGCCAGCTTTATGAACTTGGCAAGTTACTCAAACATCCTCGGTTTCCTGTTCTGAAAGTGAGGTAGCTTATATCTTCGGAGAGATTTGTTAGTAGTAAAAGAGACCATTCGTTTAAAATCTTCATTGTGGTCCTTAGCACAGCTAGCTCTACTTTTGGCCTAGACAATTTCCCTTAAGAATGTGTTCAGGGCATGATGCATAGGGTGTGGCCAATGAAGAATGTTCATAAGGAATTAGACCAGGATTCGAGAAGAAAACACCTATTTTGTGCCAACACTTGTGCAAGCTTACTTTATGCATGCAATCAAATCTAGCCCTGATCACAACTCTCCCCCATAGATTTATTTTTTCCCCTATGTTGTAATAAAGACATTGAGGCCCAGAAAATTCAAATAACAGGCCAAGCAAAAAATGTCGCAGGGGTGGGATTTGAACCCAGGTTTGTCCAAGCTCAAAGCCTGTGCCCTCATGCTCATAGTAGGAAAATAAAGCGGTTTCAGCCAGCTATTGCAAAGCACCTCCTGGCAATACACAGGTGGGCTGCTCTAAAGAAAGGATTATTATTGTTATTATTTTACTCTGGAATCGCATCAGAAAACCAAGAAAAACTCTTGTGACAGAAGTCACAGAAGAAGATTAGAATCACATGTGTCATGAATATGCTTTATAAAAATGCCTGCATTTGAAAGTGCTCAGAGAAATAAGCTCTCGTTGTGCTCAGAAATGGAAATAAGGCTGCAAATCAGAGTACAGGTCTATAGCAGAGCCGGGGGGGCCCCCACGCACCAGTGTTGACTTAAAATAGTTCACATAAATCAGCAGCAGGCCTTGCTACTCCCCATTCGGGGCACAACGCTTGGGAGAAGGCAACTTTTAAGCCTTTCCCCATCCCTGAGTCCATAAAGGACCTTGATTAAGTGTGAGTAAAGGGAAGTACAATGCTAATGAAATACAAACAGAGTGACTCTTTTTATTCTGTTCTGGGGCGGTGAGGTGGGACTGACAAGCCCCAACCCCTACCCCAACCCTGCTCCCTCCTTGCTGAAGGCTCCAGAAATGAAAAGATGGCCTTGTTGACAGACCAGCCTGGCTGGTGCAAGAAGGAAATGAGGGGCGGTGTGTACCCCAGAGTAAACACTCTGGTTCCCGGGAGTCCCTGGGGCTAGCAGTTCATGTATTTCTAACTCTAAAATAGACTTAGTCACCATATTTCAAATGATCTGTTTTGTGGTGCCTGTAAAAACCTTAGGCCTTCGTCTCCTCTCTCATTACCTTCCTGTAGTATATTTTAACGCCATGCATGACTTAGGGGACATTTCTGATCAACGCCGTCTTCTCTCTGGGGAGTTTGGCCAAATGGAATGGGAATCACATTTATTCCACAGGAGTCCTGGCAGGGGAGTGGCTCCGGCCGTAGATTTTTCTCTTCTTTACTCCACCTTCTGTATGTTCCATAGTAAGGAGATACTGCCAAGTCCATTTCGATCAAATAATAAAATCTTCCATTTAAATTGTAGGATCCAGGGATGCTTTTCATTTGTGATGCGCTAAGAACAGTTTTTGTAGTTCGGTTAGCTTTGTGCTTTTGATTTCACATTTCTTATTTTTTCCTGCTTTGTGAGTGTTAATTAAAATCATTCTTATTACAGATAAATATTAGAAAAGGGGCAGGCAGAATGTCAAGGGTGCTGACTTAAAGACTAGAAGGCAATACTCTATCCTTTTGTACGCTATGGGAAATTGCTAATTTCCATAAGAAATTTAATTATTTCTCCGTAGTCATCTGGAGAGGAAGAAACTACATGGAATAAGGCTCATTCAGACAATTTAGCTAGTGTGCTCACGACTCGATTAAAATGAACGCAAAACAAGCGCCTAGCTTTTACCTTGCCAATGGGGAGGTTTAATTTTTCTGTTTGAGAGCTATCATAATCAAGATGCAGGTCTAACATACCTTTTTGACAGGAAAATTGAAGGCACAAAAAGCTGCCATAATTTTCCGCTTGGTTTTTAAAAGACCACTATAACTCAGAAAGCATCCACTTTCCATGCAAGCACCATGCTAATGGCTCATAGTTTCAGAGATTAAGAATGGTTTGGAAAAATATTACTCCCAGCTCCCCATTTGTGTGTCAAGGGAGACAGAAAAATAAATTTATTCTAAAATAAGCAAACTTCCTTACATCTTTCCCCCATATGCTTCACTCTTGTAACATTTGCTTTAGAATAAAGAACGCTGTGTCACCAAATTGCTTACATCTTAAAATATTAAAATGTTCTCTTTGGGCTTACAAAAGACTGCAAAGTGTAAAATGCTTATTTATTGCCATTATGTTGTAGCCCAAGCATTAATATAAAACATCTTGGTGGAAGAGGAGAGGTAGAGCTTGTGCTTGAATCTGTAAACTCACTTGCATCTATACTCACTGCCCGATGATGTCATCCAGCTTCAGGGCTTTAAATGACATCTCTATGATGACAACTCTCAAATTAATATCTCTAGCCTAGACCTTTTCCTTGAACTCCAGACTCATATATCCAACTGCCTGCTCCACATCTCCACTTGGATAACTAATAGGCATATCAAATTTAACATGTTGAAACAGATTTCACCCTTAAGCTTGCTTTTCCCACAGTCCTTTCCATCTCAACAAATGGGAACTCTAACTCTCCAACTACTTAGATAAAAAAACCTTGGCTTCCTTGACTCTTTCTTTCTGTCTCCACACTTAATTTAGCAGCAAATCCTGCTGGCTATCTTGAAGGTAAATTCAGAACGCATCAATGTCTCAACACCTCCTCCGCAACCACCTTGCCTTGGTCCAGGACTTCATCATCTCTTGCATGCCTTCCTGCAAAACCGTCTTGCCTGAGTGTTCAGCTTTCACCCTTGGTCTGTTCTCATAAAAAAAGAGCCAACGTGGCTCTCTTAAAAACATTTGCCTCTGCTTAAGAGAATCAGGGTAAGTCTCCTGACTTTACAAGGATGAGAGTTCAATATGTAATAACATGCATGTAAAGCTCATGTAATAACACGAGTAGATCAAATGCACTGTTGAGCATTTCTGTTACTGTCTCCACAGGAGTTGCCTTGCATGAGCCATCGAGATGAACATTTTGACCTCTCGGCAACACCGTACTTCCCAACCTAAAGCCCACTTAGAGAAAGAGTGTGAAGGGTCCTTTATATTGATAGATAAGAACTAGAGATCTCCTTGTAGTTCAGCTAGAGTCACATCAGCAGCATGAATTAAAGCAATGCAATGGGATGCGCACTGGTCTGTATAGGAAAGCCCTGCATGCTGATTCCAAAGACTTGGATGTGCCCTGCTGTCCCATTTACCATCTGGGTACGAAACAAAGATCACACAACTCACCTGTGTCTTGAATTTCACACTGAGGAAATAGCAGGCAATTTCTCAAGTTCTTTTTTAGCCTAAGATTTTAAATATTGTTCTGAAAAAAAAAAAAATCTATATATAGCCTGAGAAAGATAAGGAAGGCAAAGGGTGACTTAAGGTGATCTGTATAGGCCAATGTACATTTTGAAATCTTCTTTACAAGGAAAACCAAGTATAGTCAAGACACTAATTATTATGGTTTACTGTTTATTATATCTAAACCCAGCTCATCAGTATAGTCACCTGGTTTTTTCTTCACTACCAGTGTATCCTAAAGTATTTTACCCCATTAGCAATAGCTGATATTTATTTCCTTCTTAAAGCAAAAACACAAACCCCACCCTAATTGATATCCACTAATGTAATTATCTGTGGTCTTAGAAAAGACTGGTATCAAGAAAGAGCACGTGCGTGCTTTGACAACCCCTACCCTCTAATGCCTTGGTATGCAGAAAAATCCAAAGAGACTATGAAAGGCAGCACCAACTGTGTGGTATTCAGGGAATCTCTTGAGTCAAAAAGGCTCCATACCACCATCCCTTTCCTTTTAGCCTTATGATTAATGGAACCTATCTCACAATCTCAAAACTGACATAGTCTTAAGCGAATTCGCTAAGCAATAAAAGACTCTGATCTCCATGGCAGTTTCTCGTAAGAGAACTTAATAACGAATGACTGAGTAGCTTGAATTGTTGACCCGAGCTCTACATCGGGGCCTGATATCATGAGGAATTGCTGATTCTCTTAATCCAGCCATTTGGTATTATGGATATACTTTATCATTACTGTCAGTGCACATAAATTTTAAATAAAATACCATAGAAAAGGGAGCAGAGACATGGGAAGAGGTATGAGGGTTATAATCGAGGGACAGGGTTTTCTCATCACTGGTCCAATCCCTGAGAGACAGTCAGTCCAGCAGAGGTATGAGCGCAGACAGCATTACTGCCCCCGAGGCCAGCCTGCTGCATCAGCAATGCCCACGACAACGACAGGACTTTCCACTTGAACCCCTCCTTGGTCCTAGTTGGTTCACCATGGTGAACTCCTCATCACTGGCTGAAATTCTTTGGTTATAACACACACGTTCTTCCACAGTGGTCATAGGGCGTGCTGAGTCACATTCTGAAGGAACCAGCATCCAGTAGTGGTTTTAGTGGCTTTGATCTCCATATAGATCTGCCTAAAGGGGAATCCTGATCAAGACTGACTTGTATGACTATGCATCTCCAGGAATAAAATTGACTTGGGGAAGAAAAAGATATTCTTGCTCTGTCTTGACAGGGGTGTTGAGTTATGTTAGCTGGTAATGAAAAAAAAAAGTGATTTAATATACACCCTAGACAAATAAAGTAGGGCATGTTAATTATGTTGCTGATCATTAGGTCTTTAAAACTTGTAGCCATGAAGTATAAGAGCATGACATTAATTTTGTGACTGATTGTATTAAATATAGAGAACACAGGAATGGATTCTGGAGCCTGAATACCTGGGTTCAGATGTTGCCTCCACCACATACTAGCTTTATGACCTTGGTCATATATTCAGTCTCCTGTTTCTCTGTTCCCTCACCAAAAGAATGTGAAGAAATAATAGACTGTTTTCATAGACTGATTGTGAGAACCAAAGAAGGTAATGAAAAATACTTAGACCTATGCATGGGGTGTCCCTAATAGCTGTTCATATTAGTATTATGTATGTGCGTCTTCCATAAACAAAACATACATTTTTAAAGTGTAATTACAATTTTGAATTGCCATTGCGCATTAACCTGCCTCTAAATCTGTCATCAGCAGAGAAGCACCGGCCAGTTCAGAAAGCATTCCTGCTTAATGAGGGAGGCCCGTGCCACTGGATAAACTTGCTCTTTACCAGAGAGCAACTGGTGGCGGTGGCCTGGGTCAGCCAGGACCTGAAGTCCACACCGTCTTGGGTTCTCAGGAGCAGAAGTGGGCATTGTACTCTATTGCCCTGTGCCCTGCATCTGTTAATTGAGAGGGAGGCAGATGCATGAGATACGTAGCTCAGTACTTGAGTGCAGATGATCGATTCCCCAGAGAAGTTTTAAAAGCCTATTTGTTTTGGAGTCAGGCCTTCTAAACCTGACTTCATTTTTCCAGCTGCATCTAAAAGGGGTGTGTGCGTGTTTATCTTCAGACCTTCGCCCCTGTCCTGGGAGTAGCAGTCGGACCAGAGCTCACATCCTTCACCCTCTCTTGCAAAGAGGTTTTTGGGGGAGGACTGCTTTTCATTTGCTCTTTACTGGGTCTTTTCTTTTAAAAATTTTTTAGTTTTACAATAGGTTCTCTTCCCAGGGCCTCTTTTAAGATGGTGAATTGAGTTAAATTTTAGGAGCTGTAGTGATGTGCTTTCAAAGGAGCAATGAGATGTCTGGGGCTGAATTTTGGTCAGGCCTCACCTAGGAAAGAGCAGCATCCACCAGTCAGCTTCACCAAGAGCCTGGGCATTAGCATTTTTCTAACGTTGAGCTAGGAAAACCATGAGAACTCTGGGGGAAATACACAGTCACTCGAATGTAAAAATCAACAGGTAATTTCATGCAGTCAAGTTTCTGAGATCTTACTTCAGCAGCAAGGAAATACAAAACATGTGGAAAGAGAGTAAATATTGTGATAAGATAAATGGTAATTCCTTAATGAAAAGCAACTCATAATCACCCCTTTTCTTTAAAAAGCAAAACAAGAAAGCTAATATTTTAGTACTGTTTTTCAAAAATCTCTTTGTTAAAAGGCCAATTTAGTGTAAATATCTGTTAATATGAGCTTTTATTATGCAAAATCCCAAGATGCCTCTGCTCCATTATCTACAAGCTAGAAATAAAAATCTCATGTCATTGATACCAAACATCTGTTTTTAGATAACTGCACTATGAAACTCCAAGATTTCTATTGCCTTGTATTTCAAGCAATCTTAAAATCTCTTGTATGACATAACACTTATTCATTCATGCCTCAAATGTTCCGTGACTGCCTATCCAGTACTCTCAGTCAATGTTCTAGTAGGAGTTGGAGAAACACATGTCTCTGACCCTCAAAAACTGAGACTAAAAGAAAAGAACAATTCTTAAGACAATTTTTACTTAAATATTTAATAATCTCTGCTATATCATTAACTCATCAAAGGTAGGATTCAGATGCAATTCCCCATAGTCTCATTGGTACATAATACAGTGCTTGCAAATAATAAATGCTCAATTCATGTTGATTACACAACATTAAAGAAATTAGTTTATTTGCCAATTGTCTCTTTCTTCAAAGGCATGTATAATAGTATAGTCATAATACAACTATTGTGATCAAAAGCCAGTTTTTTTATGTCTTCCAATTTCTCTGAAACTTTATTTAGGCATCTTGTGGAGCCAACCTTCCCTGCCTCAGAATAAAAGCTCCGGCAGATCCCATGAGCTTGTCTCAATATTAGTAAATGTCAACACTTTAAGTCAAAGCAGTAATGAGATTGTCTAGTCAAAGATAAAAATTAAAGCTTGAACTTGACATAGGGTTAAGTATTTCTTTCTCCAGGTCAGAACTGATTCACTCTGAACCAGAGACCACAGGTGACACCTCCGTCTTTCCCTTGTTCGCCTCCCGCCTTCCTTGCTAATTGTCATTTGCTCCTGCCACAGTCTCTAAATATGTGTCTGTGTTGAAGGATCAGGGGAGGAGGTAGGGACACCCAGCTTACCGGGCCGTGTTTCAACATCTCTGGGCTATGGAGATTGTAATACTGTCTATCATCATTTCCCATGGCACTGTATGGGACCTTTGGCGGTTTCCCTACAAAGCCCTTCTCTACTGTAGATCTCTTTTCTAAGTCCTGGCCTCCTGAGGTACACCTCCAGCTGCTTTCTGCTGCCTCTCCCTTGTCTTTTTAAAGAATCCATGGGCCCGGTCAGGCGTGGTTCAGTGGTTGAGCATGGACCTAGGATCCTGAAAATCGAGGCTTGATTCCCGGTCAGGGCACATGTCCAGTTATGGGCTTGATCCCCAGTAGGGAACGTGCAAGAGGCAGCCGATCAATGACTCTCTCTTCATTGAGGTTTCTAGCTCTCTCTCCCTCTCCTTTCCTCTCTCTGAAATCAATAAAGTTTTATTAAAATAAGTAAATTAAAAAATATATAGGATCCATGGAAGAGATACAGAGACTTCCATAACAGCTCCCTCAGGAGTGGGGCCTTCAGCTGACATTAAATGAATGAGAAACACACCTCAGCCTTGACACTGTATGGGAGGAAATACTTTTCCTCTACCCTCCTAAGTTTTGTGACTGGGGTCTGTGAATTAAGACAGATTAATAAGAGAAAAAAAGCATTCAAATATATATACATGTTTTTAAATATATCTTTATGGGTTTCAGAGAGATGAAAGGAGAGGGAGAGAGAGAGAGATAGAAACATCAGTGATGAGAGAGTCATTGATCGGCTGCCTCCTGCACACCCCTAACTGGGGATCGAGCCTGCAACCTGGGCATGTGCCTTGACCAGGAATCTAACCCCGATCACCTGGATCCTAGGTCGATGCTAAACCACTGAGCCACGCCCGGCCAGGCGCATTCAAATATTTTGATGCTGACATTTTTATGTGGTACAGGAGTTTTCATAAGAAGAAAAAACTCCTAAGACTGATTATACCTCAGAGCTTATATATTATTTTAATAAAAAGTGATCACTTGTGGAGACATGACAAGACAAAAATAAAAGGAGCTTCGACAAGGGGCAGTAAATTATGGGAAGGTGACTAGGAAATATATGGGAAAGCAAAGAGAAGATAGGGGCTATTTGGTAAGGTTTGTTTGCAAAGACTCATCTCAGCAGCCACTCCCTATCTCCAGTGATAAGAGTGTTTTTCTCTTTCTGGTACTAGGAAGGCACACGTCTCATGGGAAATTTATGCCCTTCTTTTAAGTAGAAAAGGGGGGGCAGAAAACCTTTTTATATCTGCTATTTCTCAACTGCCTTCAACTCAAAATAATATGTTAAAATCACATATTTTCGGGTGGTATGTTTTGTTCCCCATCAACAGACTCCCAGGGGGTAGGAGTCCTGACCCCCAGAACTCTCCTGGGATGGCCTCCCAAATTGTGAATCTGGGTGTTTCTTGTATCTGGGTAAATCTTGAGTTTCCAAGTAGGAATCAGAACTGTGTCCACAGTGTGGTTCAGCTTTTTCATAAGATGTGTGCTATGACTTCTGTGTCTCCTCCATGCAGGAAATACATTTTGGAGTTTTCTGATTGTTTCTTTTGAAATCTTCCTTCCCCCAATACCCCTCTCTCTTTTTCTCTTTCTCTCTCTCTCTCACACACACATACGTATACAAGTAGCAAGGCTCTTCTCCATTGCAAAGGGAAAGTGCTCACAACACATCAATAGAAATTCCAAAGAAATCTCTCTCCTAATGGCCAGATCCTTTTTATACCCTTTACCACTCTGAGGGGTGCAGGTGTGGTGGGACAGTCTCTGCCTCACACTCATTTTCTTATCAGGAGAGCTTCATTTTGTGCCTCTGGACAAACTGAGGCAGAAGGTTCAGATCTAAGATCCCAGCTGTGGAACCAGCACAGAGTTTACCAGTTCCCAGCTTTGTTTTTTCTCAGAGTTCCTGTGTGTGCAGTGAACACTTTGGCCTTCTACATCTGTAAGGATTATCCTAAGTAACAGTTATAGCTTGCAACATGCTCTAGTGCGACAAGGGAGAGTAATATCAATTAGTTTCTCATGCCCCTGAAAGCAGGGATTATAAAAACCCTTTTGGGCTTCATGGCAATGGCCTGTGGAGGAACAATAGAAGCAGTCCCTCCTGTTCACAGGCTGAGAATCTTTCATCCAGAACAGGATGAGCAAACTACACTCTGTGAGCCGAGTCTTACACAAAACTTTAAATAAAGTTTTATCAGCACACACACATGCTCACTTGTTTTAATATTGCCTATAGATGCTTTAGTGCTACAATGGCAGGATCGAGTAGTTGCAACAAAAATAACATGACCTAAAATATTTACTACCTAGGCCTGCTTAGGAAGTGTTGTAACCTCTGGCTTTAAAGGACTCCCAAATCAATTACTATGTTAAATACACAGAAAGCACATCCATATGAATGGTTCTGCTTCCAGACAATAAAATAAGAAGAAAAAAAAAAAAAATCCCTCTTTCATTTTAACTGCTTTGCTTTGCTGAGAAACAAGAAGTCTTGCTACTGCTTCTGACCTGGAATCTGTTTCACTGGATTTTTCTTGGGTTGCAATGTTTCTGGATTACTTTGAGGTGTAACTCTTTTTTTTTTCTTTTTTTTTGAAACTATGGGTATATTTTCCATGTATTCATTAACAAATACTGTTCGAAGGCCTGTTACAAGGCAGATATTGGGCTCAGTGTTAGTGATAGAACATGAAGTAGATCAAGCAACTTGCTCACTTATTTTTTTGGGAGCTGGTGGACGTGTTGCAGATCAGTGAGTGGACAGTTACAAAACTCTGGTTACAGCTACAGAACCCAGGACAGAGTCAAGCACAGGATGTTAAGGGGCCTGATGGAAGTGACGTCTGATGCAGTTTTGTGGGGTTGCATGGGAGGCATCCAGGAAGGTCTATGAGAAGAAACTGTGCCAAAGATAACTGATAGATGATAAGAGGTCAGGCAACCATGGGGGAATTAAAAAAAGAAAAGCTGTTTTCAGGCAGAGGAACCAAAAAGGCTCAGAAACCTGAAGGAAGACATCCCATAGTGAATTTGAAAGCTAGACTCATCAGTGCTTCCCAAACGTTCCCTTTCATTTAATGGAACACAAAGAAAATTATAACATTCCTATGCCATTGTATTAATCAGGGTTCTTCAGAGAAGAAGAACTAATAGGATGTGTATATAGAGAGAAAATGTTGTGATGAGGAATTGGCTTGTGTGATTATGGAGACCGGTAAGTTAGAAATGTGCAGGGTAGACCAGCAGGCTAGAGACCCAGGCGAGCTGGTGTTCCAGCTTGAGTCTGAAGGCTGTTTTCTATAGAACCAGGAAGAGCTGATGTTGCAATTGTTATTGGAATGAAGGGGTCCATTTGCTTGCACACATCAAAGCCCAGTAAGACACAAACAGAATTTTGCAGCCAAGAAAGTAAGGGTTTATTGTGGCCCACACCTGGAGTCACAGATGAGCTAATGCTCAAAGATCTAGCTCTCTGATGGCTTCTAAAGGATGGGTAATATAAGGGAAAAACCATTAATCATGGTGACTAAGGGAGTAAGGGTCGTAGTTTCTTCTCACTCATAGGTGCTCAGGTAGAGGACAGTTGATCAGTGCATCTGGTGTTGATGTCAGCCATGACTTGGCTTCTTCTGGTTTTGCTACTTTTCTGGGCCTGGAGTTGAAATACAACCAAGGCCCAGATACTATCTTTAGTTTAATTGAAACTCTGTCTCTGTGGTCAATAGGCTCAAGGCTTTGATCCTAAGATTGTTTAAGTCTGACCAATGCCCTCATTGTCCTAAGGGCTTGATGCTGGAGGGAGTGGACATGCAAGGGAGAAGAAAGCAAGTAAGTTAGGGCACTGGATGATGTCACTTTAAATCAAAAGGAAACTAAGGTGAAAGAGGTCAGGATAAAGAAAATGGGATTTCTGTGCCATTACAAAGGTGCTCTGCTGGTGAATTCTCTCTTGCTAGGAAGAAAAGTATTTTTAGTCTATTCAAGCCTTCAACTGATTGAATGAGGCCCACCACCTTGTGGAGAGCAATCTGCTTTACTTAAATTCTAGTAATTTAAATGTTAATCTCATCCAAAAATACCCTCACAGAAATACCCATAATAATATTTTACCAAATATCTAAGCACCCTGTAGCCCAGCCAAGCTGACATATAAAATGAACTTTCACAGTCACCATGAAACAAATAAAATTGGTTGCTTGTAGCCCAAACTACTAGCCTGGGTATGTAGGTTATGAGAGCATCTGTATTTCAACACATCTCTAATTTCTCCTGTCACATCACAAAGGGCCTTCTAAGTCATGTTGAATGATCTGCATTATATTAGGAGAAAACTGCAGACTCATTGAAGGGGTTTGTTCTTTCAACTTTCATGATTTGTTTAGACTGAGGTTGCAGAGGAAAGTATGGCTATACATACATTCTGTTAAAGAAAATGACATGAACACCAAGAAAATGCATTTTTAAACATATTTGGAACATCAGTAGGGTCACTGTGTGCTTCCTCAAGCTCATTTATACTTCACTACACTACCTCCCTAGAGATAAAAGGAAAAGAAAGTATCTTTATTGTCAACTACATGCTTGCCATTTTGAAATTATAATTTTAGTAAACCTCACTATCACCCAGTCATATCAACATTATTATTCACATATTTGGAGATGAAGAAGACTCAGAAAGTTTAAATAATATTTTCAGAGTGACAGAGCTAGAAAGTTGCAGAACCAGAATCTAAAAGTGTGCATACATTGACCAGGTAGAGATGCAGGCGAGTGTTCCAAAGAAGGAAAGCAGGGCTATCCAGAACTAGTGCTGAAAGTTCAGGGGATGGTGAGAAGTTTACCTTTAGATCAATACATTCCATACTATAGACTAGGTGTGAATAGGTATGGCATGATAGCTGGATTCCATGTTCAAATAAATTTGGAAAATGGGAAAAAGGGTGATGAAATTCACCTTTTTAGAAATTTATGACCCCTGTGAGAATCCTGATGCATCTGTAACTCTTTAAAATATTAACTTAATAGTGTTCCAAAAGACTGTACAACCACTAAGCACTAGTGTAGCTTCAGATAAGGTAACGATTCCCTGGGCAAATTTTGAGGATGAGCTACTGTGGAGCATAAGGAGACAATACAGTCTGATCTGCCATTTAATGACCCTAGTGGCTAGGGAAAGTGAGGCATTGTTTGGTCACCTTATGATGATCAATTTCCCATTTACAATAAAAAGAAATGATTCCTTTTTGTTTTTCAAATTATTTTTCTAACATTTTAATATAAAACATTTCAAATATTTAAAATTATTATTTTCAAAAAAAGACAAAACAATAGTCGCCCATAATATCCACATTACCTATCACCTAGATTCTACAATTATGTTTTTCCATACTTGCTTTATTTTATAGCTGTTCATGTATCTATCCCTCACTCTAGTCATCAAACTTTTTATTTGCTTTTTGGAGTGGGAGTGGCTAGGGTAGGCAGAGATGGCAATGTACTCATGTTTGAGTATGTTAACTTTTCCCTTTTTATTGAATTTATTGGGGTAACACTGATTATGTTAAATTTGAGGTGCTGGTAGAATACTCGGATGTTGAAAATCAGTGGCCAGAGGGAATATAAAGATGAAAGGGGTAGGGCTACTTAGACATAGAAACTAGGGGTTTGAACCATGGAAAGGAAGAAATTTCACAAGGGTAATATATGAAAATCCTGAGAAGACAGTTGGAAACAGACAGTAGGAAAAATCTGTTAACAGATGAGTACAGAGGAAAGAATAAATAATTGCATTAATTAGGTCAGGATGAATGCTACTAATAAAATATTCGTGGTTTAACACAACAAAGTCTCATTCGTGACACGATTTAATGCAGGACAGCAGAGAGCCTCTGCTTGACAAGGTCACGCAGTGCATTCTCCTTTCTGCCTGGGGCCTGGTCTCCTTTACGTCATCAGGGAATCTCCATTTGACTTCCAGAGCAGAGAAGAGAGCAAGAGTTGCACATGGGTAGTTTATATTGACGAGGTCTAGAAGTGGCTCATATAGCTTCTGCTCACTTCTGATGTCAAAACTCAGTCACAGGGCCACATGTCATTGCAGGGGGGCTGACAGCTGTGGCCCACGTGTGTGCTCAGGAAGAAGAGATGCACTTAGATATTATGGAGTTCTAGAAATCCCTGTCACAAGGAAGAATGGTCAGAGAGGAAAGAGGCCAAAAACTGGCATAAAGCACCGCTCCTGCCCTGGAGGAAGTCATAGTTCAGTCTGGGAAGGAGACAGAAAAACGCCTGATGACCATCTGGTGTGAGCTGGCAGTCACTGGGGTGCATCCAGGGTGCTGAGGCCTCCCAGAGGAGGGCGCCCACAGCCCCTGGAAAGGGTAAGGCTTGGGCTTGGGCTTGAAATTCGAGTAGATGCTTCCCTAGCTGTTCTATGCTCTTCAGAAAATACAGTGAACATGCAATCAGGGACCTAGTTCAGGCAGGATATTAGTGCCATTTACGCAAAGATGATTTCTTAGGGAGTCTGATATTCTGTTATGATTATGCCTTCTCCTTACCAGAACTTACTGGAGGAGAGCAAGACTGCGATGAAGGAAAAGAAACAACCAACCGGCCTTTCTTTACCTAATAACCAGCAGAAAGTGTGCTGGGGTGGTTGTGTTAGCCTTCCCTCCACCCAACCACAATAGCGTGGGACCTCGGTCAGGAACTTCTAAAGCACTCATCGTTTTGAAAGAGGGCTGCAGAAGTGAGAGCAGACTGAACAAATTAAGTCAAGAGAATAGGCCCCCACACAGGATATAGAGAAATGAAAAAGTGCCCGGTGACTGGCTGAAGCTCTTTGTGGATAGAGGTCTCCGTCACATAGAGGGCAAGGAGTCATTCAGAGGACTGCAGAGGAAACCGGGGCATAAAAAAGAATGGCCAAAGTTATGGAAACAGCAGAATAACCAGAAAAGCATTCTAAAGTGCTTTCTGAGTGTAACAGGAGAGGTGGGATTGGAATCCTTGTGCTCTCCCCAAAGAGGTGCTGAGAGGAGCTAAGCCAGGCCGGCCAGGATGCCGGGGCCTCCTACTCTGAACTGACTGCAAGTATGAGCCCACCTTTGACCTCCGCTCTGGGAATCTGGTGTCCCAAGGAGGGAGGCCTTCTTAATGATTGCTCTCAAATTCACGGGAATTGCACAAATGGAAATTTTTCTTGGCATTCTCTAATATTTTCTCACTTTCTGGCAGATTTTTCCACCAGAAGAGCGGAGAGGGAAGGGAGCAGAGGAAGTCTCCCATGCATTTGGATTTCGAAGAGGCCTACTTATACAGGACCTCGGAGCAAAAAGCATCCAGCACAGGAGCTACAGGTAGGGAATAAATTTAAGTTAGGTTATTTTCACCGGGAGAGAGGAAGCTTTATATCTGGCCCCAAATCTGTGTGTGTGTATGTGTGTGTGTGTGTGTTCTCTAAAATGGCTTATTAGATACAGATGCTGCTCAACCTATAGTGGGGTTACATCATGAGAAACCCACCTTAAATTGAAAAGATCCTATGTCGAACAATACACCTAATTTACCAAATATCATAGCTTAGCCTAGATTACCTTGAGCATGCTCAGAACACTTACATTAGCCTATGGTTGTGCAAAATCATGCAACACAAGGAACACACTGTATACTATTGGTCGTTTACCCTTATGATTGCGAAGCTGGCTGGGAGCTCTGGCTGGCTGCCACTGCCCAGCATCGTGAGAGAATATTGTACCAAATATCACTAGCCAGGGGAAAAAAATCAAAATTCAAAATTTGAAGTACAGTTTGTATTGAAGGCGTATCACTTTCATACCATCATAAAGTCAAAAAATTTTAAGTTGGTGACTGAGAAAGAAATATTTGCTGATGATATTTATTGCCTAAGGGTTTTTCAGAGAAGAAATAGATGTAGCTGCTAAACAAATATATACACAAATAAAGTGTGACAGTTTTTTCTTCTCTAGTTTTAAAAACTGTGTGTCATCCAAACACAGAGAAACTCTGGCTTTCTTCCCTCCTTCCCATGAGAACCTTGAGGACTAAATTGAACATCTTGCTCCAAGAATTACGGTACAGGGCCAAATAGCCCGGTGAAAGAGTGGGTTGCACTTATGAAACATGTTCCCCATTGGCATTAGGATAACAATTTGCAGAAATGCAAGGGATAAATCTTGGGCAGAACCGACGTGCTCAAGTCTGTACATCAGTAACAGAAGCCCAGCCCCTGGAGCAGTAAATGTTGATACTCTATGACTATGACGAATGCTACCAATTACCTGGAAAGTTCCTTGTACCTTTGGTTGGGGATCAGTGGTGCTTTTTATTTCCCAATGTGTTTTAGACCACTTCCTATATAAAGACCACATGTGGGATAATTATAGAGATAGATACTGTTTTAGAGCTGGAAGGGATCCTAGAAATAATATGAGCCTTGGTCTTCACTTTGCAGAAGGCCACTGAAGTCTAGAAAGGAACACTGCTCCACCCAGTATCACTAAGCCTGTTTATGTCCCAGCCAGGGAAACAGCATATGTGTACTGACACCTAGTCCAGGCTGGTTTCTATTGAGTATCTCTTCTTGGACCAGCAATGACTCCCATTAACCAAAGGAAGAAAAGCCCAAATTCTTGTGCATGACTCTTCAAAGTCTGCTGAAATCTGCTTCCTTCTCTAGCATTATTTCCCATTTTACCTTCCCATTTCCATCACCTTCTTTCTCCAAGTACAATTAACTTCAGCCACTTCCAGCATCCTATAGCTCCCTTCAAACCCTACGAGTGAGCTGTTGCCCTTCCCTGCAACACATACTGAATTCTTCTCTGTTCAGCTTTTAATGCTCAGATGACATCTTTCCTCTACCATGAAGCCTTCCTTACCTGCTTCCTACCTCATGCCAAGTTACTTCTCCCAGCATTCTTGATGGCCATCTCAAAGCAGTCATTCAGTAGCAACAGCTGGAACAATTTTTAACAATTGTTAGTATCCCTCCTTAAAGACCAAGGTCTTGTCTCACTCATTGTTTTACTTTTTCCTCAATCCTTCCTGCCCCCAGAATTTTCACAGACCTTGATACAGGGTAAAAATCTCAGTAAATGCTAAAGGAAGCCAACTGGACTAAGTTGGCAAAAGGGAGTGTCATTGGCTAAGACACTTTTATAACCTATAACCCATAATGGCCGTAGAGGCAGGTCCTGTGGCCCAAGTCACTGACTATACACAAAGCTTAGCCTAATGTGACCAAATCATAAGTTTTGGTATCTTCTTTGTGGTGAGTAACAGAGACTTTGGAACCAAGTTTCTTTGGTTCAAAGCCCATGTCTGCTACTGACTAGCTAGTGTGATAGTTCACAGATGACTTATCTTTTATGGTTCTCAGTTGCTTTTTCTGTAAATTGACAATAATAATAGTATCTAATTCTCAGGGATTTTATAAAGAATGTATATATTCACTTACAACAGACAATTGACAAATGCTACATAAAAAGTGAGTTTTTCTTCTCCTTTCCCCCTTTCCTCTTTTCTTCTTAAAATAACAAAAGCTATTACTAAGTTTAGTAAGTGAGAAGAGGGAGAAGCCAAGAAATGCAAACAACAACAACAACAAACAATAAATGTCATAGTGGTTAAGAGTGTAGAAACTGAAAGATACGCTCTTTGGGGGGTATCTACAATATTGTGGTTACTGGACTCATCCATTCACAACACTTAGTAGAGTCCTGAAAAATAGACATTATCATAATTTCACAAATCATAGAACAGGGTCAGAGAAGAAATTTGTCCAAGTTTGCATAGCTGGTAAAATTTATAGCTGAGATTTATTATGTGGTCAATGGTGAAGATATAGTCTCTGGAGCCAGACCCCTGAGTTCAAAGCTATGCCCAATATCTGTGGCTGTGTGACCCTGGGCAATTTGCTTAACTTTTCAATCTCTGTTTTCTCATCTATAAAGTGGATATAATAATAACCTATGCATCATGAATTATTAAGGGATTATATGAATTAATACATGTAAAGTGCTGGAACAGAGCCCTGCATGTATGGTGTTTTCTACTCTAGTAGAACAAGGTACCACTGGTCAAACGGATCTTTTTTTTTTTTTAGAGTTAGGAATAGGATTAGGTTTAGTGTTAAGGTTAGGGTTAGGGCTAAGTTTAGGGTTAGGATTAGAGTTAGGGCTAGGGTTAGGGTTAGGGCTAGGGTCAGTGTTAGGGTTAGGGGTTAGTGTTATTGTTAGGGCTAGGGCTAGGGTTATGATTAGGGTTACAAATGGATCTTTTGATGAAGTTACTCAGAGTTCCCAAGAAGCTGCCTTTTTGTATTTATTCTATCTAAAGAGATGAAATATTATATAAAACCTATAAAAAATAAAAAGAAATAAAAGAAGAAAGGAAACTGATTCTCAATCCCTGGAGTTAAAACAAAACTCAAAACTGTCTCTTCTCAAAAGGCTGGGATCAGCTAAACTTGTGACTGCCTTGATGACTCTCAGTTATAACACTGAATGCAAATGCATGTTTTGAGATACACTGTTACTTAATGGTCAAGGATAAGCTGTTTTGGTTTACATGGGGCTTTATTTATCTTTGATGGACAAGAGAAGGCATTTTGAATGACTATGTAAAGGCTATTTGTTTTTAAAGTCATGTCCATTTAATTTGCTAGGTAGAGCACACAAGTGTAGAAGGAAGGACAGCTGCCATATCCAGAAAAGAGAGCCTTTCATGGGTCTGTTTGATGACCCGTATTCAACAATGACCAAGGTCTAGGCCAAGTGCTTATTATGTACATAGAGCTGCAACTGTTAAGAGTGACTTTTGCTGGGGGTCAGCTCATCTGCTCCGCAGATCAACAGGTGCAGAAGAGAACACGGAACACAATGCCAATATGCACACAGCTGTCTCTGTAGTATGGACTCAATTCAACCAAAACAGAAGAAGGGCTTCATGAACAAATCATTTCCATCCCCACTGCCCACCTCCCTGAACTTGATTCATGACACACACAGAGGTCTAAAGCACTCTATAAGGGATGACACAAATGCTTTTAATTAGTGCTTATTAAAAGTTACTGCTTGGAGCAACGTAAGCAACACAATAAATAACTATAGAATTTGATTATAACCCAAAGGATGAAATATCTTTAAATTCATATTGATATAAATTTATAACTGAGTAAGTACATGAAGGAGAAGGGACAACTCTGCCTTACAGGAGAATTTTAATAAATAACTATGGAAAGATTGAAGAGGTTAGAGAATCACCATTAGAACGCCGCAGTAATAATTTCCACAGACAGGAACCACCAATCACCACTGAAATCAGTGCACAGAAGTTCAAGCAGAAACAGGAATATTTGCATAATCGCCTTCTCTCCTTCAACATATTTAGTATTTATAATGATAAAAGAATATGTATGTTTATAATGGAAAATCCCAGCAGACACCATCTTAACTAAGTAACCAAGGTTAACATCATTGTGACTAGGTATCAGCATCATTAACTTCTTGTTCTAATGCACTGAGAAGGGCATATCATCTCTGTAGTATCCTTTTCAATATTACATAACCTCAATCAAATTATGAGAGAACATCAAATGAACCCAAATCGAGGGGAAAAAATAGTTGATTAGTGTTCTTCAAAAGTGTCAAGGTCATGAAAGAAAAGGAAAGACTAAGGACCTGATAGAATACAGGGAATTTGACAACTAATGCAATGTTGTATCTTGGATTAGGTCCTGGAAGAAAAAGAAGACATAAGTAGAAAAACTGATAAATTCTGAATGAGCTTTGTACTTTAGTTCATAGTATTGTCCCAAGTTAATTTCTTAGTTTAGATAAAAGTTCTATGGTTATGTAGAATGTTAATATGAGAGGAACTGAATGTAAGGTATTCAGGATTCTCTGTACTATTTTTTAAACTCTCCTATAAATCTAAAGTGATCCAAAAAAATAAAAGTTTTCTGAGAGGGACTATTTTCTATTTATGTAATGTGCTTCCTTCCTTGTCATTGGACTGAATATCAGAGAGCCCATAGTCTTACTGCTGTACAACTGTCATTGAAAAAATAATGTCTTGCCCTTCAAACCTATAATCACTGAATCAGAAGAACCATGTTGAATCCCAAAGCTGGTCATGTTTTCTTCTGTCCTACCCTAGCAAAGATCACTTTCTACATGGGGCAAAATGTATTTTATTCCACTGGTTTTTATGAAAAAAGCCACTCAAATAAATAATGGAGCCATGGATAAAAGGGAGGGATAGAGAACAGTTTAAAGTTTAAAATGGGCTCAAATTGGGCAATAATAGAGGAAGACTTCATGGGTCCCTGAGAGTGTGTGAGAGTTTGATTTAGCATTTTCCAGAGAACATTTAACTGAGCTTTAATCTTATAAGATGTTGAAAAGAAGGGGTTCCATGACAAATAAGTTTGGGAAACCCCTACATATTCCATTTCTTGGACAGACAAAAGGCATATTGGTAATTGCATATTCTCTCTCTGAGTGTCAGCAGGCCTATATGCAATGGCAAACTATGGGGAGTCCGGCTGCTAAGAAAACAAAGAGAAACACAAAACTATTTAACATTGCACAAATTACTAAATCCTAAACATTTGGAAGAAGGAAATTTTCACATACTACCTGTTAACATTGTGAGGGGCTAGTATTCCACAAAGTTTAGAGAATGCCATTCTATCCCATATGTTCTCTTTCAAAGCTCTACACAGTCAAAAAAGCAATATTAGAAATGAGAGGGTCAACGGTGAGGGGTACGGTACTTTCTCTTTTCCTACTCCTTGGAATTAAAAAAAAAAAAGGCAAGACTTTAATATCCTGTAGAAAAGGAAGCTGGAGATCAAGTATAATGGGAGATGGTAGGCAGCGAAATGAAATTTCATGGTCTGGGAGCATTTACTATACTGTTGAGAAATCTAACTTTTTTTTTCTTTTGCTGTAACTAGTAAAAATTGTAATCGCCTTCACATTCTAGAGTCACAAATTAGGAGAGGAGACCACAGTTTAGTACATAGCTACCAAGTATAGATAGGAATATTTTACTAAGCTAACTCACCTGAAATTAATAGCACTTCCCCCAAAATCTGGGGTTAAGTCATAGCACTTTCAGCATTCTGAACCCTGTCATTATTGTGGTTCTGTTTTACTCTGTGTTTCCTTATTCAAAATGACATAAAATACGCACGCTCGATATAGTTAATACATACACAGTGTGACCTAAACATAAACTACTATCCAACGTACATGTATGAGCACATTTCTTAGATTAAAAACAGCGTATTTTGTCTCAAACAAAGCTGACAACAGAAAAATGTTATTTCTGTTATTTCTAATCCTTTTCAAGTGGTAGAAATATGACTATTTATGATCCTAATGAAAGTCTCCTACTTTTCTGGCATTTTAGAGGTTATTTTAAGCTTTTCTTAAATTTCACTTATTTGGAAAGAGAGGAAATAAATAAAAGTTAATAATGTGAGATTGTCATGGTAACAAATTTTTCCAGGTACTCTGCTCTTATACAACTATTAACCTGGAGTCTCTATTTATTATTCAAGAGAAATAAAGTTTTGGTAGGAAAAAATTGCCTGTCATCAAATAGGACAAGCTCCTCTATGTAAGCCTAAATTACTTGCCCAAGACAAAAATAGCTTTCCAGTCCTACAAAGATTACAATTTGCATTTTTCATATTTTCTTCTTGGTTGTTTTATAAGTCTTATGGGATATGAATCAATGAGATCAAAATTTACCATCCTGGTTGAGGGATTAACTTGAGATTTGCAACAGAGACAGTTAGTTGTGCGTGAGAATTTGTGCTCCTATTTCCATAATTTTTGCTGGAAAGTGGCCACACTATCAGGAATGTTTCCCAGCCTGCAGTGCATTGAGGTGGGACCAAGTGTTTAATTCTTTAAATGGAATATGAGAGAGGGTAATGTGTTTCATTTATTTCCATGCCAATGTATTTATGCTTCCTCCATATTGCTTGTCCTTCCTCCGGGGGATGCAAAGAGCATTGAGGTTCCAAGGGATTGAGAGGGAGGCACAGAGTAGAAAGAAATTGCATCGTCAAAACATCACTGGAGCACAGCCCCACTGAGCAAGAACACCTGTGCAGGTGTGTTTCATGAGAGAGAAATAAAGCTCTGTTGAGTCGAGCCACTGAAATTTTGATGCAAATTTTCCTGTAGCAGGTATTATATAGTTAATTGGTCCACAAATTCATTAAAGGCATTAGGAAATATTAGTCACAGTTGCATACATTTATCTACTAAAAGCAGACAAACAGATTTTATTGCATGTGGTGGATAGCCAAAACCAATGAATGACTATTGTCCTCTGCCATTTTTACATTGAAGGCTTCTAATGATCACGCAGTTTAAAATTCAATGTTAGTTTTTGGTAGCAAATTAAATTAACTAAAGTTTTGGTCCCAAAGTAAGCCTAACAAATTTTACTTTTCATACACTAATCATTGTTAAAGGAACAACAAATTACCAGCTAAAATTTCTTATAGAGAGAAATAACTTAGAAAATGAGCAATTTTTTGGTAAAATTTCTTGGTTCCCAAAGCAAGAATTTATGTTCATTTTGTGAAATTCTGTCCATTTCCAGCTTTTCTTCACCCTGATTACTTTGTAAATAATATATGTCCTATTGAGAACCTCACCTTATATAAGTCCTTCCCGAGTCATTGAAGAAAATGTTGAGTAGGCCAGAAAAGGGGTGAGGAAAGAATTATGTGGTGTAATGTAATATAAGAGAATTTCCACAAACTTGACCCTGGTTAACCAATCACACCCACACATTGCTATACTATTGGGCATCTCCATCTATCTCCATCTGGAATTTTACCAGCAGCCCACCATCCTCATGGCTCCTCCATATACATTCCGGGGGAATCATGGATCTTCATCTTTTCTTAGCTCGCACAAATTAAATTCACCATCTAATTCATCAATAAACATAATTTCTCTGCTACTCATCCTCTTTGTGTTTCAAAATTATATAATTTGTACCATGCTTTTTTGAGATCATCCTTAAATTTTTGAATTAATAGCACAAAACATAATTGCGGACTGCTATTCTAGCCTCTGGTAATAAACATTTTGCCATATTTACTGTCTTTGGAGCTTCCTTTGCATATATAATACTGTATTAGTTTGCTAAGGCTGCCATAACAAAATACCACAGACTGAGTGGCTTAAATAAGACATTTATTTTCTCACAGTCCTGGTGGCTAAATCAAGATGTCAGCAGGTGTGGTTCCTTCTGAGGTCTGTCCCCTGGGCTTGCAGATGCCGCCTGTGGATGTGTCCTCACAGGATCTCTGTCTGGCATCCCTGGTGTCTATTTTTGTGTCCTAATCCCATCTTCTTATTCGTATACCAGTTAGATTGAATTAAGGCCCACCCTACAGGCCTCTTTTTAACTTAATTCCTTTTTTAAAGGCTCAACCTTCAAATTCAGTCAGACTTTGGGTATTAGGGCTTCAACATGTGAATTTTGGGGAACACAATTCAACCCATAACAAATATCTTAAGGCTTAGAGTCTCTAATGAACACTTCTATAAATCAATGTTTCCCATAAGTAGTTTTTAAATCATCTCTTTCAGAATAACATTTTAATATGCAAATTCCTAGGAGTCCATTCTAAATGCTATGAAAAAAAATCACTCAGTATGTGGTGGGGAAATTTCATTTTAGAAAAACATCAATAGTGATTCTTTTGTACATTATTTAAGTTGGGAAACAACTGGTATAAGCCATAGGAGGTTTCTTTATGGTATGAACAAAGGGTGGAGCAGGGTAAAGATTTAATTGTGTTTTTTTTTTTGCTGCTGAGTTATTTATACTCATGTCTGAATATGGCTGGGGAGACGACACACTGTCTCTCAAAGTCGATCCCTTCTCCCATTCTAACAGATAACTTTTGGGGGAGGAGGCCATTGCCTGTGTGCTGTTGCTATGGTAACTCAGAGGGGCCTGCAAGCTGGGCTCAGTGGATAGTGAAGCTCTAAGAGGAACCTGTCCTGGATGGATCCAAAAAACTGCCCTGCCCCACCTGCTAACAGGTTCCATTGTCTTAGAACTCCAGCTCAGGGGTGGAAAGGCTTTCTGGCAAATAACATATCACCTTGCAAGGGAAAGAAGAGTGATTGGAGGGAAATCAGAACACTCCCCCCCCGATTTCCACGAATCACTCAGTAACAAGCAGAGCTTAACCAATTCTTCATTTCCAGGACTTGAGGAATTTAAGGAAAATGGTATCTGATTGTTTGGAAGGCTGACTAGCTGTTTATGAGGTGCCTTTAGGCTTGTCTTTTCTGTGCCTTCCTCGAGGGTCTAAGGGTTGGTTTAAGGAAGAATATTAATGAAGGAATCTTTGTATACCCCACCTACAGTCTAATTTGGTGCCATTCATATTAAAAATATATGGGTTCAAATCCTGACTTCTCACTTCCCATCTTGATGACTTTGGGGTAGGTGCTCACGGTTTCTGAGAGGTAGAGCCTATTCTCTCACTGGTGGTAGCAGTAGAGGAGAGGTGGGGAGTGAATGGCACCTGGCCTTGATGTTTTACTTTTCTTTTTATGAAGATAATTGACTTAGAGCTGTTTTTAATTCACAGCAAAATTGAAAGTACAGATTCCCCATAGACCTCCTGTCCCCAGACATGCACAGCCTCGCTTCTTATCAACATCTCCCCCCAGAGTTGTTAACAGTTGTTACAATTGATGAGCCTACTCGCCCTCATGACCCTAAGTCCACAGTTTACCTTAGGACTCACTCTTGGCCTTGTACATTCTATGGGTTAGGACAAGCATGGAATGTACCATAGAGAGTATATTCATGGCCCTAAAAATCCTCTGTGACTCAACAATTCATCTTCCCCCACAAACACTAGCAACCCATGATCTTTTACTGTCTCCACAGTTTTGCCTTTTCCATAATGTCATACAGTTGGAATCCTATAGAATGTGGGCTTTTCAGAATGCTCTTCTACTAATTATGTAGCAAGCCAGGGAAAACTAGCATATTTGGAGCCAATAGGGAAATAATAAAGTCAATACATTCTCAAGTGAGTTCCAGTGCTGCAAGTAGTGACTTAGACAAAGCCGTTAGGAAAGACTTGTGGGAAAGATGCACTCAACTGTCCCTGCAAGGGTGAGTGACATGCCTCACCCACCGATTTCCAGGGTGCGTCTGGTGATGATAATTATTGACCTACATGTGCTTACGTAGGAATTTATAGTCTACATGTTGCTTTCATATACACAATCTAAGGACCAATTTTAAAAACATTAGCTCCTTCATATTTACAGGGGAACTGAGACTTAATTAAATTCAGTGATATACTAATTTTACTTTCAGGAAATGGAAGAACCAACACTAGAACTAGGTCCTCTGACTTCTAGACCGGTGATCTTTCTATGAGAGAATCATGCAGGACAGAATCAGGCACAAGAGCTGCAGGCGCATCTGGAACACGGGATACAGCAATGCCTATGCGGCACAATATGCGTAGACTGACCTGGCTGGGGTGAGGTGTGCTCCACGGTCCACTCTCCTGTTTCTAGAACTAGTCACAGTCCTGAGAGTACAATAAACACTCACTTAATATCAGTAATTTTTGTTCCTATCATTCCATAGGTTTAAGTAAGTTCTAAATGCCTGGATAAAATAAAGAAGAGGCATAAAGATAAAAACAAGAAGAACTGGGCAATCTGGCTTCTTCAGTGGCAAGAACAGACGCATTTTGTAATTTTGCACAAGCTGGGGAAGATGGATGGAGAGAGTCCATTTCCCGTTCTGTGGCGTGATGAAATGTGGGTGTGCCAGATTTTAATTCCCAGGGGTGGTTTGCAGCTTCGTGGTCTTTTCTACTATTCAATAACCATTGATTGTTCCTAATGAGCTCTAAACATTGTAAGTCTGACTGTGAGGGGCACAGAGTCACTGTCTTTAAGTCATGGCTGGTGCTCTAGCTGAGGAGAGAAGCCTAGAACACATGAATTTCCAATCCAAGGCAGTAAAACAGAGCAGGGAGAGACTTTCAGACAACACGTGCGAACAGCGGGAGTGAACTAGAATGATTAGCAACTGATTTGTGTTTTTCCTCTGGGGTGTCTTTGGAAGCCACCCGTGGTAACTGCTACTGGTCCCCTCAGCAAGCCGCTAGCAGAGCCTGCGGCACTGCCCTGCCCAAGTACAGTGAATTTTGCATATCTGAAGAAATGCTATCTGGGCCATGACCAAGTCGCCCTTCTTTCCTCCTGCTTTCCAGGCATTGCTCCTGAGGAGCTCTGCTCAGGGTCCCACACTGGCTCTTAAATCCAGAGGCAGAAGAGTGATGAAAGGACATTTTGCAAAAGCTCGTATAGGTCAGAGCTCTTGTCAAAATCTGAATTCACAGAGGCTTGGATATTTATGGCAAAGAGAAAAATCTGTGAATAAATACATGCACTCTATTTCAAAGGAGTGTTTTGAAACTCATGTCTTCTTTCATGGTTGCAAATAATAAGTATGATTCAGGTTTTTAGGAAAATATTGTACATAAAGGTAAAGGAGAGGATCTTGTTACTGGTTAGAGAATATAGAATGGCAAAGAATGAATCATATATGACACCCACATTTACCTCAAATGACAGACATAAATGTGTCCTAATATTCAATTTCCATTTTTGCTTTTTAAAAATTTTGCTAATGTCCAACTAACAAGAAACATATATACATTTTATTTAAGAAATTGCCTAACTTAATATTACTTTAAACTTATAATTTCTTTTACTTTCCACTTACATACCTTCATACCAAGTAAAAAAATCTCACCTATCATGTAGGGAGAAATTAAGCAAAGTGATACTGACCAGGCAGTCTTCTAAAACCCCAGGTTCTTAATTGCCAGGAAACATGATTTCTGGAACAGTGTGGGTGAGCCTGGTCTTCGTGGTTCATTTTGTTCATGAATGTTACTGCCAGCCCATAGATGGCAGCAAACTTACACATCACTGCTGGGCTAACCTTTCAAGTCCTACTTCCAATTACTCTTTCCTGCTAGTTTATTATTATTATTATTATACAATCAAGTGATTTATTATTATTACTTAATATAATAAAGAGAAGGTCAGAAATTTACTGGGACATAATTTAAGAAACCATTGGAAAATTAGAGAAAAACATAAAGAAAAGAAAAATGCTTAGGATTAAGGTTTGCAAAAGACAAGAAAGTTGGTATTCTCATAGTCAAAACCTGTTTTTTGTATTTAGTGCCACTGAGTGGGGACTTGGCTACTTTTTTTATTAGACCATTTGGCATGATGTGTTCTTTAGCACTGTCAAAGCTGAAAGATGTGCCCTATTGTATAGCTTAATGATGTGTCACACTGCCAATAAAGCCTTTCTTCTGAAGCCAGTGAGCTAGAATTGAGATACTTATGAGGAGACATAACCAATATGCCTAAAAGAAGAGGTAGCCACAATGTTAAGTTTCAGGTGTAAGAACCATCACTGAGTGGTCTATGGCCATGGTCATATTATCTGTTGCCCCATCTGAAGAATCATCTCTGCTAAAGAGATTTAATTCAATTTATTGATGGCAAGGCCATTAAACCTTTGATATCGGTTGTATTCTGTGCATCAGATTTCTTAGCTGAGAATAGATTTCTTACGGGGAATCATAGGAGATAATGAAGATAGAAACAATTACTGAAAGTAGGGTCCAGTGATTATCAGCACATCAATATTTGCATTGTAGGCCCCAAGGAACTGCTCAGAGGACATCTGCCTTATTAGCAAGACTTCATGAGCCATAAAGGATTTTCTTTTACATTATTCATTGTTTAACAAAATGTCACAGCAGCTAGGCCCATTTGCCTTTTTAAGCCACCTGTCCCTGGCAGAAACAGGTGTGCTGTGCAGGTAGCTTTCTCAGTGTGAAGAAGCAATGACCAAAGAAAGGCCATGAGAGAAATACGCTTACAACGAAGAAGCTCAAGCAATGACAGCTTGGCCACTAGCCGGTGACTGTTGGTCATGTGACACCTCTTTGTGTTAGCACCTGCTGAGGCTAAGACTCTGAGCTCTAAGTGTGATGATAGAGTAGTAAGATATCAACCTCCTAAACTGGGATTCCTGAATGATTTTTTATTAGATGATAATCATCATACTTTTATTGTATCCAAATGCAGATCTGTCATGCTTGTATTCATACTACTAATTTTTTAAGCAAACTTTAAATTGACACAACCGCCCCCATGTTTTAGTCAGTGCAAATACTCTCAACAATAAAATAAATAAAAGTAAGAAAGAAAGAATATCAAGGCAATAATAAAATAGATTATATTTTATATTACATACTATATTTATCTAGCATGCAAAAACTAGTATATAATTTAACATCAAAATTGTTTCTATGTTTAAATTTACTTTCATAAAGCCACAAAGATGGAAAGTAAAACACTAAGTGTTCAATCCCTAGGTCTGGTTTGATGGCGTACTATAGTATCTCAGAGAGAGGTCACCAACTCAGAAGTTTTTGGGGACCAAGAAAGTGACACAGTAGTAGATTAGACCAGGTGGAGGAAAGTGCTTGGTGAAGCTGGACTCCAGTGTTGGGTAAATAATTAGGGAATGATGGAATCTCATGTGAATTGGAGTGGAGAGATTCCATATAAAAACTGCCCCTGCCACTTGGCTCTAGAATGTTGACCCAGAATTGTTAAATCATCACATTTCCCAAAAGAAGACAGAAATCCAGGATGGGTTACTTGTATTATTTTTACACACATTTGTTTGGTTAGAAAATCTTTTAAATACAAAATGCCTTGAAGAAAGTACTAAAAGAACTTGTAAAGTGATAATAAATGATCATCTTAGATATAATCATTAGACTTAATATATGTATGTGTGTGTGTGTGTGTGTGTGTGTGTGTGTGTGTGTGTACATACACATTGTAGAAAAATAAATTTGAATTAGGCAAGAGATCCTGTGTGGGTGGCTCTTCACTATTTAATCTACCTGTGGTCCATAAAATTTGATTGATATTGTGGGGTGGATCTTCAGTGTTGACCAAATCAATCAGATAATCAGTAAGAACAGGCATTTTCTTAATTATCATGAGCTAAATATTGACCATATCACCTTTTCTTCAGAACCAGAAAGTAAATTAACTCAAATGGTCACTTTTAAAAATGAGGCTCTGGAATTAATCTCATTGGTCCTCTTATTTGAGCATGATGGAATTCCAAGTCTTCATTTTATATAAAAAAAACCCAGAAATTTGTACCAGAAAAGTGCCTTCCTGGTTAAAAGAGAAATTACTTCTGATATTCTATCCCCAGCTCTTTCCCTACTGCATAAAACATGTACAAGCTTCAGGTAATCTGTTCATTGCTCTTTGGCCAACAGGATATCTAAATTCTGACTTAGATGGGTTATGACACGTCACTCTTTCAGAACTATGAGTTGATGAAAAAAGAAAAATAAGAGGGAAAAAAGTAAAAGAAAGAGGTCCAAGGAGAGTTATTGTTGTTTTTTTAATCACAATAAAGACTTATTTTACTTTGTCTCCTTCAGGATTCACACTTTGGTCAAGTTGGCCAAGTGTGTCCATGGATATGCAGGATTAGCTCTAGGTTGTAGAAAGTGGATAAAGTGATTCTATATCACTTTTTGGTCTCACCCCAAATTCACCTTGAGCCTTTTTGGTTCATTCTCTCTTTTTACTCTCTGATCAGCCAAAAGCAGAGACTTCGTCACAGAGCTTTGGTTCTTAGGGACAACAATGACACTTAAAGCCAAACCTTCCTCCCTCCCAATCTGCAGGTTGCTTTGGGTGTTAGGTTTATGCCGTATGGTTATATTGTGTTGAGCTCCTGAGCTTTCAGGATTTACCTGTGTCAGCATCTGGTGTTATGCACCCTGATTAATAAGGCTTCAGTCATCTTTTCACCCATTCTGCTTTCCTCTTGGTTGTGAAAGGGAACCCCTTTTTAAAAAATCAACCCTCGACTCAGTCAATATTCACATGACAGTATGTCTAATGTTCTGAGTCTGAGACTGTGATAGGACAAATCGTTGTAACATCCCCATTTTACAGACAAGAGATCTGAGGCTCAAAGACATTAAATGATTTTACCCAAGTCATGAAGCTAATAATCGATGAAGTTGGAACCCCAATCTAGGTCTGTTGACTCTAAATCTCAGTCTTCGGCCCCTAGATCATTCTGTTAGTTGTGGAAGCTGTACTGTGGACATCTTGTATCCCAAACTTCAAGGTTGGATGTGATAAACTAATAAATGTCAATGGAAGAGAGTCAGTCTTCCACCAGCCACTGGAAAAACAACTACTTTGCATTTTAACTTTCTAAACACATGATCCATTCTGTATCCCCTTTGTTGTTGAATCAAATGAGAAATATTTTAGAGGACAATATATTGCCCATAAGAACTGAACAAAGTGATCATGGCAAACACAAGTACAGCAGAAGTGTCTCATATCATGTTGTTTTCTGCCTGTTGTGATTTTATGTGAGACTAACCTGGCCCATACCAGTCTTCTCATCCATTTTCAGACAGTTTCACATTTTGTTTTGAAAAACACTGGTGAACAAACCCTTTTTTATTTTTACATGGGATAGGGGTACGAGACTTGAAAAAAATAATTGCCAAAATTAACAGTATACACACACATGTGCACACACAGTTACATACACACACACACACACGCACACACACACTGAATCAAAAAAAAGCACTTTCCTTTTGTGAGAATTAAATACATTTCTGTTAAGATTCATCCTTTAACAATTCTATCTGAATCTATGTTGACAAAGAATCAAATAAAGGATATTTCATACAATATATCTTATGGCACATAGCACATAGCACATAATACGTGCTCAAATATTGTTAGCCAAGTGAATGAATAACATAATTTTTCTCAGCTTGGAAACCCTTATTATAAACCAGCAGAGAAAGTCAAATGGGTTTTTTTGTTTTTAATATTTTTAGAAATCTGACAGAGAATGAGTATTTTCCCACACTACTATTGCTCTAGGTTAACTAAATCACCATGGTTTTTTCCCTTTGCCTGGAATTGGATAAGATCAATGTGCTATACTGGATGCCTCACACTGTGTGAAAACTGATTGATACGTATACATCTGATGAAAAAGGAGGCTGTTATATAGCCAATATAGTTTAATGGACAATATTTCTCCAGAGCTGATTGATGAAAGAAAACCATAAACTGTATTATTATTGGTGGTTGAATACACAACTGCATTAAAACAATAAACAATGAAGAAAAACAAGGAGTGTTTCACGGGGCAGATATCTGATACTTGCTGAGGAACTGCTGAGTTTATATGTTTGGGATAGCCACTCCATTAAAAAGGCATGAAAGCAAGTAAATTCCTGGTTAATCCAGAAGAACACATGCCCAGTTCTCTTCAGTCCAAAACTTGAATCTAAATCTTTATTAGTGTTGCCAGGCGTTATTTTGTTCTATTTTCAAGAGACTTTCAACTGTTGTTGAGTTTGAAAGGCAATCTTATAAGACAATAAGAGGTTTTCTCCACTAAAGGTGAAATAAGAAGTCATACTCCCAACTGGCCCCTAATTCAACCCAAATTAAGCATGTCAACTGTTGTATCTTAGAGTTGGTAGACTCTCTTTTTTTCCTGAATTATGCATCCCTTTAGGAATTGTAAAGCTTGGTATAAATCTGGAAGTCTCTCAAAAACAGAATCTCATGAAATTTTCAGGCCTCTATGCCTTGATCAGGTTGAAATATGCTGGCACAGCCGGCATCTGCTCCAGCCAAGTCATGGGTATGCAGAGGGGCCCGCAGTATGGAATGCAGAGCAACTTCAGAACGTAAGTTCAAAGTGTTTTCAAAACTTCCCAGAAATGGTGCCATACTTTCTGGGCAGTGGCTCAGGTACGAAAATTCTTATTTCAAATGAACCTGTCCAGTAATTCCTGGCACAGGAACTCTAAATGGAAGGGAAGCAAAGCTCCCTTTTTCTTCAAGGTCACCCAAGAGTGTTAGTCTCTCCAACATAAATATTACCCTTCAGTTCTCATTCCCTAGGAAATGAAGCAACAAAAAAATTAGGTTTTACCTGTCTCTTAAGCATTTACCTGTTAATGGAGGAAATCACCGCTATTAGGGACCTTGTTTTGTCATATTTTATCTGAGACAATTTATAAATGTTATCCCATTTAATCATCATGAAAGCCTTTTAATGTAAACATTATTATTTGTATGTCACTGTGGAAGCTCAGAGAGATGGTGGAACTTAACCAAGGTCACACATCAATGAATGTTAAGATTGAGATGTAAACCTAACTCTGACTTAAAATCCCAAACCCTCTTCAGTATACCAAGGATTTTCTTTGGAGACTGCTTTAGAATTTTGAAATGTAAGATATTTTTCAAAGATTTTCCTATTTTTTAGTTTACTTCTAAAATATGCATGTACTTCCTTTTTATCCTGAGGGACTACAAAGCCTCAAAATCCATTTCAAGAAAGTTTGCTAAACTCAAGTTGCTGCATTAACATGCTGCAATAATAAAACTTGAATGACTATTTAAGCCTTGTAATTTCTCAATGATTTTAGGAGTCTTATCAAAAGCAGAAAGGAAATAATTCACACAATGCTCACTGATCTCAACTGACATTTTTTGGTCTTTTCTTCTGCTTCTTGGCCACCTTTCAGGGCTTCCTGCAGTCCATTTAACAGAAAATGAAGCTTAAAGCCAGTAAAAAAAGGGGGAGGGAATATTGGGCTCATGGAGATAAAAGAATGGGTGCAGGTGGCAAGTGGAGCTTGGGAGATTATGACCAAATATGCCTGAGATTTAACAATACTCCATCTCTGCACTGCCCCTGAACCTGACAAACTTACTACCCCTATACCAACATTACCCTTTACCCCTGGGTAGTTAGGTTAATTCCAATAGCCCTTAGGGTTATTACGGGTGACTATAAGAGTAGGGGTCCCATTCATGAAGCATGGGATTCGTTGTCATTGAGATGAATTTCTAAGGCAACACCCTGATGCTGTGAGTTACAATCAAATTGCCAGAGGTTCCATGGGAGCCCAGCAGGACAAAGGGATCACCTAAATTTAAAAAACAAAACAAACACAACACAGACACTCAGAGTTGGATGGATCCTTAGGGACTATCTGGTCCAAATTCTATCCTTTAAAACTGAGACCAGGAGGCTTAAGTAACTTTTCCAAGTTCCCAAAGCTGATGAGTAGCTGAGCTAGTATACAAATCCATGGCTATAATTTTAAAGTATGCATGCTGTAATGGCTAGCTACATTCTGTGGCTTTGAGCAATTAACCTCTCTAGGATTCCATTTTGTTATCTAGAAAAAGGGGAAGGTAACACCCAACTCACGTGCATGAGCGAGGAGATGATGACCTGTCTGTGGAGTGTGGAGCTGAGTGTCTGAGACGTGGGGAGTGAGGAGAGCTCTGTAGGTCATTCCTGAGGCTTGCAGCAGCAGTTGACGTAGCAGCAAGAGTTCAAACGTGGTGCAATTTGGGAGAGAAACCGTGCCTGGAATGCAGGCATGGACGCTCAGCTCAATGCCCTTTCCAACAAACCATGTTTTAATTTCCTCAAACAAGATTCATTATTTGTGGAACATTGTTGGGATAGTTTGGCAATATGCAATCTGGACTTACTGTTTTTATTAAAAGCTTACGTATAATATTTTTAAGCATCATTTGTGACTGCCTTTTGGGGGGGGGGGGAAGCAACACACATTTGGATTCAATTTCCAGATCTTTAGATGACTAACCAGGTTATCTTCTGTGAGTCATTTTGATCCTTTTGATCCTATGAACCTTAAATTCCTCATCTATAAGGAGACATGGTGCTTCCCTACCCAAAATAAAAAAATCATTGTAAGAATTAACAACTTAAAATCAACGTGAACTTACCATTTAATCTCAACGTGCCTCACTTTCTGCTTCAAATGCAAAGGTGTTGTCTGGCTAGCTGGTGGGCAGAGTGACCACCTCTCACAGCACCTGCCCCTCAAGGGACCCTGGGCTACTTCTTTTGAGGGTCTAAGCCACAATTTTCTCATAAACATCACAGGGTTATTTTTGAAATCAAAACAGATAAAGTATATAAAGTGCCTGGCACATAGTGCATTTAATAAATTATAGCTATTATAATTATTTTTATTTTATTTTTTTACCTCGGGATATTTTATTTACTTGTTTATTACTTTTTATCACCATTTATCCCCTCTATGCCCTCTTCTACTTTTGCCCCCCCAATCACCACAATGTTGCCCATGGCCATGAGTTCTCTTGTTTTTCATTTTTGCTCAGTCCTTCCATCCATCCCCTAACACCCTCCCACCAGAACTGCTCTTTTTAGGGAACCTGAGAAGAGCCACAAAATCTTCGGTTATCTCAGTCTTAACCTCTTAGCTACATGCAGTGAGGAGTAAAATTACCCTTTTACTCATTCCCCAGTTTCTCTCTAGCACCTGAAATTGTTTCCTGGGTCTCAGAGGCATCAATATATGTGGGACTGAATTTTGAGAGAACCGTGAAATACACCTTCAGAACGTTTGCAAATTTATGATAATTAATAAGCTGGCTAGACTGATCTGTTAGAAGCGCTCTGCTTATCACAATAAAAATAAAAGATCAGGGCGCATTTTGTGCCTACTGGAGGAGGGCTCGAGAGCTGTTCTGGCCGGCTTGTTCCTATGGTAATGGCTGAAAATGAGCAGACGCCCCGGAGGCAGTTAGCTATCACTGTCGAGTTGGCGAATAGTGGCATGGTGACTTCGATCCACATGGACAACTTTATTCATGTCTCCAGCCAAAAACTTAATCACTTTTCTGATTCTTCCTCAGTCTATCAGGTAGTGAATGACAGTCATTTAAAAACCTCAGAGTTTGAAAGTCAAGGTACTAGAGCTCCAAGAGAGACTGTGGGGGCAACCTGAACAATCGAGGCTCACTGTAGATTAAGTTGTCAGTTCTTGAGGTTTTCTTTCTGCTGTGTGTGTGTGTGTTTAGGTGGGTGCTTGCTGTGGCAGGTATCAAGATGTCCTCTTACTGCCCCTTCAGGGAAGGACTTGCTCCCCAGTGGTAGAGTGTGTAAGCAACAGAGCTCTTGCAGCTCTCAGCACCTTCAGGGTGTGCCTCAGCTTTGAGATCTGCCTTACTTAAGCTCACACCTTTCCAGGACAGCGGCAGTGCATGGTTAAACCATGCAGAGTTCTAGGGTCTTATCCTAGAGCCACCTCCCGGGCTGGCTGAGGTTACTACAGGCTTTGTGAGGCCCGCAGAGGAGTTTAACTTTTTCCTTTGCCCCATCCTTCTTCTACTCCGTTCCTGTCACAGGTGTTGATTCCTAATCTCACACCTTGGACTCCCTGTCATCATCTTTTCCCTCAGGACTCAAGCTGGGACTTAGGCTATTGAGAGTGGTCTAGTTTATCCAGAGACACTTAGACCTGCCACGTAGACCATACGATCTGGTAAACCTTATGATGTCAGAAAAACAATTGGTGGGAAAAAAGTATCCATGTACAGGCAAAGTTTGGGAGATTAGGGGCAAGGAGGTCTGCAATTCAGACATGCGGACAGACATGTGGGAGTGGAAACAAAGTGTACAGGCCTTTCTACCACATGTCGATGCTTATCAGAGAGCATACACCATGGGAGAGACACTAAAACAACCAAGTATAAAATATGTTGATGTCAACGAGTCTCTGCTGTTAGCTTCTCCAGACCTGGAACAGTAAACACATTAACGAGATGGCCATGGTGGAATATGGAAGCCCAGTGACCTAGAATTCCAGCTTTCAAAGGCTTATCTAGCTGTTGCAGATTCTGAATGTCCAACTCATTATCAGTGTTGAATCTCTGGTATGACATTATTTTGAGAAGACCCATTGATTACTTGATGGCAAGTTGACCACATTGTGCTTCTTCCATCTAGGAAAGGTCAGTGGTTCGTTCTCACTGAATAGATAGATATTTATTACAGTTGTGGGTTTGTCTTTCCTGCTCCCATGATCTGATTCAACATCATTCACTACTCAAGAATTGCTTGGAATCCATTGCAATGTGATCCCACATGAGATCATGTCAGACAAGAGGATGGACTTACAGTAGAGGAGGTGTGAAGGTATCCTCAGAGGTGTCCTTTGCTGAAAAAGGCATTAGAGTCATCTAGGGGAGAAGCGTTTTTTTGGTGCAATATTAAAAAAAATAATAATTTAATAAGTGTGTCTTGGTAGAAGAATCATTCAACTAGAGAATTAATATTATCTTCAAAGTGGCTTTATAGAGAAATCAAAGGTGATCCTTGGATTAAATGTCAGTAAAAATAAATAGCATTACCATGTAACTTACTAGATATAGTTCTAAAAGGTGACCAAGCCATGGAAGTGAAGCTGTTTATATGTATATAGCTTTCTGTTATTTTGAGTTAACAAAGAGTAAAAGTTAATGTATGATATGTAGGTATGTATGTAATTGTTTATTTACTTACATGCTTATTATTGAGAGATAATTATTCAGGGGTATCTACCATTGCAGCACATCTTGTGAGCAGAATGCTCTTGCTCTGGTAGTTTGCTTAAGAATATGTACATAACAAAGCATATTGTAAGATAGCAATTGGATCTCCCTTTAGAACAGAGAAGGCATTTTTATGACCATTATAAAAGCACAGATTCCCTAAGCTCTGAGTTCCTCTCCTATAATACAATCCACTGCAAGTGCCATTTGTTAATATCACCCAAAAAACACCCTCACAAGAAACATTCAGAATAATGGTTGAGCAAATGTCTGGGCACTGTGGCTGAGCTAAGTTGACATATAATAGTAACCATCAAAATACCACTGTGAGTGTGTACCCATATCTCATGACAGTCACTACAAATTAAAATTAAAAATTCTTTTTTGTCAAAAAATTTTGAAACATGTCCTACAGAGGTTTATCTTTCTTGATATGTATAATATGTATTAATATATTAATTGCTTTGAAAAACCCTACAATAAACCCATGAAGCTGTGTTAAGCAGACTTGAAAAACAAATGTTTCAAATTATATGACACTTTTGAGTAAAACTTATTAACAATAGTATTCTATAAAACACTCTGTTAAATGGTCCTATGGAATGTGGCAGAGATGATATTTTTAGACTATGTAACCCAAGATATAAGTTTCATTAACCTTGAGTCTCTAAAAAACTTTGAAATAGAAGTTATCGAGTATTTACTAACCCATCCAATATTTTATGGCTCATCTATATCAGATTTCTATTTCAATATTAGAAAGTGAAAGTAATTTTAGAAGAGAACTTTTATTGTGTAACATAATCTAACCCAAAATTTAGCTTCTCTGTATGTTTTATATTTTTTAAACCATTTTTAAAAAAATAAACATGCCCATTAGACTATTAGACTATTTGTAAATAATGTTACCTTTAAAAGCTTATAGTCTAGATGGTACACAGATATTTTCTGGAAAGGATCAGAAAGTAAATATTTTAGACTTTATAGGCCATGTGTCTCAACTACTAAGGTCTGCCATCATAATGCAAACAGCAGTATACAATATGCTAATGAATGAAAGTGGCTGTGTTCCGATGCAACTTTTTTGGAAAAAGAGGCAGTGAGTTGTATTTGGTTCATACAGATCCTCATTTGCTAACCCTTTGTCTAGAACAAAATTTTAAACAATTAAAGTGAGTGAGAAATGGAAACTACATATGTAATTTTTAATTTTCTAGGAGCTGCATTAAAATAAAAAATGTGAAATTAATTTTAGCGATAATTTTACTTAATTCAATATATTGAAATATTGTCATTTCAATATGTAATCAATATGTACACTATTAATATGATAGTCTACATTCTTTATTCTGAATCCAGTGTATATTTTAAACTTGCAGTATATCTCAGCTCAGACTAGCCACATTTCAAATGCTCAACCAAAGAGAGCTAGAGGCCAACATATCGGACATGTCTGTCCTTTCCACAACTCAGAGTGCTATTTCTTTACCAAGTAAGGACTATTCCTACTATATTTCTGCTAAGACAGAAATAAAAAAATTATGTTTTTAAATAATAATAAATAACTTCAACTTAAGTAAATCTTATCGTAACAAGATATAGCTTAAAAATATAATAATATTGTAAATGTTGCCAATAACAATTTAAAATGCTCAGTCTTTAATAAGGTAATGCATTCACAAGATTAAAATTTAATAGGTATGATAGGGAGTGCAAAAAATATAAAAGTTTCTTCCCCACCACAGTCCCGGTCACTTAGCTGGACTCAGCAATTTAATTTTTTGGTTTAGCCTTCCAAAAATATTTATTTTTATTTATTTCAATAGTTTCAAAGCTCAAGTAAAGAACACTTAGTTATGTTTTCAGTTCTGAAAGGAGATACAAAAACTTGTTTATATAAAAAAATATTTAGGATGTTTCCTTTTAGATCTTAATGAGAGTGTCCTAAATATTTCTTTACTCAAAGAAGTTTATGTTTAGTTCTCTTTGGGCTTCCATATAATTATATGATAATTTGGGAATTGTAAACTAACAGCAATACGCACCATAAATGCTCATACTTATTTTTTAATAGTTTAAAGTACTTTATCAGAATATCAAGTTTATTTTATTTATTACACACGTGAGGGACATAGAGTCTTGTGTTCACGTTTGTTTAAGAACAGTGGCTTGGAAATTGCAAACAGACAGAGAAGAGGTATGATAGGTAAGACTGATGCTGAGACTACATGGCAGGACAAATCAGATGTGGTACAACACGCAGGAAATAGTTATTGTAATTATTTGGTAGAAAAACAATAAGAGAACTGTTTACCCCAAAGAATGACACCTTGCTTATTTGATAGAATACATATAAATACATATATATCCCAAAGCTCATATTTTAACGAATTTTCAGAAGTCCTATTTAACCTATTTGCTATGCTAACTACAAATATGAACTAGCTATTAAATTAGCCAAGGGAAAGAGCCTCATTTAAAAATTCTGCGATATATATTTCCTTCAGAATCTGACCTCATCAGATTATACTCCACCCTGTCTACAAAACACAGTGGTGCTTACTTGCTGGTGAAGTAAACCTCTGTATTGCGTGTTTTCTTTTTGACATCAAAATTGTATTCAAGACTAGCCTAACAAAACGGTCTGGTTGAGAGTAAGTCAGAAAGGGCCGATTTATACCTCTCGTGACAGCCGTAACCAGAACACAGCGCATGCAATTAGGTATCAGTGTAACAGCCTGCGCCGCACCAGGCTCCACAAACGGGCGGGGAGCGGTGAGCTACAGCGGCCACGGGCTCCCTCCAGGGCTGAATTTCCTCTGGCAAGGAGTCACATTCACGGCCCACGGTGTATCCTTAAGGGAGACAGAAGTGACAACTGTCTGCCGGCCTCCGCTTCTCTCCCTGGTCCCTCGTAAGCCCCGGTCCCTACCATCCAGGCCTCGCTGTCCCGTGCCCGGCACCGCCACGCTCCACGGCCCGCCTGGAAAACGATCTCTGTGGCCCCTCGGGCTCTTTAGAGAGCAGGTAACGTGGAGCTACCAAGCCGCATGGAGGGTTTCATTGAACAACTCGGTCATTTGGTGCGTGCACACCACCACGTCTAGCCAGCCTTTCTCTAGAGGGCCTCCGATTCCCAGCTGGAGTGTTTCCTCATGAGAAGCTCGAGGCAACATGCGGGAAACTGCCCATGACAGAAGAAGGGGTGTCAACTTTTTGTGCAATAGGAACAGACTCAGTGCTGCACAGTTATTTCTTTAAAAAAAATATTAGAATGAGAACAGCTAATGGAAAATATAACCTCTTACCACAAGGAGGATTAGAACACGCAGCTTTAATTGTGGAGAGGCTAGTCTAGCACTTGTTTGTTGGGCACACGTGTGTGTGTGTCTCCTTGCTTATCTGTGTGTGCTGCTCAGCAGACGGGGTGTTTATTTCTTTGTTCAGCTTTTGCTTAATCTCTCTGGTGATTGAACGTGCCCCACGGCACATGGTTAATCTGTATTATCTTTCTCTCTGACCTGGAACGTTTCTTCTAGGAAAGGACACCCAGCTCCCTCTCATTTGTTTTGCTGCCTAAGGATCAGCACGGATGAAGAGGGGTGGGGTGAAGGCAGGTAGGAAGGGTGGGATAGGAAATTCAGTTCTATCTTTAGCTTTTCGTCTGAAAGGGATCATCTCGGTGGCAAGCTAAGGTGAGAGAGCCAGCAGCTCAGTTCTGATGATATTCTTTGAGCTGCTTTGGGAATTCTTAGCTAAAGAAACTCTTGAGGCTTTTAGAAATGTATTTCTACTGAAAACCCCTAGAATAGTTTCCTAAAAATCATATAACATCAAAGAACATGTGGGATAAAAATTCCAGGGGAAGCACATGGACAAAACACTAATGCAGGATTTCAGTTTCATCGTTTGTAAAAATAATGGTGATCTTCATATTGTTCTTGTAAAAATGCAAGGAAATGTTAGTGTATAGAACATTGATCAATTTTCCTGTTATTATTATTATTACAATTAGTTTAAAATGATGGTATTCATTATTGTTATATGATGAGAATAGGACCAGTGAGCAATGGAGAAAAAAATAAAATATTTATATATATTAGCTGTGTGCGAGCTGGTGTGGGTCAGGCTACCACATGACATAAAAAACAATATTTACTGTGCTCTCAAAAATGAAATCTTACAGGTGTTTGGTATTTTGAAATTTCAGCTGTTTAAGAATGTGGGATATTATGAGGTCAATTTATTGGGTTGATTGACATTTTTTTTCATTTGGAAAAATAACTTTTGCCAGCTTGTCTTTATAACAACACAATGACCTCCTGAGGGCAGAATGGGTTGCATATTAAATGGAGAAACAGCCTCTGTTTATGCTCTGAGTCTAACCCAGAACAGAAGGAGAATTGAGATCTCCTGGTCCCATGACCAACATCAATCCACCCAACTCTTTATATTGTAGTGTTAAAAGCAGAACAAAATCATCCTCTGAAGTGTATACAGCTGGTCTCTAAGAAGATCTTCAAACTAGAAGTGAACTGAACTTTAACTTTAGAAAGTCCAAAGAAAAAGGTGTTGATGTATAAAACTGACGCTAGCCCTGGAGAAAGGAGGGCTTCCCTCTGAGACAGGATGGATCACACGCCAGGGCCAGAAGCTTCCTGTTGCTGCAAGGCGCTGCGCAGTTGCTAAGATTGACTACCGAGGGCCCCTCGACTTGGGATCATGAATAAAACCCTGTGGCACCTTTGATAAGACTGTTACCCTTGGAGCTCGACCAAATTCCATTTGGGAGGCTGCATTTGCCATCTATTTTTCAATACTTCATAGAATTCCATCTTGCTTTAAGTCTCTCTGCCATTAATCATTTACCTCATTTCCTCTCACACTTTAGAAACTATAATAATAAAAACTCATCCCATAATGGCCAATACATTGTGCCAAGCTAAAACAAAACAAGGCAGTCATTAACAGCGGAAAGATCTTTAAAAAAATTCTCCCAAGCAACCTGGGGTCATGCAGGGGGAAAAAAAAAAAAAAAGTTCTATTTTACAAGAGAAATTGCCTAGAAAAATATGGGGTCAAAGACTGAAATTAACCTGGTTGCTGATCAATCCATAGCCTAATTAATTATTGACTATGTATCTACATAACTTCTAATGTGTCTTTTATAATTGATGGTGTAGACATTTTTCCACTTACATTTGAGGATTTTTAAACTTCTGCAAGTGTACTTGTAGGATTTTTCTTTTCATCTTGGTTGTGTCAGCACTGCCATTGATAAGGCAGAAGAAGTGACTTTAGGTGTCATTTGTAACTCAAAAATACCTGCTGACATCAAATCCATAGCAGGAGCTGAGTCATCAGCCATAGGGAAATGTTCCCTGGTTGTACTTCAGCTTGGGTTACTGAGCTCAGAGATGGATTTCACAGGACATCAAGGGCCCTTACACTTACTCCCTTTAGCGTTTTTTTTTTGAATCTGCAGAATTGGAAACCCTTGTACTTCTCTGGGCTTAATAATCACAAATTGAGAATTAAGCATCCGTTAGCCAAATAGCCCAGGCACATAATATAATACCACTGTGGTCTGTCAGTGAATGAGGGTAATTTCTGAGACCAGCAAGGCATCACTGAATTTTTGAAATAGAAGAAATAAAGCTGGAATTCAGCCTGCCCCCCCCACCCCCGGACACACCCATGCGTACACTCAGAGTTGGAGCAGTGGGTTACATCTATATCTGCAGCATTGTGTCCAGATTTCCTTCTAGCCTCTACTAGATCACGCCCACGGGGTGCTCATAGCTCACATCTTTACTGCATAGGCCGAGGGAGGCAGGGGATACGGGAAAGAACGTCTGCTCTGGTGTCACACTTTCTTATTTTGTCTCCAGAAATGCTATGTGAATTTGGGGACAGAGTTCTTACCCTCATTTGTTCTTAATTATCACAGAGTTCTTAATCCACATTTGTAAAATGAACATTCCTTCAACTATTTCAACACATCTCTGTTTTCTCAAAGCATCTCTCTTTATTTCCCTTTTGCTTAATTTCTAAAAAGTGTACTTATCAAGCTCTTCTGTGATCTATTTTCTGTAGTCTTAGAAGTAAATGGTCCAAAAGAATAGTGTGTTTGTTTCTGGCCTAGACTCCTCTGTGTTCCTAAATCGTACCGGCAATTTGGAAGTCAAGAACCAACCACAATAACAACCCAAAGAAAAAGAAAACAAATGAAGAAACATTGAGATTCTTCTGTGCTCAGTGTGGGTCCATTGGGATAACTGTGCTCTGAGTAAAGCCCAGTTAAACTTACCCAGGAGCCTGTTGATAGCACTCTGGGGGTGACGGAGGATCCCGGACAAGTGAGCTGTGGTTAGGAGCTCTCTGGCTGAGGGATGAAGGCTTCCCATTCTCCCAGTTGGTATTATTTTCTTTCACTGGTAAGCACTAGGAACATAGGAAGTTCATTCAGTGTTTTAGGTGAAAAATGTGTCTTGAAAACTGCAAAGGAAAATAGATAACAAAGTCCTTCCTATCTTCTCTCCTTAAGTATTAGATTTCACACATTTCTGGAGAAAGACAAACCCAGTATGCCTATGAATTTTTTTTTCTTTAATCAGGATGTAAATGGTTTTATAAGGTCTCTCATTGGAAACCAATACGAAGGAGCGAGAGAAAGAAATGGACCTGGTGCCGCACGGGTGACCTGAAATATTAGATCGTTCCGGGAACGCCGGGACTCCTGAGCCTGCAACCCACTCTCAGCTAAGCTCTGATGGAGGCAAGAGTGACAGCTATTTATTAGGACAGAAAACAGGCTCTGTACTTTAAAGATCAGCTACATGATGTAAATATTGACTCGCCTAAATTTTGAAGCTGATGAAAGGGTGTTTGTAATGTTAAACCCCCCTTCTGCAAATCGGTCCTGTCAACACAGGGTGATGGGAGGGGTGGATATTGACAAGAAATGAGAAAGGCTTTGCCAAGAGTGTTTGTATTTTTCTCATTTAAAATACATGGAGATACTTTATAAGTCCCTGTGGAGAAGGAGAGAGCCAGGCTCTGAATTTCTGGAGTGTCCTGACAGGCACATTTATTTTTCTATCTCTTGGTTAAGGAAGGACCTCGCTAAATCATACTTTTCCCCGACAAAGATCAGTGTGCTGATATTTCAGACTCATGATTCCCTTTTAACGTCCCCGAATGAAAAGGTTTATCTTTATATCTCCTCTGAGCGCCTCTTGGAAATGGTCAGGTTTGCTGTTTGAGGAAAGTACTGCAAACTTAGAAGCTGCCATCTGTGTTCTGCGTTTGCAAACCTGTCCCTCTGAAGGGCCAGGATAAAATCCTCCCTCCCCGTGGTTTCAGCTCGGGTCAGCAGAGGGAACCCATTTGTTTCCTTGGCTAATTCGACTGACTCATGAGGGCATCAGGAGTCCACTTACCTCACAGTCTCTACCTTCCTGTCTGCGAGAGTGCAAAGCATTTCCCCGACACCTGCCTTAGGTCACCGTTTAAGGCTTGATTGAGAAGCACATGCAGAGTTTGGAAGACTTGAAAAAGAAAAGCTGCTGCAAGCTTGAAGGTTTCCTGCACTCGGGCCCCTCGCCACCCTGCTCTGACGAATGCCACGGGGGCCGCAGGGCACATCCAGAGCGGTAGGGTTTCAGGCCAATTTTCAAGATAAATGAATTGTGTAATACAATCAATCAAATACATGCACTCTCTTTTGTCAGAAGGTACATAAAAATGGGACCCGGGTTATATACCTTAGACACTTCATGCTTCTACGCACTTGGATGCCCCATGTATGACGTCCGAGTGTATTCACGGTCAGTGATCTGCTTAGTAAATTACTTGAGCTTCAGCCCTGACTCTGGACATACCGCTGGCAAATTAACATTATTCCCGTTTGGGGTAGTCTGGGGACTCACACTTGAGGAGTCTGGGAAAGAGGAAGTTTAGAAGGCTGAGAGATGAGAAAAGACCTGCATGGTGTTAAGATAATAGACAGCCCTCTGTTACCTCCTGGCCGCCACTTTATGACTCTGCGCAGGTTTGCTGGCTTCTTTGAGCCTTACTTGAAATCTGCCCAACCTCTTCATGTGCCCCCCACGGTCGCTGTCCTCTCAGGTCCCATCACCCTGGCCCTTCCTGAGAGTGTGGTTCCCTTCCAAGGCTCCAAAACCACCTGCTGCTTCTGCTTGAAATAAGCCAGAAAGAAAAACACAGGGAAAGATACACAATTAGATTTTTAAAAAATTTTAATTTAGTCTTAAGTTTAAATTTTTATCGTTTTGGAGCGTGTATCTCACTCACTAGGCTGAAGACTTTGGGCGAACAAATTCTCTTTCTGGTTCTCCAAGCTGCCAGCACCAGGCCTGATATACAATTGGTTTTATTTATTAATATGTGTTGAATAATTTAAATTATTCTACTCCAGTAAGGGCATTCTAACTAACCTAATTTTGCCAAAACAAAAAGGAACCTTAATATAATTATTTGGTGCTTAACGAGTACTTTTCACCCACAGAGCTGATATAAGTTAAATAATTTGGCTAGTCTCATCACAGCGTCATAGGCGAATGTTGTTACAAAGCATTTGTGAGACAAAAGCTGAGGTATCAACATTCTGAGATAACTTTCTTTTCTTGTGAACGAATGTTAGGGTTTCTAAATCATACAGGTAACGACGTCTAGGTTATCTAGCTCCCAAGAAGATTGATTTAAAGAAAAAAATTTTTTTAACCTCTTCAAACAAAAATACAGATTAAAAAAAAAATGTGGAGGACACCAAAATATAGTTTTGAAACCCTCCCCTTATATTGAATTTCCCATATAAGTGCAAACGATTAGAGGTACTGATTTTTTCTTCCCACAAATTGATGGCCTTAAAACGCTCATTAACTGGAAGGTATATGGGTGTGTGGCTGGTCAATAAAGGGCAGACTTGCGAGTGACAAGCAGAAAAGTTCACAGTTAGCATAAAGCCAATGAAATTGAATGGGGACGTGCACTTGAGATCAGACTCTTAAGTTAAAAAAATTTTATATTTATTCATACTCTGACATCTTTCAACTCAGGAAAATCACCTTTCCCCACTTCAAGGGATCTGGAGAAGGCTGATCTTTTATTGGGTTGCTTGTAGAATCTTGATTGTGTGGGAGAGGCATACTGTTTTTTCCTCTTGGCTTTCTAAGTTTTCCTGGCTGGACTAATGATCACATTAGCATGAAACAGATTCACTGGGGAAAACAACCAAATTTATTATGTATGTACATGCGGCAGTGCCATGAGGATATGGAACCCGAGGACACGTTGGGCAGTTGGGGCTTAAATTCCATCTGGAGCAAAGGAGAAGGGGCTGGTGTGCTTTGGGAATTGAAAGAGCAGGAAGGCAATGCACATGGAGCGAGAAAAGCAGATGTTTGCTAAGTAAATATTTGCTGGACCTTCTTTAACAATGGGACACACTGAAGACTGGTCAAAAGGGCCTTAAGTTCCTCCCTGTTTATCACACCTAGTCCATGTTAAGCTAAAGTCATCTATAATGATATCTCCCTTTCTGGAGCAGGTCTTCTGTCTAAATTCTTTTAGGCAGTTAGAGGAAGGTCAAAGTTTCTTTCTCAGTCTTTATTTCTTAAAAATGAATAGCTTAAAAGAATCAATTCGCCCAAAATCATATTTTGGGGTGGCAAATTCGACTTCCCCTGAATTGTCAGCATTCCTCAGGTCCCAGAAGCATTCATGGGTGTTTCTGTTATTGTTACATCAAATTAATTACGTTTGACTGTTTGACAATCATCTATATTAATGTCTTTTCTATAGTGGTTTCTATTTTATTAGCATGTAGCTACTGTTTTCTCCTGTAGACAAATGTGGTGTCAAAAAAGGGCAACCATTTTGGATTTGGAAAAGTCAGTATTGCTGGCACAGAAAGTTGGGCAAATCTCCACGTCACTTAGGCCCAGGTTTCTGTGACATAATTGCTCTTGCTCTTGGGGTAGTTTGTAAGATCCAAAAATTCAAATGCAGTGGTCTGAAAATTACTCTGGACAGAGTCCTAATGATTCCCTGGAAGGAGGGGGTCCTTGAGGCCTCTTCAGGTCTCTGGAGGGTTTGTGTCAGTGTCTACTATGTCTTTGTCTCACCTGGCTTATCCCTTCCATAGCACCTCTAACCTGTATCTGTTGTAAAATAGAGTGGTCTTCTGTGTTATATTTTCTTTACAGCAAGATTCTGCTCTTAAAACTATTTTTGAATATCATTAAATGAATATATACAAAATATTGTACATAAAGAGCAATAGATATTATTATGCTGTTAGTTTTAATTGTACTCTGAAGTAAGTTCCACTATTAGTAATAAATAATAAAATTTTTAAAAGATTTATACGTGTAAGAGTGTTAGTTTCTTTTGACCTGGCTGCTCACATTTTATAATTCATACCTTTTCTTTTAAGTCTTCAGCCATGTGGCTCAGTACTAGTTGTTACGCTTGGTCCAATGTGATTTATGCATGTATGTGTTTCAGCACTGAATTTTAAAGACCGATTAACACTGTTCAGGGGCTGGCTGATCAGCCAGTTAGAGCGTTGCCACTGCTTATGTAACTATGATCTGAAATACTCACTTTAAGAAAAATAAACCTTGAAACTAATAGTGCATTGCAAGAATAATTCTCAATATTCAGTGTAATATAACACTTGGCACATTTATTTAATTGTCAAGTTAAGTTTTATGTTAAGTTTGCAAAAATCTGATGTTGTTCTTAGGTTGTATCTACATACTTTGCAGTTTTAACACAACCCTATGATAACTCCAAAGTCTCAGATCTTATTTGTTTTGGAAAAGTGACACTGACCATGTGACACATCAATACTGACCTTAGAATCCCTGGAGCATTTTTTCCAGGACTGTGGGCTTTTCAAAGATCACATGATAGGTAATAAGGTATTAACTGACTATAGCATACAGTTTTAATAAGAGAGGGACATCAAGTAGACTTAATGTTTTAAATTGGGAGCTTGACAGTTCAAACACAAGAGCTATTCGGGGAAGGAGGCTGGCTTTTGAACAGGTCTTTTTTCCATATGAGGTAGATTATATTGGTACTGCAGATGTTCTTTGATCCTAAGAGACTGACATTGCATGTAGACAATCAGTGAAGACAAAGAATTAAGTACTTTTACAGTTTCTAGCTTGTTTCAGTCTCATCTTTCATTTCCTTAAATATAATCAAGGAAGAGTTACTGCAACCAAAACAGATTGAAAGACACATTAAACAGATGTCACTTAACTCCTATGGAAGAACACAGGGTTGGACAATATTACAGATTTGTAATTTGACAGCTGAACACCAAACAAGAATGCAGTTCCTAGAGTGTGGGGGATTCAATCTACAAAGAAAAGGGCTCCAAAGACCAAGGAGGGGAAATGCTGGCTCTGACTTTTGAACTAGAATAAACAATTCTGTGTGAGCTCAATGAAATGTCTTCATCTTTTTTAAGTGTTTAAATTATGTTGATACGTTTCATAGGAGAATTTGGTTAAATAGAAAAATAATATGCTTAAATCAAACAGAGAGGAGAGCAAGGATAGTGGAGCGAGCAGAAGCAGCAGAGAAAGAAAAGGCAGTTCTGTGATGCTGGGACCATGATAAGAATAACAAAAGTTTGGGGAGAAGACGGGCAGTCATCGCGAATGCAACTCAGTGTTGGCTTGGAGGTAACCTGGGGAACATTAAGGGACACAGAGAAACATCCCCATGCTGGGACACTGTGACAGTGAAGATACAGAACTAAACATAAATCCAGGCTGTATCCCCAGCTTATGTTCTTATATCCTTACAGGAACTCCTAAGAATTTAAACAGTGGCGATTCTCATTTCCTCACCGTAAAGATGAGAAAACTGAGGCCTAAGAAGTGACTGACTCTGGAAGCTCCATAACCAGCATGGGCCAGAGCCAAACCCTCCAAATCCTGCATTAGTCCCGCTTCTCATACCAAGCTGTCTGCTCGTGTTCTGACGCCCCAGCTTGGATCCTTTCTCCTCTTAGGTGAGTTACGTTTAATCGCAGTGTGAACACTGTAGAAAATATTTTGCCACTCTCCTCGGGGCGCCGTAACCAGGAAAGAATGTTAACAACCCTGGCAGGGACAGGGCATATTCACACACTCTGCTGTAATGCGAGGGAAACTGTCTCCCTGCATGCATATAACGCTTTGGGAAGCAGAGCTTCAGCAGTGTGTTGTCTTGATGGTCAACTTCGCATCACACGGTGATTGCCAGTCATCCACGGGGGAGGAGGCACTAGTTAGAGTGTCACAGGATAGCTTTGGTAAGAAATAGACCAAAAACTGACGAATGGCTCATTTCCAGAACTAGATGACTTTGTTTCACTTTGCATAACTATTGATCATACAGTATACACGTGGTTCTACTGATTAGATGGACTGTGTGACGGAAGTTTCTAGAAAACTACACTAGGCTAGAAAAATGCACTTTGAACTGAGTTTTTCTTTTTTTTGCTTCTCTCTTACCTAACGGGAAATCTCACCTTTAACGTTCAACTAGTTCAATGAAGTTATTGCCAGATACAGAATCTGGAAGTGCTTTCCTTAATCCTATTTTCTTTCTGGCGTGATCAGATCCTAAAATCCTGAGTATCAAGAACCCTCTTCTTTCCCATTTTGTATTTGGAAACTTAACAAGCAATAAATTGTAGTTCATTTTTCTGAATATATATTTCCTTAATATTTTCATAGCAAATGCATGCCAAAAAAGGAAGAATAAGCTTATCATTAATTAATTTAATGGGGGGCTTTTCTGGCATAATAATTGCTTTATTTATGCATGTTAAGACTTTAGAAACTCTCCAAAGCAGAAATTTCTGTCATTATTAAATAGTGCTTCCCCTTCTTCAAGAAACATTTTTCCTTAATTGATTTTTTTAAGGCTTTGGTATTGATATTTCTATCTGCAAAATCTTCTCTCATATCACATGAACGTTTCTTTCAATTTTAATGAAACTAACTGTAACTTATGTATGTCACTCTGGAGCACTACAATTCACATTATCCATGGCTCTAATCTTATATTAAATATAAAAATATTTTGTGATACAATTCGAAAAGGTACAAGATAACTTCAGTCTTTTAACTCAAGTGCAACTCTTTATTTTGATCTGATGACAGGGCTTTTTTTGCTTCGGTTTTAGAGATGACTCTCTTTAAAAAGAGTGCCTAACATTGTCTTTCCTACTGCCCATAACTCTCCCTAATCCTAAGCTCATAAATCAGGGCTTTCACCCTTCTCAGCTTCTGAAAACAAACCCAGACCTTCATAAATGCATTTTCCATTGATTCAGTGCTTATGAAAACCTTTACCTTTTTATTAGGGTCTACTATTCATACCTACCTCCCAGATAAATTACAATTTCAAACTGAGATGAGCTAAACTGATTCAAGCACATTTTGAAAATGGAATCTTCTTTTATGGAAAGAGTTTCAACTTGAAGGAAAGACCAGTCTTGAAAAACAGCCCTATGTTTCCCCAAGATCATAAGTAAGATTTTGCACTGTATGTTTTCTGGGATGTATTTTGTCAAGGAAGGAAAAAAAGTCATTTTGGTGGAATTGGAGTGAGCTCATAGAGAGTAAAACAGTCATAGTATGGTACAAGAGCATGAGGAGAGTTTTGTCTGGCTGGAGCAAAGCGATGACATTGCTGAGTGACAAACTGCCAGAGTAGAAGAGATGGGAGGACAGGTGAAAAGGCCTTCAATCTGAGTGACAATGGGAGAGCTGCCCACTGTAGTTTCTTTAGAGGAATGACGTCATGAAGTGGATTGTCATGAATTTCTCTACCATAAGCCAGTGAAAGATGGACTGGGATAGGGATAGTAACTGCCTGAGTCTTGCAAGAGCTATTGAATTCTGGGGTGAAAACAAACAAAAAAAGCAGAAGGGGTACAATCATGTAAGGCAACCATTGGTCATTGTCCTATTATGTAACAAACTTTTTCATTGAACATCTTTGTTGATAGAGGAAAGCAAATAACAACACTGGCCCTCAAACATCTGGCATTTCTTTAAAGTTTTGTATTTTATTATAGAGTGTAATGGAAGTCTGGATGGAATTAGTATCCCACCCCCTAGACTGCCAAAAGACCCAAACCACCCTCAAGGGTCTTCATGAGAACAGAAATGGTGACCATCTTGCCCGAGATTTATCTCTAGTGCCCAACAGAGCTGTCCACACATATTTGGTGTTCACAGTACAATTTGTTGAATTGAAACATGGATGGATGGATGGATGAGTAAATCTACTCTTGGTTAGGTAGGATAAGTTGGGAGACTGAGAATACTTTTGCTGTCAATATATCTTTTGTGGGAAGACAATATCTATCAAACAACCAGACTGAATTAAAGAGCAGTGCAGTCGACTTGTTTGGGTTCATTTGTCTTGCATAGTTCAGAATATGACCAAGTGCAAAACATCCACATTGATATAGGGGAGATTCTGTGTTCATTCCTGGAGAGGTAGCATTTGATCTGAAATTATTTCTCTAAATTGAAACTTGTGTTTTTTCCCCATGGCTGGAGGTGGCATGTCAGAGTGCTGTAAAGCACTCAGAAACCACTTCTTTCCAGCTCTAACATGAACTGTATCAACAGAGAAACGGTGAAGTTCATGGGGGACAGGCAAAGTCTTGTCTTTGCCTATGACTTGTCCTCTTTCAAGTGCTGAAACTGCACATTTTAATAATATCTCCATCAGCATTAAAACCTTTTGGAGCTCTGTCTGGTTTTGCTCAGTGGTTAGAGCATCTGCCTGGGGACTGACGGTTCCCGGGTTAGATTCTAGACAAGGGCATGTGCCTCAGTTGCAGGCTCAATCCCTGGCCTCAGTCAGGGCGAGTGCAGGAGGCAGCCACTCCTTGTGCCTCTCTCACATCGGTGCTTCTCTCTCTCTCTCCTTTCCACTCTCTGAAAAGCAGTGGAAAAAATATCAGTTGAGGATAAAAGACAAACAAACAAACAAAAAAACAACCTTTTGGAGAATCTGGCCGATTCTCCAAAATTATAATTGGACAACAAGATTGTTTACCTTAATTAGGAAGCAGACACATACACACAGAGAGAGAATTCTTAATTTTTTTTTCATTTGGGATAGCATTGTCTTGCTTTGTACATTTCAGCTATTACTAGCAGTAACACCTTCTTTCAACTAGAAACTATCTACTGAAGCAATCTGTATAGAAAACACCAAACCATACAGTCAACTATCTTTTTGGCAATTTACCGATCATCTTTTAATTTGCATTTAAGCGTATCACTTATGTAATCTGAACTTCAAAATTCACAATCCTCAGTACTGCTACAACTTGCAAAAATTGTGTTTTCTTAATCTCCCTTTTGGCTCTGTAACCCAAGAGCCAAAAGGGAGATTAACAGTTCTCATCTCAACATTTTAATAGTTCTTATCTCCACATCTTAACGCTTCTCATCTCAACATCTCTCCACATCCCCATTCAAAAGAGTTCAGAGTGGAGCATTTACTATTTGTCGTTGTTGTTTAAACTGACTAAACTCCTAATTTCAAGCTTGTGTTCTCTTTTGAGTGGTTCTATTACTTTATGTGGGAGATGTTTGTTTGAATGTCTATCTACTCAAATGCAACTTTCTAAACTGAGGTGAGATCATTGTGGATTTTTTTGTTATCTGGTAAGAATAAGCTGACTTCTCTCAGTCTCTTTTCTATAACATGACATTGAAGCCTGACATTGTTATGGTTGAAGTAGGCTAAACTTCTTTGACGGAAATTAAATAGTTTCTGAAGTATGGTGACTGGGACTGGAGCTGTCTCCAGGCAAGGCTTTAACAGAAGGTTTTTAATGCTAACAAAGGCTCAGTTAATTTCCACTGTATTTCCCTTGTTACTTCCTGTCTCAGAATCTGTAACATTTTTCAGAAAAAGAGAGCTGACAATATTCTAAATTGGGTAAATGGGAACTAGAGCAAGCTTAGATGTTTCTAAGATATAAATAGAAGACAAATAGATAGTCATCTGTATCACTCTAGAGTTTTAAAAACAGATATTTTGCAAGTTAACTCAGCAGATAATTACAATAAATATTAAAATTTTCTTAAGTACTCTCTTCATTCTTTTCTCAACTGAGGACCAACCCATATTACACTTGATTCAATATCTTAATCATACTTCAATCTAGCAGACATAAAAGCAAAATGGGAAATAATAAAATGAAAATATGTGCTCAAAAAATAACATCTTACAAAAAATGAGAAAATATTTTTCAAGTAGATTTTATATTCTCTGAGTCATATGCTTCTAAATTGTTCCAAGAAGAAATTGATGTTGACCTTTTAAGCAAATACTGTTTCCTTATTTTTATACACCATTAAAAATGGAGATTTTATTGTTCTGTTGGTACAAAGCTACTGCATGTTAATACTAACTTTTTGACTAGATCATCATGCTTGTCAAAATCAACAATTTATTTGAGTGCAAGGGATCCCTCAAAAGTGAATATTAAGAGGTTTTACTAAGATTTTGGTGAGAAAAGGAGCTGAGAATGTTAATACTCATCTGATTCTTGTGTAATGCTCATGTAGGCAATTTAATTTTTTTTTTACACAAGTGTCCTTAATTCTGAGATTAACTATAAAAGGATAAAGAATAAGATGATATTTCTTTATAATTAACTCCTAGTATCTGGAGACTAGTAGAAAGGATTTCTCAGCATCTTCATTGCTCAGCTAATGGACCTTGGTCCCTTCTGAAGAAGTGTCAGTAGATACTGACTGTAACACTGATGGTTCATAATCCTCAAAAGGATAGAAATCAAATTCAGCATTGAACCACCAGATAGTCATCTAATGGCATAACTAGGGTTTCACTTGATATTTGGGTGTTCCACCTACCATATTGTTCTTCATTGAGACTTGTGAACACCTTATTCTATGAGGTCTCTTCTTCTAGAATTACCGTTCTCTGAATTTCCCTGGAAAATAATACTTGTATAAAATTAAGATATCTCAGCATGGAATTTTAGGAGTTTAGAAATGCCCTTGGGGATTTCAGGTTCTAGATAAACAGTTAAGAATGGGACTATTCACCAACCCTCCCCATACACACACTGGCTGTAGTTGGCATGGAATGCAATGGTCTCCCCAGGAGTTGGGCAATCACTTACACCTTTTACCAATGCCTTCAGACTTCTACAACACCACTCAGTTCTTAGTCAGATTTTAATAAATGTTGGTTGTAATGAACTGACACAATTTCCTGAGATAAAATAATTTTAAAAATCAGGAACATTATCTGTTGCCTATATCTCTGGTACAACCTTGCAATAATATTATTTATTTACTACTGTTGTCTTTGGTTATGTGAACTCACAAAATAACTTACATATAAACTTCTCTTGGGAAATGTTATTGAAATGAGACTAATAAATGCCCTACAATATCTTGCACTAATAATTATGTCCAACATTTAAGTATCTGCCAAAGAGGGTGAGTATTAGAGTCTAAAGGAAAGAAAATTACAGAAAACTTAAAAACATTTAAAAAGAGATTATTTAAAACAGAATTAAAACATTAAGAGATTTAGAATTGACCAATAATACCACTGTCTTCCATGTCCAGAAGCAAGCATTGAGAAAAATGCCACCCAATCCTGTTGGTAGTCAAAAAACCTAGGGCTATAAAATGGGGTCTTCTGAAGGACAGAACCCTGTCCCTTTAGTTCTTTACTTTCTTATGATAAACAATTTTAAAACTACTCAGAGCTAGGGAGGGGGCTCATTTCATATATTCACTATTTCTCCTTCAGAGAGTTCCATGTACTTGCAAGTTTACATCAGAGTAAATTCTTTATCTCTGGGCCCAGGAGGGGTAGGAAAGGGTTGAAGAAAAGCCTGCACTCTATCCCTCATTTTAACCTCTGCCTTCCTGTAATTGAGCTTCTTTTTCTAAAAGCTTGCATAGCAGTTGCCTAATTTAATCAACCTCAATCAGGTTGGTAAGGAAAGTTGAAAAAAGAATGCTGAGCAGTACAAACTTTCCCTGTGTGATAATAAATTAGCAGGAGATTTTCATGACATGATTTTGTGAAGTGCTAGGCACAACCAGAATCCATCTCTTTGCAAAAAAGTCTGGCTATGCAGAAAGTTTTGGAAATCCTAGGTCAAATTGAAGGGAAATGAAGTATTTTCCCAATTTCTAGGTATCCAGCACAGTGTATTGCATCATCAAAGCTTTGGCATAAAGAAAGAAAGAAATCTGTTTCTTTGGTAGGTGACACCAGTCTTCTAGAGGCATTATCGAATTGTGGCTGAGAGCATGTACATATATTGATGACGACACCTGCCATGTTATAATGGACCAAATATTTAAGATCTCTGAACCTCTTTTTTCTAAAAGAATTATAATACCACTCCACAAGATGTTTGTGAAGGCTAAATAAGGTATTATATGGGGCAGATAGTAAAACAGTAGCCTCTATAATAAATATTTGTCATTTTGTCTTTTCGGTATCTCTTCCTCCCAATGAAGGTTAGAATAAGGAACAGATATTTATGGGCTGGTACCTCTCCAGTTCCCACCCGTTGGCAGCATTGATCACGTGGTTTAGCCACAAGATCCTAGCAAGCTGCTCATACTCTTTACCTAAAAATTAATACACAGCTTCTAGGAGAAAATATGAGCTTCATCGTGCTCTACTTGTTGAGTCTGTAATCCTGAATCTGTTGGTATTCATTGTCCCATCAAATGAGCGAGACCTACACCAAGGGAAGCCAGGTTAAAATATGGGTGGGTGTGACTGGGGAGACTGTGAAAGGCTTTACGATCATTTCAGTTCTTGGTTCTAAACTGAACCTCAATCTACCCTTCGAATTACCGGTTATATTATCTAATAAATCTCCCCAGTGTTATTAATTGCTTAAGGTAATTACACAGGGGTTCAGTAGTAACTAACAGTTGACAGTTCTGACTAATATAATCAGTACCCACTAAGCATTTGGGGGCTTTCTTGGAATCCTATTGCAATCTTCAGCCACATTTTGGTGTAATTAGAAGGGTTTTGAAAAAATTCTTCTCTTCTCTGATTGTCATTTTTCTTCATTGTCATTTAGATTTATTAGTGGGATGACAAAAGAGAAAAAGTAAACTTCATCTATAAACTGTATAAAATGCTTTAAAAATAAGGTTTTAGATTATGTTGCTCATCCCACGTGTGAGCAAAATTGTTATTTTTAGGTACATGTGACCTAGTAAATGGGAAATATGGTGCTTCTTGTTATTTATCATAGTTTCTGGCAACTAGCCAAGATTGGTAGAAATAACTATTTTTTCACCAATTTGTAATTCTGGCAAATCTAGTTAACCTCTTGAAACTTCAGTTTACTATTCTGTAAAATGTGGAATTTAATAATACATTACTCCTAAACTTGTTATATGGAATAATTGAGAAATATGAGTGCATAGCTCAGCTAGTTTCTCATGTAGACAATACCCTCACTCCATGGAAATTCTTTCCGCTGTTCTTTCAAAGATATAAATCCATTCTGACTTTATCACCACCCCCTCTCTCTTTTCTTAACAAGGACTTACTTCCCTGCTTTTGGGAATAGACCTGTGTTTATGAATACCATTACCAAAAACTACATTCTGGCTCTTTCTACATGGTTCCTTCTTAACTAGATGCCCATCTCCTCTCTGGCTTGTCTATTGCTTTTAAGCTGGGTCTACTTGATCAAGTGCTTCTAACTTAAAATGGGTTTAAAAATGAAACTCAAGCCAGCTGTACTGATTTGGAGTCTATGAAGCACAATTATTTTTAGGAGACTCTGGAGGTTAACATCATTATTTTGATTATGAATCATATACAGAACACTTTATTTTTGCAAAGAGCTTTGGCATCGTCCCATAATTTAAAGTTAAGTGTGACTCATTGGGGGATATGTCACCCATTACAGATGGGAGAAGTAAAGCCAAAGAGAGTTAAACAATTCAGAGCAAGTTCATCATTAACCAGAGTATCTGGGCATGGATTTCCTAAAGACTGTGTCCACCCAAGACTGACTCAACCAGGGAAGTGAAAATTCACACAACTGGGTATCATTAGGTTAGCTATCTCTCATTTTACCCCTAAATAAACATTGTAGGGAGGTATTTAATTAATAGAAACAACCCATGGTGATGAACTAATAACTTACTTAACAACAATTTGTAGGCTTAAGAGATTAAATAAACTAGTTCACACTGATTTAAATAACATTCAAAATTATTTAAACTTACTTTGTTTCAGTGTAATGATCTTCATCCATAGTCAACACTTACTACCTTGAATTTACTTTAGAACTGCAGCTTTCTCTATTTCTTCCTTGTCTGCCTATAACTACTATCAATCGACCATAGTGAGACCAGTTCTATATAATAAGTTAGGAAATCCAAGATTATCTTGCTTTATGATGCCCTATTTGTTTAAGTCAGTTTCAGGAAAGAGAGAGCCTCATACAATTTAAAGGTCTACGTTTTTAAAGACCTATGCAGTGGTGATACATTTGCAAATTTTAGGTGAATCAGAGAGATCAAGTATTTTCTTCAAGGAGTTAAAAGAACACTGCTCCCAAAGAAAGCTTTCTTGAAGAATGAGAATGAATTTGCTATTACTGTACCCTGAATAAAGATGTCCACTTCATTCATGAAATGGTATCACCTGATTGAGTCAGGGGAGAGAAAATATTTATTTCACTCTTGGCAAACAAGAGAAAACGAAACCCAAACTGTGTTATGAAGAGAGTAACAATCCTAAAAAGGTTCAGGTGGGGGCTTCAGAATGGGTTTGATCTAGGGATCCAAATGATATCATCAGGTTTTGACTTCTCCCTGTTTCTTTCTCTCTTCACATGGTGACCCAAGCACACTCGAGCTTACATTCGCTTGTTCCAAGTCCATCCAATAAAATCAATAACATAATAAAATAAAATGACAAAATAAAATAATAAAATAAAATATAAAATGAAATAAAAATTTTAAAATAAAGTAAAATAAAATAAGAAAACATATATCTTCAACCATTTAAACATGAAGCCTTAAGCCTAATATTTGTTTTGTTGTTAATTTTTGGACTAAATTAAATCACATAGCCACCCCTGATCCTGGCAAATTATTTTTGACTTGAATTACATGTACCCAGTGGAACTGGGAATCAGTTACTCCCTCAAAAGCCATATGGAAAGAGAGAAAAGAAGAGATGTTTCTCAAGGGAAATTCAACAAATGCTGGAACAACAGATGCCTATTAAAATGAGTGACAGCACAACCGCTCTCATTATTTATTCATGACTTTGCCTACTTTATATAACAGTTTACAAATAAATCATTCAATAATGATTCTATTTTGTTCACAGTTATTTATTTTAATAAACACTGAATTCTAGAAAAAGTCTAAGACCAAAGCATAGACCATTCATTTGATAAAATTTCTATTAAAACTTCCATTTATTTATCAGAGAAAATGGCTCCAACTGGCTTTTATTCTAGAACAAACAGCCCACAAAATAGTTCAACTGAAAAAATGTATTCCAGAGGATTGCTGACTCCTCCATCTAGATAACTTTTTAAATGTTTTGTTTTCTCTTTGGATTTTTACTCTTTCTATAATGCTTCTTGGGATTAAACATTATGTAATATCTGGAAGATTATTTCTAGTGCACCAAAACTTAATTTAAAGCAGCCAAACCATATCATACCAGCGATTCAGTAATTTCCCATGAAGACCTTCAGACCCCAAATTAAACGGAGTTAATTTCAGTGCTTAATTGTTTTTACAGATTTTTTCTTCATTGATTTAATTAAGATCTTTCTCCTGTTGTGTACTTGGAGGACTTTCATTATCTATTGAAATAACTTTATTTGAATACGGGTTGGCCAACATGTCACACGAACCTAATAATTTTGCAGGAGCAAGTTACTGTAAAATATTGGGAAACAAGAATACACCTTCCCTTGTCAGCGACAGTTAAAGCACACATTGGTTTGTGTTACATGTCTCTTTGAGTACCTAAGAGGAGGTAGAAAGTCTAGGGAATGTGGAACGTAAGAGCCCGAAACTGTGGGCACAACCTTTGCAAAGCTGTCCTCTAAGTTTCTCTCTAAGAACTGATTTTGTAACCTTTTAAATGAGATACTTAATTTTACATATGCTGGAGGAGGGTCTTCAACCCTCACAGTTAGATTTCTAAACAGCAATGGAAATAACCAGCTTAGATCATCTCCTTCCTTCAGGAGCTGCTTCCAGAGGCTAAAGATGTGTTCAGTATAATTTTCTGTTTAAAAGGGGAGGAGTAGCAGTTAGATAGACTTGGCCATAACCCTGGTCTGCTGCTCACTAGTGTGCAGCACTGAACATTGGATGATTACATATCATCTCCAAATGCCAGTGTTCACATCTATGAAATTGGAAAAACAATATATCTACCTTAAATTTGTTTACATAGAGTCCTCTTTAATTTTTTGAGGATTAAATGAGTATATACAATTCTTAATGATATGTAAACATCATTGTGTAATATGTGTAATAATATAATCTTGTACAAAAGAATAGGAGGTGACTCTTTTCCCCTTGCATGGTGAACGACCAGGGAAGCAGGGCCAGGACTAGGGTGAGGTGGATACGAGAATGAAGGGAATAAAGGAGAAAATTTAAAGGAGGGTTAAAAACCCAGTAACCCAAATAAATAGTATTTAATGCAATACTTTAAAAACTCAAAATTAATGCAAGTATTTATGGTGAACAAAATAGAAAAATGTTTAATAAAGACAGAGTCCAGAGTGGCATCCATATGCCACTGTGGGGGCATAACATATACCTCACATTTTCTTTTAACATCTAAAGTTCATCATCTAGCCACAGACAAGAGTGTCTCTGTGGGTGCTGTGGGATCTATCACCACACACCAAAGGACATGGGGTGCTGGGTAATAGGCAGACAGACTCCAGTACAGGCTGTGGAACTGGCAGGAGCCTATAGGTCAGCTCCAGATGCTCTCAGCCATGAACCTGGAGCACCTTGAAAATGCCAACTTGAGCAGATGCACATGGATGAGAGAGCTTTTGTAGAACTCTGGGTTTCAAGAGAAAAAGTTCTAGCATTCCATTAGAGCAAAATATATATATATATATATATATATATATATATATATATATATATATCTGAGTTTGGACACATTGGAGTGAGTAACTTTGCCAGCATCACCCCTCCCCGCTAGGCAGCACAGCTTAGAGAAAGCAGAGTCTAGGTACCCCTCCTGTAAGAGAAACGGGAGAGTACTGAATGAGTGCTCAGCTCCCTGAGCTGTGCCAGGTGCTCTAAAAACTCATCTCTCTCCTGCAGCATCCAGAGTAGTAAAGCAAGAGTTCCATGACTGGGAGGAGGGAGGAGAAGGGGGAAAAAGCAGGTAAGAATATCAGAGGGTGCTAAAGGGACAAGGTTCCTGCCTAATTCATTTTAGACTCTAACAAGAAGCTCACCCATGAGACATTGGGACAACCTCATGTGAGGGTCTCTCCAACTGGCCAGTAGGCACTCCTAATGCCCCAAGAGCCAAACCTACTTCTCCCACTCTGTGGTTGGCTCCTTGTGCATGCTCCTGAGGGTGTCAGTGAGAGCAAGCTCAAGTAGACAGGGAGTGCATGCAGAATGTAGACAGAGTCTGTGGGCAAGGGAGAAACTATAACCTTTAGCTATTGCATAACCTTTGGGAAAACAGGTTATCAATAGCTGGCCTAGTGCAGTGGAAGATTGAGAAAAGCCATACAAGCTTAAGAATTTTGCAATAAAGGGAGCAAGTAGCCTGGAGTATGTGTACCCATAAAAGGTTGGGAAAAGCCCCCAAATATGAATGGGACCAAAAAAATATCTCTGACCTGAAAGCAGCTAGTAAAGATTGGAGGAGGTGACTGCTAGGTCAAACGTGAAAACATCAGTGCAAAACTTCAGGGGACATGAAGAAGCAAGGAAACACAACATCACTAAAAGAACATAATAATTCCCCAATATTCAAATTAAAAAACAGGGAGATCTGTGGTTTACCCGATAAAAAAATTTAAAATAGCTGTTTTGAGGAAACTTAATGAGCTATGAGAAAACACAGAAAGACAATTCAAAAAATCAGGAAAGCCAAACATAAACAAAATGAGAAATTTAACAAAGACATGGAATCAGAAAAAAGGACCAAGTGTGAATCCTGGAACTGAATATTATAATTACTAAAATAAAAATTGCAATACAGAATATAAATATCAGGATAGACAGACAGAAAAAAGAATCAGCGAGTTAGAAAACAGGAACCTATAATAACTCCATCAGAGGAGAACACAGAGTAAAGAATAAAAAAAGAGCAAAGAAAGCCAATATGATCTATGAGATATCGTCAAAAGAAGCAATATCAGAATCATTGAAATTCCAGAGGGTGAAAAGAGTGGAAAAAGTGCAGAGAGCTTATTTCATGAAATAATGACTAAGAACTTCCCAAACCTGGGGAGAGACTTGGACATCCAAGTCTATGAATCTAATAGGTCATTCCATTATTTCAATTCAGAACAATCTTCTCTAAGACACATTATAATGAAACTGTCAAAAATCAAGGACAAAGAGAGAATACTAAAAGGAACAAGAGAAAAAGCAACTGAAACCTACAAAGGAATCCTCACTGGACTATCAGCAAATTTCTCAGCAGAAACCTTACAGGACAGGAGAAAGTGGGATAATGTATTCAAAGTACCGAAAGAAAAAATTGCCCACCAAGAATACTCTATTAGCAAAGTTATTTTTCAGAAATAAAGGATAAATAGACTCTCCCAGACAAACAAAAGCAGAGGGAATTCACCAGTAGACCTGCCTTACAAAAAATGCTGGAGTTCATCAAGCTGAAATGAAAAGATGCAAATTAGTAACATAAAACCATTCAAAAATATACAACATATTGGTAATGGCAAAAATGTAGTCCAATTCAGAGAACTCTAATTCTGTAATAGGATGACGGGTTAGCTACTTGACTGTATTATAAAAATTTTTTAAGAGAGTACTAAAATAAACACAACTATTATAATTTCTTAACAATAAGTAATATAAAAAGAGACCTTAAAGAAGACATTGTGACATTAAAAACACAAAAGGGGGGAGTAAAGGAGTAGTTTTTCTGTATGTCGTTGAACTTAGGTTGCTTTCAAAGCCTTAAATGGACTGTTTCAAGTAAGCTTCGTGGTAACCACAAAGCAAAAAGCTATACTAAATTGACAAAAGATAAAGAGAAGAGAAGGAATCAGAGCACGTAACTACAGATAATTGCTAATTACCAAAGGCAGGCAACCAGAGAGGATGAAAGGAACAACAGAACTACAAAGCACCCAGAAACAAACAAAAAGCAAGTTCTTAGATTTCAGTATATCTTCTAAATGTAAATGGGCTGAATCTTCTAATCCAAAAGCACAGAGTGGTGGAACAACAACAAGAATCATGGCTCAGCTATATGTTGTCTTCAAGAGACTCACTTCAGCTCTGAGGACATACATAGGCTCAAATGGAAAAATACATTCTATGCAAATAGGAAACAAAAGAAAGAGATGAGAGCTATCCTGATATCAGATAAAATATACTTTAAGCCAAAAATGGTAACAAGAGACAAAAAAGGTCATTATGTGACAACAAAGGGTCAATTCATCAAGAAGATAGAACAATTATAAATATATACTAACCCAACTTTGGAGCACCCAAATATTTTAATCAAATACCTCCAAATCTGAAGGGAGAAATACATGATACAATAATAGGAGGGGACTTCAATAGACCACTTTCAGCAATGGATATAGATCCGCCATACAGAAAATCAACAAGAAACATCAGACTTCAACCACACTTTAGATCAAATAAACCTAACAAACATACATAGACCATTCAATCAAAGGGCAGAATACAGATTCTTCTCAAGTGTACGCAAAACATTCTCCAGAATAGATCATATAATGGGCCACACAATAAGTCCTAGCAAATTTAAGAAGATTTGAAATCATACCAAGTATCTTTGTCTATTGGAATAAGACCAGAAAGCAATAACAAGAAGAAAACTTGAAAATTTATAAACATGTGGAAACAAACCAACACATTCCCAGACTACCAATGTGTGAAAGAAATAATCAAAAAGGAAATAAAAAAAATATTGTGAAACAAATGAAAACAGAAATGCAACATACTAAAACTTATGGGATGTAGCAAAAGCAGCTTAGAGGGAAGATCGTAGAGATAAATGCATATATTAAGAAAAAGGGGAAGATCTCAAAAAAAAACCAATCTAACCGTATACTTCAAGGAACTAGAAAAAGGGCAAACCTTTAGCTAGACCAAGTAAAAGAGAGAGAGAGAGAGAGAGGGAGAAATACAATCAGAAATGAAAGAGCAGATGTTACTGCTGATACCACAGAAATACATAAGACTATAATTGACAACTATGTACAATTATATCCCAAAATTGGATAACCTAAAAGAAATGGATAAATTGCTAGAAACATACAACTTGTCAAGACTGAATCATGAAGAAATAGAAAATCTAAATAGATTAACAAGGAGTAAGGATATTGAATCAGTACTCAAAATTTTTCCAGCACAGAAAAACCCAGACCAGATTGTTTTACTGGTGAATTCTACTAAGTGTTTGTTTATTTATTTATTTATTTATTTATTTATTTATTTATTTATTTATTTATTAAAATATATTTTTATTGATTTCAGAGAGACGACAGGAGAGGGAGAGAGAGATAGAAACATCAATGATGAGAGAGTCATTGATCGAGCCCACAACCTGGGCATGTGCCCTGACCGGGAATTGAACCCTGATCGCCTGGATCCTAGGTTGACGCTCAACCGCTGAGCCACGCCCGGCCAGGCTCTACTAAGTGTTTAAAAGAGCAATTCATGTTAATATTCCTGAAACTCTTTCAAAAAATTAAAAGGAGGGAAATACCCTCAAATTCGCTTTTCAAGGCTAGCATGACTGATAATAAAGGCAGATAAGGAAAATATAAGAAAAGAAACCTGTAGCACATCTCTGATGACTACGGATGCAAAAATGCTCAACAAGATATTCGCAAACCAACTTCAACAGTACATTAGAAAGATCATAGGTCATAATGACGTGGGATTTATCTGTGGGATGTAAAGATGGCTCCACATACTCAAATCAAGATATGTGATATGTCACATTAATATAATATAAGAAAAATTATATGCTTACCTCAATAGATGCAAAAAATGCATTTGACAAAGTACAATATATTTTTACATGACAAAACTCTCAACAAATTTGGTACAAGAAAGGACATTTCTTGACATAATAAAGGCCATATATGACAAATCCACAGCTAACGTTCTTTGCAGCAGTGAAAGATTTAAAGTTTTTACTTTAGGATCAGGATCAAGACAACAATGCTCTTATTCAACATAGCACTGGAAATTTTAACTAGAGCAACCAGACAAAATAAAAAATAAAGATAATTGAGATAAGCAAGAAGAAGTAAAATTTTCTTTGTTTGCAGATAATTTGATTTTATATTTATAAAATCCTAAAGACTCAACAAATAAACTGTTATAACTAATCACCAAATTCAGTAAAGTTGTAGGATATAAAATCAACATAAAGAAATCTGAACATTAATGATGAAATATATGAAAAATAAATAAAACGATCCTATTCACAATAATATCAAAAACAATAAAATACTTAGAAATGAAGTTAACCAAGGTAGTGAAAGATTTGTACAATGAAAACTACAAAACTTTGATGAAAGAAATTAAAGAAGACACACACAAATGGAAGGATATCACGATGTTCAGGAATCAGAAGAATTAATATTGTTAAAATGCCCGTACTACCCCAAACTACATACACAATCATCAAAATCACTATCAAAATTTCAGAAATAGAAAATAAAATCTTAAAATTTGTATGGAATTGAGACCCCCCCCAAATAGCCAATCCTGAAAAAAATACAATCCTGAAAAAAATAAAAACAACTTTGGAGGCATCATTTGTTCTTATTTCAAAGTATACTATAAAGCAATAGTAATCAAAACAGTATGGTACTGACATAAAAATAAACACATAGATTAATGTTGCAGAAGAGAGATCCTAGGAATAAATCCTGGCATATACGGTCAGCAAATATATGACAGTAGAGACAAGAATATTTAATGGGGAAGAATAGTCTCTTTAACAAACGCTGCTGGGAAAACTGGGATACCACACTGGGAAAAATGAAACCAGACCATTAACTTACAATAGCAACAAGGAACAAGTTAAAATGAATTAAAGAGTTAAGCATAGAACCTGAAACTCTAAAACTCCTAGGAGAAAACACGGGGAAACTGCTGTTTGGCATTGGCCTTGTCAAGGATTTTTTTGGATATGGCACCAAACACACAAGCAGCCTTAGCTGGTTTTGCTCAGTGGTTAGAACTTCTGCCTTCAGACTGAAGGGTCTTGGGCTCAATTCTGGCCAAGGGCAGGTACCTTGGTTGCAGGCTCAAGCCCCAGTTGGGGTGAGCTCGGGAGGCAACCAATTGATGTGTCTCTCTCCCATCAATGTTTCTCTCTCTCCCTTTCATGTTCTCTGAAAAGCAATGGAAAAAATATTCTCAGATGAAGGTAAAAACAAAGAAAAAAAACACATCAAAAAAACACACAAACAGCAAAAGCAAAAATCAACAAATGGGGCTACCTCAAACTAAAATGCAACTATACAGCAAAAGAAACAATTAAAAAAGAAAAAGGTAGCCTATGCAATGGGGTAAATGTTTGTAAATCCTATCTGATAAGGGATTACTACCCAAAATATATGAAGAGCTCAGAACTCACCCACTTCAATTAAAACAACAAAGAAATCAAACAATCAGATTAAAAAATCATCAGAGAAAACCAAATAGACTTTTTTTTTGAAAGAAGACATACACACGTGAAAAGACACTCAACATTACTAATGATCAGGAAATGCAAACCAAAATCTCGAGATATCATCTCACACCTGTGAGAATGGTTATCATCAAAAAGACGAGAGATAGCAAATGCTGGACAATTATGTGAAGAAAAGGAAACCCTTGTGCACTGTTGGAGGGAATGCAAATTGGTTTGGCCACCGTGGAAAATAGCATGAAATTCCTCAAATTATTAAAAATAGAATTCCTGCATGATCCAGCAATTTCACTTCTGGGTGTGCATACAAAGGAAATAAAGATGTCAAATACATGTCTGTACTCTTATGTTCATTTTAGCATTTTCACAATATCCAAGACATGGAAACAACCTAAGTGTCTGTCAACGGATGAATGGGCAAAGAAACTGTGATTGATGTATATACACACAGTAGACTATTATCCAGCTATGGAAAGAAGGAAATCCTGCATTTTGTGACAACGCAGCACAGATGAATCTTGAGGGCATTATGCTAAGTGAGATAAGTCAGACAGAGTTAGACAAACACTGTATGATCTCACTTATATGTGGGATCTATAAAAGCAGAACTCACAGAAAACGAGTAGCACGGGGGGTGCCAGGAGCTGCGGGTGGGGGAAACGAGGAGATGTTGGCTAAAGGGGATGAACTTGCAGTCAGAAGATGAACAAGTTCTGAAGATCTAACGCAGAGCATTGTGATCATAGTTTAAGTATTAAATATTCAATATTTTATACGTCAAAGTTGTTAAGAGACTAGATCTTAAATGCTTGATATCAAATAAGACATGATAATTACGTGACATGACAGAGGCGTTAGGTAAGGCTACAGTGTTAATCATAATACAATATATAAATGGATCAAATCAAATGTTATCTACCTGAAACTTACCCAATGTTATATGTAAATTGTATCTCAATAAAATAGAGGAACAATAATAAAAAGAAGTCTCGGTTGCCTCACCTTCCTCCCAGCCCTGCAGAAAATGTTTCACAGATGAAGCAATACCTGGTCTGGTATTCGAAGAAAAGATGAAGGGCAGCTGGGCAGGTAGACAAGAGGGCAATGGAAAACCCACCAGACACAGGGACCAGACTGTGCAAAGGCACGCTGTGCACACTAGGAATGCTGCCGACAAAGTAAAGACCTGTAAGCTGGGTCACGGCCATTGGAATAGCTGAGAAGACACTGGGGCGGTGGTGGGGCAGGGAGACGGAGACAAAGGGCAGGTAATGCTGGGGATCGTACAAGCCAGGCTGAGTATGAAGGCTTCATTTGGTGAGAGGTAGAGCAATAGCCATTGACCTACTTCATTTTAGATGTTTCCATGTAATGTTATTAAAGTCCCTTTGTACAAGCTGTATCCCTGAGGTCCTTAGTGTGTTTGTTATTACAACGAAGATCACGTTTGTTTATTTGCCTTTTTTAACAACATAAAAAAAATGAAGTAATAGAACAGCACTTGCATATAATTTTTAATCATTAAATGGTGGTTATTGGAATCATCATCAATATCATTAGTATTATTTTCTCAGATCATCTTTCCTCTATGCCTCTGATATTAAGATATGGCAATCAGCTTGCCTAAGCCATCCAGAGGGAGATAACGGCTCTGGGAGTCACTCCAGATATTCTACACTCTTGCAATCCTTGTCTCGAATTTTATACTTTCAACAGAAACTCCTTCGGCCACATCAGACACATCCCAAAGTGGTCAAGTACTAAAATATCAACTTACAGAAGCCCCGCTTTAATTTTTCTTAAATCCTGCCAATTGTTCTGGGCAGACTCCTGAACCTTTATTTGCATAGATTGTAATATCTAAAAATGTTTACTCTTCAATCCAGAGAGGCTTACTTTATGCTTAAAAAAATGCTTTTATATTTGAGACAAAAAGATGCATGTACAATTAAAATTTTATGACAATGACAAATGCCTAGCTATCTGTTTAAAGCGATGCTTGGGTGAGATGGGGTAAAGACTTATCTCCTTCAGCCACAGTTGCGAGGAAGGAAATTTTGAGAACACTCCATTTATGAAAATGTGAGGCTCGGTCCCGTTGTCCAGCTGGCTCAACAGCTTCAGCCTGTGGAGGAATTGAGATGCATAGACATGTTATATAATCTGGGTGTAAGTGGTACTTTATTTTTATTTCTTTGTTCTGGGAGGTGTGGAAAATGAAAACCTTAACTGCAGGGACTTGTCAGGTGACTCTGTGGAGCTGTACTTACCACCTCCCATGGAATATTGACCAGGTCCAATAACACTTAACAGCTCACACTGAGATCATTTTCAAAGGCATAAATATGTACAGATAATACCCCACAGCCGGTGCAATGGCCACAAACACACAGACACCAGGTACTATCTCCTGCACGGAATGCTGCTCTCACAGGGGAGGGATCAACTTATTCCATCAACGACAAACAGGAGTCAGAGGTAAAAACCTGGCTCATGACACACACACTGAATCCATTTTCCTTGAAGGTCTGGCCTTTCATCAATTTATCTCAAAGCGGTATCTTATTCTGTATTTGTTAACTGCCTGACTCTGCAATGATCTTCTCCCTGATAGGGAGACTGAAGTTCTGGACAGACTTCTTTATCTGTTTTAAAGATTGGCTAAGAAGAAGAGAGATTAAACAACTGCCCCAGGATCCCAAGGCAAGTCTCTGATGCCGCAATTAAAACTCTCAGGCCTCTGAGTAATTTTGTATTTCTGAAATTCATGTGCAAGAGACATATTTCAGTGGGAAAAAAAAGAGAGAGAGAGAATTAGAAGCAAAAGAGTTGCCCACGACGGATACGTGCTCAAGAGTTTGTCGCATTGTCGGAGACAATTAGTAAGTGCACCTACTTGTGGTGGATTTCACCCCAGACTTTGCAATACTGAGGATTAGCTTGATAAGAGTCCTGGGGAGGTTTGAACAAAACTAAGGAATCCAGCTTGATTTCTTGAACTGCTAATGGTACTTATTATTAAATTTGCAATAATCATAGCAAAAAAATAGTGTGAACTAGCAGGTGGTTAGTACTTATTTTCTAGACACTGTGCTAAATACATTACATGGATTATGTCATGTGACGCTCAGGACAAACGTAGGATATATATAGTATATCACCATTGGAAAGATGAAGAAATGAAGTCTTGGAAAGATACACAACTTCAGCATGACTGAAACCAAACAAATGGAAGATGCCTTTTGAACTCCAACGGTTTGACAGTTTGATGTGAAAATCAACACTTAGCCACACCTTTCCAAAGATTTCCAAGGCTATTAAATGTGGCTTGATTTATAGGTTCGTAATCAATTTATCCCTGTTAAAAAGTGGAACTTAAGGAATTGATAGCTTTTTCTCAAATTCTAAACTGATATTTAATTCAACTCAATGTGTTAAACCCATATGAAATTGTAAGTATTAGAAATATGGGGGATACTGCAGTGGGACTTGGGAATTTAGATAATGCCAGGATGTCTTGAATTCTAACACAGTATCCAGAATTCTGCCTGCAAAAAGTATCCTGCCCCAAAGGGTTGTTGAGGGTAGAAACATACAAAACAAAGCAAAGGAAGGCAAACAAAAATTAAATTTGACTTGAGTCCTAGACCCTTATAAAGAATTCTAGTTGGCTAGGTTAGAGAGTAGAGTATAAATACTTCAAAATAATTTAAATGTGTATCTCAGGATTTTTGAACTAGCTAGTGGTTACCGATGCTAATTCCAAGGTGATTACATAAGAATCACTAAAGATTTATTAAAAAACACACAAAAACACAATTTAAAAATAGCCAAGATCTGGAAACAGCCCAAGTGCCCATCAGTAGATAAGTGGATGAAAAAAGCTGAGGTACATTTATTTACACCATGGAATACTACTGGGCCATAAAAAGAGGAAATCTTAAATTTTGTGACACCATGGATGGACCTGGAGAGTATTATGTTAAGCGCAATAAGCCAGTCAGATAAAGACAAACACCATATGATCTCACTTATATGTGGATTTTAATGAACAAAATAAACTGACAAACAAAATAGAACCAGGGACATGGATGCATGGAACAGGCTGACAGCTCTCGGGGGGGGGGGGGGGGGGGGGGGGGAGGCCGGGGGACTGGCTGAAAGGTGGTGAAAGTATTAACCAAAAAACATCTACACATAGCCCAGGGACACAGACAACAGGGTGGAGATAGCCAGGGGCAAAGCTGGGGGGAGCAGGTGGAGTTGGGCAAAGGGGGGATGGAGATGGAAAGGGACTTTGCTGGGAGTGATGGGCACGCGGTGCAGTGTGCAGATGGTTTTGTTGAGTTGTACACTTAAAAAACCTGCGTGGTTTTGTGAACCAATATCACCCCAATAAATTCAATTAAAATTTTTATATGGCTAAATCCTGGGGAAGTAAAATTCAGAATTTCTGAGATAAGACTTAGGTAAGCTCTTTTAAAAAAAATTTTTTTTAAGCTCCTTGGTAATTTTGAAGTCTGGCTAGTTTTGGCAACCACTGCCAAAGGATTTAATCAGGTATGGTGACTCCATCCCTCCCATAAATGGTCTGATCAATGTAGCAGGGCTGCAGTGCCTCATGTACCCTGTTCCTGTTCCTGTCACATCCACCTACATCCCTGATATGGGCTAAGGGATGTGTGAGTGTGTGTTTGTGGTTTGTGTTACGGGGGGCGGGGGGCAATCCTTCAATTTAGTGACTCCTCCCAGAGGGTGACGCCTGTTTTGAGCCACACTTTACGCTAAGATCCATTGACAATGACAACAAGAATTAAAATGCAAGGGAAAAAGAAATACCTTAAGTGAGGAATACTTTAAAGCCTCTGGGGCTTCGAAGGAAAGAAGCGATTTTCATTTGAGAGATGAAATAAATGTTCATGTACAAAAGAGATACTTTGCAATGCAATTGAGAAAGGAATAGAAGCCAACTAAGACACGGACTCATGAGTTTGGTTCATTTTAGCAGGCAATGATCCTTTAAATAGGCAGGGTGTGCTTTAAGAACTCGGAATTTCACCTTCAGGCTTTTACAGTACAGGGAATCAACTGCTTCGGGCAGGAGGCAGCCTGTAACTGGGCCTTCAAAGGTGGTGTGGGTGGGAGAGAATGGAATTTACATTTACATTCCGAATTACAAAAATAGAGAAACTGTAGCTGGCTAAATGTTTTATCAACAAGAGAGAATTTAGGAATTTAGCATTCTAAGCAATTTCCAGTAGTTCTATTGATGTTAATATACATCATGTTTAACGCGTGTGTTTTTCAGTAGAAATATTGAAGGGGAATTTATGCTCTTTAATTGGTACTAAAAATGTGAGAGGTTTTAGAAAATATACAAGTTTGCCCAGTATTAATTTCCCTTCATTGTCTAAAAATGGACAATAGCTGTATTACTCTCATTGAGCAATCCTTAAAAAGAAAATGATGGTGTAAGTCTTTTTATTATTATTATTACATTCTGGGTTGGGGGGAAAGTAATGTTTTTGAATGAAGACATGCAATAAAAAAATCCACAAGACTTTCATACCTTTGTTTGCTACTTGAAGTGCAGGTGGGCTTCAGAATTCCCTTCCCAGGAATCTCAGGCCTTTGGTCTTGGGGGGCTGCAAATTTCCGATGCAGAGTGGGCTTCGGGTGAAGAGAGCAGTGTTCTTCTAGGAGCCATTTGATCGCTCAGCAGTGACAGGAGAGGGCCAGGTGTCTGTAATGAATAAGCTCACCTTAGAATTCTAACACTTACATTCAACTTCTAGCAAACTCCCCGATTTTAGTTATGAATGTTATCGTTTTTATTTCCTGCTCTCCAAGTTAATTTTTTTTTTTGAAGGAAGATGCACTGAGTCCTTTATTGGGAGGCTTTATTTTTTCTTAAGATTTTTAACATTTATTTTTAGAGACAGAGGAAGGAGAAAGAGAGATCAATTCCAGAGCAAAACATCGATCACCTGCCTCCTGCGTACCCCCTGCTGGGGGTCGAGTAGGAAACCCAAGCAAGTGCTCTGCCCAGCTGACCAGCAAGCTCTCGGCACCTGGGAGGCACCCAACCCTCCGAGCCAGGCCGCGGGCTCTCCGAGTTCATGTGGCTCTCTCACGTTTTCACTCCTGTTCTAGGAAGTGTCCCTTTTCAGCTTAACAATTCCTGGGGCCCTTTACCTCCATCATCTTCCTTGTTTTTCTTTTATTTAGACGTGATTTTCTATTGTCTCCCCTGCTAATTCTTTAGAACTTATATTCACCAAGCCAGAGATCAAATTTTAGCTTCATCTATTCTCTCTCCCATCCTTCAAGCCCTTCAATATAAACGAAACCAGCAGCCACGGGGGGATTATGTCTGTTCATGCATTTTCCCCTCCTCAGAGGCGTGTGTCCTACGTCTAGGTTACTTACGTGTTTTATACACCTAGGAACACATTACTCATTACCCAGGCCCTCTCTATAGCAGCCCCGTAAGTGCTCTGGCCTTAACTGCTCCTGCTGCAGTGTTTAGATTTCCGCGTTTCTCTCATTTCACTAGACTTCACGATTTTATTTTATACCCTTCATGTGTATCACTTTTTGTAATTTAGGGCATATTATTATGATGCCTTGGTGAGGCAGATATTATTTATCCTCCTCAATTTTCAGACAGAAAAAACTGAGGTTAAGTGAGCTGCCCCAAATTGTCAGGCTAATAAACGGAGTTGCAACATTTAGACTCAGGTGTTCTAACTTCAAGTCCCGTACATTTATCTTCATGCCAACATGATCTATCTTCCATTCGGTGTCTTATTTTTGTCTTCTTATATTTCAAATTAGAACGCAGCTTATCTGACAAGAGTTATTAGGTATCACAATTATTCCAGAAAAGAACAACAAACTAAACATGAGCACATTTTTAACCACCGCTTGCTGATTAACTAATTAATATAAATTATTTTATTTTACTCATATGATACAGACTCTATTTTATCTGAGCTTCCCATTAGAAGTTCTATTTTATTATTTAGTTTCAAGAGGGAAATACTATACTTCTTCAAGAGAGAAATAGTATACTTCTTTTCTCCAAATATAATAGGAAAGGTAAATTAATATATTTTGTTTGCCTTACAGTTCTGGCCTATAATCCCATTTTGCATGCCAGTAGGTGGCGCTCTAATTCCTGAGTTACAGAGGAGACCCTTCTCATACCTTTGGCTTCTGGTGAACAGATTTGATTTGATTGCACCAATGACAGGAATAAACTTCATGCAGACTCGCTGAAATGGGACACTTGATGCTATTTTGTCATGTAGCTTAAAATGGGAAAGCTATTCCTGACCCTCCTTGTCCTTGACAAGTTCCAGAGGCTGCTGAAGAAATCAGCACCAGCAAGAAAGACGATTTGTTCAGCTCTGGATACAACCCTGGCTTCATCAGTGCAGAGCAAGTTTTTCCCCAGGATGTAAGTTACCAGGAGAACCGGAACCAACAGCAAAAAACAGATACGGTTCCCTTTGTCAGGTGGCAGAATGTTATGTGTCACACTGTGACATCTGATGTAACTGCAAAAATGTAGGACCCGTTCATTTTTGCTAAGATAGAGATGGAAGATGGGGACTTTAGAAACACAAGATATAGAAAAAAACCCACAGTGTTCCAATGTATCCTTGCCAGATATCATTATATTGCTTGTGTTTTAAAATAATAATAAAAAATTGAAAGCAAAGAAAGTAATGTTTGTAAAGTGTTGGCCAAACTCTATTCCGGCACAAAAAATCAAAGGCAGGAAAATCACATTTATCAACCTCTGCATCAATGTGTCTGTATACACACACTTGCGTATATGAACATAGTTAGTGCCATGCCTTTAAAGGCATTTTTTCAGAAAGCATTACAGCTCTATTACAAGCTGTACATTCGACTGCTCTTTTTCAGAAGCCAAGTTGTAAAAATCCTCTAGATAATCCTGGCAGGAGATAAATATGTGTCCTGTCAGAACCTCCTCCTGTGTTTTGAGACATGGTTTATTTCAGTATCACTTCTTACAAACAAGACAGGGAAAGACTAAGATGCTGTCTGCAGAAGAATCTGCCTCCCTAGGTAAAGAATTCCTGCATATGGTTTGCAACGGGCTGAGTGTGGGATTTATGTACTTCTGTGTAGCTTTCGCTTCCACAGTAACTTTATGCTGTGTTGGAAGAGCTCTGAACCCATATGACTTGAATGAAAGTAGCATGATACATATTTGAGGTTTGGAGTGACACAGCCGACTAACCGTTCCTGCAGATAATCTCGGTGGCCAGGACACAGCAGTGTTATTTCACATCGCTCACCAGCCTCACAGGGTTTGCGTTTGGTGTGAACGACCACAGTAAGCCACCCTCGATTATTTCCATGCAATTTGAGGTTCTGGAGTGTGCCAGGGCTCTCTAGGAGAAAGGATTCTGATGTTAAGCAGGAACAGACACAGAAGGATATCAAGATCCCTCATTTTGAGCAGAGCCGATGCAGCCCGGGCTGCAATCCCAAAGCCCACGTCTCGTGTTTGGCTTCTGCACCCTCTGAGGTTATGAGCATCCGGAACAAGCCACTGTGCTCATCAATTTGTCAAATTTCAGATCCAAGAAATATGAAAATGAATAGCGCTGATCTCAAATGAAATATTCCATACTAAGCATAAAACCGTGCAGGCCGCCCTTCACTCTTCGGAGGACAGGGTGTCTCTATTTTCCTCCTCGTGTGTTACATTTTGCGATCGGCCTCTTGGTCACACTCACGGAAACGAGTTGATAAGCCCGACTTCTTCAGTCTTCCAGTTATTTCTGCAGCAGGAGATCTGACGAATGCCCGTTGTGTTTCCAGAACTCCAGTGTCACAGAGATAAAATGGACTTTCTTCGTGTTTGAACGGTCCCGGTGCCTTAAGATGGGTGGGAAATGCCTCAAGCACAGTGAAGTGAATTAATCTGCTCTTGAACTTGGAGTATATCTAGGAAAAGAAGGCACTAAGTGTAGGTGATAGGGATGGTAAAGCGAGAAAGAACCTAGCATTTGTTCACCTATTTAGAAAAGGACACACCATTAAAACAGTGCTTGCCTTTTGCTCGCAGTGTTGAACAGGATTTTCCGTTGGTTCCATTATTGGAAATGATTCCTCATATAGGGTGACCACAGCAGGTGGTGCTAACCCAGCATAACATCATTTTTAGGAATGCCTTTCTGCGTATCCTGGCATTGAGGACTACAGCTTCAAGCCCAGAATAAGTGGACATAAAGTAGCCTATATGCTAAAGAGGGAGATGCCCGATGTGAGGATCAGGCACCTCCCTCAGGGTTTCTCAAGAACAAGTTCTGTGTCTTACTCCTCACCGCATCCTCTGCTCTCCCAAACTTTTTAAGATTAAGAATAGAGGGAGTCTTCAGGGTCGAGAGGCACTGACTTGAGGGGAGCTGGCGTTAGGCATGAAGAGTCAGGCTGGAGATGTGAGCATTGGCTTCAACTAGGCTACTAGACGGTTGGTAGCTCAGCACTGGAGGGAAACTATGAGATTGTCAAAAACAATTGATACCTTTTAAAATTGTTTTCCCCCGAGAAGGAATGAGTTCTTGTGACAAACTGAAGATAATACTGAAGGGAAAAAGCCTCTCCTGCTCCCCTCTGTGCCACATTCAAGACACTTTATAAAACTGCTACCTGAGGAGCTAGCTATGGCCTTGACCTTTCCAAGCACATGAGTAAAAGGGACATTGAGCCTTTATTGATTTTGATGTCCCAATGTCCTGTTCTCTGCTCTTAATTCCAGTGTCTTCTTAATGTACACGAGTGTTTTTAGATATTTAAAGTGATAAAATAACGGACTTACATGATACCAATGAGCACACTGATTTTATAACCCATTTTGCTTCAGTATTATTTTTGCTTCTAGGCAACTCAAAAATTGAGAACAGATTTTTGCCAATGCAGGGACTGGGCCATAGTGATGTCACCGGCTCATCTGATACCTATTACAACAGTCAGAGCTCTCACAGCTGAGCACTTCCCGCCATCTTTCCAAGCTGTTATTTGAGTCCAAAATTTGTGTGTCTCTTTCTGTGGCAAACCAGTTTGAAAAGAACCGGGTCTCCAGGGGTGAGGTGGAGGGAGGGGTGGAAGGAAAGAAAGAGTGAGAATGCCAATGGCTATTAAATAAATGAGAAACTCTTGAGGAAGGGAATTTTTTACCACGATATGATTACACTTACATGGGAATGTCTTTAAAGGGTGTGTTTCGGAGCACATTTTTACTTCGCATCATGTCAAAAATCTGGCCTGTCCTCTGTCACTATCTAGTGAGAGGAAGGAAGCAGGAGAGGGGAATGGCTAAGGAAAGTCTGAAATTAGTAAGCAACGTGCACCTCAAAGATGCCTGCGTGTCTTCCCTGGTCAACAAGCAGAAGACAATATAAGAAGCACACAGAGTAGGTCTACACCCAGGGCCTTCATGCTTGTGGTTCATTTCTACACAGCTTGCTGCTCCCCCAGAGGAAAGAGGCCAGCCCTCACCCACGAATAATTGGATTAAACACGATCAGCCAAATTGCTCGGTTTCTGCAAATAAGGGACATTTAATTCTTTCAGATTGAAAGGTGATTTATTTTACTTGTTCAATCTTCAGAAAGAAAGAAAACAATAAGAAAAACTAATATGTTATTCGTGTACTTCAAATATCTTTTTGTTTATGGTCCCCACATGTGCTATACATTATTTAAAACCTTCATCCCAGAAACCTAGCCCTCCGAATATAATTTTTGACAGTAATATTGGGTGAGAAAGTAGTCATTTCCCCTTTTGCATGTTATGGAATTTTTTTTTTATAAGGAACATGTCTCTATTTGTGTAAATAAAACAAGATGCCATTTTCGGAAACTGACTCCTCTTTATAGCTGAGGAAATTAACAGCAGATTTGGGAGTTCCGGAGACAAGAGTCGGCTCATGATAACCGATCTAAATTGTGTGCAAATTATGTGATCTATGTAGACAGATTCAACTGGAAAGATGCTGTGAAAATCAAGAATCTGGCTAATTTGATAACACAAAGAAATATGTATTTTTCATGTGCAAGAATCTCAATATAATCATAGGGTCTTAGTCAAGCATGACCCACCTCCTCACAAGGCTCATCTAACTTGCACCACTGCGGTCACTGCCTTGTAGTGTAATATTCAGAAACCATGATCCGCTCTCCTATGTCATGTGCTCTGCCCTGATTTGCAAAGCATTTCCCAATATGGGCACCTCTACTTTAAATATGAGCACAGATGGGAAATGGCACACAGTGTCAGCTAGAGTGTCTTCTGCAAGTGTTTAGTACAGTTCCTAGCCCACTTTGTCACCAGGAAAATGGGGAACAGAGACAAATCTACAGACAGTTTCACCAACCGAGGCTTTCATCTTCTGAAACCTGCAGTGATCAATGTTATGTAGAGGTGGGCCGTATGTGAATACTGAACTTTGCAAAATGTACACATTTTAATTTCAAACTAAAATATAAGTACAATGTAGCCTTCATATTAATTCTCCCCCCAAACATGCCTAGATATTAGCATTTCTTTGGCTAAGAGTCAGTGAAGAATTTTTCATGTTTATTTGTCTGACCAACTGGGCCTGACTCGTAGGTCATTACATTTTTAAGGACATACATATTTTGTATATGACCCAATACATTATTTGTCTTATGAACTTTAAAAAATGTTGCTATAAATCTTTTCTTTTAGTGTTCCATAATAAAAAATTGGCTCACCACCACACTTCTTCTTCAGGGCTACATAATCTAGATGATTTCCTTAAAAAGTGAGAGGCACACAGTATAACAGTAATGGCATGAATGGTAGGGTCAGACTTCTGCTGCTTGCTAACTGACCATGGCTGTATTTTAGCATTGTTGTGCCTCAGTTTCCACAATAATGTGGATAAAACAAGAGGACTTAGCAAATTAAGAGGAATCAATATGAATAAATGGGCTGTTAAGAGAAATAATTCGCATTTGTAAAAAAACCCTTAGGACAATTCTTGGCACATAGTAAGAGCTATAAAAACACTTGCCAAATCATTAATTAATGTGTTTAGTAAATATTTATTAAATAGCTAAATTGTTAGCTTTTTAAAAATACTCCTTTAAAAAGAGGGAAAAAGTTGTGGAATGCGCAGTCAGTACATTTTATCAGCACTTTCTTGGCTGCAGCAGAACTTATTGAGCCACATTAAAGCAGGCACAAGCCCCTCTGAGCTATGTCTGGCTGGGAGGGTTTCCTCCCAGAGCCCGCAGTGATCAGCACCACAGAATGCTTATTTAGCATCTTTAATGCTATGACATTTCTACTCAGCCTGCTGTCCTTCATACATTCAGTGATTTGGTTAAACCTAAGACACCAAAGTATAATATTGCTATTTCCATCAGTGCATTATTTTTAGTTGTCTGACACCAAAACATTATCTGGATATATTTCTCCTTTGTATTTCACTGTTTGTAGAGTTAAAAAAATATATGTGTTACTGCTGTTGTTATTGTTATGAGCACTTATTCACCCTAGAGTGTATTTCCATTGCATTTTGGAACCTTTAAAATTTTTTAAGGCTCTTGCCAGGCCAGTGTGGCTCAGCGGTTGAACATCAACCTAGGATCCAGGAGACTGGGGTTCGATTCGGGTCAGGGCACATGCCCGGGTTGTGGGCTTGATCCCTGGTAGGGGGCTTGCAGGAGGCAGCCGATCGATGACTCTCTCATCATTGATGTTCCCATCTCTCTCTCCCTCTCCCTGCCTCTCTCTGAAATCAATAGAGATATATTAAAAAAAAACTAAGGTTCCTTCCCAACATATTCACCAAACAAAATTGTCTCTTGTCTACATAGTGTGCATTTTTAACTATTTGATAATTTACTTCTATTTTTTTCTTTCTGATTTCCACTAAAGGTCTTATGGCCTAAAAATATACTAAGATTACTGTCACCAATGTAAAGAAAGGGTGAAGAGGAAGCCTCTTTGAGAAGTTTAAAGGCAACTGATATAAGAAAGCATGTGAAATTTATCACACTGGCTTTGGTAGCATGGCATTTTGCCCTTGAATTCCAGCACAACCAAGTAGCAGAACTTGGGCTCTGAGCTTTTATTTCCCCATCTGTAAAATGGCAATAAAAGATCCACCACATTGGGATATATGAGAGCTTCCTAGTTTAGGGACTGTCACATAGTACAAGAGAGTTCTTCGTTTAGACAACTGTTAAATTAATCAAGACTCCAATCACATGTTATAAGCCCCTTGAGGACAAGTACCGTATACTCCACCAAACATACTGAGCACTCAATAAAAAATAACCATTGATTGGCAGGCAAGGCAAATATCTGCTTCCAAAAAGATTACAGAATAAATCAGCCGGACGTGTAGACAGTTCCTGAAACACAGAGCTTACCTGAACAATATCAGCATTGAGGGGTTGAAGCCACTTCAGTCTCGTTCACAGGATGGAATCATTTCCTTTCATCAATATCAATATTTCAGTATTCATTTTACATGCTCTGGAAAGGAAGACAAAAAATAGTGGCTGTCAATTTACAACCATACACAGATTGCGATAGAATGATCAATACCTTGAAAACTCTCCCTAATATTCCCAGTATTAACCCATAAAGCTTGATTTAATATTCAAAAAACTTCCTAAGTTTTAGGTAGTATAAAATTATTACTAAAAATGTAATTTAATACTTTTTCTACTTGTAAAAAGATTAAATTCCATATTGCAGAAGCCAGGAGGGCTGTGTTCCAGAAATCTCTGACACTTGGCTTCTTTGGATTCGCACGAAGCTCTACTTGGTTGAGCGGAGTCCTGCTTCAAGAGGTGCCTCCTGTAGAGGAAAATCTGTTTGTTTTATGTAAATGGAATACGTTTTCTGTTCTCTGTCTCTCCCATTTGCAGAGCTGGATGTAATTTGAATGTTATGTATATATTTCTAGTTGCAATTCCAGTTTTGTTCTGTAAGAAGCTGTTGTAACCAGAAAGTGCATCATGGTAACAAGGTCTCACTTACCCTGCAGGAAAATTATTTGAAAATTTAAAAAGCTTAGACCTGAGGATGGGAAGTGGCCAATTGTAATCAAAGTTCTCTTATTATGTTTTTGTACTTTATTAAAATGACCTGAAATAACATCTATGAATCTTAGAGTGTAACTACATACAGGTATTAAATGTTGTCAAAGATTTCTCTTTCTGGGTATTTCTCAAGAGATGATAATGCTGGAAATAAGGCTGGGAAATGTGGGATTTTGTGCCCACATTACAAGTTTTTTTGTCTGGATTTTAGAATTAAATACATACTAGTATATATTTAATTTTTTAAAAAAGCAAATTAAACAGTGCTTTATAGTACTTCTGATTGGCCCATTTATTTGTTTTTCTAAACATCTTGTTTGCTCCAGCATGTGAACGCTCAGGATGCCTGTCATTAGAATCTCTATTCAGGTTGGCTCCTATTTAAACGATGATTGGCAATAAAATGTGAGTCTAGAGAAAACTGTAGGTACAGATTGTCAATATTTAAACTGACAGACTTAAGAGCCACTGATCAGTATCTGAGAACTGTGTGGTTGAGCAGTTTATTGACTAGAATTTTGATGATAAATTTTTCAGATAAATCTTACCAACTAATTTAATTCAATAATAAAAAATGAGCAACTGGATTTTATAAAATGGGTGAAAGGCCTAAGGAGACACTTCTCCAAAGAAGATATCCAGGTTGTCAAATAAGCATAGGAAAGTATACACGGCATGTTATTAGGGAGCTTCTAACTGAAACAAAGAGCTACCAGGGCACACCTATTGGAATGGCCAAAATTCAGTACACTGGCGACTTTAAGTACTGATGAACATGAGGAACAAGAGGACTGTCGTTCATTGCTGGTGGGAACGCAGGGTTACACGGGCATTCGGGAGGCAGTTTGGCGATCTCTTACAGAACTAAACATACTCTTCCTGTGCAATCCAGCAATCATGTTTCTTTGTATTTACCCAAATGAGTTGAAAATTTATGTCTGCACAAAAATGGCTATAAACAGATGTTTATGTCAGCTTTACTCATAACTGCCCAAACTTGGAAGCAACCAAGATACCCTTCAGTAAGTGAATGAGTAAATACATAGTGATACATCCAGATAATGAAATACTATTATTCTGTGCTATAAAAAAAAAAAAAAAAAAAAAAAAAGAGAGAGCTATCAAGCCATGAACAGGCACGGAGGAATCTTAAATGCATATTAATTAGTGAAAAAAGCCAATCTGAAAAGGCAACATACTGCATGATTCCAACTATATGCCATTCTGGAAAAGGCAAAGCTATGGAGGCAGTGAAAAGATCAGTGGTTGCCAGGAGTTGGGGGGTGGTGACTAGGCAAAGCATGGAGGATTTTTAAGGCAGTGAAATCAATCTTTTTGATGCCATCCTGATGGGTGCATGTGACTATGCAGTTTTCAAAACCCATAAAATGTATACCAAGAATGAAACCTAACGCAAACTATGGACTTTGGGTGATTATGATGCGTCATTGTAGGTTAATCAATTCTAACAATGTAACACATTTTAGTATAAAATACTCATAACAGGAGAGGCTGTCCATGTGTGGGGGAAGAATATATAGGCAATCTCTCTACCTCCCAGCCAATTTTTCTATAAATCTAGAACTTCTCTAAGAAATAGTATATTATAAAAATTATTAAGGTTCACCATAAATAATTTATATGACCATAGAAAGAATTAAAATTCTGAACATTTCACTGGATATTTGAAGATCCCAAAGCCCTTGCAAGTAGATATAATTAATTACAGGTCTTTATAATCAATACACCTTAAATATTCATTCACATCTTGATTTATTTACAAAATATTTGTTGATGCCTACATATGGTGAATCAAGATAGCAAGTCTGCCCTCTAGGACCTTACAGAGCTGCGCGAGAAACAAGGCCATTCAGTAACCACGAAGGAGTGTCATGAGATGTATTTTCAATGCACATATCATTATGCAAACACAAAGGGGAGATACGCGCATCAGAATCTATCAGAACTGGGGGGTCAAGGAAGTTTTCCAGGAGGCTGTGCCCCGACTGAGTCACGCCAGGTAAGAAGAAACAGGCAGAGAAGACAAAAGTCAAGGATGACCTCGCTTCCGATGGAAGGACTGACTGTTAGCTGGCAGAGCCCCCTGACTTGGCTCTGTACTTTCAGTGAAGTTTCTTTTTCCATTTCTAGAATCGTTCTTCCCAGAGGCCATGACTAAGGGAGCAATGGCAATGAGAAGAAGTGAGGGGTTCTGTAAATTCTAGACTGCACAACCAGGTGAGAATGAGACACTGTGTTTGGCCTCTTCCAGAAGTTCCAGTTGGGCTTCCACTCACACAGAGGCATGTGGAGGCGATCACCCAGTGATGCAGAGCTGGCAGAGGATTTGTCTGGAATTAGCTGCGGTAAAATGACCAAGACATAGATACTGATTCTTGGACCAATGTCTGGCCTGAACTTCATCTGAACACTCAATGAGTGATCATCCAAAGTTGGGCAAAGGCCAGATGGTTGCTCAGTGCCTCCTTTGAACTCTGGAAAGGGCTCTTTAGAAATGTCTAAGTAATCTTTTCAAATATCTGGCTTGGATCATCCCCATTCATAGAAATGATGTACCTGGGGTGGGAGGTGCTGTGTCTTCCTGGCCCATCTGTCATGTTTGACCCAAACGCTGCTTTGCTTCTCTAACGCCTAGTCCCAAGATGTCCTTTAAAACATTCGCATCAAACACTGACATTTCCACTCCTCTCAGAGCTCCTCTTTTCTGTGAGACACGCCTCATCTGCTGATGCCGGAGTAACCAAGCTACACGTTGTTTTCTCATAGCAAACCTGATCCTTCGTGCGTAATATAGAAAAGCAGAACTTTCTGGTCTATTTGATTTGACTTGATTTTTAGTTCTTTTGAAACATGGAAACATTCTCTCCCTACTCCATTATTTCCATCTTTTATGTGTGCAGCAAAAAGTGTTTGGATTGTAATATAAAATGGCAGATAAATACGCTATCATCCAAAGTTTTGCATAATTAGTTTAAGTAGAATACATTCGCTTTTGAAAATGTCCATACTTAGTATAAGTGCACAAAGCTGCCAGGATATCTTTCTGCTCCCCCGTGGGGCTGGAGCTCTGCTTTGCATCTCATCTCAGACACATAATTAGTTGTAGCAGGTATATTACAGTGGTCTCACAGCCTACATCACCCAAATCTTCTTTAAACATCATTTTAGCAAAGTAAACCCAGGAAATTCTGTTCACCTTACTTAAATGCTTGTAACTTTAGTAGTTTTACAATTCTTTCAGGCTCAGCACAGATGGGATTTTTCAAATGAAAACCAGATGAAAGTAAACAGCGATCTCGCCATCGAAACCTTAAGGTAGGAAGGCGCAGGCCCTGCTCTGCGCTGTAATCAGATCCGCTTTTGCAGTGAAAGTATGTTTCCAATAACTGCACAGTTACCTTTCATTAGAGACTCAGATCAGCGTTTTATTTTTTTTTTCTTTTATAATTTGACATGGTAAAGGGAGAAGGGGACTTTCAAATCTCTAATCCGTGTCAACCCGAGATGAAAGTTTTTAGCACTCTGCCTCCATGGGGGTATTTGGATTTGTAGTTCATTTTACAAATCCTGTTTAACATACAATTAAATAATAATGTAAATATGTGACATAATCTCCCCCGGCTACAAACTTTCACTGACCCTGGTGATTTCCTCCCCTTGGGGTTTTAAATTTGATTTCTATTGCTGTACCTTACTGAAACATACACCCATGCCTTCTTCAGTTGCAATTGGCTAAATAGTCATTTAATGTGTATCCTCTTTAAAATTTATTTGCAGTAATTCTCTTTGGAGCAAAAAAGAGCTCCCGATTAGAAAGGAGTCCTCCTAACTTTGTTGCCAATTTATTTTGGATTTATTTTTATTTTTAACCATACCCCTAGATCGTCTCCAAAGTAGCCTCCAAAACTGGTCGGTGCACATTAAACTCATTTGAGAAGATTTAAAGCTTTAGTACATCTTCCCCAGATGATCTTCTTTAACTGGTCCACTGTCGGGACCTGGGCATTTGCAGTTTTTAAACATTTCTTCATCTATTCTCCTATGTAGCCTACCTTGAGAATCATTGTCCTGGCACCTAGATTCTCCCTTCTTGAAGGGAGTTGTCCCTGGGTTGCAAATTTTGGGGTCCTTCTTACATCTCCAGAAAAGTACATAAAGGAATTATGCAAAACTGAAAGAGATGTTAATTCTCTTGCAAACACACACCCCCAGTCCCAGGAGAAACCCTCAGCAGTAATAAGTGACCTTAGTGTCACCCTCGATGTAAGAGGGACATACCTGCTCTAACACTGCTTTGAATGTCTCCAAGGTGCACTTATCTGACCTCTCATCAGCATTTAGTACAAACTCTCGCAAAATCAGAGACTTGTGTGCCTTGAATCTATTATCCTTATATACTGTGGTGCAGTTAGAGCTGGACTCCAACATGGCAAAACAATAGCGAAATGGTGAAATAAGGTATTGAATACCTACAGAATGGATCATCTCTCAGGGCATTTATATTTCTTCTGTTTCAGGTTTCCTTTCTTCCCCCTGTAAATGGAGAAATCAAAGACATGGGTCTGAATTAGCTAGCTAGGAATGATTAGAATAGATGGTGCAAATTAGGTTTCATATCATTTTAGAAAATCTAAGCAGAAAGAAAACACGGTTCCCAAATCTAGAAATGTTGTTTTACATTCCTGGGTTTTCCTGAATGATTGTTTTTCCACTCAGTGTTCTTTCACTCTTATAATAGAAAAAGAAAGTGCCATGTTTTATAATTAATAGGATGGCTAAATATTTTTATTACAAATAATAGGAAATTCTTTGTTAACAAATATAGATGCTATAAATTTTTTAAGAACACCACATGGAAAAATCAGCTGTGGGGTATCTTTGATATTTTTCCAAGGTCCTAATAAAATAACATGTAACTAAATATCTCCTTGCAATTCTAGTAAGTCATCCTTCCAAATGTGTTTCCTCTCTCTTTCCCTCTATTACTTCTTGATCCCAAAGTAAAAAAACAACCAAAAAATTTACTTTGGAGCCCTTTGATACCTAATTTTTTTAAAGTCCTTGAAAAGAGCAAAGAAATGTTTTGCTACATGGATCCAGATGCAGGAAACTTGGGCCTGTAAGTACTTGTGTACCTTCAGTTACTCTGATACAAAGATGGGGCTGAAAAGTTCAGAAAAGTTCTTGGGAACCAGTAAATGTGATTAAAAGCCAAATTAATAGGTAGAAATAAAATATAAAGATATAATGTGTTTAATGTACCGTGGCTAAAGGACTGACTATAGAAGAGATTTGAGACCAGTGGAGAAATAAGTAAATAACCTAGGGGAAATAAGACAACTTTACCTTGAAAGGGTCCGTGGTGCAGATTGATAGGAAGAGTTACTATAGAGTCATATTTAAATAAGAAAACATGTCAAAAAAAATCTCAGACAGAGGATGAAAAAATAAATGAAATAAGGGGACATTTAGAAAAGTTACGGTTATGGTCCTCTCTTAGATTTAAGAAGGAAATATTCATAGAACATGTGCTTCTACCAAGGAGAAATGGTCACGGGGAAGGGACATAAGATTTAGAGGAACAGATCGCAACTTTGAATTCTTTTTTTTTTTAAAAAAATATGTTTTTATTGATTTCAGAGAGAGAAAGGGAGAGGGAGAGAGAAACATCAATGATGAGAGAGGGTCACCAATCGGCTGCCTCCTGCACACCCCTCTGGGGATCGAGCCCGCAACCCGGGCATGTGCCCTGCCCTGGAATGGAACTGCGATCTCCTGGATCGTGGGTGGATGCTCAGCTGCTGAGCCATGCTGGTTTGGCTCTAGTTGAAATTCTTGATCTATTATTTAGTGTACAACAAAGGTATATTACATTCCCTGTTATAAAACTGCGTTTTTAATTTAGCTTTTTCATAGGTGTCATGGGAGCAAAATGCTGTTACCCTATGTAAAGTGCTTTGCAAATTATAGAGATGCTTTCAAATACAGGTAGGGACCTTACAACTCAAAGTAAGATTCTGGATTTTGACAAGATGCTGGTTTCATGTGCACATTGAACTGAAGATGCACTGGTCTAAAAGGGTGGGGATTGTGCAATGGGCGACATCTTTAAAGTTGGAAACAGTCAACTTTAATCTAGATTGATGATATTTGAGCAAAATGCCTAAAATCCCTGAATCTTATTCATCTATAAATCTATGAGAGGGAACCATCTTGGATATTCTCTGAAGTGCTTTCATGATATTGATTTGTGTGTGTAAAAATCAATTGTAACAGATATTTCAAATTCACTTTCACTGATAGGAGTTAACTTTTGTCAATGATTTATATTTCACTGTATGTTTGTTTAGAGTATTTCTACAGTATTACTGCCATTCTCCTACCACCTGGCACACTTCCTTGAAAGGTAAAGAAATGGGAACTGCCTCCACCCTGTAGCTTATCTGCACGCATCCCATAAAATGTGAGTTGTATGAGCTACCAGCAGAAAAAAATCAGAAGTATACTAGCAGAAAAAATAGCTGAGAATCTTTCCTCTGTAAGCTCTGAAAAATAAATCTAGTGAGTAGAACTAGAACTTATGAAATCATGTAGAAAAATCAAACATTCTAATTTCAACTCTTTTCTTCGTGAATATCTGTTTGTTTAAATTCTTGTTGTTTTCTCTCCTACGTTCCTTTCACTATGTGACAAATACATAGTTCGTGTATCATCGGCAGGGGTTTGTCTTTTGCTGGAAGAGCTGCTAGCCCTGTACACTTAGTAACATAAAGGAAAGAAGACCCTTATCAGTTACCCTCAGATGTCCAGTGGACAGCCAAACACCCGCTGCCCCATGACTCCACGTGGCCTACAGTGGTGCGGCCTCTGAAGCCGCATTTAGACAATGTGCTCGCTGCTGGCAACAGCCTGAGAGCACTGACTAAGGCTGAGGTAAGGAAGTGAGAAAACTGTGAAGGATGTTGGTAAGAATCCCGGGTGCTTTTCATATGCTCTTAGGCTTTATACTCGACAGATAGATAACATGGGGGGCGATATCTCCTTGAGACATACTCACTTAACCATGACACCTAGTTGATAAGGGCGACAAGTAAGATTGAACTTGTTTCTCCTTGGTCCAATGTGCACCTCCTCCCTAATTCCGCTTCATTTCTCTTTTGTGATCCAGCTCCTGATTTGTATTTCCTGTCGGCTACTAGCCCAGGGGATCTGAACATGGATTTTAAATTGGGGGCCTTTTACTGATTTTCATATTTTCCACCCTATTCTGGGCACCCCTAACCCAAGCCTGCTAACTTTCATTCAAGCTCGCTGGTGCTTTCCAACCACTGAAAAGGTAAAAATTGAGGAATAACTTACATTCTATAAAGCTTACCTGTTTAAAGTGTAGAATTCAATGACTGTTAGTATATTTACAGAGCTGTGTAACCATCATCATAGTCTAATTTTAGAACATTTCCATCACCCCCCAAAGCAACCTGAAGCACATTAGCCACCATTTTCCACGCCACCATCTCCCAGCCCTAGGCAACCACTAATGTGCTTTCTGTCGCTGAAGATTTGCTTATAATTTTTGATAACTGATTTAAACAGTCCAGGAAAGACTCCTCTTTTTCCCCCCTCCAGATTGCTCACTGCATGATCTCTAACTTCTCAGTGTGAAGTTGTTTACTTTCTATTAGGATCTGGAATATTAGCAATTAGACATTTATTTTGCTGTATGTGTGTATTTTTCAAAGTCCAATTATACATTATCAAATTATTTAGACAAGTTACATTTTGTTCTCTGCTATGTTTCCTTCTTTCTTTTAGCAGTGAGGGAAGGGACATAGTGGTAAAACCAAGAACATATGTAGTATCAATGACTTCACTTTTTTTCATCTCTGAATTTTTATTTCTTTTTATATGTCCCTGAAGAGCCAACCCTGGGTCTTTAACCTACCAGGCTCATTTCTTACATCCCACCACTAGGACTGGTCACCTAGGAGACATCCCTCTCCAGTCAAACACACTTCCAACTCTCATCAGATTGTCATTTTATAGCTTCTCAGTTGCCATGGATGGGAAGCAAGGTGATATAGAGTAAAGTAACTTATCAGAGTTTAAGTGATCACAAACATATACTGATTTGGGTAAATTTTTGCACAACTAATGAATTAATCTCAGTACAGAAGAATTATTTAGGATGACTTCTCCAATTTCAATAATGAATACACTATATTGTGTATCTATTACATACATTTGGGGGTATTTAGCTAAATATAACAGAAACAAATTTAAGAAAACAAAGGAAATAGGGGCTGATTTTTTAAAAAAATAGAGGTTGGCTCATAGAATTAAGGGATAAGTTGAAGAAATATGTCCCAAAGTGGGCAGACCCTGAGGCAGCCTTGGAAATCTTGAAGTGAGGAGTTCATGGAGGGTACCTTTAGGGTCCACTATCAGGATGAATAAATTTCAATACCATCTGTGGTATCTGCTTGTGAGTCAAATTCCAGGGAGAGCATCTGTGATTAGCCCAGCTCAGGTCTCACTCCCACCTCTCAGCCAGAACTGGTTGGAGCACCTGGGTTGACTGCATCGCTAAGACGGCATTCAAAGACAGGTGGTGACATTTCCGAAAGCAAAAATCAAATGCTGTTTCTGGAACTGGAGGAAAGAAAGAAATGTCAGGCTGACAATAGCCAACATACTAGTTATTTTTCAGAACTTATTCTGGTCTGGGCACTGTTTCAATCACTTTCAATGAGTTAATAAATGCTCATTAAAATCTTATACGGTTGGCACGATTATTATCAACTCCAATGTATAGGTCAGGGGTGGTAGAGTAACTTTCCTGAACTCACACAGCTAATAAGAGAGTGAGGAGAGATTTGAACCTGCTCTAGCTCCCAAGTCCTTAATTCTCAATCTACACTGTGTTACCTTTCCCTGAGCATGAGGCTTTGGAGATCTTTAGTTTCTTTCCAATGAGCCCCTATTTCAGAAAAGAAACAGACACAGGGAGCTCAGCATTTGACTGAGACTGCAACGTTGCAGCCTCCATATATTTCCGACCATATTATACTGCTTTTCTTTATTTTCCATATAGCTTTTCTTTATTTCCCACCATGTTATACTGCTTTTCTTTATTTTACATGATATTAATGACTTAATGCCACCTAGATATTTACAGCCAACATCAAATTTCTATGTACTCTCCCCTAAAAAATATTTAAAGGCCGTCTTTCCTTTTACAATCATGTGCACTTCTTTCAACAAGAAGACACATATCAACCCTCGGAAGAATGCTGCTGAATAAGGCAGACTCTGAAAAACTGAATCGAGATGCCAGTTACGTCTCCTCTCGCATTTTCCCTTTTCCCAGTCTGCCCGCAGCTCTACAAAGCAGCGTTTCTCTCATTCTGAGCATCGTGGGGCTTAATTCCCACACAGATCTGCTAATCACCAGTGAATCTAAGATCGCTCTAGTGGCCCATGTGTCCAAGGCCTCAGAGAAAAACAATACCTATTTTCCCGTGTGAATGCAAAAACAGGCTAATTCTGCATTTTGTTTATATCACGTAACTTTAAAGCCCAAATGCAAACATTAAGTCCTTTCCTAAATATATCAGCTTGGAGGCATTTTTATAAAATTTGTTTCTTTGAAAAAAATTTTTTTTAATGACAGGAAGGTGCAGGCTTTGGGGGAAGGATTTTTGTAATCTGCTGCTTTTGTTCAGATTTAATCCGTGGAGCAGCAACCAGGCTGGTGGTGACTGTGCTCTTAGCATCCATTTCCAGCAGGGGCGATCTTTCCAGCAGGAATGTCAAAGAGCCGCTTTCACCGCTCATTCTTCAGGGGCCGACATGACATGTGACAGGTGGCATGGTTTCCCAGGGAGAGACAGCCAAGGTTATGGGCAAGTCCGTGGGCACTGGCACATGACTCCACTTTTCCCTCTGACTCAACATGCTACTGCTCAGTGGTTAAGCCTGGCTTCTGGAGATGGGCGGCTTGAGTCCAAGTTCTGCCTCCCCCACTGACTAGCTGCATGACCTTGGGCAGGTCACCTGTCTCTCAGCTTTCGAGCCCGTATGGGTTTTTGTGAGGATTGGATGGGACCAAGTATGCCTTAGAAACTGGAAAGCAGTTGCTACATCGAGCATGACAGGTGTGTCAGTAGGAAAGGTGAGAGGATCGACAGAGCACAGTGCATAGCAGCTCTTGGAAACAGAAAGGAGTTTTACGTTTATATGCTGAGCTGAGTTTCTTCACAAGTAAAGCTAATATTATATTTGGAGCTGCAGAAATGCATCTCTAGAACAATTAATGCCATTCTTCGTATCTTGTTAGTTAAAAACTGTTGATCTAAAGCAGTGATGTTCAATCTTTCCCATCTCATGTACATGCAAACTAATTACAAAATTCTGCAGCACACCAAAAAATATATTTTTTGCCCATCTTAAAAAATATGTAGCCCAGCTGGGCGTGGCTCAGCGGTTAAGTGTCGACCTAGGATCCAGGCGATTGGGGTTCAATTCCCGGTCAGGGCACATGCCCGGGTTGTGGGCTGCAGCCGATCAATGACTCTCTCATCATTGATGTTTCTATCTCCCTCTCTCCCTCTCCCTTCCTCTCTCTGAAATCAATAAAGATATATTAAAAAATAAAAAATAAAATAAAATAAAATAAATGTATAATTTTGATTAATAAAAATAATAGTAATTATTTACCCTTTTTGCTCCGACATGACTTTTTTAAAAATCAGGTGTCCATACTTGTATATAAGGATTTCTGGTCCCAAGTATTAACCAATCAGATGCAACCTTATTATGTGATGTGACCAATAAGATGCAACTCTATTATATGACGTATATATTTCTGATTCAAGGCAGGGCATTCACACTAGACGGCTATTGTGCTGGCTGTTGTCATTTTTAATTTGACCTTCTAAGGGAAGAGAGGACAGTGTCCCTGATGAAATAACCAGGTGTTGCATGTTTTAAAATTTCTTTCAGCACACCAGTTGAAAGTCACTGATCTAGAGGTCTGATGAAAGCAATAGGTAATAGGATAAAAATTAAAAAGCAAGACAGGGCCAGATGAATAGAAAGAATGTCGTTATTAAGTATACTTCTATCATTGTTTAAAAATATTTTTGGTTAGTCCTTCCCAAATCTGACTCCAGGACTTGCTTGAAGTAGCCACTGAATAGGTGGGGAAATGTACAAACTCTGTATAGGTGAGGTCAGGGATTTTATATGTATATCAATAGCTATATAGCTTATATCTGTGTCTATATATTTCATCTATATTGGTGTTTTTGAGGGCATATTTTAAAAACCAGTAAGCAGGTAAATAGTTTAGGCACGAGGGACTTGGATAGGCATTCAGGGGTCTGATTCTGGCAATTATGGGCTTGGACACTCTGGCCAAGGCTGAAAGGCCATCAGAAGGACAGAGGCAGGGATGTGGCCAAAGTACAGTTTCAGGAGTAGGATGGACATCTAACCAATTGGTTTGATGAGGGGAAGATTAGATTTGTTGTGCAGCTGTTACTATCTCAAATGTTGTTCAAATGTACTATCTCATTTGTTCTGGACAACAACCATTTGAAAAAGATATTATCATGATGTTCAACATGATGACATTGAAGCTTAGAAATTATTTCCTGTGTGTTATGGGCTGAATTGTCTGCCCCAAAATTCATATTTTGAAGCCAATGTAACTGTATTTGGAGATAGAGATTTTAGGAAGTAATTAAGGTTAAATGAGGTTATAAGGGTGTGTCGCTAATCCAATAGGATTGGTGGTTTTATAAGAAGAGAAAGATTGCTCTCCCCCCCCCCCCCCCACACACACCCAGGAAGAGAGCCCTTACCAGGAATCAAACTAGCCAGCACCTTGATATTAAACTTTCTAGCCTGCAGAACTGTGAGAAAACCAATTTCTGTTGTTTAAGCCATACAGCCTGTTATATTTTGTTAGGGTGTTAAGACAGCCCAAGCTGATTGATACACTCTGATTACAAATCACTAATTGGCCAGGATTTGTGGTTCAAACCAGATGTAAGGATCGAAAAAAAGCAAATAGACTTAAGACCAGGAAGGTGCATAATAGACTTATATTGGTAGGTTGGCTTACACAAAAGTGAAAAGGAAGGAAATCGGCCATTGGTTTCTAGGATAACGTTTCTGTTCCCCCTTGAAATAGCTAGCTATTTTTCTGCACAGAGCTGAGACCTGGCAGGTACTACTCCCCAAATGGAGCAAGGGCTTGGAAGTGCCAAAGGTGGCAGCAGAGAGCTCCAGGCAGAGGACCTCTAGGGAGATCACCTCCCCTAACATGGGCTCAGTTTGATTTCATAAAGAACAAAGCATTCTTTTACATCAAATTATTGACCTCTTAGCTGTGGTTCTGCCAGTTGATGCTAAGGTCCTGTCAATAAAATCAAACCAGATATGTACCCAGTAGAAACATGACATTATGTCTCTATCAGATTAGAAGACAGACTGGTGGTTTTGCTCAGGCATAGCTCAAGCTCACCTACCCAGGAGAGCATAAGGCTTCAGTAATACTTAATGTAAATCCAAGCTTTTTGTTTATTTACCTCTTTATCTCTGATTTGAGCAGTTGGGTATTTTGAATTCATTTGAGATTTGGGGGATATTTACCAGTGTTGTTATTGAATTCTCTGATTCTCATTCTATTTTCTGAAATGTAATCAATGCAGTAATATCCTTTGGTTCACTGTGATTTGGGGGTTTCTCATGAAAGACACAACTCCATTTATTACTCAGAGTAAGCACAAGTGTGCCCAGAAAGGAACTGAAGTGTCTTCCCATCTGAGAAATTTAAATAATTTCCCTCTCAATCAGTCACTTAGAGGATGTACCTGACACCTCATAATTTTTTGGTGATAGCGTAATATTACCATTTTTTTGATACCCCCTAAGTCATAACTAACTCTTTGTCAATCTGGTGCCTTGCTGTGCATAGAAATGTGATGCTATCTCCATAAAATCCCCTCTATGAAGCTCTAAGGATTTCTTCTACAGCTTAATGAATGAAATATTATTTTTATGGTTTCCAGCCAAAATTGAAAGCAGTGATGCTAAAATGCCACAGAACAGTGCTTGCAAGATTTCCAGAACAGTCTTGGCAATCAAGCTGCCTGGGAAACTTGGATATGAACTTGAATACCAGCTTGAATGTGTTTCCTTTAAACAAAGAAAAACTTGGAGTTCTATCCATCAACCACAGTGATAAATAAAAGTAGAGCTTCAAATTCTGTGACATATTAAAATGGGACCAAGACAAGTGGATCAGTGGCAACAAGAATCACCAGACTGGTCTTCCTGCAAAGACCATGAATAAATCACAAATTGCTGCATCACAACATATATTGGCCATCGCTGTCTCTGCTCCCACCTAATTCATGATTATACAACTTCTAGATTGATTTTCCTATACCATAGCTGTGGCCATTTCCCTCACCTCTTTAAAGTGCTTCAATCGCTTCCCGATGTCTACTAAATAAAGCCAGCAATCCAGATCCTTTGCCATCTGGCCCCAAACTACTTTCTAACTACCACATCTCGCCAAATTCTCTTTCATCCTTCAGAGATCACCAAGCCTAAGGCTGCTCATGAGTTTAAAATTATTTGTTTCAATAACTCTTCCTGAAATATCTGTCACTTTTTTTGTCAACCACAAGCTCATCTCAGACACTCAATTCAATGTCTCCTTTAGTATATGGGGCCCCAAATGAAAACCCTTCAGAATCCAGGTTTAATGGGTTAAAAAAAAAGCACGAAGGGAGGGGAATTGGAGGGCTGGGTGTAAAAGGTGAAAGGATTAGGCAGAAACAAACAAACAAACAAACAGACAAAAGCTTATAGACTCAGACAACATATGGTGATTAGCAGAGGGAAAGGGGGTGGAGGGAGGTGGGAGAGGGTATAGCAGGGACAAATGGTGATAGAAGGAGACTTGACTTGGGGTGGTGGACACATAATACAATATACAGATGATGTATTATAGAATTGTATACATGAAACCTATATAATTTTATTAACCAACGTCACTCCAATAAATTTTAAAAAGCATGATGATTATCTTAGTTTCAGCTGCTATAACAAATATCACAAATTGAGTAGCTTAAACAAGAGAAATTTACTTTTTATAGTTCTGGAGACTAGAAGTCTATAATCAGGGTGCCAGAAAGGTCAGGTTCGGGGGAAGGTGCCCTTCTGGCCACGAGACAGTCATATTCTTGCTTTGTCCTCGCATGGCACAGAGAGGGCTCTGGTCTCTTGCTCCTCTTATAAGGGCACCGATCCCATCGCAAGGGCTGCAAGCTCATGGTCTCCTCTAGACCTAACTGCTTCTCAAAAACCTCACCTCCGAATACTATCACATTGGGAATTAGAGCTCCCAAATATGGGGAGGACCATAAATGCTGAGTCCCCAGCAATGTTCAGCGATTACTGAAACGGTTTTGGTGACGGAGGCTGACAGGAAACGGTGGAGCGGTGGCAAAGAGGAAGCACAAGACCCATCTCGTGGGGCTGCTGCTCTCAGCTCGGCTCATCTGCTGTCATGTATGAATGCCAGCCCAGCTGATCATTTTCTCTCCTTTTTAAATTAAAACTTTATTTTTTGAGCAGTTTTGGGCTCACAGCAGCATGGGGAGGAAGGTGCAGAGATTTCCCGTATGCCCCTCCCACACACATGATGGACTCTCCCTTTATCCACATCTCCCACCACAGCTGTACATTTGTTACGACTGATAAACCTACATCAACACATCATAATCACCCAAAGTCCTAGTTGACATTACAATTGACTCCTGGGTTGGACATTCTCAGGTTTGGGCAAATGTATAATAGTATGTATCCATCATTACGGAATCATACAGAGTATTTTCGCTGCCCTAAAAGTCCTCTGTGCTCTGTCTCTCTGCCTCTCCTTAGCCCCAACCCCTGGCTACCATCGATCTGTTTACTGTCTTCATAGTTTTGCCTTTTCCAAAATGTCACAGAGTTGGAGTCATACAGTGTGTAGCCTTTGCAAATCGGCTTCTTTCACTTATTAATACGCATTTGAGGTTTCTTTATGTCTTTTCATGGCTTAATATCTCTCTCTTTTTTTGGCACTGAATAATATTCCATTGTATAGATGTACCACAGTTGACTTATTAATTCACATAATGAAGGATATCTTGGTTGATTCCATGGTTTGTTCATTACGAATAAAGCTGACATAAACATCTGTTTATAGAAGGCTTATGCATGGACACAAGTTTTCTACCAGTTGAGTAACCATCTTGTGTTCCCACCATCAGTGAAAGAGAGTTCCTCTTGGCCATTCTAATTGGATGTAATGCTATCTCATTGCTGTTTTAATTTGCATTTGCCTGGTAATGAATGACGTATAGGGTCTTTTCATATGCTTATTTGCCAATCTGTGGCTTGTCTTCTCATTCTTTTGACATTGTCTTCCATAGAACGGAAAATATTAATTTTTAAAACAATCCTTTAATTGATTTTAGAGAGGAAGAGAGAGAGAAAGAGAAACATTGATGTGAGAGAGAAACATCCGTCAGTTGCCTCCTGCACGCGCCCCAACCAGGCATCCAACAGGCAACCCGGGTATGTGCCCTGACCCAGAATCAAACCCACCGCCTTTTGTTGTACAGGACAATGCTCCAACCAACTGAGCCACACCAACCACGGCCGGGAAATTTAAATTTTAATTAAGTCTAGCTTATCAATTATTTTTTTCATGGATCAGGTTTTGGTTTTGTATATAAAAAGGCATCTTCATACCAAAAATCATCTAAATTTTTTCTGTGTTACCTTCTAAGGGTTTTGTATTTTTGTGTTTTACATTTAAGTTTGTGATCTAAATTTTGTGAAGTGTATTTTTTTTTGAAGTTAATTTTTCTGAAGAGTATAAAAATATGTGTCTATGTGTGTTTTTTCTGCATATGGATGTCTAGTTGTTCCAGCATCATTCCTTGAAAAGACTATCTTTGGTCCATTGTATCGGCTTTGCTCTTTTGTCAAAGATCAGTTGACCATATTGATGTGAGTCTATTTTTGGGCTCTCTAATTTGCTCAGTTGGTCTACTTATTTATTCTTTCTCCATCATTACACTATCTTTATTACTTTAGATTTATGGTAAATCTTGAAGCCAAGTAGTATCACTCTTCCAACTTTGATCTTCTCCTTCAATATTGTGTTGGCTCTTCTGGGCCTTTGGCTCTCCATATAAACTTTAGAATCAAGTTGTCTATATCAACATGATCATTTTCTTTTAGTGATTATAATTTTAATGACCAATTTCTTTTAATGGCCAAATATTTAGTCATTTTCTGTGAAATATTTTATTATCTAAATGCTATTAAATGCTTCTAATAAGAAATATATTAATTGCAGTGGCTTTGTCACTTAGTTAAGTTGCAACTATGTTTCTTGGAATGCCCTTCCCTATGTGGCTTTGAGTGAGAGTTGGCCACAAGAGAACTTTGTGTGAGATTTGGAAGTTGAAAGTGCAGTAGTCATTTTTAGTTTCTGAATCTTAGCCTCCTAGCTGATCTGGCATGATAACTATAACCTGTGTGTTCATGTGCTTGGCATAGGACAGTGCCTAGACCTCTGCCTCCTCCAACTCACACTAGATCTTCTAAAGTTTCATTGAGTCTAGATCCAAGTGTATGTGCCAGTTTGTGGTTAAAGATGCCAGCTACCATAGAAGGTTGCCTGCATTAGTAAGGTTGGGGGAGAGAGAGACAGACACAAGTTATGGTTTGCCCTTGTGTGTTTCTGTTCATCAACAAGAATGCCAGTTTTTCATTATTTCAGCGCACTTCTGGTCCAACTTTCTTCAAATGCTCTCCTGGCTGACCTATTGCAACTTCAGATCCAACTCCAGATGCAGAGCCAACAGCCTTGCATAGGTCTTTCCACCAGCTCCCACGATTGTGTAAGGTCTAATCTCTGTAACAAATTCCTTATTCTGTGTAACCATTAGGGTTTTGCTTCTCTGATTGAGCCCTGATTAATATATGGACAAACACATCTGTGAGCTGAAACTTGCTTAGAAAAGCCAGGAAGCAAATGCCCTCTCAAGTCATGTCTTCAAATATATCTTCAACTGGAAATAATCCCTCTCTCCTCTGCAAACTCAAAGCTTTGTTCAGCATTTCACACATGATGCTATTTTTTCCATACTTCAGCATAGGTATTTTATCTTCCTTAATATATTTCAATTGATTTACATCTTCCTCATTTCTTCTCTTCCTCCTTTCTATCAAAAGCCTTAATTAAGAGGACAACTACTGCCTGGCTGGGTGTGGCTCAGCAGTTGAGCATCAACCTAGGATCCAGGAGATCGCAGTTTGATTCCTGGTCAGAGCACATGCCCAGGTTGTGGGCTCGATCCCCAGCAGGGGGTGTGCAGGAGGCAGCTGATCAGTGACTCTCTCTCATTATTGATGTTTCTCTGTTTCTCTCTCTCTCTCTCTCTCTCTCTCCCTCTCTCTGAAATCAATAAAGATATATTTTTTTAAAAAAGAGAACTACTATTTATCCAGTGCTTGTCAACTATGTTCAAAGATATCTTACTAATGGTATTTCATAAATTTCCACAAATTACACCAATCCTGTAAATTAGATGTTGCAGTAGTAGTGATGCTTTTGACCTCAAGAAACAAAATTTCTGACTAAAACTGGCTTAGGGAATAAAAATGCTGCTTCTCTTATATGACCAGCAGAGCAGAGGTTAGGCAGTCATGGGAAGCAGTGTGTCACCATCTTAGCTCGACTCCTTAGCTATTCTCCTGGCTCTGCACTTCTATAGATCCTGTTTCTTGTCTTTGTCCTCAGGCCAGGAGGAAGGAGGCTGCATGAATTTTATGAGTTTTCTGTTATCTTCAAGGTGACCTTCTTGAACAGAATTCAAGACATGTCCAGACTGGTTCTTATACACATGACCCACATCTGGTCCCCAGGAACCATTGTGCCCTTTGACCTGTGTATGTCATCAAGCAAGCCTCTGGGCCTTATCTTCATTACGTGTCTATCAAACACCAGTTTCCTGTGCCCACAACTGTAGAGGACATATATCACTATTTTTTGCACAGTTGCTTTGAAGCCTTCCTTACTAGACATGTGGTGGGGTTACCGTGGCCCACCACAAAGGAAGGGTGACACCCACAGTACATCTCTCTCCAAAGAATTATTTTTTAAATCTCTTTTTACTTTCTCAATCTCTCTAATCACCTACAAACCAGAAGTGTGATTGATGGTCATCAAAATGTCACAGAACTGTTTTTTTCACAGCTTCTTTGCAAGTCCAGCATAGGTGATCTGGCAACACATATGTGGGAACCTCCTATTCCCTTGGCCATTCACATGAAACTGACACCAAGCAAGTTATGTCTTAACACATATACATGCAGCGTAAATTTGACTCAGGATGGCATGTTACAAATTAGTAATAGCCTGGACAGCTTTCTCTAAGATAGTTAATCCAGGTATAATTATACCTGATATTAGGGGGAAAGGCTTATGTTTATTTACTTTCTTATTAAAATTTACGATTATCTTTCACTCAGTCAACAAATGGTCTTATGTATAAAAGCAATATGCAAATAGTGAAGGCATACAAGATTTTAGGTATTGGTTTGGTACTCAGATCTTTTTTGTACTCAAAATAATAAGATACTTTTGTTTAGCAACTACTGTATGATAACTTTTCTCAAAGCATTATTTTAGTTCTCGCAATAATCCTGTAATACTCTCTATCCCATTTTAGAAAAGAGGAAAATTAGTCTCATTACATTTAAAGTTCCTTCACATGATTACTTAGTTATTACATGATCGATTCAGGATTTGATGAAATATGTCTGATTTTAAAGACAATATTTTTTATTATATACACTATTAAATCCTTTAAACTTCATGCATCAAAAATGATCATTTGTAAAAGTTTCTATAGCTTATATTTACATAATATATCACTTATCAAAGCTCATTTATGTTTCACAGTTCCTCTGGGAATTAGGAGAGCAATTGAATTAACTTTTCTATTTACCAGATGTAAGTGACTGAGACACATGCCAAATAATTAACTTGCCCATGTGCCCAGCCAAGTCAACTGGCAATTGGGTCTGGTAGTTCCCTCGGGGAGGAATTAGGTAGAACAGTATAGGTGCAGGCTATGGGATGAGATATGTACGGTTAATTCTGAGTTTTGTGATTTACCTCCTAATTGCTGACTTTGTGCTTCAAGTTCTTAATCTGTATGTAGAATTGGCATCCATGCCTTCCAATTGGGAATTGTAAAGATCTGTCCTTTATAACACACTGAGCACAGAGCTTGGCACAAAGTTTAGCTCTTATATTACTAACTCTGGTGCTTATGAGGACACTCTGCATTAGGGAAATTCATTGTTCTATTTCTTTCTAGTAATAAAAAAAATGTCAAGAAAAAAGATACATGCAGAGAGTATATACTAGCTACATGTATCTGTTTATTGAAGTCCATATTTTCACCTATTGATAAATTGATTATAAGCATAGATCTGATTTTTCTGATGTTTTATTGCCTGTGTCTCAGGTAATCACAGGTTTTAATGCTTAATTTTAGAATTTCTAACATCACTTTTGATCTAATTGATCTAATTTTGGTAATCTATCAGAGGAGACCAAGCCATTTTACTTTCTATGACAGTTTTTGAAAGAGTTGGAGTGGGGTTCTGGGCAATAATCAACAAGAACCTAGAAATTTCTAACTTTGAGGATTTTCAACTTAGTTTGTTTTCCTTCCATAATAGTATTGTCTAATATAACACACTTCTCTTTTCCTCTGTAAACCCATTATTCTGCAAAATTTATCCCACTTTTATGCATCTTTTTTCATTGTTACACAGGAATATTTTTTGCAGTAATTATACAATTTGCATTTTTTAAGAGTAAATTGCAATCAAGAAAAAAATTATCATACAAATTGCTGTATGTGTAATATGGTATCTGCAGAATATAGTGTTTGCTTCTCTGATATGCACACTAGGTCTATCTCAGAAAAACAGAAGAGAAAGAAGAAAAGCAAAACAGTTGCCAAAGAGATTAAACCAGCATAGTTCCTTTCATATAAATATTTTTTTTTGGTCTAAAATTTGAAGAGATAAAATATTTGTCCACATGATTGGGGAGAAAGTTTTGCTTGCTTTCAGTTTTACATGGCCTCTCCTCCTTTCTTTATTTCTGTTTGTCTGCTTGCTTCTATTTTAAAGTATGTGTGATTCACTATTTCAGAGAAATGTTAACATCACATGTTTATTCTTGGAATCTTTAAGGGAGAATTGGGGAAAAAAAGAGAAGAAAAAGTGACTAATGTGTAGGTAATCCAAGAGGTTAATTGTCTCTACTTACAGCTGAATAAAACCAAAACCACCAGAGCAAAGCAAAGTAAAACAGCAACACCCAAACCTTGGTAAACTGAATGAACGTTAAGAATGACAAATAGGTCTTTAGGAAGTGGCCTCCTCTACTTGCCTGTATGTGCAAATTGTGCAGTTTTTCATGCAGAAATTGTCTTATACCCTATTAGTCAGAGTGGACTGAGGCTGTTTACCCTACAAAAGATACATTTTGTGGCTAAGTTTTTTGACCCATCTGCATGACAAATTTTTACATAGCCAACTAAATTAGTCATGCAGTTTTACTTAGTTGGTCATTTAAAATATCAAAATCACCCAGCCAGTGTGGCTCAGCGGTTGAGCGTCTACCTAGGACCCAGGAGATCGAGGTTTGATTCTCAGTCAGGCCACAAGCCCAGGTTGCGGGTTCAAGTCCCCACTGGGGGCGCGCAGGAAGCAGCCGATCAATGACTCTCTCATCGTTGATGTTTCTCTCTCCCTCTGCCTCTCCCTTCCTCTCTCTGAAATGAACTAAAAACATATTTAAAATAAAATAAAAATATCAGAATCATCAGATTTTTGAACTATTGTTTTTGCTGGAGGAAATTGTTTATTTTTAATTTGAAATGGATTTATTTTGAATTATTTGCATGCTGAACTCAATAGTTTCATATGCAGTCTTAGACAATACTGTTTCCTTGTGAGCTGGAATTCACTATATAAGAAAGCAGGGATGTCCCATTAGTAAGTCTGATTTTGAACTCCAAGTTGACTTTAAAAGGTATACAGTGCACATGGGAAGAATTCTCCAAATGCTCATTTCCCTTTTCAAGAGTCAATTTAGGAAGTGCCGGACTGTGAACAGGGCGTCCGATAAGCAAGCGATGGTGTCGTTTGCACTCTATGTTGAAAGTATTGGGTGAAGCTTTTCCTATGAAAACCACAGATTAAAATGAACATTGAGTGCTGCTCCCTAGACTTGAAATGGAGGAATGGGTGGGGATGGGACCGAGTTTGATGAAAACAAAGTCCTGTGAAGACTCTCTGCTATGGATTCTTTATGCCTGTGGTTCAGAATATGCTCATAATTTTTCCTCCATGGTTCTTCACAGTCTCCATCTCCCATTCTCACTAGGAGTTAAAAGCAAAAAGACACGAAAGAAAAAGAACAAGTCCTGGGAAATTTTCAGGTGGGGTCTAATGCACAGCTTGATGCAGATTTAACTCTGAAAAAAAACCAAACCTTCCTCTAGGGGTATACATATAAAACACTCACCGTTTCACTGTGGCAATAATTTTTTTTCATGCATGTGTATGAATTTCCCCAAATCGGCTGGGATATAATACCTACAAGCTCAATTAGATGTGCTGAAAATGTAAATGTTCAATACCCTGAAAATGCCTAGTTAATTCAGGTCTCACCCAGGCTTCTATGCTATCTTTTTAACCACATTGTTTTCTTAGCTACGGTGTTCATTTACGAGTAACATCCTCTGAACCTTTTCAATATAATAACAGGGTATTTGGGATGCATGGTCAGTCAACATCTAACATGGAATCTTAAGCCTCTGGTTTTGAAAGAACAATACGGATTAATGAGGGTTGTTTTTTATAGAGCTAATACAATTCCTTGTCAAAAGAGACAAAGGAGAGAATTACTGTTGGTATTCTGGTCAAAAAACTGTGTTGATCCATCATGAAAATTGAAATGACTCTAGAGACTAGATGGATTTTGACTTATTTGTGGTCTTAGTGAGGGGAATGAAGTCACAGAGAAGAGGCATGGATCATAAAGCAAAATCAATATGGATACTCAGTTAAAGAAAAGCATTTTCTATTTGTGTCAGTTGAAATGGAAAAGGGACTGTTCTTACAAAGAAAGATGAAGCATTGTTGCTTATGCATTTTTATTTTGCTTGTTATTTACTGTATTAATATGTCTTTAGCTTGTTAATTTTGAGAATTACAGAATCTTAGAGCGTGAACAGGTTTTCTAACTTTATTATTTCATGACTATTTACCTAGATACCCTTATCTGATCCCAGAGTTTAGTACAATGCAAGCTCCAAAATATGGATATAAGGATAGGGTTTCTTTTGCTTTCTGACTTTTCATACTAAAATTTAAAAATGGGAGGTGAACAAGAAGAGGTCCTGGCATCCACAGTATGACCTAAAACCTTGCCTAATAATCGAAAATTTAGGGAGCAATATCACAGTTGGCCCATGAAGTGGCTTTAAGTGGCAACTCCAGGGAAAGTTCACCCAAAATATTTGTTGCTCTGTCCTTTATAAAATAACTTCTGAAACAGTATGACATAGATTATTTTGAATCAGAGAAAATCAAAACTGTGTAGTGCCATGGCGAAGGAGTCCATTAAAAGCAACATTTTTCCTTATGTCCAAAGTATAAACCCTTTTAGCATTTCCATAATCACCCGATCCGGGAAGAGAGAGGGGACATGAAACCAGTTAGCAACAATTACGTTTAACCATTGCTGTCCCATGAATCATGAGTATTTGGATGCTTAATTTCAAGGAAGCCTTTGGAAAAATTTCACACAACAAAGCTATCAAAATTGCAAGGGTTTAGTTATAGGGGCCCGTTGCATTGTTTTTCAGTTTGTCTCTAGGTCCATAATATCACGTTGCAGAAAAACGGATACGGGTTCTGACCACATATTCTAGTTCAAGCTTCTCCACTTATAAGCTCTGTGATCCTGATTGTAATCTCTCTGGGTTTATCTCCCTGAATGTCATTGGCTCACCACAGCCTCCTTTTAGCAATTTCTGTGTTCGATACATGAAGTAGATAAGGGACTGAACGAAAGGACCGTGGTAATTCAGAGTATTCGGGGAAATGGAGGGTAAGGAGGGCTGGGAGCAGCCAGGGCCGCCGCAAAACCGCGCCCCAGGCCAGGGCGGGTCCCGCTGACGCTGCTGATCGCTGGCGCCGACCCCGCACCGCGTTTACCGCCCGCCCTCTGCATTTTGCCGCCGCTGGTCCTGGAATCTCAGTGTTGCTGCTCCACCAGCTCTGCTCCTTAGAAGCACCCAGTGGGGACCCGCCGAGGAGCGGCTGCTTAGCGACAGCGGCTCGGTAAGTTAATACCTGGCACTTCCCAAGCCTATAGTCGAAGAGGGTGTGTGAGTCCCTAGCATCACCCATGTGGCTCACGGGCACAGGCAGATGGTCTGACGAACCGAACACTCATTTCTGTCTCTTTTTCCCTGACCATCTCCTTCTAAATATTTTCAGTCCACGCTTCTTTTTGAGTTAAAGGTGGCCCTCCGAAATCCTTCCAGCCAATGAGACATATGCCGAATTAAGTTGCTGGATTTCTGGGGATAGTTTTGCTTTTCCTGATAATCTGGTTTCGACTCATGTCATCGTTCCCCTGCCCCCTTGCTCTGCTCTGAGTGGGGGCCCGAGTCCTAGAGTCGCATCCGTCATCTTTGACTCTAAGGAGAGGAGGAAAATGGCAGAGATGCAAACTGATAACACTCTGGCCACTGACTCAATGGCAGCAAAAACAAGATACAGACTTCTGCGATGAAGGAAAAAGAAGCCCCTCTTTGTTTAGGCCTTTGAATTCAAGATTTTTATTAATTGAAACTGGACGCATTCTTACTAGCACAATGGAGAATTCCTCAGGTCCTGGGCAGCCAGAAATCTTAAAAAAATAAATAAACAAATAAACTAAAGGCATTTCTATTTAAAACACTAAAAAAAAAAAATTTAAAAGAACACTAACTTACCCAGTTTTACACCTGAAATTGTTATTAAGAATACTTGGAAATCTGGGCTTATGGTGTGTGAGTTGGTGACAACTTCTTCTAAATACCTTTGGAACTCTGGCTGTAAGATACACATCTTCCTACTAGGCTCATGTAGGTTAACATATGGATAACAGTTTATGTTTCTTAAATTTTCTCTCCATTTAAAGATGAAACAGCCACTGCTTCATCTTTCCCCCTAGCAAATAACGAGATAAGACCAAATGTAACTAACAGATTTAAAAAAAAATAAAGTAAAGGTAAGACAATCATAGCAATCTATCTCTCTGAGACTCAGCAAAGGTAATCATGGATCCAGGCCTTCGATGTGATGCTAAATCTGTGTAAAAATTATAAAATTCAAATGCCACAAAAAGAAACTTCATATATTTCATTTTATGACAAACTGTTCCAGTCTTTTTGCATCATTGCCAAACTGGTAGTGATCCAGATTCCTACTGATACCAGACACGTAGCATGAATGAGGCCAGGTGTGAGGTGTGTGCATAGAGTGGGAGAGAGAAGGCAACTGAGGGAACTGAGACGCTCTGTCAAGGGAGAAGCCGGTCAGCTCCTGCTGACCGTGGCCCTGCTGGAATGTCGCACCCTTGTCATGTCTCCTGAGTGTCAGCGGAAGGGGAACATTCCATTTCCATGTGAAGTTACTTGTTTTTCAGTGTTACTCAATTAAACAATAATTAGAGTCTGTATCTGCATTTGGGGCCAATAGCTTGCGACTTTCACCTTGAGGATAGACTTAATCTGTGAGTCAAGACCTTGTCTTTTTAGATAAGAGAAACTACATTATATAAAGCAACATACAAGAAAAGAAACACAAATACATATTTTTAAGCGTTTGATCAGAACGTTTTACCTTAACATTTTTTTCTTAATAAAAATAATCACTAATAAAGGTGCATGGGCTTTGCTAAGTGTCCAAAGATTATGCTATATTTTAAACCAACTTCTTACTTAATTCCTATGAATAACAGAGCAAAGGCTTTATATTGGTTTGCTCTTTTTATTGTTAATACAATGCTAATAGCAAATAAACTCTCAAGTCCTATATAACGTAAGTTAACTTCTTTTTGCTATGACCTCTAATGGACGTAGAATTCAGGGCTGAGGGCATTTTCTTTCATGCTGTCCTAATGGGCCACCTCTGATTTTCCACATGTGCTTTTCCTGGACATTAATACCTACTTAAAAAGAGGGATGGATTTTGTGTTTGTTTTTTTTTTTGTTTGTTTGTTTTTATGGGCCAAGATTGGTTGAACTATGTATCGATTCACTCTATACTCCATTGTTCAGTACTGAGTCACGATGTCTCAGCTGGGCTACAAGGACATTTATCTGGTCTGTGGTTTTCAAGCTGTTAACAGTCTTACCACAAGGAAGGCAACACAGATATCTAGCCATCACTGCCATAGGTTTCTAGATTTTATTCACTGAAATCTTTATTTCCAGGGACTTTCTTACTCTGTGTATTTTGGCTATATTAGCAGTTAATTTATATAATTCAAGAAAAAATGTGTTCTTTACAAGTGACTCTATAGTAATTTTACTAAATTCTAATGTTTAGTTACATATTATTTTCCAAACTCTACCCCATTCAATTTCTGTTGATTTAATTTGTTTGATCAATATTTTATTAAATTACCTACTATGTGCCAAGCATTGTGATGGTTTCAGGAGAAAAAGAAGTACACGAATAATACCTAGAATATGTGTAGTTAATTGTGGTGGATGGATCATATGCACTGACCTCTGAGATCTCTTTAAACCTACTGAAATGAGAGTGCTTGAGAGTGAAATACGTGAGCCCTCTAGGACGTAAAGAGTGGAAGGGGGAAACACGGTGAATGAGGACTGTGAATTTATTTTTGGAAGAGTGATAAACATATGGAGGTCTAATAAATGACAACACACCTGCAAAGGCTGAAACAGAAGTCCCAGAATAGAGTGGGACTCTCAGTCATAAATATCACCTTATGTCAATAGATCAGAAGAGTTAGAATTTGAAAGTACTTTAGAAGCTGAGGAAGACACATGAGGATAACATCAGAGGGCTATGTGAAAACCTGTAAGAAATAGATGCTCCACAAAGGAACAAAGGCAACTCTCACTTTGTCCCCTCCTCCCCCCATTTAATGAATTCATTTATTCACTTAAAAAAAAAAAGAACTCCAGAGATTTCAAATTCAGGGACACAAGCAAAACAGGGGGTGAAGGTAAGGCTTTACTTAGAAAATGAGTCTTCCTTGAAAATCTATGAACCATAAAACAGTGACAGCTCATATCCTTTCCTCCTGGTCTGTTCCCACACACCCTCCTACAGGAGAGAAGCAGATCTATTCTTGAGGAGAGATCTATTCTGTGAACAGAGAACATCTCCCTACGCGAAGCCCACCAGTCAGCAAGTTCTACACGTGGACAAGGAGTCAACAGTCAAGCCTCATAGGACATGGAAGGCAAAACCCAATGTAACGAACATGAACAAGTGACCTCATGGGAAACAGAGAGAAGCCAGGGAGCAGAAAAGTTTCAATAAAACTGTAACTGATATTCTGAGAGATATAAAGAAGTATACTGTTGTTATTTTAGTAAGAAACAACCACTTAGCCTCTTTATATCTTATTTATGTCTTTAAATAAACTTTTAATGCCTCATTTGTAAAATGGTGCCTCATAGTGTAGCTATAAAGATAATAATTTTTTAAAATATTTGTTTAAAATATTACAGATGTCCCTTTTTCTCCCCAATGACCCATTCCACCCCTTCCAACCCCCCTTTCCACCCCCCTCCCCAGTCCCTCTCCCCACCATTGTCCGTGCCCTTGGGTTGTGCATAGATGCATATAAACTCTTTGGTTAATCTCTCCCCCTCCACCTACCTGCCCCCCTCCTTCCCTCTGACATTCATCAGTCTGATCCTTGCTTCCATGTTACTGAATCTATTCTGTTCATCAGTTTACTAAGTTATATAGATTCCACATATAAGTGAGATCATGTGATGTTTGTCTTTCTCTGCCTGGCTTATTTCACTCGGGATATTATTCTCCAGGTCCTTCTATACTGCCCCAAAGGGTATGAAATTCTTCTTTACAGCTGCATAGTATTCCATGGTGTGAATGTCCCACAGCTTTTTTATAAACTCATCTACTGATGGGCACTTGGGCTGTTTCCAGATCTTAGCTATTGTAAACTGTGCTGCTATGAACATAGGGCTGCATAAGTTCTTTCTGATGAGCGTTTCGGGATTCTTAAGATATATTCCTAGAAGTGGGATCACTGGGTCAAAAGGCAGTTCTATTTTTAATTTTTAATTTAATTTAATGAATATATGTGACATATTTAGAACAATGCCAGACACATAATAAATGACACATAGGTTGTTAACTATTACCTTTAAATTAAGAAATACTGTGAATTACATGTTTATAACTACTTCAATGTTTTAGGGCTGAGCACAGTGTTCATATTAAATCAACCATCTGAAAAGCAAATCAAGAGAATAATTCCATTTAAAATAGCCTCAGTCACTAGAATAATTAGGAGTGAATTTAACAACAGATGTGGGACTTGTACGCTGAAAAGCACAAATCACTACAGAAAGGAATGAAAGACTTGAAGAAATAAATGGAAAGGATACCTTGTGTTCATAGGTTGGAAGATTTAATATTGTTAGGATGGCAAGACCCCCCAGAGGATCCACAGATACAACATAATCCATATCAAAACCCTGGTTGCTATCCTCAGAAATTTACTAATATCCTAAAATTTCAAACAGAAATGAAAGAGGTTCAGAATAGCCAACAGTCTTAAAAAACACACACAAAGTTTGATGATTCAAAGTTCCTCATTTCAAAACTTATTACAAATCTACAGTAATCAAGATAGTGCAGCACTGGCATAAATGTTAGTGAAAAAGATCATTGGACTAGAATTGGCAATACATATGTAAACCCTACATTTATGATTAATTGATTTTTGACAAGGTTGCTGAGACAATTCAATGAAAAACATAATCTTTTCAACAAATATTGCCAGAAAAACTGATATCCACAAGTGAAAGAATGAAATTGGACCCCTAACTAAAATCAATAACTAACTACAAATGATCATAAATCTAAATGTAAACACTAAAACTGTAAAACTCTTAGGAAAAAGCATAGGAGTAAATCTTTGTGACACCCTTTTAGGCAATGTTTCTGTGACAACAATTGCGCTAACAGCAACAAAAATTAGTACGTTAGAATAAATAAAAAAATTTAAATTTTGTGCTTCTAAAGACACCATCAAGAAAATGAAATGATACCTCATAAAAATAAAGAAAATTTTTTCAGGTCACATATCTGATCAGGAAACTAGTGCCAGAACTTATAAAGAACACATAACTCAGCAGTAAGAAGACAACCTGATTAAAAACAAAGGATTTAAATAGGTATCTCTCCAAAAAATATTTTCAAATGATCAATAAGCACATGGAAACATACTCAAAGGCCTTAGTCATTAGGGAAATGCAAATCAAAACCATGAGACACCACATCACACCCACTAGTATGGCTAGAAAATAACAAGTGGGTGAAGCGATCAGAAAATTGTAGCGGGTGAGATTGTAAAATGTTTCAGCAACTGTGGAAACAGTTTGATAGTCCCTAAAACTATTAAACATATATTTACCATATGACCCAGAAATTAGACTCCTAAGAGTCTAATTTTCATGCCCAAGAGAATGAAAACATATTTCCACAAAAAGCGTATATTAATGTTCGAAGCAGTACATCAATTTGGAGCGTGGGTAAATCAAATATGACATGGTATATCCATTTAATGGAATGTTATTCTGCAAGAAGAAATAAAGGATGCATGCTATGATGTAAATGACACTTGAAAACATTATGTTAAGTAAAAGGAACCATTCAGAAAAAGTCACATTGTATGATTTCATCCATATGAAATATTGTTGATAGGCAAATCAATACAGAAAGAGACTAGAAGAGTGTTTGCAGGGGACTTGGGGCCGAGGCTAATGGGGAGTGACTGCTAATGAGCACAGGGTTTCCTTTCGGAGGGAGGAGATGTTTAAAAATCAGGCAGTGGTGATGCTTGCACAGATTTGTGAGTATAAAAGCATAACACAGACCGGTCAGCAATAAGGTAGAAACTAATCGCTTGTTCCAAATATTATATTAAAATTAGAACATACTTGGCCAACCTCAAATGCTTTCTTAAAATGCAAAATGCTTTCTCAAATGCAAAAATCACATGCAGTATTAATACTGTTCTTTTTATATTTATTATCTTATTAATTTCAGCAGCATTGTGAACTTAGTACAACATGATTTATTAGCTATAGTCTCATGCTAGTGCTTGTTTTCCATGATCCCATTATCTTATTTCTGAATTATGACTTTGTTCATTATTTTTCTATCATTTCAATAAATAATTAGATTTATTTCCCTGTGAGTCTATGGGTCATTCATTCCAAGTGAATTCTTCAAAGGATTATGCATAGATTCTTTTCTCCTACACTACATCAATAACCTACACTGTCTCTCCAGAAGGGCTGTCCAGCTACACACGTTGCCCATCTTTGGAATGGATTAATGATCCGGATCGCCGGATGGGCAGGGACTGAGGACATTGCCTGGCTTCATATGAGGCATAAACACATCTTCCAGTAAGCAGAAGGTTTCTCAGACTCAGGCTAACCTAACTGAGCTTTTCCAGGTCCTTTGCTACACTCAATGTTGATTATAACAACAGGTAGCAAAATTATAGGGAAGACTTTGCTCATGAACAATTCAGTGATAAGCCTAAAAATGCTGAACAATAAAGGGACAGACAGTGATTTCATGATGTCTGGCACATAGACCCTGAGATCCTCAAGTGTAAGGGTTATTGATTGACTAACATTTGTGTCTTAAGGACATAATCAAGTGACGGATACCAGATATTAGATAAATGGTTTATGTTGGCTTGCCTGATGTAAGGAAAGAAAGAAAAGAAGGAAGGGAGGGAGGGAGGAAGGAAGGATAGAAGGAAGGAGGAAGGAAGGGAGTTACCAGTGTATGTGATAAAAGGACTTGTGTTTCATCATCTCCGAAATTGAAGGGGGAAGTTATTTCCCAATTTGTTTTTAAAATTTTTTTAGAATTCCTTTTTAGACTCTTAGCACTTTTGTGCATACAACTTACCACACAGTATTAGCCGGTAGTTTTGATCTCTTCTTGTTGGGATGCTGTGCTGTGCTGTGCTGTGCTGTGCTGTGGAAGCGTTTCGGCTCCACTCCATGCCTTGGGTCTCGTAGCATCTCCTGCCTCACCGGTCGCGCTATTGGATCGCCCTTCTGTTAGCCTGCTTAAGAGACACAGAATATCAGCAACTCCACCGTTTTGCTCTCGGGAGAAGGGGGAGATGAATTCTTGTCGCTTTGTTAATTGACTTCCAAGAGGAAAGAATAAAAGATAAATGATAAAAACAGCAGAAAATGCCCTCAGAGAAAGAGCAAGCCCGTGAGGATTTTCCCTCTTTTCACAGTCTTCCTAAGTGTGGAGATGAGGCACTTAATTTGTGGTCTCAGTGTTGGGATCTGGTTTCCTGTATTTGCATCTCTGACAACCCACTGTCACTGTCCACTGCATAACCTCAGCATAACCACAGGGCCGCAGGCTGCCTGCAGACTCGGCAGGATGCGAACGCTCTCCTCGGGCCCTGCCCCGCAGGCCGGCAACACACTTACCTGACGCTCTTAAGAATCATTTCATTATTTCATGCACCGTTTTTTCCTTATTATTGCATAATATCCCTCAGCCTAAGGCATATTCATTCACAGTTTAGAGTGATTCCTGTCCCCTGGGACCTTCCCATATTAAAACCCTGTAATGACAAAACCTATCCAGTTGAGTCATTAACTTTATATGCCCCCCCCACGCCACATCAAAATGCTTATCATGTCATTGAATCTTATTTACATCCCTCTAGAAAGCTCTTTACAATCCAGTTTCTTTCTTTCTATTACTTTGCCTCATCCCTTTGTGTTCGGTCCAGTTCCTTGTACCTCTCCCAGCTCAACACTTGCTTGCTAACTGCCACCATCTCGAAGAAGGAAATAGAAGAGTTCAGCTATAGTTAATTCTTCACAGGCAAGTATTCTGCAGTAAACTAAAAGTCCCTCACATCTTCAGTTGTGCTTTATGCATCAAGCGTGGCATCAACACCACATTCAACCTGGATTTTGAACAAAATAAGGACGTGGATCTGTACCTATGGCTGTGTCATAATTCATTTGTAAAGGGCATCTGGAGCAGGGCATTGCCACCTTTTGTACAGTATTTTTTCATATGCCTCAAGCCACATTTGCTATACCAAATAGAGAAAGTATTCAAACCTATTCTAAGCTTTAGACAAAGTCCCACTGTTTCATAAAAATCACAGTTGAGTCTCTTTAAAGATTAGTGAAATACTTCATAAAACTCTCCTCCATCCCTCCCTCCCTCCTTCCTAAATGTCCTGTGCCAGGGACAAAGTTAATAAGAATGTCATAAATAATGGGCTATACAGACAGGGCTGGCTTCCCTGTGGCTTGCTGTCTAATGAGACTGAGAGAGAAGTCAATGTATAATTGCAGAGGAGTGTGCCATCAAGCTGAGGCTCCTGTGAGCAAAGTCAGACGATAAAGAACAGGCATGACAAGGGTAAGAGAAAGGTCCTCAGACAGTCTCCACTCTGCTCTGGTGGCCTGAACACCGCAGCACCTGAGCGGTCAGAAAATAACTGCACAGACGCCATTGACTACAGAACTGGAAACTGTCACCTGGCTTCACCATTCATCATCCCGGGCCTCGCTGCTGTCATGTGTGTCACTGTGGGAATAACTGTTTTACTAAGTCATCGGCATCTGATCAGAAATGAGAAGAAAGTAGAAGAAAGGGGTGTTTGTCCATTATGGGCTTGGCTCTTCCTTGACCTGGAGAACTCTTAGGATAAGAGCTGCTCTTGTCTGTGACCTGCATGGGGAAGAGTTTCTTAAAGAATCTCTTCTGGTCAAGGAGTGTGGGAAGGAAGAAGGGGCCAGATGAATGATCATGCAGAGAGAGCTGGCCAAGCATTTATTATGTCATTTTCAATCCCACCTGCATGTGAAGGCTCCGGAATATTCACCATTTGACATGAACAGGACATAAAATAGCTTTTGATACTGAACTAAACCCCAAAATGTTTCCAAGAATATCCTAGTGAATTTAGTAATGACGTCCATTTATTCAGGCCCCACCCAAGTCATCTGAATAGGAACACAATGTGTAAGCCAGTTATTCAAATAAAATAGCTGAGACAATAATATTAAGGTTTATGCTGTTGTTAACTCAGATGAAGCCAATTCATTCACAGTAGCTAAGTTTTAACAAGAGAACTGTTATTTTTGTAACACTCACCTGTAAACATAAAGTACCTAAATATGCATTAAATTATTAAATCTTTAAACAGCTCTATATAATAGGCATTTTATTTTTGTTTTACAAATGTGGAGCCTAGAAGCTCAGGGAGCTTTTGTTTCCAAATAACACAGCTAGCAGGTAACAGATATGGGATGTAAACTCATGTTGGTGAATTCCAGGGTCTCTTTTCTTATTACTGCATAAAGTACCTCCCTGAAAAGGTGTTTGAGACATGGCTTCCCTCTCAAGGAAGTTATGATCTTGCTACAGAAATAAGGGCTGTAACAGCATAAATCGGCATTTACTGCATATCTTCATAGATATCATACCACGAGGTTTATAAAAATAATTACAGGATAGTCCCTGCCCCTCAGTAAAGCTTCTTAAAATAAAAACCACAATGAAAAAATCACCTCATGGGTGTTAGGATGTCTATCATCCAAAAGACAGGATAATAGATAAATGCTGGTGAGAACCCAGGTAAGGGGACAGGAGGAGGGTCATGCTGTGTCTCTGGCTGGGATGGGGGCTGCATCTTCCACCCCAGGCTACAGAGCCTTGTGTATTCAACAGGTGACTCAGCAGGGCCAAGCCCCTTGCCCATCCGCATCCCACCCCCATGCTAACCCCAAGGCCCAAATTGCAGTCTCCCGAGGGTCACAGGCCTGCCGTGCTTTGGGTCAGCAGACTCCTGGGAAGAGACAATCGATGTGTCCTCTGGTAGAAAGGGACATCCTGGGAGATCCTGGACCTGCACTTGGCTACTGAGTCCTGGGGAACACCCTTGGGTACCTGGGAGGTCTTACATTTGCTCAGTGAGTACCCCTGTGACTGAGAGAGTATGACATTAAATAGCAAATAAACAGCAACATGACAGGTTGTTGCGGAAAACCCAGAAATAAAGAAAAACTTAAAAGAAAATTTAGTAGTTTAAACACCATATTTCCCACTGTGTTTTGAAGAAGAGACTCCATATTTTCATTTTGCACTGGGCCTGGCAAATTATGCACCAGGCTTTGGTTACTATTCATTGATTGCTCAGTATTTGCTAAGCACTGGTGCTAAGTATTTTCCAAGAATTAACAGCATTCAACCATTAAAATAACTTTGCTGAGGAACTATTATTAACCATATTTTATGAATTAAGAAACATGCTAGATACAATAAGATCACACAGCTAGTGAATGAACCCCATCTGTGGTCCATGGGACCCTGTGGTCCATATTTTTAAGAACTAATCATTACCTCTTCTATCTTGGCCTCTGGCACACACAGAGGCCCCTCGCTTCATCTCTCCAGGCTCATGGGCAGAACTAAACCAGGCCCTGCAGCGACCCAATACAGATAAAATGCTCCAGATGTCCACCAGAGAGGGGTAAGAGGGAAGACAGAGCTCTTATCCATGGAAACACCTATACACAGAGCACAGTCTCTGCAGTTTCCTTTCCGTACAAGATTTATATATTCTATGCGTCCAATAAGGCAGTAACTCTGTGATGGCTACCCTTTTGCGGTGGTTGTTTTTTCTCTTACAAAAACTGCATTTAGGGTCAACAATCCTAATGTGTATCCTGCACTCCTGAGCACAGAAGACAATTTTGAAGGATGACATAACAGTGCCAGCAGTTATGTCTTTAACCTTAAAACCTATAAACTACACATGCAGAGATGTGTGAGCATTCTTCTCTGATCGAAAGCTGAATGGGTTTGCTACGAACAGCATCATCACACCTCAGAACGCACCTGCAGATCGATGCTACCGCCAGGTATGAACACAGTGGGAGTGACAGGCAGCCCAGGAAAATCACCACTGTCACCAGCCATCCTTTGGCCCTCAGCGTCTCATGGTGTCTCCTTCTTTAGCCAAAAGTAAGTCATGGTGTCTCCACACCCAACCATTTCTGTTCCCCGATGACCAGGATGCTTGCGCACATCTGGCTTCTCATCTCAGTTACTCAAACTTCATTTGTTCAGAGAAAATAAATGCAACCCATGAGCTTCTCCTCTCTGCTTCTCTCTCCCCTCAAAAGCTCATTTGTGGAGGAACAGCTTTCGGTCTTTAAATGCTTACTCTATGTTTGGCAGGTGAAGATTGCAGCGCCAGTTACATTAAGGATTTCCGAGGTGACGCTGAGGCCTCGGAGGCTGCTTGGCTGAGCTAATGAGCATCCCAGCACGACCCTGGACCATTAAAAGGCGGGTGTTGTGAGGAGGTGGGGAGAGAAATAAATTAGAGACCTTAGCCTCTGGTAAGAATATCAGTGAAGACCTTAATGGAGTCTCAAGAAGAAAATTAATCACCCATAATGACTGGTGTGTGTGCAAATATTTGATTTAATTCCACTTATAAATATTCCCTTACAGATGATGCATGGAATCAGAGAGGGTTGAGAAGCACAACTGAACTTGATTTAATCATAAGATGAGCAGCGTGGTGGAAGCGACAACAATTACAGGAATGGGGGCTTGGGAAAGGCATGATTTTTCCAGTGCACTCGTGGTATTCTTGACTGAAAGAGTACAAAACTGTGCCGTGACCAATGTCCCTTGGAATTCATGATCTTAAGTACTGGAGATATTCAGTTATCAATTGGCAAATTAAAATATATTTATATAAGCACAAAACTAATGTTGAATTTTTGCTAAGAAAGAACAATTGGAACATATAATTATACAATCAGTGGGCTTGGTATGTGATGGGAATCAACTGAGTAAAATAATACTTAAAATATTGAATAATAAAGCTAGTGGAAAAGAGTATTTTCTAAAGAAATCAGGGCTTTTAAAAAAACTTACCTTTATTGTTAAAAGTATTACAGATGTCCCCTTTTTTCCCTCCATTGACCCTCACCACCCTCTCCCCCCAACCCAACCCCCAAGCCTTCACCATACTATTCACGTCTGTCTCCATGGGTTAGGCATATATGTATGTAACTTCCATAAGATTTAACAGGAGAAAGGGACCTTAGGAAAAAAATATTCATATGATTCATAGGAAATGTGAACAAACAAAAAGTGTGGGACGGTTGATGATGAGATGTCATGAGTTAAAGAATTCATTCTTTAGTTAAATATCTTCCTGGCCCTTTATCAAATCAGTTAATTTCCTTTCCCCTCAGTAGTCTCATACTTAACCTTAGCCTCTATTTCCCAGAGCCTCAAATGAAAAATTAATTAAGATTAATGCTTAAAAATCTACAAGTTTTAATTTGCTATAGTCCTAATACAGAATAACAGATGGGAAATTAAACAGGGGAGCTACTCCCAGAATAACTCACCAAGCAAGGGCTCTGGTGGCTCTCCAGTTGTCCAGACGATTTCAGAAAAGAGCCAGAAGCTGTTTGGGGGACGAATAAATCCTGCCCTCCACTCCACTGCCACTTCAGAGCCATGTGGTCAGGGGAAGCCAATTAAATTCTCAATGCTTCATTTTTATCTGTTTTTTAAAAGGGTGATAGTGGGTTGCATGGTCTGAAATATGACAAAGTGTAGGACAATTTGTAAACTAAACCATACTTTGCAATGGAATTCTCTTCCAAGGAAAAGGCACCAAAATAAGTTGTGCAAAGTCAAGGAAATATAATGGCTTAAAAATAAGAAATGAGATAGGTGGGACTGGAGCTGCTCCTTCCAGGAAGCCGAGGGGGACACGCTCGCTCTTTGGAGGCACTTTATCAGATGCAGACTCGCCACCACTGACACGCGATCTCTCTTCTGCGGTCGGCTGCTGACTGGTACCATCCGAGTGCAGCATCGATCCCATCCGAAATGCACCTTCAGAAGCTGGGATCCAGGGGGTGCAATCAGCCTCTGTACTCACTCTGTTTGACAAAAATTGGTGAACAGGAGAGGAATGTAACCCAGAGATACCTGCTACCAAAAGCTGCCCTCGCATGTCATCATCTTGTTCCCTGAGAGAACAGGCATGGGATGTACCTCATGTGGACAGAATGTCAGAGCAGCCCTCTTCCAGCAAATGACTTCTCCTGAAGACACTCAGATAAAACATAATTCACCTAAAAGCTGGTCCATTTTGATGTCATCATGTCAACTGATGCTGAGTCCCTTAAAGATCAATTCTCCTCTAACTGCTGTATTTATCTCAAATTTACATTACATATCATTTCACTACATGTGCACCCCTTTTGTATAGTAAGATATTATTTTTCCAACTAACCCGAATTTAAGAATTACCTGGATGCTTGGTAAAATACAGATGCCTTCCCAGAGATTCAGATGCATCCAGCACCAACTTCAGATATGCATTTTTAACAAATAATGCAGAGGATTCCTTTGACTAGACAAGTCGGGATACACTTCTGCTAGGTACTTGGAGACAGACAAATAAAACTGGATCCAATACTTGGAAGATCCCACTAAATTCGGAGAGCTAGATGTATAAATTGTGTTTACTAGATTATACCTAGAGCTAGGCTAGAGGCTCAGGTACAGAGAGTAACAAAGGAGATGATACTAGTCCAACTCATCAGAGCAGACAGGGCAGAAGGCAGAACTTACACAGGGAAAATGATCATTTCATTGGTGATCATTTTATTTAGCCTTCTCTTAGGTTCCTTTTGACTTTTCTTTTTAGAGTCATGATCTGATTCCTCCTACTTAAAGATTTCAAGTGCATTTTTATTTTATGTTCTGTTTATCTAATGAACTGCATCTCACTAAGAAATTATCTGTAACTTTTGTATATACTTGGTTTTATGAATGTTTATATGTTACATATGTTTGTGATTTTACAGATCTATTTAATAAAATCAACATGTATCCAAATCCATTGCCATTTAGTGGAATAACGTTTGAGGGTGAGAGAGAAGAGATGTGCTTATTTGCTATATCCTCAACATTGCATATTTTAATGCCTTATTTTTGTCCAAAACCAGAAAACCATATTCTCTAGTTTATTTTAATTTGCAGGCCTTTAATCACTAGTAGGAATCAATCTTATATGTTTCTTTGGCTATTTGTGTTCTTTATTTTATATTCATGACTATTAGACTTTTTGAAATAGGAAGAATAGCTAGAGGATTTTATTTAATTTGAGAACCTATAGAATTTTAGGTCAGGGACTATGATCTTGTGCCTTCAAATGCATGAAGTAGATTCTGCATTCCACTTGTAGTGTCAGATAACATCGTAACAGCCTGATAAAATGTAAAGCCTTTTTGTATTGGTCCTTTGGTTTTTATGTCTTTGTGTTGGATGATTGTGTAGGGTCCACAGTAATGGTGCAATTAACTACACATTCATCTGCGAACCCACCCTGATTTTTTAGCCTGTCAGCTTATGCTTTGACCGCTGATAACACGACCTTGTAATACTGAGACAGTCTCGTCACAGGTGAATGCAGACATCTATAAGATTAGGCTCAGGAAATGGAGCCTTAGATGAGTAAAAGAAAGAAAGTGCATAAAGTCTGAGAGGAGATGCAAAAAGCAAAAGCTGTTAATGCTTGGAATGCATCAGGGGAGCTTACCTCCCTTTCCTGTGGGTTCAGCACCTCCTCTTACAGTGATTAATTGTGTGCTGGGTCAGCTGCAGTGGTTGTGATCTATGTAAGACAAGGCAAGAATTCAGCTCTGGAACCAGAAAATTTGGGGACTAACTGGTCTGCAGTTTCTCAGACACAGAGTACGTGTAAAGAATCCTGAAGTAAAGGACAGATGATGAGGCGAGGATGGGATACTGTTTGTAATGATAATGTCAGTATTTATACTGATGACTTTATTATTTATGACATGCTCAGTACATTGAAACTTATGTACTAAAGAAGTTGCTGTTAGCTCATGACCTAGAAAAATCATGTAATTTCTGAGAGGGAAGGAAGCTGAGAGTTTATCTTGTTTAGTCAACTCATTTTAAAATATGAGATGACGGCCAGGTGTGGCTCAGTGGTTGAGCGTCGACCTAGGATCCAGGCGATCGAGGTTCAATTCCCGTTCAGGGCACATGCCCGGGTTGTGGGCTCGATCAATGACTCTCTCATCATTGATGTTTCTATCTCCCTCTCTCCCTCTCCTTTCCTCTCTCTGAAATCAATAAAGATATTTAAATAAATAAATAAATAAATAAATAAATAAATAAAATAAAATTAAAATAAAATAAAATAAAATATAAAATAAAATAAAATATGAGATGACCATGATTCTGAAAAATGGGATGATTGCCCAGGGTGTCACAGAAAGGTAGGTACAGGCCCAGTGCTGGCACAAAGATTTCTGATTCCCAAGGCAGTGCCATTACTACCCCTTCATATTTACACTGTTTCTGCCATCCACACATGAAAATATACAATATTTCTAAGCAACTATTATGCATTTAAAATACTTGAATAAGGCACCATGTTATTTTGATTGTTTTGGCTCTCCAGAAATGTGTAACCTCTACAACCCAACATCATCAGGTGCTAAAAAATGCCATGCTGATAGCTAACTAAGTTACTAAGTAACCATTGAGTGGGACAAGTCACACCCTGTGCTGAAATGCTTTAGTGGTCTACCGTGTAGATTACTTTTGCACAGAATACTCATGTAATACTAAGGAGGCCATTAGTTCTAGAGCGCCAATGCATCCTGTCTTTCACAGAAACTTTAAGCCATCTTCCATGATCCAGACACTCCATAAGTAAGGGGATTTAGTACCCTTCCTGCTTATATCATCTAGATGGAACCCCAGTTAGCAGTGCCGACCCAGAAGGACCCTCTGGCACCTCTATTTCCAAGTCAAGGGGTGGAAGGGCCATTACTTACTTCCTGTTAACAAAAGAGACCAAACCGAATGCAGAGAGCTCCCCAAGCTCCAGGAGACTTTATGGGAAAGAACTGCCCACTCGTAACTCAGGCTGGCTTAGGAAGCTGACCTCGCCCTCCATCACCATGAGCTTCCAGTCATCTGCGCAATGAAGTGTGACAACAGGTTTAATAGCGTGCGAAACATATTTTATTATGGGGCCATTAATTTGTCCTGCTGGCTGTGATGTTCTCCATATGCTACTTGGGAAAGTGCCCTTCAGCCCTGTTGTCTTTCCTGATGAGCATTCCTGCCCTTACCGGGTGGAGCTCTAACGGTCACCGCTTTCCTTGCTCTGTCCTTGCCAGCATCACTCCATCCCTTTGCTTATGCATGGAAGAGGGGATGTCATGGAACTGTGTCCTCACTCTATAGCTGTGCATTTCCATTCACGACCCAGAGATATCAGCCAAGCCTTGACTTCTGAGGGTCTAGTCAATGAATTTAAGAGCATCAGTGTCAAGAGATCCATTTTTAGAATACAGAAATAAAAAGGCTCCATTAATTTTATATAAGAGTCTGTGAGAATATGCATGGGTTAAAAGGACACACTAATATAGTGACCTGAAGGAAAAAATAAATAACACCCAACTCCAAGTTTCTAAAATATATATATTGTGTATGAGAACATACATATATGCTATTTCAGTATATTTTGAGACCCAAAGGACTTTTAATCACAAGTTTTCATGAACGTTCAAATCTTACATCTTATTTATTCAACCAAATATTAATAAATGGCACATAATCTTCTAGGGTTTCCACTAGATAGCGAGTGGAAAATACATATGGTTTCTACTTTTAGTAGCTCCCTGTCTGGCACATTGAACCTTAATAAAAATATGATGAATGAATGCACATTATAGATAGTTAAAACAAATATATGTACTATTCTCTAATTTTTTGTGTGAGTGCCATAATACAAGCATATGCAAAGAGGCAAGGAGTTTTCAGAGAATGAAGAAAGAGAGTCTCTGGGAGGAAAATTTTGTGATAATGCTTGAAAGAGTAGTAAGAATTTTAAAAGGAAGGAAAGGTGGTGCATGGAGATGATAATGCTAGCTCTTTGTGAGATGAAGAGGTGTTTTTTCCAAGGTTAATTTCTTGGTTCCAACGATTCTACTATAGTTCTATAAGATGGCAACATTAGGGGAGGCTGGATGAGTGACACATGAAATATAGAATACTTGGGGTAGTTTTCTATAAGTTTAAAAGTAGCCCCAAATATATGTTTAATAAAAGATGCATAAGGTGGGATTTTGATTATGTGTTGTAGTAGGCACAATCCTCAAATGGCCCCCAAGATTTTCCACCACTTGTGGTACAAGACCTGCATTACCCAAGAGACTCTAACTGTGATGGATTTTACTCCCATAATTAGGTTATGTTATTTGGCACAGTTGAATTAAGAAAAGGAAATTTTCTGGGTACACCTGGCCTAATCATAGGAGCTTATAAAAAACAGAGAGCTTTTTCTTACTCATTATAAAGGTCAGAGATTCCAAATATAAGAGAGGGATTGTATGCATTGTTGCTAACTTGAAGTTGGAGGGAACCATGTGTCAGAGAATACACACGACCTCTTGGAGTTGAAAGCAAGTCCTGGTTAACACTTCAAATAATTTGTTTCTTGAAAGCAATCTCTAAAACAATGCAAGATCAAGAGAGAGTCATGAAAGTGCTATCATTGATGAAACTGGGGAATCTCTAATCCCCATACCATAATATAAGAAGATGGATAGTATTTGGAGAAGTGGTGGATCCCTTAGCATAACTAGTTAACAATTGTGTGTCTACAGAAGATAATGGTGTATTATAACCCTCAGAAATGGAGGCACCAGTCACAAGGTGATCCAGATGACCAAAGAATATAAAATTTTGAAAGTTAATACAAAGAACCATTAGACATTCCTGTCCCTACCCCACCTTATTTATCACCTCTCCCACCCCATATGTATTTATTAGAGAAATTAATGCAGACACTCTGAACTCAGGACCACCAGATATGACGAGGTTGAGCTGCCCATATGAAAATAGAATTATAACCCTATGTAAGAGGTTGCAATATTCATCTTGGCAAAGTCTGAACAGTTCCAGACAATGTGATAAGGGAATATTTTGCATTTTCCAACAAAAATCCAGCCAACTACCTGACTACCCTACCAGTCAAAAGTCTTAGCCCAATGGGTAATTTTGTTTAACAGTCAAAAAAAAAAAAAGAAAAAGAAAAAAACAAATGGACATTAAAAAATAGTAGGAGCCAGGCTGGGCATGGCTCAGCGGTTGAGCATCGAGCTAGGATCCAGGAGATCTCAGTTCGGTTCCCAGTCAGGGCACACACCCGGGTTGCGGGCTTGATCTGCAGCAGGGGGTGTGCAGGAGGCAGCCGATCAATGACTCATCATTGATGTTTCCATCTCTTTCTCCCTCTCCCTTCCTCTCTCTGAAATCAAGAAAAAGATATATTTTTTTAAAAAAATAGTAGGGTTGTTGAAGACAGGCTGTAGTAAGGAATCAGAGGTCAATACAAAGAAACAGAGACAATGTAGCAAACAGAAGAAAACTTCCATATACTATTATTGATACTCTTTGAAAGAGAAGAAAATAACCCGGCTGGGAGTAGCTCAGCGGTTGAGCGTCGACCTGGGATCCAGGCGATTGGGGTTCGATTCCCGGTCAGGACACGTGCCCGGGTTGCGGGTTACAGCCGATCAATGACTCTCTCACCATTGATGTTTCTCTCTCTCTCTCCCTCTGCTTTCCTCTCTCTGAAATCAATAAAGATACATTTTAAAAAAAAGAAAAAAAAAAGAAAATATATCTTATTTATACCATGAGAATGCAATACTATTAAAATCAAAAAATAGAAAATAGTTCTTGTGAAGTAAAAACATTATAACATTTTTAAAAATAAAAGATTTGGAAGGTAAATCCCTAGTTGCTTTGGCTTTCTGGAGAGCTGAAGACAAATAGGTGAGTGGAAAAGATAAGACAATTATAGGGTTGATCTATAAGGTGCATCACACACTTAACAGCAGTTTAATAAATTGAAAAGAATGACAACAGAGGCAAGGACATGTTATAGTACAGTAGAAAAATAAATTTTCCCAAATAACATGTGCTTCTAGATTAAGGAGGTCCATCAAGTATTCATCAAAATACATTAAAAAATAACTCTAAGGACATAATCACATAACTTTAAACGACAAGAGACAAAAATCCTAAGTTATTCTGGGATTTAGGGGAAACACCAAATATCACAGAAAGAACAAATGAAAATGGCAACAAACTTCTTGAACAAGACACTGGAAGCAAGAATGCAGTGCAGTATCACTTCCAATATTCTGAAAGGAAATGCTTTTCAATCTGGAAGTTTAAAACCTGATAATTACCAATTAAGGATGAGGGTACAGGAGAGATGTTTTTTAGATTTGCCTGGATGCAAATAATGAACCTCTATGTTCATGCCTTTTCCCTCTCCCTGCAAAAGCTACTGGTAGGTCTGCTTCAGCAAAATAAACACCTGGGATTCAAAAAAGATGACATCTGACCTAGGGGAAAGGTAGAGAGATGCCAAGACATCCAGCACCCTCTAGATCACCTAATCCTGACCACAGTGGGGCAGAGAAGGCCTCCAGCAGGATACCTCCCAGCAAAAAGTGGGAATCTAACTAGCACCTGGATAACTTTACAGAGTTAAAGAAAATGATGCAGACGTTGAAACGAAGCAATGCAAAAAACAACAACAACAACAACCAAGAGTTGTACATGAAAGAAATGTAGTAACTATACGCTACTGGGCTCAAGAATGAAACGCAATTGTGTAATCATCCTACGGTTATATTACTTACATGTAGAGGAAGTGGGATTGATGGGTGTTTAAAGAGAGCTAAAATCCTCATATATCATTTTAAGGCGTGGATAGATAATGTCTAAATAATTAAATCAAGAAATAGTAGCATAAACACATTATTTAGAAATTGTTTTGAAATACCAGAGGAAAAAGTGAAATTTAAAAGTGAAGAGAGTTACTACCTTTGGGGAGTGGGACTGAGGACTGCTAAGAAATGAAGCAGATAATTGCTATTTTTTTTCTTTCCATATAATGAGGATTTTTTGATATTTTGCTTTTACAAACCAAGAGCATAATAATTTTTAAAATAGTGAAAATAAACAAAGACCATGCATTTCCATGTGTATTTTTGAAAACAAAAGCAAAATAATGGGCCCTGAGCCTGGGATCCTGTAGTTCTTTTATCTGACCTTTCATAGCTTTTCTCCCTCACTGTTAATTACACATGTCAACAGATGCCATTGCAGCTAAGGCTTGCCCCACCCTAGCACAGTGTGTGTTTTTGTAGAGACAGCAAGATCTTGGGCTCAGTTTCCTGAGTTCTGTCTGAGATGTGACTCTTCTGTGGCTGGGTGGAGCCTGGAGAAAAATGGTCTTTTGCCCAGTGTCCTGATCCACAAAGTAGAGCCAATGATAACTGCTTCTTAAACTTGTAGTTAAAATCAAAAGCAATCCCATGTGAAAAGTTCCTAAAGAGTGGCTAGTTCCTTGTTGGCATTCTGCTCACAAATAGGACTCAGCAAGCAAGGCCTTCCATCTGTACCCCATGCATTTCTATCACCAACTTGACCTTGGAAGCTTTACCTTTTTAGTGTTGGAATTACAAAGGCTTAAATAAATAAATTGATTCAATTAGTTGTCCACTCAATCTGTTGCCAGATCAATGAATAGGTTTCCTGCTTATTGATATCAATATTTTAAATGTCAAATTCCTGATTTGGTTGATTTTTGTATTTTTCATTGCATTCATTGACTAGTGCAGCAGAATTATCTGGTAAAGTTAACATATACAGGCTAAGCTCAGACAGGTTCTAATAGACTATGTGCAGTCATTTTGTCTTGGTATCCATAGTTCAACCCATAAACATGTGACAAACATGCTTTCCATTTTATCTTACAAATTAATCATTTTTCCTATAAAATGCCTTTCAGGATGACAGAATTATTTTCATTAAGAATTATCCTTACACTGTATATTTTTATATTAGGCATTTTCTTAAGAGAAGCTGCCTTTAAGTGTATTTGTCTTCAAGAATTGCATTTTATCGAATGAATAGATCCTTTAGGAAAATGCTTGATGATTTATTATTTAACCATGTAGTTCCCTGATCTCATGTGGCATTGTTATTTATTGTTATGGACTTAATTGTGTACCCCCAAATTTCATGTGTTGAAGTTCTAACCTCCAATGTAACAATGATTGAAGATGGGGCCTTTAGGGAGGTAATTAAGGTTAAATTTGGTCATAAGGGTGTCATTTTAATATAAGAGGACTAGTATTCTTATAAGAAGAAGAGATATCAGATCTCTCTCTCTCTCTCTCTCTGTCATGTGAAGACACAGTAAGAATGAAGCAATCTGCAACTCAGGAATAGGGCATTTACCGAACTGAACTGGCTGACATCTTGATCTTGGGCTTCCAGCCTCCAGAACTGTGGAAAAATAAATAAATTTCTGTTGTTTAAGCCACCCAGTCTGTGGTGTTCTGTTGTGGCAGCCTGAACTGACTAATCTACTCATCTCCCCATGAAACAGTAACCTTCTCTAATAAGGGACAGCTCTTTTTCTTTGGTATCTCAAATGCAAACCTTGTACTTAATACACAGTAGGCACTCAATAAATACTTTTTGAATGTGTTGATTGAATGTGCTACCCAGCTCTGCTTTTCAGGGTTTTTTATTTTGCTGTTCCACTTTGAATCATGGACAGACTGCTCTAGGCACAGTTCATCTCCTTTTTCTGTAGTCCTCGGGCTCCTTCACTTATAGGGGACAGACACCTTCACTTGCTCATGATGACACATACTTTGGAGATGGACAATCTGGCTCCAGAGTTTGTGCTCATAGCAGCTAGCCTATGCTTTGTCTTTCTCATCTTTCTACCCATCACTTTCTCAATATTTCCAATGAAAAATCTGAATCGTATTTGCTTGCTTCGGGACACATGGCAATTGCAGAGCAATCACCCTGGTTAGGGAGAGTAGCACTAGCTGGTGTGCACTGATGGGCCAGGATGAAGTTGGGTGGCCATCCTGGGAACCAGAGATCGTGTAGGTCTCCTTACAAAACATAAATAGTAAAGGAGGGAGGTTTCTAAAGTAAAACAGGGGTTCCGTTCTTTAAAAAAAAAAAAGGAATAGATGCTGGAGCTGATAAAACAACAGTTTTTTTCCACTACATCTTCTATTGTGCTTCACCTCCTTCCCCATAGAAGAGAAACACAGGAATGAAGAGAGAGGTAATTTCAATTATATTCTGCTTATGTGGCATCTTCCAGTAGTAAAAAGGGCATTCTCATCAAACAGGAAAAATTTACAGATTATATTTGGAACAGAATAGCTCATTACATACCATTGCTTATCATAAGCTAAGCAATGTGCAAAATATTTCATTCTTTTACTTGCTTTCTTTGGCTAACTTCTCAGGTTCTTCCAAACAACTGAGAAACACAGATTTAGTTAACAAAAATTCATCATTTATAAAATAATAACAAACAATACTAGGCTATAGAGAAAATGTGCATTTATATATAAATGTGTACATGTGTAATAAATAAATACTATGTGAATAAAGGAGACTACTAGAGGGATATGCTCTCTACCCCATCTCATTCTGAAAGGGCTAAATCTATACCATCTTCCACAAGAAGCGCTGGCCATTTTTGTAGTTTTGAATCTCATAAACATATTTGGGTAGTAAATTACTTTAAAATAAACTCCTAATGATGATAACTCCTTGCATTTCTATACAGATGTTTTTAACTTTTCTAAGTATATTCACATATACTTCATAAAACAACTAGTTTAAAGAGGGATTAGCAGAATATAAGGTTTCCAGTGCTGTGATTTAATAATCAAAACAAAACCATTTCAATGCTTGGCTGAGGGTAGACAAGATGTGGGAGAAAGTGCTTTGGAAAGAACATAACAAGAACTACATTAGGCAGATGTGAGTGTTTATTAAAAGCTGAATTAACTCAATGAGTGACCAGAGGAAGTCACAACTCGAAGGCCCAGAGGTCAAGAAGAAAGCGCCAAGTCTGTGAGACCAAGAAGTACAAGAATTAGTTGAGTCCCAGGATTCTGGTTCAAAGTTTGACAACAGAGGATATCCCTTTTGTTTTCCATCCTATGAGGCATCATCACTTGAGATGGTTCATATCTGAGTTTCTTAAACTCAGAGCAGTGATTGATTATAGGAATTTTAGTGAACAGAACTTAAAGATCAAGGTTGTGTCTTGCACAACATTAGGGTTTGTTCTATCAGGCAAGATTTAGCTCAATTAGGTACAATGTAAAAAGCAGAAATGGAAGACAAGATATAGCAGAAAAGCATCAGACAAGTAAACAAAAACAAACAAACAAACAGTAAATGGGAGGTTCCTAGGTTAACAGCTTGGTTATTCTGGGTAAAATAAAAACAGATTTTGAGTACACTGAGAACACAGAGCAGGGAAGAAGACACCATCTCTTTCAGATGAGAGAGTAATTGGACTGATGTGAGAAATGTAAACCAGAACGCCAGGAAGGCACAGAGATCTAATGAGCCTGTTGTTGAAAGTGGGGATACTAGAAAACACATTTTGTTGGGTCCAGCATGGCTTTTTACATGAGTCATTATATCACTTTGTTTTTAAATGAAGGGGAAGGTCCCACTTCTTGGCAGATGTGGTAAACACACTATTCCCTATTTTTTCCTGCTAAGGCTACAACTAAAAACCCTGGACATTATTTATAAAGCAAGCTCTGAAAGGTGGAGAGAGGGAGGCAGACCAGGTGAGGCTCTCAGGACCCAAGGAAGAACATGATGTTGAGTTTTATTTTTGCTTTATATTTCCCTGGCTTGGAGCTGAAAGAGCTGAAATCCTGGATATACAAATGAGTGATGACAAAAAAACAGTTCCCTAAACGCATGTTCTCTGTAACCAAAAGACCAGGAAAGGGGAAGCCTAGCAAGGAAAAAGAGATCTTAGATGATAACCACTCTACTTTAACCAAATACCACAGAAAAATATCTGGTCCTCTCACCAGTCATACCAGCCAAGTTCCAATGTCCAACCTGAGTTTTAACATGATGCTTCAATATTCTTGACTAGGTGGTATCAGAAAAGGCCAAATAAGGAGTCATAACTTTCACTCAAACCAGCCAGTAGCGAGTCCCCACCCCTGAGTGTCAGTGCAGAGCACATGAGAAACCTGGATTTTCACCCCCACTCGACAGTGAAGAGTCTTTTCTTACCCTCATTGGAGCGGTGGTCAGAGGAGGCCTAGTGAAGATTCAGGGTTTTTACCACCAAGAAGTACAATAAGCGACCCACCTATATTGTCAGCGAAGGCTGGGTGGGGAACAGCAATGAGACACTCCCATGCTTCCCAGCAGGGGAGTTAACATTAGAGATTTAGGGGGATCCAGTACTCCCCGCCTGACCCAACATAAGGCGAGGAGGGGGGGAATTGAAATTCCATCTGTATTTGGCAGTGAAGAGAAAATACCTCCCTCCCCTGGAGAATGCGGTAAGGGAAAGCCAGCTAAAGCAGAACATTTAAATAATATCCGGTGACTCAAAACACAATACAAAAATGTCCAAACTTCAATAGAAAAACACTATTCATGTGAAGAACCAGGAACAGCTCAAACTGAAGGAAGAAACCCAGTCAACCAGTTGCAGAAATGCGGTGACAGGGATTTAGAATTATCCAAAACATGCTTCAGAGCAGTCATTATAAAAGATGCTTAAATGAGTAATAACAAACATACTTGAAACAAATTTTAAAAAGTCGAAACTACCAGCGAAGAAAGATAATGTATAAAGAACCAATAGAAATGTTAGAATTAGAAAATCCAATACTAGAAATATTTTTTTTCAAATTTTATTTTGTATTGGTTCCATGTGTACAGCAGAGTGGTTAGACAATTATATGCTTTAACTGCATAGTTCCCCTCAGTGTTTCCAGTACCCACCAGGTACCGTACACAATTATCACAACATTATTGACTGTATTTCCTAAGCTTTACTTGCTTCTCAGTGACTATTTTGTAACTACCAGCTTGTGCTTCTCAGTCCCTTCACCTTTTTCACCCAGTGCCCCAAGCACCCCCTCCCTGGCAGCCGCCAGTTCTCTCTTTTGTATCTATGAGTCTGTTTCAATTGTGTTTGTTCATTTATTCTGCTCTTTAGATTCCACATACATGTAAAATCATATGCTATTTGTCACAAAAGAGAATGAAAGCATACTTTTGCAACAGCACAGATGGACCTAGATTGTATTATCATCAATAACAGAAATATTTTAAAAACTCAACTGAAGTGTTCAACAGGAAACTGGAGGGGGAAGAAGAAAGAATCGATGAAATAAAAGATAAAAAAATAGAAATTTCCCGATTGAACAAAATAGAGAAAATAGATCGGGGGGTGGAAAGCAAACAAATAGAACAAGAGTCTTAATGAGCTGTGGGACTCTAATAAAAAACTAACAGGTATATCATCAAAATGCTTAGTGGGGTCAGGGAAGTAAAGAGGGTGAGGAGGGAAACATACCAAAAAACAATGACTAAAAACTTCTCAAATTTAGCATATTAATAAATTTACAGATTCAAAAAGCTGAGTGAGCCCAAAGCAAAAATGTTGAAGAAGTCAGAGAAGATCTAAATAGAGATATACACCATGTTCAGGATTCAAAAACTCAAGGTAGTAGAGCTGTCAAATCTCCCTGAGTTATACAGGAATCATGTAATATTTTACACACACACATACACTCAGTAAGAAAAGGCAACGTAGAAGAGTTAAATAGTTTTTTAAAGAATAAAAAGTGGAGGAAACAATCTACCCAAATTCAAGTCTTGCTGAACAGCCGCAGTAACTAAGACTGCGGTATTGGAGGAAGGAGAGGCCCAGAGATCAGGGGGAAAGGAGAGGGCACAAATAGGCCTACGCAAACAAGCGCAACTAATTTTTGACAAAGATACAAAAGTAATTCAATAATAACCTTTTTTTTTTTTTTTTACCAAATGATGCTAAAGGAGTTGGACTTCAAAAGCAAAAGCAAAATCTATCAAAATTAAAATCTTGGGAACTGCAAAAGGCCGTGTTAGGAGTATGAAAATCTAAACACTAGGAGGAAATACTTGTGCATCGTAGATCCAGCAAAGGACTAGTATCTAGAAAATATAAAGAACCATCAAAATTAAACAACTAAAAAAATAAATCCAGTTAGAAAATAGGAAAACTAAATGAAAAGACATCTTAGTCAAGAGGATATGAAGATGGTACAGGGGCACATCCAAAGATGCTCAACATCATCAGCCATTAAGAAAATGCCAATGAAAACCATGAGGTTTCCATGCACAGCTATCAGATCAGCTGGGGGGGGGGGGTTGACAACACCAGATTATGGTGAGTATACAGAGAAAATTATCCCTCATATATTGCTGGTGGGGATGTAAATGGTACAGCTGCTCTAGTAGTTCTCTGAAAAATTCAACACAAAACTAAAATATTATCCAACAGTTGCACCCTCGGGCATTTATGAAAACCTATGTTAGCACAAAGACTTGTACACAGATGTTTATGGAAAAGTTATTCGCATTTGCCAAAACCTGGAACTAAGTTAAATGTCCTTCAGGGGGACGATAAATGTAATTGTGGCACATTCATACCCTAGAATACTTCTCAGCAATAATACACAAGACGATCTGAGTAAACTTTCAGAGATTTATGCTCAGAGAAAAAAGCCAATCCAAATGGTTACATCCTGTATGATGTCATTTGTAAAACAGCATTGAAAAGACAAATTTATATAAATGAAGACAAATTAGTATTGCCAGAAGGTAAGGGAAGTGGGGCAAAGGCGGAAGGAAAGTGGGTGTGGCTATAAAAAGGACACATGAGGGACCCCGGTGATGGAAATAGCCTCTACCTGGACTTCATCAGTGACAATATTCTGGTTTGGATATTGTACTACATAATATTGCAATATATTGCCATTGGGGAGAACTGGGTAAAGACTAAACTGGGATTCTATGTATTATTTCTTTTAGCTACATGTGAAACTACAATTGTCTTTAAAAAAAAAAACCTGTATGATTTTGTTGAGCCTTGTCACCCCAATACATTCAATAAAAAGGGGGAAAAAAACTAATTTAAAGAAGAAATGAATGAAGGGGAAAAGCCTGTAGACTTTTTGCTTACTTGCTACTGTACCTGATTTTCATGGGTGTGGGTAAACACAAAATTAGAGTAACAAATATTTCATTTTTATGGTATTTTCTGAGAATTCATGGTATTTGGCAGCCTCCTGCTGACTTGTATTATTCTTATTATAATGTTAGTTAAATAAGCACAAACATAAACAGTGTCTAAACTTGTTTACTTATAGCTTGTACAAAGCTATAAAGTCAAAAGAATTTATAAATTAAATGCTAACGAAACTAAACAAACAATAGAATGCAAACTAACATTATTAGTTTACTGTGACAAATGTTGTTCTTTTGTTGACGCTAAATCAGCAATTAAAATGTGAATATGGCCCTGACTGCTAAAATGCCATTTATTTTACTTTATTTTAGTGCCCTGCTACTTCTGTGCACCGCATGGTGATTTCTTTTTTCTACCATTTTTCTCATTATAAAGTAGCATATAACCTTTTGTACTTTAGTCTTATTTCAATTTGAATTCATCATTCATGCATTGTTTGCCTCTGTTTTCTTCCTCAAGTTAGCCTGAATATTTGGGAAAGCCATTCTTTTGCACCAAAGCCATCATAAATAAAGTGTTTGGGTAGTTTCTGAGATTTGGTGGAGACTGCAGATATCCGAGAAGCCGTATTTGGTCCCAGCTTTTCGGATCCCGTATTTAAGAAACACTGTTTTGTGCTTCCATGAACTCAAAAGAACCTCACAAATGCTTCCAGCTTTTAATTAGCTTCATGTTTCTCTGTTCCTTAATCAAAAGATGACATAATTTTACTGCTAAAGAAAAAAAAATTAAGAGAAGAAACATAAAACGTGAGTCAGCACAAACTCACTAAACTACATATATTAGCTGCCAAATTGAGTAATGCATAAAAAAATTATAAAATTTCAAGAAAGAGAAGGAGGCATCATTTACTTTGTTATAATGTTGGGTTTTCTTCCAATAGTTATGTGTTTTTATCACCGTAGGCTACAAAACTACTGAAAGACAAGGGTGTTTTACAGTTGAGATAAATATTCTACATAACTTCAAAAAACATTTCTCCTGAAACTTCTACATCTTGTTGCAGAAAATTCAATTAAATAGTTATTTGTTGATGTATACAGAGTTTGGAACCAGCTTCCCCACTATACTGAAAAGTTTTCTCTAGTGGGAGTTAGGCTATTATACGCTGAGTTGATGCCAGTTTCTTACTTACATATGTTCTAATATTTTGCAGGAATATTCAGCAAATCTATGCAAGTGCATCTTCTTAAAATAAGCATAGTCGGAGGCCATTGGATCAAAATGATAATAGTAGCTGTATTTGAGTTTTGGCCTTAGATAATTTTTTAAACTTTATTATTTTTATTACTATATAATTTTATATGAAACGTTTTTCAATAACACTCTCAGAAAACAAAACAAAACACTTTTGTATTAAAAATACAGTGGACTTCATAATTTTCTCCTTGATATAAAGAATGATAGAGATATTTAAAATATAGGAATACATATATCTATTTAAAATATATAGATACATAATATCTATGTATTTAAAATGTATATGTATATAAATGTATTTGCTGTGCATTAGCATTTAAGCCATAAAACATTGTCTTTAGTAGACTAGAAATGGGCTTCACTCATCTGCTGTATTTTTAAATTTCATTTCTCTGTATCTTTTTCTGAAATTTTTTTCTGATATTTGGTAAGTTTTGTACTTTCACTTGGGTGACTATGAAAACTTACAAAATTCATGCTTGAAAACTGTTTCTGTGAAAACTATTAATCTTGGACACAGCAACAGTAATTTGGGTAATTTTCATCTATCAATTAGTGCACAGATACGTTTCCAGTTCCATGAAATACTTCAAAATATTTAATCAAAATGCAGATATGTTATGATGAACAGAAGGGGTTAGACAACAAAAAAGACATGAAAAGAATCTTGAGGCAAGAAGTGGCTTTGCACGCTGACAATAATTTTTAAAAATACACAACTGTATTACTCTCCTGACGAACCAAATAGAAAGGGAAATAAGATGAAGTTGTCTAGTTGGTATATGGCCTCAGTATATATAAGACTTTCAAGACATGATAAGCAGCTTTAATTTTGTTCTAAACATCAATGCAAAGTTATTGGAAGGCAAATTATTGACATGTTGGAGAGGCATTTTTGCTGCAGTGGAGATCTAGAGGGCAGTAAGGAAAGAGCTGTCAAGGCCAGCTAGAGAGCTACTGTGATAATCCAAGTAAGAAGTGATGTCAGCTTGAATTGGAGTGGTGGGAGAAAAGGGGGGGCTGGGTAGATGTACAATGTTATAAAATATCATTTGGAAATATACGGGAGTTCTCACGGATTGAATGTGGAGGGTGATAGAAAGTTAACCAAAGATGATGATGATGATGGTAGTGGTGATGATGATGATAAAATCAGCAGTAATGATGAAGGCACTATTGATGATAATGCATGGGGATGTTGGTAGGTAGTATTATTGTGTATTTTCTGTGCAAAACACTTTGAATAAAAAAGTCATTGATTTTATCCCTACAATACCCTCAGCGTCAGGAATTAAACCATCACCTTCATTTGGTAAGTTGCTATGGATTGAATGTTGTGTCCTCCTAAAATTAACATATTAAAACCTTATTCCCTGATGTGGTGACATTTGGAGGTGTGGCCTTTGGGACATAATTTGGTCATGAGAGTGAGGCTCTCATGAATGGGATTAGCACCCTTATGAGACAAGACACTAGAGAGCAGACCTGTCTTTCTGCCAAGTTAGGACACAGCAAAATGACAGTCATCTGCAAACGAAAAAGAAGACTTTTACCAGAACTTGACCTTGCTGGTACCTGGATCTTGAACTTTGGAGCTTTTAGAACTGTGTGATATAAATTTTTAGGTAATCCACCCAGTCTGTGGCATACTGTCAAAGTAACACAAACTGACTAAAGCAAGTGATGAAGCTGTGACGCAGAAAGGTACAGAAAATTGCCCAATGTCACTACTATAGACTGAATGTTTGTGTGCCCCCCATAGCATATAATAAAACCAAATCTCCAGCGTGATGGTATGTAGAAGTGGGATCTTTAGGAGATAATTCAGTCATGAGGATGGAGCCCTCATGAATGGAATTAGTATCCTTATACAGGAGACCCTGGGGAGCTCCCTTGCTCCTTCTGCCCTGCGAGGACACAGCAAAATGACCATCTGTATGCCATGAAGCAGGTCTCACAAAACCTCACATCTGCTGGTGCCTTCATTTTGCAATTCCATCTTCCAGAACTGTGAAAAACAATTTCTGTTCTTTAAGTCACTCATTCTATGGCATTTTGCTATTGTAGCCTGAAAGGACTAAGAGTCACGGAGCATAATATGGCAAGATTTGAACCACAGGAGCCATATTTTGGTCACTGTACTTCACTAATACCTAAGTTTTTTGGTTAGAACAATCAAGTGATGGTAAAGCCATTTAGAATAATGGAGAAACCAAGGAACTGAAGTAGAAGTGAAGTGTTGAATCAAGAGCATGAGTTTGACCAAGAAAAATCTATTTTTCAGCTTGATGGTTTGGCTTGCAGAGAAGAGTTTTGACCTAGAGATAAGCATGTAATTCATTTTTTCCCCTGAATGTATATATAATATTTAAAGCCATAGGATTGGGTGACAACACATAGTAGATGTACAACACAGAAATAAAAATATAGTCATGACTAAAACTGAGAAATATGTTTATTTAGAAGTAAACCTTATGAGGCTGAGATAGAAAGGACAGTGTGGTAGACAGAAATTTTGGAATAAGTAAAAAGAGTGTTTTAAGAGAGGATTGGTTGATTATGTTTAATGCTGCCAAATAATATGAGTGTACAGAAATACCCAAGGGATGTGGTATTAAGAGAGAAAAAGGAAGTAACATCTTGATTGAGGTAGGGTGGAAAAGAGGATGGAAAATGAATCTATGGAGATTGTGATATTTATTGCAAGTTTAACTCAGAATAACAGAGAGACTGGCTGGTGCATGGTTGAGGGGAGGAGTGGAATTAAAGAAAGTTGTATTTTTACTTTTCATACAGGAGAACGTTAGAACACATTTGTATAAAGAACACACATGATAAAGAAAGACGAGAACAAAGTAGTAGCAATAATCAGTTATTTGTTCTTCCTAAATTCTGTGTCTTGCAATACGGTGAGTGGCTCAAAAAGCATGCCAGCTCCAGGCCCCACATCAGGGTAGTGAGGCAAAGATTGTGTTACTCATTTTTTACAGATGAAGAGCCTGAGACTGAGCTGGGATAATTAACAGGCCCATGCTCACCCAGCAAGTGAGGAATGGATGCGGAATGACGCATGTTAGTTCAGGACCAGTGTGAAGCAGTGACAGATCTCTTCCCATTTTTCCAGTCTCTCCCTAGCTTTCTGTGCTTAGTTGATTTGTAGGGGCTTGGTGGAACACTGAATATCTGCTAACTGCAAGCTCTCTGCCAAGTTAAAATTCCATTTGCTGCCAAACAAAAAAAAAAAAATCAGGCCTGAGGGCAATAAAAATGAAGATATATTGTCGACTACAGTTTTTTGAGTGACTCGCTTTATAAATGCATTACGTATGTATAAGTATAACTGAATTTTCCAAATCTGGCCTCAACTGCACATGAGAAGTTTTTAACGTCCAGTCTATTAGGTTCTGTTGTAATGAAACTTTCCTTCCTATTTTCTTCTCACCCCCTACACACCGCGTTTTAGGGTGAAAAGCTTCCTAAATACAGAAGTCCGTTGTCACTTCAGGGGTCTCTCTGCACACTCCAAAAAAAAAAAAAAAAAAAGATGTAAAACCATTTTCATTCTTGACTGTTACCACACAGCTAGTTTTAAAGGTTATTTCATGAAGTTGACGAAAAAAAAAAAGAAATAAAAGAAATAATGGTACAATACACATACAGCTAATCTTATAATTTTTCCCTCAAAAAGAGTTTTTAAGGAAATCCCAATTTATTGGCTTTCAAAACGAAAAGGTCATCTTTCTCATAATCTCAGGACTAGGTTCTTTCCAATGCATTACTCCATATGACAAGAAAATGGTGCTCCTATGATTTTAAAAATAGCAGAATTCCTCTAGCTCTGGTCGCTGTTAATAGGTCCTTTTGGCTCTGTGCAACGTAGACGTTATATGGTCCTATAAATAACCGAGGGGAAGGCAACAAAGGGATTCTTCTCGGTTCTTCTATTACATGAATCACTAGAAAAAAGTGTTGTCTTCCCCTAGGAAGGGCGTCTGTAGATTGTACAAATATAGTTCTGCCTTGGTAGGCAGTTTCTTGCGAGGCTCTAGTTGAAGGAGTAAGAAGTTTAGTGATAAAGGCATCCTTCAGAGGATGCTGATGTGATGGAAAGCCAAAAGCACCATCTGTAATGGCAGAAAGCACATTTCTCATGGCTAAGACTTCAAGCTCAGTTTCCACAGTCCCAAGCATAACACCGAGTAGCTCTTCAGAGTGCTGTTGGAAAGGTTCAACCTTTGAAACTACTGCTTAACATCAACTCCCCTCTTAGTGAGGGCGGCGCTCTCGTTTGTCTAAAACTGGAAGCCCAAACCATCTCCAGTTTCCCCACTGAACCACTGGGTAGCAAACGGAACCCTTTCATGTTCTTTTGAGCCCGGTCTAAATTACAATCTCAACTTTGCAATTTCCTTTTCTATGTTCAGAAAGGATCTGACTGTAGATTTTCAGGAAGCCCATAGAGAAATCACGTTGGTGGGTTAATATTCACAAAGGGATGTATTTCAGCTCTGTAGTTTTCTACCATCCTTAATTAGCTTATTCACATTTCTGTTTCGTTCAACCTTCAACAGCCAAGCTAATATAATAGGACCCAGAAGCAATTGGTTTTATTTATCATATACCTACATTTGAATACAAATCACATAAAAAAACAATTACTCTATTGTACATTTATGAAATCATCCCTATTATAATTCAAGATGTGTGGAGGGGGAGATCAAGTCACAAATTTAATTCTATAAATTCTATAATTATCACTTTGAGTATGTTCCTAAGAGATAATTTTTATGTACATTTAACACAATTTTTCTACATATAATAACCACTTATATATATATTTCTTTTTATTTTCCACAAATAGTGAGAGTTTCTGCAACTTTATTCTGAAAGTATTAATAAGCCTGTTGCTAATTAACTCGTTTCTTTACCTCCTTCCAGCTAAAATAATTGGTTCGGCAGGATATTTGAGGGGAAAAAACAACAGAATTGGTTTTCCAGTGGATATTCAGTACTGTAATTCATTAACTCACATTTTGATGGAATCTATAAATGATTTGTTGGGGAGAGAACTGGTGAATTTGGCTTGGAAAAAGGAATTACCCTCATTCCTTGACTGTTCATGTATCTGTTCCTACAAGTTTTATGGCAAAGTAGAAGCCTGGTATACTTAATGTGCTCACAAAGAAATATCCTTTGTCCTTTCCTGGGCCTTTTCAAGATTTATTAGTCCCGGTGTGTAGAAATTAAAGCTGGTTGAGATGAAGTAGAAACAGAGCTGTATCTCTAGAATTTTATATCCTGCACAGAGTTCTAAAGGTACATTTAACAGCTCCCCTAGTTCAAACCATACCACTCTTTTAGCTCACAAATGCATTCCTACCGGCTGGTGGAGAGAGACATGTTTGGTGGGTTGGTTAACTCTCTCCTCATTTTCATTCCTCCTAAGTATGCAAAACCCCTGAGGGTAAAAAGTGCCAAAGACATTTACATGTGCATGATCATGCACTAAAAAGTGATGAAACAGAGAAAAGGGTTTTATTTTCTGGAAAAATAAATGATTCAGTGCTAATACTGTTAGAAATGGTACATAACTTAGGACAGATGTTTAAAATGCAAGCGATTCAAGGAGGCACCTGAAAAAAAACAAAGCACTATAAGACTTTATCAGAAAATCCCCTTTATACTATTTGATTCCTGGAACTTGCTTGCTCTCATTATAATTATAAAAATAAAAAAGAATATTCTTTGGGGAAACACACACAGACACACATACACTCATGCAGACACATAAATGTACAATAAACAACTTACTTCCAGGTAATAGATAGTATTCGAAATACAGTTCTTTAAATAAACCTAGCTTCTTCCAAGCCGGGTGTAGGGCAAGTCGTTAAGAACAATGACTTTGGCAGGAAAGAAATAAGCACTTTGATTTGAGATGCATTAGAACATTCACACCACCAGAAACCTGTGGGAGAATTTCCTCCTTACTGGCAACAGGCTGTTCTGTACAATGGGTTTTGATGCTAACCCAGAAACCAGCAATCTACTCTATCTAATATTTATGTCAATAATGAAATATTTTTGAACCCTGGTGGGGTGGTTCAGTTGGTTGGGCTTTGTCCCATGCACGGGGAGGTTGCTGGTTCGATTCCTGGCCAGGGCCCCTGTGGCCTGGGCTGCAGGCTCCATCCCCGGGTAGGGGGTGTGCGGGAGGCAGCCGATGGATATTTAGCTCTCACATTGGTGTTTCTCTCCCTACCTCTCCTTCTCTCCTCCTTCCTTTCTTTTTTTTTACATATGTTTTTACTGATTTCAGAGAGAAGGAGAGGGAGAGAGAGACAGAAACGTCAATAATGAAAGAGAGTCACTGATGGGCTGCCTCCTGCACGCTCCCTGCAGGATCGAGCCTGCAACCCAGGCAGGCGCCCTGCCCGGCAAACAAACTGGGACCCTGGGTTCACGGGTGGACGCTCAACCACTGAACCATGCCGGCCGGGCCCTCTCTCTCTTAAAAAAAAAAAAAAGTTGTTTGCTTTCATAGGTAGTCAAAATGTTTAAAAAAATATTTTTGACAAATACTTGAATTATAACCTAAATCTGCCGCAAGCACCATTTCGCAATGACTCCAGGACACCAATATGTGTGCTGCCCTCAGAGGACATTTCCGATGGCAGTTTATCTCGTGAAGCGTGACAATCAATACTCATATTCTCTTTACCAGACTTCCTGCTGCTGTTCAATGGGCAGTTAACCTTGTAGATCTGATGGCGGGTCTCAAATGAACGCGAATGTAAAAATGACAGCCTGTAATCTGTATCCCTTAGGAGAATCTAATACCTGAAGAGGGCAAGCCGGTGACCTCCGGCTCTGTCGCCATTGTCACTCACTGAAGCGGGGGTCTGGTGTCCACGCCGCAGTGCTCAAGCTGTCTGTCTGTCCTTGGCCGACAGAGCCAGGTGCCAATTTGTCACACGCCCATCGGTCTGAACGATCGCTATCAATGTCTTGGTTTGAATTTTAGTGGCTAAATCTTGTTTTGTAGATTTTTTTACAAGCGACTTGTAAAACCCTGCTGCCATGGGGCAGAGTCTGTTTTCAAGGAGGCAGGTGTTAACTGGGCCTTTGTGTCCTGGCACACTGGTGCTTTTATGCAGGCAGCTTTCTCTCCCTGGGGAATGCCACCCTGCCGCTCTTCTCCACCTGTCAGATTCCTCCTCACATTTCCAGCCCCAGTGAAAAAGTTGCTTCTGAGAAACTCCTGACTCTCCCAGGCTGAATCAGTGGCTCACTGGCCTTTGGTATTTTTCTTCATGGTCACACTTTTATTTTAGCACTAACTGTGTTTTGTGAAATATAGGAGCAAGAGCTGATGCTTTGGGGTTGGAGAGTTTGATTTTAATTCTAGCTCCCCCATCGGCTGGCTGGCTGGATGAACTCAGATATAATTTTTTTTAACTTCTCAGTCTCGGTTTCCTCATCTTCGACTGGGGGAAATGAGCTTTCTCTACATAGCATTTTTTAAAAATTATTTTGGTATTGGCAAATTTTGTCGTGTTTTTTGAAATTGCATTTGATTCAGCACCTAGGTGGCACTCAGCACTCATTGAAAAAGTGAATGCACCGTCTTTTCCTCTGTTCCAGGCTCCCATACACACTCAGCTTTTTCTAGTCTTTCCAGTTGCTCGGTATCCACAGTGACCAGCGACCAGAGCTCGTGACCACCTGGTGTTTACATTCCAGTGCAGAACATTCACAATAAATATTCAGCGAATGCATATATACTGTCATTTCAGATGCTAAGATCACTGAAGGGACTACTGTGAGCTAGAAGATGGACGCAACTTTCGGTCATGAATGTGGAGAGGCATGGGACTGACTCTAAAGTGACAAAGCCAACTACCTACATTTGATCTGGGATAATAAAGAGCTAAAGGGCTATTGGGAAAATATGGAGAAATAATAGTTTAGGAACAGGAAAGAGCAAATGCAAAGGCCCAGAGCGAGGAGGTTTGGGGAGGGTTGTTTGAGGAGGAGAGAAAAGCCAGTCGACTGGATTGTCATGAGCTAGTGGAGAGTTTTTAGAGGGGAGGAACTTGAAGCAGAAGGTAAGGGTGGGGCCACAGGGGCCTTTGCCTGAAGCAGAAGCCACTAAGGAACTCAGCCTGGATGGAGTCCAGGGTGACACCACACCTTTTTCTGTCAACTTGTGAAATGTTCCAAGTTATCAAGATTTGGTTTGTGAACAGAAGAATTTCCCTTGAAGGTCTAGAAATTGTCTACTGTTTTCTAAAAGGAGATATGTTGGCAAAGAAGAAACCTACATCATATACCTTGCCTCTGCTGTGGAGTTTATTCTCAGGCACTGCCCTAGAGGGACTCGCATTCAGGGATTACGGCTAAAATCTTCACTTAGCCGCTAGCTCAGAGGGTGACCTTGGGCAAACAACTTGACCTCCCGACCTCAGTTCCTCCATCTGTAAAAGGGAGGTAATAATAGTACTTGTCTCATATGACATCTGTGAGTGTTTGGTGTCATGGTTTAGGGAAGGTATATGACTAAGCAGCCACTGTATGGTGGTCACTGCATATGACTTAGCGATGGTATTTATTATTAACTAAAAAATTTGCTATAAATGTGAGTGCTATCTATTTGCTGGCAGGAAACAATATACTATAATTCAATTCTTCACTGAGGCATCACATGTGGTCCCAACTACCTCCGGGCAATTTCATTTTATTCTGTTCAAACAACTATGCTAATGCATATTCTCCTACTGTACCAGCTTTAGTCTGTGCCTGTTCCTCAGCCATCCCTCAGCAAGGCACCGTGTGATTGGTTGGGGACCCCCTTTTCTGCATTCTTTTATTTTCTGCATTCAAAACAGTGGCTGCCTTAAAGAAGGCACATAATTCTTTCTTTTTAAATTGCTTCCTGAATGTGAAAAAAAAATGGGTAAGCTATCTTATTATTTCCACACAACACACTTAGAGTAGAAGTGGAGGGAAGGAGTCAAGTGTGGGATTAATAGAAATAAATTCATTCTCACTGTCAAAGTTGTGCCCAGCTGAAATCAGTGGTCTCCACAGGATTGTGTTCAAGCTTGCCTTGGATGACCGCTTGTCTGATATTCTAGAGGTGATGTGAGCATCATATAGATACTGTGATGAGTTTCCTTAAAGGGCACTTCCAACCTTGAGATTCTTTTGTTCAACTGTTTCCACAGCAGCATGCACTAATTAAAGGGTTGAATTTGGAATTCGGGGATAGTGTGACCTGTGGGAATAGCACATTAATGCCATGTGCCACGATTTCTAAAGCAAATGTGCTCCCTGTAATTTTTTGTGATGTGGTATTTTATAGTTGTTTTTGAGAACTGTTTTGGATAGCATTTCAAGTGTCCTCTTACATGTTTTTTTTTCTTTTTTAAATATGTTTTTATTGACTTTAGAGGCAGAGATGAAGGCAGAGGGGGAGAGAGAGAGAGAAACACTGATGAGAATCATCAATCGGCTGCCTCCTGCATGGCCCCTATTGGAGATCGAGCCTGAAACCCTGGCATGTGTCCTGATCCGGGAATCGAACTGGTGATTCCTGAGTGCATCGGACAAGACTCAACCAACTGAGCCACACAGGCCAGGGCTTACATGGCTTTTGATAGTGCAGTAAGCACTTGGCAAAACTTGTTTAATAAATGCTACCTTTCAATCCACCTGGTAATAACTGAGTCAAAGAAGAGTAAGGATAACTGTGACACCATTGACCAATTCAGCAACCCAGAGCAGGAAAAACATACTGACCGACAGACAGTTCCCAAGCAAATCACTGAGGAAATGACTGAAACCAGTGCCATTACCCTCCCAGCTTCTTGCTCTAGCACGTATCCAAAATTCTGCTTCATTGATGCCATGTTTCTGTTTGGGAAAACCTGCACATGCCGTCGCCTGATGTTAGCTTCTGCAAATATTATTAGAAAATTACCAGCTGTGTTTGGAATCTGATGAAGCTATTTATTATTTTAAATTCCTGGAAGGAAGGAGAGATGCCTGCGTGTTTGGTCTGCATGGAACGACCTCACTAAAACACAGCGTGTGTATATATCAAAACTCAGCCTGCGAGGGGAGTTCTTCCCCTCTTCAAAGTTGACGGGCCCGCTTGCTTATTTCTAATACTAACCCATTCGGTTAACACAGCCTAAATTATTTCTGAAACATTACCTCAGTGGAGTTTGGTCAATGCGCTCTTTTATGTCTGCCCACCTTTTAAACACTCGGTTTACATTTCCTTTCCCCTGGTTAACTTCATCTAGCAGATAGGAAAACTTTGTCTCAAAAAGTAGTAAAATGAACCTCACTGTTCAAGCAATTAACAGATATACAGAGCACATTTAAGACCATGTTTAAGCCATGCTGCCTAAGGTATTGCAGAAATAATTTTCTTATAATTAAAGTGTCTTTCTTTCATTAGCTTACTTGGCTGGCACTGCATACTAAATGTTATTTACAGAAAGGTACCTAATTACTTTCATTTATGAGCGTTTCTTTACAACTGTTAATTCATTATATAGGGTCCAGCATACAGTTCTAGCTCAGCTTTCTGCCCATGTTCTTAAATTTTTCTTATCTCTAAACAGGTTTTATTGGAGATCAAGTACATGAATATGGAACACACATTTCAGTACCCTGAAGGTATTTTTGAAACTTGTCTAATTACACCTTTTCTTCATTACATTAGGAAATAATTTATTCTGCTGCAAATGCTCATTTTATTTAGGTATCTAACAGAACATCTTAGTATAACCTGGACACACTAACTAATGAAAAGCTGGTTAGGAAGTAGTGAAAACTAATCTTTCTTCTGTATTTATTTGCATCAGGATATTAATAGGTGTTATTTTATTTAATCTTCACAACAGCTCTAGGAAGAAGATATAAGTAATTTAATACACATAGAAGAAAATTAAAGAGGTGAAATAACTTGTCCGATCAAGTTTCAGAGGTGAGATTTTGGTCGAGCTTGATCTGCCTTAAATGTGTGTCCCTTGTATTATTTTATTCTGTGCCTCTTCTGCAGGAATTAACATTTTGGGCAGGCAGTTTAAGTTAAATATAATCTGGAAAAATTACCTCTACAGACATGAATAGCAAAAAGGAATGCCATTTAGAGAAACCTCTATGGGGAAAAAAAAAAGACACAAAGTGCTACTTATGAAAAAGTGCTACTTATGAAAGAGGGCTTAAAGTTAATTAAAATTACAACTAAAACAATTTATTTCCTTTCAGACTAAAAAAAAAAAAGAATTCTGAGTTTGAAACAAATGGATTGGTATGAAATCACTGGAAATAGTTTTATCATAATGAAAACTGAGACTTGAACACACCACACGATCCTCAGCTATTAAAAGATATTTTAACACCTCTGCCTTTTGAAATATCAACAAGTACACATGAATGTATCTGTTCCTTTACAAGCTGTAGCATATGTTTCAGGAATGTTAAAAATTGATGCAAACAAAGAATTTCAAGGAAAAGTAAGATTCATAAGGAAGCTCATTGGGAAAGATGCTCCCGAGTTCCAAGCCCTGGAATGTGCGTAGGTAGAAACGACCAAGGCCCTGAGTTAAAGAGCGCAGAGGGATGTGGCATCAGACGTAACGACTGTGACTAACCTAAACCATGGGCTCGGTAGGGAATATCAAGTGGTGCTTATGGCTCATCACTGAGGGGCGCTACTTCCCAAAGCCTTCTCCCCAAAGTGTGTTCCCTGCCGGGCCTAAAACACCTCCATCGTGACAGTGCGGTTGCATGTCTAGCATCACCTTCTTCCCTGGAGTCTCCTTTAAAATGTTTACATTCCAACAATGGAGGTTATATATTAGATAACCTCCTTTCATGACAGGATATCCCCAGCCAGTGTAGGAAGAAAATAGTCTTTTGTAATGAAAGACAGAAGACACCAAGAGCAAACTTTGTCTTCTGCTCCACTGTATCTAGACCCAGCCTCAAATTTAGCTGGAATTGACATCCATGTGTTCAGTTTTATAGTTCATTCAATATTTTTATTTATTTATTTTTATTTTTAACCCTCACCCGAGGATATCTTTTCCACTGCCTTTCAGAGAGAGTGGAAGGGAGGGAGAGAGAGAAACATCGATGTGAGAGAGACACATGGATCAGTTGCCTCCCGCCCTAGCCCAGATCAGAGCCAGGGATGGAGCCTGCAACCGAGGCACATGCCTTTGGCCAGAATCGAACCCGGGATGCATTAGTCTGCAGGTCGACGCTCTAACCACTGAGCCAAACTGGCCAGGGCTATTCAATATTTTTAAATGTGAATTCACATTGAAAGACATATCATGACGAACCCAGGAGTCCTTGATTCAAAGTATTAGTGAGAAATTTTAATTTCCTGTCAATCAAAATTAAATCATCTCATAGGTTTCCCCTAAGGTGACATCCTGTCCCTAATTGGATGCCACTTATGTTTTATCTCTTGCTGTCAGTCATCTGTATCTTTTTTTTCTTGGTTTCATCCAGCAAACTTTCATTGACCATCTATCTACTATAAACCAGACTAATTCTAGGTGCTGGGATCACAAAGATGGATTTGTCATTTCTTCTGCCTTTAAAAACCTCAAAGATCTAAGAGGAACTTTCTAAACAATTGTACCTTAAGAGTCAGATACATTGAAAACGTTTTTCAGGGGTTTTTTTTTGTGTTTTTTTTAGGTGGTATGAAATTTAGGGGGTGGGGGAATCTTACATTAAAAATTCACAATTTATACCACAAATGTTTTTGTTTAAACTGTTTTAAAGTAGCTCTTTTCTCCTTGGAAGTGGGTTTATCTAGATGAAAGCAACACGTATCTTTGTTCTGTAAAAAAACCCACCCAAACAAATCTTATTATGTGAGTGAAAACAGTTGCTCACATTGTACCCCTGGAACACTTAAGTCATTATTTACCGTATGTAGCTGTCTTAGGTTTACAAATGAATTGTTTTCTTAGGTAAATTAAATTAAATGTGTCTTCTAGCAGGAAATAAGAGCAATTTTCTTGATGCATTTTTAGGAAGAAATATTAGTTTTTCCTATTTGATTTAGAATACATTTATCATCCTTGTAAATTTTGGATCTGTCTTGCGGATATATGCGTGGCTTTCTTTGAGCAGTTGTTTGTCAAGGAGAAGGTGCACTAGAAGAATCCTAGAAACACGATGAAGGCCATTCTTGTGTTCTGACGTGATTGTGTCCCGTTGGCCACAAGGCAATATCTCAACACTACTAGTGGGGGGCGGGTTCCTTCTGAAGGAAAATTACATTTCTCATAGTCAATACATGTGAGGAGAGGTCAAGCATGGGACAGGGAATTCGGAAATAAGGACTGAGGAGCAGAATCGTAAACTACAAGGCAGGAGGAACACACTCTGTTTGGCGACTACACCTATTCAGGGTTCAGGAATCCTCAGTGTTCATGTGATGATGACTGTGATGATGCCTGGGTTGTGGAAGAAATGATTCAGAATTTCAATAATTAAAAAGAAATACATTACTAGACCCATCAAGCAACGGCTGACTTGTGACTGACAAATGACATGATGGTGCCATCATCAAATCATCTTATAGATTAAAAGCTCTGTTGGTAGAAGGCAAATGGTAACAGCCCGATCAATATTTTATGCAATTATGAATATGTAGTGAAATGAAATGCCTTAGTTTCTAGGGTTCTCCTGTGTATCATGTGGGTGTCACCAATGCACACATTTCTGCCACAAAATAAAGGAGGCCATGAGATTTTGTTCCCCAACAATTTGTCACTAGGGGGCAGCAGGAGTTTGTTTAACCTGAAGTAATACCAAAGTATTTTCTAAGGTCCCAAAGCTCATACTAGGAGTAACGTGATAAAGGTGCAGCAATTAGTTCTCAATCACATCTCTTTTTCCCACGGATTCCACTCTGAACTTAGAAGACTATAAGCAATCAGAATAGGACTTACTTAAAAAAAAAAGAAGACAATGAGGCTTGAGGAAACATTGATTTTTAAAAAAGGAGAAACCAGTGACAGGAGATATTTGGGATAGCTCAATGCTTTTAAGACATCCCAAACTATGCTGAAGAATATGTATTTTATGGCTTTATCTTGTCCTGGGTTATCAAAGCAGCCAATCCAATGTTCCTATAAAACCATGTTCTATGTTATTTTCATAAGTTTTCAAACGATTCAGTCTTCAGTTAAGAGAACTATCTGACCACAAAACCATAAATCCCTAATCTGTGAAGAAAAAAGTTAAACAGACAAACAAACAAACAAACAGAAACTTCGGCAATATCTCCATATCACGTGTCACCAAATTCTCTGACTTTCCTCCCCAGTGAACCACCAATTCTGCTCCTTCTCTCATTGCTACTCCCGAAATTTAAGACCCTCACATCTCCCCTGCTATTGCCGTAGCCTCCTTATGTACCTCCTTGCTGCTGGGCCCCCCCGCCTGCCCCAAGTCCTTCCTGCTGCTGGAGTTGTCCTTAACGCCGGTGGCGATGGCACTGTCTGACCTCTCTTGGTCTCTTTCGCTGGCCTTTCCTCCTCTTGCTGACCTCCAAACCTCTCGGCTTTCCGCTCTGGTTTTACTATGTATTCTCACTCCCTAAGTGACACCAGACTGCCCAGTGGCTTTAAAGACCATACGAACTCTTTTGACTCTCTACAGTCCCCAAGTTGTAATATCTAACTGCTCAGTTTTCAAACCCATTGGAACGCTGAGCAAGCATTTCCAACATAACAGGCCCAAAAGAGATCTTTTGATTCCTCAAGCTCCCACCAAACAGCTTTACCAGTCTTCTCGATATCTGTAAATAACATCTACCCAACTCTGTTTTTCATGCTGAAATCATGTTCCTCTTTGCCCAACAATTCATATCATATTTATTATCAAGACCTATGAGTCTGCCTTCAAAATATTTCCAGAATCCACCTACCTCTTACCCCCCATCACCACCACATCCAGTTCCTGTAATGTTCTCATACATAAGGCTCAGTTACCTTCAAACTCTCCTCTCCCCTTCCACTCTTTCCCAAGTAAGTCAATTCACTCAGGCCAGTGATTTTCTTAAATCATCAAATTGTGTCATTCATCTGTCCCATAATCTCTAATGATTTTCTATAGAAAGATAACACAATGCAAGTTGCTGGCCATGATGTGTAATGCCCAATGTGATATGAATCTGCATGGTTTTTGTTCATGTGGCCACAGAGCTCTTCGTGACAGGAAATCTTCCATCAGTGCCAAATAGAACTCAGTCAACATAGATCTGCTCCAGAAACTATTTTCTTTACCCTTTCACCGAGTATCTCCAGCAGAGCTTCTTCAAAACCCTAAGGCACTATGGAGCACAGTAGGAAAACCACTGATGTCTCTTCAAAGGCTACTTTGATAGGGGAGGACATAAGGAACAAAGACAATGGCACAAGCTGAAAGCACAAAGAATAAGTTAGGACTAGAATCAGCTTGATTCCTGTCAATTCAATTTGGTAATAGTCATTCTCAGGAGCATTCCCTTCGGGCAGGGTTTGGATTAGGAGCAGAAGATAGATTTAAACCATCTATTTAACATAGAGATAATTAAACTAATGAGAGAGCACCTAATTGAGATTATTAAGATTTAACCAATTGATACCCAAATTAGCTTGACATGCAGGTGGTAGGTGAGGTGTCCAACAATCAGATGGATGGCTAACTCTCTGTTCATTAATCTCTGTAACACAGAGAGATTTAAAGTGTCATCTAGAATAGGCCAAGAACATAAAAATAAAACCAAAAATGTAGCACCAGTTTGAACTGGCATATCCAGAATAGTCACAGGTATTGTTAAAAGATATATGTAAATAATGACCAATTATCGGCTAGAAGAAAAAAAATAGTAGAGGAAGAGAAATATTTAGTATAAGGCATTTTTAATTTATATTTTACTATGGCTTTTGAAATATTTTTATAGTTTCTAGAATATCAAAGGCTCATTAAATCATCCTCTTAACACAATACAATAATTTTTTATGTTTTTCACCTGAATAAAATATATCAGTCATTAAAAATAAAATCCTTTTTTGAAATTATGTATATTTAAAATAACATAAAATTCCCTTCATCTGAAATTTCAAATTCTGGTACTTTAAAGGGCAGTGAAGTTCTTTTTTTATTGATTATTTGATTTTAGCTAGAAATTATACTTACACAGAAATTTTCAAGGTAGATTTATTGTTTTGTTTGCTTAAAGATACTATAGTTTTGCCGATTTAAATACCTTGCCCATCCTAGCAGTTAAATAACTGATAGTGCTGGCTTTGAGCTTATGCCTGGCTTCAAACCCCAGCCTGTTTTTATTAAACAAATCTGTAGGACTGAACTTAAAGGGCCATTAACATCCTTCAAGTTTCATCGTTTAACTTTTCATATGAGAGAACTAGGTCTAATGATCTGACTGATATAAATAGGCACATTTAAGCTAGACGTGGGGAGAGAATTCAGCTAATTTCTTTCAAATATGAAAAGTTCTTATCCCATTCACATAGTATATATGTATAAATGGGTTAAAATATGTATAAATCTTGATATTCTTCCTGGAGAAAGCCTTTGATCATGCTAGTTTTTTTGACTGACATGCTCTCTTCTCCCTTCTTCATTTAGTTAATTCCTATCTTTTCTTCAGAATGCAAAGCTTAGAGCCCTCTCAAGTGACAGTTCCTCTGGATAGTTATCTCCATGCTCCCTGGCAAGGATGCTCTCCCATTATATTCTTTCATAACTCTCTCTCTTGCCTTTACTCTTAATATAATTACACTTTTTGTTCATTTTTGTAATTATTTGATTAACATCTTTTGCCAATACAATCTTCAAGGAAGAAATCATATTTATTTAAGCTTACACCTGTATTTTCAAAGACAAGTCCAATGCCGGGCACATAGTAGCAGCTCAATAAATAATATTCAGTTAGACTTGACTTGGGGTGGTGAACACACAATACAATATACAGATGATGTATTATAGAATTGTGCACCTGACACCTATGCCATTTTATTAACCAATATCACCCCCAATAAATTTAATTTAAAACAGAAAAGAAATAAATGATTTAATAAAAAAGCAAAAAAAGTAGTTTTTTCTACTTCTTTAATATATTTACCACCCTGATAAATATAGTACGTCATTAATTATTTATAAAAATCTTGGAAATGAGTACCCTATATTTCAAATACTCTGGTAGGGAAATTATTGACAGCACTGTGGCACTGAGTAAGACATTACACTGAAGGGCTAGACTTCTTGGGCCACAGCTTGCCCATTAGGAGGCGACCAACTGAGTTAGGCAGAGCCAACACAGGTGGAAGTGGTGGATAAGAGGTCCAGAGGGAATGCTGACATGCCAGGGACTAGGGTTCCCCAGTCCAGGAGTTTTAGTGAGCAAAGGGTTAGGGAACCAGAAGATCAGAGTAAAGCGTTTAGCCTATGAGTCTGTGTTCAGAAGCAGGTTAGACATCTGGTACCCAGACTGACATTAAGTTGCCCACCAGGGGCACAAATGGGGCCAGTACTACTTCTTCAATGTTTTGTAAAAAATGACAGAGGGGTGTTACTGACATTTAATGGATTGAGATGAAGGATGCCAAATACACAGCCAAAGCACAAGGCGGTTCTACACAATAAAGGATTTCCTTGCCCCAACTGCCAAGAGCACCCTCTTGGAGAAATACTATGAGCCAACAAGCTCCTTGAGGACAAGGGATGTGTCTTGTTTCTCTGGCTTTTCCAGCACCAAGCACACTGCTTGACCTTCATTGAATGCATATTGGGAATGAACTTCCATTTCTTGCCATTGAGCTAGACAGGAATACAGAAATTCATCCACGGATGACTTTATATTGATTCAGTGAAAGAGAGGCTAGCCACTCTTGTTTCTGAGCAGAGGTGGAAAAGGGCAATTCATTCTCAGTTGCCAAAAAAGGTGGCAAGGATCAAAACTGCTAAGTCATGGAGAGCAGAGTGGTATCTCAATCAGAAAGCAGCAGTGAGGCCTGAGATGGGGTAGCTTTTAATAATAAGGTCTTCCTAGTTACCTAGGCTGCAAGTGAGCTCAATGGGCAATTTGGGCCTCCGGGCCTCTGCCAGGGAGGGCAGCCAAGCTGCATATGGATCCTGAGGAAATGGAGGGTGATTTTCTGTGTGCATTGTGGAAAGAGCGTAGATTCGGAAGCACGGGGAAAGGAGACAATCGTTCATAGAGGAAAATCACCTGCCCTTGGTTTTCCAAAAGACCCGCAGAACCCGCCGCTGCCCTCTGCGATGGAGACATCCTTTGTGTCAGACTCGGTGTAACAGTTCTCAAGCAGCAAGGGTAATTGTATTGATCTTGAAGGAATGTCTGGTTAATTTTTCACAAGGCGTAGATCCCTCAGAAATCGATAACTTTCTGCTGTATCTTTATTCTTCCGAATAAACTGTGTCTGTCGGAGAAACTTGATTCTTAAGCTCAATTGGATTTATAAAACATTCACAGACACACAGCGCGGGAGAAATGTAAGCTTTCCCTAGGAGTGGTAAGCATTTAACCTCAGCTTAGGACAAAGGCTCCTTCTCTTGATTTATTCTTGCCCTTGGACAGGCTTTAGGAGGGGCTGCGATTTCTGTGATGCAAATGTCTCTTTTAAGCGTTGGTCCCCACCCCCGGGGAAAAGCTGCTTCAGTGGGAGATATGAAGTACATGCCTGGAAAGCAGAATCTAAGCAAATATCTAGTTAAAAAATCTGGGATTATGGGAGAGCCTGTTAGAAATATATTCATTTTACTATCTTTTTCATCAGTAAGATGAGTGTTCAGTAATAAATATTTTTGGAATAAATAAAAATGTGCTTTGAAAGCAGTATTAAAATGTTATCCAATAATGGAACTTAAGGAAATTGCTGAGTGATTCCTATCTCTCATTTAGATTTACACAGCAAAAAGCTAATGCCCAGAGAGGTTAAGTGTTCTTCCTAAGGTCACACAGTGAATGTCTCATTCATTAAATTGGAAATGTCACTTTGAAAAGAAATCGATGAACACTCATTTATCAAGGCCAGGGAATGTGCGAGGTTGAAACTGATAATGTCTGGATTGGAACCAATACACGATACAAGAACTCAAGTCATAAAAACAGGAGAGAGAAGATAGAGGGAAAATTCAAAACAATGTATTTGCAATACTAGAAAAGCTTCTCACATTTGGTTAAATATCATCGATGTATCATTATTTGCCTACATAGCAGTTATATCATTTGATGTACAAGACCAGTCATTATTCCTCAGGTTATTTGTGTCATGTTTTTATAACAATTTGGTAAACAAAAATCCAACATAGCTTTCGACACCTATAATAAAACATGGGTAGGCTATTTATTGGCAAGGCAAATAGGTGTCATTTTAAAAAGAGACAGAAAGAGAATCCAAAATTTCCAAGGTAATCCAGTGATTAACTAAACCACTTTTTCTGGGAACATAAACACTTAAGACCTTGCAGCCCCTCCTAAGCCTTTTGTTCTGACCCCAGTCCCACATGTGTGTGTGCACAGGGAACATGAGCACACGTCTACCTGTGTGTGTTCAGAAGTATCTTAAAGAACAGAAATACTTAGGGTCATATCAAATGCTGCTGAATTTTGTTTGGATACTCTTAGTTTCCTTTACTTTATTAATAACGTAAAAATTAAAGAAATAAGAAATGTGCTGAAGTCAGTTATGTTTTATGCTGGTCTCCAACTGGGACTCTCTGCCTTGCTAAACAAACCTAGCCATCTCTTGACAGTCTGAACATTAATCAAGAACAAACTCTGTGAATTGCTTTCCCAATGACACTGCCCAGCATCCTTCACTGTGGCTTTTGGGGGTATTTCAGGAATGAGGGGGGGCACTGAAAAGTCAATCCCAGTTGTCCCAGCAGCTACAACTTAAACAGCGAAAGCAAGCCCCATCTAGCTCCTGCTGCTTAGCCGAACCAGCTATAAAAATTATCTTCATCTGCCTGGCTGGTGTGGCTCAGCGGTTGAGCATCGACCTAGGATCCAGGTGATTGGGGTTCGATTCCGGGTCAGGGCACATGCCAGGGTTGTGGGCTCGATCCCCAGTCGGGGGCGTGCAGGAGGCAGCCGATCAATGACTCTCTCGTCACTGATGTTTTTATCTCTCTCTCCCTCTCCCTTCCTCTCTTTGAAATCAATAAAGATATATATATATATTTTAAATTATCTTCATCTAATTCTAGCAGGAGATGACTTTTGATCTTCAACCAGGATGAGGCTTTATTCTTGGTCCAATGCAGTAACAAGCAAACAAACAAGCAAACATTCTCTTATGGGTGTTAGAATGGATACTTAAGATCTTGACCACTTGGCATTCTAATTCATTTAAAACACATTGGGCTAAAACTTCCTGAGTTCCTGGTTGTACCCCATCTACATCAAGGCCACAGGATAGATGGGCTTTCTGAGGAGGCCTTGATCGTTTCTACTGGGTCTTAGTGTAATGGGTCCCACAGGCAGACAGGAATGGGCTTGGTGAGAGCAGCCTTCCTTAAGAGAGACCTAACAGGTTAGTTATCTGGACTGGCCATTCTGCTCATAAGACTATTGTCGTCAACTATTAACTGAGATTCATTTAATTAGTGTCTTGACCTTAAAAGTTATCCAGAATGGGACCTTCCTGTAAATTTCTTTGTAATTTCCTTTGATTCAATAACTAGTTCTAATTTTAAAAAATTAACTAAATTTTTAAAAAATATCCATAAGAATTCTAAATTTGGGATTTAAAGAAGGGATGCATTGAAGATCACTAGATCCACATATGGAATAAAAACTACTAGCCTATTGCTAAACAAGTAATTAAAATGTGCATGCACACAGGTGCACACACACACAGACAACAAAATAGAATACCAAAAGTGTGTTGGGGAATTAATTTCTATTTCTTGTTTTTAGAACTTGGCGAAATTATTATCCAGGCATCCTTTAGGATGAAAGAAAATCTTTCTTTCAATTCTCTTTTCTTTTGTGGATCCTTCTACATGGTATCAACATTGCAAGGACGTGTACAATGGGAAGGCTAGGAACTCTTCTTGTGTTCAGGTTTAAAACTCACTGGAATGAAGATCGCTCCATCTTCGATCTTCGACTGATGGAACTGCAAAATATCATTTGGGAGACTTCTCTGCTATTATGTTTAAATCTCTTAATTATTTCTATTGTTAATTACATATATTTAAAGCCTTCATTCTTCTATTCAACATCTCAGCATGTCTTTCAGTGTTGATTTCTATGTCACTGACTGGCACTGCCACATTCTGCTGTGAGTTTCAGTGTCTTTATGACCTGAACATTTTGTGATATGTCACACGTTGTACAAGAGAAGGGATGTGACTCTATGCTCTGAATGTTGGTGGGAAGGAGGGGTTTCCATGTTGAGTCTGAACTCTAGGTGTCCCATCCATACAAAAGTTCTAAGACGTTTAATATGCTCTGTAGCTAAAATGTTGGTGTTTAATCAATTTATAGTAACGATCACGGAGACTGCACCACAGCCAGAAATCATTATTTCTTTCTTGAGAGTACTATGTTACTCATTAGAATTTTTAAGGCTAGCTGCTGCAATAGACAACCCCTGACAATTTAGTGGTTTAACATTATCCTGGCATATTCTTGCTCGTGTGTCTATCTGATGCAGGTGTGGCAATCCTCCTTCATCTTAAAACTATACAATTTGGAGCATGCAGCAGAGTAATGCAAGAGGAACACTCACCGCCCTTTAAACTATGCTGATCAGAAGTAACACATGTTAATTTGGCTCTATTTTATTGGCCATCAATGATCATATGACTGCAATCTTACTTCAACAGAGATTGCAAAAAGAGAGGAACCCCTGGATATTTGTTGAGTACTAAATTATTCTGCCATGTAGCTGGGTTTTGGCTAGAATATAAATAAAGGGCATAGTGGCTTCTGTTCTCGATTCTCCCAGTCCCAACCGTATCGGGACAGTAGCAGCCTTTAGTTGGGCATCATAAGATGCTATTTAGAATGAGTTTAAGCAAATACTTAACATGTGGTACTAAACATAGAGCAGGCAACTTGTGTAGCACCCAATTGGCTCAAAAGCCTGAGGAATCTAGTGCCTACTCCACACAGGTAAGACCTCTTAGGAGCAGAGGAAGGACTGTAGTTCAGACTGGACTGGGCTCAGTTGATTGTGTCATTGTGGTTTCGTATCTTCATCTGAAAAATGCGGCTCAGCAAAGCACTTACTGAAACTTGCTTCGCAGAGATTTGTGAGGAGTAAATAAAATCAGAGTTAACGAAAACTTTGGAATCTGTGAATTGTTAGATAAATATAAAATACTATATTTTGATGACACTCTGAGCATTCTCTCATTTATCCTTTCACTGTTGTTTATAGCCTCTTGACCAAAGTAAGAAGAATGCTTTCTGCTGGGCTATGGTTTAGACACCAAATATCTTTAAGCTAAAATTCACTATATTTCTATGGAGAAGGGACAATTCTCAGTTTTTTATTTACATTCTATAGTAAAAAATACTAAAGAAGTGTAAGGATTTATAATAAAACTTCTAATTTTGAAAACCAGGGAGTTAAAAATTATTTCTGTACTGCTAAAAACATATATTTTCTGTACATAATCATGTTAGTAAGCAAATAGATCATTTTTACAAGACTGTTCATGTTGGGGAGAGAAATATTTTAAAATGCATAACTCATTAAGATGATTTATTTCATTACAAGATAATTTATATAGCTATCTTCTTTTAATGGATTCTTTCTCACTATGGTCTCTCTCTCCCCTCTCTCTTTTTCTCTCCCTTGCTTTTCTTTTTCATTAATAGCATACTTAGGAAAGGTAAAGCTGATGTTATAAGGATCTGGATACCTCAAAAAATCACTCCATTTAGGATACCCGAGCTGTTGTTTTTTTCTTTTTTCCCTTTTTTTTTTATACTCTCACTTCTAAAATTTCAAAATGAGACCTAAAAATCAATCTTTGTTCACTACACATTTAATTCCTTGTGAAAATACAAACTCTCCAGTCAGTATTGTAAAGAGGATCTGGGTCCTGAAGCCTTGATCAGGAAATAGTCTTGTTCTGGTGCTTTTAGAGTAAAACAATTCTGAAGATTTTGCCTCCTGAATGCAGGAAGGCCTTTATTCCTAAAATTATAAAGCTTCTACTCTGAGGCTGTGCTCTGCTAATGACATTTGCCTCCCATATGACTACATAGTGGACAGAGATCAACTCTTCTTCCAACAATTCTTTTACAGATATGGGTTGTTGGATCTTGGATGGTTTGTACGATCCTTTACTAACCTTTGACATTTATATCCAACCAGTCTTTCTTCTACAGCATGACATTGCACCATTAAACAGTGTAAAGCAATGGGGACCCAATATAACATTGCAATTATCTTGTCTTCAACAGCCACAAAATGATTGTTTTTTTTCCATGAGAGACCAGGAGAAAGTATCTGTGTCCTGCCTCACACTCTATGGCAGGATCACTGTGCATGGGTATTTTGTTTGCTTGAATTTAGGTGGTCATCTTGTTGTTCCACTGCTGTACAGACCAAGTTTGAAGAAAACATAAGGAGAGATAAGTTGTTTGGAGCCAGAGGAGATCCTGAAAATGAAGTATCACATTTTTGTTGATTGTGGTGGTAGTCTTTGCCTTCTCAGAAACACTTCCTTTAATGAGCAGAACATTAAGTGGAAAGAATTTAAGGCTCAGGTTTCCTAAGTCTTTGTCCATATTTGGGTTGGCAAAGCAAATATTTTGTCACTTAAACTGTTACATAGGCTTTCCAGATATACTTGGCAGAAGAAAATGATCTTATCAACCACCCCTAGAATGTTAGTAACTCTTTTCTGACTCACAGTAATGCAGTGTGTTAATAAATATACTTTCTCCATTAAAAGATTAGCAGATGTAGCAGATTATAAATGGCCACACATTTTTTGCTACACAACCCACTGAGAGTTATAGTCTATGCATTGTTCACTTAACTCTAGGAACAGCATGTGACTTTTCCACCAAAATAATACAATGGAAGCGATGAACTAGGTGCTTACTTGAGGATTAAGAGACTTCTACTCTGTTTTTCTTAAATCATTTACTCTTGGACTCCTGAATTATGATGTAAGAAGCCTTTCTGCCATTTTGGAGAGAGAATATGGAAAATGTCTGAAAAAAATGTGGACAGGAAGAGGGACCCAGTTAAACCCAGCTTCCATCTACCCTCCTAGGCTGAGGCATTAGGAATGTGAGTGAAGCTGTTTTGAACCTTCTGTACCAACATCGACCCCAGTTGAATGCCAACAAGTGATGGGGCTCTGACACATGCAAGAGAATTGCCCAGCTGAGTCCTGCACACATTCCTGACCCATAAATTATATAGTAAAATGATTGCTTTTTAAAAATCACTAAGTGTGGGGAGAATTTACTGCCAGTAACAGGCAACCTAACAGAATAAGCACGGATGCCCTGCCTTGATTTTCTTGGAATTTCTAGCATTCAACTAAGTTCAGATATTAAATCAAGCAGTACGGAAGCTTAAGTGCATATCCCTAAAATGGATGCAAAAATATTTTATTTTTTAAATGATTCCTATAAGACAAAAGGTAATCCCTTTAGAACTGAATTAAAATCTAGAGATGAGAAAAGACCATTTTAAATACCTAAGTTGAGGCATTCAATATTAACGAATTGACAGTAACTTCTCTACTGTGTGAGAACAGTTGGACATAGAGATAACATTCTGCAAAGTTAGATCTTGATCTAAAGTCAGAATCCCAATGAGATTTGTTCATATCTATTGATCAGTTACTTACTGAACATCTAAGGTGCACCCAAAACAGTGCTAGGAAATGGATATCCTATTGTGAACACAGCATTTTCTAAATCTGAACAAAGGAGAGAGAGACACACACCCATAAACCAGCAAAATAAAACACAAGTGCTGTAGCATATAGAAAATACTCTGGGGGCACAAAGGAGGGAGCTGCTCTAGTAGACAGGGAAGGTTTCGTGGTTGATGTTGGAGCTGCCTTGAAGGAGGAGTAGGCATGCCCCAGATGGAGACAGGGGGAGATCATGTGTTGTACACATGTAAAACCAGACCAGAGGGGCTGTCCTTCTTCTACATCAGGACTTCATTTAAGTACTGGAGTCTCTAATGTCTACTAGGTAGTGGTATTTCCTAGACATCATTTGAGATGGGGTAAACAATGACAAAAAACAACAATAGTATAAGCCTGCCCTGAAGGGGCTTCTGGTCTGATGGAGCCATCACAGTGCATTACATGCACAGATCATTATAATCCAGGGTGATGGCTGCTGAAAGGAAATGCACAGGACATGTCAGGAGCAGCAGGAACCACCAAGTTTACTGAAGGACATTATTTGTGAGCTGAATGGAAGTCATTCGGATGGAGGTAGGGGGTGTGTGTGGGGGGGTCATAGGAAGTGGACACAGCATGTGCACCACTAGGACCCAGAGCTGAGGGACACTTCAGTTGGTGCAGCTTGGCTCAGCAGTAAATAATGAGAGTAGGGAGGGGATGAGCGATGCTGGATGGTGAACCCCCTGGTGTGCCATCCTGAACCCTTCTGAGGTTTTCTTCTGTTAATAGGAATCATGGGAATGTTTTAGTAAGAGACTGGTAGGGCCAGATGTACTGGTTGGAGATTCTCCCTTTTTGGAGAAGAGAAACTGACTTGGAGAGAGGAGTTAACTGGGTCCTAGGTGACAGGAAAGCAGTAAGATAAAGGCTGAAATGTTCTGCTGTATTTCAGGAAAACATTTGGGGGCAAATTGTGAAGGATTACAACCTGTGTCCTATTGGAAATGGAAAAAAGATGTTAGATTTTATACAGGGGCTAGGGTCATACAATGATCTGCTATCTTAGAAAGATAAATCCAGGAGGATGAATCAGTGCGGGAGGAGTCGGTGTCAGTGGGCGAGGGGCTGGCAAGCACCAATGGGGATCCCAATGAAGACATCAGCTGTGGGATGAACAGATGGAGAACAGAATCCCTGCTGTGCTGTAACATAGATAATATGAAACATAGTATGTAACATAGATCATTTGTGGCTTTGTACCTTAAAAGGGAGATAACTAAACACAATTGTTCAAATTTCCAATAGCATTAAAAGTTTCTCTAAACCTAAGGGTCAAGTCATTTGGTTTGTTTGTTTAGAAAGCAGAAATGATAGGAGTAAAATTTTTAATAATAGAAGATGTTTATGATGTAGAAAAGAAATACAATGATAAGGCTCCATTAAAGCTTCAAGAATAAAAATAAAATAAATGCAAATGATTTTGAGGCTGATGTGGGTTCTGAAAAAAATAAAAAGTTTTTCCTTGATAGACTTCGCAAAGTTTCATCAGAAATAAAATCAAGAAGGATATCAAGTCCCAGAGTCGTCACTCTGACACCTTACGATGGCATTCAGGAGACACATCGCCATCCAAGGTCTATAACTCTGGGGGTAAGAAATACATGGTGAAAGATTTGCAAACTTGTCAGTCAAGATGTTGACAACTAGAGTGGCTGTGAGCACGGGCATTGGTGACATTGCTAACACCCTTGCATATATAAGGTGCAGGACAACAGGAGAGCCACGTCCCTCAGTGACACTCTGCCAGCTCAGGGATCAATCTCAGGCACCGGGAAGGCTGGGCCTGACAGCTGCGCTCAGGGGAGAAACTGGTATTAAAACGCTAGAATGTGCCAGATAGAGCAACCTTGACGCTGGGTGAATGGGTCAGGAAGACAGTTCCTAAAGCATAGGAATAAATAATCCCAAAGGTGTTCACCAAAACACAGAGTTCAAACAATCGTATGTGTATATTATTCATGAAAGAAATTCTCAGCCATTAACCCATTAGCTCTTCTTTGCATGGCTCTGACATGGAAGGAGCCGGAAAGGGAAGATAAGTAACACTTATTAGCAATAAATATCCAGGCTGGACATGTGAGGACAGAAATCCGACAGAACTGTGTTTGGATTGAATCTCTGACCTTGGAAAAGCCACTAACGGCACCGTCCCAGCTCTCTCACCTTTGGGGCGGGAAACGCGTGTCTAAACTATGAGTCAGTTGTGAATATTGTGCACGTTGCCTGAGAGTGAGAGGGGAGGGTATGGTTAAATGAAATTAAGGCAAGAGAAAATCTGTTTGTCCTAAATAGAGAAAATAGAAGAGTTGTCATATCAGAAAGAAAGAAAGAGGCTGTTGAGGATGGTCAAAGCCCTGATTTATGTTTCATGGTAACTTCTGGTCAACATTAAAGCACAATTACACACCTCTGTCTAACCTTTTAGTTGTATAAACAAATTTGCCAAAATGGGTCATCTCCTTCAAAGATAATTATTGAATAAATATAAAACCTGATGTCCTGTTGAATTGACACATGAACCTAACTATTAATAATTATAAGGAAAACAAATAATGATTGCACTATTACACGTGTAATGATGATTTATGCAATCACACTAAATACTTTTTAAAACATTCATTATTATTCAAAAATAAATAAAATACGTATGCTTTTAAACAGGAAGGTATGTCTGAGATTTAACATCATTATAATTGAAAATTTCTTAAAGATTATCTTAATTCATCTATCTTAATTCATCTATCTCATTTTATTCTTTATGTTTAAATCTGATTTAAAATAATTTCAGTTACTCCTAATTGTGCTTTTGAAAAATAAAAGTTAATTTTTAAATGCCATGGACATATAGGATGACCATAGTGGACTTGAATTTGGAAACGGTCAAATTCATACTCAAATTAGAGTGACTTATTCTGAGAGCACAGGAAGTATGAGATGAGAACAGACACCTATATATCAGACATTCTCTCTCATATATATATAATATATAATCGTGTCTGTGTATGTGTATGTGTGTGTGTGTGTGTGTGTGAGTGTGGGCGCGCCCGCACCTCTGGATTCCTGCAAACCATTTCCTCCTGAAGGTTTCTGGCCAGAACACGTACCTAAATACATGGTAAGTGGTGTTTTTCACAGTTTGAGTGAATAATCTAGGTTCCCATAAAGAATGCTCCACGGGTTGGAAACACTGGAAAAGATTTTAGCACAAGATCGCACAGGTGAAGGATTAGGTGATAATATCACTAAACAGCTCTAATCTCTGTCTTTATCTTTTATTTAACATCTGCCTCTTTTTCTCTTTGATCCCAGACTTCTTGGTCACATACTGCTCTTCCCAGGCACATAGATAAACTCTTAATTATTCTGTAAACAGTTTGCCTTTAGTCCATGTGAATGAAACTGCTCCTCAGAGTACTCGGGTGGTATTAAAAACCTGGGCGTGCATTGTGAATTCTAAAATTATCTAGAACTTAGAGTAAGGAAGGATATTTACAAGTTTTTCATTTTCCAAATTAGAATTCATTTTAAGCACTAATATAAAATTGAGCTCAAATTTCAACAGGCTGAATAAATTTAAATTAGCTCTGATATTATGTAGTAAATGCAGAAAATTGTAAAGACTACAATTTTTATGCTTGTTTCAAAATGTGCTTCTACAAATACTAGACAGATGAATCATATCTAAGAGACAAAGAAATATGTACAGGCCACAGTTAAAGTTTTGCAGCAAACCTGATCCGATTTCTTATTGCTTAAGGCAGTTAATGATACCAAAAGATGTATTTTAACTTCAAGATTTTTGTTTCTTATTCTGAATTTATATTCAATGCTCTTAGAAATATTTTACTAAATGAAGAATGCTGTCAAATTCAAGCAAGGAAAGAATTAAGAGGCAGATCATTTGAAGTAGAACAATTGAGAAAATTTGCATAACACTCAAAGAGTTCATAGGCTGAGCACTGCATTTTTTCCAAGTTTTAGTCGCCTAATATAGGACAACGTCATAAAGACCAACATTCAATCTATGTCCTTGAACAGAGGTCAGGTTTTTGCTTGACTCTATGACTGGAGGTAGCTATAGTGACTATTTTGAAATCACTGTCACTGCTGAGCTAGGTTACATTTTTCTTGTATGCCTTAGAGGAAAGTTTAAAATTTCATTACTTACGTAGTTAAAATATAAATAGAAAATGTGGCATAGAGTTTGTCATTCTTAATATGATCCCATGAGACCACTTTCTTCCGTGTAACTCTCCAATATGTCTTGAGGACTGATCCATCCAAGCTCCACAGAAAAATCCATGACATGAACTAGAGCATTCAATGAATGATAAACTCCATCATGGCGAAGTCTCATGGATCACAGAAAAGCATTCTTGGGGGAGAAAATCAATGAGGTGTAGTCTTGAACCTTTGTTGTAATTAAATCCCGGATGGCACATCTTAACTGCATTTATCATGTAAAATTTTCTTATGATTCATTATAATTTGTCTTTGATTTATAGATAGGTTCTTTCTTCTGGCACTGTTCATTGACTTTGCACTTAATAGTGTCATAAAATGTTCACCAAGACATGCTAATCTTCCATCTGGAATACCTTAGTTGATTGCACAAGCCTTCATAATACATGTATAATATTCAACTCGGTGAGTTCATTCCCAGTGATCAAGCACCTGATTAGGGCCATGGCTAAATGTATCAATAGTTATCATTCAATTCTATTAGTGTCTTAACGTTCAGCATAAAATAACAGTATATTTGACACAGATTTCTGACTTCCACTTATGCATACATTTTAATTTGAAGTCCTAAGATGCAATTCTCCTTTTTGCACAAAATAGTAGCCAGTTGACTCTCTTTTGTGAAATGAAAAACAAATACCTCCTTTCAGCTCAGAATATGTGGGAATAGAGATAATTTCATAGAGGGTAAATACAGTATAATGTTCTTTACTCTAATAAACCCTGCACGGTTTCCCTTGCCTCTTTACATTTGTTCTTGGATATTTAGATACACTTAATGTAAAAGCATGGACATTTTACTAAGTAGGTGATAAAATATTTACCCTGGATTATGAACAAGGGTGTCCTCAAGTATCACACAACGTTAAGAATCACAACATCCGGATAAAAGATGTAGGGTCATGGCATTCACACTTTTAATAAAACAGCAATGCAATTGCAATTTAAGCAGCAGGCAGTTGGGGAAATGACCCTGGCTGTTGCTATTATATTATTTCTCATACCTAAAATAAAATCTAAACATACATGGGGAAATATTTTATTTCATATCTTTACAGGAATAAGCTTAAGACACATAGTTTTGGTATTTGCTGAATGTAATTGTGTTTCAGTGGGCTTTTCTTTTTTGAGTTCCAATTTGTCTCAAACCCATATAGTCACAAAACACATTATCATAGAAATCTATCAGACAGAAAAAAATATTTAGAAAAATTCTTATTATTTTCTGCCAAGCTTAAAAAGGAAAGAGTATACACAATAGGATAATGAGTATTGGGCTTCATATATTAATACCCAATAGAGATCATTTCAACAGACACTGGGATCAACAGTAGGAGAACACCTTTTATTCTCATCATAGGCTTAAAAACCTTTACCTCAATATCTAAAACTGCTTGTCAGTGAAAGAGCTGGGCTGCTTTCGCTACGTACAGAAACACCAGGCTGTCATTTTCAGATTGAATCCATGGGAAATAATTACATTTTAACATCCCCACTTTATTGTGTCAGGTTTATAATAGTTACAGGATCATCGTAGCCTTATAAAGTTTAGAAAGGAAAAAAGTCTGTCCTCAGGAACTCAATTCTGCACTAATACGGAACGATTCTTTATGTCATTCAACATTTCAATTATTTTCTCAGTGGAATTATCCTTTACCATCTCCCTCACATGGATGGGCCACAGGATATAGGCTTCACCATTTGATGGTGCTGTGGTTTTCTGTGTTTTTTAAATTTTTGCTTGGCTATTTCTTTGTCTCAATATTCCTATAGGTAGAATTCCAGAGTTGGAACATCTAAGCCACTTCTGCACCCCAGACCTCAGCTCTGAGTTTCTGACCTATTAGGCAACATCACTAGTTAGATGTCACAGTTCAGATTTCATGTTGTATGTGACAGAAATCATTCTTCCTCCACTTAATGCCAATCCTGCGTCAGCTCTGTGTTTGCTCTCTCAGTAACTGTACCATCGCCTTCCTAGTGGTCCAAGTCAACCTGAGCCTGCATCCATCCCTTCCATGTACATCCCTCATATCAACAACTTCTACACCTTTTAAATTCCTAATGCCTCCCGCATTCCTCTTCTTCTGTTTATTGACTCACTGCTATCCTCTGAGTTAAGACACTTACATTTGAATTTTTGCAACAGTATCTTATATATTCTCTACATGTCCTTCCTTGCCTCTCTAAGATCCATTCTTCATTCTTCAGCCACCGTGAACTCTAAGTCAGTTGTGGGGAAACTATTGCCCTGGGTCAAATCTAGCCACCCATCTGCTTGGATAAATAGGTTTTATTGTGACACAGCCATGCTTATTTGTTTACATCTTATCTATGGTGCATTTGTCCTACAAAGGTAGTTTAGCAAATGGTCCAAGGAGCCTAAAGTAGTTGCTTTCTGCCCTTTGCAGAGCTCAAGTGTGTGACCCCTGGTCTAAATCATCTAGTTCCCCAGCATAAAAGCTTTCAATGACCTTCCATTGTCCTCAGGATACAAGTCTCTCGGCAATCTTCAGACTCATCTCTCAACAGTTTCTATTCAAAATCTGTGTCCCAACCATACAAACATTCAACAGTCCTTGACTTACAGCCTCCAGTCACCAGCCATGAGGGGGTTGGTAAACTACGTCTCATCTTGCAGACACTGATGTCAGTATTTCCTTTTATGAACAATTCCTTCGGCCCTGGAAGTCTGGGGTAAACATCCCTATATATAGTCCCCATCAAAACACATTTAAACTGCAATATATTTACCTATTACTTTTACTGCCCTGTTAAACTGCTTCTCTCTTTTATTTTATTTAATATTTAATGTTGACCTCATTCATAACAAGAACTCAGCATTATTTGTTAAATGAATTAAGAAATGCCACTTGTGTCTTTTTCTCAACGTTTTCCTATAACAAAGCTTACTGTACTTATTTAAAAGTCCTTAGGTTCAGTGTGTTGAAAACTGTGTGAAGAAGTAGGTTTGCCTTGGGCCTGTTAAGCAAATGCAAGAACAAATAACACTGCATAATGGAAGGATACCTAACAGTGTATAAAGTGTTTTCCCACGTATTTTCTCTTTAAAGTGATTCTTAGGAACAACTCTGTGTTGGGAGTCCCCTATACCCAGTCAGATGCCACACCCAGCTTGGAAAATTGGCATCATGAATTCTTGCAACGTACGAACTCAGAGCACAGATTATAAGCAAAATATATTGCGGTGAGAGTTCGTTTTCAAATTCAGCAGCGTTCGTTTCTCTTATTTGCTGAAGCTTTGTCGCAGGTCCCTTTTCTTTCAGTTCTACCCCTATTTCAGTCTCCTGCTGCCCTCAGATGTGGCTTATTCTTCTGTTTACAGGCAGGAGACAGAACAGAGCCTTACTTCACTCTACTGCTTTCCTTGGATACTGAACCTACCAGTATATGTTTCACTAAGACCTGACTGCGGATAAAAGCTTTTGTTTTGCCTTTGATACATTTTACTTCTTAATTTTTCCCCCTGATCTGGATATGGCATATTTGCTGTCAGTCAAAAATCACCTTTCATACATTCACAGGAAGATATTTGCTTTGGATGGTTATCAAATAATGCCTATTTCTAAACAGTGATTTAAATAAATTTTAGTTCAGGATATATTATCATAAAAACACAGTAGGTTTCTATCACACTAGACCACTGGCTTATAAAGTTTGGAAGACAGAGAGGTGATCGCATAAGCATCTTAGAAATCCTTATCTCAATGCCCCAACACCAAATATTCTGAATGTGTTTAAGGCAGGGGCTAATGACTTCAATTTTTAACAAGAACTACACTAATTCTGATGCTATTGGTCCAAGGCCACACTTTCAGAAATACTGAACAAAACTAAGGTTTTTCTGAAACCATATCATGTGTTTGCATTGAATTAGGTTTAGAATGAATATGTGACATCATTTGAAAATTAATGCAGCTGGCCTGACAACAGGAAAGAGATGTACCCAGCACCTGGGACCATAGCCTTACCAAAAAGAGAGCTAAATAATTCACTAGATGCAAACGAGGGTCTCATGCATGATTATTGACAACTTCAGCTCAGTCCTCACTCCTCCCCTGCTAATTTTAACATATATTTTTATTTTTGTGTATTTTAGTCAAGATGTGTTTCCAATACATGAATAATTTATGCTCGTTTTAGACCGAAAAAGAAAAGGTAACTCAAATAAACAAAAAAGACAAGTCACTTAAAATCCCTCCGAGTATGTGAGTCACATTTCACGTCTTCTGGTGCGCGTGTACGCCTGTAATCACCTGGGAAGATACACTAGTGGGTCACCCGTTCATCTGAGCAGCAACCCTATTCTAACCTCGGGCCATGGTTTAGTGAAGCACTGCTTAGATGGGAGTGGCAATTTGCCGACTGAAACAAGTTTAAGCTAAAGGGAAATTATTGGATTAAAGTATAGGGACATTCATGGTGTGAAACGACTTTCAAGAGCTATGGACCCAAGGCCTCACGGAGACTTAGCTCTCACTCTCTCCACCACCCTCTGTTGGTAGACAGGGTGCTTTTCTCTTCAGTGGCTTGAGTGGCAGGCAGGCCCCTCTCTACAGGACTGACTCTGCTCCCTAGTTTCGGAGAAAAGCATGTGTTGAGCACTCTCCCAGGATGACCACCTAAGACCCTTATTGAAGATACTGGAAATGAGACAAGATTTCAAGTATAGTAACTAAGCTGGCTGAATGGAAGATCAGTTGCTACCAAACCACCTTGCAACCTCAAAGCAGAAGGAAGGGTGAGAGCGCTGGGGAGCTGGAAGTGGCTATCCTATCCCTAAGGCCTGGAGCCCACTGGACCTGAAGCAAGATTTACAGCTTGAGTTTTCCTGTTTTATGATCCAATAAATTTCCTATTAACTCAATCTAATTTAAATTGACACATTGCATCACTTTCAGCAGAAAGGGTCTTTACTAATACATGTAGCTGATTTTCATTATTCATGAACCCTGTATTTGCAAATATGTCGACTTACTTACTATATGAAAATACTTTAACTTAAGTGATCACATCTCTGCATCATCAAATCAGTGATTGGATAACATACCTGTAATTGCATAACATTGCACTGTATTACATTGAAGAATCATAATATATTAATATCATGTCTCCTGAAATTAGTTACCGAAGGATATTCCAATTATTTTTATTAAGAAATCTTTTTAACTCATCCAAAAATAGATTTCTCTAAGAAAATTCCTAGAAGTGAAAATTCAGGGTCAAGGTATTTAATACTTTTTTTGTACACTGTATACATTTGTATGTGTAGATTCAGAATAATTTTGATGACTTGTTTCCCTTAAAATATTTCCAATACTCTGCATTGTTATCTCTCTCTTTTTTCTTTTTTTGTTAAGTGGGTTGGGAAAATCTGTTGCCTTATTTTACTTATTAATCATTGACAACATTTAATACTTTTTAATATATGGTTATATATGTTTGCATTTGAGTGTTTGCACGTGTTTTTCTGTGTGCACATGTGTTTGTGTACATATGTCCTTCTAAGTCATTATGAGTGTTAGGAGCCGTATATTTCTTTTCACTAAAGTACACAGTTCCTTCTTAGTGAGACCAGCTGTGCCTTTTAGAGAGCTTTTCTTTTGCTTGTTGATGAGTAGGTGATTTTATATATGAAGAAAATGAATCCTTTGTCATGAGTTGCAAATATTTTCTGAGTTACTTATTTGTTCTCTAACATGGTGTATATTTTCCTAGCATTAAATAACTTTCAATATGGATTCAATCAAATACATTCATATTTACCTTTATTTCCACCTTTGGGGCTTTGTTACATTACTATCTTTCAAATCTATGTTTTTTAGTATTTATTGCTGTTTTCCAGAGCTATTACTAATGTACATCTCTTTATGCATTTTGTGCTGTATCAATGGGATTTGGAGAAGGAAGGAAAGATTTATTCCTGTGCTTAATCTGGCATCTTAGATAGCAGCTCCAAGTCTCTTCTAATGTAAGAATTGATTACTAATGCTATTTTCTGATTATTGAAACATTATTGCATTCCTGGGATATACACAAATTTGTAATGACATTATTTTAATATTGTGCTGGATGCAATCTGCTAACTTGTTTTATTGTTTTACAACTACATTTATGTAAAACCTATACACATAAACATACATACAACATGAGACATTGGGAGTGTTTGCAGAGAGCTAAAATTTTCTGTTTCTTACTTTTTTGAAACATATCATCTGTGTGTTGTCCAGATCTGGAGACTATCTAGAGAGTGTTTTTAAAATATATACAGTTATTTCACAATTATCAGCCTAGTGAGGCTTTCTAAATTAAATGTAAAAATGATAAGATTTTTTCTTTAAAAATTAAACATTCTATTAATATATATGCTTATTAACATTAAGTAGCTGCCTTTCTCATTTAATTGTTAACAACTTTATTTAGATACCAGCTTGAACTTTCATTGCCATGTTTTTAAAATTATTTCTAAGTTTCTAGACCTTTATTATCAATGCAATTTGCTTTAACGACCGCTTAACATGTGTGATATGCCAAAGTATTTAAACACTTAATATTATTTCTTTTAATTCTCAAAACAAGCCTGTGAGATCATTTTTATTCCCATTTTACAGATGAAAAACAGAGGCACAGAGAGATTAAGTAACTTGTTTAAATTCAACCACTGGAAAATGGAAGAGCCAGGAATGAAACCAAGCTGTCACTTTTTGAGGGATAATTGTTATAAACTTACAAAAGCACATATAGATATAACATATCTATAATCTCCAATGGAATTTTTAATCTTTAAACCTTTCCCAGGAATGGTTTTGCTTACCTAATTTCTGAAAGACAGCTCCACATGTTCAATGAAACAGTCATTATCTATTTTCAAGTGATGGAAATTCCAAGGTGACAAAAATTAAAATGAAAATTAAAGAAAAAACAGGAAGACAAGAATTAAACAGAGAAGCTGCTTCATTTAAATACAGAAAATTGCTCTTATTGGCAGCAGCAGTTAGTAGCCCAGTGACCTTAAGTGCCACAGAGCCATGGAAAGTAATGAGGTGTGCGCTCAGGCCAATGACTGATGAAGAGGCAATGTCTGCTCGGGGCTCATGCTGAACATCTACCATTAATGTATCAGTACCAGAAGATGAAAGCTGAAGAATGCTACGTCTCGTTTGCATAATGGATGAGGCTTGGGAAGCAGTTCCAGATGGCTGATGAGCACCTTGAGCCAAGAGGAAAACGTTTTAAAGCCTCAGTCTACATAGGTGTAGCATATTAAGATACAAGGAACTAACATGACTTAAATTTCAGGTGTAGAACTTTGTAACACGATTTCTGTGTACCCTATTTTGTGCTTATTAACCACTATAATCCCAATAAATTAATAATTACTAAAACAATCCAAGAAACTAAAAGATTAGAACAAATGTAAGAGACTGTGGACTTCCCAATGATGTACCTCTCTCAAATCCGAAATAAAATAAAGTAACATTTCCCTACAGAATTCAAGTATGCAGTAAGGCATCTTGTCTGAACTGATGAGCTCTATCTCTCAGATCATCTTCATCTCCCATGAAAAAGATAATAAATTGTATAAACTTTGAGTAAATTTATTCAAGTCTCAATGCAGATGTCGAAATGACTTATTTGACTGTGTTCCTTGCAATTCTCAGTTGTGCCAGTATTTGAATAAAAATCATATAGTGTATTCAATTTTCTATACACAGTCTGGCTGCGTGGGAAAAAAAAAATATTTTCTTGGAAGTAAATGTGGCTTGATTTAATTCTTACATGTTTGCTTCGATTTCGCTGTAGGCAGGTGGAATTATCAAACATCAGTTGTGTGTATGTGTGTGTATAAATGTATGTGTGTTTGTATAGTTCTTTAGGTGTCATTTTATAATAATTGTGATGTATTTATTTGTTAAATTCTTAATACTAAAAATATACATGGTTCGAGTGTAATTATTCTAATTCAAAGTGTAATGCAAATTCTGGAGTCACCACTGGATGAAGTGACAAAATGTGTAGTGCCATCCTCTCTCTGGACCCTGTCCCCTGTGCCCTGTGGCAGCCTGCCCGGCCCAGCCCTCACCACCCACTAACCTCGTGTTACCTTCACCCCTATGGAAGGGCTGCTGCACCAAAGAACACCCCCTTTTCCTTCAGAAGAGTGTCCCATCCAGGCCGCCTCAGTCAATTCATGACCCGGATAGCCTGAGATTTACCTCGATATTATAACTAAAGATGCCTCTACCACGCTCACATAGAAAACTACAAGGGTTTTAGGAGTTAGGTGCCAGCAACTGTGGGTGAAGACCAAAAGATATTTCTTATTTTATTACAATGTTTTGGTGATGAATACTAAGTTAAAATTAACCTCATTTTAAAAATAAGGCATGTATGAAAAATTTGGCATAAAATTTATAATTTCTGTCCTTATGATTCCCGGTATTCTAAAGAATATATGTATATATATAGTATATTTTTAGGTCACTTCTTCTTGATCATAACATATCATTTCATTTTCTTCTTATAGCGTCTACAACATATATACAATACTGTTAAAAAAGAAGATATATAGAAAAGTTAAATAGTGGTAATAAGAAAGTAACACTGTCTCAAGATAATAATTTTGGAATCTGTAGAATGATTGTCTTCTTACAAGAAAGGTCGTAATATTATATAGAAAGTTTTGTAACCTGTTTTTTAATTTATCACTATGGTCTCCAAGCTGTTAATGGTGAAACACATACATTAGTATGTGTTGCCTGAATAAAGTTATCCCTGATGAATAATTTGATAAAGTGATGAGTCAGATGTGACTGGTCCTTTCATTACAGAACTTCTAATTGTGCTAACATGCATGGTGGTTGTGCATCAGGCTCCATCAAGAAACAATGCCATTCCTTCTTTTACTCACTATGAATTATACATGAGTGTGTGCACACGTGTACATATTTATTTATTTTTATTTTTTCAAATAAAGCAGTTATGGTCCAAGACTAAAGCAAAGTGCCATAGCATAAAAATAGCTGCAATAAAATTCCACTTATGAAACTACACTGGCAGATCACAGAGCCTGGGCTTCAGATAAATAAAATTTAATGTCAAAACTCTCAAGTTAAAGGCAAAGTTGATTTGTTTAGTTGTTTGGTTGTTTGGGTCTCAGTGCATTGGGGCTGGTAATTTATCTTACAACGGTGTCCACTAATGCCAATAGCTCACCCTGAACTTTAATACCTCTGGAAGATTCTTTGTGAATCAGAACCATTTTCATTCACATTTTAATCTAAACTCTAATAAGGGATTATCAATGGTTTAGACAGATTGTCACATACTAGCTAAAGCTGGTTTTTGTGCCTTATTTTACTCATTTGTGAAATTCAAGCAGAATGTTGTCTTGACATTTGGATACGTCTCCTGTCTCCCGCTGTTAACTGAAGTTCATTAATGGTCTATGAGCTGAGCCAATGAAAAAAAGAGAAAAAGAAGACACATTCATCTATACCTGTTCATTGACCCATAATGAACATGAAATCCATGCAGAACATAAAGTTGAACAAGATAACGTCCCTGCCCTCACTTTGCTTTTGATACAGGAGTAGCCAAGTTACAAGAAACGGAGGTGGGGTAAGCGCATTTGTCGCTCTTGACAAGTTCACAGCCTCAGTCTAATTTTGCTTTTGCAGGGAGGCTCCGCAGTGATGCAGAGAGGGAACAAGCTGGAGGAAAGGGTGACGGAGACTCACTCATGTTGATGCTAATGCTGAAGCAGACAGGAGGTTCATGTACCTGCAGTCAAATCATAGCGCTTTTTTCCCCTTTGCCTATCCAGTCCCAGATCAGAGAAAAACTATCACTGCCTTTCTTGCCTTCTACTTTGTTTTTCAATAGTACTTGCCAGGAATTCTAATTAAATTTCTAAGTATATTACTGGGAGATGGGTAAACAGAATTATAAAGTGTGATTTTATAGCATCTCTCTTCTAGGACTTAAATTAGTGGAAGGAGAGTAGTAATTTATTAAATAAAATGAGACTATTTATCTGTATGTAATGCAACAACCAAGTGAAATGCCTAAACATTCTTAAATCCAACAACAGGTACATAGGCAGGTTTTATTTTATAGAATAGTTCTTTAAAAATGACCCACACCTGATTTTATTTGATTAACAATATTAAAGATGTTCATGAAGAAAGATTCATGTTAAATAATTATGCTTAAGATTAATTTTAAAAGGAAATAATTCCACTCAAAATAGTATAAAAATAATAACACATTTTGGAGTAAATTTAATGAAAGGAGGATAAGACCTGTCCAATAAAAGTCATAAAAGATTACCAAGGGAAATAGTCCCCCACAAGAATTATCCAGCCAAAACGTCAATAGCTGAGAAATAGAGGCTGAGAAACATTGCTCCAAGAGGTGATTTTTGAGCTCAAATCTGAATGATAAAGAGCCAGTTATGCAAATACCTGGGAGAAGAGTGATTCAAGGGAAGGGAACAAAAATAACAAAAGTTCTGAGTTGGGAAAGGAGCCCAATATTGAAAAAGAACAGAAAATAGTGCTAGTCTGGCTGGAAAGAAACAAGTGCTGGGAATGTAGGACCAGATATGATGAAGGAAGAGGTGGGGACCGGATTCCAAATATCTTAGAGCCATGTATGAAATGTTAATGTGGCCAAGCGGATTTTCAGCTGGCTGAATGAAATTCAAACACACAAAGCATTCCCGACTTGGAGGCCTGCCAGCAGCACTGCTCTTCCCTTGGCTTGGTCCCTTTAGTATTTTTATCGTTGAATTGGATGACAAAGAAGGCCTGTTATCAAATCTGTGGCTGACAACAATCTCGGGGAGATAACTAATACAGGGGATGACAGAATCAGGATTCAGAAGCATCTTGACAGGCTGAAACAGTAGGTTGAGTCTAAGAAGATGACATTTAATAAAGATAAATGTGATATCCTGTGCTTGGGTCAGAAAGCATATGGTTCAAAGGAGTAAGGGAGAGGCAAGTCTGAACAGCAAATTGGGTTAAAATGTTAGAGGCATTTTAGCCAACTGCAAGATTAATGTGAGTCAGCGGGGTGACTGAGTCACCCCTGAAGTCAACATGAACCTCAGATGCATTCATCAAAATGCAGTATCCACAACCAAGAAGACCTCACTCCACATCTGGAACCCTACTGGCAGATGAATACTTGCAGAAAAAAGGTGACAAGCCCCTGTATGTGAGATAAAAGGTCAGAAGAACTGAGGACAGAAGCTCTTGGAATTGATGCATATTTCGCTTATAAAAAGATTACCTGTGATTCACATATTGGATGGTCAGTAGTCTTTATGAGGAATCAGGGTTATTTGGAGACAATAAGTCTGAATTTAGATCAGTTGAAGGTAAATATAAGTGGACATTTAGAGTGAATATTGAAAAAATTTTCTTATAATAATAATTGCCCCTAAATTCAGTGGGCTGGTTTTCAGGATGGTGAGTTCCTCCTCTCTGGAAGTTTGCAAGCAGGGGCTGGGACCGTGCTCCAAGGAAAATGTCTGGGGAGCCCAGGCATGAGCACTATGTGATTCAGAAGGCCCCTTTTTAATGTCCAGGATTTTATTATTCAGTAATTGACTTATAGATGCTAAACTGCTTTTTAAAAAATTATTCAAAGCTCAGTCTTTTCACCCATATATAGGCAAAATGCATTTTGTAAAAAAGATTAAGTGCAAACAAATGAGTAGGAGCCAGGGTTCAGCCAATAAACTAAAAAATTGTTTTAATGCAATGACATTTTGTTGTGTTATTTGTTGGTTTTCTCAAGTCTATTGTGGTTTGGACAGACAAAGATGTCTGTTTTTAGAGACCTCTCTTTTAAGTGGGGCTGATGTGTCTTATCCACATTCTTCATCTTATTCCAACCAGGGGGTGTTTAAACAACTTAATTTGAAACCAGTGCTGTTCATCACAGAATCCAGCATCTGAGCTGGAAAGAATGAGTTTGTTTCTTTCCTGGTGGCAAAGACCTTCATAGGTCACTTGAGACAAATCACCTGGGAGCCACAATTCTTTCTGACTTACAGGGAAATGCCAGGGCCACAGGTATAAATTAAACATCCAAGCTTGTTCGGTCACCTATTAGCAATTACAGCCACCAGTGCGTCTTTGTGGAAGGTTAAAAACTGTAGAGTTGAAATTACCTTCAAGAGAATGTGGTCTTACAGCTGCATGGTATTCCATTGTGTAAATGTCCGAGAAGATGCTTGATATGATTTCAGTCTTCTTGAAATTGTAGAGAGTTGTTTTGTGTCCTAACATGTGGTCTGTCTTTGATAATATCCCATGTACACTTGAGAGAATGCCTATCCCTTACCCTTTGAGACAGCATGGTGGGACCTGGAGAGTACTATGCTAAGCGAAATAAGCCAATTAGAAAAAGACAAGTGTCACATGATCTTACTCATATGTGGAATCTAATGGACAAAATAAACTGATGAACAAAATAGATCCGGGGACATAGAAGCATGGAACAGACTGAGGAATCTCAGAGGGAAGGCAGGGGTGGGTGGGGAGATATTAACATAAGAATTTATATGCGTATATGCATAACCTGTGGACACAGACGATAGTGGGGTGAAGGCCTTGGGAGAGGGGTACAGGGGGGAGGGAATCAACGGGAGAAAAAAGGGAACATTTGTAATACTTTCAACAATAAAGATAAATTGAAAAAAAGAGAATGTGGTCTTGTTTTATTTTACTTTCGTTATTGTGCCTATCAAGAGTTTAAGCTTGGGGGGGTGGGCAATGAATTCAATAGCTACAAAAGACTGATTCACGATAACCTCCTCCCTTAAAGGAAAGTAAGGCAGGTCAATGAAAGTCCTTCACTGTAGCTTATTTAACCTAACACTGTCTTTACCCAGGATTTACTTATATTTCTTTTGCTGCAGCAAATATTTTTTAGCCTTGGTCTTCTAGGACTTTTCCATCTGTGGGTTTTTTGTTTTTTTTTAGAATTTTTTGCTTTTTTTTTTTTTTTAATATATCTCTATTGATTTCAGAGAGAGGAAAGGAGACGGAGAGAGAGATAGAAACATCAATGATGAGAGAGTCATTGATCAAGCCCACAACCCGGGCATGTGCCCTGACCGGGAATTGAACCCTGATCGCCTGGATCCTAGATCGATGCTCAATTGCTGAGCCATGCCCAACCGGGCTGTGGGTTTTTTTTTTAAATGAGTAAATCCTTCATACAACTTTTGTTACCTGGTTGGAACTTAGGAACTTATTTATCTTTAAGCCAATAAACACTCTGTCATAATAAATTTCTTGGGTGAAATTAGGTTTTATCCCCATACTAAGTACAAATAATATATGAGCTAGATTTCAAAAAAAAAAAAAAAAAGTGGCATGAAGGCTGCCAGATCTTACCCCACGTTTTGCAACTATAATCCAATGGCTTTAATTAAGCAATTCTTAATCAATTCTGTGTCTCTTCTAATTTCTCCTTTAGAAAAAAAAAAATGTGGTGCTAAAATTAAATAAGTATAAATTAGGATTTATCACATAATTGAATTCATGGTTTCTCATTTCCACCTTTCCCAAAAGCTGTGCATGAATGTTCCTATTCCTTTCCATTTCCTAACTTCCACAAAATGCTCTGTGGCCATGGGCACTCTCACTGCAAAGATGATGAAGAACTTGGCATTGTCAGGGCCCCTTCCTCCAGCACAATTAATATGCATCAGAACAACTTCGTAAAATAAAATCATTCCCATGAGTTTATAGATTTTTAGAATTAAAAATCTATAAAAAGAAATCCATAGGAACATTGTTAAATCTAGTTCCCAGTTTTTGATGACTCTGCCTTATATTTCAGAATCTTTAAAAGTATCATTGAATATAGATCAGTTATCTGTACTAACTTTCTAAATTAGAGGAAATGTTACTAATCCCATTTAAGTAAAACCATGTTGTATTTACATATTCTTAATATATTCATTTCCTGGAGCTGCCATGACAAAGTACCACAAACTAGATGGCTTAGAATGACAGAAACGTATTGTCTCCCGGTTTTGAAGGTCAGAAGTCTGCAATCAAGGTGTCAGCAAGGCCATACATCCTCTCTCTGAAGGCATTAAGGGCAGATCTGTTCCAGACCTTCTCCTAGATTCTGGTAGTTTCTTGGTTCATGGCAACGTAACTCTGATCTTCACACCGCATTCTTTTTTAAGAACACCAGTCACATTGGATTAGGAGCCCACCCTAGTGCAGTGTGACCTCATCTTAACTTACTAATTTTATCTGTAACAATGCTATTTCCAAATAAAGTCACATTCTGAGGTACTGGGGGGTTAGGATTTCAGCCTATAAATTTTTAGTGGACACAATTCATCCTATTACACTGAATTTCCACTCTATGTAAGAGCATGTGCTCACTCAGTCTTCTGGAAGCTGGCATGAGCAAGTAGGCAGCAGGCTCTGGAGAGGATTTTTCTTCTTGGTGTAAAATGAGAGCAGCATAAAGAAAGTCTTAGCCTCTCTCTTGTTTTTATTCTTTGTAGTTTGAGGAGCTTCTCTTGAAGCTGCCACAGCTGTCTTACCACCATGAAGAGGGCTATCACTACAAAGGCTAGGAAAATAGCGGAAGGTGCTGGGGTCCAATGTGTAGATTCTAAACTGAACCTGGGAGGCCCAGCATTGAGGCTTTTGTTATGTGTGACAAATATGCATAGCATTTTAGCTCTATTTATTTGAGCACTGAACATATATCAAATAATAAATTTTGGTATAAGTTTCTATGTCCCCTTTTCCTGGGACTATTAACCTTTCTCAGCTCCCTTTGGATATATTTGTTGTCCTGCCCAGTATGGACTCCGCACGCAGATAAGCTCTCATAAAGTTTCTGCTCCTTTTTGCTTCTTTGCTTCTATCTCAGTCTGACTCACCCTCATTATCTCTGTTCCATTTACTACCTTTGCATTACAGAACATCCCAGAGCCTAACAAAGGAGATCCATGAAGAGTTCATTGTAGCTGATGTCACAGCGATGTCATAATTGAACTCTTATTTCTTCAAGCATTCTGTATCTGAATTATGACAGGGTGCTTATTAGCTTAAAATTAAATAAAACGTTCCTAAGTTTCAACCAAGTAATAAAACTTATGTGAAAGGTTCACTCATTAGAAAAATAACCCATAGAAAATAGAATATTCCCTATTACTCAAATTCGCTTTCTTCCCAGAACAGTTTATATAACACAATTTAGAGTTTCATTAGAGGGAATATTGGGCTTTGTTTTGTAATTATATCTATGAATATATATGTCTCACCAGTTGGACAATCACCTTCTTGATCTGAGGAACTATGTCTTAAGTTTCTCATCCATAGCTTCCAAGGTACCCTGAGATAAACTAAAAGCAAATAAAAGATTTATGGGAATTTTAAAAGTAATTATCACAAGGTATTGCCTCCTAATATCTGCTTTTATTGAGCTTAGTAAAATCTGCTGAACACAAATGATAACGTAATTGGAATTCAAAGACTGAATTGAAAATGTGTTGTCATTGCCTTTCTCCTAAGTATAGAGATTTTAAAGACTATCTTTTATTTTAAGCTTCCACATTCAACATAAAGTGAGATTCTTCTGTTTCCATCACTATGGTAACAAAGTGAAATTGCTTATATAATAATAATTATTTACTCATGGTCTTGAACCATAAATTTGATCAAGCTCATTAAAATCCAGGAAATTTGATTGCTAAATACAGATATCCAAATGCAGACTGTCAACTCAATGACTAATCTGATTGAAAGGAATTTAATACTTGATTATATTTATGCTGAGGAGAGAAGAGGTTGTTTGGAAACTTCTGAACTTTCCATAAGAAAATAGGGACATTTTCAGACATTTCATCATGAGATAATAAGGAGCCCAGTGGATTCAAGAGCTGTGTATTACATTAAGAAAATGCCAAAATGAATTAAACCTTAAGCAGACAATCCAGAAAACACAGTTCAGAAATATAATTTTAAGATTACAGTGTATAAAAACTTGAACTATCAATGTGCTCTTTAATGATAGTGAAAGAAACAAAAAGATATGAATGCAGAATAGGCATGGATTTTTAAAATATATTTATTTTAAGTAAAAATGAATTATGAGCTCAGCGAAAAAAAATTAAAGAAAACCAAAGTTTATGAGTCCTTCACTTTTGTCACCTTCCACACACCCAATCTACCTAAGGATTAACTATTAAATTATATTTATGTCCTTTCAAATTTATTCTCTTGAAAAATATTGACATAGATATATGTACATCAATATATCAATGCATGCACTATATGTGGAGGGTTTGTATTTGTGTGTATGTGTCTATAAATGTGTTTATGTGTGTGTGAGAATCAGAGATTAAGAAATTTTAAGAGAGAGAACAAAGACCCATTTGTGTAGTATAGGACACAAAATAATATTTTTAAAAAATTTACAAATGCATATTTGTAGAACACATTTCTGAGGTTTATTGCCCTCATTATGAGGAAACACTTAAGAGCCTTGATGGGATTTTTGACTGAAAAAGTGCTGTAGATATGAACAGTAAAGGGCAAGGCAAGTAGAGAACTAGATTGTCCTGAATAAGAATGTCCCTGGACCTTTGGGTTCTGACCTCCTCCCAGTCTGGCAGAGCCATGCTGGTTGCAGCAAGCATGAAAACAACCTAAATGCCCATCCATGAATGGATAGATAAAGGGTGCTACGCATATACAATAAAATATTGTTCAGCTTTAAAAAAGGACATCATGCCATATGTCACAACATGGATGAACCTGGAGGATATTACACTAAGTAAAGTAAGCTAGACACAGAAGGACAAACACTACCTGACTCCATGCATATGAGGTCTCTAAAAGAGAGACTCCAAACTCATGGAAACAGAGAGTGGAATGGTTGCTGCCAGGGGCTAGGGGGTGGGGGGATGGGGAATTGCTGTTCAACAGGTACAAAGTTTAGTTATGCCAGATGAATAAGTTCTAGAGATCTGCTGTACAACATTGTGCCTATAATTAATGATACTGTATTGTACACTTAGAAATATGTTAAGAGGGTAAATCTCACACTAAGTGGTCTTAACACAATAATGAAAATAAAAGTAAGCAGAATGTCATTGAAAGCTTGAGATTGAAGCCTGGGAGGTGGAGGTGGGTGGGGAAGAGTGAGGACGAGGGAAAGAAGGGACCAGAACCCATGGCAAACTGGTGCTCATGCCCGAGACAGCTTTCCTGTGTGGGAGGATTTTGGATAAGGGCATGTAATACTCAGCCTTCATCTGTCACTCCCACCAAGTTTAGCTGGATTCTTCCTCCAAAATCAAAAATGTTAGTGACACAAATGGAGAAACAGGACGGTGCCCGTCGTGTGGCCAAGGGGCGCACACATGAGTCAAGGTCGGTGATCAGAGGATTTGGGGTTGAGCAGAACCTCAGCGCGAGAGGCAGCTCCGCGTGAGAGAGTGACTCCTGCTCCCCAAACTCTGCTTCGCGTTTCTCTCCTTCCTCCATCCCACTGACTTTGGGTTTGAGCCAAAACCCATGTATTTTTGAAACAGAAAACTACAACACGCCAGATTAACAGAGCCAAAATTAAGAGACCTCTAGCCCTACTGATGAAGGAATTAGAGGGAAGGTGCAATTTAAAATATCAGAAATGAAAATGGGAAAAATCACAACAGATACAGCAGATACTAAGAAGATAATAAAAAGATATTAAGAAAAATGATACCAAAAAATAACTTGACAATTGGATGAAAAAAGCACTTCTTGCGAAACATGGTTTGCCAAACCTAAGACGGAAGAAAGAACATCTGAATAAATGTATATTTATTACAAGAAACTGACTTCCACTTACAGTCAGGGACTAACGTATCCTCTCACAGTGACACAACTAGAAAACTGGGCAGGTGTGTTTGAAATGACTCATTTTCAGATCTGAGCCAACAACTCAGACCTTGACTGTGTCTTCGCTAGGTTGGGTGCAGGCCTGTGATCCTGAGGGAAGGAAACCAAAGAAGGTGAGCATGGCAGAGACCCTGGCTCTCTGCCTGAATGTGTGTTCAGAACCTGGGTACAGATGGAAGAGACCCAGGAGCCCCCAAAGAGGAACCTGAGATTTAGTGATAAATCTTGTAGCCCTGTAGAGGGAATTTTCAGGCCAGTTGCTATAGAGAGTAAATCTGCTCCTCTCTTCCATGGGTGCTGTTTGCTGAGGTTACGAGATAAAATGTAAAGGAATAGATGTCTCTTCAGTGGTTCTCAGAAACTTGGCTCTCAAAACTCCAGGCAAAGTCAATCGCTCAAATTAGCATGTGGTCCATAAGGACCCTTTTGCACTCGCCTCCAAGTGATTCTAGAGCTTAGAGAAAATTCAAATATTCCTTATGTTTCTTTTCCCTGCCGCCAGCTCTCCCGTTATACTAGACAGTTATAAAAGACTATTCCATTTTCCTTTTCATATTAAACATTTCATTTATTGTTATTATTTTAATGAAAGTCATATAGTCACATACCTTGAGGGATGAATGAAGATGAAATAAGTAACATATGGGAATGAGCAGAAATTAAACAGCACCTTGTGAATTGCTTTGAGCTACTAGCTTTGAGTTGTAAATGCAAATTATTATTATTGCTGGGCTGTATTCTGCCAAATGTTTTTACTATAATATGTGCATTAATATAGAATATAGTACATTGTCACTAAATGCACAACTAAACATTCTGAAATGTTCATTATAAAGACCAAAGCCCTTTATGGTATTACCACTAAACTGTTTAGAAAATGCACATTCTAAAAATCTTTTCCCTGACTTATAACCTCAAATTACATCTTTAAAAAATACCCAATTGAGTATTATTCTAATTACAATGAAAACAAAGTTTGAAGACATTTTTCCCCAAGATCCTGAATATTTTCTTTCCCAATCATCGTAACTTTCTTTCACTCTGTGTGTGTGTGTGTGTGTGTGTGTGTGTATTTGTGACACCAATAGATAATCAGGGCTACACATCTAGACAGACTTATCTGGTCTTAAGGTGATAGAAATTTCTCAAAGAGGGTATCAATGGGAGAGCATCAGGGGAAAAACATCACCACATGATGACAAAAAAAGTCACCGTATGGCAACCAAAGCAAAAGACAACCTGGTCAAGGCTTCAAGGACCCCACGGCTTCTAGGATCTCAGGGCACGGTGGGGAAGACCAATCCATAGACAAAGTTGACTGGAAAATATTGTCTCTTACAGGCATGGACTATGGGAGTCCAGAAAACCTAGCGACCATTTATAAAAGGCTCCACCAGAAGGTTGCATGAAACTAGATCTTGAAGAAAATACTAAGAGGAGAGCCACAAAGGGAACAGAATAGGCACTAACTCCCCTGTAGGCTCAGAAAGTTGCAGGGACTTAGATAGGCCTGGAGAAAAGTTTTCACGAAATGGAACATCAGAGAGTCTTGAATGTCCACTTTATGATATGTGAGCTTTATCTTGAGGAGCTGACAGTCAGCTTTTAAATAAGGGTCAAAATAATCCAGCTTAATTTTTTAGGAGGAAAATGGGGAATGAAGAGTGGTGGGAAAACAGAACATTTCCAGGCTCCCGAGGAGGCTTATTTCCTTAATAAAGAGAGCAACATGGTCATTGAGGCCACAGAGAATTCGCTGGCAGCAATGCTGATCAACCAAGCAAAAGGACTCAGAGATTGCAAATGTACTGAGACAAATGTTGCCGACTCACCGAGCAACAGATCCTATACGAACATTGATGACCTGTGTGGACAGTTACTACCCTGGAGCAGAAGGAACCTGCAATGTGAGTGAGCAAGGTTATGGCTCTGCTGCCAGCCAGAGTCTTGGACAGGCCATTTAACTTCCTTTCCATTGCCCAGACTCATAGTTCCTCCTCTAGTTCAACATTTCTATATTATGTTCTAGCCATTGACCACAAATGCAGTGAACACTTCTTTTATGTTCACGTGTTTTTATTTTGTTCTCTGACTGTAGAAATATAGACTCCAGATAACTGTTAAACAAATTACACACCATAAATCACATGAATTGATCACTGGAAACTGTCACAAAGCCAGTCCTGTGATTTTTGTCTTGAAGCACTGATCTTCAAAAGTGTTTAAAATATAAATAAGTTAGAGTGTGAGACCTCCTGTAATCTGAAATTGTTAGATTAATTCATTATTAAAAAGAAAGAAACAGGAAGGCTCCGGTATGGAGAATGTATTATTAGTGGGTGGTAGTTTGGAGTCAGGGAGACTGACTAAGAGGCTGTGGAAATAAAACTGCTACTATGATGACATCTCTTAATTCTGCTCACGAAGAGATTAATATTGGCAAAAAGGAGAAATAGCACCCAATTTATTGAGTTATATTTCATCTCTTTCTGACACATCTTAATGAGTGTTAGTTAATGAAACATTATTTTACAAAAGTTATCAAGTAGTCCTGTGTCTGTTTGTGTCATGGATTATATCATGTTCTGACACCTGGAACCAGAATTTAGATATTATTCTAAACAGGCAACAGAGAAACGCATTCATAGTAACATATCATGAACATGTGACTTTACAGAGAAAAGCTCTACCCAGGTAAGGTTTTTGTTTTCAAATGATAGTTTTAAAATATGTTCACTGCAGCGGGGTTTAAGAGCTACTGGGGCAGGATTCAAAGCAACTAAGGGCCTAGAAGCCTTTTAAGCTGTGGTGGGTTAATACTGACTAACAGCCTCTGGAAACGTGTGTTTTACTTTGTGAATAAAAGAATATAAATGAATCTCCCTCATCATAGTTTCCCAAGACCTTTTAAGGAAAATTTTGCCGGAGGGGATCAACAACATTGCACAGATTTTAACAACAGGAATTGGGGCATAAAGAGATAGACTAATGGGGGAATAGTAATAAAATCTATAAAATCTGGCCCAAAATCTTATTTTCTGTTGAAGTCTGCACTTCAAACAAAGAGGGACCAAAATCATTAGCCTTCTAGCTCTGCTAATGAGACAAGAGAAAAGGAGCGTAACATGACTTTGGGGTGTGCAAGTGGGAACAAGAAGGAAACCCTGGCCATCGACACACTAACCTAACCTGCAACCTCCACCCACCCCAAAGGATTGTCCAATATTCTAATCAAGAGGAGTTTCCAATTAATGAGAGACTTACACAAAAGTCATAGCATAATATGCACATGATTATTTCATGTTTAGTTTTTAGTAAAAAAATTATTAACCTTTATTTTGGAATATGCAATAAATGCAATATTTCTGTCTGCTCGCTGTCATTATGTATAATGTTTCTTGAAATATTATTAACACCATTTTGATTATTTCATGTTTATGTCATGTCCAGCCATTGTAAATGTATTGCATCACCTTATTTCATGCCCGTTTATTTAATTGTTGCTGTTGTCTTTTCCCCAACTGTTATATAATTCTCTTAAGAACTATGTCAGTTTATCATCTCTGATCCTAATACCTGAAAGAATACTAAGCAATAAGAACCCAACAAATATTTATGAGTGAAAAAATCAGTATATGTATTAAATTTGGAATAAAATACAAATTTGGTATCTTAATTTCATATTGAACATCAAAACCAAAGCACTTTCTCAGTGTCACACACTGCAATAGGTGCTTTAAAAATGCTATATAAACCCTCTTAATAGCCCATTTTAGTTATCACTAAATTTTACTTAGCCCAATTTATTTATCATAAATTGAGACTAAGAGGTGAAGAGCCCTGCCTAAAATCATGAAGCCTGTTATACAGATCTATTGAAGGCTAAGTATGTACACATCACACGCATTTCAGGGTCCTGCAATATTTTTTATTAAATGGATTTTTTTGCACTAATGCCAGTTATTATTTGGTGATACAGTGTTTCTTAACTGATATTAACAAATCAAATGGGTAAGTTTTCACCTTTGCATCTCACTTTCATAGGCCAAGTCAAGATGCCTATTATGAAATGCTGTCTGGCTAAGTGTTCATTTGCCCTGGGCCCTGTGGACACTGATCTGTTTAGAATTGCTTCATTACTGCTACAAACATTCGCCCTCAGCCAGGGCTGCCGAATTTCCACTGAGACTCTGAGTTGGGGCTTTAAAATCTGTACATATTCCTAACAGGATTGTGACAATTTCAGCTTCAGAGGTGGCCACAGTCTGTCCTCTAGCAACATTTCCACTATTTATTATTTTCGATTATTTGTATGCCTCTCTGTTTCTACCCAGTAAGTACTATGTAGGTTATCGCAGTACTGGGAATAAATCTCGAATCATCCCACTGACTCCCTAATATATGACACCATGGTGAGCATACAGTAGGTGCTTTAGCAAAGGGCTGCTATTTTTGGAGCTGAGTCTTGCAGAGCCTCTCTCTCACCCTCGCCTTGGGGCTGATACACAATCAGTTCATTGATAACTGTTTGTAGGAACCTTACTACTCACACTGGAGTTTACTGGTGAGTTCAGAGTAGTTGCTAGAATTGCCCAGAGTAAATAGTTGCGGGTTTAACTTCAAGCAGTGCCGCCTAACATTACTCCTCTGCTCAGCTTTCTTAGCATCACTTTCCTCTCAAGTAGTTATCAGGTTTTCTGGAGGTTGACAGAATTATCACGTGCCAAGAGAAGATGAGGTCAGAATCATTAGATGGGCTTATTCAACCATAAATTTGTGCAATGATATCACCATAATCGTGGTATTATCCACTACCATTGCCCTTATTCTCAAACACTTGAACTTTTACTTTTAATCTGTTCTGCATTACCACGGTTAGTGACACTGCTGTTTAATCTTTTCTAGTTTAAAAGGCCCCAGAAGTTATAGATTAGCAAAGTGGGATATTTCTCTTTGTGGGAATACTTTTCTCCAGCTAAACCAATATTCTTGAAAACAATGACCATTAAAAGCTTTTCACATAGGCATCTGCCCAAGATAAAATTATAGACCCTTAAGGATAGGATTTTCTTTAAACAAATACCAGTATTTTATTGGGGTTTCAAAGCCACAGTGACCCATCCACTGCTGGAAACTCAGGACCTGCTGACTTGAAAGACTGTGGCAGAAACCTGCAAAGGAGGCCTGCTGCCGCCTCCTGCTTGCAGAGCCCCAGGTTCTCTTAGGAAAGGCCCTTCCTTTTATAAAACTTTAATCTTTAAGTCAGGGTTAAGACAAAGTATTGCGCCACAGTTGTCTGTGATGTGCCTGCATGCCAAGTTGTTATAAATAAGAAATAAAATACTGAAGTCTAAGAAGCACTTAATTTTCTTTTGTCAATTCATGTATTTAATAGGAAGCTAAAATGGGTTCCTTGTCTTAGTTTCTTTGGCTCAGACCCCAAAGGACAAAAATAAAATATTTGTGCTAAATTTCGTGCATCCCTAAACGAGGTACTGGTCCACTCGTGGAGGGTTTACCAAGATCACCAAAATATGGTTCTGTGACCCTTGGCACAGGAGAATGTCAAGGGACTGAAATAAAAGAAAACAAGGGACAAATGTTTTACAGTGAGTTGTTGGAGTGATGGGCCTCCCCTCGCCCTTGGGAAGAAGGGGGTTCTACTTCCCCTATTAAACCTGATGAGAGGGCTTCATACCGCTTGGAGAACTTGATATGTGTCATCTAAACTTCTTTAGACACAATGGTCTATGTAACTATGGCCTAAGAATTTGTAAAGGCAGGAGACTGTGGCTGATACCTTGCATTAGCTAAACACAGAGAAGGAGCCTGCAAAGGGGCCAACTTTGTACTGCTGTTAAGGTCAGGGCAAGGCTGAGTGTGCCTGGGGACCAGATACGGCCCACGCTGGAGAGGCCAGGCCTGGAGCCATCTCCACAGACCTGTTGTTCAGGGAGGACTTCGGAAGTAACAAGGGAACTCCGACAGAGAGAGTCTGTATGAAAGCACCATCAGAAGCCTAGGCACTGAGCTTTGAAGGTTTGAGCAGCCAGCTGGTAGGGTCATGAAAACTGCAGATAGAGATTCCCAGCAGGAAAATCTATTTACACCGGAGTCTTGCTCAATCAGTAAAAAGGTTTTGGTGACTAGAAATCTACCTGCAAAACAGTGTCAACTCAATTTGCAGTAGTTCTTTGTGGTGGGGAGGAAAGGATAGTGGCACACACAACCTAAAACCTTTCCTATCTTCACCGCAGCCGTTAGCAAGCATGGCTAACATCTGTGATGATAACGAATTATGTTGGTTCTCTACATCTAATGAAAATTGCATCCAAGTCACACTTATTCAAGATGTATGTAGTGTTTAGGAAAGAGGGAGAACCAGTGCCCTGCCGCCTGAATGCTCTGCCCTGCTGCTTGAAGGAGAGGTCTCTTGAGGCTCCTAAAGGCTTGGTTACTCAAGATCACTGCCCATCTCTGACAGCGCAACAGCAGGGGAGCCCCTATTTTCAAGTGCTGCTCTTCTATTGATATCCACTGCTCGTTTCTCTGGGGGCTTCCTTCTTGAAGGGGCACTGGGAGGCTTCTTATATTTCCAAGTCAACTTCCTTAGTTTCTTTTCCTTTTCAAATTCAGGTATATTTTACTTGCTGCTGATAATAAAAGGAATGCATGTTCCTTAAAGATCTTTAATTAAATGCAGGGAAGTGCAAGAATAACTTAAAATACCTTACAACTCCACTGCCTAGCACTAGCCACCACTACTCTTAGGTTGATCCATATAAAATTTTCAATATTTGACTGTTTTGACCTACACACGCCTAGAATGTTATTAAACTAATTTTATATGGTTTATTTTCATTTTCATGCTTTGATGCACACATTTTTACAACTGAGTTGATAGAATATACACATATACATTATAATAATATATAATAGACAGTATTATACTTATATATACTATATAAGACAGCATTATATATATATGTATATGTGTGTGTGTATAGATATATATATAATGCCTTAGTTGGCATTATAAGGCTATTATGTTTGAAGTTTCATACGCACACACACACCTCTCTCTGTAGGATTTATACACAGTGGAGCAAAAGGAGGTTTAAAGTTGTTCATATAGAAGATAATACAATACTTAATAAATAACATACAAGAATAAACTCTGTTGTTTTGTATACTCACAACTGTAAACCGGCTTTTGCCTCCACCCTGACTATTTAATAATCAATTTTAAAAACTTGCAATCGATTCCAGAGAATCATGAAGTGCTAGAGTTGGAAGGAAGCTTAGAGAGTCCACCTAAAATTTTCAAATTTGAGTTATACTGGGTATCATTTTATGTTTAAATTTAAAAACATGTATAAGTCCACATACATATTCAAAAGCAATGATCTTTAGAACCCTGTGTTTAAGAAAAATCCATTTAATCTAAAGCATTAAACTTAGTACTTTCAAATCCCACCATTGAAACACACAAAACCAATAATATTCTAGGTATCTGTAATTTGCAGCTGACAAAATAAACAAGGATTTGAGGGATTTTTAGTCCAAAGGTCTCATTTCCATTTCCAATTTTGTACGCTTAAGATATTTTTTCTTAAAACTACATACATACAATTTCAAGTAAGAATGGATTTCAAATAAATGCCAATCAATAGTTTCATTTGTTGCAGTATCAAATGAAAGAGTGTTCTATTGAATTTATTGTGCATTTTCAAGTGTACTTATGTAAGATGCCAAAAAATTCTGACTTTGTAATCATAGCTCTTCTACTAAATTCTGTATTTTTGAGCAGGTATCTTAATCTCATAGGTTCCTAGTCTTGATTCTTAGTACAATAGCAAATTTGCTCTAGAGTCATTTCTAAAGATAATTTTGGCTTAAAAATTAATTAGGATTTTGAGCCAAACCTATTTGGGTTAATTTTTTAATATATATATTGAGGGTATTTTGAAAGAAGTGAGATGATATGGATTCAGTGCTTAGAAAAGCACTACATTATAATGGCTACAGGACAGACATTGTTATTTTAATTCTCTATAATGCATTTTGCAGGAAGATCTCTAAATCCAATTTAAAGTAAATAAGGGGAAAGAAAAAAAAGAGTTAAATCTTTGTGAAAATTGTTCATTCCATAGCTTACAGACATTTGATGGTTTTATTTTACTTCTCCAAACTACTACTCTACAGAAACTTTGTTCGTCTTCAACAAACACTAGCTTACATGCCCCTTAGAGCTCCTATTGAACCCTTTTGTGATACTTCAAACAATTTAAAAGTTAGAGTATTGCTTATGAAATTCTGATGACCATTGCATGGTATCACCAAAGATTGTGGCTATAGTGCATACAAAAGGATGGGTTGTTTTAAAAAGATAAGAGAAAGAAGTGAAGAGATTATTGGAAAATAATAGAATAGGAACAATATCTAGTTGGCAAGTTCTGGGGTGGTTCTGAGCCATGTCAATTTCTCCCTGCATACCAGAGAGCCAACTGAATGGGAGGGAGTTGAATTTTAAAGCTATATTTCAAGTTGGACTTTCTAAATTTTTGAGGAAAGGTCATCTCCCTGGCACTCTCAAACTCTTAAAGAACAGATGAAATAATCCAGTAAGACTATTCAATTGTGCATCATTTCTGGTTGAGTTGGGTTGGGTTTGGGGTAGGAGGTCCCTTCCATGTATACTGCAATTTGAGATAAGCAAATAAAAAAAAACCCTAATTTTTCTCCCATTTTTTCAAAAAATAAATATTAAAAAAGCTGTCTTTGTTATTTTACATTTTGTGTTTGCCAGCCTACAAGATGGTTCCTCATGATCCTCACCAGCTAATAGTCACACCCCATGTAGTCTCCATGACTTCAACATTTACGAAGATGTTCTTGTCCTCTCAGTGCCTTACCTCCATCCTACCTTACAAAGTAACTCAGTTATCTTCTACTCATTGGAACCACCAACAAATCCTTTACTGCAGACATTCAGTATTTTAAATATTCTGCCCTCTGGCCTTCTTGATACATCCATTCATGGATTCAAATCCTTTTTGCTAGTCCATGAACCTATCAAGTCCTCACTTTCTTATTTGCCCTGTAGTCTATACTCCAGGTGGAAAAGTGATGGTTCTAAAACACATCAGATAATATTATCTCTTCATTCATCTTCCATTGCTTTTATTTTTTTACTGTAAACAAAATAAAATACATTCTTATCTCCAAACTGTTATCCTTGAAGCCTTCTTCTGAATGCAATCTTAAAACATCCTTCTCATTCTATCATCCTCCCCAAATAAGTAAAGGAACAAATTAAATGCCTATCTAAAAAGCTAGACTGATTAGACAACTTTTAGCAGTTCTACATTATAACTCAAATTTCCTGTTTCCAACTTTATTCCATTATTTCCATTATAAGCCACCCATCTTTCAGTTCACAGTTGAAAATTCCACAATCTAGGAAGGGGAACATCACCCACCCAGTTTGTGTTTTCTTCAGAATTCATTTGCAAATCATACATCTGTTTGTTTGGAAGGGTCTTTTGCTGAGTATTTTATGTTTGACTTTGGTATCTCTAACTCTTTTTGGGAAATTAAGCAACAGGAAAAAACCAAAATCACTCTCATCCAAACTATCCCTTTTTGTTTTCATGAAATGCTTTTGCGAAGTTGCTCTATTCCAGATAAAGAGCAGCTATTATTATTTTTCTTTAAAATGGCTTAGCAACTCCTGTAGTTTGCGGAATTTAAAACCAGTGGCTCTGGTTCAAAGTGCAGCGTCTCTATTAGAAACTTAACTGCTTGTAACAATTCAGCTCAGAAGCTATCTCATCCCTAATGACTGCAACATGGAAACAGTTTGGCTTCTCCAATACAGGACACAGGCATTAATTGTGATGACTGGGTCTACTTCGCTGTATTGACACTCTTCTTAGAGTGATTTACTGCATACTAATTGCAAATTTGTGGGATGCTAATTTCTATTTGAAAGGATGTTCTATTACAGTCCAATGGCATGTTTATAATTTTATTTATTCTGTGGTAGTGATTATATTCTGCCTTCATAACTCTTCTGTTGGTCTAATATTTCCTCTTACTGCCCCCAGCACTTTTAAAAAAGGAAGCATAAGGTACCTTGAAGAGCCGAATCAAGCTGACTTTTGGATTTGGTCTCTTTGGGTGATTGAGATTTAAAATTCTTTAAATAAAATTTTAAAAATTACCCAATTTAAATTTCAGGTTTTTTTAAGGAATTTTAAGTCATACTTTATTGAATAATGTTACTTTACAGCAGACAAATGATAATTGGTGGTTAATGTGTTTTACTTCTCCATTTCTGGATGCTTTTATAGAGAAAGCAATAGTGATGGCAAAATATTTAAAACATTAAATGAAGTCTGCTCTGTAAAACAGCTTAGGGCCTCACTGTGAATGATAGGAAGCCAAACAATGTAGGGAAAGGGGAAGGGAGACAGCACAGAGGACACTAAGTAGAAGGAAACTAAAGTTAGGCTATGCAGCTAAAGGAAATGTGACAAAGCTCAGGAAAAGCGCCAAGCCCATGGTCTTAATATATTTCTACTTAATGTTCATATATGTTGCTATTAAGTAAAATTAATCCCTTCTCAAGGGAGAGTGAAAATCAGGAAAACAGATTTAAAAACTGGATAAAAATACATCATCAAGTGATACCCAAATCATCGTAATAGTGTCCTAAAAACATTCTTGACCTCACCTGGCACCAAAAGAATAAAGTTTAAACTTACTCATTTAGAATATACTGGGAAGATTCATTAAGAAGGGAAAAAATAAATTTTGTCCAGGAGAGTTGAGTTCATAATGTAGAAGAGATCCATGGTGAGAGAAAGATCTAAAACGACATATATAATGATTGGAGGTTGGAGGAAAGGGTAGGAGCAGGAAAGAAAACAAAATAGGAGCATGTGTTGCTATGAACCTAGATTCTTTTTTTCTTTCTTAAATTTTATCTTTATTGTGAGAGTATTACAGATCATGCCTCCTTTTCCCTCACTGCCCCCCTCCTGCTTCACCCCAGGCCTTCACCACACTAGATTTTTTATGCCATTTCTACAGCACCTTCCTTCCTGAGCTCTAAATTCATACAGCCAACACTGTCATTGCCTCTGCTTGGGAGTGAGAGGAGTGTGACAGTGAATTCTTTCCCGACTCCAGGTTCCTGAGAGACACCCACTTAAAATATAGCCGCAGTTCCTATTACCCAGGCTTTCCTTCAGTGGATTATCTCCACTGTTCAAGTCATTTGTTTACAGGCAGAAACACTTATCTATGTTCAGTTACACTGGCTTACTGGCCCTTCTTAGAATCAATCCAAGGCAATCACAGCTTCTTTAGGGACCTAACAGAAACTTCACATAAGGCAAAATGCACATCCTAAGGGGAGAGTGAGCTTTCCACTTTTACAATGTGTTAGAGCCGGTGTGATGTAAGTTGTAAGCTCCCATGTAAATTGAAAATGTACCTTGTTTACTAGCTGCCAAGAGGGTGCCAGATGTGGGCACTGAGGGTTTTTTGAGCTTTCCTTTTGGGATTGGTGAACTGTAGCATTTGCGAATGTTAATGCCTTGCCTCTACATAACATTTTTACTTCTAAAATGTTTTCATAATTATCACTGTCACATCATTCATCAGGTCTGAGAAAGACATTGAAAAGGAATAAAGAAGTTCTTAAAAATATCCCCTATTTCATCCCTACTAGGTCAACTACTATAATAGTTAAAATTTATTTAGGACCTACTAGATGCCAGGTACAGTGCTAAGAAAGACAACCCAACAATTATCTCATTAATTCATACACTAATCCCAAAGAGACCAAATAAGTGGCCCTCCTTCTAATTGGAGAGCCTCACAGGGTTTTTACAACACACAACAGAAACTCAATCAATATGCTAATAGATGAATAAACACTTTTAGTTATTATCTTTGATCTAATTCAGATTGCAAATGAAAATTTGAGGTTTAGAGACATTAAATAATTTACTCAAGTCTACTTAGCTAGTAAGCAGGTTAGCCGGGAATTGAATTCATATCTATCAGACTTCATGAATTATTTTCTTAACCATCAAGATTTACCTAGTTTGTGAAATTTGGTGATGAAAGTCAGACTAGCACCCATATAAATCGACACTCACCCTCATCCCTTCCTCTGTATCTCGTCTCCCATGACCAAGTCACTCACCAAAGCGAGCTCAGAAGCCTTGTCATATAGCTCTCAGAACGAAGGGTTTTATTCCTACTTTCATGTCATATAAATTTTATAAAACCTCATCGATAACCAGGAGATTAAGAGAAGGCTCATATAAAAACAGACGTTTTGAATTAAAAAGTGTTGAATGATTAAAAAGAAAGTAGTTCTGTTCCTTCAGTATGTGAAATAACACCCAGTGCATCCTGAGAAAGCTTTCTTTTGCTGGCTCAGATGCGAAGATTAGACTTTCTTGCATTTAGCAGTATTTGGGGATCAGAAAGAGATTAATGGCAAGTAGCTGACTATCCCACTGGTACTAGTCTGTAAGGAGCAAAGAAATACCACAGATGTAAATCAGACATAAATCGGGTCAACTTAAGTGTTCACTGCAATCCCTCCTAATTGATGAAACATTAGTTCTGCTTCAACTGTTTAAATATAACCCTTTAATACATATTTTTTAAAATGTCAGAGCCAACTTATCTGTTTGGAGAAGGTTTTTGGCAGTGCTACACAATCTGTGCAGTACAGATCCATAACCTCAACCTTGAGATAGTCAGCGGACAGCTTCCTGAAGTTGGTCGTCAGAACAGTTGTCATTGTGATCAAATAAAATACGTCATAGGCAAAGCACTGACTACCAGAAATAAGTGGCGCATTTCATTATCTGTACTTAAAAGGTCTTAAATGTAAATAAGCTCTTTATTTCAAAAGATCTCATTCAGTCATCCAACAAGTCGATATTGCTCATGGGCTACATGGATGGTACTGCATGGTAGACATTTGATGCGAAAAAAATACAATGCATCCTATCGGAGAATCATTCTCACCTCACTAAGTGCATGTTGAAACATGTAGGAATCATTGGTATGAAAGAGGAGCAAGGCATTTTCCTTTGCAGGTCTTCCACATTTCTTAATGCAGCCAGGTTCAGATGAAGACTTAATATTTTCAAGCATTCAGAACATGGTGAGCTCTTCAAGAATTGTCTATGGAGATGTGCATTAGTTTCTTACTTCTGCTGTACCAAATTACCACAAACTCAGTGGCTTGAAACAACACAGATTTATCATCTTATAGTTCTGGAAGTCAGAGGTCCCAAATCAGAGTCACTGGTTTAAAGTCAAAGTGTCAGCAGGGCTGGTTCCTCCGGAAGCTTTAAGGGGAGGACCCGTTTCCTTGTCTTTGCCAGCTGCGCAAGGCTGTCCTTACCCCTTGGTGTGTGGCATCTTCCCCTCATCACCCGAGTCTCTTGCTTCTGTCATCATATCTGCTGCTTCTAACTAATCCTCCTGCCTCCCTTTTATTTCACATGGATCCCCTCTGGGTAATCCAGGGTAACATCTCCTTCTTGAGATCCCGAGTAATGTCTACAAAACTCCTTTTGTCATAGAAAGTTACATATTCACCATCCCCAAGCATCAGGACGCGGGCATCTTTTTGCATCATTTTGCATTCTGCCCCCATAAGTGTATTTGTAATGGGGCTGCCAATAATAGGAGGTGAGGCAGAAGGAAAGGATACTAGGAATGAATATACTCCTCAAGAATACCAGAAAAGAGCAGGAGGGGTGGGGTTACTAAAGCAGTCGCCTTTGTGATGGTCAGAAAGGAGTGCTAATGTGTCGTATATTAAAGTAAGTAGCACAATTGAGCAGAGTTGGGGGCAACCAGGACTAGAGTGTGTATTTACTCTTCCAGTGGCAGCATACACTGTGTACAGGAAGGACTGAGGCACAGGCCAAGGGGAAATGAGCAAATGAGGTTTCAGTTTTACTCCTGGAGGAGGAAGGGTGATGTATTTCTCATGAGAGCTCTAGTACATTCCAAAGGCTCCAGGGCATCTATTTAATAAAAATGTCATTCCTACTAACTGCTTGATATTAGGAGAAAACATAATTATCATCATTATTGTTGTTCAATGTGGGTCCAAGGGAAGTTGGATAATGCTGCTAGCTATCGCTATATATTAAACTGTAGTAGCTGGCTTCTGGATATCAAATGAAGTAACATGTGATATTTATAACATAGAGCCTGCCTGGCATATGGTGAGTGTCTATAATGGACTGAATGCTTGTTTCTCCCCAAAAATGTGTACGCTGAAGTCCCAACTCACAATGTGATGATACTTGGAGGTGGGGCCTTAGGTAGGTGATTGTATTTAGATGAGATCATGAGGGTGGGGCTCCCATAATGGGCTTAGTGTTCTTATAAGAAGTGGAAAAGAGGCCAGAGCTTTCTTTCTCTTCACCACATGAGGACACAGCCAGAAGACAGCCATCTGAAAGCCAGGAAGAAGGTTGTCACCAAAAACCAAATTAGCAAGCACCTTGATCTTGGACTTTCTAGCCTCCAGGACTATGAGAAATAAATGTTTATTGTTTAAACCATCCCATCTGTTGTATTTTGTTATGAAAGTCTGAACTGACTAGAACAATGTTCATAAGTGGAAGATATTATTAGTAGAAAGAAACCCCAATGTCACATAGGCAATTCTAAACCAGACTTCACAGAGTGCTCCTTCTGGCTGCAGCCCGGCATCTCTTCTCTCTAGGGTACAGGACAGATCCAAAAGTCATCAGAAATTCTTCAGTTTCCAAAACTCCATTCTCTACGCAAAACATGGCCAAGGATCTCCCTTAAAGGTCCCATAAAGAATAGTCTCTTTAAGGCTGTATAGTCCTGTCTTTCCCATAAAAGTTCTCAACTCCAGTTTTAGAGGCCCTTCCTTACTGAGGAAAGGAGGAGAGACTATTACAGGCACTCATTCTTTCTGCCTCTAAGGTGGGCTAATCATTTCATCTATTTTATTAGCTCTTTAGCCCACTCTTTTCATGGAGATTGAAACAAGTGGGGGAAAGACCTTGCAACAAACAGCATACGAGTCCTACCAGCAAAGGGTAAGTATGCAAACTATTGCTATGGCTCACTCCCCCTGTGGCCTGGAATAGTGAAGAAAACATGGGAACTGGACTATGAGAAACCTGGATATATAAATCCCGATTCAGGCAATGATGAGCTCTGAGTGATTACAGAATTTCCCATACCTTCACTTTCCTCAGCTATGAAATAGGAACAATAACTATATTTGCTGAAAGTTTGAAAGAGATAGTATGGTGAAAATGCTCAGCCTAATACTTAGAAATAATATACTTTTAATAAAAAGTTCAAGCTCTCTTTCTCTTTTTTGGCCTTACTTCCTCTCAGCCCCAAATCTGCATCAGATCCAAAAGTCCTTGAGTGGGTGCTCATGCTAGAATTTGCCCAACAATGATGTGGGTGGACACAGGTTTCTCTTAGACACCGAGAAGGGGTAATGGTAAGACATGAAGCTCTTATGAACCATATTAAAGGGTTTTCCTTTTACCAAAAGTCAACAGAAAGCAGTAAGTGAGTTTTAAGCAAGTAATTAGCATGATCAGATGGACACTTAGAAATCTGACCTGACATTTATGTGGAAATCCAATAGCAGAGGAGTAGGATGACCAAGGGGAAGACCAGTAGGCCACTGGTTTAATAATAGAGGCTGGGATGATAGTGGCCTGAACAAGAATCTGGCAGTGGGAACTGAGAGAAGATACACATTCAGAGATATTTATAACATAAAATATTGATGAGTAAATACTTGACTGGTTTTAGAGAGACTAATGAATGAAGACACCCAGTTTTGTGTCTTGGCTAATTCCGCAATTATTGGTCATGTTGACTGATATAGGACATACAAGAGGAATAGGAACACATAAGAAGAGCAAGGGAATGAGTGAAATTAAAATAAAAATTAAACATGGTGATTCTGAGATGTCTACATGATATCTATATAAAGGTAAGAGGACACACTGCATCCATTAGTTTCAGAGGTCGTCAATCTCAACAGGGTCAAAAGTGACTTGGTTTTCAGGGGGTGCTCAGACACCTAGCTCACAACAGCCCTTCCACCAGCCCTTCATGTCTAGAGAAAGAGAAAGATAAACATATAAGCCAAAAAATTTCTTAGATTAATTCTTTCAGGAAAGAATGAGTATGTTGAAACACTAAGCTAATAATATTATCCCATTGGCATGGAGCACAATGACGGATAGCTCGTGTTTCTCTTAGCAAGGTAGGTCCTGCCACTGTCAAATATAATGGGACAGTGAATGATGGTGACAGCACAGAGCACAGCTGCATACTATGACTTCTCATCATTTTTGACATGTACCATTGCACAGTTACAATGGTCCTCTCAAAAATTAAGACTTGCCTCATATAAGTAAAGGTGTCTGATTCCTTTAGGAAGCTCAGCCACTTTCTCCTCATTAGGGTCTGTAATTGCTCACATCCAGGGCCATCAGTCTTCATCAAATGTCCGCTGTTACTCTCTTCCTAAGATACCATGGCCCCTCAGTGTTCACTGGAGTTCTCAAGACCCTCCATTTTCAGGTTTAAAAGTTTCTACCAGAGATTCTTCTACAACTATAACTGTAAAAAGTTCAATAATGTGGTTTTCCTTAGCCATTGGGAGAAAAGTGCATTTTTCTTCTCAAATGGGGATTCCTTTGTTACCATTTTCCGCTCTGCAATGCTGAAACAAATCTACAGTTGTTTTCTTTTTTTCTTTCCCTTCCTCATATTCCCTCCTCACAGAGTGAGGCATACAGAAATATGAATAATACTGTAATCCCTCCTGGCACCACAAGAGAAACATGGTTTCTATTAGAGTTTATTGCATTTTTATTCCTTTCTTTAAAAAATAAAAGTTGAACAAAGTAACCCCTGGAGATTGGAACTTCTCTGTTTGTGACCGGGGGCAACCTGAGTTGGAGGACCAGCCTTTCCTGACACCATGCTCCTTTTAGATTTGGTCTCTGTGTTGCTTCTCTGAGGATAGGTGCATGAGGCTAATTCCACGTTGGGAAATACTCACTTTGTGTGTACGAGCATGGGTGTGAATTTTAGTCTCTGCAGAGATCTCTAAAAAGTCATAATGTCTCTTGTAAACCCTGAATGCATTCACTTTACCTGGTGGTGTGCAGTGGTGAATAGCAATTGTAGAGGGCCTCTTACTGATGAAGCTTCTTTTTAAGGCCTTATAATTTGACATGATATTAATCAAAGTGATTAAGCCTTTCTCTAGTAAATACACACCAGTTTATTAATGTATTCATTCATTTATTGACTCGTCTATTAATTTACTTGCTTCTCTCTTCAGATATTTTTTTCTAAAATGGGTATGCTTTCCCTCCTTTTCATCTATAATTAATGCTACTAATAATCGGGCGATCACGTTTGTAGAATATATTCGGCCAGTGATTTGTAATAGGACATTGGCAAAAAGGGAGAGAAACAAAAACGCATTTGCTGTTTCTTTCCTTCAGCTAGCCAGTGGGTTTAATGAATCCATGCACGTGTCATTTTTAGGGTTGTCCTGATACTGAACTTGGATCTTAAAAAAAAAAAAATCTGAAGAATGTAAGGGATCAGGTGGCAGGGTTTTTTTTATCATCTTTATATTTACAATAGCCCAGAGGGGCATTAGGGGGTCTATATATATTCATATATTCCCCAAATAACCACACAAACTAGGTACTGCATTATCCATGTCTCTGATCACAAAGTGAGGCTTGGACAATTTAAGTAACTTGTCTGTAATATGTCAGGTAGTAAGCGAGAGATTTATAATTCAGACCCAGATCTGTCTAAATCCAGAGCCCAGGCCCTGCTTCTCCCACCACATACGAGTGGTAGAATTGTGATCTTAAAGGTACGGTGCTGTTTGATCCACCTGAGCAACTGCTCTCCGGTTTCCCTGCCAGGTGCGGAGGTGGTGACATCGCAGGTGGTCAGTTGAATCGCAGGGTGTTCTTCGGGGTGATCTAACCGTGCTGCTGGCTGGGGCCCCCGCAGCCCCGCTGCCTCGGCTGCGTGAGGCTGGGCTGAAAGCACGATGCCCTCCCTTCCCCTGGCGCAGACGGGCACTGAGGTCTACCTGTCCCGTTAAGCCCGTCCTGTGGCAGGTCAGGCTCACTTCCTTCTCACTTGCCTCTTGCCTCTTACCGGTTTAAGGCACAGGAAAGGCAGAGATTACCTTCGTCAGGGCCCCCCAAAGCCTAGAGCAGCAGCTGGAGCCATGATCCCTGTTAACCAAATATCTTTTCAGTAGCTGCTCCTCGGCTCCCTCCTTCCCAGAGCCTTGGTCTCCACGGTACAATCACTGCATGGCCCACCCACGATCGCTTTGGTTTACAGTCTATTTCTTCTCATGAGGTTGTAAATTATCTGAGACCAGAGATGGTGTCTGACTCATTTTTTATCTGAAGTATCCAAAAGTGCCTGTAATAAATATTTGTTTTCAATAAATATTTGTAGAAGGAACTTGAAGATGCATAAATTAGTTCAGTTCAGCAAAGGGTTTCGAGCACCTTTCATTTTTCCACTTGCTTTGATAGGCACTAGAGAAAGCCTCCCCTTTCAAGGCGTCTGTAATTGAGTGTCTGATCGAATAGAGCGTCATTAGTGGGGTAGTATTTCCCAGCTCCTTACTGGCTCTTCTGCTTGCTATTTTGCGAATTTGGGAGCAGGGTTTTACAAAATAAAACTATTTTCGTCACCTGGTTTCCTGGTTTCCTCTGTAATTCAAAGGAGTAGAAGGCAGGAAGAAGGGGGGGGAAGCCCCAAAGATTTCTCTTTCGTTTTGCTTGTCATTCCTGGCAGTGCTGTCCCAGCAGAGCACATCCAGAAGCTCAGGTACTTAGGGCACCGAAATCCAGCCTCCGATTTCTTCCAGCTCACAGGCGGGTCCCATCAGACGCGACAGCTGCAAAATTGGTTCCCGTTTCTCGAAAGCCTGTGCTGTACTTTGCAGGGCTCCTCCTCTGCGCTTCTAAATTCTGTTTATCCCAATTTCTACCCAATCAGTAGCTTTTTAGATGGTTATTGAAAGAAAATGCAGCATACTTGGTTTCAGAGCAGAGTTTTACTCATTTGTTTTATTTAGGAAGCCTTTGTTTGCTCTATATGCCTGTGCCAGGAACTAGGGACCCAAAGGAGAGCAGGATTTGGTAACAGCCTTCAGGGAACTCGCATTCTGGTAGAATATTCAGACACGAAGAAGGGAACTTAGAAAGAGCCTAGCCCTGGCCTGGCCAGGTGGCTCAACTGCTTGGAGCTTCACCCCATACCCCAAAATGTTCCGGGTTCGATCCTTGGCCCTGGCTGGGGCACGTGGGGAAGGCATCTCTCTCACATCAATGTTTCTCTTGCCCTCTCCCTCTTGCTCCCCCCTCCTCCCTCCCTTCCACTCTCTCGAAAAATCAATGGGAAAAATTTTCTCAGGTGAAGGTTAAAAAAATAAATAAATGAATGAATAAATAATAAATAAATTAATTAATTAAATAATGGATATGAGAATGACAAAGCTACTCTTGTCCCTGTTTATAATGTCTCCTCTATTAAAAATTAAAAATCTCTTTCTGAATATTTCATCCCAGTTGAAATTTTAGTGATTTAACTTGTAATATTTCTGGAGCGTACTTTATGGACAAGATAAACATTCATAATCAGACCTTAGAAAGAGTTTTGTTAACACATTGCTTTTACTCTTCCCAGCACTTTTCCCATGAAGTTAAAAAACAATTAGAAATATATATAACTGTTGCTTTCTGACACTAGGGAGATCATTTCCCACTGTTTTGGTAAAGAATTTCGTTCTCTGCTGTGACCGCAATGTCAAGAGGCATAATTCCTCATTTGGCAGTACACCCTGGGGACCGGACCAGACCCCGGAGTCCTTCAGAGGTCAATGCGGTCTCCGCGCTTCACTGAGCACTGCCATCCTGGCCTGGAGAAGTATGAAAAATGGGTATAAATTATGGGACCATTTTTAATGTTCTAATTTTTTAGACAGGCTATGAGTAAAGAAAATAACCTAGCAGAAAGTGATATTACAAATATCAGATTCTCATGATCCTATACATTTGGTTACTTTTTGATAATTTGCATGAAACTGATTGTTTTTCAGTGAAATCTAGCAAGAAGTCTCTCTAATGAGCTTTTTATATCTTATTTTAGGCAACTGCCATATACAAATTTATCTTCTAAGATTTCATAATTTTGTCAGATATTAAGACCAATTTCTAAAATTCCTTTCCCGGAGATTCTTGAGTACATTTAAATATTGTTTTGTAAATGAATTTAATCTGCATTCACATGACACAGATAGAAACTGTGATGGCCATTTATCTTAAAAATATGTAGACTTGTTCACCTGAAACCTGTATAATTTTGTTAAACAGTGTCACACCCATAAATTCAATAAAAAGGAAAAAAAAGTGTAATAAATTAAAAATATCATTTACTCTTAAGTGCTTTAGGGATATTTTATTACAAATTCCTCATTACAAATGGGAATACATATGCAAAATAGTATATGGAAATATATATTGAAGGGTGTGCAACACTTCAAATAAAAAAATGAGCATCCCCACCGAGAAACAGAATATCTACCTACTGTTCTCATTCAGGTCAATGCATTTAACCAACAAACAAGCTCTTTCTGAGAACCTTGTATGTTTCAGTTGCTGGTGAAAAGCTGCAGATACAAACATAAGTAAGCGTGGCGCATGACTTAGAGAAGCCCAAAGCCCGCTGGGAGATAGACACGAATTTACAAAAATTGATGATACTGACATTCTGAGGGTTACCTGACACAGTATATTAGATGTTAATATGCTTATATGTTTATTATTCATTTATATAAAAATGTATATAAATGTTTACTGTACACAAGGCACTGCATAGGCACAGGAGATACAGTGGAGAGCAAGACACGTGGATCCTTCAATAGGACACACAGGCTTGAGGAAGAGAGACCTTGGATAAGTAATTGTAAAACTATCCATTTATTTCAAAATAAACTTTCTTCTTAGAATAATTTCAAATGTACTCAGCCAGTTTCCCTTACTTTCAGCCTTTTACATTAGTATAGTACATTTGTTATAATACATGAAACAATATTGATATATCCTCATTAGCTGAAGTCTATTACTTTATTCTATTTATTTGTTAATAATTACCACAAAAATTAATAAAGTTCAGAGTGATTTGAGAAAGTAGAGGAGATCATGACTTCATATTAGAAACTCAAGGAGTGAGTCATCATAGATTTGTAATTGATGCTAAGCCCTAGGAGATGAATACAAATTGACTAGAAAAAGGTGAGGAGGGTAAGATCATTCCAGGAACATGCAAGAGCATCTGCAAGGCTCCTGGGAATAGAACTTCTGTTTCTATTCTGTATCGTTCATGAAACAGAAAGAAGACCGACAGCGAGTGGGGAAACAGCAGAAGACGAGGCACGGAGACCAAGGGTAGATCACACAGGGCCGATAAAAGTCATGTTGAAGGTTTGGGTCTTCATTCTAAAAGTGCTGGAAGATTGTTGAAGAGTTTAAAGTATCAAGTTGATATAATTGTATTGCTGTTTTTAAGAGGAAACTCCAAAAGAGCTGCTGCTAACAAGTGCGTAGGTTTCTCTGAACCCTGGCATCCACTTCATATATGTTAAGTTGGTTTCTATAAACTCTGGGATTGCCAGTCATGGTTTTACTACTCCAAAGGTGGTGGGGTTGGCATCAGTGACGATCAGCAGAGGATCCCACTTACAGTGTGCATGCCAGTTCCAAAGAACTCTCCAAAGTCTAACATTTGTAAATAGTCGATTGTTTAACAACAACGACTGCAAACACACTGTGAGTAGTAAAAGCTATAAAGCTATGTGAAAAATACAGACTCCGAGACCCCAACCAGCTACATCAAAAATGGACTTGAAGTGGTTAAACACTAATTTCTCTGAGCTCCCTAAAAGCCTGCTATTGTAGATCATTTCATAGTGCTGCAAGGCCAATGCCACAGGGGTGCCCAATAGAGAATCTGTTTTTAGCTCAGGCCTCACACAAGGAGGTCAGTCTTTCTGATTTGAAAAGATTAAAATGCTCATGACAGGAAGAAGCCACTGAGAGAGAACATACAAATACCCAACAATTCTGTAGGGATGGGAGGTCATACATCTATAAAGGCAGAGTTTTGCAGAGAATTGAGGGGAGGCATATGATTCCTTGGAAAGCAATTAACAAAGGCTTGTGATGTAAAGACAACGAGAAGAGCAAGTGCCACCCAAACTAAGAGAATTCAGTAATCAGTATCAGTGCCGAGGCAAGAACCCAGACGGAAGGACAAGATGCCATGGGAATTACAGAAGATGAAGCGAAGGGCCTAGAAAAAGAAGGGCCCAGGCTGAAAGCAGATCAAAATGTTTGCAGAAGCATTAGGAGCAGAAGTTAATGTCTGAATAATTCCGCTGCATGGGATCTAGCTGCGCTTTATGTTAAAAGGTAGAACGTACCTCATTTTGAAATGGGGCTCAATCATTCTCAGTCCACAGATGTCTTATCTATTGCAGCCCCACCCGGGAAGCACTCAGGGGTCGGAATCTGTGGACTTACATCTCTCCCTCCCCTCCCTGCCCCAGCTTCCTGGTGCCCAGAGTAGGAATCTGAGCATACAATCAAAGACGAGGTTATGCAGATTGAATTTTGTTTCTATTAATAATACATACGAAAGGCAGACTTTTGAAAAATATACCAATATATATATGAGAGTTAATATTACTTATAATCTCCCTATCTGAAGATAGCCATTAACATTTGTAGGTAGATGAACAGATAGCTAGGAATCGAAGTGATATAATTATCCTTTCATATAATCTCTTTATTCATTGCATGCACTCTTTCTTCCTATTTCCTTCCTCCCTCCCTCCTCCCCTTCCTTCCTTCCTTCCTTCCTTCCTTCCCTCCCTCCCTCCCTCCCTCCCTCCCTCCCTCCCTCCCTCCCTCCCTCCCTCCCTCCTTCCCTCCTTCCTTCCTTCCTTCCTTCCTTCCTTCCTTCCTTCCTTCCTTCCTTCCTTCCTTCCTTCCTTCCTTCCTTCCTTCCTTCCTTCCCTTTCTTGTCTCCCTGTCACACACACCACACACAAGTATGTACAGAAAGAACACAATACAACACAAAATTGAACTCAGACTATATATATTGTTTTGCAACCTTCTTAATCCCAGTGCCTCTGGATTTTTAAAATTGGAATATATTTAGGTGGAAAACAATTTAATCTTTGACTTAACTAGATAACCAGTTCCCAATGAAGGTTCTCTGAAGTAGCCCATTTTAGAAGGGATTTTATGCACAAATTAGCAGAGTTATCAGTGACTTTATGTTTAATACACATCTATCCACACATATTACTGTATCATTTTTGGAAAAGCACAGATAAAAATACTACTTAGAGAGGCCTGAATCAGTACTCCACAGGAAACTAAAGTATATTCCTCCAGTAACTAATTATTGAAAAGGCAGAAGAACATCAATAAGAAGTGTGCAACTCAAGACAACATTGATGTTTCTGGAAAACCCTCTGGGCTTGGGTTTATAGTATTTTCCATCTTTATGTGGCATCCAGACTTTTTAGTAAAATGCTTATTGTCCTCAGTAAACCCTTTTAACTTGTGAATTCCAAATCTTAATAATGTTTAATAAGACACTTTAGCAATTATCAGAAGTAGTGCTTATTTACTTAAAAAAACAAAGTCTATGGAATTGAGTGTCCTGGACAAATAAGAACAGCATAAAGGACTGACACTTTTTTATTATATTTACTGGAAGGAATTTCATGACCTAACAATAGGTCAAAGACTGTACATTGGGATAAATGGCTCCAGCTTAATTCATGATTAAAAACAAATTCCCCCTTTTTCCACCCTATTAACTTCTTCAGGTAAAAATATAGATGCGCTCCTATGTTCATAGCATTATTTACAATAGCCACGATCTGGAAACAGCCCAAGTGCCCGTCCGTAGATGAGTGGGTAAAAAAGCTGTGGTCCCATGGAATACTGCTCGGCTGTAAAAAAGAACAGCATGGCTGGACCTGGAGAGCATTATGCTAAGTGAACTAAGCCAGTCAGAGAAAGACAAGTACCATATGGTCTCACTCATACGTGGAATCTCATGAACAAAATAGAGCCAGAGGCATGGATAAATGGAACAGACTGACAGATCTCACAGGGGACGGGGGTTGGGGTGAAGGTGAAGATATTAGCCAAAGAACATATATGCATAACCCATAGACACAGACAATAGTGTGGTGATGGCCAGAAGGAAGGGGGCACAGAGGCTGGATGAAGGTGGGCAAAGGGGTGAGCAATGGGGACATGTAAAATAGTGTCAACAATAAAAATAAAAGTAAAAATATAAGTTGCCTACTAATTGTTTACCATATGTATATATAAAACTGCATTTTTTTTTTTTTTTTAACAAAGCATAGATCGTTGTTTTTTTTTTTTAATATATCTTTATTGATTTCAGAGAGAGGAAAGGAGAGGGAGAGAGAAACATCAATGATGAGAGAGTCATTGATCAAGCCCGCAACCCAGGCATGTGCCTTGACCGGGAATCGAACCCCAATCTCCTGGATCCTAGGTCGACGCTCAACCGCTGAGCCACGCCCGGCCAGGCTAAAACTGCATTCTTGGATGAACATGATGACATAATCAGCACTTAGAGTAGAAAAGAAAAAAAATCACTGTTCTGTAAGTTCACCATGATTTTTTGGGTAACACAATCCAGAGACATGATCTATCTGTTCTCTAAAGTCCAAGATTATGTGCTCAACACTTTAAGTGTCCTTAGTAACAACATTCCAACCCATCTGTGGATTGGAAATAAAATAATTGCTAAGTCTCCTTTCCTTGTTGTGTAGTCTCATGTTTACATAAATGCTTTTCAATGAAAATGCCAAATCTAATTTAATTACTTGTGTATAGGCCAACTAGTAAGACTGAGACATTTTCTTCAGAAGTGATTATTTCAGTTAGGTCTTAACAATGTGTAGCATTTCAGGTAAAGATGGATAGGTCAGGATTGTTGGAAAGAACCGCATTTCCATTGTTATGCAATTAGCTGACCTTTTCTTGGCAGAGAATGGCTGTAATGGACTCATAGCCTGAGTCCCAGAGGTGTGAGTCTTACCTCACTTAAAATTAATACCTGATGTGGCTTCAGCTTTTGTATGCATATATGGATATACGGGAGTATGTGCATGTATATACACACTTTTGTAATTGAAGGCCATACACTGATTGAAGCCTGTGCAGGTGAGGAGCAATGAGCAAGCACATCCATGGAATTTACACTTTTATTTTTCAGGCAAAACTTGTATTAGTTTAAGAAAGATGCTTTGCCTTTATTGTAGTTGTACTGCTTATAAGATTCTTAACTGAATGTGAGACTCTTTTAGTGAAATGAGGCTAATAATTATTGTTTTCTCAAGCATTTGCATTTAATCATGTGCATTAAAGGAGGCAGAATGTCTTACATAAACAAATAATTAATTTTAACAATTGGAGTGTAAACATATTCTTCACCAATGCAGACAGCTGGAGTTTGGTATGTTACTGTGAAATATTCACATTTCCCAGGTATATATTTTGTATTAACAAAAACGTGTGTAATTATGAATTTATTACATGAATATTACACTTAATATATTGTTATAGGAGGGGTGATACTTTAAATGAAAGGGTTGATAAAATATATAGAGAATGATGATACAGAAAAGAGTAGATTTGGAAGGACCTTAGATCAATCACTTCAAAGAATGAGCACAAGAATATGATATTTAGGATGTCTCAAATATATAATAAATATAATGTAGTAATAATGTAATATAATATAATATAAAATTATAATTAATATAATATAATTTATATGTCATGTAGGAAAACATGAACTCTGAAGTCACCAAATCTTGGGGTTCAACTGCAGGTTAACCTCTTACTAACAGGGTGACGTTGAGAGAGTTACTTAACTTTTCTGTGCTTCAGTTAATCATTTATAACATTATAAAAGCTTTCATGTCTTAAAAGAGTTTGTAAAGATGAAATCAAAAAACATATGTTAAGAACTCAACATCATTACCGGCTTGTAGTAGTTGCTCTACAAATATTATTTTTTACTACACTAAAAAATATCCACCCTGTCTCCAAACACCTAATATGAAAAACAAATGATATATGGATCATGTCTTACCAGTAGCTAATGTGTTATAATGTGATGGCTAAAAAAAATGATAAGATGTGCTTATTTAACCTTCATAGTTAGATACGTACTAGAGATGTATAGATCTAGATTGGTATCTTTTATATGTATAGATATGTTTTTTATATATAGCCATTTTATATATATGTATCTTATAGTTTCATATATATCTTAGCATTTTTAATATATATCTTTAAAAAATATAGGCATATATATATACATATGTGTATATAAAATACTGTTACTTTACAAATGATGTACTAGAAACATCAAACATCAAAACAGATTAAAAAAAATAATTTTTGAGGCTATAGTGGCTTCCTAAAGAAATAAATACCTTTATTAAGTTATAATTGATATTGCTATATATTTAGAATCTACAATTTGATAATTTTGACAGAAGTGTATACTCCTGACACCATCATAAAAACCAAGAAAATGAATATATCCATCACCCCAAAGTCTCCTGCTACCCCTCTGAACCCTCTCCTGTCCTGTCTTCTCTTTCCGCTGGCCTTCGTCCCAGTCCTCAGGTAACCACTGATCGGCTCTCTGTCACTATGGATGTGTTTGTATTTTCTAGAGTTTTATATAAATAGTATCACACAGTATGCACCCTTTTTACCCATCTGATTTTCACTCTGCGTTATTACTTAGAGTTTTATCAATGCTGTACAGAATATCAACAGTTCATTCCCTTTTGTTGCTGCGTTGAATTCCATTTTAGGATATTCCAGAGTTTGTTTAGTAATTCATCTGTTGATGGACATTTGGTTTATTTCCACTTGGGGGCTAATATGGCTAAAGCTGCTGTGAACATTCCATCCAAGTCCAATTCTTTCTATGGACATATTTCATGAAACTTGGGAAAACATCTAGGAGTGGAATGGTGGAATCACATGCTAACTAAGGTTGAACTTTTAAAGAAAATGTCCGATCAATACTATTTTACATTCCCACCACCAGAATATGAGAGTTCCGGTGTCTCCACATCCTGTAAATGTTAGCCACTCTCCTAGGTGTGCTTTGATACTGTATTGTAGTTTCAATTTCCACTTCCCTAACAACTGATGATGTGGATCATCTTTTCACTTGCTTATTTGCTATCCATATATCCATTTTTATTGATCTATCTTGTCAAATAAGTTGCTCATTTTAATAGAGTTTTTCCTGTTGTCGTCATTGAGCTCTGTGCTTATTTTTCAATAAACTAGATACATCTTTTATCAGATACAGTCAGTTCTTATTCTTGGTAGTTGTGTTCTCTAAAGTCAAGACACACACCGAATCAGTGAATGCTGTGCCACTGCTCCTAGGGCAACACAGGGCTAGATGACAACACACATCTAGTCGCACTCGATCAACTGATTAGTACATAAATTTGTCTTACACCTATTTCTGTTTAAAATTTCCTTATTGAAAATATACTGTTGATTCATTAACAACGAGCTTACGGGCAATAGCACCATCCCTTATGCTGAAATGAAACTTCTTTCGGAGGCACAGGTTCTGCCTGGGGCATACCACAGCTTTCTGCGCTTAGGGGCACTCGCAGGGCCTCAGCACTACACCTGGAGGCCGTTCTAAACAAGAGACTCACCACCAAAGAACACAAACTTGTGAAAAATGTGGCACTGAATATACCACGAAAAGGACACCGGTTTAAAGGGTAACAGATAAAATAAAAAGACATAGGGTCCCCTTGTTCCATCTCAGCCAAAATCATCACATGGAGCAACTCGAAAGGAAAACATGAAACAGGCACTTTACCTTGCCTGTGACTTACTGGGCATCACAAAATTCAGGGAAGCTGGACAGCTAAGGGCATGTTCCTGGGGGGTGTTAACAACTTGGCCACGTACCCTTCTGAGAAAGACTTGTGCCCAACTCTATTTCTTCACATTAGGCTACCTTGTTCAACTCACTTATTAGCTCTAGTAGCTCTTTTTGTTGGGTCAATCACATTTTTTATGTAGATAATCATGTTATTCGAGATAAGTCTGCTTAAATTCTTCCTTTCAAATCTGTATATTTTTATTTGTGTTGCTTACCTAACTTCACTGTCAAGAACTTCTGGCACAATTTGAATAGAAGTAGTGAGAGTGGACAATCCGATTTTTGTTCCTGATCACAAGGAAAAATTATTCAGTACTTTACCATTAAGGATCCTACTTGCGGTAGGTTTTGAAAGAAACTTTCTATCAGATTAAAGAAGTTCTATTCCTAGTTTGCAGAGGAATACTTTGATGAATGGGTTTTGGCTTTTGTCAAAGGTTTTTATTGTGCCTATTGAAGTAATCATTTGTTTTTTCACTTTAATTGTTAATATGGTGAATTGCAATGATTGATTCTGAGTATTAAATAAACTTTGCATTTCTTGGATAAAGCTCACTTGGTTTTATATATACAGGGTGTCCCAAAGAAATGTATACACACTTTGAATAATTATAAAGGCAGTGTTTATTAAAATACATTTCATTTTCAAAATGTAATCAAATCTACAGACATTATTCAATTAAAGTGTGTATACATTTCTTTGGGACACCCTGTATATATTAGAATTTTATATGCCAACATCTATGCTCATGTTATTGGTCAATAGATTTCTCTTTTTATTATGTTTTTGTCTGGTTCAGGGATCAGAGTAATAATAATCTCTTAGAATGAATTCAGAAGTATTACTTCCTCTTAAATTCTCTGGAAGAGTTTGCACAGAATTGGAATTATTTGTCCATTACATGTTTGATGGAATTCACCAGTGAAACTATCTGCATCTGAAATTATTTTTGTGGGAAGATTGTTAACCACAAATGAAATACATTCTCTTAGATAGTGGGTTTTAGGAGCAGGTGGCATAATTTTAGCGGGATCTCTCTCCCTGGAGGCAGATCCGGTATTGATCAACACTGAAATAAATGCTCTGCTCCCAACAATCCCCCATATTGATTATCTGCCCACTTCACCAATGACAGCAGGCACAGAGTTATGTTTTACCTTAGGGCTCAGGTTCACACCTTCTTTTAAAGGCATCTACACCTTCTTTTAAATTTGCCTTTGATCTAGAATCCAGATCCTCTAAGGGCTTTGCCTTCATTGCTTCTGGATGCATGGAGTTTTCATTACAGAAATTTTCATATACCTTGGTTTGATTGGCAAATAGAGTAATGGGGGGGAAAAAACAAAATTAAATCCATGGGCAGGTCTAAGTAAATCCACCCACCGTACCCCAACCCCCCAAAAAAGAAACAAAAAAACTTGAAACAACTTTTTGAGAAAAGTGAAAAATAAATTTTAAAATACCTTACACTTACCATCCATAGGTCAAAGGAAAAAAGTTAAATCCATTCACTCTTTAATGCATTTAACATGTATTTATTGAGTGACAGCTGTATACCTGCCAGGCCCTGGTTACACAACCAGGGCAGGGATACAGTGGTGACTAAGACAAGCATGGTCTTTATAGATGACATTCCTCTAAATATTAGTTACTCCTTTGGCTTGAGTTTGGTACTTTGTCTACAACTTGACTGAGAATGACTGATGCACTTGAATAGTTTCTCAATGGCTTCCATGAAGATTTAGTTGTTTATCTACTCTGCTAAATATGAAGGACACAAAAATAAAGTAGAGAATTATTTCCTTCAGAAGGTCATAATTCTTTAAGAGAACCTCTGCTCAGTCCACAATCAAAAATTTAGATATCTGCACCAACATGACACAAATATACCTGCATCCTCTAGGTTTGCAATGGTCTCCTAACCTCATCACCATCCTGGGGCAAGCTGGCCATCAGCTTCTATGGTGATAAAACAAGTGAGTCTGTGAGGTCTTAAATCCTAGGCAGTGAGACCCTCCTGATGAAGGCCCCTCCTCTTCTTACTTCTAGAATAAAGATAGACTGAAGACTTTCTCCTGCAGCCAAACAGTAAACCATGAGTTTGACTTTCCTACAGATAACCCTAGAACCAAGTATTAGGAGGATATCCAAGCCTTTGTAGTAGTTTAATCTTTTGTCCAGTAATGTACAGTGGGAGCTATGGGCTTAATTATTCATCAGAGACCAGAGCAGGTTAGTACAGAGTCTTGAGGAATGTACAAGTGGTATTGGGTGTGGACAAATCTATTTGTGCAGATAAATTAAAAATTGTTTCTACTCTACAATCATCACTATCAGTGGGTTAATTACTCTTCTCAGGGTGGCATAAATGGGTAGATTTGTGAATCAGCTCCTCAAATGGTCATATTGAAAGACAGAAACAAGAAACAACCTCTTTGTTTGTGATCCCTTGTAAGAGTAGGAAAAAACAAACAAACAACTAGATAACAACCTTCTCAGAAGGTGCTATGGACTGAATTGTGTTTCCCCACAATTTATACATTAAAGCCCTAACCCCCAGTGTAACTATATCTGAAGACAGGATGTTTAGGTGGTCATTAAGATTGGGCCCCTAATCTGATAAGACTGGCTTTATAAAACACAGAAGAAAAAGAGGGTCTCTTCCCCCCGCCCCCCCAGCTCCATGTGAAGACACAGTGAGAAAGACCAGGAGATACCTATCACCAGGAACCAAATCAGCAGGCACCTTGACCTTGGACTTTCCAGCCTTCAGACTGTGAGAAAATGAATTTATGTTATCTAAGTCATTCACGCTATAGTGTTTTGTAATGGCAGCTTGAACAGACTAAAGCAGAGAGAAGTCTCCCTCCAAAAACTGTCTCTTATTCTCATTGCTCATAAACATGACATGTGTCTATTTCAATGCCAATCAATTTCAAGGTCAATCCATAGCTTAAAACAGTGGCTCTCTTCTGATCAAGAGTAATTTTGTCCTTGGGGAACATTTAGCAAAGGCTGGAGAAGTTATTTTCAACTGTCAAAATTTACAACTGAGAGGGAACTGTTACTGGCATCTAGTGGGTAGAGGTCAAAGATATTGGGAAAAATCCTACAATGAACCAGTCCCTCAGTCCCTTACAACAAAGAATTACCCTTCCCCAAATGACAATAATGCTGAGGTTTGAGAAACCATGATGTCAGTAAATCATGGTCATTATCACAGATCCTTTGTGATTTGTATTCGAATATATTTTGAACATTAATGATATGCTGACATATAAAGATGAATGGCAATTCTCTGTTCCGTACGAGGTGTGAGAAAGAGGTCAATGAACCCTAAAGGACCCTCTCAGCTGTAATGAGAAAGATGCTAGATGCCCAGTGTGAATTATTGAGCTGATGCTAGATTCCCATCTAGTGTAGCCAGAAAATTGCATGCCCCTCTGCATATTCACGCAAGTGTGTGAGGCTGCTGAGGCTGTGCCCGTCCTTTCCAAGCAGGCACACTGTGTCCCATCCCACTGACACTGAGCCCTGGAGGGCTTGGGGACTGGTGAATGAAGAGGGTGAGGGGAAGTGGCAGAGGAAGAGGTGGGTTTGAGTTCTGTTGCTCTCCTGGGCTATACTCAGCAATGATACACACCTTCCTTACTCTCAAATCCTACATGCATCTTTATTTTATCTTTCCCAGATTTCAAATTCAAATTTTGATCTAACCTAATGGCACCTCAGGAATGCAAGATCCAGGTACAAGTTGCCTTCACAAAGTCCCATCAAATATTCAAGTCTTTTGCTCACCATTATGACTCTTTCTCTTAATTCCAGTCCATTGGGCATATTTTGTAAGTCTGATAATGCTGAACTTTGTGGTTCTGGGAATCAGTTAAGGTTAAGAAATCACTCCTCTCTTTCTTTTCCAGAAAAGGCTAATAAAACAGGACCACCATACTCTTGCATGTTGCCAAATAAGAGCTGCCTCCACCTTTGCCCATGACTCCCTTGTTTAGCTGCCTCTGTAAGATCCCGAGGCTCCTTTTTCTGTAAGATGGTCCTCGCTCATGAACCCCCCAATTGCAATGGCCTGGACAAAACCATCTCTTTAACTGTGTTCCATCTTTCTCACTGAGCATGTAGGGGGATGGATTGGTTATCGCTGATGATGTACTCTTTGATGCCTACTCTTTATGATATAAATATTATTCCTTCAGTTGCTCTAGGCTCTGGATTTTGTTTCTAAAGAAAAGAAAAAGAAAAATCAGTGGCTCTAAAGTCCTCTCTTTTATAAAACTCTGCCAAGAATTTAAATGTCTACTTAAGACTAAAAAGTAAAGCACTGAGTCTATCTGGCATGTCTGTTGTTACTACCCCAACTGGAGGGAAGAAAGTATAAATGCCATTTCAGTTGTATGAAGGGATGAGTAATGGGTAAAAAGAAGCAGAGGTTAATATTTTTAATATTTTCTATCCCATAAAAGTTTAATGAGGTAATGTATGTGAGGCACTTAGAGCCGTTTCTGGTACATAAGAGGTGCCAATGCATTTTACTTTTGTTATTATCCTGACCATTGTGATCACCTTTTTGAAATCTTTCTGTCATTGGGGAATTTTAGATAATTTGGTTTCAGTCACAGTCTCTTTGAATGCTTTTCCTTTGCTTTATTTTGAAACTTACTTATTCTAGGAGCTTTGATCATAAACTAGTATAATCACCTAAAAGGATTTGGCACCTCCTGGAGTAAAGGAGAGATATTTTTAAAAGCCTAAATATAATCTCCCTGGTGCTTTTGGTTTATCCTCAAGAAGAAACACAGAACACAGGAAGGGAAAAGAAAGATTACTGTGCAGGGAGATATAATACCAACCTTGGGAAGGAATTTTTAAAACTAAAATTTGCAAGTGCCAGAAGCTTTGAAAAAAAAAAATTTCAATAAAGCTTTTGTGTGGTCCGTGGCTTAGAACACAAAATCTGGAGGAAATTAGCATCCAAGTAAACAGTAGGATCTGAGATCTGTCTGACACAGTCTGAGAAATCAGAAATTAATGTAGGCAAGAGATGAAACTGTTAGGCAAAAAACAGTTGGGAACATTTAGAAGGGAAATATGTTGAAGTCTAATGTAGAATTTAGTGTTTTTAGAAACTCCATAAAATATACTTTTCATTGTAAATAATTTAGAAGTTTAGTCTACCTTTTTTTTTTTTTTTTACTTATTTCAAAACTTATTTATATAATGGGAACTATAGGAATGGATTCACAGTGGTACAAGGGCAAATATATATAAATAAGCATTTCAATACTTTTTATATTCAGTGCAGTATTTTTTCTGAAAAAATATTTTTCAAAGACATGAGTAGCTACCTGTTTTTCACATACCAAAAAATAATTTGTTAAAGAGAAATTACATAATTGAATGATAATATTTAAAAAATACCACATGATTGCATAATCTCTTACATATAAATCAAGTCTTGAAGTGGCATTTGATGGTTTTAAAGTCATTCTGTTCCACAAGAGTGGAATGGAATGAAAAAAGAGAGCTAGATGCAAAACACTCAATAAAATGGAGTAAACCTAATTGCTATTCTCTTCTGGAGACTTTTTTAAAAATCTAAAAGGTTGAGAGATCTTTATGGGGGTGAGTTATTATAACTGCAAGGGAAAAATTTGTGCTTCAAAGGAAAAACATGCATTGTCAAGAGCAACCCCTCCTAGATTCTCTGGAAACTCTTTTATAACTAAATTGTGGATAACAGAGAGCCAGGCAAAATAATTCTTGTCTCCAGGCATGCAAATACGTGCTGTCCAGTTGACTTCCCTTCTCCTTCGCCCCTGGAAAAGCTAGCATGCATTTATTTTGGAATTTATTTCAACAGTGTTCTCTTCATACACATTTACACTTCTTTGACTTCTTATTTGAGCCAATTATAACATCTGCCTGGGTCTTGCATTTAATTAATCAGTTAAATAAAATCTTCAACTAGCGTTCTTTTCACATCTGTTTGAAAGTCGAGATTTTTCTGTTTTGGAAAAATAAATGTTGGCCTAACTTATGCAGACACTTGATGAATACTACAGCTTCACTGGGTTACCTGTCTGGGGAGGAGGCATGTAATCATGCATGTATCTGTTGTTCTCTGGGTGGAAGTAAGCTCCCTGCTAAAAACTGAAGGGATGAGTAGTTGAGTTACAAATGTGCCTTGAGTATGAAACTGAAAACAGAATAGACTAGAGATCGGAGTGTTCTGTTATACTATGAAAGAGGACTTGAACTGGAAGCTTAAATAAAGCTTCAAGAGAACTGCCTCTGCACGTTGGGGCCCAGCTGGGGTACGCGAACATGCCCTGTTCAATAACCTGACCTTGGATATGGCTCCTGAAAGGTGGGTAGGATTTTTGCAGGTATTGTTTAGAGGAAGGGGTTTCCTGAGTGACAGAGCAATGAGGGCAGGGGTCAGGCTGAGGGGGAGCGGAATGTGCTCAGAGAGAACAAGTGATCTGCTCTGTCCTCTTGTGAAAATAGCCTTTCCTCCCATACCACTTTTCTGTTGCTTACAATAGAGTAATTAATTCAACAAGTATTTTAACAAATAAGTTTTGTTATCTATTTGTCCTTGGATCAGGGTCCTCAGCTGTGGCACTACTGATATTTTAGGCAGAATACTTCTTCGTTTTGGAGGCTGTCCTGTACATCGAAGGATGTTTATTTTAGCAGCATCGTGGTTCTGACTCGCTAAATACCAAGGCCAGTACACCTGGAGTAGTAACAACCGACAATGTCTCCAGACATTATCCCTTTTTTGGGAATGATGGAGAGAAAGTGCTCCCAGTTGAGATCCACTGCTATACATTCTTCAAATTTAGCGATGAAACACCAACGCCATTACCCACCCAACCCCACCCCACAACTCTTATATCTTTGCTCTCCATTATAGTTCATGAGTTCACTGATTCACCAAGTCTCACCGATTCGAGACCCTGGAGCCATGTGATACCACTTCTTCCTTACTCCAAATCTTATCCCTCACACAGCCTCCTGACCCTCCAACAGACCTGCCACTCTAACCTGGGCCCCTCTTTCCATCTGTATTACCACTACTTCAGTTCGATTTACTGACTTTTGCCTAGATGCTTTCAATAGGCTTTGTCTTGATTTTCCTGCCTCTCTTCTCTCTTTTGGTTTATTTTTCTTGGCTGTCAAACTTACACTCTTAATGATTCAAGGTTCATGAAACCATGCAAATTTAAAACAGAACAAAAATTTTTAAAGCAATTAAAGATAACATCTATTGAATTCCAATTCCTAGGAAAAAACCCACCAAATTAATTTCTTAAGGCAAGATTTTACCTACAGGACTGAAGGAGGTCACTACTTTGACAATCTTAGTAGCATCTCAAAAATGGAAGGTCAAAGACAGAATATTTATCAACTTGGGGGGTGTAGTTAAGGTAGAACATTTGCCGCAGGAATTTGATTGGGATCAAGCAAAGTTTATGATGTTTTACAGTGAGTTTTAGAAGTATAAACCGTTGTATGAGTCAACTGCTTTGAGAAGGTGCCATTTACTTTGACAAGTTTCTTCAGACGAATACAGTTTTAGAAAGTTACTAGAACAAACAATAAAGTTACTTCTATCTTTTTCTCCCTGGCCAAGAATATCCTTAAATAGTAAAAATGTGCTTATGTGGTAGACCATAAACTAAGTGATTATAAGTGTTTCAATTCTCAAGTCTAAAATATCTAATATGGCAAGTGAGACTTAGACAATCTAGCCCTGTCAAAACTCATTGTGTGTAGGCATTCCCTTCTCTTTTAGCCATGAGTAAATTATTACGCCATAACTACGTGCTTTCTTACCTCCTAGTCTTTTTACAGGAGACAGAGAGAGAGAGAGGGAGAGACTGGAGAGAGATACTATGTTCTAAAACTTTCCCAGATTTTTTTCTCTATAGCTCTTAAACTGCAAAGCAATTCATTTCCCGTTCATTGGACAGCTCTTCCTATTGTATTTTTCAGATAAGAACATTAAGAAAGACATTAAGGTACTTTGTTCAAGGTTATGCAAATGTTGGATTGAAAAGACTGAACTAAATCCCAAGTCAATTTGATTTTATGCCCAAATTCTTCACAGATTGCACATCTTTGTTCTTGACCTGAATTCCCAGGGAGAATGAGCCGTTTTCTACTCTGCCCCTAGGATACCTGATCATTACTAAAAGTACAGCATTTAGGCACACAGGCAGATGCTTTTCATGTACCAGGATACCTCTCAAGTTGGACTGAAAGTTCATTATCGGCTGTTTCATTATTTTGGGTATCACCAACCTATAGCATAGACTCTAATACTAAGCACCAAATGTATGTTGGGTATTTTTTGTTGTGAGGATAAATGAGTGAATGCTATGTATAGAACTTTTGACTTTGCTTACAACTCAGTAGCTAGTTTACCTGTGTGTGTGTGTGTGTGTGTGTGTGTGTGTGTGTGTGTGTGTGTGAGAGAGAGAGAGAGGGGGGTGAGAGAGAGAGAGAGAGAGAGAGAGACTGGGCATTTTTAATAATATGAGTTGCATTGAAATATATTAGAGCTATGTGTATTCCAAATGCAACATATGAAATTATTTAAATTTAAAAGTTTATTGTACATATAACAACAAAGACATAGGAAAATATATTTGACATAAAAATAAGTGTATCAGAATGCTTTAAAAATATAAGAAAATGGTTTATGTCCATAAATGCTGTAGGTGAGAAGAGTTAGCGATCAAGTTGGGAGTAGAATACAATAAATAATGCTAAGTTGATTATGTCTTTTCATAGTTTGACAATTTCTATCCTAAAACCTACAAGTGATGAGAAATAAATAAGTAAATTATTATCAGCAGCAGATGAAGAATACTATTACTCATATTAATTATATTCAAGCAAGCCAAATATCACTATTCTATTTTACACGTAACTTAAACTGAATTATTTTTGATGTCAGAATAGATGATTTTATTTTTTTTTAAACCTCTGGGTCAAAGAAGCCCTGCATCAGGATTTTGAAAGACAGACTCCAGAAATTATTAAAGAGAGATCAAGCTGTTCTTGTCTCCAGCTTCTCCTTCTTGCCCAACTTTCCTCCTTTTTCTGTTTTGTGAGCATCCTGAGGCTGATGTCCAGGTAGGGCTGACTTTAAGAGTGGCCACTGATGGACACTAACAGTTATTTAAACTAACCAGAGTCCTGCTCCCCAGGCCAAGCCTACATTACTGGGGCTCTGACTTTTTACAAGGAGTTACTGTGATGTGAAAACCTGAAAGGCTGCTTCAAAATGGCCAGTTCAAAAAGAGCCAGTTGATGTTTATGGGGCATTGAAAATACTTTGTAGGGATAAAAAGAGAAGAAATATTCAGATGAAACCCAGATGAGGACAGAAAGAACGGGGAGGAATCAGATGAAATATTTTGATAGAAAAACAAAATTACAAACCAAAGGGTGTGGGAATGACAGGGGTAGAAATCCAAACACAGAAATAGGAGACTTAAATAAATTGATACAATCAGGGGAAAATAAACTAAATGGTTGGGCCAACTGGAAATAAAGTACTAAAATTGGAGCCATGTGTGTGACAAAGGAGCAGATGACATATGAAGCATTACAGAAGTTCGGCTCACTCCTGAGGATGCTAAACTCTTTGTAAGATGCCCTTGGAAGGCTCCTACATCTGCACAGTGGAGATAAAACATGGGGCAAGAGTCTGCCATTTAAATGGGGTATTTAGTGGCTCCAGAAATGCAGGGACCGGCTCACTAAAACATAATCAGTCATTTGGTCCTGGGCCACTGTAGAGGGTGATGAAAAAGAGAAGGCACAGTGATCCCTAGGCAGAGAGGAAAGACGAATGGACAATAAAACCACAATTATATGAAATTTCAACATCTCTTCAAAATTAATTGTAGGGCTTCTGAGGCACAGAAGAGTAAAGACAGAGATGATGAGGAAGACAATTGACTATTTCCTGGGGCCAGATGTTGCATGTTTGGATTCTCTTCTGTCTCGATCCAGCCTCACTCAGTAACCAGGATAACTTTATTTTTATTTTATGTTATCTAAGATTAAAAATAGGCTCATGGCCTGGCAGGCGTGGCTCAAGAGTTGAGCATCGACCTACGATCCAGGAGATAGCGGTTCGGTTCCCGGGCAGGGCACATGCCCGGGTTGCAGGCTCGATCCCCAATAGGGGGCGTGCAGGAGGCAGCCGGTCAATGACTCTCCCATCAATGGTGTTTCTCTCTCTCTCTCCCTCTCCCTTCCTCTCTCTGAAATCAATAAAGGTATTAAAAAAAAAAAAAAAGGGGCTCATGCTTCAAGGGAGGTGAAGGGTTAATGGGGCAGAATGATCCACAAAGATATAAAATTTGCATAGAGTTACTCTCTTCTGAGAACTCAACAGGAAAAATGAAGAAGAGTAACTAATTTTAGTAATCATGGGGAAGTTTGCCCTTTATGATGAAAGAATGATAAACGATAAAGAATGTTACCCAGTAGAAGTGCTAGAGTTGGCAGAGCTTCATTAATGTTAAAAATCAATAATGTTGTAAGTTCCCAACACATCATTTCATAACAAATAGGAACATAATTTTAAAGGATTAGTAAAACATGATGTTAAACAAGAAATTAATATTCAAAATGTGGGAAACTGATCAGATCAAGAGAAAGTAACTTTGAGATTTGCAACTGAGGTATTTGAGTCCTTATAACTGCAGTTACTGGGGAACCCACACTCTTTAAAAACAGAGCAGTAAGAGACACATGCACCTCTCCAAAAAATACCACGTAAATAAAATGTCCTTTTGTATTTGGAAGATGTATCATCATGATTGTGAGCTTTGCAAAATTCTGTTATTAAGAATCATTGCTTATTCTCTTTAGCCAATGATCACAACTGTCCAGCCTTCATTTCTCCAGGGGAAATGTGGGTAGCAGGCCTGTGACGGACCACCAAGGAAGGAGGCGGATATTAAACATCAGGCTTCTTTTGGATGTCAGAATTTACCTCCGACTCTCAAATGTAAAAATCTTGGAGAAATAACCCTTAGACTTATAAAGTGTTATTGCACAGCTAGATAGTCCGAAACTGACTATACCTTTCCACTGACTATATTAGAGCATACTTGTACCTATGATTAGTATGCCAACCACTTAGAACACGGGGAACGTTGATCTCAGACAAATGTCATCTGATGGCGTCCAGTGAATCAATTAGCATCTCAGGATATGCTGGGAAAGTTAGAAAGTCATCCCATAAATTACCCACCATATCTTGGCTGCAGGTCATGGAAAGCAAACAGAGTATGGGGATGCAGATAAAAACCTGATAATTAGGACGAGAATATCTCCCTCAGGGAGAGACCACCGGCATCAGGTTGCACTTCCTACCTCCCTATCTTAACGTCTCCTAGCTACTTTAAATCTATGACAATCTTATAAAGAGAAGTTTTGTGTGTTTTTTTAACTTTGCAGTGAGAAAAGATTCAAAGACGTTAATAAACCTACTCAAAGCCCAAATTCAAATATACTCATTGCACAAGAACATGGAAGAACTGTTCTCAGCAAGCTCAAGGCAGGCAATCGTGTTGACTTAAAAAATTACAAAATAACATTTTTTGAAAGCGTGCCTGTTGTGGGAATAATAAAGCTCTTCCATGACTATTGCTACTAAAGCTTTATGTTTTTTTAATTTTTTGGAACATGCACACCTATAATCAACAAGCTTAAACGCTAAGGTGGTTGATCTGGCTAGTTCTTACCTTTGCCTCTCTGTGGTGCCAGGAAAAGTTTATTACACTGCATGAGGGAGATTATCAAGCGCTGTTGAAAAAACTAATATATAAGATACATTTCCCAGTCTCCTTTCATCCTCTCTCATTTTCTTTTGACTCCCTGCATCTATTCTTATGTAAAAACTTAATGCTTTCCTCATTCTTAAACTGATTAGACATTGATTTTTTTAAAAAGAGATGTTCCTTTTAAGATCTAGAAAACAACACCAAAAAGTATATAAAATTATTTCTCCCAGAATCCTAGCAATTCCATGTTATTGCCTAATTCTATTATAAACTTGAGTTAGTTTCCTGCAGTCTCAGCCTGAACACCATACCTATTCCATTTTCTTGCTCTGCCCCCTAAAATGCAGTGGTCTGTGTCTCATAAGGAGGGGCTGCCCTTCGGTGGTGGGTGATGTAATCCTTGGTGTGCATTGCGTACAGCTGGGGAAGGCTTTGGCCTTTCCAACCATAAGCGTCTCCAGCATATCAGATCAGTATGTGAACCAGTAGTAGGCAATTGCTGGAAATGTCTCTGTAGTTGGCAAATATTTTAATGATGCATGTGGTCAAATTGGAGCCAGTTGGCCTTTCATCTGCCCTCAATACCCCAAAGTTCTAATGATAGATAAGCCCTTTATTTTTCTTGAATTGAAACATAGAACACAAGAAAATATCTGCTAAATAGGGGGCTCATTTTACATAGATGCTGAGGGGAAAAAGACATAAAGCCAATTTGGGCCTTAAACCACATTTTCAACATTGCTTAAAATGGACCAGGACACATGGATGTTACAGTAACAAGCAGAGAACTGTATACATTTCATGCCGACTGTAAGATCTTGAACTTGTACCAAAAGCGCAAAAGATTAATCCACTTACCTCACAGCTTGCACAGCTGTTATTCAAGAATAATTGGGCTCCTTTAAAAAAAGAAGATTCAAGTTCCGGGCATTTAGAGTATTTATCTGAAGCCCAAATGAAGGTTTCTTACTGTGATGCACGCAACGTGGAACATTTTGTGAAGGATCGCACAACCTGTTCTATGTGCCCACCTGTCTACTGCAGATAAGGCTTCTTACCTTTACAGGTAACCACTTGTTTCTGGCAGAATATTTAATCAACAGAAGAACAAGAAATGGTTGCAATTTTAGGCAAATAATATTTAAGTTTTGTTATTTAGAAATTATTTTGTGCATTTTTAAGCATAAAACGAACTGCTAAAATAGTAATCTCTCTCTGATGAAAAGAGTAAACTCACAACATTTTCAGTGAAACCAGTGACTGATTCTGGACATTTGTGCTATCATTTCACCCTTTGATTTACAGTGCCCAAGAGAGAAAAGACCTGTGTGTCCAGTGTACTCACAAGCAAAAGCTCAGAAATTCCATATCCACCATTCTTTTTCAGCCCACAAGTTGAAAAACACAAGATAAATAGCTTAATACAAAATGATAGAAGAGATTTATGATTGTTTTATCAGACCTGAAAGATTTCACCATCTATTTACATATATACACATATATATGTAACATACATATGTCATATAATATATATACATGTATGTGTATATTCCAAAATCAATTTTGATCAGAACAAAGTTTTAACTCTAAAACTTTAATTAGTACATTAATAAATTAATAAAATTCTAAGAAAGAGCATTGAAAGATCAAAATGCAATAAAAAATGCAGAAAATATTTTTAAAATCTTTAAAAAACCAAATACCTAAAAAATGTGTGTAACACTTTATAACAGACCTTAAAAAGTAATATATTAACACATTAAGAAATGTTTGCAAATTATACTTTAATGTGCTGATTTTCTATGTTCAGTTAATAAGAAATTATCAACAATTCAACTGAAAACTGGGCAAAAGACCAAGATGTTTCTTAGTAAAGGAGGAACAGGTGTCTTTCAAACACCTGAACAGATTCTTGCCTTCATTCACAAGAACAGCCAATTTAAACTATGATCAAATATTTTATTTTTCCCTATTGGGCTAAAAAGTAAAAAAGATCTGATAATATACTGTTGGCAAATGTATGAAGAAACAAGCACACGATGCAAATTGTTACAACTTTAGGGAGTTCAATTTTGTCATAGCCATCCAATTAAAGATGCATATACCTGTTTAAGTGTTGTATTTTTCAGAATTTGTCTTACAGATTTTTTTGTGCTTTAAGCTCAATATATACAAAAATACTCATTGCAGCACTGTATTTAAAAGTCAAAGAGTGAAAACAATGCCCATATTCTTCAATAGGTGATAGTTTAAAAAACTAGTCCATCTATATAATGAAATACCATGCTACACTTGAGAATGGCAAGCCTCCTCTCAGTATATGATTCTATAACATGGTTTCCATTGGTATCAAGTAAAATATATATGTAAATAGAAAAACATACATGTATATACACACATATATATGGTATATATATACAAGGTAGGGCAAAAATAAGTTTACAGATGTTCATATGGGAAATAATACAATAATTAATAAATAATAATGTAAGAATAAACTATTGTTTTATGTACGTACAACTGTAAACTTACTTTTGCCCCACTCTGTATTTTTTTAAACACACATATATATACGAACACATTAACAATTGTATTTATAGACTCTTTCTTCAAGGACATGAAAAGGCTAGAAACAGTTATGCACTACCTCAGCCAGGTGATCAAGGTTAATGTCAGCAGTGATAAATCACACGATACACATGTATCCTTGATTTGATATGATGAGTGTTGTTCTTTACCTCTGTGGTTTTAGTCCCAAAAAACATAAACCCCAGTATAATCATGAGAAACATATGAAATAAATTCTAACTGTGTACATTCTACAAAATACCTGACCAGCATTTATCAAAATTGTCAAGATTATCAAAAAACAAGGAAAGTCTATGAAACTGTCACTTTTAAGAGGAGCCTAAGGAGATACTATGACTAAATCTAAAGTGGCATCTTAGGTGGAATCTTGGAACAGAAAGAGCATAGATAAAACTAGAGAAATCTGAATATAGTATGGATTTTATTGAATAAAAATGTCAACATTGATTCCCTAATTGTCATAAATGCCCCATACAAATTTAAGATGTTAATAATGGGGTAATCTGAATGTGGAATATATATGAACTCACTGTACTATCTTTACAACATTTTTGTATATCTAAAATTATTCTAAAATTAAAAGTTTAATTTTTTAAAAAAGTTTTCAGATAAGCTTTAAGCTCTATAAAAACTGCATTCATTTCTCAAGTTGGAGAAGGTGATCCTTGGTTTTTTAGAACTCCTTAATGAAACTCAGATAAGCAAAGGGGGGCCCTGGGCCATGAATGGTGCAAAGTGAACCTGATCTGTATAATAAAAGCTTAGAATTGTGTTTCCTGGGAAGCCAAAAGGTAGATCACCTGGCAAATTAGAAGGTGTAAAGCATTTGGAAGGGGAGGGAAGCAAGTCAAAAGATAATGTACAGTATAATTGCTCAAATGCCCTAAATCTTGAGTAAAGCCTGTGAGACCCAAAGATGCCTTTAGCAGGGAGTTACTGCAGTGAGAATTCACAGACAGAGGCTTATTTGTGATTTTACACAAACAGAGAGAAGTGGACAGCTAATTGGTTGCAAGATAAAAGAGAGGTCAAGTGTTCACTGATAGTCAGAAGTCTATGCCAGAAATGACCTAAAGAACATTGCTCTACAGAATGTAAAATATAGAACGGGGTGTTTAAAAACAAAATAAAACATAACTAGCTGAAGTGTGGGTCACACGGGTACAAAGAGTCAATGAAAGCAAAATGGAGTTGTGCCAACAGCTGTCCATGGTCTTTATGCAAAGAAACCTTGGTCTAAAAAGTGCAATGATTCAAGGTGAGTCTACTCCCAAAGGGGGAGGGGATTCGTGATGACTCCGGAAGGCTGGATGGAAAAGAGAAAGGGTGGCCTCTTCTGGAAGGCTCATGTGAGTCCAGACAGGCAACAGGTTAGAAGACGTCCTAAAGAAGCTGAGGTGCAGGTAGATATTCCTCAGTTTAAAGGACCAGTATTGGAAGATTTGTGGTGAAATCGCAGGACAAATGCATAGGAGCAGGTAGATATCTATTCTCCTGTGTCTTTCACCCAGATTTCCTCAAATATAAAATTTACATGATGAAAAACGGGAAATGGAAAATGGTAAAAGTCTATTGACTAAACTGCAAATCTCACTTGGATATCAGCACATTTTACATATACTTCTCATTAAGTTTTAATAAGTGTTAGGGGAAGCCGTAATGGGAAGGATTTAATTCTCAGTTCTTTTCCTCCTGATTTGCTGCAAGGTGGTGAGGGAAAGGGGCACTGGGGAGAAGGCAGCTTGTAATGAGATACACCGATGGGACTTTTGCCTACTTTGCAATTAAGAAAGACTTTTTCTTTAAATATGTGCAGAAGGGGGCTAGATTTTCAACTTATAATGATAGTGTCCCAGCCCTCTAGGAACTCATAATCTAGTCTAGACAATGCATATGAGGCAGTCAAGATGGTTTAATATATGATCAACAAACCAGACAGAGACACTCAGACATTTCTTAATAGTATGATTTAGAAAAAACATGTCATCTAAGTTTCTAGAACATGGAAAATAAGATTTTTTCCAACCACAGGACTTGATCTTGCCTATGGAAAGGAAGTGCATTTCTGAGCGAGGCTGTTTGTTTATGGAATTCCTTTGAGGTTATACAGCTTTATGATGGCATTAATTTGGTGGATTTACACATAGAGTGACATGACACTAGTTCATATAGAGTCATGGCTTTTATCTCAAAAGAACTCTTGCCTAATATTCAAATGGAAATACACAAATTCCCTTGAGTCTAGACCTTGAAGTCTACATTCTTTGCTTCCAGTCCTAAATTAAACTATTTTTTTTATATGGCATGTTCCTTTATCTCTTTCTAGTATTTTTAGATAATTAGACCCCTCTGAAGTAGCATAGGGGTCAGAGGGTCTTTAATTTGTAATGAGTAAAAACAAAACATATGGTACATCTCAGACCTTCTCGAAGAGAGTTCATTTAATTTCCCTGAAGTTTGGGGAAATGAGTGTTCTGTATCTCTTGTTTATTATAAATTGGGTTTTAAAAAATATAGTTTCTTTTTTTGTCATTCAAATAATGGCAGTGGTTTTTAGACTCTGAATGTAGATAATAATTGTTCCTTTTAGAATTATTTATTTTGTTCCACCAAGCTTTTGGCATCTGCATACTTAAGTTTCTTTTGTCTCAGGGTATGTCCTGTTCTAGCCAAAATTTCAGAAGACACATGAAGTTTTATTTGTTTAGGAAGACATTGGCACCTCATGCCATTCATTAGCCCTGATGCTCTTTTAAGTGGCAGGGTTATTAGCTTTTTTCTCCAGTATCTGTATGTAATAGGGAATCATTGATTTTTGCTGAAGAGGACATTGGACACAAATACACAATGCTCCTCAGTAGGTCCTATCGCAGACCCTTGCCCTTTGCTGAACCAAATCACTTTAGTCACTCACAGGCTGATCTAATGAAACAAAATGCCAGCCAAACAAATCATGTTGCTCTTCATTCAAATCCAATTCAGCAGCAGCAGGAGTTCCTTTACTTCCAAGATTATCAACTTTGTACAGTTTCCAGCATGAAGCCCCATGTAATTATCCATTTCAATGAACTTCACATCATAATGACCAAGGAAGATAGAGCCGACCTGATGATTTGAAATGAGTCATACTGTCCAGGCTGCCTACTGCTCAATCAAATGCTAGATAAGAAGGAGTTGGGGGGCGGGGGGAGAAAAGCAAAGAAACAAACAAAAAAGGGCTTACAATTTCAGGTGGAGACTGAGAAGCTGATCTTAAGGTCCACCTTTTTGTTTTAAACAAAACTTGAGATAAGTTTGATTAAGATAAATCCAAGAGTTCCCCACACCTCCATGCGTTTCAAGAGATTCTATCAGAAATAACTTGGCAATGTCTTTAATTCTGACACTTGATTGCATTTCAATTTATTTCATACTTTCCAGTCTTGAAGGATTCATAATTTAAGTCTCTTATCTAAGAGAAGAATGCATAATGTGTTTCAATTGTCTGTTGGTTCAATTAGCCTCTGGTGATCATTTCATATTTAAAGGGCTCGTTTGGGGAAGAATTGTTTCTGCCTCCTGAACAAAAGCAGGAAAAAGCAGCCACAGCAGATCCCCCACAGCTACCTCATCCTCTCGGGGACCACGGTGAAAAGATCTGTCTTTTGTGCATAGGCTAACCTGATGAAAACATATTTTTTATTCACCATCTTATTACAGAATTATTAAATATGGGACTAAAGTGAAAGCCTCTGTCCCTCCCAACCCTCCTGGTTACAGTCTTTGCTTTCTATCCATGGAAACTGTAGGGGAGTTAATGGGCTTTGAAACTATAATCAGGAGAGGGAATGAATTATTATCACTGTGTCCTTGTTGATTCCAAGAACATTTCATTATTTTTCTTAGGACCATTGAAACAGGCCTTTCTATTTTTTATTCTGAGTTTAATTGAGATTCCTTTCTCTTTTAATAATAAGACATTTGAATATATTCATACTTGCAAACCAATAGCATTGTTCTACTAGAAGTAATAGATGATTGAGCAGGATGCAAGGTCTCTGTCTTCCAAGGCTTATTGTACTTTTGGGGAATTAAGTAAACCAAAAGGACAGAGAGAAAGCAAGAGCAGCAGTTGTGGTCAAGTAAAGAACATGAATTTTGGAACAGGATCAGAATCGTGGCTCAGCCACTTATTTGGTTTGTGACATTGAGAAATATAGTTAAAATTCTTTTACTTCGGTTTTTTTATTTTAAAAAGGGGGATAATATCTTCTTTGGAAGGGTCGTTATAGTGAGAATCTTATAACCTAATAAGTCAAATGTGCTAAGCACACACTGAACCTCAAACAAAGTAGGTAATCAAAAACATTAGTGTTCATTCTCTTTTCATTTTTAGTGTCTCTGTCGTGGTTTTAAATATCTTCTGGGTTAAAGTACTTCTCTAGGGTTGGCTTTTACTTACTTATCCCAGGGGAGAGCAGAGTCATTCAAATTTAGACAAACGATGTGCTATAGACTGATTGCAGATATATTTCCAATGCTTTGCTCCTCCCTGGGTACACACCCTGTTCAATGTAAGTTTGTAGCTCTTTCTATCAAAAGATGGTTCTGTTTTCCCAGCCTTGACTCTGGGCTGGCCTCCTGACTTAACCTGGCCAATAGCATGCAGTTGGATGCCATTTCCAAGTCTAGGCTCCAGGAAATCTATGCGCTTCTGGGTTCCCTTTTGTATTTTTGCCATGCTACAAATATAAGACAAAACTAGCCTCCTGGAGGATGCGAGACAGGTGACCTAGGCATGCCAGTCACACTAGAATGGCAGCCAGCCAGTTATCAGATACGTGACTCCCAGCAGAAGCCAGCACTGCCCCGCCACGCCCAGCCAAAGTCAGCAGAGTTGCTGAGAGGAGGACTCATAGCTGACTGAGGCATGTGATTGAGCTCACACCTAATAAATAGAAGTGCCCAACAGACTCATAGATGCCTGATCTGAATAAACAGTATTATTTTAAGCCATTAAATTGTGATTTAGGTCTTCAGGCAACAATAGATAACTGATACATGAGGATGGGATTGTGATTTCCACTGTCTTCTACTATTTCCCACCAATTTAGTTAGGAGTTGGGAAGGCAACTATAATTACTATCTAAAGTGACTACAGAGCACATCAAAATGCTTTTAATTAAAATTCACAAGTAAGAAATTGGTTTGGGATAACAAGTTCTTGGGCAGTTAATCAACACTCCCAAAGGAGAACTGAAAACACCTACAGGCACTGCATGTCTTATGGCCAAATGTTTCATGTCAACTACATAGGTTGTTCTATTGCATTTATTTGTGCATGCATTTAGTCATCCACAAAATATTCAAAAACACGTATGTTTTGGGTACTATGATAGTTTCCAAAGATACAAAGTAGCATCAGTTTCTTAAACAGGAAGCTCAGGTTCTATTGGGGGCGGGGGGAGGGAAGACATGTGAAAGTGCATACTACAATGATGTAAATGCTAAAATCAAAATAAATGCAACAAACTGCTGCCTGAAGAAAGGAACAGCTATGAAGTGGTAACTATGCAACAGCACAGGGCATGGTAAGGAGTTCCAGAAAATGCTCAGGAAAGAGATAGATGAGAAAGTGTGGAAGACATAATTTATCCCCAAATTAAGGAGGTGGTTGTACTCAGGTTATTGCAATAGGATAATTCTGTTAATGAGGACCATCTCAAAGAAAGAGAACAGGACCTGGGGGTTTTAGAGAGGCAGATAAATAGAAGGGTCACCACTGAGTTTTTTGGCATTCATGAGGAAGGATGGAGGTGGGTCTTACCTGTGAGTTTTATAAAAGTAATTGAGGCAGAGTGGAGGTAATTCTGACAACCAGGTGCATGAGAGCAGAACAGTCCTTAGTGATTAGCCAGAAAACTGTTGAAGAGGAGGGATTCTAGATCTTTCCTGATTTTCAGGAACACATGGCTCAGAAAAAAGTCAGCATTGTCAAAGGCAAACATTGAAGTAAGGACATTCTAATGATTATATTACTAATTCAAATTCTGCGTAATTTGCAAATTTGCAAATCACGTTTTGTGTGAGTTTGAATTTTTCTTACTTTCAGTGTAACGCTCGGGCATATTTGTATGTCAAAAATACATACTTGTGATCCAAAACAAAATGTCACCAACATCTCTTCATTCTGCAACATCCTAAAATGACACCCATGTGAACCGTGTTGGTAAGAGCCATTGTGGGTCATGGGCAAAGTGGAGAAAAGGCTAAATTGTTCCTGGTTCTTTCCTTCAAGGTCATTTTTAAAGTCATTTCAGCATCACCCTTTGCCCCCACTCCCTTCCATTTTATTCCTTTACTCTTCCCTGTCTCCCCCCCATTTCCTCTCTGCTTTACTCTTCCTTCTTTATCAGTTTATGTTTTCCTCTTGAATTATACCACACCTGAACCTGGACCAACTATCAGCAGCTTGGAGATGTTACACAAAGAAAACAGTTGGACTTTTCTTAACCTACGGGATTTTGTTTTAATTAAGTATGAATTTCCTACAGTGAAGTGAGAGGATTATAAAAATAAACATTGGATTATCTTTAGCTTCCAATTTTAGAATAGATCACAGCAAAGCTGGCCAACCTGCTGGCAGAGACTGCAGCAGAGGACAGTGCGAGTGGCCTGAATACTTTAAATGAGTGATACTGTATTCATATGGTTCTCAACACATTGTGTAAATGTGTGTGTGTGTGTGCATATATATATGCACACACACACACACATAGGTGTTCATATACAGTATTAACACACACAAAAGTACACACTGCCACTCCCATCTATTTTTATACATCTTTTTTAGTTCTGTGTCTCTGAGTCTGTTCCTGTGCTCAGCTGTTTTGCTTTCATTTTTTACTAGATTTTATTTTTTAAGTAGTTTTAGGGTCACAGAAAATTGATCGGAAAGTGCAAAGATTCCCCCATATCCTCTGCCTCCAAACATACTGCTTTCCATTATAACATTCCCCAACAGAGTGGTACACTTGTTATAATCCATGAATGTACATTGGCCCATTATTATCAGACAAAGACCAGAGTTTCCATTAGGGCTCACTCTTAGGGCGTTATACATTCGATGGGTTTGGATAAATATATTATGACACATGTCCCACCTGTGCTCTGCTTCTGCATCCTTCCTCCCCACCACTCGGGTGTGAGATACCACCACACACCCCTTAGAGTGGCCGAAGTCTGGGCCACTGACACCGCCACACGCCAGCAAGCGTGTGGAGCAACAGGAGGCCTCCTTCATTGCCGATGGAATGCAAAATGTTACGGTCACTTTAGAAGACAGTCTGGCCGTTTCTTACAAAACTAAATATGCTCTTACCATATAGGATCCCGCAACCACACCCCTTGATATTTACCCAAAGGAAGTGGAAAACTATGTCCACACAAAAACCTGCACATGGATGTTTATAGGAGCTTTAGTCATAATTGCCCAAAGCTGGAAGCAACCAAGAGGTCCTTCAGTGGGTGAACGGAGAAATGAACTGCAGTTCATCCAGACAATAGGATATTATTCAGCACTAAAAAGAAATGAGCTATGAAGCCATGAAAACCACTAAGAAACCTTAAATAAATATAACTAAGTGAAAGAAGCCAATCTGATAAGGCCAAAGATTGCATGATTCCAACTATATGACATTATAGAAAAGGCAAAACTGTGGAGACAGTAAAAAGATCAATGGTAGCCATGGTTTGAGTGGGAGGGTGTTGGCATGAATAGGTGGAACAAATGTTTTTTAGGGCAGCGAAAATACTCTGCATGGCACTATCAGATGGATGAATGTTATTGTATGTTTGTCCAATAGAATGTATACCACTAAAAGTAGACCCTAAGGTAAACTAAGGAATTTGTGATGTATTAACGTAGGTTCATGAATTTTAAGAAATGTGCCCTCTGGTGAGAGACAGATTGACAATGGGAGCAGCTTTGCATGTGTGGATCAGGAGATGTCTGGGATAGCTCTTTACCTTCCCCTTTACTGTGTTATAAACCTAAAACATCTGTAAAACAAATCAGATCTTAAAAATTGTATTTGCTGCTTTTGTGGCCATCTGAGTTAGTATAAATTACAGTAATAATTCTTAATTGTATCAAAAACCTGCTAAGCATGTTCCCTATTTTATTACTCTTTATATGTAATTTAAAACATATTGTTTTATTTCTCCTTTTAATAAAGTTAGAAACTGAGGACTTGAGACGTTTAAGTGTATTTCCTCGGAACACAAAGATAAAGTGATGACAGCAATGTACCTACTTGCGTTTTCTGGCTGCAACATTCCTACTAATGAAGAAACCATAGTCTTTTATGGGAAAGCAAGTCTTACAGGCAGAAAGTCTGGGTTTCTTCATTTGTAAAGTGGGGTTAATATAAACATACACTTTGCACAATTTTGAGAATCAACAATAATGTGTTAATGTTTCACATATTAACTTAATTTTTAAAAGTATGATTAAAGTGTTCTATCTCATTTCCTTAGGTAAGATGAAAAATCTTTAATTTATGAAGTTTTTTTAAGACTTCTGTTTTCTATTCTAATCTATTCTTCAATACGGCAAAAAGAGATCATTTTGAAATGAATATATGATTCTTTATATTACTGATTAAAAATTTCAGTGAGCCTCATTGATGCCTAGAGTGATGGTTTTCTGGATACGTCTGGCCATTTGGAACATATAGATTTGCAGACCCCCTGGCCTCAATCCATCGATTTGGAATCCCTAGGCATCGCTTTAATTTCTACACACTTACTGCTCTTTCTAGTCTGGCTGCTTCTCTGCATTCAAGACAAATTAATTTACTATTCTGTGTTAAGGAACACTAAATTGTTTTTGATTGTTTTAGCCCTCTTGGTATAGATTGTCTCTTTTGAGATAAAGCAAGTTCAAATAGATCTACTAAAGCATAACGAATGCTTTTGTGCATGTCAAAAAGAAACTTCCTTCTGCCCTTTACCCTCATTCTTTGAAATTTTACAGCCTAACCATGCCGCTTTCTTTGCCTTGAGAACAACTTTAAGATTTTGAGATTAAATTCAAAATGTTTAAAAACAATAACATACACAATCAACACACCATGGAGCCAATAAGTTAATCACTCAATAACTAACAATAAAGAAAACAAAACTCAAGAAAGTTGAATTGCTGGAGGTCACAACCAAAGTTGCAAATTCAGAAAGACCACAAACCTTCCCTGCCCCCTGCCTCTGGCTCTGCCTCAGGTGGCCTGACGACAGAGGCTCCCCTATGACCGCATTTTACAATAGGAGGTACCAAGAAAAAAATAAAAACAAAACAAAACCATAGTAGTAAATGAAAGCATCAGCATTTTGTGTGTTTTTTTCAAAATTTTCTAAGATGCAAGCGTATTATCCGAGAGTCCTTTAGCAGTTCCTTAATATCTCTGAGCCTCAAATTTTCTCATGGATACAAAGGAGAACAGTAGTTATCCCATAGGGCTATTATGGGATTAAAAGTTGTATTATTTATTAAACATTTAGAATAGTACCTGGATATAGTAAATGCTATGCAAGGATCAGCTATCATTGTCACCATCTCTCTTGACTTTCTGTTTTCTCTAGCATTTTTCTGCTTCAGAGAAGCAGACTCCCTAGGATGTCCATGTACAGAGGTCCTCGTGCTTGGGTCCCAGCTTGCCCTTGCTGTCCCCCGCTTCTTCACATCCCTGCTCCCTTCTTGACCATCTGCCCTGCAGACTTCAAGGCCCAGCATCAGAACATGCAGAAAACAGCCCTTACGGTGACGCTTAACCAGCTCCCACAACTGCATAAGGCAGGTCTCTGCAGCAAATCCCTGCCAAGAAAGTCACAATTCATTGCCCAAAAATTTCATCTAAGGATGTAATCAGAAAACAACACAAATGTTTGCATGTGATGATGCTTACAATATCATTTAAAAATGTAAAAAAAAAAAAAAAAGGCTTCACACAAGTGTCTGATAATGGGATTAAGTGTTAAATATAAAACTGAAGTTGCATTTATTTAATCCTTCAGAAAGAAAATGAAGATACAGTCATTTTCTATCAAGATACTAAATATATATATATATTTATACACATATCTACAAAGAAAATTTAGATAATATACTAAATTTTTACATTAGAAAGAGAATTAAATATTATTTTTAAAGTGTTAAGTGATTAATTTGTCACATATGGGTTTATAGATACTTTATCTAGCTAATAACTTTATGTATATATTACGCATTTTCAAAAATAAGCAATGTTTTTTATTGTTAACATAAATAAAACATTCATTTGATGCTAAATAAATTAAAATGCCAGCAATATAATGAGAAAGCAAAAATTGATATTTCACTACCTAAGGAGCTCATACAAATGATAAAAACAATATCAGGACCAAAACTAGATAAATGAGAAAATGGCATGAACTAATATTACCAAAAAAATAGTGAATATGATAATTACATAATTATTTAAAACATCATTTTAAAGATGACATAAATATGCATATTTTTAAATATGTTTTTATTTATTTCAGAGAGAGAGGAAAGAAGAGGGAGAGACAGAAACATCAATGATGAGAGAATTATTGATCGGCTGCCTCCTGCACACCCCCTACTGGGGACTGAGCCCGAAACCCAGGCACGTGCCCTGACTGGGATTCGAACTGTGACCTCCTGGCTGGTGGGTTGATGCTCAACCCCTGAGCCATGCTTGCTGGGCACAGAAATATTTTTAAAAATACAGTCTTTCCTATTGAGTATGGCATATACTTGGTGCTCAAAAATTATTACTATTATTGTTTTAGTGGGATACATAATAATAACAAATTAGCAAAAGATAAAAAATGAACCTCTGCAATCCTGGTGAATGCAGTGCAGGCAGAAATCCCGAGCACTTCTGGGAATATAAACTTTTAAAATATTTACATACTTTGATCTCGTGATCTGGTTCTGACAAAGGATTCTATGAACATAATGAAATTGTGGATAATTATAAAAAAATGAGAAATGTGCATGTACAGAAATGTTCATTATAATCTTTTTAATAATAACCAGAAGATAGATAAAATATAAAAAGCTAAAGACTATTAAATTAGTCACATAAATTATAGATTGTACATAAAATGAACTATCATGCAATCTCTGATAAGAATGTTTAAAAATACTTTAATTACATAGAAATGCATTATTCACAATATTGCATTTATAATAAAATGGGATAAAATGATCCCAAATACCGACAAAACTGGGGGGAAAAAGTTAAGAAGGGTCATTGTGACTTGTTTTTCACACTTCATTATAGTTTCAAATATCAATAATATGCAAAAACTATTTTTCATATTAATTGATGGATGAGAAGGGAGGGCATTTAAGGCATTTGAAATACCATGTGTAAAGATAAGGAGCTCTGATACTTGTAAAACTTGGAAGTTCAATAAATTAAATGAAGCATTCACTCTAGCCATGGGTAGAATAGGTAGACAGAATCCAAATCATAAAGGACCATGCAACTTATGCTAAGTTTAGATTTTATCTTTGGCATTGGGAGCAAGAATTTCATCAGAAAAAAAAAATGAGCTAAGATTTGCATTATATAATAACATTTATAACAGTAACATTAACATTAACCAGCCAACATTTATTTGGGGTAGCTCTGTGCCAGACCTTATGCTGAGTGCGTCACCTGTATCATGTCATTTACACTGTGCAACTTCTGCTTTGACATAGAGACACTACTTTAAAATGTTGGTACTTTAAATAGATGCTAAAGGAAATATTTTCCTTTATATTAAGTCCATGTTTCAGAGGTATAATGTATATAGTACACAGAGGATCTAAGAGAAAGAAAAAAATGTAGCAATATAAAATCTGAACAAAGAAGAATCACCAACCTATTTAAAAAAACCCTAAAAACCAAAAAAACCAAAAACAAACAAACAAACCCACAAACCTAAAGTAAGGTAGAGACTTTATTGGAAAGGATTATTACAGATTATTACAGCAGGGGGAAGGGAGACTATAGCAACAAGGAGAACACTGCCCGCAGGTCTGCAAATGTCAAGCAGAAAGGACTTTCATAGGGAGGAATAAGCACGGGTGGGGAGAACCTGGTGCCGGGGAGGCGGGTGGCAGGGAATGTTCTTCACTGAGCTCAGCCAACTCTCAGGGGAGGGCCTGAGCGAGGGTCTGCATGCCGACGCAGTGAAGTGGGAGTCATGCCAGTTGTTCTACCGGGCACACATGCAGAGAGTGACACACAAATGGAGATGGCCTGTGACACCTGGGAAGCGGTGCAGTCTCCTGCCCAAATCTTTACCTTCTCTCTCTGTTCATCCCAATTCCTAGATGACATCTCCAATAACTCTGTTTTGGACTACTGTTACCTAGTCTCTATGTTACCTGTCTGTCCCATACCTGGTCCTCAATTCTTACAAAAGAAATCTGATTGGGTCCCTTTGGGGCTCAAAAACTGATGGGGACTCTCCACTGCTTAGGACCCAGACCCTCTACGTTCTGAATCAATGCTTGGCATATATTCTTAAACAAATAAATAGACTATGATCCTTTAATCCTACTGTTAGTTTTTAAAGATCTTCAAACCTCAAGTTTCCTCTTCCTACCCATATCTAAATCTCTATTGCTCGAGTGTCCATATGTCATCTCTTTTGTGAACCCTAATACCGATCTCTTCAGAAGACATGATTTTTCTTTCTACTAAGCTCCAATTTTATATTTTAATCATCTTCTTTTGGGTAGAGGCTATATCTTTTCATTCTCGAGAAGCCATAATAGTTTATCTAGTACCTATCCTGTTTCACTTATTGAATAAATATTTGGTCAATGAATGAGTAGATGAACGAATGTTTTCTTTCCTGCTTCCTTGGGTCTGCCATCATCTCTTTCATACTTAACTTCTTACTCAGTGTTTTCACAGATTCCCTTTTACGTTGTCAACCTTGTGTCATAGCTTTATGGAGGCCTAGAGGGGAAAGCATGAAGATGGTTAGATGTATACACTGGTGTTGCTGTAATTTTCATATTCTGTTGGGCTCTCGTATGGACACTTTCAAGTAATTATTCAAAGGCACAAGCAGTAAGGCATGGCCATTAAGTATTTTAAGGTGTGCAGATGGGTGGCTTAACTCTAACATACTGAAATATTTATTCTGCAATAAAACTTGTAACAAATGAACAGAAAAAATTTAAAGAGGTTTTATTCTACTAAGGGGCATAACACATGGAATTGATGTATTTTTTCTTCTATTGGAAAAAATAGCCTCTCAAGTGCTTCACTGTATTTGAACTAGGTAGGTTCAACCTTGAGAGACAGCCCTTTGAAATATATTTATATTTTTAAAGAACATAATAGATAAAAGAAAACTTAAAGTGCCTGTCTGAGAGATGAGTGGTAGGTACAATCGACGTAAATTATTTTAGAAAATTTGTTTGGAAAGAGACTCAGGTTCTTGCAGTGCAGGGGTTACATATGAACTTAGGGACGTTTTAAGGGAACCTGGACTGCCAAGATATGTAATATAAACAAAAAATAACCTAATAACGGTTTTTGAGCAGAGGTGAAGACATAGAGAAATAGTATAAAAAATAACACAATAGAAACATTAATCTAAGAGTTATTTGTTTTTAAGGAAAGGAAGAGAGGGCACATAGAGGCAGGGAGGGGCCAGGGAAGGCTGGAGCAGGTAGACTCTTACCAGGTAGATATATTCAAATAGGGGCTTTTTCTGAATTGAGGTGAGCCAATTAAGCCCCAATTTTATATTTTAATCATATCTTCTTTTGGGTAGAGGCTTCTTATTTACATATTCTGTTTAAATATTATGTGTGAGATGTATTTTCTCAGAGCCTTTCTTTCCATGAGAAATACTTTCCTTTTCAGATAAAGCAAAATGAGGATTCTCTAGATGAAAGGTGTGCACCTCTTTTAACTCAAAAGAAGTTCTTTCCTAAAAGAAGCTATTACACAGCTCGGTGCAGCCTGGGCCACACACAGAACCAGGTGGATTCCTCGACAAGAGCTTTTGACTTCAAGTAGCTTTGGGGGCCCTGAGTGTCTCAAGTCTCTGCATTTGTGGTTGGTCAGCTTGGCCTAGCAGAAAGGTTAGGTGCTTCGGCTGAACGACTGTTTGCCTGTGAATCCTATAGAAATGGCAAAGTCTTTATCTGAGAGAAGCTTACAAAGCTATTCATGTATTTCTGCTACTAAGAGCCATTGGCTCAGAAGAAAACAGCACAGGTAAACATTATCATCTGATGGTTGAGCTCATTTTCCCTCCAAAGTGCGTGTAACACAATGAATCAGGTAAGAAGGAGGCCAGCTGCAGGTCTACACTTAACTGGAGCTGATATCTTAGAGATGATTTAATAGACTTGCACCATCGACAGTATAAATAATTGGTTTCATATTTACATATTCTATCACAGCCATGAGGAACTGACTTTTTTTTTAATAACTGGGAACGTGAGTACCCTTGTATAACACACTTTTTTTCTACCTCAAATGTAACTTTCATTGTTTGTATATTAGGAAATCATTTGAATGATGGAAATCAATGCTCTGAGTTATATGAGGATCTCTAATCTGGAAATAATCAAGTCTTTCCACCATCCACGTAAATAGATATAATTGAGCTAGTGCCATACTGAGCGTTGCTAGAATGTTGGAGAATCATGTATTGCCATTCTTGAAATGTGATGCAGTTCCTGTGGTTTATGCTGGGGATTGAATCTAAGTTTTAAAATTGTTCAGGAAACTGAGAGTTTGGGGGATGAGAGTGATGGAAAGAAAAGCAACTCTTACTGCATTAAGGTAAGGCAATATATTGGATTTAATATTGAAATAAACTTTAATATAAAAGGAATGCTCATAAAAATAAATAATTATAAGTTAGGGTTAACATTTAATTAAAATTGGCAATTATAGGAAGACTTGTTTATAATCAATACAATAATGATATTTTTATATATGCTACTTCATTGTTTATCAATATTTCATCCAAGTATCTATCAAATTTATTAAAGACTGCCTACATTGAAGACACCATGTGCTGCACTTTGCAGAATATTAAAAAAAAAAAAGAAATGAATCTGACATGGTCCTTTCTTCAAGGAGTATACTTTATGAAGAAAAAGAAAACATTCTTAGCAACAATACAAAATGCTAGCGTCACAAAGAAAATAACAGCTAAAATTTTACAGGGGTTCAAGGGAGGGGAAGATGACATCTAGCTGCTCTTGGCATCGGGGAAGGTGTTCAAGGTTATTGCTTTATACAGGATTCAAAGGACAGCTGTAACTTAGACCTCACAAAATGAGGATGCGCTGAAGGACGCCCGGTGGGAACAGCAGCGGGCAGCTCCTTATTGAGGGGTTTAATTGAAGACCATGGCAGGGGACGCTGTGGAAATAGTCGGCTGGGACCAGATGACAGAGGTTTTGAATGGCAAACACCACTTTCTGTGTTGGATGATGGAGACATACTGCATGTTTTCAGTAGGGAAATGGAAGAAATTGTGCTCTAGGAAGATGAAGAGCAGGGCTCGTTGGAGTTGGGAGGAACAGAAGGTAAAATTCTCAATGAGAAGAGTTTGGTAATATTTTAGGCTTCCCAAGATAGGAGGAGGGGCTGAGGGAGTAGAGGTGATGGCGGCTGGCTTTGTTAATATTACAGAACTGAATTGCTTTAATGACTGGCGTGTGGGAGTGGATGATTGGGGAACAGGTCCCATGGCCCTTGGAAGGGGAGGCACTGTAGCTCTTTTGGGGGTGGCTAAGAGAAGAGCAAGTACATTAGACTCATAAAATGAGCCCTGCTCTGTAGATGTTAAAATTCTCCCCTGTCTTCTTTATAGAGGGATGTAAATGTTAAGCACTACTCAGTAAGCTGTGAAAATAACCAGTAACGTTTGATGCCTTAATTAAAGACTGGGCTGGGATTTTTTGTTCCTAGAAAAATTACTATAGAAACACAAGAATAAAATTACTCTAATTAAGACTTGTCTAGATGGAGATACACCAGCCCTCACACTTATAAATTATTCCAAGCCATTTTTTAATCACCAAATTTACCTTCTGACCTTTAAAATATGTCCTCAAATATGTGCTGTGCTCTATCCACTAGGTATTTCTTGTCTAGATGAAACTGGGGTGGAGAAAAAATGTACAGAATTCACAGTTGTAAATTCCAAGATCATAGAAACGAGAAGGCAAAGCCAAGAGCTGGAGTTCAGAGGCAAGTTTTTACCACCCTCCTCTCATTTCACTACGAATGCACAGTCCTCGGTCACACTTAAAAGAAATCATTTCTCATTTAAAATTCATTACATCTTAGTTGCAGATTTATTTACCAACGGGCAGCTTCGCATCGATTTCTGCAGGATGTTGTGGAAAGTTGGAGCCGGCACAGACACCTTGTGGGACTCACAGAGCCTCAACTTAAGTGGGAAAGGTGTTGCTACATGCAAACACTGGAAAAAAAGCAGAGCACACAGAGCCCTCACGAGCAGAATGGGTAAGAATCACACTGCCAGAAAACACGAGAAAATATCCCATAAAGACCCATATTTTTCATCTTAGTATAGTGGGCTTTGATTTAAAGTATACCTTTCATTGGTTCTCAATGTCAAGCTCATGCCTACACTCAGTGCCTGATTCTTCTGAAGCACAAATTGACACCCACACCGAGTTAGAGATGATAAGACGCGGAAGTAATCAAACTCTGAGAATCTAATGTCACATATCATTGTTCACAAATCCAAAGGAAAGATCTGCTGTGTACGTAATTCTACCAAACTTCCAGATGAAAATGGAAAACCTCCATCACTAGGCTATACAAAGCTAAATATGCATTGTATTTGAATATCAGGATGGTTACTGTTTCAGGTTTGATCTCTATAGTTAACAATTCTGGGTCCAAACAAACCAAAGAAGCAATTGTAAGTAAAGTATTACCATATGTCACTGATGCATAGTGGGGATCTAAGAACTGGGGTTTTTCTTCTGACAAGTGTAAGGATACACGATGGGGAAGATGGGTGATACTGTTCAAAACAAGGATCGTCCCAGAAAAGTCTGCAAAAGAGAAACACTTCCACGTGCCTTTAAGGAGACAACACTTTCTAGTAGACATTCAGCGACTAAGATGGTCTTAACTTTCCCTCCACTTGACTTGAACATTAGACAGGCTTCTTGCTGACTGTAAGCCCCTGAGCTCCCTTTCCTTGAAGCATCTACGTGAAAAAACTTGCAACTGTAAATTCTTTCTCTGTCCCTCTGAAATGTGAATCTTGAACAATTCAGAAATGTCTGTCAAGGAAAAAAGGATGGGAGTCATCCCTTTGAAATGTAATTATTAAAAAACATAAGGCCCTGGCCCTGTGGCTCAGTTGACTGAGCCATGTCCCATACACCGAAAGGTTGCGTGTTGGATCCCTGGTCAGGCAGCATAGGGACGCAACCGATCGATGTTTCTCTCTCTCTCTCCCTTCCTCTCTCTCAAAAGTCAGTAAAAAACCCATATCCTTGGTAAGGATTAAAACGGAAGAAGAGGGAGAAGAAAGCTGGGCCCCTGTGTCCTGTTCTCTGTGGCAGGAGCCTAATTTCCATAAGTAACAACTGGCAAACACAGGTGGTCTAATAACCTGGACCACCCTCCTCCCTAAAGTCACCAGTACTTTTCTCATTTGCACAGCCCATTGTTTAAAAATTTTCTCACCTTTATTTCAGAGAAGCTGAGCTCATTCCCTCATCCCTATTGCAATCAATATTCCTGACCCTCATTGCAATAGTTTTACATTTAGCCTTCCTTGCCATTTTTAAACAAATATCTGAAGCATTTTCTTCTATATGTGCAATTTAAAAATCATTTTAGTAAATATGCCAGATAGAGAACTTAGTTATGATAGATATTTTTCCAAAGAAGATATTTTCAAAATTACGCACCAGCAGGAAAAAATTGTTGACATCACTCATACTATTGATATCTTGCTTGAAAAGCATTTAATAAGCAAGATAGGAAAAGCCATTGTCACCTGAAAGCCTTTCAGAGTTTACTGTCGTCTCCAGTAAACTCTTAACCACTGTAAACTCTTAAGTGTCCAGTAAACTCTTAACTCTGGACACTTAACCACTCAGTGTGTGAACATGACCACAGATCAGTATACATTTCTAATGAAGTTGCTTGCTTTTGAGTTTAGGAAAATCTTAGTTTCTCCTTTCTAAAACCTGCTCCAAACACTGATGCATACCTGCTCTCCATGGTCCCTGGGCCATATTTTATTTCACAGGGTGGGTTTGGTAACCTGGGCCCAGATCGTCACCTGAATACCACCCAAATTCTGGCACGCATACAAGCAACCTGGGGAACGTGTTAGAACAGCAGATCTCTGGGACTTACCCCCCGAGAATCTAATTCCACAGATTTTTGGTAAGGCTCAGGAATTTTTAAGACACTCAATTGTATCATTTTGAAGCATGTTATCATGGACCACACTTTAATAAATTCCTGTCAGGCTTCCTGTGAGAAGTGGAAATTCTCAGAACTCAGTCCTTGTTAATTGCTCCCAGACTCCAGTGTTTTACAAGATTGACCCCAAAGGATCTCCTTCTTCATGACCAACCCAAGTTCCCAGATCACTTGCAATCATGTCCCTTGTCTTCTGTCTTACCCAGGAAAGGGGACCAGACATTTGGTAGTTCCTTCTTCTAATTTAAAACCCTTTCAATTCTTCTTTCTAATCCTCTAGTTATTTTCTAAAGCCTAAAGGTAAACATTAGACTTACAGATTCCCCCTTAAAAATACTGAAGGTTTAAAAATATTAATGATGCCTAGTCTGTGAAGTTGCCAGAATTTTTTTCTCTGATGGAAAATTTCAAGAAAAGAATAGCTACATCGGATTCTATTGTGCACAGATCAATGCATGAGGCTTGATTGAAATGTTTTATTTCAATGAATTGTTCATGAAATCCCAGGGGGACTTATGTGATGACAACCACATTATCTTTCATGGTCACACTTTCACAGACAATTAACACAGAGCCCATAAAGTATTGAAACAGGAGTTACTTACTTTATATTCCAACTTCCCAGTAAAACTGTCGTTCTTCCTGACTTTTTTTGTATTTTACAATGAACAAAATGAACAAACTACATCAGGGACAGCCTCCATATTCCTGCACACTCTGAAGTAATTTGGCAGTGTAAGATTTTACCAGCATAAATCAATATACTCACTTAAAGATTTACATGTTTACCTTTTTAAAGAGGCAGATAGCTGAAGACTTAACAAATGCATTTTTATTGCTATCATTGACAGTAATAAAAATGGTTATCAGGTATAATCATATAATTTATTGAGTTTCTACTAGGTGCCAGGCATGTGACATCATTGCATATCTCCAAATAACCCTTTAAGTTAGTGATGATTCTATTTTACTGACAAGGGAGTGAAACAATTTTCCCAAATTGTATAGTTTTATTTTAATTCCTGACTGTTTAATTTGAATGCTTGTGTCCTTTTAGTAAAGATGTGTTGCTTTGTCACTTGAAAGGGTGTCTCTGAGCTGGGAAATATTTAAGAATAAAAATGTTTGTCCATGGAAACCTTCTATGTTCTCCATTAGCACTCCTCCCCCAAATATTCTCAAAGTAGAACACTATTCTTTCCTTTATAATGTATTTGTTAAATTTGAAATTAAATTTTCATTCCTTTAAATATGCATCTCCTCTGCTTAGACTATAAGCTCCACTTAGGAATTCTAGAGTGAAGGTCATTGGTGGGGGGAGAGGGGGCGGAGGAATAATACCTAGTAATATCTAGTTCATAGTTTGGTCTAAATATGTTTGTAGAACCAACCCTATTGGTATATAATGGTACTTATTTTTCTGAGATAGGGAGCTTCTCAGAAGCCTATATTCATAACATAATTTGATCTTCCTTGGCTCTTCTCAGCAATATTGTGCAAAATAACTTTGTAAAATGGAACTTGGTATACATTTCTTTTTTTTCAGACTATTAGCAATTAATAATTGGGAAGACATCATAAAAATGCTTTGTGATTTAACCCAACTACACCTATAGCTGGATTTTATTCAGTCCTGTTACTTTCACCTAAGGTCATTGCCTATACTCAAGCATTGGAAAGAGACACATTCCACTAGATTTGTCTCCCTTCTGTTTTGTGTCTTTGGTTGCTTTCTGCATTCCCATTACATAACTGTTTAATCTCACAAATCTCAGGTTCTGACACCTGATAAATTCTGGACAGCAACCCAGATTTTTGGTTTGGAGTGTCAACAGCTACAACAGACTTCCCGAAAGAACGTTTTTGTCAGTTACAACTTGTCAATTCAATTTCTCAGCTGCAACTATCAGACCATCTTGACTTTGTTATTTTCCAGGGGACAGAAGTACAAATAGCTCTGTGAGCACCTGGAGGAAAAGTCCTCAGCAAGCTTTATCGATATGATTTGCTCACCTGGGTCGCCCATTATAGTATGTTAGCCTCTCCTTTGTCAAGTACAGAACATCACAAAATTATAGTCTGGAAGAAATCTTAAGAAGTTCTCTGGAAAAGATGTGCGCTAGGCCCAAGCTTTCCTACATCTCTTGGATTAACCTTACTTGTTTGGAACTTGTATAACTTCCAAACAAGTGAGAGAGAATGTACAGTGGTGACCAGCACAGAATTGGTAGCCAGAATTCCTGGGTTCAGATTAGACTCCATCTCATTATGGTTGTGTAACAGTGGACAAGTTACTGAACTATTTTAGGCCTCAAATTCCTTGTGTAAAATGCATATGATAATAATAAGACATGCCTCACAGATTGCTTATGATGATTAAATTAGTTAAATATTCTTGAGGTGACTAGAAGCACTGTACAAGTATTTGTAAACAAAACTGTCCTTACTCTAGACTTTAACTTTTTATTATCTTATTAGCACAAATAAGAATTCTATTCTGAAAAGTATCTGTGAACCCTAGTTATCTTAACTGTGATATTCTGGGTTCCTTATAAGATGAGATGTGAAGATCTGGCAACCTCTGTGTTCTGTTCCTCACAACAACTTTTTAATGATGTTGACAAAGCCTTATTATTGCCCCTGATTTTTAGAAGATACACCTGAAACAATCACCTCAAACCACACCTAGAGTCATAAGAACCATTTAACCACAGAATGTGGACCATAACCACTTTCTCCCCAGTTTTCATCAGTTTCTACTAAAAATCTGTTAAATTGTTGTGTGCCCCTTAAAAAATAAAAATGGACAGTTTTGTTACAGAATAAGAACAAAGAAAGTTAAGAACCATATGATTTCACTCGTATGTGGGATATAAAACTGAAAGCATCAAATGAACCAACCAACCAACCAACCAACCAACAAAACTCATAGACACAGACAACACTATGGTGGTTACCAGAGGGAAGAGGGGGTGGCGGGAATAGTAAATGGTAAAGGGGGTCAAATACATGGTGACAGGAGGTGATTTTACTTTGGGCAGTGGGCACACAATGCACTATGAAGATCATATATCATAGAAATGTACGCTTGAAACATATAATCTTATTAACCAATGTTACCCCAATCAATAAAAAGAAAGAAAAAAAATGTTAATACTTGAAAAAATAAGAAGACACCAATGGGGAAAGAAGATGCTTTAGAGACAGTCTAAATTAAAACCAACTAAAAATGTCTCTCACACGCAAACTCTTCATGGTTAGAGTGTATCCATGAGAATCAAAATCTTTATGTTAGGTCAAAGCATCACAAAGTTGCTAGCTAGGTGGACCTCCCATTGGAATGTTCTTCTGTTTGTTCTCTGGTCCAATCCAGGGTAAGGCTAATACACACTTCAAGCCTTGTCATGTTTCTCTTGCCCAATGTGGCATATGTAAGAATCGACTCCTTGAACTTTTCGGTAGAGGTACTTAAAGAATAAAGCTTTAGTGTGGAGGCAGGAGGATCCTGAACTAGCCTGCCACACCTATGAATTAGGTAGGGCAGCTATGGGCCTTGGGTCACCCTGGACCAAACCATGTCAGATCCTCATCTCTACATGAAATTCTGAAGAAATTATATTCTAAACTTTCCTTGATTTTATGTTTCTGTTTCCCATAACATGTAGAGTCTATAAGGTCTTCTTCCTGTCTAACCTATATTTCATGGTTAAGATTATTAATATAGATCTGAAAAATTGCCACCCAGCTAGCAACTTTATGATATAGCTTTCAAGTGTACATTTACATGATATATGATCTTCATATTGCACAGTGTGCCCACCACCCAAAGCCTTGCTATTCATAAAATAATATTCAATATTTATTTAAAGCTAGCACTTTATAGGGCTTTACTTTGCTATATTGAAAAATGTTCAATTCTTCTAGACTTTTCTTATATAATCCATTCATTCTTTTAATAATTTGCTCTACACTCCTCTGGGCCCTCATTAAAGTCTTAATTTCCTGTTTTAAGTACAGGACCCAAAAGATGAAAGAATGCTTTAGATATGACCTTAATTGCATTACTATTCCCAGGAGAGTTTCTAGTAATATATTTATACAGCTCATGGACTCAAATTTACTCGAAGAAGAAACACTCTAACCTGCTGATTGTGGTTGATAATTAATTGAGTCATTAAGGAATACCTTCCAAGTTTTCATATTTAGATGTCATATATATCTTACCATTAGGGGTTGAACATCAATCTCTCTGTGTGCCAGTTTCTACAGCTTTTTTTAAAAAAATTAAAACCTTATAATCTGCTCCAGATTTGTCTAGAAATGACATTATCTCAATATAAATGGGCATCAGAAAAGTTTCTCTAATTATAAGCATCATAAAATTATTCTGAATAAGCTAAACACAAAGTAATTCATTAGAAGATCAGTGGGAACTCAGAATCAACAGAAATTTGGAGAACCAACTTGAAAATGAGGAACAACAAAGCTCTGGAGGTTGGAAAGCAGGAGGAAAAAAAAAAGTGTCACAGAAAAGTAAAATATTCAAGGCGCCACTGCTGAATGCGCACAAATAATATTAAGAGTCACCATGAATCAACTACTATGTGTTTACATGTTAGTTTATTTAATCACCATCACAACCCTATAAGCTCAGTGCTGCTATTCTCCTCATTTATAAATGAGCAAACTAAGGGAGACTGGTTAGGCTCCCTATCCAATGCCACTCACCTAGTAAATGACAGAGTTAGGATTTAAGCCTGGGCAGGTTGACTCCTATGTTCTGTAGAACACGGACCCCATTTGCTAGAAGGACTCCATGAATTTTCAGTCTCTTTGATCTCAAAATTCAAATTAAATGACAAGGTCATCAGATTAGCCTCCTTTGAGGGTTCTTTCCATCTACTGGTCATCAGAGGAAGCAACCCTAATTACAGTCCCACCCTAATTCCAAGGAGAAGGAGCTAATTTCTCATAATGAAATTAGGGCACTGTTGGAAAGGGGAAAAATGGATAGCAAGGAGCCCAACATAAAAAAGCTATTCTATAGAAAGCATGCCCTTTATTTATCACACTCCACTGAAATGACTATTTGAGATTGTCACCTTAATTTAACAAGAACAGAGGAGATAGACATACTAATGTATTTTACATTATTGCTTTTAGTTTGATAAGAAAAATATACACAATTAGCTACCGTTTGAATTATAACAATACAGGTATCTTGATTGGAATAGTTTTCGCTTCGTAATTGCGAACTTGCTTTTGCTGAAACAGAATGATCCCTGTTGTAACATAACAGAAGGAAATGCCTTCTGTGTGGAGCAGAGGAGGTATTGACTAGTGTTCTCAGAACAGGATGCTTGCATCAAGTGGAATCAAGAGGAATCCCAGTCCTCAGAAGGAAGCAGGAGAACTACCAACTATCTTGTTTCTCCCACACAACACAAAGCATCGTTCAAGGTCACCCTGAGTGCATGCATTTGCAATGTAATGGAATATGCAGTTATTCATAAAACAAATTCATTGGTATGGAAAAAGAAACCTTCAGATAAATATTTGCTCAGTGTTTTAAGGTAAGAACATTATTCAAATATGTGGCTTATGCTGGCATTGTTTAACTAGACCGAGGTTTCTTGCTTTTTTTGTTTGTTTCTTTAATGTGATTTGCTAATTTCATGCTTCCAGAATGTCAACAAGGGTAATAAAATAGCAATTTAAGGCCAAATTAAAACTGAACTAAATGACACCATTCTACTGAAGACATTAAAACAAAATTACAGTATGTTCTCCTATCAGAAGGCATCTTTGCAGCTTTAATGTAGAGCAGGAAGAAAGGACCTTCATTTCCCTCTCCCCATTCTGCTAGGGCTGTTAGAGCTCCTTGGGACTACAAGTCCTGGCCTGTTCTTCCTCAAAGAATTCCTGATGGGAAAGCTCAATTCTCTTTTCACTTGGAATATTCACTTTATTCTTATGACAGCTTTTATTGAATTTGAGGAAATTTAACTGTCCACAAATACTGGGGCCACATTTCCCCCCTTCTTGATAGGGCCTCACTAGAAGGAAGCTCACCTGGACATGAGTTTCCTTGTGCTCCACTCTGTGCTAAATGTTACCTGAACTTTGTTAACTCCTGCTCTGCTTCAGCTCTACTTGAGATCGGTGGGTAGTGCCCAATTCTGGCTTTTACCTAGGAGACTCACGGGACTATCTTCCAAGGCTACGTTCTTCCCCTTGACATTAAGGATATTTTGGCTCCATATCTGCATCTCATCTTATTTCTCAAAATGTCCAGAGCCTAGTATAGAAGAGTGATCCTATTTATTAAGGGATCTTTTGAAGAACAAAGTTCTACAACATTGAAGACAACAGTATCTTTATCCATTTAATCCATTCAATAGCCCTTAAAATATCTCATTTTACAAATGAGAAAGCAGACCCTCCATGATTAAAATGGTTAATGTTACCTTGTAAATGTTTGAGCTGGGATTTGAACAGGGTCTGCCTATTTCCAAGTTCATACTCTTACATCTATAATCTGCTTCCTAAAGTCACTGAAAGGAAAGATGGTTGGTTCTTGGTATCTCTTCCTTCTGATGGGTAAACAGAGTCAAACAGAAATGAAGTTATTTGCCCAAGGCCATACAGTTCATCATCAAGTTCATCAAAATTTATAAAACAGGTTTCTGTGCTTGTCATCTATAAATTTGTAATTAAGAAGTAACTGAGAGAAAACAGAATTTTGCCAGGTGCGGCTAAAATCCTTTATAAGAAATCGGATGCCACAATTGCATTTTGGCCACAGGACATAGAAGCTGCAGAAGCATAATTAAGTATCTATTTTCAACTTGGGTTAAAACCAGATGGAAAGAAAGCCAATAACTGTTTTTAGCAGAGGGCAGAGTTTTGAAAGAGAATAGTCAAATTTTTATAATTTCTGGTACTAAGATTGAAAGAATTATGCAAAATTATTTATCTGCAGAGAATAAACCTAAATTATTTTTGTATTCCTAATTGTAACACAAAAATCTTTTCTGATGCTGTTGTTTCATTAAGAAGAGATTTGATTGAAAGTATCATTTTCTGACTTGACTTGTAAATCAATCCATATTTATCTCTGACTGCTACAGGGGAGACACATCTCATCAATGTAGTTAGTGTGGTAGTTCTAATTTATAATACCTTACTACCTATCTCAGCCCCTTAGGTGCACTGCCAACCTCAAGTTTTGTATAAAAGTATATGCATTTTGGTAACTCCCTCCACGTCTGCATTCACAAATAAGGCAGAGAGATTGTATAATTCGTATAATTCATGTATCCTTCATAAAATACCCTTCCATGTATATCAATTACCCTACCTCCCCAAAACGCAGTGGCTTAAATGACTAGCTGTTTATGATTGCTCAGGATCCCAGGGGCCAAATGATCTGAACTGTTGTCTACAACCTGCTGAGGCTGGCTGGCGGTTTGGCTGGTCAGGGCTGTGTCCTCACACATTCTCAGGCTGTGGCTCAGATGATTTGCCTGTGCTCCACGTGCTCTTTCATTTTCCAGTTGGCCAGCTAGGGCTTGTTCTCAGGCTACCTCAAGCAAATTCATTCTAATAGTAATTGCAGGGAGGCAAGAAATAGAAGTGGAAATGTGCAAGACATTTTTCAAGCATCTGTTTGTGTCGAGTCAGAGTAAGATGGGACTACAGGACCCAACCTACAGGTAAAAGGGTCTGCTTATAGAGAGACCATTGATAGGGGCTATAAAAAATTAGTAAACAGAAACTTTATTTAAAACGAAGTCGGGGGGCCCGGCTGGGCGTGGCTCAGCAGTTGAGCATTGACCTAGGATCCAGGAGTTCATGGTTTGACTGCAGGTCAGGGCACGTGCCCAGGTTGGGGGCTTGATCCCCAGTCGGGGGAGTGCAAGAGGCAGCTGATCAATGACAACTCATCATTGATGTTTCTCTCTCTCTCTCCCTCTCCCTTCCTCCGAAATCAATAAAGATATATTTTAAAAAAAATAAAAATAAAATAAAATGAAGTCAAGGGTCAAAGGGGAAGTTCTCATGCCCTAGTTGATCACAAAGAACAACAGGGAGAACTCTTTCTTTGCTCCAGCCCTCACAATACCCTCTTTCTGCTACAATAGAGTCTCCTCTCCTTTGTTTTAGCAGACTTGCATATGGTGCACCATGGTTGCATGTACCGGATTCCAATTTTTTGCTGTTCTCAAATGAAAACATTTTACTGGAGAAATATCTGGCTAACTTTTTGTTTTAAGGTGAACAGGCTTTCAATGCAAGCATTGTACCAGCCAGCGTCAGGTATCTGATGGGTTAATAAAAATGTATATTTTATTGGCTAAATCATGGTGGTATTTATAAGTATGTTAATCTTGATCAGCAATATAATTTTGTGCTATTGCTGCACATATAACTAGCTTGAGTATGTTAAATAAATTGAATTATATGGCAACTTGGTAGGTTAGACACTATCTGAGTGAAGAAAGAAAGAAGTTAAGCCTAGAAACACTTTTAGATAAGCATGACTATTTTTTAACAGCTATTTTCCCAATTTCCCCCAAGCTTTTTTATTAAGGTATAATTGATATACGGAAACTTCACATGACTAATACATACAGTTTGGTGAGTTTAGACCAATGTATACACTTATACCATCACCACAATCCAAGTAACAAATATATCCATCACCTCTAAAAGTTTCCTGTTTCTCTTTGTTTTATTTGTTTGTTTGTTTTGTGGTTAAAAACACTTAACATGATATCTACTTTCTTAAAAAATAATTTTTTGCATATGACACATAAAAAGCACTGACAGTAAAGGCAAAGATGCATAAGCAGCACTACATCAAACTGAAAGGCTGTGGACAATAAAGGGGCTGATAAACAGAGTGAAAAGGCAACCGATGGTTTGGGAGAAAATACTTATAACCCATATATCTGATAAGGGATTAATTTCCAAAACATATGAGTAACTCAATAACAAAAAAAACAAATACTCCAATTAAACAAAGGACTTGAACAGACATTTCTCCAAAGGAGGAATACAAATGGCCAACAGGTATACAAAAATCTGTTTAATCATCAGGGAAATGTAAATCAAAACTACATTGAGACATCACCTCACACCTTTAGGATGGCTATTGTCAATAAAATAAAATAAAAGATAACAAGTTTTGGCAAGGTAGTGGATATAGTAGAACTCTGCGCACTGTTGGTGGAAATGTAATGAAAAACAGTATAGAGGCTCCTCGAAAAATTAAAAATGGAACTACCATAGAATTCAGCAATCCCATTTCTGGATACATATACAAAATAATTGAAATCAGAAGCTCAATGTGTTTACAACTTTACTGTAGTATTTTTTACAATAGCTATGATATGGAAACAGTCCAGTGTTCATCAACACATAAATAGAAAAAGAAAATGTGGTATATTTATACAATGGAATATTATTTAGCCTTAAAAAAGGAACTCCTACCATTTGTGACAACATGGAAGGACCTGGAAGATACTATGTTAAGTGAAATAAGTCAGTCACAGAAGGACAAATACTTCATGATTCTTCATATATAAAGCATCTAAAATAGCCAAAAGTATAGAAATAGATAACAGAACAGCAATTATCAGCAGATGGGAGAGATATTGTTCAATGGGTAGATCTACTACACAACATAGTACTATAATTAACAATAAGGTATTGTGTGCTTAAAAATATGGCTAGTAACTATTTTTCTGAATGAATAAAATGATCATGATTATCACTGGAACTGATAAATATCTTGGATAATGATTTGGATTACTTGGAAGTTTAGGGCCATATCTTTTGACTTTAAGAGTTCCTTTCCAACTCTTAATCAATAGATAGAGCAAAGCTTTGCTTTTAAGCAAATTTCACTAAATGCTCACTAGTTACAATCAAGGTGAATTTTATTCACTAATTTTTAAATCATATTTCTAATTATACATTTACAATCACTTTGTCACTTTAATCAGTTATCTATTGAAGCAACATGGTTCTAGATGTAACATTATTAACATAGAAATTAAGTGAGAGAAAGCATGTGGGATTTTGAGCATTAACCACAGAACTCATTAAATATTATTGAATCCATTAACTTAGGTTTTATTTTATTGTAAGCATTTATCCTAAAATTTTATTTAACCAAGGTTGTTTGTGAATTTAGTGTATCAGCCTTCATTTTACTGTCACTATTATCACAGGATTATTTTACAGGGAAAATAGATGAGATTGGCAATCATTGTTCACTTAGACTAAATCTATAAACCCAAAACTACACTGATGGAAATTGTCATGTGATTATATCTACAAGATAGGATTTGGGGAAGGGTTTGTGATGAATAGAGTGGGTAGATATTTGCCTTCTAGGCTTTACTATTGTCTAGCATGTGTGATGTTAATATTGATAATGTGATGAGTATACAAAGCTATGGAAGACAGAGCTCCTGCTTTTAAAAACTTACCAAGTGAAGAGGAAATAATAATCTAATGCTTATAAAAATGAAACATATCATGAGGAATCATACAGACTTGGGTTAGAATCTTTGCTCTTCCATTTATCAGCTATGGATCTTGCCAAACCTCAGGTTTTTTAATATATAAAGCTGGGATAATTTTGTTGGAAGAATCAAATGTAATAATGCATGTAAAATGCTAAGAGCAGTGACTGTAATGAGTGCTTAATGAATATTACTCTTTAATAATATTAATTGAAAATATACAAAATGTATCCACATGATTATAATTAAAATCATGAAAATTCATGAAAATAGTAGCTTAAATAGATTTGTTTAATGCATCAAAAACTGCATTATTTTGTTTAATTGAAATGTAATTTTTTTAATTTAAAATTGAGCCCTGTCTATTTGCAATGTTGTAGTTATCCCAGGAGAAGTGTGGAATCACATGTTTCTCATTTATGCTCACATAAGAGCTCTGACTTCTGATAATTTTCTCATTAATTCATCAATATAAGTAGGAGTCTCTACTTTGTGGTCTTTGGTTAAAACTTGTCCACAGGTACATCTTCTGGTCTGAGTGGTCCCCTAAGTTTAGTGTTCATAATAAAAACACATAAGCTCATCAAATATTCAAACTCGAACTATCCTAGAAATTGTGATTCAGGCTGTGGCAGAGTGACCATGAAATGTGAATATTTTGTAAGTATATAGATAGCTCTGATTCAGGTAATTAGGAACACTTTGACAAACAGGGCAAACTCATCTCTGCTCTGTGTATTTTGATACTAAAACCTAAGAAATCCAGGCTGGAGAGAGAAGACCATCAATATCTGCAGAAGACAGAGGTCAAAGTGAAGTTGATGTTGTCAACATTTCTATATTTGAAATTTTATGACAGTCTACAGTCCCTTTATTATGGCCTGATGGTGAAATTGGTAGTTGCTGGGTGAAGAGAAGAGGCATATGTGAATGTTTGCGTGAACAAGGGTTAGGATTAAAGTCAGTCAGAAAGGTTTGGTGGATACGTTGAAAGTCAACTAAACCACCTACAAAGGAAGAACACAGCATAAGTTTCCTGTTATGCCCATCAACGCAGAGGGCTCGACAAAGAACACACCTAGAATATGGCAAAACCAGGACTTAAATGTAAGCATTTCTGCACTATTTCACAAAAATTTTCCTAAATATCTCTGGCATACAATATGTATTCAGTGTTTACTGCCAATTGTATTTAGAAATTAACAAGAAACTATCAAATGTGTACTGATCTCTTTAAGCAGGGGACTGATATGGATTTGCAACTGCTCATTATATATTAATTATACTCCTCAACACCGATGCCTTAACTTAGCTCTCATGGCCCCCCTGAAACATAATCTTGTCATTAAATCATTTAGCAACGCCAGTAAAATGAAAGTATGAGTTTCTTGGAGGCCTAATCTAAATTGTCAGATGATTTTAACAGGGATGTGCTGAGAAGGAAGTTTCTTGATGATCACAGACCATGTGAAAACCTCTGCATTATTGTCTTTCTCAGCAAATTCTCTGTACTAGCAATATTTACTTAGCAGCTGAGATTTCTTTCCTCCAGAGAAAAGTTTAAAATAACGTGTGCTTTGCAATTAAATAGGGCTTTTATTATTAAAATAATTCAGAATCAGCTAAAAGTGAATTCTGTCAAAGTTCTAGTAAAAATACGCAATAAAGTTAATTTAAAAATAACACTTAAACCATCTCAAAATTGCAGCATCTAATTTCGATAGCTATACTGACTTCTTTAACAATATAGCATAAAAATAACATATGCTAATTTATTTAACAAATGACAAAGCAAAAGCCTGCTCCATGACTACCCCACTATAGTCACACTTGTTAAGAAGCATTTTGGGATAGGCTGTTAAAATATTTAAGACTTTAATTACAAATCATTTCTCCTAGCTTTACGGGTGGTATAAGTATTAAGCTAAATAGAGTGCTATGGAGCTACAAACAGATGAAATCAAATATAACCAATAAAATGAAGAAATAAACAACTATATTTTCCTTGCACATGTGAGAAATAGAATAAAAATATACTGACCTAAGCATGTTGTAGCTGAGGAAGGAACCTCCCAATGAGGCCAATTCAATAAATAAACATTGTCCATTAAGGTCAATTTGTTTTTTACTCACATTTATGTTAATCTTTTATTGTCTTCTTACTTGGTATTTCCTTTACCTTTTAATCTTCATTTTGTTTATTTCATCTTAGATTTCAATTTGGGATATTATTTTCAATTCACTTATTATTCTAAGGCAAATACAGACCATATCACCAACTCTGTTTCTCTCAAATAGATGATTAGAACATGACAACAATTTGGTAATGAGTGGTTAGTGTTATTTCTTTATTCTTATTTAATTTTTTTTACTAAAAAGTGGGGATCAAGGGATAAAAAGTCTCAATAATAAAAGGAACACCACACCGAAACCTTGCGCATCTATAGCTCTTTATCACAGAATAATGAACTGGCAGGAAATCAGAATTGTTCTGCTCCTACAGCAATCAAATACTCAAAAGTAGGAAACCAGAGAGAGGACGATACCCTTCAGGGAGGCACACACCACAGATGCTGAGAAGCTCACAAGACTAGGTTGAAAAAGTATTTAAGTAAAAAGTGTAGCACAAAGTGAGTTAACTTAATGAATGTTCAAATGATGCCATCCTGCCTATGACTTCCACGATTATATTTCTATCTGAACATGATAATTAATGTTTATCTAAAATCATGAGGAATAAAAAAGATCAATCTTTTGGCTCATTCAAATCAAATCATCCATTGGTTTCTTTAAATAAAGATGATTTCCATAAGTAAAAATCATGGCCATTCAAGGGCAGAGAAGCTTAATGCTGCAAAATACTCGTTTCTTGTTGGTCCTGTGTGATTCGGCTGTTATCTGTAGGGGAGAGAGGTGAGCAAAGCAATTTGCATAGGTAAGATGGGAAAACGAAATTTAAATTTGCCATCTAAGGAAGCAGATTACTCATTTGACCCCTTTCAGAGGGAGCATTGGGAGAGCTCAGGTGTAGGTGAAGGTATGGGGTGGCGGAAACACGGCCAGAGGGGCCGCAGGGGCAAGCGGAGGCCAGGAGAAAAGGTGCCAGCAGGACACAGGCCACCTTATTCATGAGATTATGCCGTCTCTTACCTTCCTGGGACTCGGATTAATCAAATGAGGGAACTGCACTCAATAATCTATAAAGTCTGTACCAGCTACCATGTGGCAAGGGCAAGAGATACGATTCCTAGAAGGCCCATGGCTTCCGAGAGGCTAGAAATTGGATGGGTTTCAATGCCCATCTCGGTTTCCTTCGTTAGCTCCCAGTCCATTTCATTTAATAGCTGGGGAGATTTCCTTCCTAAGAAGTCTGTCTGCATTCCCAAATAACTATGATCTCTATTCTCATTTTTCTTCCCCAAACACCCCTTGAGGTTACTGGTTCTCTCCTAATGTTTCCATCTCTTACCACAAGAGAGAACAGAGGTTTAGGTGTTAGATTCTTTGTTTACTGCTGCATAATGTTTGCAGGTTCATAGAATGGCAAACTGGCAGGAAACCCAAATTATATAAATCAGCCTCCTTAGTTCACAGCCAAGAAAAAAACAAAAGGCGCCCAGAGACATTAAGGAACCAACCCAGAGGCACACCAGCAGTTACCGTAGACCTAAGAAACAGAGTCCACATGGCTTAACTCCCAAGCCCCTGATCCTCTCCTCTTTCCCACTGGGTAGCTGACTTCTTATCACAAAGTACATAATAGTATCCCTTGTTTCCCAAATATTGTTTTAAAATATGGGGCCATCTTTCATGCATTTTCTTTTTTAAAAAGTTTTCTGTTTATTGCTATTGGCTTTGAGAGAAAAAAATGCTTAGTGAGTGTTTCGTGACTCTAATTCCTGGTCGACACAAAGTGCTTTACATTTATCAGTTCTCATTTTTGACTTTGCTCGTCAGCTCATTACTGTACTTTTTATCTTCACTAAACTGCGATTGGCATCTATTAACCTAAATCTTTTGCAATATGACTCTTCCAGATATTAATCTAGCTGACATTGCTGTGTGTGCATGGGGAGGGGGTTGCTAGGGAGTGCAGTGTTGGCTGCCACTTGATATCAGGTGCAGATTTAGGATTCAGCATTCCTTTCTATTCTGCAAATACTTAATTCACACTCCTGTTTTCTGACTCAAAAGGGAAGATCAAACACTATACCAGTGACTTTCTAGAAACAAATGATTTTGAATACTTATACATCCATGAAATGTCATGAATGGGTGAACTATTAGCGTCTAGCATTATTCTATTTTCATCTTGTTTTTATTTGTTGCACAGCAGCCGTTTATCAGATAGTTTGCAGAAGAAATAGAGATGAAGAGATGGGACTTCCTATAAAAAAGCCTCACATTCAATTTGGAGCGGCTGGAGGCAGAAGGGAGTAGTCACCATCAGTGTGCACTGCAAAGTCCATGGTCTCAGGGTGTGACATATGCAAACAGGCAGACCCAGACCCAGCCCCAGCCTGGGAGAGTCAGAGAGGGTTTCCAGAAAAAGGCAATGTCTGAGCCTGTGGGTGAATTACAAGAAAAAGTGAGCCAAGTGATTATGTAGAGAAGGGCAGAGTGTAATGCAACACACAAAATTATAAAATCCAGAGCTAAACTGCATGAGCATATTCAGGAAAATATAATAGTTTGGAGTGATCAGACTGTAAGAAACTTCCTGGGCACTAAACAAACATCCCAAATTCCTTCAGCTCCTTTTATCCCAACCTGAAGAGTCAGAGCTTCATGATGGAAACTACAGGGAACCCTTGAAAGACTTTAATTGAGAAAGTGATAGGATGAGATTAACATTTTCATAAGCTGCTGCTGACAGCAATATGAAAGATAGATTTGGCAGAAGTTGGGGTGTATAGAGACGTGAGACTTGAAAAATGGGAACCAGATAGGCGCTTCTAATAATAATAGAAGAAACAATGAGGTCCTGGTAAAAGCAGCCTTGGTAAGAGTGGAAAGTCCAGACACACTGAAAACCATTAAGGAGAGAAAATGGATACTCCAGAAAACAGAGGGCCTGAAGATGGGGAATTAATCAACCTGGGCCACACACTTAATGAGCAACAGAGCTGCGATTGGATCCAGGTGCCTACCCCCAGTCGAGGGAAATTTTTGAGACACTACTCTGCCTCTCTGAGAGTCTATGCTTTGACAATGACAATAATTAAATTTAAGATGGATTGTCTATTTATAGCAAAGGGCTGTATTTAAGAAACCCCATTTTTCCTCATTATTTAAGGCAAGTAAACGCAGGCGTTTGATTCAAATAGGATTTTAACAACCCCCTCAATGCCTGAACCTCTTAAAAACAAATAGACATTGGCTGCCCTTGATTTAACCTGAAAGCAGATATCACTTCCCTTAGTCGGTGAGCAAGGTGAGGATAGATTTCCTGACCTGTCCCCCTGATTTCTGTAGCCCATAGCAATGCAATGTCAATAGGGCCTTCTGCCAAGAGTGAGGCATCTCAAATCAAGCCCTCTTTCCTAAACAGATTTGGGTGAGTGGCTAGAAGTAGGAGTCAAGGAGAATTGTGGGGTTAGCCACAAACTACCTCATCTCTTTAGCCAAATGAGAGAGATTATGTCAGTGCCACATCCCTACTGCAAGGATCAAATGGAGCAAGGGCTTTGGAAAGCTGTAAATGAGAAAACTGAAGATTAGGAGCCGTTATCATTCTTTCCTTCAAAGTGAAGATGCTTAAAGAACATTTTACAATGATTGTTTTTGAGAGGATTACAAAGGCATGACAGTTCTTAGTCTCACAATTTGTTTCCCCAAATAGAAAGCATATGCTATTTGATATAGGGGACATTATGATCACAGATGAATCGCAAAGTGTCCTCCACTGGCCCTAACTCAAGTAGTTTGTGCACACCACTTAGATTACTTTTGTAAATGGCAGCTACCAGCAATGTTGTGGAAGGGTTAGCTGCACCCCCCACCCACAACATCACCACCAGGTTATAGCGCAAGTAAGTCTCATATCATGCATGTAGGCATGTATTCTCTGAAAATTATGGGCAAATACATACAATGAAAAGAGTTCCTAAGGGCTGTTCTGAAAGCTAGAGGAAGTCCCCGCACCTGGAGAGAAGCATTATGTTCAGTGCTTCGGTGGCCATTTGACCCTCAGAAAAAGGGAAACAAAAATTCACAACATGTGTGTTCCATGTAAGGACATGTCCTGAAGGCACTTCCATCTCCAGGTTTACTAACAAACCAGGACACTGAAATATCCTCTTAAAACACAAGAGGGGGAGTGGGAAAGTGGACATCGGTGGTGCCATGACATTGTTGGTAGAATGTCAGAAGGGAGTTCTGTTTATACTCTAATGATGGATGAAGGCCGAGGAGATGGACCACACGCCCAGAAGTGGAGATTCTGAACAGTACCTTGGAGGTACATTTGTCAGTTTTGATGTTGCCACAGGTTTTGAGATTAAACAAACTGGGCTACAAGTTCTTGCTTTTGACCAACAGTTCTCTTAGCACTGAGGATTTAACACAGACTTTTGGACCTGGCCCCCACCAACACTAAGATATTTTAGTAAATAAAAGTGTGTGTGTGTGTGTGTGTGTGTATACACACACATGTATATAATATGTATGTATAATATATAAATATATACAAATAAGTTATATAATATATAATATGGTATGCATGTTTACATACATGTAAATGCAAATATGTGCACATATATGTATATGAAACATAATTCATTGAAACTATGGTATCCGTTATCAAATACACACATTCTCTCTCTTGCATCTGAGCCTGGAGATAAGTGACTCTCAAGGCTTGTGACATTGTCTGTAGCCTTTCTTGCCCTTTCTCCCGCTCCCTAGCTTAGTTTTCCTAAATCCCACCGACCTTGACCTCCCCCTCAATATGCCCACACAGGGCCCTTTCCCTGATACCCTGAACCAGTTACATCCTGTCATCCTAAGCTTTGCTGTAGCCTACATTTCCCTGTTGGCGGCATTAATTATATTTATGATTACTTGTTGGGGAAAGACTATACATGCTCTGGGGAAAGAGTCAGTGACCATCTTCACTGCCTTTTTAGGCTCATGAAATTGCTGATATTTTATCGTGTTTTGAACTCTAAACAGCAATTCCATGTGGTTCGAACTTATATGCCTTAGTGCTCAGCAGAGTGCCTGTCTAAATGGTGAACACAACACCTATCTTAGGGTGAATTCATCAAATATGGTTCTTTTAATGAACACAATCAAAAAGGGCATTCAGGACAATTTGTACAAAGTCCACTTTCCCCCCTTGGATCTCATTTGTTAATTTGTTACTAATTTATTTGTAACAAAGGTTCCACTATGTAAGCATTATTTATTTATGTGGCATCTATGTTACAGAACTCAAGAATTTTTTAAAAGAGATGGAATTTTCATAGTAATTTAGGCTCTGGTCTATGACTAGTGGATGTGACACTCTCCATTTAAATCCAGTGGTTTCCCCAGAAGTGGGAGCGGTCCCGGGGACCATGATGTGCCCTCTTCTTATTCTCTCATCTGACCCCGCGTGGACCCCCCCCCCCCCCGCTCCCACGGGGAAAGCACGGAGATACGCGTGGTCGAGCAGGCAGCCTGCATGACACCCTTAAGCTTCCTTAGGGACGGGGGCCTCAAAATTGACCTAAAACTTGTCATAGCCTTAGCGAAAGCACTGGGGAAGGTTACCTGAAATACAAAAGGTTTTAAGAATTCGGATGGAAATTTTAGTAACTACTTAAGACACGGGTTGGCAAACTATGGCCCCTGGACCAACTCCAGCTCATTACCTGTTTTTGTCAATAAAATTTTACTTGAACCAACACTCAGATTTATTTGCATTTTTGTTTACAGCTGCTTTCTCACTAAAACAGTGCAACAGAGGAGTTTGCATACAGGTTATATTGTTGCAAAGCAGAAAATAGTAGCTATCTGTGTCTTTACAGAAAAGGGGGGGAAAAGTTTGCCAACTCTTGGTTTAAAGAAATGTGTTTCTCGTATGTGTTAAAGTGTTTAGTAATTGTTAGTTGAAAATTCAACAGACATGTGTGGAGAATGATGAAATCATGCAAATCACCGGCACCACTATTTCATTGGCCTCCCCCAGCATGGGGCAAGGGCATCTTCCTGAGGGGGAATTTCCATTTAAGCTTGAGCCTAAGGAGGAGAGCATGGTTTGCCCGGCATGAAATGGCTCGTAATGCTCCAGGCCACAAACCGGAATCCCTGCAACTTCCTTCATTCCCTCCTTCACTTCTTCAGAGCAGGTCAATGTAAAGCTGCAAAACCCCAAATTCAGTGTCTAGGTTCAGATGCTGATGTGGGATCTCTATTGATCCCCAAGCTTCCTTTAATAAGCGGTGAGATTCGCCTCAGTCGGTTTGAATGACTAAGGAATCAAACAGCAGTGAACCGTTAGTGCAGGGCCTTTGGCCCTTTGGGCCTCTGCTTGGTTCTGGAGGCTTCCCCAGGCTTCAGGGAGAGAGAAGCGCGGGGCCAGGGCCAGACGGAGCTCGAGGCCCCTCAGCTCTAAGGCTGTGGGCTGCAGATGGCTCACAGCCTGGGGGGCCGGGCGCCCTCGGGTCACGCCTGTGCCTTCAGACACCTCGGGATACAGCATTTAAGGTTCTTCCTCACTGACTGAGGGAAGTGGCCATTTCCTGGGCAATGGCTGTATTTTTTTTCCTCCTAAGCGATGATCAGAGTTGCATGTTCCACATGTGCCATATCTCTGTTCCTAACTTGGATGCCATTTCTAAGTCCCTATGGTTTTTCTGTGGCCAAGTTATTTCCCCCCAACTGTCATTAAATAAGGACCTGCCCATTCATTGCTCACAGCTTCTGTCATATTTTAGCCTTTAGCATATCCCATTGTGGGTTATATTTGGTTCTTATTTCTGGACACACAATTACCAGTCACAGCCACTGATTTGTTCCCGTGTGGATTTTGCTATTCATTAGAGCATATTGTCTTCTTCCAGCAAGACTGCTTTTTTTGTTGTTGTTTTGGGTTTTTTTTTTTGGCTTAAAAGTGAGAATCTCTGTGCCATCTTTTCTCAATTGTGCCCACAGATATCACAAATTAGCACTGACTTAATGCACAACAAATTTTCTTCTTTATCCTGGATCTAGGTGGACCCCATTTCCAGGGTTCCTTAGAGGTAAACGGTAATTATTAAATCAGCAAACCACACTGAAGTAATTCTTTATCTGTACCCAGAAACCAGAGAATTGTTTCTTTCTGTTAGTTGTTTCATATTTGATTGTTTTGTTTAGTTTCACTGCTTTAAAAATACAAGGCACAGGCTAATTCTGTGAGAAGTAGTATTCATCAGTATAAAAGAACCATCCAGTATCAAGCTAAGGACTAGTGGAAAACCAAAAAATAGTTTAAATAATTCTTTTTTACTTAAATTTCAGGAAAAGCACTTCATTATGGCTGTAGGTGAAAAACGGACTACTCTCTAGAAACCTCCAATAGTATTCTAAACGTGTTTCAATAGAGGTTTGCAGATATAATCTTTAATTAATAAAAAGAAATGTCCATCTGTCTCAGTGAATGTCCTAGATGCCTAGATGCTGAGGAGAGAAAGATGAGTGAGATGCTGTCTTCATTTCTAAGTAGTTTTCCTTTGTATACTACCAAAAAAAAAAAAAAAAAAAAGGAAAATCTCAAATAACATTGCAGCAATATAAATACTCAAACTGGATTTAATAGAAGTAAATTGGTAATTTAAAAAGAGAACTTAAGCCATGAGACATTGACTTTTTCCTGGAATTTAAATGAGAAAACCTATAAATTAGCTACTAGTTAAAGAAGCCTTGGAAATACAGCTAAGAAAGCCAGCAGTGATCCCTAGAAGAAGGAAAAGAGTGAACGCTGAATTAAATCAGAGCTGTATCAAATAATCCATCTGAGTTTTTGTTGGTTGCAAAAACATAGACTAATCACCACCAAAATAATGAAAAGGTCAGAACATGTTATAATAAATGAAGTGAGCCTATGCCTGTTGCCAACATCTCTCACTTTAATTGGCATTTGTTTTTAAAGAAATACAGTGACATTTACACTTCAATTATATATGATAAGAATGCTAACCAAGTTGCAGAACAAACAAAAGATCTAAAAAAATTAAAATTCCACACTTGGAACAGAACTAAAAAAGTAACCAAAGGTTTGCACTTAAAATCAAGTCTGAGTTGCACCTCCTACTCGCATGCCCTAGGTTCACCATTGACTTGAGCCTCAGAGTCCTTGGTGCTAATTAATAAAGAAGGCTTTTATTAACTAACTGAAGTAATAATTTTTTATTGATATATTTCCTTGTATGCCATTATGGGAGATGTGAAACTGACATCTCTCATTTACACTGTAATTGGCATTAGATTAATTTTTTAAAGCAGAGTTCATGCTGTTTATTTGTATAATAAATCTTCAAAAGCTATGCACTGCGTATTGAATAAAGTTTTCATTCCTTCTCAGTAAACTTTAACTTGCCCCAACTGTTCAGCCTAATTTACCAGCCTTATTGTTTATTTCCCTCTTTTATATATATATTTACTTACCTTTAAATTATTGACGTGACTGTCAAACTGACAGCTGCTTCCTCTTTCTGGGATAGCATGCAATTTGGGTCATTGATAGATAATGGGAGGGAAATGACTTACAAAAAGTACAGAAACCAAGCACAGGATCTCACTCCCTTTATACCACACAAAACGCAACACCAAATATTGTGATGGTGTCTCCAACTATCAACCAAAAATGCAAATCTTTGAGCATCTGAAGAGATCTCAATACTGCTGGTTTGATGATGAGCTCGAATGCATAGAGGAGCCCCAGCTGCAGGGCGAGGGCAGGGGCAGTGGGTATTTCGCTCCTTGTGTTGCTATTACTGACTGTAGAGATCCAAAGTCCTTATAACATTTGAGAGAGTGCAGGGCCTTGCTTCTGTTTATATGTTTAGAACCACAGAAATGAAGGAAGCATAGAAATAGTATTTAATAGGGCATTAATGTGGGTTACAGAACCCCCCTGGTTGCTGTCCCACTCAATATCTTGAAAGTGGCATTCAAGTAACTTGTGTAAGAACTGAACAACCTAGAAGGGAAAGGAGGATAAATGGTGATGGAAGCAGACTTGACTTGGGGTGGTGAACACACAACACAATATACAGATGATATGTTACAGAATTGTATACCTGAAGCCTATATAATTTTATTAATCAATGTCACCCCAATAAATTCAATTAAAAAAGAAAAAGAACTGAATACCTCACCAGGTATTAATTTCATTAACTTTTATTTAAAAGAACAAGAACTTATAAGACACTGCCTGGTAAAGAGGGGATTGGGAGGCGGAAGGTTCATAACATAGATTATATGTTATAATATATAAATTGATATATATCAGAGCAATTAATTTGCATTTCCTGCAATTTTTTTCTCTACTTTCATATTTTTCTTTAAATAACTTCTTCCATCAGAACTACCTATTAAAAATAGGTATATAAGTTTATAAAACTGTCATATAATAGTTTAGGGGGAAGAGACATTAAAGTGTACTCCTGATTACTGAATATAACTTATACTTTTGTTTCTATTATGGCAAATATTCCTAACCCAGTAATCAGTTAATACACTAGGTAATTATAAGTTTATAGATTTTTGCAGAGAGGCTCCTAAATCATACCTATAAGATGTCCCCACAAAGCATGGCTTCACTCAGTGTCAAATGGGGGTTAAATGGATAAATATAAACAATTAAAAGATAGAGATCCTCACTGACACACCTGAAATCAAAAGGTTAAAAATTGAAAACAGAAAAAATACATGTCAGCCAAATAGAAAACAAAAGCAAACTAGGAGAGCCATTTCATATCTTACAAAAGAGTTAAAAGATAAATAAATAAATAAATAAATAAATAAATAAATAAATAATAAATAAATAAATGTAAAAGATAGTTGTTACATGCTATTAGTACATAAAAATATAGCTATTATAATATATGCACCTAAAAAATCAAACCTATAAATATATCAAATATCAAAAACAACTGCAGGGTGAAGTCATAAAAAACAACCAATATAGTTTGAATTTTGACCAACATTCTTTAAAAACTGATAGCTGAAGCAGACAAGTAAAAACATTGAGGATCTGAATAATGTAATGAATACAAGCAAACTATTAGATATAGAAAGAGAACTGCACCCAACAAAGAGGCTAACTTGTTTTTAAGCACCATGATTCATTTATAAAAGACAGATTGTACATTGGAAAGATTGTTCAGTTAAAAAGGAAATTACAAAGTAAATCAAGAAATAGAGCAGTATCAATGATAACATAACACTGCAAGTTAGAAGTAAAGCAGAACTTAGATAAAAATGTATAGCTTTAAATGTATTTATCAGATAAAACTAAAGATAAAAAGCCAATAACTGTAGAAAATCCCAAAGAATCAACAACAAATCATGAAGAAATAAGCAACTGTAATAAGATTTCAGGATACAAGGTTAATATACAAAAGTTAATTATTTTTTCATATAAACCAGCAGTAAGTAAAATTTAAAAACACAATACTGTTTAAATTAGGACACCCCAAAATGAAATACTGAGGTATAATTCAAACAAAATATATATGAGATCGAGATGGGAAAACTCTGATAAACAAAAAGAACTAAATAAATGTAGAGATGGTCCAAATTCATCAATAATCACACCCGATATTCTCAAGATGTCAATTCTTCTCCACTATATCTGAAGACCCAATGTAATCCCAACCAAAACCCTAGCAAGTTGTTTTGTGGGTATTGGCAAATGGTTTTAAAGTTTATACAGAGTGGTGAAAGAACCAGAACCATGGCCAACACAATACTGAATGAATAAAACAAAGTTGGAGAATAAAAGCTACCTGACTTCAAGACTTACTATAGAGCTAAAGTAATCAAGACAATGTGGCAGAGGTAAAAGAAACAAATCTATGAAGCAAAATAGAGAACCCAGAAATAGACTCACAAATATAGTCAACTGATCTCTACAAAGGAGCAAATGTAATAAAATGGAGCAAAAATAGTCTTCTCTACAAATGGTGCTAGAACAAATGGACATCCATGTGCAGAAAAATGAAGCTAGACGCTCCCCTAATACCCTTCAAAACATCAGAAAGCACCTAATGGGGTCACTGTTGAATTCTACCAAACATTTAAGGAAGAAATTATATCAATTCTTTAACAATCTCATTCAGGAGGTAGAAGTAGAAAGAATACTTCTTACCTCATTCTATGAGTCTAGCATTATTACCCAAATACAAAAACCAGACAAGGAGATCCAAGGCAGCGGTGGACTGAATGGAAGCCACACTGGCACTCTCTTGGGACCAATTTGGATTTACAACTAGAACACAGAAAAACCATCCTGAAAAACAACCGAAGATGAGCTGGAGAGCAACCTCATAACCAAGGAGGAGAAGTGGAGACCACACAGAGACTGGTGGGAAGTGGGGACACAAGAAGACTGGCAGGGCTCCCACAGGCAGCAGCTGAATGTCCGGAGGGAGATCTCAGCTGTGGGGATTCCCACTGAGAACTCTGGGGCCTAAACCCTAGGCTGGGCTTCCCAGACCAAAGCACCAGAACTGAGAAATGTGCCCACATAACATCTGGCTCTGAAAAGCAGTCGGTTCTTTCTGTCAGGGAGAGGTGGCTGGAAATGCAGGCACCCTCTTAAAGAGCCAATGCACAAAGTTTCATGTATAGCCACTCACCTTGAGCTCTGGCAGAGGAGGAGTGGAGTGGACTGGAGCTATGTGGAGAGAGTCTGGGGTTGCAAGCTCTGGAGACTGAGATCAGGGATTCCTGTGCCAAGTCATTCCCCCAGACTGTGGAGGACACCTTTCTCTGGCAGCAAATTTTCGGCTTTTGCCGGAGGGTGGAAGCTATTGCCCCACCCTGCTAGAAAGCCTCTGGCCCCGACCAGAGAAGCTTCTACAGCCTGAGGCTTGTTAAGAGACTGATAACAACCAGCTTCCCCACCCGTTAGAGCTTCTACAGCCTGAGGCTCATTAAGAGAATCAGATAATTCAGTCTGTGGGCAGAGGCAAAAACCTGAGGGTGCTTTGAGTCTTTGCCTGATCTGCTTCGGGACTGGGCCTTAGAAAAGCAGGTTTTGGTGTGCATCTTGGGCCTGTCCAAATGCACCCAGTCCCAGCTGTGAGACCTCAAGCCTGGGGTTGTTGATAGCCCCAAACAGGCTACTCAGGGCCAGTCAAAAACTGCACCTGACATTGACCTGTACCAGAGGCCCTCAAAAAGACTGAGAGTCCTAGCAGATCTACCTAACACTTAAAAACAAACCCAAAAAAGTAGCCAAAATGGGGAGGCCAAAAATAAGCCCCAAATGAAAGAACAAGAGAAGTCTCCAGAAAGAGCCAAATGAAATGGAGATAAGAAATGTATAAGTTATAGATACATCAGTTGATTATAAGAATGATCAATAGCATGAAAAAAGATATGGAAACTATGAAAAATGACCAGTCAGAAATGAAGAATGACATAGCAGAAATAAAGACTACATTGGAAGGAATAAATAGCAGATTAGAGGAAGCTGTGGATTGGATCAGTGAATCAGAAGACAGGGTAGAAAAAAATCACTCAATCAGAGACCCAAACCCAAAAACAATTAAAAAACAGGAGGACAGTCTAAGGGAGCTGTGGGACAGTATGAAATGTAACAATATTCGTATTATAGGAGTGCCAGAGGAGGCTGAAAGTAAGCAGTGGTTAGAGAACCTATTTGATGAAATAATGGCAGAAAATTTCCCTAACCTGGCCAAGGAAAAAGTGACACAAGTTGAGGAGGCACAGAGAGTCCCAAGCAAGAAGAATTCAAAAAGGCTGACACCCAGACACATCATAATTAAAATGCCAAGAATCCAAGACACAGAGAGAATCTTAAAGGAAGATAGAGAAAAGCAATCTGTTTCCTACAAAAGGAGCCCCCATAAGGCTGTCATCTGACCTCTCATCAGAAACTCTACAGGCCAGAAGAGAATGGCATGAAGTATTCAAGGTGATGCAAAACAAGGATCTGAAACCAAGACTGCTCTATCCAGCAAGACTGTCATTCAAAATATATGGTGAAATAAAGAGCTTCCCAGACAAAAAAAAAGACTGAAGGAGTTTATCATTACAAAACCAGCATTACAGGAAATGTTAAAGAGACTGCTATAATTAGAAGTAGAAATGAAGAGAATGAAAAACATAGGTATAAAGAAACAAAATGTCAGTAGATAAGTATCTTTCAATAATAACCTTAAATGTAAATGGACTAAATGCCCTGATAAAAACAAAAAACAAAAAACAGGGTGGATGAATGGATAAGAAAACATGACCGAACTATATGCTGTCTACAAGAGACTCACCTCAGAACAAAAGACTCACACAGGATGAGAATGAAAGGATGGAAATAAATTTTTCATGCAAATGGAAAGGAAAAAAAGCTGAAGTAGCAATACTCATATCTGACAAAATAGACTTCAAAATGAAGACCATAAGGAGAGACAAGAAAGGTCATTACATAATGCTAAAGGGATCAATCCAGCAAGAGGATATAACCCTGATAAACATATATGCCCCCAACATAGGCACTCCTAAATTTATAAAAAAAAACTTCTAGAGGACTTTAAGAGAGAGATCGACAGCAATACAGTCATACTCGGGGACTTTAACACCCCACTGACTTCACTGGATGAGTCTTCCAGACAAAAAAATCAACAAGGAAACAGTGACCCTAAATGATACACTAGATTAGATGGATTTAGTTGACATTTACAGAACATTCTACCCCAGTGCTGCAGAATATATATTTTTCTCTAGTACACATGGGACATTCTCAAAGATAAGACCACATGTTAGGACACAAAAGAAGTCTCTACAAGTTCAAGAAGATTGAAATCATATCAAGCATCTTCTCAGACCATGGTAGCATGAAATTAGACATCAACTACAATAAGGACACTAAAAAAATTTAAACACATGGAGGCTGAAAAGTATGTTTTTAAAGAATGAATGGGTTACCAAAGGGATCAAGAAAGAATAAAAAATTCCTGGAAACAAATGAAAATGAACACACAACAATTCCAAATCTATGGGACACAATGGAAGCAGTCCTGAGAGGGAAGTTCATAGCACTACAAGCCTACCTCAAAAACAAGAAAAACCTCTAATAGACTCTCTAACCCTACAACTTGAAAACTTAGAAAGAGAACACCAAGAAAAGCCCAGAGTAAGTAGAAGGAAAGAAATAATAAAGATTAGAGCAGAAATAAATGACATAGAAACTAAAAAATATATAAATCATCAATAAAACCAAGAGCTGGTTCTTTGAAAAGATAAACAAGATTGATAAACCTTTAGCCAGACTCATCAAGAAACAAAGAGAGAGGACCCAAATAAACAAAATCAGAGCCGAAAGAGGTGAAATAACAACTGACCCAACAGAAATACAAAGGATTATAAGAAAATACTATGAACAATTACATGCTACCAAGCTGGACAACCTGGATGAAATGGGTAATTCCAAAAAAAATACAACCTTCTAAAACTCAATCAGGAAGAGTCAGAAAGCCTAAATAGGCTGATAACTGCTGATGAAGTTGAAGCAGTAATCACAGAAAAGCCCTGGCCCTGATGGCTTCACAGGGGAGTTTACCAAACATTCAAAGAAGAATTAATACCTATCCTCCTCAAACTATTTCAAAAAATCCAAGAGGAAGGAACACTTCCAAACTCTTTTTACGAGGCCAACATTAGCCTAATTCCAAAACCAGATAAAGACACTACAAAGAAAGGGAATTACAAGCCAATATCCCTGATGAATATAGATGCTAAAATCCTCAACGAAATATTAGCAAATTAAATCCAGAAATATAGTAAAAAGATCATACACCACGACCAAGTGGGATTTATTCCAGGGATGCAAGGCTGGTACAATATTCGCAAATCAATAAATGTGATACATCACATAAATAAATTGAAAGACAAAAATTACATGATCATATCAATAGATGCAGAAAAAGCATTTCATAAAATCCAACACCTATTTTTGATAAAAACTCTCAGCAAAGTGTGAATAGAGGGATCATACCTCAACATAATAAAGGCCACATATGACAAACCTACAGCCAACATCATATTCAATGGGAAAAAACAAAAACCATTTCCTCTAAAAACAGAAAAAAGACAGGGGTATCCACTTTCACCACTCTTATTCAACATAGTACTGGCAGTTCTAGCCACAGCAATCAGACAAGAAAACATAAAAGGCATCCAAATTGGAAAGGAGGAAACAAAACTGTCATTATTTGCAGATTACATGATATTGTACATAGAGAATCCTAAAGACTCCAGCAAAACACTACTAGATTTAATAACTGGATTCAGCAAGGTAGCAGGATACAAAATTAACACTCAGAAATCGATGGCATTTTTAAACACCAATAATGAACTCTTAGAAAGAGAAATTAAAAAAAAAATCCCATTCACCATTGCAACTAAAACAATAAGATACCTAGGAATAAACTTAAACAAAACTGTAAAAGACTTTTACTCGGAAAACTACAGGACAATGAAAAAATAAATAGAGGAAGGTATAAAGCAATGGAAAAATACGCCATGTTAATGGATTGGAAGAGTTAACTTCATTAAAATGTCCATACTGCTTAAAGCAATCTATAAATTCAATGCAATTCCTAATAAAATACCAACAGCATATTTCACAAATCTAGAACAAAGTCTTTGAAAATTTATATGGAACCAAAAAACACCCTGAATAGCCACGGCAATCTTGAGAAAGAAAAAAGTTGGAAGGATCACAATATCAGATTTCAAGTTATACTACAAAGAGACTGTAATCAAAACAGCCTGGTACTGGCACAAGGACATATAGATCAGTGGGACAGAACAGAGAACCCAGAAAATGACCCATCCCATTATGGTCAATTAATATTTGACAAAGGAGGCAACATACAATGGAGTAGACAGTCTTTTCAATAATGATGTTGGGAAAATGGGACAGGTACATGCAAAAAAATGAAACTAGACCACCAACTTACATAATACACAAAAGTAAATTCAAAATAGATAAAAGACTTAAATATAAGACAGAAAACCATACAAATCCTAGAGGAAAACATAGGCAGCAAAATCTCAGACATCTTGTGTAGCAATATGTTTGCTGATCCATCTCCTAGGGCAAGAGAAACTAAGGAGAAAATAAACAAATGGGACTGCATCAAAATAAAAAGCTTCTTCACAGCAAAAGAAACCATCAACAAAGCGAAAAGGGAGCCCACTGTATGGGAGAATATATTTGCCAAGGACACATCAGATAAAGGGTTAATATCCAAAATATATAAGGAACTCATACAACTTAACAAAAGGAAAACAAACAATCCAATTATAAAATGGGCAAAGAACCTAAATAGACACTTCTCCAAAGAGGACATATGAATGGCTAAGAGACATATGAAAAAATGCTCAGTGTCACACTAATCATCAGAGATGCAAATTAAAACCACAATGAGGTATCACTTCACACCTGTCAGAATGGCTCCATCAACAAGTCAACGAACTACAAGTGCTGACGAGGGTGTGGAGAAGGGGCGCCCTAGTGCACTGCTGGTGGGAATGCAGACTGGTGCAGCCACTATGGAAAGCAGTATGGAGTTTCCTCAAAAGATTAAAAACTGACCTGCCATTTGACCCAGTGATCCTACTTCTAGGAATATATCCTAAGGCGCCCCAAACACCAATCACAAAGAACTTATGCACCCCTATGTTCATAGCAGCGCAATTGACAATAGCTAAGATCTGGAGACAGCCCAAGTGCCATCAGTAGATGAGTGGCTAAAAAAGCTGTGGCACATTTACACCATGGAGTACTATGCAGCTGTGAAAAAGAAGGATCTTTTATCCTTTGGCATAGCATGGAAAGTATTGTGCTAAGTGAAATAAGCAAGTCAGAGAAGGACAAGTACCACATGATCTCACTTACATGTGGAATATAATAAACAAAATAAACTGATGAACAGAGTGGATCCAGAGATATGGGAGCATGGAACGAACAGAGGGATCTCAGAGGGAAGGTGGGGAGAAAGGAGTGGGTGGGGAGAAATTAATCAAAGAAGTTGTGTGTTTATAGGCATAACCCATGGTCACAGACACTGGTACGGGGGAAGCTTGAGGGTGGGATGGATGCAGGGTGGAGGGGATCATTGGAGATAAAATGGGGTGAAAAAATTCCATTTCTTCAAACTACAACATGAATACAATGTGCTTCCTATATGCTACCAATAAAGGATAGTGTTCAGGTTAAAAAACAAAAACAAACAAACAAAAAAAGACAAAATATTACAAGGAAAGAAAACTGCAGACCAGTATCTCTCATGAATATAGATCCTCAACAAAATATAAGCAATTTTTAAAATTGTGGTTTTATTGATTTTTTTAGGAAGATAGGAAAGGAGAGGTATAGAGAGATAGAAACACTGATGAGAGAGGAGAAAAACACCATGGATTGGAAGTCTCCTGCACAACCCCTAATGGGGATCGGATTGAGCCTTTAACCTAGGCATATGCCCTGACCAGGGAATGGAACCAGTGACCTCTCTGTTCATGGGTTGACGCTCAACCACTGAACCACACCGGCGGGAAAATGTTAGCAAATTTTAAATTCGACAATGTATGACAACAATTATATACAGAATTGAATATATTCCAGGTATTCCAAGCTGGTTCGACATTAAAAAAACACAATTCATGTAATTCACTGCACCAACAGGCCATAAAAGAAAAATCACAATTATATCAATATATGCAGAAAAAGCATTTGACAAAATCCAATATTCATGATAAAAAAACTCTTAGTAATACATCTCAGGAATAGATTAATGATTTTGAGAGGTTGGCAAGGGAAGATTTTTAGAACAGTGAAATTATTCTGTATGTGATAGTAATGGAAACATGTCATTATACATTTATTCAAGCCCACAAAATGTACTACACCAGGAGTGAACCCTAATGTAAACTATGAACTTTGGGTGACACTGTGTCAGTGAAGTTTTATCAGTTGTAACACATGTACCACATCCTATAGGGGTGCAGATAATGAGAGAAGCTGTTCATGAATGGGGCAGAGGCATATGGAAAATCTCTGTGTCTTCCCCTCAATTCTCCTGTTAATTAAAAGACTGCTGCATTGCTCTGAAATAATAAATAAATAAATAAATAAATAAATAAATAAATAAATAAATAAACAAAAAAATTCAGGCAAAGATCTCCTCGGCTATCGTCAGTAATATGTGTGCCATGTGGTCAATTCTGGGTTACAAAAAATATAGGAAGCCCTTCTTGGCCCCTAACTAAAGCCATTTCCTTCCTTTATTCTGCCTTATTTTACTGGATAATATCAAGTTTCATGTGGTTAATACTATTATTATCAATAGCCAAGTATCGATGACAAGAATAAATAGGACATGCTTGGAAACTAAAAATGGTTTGTTGCTTAGCGGTTCAAAATGTTATCCTGCCAGATGGAGAATTTCATGGTTTTTGATTCCAAGAAAATTTGGTAGAATTGAAAAAAATATCCTGGCTTGAAGGAGAGAGGAAAAAGGTCATGGAGAGGAGGCCAACGGAGTGTGGCTCTAGTCAAAAGGGATTCCTGTTCTCTGCGTATAAAAAACATCACTGGTATTGTTTCTAAGATTTATGCTACTAAATTCCCAGCAATGACTAGTCAGGAAGGCTGGGAATTAGAGAAAATAAAGAAACAAACTCCGATTCAAGAGGAGAGTGGGCGGGCCTGCTTGAAACCGGGCACTGCTAAGGCCAGTCCAAGGTAGGACCGTGATCTACCTTCTCAAGAGGCCAGAAGATAAGCTAAACAGGTGGTTGTTTGTTTTGTTTTGTATCCTTTTATTTAAATAGATTATTCACCACCATTTAGACATGCACTGATGTCCCCTCTCCAAGGCCAAACTCTGGTGTTACTCACAAAACTATCACATATTTAATGTAACACACATATGTAGATTATACTCCCATATCCTAAACGCAGCTTAGCTGTCAGGGGTGGCACACGACAAACGGGTCTGAGTCTTTAATCATCTTGCTCCTGTTTCCTGGTCTTTCTTCAGACACCCTCACTGATTATTTCTCAAAACGAGAGAACATATTTTATCGCAGGTGTCATATTATAGGCGTTTCCAAAGAGATTTTCCAGTAGTATTGGGAGAAATGGATGCTGACGAGACGGGAAATTCATAGGTCTATATGAGAGAAGGGATGTTTTGTTTCCACCCAGTGGTTTAGGGTACAAATTTGTGTAACAATTAAAATTTTGTTTTTTAAATAGAATAGAGGAAAAAAGTCAAGTGTGTTCTCAAGCACTTTTCTCTTTTTTGCCTTCATTGCCTTGGCACGTGTCAAAATTTTGTTCAGAAGCAAATACTGATTTGTTGTTTTGTTTAGAATGATCAGCCTTCCTCCCAAACACACGCCAGCACGGCATATACGCTCAAGTGTATTAAACTGACAAATATCAGCAGTACATATTCTCCTCTCCTGTTTTCACTGCAATCACATAATTTGGGGGTGATTCCTATACACTCAATGACAATGAGGTGGACTCTCTCCTCTTCTTGGGAAATGGGCAGAAGTTAAGCCCCTCAAATGACCTCTTGCTTGGGTACTAAGTAAGCCACAAGGGAGATGTTCATGCTCTGATCACTATGAAAAGTTTGTTTAGCTCATGGATATTTTCCAGACTCCATCCACCAAATTCTGGTTTCTGAGCACACATCTCTCATGTCATCATGCAAAAGTACCAGTTCCATCTACCTATATGGAGTCGCCAAGACTTCCTTGAGATCTACCTTCTCTCAACCTTTCCTATTTAATTTGCCCCTGATAGTTCATGTTCATTTTAGTTGGTAGCCTCTTCTCATTCTAATGTGCATTCTTATATTGTTTAGACTCATTCTTCTTAATCTGAAAACAAAAATGTTACTCAGTTTCTTAGAATTATGCAAACATCATGCTATAAGCAAAAGAGAAAATTAATGTTTCGTCGGTAGTAATACTACTTGTCTTAAATTGAAGAAACTGAAGGAAACTTATAGTCTACTATCCCAGGTGTCAAAAAGATTCTGCATGTTATACATGGAAAAACCAAAGCCCTTTGGTTTTAACATGAAAAACTGATATTAACCCTTTTAGTCTCATGCCAAATACGGTTCTCTTTGCATGAAACCTTGGCTCCACTACCTGCTTGAAGTTCATTCCTTCTTTTTTCAACAAATAAAAGGGCTATATGAGGAATTAAAATGGTTAGTGACCTCATATGCATAAATGCATAAGCCATGGACACAGACAATAGTAGGGGGGAGACCTGGGGGTGGGGCAGACGTGGGCTGAAGGGGATCAAGGGGAGGGGGAAGGGACATCTGTAATACTTTCAACGATCAAGATAAATTTAAATAAATAAATAAATAAATAAATAAATAAGTGGTTAACGACAGGCACAAAAGCCATATGGTTCCTTTCCTAATTGCACTCACATTTTGTTGGGACAGACAGGTGCTAATAAGAAAGTCACATAGTCACATAAAGTCACGACCACGTTCTGTAGTGTGAACACAACATGCGATGGAAACTTCTGTGACGAGAACTTGGCCCCGTCAGTTAAATTGGAGAGAACTCTGAAGAACTGGAGTTTAAAAGGCAAGTAAATTTACGAAGAGTATTTGGTAGAGGAAATAACCTACACAGAGACCCTGCATTAAAAACCGTTTGGAGTTGGGCCGGTGTGGCTTACCGGCGGCGTGGTGACCCCTGCACCAAGAGGCTTCCTGATTGACTCCCGGTCAGGGCACAGGCCGGGCTTCGGGCTGCATCCCAGGCGGGCGGTGTGGAGGAGGCAGCCAGTCGATGTTGCTCTCTCATCGATGTTTCTCTCTCTCTCGCCCTCTCCCTTACTTTCTCCCTAAAATCAATATCAATAAACACATATTTTTTAAAAAACAACTGTTTGGAAACAAAAATGTAGTGTGGAGAGTTGGGAACGAGAAAAGCTGGCAGATGTGATGACAGAAGGAGGGATGGCACCTCACAGGCCTTTAGGCCGCCTGAAGGGTATTATCTGCTGTACCTCAAAGGCAGCAGAAAACCGCTGAGGGGCACGTCTCACGTCTCTGCAGCTCCCGCCCGTGGCCAACCCCAGCTTCCCTCCCCTGGACGTCACTCTGCCCCCTCCCTGCTCCCTGCTTGCTCCTGGTCCCTCTCATGGTCTATTCTCGGCAGCAGCCAGAGGGTTTGATTTGGACTCAGGTCAGCTTGTGTTATTTGTCTGTTCAACAGCAATGACTAACACCCTGTCTTTCCCAGAATAGCATCCCAAGTCCATGTGCTGGCCTTCCGGCCCTGGATGACCGTGTTCGCAGTGACATCCCTGACCGCCTCACCTAACCCTCTGCTCCCTGGCTCTCTCTGCTGCAGTTACAAAGCCTCAGGACTGTCCCAGAACTATCCAGGTGTGCTCCTGCCTCAGGGTTTTAACACTTTCTCTCTTCTCAACTGGCCTTCTTCAGGTGTGCACAAGACTCACTCCCTCAAGCGTGCCCCTCTCTCCAGGAGGTTGCTTGCCAGGGAGGTCTTCCCTGACCTCCGGTTTAAAACAGCCACCGCCCTGCCCTGCCCTGGCCCCGTCACTCTCATCACCACCCCCAGCTTTACTTTTCTTCAGAGCACTGCCTGCCACCTGACGTAGCACATCCTTTAGCTCCTTCCTTTGGTCCACCTGCCCTCACTAAATGCAGGGTCTTTGAGAGCAAGCTCGTTTGCTTGCTGCTTTATCTCGAGTGGGAGGAGGCGTGTCTGGCCCATAGAAGGTGCTCAATGAGTATGTGTTGAATGGATGAGTAAGTGGGATATGAGTAAATAAAGGCCTGCGGGGTGTTCTTCACTACAATGGTTCACCCATCAATTTCCAACTTTTCTCCAGCAGAGCGTATTCCCTCGGACGTAGACAGCATGCAGCTATGGCTCTCTCATCAATCAAGGGCCGCTTCAGGCCTTGTTTACTCCTTTAAACTTCCTCTCAATATTCAGCAATCTCTTTCTTTAAATTCTCAAGAAATGTATTAATTTAAATCAACAAGTTATCTATAATTATCCATGGTCTTTTTTGCCTCTGAGTCATTCGTTTCTGCTAGACACAAATGTTGGTCATTTGAAAATATTTACTCAAATTTCCATTCCCTTTCTTTCGTGTACAGCTATGGATGTAATGCTATTTAGCAAGAGGTAAATGCACACTTGTAGCTTGTGATAGATACTATCGTTTTCAAATAGATCAAGAAAAAGCAGTGTATAGTCATCAAAAAAAAGTAGTAATTGATTTTAGTTGAGGCATAACTTTTGTGTGATGGAATAGTGGAAATAAATATGGGAAGGTACATTCGATGTTAATTTGAAAAAATTACAATTTTTTTTATAGCAACAAGGAGACATTGATTGCTGCAGACAATGGGAGAGCATGGTAATTCTGGGCTCTAGAAGGAGAAGCCCTGCGGTAGTGTTTAGCTAATTGGCTAGAATACAAAGAGAAGCTGGTTGGTTTGAAGATCATCAGAGTAGGTCATGCTGAATGAGGACACTGGCAGTAGAAACAGAAAGAGAAGATTTGTAATTTTTGATGTTCTTTACTTTTATTCAGGTATTTACAAACTGGGATTAATACTATACCCTGTTAACTGTTAAGATTAGAAAGATGAGCTGTGAGTTTCCTGGGCATACCATTAAATCACTTTATTATCTATTCTTTTCCCTTCAGTCAAAAAGTTCCAGTTCCTATTTATCGTGACGTGATGCATATTCATTAAGACTAACAAAAGTAATTTACATTTGCATAGTATTTTGCAATTTATAAATAGTCCTCCTGTGCATTATGTTATTTGATCTCACAAAAATACTGGGCATTAAGCCAAATGGGAAATTCTCTTCAATTTCAATAAGAAAACTGCAGATCAGATCGGTTAGGTAACTGGCCCAGAGTTATACAGACAGCTGCCTGTGGATTCGGAATGAACCCATATATCAAGTTCCAAACACAACATGGCTTTTCTTAGAATTTCACTTCATGTATTTTTCTAAACTTCATGTGAAAGTAGCTTTTCCCCATTAATTCCACTTTAGTTCCCTTCTCCGGAGCCCATAGTTTATTCTGTAATTCCATTAGTTACTTTGTTGCTGGTTTTATAACAGATAAAAATAAAAATAAAAATGCTATGCTATATTATTTTTGTGACATAGTTGTTAGGCTATAAATTCCAAAATTAAGCCCGGCTGGCGTAGCTCAGCCATTGAGCATTGACCTGTGATCCAGGAGATCACAGTGCGATTGCAGGTGAGGAACACAGGCCTGGGTTTCAGCGGGATCCCCGGTGGGGGCTGCTCTCATCCTTGATGCTTCTCTCTCTCCCTCTCCCTTCCTCTCTCTGAAATCAATAAAGATAAATTCCAAAATTAAACAAAACTAAAAAGCTTTCTTCTTAACAGCTCAAAGCTTCTATTTCTGATCTTTTATTCAAAAACAAAGAAAGACATTTTAAAGACACATATGTCATAAATAATAATATGCCATCTGTTGGTTTAATATTTCAAAGTGAAAATTTAGACTCTTTCATTTTAGTTTGTGTAAACATTTCAAATTTGTTATTTTGTTCAAATAAATTCTCACAATGCGAAATGTTAACAAGTGAATTGGATGGAATAGTAAAATGTCAAATTCTTTTGGAAAATGTTAAACCAGAAGCTATACCTCTCATCATTTTTGTTAGCTTTGCAAAAGAGCAAATCAAAATATGAGTAGGAACTGACGTGAATTTCAGATATTCGTGAAAGTAAACATCAGTTCATTGTCATAGTATTGTGTTTTTGTTTTAAAGGGAGATTATACCCAGCACCTGTATCTTGGTTTCCAAATAGCATTTTCCAAAAAAAAAAAACAAAACAACAGGAACCGGGGCTCCTTGGAGAAATGGCTGATCTAGGGTGGAGGCTGGAAGTATGCAAAACAAGCCTTGGGAATCTTGTATTGCCAGAAAGTAAGGGGGTGTTCAAACAAACAAAAGGTTAAAGACATCTTGAAGGAACACAGAAGCCTGATAGAAAGAACTGTCAATGGCAAAGCCAGAACAATTTTAGCAACATAATTAATAAATGTGGTATTGTAATATAACCCAAATATAAAGTAACATAATGAGAACATACTGATATAAGCGATCAAGGGAAAAGGAGGCATAACTTAGGTCACCCCCTTGCTTCTTTCCCCAGAGTATAGCTCTCAAATGCAACACAGACAAAAAGTAGGAAGGGCTGGATGGAGGCCCGGGAGTCTGTGAGCCTCGGGGGCCAAAGCAGGCGCCGTAATTGGGGGTGGAGACGGCGCACTGGGAGCAGCTGGCACGGGACAGTGAACACTCACACCTGCCTGAGAGGATGTGTCAAGGGTGGGAAATGCAAAGTGAAGGTGCTACAGGTAACCAGCAGCAGTGGGTGACTGGTAGGCCTAACAGCCTTGTCACAGACGACGGCGAGGAGGAGACGCTTCCCCTAACACTGAGGGGCGCTAACGGGCTCCCCTCCGGCCTGCGTGCTGCCAACTGCTGACCAGGCCCCAGGCCCGCAGGGACCAGACCCGCAGCAGAGGCCGCGCTGGGGAAATGACCGCCAGCGCAAAGGGGCAACAAATACCGTCCAGATGTTTCCACCCAACAATGTCTCTCTGGAGAGCGGATCGCTGAAGACGATTTACTCAAGGAAATCGGAGAACATTCCAGAGCAGATATGCCTGATATACTTAATGCAAAACCGGAGAAGATATAGAAGGATCTATAAGAAGATATATATAAAAAAAGGAGAGGGAAATTTTAAAAAGAGTAACAGACTTATTATCTTCATTCATAGCAGCAAGTGACAGAAGGAAAAGAGAAGTTTTCCAAGAAAAACTTGGAAAAACATGGATTAAATAGATAGAACTACAATGATACATCAGTAAGACCACTGGAAGAGAAACGTTATTCAAAAATTTACTGAAACCATTTTTCCCCCCTGAGCTGATGAAAAGCTTGAGTGTCCAGATTAAAAAACTCATCAAAGTATTATTAAATATTAATTCAATGGTAACACCATCAATCAATAGCCAGGAGAATTTTTGGATGTAAGGAAAATAAAAATCTTTCAAGCATCCAGTTAGTAACACATAATACCTACAAAGGAATCACATTCGGAATGCTTAAACACCACAAATGTGCGGACCAGTAGCTACAGAATTTTGAAAGACAGAAGCAAAAAGAAATTTACATATAGGAATTCACATGAAAGACAGGGAAAAGATATGCCAACATTCAGAAAATATACCATTTAATTATGGTTCCTGAAAACAGTACTAGAAAATATTCTCCTGGTAGCTGAGTTATGCATGAAAAAATTAAAAATGAACAATTCTGGGGATAAAAGAACTGGCAATGATTTTGAAAAGAATTGAATGCAAATTTCATGAAAGATAATTTTTAAATTAATGAGTCAAAATAATTTAGTTCTAGTTTTATAGATAAAACAACTCTGAGGCTTGAAGTAAATCATTTATTATTTCTTGTCTCTACTTTCTTCATTTGCAAAACAATGATGCGTCTCAGTAATGTCACCGTACTAATTAATATTTGAAAGCACATGAACTTTGCTTCCTTTTTTGCACAGTACTCTTCTCAGGAAGGCTCTGTGATCAGGAGAGTTACCTAACCTGTAATCCTTACTCAGACTTGTCACTCCAAGACTGTAGATGGTTGCTATGTTTGGTTCTAAGTTCTCCAGGTCAGGCAAGAGTATTTCCATTGATCTCATTTCATTAAAATGACAGAACACAGAATAAAAGCTATGGAATTTTCTCGATTTTCTGCGAATGAGTTTTTCTTCTGCAAAGTCTTTAAAAATAGCTTTTCTAAGCTGAAAACTGTAGCCTGCCTTCATTGCCGTCCATGATCTCCTCCACCCCACTACCAGCACTTCTGCCGTCCGCTGCTTTCTGAAAGCAATGAAAAGGAGATTAGAACTATGAAAAATCCTTGCTGTTTTGATGCCTGTATCATCTCATGTTGAAAGGTCCTTTTCAAAAAATAGTCTTTAATAAATGAATTTAGAGAACATATGTCCACTCTGATAGAGCTGGTTGGGAGAAAAACAAATGAAACAAGGAAAATCATGTGAATCCAGCTCATCGCATTCTGACACACAGTGCTTTGCTGAACAAAGGAAAAAACGAAATCTAGGCTGTGGTCGAAGACATCGTAGCTGCAATGACTGGTTCTTAATGAAAACGCCAACCATGTCAATACCTTCAGAAAATCGAATGGGGGATTAAAAACAGGCCTATGCCGTGCTCTGGAACGACTTCAAGTAGGTATACATGACTTATATAAACAAAGGATCCCAGAGCATTTAGAGGTGATCAGGGACTTGGTAAATCATGCTTTCCCCCCCCCCTACACACCTTTATTAATCTCTGGGAGCAGTGCTAATTAGGATCAGTTTGACTTTATACAGCTATAAGTTTACAACATTAATAGCAAATATTTTATTGAGTTTGTTCTATATGCCAGGCATTTTTTAAGTGTTTACATGTATTGACTCATTTAATATTTGCATTAACCCTACAAAGTGGGTACTCTTATTACCACACACTTTTTTATAGAGCTTCTATAGATTAAGTCATGCCCAGGGCCCCATGAGGCTAATACCTGGTTAAACCTGAAGGTTCAAATGCAATAATCTGGCTCTAGAGTGCTATTAACACACTTAACTGTCACCCTGTAATATAACGGGAAATGACAAATAAGAGCTGACTGTCTCAACTCCATTTTCCTTACTAATTTTGTTTGGAAACTTGAACCCTGGATCCTTCAAACATACCTAGGATCAGTTAGGTGGTTTAATATAGGACACGCCCATTACTCAGATGGTAATGAGGCACTCTAATTACCGGTATATTCATGATGGTCTGTGTGGAATCAATGCAGTCTCTGGGGTCCAAGGTCTACCCCTCCCCTTTGCTCAACTCAATTGAGGTTGTATAGTGAGCAAATTATTCTGGACCCGCTACCAACTCTCCATGAGCAGTCTGGTTTTGGGTGTAGGGGTGTGCATGCATGAGGGGTTGGGGTGGTCACAGTTCTTCCTCTGACTAGTAAAGTTATGATAATTGTACTTAATCTATTATTGTATTTCAAAGCCACCTGATAGTATGTGAACTCATGGTTGGCCAATTCTCTTAAACCTCTTTAGTGTCGTTTAGTAAATGACAGATGCTGTGTAATAATGGCTTCATAATTACCCCACTCGGTTATTCTAACTTTCCCACTTCTTCATTCTCTTTCAACTAGTTTTTCATCTTCACCTTCCTGCTCCATTTTCAGCTTCAAAGAATGAGATCCAGTTACTTCTGTTACCTCCATGTTAAAAAATGCTGATATTAAGAGAATTTAAATCATTCTAGCCAATGAGTGTTCCCTCCTTCTAATTTCTGTCACATCTTCAAAATTGTGACTTATCTGTTGTTTTCTCCACCTACTCCCTACTCATTTCTTTACTACTACACTCAATTAATATTTGACAACTAATTCATATGTATTAACCACCAGGCATCATGCAAGTAGCTGAAGATTCAGAGATGATAACATACAAGTTTTATTCCTTTGGGTAGCCAACTTGTCAACATCACTTCTCTTTCCAAACTGTTCTTTGAAAGGTTGACAGGCGATGTCTACCAAATTTGGTGACATTTTCTGAGCCTTCAGCTTGCACAGATTAGGCAGCATTTTACATGGCTAACCACTCTTCCCCTCTTAAAATGCCCTTGTCCTTTTTCCTCTGTGGCTAAGCTACTCAAAACGGGGCCAGCAGATGGACTGCCAACCTGCAGGCTCAGTCCATGACGAGAAAGGAGCAAGGAGCTGTGACGGAATGGGAGTAAACTCTGTGTAGGCTAGCTGGCTTCTTTCTAGCTTCCCTTCTTTTTGGTAGCAATATCATCTTGATGAAGAAATTAATGTGTTGATTTAATTTTGGCACTTGTTTGTTATCATAGACTTGCACTCTCAGTAGTATTTTTCTATTCTAGTCATTTCCTAATTTCATGGCTGCTTCCTTTCTCCCAATGCAATGATATATATATATATATAGAGAGAGAGAGAGAGAGAGAGAGAGAGAGAGATAAATTATATATATATATATAATTTATATATTATTTGCGAATATACATCTTGTAAATATATATCTTGTAAATATATATCTAGTAATATATTTAAATATATGTATATTTATACGTAATCTTCTGAGATTCTGTTTTTAGATCTGTATATAGGGAGAAATAACAAAAGAGAGCTCTATACTTGATACATTATATTTGACACCATGATCTTCTTTCTAATTAAAAAACTGTTTATGTGTTCCTGTGAGGTGGGGTGAGATAGAGTGGAGTGAGTAGGTGGTGTGTATACAAGCCATATGCATAAAGCAATCCTCACCTGCAAGATTTCAGTCTTTAAGGGACAGATGCTTAGCCAGTAGATAGACTTTGATCTCATGAGATCAGAACCCTTAATATCCCCCACTCCCATGGAACCCCAGCTTCTGGCACATGTTTGACCATGAGTGATGACTAATAAGTACAGAATGAGTGAATGGGCAAAAGCCTTCTAATGCTGATGTCTATTTACAGAATGCCATCTCTCAACTCTATCTCCATCTTTAGACACTTAGAAAAATGTTTTCTTTTCCTTCTGTATTTTAGCTCCATCATTAAAACAAACATGTTACCATCCCTAAGATATGAAACATCTCTACTCAGCCTTGTCTCACAGAGGAGCTTTTGTTGTATCAAAAAATAGATCAAGAAATGCTCCTCAGGGAAAATTGGTTATTCTAACTTTTGTTCACCTTTTTAATCTTCTATATCATGCTTCTTTTAAGATCATTTTATACTGCAATTGAATATTTTTTTACTTGTCTTATATCTTCCCCATAATTTTCATCTCCAGAGGGCAGACCGAATGAAAGATAATTAACTTTTTATTTGGCACCTATGACTTTCTGCTTACTTTATAAACACAACACAACTTCACCTGCTGCCCACACTCAAGATGACGTATTGCTATCTCTGATTCAGATTAGGAATTTCAGACACAGAGAGATTAAGTCTTTTGCTTGAATAAGAACTAGTGGATTCATTATTTGTACCTGGGACTTCTGATTCTAATGCCTCAGTTTTTTTCATTTTGACTTTCCTGAGATCCTGCAAAGTTCCTCACAGTTATTTGAACTTTATTATAAATAAGTTGTGGCAAAAATGAACAAAAAAAGCAATCTAATAAGAACCATTTACTACTTATATCAAATAGCCAGCCTTAGCTGTTGGGTGCTCAGGACTCATAAGTCTTTGAAGATATTCATAAGTATATATATATGTGTGTATATATATATACATATACATATACATACACACACACACATACATATATATATATATCATACATTCAAGTCTATATTAACCAAAACCAAATATTAATGGGTAAATCTGTGGAGTGTGTGTGTATGTGTGTGGAAGCTGGAGTTGGGAAAAAATGGGACAGTGGGAGCCTCCTATTACTCTGATACAGAAATAGAGATGTCTGGCAAACTTATCTCTACAATTTGTAGACTGTCATTTTCAGGGTTCTGAGTGGTCCTTGGTCCTCCTAATCTTTCCTAATTTTCCGTCTCCACCAACTGAGAACCAGAAAAATTTTTGTAATCCAAATTACATGTTTTGTCACTCATTTATCCAATCTAGGCCAATTCTCTGCATATTTGTTCTGCTAAGATTTATCTCCAGTAGTTCATTTTGGAAGTAACCATTTGTCTCTTTTACTTTAGGCTTTTCCCCAGAGTAACTCACTGATCCTGTTTAAAGACCCAGGGCTGCAGGGGAAAGTGGATGCTGGTTTGTCTTTAGGCACAGAAACTTCCTCAGTGGAGACTGGTTGGTTACCATAGTATCTAAACTCTGCTCACATCACATCCAAAATTATGTGGACCAGTTGGGTCTAAGGAATTTATAGAGCTAATTTGACTTCTTTGGTCAGAGAATGTCAAAGTGCTTCTCTACAGAAATATTTGAACTGACTAAAGTGTCTGAGTCTAGCTACAAAAGAAAGGTTATTAACAATGAAGTTGGAACCCAGAATAATATATTGACCCTTCAAAATTTTATTTGAGAATCTGATAAATTCTTTGCTCAAATCATGATAAATATTCTACCAAAAAGTATACAGTCATGTGTGGCTTAACAATGGAAATTTGTTCTGAGAAGTGCATTATTAGGCAATTTTGTCACTGTGTGAACATCATAGAGTGCATTTATACAAACGTAGATGTTATACAACTAGGCTCCATGGTCTAGCTTATTGCTCCTGGGCTACAACCCTGTGCAGAATGTCACTGTACTGAATACTGTAAGCAATTACAGCACAACAGTATTTGTGTATTTAAACCTATCTAAACATAGAAAAGGTACAACAGAAATTCAGTATAAAAGATAACAAATGGTGCAGCTGTAGAGGGCACTGACCATGAATGGAGCCTGCGGGACTGGAAGTCGCTCTGGGGGAGTCAGTGAGCGAGTGGTGAGTGAGATGTGGTTAGGACGTTACTGGACACTGCTGTGGACTTTATAAACGCTGCCCCACAAGCCCTCTCCCTGCTTCCTCTTGTCAGGGTCAGAAATAAAATAGCAAAACTCTCAATACTGCTCCATGAACAGGAGTGTGGGATGAATTGATGGAAAATATGAAGGAGAAACTGGCTGGGTAAAGCATAGATCACCCTAATAGTGACTGTCAGGAGGGAGTGAAAGGTGGCCTTCAGCAAGAATGAGAAATCAAGATAGAAGAATAAAGGAACACAAGGGACTGTCATGGCAACGTGGTTTTGGCTACTGCACGCTGGAGCAGTGGTCAAGTTAAGGAACTTAGTGGTTTTCAAGAAGAGGGTGTTTATCATGGAGAGGGTATAGAATGAAGAACTCAGTATTTGACTTTGGAAATTTGTTTTTGGTTCCATTGACCCTATCTGGCAAAAAGGGCTCTCTCTGGCATTGAACTGAGGGGAGAAATAAAAATTATCTATATTTTACATCATTACAACCTGAAAATATTTCCAAAGTCCAAAGACAGGCTGGCCCCACACTACCACAGAAAGTGTTTGCTATCTTGGCAGTGGAGCTTAATACTTGTGAAGATAGCTCCTGTGGACCTGTGTCCTTGTACAGGGTTTTGGGTCCTCAACAAAGAATTCCCAGCAATGTTCTCTGAAGACTATCAGGCCAGATCTGGGAGGGCTGCGGCACCCTCTGAAGGTGTAGTGCTGGGGGACAGGCTCCTCTGAGCTGACACAGGTCAGTGGATGATGGGCTGGGATGTCATCTGCACACTCAAAATCGAGCTGTTGTCAGTGAAAGGGAACCTATAGCATGATATTAATTATTCCAGCAGAGAAAAATAATTCCTCCTGAACCACATATTCTTCTGTTTCTTTCAGGAAATTCAGCTCCATTATAATCCTCTGAGACCACCATCGGATCTGTGGTCCATTGTTGACAGAAACATCATTATATGGTGCCTGACTGTACCTTTATTCTAATTAGAGTTTTATTTTAGGCTAGGAGAAAAAAATGAAAGGTGACTCTTGAAGAGTTTGAATACATAAAACATAAGGTTTTATTATCCCAAAGAGACACATTCTATTATGCAAATATACTAATTCAGTTGCTGGTATGGAGACTTTCAATAGAAATGAAGTTTAAATAAGGAATTTTATGTTGAAGGATTACTGAATAAAATAATGAGGTATTTGATATTGCTTAGATTGTATGTAGGTTTTAAAAAATATTCTTTTTAATATATATTTGTTTGTGCAAACTAACTCGTCTGACTGCAGATCCTCCCAGTTGCCCCAGGAGTAGGAATCCACGTTCAGAGGTAAAGTAAGCCAACAGGCACAAACGCTGAATCTGAAAATGTGTTCAACGTAATGTGCTCACTTCAAACCCAAATCACCCAGGTGCGTTAATGTAGAAAAACAGGATAAAACTTTACCAAGGCCTTGGTTATCCATTCATGTGAGAGAGCTTCCCGAAGACCCAAAAATATGTGTGTGTGCACATGCGCGTGTATATGTATAGATACAGAGATACAGATATATGTAAATATATATATATGCATGTAATTGGCTTGTAGGAATACATTTTAAACTCTTTTGTCTTATTCAAACATTCAAGGAGTTTTAAGCCTTGAAATATTAGAACTATACTAGAACAGACATGGGTCATGTCTTTTTGATGATCTACTATCTCTGAGCATCCTTCCTAAGTATGAGAAATGTCCCACATGTAAGTGGTCCGCACCTCATCACATGGGAAGCCAGGCACAGGTCTTTCATGTCCTCTCCAGCTATTCGGACCTGTAAGCTACATGAGATCATTCAACCAGACGGCGCTTCAAACAGTGAAGCAAGCAGTGCAGACCCCCCTCCCAAAGGCAGTGGCGGAGCTAGACAGCTCTGCGTGGGTCGTGGTGGGCAGAGCAGGGCCGTGGGGTCTCTAATGGGGGAGTCCTACATTATAATTTGGATATTGCTTTTGCTGTCCTGCTTAGAGAGCCTGTGAAAGTCCTTATATCTCTTGTAAGTACTTGTTCCTTTAAACTTGAGTAGGTTTTGTCATCTGCTCCTAAGAACACTGAGTGGCTTACTGCCCCGACACTCTCAACACCTGGGTCCCCTCGCCCGCTTAAGGACTTGCCTAGGAATTCTCCCTTCTCTCTGCCTCTCCATCAACTTTTCTCCTCTTTTCTGAATTCTTCTCAGCAGTATACCCCTAAGCTATTGTTTCTCCAGTCTTAAAAATTGCCTCCTCTGGCCAGCTTGGCTCAGCGGTTGGACACTGACCTAGGATCCAGGAGATCGTGGTTCAGTTCCCAGTCAGGGCACATGCCTGGGTTGTGGGCTTGATCCCCAGCAGGGGGCGTGCAGGAGGCAGCCGATCAATGACTCTCATCATTGATGTTTCCATCTCTCCCGCTCCCTTCTTCTCTCTCTGAAATCAATAAAAAAAATACATTTAAAAAAAATTCCCTCTGTCGTTTAAATGTTCACTGTTTTAAAATTTTTATTTCTATTAGAGTTTACATTCAATATTTGTGTTAGTTTCAGATGTACAGCATAGTGGTTAGACAATCATATACTTTGCAAAGTGTCCCTCCGCTATTTCCAGTACCCACCTGGCACTGTACACAGTTATTCCAAGATTACTGACTACATTCCCTGTGCTCTACTTACATCCCCGTGACTGTACCGTAACCACCAGTCAACCCCTGTTCCATTTTCACCCAATTCCCTATCCCCCTCCCTCCTCTTGGGTAACCATGAGTCTGTTCTCTATCTACGAGCCTGTTTCAATTTTGTTTGCTCATTTCTTTTATTCTTTAGCTTTTGCGTATAAGTGAAAGCCCATGGTACTCGTCTTTCCCTGAGAAGCCCGTCTGCTTAGCCAAGCTTCCCCGTCAAGCTTCTGCCTTCCACGACTGCTCCCCTTTGACCAGCAACACTCCTAGCTTTACGTATGTTCACTCCATCCACCTTACCTTCTCCTATCCTCTCTGGAGCTCACTTCGGTCAGGCTTTTCCACGGAAACCGCTCTTTTCAAAGTCCCCAGAGGCCTCACATCCCCAGCGGCCTCAGCTTCCCCTTTCTCCCGGGCCCCACTGGGCAGCAGCAGGCAATGCCGTCCACCGCTCTCTCTGTCTCGAACCCCCCCTTTCCTTCCAGGACAGCACTGCCGCTGGGCTTCCTCCTGCTTCTCCGCTGCATTTCCCCTCCTTCCCGACCTCTGTGTTCTGGGCTGCCCAGGGATCAGCCTTGTGTCTCTTTTCTTTCCTCTCTGCACTCACTTGGCTGCAGGGTCTTACTCACTAACAAGCTTACCCTTTCCCTCGAGCTCCACACTTGCACAGCCACCTGCCTAGTCAACACGTGGACTTGGGGGACTAATAGGCATTTCAGGTATCATATGCCTCCAGTTACACTTCTGATGTTCCCCGCTCTCTGCAGCCCCACACTTCTCAGTTTTCCCATCTTAATAACAAGCAACAGAATTCTTCTAGTTGCTTAGGTGGAAATGTCACAGTCATCTTTAATTCCTTCTTCTTCATTCACATGTCCCATCCAACCCCTTACTTAGGAAATGCTATCTACTCTACCTCAGAATGTATCCAGGATCTCACCAATTCCCACCGCCTCTCCACTTACCAATCTGATCCAAACCATCTTTGCCTTTCATTTGGATTATTGCAGTAGCCTCTTAGCAGATTTCTATTTTTAATTCTTGCTCTTTTCCCATAGTCTTTTCTCAGCACAGCAGCACGGCAATTCTTAAATTTAAGCGAAAGCATATTATATCTCTGCTCAAAAGGTTCCAAAGTCCGAGTCTTTACAATGATCCACTTGTGTGAACATTTTCTGCCCCATTACTCCTCTGACCTCATCTCAGGGTGACACCCCTCAGTCCCTGGAGTCATACCAAGCTATCCTCTTTGCTGTTCCTGGACCACATCAGATACACCTTCATCTCAGGGGCTCTGACTGATGTTTCTTGGGTCTCTTGCCTCTCCTGCCAGAGAGAAGATGCTTATTATCTCACCTCCTTAATGTTTTACTTAAATTCTTAAATTTCCCATTTCGAATGACATTTTCTGGCCACCCTAACCCAAATTAGAAACCCTTTTTATGTCTGTTACATCATTACTAACACATCATAATCCAACATACTGATGTCTCCTTCCAATAGCACATGGCTCTGGTGGAAGAAGGCGACTGTATGTTAGATTTTTCATATGGCTGGCACATAACAGGTACATAGGGTGGCCAATTCATTATGGTTTTCCTGGAACTTCCCCGGTTTTAACACTGAAAGATGCATGTCCCAGGAAACTTCTGAGGTCCAGGCAAACTGACACAGTCGGTCCATCAGCTCAACAGACATATGTCAAATGGAAGAATCACAGCAGGGTTGGTGTGTGAATTCTACCTAAATCCAAAATTCGTAGAGTACTTGACGTAAAGTTTTATAGATGACAAAATCATCCTAAAATGAATGGATATAGCCACATCCAATGATACAAAGGAAAACACAGGCATTTCCACAATCATCACCAAGTGTCACATAAGAGGTATCCCTACATGGGTAACAACTATTACTAGATCCATACACGTACGTCATAGCTATAATTCTATCACAAAGAGTAATTGCTTATAAGATGCCTATCCTTTAATCTGACAGCAAATTTATAAAAATATTGAATACGACTGCATAACATACACAGCGGTGAGATGCAACCACATCATTACTGACTGACAGAAAATAATGGTCCTCAGTAAATGGTAAGGAAGTATTGACTTTGCTGACTTAAATTATGTTTCCAACTAATAGCTGTGTGTGGGTTCAACCATTAGCTAAAATCTATCCTTTAGGCTTGAATGTTTGTGAGATTCATAGGAGGCTTGTGATTATTGTGGGTTCATATGATTATTATATTTTATACAGAATTTAATGTTTTCATGTTATGGCATAAGTAAAATTGCTTTGCATACTTATAAGATTGCTAAAATGTTAATACTAGTTTAAATATGACTATTATAAACATTTAAAAATTTAACTTAAATTTTTAATATAAGCATCTAAGTAAATAACCATCCTTCTCCAAAAAATTGAGCATAGAGAAATAAGAGTTACGGGTTACTTTTCTTAAGACTGACTTCATACAGAGTGGCTTCCTAGAATGTTCTTTCGGAATATGGCTATACCTGAGCTCAGGTCAAGTGTGAAGCGGTAGCTATGTCAACTGGTTCTGCCATGTTTGTTGCACAGCTGCAAATAACCTCTGATCATGCCAGAGAGTGGCTGGTGCTGTATGAGCTGCTATTACAATGAGCCGGAGATGCAGATCCAGGTTCTGACATATATCAACTACTCTAGGGGAGGAGCTGATACTTCCTCTCATTCTGCAGCTTAAATGTACAACAACCTAAGATAGGACCCCTCACTAAAGTCTGATATCTGGTTCTGTTAGATCCCAGTAAGCTTCCTCTCAGAACTTCTAGGAGAATCTGCATGTCTGTCACTGCTTGTCTCTGAGCATCACCCCAAGAAGGCCTTGTGTGTGCATCATTGAGTCATGTAATTTTGTTTGCTTGACCAGCGGTTCAGCACTTATGGTGGATTTCTAGACATGAGTCAAAGATCAGAGACCAGTGACTCATCCTGGGGGTGGGAGATATTTGCTTGGGATGGCATAGCCAGTCATATTCAAGGATTAGCATGATTGATCATTGACTGGTCATGGAAACTAACCTTTTAAAATTCAAGGAATGTAAAACATGGAGTGGTTAGAGTCCCCAACATAACAGTGAATATTTATTATTGGTGGCCTTGGAGAGGTTACACAAGATAAAGTGGGTCCTCACTAAGAAAATGGCTAAAATGGACCTCTTTATGAATACATTTTTAAAAGGATAATGAACACTGTACCCTGACAAAGTGGCATTTGTGCAAAGCGTGCTGTTGTATGTTCTTATTTAAGCAAGGCTAACAAATGGGCCACTTCTAGGACCCTCAGCCTATGACTGGATCAGTCTGAGAAGGCCTAGTGTTGTTCATGTTCTCTAAGCACAAAATGACTGCAAAGTAGGAGGGAGATGGCCTAATGGACATAATCCATGTGAGGCCTCCCTGGTGCAGAGATAATTCTGGGGTCCTTGTAATTGCAAGGTAAACCTCTCTTTCGTTCGTTCCTCCTAGAGCCTTCTCCACATTTCTCTGCCTTGCTCAGTGTCCAGGAGAGTGAGCCTTGCAGACTGCATCCTCCAGATATCTTTGCTGGCTGGTTTTGATTTGGGTTCATCCAATGAAAAGCACCAGTAGGACGCTGGCGGGGGAAGGGGGGAGACAGAAGATTATTTCTTCCCTTTTCCTTCAGAAAAGTTACATCTTTGCTGTTAGCTACATCCTCATGTGAGTCCAGCTGCATTTTCCAAATTTTCTGTTCTCAGTGGACTCCAGTTATTCTATTTCCTTCCAGTATCTCTTTAGCTTTTAGGTGGCCTTTTAGCCTTCTGTTGCTAATCCCTCGATGCCTACCATCTTCTGTTTGTTCTCATAATGTTACAGCTCTGTAAAGTAAGATTCATTCCTGTTTCTATGTTTTGTATGGAAAGACAAAAGAAAAATCTTTTTGTTGTTTCTTTTTGCTAATACATTTTAATCTTTACCCTTTATATATCAGGTTAAAAGAAATGCATATGGGGATTTGCCCTGGCCACAGCAATTAGATTGATTCGTGTGAACTGAACGACACTGCACAAAAACCTAAACAAAACAGAGAAATTACTAGAAACTTGTGAATATCAAAAAAGAAGATATTCATTCCTGCTTAAATTTCAAGAAAAAATAATAACTTGATGAAAATCTACCATGAGCTAAGACCAATAAAGATCAGTTTTGTCATCTAGTATAGTTCCTAGTCACAGTGGATATTTAGCACATGCTAAATAATGTCACCTGATAAGCAAAGTGAATTTCTTCTAAAGGTCAAATAGATGCACTGCCATGTGTATAAGCAAGTAAGATAGCAAGAAATTGGTCAACATATCATTTGGTCTGAAATTGAAATGGCCCCGTCTGGTCAAGTATTCAAAACAGAGTGGCCAACACATTAATATACTGGAAGAAGGCACTGAATTGACACCATCAAAGATCTGGACACACGCAATGCTACAAAACTCCATAAAGGTAAGTTTTACATGGTGGTAAGTTTTTCATTGTTTTATGAAAACGAATAGGGAAATAATGCATTACTTTCTGAGAACCCAGTAAGTACTGATAGAGGGGCATTAAACATTCACATTAGAGCCCATGAAATATACTTTCACATGATGCTTGCCGTTTGCTTCTCTCATAGCTTCATCCAAGGTTATTAAAATTTAAAATTGCACTAGGACTCTTTATATGTAGTGCATTTATAGCCTCTGATTTATATAGTACTTTCCTTCCATACAACCATTATATCGCCATTCTCCAATTCAATTGCACTTATGGTTAAATATAGCAAGCAATATATGTGTGTGCATTAAATATATATATAAAATGCTATATAAATTTTTCGTGATTCTTTGTAGAACATATTTCCTGAAATTTAGCAGTAGGTCAGAATGCAATCACAAGATGACTTGAGATATGGGATTTGCATCAGGAATATGGCTTGTTTCAAAATTGTCTCTAAATAGCAATGGTTGTGAGGTAGACAGCCTAATCTGTATGAAGTCCCATTCTGTGTGCACTTAACTTCCATAAAGTCAGCCACATGTGCTTTGCCAAGAGAGATGGGAGAAAACAAATTAAAATCTAAATTATGGAGACCATTCTCTCTGCTGACCCTCCTTCCCTGAGTGAGGTTGGGTTGAGAGATGCCAACTTGCCTCCCTTTAACTCACCTCACTCTCTCCTCCATCATTTTTCGTTTGGATCCCATGGTTTATTACATGGGAAAAAGAATGACTAAAATATGTTTCTTTTCAGGAAAATGTTGCTAGAATTAAACTTGAAGATTTCTCCCCACAAATTCTTGTTTGGGAGATAATTACTAATGAGTAATAGACATTATCATTGACCGAGGTTTTATAAGAAACAAACACTCTAGTGTACAGACATTGTTAATAGCTGAAGCATAAAATGTTAAATCAGTGGAGATGTTTTCAGACTGAACAGTATAACTAAGTTAGTCCTCAATACCTTGATAGGAAGAGAATCTTTGCTGGATTAATAGGCATCTACTGTTCAAAGATAGGGATTATTTTCAACGCACGCCCTAATCTTAATCCAGCTTCTACGCCTAATAGTAAACCAATGAAACAATGGTCTAATCAAAACCTAGAGAAAAAATTGCTCTGCTGGACTCACTGAATTGGAAGACAGTATGCCAGTCTCCAACAAGATTTTCTAAGGGTAACTTCACAAATAGGTAATGATTGTCCTGGCATTGACTTTAGACACCTGCTCCCTCGTAGAGTGTGACTGAGCTTTGCTCAGTACAAAGTCTCTGTGACATTCTTGGTAGTTACCACACACCCTTCAATTCAAGGTCTCCATTTCCTTGGACCCCACTGAGGAGAGATTTTGACATTGGGAATGAAACTCCAGAAGAGTGAAGGCAGTAAGTCACCACCCGTGTTGGAAAGTGTCCAATAGAGACCTTGACCTGAGGTAAATGTGAATGGAATGGTTCTGTGACCCTTTAGAAGGAAGGCAGTCAGGTGATTCTGGGGTGATTCTTCAAATCTCTGAAAGTAGAACTTAGAGTAATTGCCCGCCTACATTATTAAAATAAGGTGTTGGAAAAATGGAAGATGAACCTTGCCATTTGGAGACTGTGCTTATTTGTACTAACTGTGAAGCTTGGTCATTCCATATATGCCCATATAAACTGGTTTGGGAAAGACATTCTCCCTCAACAAAGGCAGAAATAGGAAGGAAAGCATTTCTGTTCTTTCCCTATGTGATTTTCACATAACCATGTCCAGTGACCATTATGTGTCTCCCTTTCTTCCTATTTCTGATTCCCTCCTCTGTGTGTGACCATAAACTGCATGCAGCGACTAGTCAGAACTTCGAGCAGAAAAGGCAAAGAGCAAAAGAAAATTTGATGACCAAGAGAACGCACTGGGACAGAGCCTTTTACTAGTCACCAAAATCCTGTATGGCCTGGCCAGGTGTGGCTCAGTGGTTGAGCATCTACCTAGGATCCAGGTGATTGGGGTTCGATTCCCGGTCAGGGCACATGCCCAGGTTGCGAGCTCGATCCCCAGTCGGAGGCATGCAGGAGGCAGCCGATCAATGACTCTCTCATCATTGATGTTTCTATCTCTCTCTCTCCCTTTCCTTTCCTCTCTCTGAAATCAATAAAGATATATATTAAAAAGAAATTTAAAAAATCCTGTATGTTTCCCAGTACCCTTTGCAGTTAGATGAGAGCCAGGCCACACGTTTTAGCCAATGGAATGTGCATAGAAGTGATGGAAGTCACTACTGGAACCGGCCATTAAAAACATTAGGTGTGCTGCTCCTCCTCTCCTGTCCTTCTGAGAAAATCTTAGAAACCACATGTTTCACACTGTAGTGTTACAAGATACAGAAAACCACCAGGGCTACACCTGACTGTGGTGTGAGCAAACACTGCACAGTTTTGTGTTATATCATTGAGATTGTGTGTGTGTGGTTAGGGGCATCTAACATCACTTTAATATCAAGCCCTATTTTTCCAGTAGTCTAGATAGTTTATTCATAATCTGATTAGCTCTTCAAGGGCTTTTTGAATTAAGTGTTCTTGACACCTGTGCTTTTTAAAACATCAGAAAAGAGCAGAAAACATAAAGCAGAAAGGAGATAATCTCACAATAAAGAACTAGAGTGGAAGGAAGCCCTATCCCGTCAGTGCCATTGTATGTCTGGCTCAGTTACAAAGCTTGGCATAGAGTAGACACTCCGTTAATATCTGTGCACGAAAGAAGTTCTCAATCCCTCCCTCTGCTTTATCCATCTTCCAGCTGCTGGACAAGGAGTACTTGTTTATTGAGATCAGGTACCTGTTCTTTCATGAAACAGTCTAGAAAGTACTTAGAATTATAGTCTGATGCTGTATAAACAATTGTTAAAGATTGAATGTGCTACTTATTGAAAGCTCGCTTTCTCAATATCTTAAATACCACCAGCCTACTTATTGCTCACCCAGTCTATTATGTGAATAATATTCCTCCATAGAAGCACCATTATTTCTTTTCTCTTTTTCTCTTTTTTCCCAATTTGCCTCTCATCTCACATGAAATGAAAAGAGTGTGTTTGGGATGGAGGAGATGAAGCGATTGAGATGTGCTTTCCTTGGACAATGTTTTACTCATCCCTGACTTATAAAAATAGAAAACCCACTTGCCTCCACCACCCACCACTCCTTCAGTATTTTTTCCAGAGTCATTAATGGAACATTCAAAGACTGATGCAGTAGAGGTTTAGTTATTTGAGAAAAATAAAACAATTAATATATTTTTCCTTTTCTGCTATTTTATTGGAGTCAAAAATAGGATGCTCCCTCTTTACTATGACACTGTATTATGGCATTTCATAGGCAACTCAAACAGATATAATGTGCACTAATTAATTTTATTCTTTCCGAGAAGTCTCCTTTTTGATAAGCATATGAATATCTTAGGCATGTTTATAATATTGTCTATTTTTAATATCTATAATGTTCAAGTTAGTAGGAACTATCTGTATAAATCAGAAAGCATTTCATTAGGACAAGTAGCTGTACTACTTTTATCACCAATACTAGGCCAGCACACAGACAGCAATGAAGAGATCCAAGAACATCCTGTCCTCAAAACATACTTCTCCCTTTCCCCCATAAATTTACGTGACTAAATGCATTTAGGTTCTCAGTCACTCTCTAACAGCATCACTATCACACAGACATACAGAATCCGGAGTAAAATTTTTCATATACTTTGATTTCCATTTTATTTTTCTATATCTGCTACATTTTCTTTCCATTTGCAGGGTAGCACTATGGAAACATTCTTGTCTCACATTTGGCTCCCTGAGAGTCTTAACTGTTTGCGAGTGAGTTTGTGGGACTCTTTTGCTGGGTAAGGTTATATCTGATGCTGATGGTTTGTGAATATCTCATGTACAAAACAGCATCTGTAAGAAAAGGGGGAAGAATGGAAAGTCAATTTGTCTTTCAAAAACTTGAACTGTCCTTTGTTCTGCCCTCCCAAACTCCCGTGGGCTTTTGGGTCACTATGCAGAACACTGTCACAACGATCTTGCAACAAGAAGACACCTTTAAGGAAACTAGCACCAGCTTGATAGCCTCCGTTGTCAAATGCGAGCTAAAAAGTGAGCGGTGTACTCAAGATTTCCAGATTTCCTTTTTTTTTCTTTTTTAACTCAGCAAAAGGCAGACATTTCTCAAGTATTCACTACAAGGACTGGCTACAGAAAAAAGGCAGTTGGGAATTTGTTTCGCTGTTTACGAACTCCCCAGCCTGTTATTAAAAGAAGAAAGGATGGACAGATGAAAGGGCATTGCTCCCGAAGGAGAGAATAAATCAGTGCCACCTCTCCTAAAAGAAACAGTCCCAACTAGGGGTGACTTGAAAATGAATACATTGCTATGGGAGGACAAGGCAAAGCAACAACAGCAACAAACACAAAAAACTAGAGCGGTGGTGCAATTGGAAAGATCGTATCTTAGAAGGAAAGCTATGAGGCACTCTTTTAACATAGTGATGTCATTAGCATAGGACATGTCCTTTTTCTTAGACTTTCTTGCCACCTGGTATTTTAAATTGGGCTAGCATATTAGTAAGAGGCTCTGGATTTCAGTTCTAGTTTCATAATGTGATAGCATAGTAAGAGGGGACTGGGAATTTATTTTTCATAGGCAAAATGGGAATAATACTAATGCTTTCTCACGTTATTTTTGCAAGAATTAATCTGCTTGGCAGTAATAACTAATGTTTGCATATTCTTAGAGTTTAATTAGCTTACTTTTCCATGTGTTATCTCAGTTGTGAAATCCTTAAAGATAACAAGCCTTTCCATCAAATGAAAGGATTGTAGAAGAACAGTAACCCTGGCAGCCCCTGATTTCAGATCTTTCTAATAAAGTTAGCTGCTCATTGTCTATGATCAAAAGCCTCACCCTGAAGCTTAATATTTGTAAGTTATAAAAATGGCAGAGACTCCATGTCTTTTTAAAATGACTCTACAGATCTCTTCAAGGAGTAAAAGGCTGGTTATGAGAAGTAAGATGTAGAGAGGAAGAGGGAGGAAAGGATTCCTGAAAGGCAGTACTCTATACATCCACAGGAAAGAAGTGGCCTCTGTTCTGTCTTCCAGAATCCTCGGTGCAACTTATTCATGGAATGATGCCAGGGGAGTTCCCATTTGAGCTACTTTCTCAGGCTCTTAGCACTTTTTCTCCCTCTGCTGCAGCAACTGACACTATTCCGAGCCTATGTTGTCCTGGAGGGACAAGTCACTGGAGTGAAACCTCATGAGCCAATTTACTCAGCACACTAATTGCTAAAACATTTAACAAAGAATAAATTCTTACCAAAAAATATGTACTTGGGTTTAACATGTGAATGTACCGAAGAAAATGTTTCGAAGTGAGCTCTTCTACAGAAAAGTTTTATTTTATTTATTGTAGCCTTGATTCTTTATTAGATTACTTGGAAAGAGAAAGTCCAGTCAGGGCCAAGGAAATAGATTTGAGCATAGAAGGCTTTGTTTTTATTATTACTATTATTCTTTTCTTTTAGCTTTAGGTACCATATTGTGCCTATTAGTGACTTCTTGGGAGAAAAACCTTCCTCAGAAATGCAATTTTCTAAAAACAGAATCAATTCTTTTTTATTCTGTCTTTCAACATACAATAGCTATTAAATCCACCTACTGACTTCAGAACCTCCTGCACCTTGGAATCAGCCGTCTCATCATTACTTGCTGTCTCTTCCTCTCTGTACCAACGAAGTCTGAGCAAGAGTTTTGAATTGGTTTTTGCCATTTTCTACTCAGGAAGACAGGTAACTTCACCTCTTACATAATTCTATTATTTTTTGTATGGGAAAGAAATTGCTATTATTAAAGGGAAGAGATGATAAATACACCGTCCTTTTGCTATAGGGAAAAAATACAAGGGAAATAGCAATTCATTTTAATTTTGTCCCTTGTTTGAGTTTGTCTTTTAGATGCAGTTTTATCAGGAGCAATCTGTTTAGGGAGTCAGATAAACTTTTTTAAATTGCTTAAGACTAAAATAGTAATAGTGAAAACAATTTCTGCAAATATTCTAGAGGAAAAAACAATTATGGAAGAGAAATTTATGAAGGAAGTAGCCAGTACATAGAGCTAGCTCGAACTTATACATTTATTAATCCATTGATCAGCTCACTAATTCACATTGAGCACCTACTCTGTGTAAAATATATTTATACTTTATCACAAATACCCTTAGTAGGGTGGGGGCGGGGGGTCAATGTTTGAAGAATATGTATAGTTTGATAATGAAGTCATTCATTCCTTAATTCCAAAAATATTTTCTGAATTTCCTACAATATTTCCAAAATATTTTCTGAATTTCCTACAACATGAATCATATGTATATAGTAGGAGAGCATGAGGATTTTCCAAAGATTGCCAATGGAGCGCACAGGAAATGTACTGAAAGGAGTGAGGGTGTGGGAAGGGAAATCAGTTAGAAGCCAAGGAGCACCAAGACTCCCTCCAACTTGTGTGGAGCCTGAAGCATACATTAGTGAGGGGAGGGGACAATTTAAGGAAAAAATAAATCCATAGGTAAATATTTATTTCAAACATGGAAAGAAATTACAAATTACAAATTTTAAAAAGTTAACATTATACACAAACATCAGACAATGTATAAAAGTAAGATACTATTTATATGAACTAATATACTGACACTTTCCTGTAATATTTTTTTCTTAAGTTTTACTAAACTTTTTGAGTGACTCCATTTTTCTATACAGAAAAGGGAAAGATGCTTTAGTCTTTCCTCTAGATCAGGGGTGGGGAACCTTTTTTTTTTTTTTTTTGTCAAGGGCCATTTGGATATTTATAACATCATTTGAGGACCATACAAAATTATCAACTTAAAAACTAGCCTGCTATATTTTGTCAAACATTTAATTGAATTTATTGAATTTTGAGTCCTGACTGACCAAAGGATTTCAGCCCCAGGGCCAGATGTTCCCCACTCCTGCTTTAGATGGTAAACATTTGACTTACTTTCCTTTAAAATTAACAATTCAAAAAAGTTACTTTCAAGCTTAGTAACTTATTTTCAGTTTGATGTAAAATTTGATGAAATCTCTATCAAATTTATTTCACATCTAAGTTCTAAGATTCTCTAGCATCTTATGTTTTCTCGTGCAGTGGCTGTAATTAAATACTATTTAAATTATTGTTACTAATCTATTAGTCCTGGATGTCTCTGCTATCATGGTCCATTTTGTTTTATGTTACCTTTTTTACCTTCTTTTTAATTGAATGTATGGAGGTAACATTGGTTAATAAAATTATATAGGTTTCAGGTATACAATTCTACAATACATTGATAACTGTATTTAGCGTTAATCACCTTCTAGCTGGGTTCAAAACATGCCCATCAGCACAGCAAAGCAAGGAACCTGGAAGTGCGATGGAGGAACTGAGGGAGCAAGAGCGCAGGTTCAACAGGCTGTGGCTCCCACAGCTTCCCCCCGCAGGTTCTCCAGAAACCCGTGCGCACAGCGCCCTGGTGCGTGCCAGGGCTTCAGGAGGAGCCAGGAAGGTGAGGAGGCTGTTTCACGCAAACCTGCCTCTGGCTGAGAACTGTCTCAGTCACCCAGCAGAAATCCATGAGGTTTTAAACTCGCACAATCGCAGGGATGGTACAAATCTGGGGAAAATGAAGGAGGCAAAATCTATAAATAATTGCAAGGTGGAGAGGACTGTGTCCACGCCTAGTGATGTCTGCTCTTTTCTCTTACTTATCACCAATTTCTACATTTATGGGTCAGTGCATACCTGAAACAGTATTTCTTGGACCTGGAAGAGGCTGGAGAGAAATTACAATCGAAACAAGCCCTGGAGCCAACAACTGAAGAGGAAAGTCAGGTTGGAAGCAAGGTCTTGGCCACTAAGCCACAAGAATCCCTTAAGAGGGAGCTATGGCTTCAAGTAATATGCAAACAGAGAGTACATATTAAATGGTAATCGCAGACAAAGGCTGTAAAGTATCAGGCTCATAAATAAGGGGGGGCAAACGTCGGTTTGCAGTTGTTTGTGTGGAAAATAATACAATAATGAGTAAATACTGATACAGGAATAAACTCCTGCACACTCACAATTGTAAACGCACTTTTTCCCACCCCTGTATGTAAACATAGAAATACAATCCAACTGGGGAAAGAGGTTTCCAGAGGAATTAGATCCTTCCAGAGAGCATCTGAAAAAGAATAGAGGAGGTGGAGTTTGGGCTCATTCATAAAATAACCCAAGAATTTAGCCATGTGGTGAAAGTAAAGAACATTTGAGGAAAGAAAATGAACTAAGCAAGGTTTTCATCAAATGCTCAAAAGGGTATACGATCCAATGAAGATTACTGTTGTAGGTATTTCTGACAATATTGCAGATTAGGTGTTCCTCAGTGAAGCACTAAAATGTAAGCTTAAAATGAATATGAAAATATGACTGTTCTGGGCCAAGAGGCAGTGGACAAAGCAAAGTGAAAGCGAGATGGAAGGTGACTGGGACACTAATACTCCATGGGAAGTGTATGTCCCCACCAGCACTCCAGGAAACCTCTGGTAGGATTCTTAGTAATGCTGAAGAGGTATATCTCTAGGGCCTAGCAATTCCACTCCAAGGTATTCTGCTTCATTGATTGTAAAACACATTTTTGCACAGTTTATTGTTTCTAGAATGCAATGCTTTCTAACGGTCAATATGATAGCATGTGATACTGTATAAATTTAATTGGAAACTTTTCTTTCTTAGTTGTCCAAACAATGGTCTGCATCTTACTATGGATGGCATCTTAGACTTAATGAAACATGATGTGCAGACCCTAGAGAAACTCTCATATGTGTGTATCTGACAACATATACTGAGATGTTCATTGAAGTATTTTGCACAACAATAACCTCGAAACAATCCAATTGCCCATGAATGACAGAAAGAATAGACAGTGTGATATATTCAAAGTAGCAGATGTGAATGCACTGTAGTAATACACATCAACTTGGATAAATTCAAAATAACTATTGTTCAAAAGAAGCCTGTCACAGAAGAACACACATGGATTAATTCATTAAATGAAATAAATCTTTAAAGTCAATGATACTTACAAAGATAGTAGCACTATAAATCCAAACAAGAAAATTATTAATGATAAATCCAGGGAGGTCACGCAAGGGTGTGGCTGAGTCCTTGGTAATTATCTACTTCTTAAGCTGAGTGGTAGACAGATATATGTATTATATTCTAAAATATACACATATGGTGAATACATTCTTTTCTACATATATTTTACATTAAAATATTTTTAAGGACTAATATAAATTTAAAGATATTTGGCCTTACTATCTCAGCAGTTTCATAGGCAAAGCAGAGCAAGAAGATTAGTATGAAATCCCACTGTAAGAACTGAAGTGCTCTGATATCCATAGAAATCCAGAACACATACTCACACTGGGCAAGATAGCCCAATGAAGGCTTATAATGAACTTGCAATATTGGAAAGGTAGTTCATGCCCATTTAAAATGCAAAAATTGAGGTATGCCATTGCTACAATAGATGCCTCAGTTTTTTTAAAAAAAATTCATTAGCGGCAGAGCTGGAATCAAATTCACCTCCCTGACCACAAACCCAGGTTCCACAACTTTACATGGCTAAGAGGCCAAAAGCCTATTGGCAGGATTGGCTACAGGATACAGAACATAGTTCACTAGGTAGTTGGCAGATGGCTGATGTAGGAGCCAATGTCTATTATATTCCATTTTCGAACAGCATTAATTGTTTTATTGTTAGCTCCATTTTTTTTTCCCGAATAATGATTGGTTACAAATAAAATAAATGCAATTGAAATCCAGTCACTTATGCAACACTTTGAGTCGCCCCTGCTGTAATCCCAAGGGCATAATGCGTGGAAGGGGACACTCTTTTAATAAAATCCCTGCTCTGTCCTTCCAATAGGGAAACGTGTGCTCCCATTTCAGTTAAGCTATAAGACAGATTGATAGCTGCCATGAAAATAAAACTGATGCGTTTTTAATGGCCATTTTTAAAGGACAACTCTTGCTTTCAGTGGGTGTTTTAAGGGTGGGCGGGATAGGTTTGCACCTTAAGGGATGTGACTTAGGGTGAAAAGCAGAAGGGCAGATGGGCCTTGAGTAAGGTGCACAGGAATGAGCTGCAAAGGAGCAGCAGGCTTTGGCTCAGCTGGACTCCAGGAGCCCGCTCCGTTTCAGGGGAGCCCCAGGCAGGGGCGCAAATTTCATGGAAGAGCAGCCTCCTGCCAGCCAGAGGAGAAACCCCAGGGTTGTGCGATGATAAACGGGGGGGATAAGCTTGAAAATACAGGTCAACCAGGTCATAAAAAACAGTCCGTTGATCTGGGACACCTGCCCTCCCCCAAAACCCACACCAAAACCCAAAATCTGTTGTAGAAGTTCTAACTGTAAATTACTGGGCCCAGTTCCAAAATGTCCACGTGGGCACAGAGTGTGCATGTTCTCCGCAGCGCAGGGTTGGAAAAGCAATTGTTCAGAGCTTTAAAAAGAGCTGGTAAAAAGGCAGAAGGCAGTGTGCATCCTCTGAACTTCCCTTCTTCCCGTCGCCTACCCTTTTAGCTGCTAAAGAGCATCTGGGCATATATTTTATACGGCTCAATGGGACCCCTCCTAATGAGATTTAATTTTAAAGGCAATTGTGATATTTAAAAGGCTAATTTTTCTAGCGTTTGTTTCACTCATTTAATAATGCTAATTCATTTCCCCTTGAAGTGTTCCTTTTAAATTTCTAGCTGGATAAATGCATGTCTCTAAATTTTAAATCTGTCTCCAAGAGTGAATGAACAGCTAGTTTTATTGGATCCTGATAAACCAGGTAGCAGGCGATTCCCTTCCCGTCGTGGCTATCAGATTCTTAGAAAAGTGTACAGGATCTCCTTTTCAATGTGATAAACAAAGCACATTCAGTCCCTCGGAGCAGCTCTGTACCCCAGCATGTTTGTTGGTGCTCTGGGAATTCCTTTTCTCCTTCCCTGCTAAAGACTTGGGACCACACCGATTCATAGCACCTACTTTGTCCGGCCATAATTAAAAGTGTGAAGGCTTCTTTCCTGAATCCCTGGGGGGTTGTAGGTATTAATGAGAGCTGGGATCTCTTTGGATATCAGCTTATAATTACACAGCTTATTGTGATGATGGCAACTGTGAAGACTATTTACTGACACTTTGAAAAGAGGCTTATGGGATTTCAGGGCTAATTTAATTCGACCTTCACTTGATTATGCCATCAGCCATGTTTTGACCCTTGTCTGTAAGTAGCCCGTTGATATTCCAGCACACCTGCTATAAATTAGGGGATGAAAATGAAGAGTTTAAAATGTAGATAAAAATTATGGATAGCAGGGCTGTGAAATGGCGCAGCCTCTTTGGAAAACAATTTGGCAGTTCCTCAAGAGATAAACGTAGATATTCTCTATGACCAGGTCTTTGACTCTTAGGTATATACACAGAGAAAATCAAAACATGTCCACATAAAAATGGAGGCTCATAGTAGAAATATTCACATTAGCCAAAAAGTAGAAACAATCCAAATGCCCATCAACTGAGGGAAGGCTAAACAAAATGTGGCATATCCATTCAGTAGACTGCTATTAGCAATAAAACGGAATACGATACATATACATGCTAAAAGGTGGATGCACCCTGAAAACATCATGCAAAGTGAAAGATGCCAAAAGGATACATATGGTATGATTCCATTTATAAGAAATGTTCAGGAGAGGAAAATATATGGACCCAAAAAGTAGACCTGTGGTTGACTAGGGCTAGGAGTAGGTGGGAGTGGGGTTGGGGGCAAAGGGTGACTGCTAATGCGAACAGACTTACTTTCTGAAGGTGATGAAACATTCTTAAATTAGGTTGTGGTGATGCATATCCCACTCTATGAATGTATTAAAAACCACAGATTGTACACTTTAAGTGGGTGAATTTTATGGTCTGTAGATTACACCTCAATTTAAAATTTTTTTTAATGTGAATGGCACAGTGCAAACAACAGTAGGAAGATTTGTAGCATCAAATGTTTCTTTGGTTTTTATCTGTTCTTCTCAGATAAGATTCACAGGAAATGAATCTAAGAATTCATTCCGTTTTTCTAATTAACTCTTACTTTCGCCACTGCGCCTTTCAAAACCCCCATCATGGAATTTCAGGATTTCATTTTACAGAAGCAGAAATAAATATCAGAAAGTGGTTCTATATTTCATAGCACTCCTACTGCATTAACCGACAGCTGTTCAAGGGTTAGCAAGCTCTGGGGTACAGGCTATTTCTTTCCATTCAGAACATGACAGATCTTCCCCAATGGCTTATTCCAATGCCATCTTTTGAGGGATTGTGTTTTATGACTATCAGATAATAGAGTTTCTTTTCTGTTTCTTTCCTTCTGACCCCAACTTCCTCTGAGTTTTATTGCTGACCAACAGCAGTCTCTATAGTTTTAAAAGTAGTGCACTGTGAGTCAGCATAGCTCTGTGTCCTTGCTACAGAGCCTTCCCGGAAATTCAGTTTTCTCGGGGTTTTTATTGACCCAGCTCTATCTTTCAGAATAACAATAAAATAAAATTGAGTGTAGGGCCATAGGTTTTGAAGACACAGACACAGACACCTTCTGATTTTTCTTCTTAGATTTTGGAAACAAAATTGAACATGGGAGGAAATAACTGTAATCTTCTGGGGGCACAACTAATAAAATAACTTCTTATTATGGGAGCATAGAAGCTGACCCTGGTGCCAGATGGGAGGGCCTGCAATGTTTGGAAACATCTTTTCTCATTTTCTTTAAAATATTTGTATTGTTAGCTGCTATTTAAACCATATAAAAGCTAGTTGCATGAATTTTTCCTCAGCACTGTCAAACATGCAATAGCTAACTGGTATTCACAGTAAAAATAAAAATAGATCTAGCTTACTTTTTAATGGACATTTCTTTTACATTTTCCCAAATATTTTTGGTCTCTTTGAGGAAAAAGAGGCCAAGGTATAGTATTAACTGCTCAGAAATAAGGGACATTTGCCTAGTTTCCTACTCTATAGGTTATTATTCCATTTGGGGGATTAGAAATTAACAACTTAAAAAGTTTTGGGTCTTTGCGCAGAAGGCCAAATTGATCCTAACTCTATATTAAAATATCCAAGGGCATAGATTCCATGATTGTTTCCAAGTATCTTCCTTCCTCTCCTCCTCTTCTTTTTCACTACAGGATCTTGCATCCAGACTACTGCTGTGTGACTTGCAGAACATCTCTGTTAGAGGAGCACCGTCTGTGTCCCATAATGCCAGGCTCCCCCATGTCACTTGCTTTGGCCAATGCAATGGACAAAGGGTAACATGCAGAAACTTTGAGAAACATCTCATGGTTCTGACATTTCTCTCTTTTCCCTCTAATTCAAGAACCATAAAGTGCAATGGGCTAAGTTGTTGTTTCTGTAGAGGAGAACCAGAAGCTAACCAAAAAATATTCCCTACTCTAGGGGTTGAAAGTCTGTCAAACATCTGCACAACAGGATCTCAGAATTGCTTTGGAACAGGAGCTGTGGTAGCCTCCCATTATCCAGCTTTCTAAATGGGAGTGTTAATTGTGCGTATTCTGCCTGTTATCTATCATTCTACCTTGAGCAGATTTGGGGGAAGGGAACAGGTAAGTTTCCTTTACTACTCGTCAATTTCTGCATCAACAGGATTCTTAGCTGCATTAGATGTAGAAACTACCACAGATTCCAGACTTTGAGCCTAATTCTATGATTGGATGAGGTCATTAGGACATATTCCTTTGTGAATAAGTGAGTGGATTTTATTTTCAGGAGTAAAGAAATCTTAGTGAGAAAAAGAGGTGGGCTGTAGTAGATTCTACCATTCCTATGAGAGGATAATTAATATGCCCTTACCAAATACCATGTAAAATGTGGTATCTTTCTGTAAGATTATTATATTTCCACACCACTGATATTAGTCTGGCAATAAAGTCTGGTCAATGCAATATAAGTGAAAGTGATGGATGACATACCTGAGTAGGACTTTAAGAGGTTCAAGATAACAATGGCTTGTGTTCTCTCTCTCTCTCTCTCTCTCCCTCCCCTCTTGCACAAGAATGGCACGTTTTGATAGGGACAGCATCTTCAGCCTAGGTGTCTAAGTAAAGACAATATTGATTCAAGTCACAGAAACATGAAAAACATGTAACAGCATTGATACATGAACATTTATGTTGTAAGTCACTAAAATGTGGGGGTTGTTTTTTTATAGAAGAATAACCTAAAGAAAGTTGAATGATATACCCATTAAACATAAAATGAAAGTTAAATGATGAAAGTTCTATAAGTTAAACTTTGGTTAAAAACCCTATGTCAAAAACTGGAGGTAAATTTCTCTAGTTGAATTTATTAGTAATGACAAAGAATTGAGAATAAACTCTTGACATTGGTCATCCCTCACCTTCTCCAAACAAAGCAACATAGACAATCTCAGAGAGTATAGGATAAAAACCCTTTGGCTCATCATTTCTCCCCTTCCAGCTTACTCTTTTTTCTTATTGGATGTGGGAAATAAACTAACCAAAAAATTACAACCCCTCCTCCCAATTTTGTAGGACACATCCTCTAAACCATCCAGTGCTAGCATCACTCACATCCCTATATGGTGTTCACACAGGCCTATTCCACCCCAGTTCTCCCATCCTCACTCATTCCCTCTCTCTCTCTCTCTCTCTCAAAAAGAGAGGACACATATACAAAAAAATCATATGCACACACAAATACATTTAAAAACTTATTTTTCATTGGCATGCTATTACTATAAGGTTGTTTCTTTCATTAATTCATCACAAACATTTCTGACATATTTTTAAATTTGACCTCCTGAAGATCTGTTAATAATATAGAAAAGTGTTCTTATTATACTATTCAACAAAAGCATGGAATGTCAAACTTCACTTTGACAGCAACTAGGTCACTATAGTTTGAACTGTATCCCCTTCAAAGTTATATGTTAAAGTGCTAACTCCCGTTACCTCAGAATGGGACCTTATTTGGAAATATGGTCTTTACAGAGATAATCAAGTTAAAGAGAGGTCATTAGGGTGGGCCCTGATCCAATACAACTGCTGTCCTTATAGAAAGGGGCACTTTGGACACAGAGACACACACAGAAGGAAGATGATATAAAGACACAGGGAGAAGACCATCTACAAGCCAAGGAGAGAGGCCAGAAACAGATCATTCCCTCACGGTGCTCAGAAGGAACTAATTTTCCCAACATCTTGATCTTGAACTTCTGGCCTCCAGAACTGTGAAACAATAAATTTCTGTTGTTCAAGCCATTTATTTGTAGCACTGTTTTTACAAGAGTCCCAGCAAGCTAATACACAGGAAAGAAATTAGGAAGAAAAAATAGACCACAAGTATCAAGATACTTAAACACCATGGGGCTGTATGATTATACCTAATTTATGTTTACTTCTATGTAATTTTCTATAATTCCTAAATTTTCTATAATAAGAACATGTGATTTTTATAAAAGACAATATTCTTCAAATGTCAAATACACAAAACGTAAATATTGAAAATGTTCTGGGCTTGGCAAGACAGATCAGACATGAGGGCAAGGCATTTCATCTAGAAACGTATGGTCACAACACAGAACCTTTACATCTCACGTGCTCTGCCTCATAGAAAAATCGCTGCCTGCCCACTCGGTTATTTCCCATGTAACCCTTCTGATAAAATAGAGGAAGGAAGGGATTATATCACTAACCTGAGGATAACCATTTTGGAGTTATCAGATATAAGCAAAGAAAGAAACACGTGTGAACTTTGCAATGACCTTTTGGCTCTTTGACCAGATACCTTGCATGATGACCATCAACAGGAGATGAGCTCAGGAAATGTCATTAAATCCAGGGCTAGGACAGCAAAGCAGCCCCCTCACTGCATGGCCCTCTCTGTTTGCCCAGGGTTAATGCTAGTGCAGTGTTTGGAATGCAGGTCATTCCAGGCCTAGGGAAGGTTCAGTGGGGCTTTGGGCAGCTGCCACTGAGGTGGACACCCATGGTGCCAGGAAAAGAGTGTCACAGTGTTTGAAGTACACATCTGCAAACTCCTGGGGGAAAAGGGGCTTAATTTCTTAGGAAATTGTCAGGGAAATGCAACTCCCCTTCTCCCAGCCCTTAAATATATTTTGAAATCCTGTTGGTATATAGTTCAGATGTCTTTTCTTGCTCTTGTGTGTGTGTGGTTGTATGAGTGGGTGTGTTTGTGTGTGCGTGCATTTGAGGTCACTCTTTGGAGGTCACTCTTATGGTACAAGTATATAAAATAATTCCATCTTCAACACGCATCATGTCTTTTGTGGCACAGATGTTTCCCGATGTTCTTTTACTACCTGGACCACCTCCCACCCACTCTGAGAAATTAACTTCTCATCTTTTCAAATACAGTATCAGGAGTCTTCTCTCCCTAGAAACCTTAACTAAATTCTATAACTGAGTTATGTGACCCTGGAGAAAAAAGCCTCCACATACTGTAACAAACTTCCATCAAAATTTCAACACACTATGTGCAAACTTCTGAGAAGGCAATAACTGTTTTTTTAAAATGTATGTAATCTTGGCACCTAATACGTTATCTTGTGCTTTAAAAACGTAAAGCATATCTATTTTGAAAAATACTTATGCATTAGGAAGAATCTTGAAGTGTGATAAATGAAAATTAAGAGCACCCAGAAGAAGGCAAGAGGATTAAAAAATAGGTGTAAGTAAGCTGCAAAATAGATACTTGTGAAAACACATACTGAATATGTTTAAAAAAAGTTTTATAAAAGTATTTCTCATAAGTTATCTTGGTACTGCAAGATTTAAGAATAAGAAAGTTATTAAAGACGTGCAGACGCTCTTAGCCAGCTTTCTGCATGCTGAGGAAGCATTTGTAACTTAATGAAGGACATTGCGGCTCCTCCAACCAAAACTTCCAGGCCAGCCACGGAGAAGAAAATGATCTGAAAACACAATGATCAGGAAACAAGGAAAGATCTTTTCCAGACTGAACACACAGTTTAAGCTGTAAGAGGATTTGAGACACGACTAAACTCCATTGTCTCAAAAGGAGACCTTCAAATACCTAATTAATTTTTCATTTGTTTTATAGCTCTAGCAGATGTTGCATTTTTTATATAGATTAGCTCTCCACTGAGATGCAAGAGGAAAGTTCTTTTGTGAGATTTTGAATTAAAATACTTGAGGTGACATACAAAAAGGTATGATTTGTGCAGTCTAGGATGTCCTGGCTATCCCACTTCATAATATGCATGCTAATATACCATGATTTAAATATCAATACAGATAAGATATTTAAATTTATTTTTAGGGGGAGAAATGAAGTTTGGTATTATAGGAGTGAATTTCTATATCCTTCATCATTTTCCAGATAGATTATTGAGTTCAGGTGAACACTTTTAATGACCGTGCTATTTATATTTTTCACCTACTAATTATCAAAGGAAGAAATTGGCTTTGGACTTTAAAAAAAACAAGAAACAAAACTAGATAAAAAACAAAATGGTGAGAAAAAGATGATATCTAGCTAAGACATGGCCTTGACAACAACCTCCAAGGTTCTCTGATCATCTTGTTACAAGCTTAGTAATTTGCCTTATAACGTGGTAACTATTTTATTTCTCCTGGAGAGGTAAGTCAGTCAGTGGTTGGCAGCCCTCTTGTGTATGTCTCAGTTTAACAGAAGGTTAATGTATATGAAATGTTCCACATTGTCACCTTGTCCCAAATTTCCTTCCTAGAGAACTTGTCCAACTCACCGCCTTGGAGACAGGTGACTTGTACTATGAAACCCTTTGCTACCTACTTCTTAACCCTGACCCCCTGCCATCTGCCTAATTCACCCAAGAAAAATTGAACTGAAGGTAGACTTTTAACCCATAGAGATGGAATCAGGTAGACAATTTGGTCCAGAAGCAACCAGATGAGTTAGCCGTGATCTCTGGATTAGCATGGCCACATAGTTTGGGGCCCTGGGAAATGAAGCTAACTGGGGAAATTGGGTCAAACCATAAGTGAGAGAACATGCTGGCCTAAAGAGGGTGAGGGTAAACATTACCTTTGTAGCCAGTGACATTCCAGTTGCTATGACCATCCCCTCCTAGGCCTGACCACTTTCTCTGTCCTTATGAAATCTCCATGACTTTCCAAGAAAACTTTTTCTTAAATAATTTCAAAGAGATTTTCCCCCCTTTCAATCTCAGGTTCTTGGGTAAGAGATTAGTCAAGCAAACTAAATTTTGTTCTTTTACTTTTTCAAGGGAATCCATTTACATTTAAAGTAAAAGGTATGAGACAGCTATTAAGACTCTTGAATTTTTGAAAACATATAATTACATGGCAAAAAAAAAAGATGTCAGAAAATAGTTTATCAAATGTCAGATATGTGACAAGGAATATATTAGATACTTGTGCATAATTGATATAATTAAGTGTCCACAATCTCACAGCAAATAGGATTTTAAACCCTATGTTCTTCAAAGAGAAAACTGAGGTTTAAAGATATTAGGAGGCTTTTACAAATTTTAAATCTGTAAGTATCTAATTAGAAATGCATGCTCTTTTCTCTAAAGTATCGTATAGCAAGGGGGTCAAATACATGGTGATGGAAGTAGATTTTATACTTTGGGTGGTAAACACAATGCAATATATAGGAGATGTATCATAGAATTGTACCCTTGAAACTATATAATTTTATTAACCAATTTCGCCCCAATAAATTTAATTTAAACAAATGCCTCATGTTGATATATGAAAAACAGATTCATGTGGGCTGTGGGCCAGGCCATTGGGCCTTATTTCTAAGAATTGTTAATCCTGTAGGTCATCAATAGGGTAAAGCTGTCTTTATTGGTTTTATTTTATATATCTCTAAAGGGTGTTCTGTCTGATTATATGGACCACTTGAGTATTCATTTATTTTCTCCTAAATATTTAAGTATTTTTCTCTAAATATTGAAAGAAAGTGGCCCCAAACCTGATATCTAGAGTTTATTTTTTTTACAGCCATTGAAAACATGTACATAGATAAGTCTTATTCTAATTACAACAATTATTTTTCAAATACTGGTGTCCAAATAGCTTCTAGAAACCTTCTGAGCAATAGATATAACCCCAAATTACTCTAGGGTGTACCCCCATATTAGTTATGATGTTTGACTTTCTTCAGTCACTCATTTAGGACTGACTTAGAGGAAGAGACATTTATAAATTTTTCTTTTATGAAAATGCTCTATCATCAAGTATAAAAATTTAAGACCAAATAAAATAAGTCCCAAATAACAGGAATTGTAATTTACTTCTGCTTTTTAAAATTGCATGTCTGGAATCAGATGTCACCTGAAATCTATTCCTGTCCTTTACTTATGCATGGTATATTTGCACGCTTCCATGAATGTGTATTCCTGCAAAACTTTTGAAAATAACTCATCCTAAGCAGTTACCTGCTTGCCTAGTGAGGCAGAACTTAAAAGGCTATAGCTTGAAAAGAGAGTAAATGCTTTAGTTCTTAAAAACTCAAAAGTTGCCTAGCTAGGATTCTTTCTACTCTTTCTAGAACAGTTGAATGGCTCTTCCAGATCATGCGGATGTGAGGTAAGTAGGCATCCTGTGGCAGACACTTTATGATCTAATGAAGGGCACTTTCCAAAGACCCTTGGTAGCAGAGGTGATCCCTGGGGAGGACACTGGTATATTTGTATAAAGGTTTATTAGCCTCTTGGGAGGCAAGAGGTGATTTCTCTGACCGCTTTCCTTTGGAGGTTCAGTATTATCAGAACCTTTTTATAAAATGAGATGACACTTCCTGAGATCTAACAAAGGATAAACTTTGCTCAGAGAATGATGTCTGGACTTGTGACAGGAAGTGAGGATGTTTGGATGTGAAAAGTTTGGAGGATTGGGACTCAGAGAAAGGAAATGTAGAGAGAGGGGAGAGGAAAAGGAACAGGTACGTGTGGACAGTGAGAAAGTGTAGCTCTGTGTGTGTGTCTCTGTTTGTAGAGTTAGAGCTCACTGGAGAAGAGGTACCAACCAGCTCATGTGGCTAAGAGTAGAATTACCTTTTTTTGTGAACAGTTGGGAGTACCGGTGATGTTTTCAAAACAGTGGTTGACCATATCAATGTGAAGTAAAAGATGCATAAATGATACAAGAGTTGATTATAATTATGGCCTATTCATGTATCAGTATCAACAAATTTCCCCACCCACTAATAGGCAGGTATCCTTTATGCAAGTTATGATTATTTCTCAACAATAAAGCTGGAAGGCTAATAAAGAGAAGAAACCAACTTATCAGACTCTCCAATTATCACACTCTCTTTGAAATTGGAGACAGGCCTGAGTGTTTAGAGTTTTCTAAGGAGATCATTGAATAAAATCTTACCATTTGCAACAACATGAGTGGACATTTGCATTTTGTCAACAAATAAAAATGTGACAATGATCAGGAATGAAAAATTTAGGATGAAAAATGTGACAATTATCATGAATAAGCAATTCACACTTTCTTCTATCAAATACAGTCTTCTACATTGATACACTTAATCAAAATAAACCATCTGCAGAACTTGCTGATCTGAAATTGATGTAGAGGGGGTGTAATGGAAATGTTTGGAAAGTCATTCATCAGGGTGGCTGAAAGACTGCAGGAGGAAGGTTTCACGGGCTCCCAAGATAAATTGATAAAAGACCAGAACACAGATGAAGAGGAAGCATCTGAGCAGCATGCAGATCCCACGGGGTCCTGCTTGGACCAGTATCAATTCCATGGCTATTATAGGACATGCCATATGTAAAAGAAGAACAGGAATTCTTTTTCATTATAATTTCCTCAAAGGCTTGAAATCTCTTCATTTTAATTCAAAAGAATATTTTCCAGGCCAAAATTTCGTATTTTATTTTTTAAGAATATTTCTATCTCTCAGCTCACAAAGAAGGCCAACAATGAAAGCCTTTCAGAAGGTGTCTGAAGTTTGAGAGTTGAGGTGCAAGTGGAACAGATTGACAGCTGTCAGAGAGGAGGGGTTGTGTATGGGGGGCTGAATGAAAGGAGCTGAAGGGATTAGCAAAAAAGCATTTATGCACAACCCATAGAAACAGAAAACAGAGTGGTGATGGCCAGAGGGAAGGGGCTTTGGGGCTGGGTGGAGTTGGGCAAATGGGGGAGAAATGGGACATCTGTAATAGTATCAACAATAAAAATAAAGTTTAAATAAAAAAGAATTATGGAAATAATGATCAGACCATCAATATGGTGCCCTTAGAAGTTCTCAGGCAAAGCTATACTTTTGTTTTGCATAAATAAGACACAACTGGACAGAATTCGTAGAATTCTGCTTTGACATGAGACCAGAAAGGGAGAAGCTCAACCCAAAGTACATCAGTGTCATTTCTCCTCTAATGGGCATAAAAAACCTTTCCATTCTGCACATCAAACAGGGAGAGATGTTTAACCAGTTTAAAATAATCAGCTTCCAGGTATTGGAAAAAAAAAGACATTGTCACCTTCAAGTTACTATTTTTTTCTAGGAGGATTGGAATGGATAGAATGCTTTTAGTAGCAGGTTACAAATACACTGCACAATATTTTTAAAGATAAATAATTGACACAGTTTCAGAAAAAGGTGGATCTGGTTACTTAATGATGCCACGAAGTACCAGCTTCCTTTCATCTCTCTGCTCTGCACTGCTGTTTTCCGCAATCTAAGACCAGCTCGCCCTGTGGTAGTGAGTCAGCTGGCACTAACAACCAGGACTGCTGGCAATCTCATTCACGTTTAACAGGGACAAATGTTTCTTCTCCCAATTGTCTGACAGAAAATCTTGACCTACACCACTCATATTAGATAAGCCTGGGTAACATTTCCTCCTCTGAACCAATTACTGTGGAATAATTGATTTCAGTTGCCAAGTACTCAGATCCCTCTATATCATGTGTTTTCTGCAATCATAGCACATAATAAATGTTTCTAGGATCTATACTGATTTTGCTTCCATGGTGTCTAGCCTAGCATCTGGTCCTCACCAGGCACTCGTCAGACTTGGCAAATGAATGAATGTGTGAATGAATAAACGAATGAACATATGAATGGGTGCGAGCAAAAATAAATATATGGCATAAATAATGACAGGCTAGAGATAGAAGTAAAAGACCTAAGGTCTTTTGCTGCCCAAATGCCACTATTTCCTTGGCACTTCACACAGATAAACACATTATAATAAATTGTATTTGTCCATGTTACAAGCACGCAGTTTCTGAGAGATCACTGAGATGCAAAGGGACCCATAATTCAGCCCCCAGTGTCAGGAGTATGACCCAGACAGGATTTCCATTCTATCAATCATTAATTTTAGTCAGTTTTTTTTTATTTTTAATTTTCATGAAGTCTGTGTCCTAGTCTTTATTACTGGTGTTGTTGGTTAATCTTTTTGAGCTTCTACTTTGTTTTAAAGGAAGAAAATATATAGTTTCATTGTAAAAGATCTTAAAGTTCTTTTGAGACTATCACTATCAATAGAATTTTTCTATAAAGTAACTGTTAATACCTTGTTGGCTGAAGCATTTCAATTACATTTGTTTAGACTAGTGGCTCTCACCTGGAGGTGGTTTTGCCACTCATCACTCAGTACATTCTTGGTTGTCCCCTGGAGAGACTTTAGGTTGTCAGGAGAAGGAGAAGCTGCTGGCATCTAGTGGGCAGAGGTCGGAGTGTGTCAATATCCTACAATGCACAGAGCAGCGCCCACGCACCTAAAACTTTTCTGGCCCAAAATACCAACAGGGCCAAAGCTGTGAAATCCTGGTTCAGATGTTTATTACCCTTTTACTTTCTGATATTAATGTTTATTTATTTTATAGCAGACTGGGGACAAAAAGCTATGGGTCTGAATGAATTGCCCATGGAATGAATGGGGGGACCAATTTATCTCTTTATTTATTTAATAGAATGATATCAGGGAGGTTTGAAAATACCTTCTAATAAAACTTTATCCAGAATTGATCTTTTATTATATTTCAATCTGAAATATTAATGTTTTGGCTTTAGTGTTGTTCCTCAAAATTCACATGTTGACGTGCTCACTCCCAATTGTTAGAGTGTGTCCTTTTGTGCAGATAGAGTCTTTATAGAGGTTGCCAAGTTACAATGAGGTACTAGGGTGGACACTCACCGATGTGATTCCCAACTATTAAAAGGGAAATTTGGACTCACAGACATGTGCAACAGGACAATGAAGGAAGAACAGGAAGTCATCTGCATGCCAAGAAGGGAGCCCCATCACGGAGCCTTCCCTCAGAACCCCCAGAATGAATGATTTTGAACTGCTAGCCTCTAGAACTGTGAGGTAATACATTTCTATTGTGTAAGCAACCTAGTTGTTGTAACTTTGCTACAGGAGCCCGAGCAGAGTAATACAATCTTTTCCATAAAAGACCTTCACCTTTAGAATTCCTTTGTTAAGAGGAGAATATTCCTCCATGGGGAACACATGTGTTATCAGTCATTAATATCTTTGTGAAATGTAGTTTATGAGATTGCTTTAAATGGGGTTACTAATTGTGAGGGAATGAATGTTTGCTACTGGGGACAAGAGGAAATTTGGGGGAGATGTTAAGAGAAGAGATCAGGGTTAAGAAGAAGGAAGAGGGATACCAGCCAAAGAATGTCAACAAGGAGAAGCTGGCCCTGGGGGAGGGACAGGGGACAGAGGCAAAAGATGATCTTGGACCATATCAGATGAGCCTCCCCTTGAGAAACACTAAGTGAGAATGGAAGAACAAGAACTCCAGAGTTAAACGAGTTTAAATCCCAGTTCTACCACATATTAACTATGCAAATCTACATTAAGTTTCTAACTTTTCTGATTTTCAACAATTAAATGGCAATAATGGTCTTTGGTGAAAGGCCGACTTCTCCATTAGGCACAGTGCCTAGAGCCTGAAATACTTTCAGGGACCAACAAGCATGTTTTAATTACTTTTAATATCAGAAAGAAAGAAAAAAAAAACATGCTGAACTTTTAGGCCAAAAAGTGTTTTAATACCTATTAGTATGTGTATTTGCCTTTGTACCAATTTTGTTATAAAATATACTTTATAAAAAATTTTATGGAGGGCGGGGCCCATAAAGACCCTGATTTGAGGAGGTGAGACTGGGAAACGGGGCCAGGTCAGATACTATGCCAAGTTCTAGGAAGACACTAGAGGGTATATCTTAGTTATCCTTCACTATACACTTTGTATGTATTTTGTGTCTTCTCTGGTTATTGATTTTGGGTTTATCATGTGCCAGGAATTATTCTAAGTGGTTTACATACATGGACTCATTACATTCTCACAATATCTGTATGAGAGGGCATTAATATCATCCCTTCTTTACCGATGAGAAGGCCAAAACATGGAGCCTTTAAGTAACCTCTCCAAGCTCACAGACTTAGTAAGCAGCAAGGCTAGACTTTGAAGGAGAAAACCAAAAGTCTTTGACTGTTAGGAAGTTCCAGTGATACCTGTCATTCAATCCATCCCCAAAGCCCTGCTGGCATTTCCCACTGAAAATGTTTCCTTATTCAGAGTTAACTTTCAACCTTGTATATATGTCTACCTGGTAGATATGGATTACTTCTGCTTAAATTAGTCACTCAGACCTTGTTGAAACATGGAAAGGCCATAGAACACAACTGCAAAGCATACGTGTTCTGTGGTCATTTTTATGCTGTAAACACACAACGTGATCTGCCATCTGCCTTGCATCACTCTTCTGCTCTGCTTATCGATAACATCACCAGGACTTGCTCCATCCTTGTATGCATTAGCAAGACCATGCTAGATACAGGGCTTGCTGCACATCTGGATTGTTCTATCACAAGATCAACTGTGAGGCCAAATAACAGTGTCACAAATCAGACATTACTGTGTGTGAAATGGTTTCTGTGCCAAAGAATTCCATTTTTTCCAGATGCGTCATCAAGGCACCTCGAGAACTAAATTTAAATTGTTATGAGTTTAAAATGTGACTCCTTAAATTAAAACTGCTTCATCTTGAGCCCAAATTCCAGAGCAATAAAGTGCATTAACATCGGATGGCATGGCTTGTTTTCTTATGGAATAAGCAAAGCTTTGATTTAAGTTTGGTTTAGATTTAAAGCTGACCAATGTTAGCTGTAAGGATCATGGCGTTATTATTACTTAAGAGCTAAGAGTTACTGAGAACACATTATATGCCAGATTTTATGCTAAGAAATTTGTATGAAGTTAATCCATATAATTTTCACAAAAAGCTCAAAAAGTAAGCGATAAACTCCTTTATCATGTGGGGAAACTGAGCCACAAACTGGGAGAAGTAATTTCCCCAAGCTCAGATACCTCAAAACCAGCAACACCAGGATTTCAACCCACATGGTCAGACCCCAAATCCAGTACTTTTAAACACTAAAGACCATATTTCTTATAGAGCACATATAGACTTCCCTTTCTTCTTTCCCTCTCTCTATTTCTTCCTTCTCATTCTTCTTTATGGAAAATAAATTAATATTTCAAAAAATATTGAATATGGCATCAGTAAGAGATATAAACATGCTTTATTTGGGAGTAAGATTGATAATGGAGATGAGCAAATGGAGGACAAGGAGAATTTATCATTTCAGATAGGATCTGTTCTATTTTGTAAAGTCAGTGACTAAAATAAATGACTAAATATTTTTGGTTCAGGAATTGTTTGGAAGCCTCAGGTAAGGTTGCCAAACATAGACTTGTGAAATCTAGGAACATCTAAACTAATCACTTGTCCTTTTGTCTTTAAGATATGACTTTAAATGTTTATGTGTGTATATTCCAAATATGCATAACAATACTATAAATTTCTCTATTGAGGGGTAATCAAGTTATATATAAATATTTATTCAGGTCTAAGCATTCCTCATTTAAGACAGAAAGAAAAAGATATGACATTACCTGGGGATGGCTTAAAGTAATCATTTTTAAATTATAAATGGAGGTATGGTGAATGAGTAGCTACTGAATGCAGGTTCTGCTTCCTGCTGCGACAAAAGCCAATACTACTCGTGAGATAGGTGCTGATGAAAAGGAAAGAGGTTTATTCAGGTGCCAGTGGACTCCAGTCCTAAAAACCATCTTAACATCTTTGGTCAAGCTGGCGACTTTTACGAGAAAAGGGAGGGGGTGTGGGGAGGTGCAGGCAGTATTCTAGCTTGTTTTGATAAGGATATTGGCTTCAGCTTGTTTAATCTATCTGTGTCACCTGGATTCCTGTGCTTGGGCTGCTCCTGTCCAGACAGGAACTGGAACTGCTGGTCTCTGCAATGTGCTAATTAGAGATTGTTAGCTATTTTTTGTTGTTCTTGCTTTTGTTCCAATGGGCTTGTTAGTTTTTAGTACATTTATTTTGGTTATTACAAGATTATATATTCTTTATTTTCTGTTATAGTATCTTCCATAGGAAAGAGATGATTATTAAGAAGGGTAACTCATTTACATATAAACTGGGTGTATTTATATTTTTAATTTATTTGAAAAACTGTCTCCTGCAGTGTGAGGTTGTATCAATAACACAACCTAAACTATGGTGACTTCTTTTCAATCTCCAATACTGCCCTCCTGGAAGGCTAGTTACATACATATGATAATGGCATGTTTATGACAAGCAGAGCATGAATTCTGATAAAATATAGCAACTAAATCATATGAAGGATTGAAGAAATCTATGCCTCCTCTCCTCCAGCCAGCACTCATAATGATAAAGTCAAATTTTATGCTCTAAATCCAAAAGTGAGGAAAGTAAGCTTTCAGAAATGTAAATACTCATTACTGTATACTTTCTACTTTTTCAAAATATGATTTTTCTTCCCTCAAAATGAGATGGAAAGCATGATGAATTTCCTCAGTTTGATTCACATAGCACTTACAAGATTGAACTTGTCAATTTGGATTTATGAAATATATGAAAATTTTTAACACTCACAGTTGGGCTACTGTGTCAACATGTTCATGATTTTTTTTTTTTTTAAGATAAAAGAACTCTGCATTTTTTCTACTTTTCAATGCTCATGCTGGCTTTTGTTTCCTGGCTAACAAGCATAATGAAGACTAAAGATGGGAAGCATCCCAGTCATATGCTCTGATCAGGAAGTTCATACAGTATTATCATGCATTAATCTGAAAAGAGAGAAAGGAGAATCAAGACACAGAGCTATTTGTTTCTACACAATCTTAAATCAGGAATAATTCTAGATCCCATTGACCTAAAGACTGCCATAATCCATTCCTGTAAAGAAAAAAGACACAAGCAAATCTCTCAGTACATTACTAATTTTCCTTCCAAAAATAAAAAATAAATTTGATTTTAATAAAAATATTCCTATCCTTGAATAACAAGTCTAATAGTTGGTATAATCTCCCAGATGCTATTTTCTTCTTTTTTTCAAGTATGTTTTTTCTATTTTTCAAAATCACTATTAACTTTTTTAGGGGAAATCACATTTCACACTGATTAACAGTAGCCACATTTTCCAATTATGTGGGTAATGAGTTCAGGAGCAATGACCCAGAAAATGGACAGGAGACTCTGTTCCAAACTAATATTAATAATATTTTGGTATTTTGAAAAAGAAAAATAAGAGACTCTGGGACTAATGATGACAGATCTTTGCTATTAATTAATCAAATCTTCTCAAAATAGAGTTCAGCAGGTGGAAATAATTACCAGCTAATTGTCTCCTGTTTATTACTCTTTGGAGATACAAATCCAACCACTGCACTCATTTTACATTATTTACTAAAAAGCCAATAATAAATAAATCAGAAGCATGATTGTTTTTATGGTAACAATATGTGTGTTTTCTTTCTGAGACAATACACATAGTATGAAACAACAAATTTCCCTTTGAATTAAAATATCTGTTGGCTGGGTGCATAAATTTACCTTTAATAAAAAATATTTTTCTTTTATTTGTTTTTAATAACTCTAAGTAGCTGACATGAAAGAGAACTTTTCAGCAGGAAAAGGGTTGTCAATATGAATCCTGACAAGAAGACAATGAGTATCCTTGAAAGTTTACATTTGGTAAGAAATATACACCCTAAAAATATGACTTTGTTTTCTGTTTAATCCTAGTATCCAGAACAAAAATACTCTATGTATATTGATTAGATTGTATTTTGTGTATCCGATAGAAATTTCAACTCTGAAATTTATTATCTGTGTGATACTGGGATTCTTATTCAAGAAATGAAGATTAAAATAGTAACAATCCCATAAAGCATTAATGTCTCTAAGAAACTAAGGTAATTCTTGACATTTAATAAATGATCAATTAAAACTTTTCTGTTATCATCATTTGCTACTAATATTGTAGTTTCAGGTAATAATCTTAACATTTTAAAATTTGCCTATTAGCTAAATTCTTAACTTTGTTCTGAAGCATTTGAAATACTCAGAACCAAATGTTAAGATAGTGTTTCTTAAAATTGACATTTTCCTAGGAAATGGATACTACCCACGATTAAGATACACAGAAACATCCATATATCAAATATATCACCCTATAAGAGAACAGAGATAGCCTTCCCTTTTTTGTTATGCACAACCATCACCTGTCTCCTCCTCTGCATACATATTATGTATCACACCCAGTATTTCTCAGAATTGTTTAATTTGGAAGAAACAAACTTCTTTCTTTGGTCTCTTGCCCTCATTTCAGATTTTGCCTGGGGAACTTTTGAGGTTTTGAGCCAATGCTCACTTTTCAGAATTAGAAACTCCAGTAGTTTTCTAAGAAAAGACACATCATTGGAGTAACAATTTTGAAAAAAATGTTATGTCTGAAACTGTTTTAGTTTTAACATACTTTATTCATAGTTTAGCTAGGTAGATTATCTCCCCCATGGATTTTAAAGGAATTTGATTGACTCAATTATGCCTTTTTGCTTCTCTCTGGCTCTGACTTCTGCTCTTTTGTGCCAAGTGTCTCCAAGTACCTATAGTCCTAGGTTTTATTTCTTCCCCCAGAAACCTCTAGCATCTTGCAAGGGCGGGTAAGACATGCCCATGTAACCTCCGGAGTTTTGTGTTTTGCGGAGAGTGGAGGGAAGGTTCTTGACACAGCTTTAAATCATTCCTGTGCTTTGATGTCTATAAATCACTTCTATCATTGCTTGTACTGGGTCTTCCAAACCCATCAGCTTTATGATTCTGTGAATCAACACCCGTCTCCACACACTGATTGCAGTTTCCTCTTCTCTAGTAAGTCAATACCATTATTCCCACACCCGATTCCCATCCGCACAAAACTGTTGATATCTCTCATTTACTGCTGTCACATTTTCTATTCTCTTTTTCGTGTATGTTTATGTAGTTAAAATGTTCTTGTTTATTATTCTGTTCATTTAGGAAAGTTTCTCAAAAGAGTCAAGATAATCAACTGTCTTTAATCTGTCATATTCTATTCTTGTTTTAAAATACTGTTTCCCGTGAAGTTGAAAGAAGAAAAAAAAAAGTATAGAAATTTTAACCACATCTCCTGTAACCCTCCTGCTGTAAAAGGAAAGAACAGATTTGTGTGCTGATTTGGGGTTCAGGATGAATAATCCTAATGAAAATGCTACTCTTATTATTTTTTATTGATTTTAGAGAGAGGAAGGGAGGGGGAAGAGAGAGAGAGATCAATATGAGAAATATCGATTGGTTGCCTCCCATATGTAGCCCGACCAGGGGGATTGAACCCACAACCAGGTATGTGCCCTGACCGGGATTTGAACCTGCCACCTTTTGGTGTATGGTTCAATGCTCCATCCAACTCAGCCACAGCAGCCAGGGCTAACAATGCTACTCTTAAAGGCTTACAGGCACACTATTTGAAAGTGGCGTAAAAAGGGCAGAACCACTACTAATTACATCCTTCACAAAAATCAAATTATAATTCTGAGCCTCAGAGTACCCAGATTGTAAAAGAATACCTCTAAACCAATTATATATGATGGGGACTGTCCCTTAGAGACAAACTTCAATTTATACTAAACTATTTTCCACCAATCTAGGTAAATGGACGTCAGTAATGGAACCCTAGGCAGGGGGTGGTTGGGAATGGACCTCAGCAGAGTTGAGAAAAGCCTGGCAGTGAAGAGTGGGGGTGCGAGAGGGTGGGGGAGGGGTCAATCTATAGAAATGTAAAAATTCATGGTAGATCCATGAAGGCAATGTAGATGTGATCGATAAACTCTGCTTCCAAATTGCAGTGGAAATCATGTCGCAGGGAGGTGGTGATCTCACTCTTGAAAGAGCATCCTGATAAATCACATGCGAGGAGCGCTGACCACTTAGGTGTGTAGTGCTGGAGTGTCTGCTTGAGTTTCAGTCTCAGCTCTCACACGTGTGCTGAGGGTCCATTAATCCAAGGCAAAGTTTTGTAACTGAAACGTAGATATTTTTAGTATTATTTGTTTGCTTCAAACCTTCTAATTAGATGTGTACCTTTCATATTATATTGATGTTTAACTGAAATTCAAATGCAACTTTTGTACATGCTACCTTTATTCCATTCAGAAGGAAACAGGTATGATAAACAAATAAAATAAAACCATACCTATGCTTTTAAATGTCTCTGAAATACTTCCTTCTCCAAGAGGTTTCCCTGTAACTACAAATAATCTTTCTCTCTTTCGAATTTCGACCAAACTCATTTCCAATTATTGATAATAGTGTACATATCACAATATTAATTTACCTAAGTATGTAATTCAATGATTTTTAATAAACTTAGAGTTTCCTAGCAACACCACAATCCAGTTTTAGAACATTTCTATGGCTCCAAAAAGAAATCATTAGCACCCAACCCCTATTCCAACCCCAGGCCCTAGGCCACCACCAGTCTACCTTCTCTCTGCACGTTTGCCTTTTCTAAATCTTTTAACAAAAATGGATTCAGAAAGTAAGTGGTATTTTATGACTGGTTTCTCTCATTTATGTATTTTGGGGGGGTTTTCATGTAGGAACATTTAGCAATACTCTGTTCTTTTAGGTACCGAATAGTGTTCTATTGTATGGACTCACCACTGTGCTGTGCCTTCACTAATTGATGGACATTTGGGTTGTTTCCAGTTTCTTGCTAATATAAATGCTGCTATGAACATTCATAAGCAAGTCTGTGTGGACATATGTTTTCATTTATTTTAGGTGGGTACCTGTGAATCTCAACAAAACTTTGCACACCCCCTTTCTGGGTCATGTATTACATTCTATTTTGTCATGATTATTTTGGGGTCTGTCTTTACCTATGCCAGGCCTCTAAATACAGGCATTCTCCAATGTCCTTTTCTCATCAGTGTTTTAATATAATGTGTCCCTTGGTTAGCTTATCCATTCCCAAAGTGTAATTATAATTTCTCCTTGAGTGACTGAAGTATTTTCAACCCCAATCTCTATGCACTACTTATGTAGTCCAATTTGGGGGAACACTTGCTGGAATGTTAAGTAAAGCATAATATTTTGGGCGATGGAATGTTGCTATTGTATTTTATAAACCCCTTAGGTAGTCATTATTTTAAAAGTATCATCATCTTTAGGCAGCTAATAATACTCATGCCAGGTGTATAATGAAATGTTTAAAATGTGTGTTTTTTTTAACTAATGATTTCAAAGCATTCACTTTTGTTATCTCTATTTTATCTTACACTGTCATTCAGAAAGGAATCCCTGAAGCAAAAAGAATTAAGAAACATCTACGTAGGCCATCCCATATGTGGTAAATGAAGAACTAGTTCTTTAAATGTCCACCGTCTATTTGCTATTGATTTCTTTTTTATTTTAATTATTGAAAAAAAGTATCTGTGTCTAAAATGATCTTTTTGAAAGTGACAATAGTTTCAAACCCAGTGGCTGTTCTTGCCTTTTCCTTTATATAAAGTTATTTTAATGGTAATTGTGTGCAAATTTGGTGGAGTTGGTGGAAACACCCTGGCTGGGGCATTAGAAAGGTTGTAATTTCATCTTTTGGTTCCCACTTGCAGTTTCTGACTGCAGCAATTTCAATGAAAATTACAGCTTGAAGCCCACGTGGTACACTTTACTTTCTATTCTTAAAACTTGAGGAGGTGAGGGGGAGCTAAATTCACGGCAAGGAACCCACAGGAGACTGATGCGTGAGAGTGTAACTTCTAGATAAACGATTGAAAATGTAACTAAGATTTTTACGGTTTCGTTTTTGCTTTTCCTTTCTCTTTTCTTTCGCATCCCTTATTTCACATGTTCACCAGTCTCCAGTTGAAATTAGAAAAGCCCACTATGATTTGCAGGCACCGTGCATTAGAGTAAATAGAAAACTGCAATGAAAACTCTAATTTTCAACCACAAAATTAGACACCCTAAAACTGGAACTGATGTTACACGTTTCTGTAAAATATTTTTATGAGTAAAATTTGAAGAACAGGGACTCATTAGGGAGGGACGCTGGCTCTAGTTATTCTGATGTTACGGGTGGTTGTGTACAGCTCAGGGCTTCAGCGCAATCTTTTCATTCTGTGGAGCTGTATGAGAACCCGATTATACTATTTTGTTCCTGCGCTATGAAACATAACTGTTTTGTTCAACATAATCAAAATTTGAAAAGTTTGCGACCTGATGATACATATTAGTTATATATATATTGCAAGCCCCAATATAAAGTAGACACTATTTAGGTCAACAACAGAAAATGCATTCTTTAAAATGTGAGGGTCACAGTTCCTGCCCTTGAACAGATATCTATAGATCTGTACATAGGACGAAAATCTAAATTTTTGTTCTATATCATAAGCCTATCCATCAATTGATTGCAAATTAACAGATATGCTTTTCATTCCTTCTCAGAGCGAAATCTAATCAGGCCTTCAAAATTTTGTGAAAAAAATTGTAATGTTGTCAAGAATACAGCATTATGGACATGTATACACTAATTATGGAATTGTAAATTCATATAATGGAAAGTATTTGAGGTATTTTCTTATCTGGATTAAAATTGTAAAAATATTCTGAGAACGTATCCACATAACTAACTCAAAGGAATTTTTAAAAACTTCAAACTAAAAATATGTTTAATGCAGTATCATTTATTTTGGAAAAAATATGAAATAATTTAAACATTTCAAAGTAGAAGTATGATTTCCTAAGGTATTATACAGTCATTCAGTGTTGTACAGTGATCTACTATTAAAAAATATAAATAAGATCTAATCATTTAGAAATGTCTTATTGTGTAGTGTTAAGTAAAAGAATGGAATGTTAAAACTGGATTTATAGTATAATTACAAGCTCACAGAGAAATGAATGAAGGAGAAATTGACAAATGTGGCTGAATCCTGGTTTTATTATAGTGGTTTAAATATGGCTCATTTAATTTATTTATAGGCAGATTTTTAAAGCATCAGTCATACTCATGTACATTTTGTTTATTAGCTGAACATGAAACATCCTACTTCTTTGTTTAATTCAAAGTTGACTTTTAAAACCTGCTCTATTCAATTATTCTTCTCTGACCTTTGATTAATTCTCAGGAAGATTACATTGCTTTTCTGCTCACTTTCAGGTATTAAAAAGGCCAATTCAATCTAATAACACAAGCATCTATCCCTTCTGGACCCTCAGTCCCTCTGGGCCATGACCTGTGTATCTCTTTTTCCGACTATTTATTCCTATTCTTAAATGTCTTTTTGTAATAAATAAGTAATCTAGTAAGTAAACTGTTTCCCTGAATCTGTGAGCCACTCTGGCAAATTAATTGAACCCAAAGAGGAGGTCATAGGAGTCCTGAGTTATTATAGCCAGTTAGTTAGAAGCGCAGGTGACAACCTGCACTTGTGATTGAAGGCCGACGCGGAGGGAGGGGACAGTCTTTTGGGACTGGGCCTTAATCTGATGTTACCGCCAGGTAAATAGTGTCAAAATGGAGTTGAATTTATAGGAGCCACCCCAGCAGGTGTCATGGAATTGTTTAATGTGTGGAAAATCCACTTTCTGATGTTAGAAGTGTAGTAGTGTTTAGTGGAATATTGAGAATAGAGGAGACAACAGGGGTGTTTTTCATTTATCTTATGGATTAAAAAGCTTTTTTTCTTTTCATTGCATAAAATGTTACAACTTAAAAATATTAAATGCTGCTCTATTTACTTTCATTCTTTTTTTGTCTATGTTTTTTGGTGGTGTGTAATTTCTATTAACTCCTCATTTATTATCTTTTGACCAAACAAAATATGACTCTTATACCATCTTATATTTTACCTAAGACATTTGCCAATTGATATCAAATTATATAATGGCATCTCACTTAAATATAAAAATCTCATTTTCTTTTTTAAACTAGCATTATTTGTGCCAATATTTTATCTTCTCATATGTTACTTCTACTCAACCTGAGTTTTTTATTATTTATTGTGATAAATTTTGTTTCTTTGTGTTTTTCTAAAATTGAGAATTGTGTATAGAGACACAAAAATGCAAAATAAAATAATAAGGCCTTGTGTACCACCGCTCACTCCCAACAAAATTTGATCCACAGCCAGTCTGGTACTATCGACTCTCCAATTCAGAGCTTTCATCTCCCATGTAATTATGAATAAAATTCCAGGTATCATGACATTTAAACAGAAGTGCTTTCAATAGAAGCGGTTTTGGAGAGGAACCTTATGAAAATGACCGCTTTTTCGAGAAACAGAGAAAGCAGGCTAAGAATTTTCAACTCTACCATCCTAAAATAGATTCTGTGATTTAAACCAAAACAGTATCATTTTAGAACAGATAAAATTAATTCAAAATAATTGGACATATACACTTCTCTCTAGAATGTGCAGAAAAACTTACCTTTGAATTATACCAGATTACACTAGCTCCATATTGAACAATATTAGCAACTCATGCTCAAATAATTGTTGGGGGCAGGGCAGGAATAACTAAACTTCTACTTAAGTTAGAAGTAGCCTAAAGCTAGAAAGAGAATATATAAAACACACTGTATTTTTATTTTTACAGTCTTGGCTGCTAGGAAAGATTTCCAGTGGTTCTCTGGGACCTAAATATTAATGAACTGGCTATTTTCTGTAAAGTAGATATAATATTTAAATATATTCAAGCATACGAACCCTATAAAGTTGCTTCATAAATGGTATTCATCTATCTACATTTAATTACATAGCTCCTCCACAGTTCCTTCCAATTGCATGTGCTCTTCCCTTTTAACAGCTTCGAGACTTAATTCTGACATTTCATATAAATAAAACTACATATTATGTGAACATTTGTGTCTGGCTTCTTTCCACATAACGTTTTGAAGATTCATTCCTGTTGTAGGTATGTATTCATCAGCCATTCATTTTTATTGTTAAATAATATTTTATTGTATTAATATATCACATTTTATTTATCTAGTCAATCATCTGATGGCTCTTTGGGTTGTTTCTACTTTGGGCTACTATGAATAATGCTGCTAGAACACTGCACAGATATATGTTTTCCTTTTTCCTAGAGTTGACTCGCTAGGTCATATATAGAAACTCTGTTTAAAATTTTGAGAAACTGTCAAACTATTTTTCCAAAGCAGCTGCCCCATTTTACACTCTCACAAGTAATGTACGATAATTGTGATTTCTCCACACCTTTACTAACACTTGCTATTGTCTTTTTGATTATAGCTATCCTAGAAAGTATGAAGTGGATTCTCATCCTGATTTTGATTTGCATTTCTCTCATGACTAATGATGTGGAGCATCTTGTGCCTATTGCTAATTAGCTTCTTTAGATAAATATATATATTCAAATCTTTTGTCCATAAAAGATTTGTGTTTTTTTTTAAGTGCTGAATTGAAGGAATAATTTATATATTCTGGATAAAAGTCCTTACCAGATATAGTAACTATACATATTTTCACTATTCTTAAGTTGTCTTTAGCACAAAAATTTAAAATTTTGACTGCATTAATCTTTTTTTTTTTTTTTTTTGGTCAGTTGTGCTTTTGGGCCTCATTGAAATCATTGTCTAACCCAAAGTCATGATTATTATTTACTCCCAAACTTTTCTTTTGAAGTTTTTGTAGTTTTATTTCCTACTTTTAAGTTCACGTTCCATTTAGAGTTTCTTTTGTTTATGGTGCCTGATCTACTGGGGAAAGTTTTAGTCTTTCATTATTATGTATGATCTTTGCCAAGTTTTCATCAGGTTGAGGAAGTTCTCATCCATTCCTAGTTTGCCGAATGTTTTTATCATGAATGGGTGTTGGATTTTGTCAAACATTTTCTCTGTGTCAATTGAGATAATTATGTGTTGTCTTCTCCTTTTTTCTATTTTTATGGCATATTACATGGATTTATTTTTATATGTCTTCTATTCCTGAGATAGACTCCATTTAGTTGTGGTGTATAATCCTTTTAATATGATGCAGAATTTTGTTTTCTAAAATTTTGTTGAGAATTTTTGTGTCTATAGTCTATAGTAGTGATTTTCAACTGGTGTACTGCAGGAATTTTTAAAACATGCAATACCTGACTATTTAGTCAGGGGCACTAACCTCTTTTCCCTTAGAATGCCGAATAAAAATATGACAACAGCCAACACAACAGCTGTCCAATGTGAATGAATCAAAATCATACCTATTTTATTGTCAGATCAGCAAAAAATATATTTCTTGGGGTGCCACAAAATTTTAGTAATTAGTTTGTGTGTGCCATGAGATGAAAAAGCTTGAAAATCGCTAGTCTATAGTCATAGGGGAAAGAGTTTGTGAAGGATTTGTGCTAGTTCATTAAACATTTGGTAGAATTCACTCATTTGGCCCTAGGCTTTTCTAAGATGTTTTACCTTGAAAAAGATTCCAGTTGTGCTTGGAAAGAATGTTTCTGCTGCAGTGGAGTGGAGCCCTCTACAGACGCCTATAAATTCTTGCATTGTTTAGACCTATTTCTTTGTTGGTCTTCCACCTAATTGTCCTATCCATTACTGAACGTAAGGTATAGAAGGATCTATTATCATTGAATTGTCTATTTCTGCTATCATTTCAGTCAGTTTTTCTTCATGTATTTGGGGGCTGTTTTTAGATGAATATGTTTTGATAATTGTTGTCTTCTTCATGGAGCAACCCTTTTATCAATATTATTATCTTCACTTCTTCCTTTAATCCTTTAAGCATGGTTTCCTTTAGCTCTTTAAACATGTATTATGAGTCATAATATTTTTGGTAAAAATTGATCATTTTAGATACTATATTAAGAAACTCTGGAGACTGATCTCCATGCCCACTACAGGTTGTTGTTGCTGTTTCCTTGGTCATTTATTTGTTTTGTGACTTGGCTGAACGAATTCTGTGAAATATTTTTCTGCCAAAATATCCGATCTTAATGTCTCTACTCAGATTTCCCACCCCTTATTTTTTGTCTTTTAATTTCGATACCCAGCGTTCTCCCTCTTTCAGCATAGACCACTTAGTGATGGAAGGTTGTGCTTACACCCCCTTAGTTAGATATTTACCTATTAGCATCGGATATATATGTGGTTTGTAGGCTACTCTCAGGTTTCAGTGGATTGTATCTTTGTTTATGCTCCACCTTTTACCAGGGACTTTTAGGTTGGATGTTACCTTTCTGATCTCTCCCAAGAGGCTGCAGCCTCAGGCACACGTAACCTTTTAAAGTGCCAGGGATGTGTGTAATTTTATTTTAGTTTAGTTTATATTTTAAAAATATTTTTATTGATTTCAGAGAGAGGAAGGGAGAGGGAGAGGGAGATAGAAACATCAATGGTGAGAAAGTCATTGATCGGCTGCCTCCTGCACGCCCCCGCTGGGGATTAAGCCTGCAACCCAGGCATGTGCCCTGACTGGGAATCCAACTGTGATCTCCTGTATCATAGGTTGGTGCTCAACCGCTGAGCCACACAGGCTGGACCATAATTGTATTTTTGAAAAAGCTGGTTTCCTGGGATTATACTTCGAGTCAGCTAGCTTATTCAGTCAGTGCTTGTTTAGAGGTAACATTTAAGCCCCTTTTACCAGTGAAGCTTCTGTCCTGTCTTGATGGGTCTGCGTGCAGTTGGTGATGTTTTAAGTCTGATCCAGGCCCTGCCCTGATTGCTCCTCAGTAGGTGCAGTTTACTCCCAAGTGCACAGCCCTCCTGAAACCCAGGGTTACTTGTGAGTCCAGAAGGTGACTTCTTTGCTATCTCTTTTCATGTTTGCTATATTAAAGTTCCCCCTATTCTACTATTTTGCTGGTAGTAAGGAGCTACCAGTTTCTTCTTAATTGCTCTCCCAGGAAATCTCCATTGTTTTCAACAAAGACCTTAAGCCTAGGTTTCTACATTCTTTGTTCTAAATAAAGTCTACCCTTCAGGCACAGTTCTGAGCTCTTTATCCCTAAGGACATCTTTTCACCCTAAACAACATTGTGGTCTACTGCCTGGAGCTGGGGCCAAACTAGAATCTGCTTTTCCTGGAGTCACACTCTTGGTCCATGAGGGGCCCAAGAGGGATGGTGTCTGCCTCTTCCAAGTGGAACCTCCACCCTAAAAGACAGCTGTGGTGTGTGTTGTCAAGGACTCAGTATTGTTGGCTTACAGCCCCTGAAATAGTGCTTCTACCCTATCTGTGACCATGAGTAAAAGGGAGCCTGTGATTGGAGGCTGGGCAAGCAGTAAGGTGGGGGAACAACCTGTTCCTGGTGTGAAAATATTACCCTCAACTTGGACCTGCGAGAGTAGGGAGCCCCTCTCTTCTTGGCTATATATGACCTGGGTGCAGCTTCTGCAACATGGAGCTGGGCTGGAGCAGATTAGAGATGGGTTAAGTTGAAAGACAAAACTGAATGGAGAAAATGTGAAGATGTGATTGGCTTTATTAAGGAATTCATGAACCTTGCTGCATCCCATGTAGAAACTAGAGGAACACTACAACTATGGATTGTACACAATGGAAAGTTTTTATAGGAAGAATTGTGGGGCAAGGGGGCTATTAACAACAGAAAAGAGAGGATAATTTTTAGACCAGGACATCTTTTTTCTGAGAAGGAAACAGCAAGATATTTTATCATGCCCATTGCTGCTGCTTTCTACGGTGAGTGGAGGGAGAGGGTGTGGAAAGGTCCACTTGACAGATTACCTACTGGTGCTTGGCCAGAAAATTCCAGACTGGTTAAGATTACATTTTGGGGAAAGGTTGAAACTGAAATTCAATCAGGTATTAAATCTAGGTTTGCTGTGATGGGCTTTTAGCACGAGTGGTGCCATTTTGTGCCTATGATTATCTCTTTAACAGTGATTTCACTGTTCTTGCCAAGATTTAGATTTTTCTTGAATGAATGTTTCTCCATTTGGAAAAGTTAGACTTTAAGTGATAGTTTTTTAAAAATCTTCACCATTTAAATTGCTATTTTGGTGGGTCGAGGGTCTGCCAAGTTTCTTATTGAGAAGTCCCACCACCACCGAAATGTCTATTTTTTTTTAATTTAACAGTGTCATCATTTCAGTTGTTCCATAGCTCCCACATGCACCCACACATGCACCCACAACAGCACCTCAGTGCAGTCAGTCCTGTACGTTCTCCCCATAGCTCATGCTGGGAAACTGAATCTTTCCGCACAGCATCTAACCTATTGCCAGAGCCAATCACGTGTGATCCAGAGGAATGTGTCACCTCCTCCTGGTCTTAACTGTTGTATGCTTCAACTACTCCAATGACAGCTCTGTGGATTTCACAGTCTCCACTCTTTTCTTGATTTCCTTTTGATTTAGGAATAACAGTGAAAATAACTACATAAAGATTCTAATAGCACAGGCTTTTCATACAAGTTTACCACTTTCTCCAAAATGTCTCACCTAAGAAACAAGAACTATTCAAAACCTTCGAGCACCCTGTTGGTCTGCTTCCCTCCCAGGCTTACACTGTCACAGTAGTCTGAATTGCTCACTTAAAAAAACCCTTTCATATATTTTTTTCCTCTCTTCAGTCGACTATTTGGGTTAATGGTGTATTTTTCTCTCTTCAGAAGATCATTATATATCCTCTCTCTCCATAAACTCCTCCAAGTACATTTCCATTTCACTATACTCCTTTCTGCAGCCCTTTCAGTGCATGCTCGTATCTCTTAAGAGGCTGAGCACAGCCAGGCGCTGCTTAAGGGTGAGGGTGCGTCCTGGGAAATGCGTCCTGGAGCGATTTCATTACTGTGGGGCCGCGACAGTGCGCTCACACAAACCGACACGGTACAGCGCACCACGGGCCCAGCCTGCAGCATGGCGCTGTGTCGAGTACTGCGAGCTACTGGAACACAATGGCATTTGCTATTCTAAACATTCAGAAAGCACAGTGAAAATATAGCAGAAAAGATACAAAACTGGTGGCCCTGTACAGTGCACTTATCATGAATGCAGCTTGTAGGATTGGAAGTTGCTCTGGCTGGGTCAAGAGTAGGCGGTGAGTGAATGTGAAGGCCTAGGGCATGACTGCTTATTACCACAGCCTTTATAAAACCTACTCTTAGGGTGCTCTGAATTTATAAAGCATCGTGGAGTTAAATCGAGCACAAGAGAAAATAATTCAATCAAAAGACGTGGTAAACACGAGATGTATGCTGTCATAACATGGCGCGCTGTTTTATGGCAACTTTTTTAAGTAGAAAGAATACATTATAAAATAACAATAAAAAGTATAGCGAACATACAAACCAGGAACGTAGTCATTTATTACATTATCACGTAGTGTGTACTGTACATAATTGTATGTGTTGTACTTTTATATGCAACTGGCTGTGGGGTAGGTTTGTTTATACAAGCATCACCAGAAACACATGAGTAATGCTTTTGTGCTATGACATTAGGGCAGTTATATTGTCACTAGGTGACAGGCATTTTTCAGCATCGTTACAATCTTAGGGACCACTGTCATACATGTGATTGGTCACTGACCAAAATGTCATTACATAGCACATGACTATATATTTAATATATATTACTCTCTTTAACTGTTCATCTATAAGTTTAAAACATCGATTTTTTTCTTAAGACTTTTAACATTCCAGGAGGATAATTGTATCTATGATTTCATGTGTCTAATATACAATGAGCAGTTTTATGATATACATTAAGTTGGCTGTTTAACTTTAGTAGAATATCTAAGTAAAGCACATTGGGAAAAATGATTGAAACCTGTGCTGTGCTACTTCTCAGAAATAGTTTGGTCTAAAATCTTTGGAAACGCCATTATAAAAAGGAAAATTAGTATACTATTGTTAAGAGATCTGAATTCTAGTCTCAGAAGAGCTTATTTAAAACTTTAATATTTTTTGGAAGATATGCATGCACTGCATTTAGTTGTCTGATTTTGGGCAAGTTACTCAATGTCACTGAGCCTGTATTTCTATATCTATAAAATAAAAAATCTGGACATGGTTATTTTTAATGATCTCTCTTCTAAAATTCTCTCCTTTCTGTGTTCTAGAAAGTTGCCAATTATGGTTGACCGTAATTGACTTGCTGATGTCAGAGCCTAGCTTGATTGGCAGTGGGATAGTAGTCTCTGCCAAGTCCCATCCCCGTGGTTGCCTGTCCTTTGGAGCAGGCCATATCTGGAAGCTTTCACTATGACATGCTCATGAGTGGCTATCTCATCTCAGGGCAGGCAGGACTTTACTGTCAGCAACTCCCTCTCCTCATATGGAAGCCGATTCCATGTTTCAAGAATTCCAGAAAATTTAAAGTAGCTCAGATCAGGCGTATTCTACACTATTTAAAGAAAGTTTGTTTAATACACTTTAAAACTTTTAAGACATCACAATATGCTTCTCTTACCCCACCTCCCTACTTCCACCACACACGACCTTTTCAATATGTCCAAGACTGCTATTATCCAGCTTGAAATTAGGAATCGAGGGTGGTGGAAGAGACCAGAGCCAAAAGCAACACTGAAACTAATAAGGAATCCCAATTTGTCAAGTCAATGTAATCGTTTGCCAAACAATGTTTTAAATGATTTAAATAGCCCGGTGTGTACTATAGACGAGCTCCCTAGTTATGTTAACCTACGCACTGAGAAGTTATGTGGATTTTCACAACTAATTTACAAACTCAGAAGAAAGAGCTAGAGAATACATGTAACTTTTCATTCTCTACAAACACGATATTGAGTTCTTTTCCTGACAACACACAAGTTGTTATCCACATCAAGCCAAAGCATATCTTCCATAATAGTCTCCCTATCAGGTTACGTTGGAAATTCCCTCTTTATAACACTCAATAAACATTCTCATATGTGTATCATAAACCTTTGTTATATGTGCCAGGCTGAGAAAGAGCAGAGGAGCTCTGTGGAAGGTCTTTCAGTCCCAGGTCATTTGCTCAGAAGTTCAGTTGAAGGATGAATGAGGGTGTTTGGGGGGGGGGAGGGGGGATTAATGAATTCAAAAATGATATTTGCCCAGGAGACTCAAAGTGCTATAGGCCAGTTTGAACTACAAGGTAAGAGACCAGAAATTACAACGGGCAGCCTCACTTGAGCAGGTAACAAAAGAGCTGTATATGGGTCATCAGTCAGTGTGATAGGAAATTGTTATAATATGTGGACTACTATATCAGGTGCCAATCTTACAGGACTCAGAGGCACTTTTCAAAAGAGGACCTCTATCTTGATTCATTCAGAAATAGTGAGAATGATCATTATTTAGCTTTGGAGTGTGCCTGCTAAAGGCACAAAGGGTTATGCCTAGTGGACTTGAATTACCTGGAAGCTGAGCTCTTCCTGACCAATGTGGCACACCATCTAGGAAGACAGGGATAGCCACACACCCATAAGCCAGGCCATAACACATACATTGAGAAGTGAGGTACTTGCAAGGTTTTATCTTGGAATAATACGATCTGAGATATAGTTTATTTTTAGTAAAATTATAAATAGTCAATGATATGGTCTATCTCCATTTAACAAATATTTTTAAGCACCAATTATGTGCCAACGCTCAAATAGCCCAACACTAGGCATGATTTGCGTATTAATAAACAATTATAATTTATTTGGTGCCTGTTATGGACAAGGAGTCAGCATGTTACACTCTTTTAATAGCCTTACCAATCCTATGAGATAAATGCAACGTTCCCTCTTTTACAGATAAGGGAACTGAGACATAAAGAATTTAATTACATTTTTAATCGCACAGCTAATGTAGGATAACAAACAGATATCAGTTCTCTGAAATGTATGTGTTGTTACCATAAGACAACAATATAATATATATCACATGTATTGTGGTGATATAACACATATATAGTGTGCGATGTAAATGCCATATAATGATACATATATTGTGTTTATATACATCTTGTATTATATATAATATATAAATGTATTAATGTATCACATAATAATGTAACAGCATATATCATATATATGCTATAGCTAAATATATACATAATCATATATATTACATATACAGTATATGGAGAGAGAGAGAGAAAGAGAATGACAGTCAGTTTTGGGATGGACTTTGAAAAGGGTGACTGGAGAAGACATTATTTATATGCAGAGAAAAAATTGGGTAACAGCAGGTGGTGAGAAACATAAGCTAAGGATGGTGCCGCAGTAGAAGGAAAGGAAAGCCTCAAGCTAGGGGAGAAAGTGAAAACCTAAATGATGTTATTGAGTTTCCTGGTCTCCTGGAAGCACATAATACGTCTGCAAATTTCCCCAAGTCTCTCAACCACCCGATAGAAGAGACTTGATTGAATTTTTATTTTCTGCCTTAGAATGAAGAAACTTTAGAACTGGTGCCTCAGAGGCATCCGGTGTGCAATATCTGCAAGGGTGGAAATTAATTGCTTACTCAACTGTTTTGCGAGTATACATATAGGGAATTCTAAAATAAAGATGCATGTTCGTCCGTCGATGTGTCTCTCTCACATTGATGTTTCTCCCTCTCCTCTCTCCCCCTCTCCCCTCCCTTCCATTCTAAAAATCATTGGGGAAGAAATCCTCATTTCTCGGTGAGGATTAAAATAAAAAAAGATAGCCCGGCTGGGCATGGCTCAGCGGCTGAGCTTCAACCTAGGATCCAGGAGCTCGAGGTTCGATTCCCGGTCAGGGCACATGCCTGGGTTGCGGGCTTGATCCCCAGCCGGGGGGTGTGCAGGAGGCAGCCGATCAATGACTCTCATCATTGATGTTTCTCTCTCTCTCTCTCTCTCCCTTCCTCTCTCTGAAATCAATACAGATATGTTAAAAAAAAAAAAAAAAGATATGTGTTCATTTTTACATCTTAAGGTAATTCTATTTACACAAAGAAAGTGACACATGTCATAAATCACTGAGATACTACAGAGCCAGAGGCCTGGAGGAAATGCATCTGAATCAGACTTGAACGATCTCTAAGGCATCTGAGCACAGTGCAGGCCATCTTGAGCAAGGATATTTGAGGGCTCCAGTAAAAGCATCAAAAGAACCTCACAGCTGTGGAAATGGAAGCACACCAGCCAGGCCAGCAGATGGCTGAGGGGTTTTCCCGAGAGTGGTCATCTGTAGGGGCTGGACACCTGCAGTACCCAGGGCTGCCTGGGTTAGCTCTAAGCAGCAATCGTTCCTTCTGGTGTAACGGGGGCCCTTCCTGCAGCGAACACCTCCATGAGCCTGTGTGATGCCCTCTGGGAGTGGGTGAGGGCCCTCTGCTCATATTCAGAAACAGCTGGACAGCGAGTTTGGCCTCTGAGGCCGTGAAGCATCCCTTGCCTTTGGCGCCTCTTCCCTGCTTCCCTCGCACCCCCAGCCCCGACGGCCTCTCCCACTCCGCCGGGCATTCACATACCCTGATTCTTCCTGATTTCTGAATGCACCTTCTCGCCATAAAACAGATTTCACTTGTATCAATTACATTTGCGGCAAAACTGAGCTGCAGTTGAATAAAACCTTTAAAGCAGTCATCTGTCTCCATCCCAAACCCTTTAGCCTTTCGCCACCCGAGGAGTGAAGACACTAAGAAGCCCCAGCTTGCTCCTTTTTGTGACTTTAACTCTGTCCACAGGAGCAGAACGTCAGTGGAGAGCTGGAGTGTGTGTTCCGAAACCAGGAACCCTCATCGCAAAGATGAAGAGTAGGCTAAAAGCTGAGACAAATGACCTCGACACATTAATAGGTTAAGAGAAAAAGCCTTAAAGTTTTAAGAAAAATTGGGGATACGAGATTCTAACGGGTCATTTGGGGCCCCAGGATTTTTCACCATTTTGCTCTATCATCTGGTGTTTTAGAATTCTTCATGGCTTTTTTCGGTATCTGGACTGAAAGTCGTTTTTCTGAGTAGCATTTGTTATTTTTTAGCTACATTCCATTACCAAGAACTCAGTAACACATCATCACTTATCCAGAAAAGAGAGATCAGGAAATAATTTTGCTGTGTGCCTAGAAAAAAAGAGAAATGAATTTGTAAGCTCTTCCCCTGAGGCTTATGTACTGGTGTATGCAGGTAAGGCTGGGCAGAAAAACAGAGGTGGAAGCAAATGAAAACCATATTGGGCCTTTTAATCTAGAACCAGTGAGTCACAGATAAGAGTGTCTTTATGCTTTGTGTGTTATTGGCAATGATAGTAATGATATTAAAAAAGCAATGAGACTTGTCACTCAGGACATTTAGAAGGATAAGCTGCCTTGCTTAGAATTGCTTCCCCATATCTGCTGCTAAATGAATGTATGTATAGTGCAGAGCTAACAAAATTAAAATACAGACAGAGCAACTTGGACTGGCTATGACAAAGTAGTATTATTTAAGGTTTATGCTTATTACTTATGTTTATGTCAAAATACTATGTAGGCAATAAAGATGAAGAGTTTGATTATATACAACACAAATGAACATACCCTAAGTTTTATTTGATTGCAGCAGTAAGCTCTAAAAGTGTGCTCAGCCTTTCAAATTTGATAGTCGACTAGTCTGGGTTGGAAATTGTAGTGGTCAAAACAGCAAAGTCAACAGAGATTAAGTTAAGTTAGTATACAGAGTGTACTTTTGGGCAGATTGCTTTGTACTTACTAGTCACAGAATAATATTATGTGAGAAGAGGGTGGAGGAAAATGACAAATTCACCTCCTCACATTTTGCTTAAGACTGACCTTGGTGCCTCTCTTTCATATTTTCTCTATATATGCTCAATACTTAATGTCAGTCTAGTCCTACAAAAACTGGCGCAATTTAGTTTCCATAGCATAAAAAAAATGCTTTGAAAGGACAGAGGTCTTCCTGTAGGAAAATATCTTGGAATTTTACCAACTTCATATTTTTCTATCTCCAAAAATACAGTATTTTTTTATCCTAGTTAAATAAAATAGTTTGAGTTCTGGTTTTAGTATTCCTTTTCAAGACAGCTATCAGAATACTATCATAAGGATGTGGTAAGAAAATTAAGAAATTCACAGAACTTAAGAAGGTTAAATTACGAAATAGTGTACATGTGTCAATGTCCTATTTTGTATTTATGCAAAACGTTGTTATTACAATACAATTATGCATAATAGCAAACAAAATATGTTATATTTACAACATATTTAAATAGATGCACATGTTGATTAGTTTGAAGTATATAAAATGAATGGCATTTGATTTGTTTTTAACCTATAAAGATGGTAATTTCATATGGTTCAACCTAACACACACACACACACACACACACACATACACACACGCACACGCACACACAGTCATTATATTCTCTCACAACATATCTTTTCATCAGCAGTGGCCCAAGCCAGATGGATTCATTCAACTCAAATTAGTGGTAAAGAAAGACAGACTCTTAAAACTACATTAATTTTATGCTGACAGAACTCTTTTGAAAAACATTTTTCTGCTGAGCTAGTGTGAGGACCACATTTCTGACTGGTTATGTGTTTGGTATCAGAAATACCACTAATGATGCAGTAAATTTATCCCAAAATTTCCATAATAACTGCTATTTGTTTGGAGATTTGTGACAGATTTGCAGGAGAAAAATCCTTTAGAGTCGCTATATAATGCCACAATCTTTCCAAGTAATTTCGGAGACCTTTCAGACACACCTCCCAGTTAGATTATAAGGCAGGAAAACGCAGCGAAATAAGTTGCAGCTCCCAATGGCGTTTTGGAAGCCTGAGCTTCCTACAGCACGGACAGCCTGGCTCCTGCTCTGTGCTCCTCTCTAAACACCCCTCGCATGCGTGCTCTCTTTATCCCTCTGCCCCTTTATCGTGGTTTTCAGCCAACATGTCAACCTTCATTAAATTAAATCTCTACTTTTGTGACTGCACCCAAGAGCTGAAGGTATCTGCAAAACAATTTACACTATGAACTTCATTTTAAAATTATATCTATAGATCTCAAGTGGATGTTCAGCAATATCAAGGAGTCCTACTTAAATTTCAGCTCTCCCAATCATTGAGGAGATGATACGGTGTCATTATTCTACATTTCCTTGTATATCATCTCAAAACTTCAACAATTTGTTTTATTATTAACAACAGAGCAGCAGAAGAGACAAATATTTCATATCTCCCCCATGGCTTCTTCTAGCCTATAATCATCTGTCCTGGCAGAGTCTGATTTTTCTTCTATCACAATAGACACACTATTTTTATTTCTATTAAAAACCATCGTGATTTTGAGTTTCATATCCTATTTCCTCTCGTTAACTTGAAGAATTAGCTATTAATAGGATTTCTTTTCTTTAATTGCTAAAAGACCAATCTCTCCAGCCTAAAGTATCCTTAGACAAACAAATACAATGTTTATTGTCCCCAGTCTTTTCCGGTGCTTCTGCTCCTCCCTTTCCCTCTTTAGAGTTAAATTTAGTTATTTTAAGAATTGCCTACAGCCAGTATTTATCGTTTCCCTCTTTCCATTTGGCCTTTGGCCACATCAATTCTGCCTCTGCCCTAAAGCTGCTCATGTCGAGGTGAACCTCAGGTTCCATGTGGCCAAATCCGTGGTCTATTTGAAGTCCTCTTTGTAGTCTTTCCTTCCGTTGCACCAAATTTTCTTTTGAAAGTTTCTAATTGATTCAACCAGAAAATATGAGATTGACACTGGAGGTCTAATTTAAAAAGTAACTTTAAAAATGTTGTTAAAATTTGCCTGGCAATCATTTTCATTGCACTGTTGGACCAGTGGTGAATTTCTTGCAAAAGCTAATTCATTGAAAACCTAGTCCTTGGTGGGTGATGAGTTCAAATTTCTAACTTGGATGGGTGTTTTACTTCAGGAAGAAATACATTTTAAACCATGTCTGCTTATTGATGTGTGAGAGAAACTGCTCTGGAACATCTAAATATGTGTGTGTGTGGGGGGGTGTCTTTAATAGTATTATGACAGACAAATAATGCCTTGAGCATGTTGCTTTTTTTTTTTTTATTTAAGTCCAAGGAAAAGCTTTTATAATTGTATATTATTTCTGAGTCAAAATATTTTAAGTTGATTAGAAAGATTCCTCATGTTATTGACAATAGATTCAGCTGAACTAAAGAAATCATAAAAAACCTTGGAGTCTTTTTCCATTTTACTTTTAGAATCTCTTGAGGCTCCAACAATGTGAAGAATGCTTTTATGTGATGAGTTGTCTATGCTTTAAATTAATACATATTGAGATTCAATATTATCAACTTAGCCTGGTAATAACTACTTTTCAGTTAGTTATTTAAAATTATTTTGTATGCTAATACAGGGTTTCTTAAATGTACTCACTCTGTAACATACTGGATTTCTATCATTTAAGGTTTCTGGGTTTTCAGATTTTGGGGGGGGGATTTTTTGAAAACACATAGACACACAAGAAATAATATAATAAACATTCACACTACCACCACATGAAATTAAAAATCATGCTAATATTGATCATAATTCTTTTAAGACAGCTAAAAAATAACAACTTGTACACAAAATTTAAGTATTTTTGGCCTTCAACCAATGGAGAGCTCACATTCTCACTATATTTAGTATTTTAAAAAGAACTTTTAGGAATTTACATACATATATTGTACCATATATATGTTGCTATGCAACACTTATACTTAATGTTATTTCATCAAGTCCTTTTGTAGTACTGTATTATATAAAATTTTATATTTACTGTCTTTTTAATGGATATTTAGATAATTTTCAATGTTTCACTATCTTAATGTTCCACAAATTGGTCTCCAGAGAGGTTATAATAAGAGAAAAATTTTTAAAAAAAGGATTAGACTAAAATGATAGAGGAAGCCATAGTAGGCAAATATGAACCAAAAGAATAGTATGCTAGCATTCTTAAAATCTGTTAAAATAACATTTCAACCAAAACTATATTACACAGGAAAGAGTACAATAATACATAATGGTAATTATCAACTGAAAAAAATCAGTACATACATATAATTTACAGTAGCATCAAAAATGATAAAAATATAATAACAGTTAAAGAATGTACAATATATATGTGGAGAATAAAAATTAAATAACAAATAATTATATACAAATGGGAATACATATGTTCATAAATGCAGCAGATTAATGGTGTGAAGATGTCAATACACCCACATTAAATGTGTAAATTCAACACATTCCCAGTAATGTTTTAGCTGTTTTTTTATAAATTAAATAAATTCACTTTACATTTATAAAGAAGAACCTAAATTCATAAATACCAAGGACAGGTAATATGCCAAAGACACACTGTAAAAACTGCAAAGCATTTTGCAGGCACTGTAAAGCAGACAAGTAAATAAAATTCTTAGATATATCAGAGGCCCATAGATAGTTTGAAATTAATATCCAATAAGGTGACCTCACAAAAAATTGGGATAAAGTACAAACTTTTAGGAAACAAATGGTGTTAAGAAAGTTTATCCACAATACAAAAAAGTCAAATTTAATACCTATTTCATTATGTCTGATGATGCACTACATTTGAATTCAACTTAAGTACAAATATTATAGGTAAAAAGTTAATAGAAGAAAATATATGTAAATATTATAGTGACCCATGGAGAGTAGGAAATCCTTTCAACAAGATCTAAAAATCAGAATTCATAAGAAAAAAATGAATGTGTAAGTAATTCTCTCAAAAATTAAAAATGTTATTCATGTTATGGTTAATATAGAATTTGATGTAGCATATGAAATCCAAAGTCTTTTTTTTCTAATAAATATTGCATAAAAGTCTCCTTTCTATGCTTAAAAATGATGATGCTAAAATCTACTATCACGTATAATTTAAAAAGCAGAGTATATTGCTGTAATATACAATGAAATAATGTGAATTAAATTTATAATACACTACTTAGTACTTGAAATGGTATATGCTTGGTCAGGACTATATTACCAGCTGTACATCAACTATGACTTCAAGGCTGTACTGTTAATTACGCAAGAGCTCTCAAGCATCAGTTTTAACAGCTTTATTAGGTATAATTGATATATAAAATGCTGAACATATGATGATCAGAGAGAAGATAATGCCTAACCTGGAGGAAAGAATTTAGTCAGAAGGCGAGAGTAGGTGCAAAGACTGGAAAATCAAAAATATCATAAAATGTTTTAGAAACCAAATTGCTTAAAGTGTCTAGAGCCCTAAATGCTAGATTTGGGATCACAAAAGTAATTGACGAGTGAAAGAGAGAGGATTTTCCCAAACGTATTTTATGTCTACAGCTATGGCTCTGTTGGGGGAGGGTGGATGGGGAGAAGGCGTGTGTGTTTGTGTGTATATAGCTCTATCTATCATCTATCTATCTAGATATCTATCATCTCCTATCTGTGACAATATCTTAATGACACTGGGGCTTTTTATTTACTTTTATTTTTTTAATTCTCACCCCAGGGTATTTTTTCCATTGCTTTTCAGAGAGAGTGGACAGAGAGAGGAGAGAGAGAGAGAGAGAGAGAGAGAACATTGATGTGAGAGAGAGACATTGATTGGTTGCCTCCCGCACGCACCCTGACCAGGGCCTGGGATAGAGCCTACAACTGTGGTATGAGTGCTTGGCTGGAATTGAACCTGGGACCCTTTGGTCCGTGGGCCAACGCTCTAACCACTGGCCCAAACCTGCCAGGGCAATGACACTGTGTTTTAAATACACTACATTGCCTTGGATTTTTTTGTCCTAGTGTACCTCAAAACAATAAAATCCAATTATTAAGATGCAAATTACAAGCCAAATTCAAGGAAAACTTTTAGTATGGAATCAGAGAAAAGTAAAAAAATGTTACTTTAGAAATATAGTTTCTTAAATGCTATTTTTCAATATTTACCAAAAAACCCCCTCTGCTTTATTTTACTATTGTGCTGTTCAAATGTGCTGAAACTTATGAAAAATGCATGTATATTGATGCATTTTATTTTCCAATGCCATTTATGCGACCTCACTCACTGTAATTTATGAATTTCACAAAGGACTAATACACCAGAATGCATAAAGTGAGCTAAATTGTATCTTTATCCAAACTGTAATTTCTTTTACCAATTACATAATTTTATTGGACAAAATATATGGAATAATTTATAAGCCAATAAAATTATAAGAATACAAAATGTGATCAGCGTAATTATATAACTTCTTTGGAATACAATTTCTAATATTTCTAATCCACTGAGAATTAACCAGATTTTATTTTCAGTTATAAACATTAATGCTTTAAATTTGCCAGTATGTTACATAAATGCTATTTAATACTTGGCTAAGTTAAAAGGCATTCCACCAAATTTTCTATCCTTGGAGGTTACTAATGCTGACCACCAAACTCCAAAGAAACAGATGCTTCTGATGGTGATCTAGGGCTAAACCTCCCTCAGAAGGACTGTCCCACTTACGATGCATATTATCCTGAAAATGGTCTCATCTCTAATTATAAATAAAGGGTTGGGAAGGGAGCATCTTTCACCCATCAAGTTAAGTACCAGAAAACAAAGCAAACCTTTCTCTCAAATATCATGGGTAAAATCTTGTAACTGCCTTTGCTTAATTTCACACATCAAATGAACTTTGAGATTTCTTTTATCCCTAGTAATGTGCATTGTCCATAGAGTTGGCCAAGGGATAGAGGGGGGACAGAACCCACTAACCCAGGTCACTCTCTCTCTGATATATTTTAGTACTAAGTCATTTTTATGCTCTGAGGCCTTAATTTTATCATTTATATAATGATGGAGTTAAAACAGATCGGTGGATTTCAATGAATGGGCCACTGAAGTTAGGATTCACTGTCCTTATGATCTAGAAATGGGGAAACTTTGCCATGATTCATTCAGAGGTGCTTTTTATGTGTTTTCTACATCCGGCTTCTCCATAAAATTTTGTTTTAACAAAAAATCTCCACGACTAAAAATTTTAGAAAAAAAGCTATATGGAAAATAGCTTTATGAGGGTATCCTACTCTAATATCATTAGAACTTCTGAAAACTAGAGTGTATCCTATCCTGGGCCTTGATTGCCTGTAAGTACTGACAATGTTAGGAATGTCACGGTAAATTCATGTGGTGGGTCAGGCGGAGAAAATATTCATCACACAGCAATGGGGACATTGTCATACACAATAAGGCAGAAGCCCAAACAAGATACAATTGAAGATCCAGGTGTCTTAGAAAGTTTTCAGACCCCAAAAGTCAGTAGATCCCAGTCACTAGTTCAAAACAGCCATTCATAACCAGTGTGCATAAAATAGAGGGGTTTCTATATCTCTAAAAAAATCACACACAAACAGCAACATGTCAACAAAGATACACACATTCAGGGTGGGGAAAAAGTAGGTTTACAGTTATTTATATGGAAAATAACACATAATTAATAAATAATAATGCAAGAATAAATTCTGTGTTTCACATATAACTGTAAACCTGTTTTTGCCTACTCTGTATGTTTGGAAAAAATGCTTTAGTTTTCTATAAACTCATATGCTGTGTAGTATTCTTTACATAGTGACAGTAGAATTTCTAAAAGGGTTATGCATTTATCAGGAAAATCGCTTGCTCTTTCCACTCACTATCAGATGACACATTGTTTACACCGTAAGTTATTCAATATCAGGAGCACTGATTTTCTGCATAAACCTATGACATGACCTTACACGTGTCTCAACTGATGGGTGACTGGGGTTCCATGAAGGTAGAGATCATGAGTCTACCAGTCACTTTTCAGTGTCCACAAACCCCGATTCTGTTTTATGGAGTCCAGGACACAGCACCCAAAATACAGTGATTTGACATAATTAATATTTTAAGCTGAAGGAATTTGAGAAATGGCAGGTGCAGGAAAGACTTTCTGACCTTCCCCTGAAGCCGGTCATAAACCATCATGTGAGAAGGGCCCTCCCTATGACCTGAGGAAGACAGCATCCTTCTTTCTGAAGACCAAGGGACACAGGAGTGTGCACCATCAGGCTTGCTAAGTTTTCCTCGGTTTACTACACTTACCTAACACTCTTTGTCCCATCATATCTTTCCATGCTTTCTACTTTTCATCAAACCTAACACAAATCCAGTCGGGTTCATCCTTTTCTTCAGGTCTTCATCTTATGAGTGCTCCCATGTCAATTAAAACTTGACTAAATGTATACGCTTTCCCCTTGTTAATTTGTCTGTGTCCTAGGGATCTCAGTCAAGAGCTCGGAAGGAGAAAGGTAAAAGGTACCTTTCTCCCCATACTCTCAATCTCCAACTCAAAGTTTCTGAAAAATTAGGTGATCAAAATTGTAGCCTTTGCCACACCCACTACTTATCAAAATATCTTCATAATTATCTTTTCTTCAAAGGCCCTTGCCTAGACTTAATGGCCAACATTGAATCCTGTACAAATCAACAAAGTGACTACATAAGCACAAATAATTCTTTCTTATAACTCTTCATAATAAATAATGTTAGATTGGGAGAGAAGGGAGATTAGAAGCAAAATAACAATTAACTGTGCCAATTAACAGGAAGAGGGAGGCTAATAAAGAAAGTAATTAGCAGTGTACAGCTGATTCCTACAGAAAGGAGAGGCCTGGAGAAAACCTTATTACAAAGGTGACTTACAGGGGATATACTTAAAGTTGACTTGTGGCTTGCCAGCTTTTACATAATCAGCTGAGCATCTTGTTTCTTGGTGCGTTTTGCTGTCAGAATGCCAAAGACAGAACAATTTTTAAAAGGGGCTCAGGAAAAAGAGACGCTAAGCAAGCTGCCGATGCCTCATTAGGGAAAACGCACACAAATACTGTCTACACACATGCATATTCAGGACTGCTTTCCAGTTGCTTCTCCTATGTGTGTCTGGGTAGGGTGGTCTCTAGTCTCAGGATATTTAAATGTTACTATTTTCAGATCTTCCGTAGACTCCCAGGCTTTGTCTTGGAGATGAGACTTGCCTTTGTTAGCCTCCAAAACGGAACTCCCATTTTTTTCTACTTTTAAATTCCTAATGTCTTAAGTCAACAGCGGATTGTACCAGTCAATAATACAAATTGATTTTGCAAGTTTAAAGTCCAAGAAAAGTTTTGCTTGTTTGGTTCAGTATTTTTTAGGAAAAATAATGTGGGTCATATAAATGAATTGCACATTAATTTATACCTAGAAATTGTTGCCGCTGTTGCTGGATGCTATGTTCCCCAGTAGTATGGTAGTCCTTGCATTGCTTATTAAGAAAGATTTCTCCCAAGACAGACCTCACTTCAGGGAAGGCAGAAATGTGTCATTCGTAGTCACTGTTTTAGTCACATCATGTAGTCCCATGCCGTGGCAGAAGCACAAAGGTATTTACTGAGTGAGGCATTAATTGGGTGACATCAAAAAGGCAGGGGAACAGTGTTTACTACATGAGGAACAGCAGGAAACCCCAAGTCCGTGACTGTCTATGTAGGAATCAGTTCCTAAGGAGGAAAAGGAAATCGATGAGATCTCTGAATTCAGAGACCGTCCCCGATGGCTTTTGACATTTACTGAAATGTATCAACTCTAAAAAGTCCAAGACGCCCCTATCGCCCCTCCCACCTGCCAATGTGGGAGCCACAAATAACTGACACACAGTAGGAGCTCAAGAAGGATCTGTTCAAAGAATGAATACGTGCTCAGTTAATTTTTATTTAATGAGTCCTAAACCATAAGATGCGAAAGATCCCTCTACAATAGCATGCCCCTAAATGTATTGGGCACATTATATAGCACAATAAATGCCAAGGTTGAATTTAAGCCAGGTTCCCACCAGGGATGAGCGCTTTCACTTTCCCTCTATCCCCCCCTACCTTATGTTATAAAACGCTCTGGAAATCTGATTTGCTTGACGAGTAACTTTCCTAACCTTTTGACAATGAGGTCCATTACCCTTTAAAAAAGTGGCTACTTTAACATTTTCAGTAGCAGGAAATTCATATCTTCTAAACTGTACTAGCATGATTAAGTTTCTTTGTGAGATACATGGAAGGAAGCAGTTTACATCAGAAGAATTGTGAGAATGATTATTATTTTAAATATTTAAGAGTTATTTTATAAGCTAGTATGAGGTCATTTTTTTGTGGACAGAAAATGTATACATTTAATTCTTGGATGTGGAATTTTAGATGCACAATTTTCTGCATGTTAATTAGATTGAATATTAATTTTTATTATTTACATTTTAAAATATTTTTGCTGATTTTCCCCCTTAGCTTTTCTAAATTGATAGGTAGTGAATCTTCCACTATAAGGATGATTTGTCTAATTCTTTCTTATAGTTCAATGAATTGTTGGTTTACATATTTCAAACTATCATATCAGGTGAATACATTTTCTGTAACTTCCTGGTGTTAAGCCAGAATTAATCACTGTGCCATTAAACATCGTTATTTGTATAAAAAATAAATTTTGACTGACATTACTATAGTTTTCTAAGCTTCATTTAAATAGCTTTTAATTGATAAATCTTTTTTCATCCCAGGATTTATGCTTTTACTATACCTCCTGTAAACAGCATTTAGCTATATTTTGTTTTACTCTAGTTGATAATCTTCACTTTTAATTGGCAAATTTGCCTATTCAAGTTTACACTGATAACAAATACATTTGGACTTTTGCTACCATCTGACCTTTCACTTTCCATTTATTTTACTTTTTTGATTCTTTTTAACTTTCTCTTTATTTTATTTATTTTTTATTTGCATGGACTGAGGTTTGTTTTCTTGTTGTTCTACTCTCACCCTTTATTTTATTTTTTATTCTAGTCATTTTGAGTTTTACACTATTTTCCATTTTAAATGATCATACTTGTAATTTTTTCAAATATGTTGAACTTAACTAAGACTTTAAATGAATTATTGTTTATCTGCCCTCTTCTCCCCCCAAAAGGATTTTCATTTGCTAATTTAATTTCAGCTGAGAGTCTCTAATTTAGCTTTCTAGTTTTTATTTTTAATTCCTTGCAAATTAGAGCCTATGATAACAAAAAGAGTTGAGAAGCTGGGGAAATGTTTCTCGTGAAGCCAGAAAATAGGGACAGATACCTCAATGGGGCCCCTCAGACTCCACTGACCAGGACTATTCATCTTGCCTGCCTAACATCAGGGTAGCTGGAGATTATAGTCTTCAATATGCCCCCAAATGCAAGGATAACCAGCTACTTTTATGTGATTATGACCAAATACTTAATGGTAATTATTTTAATTAATAAAATAATTTAAAAATTATTCTAGATAGCACAGAGAATTTGGAAATAGAGGAGTAAAAATAGAGAAGTGAGAACACACTTGCTTTTCAGCTGCCAGGGGAACCTTTGCAATATTTACCCTGTTAAAGAACTTTAAAGAGAAAATAAGCCAGGGTCCAAATAGAGCATTTTAAACCCCAGAGGAGAGCGTATTCTTGCCAAGAAAAGGACCTAGTTACAATTGGAGGTGTCAAAGTTTCCTCCACTGCTGGGTCCACTCACAGAAAATTAAGAGTTTCAGTTGAAGTTTAATACATATAACTCTCTTCAGCTATATTTTAACCCAGGCAGAGTTAGAGAGAAATGAGACTCTCAAATCAGGCCTGAGGCACAGGTTCAGCACACCTAGATGAAAGCCTGGGGGGAAATGTCCAAGGAGTACTATAGGAATCACTGAGTTGTGTCTGGCTTGTGCTAAGAGGTTAAATGTAGCCAGAAGCAGCTTGACAACTGAGAGCACTGGGAGGGATCAAGTGACGGAGACCACAGGCATGAAGTGATTTGTTCTATATTAAAAACCAGATGTTTAATTACTTGACATTTCCAGTCATTTACTTAATTTGAATCTCTCATAAGTCTCTTAAGTTGAATGATGGAGGCTAAAAGTCCAGCTATTAAAGTAAATGGGTGGGATCTTCACAGAGACCTAGAATTGAGATCAAAGTCATTCACGGGGTTGATTTCCTGTTTTAAAAACAATAGTGATTTTTGTAGGTTTGGGGAACATTCATAATAATGAACTTTAACCAGTGAAAGTACATATTGGGTTGCATTTCCATTCCTTCCAAATAATGCATCATTTGCAATTTGAAAGTTTAATTGATTAACATTACTGGTGGAATCTCTTTTGTTTTCTTTAAACATAAAGCACTATTCTTTAGTGTAGTTAAGATTTTTACCCCATCTTATATCAAAATAATCAGCAAGAGTTGCCATAAAAACAGAGAAACACACAAAAAAAGAGCAAAATGTACTAAAACTAGTAACACAAAGTGAAGACGGGTAGAGAATTGTCAAGAGAAGACTACTGCACAGTTTAGATGTGCAATGAAATGAAAACAGAGCTTGATATCTAGCTTTCCAATTTCTACCCTGCTCTCCTGGACAACTTGCCACTTCCCTGCACGTCTGTTTTTTCATCAGCATATTGAGGATAATAATAACACCTCACTAATCGTGTTTTTATGAGGATGAAGGGAATGCCTTCGAAATCTAATTATAAACTGTAATGCACTGATGATCATTGCAAATCAGCAGAATTTCAATCTTCAAACCATTTGCATGTGAAATGCAATGTATTTTCTTTATTTGCTCCATTTTAAGAATTAGTTTAAATCATTCTAGAGTGGAGAGACTGTTTTGTCAGCTTGACTAGAAAATTCATTTTTACCCTCATGGATGGATGTCACTTGGTCATGTTCCTCAAGACAGAGTTGTCTCTGAACTCAAGGACTGGAGAGGCAAATGTTCTGTTGCTAATACCACATGGTCTAGTTTCCACAGGAAATTTAGGTTCTTGTTGAACAGTCATGGAGGCCTTCCAATTAAGAAAAGGTTGGACTAGAGCTTGCGGTCTTCAGGGTTAAAGAGATGTGGGCATGAAGCCAGAGTGGTTTGGAAGAAAAAAATAAAAATAAAAGATTGGTGAACAGCAGTGATGGGATCCTCAACAAGGAAATTGTTTTGAGATCAAGACAGTTGTCCAGGGATGCCAGTAAAAGTCTGTCCAAGAGAAAGTCTACTGTGAAGGTAACTAGTTGCATTCCCAAAAGACCTGTGGCCTTCGAACTCTCACCAACTGACTGTGCTGTTTGTATATAAATGTACTAAGAACCTGGGCCAGCCAACCATCAGTCCTTAAGTGATGGGGAATTCCAGGTGTTTGCACCAAGCCTTCTTGCTGTCCAGCTGCTAAGGAGAAACCATGTAATACAAGCCACAGCTTGTGGTATTTTGATAATTTCTAGCTACCCCATGGAGATGTCTCCCTACCATGCCCTAGAATGATTAAGTCATCACATCTTTGGCCCTGAGGTATATGAATTTGGTGAAGGAAGTAAAGCTCTTTATTACAATAACTTTAATTTATTATTAATTATTAAAGATAAGGTGGAATGTTTTATCAGGATGTCTGAGCTAAGGAGATTAACTCCAGGTGAGCTTAAACTTTAGCAATGAGCTTCCTCTGTCAAGCAAGAAGAAAACTGTCTGTACACTTTCTTTGTATAATAACAATTACATAATAAGAAATGTTTCTTCCCTAGTGCTCCTATTGTGTACATCTGCATATGAGAGGAGTTGAATGATATAGGGAAACATTTCTGAAGTAACAGTTCCATAAATGTGTAGAATTTTCTTCATGTCGCACATTTTAAAATCTGTATTTCTTTGTTAAAATTCAATTTATTTAAACTAAAAACAAAAACAGTTCACCCATTGCCCCACGCCCCACACCCCTTAACTCAAAATTAGCATTTTGTTTTTTGCATCTATGAGCTCTTTAAAATAAAAGTTATTTTTAGATTCCACATATAAGAGAGACAAAACAGTAATTGTCCTTCTCAGTCTGACTTATTTTACTCAGCATATGCACTCGAGGTCCATCCATGTTGCCACAAATGGCAATATTTTATTATTTTTTATGATTGAATAATATGTCATTATTATTTATAGTGGTTATATATTTATATATATACACATATATTTTTATATATGCATATGACATCTTCTATATTCATTTATTCATCAGTGGACACCTAGGTTATTTCTGTATCTTGGCTATGGTAAATAGTGCTGCAATGAACATGGGGGTACACATTTCTTTTCAAGTTAGTGTTTCTACACACTTTAGATAAATTACCAGAAATGGAATTTCTGGATCATAGGGGAACTCTACTTTTAAATTTTTGCAAAACCCCCATATTGTTTTCCACAATGGCAGCAGCAATTTGCATTCCCACCAACACGGCATAAGCGTTTCCTTTTCTCCACACCCTCACCAACACCTGTGATTTCTAGTCTTTTTGTAACAGGCATTCAAATATGTATGAAATGATAATGTCTCATTGTGATTCCCATTTCCCCAATGATTGATGTTATTTGCATTTATCTTATGATTAAGGATACAGAGCACCCTTTCATGTCTTTTTATAAGGCATGTCTATTCAGATCTTTTGCCCAATTTTAAATCAATTTTGTATTGAGTTGTGTAAGTTCTTTATATTTTTTAGATATTATCTCCTTATCAGATATATAATTTTTCAAATATTTTATCCCATTCAGAAATATTTTCTCCCATGCAACACATTTTAGTCTTTATTCTTGGTATAAAGCTAAAAGCACAATCAGAAAAGCATAGGTCTACAGATATATTTTGAAAGGAACTAAAAAACATGGCCTCAAGTTATTAAAATATCTAATTTTTCAGGAAACTTTTTTGTCAGAACCTTTATTTCATGAGTAAAATGGGCTAATATATAGCATATATTTATATATAATAAAATACCACATATATGTGAAAGTATGTATGTATTTATTATGTGTAAAAAGAGAAAGCCATTTCTGCTCTCCTTTTGTTATTTGGTCTAAGATTTGTCAATGTACCAGGTGTCCTAACAGCCCCAAATATATTGAGTGCCAACAAAAATGAAAATGCCTTTTCACAGCGGAGGCTTTAAGCAAGCAACAGCCAGTGACAGGTACTTTGGGGACTTTCTAAGGCAGGTTTGTTCTCCAAGAAACACTGGATACTGACATTTGAAATAAAGTAACATTTCTTCAGGTTTGTGGCATCAAGTAAGTACACACTGAGTCCAGCCTGGGTCCCCATAGCTTTCATCACATTGCATGTAGTAGAGAAAGTGAAACTAGAGAAAATTCACTTACAGAAAAAGAAACCAGACAAATAGGGAATACTCTTATACCTAAGAGGAGTTTCATTTTCCCCTTTTTCCTCTCCATCACATAGTTGGATTCCAGTTGCTATTACAGATAGAAAAACACTACCCATGGAAACAATAAAAAATGAGAGGCCAGCATCTGAGTGCCCACCTCTTCGGCTCTTGCAGGAAATTGATCGTGATTACATGCATCTGATCCTAATAGATAGTCCCTGCTCTGAGCCCCAGGGAGAGCGGCCAAAGAGGAGAGGAAAAGCAACCCAAGATCCCTGCCAAAATGCCAAAATGCCCTGAGGAAGAAATTGCTTCCTTGAGTTAAATCTGCAGATGATTTTAGCCTTGTGTTTATGTGCAAAAAATAAGTCAATAGTATTACTATCTAATTCCACGTATGCCCCTAGATAGCTGTGATATTCTATCCAAAGTAAGTTACCGAATTTTCATTTCCAATCTGTAGCAAATGAACGTTCTGTTAAATTCCATGTGAATGATCATACAAGAGACAATTAACAATTCATCAAATATTCAAAAATCAAAGCAGAATACATAAGAACACTATTATGAAGTCAGTTTACAACAGCTCCTTGGCTAATCCCAAGAAATGTTAGATACCTTGAAAAGATAGTGTTTTCAAGCAGTGTTACTGTTATCAAATTAAATAAATGTTATTCTCTTAAAAAATATGAGTACTTCCAGAATAAGAAGGGTACTTATTATGAATTCTTCCATTTAGGAACTAGAATAGATTTATTGTTGTTCTGGTTTTTATTTTGGCCACTTGGGAATATTCGGCATCCATGTCCATGTTGCATGTTCCTTCACTATCTCCTGTTCTGTATGTTATAAATAGCAGTCCGTAAGTTTAAACCATCTTGCCTTGAAGCACTAAAATAAATAAATAAATAAACAAATAAATAATTATCTTATAAAGAGAATTATTCTTTTGCTAAGGAAAATAATTAGAAATAATGGTTTTAAAAGAAAATGTCTCTGGTTAGGTCCAGATGGAAAATTTCCCCAAAGTTATTTTTTCCTGTATATTCCAGTAATAGGAATTTGGACATTTCCAATTCCCAGAGACATGTATTAGGAACCTGATAGAGAAATGAGAGGGGGGATCTTGAGGGATATAATGGGTTATGAATGTCCTGGTGGCAGCTGGGGCCTAGGAGGGCTATGACCACCACCAAGTTCCCTGCAGTGAGAAATGTATTAAGATATTCCAGGAGGAATAATATTTGACATTTGCTTTAAAGTTGTGTGCCATTTACGCTCTATTCCCCACTGCCTCCAAAGGTTCCCTAAGCCTTTATCATAAATTATGGGTTTGCGTGCTTGGGATAAGGAAGGGGTACAGGAATATTTTAGTTCAGGAGGTAAACAACAGCAAAATTGAGGGAGGCTGAGAAGGTGGGTACCGTTATATATACATTGCATTGATTTGATGTGAATATATGTTATTCACAGGTCTTAAAATGGGGCAGCATAAAGTCACAATAGGTGCGGACAGACTGGAGGGTAAACATGCAGGCATTAACCTAGAGACATAATTCTGAGCCTGACAATCTCTTCTAAATCATGAAGAGCCCTTTAGATAATGTTCTCTGTGAAAATCTAACCCCCTCCCATATACTTCCCTAAACATAAAACATGAAGCGTTGTTTCTCTCAAATCCCTGGTTCAAATTTAGGCCAGACTATTAAAAGTATACTTCCAAAGAGATCCTGTTTCTGATTAGGTCTTAGTGAAAGACCATCACCAATTCATCATGTAACTCCTTTGCTTAAGATATTTTTTTGTCTTAGGAAGAGTTAATACATTCAGTAACTATAAAGTTTTCTATAAAGAAGATAATTCCATATTGTGGATTTAAGATAATTATAACAGAAAACTATGTTAACAGGCTGATGTATATTTTTATTACTATATAGATGATGTTTCTATATTTGGCCCTTTACTGGAAGCACTCATTACTTGCATAAAATTCTTTGATATAATTAACTAAAAATGTGCAGGTATTGTATCAATATAAACAAAGATTATTTATTTTTGCCAGACCCAAACTCCCAATTAGAATTTAAGCCTTTTGTAGAAGGAAGGATGATAGATTTACTGTATTTTAATATTTCAAATAGAACTCTACATTTCAAACAAAACCATACAATGTATAGGAAATGCACCTTAGTATAACATGGAGCTTCATACAATAATTGTTTGAATTTTGCTTTTAGGAAGAAAAAGCTCTAATATTAAGAACCACCAAATCTATATCATATTTACAAAGATTTATGCTATGTCTGCCAATTTCACAGAGAGCTTTCATAAATTATGGTGATTCACTGTTATGTGAATATATAAAAAAAGTAATCTCAACATTTTGCTATAGATTTTGCAAAATTTAGCATTTGCATTTGTAATAGCACCATTGTGTGTAATCACTGAGCTCACAGTAATTCTCTTAACTGTTTTAACTCCCAAAGGTAATGACTTCCGGAAATCCTGTTATTCAGTAATTTCAACCCTTCCAGTCATGGTTGGACAAACACCTTAAAATAAGCTCTCCATTTTTGCTTAAACTAATTCAACTTTGCTTACATTGACCATCCTAATTGGTAGGGTATAGGGAATAATTTATAGCAACTAAATTGCTAAGGCTTACCAAACAAAGAATAATGAATTTAGATTAAGAAAACAGACCTCCAACTAGAAAAGCATTCTTTACAAAGAGATCAGCCTCTAAAAAGGGATATGGAGGGAAATTGAGAAGAATTCACATGAAGTCATTTCTGTATTTTGAAGTGCATATGGAAACAATGCATCTTCCTTCTCATCCCACTTAAAGACATAATCCAGCTTGGACCTGTGCTAAGCATGTGGGTCTAAGCTGAAACAAGTCAAAGAGAGGATAGATGTGTGAGAGTCTTTGTTGTCCCATCTTCTGAAGAGCCTGGGAAACCTGAACTGCATGCAAAACCACCCTTTTATTTCATCATTTATAATGTCCTTTCTGATCTTTCAGAAATTCTTAACCTGATGCCACAGCAAGAAATATATCCAAGGCAAATATAACTTTCAGCTCTGGAATGTTCTCTCTTATCTCCATAGTTTGCTCATGTATTTGTGTTGGATAGTTCTGGTTCAAGGTGTCTCACAAAGTTGTATTAGAGATGTCAGCCCAAAAAGCAGGCATCTGAAAGCTTGACTGAGTCTTCTGACAAGATGGATTACGTGGCTGGCAAGTTGTCCTGGCTATTGGCCTTTCAGTTACTTGTCATGGGACCTCTGCATAGGGCTGCCTGAGAGCTCTCAGGGCATGGAGCTGGCTTGGTGGTTGACTTCCTCTAGAGGAAATGATATAGGAGAGAGCAAGGTGGAAGTAACAATATCTTCTAGTGCACGTGTGCTGCTTCTAGGACTTAATGCATAAAAATATCCCAGTTTCTTCTACATGACCTTCCTATCTCCACTAGCTTGGAAACTATTTGTTGAAGAAGACAAAACCAAAATTGAGATCTGGTCTTGAGATTACTGCTTGGACCAACCAGGAACCCATTTTAAATTTCATCTGGGTCAGGTGAGAATTAAATGTATTGTGTTAAGCATCTGAGATTTGGGGTTTTATTTGTTAGAGCAGTGAGCAATTCTCAAATCAAACAAACAGTGTGGGCTTTGTTAGAATCTTCAAGTAAGTTATTAAAAGTCCAGGATAATACTTTATGATTTTCTGAATAATTTGTTTTTCTTGGTCTAATTCAAGTTAAGTTTAAATTAAGCTTTTAAATCTATGTTAAATTTTCGGAAAATATTATTTGAAATGCAATGGAATGGAAAAACTGTATGTGCAGGTCACTACTAATATTTTTAAAGAAGCACTCATGTTTACAGCATTTTCTACTATTTAAAAAAAACAAAAATAATATAGAAGTGAGAGACTGTCTTTGTAGCATTTTCAAAATAATATACGCCCTTTAATTGTATATATATTTTGTTACATATGACAAGAAGCTTAAAAATTTAGATGGGAATCATGATTAATATTTGTGACAACATGGGGTACTTGCTGCCAGAAAATGAGGTGCCAAGAAGGTACCTAAAATACCTCAAAAATAGAAAATAATCTTTCCTATATTTTGAGAACATTATGAAAATTTTAGCTTATCACATTGCAGCTAACTCCAAGATGTATGCATACTATTTTGGTACATATATGTATCTGAGTATTCTATATAATTCAACTATTATTATCTATAAAATAATATATATTTAACATATATATCATGTATATGTATATGACAGTTAAAGAAATAAAACTGATTCAAATGTTTTTGCACCTCAGACATCTCAAGGCTTATCTTTTTCTTACCTCTTATACTAGACTGGGCTGTTTGTTCCAAAGCCGTCTCCACTCCCCATGTCTTTCTTGCTGTCAAAACTCTGTTCAGATACTATGCTGAGAATTCTTGACCTGATGGAAAACGGGCCCATACCTTTTTCTATCGAATCAATGAGGCATTAAGAAGTCAGCTCAGGGGGATTATGGGGAACCTTTTTCTCTTCTGGTTAAAAAGAGACCAATGTAAACAAAATCTCTGCTGAGCATCACCCCTTTCCTTTCTTCTTTGACTGAAGTTAAAAGAACACAAGGCTTGGAGATAATAGAGCCAACTAGCAACTATGACCAAAAGGTCAAGAGAACTACAGCGGTGCCATCCAGAGCTCCCACTGTGTGCGTGCTGTGTCCTTTGGAATCAGGGACCTTGGGATTTCAGATATTGAGAGGCTCCCTTTAGTTGAAAGCCAATGCAGCAGACGCCCTTGGTGCCCTGCCCACGCTCACTACCACTTTAGAGTGCACTGGCTTGACTTTTAATTAAAGACACTTGTATTCTTTCCCTAAGAGCTTTCTCATCCATCAGGCCCTACTTTGCCACCCAATTAGCAAACCAGCAGCTGTGAGGGAACACTGCCATCCCCACGTATCAGAGCAGAGCTCAACCAATGACGGAAGGCAGTGGGGCATAAATACTTCCCCCCTAGAGTGAAATAACACCATCTACACCGGTGTCCAGAGTTCCCCACATGGCTAAGCTCCACATGTCTGCAGTGGTTACTGCTTGATAGCAACCCTTATTGGCTTCCTTTCCATCCTGGTCTCACTTCCTCCCTCCTTTACCAGTGTTTCCTGGGATCACCTCCAAAATAAACTACATATACTCCAATCTTTGCTTTCGGGTTTGCTTCTGGGAAAGTTCAAGCTAAGACAGCTTTTGTGAATTGGATTTAAAAGATATACATCTTCAAACGATTTTTGTTTTTGGTGTTATAAAATAAAGGGTTGTTCTAGCAGTTGATATTAAATATAATACGGCATGTTAGATTTTCTTTTCTTCATATATTTGCAATGTGATTTGATCTTTGCTGTGTGTGTCCCTGATTTATAATTGTGTAAGTATTGCTTTATCAATATAAGTAAAGATTTTGGTTAAAATCACATTTGGCTGGCATACCCCAGTGAAACCTTCCTAATTGCCCACTAAAATACCTTTGAAATAAAAATAAATAAGGAAATAAGAAATGAAAAAAGTTTTAAAAGGGAAATAAAGAATAGGAATAATAATTAACTTGCTTCCTGACACTTGAAAGAACTGTTATTTAGTACAAAGCAGATGAAAATAAATTTTTAAAATGAAAAGTGGGTTTCCTAGAACTGACACAAGAAATTACCACAAATCTGGGAGTTGAAAACAAAAGAAATGTATTCTCTCACAGTTCTGGAGACCAAAAGCCCAAAATGAAGGGTGTCAACCCAGTTGGCTCCTTCTGCAGGTTCGGAGGGAAAGTCCTTTCCAGCCCCTCTCCTGCCTTCTGGTGGTTGTGATCCTTTGTGTTTGGTTTGTATATCTTGCTTCCATCTTCACATGGCCTCGTCTCCACATCTCTGCCTCAAATATCACTCTCTTTTCTTTTCAAAGGATACTAGTCATTGGAATTAGAGTTCATCCTAAATTCAAGATAATCTCACCTAAAAATCTTAATGTCATTACATCTGTAAAGACCCTATTTTCAAATAAGGTTATATTTACATGTTCTGGGACTTGGGACTTGAACTTAACTTTTGAGGGGATATAATTCAACCCTCCAACATGGGTAAGATAAAAAAGAGATCCACAAAAACTAAATAGCCAGTAACAAAATATAAAGCTTCACATCTGAGGCAGAAAACAAATAGGTACACTGGGAGATTAAATCAGTGAGTGTATGACACATAAAATAAGCTCTCCCAGGGGCAAGAAAAAGAACAAAGAATTCAGATGTGATTAAAAGAAAATAATGGAAAGCTGACTTTTGAATTAGAGGAGCATCTGAGGAAGAGTGCAGAAAAAAATATCAATTGAACCAAAAATGACACTTATATAGACATAATTGCAGAAGAATTTTCATAAATGAAAACAACATCTAACTGTAGCTGTACTGATTGAAATGCCTCATCACGAATCAGGGAAAATCAGTTTTGAGAAAACCACTTGTCCTTTCATTAAATATGAAAACAAAGTGCCTTGTAAGCATCTATTCACAATAACTAAGTCATAACACTAAAAACAGAATTAAAGTCAAGCAAGCTTCAGATTTATTCTCTAGCATATTAAATACTAAAAACAGCTTAGAGATTTGATTCACAAATCCTATGACCAGGACTTTTTCTGCTAGCCAAATTGCATCCCTTAGGCAATGAAATTAAAAGGATCTCAGGATAATGGTAATAACTGTGGAGTGTAAAACATACTGGTTAACTGTTGACTGGCTTCAGTTCACTTCATTCATACACCAGCTTTATGAGTTAGGTAATATTGTCATCTCCATTTTTTCAGAATTGGAATGTAAAGATTAAAGAGGTCAAGAAATTGTGCTTTTAATTAATGTTCTAGTTTATTTGTGTAGGCACGAAATAGGAAATCATTTATACCACATAATCCCTTTGAAATATTTCTTAAATTATGCAATCTGGACAAATGAAAACAAATCACATTTAAAGTTCAAGACCTGCTGTTGAGTACTAAAACTGTAGTACAGTACTGATAATTGTTGAATTACAAGTATCAGTTTATACATTTGAAAGGGAAAATATAAAATGGAAAAATAATATTTTAGTAATCACAATGAGAATCTAAAATTCTGAAGTTTAAAAAACAGTAGAGAATTTGTCATTACCTTTCAGATTGTGGGAAAAAGCTTTAAAATATCCTGTTTGATTTACAAGGCAAATACAATATAAGAAATAAAAGAGGAGAAAAAAAGTTGATCATTAAAAAATTAGAGTATTTATCAAAAACTGCATAAATAAAAGTAAAAGTCAATAGCAAATTGAAAAGTACATTTTCCGTTAATATTGTGAGTGAGTGATTAGGACTCAAAGTAAAAACAGTGCATGTAGATTATCAAAAAGAATATTTAATCTCTGACAGAAAAACATATTTCAGTGAAAAGTAATCCAAATACATGGAAACAAAGCCAAGGTGGTCTTTATAATTTGAGACTTAAATAAATATACACTGTGGTACAAATTTTCTTCACCAAATGTACTTTTTTTAAAAAGAGCAAACTATTTGGAGGAAAAAGAGTATAAATATTCAATATGTCAAAATGTGAGTGGCTGAATATTCAGAGCAGTTTCTTTTATATATGTCTACTTGTAAGTATTGTTTTGTTTTTAACCAGCAGGTATCACCATTTCAATCAGGTGAAAATCAAGTATTTCTTCCTATTCCTTTTGTTCAAAATTGACGTAGTAAGACAACATTAATATATTTTATTTATTTTAACAATATGTCAGTAATTGTGCTTACCACAATTTAGGTAAATTGTGACTTATCTAAATTAATCACCACAATTACAAAATGGAAACTATTAAGATACTCATCAGAAGAGCAAAATATAGTTCAGGACATTGATGTCTCAGGCCTGCCTGTGAATGTCTCTGTGTCGTTTGCGTTCCTAGGCTGTTTCCCACTGGCTCCCAGAATGAAGGTTCGCACAACGAAGTCACTTGCGCCTATTTAATCTTGACCCCACCCTCAAACTATTACAGGGGAATTCGCTGGAGGAGGTGGCAGGAATCTTGAGATTCATGGCTGACAGAATGGTTATTATTGCCCATTACCCAGAAGAAGAGCTTCCAGGTGTTAAAAATGACCTCTTTTTGCTCTCTGCAGATGGTGTCAGTCAACTGCAATCGATATATATTTAAACAAAATTGGAGGGGGCCTGTAGACTGACTGAAGTGTTTGACCTCATTCAAAAGAAGCCAACCACTCTATAAATATCTCTAAAAAATTAGTAGCTAATAACTGAGAGAATGCTTCAACATAAAAGAAAAGTAATCTCATGTATTTTCTAAACTATATTTTCTTCAATGATAGTTTCATATTTAATTGTATTATATGCCATATGAGTGGGTTGCACCAAATTTTATATATGTATACATATATACATATAAACATACATATTATATACATATACACATTAATTCATATGTGTATATAGAGCAAATCTATAACAGATGCACCCCACTGTCTCCTTCCCCTGCAGAGGATAATATATGACAGTGAAAAAATGTCTTGACTAGTCAATTGAATTAATTTCATCAAGGGTACTTCTTAGAATATTAGTGTTATGAGGCAGAAATTATTTACTGAACTGTGTACTGATATATGTTAAACAAATATTTAGAAAAAAGGCTGGAACATTAGTGCTCAAAAAATGTTCGAATATGTGAGTGGCAATCAGAAAGAGGCACACAAAACAATGGATCAAAGTACATCAGAAAAATTAGTGTTGATTCATGTAGTCATCAAATGTTCATTGAGTGCCTAATATATGTGATACAATGGAAGATGCCTGAGCTAAGGTTACCCATGAGAAACAATGCTCATACCTAGAGGAACTAATTTGATTTTTTAAAATATAATTTCTATTGCCACTGATAAAACAATGAAAAAAATACCATTAAAGAAATTATTAAAGTTCTCTGAATCTTTCTCTACAAATGAGAATTTGTAAAAACACCTGAAAGTTAAGCGTCTAAGTTTTAGAGCAATAATATTTTTTAGGGAATTCATCGGGATAGATATGTCAAGTGTTTTACATAAGGAGCTGAGATTGTCACTCTTTTAGTCTTGTGGTTATTTCTCTGAGTAACTTTTAAACTAAGACATTTTTAAAATAAGATAACATTTATTAATTTCAGGAGAAATTTATAGTACCAGCACTTTTAATAATTTTTTCTATAGTACAAGTTAATTATTTTCCAAGCTATAAAATATTTTACTCTAACATTGACTGATGCTACAGTGAAAGTAGTTATAATCCTATGTTTAGGACTGTATTTCATATAATCATCTCACTATAGAACCAAGAACATTAGAATGACATAAAAATAAAAATAAAAAACACTCTTTCAAGTATTGTGAAATGGATTCCTCTCTCTTTGTCTTTTAAAAAGGGAGAATAGAGTTGTTCTAGTAAAAAAGGTAGGCTTTGTCCCCATTTCATTTTGAAAACATAGAAAGGTAACAAGAAAAGTGACAGAAAACACATTAAAAGTAAATGACCATAAATTGAAATCTCTTTTAATGGAAAGTTTCCTGTAATATGAAAATTAAATTGAAATAATAAGCTATTGAACTTGGAGAGGGAAGAGAAATGTGTAGCACTTTTGGGAGCACAGTCAACCAAAGATAACCAAACCCAAAGGCAGACATTTCTAGCCAGGGCTAATCCAGAGCTGCTGTTTGTCTCTGTAGGTGATGACAACCATCAAGGTGACAGGGAAGATCTGTGCCTCATTTCAGCCTGAAGGCAATTTTCGTAATAGCATTAGAAAGATCCAGACTGGGGATGTATAGATGGAACCGATTGCCATAGCCTATAACCACTGCAATAGCACAAAGAATGAATAAGTCTGTCGCTTCAACTTCCTTTTACGTTCTGCTCTACTTTATTACCTGTGACATCTTTTTTGGGTTGGCCCTTACAAAATTATAGACAAAGGCAACTTTACTAGATTTAAATTTCCTGAAGAAAACCCTTAAATCATAGCTGTAAAAAAAAAAAATGATGCAAGATGATAGTCAGAACCTAAGCACATCAATAATGATGAGGTTCTAAAATTGGCGTAGCATTGTCCCATTTGCCTCACCTGAAATAGACCTTTTAGATTTAAATATTAAGACTGACCTGGCTTATTATGGATGATGATGCATGTTATTACAATATTTTCCTCCATAAACTTCAGCTAACATTCTTAAACAACTGAGATAAAATTCTGAAGATTAGGCTTCTTGCTACTACTGATCTTTTAAAGTCCTGAAGACTTACATCTTTGTATAATATATTCTGTGACCGCCAAACTTTCCAATTGAAAAAAATCACAAAGAAATGCTTATTACTTGCAGTTGTTTCCTATATTCTTTAAGGTTGCAAAAATTAATGTTAAATAAGAGAAACCTCAATACATCCAGCAAGATGCAAGCGGATGGACAGAGAATGAACCAAACAGACTATGTAAACCACAGTGCAACACCGGAGGCCATAAGTAACCCTATGGTGGTGGTCAACACAATTCGGTAGAAATGCACATATTTGCGGACACTGATGTAAAGGCAAATCTTAGTTTTGACAGGGGAAGCACAACAGATTATTTATAGGTTATGAATCTTGCTCACGAAAAATGGGCCCTTTGAAGAATCTACCCTTTGGATTGTAGAAATTAATTTGATAATTTGATTGTTATGGCAAAATGAGTTTGACAAAGACCCAGCATCACACTTGCCCTTTTATTTATAGTAAATGCGGAGAAGGGGAAGGAGAGAATGATAGGCTATTGGTTTTACCACAGAGGTGGGTTCTTTGTAGTATAATACTGAAAAAAATATTTGGAAGAAGTAGATTAAAATAGTTAATATCTGTTTTTTCTTCTTAATGTAAGATAAAGGTCATGCTGCCTTTCCCCATAAGGATTAAAAGTTGCAAACAATCCACATATATTTGTTAAATAAATGCGTTAATCCATGTGTTCACTAAACATTATTAAGCATCTACTGTGTGTCAAGTACTATTCTAGTCACTAGGAATATAATGTGAAAAACATAATCTCTGTCCTCATGTCTTTGGCATTCTAGAACAAGGAGACAGACAGACATTAGGACAGCAATGAATGCTATCGAAGAAAAATGAAGCAGTAGAGGGGGTTAGAGAGCACAGTTTTGGGGGAGTGAGTTGTTTTAAGCGGAGTCTTCAGGTAGTCCTCCAGATAAGGCAACATTTGAGCAGTGACTCAAAGAAACCAGTGGCATGAGGAAAGCCACGTGGCTGTCCGGACCATTTCACTGAGCTATGAAGGAAGCCAGTCTGTTCAATCCCCGAGGATTGATAGATGTGACTCGGTTTATAGCAAGGATGACCCTGCTGTGCCAAGGGGGGGAAATTCAGGATTTGTGTGCTCTGTCGAAGAAGAAGAATCTGGTATCATGATCACACATGATGTGTTGCTGCGCCAGCACTCACTTTTCTTGAAGACTTTGCCTCCAAAAATGAAGGATGCTTTGTCTTCCGAGGTGACTGCAGTAAGCGTCATAAAAGCCAGTGGTCTAAATCATCACTTCTCCTGGGCTATATTTTTTTTTAAGAAAAAGTACCTCAGATACTGTTCCCTTCCTTAGAAAAAAGGGTGTGGTGTTTTTTTTGTTTTTTTTTTTTGAGGCTAGATACTACTGAATTTCTGAAATATGTGAAGAAAAAGGATCACTTTCTTCACATTCAAAGTAATTTAATTAATTAGCAGAAAATAGAGAGTTAATGCAACACCTCAAAATTTGACAGGCATATTTAAATACCACTATGTGAGGATGAGATGAGCCAGAGAGAATGTGAGAATTTTTATTAGAAAATTCTCAGTTTGGATAAATCGAGAGTAAAAAAAAAATCACTAAGTTCATTCTTCTTGAATAAATATTTCTTTTCTGAAAATAAAGGAAACGTCATAGAAACTGAAGTGACAGTGATTTTACACAGTTGAGTAAGTTCTCTCATAAAGGTTTTTCCAGTGGAGATCTTGGCATGACGAAGAAGAGAAGGTTGGATCTAGTAATTTTCCATGTAACTTCCACTAATGTTAGTGATTTTCATAAAATGTCGTCTTACTGAACTAGTTCAAGAGGATTCAGAGGAGAATGTGTGACTTTCTGGTGTGTTTAATTAGTAGTTCGGCTCTGGTGTGAGAGGAGTTTCATGTAGATCACACCACAGCCAGGAACAACATACGTGTGAGTGATAAAATGTACATGACTATCGGATATACTTTGCTATTCCCATGAGCTGCTTGAGTGAAAACTGATGAACTTTGTAAACGTGTATAATTCTTGGTGAAACATTAGCATGGCTGCAAAATTAAGGTTCACTGTGATTAAACGGCTCTTTTCTCTAGATATTGACAAAGTTAAATTTTAAGAACTTAATTATTCAGCAGTTTTGGAGCATATAGGTTGAAATAAAATGGCTGAATATTACAATATACGCTTTTTGTTTGTTTGTTAATCTGCATCCTTTGCAGACAGACTCTGAGGCTGCGAGTTGCACGCAGTTTTACTGTGAGGGCCTTCAGGAGAGAGGCGGAAGGAAAAAGAGCAGTTTTACAGCGGAAAGCTTGGCAGATGCTGCTTTAAGCAAACAATCAAGGTTGGTGTCACTGGTAATAAGTCACGTGGCTGTCATGTGCCGCTGATATGATGCAATGAGAACACTTTGCCTCTGAGGTCACTTCAGCTCATCAGGAACTCCAGTGAGCAGATGAGAAAGCATCGGGCAAACCCAAAGTGGAAGGCATTCTGCAGAGTACCTGGGCGAGACTCCTGAAAACTGCCAAGGTGACGGGAAACAAGGGGACGCTGAGAAACTGCCATAGACTGGAAGTGGCCCAGGGGAGAGAACCAGTAAGTGCAATGTGGTGTCCTGATCGCATCTTGGAAGAGATAAATGACATCTGCGGAAAAACTGATGGAATCTAAAGTCTTTATGTGCATTTTATAAAAGTTTTATGTTGATTAAGATAAGTGCATAAAAATAAATATGTAAGAAAAGGAAATAAGTGTAAATGGGATACCTCCCCCTCCCCGCAAAAAAAGAAAGAAAGGCAACGTGAGGAAGACTGGCTGGCATCAAACTTCAGTTGCATTTGAGGCTCCTACTGGCCCCCAGGAGCTCTGGGGCTGGGGCGGCCCTTTGGAGTTCCCTCCAAATGAGGCAAGGGGTACCCTGGCTTCTCAGCCTGGCCTCAGCCAGTCTCTGCTTCAAGCTGCCCCCTGGGAGGGCCCATAGCCTTGGGCAGGTCCACACAGGGCTCAGCTCTCAGAGGGTTTGGCCCTGAAGAGGAAAGCTGGGTGGGTGGCGGGGGGAAAGGAAAGGAGATATGAAGCTTGTAGGAAATTTGTTAGGGGGGGTCATAGCTAGTTACAACGGGGAGCAGCTGAGTGAGGTGGAAAGAGTGAGATGAGAATATTACTTTTAAATTATTTCAAGATTTGCATCGCGGTATTATTTTTGAAAGCACTATCTAGTTTTGGTAACTGTTTTATTTAAGATTTTGTTTCCTTTACCAGTTGGCAATACGGTCTCTTCCTCACACAGATACTAAATTTAAGTGTCAATGAGTCAACTGTTTTAAAATAGTTCCTTCTGTAATTTTGAGAATAATCTTTTTAGTTTTAAATAATCTTAATTACAGAAAAGGTTTAAAATGGTCTGTGTAGCTTTGTGTTTGCACTACGTGAAGTTATTTCAAAACACTAAGGGACAGTTTCTCTCTGTTTCTTTGGTGAACCAAATATCTTTGCTTCCACAGACATGTTTCACCAATTCTAAAGCATCCTTGACATTTTTACAATCCTACTGATAAATTGCGTGAACAACAGGCTCATGAACAATAGGATGGGAAACTGATGACCACATTTCTCAGTCTTGAGTCATAGCCAAATAACCATCATCAACATTTGACTTCTCTTTGCCTCAGTGTCCCTATGTCTTTGAAAAGTCTATCTTTCTTAAAGAATCAAGCTAGATTAGCTGAGAGATTCCAAATGCGTTCTTTCAATTCCTAGGAGAAAAAGTTATACTAAATTAGTTGTCATCAATTTCTACATCATGGATTATTAATCTGGGGCTGGCAGGTTCATGTGCTTTAGTAGAGTGTTAAGGGGGTCTCTGAATGCACAGAGTAGAGCATTTTGTGTTCGTGGAGAAATTTGTATTGGGGGGATCAATAGTTTTTACTAAATTATTAATGTGATCTGTGCCCCTTAAATTTTAAGGCCACTGTCCTGCACAATATTTTTTGTGAGATATTCCAAACCAGATGCAATTTGTCTGAAATGCTGTCTTTGGCAAGGAATCTGCAGAAGAATCAAAGGTCACACATAAGAAAAATTGTACTCCTTGAGTTTGATGGAATACACTCATTCTTAGCAAAGAATCCTTCTCTCTGGAATCCTCCCTCAGCCCTGGTTACCCTCGAAGGGCACATCTTCAAGTGGGAATGAAAGTCTTTCTTCTGGTCACCCTTTACCCTTTAATTCTAGTTTGTCCTTGTAGGAGCCTAAAGATATTTTGATTATGTGTTCTCCCTCCCACCCTTTCCTTAATTATTTCACAGTGCCCTAGACCTCCCCCTCTCTCTGTTCACTCCTCATCTGAGTGGCATTTGAGTTTAAAACAGCATTCATATTCCAGAGCACCCAAAACAAATCTACCTAGAGTGATTATCAGAGCATCGTTTAGACTCACCTTTCCTGTGCCTCAGAACGCTGCCCTGAAACTTCATCAGACTATGATGAGTTCCTAAACTTATCAGTGACCCCGATCTGCACTCTGCTCCCCTTTTTATAATTGAGATTCCAGCTACAATTAGACACAGATGTGTGTGTGCTTATGCCTACCCTGTAAGACAAAGCTCAGGGGAAGGGCAGCTTCTCCATCTGACCCAAGTGGGGTTAGTCACTGGAGGGAGAAGCGTGTGTCAACCCAGCATCCTTGAGGAACGCAACAGGTAAAGAAATTCATGCTAGGAAGGTAGAATTTACCACAATGTTTATTTTTCTCTCAATTTATCGCTCAGCCTTGGGCAAGACAGTTTAAAGCACGCAGGTTGGTGCAGAACTTTATGAAGGCTGAGAGCACGCATTACAATCACAAAATTTTCAAGGCTCACAAAGTTTGCATAATTACACTGGCTGCCGGGCCCTTCCGGCACTTTTCAGCTGTAATGGCAATCTGGCTAATTTCCCACCGGCTTAATCTATAACTTCAAAGACTCTTAAAGCAGTTATGATTATTCTGTTTGCTTTTCAGGTGACCTACACCATGCAGATTGAACGGCCAAGCTCTTGGGCTAATTAATTAGGGAAGACCTGTTTTAATTTAATATTTTTTGCTAAAAATTGTTTCTCTCTAATAATAACTTCTGGATGATAAAGGAGCAAAACATTTCTCATCAAGGGTCACTTCTGCAAACTTGAGAACGGTTGAAAACCAACTGTTTCTGACTTTTATTTAAATTACAACTCTCTGTTAAAATGCCAAACCATACATGCTCAGATTTTAAAACTTGGAAAATGCACAAGAACATAAAAAAGAAATATTAAGTCATTAAATATTCTCCCACCCAGCCATAACCACTATTAATATTTTCTTGTATTCAATAATTAATTCAGTAGGTGCTCAGTAGACTATTAGACACCATCATACTGTGCTGCATGTTGTGCATCCTTTAATTTTTATATTTTTAAAATATTTTAAAATATTTATATATATATATATTTATTTTCTTTATATTCTTTCTCTTTTCTTAAAACAAAATCAGGGTCATGTTAAATGTCTAGTTTTGTATCCTGCTATTTTCCCTCTATTTTGTGACCTTTCCCATGCTATTGAAAATTCTTTAAAAATATTATTAGAATGGCTGCATAATATATCTTCCTATGTGTAATCATCATATATTCAGTGAATTCTTCAGTTTTGAGCATTTATGTTTTACATAAAATGATTGAATCTTGATAATCTTTCCCCTCTTTTACTTTAATTATTTCCTCTCTTTGAACCTTCTCATGTGTATCGGTACTCTGAAATTTTGATTCTTAGTCTATTTTCCATGTTTTCTATCTATGCCTTCATGACTTGCCACTTAAAAAAAAAGAATATAAATGCCTTTAGGGAGTTAGAAAAAAATATTTTAAAGCAGTAAAACACTGGTTAGTTTCCTTTGGGATGGGAATGGAAGATAATAACTTGATATGGTATTTTTGTTTCCAAACCAAAATTACTTACTATAACTCCATTAAAATAGGTTTCCTGGATAAAATGTGTAATGTTATGTACATCATAGCTATTTCTTAAATGGTTAATATGGTCAATAAAAGTAAAGTATGCCAAGTCCTAACATAAAATACAAAAATTAATGTGTGAGTTTAGTAGTATGTGTCTATAATGAATAAATAAAGGATTGAGTAAGTAAAGATAAATAAATGAGAGAAACAGGGCAGAATTTCCTAACAGAATTCCAAATAATAAATATAAAAGGGATGAGAGAAATAGAAAATAACCATAAGAAGACATTTATTCCATTTATATTTAAGGTTATTATTGATAGGTACTTATCTATTGCCATCTTATTTCTTTATGCCTATGTCCCAATCAAAAGACATAGGGTAGATGAATAAATAAGAAAACAAGGCCCAAATATATGCTGTCTACAAGAGACCCGCCTCAGAACAAAAGACTCACACAAGCTAGAAAAAAACTTTTGGAGGACTTTAAAGGAGAGATTGACAGCAATACAGTCATACTAGGGGACTTTAACACCCTACTGACTTTACTGGATAGATCTTCCAGGCAAAAAAATCAACAAGGAAACAGTGACTCTAAATGACACACTAGATCAGATGGATTTAATTGACATTTACAGAACATTCCACTCCAAAGCTGCAGAATAGGCATTCTCCTCAAGTGCACATGGGACATTCTCAAAGATAGACCACAGGTTAGGACACAAAGCAAGTCCCTACAAGTTCAAGGAGACTGAAATCATATCAAGCATCTTCTCGGACTTTACACCATGGAATATTATGCAGCTGGAAAAACGAAGGATCCCTTACCCTTTGGCACAGCATGGTGGGACCTGGAGAGTATTATGCTAAGGGAAATAAACCAGTCAGAGAAGGACAAGTGCCACATGATCTTACTCATATGTGGAATCTAATGAACAAAATAATCCGGTGAACAAAATAGATCCAGAGACATAGAAGCATGGAACCGACTGAAGGATCTCAGAGGGAAAGCAGGGAGGGTGGGTGGGGAGAGATTAACATAGAAATTTATATGCATATATGCATAACCCATGGACACAGACAATAGTGGGGTGAAGGCCTGGGGGGGTACAGGAGGGAGGGGGTCAACGGGGGGGGGGAAAAGGGGACATTTGTAATACTTTAAACAATAAAGATAAATTAAAAAATAAAAATAACCATAAGAAGAGCACAGTAATAATTCTTACAGGCAATTAATGAATGATAAAATTAGTGGGCAAACTTTAAAGAGTAACAGGATTTGGGTTAGCCTCAAAGCACCTCCTCCAAAATAATTATTAGTGTGGTGGTGGTAACATGCACTACAGATTCATTCACACTCTTCCATCCAGAGGGGGGCACCCTCCAGAAGGGAAAGCTTAATTCTCCTCCAGGAGGCAGGGCTTAATTTCCCCGCCTCCAGGGGGTATCTAAAGGGTAGAGTGTGGAAAAGCGAAAGTAGTAACTACGCTCTTTACCAAGCAGACAGCACTTTATCCAAGTGATCAAGGTTAGCAACACCAGCCATAAGCGATGTTACCACCTTCTCACTGAAATGCCCTGAGAAAGTCACCTTATCAATGGTGTTCTTCCTACAAACCTACAATCCCCATCCAAACATAGGACAAACCAAATTTAGGAACATTCTATAAAATAATTGATCAGAACTCTTCAAAACTGTCAAGGTCATGAAAGGCAAAAAACACACAAAACCATAAATTTCTCATAGATTAAAATAGATTGAGAAGACATGCTGACTAAGTGCAATGAATTATCCTAGATCGGATCACGAATAAGAAACAGGACAAAGGTGGAAAATCTGGTGAAATTCAAAACAAGCCTGAAGTTTAGGTAATAATAAATATACCATTTCTCATTTATCAGCTTTGATGAATATACATGACTGCGTAAAATGATAATATTAGACATTGCTGGATGAAGAGTTAAATGAGCTCTGTATTCTTATTGCAATTCTTCTGTCAATCTAAAATTATTTCAAAATAAAAAGTTTTAAATATTAGTCTCATTTTTTAAAAATTGGTTCATAAAGCTGTCAAATATGTTTAAATTTGTAGAGGGCTTGTTAACAATTCAATGAGGTAGAACATATGTAAGAGCTTCTAATTATCAACATATTGTTGTGACATCTGATTAAACAAGCAGGGGCATGGTACCTCCTAATCTGTTTCCATATGATTTAGAGGTTGTTTTCTGCCTTTCCTATTTTTGGTTTGTTTTTGTAGGTTAGGGAAATGTAATCATTGAGTCCTCTCAAGTAATTCATTCTAATAAGCTCTTTGATCCTGTCATATTAAAGGCCTACAAAGTTGTTTCTGAGTCCTAAGTCCTAGAGGACACACTTCAAAAGACTTAGAGCAAGAAAGGGACAAGTTATTTTACTTATTTATTTTTTCAATTTATCCAGGCTTTTAGTACCATTTCCGGCAAATATCAGCAAGCAGTTCTTTGAGAGAGAAACTCAGAAGCCAGAATACATGAAAAGAGACAAACTCATTGCCTTCATTCAGAAACATAATGTAGTACTTTATACAAATAGTTTTCCTTTCAACATGTTTTCTAATCTTACAAACTATGAAGATTTTACTCCACCTTTAACAGTAAAGAGAAAGTATTCCAGGAAACCATTTCTGTCCAGCCGTTAGCATTTTCCATGACTGGGCCAAACATCAAAACTGGCTTCTGCATCCTCAGACCCCTCTCTGTGGCATGAATATGGAATTTAGGGGTGGCTTGCTTAATATTTAAGCACAATGATAAATCATGAAGGAGAAGACACATTTTCAATCTGAAATTGGAGAAAAATGCATAAATCTCTGGCATCTTTTTTACTAATTGTGATTTTTGACAAAAAGGAAAAAAATAATTACTTCTAAGGAAGTATCATTAGAAAGTGTTTAAAACTGTTGACCTATTTGCTTATTACTTTATTTATATGTATTATTTTTTATAAGGTTTAATTTTTGAAAGAGAGCAAATGTCATTTTTGACAGGCATAGCTTTGGTACTTATTAAATATTTTAGAAAATTAAGGAGATGAAAAAGTCCAATAATAAACATATTAAATAGAATCAAATATGAAATCAAAGCTGAATTTATTGCTTGTTAAGCAAGGGATAGCTGTGGTTGTAAGATCTCTGGACAACAAGACAATGCAAAGAACCTACTAATAAACTGGTCTTGTATAGAATGTAAGGAAATACGGAGTTCTACAGGCATAGGAAGGAGTGTTTAAAGACTGGTTGACCTTTCAGCCTCTCACAAGCATAGTCACTGGAGGCAAACAGTTACTGATTGGCTAAGAAGTCAAGTTCATAAAGTTGTTACTGAAAAATGAAGATGAGTGTAGAAACAGCTTTGATGAAGACGTGGGACCATGACCAACAGATAGTCTTTCCCTTTTTTGAAGGTGGAGGATAGGAGCTTATTATTCTTGATAATCTAACCCTTTAAGGTTGGAAAAGTATTTAATCTCATCTGTTTCACAGCTATATCTTTGGTCACTTGCCCATATATGCACCATATGATTTAGCCACATGGACTGAGACAACCCTCCCCCAAGCATACTTGTGCTATGCACATGCTGGGTACCCATGCTCTACCACCATTTCTCCATTTGGTAAATTGTCACTCTTCTTGGTTCAAATGTCATGGAATTTGTAGAGCTTTCCCTCAGCCACATGTACTTGCTAAGTGAAGTATTTTCAGATGCCCCCACCAATGCCTAGACAAGGCCAATACCTTCCTCCTCTGAGTTCACATAGAACCTTGGAATAGCTGGAGTCAAGCATTTCTCATTGCCTATTGTAATTATTCATGTATGTGTCTGTCTCCCTTCTGCATTATAAATACCTCTAGGGTAGACTGTTTTACAGACTATAATTTTTAAATGCCGTGCCTGGCTTAGTGTCTATTAGTAGATGGTCAATAGACATCTGCTGATTGCATGAGCAATAAATTTATATTTTTCATTTCTGGGCAATAATTACACTATTTATATCTTTATCAGTGAGGAAAGAAAGACATTAGATAATTGGCTCAAATTTATACTTTTACAAAGGGCAGAGCTAACAAACCAAAACCGAAAGTCCCATTTTTTCTCTTATTTCCCCACAGAGTGACTTCATACAACAGTGAAAGGCTGTGTGGACACAGAGAACTCGAGGCACTCGCTGTAAATTTGTCTCACCCACACAGACAATACTTTCTGTCACTACCCCAGGACCATAAAAGGTTTCAATGGCACATCCAGAAGGAGCTACTTCCAGATATAGAGGATTCCCAATGTGCGCAAACTTTGGCAAGTTGAGTCGGGAGCAGTTTTCCTCGAGTGAGGCTGTGAGAGTTTTCTAGGGCTGCCGTAACAAAGTACCACTAACTGAGTGGCTTAAAAACAGAAATGTATTGTCTCATAGTGCTGGAGGCTAGAAGTCCAAAATCAGGGTGTTGACAGGATTAGTTCTGCCTGAGAGCTGGGAGGAAAAATCTGTTCCATGACTATCTCTAAGCTTTTGGTGGTTGACCAGAATATTTGGTGTTCCTTGGCTTGGGAGCATAACACCAATTTTAACATGGTGGTGTTCTTGTGTCTCTCTGTAAAAATGTCCCCTTTTTACAAGGTCACCAATCATATTGGCTTAGGAACCTACCCTACTCCAGCATTCCTCCATCCTAACTTAACTAGTTACATCTGCAAAAAACGTATTTTGAAATAAGATGACATTCTGAAGTCCTGGGCATTAGGACTTCAATGTATGAATTTTGGGAAGACACAATTAAACCCATAACAGAGACCAAGGCTCTTCTAGGAAGGGCCTAATAACAATCCTAAATGAGAGATTTTGCTAAGAAGCATGAGCATATAGTAGATATGGGAAAGTAAGCCTTGAAGCTAGTCTGTTTGGTTGAGAGAAAAACTAGAAGGGAGGTGGCAGGCGCCAGGAGGCCTCAACTCAGTTCTGTAACTGTTTCGAGTGTCTATGGAAACACTGAAGAACTTAATTCTTGCTAATGCAAATCCACATTAACTATTCAAGACAAATAAAGTCTGTTCCATTGATGTATTCCCAGAGATAGAGGTAGGGCAAACTCCATGTGAACAAGTTGCCTTGATTTCATATCCAGACTCATTTTTACTCAATCAAGTGCCTTGACCAGTCAATTTCTACTCATAAACCCCAGGGGTAAGTGGGAAACTAAATTTATATTTTCTACTTCGATATCCAAGTCCAGGGTCCTTCCTGCCGCATGATCTTCAGAGCAAAAGCATCAGGAAATTCTTAATCTACTTTGTCTCCACAGCTTATAAGCAGCTGTCGTTATAAATAAAGGCCTATGTCACTCTCATCAAACTTGAAATTTAACACATGCTTTTGCCACTCAATGAGGGATTTCCTCTAACACACTTACTACGTAAATCTCCTATTCTCCAGTGGTTTTACTTTGGTATTATACTACTATAAAAGCCCATTTGGTGACAAAGCCTTAACAATATAAAAGAGTAATAACGAACCTTGAAAATAGGGCTGGAAATTCCAAAACACAGGATTGTTTTTCATAAGATTTGTCATTTTCATATCCCAAGCCAGAATTATTACTCAGAAATCAGACATCTAGATCAAATTGAAGTCTGGAATGGGAAATCATATAAAGTTGACAGCTTTAGGCCTAGTATTTATTTCAAGTTCTTGGTTAATCGAGGGGAAGTTTTTATAAAAATATTGTTCACAAAATAATAAAAATTATAAAGCATAATAACTTTTATTGTCAGTTCCCAACTCATGTGCAATCTAAAAAGTCATGTAAGTATGATTCAGTAACAGAACGTTTCTCAGGGCTGGTATGTAAAAGAAAGGCTGAAAAATGTGTTCACCTTTTACTTTATGTATTGCAGTCTTTAACTGTAAGCATTAAAAATCTTCAATGTCTTCTCACCTTTGAATTTTGCAGTATCAGCCAATTTTAACTGCATATTCAAATCACTCTATACATATATAAATGGTGTATGCCCTGAGTCTAACAGATAAAGGAGGAAACGCCTCATAAAAGTGTTATAATGATATCCACTCTCTGATGTTGAGCATGGGATCACTGCATCAAAATTCCAAGAGATGTTTTAGAGGTTTATCTAGTCTATCTCTAGTATCTTGAGTCAAGGCTTGATTTCATAGCTGAAGTAAATTAATTTCTTATATTAGATTCTGAAATCATGGCCACTATAATCAAACTAGTGTCTCCACAGTTCTTGAGTATTCAAGTCTTCCAAAAGAGTATGGATACTGTTCTCACATTCTTAATTATAAGTTATAGAGAGTGAGTATTAATTTCTTGGACAACCAGGGAATGTATTGGAAGAATATCATGAATTCACTGAATTGATAGGAGGCTGGAAGACTAAGATTGGTGAAATAACAAGAGCCAACCTTTTGCTCTCAAAGTTAAGGACTGTGAACAACAGCCAAGGCCTCATGTTTTAGGGAGACTCTGGTTTCTCTACTGCTCATTCAGGATGCAATGTCCTTAGAATGTGTGATTGACTAAGCCCAATGAACTGGCCTTTAGGGCTCTTATAGTGAGATGTAGCTACATCTCCACCCAAAATATTAATAATAAAAATATTTTTTAAGGGAGAACAAAATGAAATAAGAAAGTTGGGATTCAACTGAATGAGGAGGACAATTCAAAAGTGAGGAATAGCCAGTGTGATGTGTGGCCTCTATGAGTGTGTGTGTGTGTGTGTGTGTGAGTGTGAGAAAGATGGCTTTCTCTGTTAGCAAGAGTAATGTCTGCAAGCTCATGTAAAATAGCAATATGTTTGCTGATACATCTCCTAGGGCGAAAGAACTAAGGAGAAAATAAACAAATGGGACTGCATAAAAAAAAAAAAAAAGCTTCTGCACAGCAAAGGAAACCATCAACAACACAAAAAGGGAACCCACTGTATGGGAGAACATATTTGCCAAGGACACATCGGATAAAGGGTTAATATCCAAAATATATAAGGAACTTATAAAACTTAACAAAAGGAAGAAAAACAATCCAGTTAAAAAATGGGCAATGGACCTAAATAGACATTTCTCCAAAGAGGACATACAGATGGCCAAGAGACATATGAAAAAATGCTCAACGCTAATCATCAGAGATGCAAATTAAAACCACAATAAGGTCTCACTTCACACCTGTCAGAATGGCACCATCAACAAGTCAACAAACTACAAATGCTGGCGAGGGTGTGGAGAAAGGGCACCCTAGGACACTGCTGGTGGGAATGCAGACTGGTGCAGCCACTGTGGAAAGCAGTATGGAGGTTCCTCAAAAGATTAAAAATTGACCTGCCATTTGACCCAGTGATCCCACTTCTAGGAATATATCCTAAGGAGCCCCAAACACCAATCACAAAGAACTTATGCACCCCTATGTTCATAGCAGCACAATTCACAATAGCTAAGATTTGGAAACAGCCCAAGTGCCCATCAGTAGCTGAGTGGCTAAAAAAGCTGTGGCACATTACACCCTGGAGTACTATGCACCTGTGAAGAGGAAGGACCTTTTGGCCTTTGGCACAGCATGGAGGGAACTAGAAAGTATTATGCTAAGTGAAATGAGCCAGTCGGAGAAGGACAAGTACCACATGATCTCACTTATGTGTGGAATATAATGAACAAAATAAAGTGATGAGCAAAGTGGATCCAGAGACATAGAAGCTTGGAACAAACTGAAAGATCTCAGAGGGAAGGAGGGAAAGGGTATGGGTGGGGAGAGATTAATCAGGGAACTTGTATGTTTATGGGCATGACCCACGGACGTGGACATTGGTGTGGGGCAGGCCTGGGGGTGGGATGGATGTGGGGTGGAGGGGATCAGTGGGGTTAAAAGGGGGACATCTGTAATGGTCTCAACAATAAAGATAAAGAAACATTAAACAAAAAAAAGCAACTCCATATAAATGCTTCCATATCCAATCCCTAAAGACTCAAAAGCATCAAAGTGCTGTGGTAAAGAGTGTGCTTGGAGTCAGAAGACCAAAATGGGAATCCTATGTCACTTATAACCTATGAAAAGGAGCATGTGATTTTCTTTCTTGATCTTTAGTTACTTTATAGTTGAAAAGTGAGATTTATATAAAACTGACAACATAGAATGCTGTAAGATGAGAATATTCCATGTAAAACCCGTTTCTAAAATATAAAACATCAAACATGAATTTAATTTTCCATTATTCAGATTCCTTTGTCTGACCAGGAAGGCTGATTCTTTCTTTCTTTCTTCTTTCTTTCTTTCTTTCTTTCTTTCTTTCTTTCTTTCTTTCTTTCTTTCTTTCTTTCTTTCTTTCTTTCTTTCTTTCTTTCTTTCTTTCTTTCTCTTCCTTCCTTCCTTCCTTCCTTCCTTCCTTCCTTCCTTCCTTCCTTCCTTCCTTCCTTCCTTCCTCCCTCCCTCCCTCCCTCCCTCCCTCCTTCCTTCTCTCTCCCTCCCTCTGTCTCTCTCTTTCTTTCAGAACAGATCTCCTGTGCTTGCTCATTTCATACAAGAAGAACGTCTAAACAGGCCTCTAAAGACTAGGAACTATTTTTCCTTGGCCGAGAAAGAAGTGCCAGTAAAACTGAAGAAGCAGTCATATCTTTTTTTAAAGCAGAGACAATTATCTTAACAGTGAAGAAATTTGGGTTCACAATTTTAGCTCTAAGCAAAGGTGTAGCTTAGTCACTTTTATTTATGCCTTGAAAAGACCTCTTGTCTGGCCTTTATGTGACTTTTTCCTATTAGCTTGGATATATTTCTTACCGCCCTGTGAGGAATTTTATAAATTGTTTATTATTTTTCTTTTCCAAAAAAAAAGAATTTATAAGTCCCAGATTTCCCCCTCTTCCATGTGGCCCTTATTAGTCTTCCCCGGGGGCTTCTTTACCCCCTGCCCTCCAACTTGAGGCTTAGCTGGGATGGTTCTTGCAGTCATAATTGAAAATTAATGATGAGAAGCAGCCCCAAACCACACCATTCCCTTTCCCCCTCCTCGGTCCAAGAGTGTACAATGCAGATTTTATTTCAGGGCCTGCAGAGGTGATTAATCGTCACAGGGCCCTGACACTGGCTTCAGATAAGTGGTGTAGTCTGGCAGGAACACAAATATGTGGACAGCATTCCGATTAATCTCTGAACACCACATGGAAAGGAAAAACTCTTTGCAAGGTCCCTATAAAGGGAGTTATTATTAGGAGGCCAAATTTTCTATAAAGAAAGGCTAATTTGTAGCCCTTGTGAACCTACCCAGGAGCAAAGGAGTTTCTACACTCAACTTATAAAGACTTTCCTCCAAATGAGAAGATGTAAATGGAGTGTGAGGGTGAACAGGAAGAAAACAACAGTAAGAGGAAACAGACAATAAAATCTATGGAATTGTTACTGCTGGTCTGTGAATCCTACGAGGCTGGCCAGGAGCCATGACTTTGCCGTTGCTCCCGCTGAAGCACACAGATGGCCCTCAATGTATGCGCGAGGAGTGGATGAGTGGGGAGTGTGCCTTGTTCAAGAGGCAACACTTATATTTGATCAACAATGGCTGAAAAAGAAACTAAAGGTGCTCCCTGCAATCTTTGATACCATGATTTTCATACTAATACTAAACAATGCCATGGTCATTTTTGCAGCCTGTTATGTGATGGTCTTTATAATAACCAATGCCACGTTTTTCCACCTGGAAAACTCCAAATGCATCATCCTTCAGGTTGGCTCACCCTTCCCCTTCTGAATAAAGTCTACAACTTCTTATTGCACATAATTCATTGACTATTTATAGATGTTGCAATTACATGGTTAGGTTCTTGCTCTTTGATCAGCCTGTCAACTCCTTGACCCATAGATCCCTGCACGCTCTTCCTGCCCCCCACGGCATTACTTCTAACAGCTGCTTAGTAAATGTTCTTTAAATTAAGAACGATATTCATGTGAATAAGTTACCTTGAGCCCAGTCTTGCATTTTCCTCTGACTTAATGATCTGTAAAGGAAAAGTTCGCCTTCTAATTGTTAAAAATATAGCTATTTGAATGGTCTTGTTCTGGATGGGACAGCACTATTCTCTTGATGGGAGGTGGATATTTGTCTTAGTGGGGGCTACATGAGTGTTGATTTTTTTCATTCATCCTGTCTAGACATGACACCTTCTCTCCAATAGAAGCATAAGGGCTTTGTTGAGTTGGAGCTGGCACAGAATTACTGCTGTTTAACACTGATGGTTCGGAGAGTCTTATAGCTTCAGAGGTAGATAATTTTTAATCTGTTACATAAAATGTCTTTTTATTTCTAAACACTATTTATGTTTATTTGCACAATGAGAAGAAGGCCAATTTACTAACTACTTCATTCAGTCAGTTAAACCATTTTTTATTGATTAAATAGATCTTGAAATTAAATTGATAGCAACTGGTAGTATTCATTTTTAAAATCTTGTATTTGGAAATATTTAATGACTAGAAGAATTCATAAAATATATTTTTAAACTATTGACAAAATCAAAGCTATATAAGCATTACCAAAGTTAAGACATTGCCAGTAAAGGGGGAGGAGCTTTCTGTGAGCTGTGTGTGGGTCTCATACACTTCCCTCCCCAGTCAGAGTAACCACTCTCTTGACTTTTGTCATAACCTTTCCCTTGCTGTACTTCAAAATTATCACCTATGTATATATCCATGCACAATATGTTTTTTTAAATAGCCAGGCTTGGAACTTTACATAAATACAGTCAAATGGTATGCATTCTCTTATTATTTGTCTTCCTCAACATTATAACTTTAATTCAGGTTGACAGTTGTAGCTATAATTGCTCTTCAGAATTATATGACTAGATCACAATCTATTATCTATTTTATTTTTAGTTACATTTAATTTAATTTACTTTTGGCTATTTCAAACAACACTCTTAAAAAAAAAAATAAAGCCCCTTATAAACATCTACTGGGGTACATAGAAAGATATTCACGGTTTCTCTAGGGTATATTCCTAGGAATGGAAAGCACACATTTAGCTTTTTTAGGTAACGTTAAAATTGTTCCCAAAGTAATTTTCCTTATTGACTTTTCATACAGCACTGTTAGAGTGTTGCCATTCTTTCAATTCTTCAGCAACACTTAGTACTTATTAGACTTTTTACATTTCTGTTTATCTGGTGGTGTATAATAATATCATAGGGTTTTTAAATGTAGTTTCTTAATGTAGTATAATTATTTGTTTATCAGTTTTCTTTTTTAGTGAAGTGTCTTTTAAAATATTTACTTATATTTCTATTATAAATGAAATTGTGTTTTAAATCTCATTTTCAGTTTTGTTCATATACATAACTATTGATTTTCATGCATTGACTTTGTATCCTACAACCTTGTTAGAGTAACTTATAAATTCTGACAGTTAATTCTTATTAGGTTCCCTAGAATAGAGCTAAATTTTTCTACGTTTTCAGAAAGCAAAGTGTTTTTATAGTTTTACTGCTTCCTTTCCAATCTATATGTATTATATTTTTCTGGCTTTCTTGTGCTAACTAGGGCCTCCAGGACACTGTTGAATAGAGGTGGTAAAAAAGAAATCCTTGCTCTGTTCCCAATATTAGTTAGAAGTTATTCCATCTTTCACCATTAATATTGTACTAGCTATAGGGTTTATTAGATGCCTTTTCTTAGGTTCAGAAAGTCCCATTTTATTTCTGATTTGATGAGAGTTCTTATGCACAATAGTTATTGAATTTTGCCAAATGATTTTCTGAAGCTCTTGACACAATTATGTTTTTCTCCTTTTTTGCTTAAGACTATGGACTATATTGATTGATTTTAGAAAAATAAACTAATTTTGCATACATGAGATACATGGCACTGGATATAATATAGTTTCCTTTTCTCTACATTAATGGATCAATATGATACTATTTCATTGAGGATTTGTTTCCATATTTAGGACACATATTGATCTGTAATTCTTTTATTTTTTTGTTATGTGTTGTTTTTTGTTTGTGGTATTATGCTTGGATTGGGATCAGGGCAATGCTGTCTGGGAAGTGTTCCTTTCTCTTCTATTTCCTGGAAAAGATTGTATAGAATTGGTATTATGTATCCTTTGAACAGTTTCTATCATCCACCAGTGAAACTAATTGGACTGGAGATTTCCTTTTAAAACTAAATATTAAATTCCTTTAATAGTTATACATGACTCCGGTTATTTCAGCTTGGATGCATTTTGATAGTTTATGGGATTTGAAGACTTGGTCTATTTTAAGTTGATGCATCTAGTATTTCCTTATTAGCCTTTTAAAATCTGTAGGATCTGCAGTGAAATTCCTTCTTTCACTCAAAATACTGGCTTGGAAGTACTTGTACTTCTTATATTTCTAGAAAGAGAATTTTAGAATTTTATTTTCTCTCAATACATTTGGAGAGAGTTATTTACAAGTGATGTCCCTGGGGTCTCAGTTTTGTTGTTGTTTGTGTTTATTTTGTTTGTTTTGTTTTTAGAGGAAGCAGTAAATAATGAGTGCAACTTCTTTAACACATATAGCTGTATTTAATAACCTAAGTTTTTGAGCCAGCATTGCTAATTGTTTCTTTTGATGAATAGTTCGAATGTTATCAAAGTTCTTAGTATGTTGACTACAATATTTTATTATCATTTAATGTCTATATAATCTACAGTGTTGTCTGTCTTTTACTTCTGATCCTGATAATTAATTTTTATTTTTTTCCTGATAATACTCGTTTTATTGACCTATTCAAGAAACCAGATTTTATTTTTATCCAATTTACTGTTTTCCCATTTTTAAAAAATTTATTAACATTTTGTTCAATTTTTTATTCTTACTTTCAGACCACATGTTTTAGTTTGAATTGCCTTTTAAATTAGCTTTCTAAGGTAGAAGCATAAATCCTTAATTATATACTTTTTATTTAATATGAGCTTTTAGAGCCTATACATTCCCATCTGTGCTTTGCTATAGCTATTTCCCATGCAGTTTGATAAGACGTATTTTAATTATCATTCAGTTCAAAACAGTTTCTAATTTTGCTAATGGTTTCTTTTTAATTCATTAGTTTTTAAATGTGTCTAGCTCAATTTCCAAATATTTCTAATTGCTCTTGTATTGATTTAATTCTTTATCTTTGGGCTAAATTAGTCATCATTCTTTTCATGGTTCTCTTCAACATAGCCTACTCTTTTTCTCTGACTCTTCTAAATATTTTCCATTAGTTTTTGTTTTGTTTTTAGCATTTTGCATAGTAATCAACCTATTTATACACTATAGCTTAATGTAAAATCCCCTTATTGGTAGATATAGGGGTAATTTTGTGTCTTAGTTTATTAATTATAGTATTTATTAAATAGCCCTTCATATATTTTTGCCAATTTATTCCTGGAAAAGTTTCTAGTGATGATCTTTCTTGGCCTACAGGTAAATACACTTTTGTTTGGAGAAATATGGCCTAATTTTACCTCATATAAATTTTGCTATTTTCCATTCCTATGACCAACATATATACAAGAGTGGCTATTTCCCACGGCTTCCCCAACAAATATGTCATCAAGTTTTGATTTTTTCTTATCTTACTGATAAGAAATTTCATCTGTGTCACCACTGTTATAACTCAAGTGAGTGTATGTGTGTGGATCTGTATGCACATAATTTTCCTATCTTAATTATGAAATAAAAACTGATAGCATAACTCCTGTGTTTTATTTTTATTTTACTTTATTATTTTTTTTAAAAAATTATTTATTTATTTATTTATTTATTTATTTATTTATTTATTTATTTATTTATTTATGTTTAAAATATTACAGATGTCCTTTTTTCTCACCAATAAAATTCTTGGTTCTTTGTAATGCCATACAAATTTAGAATCATCGCTAACATTTACAGACAGACTCACACACACACAGTTTAAATTTTAAATGAGATTTTATAGAGGTCAATTGTGGGAAATTGACATGTTTATAAAATTGACTTCTCCAATCTTTGATCATGATGCATGTCTTTACTGAAGTTTTCTTTAAATCCCCTCAGTGTTTGTAGTTTTTATCTTAGAGGTCTTGAACATATTTGCTTGTGTTTATTTATATTATCCTGGACCTACAGATATTGCTATATTTATTCATCCTAATATTCTAGTTGTTTTCTTTTGTATTTTCTGCATATACAAATGAAAACAACTAAAATACGTAAGAAATGTACATAATAAAACAAATGTATGTAAGAAAAAATAGCTATTGAGTTCATTTCTTTCCACTTATACCATTTTTACTTTTATTTGTGTCTATTGCACTGAATAGAAATAGTTTGAAAGGTCACTCTTGATTCAATCAGAAGTCATAGGGAATGCTTTCAATATTTCACCTAATTTTCATGTTTTCTCCCAGGAAAGATTCTTCTATTTCCAGTTTGCTATTAATATTTATATCAGAATGCATTGAATTTTATCAAATGTTATTTTCAGCATCTTTTTAGATTATCCATTTTATCTTGAAGTTTTTCTTTTTTTTCTGTTACTCTAATAACTTAAACTGATTTGAAATATAAACCAATCATTAATTATGGGAATCTGCCCGATTCAGTTGAGACATATAATTTATTTTGTGTTTAATTTGATTTTTTATTAAAAAGCTTTTGGATCTGTTTTTCTGAAAATGCTTGTCCAGTAATATTTTTGTCTTTGTCATATATTGGTGCCAAATTTATGTTGCCCTTAAAAAATGAGTCACAGTAACTTTTAGGTTGCACATGTCTTTCCTCTTCGGCTTCTTTGGGTTTTTCTTTTATTAAATTTCCAGAAAATGTTCCTGTGATGTTCCTATGTGCACAGAAGCAAGTTTTCTTTTTATCTGTCTGATTCTTCTTACTGTTCCAATGTCACACATGAGTTTGGGGAAAGTCTTAACCATGATCTCTTCTAATATTGCTTCTGCCTTTTTCTTTCTTTTAATTATAGGACACTAGGGGTGCTGGACCTGCAGTCATGTTTTTTCACATGTGTCTCTCAAATTCTTTTCTCTGTTCTCAGATATTTAATGAATTCCATAATTTTTTTGTATGGTTTCTATTCAACTATCATTCCTTTAACTAATTCTCTTTTCCATTTTGTCTTGTAAGCCGTTAACCCATCTATTAAATTGTGTTTTTAATCCAAAGTCTTCTATTTCATTTATTTTTTAAGGATTTCTATTATGTAGTGAATTCTTTATATTTCTATATATTTTTCAGACATTTTAATCACAAGGACATCAATATTTATGTTTCATATTTATAATTACTCAAATATCTGTGGATTTATTTCTATTGTTTCTATTTTTGCTTTACCCTTTGTGTATGTGAAAAAATATATGAAATATATATTTGAAATATGTATTCTATATGAAATATATACATGTATTGAACGCAGGACTTTAAGACATTGGGCAGGAAAACTAAGCAGTCTCCAGGTACTGTTATTTCCCTGGAGGCTTCACCCTACCCTTTACCAGGTATATAAAGTGACAGCAATAGTCTTAATATCTTAATACAATTGGGGTTTGAGCTGACTCTGGTTCAGTTTGTGGTTTGTGCAAGACTTCCTCTACTTCTGGTTTTAATTGCTCTTAGAGTGTAGTTCTTCAGGATCTTAGATTTAAATACTTTGATCTTATACTTTAATATTTTGTTTGTTTCTCCTTGGTACCATGAGATGGCCAAGAGAGCACCTTTGTCTTTCCTTGACTATCTCTGTAAAACCTATAGTGTTTTGTTTTTAAGTAAAGTGCCTGCTTATTGACTAAGATATTTACTTTATCATGTTAATAATGTGCCCATTAAGTCTTATTTTATTAAGCATATTTTGATCACACATGTGCTAATATTTGACAAATGCCTTCCCTGCACCATATCAAGAAGCTTGGATTTAATTCTACATGCATCGATGAACAAATGGAGGACTCCTAAAATTCGGAAGATGAGGAGAGTCAAGTACATCAGCATTTATGTTGTCGACTATCTACATGATTCTACTACATCACATCCCAATGGATTTATATAATAAACATATTTCTCCCTCAGCTCATATATCCTCGTGGGTTTCAAAAGGAGGGCTCAGGGAATGGTGAGTACGCTGGAACCAGACTGAGCAGCTGAAGCGTTCATTTTAACAAGGATTCCCACAGTGGAGGGACAGCAGAGTGCAAATGGCATAGTGTTTCTTCAAGCTTCCATCTAGAAGTGATATATCACATTCGCTCACAGTTGCCAAAGCATGTCATAAATCCACACCTAACTTCAAAGGGGGCAGGAATCTCCATTCTTACTCTATGTCCAGAAAGAGGAGATTTGTAAATGCCTCTAATGACTTATGAAAGTGATCATTAATGCACTCTCTCTACAGTGGATGGAAGAATCTATGAATCTATTTATTAAGCAGTCACATTTAATTATCCTGATTTATCAAATTAATAATGTGTGCCGGGCCTTTCTGAGGGCATAGCACTGTATAGTCTTACATGAAAAATGAATGTGTACATCAAACACAGACACACACATATATATGGCAATGGGATATTGCTTCTTTTTGTTTTTCCTGGCTGCATGAGGAAGAAAAGTTGAATGTGTCTTGTTCATGAATATATCATAATTATAATTCTATTTGGACAATTTATTATTGGCAGCAGTTTTCTTCCTGTAAAAATGATCTGCTCCAACATATTAGGCATTTACTACCTTTGTCTCCGGAGTGCAGTCTCCAGGATGAAATTCACTATCTTGTAATGTGGTTCAAGTGAGGTTTATTTTACTGCTTTCCAGACAAGGGAATGGGGTGACACTCATAATAATCAAAATAAAATCTGACTTAATTATGGCACCACTACCCCATTAGTCTGTGGAACTTTTCACTGAGCCTATCAAAAGCCCTGAAGGAGGAGTGGATTGATGACCTTACCCAGTCAATGCTCTTATTCAAAGGTATGATAGGCATAGTAAAAAATAGCCCTAGATAGTTTATACACATTTATCTCATTTACTTCTTATAACAAGGCTGTGAAAGTCTAACAGACTGAAATGCTCAGACTCTTCAAGTTCATCTTGTTCCAGCCTGCTTTGTTCTCATGGCCTTCAGGCTAATAGTTTCTGCTTAGTCTTGCATATAGACATGCTAATCATTAGAGGGATTCCACTTGTGGCTTGAGTTTCACAAAGACAGCTTCTCCCATTTTCCATTCCCTGGACATAAAGGAAGCCTGAGCTCTGGACTTTGATAAGATGGATTTGAGGAAGCACTAGGGCTCCCATTTTCTCAGTTGGCACCTTCTAGATCAATAAACATTTCTTTACATCAAACTCTGATATTTGAGTTTTGACCTTTTGAGCATTGGGCACACAGATTTTGGACAAAGTCCAAAGGCATCATTATTAGTAATTGTTGGAAATCAAATTTGAGCACAGCCTATCTGACTACAAAGACAAAATTTAACTACAATATCACTCTGATCTCTGATTCTTCTATCTGAATAAAGATCGATCATTGCGTAAATGACTCAAAGGATATCAAGACTCAATTATCTAAGATAGGAAATATCAGCAAAAAAATAAAAGGATTTTAAAGTTTTTTAACACCCTCCAAGTTTACCCAAATAAAATAAATTCATGGGTAGATGCAGATGGCGATTTTGGTTTAGTAAGCATGTAGTTCACCTTTTCAACAGGGTTATGTGTGTATGTGTCTTCTTTTCTTTCAATTTCAGGACTAATGGCTTAACATTCACTCATAATAGTAATCTTGCTCTAGACTTTTATTCACGCAGAGCTAAAACTTATAAAATGCAAATGATTTCTCTAAAAAAAGAGGCCACAAAAATATCACCATAGGAGATGCAATAGAAATGAAAGGACTTGTCATATTTCACTGGAAAGCAGTCAATAGCGTATCAAAGGAAATTAGCGTTAAAGGTGGCCAGACACAGGTCTTAGTGCAGCCCCTCCCATATCAGAGAAGGAGAAAAAGTTTCCTTGGAGGGAACTGAAGATTGATTTCCCCCAAATTGCACAGCTACCCTGTGAAGAACAGCTTAAGAAGGTTTCCCAACCAGAAGTGAGGAGTCCCGGTGAGTAACTGTGGGCTACTTAGATATTTGTATAGGCTCAGTCATGGGACTTCAAATAAGTATTTCTTGGCCTAGCTTAAAGTGTGACTTGATGAAAGAATACAAGCCTTTGGGGCCCTTCCACCATGTACCTCAGCCTGTTAAGACTTCAAAAGAAGAAGAATTGTATCTTTCCTGAATCACAAATATATACTTTTGCCCAAGTACATTAAGAGAACTGAACATCAAGAGAAAGTGTTTCATCAACCCAGATGTGCTCGAAATGAATTAGAAAAAACTCAGACCACCTATGAGTAAATGAAATTATGGACGTGCGATAGTTTTCTGACCCATATCCATCAAAATGTCTAAGGGACATTAGTAGACAGCAGGCATGCAACCTGGAAATAACAGGGCAACTATTAATCTCTTACGCTGCTTGATTCTGCTCTAGGCAAATGGGGCACAAACAATACATGTGCCCAGAATGAGAAACACTGATTTCCAAAGAGCGACATACGTGACTTTTTTTTGTTTCTGGAAGAACTATCGCCGCTAACTATAAAAAACACACCTCGGTCAGTTTCTCGATTGTCTGTTGCTCGCTGAACATCTTTGCCTTGGGATCCTGCTATGGCACAAATAAGAACCCTATTTCTGAAATCAAATTCCAGCCTTCAAGCTAGCTGTGGGCTCTTGAGAAGAACAGCTGCGCCTCGTTTCTTCATGAGATGGAGAGAAAAGGCAGTGTGCTACGTCCCACTGCACGCATGAGGACTAAATGTGATGTATGTAAGAAATACAGAAAGCGGTCAATAAACAGGAACTGTGTCACTCTGATCCTTATTTCACGCTCATGTTAGAGATGCCCAACAAAACAAAACTTTGCTTATTGAGACACTCCTGGAGGAAAGGGGAAAACTGAAATGCAGTCTAATAAAAAAGAAAGGCCTCACTCACGCCCTCGGGCCTGCTACACGATCCAGAATTGTGTTGCCTAAGAGAGCACATCCCAGCTACCGATGCCAGTGTCCTGCTCCACGATCAGCAGGTGGAGAGAGGGAAAGTCTTTCTTGTGAGGGTGCTGAGCCTGCTAGTCATTTCTTAGGGGGTAGCTCTCCTCTGCGACGTTCAGAATGAAGTGAAACGATGCTGAGTCCCAGATTGCTTCCTTTCCATACGGAGAGCCTTTGAGAATTTAACCTCATCTGTAGTCTAGGTTAACATGTTGCAGTACTTACATCTCCCTTAACCACTGGCTTTTCAGATAGTTTCGAGAACTCATTTTGGAGGTATCAAGGCAAATAAAGTGTGCATTTAGGAATTCAGAGTCACAGTTTCTGCAACCGAAGGATGCAAAGGTTCTGTCTTTAATTCAAGATGTACTCTGCTTTTGGCCACGCATGCTCATATAGATATTAAATCATGATGTTGTTTCTGGCATTTGAATTTTATCATTCTACACATTCTCACCCATGCAATGCAAACGCAATTCAAAAAATAAACACTGGGCGGTCTGCCCCATGAAAATAATGCAGTTCATTATGCTATGAGTAAATAACATTTAGTCAACAAAAATACAGGAATGGTTAAATATGGGGAGAAGGGATGTTTCAAACTGAATAAAAGACAATGCTTTGATTCGAAAAGGTCGGTTATATAGCTGGAAAACTATCTCGACAGTTGGAATCACACACAAAAAATATTCAAGAAAAACAGAAATAATAGGGCTTCAAAAATAAAATGAAAGAAACAAACATTTACTATGCATTAAGTGCTTTGCATATTTTGTTTCAGTTTAGCTTCAGGATAACTCTGATAAGTAAATATTTCTCCCATTTACAGAGGGAAAAAGGGGGAAATTCAGTTACTTGCTGAATATTACAGGTTTAGTCTGCTAAAATAGCATAAGAATACATATATTTCTATTCCATAGTTAACGTTGTTCATCAGTTTGATTATATTTTCCATCTAGACCTAGAGTTCTCATGCCTACTGAGTCCAACAACATGTTTTTTAAGTCAACATGACTGATGTATAACTTACATAAAATAAACTGTGTCCATTACACCCATTGCACCATGAGACAGTTATATGAAATGTATGTGCTGTGAGGCCACTGCCAGTTAAGATGCAGAGCCCCTTACTCCCAAAAGATTTCTCCAATCCATCTCCCCTTCACTGTCAGACAGAGAAAACCATTGCTCTGTTGTCTGCCACTATTCATCAGTGTGAGTATTTTAAAATTTTATATAAATGGAATTATAGAGTTTGCATTCTATTTGGTCTGGCTTCTTTCACTCGACATACTGATTTTGAGATGCTCTCATATTGTCACATATATGAGTAATTTGACCATTTTAGCTGCTGAGCAGTGTCCCTTTCTATGGATATACCATATGTTATATATCCAAATCAATTTTTGGAAATTTAGGCTGTTTCTCACATTTAGCTAGTATGAACAATGGATTCTTTTGCATTATGCAAATTTTACATTGCATTTATTACTGTATATACTATATATTAATTTATGGAAGTGTCACATTTTATAAACAGTATTTTAAAGTTTATAGAATAGGAGGGTCTTTTGGTTTTGGACATCTTTTTGGTGAAATTTTTAAGTATTTAGTGTTGTATGATGCTTCTTTAATTGACATTTTCTTTTAAATACATTGTTTAATTATTTGCTAATTGTATGTTGAAGTTTTAACCTTATTTCTGTGGCCTGCCTTCAGCATGAAGCTGAACAAATGAGAAACTCGCTCTTTCCAAATTTAGAAAACCTTTCAAAAATTGGCCTAGTTTTGTTCACCCTCTGGAGCATCCACTTTGCTTTTATTTTTGGTTTTGTTTGTTTGATTGTTTTAATATTGTTAAAGTTTTATCATTGGCAAAAATGGTCTGTTACTAGTTTACCATGCCAGTAGCAAAACTCTGGCAATGATACTTTTTAACAAATAACAAATATTCAAATAATATTAAAAAATACTTATTTTAGTATCATAAAATTAAATTTACATATAGTATAATCACATATTAACTTTAAGAAAAATAAAGTTCATATTTCAATAGTAAAATTTAAAAAAATAAAAAGAAAATATAACAATTATTTGGGAGATTCTACTTCTGCCTCAAATGTACTAATCTTGAAAGAGCATTGTTTCCCTCTTAATAATAAGAAAAGACCAGATAATATAACTTCTTGATTGCATCAGGTTGCTGAGTTGATGGAGAAATCAAGTAGCCTGAAAAGTTAGAAGATAGGTGTCGCCAAGAAGAGATGAATGCTTGTGGCAGAGCATGGAAAGAAGACCTATTACATCAGCTGACAAGAATTCAGCTAAAATACTTACCATATTGCTGAAGCCGCAGTGTAGGCTATCATGGAAACACAGACCTGGGAACTGCAGACATTACAGCCATTCACAGGCTCTTTTCCATGAACCTCCACTGGGTACCCGTGAGAAATATAGAGAAGAGGGTGGGAGGCTGCAGAGGGCCTCCTTCAGTGGCAAATGCCTGGAAGAGGAGGGTGGCAGCTGCTGTCAAAAAGATACAACCTCCCAGCTGGATCCTTCCCCTGGATTTTTCTAGGAAACAACAGCTTCCAGTTGTTAAGGAAGTGTCAGCAAATTGTGGAGTGAAGGCAGACGTTCACTTCTAATGAACAGATAGTGGAAAATGAAAAACAGTTATGTGATGTTGAGAAATCTGTAGAACCCAGCTTATTGAAATGATCAGGGTTAGCATCAGCCATAATAAGTCATTTGATATCACATACCTGCTGATTTAACACAGTGAGAAGGACATTTTCCCTCTGTGGTATTTCTCAGCACAACCCAGAATCCCAGTCTAATCATGAGGAAACATCAGGCAAGCCAACATTGAGGCACTTCCTATAAAATACCTGACCAGGACTCTTTAAAAGGGCGATGGTCATAAAACAAAAGACTAAAAAACAGTCATAAATCAAAGAAGACTAAGGGGACAGGGTGATTAAATTGGCTAAATGCAAACTGGTACCCTGGATTGGATTCTGGGACAGAAAAGGGGCATTAATAAAGAAAACTGATGAAATTAAAATACAGCCTACAGTTTAGTTAACAGACTGTATAAATGTTAAGTTCTTAGTTTTGAGAAATGTATCACGGTAATGTAAGATGCTAAAATTAGGGGAAACTGGGTAAGTGGATATCTGGAAACTTTGCTACTACTATTTTTTCAAATCTTCTATAAATCTAAACATTCTAAAATAAAATGTTTAATAATGATGAAAAATATTGGTAGGCATGGATTTAAGTATTGAATTATATGGGAACCTATTAAATCCATGCTGTTATAAATAAATAAGAGCATAAATTAAAATTTTTTTGTGTAGAGGAATATTTATATATTCTCAAATACCTCCCCCCCACACTTATTAAATACAAAGGGAAAAATAGTAATTTTATATCAGAGAAGCCTGACAGACACCTTTTAATCAAGGGAGAAAAGCTAATATCAAAAGTGGATTAAATAGAAATGGTCTGCCATGTGATAGGTTGCAATGCAAATTCAGCATCATTCTTGTGATATTGTTACCAATTATGTATCATCTAAGTCTAATTATTTAAAAAAATTGGAAAAACCCAAATGGAGGTATTTTTACAAAATAACTGGCCCCATACTTCAGTGTCCAAGCAAATCAGGTATATTAGTGTAAGACAATAATACCTACCCTTAGGACACTTGTGAGGATTCAAAGGATGCATCCATAACACTCCCCCAGTACCCCTAAACCTGCTATGTTCCTTTACAGATGAGAAAACTGCTGCACAGAAAGTTTCAAGGAATAGTCCAAGGTCACTGCTAATTAATATCAGGCCACTACTTGGACCTAAACTGCTTGGGACCAAGCCTTAATTGCTATTCTCTCTTAACTGTTCCTGTCTTCCATAAATATTAAACCTTATAATATGAAAAACACGATATTATGACATAAAAGTTGTAAAAAGTAGGTTCTGCTCTCAATGAGCTTGTAGTCCTGTGGGAGAAATGAGGTAAATACATGAAAAGGCAACAAACACTCTCAAAATATAGCAAGGACTTTTTTTCTTATAGAAATTAGAGGAGTTAAAATTGAATTGAAGATAAAGAATATATTCATGAAGAAGTGGTGCTGGATCTGTCCCTCAAAATACAAAAAGTGAAGGAAGAGGGGAGGAGAAGGGTGTGTGCTTGTAATTCACTGATAGTTGACAAAATGCTACATTGTGGGCATTTATCTCTATATATCACCACAATGAAGTGAACGTGTGACATAGAATCCATCTGTCCTATAGGTATCCCTAGATGCTAAAATTAACTAGCGACACTGTGACAGCTATGGAGGCTACTTGGGCACTATTTAATTTTCAGTGTGCATTCTTTGCAGAGCAAGGTTAATTAATAATTAAGGAATTTATTTTTTATCCATTTACCTCTAATGGCTAATTCAAGATCTGTATTGGTAATTTGATTTCAAAACCGCACCTGACTGTCTAAATTCTGGGAAGTTGGCCAATCTAGTATATTGTCACAAGTTGATACTCTTGGAAATTCAATTAGTTTTTTAAATTATGAAACTGAAGCTTCCTCCTCAGTGACTGAGAGCGGAAGAAAGAGTATTTATTATCTTTCCCCGTGTTGGACGAGCATAGGCTCCCTAAGCTAAAGGGTATTTGGAGGAACACAAGCATCTCCGTGCTGAAGTCTGATCCAGTTAAGTTGTAACTGGTTTCTTGAATACATTCTAATTCTGCAAAATTATTTTGGCCTTGGTTTTGTAACCTGAGGTCTACCTCATTCCTTAAAGAAATGAATGCATAAAAATAAAGTAAACAAAATAAAGTAAACTGTTGTTAATTGGATTGACTACACTTAAAAGTAAAATCACCCATAACATCACTGCAGAGAGATGATAACTAGTTCTACTGTGGGATATATTTTTCCAGAATTTTGCTTCTGGTCTAGTCGTTCTCTTGTGTCTAAACATGCATACATACAATTCCTTTACAGACTTAGTCTCACGTTCTACTTAATGTTTTACAAACTATATTTTCACCTCATATGTACTCATGTACCCTTTTCACCTGATTTAATATTCATCTTGTATATCTTTAGAGCCCTGGGTAGGATAGAAAGGGAATCAATAGGAAGCCTCACCTACTGTTTTCAGATCCTAGAAGCACCACAGGGATGGGGCATGAGTCTTTGTTTCCTTGTCTTACTGACCCAGAAAGGGCAGATGCCATGGTTCTTGAGCCCTTTGAATAGGAATGTACTTAAGTAGAAATGTTTTAAACTTTTTTTTTTTCTGAACACCACATTCTGATAACATGGCCCACACCCCACATTCAGGTATTTTATGAGCCATGGGAGACATTCTATTGGGAAAGCCAGTCTGTGTTCTCACCATATTTTCTAGTATCCATGAAACAAGCAAGGTGCAGTTAAAGGCTGAGTTCAGAGTCCATGGACTTGAATGTGTGACCTGGCTCTCACACATTCGATGTCACCTTGACTAAATTATTTCATTTTCTTTTACTTGCAATGGTAGCTACACAAGAGGTATCTGCAAAATATATGAGAAAGCCTTAGCGTTCACAACTAGGGCAAGAGAAAAAAAGGAAAAAAATAAATGGGACTACATCAAAATAAAAAGCTTCTGCACAGCAAAAGAAACCAGTATCAAAATGAAAAGGGAACCTACAGTCTGAGAGAACACATTTGCCAATGATACATCTGATAAGGAGTTAATTTCCAAAATAGATTAAGTACTCATACAACTCAACAAAAGGAAGACAAACAATCCAATTAAAAAATGGGCAGAAGACCAGAATAGACACTTCTCCAAAGATGATATACAAATGGCCATATGAAAAAATGCTCAGTGTCACTAATCATCAGAGAGATGCAAATTTAAATGGCAATGAGGTACCAGCTCACACTTGCCAGAATGGCTCCATCAATAAATCAACAAGTGCTGGTGAGGGTGTGGAGGAAAGGGAACGCCAGTGCACTGCTGGTGGGAATGCAGACTGGTGCAGCCACTATGGAAAATAGTGTGGAGTTTTCTCAAAAAATTAAAAATGGAGCTGCCTTGTGACCCAGTGATCCCATTTCTAGGAATATATTTTAAGAAGCTCAAAACGCCAATCAGAGAGAATATATGCACCCGATGTTCAGAACAGCATTATTTACAGTAGCTAAGATCTGAAAAAAGCCCAAGTACCCATTAGCAGATGAGTGGATAAAAAAGCTGTGGGACATTTACACCATGGAATACTATGCAGCTGTAAAAAAGAAGGCTCTCTTTCCCTTTGAGACAACATGGAGGGAACTGGAGAGTATTATGCTAGTGAAATAAGCCAGGCAGAGAAAGACAAGTATCACATAACCTCATTTGTATGTGGAACCTAATGAACAAAATAAACTGACGAATAAAAAAGATCCAGAGACATCGAAACATGCAACAGGCTGATGTATTTCAGAGGGAAAGGGAAGGGGGGAAGGGAGGAAATTAATTAATTGACTTATATGCAAATATTCATAGCCCATGGACATAGATAATAGTGCAGGGAAGACTTGGGGAGGGGGTGGGAGCCAGGAGGAGGGTGTCAATGGGGAGAAAAGGGGACATCTGCAATACTTTCAACAATAAAGATAATTTTTTTTAAAATGTGAAGAAGAAAAAAACATCAGGTAATTATACTCTTTTTCTACAAAACAAGCTAAAATGCCAAGCAAACAGACATTATGTACAGCACCATAGTGTTTGTTTAATTGGTGTTCCTGTGAAGTGGCCCATCTTACTATTTTGGTTACATGTATTACTTTGACACAAGGCAGCTATGAGACATATATTTTGTAGACTTGTAAACAACTAACAAAACTGCCAAATTGTCATCAGTCTTATTCAAAACTGTAGGTGGTGATTTTCTTTGCATTCCTGAAAAATAAAATCTCCAAAACTCAGAAGTCACACTCATTTCAGCAAACTACAAATATTTTCCATTATTTATCTCATTAGATTTACATTTATAAATCAGCCAAAATGATAATATGTTTTACTTAATATAGTTCTCCCTTCCTGTATTTTTTTTTTTTTTTTTTGCACATTATAGTGGATTTATTCTTAAGACAAGAAAACTGACTATGTAGAAAATTGTTATTACAGAACAGGTAACCTCAGTAATGCATTTTGGCTCCTCACAATTAAAAGACAGTTCATGAAATGATTTACCTTTAGTCTTACTACTTTTCAAATAAAATATTGAGAGCTTATAAAATATTTATTTTCATATGGTTTCAGAGATATTAATTTATTATATCATCCACAAGATATAAAAATTGACTAGAGAAAGCACTGAGATATTAAGGAACAAGTTACTCACTTACATATGTGAATACATGTATATATATAAATATATTCATTAGAATATTGGCAGGTGGAGGCAGCTAGGACTGGAGCAAATGGTCTAGTGCAGGGGTCAACATTGCCTCTGTTACGTAAATGCATTTTATTGGAACACAGCCAGGCTCATTCATTTACATAGTCTCTATGTCATATATATTAATGTGTATTATGTATTGTCTATGAGGTGCATAGCTGTGACAGAGACTCTATGACCCACAAAAATCAAAATTATTTGCTAGCTGGCCCTTTATAGAAAAATTTTCAGATCCTGATTCAAAGCAGTGTTTCTCAAAGTGTGAACCCCAGACCAGTATCATCATTAGAAGTTAGGAGTTTATTAGAAATGCACATTCTTAGGTCCTAGCTAAGCCTACTAAACTTATAACTCTGGGAGAAGGGCCCTGTGATCTGTGTTTTAACCAGCCCTGAGTGAGTTCTGATGTGTGGTCACATTGGAGAACCCCTGTTCCACAGTAAAAGACTAGTTAAAGAAAAGGGCAACGCAGCGAAGCCAGTAATAGGTCAGATTCCAGGACACTGACCAGCCACACCCAGCTGATGTAAATCACAGCTGCTGGGTCAGAAATCATTAACAAATACAAAATTAGTTGCAATTGAATATTAATATATGGCACCCATCTGGCCATTCTTTGCACTTCTGTGCTCCTAGTGCAAGCCACCACTGCCTGTGGCCCAGGTCACCGCAAAAAGCAACTAATTCGCCTCTTGAATGGTTCCTCTAGGTAACAGGCCAGTGGCCCTTTTGAAATATAAGTCTACCCTCCTAAAAGTCCTCCAAAGACAGCTCATAACAATTAGAATTCTAAAAAGAATCTCTCTATAGCTTCTTCCCATTCCAGCCAAGCTGTGGGCTTGCTGTCCACTCTAACACCAATGCCCTTCTCAGAGATACCCTCACTATGATAGCCTCCTAATACGCTAAATGCTTCTCACATGACTCTTCCACATAAAAATCTTTCCTGACTACTTCATCTAAAATAGCTTCGACTTTAAATGGATTTATCACAGGGCATGTGAATTATATCGCAATATATCTGTTAAAACAAACAAACAAAAAAACCTGAAGGTGAATGCTTCCTACAATAGCCAGTGTCACATATGTTTATGTTCCCATTCACACCATAAAACTAAATAACACATGAAGTGTTCATAGCTTTGTCCCTCAGGTTTAGTAAAGGCCCATAATTTTACTATCATATGATATCTTATTCTATATTTCATTATTAAGCAATATTTAGTATTATGACCACCACATGAACATATTTTATGATCACTTGATGCCAGCCCTGGTTAAGCTGAATCCTAGAGGACATTCTGTTGGTTAGGAGGCTACTTAAAGAGATAAGAGGAAGACCCAATTGAGTTGGCAGCAAAGGTACTCAAAATATATATTTTAAATGGCCCACTGGTTTAAAAATGAGAAAATGCGCTTTCAGTTTGCTGAGACATTTTAGGACAACCATATTAGATTTAGAACAGGAAAATATAATGTATTCAGTATCCTTTGGTTAAAACCTGTCTTACAAAATATTTAGATCATCTCAATCTCCATGAGCTGAAACAACACTTTCTCCACTAATTCATGTATGTACCATTAAGATTTCCAAGCATACTTCACTCACCATTATCAACTATTTTGAATAATCCTCAGTGTGGACTCATTTCTGTAAGAAAGAGGTCTAACACTAAGTAAAATACTAGTATGATATTTACTATTATCCTTCAAGTGCCTCAAGTTTGAATAAATGCTTTCTTTTTAATACTTGATTACTCTTTAGAGCAGTGAAGTAAATTTCTCATAAATCTCTTAGGAAATCTCTTTTATTAGCTTGGTGGCTCTCTTCTCTGCTGCTCTGAAACTAGCAGTTTTATTATACGCTTAAGCTTCTATGATGTAACTGAACCATTTCCATGTTACTGTTGGCAAAGGAAACTATCATAGGATACAACTGAAACCTCAGTCAATGCAGTTAGGTTAAAAAAATATAAACTACTGAAATTACCAAACTGCCTTGGTAAGCTTAGAAATGGACCTGATGCCTGGCCGGGCGTGGCTGAGCAACTGAGCATCGACCTAGGATCCAGGAGATCAGGGTTCGATTCCCGGTCAGGGCACATGCCCAGGTTGCGGGCTCAATCCCCAGTCGGGGGCGTGCAGGAGGCAGCCGATCGATGACTCTCTCATCATTGATGTTCCCATCTCTCTCTCCCTCTCCCTTCCTCTCTCTGAAATCAATAAAGATATATTTAAAAAAAAAAAGAAGAAAAAGAAAAGAAATGGACCTGATGATGAGGATAGCTTCTCTGAAAGACTGCCTCTCGTTTAGTCACTTTAAAGACCTTGTCTACATTCAAGGAGCAACTCAATGATGGATCTAGAAAGAGGTGCCATGAATTCTTACCCACTGTCTCCTACATGCTCTGTTTAGTTCTACACTTCCTGCTCTCATGACTTTGTATTCTGATATTCTCGAGCTTATCATGAGTAAGCAGAAATATTAGAAGACAACATACAAAGGTCACTATGAAAACAGCAGTACAAAGACAGTGGAGGATAGCTTTTGAGGGATGTAAGAAAAACTAAAAAAATAAAGTATAATAATATGATAGAGGATTGTATCCCACTAGCAGAATCATCAGGAAGATCCTTGAGCCAGTAGTGGTACAACCACCCAATAAGCAAAAATCTGTCTCACCCCATTTCCAAGAGTCACCTCATTTGAGAAAATCGAACCATTATTAGAAGAAACATTTATTGATTGCTTGATTTATTTTCCTTAGTGCTTTATGTTATCTCATGTAATTCTTACAACCAGCATATAAGAGAGGAGCATTGTTCCCATTCAGAAAGCGTTGAAGTCCCTCTAAGGAGGTAGGATAATTTACCTCCTAAGGCTTCATACTTAATAAGCAGAAGAGCAGGAGTTAAAACTCAGTTCTGTCTGACTCCAAACGTCTTGCCCATAGCTATTAAGCGATACCATCTTTTTCAGATCATCTTAGGGGTCATTGATGATGAAAAATAAACAAACAAAATAAAATAAAACCAAAAATAAAGGCCTAGCTTGGTTCTTCATTGGACTTTGCCAGCAGATCTTTGGAGATCCTCGTGTTGAAAATTCTGAAAATGTCAAAAAGGGATGATTTTTTTTTTTTTTTTATGTGCAAAATACTCTGGAGGACAAATAACTAAGAACAAGCAGGTAAGTGGAACATTTAGACTGCACCTACATGGGTAAAATAAAGAGCATTACCGCTTTATTTGGCGATATACAAGAACAAAAAGAAACGTTTAAGTTTACTTTTATTTTATTGGTGTCAGTTTAAGACACCAACAGGACTGCTTCTCCCTTCTAGGTACGTAGACAGAATAATCAATTGCAATGTGGGAATTCTTAAAAACCACATGACATACTGGTGGAAAGAATTTGGGTAACCTGGGAAATATCTAAAAATATTTTGAATCCACCCAATTGTAAAGAAAAATCGAGTACGTAAACTATTGTTACAAATGTTTTCTAAATTATAAATGTTTTTGTTTCTCCCATAAAACTTAACATATTTTCAGAATAATGGAAATTTCAACCTAAATAGCAAAATCAACTTAGGCTTGGTCTTGCCTTCTTACCTAACGTCTCTTTCAAATGCATAGACATCGGTGTACGAGGTTTGAGGCGGAGTTTGTGGCTTTGTGGGAACAAAATTTAGTGTGACCTGAACTCCTGACTTTTCCTGGTTAGCTCTGTACCCCTGACAAAAGCAAGGGTAAAAGGAGAAACGCCTAAGCATTTTCAATTTTTTTATATATCAAAAATTAAATTGAAACTGTTTTTGGTTCAAAAAATACAGCAAATGGGCTCTGGCCAGGTAGCTCAGCTGGTTAGAGCATTGACCCTCATATGACAAGTTTGCAGATTTGATCCCCGGTCAGGGCACATACAAGACTCAACCAATGATGCATAAATAAGTGGAACAACAAAGCCATGTTTCTCTTTCTCTGTCTGTCTGTCTCTCTGTGGGCCTGTCTCTCTCTGTCTCTGTCTTGCTCTCCCTCTAAAACCAATCAATCAATAAATAAATTGATTTAAAAATATATCAAATGTAGTTTAGCTGAAGATATTTGCAGTCCCCCTTCAACATGCATTTGAAATGCTTGAAAGGCAGTGAGCTAGAAGGAGAGAGGACCTGTGCTCGAACGCCAGCCATGAATTTGGGGTCTGTGTCAACTTGGGCAAGCGCTTGTCCGTCTCTAGCTCCACTTTCCAATTCTCTAGCTGGGGGTTGGTCATCGACACCACGTTGGAGTCTTTCTGTGAATAGTTTATAAATTCCACACATGAAAGAACCACTCCTGGGTCTGACACATAGTTCACTTTCTCTTAGTGACCAGGACAAAAGATACCAAGTTTCTACTTCTCAGAGACACCTCTAAAGGGTCTTATCTTGAGAGTGACTTTCACCTTATGCCCTGAAGACCCATTGCTCTTTTTTTTCTTTTTCTTTTCTTTTGTAAAAAAAGGGGTTAAAAATCCCTAAATGCATGCTAGATAGATGTATATTTATTAAGAAAATAATGAACTGCCTATGAGAGAAAGAAAAACTAGAGAAAGGGAGAGAGCCAAACTCTTTCTCAGATCAGGGTGCCAGACTGGCAACTGGCAAAACCATTCAGGGAGACTGTGGTTTTATTAGCTACTGAGCATGGTCAGTGAGTTAACCAGGAGAGACACAGCCCCTGAACTATCGCTCCCACGCTTTTCTGCGCCTGCAGAGACGGTGGATGGGTAACAGGCCCTGTTTCAGCCAGCCACCAGCATCGCTGCTCGCGGACCGTGGCAGGGACCTAACAGCTTGAGTCTGATGGGCAGCCAGACGGCATGCAAATGCAAAGCCGCTGCCTGCAACACCTTAATAACAACGCAGCAGTGGCAGCCTGTTCATCACAAGCTGCATCGCAACAGATGCAGTGGTAATTAAATTTGAGGTGGGGACACTCAGCTCAGACAGTCACTTTCAAATTGGCTGTCAAATTTGAACAGAAATGTGTCAAAAGAGTTTCTGCCTGGCAGTCCTTGCTTGGGAGAGGATTTTATTCATTTGGACCCAGAGGCTAAATTGCATTTAATGCCCAGCTCATGGATCCTGGGGGTTCTTGGCTTAGTCATTTGCTATAGAGAGTACTGCAAGCTTTAGAAATTGACACAGCCTCAGCTCACAGAGATGACTTCCTGATTTTTTTAAAAAGGCCATCAATGAATGCATGATAACAATAAATATATTTTGCCTTGCATGGCCACAGACATTGCCAGTGATTATTCTAGAAAGACGGTGATATTTATAGAACCTGAGTTAGGACTGTCCTAGGATGCAGGTGAGGACACAGATTCAGGGCAATGAGGTGTGACTCACCAATTTCAGTCCAGGGTCTTTAAACTATACCACACTGTTTCTTAAATTGAGTCCATTTATTTATTTATTTATTTTATGACCTTGCCACTGATAGATTTTGATGATCCAAAGTAATACCTGAGAGCAATCATTTACAGGCGAGGACCTAGGATGAAATCTCTTCTGCTCTCTACTTAGTAAGCTTCGACAATAAACATTTACCACAATAAATACTAAACATTCCCTTCATTACTATTCTCATTCCAAATCGGCAGAAAGCCAGCACTAGATAATGTTCCACTTCAACTCCTAACGTTTGTGTAGAATAATATTTGTAATAAATCTGATAATCATCCTTGGTCCAATAATTCACTGCCTGAAAAATAAAGTACCCCCAGGTTCTGAAAGCCAGTAAATCCTCGGAGGAAAATTATCTCGTTAATTCTGAGCCCGAGTCTACATGAGACACATGTCTGCAGGCCCTGCTTTGCAGTCCACACATTCCTGGAACCTCCCATGGACGCTGAGCTTCCCTCCCCTTTCCTCTCTTTTTCATCTTAAATGGATCTCAGAAAGGTGCAGGCGCCCGCCCGGGCACCTGGTGAACAACTGATGGTAAAGCAGGAAGGACTCAGTCTGGCCCACAGTAAAAACTACTAAGAAATGAACAACTATGGAAATCGCCATTCTATAGGAAACATCAATATTAATACAATATAAAAAGAAAAGTGTTAGGAGCATCCAGGGCCAATTATACAAATAGAATCAAATTTCGTGATTTGATGGTATTCAGGAGTAAATTCTGACCCAAAGATTCTTCCTTCATTTGATGATTATTGGTGCCTAATTGAAACAAGGAACTGGAATCTTACGCAAATGTCCTTGAGAGTTGACTGAATTGGAAAGATGTTTTTTGAGAGCTTAACTCTATGCAGTGCCAGAGGCTGGAATGATGGGTGTAAGATACAGCACTTGATCTAGATCCGTCCACAATCTTTTTGAAAAGAGGCGACTCACACCCAAAACAGGAAAGAACAAGGTAACGCAGAATATGAGCAAGACTTAAAACTGAATCCAACATAAGTTAATAGGACATTGTTGTTGGGAAGGGACACATTTTTAAGAAAAGTTCTGTAGAACCCACTCAAGGAAACAAAGGTCAACAAATATATACAGCCGGTTTAACAGTAGAGAAGAAAACTGGGGAAATCAGGAGAGTCCAAAGATATTCCAGGGCCCATGGCCACTATATTTACATAAAAGAGAAGCCCAAGAACAGACTTGATAAAGGGTATAAATTTGATAAATACAAGAGGTTTGAATACAAGAGTTAGCATTATTATAACTGTGCTTGGGACTTGTGGTCAGTGAGGAGAGCCATGATTATTTCACAGAGCGTGGCTAGGTTAGGAGTTCTAAGAAATTACTGTGATCTATCCATAAACATGTTATCATTGTAATTAACTAGTCAATATCAATAATAGGAAGAGAGCAAAGGGAAGGCCAGACACTGTAAGCATGGCCATCTGGGCAGCTTCACCAGGAAGCTACAATTTCACACTCCCCAGGAAACTCCCTGTCTATTCCCTGCAGATCACTGGGGGAAGGGACAGAACAAAGGGCATGATAAGGGAATTTGCAGTGAAGTTGGGGTGACATAGGAAAGGTGCTTGCCTATCAGTCTAGCCTGGGGAACAAAGATTACTGTCTAGGAGGGTGGAGCCAATGCAAGCCATAAAAATTTGGGGATACATAATTCCCAAAGAATTCCCAGTCGCCTGTTCTGCTCTGGTGGTCCAGTGCTCTTGCTGTGTGACCCGCACTCGCCCATGCTCTTGCCATAGCCATGTGACCCTAGAAGCTGCATGGCCTATGGCCATGTGGACTCTGCATGTAGGATGCTGGACTGGACTGTGCTTTAATATGGAGTGGAGACTTTAGGCAGTGGCCTTAGTTCTAGCCCTGCTAAAGACAAGATTGGACTTTTTCCATGGTGGGACAGAGGGAAATGGGACATTGGAAACCCAGGGGTTTAATTCCATGGAAATAAAGTTCACTCATCTTCCCATGAGAGTCTCGGGAAATTCCTTTCCTTGTGATATTGCAAGAACTCCATTTCCACTGGTCACAGATGGGGACACAGAAGGCACCCCTCCAATAACAATATCAGTTGATGGTTGGGGGACAAATATATTAATAGAATGGAGGGATCTGCAGCTGATACTATAAGAAGCTAAACACCAAATAGAAAAGAAAGGACTGTGCAAGGCACTGCTAACAGTGTTTTTATCCCACCCCCACTCTTTCTTTTAAATTGAAGTATAGTTGACATATAAGATTGTATTAGTTGCAGATGTGCAATATAATGATTTGATATTTGTATATATGATTACCACAATAAGTCTAGTTAACATCCGTCACCACACATAGTTACAAAAATTTGCTAGCAGTCATAAATTGGAAACATCCTTTAAAACTAAGGCGCCTTTTATCGATACTTCATGTTAAGTAATTTTGATCACTTTAGCCTGTCTTTCAAAGCTGGTCAGCATTGGTCAACTACGTCAATGTTTTTCTGATGGATTTAGGAGAGACCGGCATCCAGAGACTATAAATTGTCTACAACTGCCAAGGAAGGGAGAATTCCAAGAAGACAAAAAGACCATGTATTGGAGAGACCATCAAATTCCGAAGCATGCTTTTGATACAGTAGGCAGTTATTAACGGAAGAGAAGGGAGCCAGACATCTGGTTAGGCCTGATTAAGTTGGGAAACAGCAGTTTCACAGTCACCCTGGGGAGTAGCCAGCATCGCTCTGGACAACATCCGGACTAGTTGACTAGGCAGGAAAGATAGTTTACAGCCACCCCGGGAGGTAACCTGTGTTGTTCTGCTGGATTAACAGGGAGAGGGAGAAAACAAGGCCGAGGGGGAATTTTTCTAAAGGCATGAGCAGTAGAAACCAAATGATAAAGCAGAGAGCAATGAGGCATGTGCAGCGAGAGCCAGCATGGTGACCATAGAGGGGGAGGGCAACGCCTGGGGAAATCTGGGAAAAGATCGGGTAGGGTAAGGGCACAGAACCCTGGAAGATCCAGGAAAGAGGCTGGATAGTTTGAAAGAAAGCCTGCCCTTCCCCAAACCCAAGTAAATACACGGACACTTAGCAAGGACCTCAGAGCAGCAGCTACCAGAGCCTGCCCCCCTCTCTGCCTCTCCGAGGGTGGGCTATCTCCTTTCACTCTAATAAACCTTATCACTATCACTTAAAATCCTCCTACACGTGCCCCTGAAATTCCTTTCCTGCAACAGCAAGGACTCCTATTTCGAGACTGTGCCAGGGGAGACCCGCCTCAGTCCCGGTGCTCTCCCAGGAGCAGTTTCATCCATTTGCCAGCAGCGCCGGCTTTGCGCAGTTTGGGACACAGGTTCCTTCCTGTTTAGAGGGTTAGACACAGTTCGAGGCAGAACGAGGTGTGTGCCTACCTACCAAAAAGGAGGGATACAAATAATCAGGGCTGTAGGTAATGGGAACACTCCCACGGAAGCAATGCAGGAAGCAAGCTACAGTTTAAATCAAAGTGAAAGAGCATGCCTTTAGAACCTTAGGTAATTAATTTTGTGAGTCAAACTCTATTGAATTCCTATAATGTTCTGGGCTCTTTTCTAGTTTTTTCAAAAGCTAAATTGGATGTGGCCTGTATGCAAGGTTCATGCTAATAATTTTTTCAGCAATAAGCTGCATTATGTACTTGGAACATTCAGTGTAAACAGTGATTATATATATATATATATATATATATATATATATATATATATATATGTAATCCTAAATGCAAATATCAAATTATATATCTAATGTATCAAATAATAATTTGAATTTTAAAATTATATATTTAAATATGTTATATATATATCTCTTCCATCTTTGGTCTAACTCTACATAAACACTCAAGTATTTTTTCCTATCTTTTTAACCAACGGATCGCTTAATATAGTGATTCTCACAATGTGTTCTGGATGAGCAGCATCAGCATCCCATCACCTGGGAAGCTGGGGAATTTTTATTGTCACTAAAGGGAGAGATGCAGCTGAGGGGTAGAGTTGAGTGATGCTTCTCAGCACCCTACAATAATCAGCAAACCCTCTCCCCTCAACAAAGAATGATCTTTCCCCAAATGTCAACAGTGCCAAGGTCAATAGAAACCCTGGTATAATCTGCACTGCTTAGCACAGAACTAGACATATATTTAGTACTAAATATCCTGTCACCTTTGATTTAAAACTTTTTATTATTAAAAGATCCAGGATTGATCTTATGTTTCTTTGGATATAAACTTGATCTGCTCAAATTAACAACATTTAAAAAAATGGACATATGAATTAGAGGCTGGTTCTCTCTCTCTCTCTCTCTCTTTGGTAATTTATTATTTTTCTTTTCTTTGTTTTTAATTGATTTGAGAGAGAGAGCTGTTGTTCAGCCTATTTGTGCGTTCATTGATTGATTCTGGTATTTGCTCTAAACCCACAACCTTGGCGTATCCTGAGGACTCTAACCAACCAATTTACCAGGCCAGGGCCCAATTCTTTCTTTAACAGATGTTCATGCTTCTGCCTGAGCTTTTCCTAGGGAGAGGGTGATCAGCCAGGCACAGCAGGAAGGCTCATTCTCCAGCACACAGAGTTCTCAAGGCAACAATGAGGGGATACATGTGGAAATACAGTGTCAAAAGGGATGTCACTGTCCTCCACACAATATAGACTTACTGCCTCCAAATTCATGAGAGGAGAGTGCCTCAGTCTGGTTGCCTCCGGCTCCCAGGCCCCAGCCCCCCGCAGGGAACCCTGTGCCTTTCAGCGTTAACTCTTTAAATCATCGAGGTGGAAAAGTGTACCTAAGTCTTCTTTAAGCACCTTCAGGTCTTAGTTTTAAGTGGAGCCTATTTTCTAAAAAGAAGAGGAAGGAGGGAGTAGAAGGAGGAAATAAAGTGCATGAAAAATTCTATTCAAAGAAAAAACTGAGAAAGAAAAGAACCCTGAGAGAGTGTCACTGTCACATCTCTGCTTTGAAACTACATGAGACACGCTGACAGAAACAGGTGGATCTATACCAACATCTCTATCTGTCTACCTACCTGTCTATATGGAGAGATGGTAACAAAAACATTTCCACTCTTGCAAGTATTAAAATTCATAATCAACCTACTGCATACCCCACTTTTATGGACAGGTAAACACATTTTGTCATAATGACTTGAAATTCCCCTACTTTTGTCTTCTGGAGGCAGATGTTTTTAATAAAACAAGGACTTAGCCTTCCCCAATCTCATCACTTGCTCATGGTCTTAGGCTATCTGCTTTCCAGAAGGCCTGCGCTGCTTGTTGTAATGCATCTTTACCCTCCACTAGCCCCTATGGGAATGTGCCTGTAGTTCCCTGTAGCGATTTATCCTTAAGCATCTCCAACAACCAACCTATGCCAGCTCCACCGGGAGAAGAGCTTTTCTACTGTTATTATGCAAAGTGTTCTAGTTATTAGGAATCTTTTGTACAAGTTTTTCATTTTTCCATGTGGCGGAGTCTCATTATGAAGCAAGTACACGCAGTGGAACGATGATAGATCACATCAGGCTAAAAATCAAAACACGGCACGGAGCGGAGAGGAAGCCTGTCACAATTTTTACAGAAAAGAAGAAATTGTTCAGGTAATTTCTCATTTGCATAGTATTGCACAATTGGTATACAAAGCAATTCTTCCCAGGTAATATCTTTAGTTTTTTCCCAATGCCCTCAACCTCACAGTCCATTGTGAATGGAATGTCACGTCTAGGAGGAACATCTGCATGGGCTACTAAAATCCAGACACCATTTCTGCAAGTGACACATCATACAAATGCAAATGCCATATTAGACTTTCAAATCCCATGATAATGTGCTGAACAAAATCAGTCACAGTCCTGCGAAGTATGCCAAAGTCAATTCCTACCTCTTATAACTGCCCGACGCTTCAATCTGTTCACTGAGCACTTGCAACACAGTCCTTCTGAAAAGACTTTAATAATGAGAAACACAGTCGTTCAGCCAAGAGCGTGAGACAGGAAGGATTTTTTAGTGCTTCCATTGGGTCTAAATGTCGTAATTTCTAGGAAGTTTGTTCACGCTAACCCAGGGTTTTTCAACCTTAATGCCACCAACATTGAATGTGGGATAATTCTTTGTTGCCTGACTTGTCCTGTGCGTTGTAGGAGATTTAACAATATTTGGCCTTCACCCAATAGATACCAATAGCTATTCCCCAGTTACGATGACCAAAAGCTCTACAGACATTGCCAGTCATCTTCTGAGGGACAAAGGCAACCCCAGGCTGAGCAGCATTGCAGTGTAACTGAAAAAATAAATAAATAAAAAGAGCGCACATACAACTTTAAAAGTCTTTACAAATTAGCTGTTCCCTGTGTCCCACACCCCAACCCAAAGTTAAAACAAATATCGGCTCATCATTTCTTAAATAATCCTCTTGTTTCTCAGGAAGTACTTCTCTTTGTCTTGGTGGAGGCCAGTGCAGGGCCTTAGCAGGATCATGTATGCATCATGAAATCTTACCTTCTGCATGAAAACACGTCCATGGCGAGCTCCTCAGCTTTGCCCCACTGCCATATTTCCACCTAGAATGGGAGAGATTTATGATTTATTCTCACCCCATGTCTCCGTTGGTTTTCACACTTCTGCCCCCTTCCTACTTTCCTATCCCTTTAAAGACTGATGGGAGTCCCTCTGTGATAAGAACTCCTTCAAATAGCTGAGAACATGCTAGGAGGATGCATAAAGGAGGCTCGGCAGAAAGGCTGGACTTCTGCCATTTTAAAAGAAAAATAACCACCTTTCTTTTTTTTCTCATTCACTTACTCATTCAAAAAATATCTATTTAATGCTATGTTATTACAAACATTGGCTAGAAACTTTCAGACAGAAGTTTTATAAGAATAAATGACTATAATAATCTCTGTGCTGTAAGACTTTTTAAAAATCTATTTCAGGTTGCGGGCTGGACGCCCAGCAGGGGGCGTGCAGGAGGCAACCGATCAATGACTCATTGATGTTTCTCTCTCTCTCTCCCCCTCTCCCTTCCTCTCTCTGAAATCAATAAAGATATATATATATATATATATATATATATATATATATATTTTAAATCTACTATCTCATCTTGTTTATCTTATGGATCAGAAATTATTTGATATTATCAATAGCTAATGAGAAAGACAAAAAATCTTGAGTATTTCCTTAGGCTAAAAGTTTATACTACATTTTATTATAGATGATTTCAGTATAGTACATTTATTTGGTCCCACTAGTTTTAAGGTTCTAAAATGTAATCACTATACATGCTTTAATTCCTTTCCTTTAAAAAAGAAACAAAAAAATGGGGAGGGGGGAACTGAAAGGAAAAACGTGCTCAAATCCTATAAGCTGAGCACATGTTTATGTTATTTGGGGGGCATTTTAATGACTCATACCTTCAGAAGGTCTGAGGATGGTTCATGACTCTTTTTTTTCTTTAAATATACCTTTGCTGATTTCAGAGAGAGGGAAGGAGAGGGAGAGAGAGAGCGATAGAAACATCAATGATGAGAGTCACTGATCGGCCGCCTCCTGCGTGTCCCTGACTGGGGATGGAACCCACAACCCGAGCATGTGCCCTGACCAGGAATCGAACCCTGATGGCCTGGATCCTAGGCCGATGCTCAACTTCTGAGCCACGCCCGGCCGGGCTCACGACTCTTGTACAGAGCAACGTTGTACAGAGCACTAATACCTTAAATAACTTGCAGCACCTCCCAGAATCAAACAGTCATGGAATCAGCTGGCCAGCTGGAGTGCACCCCCAAACCCGTGCAGGGGCAAGTGCCCCGCAGGCTGTTTCCCTGTGCCTCCTCTCACACGCCATGGCCACGCTTCACAAGCTCGCATTTCTGCCATCTCCTGCTCCCCAAATGCTTTCCACACGTTTTGTTTTGCCATCCCCACATATCCTCCCCACCTACGCCTATCCGATCCCTGTCCATCCTAATTTTAATGGGTGCCTTAAACACAATTTCTGCAAATTTGTCCACTTATATATCACATCTATATAATTTCCACACCAGTGTCTTATTGTGCCACATCCCCAGTGCTGTCTTGGGCACAAGCAAATGCTGGCAAGCCAACACAATTAGCAAAGCACACAGTTCCCATGCCCAAGCAACTCCCTCTGACTCTCGGCATGCCTTCAGGGCCTAGTATTAACTTCTTGTACATATGGGTGGCTCTGTTTCAAAGGGGTGCCACGAAGAGGACCATGGAATTAGTTGCTCTTAAGAAAAAAAAAACAAAAACCTTCAGAGAATGTTGATTTTTCCTAATCTCTGATGTAAAATGACTTTGGTTTCTTAACCTCGAGGGAATAGTTGTTTCTCTGTCTTCACAACACGTTTACAAGCTCAGCACACAACATTTAATCAATATGATTGCCTATTTCAATTCTGTGAATCTAGACATATTTCTAATGAGATCCAAAGTAGATTCTGTGCATTCAAAGAATGTCCCTGTAAGAATGCCCTCTTCTAGGTAAAGTTCTCTGACATCTCTACATGCCAGAGCTGTCACCATTAGATTCCTCCCTTCAGTCAAATTGTATAACCAATTGTCAATTTCATAATGAGGCCTACAATGCTTATGATTAGCCCTATATATTTGCTAAAATTAACCACACCCAAGTAAAAATCAGTGGCATCATTAGGCACGTACCTGACTGCATTAGCAAAGCCTAGACAACGACTCATTTAACTGAGATGGAATTAACAATAAAAAAGGAAATTCAGCTTTCAGTTGTCCAGTATTACAGCACCTGAGTGAGGTTACATGGCTATCAATGATCATCCATTTGAGCAATGGAACTACCAGAAATAATTTGTCCAAAACAACCACAAAAGGAAGGAACCATGAAATTTCAAGGCAGACATAACATTTTGGAAGAAAGCTTTCACTTTTCCCAACATTCTTGCATCTTTCCTGGTCTTGAACATAATTACTTATGTCTTAAATGCTCCATATTGAAAACATATGGAAGTATTATTATATATTGATATTTTTAAAAATTTTTATTGTAATCAAAATCATCTACAGTGATATGCCCAGACCTATTATAGTGCTAATTTCTTCCCAGCTCTTATTCTCTTTTAAAAGGATGCATTTTCTATATAACATCCTACAGACATTTATTGAATGATGATTATGTATTTCAAACTTTTCTTGGCACTTAGCGTGTATTTAATTCAGCAATCAGTGCAATAGTTACTCTAATTGCCCTTGTTTTACAGATGAGGACATTGAGGCACAGAAAAGGAATGCAACTTGCCCAGATACCTACAGCTATATAGTAACAGACCTGGAATGATAACTCAGATCTGTGTGAATTTGAAGTCTGTTTTTTAACTACTGTACTCCGAGGTCCAAAGAGTTTGTATTTTGCAAGTTTATGCAGATTATGAACGATGAATCCACTATTTCAATACAGATGTACAGATTGCAGAGTTTGCCTTAAGGAAACAGTTTGCTGAAATAGATTATTATATGTGGGATTTACTTGGAGCTGTATCCAACGCCTAAAATTTCAGATTTTGGTTATCGCACCTGCATTTTTTCAATATAGAAACCACAGGGCCTATTCATTTTGTAGCCAAGCTTCATTTTTATTTTGTAGCCAAACTTTACATATGCTATCATGTAAAATTATTCTTTTAATGAAATAACTTATTTTCCTCAACATAGGAGTATGGGGGGGGGTGGAAGTAAAGAGATAGAAGCATAACACATGCCATATTTTTCTATAAAAATAAGTGATTTCATTATAGTATTTAGATTACAAAGTAAAATTTTAACTGAAGTCATTATTTTATGCCCTCGTGGTTCATACCTTTTTAAAAAACAAACAAACAAACAAACAAACAAACAAAACTAGCTGTGCTCCTGAGAACAGATGGGAGGACCTTAGTCAAAGCCACAGAGTCTCAGATCTGCCAGTGTCCTTAGCGCCGACCTAGTCCAATTCCACCCTGACTCGTCTCCTTTCCCTGTGATGCTCTCAGTCCGAGGCCAGGAAGCTGCAGCAGAGCAGTGCAAAGTGCCTGGGAAGCCAGAAGGATCTGAAAGCAAATCCAAAATCTACTTCTTACTAACTTTGTTACCTTGACGGAGCTTGTTAATTTTTCTCAGGCTCCATTTCCTAAGCTATAAATGGAGATATTACTTCCTACCTACAGGGTTGTTTTGAAGAGCTAATGAGCACAGTGTCTGGCATATGGTAAGGACTCAATTAACGTTCTGTTTTCTTCTCTCCACTTCCTTCCACTGCATTTAGGTCTCCTTGGTCTTTATCTACCTCCGTCCTGTGTGCTGGCACCTGTCGTTCCCTGGCCCTCAGGGGACAGGAATCTTTCCCTCACCCGTGTCCGCCTAGCACTGCGCACAGCACTCCACCACGACATCACCCTGTCTCAGGGCTATTTGTATATTACTCTTTTTTGTCCCCCAGACTATGAGATTTGCAGAAAAGAAAGCTTAGCTATTTGTTAGTTGTATTCCCATCATTTACAAGAGTTTCTGACACATAGCAGCCAAAACATAAATAGCTGCTAAGTGGAAAGGAACTTATTTTGTGAATTTGGTTTCCTCATATGTAGAAGTACAGAAATGAATCTGGCCCTTTAACCTGATAGATTACAGTAAGAGTCCAATGAGCTACACACTCTTATAATGTATGACATAACTCCAAATACTCAGTTACTTTAATATCTATTGGGGAACTCATGATATCGTTTTCCGAAGGGGCATGCTCTTCAGTATTACAACATGTCTGGCTTCACTCTACCCTGTATATTCAGTATGTTACACAAGCTAGATCACAGTGCACACCTCCTAACACTCACGCTCCCTCAGAACATTGAACTTCAGTTGTCCCAGGCCTAGTTGTGCATTTAGGATGATGCTGTACTTAGAAAGATAAGCATTGGTTTCTGGGCAGCTAGTGTTTCATGCAAATAAATATTGAAACAGGAATTAGAAGGGGATACTTTTTTTAATGTCTATAGCATATGCATTTTTCAGGCATTTTATTAATTTTAGGATATGTCCAAAGTTCATCTTTTTGATATACATCAATTCATGCAACTTCTTCAGACCAGGAAACCATATGTATGTATATAAATATATGTATATGTACATCCATACATATACATATATATATATATTTTTTTCCCCTGCAGTGGATAAGGTTATAGGTGGGTTTCTGGGCAGCATATATAAACTGTAGACACAAAGAAAAACCAAATGATGGAGTACATCTGTTAACTTATCCACACCAATCTTTAGCGTTTGCCCCAAACTATAGAAAAACATCTGGTGACAGTTCTCCTTCAGGGCTATTCACAGGCTCTGCCCACTACTTTGAAAACAGATTCTCCCCTCACTTGGGCTGCTCCTTTACACCACTCAGATTCCTGAAATATCATCTTCTCAGAGAGACCATTCCCGATCACCCCACCCGACACAGATCGTCCCTCACTGATGAGCTCCATGTGCTTAGCCTTTTTATATTTCTCCACAGCATCTGTCACCTCCAGGATTATATCTTTATTTTTTTCTTTACTGACTCTCTCTCTTTTGTTGTATTTGTTGATTGATTGGTAAATCTAACTATAACATAAGAGCTAGAAGGGAACCAGCATCGTCTTCCTCATTCAATTCTGAATTAGCAGCGACTTGAAGAGTGCCCAGCACATAAGGAGCCTAAAATAATTGTTTAAAAGAATGAATGAAGGAGTCATGAAATGGAAGATTTTCTCTGAAAGAAAAACAGAGGCAAGATGAATAGCTTCTATAACCTTCATTAAAAACTCATTCAGAGTTATGTCAATATAAACTCCAAGACAATTCTCCTCTTAGCAATGGGGTTTGTGCAGACCAGCCTGCTACCCCTTAAATCTTGCCAGTCCTCCTTCACAAATAAAACCTTATGGGTGTTGGTAAATGCCTTAGGCAGCTCCAGCAGCCAGTGTCACCTTTAAAAAGGCTTATCAGAACAGTTTTGAAATCTTATGTTTAAACTGTGTTTCTCCTTAGAAATGTAGATTTATACAAACATATACACCAATGTACATAGTTTGGATACTTGGGCCCCAGTGTTTTTCTAAGTGTATTTTTGAAAAAAGTCAGGAATGCATAGAACTTGGCACTGTCTGAGTCTTAGTTTTTCTGATCTAGTTGCCAATCCTATTATTGGTAAATGACTAATCCTCTGAAGGTGAAATAAAAAACATCCAGATCAAGCCGATGAAAGGCACTCGTAAGGGGACACACACCTGATAACATCAAAATTAATCAGAAACAAAAACAGGCAATAGGTAAAAAAGACTGTTACTGCTTGTCCATTTGTAAAGCATAGAGTTGACTAACCAATTTGAAGTCTTTCCATACATGAAGTTTTGAATTTCTTTTCTTTTTTTTTTCCTATTTGTTCCGGTCTACCACTTTCTTTCCAACGAAGGGTGGTTGAAGCCACGTATCTTTTGAGCTCTCTCCTTTCCATTACGGCAGAGCTGGCCTCGCCTTCCTAGGGCCTCAGCGCTGCTGGCCCCTTCCCGGGATCAGAGCCCTCTCCAGATGGTTGCTATTACCTGAGACTGTTTTTAAAGGCAGCGGTTACCATGTGGATGGAGATATGCCAGGGCTGTTCTCAGAGAGCTAAGCAGGCCATGTTCATTACCAAGGAACGCAAACACCAAGTTTCCCTTTATTTGTCCCACAGTAGATCGTAGAAAGTTGCTTTCGTCACAAACCGTGGCCTCCATCTCCACATTTTGTGGCCTCTGACGATGCACCGTGTAGTCCTGCAGCTCCAGTATCAGACGCGACAGTGAATTCAGAGAAGTGTCAGGGCGAAGGAGCAGGGAGGCCTGTCAGGCCGCATGAGAGATGCCACCTTTTACCGTGAGGCCATTTCTGACATTTCATGTACTTTACCCTACTCCCTCAGCTTCTCAGGTCTCCGCTGCTGTTACCGTTACTGCTATTAGTGCTGCCACCGTGGATCCACGCGGTGCAAGGTGCTGCTCCAGGAAATTTACAGGACTTACTTGCACATTAATTTCTCCCCCAAACAGTCAAGAGAGATATGACACGCAACTGATGGGTAAGGGAATTGGAAGTCGCTTACAGAGCCACTCAAGTGTCGACACAGACCTAGGACTGAAACCCCCTGAGCTTGCATCCGGAGGCCGCTGCTGGCCCGCTGTTCATCCTACGTTCGCAGAAAGGCCCGGCCGGCAGGCGCTGGCCCGTTAGCTCCCGGACTCACCAGGGCCAGACGGTCCTTTAGCGCTCCTGCGGTTATCACTGGCCATGCTTTTGTTTTGTTGATTGTTTGTTTAGTAATGCACTCCGTACCTCTGACCTGTCGTGGCAAAAAAAAAAGAAAGAAAAAAAAACCCGAAAAACTGTAGAGCAACGAGGAATGAAAATTTCTTCAGTGGTTTTTACTGCATTTCTGGGCACCAGCTTAAGGGACTAACGAGGCTACTTTCTGCTCATTCATGAGCAGAAGGGCAGGAGGGTCTCAGATCCTCCTGTTGGCTCATGCAAGAGGAAATTGGAGGGGTGCTCACCAGCTTTGATCTGCTCAAGCTCCGTGAATCTAATGAAAAACACACAGTCAGGTTTAAAGGAAGTCAGGGAAAGGGAACTTTGAGGAGAAAGAACTATCACAAGTGGTACCTTTGTAATAAATTGTTTTTAAATGAGTACGAAGATATTAGTAAAGTCAACAGTAGATAAGAAAGAGAGAGAAATAATTTATAATAATTGCTTAAATTTCTTCAGTGGATGGGATGACCAAGGTGTACTATCCATACTTCTATTCATTGTTCATGCAGTTGAGAGGAAAAGAGGTTAAGCATTTTGCTAATAAAATAACTCCTCCAGAGCAAAACATTTGGTAGCAATAGCTAACTAGTTAATACAGGCAGAATAATTTCTAGAAAACAGTTTGAGAGTGCTATGAGTGTGATAAGACAACCAGCAGGATATTCAGCAACCAGCAAGAGGTCTCCAGGATTCCTCTATGTAGACTGAGCCGCACTATCTAACAAGGCGACTGAGAGGTGGCCAGCCCTGTATTATGTTATCTTTTGCTTGGAATTTCTAAGGTTGAATCTTTCTAAGGTTGACAGATGCCTCTGCTGGATGAGTTGATGAGGTTAAGCTTCCATAACAGCAGTAATGCTTGTCCTTTGAAAGGTTACCACCTTGTAAGTGTGGTTTCTTATGGGGTAAAATGTGCGACAATCTTGAAACTTTTATTTATCTATATAACATATCACATTGCAGATTCACTTCCTATGATGGGAAATGATTAAAGTTGACAAATCTACCTGAGTCCACAGGCTTCATCACATACATACAAACACAAAGACGGATTTCATCGAAAAGAAATATAATAGAGATTTCCCCCCTGAAATTGGAAATATAATTTCCTCAGTTTCCCATGAAATTGTATTCTATTGTAACAAGTATGTCAAGGTGAGAGGATAATATTAATGAATAAAAATGATATACCTTCAACTAATTTCATATTTTAATTAAAATTAAATCTTAAAAATTATGTTTTATTTCTAGTTAGGTAAGAATGCAGTCCCCAGGTGCACCTTAATGTTTGCAAAAACATTAGTTCAACTGTTGATGACAATACTGTACCTAGGTTCATGAATCAATTCTGTATATGTGTAATTGGGACGGTGGGGTGTCGATCCCAACCAGTTGGATAGACTGTCCTGTCTTCATCTAGATGACAAAAGCTGGATTCTATCCTTTGAGTTGAAGGGAACTTTAGTTTTGTCTTCTAATCCATCACCCTCCCATTGTAAACATTTCCTCTAAAGCATCTGTACACAGAAATATCTCTACATTTATAACCTAAAGAATTTAAGACACTTCATTCTTTCTTTCCCCCAAGAGAAGGGAGAAGGAAGGGAGGGCCTATTGCTCATTATTTCGTTGACTCGAATTACAGATCACTTTGAAATATCTACTTGTCTCCCGTTTGGGACCAGAGCTCACTGATGAGGACAGAGTCACAAGACCGGCCCCGTTAGCCTGTAAGTCAGTCATGAAGCATCCATCGCTGCTCCTCAGCGAGTGAGGGACAGCGCTCGCTATTATTTTTCCATCTTTGTGGTTTTAGCAGAAACCCGAGATGCAAGACCCTTAGCCCCAAGGTTGATTGAGGTAAAAGAGGCTGTATGTTGTGGGTTTTGTCTTATTGTTTCCCATTTCTAGCAGACTAAATTTTATCACCAGCTTGGTTCTGTTAATGAATTTTTCCCCTGTACAGAAAGCCACGAATTGGTTGGAAACAGATTAATTTATATCAGTCTTTTGAAAGGCAATGAGTAAAAAAGAGAAAAATTTAAAATGCAAGAAATAATACTTTTTGGGCCATTGGTCAGGATTTTCTAATTTTCAGTGATTTCAGTTATTGTATAGAAAAGCATTGAGTATAGGCACATTATAAGTAAGCTTTACTGTATTTAATGGATCTAAAAACTCCTTGAATTCCATATTTTCACTCTTTCATTAGTATTTTAATGTTCTAATTGTGTTCCCACAATGAGTTGTTCTATATCAGTGGCTGACAGTTGACAATCAGGGTGGCTTAGAAATGAACATTTTTTACCTATCAAATTTGGCTTTGTATATTTAATAATTGCTGAATGAAAGACACTGACAAAAGTAATTTGATCACAATGTAAATTACTAAAATCTGCTTCTCATTATAAAACATTTCCAGAGGTCATTAGGAAAATACTGGGGATTTGCAATGCAGTAGATAAGCGGCAACAGGCTCAAAACCTACATTTTAAAATTGACTGGAGAATTCCATATTCCCTTTAATATAATATTTTTTAGGTCTTTCTGTTTAACATGGCCCGACTGAGGTGCACAACGGTCTATGCAGTGCAAAACCTTTTACTCTTTCCTCCAGCTCCCCAGTAGGTGGCAGTGTGGCCGACTAGCAAAGTTCAGGAAGCCATGGTATACTTCATACATTTCTGAAAGCAGTTGGGTAGAACATTTAAATAGTGAGATTTCCCCAAGATCAGCCTCATAAGATAGGATGACCTCTACCTTCCAAATACTTGTTAAAGTGCCATAATCAGTTTCTCGATTGTGTCAGCTTAAAATATAGAGCTATATCAAAAACAAACCCTGACTCTAGTAAGCAGACCATCAAGTGCAGTGTCAACAAATACTCAAAAATGGGATCCTAAAAATTACAAAGTTAATGTTGTCTCCCAGGGCTTTAAGGCAAATAAATCCAAAAAGAAAAAGAAGAGTTTTACCTAATAATTCCCATGGGGACAAAGATAAATGTTTCTAAACTGCAATAGAAATGACAAATATTTTAAAAACATTATTTGGCTAGACAGGTTCTGAGAGGGGGACAGTTGCAAAGCAATCATTAAGGTTACGATATTTAAAGAAAGGGATGATATGGAAATCGGGGTAATTTCAATCCATCAGATAATTGTAAATATTTCTTTGCATCTCTGGCATGCAGATAATCTCACACAGAAGAGTATCAACAAAAAGTTGCTGATTAGCTAAGTGCATGATTTTTCTTCCGCTGGGCTGAGTTTCTTGGGGGCAAGGTCCACTACTTATACTTTTGTATGGTCCCAGCACCTGACAATAGAGAAAAGAGTGTGATAACAGACCAAATGTCAATGTAATAGGTTTAATGGAGGTATCTGTGCAGAAGCAAATGAAGGGGAGAGGAAGAAGCTGAGACAATAATTCCATTAAGATCAATAATATTCATAAAACGAGAACTGAAAGACACAAGGCACCCAGAAAATCTTGCACATACCCCGGTAAAGGGATACAGCTTAGCCTTTAGATGATCCCAGCTGTGACGCTAAGCAGGATAGAGGGGGACAATGGAGTGTGTATCCACAGTGTGGACAGCCATCAGCCTTGTTTCCCTGGACCCTTTTATATAGTTCCTTAGAATTAACACATACAAAATCTATCCTGATGATCTCTGATTCTAAACCCTTAATTTGTGCAAATGCTTTCGCAGAGGGAAGGTAGGGTGAGAGACCGCAGAAAAACGGGGACATGGCGTGATCTGTATTTCTTAAATTAATAAAACATAAAGAGATTAGGTCTGTGGTAAAATTGAAGCAATCTCATTCTGTGTGCAAAGAATTCTTCAGAAAGAATCACTGGGGAATTGGCCTCCTTCTACTACAATTAGACTCAGAAAACTGCTCGAACTCTATATCTTGATGACTCCACCCTTGTTCCTCTTATATAGAATCCCACATCTTTTCCCTTTCTCACTCCACTCCGAGTGCTCGTTGGCAGCCTCGCCACCCTCGGCATCCTCGGGTCAAGTATGTGCTCCATGAGGCCTGTCATGACATCTCTCTGGAAAATAAATACTTGTGCATACAATGGCACACATCCAGAATAACCAAGGGGTTTCGTTGCCATCCCCTTTTGATATTTTCCTCTGTTAGCAGACACCACATTTTATTTATTTGTGTGTGTGTCTAATACCTAACTAAATGGCTGGCACATAGAAAGCATTTCATTATCGTTTATTAAATAAAAATCTATGCAAAGAAAATGGGAAAGGTAGCAATGCTGGTATACCTGACTATATACTCTCCTTATCCCACCACTTAAAATTAGGTGACCTGATATTTAAATTGAGGATATAATATTAATTTTGGAGTTTTAGGGAGCATTAACTGTGTGGAAAGACATCCTCAATTCTGAATTGTGCCTTGCACATATTAAAGTTCAATGCAGAGAATACATTTCAGAAAGAAATTCTATAGGTTTCATGTAAGCGCTATGCAGCTTAAAGAAACAAAACTTGTTCAAATGTATCTACAAATTAAAGTGAGGCTTTGTGTAATTTTAAGTTTCTATTAAGAGTATTTATTCTCATAGAACCTTGAAAAATCTATCCCAATTCTTTTCATCATGAGTGTGATCTAGCGAGACAATTACTGAGTTAATTTTCCATAATGACACACACAGGCAAAATAATCTCACTGTACCTGTTTTCTTTTGGAGATTTACTTTAAAAAGTAACCGCAGTCCAAGCGTGACCCTCTAGTTTGCTTGTCTAGGACTCAGGTGAACTAAATCCCACAGGAGAGCAGGGAGAGAATGAGACGGTAGACTTCACGATTCAGAAATCGCATTCCACGCTGTGACATGTGTGTGATCTCACACACGCCACGTTTTTCCATTTATTTGGAAAATAATTGTCCTCAAATGAAAGCAATATTTAGAGATTATTGAAACTAAGATTACTGACAACAGTAATAGTCCTAGTAAAACTTTCAAAATATTCTTCTACAGAGAAGGTATAATTATGAGAAGTTAAAAGTATTGTCTCAATAGAGCACAAGTAAATTGCATTAAATTACTCTAAAAATATAATAAAGGGGATATAGTTTTGAAAAATTATTACTGATTTTAAAAACAAGTCTCTGCATTGTGTTTTAGTTTAAAATGCTGCTAATTTCTTTCATAAAAGGCATTATTTGTTTGGCCTTAAAATGTATATATTAGTTATTATTAAAATGTGAAAAGTGAAACAATCACAAAAGTAAAAGCATTGAAAAATCCTTCAAAGTGAAAAAACAAAAAATAAGCCAAGATAACAGACTATTGTAGAGGTCATGAGTAGATGAGTTTATTGAGAATTTTGTTTCTTATGGAAAGATTTCCATGTGTTTGGTTCTTGTCTTTTATATCGAAAGTTACAACCACAAAAGATGAGAGACTGTCTCCTAACAATGTTCACTGTGCAAAAATAGGTCACTTTTTATCAGCCAAGTTTGACCCACTAATATAATTCATTATTTATTATAATAAGCATAATATAAATATCAGTTAGTATATCACTTTCAAAAAATAAATGTTCTCCCTTTCAATACACTTATCCTTTGATTGAGAAAAATCCAGGCATTCTTGGAAGATATAAAAAATTTAATAATAATAATAATAATGACAGTTTGCATTGCAGGCCCTAATTTATCATTATAAAATGATGAAACTCCTATAAGGGAGAAAGATGTTCTTTTCCCTGAAGGACTGGCAATCTTAGTTTTGCTAGATTTATTTCCCAAGTAGAATATTTCCCTTTCATGCCTTCTGTTTTACATGCTTTGTGATATTTGGAATTCTGTAACAACCAGTAATAAAACTTACAATACAAAATTAGAGGCATTCTGATATATTGTACTCTTTTATGTTAAATAAGAATGACCATTAATCATTTCAGATTTTATCAACCTTTGATGTGCAGGAGATTCACAGTTTGGAGATCCAAGAAACCTTCTGAAATCTGAGTGGTTTTCAAAGTATAATTGAGACCCATTATAGCTCATTGTTATTCATAGATTCATGTAATCAAGACTAAATTGTGCCATTTAATTCACAAAAACCAGATTTTTGTAAAAGTTTTTTGATAGAGCTCTGTGTTGAAAAGGACATGATCTCTCTCTGAGAGCACATCTTCCTGTTTTCAAAGCCACTATTGTGGACAATTTTGGAAAAGCAGATTATTCATATAGTGGGTCACCATACAGAGGAAACTTTATTTTTCCTTACATTGCTTTCTAAAAATGAAAGATCAATAATAGTATCTATTATACTTGTCTTATTTTTGGATCCCAATTTATAAATTTACCTAAAGATACTATCCAGTCAGCAAAATGAAATAACTTTATCTCTATGTATTTTTGTACAAAGATTATACAGGATCATTCAGAATAATGAGCAGTAAAGGACAAACAAAGCATTATTTTCTTGTGACCCGTGAGTGCTACAGCCGCAAGCAAGAAGAAAAGACGGGAATGGGCTGATCTGAGTTAAAATAGCCATGAACAACAGGACAGTTGGGCAATATTAGCTGAGGGTAGGAAAGACCCAGAACAGGAAGGGGCCTTTGGCCTAAAAAAAGTCATCAGCAGGATTCAATTTTACATAGGACATAATGGGACAGGTGATAGGTGGAAAAGTTGCAGCGAGTGAGACGATGCTAACCACTGAGGTGGATTATGGAGAGATCCTTGTGATGGGTTAGCCCTTGAGTGGATATACTGACCAGAAGATGATGCATAAGTAGCAAAGCAAATCATGGCTTCAGGAATGTAAGTAAAATAATTTCAATTTGAGGTCACTGATAATCTATTTGTGAGAAAAAAATCACATTGCTATCAAAGAATTATAGGAGGACATTGTAAATCAGGAATTAGTTTCAAAATGTTTTGGAAGAAAGCCGTGTGGCAGTAGCAAGTAGTAGGTAAGTGGGTGATGGAAGGGTATCGAGACGTAGAGAGCAGAGGTGGGTTCTGATAGGGACAAGACAAGAGTGACAATATTAGTAACAGTTTATCGACATTATATGAATCCTGACTTAGTGGATGAGGGTAGTATAAATGTTAATTTTCTCAATTTTTTCCCCCTTGTTTAATTTATTATTTTCAGTTACCGTTTACATTTGATATGATTTTGTATTAGTTTCAGATGTACAGAGTAATGGTTAGACAATCATATACTTGACAAAGTGGTGCCCCTGATATTTCCAGTACCCACCTGGCAACATGCGTAGTTATTACAATATTATTGACTATATTTCCTATGCTGTACTTTACATTCCCATGACTGTTTTGTAACTACCGATCTGTACTTCTCAGTCTCTTCACCTTTTCCCCCAGTCCCTTAAACCCTCCCCTCTGACAACCATCAGTCTGTTCTCTGTATCTATGAGTCTGTCCCTCTCTCTTGTTATAGTGTTTTTTAGATTCCACATAAAAGTAAAATCATATGATATTTGTGTTTCTCTGACTGACTTATTTCACTTAGCTTAATATCCTCTAGGTCCATCCATGCTGTTGAAAATGGCAATATTTTGTTCTTTTATATGGCTGAGTAACATTCCATTGTGTGTGTGTGTGTATATACACACCTTAAAATCAGGAAGAAGACAGGGATATCCACTTTCACTATGCTTATTCAACATAATAATGGAAGTCCTAGCCAAAGCAATCAGACACGAATAAAGAAAAAAAGGCATCGAAATTGGAAAGGAAAAAGCAAAATTGTCATTATTTGCAGATGACATGATGCTCTATATAGAACTCTAAAGAGTCCACCAAAAATCTACTAGAACCGATAAATAAATTCAGTGAAGTAGCAAGATATGAAATAAATATCGAGAAATTGGTTGCATTTTTATACACTAATAATGAACTCTCGGAAAGAGAAAATAAGAAAACAATCCCATTTATAATTGCATACAAAAAACAAAACCAAAACCAAAAAACTACCTAGGAATAAATTTAACCAAGGAGGTGAAAGACCTATACTAGGAAAACTATAAGACTCTGAAGAAAGAAAATGAAGAGTATAGAAATAAATGGAAGCATACACCTTGCTCATAGATAGAAAGAACTAACTGTTAAAATGTCCATACTACCCAAAGCAATTCCTATCAAAATACCAACGGCATACTTCACAGACCTAGAACAAATCATCTAAAAATTTATGTGGAACCACAAAGGACCCAGAATAATAACCAAAGCAATTTTGAGAATGAACAAAGTTGGAAAAATCATGCTCCCTGTCCTTTGCTTTTTTAAATTTTACATTTGCTCTTGTATCAAATATTTTCTCCTTTACTTTGGGTTTACTTAGCTTCTTCTTTTCTAGCTGCTTATGATGCTCCCTTAAGTCACTGATTTTAGACCGTTATTTTTTTGAAATATAAACATTTAAAGCTATAAATTTCTCACACAGCATCACTTTAGGGGCCTTTCAAAATTCTTGGTATGTTTTACTTTTGATATTATTTAAGATAAAATATTTCTATTTCTCTATATGACTTTGAATCATGGGTTATTTGAAAGTGTCCTTTCTAAGAAATTTCCAAGTGTTTGAGGATTTACTAGTTATCTTTCCATTGTTTGCTCCTATTTTAATGGATTCCTCATAAGACAAACAACAGGTGTGTTAATGGGATGAAAACTTCAATACAGTGGTGGCAAAGGTGGCTGTAGTAAGAAAGATGTATAAGAAGGTTTAGGTGGAAAATTTTATCTTGAGTAAATAAGGGCTATGTTAAGATAGATGGGGAGAGGTGGGCTAGTGCTGTCTTAAAGGGTGTGATCTGTTTTCAGATGTGTTATATCTTTTCAGGGTTAGGATTATCTCAGGAGCTATAACTAGCCACTAGAAAATGTAATTCAGAGGCAAGAGGGAAATGTGATGTTTTAGCTCATACTGAAGTTCTAATGTATTCTATCTTTCCTGGATAAGCCAGTATTTCCAAGCCACTCCACAGAATATTATTTTCTGGTGCATTAGGAGTAAGAATTTTCTGAGCAAAATGTTTGTTTAACCTTATAAAATTTTCTTTCTTCAAGTGGTAATTAAAGACTCAAGATAGACTGATATAATCACTTGTTTATGTCTGAAAATCAGGCAATGTCTGCACAAGTTTTATTTCCCCTTTAGAATGTCTCTGGCTTTTTGGGAAACCACATTTTTAAATACATATCCATCTTTATTATGTATGCTTATATGTTTGAGCCGTAGGTATCTGAGTGAAGGAAGCAAATTTGCATTTATTAGAGCTCCAGATTCTTCTTATGCCTGGCCTCAAATAGAATTATGTCTTAATGTTATAGTCTTAATTAGCTAGTTTATTCATTTTAATAATAGAAAGAGGGCAAAGGGGAGGCCAGAATTGTACACATGGTCATCTGGGCAGCTTCATCAGGAAGCTACAGCTTCACACTCCCCAGGGAACCACCAGTCCATTCCCTGCAGATCACTGGGGGAAGGGATCAAACAAAAGGGAAGATGGGTGCATGTGCAATGATGTCAGGATGATTTAGGATAGGTGCTTCTCTGTCAGTCTAGCCTGGGAAACAATGGATTGGCTGGGGACGGGGGAGTGGACCCAATGCAAGCCCATGAAAATTTGGGAATACACAATCCCCAGACAAAGATTTGCCTCTCTCTTGATCTGCTATTGTGCTTTTGCACTCTTTCCCCATGACCCACACTTGCCTATGTGCTGGCCTCTTCTCTTTTCATAACCATGTGACCTTGGAAGCCTCACAGCCCACGTTTGTGCAGACCCCACATGCAGTGCAATGGACTGCAGATGGGAACACAATCTAAGCTAGCCAGATACTGCACTGGATTGTGCTTTAATATGGAGCAGAGATTCTTAATTCTAGCCCTGCTGAAGACAAGATTAGACTTTTTTTCCATGGCAAGATGGAGGGAAATAGAACATTGGAAAACCAGGGGTTTAATTCCATGGGAATAAAAATCACTCATCTCCTATGGAAGTCTCAAGAAATTCCTCTCCTTGTGACATGGCAAGAACTCCATTTTCACTTGTAACAGATTGGGAGGCAGATGGCATCACACTGATAACATTAACACCGAGAAGAAACCATCATCTCCTAGAAAGGCCAACAGATTCATACAATGAAATTCTAGGTAAACTCTATGTAAATTAGCTGACTTTAAACGTCAACAATTAGGGCTACGCACATTTTCTCTTTTAATATATTTTCCTCATACATCCCTGTCTGCCCCCAAAGCATAAACACACAGAATTTTCTCCTTTCACCATATCTGTTTATCTCTTTCTCTGTCTGTTTCTCTTTCCTATTCAAATTGAGTTTTTGGTGTTTGTACGTCTGCTTTTAACGTATGCTCTTTTAACCCACACTTACACAGCTAATGTTGCCATGCATTGACATTTCTCTGGAATTCAACTTTGGAAGCCCTGGAGTCACAGTTAAATGACCTCTTCTAACCCCCAACACAAGCCTGTTGTTACTTCAACCACCCCCTTACCCCAAAAACCACAGGTGTGAGAGATGGGGAATCTTTGTGTTTGGTGGTTGTATCTGTCTATTCCTAGAGTTCTCTTATTTGAATACTTCAGTGATTTTCAACCGATGCACCACAAGAATTTTTAAAACATGCAACACCTATTTAGTCAGGGGCACTGAGTGCCTTTCCATTATACTGTCAAATAAAAAAACACCAACAGCCAACACAATAAAAGTCATCTGGGGTGAATGAATCAAAATTATACTTATTTTTTTCCAGATTGGCAAAAAATATATTTTCTGGCATGCCGCAGAATTTTAGTAATTAGTGTATGTGGGTCCTGAGATGAAAAAGGTTGAAAATCGCTGGAGTACTTCATGGCTGCACCCCAGCAGGAATCTATAAACACCAACAAAGGGCATTTAAATCAATCTGAGAGAGCAGGGCTCCCAACTGTAACTTATCTAAACTTAAAATATATTGTTAAAGGCTCCAAGAAATCCACTGCATTCCCTATATAGTTTTATGAGTGTCACAGAAGTTAAGAGTCTCCTTACTCGGCTGGTGGGTAAATCCTCTGGCCAGTGCCAAAATCTTGTAATGCAGCAGATGGCAGATGCAGTCGACAATAGCAAACAAGAAGGGATCCAGGCTGGTTCCCTAACCTTTCATCACCAGAAATCATTCCCATTGTTTAACTCCGCATCTGCAGCCTATTTACATGGGAGGCTGACTCACTGAGAGTTTATGATGTGTTGAGCTGGAGCGAGACACAAGCTGCTCGGGGTTTTCTCAGATGACCATTCCAACTACTACACAGAGGTCGCTGCTTTGAGGTTGTAGTGGTGTTATTGTTATTATTTTTTTGGTTGTTAATCCCTAACGCACTTTGAAATATGACTCTTCAGATTTGAGCCCTCAACCTAGCGCCTTTTTATCTAACTTCCTCTGAACTTGTGATCTTACAGCTGTTGGGCAAATCCACTGTAGCCTGTATCACAATAATCACAGTGTATCCTGAGAGCTTGTGCTCAATTTTCATTCTTCCTGTGTGGAATATAACAAGGATCTTAACCACCACGTGGGTTCTATTGTGCTACTCCAGGAAAAGTCCTCACTTGAAGCGTGCATCTGGCGGTGGAATCAGCACCCTGAGTGTCTGTACTCCCAACTTTGCTACTGATCCCATAAGCAACCTCAGGCAAATCACTTGAATTCCTTCCTTCCAGCTTCCTTTTTCGGAAATAAAAGCATGATTATTTATTTTCTCTGTCTGAGGCTGGGGACAAGTGAGATGCATTCATTTTACCAATGAGCCAGCATTACCAAGTTCACTCTGGTGGGGATATGCTCGATTGTGCTGTGTTCATTGAGTTGCACCAGGAAATAATCCCTCCTGAGCAGGGTGCAGAAGGAAGGGGAAATACTATGACAGAAAAACAGACATCCTTTAAACCAAGTGGTTCCCTGGGTCTTATTGCTGACAACACCTAAATCCCTAAGACCAACAGTGGCCATCCTTTAGAACGATTATGGAGACCAAGGCCCGATATATAGAACAACAGTTTAAGAGAGTCTAATAAGTTAATAATTTGGCATTATTTAGATAAAAATCCCCATCCTGTAGGACCCTGCCCCCATTTTTCATTTTGATAGTAAAAAAATTGCAAATTGATGTCCTAGGCTAATACATTATCACAAAGTGAACATACCCTTGAATCAATACTCAAGTCAATAATAGAACTTAAAAACTAATTTCTCCATATCCTCACAAACACTTATCTTTTATTATTTTTATAATAATGTAATTTAAAAGCGAACTTTTAAATTATGAAATGTTTCTAGGGGAATAATAATGTCAGACCTAGCACTCGCCACTGTGAGATTTCCCTCCCTTACTGAATCTCAGTGCTACCTCTTTTCAGGATAATGGTAGCTTTCTGATGCCGTCAAGGTAATTTTAGCATTTTTTCAAGGTTTATAGTTCTCAAGGGTAGGACTCGTACAAAATAAGCCAGAGTCTTATTTCCAAAAGGATAATTTACCTTCTTAGATTGTTTTCTCAGACACTTTGACCAATATGGTCAAAGCAAGTCCAGAATAAATGGGAAAACAATTTGTATAGTATTTTCTATATAGATTAATAAAATAAATATAGAGATTTTTATTTTTTAAAAAATAATTATCTATTAAAAAAAAACTTTTGGAGATAAAACTTTCTTCTCAAAACTAGAGAAGACTCTAAGCCAGTATTTTCCATTCAACTTTAGGGCAAAGAGAAAAATGATATTTACAACTCAAAAAATTGGTGAACCCAGAGAAATTGTTGTAGTCACTAGATGAAGCAAATTATATTAGTATTTTGAAATTTTATTTCAATCAATCTCTTCTCTTATACTCTAAGACATTGTCATTATGGTGTTTGATGAGGTAAGTCCACAGGAAGGTGGCAGTGTCCAAGGTAAATTCAACTTTCCACTAGTCAGATTTGCTCTGTAATGGCATGTGAACTAGAACTTCACCCTGGATGGAGTGCCACCTGTGGACAGAGCCATCTGCCTCTCCCTGTGCCCCACCCCTGCAGAAACAGGCTCATTATTTCATTTTATGCCCACAGTAACTTTATTTCTTTTATCAAGATGAAGTACCTGTGGCTTAGAGAAGTTTAAGAAACTTCTCCCAGGTCTCTGTGATGAACTGAACTGTGTCCCCTGAAAACCCAAATGTTGAAGCTCTAATCTCCACTGTGACTATATTTAGAGATAGGGCCTTTAATTTGGCAATAAAGGTTATAAGAAATCATAAGAGTGGGGCCCTGACCCCAAATGACTACTGTCCTTTCAAGAAGAGAGAGAGAAGGAGACACCAGGGATGAGTGCACCCAGGAAAACGGCCATCTGAAGACACAGTGAGAAGGCCTCAATCTACAAGTCTTGGGAGAAACCAACCCTGCGAACACCTTCACCTTGGACTTCTGTTTTTAAGCCCCCCAGTCTAGGGTACTTTGTTATGACCACCCAAGCTGACAAAGACACTCAAGTGGCAAGAGGCAGAATGAAAACTCGGTCATTTTTTAATAATTCAGAACATTAGTCCTAATAAATACTAAGTAATCATATAAGCATTTGTCAAAGTACATTTTCTCCTCATATTAACCAGCAACACTAGTCCCTTATAAACTCATCTATAAGGTTTTTAATACCTAAATGCAGGTTGCACAGCTGTGAAATGGCAAGGCCAGGATTTGAACCTGTGCAGGCAGGTTTTTAACTATTTCATTACAACTGCTTCAAATATTAACATACTTTATTTATATTCTTCCTTTTAAGTTAAAAATTTATGTAGTGCTTAGAGTTAACCTTCTGGGCTAAATTTCTGTTTCCTTTTTTTCTTTCTCTTCTTAAAAATTATTCCCAGTACATTCAAATGCAAGAGTACCAGGTTAAAAGTTTGATATACAAATAGAATTATCTTTCTTATTCATACATTTTATGATCTTACTATCACTCCTCAATCCCCGAAAATTCTTCCAAAAACTGACTAGGTATCATTGCAGGTTTTCATAATCATAATGCTGTAAAACTGTTGGAAATAAAAAACCATTAAAATGTAAAATGCCAACATTCCTGTTAAATGACTATGACTAGTAAAGTCTCATTCAGGGGGGAAAAGTAATAATCCAGTGCAAATGATGGATCTGGTAATTACTACTGTGTCCAATTTTCAAACACCTGAAGGCAAGTTATTCTCTGATTTAACAATAAGGCTGACAAGAGATGGCACAAACTTGTTCACAAGTCAATAGTCCAACCTCTGGGGCAAAAAGGTTTTAGTATTTTTCAATACAAAAAGACAGCTTACAGATTCTAATAAAGGAAAATCAACAGTGTTTCTTCCTTGGCTAACTGTTAAGTATCCTTCTCTATTCATTTACAAAACAAAGGAGGGACTATAATTTGCAATACAAAATCAAATATAATTTAACGTCAGTGAAGTAACTAATTACAGCATTAACTATTTCAAGTTGCATTTTACCACCATGGTCTGGCAGGACCTAATTGAATCTCTATTAAGTGAGATGGGCTTGGAGTCTGAAGTTCTACCAATTCAAAAGTCAGGCCTATATGTTTTCTGCCAAACTCAAATACTAAAGACAATGCAGAAAAACAAAGGTAATAAGACCAGCAGAGATCTGACGTGGTGTTTTAGTAAAAAGAGTGAATTTGATGTTGATCGCCATGTTCTTTACTTGCTAAAAGACTCCTCCATAGCATTTTCTTTCCAATGGATATGGCTGGCCGTGCGCACTTTCCACTCTGCTCACCGCCCTGCTAAGGGACAGCAGCTGTGTGACATTCCCTCTGATCCCAGTCCAAATCGGCCTGGCTGGTGAGAGACACCATGGGTGTTGAGGTGAGAGCAGAATTAGTGAAAGGAAACCATCACTAATCCAACAATCCGGAACCTTCTTAGAGTTTTGTTTATTTATTTATATGCTTGTTTCCTTGTTTGTTTTTGGCTTATACATCTGTTTTGGATTTAGGGGCGCCATCGATAGCTTCTCCTGGCTTGCTTAGAGTCTATTCAGTTTTATAACCTCCCTAATGTCAATTTAGGCTTACTTTTATACCCACTTAAATAAAATAGAAGTAAAGGCTAAACTTATTTAAGGTTTGGTTGGTTGGTTTAAAATATATAATATGTATGCTCAAAATGTATGTCAGTGATTAGACCACATCTGGATGATCTGAGAGAATAGTATGAAGAGTGTGTAGATCATAGGTTCTATGGGAGCTCTGTAGACCACACTTAAAGGCTCCAGGTGAGAGGAACTTCCAATTGCACACTAGAGTTTTTCATGAAGTCCACTGTTGCTTTCGTGAGGAGCAGACACCACGGCTTATCCCACCACCATGATCACTGGTGGGTGCTGTCACTGGAACTGCTATTGGAGACAGTTGATGTTGGCGTGGGATGTAGGGACTCCCACTATTCTCACCAAAATGAATTGTCACAGTCCTGCCTTTTCACATAACTAACTTTGGACTTAGTATCTCTGATGGACTTGAATGATTAGGGGAGCCTTGGTCATATTTCTGTGCCTCAACTGGATGGAATGTCAGGAAAATAATCACTACTTTGTATGTTGGTTATTGTTGTTTTTGTGGTTCATGTTTTCCCAGATACCAGGTATAATAAGGCTGATTTGGTGCCTTAGTGAGGTCATAGAAAACCCAATGATTTAAGAGAGCCTTGGCCATAAATAGTGAGTGAAAACAAATTGGTCGAGAAAGGAAAATGGATTAGACGTGCAGAAAGAAACACAGGTGCCATGAGGAATCTTCCCCCTGAGAGTGGGGCCTGCCCGATGATGTTTTATCTCCCTTTCCAGTTGTCACAGGCCTGCTTGAGTTAGGGTTTCTGTTCTTGGATTTCCATGAGATTCTCATTAATTTCCAATTTAGACACGTTTTTTTATATAAACTCTTGTGAGGAGAATATATTTACAACCTAGTAGTTCTAACTGGAAATACTTTCCTACCTCTCCCCACTCAACTACCCATATTATTTAGGAATTTTATGGCTACGAGTAACACAAACACAGCTCAAGCTAACTTAGAAGGATTTTAGGAGTCTCATGAAACCCAAAAATAGGAATTATATGATCCATAAGGAAAACCTCATTAGGATTTTTCTACCTGTTACTAGCCTTGGCTTCTATCTATAGCTCAGTTTAATTGTTTTGCTCAGGACAGTTAGGTTTAAAATACAAACACAAAAACAAATAAACCCTTGTAGAAGTCATGGTAAATACCTAACTCTGGGCCTTAAGTTTCACATTTTTAGGCAAAAAAAAAAAAAAAAAGGCAAATATGTTTAATTTTTCTGAAGTTCAAAATCTTGGTGAAAGGATGTACTGATCTAACTTGCATGTCTCTTTTTAAAACAATCAACTAGGGTCAAGGCGGTGGCTTCTATCTTTGGCCTAATTTGGGTGTTCTTTCTTACACACACATATAAAGCGACATAATACAGCTTCAACTTCTAGTAATACATAAAATAATAAAAAACTCACCCTGGCCAGGCAGCTCATTTGGTTAGTGCATCATCTTGATGTGTCATGGTTATGGGTTTGATCCCTGGTCAGGGGACATACAAAAATCAACCAATGAATGCAATGATAAGTGGAACAACAAATTGATGTTTCTTTTCCTCTCCCTCTCTCAAAAAAAAAAAAAAAAAAAAAGAAAATTCATCCATAATTAACAAAAGGGTAAGTGCCATAATAAAGTGACATGCTCATGCATGGTTTAGCACATCCAGTCAGAAACAGAAAAGTCATTATTCATGATTCTTTAACCATGAATCATACTCTTCTTAGAAGTCATATAAGGTTGAAATAAGCCAGATGTCTCTTTGTAATTAATATAAGACTTTTTAACTTGAGGTTTATAAAGGCAAAAGCATATATGTAATTTGAGAATGGTTGATTCCATACTATTACAACTATATCATGACTACTAAGCAGCTTATTAGCATGCATTTCACTTAAATATATGAATACAGTTATATTCAGAAGCACTCAGAAAATAACTTTTTATTCTTTTTTTGTAAGAATGAATGAAAGCCGTAATCCAAATGTCATTGAAAAAACTGTCTCTGGTTTGATATTTTTCCAGATTTAGTTTCTTAAGTTGCCCAGCATTTTTGTTCCTTCTGTAGACAGCTGGGTCTACTGACTTTATGTGGTATTCATAGAGGTATTTACTCTTCTATAACTGGCAAAAGGGACATCTTCAGAACTAGGGTCAAATGCAACAAGAGATTCTCTCTTGGAAAGCAGCCTCGGTAGCTTATAGTCTCTGCATGACATCAAGCATCCCTTGTGGCAACAGAGACTCGTGGCCTTTTCTGTTTCACATTCTTGGCTACGCAAAGCATTAGAGAAAGAAGAAAGGAGCCACTGACTCATCAGTCTGGGAAGGTAGCTCACAAAAGATGGCATTTGATATTCTTAAAAGGAAATTCAGCCTGGCCGGGCATGGCTCAGCAGTTGAGGGTCGACCAGGAGATTGAGGTTCAATTCCTGGTCAGGGCACATGCCCGGGTTTCGAGTTCGATTCCCAGTGGGGGGTGTGCAAGAGGCAGCCGATCAATGACTCTCTCATCATTGATGTTTCTATCTCTCTCTCCCTCTCCCTTCCCCTCTCTGAAGTCAATAAAGATATATTTTTTTTTAAAAAAAGGAAATTCAGATTTACATAATGATATATAAGCCATTACTGAGAGGCCAGCTTCTTAGCCAAAGCTACATTCTTTTTGATCCTGATGTCTGTCAACACTCTTTTTTCTCTCTGAGGGGTTAACAATTAACTGAACTAATTGGCACAGATCTCTACTTGAGGGCAGTAAGTATCTAACAAAATCTTAAATTCTGCAATAACTTTCCTGAGGTGTAGGAAAACCACTGATTACAGTTTTTGTCTCTTGATCAAAGTTTTAATTAAAATTCTGTAGACCACCTTTTGATCTAGCAATTTTACAACAATTTTTTTTCTGATAAATTTCCAAAGAAAAATAGATCATTTTGATAGACAGAGAAAGGAGCTGATGAAATAGAAGAAGCATGCAAGGGTTGTGTAGATAAAGCTGAGTAAGAAGACAGACATACAAAGAGGTACCTGACTTATGAGAAGGTTGCAGCGGGTCTGAGAACTCTTAGAGTTAAGATATGAGAACTAAGCATTTAAAAAAGCTGACTTTTGAGTGTTTGCTGTTTTCTCTCTTAATTGTTTTCAAAGTGCCAAAAGTTGGAATTATATTACAAGTCTGTGTAGGAAGCACTTGGAAGACTTTGCTGCTCTGACATAGACAAACCCTTGGCCAATAAGAAAGAGAGGCTGTTTCTTTTGCTCAACAGTGTGTGCTTGTCCATGGTGTCTCAACCTCCCTGATCAAGCAGACGCTGTGAATGGTGATACAATCAATGATCCAACCAAAGGTGAACTGGAAATACACATAAAACAAAATGACCTTCCCCCCCCCCAAAAATGCGAAGGCAGGAAGTTCCCTCATAAAAATTTTGGAGGGAATTGAGCCTTATTAAGCTTTTGCTTCCATTCACTCCCTATGGAACACATCCTTATATATCAACCAAAACAGAAGACCTTCCAGGCCCAAACAAAAACAAATGAAATTATACTTTGTAATTAATATAAGAATTTTTACGTATAGACAAAAGTTTAATGACCTTATTCAAAGACGAAGCTATAATGATCTGATACAAAATCTTATTTGATGTTAGGATAATGAAATAAGCTCAGAAATGAAACTCAAGGAATCTAGTCAGAGCTCTTATCCTGGCTGACCCTTAGGAGGGGATGGCCTTTTTTATTCTTTTAGGCAGGAGAATTGGGCAGAATACTCTCTTCATCAATACAGAGGTGGTTTATTGTTTATTTTGCTCTACTTAGTGTCAGTGCAATACCACCCTTGAAATAAAATAGACTTGGAAAGTTACAAAATAGTGTAATCTGTGGGTTCCTGGAAAAATGCATCATGTTTATAATTTTTCTGTCGATCCCACCCATTACCCTGCTTGGCACACAAAATCCTTCGAAATAAGCATCTGTCTTTTGGGGCTACAAAAGTTATAACAAACTATAAAAGCTTAATATGCATTAACTTTTTAAAGATCAAGTTAACATCTTGAGATATAGTTATAGACATTTACATTCATACACTTAAAAATATATATTCTTAGAGGTTGGGAGAATGGAAGATATGTTTTTTAAGGGTACATACTTGCAACTAGTAGATAAATAAGTTCTAGAAATATAATATTCAGCACAGCAATTATAGACAACAAAACTGTATTATAAACTTTAAATATCCTAAAAGACTAGATCTTAATTGTTGTAACCACAAAAATATATAATTATACGATGCAATAGAAGTGTTAGGTAAGGCTATAATAACAATCATATTCAATATAAATGCATCAAGTCAATATGTTACACACCTAAATTTACACAATGTTATATCTCAATAATGTTTCAACTAAAAAAAAAATATTCTGTAACTAAACTGGCTCCTCTCTGAAGCTCCCATTCATGGGTGAATGAGGGAAAAATAATGAAATGTCCAATCTAATTAAACTCTAACTCCTATCTTATCATTTAAATCTTCCCTACTTGTTGTGTTCAATATCTCTGATTTAAAAATATTCTGGTGGCTCAGGTAACAATAAACATTATCAATTGCTCCCTCCCCAGCAACTCCCTTTTCCTTTACCATGTTAATTCCACACAGTTAATGCTAAATAAATGCTTGGTGACTGAAGACATGAAAATGAAACTTTCTTTGAAATTTTTCCTGAGGCTTATCCTATGGTTACTAACAATACCTGATACCATTTTAAATATTCAATAATGTTGGCATTCATTAATAAATTAATGAATGTTCTAGCATTTTAAAATCTGAACATTAATAAATGTTTTTATATACACACCTACAAAAGGCATGCATATTTATGTCTTTATCAAATTTCTCTTTGACAGAGGAAATCCTCCGAAAGATGTAGATAAAATCTTACATGCTATATATAACCAGAATGATTAAAACTTTCTGGCTAGTAGACTTCGCTCTCCATCACCCCTTCCCCCACCCCAATTAAATACAAAATGGAAAACTGAAAGAAAAATAAGCCCCCTAAAACTGCAATACTCCCAAGTATGGCCAAGCATTGCAAAAACTGTTCAGGAGATCTGCCCGTGTACCATTTGGCTTCATTGCTCAGCCTCCAGCATATGGAGCAAGGTTGTGTCGCCTTGTCCACCTGACCCCATTCTCAGAGACCTCTTCCCCATCTAGAGAGGCACTGGCCTGTAACCTACAGAGAAGTGTGGTACAGCTCTAATAAGCTGTGATCCATCCTTGTATGAACAGTGCTATAAAATTATATTGCAATGAACGCTTCATTAAGCACAGTAGCCATTTTCAAGTGTAAATTCAAAACATTGCCCATTATGAGTTATTAGGCTTCCAGGTTGGGCCCACTTTTAAAAAAGTCTTGTAAAAGTGTGCGTTAGGATCCATGTTTATCTGAATCATCTAGCCCATTAGGAGTTGCAGATTTATTCTGGAAAGTGAAGATCACAGCTTCACTAATGCCATTTCTATCATGCTTGGAATGTTGCCTGAACTAAAGTGTCATGGGACTAGTCAGACTCCACATATTTTGGCATTTTCCCTTTCTTCCTGGATGTCATCTGCTCTAAAGTGGCATCTAGTCCAAGGAAAACGTACATTTTGAAGTTAGTGAAGGAGGTGTTAGTAGCCATTGGCTTTCCCCACATTTAATTTGAAGATTGAAACAAAGTTGTAATCCCTTTTTTGGAATTCTGGCCTTATAACATTTTCTCCCAGCTTTATTGATGATAACTTTTAATGAACATTGATTTGTTCTTTAGCATTGGCCACAGATTGAAATCCAACATAGGCATAGGGAGAGAAAGATTAGGCTGTCTTCCTGCCCTACGTCCTACAGACTTACGAGAACTCTTTCATTTCCATGTTCAATTCACAGAAACTTCTCATGTCTGACATCAGCTGATGACTCTCTCCTGACTTTCTGGCCTCTAGGTTCAACTCCCTAATAAAACGCTCACTTTGATAATGCCTTCAAAATGAGGGTGATCATCTTTCTCCAAATGTCCAGCCAGTTCAATGTGCAAGAAAACAAGGTCTTTATTCAGTGGAAATTCAGAAGGCTTCTTGTTCAATTGGCATGAGGGCAGCTGAGATGGGATCATGGAAGATGTTCCCAGTGCTTAGCAGATCATTGGAAAAGCTTATAATATAAGCCTGGACGGAGCCACATACTGAGATTTATGTTCCTGTTTTATCCTTGTGTCTTCACCTGCCTGGGCACCGGTTTTTAGACAACTCATAGAATCTGGTCCACTGTGCCTTCTTACTGGGTACTTTAATCTATTCCAAACATTGACTCTGGTCTGTAGGGTCTTCCATTTGTCCTTTATCAGAAGCATCACTCTGCCACATCCCACCACTCAGGACATCTGAGCATGGGCCAGAAAAATGAGTGTCCTAAGGACAAAATTCAACCAACCCTGGAAAACCAACAGGATATCATGACCCTTCATGCAATTCTTATTTTCATCTTTTTATGTCCACTAGTGGAAACAAATATATAATGAATCATTGCCAGGCTTATGTGAACATGAGCCACTTAATTCCTGACAACATTCTTCCTTTGATAACATTATTTAAGTGCCAAGTTTACATTTTTCTTGACACCACTCACCATTCTCAGAGGGAGAGCCAAAGAGTACCCATTACCTGGGTACCCAGAATACCTAGTTCTCTCAACACACTGCTTGTCTGATTCCTTAAATCCAAGAGAGAGAGTGAGAACATGGATTGGATCTATCTGGCATGGGTGAGTGAGGGAATTCTGGAGAGAGGATCTTGATGTCTACTTGAAGGAATTCTCCTTTGGAGATAGAGATGTTAGAGCAACTCAGAGAATCATCTGACAATTAGATAGGGAACAGGTAGGGCACCATCTCAGAAGAAACTGACCCTTTTCTTCCAGACTGGTGCTCCTTCCTAAGCCCTCCCCACACCCTGCCCAATCACTGCCCACAGGAGTGTTTTTCCTAAAATAGAAATCTGATCATGTCATCTCCAGCTTAGAATGCTTTACTGGTTCTCCACCATCTTCGGGACAAATCCAATAGTGTACCTGTGTGCATAAACACAGTCTATGATTTATCTGCTACTCCTGTTCCGTCCCGTGCACACTTCCAATCCAGCCCTCACATTCACCATCTCCCAATTCACATGAACTCCAATTTAGTCAACAACAACTGGAGAATATTTTATAATCATGGGCAACAAACAGCACCATAATATTTTTAACAAAACTCCTTTTTGAAGCATAGTGTACATACAAAAAAGTGCAGAAATATAAGCAGATGTCCTGATCAATTTTCAGAAAGCAAAAACTCTCATGTAAATAGCATCCTGATGGAGATACTGCTATATTTTTACACCTTGGTAAGTGGAAATGCATTTCATGATCACACCAGCGTGTTCTTGAAGTGGAGTGACAAAGCCTTAAATTGTCTAAATAATGAAGCCTGCATTCAGTTTTTGATTACTGGCTATATTATTTAAAAGCTTCCAGTTGTGCCTGAACAAAGAAAAATGGATTAAAATGTTATGAGCCTACTTTTTCACATTTCTACTTCCTCATATAATAAATAGTCACATTAGGTACTCACAATCCTATCAAGCTCCCATCTAGAAATATTTACTGAGTTCCTGGGTATATTCAGTACTGTGCTAGTAACTACGATTTTATAGTAGTCATTGTGCTTCTTGACCTCTTTACTGACATTTTCTTGTTAACCCTGCAGACCTAAGTTAATCAAAATATTGGATATTTCCTAAACATTATTAATTAGATACTGATTGCTTTTTCAGAAGAATCATCACCTACATTTTACTATGTCAAGCATTCAATTAAATTTATCTCACCAAATTCACTTTTCTCAACCTTGGGATTCACTACTAATAACAACTTGGTTAATTCCTTACCTATGTTAGAGGAAAGATCTTCCCCTGTGCCACTCATCTCTTCTACTCATAAAATATAAGTTTTACAATATTTAACATGTCCACAATTCAGAAAGTAGTCCTAGGTTATGGCAATGTCATATGGGGCACATGTGAGGGAACTACAAAGCAGCTGCACACATACACCTCTAGAACATCTTAGGTACATAATTTTTACTTAAAGAAACAGCCAAGTTGATAGGCCTCACTGAGAGAATATCTCCCTTTTATCAATATTAATCACTTTGCTGCAGTGCATTTATTTATTCATGTATTTGTACCATATGTCTGGATTGTAGTAAGGGCTTAATTAAGTCTTACTGAATAAATACTGTGACAAAACCCCATCGTACCACCGTGATGCTTTGTAGAGAAAGCTGAGCCTTGTTTACCCTTTCTCTCAATGACAACTCCATATAAAAGCACCAAGTTACCCATGAGTGTCTTGATCTGCGTGTTGAAGGACACTGCTCAACCACAATGCAACTGTATTTTTCTCAGGTTTTGATTCCATTGATTACACTGTCCCATTGATTACTTTCTTTCCCCACAAGAAACTCTCAATGATGAAATATGTTTCCCAGTCCTAGGACTTTGCAGATGTGTAAATATTTCCCAGGAGAATCCATCATCCCCTTTAACTTAAAAGACTAAGATTTTTCTGATACCAGCCTTGTGCTCCCAAAACACTGTGAATATATATATCAACTTTAATTATTATTTCAATTAATAAAAAGAGAATAAAAGAAATATTTAGACACAACCACGTCATATGCTTCTTGAAGTCTGAGATCATATTCTACCTACACTCAACAACCCTGGGTTTAATGCACTGCCATCTGTTTTTAATAGACTTGCTCAGCTTTCAGGTTACCCAGAAGGACTCCCTTATTTGAGTAACCTCTCTTTCCACAGACTGATTGATCTCAGTACCTGTCTACTTTATGTTAGCATCCCTATCTGTGTCTATTTCCCTTTACTGATTTAAAGCTCCCTCGTGGTAGAGATTTTAGCTGATTCATGTAGGAATCCCTTCTCTAGGATGTTCTTCCATAATCAACAGGGGCTCATTCGATCAATGTTGAAAACCATCTATATACTTTCACTCTAAGCCACCACTGAGCAGAAAACGAAATGAGTTAGAAAGGAAAAACAATTGGAAATAAGTGTGAGCTGCAACATAAGATCACACTGTAAAATTGAAGACATCATTAATTACATTAAATATAGCTGAGTGAAATATATCACATAAAAGACAAAGATGATCTAGTGTGTTCACTAGAAACACACTCTAATTCTAAGTAGAAAGAGAAGCTAAAAGTAAAAAGATAATAAAAATAAAAAACACACTTTGGAAAATAGAAATGATTTAAAGTTAAACCAAAATAAAAATACATACATTTATGAAATGGAGCTACAGCAGGCTAAGGGGGAAACGCATGCCACTCCTCATATTGCAGAGAATAAGGGCAGCACATTGAGAGGCAGTGATGTTTCCTGTATTAAAGGAGCCCAGCACATTTTCGACTGACATAGCCAAAAATAAAATGCAAAGCTTCATTTGTTATCTGCTAATTTAAAATCATAGTTTCATCCTGCCTCTTACATAAAGCTTCAGATATTAATATAAAAGAAACTGTAAGAAATAAAATTAGCATATACTGGAGAATGTATTTGGATGATTCAGAGAATCTGAACCCTAAAACCCAGCTAAGAGATACTGTCCAGAAGCAGCAGCCAGTCCTCCTGTGGCTGATGCGACCCCTCCTGCCTTGTTTAAATGACCATGCCTGAAGGGTCACCTTGCGTTGGGAAGCCAGATGTCCTCAAGTCATTTCCCCATTGCCTCCAGACCTTTAGTGAGAGTTATATCCCAGCTTGAACCTGAGAGTACGAAATCACAGCCTAACTTCAGAGGAGAAAGCTTAAAAAATAAACTGTAAAATGTTGCTAATTTATAATGGCAAAAATATGGAAGCGTTTCTGGGAATATACTGAGGATGCCAGACCAAAAATAAAGTATAACCTCTGATCAGGCTGAATGTGTCAGTAACAATGCATTTATCTTAGAAGGGTTTATGGACTAACTCAAACAACTGGAGATGGCTGTAATTGGTTACCTGGTTGATTACTGACTTAGCAAAGGTGCCCTATGCTAAGTAAAAATGAGCAGGAAATTGTTATAGGATATTAGGGTAATAGGGTGTTTGGAGAGTATCTAACACTGCTAACCACTGAACCACTGCAAACAACCACTTCCCTGTCTACTGAAACTATCCAACACAAGCAACATCCAATTTGACATTCAGTCTTTAATTGACCAATGACCTTTTGATGCCTTTTTTTTGGAAACATTTTCCCTGTGATTTCTATGGTAAAATAGGTAGAAGAGTGTATATGAGAGGTAAAAATAGCAAATAAAGACAATTTTCAAAAAGTTTGGCTGTAAATAAAGTTGTGGACATTGGCTAGCAGGGAGATATGTGTGTGTTCAATACAAATCTTTAAATTACGTATTTTAAAAATATAGATAAAAAATAACATTTGACATTTAGAAAATACTCAATAATTTAGAAAAAATAAATGAAGAAATTTAACTGTTGTGTATTTCTTTTACCAGTCATAAAGAAACACAATTGGTAAGAACAATCTGGTGACTTCAGATTAAGTTTAGATATCTGATTAAAGAAATACATATAAATAGCACAATAATTTCCAATCTTCCAATGTCCCCTCTAGTTATGGGGTTAGATTAATTTCATTCAGGAAGTTCATTTATATGAGTATGTTATAACAAACAAGAGGCCATCTCTACCAATAAATTAGAATCTCATCTGGAAAATTCCTCTAACTGAAAACTGAATACCTCTTTCTTGATAGAAAAAATGAAGATGTTTCCTTAAATAAACAATAAAGAGTGCTTTCATTTTAACAATGCAAAAAGTCACAAAGCCTTTTTCAATTCAAGGGAAAATGTGAGAACATATGAAATACAATTTTTTCTTCAGCCATGAAGTATTATTTAAATTCATTATGAATTTCTTAATATGAATATTATTAAAAATCTAGGGCTAAACTGCACAAGGCAATAACTTGACAACACTACTTTATTGTTGGAGATTTTAAATGTATACCATCTTGAGCTGGGGTTGATTACAATAGTTAAAATTCAATATGTAATATTTAGGCATCAATTTGTTATTTAAAAGCTAAGGATGCAAACTCAAGAGACTGGAAAGTGGGAATGAATTCACAATGATTAGTTACATTCCCATCTGGAAATGGTATGAATAAAAACAAATGAATTGAATAGTCTTTCTTATTTGCATATTTAAAGACTAACAAGAAACAGACTGTTTTAAATTACTTCCACTTTAATAAATTGTATTACCTGAGAAGTTTGCATTTCACAGCCTTCCATCTAATTGAGATCACACCATGAGACTTATTTTATTCAGATATTTGGGAACTCAGTTATAACTCAATAGCGCATAAATAATACTTTTAAGTATATACTTGTAAGTTGCCATCCTCACACATCTTTCAAATAACCGCACTTGCGTTATTTGGTAAGTGCACATGAAGAATGCTACCAGTGGTCATTTGCATATGCAGTTTTTGTGTGCGCCAAAACTCTCTCTGACAAAGTGCAGTATGACATTTATACTTGGTTAACTTATCAGATTGAGCAGAAATAACCATTTTTATATGCACATGACAGTAACACAACTGTGGATAAAACCCAAATCAGTTTAGTCTTTGAAAATATGAGCTGGCCGGCGGGGGGGGATATTCAAATTTACTAATTTTGGCTGGTGATAATTCTTGGGACCTGACCTAGCTACTGAGTCAATATAGTAAAGACAGCCATCTGATCATCTTACATGAATGAAGTGACATATGCCACCGTTTGAAACAACATATTAAGAATAGGAGCATAGTGATGATGACAAAAAGGCAAACAGCTATTTGTAAAGTAACATGTATTAACCAAAGACGAACTGTCAGATTTTCACAAGCCTCTAAGCTAGATTCATATTGAAAAACGTTTACGGAAAATGTCAAATTGCAAGTTCAACACTTTCGAATAGAGATATTTCTACTTTCTCAAATTGTGTTGGAATTTCTACAAAGATAGAAGAGAAGGAAAGGAGAAGGGAATCTATAAAGGGCCAGGAAAAACCCGAAGGGTTGCCTATTGCGTTAGCTCAGTGGAGAAGCCAGCGGTAAGAAATGATGAGCCAGGCAGGCAGCCTGAAGGATTCTCCAGGGGTGAGAGCTTTTCTCTCCACTGGGCCAGCTTACAGGCCAAGAGGGTAGAGGCACAGGACGCATTACGGAATCACAGGGAATCATCAAAACAGTTACAGGCCTTATGGAAGAGACGGGTGGCTCTTCCTGAATAAGCTTCGGGTATCCACAGGAGTCAGGAAGGAAGACAGACAAAACACACAAGCGAGTTAATTGAAAGAGAGGGACAGCTGGCCTGCTCGCCTGCTCATATCCAGGAAGCCTAAAGGACATTCAGGCTCACCACTGCGACGCTTGCCTATCTGCCATATCATGAATGAGTACACTTTGGAAAGAGATGAACCCTCGACTCTAATTTCACTACTTCTCTTTATTAGACTTAACCCAGAAAAGGCCAGCCATGGATGAACCGAAGGTATTTTGAGAAACCATAATATTTTTAAAAACTACTATTCAAACTTTTTGCACCTATAGCCCTAAGGGAATTTGAAGATCTAAGTGTTCTCTCACATTGGACATTTGTAAATATCTGCAACCAGTGTAACAAAAAAAGATAATTGTCCACACATTCCTACAGTTTCCTGCTTATGTACAAGTGAATGCCCAAAGAGAGACAAGGTCACACTCTAACATTTATAAAAAAGAAAGGATTCAGTAAAATTTCACAGCTACATTAAATAAAACCATCATGGAACAAAAAGAGTGAAAGCTCCTAAATTTTTATAACAATTTTATAAGTAATAATTAATTTGAGGATACATTGATCTATTCAAATATAATCATCCTAATTTTCTCTGCATTAATATTTTATCAATATCATGACAGCTAAGTCTCAAATTTTTTACATTATACATAGGAATTTGATTACTTTGGGTTATTTTTCTATGTGTAGTTTTCATTGATTTCTTTTTTGTTAAATGATATTAATTTTTAAAAATCTTTATTCCTCTTGAAAGCTGTAGTGAAAATAGTTAAACCTGGAATAGAAATAAAATTATATCACGTTTCAGTAGAACAGGAAATGACCGGTTCACACCGGGAAGGAGTTTGCGAGCAAAGGCTCCATTGCTCGACACCACAGGAGAGAGTCTGTGTATCACATTAAACCTCAGAGCAGCTCCGCCCGGCCTGCGGAGCTCACCTTTTTCTATAATTGGAGAAACAACTGGAGGGTGTCCCATGTGTCAGTGGAGTGTTACAAGTCGCAATAGAAACTATTCCTTGGTTAAATTAAGAGAAGGGAACATAGTTAGCTGTGTAGCTTTCTGGAAAATGTTGTGGTTAGCAGGCTAGTTTTGCAGTCAGCTTCCTTAGCAAGTTCTGAATATTTGTATTTTTTAGTATAAAGAGAGGGAAATATAATATTTGACATGTTTTTGCCAATAGTAATGGCAGCTAAAGCGACTTTTTCCAACAGTAATAGTGATAGGATCCTGTTCTTTTCCAATTTATTTGAAAAAGAATATCCTGTGTTTCTCTGTCAGTGACTAGGGACTATGGAAAATAATACTTTTATTTTTATTTTAAATATATTAACGGAAAAACTTGTGGATTTTATAAAATGCATTTTTAACACATTGAAATGATATATGTGTTTGTATAAACATTTCATTTGTATTAACTGAGTATATTTCTTTTTTATTTTTTTAAGTTATGGAAAAGTTTATGTTATTAACAGATGTATTTATATTGAATAAATCTTTGCATACCCAGGTTATTATTTAATGAATCTCTAAGACTAATGAACCAATTATTTAGACCATCCTTAAGCAGATAGTATATTAAGAGTTTGTTTTCTGAATTCATATGTTCTAGGTTGGTATTCTGGGTCCTTCCCTTACTAACCAGGTAAACGTAATCAAGTTTCTTACCCTCACAATACCACAATTTCTTTATTTGTAAAATGGGCACAGTAACAATATCCCACATGTTTGTTGTAAAGTTTTAAAATGAAAAACATATAAAAGACTTCAAAATATGTTGGAATAGAGTAAGTTTTCAAAATTAAGCCATTAGCTTTACATTTATTTTGATAAATTTTAGATTTATAGATTGTATGTTCTTATCAATTTAGGTAACAAGAGGAATGCTTTCATCATTGGTAACAAGTTGAACTTCATTCCTGCTGAATATTTTTGGTATATGGAATAAAATATAAACCAAATTTATAGAAGTTAATTTTTGTGAAAATCAAGGCATATACCTTTGGTTCGAAGAGAGTGAGCTAAGTGATGTGGGACAGCTAGCAGTGACTACACAACACATTGTGTTCTAGCTCAGCCCTTAAGAATCCTAAGGAAAGGGTGGTACAGCAATTCATTAAGTAATGACAATAATAAAAAAAGCTTCACAACAAGAGAGCAAGTGCCTTTAGAATATACACATGCACATACATGTACACATATATGCATGCATGCAAGCACACCCATGGGGCACACATGCAAAGACTGTTGCAAACATTGGCTAGCTGAAGCAATGAGGGTGCTCTTTGGCTGACCCTAGTAGAAGTGGCATGTTCAGGGTTATAAGTGCTACATGTTTATGCAACTCCAAAATTCACATGTTGAAGCCCTAACCCCAATGAGATGGTCTTAGGGGGTGCAGACTTTGGGAGGAAATTAGGTCATGACAATGGAGCCCCCATGATGGAATTCATGTCCTTAGAAGGAGAGGAAAACAGCTAGACCTCTCCCTCTTCACCATGTGGGGATGCAACAAGTGGACAGCTAGCTGTCTGTAAACCAGAAAGACGGCCTCCGCCAGAACGCAACACGCTGGCACCCTGATCTTGAACTTCCAGCCTCCAGAAACATGAGAAAATAAGTATTTGTTGTTTAAATCACCCAGTTTGTGATAATTTATTATGAAAGCCCAAGATGACTAAGCTAAGAGGGCAGAGTTTTTTTCCAATTTTGGTTGGAATGAAAAAAAGAATGAAATAAACACGGGAGTGCAGTGCGTGTAAAGGTAGAAGCTTAAATTAGCCTGAAGTTTTAGACAGATAATCTTGGAATTATTGGAAGGAACTGAGAGAAGAGGAATTTTCACCACTCAAACTAGGATGTACATCTACATATAAATATACTTGTCTGCTAGTTCTGAACTGAACTGATCTTTCCCTTCAATGGTGCTCTTGTCAGCCAATACAGGCCAACTTGGGAGCTAAGGCCTACTTGACATATAATTTCTAGTTGGTTTACTATTTGGGCCTAAGTACTACCTTTACTCTTGTCTACTGACTTTGATTCCCCTAGTTTGTCCCAAAGCACAGTCTTAAGACTACAACATGAACTCACGTCTCTAGAGACTTTCATTCACAGAGGAAGGGTGGGGGTGAATGGAAATCATTACTCTCGCAGGCCTGATGAATTGGAGAGCTTGACCCGTCTTCCACGTATCTTCAGAAAAGGTTGTTCAGATGCTCACCGTGAAGTGTAATTTACATTACAGACAATACCATACAATTTAGCACTGAATTTTCCCTTAATTTCTAGCTTAAGAGGGAAAGGTACCTATCCCTGCACACATATCTGCACACACACAACACATATATTGGAATTAAATTTTACTCTTTGCTAGTACTTTCCAATAGCACCGAGCAAGATGCTGGAGTATCACAGGCATTTGGTAGACAATTATAAAGTGTCTCACATGCAAAATATCAGTAGAGGCACCATGATCCAGTAAGACCACTCTCCATTCTTGAATTGTTATGACTCCTTAAAAATCCCAGTGTCATTTTTCATTTGACCAAAGACAGAACAACATGAGAAAGAAATCTTCCTCTTTTAACACAATGGCAATAAAATATAAAATAATCAATGGATTTGCCCCAAGGCTAAAAGTATAAATCACCTGGACCACTCTCATTTTTTCCCACTGCACAGCATAAAGTTATTTTCTTGGTTAAGGGCAGTGGTTTTCCTATCACCTGCTCAAATCAATCAACTGTATGGTTGAGAATCCTCTGGCTAAAATTATATATCAAAGATGCTAAAAGCAAGAGGAGAGAAGGGATCATTCTTATTGTGTTTCCTTGACTTCTCTACTCTCTTTTAGTTTATAAATAACAGCTAAGACATTGGGATTTTCCTGAAGGCTTCAGCCCTCAGACACTTGTTAAGTGAAGTATATGATCTCACATTATTCTTGAAAAATATTGGCCTTTAAAAAAATCAACATTTGGCACAACTCAGTCACCTATTCTGAAATAAAAATCCAACAGAGAACTATACATTTGAAGTAAATTCTTCTTGGCTAGTGATATAAAATTTTAGGAAGGCTATGAAGACATTATTCCTAGTCAATTTACTAGAAAATTATGTAATCAATAAGAATAATATCTATAGAGTTACATTTATATTTCTGATTTATAAATATTTTAAAGATACAAAAGCGATCACTTCTTTTAAAAAAGTAGCATTTCTCATTTTTAAAAAAGTGCTGGGGACACAGAGTGACACAAGACACGAATACAAATTTGCATCTGTTACTGGTAAGTAGGGACCACTGAGAACGTGTGAATGCTGTTGATGATCCAAATGAATAAAAAAACTAAAGATACCAGTCGCTTTACAACAATGTTTTTCCAGAACCCTCAAATGCATGGAGCATTGTCAGGGACATCATATACCAACCATTTCATTTCATTTTTTATTTCCACTGCAAATTCCACTGTGACCAGAAAACATGAGTTGTAGAAATAAAATAATTCTAAACTTATTGCCAATTCTTACAGCCCGACATACAGTTTTTCCTAAAGATGTTACATGTATTATTTTTTCCTGATGCTTTTGGATGGAGAGCTCTAAAATATAAGTTTAGTCATCTTAATTGATACTGCCTTTTATAATCTTATGTCTCGTCTTTAATTTCTTGCTGATTTTCACTCTCATTGACCTTGCTATTTTTGAGAGAAGGGTATTGAATTCTCTAAATATTTTTGTTAAATTTTCTGTTTTTCCTTTTAATTGTGTAGATTTGCTTCAGATAAATTTTTTGAACCTTTGTTAGGTGTGTACAGGTTTATAGTTGTTATATCTCTCACACGAATTGAGCTTTTATCATCATAAAATATTCTTCTGGTATCTAAAATCACTTACTTTCTTAATGTTTCTTTGGCTTGATATTAGTGTGGTATTACAGCTCTCCCATGGTTACTATTTGCATGGTTTATCTCTTTCCATCCTTTCACTTTTGATTGCTTTTTGTCTTTGAATCTAGACTCTAAACAGTGCCCTTTATAGGCAGCATATATTTGGATCTTTTTGTTTAGGACTTATGAAGTCTGACAACTTCTACCTCTTGATTGGAATTTTTAACCCATGAATGCTTAATGTCATTGTTGGCATGGCTGGATTTGTGTCTGCCATTTGCTGTATTTGTTTCCTGTATGCCCCCCTCTCTCTCTCTCTCAGTTATTTATTATGTTTTTAAAGATATTTTCTTTGTGGTTGCTCCAGAGATTGCAATATGCACCTCTTTTTATTTATTTATGTTTCCATATTTATTATGTCATTAAATGGGTCTTTTGGAGGTAAAAGTTACTAACATTGTAATGCACAAATCTTAGCTGTACAATTTTAAATGATTTCACTTTATCCATTTTTAATGGCATCTTTAGATGAGTTTTGTTTTGTTTTTGTTTTGTTTTTTTTAAAGATGTATCTTTATTGTTGAAAGAATTACAGATGTCCCCTTTTTTCCCCATTGACCCCTTCTACCCCACCCCCACCCCACCCCCAGGCCTTCTCCACACTATTGTCTGTGTCCATGGGTTATGCATATAAGCATATAAATTCCCTGGTTAATCTCTCCCAACCCACTCATACATCTTAATGGGCCCAAAAATCTCGTCTTTACATAGCTCATAATTTTTTGTTGGAAACTGGGCTTTTTCTATAATACATTACAGCGATCCTAGATTCTGGTTCCTCCTACCATGGCTGATACTTGTTTCTATTTGTTCGGTTGTTTATTAGTTTGTTTGGTGACTTTCCTGGTCTAACCTGTGGCCTGTCTGGTGACTGATGCCTCAGCCAAGTAACTTGTTTGGGGGTTTTGTTCTTTTTTCTTCCTTAAATTTTGGTGTAGTTCTTGAGTCAGCAGATCTTAGTCATCATTCAAGGCTGGTTTAGAGAGTCATACTCAAACACCTTGAACCAACAGGGCGTCTGCATTTTGCCAGTAGATCTCTGTTGTGTGAAGAACGCATTCAAGTTTGGCATTTATAAGCCTGCCCCAGGTTTTACTTTATCCATTCTCAAGGCCTAAAGTTCAGTAGCTCACAGAGTCCCCTCCAGTCTCTCCCAGGCCTGCACTCAGCGTTGCCCACGCAGCCTTGCTAGCAGTGAGCGTGCTGGTCTCACGCCTTGCCCTGCACTCCCAGGTGGAGCTCCTGGACGCAGAGCTGGGACGGGTGAGAACAGAGCAATGTAGTCTAAAATGCCACCATCTCCCACGATATTCATTGAGACTCCGTCTGTTTTCTTAAATTCATGTTTCTCATTCATTGTATGCTTTGGCCAATTTCCAGGGTCCTTCTATGGTTATTTTTGACAATTTGTCCAGTTTTCATCATTGCTTTTGGGGGAGAGAATGTGTCAGTTTTCAGTGTGCCACTCCAGGAGTCCTACATTGTTCTTTCTACACTATTCTAGACTAGCATTGTTTTTTCTTTATTTTTTCTTGGTATGAAATAGCTGTGTTCTTTGAAATATCTCAGTTATATTAGAACCCAAACTGTTATCTACATTGTTAACACTCAGACTGACCACAGTGTTTCTTAATAATAAAATACATTTAATTTGATCTAAAACAATATATTTTCTCCTCACACACCTTGTGTATAGCAACATATCCAAACTCCTCTGACTGATATTCAAGGTAACTTCAAAAATTATTTTTTTATGTAAATGTACAATTTCTCTTAATTAAAAATGCAGAAGAAGTCTATATAAGCAGTATATACAAGTCAGTTCTTCATTACACTATTTGAAATACACTCAAAATTGAAACATTGAGACAGATATCAGAATTCTTAGATGAAAATTGAAAAAAAAATGCTCATTAGCCTCTATTTTTCTAGTAAAATTTCTTTTTCAAAAATGTCATATGGAGCTGAAGAGAACTGTGTCTTTGATAATATAATGCATTAATCAAACATTAAGTTTTGCTAAGGTGGGTATGGAGAGATTATACTATGAGAAATGGCATATGTTTGATATATACAAACAGAACTGCAGCACAGTTCTGCCTGGAAATCAATGATTTGTTGACCAAAAAAAAAAAAAAAAAATCATCATAAAAATCTCAATAAGTCTGGTAGCTACTTTATAAAGATTGATGTCACCTACATGTATGTGGTGCCACTCAAATTGATTTATACTGTCAATTCTTCCTCAACTTTATTTTTTTCTTAAGTAAATTCCTATGCTATTAATCAGAATATATAATATTCAGACTTATAGATATTAAAAGCTGCAATGGTTAAGAATTTTAGAGCTAATACTACTGCTTAAGCTCACTTTTCAAGTTTAGTTATGAAGTTATTCACTCAGTTACTTGGTCATCCAGTTCTTCATGCCATTATTTGAATGTGTATAACTTACTGAGCTTGTTGTCTTTCAGTGCTTTGTACTGGACTGATGTGCCACCTTCATGAGTTTTTAGTCTATTGCTTATATCACATTGTTAGTGACAACTTTTTTACAGTTTTTCTGTATATGAGTAAGGTTCCCTATAGTCATTCTGATTTTAAATTTAGTAGGACTTGCATTTTTATGCTCAATAAAAGATCATCCTAAAACAAATCTGTTTCTAGTGGGAATTATTACAAAAGACAACAAAACCAAAGTCTTGTATTCCAGCTTTAGAATAAAATGCATATCCTCCATTAAATAAAATATCCTGCATTTCAAAATGCTAAATAAGATGAACTTAGAAAGCTGTTCCAGTCAGTTAAATAGGGCAGGGGGGAAGGTTCGATACAAGAACATTCTTTGCATGTATTGCATTTTTATTTGATTATAAACAGGATCCATATTTATTTAATTTGCTCTCATGCCCCTTAGTGTTTTATTCTTAGATAAACAAGTGAGTATAGGCATGTTGAGCCAATTACTCTTACTCTGTTCCCAAATTGACAAAATTACTAAAAAAGTTTAGTAATTAATACAGTAGCTGAATGGAAGTGGTCTCATGCTTGCTGACATATTAATAATGACCAATGATGCAAAAAAAATATTATATCCATACTTTTTGTTTCTATGATTCAGACCAATGGGCTTGATCCATCCCATGCTGCATGTTGCTTTTCCTCTTTGGAACCCACTGTCAACACACAGTGACAGGTACCTCAGCTCCATACCTCCCATCTTTACTGGAAGGTGAGTTATGGCACAGAAAGAACAAAAACATTTTAGTAATTTTGCCTTGGTTCTGGACTTCCACTAAGGATGTTTAATGTTTGAAACAGCATTCTAACTCCAGCACATTGTGACCTTTTTGTCTTGGGGGAGCACGTTCATACTGGACATACATCACCAACAGGCCATGTCATAATGAACCCTAATGGTCAAGCGCCTGATGATGATTCTCCCATAGCTCGAAAAACTTCAGACAAAATTTCAGCAGTGAAGTTAAGAACTTGAGCCTGGGAGTTAGAGAAATCTGGGATTTAGTTATATAACTGTTCCACTTAAAAGATATGTTAACTTGGGAACCTGACTTAAACTTCACCTAAGATTTTTCATCATAAAATGAGGATATCAACCACTTTTTTATAGGGTTGCTGTAAGGATTAAATGTGATAGCTCAGTCTTTATCATCAAGTTAACCTCATGTTCACTCCACTGTTACCTAACACTGATACAGTAATCAGAATCTTGTCTGGCTCTTGGCTTCCAGCTCCCTCTTGGTACAACAGATCATGGGATTCAGACCCCTCTACTCAAGTAGTGCTTTGAGTCTGTCTCATTTTCATGTATTTCCCCTCTGAAAATATGATCCTATGTTACCTCCCCAGTATGACTGAAGATTCCAATTCTGCTTTGCTTGGCCATCACAGGTGCTGCTCCCAAGGGTGTCCTTCGATGCATGTAAACCAGCATCTCAGAGTCTGCTACCTTGGAAATCACCTATCATAGTTCCCATCATTCTTAATATTTGTTCAAGCCTTATGACCCAAATGTTGTTCTTGATGATTTATAAATATATCACCCCTTTTAATCCCCATGGCAGTTCTTCGAGGTGGTTGCTATTCCTATTCCCATTTTTCAGATGAGAATGTCAAGGCACAGTTAGCGGAAGAGCCATGACTTGCAATTTAAACCTTAGCCGTCTGACTCCTGAAGTCATAGTCTTCACCATTCTGTATCCCTGCAGCCATGAAGCTGACTGCCTCTATCTGGATCCCCACAGATTTCCTATTTCCACAAACCCCGAGTCTTTCTCAGATCTCCAGCTGAAATACCCTTTAATGTATATTTAATACTTCTGTGCTTCTCTGCAAAATCTGGTTGAGGATTCTTTCTCAGTTGGCTTCTTCCTCTTTGCTCTCCTGATTTCCCACATTTAAGGGTCTCTTTTGAGATCAGTTCCTTAGTAAATTACTAGCACACAATCCTCATCTCAGGCTCTGCTTTGGTAAACACAGACTAAGCACAGTGTGTTAATTATTAGAGAGAAATTTTGAGGGAAATTAAAGGACATCAATCTCTGAATGGTGATGTTCCTCTTGGAAAGTAGTAAATGTCTCTAGAGATGGAGGGACTGAGTTGGGGGCACTCCCTTTCTGCTACGGGTTTCTCCTGAGAGTATTTTCTTGGTAAACCACTTGCACGCAATCCTCATGTCAGGCTCTGCTTCTGGCAGACACAAACTCAGCACAAAGGGTTAATTATTAGAGAAAAATTTTAAAGGAAAATAATAAACATGAATTGTGAAGGAAATATCAGATATCATATGATTTCAGCCATAAATATTTCAAGAGATAATGTTACATCTTTACCACACCTAAGATAAATTAACAATTATTTCGTAATAACATCAAATACCCAATGTGTTCTAATTTCCATTCTCTCATGCCTATTAGTTTTTACTTATTTAAATCAGAGTCCATACAATATCCACACAGTGTAATTGATTGATGTTTCTTTAAGCCTCTTTTCTAAGTTCTGCCTAATTTATTTATCCTTGTGATTGGTTTGTTGAAGACACTGGGTTGTTTGTCCTGTACGTTTCCCACAGTCTGCCTTCTGTTGATTACATTTCCATGGTACAAATTAATCTGTTCCTTTGTAAATTGGTATCTGTTTATAGAAGCTTGATGAGTTTCAGTTTTGTTTCTTCTGGCAATTCTGCATCTTTGGTAGGTGGTATTTTCTTCCATCGGAAAGCACAATGTCTGATTGTCTCTCTTTTTATGTTAACACAGTTGTTGACCATCAGTGCTTAGGTTCACCAGTCCAAATAAATGTTTTAAAATGATAATTACAAATATTATAATGTCTTCTTTATCAGGTAAAAATCATATAAAGAGTCTGATTGGGCCATGACTCAGCAGTTGACCTTCGACCTAGGATCCAGGAGATCTTGATTCAATTCCTGGTGAGAGCACATGCCTGGGTTGTGGGCTCAATCCCCAGCAGGGGGTGTGCAGGAGGCAGCCGATCAATGACTCTCTCATCATTGATGTTTTATCTCTCTCTCCCTCTCCCTTCCTCTTTCTGAAATCAATAAAGATATATATATATTTAAATCGTATAAAGAGAAATTTACCTTTATCCAATATCTGATTTTCTAGTTTATAGTATCAAAAAGGCAATGTAAAGGCCCGATTCTTCATTTACCTGTTTTAAAATAATGAGCTTGTTCCCAGTATTTCCCAGTGAAGACCAATTTGTTTTCTTTGCTGATTTTGTTTTCACTATGAATTCGTGTATATAGTCACATTTAATGTGTTTCATGCAATAGCACTTATAGTTCTTATTAATGTTCAAATTGTCTCATTTTTGGACAATGGGACCCACTTTGTGCCTTTCAAGTACTTTGTGCCAGCTTGTTTCATTTTTCATATGACAAGATGTTCCGTGTACATTTCCTGCCCCAGACTTGGAATCACCTATTTCTCCAAGAAGCCCAGGCTCTCTTCCCCAGTTCTATCTAAGTGTTACCCCTTTCATGTGTTGCTCCCATGCTCCTCAAAATTAAAAATCTCCTCTTAAAGGTGCCCAATGACCCTACAGCTTTTAATCCAGTGGCTTGCCCTTAGTCATTCTCTTGGACTTCCTTTAAAATTCCCTCTTCTTTTGGCACCTCTTAATGCTGTCACTCCTCTCTCTCTCCCCCTCCTTCCCTGCCCCCACACTCTCCTTTCTATTCCTCTTCTTTTTACTGTTTTTTGTTACTTTTTCTCTTCTAGCTCATTAAACATAAGTGATATATACTCATGAACATGTTTTATATATGTATAGTTGGCCTCTCTGGATGTTAAAGGGAAGGCCCAGTTATATGAGTCACTCCTTTAACACAAATATTGATAACATGCTACATGTCAAGTATGTTTAGGTACATGAATGATCAGTGAATGAAAGAGACATACACACACACACACACATATAAAGTTGATAATTGCTATACAGATAATTTTAGTTAGAGAGATGGATTTTGAGTATGTATGAGAGCTGTAGTTTTAGACAATGGAGTCCAGGAAGCCACTTTAAGAAGCTAACACTTAACCTGAGTCCTAAGGAGGTGTGGGAGCACACACATACCTATCTGGGGAAGAGCATGTTGGGAGAGGGTGGAAGGAAAATGGGGTTCTGTGGAAAGTAATATGCACACCCTTATGTTCATCACAGCACTATTTGTAATAGCCAAGATCTGGAAGCAGCTCAAGTGCCCATGGGTAGATGAGTGGATAAAAAAGTTATGGTACATTTATATAAAGGAGTATTACTCAGTTGTAAAAAAGAAGAAACTTTTACCTTTTGTGACAACATGGATGGACTGGAGAGTATTATGCTAAGTGAAATAAGCCAGTCAAAGAAAGACAAGCACCATATAATCTCACTTATATGTGGAATCTAGTGAACAAATAAACAAATAAAATAGAAACAGACTCAGTGGTACAGAGAACAGATTGACAGCTGTCAGAGGGGTGGGTGTTAGGAGCTGGGTAAAATAGATGAAGGGTTAAGCAGAAACCAAACCCAACAAAAAACAACATGGTGGTCACCAGTGGGAAAGGTAGGGGCAGGTAGAAGGGGTAAAGGGGGGATAAATGGTGATGGAAGGAGACTTGACTTTGGGCAGTGAACACAATAAAATATACAGATGTATTCTAGAACTGTATACTTAAAAACTATAAAATTTCATTAACCACTGTCACTCTAATAAGTTCAATAATTTTTTTTTTTAAAGAAATAATAAAAATTAAAAAAAACAAATAAAGTAACCTCACAGGGCTATCTGATCAAAAATTCCTGATCTAGTCATGGTGGGTAGTCACACCCCAGGCATATAACTTCTTTACTAGAAGGATGATCTTTGCCTTAAGCAAGCCCTATCCATTGTCTCTGTGCATCTAGATTAACATACCTATGAAATGCCCCATTTAGACACTTCTTTCTAAAGAGTCCAGAGAGCACAGAATCCTAACCTGTAATCCAATTTCCATCTTTCATGCTCCCACCTTCATGTCACCTTCCTTTCATTTCCTCCTTCATCTCAAATGTTGAAAAGAAACTGCAAACTGATTTTTTCTGTTTGTTGAGATCTTGCTTCTAGGCATTTTCTCTCTGTGACTTAAGTAAATATTTATAAAAAATCTCTAGAAGCCTGGAAGTTCTTGAGTTGACAGAGGGAGCAGCAAGTGCAAAGGCCCTGAGGAAGATGTGTGGCTCGCATGTTGGAGACATAGTGAGGAGTCACCTGTGGCTGGAGAGAAATGGACTCAGGGAAGGGGTGTAGAATTTAAGGTCAACACAGTAAGCAGTGGAGGAGGCAGAACATGAGAAGTTTAGCTTTTACTGAGTAAATGAGGACTATTTGAGGTTGTTGAGCAGAGGAGTGATGTAATGTAACTTAACAAATTGAAGGGCTCTCTTGGGCTGACATGTGGCAAGTAGACTATAAAGGGGCAAGAGGGGTAGCCGGGGGACTTGTTAGGTTACTGCAATAATCTTGGCCAATGATCTGAGCATTAACAGGGATGGTGGTAAGGAATGGGTACATTTGCCTAATTGAGACCCATTCCCTGCCAATGCCAGCACCTGGCACGTCGCCCTGATGTGCCACTGGGAGCCAATTACACTGTGTCCAGGAGGCACTGCATTTTAGATGCATTTTATTCTTTCTAATTAACTAATTCTTGCCTGGCCACCACTCTGCATCCATCCTTTCAGCACACCAGAAGAAAACACTTCTCATGCCATAAACACACCGCAGTCCACAGGCATAACTCTCTTCTGCAGCCCAATGACCCATACAATGGCCAACCAGCTCAGCTTGTCTTCCGTATCTACACTCACAACTCTCCATTCACCTGTCCTCCAATCCCTCAACACTTAGTAACTCTTCTCATGTCTTTGTCTTTGTTCTTATATTGAGCTTGGCATTGGAACCCACCAAATCAGTCTTTATCACTCATCCAACCATCTCATTCTGGACTTCAGAAAATGCTGCGCAGTTAGGCAAAATTTCAGGAGTACAGCGCAAGTTATATTATGAATATCAGCATCATTGATTGATGATCTTTATTATCACAATCTCCATGACCTTGGTTTAAGAGTCCTGGAATTGGACCAGTTTGGCTGGAATTCTAAAAAAATAATTACCTGAAGAAAATAAACAAACTAATAAACAAGTGTTTTTGGCCCTAAGATGATTACTAACAGAGTGCAAAAGCATCTATTATCACCCATAAGGAACCCCACCAACCCAAAGTAATAAGAAAAAAAATAAGAAAAAGACTGAAGTTAGTTGTCAAGAATACTTTTTATCTGAAGTCTACTTTTTATCTGAAGTCTCTAGTTCTCCTACATCTTAAATAAATAAATGAATCTATAAAACAGTCCTAGGTACACACACATATGCTCACACACATTCAGGTAATTTATTCCAACTATAGTCATTGAAAAGCCCATACTCAAGAGTTTTAGTGAACCAACGACCATCAGCCCATCCCTCTGTGATACAGACAGACTGAAAGCAAGGACTTGGACTCTTGCCTACCTTAAGCTCGTATCTAAAGTCCATAGATCCTGAAAGTTGATGTACTCGGCCTCAGAAAATCCCAGATCCACACTCATTTTATTTTTTCCATTTTCCTGATTACAAATACATGGATGGGAAAGAATGTTAAATATTGTAATAACCAGTCCTGAGTCAGGAAAGAGAGGAGGGACAGAGTGGAGCCTGTGGACAGAGACTTAGCTGTGAAGATAATACAGCAGTCTGCTCTGTGGAAGTGAGAAAACCCAGCCACCTCCGTCATAATACCACTACTCCCACCAAACTCAAGGCTTTCTGTTTCTATAATCATCTTTCCTCCATTTTCTCAGATCTATCCATTCTTATCTCCACTTGGATTAGCCTACTTTAAGGCTTTTTATTATGTGAGATAAAGTGGGTTAAGTGTAGTTATTTTAATGTTCTCCCTTCTTCCTGCCCTGCCTCCCTTTTTCCCTCTCCTGCCTTCCTGCCTTCCTTCCTCTCTTAAACCTAAAAACATCCTAAATTACTTTACCTTCAGTAACTTTGCATTCAATGATGTACATTCACCAAGTCCTTTCCCTAAGCCTCCCTAACCCCTGTGTGGAGCATTGAGGATTCTGGAAAGACAAAGACGATTTCTTACCTTTGCACATTAATCCTTCTTTTGTATCACCAAAGACTGACTTTTGCTTTTAATGACTAGTGCTTATATAGGATGAGCTCTTTGGATTCCTTTGCACCATGTAGAAATCCTAATAAGTGTGCTAGGCCTTGTATTTCCACTTACAGATAAGGAATTCAAGGCCAAGATGTTTTAAGTGTCATGCCTAAGGCCACAGCATTAATTAAAGGTCTATTTGAAACTGATGCAAAATGCATTGACTTCTGCTATGCAAAAGCTTAAGGATTGGATTTAATTAAGGTGGCTTGACATAAAGGTCAAAACGGAAAACAGGTATGAATAGGTGTTTTTTGTTATTTTTGAGCAATATCCAGCTGCTGGTTATCATTACTATTACTGCAGCCCTCATCAATCTTCCACTTCTCCAGTCCAATTATCAATTGAATTATGCACAATGGATGCCTTGTTTCATGAATTAGTCAACATTCTTCAGCCTACGCTTTCCCTCTAGCCTGTTTGCTCCTGCTAGTCATCCGCCATGGTATCCACTTCTTCTGGCCCACCCAAAACCTAGCAGAGGTAAAATTTTAATGAATATGTGTGGATTAACTGTTTGAACCAAGAATACCTTCTTGGTTAAAAACTTCCCCCCGGGGCCATACAGCTAGTGCACTAGCACAGACCCTCAGACTTCAATGCCCATCACCTGTCTCTTGCAGAAAATAAACCATAAGGTATCTAAGAATTAATCTTTTTAGATAATGATGGAAGATCTTTGCAGATGTTAATCACTCAGTTTTGTTGAAACTCCTTTCACCACGTGCCCCAACAAAACCCCTGACACTCACATATAACAAAATGCTTCACTCAGGGTCTCAGAACAGGGTCTCAGAACAGGTTGATGTGCGCTTTCGGTTTTCCCACTCATTGCTTTGCCTCGCTACCTCCTACTTGATATTTAGTTAAATTTCATTTACTCCCTTTACTCCCTGACGGCTCTCCTGACTCACATAAACTAGGTCACAGCATCAGATAAATATTCATATAACACATTGCAGTGCCATGACATTGATCACACTTTAATGAATTTATTTATTTAACATTTATCTTTGTTGCTAAGCTTTACACTTATTAAAAACACAATGTATTTGCTCTCTTTGCTATTGTCCCCAGTACTTAGTCCAGTTTTCAGTGCCTAACTAGTGTTCAGTAGGGATTTGGTGGATGAATGGAGAGCTGCTAAAATAAAGGGTTAACCATGCCACCAACACACACACACACACACACACACAACCAATGCACATGCAATTCATTAAAGATAAAAGTTGGCCTTTGGTGATGTAAAAGGATTAAGAGTCTTTTATGCCTAAGCTGTTTCTGGTTTCTGTATATTTAAATCAGAAAGTGTAGCAAATTTTGATATAATTATGGTTGAAGAACAGGGATGCTATTTATGCCAACATGCACTTAAAATATCAATATCCCAGACCCTCTCTAGCGTTATTTCTGATGGATGTACTACAAAGAGCTGGGAAATACAATGCAGAAGAATTTATAATCCAAGGCTTTATTTATTGAGAAAACCCCCCACACTTTATTGGCATGGCGTTACATTTGCTGAAATTGCCTAATATAGGCATAAATATACTTAAGTGCCTTTTGCTACCTTTTTTCCACTGACAGAACTGTGACATGATCGTAAAATACCGAACATGGACAGCAGAAAGGAAAAAGTTTGCTTAAGGAAGAATGGGCTATTTCACTTGTACAATGAGATATATATTAGTTCTACCTATTCTGCATTTTAAGTGTAATATATACATGCCGAAGAGCAAGCTCACAGAATAAAGAAAATGCTGCTGGTAAGGTGCTCTAAGAAATAGACTTGGTCTTCGTGTCAGGTTCCTTGCACAGAGCTCCAGGCACCCTCCGAATCTGCTCGGCGCTTGTCATTCATGATGAGCCCCTACCCCTCGCACCTGAGTGTATGCTAAGCGCTGACTTGGGCAGGGCAACTCCAGCCTTAGGATGCGGCCAGTTGCCAGAAAGGCCAAAGTGAGAGGGCTGGAGCTTCCAGCCGCACCCACAGACCGCCTCAGAAAAGGGGGGGGCTGGAGACGAGAGTTCCATAAACTCTCTCAACAAGGTGACTCGGTGAACTTCTGGGCTGGTGAAGCATCCGCATGGCCCGGCTCCCTAAGGAGAGCTTCTCCCGTGCCAGGGCCCTTCTGGACCTCACACTGTGAACCTCTTCCCCCGACTGCTCCCCTGTATCCTTTATCATACCCGTCATCATAAACTGGGAAGTACAAAGAAACGCTTCTATGAGTTCTGTGAGCCAGATCAAACGAATTGAACCCCAGGAAAGGCTTTGCGGGAACCTCTGATCTGCAGCAGTTTGTTAGAAGCTCAGGTAACAACCTAAATTTGCAATTGGTGTCCAAAGTGATGTCTTGTGGGACTGAGCCCGTCACCTGTGGGACAGGACACTCTCTTTAGGTGGAGAGGGTCAGAATTGAGTTACATTTGTGGACACGCAGCTGGTGTGTGCTGAGAACTAGAGGATTACTTGGTGGTATTGGAAAACACACAATAGAGACAGCTGTGCCGTGTTGGACTCTTGAGATTTTATTTATGTTATTGACTTATTTAACACGATGTGTATAATACCACATAAAAAACATGTTTATAATACATTGTATGTTTTTCTAGGAGTCAAGCACATTTTCTGTAATACTGCAGAGAGTAGGTTTTACTATTATTCCCACTTTGCAGATAAGTAGTCTAAGTTTAAATACTTTGAAATCTTTCCCTAAGTTACACAGCTAGCGTGTGAACGAGATGGCACACAAGCACGGGTCCACTGGACTCCAGTGTCCAGGCTTTGTACCAGTCCCACCGGGAATGAAAAGGGGCCCTGTTCTAAATCTAACCGAAAGTAACCTCACAGGTGATCTGATCATAAATTCCTAACTGGGCAGGTCATGGCTGTCAGTCACACCTCAGGCCTATAACTTCTTTACTAAAAAGTTGCAAGCCCTGTCCATTGTTTCTGTGCATCTAGGTTAACACGCCCTTGAAACGCCTCTTTTTCAGACCCCTGGGAAGTATAACCCCCCTGAAGAGAGCCCATAATCTTGTTAACTGTCCCGTAACCCAATCCTCAGTTTGCTTTTCCACCTTCACGTAATCTTTCTAAAATTTTCTCCTTAATTAATAAGCATAAAAGAAACTGAAAAACTCATTCAGGGGAGCATTTGAGATCTTGCTTCCTGGCATTATCATCAGTTTGGCTCAAATAAAATCTTATAAAAATTCATTACAGGTTTGGACGCTCTTATGTTGACACCACCATTATGAAATTTCTGCTGTACATACGTGCAGTTTCCTATACTTTTCCTGTTCTCCTAACTCTTATAAAACTTTTTCTTTGTAATTAAGTCTCCTAATTTTTTTCTTCCAAATGATTGAAAGAAATAAAGGGAGTCAGAGAGTCTGTTCTTATTCTTATATAATAAGAGAAGTACATTCCCTAATCCTGACATCTAACATCTCCAAGTCTAGACAGTGTTCATTGTAAGAGGGTTTTAAAGCTCACAGAATAGCTCCTACACTTCCCAGGCTCTCGTGCTTCCTCTGCTTTATGCGTCAGGCTCTGGCCAGTGGACGAATGGAAGTCACCCTCATTTTGAGGCAGTAAAACATTCCTGGGTTACCCCCTAGCCCTCTCCTCTCCTCTCCTCATTCAGGAACCCTGGAAACCATCCATGAAGATGACAGGGTCAGCCCTGGCCTGTGTGGCTCAGTTGGTTGGGCATGTCCTGTGCACCAGAAGGTTGCTGGTTCGATTCCTGGTCAGGGCACATGCCTGGGTTGCGGGCTGGATCCCCAATGGGGGTGTGCAAGAGGCAGCTGATTGATGTTGCGATCTCACATCGATACATCAGTGTTTCTCCCTCTCTCTCTAAAAATCAATAAACTATCCTTAAAAAAAATGACAGAGCCATAAGCTAGAAGAATAATAAATCTCTAAGTAAAAAGTAGAGTTTATCTGGAAATCCACTATAACTGCAGCAGAATTTATATAGATGGAAATAAACTTCAGTTTATTCAGTTTAATATGATTAATGCAGACACAGGAAGAGACAATACCTATACAGTGACAGTTCCAGAACCTTACAGTTAAAGTGAATTAGTATGCATTTCATTTTGGCTAACAGAAAATCTTACTATAAAATACTTCAACAGTAGGAAAATTTATTATCTCGTATAAACATAGATTCCGGAGGTGGCATTCTAGAACAGTAGCTCAGCAATGTGTTTACAGTGTGGCTACAGCAGCTCCAAGCATCACACTATGAGCTCTAATATCCATGGTCAAGGAGGGATATGTTCTACTCTCATGTCCCAGTTTTAGGGAAAGAAAAATTTTCCTGTTATCATCTCTCCTCACCCCCCTCACCCCCAAAAAAGAAAACCCAAGACCTTTGTTTCTACTGTCCAGTGTTGAATCAAGTTTTCCTGCCTAAATCTATTATAATTCAGTTGGCTTTACTGGGGTTGGTTCTCTAGTCTAATCAACATCCATTACCCAGGGCTAAGATATGCCATGAAAGGGATGGCCTCCCAATTCCTAAATAAACTCAGGGTTCTGCTAGCAAGGAAAAGAGTAGAGTAGCATCTGACAATATAAAATATATTTAGAGAGCTGGGCAAAATGCTGTCAGCTTTATGCACTGAAGGGGAACAGAAAGTGGCACCCCAAAATATGTCTCTTTGGCATAAAGATTCTTTTAGACTGATTAATTAAAAACAAACAAACACAAAACACAGAGCAGCACAGGAAAGCTCTGAACACCAAATACAAGGTACCCTTTGTAAGAGGCAGTTATATTTTTAAAAGGAAATCTCCACTTCTAAGGCTGGCCCCTCTCTGTACCAGGGAGAAGAGTAAATCTCTAGAAACTCTTATTAATGGGATGGCAATGACTTAAGTCTGTATAATCACCTCACCCTTATTTGCTGTGCTTTCCTGGTCACCTCCCATAACTGACCTTCCCTCTACCCCAACATCTTCTTTTGTCTTTAGCTGGAGATGGTACTTAAGGTGGTGACTTGGGCCATTTCGGAGACTTGCTCAAACATGTTTTTTCTTTATTCTCCTGTTAATCTGTCTTTGATTACAGGGGGATCTCAGCCAAGAATCTAGAAAGATAGACAGAAAATTATGTTTCCTCCCTATCATGCCTAATTTCAAATAAAGTTTAAGTTCAAAATATGGCTAATATTAATTTCTCTTTAATTTTTGAAACATTTTTTCAGAGGATCAAAGTTTTACAGTAGCTCCAAATGTTATCACTGAATTTATTAACCCAATGGGAAAAATTTCTCATAAATACTCAACCATTAATTTAGTCTCTTTTTAAATCACAAATTGGTTCCACTATTGGGTTGCTGGGATTAAAACAGTGTGATTTTTTTTTCTGTATATTTAACTTTAAACTGTTAGACTTGGTATCGTGTAGAGAAATACTAAGTTTGGAAACAGCAGCTTTTGAATACCGGCGCCTGTGGCTCTCTTTAGGCAAGGCCCAGTTTGGGATGAAAGACAGACTCTCCTCACTCTCCAACAGGCGGCCGCATTCAGCCCGCTGGACCAAGGAAGGTTATTTTGCATTTAAGAAAAACAGTGTTTGTTAAAGTGAAGTTCAGTCCAATGACATATTAAGACCCTGAAAAGAAATGCAGAACCAAGGAAACATTAAAATTATGAAGGTTGGTCGGGAACGAAAATAATTTGTTTTCTGGCTCCCAACTTTGTCATTTTCTGAAGGGATTTCTAAGGGAATCCATCCTAAAAGCCCCAGTGTGTGCGCTTTTTAAGAACTTGTATTATAATCTCCTCCCCTCTGCGGGATGGATTTGACCTGCTGGTGCTGCTGAGCGTGCTGGAGCCAGGAGTTGCGGTGGGTGCGGGAAGCAGGGCCTGGCCCAGAGCCCAGGCTCCCGCAGGCCCGCCCTTGTCCCAGCACATCGCGCCTCTCCCCGGCGCCTGGGAGCTGTAACAATTAACAGTCACCATCTCAGAGGGACGTGTTCAGGTGGGAACATCACCTGAACGCCTTGAGCCGAACGACTCAGCTTTACCTCCGCTTTCAAGAGATAGTAAGAAGCAAAAACAACAACAAGAAATTGGGCTGGGGGAAGGAGAGGGTCTATAAGAAATACTAACTTCAGTCCTTTCCTGCGGTTTTCTGTAAAGGCCTAAGGACTGCGTTTCAGAGTCTGACAACCCGATTTCATTAGCCTGTGCGAAATAAACTAAAATAAAACAATAATAAAGTAAATGCTCACACAGGCACATGCTGTACATAACAATAATACTAAGATACCTCTCCGTGCAATAAATGAGGTTAAGTAAAAATATATTCAAGTGTCTGAGCTGTTTGTAAGATGCTAAGACCTTGGAGAGCTTTCCAGGATTGACCGGCTACGGAGGGATAGGACCTGGAGAACCGACAAGCAGCCACAGTAGCACCCCAGCCAGAGTACCCCGAGTGACTAATATGGGTTAGTTTCAGTGTTTCCCCCAAACAGAGCACATGCTATCAAGCACGGTTCTCCTCGGTGCACAGATGATCTGATTTCTAGCTCTGAGAGTTACACATTTATTTCTGTGCGCATTTGGGGAAAATATAACCCAGGCACCAACATTTCACTGCTTCAACATTAGTCCATAGGAGGAGACAAAGTTGGAAGTGTACCGTAGTCCAAGATATGTGACAGTGGTTCCTAAATGGCAAAGCTAGGGAACGCTGAGACACACGATGGGAAGGGCTCGCGGGGTTTCAAGTAGATGCGTGTCGGCGATTCCCTTTATGCTTCTGGAGACAGCGAGAGACGCCGCGTTCCTTCCAGGTGTTTCCCTGCCTGTGGCCTGAACACTGAAACCAGCTCCCTCCACCGATAAGAACCCCGACTTCGTGGCGTTTACTGACCACTGCTTTCACTGTAATAGCTACATCTTCCAAATGTTTACGGTGTGCAGTGCACTGGATTAAATGCTTTAACGCGCTGTTTCACTGATCCTCGAGACAACGCTGAAGCACATGCCATAGTCGTTCCCAACCTTCCAGGCGAAGAAGCTGAAGCTTAGAGACGCTGCCTTTCTCATCGGACTCCGCTTAGCAGACTGTTCTGTCTCCTGTAATTTCCCCCTCCTGCTGGTGTTTCTTCTATATTAATAACACGAGTAAGACTATTATAACCATGGTGGACACTTATTGACCACACCCTATGTGTAGGGCCTGGGTTTAAATGGTTACACAGATCGTCTTATTTTATACTCACAAGTCCCCTAATGTAGACATAAATATTACCTTCACCAGAAACAGGGTAAATCAGTTCAGCTCCGCATCGGACTCTCGCCTGTGAGGCCTGCACAGAGTCGTTAAGCTCTGGAATCTGTTTCTGTTTCATGTGTCTGTCAATGTCCTGGATTTATTTGTAGGAAAGAAGGAAGGAGAGAGAGGAAAGAGGGGCAGCCACAGAGAAAGGAGGAGCAAAGAGAGAATTGAGGCAGAGAGAGTTAAACTGGTCTTACTCTCCACTTATGTCTCTGATCTTGTGTAAATTTGAAGGCTTAAATAATTAAAAGTTTCACAGAACTTCTTGGCTAAGTTGGCCTCAGTGTTTAAGAAACTCTAAAGCGATGGTAGGCTCTGTCCCACTAGCGCTGAAGACAAACCTGCTCAATGAACTGAACTCTTCAATTACAAAATAGCTCGAAGCCCAATTATCTTCCCAATGTCCTTTAAAAACCTCGCCATTCCCAAATCCAGCCATCAGTTTAATCCCAGGATGTAAATAAGAACTGACATGATTAAATCCTATCAAATCAAATTTATTAATATAGTTCCAAAGGAATATAGATTTTTTGTAAAGTGTTTTCCAAAGTTCCCCTTGTCTAAAGTGCTTAATATCTTATCCCTAAATTTTCTATATTATTAACTCATGTAAGAGGATGAAAGATATTGATAATGTATAGCGTGTGATGAATTGCTCAGGGTACTGTCAGACAGTTAATATCTAGTTTAAACACTTCAGAGGTTAAGGATGGCAACCTACAGCATTTGAGGTGCATTCTTTGCATAGTTACATGGGGACAATTCCATACTCTGCCTTCACAGTTTCACAAAAGGCACCATCCATCTCTAGCAAATCAACAAGTAATGCAGTCTCTACCTTTACTTCTCCAGCTGGGCTATTTCTATATTCCATGAACAATGAGATGATATAAGTAATGACTTTTAAATTATTAAATACACAAAAATATAGTGATAAAAACTGATAAAAGTCATTAAAAGTAATTAAAACTGCTTTTAGTCTGTGGGAAATGGCAGCGTCAGCAGGTAAAACAGAATGCAGTTTCTTTCATCGAAGGCTTCAGGCAGCCTGACTATGGTTTACCTAAGGCCGACTGGAAGTAGCTCTTAGAAAAAATCTGATCAGCTCAATTGCTTAAAATGGATATATTACATAGAAAAGTCCTAAGGAACAGATGATATGCTTAATTATTTAGCAAACGCACATTAACTGAGCCTCCAGGAAACTAATGATACTGAGATACACAAATAGGCACTACAATATTCCTAACGAGAAGGATGATCGCGGTAACAGTTAATAGAAAGAAAGCCAGCCACTGTCTTACCCACGCTTTTCCTGACTTACATTTCACAACAATGCAAGAGGGAAGATGTAACTAATAATCCCATTTGAAAGATAAGAAAACTGAGGCTAAGAGAGTTCATGGTTTTTACCCGGCATTATCCAGCTAATAACTACCAGAGCCAGATTCCAACTCAGATCTGCCTGGTCCTGGGGCCTGTTCTCTCACCCACTAGGCTCTGCATTTCTGGCAGCACCATGCAGGCCTGGTGTGGATGCAGATTGTGGGAAATGTGATTCTTCTACAGATTTTGCATCAATGGTGGCCTAGCCACGCATGATTTAAACACATAGAAAACATGAGAAAATACCTGAATTTGTTCTCACTTGGGTATGAACATAAGAGTGCACACAGGATGTTCTCACTTGGGAATGGACATGAGAGTGCACACAGGAAGTTCTCCTTGGGTATGGACATGAGAGTGCACACAGGATACGAGCAGGTAAGTTCAATGAGAAAGGCTTTAGGACTCATAGCATGTCTTTGTCCTCAGTTCTTCAACATGGTAGCATTTGGACAGACAGAGGATGGGGGAAAATATTACTGGCTAAGGGAAGAGTCTAAAACAAGATATAAATAAAATGTAGAGCAATGAATATCTATTTTTAAAGTCTAAAATAATATATCCTTTAGAGTTAACAGAGACTCTCCATGTACAGTTCACGGTCTCCTTCCTTCATCCCTGGAGGGCAGGTAAGCTGAAGATCACCGTGTTGATTTGAAAGATAACTTTGTGAGGCTCAGTGAGGCCCAGTAGTGAAGGAGGCCGGACTGAACCTGATCTTCTCTGCTGACCAGCCATCTTTCTAGTGTTTCATCATCCAAGGTTGTACAATAAGCATGGTGAGGGGTCAGAGGTGAGTGGGTAAAGAAAAGAGATCTAGAAAGGTTTCTTTTCTTTTTTTATGGATATGTGAACATAGTACGATAGGCTTTAAAGGAGACACTTATGAGTTCAAGTGCAATTGAGGTGGCGAAGGGGACCTCATGTGAGGTCTGGGAGGAGAGGAGACAATATTCAATACTGAGCTTTGGAGCCAGGCCAATCTGGGGTAGATATGGCGAGCTATTTAACTCTTCTAGCCCTGAGTTTCCTTATCTTTAAAGTGAGAATATTGATTCCTCCACCACGAGTTTTTATGGTAACAATAAAGGATATAGCATTTTTGTTTGTTTGGCAATGTATGTGAGATGCACACAGCAAGCTCTCCATGAAGAGCAGTGGTTGGGGTGATAATTCTGTTTAATAAAGTGAAATAGAGACTGTTTGAAGTTGGTTAACCTGGAAGCAATGTAAAGAGAAGAAAACAATGCTATGCCAAGGCATCTAGTTCATATTTATATACTTTCACTGGACAGATGGCCTCCTTGTGTCTTATACAAGGTGGGTGTAAAATAGACCTGGCATGCTAATTAATATTTTTTTTAAATGTTAAGACCAAATGTCTTAATAAAATCTGAAGGAACACTTTCTCCAAAGCTGGAAAGATAGTGTTCTGCTTCAGCCATTTCAACAACTTGAATGTTTTTGTTTATTTTTTGACAAGAGGTACAAACGTAGAAGACAAGTATCCCACTGTGCCCAGGAGTCTGGCACGACCACTGAAAAATGGCAAACACGTCCCCAATTAACTAGTGGAAAGAAAAGAAAAAAAATGCATGTAGGAATGTCAAGCAGAAGATGCCTGAAATCTGACAGCGTTTAGAAGATCCACAAAATAAGGAGCAAGTACAATCTTTAAATTCTGTCCTCTGAGGAATTCTTTCTCAATGGAACACAGCATGGGTTTCGGGAGATTATCAAGGTAGGTGTGGATTTATGAGTAGGAAGACCAAGTCATAAACAGGCAGACAAGGGAAGTTTCTAGGCTGTATTGTTGTCTAGGTCAAAAATTTAATTATCACCTCTTTAGATAGTCTCTCCCCAAACACCTGTTCTAATTAAGGCGCACCGAGTATTCTCAGTTATCTTCATCACAGAGCGTTGCTTTTCTGAATTATGTATAATGTTCTGAAAACACATTGTTTACATGTGTATCTATTTGGTCACCGATTGTAGCATCATTTTTCCCGGGATGGACACTGCGAGGTACCTTGTTGATCTTGTTCCTTGTGTATCCCTAACTCGGGAAATAGTACCTGACACATACTGGGCTCCAAGGAAATACTTACAGTGAATGACATAAAAATAATGTAAGGAATAGAAGGAGATGGAATGGCTATGACATAGCAACATGTGAATTACCTACTCAGGATTTGTTTATTTTCTTCCTGTAGCTTAGAGCATTTTGTGATAACTATAGTAAGAGACGTAGTCATTAAAACACTTGACATCAAAAAGTGCTGCCTTTCATTCATTAAAGGACCGTGTTGATCACCTTATTTTTCATCACAACTACAACACTGTTTCCTCAAATCTTAATTAGATGGAGCAACTGTGAATACAAAGAGGGTTTTATCCCTTGAGGAGGAACAATCTCTTTATGTCATTTATTATTATCCATTTATGCATTCGATCATTCATTCCTCTATTAACATTTATTGTGTATTTAGGGTCTGTCACTGAGGGTCAAACACATACTAAATATTTTTCCTCCAACTTTTCCAGTGATATATTTACAAATGGCTTGTTAAGCTGAGTGCCCCTGCGATATTTCAATGTCTACATTATAATCTGATTCCTGTTAATCTTCCTTTTCAGAGAGTGATCTTACCTCTAAATTCTCGAACCTTCCACTGGGTCAACTTTAGTCTATATAAAGTTTTGGAATGTAGAAGAAACAATCACGTCCCTCTTAAAGATTCCCAAACATCCACAGGGTACATGGGAAGAAAACCCTAAATTCTGAGGCTAAGTTTTCCCCTACTCAACCCTGGGTATGCCTTTATCACCATCACAACATGGAGTGAGCACTGTGCCCCGAGCAAGGAAGGGCAGCATCAGCAATATCAGGTGGCAGGATGTGTCATGAAGATGAGGGCACTTGCTTGTCTTTGTTGTGCAAGTTCTGCTCAACAGAACAGATTTTTACAATCTAACTTGTAAAAATAACAACTTGCTTACAAACAAATAAAGAAAAAAGAAAGCTAAAAGGATCTTAGCTCTGATATTCCACCTAGTTAGAAACTTGAGAAATAGCCAGCCTTTATAGACAAGAATCCTAGCGAACCTTATCATGCATGCACTTCTCAGGTAGACAGGATAAATGGCCTTGCTAGAGCAATAGCTAGCCAGAGTTTCCATCAAGGCACTCTTCAGATCTTCACTGCAAATTTAAATCTTTTATGCTCATAAAGTTTCAATATTTTTTCTTCCCACCCCAGATTTTTATTTTATTTTTGATTGCCTCTGCCCTTACTCTTTCAAACAAAATCTAAATGGAAAGTGTCAGAATATTATATCAAAAAGCCATTTAGATTGTTTTTAAATGGAGTGCAGATAAGTAGCCAAACTCTTGAGTGCTTGGTCTAGCTTATTATGTCTTTTAGCATGCCTTTAGGATGCAGTCCCAAGACTGTGACAAATGTCTCTCATGGCTGTAACTCGCAAATGAGTCTCAACACCAGGAGGTGTAAGGCAGTTGACAACTTTAGAGATAAACACAAAGAAGTCTCAGTAAATAGTCATCGCCAAGTCTGATATTTGGTGGCTGCTCTGTCCCAGCCTCTACTGAGTGATATGTACATCAATGCAAGACCGGCATCATTTTATGGGGAAAGGGTCTGAAAACTAATCTCATAGCTGGCTCAATGTTATTTCTGTGTAAATTTTCATCATCAACTATTCAAAAATACTAAAAAAGATTTTTTAAATTATTGTTTAGAAGTAAATGAAACTGAAAAACTTCTATGATTAATGTTTGCAATTTCTGTTCAAATGAGGTAAATGGCCTAATTTACCTTGTGCCTAATTCAAGACTTCTTTCTTTTTCGTTATGGGTCATTTACATATACTGACTACATTGTGGGTGATTTTCATATTTATATAAATACTTCAGGGAGCTTCAGGTGTTTTGAAAATATTAAATTATTTAAAAGTCACTAAACTTAGTGGTCCCAAGGGAGAGATATAAGAATTGTTTTTAAAGAGTTTGAGAACTACTAAGGGTCAAACCATCTCTACCATTTCTGGAAGCAGAAGTCTAAGACTGGGTAGCGTGGAATAGAGTTTTCCATATGGGACCGTGGATATAGAGATTCAAGAAATCAGTGTCCTTACTAAGAAAATTGGTTTAAACTAGATACTAGAAAAACATGTAGCTTCTGTGTAGGTCAATGAACATATCAATGAGCCTCATCACTGAGATAAGAAACCAGAGATGCACCACCAACTCTTCATAGGTCTAATCTTGTCTCCCTCCCCCCCCTTGTACTTTCTGAAGCCAGTGTTACAAGCCTTGCTGGCCTGTGAGCTGTGTCTGAGGAAGGACTCCAAATTATCATCACATGAAAACAAATTACCCTCAAATCAAGTGATAACATTTAGCTTTCCTCCTCTGATACCATTCTGGGATGTATTTTCAAAACAACAATATGAGCTTTCTGTTCTTTGCCGCAAACATTCAAAGTATTAAAAAATCTATGTGAAAAGTGGAAAGTAACAGTAAATTTTACCTTGGCTGAAAGGTGTTTTAATTACTTTTAAGTATTCATTCCCTCACCCCTTTTTTATTCATTCATGGAGCACTAGATCCAGGTTCTAAAAAATGACCAAAAGCATAACGTAAACTCTTCTCTGAGAGTCGGCACTCAAATCTTACATGACAGAAGCTAGCTGTAAGACAAGTTGGCGTTTGCTGCAAAGTTTAAAGAAGTGATACCATGTAGAATTTAACAGCTCTGACTTTAACTCTAGTGACGTAGGACAAGTTACTTAATCTCTTTAAGAGTTTTCCTTCTGTGAATAAATGTGACTAACAGGATTATCAGCCTTGCCTTGTGGTTGTGAGAATTATATGAAATAACATCGGTAGTACAATTAAGTTGGCATTAGGAAATGCTCAATATATCTTGGCTATTTTCTTTTTTTAAATATATCTTTATTGATTTCCGAGAGAGGAAGGGAGAGGGGGAGAGAGAGAAACATCAGTGATGAGAGTCATTGATTAGCCTCCTCACACACGCCCCCTGCTGGGGATGGAGCTCTCAACCCGGGCATATGCCTCTGACCAGGAATCGGACTTCGATCTCCTGGATCATAGGTTGATGCTCAACCGCTGAGCCACACTAGGCCAGGCTATCTTAGCTATTTTCATTGCTGTTATTCTTTCATAATCAAAGTGAGCTTCAGGTATAACAGGTAGCTACTAAGCCTTTGATGGGAGTAGAAAATCACCCAAAGAGTAGTGTAACTTGGTATGAAATTCAGCTGCTTACTAGTTTCTTTGCATATGTATAAATATTTTTAAGAAAGCCTTATTTGTAAATTAATCCCTTCCTGGCCTTTACCTAATGAAATTTACAAAGGGGAGCCATCATTTGTAGTTAAGGCAAGCCTTCACTCAATTCTTGGTATAAAATCACCATTAGGACATTTTATTTTATCTTTCTATCTTTCTTCTGATAAATTGTAATAGGACATTCAATAATTGAGTATATGTTCAAAAATAAAATAAAGTGTATATTTTAATATCTTTCAAAAGAATGGAAACAGGCATGAAGTCAACATCATCATAGGTCCTACTTAATCCCTTTATTGGAGTTTCCTTTGAATTTTCAGTTTATATACATCACAGTCTAGCTACTAGTTGAAATAGGTCTCCTTCAGTCAGGTGTTTATGAGAAGTTTACCAGACTGTCCATACTTCAATGCCCCAGAACTTGATGATGGTGACACAGTGGGCTACTCCCAGTCATGGTATCTTTATAATAATGATTGAAGATGTTTATGACTGAATTCATTTATTGAGAATTACTGAATCACATTCTTTAATGAGAATTATGATTCTATATTTATATAAAAGAATGTTGAAGGAGAGCACTTTCTGTTATCAGACTTGAATTTTTTCTTACAAAGGTCAGATATGACTTTTCACCAGCGGAGCTAAGAAAATACTTCTGTTACAATCTGAAGTGTCTTCTGTACATGTCACAATATTCCTGAGATAAAACATGTCCCTCTTGGTTCCATGCTGACTCTATTTTGACTCTATCTCTATTTGTAACTAAAAAATTTTAGCAACTCTAGGCTGTCTGTGGGATTAGTGTTTGCAAATGTAGTGAAGGCATCAGCTCTATTTCAATATTTTGTTGGTGGGAAGATTCATTCCCTGCTTATACTTATTTTTGTGTGAAAATAGAGCCCTAATTTTTGCACAGATATGAATGTCCTGACAATCTGTAAGAGACACCACTGAACATCCCCAGTGCACCAGGACACCAGAGGACTTCACAGTTTTACTGTGCTGCGCGAGTCTCATGGGTGTTTGCATTTATTCCATGCTGCTATGCAACTGTTACATAGCTTTGAATTTGCTCCATTTCACATATTAATCATAAATTCTCAAGGAGATCAGCCACCCCAGAATTCAGTCAGGGTGCTTTTAAGATGTCTACATCTGAAGTCATGACAGATTATCTTACATTGTTTAGAAACTGATTCTGAGATGCTTTGCATAGTGGGATTTCCAAAACAGTCTGATAATTGGGAAGCATCCCGGACACCTCCTCATAAAGATGCAGGTGAAAACCTACTGATCCAGCAGCTTGTTTTCAAATCAGTCACATCGCTTTGTATCTAAACTTGGAATCATAAATGAGGTATCAGATCACTGTTCCTTTGACTGGGTAAATGAATATTAAATATGAAACCATAATCCCAACCCAATGGCACATTGAACCCAATGATGACACCGTGTACTTCTCTTCTGCAGGGAGTAGACCCTTCCTCCTGTGTCTTCCACAGACAATCCAGGAGTTTTCCACAAGCTTTGCCTTTGACAAACCTCCCATGTCAGACTCTGGATGACTAGAATTACTTTCTTGTCGGCTGATTCCCAGTCATGTGGTCTTATTTCATTATAATCACCATTCTAGTCCTGGCTGGAGGGTTCTGCTTAGTTTTCAGAGTTACAATTCCCTTTTGACTATGATTAAACTGTCTTTGGATTCACGGGCCTGGAAAATTTGAACAATCCAATTTAATGAAAAACAATTTTCATAGCCATCTGGCAATGGTCTGAATATTTCTAGAAGTTAACTTTTTGCATATTAAACTTCTAAAAGAAATAATTAAATCAGCTTCCATAATAGCCCACGTGGAGAGAGCCGGCTCTGTGTGCTCCCACTAGCCCACTGATTTGTGTATCCATTGTACTTCTTCAGTAGCTTTGCAGAGAAACAGATCATTTATACAAATTATAATCGATGGGGGTCTGAGTGCTGAGCATTTTGGAATAGCCTCTTGGGTAAGTTAGATAGTTAGAGTCTAAGAAATTAATCTTATCTGCTTGGGTTATTTCATCAAGGCAAGATTTAAATCAATTAATTATAATTTAGGAAAATTTCAAAGCTACAAAGCTTTCAGAGTGAAAATTGTGTTTGGGCAATTATGAAGACAGTTGCTCCTATTTAAAAGGATAGCCTCACAAAATGCTATTTTGCAGGTTCCTTAAGTTGTTTATAAACTTTTCTATTTTGCTTTTTCCCAAAATTGTGAAAAGAATAACCATTTATTGATTATAGCATTTGAACTTTCCAATACTGAAAACTCAGTGTCTCAGAAAGAAAGGAAATACCTTTCAATCCTTCAAGCCTGAGTATGGCTTGTAAGACAATTAAATAATGGCTATGTTTTCCTTTTAAAATTTGGAAACAAAACAAAACAAAGCACCTCCATTAAGCTTAAAATGTGAATTTTATTTAAATTATTAGTGGAGGTAGTTGGTAAATTATGCCTCCTTATAAATTTGGTTGGGCCTTCTATGGAAGTCTGGGCAAATAAAAATCCTTAAAAATTGTAGCTACCCAAATTTCCTCCTTGCCAAACCCACATCAGATGGCGAGGCAAGGGAAGAATGACATTTGTTTCATGGTCAAATTTGATCTGCATCTCTGCTATTCCTATTTCTGCCTTTTTAAAAATATAAGCCTGTAAGTAAGCAGTACTCGCTTTCTACATATGTAAATGGATAATAATATCAAGAGAGATTGGTGGGTCAGGTAATATAAGGAAAGTTTAAATGTAAGTACATAGGCAGATCCTTTGTATATAACCCTTGGATATCAGTCCATGGAATTAAGGGCACACAAATTCTTTATTCAAAAGAATATAGGGCTTATGTGAACATAAAAAACACTTGCTTTATCGCCCAATTCTTGATAACTTTAGTGGCAATAAAAGCATTCTGTGAAGGCTAAATTTATTTCATCACTGCTCTCAAGTCCTAAAGTCGGAGGTATTTGCAAAGTGAAACATCCACAGGTAGTCAATATTCACAATAATGATGCAGATAACTCTAAATCACATTTGGAATCTTAATGTAAAGCAATACTAATAAAATGTTTGATTGAGCTGACAAAACATTGGCTGTTTAAGGAAGTAATTAAGCTGGTGCAATCAACAGAAAACTGTTTAAAAAGTTAATTGCCTTTCACAAAAGAAACAAATCTCATTTTATACTATTTTATAATATTCTGCAGAAACTTTTTTCCCCCGCTTTTGTTTATAACAAGCTAGTAACTGTGGGAAGAGAGGAAAAAAAAATAGGCCCTGCAGTTTATCACTTTCCCCAAATCATAATCCTCTCTGTGTTGCTATAATCATCTCTGCAGGAATTAATTGTGATGTCACAAAAGATTATGATATTAAGTGGGAAGCAGGCAGCAGGACTCTGAGCTCTACCAAGAGCGAAGATCTCTTTCTTATAAAAAATATATGTTGCACACATATCATGCATTTGTTTAAGACTGGGATCAAATTAAATAAGAGTGGATAAATAGATAAGATGGTTAGGTTTCTTTACATGTAATTTTTCAGGCAAATTTGAGTGTCAAACTTTAGTGATCCATTAATGGAAGTCAGATTGGTTTTTTTGTTTGTTTGTTTTTTAAATATGTCTTTATTGATTTCAGAGAGAGGAAGTTGAGATGGAGAAAGAGAGATAGAAACATCAATGATGAGAGATTCATTGATTGGCGATCTCCCACACGTCCCCTACTGGGGATCGAACCCGAAATCTGGGCATGTGCCCTGACAGGGAATGGAACTGAGATCTCCTGGATCATAGGTAGATGCTCAACCGCTGAGCCACGCCAGCTGGGCCAGATTGTGTTTTTGGCAATCATATCAGAAGGGAAATATAAATTCTTTCCATTCTGTTAATAATTGGTGCCTATCACATATCAGTATCACAAAATAAAATGGCACATCCATCAGCAGTTCTTAACCTTAGCTGCACATTGGAATCTCCTGGAGAGCTTGACAAGCTACTTATGCCCTTTCTCCCCCCAAGAGCACCTGATTTAACTGGCCTGAGATGAGGTCTGAGCATCAGGAACTTTGAAAGCTTCCGGATGATTCTCCTGTGCAGCGAGGGTTGAGGGCCAGTGCTCCCTATCATTTTGCTCCCAGCAGGAGAGCATCATGGGAACCATTGATTTCATCTCTCATGGACTCATCAGATAGAATAGTTAGAGAGAACCACATGTTCCAAGCATGGCTTCATCATGTGAGCTTATCTCCAGACCCTATCTCAGAATTTAATATTTAAAAGGCCTCTTATAGAAAAGTCAGTGTGAGAAGAAGCTGATGTGTGATCTTGGCATGTGAAGGTAAAAGCTTGCTAATTACCCAGCAACAGTGTGGAGCAGCAAAGCATAATATGTCTTGATTTGCTGGGAAAAGACGGTTTCTCCAAAGAGTAGTTTTCAACACAAGTGCAGCACATGGATTGGCTAGTTTCTGAGCATTCCTAGGACACTCCCCAGGGACTTCCAAAAGTGTGTGGGACACATGTTTTTGGAGAGGAGTTTTGAGAAAAGAGCTAGGTTGGCCCTTTTAGTTATCATAGTTAATTTAATCATTGTCAGTGTCTACCATATACATGGTATTTGAAAAGATAAACTCAAAAGGCGTGTAAGGAATAGTCTTTGTGCCATCCCTCATCTAAAAGTGGATAGAGGAAAAGAGAGCTCCACACCTCACCAGGTAGTACATAGAGGTATAAGAGAGGCAAAACCTTCAGGACCTCAGATAAGCTACAGAGTCTCCATGTCAGGGAGAATAGGTGAAGCTTCTGGGAAGCTGCGGCTTTATAGCAACAGCGTCCATGGTCTGAAGTCCAAGTTACTCCCTAGGAAAGGTAGCTTTATGCCGTTCACAACAGCTTGACCTTTAGGTGCAGACCTGGGAATTACGGGGTGACAGGCAGTTAAGTAATCTCAGAGCTCCTCATAGGGGGAAACACCTTCCAAACTCTAAGGACTTCTGCCCAAGTCTATGTCATGACCCCAGATCCAGGCAGCTTGAGGATGTTCTCACAGCCACTCTGGAAGGCGTGCAATTCTGGAACAGCAAACCAGAACACTCTCCTTCTGGGTCATATTTCCTGCTGATTTGTTTGAGCTGGAACTAACATGGACCAACTGAATTATCCTACTTACACAGAAATGGATTTACTATCTTGCAATGGGTATAGACCAAGCTTGTCCTACCACTAAATGCTAGACTCAGAATTAAATACATTTATTTTTCTTAGTATAATAGAGGTTTCGTGTTTTTTTTAAACTAATTTAAATTGTAGCAGTTGATTAGGCGTGTATATATATAAATTATTATAGACAGCTAAATTGTTCTTCACAAAAAGCATAAGGATTTTTTAATTTCTTGGTACACATCTAGACCAAAATTATGAACTGAGTAAAAAATGAGAAGATCAGAGACAACAAAACACAAGAGGCAAAAGAATCCAAGAGAAGAGCAGGCAGGGTGGGAGGGATGCTAGAACATGCTTGAGAGGCAATAGATGAGGATTTTAAAAGCAAGAATATTTTTAACTATACAAGCACATTTTGCTGCAATGTATAGCAATGAAACTCCATTATCACCCTAAAACTAGAATGACCGGTGGATTGCAAATACTCTTCTTGGTAAATTCATGTTTCAGAAAAAAATGAAAGAAAAACAATTGCATTTTATTTTTGAGCTCCTGCAGAATGGAGAAATGAAGTAGCTATATAAAGTTAAGGAGAAAGAAATTGCAAAATCAGTACAAGTATGGAATTAAAGTTGGTGGTGACTTTCAAAAGATGTATGAAAGGTATGAAAGGACTGTTGTCTATGAAAGACAATGAACTCCAGGTAAAGCACTGGACACAACACTTTGCATGTAGACAGCATACAATAAATGATAACTGTCATCACCATTTGTTATTATTAGTGCCAATAGATGTCCATTGTTATAAATAATCTCCCACATTAAGGAGGTTCATTTGAATGGACATAATACTCCAATTTAGACTAACAGTAAATTATGGGATGGCTTGATATTCTGGAATATTCTGGTTTAACTGGAAGTATACATAGTATCTAAGAATGTTTGATCCTAAAAATATAGAAAAAGAAAGTCCCACTGATTTGCTTTGTTCAAGCCTCTACTTATCTCCATTAGCCATGAAAATAAAGTCTGATTTCCCTTGAGCCTGGTGTTATGCTTGATAATAACAAAACAAGCCATACAGAAAGAAGAAATTTGGTATGGAAATCCAGATTTATGAACACACCTCTGTTTCCCAATTTCAATGTTTTTTCTTATAAGGAATAAAAATGGGGGAGGTATAAATAAGGAATCTGGAGGTGTGGATGGGGGAGGGATCATTATTCCAATTTTTTCTCCTGGGAAAACATCCCTGGCAAAGTGCAAATTCTTTTCACAGTTTCTGTAAATTCATTTTAAGAAACAACCTTTTAAACGCCTACTTTTTTGATATGTTATAATAATAAGGGTAAATCTATATCTACTATGAAGATAAATTACCCCCAAATCTAATCTAGAGGAAACACATTTTTACCTTCATAATAATCCTAGAAAAAGAGCTAGTGATCAGCTTTCCTATTAGTGAAAATAAGCACTTTAATAAACTGCTCACTGGGCATCTCCCAGGTATTGTAAATGGCAGCTGCTGCCAGAACTGGCCTCAATAATGTAATAGCCACAGAAACCCACAGACCTTAATGGAGCATAAATTAAACACAGTCATTCGGTGGCGTTAGCATGTCAACCCAGCTTTTTGAAAAAAGATTTTACTTTTTCATTTAATGATATTGCCAGTTTTCTACAATTGAGGAGAGTAAACTCTCTATCCATTCTGTCCTTTGTAAGATACACTATAACCAACAAAATTCTCCATATGAATCTTACTAATTTTATGGCAAAACTCTAGATATCAAGTCTTGTAAAATAGCATCTTATACCGGTAAACAAGTGAAGCATAAAGTATAATTCAGATTATGCCATCTTTTATTTTGTTTTCATCTATTTTTATAGAAAAATATATTTAGACTTTAAAAAAAGCTGTATTTGCATGTGCATGTATGTATATGTATATTTGTGTGTGTGTCTCTATGTTTCAATACTAAACTACCTACAATATTCAAATATTCTGATTAAGGCACAGTTGGTAATATATTTGAAATATAAATAAAGCAAATCAGAGAATGATCATTAATAATTTGAATAGTGTCTCATTTCCTTGTTTTAATTATTATGCTAATATTTTAGTGTAGCACTTATAATTATTTTATTATTAACATCCATATATCCACTTCTTCTATAAATGAATAGAATATGCATGTTTATAGGTTATATTTATCCATAAGGACATCATAATAATTAGCTGCTTGAAAGTCAGAAAGTTATCACAAGAAATGTCATAGGAATAACCAAAAACTTTAATACCTGTATAAAGAGCATAAATCTTTTCAATCGTAACAATTATTGCTAGGGAAGCAAATTCAGATAATTGATCTCTTTAAATCAAACACCCCTGATGCTGGCCAGCAAAGTCTCAAATGTTCATTTGTAAAACATATTGCGTTTTCTATAATTGCAGTTATTAGTCATGTACTCCATTGCCAAATTATCTAAACTTGCATGATTGAAAAAATGCACGAGCTTGGAGCTCACTAACCTATTGAGACAGATAAAGAAAAACATTTTATCACAACTGGATGTTGCAACCACATAAATTGTTGGCAAAGATGACATCTCCTTCCTACCTAGTCTTACATTAAGAAGCAGAAGCCCAAGAGGGTATTTTCCTGCAGGCTATCAGAAACTTGCTAGCTAAAATGTTGACCTGGATTATGTTCTTGGGTTCCTATATGTTAATCTGCCTTCTCTAATGGGTTTACCAGCTATTCTGCTATAGTTAATAATCTTATTACATATGCTGACCTATAAAGCTAGAGTCCCATTGGTCTTTATAGTCAAATACAGGTCTTATAGAAACATAAGATATGGATATACACATTCATAACTAAGAAACTATGTAGGCATTATTCAGTTCATTTCCTAATCTGTATAGTTGGAAACAGAGCATCTTTCCACAATTGTTCTTCATGACCTCTGGTTATTCACGTTTTGTGACCTGGCTTTTGTACCTTGACTGGTAGAGTGGGATAGATCTGTTCCATCTTCCTTTGTGACCTCACCTGTGACCTTCCTGAAATACCCTACTTAATTTAAGATGATGATTTTTCTTGAAGCAAAAATGTCAGTGTTGATCTTCTCTATTGGGTTTTTCATGGTGATTTTTTAATCCAACAAATATTTTAATTTTCAACAAAAAATCATATTTATAAACATAAAAAGTAGCAGGGGGAGATCAACAGTAGTATTGTATTTAATTACATATTTCCTAAGGGAAAGAGAAAGAGAAGAATCCTATGAACAAATGTGGAAATTATCAGCTGCAATATTTCTTTCCCATTTCCCCTGGAATTTGCAGTGGTCACCATCCCCAGGTATGCTCCCTTCACTCAGGTATCTGCAGCCCCACTGACTATCCAGTGAGCCTGACCAAATGATGCAGTTCACGAGTCTTAGGTTCGTTCTCTAAAAAGCCTGTGTCTAACCAGGTGGTCCTTTCCAGCTCCAAACCCCTATGAGTTGGCTATAGAACCAAACCTAGGAAATCCCCGGGTTATGGTATTTCTACTTTGCCAGCAAGTTTTCCAGTTCCAGGGGTCACATTACTTTTCAATTCTGCTAAATCTGTTCGCTTTGTGGGAGGACTGCCCGGTGTGGGGCTGAATGTTCTGCCTTTGGTGTTCTAGGAACAGAGCAGGGAAATTAGCTTTTGCCTTAGCTGAATTGCACCTCTGTGCAATAGGGAGATATGGCTCACATTAGGGGCAAAAAGGATATTTAATTTAGATGGTAATATAGTCCTAACCTCTCTATGATGCTTTCTATTGCCATTCTTTTTCCCTCGGATGAACTGACATACGTTTCATTTATGGAATGAAAGGTAATGATCCTATTCAGTTTTGGCTGTCACAGCACAGACACACACAAAAATAATTCAGAATTATCTTCTTTTAAAATAAGCCTTTGAATTGCCAGTGCGCTATTGTATGCTACATAATACACGTTTTTTATGTAGCGCTAATATACCGCCTTACAACCCTGGCAATTCACACTGACATTTTGCATTAACATTGCAGTTAACTATTTCATGATATTACTTTCCTGGAATAAGAGAGTATTTTAGTGGCTGAACTCTCCCCCTCCTCTTCCCCCTCCCCCCTGGCAAAGAAATAACTTGGTCACCATGTCATTTATTGTATTTCAGGATCTTTCACTAAACACCCCAATGCATGCTGTTATGAGGGTCTATATTTGGTGAACAAGTGCTGCTGTATAGGTTCATTTTTCTCTCTGACACCCAAAACACAACATGGGCATATTTTTCAATCAAATATGTAAGCGACCAGAAAAGCCTTTTTTGTGAACTTGTCTAATCTCTAAGCTTTTTTTTTATTCTCATCTTGAATCAGAAATTTGCTTTTGAGTCACACAGTGACAGTGAAATTTTATTTTAAATTTGCTATTATGACTAGGAAGTCATTATTTGACTTTCACAACATGATACAAAAGAAATGGCAGGTAAGTCAGCCAGGAACTCCAGGCCATCATTCTTTGACTTGAGTTAAGGTGATGGTTTTTTCCAAAGCAAAAATGTCAGTTCTGATCTCATGTAGTGGGTTATTCAAAGCGACTTTGAGTTTTAACAAAATTTTGAATGTCAAACAAAAGTTTATATTTATAAATGTAAAATGTAGCAGCAGAATATGAGTGGTGGTGTTGTATTTAATTACACATTTCCTAAGAGAGATAAAAAAAGGGAAGGAGAAAACAAAGGAATCTCATAAACTATTAAAATGCTTTGAAAAAGTAAAATACTCAAAACAATCAGAAAACAAAACAGAAGAAAGCCAGACTCTCCTATTCAGCAGGGGCTCCCCAAGTGGCCCTGCCCTCATCACCCAGGGGCCCCTTCCTCTAAACAGGAGTCGCTTACTATTTCCCCTCTCCTTTCCATCACCCACGGGGTATTTTGCAATTGTCGTTTTCAATTTAAACAGACACAAAGTCCATTCCATTTTCATGCCCAACCATCTCGGTCACAGAAGGACTTCTCAATTTTAGTTTGAACCCAACCATCCTCTACTGCTTGCTCAGATAGCTGGGGTTTAAAATGAGCATTTTCATTTTTTTAAAACCTTGTAGGAATTACGGGTTTTGGAAATTCATGCAGATGCTCCCTGCAGGATGTGATGCAGGTCCCACAGCTCATCAAGGTCCAGAAATGGGCTGCTGCCCGAGGAGCCCTGGGCTGGGCCCTCTCTCTCCCCTGCCCTGGGATCTGCTTGGCAGCCACAGGAGGCAGGTGGGCGGAGGGAGGGAGGGAGCGAGTGACACTGCAGGCCTGTCTGCATCACAGAGGGAGGGAGGGGGGGACAGGATGGGAAGTGAGACTTGAGGAGAAAAGGCGGCAAGGCCACCTGGGGGGAGGGACAAGAACCTCTCCCTATGGTTCTTAACATTTTTTTTTTTGCTTTCTTTTAAAAAAAATTAGTTTTCTTTTGTTTTCAATCACAATTTACATTCCATGTTAATCACAATTCACATTCCATATTATCCTGCGTTAGTTTCAGGTGCCAGCGCAGTGGGCAGACTGTCATGGACTTTACAAAGGGCTGCCCCGTCGGTCTGTGCCCCTGGCCCCACACGGTTGTCGCAGTGTTACTGGCTATAGGCCCCGCGCTGTACTTCACATCCCTGTGGCTCTTTTGCCTACCAAGTTGTCCTTCTTAAACCCTTCATGTTTTTCATGCAGGACTTTTCCCCCCCTTTATCCTGAAAATAATGTACTCATTTTCCAGAAGGTGAATATTCTTTCCCAGGAAAGCACCGCATAAAAATTCAAGTTTCCTAGAGGCCTCCCGAAGTTGACATAGTCAGAATTCAGAAGAATTAAGGGCGCTGGACTTTGATGCACGCAACCTTTTTTTTCTGGTAAGAGACACAGATCTGCGGAGACCACACTGCCTGCCCCCCCCCAACCCCAAGCTCCAGGGTTATGGTACTGAATCAACCACCTGAAGGCCGGCGCTTGCAGGAGACACAGCAGCTGCGATTGCATCTCCCCATGCTTTTTAAATACTTGCTGCATAAGCCTAAAATCCCAACCTGGCCACTGCACTACCCCCAAGGTTAACTGCAGTCACCAAGTTCACCTTCACGCCCTCCTCCTGCCCCATGATTCGTCATGAACCCTCCAAGAGCAGTCTTCAAAGTATTTTGCTTTCATTCCCCCTCAAAGAATTGGTCCCGTTTATAAACACTGAATCACAATTTTAGAAGTTTGTTTTTGGTTAACAGCAGATAAAGATATTAAATATTGTGTAAGATGAAATAAAATTTACTGTAATTGGAATAAATATTTCAGACTTTAATAAAATGGGGTTTAAGTGCCTTATTGAATAAATATGTAACTTTCTTATCCTTGGGTTTTAGATATCTTGAGATATTTGGTTGTTTAGACAAAAATTCAGTTAGATTTAAAAGAATCAGGCTCAGTTACTCCTTCCTAATGCATGAGGCCTTTTGAATTCAGAACATCCCAACACTTAACATTTATATGTGAAATGTAAGGAAAAGTAGGAAGGCCAGTAAGTTTAAGTCATATCCATTAATCATTAAAGGAGTTCTGCAAACTAATATAGTTCATCTTTTTGTTTTGCACCTAAAGTAAGGGCTAAACCTTCTTTTGGGCAGGGTGGGTGGGGGGTGGAGGGCAGATGGGATCATGAGCATTCTCTCATGCAGCTTTAGAAAAAAACTGTGGAAATAAAGGATCTGGAAACTGAGGTTCTCGAAATGCATTCCTGTAAAGCTATGTTTTTAGGTACTGCTGGTAAAGTCTCTACAAATCTATCAGCCTTACTGTCCGAACACTGTTTATCTCAATAAAAAACCCAAAAGTCTTAACCAGGCAGCTAAGGCTTTCCTTGATCTGGCTGTGCAGACCCATTTGGCACCATCATCAGCAGTCCCTTCTCTCCTTCATTTTCCCTCTGGAAACCATGTGCTTGAGATTCTTCATATCTTGTGTTATTTCACAAAGTCATCTCCTTAGTTTCATCTTTCATTGAATGGACAGGATGTATCTTTATATGTATGTCATATTAACATTAACATGTCATTCTAATGAGTGCAGTGTTAAATCCAATTTACAGGATAATTACTGAAATCCTATGCATGGTGGGGTAGGTTCACTTTTGACTTTATTGTAAACTATCTAGGTTGCGTTTTTTTGGCATATTTTAATCTCATGCTAAGTCCTACAGTCATCGCCAGCCCCAAACTATTAGACATCAACTAGATCAGCTCTTGGAAATAATAACTGCTGAATTCTATGCCTGCCAGACATTACTCAATGTTGAGATTGAAAGGGCAAAGTATTCATCAACTCTGCCCATGTGGCACTGAATGCCATATCTTAATTGCTGTCTCACCGTTTTAAGTGATAGTGGCACCATTTTCTCTCAAGTGCACAGTGAATGCTCTACATCATTTGCCCATTGCAGCTGGCTCTCAAATCTGGGAACTGACTGCATTTTTTCCACAATGTGGAGCTAGTGAAGAGAGGGAGGGAGGGACGCAGTGCCTTGACCTTTAGGGGCAAGATGATGGTTTATTTCCTCACTGCAGTTCAAACTTTATTTCAGTCCTAAAAGTCTTATTTTTTAGGCACATTTTAAATAGTTGAAATGTGGTAAAAGACATAGATTTGCCACACACATCACACACACATGCACACTCACGTCTATCTATCATCTATCAATCATTTATCTATCATCTATCTATCTATCTATCTATCTATCTATCTATCTATCTATCTATCTATCTATCTATCATCTATCTATCACCTATCTATGTATCTATGTATCTATCCTGGCATCACTGAAGAAAAAAAGTGCAATTATGTTAGTTGGCTCCTTCAAAATTAATCATGACCAAATACCACAAAACTTGCACACATGACCATTTCTTTGAAAAATATAAGCAATATCCTAACATGTGCACATTCATAAGAACTGAAAAACCTAAGTATTGTTTTCTCCTGCAAGGGGCTATCAATGAATCTACAGTTGCAATGCTCATGCAGTACAAGTTATAATTACAGAATATAAAGCTGACGTAAGAACAATATCATGTGAGTCTCTCAAGATGATTACATAGTTTTACTCCTTTGACCCACTATGACCATCATGTGACAAATGAACTATTATGTAAAATGAAAACATAACAGACAGGTTAAATGTCGCTTCTACTAACACCCCACACTACCAGAGTCCCGGTCCCCTCCTAAAGGTAACACATGTATAGTTTGCTGTATCCCCCTTTGGATATTTTTTAATGCATTCTCATACATGCGTTTGTACTGTCATAATATAATATTGTGTAATTTCTTATTTAAATCATTTTTCAGTACATGCATGAAATCTTTCCCTTACCGTACAACTGATACCAATTGGCCTATCTAATTCTTTGAAACTGGCCATATAAAATATCATTGTGTGACTATGTTACAGTTAATTAAACTATTCCACAATCATGGGCATTTAGACTGTTTTAAAACTTTCACTATTACAATCCATGATGCAGTTTAGGTTCTTTTGTATGTTCTGTGTCTTGTATACACATGTGAAAATAGCAATCCAAAAATTGAATCACTGGATTTAGGCCTAAGGTATTCTTAACATTACTATTTACTTTAAAAGATTCTGCCAAATCTCCTCCACCCACCTCAAATTGTGGAATAAGTTCGCTCCTATCTGTAGAGGCAAAAATACAGGCCTATCTAAAACCTCCAACTTTAATTTGGTATTTTGTTGTTTTTGATTTGCTTTTATCTAAATACCACTCAAGGTAGTCTGTTTTTCTTAGGTTCTCAGCTATTTGTACATCTTTTTCTGCAAAGTGCCCATTCATAGAAGTTATCCATTGTTTCTATTGGCTATCTGCTAATTTCTTCATTTGGGGAATATCATTTGGAATTTTGAAGAGTAATTTTTAGAGTTATTTGTGATACTAATGTATTTTTCCAGTAGACTGCCTACCTTAACTCTAATTAAGTTGTCTTTTGTCTTATGGAAGTTTAAAATTTTCAGTGTGGTGAACTTATAATTCCTTTAATTTCGGATGTTTGTTTTATGTATTTTCGGGTACAAACACCTTTTCCCCAAAAGTTGTAAATATATTTTTCTTTAATATTTTCTCATATTTTAAAAATATATTTATAGTTTTATTGTTTATATTTTTATTCCACCTAGAATTTGACTAAATGGGGTAAGTATATAATTTTATTCTTATCATATAAATATTAAACTCTCTTGGAAGTATTTATTGAATAATCTGTTTGCTCACCACTTTGAAATACCCTTTAAGCACAGCTGAAGCCCTATTCATATAGGTCTATTTCTGCACTGTGTGTTTTGGTCAGAGAATCCCCTTGTTCATTTCTGTGCAATGCCATGCAGGCTAATATTATATAACAAATATTTGGGGATGTAATAAGGTGATCTCTCTCTCTCTTCCTCGGTTATTCCCATAATCTCATAATCATCTTTGCTAGTATAATACAGTGACAACATCATTAGCATTTTAAAATGATTTTGTAAATTTCTATGAGTAATATTTGGGAATTGATTAATAAGACCAAAGTGACAACTTTATTCTTCATCTTCCCCTTTGAGATCATTGTTTTATCTAATTCAGTTTATTATTCTTTTTTAATTTCCTTCAGTTAAGTAGTAAAAAGTTGGACCTTTTTATTATGTTTGTATTATTCCTAGGTACTTTACAGCCTTGTTACCTGGCAGAAGGATTTTTGTTCTTTTTCTGTTACTTTTGTGATTGGGAGCTTCATTTAAGAAATAGTATTAGGGACCCAAGACGGCGGCGGACTGAGTGGAAGCCACACTGACACTCTCCCTGGACCAGTTTGGATTTACAACTAAAACATAGAAAAACCATCCTGAAAATCAACTGAAGATGAGCTGGAGAGCACCCTCATAACCAAGGAGGAAAAGGGGAGACCGCATAGAGACTGGTAAGAAGTGCGGAACCAAGAGGGCTGGCTGGGCTCCCACAGGCAGCAGCTGAAGGTCTGGAGGGAGATCTCAGCTGTAGGGGTTCCCACTGAGGACTCGGGCCTAAACTCTAGGCTGGGCTTCCCAGCCCAGAGCACCAGAACTGAGACAGGTGCCCACATGACATCTGGCTGTGAGAAGCAGCGGGATTTCTGTCCGCCAGAGAGAGATGGCTGGAAATACAGGCACCCACTTAACAAGCCAAAGCACAAAGTTTCATGTGCAGCCACTCACCTTGAGCTCCAACAGAGGGAGGGCAGAGTTGACTAGAGCTGTGTGCGGAGAGTCTGGGGCTGTGGGCTCTGGAGAGTGAGATTGGGGGACACCCCTCTGGATTCCTGTGCCGAGTCAATCCCCTAGATTGTAGAGGACCTCTTTCTCGGGCAGCGAATTTTCGGCTTTTGCCTGAGCGGGGAAGAATTGCCCCATCCTGCTGGAAAGCCTCTTGCCCTGCCCAGAGGAGTTTCTACAGCCTGAGGCCTGTTAAGAGATAATAACAACCAGCCTCCCCACCCTGTGTGGAGCCTCTACAGCCTGAGGCTCATTAAGAGAATCAGATTAATCAGTGTGCTGGCAGAGGGAGACCTCAGGGTGCTTTGAGTCTTTGCCTGATCTCCTTTGGGACTTGAGTGTTCATCTTGGTTTTGTCCAAACGCACCCAGCCCCAGCAGTGGAGTCCTCAAGACTGGGGTTGTTAATAACCCCGAAGAGGGTACTCAGGGCCAGTCACAAACTGTGTCTGACATTGGCCTGTACCAGAAACCCTCCAAAAAGACTAAGAGTCTTAGCAGCCCTACCTAACACTTAAAAACAAACCCAAAAAAGTAGCCAAAATGGGGAGACCAAAAAACAAGCCCCAAATGAAATAACAAGAGGAGTCTCCAGAAAAAGAGCTAAATGAAATGGAGATAAGCAATCTATCAGATATAGAGTTCAGAATACTGATTGTAAGGATGCCCAACAACATGAAAAAAGGTATGAAAACTATGAGAAATGACCAGTCAGAAAGGAAGAATGATATGGCAGAAATAAAGAATACATTGGAAGGAATAAACAGAAGAGGAAGCTGAGGATCGGATCAGTGAATTAGAAGACAGGGTAGAAAAAAAATCACTCAATCAGAGACCCCAAACCAAAAAAACAATAAAAAAACAGGAGGACCTTCTAAGGGAACTGTAGGACAGCATAAAATGTAATAATATTCATATTATAGGAGTGCCAGAGGAGGTAAAAAGTAAGCAGAGGCTAGAGAACCTGCTTGATGAAATAATGGCAGAAAACTTCCCTAACCTGGTCAAGGAAAAAGTCACACAAGTTCAGGAGGCACAGAGAGTCCCAAGCAAGAAGAATCCAAAGAGGCCCACTCCCAGACACATCATAATAAAAATGCCAAGAATTCAAGACAAAGGAAGCTACAGAAAAGCAATCTGTTACCTACAAAGGAGCTCCCATAAGGCTGTCATCTGACTTCTCATCAGAAACTCTACAGGCCAGAAGAGAATGGCTTGAAGTATTCAAGGTAATGCAAAACAAGGATCTGAAACCAAGACTACTTTATCCAGAAAGATTATCCATCAAGTTGGATGGTGAAATAAAGAGCTTCCCAGACAAAAAAAATGGTTAAAAGACGTTATTACTACAAAACCAGCATTACAGGACATCTTAAAGGGACTGCTATAATTGGAAGTAGAAATGAAGAGAATGAGAAGCATAGGCATAAAGAAACAAAATGTCAGTAGATAAGTACGTTTCAATAATAAGCTTAAATGTAAATAGATTAAATGCCCCAATAAAAAGATACAGGGTGGATGAATGGATAAGAAAACATGACCCAACTATATGCTGACTACAAGAGACCCACCTCAGAACAAAATGCTCACACAGGATGAGACTGAAGGTATGGAAAAAAATTTTCCATGCATATGGAAATGAAAAAAAAGCTGGGGTAGCAATACTCATATCAGACAAAATAGACTTCAAAATGAAGACCATAAAGAGAGACAAGAAAAGTCATTACATAATACTAAAGGGATCAATCCAGCAAGAGGATAAACCCTGATAAACATATATGCACCCAATATAGGGCACCTAAACAAGGAAACAAAGACCCTAAATGACACACTAGATCAGATGGATTTAATTGACATAGAACATTCTACCCCAAAGCTGCAGAATATACATTCTTTTCAAGTGCACATGGGACATTCTCAAAGACAGACCACATGTTAGGACACAAAAGAAGTCTCTACAAGTTCAAGAAGACTGAAATCATATCAAGCATCTTCTTGGACCACAATGGCATGAAATTAGAAATCAACTACAATAACAACACTAAAAAATAGTTAAAGACATGGAGGTTGAAAGGCATGTTTTTAAACAATGAATTGGTTACCAAAGAGATCAAGAAAGAAATAAAAAACTTCCTGGAAACAAATGAAAATGAACACACAACAACTCCAAATCTATTGGACACAATGAAAGCAGTCCTGAGAGGGAAGTTCATAGCACTACAAGCCTACCTCAAAAAACAAAACAACAAAAAACCCGCACACCTTCTAATAGACTCTCTAACCCTACAACTTAAAAACTTAGAAAGAGAACAACAAAAAAAGCCCAGAGTAAGAAGGAACAAAATAATAAAGATCAGAGCAGAAATAAATGGCATAGAGTCTAAAAAAACAATATAAAAGATCAATGAAACCAAGAGCTGGTTCTTTGAACAGATAAACAAGATTGATGAACCTTTAGCCAGACTCATCAAGAAACAATGAGAGAGGACCCAAATAAACAAAATCAGAATTGAAAGAGGTGAAATAACAACTGACCCAACAGAAAAGCAAAGGATTATAAGAAAATACTATGAACAACTACATGCCACTAAGCTGGACAACCTGGATGAAATGGATAAATTCCTAGAAAAATACAACCTTCCAAAACTCAATCAGAAAGAGTCAGAAAGCCTTAATAGGCTGATAACTGCTGATGAAGTTGAAGCAGTAATCAAAGGGCTCCCAGCACACAAAAATCCTGGCCTGGATGACTTCACAGGGGAGTTTTACCAAACATTCAAAGAAGAACTGACACCTCTCCTCCTCTAACTATTTCAAAAAAATCCAAGAGGAAGGAACACTTCCAAACTCTTTTTACGAGGCCTAATTCCAAAACCAGATAAAGACACTACAAAGAAAGGGAATTACAGGCCAATATCCCTGATGAACATAGATGCTAAAATCCTCAACAAAATATTAGCAAATCAAATCCAGCAATATAGTAAAAAGATCATACACCATGACCAACTGGGAATTATTCCAGGGATGCAAGGTTGGTACAGTATTCACAAATCAATAAAAGTGATACATCACATAAACAAACTGAAAGACAAAAAGCACATGATCATATCAATAGATGCAGGAAAAGCATTCAATAAAATCCAACACCCATTTTTGATAAAAACTCTCAGCAAAGTGGGAATAGAGGGATTATACCTCAACATAATAAAGGCCATCTATGACAATCCTACAGCCAACACCATACTCAATGGGCAAAAACTAAAACCATTTCCCCTAAGAACAGAAATAAGACAGAAGTATCCACTTTCACCACTCTTATTCAACATAGTTCTGGAAGTCCTAGCCACAGCAATCAGAAAAGAAGAAAACATAAAAGGCATCCAAATTGGAAAGAAGGAAGTAAAACTGTCATTATTTGCAGAATACATGATTTTGTACATAGAGAATCCTAAAGACTCCACCAAAACACTACTAGATTTAATGAATGAATTCAGCAAGGTCAGAAAGCCTAAATAGGCCAATAACTGCTCATGAAGTTGAAGCAGTAATCAAAGGGCTCAAAAGGATACAAAATTAACACCCAGAAATTGATGGCATTTTATACACCAATAATGAACTCTCAGAAAGAGAAACTAAAAAAACAATCCCATTTATCATTGCAACTAAAAAAATAAGATACCTAGGAATAAACTTAACCAAAGATGTAAAAGACCTTTACTCTGGAAACTACTGGACACTGAAAAAATAAATAGAGGAAGATAGAAACAAATGGAAAAGTATACCATGTTCATGGATCGGAAGAATTAACATCATTAAAATGTCCATACCACCCAAAGTAATCTAGAAATTCAATGCAATCCCTATTAAAATACCAACTGCATATTTCACAGATCTAGAACAAACCGTTCGAAAGTTTATATGGAACCAAAAAACAGCCCGAATAGCCATGGCAATTTTGAGAAAGAAGAACAAAGTTGGAGGTATCACAATACCAAATATCAAGTTATACTACAAAGCCACTATGATCAAAACAGCCTGGTACTGGCACAAGGACAGACATATAGATCAGTTGAACAGAACAGAGAACCCAGAAAATGACCCATATTATAGTCAAACTAATATTTGATAAAGGAGGTAAGAACACACAATGGAGTAAAGACAGTCTCTTCAATATATGGTGTTAGGAAAATGGGACAGGTACATGCAAAAAAATGTAAGACAGGAAACCATAAAAATCCTAGAGGAAAAAATAGGCAGCAAAATCTCAGACATCTCTCATAGCAATATGTTTGCTGATACATTTCCTAGGACAAGAGAAACTAAGGAGAAAATAAACAAATGGGACTGTATCAAAATACAAAGCTTCTGCACAGCAAAAGAAACCATCAACAAAATGAAAAGGGAGCCCACTGTATGGAAGAACATATTTGCCAATGACACATTGGATAAAGGGTTAATATCCAAAATATATAAGGAACTCATAACTCAACATCAGGAAGACAAACAATCCAATCAAAAAATGGACAAAGGACCTAAATAGACACTTATCCAAAGAGGACATACAAATGGCTAAGAGACATATGAAAAAATACTCAATGTCGCTAATCATCAGAGAGATGCAAATTAAAACCACAAGGAGGTATCACTTCACACCTGTCAGAATGGTTACCATCAACAAATCAATGAAATACAAGTGCTGGCAAGGGTATGGAGAAAAGGGGGCACCCTAGTACCCTGCTGGTGGGAATGCAGACTGGTGCAGCCACTATGGAAAGCAGTATGGAGTTTCCTCAAAAGATTAAAAATTGACCTGCCATTTGACCCAGTGATCCCACTTCTAGGAATATATCCTAAGGAACCCCAACCACCAACCACAAAGAAGTTATGCACTCCTATGTTTGTAGCAGTGCAATTTACAATAGCTAAGACCTGGAAACAGCCCAAGTACCATCAGTAGATGAGTGGCTAATAAAGCTGTGGCACATTTACACCATGGAGTACTATGCGGCTGTAAAGAAGAAGAATCTTTTATCCTTTGGCACAGCATGGAGGGAACTAGAGAGTATTATGCTAAGTGAAAAAAGCCAATCAGAGAAGGACATGTACCAAATGATCTCACTTATATGTGGAATATAATAAACAAAAAAACTAATGAACAAAATGGATCCAGAGACATAGAAGCATGGAACAGACTGAGGGATCTCAGAGGGAAGGTGGGGAGGGAGGAGGGGGTGGGGAGAGATTAATCAAGCAACTTATATGTTTATAAGCATAACTCATGGACACAGACATTGGTGTGGGGAGAGCCTGGGGGTGGGATGGATGCAGGATGTAGAGATCAGTGGGGATAAGAAGGGGAGATCTGTAATATTTTCAACAATAAAGATAAAGAAACTTAAAAAGAAAAGAAATAGTATTAATTTCAATGATTTAATTTTTATTTAGCCCCCTTGATTCTTTGTTGATTTACTTGGATTTCTTAGATAGACAATTATATTATCTGAAATAGAAATAGTTTTGTCCTTATATTTTATTTATTATTATTATTATTATTATTATTATTATTATTATTATTATGTTGATGTTTAAAACCATATCAGTTTTGTATCTGATTCAATTGACTGGAAACTCCAGTATTATTCTGAATGGTTATGGTGGTCAATTCAATTGGTTTATTTCTCATAGTGATAAAATTAATTTCGTTTATACTAATGAGCAAGATGTTTCCTGTTAAGAATGCCCTCCTTATTTCACAGTTGCTACGATAGTTTTTGGATTTAGTTTCATCATTACTATTTAGCTTTAGCTGTGACTTATTGGGTAGGTACTGGGGCTATATTCTCCTTTGTGATTTATTAATATAGAGAATTACATATATATATATATGTAATATATATATATATGCTGAATGAAATCTATGTATGTAGAATGCATACATATATGCAGAAAAATATAACACCTGCTATTAAAACATCTTTTTGTTACTAGGAATAAGTCCTACTTTGTTACTATGAGCTATGCCTTTACCATTTGATCTGTCGTTTTTTTAGGAGATATTCTTGCTGTTTCGTTTTATTTGCCATCCTAACTTTGCCTGGCTGTCAGGATTTGCAGTGTTACTGGTACACAGAGGAGCTCGACTCAGTAGGCCTGGAATTATAAAATGGTTCAGGGGTGACTGCTGTGCGGAGCCCATAACTCCTCTCACGCAGGAGCACCTGGTCCCTTATTGCTTGCCTGATAGCAAAGCTACTCTCCATTACTTGATCCAAAGGCAGGGGAGAAGGGGGAGATGGCCACTTCTCTCCCTCTTTCCCTGGCTCTGTCTTCTTCCTCCAGTTGGCCTCTATTTTTACTCCCTCCAGGGTCAGACCTAGGGATTAGTGTTAGAGGGAAAGAACAAAGTTCTTATGTGGCTCATTGGCTCATTTTCATCTGCTATTGGGACCATCTGTGTGATAGATGCCCGAGTCCTTGCTTTTTGTTCGAGGCTTTCTTTTGACTCTCGGTAATTCATAGGATTCAGATGTCACAGTGAGGTCATCGGATGCAGGAGACACCTTGTTCTGGCTGCTGCTTCTAACTTGATAGTCCTGGCTTCCATCAGTTCTTCCTGTACAGATTCTTCCATTGTTGGCACCTTACTCCTCCTGATTACCCTCTTAAAGGAATTAATTTCAGTCTGGGTAATCTTGGCTTTTATTCTTGGGTCCATTTAACCCACAGAGAAACTCATGAGTCCTTGCCCCACTAATTTCTGGAAGCAGGTTCCAGTTCTGAGTGCTCCAATCTGCAGTCTACCCACATCAGGCTTCTGAGGGTTTATCGGAAGCTGTTCTCAGCTGGGAAAGGGGTGGGGATCCACAGTATACTCTCAAGTCCATCCAAAGGAGTTCTGACTAAGGAGCACATATGATCCATCTATTCACCTGCAGTGTTAAATTAAGGCTTTACGTTGAGCAGTGGGCTGAAACATCGATGAGTGTTCGCAGTATCTCTCCATGTTCTGCAGCAATAGTCTGACAGCTATTGTTCTCAGCTTCATGGTCTCCGTGGAAGTCCCAAGACTGCAGTAAAATTGTCTTTATACATGCCTTGAAGAAGGACTTGGAGAGCTTCCCACCTTTTTCCTATGTTCCAAACAGCTTTTATAAGGTAGGAGTTATTTGTTCCTTGAGAGCTTGATATCACTTACTTTTGAAACATCTGTGTCTGTTTAAGTTTAAGAGGTATATATTTTATTATTGTTTTAATGCATCCTATAGTTTTTGTGTCTATTTAGGTTTTATATTTTGGGACAATTTTGTGAATTTATAGCAGAGGGCTATAACATTTTTATAAATTGTATTTGCTTCTGTAAAACTTTTTCTTGTTTTTCTTAAAATAATTTTAATTTCCAATTAATTTTCTTTAAACAAAAATTAGAACTTGATATATATATATATGCATATATTATACATGTTAATTTTTAGATATGCACATATTCAGCTACTTATGATTATTGATCTCTAGGTGTATTGCATGATAGCCACTGAATGTGGCCAGCATATGATCAACTTTAAAGTATTATTTTGTTTTTCTCTGTGGTTTAGTACAAGATCATTTTTTTCTGTTTCATTTGCTTAAAAAGTTATTTAATATGTTTTAAGGGGTAAGAAGTTTGTTAAATCTTTATTAGATAGGGCTTTTGAGTTATGGTGTTTAAATCTACTCTAATCTTTATTTTTTGCTGAGTTGATCTGCATATTCTGAGACTGATGTATTTAATTATCCTGTAAATACTGCTCACTATTGCTTCTTTCATTTCTCTTCTTACTCCTAGGGTCATGTTTTGTCTTGCTAGAATTAATCCTCTAATAACATTTTTCTTAGTGTGGTAAAATATATATAACGTAAAACCTGACATTTTAAGCCTTTTTAACTGCATGATTCAGTGGCATTAATTGCATTCACCATGCTGCACAACCACAACCATTCATTATCTATCTCTAATAATATTTTTAGGTAAAATCTGTGAGAGGTAACTTTTGAAAACCTTGCATGCTTGAAATGTCTTAATGTTACCAAGTTTAAAATTGCTATAAGTAGATTTTAAGTTCTTTTCCTTCAAATATTTGAATCTATTGTTCTGTTGACTTCATGTGGAGAATATTGTGGATGAGAATTTTTCTTAGGTCAAGCTGCCATAACAAAATATCACATGCAGGGTGACCTAAACAACAGAAATCTATTGCAAACTTCAGGAGTCTGGACACCTGAGATGACAGCCTATAGGTAGTGATACAGTTGGCTAGAAATGCCTGGGGGCACTCTGGGCCTATACTATTTGTGGCAGGCCCCCACAGATATTTCCTGATGTTGTGCCAATGTTATGGCTGGACCAGCCCTTCCAGCTCTTTCGGTTCTTATTATGATTGCAAGATGAACCTCAGCAAAAACCATCAGGGTTCTTTGGGACAAAAAATGGATTTATTACTGACAGCTTCTGGCGACTACTTGGCAGGTCCAGCATCACACAGTGAGGTTGTGGATAGAGTGTGAGAGAGGGTGTGGGCCTGTGGTTCTCCTTTATTGGGGTTGAGGGTGGAGTGCCTAGGATTTCATGAGTTCACTCTCCATTGGTGAAGTTAAAATATTAGTGAAGTTTAATGCTCCTGAAGGAAAAAATAGTGTCACACAAAAGGTGAGTTATCTAGGTCAAGCAGGGCTTTCTGAAAGGGAAACTTCATGGATTGGACAACTTGGCCCTTTATCTAGTTGTGTAATGGGCAATGTGTTTATTAAAGAGAGATGGGTGTCTTTGAAATGGATGGCTCTGTAATTAAAAAGGTAAAATCAGGCACTTACATTATAATAAAAAAGCTAATGATCTGGCACTTACACTACATCTTTTTATAGGGATACTAAACCTATCACAGAGCCCCACCCCTGATGATCTCATCTAAACTTAATCACCACTCAAAGGCATCATCTCTAAATGCCATCACATTAGGGCTTCCACATGGATTTTAGGGGGATGAAAAGATTAGTTCATAACAGTGGTACAATATCTAATTTCATTCATTTGTAAAGACTTTTTCCCCCTGCCCTCTTGTTCTGGAAAGTTTTAGAATTTTCTATCTCTCTTTGGTAATTTTACATATTACATTGGGTTTAATGTGTACGTCTCTGTGTGTTTCTGTTTCACTATTCTTGGCACTAGATAGTCCCTTTTAGATTGTACAGTGGGGAACTGTAACCCACCCCACCATTCTTTTGACATTGTTTCTGTAAATGCTGACTCTGACTAATATGTAGCTTGCAGGTAAACAGCATGTTTGTATAAGAATCCTAGGAACCAACTTCATGAAGAAGATACGGACTCTGAACTTCAGTCATCCTGATTCCAGTACATTTGCTGACCTTTGACCATAGAACCAGGATAACATAGAACCAGGATAGTGAAGACCAAGATGCGGCACAGCAAACCATCACTTGATCAGTTTTGAGATCCTTATCAGAATGGACTGTGCTGGTTGAGAGGACATATCTAACAAAATAATGTAAAACAATTTCTCAAATTGATCAAAGACATAAGTCATCCTGTACCAGGAACACAAGTTTGGCTGCCGGCTGCTGCAAAACCAAACTCGTGAGATAGATGCTGGTGAAAATGGAAAGTGGTTTATTCAAGTGCCAGTAACCTGAGGAGATGGGGGACTCCTGTCACAAAGTCCATCTCAACATCTCAGTGCAGGCAGAAGTTTTGATAAGGAGGGAGAGGGAAAGCAGGACAAAGAAATCAAGGGGAGGGTGTTGAAAAGTTCTCAATGTGCAGCTAGCACAGTTCATTCCAATAAAGATCTCAAAACTGGGTAAGTGATGGTTTGGTGTGTGTCATCCTGGTCTTTGTCATCCTGATTCTATGTCACCCTGGTTCTATTGTCAAAGGTCAGCAAATCTCCCAGAACTGGGATGACTGAAGTTCAGAGTACATATCTGCTAAAGTTAGTTCCTAGGATTCTTTTGCAAATATGCTGTTTACCTACAAACTACATAATAGTTAGAGTCAGCATTTACAGAAACAATGTCAAAAGAATGGTGGGGTGGGTTACTATTCCCCACTGTTACACTATGCTATATTTTCACTCTTTATAATGGTTTTTCACTTAAATGTTCTTACATTTACTGAGTTTCTTTATGTTTTAAAGAATTTCTTTTGATTACTGAAAGTATTACAAATACTTTGATCCCCTCCCCCTTGTACTCCTCCCCCCAGGCCTTGACCCCACTGTTGTCTGTGTTCATTGGTTATGCATATATGCATATAAATTCTTATGTTAATCTCTCCCCACCCTCGCCTTCCCTCTGAGATTCCTCAGTCTGTTCCATGCTTCTATGTCTCTGGATCTATTTTGTTCATCAGTTTATTTTGTTCATTAGATTCTGTATGGGGGAATGACTCAGCACCATTGTCAAAAAAGGTGCCCTTTGAGATCTATTCTCCCAGCCAGCCTCACCTGGATTCTCCTCATACTGCTCTAGTCCACTCTGCCTTCCCTGAGCCACTGGAGCCCAAGGTGAGCAGCTGCACATGAAATTTTGTGCTTTGGCTCTTTAAGAGGGTGCCTGCATTTCTAGCCATCTCTCTCTGGCAGACAGAAACCTGGCTCTTTTCACAGCCAGATGTTATGTGGGTACCTTTCTCAGTTCTGGTGCTCTTGGCTGGGAAGCCCAGCTTGGGGTTTAGACCCCAGAGTTCTCAGTGGGAACCCCTCACAGCTGAGATATCCTTCTGGACCTTCAGCTGCTGCCTGTGGGAGCCCCACCAGCCCTCTTACGCCTCTACACTTCCTACCAGTCTCTATGGGGTCTCCACTCTTCATCGTTGGTTATGAGGGTGCTCTCCAGCTAGTCTTCAGTTGTAGTTGATTATTCAGGATAGTTTTTCTATATTTTAGTTGTAATTCCAGTTTGATCCAAGATGGCAGTGGATTGTGTGGAAGCTACACTGACACTCTCCCAGTTTCTTTACTGTTCATAGTGTGATTTTTTTTTTAAATGTTTGGCAATTCCTGGTTATATGCTCATCGTGATTCCTGAAGTTCCCTGTCCCACCAAATATCAAATATCTCTCCTTGCCCAGAGATATTTGTGAGTAAGAGTGTATGTGTAGGGTTACCCATCTTTTGGTACTTTAAGTCTTTACAAAAAAAGTTCTGTGTAGAATGTGACTGTTGGCAAATTTTGCCTGCTCATCTGCTGGGTATGAGTGCTCCTCTTTCTTACTGGCAATTGCCAGCTACTCAGTGCACTGCCCTGATTCCCCCCACCTGTGAGGTACACACACAACTATCATGCCCAAGGGACCCAAGATGACATCAGTGTATGCTGAGAGGTGTTTCAAGGGTGTGAATTCACATTCTATGAAGCCCCAATTAATCACCCTATAAATTACATCTGGACCTACTTTTGTAACTGCCACCCATCTGTCAGAAATAGAGCTCTCTTTTTTTGCTGGTACTATTTTGCAGCAATACTTTCTTAAGTACATTTGGACTGATGTTTCTGTATTTAACTCTTACCCTGCCTGCCTTATGCCTCTCAGGATTTCCTAAAGTTTTCTCATCCTCAAGGATTTCTCTTGCTGTTTTCCAAGGTGATTATTGATTTTTTTAAGCCACTACTTCATTGGGTCCAGAAACTTCAGGGAAGATAGGGCAACTATAGTTCATGTTCTGTCAAGCATCAGATTCAGCCCTTGTGAGCTAGTTAAAATTTTGCTAACATTAGCTCTATATCCAAGGTTATATACACAGTCTTCAGTAATCAACGTTTAGTATTTTAGTACACTCTAAAGATCATATATCTTTGTTGTATCAGAATTATGAGAATAAACATTGGATAATAACAATAAAAAATGGATGCTGATGCACTATAAAATTCTACAGATTCTAGAGCCTTCATGATTTCTGGTTTGCTGTTTTATTTCTTCCTAGGAGGCAATTCTAAGAAAAGTTTAAACTACAAGTGAACTTTATACTCTTTAATAAAAATCTGCTGAGAGTTTATTTTAGAAAATTAAACAGAGAAGTAAATAGTATTTATTCTAGACCAACAAAATCTATTGCTTTTCCAAATTAACATTAAAAATATAAAATGGAATAGAATAAAAAGAGTTTGAATCACATTATTTTAGGGATCCTCCATCATCACTTTTTCTACCCTTTGATCCCAGAGTTAACTACGCAGGAAACAGGTGTATCTATACATTGCCACTAAAGTAAAAAGAAAAAAGAAAGAAAGAAAAGCTTGCCAACAATCAGAAACTTCTGAAATTAAGACACAAAGGAAAAATAAACAAAACCAGCCCATGACTGAGGTCAATTTTTAAAAAAATCCACAATCACTGTGAATCTGAGCTACACAACAACCAAAAGAACAAGATGAAAGGTATTTTTAAGTATCTTCAAATCTACTACCTTAAAGGGGTGTTGGGTGGGGGGGACTATGAATTCGCTTAATGGCAGATAAAAGTGGGGCATTTTATTTATTTTTATTTTTTTAATATGTCTTTATTGATTTCAGAGAAAGGAAAGGAGAGGGACAGAGAGACAGAAACATCAATGATGAGAGAGTTATTGATCAGCTTCCTCCTGCACACCCTTAACCAGGGATCTAGCCTGTGACCCAGGCATGTGCCGCGATTGGGAATCGAATCGTAATCTCCTGGATCCTAGGTCGATGTTCAACTGTTGAGCCACGCCTGGCCGGGCAAAAGTGGGGCATTTTAGAAAAAAATACCTTACTGTCTTTATTGGGTTTCTGACGAGTTTTGCCTATTTTGTCAGTTATCATGAACTCCTACTTTTTAGAGTCTTATAGAAGAAGTTATACCTGGTTTACTTAACAGGGTCTTAGAAATTTACATAAGATGGCATAAGGGAAGGGCATGCGATACACTTATCATTCATTACAAATTTTAGAAAAAAGGAACTATAGGAAGGTGAAGGAGTTAAATATGGGTAGAGACAGAACAAATTTTAGTGTTTCATTATGCTATTAAGGTAACATGAAAAGAAATGCTTAATGGTACGTTGGAATGTTCAGGCAGGTATCCCAACATTACCAATCAGTAGATAGGGGACTGGGTGTTTGACACAGGGTTTTATCTGTAAAGGAGGAGAGTATTTTTCTTGGGGAGGGCATAACTGAGTGTGTTAGTCAGTGGTGTACAGTGGTCCCATGTATTGCTTGATTAAATCTCTGAACCAAAATAACTTTCTGGTGTTATGAAAGAAAATTGTGTTCAGTTCCTATAGACCTTCCAAGCAATAGTCTGCCCCAGGAATTGCAAGTATTTAGGAATAATATATAACTTTAGTCAACACTAAAAAAAAGAAAGAAGGAAGAAAGAAAGAAAACCTGCCAAAATTAATGGGAAAGGACATAGATTCTAACTCTCATTGGGAAGTGTGTCAAAGAATTTGGGGGCCATGTTTTGAAATCACTATATTGAGTCCTTTGACCATAACTTATTTACATTTCTCTCACATGCAAGATGTCCCAACCTCCTACACACACATACACACTTCCAGTGTCTCATTCTATTAAGGCATCAAGCCAAATGAAAATCTCACTATTTCACCTTTGGAGAAATATTTCCATAACATTTACTTTTCCCAGGTAAATTACCCTAGCACTGTAGTTAAGCAACTATTTTATTATTCTAGCAGAATACGAAGATCAGGATTTCACACACAGGGCAGAGAGAATGGCTTTTGTCTTTTCTGCAATGTCTGGGACCTCAACTGGGAAGTCTCAAAGGCTGGGGTCATAAAACTAATATGAAGCTCTTTTGCCCACCTGTTGGGGGCCTGGGCTGGGAATACCTGAAGGCTAGGATAAGCTGGCGCAGCTGACAGGGCCACCTTTGTGTCACATCCCTGTGGGTTGTGTAAGGATTGGCTTCCTTACAACAACTTGGCTACAGGATACTCAGATATCCTCAGCTCCAAGTGTGAGTACTTTGGTGACATATGGCCTTCCAGTGCCCACCCTAAGAGGACTCACTGCACATCTTCTGATCCTGATACAAGGGAAGTGGCCATAGCCTCACCTCTAATCAAGAACAGTTTTAAGGTACTTGAGAGTCATATTTTAAAAAAGCTAGAAAGGGGATTGTGGTGGGGGTGGGAACGATTTCTTTTACAGAGGAGATTGGATTACTCCCTCCTTGATGTGCCTTCCACAATGTAATGAGACATTAGATCATGTCTAAAGGCACCCAGGTTGGCTTTCAGCGTCTTAAACTGGGGACAACTTCATCGCCAGAAGCAATGCGTCCTGAATATTGCAGGCCTTTGGCTTTGACGCCGTTCCCTAGTCAATCACAAGTATTACCGTACAATCTGGAAGTGAGTCCCCAGACTGGAGAGACATGGAAAGCTACTCGGGTCACCTGAAAGAACCAGGCATTTCAGCAGTATTTACCAAGAAGTATATTGGTTAGTGGAATAATCTGTCTCAATCCCTTATTTATTCTCCAAATAGCCTCACTGAGGAGGTAGGAGAATCTCATTGTCCCTTCTTGCATTGGGTGACTGAAGCACTGACAAGTGAAGAAAGGCAGGGCAATGTTGAAGCAAAAGAGATCTTTGGATCATTGCCCTGTAGGCACCTGGCTTTTGGAACATTGATAATTAAAATCTGCAGGTGCCTTATGCATGGTTTAAATGTGAATTTAGCTACTTATAGTAGTCATTAAACATCATAACACCGAACATTTGTATGGTAATTATAGGCCAAGAGTGACTAAGAGGACCTTCTCTCTTTACTTGGAATTTCCAGCATCAGGCCTACTGTCATTCCATGTCTTCATCTGCCGAGGAAATCTTGGTTCCTACACCAGTATATACCTGAAATACAATAAAACTAATTCAGACCTATTCTTTCCTAGTTAAACCCTTACTTATCTAACTTGCTCAGCTGGTTGCCTCCTGGTAAATAGAGCCTCAGACAACCTGGATCCCTCTGGCATCTATGAATGAGCAAAAATAAAAATAATACATATTGAAGGGCTTTCAGAATTGATAAATAAAAAGGCACAGTTATTTGCCCAGCGCCCATGAAGGGCAATCTTCTTATGAGATTTATTAGTTTATTTTCAGCATGAAAAATAGTTACCATAGAAACCCATTATGACGATATATATTCTCATTTTCTGTGGAAATGTAGATTAGAGTCACCTTGAAAAGTTGAATCTCAGGCTTTTGTAAGAGTTGTGCACGTTATCCGAGCTTTGGTACAACATACTTAAAGTAAATTTATGTACTTCCCTTTTGTTTTTTTGTGATTTCAATAAAATTAAAATAATAAAATGCTACTATAAAAGTAATATGTCAGATTATTCAGGGTGAGAGGAATATTATCAAAAACATATCATGAGATATATCAGAGATACATCATGGTATAATATATCATTAAACCTAAGGGTAGAAGATTTTATAAATCTCACTTTGGGTACATTAACTCTCGTAGGATGCATGAATTGTTCCCATATTTCACCACCTTTGGCAGTTTATAAATATAGTTATTTTATTGTTACATATTTAACTTTTATACTATTAAATTTTCCCCTTCATAGCTTATGAGCAATACTTTAATTGAAAGGAGGCAAATTTTTTTCATTTTTTTCAAGAAAATCACCTTCTATGCATTCTGAGTTATAAAATAATCTTGCTATATATTAAAAAGTAGAGATAATGTTATTAGTAATATGTATATATAATTTGCATTTAATTGAAAATAACATAGAAATTATACTTTTATCAAGTCTCAGATTTCACTGTATATTATTTTGTAAACATTGATGTTCTTAGGGTATAAACAGATTAAAAATGAGTAAACTTGAAGAGCCACACACATTAAAATGTGCGGACAGCAAGTATATGTGAAAAGTAGCCATTTGAACAAATCATTATAAATTGGATGATCATTAGAAATATCTGAATTCTTAATCTTTTTAAGAAATCTAAGCAGCAAGTAGATAGTTTCCAGGGGTCCTAAATCAGGGCTGATCTCCCAAAGGTGAGCCCAGTCTTCACACTTTGAAACCATCCAGCCAGTCCTTTTCTGTATTATTCATGTGAATGATTCTGGGAAAAGACTGTTCCATATGCTTTAGAGACAAATAGTTCTGAGTTTTCAGAGAAAACGAAGTGCCACGAGTTGAGTTTCTGTCCCAGCGCCAAACCCTGGTGGGGCAGGACAGAGAATCTCACATCTCAGTTTTCTCTCAGTGGCGACCACAAGCCTAACCTCGTACACAGATGGTATTTCTGAAAATCGTTCTCAGACAGGCAAACCTGACGGCCTCCACCCTCACGCTGCTCCCAGGCTTTGTGCTCGGGTGTTTAGCAGTCTGCGGCTTCTCCCAAAGTAGGAACAAATCTCTGGGCTCTCTTCTTCCTGTAAATTGCCTGCTGAGGGTTTTACTCCTGCGTCAGGCCTCGATGTGTGCTTCCCTCATCCTTCGGCATTATCCACAGTAACATCTGAAAAATGCTTTGGAACAAACTGATGATAAAAAGTCCAAGAGGACCTAACTCTCATTCCAATAGACAGGGCTACAATTTTCCTTCTCTCCTAAATGTAGAATCCTGGCTTATCGACAAATTCAGGGTTAACCTTGAGGATTTTCAAATCATTTTATGGCCCCAATTAAATGCTTAGCTCCTGTTATCAGCAGCCTATGTTATTACGCTCTGCAGACAAGATATTAGAAATGAGAGATGATGGACGGAGACTTGACTAGGGGTGGTGAACACACAATACAGTGTACAGATGATGTGTTGTAAAAGTGTGCATCTGAAACTTGTGAATTTTGTTAACCAGGGTCACCCCAATAAATTCAATTAAAAGGAAAAAAAAAAAGGACATTAGAAATAAGTGGTAGGCTAAAACAGAGAGAATATAGTACATAGTTTATCTGTTCTTATTGGTTGACCATCTCCTAAAATTCAATCTTCAAATCTCACACCACTATTCAACATTTATCTCAAACTCTTTTATTTCATTTTAAACATTTATAATAGAAAGAAAATCTGAAGAGCCTACTTAGTTGCAAATTATTTGGGGTTATATATCTGAAAACAGGGAAAATAATAATTGTTTCCTAAATGTATAGACGTGTAACTATGGATAAAGAATGAATCAGGAAGATAATTAAGCATATTTTGATGTGCAGAATCTACTACAAAGAGTAGCAACCTACAAAAATACTGGAAAGGAGATAGATCCAGCCTCAAAATCAAGATAAACAAGTTGAGGGATTAAGACCCCAAATTGTGATCAGGACTAGAGATACCAACAACATGGGTGGGGACCAGGATATCCACTCTTCTGATGCATTGAAGACAAAGAAAATTGCTTCTCAAGAGAGAGGGGAATGGACCAAAAGACAAAGTTTGGAGGAAAGGCTGGGAAAAATTTTCTGCTTAAGACAGTCTGGGGCTCTGACCTAGAGCAGCTTCTGATGGAAGGAGAAGAGAGAACAAAAGTAGAGCTGAGAGAATGAGATCTTTGCTGAGACCATCTGTCAGTCAGGGTTCTCCAAAAACAGAACCAATAGGAGCAGAGATTTCAAAGGATCGACTTATGTGACAGTGGGAGCTGGGAAGCCCAAAATTTGTAGAACTGGACGGAAGGCTGGAGACTCTTGGTATAAAGAAGGTTTAGTACTATACTACCTGAGGTTTCAGGAGTCTACTGGGGCTCTTGGAATGTATCACCCATGGATAAGGGGGGGCTACTGTACTTCTGCTCATCAAAAGAAAGTTAAAGCAAATTGCAGAATCATACTGATAGTGTGATATAGTTTCATAGTTACAACATGCAAATCTATGCACTATATTACATATACATAAAGCATTTCCATCATTCCAAAAATATGTATTATTCCCCTTCCCAGTCCATCACTGACCTCCAGGCAATGCTATTCTGATTTTTTTCCTTATAAATTAGAAATTCATATAGATGAAATCAGACATTCTTTTTAAAAAATGTTTTTTGGCCTCTTTAACTTTGCCTAATGTTTTTGAGGTTCATTAATGTTGTTGCACAGATCAATAGTTTCTTCCCTTTCATTTCTGGATAGTATTACATTGTATGAATCTCCAAACTTTGTTTATCTGGTCTCCTGTTAGTGGACATTTGGGTTGTTTTCAGACCGGGGCTAATATGAAAAAGCTGCTATGAGCATGTTTAACTTTATAAGAAATTGCCAGACCAACTTCCAGAGGAGTCACAGACATACACATATGTACTATAAATATTGGTTGTGAGAGAAAGAGAGAAATCAAAGATGGCTTCAAAGTTTTAGGTATTACTAAGTGGAAATGTGAATTTGCCATTTACTTCTTTGTAGAGAATTTGGGCAGGAAAGATTTGGAGTTTAGTTTTCAAAAGGTTAACTTGAAATTCCTAGAAGACCTTTGAGTAGAGATCTGGAAACGGCAGTGGCATGTGATGTGTCTATAGTTCAAAGGAGAGAGGTCAAGGCTGGAGTTTCAGAGTCTTCATCACAGAGATTTACAGATGCATTTATCCAAAAATAAATGCATTTATTACAAAATGAGACCCAAACTCTAACATAAACACAAGGACCATGTCAATGAAACACAAGCAAACAAACAAAATCCCTGTTCTTATAAAACATATATTATCAGTGGCCTAGGAAACTAGATGAGAAAACTTAAAAAGAGAGTGTACAGAAAAGGGTCGCAAGGGCTGAGCTCTAGAGACTTAGGAAATGAAAAAGAATAGCCAAGTGTTTGAAGAAAAATGTATCCTGAAATACATTAGAAAATGTGGGAATGCTTTGTGCTCTGAAGGCCAGTATGGTCAAAGGTATGATTGGCCTATTCCAACAGATCTCCTGGTATTCCTATCTTTTCCCATGGAACTTTGAAGTTACTCCAACTGAAGGGTTGGAATATATTCTTCCATGTCTTGGATTTGTTTTGGCCAGTAGAATAAAGTAGGAAAGTCAGTAGGCCATCCCCAGGCCGTGTGAGGATTTGCATGTTTCTACTTACTTCCTGATGCGTCTGCCTTGGCCAAGAGAACTTATCTCAAACGGCCTGTTTGTCCCAGGATGAGAAAGATGTGAGTACAGCTTCCCAGCCTCCCTCATCACATGATCTTTTTCTCTCTGTGTGTCTCTCTGTCCTTGCCTCTTCCTGTATGAACATCAGTCATTGGATTCAGGGCCCACTCTAAATCCAGGGAGAAGTCATCTTGAGATAGTTAATTACATCTGCAAGGACCTGATTTCCAAATGAGGTCACATACACAGAAATCCGAAGTTAGGAATCGGTCATATCTTTTAAGGGGACACAAGTCGGTCTACTATTGTGTGTTAATGGTATTGTGTTTCTGTCCATGTGAATATACTTTTTTTCCAAGGAAGGAGCTATGTTCATTCACATTTCAGTATCAAGTGTCCAGTGTTTGCCTGGGAATCAAAAAATACTTGTTTAAAATGCTCTAAATTATCTTATTCAAGGACATAGCAACTATTTCTTTTATAAGTAACAGCTTATATTGTAATAATCAGGAATTTTTTATTGTTATGAATTTACTACTTAAACCTACGACCTTAAAAATACTTGTATGGTATTTTTTTCTCTCTCTCTCTTATCCTCAATCTTTTGAAGTCATTAAAAAAAAATCTTTGTCAAAGTGAGATATGATCTTCAATATGAATGGAAACAATAAATCAAAATAATTACCTAAATTTCTAATAATGATTTGTCCTTTTATCCTAACAGTAATCATCAGTCCATCTAGCAAAGAACCAACCATCATGGTGTGTCTTTCATTTAACCTTCCTTTGTCCCCAAGCACATTGCTTGGTGTGCTCTGTTGATTTATTTCTCTCTTCTGAAAAGTTCTGTTTCTTTTCAGAAAAGATAATAATGAGTTTTCTGTAACATGCAGTTCCTGTTGTTAGGTGATTATTCTGTCTGGAAAAATATATTATAATAGATTTCTCACAAAAGGGCCAGTCCACACAAGGCATTTTACTATGGAAATCAACAGTCTCAGGAAAATGAGAGAATTTAAGGCAGAAATGAATACTTCTCTATCTACCCAGTTCTCTGCTACATTTCAGAAACTGAGCCCATGAAATCAGTTATAGAAAAATGGAACAAAGGGATATGATGAAAAGTTTTTAGTCAACCACAAGTGACACAAAATGAGTAAGTGGTCAAATTAATAAATTACATCTTCTATTTTAATGCATAGTTATCTTCTTGTCTAAGATGAGTTTATATGATGAGTTAGCTAGAAATATGTTTCATCAGCTTAAAATAAAGCAACTGTAAGATAATATTAAACAGTTGTTTTTCTATTTTATACAAAATTTTCTTCCAATTCAGTTAAATACCTACTAAATTCTAAGCCTGAAAGCCCTTCCTAAAATGATGATACATATATATGTATCCTCCCATTTGTATACCCATTTACTTCAAAAATTGTGTGAAAGTTATTTAAGTATATTTTTCAAAGAGGAAATATACGTTAGAAATTAGAGACAACATTGGCCAGGTCCTAACTATTTTAAAGTCTATTATTGTAGGTAATACTTTGGAATTTGCAACTTGGTATGCATAAAACAATGGTTAATAGTAAATCAATTATCAAAGTTTATATATTTTTATTTTAAATTAACTGTAGTCTTGGCTGGTGTGGTTGGGCATCATCCCATGCACCAAAAGGTTGCAGGTTTGATTCCCAGTCAGGGCACATGCTCAGGTTTTGAGCTCAATCTTGGGTAGGGGATGTACAGGAGGCAGCCAATCAGTGTTTCATTGTCACATCAATGTTTCTCTCTCTCTCTGCCTCTCCCTTCCTCTTTCTAAAAATCTATTTTAAAAGATCTTAAAATAATTTTAGACTCACAACAAATTGCAAATATAGCACAGTGAGTTTATGTGTATCTTTTATCCAGGTTCTCTCAATGATAATATCTTATATAACCATAGTGCATTGTCAAAACCAGGAGATTGGCATTTGTACAATACTATTGACTATACTACAGACTTTGTTTTGATTTTACCAGTTTATAAATGAAAATTTATTATTTTGTTCCACAAATCTGTAAAATTTTGTCATGTGTATAGATTGTGTGAACACCACTCAATCAGGATAAGGATCTGTTCCAGCACCACAAGAAAAGTCTTGTATTCCACACCTTTACAGGAACATCCTCTCTTTCCCTAATCCCTGTTAACTATTGATTTATTTTCCATCACTAGAATTTTATTTCAAGATTATTATACAGATAGAATCATATTGTACATAACCTTTTGAGAATGGCTTTTTCACTCAGTGAAATGTCCTTGAGATCCAACCTTGTTGGATTTATTGAGTTTGTTTCTTTTATTGTTGATTCTGTTCCATTGTATGGATATGCCACAGCCGATTTCACCATTCACCCTTTGAAGCACATTTCACTTGTTTCTACTTTTTGGCTATTATAAATAAAACTGAAAAGAACAATCATGTCTAGGTTTTGTGTGGACATTAATTTTAATGTCTCTAGAGTAAATAGCCGTAAGTGTGATTGCTGGGTTATATGTTTAGCTTTATAAGAAAATGTCAAACATTTTTCATATTAAATGGCATGTTTAGCTTTTTAAGAATCTGTCAAATAACTTCCATTTCACATTACCACCAGCAATGAATGAGAGTCACACATTCTCACCAGCAGTTGATATTATCTCTATATTTTTATTTTAGCTCTCTATGTGCTCATAGGGGTGTCTTATAGTGTCTTTAATTTGTATTTCTACAATGGGCAATAATGTTGGACATATTTTCATGCACTTATTTGAAATCTTATATATATATATTTATGGTAAAGTGTCTTTTTAATGTTCTTGCCCATTTACTTACTTTTGAGTTTATAGAGTTCCTTACACATTTTGGACTGAAGTACTTTGTTAGATATGTGATTTATAAATATTTCCTCCCAGTTTGTAGCCTATATTTTATTCCCTTTAACACAGTCGTTTTCACAGCAAAAAGTAGTTAATTTTCAGTGTACTTCTACTAAATTCATAGAACTCTAAGGTAGATACTTGGCTTAAAATATGTGTTTTTTAATTATTGATTTTGTGTGTATGTGTTTGTATATGTCTGTACATAATTTTAAAAAACACAATAAGGAAATACAGATAACTTAAAAAAACTGAAGAACATTGTTAGGGTTTTGAAATGTTTTGAAAAGTTATTCATTTTTAATATACAACATGCTTTCATGGGAACTTAAGTATACTGGCTAGTGCTCTGTAGCAATAACTCTGATGTATGCATGTGGCATTTTGCCCTTTAATTACTGACTTTTTCAGCTAACCGGTTTTAGGTATTAAATACATTTATACCAATTTTTCTCGAAAAGAAAAGGCAATTTTCTTCTGAGAAATTATTTTAAGACACTGCACCATATAACTAATTATAACATAAATCAGCACTGTTTAATTTATGCAGTGTCACCCAACAGAAAAATGTTTTTGAGGGCTGAGTGAGCAACATAAAAAGCTTCTTTTAAAGGAAACATCATCAAACACATTTTACCTTTAGTCAGGATCCTTTAGCAAGAACTCCCCAAAAAACTATGCTTTACCTGAAGATCTAGAATTTTGTGAGGCACTATTATATTTAAAGAAGGAAAATTGGGGGAAAAAAGCCACAAAAGTTATTGAAGGAAAGATGTAGATGTAGTTGATTACACATGTCCTAATTACAGAAACAGGATATTTCAAGAGCAATCAATAGATTCAGAAAAATAAAATCATTGTGCTTAGATTCACAGTAAGGATTAAATGAGGGCAAAAGTTCCTCATTTTTCTATGCAATCATTTAATTTTATAAAGTTAAAAAAAACCCAAAACCTGTAAAAGTGATAAAAACAACACATAATTACATTGTTGATAATTAATGGGAATTATTTGAATTTTGTTTACAGCTGATGTTTTCTTCTGCAACATCATATAATTTTAGACACAGAAGTGTCTAAATTTAGATCTCAGAAATCTATTTGAAACCAAGAGCAGAAACAATGCATTCATATGAGGATTGAAGACTTTTATTATATTAAAATGATTGGTCAAGCCAAGATAAGGACGTGGTATAATACCTGGGTGATCAGCACATCACCTGGGCAGATTAGCTTCCCTGTGCCTCAGGGAAAGAAGAGCAGTACCTATGCTCTGTAGTTTGCTGTGAGTGTTACATATGTTAGCAGGGGGGAAACACTTGGGAAAATGCCCGGAACGAAGAAGCTACATAAAAATGAATGGCTATAATTATTATTTCAAATCATCTTATTAATGCAGCAGATTTATTCACCTGCACATTTCATGGCCTGCCTTCCATGCCATTTCTACCAGGAGAATCATAGCACCGTTGCCATCAATAGCATTAAAGTACTATCACAGAAAACGACTGAGGAGCAGCCCTTTATGTATAATTTTATATCTAAATCTTAAACAATTTTCAGGTCCTATTCTAACAGGAGTTAGAGTGGACAGGCAAGGTTGGGGATGGAGGACCACAGCACTGGTGGTGAGAGACCGCGGGCTGCCTCCTGGCCTTTGCGTTAAGGCGCCGTGTGATTTTGCTAAGGGACATACCTATTGTGCCTCAGCGCTCATCTGTACATTTGAAGCAGTGATGGAGTAAGGCAGCAAAGAATATCGGAACAGAGGCTGAGACCCAGCCCTATCACCGGGAGAATGCATGTCCCTCTGGAAACAGCAGTTTCTACATCTCTACAATAAGTAACAGTAATATATGGATCTAAGTTTGTGAAGCAACACATTTATATAACTTGGGATCTTCTTTATAGAGATGCAGCTGTGGAGAAAGAGGTGAAGGGATTAAGAAATAAAAATTGGTAGTTTCAAAGTAGTCAATGGATGTAAGTAAAGCACAGTATACAGTGTAGACTATCGGATTAGCTACGTATCGTGCCAGTTGGGTACTGGAAATATCGATGGGAACACTATATAAAGCATATGACTGTCTAGCCAATAAACTACACCTGAAAACAATACAAAATAAAATTGAAAGGAACAAGAAAGAATTACTATAGCTTGTGAGGATGGAAAACAGCTAAGGCGTCTTCCAAATGCTAGACTGAGGCAAAGCAACTGGAGGAGTCCTAGCGAGTAAGAGAGATGGAAGGTTTAGCTATTTTTATTGCCATCTGCCCCTATCCCAGGTGATCAGGCCTCTCAGAGGTGCAGTAAAGGACTCTCAGCAGGGAGGACTGGGGCCCCATCTGAGCCCTAGCCAGCTCCTCAGGGCATGTCCCTGCTGTTTGCAACACCCACTCCCTCTCCTCGGAAAATCGGTGCAGAGGAAACACTCCCACCTCCAAGGAAGGGGTCTGCCCGGGCTACGGGGCTGCTTCCTCAACCCTCTTATCTGTGACTGTTCTCCCGCAGGCCTCCTGCTTTCCAGAAGCACAGTAAAAGCCTCTGCTTGCAGTGAGCTTGCCCTTCCCACACCTGCTCAGAGCCATGGAGCTCCCCTCGGGCTGCACATCAGGGCACAGGGGCACTTCGCCGTCAACCAGTACATTACACGGGCACGCTTCCTCTCTTTAACCTGAAGCCTGCAAATAATTTTTCCTGATATTCGTTATATTCAAATTCCATCAATAGATTATTTAACTATTCATTCAAAAAACCTTTACTGACCTCTTCTATGATACACACACACAACTAAATAATTAAATTCAATGGGATACATAGCCTTATAGAGGGTGAGAGGTTGAGAAAATTTTGGAAATCAAAGATGCTTCACCTGGATTGGGAAAGCTAGTTTATCAGCCAGGTGAGGTAATGGTGAGGTAAACGAGCGGAGAGGGAGCAATCTGTGCAAAGCTAGCGAGGCGTGAAATGTTATCGTGTGATGGAAGTAGCGATAATATGCCAGTGTTAAGCTCTGTCTTTAGTATTGGGTAGAAATCTGCTGCTCAGTGTTGGCCTTAGGCTGTGGACCAAGAAACTGTCAATCACCCACATCAGTGTCACTTCTGTCATACCTGAACTTGGACATGATGAATAATGCTGGGACTGCATTTCTGAGGTCATAATAATCAGCCCCAAAGCATCAGTGATACAATCCAAACAACACACTTGGGTGTAGAGTTAATATCTGAAGTCACTTTCAGATATATATTAGCATTTTGGATATAATCAGGAGGGAAATCTCTTTAGGAGTAATTTTGCCCAAATGATATCAGATGAAATAGAAATGTGTGTTTGTCTTTGCAGAAATTAAGTGCTTCAACAATAGAATATTGGCAATTAACTACAAATATAGTTAAATAGATAGACTGAAAAATACTATAAATATCAAGAAGTTATCCAAGCACAACAACTTTTGGAAGAAAAATATATCCTTTTAGAGTGAACTATGTTTAAATAATTTTAAGTTATAGCAAAGATTGATGGAGATTAGACTGTCTCAAAATTCTGGTCTCCGTCTAAGGGTTTATTGTTTTAGCATTTGTACCACTAAATATAACCTTTAAGCATTTAGTCATTTAAAACCAGTGACTTCAAGAATTTTTAAGGAAAAAATTGGGAATTATTTTCATCTTGAGGGGATGCATTAACACTATATTAACACCGTCATCTAAAGTTTTAACAAAAAGAGCACCAATATCATCCATAATATTTAAGAGAAATCATACTTCATCTAGCCTTAAAGCATAAAGAATGTAAAAAGCATTAGAAAATGAAAGTATATATAAATTAGAAAGAAGAGAAAGTGATAAGTAGCATAAGACTGTGCTAAAAATCATCACAAATAGGTGGTAGTACTCCAATTGCAATTAAAGTTTATTTCTTCCTCGTGTACCAATTCACAGAGGGTGTTCTTAGCAGAGAGTGTTCTAAACTTCCATATGGAGGTTTAGTTGCCCAGATTTTCCATATTTTGGCTTCCCTAATGCCCTAGAGACATGTGATTATCTGTTTTTAGCCAGAGAAAGGAGAGAGAGAGAGAACAGGGTTGGGGGTGAGGAGACACACTTATTTCTTAAGTTCTTGACCTGAAAATCATACACAACACTCTTGACATATTTCCCTGTTGTGTATAAAATGGTGATATTCTAAAATACGCTACCTCTTTATAAAATATGTAAAATATTTGTACATGCATAGAAAATAAGAATTTTTTCTTAGCTGGACAGTTTTGTGGTCTAATGATGTAATTGCATGCTGGTGTCCTTTCAAAATTTATATGTTGAAACCCTACAATAGGATGGTATTAGGAGGTGATGAGTCTGGGAGGTAATTAGGTTTAGAGGAGGTCTTGAGGGTGGAACCCTGTGATGGAATTAGTGTTCTTACAAAAAGAGAAAAAGACGAGAACTTGCTCTCTTCACAAGAACTGGGAATGGGATTAGCTGGCACTTTGATCTTGGACTTCCCAACTTCCAGAACTACGAAAAATAAACTTATTTTGTTTAAGCCACCCGGTTGATTGTATTTTGCTACAGCAGGAGAACCTTGGAGCCATTGGGGTATAATCCCCCACAGGAGCCCTGAGGACATGTCCCCACCCAGCAGAGCCTCTGCACAGACAGGGCTACTCACAGGCTGGCAGTGCCCCAGCGAGGCATAGAGGTGACAGTGCCACTTCAGTGGGCCCGGCAGGCATAAGATGGAGCCAAAGAGAGGGTTATTCTCAAGTTTAAGACCTCACGGGATTTGCCTTGCTAGGGCTTAGACTTGCTACTCGTTCTCTCCTTCTTCTCCCTTTTATAATGAAATGCCTTCTTACGTTTGCCCACCATGGTGTTTTATAAGCTCATACTTGTTTGGTTTCACAGGTTTATAGCTAGAGAGGAATTTTGCTTCAGAATGAATCCTTCCTCATGTCTCCCCCATATCTAATTTAGATGATATTTAGATGAGACTTTGTAGTGTAGACTTTAAAGTTGATGCTAGAATGAGTTAAAATCTGGGGGAGTACTAGGATGAAATTAATGTATTTCACATATGAGAATAATACACATTTTAGGGGGTCTGAGGCAGAATGTTGTGGACTGCACATATGCCCCAGCCCCCAAATCCACACGTTGAAACACTAATACCTAAACAATATTAATAGGAGGTGGAGCTATTGGAGGTAATTTGATGTAGATGAGGTCATGAGGCTGGAGTCCCTCTGATAGAATTAGTGCCCTCATAAGAAGATAAAGGGGGCTCAGTCTCTCTGCCACACGAGAATAAAATGAGAAGGCAGCTACCCGCAAACCAGAAAGAAGGTTTTCACCAGGAACTTAATCAACCAGCACCTTGATCTTGGACATTCCAGTCTCCAGAACTGTCAGAAATAAAATTCTGTTGTTTACACTACCCAGTCTATAGTGTTATAGCAGCTGGAGCTGACTACAACAAATGAATTCAACTTTCTCCCTGCTTTATTACTTACTAAGAGATAAATGACTACTGGATTTCCTAGAGCCAACAAGAGAGTCATTCAAATGAAAGGAGTATTTCTACAATGGAAAATCAATACAAAAGTGTCATGGAATTGTTACCAGCTGTGAATGATTTAGTGCTCACTAGCATGCAATGTTTTGTGCATATCCTGCATTGAATGTTCAGGAAATACTTATAGAGCAGCTTATATGTACAGAATTAATGACCAATGTGGAAAGTTGAGTGACTACTTTCATCATATTTTTCCTATGCTAAAGAACTATATGGCACTGAGGAGAGACTGGATCACACTTGTTCTATTCTAACACAAGCTTTTTAGAAAGGAATGAAGAACAAATTTGTCATTGTTGTTGAAGAGGATTCTTGAATGTAAATTGTACATTGTAAATTGTATTTCCTGCTCCTGATATTATTTACTGCTAATGGTTCATTGAAGGTCAAGTAGTTTCTTTCAGAGTGTAACTATGTTTTCCTTGTTTTCTATTGTAAAGCTGATGCCATCAGCCTGTTGCAAAGATATTGTAATAAGTGTACATGGTGTGAATGCCGAGGCATGTGAACCATAACGCATTGTTTTGTTATCTTAAAGTCAGCTATCTCCATTGCCATACTTCTGACCCATTCATTGTATCAGGACAATTTTTCCTTAAACTTCTGTAGGAATCTTCGGAATTAATTTTTTTTAAAAAAAACAGAAGTTAAAAATAAGATAAAACAAAATGTTGAATGAAGATAATCATGTCAGGTATGTACTTGAAAATATTGAAATCTTTTTGTCACACAGTGTGTTAAGCTTCATTTTAGGATCATGTCAATAAAAGGTCCGAACCTCATCAGTCCTGTTTTCCAGTCTAGAAATAGAATGGGTGATAAAGCTGTGCCTTAGTCATCTCAGAAAGAAAGATGAGACAGTAACTTGGCCACAATCGTCATTAGTACCCTATGATGGGGAAGTCAAAATAAAGTCTGACTGTGGCTCCAACCTCAAAGGGACATGAAGGCCTATTTACTGTTGCAAGTGTGTATCACAGTGACTATATAGGAATAATCCACCGGCAGCTGAGAGTGCTGAGAAATTGTTCTGATGTGATAATGTGGAACATTTTAAATTTATGTATTTAACATTTTGATACGACTGCTATAATTAATTTTGATAAAATTTCAGGTTTATTTTGGTAAACGAGAAATTGATTCTATCCATAATTCTGATATTGGTTTCTGCCTTGGTTTATTCTGAATATTGATGTTAATACCTAGCCTTTCATAGTAGGCAAAAAGGCGTATTGGTTGTACCTCTCTTTACAAAGGAGGGTATGATTACAAGAAAAAGAAAAATGAAATATTATTACAAAAGTAGACAGAGGCTAAAATATATAGGGCCTGGTAGGTCTTACAAGAGTTTGGAGCTCATCTTCTGAATAATGGTGAAGCTAAATATACGGTTTAATGTAGAAGAGAAACAAAAACAGATATAACTTTGGAAAAATACATTCACACTCATTCTTTTGGTAGTAAGAAACATATATCTGAACTGTGTTGCTTAGAACTGTAGCACTTTTTGAAGGACCCCTCCACCCCCAAATTCTAGAATTTTGGTCAAAATTCTATGATGGAACACAATAATTCAAATGTTTTTATGTCAAAGCTCAAAAATACTGTGTACTATTGAATTCTAGATTTATAATATTACTCTAGATCTGTAGTTTTCTAATTAATGCCATTGAACATCTATAGACCAACTAGATGTTTAAAGGCAGAAATGGATTTAAGAAATTGTGTCCCTGATAAGATTTCCATTTCAAGATGCATTGTTTAGATATATTTAAGATGTGTTTTACCTGAAAGAGAAATGAATCGTTTGTTCAAATACTCATAATAGACACAATTTATTATATTTTAAAAAGAAAACACTAATAATATCTCCAAATGTAAAATACTTTACCACCTCAAAATATATGACATGCACAGGAAACTTATAAAATAGTTTTTATAATATTAAATAAAGCTTAATATGATCTAATACACACTGTTTGCCAATCTGATAAAAGCCAAAAATAGAATAATAGAACTGGTAGTTATCCATGTTGGACATAGAAATAAGTTTAGATAGTCTTTGAAACTTTCAGATTTAAATAAACTTTTTACAATACATCCCTGCTGAAAAGACTCCATGTCTCTGAATCAAGATATCAGAGCAGACATGGCCTCAGTTGCCAAAAAGTGACAGAGAGTTTTGGACATTCCGCATGTCTGAATGATGGCCTCATCCAACTTCACAACATCTGCTTTTGGTAAAGGTCTTGTAGTCTTGCAGTACATGGCAGATGTTTCATAGAAGTGAGAGAATTCTGGTCAAAACAGAATTATCTGTAATTCTGATGTAAGTTATGTTTAGGAGCTAAACCCTATTGCGTATAAAATCACTAAGAGATTATTTATTCAAAAATAGCATTCCCCTATGTGCAATTCTTCAAAATCCCTGGTCTCAGTGAGCTCATAGATTAATGGTAGCATTTCACAAGTTAATGGACAATACAATACTGTGTGGCACTAGACATGACAGAGCTATATACGAGGCACTGTGGGAGAAGAAAGAAGGGCTTCTCAGTCTAGATTTAAAGTCTCAATATGTAATTTCTGGAAAAGATCATTTAAAACCAATAAACACAACAAAGATACAGACTCACAGGAACTCAGCAAGCGACCTTTGGCAGCATCTAGTTCAACCTCATTTTATAGATGAGAACATTGATGTGTAAAGAGATAAGTAACTTAATGAAGGGATTGATGATGGAACTAATAACTTTATTACTGACTTAGTTCTCCTTGAACCTTTATCTACCTAGAGTCCAATTACCTGAAGTTGCTCTGCCCAAGTTTAATTTCTTGACTGGTAACCGCGCATTGTGTTGATGAATGTTTCAATCATCAGCGGTCCAGTGAGCGTGGGATTATGTCATACAAAAATACTCTGCAGTTGGTAGGTGGTACTTGGAAGAACTGATGAACACATAGTATTGTCTCTGCTGCGGAAAGGATTTTACTACCACACTTGTTTTGAGATGTTATAATTACCAGGACAGAAATTTCTCTGCTACACACCAAGAAGGCAAAAAGCAAAGACTTGCAACCAAAATAATAGGACTTCGCCATAGTCATATAGGAACTCTTGAGAGAAGACTTTGCCAAAATGCAGAAAACTGTATCCAGGGGGGTGAATCACTCTATGGGTAGAAGATAAGAAAGCTTTTGCAGAAGCACATGGTGATGTCTCAGAGGAAAATGCTGGTCTTGCTCTATAAAATTTGCCTTATGCTTCTTGGCAGAGGAAGCTATGAACAGGAAAGAAAGAGAATAAAAGAGAGAAGACCAGAAGGGCATTGTAAGGGTCTAATACAATTGACCCCTGAAGCAGAAGTGATCACTGAGGCAAGTGGAAGCTGCTTGCAGCTTATCAGAAATATCCAGGCTATCAATATTAGAAGATTGAGTGTTTGCAGATAGCAGTCTCTAAACCCTAGCTTAATATTTACTAACCAGGAAATTTCACGCATGGCAGCATTGCTTCAAGCTTCAAAGATAATCTGCAAATTGTTAGATGAATTGCAATTACTTTTAAATAACTTCTGGATTCTCAGATTGGAATAAACACAGTTTTTAATAAGGTCATCTGAGTTTGCAAATTAAATAAACTACCATAAAAGTATTGTTTCACTGACATATTGGGGTTGGGGAAAATATGGCTAATTGAATGTATAAATAATTTGAATTTGTCATGAACATACTTTTATTTTCCTTCCATTCATATTGTGGAGAAAAATATTAGTCTTTGTGTTTATTTCAAGAAATATAGCCAAGTAAGCATTGCTGAAAGTGCTTATGTGATTCATGATCTTGTAGGGCAACTGTAGGTTTCCCACAAGCACTTGCACCTAAGAAAGACAGCTACTAGGGAGTGAAGGAAGGCATCATACATGACCCCAAAAGATGTTACTTTGTCATGTGGATTATTTTGAGCTGAAGGCAATCAAGACATAGCAGGCTCAAAAGAAACTTTTACCTTTCCCTTAGCTACCTAAAAAAAATTTAGAGAAAGAAAACTCAGAGACAGAGAGCTATTACCAGAGATAACTTTTGTCTGAATTGTCTACCTATATGGCAAGGCAAACATCTAATTACCAAATGTCTTCTCTTCTTATTGTCCTGTGAATCGCCCTCCTCCCCTTTGAAGCCCCAGTCTCCTACCTCATTCCTTAGCTCAGGATGGCATTTAAGCCTTGACTGCCCAACTTGTCCTTGGGTTTCATATTTTTATGGAGCTTCCATAAGCATGTAATTAATTTTTTTCTCCTATTGATGTTTTATGTTAATTTGATTATTAGACCAGCCAAGGAACCTAGAAGGGTAGAAGGAAAATTTTCCATTCCTACAGAAGCTCAGTTATTAAGTTGATGCACAATTTAGTTGTATACAGGTGTATTTAAAGTAATAGAATCATTAAGAGTACTGAAGAGCTCTCATTGAGTTCAATAATATATTCAGAGAAAGGAATGTGTCAATCAGAAAAAGGGAGCCTTCAAGCATGTTTTGCAGAGGCAAGTACCAATAACATCTGTTAAAGCACAATTCAAACGTTCTTCTAGAAAGAAAACCTTCACGAAATATTTATGGGGCTATTGGTGAACCATTTCTGAAGAGAGGAAGGCTACCTCATGCTAATTCTGTTAACATAAGTGACACATTTTTTTCATTGTAGGAAATTCTAACTATAACAGGATTGGCATCAGAACAGAGGCTTTTAAAAGATTAGCATAGAAGGGTCCTAAGCAAAATTTGGTCTCATCTGTAGAAATCCCTACTGTGAAAATAACAGATTACTTTTGCATAAAAAATACGGGTCCATGTGGCAGCCAGCATATACTAACTAATAAATTATGATTTGCCTTCATATTTCAGTCTATGTGAACTTATTGGTTTGTGTTTCCGTGAAAAAGGAGTTGGTTCTCAATTTGTAGACATATTGAGTTTCTGACCATGAAAATCTGAGCACCAGGTCTTGCCTGAAGTACATTCCGAAAGGTAGATAAGCTGACCTCTTCTAAAAATATCCCGATCTAATTTCTCCTTATGCCATTCATATTACCCTCATCTTTATGGAAAATCTATTATAGGCGATTAGTTATTATTCAGTCTCTTGGTTTTAAAGCTTCTCAATAAGCCGTTATTCCCAAACCTCTACCAGCAACTCAAAACTCCTTAGTTCCTGGCTTGCCCATCTGCATGGGGATGCCAAACAGCATCTCTAAATTAATCGGTTTAGATCACAACTCGACCTACTCTCCAAATGTTCCTATGCCCTTTCTCTCCTATCCTCTTCCCCCTGAAGGTAAATCCCACCATTTCATTTAATTCTTCAATCCTAAAAGCTGGGAGCCTACCCTTGATTTCTCCCTGACCATAAACCAAACCATCACTGCAACATCTGTCACCTCCTTGTTCAGCTTTTGAAGAATCCCTTGCCCACAGAACTCGATTCAAGACAGTTGAGCGAAACAGTGCACAAGGCGGTTAAATACACCTGACGGCATCAGGTGGGGATGTTTGTCTACATGGTGTCAAAACAACCGGCGCAAAGGAGAGGCAGAGGAACCTGTATTTGATTCCCTCTTGTGCTACATAAAGTTATTATCTCCTTGCTCCCTCTCCAAACACACGCCTCCTCAGTTGAGGACTCATGAAGTTATAAATGGCAATTCATTGCAGCAGAATCCAGAGGCATTTCTGTAAATGATGTGTTTTACCCTTTCCGGGCTGTTTCTGAAGAAAGGAGTGGGGAATTGATTGCAGCCTCGAAAAGTGTTCAGGTCATAAATGTTTCTGTTTATGCAAGTGCACGGTATTGCTTGTAAAAAAAAACCACCGCATATTTGCAGATCATCAACTAAGTTTGCTCAAGTTATATTTTCCTCTTTATTAATAGATAGTCCACAGTGGTACGGATACAAAAACAAAACCAACAAGTGGAAAGAAGGCTTTTGCAGGTACTCTGTTGTCTTTAATTGTCATAACAAACTTTGTTTAATCCTTTAAAATCTAAAAAAAAAAAATGTTCCATTGGAAAGCCAAAAAAATAGCTTTTTGTTTCCTAGTTATGCAAATATATTTGCAGAAGCTGGATGACATTTTATTGTGTCCATCAATGTTCCCGCTTCTCATTTATCATTACTAGGAGGAAAAAACAATCTGTTCTGAGACTTCCTAACTTTCATTTTCCCTGCTCTCTGAAATCTCATAGCACCTAGAACTGTGCATGTGACACCATATTTTTGTGCTGCCAATTTTTGGAACAGATCAGATCACATATACCAGGTCCTAAAGGACGTTTAATACATATTTATGTTTAATTCATCTTCATGCAAAATCCCCACCAGATTGCCCTGCTTAATAAATATTTTCTTAACACATAAACATGTGATATCAATTCACATAGGAGAGCCATGCAGCTTCAAAGGGCAGGTGAAATAGCTGTACATATGGACTCATTCTATTTACATTTTTTGTTCACTCCATTGTTATACAGCATTTGGGCTTCAGAACATATTTTGAGATTTCCCATCTTTCAATCCATCAGCATTTTTCCAGATGATATTTTCAGCTTTCTTAGGACAATGAAACCAAAAAATGAGTTATATGGAGCAGATCATGGTGGGTATCTATTCAGCACCATCTCTGCACAGTGCCCTTTCTTGTGGGGGAAGGAATGTCAATGATTAATTTTTTTCTGAGCCGTGTTTATGTTGCTCTATTTCCTGAGATGATTTAAATTGACCAAAAACTAATGTAAGCAAAGTGAAGAATTAACATGGTTTTAAAATTATTTTATTTATTGGTAGGAGGTAGTAAATTCAGAAGTCAAATTCCCATCCATAAATCAGGACAGAGGTTTATGGTTTTATTCTGAATCATATGAGTGTATGGTGTGAGAGGCATGCATTAATATATTCAGTAAAGATGTAGTTACGTTAAGTAACTGTGAAACTATCTCTGATGATAATTTATATCTTTTACATCAATTAATGGCCTTCCCAAAGTATATAATGCTGTGAATGTAGCTTTCAGTGAATAACTTGAAATGATAATAGTAGATGGAAAAGACATTGTTTAAATCGATATATTTAAATATATACTTATATTTAAACCATGCATATAAATATATATATTAAATACATATATTTAAACTATGTATATACACACACGTGCATACATATATACTCATACATATCTTCTTATTTATATCTCATACTCTGCATTCTATGTTATATAATGTATATACTATAGATTTATGTTATTCAACATATCGGGTGGAGAGTGTGAGATATAAAATTTTAAATGCTATAGTCAGCAAATAGGGAACAACTGTCATATTCTTTTAGACCAGGGAAATGCCATTCTTTTGCCATTGATAATGGAGGAGGTGGTTAAGGAGGAATAAAATTTAAAAAATCCTACAATTACAATGATTGCTTTTTCACTGACATGACCTATGCAAAGGAGTGGGTCTTGGGTATACTGTGTAGCTTACAATTTCAATCGGAATGGGGAGTGTGTGGTTTAATATCAATCAAGGTTATATGTAATACATTCCCCAAATTAATATGAAAGTGTAGCCTTGCCCTAGTCAGTTTTGCTCAGTGGTTAGAGTGTCCACCTTCGGACTGAAGGGGCCAGGGTTCGGTTGCAGGCTTGATTCCCGGCCCCAGTCGGGGCACATGTGGGAGGCAACCAATTTATGTGTCTCTCTCACATCGATGTTTTTTTAGTTTTTTTTACCCTCTCTCTCCCTTCCACTCTTTCTGAAAAGGAATGGAAAAAATATCCTCGGGTGAGGGCTTAAAAAAAAAAGTGTGGCCTATTCCACAGACTGCTATCTGTCCATCCTCTGGTCTGCTGGGCCAATAGCCGTAGCAGGCTGCAAAAGGAAACATTTGGATTGGGAGCCATAATGATGTCTGAAGTAATGAGATATAAAGTAAAAGACAGAAAAATTCAATGGACTCATTAATATGTCACCAGAAGGCAAAGTAGAGCAAACCTTGACCAGAACTCACCAACAGAAGCTTCATGTGAGCTAAAAGAATGACCACATATATGATTAAAATTTTTCTAGCAGCCATTAAAAAAGTTTTTTAAGAGTGAGTGAATTTTAATAAAGTAGTCCATTTATATATACCCAACATATCATTTTGAAATGTAACCAATATAAAATTATTGAGGTATTTATATTAAGTTTTTCATATCAGGTCTTAAAAATCTAGGATGTACTCTACACTTAGACGCTATCTTGATTTTGACTAGACAGTTTCAAGCTCAACAGACACATGTGGCTAATAGCTTCCCACATGGGACTGCTCCATATAGACAGACCTACCTGCAATTAGCAAGAAAACAGAGGAAGGAAGGCTGATGCCACTCACTGACTGAAATATATCATCAGGCTCCAGGAGACATATCTAGTCAGTGAGTTCAGGGAACAGACTCATGCTGACGCCTGCCTTTTCTCATTTGAGAAGGAAGACTTCATATTGAGGAATGGGAGATGGGAGAGACGAGGTGATGTCCCTGAGAATGCACACTAAGCTGAGCTGGGATTAGAGATACTTAAGGGACTTGAAAACGAGGAGACAGTTCATGAATCTGTGCGCTCTGTTGAGTTATCTTTGGGTCCAGTGTCTTCTGTTAACTCCTCCTCTTGGTGATTACCTGACAGATTTCCTGAGATCCAGATGATATTGTGTTAAAGATCCATGCCCCACCAGACATCAAACCACCATGTTGTATGAGGCATTGATCTTATGTGACTCAGAAAAAAGGGGTTATGTGGAGGGTAAGCAGGTGACCAGTTTGCCCATTAGCCCTATTATCCCAGTGCAATTATTCAGTCTTCCTTTCACTCTCTAATGTGTTCTGGTTTGGAATAGAAATTATATGTTCACTCCATGAAGCAGATCTAGAAGCAAGGGCTCGGGGACACTCGGAAATCCCATGCCTAGTAATGGGTCAAAGGAGAGACATACACTCCCAAGATCAGCAGAGATAGGAAAATGTGGATTTAAAAGACCCAATCTGTTAAGAACTGTTTGGTAAAGAGAAGAAACTAAGCTGAATTTGTACTTAGGATGATTTATTATTTCAAATAAGAATATTTTCTCTCTCCCCTTGGCTCTACTTTTCTAAGTGATTTTTGTCTCCATTGGAATCCCAACGTTGCCGTCACCATTAATAACACTGAGTAGTTGAAGGTCACAGATTAAGCACCCTTGCTGTTTCTTGCTCTATCTAGAGATTTCTTTAAATTATCAGACTTATTTATTCTGAACTTACAGTTTTAAAATATACTTGTAATAAACAGTTCTAGATAAAGTGGTTTACTAAGACCCTCATGGTGTATCCAATTATTTTTCAATAATTATTATTACCTCTTCACTGACCTTTATATGGTATGAGCTGTAGGGAAAATTTCAAGTTTACAATGAACTTTGAACGTGATTAGACCTTTATAAATGAGAAATGATTTAGGTGCAAATTTATGGCATGTAAAAGATTACAGTTAACTGTGTTGCTAAGTACAAAACCTAGTTATCTGGAAAGTATTTGTTTATAGAGGAACATAAACAGCTTGCATTAGGGAAATTTACAAGAATGTGGGGAATGATCAGAATGTATCTAATGCATTTATATGTGGATATAAAATATGTAATTTATTGTATTGATTTCCAGCCATCAAAAATACAGCAATCATTACCTTTATTTCAAGAAATCTTAGCAAGATGACTTTATTTTACTGTGTATCTGTAATGACTTCATGACTCAGGGTGCCTTGAATTTTATGATATATTTTCCTAATCTTTTGAGTTAAAGCCATCATAAAAACCCTCATTGTCTATACTAAGAAAAAGCAATAATTTAATAAGAAGAGGAACATGGTGTGCAAAGATAATATGTAGATACCAACAGTTTAATTTTATTTATTTTTAATGGTAATTTAATTCTGAGTATTAATTAAAGCAAATACTTAACTATTTAGGATTGTTAGAAAGTTGACTGAATTAAATTAAGTGGCATTCTAAAAATTGTGCCTTTTATAATTTTTAAGAATGCACACATGCTTTATAAATCTAAACAGCAAAGTACTTCTTGGTAAATATATTGCCAAATCAATTTAATAAATATATAGTAACTTTTAATAAACATTAATCACATGGACACTGTTGATGGTAGGCAGGATGCTGCTAAGGCATTTTATTAATATTACTTTTACATCAAAGTTTTTATTATGAATTTTTAACATTCATAAATATAGAGTACCATAATGAATCCCAACTTGAGATTTAAAAAAATTATCAAAATTTTGACATATTTGTTTCATCTTTTATATTTTCTTTTCTGAAATATTTTAAATAATCCCTAGGTAACTCATTCCTAAATACTTCAGAATACATATCTGAAAAATAACATTTTCTTAAATGACCACACTGTTGCTATCACACCCTATAATTACATGTAAATATTTTTGCATGATCATAATTCCATTAAACATCTAACAAAAGTAATTCAGCATTTTTACTATCATCATTGTCTAGGCCATCATCAATTGCCTCCACCCTACACCTTTTTCACCATTTGCCTGTTCCAGTCAGGATCTAACTGACGTGCACAGATTTTATTTGGATGTGATCTCTTTAGTCTGTTTCAATCTAGAAGAGTTTTTACCACACTGAACACTAGTCAGTTATCCAGAATAATTTCATGTTGTGAATTTGTCTGATTGCATCCTCTTATTGCTGTTTACTTTGTTTTTCTAGCTTTGAGTTTGGTGTACATTGGAAGCTACAGCAAAAGGTTTGATTGAAATGAGATTCACCACATTTGGCACAAAGACTTCATAGGTGGTGCCACAGATGAATATTTAATCATATCAGAAAAAGGCATCACCTAGTTATCCTATCTACTGTTCTCTTATTTTTTGTTATTATGGAAATTTTCAAACATATTAAAATGTAGAAATAAACAATATGCATTTGCACTATGTACACATGTATTCATATGTATGTATGTATGTATTATTTATTTAATTGTACTTTGGGCTCCAAACAGTGTTACACATTTTAATGAATGATATCTCTTAAGCCTCTTTAAATATAAATATTATTCTTTAACATTTTTTTCTTTTTGGTTGATGAAACAAGTAATTTTTCCTGTAGAGTGGCCCATTCTGAATACTGCTGATTGCATAACTTTAATCTTTTAACATCATTCTCTTTCCATGTATTTTCTATAAATTGGGAGTTAGATCTAGAGTCTTGGATAGATTGAGGTTCAAGTTCATTCTGGTAAAACTACATCACAAAACTACCATGAAGTACATAAATGTAATGTATGTTGTGTGTGTGTGTGTGTGTGATAACTTCTTTTTGAGATGTGATCAGCCATTGATGAATTTCAGACAGACACATAAACCTATGAGGATACTGAAAAATGTTGATATATTAATTTTCTCACATCTTTTGTTTGTTAGCTAAAATACTTCTTTTAAGGTAAATTTCCTCTTGTCCATTATTTGCTTATGTGAGGTACACTTTATATAGAAAAGTTAACAAATGTTTTATTCCCATTTCCTTAAAAATCATATTTCAAAATAATAATATGGTTCTCTATATCCAAAGTTTATCAATGATTTTTGAACTCATATAATGGGTTTTAACCTATTATAATTATTATGGTCTTTGATGTTCAAAATGTCCCATATTTGCCAGCTGAGAGTGTTTTCAAATTGTGTCTATCAGAATATAAATAAAAAAATATTTTTACTACTGCTGCAGCCACTGTGGAAGCAGTACAGTGTTACCTCAAAAAATAAAAAATGGAACTGCCTTATGACTCAGCAGTTCCACTTTTGGGAATATATCCACGGAAACCTGAAATAAAAATTTGAAAGAATATATGCACTTCGATGTCCACTGCAGCATTATTTACAATAGCCAAGATGTGGAAGCAGCCCAAGTGCCCATAAGTAGATGAGTGGATTAAAAATCTGTGGGGCATTTACACAATAGAATACTACTCAGATGTAAAAAAAGAAGGAAAAATTACCTTTTGTGACAGCATGGATGGACCTGGAGAGTATTGTGCTAAGTGAAACAAGCCAGTCAGAGAAAGACAGGCACCATATTATTTCACTCATATGTGGAATCTAATGAACAAAATAAACTAGCAAAGTGAAGACAGACTCATGGATACAGAGAGCAGATTGACAGCTATCACAGGGGCGGGGGTTGGGGCCTTTGTGAGAGGGTGAAGGGATTAAGCAAAGAAAAAAAAAGAAAGATTCATGGACACAGATAAGAGTATAGTAATTGTCAGAAGGAGGAGGACATCTGGGGGGGGTAGAGAGGGTAAAGGGGGGATACATGATGATGGAAGGAGACTTGACTTGGGGTGGTGAACACTCAATATACAGATGATGTCCTGTAGAACTGTATACCTGAAACCTATATACTTTATTAACCAATGTCACCCAATAAATTCAATAAAAAATAAAAATAAATAAATCCTTTCAAAAATATTGTCTACTCTTTTTATGAGCCCGGGATAACCTTTATATCAAAATCTGACAAGAAAATTTTGAGAGCATAAAATAACAAAGCATGGCCCCTATATACATAAATCAAAACCCTTCTCAAAACATATCAAATCCAATCATCAATATATCAGTAGCTAATACATGGTGAACAAGCAGAACTAAGTCAGGAATGCAAAGGTGGTTTAACATAAAAAATCAGGAGAAATAACATGATCATTCACGTAGATGAAAAAATCACTGGGTGAAATTCAACATATACTCATGAACAAACTTTCAGCAAGCTGGGAATAGAAGACATTTTTGTCTATCTATTAACTCGCCATGCATAGTGCATAGATGGCGTGATTTTTTACCTTAAATTCAATGTTATATATACAAAAATCAACTCTAACTTATAAGTGATTTGTTTTCTCTCCTCGCTTGAGGACATGTTCATTGATTTTTAGAAAGAGAGAAAGAGAGAAGAGTGAGAGAGAAGCATCGACGTGAGAGAGAAACATCAGTTGCCTCCCATATGCACCCTGACCAGGAACTGAGCCCACCCAACCAACCAACCAACGGAGCCACCAGGGCATATGTACACTTTTAATTCTAGTTAACCATCATTTTCCTTATCTTATGCATATTTCTTCAGCTTTTCCCAGAGTGATGCACTATCATATTCCCTTTCTTAAACATGATCTGAACTTTAAATGCTAATTTTTTATTCTTATGCCATCTGTCCGAATACAGCTACCTTGACATTTGCATAGAGCAATGTTGTCTTGCCCCTTAAGAACTCACTGCATCTTAAAGATGTGTGCAGAGCTACCCACATAAGTCACACTAATATGTCTCTGGGTTCAGACTTTGGCAAGAATTCGGTGCATGGAATTTTGCAGTAAAATGCTTCTCTATATAGTACATAAATTCAAAGCCTGATAACTAATTTATTACTTCATGAAACACATGGCAACTTTAAACATATATTTTCTAAATATTTCTAATCTTCCCTGTGAATCTCATTTCTAATGCTGAAGGCATTTAATATCCCAAAAAGCTGTGAATTAATTTTGGGATGGGGTGGAAGGATATTCTACATGAAGATGCACCACATCCATCAAGTTAGGTATCATGACCGACACATATTTTCATAGGTAAGCAAACTGCGTAGGCACAGTAGATTAGGGAATTTGCTCATGAGAATTAGGAAAACATTGAGGACAGGATTTGAACCACACGCTTCCTGAATCCAAAGCTCCCAATCTTAGAATTACACTAACTTTTCTCCTACACCACACATTGCATTTCAGTGATTTGTAAGAAAGGTAATAGATGGACACCTCAAATAAAATATCAAGATATCTTTATTTAATAATTTTAACAGTTAATTTCTGTCCTTTATTTTTAAATTTGGAAGGATTTAAATGATGAAAATGGCACCCAACAGCTCATCATTTCAAAATTTTAACTGGAAAAATGGTACCCCTGATCTGAAACTTTCATTGCCTGCAAAATATTTATAAACCTAAATGCTCCTGCAGTTTTGCACTGAGCATTTGAAAACAGCTCTGATTGCTAATAACTGTTCAATGAATACCAGACAGGGGGAGTTTCAACTCCGAAGCTCCAGCTATTTTTGAACTGCCTTTGTGCCAGAGAACTCCACCTTAAATTGCTTTAAAGTAGAAAATATACACTGTCCCCTCTCACATAATTCAAAAGTAGTTTAAAGCTATATTTTTTGAAAAAGGAAAACTGACAAGGGAGCTGCGATCAGGTCTTTGTAGTCTGTCCAAAGGAACATGATTTGAAAAGTTCCTTTTTTTCCCCCCTGCAAGTGGATCTAGAATACAAGTGTTTGGAGGAAGTTAGCCGTAGCCATTGCTGTCATAAATATCATGCTTGTGTGGCATTTGGAGATCCTGGAAAGGGCAAGAATAAATTATAGTGTGAGGTTAAAGGTAATAGTTGGAGCAACGCTCAATCTTTACTGGCTGGGATCCGGTTTTCCAAGGTTCAATTACTCTCAAAATGTTATCCATTCAAGCTATTTTCCTTGAGTTCAAAAGGTAAATTAGATCCTCATTTTATAATTTAGATATATTCACATCTTGTACATGAAAATATTGTCACTGTAGTGGTTTAGAGTACTGTGCAAATAAAGTGCTTGTCATTAGTTCAATTTTAGAGCCACTTAGCTTTCCTGGGTACTTTGGTCCTAGACTTAACCCATGTTTCACAGACCTGAAGAATAGGCAATAATTTGGGGGAAGATACAAACTTTTCAATTCTTCTTTTGGGGTGGGGTGGGGTGTAGCTTAAAGTTATAGTTTCATCAAGCAGAGCACAAAACAGCCGATGGTATGTGCTCCATAAATATTTGTATAACGAACATAAAACACATTAAGCAATAGAGATTTCATCTATACACTGAGCACATATCTATTGAACACCTGTAATCTACAGAGACAAATTAGATATAATCATTTCTTAATGTTTTAAAATTATATTTTATTAAATAATCTGTCTTTGGAGCTCAGAATCTTGGGCTTGATAAACACAGATGCCAAATGGTACCATAAATCTTTTTTAGAAATTAACATTTTGGAAGTATAGATGGGGAGGGATTCATTCTAGCTGCAGGAAGTTCCAGGAAGCCTTCCCAGAAACGGTGATATCGGACCTGACTCACACACAGTACATTACATGGTCAGAAGGGGGTTGCAGACAGAAGAAAGAGTGGGGGGACTTCCAGGTAGGAGGGAGGATGCATCTAACGACATGGAGCAAGCACACCCCATGCAGGGCCTTATAATAATCCAAAGTCTAAAGTTCTGAATGCAATTTAGAGTGAAGATAGGAAGGCAGGACATGGAGAGTAATAGGCTTATGTTTTTGTTTGAGGATAGAACCAGGTTAGTAAACTGGAGAACTACCAACAGTTGTATTTCTGTTTTGAAGAGAGTCCTGGCAGCCAGTGAGAGATGAATGCGCAGAAACTGAAGACAGAAAAATCAGAGAGGAGGCACCATCTATTATTAAGTGGATGCCACATAGGGGGCACATATATTGTCCCTTCAAACGGGAGTCCTGCTTTTCATATATTACGGTGCCAGTGCTACATGAAAGATTAATACATGAAACTTAGATGTTAAATCTCTGGGATGGGTACATGTCAGTAGGGTCTGCTGATAATTTTCCCCACATTTTAAATATTTTGTAATAGCACGGTTGAATCCAGACAAGCGAATCACTTAGAGTATTTCAACTGATAAACCACAAATTCTACTTATTAATTATTAATGTGTAAAAAATGGCCAAATTGGATGCTTTGTTATGGAAACCAGCCGAGTAATCCATATTTTAGCTTGTTTGGTCCAACACTTGGTAATTGTTTCAGTGTTTACCAATTCTTCTGTACTTTACAGAGGGCCTTGGGAATTCCAAGAGTCCAATTAAATTCCAAGGGTAAATAAATGCATATACATGAAAAGAAAAAAGTGGCAGGCGTTTTTGGCTTCAGTGGTACTAAGTTTAACATGCTATCTTGTTTACTTATAAATTCAAGGGGGTGAAAAGGCAGTTAAAAAAGCTGACATACAACTTGTAAACAGATAATATTGAGAGGTTCACAAATACACCCACACTTCCGTGGCATTCAGGTCGCTCTGTGGTTTTGTTTGTTTGTTTACTTGTTTTGTCCCAAGATGCAAAATCTAGTCTGCATCAAATTAGTCAACTTCTTACTTCTGACAAAGGATAACAGAAGCAGAAAATGTTGATATTTGCTATTCAAAAATTCCTTTAGTTTTCCAAGCATACAGCTAATGAAGTTTCTGCTAGAAATTAACTGGTGTTTAAGTAGCTGGACAAAAGAATACTTCACAGCTCTATCCTGATAAAAAAAAAAAAGAGCTCACCAATAGAAAGGTTGACCCATGTGGGAGTGACCCACAGACCTAAATAATTGTTCTTTGTAGCAGTTAATAAGAGTGTAAATATCTATTGATTTACTGATAATTAGCTATTAGGAGCTATTACACATATAGGGAATCATTAAGCAACAAGCCCAAATCACTGAGAAACTCCATGATCTATATTATATCAGAATAATATCAGATGCAATGTTTGAAATTACATCATGTTCTGATATATAACATTTTGTGGCAGAAACAGCTGGTTTTCTTAGTCAGTTATTATCAATGTAAAAAAATCTTCTTTTAAATAGTAAAAGGGGAAAATTAACAAATTTTCTGTAAGCAATGGAAGAAATTAGTAAATAAGTACAAGTTCAAAAAAAAAAAAAATTGGACCCAAGATCACAATCTAGAAAGAGATACATATTAAATTAAAAGAAATGAAACTTGCCCGGCCAGGTGTGACTCAGCGGTTGAGCATCAACCTAGGAGCCAGGAGATCGGGGTTCGATTCCCGGTCAGGGCACATGCCCGGGTTGCGGGCTCGATCAATGACTCTCTCATCATTGATGTTTCTATCTCTCTTTCCCCTTCTCCTTTCCTCTCTCTGAAATCAATAAAGATATATTTAAAAAGAAAAGAAAGAAGAAAAAAAAAGAAAAGAAATGAAACTCTATAGCAAGCGTTTGAAATTGTTGATGAGAACCAGAGAAGTTTGTTATTTCTATCAAGGAGGGAAGCATGAAAAAATAGCATTCATTTATACATATGGACCTACATAGCAATAACAGCAGCTTTTGTGCATTTTAAAACTTTTATATAAATGCGTGTATATATCCACAGGCATATATAGGAATGCAAAAATCAGCAAATACTGTGATTTTCCATTTTCAACAAAGTCTGTTCAATTATGAAATGAAATTTTAAGACATAAAACCAAACATTAAAAAAGACAGCTATACAAAGGGCTTCACCTGTACATTTAAAAATATTAACATATTTAAAATAGGCATGCTTTATTCAATTGCACTTAGTGAGCATGTTTGGAAAAGTGAAAACTATCACCTTATAGTAATTCAGTGAATTTATCCCACATGAACTAGCCTTACAGATATTCTATAGAACATTTCTGTTTATTGTGGTTAATAAAGGAAGAATCAGGGTGGGGCTCCCTGTGTCAATTTCCATGAGGAAAAGCACCCAATACATTCTGGAAAACAAGTGAAAAGAAACTGAACTTAGTTGGCTGCACTTAGGTTAACAAGTACATGCTAAGCCACACAAATGTTTTTATTTCACATCAATTAATTTTATGGCACTGAAAACACGTCATAGTATTTTATAGATGATGTAATTACTAGTATTGGATTGATAATGTTCACTCATAAATATCAGAGTAACTAATTAAACTGAGTAGAGAAGGAATTTAAAGATTATACAAACAAACATACAGTAATAAAATATGTACTGCAAAAATATAGCATTGATCTACAACTAGTCGAGTTTTGATAAAGCACCGTAAAATATAGTTTTACTTTGCAATCAGGAACACCTTTCATTTTTATAATTTTGCTCTTTGAATTACCTTGCCCCTGAGGCTTAAATATGGCTTTATGCATCACTTATTTATTCACTAAAATCAAATTTCTATCTCATGGAGGTATTTCATTTTAAGTGAAAATGTTTATATATATTGAAAAGGTACAAAGTTTATAAATAAGTATGTGGTATATGATCGAGACTGAAGCAATTCAGGTAGATTCACAGGGCAAAATAAATAAATTTTATCCCCAAGTTATTACAAAAAATGCTGTTTCTAAGAAAGGCTGTTTTTCTGGTCCTGCTTCTTATCTGAAAGGGCAAAATATTCTTACAATGCAAGGCTGCTGTCTATATGGATTAAAATAGAAAACTCCAAAATTTTTCCAGAATGTTACTAAAATTATTTGTAATAATCTTGGAAAATATTATGTCACCATTATATTGTCAGTAATATTTTCTGTGAAGCATCTCATTGTATTATCTAGGATTTTTGTTTTGTTTTCAACTAAAGAGATTAATGTGTAGTGTACTGAAAAGTTACTGGCTCCAGCCACTGAACTAGTGTTAGTAACAGCTCTAAGTTTACCATATGGCTTCAGGTAGGTTACAGAGCTCCCTGAGCTTGTCGCCTCATGTCTCAGGAACTGACTAGCAGGTTTCCTTATGCCCAAAGCCTACAGAAAAGTTATCTGTTCTATAGAAAAGTTATCTAGTTGCATGTATGAAATACTCCTTGTAGAGTTAATCTCAGGAGGAGTGTCATGAAAGTGAAACCATCAAAATATGTCATTGTGTTTTTTATCTCAATAGATACGTGCATTTCACAACCTTTAGACAGTATACTTAATTCCACGGTATTAGAGTTGCAGGAAAGAAAAGTGAAGATTTTAATTAAAATAGGGTCTCATCTGTATGTAACCAACTGTGACTTTGAACATTAATGCATTTCAACCATCTTTTCTTAAAAGAAACAAATAAACAAACTCTGTTAAATTGAAAGAAAGTTTCCTCATAGAGCAAATAAAGTAGTACATGTGAAAATATTCTAAAAAATATAAAGCACAATAAAAATTCAAGTTATTATGATGAAATTGTAATGTTACAGTTTTTTGGTCAATATTCCTAAGGTAGTGATCAGGATTAATCCATCAGTGTCACCAATTACACACGATGCCAAAACATGAGGCTGTTCCTACATCTATTTACAAATGTCCAGATGTTTGGAGTTATTTAGGCATATTATTGATTTTTTAACAAACTAATCTGGATATGTTGGCAATATTGGCAATCCGAGTCAATGCTGAGCCTGTACTTTATCCCATAATGTGGTTCAGATGTTTCCAAGTGTTAACACATTCACTGAATTACACACACATCATTAATGAAAATATTATGATCCCATAAATATAGCAAGTCAAACAAGCACCTTCTCCTAGCCCCTCTTTTTCAGATCAACAGTGATGAAGCACGACCAGGATCTAACATGGGTATGAGTGAGGGATGGTGGATCCACCTTTAGGCCGACTCATGGCTTCTCATGCGGCTCTTGGTTAAATGGCCCCCAGCCTGAACAGATTTCCTGATTTGGATCACCACAGATAGCATGAAAAGTCTCTTTGTTGAGTTTCAGTTTTTCTTGGCTTTTGGTAGTACAGCATGAGAGGGATACAATTTGGCTCTCTGCATCTAAGCTGTCATTTGGAAATTTCAGATTTGGATTCCCTTCCCAGCATTTAGACTTCTTAATCCAAACCATATTATACTCCCCGAGCACGGATGCTGTTTCCCCCTGCAGAGAAGCGAAAAGCAACTCCGAAATGTCACCTGGCTCACCGAGTCATCCCAATACCCTCAATGCTATTAATGCGGTTTTCAATGACAGGGTTACAGAGGTTTTCAAAGTGCCAATGATTCCTATTGACATTCTATGAGTAAAAATTATGCATTTTATTTAAAATTAATCAAAATTATCCATTAAAGTATTCTAGACATGTTAAGCTTGCTCTGGCCATTCAATTTCCACAATATGTAGGGCTGTTTATCAGAAAATCATCAAAGCTCTAAACAGCATGGCTCTTTACCCACTGGCTGTAAAACATATATTCCTGACATTGTGCTAGTGAGTTCTATCAAGAAAGTACCATGTTAAACAACAATAACACAACAAATTTTTAAAAAGCCCTCATAATTTCAGTCCAGAGAATGTTTCTAACTCTAGATTTTTATTTTTTTTTTCTGCAAAGGACATACTCCTCTTCTCTTCTAGTACCAAAATATCACAATGATGTACATTTATATACACTACACATTTTACTTTTTAGATTTAATTTTAATTAATTTATAAGATACTATAAAAAATGTACACATCATAAGTGTATGGCTTAAAGAAAGTCCTTACAGTGAACATCGCCACAAAGCCAGAACTAAAAGGAAAATAAATAGAACATAGCAGAATTCCAGAGAATTCTGCTTTTGTGCCATCTCCAGGATATCACCTGGCTCTAAATGTAGCCATTACCTTTGCTTCTATCATAGATTTATTTCAGCTGTTTTTTAACTTGATAGTACATATACTTTTGTGATTGGCTTCTTTAGTGCAACATTATGTTTGTGACATTTATGCATATTTATGAGTATAGTTTGTTGATTCTCATTACTACAGAGCATTCCCACTATGGACATACCATAAATTCCTGATGGATATTTGAGAGGTTTCCAGTTTATGACTATTATAGAGTGCTGCTATGATCATATGTGCATGCATCTTGGGTAAATATGAATACACATACAAACATGACTATATACTTAGATGTAGAATTGGTAAAGATTAGGATATGGACATATGCAGCTTTAGTGGAGAATGTGAAATGGTTTTCAAAAGTGGTTATGCCATGTTGTGCTCACACCTGCAATACACAAGAGTTGAGTTGATCTGTGAGCTGGTTCGATGGCACTAAATCTATTTGGTTCAGTTTGCTTTTTTCTAATAACTATTGAACTTGATCACCTTTATATATATTTATTGTCCTATTGGACACCTTCTTGCAATGCAATATACAGATGATGTATCATAGAATTGCACATTTAAAACCTGTATAGTTTATTAACCAATGTCACCCCAATAAATTTAATTAAAAATATGCAGATTACATGCAGTCAACAACACACTCCAATACCAAGGGCATATTACTGGAAGCTTCATAGAGATGTGGGAAAGATCAAAGAAAATAGAAAATGTGGATGGAAAAGTCATTATATTTCTATTAAATTTCAAAGCCATGCCAAGTGCTTTAGGTTGAGGAAGGATGAAGTCTAAGGGGGCCAGAGCTATAACAGCAGCTAGAACTAATTCTCCAGTCTAAATCTGGCCATCTTAAAAAGGTAGCAAATGCAAGTAATCAAGTAGGGTGGTTCTGGGCTTTCTATCCAATGGAGCAGCTCTGTTTTGTTTTGTTTTTTGTTTTTGTTTTTCTCCCAGTCGGGTTTTTGCCAATAAAAATTATGAAATCTGAAAAAAGCACACAAGAATATCCTATTCAAGATTTTTAAATCTATTTTTATATTTCTGAACTAAATATATCTACAGGTGTTTAAATAAAAATTGTACAGCTCAAATATTGTTTAAAATAAGTTTGACTTATTTATTCAACTCATGAATGAAGCAGAATATTCCCAGTACCCCTTTTCATTATTGTCTAGTCGCTACAAACATCCCAGTGGTAATCACTCTTCTGACAGCTAGTAGAAATTACTTTGTCTTTTTTTTAAAAAAAGAATTGATATATGTGGATTTATATAATATGTACTCTTTTGTGGCTGGCATCTTTGGTCAACATTATATATTGTGGCTTTTTAAAAGTCCACGAATTACTTGATATTCTTCCATTGAGGAGGTGGAGCATATTTGTCTTCCCCTTGAGTGCGATAGTGACTGACTTTTAATGGTAGAATAGAGAAGTTACAGTTTGTGGCTGTCAAAAAAAGTGTCATATATTTACTCACATACTTACCATTTTACCATTTTTATCTGTTTATCTGTAGACATCTCCATTTCACCTACATTTTTAAGGGTATGCTCATTGAATATAGATATATCATTTGACCTTTCCTTTCTTTTATGATTTTAAAGGTGTCATTGTCCTTTTCTGAAATCCATCATTTCTAATAAAATGTCAGTCATCATCATTTCTGATTCCATAAAGATGGAGAAGACATATTTTCCTATTCTTCCCACAATAATACTAAAAGCCCTGGGCATTGCACATAAAACAAACAAACAAAAAGACTTTGAAATATGGAGAGAAGGCAAAAATGGCCATAAAACTCTGGACCCAAGAAAGGCACGATGGTGTATTTCCTGGGGTTTCTTCATGTCGTAGATCTTAGACTTAGAGGAGATGAAAGTGTAAATCTGGAAATACCATCAAGTGCAGATAAAAATACTATTTTTCATCAAAAACATTCTCTCTCTAGACAAAGAATCAGAAAAGGGGGTCAAAATAACTTTCAAGTAATAGCCACTCTGCTCTAGTAAAACACCATGGAAAAAAAACTGTGGCTCTACCTCCACCTGTGCCAACAAAAGCTAAGTCTGAGTGGATTGCCTGGACTTTTTTCCCTTGTAGGCTATAGAAGATCCCCCAACACCACCACTGGGGAGGTGTCAGAGGCCAAGGAGGGAGTCAGGACTTTCACTACTTCCAGTGGTTACGACGACAAACATCTCCTCCCACTGTGCTGTCAAGTATACCACATGGGAAGCAGAAGCTAGGTACTCCATCCTATCCCAGCAGGGGGGCATCAGTGAGGGCCTAGATAGAGCCATAACTTCCACCCCAACAGCAAGAACAAGGAGTCTCTCCCCTTATGTGTCAGTGGAGGCCCAGTGAGAAACCCAGACTTCTCCCCACACATGGCTGTATCAAGGCCCCTCTCTTACCACAGACACCAGAGTAGTACCAGAAAAGTCCAACTAAAACAGAAGGTGTAAGAAGATCCAGAGTCTCACAATACATGGAGGGGCAAAAGCAGGTTTACAGTCGTTCAGATGGAAAATAATATAACAATTAATAAATAGTAATGCACAAATAAACTGGGTTTCACATACTCACACCTGTAAACCTACTTTTGCCCCATCCAAAATGTCCATGTTTTGATGAAAACAATCCCTCATCATACTAAAAACCAGAAAGACCTCAAAGAAAAAAGACAAAATGTACCAACATGGGATGTCAACAGTGTCTAAACTACTTGACAAAGATTTTAAATCAGCCATCATAAAATTGTGTTGATGAATAATTATAAACACTTGAAATGAATGAAAAAATATAAAATCTCAGCAAAGAAATGGAACGGAAGATATAAAATAAAAAGTACTGGATGGTAACGTTATATTTAAAAATAAAACCAAAACCCAAAATACTTTAGCAAATGGCTCAACATCAGTCTTGAACAGACAGAAGAATCATTAAACATGATATGAATCAATGGAAATTATTCAACCTGAACAATGGAGAGAACATTAAAAAAAAAAAGGAACAAAGTCAAAAGAAGAGAAGAAATAATGATTGAAAATGTTTCAAACCTAATGAAAGACATAAACTTACAGGCTCAAGAAGCTAAACAAACCACAAACAAATCAACAATGAGATACAAGACATATTATAGTCAAATCAGTAAAAAGGAAAGAAAAAATCTTGAAGGCAGTGAAAAGAAAGATACTATAACTACAGGAGAAAAGTCAATTCAAAAGGACTGGATTTCTCATCAGAAGCCACAAATGCCAAGGGAAAATGGCACATTTTACAAGTGCTAAAACTTATCAACCTATAACCCTATATCTCATAAAATTATTCTTCACAGATCAAGGGGAAATCATGATATTCTTAGGAGAAGAAAACTAACAGATTTTCAAACGAAGTTGAACCTATGAGGAATGGTGAAAGTTCTTTAGTCAGAAAGGAAATGATAAAAGAAAAAAAATCTTGGAATGACCAGGAAGGAATAAAGAATAAAGTAAACAAAAATATGGATAAATGTAATACACTTCCTTTCTTTTCTTGATTTTTAAATATCATATTTATATTATGGTCCGGGAAACTGGATATTCATGTGCAAAATAATGAAATTGGAGCCTTAGACCATACACAAAAAACAACTCAAAATAAATTAAAAATTTAAGTGTAAGACCTGAATCTATAAAACTCCTAGAAGAAAACATAAGAGAAAATCTTCATGACATTGATTTAGGAAATGATTTCTTGGCTATGAAACAAAAAGCAAAATCAGCAAAAGCAAAGAGACAAGTGGGACCACATCAAACTAAGAAGCTTCTGCATAGCAAAGGGAGTAATCAACAGAGAGAAAAGGAAGCCATCTTCCTGATTAGATTATTATTATTATTAAAAATTCTTAGTATTTGGAATATATGTATATCATCTATAGCTTAGAGAATATATTTTAATAGAAAAGTCAATTTACCTTAGTTCTCACATTATTTCCTAAAAATACTTATTTTTTCTTGATGTATGTAAGGAATTCTCAGAGATCACAGAGTAATACAATCATGTATTTTAAGTCAGATCCCCAGCAACAGAGCTTGAAACTGGGATTTCTGTGTATGAGATTTATTCAGGGCATGCTCTTAGGTTTAACCCTTCTAGGAACAAAAGAAGCTGGGCAATATAGGGAAATAATTCATATACTAATGCAGTTTCGGTTGAAGTTGGCCTTGAGTGTGATTTTGTAGGAAGTTTTAGAGCATAAATCTTATGGCAGAGTTTGTTCTGTTTTAAGGAAGAGAGAGGTTTTATACTCCAGGTGAGATACCTTCAATAATCCAAAGGAAATTTTATGGAGAAAGTTGTAGGTGTCAGTCAATGAACCATTAATCAAAGAACCTGTAATTGCTAGGGAATGGGAACCCTGTCTAACCTATAGAAGGGGTCCCAGAGAGTCTGAACAGATAAGAGCAATATCTGCCAAAACAAAACTATATGTCACATGCATAAACCTGTCATGGATTAACATAATCCCTTCATATCTAAACTAAATTTAAGGGACAAGAAAACAATTTTGCTAGGTCATTTGCATATGAGATCTCAATTTAGGTGGTTTTGGGGACTGTAAAGCTCTATCATAATTTCCAGTCTCATTCTCTCCACTCTTTTTTCATCATTATTTATAAAAACAAGTGAAAATCAATAGGTAATAACCCATCATTTTGAAGAACTATGTGCCTAGATAAAACTTATGCTTCTAGACCTTCCTTGCATAAAGCCTCACGATGCCCCATAAAACTGTTTTTAGTCATTAGCTTTTCTCCACTAATGTAAGAGTGTGTATTCCTCCCAAACAACTTCATCAGATAAAGAGAGATGGAACCATAAAGGGTTTCAACATTATTTTGAAATCACAAAGACTTGTTTCCTATGCCAGATTCAGTCATGGCCTGATTCTCCTCAAGATGTTCCTGAGGAAAGTCATGGAGCCTAAAGCCAACCATATTCCTAGAATTTCAAACTCTCTCCCAAGGCAAAAATAATTCAAAGGACATTCCAAATGGATGGTTATATGCTTTCTTCTTAAATATGTACACATGAGAATTATTTCAAAATGCAATGACATATTCTAGAAAGTTTGCTATACACAGTTGACATTGGTACGACCCATTAAATCACTTTCAAATGTTATTTCAATGATGAAAATACTCCTCATTTTCTAAATCTTATTAATATTGTGTTGGCTTCTTATTAGTGAAATTGGGGTAAATTGTCACATTTTTAATCCTTCATAGCTCTATGTGTAGTGAACCCCGTCTCCTCTTTCTGGCCTCTCTCTGCTTTCCCTCTTGTTTCTGGTCTTGGTTGAGTTCCTTTCTGTTCCATGAAGGTGGCAGGCTCCCTTCTCAGCAAAAGGTCTTTGCCCACTCCATCCATTCAATCTGTCTGGGACACCTGACACGACACCCCCTGTCAAATGACCCCAAAGCCACCCTCAATCTCATTCTCCAGCTTTCTCAGAATAAGTCATAGTTTTCTATCACAACTGCATTCCTAGCCTCATGTATTTTTCTTTATAGTTTTCATTACTGTTATTATCCTACATTAAACTGCTATTTGGCTAATGGCTTGCCCCCTCAATAAATAGTAAGTAATATAAAAGCAAAACATTAAGAATTTGCTGGGCATTGACAAAATAAATAAATAAATAAATAAATAAATAAATAAAAACCCGAACGCAGTGCTTGAATCCTGAAACATGGAAGACACTATATAAGCAAATACACGAAGGAAAGAGAGAGAGAAAGAGAGAGAGGGGCTGAAGAAATTAAGACTCATGTACTATTTGACTTGCCCCAAAGTTGAGCACCTGGGAATAAGCCCAGACTATCTGACACCATGTTCATCAGAGTTTGATGTCCTTTTCCATGCTGACCTGAAACACGCCTTTCTTCACTCCTTCCCGCCAGGACATGAGAACCCGACAACCACATAGCAGTTTCCTTTTTTTTTTTTTTAAAGAATAACTACCCTTATTCCTTTTACTATTTCTGATGAAATCCCCAACCCTTTATTTCACCTAGACTTCATTCGTTTATTAGTTCTTCTGTTCTTTCTCTTTTCTAGGTGATGTAAACTCCAAGTCTAATTAAATCTTGGCAGTGACATTTTAAAGATGTGTATATGTATTTTTTTCTCTCATTTCCCCATTTTGCTTTTCTTTCAAGCAAGGGGCAGGTTTTTATGCTTTTCCCCCCTCCCAGAAAAGGTTTGTAACAATGTGGAAAGCAGAAGCTGTTCACAGACAATTCTCTGTAAGGCATCTGTTTTCTTCAAGATCTCAAGGTCTTGAAGAGATTAGGCCAAATGTCTTGTGAGATTCTAAGAAGGAGAGAAATTATGAAGAGAGAGGTGAATTTTCCTGACCAAGAAATGTCTGTTTTACTCTGTCCCACTCTCTCCCTGCTTTTGACCTGGGAGGGAGTCGCATCAGAAGGGATATTTACCTGGACCTAGGCTTGCCGGTGACTTCTTGAGAGCACGTGAGGCACAGTAGTGGTAATGCCAGCAGCCCTGAGGGACTGCTGAGAAGGCAGGGTCACTGTGGCAACTGAGACAGAACAACAACCAAGAGCAAAGGGAATTCCTAGGTGCCTCCACACTGTCACACCATTGAGGATTTGCATTTCCTGGGGTTCAAAGGGACCTCCAGAAGCATAAAGTTACCTTTGATGGCTCCAAGGCACATTGGGAACTGAGTTAAAAATTAACTATGCCTTTTGACCCAGTGATCCCACTTCTAGAAATATATCCTAAGAGTTCTGAAACACTAATCAGAAAGAATATATGCACCCCTATGTTCATAGCAGCACAATTTACAATAGCTAAGATCTGGAAACAGCCCAAGTGCCCATCAGTAGATGAGTGGATAAAAAAGCTGTGGCACATTTACACCATGGAATACTATGCAGCTGTAAAGAAGGATCTCATACTCTTTGGGACAGTATGAAAGGACCTAGAAAATATTATGTTAAGTGAAATAAGCCAGGCAGAGAAAGACAAACATCACATGATCTCACTTATATGTGGAATCTAAAGAACTTAATAAACTGATGAACAGAAATGATCCAATGGCATGGAAGCATGGATCAGATTAACGAATCTCAGAGGGATGGAGGAGGGTGGGTGGGTGGAGGGGGAGAGAGTAACCAAAGAACTTATATGCATATATGCACAACCCAAGGACACAGGCAATGGTGTGGAGAGGGACTGGGGAGGGGGTGGGACAGTGTGGAATGGGTCATTGGGAAGAAAAAGGGACATCTATAATATTTTGAACAAAAATTTTTTAAAAAATAAACTAATTTAAACCAGGAATTGAAGGGCGGGATCCTGCATTCCTGGGGTCATGGACTGACATTCATGTTTTCAGTATAGTCCCTTCTCCACAGAAAGATGACTTGAGACTAAATCTGCTCTTCTCTTTCACAAATGTTGCAGTTAGTTCTTCTGAGAATGCTTTCAAATGAGTAGAAACATGATAGGGACATCAAGGACCTTTAGATAGCTAAGCTAGACTCTGCCAGTTGGGTCAGAAAAGTCTGGTGATAACACATGAATGCTTGTAATTAGGTTTCATCATTGATAATCCATGTGGAAACTAGATAAAGTTCATTTTTCTTTGAATAATTGTATTTTAATCTTTCTGAAAACTAGGAGACATAACAGTATTTGACACATTCTTGATCAGATATTACTATCATTTATATGTGATATTTACTTAACACTTAATGTAAGTTTTGGAGTGAGAACTCAGAGACTATCTTCATCAACATTAACCAAAAGGAAATCCTAGCCTATAGAAAACAATAATATCTCTAGAATATCTGTAACAATACCTCAAATCCCAGGAATTCACATATATTTTTTATCACTGCTGGTCATGAATACAACCTTTATTTTTCTTAGAGATTATATATATATAAAAAAAAAATAGGTCCATAATTAACTTTCCATTAGTGTTTCTGGATTTTCTGGCTTTCAGGAGAGCAGTCCTCTGTGACAGCTGTTGCTGACAAGCACATCTGTTTACTTCTCAGCTATAATGTGTCCAAAGACAATGTGAAGATTTAGATACTTTTTCTTTTGACCCCCAAGGAGGGATGCTCATTACAGGGAACACTACTTGCCTTTTCAAAAAGAATGAAGGCAAGCAAACAAAACACACGCATATACATAAAAGTATAAAGTAAACAAACCAAAACTCTGGAAGCGCAGAACAAGTTAGGTTACTGAAACAATCTATATCTCTTTAGGTATTTCTCAATGCAAGACTGTTGTGTCTTTCTTCAACAGCTTTCTATTCAAATGATCATCTATGTCATTCAAAAGGCCATTTCACAGTGCAGATGCCTAAAATATTGTGAATGGTACATATGGCCTCATCCACATATACTCAGTCAATCAATGTTTAGTTCCTTTTGCTTGGTGTTGGGGATATAATAGTGAATACATCAGAAGAAAATGTTTCTTCTATAGAATTCAGATTCTAGTGGGTGTATGTGTGGCTGTGGTGGGGGCAGGTGATACAAAAGATAAATAAATTATTAAAATGCAATATTTCCTCCAAGCACATTGGGAGAAAGTGAAACCAGGACAAGAGTAGTATGGAGGAGGTGAAGACTGGTTACTTTATGTCTGGAGGTCACCGATGACCTCACTGAAAAGGGGGCATTTAAGTAAAGCGCATCTGGGGGTAGGACCCTTCAGGGCAGAAGGAACTGCAAGTGAAATGTCCTTGCGATAGAAACACCGGATGTGGCAGAAGGAGAGCAATGCGGCTTGTGTGGCAAGGGGAGGGTGAGTGAGCAGTGGACTCATGGAAGAGTAACTCAGAGAGGAGGTGGCCATTTATTGTTGGCTTTTACCCTAAGTGAGATAAAAAGCTCCTGGAAATCTTTGCATGAAAAGGTCACTTGACCTGATTTAGTTTTTGAAGGAATCACTCTGGCTGTTGTGGAAAAACCCTGGGGGTTAAAGATAAAAAATAGGTGGGGTTTAAGCCAAGGGAGCTGGAAGTCACTTACACAGCACGGGGAATGGAAGTGGGTTGACTGCACTGCAGTGATCGGAGAGGAAGCAGTGAGAGGTGCTGCTCAGAATCTGGATATATTATGAAGGAAGGGCCACGAGTTTGCTAGGGGACTAGACAGAGGATGAGAAACTGGAGAGTTAAGAAGCATTTGTCTAAAGCCCTGAATGGTGGGGTTGCCATGACTATATTTTAGGGGATTGATCTAGGCTAGAAATAAAAATTAGGTAGTTTTAGTGACAGAAGAGATTTAAAATCATGAGAAAGGGTGAAACAGCCAGATGAATGAGTGCTATGCACCGAATTGTGTTCCCCCCAAATTCATATGTTGAAATCCTAACTCCCAGGACCTCAGAATATGACTAGTTAGAGACAGGGCCTTAAAGAGGTGATTAATTTAAAATGAGGCTTTTAAGGTGTTCCCTGTTCCAAACTGACTGGTGTTGTTGTAAGAAGAGATTAGGACACAGACACGGAAGGGATCACAGACGGACCACCATGTGGCGCAGCAACAGGAGAAAGCCAAGGAGAAAGGCCTCCAAGGCACCCAATGCTACTGGCACCTCGATCTTGAACTTACAGACATCAGAATTGTGAGAAAGTAAATTTTTGTTGTTTAAGCCACCCAGTCTGTGGTATTCTGTTGTGACAACCCTAGTAAACTAATACAGTGAGTAATGAGAGAGGGGGGAAAGGGCAAGTAATAAACGTAGGATCTATTCCAATTACAGTAAAATCTAAAGCTTATTGTTAGAAAAACTTCATACACTTTCTTAAGCAATATTGTCTAAACTTAACTAAGTGTCAGGCAGCCTGGGGAAACTGGAGATACAATAATATTAATTATGGTCTTTCTGTGAAAGCATCTTCAATCTAGTTTAAGAAGGGGACTGAAATTATAATGATGATGACGACGTGATGATGGTGGAGACCTTACAGAGCTGTATGAGGTTTACTTAAAAAGAGGGAAATGCACTTGTTAACACAGTTTATTGTTTTAAAAGTCATTGTAGTATTCCCGGTATTAAAAGGGACTATAGAAATATACATATAGTAATGTCAAGTGATGATGACAATAATAATAGTAACAAATAACCATTAACCTTTACTTCATCTCAGGAGGACAGCAATGCTGGTGAGGCCAGGTGGAGAAATGGTGAGTCTGGATATGTTGAATATGAAGTATTCGTAGGAATATACTTGAGGGAAGAGGCAAAGCAGTGATTGGATGAAAAAGTGGTATTTCAAAGGGAGCATCAGAGCTGATAGATAAGCCTCTCAAGTAACATATTTAGATTGAAACATGAGTCAACGAGAGAAACATGGGTAAGAGAACTTCAGACATGTCATGCAGAGGCCCAGAGAGGAAGGGACAGAAAAGCGTACAGAAAGTAAAGGAGCTTTGGTGGTGGCCAAGTAATCAAAAAGCATTAGAGAAGCAGCTCATATGTCCAGTAAGATAAGGGCTGAAATTTATCAATTGAATTTGGCAGTAAGGACATTACTGGTAATATCTGCCAAAACCATTTCAATGGAGCAGAGGCAGAAGTTGTGATGCAATGAGCTCAAGAGGAAATGAGAGGCAAAAATCAGAGTGTTAGTGAAGATTTAACTTTCTAAAAGCCTGTCTGAGCAGGGAAGGAGGGCAATGAAGCAGCAGCAACCTAGAGGGAGGCATTTGCTGGGGTTGTTCTTTGGGTTTGAGAGCATGTGAGGTGAAAGAAAGGAGTCGTTAGCAAGCATAAATCAGAAAATGTAAAGTAACAAGATCTGACACATCTGCAGAAATTGGAATAATGACCAGAAATACCTCTCAATCTCTTAGACTGGAGGAAAGGAAGAATTCATTTAGAACAGTTTAAACTTAAAGGTGGTCAGAAATGAAAAGTGTTCATATTTTGCAAGATCTTAGATGAGTCCAAGTTGGTTGAAAACGTTTTCTGAGAGTAAGGAAAATAGAAATTGAATATGAAATAGAGGAGACATTAATTTTTTGTTGTTGGAAACAAAAGGAGCAGCCCACTTCTAAGGGACAAATGTTATAAATGGTGCTGAGACAATTAGGGAGATGGAAGAAAACAAATTTGTATTTTTTAAAATCTGGATGGCGTATACCAAGACAGGCAGGATGCAGGAATGAAGGACGGAGAGAATGACCTGACGAAACCATTGAGCGCCTGAATCGAGCCAGGTCCAAATTCAGTTGAGCACCTAGATCCTGCTATGAAGAGTCCATACATTTCTCTACTCTGTAGTCTAGGATTATAAATTAACTTCTGTTTGAATAATTTGAATTAAGTTTCTGTTCTTACAACTATCACTATTTATTCTCCAGGTTTAGTAAAAAAAAAAAAAAAAAAAAAATGTTAGGACAGGAAGGAGGTGACAGATTAGAAGAAAAATGTATAAAAAGATGGAGACTGTCTCTGAAAGCTCAGGGCAGGTGAGGTGAGGATAACACCGCGATAGTGCTGGAATGACAGGACGCTATGGCAGACACGGAGCACTGGATTTTTAAGGTGAAACGTTTCTGAGAAATGAGTAGCTCTGGAGTGGAATACTGGCATGAAGAAGTCAAAGGACTTGTTAAACTGGCATGTTGAGTGGGTTTTTATCACATCCCATGGGCTTCCGCAGAATGACAATATTAAAGACCCGTTACAAGCTCTCAGGTCTGAGTTTAGTCTTTTATACTAGTTATATTATTTAATTTATCCAAGACTTAGTGTCCTCATACACAATATGAAGATAAACAGAATACCCACTTTATAAAGTTCTTTGGTGATGAACTGAATCAACCTAAAACACAGTATCAATGATTACATTTAGCTTATTAAATATTTAAAATATTGGTTTAGAGGAGACAGAGTCAGTAAGTATATGTACAATGGATATGGAAGTTAAAATATATCTTCAGAAGTTGTTAATAATATTAATAGTATCGAAACAGTGAGATGAACAAAAATAACTTGCATTTAGAGAGTAGGTGTTTGGTGGCCCCACTCTCAGTGGTAGAGTGCCTCCATTCATTCATTACATTATTGATTCTTTAAGAAATGTTCATTTTGAGTCTACAAAGTGCCAGTCACTACTCTGGAACCCTTAGAGAGGTCTGTGAAAGGGGTAAGTCACACAAGGATGGTGGAGGGAGTCAGCAAAACAAAGAGATGAAGACATAGAGTTTAGACAAAACTGATATTTCAGAACTGAAAATGACTAAGTTCTTTCCACTTGGCCAAAGAGGTCACTGCCGTTAAAGTAAAACTTATTCACTCATTTAGAAAGCACGTTTTGAACATTTTGGTTATAAAAAACTGCACAAAGTGCCTTTTATATATAAAAAAACTAAGAGTGTAAAGTAGGATGGCAGGCAGTCCATGCATCTTTGAGTTGTCTGAGGGTCAAGGGCCTGCGAACTGGCCCTGCCGTGACCTGCCGGCCCCGGTCTCTGGCAGAGGCCCGCAGCCCTGTGTGAAGACAGGGCACTTGGTCCTTGGCAGGCTGTCCCTACAGGAGGCCGAGGCCTGGCTCCCTTCGAGGGACTGGGCTGGAGGTACCTGGAGAGCAAAGCAAGAGCTCAGCGACGCAAGGTGGTGTTTGTCGCTTACGCCTGCTAACCTCATGCTTCAGCTAGTAAAACTCAGCAATAAGCGGTCACAGAAAACAGCTCACAGATTCTTTTGTGGACCCGTTTCTTCTGTCTTCTTTTTCCTTAGTTGGTTGTTTTTGCTGCGGAACAGAATGAAACTAAAGGCAGGAAAATTGAAGAAGTTTTTGAAAGTATGGTGCTTTTTCTTTGTATTTGTAACTGTGAAACTTGGTTTTGTTATAATCCTTTCATGACCTGCTTTTGCTGTACTTTAAATGTTGACATATAAAAATTATTTTGACATTCCCAGGAAACATATAGAATCTGACGTGTGTGTGTGCGTGTGTGTGTGTGTATTTTAAAGTTAACCTAAAATATCTGACAAGGAACAAAATAGCAAATACACTTAGCTGTTTGATAATAAATTCACAGTCTGTAAAAGCATGCCTTCTACGGAAGGATTGACAACTTGCTGAGCCTTATATTTGTGGCTCTCACTATATAAGCTTTAAAGTAAATATAACTTGTCTTTTCTACCATGTACCTGAGGATGACTTTAAAATTTATCATTCTGCTCTTTAATTCTCCTACTAAACTGCAGAATGATTGTAATAATCTTCTTATCATCTCTATCTGGAGGCCATGAAGATCATTCACTCAAAAACTGCGACACAAAAAAAATCCAGTTGCAATTTCCACACGAAAGCTGGCTCTCCTCCTGACCCATTTCCTAGGGTGCTCACGCTAGAAACAGGCATGGGGGAAGGAAGGGTTGACTTCTCCTCACTCCCTTTCTCCACGAAACCATTCAGGAAGCTATGATACCACCTCCCGCACATCTTTCAGACCCATTCATGCTTCTCCAAGCACTGGTCGAGGGGAGGTCATAATCACCTGCCTTCCAGTGCCCTCCAACAGCCACCTGAGTCCCCCGACCTTGAATTTTTCTACCCTACAATTTTTTCACCCCACTGTCCCTAAAGGCATTTTTGTGAAAGCGCAGGCTTTAAGAGAGGCCCTTGCTAAAAACCCTAGTTGATGCCCAGTTGGCCACAAAACTTATGAAATTTATCACTAGCATTAATTCATTTTTCCTGTAGATAGTTCTGGATACAAGTTTAAAAGGCTGTACGGCAAGGGTGAGAGGATAGCTGTGAACATGAAAATATAAACACAAGTAAAGCCCTTCAGTACTAGAGGCCTTGTAAGATTTTGTCACCTCAAAAACAGCCACAATAGAAAGAGAAAATAAAATGATAGAAAAACGAAAAATTCTAGAAACGCCAAGCAAGATGATATTGGTACCATACATACCAGAGTCCATTTTTAAATACTGATTGTATTGAAAACTCTGAAACTCACCAATTCCATGACAAAAGTTGGGGGCGGGGAGCACATTTCTGCATTTGTTAAATTTGCACAGTAGCTGCATAGGTTTTCTTTGTGCTTAAAATTTGTCATGATACTTTTTAAAAAGCCAGAGAGAGGGTGTGTCTCAGGTCTCCTAATTTGAGAGCACATCCACTAGGAATTCTGTTCCCCGAATCTTAATTTCTTTTTGGAGAAGCACCAACATGCTCTTGGAAATGACTCAAAACGACTCTAGGCTTATTAAACACTCTTTAAAGTGTTAGAAATAGGTATGTAATTAACATTTGCCAAAAGAGCTGATTATTACTTGATGTTTGTTCAAATTGTTTACCATCTGTCTCCTTATCTATTATTTACATCCTTATTAACAGTATCCTCTCATAGTATGAACATATTTCTATTTCTGAAGCAAACGTGGTATAATAAGGATGGTTTCTTTGCATTTTTAAAGGAAACATATTAAAAATAGGACTTTGATAGCCCAAGTCTTTGCCAGCCTTCCCATAACTTCCAATTTGTGGTAATGCATTTACCAGGAAAAATACTGGCGACAGATCTCTTACTTCCATGAAAGGTTTGGAAATGTTATCCCTATAATATATAGAGCAAGCTACATTCCTCTTCGTTCATTAGCCTAAATACAAGGTTATTTAGGTGAGCAGTGATGGTCCACGAAGTCTGCCAGAGTAACCTTGGTTTATTTCTATTGGCCTGGGGTACCATTCAATTTATCATTTCTTCTGAGATATTATTATTTTTAAAATAAAGACATTATTATTACATCATTGCATTTTTGTTATTATTACATTACAATCAATTAAGAAGGGTTTGGTGGTGCTCCCAGTTTCTCACAGTCTCCATTAATAATTTGTGAGAATCGACTGCACTAAATGGAGTTCTCACTTAAACAGGTGTTTAAATCTAATGGATGACTAATGATATCCATCTCTCTTTGTTCTGCCCTTTCTCCATGCAAAGTACTAAACCTCCTATTTCAGGATGGCATGTAAGATTTTATTCACAGGAATGAAAGAAGCTGTACTCTCAGAAACCAGCAGCAAGGGGAGTTAACCCTTCTGGTCTCTTAGCAGATGGGGGTGTAAAATCAGGTCTTCCCCTGGCTGGCCAGTCGTACCAGTCAGTTCTATCATATTCCATGACGAAGCCTGCAGTGTACACAAGTGTGTCTGGTTACCAGTCCATGGGGCAGTGGTAAATAATGAAAATGATGGGTTTGGTTTCTCTGAGATATGCGTGGAAGCACAGGCTTAGCCTTTCAGCTGTAAGACATAAAGATCTGTCTGAATATTGTTGTTACAGTGTGTGGGTTTTTTTGGGTGTGTTTTGGATCTTTTTTGCCATTTCTTACATGACATCAGTCTATAGCTATTTGTTTCATTTTATGGTAACATTTTATTATTAAGAAAATCTTTATATTCAAGAAAACAAAAATGAATATTTGAGAAAAATTAGGCACTGTATCTCTGTTTCTCTAGAAAGCTGATGATGAGTGAGGTTTGGTGCCAATGTCAGTCGTCTTTCCCATACTCCGTGAGGGGTGCAGTGAAACCTACTCCCACTTGGAATCCAGAACATTCACACTTCCATCTACTTTAAGAGTCGGTAGTTGTTTCTCTAAGTGACCCAGCAGTTGTTTCTTCGAGTTGGCCCTGCCGCAAGAAGACTCCCTGGCCTCTGCCCCCTGCTATTCCTGCCCACGGAAGCCCTCTCCACACAAGTGTTGGTCAGTAGGGCAAATAGCAGAAGCGATGGCATGTCACATTCAGCATGAGCTTAGAAAAAACTGTGATTTTCATCTTGGGTGCCTTCTCTCTCTCTCTTTCTCTCTGTATCTCTCTCTCTGTCTCAGTCCTTGTCTCTCTCTCTCCGTCTCTCTCTCTTCCTGCTCTAGGGAAAAACAGCTGCTCTGAAGCAGCCACATGGAGAGAGACTGAATCCTCTGGTCAATGTCCAGACAGGAAGTGTCACCTGCCTGCTACCATGGAAGTGAGCTTGGCAGAAAATTCTCCAGTTTGAGGTGAGTCTTGAAACAACAGCCAACAGCTTGATGGCAACCTTGAGAGAGACACTGAGCCAGGACCACCACCCAGTTAATCTGTTCCTGGATTTCTGACCCTCAATACTGAGTTGTTCTAACGTAAATTTTGAGAAAATTTGTTATGCAGCAATAAATAACTAATGCATTGTTGAAAGAAGACTGTGATAAACACAATTATTTAACATGTATAGTTAGAGAAAGTGAATTTACATACCATCCTGTGAAGCTTGACATTTCATTTAGATTAAGTGACTGTTCCTCTAAATTAATTTCATATTTTCTGCTTCAAGTTTGTTTGTGAATGAACCAGAAAAGCAATATTTGTTAATGAGTTAGATCATCAACAGAAGGACTTTGCAAACAGTTGGATATACCAGTTATATATGTCACTATATGAGATGATTTAAATAGAAAATTGGTTAATTTTTAAAACAGTTATATTTTTGGATCCTCTTAATGAAATGAAATTTTTCGAGATGCATTTTGTTAAAGGCAAAACATCTAACATTATTGTGAATGTTGTAACTGAGATAAAAAATTCAATAGATAAAATTATTTAGTTTTGTGGCTACAGCATGATATTAAATTCAGATTCAAGTTAAAAATCATAAAATTTATTTGGTTTGATAATAAAATATATGAAAATTAAGAAATGTTTGGAGCAGAAATGTACTGAAGGATTGGATTTTATGCAGCCATAACTTACAATAGTGTCCAGAGAAATTGTGATATCGTAATAACTAAAATTATAGTTTTCCATATTTATAAATATTTTATGTGTACAAATTTGAAATAAACTACCAGATTTTTGTGATGAAGCTGGTGCTGAGTGCCTGACACTATTTCAGACCACACACATGTTCTCTCATTCTTTTGCCTGTCTTTAGAATGAAATTATGGACGCTGATCCTGCAGTATGCATAGTTGGCATCTTTTTCAAAATAAGCATTGACACCATGTTTGACCAGTTGTGTCTCATAAAAATAACTGTGAATTAATAACCACTACATAGAGGTAAAAAAGTATCTGTAAGTATATTTGGGCTGAAATATATTTTTATTTCAAGAAAAATTTAGACTGGAGAATGTCCTCAATTTTATACAATTTGCTCTAAGTTTTTGGTAGGCATCTTAGCACATATAGAGTAAATATTTCCTGAATTCAAAATGTTTTGGCTTATAGAAAAGAATTAATCAAAGATTTATTTATTTATTTATTTATTTATTTATTTATTTATTATTTATTTATTCATTCATTCATTTACTTATGTGTAAACATGTATATATTTATTAGCTAATAAATGGGAACTATGAAGAAAATTGCAGCCAAGTTTTAGAAAACAATTTAAAATAATAAAATCATATAAAAATGTATCAATAGAAAAAAATAACATTGTGATGATTTAGAAACTATGATATGAGTAAGACACTATTTAAGTTATAGAAATAAGAATCAAAAGTAGTGATTACTTTAAATGTGGAGAATATTAATATAAAGAATATAAATACATAATATCAAAATATATTAATATAATGTATAGCATGTAATTATGTATTATGTAGTATACATAATTACATTACTATATAATATAAATATAATGAACTTTCTTGTTTATTTTAAAAATACTTATCTGTTATTATTGGTATTTTTATTTCTGAAATTAAAAGTTATTAGAACTATTTCATAGGCTTACTAATATATTTAAAACAACTTTTTGGTCACTAAATGTTCAAAAATTATTTTAGATATTTTTAGTGACCATTTTAAGACTGCCTTGGTTTAGAGGAAATAATAAAATATCACCAGTTACGTTAGGCATATTTCACAGGTGAGAGTATAGCTCAGTTCTGTTGACCAAAAATAAACACCTCCACAGTGAATGAAAGAATGAACGGTAAGTAGTAAATTGTGTCAAAGTAAGAATGTATATACACTTATTTTATAATTTTATCCATTTTTCTAAAATGTAATTTAAGTTCCTCTACCAGAAAATATTTTCTAATGATTTAAAATATAGAAGCTAGTCAGACTTTGGGTTGAAATCAATTTAGGTGCCAATGCGGCCAATGTAACAGGCTGAGGTGCAGCTTTGTCTTCTTTTTCCACTGCCTGGCTGGAGGGAAACGTTTTCCTAGACTTCACTCACTGTAGGAAGTGTTCTGACTCCTCACAGCGTTCACACGGGAGTGGGAATACGGACTGTTTCTGTAGGTGGTGTGGATTTGTACAGGCAGAGCGAGCTAAGCAGTCACGGGGAAGTCTAAGAGCCTGAAACAGTTCAGAAGAGAAGTGAACGCATGTGAAGGGAAGGGTGAGGAGACCCCTAGAAGCCTGAGGCTTGGCTTCCTTGCCTTCCTGGGAGCTTCTGTGCTGAAGGAAAGCCTGGTTGCCTTATATAATAGTTCAAAACATGATTCTTTCTACGGTTGCTGAGTCTCCTGGGCTGTCTGCGAATCCAGAAAATGGACACGCACCACGTGCCATTTATAAGGTGTTCAGAAGGAATGGCTTACTTTGATTTATCAGTTATGGATATTTCTGTCTCGACTGACGAAATGCAGAACAACTGTCTAGGATTATCCCTTGTTTGGGAATAGAAAACCAGTAGCTGGAAGCCCACAGTATTTCCCCACCCATTACCCCTTCCCCTTCCTTCTCCCCAACAAACAGAAGGCTTTTCCGATTATTCATAAAACTTCTAAAAAGATCATTTCAGCAGTTCCAACAATATATCTCAATATGCCATCCGGTGTTCCGGAGGTCTTAAAGGAGGCTCACATTAAGTCAGCATGACGTGTGGCTGATGCAAATATAATTTGCACCGAGTTTCCTAATCAGGAGAGGCAGCTATTGCCAGACAAAATGGAGCAAATTCTTTCCAAATCCTGGGCATGCTTCAGGGAAGTATTAGAAAGACTGTATGAGAGAGATCTGTCCCTTGCATCTGGTAAAATTGATTTCAAGGATGTAAGGGAAGGGGGTATGCTCTCGGGGGCCACCGAGAGAGATTCTGTGTGTGCCGTCGGGTCGGCCTTTCCAAGTGAAACCTGGAGCTTCGCGGGTAAGGAAGGGAGGTAGACCAGTAAGATAAGACACAGCGCAAAGCCTTCTCAGTCAGAGCTGGGCCTGTGAAAGTTTGGAGTCACATGGTTTCCAGGCTGGTCATTTAGGGTCACCAACCATCCCAGTTTGCCTGTGGCGTTCCAGCTTCCAGCTCTGAGAGTCTCACATCTCAGGGAACCCCTGAGTCTTGGGGGAAGCTGGACTGTTGGTCAGCCCAGCCGCACTGACATTTCGTTAAATAAAATAAATAGGAAAAGCTATGAAAAATAGTGTTTCTACCAACGGGGTCAACGTGGGGCAGGTGTATGGGGCTGAACAATGAATAAAGAGTCTGGGCTTAAGGATGAAGTCATAAGAAAATAAATCTACTTTTGGCCTGCATCAGCTCACTCCATAAACCACTTCCACTTGCCTGTACGTGTGTTTCCCAAAACTCACTCGGTTATCAGCCACGTTGGGAAGAAAATAAAGAAAGTTTGAAACAAGAAGAAATGTTCGTATCATCATGAAGATTAAATATATAAACAATGGTGACACTGTTCTCTGCCTTTTACTCATGTTTTTGCCCAAAGTGATAGGAGCATGAGCTTTAAAACACTGTAATATTTCTTCTGTCTAATTTGGTGCCAGAGAAGCAATGTCAGGACTCCTCTTTAAAGTAAAATAAACTCAACCATCTTTCAAAATGTGAGGTTTCATTAGAGATTATGGAATGGGTGGGTATTCATATGGAAATCATTGTGTAGATGCCTCAATACCATCTCTGTGTTTTTACAGCAACTCACAAAGAAATAGAAATCAATAAAATCATCGTTATGTGTAAATTCTCTGTCCTATACCCAAGATGGACACGGCAAGATAAAGCCTGTTTTTTCCCCCAGAGCTTTTCCCATGATGAAGTCAACATGGAATAGATGGAGCAGTATGACATCAGGGAACAATAAAATATTTATGATACTAGGAGACATACATACATGCCAACAGGGGTTTGAATGTGAAAGGAATCATGCACTCATGTTTCCCATATTACACTATTTTAAAAATTATGTCCATCATTTGAAGTGAGTAATGAGTGACTGGCTATTAAAAAAAAAAAATACATTATCTTGAAGGATTATTATATTTTACTTTTCAAACTAAAGACCACTTTTACCTGCTCCTTTATTTCAATAATCATGATTTTATTTCAGGCTCATTTCTTTGTTACTTACAGACATTTACGTGGATATATTGTAGGTGATCCTCATAGTTTGTTAGTAGCAAACATCACTTACGTGAACAAAGCAACAGCAAAAGAAACTAATAAACAACATATTTTCTATTCTTCTTCTTGATAGTCTAGAAAATGGAGCTTCAAGGAAGTGTTTGGTGGTGCTTTCCTGCTGGGCAATTGTGAGTCCCTTTTAACAGACTCCCAAGCATCGCTGAAGCCGTGATTCAAACCTGCGCAGGGGAGTGGAGCCTGTTAGGATGCACCAGGCTTCATCTCCCACCCGACTCTATTGGGGAGAGATCATTAAAAAAAAAAAAAAAAGGAGCAGCTGCACCAAGAAAACCTGTCTAAAGCTCTCCATTAATGGCCTTTGTGTAAGGCAATGCTGAGGGCAACTGAGTGTACCCGGCTTCTTGATGCCCACTTACATTTACCCCCTTCCCCGGGGGCCAGGGTTTGTCTGGACATAACCTGAAGCCTGGGTCCCTTGTGGGAATTCTCAGCACTTCAGCCTCCAGTCTCAGCTGGAAGCCTTATAAATAAGCGAGGTCTCTTATGTGGTATCGCACCATTTCCCACTCCAGCCTCTGAAAGGAAAGGAAACAAACCTTGTCTATGTTTAGGAAGGCCCTAGACGGGAGGTTGGTTTTCAAGACTGTTCTTCCAGAAGGGTGACAGGTCAGTCTGGGAGTGGAAAGAAGTGATGAAAAGGTATCTCACCCCCCACTCCAGTTCTTCAAGCTGACGCTGCATCCCTAGTGGGGATCTATGGTGTTCACAACGTGACATCCGTGCACACGATTATTTTTCCATGGTTGTTCTCTTTACATTTATGCGTGTGTGTGTGTAATATGTGGTAAAAGGTCTCAGGACACTTAGAACTACTAAGTGGGGCTCTTGTTTATAAGTAGATCACATTCATTTGCAAATTAGTGTGTTCGAGTGTATGTTCAAAAATCACATGTTCATTTCTAGTACATCAATGCAACTAAATGTTATATTATTAGTTATATTAGTCAATGATCCATTGAGACATCATTATAATAGCCAGCTCTCACTCTCATTTTCAGGTTAGAGCTTTCACTTCTTGACTTGGCATGTACTTAAAGTCTAAAGAACTTTTTTCCATATTATCTTGTATGAGTCATATCATTTGGAGTGGTAGGGAGACAGAGGTGCCACATTTTACAAATGAGGGCAGTGATGACTCTTTGTGATCAAGTGACTTGCCCGAGACAAGTGGCTTACTGAGAGTAAGAACAATGGCTTGGAAACAAGGTCATCTGACTTTATGTACATGGCCTACTCTTCGAAAGAAATACTTTCTAAAGGTCTGTTAGATTCCAAATACATTTTTATGTATTATTATATCTAATAATGTATAGCAACACAGAATTAAAAGTCCCGACACCTCTCCTCACTGCAGAGGGAATGCTTATTGCAAACTTGGAGTCAAACATTTGACCACTTACTATGTACTGAAGGCTTTCCTATGCATCATACTATACCAATCCTAACATTATTCTGTAACACAAGAACAATATTATTCTTGTTTGACAAAGATGTGCATGCTTATGATTCAAGAGGGCAGCTGCATACCCAATACACAGCTAAAAATTCAAACTTCAGAACTGGAATGGAGGCTCCATAGCTTGGAATTTTTGCCATAGTTCATACCATCAGGTGTGAGGGAAACAAAGTAGAGAGAGTGTGAATTGCCTATTAAGTTTAGTTAGTAAGGCAGAGAGATTTAAAAAATATATATTTTTTATTGGATTTACAGAGAGAGGGAGGAGAGAGAGAGAGAGAGGGAGAGTAACATTGATGTGAGAGAAACATCCATCAGTTACCTCTTGTACGCACCCCAACTGGGGACTGAACCCACAACCTGAGCATGTGCCCTGACCGGGAATCGAACCAGCAACCTTTCAGTTGCATAGGACTCCACTCAACCAACTGAGCCACGCCTGTCAGGACCAGAGAGATCTTTGCAATGAGTCTGTGGCATTCAATTAAAAACAGATCTTCACAGTGGCAGTAAGAATATTTAGCTTTCAAAGTGACTAGGATGGAACAGATAACATCTGGGGGAAAATCGTGTTTTGATGAGAAAGTCAAGACCATATGCTTGGGAAGCAATTTAATCTGGATGCATTTCATTTATTGAAGTAACTGTTAATTATTGAAGGTATCTTTGTATTAAATATACAAATCTTACTCTTAGCAACTCTAGAATGGGTCCAGGTGATTAACCTTAATCAGTTGCCATTTTTATGTGTTTTATGTGCCTCTAAAAGGAAAATAAAAATTTTTTTTTCCCTAAATTTATCTTCAAAATTATGCAACTGATCCCCGAGAAAAATTATTATTAAGTATGTAAAAAATAAATTTAGAAATAAGGAGATTTCTTGTTCTGGTCCTGCTCATTTCCTGTATTATCTTGGCTGAATTTCCTAAATAATGTTCCTCATTTGTAAAATGGAAGTAATATTAGATCATGCTTCATGAGCCATGAGATAAGGGAGAATTAATTTCTTTATTTCTCCCTCAAAGGAATATTATAAAGTTAGTCATAATATCTACAATTCTTGTCTAATTGGGACCCAATCTGCCAAAAAGAGAATTAAAACTGTGGAAAAAGAGTTGCAATAGGAAATCAAAGCAAGAGTGTGAGTCTATAAGGCATGTACTGATGCTGGAGCCAATCTTTTCATTGGCTGTTCAATCTGTCCACACTTCTAGAATAAACATTGTATTCTGTACCTTCAGGGAAAGTAGTTCAGCACTATGCAGAAAATCTAATGTTTCAGTGACCGAATTCTTTGCTTTTCAAATTAATTTGGGGGGGAAGTGTTCAGACACGGCTGTGCTAGCACAACATCATTTGCCAAAGGAATTATAATCCAGATACATGTAGATATCAAAGTTGATTTAATCTTTACATTTTTCTTTATTGCTTCTCTCCGTAAGACTTTTCATTTTAGTGCTGCACCTAGACTCATTTGATTTTTAGGGAAAAATAAGCTAGGAGTATGAAGCCATCCTGAAAACTTTCCATATTTTTAGAGAGAAAGTGGAAAGTGCATAAGTGATTTTGAAGAAATTATTCTGAGGACTATAAGTGTTTTCAACCTCAGACTTTAATATTCGAACTCAGTAATTACATACTTCCTTAGGGGCTTCATGAGTCAATTTCTTCTTCTACCAATTGATAATTAGATAAAACAATAATATAACTATTTTGTGAGAAATACTTCAAGCTATTTGATTCTCAAACTAGGGAGTTAATGATATAAGACCTTACAAAGTACTCTAGGCCATTTAACTAATGAGAGGCAATCAATCAACTATTTCTTCAAGCAGTATTTTGCCTCCTCTCCATGATTAAAAGAGTTAAATTTGCAGAAAATATTTTGAACTTAGGAAGATATCAATGTCCTCTTTGTATACTAAATTAATGGGGGGAGGAAACTAAGAAAATTTTGTAGATGAAAGCATTGCAAATAAATTGCGCATTTGGATGATCATCGAATAACCTTTCCTGTCTGTTTCATGTGTTGCTCTGGGAACGTATTAATCTTTAAAGCTCTCTTACATTATAAATATTGCTTATGGCACAAATCATGCAAATTTATCCCCCTTTCATTACTTCAGAGCTTCTCAGGTCAAGAGTTATCATTCAGACAACATCAACTACCTCGACTAAACCCTGTTATATATCTATGTCAGTTCATATTTAAATGCATGATGTAGCACCATGATAAATTCTTCCTGGCCTTTGGCAAAGGTAGTGCTGAGAGGCTCTGTTTAGAAGAGGGGGATTTTATGGTTTAAGTGCACAGTTCCCAGGGAGTTATGCAAATAATAAGCAACCCCTTGGCCCAAAGAATTTTCAAAATAGCAAGAAACGACGCCAACGGTACTAGGACCAGAGTATATTATGAAAAAGTTCCTACAGATAGCCATGAGAGAGGGTGGAGAGCATATTCCGCTGAGCTGTCAAGGTGTCTAGAGAGAAACAACATACCACAGCAAATCTGATGATACAATGGAATGTAAAAGCACTCTCTAGAACTGCAGTTAAACAAATTTATGAAACCTTATGTCAAGAGTCAAATGTTCTCTTATGAGGATTCCTCCTCTCCAGCTTCCAAAGATACTTATACCCTCGTCGCAGTCCCAGTACAGATGCCCAACTCCTTTGTTAAACATTTCCCATCCATTTAAATCCTTCCTCGATGGGCAATCCCAAGCGGTCAGGGCAGCCTTTCACCCAGTGAGTAGAAGTTGTAACTAAAAGGTAAAAAGCCTAATTCATTATCCACGATGCCTACGTGGTAGCGATAATGCACATTATCTTTTTAAAATAATAATCTTCAAAGTCCATGCACGTGTTCTAATCATATAACTAATTGGGGGGATTACTCTTAAAATTTTTCTCTAATTTATAATTCAAGAAAATATATATTTATTCAACATTAGTGTTACTGAGCTTCCCATGTATAGCAGCTATCATGCATTTACTTTGATTAGGCACAAGTCACTCTGTTAAATACATTCTACTTTTATTACTTTCTAAAACTCTACGGGGCTAACTATTCTTAATGTTCTCATTTTGTAGGTGAGAAAATTGAAGTTGAAGGGTGTCAAGGTCACACAGCCAGTGCATAGCAACAGGGACTGGATTCCAGGAATCTGCAGTCAGAGCCCTAGCTCTGAGCTTGTCTCTATATTGCCTCAAGGGATCCATAATGAAACACAAATTAAAGACAAGGATTCACCCTTTTTGAAGATATTAAAAATAATTTATTGAGGACGACAACCGAAGAGGAGTTTCAGAGCAAGACAGCCTCATTGGAATAAATGCCTAGTTGTAGCCTATGGGGGGAAAACAAAATTCTTGTTAGGCCCAGCCGGTGTGACTCAGTGGTTGGGAATTGACCTATGAATGAGGTCACGGTTCAATTCTGGAGCAGGGCACATTCCCGGGTTACTGGCTTGATCTCCAGTGAGGGGAGCACATGAGGCTGCCGATCAGTGACTCTCTCATCATTGATGTTTCTCTCTCTCTCTCTGAAATCAATAAAAATATATTTAAAAAAAAAATCATGTTAGGAGAGGTAAAGCTTGGTATATTTGCAAAGGGAAGAATTATATGTGCAGTCTGTATAGTTCCTAGACCAGCCCCCACATAAGTCAGTGCTAAGGAGATTTTTTAATGATGATGATATAATGGAAATGCAAGTGAAAATGATGAAGAAAAATAGCTTCTCTTTGTAAGTAACGTAAACATAGTTTGTGAGATGACACAAAATAAAAACAATGGCAGAGAATTAATTTTTGCATTCATGGTTATAGATGGGAAAATTCTGCAAATTTAGAGAGCTGAATTAAAGGTGGTCCAACATACACAACATTTTAATAACTGGGGTAACCGGCTTTGCAAAAGCTTATCAGCACCAGTAATTTAACTTACTGTGAAGAACATAAAGAGTTCAGCATGTCACTCTGCCCTTAGGGGAGGGCTGCATCCCCACCAGAGGACTCTGCAGTTTGAAACCTGACTATGTGGCCTTTGAAGTGGTTATAGCAACTCCTGATGAAGTTCAGAGATCAAACACAAAACAAAGCAAAAATAATAATTAGAAGAACCTTTCCAATTAGTGATGACTCTTAACAAGGTGGCCTAATTTTCCATTTCTGTTACTACATATGGGCCAAAAATAGCAATGAGTATAACAGAGGATTTAAATCTAAAGCAACTAATCAAAACATTATAATCTGAGAATCACATTTAACCCATTGCCAAATTCAGTTAAGTAGTCTTCTTGGAGCTATACAGGGTTTCAGTTTCAAGTTTGTTCTAGAATATTCTAAAAGCTTTCTAAAACTTCTCTTTATTTTACTTGAACTATAGTTCTGATGACTTACCAAACTTGTTTGAAAGAGGGCCTGATTGATCTTTCAGTGTTCAATCTGACATTAGTATCATATGTAAAAACATATATCCTTAAAGGGCCCAGGCTTTGGTCTCTTGCACCAGGAACCCTACGGAGAGGACATTTCTGAAGGACTTGATCAGGGTCTCAGAGGACAGTGGCAGCTAGAAGCCCCACTGGGTCTCCCCTCTGTGCACTGATCCTTGTTGAATAAAGGGAACCAAGGACCATTTCCATTTCTTATCAGTCCCACACAAAAAGCACCCCCACCTTACCCCACATCTAAGGCCTTCTACCTATAGGCTTAAAGACATGTCCCCTTGGTTGTATGACTCAGCAGCTGTTTAGACTTTAAAATTAAAGTTTGTAGGCATGAAATAGTCATTTTTCATTTCTAAAAATGAAACCGAAATGAAATGAAGGTTCTTATATTGGTGAACTTCTTAATTCTATATATGATATTATCAGTGCTTTACATTAAATACATATTTACTCTTCCTCAATACTACACAGATACGTTCTTTCTCTTTCATAATGCATTTAATAACCAATGAGTCAGTAAAGTAGAATCTATCCTATAAATTTGAATGTTCAAGCCAGTTTCTCAAGCTTGGATCCTCCAGTGTTCATCCCCAACCTGTTTCCTTCCACAGAGATGCCAGCACAGACCTCTCTGTAAACCACTACTCTAAAACGTTATAACAAATGGCAGCAATCCAAAATCCCTTGAACTAAATTTAGTTTCAATGAGTGGTAATTCTGTAGAAACCAGTGTCCTGGCAAACAAGCGAGGGGTCACTCAGAAAACATACCACATGTATATGGTTTCTGTCTCCTTTTGCTCTAATGTAAGGTGGTATATATTGCCTAATTTTGACCTTTATATAATTTTTGTGCAAAGCACATAGTCATTTCCAGACATAATTTAAAACCCAATGGAATAGTTTATGCACACATGCAACATGATCTACACACAGTTCTGTAGAAATTTGCAGGTACTCTTCTGCTATGGGCTGAATGTTTGTGTCCCTCCAAAACCCATAGGTTGAAGTCCTAATCTTCAATGTAATGATAGTTGGAGGCGGAGCCTTTAGGAGGTAATTAGATTATGAGGGTGGAGTCCTCATGATGGGATCAATGCTCTTATAAGAGACACCAGAGAAATGATTTTCTCTCTGCCATGTGAGGACACAGTAAGAAGATAGCCATGTGCAAAGCAGATAAAGGGCTCTTATCAGAGCCCAGCCATGCTGGTACCCTGAACTCATATTTCCCAGCTTCCAGAACTGTGAGAAATAGGTTTCTGTTGTCTGAGACACACAGTTCATGGTAATTTGTTTAACAACTCAAGCTGCATAAGACACTTCCCACATATTCTTTTGTTTTTAAATGTGTGCACTACGGAGAGATTATAGTCTGTACCAACCTGGGGGGAAAGTACACTACTTCAAAATCATAGCTAATGGATCACCATTCCCAAAGTAAATCATGATTTTTTTAAATGTTGGTTTGTTTGCACATGATATTTTTTCCCTACTGTCTAGAATTCTCTCTCCTCTCACTTCCACTTTCAGCTTTAAACATATCTATTCACACTGCTAGGTTCATATTAAGCACCATTTCTTGAGAAGGATCTTTCTGCCATGTCCCTACCAACAAGAATAGTTCCTTTCTAGATCTTACTCTGCACTAGATATCTTTATAACATTTATCAGATCACACTGTAATTATTTCTTAGCATATGTCATACTCTTTAAAAGGAGAGTATACTTTCTTCATCTTTGATTTTCTAAAATCTAATCTTGTGTAAGCTCTTCATTGGTCCTCAGTAACTGAATAAAGAAGGAAAGAAGGGAGAGACGATGAAGGCAGAGAAGAGAAAGGAAAATAAATAAATAATGATTGAATGAAGGAACCCAATTGCATTGGCGGAGCAAAGAATTGTGTTTTTAGTAATATTGACATTTTGCAATTTTTAGAGCTATAGGTCAGCTGTTATTAGGCCTTAAGTATATACAATACACCATTTTAACAATGGTGAAATTTTTAAAGGACGTTAGATTTAGAATATTGTTGCTTATTATTTTATAGAAAACCATGGTTCAAAAATGCTTAATAATCAAAAATGGCATATCTTTTAGCGCTATTAATTCAAAGAATTAATTTAAATTCTTTCATTAGGAAAAATTATTTCCAGGGCAGATGGCTGTGTTGATGAGTGAATTCACTTACAAACTAAACAACATCAATATATCTGTTCTATTACTCTGAGACTGAATAAATTAATTTGTATTTAATTCAATTAACTTAATAAATTTTTAAGGCTTCCAGTGCTTTTTTTCCAACACTGTTAGTTAGGGTGAGCTGAGATGAAGGGAACACTATGTGAGATTATTTTAATGAAAATATTTTTAGTACTTTAATGAGCATACAATTGTCAACTTATAAAATAGTTGTTTTTCTTCTATTATCAAAATTGTTTTAGGCAGCCAAGAAATTAAAATTTGAACAAAAGCACTCAAATGAATGCTGTTTGTATTTATAACTTTACGTATATATATATATTTTTCATTCTCCCTACTTTTCCTCAGGCTCTTTTCTGCTTCCAGAAGAGAAAATATTATACTGAATATACTCAGTATATTTTTATCTATACTGAGTGCTGTTAGTTATTGAAAACAGCAATTGTATTAATAATGAGAACAGAAATTACGTTTTAAAAACGTCTCCTAATAAATCTGTTTTTATTCAATTAATCCTCCAGGAAAGCTATTTCCAAAAAATATATCTGAGAAGCTGTTGTGCATATTGAAATAATTGATTGCTACTAAAGACATCTTATTGGTTTTACCTGCTATTCAAATATTCATTTTCTGCAATATCATTCTTGACCTTCCTTATCTGTGTGTTAAATAAGATTTTCAACATCTCAGCTTTTCGCTTGTTTTTATGTTTCTATTTATCTACATGCTTTTGAGTCTTGAGATATACAATAAAAATGTTTTCTTCTCCATAAAAGCTGCTCTAACTTTCCTCCAGATAATTTTAAAGCCTCAGTGGATAGGGCATTCAAAGAAGGCCTGGATATTAGGGTGCTCCCTAGTGCAGGACCCACACAGGCTGGCAGCAGCCCTCTGAGTCTCAGTCCCCTGGCCCCTCGCGGGGATGCCGAGCTGGCAGTTCCTGTTGGCTGTTTGCACTCAGTTTTCTCGGTGCTCAGGGCCTGTATTTGTGCTGAACCGAGGAGTTGCCCAGCTTCTGCTTTACATTTCAAGCCTTTACTTCTGCCTTTAATGAGTTTTATGGATGAACAAACTGGATAAACAAGGTAAGCCATGCCCCTCTCCACTAAATCTCCCCACGTTTTAAGAACTGCCCTGAGACTGAACTTCTAAGAGTTATTTATTCCCACAGGGACACACGACCGTATTTTTAGCATGGCTTCCTTGCATCAAGGACATAAGTTGAAGTTCTGAGTTGCAGTCCCTTTACCACCTCTTGCCTATGGGAAATCCTTAGCGCTTCCAAGTCTCAGTTTCTCGACTAAACAGTGAGATCAACTCTATCTGCCCTGCTCATCTCCCGGGATCCTAGTGAGGCTTAAGTGAGATTGGCATTTGAACACATCTGTAATCTGTGCAGCACAAGAGAATAAAAATGACTTTTTTCTTCCTCCTGAGGAATCAGATATGATGCAATTAATCTTACTTTTTAAAATCAAATCAAATACACTTTGTGGTTTTGATGAGTTTTTGAAACTCTGAAAGAATACATGTTTAAACATATCCTGTTATCCTGTTTATTGGACAGATATGTGCAAAAAAAATGAAACTAGACCACCTTCTTACACCAGATACAAGAATAAAGTGAAAATGGATTAAGGACTTAAATGTTAGACTCAAACCCATCAAAATCCTAGAAGAAAACATTGGCAGTAAAATATCAGACATTTTTGTAGCAATCTTTTTTCTGATATATCTCCTGGGGCAAGGGAATCAAAAGAAAAAATAAACAACTGGGACTACATCAAACTAAAGAGTTTTTGCACAGCAAAGGAAACCATCGACAAAATGAAAAGACAACCCACTGAATGGAAGAACATATTTGCCAATGATACATCTGATAAGGGGCTACTACCTGAATTTCATGAAGAACTTACACAACTCAATACCAAAAAACATAAGAAATCCAATTAAAAATGGACAAAGGACCTGAATAGACACTTCTCCAAAGAGGACATACAGATGGCCAAGAGACATATGAAAAGATGCTCTATGTCAGGAATCATCAGAGAGATGCCGATTAAAACCACAATGAGGTATCACCTCACCCCTGCCAGAATGGCTCCATCAATTCACCAAACAACAAGTGCTGGCGAGGGTGCGGAGAAAAGGGCGCCCTTGTGCACTGTTGGTGGGAATGAAGACTGGGGCAGCCACTGCGGAAAGTAGTATGGTGTTACCTCAAAAAATAAAATAAAAAATGGAACTGCCTTATGACCCAGCTTGTCCTCAGGATTGTTCTGCTTGCCCATCCCAAGGACTTTCCCAGGAGTGAGAGCTCTCCACCTCTTCACAGGTAGCACATGCCCTTCCACCTGGAACTCAGGATTCTTTCTCATCAAACCTCTTCCCCATTTTACTTGTTTGCACTGAAGGCTCAGGTCCTACCTGCCCATGCACCGGATGTGGTAGGGGCCACAAAGAGGTGTTTTTAGGCTACCTTTTCTCTTTCTTTACTCTCTCCTTTAACCATTCTAAATGCTCCTAGAACATCAGACGTTACTTCTGGGAACATGACTTGCAAAGTTTAAGCTGCAGAGAAATTCTCTTCCAAGTTATGCATCTTCTTTTGGAAAGCCTGCAAGATAGTTTAATCTTGATATTGAATAAACTCTCCAAGTTTCACATGCGTCCAAATATTTTCTCCCTCTCGTGTGAAAAAATTTGAACATAAATGTGATGGTATGTGTCAGCATGACTGTAGTAAAAGATGACCGCTTATTCATTTAAACATTATTTGTTTTTTGCTGTTTTCTTAAAAATATATCTTTATTGATTTCAGAGAGAGGAAGGGAGAGGGAGAGAGAGATAGAAAAACATTATTTCTGAATATAGCTGTGAGGGTGTTTCAGATGCTTCCCTCCTATAGGTTTTGTATATAGAGAAATATCTGTCTATCAAAAGTCCTGTATTATTTATTATTACTTAGTTACTTTTATCATCAAAAAGTGTTACACAGCCAATGACCAGGGCTTTTGAAAAGCATGTTGCTAACTGGTGTAACCACAGTATATTTTTATATCTCTGGCAAAGTCTAAGAAAGAACAATTTGCTTAATATGCAATACTTCTTATGATAAATATTTAATTCCTCTTACATTTTGAGATTTTGAAAACAGTTTACTACTTACTTTATTGTAGAGAGTTTCAGAGATCACAGATTGCCAACACAATACCTACCATTGTCAGAAAAGACAGGGCTAACTTTGTTCAAGATTTTGTAAAACCTCCATTAATTCTGTATACTCTAAATTTAGGTCAAGGGTTTCAAACATGCTGTTTGTTAATGAACTGAATATTGGATATCTAGATCTCAAGGGATCATGTGAAATAAATATGTAAGAGGAAATCTTTCAAGTTGCTTTGTTCTGGACATATGTATACTAAATGAATTCATTGCTTTTTAATTAAATTGAAATCTTTATAGCATTAGATAATTTTGATGGTCTTTTTTATATGTAAAGTGATAATTGCTAATTGATCACATGGGAGAAATACTTTCTGATAAATTAAAAAACATGAACTAAATTTAACTACATCACTATTTGTTTACAAATTGGCCCCCTTACATGGTGGGCAAGGAGAGAGAGAAGAAAGAGGCAGGTTGGTAGGTGGCAGGTTTAATAATCAAGAGAACTCACATACAATGCTTGTCTTAGGTGCTGCAAGATGAATGGATCTTCCCACCCACTACCTGAATCTTAAAGGTTTATATAGAGACCTCAGATGGGTTCAGTCATGTATCAGTCTAGATGATCTCAACAACAATTGCTCTCTCAAGGCTGCATCTCTGAAAATGGCCCCCTCTGTGGAAAACGTGGGCAGAACATACATTCCAAGAACAGGGGAGGGGGTTAGGAGGCTCTGATTTCCCAGGTCTAACTTGAAGATCATCAGTGGTCATATCCTCTGGATGACCTCCTCCAATGCTCACCATGATTTCTCCATCTCTTTTAGCTCCAACCACTAGCCACCTATTCCCTTATCCACCCCCCACAAACATAGATATAGTTAACACACACACATCATAAATATTAATGTAGGTACCACTTGAAGCTCACTAACTTCTGTACTAATAGAAAATGCAATCAAATTTGCAGTTAAATTATAGTTAAATATAAAAGAACTAGGGTCTTTGGCATTTCTCAGCTAAGTTCTAAATTAAAGCATGAAGATCACCTTAATATCAGGAATCTTAGTGGTTTAAACTTTAGGGAAAATGCCTATGGAAAGATAATATAATGCCAAGAAGATAAAAACATTTGTAAAATGTAATCTTCAGCCAAATTGGTGCCACCAAGATAATTGAAATAAGACAAAGCTTTACATTCTCATTGTTCCTATACCTTTTCATTCTGAGAGATCAGACTAAAGTTATGGAGACATTAGAGGAAGGCATAATTGCTGTGGTATTTTCCCTTATACAAGCATGAAAAAAATAAACATTTTATGGTGCTCCTATCTTGGCATGAATTTCCTCCTGATGGAGTCTTGGATAAGATCTAGCATGGATAGAGATAAAGCCTTCTAGACACTGTTTAAAACCAAACCTCAAACCAAACCAAACCAAACCTGAATACAGTCTATTCATTGTTAGAAAGTACAGCCAAACACTCAGAGTCAACAGAGGGGAAACAATGCATTCACTTGTCTCTACTACTCAACCCTAAAGAGACAAATAGCTGCCTTTACCCAAGGTCCCTACCACAGAGTGCCTACATGCTCTGACAGATCCATTGAGTGAAAGATGCCACCTCCTTCCATTCAAACCCTTATTTTTTTAACCATCAGCAAAATGCGCAAATTATAAGTAGAAAAACAAAGAATTTCAAAGTATTCTGCACAAATTATTTATTTTAAATTTGTTTTTCTAAACTGGGCTTTGTCTCTTCAAATCAATGGCATATAACTAGGACATGTAATGTTTGGTCTGTATTGTTTATAATATATGTAGCTTCTGAATAATAAAACTATCATAAAGTTAAGAGAGAGTCAACTAGAGATGGTTACTAATTACTTGAGACACCTACTAGAGTTGCTTCAAGGGGACCATTGTCTCATATTGTGGATGTATTATAAATGCATATTTGACTAATATTTCCATGAGAACAAATAAAATCATGATTTCCATCAACTGTATAAATAATTAAATGATAAGACATCTCATTTAAATATGCTTTTGTAACTGGGTCATGCAAATATTACGAAACTGAATTTCTTGTTTGTGGTTACATCAGAAAAACAAATTAGAGTCAATTAATTTATCTTGTAGCATCTTTTTTCCTCTCTCTCCCTCCCTCCCTCTTTCTCTTACTCCCTTTATTCTTTCCTCCCTTTTTCCCTTCCTTCCTTCTTTCCTTCTTCTTCCCTTGTCTCTCCTCTCTTCATTCTACACATGTTCAGTATAACTCAAGATCTAGAAAGTTGAATACACAAGAATCCAGTGAATTTAACTTGAAAGACTTTGGTCATTTTTTACCTTTTTAAGTGAAACGTGCTCACTGTAAAATGTTCAAGCTGTATAGAAGTAACGTTCCCTCTTTAAAGCACTATTTAATTTTGGATGCATGCCTTTTATGAATGTTTTTTATGATTTTATCAAATTAAAAAGTATTTATCAAACATCTGAATTGCACTGGTAATTGTCACTTGACTATGATAAATATAAAGAGAATGAGATTGTCCCTGCCCTCAGACAGCCAACCACAAAACACAAGGAAATAAGTCTAGTACTAATAATTACCCTGTTATACAAAAAAAGTATACTGGACGTGTGTTCAATGAAAGTGGTTTAAGTGTTCAGACATATTTAGTATTGAAAATAAGCACGAATTCTAAAAAGACGAGAACTTGACCCCTTCCTAATGCCCATTCAACCGTCAGTTCTCTCTTCTGAGCCAAGGAGATGCTGGGAATGGTGGGCACGCAGGGCTCGGAGACTATGAATGAGAACATGGGAATGGCCAGTGTTCACACCGGAGACTTCCTGCAGGACTGCTCTCCTCTGGGTCGGAAGAGAGTTCGAGGGTTATCGCCAGAGACCCTTGAGGCGAGGTAAGAGGGTGGATATCAGAAAGAGCTTGCCTTCCTGATATTTATCAACTCTCATAGGAAAGGAATAACTACCCATGGAGAGATTAGCCATTGGCCCTCCTGAGCCCAGAAGCTGGGGGGCAAACTGTCAGGTGGAATGACGTTAAGGGCACTAGCCCTTGGAGTGGATACACACAAACAAGCCCTTCCTAGTGTCTCGAAGAGACTTGGGAACTGGAGACTGCCTGTCGCTCATCCCAGAGTCATCTATCTTCTTCTGAGTTGTAGCAGCTGCAGGCGAGCCTCAAGGAGAAAGCAAAGGAACGTTTAAATGTTGCCTAGGGAATTAAGCAGCCAGAGAGAGGGCAGTTCTGCAAAACTAAAGAAGAACCTGCTCTTGGTGACAAAATAAGTAAATAAACTATTGCAGGAGACAAATGACAACAAAAACAATAGCAACAAAAAAGAAAATAACAAAGTAAAAACAATTTAAAGTGGTTCCATTACAGCTACAAAAAAGACTTTCTAATCTAAAAATCACATTATTTTTAAGCTACAGAATTAAACAGATAAGTTGAATGGAAGGTGGCCATTTGGATATATATTAGTATCCTGGATACCAAATATAAGAAAAAGCTTAAAACAAGCCAAGATTCAAAAGAAGATAAAATCATGACATGAAAAGCAAAAGACTAAGAAGACAAATGCAGGGGACTTGCAGTAAATTAGAACAGAAACATGAATAGAAAAATAAAAGGATTGATTGGACTAAACAAGAATGGAAAAAAACCTCAACTTTTTGAAAACAGAAAATGTAGACTTGAAGAATTTTCCAAGTTTCAACAGGGTTATAAGAAAAAACAAAACTCTATACAGATCTTTGTAAAATTTCCAAATTTCAGTACATAAAACCAAAAACAATGAAAACTTAAAATCTCTAGAGAAAGTCTGAACAACAACAATAACAACAAAGCTATTCCCCGAGAATCTCATGCCAAGCTAATGTATCATGCACTGGTCAGGGTGAAAAAATAAACAAAACCACATCTACAAAAGTTCATGCAATGTATGAGCCACATATGCAACCAGAGGAAATACTTAAGAATGGACTCTAATTATGCAAACTATGAATTAGAACAGAAAGCTCAATATGGGGTGGGGGGGGAAGAGCAGAGGCACTATAAAGGGAAACACCTTGGTGGGACCAGGACATAAATTCATGTGGAACCATATTTAATTGTCATTTTGTAAAAAAAGCTCAGAGAGCAGTTTCATATGGTTCAAATCATTTCAACACATAGGGGAAGGGAAGATGGGAAGAGGGATTATGTCAAAGTTTGTATTTTCATGAGATGGGAGAGAACAGCAGGGGGAAAAGTAAAATGTTGCAATTGCAAGGGAGAGATACCTTGTTTTCCTATAATAAAAAATAAGTCTGTGTTTTCATTCAATTGCCAGAAAAGGAAGTTAATGGGTAAAAGAACATAAAACCGACCTAAATAAATAGAAAGAAAAACAAAAAAACAAACAAAATAACCTAAATAGTAAGCCTGGAGTAAGGTGGAAAAATAAAGCATGATTTTACATAAATAAAACAGTGTGGAGTTCTTCCATGAAAGGACTGTTAGAGTGTGCTAACAAATACAATACAATCGGCGCCGTTATGAGAAATATACCTGCAAGTGCGCAATAATGAAACGCTGAAGCTCTATTCTTTGGCCTCAACTCATCTCTGATGCTGATCTTGTCCGACTGTATCCATGACTGGCCACCCAACAAGGACATCATCCCTCACCTTGTCCTGAGTTCAATCCCATATTACTGTCTGGCTCAGGACCATGTATGGTCGGAGAGCTTTATTTTTTAGGCTGCCTAAAACTATCTACATTAAAATGGCCACTGAAAACTGTTTCTTCAAAATGTCATGTACACAGAAATTTTATTAACATTTATAGTCAATGACTGAACAAAGAATATCCTTATGTTTGCAGGGTTTTACTAATCAACGAGACCATAAGGATAATTACATCTGATAGCTCAAAAACTTGCAGGTGTAGGAATAAAGTAGTTTTAGGACATGGCACATAATGGCCTTCACAGCGCATGAATGGAGGCTGAGGAGTTCCCGGGAGAGGGGGAAAGCCCAGATGCTAGGAATGAGGGGAGAGGGAAGCGGAGATCTCCTTCTTAGAATTTACAGTTAGGATCTCTCCAGTTCTTAAAGGTGTCGGTAAACTAGTAAATGATCGAAGCGAGATGTGTCTTTGACTATGCCCGTTCCTTTTCCTATTCTCCGTCGCCTAGGGTTGGGTGCCCTTACGGAATCAACACTCCAGCATGCAACAGAACTGGATTAGTGGGCCCACGCGGCCGTAACAAATTGCCACAGAACCACGCCTTAAAATGACACACACATTCCCAGGTTTCTGGAGACTGGAAGGCCTAAAATAAGGTGTCAGCAGGGCTCTGCCCTCACTGAAAGCTTTGGGGAGAGCCTGTTTCATGCCTTTGCATTGGCTTCTGGCTTGGCCAGTAAGACCTGGTATTCCTGGCCTTACAGATGCGTCACTACAATCTGGACTCTCTTGTCACAGGACATTCTCTCTGTGAGCCTCTGTGTCCTTTCTCTTCCTAAAAGGACACCAGCCATATGGGATTAAGGATCCACTTTATTCTGGTGTGATCTCATCTTAACTAATTACATCTGTGATGGACCTATTTCCAAATGAAGTCACATTCTAAGGCTCCAGGGCGGATGTGACTTGGTGGTGGTGGTGGTGGTGGTGGTGGGGTGACACTTGTCCAATCAAGTACAAGTACTAGTTTAGCTCAATGGTCCTAGTGAGCTCAGAGGCATTCCCTTTTCCATACTAACTTCTAACCATGGCATAAAATACCTTTTTCTACCTTTTAAGCTAATTTGGAGTATCAACATTTAGAGAATTACCTTAAGGAAAAAAACAACAACACAAAAACAACAGAGGGGCCGTCCTACGTCCTTAAAAATCACACCATTTATCCTCAAACCCTCTCTACCTAATCATACATTGTTAAGAGGGTGCGTATATGGCCTTGGGCCACTCTCTTAATCAAGTCCTACAGAGAGCAGCCACATCAGAGAACTCACAACGGCCCACAAAATAATTGCCCGGCTCCAGGGCTGGACAGTGTGTAAGCAGACTTGCAAATTGGCAGGCGGAGCGTAAGCGCCCAACATGGACAGAATTTCACAGTAAATGAGACCAGATCACAGGGCGCTGTGCCTTCATCACTGTGACCCGGCACGTTGCAAGGGCAGCAAGAAGCGGATATGAACACGTCTCTCACATTTTGCACAAAAGTGTCAGTGGCGAAACAAAGCCTCTGTTTTCAGAGCATGACCACAATGGCTCCGCTGTTCAAAGACGGGGGTAGAGATTGCTAAACCCGCTGAGGATGAGTGATAGACTGAGGCCCATCTGGCTCCTTCAGGACAGAAAACAAAACATAACCAAAAAAATGTCCTTGCTTTAGTTCCTAGCTGTCAGCTTCCAGTCAGCACTCTCCCAACACCAGGAGGGGGGGAAAAAGTAAAGCTCGCTGTTGATAAAACGGTTCTTGCTCTTTAAAACTAAATGAAGAAAAATGTTAAAGAAAAAAAAATAAGAAAGAAGAAAGTGTGGGAGGATTGGGGCAGGAGTTTGGGACGGAATGAGTTGGTTTTGGCAGAAAGATTGTTCCCGGACCCCGGCGACAGTGACTACTAGCAAATGCTTGCTGGGTTGATGCATTTGCCGTCGGGGCTGAGAAGTGCTCCAGTTGGCTGGGACTTTAATAAGCCCCTCTTGGGGAGTTCAGCCTCTGTCAGGTGAATCAGAACAAGGGCCCCACTTGTATTAAGCAGCAGAAATATGATTTCTAATGAACTGCTGATACCGAGTGTTTATTGATTTCTCCAAGGCATGTTCAAATCAGACCAAAGTTCAAAGGCTAATAGGAGTTCTGATGATCTGGGAAAAGTGTCCACAGAGAAAAACTGGACTGAAATTTTCATGAGCAGAAACATTTGCTGAAGACAAATCATGTGCCGAACCTACTGCCCCCGGTGCTTTACCAGATAATTGTTTCGTCCTCACAGCTACCCTAGCCTGAGTGCTTTTTGTTCCATTTTACAGATGAGGGAGCAGGCTGTGTGGACCGGAGTGATGGGCCCATAGTTACAACGGGAGCGTGTTGCAGAATTGGACTAGAAATGGCCTGGCTTACAAAATTTGCACACAGTCCCCAGAAAATGATGCATCCCTAGAAAATGATGCAGATAGGAAGAAGAATTTGAAAAAGTATTCAATCCAACCCCTCTAGCTCTTACATAGAACCAGGTGTTAAAGCGATTGCATAAAACTCACACAGCAGCCCTTGCCGCTGTGGCTCAGTGGTTGACACCTACCATGCACCAGGAGGCCGCCGGTTCCATTCCCAGTCAGGGCTATTCCCAGACTGTGGGCTCGGTGCCCAGCACGGGGTGTGCAGGAGGCAGCCGGTCATCGATGTTTCTCTCTCTCTCTCCCTCTTCCTTCCTCTCTCTCTAAAATCACTAAAAACATACTTAAAAACACACACACAGCAAATCCAGGACTAAATACCAGTACTCTGACCTCATTAGAGGGAACCATATTTCTTTTGGTAATACTGTTAATATGGAGCTTACATAGAGATTTAAATGTTTTCATAAAGAACCAGAAATGAACCATCAAGGAGATAGCTGGTTCCTGGAATGTAGAGTTAGTAACAAAATGTAGTCAGTCGTTTTAAGCCAGACTAATGCAGACCAAGCATCCTTTCTCACCTGTGACTTGCTTAATATAAAAGGGAGAATGTGATGGTTGCCTTATACAACATTACCCCTCACTGGCTTTCAAAAAATATTTGCTATTTTGGGCCTCAGGTGCAAACAGTTGGTCTAATCACACAGTCCATAGACCTTGGTCATAAATTTTTGTGAAGAAATTCACATTTTTTCCTTTATTATCTCCAATCGCCTCTATTGTTCCTATCCCCCCAAAAAGCACCTGCTCTGACTTGCTTCACATATGTTCTTTAATATTGCAGCACAACATGTAATGTTGTTTTCTATGTGTATAATTTTAATATACATAAATAAAATTGCAGTACAAAATGTATTCTCTTTTCTACCTCTCTCACTCAATGTTTATTATGAAGAATTGCAAACATACAGAAAAGCTGTAAGAACTTTACATGGGGCACCCATATGCCCATTACTCAGATTCAACCACAACGCTTACTGTTCATCTGTTCATTTCCATCATGTGTTGAAATCATTTGAAGGTACATTGCAGATGTGAGTACATTCCTGCCTAAAAGTATCAATATGCACTCAGTACCTAGAGCTGAGGAAAGCGGAGGGACACATTTCCTTGCCGAGTGATAGGAGCCCTCACAGCCTGTGCTGTGCATATCATCTCGTTTGGGGGTATGCTCCCCTATTCTGGGATTGATTTGTACTCTTTTGTCCTGCTCAAGTGTGTGTGTGTCACAGGACACCCAGCCAACCCCGCTGCTTTATGTGTATTGCAGGGAGGCAATATATATGGCCCTTCACCAGCAATACAGGCAGAGCGCCTACGAGGCCAGCTCCCTGCTCTGGCTGTGGGATGAGCCCCACTGGCCCTGGGGACCAGCGCTCACTCTGGAAGCTGATCTTGCTCCATCTTTCTCTATGCGAGTAAGCGATGTTCTATCCAGTGCTTACGTGAGCTGTCCTTGGCTGCTCCTGGTGGCAGGCAAGGCAACAGTGTCACTTGCTTTATACTTCCCTTACCTGTGACTTTCTCAGAGATTTTCAGACTCATACACTTTCCTTTAACTTTTGCACTAACTCCAGAATTAGGCCAGAGAGAGTCACACTAGCCCATGATTAATTTCCATCTTATTAAGAATAGCTTCTAAAAATAAAAGATCTTTTGTTTATCTTTATAATTGTAATTACTGTTACATAACTTTTGTCCATTTGATCATGAATTATGTAGATTTTCTGTTACCTAAAATGAGTTAAAACATTTCTCTTAAAAGTATAATACCCCGTTAAATAAATGTACCATAACTAATTCAATAATTTCCATTATTTTGGAATATCAACTGCTTGATTTTTTTAAATGATGCTGTGACAAACATTTTTAAAAATCTGCATCTACTCTCTTCTGTGTCTACAGTAAAATATACCATGTACTTGCTGAATAAAATAGAAATTTATGCTCTCATGGCTCTGGGGGTTGGAAGTTCAAAGTCAGTATCACTGGGTCAATGTCAAAGTGCAGGCAGGGCAATGCTCCCTACGGAGGACTAGCAGGGAATCTATACCCCACCTCTTCCAGCTTCCATCGTCAGCTAGTGCTCCTTGGCTTGCTGCCACATCACTAGTTTTCAAGGACATCTTCAATGTGGAACCTGCTCCAGTTCCACATCACCTTCCCCTGTGTGAGTGTGTGTGTACGTGCATGTCTGTGTGTGTGTATGTGTGTGTGTTGCATCTCCCTCTTCCCTCTCTTGAAAGACACTTGTGAAAATATGTAGGACCTACCTGGATATTATCTCAACCTTAGGATTTTTAATTCCATCTAAAAAGTAATTTCCATATAAGGTAACATTTACAAATTCCAGGGATTGTGACACGGCATCTTTAGGGGTTATTTTATTCAGCCTACCAAACAGTATTTTTACTCATAATTTCTTCTCAGAATTAACAAAACCAGATCAGTGGGGATAAATCGTAAAGGCCCCAATATGTATAGTCATTATGTTTTTCAGTCAAAGTCTTTTTTACATCCATTCTAACAACATTTGAGAGCATCTTTTTTGCTGAAAAGCTGCCTGCGTTTTGAGTTACTATTTTAGGTGAGGAATAGCATTTCACTTTTAGCTTCTTGATTATTAGCAAGGAGGAGTATTTTTCTGTTTGCTTCCTGGTTAATTTTCTGCATTTCAAGTATTATATTTGTTGTCAACTGTTTTTCTTTAGCATGTTGGACAGTTTTTAAATTGGCAATTATTGATAGAACACTTTAATGTTTTCTATAGTGATCCAAATTTTTGTTCTTTCTTGGTTTCTTTCTCTTTAAAGCTTAGAAATGCCTCTTTTCTCCATAAATCAGGGGCATTGAAGGTCAATTATCTTGCCTTTGTTTTTGGTTTTTATTTAAGCATATTTTAAATAAATAATGAGAATACACACATCAGAAGATAAAATCAAACACTAGCCTCATTCAAAAATTCATTGAATAAAAATATAAGGAAAAATATTGACTAAGTTACTATTAAAGCATAAAAATGACATTTCCTTTCTGATTCCTCTGGCTTTGCACTTGAAGATGTATTCCTGCCCATATTTTAGGGAAATACTTTGTAATAGTCACTTAGAAATGGATGTGGTTACATAAATCATACTTTCCATCTGTAATTTATTAGTCTCAAACTTATTTCTACACATATTTATTGAGTTCTTTCTATGTGAATGTTTTGGATTGAACTGTATCTCCCTCCCAAATTTATATGTTGAAGCCATAACCCCCAAGATGACTATATTTGGAGAGAAAGTCTTTAAGGAGTTAATGATGATTAAACAAGGTCATAAAAAAATGGGGTTCCACTTCAATAGAACTGGTGTCCTTATAAGAAGAGGAGGAGACAGTTCATTTGGAAGAATGGAATGCATATTTACCACCCAAAACTAAAACATGGTACATTTTACTCTATATATGTTCTCATGTGTTCAGTTTACTCGTGGGCTCTGTTTACGTGTATGTGTGTCTGATTCTCTTTACTGTTCCTCATCAACTATTTTAACCAAGTGGCTGTGAATTCTACTTATACCTGAAGCTCGTCTTACGTGAAAGGGCATTCCTGAATATGAACGAGAGAGAGCACAGTTAGTTTATTTTAATAAGTTAAAAAATGTGTTCCCAAGACATTTAAGCAAAATGCCTTCGCAAAAATAAAATAAAATAAAAATCTATAGCTGTAACATTTTGCTTACCTTAGGCATTTCCCTAAAGTCCCTCTCTCTGTGATGAAAGGTATTTGACTCAAAAATCAGTTCTTTAAAGCCTTTCCCCCACTTCTTCAAAAATGTCTATTTTCTCATTTCCCACTGCGGTCTTATTGAATTCATAACAGCAGTTCTGCAGAGTATCATTTACCTGTAAGCTAAACCAGCAAACTCAAGGAGTTTCAAATTATGAAATCTGATTTGGTGGCTTTATGCTAAATGACAATCATATGGAAAAGACGCTGAAGTAAAACTGTGCCGAGATGCACCAGTAGGTGTCATTTTCTTTATAGCAGGAATTTCATTGCTGAGCAAGAATGCATAAATTGTGATTGTGTCAATCATAGGCACTAAGATTGCAAGGGAATTGTTTAAAATTCCATTCAATACGGAAGAATATTAAGATTTGGAGAGGCATGCTAGAATAAAAAGAGCACGAGATATGAATCACAGAGTTAGGAACTGGGTTTATGGGTCAGTTACACCAATTATAATGCAAGGATTTTAGACATTGACCTTTACTTTCTGAGCCTCAGTGTCCTCTGATTACTGAGATGATTCATTAGAAAGTAGGAGATATGATGTATTATATCACATGATGAAATAGTTTCTATAAAAACATAAAAGGAACTCTAGGTATTTCCATCTTTCCATCAACAAGAGATTTAATACAAAGAATTAACCCATTAGGTGAGCTGGGATAGTAAAGCTTAGGTAGACAGCTGCTAGCTTTCCAGAAAGCATGAGGTGCAAAAATCACTGACAACTCCCAACAAGGCTTTCAGCATCCAAAGGTTGAGTCCCATTAGATACCTGAAATGTACTGGCAAAATACCCTGTCTGTCATCTTCCAAAGACTTCACACCATAGTGCAGCCAAACCAGTTCTCCGTCTTTCTCTTCCCATCAAATCTCTAACAAGAGTTTTGCATCTGCAGGGCATAAACTGGAACCCTGCTGACAAGAGAGTCTGGAGACTGTAGTTCCTAGGCTTTCAGCTCTTGCAACAGAGGTGATAACAGAGAAAAACATGGGGAATGAGTTTCAGATTCCAGCAGACAATTATAAAATAAGCTAATTGCACGTAGAAGACACTCAGAAAACCCAATCCACCCACTAGCTTTGTCTGCTTGACCTACAATATGTAACTCAAATCCATTTCAATTTGATCTCCATAGACTACAACCAACAGTAATTCAACATAACATTGTTTCTCACATGGACCATTGAATTTTTATTTTGTTTTCCTCTTTCCACATTGCTTTCTCTATTACCCCTATAGGTTTGATTATGCTGTGGCTACAAACTACACCAAAGCTGCAGTGGTTTAACCTAACTGGTATCCATTTTGCGCTCATGTTATATGCCTCCCACAGATTTTCAAGGGCCTGTGCTGCACATGGTTATTTAGGGGCACAGGCTGACTGATCCTCCAACGTCTTATAGAAGTAGTATCTGGAATCCTCCATTGCTATCTGTGAAAAGTGAGGGACTGGACAGTTGCTCATGGGAGTTTGCTGAATAAGTCCACCAGTAAACTGGTGATGGCCCCATTCAACTCCAAGAAATATGGCAGATGGAATATTTGGTTGAAACTACTTTTTTAAAATAATAATTTTTATTGATTTCAGAGAAAGGAAGGGGGAGAGAGAAAGAGAGAGAGAGAAACATCAATGACGAGAAAGAGTCATCAATCAGTTGCCTCCTGTACAACCCCTGCTGGGGATCAAGTCCGCTACCCTGGCATGTGCCCTGACCAGGAGTCAAACCAAGATCTCCTGGATCATAGGTCAATGCTCAACTGCTGAGCCATGTTGGCAGGGCTGAAATTACTTTTTATTCCATAGTTCCAATATTTATGCCTATGCTAGAGTAAAGCAGGATACACTCAACCAACAGTGAGAATATGTTGAATAAAGAAGAACACTGAGCTAGTAACCTAGGCTCAATAGAATGGCTTAAGGAACCATGGTGAAGAAAAGTGGTGCTGATACCTGTGATAGCTAAGAAAGAACAGGAATGAATGAGAGAGAGAGAGAGAGAGAGAGAGAGAGAGAGAGAGAGAGAGAGAGAGAGAGAGAGGAGAGAGAGAGACTCAGAGCTATGCCTGTGGGCCCCACAGTGGGTGAATGGCACTCTAGACCTGGCATCATCAAAGGGTGGACAAGGTCCATGAGACAAGGCATTGATTCTCTGTTACAGTGAGAAGGAGTGGAGATGTGTCCAAACTCTCCTTTTCTCTCTGCCTGGCCTCAGAAATAGCTCTGACCAAGTAAATACCTGGAGTTCCTGAACAGTTTCAGGAAGTGCAGAGCAGACAAAGAAGGCAGTGTTAGATTTTTCTGCTTAGAAGGTATAAGGGTGCTTTGGCAATTACTTAGAAAAAAAACACGTTACTACATTCATATATTGAATTTATGGAGCAATTTATGAAAGTAAGCAAAAGTGTAATGAGTGGGCGTGTTTGATCACATAGATTTTGAACCATTTAAATCATTTTCCAGAGGCAGCAAAGAATTTATTAAAAAGTTAAGTGATTTGTTTAGGATCATAAGTGACAAAATGGCTCAGTGCTTTTTCTACTTTCCTAAGCTATCTCAAATATTAGAATAAAAAATAATCTATTTTTTCCCAGAGGGAAGGAATACATGGATAAAAGGTAAACTTGTTAAATGAATAATTTTCTCTCAAGTTTTATTAGTACAAATAAAGTATTACCTTTCAAAAGTTATATGAGGCAATTTTCTTGAAATCTAGTACTCCTTCCCATGCATAAATATGAGTATATCACTTAAAGTAAGCTTAATCTGAAAATGTAGACTTATGGAATAGATAATATTTACTCACTGAATAAATATTGACTGAAACCCTATGCATAACAAGGGTTATTGGGTTATATAATTGATTATTAGCTTTGGAAGAGATTTATTTATTTATTTTTTGCATTATAAAAGTATTCACTGTAGGATCTTAGGGGGAAAAATAGCTCAATCAGTGCCTTTAAAATCAGATTTGTTATATAATGATCTAATTTGTTCTCCAAATTTCATGATCATGGCTGGTCTATTAGGCAAGGTGCTAACATTCATTCTAGTGTTCATTTAAATCCATTCAACAAGAGAGGGGTCATTTCAAATGTTGGCTGTGGTTGCACAAATTATATTTCTTGCAACATTATAGAATTTTCCTTGAGGTATTTCTATGCATTGATATTTAACATCATGGATATTAAAGTATTTCTGAAACACATTTTGCAGGAGTATTGGTGAGCTCAGAGCAAAATGATTCATGTTATTGACCATTTAATCATTTACCAGAGGCCAATTACTCTAAATCAATAAATATAGTAATTAGGCAATTCGTTGAAATGATACTTAGGCAAATACAATTGTTAAAAAGAGTGCCTTACCAACATTTACCTCTTCAGAGTGAATGACAGGAATACCTATTTTAATTTTAACTCAGTAAAAATGAACAATTTAAAAAAAAACAAACATAAAAGTAATTTGATGTGTAGTGAGCATGTCTTTTAACCAAGAAATACTTTGTGTTCCTAGAGTTACAATTAAATAAAATAGTCAACAAATATAGGGCTCAGGTTAAAATATTTACAAGGATATCTAGATATGTGTTTCATTTACTTCAAGTTTGTGTTTCTAACAATATTGCTGGCTCAGAGGGTATAGTCTAAAAAGAATAGAAATTGCTGTTACTTTTAAAAAAAATTATACAGGTTTGACCTATCTTGATGGACTGAAGGGATGGTGATGAAAACTGTAATCTTAATAAATCTCCCACAGCTAGAGGTTTAAAACTCATACTGTTTCAAATTAGTGAGGACAGCAATATTTATTTGCTGCCGAGTTCTAGTCAGCATGGCATTTCAGCAGGAAACACTTTATAAGACTTAAACTTATGAGTAGCAAAGTTGAAAACTCATGTTCAAGAAAAGGAACAGAAACTAAATACACCCAGTGATTCGTTCTAAATCAAGAAGGAAATGAACCAAACTTTATCATTTCCTTTTCTTTGTCTTTCCTCACTACCATTGACTTCTATTACAATAATAGCCAAGAATTTTGGCTTTAATAGAGTGCTTGATCATGTTCAAGAGCTTTGAAATGCATCATCTCATTGAACTAACATACGATTTGTTACAAAGATAAATAAATACAATTCTCAAAGTATAGAAGAGGTAACAGGTAATATATTCAGCTGTCCAATATTATATCTAATGTTCAAATATGGGGTGTGACAAGAAGCTATGTCAGATCAAGTTGTCAGTTGATTGGGCCTCTGTCAGCAGCTCGTTTCGGTAGTGAACATGGAATCTACCATCAGGTGAATTAGCCAGAGTAACTGTGTGGTGAGAAGGAGGGATACAGGCAGCAGGGTCACATAGAACCTAGCGAGAAAGAAAACCATCAGGCAGCGTCCTCTCATGCATCCACCTTCCACATTCATTCCCTTACCAAGACGGAAAAACACTCTGGGTCTTACTCCAAACTCAGTGCCTCCTTGTCTCAGATTCTTTTTCTTCATTTTCTAATCCATTCGGACAGCACCCCGAAATCCATATCTGGCCTTTTCCCAACTACTCTCAGACTCTTTGTGACTTTAGTCAATCCCTGGATTTTAACACCATCATCTCTATGTTGATGACTCTTAAATTTATAGCCACATCCCAATCCTTCTCCTCAACTCTAAATTCATATCGAACTGAAAATCTATGATATATCTAAAACTTAACATGTCAACACTGAACTCTTGATTTTCTATCCAAACTTACACTTCTCCTTCTAAATAAATAGCACTACTATTTGCCATGTTGCTCAGAAAACAACCTGTAAAACCATCCTTGACTTGTCTTTCATACCCCATAAGTAAATGACACACATATTCTGTCAGCTTTACACTGAATATATATCCAAGTCTCACTATCTTTATGATTACACTACGTTACAAACCATCTTCAGCTGGACTATTATAGGAGCCGCCTGCCCGGTTTCTCTGCTTCCACCTTCCGAGTCCCTAGAGTCTGAGGTTCACACAGCAATCAGAGCGATCCTTTCAAAATGTAAATCATATTAGGCTATTATTCTGTCAAAACCCTTCATTCTTTCATTGTATATTTAGAGTAAAATATAGGAATTGCATGTGGCCTGACGCTGGCTACTTTTCAAGTGTCATTTTCAACAGTTTCCCCACTTACTAAGCTGACACCCGTGTTCACCATAAATAATCCAAGCTTACTGCTGTCTCAGGGCATTTGCACTTCTTGCCCCATTTGTCTGCAATGCTCTTTACTCACCAAGTTTCATGGATTCCTTGCTCATCTGTTCATTTATCTATTGCCTGTCCTCCATACTTGAATGCAAGTTCCATTAGAGCAGATTTCTTTTTCTGTCTTGTTTGATGTTCAACCTCTAGCACTTAGATCAGTGCTAGCTGGGAGCTGACTAAAGGGGGAAAGGCAGAAAGGCCTGAAATAAGAAACAACAGAGTGATGGAAAGAACAAATACAGGAAGGCAGGAAGGGAAGGAAGGAGAAATGGAGTAAATTAGTGAAAATTTGTCCTGTAGCTATACAAGGGACTACAGAGCAAATCTGTATTCCAGAAAAATAGAAATCAAGGCCCAAACATCTAAGGCAGCTTAATTGTAGAAGTGGTTGAAAGTGGACCTTTCACCCAATTAGCTAGGCTAATCGGTTCTATTATAGGGGAAGACAGTTCCATCAGGGCCACTTTATTTTATACTCAGCAGAAGATACACCCATTGACTTTTTAGAGAAAGGGGAAGGGGAGGGGGGGGAGAGAGATGAGAGAGGGAACACTGATTGCCTTCCGTACATGCCCTGAGCCCGGGATTAAACCTGCAACCTAACCTGGGTATGCACCCTGACAGGACACCAACCTGCAAACTTTCTGTGCACTGGACAAGCGACCCACCAACTGAGCCGCACCAGCCAGGGCGGGGCCAATATTTGCTAAGGAGAAGTATCTTGGAGAGATTTTTCCTTGGCATTCTATTTAAAGAAGAGGACTACTGAGGGATTCAGAGATTCTGTCTCAAAATAAGACAATAATGAAAATGATAATATTAACTATGATTGATGGTGCCAAGTACTCCACTGAAGGTGAGCTAATTAATCAATTCACTTGATATCTAACAATTACTGAGTGTCTGCAGTGTGCCAAGGTTTGTTCTAGGCTCGGTTTTTGCTAAAAAGGGTAAGTGACCCTGCCTTGTGGAGCTTACGCTCCAAGAACACGGCGTACAGAGGACAGGAACAGTTCTCCGTAGCTGAAGGGCAAGCGCTGTGTGGGCGAGAGGCTGCAGGCCTGGGAACCAGGTAATGAGTTGCAAGAAGAATACAACACTGAGATTACATTACCACTGGGCATTTACAGCGCACTTTGTATTTCTACAATATATCTTCAAGTCTCTCCCTTCCCCATCTTTAACCAGTTTGTAACGTTAAATACTTATGGATGATATCTATTGTATTTATTTTGGAAAAAGAGGAACAGAAAAATGAGTTCCTATTACATGCCAGGACCTACTTACTTTACAGGGAGGTGTCAGGTTATTTCTTTTCAAAGATCTAAATATTGGACCATTTCCTTAGATTTAAATGAAAATCTTGGCTTTGGGATCAGTTTCAACATGACTGACTATCAGACATGTATTAATGTATTTAACCAATAGTGAGTCCTAACAAAGGGCCAGGTCTATTGATTTGCAAAATCTCTGTAATAAAAAATAACTGAAAGTTCTTCCCAATCGCCTATCTCATCCTGTTTTGCTACCTCAAGATTCAGTATAGTGCCTGGGGTATAATAGGTCCTCAATATTGGTTGTTAAATGAGTTAATGAACAGACTTCCCTGACTATTTCTACTCAAGAAAATCAATTCTTCCTTTGAAATTCTGGAGCAATTATTGTTAATGAGGCATCTGTCATTTGATGTGGTATTGCTTTCCAATTTTGCACAGCCCCCAGGAACCAAGGCACTGTTTTGTATTTAAAAAATGTTCCATGTATATGAATAGATTGGAAAACTGGTTGTGATATCAAGTCTGATAGCGCAAGAGGACAGTGTAAAGGTTGATACAGAGACATTACCATAAACAGCACTATAAAGACATAACTACTCACTTTTAAAAAATGCATTTTTTCAGAAAACTAAAATCTTGCCAGAAAAGACAAATTATGTTTGCCAATATTTGCCTCCTCATGATGGAAACTATTTAGGGGAATCTCTATGTTTCACAATCCAATACTATTTGATGTCTTATTAAAGAATCTCTTCTTGGGATACATGGCTAAGATTATCCAGAGCTTACCACCTTTGATGGGACTGATATAATTAATTTCAGGATCTGCAAAGATGAGGACCACCCTAGCACTACCTAGATAAACTAAATCCTCTAGATTGAAACTTCCAGAGAGAAATCTTTTGAAATGTGAAATCCTCAATTCATTTTCATTTTTCTACTAAAATTCTGGCATTGAAAATGGTGTAGGTGCCAGAGTTTCTCCTAAGTACCTAATTATTAGAATATTTTTCCTTAATCTTTAATATGTTTTATCTTCAGTAGTCAGAAATACTAGGGTAATGCAATTCCGCTGGAAAAAAATTGAACTTAACTCTAAAAATTAAAACCTCTGTTCACAATTTGTGTATATTAATGCCTTAAAGAGAACATTGTGATCAACCTATTTCATTTTCCCTGACCCTCCTCATGAGTCAAACTCTTACTATGACATGGAATTCTGACATTACTGAGAATAATTCAGGAACACTATACACAGAGCATAGGCTTGAGGCCTAAGGAATGATTCCATTCAAGGGGAATAGAAACCACTGTCTCAGCCAGTGAACCACTTACCATTATGTAGCATTATCCACTGAAAAGCAGCCAAGATACTTATTACATTTTTTTCATTATCAAGGGTCACATAAAGAGGTTATACGATACTTTCCTAATCTCTGAATATAGGTGGTTTTCTAATTTTCCCACATTTTTGTATTTGGGACAACACTGTTAGTTAATGTCACCTGAAGAAGTATCTTTCTACTGACATTTTAATAGTCATTCAAAATAAAACCTAGGCTTTTATTGATCCATATAATCAATATGTAATGGCAAGTAAGCAGTAAACAAAAGCAGGCAAATGTTGTCTCCTATGGACCCCGGTTGCCCCAGAGAGCAATTGACCCATTAACATTGTTTGGAAAATAAAGGCATCAGAAAGTAGAGAGAGAAAAATCTCTTATTTCTTGGGGTAATGATCGTCCAGGAATTCAGACTTCCCTCTAGATTGATCAATTTCCTGATAGAAATACATATTTTTTCACAAACTGTGAAGAATCTTTAAGAGGATAATCCCACGGAAACTCACAAACCAGGGAGTGAACAGTGGGTGCCCTTGAGCACTCCCTTTTCTCTTCCCCACCCCAAAGGCTTGCCCTGTATATATGCCCAGGAGTGCAATTACAGCAGCGATCTCACATACTTCACTCTCACCCAAATTCTCTTGCCCTGCACCAGTCAGCTGAGCACCTTAATGAAAAGGGCAGAAGCTATCAAATTGGAAGCCCCTCATTTTCCAGCCATCGAATTTACAAACCTGCTTCTTTCTGAACCTATAATATCCCTTGCTCCTGTTACCCTTAAAAAATGGCATCTATCCCTTCTTAAGACAACCCATTCATGCATTTTTTTGGATCCCAGGTTTTATTTGTCTGTTTGTCCATTCATCTATTTACCTATTTACCTAGGCATCTATTTACAGATCCATATATATCTACTGATCTATCATCTATCTATCATCTATTTATTTGTATATTTTTAAGGAATACACTCCTCATTATCTCTTAACTCTTCCTTTGTGCTTTTGCTCTGCATTGAAACACAGTTTAAAAATTTATTGCACAATTTCTTTGCCCCTCTTCACAGCCAGACATCTTCTCTCAGTTACAGTTAAATTCAGGTTTCTGAAACAAAAACCCCAAAGTAAGAGTGGTTGACCAGATAGAAATGTATTTCCATCCTTTGAAATAAAATGTAGACACTGATAATCCAGGACCAGTACCACAGCTCAGTGAATTTGTCAAGAAACCAGGCCCTCCTAATTTACTGCAGTGACATCACTAGGGCGTAGCCCTCATCAGCTTGGCCAAAATTAGCAGCCATTGTGCCTCATTCCAGGTGACAGGAAGGAAGAAAGGACAAAGGAGGAGAGCACCAGTGAGTTCCTGGCCGTGCTTTTTTATGAAGACTTCCTACCCATCTAACATAGCCTTTTAAAACTCAAGGCCTGGGCATTAGTTACAAAGCTGAAAAAGGCAACGGACAATGTGATCTGTATTTCAAGTAGCTACGGGATTTGTCAACTTTGGGGGTTTAATGGCTAAGGTAGAAGAGGAGATATGAAGGTGGTGGCCAGCATTCCCTGCCACGCCTCCCTAACCAGTTAGGAATTCCCCCTCCCCACTCCCCTCTTTCATTCCCTCTCATCTGCATCATCTCCAGCCCTCCAGTGAGCCTTTTTGCAGAGGTCATCAGCGAGTTCTCAGTTACTACACATACCCTTTCTCTCCTCACCCGACTAGTTTTCTCGGTAGTCACAAGATTGTTGGTAATTTACCCCTTCCTGGGAGAGCTTCTTGTGTGACTTGTGGAACGAGATACTCAAGAAACATCTATTTTCTGTCTCCCTCTCCTCTACTGGCTCTTCTTTCTCCATCCAACCTTTTAATATGATAATTCCTCAGGACTACCCTCTGGGCCCTCTCCCCACTCTAAATGTTCTTTTACAGTCATCTCATTAAGTTACATGGTTGTAAGGAACCTCTTCCAAATCTTCAAAATTATATCCAATTGCCTTCTACATCCCAAGTTGACTCTCTTAGAGACACCTCAAATCAAAGACTTTTTTAGAACATCCTGCCTTCACCACACAAAACTCTTACCTAAATTAGAATTCCTCGTTATGGTTTCCCATGGTCCTGTGTTTTTTTCTTTAAATACATTTTTATGTAAGCATTTATTCATTTGATATCTGTTATCTTTCCCTCCACACTAAACTGGAAAGGCAGGGACTGTCTCTCGCTCACCGCCCTATCCAAACCCCCAAGCACACGCCCTGGCATATGATGCTGTTCAGGAAGTATTTGTTGAATGATAGACTGGTTTAACCAGTGACATAGAGCAAATGTCGTGATGGGCTGGGCATCCACAGAAAGTACACAGGGCACCTGTGTCAGAGGAACTATGTAAAGTTCAGGCTCAGGAAATTATGCCGTCAGGGAAGGAGTGAGACACACAGCCGGACAGGAAAGCACCATTGTAAAAGAAAAATAAATTACCTTCTCTAGAGAATGGAGTGAAATGTGTCCAGTAAAATAACACAGGAAACACAGATTGTAAAAAACCACTTTTATAAAGATTTGCAGTCTGAACAGTAAAATTCTCATAAGTAGACCTTGTTTTAAAGCATAGAGAGGGCCCCCCCCCCCATGCAACTTGTGCAAGAATAAACAAAGGGGTAAATGAAGACCCCTGCGGGGGGGACTGCAACAGAATCACCTCCACCAACAGAATCACTTCCACCCAGAGCACCCTGAACAACTCACTGGGGTGGTCACAGCCATAGAATCTGTTTGCGAGTGCCCACAGGATTCATTTATACACTGACGTCCCCATTTTTGCATTGTATGATTTTCATGCTTCTGAACGCAATGACAATGTCTCTTGTTTCAAATCCCAATAGAGTGTATAGGAATCATAGCCCACATTTGCTATTTGCCTTTATCTGGGCCGTGCTCTGAGTGCTTCATTTGTATCAGTTTGTTTAATCCTCATAGCTTCCTGAGGAAAGTAGTAGTATTCTCCTAATTTTACAGGTGAGAAATTGAAGAAGAGGTTATTTGCCTTTGGCTGTACAGACTGTAAGAGGAGAAACTGTGTTTGAACATCAGCAGCCTGATTCCAATAATTGGCCTCTTAATCATCATATTATGCTGTATTTTATTTAAAGGAAATATTTCAGAATTAGTGATATTAAAAAATAAACAAATATAAGAGGACCCTGGTAAACTTCCTAGAAAAGTAACTGACTTGTCTAACCACATCATTCACCTGAACAGTTATATAAGATGCACAGTGAAATGTCATTTATTTTTACCTTCCAAGCTCTCAACCTGTCTCTGTATAATAGTAAATTAAACAAATAATCATTTAAATAAGACTACCTATATGAATAGAATCCCAACCAACTAGCCTTGGCATCAGCTAAATTAGCAGGCCAGAACTTTAAAATCTGCTTAGGGAAATCAAATAGATCCTCATGAAACAAGGAAGGACTGAGCAGAGAACATGCCACCAAGAGCTGAACTAAAGGCCATGGACGGTCACCCTTAGAGAAGCAGAGAGAACACACTACAACTCAAAGTACTTGGGTAACTTTTAGAGCTGAGTGGGAATCCGAGCTTGTTTTACACAGGAGATAGGTTTATATATGCAGAGGGAAAGAAGAGAGTAGGGAGAAACACATGAACGATAACCGTGACTTGTTCCATGAGTTAAAATGACCCAAAAAGTAAAAGATGTTTGCTTATAAAGTTGGATATTATTTCAACAACATTGGCTGTGAGGCTCTCCTCATCAATAAAAGGATGCAATACCTTTGTGAATTATTATATTTTGCATTCATATGACATCAAATAACAGGTTCCTTTACCTTTGCTTGCAGGTTTCCTTAAAGCATGTATTAACAAAGCTTTAAATGAGTTATATATTTTTTTCTGTGATAATCAAACCAACCGTATGCTGGTTCGTGTTTTTTTTAGTTAAACTGACTCTTAAGTGGAAGGGCTTATCAGCAGGATTCAAAGACGTGGCCATGGCTGGGGAGGGGACATATTGCCATTGTCTTATCATGCTGAGAGAGTAGGTTTTCCTCCTTGACCCCTGCTGCCATGTTATAGTATCTGTTAAGAGGAGATTTGGGCAGCATAGGGTTTATGATAATCTGCTGTTTAAATATGCAGAAGTTAACATTAATTTTTCTAATCATCTGTGAGATTTTCTTAATCTCTATAAATTCCCCTTTGAAATAATTACAAAAAATATGCATCTTAAAATATGAATTGTATCTGTCTCCCCTAATGGACAGTGGTTCATGTCAAATATTCATTGACCACCTTTGACATTTTCAGTACAGACATGCCAGAGCCCCAGCATGTACTCAAAATGACAAAGGCTGTCAATGAATATTTATTGAACTTCAAGTGACACCAATTAAGACAAAGTAAAAGAGATCTTAAAACCCTCAACACTTTGCCCTTTTTAATACTGAGGGAAATAATAAATAAATAAAAAAATAATCACATTTTGAATAAAATGAAGGTAAATTTTGTGGCATGATGTCAAGGTGGCATAAATAAAGGTATCAAAACATGGAGAGAACTTGAAAGCTGTGATTTAAATTTCTCATATCACAGAGGAAACAGAAACTCAGAAAGGAAATGACTTGCCCAGAAAAATACACAAACATCGGAGCCAGAGCATGGATTACAATCCACAGTTTTCTCTATTTCACATGTCATCATATGTATGTAGATTTTTGAGCTTCATATAAATTTGGCCTTATTCATAGTTTTCGTATTTTGATTTTGTAACAAGCATTGATTAATTTTTAAATATTACACAAACTTGAATTTCTAGGATTAACTCCATTTGGTCATAATGCCTCTTACGTAGGGTTGGATATGATTTGATACGAATTTGATAAGGATTTACAGTTCCCTGTTTGTGAAAGATGCTGGTGTGTAGTACTCTTTTCTTGTACTGCTTCGATTTAGTCTTGGTATCAGGAGAACATTCACCTTAAAAAATGGGTTGAAAACTATAATGTTATTTGGAATGATTTTTTTTTTTTTTTTTTTTTTGTAGGATTGGTATTAGTTCTCCTGTGAAATTTCAATAAATTTACCCATGAAAATATTTGGCTTTAGAATTCTTTGAGCTAAGGCTTTGAATTTTTAAGTTCTTTATAGGTACTGAACTCAAAGACATCCACATTCTGATTCCTGGAACCACTGAATATTTTACTTTACATTGCAAAGGAGAATTAAAAGAGCATTTATTAATCAGCTGACTTTAAGAAAGGGACATTATCCTCGATATGTCTTTAGACTAAATGCAATCACATGGGTCTCTAAAGGCAGAAGAAGCCAGAAAAGTCAGTAACAGATTTGACAGAATTGGCAAAGACTCAACTGGCCATTGCTGGCAATAAAGATAGATGAAGGGGCCACAAGCCAAGGAATTCACTTGCTTTCCAGAGGATGGAAAGCACAGGGAAACAGTTCCTTTTTTAGAGCCTTGGGAAGAAAGGAACACTGATTTAAGCCATGTGGACACACTTTGAACTTCTGACATGCAGAAATATAAGAGAATGAATTTGTGTAGTTTTAAGTCACTGAGTTTGTGGTAATTTGTTACCAGCGATAGGAAATGAATATGAGTTTTTGATGTTTTCTCTGCCTTCCTGTGTGAGTTTTGGTAATGTGTCTTCCTGCAATTGTTCATTTCATTTTACTTGTCAAATTCCTTGGCATAAATCTGTTTATAGTATTTATTTATTAGTTTTTAATGACTATAAGTTATGTAGTTGTGCTCCTTCCTTCATATGTAATATTGGTATTTTGTATTCTACCTCTTTCTTGAATAGTCTAGCTAGAATTTTAAACATTTTTTTCAAAAAAAAATCTATATTTATAGATTTTTAAAAATTGTGCGTTAGGTTATTTTTCTGTATAATAAAGATTTTAAAGCCATACATTTTCCTCGAATGCACTGTTCTAGCTGCATCCTTCTAATGCTGATGATCATTCAGTTAAAATAATATTTGCTAATTGACCACAGGTTGTTTAAAACTTAGTTAATTAATTCTTACATATTTGGTTCTTTTCAAGGTATTTCATAGTTTATGTTTTGAAATATAATTTTATTATAGTCAGAAAAAATACTCTCACATTTTGATCTTTTGGAATCTGTTAAGATTTGTTTAATAGACCATCATATGGTCTATGTTGGTGAACTTTTTATAGGAACCTGAAAGAAATCTTCATTCTGTAGTTATTGGGTTTGGTGTTCTAAAATGCAGATTAGGTTAAGGGAGTTGATGTCATTCACATCGTTCATATATATATATATATATATATATATATATATATATATATATATATATATTGATCAATATATATATATTGATTCTTTTTCTAGTTAATCCATTAATTACTAAATGAGGGGAGGTAGTCTCCAACTATGATTATGATTTTGTATACATTTATTTTAGTTCTGAAAGTTTGGCTTTATTATTTTTGAGGCTTTTTTATAAGGCTTATATATATAATTGTTATACTTTCAAGAAATATTGATCCTTTTATCACTATGAAGTATACGAACTCTCTCCTGCAATGCTTGTCTTGAAGTTGATTTTGTCTGATATTAACATAATTAACCTACTATTTTAAGCTTACCGTTGCTCACATTTTATATCTTCTCCCATCCTTTTATTTCTAATCCTTTTATTTCTATGTATCTAAAGTATCTCTCTTGTAGACAGCATAAAGTTTGGCCTTGCAGGGTTTTTGTTTGTTTGTTTGTTTAAAATCCAATTTGGAAATCTCTTTCTGAAATAATTATAAATTTGGCTTATTTAGGTCTTTCAACTTATTATTGGTTTTCCATTTGTCTCATTTTATTTTTCTTGTTATGTTTCATGTCTTACATTTCCTGCCCTTTTTTTAGTTAATCTCCTATTTTTGGTATTCCACTCTATTAGATTTCTAGTCATATTATTACAGTGTTTTGTTTTGTTTTTGTGATTACTCTAGAAATCATAATATGCATCTTTAATTTGCTCTAATTGTCTTAAAATAGGCAAGGTCTCTATAAATTTGTAACCACATGTGCACCTTATTTATTTTTTTAAATTTTTTGAAATCTGAAATGAAGTTGATCTTAAAAAGCTTTAATAAAAAATATAAAACTAAATTTAATCCAAATGCATTTATATGTAATATGTAACAAATTTTAGATGCCAACAGTGATAAATTAGAAAATCTAGAGAAACAATACATGGCATTGAAATTATTGAAATGTTAGCCACTGAGAAATATGTTAAAAGTACAGATATTCAAATTAATAAAAGATACTGGATACACACCCTACCAGCCATGGCCAGGAGACCTATATTTTTCAGAGAAACAGTGTGTATTATCAATGTAATGAGCCACAAAGATAAACATTAACATTCTAATAAGACAATTACAGTCTATCATTAAATAGGAATTTTAAAAGTAATGCACAACTGATGGTTCTGATAGACACCTGATCATTTTTATTAGTAAAACACTAATAATTTAGACATATTTCATGTTTTAAATTGAAAAGAAAACAATCTCATGTGTTTTATTCATAGACCTTGATTCATAATTCTTTCATCTAAAGTATAAATAGGAAAATATGTGAGTTATTTTCTTCTTCTATAGCTTATTAATTATATTACCTATATAAAATAGTTACTCAATTATGTAATTTACAAAACTTTACTTAAAATATTGTAATTTTTGTATCTCTTTATTCTAGCCATTATTGAAATATAAGCACACTAGTTTAACTTTTAACAATTCAGAACATATCACTGTTGCTGATCTTAATTTAAAATTGACACTCATCTTCTATTTAAAAGACCTGGCTTTACTAAAAAATAATAATCTATGAAGAGGTAGAAAAGGCCAATATGTTATGTTCTTAAAATTATTAAATAATGATGGATAATAAGGATTCAATGATCTAAAAATGGATGTGAAATCACTTTTAACAAAGGCAAGGAATTTAAAATACTATGTTGCTTTGTCTTTCCAAATAAAGGAGTGAACTTTTCCCTCTCCTGTATTTAGGACTTTTAGTTTAGTCTCATAAGTATCTTGTGAGACAGGCAGTTGTTGCTATCTTCATTTTCTAGATGAGAAAACTGGTAAACATACAGCCACACAATTATCTGTAGAGTTAGGTTTAATTTCAGATGACTGACCTTGAGCCTACTGCTTTATTAACTGACTCATGAAGATTCAACTGAAATGTTAATTCTCTTGATTTTGACTTTAATCTTACCCGATAAATTGAAGAACTCCCTTTTAGAATCTAAAGGCAGCAGCCATCTCATTAACTAACTTTGCAAGATACAACATTTCTGGGTTGTTCTCATGCTGATCGGAAATACTCCAACCAAACTAAAGGGCATCAAAACCCAGAAGAAAAAAGACAGAAAGGGGTAAGAAGAGCCAAAAGCCAAAAGAAAAAGAGAGCTACTTGGGGAGGGTTTTGAAAGTCAAGCTAACATTCTTGGGAAGTTGGCTACACACAGGAATGACACAGTTTTGATAGTGCTCAGACTCCATCTCTGCTGCTGTAGTTAAAAATCAAAAACATGCTTGGGAGTGGAGAGGAGCTGATTTTAACTGGTGATTTGATGTATGTTCACATTATACCCAGTAGAAGTATACATCCACTCGAGTTGGGTAGATGAAGGAGAATGAAGTAGGCATATTGTTAAAATCTAATTTTTGCACTCCTCCTAAAAGAGTGGAGGCAGTCAACAGGCCACTGATCAAGGCCCTTGGGTAGTCTGTAATTTAATTAAGACCAAATTACAAATTCTAATTACCTGGCACCAAAGAAGCCAATGTGTGAAAGTGTGTTTAGTATTCCAAACACATTTCAAGGGTTTCTTGGATTCAGCTGGTCGCCCATTAGGAGGAGACATGCAAATACTTCAGGTTCATCAGTTTTTTCCCATTCTTACCTGATGACTTAAAAATATAAACGGTGCCAGTCTATAAAACTTAGAGAAAGTGGAAGGCAGTTAAAACTTTATTTTTATAAAAGAAATTGCATTTTCATTAGAAATTGACTTTCTAATTTTATATTTAGGAAGGAAGAAGAGGGGGATTAACATATATTGACTATTATATTATCAATCATCTGGCTAGAAACTTTGGAGATATGTTCTTTCATTGAAATGACAAGACGAATAGAAGCAGTAGAGATTAGAAAATTGAGAATCAGGGCATAAGTAAATTAAAAATCAAGGAGCCAAGATTCTCATCCCAAAGGCATCTGTTTTTGAAGCCCATGCTTCTTTTAACCCATCATTACTTTGCTTCCCATTCTGGTCTTCCTGTAACCCTGATGATAATTATACCCTAAATGAAAATTACAGTGATTGTGAATGGGGCACCCTTCATCATTCCTTTATAGAATAAAACTCCATTATTGCCCACCAATAACTGAGTCAGATTATATTGGGGTTAGAAAGGAAGGCAGAGAAAGCCCTCCTTAAGAAGTAAAGAACAATTTCTCAATAGCAATCCCACAACCAAATACATCTATTTACTTGACATTTAATCAAGCCTCCCTTGAAAAGAGACAGGGTTCCTTTATTGGGGTCAAATGATTATTTTAAATAAAAGAATCAGAAAAATACTGATCACAAAATCGTTCATTCCTAGGAGAGGCTTAGCCCATAAAGCCAGAGGCTCTTCCATGATCATTTTATTTTCCATTCCAACACTAACATAGAAGCTACTGCTCTATTCTTAGTTTACAGGGTTTTGGGTTTTTTTTTCTTTCTTACATTTTTAAAAGGAAACTGATCAGCTGGCCCCACAAATCAATAGGGCTTAGCAGCTGAGATTGTCAAAACTGGCTCAGCCTGGAGAAAAAGAAAACTGGATCCTTATCTAATATTATGCCCGATAGAGAGATCTTGATGGATCTAGCCGATTATCAGTCCACAAGTAAAAAGTCAAACAATAAATTTAATAGAAGAGAATGTATTATATCACCTACATGATATAGGAATGGGGGAAGACTGTCTAAGCGAAATCAACAAAACATTGAACTATGGGAAATTCAATTACAGTTCAAAATAAAGGATTTCTCTTAAACAAAGGACACCATAAATAAAGGCAAGAAACATGATAAGAGCTAATACCTATATAATGAAGGCTGTGTGCCAAAAACTTCTTGTATTATGCCCATTTTGCTGATGAATCAAAAACTGCAATAGCAACAACAACAAAAAAGTAACTGCCCAAGGTCATCTGGATAATTAAACGAAGAGTTCATGTTCTTTATCATGATGATGTACAATCTCCGGGTGGCTAATTGGGAGGACTATTTTCAACGTTAACCAGACTTCTGGTGGTGATCACTTTGTACTATATACAGATGTCAAATTATAATGTTGTAACATTATAATGTTGAAACATGTATAATGTTATAGACCAATTTTACATCAATTAAAAAAAATTAAGGGCTGACTATATAGAATCTACAAAGTACTCCTGAAGATCACTATCAAATACAAGAAAGACTAATACCCCAAAGGAAAAAAGAGAAAGGGTTATATTAAAGTAATTTACAAAACAGTGACCATCAAAATAACAATGGATTGTAAATCATATTATTTAACAGAGAAGTGTAAATGAAAACACAAGAAGATATCTTTTTAGACTTCTCAAGCTGGGTAAGTCAAGTTGATGGGGATGCTGGAAAATAAAGATACTTCTCCATTACTGGTGGGTGCTGCCCACCAATTATGGGGGAGCATTATGTCAATTTTAATGCATATTTGTTTACACCTGGGCTTATATGCCAAATCAACGCTCACCTAGGTTGTTCTGGGGATATGTGTGTAGATGTCAACCACAACTTCACCTGTGGGAGATGGACTGTGGGGAGCAGTGTAAGTGTCTAGTACTGGGGAAGTATAATTAGCAAACCGCAGTAGATGCGTACCATAGAAAACAATGCTGCAAAATACTGAACAGTCCTTGTACAGTGATATGGATGGATCTAAAGAAGAAAACAACACAGAGGAAGAAAGTAGGAAAGAAATGAAATCTATAATGTAATACCATACATGTAAATTAAAATAATATGTACCCCTGAATGAGATACTTTATAAAGCATATACCAAAAATACAAATACATATGTAATACTTTTGAAAAATAAATGTTGGATGATGCAGCTTAAAGAGAATAAAACATTCAATCAATCAACAGATGGACTTTGCATACACCAATGGTGATTAATTTCCAGAAAGTGAGAGGTATGATTATTTCAAGCAGGTACGTCGAAGATCCGAACGGAAAAGAATGAAAAAGTAATATTTTGTTTATTTCTAATATTAAATGAATAATGTTTATTAATCACCTACTTCATTTTTAGTTATTTAACTGGTCAGTTTATACATATTATATCTTGGACATTTCCCATAAAAAATTCCTGTAATAGAAATATTAACTGCTGTGTACAGATAAGAGAAGCATGGAGCTCGCATAGGAAGTGATGTGCTAGGAACTGGCAAAGCTGAAAGATGACCCCATGTCCATTATCTGTTTCAAAAGGTTTCACTCATTTCACTTTATTTGTCTACTATTATTGAAAGTATATGCCCAAGGACTTATATTTTGATTTTGGGAAATACAGAGGAAAATAAGACTTTATTATTAAAGGGCTTTCTGTAACTTTTAATTGCCCCCCAAAATGCAGCATTTTTTTAAAGAAAAAACAGCATCACAAAAATACAACAACCCCCCGTTAGCCAGTCTGTTATTTGTTTTTAAATGGATTTTTTTTCTGCTCACTCCTATTTAAACCCTAGAGAAGCTAGTTTAACCCCTGCCCTTAGATGAATTATTGTTGGGTCTTATAATTTATGCCCTCTTTTGGGAAATAAAAGGCATCTGGCCACTTATATTCACAAGCACAGTCTCAGATCAGTCACTGATTAATCCAAATTCAATGCTATAATTAAAATAACCCAACTTCATTTAAACTGACGCCCTTGCCCAGTGCCCGCGTGGTCCTGCTTGGGCCGGTCACCTGAACTGGGTCCATGACCGCCTTCTTCTTTCTTTGCCCTGCTTTGTGCTGTGCCCAACCTCCCTGGCTTGAGAGGAGGGAATAAGAGAAAGGACAGCTAAAGGGAACAGCTGTCTTCATGAGTCCAGGTGAGAGATGACAGTGGCTGCTCTCCTCTACCAGACAGCACAAGTATCTCCTGATAGCCTAAGTGTTTCTTCTGCTAGTCGTTCCCCTTCACCCCTTTCTCGTATCTTTTATTCTCAACATAGAAGCCAAGGGTGACCTATTTCAAACAGATCGGACTGGCCGCTCATCTCAAAATCCTCCAATCACTCCCCCTTCACTCAGTATAAAAGCCAAAATCTTAGCAAGTTGCCTACGTAATTTGGATATAGCCACCACGCTCTCTCATCTTCTGTGGACACAGCCTCTACGTCTTCACTCTTTGTAAGTCTGCAATCCTGAGGATCTTCCTTGAACGTACCAAACCAAGCATATCTGAAGCAGGACCCTGGACACTTTATCAACAAGAGCTCAGTTACCTCTCAAACCACAGTCCTCTCCCCACTAACACAGCCAGGCTTCAGCCGGCCTCTCACCCTCTAGATTGCTTGGTCCCCTGTCCCCATGCTCCATAGGACACATATTAAGCTTTGTGGGCTGGATCAATTTGAAACTCCTCTCATTATGCTTAAAAGGAATGGGATGCAATACTCATCCCTCATGATGGGGTGGGAAATAACTGAAGTAGTGCAGTATTCTCATTACTGTTTTCCTTAATGATGAAAGTATTGGGTAATTAAGGATTCTCCAATAAACGCTAAGGACTGAAAGATGACAGCACAGGAAATAGAACATAGGCTTACAAATGATAGTGTATTGTTGATAGTCAATCATTGATGTATTATTTATTCATTCAACAAATATTTATAGAGCATGACTGTGATCCCAGAGCCATTCTTGGAGCTGATGGTTTGACACAGAAAAAGATTCTCAGAGAGCTCACATTTTAGTTGGAGGTAAACAGAAAAAACAAGTCAACAGACAGGATTGGCACTTTGAAGACAATCAAGGGAGGTGAGTTAATAAAGAATGACAGGTTAGGCTGTAACAGAATGTTCATGGAACTCCGTCAAAATGTGCCATTTGAGCCGAAGACTGAATTCAAGATAGTTTAACTCTTTTAAAAATCAGGACATGTGCATATTGTACTTAATCATCTGTTGTGTTTAAATTCTTATTATGCATATGTGCATGTGTATACATACACATAAGAAGGCATACATATACATATCTATTCATTCATATGTAGGTTTATCTTTACATATAAATGAACATAGTATAAATTATGTATATAAATGTATTTATATATGTATCATATAAAATTTTATAAATAGTGTATCAAAAATATATTTCCTACTATGTATGTTTTCTAGGATTTTTATGTTAGATTGACTTTTTTCCTACTACAATAAACTGATGAGCTTTTAAAAGAAACAGCACTTTTATAGATTAATGATATGAGAAATTACTTAAAATGCATAAGTATATGTTATTTTTATTTCATTTTGATTTCTCCAGTTATATTCCAAAATAAACAATAAGTAAACTACCGACTTCAAACTTCCTGTGTCTTATTTATAGTATTATAGATTTAAAATGCCTTATGCTGCACAGATACATACATAAGGTCTAGAGGAAATCTAACTCGCAGTGAAAATTATTTCGATTGGAATACAGGCTCCTCATTTTCACAGTGAGTAAACTGATACTCTGACTCTAAGGTTCACTTTATAACTCATTTTCAGTGCCTTGTTTTTAATAAGAACTTTTTATTTTCTCAACTTATATCTTTGTTTTACATCCCCCCACCCCACCCCTCCCCTCCACCACCTCCAAGAGCAGGACACTTCTGGTTGGAAATTATTTTACCTCTGTCTTATTTTGTCTAACTTTCCATGAATATATTTTTATTTCCATTTTTTCATGTGTAATAAGCCCCATTGGAAAATGTCATCATTTTACGTGCTAGCCCTCGCAAATGATTTGAGCTGGAATTTACTTTTTTGTCCTTCAGTACATTTTAGAAAAAAGGAATATAATGTACAAACATCATTCATCCACATAATAAATTATGAATTCACACATCTTTGAAAAATATTCAGTTTCCCAGCAAAAACAGATGTGTACATTCACACCCATTAGAGGGAGTAACACAGAACTGCATCTCTTATGAAAGGACCTTTATATACTTTGCAGAATTTATGAAGAGACATCCGTTTAAACACCACTGAATGATAACATCTGTGGCTGAAAATACAACAGGTATTCAGTACTGTGTCACAGAGAAAAGGGCAATACAAGTTACAGCTCAGAAGTGTTGTGTATCCCTTGCTTGTCAGAATGACTCTATATAAACTATTTTTTAAGCACAGTGATACAGATTCATTCTAAAATACAACTGTGATTCAAGAAACGGTATTCAAAACATCACTACACAGAGATAACCATTTTTTGTATGTTATCTATAAAAAGCTTAGTCTTGTTCTTGACATTTTAAAACCATTCATTAAAAGGCAGCTATTGTTATTAATAATATTTTCTGTAGATTATTATAGAGCAAGTAAAATATTTCTTACCAAAGATAACCATTCCTCTCCCAATCTTATGATAAATAACATAAATCTGTCATCTTACATTTTTGTTGACATCTAGCTTTCTTTTTAATCTTCACATACTTATTAATAAGCAAAATAAAAATGACTAATAGTTATTGAGCATTTAAAATGCAGTAGGAGCTGTAATAAACACCACGAATCCATGATAACATGCACTCTATATAATAAACCTTTCAAGTAGGTACTGATTCAGAAACTGAAACACAGAAAGGTAAAAAACCTAACTCAAAGTTACAGAGATAGTAAGGAAGGGTTAGGAATCCAAACCCAGCCCGGCGTGGCTCAGAGGTTGAGCATCGACCTCGGATCCAGGAGATCGCAGTTCGATTCCTGGTCAGGGCACATGCCCGGGTTGCGGGCTTGATCCCCAGTCGGGGGCGTGCAGGAGGCAGCCGATCAATGACTCTCATCATTGATGTTTTTCTCTCTCTCCCTCTCCCTTCCTCTCTCTGAAATCAATAAAGACATATTAAAAAAAAAAAAAAAAAAGAATCCAAACCCAACAACTATTTCAGAGCCTATTGTTTTTATGCCCTAAGGGACTGTGCGTTCTTATGGATGACACTAGACTGGCATCTGTACCTCGAGGAGACACAGCACTGCAATGCACCCGAAGCCTGCAGGACCGTCTGGCCGGTGACCCAGGCCTCAGCCCATGGAGGTCCCCGGGCCGCTGAGAGAGGCCCCACGGGGCAGAGCTGAAAGCCTGAGGGCGGCCTCGCGGCTCCAGGCGGCTGCAGGGTTCCAGGCCCAGGAGGCAGGGCAGTGAGGGGGGGCTAAGAAAGCTGTTCCAGGGCGTAAGTGCGCCTCATGTAGAGAGTCTTGTGAAAGACACCCCTTTGCTTACAAATTGCTTATTTCAAAATCTTAGTGTAAAATTTTAGGTCAATAAAATTTAGTATTCTGTAACCCAGACCCATCTCCTCCTTCACTAGGTTACCCCCGAGTGCCAGGGTGGCCATAACTTCCAGAGGCGGAGGTTTTGCCCTACAGGGCATAACTGATTCTGGTACAAGCTGGCAGCTGGGGCTTGGGCAATGGAATTGCCTTTGATTAGACCTACTTCCTTTCTGGCAAAATGAGGATAATGACTGCCATCTACTAACGACATATTAGGAAAGACACTTCGATGCTCAAGTATTGTTAGAAACCTTTCCATCCTATGTTTTACTAGAAAATGACAGTTCTGATACTTATCAAAGTGATGCATTTTTTAAGACTCAGCTCAAACGCTTTCTCCTCATATGTAACATTCTCAGTTTATTCCAATCCTCGCAAATTTCTCCCTGACTCTTATTACACTGTGTAATGTTTATTCAGCTATTAACTGTGACTTTCCTTCTCCTTGTGACTTTCCCAATCCTTGTGTTGTGTTGAGTTTAATTGCTGTTTAACTGAGTAGAACCTGGTTTTACTTCCCCTCATCCTCCGGAACATCAATAACAAAAATCATGTGTTATGTTTGTTTTTACACCAACATTACGTCTCCCAGAGTAAGAATTCAATATATAAATAAACAAATGAGTGGATGTCATAAATTGATGAAAATATAACTTATTCCTTTACACTAAAAATAATTTTTTAATTTTTGCCTATCTCATAGCGTTCTTAAGAGGAGAGATTTTTATATCTGTACATATCACTAGAATTAATTTGATGTAGCAGCTAATTTAGTAGATAATTTAATACTTAATAATTACAAAATTCTTTGTTTTAAAAATATAACTTCTCCACATAAGGTAAAGATATGCAGTAATTCTTTTTTTAAATTTACCTTTATTGTTGAAATATTACAGATGTCCCCCTTTTTCCCCATTGACCCTTTCTACCCTGCACCAGCCTCCACCCCAGGCCTTCACCACACTATCGTCTATGTCCAGGGGTAATGCATTTGTATATAAGTTCCTTGGATAATCTCTTCCCACCCACCCATCGCCTCCTTCCCTCTGAGATTCATCAGTCTGTCCCATGCCTCTATGTCTCTGGATCTATTTATCACCTAGACACCCTATGATGACTTAACATACAGTCACTAAATGACATAGATGGACTACAGTCCTTAGTTTTCTTGTGGGCGGCTTTTGTATGGTTTTACAAGTAGATAATTAATCAGTGTATTCATTTTAAAGCTTTGCATATTTTTGTATTTAAAATACAAATTATAAACTTATTCTTATAATTTGTGTAAGTTTCCTGGAAAACACAAGTTTAGGAGAGCAGAATGTTTTACGTTTTTGGGGGGGAAAATTTACTTAGCTCTAGTATTTTACTAATATTTACTAGTATATTTTATATAACTAGTAACTTACTAGTATATTGTACACTAGTGTTTACTACCATTTACTAGTGAATTTATTATTATATATAACTCAGTAAGATTTTGCACATGAAGCATCCATTTTACCAACCAGGTTTATGTATTTTGTTCTGGTGAATGTTGCTTGTTTTGCAACCATGTAACTCTGGGGCGTTAGATTAATGAACACAACAATCAAATTAACTGCAGATACCTGAAATTTGTGTTTAAAAACATCTGTCAGGAATACAAAGAAAGACGGAAGTATTTAAGTCTCACCTATTTTATATTTCATTCAAATTTGAAGGTCTTGGTTTTCCCAATGCCTTTTCTGCAATATATTTTGAAGCGAATTTATTCAGGACATTCGAGACTTTGACAATTCTTTGTGCCTTGCACCCTTGTTCAATATAAAAGTGACTCATCGTTGCTCCTTTCAGTAGGTTTGCTTTGAATTCCATGTCACCTGGCATTGATACTGCATTGCAACTACCAGCGACGTCGCGTTTTCATTTGCCTGACGTATCTTTTCTTTTACTTTTATCACTTGGCCTATAATCCTGTCTTATTTCTACAAATAGCATGCCAATGTTTTTATGCATCCTTATACGAGTTTTATTATGAGACCTTTTCATCTATTTATATTTCTTATTTTGCCTGATGGATTTAATTTTTTGTCATGTTATTTTTGCTCCTCAGGCTCTTGTTATAAAGACTTCAGACTGTATAACAAACACTTAATAGGTCAATGCCCGGCCTCGCCTCACCTCCCCGCCTTCCCTCAGGGGCACACTGCCATAGCAGGGAGTGCAGCGTCACTTGGTCTGCCACCAACATCAAGCATCAGCTGAGCAGGGGGGTGAGAGCTGGGCTTTGTGCAGGCGCACCCTTGTACCTCCCAGGAAACACAAGTATGCTTGGCGTTTGCTTTCTAGACCATACAAATAGAATTACCTGGGAAGCTTGTACAGAAAACCCCCACAACCTCACCTCTCTGCCCCACCAACGTGATCAATTAATTGTTTGGGGATGAAGTCTAAATATGACTCTTTTTATAAACTTCCTCAGGTGACTTAATGTGCACTCCAGGTTAAGCACTGCCTTCTCCTCTCTCTGCATGTCCGGCCTTGTCTTCCCACTAACCTCAAGCTCTGTAATGAATTTCTTCTCATGATAAAACCCATGTGTTTGCTGACTTTTCTACCATGATATTCCCTGAACTGTATCTTCCCCAAATTCATTCAGGCTTTTAGGCATAGAGATGTCATCTTTCCTAGTTTCCAGCTATGCTATCAATTTTTCTTTTTATACAGTCATTTTGGTGTTTCAGTGGGAATTCTGAAAAAAAGTTGAGGTGAACAGACTTAAGCACCTCAGTCTCCAAGATGCCCCAAGAGGAAAATTTCACTGAAACTTAGGTATCAAATTATAAATTCATTGAAAGAAAATTAATGTCAGTATTTTACTCTCATCTCAAGAACGGAAGCTTCCCTACAAGCAAATTCTCACCTTCTCTGGGCTTTCCTCTTTCTGAAGCCAAGTCTGCTAAAATAAAACAGACCCTAACCATTGCTTTTTATACTTTAATTTTGTATTTTTTGGTATATTATTGCCCACTTTTGTATGAAAGTAAGATGGATCTGTGTTTTCTCAATAAACAAAAATAGCCAACAAGATTGACCTAAAATATCACGTCTAGTAAACATTCCCCCATTCTTATGTTGAGTGTTTTAAAATTCATTGAAAATCTGCTCTTAGGGTTAATGGAGGAAAAATATTCAGCATATCACTTTTTGCCTTCATTAGTATTTCTGTCACATCAAGGAGCTAGGCTGATTCCTCAGTTAAAACAAGGATAAATACTCAAGTGAGAGGTGATGTGCCCACATAGTACAACATATTAATTGGTTTGTTGATGAGGGATATTTACCAATTGATGGGTTACGCTTTGATATTTGAAACCTTCAATTCAACCTCAGTGGGTGCAGCTCTTCCAAAATAGGCCACGATATTGCAGACACTAAAGCTGTCAGAATTTGATGAAAAGGAAGTTGGCCTGTGCTGTTGGGCTGTTAATGGCCCCACCTTACACTTGATGTTTTCGACTCCTCTCCACTATTTCACTTCATAGGGCGCAACATGAGTGAACGAGAAACGCACATCCTTCTGGAGATCGGGGCAGGAAGAGCCTAAAACACAGCTATTTATAAACACTCTTGGTCCCCCCGGGCAAAGGTTGGAGCTGGTTTATAACAAAATTTCACCGATATCACTCAGATGTAAGCCTGAGGTCAGCAGCAGAGCACACAGTGGCGATGAGAAGGAGGAGATCTAATGAACAGCTACAGGAATGTTTGAAAGGATTATAGAACAATCTTTCTCTCACCTGGATTCTGGGATTGAAAATGTTGAGCTGGGGTTATCAGACTGTCATTATAAAAATACCAAGCAGAAAGATTTAAAGTCATGAGGTCATCTTTGCTCTATTGTTATTCCATCAGATTTCATAATTAAAGAAGTTCATTTTGTTAAAACTGAATAAATTATACCATCTCTTAATGTAATGTTATAAAATTGTCCAAATTTTAAATTGATATGTGTGTGTGTGTGTGTGTGTGTGTGTGATAGAGATAGAGATAGAGATACAGATAAATATGGATATAGGTTTTTTATATTGTAACCACATATGCCATTTTTGTTGTTAAGTTATATTTTACACCATTTTTCCCTGAAGTCAAAAACATAAAAAAGCCCTTAGAAGTGGAATATGTGGAGACTGAACACAAGTGTTTTTGTCTGAGTTTTCAAAGATATTTATGTCAAAGTCACTGTTATATTTCAGTTTATGGAGTAAAAGCTAAGCCATTTAGGGAGGTTATTTTTTATAACCTGCAATTCATTCAGCCTGACCAATAGCTTAACAGCTCCGTGAAAGGTAATTAGAAGTTCAGCAGGAATAAAAAGGCTTTCAATAGCATTATTTTTTTTTTCCAGGCTTTTAGTACCATGTGACAACTGAATGTCAAGGAAGAGAAAAAAAATACATACACAACGTGGTACAGACAGCTCTTCACGGGACTGAGAAAGGAGTGTTTCTAAGCTCATTGTCCTTATATGATGGCTTCTCACAACTCAGAAATTTAGTTTCAGGGCTAGAGAAAAATTACATGGGATACCTTATTTCCAATTTAATTTTACATTCCACTTTCCCTTAAAGATTTAAACAAGGCTTAATGAAAACAACAGTACAAAACACTGCCAAAATAAGTAGCCCAAGGTGTCAGTAATCTGGGGTGAGCAGCCCGGGCATTTGTTTGTTTGTTTCCCCCCCTTAACCCATCTTATGTTTACTTACAGTTATAATGGAATTGCTCGCTCACTCTCTCTTTTTTTTCTTTGTCTATCTAACATCATGAAAGTTCTAATGGGAACCAAGACCTGGACCTCCAACCAGAGAAGCTAAAAATCCACCAAAAGCTAACCTTTGGCAGGTAGTAAGTCAGGCAAGAGACCGAAACAGATGATCTGGACATAAGTATGGATTCTGCAGTCAGCAGCCCAAAAAGCTCCAGTGAGGCTACTTAAAATTTTGGCAGTGGAATAATTTCAAGGGGCAGTGGTCACAGTGGAATCCGTGAGTTTCCAAGAACCAGGGATGGCAACAGGAAAGCACAACCAGGCTGGTCGTGATGTGACCTGAGCTGTATTGCAGCCCTTGAGATAGGGTGACTGCCCTCTCCAGTTTGCCCAGAACGGAGGGTTTTGTGGGACATGGGACTTTCAGGGCTGAAACTAGGAGAGTCCAGGCAAACCAGGATGGGTTGGCTTCTCTATATCCAGCTTTTCTAGCTTCTCTCTCAGTATTCGAGGCTGGTTCTTCCTAGGGATTCTGTGACCTACTTCATTTATTTCCTAAAATGCCCTTTCCTCTTAAAATTAGCTGGGGTCTGTTTTTGATTTCTGCATTACAGACCCCTGACTGGTATAGAAATTGGTACAGGACGTGGGTTGCAGGCAAGAAACCTTCAGGGAAATCAGATAATCTGGTCTCTGTTATCTGGCCAAGTGGAAATTCATTCACTATTCAGGGAAGAGAGATTATATGCAACAGGGTGTTACCTTCTCACTGGTGATAGCCTGAAATTAAGCGCTCAGGATGGCTGGCCTTGAGGAAGGTGAGCGGCTGCTTCTGTAGAAAAGGAAGGAGGTCGGGAAACTTGGAGAATGGAACCTGGAGTGGCTGCTGTGTGCGCTCTGCGTGGCTAAAAAAAGACAACGAAGTGCTGCAACCCCTGAGCACTTGGTAAGATAACAATAACTAAAACCTGGGAACTTTCCAGGACTATGATAAAGAAATTCTAATTTTTAGCAGCTGCACAACCAAGATAATGAAAATCTAAATGCAAAGTTCAAGCCTACGTGCTGTTACATTCTAAAATGGGTCAAATGTGCAGTCTCTCCTGCCATCTCCTGTGAAAGTTAAGACATCCTCAGAAGAGAGTGGGATCCTAAAATGGACACAGAGCTACAGGGCACAAGGCAGTGAGTGGGGAGCACGCCAATGCTCAATGGCCACCAAACTGCCCTTGTCACTCAAAGAACTTCTGACTTCCTTGAAGATGTCACTACTTCCTCAGCTGATGGAGACATGCTAAATACGAACTGAATTTTCCTCGTGACCCCTCCTCCCCACTGCTACTTGTTCGTCTGTGTTTCTAAAGAAGTAGCTCCCAGTGTATCCTGAAAACAAGTATACATAACAAAAACTAAAATAAAATAGGGGCTTTGTTAATCTAATTTGCAAAATTCTGGTGAACACTTCTAAATAGAGCCTGAGAGTACCTGGTGCAGGAGAAAGGAATATAATCTTTAGATCAAGTTGGCTTTTGCAATGTGAGTGCATTTACCACAAATTCTAGATCCCATGTGTTGGCTGGTTTAGCATCTAAAACCTGGACTCCATAATGCCCCATGACATCAGTAAGGTGACAGAAAACATTTGTTAGGTAATTGAGGAAGGAATCAAAAGACTATGGCAGACAGACTTCATGGAGAGTCACCGTGGTTTCTGCTTTGACAGTACTTGGATGGAACCCAGCACGACCCATCCCAGCCAGCTTTCTCCCACCTCCTCACAGTGCTCTCAGTCACCAAGGTCCCCGCCACCCCTCCAGCGCCACTCAGCTGCCTCTCCTCAGCCACCCACAATGATGACGATGACTGGGTCCACCTCACAGGTGCGCCAGAACTACCACCAGGACTCGGAGGCCACCATCAACTGCCAGATCAACCTGGAGCTCTATGCTTCCTATGTCTACCTGTCCCTGTCTTACTACTTTGACTGCGATGATGTGGCTTTGAAGAATTTTGCCAAATATTTTCTTCACCAATCTCATGAGGAGAGGGAACATGCTGAGAAACTGATGAAGCTGCAGAACCAACGAGGTGGCCGAATCTTCCTTCAGGATATCAAGAAACCAGAACTGACAACTGGGGGAAGGGGATGAACCCCATGGGGGAGGGGTGTTATACTTGAAAAAAGTGAAAATCAGTCACTACTGGACTTGCACAAACTGGCCACTGACAAAAATGGCCCTCATTTGTGTAACTTTATTGAGACTCACCATTTGAATGAGCAGGTGAAATCCATCAAAGAATTGGGTGACGCATAACCAACCTGCACAGGTTGGTGGCCCCTGAAGCTGGCCTGGAAGAGTATCTCTTTAACAAGCACACCCTGGGAGACAGTGATGAGAGCTAAACCTTAGCCTAGCTTTCCATAGCCACCAGGGTGACTTCCCTGGTCACTAAAGCAGTACCTGCATATTGGAGTTACCTTTACCTTTTCTGTAACTTGTACCAAATCATCCACTTATGCCTTTCATTTGTACCATTCCTTCAAATAAAGTAATTTGGCACCCCTTTCCCCAAATAAAAGTCTATGATAGATTAGAATAATGAATGAAATGTCCTTGTTCATCAATCATTCACTCAATCAAATTACAACCCTACAAAGGACCTAGAAGGTGCCTTTTACACCAAGTTCTCTTGAAACACATTGGTGAGGAGAGTGCAAGCATTTCTAAAAATTATTTTAGTAGCTGGTTGGAGAAGGGGCATTTGAAATAGAATCTCTGGTAGAATGAGAGAGGACAATGGAGTTGAAGAAGCCACAGAGCAGTAAAAGTTGGGGGTAAATTGAGCGTAGGGCCATGAGAGATAGTTGGCTACCATAGTAACCTGAATGGTATGACCTGCAGAGGTACTGGACAGTGCTTAAGTGATTATAGGGGTTGTGGGGGGGGGAAAGTAGATGGGCATCCCACTGAGGTTCTACTTGATTTTTATAACCAACCATGGTAGAGAATTGTGGCATCTCACTCAATTTCTTTTCTTAAATTATTTCATGGAATCACAGACCCTTAAATAATGAAGAAACTTGATGACCTTGAGAATGTAACTGCTATAATTGCAAATAGTGATAGTTTTGTAAATCTCCTGTGGCTCAGAGCTTCTATTAATCCCTGGGTATGTAGGAAGCCACTGTGACCCAGAGACACAGCTTCTAAGGAGTAGTAACTAATAGTATTGTGATGTTTGTCTATATCAAAATAGAGCCTGTAGAACTCCAAAAATATCACATGCAGCTTTCCCCGGTCTTGAATGCATAGTTGAAATATGTCTTTGGCAATGAAAGGCTCCTACATTATCTCCCTGGAGCATAGGCTGTTTTGATAGGAAAGGTCATGTAGAAGTTTGTGGAACTTCCTTTACATGTCAACATAAGTAAGAATAATTGCATTTCTAGTGGGATCACAGACATTACCATCACTATCCAAGATGTGAAATTTGCAAAGACAGTGATTCTGGTCACATCCCTTCTAGCTATCCACCTCAGCTAGTGGAGAAGTAGGTTTTGGAGACGCGCAGAGGACAATCAATGAATATAATCAGATAAAGACCAGTTGTAGCTGATGCTGGGAACGAGGAAAGCCGCAATACCTGGCATGCACATATTGATCTTCAGTGTGCTCTTTTCTCTGCAGCTGCTTTGCTGTCATTTTGAAGGAACATATACTCTCATCACTTTGCCTCAGAATTGTCGCAGTCCTCTTGCTCTAAGACACAATGTAGTTGGGAGAGAACCTTACCATTTCACAATCTATAGATCGGCTTACAGGGCCGCATGGTTGAAAGTATCATGTTAATTGGATTTGGGAGGAAGAAACAGCTGAAGTCTTAGACACACTGAAGAGGGTGAGAAATAAAATCCATAAAAATAAAGGAACTTACTGTCTCTGAAGTTTTGAGGGATCAGTGGATCTAGGATGTCAGGACATCACCTGGAAGGGAAATAACTCATCACTACCTCTTGTAGCTCTTATTGTCATGTAAAAACCTCTTAATTTTGAAGCCAACATGTACCCCGTTTGGGTGAGCAGCTTTGTTACATTTAACCATGTGACCAAAAGTCTGTTAATTGTGTGTGGAATGCAGGACCAGAGAAGCGCCTGTAGTTAGTGTTAGCCAAAGTACAAGCAGCTATTCTCCCTGACCTTTATGAATCAATTAATTCTATAACAGATCAAAATGCTGAATAAAGGCTTTGTAAGGTTTTTAAGGTTATGGGGCAAAACTATGATCTCTTAAGCACACACATTTTCCTTTTGAATCAAACTTCTGGCTCTGGCAGAGGCTCCATATATTACCACATAGCCTAAGCTATCTGCCATGAACTGGGTGCTCTGCCACCAAGTTGGTAAAAGTCAGCATGCCCGTAAGCAAGGGAAGGACAGCTGACCCTCGAACAACGTGGGTTTGAACTAAATAGTCCACTTAATAAGCTGATTTCCCCCCAGTAAATATATGACCCTCCATAGCTCCAGGTTTTGCATCTTCAGATTTGATCAACACGGATTCCCAGGGTTGGGAATCCACAGTAGGCCAACTGTGTGTCTTGTGCTACATCACTTTATAAAAGGGACTTGAGCATTCATGGATTTTGGTATCCATGGGGGTCTGGAACCAATCCCCCGCAGACACTGAGGGACATCCGTATTATGGCTTTGGGGATTCAAAAGTTAGTCACTGGATTTTCAGTTGTATGGGGTTTGGCACTCTTCATCCCCATGTTGTTCAAGAGCCAACTGCAATAGATTCAACTTCAGAGGGAGATGATCCCAGCAACACTAGTCAGTCATGTATCTCTACAACCTCATAGGGCATTCCAGAAGCACTGCTGATTGTGGAGAGGAAAGAATCCTGTCATTTGCTGAATGACATACTGTGGCTTTTGTTGTATCATTTTGTCTTTTCCTTTTCTGTCCTTCCTAATTCAAAAACAGATAACATATTGGGGAGCTATATTATTTAAAATCTTTTTAAACCTTTCTGCGACAAATTTCTCTAAACTCCTCACAATGAGGCAGATGGAATTGCAAAATATATATATCTTTAAAAACTACAAAAGCCCTTTCCTCCGGAACTGAAGGTGGTGTTGGTAATGAAATACAATAGCTTGGGTTTTTGTTCCTTTCGTAGAAGTATATAACCCACTCCCCAAGCTGTCATGCCTAATTTGATACAAATGGGCTATCTGCCTTTTTAATTTAAACACAGAGCAGAACTGGAAAGGGGGAAAAAAGTCACCTGTAAGTTATTGAGAAGCGGTCAACTCTCTGGGAGTCAGGATAAGGGTAATTAGCTGGGAAGTCCACACTGTAATGCGCCTGAAGAAAAACAAGTGAAAAAAATTATATACTCTGTGTACGCGCTTGTGTGTGTATGTGCTGTGGCTTTAATTTGCCAAGAGTCCGTTTTTCTCTTCCCCACTTTGAGTAAAACCGAAGCCCACTGCCAGTATTGTAATAGTTATTTAATAAGGAGCAGTGGGTGGCAGGCTTTTTTTTGAACCTGCTGAATTTCTCTCATTCCTTGCCAGGCACAGCTTTCACCCCTTGCATCGCTGAACTCTGCAGAACAACTGTAAGATGATTTTGCATGCCTCTTATTTCTCGGCTCCCAGCAATTTGCTCAACAAATAACAGAAAGCCCAATTCTTTGCTGCTAGCACAGGCAGCTTCCTCTGCTTGGAAATACAGGATGTATCACTTAGATCTCAAGTCCCCATTATGCTGGGACTTCGTCAACATTTTCATCTTTTTCTTCGCCAACGACAGTTGCGACGGACTTTCCCATTCTGCCTTTCCCTTCGCACCCCCTTTCCATTACTGCTTTATGAGCCATGCATTTTGTGTTTGTTCTTTCACTCAGAAAGTGTGGACAAATTCGTTTCTGTCTCCTACCATTGAGACTGTGGCAGAAAACAAGCGCACACGGATGTGTCTGCATAAATGTTACGAAGTAATAGGAGTGACAGGTTGCATTTTAATAAAATGGAGAAATCCCTCTGATGGGTGAGTTGTCCCTACCTGTCAAAAGCTGTTTGACAGTTAGGGATGGAATTAAGTACAATAAACCCATGACATCTATGGAAAGTCTTAAATCCATGGATACCAACCCCATACTGCAGTTTTAAATAAAATTAAGGGCTAAACTATGACTTCCAGTGCGCACATCCCACCCAAAGGCAGCAGCCCTGAGGAAACAGAAGCACATGAGATGCAGATGTCTCCCCCTGGCATCTTTGTCAGAGCTTCCTCGTGCCCCACTCCCTCCCCTGAGGCCTGCCACTCTGTGGGTCACTACCTCTCCTTCCCTGCCCCCGTCCAATATAGCTGCTGACATCTGCTGCGTTCACCCCAAACCAGGGGACCCGCTGAGCTTGGTCTCCAGCCCCATCACCCTCTTCTCACATGTTTCCCTCCAGCATGCCCAGGATGGCACCTCCTACAATGCCCTTCTCCCAGTGTTAGCAGGAAAGGGTGTGCAAACCCCCCCCCACGCTTGCCTGCCTCAGGAGAGTGAAATATTAGGTGGCAGAGCGCCTTTCTCTTCTCTAGGCCCCTTCTTTGCTCCCAAATGCCACTCAGCCACACCTACCCTCTGCCCATGTTCGCTGGGGAAGTGAGTCCCTCCTAACCTTGCCTGGCAGGCAGCTAGGGACGCACATTAGTTTCAGGGGGATGGCAAGCTACTGGCGGCTGCGCACCTTGGAGGTGCCACGGATGAGAAAAGGGTGGTGACTCCCCCATCCCGTCTGGAGTAAGTTCCTTACTACACACTGCAGAGACCATTACTGAGTCACTCCTGCGGGAGGCAGTGGCTAAGAAAAGGGAATATATTTTTTCCCCCCAAGAGCAAGAAAATTGTTTCTGACTTTTTTGTGTCCCCCACACTATGCTGGGCATATAGCAGGTGCTTAATAGTTAATGATTTAAGAGGAAGCAAAAGGACATCAGATTGAAGAGAGAATTTACTGGGTTTTTAAAAGTAATACTTTAACTCCCTTATATTTAAGAAACATGGGAGGGGGGCTTGTAAAAGGAGACTATTCAAAGCATGAATCGCTGTCAAGTTTACATTTATTCATTATTCATTATGAATAATGTAAACTTTGTATATTTTTAATATTTGCTTACATTTTTTTTTAAAAACTCTATTTTCAGGTTTTTTTTTAAAGTTTTAGGACAAAACTGTAAAAGAGGTAGCTGTTGTCTTTTTAGGAAGAAAACATTAATAATTTGCTTCATTTCTCCACAGGGCAAGACCCTGAGGGGCAAAGTTTAAAATCACTGGTGTTATTCTGTGGGTATTTCAGCTGCATGTAAGGACAGTAGAAATGAGGTAGTTAATTAGAAAACTTAAAATTACAAATGCTGAGCAAAGAGAGCATCTATTAATTCTAACTGGGCAACAATTAAGGAATGAGGGTAGCCTGATTTTTTAGAAGTTTGTTTAGATTATAGATTACTTGTTTCCAGAGGAACAAAGAGATTGCTTTTGATTATACATTACTCAAGTGAATTATTAAGTGCTTTATAAAAAGCACAGGTGAGTGCATTTCCCATGGTATTTCTGATATCTGTTCTCTAAATCTGACCTGAAGACAGCAGCAGAGCCCCGTAGTGACCCATCTGCCAGGGCGGCCTCACTCCCTTTCCCTAATTCACACCCAGATGCTGATATCTATATACACTACATTCCAAAGAAAATAGAAAGTACCTTTCCCAAAGCAAATGGAGTTATGATCAATATTTTTAAATTATGTTTTTATTTATTTATTTAGAGAGAGAGGAAGGGAGAGGGGGAGAGAGAAACATCGATCGGCTGCCTCCTGTGTGCCCCCTACTGGTGACTGAGCCCGCAACCCTGGCACGTGCCCTGATGGGGAATCAAACAGCAACCTCTCGTTGCGTGGGGCGACGCTCAACCAACTGAGCCACACTGGCCAGGGCTATGATTAATATTTTTAAGCAGAGGGAGGAAAGTCTTTTGTAAAAATTAGTCAATTCAATTTCATGGTTTACATACAGCAAACTACAGCTGTTTGAGCAGATGTTTTACTTATTTTGCTGGATTTATCATTGCAATGTGGTTAAGTCTCTTCTTCATTGCTAATATAATTCAGTTACTCTTAATAAAAATAAGCTCATTTGTTGCCAACTATAAATATGTATGTCACTTTTTTAAAATATTGATTTCAGAGAGGTGAAGGGAGAGGGAGAGAGAGAAACATCAATGATGAGAGAGAATCACCTATTGGCTGCCCCCTGCACGTCTCCTACCAGGGATTAAGCCTGAAACCCGGGCATGTGCCCTGATCAAGAACCAAACGGTGACCTCCAGGTTCATGGTCAATGTTCAACCACTGAACCACACCAGCCAGGTTTATGTCACTCTTTTACTAGTGCTACCAATTTAGGATTTACTATTAAACAAGTTTTGCAAGAGAAATATGAAAATTATCGACAGTTTTCTAGAAACCATTAGAAAGCCTACAATACTTGACAATTGCACAGTTGTGAATCTCAGGGAGACACGATGATTTATTATATAGATATACACATTCACCTAACACATTTTAAGGGGCATAGAAGCCAGACACCTGGCATGTGGACACCTTTGCCTTCATGTTTCTCCAGCTGAGGGACCCCTTCTCTTTATGTCTGGTCACCTCTCTTTTCTTCCTTTAACCAGGAAGGAAGGGGGCCTCCCAATGTGATTTACTCCAGGCCTTAAACCTCAAATTTGGCCCTGAATGGTGCCTTTGAAGGCTAAAGGAGGTCCAGATGAAAGAGGGGCTCACTGGAAAAACCCACAGAGAAATGCGTTACACGGATTAACATGTCACAAGCCCTTAACAAAAACCCTGAGCAAAAATCAACAGGCGACAAGAGGCTGCATCCGGAAGCTGTCGGAGGAAGAACATGGAGAGGGGTCATCTGCGTGGGCAGGCGCGGGTGGTGGGAATGACCCCCACGACAGCTCTGTGCTCACTCAAGGGAACTTAGGAAATGCCAATGTCTGGGAGGGCACAAGGGCTATGAAGTAGGGTGTCAGTCAGTGGGAAATGTTTTTTATGGATGTGCACATATGCTGCGTTTTGATGATAAACTTCTTTTTGGTATGCCTACCATGTTCTATCGAGACACAATTATTTATTACATAAATATCTTATTTCACCTTTACATTAGTCTGCTGAGAGGTGACAGTGCCCCACATTATGGGTGAGGAAACTACTGTTAGAGGAAAAGGGAGCTGATCAGTCTTAAGAGCGAATGTGTAGAGCTGAGCAGGATTAGGGCTGAAAAGAGTGAGACCCCCAAAATCACACTGAAGTCTGGCTCCAAAGCCCAGGCTTTTATATTTTTTTAATTTTTAAAAGTTTAACCACACTGCCTCCTAAACTTTTCTACTTTAAACTGGGAATACAAATTGTAGACACAGTTTTGAAAGAGAAGAGGCCTTAAAATCTATTCTTATGTAAATGAAACATTAAAATAGTAAATTTAGATATTTATTGTGCATCTAGATTACTTGGCTAAAATGGCAGCCACGTAATTCACTGGCCCACTTTTAAACAATCCTACTCAGATCGGGGAGGCTGTCTTTGGGTACATTGAGGACACTTTTTAGAAATCCAATGTTTTAATTATGGTTCTGAATTGCAAACAACTGAATCTGGCTTTGGCTGCTATAATAAAAAAGTAGGCATGTTTGGCAAGCAGAATAATGACCCTCCAGAGATGTCCAAATCTTAATCCCCAGAATCAGGGACTATGTTACTTTATATGGTTTAAGGGACTTTGAATGTATATTAGCAAATGTCAATGAGCTAACTTGGTAATATATGCCCAATATTTAAATGATTGTATTCTTAAATTCAGAAACTTCATCTCTACAATACTATCATCATTAATATTTTCAGATGTAAACTATAATATAAATATGAGATTTATTGTGATATTGTCTCATAATTTTTAAATATTAGTAAAAACCTAAATGCCCACAAAGGGGGATTTTTATATTGTATATTTTAGAATCTTCATAATATGAAATATGATGCAACCATTAAAAATAATGAAATCTTGACATTAAAATGTCTCCAGAACATATTGTTCAATAAAATGAAGTCTTAGAGCACACAAAACATGATCCTATTTATGCTTTTCAAAAAGTTATTTGTATAAAATTCGCCCATGTAAATGCATAGAAAGAATTGACCAGTTCTTTAATAGGGGATGTCTCCTTGGAGGGGAGTGAGGAATAGACTATGAAGATATTCGATTTTGATGTTTTTCTATACAGTTTAAATATTTTGTAATATAAAATATATGTATTTTACTATTAAAAAGACAAAAATAATCTCTTCTATAAATATTTCCACATTTTGAAGGTTGAACCAAAATTCTCACTGGAAGTGAGAATATTCAGATGTTTAGCAACTGATTACCCTTTAAGTCATGCTATTTTTCTTACCAGAAAGCACCAACAGGACTGTGATCATTAAATAAGTTATGCAAATTAAATATATGATATAAAATACACAACAAACACCACCTTTTCAGATGATTGCTACTAATACCTTGCAGCCTAACTTGCAACACAAAGCTTTCCACTTGACATGTTTCAAAATTCCACAGTTATATAAATTGAATATAACTTATAAAGTTTGATATTGAGAAACCCCACTGAGTTCTCATTTCTCCTCTGTACTAGATTTTTAATTTTTGATCAATAGTATTGGATTTATTTTGGGTTTTCCTCCCTTTATTTTTAAGCAAAGTGATCCAGTAATGAGACTCAACTTAAAGGCACTCCCTCCCTTTCCTTCTAACCTTCCAGAGGGCTCATGATAAGCTCCTATGGTCCACTAATTTTTTGCTTTTCTTTTAAAAATATTTGACTCTCCTCCATTCGGCCATTCCTTCTGGGCTGAAATTCAAAGTACATCAAAGATGAAATTCAACCTTAAAACATAAAACACCTACATGGATATCTCAGGATTACAGAAAAATATTGTTGCGTTGACTCTGTGTGTAATATTTCTATGACTGAAGAAAACAGAAGGGAGAATATTTTTCAAGACCCGGTGTGACCAACAAGGACATAAAATGATTGTGATGAACCTCAGCCCAACGGCGACATCCCGGGAAACTGACAGACCCCGGGGCAGCTCCTAGGACGTCAGCGCAAAGGTTGACAGAGCCTGCCAAGGAGCCAGCTGCTGCTGTCACAAACAGGACAAATGGACTGCAGCTCGTGTCTGCTTCCTGTGATTAGCATCAGCACCACCCGTCACTCCTTCTTCCAGATTAATTAGTAAAATCTGCTGTGAGGAATTTCAATAAAATGTTTGTTCAAAAGGGGGAAAAGAAACATCTGTTTCAGAGCTGTTTTTCTGCCATAGCCTGTCGTGTGTGTGTGTGTGTGTGTGTGTGTGTGTGTGTGTGTGTGTGTGTGTGTGTTGTTGTTGTTGTTTTTATATTTTCTTTCTATTCTTACATTGGTTGGACATTAAAACAAGGCTCAAGCAGAGTTAAAGGCAGTATTGTTTGGTTACTATCTTAGGATTCTTTTCCAGGATTAGTCTCAGGGATCAGAATTCAATGTTTTACACCTTTCCTTCTTTTCCCTCCCTTCCTTTCTCTAGTCTCTTTTTCTTCGTGTGTTTTATCATAAAAGCCACTCTTTATGTCATAGATCAGCGTCCTATAAGAAGCGAAACAACACAGTCAGACCAATGACACCTCCCAGAGCACGGAGCTTAAAGGGGACCACGGTCCACTGCGGACAGCGGAGGCGACTCGGAGCTGAAACAATTCTGCTTAGAGGTAAAAATGCAGGTTTCTCTACCCTCCACCTCTGGTTGATTAGGGAGAAACCCAGAATGGCCAAAGGCTTATGTAAATGGTCATAGAGTTCACAGCTTGTTAATTAACGATATATTACATAATTGAAAGCTCTCCCTTTTCTATAAGAACATGATGAAAACCACTCCTGCTTGAATACAGCCTTAGAGCCTCCATGTACCTGTCGTGTGCATTGCCTTGTTCTGTCTTTGCAACAAAATCTAGAGGCGAGGAAACTCGGTACCCAGGCTTGCCCGAAGGCCGGCAGCTGAAAGGGCCTAGGACAGGGACCCACAACCCTGGATTTTCCTTCTCTAATTTCAGAGCTCTGTGACCATGCCACCGAAGCTTCAAGAGCAGAATGTACGCTATCAGAGGAAAATGCATATAAAGGATGAATAAAAATATCGGTGCAACTATTCAGAAGGCTGGGTCAAGCACGGCTCTTTGTCTTGAGAGAGGAGAGTTAGATGGACAGACAAACACACTGCTGCTACCACCAGGAGTTTCATTATCTTACTTTCCCATTTGTTTTAAAGGATGTGTCAGGCTGCATTAGGGTTATTTAAACAAGGATGTGCCCTTGGATTCAGTAGAATTGGATTACTTTTGCATCCATAATCTCATAGGTTTTACAGTCCCATTTTTATAAAAAGCAGGGTAAGCCATGGGCTCAAGATCAGTTACGAATGGCAGAGCTGGCACCCAGAGGAGGCATTCTTTTTCCGAGTCCATTTACTGAACATCTCTCTCTTACCCCCACCTCTCTCCATCTCTGTGCATCTACCTACACAGCGTTTCATATCTCTCATCCAGTAAAATATGTTACTTCCATAGTCTTTTCTTGGAAAAGTATATACACGTATTTTCACCACATGTACAGGGGTATACATGCTCACCTTCTCCATGACACTAGGCTAAAGGCGTGACCTTTCAGGGGTCCTAACCTGCAACATGTTACGATACCCCTGCTTTATTAGTCAATAGTCAAAGAGAGTAAAAAATCTAATTATGCACAAATTTGGATATCTAACATTGAATGTAAACTGTAAATGAAAAATAAAATTGTAAGTTAAAAAATACCCCCCCAAAAAATTGGATATAAATTTTTTAGTGGTAGTGAATATACAAATTATAGCTACTTATTTATTTCCTTTTTATTGAATTGATTGGGGTGACATTGGTTAACAAAATTATATAGGTTTCAGGTACACAATTCTATATCACATCATCAATATGCTGTATTGTGTGTTCACCACCCCAAGTCAAGTCTCTGTCCATCACCATTTACCTCCCCATACCCTCCTCCGACTCCCCCTGCCCCGCAATCACCAAGCTGTTGTCCCTGTCCATGGGTTATTTCTCTCTTTTTTTCTCTTTTTGCTCAATCTCTCCAGCCCCCCGCCCAACAGCTCAATGAATGCACAAATTACAGCTATGTTTGAAGAGATGCCATCGTATGCTGTTCTGAGAAAGGATCACTTCAGACTTAGAAGCATGATTTCCTGGTGAGAGAATTGTTTATGGTTTGAAGATCTTCCTTGTGGCCGTTCTGAAATCTGTCCATCTATCTTTCAAAGGCAGCTGGGTCTCCAATCTGCTTCTCACCTCAATCAGAACAACTGAGGGAATTCTTCCGCATGTCTTTCCTAACTCAAAGTCATGCCCATTTGGGGGTGAGTAAAAAGCCTATAGAAGGAGAACCCTCAGAATAGGTGGGTGTTTCACCTTCAGATTAAAAATCAGAGAGGGCAAGATGATTCTTTCCATGGCTATTGAAGACAAGGTTGAGAAACTATATCCAAGGCCTAAGGAAGATTACAGGGGCCATGACGGTCAGAGAGCTGATAGTTGCAAATTTAAAGGCAGAGGACAGATGTATGCCCAGCTGAAATTATTCATCTTACCTAATAGTTTGCTTACTTAAATTACTTTGGTAATCTATTTATAATTAAATTATAAAATGACTAATGTATAGAATATTAAGTTAGTTTTTTGGTTTTAATAATATTATAACAAATATAAAGATCTCTAAATTTACTCCCTGTAACTAAGATAAAATATAGGATGTATCAAATGATAAATCTGTAATTATATTTGCAACCAACTTACAACACCATACTTGGCAGTTTGAAATATGTTGTTTGTGTGTGCTGCATATGCTACATATGTGGAATCAAAGTGATTAAACTTGGAGGAAATATGAGACATTCCGTCAGCTGTGAATCAAATCATGTGCCATTTTGTCTCACAAAAGATTTAAAAAATGGTGCACCTATATAGGGCACTGACCATGAATGGAGCCTGCAGAACTCGAACTTGCTCTGGGTGAGTCAGTGACTGAGTGGTGAGTGAATGTGAAGACCTAAGACATTACTGGACACTACTGTAGACTCCATGAACACTGTACACTTAGGCTATACTAAATTTACCAATTTTTTTCTTTCTTCAATAATAAGTAGTCCTTAGCCTACTGTAAATGTTATTGTTTCAAACTTTAAATTTTTAAAATGTTCAACTCTTTTTCAATAACTTAGCTTAAAACACAAACACATTGTACAACTGCAGAAAAAATTTTTCTTAATTTATATTTAATCAACTTTTTTCTATTTTTAATTTTATTTATTTTTTACCTTTTAAGTTTTCTTAAAAGCTAAGACACACACACATTACCCTAGGCCTACACAGGGTCAGGATCATCAATATCACTGTCTTTTAACTTTACATCTTGTTGCACTGGAAGGTCTTCAGGGGCAGTAACAGGCATGGAGCTGTCATCTCCTATGAAAGCAACGCATTTGTCTGGACCACCTCCTGAAGGACCTGCCTGAGGCTCTTCTTGAGGATGTGTCTCTCTTTTCAGAAATATGGCCATGCTGGTTTGCTTGGTTTGTTCCCCTTTTTCATCATATATTTTCTTGTAAACAGATAATGCACCATGAACATTATGCTCTATTAATAAAAACCTTTTGGTGTGGGGGGGTCCATGTTTTCAAACTTTTTGAAGAGCTTCATGAGGTCTGCAAAAGCTTCTGCTAAACACTTCACTGTGAATTTTCTTGGGGGTTCTTCTTGTCCTCCTTCAGTTTCCATTTCTCTTGCCTCTTCAGCTACATGTCCCTGTTCCAGTTCTAACAATACCTCATTAGTCAGTTTCTCAGGAACCACCTCTAGGAGCTCCCCAATGTCATCCCCACCCAGGTTAGAGTTATTTGCCATCTCAACCATAGCCCTGTTGATTTTTTCCAACGTCTCATGCTTGGCAAATCTTTTGAAGTCATGGCCACATTCTTAAGTGTCTTCTTCCAGATGCCATTCATGCACTCCTTAGAGACATGAGCCCAGCCAAAGCAAAGATCTTGATGCAGAGATAGATGTTGTAATCTTTCCAGGATTGCATCAGTGTTTATTCAGTGTCTCCCTCAGTTGCAGCAATAGCATGGGCAAAGGTCATTCTCAGGTGGTAAGCTTTAAAAGCTTCTATAACTCCTTGATTCATTGACTGGATCAAAGAGGTAATGGTTGGAAGGAGAAACACCACTTTAATGTTGGGATGAAGATCACCAATAAAAGGAAGATGTCTGGGAGCGTTGTCAACAATAAACAAAATCTTGAAAGGTATGTATGTTGTACTCCAAACAGTATTCCCCCATTTCCCTGGCATAGCCACTCAGGCGGATATATTGGAAGAGGAGCTGGGTCATCCATGGCTTCTTATTGGTCCTGTAGTACACTCCCAGTGTGTGCTTATTGACATGCTAAAAGGCCCTGGGGTTCTCACTGTGCCAAATCGCAAAGGGATTGAATTTGTAGCCTACCACATTGCCCCCAAGTAGGACTGTTATTCTGTCCTTAGAAGCCTTGAGATCTGGCAGTGACTTGGGCTTCTTATGGATGAAAGTCCACTCAGGCTTCCAGGACAGGGAGGTTTCATCAATACTGAATATTTGCTCTGGTAAGCAATTTTCCAGAATTATTCAGCTGCTTTCACATCAGCACTTGCAGACTCACTGCTCATTTTCACATTAGGAGATGAATAACAATTCTTGAATCGTTTACCAAGAGCTAGCAGTAAATCTGACATGGTAGTTGGGCCCCGTCTTTTCTTTGAACATTACAAATGAACTTTTTGCTTTGGTCCTGCTGCTGAAAAGGACATGCTTCTGTCCTGGTTCCTAATCCAGGTCATTAGAAGTTTATCCATGTCTGACATGGGCCCTTCTCAAATTGTCATTGGTCTTGTTGTTTTCCATGAAGCAGATCCTTTACTAACTTTCATTACTTTGTTCTTGTTTCTCAAGATTGTGGCTGTGGTGCAATGGGACATGCCTGACTGGTGAGCAGCAACCATCCCTGATGTTCCACCGTCCTAGTCCTCAATCACTTTTAATTTCATTTCCAGGTCAGATATTCAATGTGGCCTCTTACTGGTAACATCAGCAGTGGATTTTGTATGCTCAAGGGCCATGATGAACAAAACATGCAATGAAATCAAACCCAAGAGAAAATAATGCAATTGAGAGACATGGGAAGCACAAAATGCGTGCTGCTGCTGGCAGTATACTGTGCCACACTGCTTTACAGAAAACGACCTTCAATAAGTAGAAAGAGTGCACTCTAATGATAAAATTCATATATAGTAAATGCATAAACCAGTAACATAGTTGTTTATTATCATTAACAACTATTATATGCTGCACATAATTGTATGTGCTTTACCTTAATGCTGCTGGGAGTAGAGTAGGTTTCTTTACACCGGCATCAACACAAACGAGCGAGTGATGCATATACTGGGACCCTGAGATGACTACAGTGTCCCCAGGTGATAAAACATTTTCAGCTCTATTATAATCTTACGGTACCACTATCATAAATTTGCACATTATGACCACAACATTGTTATGTAGATCTTAACAACTGTATAAGATCTGGCTAGCAATATAAAATAAACCTTCATGTTTCAGTCTTTAAAAATATATTAATAACACTGAACTTTTACAATACTGCTTTTAAGATATTTAGCCACAAAATAGTATATGAAAAACCACTAAATATTATTAAACATGTGGAATTAATTTATCAATTTTTTTCACTTGTGGAATACAAATATACAGAATTATTCAGGAAAGGTTAGGAAGGTGACTAACTTGAGCAGAGCACTGGTGATGGCCTAAATATTAAAGGGGTGAAATGGTAATTCAATCTTGTCAGTGATATGCATGTTTACTTCACATAATTTTATAATTAAAATAATGTTGGAAACTACATAAATATGAAATGATTGGCTCTTGTATACTTTCTTAGGAATATCTATGATGATCATCTAATTATAATTGAAGAATTGTAATGATATGAAACCAAACACCATAATATTATGCATTTAAATATAAGGGAAAATGCATGTGTGTTAATTTCATATGTGTGTCTGAGTGTGAGTCACAGTTGAAAACAACTATATTTTTAAAGGTATATTGATTCAAATATTGGAAGAAAATGCAGTAAGATATAAGTAATGTTCATCTAATCTTAATTTTCTTCTTCATATTTCTTTTTTTTTTTTAATTTCAACAAAGTGTATCTCTTTTTTAAGGAGAAATAATTATTTTTGATACAAAAATATATGCCACTATGTTAACCAGGCTGATATAACAGAAAACCCCTGATATTTGTGTGGCTTATAAACAATACAGGCTTACTTTCTCTCATAATTTTCACAATAGGTCAGGCACCCCTTCCTCTATCTTGCAATAGCAAAGAAAAAAAAAAAGTGGAGAATATGCACCAGTTCTTAATAACTTCAGTCAGAAGTGACAAACGTAGAATCCATTGGCCAGTACTAGTAGACACTCCAAACCTAATCATCTGGGAAACATGGAATTAAAACAAGCAAATAGATATTTGCCAAATATTAATTCTTCTGCCAAAATACCTATTCTTTCTCCTTCCACTCTCTGGCCTTAGGGTGACAAGTCCACAGTGGTGTACAGTGTTTTAGGCGATCCCTGTTAACAATGTTAAGTCTGGTTCCTATTAATTGCAATGGTTAACTTTATGTGTCCCTTTGGCTAGGCTATTACTTGGCAGTTACTTGGTGAAACACCAGTCTAGATGTTGCTGTGAAGGTGTATTTTAGATGTAAATAACATTTAAATCTGTAAACTTTGAGTAAAGCAAATTATTCTCATTATATGTTTGGAGCTCTACCAATCATTTGGAAGCCTTCAAAGAAAAGACTGAGTTTGCCTGAAGGGAAAGGAATTCTGCTGTCAGGCTGCCTTCAATTCAAGACTTCAATTCTTGCCCAAACCAGTTAGTCTCTCTCTCTCAATCTTAATTTCTTTCTCTCTCTCTCCTCTAAATATACATAGATATACATCTTACCTATGTTACACATGTATGTGTATGTTATGCACACACACACATATACATCTTACTGGTTCTATTTCTCTAGAGAACCATGACTAATACACTCTCTCTCAGAGAACAGAATATACTGAATTTTCTAAGTACTGAACTTCAAACTTTGACACATGGTCTAAAACAGAGGACGATATTTGAAGTTAGAACTCTCAGAAAATCCAAGATAAACAGCACCTCAATAATTTTCCACTAGCAACAGAGTAAAAATGTTTCTCCATCATGACCTGTGAAGGGCTTCCACCTTTGATCCTGTCGAACCTCCAATTACGTTTCTATTAATAGTTTGTTTCCTTACAAAAGTACAAAAAGCAAAGGAATACAAACTAAAGAGTACATTTTCCATGCCAAGCTGTAGTGTGTAGTTTTCCATTACAGATATTATTACCTATCTGTGAAAGAACGGGGCCCATGTTGGTAAAATGTCTGGTTGGATTTGGCAACCTTATGTTCTATCTTTCCCTTTTTGGTTTATCTTTCCCATTTCCGATATGTCATATTTTTTCTGGCTATGCACTTAACAGGCTTCCCAGGTTTAATTTGCGTCCAGTGGGAGCACTATGTTTGCTTGGTTTTGAGGCTGACACTTCTCTTTGGATACTTACCATATGTTTTTACAATATATATTATACCAAGTTCCTGTTTTCTCAGTGCATAGTTTTATATGTGGGGGTTAACTAGAGCAAAATGAGCAGATTAAATTATATTTCAGTCATAGTCTGGCTTAATTTTCACTTGAATTCATTTCAAACTAAATGTTTCATCCCCATTTATCTTTATTCATTCAACTGTATCCCGTGGATGTTTGCCATTCAAGCACCTGGTAGTTTTCCCCTCTTGGCAGATTCTTGGACTCCTCCTAGCTTTCCTGGCGCTTTGGTAGAATTAAGAACATTATTTTTCTCAAAGGTGAGGAGAGTTTGGGGGGAAATTTAATGTCACCTATTTCCTTGCCAAAGATATGCTAAGAGGTAAATTTCATAGCTACAACCCTCCCTCCAGGGTTCCATACTTGTTATAAATGTAAATCTTCACAGTGCAGTCGTGGGGATTTGGGAGGTGGAAGCAGCTTAGAGGCATTGCCAAAAAGCACCAATAAATAGCAGTGCTTTCACTGTCTGTCTCGCTATTAACTAAGAAATTCAGGGCACTCGAAAACAGAATCCACGCAACACGACATCAACACTGCAGCTGACGTTTACTGTGCGTTCCCTGGATACATAGTTCAACAGCTAAAGAACTGTGAGTTTTTACTATATTTCATTGCCACAAAGTGTGAGAGTGCCATGTTATTTTTTCCCCTCCCAATCAATGCCCATTTGTACCTGCCCATGTTACACTTCAGCAAAATTGTTTTGTATGGTTTTATCAATTCTACCAATAAATCCTACTGCACTTTAAATGATGGATCAAGATCAACAATAATGGGACCAACCTGCCAGCCCTCTCTCTGTCTCTCCTTCAGCTGTGTGCCCTACGTTGTAATAGAGCAGAATTTCTTATTAGAGGTAGTCTTGACCTCAATATAGATTAGTTCTTTCTGGGTAAAGATTTCACACCAAACAGAGAACGACAAGAGCAAATTACAACAGGTTTTTCAAATAGCTCCTACAGCCACAAATGTGATATGTTCAGTGTGGGAAGCATTGTTAATGATGCATCCATTTTCCCAGCCACAGCCACACATTGATCAAAACCACTGTCAGTAGCACTGTATTTGAAAATAAAGATCACAGGCACGCGCACACGCCTGTGTGTGTAGGCCGGGTAGCAAACTCTATATTTAAATAAATATTAAATATTGAAGGAAATTGTACTAATGTAAAAACCAGGCAATTAGGGAGGTCAATGTGACACTCTGAGGTCTGTCTTTTCTAAGTGAAGCCACTTGGCCTGGAAAGTTAACACCAACACAAAAAGCACTAAAGCAGAGTCAGAGCTATTTCCACAGTTCCATGAAATCAAGTAAATTCAGTGACATAAATAAGATCTACTAAACTTTACTGTTGTACATACAGATAATAAATATTCTATGGCAATTTAATCTAAAGAAAATTTATTTGGAAATATAGAGACAAAACATCTGTTGAAATTCTTGTGGCTCATCCCATTTCCCATTTCAATTGATTTTAGGCATTTGTTTTTTTCTCTCTGGAAGCAGAATCTTAAGCACATTTCTGCAAGAGGAAATAAGTAATTAAGGATAGCATAACTATTTGTTATATATAAATGTTTTATATGTGTGTATTATACACATATAAAACAAAGGATAATCTAGTTATCTTTGCTATATGTGTGTGTGTGTGTGTGTGTGTGTGTGTTTAAACTATGATCTCCTCATTCCATCATATAGTCATCAGGATTCTACTAAAAGTTGATTCAAATATAATTTAAACATATCTAAATTTTGTGTCATTTAAACACAAAATAATTAGAAATCATTCACAAAATAATATATAACAAAATTATATGTGTATCCACTAAATATTTAACTTAATTTACAAAATTTCCATTGAAAAATAGAATATAAATGATCTTTATATTCAGTTTAATTTGAGTTATTTGATATTTAAGTCAATTTATTTAAGTAACTGTTGGGAGTTAAAATTATTAAATTGTATATGTAAACGGGGCTCTGCTTTTAACATAAGTTTAATTTTTTTCCTCCTACTAACCATTCCACATAGTATTCAGCAGGAGAAAGTATATTTTCAACATAATTCTGAAAGAGTGCTATTGAACCTTTTTTTTCTATATGAAGAAGAGACGGATGTCAGTAGAGCCTATTAGATTAGGGATGCTTTTATCTTTTATGATAGTGGTTTCTGTTGCCTTTAGTTTGGTGAAGGTTGGCTGCTGAGCTGGAGATAAGCAAAAAGAAAAGTCACATCAAATAACAGTTGGAATAAACTGAATATATAATAGAACTCAACTCATCCATGCCCTCCCTGTAAACTCAGATATAAACTTTAAATTCAATACTTATTTAAATATACTAAAACTATGTTTAGATAGCCTAGAAGATATGACTCAATAAAGTCCAATAAGTAGAAAAGAAACACTCGTACAATTTTAAACTTGCTATTACAATAGGGACTTGGCACTCTAAGATGAAACCAAACCTTCCCAATCTTATTACCTTCATTAGTCCCATTTTTGTTTGTTCAGATATAAAATACTGTAAATATTCTGGGATTCTACAAAACATCCTGGAAACATTCTGTTTTCTTTCTCTCTGCCTTCTAAGTAGTATTAGCTTACAACTTCACCCTTTGCATCGTGGCAATGGGTGTTTTGCTCAGTGCAGAAACAGCTAGTACCCTTCCCCCGCTACGTTCTCTTTGTTCGAAAGCCCTGGGGGCTCATTCTCGGGGCGGCCACAACTTGTTCTGGAAAACATCCCCTCCCTTACTCTCAGGTGCAACAACGTAGGGTCCGCCTTTCAGAGGGAGAGTCAAGATCAACAGGACAGAAGAAATCCTCTGGCATGACAAAGGCATGAAATAATGTCACAAAATGAGTGGCAAAGGGACATGCCACGTGGGGCCAGCCTCCTGTCGGGCGGGGAGAACACCAGGGGCCACCAGGATAACCGAGAAGCCAAGGAAATGGACAGCAGCCCTGTCCACCCGGAGGCAGGGGCTCAGGGCCTGGCTGGCCTGCCAGCCGCCAGGCTACCCTTAGGCAAAAGAAGAAAGGAATAGAATGCTCACGGGATCTGATTCCATTTTACTGACCTTAGAGGGATATAACCTTCCATTCAGAGTTGGAACACACCGGTTGGAAATGCAGTCTTTCCCACCTCCAAACTGACATTATTATTATGTTTTTCTTTCAAAAATAAGTCTCTTTGGGCATTTTTGTTGTTGCTGAGACGTTAACTTCAGAGTGGGTACAATGTGTGTTACTCAAATGAATTTAACTCAGACTCTCTTAGAAAGATGCACAACACTGGGGCCTAGTGCAGAGCTCTGGACAAGGGTCTTTTACTAGTTCCTCCTAATATTCGCCGTTAGTGTTTTAAAGAAACAATAACATGAGGCTACCAACCCATGAAAAATGGATCTTTAGTACTTTAACATAATTAGTTCTTAATTCCCTCTCCAGTCTCTCTGGATCTGCTTAAGTTTTGAAACCAATTCAAAGCAAAGTTTTAATTATTACAACATGTAACAGAATGGGGGTCCTTTAGCATCTCAGTGCAAACACCTAACAAATCCCTTTTACCCCATCCTTCTGGTGCCTGTATTTAATTTTCAACTTTCCGCAAACCAGGCATGCATTTACTGCAGAGCCACACAATAAGATAATCACTGTTACACATTAACACACATCCTGGACCTGCCATTTTGCATCTCAGGGGAAAGAAATCAAATCTTCCTTCAGAAAGCCTTGGAGGTGGCAGCCACTAGTCATCCACTGAGGATATTTTATCATTTTCTACAGAACATTCCCCTGCTTTCATTCCACATGATATTCTATTTTATTTTATTTGGTCATAATGAGAAAATTCAGCACTTAGGACTTCAGTGTTTTATTAACAGAATCAGATCCTGGGATTCGGTCAGATGAATGAACAGTATTTTAGATCTGGTTTAGGTACCTTTCAAAGTGTCATGATTCCTTTGGGTCATGAGGGTGTGAAAAATTATAGATACTCATGAATTGGTAGGAACAGAATAGAATGAGATTCTCCAAGTGGACACATAAAGTATTTACACATTAAGTATTTACAAACAAAGGAAGATTTCATCCATTTAATCCACCTTAATAACTAGTCTTTTGTTACTCAGGCTAAATTTAGTCTTCTGTTTCCTTCTTTCAAAAATATTTGTGAATACAAATTTAGCTGGGTATAGCATCTATCCCAAGGTGTGACATAGTCATTAGAAACTGGCAAGTAGATTCTAATAATCTTCTGTAAGCCAATATTTTGGGATTTTTTTTTAGGGAAATTATTTTCTTTATTGCCAAAAGAAAGATCTCTAAGAGAGTTAGATTAAAATATGTTTCAGGGAGTAGGGAAGACAGGAAAAGGTGGATAAAAGAGACACTTCTGATCTCATCTTGGACTCTAGAAGGTTCCACAAGTGAGGACCAAAGAAGGCCCAGCAGCCCACTGGGTAGCCTGTGAGCATAACAATCTCTCTGTGCTTCATTCAAGGGCATGGTGAGAATTACCCTCAACCTCCCAGGGCCTACACTCATTTCATGTGAGTAGATAGGTGTGAGCTAATAAAGTGCTTTGCAAAGTAAAAAACATAATAAAAATAAATAAAGTAAAATGTATGTTTTATGTTATACTAGAACCAGTGTCTCTAGTGAACCCAAACTTATGTTAACATTAGTTGTTCAATGTTTTCTAAACCCTGATTCTGAAGATATAGCTTCATCTTTTTTTGCCTATTTGTTTATTTGCTTTTTTAAAATAAAGGGCATAGTAAAAAACAAATGTATGTGGAATTATTTAAAAAATTCAAATTATAGGTGAGAAAAAGAGTAACTAAATCATACACATAATTGCATTTAAGCCAAAGCAAGTAGGGAAGGCCCTGAGCTCAATCATAAAGCAGGTATAATGTGCCCTCGGTGACCTTCATTCTGACCCAGCCAGGTACCCAACTGCCGGAATCCCCACAAATTACTCCACCCTAACCTCTTTCTCAGGGTTTCTGCCTTCTCCCTTTTCCAGTCCTACATATAAAGTTTTCCACTTCCTCACGACTCTTAAAGGAATTTAAAGAAACTACTTCAAAATGAGGTGTGAATTATTATGGATAGATTAGTTGGACATATTTTAGATATATTAGATTGGTAACTTGTGGATATATTATGCATCAAACTCAAAGCAAATATGTAGAAAGTTTAAAAAATTCCAGGACTAGTTCTAGCCAGCAGTCATACTCTTGCAAAAATAAAAGAAAGTACACATTTTCAAAGCACCTCCAATGAGCCAGACGGCATACGAGACATTTAATCATTCAATTATCACAGAAGTTTCTGAAAGTAGATCTCATGTTTTTGAATAAGGAAATTGAGACAGAGAAAGTTGACTTAAATTACCTAAGGTCATGCATGCAAGAAGTGATGGAGCAGTTGTCTGAACCCGAGTTGTCCAGGCTTTAAAATCATGTTCCTTTCCAAATGCAACTCTACCATAACCCTCAGGAAACCATTTTAGTAAGCCTCAAAAAAGCATTACAAAATGGGCCGTTTATGTTCTAATGCTGTCTTTTTACAGAGTTTCTTAATACACAGAAAAATGAACTCAAAACTAGACTTCCCTCTCTGCTTCTTATACTTTGTGTATTAGATGTACAAACAGATATTAATTTTATTTTTCTCTTTTACTAGATCAGAAACACTTATCTTGAGATTCCAAAAACCCCTTAAATATATGTATATTTTGGGGGAAGTGGGGAACAGATTCCTGTCTTCTCTCAGATTCTCAAAGGGATTATTGACCAGAAAAGATTATGACTTCAGTATAGACATTTTTCTTCATCCAAATTTACAGTGGATATTCTTTAGATATACTGTTTATTTCATTTTGACTCTATTAGAAACTGTGGAAGTCCAATAGGAATCTAGGGCCAAACTTTGTAACATTTTTAAATCATTGCATGTGGGAAAAAATGTTTAAGTGTGTGAGCTTTTGTGGTAGACAGACATCTAAGATGACTTCCCAAGATGTCAAACACTACCCTGAGTATTGATGTGATGGAATTTTGCAGGTATAAAGTCCAAATCAATTGACTTTAAGTTATTGGGATTATTTGGATGACACTGATATAATCACATGAGCCCTTTAAAAGTAGTTGAAAAAGGAAAAATACATTATAGTTCGACATTATTACCTATCTTTATTAGGTACAGATGAAAAATTAATGTTAGTAGCTATATGGGAATCATCAAGAATTCTAATTCTTAAGATTTGTTTCCAAAGAGTATTATTATAAAATAGCTATTTAAAATGGCAACTGACAACAGATATCTCTTCTACCATCATCTACTGTATTTATTTTGAATATTTCCACAATTTTAATGAAGAAATAACTTTTGGATTAGAATCTGTTTATAATTAAAGTAATAAAAACTCATGCAACAACAACACAAATAAAATAAAAGTAGTTTCCTTGGGTTGGTAGCAAAAGGGAATCAGAGAGATTTGAAATGTCGAAAGGATTTGCTATGAAGGAAATTCTCTGTTGCTGAGATAGAGAAGGCCACATACAGGGGTCTGTGCATAACCTTTAAGAGCTGAAAGTGTTCCCTCACTCTATCACAGGGAAGTGAATTCTTGCCAACAACCCCAGGGAGCTTGGAAACGTATCTCTCCCTAGTCAGGACTCCAAACGAGCAGTCAGCTGGCTGACACCTTGGTTTCAGCTTTTTAAGACTTTGAGTAGAGGACCTAGTTAAGAACTGCTGCAATTCTGATGCAGGTCATCTGTGAGATGATACAAATCCTATCATTTTAAGCCACAAAATTGGCTGTAATTAGTAACATAGCAATACAAAGCTAATGTAGTTGCTAACTAATGAATCTCACATCTTTCAACTTTTTTATGAAATCACGATATCCAGTTAATAGATTCAGAGTCGTTGACACCTTGGTGATTTCTCATTCTGACAAGAAGTGTTCTCTCATCAGAAATAAAATAAAATAAATAAAATAAAATAAAATGGTGAATTATTAGGTTACCTATTGGTCATTTTTTACTTAAAACCTACAACAATTTGGAAAAAAAGCCCATTCTGTTACCCATTCTAAGGATGAACAGTAATCCTTAAAATATGGGAAAGAGACCACCACTACAATTGCACTATTTGTTTAATAATCTTTAGCATTTTTAGTGTTTAAATGCAACTCTCTGTGCTCCCATTCTTTATGGAAATTTGTTCTGAATTGAATCAATTAAATAAACCTTATGTTTAAATAACCATAAGGATAAATTTGTTTGTGTCTTGTAAACATAGATTTTCAATCATAAATTTCCAAAGGAAAATATGATTCAGGTCTCTGGATTAAATTCAAGTAATCTGTATTTTTCACATCATTCCAGGTGGTTCTTATGACCACAAATGTCTGGGAAAGTCTGCCTTAGAACCACTGTGAACTTATTGGAAAATCCGACCTGGTTATCTATAACATGTGGCATTAAAAGAAAAAAGAATGTTGATGCCCAGAGGAAATTCCCATCAAGCATTAAACATTATGCAAATACAACATGTAACATATGGTAAATGAAGGGCAGAGCCAATGCAAATGAGCAGTGGAGTCCACTGGTGAAAGGCTTCACCACAGACCACTGTGGTCACAGAGGACCTACTTTGTCCAATGAACCATAAACCAGATTGTTCCCAAAGCGTGAAACCAAGAAATTCTTAAGTGCAGTCACCAAAACAAGGGTTCCGGCAGCTTCCAGAGAGCACAGGGCATAAATGCAAACAGGGCTGGCATTTCATTCCTTCGTCATTGTCCTCTGAGAATTTTGTGCCTCACAATCCTGTTCCAACTTTCCAGCCATTCAACAATCCTTTTCAACCCTTGCTATCTGGAAACTTGACCAAAGTTTTTAAATTTTCACTAATTTTTCATAATTGTATTTTACTTTATCCTTTTAAATAACCTCTTGATTCAGGCAAAATTTGCAAAACTAGTTGTACATATAGAGATAACCTAATGTTGTGGGAATACATTTAAAGGGATTTCCTTTTACATCTACACATAGTTTCACTAAAACAGCATTTATATAATGCTATCAAGTTTAATGCCATTTCATTAATCAGCTCTAGCAGTTGATTTGGCTATTTTCAGCGTTCTTGCACATCCTATCAATCAACTGTTGAGCACTTATTGTAATTTCTCAATAATTAACCTTTATCATTTCTCTTGGATAATACAGAAAAGGTATATAATTTATTTCTATCAAGATAAATATCCAGTTATTTACTTTCAGCCCAAAGCACAACCTATAATGCATTTTGACCCTTAGAAGTCCTTACATGTTTCTTGGTGTTCAATAATTAAAATGTGTACACTTTTATGCATTTTAAATATCTGTGTTGTGAAGCAGATGACACGGAACTACAGGAAAATTGCTTAAAAAATTGGGGAGAGGACTGAACATTTTCACTTTGTCATAGTCAGTGTACACGTTTACCCTGATGAACCAAATTAAGTTCAGAAAGGATAAGTAATCTTTTCTAGATCAGAATGCTAATAATTGGGGCAATTAGAGTTCAAATAAAATCAGCCTCATGCAGAAATCCATGCTTTTTTTCTATACTGTAATAGCCCCAGTTAGGAGACAAAACCTTGTCCATACTGCAAGTATACATAGCACAAACCTAAATTTTAAAAAAAGGTTGTCATATGTAAATGAAGAGCTCATGTTACTTTGTATACATAAAAACACACATAAACATAAGTTAAAGTATATGTAAATATTTTAGACACAGTTATTTTAGGATATTTTAGGGCAATGATAATTGGTGGTATCCTGACTAGGATATTTGTGGTTACATGACGGTCTTTTGACAATATTCAATAAACAATGCAAGCTACCTGTACTGCGCAAATGCTCTCCAACACAACAGACCTAATACAACTGAAACCTTTAACCTTTCGTATCCATAGAATTACATTTTATTTTTAACAATGCCCACCAGGGGGTGCTGGCACATTGACACTGGAACATGGAAAACATGGGCTGTCCTGTGAGGTCAAATAAAATACTAGCAATTAACCCTCTTTTAAAGAATCTATTTCTGTAGATAGTTTTTATAGAATACAAGTTATTCATGCATATTGGCTCAAAAATGACAATTGTAGAAAATATTTTTAGAATGTAGGACAACTCAAGTTTTTGTATTTTAATATTTTTTATAAAAGTACTTGGACTCCAAACATAGATTTAGATGAAACAATTTTGGCATAAAATACATTCATCAAGAGTAATTGTTACTATCGACATGGCTTTATAACTATTCAGCTATTCCTAAGTTTCATATTTAATATCAAAAAAACAGTCACCTGTTCTAAATTATCTATATAAAATGTACACATAAATCTCTATTAAAGGTATTTGGAACCACAGTTCTACCATCCTTTAGCATTTAGGAGGTAGAAATATAGATATTATTTTAATTAAATAAAATACTAAGGAAAAATAAGGAATTCCATTTAATGTGAAATGCCACTGGTAATGACTAATACATAGTTGAATCACTTATATTTAAAGGAAATCTTTAACTCAGTAAAATACTATGTACAACAGGTTGTAAGGTAATTTTAATATAAAACAACCTCAAAATAAACTGAATTTTATAAGAGGAATACATTTTGATTATATAAGTTGGACTAAAAATTAGGATCTTCAACAAAACTATCTCCCTCCTCTCTTCATCAAAAATGCTTTTACCCATGGAATTAAAATAATTCAACCATAGGAAAATCTATATGCTTCCATCCATCTGTGGGTGAACACTATTTGGCTACAGCATCCCTTAGTCATTTCCAAGTTTGGTTTAGTTGATCTAGGGTGCCAAGTACACACCAAAGCTGTGTCCTTGATTCTAAAGACAAACAGAGGGGAACAGTCTTTGCTAAAAGGTCTTTGGATACTTGTCCTTCAATGAAAATGTGCGAGAAATGATGGATCATCATGTTCTTAAGGAAGGGATTGGGAAAGAATTTATAGAAGGATGCTGTTTTGTTCCATATTATCAACCTCAAATGGGTCTAGGGATGTCCCCAACTATTGACAGAATTATATTATATGAAAATTTCTACTCTGCATGTATCATTTATCATCTTCTCTCAACCCTGTTCAAGCTTATCTATACATCCAGCCCGTCTTGCCACTTTAGATTCAAAAGCGTATTAACCTTTTTATCATTAGTCTATTACCTTAACTTATTAACAATTGTCTCTTTCAAGTTTAAAGAGATACTCAACATACTGATAAACAAGCACTTAATGGGAACATTTGCATTCACTCAATTCAGATCCTTCAAAAGCTCATAGACTTTAATCTTATCTTTTATCCTTTCTTTTTTCAGAGGAGTCTTAGGAAATAGTCAAACCTATTACCATCTGCAAATCCCTTGCTTCTAAAGATATGGCAATGGCCCGGCCGGGCATGGCTCAGCAGTTGAGCACCGACCTAGGATCCAGGCGATCGGGGTTCGATCAATGACTCTCTCATCATTGATGTTTCTATCTCTCTCTCTCCCTCTCCTAAAGATATATAAAAAAATAAATAAATAAAGATGTGGCAATGGAATAACAAATACTTATCCGTTGCCTGCTTTGACAGCAACATTATGCCAGGAGTTCAGTAGCATAGAAGGAATGGCTCTACCTCTTAGCCTTCCCCTGTCCCAGCCCTTTCCAACTTCAAAGGTATTACGCCATCCAACCACTGAGCCAACCACAAACAAGACAGGCAGTAGATTAGATAATCTTATCCTCACCAGCAAGTGAGATTTAGAATCAATTTTGTCCCCTATTCAGGATACAGCAGGCCAGGGATGAGTTCCAACTCTGCCCTAGTTTTAGTGACCTGTCAACAGCGCTTGACAATGTCCATTTTCTAGTTCATAAAATATTTATTTTTTCCTCATGATTTTTAAAATTTCACATTCTTCGTTTGTTTGTTTTTGAGTTTTTTTCTCTCACTTCATGAGCTACTATACTTCTCAGTATCCTTTACTTTCCCATTTTCCTCTGCTTTACCACTGAATCAGAAAGCCCCAAGGACTGAGACTATATCCTTTATCATCAGCAAGCACTAATCCATAAATTAGGTCAGAAAGAGATCTCCATTTACCTGACAACAAGAATCACTACCGCCTAAAGGCTTCTGCCACCATGTCCCTGTGTGGCCCCATTAATTCCAGAGCACACATATGATGGACCTTACGTTTGAGACTGCTTTCTGGCTATCCTTCTCAAGAAAGCATCCTCTACAGCTGCACTTATTTGCTGTCTCAGTTGGGCACTCACTTATTCTGCTTTCCTCTGGTACTCAGCCTGGCATTAGGGTCACTGAGTAACTTGAAGGCAAGTCAACCTTTTAAAAATGTTTTCATGTATAATTGAAGTTCAATAAACTGCACATATTTAAACTGTACAATTTGATGAATGTTGACATATGCATACAGACATCACACAGTCACTGCTATAAAGTTAATGAGCATTTCATCTCCTTAAAAGGTTTCCTTTTTATACTGAGATTAAAATCTAATAAGAAAGAATGGACATATGTCATAACATGAGAAGCATTGCATGGATCAGTGAAGAATGGTAAATGATGCTGTGGATAGGCTGTATAGACATTCAGAGGAGGGGAAAATTATTGTGGGCAGGAAAAGTGGATATGGCTTCATCATTACCAATTCAATGCATTTTCTTACAGTATTTTTCTCTCTGCATTTTATTTAATCAATGACATTAATTATTATCCTGTCTTCAAGTATTGATATAAAACCAGCAGTGCATTCTCACCTTGGATTCCTTTTGGCTTTTTGTAACAACATAGCATTTCCTCCTTGGGCTGCTAAACCCTTCCTCACACCATATCATCTTGACGTTAATATTCCGGATGCAGTCACAATATAAAATAATGTTAGAGTTTGAAAGGGTCTCAAATTCCACTTCTGCAAATTCTAAGATGTTATGTAAGTCCATCTTCACTTTTCCATTATTTTCACAGAAGTAAAAGCTTTTATGTTTTCTATCTATATTAGTGGTTCAAGAAATTTTAACTACAAGAAATATTTTCATTTATTTTTGGACCACCATCTTGGGCCCAACTCCTTATGGTGCCAGTGACAGAAACGATTTCTTGACAGATACAACTTAAACATGTAATGTTCATTTGACTTTTGGTGATGTAAGATGGACAAACTCAAATGTCATTGGATTATTTTTCTTTCTCTCTCAGCTTTGTTTTCTGTGCATTTAGAGTTTTCAGATACAATAAAATAAAGTTTTAGTTGAAATTCAGATAAACAAGAAATAATTTTTACTATGAGTGTGTTCCAAACATTGCACAAGATGTGCTATGTTTTTTTATGTGTGCTTTATTTCTTGTTTATTTGTTGTTGTTTTCTTAAATCTGACCAACCTACACTCATGTTGAATTGCTTTCAGGTAGATTTTCTTCATTAGCTCACTCTCACCAAAATATGTATGCTTATATCCCCCAGATTAGCCACCTAACAGAAAAGAGAGCTTCTTTTTTCATACATTCACTATTTGAGTCTCATTTAGCTAAACTGAGTCAGAACCTTCAAACAATGGCCATGGCCTAGGAGATGGAATACACTTATTTGTTAGGCCTGTATCATAAGCTACATACAAGCAAGAATGCATGAGTATGTCAGCATCACCAAGCCATATTTACTGGGAGTCATTGTGGGACTATTGTCAAAAGAAAAACTAGAGTCCAGAGATGAAATGTATATTAGACAAGAAAAAAAAAATATGACTTGTGGAGATCTCTTTAATGTGACTCTATTTTTTTGTTTTGTTTTGTTAACTTTTACCTGAGGATATTTTTTCCATTACTTTTTAGAAAGAGTGGAAGGGAGGTGAGGGGGGGGAGAGAGAGAAAGAGAAATTTTGATGTGAGAGAGACACACATCTACACATTGACTGGTTGCCTCCCACATGGGCCCCCACCAGGGTAAGGGAGCAGACCTGCAACCCAAGTATTTGCCCTTGACTGAGAACTGAACCTGTAGGCCGACACTCTAACCACTGAGACACATCAACCAGGGCTATGTGCCTCTACTTTTGATAGACTTGATTTATAATGATTAAAAAAAAAATCTATAAATTTAGCTATGTTTTAAAAGGATGTGTATTTTATCAGCCCCAACTAATTGTGTTGGGCATGAATGGACATCATCTGTCAATGTATGGGTCAGTATGGTTTAGCAAGCACCTTGAAGTAAGTGCTCAGCAGAGGAAGCAGTTGAGTTTCTGTTAAGAAATTAAGAAGTACAAATTGCCAGTTACAAAAATAGTCATGGGGATGTTAAGTACAGCATAGGGAATATAGTCAATAAGCTTGTAATGACTATGTGTGGTGTCAGATGAATACGAGACTTACTGGACCGATCACTTTATAGGATGTTTGCCCTGACCTAGAATCAAACTGGCAAACTTTCGGTACATGGGATGACACTCCCGGCAACTGTGCCACTCCAGCCAGGCATCATGTAAGTGAGTTTTGAATCACAATGAAGGGCTTTTAAAAACTGTATTCTTCTTGAATTCTAAAACTATATTTCCATATCTTGGGTTGCCTTTACCTGAATCTTTGTTGTAGATGCTCATTGGGCAGTATCTTGATGGATTTTCTATGATTATACTTAAATTTTATTTCTTGACAAAATTTTGTCCATTTCAATGTTACTATGATTTTGGTTATTTTTACTTTTTTTTTTTTTTAACTAGAACATAAGTATCACTCATCTCCTATGGCTGAGATCCTGGCAGATCCTCCAATATCTTTCTCAAAATTTAGTATTCTTTCACCCAGAATAATACAGTTTCAGATGCAAGTTTAGAAATTTAAATGGGCATTTGCCTATTACAGATAAATTATAAAATATTATATATGATATATTTCAGTATTAGTTCTTAGGGAAATAACCATATGCTACAGAATATATAAATGCTTGTTTATTTATTTTAATGAGGATAGAGCAAATCTGCCTATATTTTTATCCTATGTCAACTAAATAGAGTTAAATCAATGATTTGTAGATAGATAGGTAGGTACATGGACAGACACAGAGAGATAAATAGATAGTTAGATATTTAGATAGTTAGATAAATAGGTAGATGATAGACAGACTATATTTTTATATCATTTAATATAAACCAAAAAATATATATAATAAAAATTCTTAACCAAATGATAGAAATCTTAAAAAGAGATCTGAGTGTTATATTGGGTAGGCATTCAAGCTGATTAATATTGCCAATTTCCCATGTCTGAGATTATCACAAATATCCATATTGTCAAGAAGTATACCTTACTTAGTACTTCAAGATTTCAAAAAGTGAAAAATAGTTGACCCTCATTAAAAAAAAAAAATTCTGAAGAACTTCTGGAAAAAGTCTGAAGTGCAATGCTATGGAAAATGCAAGTGATACAGAATCTGAAATTCTGTCTTTGAAAATACATTTTAACATTTACGGCTCAACCTTGGACAAATTACTTGTTTGCTCAGATGGAAAGTTAACAGTAAGGTGAATTCAAATTCAAATTCATCACTTATATGACTTGGATAACTTACTTTTCTTCCCTGAACCTTGTTTCCTGGGTGCATAAAATACAAAAAAACTTAAATTCAGGACTATTATGGAAATGTAATAAAATTATATTTCTATATACAGCTTTGCACATGTCTCTTCAGTTTCTTAATTAGCATCATTGGGATTTTTGTGAAAGCAGCTAATCATTAAATCCTCAGAAGTTTGTTGATGAGATAATGCATATTAAAGAATTTGCCAAATTTGAGTGATAGTTTTACCATTAAAATACAAATAATCACTACTAATAGTATTACAGTTAATCTTTTTCCATTGCGTTTATTGGGGTGACATTGGTTCACAAAACCATACAGGTTTCAAGTGTACAACTCAACAAAACATCATCTGCACACTGCATCATTCGCCCATCGCCCAAAACAAAGTCTCTTTCAGTCTTCATTTCATTCCCATTTATCTTCTCTTTGCCCACCTCCACCTACCCCCCAACCCCCTTTCCACCTGGCTATCATCACACTGTTAGAAATAGGAATAGAGTTGAATGCTCAACTGGGAATAAGGAAAATTGCATTTTAGGTATACTTTGCTATTAACTTATCTAACAGTGGAGAGGTGTATAGCATTATATGGAGAATTCTATTCATTTTCTCTGTCATCTTTTTATTATATTATATATATGTGTAAATGATTTAAATGTATGTGATTATATATAACTAGATATATAAAAGTATATCTAGCCATATTTATGTTATTATAATTCATAAATTCCCTTTGAATTCAGATGTACTAATTATAAGTAAGGCATTTGATATGACTGACATCTCACAACTGTCAAGGGCCAGGGTTCAAGGAGAGACCTTTTTAAACATGACACCTGCCCAAGAAGGAGGGCTCGCCCCATCCCTATTGAATCAGTTTCAGCTGTCCCCCTCTGGTCCTCATAACTTTCCAACCCAGAAACTAACAAATCCAAGTAAATGGCTGCTGGAAAACTTTGCCAGGCCAGTTGAGATTTTCCTTTTTGAATCTATAATTCTTCCTGATTTTTCTTTTTTTCTTTTTTGAAATTTAAAGATTTTATGTTTTACTTTATACAGATGAAAAATATTTACCAGTGACTATCTTGCTGGTATGGTAACCTTTTACAATTTGCTCAGTGCTAACTTCCTCTTGTTTCTCATGTGTATTTGAAATGCTCTTGGATATTGGATTATATACTATGCAAGGCAATTATAATGCAATAAGAATACACTGCCTTCCCAGTTATCAGGAATACAAGTTTGTGGCATCTTGTGAGATGATCTAGTATAGTCTTTGTCAGCCTTTCACTAAAAATTGCAATGTTTAGTCGTGTATAACATCAGCAAACAGGACTTCAGAGGGAGTAATACCATCTGCTGTTATTAAGAGTGACATTGCCCAAGGTTAGGCCAGACATGCAAAAACACTTTCATCTTCATTATTTCTTTGCTTCTCTCTGTTTACTATGAACTTGTCTAGTTGAGTTGCTGAAAAGTATGCAAAGATCAATTTGGATTAGATCCAAACCCTCGTGAAAAAGCTGTGAATCAACTGAAAAAAGTACCGATTTATCAACTCCTGTTCTCTCTTGTCTGTGGTGTGATAACATCGTGTATATACATAAAGATTTATCATTGTAATTCCCAAACCTGTAAAAGCCTTATCTATCCTCAGAAAATCTCGGACAGTCAGAATCTCTCGATCCGTGTTCTGAAATGAGTAACCCCTAAAAAGATAGTCAGCAATTCAAAGTCTGAGACAAATTCAAAGAAACTGAATTCTGAATGTAGAAAAAAAATCTACCTTGGTATGTAAAAGAGTGAGGGAGTAGAATGATGTATCACCAATCACAGCGTTGCATCAGTACATTAAGCAGAAAAGAAACCAGAAAATAATGTCACATATTATGCTGGCTTGAACTGTCATTTTACAATCTTGAAAGACAGGGATACCAGAAAAAGTAGATAAATTAACTCACTCAGCCAAAACCCTAGACTATTACTATACAATACTGTTATTAATATCATTCTATGTAAGTATTCAGAACAAGATTTAACGTTCATTAAATTTCACATTTTCCCCCAAATTTTAGAAAGGTCTATGATGATCTCTATAACTTCAATCAATGAATAATTAAATGACTTTTTAAAATAATATCTTCAGTTGGAAATCTACAGGAGTAAACTCTGTCTGAAACACTAGAGTGGAGATTTTTGTCACCATATGCCTACTTTCCTTCGCTCTTCATTTTTAATTTTCATTCCCTTTAAGCTCTTTTCATGTTGGATCAGACACCAGTAGCCTCTCGATTTGCTGCTTAAGTTTCAGAACTGGCTTTTCTAAATAACAAAGATGCCGTTTTTCTTTGAATCCCATTGTGCTAAATTACATTGACATCTGTAGGATTTATCTCTTAAAACAAGAATTTGTTATCTATTTAAGTTCTTTTCTTTTTTCTTGTTATTTTGTCTTCAGTGGAGATTTTATGAAGTCAGTCTATACATATTAAGATTATTTCTAAATATCTCCTCATTTTGAAATTATTTGTTGTAAGTGGATTTTCTTGTACCTTCCAACTTGTTTGTTTATAAATATATCCTATTGGATTCTGCATATCATTTTATACCCTGCTACTTAAATTATCTTTTTATATAATCATATCATCTGCAAATATAGTTTTACCTCTTACTGTTCAATTTTTATACATTTTTCTTTTTCTTGTCTAATATATCTGCCATCAATTTTCAATACTAGTGGTCACTGTAGGCATCCATTTCTTTTATTTTTTTTTAAATTCTTACCTGAGGATATGTTTTTATTGATTTTAGAGAGAGAGAGTAAGGGAGAGGAAGAGAGAGAGAAACGTCCATCAGTTGCTTCCTGTCCCCACCCTGACTAGGAATCGAACCCACAACCTGGGTTTGTGCCATGACCTGGAATCGAACACACTACCTTTTGGTTTATGGGACGATGCTCCAACCAACTGAGCCACACAGGCCAGGGCTAGACAGCCATTTCTTGTCCATGACTTTAGTGGGACTTCACCATGTTTTTTCCTCCATGAAACATATTCTTGGTTTTTGTTTGAGACAGATGTATTTTTGTCATGTTAACAAACATCCGTCCATTCCTACTTCTAGACGGACTATTTCTCAATTAACAATGATCGATTAATAGATTTTCTAATATTGATATCCACTCGCATTCCTGAAATAAAGCCCAGTTTGTCATGTTTTTATTTTTATGTTCTATGGGATTTTGTTTGTACTTTGTTTACAATTTTTATTAACAGCAACCATTGAAACTTTTCATTTTTGTATATTAAATGCTGGTGCCAGTGTTATACTGGCTTCATACATGGGGTTTGGAAGTTTTCAGGGCTTATTCTATGTTCTAAAATAGGTTCAATAGCCTGGGAATCTTCACTCATTAGATATTAAGTAGCACCATTGGCTATGGTAGAATTCTGTTGAGAGTAGTTCTTTTATAACACAATGAACAAATTCCTAGGACCAAGGTGGAGTCAGTCCTGCCCAGGGTGCATTCGAGCAAACCAAGACTGAAGTAGCTTTCGTGTCCCTATGAACTTTCCACTTGACCAGGAATGCAGTGGTCCAGTTGGCCAGTCCCCAAGCAGCAAGCCAGCCCTGGGCCTTCGAATCCCGTCAGGCTGACCATGTGGCCCCAGTCAGGTATTTTCTATCTGATTCTTCTTGTTCTGATCTCTTTAATCTATAAAAGCTTCTGACTTCTCCCCTATTTTGCAGATCTCCAAAAGGAGACTGTCTTCTTCAGGAAGTGCTTAGATTTTTGTATCACCTAAATTGTTTTCTTTTTCATTTTATAACCAACCCTTTATTCAATGATAGAAGTTATTCTTTTCAGATTTTTTTTATTCCTCATGTAGTCAATTTTGGAAAGACATATTTTTCTGAAAACGTACCCATTTTTATCCAGTTTTCAAGTTTGTCTTGTGCAATATAGCCTCCTTATTATTTTAATTAACTCTTGGGGTTTTTCCTCCTCATTTTTCATTATTTTGCATTAAAAAGTGTTTTCTTATTTAGGCTAGTTTTGATGTTTCTATTTTGTTATTTTTATTCAAAGAGTGAGCATTTGTAACTATTTACAACTCTACTGATTTTTTAAAAACTAATTTATCTTATATTTATTAATTTCTTCCTTCATATTCCTTTAGGATTTTATCCTAACTTTTGCTGTAGGGAAAGTTTCATTAATTTATTTTCTATTTTAATTAGTGTAATTAATCAATTATATTTATTTTCCTTCTAATTAAAAGCATATTAATTTTCTTTAAAGCACTAATTTTTCTTGGTCCCATTTGTTGTGAATAATAGTATTTTTAATCTATTATTTTGGTTTTCCTGAAATTCTGCTACTTATGTTTGTATTTTTTCTTTTAGTCAAGAGTAGTTTAATACAAAGTATATTAGTATATTAATTTATTTGTGGGAGGATCAGTTTGTTTCTAGTTTTGTTATAATTTAAAGAATCTTATTTGACACTATAATTGGTTTGCTGCAAACTAATATATGGTTAATGTTTGTGAATGTTCAGTGGACATCTGAGAGAAGGTTCTATTTTCTATTTTTATAGATTTCAGAATTAGTTATATTCAGAATTAGTCAAAATCAGTTTGAATTATTTTATTCTTATATTTTACTTCCTTACTTATGGAATATTTCATGGATAAGAAAGATCTAAAGTGTACTGTTACTGGAGACTCAATTACAAAGTTTACCTTTAATATTTGCTTTACGAATATTGATATTATGTCATCTAGTGCAGAGATATGCTGAGGTTTGGGAGAACACTCTGAATCGCAGACTTCCTTTTTGTTTGTATTTGCCTAATATATTGTTGCTTCTCCTTTTATTTTCAAAGTTCCTAAATCACTGTCTTATCTGTGTCTCTTTACCATTCTAAATTTATAACCTAGATTTGGGGTTTAGTTTGTGTCCTGTTTGATAAATCATTTATTTTAATGTAACTCTTAAATTAGTTTATATTTATTGCATGGAATATATATTTCATATTAGCTTGATCGGAAGATTTTAGGTTATAATTTCCATTTTTATAGCCTTAACATTATAATCTAGCTTTGTAGTCAACCTTCATTGCTATGTGTGTGTACGTGTGTAGGTCTACTAATATATAGGGATGTTTGTATTAACTCTGCGCTTTAGGTTTTTATTATTTTTATTTTTTTTAATTTTGATTTATTGATTTTTAGAGATAGAGAGGAAGTCAGGAAGGGGGTAAGAGAAAGAGAGAGAAACAATGATTTGTTGCTCCACTTACTTAGGCATTAATTTGTTGCTTCTTATATGTGCCCTGACCAGGGCTTGAACCCGCATCCTTGGCATATCGGAACAATGCTCGAACCAACTGAGCTACCCAACCAGGGCTTGTATTAATGTTGTACTTTTAAAATTATATTTTATACAGTTATGTTAGAAAAGAATTTTCTATATAAAAACTAATTTCTCTATTACTTTAGCTAACCTATTATTGACCTAATATGAACAGTGATGAATTAACATTTTTCCCTCCTCCTCTATCCTGTCTTCCACTACCCCATTTTCTCAATATGTATCCTGTAAGTTGTTTGCAATGTTTATGACTCTGTCACTTGACTTGTCAGCTATTGGAGAAGAGGTAAACACTGAACTTACTCTGTCTCCTAACATTGTATCCTCTTTGCTCCTAAGTATTGTGTTATTTTTACAGGGTCAGAGCATCTACATTTACATTCTGTTTTGCAACCTAATCCCATATTTGTTTTAGCATTAGTTTTACACTTAAGAATTTTTTAAATATCCAGTATGAGTCCTGTATGTAGTTCCCCCAGAAATTCCTTCATTGGCTTTAGTTTGTTTTCAAGTAGTGTTCTCCAAAAGAGATCATGGGGAAAATATTCCTTGATTTTTAACAGGTGCAGGACTCCCTATAGGCTTGATAGTAGTAGGCAAGCTTGATTGACTTTCCACGCCGTGGCTGACACAATTTTCTCCTGAATATCTGATCAATGTTGCTCTATTCTAATACGACTTTAAATGTTGCCAGGAGAAATTTGATCAGCTTCATATTTTCGTCTCTCTATAAATGATACACATATAATACTTCACATATATGCATTCTATGCTTCCCTGGAGCCATAATATTATTTTGTCAATCATTCCAATTTTAACATGTATCTACAGAAATGTGCACTTAAGTAGTTTATGAATAGATTTAGGCTTTATTAGAATGGCCAAAATGGTTCAGCTTACAAATAATTATTTTGAGGACTTCAATTTAATTGCATGAAATAAGACTTTTCAAACCAAAGACATCACAATTTCCTAACCAATGAGTTCGGATACTAAAATATAACATCAGATAGGTTTATAAATTGATGATTCTTAAAACACTTTTACTTGAAATGTGTTAGTTTGAACTGGCATATCTATTACCAAAGTTATCATATTCACAGATATTTACTGAAATTTATAAGATTTCAAATGGTCTCTCCTATACAGTATTTATCTTCTTTTCACATTTAATAATGAGAGTTCCTTGGATATAGTATTAGGATTTTATAAAGTATTTCTCCATCATCTACTGAAAGTATGTTGAAAAAAATATCACTGATCTCTCTCTAATAATTATTCTCTTTTATATTAACCATAAACTTATATCTATGCTTTATTTAAATATGGAGAGCACTAAGACAGTTTTTCTTCTCAGTATGTACTATAATTCATAGCCAATTTTGTCAGGATTCTATGGATCTAATAAGCTATTAGTTACAAGATTTTGAAAATTTGTTTCCTTTCAGCAGTTATTCACTGGGCACATGATCTCTTCTGGGTACCTTTTAAGCTTTAGAGATATAGGAATGCACAAAGCAAATACAACCAAAGCCCCCTATAGTAAAAACTTTCAGGGCACAGCAAAGTATGAAAAATGTCAGGTATGACACAGCTGTGCCCCAGCTGTTGGGAGCATCAGAGGCTGCTAGCTCACAGCGACACTCATCCTTGGGCATTGCTGTCGACTGTAGGAGCTGCTTGACCCAAGGTTATCTTTTCTTCTCCTCACTCCCTAACCCCCCCTTCACCTTCACTCCCCCCACCACCCCTCGCTAGGAGCACTCTGCAAGGTCATCTCAGCTCCAGAGCTTCCTATAGGATCTGCTAAATCTCACTCGCAACTGTGTTCCAAGTCAGCTTTTCCCTGGGCTCAGTCCTGCAGTCCTGCCTTGCTAACTTCTTTAGTGGCAAATCTTTCAGAAAAAAACAACAACAGCAAAGACCTGAAAAATAAATCTACAAGTCACTCTTCATGTCGGAATCTCTAAGAGACCCATCTGACAACCTTCCCCGTGACACTTGATTTCACTTCAGGAACCACATAATAAACAAAAAGGCAAACCATTATGAAGCCTTTCCATGAATTAGAAGCAAAATGGGTGTTCTGAGTGTGTCTGTTTCAGACTTTGAAATGCATGTAAACAAAAACCCTGAGGCTTCTATTATCAGGAAAGTCTTAATAGTTTGTTTGCTGCTCTGAGTGAAGCTGATGTCACAAATGCAAATAAAATGTGAAGGCCCAAAGGAAAAATCACAGGTTTCTGGTTTGGGAGTGTCTAACTAATGATAGCAATAAACTTTGAATAATGAAATATCCTGTAAATATAGCAGGATTCTCATAAAGTAAAATAATATAATTTATACTATCATGAAACTATAAAGAAAACAGCCGGGCTATGGGGCTGTTGGCATCCGCGTTCTCTCGCTCTCTTTAAACTTTGGTAGGAACTACTGACAACCTGTGCATCTCAGCTCCTTCTCCCTGCCTGGTTCTCACACCGGGCTCCCCCTTAGCAGAGCTGCCTTATGTGTCTAAGGGACAACTGTGAATAGATGGGACCTTGTCTCTCTCTGTTGGATTATGGTTTGTTTTGAATAAACTATTACAATGAGTTGAAGATTAGTGAACACAGAGTAAAGAGTAATGATGAGCTCTGAAAAACCTGATGGTTCCTACAGAAAAGCATCCAGACCTCCTTCCTTTATTCACATTTCAAAAGGTTTCTTTCCAGCAAGTCTGCATCCCAGAAGCACCACAAAGGCTGGTTAAACGCTTAAATAGTCCCTATTCTCTCCCCAATTATTACTGTTCTAGGGAATTGTTGGTTAGCTTAATATTTATAAATTTGATTTCTTACTATTTTTAAGAATATTTTTTCTTTTAGGAAGGATTATTTCTATTTAATTTTTAAATCATAAAAACCATTTTTTAAAAATTCTCATCCAAGGATATTTTTTCCTTTGCTTTTCAGAGAGAGTGGAAATGAGGGGCGAGACTGAGAGAAACATCAATGTGAGAGAGACATATCGACTGTTTGCTTCCTGCACCCACCACAACTGGGACCAGGGATCAAGCCTGCAACCGAGGTATGTGCCCTTGGTCAGACTCAAACCCAGGACCAATGCTCTAACCACTGAGCACCAGCCAGGACAATCATATAAACCATTTTAAGTGCACAATTCGGTGGCATTCAGTGCATTAATGTTACTGTACAATCATCACCACGATTTCCAGAATATCTTTATCTTCCCAAACAGAAACTCTGTAAGTCCTTGTACTTGAGGGGAAAACACACACCTCAGGACTCCACTAATTGAAATCCAGTGTCTGTGGACATTGGCTTGGCTAGAATTGACTATTTTTTTCTTTTTACATGAGGGAAATATTTGCAAGAAAATTAGTAGTTTAAGGGCATTTTCAGTTGTCATGTTTAATATGCTCAAGGAAAAAGATCAGTGTTCAAAACCCTAGGAGTCCTAATTAAAGATGTGATAATTACAAGTTACTCATTTTCATTAAAGTAACTCCCCCCAATTTTTGCTTTATAATGAGTTACTGCTCATGCTATAATGTACCAAAAAAGTTTTTAATATGTGCATTACAGAATCCATATATGTTGCTAAATTGCAATGGTCTGCTTCCCCAGTTAACGTAAATGTGTTGGACATTGCTTCTTATGTCTTTTTAAAAAATATATGTTTTTATTGATTTCAGGGAGAGGAAGGGAGAGGGAAAGAAAGATAGAAACATCAGTGATGAGGGAGAATCATCAGAGGGCTGCCTCCTGCACACCCCCTGCTGGGGATCAAGCCTGGAACCTGGGCATGTGCCCTGACCGGGAATTGAACCATGACCTCCAGGTTCATGAGTAGACACTTAACCACTGAGCCACACTGGCAGGACTACTTCCTATGTCTTCATTAACAGTGTTGTAGTTATGTTTCAAACTAAGCTCCAGAATAACTATGCTAATAATACACATGCTGATCAATTTCCATTCTTTTCAGATAATATTGTAATCTGCCTGGTTACAGGCTTATTGAATGAATATGTATGAAGCCTGTCATTTAATTGGCCCAATAAATGACACTTCTCCAGCCAACAGAAGGCCTCATGGTGCCATCCCTTAAGAAAATACAGTAGTTAATAATATAAAAATCAGTGCTCTTTTTACACTTCATAAAATCTCCCTTAATTGATGCTAAGTAGCAACTTCACAAATGTCTATTATATTAACATATCTAAACAGAGAGACATGAACCCCTGTTGAATTGTTCCAAGTCTCCACACTCTTAGAGCCATGGTAGAAACAAGAAAGGTTCATTTGGGGACACCTGTCAGTAGAAGCTTGAGTAACATTTCCTTGAGGAAGGCAGGATGGTATCCTGCCTCTTTCAAGGTGGGCCTCCTGAGGAGATGCATTAAGTATGCAATGAACAAAAGTGCCTTAACAAAAAGAACCATTTTCTATTCAAATAGAAAAACTCAGTCAACTTCAATCAGGGGAGAGTTTTAAAAGAGAGACATAGATGAGTGCACTTTTAAAAAATATTCAAAAAGTTACATAATAGATTGTGTTTTAATGTTGCAAGTTTCTTTGACACATCTGAAACCCAGATACTCTTGTAAACCCAGAATTATAGTACTTGATGCCTACTTAAAAAAAAAAAAGTGCAATAAATTGTCTCCATACTCCTCAAGGTCATCAGTATGAATGTCAAAATTGTTCCAGGCTGTGGTGGAGAGGTCCACAGGGGATCCTATTTGCTCTTAACTGGATGGTTTCATTTACTTCTTATATTTCCTTTAGACATATTTTTTCTCTCTTTTTACCACTATCAGATTCACTGTCACTTTTCCTTGCCTCTGGTGAACCTGCCTCTACCTACCTTCTATTTCCTTTTTTTTTTTTTTTCTTTAAATATGCTTTATCTTGTAGAGCTCTTCATTCATATACCCATCTATCTCCTCTATCAATTATATATGTATATGTACAAACATATGTACAAACATATACATGTATATTTATCTGTTTTGTGTAATACCAAGTATTGATGTTTTATTTTTATAGTTATAGAAAGGGTTGTGATATATTTATATTTATAAAATATATATAATGTTCTATATTTATAATTCATAAGTCAAATTATTCATGAAGAAAATTCAATGAGAGGGACAGATGCATTCCTAAAATAAAAATGTATAAATATTTCAAAACTACAAAAGTCACACACATTTTCTCTACTATACATGTTAAACAAGCATAATCATTTTCATGGATGGTATTGGCCACCACTGGGTCTCCTCCTTTCTTCTACTTCAGTTCCTACCTGTTCTGCCTGCTGTCAGCATTGGCTCCTTCAAGGCCTCTCCTGCAGTGGGCTCCTGCAAGCCCTTTTGTTCTGACTGGATCTGTCAGAGCCACTGCTTCTGGGAAGTTTCCCTGTCCAGCACTTTTAATTTCCCTTCCCACCAAGCTAGGACAGATAAGCATCGATTCATCTTTTTCCTCTGGAAAGATCCACCTGCTTTAGAGGGTTCTCCCACAAGGTCCAGGCACAGCTCTTCTTTTTCCTTGGCAGGGAGCAAGCTGAGATAGGAGGCTGTAAGGACCATGTTGCTAGAGCTGAATCATAGGGTAGTAAGGCTTATGCTCGGGGACAGTAAAGGACAGAAGTGACAAAAGCATTAAGCTCTCTCATATCAAATAGAATGACTGAGGCCACTAATAAATGTCTGAAATAAATTTATTGCATCAACAAAACCACTGGCGTTCTAGACTATCACCCAATCCTGGTGTTGCAATTTGATGGAAAGCCGATCATCAAAAGTATTAAAGAATCAAAGGACATGTGTTAGATTCAGAGTCTAGATTCAGAATCTAACAGGTAGATTCATTCCCTGTGAGCAAATGGACTTTATTACTGACATCTCATATGTTGAAGACCTTTTGTTAATTCATTCTCCAGTTCTCAACTCTACTTCAATAACTGAATGAGTCATATAACTGATGAGTGAATGAGTGAAACATGGTTATTATATAACATTTGGTAAAGATACTCATGTAAAAGTGAGGCTGTGTATGTTTCCTATTTTTCTGAGTAGGTTTAAGTTCAAGGATAGTCGGGGCCATCAATTATGAAGCAGAGTTTCTGTTTTAAATTTGTAAGTAGTGATGAGTTATTACCTCCTGTTCTGTCCTCACACCCAGGAGGTAAGATGAACACAGCTCCAGTTGGATTGCAGGACTTATCTTCCTGGCAGTGTGATTTGCTTTACCTCTTGTTTATTTCTGCCTCTTTCTCCATCTAAATGTCCTCAGCCTCCCTGAACTAGTTATACAACCAGTGATAAGATGATTGAATATCTTATTTAAAATTTTGGCAAAGCCATTTAACCTCCCTAAGGCTGACTCTCTATTGCCAAACTGTCGTAATTTTTCAGAACATTAGTTCAATTCAAATCCTCTTGTTATCCACAAATTATCTCAGAAGCACAACTAGACAATTTTCCACTTTCTAACTGGTCCCTTGGGGTTAGAAGTGCCTGAGACCACTGCTCTTCAAGCCTAGAAAGAACAACTCTGATGACTCTTCATAGCATAATCTCTGCGCTCCAGGAAGAATAGCTGTTATTATTTTATTTTACGTTTAAAATATAGCATATATAGAAAAAGGTACACAATCATAATAAAACAGTTTGATAGTAATTGAAAAGTAAACACATCTGTGTGACTGCTTCCTACCTGGTTGAGAAAGAGAATGTTAGCAGCTTGGCAGAAGACTGCTTCAGGCCTATCTCAGATGCCATTGCCCCTGAAGATAAACATTATTCCGATGCTCATAACCATCCATTCATTTTGCCCATTTTCATTTTTACAAGACAGAAATATCAGAGGGTGTATTCCCTCATGTCTAGTTTTTGTGTTTTTTTTTTACTCAAATTTGTGTCTGTGAAATTTGTTCCCGTATTTAAGTCTCATTTGATATTATTAATATATAAGATAATATACCATAAGTTATACCTTTCCTTCTATTCTTGATGGCAATGTGTACTATTTCCCCACTTGGACTATTATGAATAAGGCCGCCTGTACATATCCAATTGTACATATATCTATATACTTTTGTTGAACATATACTTACAAGTGTGCTTGTTGGCATCATATACTGACATTTAGAAAATGATGGAGTTTACCAAAATGGTTGCACCAGCTGACAACATTTCACGAGAGCACTAGCTGTACCACATCCTCACCAATACATGGAATTTTTGAGCATTTTATTTTGCTATTTTATAATTTAAGTGGGCATATGTGATAACATTTCATTGTGCTTTTTATTTACTTTTGTCAAATAAAATATGAAGTTGAATACTTTCAAATATGTGTTCCTTATTTCAATATACTTGTTTGTGGAGTGACTTTTCAGTCCTTTACTTAGTTTACCTATACTCAGTTTTATATATTTTATATATATATATATATAATTTTTTTAGAGAAAGGAAGGGAAAGACAGACAGATAAACATAAATTGGTTACTGGGGATCTAACACACAACCTGGATATGTGCCTTGACCAGGAACCGAACCTACCACCTTTTGGATATATGGGGCAATGCTCCAACCAACTGAGTCATACCTGCTAGGGTTCAGGTTTTTTTCTTTTTTTTCTAACTGACTTTAATAGATCCTCATAAATGAACATCTTCTCACAGATGCATGTATTACAAGTACTTTCTTCTACTCTATGGCTTGTAGTCTGATATTTTTACTGTTGCTCTTTGATAAACTGAAGTTCTTAATTTTAATATAGTCAAAATTTCCAATCCTTTCCTTTATAGTCAGTTCTTTTCATGTCTAGTTTAAGAATTCTTTGCCACCTGAGAGTCATGAATACATTTTCTCATGTTACATTCTGGGAGTTGGGAATCGTTTTTGTTGTTGTTGTTGTTTTCCTGTTGTTGTATTATCTTTTGTATTTAAGTTAAAGAACCACCTGCAATTGACTTTTATCAATGATGTAAGTTGTCAACTGGTTTGTTTGTTTTTTAATTGTTGACAGTATTGCAAATGTCCCCTATTTTCCCCCCACTTGTCCCCTTCCACCCAGCTCCTGCCCCACCCCAGGCCTTTGCCATACTACCAACGGTTTTCTTGGCATTATTAGTATTGATATCCAGATGCCCCAGCACCATACCATTTATTACACTGACCACCCTCTCTTTAATGCAATGAACTGACACCCCTGTCACATATCACGTTATTGTATGTATGTGTATAGATATATATCTATCTATACACACACACTCATTTCTCTAAGCTCTATATTCAGACCCATTGGTCTGTTTCTATCCATGTGCCAATACCTTCATTTCAATTTCAGTTACTCTACAAGTCTTGATACTTGATGTATAAATTCTCCAACTTTTTCTTGCTAGACTGGCTCTTTATATTTCTCTATAATTTTTGTGACAAAAGAAAAATTCTGAGATGTCCTAAATTACATTACAGCTGGCCAGAGAGTACAAAGGAAAGACAAGAGTTAATCATTCAACAGAGCATGACCAGAAATCAACAAAAGACTGCTCCCATTCCTGAGTGTATGTTGAAATTCTGAATCAACTTCCAGATGGCTGTTTCAGCTTTTATAGGAAGAGGGCCAGCCGATCGCCAGACTCCACAGCACCCTGCTGACCCATGAACTTTCCCAGGCGTACCCGCAACCCATCCGAAAGCAGCAAGCACTGCTTCCTTAAGGACTGCGCACCTACCCACAGCTCCCCGCTTCACCTTTTCCGCTCCACTTATCTACAGTCAACGCAAATTCTTTCCAAACAATTTACACCTTTCTTCCCCCAACTTATTGTATAAGCGAGCCCCCTCAGCCCCAGTAAGGCCTCCTCCATCTAGCCCTGCTGCTGGTGGTTTAGACTGCGTGCCCCAGGACCTGGGCCTTCTGACCATCCTATGGCTCAATAAACCCTTCCTTTCAAAAAAGCTTTCAGCCTCAGAGGTGTTTTGTTTCACATTTAGAATCAGCTCGTCAAGGGAAATTATTGAAATGTTGACTGGAATTTAATAGATTGTTTGAAAACTGACATCCAACTTTCCTGTCGAGCCTAGTAAATATCTTAATTTATTTTGGTCTTTTTAATTAGTCTCCAGAACATTTTGTAGTTCTCTGTGTATAGTCTTCACACAACTCTGATTAGATTTATTACTGAGTATTTTTATTCTCTGGCAAATGACAATGTTTTTCAATTCCATTTTCTAATCTCTCTTTACTAGTTCATAAAACTAAAATTTATTTTTTATCAACAACCTTGCTTAATTCTCAAAATAATTTTAACAATCTTTTTGTAATCTTCTTAACCTTTCTACATCTATAGTCATATGTATGTAAAAATACATAAACAATGAAAATTTCATTACTTTATCTCTACTCATATGTATAATTTTCTTTGTCTGACCTTATTACAATAGCTGGGATCTCTAGTGCCACGTTGCAATAAAAGGTGATTGCTCTGTTTCTAATACCAAAGGGAGAGTTTTCAACAGTTACCGTTTAATATAAAGCTAACTGCATGCTCTTGAATGCACAAATAGGTTTTTTTCTTCAATCATCCATAGTTATTGAATTTTATTAAATGCATTAATTTCATCTATTAAAATAGTCATTATCATATCATTTTCTCCCTTTTAGAATAGTGAATTGCATTGGTTGAGTTTGAAATGTTAGTGAGACCTTGCAATTTTGGAACAAAACAAAAATAGTCACTCTATGTTACCCTTAAGTACACTACAGTCCTTACTCATCAATACTTCATTAGGAATTTTGCATCTGTGTGTGGGGGAAGAATCGACCCGGGATATCTCTTTTGTTTTACTAGCTGTTGTGGTATGAAAGTTTTCTTGACTTTACAAAATACATTTGGAAGTATTTTCTGTTTTATATTCTCTGAAATATTTTGTGTATGTTGATGCTATTCTTCCTTAAATCTTTGAAAGAATTTGCTAATGAATTCCTCTGGACTTGGAGTTTCTTTGTGGGAAGCATTTTAACTGACCATCTGATTTGTTAGTAGACACGGTACTTAAAGGAATTGTTCATTTTATGCAGATTTCCAAACATATAGCATGCGAATGTTCATAATATCATCTCAGCATTTTTCATGTATAAAATTTGATGTCATGTGCATTTTGAAATTTTGAATATTGTTAATTTGTGTATACTCATTTTATTGATCTTTCATTCCAGCACTTTTATTATAATTTTCAAAGACATAAACTTTGGTGATATATAATTTCTATTGTGCATTTGCTATATATATTATTTTTGTAATCTTCCTATATTCATTGGGTTTAATTTGCTAACATTGTCCTAAAGTTTTTCTAAACAAACTTTACCTATATCCCACAGGTTTTGATCTTTTTTTTCTCTTGAGACTCTTTCTTGGACCATGGCTTTTTTAGAAATTTACTGTTTAATTCCTGAGTATTTGCATGTGTTTTAATTATCTTCATGTTAATGGGTTCCTATCTGGAAGGTTAGTTAATGTTCTATCTGCCTTCTTTACTCTAGCCACAGAAACACCAGAGGCTGATGCCAGAATCCTCTTACAACAGTAAGGCAAGACATTTACAGGAGCAAATGGATCCATAATAAGTGTTATGTTTTGACTGAGCACTTGTACTTTATTGTTGAGAATGTTTATTGAGTAACATGTAATTAACGAGATGGAGCTACTCTAAATAACGGGATGAGGCACACATGTAAGAGAGGAGTGTGAAACCAGCATGTCACACAAGCTAAAAGGCCTCCCGCCCACCAGGAGCCTAGCTTCTCTGGGCTGGAGGAGCTCCATACATGCAGCCCCATCTCTCATGACATGAGCGCCCCAAGAGCACACTGGAGACTGGGGTCCTTTGCCTGAGATCCCCGCGTGCTCTTGCCATTGGTGACGAATCGCAAGTCTTGTATCTTTTCTTAAAGCGAAATAAACTTGGTGGTGGGTAAAGATTATTGCGTCTTGTAATCTTGATTTACATTCAAACCTAAGACCAATGACTTTTGTCAAGCTGAATGAGCAATTTGTTAAAATTTCTCAAGAATTGCTTTATTGCCTAGCATATTGTGAATATTGTAAGTATTTCACGTACACTTAAAAAATGTGTGTTGTGCAGGCTGGGGATTCAGGGTTCTATACATGTCAATTAAGTTTATCTAGTTTATTATATATATCCTTACAGAATATTTGTCTGCTTGAGATATTAATATTTAAGAAAGAAGTTTTAAATTTTTTATTCTAATTGCAAGTATATATATAAATATATATATATACATATATATATTTCTCCTCTTATTTCTGTCAGGTTTTTTTTTATTTTTGAGGCTATGTTATTAGATGCCTAAATTTTTTTAAGTATTAATTTATTCCAGTATACTGACCGTTTTATCTTTATAAAATTTATCTTTTGTAATACATGCTAAAGCTTAGAGCTACTTCATCTAGTATTTATATAGCCATATAAATATTTGGGGTTTTTGTTGTTGTTTATATTTTAATCTGTGTTTTTATTGTAGAAAGCATATAATTTTTGTTTTATTTTAACCTGGTCACATAATTAAGGTTGAAGACAATGACTTTATTTCTACTGAAAAGTTTAATATTGCATCTTTCAAGACACTGTGCCTCACTTTTAGGATTTTCTCTTTATCTTTGGCTTTCAGCAATTTTGGTATGATATACCTAAATGTGGTCTTATTGTAAATATTTTTTAATGATTGAATAAACCATAACTATGAGTCTGTAATAGCCAGATGCATGGCTTAATGGTCAGATAATCCATGGTTCTAATTCTAATTATTATAGCAAGATGTAGAAGTTTCAAAGGAATTTTTCCCAATTATTCAGTTCATGCAAATATTTTTAATACCTTTCACTTTTTTACTTCACTGTCCTGAACTTACATAAGAAAAGAAGAGAAAGCAAAAAGGAAATAGATAAGAGATCTAATACTTGAAAGATATGTATTATGTAGCAAATATATGAAACAAATGAAAGTACTTAAAGCCAAGAGCTAATCCACATAGCACCAAAAAAGGGGGTGGGGGTTCTGGGGTTATAGATTTTCCTTCTATAATGTATTATTATGTTAAATATTCTGGGTCATATTTCCAGATAAGCTGAATGCTATTCCAAATTTAAAAAGTGTTATTGAATTATGGAGTAGAAAATAGACCCATAGAGATCATTTCATTTCTCAAATCATGGAAGAGTAAACTCACACTCAGGGAAGAGAGCAGCCAGGTAGGTAATCTCAGATCTCCGGTTAGAATGCCGAGACACTCTTTGTCCTGTTCTATTTTCATGGTTACCCCACGAAAAAAAATGTAAAAAAAGAAAAGAAAATCCCAGCATTACGATCCTGATAATTATTTCTTCATGGCATTGAGGTTTATTTAGCCTTTAGTCATGTGTTTCATATATATATTACCGTGTATCTTAGAGCTCCAAATAAGGCCTTCAGGAATGATTACGCATTAGAAAAAATAATCAGAATATGGAATAAATAGACACAAACTGTAGCTGCATACCAGTGTTACAGGGAAGTATGTCTGTCTGAGCAAAGGAACAGAAATCAGCCCACTATAAAAAGCAGAGAGGAGCCACCCAGTCCAGGGCTAACCCAGCTTCATTTCCTGGCCGGCTCCCACAGATCATCTGTCAGTGGTCACTGTCACATGCAAACGCGAGTGTCTGATTGCTGAGATAGCGTTGGGATTTGGCATGCTGCCCCTTGCAGATCTCAGAAGAGTTAGCCTCCCTGAAACCTCTGGGTGAGTTTTCAGTTGTAGATATCGTTTTCTTTGCTAGCTCTGACATTTCCAAATATCTCTCACCAACTTGTGGCTGAATACTAGCCATCATGACTTACCCCAGAGATGCCTAGTGAAGCAATGAACCATGTGGTGTCTATATTCAGAGTTTACAAAGTCCCTGGGGGTTGTTTAAGATATATAGTGAATTAATGTCATTATAAAAACCAGCTCAGTTTATTATTAAGACTTGATATTCAAAATAATAAATGCAGTTCCCTAATGAGTATTGGTTTACAGAGCGATAAAGATTGTGCTCCTATAGAACCTGAGGACTTACCACTGCAATTGTGTGTCTGAAATAACTACCTCTCCATTTTAGAACAAATTATTATAGAAATTTAAGGAAACTTTTTTGTTGTTGTTTTCAATCATTAATGCAACAAACAAATATTTATTTAAAATGTGCTATATGAGAGGCTCTATACCAAGTTCTGGGACACAATTTTCAACAAGACAAATGTGGTTTCATCTACAGTAGTTTAGAGTTTAGTGAGGTATTATACATACCAGTATATTGGCCATCATGAGACCTGGATCCCACTTTTGGCTACTGAACTAGAGAGCAGAATAGCACAGATCATCGCTCTTACATTCATTAAGAGTCAGTCTATACCCTGCATGGGGAGTAAGAGGTGGGCCTCATTTCTCACCAGAAAAACTGATGAGAATTGGGTCTTTATATTTTAATTAATTTAACTTCTAAAATATTTAAAAAATATGTTTTTATTGATTTCAGAGAGAGGAAGGGAGAGGGAGAGAGAGTTAGAAAAAATCAATGATGAGAGTCACTGATTGGCTGCCTCCTGCACGTCCCCTACTGGGGATCGAGTCCACAACCAGGGCATATGCCTTGACTGGGAATTGAATTATGACCTGGTTCATAGGTCTATGCTCAACCTCTGATCCACCCCGGCCGGGCAAGGGAATTGGGTATTTTAAATTTCAGTTCTCTTTCATACTAGCTGTATTAACTTGGGCATATGATATTGCCCTAATTTCATATAAATACTGATAGCAATAGGATATATTTGGTAGGATTATAGTGGGGATTAGATGGAGTTTTATGTATAAAGCACCTAGATTAGTTCTAGGCATACAGTAAGTGTTTGCTAAATGTTAGCTATTATTGTTCTCTAGCTAAAGCCATTGCTATATTTCCAACAATTTAATTCAGCACATGTTTATTGAGGCTTGACATATAAAATAAGACACAGTTCTCTCCTTGGAAAGAATTTAATTTAATTTAATGCATTATATTGTGATTGAAAGAAATAGAGATATGTGCATTGTTATGTATGTGCAAAGATATGTGAGAAACCAAATTTACCTGATAGTATTAAATATATTACAAAAGATGTAAATTTAAGTTAGGTTTCCTAGATGGATAAATTACTATAATTCGAACAGATGAAATAATCCAGAAGAAGAGAATTCTAAGATATATTTCAATTCACTCCCCAAATACACTTTCTCTCCTACACACACACACACTTGCACACCTTACATACTCACACAGTTATACTGTAAACAATGGATAACCTGCAGAATGTAAAACTCAACACTACCCCATTTTTCCCATGCTGGGCAGTGCAGATTAAAGGAAAACATCGAGCTATAATCCAACTTGGGCTTGATTTCTTGCTTCTGTTATATAGCCTCAGTCCTAATTAATCCATTTGCTCACTTGCTCACTGTGAATAAGTTATTGGTACAAAACACTATTACAGATTCCTGCGCATTTACAAGACTGGATCGAATAAAGGCAATTTCCCAGAAGCATAGTTCAGCAGACCCAAATAGCAGGCTCAAGTCTCCCCCGTACCTTTGGAAAAATACGAAACCCATCAGAGCTTCTGTTCCCAAGCAGCAAAACTGAGATAAAATTTGATACTAGCTTTATTGCTGTATTGTTTGGAGGATTTTAGACTTATTCAAAAATATCCAGTACATATTCACTGAGTGGCTACAGGCACAGTTCCAGATACAAGGGGGGGAGCAGTGATCAGGACCCTCCAAATCCCTGCCCTTTTGAGCTGCCCTTCCAGGGGTAATGTCTATGAAGGACAATCACAAACTGATGAACCTGAAATATTAGCTTCTATCTCCTTCAGCATTACTGCCCCCATTATTTCAAGGTGAGCCCTACTGTTCTCTGTAATAAGACGTTGCCTTTATATAAATGTTGAGTAACTGGGGTTGAAAGTAAAAGGTGTCGTTTGTGCACAAAACACATAAGAAAAGGCCAAAAGAAGGGTATAGATGCGAAGAAAACTATGGAAAAAAGATAAAAGCAAAGTTAATTCAATGAATTCAACTGTAGTTGGCAGTACATTTTCTCCTGGTAAATATGAGAGTTCAGAAAAGATCATTCACAAACTATTTTCTCTTGCAACAGATTTTTCCCCCCTTGCAGCAAGACTGATGAACGTGGGAACGTGAGTCTGAGGAGCTCTGCACTTAAAACTCATCCTCAAAGGATTGTTGGGCTGCCCAACAGGCCCTTTGTGACTCTACGTTCTACATGTAATGGGCAGGACGCATCCAAGGGCTCTCATGCTAATTACGCCCGTGCATAATGAATTTGTTTTAAATTTTTGTTAGCCCTTTATCAGTTTTTCATCTGTGGGTTTCTGTGTTTCTCCTCAGGTACATGGGGCAGTGGCTGTTTAGCACACCTACCGTCCCACTGAAAGTCTGAAAAAAGAAATAATTCTTAGTCAACCTGTTGAACCCTACCAGGGTGTCTATATATTCACATTCTGGGCTTAAAGAAAATTACTTACACTTAAAAACAACTCAGTGATGATATTTATAGACCATAAAGCCCCAAAGCCATTCAAGTAGAGGTGTTATGTCCACACACAGGGGAAGGGACCCATTGGAAGCTTTCTATCCATCTAGCTTTCCCAGCAACCATACAAGAGAATAGGCAAGTCATTTACCTAACGATGTTGATCCCTACGAGGAAAAAAACCCTTTCCCAGGTTTTTATAATAATAATCCTTTCACACCTCATAAGATTTTTGCAAGACTCAAGTGTAAAAAACAACAACAATAAAACTTGCTATATAAATGCAAAATATTATCAAGTTTTTCTTTCCATTTTATTTTTTTCCAAACAACTCTCAATTTATGCTGGTTCTCAGAATTACCTAGCTTAATTGTCGAATAAGTTCTGTTCATATAACTTCCTGATTTATGGTAACCATATTACATAAATTACAAAATATAACAACAGTAGTACTAATAGGGTGATGATTTAGAACGTGCTGCTAGAATTTCTAATCCTGACACAGTATCCCTGAGGGAAGATGGATTTGAGATGTAAATTCTATATGTTATTCAATGTTTATAGTATAACCACGTGTGTATGTGATCTGCGCAGGTGTGTGTGTGCGTGTGTGAGAGAGAAAGTGTATTTGGGGAGTGAATTGAAATATATCTTAGAATTCTTTTCTTATGGATTATGTTATGTTAGAATGACAGTGACTAATCCATCTAGGAAAATAGAGCTACATCCTTCATAATATACTTATTACCATCAGGTACTAGAAGGTAGATGACTTGCCTGATGCCAATGTAGCAATGACTACCTGGGCCAAGTATTCAAATCCAGGGCATCCATTTAGAAGTCCTGTGTTCTTAATGCCGGTTCTATTATGTCCAATACATATCCTACTTAAGTCATATTGGACATATTAGACAAAATATTTGACTGTTGACGTTTCCATTCAGAAGAACTACCTGTAGCATTTAACTGAACGTTGTACTATTACTTGGAATTGTTTACGGCTTCTCACTCAAAATAGGTGATAACTTCTGCTGTCTTTGCAAAAGGAAAAATCAGAGAATCACCAGGGAATTCGTGTTTATCTAGCTCCTCTCACCGCTAAACCAAGCATAGCTATGAATAAACTCAAGTACAAAAACCGACGAGGAGAGAACTGTTTTGGCATATCTTTCTCCTTAATTAGTCTGCCAGCAAATAGAAATGCCTGTTCTCCAAGCCTGAGCAGCAGTCAACCCACAGGAGCAGAGCCTGACACAAGGCTTTGCCCTTGCCCACACCGCTCAGATTCTAATAGGTGATGACAACGCGCTGAGTCTTTTGATGACATAGATTGTTTACTTCCAGTCCTTCGGCCAACAGCTTCACCAACGTTATACAGAGCTGCATAATGCAGTTTGCAGCCCTGTTGTCAGAAAAAATAAAATACACTGTCCACAGTGTCCTGGAAGACTGTTAACACATTGTTAGTAGTTTCCAAGCAAGGACATTGTTAAACATATTTCATATTAATATAGTCTCGCTCAGTGGCAATTTTCTCCTAGTAAAGAAATATGGGGTTCCTGAAAGGTTTAAGTAAACAATACAGAGTGCACTTGAAGCATTCACAAGTCATGCATTGAACTTTCTCTCCTTATATCTTAATAACCAAACAATACATTCTATACCTAATTACACAGTATTTTTTTATAGCGACTTCCAGTGGGTTATTTTTTTAGAGGTGTTATATTAAGAAACCCATAATGTAGAGAGATGTAGCTACTTTATATACATTTGGCTGAGAGTTTTTAAGCAAAGTTAAAAGGTAGAATGTGATTACTCCACTCTACAGTGAGCTCTTAATCAGAAGAGGTTAATGAGATTCAATTAAGGATTAGATGCCTATGAGAAATTTAGTGGTGTGTTTTTAGGAAAAACCAAGAGTTTCTCTGTAATAGTAGTACAGAGATCAATAGTTATCAGGTCTCTGGCACCATGGAATAAACTAACCAGCTACCAGAATTAATAAGAAATTTCTTTAGCGATGTTATATTTCTCAAGTAGGTGCATCCTGGTGAGTTTATGTCTTTCTCCTAAAACATTTATTATTAGTCACAGTAGGAAGCATGATGTTAAACTGAATGGACCATTGGCTAGTTCTGGTATATGGATTCCTGTTTGGAATTTACAGAACCCCAGATTCTAAAATCCAACAGCATTTCCTCTGCACTCGAAAGACTAAATCATCCCTTTGACCAGGGGAGACAGATTTCTGCTGCTGAAAAGAATGTGTGCTCTGGAGCAGAGGAGAGGAAATCTATATGCCTGGACAGTGTGTTCTCACTTTATCTATTAGTGATTTTAAATATATGTGTGTGTGTGTGTATGTGTATACAAATATATATGTATACTTGTTTTTTCTCCAGAGAGTTTGTGTTGCTGTTTGTTTTATATATCATTTATTTTAAGACTGACTTGGATTCAGGGTTCAAATCTATACACCTGAATATTTAGTACAACTTCCGAAACTTCAGAGGGAATATAATCCTTCCATTATGAGTATTAAACGAGCCACAACAATGATTTATTGTCTACTAATATTGGAGAATGTGTAGAATTTGGTAGAGAAACAAGGCAATGAAGGAAAGCAGAAGTGTAGACATTAAGATGTTCATGTTAAACTCCAGTATTCTATGTCAAGTAGCCATGCATTTCCTGGTGAAAATGACACAGAGGAACTTGCACCATGATCCACTGCAGATACATAGATTATTGCATAACCGATACAGCATCAAGAATATTGTTAGAAGGAAAAAACCACAATAATAATGACAGGGTACATGAGAAAATTGGGTATTTAAGGAGACAGGCAATGAATATTGTTCCAACAAATTCTCTATGAAATAAAAGATAAAATTTGAGTCTTCAGAGGATCTGAACAGTTACCACCACCAAGCTCCTCACCTGGAATATGAATTACTGTGCAACATGCATTCATTTAACATTCTCTCTGACTTACTCTGATCTGTTTTCTAGAACTTTATCTATTATTGAGAAACACTGTTCTGTAAGAAATTACCTACATGTACAACTATCTGATTTCTTGTTGAGATATCTTTATTGTAATACAATTATTATTTGTATTAAGGCAAAGTTTACTTCCCTGTGGCTCCCTACCTATGTTTCTGGCCTTCAGGACCCGAGGAACAGCTCTAATCCCTCTGTATGACATACATCCATTTACTTATTTTGAGGGCTCATTATGTGCCAAGCATTGTTCTAGTTGGTTGGAATTGGGGGAAATAAAAAAAATTAAAAAGAGCACCAGCATGAGTAGGACAAGCCTTTTGCTCTGCCATGGCTTTGCAGGGTCCCTCTGGCGCCTTCTATTGACAATGCCTCACTTTCTCCCTGTTGGCAGGGGAGAAATGTTTAAAGGGTCCACCTATCATGACACAGAGCTGGATAAACAAGGGTGGATTTGAAGTGGGAAAGCAGTAAATTGACAAGTGGCCCAGATGGAAGAGTAAGAAAACTCGATTCAGAAATCATCACAACAGCACAGGAGAGAATCAGTTGAGGCCATGGGCAGGGCGGAGAAGGTACATCAAAAGGAGCGATGAATGTGAAAGATGCCTCAGTGATAACACCTAGAAGGCCGGTGTTAGCTTTACTGTCTGAGACACAGTATAGTGAAAAGAATACGAGCTTTGGAACTGGTGAAGTAAGACTGAACTTGCATTTGAATCTTGGCTCTGCCACTTGCTGTCCATGTAAATGTGAAAAAGCTATTACTTTCCCCCCAACCTCAGATTCTTCCCTATAAAGAAGAATTTGTGTCTTAGTCTGGAAAATTTCTTGTTGAGTAAATGTCTACCTCAGAACAGAACATACAATAGCGACTGTATAACGGACACGCATCGATGTTATGGGACCCAAGTAGAAGACTCCTGCTTCCCCATTTCGACTTCATCTGTGGTGAGAAACACCCATATCTTGTTATTCCTGTCCTTCTTTATTACCCTGGTAACAACCCACCTTCTCTCTCCCATCCTGACATCTTGTACATGCATATTGTAGCCATTAATCACAAAGGATCAACATTATGAGGCAGAATCAATAAAAATCAAATACTAATTACTACAGAAGCATTGATTGGTACAGTCTTATTCTATCACAATCCACAAAATAGAAAGAATGTCTATATAATAATTTCCCACTTAACATGGAAGCTCATTCTAAAAATTGTGTTTCCGGGATAAATGTTTTAGTACTTGTCACAGATATATGTTATAACCAAAAGGCTCACTGTGCCATTGCTCCAGAGGATAACATTAATTCTATAGAAAAAAGGTTGATATTTATATTTGCAGACTCCTCTTGGATTTCCATTCTTTCCTTGGTCAGTGACATTCAGTGAGCACCCTGCTTTCTGAATGACCGTATCTTTATGGTTGAATCTGAGTGGGAAGATGAGAGTCACCCTCACTGTAGGTCACCTGTTCAGGGAGTTTCTTAAGGGTTCCATCAAAATACTTTAGTGCCCAAAAGTGTCCCAGTACATATCCCATGATAGCATTTGTGAGCCCTTTCTGCCTTTTCCCACGATTCACATTTACTCAACAAGAAATTTTCCAGACTAAGACACAAATTTATTTTACAGTGGATTCATTATTACAATGAAAAAATCAACCATTTTTAAGCTCTGGTTTTCCTCCTTCACAATTCAGGAAAATCAGATTTACCTTAACATATTCCTTGATTCAGTAGAAGTAATTCCTTCCTTCTATTGCCTTAAAAGTGTACACCTGATGTCACATTATATTTTGCCTTTCACTGCAATTAAGAGCCGTCTCTCTCTCACTAGCAGATTATAAACTTTTAAGTCTTTGCCCCATCATTTTCTCATAGAGTTTAGCATTGGATCTTGTAAGTACAGGAGCAGAGCAAATGTGTGGTGAATTGAATTGATCTGAGACAAATCACTTTCCATAGCAGTAAACAAGGCTCTTCAATACAGACATGACCTGGAAGGGTGTTAATCTTAACCATTTCATAAGGCCTTAACCCTGACCACAGCTACCTCCTACCCGGAAGTGGTTAATTTTGTATGTCAACTTGACTGGGCCATGGGGGTGCCCAGATGTTTGCAACAGAAAACAAGTAAACACCTTCCCCTTCCCCCTGCCCCCATGAAATTAACAGCGCCAAGCATTAAATTATTTGATTAACCAGGGTTAGAGAATAACGGTTGAATTTTGGTCTCATTGTGTAAATGGGGACAAAACAAACCTTACATAAGTAAATAATTATATACATCACTGGTAAACAGGAAAACCCGTACAATTATACTGCAAAACGCTTAACACATTCATTTTAATGATCAGAAATAGTTATCCAATTTTATCATGTTTTACTTAACTTCATTATTTTCTCAAGAGTGTTTGCTTCTTTTATGAGAAACTATGTTACAAAAGTCCAATTAAACTTCCCAGATATCTCAGGGAGTGTGTCCTTTATGTATCCTTCCACCATACAATTCAAATAGGAAGGTGTTGACTAAACTGAGAGGAGCCCTGTGGGTGACTGAGGAGGGATAGAGAAGACATTAGCTCTACTTGAAAGGTGACCAGTATTTGGAAGGAAGTGGACTTGTTCCTCAAGACCTATAATACTATTTCATAGAACCCCAAACTCTCCACTGACACAGTATTTCAGGAAAGCACAGGCATGCCGGTAGGATATGCTGAATGGGATCCCAGGAGACAGATTCGGATCTGTGAGTATTTGCTGTGTAAGACTAATACGCTGTTCACCATGGAAGTCACACATCACCACGTAACTGAGGAAAAACAGACTCTCTGTGAAGCACTAAAGACCCTCAATAGGTTTTTGCCAGAACCACATGGTTTGTGTAAGGATCAATGGAAAAAATAGAGGGCAAGGTGTCATTCAAAGAAAAGATTGGGATTATTATAATCTCCAATCATTCCTTTGATTGCTGTTGCTCTGGCTGTAGTTTCCTCTACATAGCACCATAATGAAGCAGAATTCCGTGGCTGCCAAGTTTCTTGATCAATAAAGAAAAACAAACTAAGGTAATTCATATCTCGTCATAAAGTGGACTTCGTCCAGGTCCTCAGCAGTGTTTATTTCACTCTCAGTGCAGACGTGTTGGCCTTTTGTGCAATGTCAGGATAACCAGTTAATTTCCCAAACTCTTTTTTCATTTTCAGCCTCCTAACACCATGAGTCAGTTTTCACTCTGACCTCTGTCCGACCATGAGAACATACTCAAATCTCCTCTCCCCTTAATGCACAACTGACTCCATTAATAAAATAATCACAGGTATTAAACTACATTATAAATTGTTTTCTAGAATTCAGCTCTCCTTAATTTCGTCTTTCTTTTTTTTCCCTTTTGCTAAACAAATACCAGCCCCATGAGGCCTTGATGTACTCCACAGGCGCAGGGCGTGGCCTGCGCTGGTGTGTGTTTGTTGATAGTATGTACTGGCAAAGCACAAATGATGAGCGAGGAAAAAATACCTTCACATGTAAGATGAAAAGGAATTTATTTCAAAGTTAATTATCCTGCTCCTCTTTCCTCTGGAGTCATTTCCAGTCATTGCTGGGTGGGATGATTAGAATTGATTATTTAAATAGGACTTTATCTTTGGAGCCTGCATTTAGGGCAAGATGAATATTGGATATCTTGGTAATGGAAGCTGTCCCTCGGGGTATTAGAGTTTTCTTTCGGAGCGGGTTAAGTGCCATGATAAATACTCTGAGTACACATTGTCCACTGTGCTATCAAAAGATGCAAACAACTTGACACAGAAAGATGGTAATTCGCATTTGTCACAAACAAATGCAGTTTCAGCTGTTTGGCAAAGCCCGGGTTCACCAAGTGCTGCTTCGGAGACTGTCTCAATAGACCCAAGCTGTCCCTTCCTTCTTTCCCTTCCTGCACAGATTGTTTGTTATCTGGGTGAGAATCACATGCAGGTAGGAAAAGAGTAACATCAGAAATGAGAAACTGCTTCGTGTTCCCATATGTGCTCAGCTGCTGGGTCATTCTGGTTTGCAGGAAATGGACAAGTCTCTTTTCACAGCAATTTTCAGAGCCATTTGAGGGTATGTGGGAGGCTCAAAGCTGCTATGACTGTGCACGGAGAGGTCATCCGCTGAGGAGCGAAATAGGAGCTCTGACCGGGACTAGAGGAACGGGAATGAAGGGTAAAGCAGGAGCCAGGTAGTGCTGCCATGTCTTATATCCCCTTCCTTAGGTCGGCAGGTAATTTTCTCTCAATTATGGGAAAACAATATATTTCCACATTGTCAAGCATATTTATCAATATGTTTATATGCAATCTGGGTCATTCACAATGATTCCCCTTTTCCAGGCACTGGCAAATGTAGAGAATCAATGTTACCCAGGGACTACAAATAGTTTTCTCGAAAGACTGTCTCCCCTTTTCAACAGACAGACTGTCAAACTACCAAACAGAAATGTCCAGTGTTCCTGGAATAGCACTTGCTTGACTAATTTAACGCTTTCTAGGCATCAGTGATGTGAGAAAGTTGCATTGCCTGTGGTATTTTCTTTTCCTTAAAGAGAACGCATTAGAATATCCCAGAGCCCTTTAAAGAAGTCGCTTGCTTGCATTATAGCACTTAGCAGCTACTTTTTCTTTCTTCATTCAAACCTAGGATTCTTAGTGTTAAGCATATTTCTTAGGAATAAAGGGAATGATTTGTAATACTATTAGGTTTTCTTTTTAAAACAAACAAAGAAATTTGAGCAGTAAATATACATATACACATATATAGATATGTATATAAATATATAAAATAAAATAATTAAGAGATAATTAGAAGTGATGGTTTACACAAATATAAAAGTATTAAGAATCCAGTAATTCATGAATAATAAAAGGAATATCCATTGGCTAGTGTACAGAGCATTTAATGGCTTCTATTTCTTTCTCAGAATGAATAACTCCTCTTTGCAGTAACACTGTGGTTCTGTTACTTTTTCTCCATACTTTGATATACCTGTCACTCTATTATTTAAAAACCTAGGCTATATAATTTGAGATGCCTCATCTCCCAAAGCTAAAACCTCTGGGGGTGGGTTATCAATTCTAATATTTCCAACAGTTTTTGAAAACATCTGCCCAGTACTAGTTTGATCTAAAACCCCAAGGGTTATAGGGATCATTTTTTACAAAGGGTGGAACTTGAAACATGGAAAGCTTAATTTTCAACCCACAGGAAAGTTTTATGATTCAAGGTGAAGCCAAATTACAGAGAACTGAGAGATTCTAAGGAAAAACTATAAATCATCAGAGATTTTATTTTTATGATACAGAATTCCTTAGTGCTTAAGAACATGAGTGCTATGATCAGAAGGCCTGGGGTTCAGGTCATGGCTCTGTCATTCTCTAGCTGTGTGACCTCAGGTAAATTATAAACTCTTTTCTCGGATTGTGTAACAACGTGTACATTAATTCACAAGGGGTTCTTTGGAGATTATAAGTGATTAGGACACTGTCATATATTACATGCTCAGAAAACTTCTAAAGAAAACAGTTCAATTGCTGCTTGACATTGAAAACAGCTTGAAAAAAAATCACTAATCCTAAAATTTTTAAATGTTAATAAATCAGACTTAAATATTAAGAAACAATAAAACAGTTTAAAGATTGCCAGTTTGATCTCCCCTCAGGGCACATACAAGAAGCATCCAATGAATGCATAAATAAGTGGAACAAAAAATCTCTTTTTCTCTCTCTTTCTCAAATGAATAAATTTTAAAAAGTGATGCAATTATTTTTTTAAAAAATAAAGAAAAAAATGTCTCAAAATTTACTTTGATGTCAGAAGTGTCAATATAGCTACAGGAACTGTGCACTACCAATATTTAGGCATTCACACAGACTACAGGGTATACAGAATTTCTGGATTTTTTAAAAAATTAAATTTATTAGGGTGACATCGGTTAATAAAATTATATCGGTTACAAGTGTGCAGCTCTATAATGCATTTCCATATCAAGATGATTCTGTTTCCCTCTATCCTTTTTAATAAAGTTTCTGGAGAATGGGCTCAAGAAAATTAGGTATTAATTCAAGAAAGAAAGAAGATCTTGGATCTAGGAAACAGTAGCTCCAACATAGCAGAGAGGAAAAGAAATACCCAGGATTGTGATTAAGGAGAAGTTCTAAGTCGAGGTACTTGGTGTCCATTAGGCCTGGAGAAAAACAAGTCCATATTGGACAGGAAAATAAAAGTCTTAATTTTTTCTAGAAGGAAAACTACTGAACTTGTTGATTCCCAGATGTGCTCTATCATTTTGTGACAAGACGTAAAGGATAGAGGAGAATTTGGTAATAAATTAGTAGAAGGGACATTGAAAACTAAGGACACGGATAATGGACTCAATAACTAACTTCGGAGGAAATAAAAAGATTGCAAGGAAGAAAGTACACATGACATAGTTTTACTTTCAAGGAAATTTATGTCATAATCAAAGTTTAATGCTGAAAATTAATTACACCCGAAGTAATATGTTGGGAAAAAGAGGAAAGGGGCAGCATGTATATGCGGGTGCTAAATCCTCTCACCCATGGTAGGAAATCAAGTGATGATATCTAAAACTGAAAGCCAAATGTATTATTTACAAGTATGCTATTTGAGAATATAAAAATAAAAATAGAAAAAAGGCTAAGAGACCAGTGCAACTGGCTTGGAGAAGTGGAAATCAGTAGTGTGGAGGAGTGAAAATGTATTGTACATATCTTATTCTGATCCATAAGTTTAAAAATAAAAATTATGAAATGTGCATATCACTAATTATTTTCAAGTAGCAAGTTTAATCATTTTATTGATATGATTCTTCCTACTTGCAAAAGCTTTTAGTGAAAATTTTAGTCTTTTATTTTTATTACAATATATTGACATATTATATTAGTTTCAGGTGTACAACATAATGATTGAATATCTATGTATATTGAGAAATTATCACCAAAATGTCTCATTAACATCCATCACCACACCAAATTATAAATTTTTTTTAAAACTTTTTAACTAAACCTTTTAAAGTTGAAGGGTCAAATGTTTTATTTTATTGTTTTTTAATGTTTTTATTGATTTTTTAGAGAGAGAAAAGGGAGAGGGAGACAGAGAGAAACATTAATGTGAGAGAGAAACATTGATCGACTGCCTCCCACAATCACCCCGACAGGGAATCAAACAGGGAAATTTATGGTGCACTGGACGACGCCAACCAACTGAGCCACATCAGCTAGGGTGGTCAAATATTTTAGATAGAAACTACCATTTGAAGACTGTGCAAACACGAGCTTGACTGTGATACAATTGCTTGATTTTGATTTGGTACAATCACAGTTAGAGTAGGACTAGTGTGCACCTCCAGAGAAACTGCCAACACGTATTATCATCAAAAACACTCTGAAAGCATTTCCTCTGTTAGCCCAGATGCCCCTTACCCTGCCTACATGTTTGTACCCATCTCTATTAGTTACCTTTTGCTGCTTAACAAACCGGTCCTAAAATTAATGGCTTAGGATAACAATTAATTCATGATAAGCACCTCAGTCTGAGCTCAGCCTGAAATTTCCCCGGGATCACTCAGGAGGCCACTTTCATCCTGCAGCTCAGCTGGGGCTGTGTGGCAGCCAGGCTGGCCTGTCCGGTCCTCACGGTGTTGCTGGCTGTCTGCTCGCCCCTTTTGCAGCGTGGCCCAGCTTGGGATTTTTCACATGGTAGAGTCAGTGTGTCAAGAGCATGAGCACTGAAGCTGCAAGGCTTTTTGAGGCTTAGGCTCAGAACTACACAACATCACTCTCACCTCATTCTGTTGACCAAAGCAAGGGGCAAGACCAGCCTACATTCGAGGGCATAAAAAATGCTCTCCATCTCTTGAAAGAAGTTGAAACATTTTGTGGTCATCTTTAACCCACTCTGAATCCCAACACTGATTCCCATCTTAACCATTCTTCAAGGGAATGTAAAGTGACCTCATCATCATAATTTTTATTTGGAAATTTGACGCTATTTTACATTTAGTTCTTCATACCACATGTGCACCCTTCCACTCACGCAGATGCACCGGTGCCTTAGGGCGTGACATCCTTTCTAACTTTGTATAGGCTACTGTCTTCACAATATAGCAAGTTTTGTTAGGAGTAGGACTCATGACATTCACTCTCCTCTCTAGTAAGCGACTTACTAGGTAAAGGTACAAAAAGATATAGGGGGTATAAATTTTCAATTAATTTTCCCCAACCCTGTTAAAATAATGAAACTAGCAGCAATACAAAGAGACCGAGCTCAAAATTTTCTGAATAGATACACTAGATGATGTTAAGTAATAAACACAGTGATTTAAAAATCAGTCAAGGAAAAAAAGAAAACAAATGTCAAATGTTAGCTAATTATAGAATATAAAGTCTGTTGAGTGTTTGCAACTGTTAACTGGGAAAAAAACACAGCTGATTTTTGGCTTTTAATTATTATAAAGTCATCATTTTTATTAGGTTTTATTTGTCTTAGCAGCAATTGGAAAACAGCTGGCTGTTTGGCAGGAAAAAAACCTGTAACATCCCAGAACTGTTAGCAAAAAATTAGGAATTGCTGGATTTGATTCCGCTTTTGTGTAAAAATGTATTTGTATTCTCATTAAGTAGCTCTGACCATAGCTTTTAGGAAAACTCAGGATAGTAAAAGGCAGATGAGTCATAGAGTGAGGTTCAGAGCATAAAATTAAAAGATATTAAAGAATAGCCAATTTAAACTGAAGGTTTTATTGGATAATGTGTGAGCAGGAAGTAGAAGTAAAAGAAGCCCTTTACCAGGAGCTAAAATATTGAATTATTTAAGTAGTGCAAAGGGATAAAGACCAATGGAATGAAACCAGGAAAATGACAATTGTGTCTGTCAGAGAAATGTTGGTGACATCGGGGATGTAATGAAACCGGTTCCCAGGAGACCTGCTTCATCTAACAGAACATTTTAATCTTAAAAGCCAAAATCTCATCTGACCCTCTAACATCCCAGCCTCCCCTACCTATGCATCACTGTGGCAGAATGAGTTATGTTTTCAAGCCATAAAGACTCTTACCTTTATTGAGTTATTTTGTCTGTCACAAATGAATTCTTCCAATAACCCACATAGTAAAACACCCACAGCCATCACCAACAACAATGAAGACCAGTCCTACCAAAACCATTACCATTACTGGTGGACCTTCTCACTTACCAGTGAGCATGTGGGGACTCTCTGCTGAGTTCAGTGCAGGGATGTACATCTTCCTGTATCGATAATTCAGTTTTTTAACGTGGGTCACGGCGATGTAAGCTTCACACCTACAGAAAAAAGTAAAAAGACAAACAAAATATCACCCTCAGTGGTGAACACCTTCGTGACATTTATAAAGTTGTATCATTTCCCCTGGAAAAGAAGAGAGAAAACACAGGCCCACAATTTCTCACTGGAAACTCTAGGTGCCAGATTTGTTTAGGAATACAGAATTTTGGAGAGTTGAGGAAAGTAATACCTTTCCAAAGGGCCAGCCATGAAAATAGTATCATTTCGACAGTGAAACATCTGGCTGTTTACACAAAGTGGGAATGACCTCGGGTGTTAGGACCAGATTAGTTCATGAGGTCAGGTTTGCCATTGAGGAGTTTATGAAAAAAAAAACAAAACTCCAGTTTTCCCGGCTTTGGCATTTGAGAACCACAGATATGAGGTTGTGGACCTGCAATGCTATGTTTAGTATTTAAACCAATCTGAACACTAAGGGAATATAAATGTTCCAATGCTTCTGGATGTAGTGCTTATAACTGCATTTGCATACACAGCTTTATAATAAAATATTTTCCATTTTGCACTTGGGCCAAAAATAATCATAATTTAACAAAGGAAAACAAATGACTAAGTGAGTGAGTCAACTTGATGAAACATCTTGCAGTATTTCAATGTGCTCAGTAAAAAGTAAAACTGATTTTCTTAAAGTTGAGATCCAATGACTAGCTCACATATCTTATTTGACAAGTTTGTATTTGATTTTTAACTTTCTCAACAACTTGCTTTTCATAGTTATATGTAATCAACAACTAAGATTTTTTTTCCCCATTTTCTCTTAAAGACTTGGAGACAGTTGTCTGTCTTTATAGGCTATTCAGAAATAAACTTGGGGTTAAGATAATAACTCATTCACAAAAGTAAATTGAAGCAAATATTGTAATTGCATAAAGATGTTTGCTAATGACCTTTTCATGGAGCCTAATCATAAAAACAAACAAACAAACAAAAACCCACAAAACAACAAAAAAGCTGCAGATGCCCGGCCAGCGAGGCTCAGCAGTTGAGCAGTTACCTAGGACCCAGACGATCGGGGTTCGATTCCCGGTCAGGGCACATGCCCGGGGTGGGGGCTTCATCCCCAGTCAGGGGCGTGCAGAAGGCAGCGGGTCAATGAATTGTTTTTATCATTGCTGTTTCTATCTCTCTCTCCCCCTCCCTTCCTCTTTCTGAAATCCATAAAAACATATTGAAAAAAAACCCAAAACACTACAGGCAAAACTGTTCAAAAGGAGTATGTCAGTTTTTATTACGCAAAGACACTGACCAACCCACTAAGAAAACTGATTGCATTAAAACTCAGTTAATACATTTAAAATGCAAAATAAAAAAGAAGTAATCCTCTTTCAGACAGGATTTTAGATGTACACTGCCATATTAAAAAGAAAATGCCGTAAACATTTCCTTTTCTAGAAATGTACAGTCTATTTCACATTTTCTCCCATGTTATAGATTTGAGCTCAGGTTACAATCATTAGATTCTTGCGACCCAAAGCTGAATAATCTCAGAAGGGCTTAGTGACCAGATATGCAATGAATTTTTTGCACTAATGCTTATTGATTCTGGGCTCAACATGTTTTAAGTTTTCTTAAGAGTATTAAAGATACACTCTTGCTACTCTTATTGTCATTACGCAGCAGGGATCTTTGTATTTCATCCCCCTTCCAAATCAGATTAACAGATACTTGTTAAATGATTTTGCTAATATAAGTATGTAAAGCCAAAACAAAATCTAAGTGGTAGGAGTTCTAAGGTTTTCTGGAGGTTTGAGGTCTGGTCAATGCAAGTAGACTTTTAAATAAATAGATAAGTGTGCTACAAATCTTCTAGGTTTGACTTTCCAGATGTATTTTAAAGAAAACACATATGATCCCCATTTCACAACAAATTTATACACTCGCTGCTATTAGAGAATCAATCTAAGAAATTAATTTTATTTACAAATCTCGTACTCCATATTGAGTGTAATTGCATTTTTTTTCACCAAATATACTTAAAAAAATAATGCCCATTCCTTCCTCCAAACCAATATGTGTGGGGGACCTGGGTCAATCACTTTCTTGGTTAGGAAAGTAGGAGTAAAATGTGGAGAGGAAAACACTAAAGAACAGCACTAATATTTCAATGGGAAAATCTATGTTATCATCACACCATCGTATTGAGTTAGCTTATCCTTCCTACTTTACATAAGAGAATGCTACATCTGTATTTTAGAGATTCGGACGTAAAGTAGAAGGCACCAAGTGGCATAGTGACTACATAGCATAGCCATACATTTTCTGTCTTTCTATGCTGCCCATGGAAAATTCCTGTAACACAAAAACAAGCTAAGCAATCTGCACATTAGAAGACAAATATGTTGCTATTCTATTGAAAAAGACATTTTGATGCTTGATTATTTTGGATTATCTGCACTGCTTTTCTCTTCACTTATATAACTGGAAACTAACTCTTTGTAATCTTTCTTCAAAAAACTTTCTTTTAGTTTCATGGATTCTGCACAGATTAAATTAAAGCCACAAGGCAGATGCTCTCTTAAGTATGAGAATTCAAAGTCATTATATAGGAAAGCTTAATCCTGACACTCATCCAATTAATTGTATGGGTATGCAGCTACATTTCTTTGGGATTCTGTTTATAATTCTCCCTTTATTTTGAAAGCTTTTTCATCTATTTGAGTTTTTAAGGATGCTCATGGCTCATGGATTAGGGTTGATTAAAAAGCACTAAACACATTGCTTACACATACTTGTTATGGGTTAAATTGAGTCCTCCAAAAATTCATATGTTGAAGTCCTCAACCTTTCAATACCTCAGAAAGTGGCCTTATTTAGAAATGGGGTTGATGCAGATGTAATTATTTAAGATGAAGTCATCCTGCAGTAAGGTGGATCCTTAACCCAATATCACTGGTGTGCTTACAAAAAGGGAAAATTTGACACAGACACACAGGAAAAACACTGAGTATGAAGGTGGAGATGTTAGTGACTCATCTACAAGCCAAAGACACCAAAGATGCCAAAGACGCCAGCGAGCCACCAGAAGCCGGCAGACAGCTTTGGAACACATTCTCAGTCATAGCTCTCGAAAGGAAATAACCTTGACACCACTTTGACCTTTGACTTCTAGCCTCCAGAACAACGAGACGTACGTGTCTATTGTTTATGCCACCAAGCTTGTGACATTTTGTTATGGCAGCCCTTGAAAACTAATGCAATATCCAAAGAGTTATTTTCTTATGAATTCACATACTAACCAATACACACTAATGCACACCCTAAAATATCCTCTAAATAAAATATACTCAATTTGACACTATGTGAAAACTTGGTGGTGAGCTAGAAGTTTACATACAGGAAATAGTTATGGTTACCAGACTCTCTCTTCCCTGCCACCCTGACCAAGAGATAAATACCAACTGTAGATGACAGAACGGCAGCCATGAAGATGTCTTGTGGGCTTTCCCTATGCCCTATGCTGCATTGTCTCCCAACAATGCCGTGATAACCTTATTACCTGACTCCTTCCCTCTACACAGTCCCAATGAGTCAAAATAATTCCTGTCTTATGTTCAAAATAATGGCCCTAATATTCAGGGGTTATCTTGACCATACCCCTGTCTTAGATAAATTCACCTATAACTTATCCTGGGTTTATCTCAGGAGAAGAAAAGTCTCTATAACACTTAGAGCTATCTAATAATGAATCTTGCTTCCTGGAAAAGCAGAGATCTTTGCAGCAAAGAGATGTACAGAAACTCAAAAAGCTGCCAGGGAAACTTGGATTAGCTGACCACGAACTTTTCCCCCAAGTCTAAGTTTTAGAGTTCCATAAAGCAAATTTAAATAGTACTGTCTCTTTTTTAGTAGGAGGGGTTTGTCATTGTTTTTAGGTGGCAGCTTCCTGGGAAAGCGTGCCGGTTTTCAATACCCTACTTTGTTTAATGCGCAATGGGCATTTAATCAATGTTTACTACTACTAATAGTAATAGCATTAAAAACATAATCAACAGTGCAAGCCTCCGTTGCTGCCTAGCCTATCTCTTACTGAAAATAATAAAAATGTTATCCATGACTAAATATCTATGGAAGAAAGGATGTTTGGATCATAAATGTGAGGCATGGTCTAGGAAACCACAGAGGTGTAATGAAACTCCACCACAAAACAAGAGCTATTAAGGTAATGGCCATTAAACTGTATATTTCTATAAAACAAATATAACCAATTAGATGGCCAAAGCCAACTGTAAATGGAAAACCAATGTTTATTTTATTTTAAAATGCAGAATACAACTTTTAGATATTATGTTATCTAGAAGAAGGAGTTGAGAAAATAAACAGCTAGTATTTAAGAGGTCAGCACTGAAAGTGGTATCTTCAGTTGAGGGTCAAGATTCACTTATTGCAGGGAATTGGAGAAGTTGAAGACACGGCTTTTTTGATGATTCTACATTGGTGGGTCTAGAGGTTGTGGTGGGAGAGTTTTGGAGGTGACGGTGTGGTACAGAACTGGGTCCAAGGAAAAGTACAGAAATTGGGGGTAACTACTGTAGTACAGGATAAAAGATCACACAGCTTTACATGAGGCACTGAGCAATTTAAACAGAAAAGAGAGCAATGATGGATGGAGAATCCCTTCAAGCAAGGTGGTATGTGAGCACCAGAGCCTGAGAGCTTGACTCTTTCAGCAGGAATGACTCTAGTCCCAAGTTGCCAACTCTATATGACATACAGCTAAGGTGCAGTCAGGTAGAGAAAGCACCAGGATAATAAATTAATACATTGCCATTTTATTTGTATATTAGTCCTTCCTATATCTTTTTAGTGTGAATCGTTATGAGGGTAGAATATGTTTTTAGTATATTAACACAATTGATTTTCTACATCTGCAAATCTAATGTCCGGTCTTTAATTCACTGTTTTCATTAAGGTCATTACATTTATTGGATCCAGAACCTTATGACCCGACAGCCTACTTTGGAAAACAAATCACATTATCTTATACTTTTTTAACTGCAACATATATGAACAGATTTTTATCATATATGAAGAAAAATAATGAACCCATTCTCCAGTATCATGAGATAGCTATTCCCAGTTTTGACCAAGAGCTTATGGATTAATTTTTTGAACTGTTAAGAAAATATTCAAACACCTGCCTATCTTTCACAAAGCTCTGCATGCTGCCAACTAGCATTCATCTTTCTAAAGCAGAACTCAATTATGTAAGGCCTTTGGAAAATGGAAGAAAAATGGTGACCACTGGTTTCTTGACTGTTCCTTTTGTTGCCTCTGCCCACATGCATTGTTCTAGAAGACTTTCTATATACTAGGTACTGTGGGAGGTTAAACCTTTAACCTTGAGGAATTCTTGAGTTGATGGCATTCAATTAACATTCTGGTGATCCAACAAATGAGACACTTCAGTTTCTGGATTTCATGTTGAATACTGACTTCTCAATATTTTCAACAAGGAAAGGTCATCCTAGGAAAAGATCTTTTACTTTAGCAACGATCCTTCCCCCATTAGACATAAATGCTAAACCTCACTGCCTCCATTCAAATAAGCTTTCACTGAAACAGATTTTCTTCTCTGCTCAGACTTGTACTTAGCCTGTGACTTGACAGTTGAACAGCTGTTGACTTAAATTTCCATAAGACTGTATGTTTTGAAAAAGATTAAAATACTTCACTTTTCTATTCAGGTCCAACAAAAACAAGGGCAGTTGAACCTAAACCATTTGGCTAAGAGAAAGGAGAAAGAATTCACCTTTTTTACTGCATCCTTTCATATCATCCCCTCTGTCCCCTACCACCACATACACACACACACACACACACACACACACACACACACACACACACGCACTCCCCTGGCCCCACAAAGGAGAGAAATATTTCATTTTTCATGGGGATTCTTATAAACACATGTAATAAAATAGTACTCTTTATTCAACAACACAGACTTTCTAGATTTGTCCATCTTTGTCAGGAGCTTTGAAGAATCATTCATTTAGGTGGGGAACCATTTTTCTACCAAGGGCCATTTGGATATTTATAATATCATTCACGGGCCATACAAAATTATCAACTTAAAAATTAGCTATTAATAAAGTTCCTAGATTTATTGAATTTTGGGTCTCACCTGCAGTTGCCTTAGCAGGACCAGACCAAATGATTTCACAGGCCATATAGGGCCCACGGGCCGGGCGTTCCCCACCCTTGATTTATACCAAGAACTGCCTTTATTGGATAAAACATCACAATGGCCACAAAAGGAATAAAAAAAAAAAAATGCCTTGGCTCTGTAATTAACACTTTGAAATAGAGGTCCAAGATATTTTATATTGATTGTAGAGACTCCAGCAGAGTTGGATTGTGTTATTTGAATCACCCATTCGGTGGCTCTTTCCTTTGTTTAGGACTATTATTAATTCAAATGGAAGACAGAAAACTTCGCCTGCAGTATATTTAAATGAAACACACTCTGTTGTAGTGTATGTCTGGATACAAAATCAGTGATCACTACTATTTTGGCAAATCTATTCAGAGAGAAAGAATAAAAGAGATTAAGACTTTTATTTTATTGTATGTATAACCATGGAACTTCCTATTCTGTTTTCATGTAGATGAAAACCACCCCCCCCAAAAAAAAACATCCACCACACACATCAAAATCAAGTGTACAATTAATTACCCTGGATCTTAAACTAAGAAGAAAGCTATTTAAGGATATTGAGCTACATCAACAGCATCCATTCCAGCCAACCATGTGGTAGGTTTAATCAAGCAAAGCTGAGTCAGATATGATACTGACTTCAGTAGGCCACACAGAAAGGTCCAGATAAATCAAACAAAAAAAGGATATTCAAAATTGTGTACATATTTCATTAGGTTTCACATTGTAAGACCATCCTGCATATGAAATAGTAAAGGTATTACATTTTCTTCAGAAAAAAGCATATAGTAAATAGTAAATTTTATTAAACAATTTCTAATTCAATTCTGATCATCAATATGGTTACAATTCTATGAGAATCCATTTAGTCTCTCAGCCAGTATTTATTGAGCACTTACTAGGTCCATTCAGCAAGCATTTCTGAGCACCTTTTCTGTGACAGACTTATTTGTCAACATTGAGAACACAATAATGACATATTATGTCTCAGGCCTCAGGGGTAGAGAGATGGATTGCTTCCTTCTTTAAAGGGGTGTTGACAAGCCAGAGAGACAGAAACATACATAATTTTATTACATCATAACAAATAAGTTATGAATTATTAAAAAGTTTATTAGTGTTAAGAGGAAAAGTCAATTCATTGAGCAGGGGGAGAGGAGCAATGACAACTGCCCAGAAGATAATATATTAATGATGGTCCACTAAAGAAGAGTCACTCTTAATATCAAGGCAGGAGGAGTGCTCAGATCTATGACAGCTCAGAAAGGCTGTAACTAGTTTCAACACAATGTTGTTTGATCTGCTTTCCACATATTGTTATTTTCTATACACATTTCTACATAAGCTATTGTCCCAAACTTTCTCTTTTTAATAGCAATATTGCATTTTAATACATAGATAAAACACAGCTTCATAAATTGTTCACTTGCTGTTTGACATTTGGCTTTTTCCAGTGTCTCTTTGACCCTTGCACACTTGTACTGTGAAACATTAGGAGTGGAATGTTTAAACCAATTCATCAGAGCTTCACCATTTGCATACCCTTTCTGTCTGGTTAAACCTCTTTAGGTTTGAAATAAATACTACTCTCTGGTTCTGTTTTTTAATTTAACTTCACAGTTTATTTCAACACATGGAATAAAGAATGGGATAAATTAATTAATCTTTAAACTCAGTTTAAAGCCCATAAAACATATTTCTCTATTTTCTGAATTCCTTTCTGATCATAGTTGGAATTCATGTAGTCAATCTTTAGTTTTCTTTCCACTGGTCATTTGTTACTGCTTTCAATATCATGTGATTAAAATGTTTGATTTATTTTAAAAGTTTGTTTGGTACACTTGTCATTAATTTTTAAAAAAGTTAATTATTGACTAAATTAATATATTTTTCTGATTTAATTTTACTAACAATTTGTGAAGTTCTATAAAATATTCCAAGAGGCCTTAAATTATCAGTCATTCTTAAAAAAATAAACCAGAATAGATTTCTTAATTATTTATTATTCTAGAACTTCTCTGTCTGGAAATGCACAATTTTGAAATAATTCTGTGTCTCCAATTGAATTAATACCTGTCTTGGCAACTCTATTCCAGTTGTAGATGAATAGATTATTCAGACTATGGAACAATGGTCCCCAAAAGATATCCACACCTTAATCTGTATATGTTACCTTTAGTAAATGGCAAAAAGAGGGCTTTGCAGATGTGATTAAAGTAGGACTTTTGAGATGGGGAGATTATGCTGTATTTTTAGAATGAGCCCAAAATACAATCATGTGTAACCTTATAAGAGGGCTGTAGGAGGAGATTTTACTACCCAGACAGAAGAAGAGAAGGTAATGTGACCACAGGGGCAGGTTTGAGTGATTTGGCCATGAGCCAGGGAATGGCAGTCACCAGAAACTGCAGAAAGCAAGGAAGAGATTCTCCCCTTGAAGTTTTGGAGGAAATATGGCCCTGCTGACACCTAGTTTGAGGCCCAAGGATACTGATTTCAGACATCTGGCTTTCAGGATTGTAAAGGAATTTATCTTGCTTTAAGTCATCACAGTTTTTTTTTTGGTAATTTATTATAGGAGTCCCAGGAAATTAATACAAATACCTTTGTTATTGTTTCTATTACTCCTATATATGATACAATACTTACGCACCACAGTTTGAATAATTAAAATTTTCCCTGTAGTAATTTCTGTTGATTTTCCTGAATACTCTCATGCAGAGTCATCATCTGCAAAAAGTGCCTTTTTTATTTCTTGCTTCCTATTGCTGTATTTTTTTGGTATTTGATTTTTAAAATATTTATAGGTATTGCATAAATTCCCAATACAATACCAAAAAATGAAAGAGTTGCACTGTAATTTATCTACAACTTGTTTTGAAAAAAGAATGACTGATGCTTATTTATTGAATAGAATGATGGCATTCTCTTAATGTATATTTTTATATGTCTTTAGAAATAACATGAGTCCTTATAGTATTTCACAGTATAATAGATATAAAATGGTTTCAAATGATCAAATTTATAGTACAATACCTGTGAAGTGCATGTGTCTTAGAGTACATGCTAATTTAATCATTTCCAGATGGCTGTCATCCAGGGGCTGAATTTGTATATTGACCTTTGTTGGCTTGTTTGTTTAAAGATCACTTTGCTTGCTAATTTACCCACCACCTGCCTAAGATTGCCAAGTCAAGCCTTTGGGTCTCTTCTCTAAGACCTTGGAAGTAGAGGTGTCTGTTGATAATAGCCATAGAGTTGCAGGTTCAGAATGACAGATTTCAAAGTACTGAGGAGGCAAATGTCTCAAAGGATTTTTCTCTTTTTGAAAAATGCGCTCATAAAAATGATGTTGTGACACTGCCCCGAATAGAGAATATTAAGGTATATTTAGTGTATATTTAGTGGTATATTTAGGCCAGTATTGGAAAGACTGAAGTATTATCTAAGTTTTTCTTAGGCGAGAGGAAAAGATCTAGAGTTGTTGACTGGGACAGGCCCATTCTCTGTCACAACACACAGCAACTAAGAGCGATGGCATTTTGATAGGGAAGACCAGAGACATAGAGTCCAGATCCTTAAAACCAAGATCCTGAGAACCGTGTGCGAGCTTGGCAAGGGGGCAGTGACATCACAGACCTTCAGGGAATGTGGGCATTTGGGCAACAAACCTGAGGACCAGGAACAGGAGAAACTAAAACCCAGAAGGTGATTCTCTAAATGTTGCTCACAAGTCGTATCCCTGGTTCTCCTTCACCAGCTCTACGAGGAGAGAGGCCCCTAAAACACTCTCGAAGGGTTATGGAGATCAGGGCAGAATTATAGGGGGGGAAAAACAAAAACATTTATTTTACTTGATTGTGATCCAGGAAATTTATGCATGCTGAACATGTCTTTCTTCACTAAAAGTACTTCATCATTGAGGAATATATATATATTTTTAAGTATATATTTTTACATATATCTTTATTGGTTTCAGAGAGAGGAAAGGAGAGGGAGAGAGAGATAGAAACATCAATGATGAGAGAGGCATTGATCGGCTGCCTCCTGCACGCCCCCAACTGGGGATCGAGCCCGAAACCCGGGCATGAGCCCTGACCGGGAATCGAACCCCGACCGCCTGGATCCTAGGTTGATGCTCAACCGCTGAGCCACGTCTGGCTGGGCGAGGAATATTTTAATGTATTGAATTCTCTTTAATCTGCACCTAAATCCATAAATGGTATTTATCTCTCATTTTTTTTTCTGGCTTATTTTGGCTATTTTTCTACTAATTTATATACACATAAACATACACATGTTTGGAACAGTTTATAGAATACAAAGATTATTTCTTTAAAATTTGTCATCATTCTACAAGGAATCAATTGGCATTTGTCTTAAAAATCATTTTAGTGACTTTTACAATATTTTATTATGTTTCTTGATTATTCTTGAACTTTATTTATTTATTGGCCCATAAAATGGATTCTTTTCCCACTTCAATCTATACTGAATCTTAAATGCAGCCTAAGCTCACATTAGGTTTCTTGGAACTTATAGACATTGTTAGTTGATACTGACTTTATCATCTATTATAACACTTAACATTTCTTTAAAAATGGCTTTTAAGTCAGTTTTACAAGTCCTATGTTTATACATTTGAGCTTTTGATCCTAAGTGTAATAACATTAGGAATTTTATTAAAATTCCTCTTAATAGACTTCTCAACTTGTATAAATGATTCTATCAAATAGTAATTGTTAAATATTGTTGGATAAGTACATGAATAAACTAATGGTTTTTGGAGCCTGATTCTGTCATCAATTGACCCTGCTTTTTAAACTTGTTAAGCATACCATCTTCAGACCTATTACTTGAACTATTGCATCGAACAGAGTAGAGAAAAGTGTTCTGAGGATGTCTCTATAAACTTTCTTTAATTTTGACATCAATCCATTAATCAAAGCCTTTTGGTTTCAGTTTTATAAGCTCAACTCATTTTATTATATCTATCCATATTTCTCCTTCCTAAACATACTTCTATTATGAATTAACTGGTCAATACATTGTTATAGTCCAGACTCACTCTCTCTACTGCATTTTCTTTATATATTGCATTTTCTTGATATATTAGTCTAATAATCCAGGTAAATAAGATAATTAGAAAGTGGATTTTGAAACAGCAATTATATCTAAATATAATTGGATTTGTTTTGCTTACTATTTTCCTGAAGGTATTTCAATGCTATATTGTTTGATATATGCATTCACTATTATTAAAGTTTTTTTTGTTTTACCTGTATATTCTACATTCTTTAGAGTATTTTGGATTCTTTTAATTAATTTTCCTATTATATATGTATTATCTGATTCCACAGTTAAAATGCATGTGTTTCTATAATCCACATAAGCCTGGTAAAGTCTAAATTATCCTCTTGTTTCTAGCCTATGTCTTCACTTATAGACAAAGTAATTTTGAATTTTTAATCTAGTTAGTGACACATATTTCTATAAGAGAGTTAAGGGCATTTATATTTAACTTAAGTTATACATACATATGTTATACATGTATATGTAATATATATCTATCTATATACAACTATATACAAATGCATATACATACATATGTGTGACGTGTTTTTATGTGTATTGTATGTGTGTGTGTGTATGTGTGTGTGTGTATGATGCTCAGCAATGCTGGAAATCTACTTTTAAATGATATTTTATTTTTATATATTTATTTGATATTTAGTGAGATTAACTTTTCTTGAACTAGAATAATTACATATGTCTAGAAGCTGATGGGACATGTACAACATGAAAATAGTTGTCTATATTTTTAGTAAGTACTTTTTCCCCAAAACTTTTATTTTGCTGTATAGTTTTTAAAATATACTACAGTGCACCATCTAGACTTTTTCTAAATTTATTACAAACATCTTAAAGTATCTTCTGCCCTGGCCAGATAGCTCAACTGGTTAGAGTGTTGCCTGCTACACCAAGGTGGCAGGTCCAATCTCTGGTCAGGGCACACAGAAGCAACCAATGATGTATAAGTAAGTGGAACAGCAAATTGATCTCTCACTCTCTCTCTCTCTCTCTCTCTCCCTCTCCCCCTTTCTCTCTAAAATCAATAAAAATAAATATATATACATATATATTGCTAATTATGTTATTTTGTTTTTGTTGGGTCTTTTTTTGTTTTTTAGAAATACATATGAAATGTTTATTTCAAACATTGTTAGTACTTTTTAAAAAATTTATCTTTACTATTGAAAGTATTACAGATGTTCCCCTTTTCCCTCGTTGATCCCCTCCACCCCGTATCCACCCCACCCCTAGTCCTTCCCCATACCAATGTCTGTGTCCATGGGTTATGCATATAAGCATATAAGTTCTTTGATTCAACTCTCTCCACCCACTCCCCACCCCTGCCTTCCCTCTGAGATCCCTCAGTCTGTGCCATGCTTCTATGTCTCTGGATCTATTTTGTTCATTAGTTTTGTCTACTATATTCCACATATGAGTGAGATCATGTGTCCTTCCATGCTGTCCCAAAAGGTAAAAGATCTTTCTTTTTTACAGCTGCATAGTGTTCCATGGTGTAAATGTGCCACAGCTTTTTTATCCACTCAGCTACTTATGGACACTTGGGCTGTTTCCAGATCTTAGCTATTGTAAACTGTGCTGCTATGAACATAGGGGTGCATAAGTTCTTTGTGATTGGTGTTTGGGGTTCCTTAGGATATATTCCAAGGAGTGGGAACACTGGGTCGAATGGCAGGTCAATTTTTAATCTTTTGAGGAAACTCCAAGCTCTTTTCATAGTGGCTGCACCAGTCTGCATTCCCACCAGCAGTGCACTAGGGCTCCCCTTTCCCCACACCCTCGCCAGCACATATTGTTTGTTGATTTGTTGATGGTGCCATTCTCACAGGTGTGAAGTGATACCTCATTGTGGTTTTAATTTGCATCTCTGATGATTAGCGAAGTTGAGTATTTTTTCATGTCTCTTGGCCATCCGTATGTCCTCTTTGGAGAAGCGTCTATTCAGATCCTTCGCCCATTTTTTAATTGGATTGTTTGTCTTCCTTTTGTTTTTTTACTTATTCACTTATTTACTTATTTTTTTAGGTAAATTTTTAAACTCATTCTGATAAAGATTAAGGAAACTGCTTATTACTTCTAAAACTTATATATCTTTTTTATTATATTTTGTTTTAAAATGTTTAGAAGAAAAATTGCATATGTTTTCACACTTTATAGCCTTAGTTTTATTAATATATTTTGCTTAACAAAATATGCTAACAATGAAAGCCAAGTATCTTTACATAACATACTCTTCTACAAGCTTTAGTTGTCTCTTGCTTTGGGCTTTGCAGTAGAGATTACCAGCTGACATAATTTTTGTCTCTAGATTTGAAATATATTCACTTTCATCTTTTAAAATAAAAAATCATTTTGGCCAAGTTCTATTGATTTAAATTCAATTATTTTTATTTCACTTTCTCCACATTTTTCTTTCACTCTGGGCTTGGTATTGAGATTCAAAATTATTTATCTTAATAATTTATCACTCCTTTATTTCCTGCTGTTCATAAAATACTGTCTTTGTCTTTAAAGTTTCAAAACTTTTGCATCCAAGTCTAGATATTGTCTTTTGCTTGTGCCTGTCAACACTGTTAAATTCTAGGCTGGATTTATTTTTTAATGTAATAAATATATCCATAATGTTATTCTGAATATGGCTGGAAATGCTGTTTCTTTGGGTTCCAAGTTCTGTGTCTTTGAAATCAAGAATTATATCCTATTTTTATTTTTATCTATAGCAACAAGCATAGGGCCTGCACATGTCTTTATCAGCATCAATATCTATATCTATAACTCAGTTATATTTAATCTATCAATCAATCTAGCTAGCTAGCTTTCAGAAACGTATCTGTATTAAGCAGTGTTCTTGGCTCCATGGGATTAATCTCTCATCTTCAATAATGCATATATCTTACAAAAACATCTATGCTGCTTGCTTTTATCTTTCTCTACATGTCCTGTAAGAATGAGGTCACTACTGTGGTAGACCAGCATGACATTCTGAGGTTTGGTGGAATGATCAAGATCTCTCTGGGCTACAATGTGGTCCATGTAGAAACAATTGATCTCAGAGGGATAGCAAAGAAAAGGTACCTTACAGGAGATAAGAAACCACTTGTCATGTTTCCTATTTATTGAAATAGAGATAAAAGAAAGAAAGAGCCCAGCCGGCGAGGCTCAGCCTTTGAGTATCAACCTATGATCCAGGAGATGGTGGTTCGATTCCCTGTCAGGGCACATGCCCAGGTTGTGGGCTCATCCCCAGAGGGGGGCATGCAGGAGGCAGCCGATCAATGACTTTCTCTCGTCATTGATGTTTCTCTCTCTCCCTCTCCCTCCATCTCTCTGAAATCAATAAAAAAATAAAAATAAATAAATATATATAAAATAGAGAAATTTATTAAAATATAAATTCTAGTTACTAGAGGTTTTGTACTTATTTGTGACAACATCTGAGATCATCTATGTAACTGTAATTGTTACTTGTTTAAGCTTATGACAACCCATTGCCATTTTACAATGTCTTTTCATTGGCCAAACTAGAGCATTAGGTAGTATTTTGTTGGAAATTACAACTTCTGCATCTCTCAAGTTTTAATCATAGCTATAAAATGTGTGATATCTCCCCTACCCCACTGAAATGTGATTTTTCTTTTGATTAATTGGTTTTGGAACAAGGATCACTTCCTAGTCTCTTCCTTTTAGTCCTTCCTTTATACTTGTCCTCAGTCCACGGGCCAATCCAATATAGGTACTTTGTCAGTTGCTCGTATCTCTTCCAATTATATAACCGGCAACTGAGCAAGAAAAAAATGCCTAAAATATCCTAGGTCCTTGTACATTTTAGGGCCTCGGTCTTTGCTAGCCACATTCACTGCCTTTATAATTTCATAAAGGTTCATGGCTTTGCATACAATCAACATGATATCCCTCCTTCTGGACTTCTCTCTGTAATTCCAGATTTATACATCCAACTGCTTAGCCCAGATTTATACACCACCATTACTATAGCCCAAACCACAACCATCTCTCATCTGGATAATTGCAATGACCTTCTAAATGATTTCCCTGATTTTAAATTTAATTCCCTCATCCGCACCAAAGTCTGTGCATGGCAGAGAAGCTAGAGATATCCAACGGCAATGTAATCATTTGGGTGAATCTATAACATCTCAAATTTAACCTGACCAACCTGCATTGGTCAAGTGCAGCATTTCCCATCTCGGAAGAGAGCAGCTCCTTCCTAGAAGTTTTTTTGGTCAGAAATTTGGTATCATCTTTGATTACTTTCTTTCTGTCCCATATGTCAGAAAATCTTGTTAATTTTACCTTCAAAATATCCAGAATCTTATTTCACCACTCCTATAGCCCAAACCACAACCATCTCTTGTCTGGATAATTGCAATGACCTTCTAAATGATTTTGCTGATTTTAAACTTAATCCCCTCATTCACACCAAAGTCTGGGCATGGCAGAGCAGCAAGAGATATCCAGTGGCAATGGAGGTGAGATTCTGCCTTGACTCAGACAAATCTATTCCAGAGCTCCCTATCTCAGTCAGAAATTTAAGCCTATTCAGACCTCATCTACTACTTTCCCCCCAACTGTACTGATGCAGCCATATCAGCTTTCACACTGTTTTTATCATACACCAGGGAGGGGCTCATCTTGTAGTCTTTACATTGCCTGTAATTCTCACCTCTTAGCCTGTAGTTCTCAATCCACAGATAAAGATATGAACAGCTACACATTCTTCTGGTTTTTGCTTGATGTCTTTAACTGGATCACCGTTATTAAAATTGAATGGCTCTTTCTGACTCACAGAATTGCCGATATCTCTACCCTTCTCCACTATTTTAATTCCCTGATAAATTTGTAAACTATACTGTAATTGACTTGTTAGGTCTACATTTAGTGCTTATATTTTTCTTTTCTCTTCCTACAGAATTTAAGTTCTATGTAATCAGGAATTTTTTTTTTTTTTTTTCCTGTATCATTCACCACAATATCCTAGGCACAAAACAAGCCAGACAGACCTTAGGCATTCAATCCATGTTTGTTAAATAAATTATCAAAATAATGAATGAATGAAGGATTATACTCTCACCAGGTCTTTGTTAGATCCTTTCCTTACCAGGAAGCCACAAAGAAGTGCTGGGTTTCTGTGGTTTACTGACAGCTCAGAAACAATGTCTAACAAATAATAAGAATCATTAAACAATATGGGTGATTCTATTTTCTCTGTGAGTAGTCATGGCAAATGGCTAAAAGTTCCACTGAGGAAGGCTAAGAGGAGTATTAGTCACATACACATGTGATTTGTGTTCTTCTCAGGATGTTTTGTCAACTACACCAAACTGAATTTTATTGAAATGTCTCTAGGTCTTATAGTTATTCAAGTTTAATAACTGAGTGAGGGGTCGCAACACACTATTGTATATGTTGGATAGCCTATATATGTGGGGTCTAGGGGATCAACTAAACTGCTAAATATTCCAACATGTCACACCATCCTGATTTCCACAGCAGCTCCTGCGCCTCTCATAGTACCTTTTCTTTATGTGCCTCCACTTAGGTGTAGCCATTCCTAGATTCTTCCGATCCCCCTAAAAGCAATGAGCTTATTTCAACCATTGCGTTTCTCATCAGCATCTGACTCAACAAATATAGACACTAAACACAGCTCAAATGTGTTTCTGCTCCCTTTGCTGATGTATTTCTCAGAGCCCTGGGTCTGCTGGGCTTTCATAAATGACATAGTATGTCAATGGGCTGGTCCCTCATGACATACTCACTCCAGCACTTTATTCTCTCCTGATTATTGACATGGTCTTACTGGACTAAAATCAAGGTGACAGCTGGTCATATTCCTTTCTGGAGGCTTTATAGGAAATCTAATTCCTTTCATCTTTGAGTTTCTAGAAGCTGCCCATATTTTTTGGCTTGTGGTCTTCCTTTAATCTCTAAAGCCACCAATGGCAAGTTAAATTGTACTCAAATCGCATTACCCTTTCTCTTGTCTCCCTTTAAAACACTTTTTAGGAGCATTTTGATTACATTGGCCCACCTGGATAATCCAAGAAAATTTTTATCTCAAGGTCCTAATTTAATGAAATCTCAAAATCCTATGTAAAATAGCATATTCACAGGTTTGGGAGATTAGGATTTGGATGACTTTGGGAGCCAATTATTCTGCCTAGTATAGGCAGAATTCCATAGTGTTGAGTCTTACCGCTGAGATCTACCAAACTGCATTTTACAATATTCTACAATAGAATCTACAATAGTGTCTTACTGTGGCTCTGTCCAAATTCCAATAGGCTGATTCACCACCAAACCAGCAGTCTAAATATTGTACTGTCTCTGATCTACTCTTTAAACAAGAAGTTGTTTGGGGAAGTTAATCTCTTTTATAATTCTCACTTTAAAGATGAGGCAATAGATATTCTGGGAGGTTAATTAATATTCCCAAGGTCACAGATGATAGCAGCAGAATATTGTTAAAATTCAAAGCTTATCACTGCAATTTCATTTATTTCCTAGAGCAAGATCCTGTCAGATCTCATATATAAATTGAATTCATTTAAAGTCTTCTAAAATTTAAAGTCTATTATTTAACAAAAGACCAATTTAAGGAAACTTGTATAAAAAACTAATATTTTTTTCTTATTTCACTAACAGAGTACCTTCAAACATTCAGTGCAAATATTGCATTGCACAGGAAACTGCTCTTCAACTCAGCGACAGCTGACTGTTTCTTCACTTCCAAATGACTAATAATGGTGATACATCTGTTCACCCTGGGAAATCTCTCCCATGCTGGTCTCTAAATCTTCCTCTCTATTCTAAATAAATTGCCTTAAGATGAGTTTATTATCATTTTGCTGTATTTCCCAAGCAGCATTCAAACAGCTAAGTGGAAGGAGCTATTCTACCTCTGTTAAATGTCCCTTCTCCCACCATTATTTATCTGCTATTTGCAGGGTTCCAGGACAGAACTCAATTTCTTTAAGGCAATTAGTTATGGTAGCAACCAAATAAGATTGATTTCTTGAACTGGTTCCAGACTAACTATGTTCATAGGTTACCTTCCAATTAAAACAGATCCATGTAACCCCAACTACAGGCTTATAGATTGTATCCCTAAGGAGATGGCATGGGGTGGTTATTTCATGGACAAGAAGGCAGGTTCAGTCACACAGCATATAAGTAGTAGAGCCCCGAATTGAACCCAAAGCTCTCCCCCCCCCAATTATACCATAGTGCCTTCAAACACATGACAACTATTAGATAGAAAACTTGCTAATGTTTATAACATCTTAAAGTGTATCTAAACCTATGGATTCAACTTTAGAGTGACAAAACATAGAGAAATCAAATAGTTTAGCCCAATACAACAACAAAGACTTTGTGATTTATGGGATGATATTTCAGAAAGATCTAAACATTTTCATTAACATTAAAGAAACTCTGAAAAAAGACATATCCTCAGAACATCCCAGCCCTAAGTGCTTAATGCTAAAGGCAGTCAGGCAACACAGATGCAAGAAGCTTTAAAAGCTTTTTAAGTCCAGGGTTGTAACCTTTGGTCTGATGGTGAGGCTGTCAGTCCACTGAAACCCAACATTTCCCCTCAAGTGTCTGCCTTGCCCTTCCTTCCACACTAAGTGCCTACTCTAAGCAACTCTGGCCATTACATAAAGCTTTTTAGGGAACATCACTCTAGACAGATGTTTAACCCCAGGCTCTAAGGAGACAACACTGTAAGTTGCTAGGTCTGTTGATTAATTTTACATGTCCGTGCTTGCTAATATAGTTTGACACCAAGGCCCTCACAGCCAGCCGGCCATGTTAAGTAAACAAAGTCATGCAGTCAAATCTGCTCTGAGACTTGTTTGTGCTTGAGATGCATTTCCATCCCAGTCTTGAAGAAGAAATGGTTCTTCTATTTCCTCAGCAGCCAACAGAGGCCACCTGGCCCAGGTTATCCCAAATCTTCCTTGAGTCACTTGTGAAATGCCACCCCATTTTTTAAAAACCTGTGTGGATCATGAAGTATTGAAAAAAAAAGAAATTAAAGGTCAATGATAGTAGGAAGGTAGAGAAGATTTTAACGCTGATTACAGTTAGTGAAAAACATTATTCAGAAGTTAAACTGCATAATCTATGTTCACTGGTTTCAGGATATGTTTTATGAAACTCACAATTTACAAATCTGGAATGCGATGTGATAGTTTTTAAAACTATGTTATGATTTTGAGAAAAACTGGCGAACCGTTTACAAAGATCAATATTGCATATTTTTCTTTTGGTATCTGTAGACAAACTATTGCAGACTAACCTTCCCACTGAATAACAAGAGCTAGGGAGAAATTGTTTTACAAAATGTGTTTAAAGTCATTGGTGAAAAAGCAAGGCAGCCAGGAATTAAGGGATCAGAGTCTTGAATAAAAGGGGTACCCAGCTGTAAGCTCAACCATCAGCATAACTCTTTCCTTGGAGACATTTGCTAACTCACTGGGGGAGGTCTGCAGGCTGAGAAGCTGAACAGGGAGCTTCCAGCACTTGTGGGGAATAAAGGGAACAGAACTTAGGAATGAGGCTTATCATGAAAGAGGAATCCTAGAAAACACCGCCAGTTCAGCTGAGACCTCTGATGTCCGATACAGATGCCCCTTGACTTAGGATGCTGTTACCTCCACATCAATCCATTGTAAACAGACAATATCATAAGTAGAAAATGCATTGAATAAACCTAATCTACCAAACATCACAACGTAGACTAGCCCACCATAAACATGCTCAACACACAATATCCAAAATTCTCTGTACAGGGTACAGTATCATTTGTTTACCCTCGTGACGGCGGGGCTGACTGGGAGCTGTGGCTCTCTGCCACTGCCCAGTATCACGAGAGAGCACTTATCACACATCTCTAGCGTGGGACAAGATCAACATTTGAAGTCTAGCTTCTACTGAATGCTTATTGCTTTCCTACCATCTTAAGTTGAAAACCTGTAAACACACCACTGTAAATAGGAGAACATCTGTACTTAAGAAGAGAAGGAAACCAGGCCCACAAAGACTTATCCCCAACATCAAATCACACTGGGTTCAAGTTGTCTGTCCCTACCCTAGCTGCTTCCCAAAAGCAAAAGTAAAAAACATTACAAAGCCTAACAGAAGGCCTTGAACTTTGTAACTGATGAACAAAAATAGCTAAGTTTTGTCCTTACAAGAACATTTAAATATTTCCAACAATAGTAAAATGAATTGGAATAATGGTCTTTCTTTCTTGAGACCCTGACATATGTCCAGGTTAAGCCCAGGATCGCAGTTTTATATATATTATCTCTAATTTTTATACCATATCTGCCAGTTAAAAATTATTTATGATTATAAGAATGAAGTTCACAGATTGTTATGTGACTCACAAAATCCAACAACTAATATATGACTGAGTTACAATTTATACTCTGGACTGTTTGGTTTCAGCGACACTCTCTGCAGGTCAGGTGGTATAGATTTTCATAGAATATGTGAAGGGGGGTTACTTTAGGAGAGAAAGAGAGATCTGTTAGGAACTGTGGGTGTAACTTTGAAGAAATTTATCTCTTGTGAAAAATAGTTATCTTAGATGTCTTTTATTCCTTGGAATTTGGAGGAATTACTAATAGCACAAGAATGTCTCAAAATACTTTTAAGAGTGAAAATAATAAGAAAATAATTCATTCAAAAATATTCACCAAGTGTTTATTATTTACCAGGTACTATTCTTTATTTTAGAGCTATATCAATAAACAAAATAGACACTGTCCCGGGCCTGGTGTTCATTAGATTCTATTGGAGGGAACAGCTAATAAATAAACAAAAATAGAATAGGAGAGTCATTGGTATTGAACTGATATTTATGGGTAAACTGGAGTGATGATATGAAAGTCCGTTTGTGTTAGGTTCAAAAAAGCGAAGAAGGCTACAGTGTATAGGCCAGGAAAACAATGGGATTCAGAAAATTTGAAGAAAGTAGTGCTGTAGTCATGCTTGCTTTGTAGTACTATCTTAATTTGGGAGATCTTTTAAATTTTACTTTTCAATTCCAGTTTACATTCAATATTATTTTGTATTAGTTTCAGGTGTACAGCATAGTGGTGAGGCAATCATATACTTTACAAAGTGTTCCCTCAATATTTCCAGTTCCCACCTGACAACATACATAACTATTACAGCATTATTGACTAAATTCCTTTGCTGTATTTTACATCCTGTGACTGTTTTGTAACTGTCTATTTGTACTTCTTAATCCCTCACCTCTCTCACTACCCCCCCAAGCCCTCTCCCCACTGTCAGCCATCAGTTTGTTCTCTGTGTCTATGAGTCTATTTCTGTTTTGTAGGTTCATTTATATTATTCTTTAGATTCTACATATAAGTGAAATCATACAGTGTTTGTCTTTTTCTGACTGTTATTTCCCTTAGCATAATACCCTCTAGGTCCATCCATGCTGTCACAAATGGTAAGATTCCGTTCCTTTTTATGGCTGTGTAATATTCCATTGTATATGTGTATCACAGTTTTTTTATTCACATCTTTTAATGGGTACTTGGGTTGCTTCCATGTCTTAGCTATTGTAAATAATGCTGCAATGAACATAGGGGTGAATATATAATTACTAGTAGATGCAATGTCTTCTCTGTCATAGATTTGTAAAATGATCTGTCATTCTAGACAGTGGTTTGAATGTAAATTATACCAAAACAATGAGAACTCTCACATTATATGTTACCTAGACAACCTGTATGATTATAAGATATGTGAAAGTTATTGTGATCAAAATAATGTTTATATTGGAATTACACAGGAAGATAGAGAAAAATAAGAGTACTAATAAAATAACTAAGTTTCCAAACAACAGACAGGCACCAACGCCAACATTCTTTCATTCTATACAATGTTTTTGTGGTACAACCAAAACTGTAACTTTTCACACAGCTGTGTAGGCATCTATGCCAAAAGCATGAAAGAAAGAAAGTCCTACTTGAGGTAACTGCCTCATTAAATTGACATCTATCGGCGACAGTGTCTCCTAGATCACAAATCCTGTTACAGGCTAAAAGAGGGATGCACTATATGATCTAATTTTAACATAGTATATTTGTAGTGATCAAAATCTTGATAGCGAGTTTGGTGCTAGAAACAGCCATCTGAGGCTGCTTATGAAAGAAATGGATGTATCCCAAATTATATTTTCTCGACACTGAGCCCTGCTTCGCTAACCAACGATATTTTCTGAAGGGCCCTGATTCTTATCTGAATTCCAGTTACATAAATTCAACAGATTTTGCTTTAAATTTCCAGGACGCAATTACATAGTGATAACAACTTCATTTTATCTTGAATCTAAATGCAAATCACTCAAAATAATTGAATAGTTAAACACAACAAAAGAAATCATTTCACTGAAGAGAGCACAGCAGCAAGGGCTGAGAAGACTGCAAATATAACAGTGTTTGGTCCACCTAGCAGTACCTCCCACTCCCACTCCTCTTAGCATGTAATGAGTGTTACCGCCTGAAACATTCCCCCACAAGATATCCAGAAATTTAAATCTCCTGGAAATTGTCATAGCAGAAAGATAAGTGCAATGTGGTTAGAAGACATTAAGCATGGCTTCTACTCTGCATGGATGGGTGAAATAAAATGGTTTTAATTTAGGTCAATGCTAAAGTGCTATAAATCACATAGTTGACTTACCTAGAGAAAATTCTCATCAGGTTTAATTTTAAGTTACTCATATTTAACAGGAGCTACAATAACTATATAAAAGCATCAAATATCAAGCATTAGTTATGAGATTTTGCGTTTATAATAATGACAAAACTTAGACATTGGGGGATTTTTTTAGTAGTGGTTTTACCAATTTAGGTTAATGTAAAATGTTTGTTTCCTTAGTATGATGGGAGATAGAGCTGTTTTGTATAATCGACACTTTTCAGATATCCACAGAATATCCTTATTTCTCTTCATTTCTCTTAGATTTTAAAAAAAATATATTTTTTACACATTTCCAGCTGCTTCAACTGAAGGTCCTCAACCATAATTTAATCTTTACTTGATTTTTCCTCAAGTCAATAACTAGAAAAAACAATTTTCAAAGGTTTTTCATAGTTTTTTAGTACCTACATTAAATGGCCACTCAGACATTTTTAATGTTTAAATAAACATTTTTGACTGTATTTTCTTGGGGTAAGTTATCCATTGTCACTTCTCACTAGCATTAAGGATGCAGACACCAAGGCACCTGCTTCTTGCTTTGTACATACCACTTCACAAGCCCTGGGAATTACTTCTATTCCACTTAACCTAACATATTATGTGAGAAATGTTGGCGGCAAGCTTCTTTAGTAATTATGTGTTATAGAAGTTTACATTGTTAAACTTAGCTTACAAACTTAGAATTTTATTATCAAAACTTAGTAACTCTCAATTAAACATTTGCTATGTTAAATCCAAATATATTTTTAAAATCCTTATATAAAAAAATCCATTTTTATTTCATTGCTACTTTTATTTTATTTATTTATTTATGTATTTATGTATTTATTTATTTTTTAAATATCTTTATTGATTTCAGAGAGAGGAAAGGAGAGGGAGAGAGAGAGATATGGAAACATCAATGAAGAGATAGTCATTGATTGAGCCCACAACCCGGGCATGTGCCCTGACTGGGAATCGAACCCTAATTCCCTGGTTCCTAGGTCGATGCTCAACTGCTGAGCCACGCCCGGCCGGGCTCATTGCTACTTTTTAAATTAAATACTTAAATATCAATGTCTTGGACTGAACTGTCTTTTTCTCCCCCCCACTCCAGATACATATGTTAAAGCCCTAACCGCAATGTGACTATATTGGGAGACAGGGCCTTTAAGGAGGGAATTTGGTTAAATGAGCTCATAAAGGTGGGACCCTGATCCAATAGGATCAATGTCATTATACAGAGAGGAAGAGACACCAGACCTCTCTTTCTGTCTTGTAAACCAACCAAGGAAAAGCCATATGAAGACACAGCAAGAAGGTGGAGCGAAAGGTCTCACCTGAAACCCACCCTGTTGGCACTTTGATCTTGGACTTCCAGCCTACGGAACTATGAGAAAATAAGTTTCTGCTGTTTGACTCACCCAGTCTGGGGTATTTTGTTATGGCAATCTGAGCTAACTAATGCAATCAATAATTCATTCTCCTCCCCATTGTTGATTAGTTTCTCTCTGATATAAGCAAGTTAGAGGATTAAAAATCAGAAGAACATCAGTAGTGTCAAACAAAATGGTCAGGGGACCGCTGAACAGCAAATGTACAAATTGCTCTGGTTTCTTTCCCTACAACATATTTCCCACTGTGGAATATTGAAATGTGTCTTTGTATCAAAGGGTATTGAGATTATAATGAAGTATAAAGAAGTCTGCTCAATGGTTTCATTTTATTTCTTTAAATGTGTTTTGCTATCTTGCACCAAAGTTCTAGTTTATGTTTGCAAAGACAAATATGGGTTGTACCTTGGGAAGAAAGCCTGGTTCTTGCCAAAAGTAAAGCCTCCAACCCATCAGAGCTTAGCAGCAACATCTTGGAAAAAAGTTCTTAACTTCTACTGGGAATTCCCTTAGTCTCCTACACATGAAAGATATATTGTCCCTGTAGGGACTGCAGCCAAGCTCTATGTCAAGGCGGTGAAAGACTTTATACAACAGAGGAAACAAACACCATGTATTTGTCTAAGGTCTTTCTCCATTTTCCCCCCACTTGCTTAAAGAATCAAAGCAAATCAGTCCAAAAATACATAAAATGGACCCCATGTATTCATTGCAGAGTTACGTAGCAAATATTCTACCAATGTGAAGACTATACACAGGCATTAGGTATCCTGCGGTCCAGCCATTATGAGGGACAAGTAAACTGAGTAACAAAAATCCAAAATGACTAGTCAAGTTTCCGTGCTCTCCTTGGCTAGGGTCAGGGTCAAAAGTGAGCCTCAGAGTCCCAGTCGGACTCTTCTAATAGAAAAAACTTAGACCTTTAAGCTCTCTCCAGTGTTCATATCCTCAGGAGCAAGCCAAAACCTCCTGGACCTCTTTCCATTTGTCACCTGGGTCCACCTTCCACCTTATCTTCTCCATCCTGCCCTCATCCTTGTTATGGGAACTATTTCAGGCTTCTACCTCGAGCTCCCTCGCTTCCGTTTCTTCACCAGCTCTTATTATTTGTCAGGATTTTTTTTTTTTTCATGGTAAATACAAAAGCCAATAAGAGCTGGTGGGATGATTATAAAATAAAGAAGTGCATCACAGAACCATGCGCAGAGATGTTGCTGGGCTTCAGCAAGTGCTGTCAGTCAGAACTGAGAGTGAATCTGGATTCCTTTTTGCCTCCCACCAGTATTTCTACATGTTTCATTTCATGTAGATCAGGAAAGGTAAAATCAGTCAAATGTGATATTTTTTTATCTTAATTTTAAAGGGAAAAGACTCATTTGAACAATCTTAATACGCGGGTTTTATTAAAAACATACATATGATAGAGAAACTGAGTCCCAGTGGGTATCTATATGGATTTTTCAGGAGTAATATCATTTATGGAAAGCTGCATTATAGAAAATATGTCAGAGTAAGTTGAAGATGGGATAATAAGAGCCTGGGAATAAACCAAAAGTATTTCTAGCAGTTTAGACATGAAGCATTTCTGACAGTAACCAGAGTTAGTTGAGAGCAAAGGCTGCCCTCCCCTTCAGACACCACTTGCAAGTAGTGGGTCCCCAGATCATCCACAACTTCTTTCAATTTTGGCTACAAATTGTAGGTTTCCACAAGCCCCACCTAGGTTTCAATAATTTGCTAGAGTAGCTCACAGAACCCAGGAAAATAGTTCACTTATTACCGTAAAGTATATTTTAAAGGGTGCAAAAAAACCACCAGAGAAGAGGTACATGGGGCAAAGTCAGGAAGGTTCCTAGCACAGGTTATGTCCCGTGGAGTTGGAGTGTGCAACCCTCATGGCAGGTGGGTGTGTTCCCCAACCTGGAAGCTCCTCAAACCCTGTACTTTGGGGGTTTGGAGGCTTTGTCACATAAGCATGATCAATTCTTAAGCCACTTTTCAGTTCTTCTCCCCTGTTAGGAGAATGGGAGTTGGGGCAAAAAGTACCAAGCTTCCAATCATGCTTGATGTTTATGGTGACCAACCAACATCCAGGAGGCTGCCAAGAATAACCTCGTTAGAATAGAAGATGCTCTCATCACCAGAAAACTCAAAGGGGTTTAGGAGATCTTGGTGAGAAACTAGGGTTAGAGACCAAATACTAGAAAAAAGGATATTCCTAGAGTCCCGTCACTCAGAAGATTACAAGGGTTTGGGAAATTGGGTGTTAGGTACTGGAGTCAAAGAGCAAATATCAGCGTGAACGGGGGTCAGATTTACATATGTGTGCATATATATGTATATATACATATATATCTTAACCATATTATTTCTAATATATATATCCTATTACATAAATATATATGTGTGCATATGTTTTATTTCTAGTATACAAATACTTATTATTTCACAAGTAGATTGAGCTGTTAATATAGATCTCTTACCTTTCTTCTTCAAGCTTGTCCTAACAATTGTTCTTGGTTCTTTGTATTTCCAAAACTTAAAATTCAGATTTCCAATTTCTATAAAATATCCTGCTGGAATGTTTTTATTTAAAATGCATTTAATTTATAGTTTCCCATAGGGAAAATTAACAATCTGACAATATTGAGACCTGAATCCATGAAAATGGTACATCTCTTTACATTGATATTCTTTAATTCCCCAGAACAATATTTTAAGGCTTTTTCTTTAGGACTCCTTTTGAACTTGTATTCAGTTTACTAACACAAATTGTACTCAGTTTGAGTGTTTTCTATAGTAACTTATTAATTTCATTTTTTAAGTATTCGGTATGGGTATACAGAACAGTGTTTGATTTTTTATATTGATCTATATCCAGCAAACTTGCTAAATTCATTAATTCTAAATGTTTATAGACACCTTTAGGTTATCCATCTACATAATCACATCATTTTAAAGTATATTTGATAGTTAAAATTTTACTGATATTATGATTCTGTTTATTTTCCTTGGCTCACAAAACATGGACTAGAAGTGCAGATGATGAACATTCACTTACTTTTCCCAATTTGTAGGGAAAAGGTATCAATATTTCACCATAGTGCATAATGTCTACCATAAATTTTTTGGAGCTATTGTTTTTCACATTGTGGAAAATCTTCTTGTTCTCTAATTTTCTAACTGTTTTTTTGTTTGTTTGTTTGTTTTACAAATAATAACCATATATTAAATAATATCAAAAAGGCTGTTCTCATCTTTTACACATTTGTTAAAATTATTTAATTATGTTGAATGTCTTTCCTATGAATGTAGTGAATTTTATTAATTACTACAATGTATTGTTTTTAATATATAGCTACATTTGTGCTTCTAATTTCTTGAGAAAGGCCAATATTATACCCTTTTTCTTGAACACACTTGTCAAATATTTGGAATCAAAATTATGTTAGCCTCATAAAATGAATTAGGAATCACTTTTTCTTTTCTATTTTTGGAATAAGGTTGGGTAAGCTTGAAAAAGATTTCCTGGAAAAGCCATTTGTTCCTAAGGTCTTCATTGTGAAAGATCTCAAATTATGCATTCAATTTTTTATATTTATTTTTCTCTCAGCCTTGTATTATCCAAACTATAAATTATTACCATAAAGTTCTCCATGCTATATTATTTGATATTTGATTTGTCTTTTTCTAAGCCTAATATTGCTAATTTGCATCATTTAGTTTTAAAAATGTTTTTCCTAGTGTGTATCAATTTTATTTGTATTTTCAAAAAACAAATTTTTAGTTTTGTTCATATCCTCTATTGCATATTTGCATTTAATTAATGTCTTCACTTATTTTTGATATTTATTTTCTTGTATATTTTTAAAATTTGATTTAACTTTTCTCAAATTTTGTGATAAATAATTAAACCATTGATTTTTATTCCTTCTGTTTTCCTAATATGTAAAAGTATGCATATAATCTCTCTTGAAACAGTGTTATTGCTATATTCCACATTTTTAAACACTTTATAGCTTCATTAACTTCCCATTTAAAATATTTTTCAGTTTTCATATCGAGTTCAGTTTTAACCCTGAAATAGTTGGAAGTATCTTGCTTAATAATTTGATGATTGGAATTCCCTAGTTATCTTTTTAAAAAAATAATTTTAATAAAATAAATTCTAGTTTAAGCCCTTTGTGGTTAGAGAACATACTCTGAATAATCTCATTCTTTTCAAATCTGTTGAGTCTATATGGCTCCATCTCTTTTCTACCAAGAGCAATTCATATGTTTTTATCTTGGGACTAAGGAGCTGCCACTGTGTATCAGGGGGAAGGAGAAAGGGTAAGAGAAGGGTGAAATCCTAGCTGGCCCACTTCCTCCTGACAGAGCCCTTTAATTAATTACACTCATAATTGCCCTGTGTCCCACGCCTGTCCTTTGTGCAACTAGCTCAGATTTCGGTGCCTCCAGGGCTCCCACAGTAAAGATTGCTCTTACCATTGGTGTTTTGGTTTGTGAATTTCTCTATTAATATCAAACCATCTGCTTAAAATGTTCCAGATTTCCTCAAATATTTTGGTCCACTGATTTCTCATTTTCCTGTAATTATTTCTTTTATAACTTCTTATAAAGGAGGTTTAGGAAGAAGAGGCGATAAAAGTGAGCGCCTAGTCTGACATCTTGAACAAGCTTATGGATCATTTTTTAGCAATATTTCCTATGATCCCCGTTTAACATCACTTTTGAAAACAGAGTTATATAAACCATCAGTAACTAAAATGTTAAAATTGGGCATCCTGGTAAGAAAGTTTGTGGGGTTTTTTTGTAATTGGAAAAAGCTACTGACATAAGTTTGTCCCCTATACTTTATTAAAGCTAACCACTTAGCTCAATTCAGTTAACCTGTAGTCCAATGGGGGGATGTTATTTTTTCTGTAGAAATTAATTTTCCAGTCACTTGTCAGTACCAAGGCAACTTTCAGTACCACACATCCAGCCCAAGAGAACTAGGTCACCTAGCAGGGCATATAAGAATTGCTATCAGAGGGGTGGTTTATGGTCAATAAAATGGGGTTGTAGAGAGAAAATGATCGATACACAAGAGGCGGCAAACCTAGATATTTTTTTGTGTGTGCCAAAAGCTTCAATTTTCATTTCATCTGCTGATTTCCTCTGGTCCTTTCAAGTGAGAGAAAAGTCAAGTTGACAAAAGCTGACATTCTTCCTCTGAACAGTTTCACAATTGTTTTGGCACTTCTGCTTCTCAAGTTTGAAAAGAGAGGAATGGGCAGTTCAGTGCATTACCCTGAGGAAAGATTACAGTAAATACTCCCCAGGTTGGAATGTGAAGATTTAGGTCAGGAAGCAGAAAGTCATACTCTATTGCTATAAGATTCTCTTTGAAATGCTTGCTTCCATTAGAACTGAGTCCATTTCCACCTTAGATAGTCAGCTGGTATGTGCAAAACATGAATGTGCCCAACCTTGGCTTCTTAGGCCTTTCTCTTAAATCTTCCATGTAAGCATTTCAATCTCTTAAAATTGCTGAGAAATTTATTTTTTCCTTTAATATAAAATCCAAAGGCCACTTGTATCATGTAAGGAAAATATAGAATATATCCCTTATATTGCAGCTTTCTTGTATGCTTTACATGAGCTATTGTTATAATCCTTTGTGAATAGTTAAATGTATAAATATGTGAATTTTCATAATGATGATGTGTGGCTAAGCAGGCATATACTAGGAGTATCCATTCCCAGCAATCTCAGCTGTAGAAGCTTGGGCATAATCATGATTTAACCCCAAGTACAAGGTGGCAGCATCCCTTCTCCCTTACCCCACCAGGTGCTCAGGGGGTGAATTGGTTTTACACTTTCTCAAGAATTAACTATTTTAGAGTGGCTGGCACACAAGGCACACTTTCACGGCATTGGCCTGTTGTTGGCTAGGAGACAGGCTGATGAGAGCCGATGGTGATGTTGGCACAATGTTTTGACTAATGAAAACCTGAGCTTTGAAGGACTTTGGAAGAACTTTAGTAAAGTTTTTCAGCAATAAAATAATGCTTTTTCACATTAGATTTTTTTTTCTCTGATACCATGTGCTTGTTAGAGAAATCCCCCTTCCATCTCCCATAATTTTCAGACCATGTCTCTTTCCAGCTCACAGCCTTTTGTTTCCTGCCACAAAAACATATCATTCTCTTTCCTGTAATAATAACACTTAAAAGCCAATCAGTAATCTGGATAATAATCCATTAAAACCAAATAATGAGCAATAGAAAAAAAATGTTAAAAAGGTTTTCCCTCTCATAAAGGGCAATGAGGGATGAATAACTGTGTAGTTGATACTTACTGGTAAGTAAGAAAGAGATTTATTCTGCTCCTGGGAAGATATCTTCCTCTCCCAACCACCACTCCCAAATCCTACCCAAAGGGGGCTAAATAAGCTACTTTTAAAAGCCAAGAAAAGAAAATGGAAAGTTAATATTTTTATAACAATCAGAAATTGGTTCCATATTCTTCTACTACTCTGCATTAATGTATATTGGAAATTTTATTAAGAAAATATCAAAGGCTTGCCTTTCAGTCTCTGTACAATCTTGACTTCTGTGGCTTAAAACTTTATCAGTATAGGAGTTTTAGTTCTCTTGAGTTTTCTATAATGTCATAGAATTGATAATTAACAAAGTTTTATAGAGAAGTTTTAAAAAGTTTGAGGGCTTTAGTTACAAAAAATACTTTTTAACATTTTAGACTAGCCAAAGAGTTTGTCCTAAAAACATTTATTATCTGTTTCAAAACTCATAAACATATTATAATTTTATTGAATTTACCATACTTTAAAAAATTGAAAAGATGTCATTTTTATATTTATACAAAAAATATAATATGTGCAATAAAGAAAAAACTTTCAAAGACAAACTGGATAAGTTATTTAGTCTGTCTTTGTTCAAAATGAGCCAAAAGGGAAAAAGATACCCAAATACAATTGGCTAATTGCTTTGCAATTTTGCTTTATTTTCTTGACACTAATGGAGAGTTTCTAACACCTACACAGCTAATGAGTTGAGAAGTTATGAGCTGTATCTGAATACAGGTTTGTAGTCAGAAAAAATTATGTTCATTTGCTGCTTAGAGAGTAGAGAAGACTGAACAGAGGCTATATCCATCGTCCAGTCTACAGGGTGCCAGAGTATGTGCCCTAAGGAACTTAAAGTTTAAAGGGAAATACGGCTATGAAAACATATATTTTTAATCCCATGTGTTTGACTTATTATTTTTTAGTTTTTCATTAAAACTTTAATCAGTTTTTATTTTTGTATAAGGTAATAGCTATACGTTCACTTTTATTAGCTTCCAGATAGAAAGCTACTTTTGGCAACCCACTTATTTTATAATATCTCTTTTTTCCCCACATAGTATCTCCAGTTACTTGCCTCTCCATTACTTGCTGAGGTTAGGAGCTATGTTCTTTTATTTTATTTTACTTTATTTTTATTTTTTAATTAAACTTATTGGAGTGACATGGGTTAAGATCATATGGATTTTAAGTGTATGTTTCTATGATACATGATCTGTGTACTGCATTGTGTGCCCACCACCCAAAGTCAAATCATCTGCCATCACCATATACTTGGCCCCCTTTACCCTTTACAACCCCCCACCCCTTCCGTCTGGTAACCACCAAGCTGTTGTCTGTGTCTATGAGTTTCAGTTTTATATCCCACATATGAGTGAAATCATATGGTTCTCACCTTTTTCTGACTGGCTTATTTTGCTTAGCATGATATTCTCAAGATCTGTCCATGTTGTTGCAAATGGCAGTATTTCATTCTTTCTATGGCTGTGTAGTATTCCATAGAATATATGTACCATATCTTTTTTATCTAATCCTTTATCAAAGGACACTTCGGCTGTCCCCATGTCTTGGCCACCATGAATAATGCTGCAGTGAACATAGCGGTACATATATCTTTACAAATAAATGTTTTTGAGTTTTTTGGGTAGATACCCAGGAGAGGGATGGCTGGGTCATATGGTAGCTCTATTCTTAATTTTTTGAGGAACCACCATGTTTTCCATAGTGGCTGTATCAGTTTACATTCCTACCAGCAGTGAATGATATGTGAATGACCGTTCCTTTTCCTCCACAACCTCTCCAACACTTATTTTTACCTGTCTTGTTGATAATGGCCATTCTAACAGGTATGAGGTGGCATCACAGTTTTGATTTGTATATTCCTAATATCGAGTGAAGTTGAACATCTTTTCATATATCTGTTGGCCATTTGTAAGCCTTCTTGGGAGAGGTGTCTATTCAGATCCTATGTCCATTTTTTAATTGGACTATTTGGTGTTGAATTTTATAAGTTCTTTATATCTTTTGGATGTTAACCCTTTGTTGGCGCTGTTGTTTGCAAATATCATCTACCATTGGATTGGTTCCCTTTAAGTTCTGTTGTCAGAAATCCCATGTGTTTTAATGCCATGATAGATGTGCTGTCAAAACATATAAAAGATCATCTAAATAACAACAAAAATAATATTAGTGTCAACTATGAAATGTTTATTATGTCCCAGGTTCTCTTAAAGTGCTTCATATGCAACACTCCTTGAGCACTCACCAAAGAGAGTAGGTATAATTGTCCTCGTCTGATCATAAGCAATAATAATGGTCTGAGAGGTAAATATCTTATTTCCATAGCTTGCAAGTGGCAGATCCAGGATTCACTATCGTATCTATCTAAATTCAAAGCCCTGTTTTTCATCTCTCACTTCACACTCCCTTTCATGGCCATAGGGAATATTTGCTGGAGGGGATACAGCCACAGTTGGATTTGGAAATAAATGTGAATTTAAGCAGGCAAGACAGTGAAGTGTATATGCTAATTTAATCAGGAAGAATGTCATTTACATACCAGAGAAGAGAGTCCACTGTATTTTCACAGAATCCAAAGCATTTTCTTTTGTTATGTGATTATAAATTGTATAGAGGAAGGTGCAGACATGAGGCTGAAGAGTTAGGCTGAGGCCAAATCATTAGGGGTTCAAATGCCCAACTAGGAATCTGGGGTTTCTTTAGGTCAATTGAAGCTTAAGCTTGAAAATGACATGGTTGGATTTGCACATTTGACAGGAGTCCCATCAGAGCAGGTGAGAGGATATCTGGTGGAGCCATTACCAAAATGCGAAAATAAAGGCTTTACAGTATAAAAGGAGGAGATTCGGTCTGAGTGACTCATGCGTTGCACACAGGATCTCTGAGGACAGTGAGTGGTAGAAGTAAAATTCTGGCAACCCCAGTGTGGGAAGTTGCAGTTGTATCAGGCTTAGGTCGCAGCAGTGGTTGCCTTGCGTGGGAGGGGACTATGATTTGGGCTCTGTCTGCTTAGGGGTTGACTCATTACCTCAGACCATGAGGTGGTGTCTGCCCACTTTGGGGCTGCCCCACTCTCAGGCAGGTACACTTGGTTCCATTTGGCAGGCTCAGTCTGCACACAGCTTTACAAAGCACATTTTCTAAGTCTTACGTCTCTCTCACCCACCTTAGAGCTTTGACATCTTTCCTTCCTACTCAACAGCCACCCTCTACTCCTTTTCAATCTTTATACCTTAACTGAAGCCCATGTTCTCAGGGGTGGCATCTTCACCGCTTCCTCGGGCAGATGGGAGCCCAGATGCACTCCCACAGTCCCCTGTACTCTTCTTCCACAGCACTAATCACAGTTATAATTATATATTTGAGAAATTATTTGATTGATGCTTATCTCTTTTGTTCTACGGTAGCTCTCTGAGGAAGGACAATATGTGTAGTATTCTTGAATGTGTCTCACAAGCCCAGCAAATTTTCTGGAACATAGTTATGTGTTTCCAATACATATTTATTCAAAGAAAAAATGACTTCTCCATTGGTGCCATCTCAATTGACATGTTGAACATGAGAAGCGTATCTTTAAGCTCTGGCCTCATTTATCTCCCTCTAGATTGTATTAAAAAAAACAAACAAAAAAAAAACACTTAAGAATTTACTTTGTGTTGTTGCAAACATCCTTGTGGGATTTTCATAATTTGGTCGTTCATTCACTCATTCATTCCACAAACAATAATTGAGCACAATGCCTTGTACTAGGACTGGGGATACGAAAATAAAAATGACTTGTTTTCCCTCTCAAGGGCTTAGTTAGTTCTGCCCACCTTCCAACCTCAGCTTTCTACATTTTTTTTACAACAAACTAATCCTACCACTGGAAAATAAGTTGACTGTATTCCATTCCCTTGTGTTTTCTACTTAAAATTGGCTGCAAAATGAGACACGGCCCTTTTGTTATTTTCATTATAAAGCAAATTGCTGTGATATTTGACAGGAATTAAATGGATACACAGCATAGAGTCAGCTCTACCTTATTATGAATTTGGATTTTTGAGAAAGGCATGGGGTCTATCAGACTCAGAGTTTCACTGCTGTTTTTAAAAAAAATGGCATCATTGAAATCTTGAGTCACTACACGAAGATGCACAGGCTAAGTGTCTAGTGACAGTTTTTACAATGAATTTTACCCTGTAATGATGTTTCAAGTGGTTGCAAGAAAGTGTCTTCTTCTTGCTCTTTGAAAGAAAACCAGAATGTTTTATACGTTTGGTATTTGAACACCTTTCTTCTTTCTTCAGTTCAACACAGTAGAAAAGAGTGATAGTCCATGGCTTGTGCTGAAAATAAAATAACTTCAGCTGAAAGGTGTTTCTGAGGTTTCCCCAATGTGTCATGCTGATGCTAACCTTCTCAAAAGGAAATGCTTTGAGAAACTTTGATTATAAAAACAGTACACTCTGAAATTTGGAGGGAGGGTGAGAAAAATGGCTTCAACGTTTTACTCAATAGCATTTGGTGCATATAATGTATTATATTGAAGGGCGGCATTTGTTTAAAATCATTGTGACATGGGATAGTTGCATGTATAAGTGCTCATATGGATTATGTGCCTGTACACATATGTTTCTTTGTGATTGGCCTTTTAAAATAAAGGATTTAAGTAGGACTTGCCCAGTCTTCACCAGTCAGCAGATACTAGTCTTACCATCCCGTACCTTTTGTCTATAAAAAGATGAAGCAACAGGGGTGGAGTTCTTAGCCTTCCTAATGGACCGGCAGGACAATCTGCTCACAGTAATTTCTTCTGCTCACCTTGTGCTGCAGTCTTATTACAGCACCTGGTGTCCATGTGAGATCTAGTTGCCTTGGTCCTGGAAATGACTCAAAGATTTTGGCTCTACAACATCCTTCACCTGAATGTGGGTGATTCTCATGTACTCGACTATGATTTAGCCACTGATTTTCTCCTGACTCCAGGACTTAGACTTTAGCATGTGCTATTGTTCTATACCTAACTTGGCAAAAAATGTTATCGTAACCTCACTTGAAGCAGTCAAAATTAAATTCTTCTTCCCACTAAGGTAGGCATAGGAACATATTTAGATGAGTCAAAAAAAGATTTTTTTTTTTTTAAACAAGTAAAATTCAATTGTCTGAATGCTCAATGTGATCATTTCCAAACATATAGATATTCGAACTATAGCCACTTGGTTGACTTAGTTGTATCAGTTCATTCAGGTTTCTCTTCTCATGGAAAGAGAACTGAAGTTTCTGTGGGCCAAATAGAATACACCTAAAGTAGAAATAGTCAAACGAAAATACTAGACATAAAAAACACTCTAACGGAAATACGTGAATGCTTTGATAGCTCATTAGTAGACACCACATGATTGAGGAAAAAATAAATGAGGTTGAAAATAGGCTATTAGAAAATTCCCAAAGTATATGCAAACAGAAAAACAGAATTAAAAAGAATTACCATAATATTCAATAGTTGTAGTACAGTTTCTAAAGGTATAACATATATGTTATGGACCAAAAATAAATACATTGTAGTGAAGAAAAAATGACAGATACCAAAATACAAATACAGGTAACTCAGAAAATAATCAGCACAAAGATTCATGTAATATATATATACCAAAAAAAATTAGTATACACACATATATTCCCTTATGCTATCAGCTGAGGGCCTAGAAGCAATGACTTCCTAGTAGCAATGACCAACCTACGGCTGAGATTAGTTTCCAATACTATTTGCCAATAAAAAGAATCCGTGTTTCTTGAAGAAATGGCTGATTCTAGGACTGGGGCATGAAATACATGAAATCAGCATGGAAAATCTTAAAATGCCTAATGGTAAGGAAGTAACTCAAATGAGAATGCAATAACAAACATATGTTAAAAGCACTGAAAGAATACAGTGGCCAAAACTGCAATGATTTGAGAAACAAAATTTAAAAAGCCTTATTGGGTTATAACCAGAAGTATTACGTAAATATTCACAAGTGTGTACCAATATAAATACAAATTTTAAGTGGAGAGACAACAGGTAATTTTGCTGTGCAGAAGAATTCCAGATACTTTATGTAGATACTCTGCCTTTACAGAGGTGGAGGGTAACTCCCACTCGTTAAAGATGGGCTAGGCATAATGACTACTTTCTAGAGTATTGTGTGGAAAGTAGGGTAGAGGTGGGTATTGGGAGACTAATTTAACAGTGCAAAAACATGACAGACTACCCATTCTAGATGATCAAGGTTATCTTCATTAGTGATTATATGAGATGATAAGACTGAAGCTTTTCTTCTGTGGTTTTCTTCCACAAACCATAAATCTATTCATGAAAAAAAAAAATATAGACGAATCGCAGCTTCTTCTTTTCAACAAACTGCACTGGAGTAACTAAATATCCATATGCAAAGAATGAAATTGTACCTCAACCTCACACCATACATAAAAATCAACTCTGAATGAAGCAGTGACCTAAAGGTCAGTGTTAATAACATAAACCTCTTTGAAGACAACATGGGTGTAAATCTTTGTGACTAGCAATTTTTTTGGTGTGTTTTTTTTATATGATATCCATAGCACAAGCAACCAAAGGGGGGTAAAAAAAAGACAAATTGGACTTCATCAAAAAAAATTTTTTAATTGTTCTTTAGAAACACTATCAAGGGAAAAAATGGGAGACATCTGTAATACTGTCAACAATAAAATTGAATAAATAAATAGAGGGCATGATCAAGAAGGTATAAAGATAACCTACAGAATGTAAGAAAATATTTGTAATCTACATATCTGATTTTGGTCTAACATCCAGAATATATTTAGGACTCTTACTATTCAAAAATAAAAGATGAATAATCCAATTTAAAAATGGGCAAAGAGTTTGAATAGACATTTCTCAAAAGGAGATATACAAATGGCCATTTGGGACATAAAAAGATGCTCACGATCATTAGCCATCTGGAAACGGTAAATCAAAACCACAATAAGATACCACCACTTCACACCCGCTAGGATGACAAAGTTTAAATAGACAGATAATACTAAGTGTTGACAAGGATGTGGAGAAATTGGAACCCTAGGACACTGCTGGTGGGAATGTAAAATGGAGCAGCCACTATAGAAAACAATTTGGCAATGCATCAAAAAATTAAAAGTAGAGTTTCCATATGACCCAGCGATTCTACTCCAAGACACATATCCAAGCGATTGAAAACATATGCTTGTAAAAAAACCTATGCTCAAATGTTTATAGCTGCATTATGTGTAAAAGTCCCAAAGCAGAAACAACACAAATGTCCATCATCTGATAAATTAAAAAATAAAATATGGTACTATATATCCATAAAAGAAATGAAGTACTGATATTAAATACTATACTGCAACATAGATTGATCTTGAGACCACTGCACTGAATGAAAGAAACCAGAAACAAAAGGCCACATATTATACGATTCTATTTATATGAATTGTTCAGAATAGACAAATCCACAAAAATGGAAAGCATATTAGTAGTCTCCAGGGTTTTAGGAGAGGGTGAGGTTTCATTTTGGGGTAATGAAAATATTCCAGAGTTAGATAGGGGTAAAGGTATATATTCTGAAATCCACTAAATTACACTATCTAAAAGTGTGAATGTTATGATATGTTAATTATGTCTAAATTCTTAAAAATCCCAACTGAGGACCACCCTGACTTATATTGCTCGCCAGTACCAACCAGTGCTCCTCAAAACTGCCAAGGTCTTCAAAAGTAAGGACTGAAAAACTGTCACACATAGCCAAGAGGAGAGATGAAAGAACATAAAGCTAAATGTCATGTCTGTCCTAGATGACATCCAAGAACAGACAAAGGTGAAAACTAAAAAAATCTGATTAAAAATATGAACTGCATTTAACTGTGACAAATATACTGCTGTTATATATAAGACATTTAGTAACAGGAAAAAGTGGTCACAAGGCCTATGGGAATTCTCTGTACTATCTTATTACCTTTTCTGTGAATCTAAAACTATTCTAAGATTAAGAGTTCATTAAAATCAACTCTATTATGAAGTGCTGATATTACTCTTTGTTCTAAAGATAAGCAAATAGGTGCACAAATAATTTGATTAACTTGCCTAAGGTTATAGCTGGTAAGTGCCAAAGCTGGTATTTGAACCCTAGCAGTCCAGTTTTAGAATCTGTGCTTTTGGTCATTGTTCAGAAAGTTTTCTGATCCACCCTCCACCCTCTTCCACCTTTTTTCATGTCCCTGAAAGCTGACCTGTACGGTCCCCTTGCCCTCCTTCAAGATGCATTTGAATATAATGGAGCACCACCACCAGAGGACTGGAGGGGATAAAAAGAGGAGAGCAGGCAGCTAATTATGCCCCCAGGTGTCTCCCTACAGGATTACCTTAGGCTGGCTGAATTCTTCATCCATCAAACAAAGGTCCTGACTCCTGTGTAGAGGGTGTTTCCATGCAATTTTATTCAGGTTCCAGACCCTCAAACCTAAGCACTATATTATCTTTCCTTACACTGTGCCTGTTATCTTTGTGAACAGTCCTCTTATTCAACTCTTCTCACAATACTCAACTTGAATACCCTATATTTTCCTGGTCAGGTCCCTTCCTACCACCACCACAATATTAATTCTCAACTTGTTGTCAAAGAACATAGGATAACATTATGCATAGGAGAAGTTTAATTTTAGTGGCCTCTAATTTATCCATTGAACTCTTTCAAATATATGTTGAGTTGATTAAATACAAATACAGTATTTATCTCTGTAGACCTATTTCAAAATTTAGTATGTCCCTTAGCAAGCTCTAACTTGTTTGAGTAGCACTGTTTTGTTGGAATGAATGAATGGGTGATTGAACGCCTCCCCCTCTTCTGTTTCAGCCACATTTCCCCATGATGCAATAAAGTACCTCTGTCAACGGACCACTGAATTTGACTGCTCAAGGATACAACCCAGTTTGGTCCTATAGTTGTAGTTACTGCATATACATGATAGGGGCACTTATAATTTCCAAAGACTGAGCACCCGAATTAATCTGAAATATAATTATATTACTTATAAATTGTAGAACACATATACTTATGTGAGCAAGGGTTTAAGTTTCTTTTTCCTTAAGTTTCTTTCTCCTAGGCCTTTACCCCATACACTCTCCTTGATTCCGGACAAAGTAGTTAAGGAGGTGACACTGCTGTGAACAATGTATCCTTGAACAGGCATGATCAGGCCAGCCCAACAAGGAGTCAAGATAGCATCTTATTGAGGCATCACCATATGACCAAGAACGATAGCTGACACCGCGGACCTCTGGGGCTGCACAATAGCTGTATTCATTTCCCAGCCTCGGTTTACCCCCATTTCCCTATATAACCCTATCCCTCAGGCCATTCCTTAAGATAGGTTTTGGATGCTCGTATGCTCCCTGTCTTCTTGGTTGGCCAGCCTTCTCAATAAACACCTTATATAACTCAACCCTGCCTCTCTTGAATTGGACATAGCAACAGGCAGCCTGAACCCCACCAGGGTTTCCCAGTAGTATGCATAGACTTATACTGGTGAATACAGTGATATAAGGGCAAAATCATACATGTGATTACTAAATTTAGATATTATGGATTATCTGTAATCATAATTAATAGTAACCTAAAAATAAAATTAAAAAGCCAGAAACTTTATAGTTATTTTATGTACACCAGAGAAAAGTAAGAGCCAAGAGATAACATGAAAGAAAAAAAGCAGAAAAAACAAGGAAACAAACTACTGCATACTTTAGGCAATAACAAAGAATATATAAATCATGAGCTAGGGTAGCTTTTATCTATTCCTTGTTAACAGGCCTTAGGGCTCAGCAAAACACCAGGAGGGCCATCAGTTGACTATCTGAGAATTAGTCTCCTTTCTCATTTGTTCTCTGATACTTGGAATATCTGTAACAGTTTGGAGTTCAACTCTCTCCTCCAAAGATAAGAAATGAGTACATGCGTCACTGGCTAGTCTCAAGGCAGTGCTGTAAAATCAGAATAGCTATAGAGTATTATAGAAATAACACATTCTATTAGAATGTAGCAGACTTGGGTCAGTGGATTTTCAGAGCTTGTTTATTCATTCAGGTATTATGAGGGGTCTTTTGTGAGCCTATGATCTATATTTGATAATGATCCTCATACTCCTACTTCAGGGAAATATTTCATTCCACTAAAATGAAAAGAAAAACAAATCCAAAGATTTAAATAAATCTTAAATGATTATAAACAGAGGAAAAGTGCACCTCGTGCTCAAGCAGCTGTTTAGGTAAAAAAACCAGCCAGTGACTTTCTCTAGAGAGGAAAGTGCTGAGAAGAACTCCACAGAGTTCTCTTTGAAAACCACAAAGCGTTTTCCACGACCAGTGTTGAAGGGTATAAAGGGGAAGCCTGAGCTGCTGCTTGAGCCACTGCATTTATCTATATCCATCTGTCTATCCATTTATCCACCCACCCAGCCACCCACCCACCCACCCATCTATCCATCCATCCATCCACCCACTCATCCATCCATCCATCCATCCATCCATCCATCCATCCATCCATCCATCCATCCATCCATCCAATTATTAAGGCATAGGTTAGGCAAAGGTGTGAGTGCATTATGGTGGATTAAAAATGGAATAAAGATAAACATAGGTACAGAAAACAGACTGATAGTTGCCAGAAGGGAGAGGGGTTGGGGACAGAGAGAAAAAGGTGAAGGGATTAAGAAGTACAGATCAGTAGTTGCAAAATAGTCACGAGGATGTAAAATACAGCATAGGGAATGTGGCTGATAGTATTCCAACATGGTTCCAGGTGGATACTGGAAATATCGGGAGGAATACTTTGTAAAGTATATTATTAGCTAACCACTACACTCTACACCTGAAACTAATACAAAATAATATTAAATGTAAATTATAATTGGAAAATAAAATGTAAAAATATAAATAAATATTTTACAAAATAAGAACTAGGGATTTCTGAAGGTCACTCCTCTGTGATGTGACTGAACATTGGAGACTTTAATTAGCCCCTTTTATTTACTAACCATTGAAGACCTGATTAGTGGCTTCTTATGTACATATAAAAAGTTAAGATATCAATGAAATATGAAATATATACAAATTTAGTGATAACAGTAACTAGCTAACTGCCAAAGATACAATTATTCCTTATTTGGCATTGAGCAACAAAAAATAGGAGCTAAGTGGTTTATTACATGTGTATGTTGTCAATCAAATTTTGTGAATTGTTGAGCAAGTTTTGCTAATTCTTTTGTCATTTCTGAGAGAAAATTAAAAAATGTACATGTTTTAAATATCTGAAAGTGAATTCTAACATAAAAATAATTATATGAAATAAATCATATTATGAGACTTTATATAGCAGAGAATTCTTCTTTCTAGGTGTAAAATAATATTTTTTTGGTTTTCCATATTATCTAAACTATGTCAGAACTATGGCCAAAAGGGCATGGAAACAGTTGTTTTCAGTTACATCAATTTCCACCACAGTTTGAAAAGGGCATTGTGTATGTTTTGATGTTATCTCTCCATAATGATGTTGTGGATGAGTTTAGAGCTTTCTTAGCATTTTGTTTTGTTTTTCAAAAACACGTAATTTGTGAGAAAGTTTATTTTGTGTATCATCTTAAAAAGTATGAATTGGTCACTCAAAATAAAAGCTCGTCTTTTATTATCACTTTCATACATACATACACATATGTGTGTGTGTGTATTAGGTTGCCAATGAAAAATTAAAATGTCTCCACCTAGCTTAGCTATTCAAGCTCTCAATATAAATACAGCTTCCTTTATCCAGCTGTGCTATGGGGGAGCCACCTTCAAATCCCCCAGTCCTTGTTTCTAACATTCTTCCCTTTTTAATCCAACAAAATGAATTGACAATGGAACCTATTTACCTCTGTCACCTTAAGAGAATGGCTACTGTTTTAGGATTGGTGTCAATCTGTCTGACAGCATTTCTTGTTCTAACCATTAATTTCACTCTCAGAATATTCCAGTTGTCTGTTAGTATTCCAGAGAAGTATGCTCTTGTGTAACCTGCTGTGCACTTTCTCTTCTCATCTGAGCCCCATGGGAATGCTGACCAGAGAGATACTTTACTGGGTCGGGGGTTCCATTAAGGGGAGCTAAAGCAAATCAAAAGCCACACTCCATTAATGGGAGCCTCAGCCAGCCACCAGCTCATGGAAATTGCTGAAGATTGTCTAATGCAGGCCGAACAAATTCATTGTCATGAAAATCAGCCTTGAATGAGATTCATCCAGATAACCTATGAAGTCCTTGCCAAGCCTGAGATTCTGGAATTCTGGGACCTGATTTACCAAAGATATTAGGTATATTAAGAGTTACTTGTCCTCTTGCCTAAGCCTTAGAGATCTGTGATAGTAGCATTAAGAAAAGAAGAGTAAAGGCAGAATTTAGAGGTAACTGCAAGAAGGCAATTTAGGTAGAAATTGTTTTCTACTCCAACTCTTACCACAAAACTTTTTTCACTACCCATGTTCAGCTAGTGTTAGCCATTTGACACATATCTGATCAAAAAGTTATGGACCGCCTGGCCGGGCGTGGCTCAGTGGTTGGGAGTCGACCTAGGATCCAGGCGATCAGGGTTCAATTCCCAGTCAGGGCACATGCCTGGGTTGCGGGTTCAATCAATGACTCTCTCATCATTGATGTTTCTATCTCTCTCTCTCCCTCTCCTTTCCTCTCTCTGAAATCAATAAAGATATATTAAAAAAAAAAAAAAAAAGTTATGGACTAAGTTCTCTGTGAACTCAAAGGCACGACTTCCCCATGAAATTTACAGAAAGAAAGACGCATGTCAATAAGAGCATCTCTGAGCAACCCTCCCAGCTCTTGGGCGGCTTCCTTTGAACTTCCTGTTTTGTGAAATAAGTAAACCTGTGTGTTTTTCAACCACCACATTTCTGTTTTCTGCCATTTTTAGCCAAAAAGCTCTGAAACAGATACAGTGACTCAGGTATATAGTATGTAGTTAAGAGTGCATGACCAAAATCATGCACCTAGTGAATAGCAAGGAGATGGCACATCTGTGAAGTTAAGAATTGATGTTCAAGCCATCATTTGCGATTAGAGCAAGTCTGATGAAAAGCCAGACAAGAGGAAAGTAAATGACAGGTGTCCATGAACATAGTTAGTGTTCTGTTTTCAGGAGCTCCTGGCACTGCCACTCTCTGTTTTCTATGGTCAATTTTTTTTTTTTTTAATTTTTTTTTTTTAAGACTTAAAGGCAATGTCTGGGCTAACAGCATCCAGAAATCAAGAGTAAGGATCTAGGGACAGGATTTCAAGATCCTAGAATAAGTTTCAACATTATGAATTCACTACATCAAACACAAAGCACACTCATTTCTTTTTAGCTGAAAATAGTATAACAAATTAAAAGTTATGTGCTTTCATTTTGAGGCATAAAGGCTAAATCCAGCATCAAGGGATACAAGTTTATAAAATCTGTCCTTAAATGTTCAATCTCTTTTTAGAGTAATAACCATTAGGGAGAGGGAATTGCTTAATTTTCCATAAAATTAAGGTAATTATCTCAGAAATTTTAAATTCTGCTACTCTTTGTCTTATCTGTTTGGCAAAGCTTATAGTGAAGTAAAGCACAATAAAAATTCTAAACTTGGAGAACTCCTAGGTCTGTCATGACTTTATCACTTATTACTTATGTAACCTTGGGAACATCACTCTTATCTCTTGTTTTCCCATAAGTAAAAGGAAACAGTGTCCTTCCTATTTGTTATTGTGAGAATCAAACCCATTGATTCATTCAACAAATGTTTGTTGATTGCAGCTATATACCAGGCACTTTACTCGGGTTTATTAACACAGTTATACTAGATGGACATAACTTCATTCCTAGAGAATCTCTCCTAAAACAAATATGTAACCAAACTTGAATATATTGTAATGACTAATATTCTAGGGGAAACCATTAGGGGAGGGAGGGAACACCTGAAAAGGAGATTAGAAAAGGGAAGTTGCATTGTAAAGATAAAATATTACTTAGTCAGATATAACATTATTGTTGTTTGGAGCTAACCTCATTGGTTTAATGACTATAATGAAAATGTATTGAATCCATATGTATGACAGTCTGGGCATTGATTGCTGTGTGTCTGTGACCCAGATATCAAGTGGGTCTCCCAAGTCAAATGATCTTCATCCCTCTTCCATACTCAATGGTAAACCCCATTCCTCTAAGATATTTGTGATTTTTCTGGTGGGCTTATGTTCTCATTGTCACTCCTGTGACCAAGTTTTTCTTTTTAACAGTACCCTTTTTTTATACCATGTAGAAACATGAATAAAACTCAACTAAGTCTCCCTTCTCCTCTGTTCCTACCACTGACACCACCAACAATAAAACATACACCATCACTATGCGATTAGTAGAAATCATTGAGAATTCCAGATAATAGGAGGGATTACATCAAGATCAGAATGAAACTATAAAAAAAATAGTGTATTAGATGGTCTTGTTATATAATGTCTTCAAAGTCTTAAAGTCCAGGCATCCCCTCACTGCCTGAGATATATGTAACCACATGGGGCTAGCTCTGTGCCATTTTGAGAACTCCTCTCCCTTTCCTTTTTATCTTCTAAAATCCTTCCTATCCTTTATACTACTCTCAGGAGCATAAAATAATATTCTCTTATTTGCTCATGCAGAGCAATTTTTCCTAACAAAATATTTATCCAGGATCTCACCTCTACATCTATACTCCTCAAAATATTTTCATGAGCAAGTTATCATTCTTCATAACAATATTTAGAATTACATATCTTTCATGGACATTTTCAGAGGAAAAATCCTAGACATACAGATTTGAAGTCACTCGCCCAAAGTCATGTAGCCAGTAAGTGGCAGAACTGAAATGCAAACCTGGATCACCTGATATAAGAATCTCCATTTGACTCTGTATCCCTAATCAACTCTGCCTTCCTTTGTGTGTTTCATCTAGGCTTTAGTTTTTCAAAAAACACTTGAATATACCCCAAAGTTTTGAGAAAACACTTCCTTCCCAAAGATGTAAGATGAGCTTTAATTAAGGCAGAAATGCACCAAAAAATATTTTCCAATTATGTTGATATAATTGTTTCCACAGCATGATGTCTCCTGGTATCAGCGTTAGCAGGCAGTAGAGACATGGTGATATTGGGCTATTACCACTGCAGGCCTGCTCTTAAATTAGACATGGCATTTGGAAAGCAGGCTCTGCTTCAACATCCTTAAATAAATATAGATGAAAACTTTTGTCTCTATTTAGACTTCCCACAGAGCTTCATTAATTCATTGCTGTCTGGCCCTTTTGGTCCCCCATGGAAGGCCATGGCTGTAATGATGAGATACAAACCCAACTGAATATTCAACTTCACAACCTGGCAAGATGCCTAGAGCAAGGCAATGACAGCTTGCTATTCATGTTCCTATGTAAATTTTGACACTTACCAAGTGAAAGAGTAGATCATATAATCATTCCCTCTAAGTGCAACCAGAAAGAAGGCAGAGATCCTAATGGAGATAAGACTTTCACCTGGGGTGCAAAGCAAGGTCAGAAAGCTACACTTGAGTCTTGCCAAATCTACCAAGAAGAATAAAATGCTATAGTTCTCTAAACATTTTTTATTAAATTGTGCCCTGAGATAGATTTTAAGCAGTCATTTTTCTTTAATTTTTCTTTTTGGAGACTTCTGTTTTGAAAAACTTTTTTAGTAAGCTTCAATGATATATATATACATGATAAATAAAAATAATAACAGCATACACTTAGATTGACAGGTACTATTCTGACACACATATATTTGGCTTTGATTTCATTTTAGTATAAGTACTCTTATTATTGCTGAGGATCAAAGTTAAGGACTTTGCATGACATTAAATAGTTCAAAGTAATGCATATGTATAATATATGTATAGTATATGCATATGCACTTAATATATATCATATACATATATAAGCACTATATTTATGACAAGATATAGAAGAGACATATTATCACCAGGGGTCTTGGAACATATCCCCCATAAATAAGAGGGGATGACTGTGGTCAAAACTGTGCAAATAAGATAGAGAACTCAGCTAATGGTCCGATCAGTACCTGGACAACGCTTGAGTGCAATGTTAGTGCATTGTGGGGTAACAGCATGCTAATCTACATGCAAAATTACCCAGGTGCTCAGCCTGAAATAGATGCCATTATGCCTATTATCTATTCTGTGGATCCTCAAAATGATTAAAAGGTAAGTTTGCATCACTAACCTTCTAAAAACATTCTTTGTACACTCAGTCTATAGATCTATGACCTGTTGTTTCACAATTCTGGCATTACATTTCAAATAGAGCATAGATCCTTCATGCAGATGCAAGAAATGAGACAGAATTGGACTTGATCATATCCTTTGTCAAGTTGAGCAAACTATTTTCCCCTTTACTCTCCAGGCCTTTCTATTACTGCCCCGGTGCTATCAGACATCCATTACTTTTTTCCTCAGTGAAAGACAAATCCATTTAGAGTAAAATTTTGTTTTGTGCTGACTCTACCATCCAGTGAATGTCGCTTATTTATCAGCCTGCCTTTCTTTTCATATAGTAATTATCAAATATGATAACTAGTCACTAATGGGTTGTCTTAACAAAAATCTGAAAATAGATGCATATTCACACACATATGCAAAGAATAGATTTATGCATGTATGTGTATATATATATTCCTCTCTATCTGTATATATATATTAATGTATATACTTAAACAATATATTTGTATATGCTGAACCCTAACCCTAACCTTGCCTCCATCTCTCATCCTTCTTATTTGGGAAGAAATTTGATACCAGTCTCTTGCAGTTTGGTCAGAGTTACGGGGGAGGTGAGACTGGTGGAAACTATATTTAGTAGATATATGTAGGTTAAGAGACTTATATAGTGAGAGTGAAGAAAACATGGCAGAAATGCAGAATGATTCCCATTTTTTCCCTTGAATGACTGCATAGGTGGGGGTGCCATTTATTCATCAGATGCAGAATGTAAAAAGACAGCGTTGAGCAAAATGTTGTTTGTAACATATCAATTTTGTGGTTCAGGAAAATCATGATGGCTGTTGGCTTTTCCAACCACTTCCTCAATGAGAATCATCTCCTCTTCAATGTTATTAACCTTAAAACATCTTCTGAGAGAGTTACTGGAAAAACAGACCAAGTTGTTGGGATCATGACCATATATGGGCAAGATCATATTTTTTATTTCTTTAATTCCAGCAAACCTCTGCTGCAATTTACTTATTTTTTAAAATTAGGTAATTTCCTGACTAGAGGCATCAGAGTATTAGGAGGCAGACATCTGTGATTTCAAGTTTGGGCACTGGTCTTTGTTAATTGTGGTGACTTTACTCAAGTAGTTTAAATTCTATGAGTCATAGGTTTCTCATCTGTAAAATTAGAATGCTAAAACTCCCTGCCCCTTCTTTATATGACTATGTATCAAAGGAGTTGAGAGATGAGATGTGTTTATAAACTATCATTTATGGTATAAATGTTATTTTAATATAATCTTTATTATATTTATTTCTTCTTACATAAATACATAGCTATTTCTACAATCAAATGATTAAGGGTGTATTACTGTTTAACAATTACATAAATATGCATCACCTTTTATTTCTAGGTAATTTATGCTTTAGAAAGCCAACAGGTCAGATGAAAGAGGTGTGTGTGTTTGTGTGTGTGTGTATGTGCATATACAAGAATATTTTGAAATTTAAAAAGATGCTCTAAATTTGGTTTTGTGATTGACTTGATCAATATAGTCATCATAGAATATATTGATTATAGTGTGCCCAATTCAAACTAAAAAATGGAAAAAAAGTATCCAATATAATACAGCTTGGGCTAATGACACATGTAGAGTGGTCCAAAGATATCTTTTGCTAATTTAACACTATTGGTGTCAGTATGTGGTCATAAAGAATACTTTTATGTCCTTTTATTTCCTTAAAAGCACTACCTATAGCTTTAAATTTTCACTTTTTAAATTTTTTCCTAAAAACAACAACAAACAGTAGATAGTTTTCTTATATAGCGATGCTACTATAAAAACAAAACAAAACACTAAATTGGGCCTAATCCCCCAAGTTGAAATCAGCAAATTCTGAATCTGAGCAGGATACATCAGGTCAAGATTCCTGGTTTTCCTTTTTTCATAAAACCTTCCAGCTTCTTTTCCCTGTACCTACACTCGCTCATCTGCACTTAGTTGAAAACAAAGGCTAATTTAGAAATGCCAATGTCAACCTATTTACCTACCAAAGTCAAATATTGAATGAAACACACTTGTACAAACAATAGTGGCCATTTCCTTGTGCAGTGTACGATGTAGTCAATCATTTGGCAATTTGATTTTGGCACACTAGGAACAATTTATTTGTTAAGTCCCGTACTCTGGGCTGCAAAAGCTTGGAAAGGATTTTTTTTTTCTTTTCCAGGAAACTATTAAATTTGCAGGACCTGATGTTTATTTCACAAACTTGTACTACTGTATTGATAAATATTTAATGGTGCTGAGTTCACTGGCTGTTGCCTTGTACACTTCATTTAAATGATGTCTTATTATTCTAAAAGTGTGAGTGGCCCACTGGAGAAAGAAGAGAAAAGAGGAAAATCTCTGCAAACAGACATGACATAGGACTCAATTTCAATTTGGAGCAGAGAGAAAGAGGAAAACACAACCGACCAAATATCAAATATTTTTTGAGGTCCTAACAGATTATGGTCTAACATAGTTTCCATTCAGAAAAACATCTGGAAAACTATGAAAATTTTCAGAATTGTTTAAGCTGAAAGGCCTTTATCATGCCATAGATTCGCAATTATTCTGAAGGAGAAATATAGACAGGTGATGATGTAAATCGTGACATTTTTACAAATGGCATTGCCTTAGCTTATTCAGTGGGGGGGCAGGTGGGGATAAGAGGAAAAAGGGATGTCAAATGAGAAACAATTTCTGTAATTGAGAAAGTGGGTATTTGAGTAAATAAATAAAATGAAATAGCAATCTCTGAATGAGAAAGGACACGCTGGTTGTACTTATAAATGAGAGTGAGCTTATAAATAAGAAATACAACCCACAGTAAAATAAAAACAGATTTTGCCTTAGTAGCTGGTTGCTTTAGAGTTCAATACAGTAGTTTTCACATTTTTCATGTATGAGGATGCCCCTCTAGAAGCCAAATAAATTTTTAGAGATCTACAATATAGTTAAGAACCATTAGTGTTTTAGAAAATTTCTAAAAGCTATTGCAAATCTATTGACACTTTCAAATAGTTAAAAAAAACAAAAAAATTTTGTCACAGCAGTTTAAGCAAGCAAGTAAGCAAAAGAAAAATTAAATAAATAAAAAAGATGGTACATATACACTAAGCCAGATTAAACAGACATGCCAGGCAGTTGGCCAGAATGCCAATCGATAAAGGCCACTAAAAGACCACTGAAATAAATAAAATAGTTTGCCAGTCAACTCAGGTTAAACCTGACTTGTTAAATTCTTATTGAATATCAGTTGGTTCTACTTCTCTGCTTGCAGTAAGTAGCTCCCTCAAGTGGTAATCTTATAGCTCTCTTCAAGGACCCCAGGCCCCACTTCCACTAAACAAATATTGGACAATTAAAAATATATAAGCTTGGAGGCCAGCTTGGCTCAGTGGTTGAGCATCAACCCATGAACCAGGAGATCATCGTTTTATTCCTGGTCAGGCCATACGCAGGGGTTTCGGCTCAATCCCCAGTAGAGGGCATGCAGGAAGCAGCTGATCAATGACTCTCTCATCATTAATGTTTCTATCTCTCTCTCTCCCTCCCTTCCTGTCTCTGAAATCTATAAAAACATATTTAAAAATATATAGGCTTAAAGAAGTACTATAATCTAGACTTCCCAGGAACATCAATTTCTCCTTTTAACAGGACATATATTCACTGACTATGATAATTTTTTAGACTACTTTGTATGCATATGGATTTGAAGATCCTTGGCACTAACCCTTTGCCTACATCTGATGGACCTAGAGTCCACATATCAGGGAAATAGCTTAGTCAATATACTCTCCTGGCTGCAACGGCCCTCGAGGTCTCAACAGCCCATTTTGGTCTTGATGTCAAAACTTCCCTCGGTCCCATTTGTCATGAGACCTAGTTATGCCCTAGTATTTAGCCTCAGACTCTCAATGGCTCTGTACTAACACCTTGCAATAAATCATTCCTTTTATGGGTTAGCTTGAGTGGGCCTTGACCCTCTTTCATAGAGCCTTAACTCGGTCAAGCTGTTGGTCCTTCATACACAGAGCCATTCACCTAGCAGACTGTAACACTGGTTTTGTGTTCGTGCCCAGTCACATAGCAGACAAAGTTTAGTTCCCCAGTTAGATTTCAGCTCTCAAATTCCCTCCCAGGGACCTTGGGATGCTTTCCTTTATTTTCTGTGTTTAATCCTAATTCAGTTTTGGTCTAAATTGAATTTATTGTCTCTTTTCCAAATCATGTGGATTTACTTTACCCCTTACTGGGTTTGTGAAATCAAAAGTTAAGTGTCCTAATATGTTGTAACTTAAGAGCAGATATGTTACTCTAAGTACAAATGACATATATAATAGGACTGTCATATACATCAGCAAAGACAGGTTCCTGGCTTGGGGGCCTCTCTAGACTATCAGTCTCTTTCGACAAGTTTCCCCTTTTTGCCATGGCTACACAGGCACTGATGTTTCAGCTGCTGGGTGCTAGCACCTGGGCACAGTAATGCATCCCAGATAGTGAGTTCAGAGGGTGATGTGAAGATGATGAGATGACATGCAGATCATTGGTCCATGGTTTTTCCAGTTAGTGTGGCTATATTTTACAGTTCCTACACAACTCAAAATGTTAATTGGTGACATTTTCATTGGCGAGTCCAAACATGTAAAGTAATTTTTTCTTCCAATCACTAGAAAGCAGATTTAAGAAGACCTAATAATTTTAAACGTGTATATATCAAAATTCATAAAACAGGACAAAAGGGAGACAAAGACAAATCTGTAATCACTGTTGGAGATATTAACACTCTCAGAACTGAGCTATACACAGACAAAAACATACATATAGAAATAAAAATTATATATTTGAATTAGAATAACACAAACGACTTGAAGTATTTGATATTTATAGAATATTCAATCCAATAACTATAGAATTCATATCCTTTTATAGTTGTACATGGAAGCTAAGATAGAATATATGATCTGAATTTAAAAAATCTTAATATTCTTCAAAATGTTAAACTTTTGCAGAGGAATTAAATTAGAAATCAATATATAAGATAGATAAAAACAGTCTAAAATATTTAAAAATTAAACAACCACTTATAAATAGTCCACGGACAAAGAATAAATCATATATGATAATGAATTAGAATTCAAATATAGCATATCACAATTTGTGAGGTGAAAATAATGGCATAGGTAAAGTACAGTCCAAAAGCCATATCCAACCAGCTGCCTAGTTTTGTAAATAAAGTTTTATTGGAACACAGCCACATCATTCACTTATGTATTGTCTATGGCTATTTTTGCACTATAACAGCAGAGTTGAGTAGTGATGACAAACACTATATGGCTTACAAAGCCTAAAATATTTATAAACTAAATCTTTACAGAAAAAAATTACTGGCCCTTGATATAAAGCAAAGGTTAAATGAAAATAGTTTTAAAATAGTTAGAGAACCATTCCTCTCTATTTTCTGAAAGAGTTTGTATAACCTTTACATGATGTTTCTTTTTGAAATGTTTGCTAGAATTCACAAAATAAATATGTTCCTGAAGCTTGTTGTGGAGACAGTTTATGATATTATATTTATGAATATATACTGTTCATATAAAAGACCATTTGAATATGCTAATATCTTTATAAAACCAAAGCATCCAAAATTCTGTAATGTATCTAGCTAGATGAACAAACAGAAATAAAACAAAAAGCATAATACGTGTAGCTTGGCATTTAAAAAAAAAAAAAAAAAGAACACAGTAAAACAGGATGCAGCCATGACAATATCATATCTGTGTAAAAGTCCCGTTGCTGGTTTGGGCAAATCTAGTCCAAAGCGTAACCTAATTAGAATGTAGATTTGTGTGGCTTCTTGGTGAAATGCACTGAAGGGGATAGAGCTCTGGGGCTTTTGCATTAAGCTCCAGCTGGGCCCAGCAGAGACTGTCCAATAGATGACCTCCAAATAATTAAATGATTTCCATATGTTTGCTCATGTATAGTCATCTAATTTGAGTTTTGCCATCTCTTTCCAAGCTCACTGCTTCTGACTGTGCTGGCTCAGTGCTTAGAGGAGACTCACAGTTGGAAAAACCATCAAATATTCTACAGCTGGATGATTAAGAAATAGTAATACAACTACAATGGTCAGCTCTCCTCATTTGATCTGCAAAATGGAGCCCTTCCTAAGCACGATACCATTAGATTGGTTTTAGGTTAGAGAATTCTCATTTGGTTTTGGGATTTTGGAAATAGTTTAAAGAATAAAACTGTATGAAAGGAAAAAAATTCATTAAACACTAAAGGAAAGTGAAAGAAGCTCTGTATTTCTCAAGAAGAAATGTGGGCATCCACTGGCTCTTCACAGTGAAACACACTTTGTACTGACAGAGAGCACCCTCAGTGTTAAGCCTGAACATCATACTTGAAATATCTTCGAGAAGAGTATAATTAGGTTTTCAATCTGCACTTATTATGTGACTAGATAGATGTAATAACGTATAAAAGAGCCATTGAAATATATGGTAAGAAATGTGATATCAAAGAGGCTGCAAATCAGAGCCTTTATATATAGAGGACATGGACTTCAACATTATCCCAACATCTATGAACCCCCCTCTCTATTTCATGCGGGGACTCTTGTTCAATGTCCATCTATAGTCAGTTTAAGAACCATGATCTGTCTCTTTTCTTTATACCAGTGACTGGCAAACTAAAGCCCAGGGGCATCCTAGCCTGCCACCCGATTTGTGAATGAAATATTTTTGGAAGACAGACATGCCCGTTGGCTTTTGCATTGTCTATGACGACCCTGGCTTCACAAGGCAGGCTTGAGCACTTCTGGCAGAGATGGTGTAGCCTGAAAGGCAGAAATATTTACTATCTGACCCTTTGCAGAAAAGGTGTGTCAACTCCTGCTTTATGCTGATGAAGTAATGAAAGGAGCACCACCTGACTCAGTCCACTAGGCACCCATTCTGTGAACGCTTACTGAACATTTACTGTATCTCAGGAATATGTCACAAAGTGTATCTACAAAAATGAACAAGACACCAAAACTGACTCTCAGGGTCGAGGGCTCCATTCAGAGAGAGTTATGAAATCATGAATTTAACAATTACAATGTAGTGAAATAGACACTAAAGGAAGAGGAAACTGGAGGAGCAGGGAAGAGATGATATTCGATCGCATCTTCATGTAAAAACATTCATTCATTCACAAGGTTGGATGAGGGTGACATTCAGACAAAAAGCAATGCGTAGGCCAAACCTGGGAAGAGAAATGTCATCTTAGGCAGAGGGGCTGTCAAGTGTAAGAGTTGGAGCTGTGACCCGGGAGTGGGGAGTTGTAAATAAGGTGGCATGAGCAGATCAGGGCTCGAGTCCATCCTAAAGCAGTCGTTGAAGGGTTATGAGGCATCGTTGCAGCACTCGAGGAAAGGAAGCTGCATGAGCACCTTTCCAGAATGACTCACGAAAACATTTCAGAATTGACCGGAGTGAAGATAGATGAGATTAGCAGTGTCGCATTTGATAGCAGCATTAGAGATCAGCAAAGTATGTTCAAGTCAGTGGAAGCCATTAACATGGGAATGGTTGCAAAGAACAGCAAGGTCAGAGAAATAATGTGAATTGTCTTTTAAATTTTAGCATCCTGAAAAAAATTAGGCACTTATAAAAATTATATATAATATATTTGGTTATTGGGAAGAGATTCTTTGATAGTAGCCTTAATAAAATAGAGAGGAATGATCTGAAGAGTAGGAAAAGCACACTATTTATATGCAAGGAGGTATGCACTGTAGGCCCCACATCAGTAATACAGGAGAATTTCTAGGTCTTTAGAGAATATTGCTAAAACTGTGAACATGGTGTTCTGGTTAATTCTATTTAATGACAAAGTGGATTATTTTAGGAAAATAACATTATTGACCCATTAATGGTAAGAAATCAGATTTATTGTGTTTCCTGGTGTTTGTTATAGCATTATTTTGAACTATAAATATTAATTCTCTAGTTCCCTTGTCACAAAATGCACTTATTTTTATTTTTAATGAGCATGAGTCATTTTATATTACTTTTTAAATATACTTTTATTGAATTTATTGGGGTTTGACTGGTTAATTAAATAAGTTTTAAGTGTATACTTCTATAATACCTCATCTGTATATTCCATTGTGTGTTCACCACCCATAGTCTGCAAATGCACAAATACCCAGTGCCATCGCCTTTGTTTCTTAGCTTGGCACTGCATATTTAGTACCAGGCAATTTATACTATATGGGTGACATTCTTCAAGAGTGCTAAAAAAAAGTTTTTTGGCAGAGATATTACACATGAAAATGAGAATACATATGTATTGTTATAAAACTTTTGAGCCAAATCAATCACTAAAAATAGAAAGATATGGAATTTTGGGCTTAGGGAAATATAAGATTCCACCCAAATGTGTAGTATTTGTTGAGATTTTCCAAGTTTTGTTTTACAATCAAATTTTGAATGCAAAAGATGAAATGGGAAAGAGACTTAGAAATGGTATCTGAAAGAAATGTTTTAAATTTTTATATAATTAAATATAAATAATTATATAAAATAACTATATATTTTATATAATTATGTAATTAAACTTGACATTCCCCATCTCCACAAAACCAAGGCAGGGTATTAGGATTATTTTAGTAGAAAATGATAGAAATCTAACTTGAATGGTCTTAGGTGATAGATAAATAAATAGATAGATAAATAAATAAATAAATAAGTGGGTAATTAAATACACACACACATATTCTTTATTCAGGCTTATTCATCTGGAAGCCACCCAAATGACTAGATCCAGATATGTATTCCCTTGGAAAAGGAAAACGCCTTCCCAAGAGTTCTAGCAAAATTAACCCAACTTATTTTGTCTTTGTCTCATGCCACCCCTAAACCAGCCAGGATGGACTGACCTGATAGGAGACAGAAATCACTTGCCCCTGAATGAGTTTGAAATGATAAGCATTAACATATATGAACCCTTTCAAGTTTTATCAAGATGTTATTTTAGTTTAGCCTTGATTCTCTGCGTATCCATTTGTTGAGCAGATATTGTTTTACTGTTACTTGGTGCAGGCACTGCCTGGATAGAAACACAGTAGTGGAGGAGTTATCTCTGCCTCCAGGGATCTTTTCATCTAGTAGGTGAGAGGAAAAGCCAGTAGTTAAATAGAGATAGTCAAGCTCGGGGTGCCCTGAGAACACAAAGAGAGAGCCAAAGAGGGGAGGCAGAGGTTGTCAGGATGGCTGCCCAGAAGTAGAATCATCCAAGTTGAAACTTGAAGGGGAGTAGGATTCAGCCAGGGTAAGAAGCAAGCTGTGAAAAGACAAGAGGAAAAAATATACAAATCCTTGGCAGTGAGTCTGACTTAAAGGGAAGGGTAGGCATGAGGCAAAGATGGAGCCAAGGCCAGGCCATTTAGGTTGGAAACACCTTGAAATAGAAACTAGATTTTATTTTGAGGGAACTTGGGACGAATGGAATAAATTAAAGTTGGGAGAGAATCGTGATCAGAATTGCTCTTTCAAACAAAATCTTTGCTATATGCAGATTTGTTAGTGTCTCTTATTTCAATGGAACAGTAGTCATGTAGAGAGAGAGAATGTTTAATTTCAACTCAAAGAATGGACAGATTCAGAGCAGGCAGAGTCCAGCTGCTCCTCCACTCGCTGTGTAACCACTCCGGACCTCAGCTGGCTTCCTCTGGGTAAGGAAATAATAGTGTTTCCCACTTCATAGGATTGTCGTGGAAACAAGTGAGCTAATGCAATGCAAGGACTCTATAATAAAGCCAAACACAGAGGAATCACGCAATCAACTGCCACTACTCTTATTATCAATATTATCATGAGTGATTTTTCAAGAATGCTCATAGGCATTCTATTGTGTGAAGTTTTATAGATACAGAGATTGTGTGGGAGAGGGAGACAAAAATGAGAGAGCGAGAACAAAAGAAAGGGCAAGAATAAGAGAGACACATTTGTCTCAGAGAGAGTTTTTTGTGCGTTTTTTTTTTTCATTTGATAGGAAGAACTTTGCAAACTCTATCATAAATAAGCATTCTTTTTACAGTTAGCAAAATGCAGCAACCTCTGGGGTGAAATGAAGCAGCTGCTTAACAGAGCACAGCCTCTCTGCAGGGGGAAAAGTGTACTTTAGTCAACCGAAACCATAGGTACCAGTGTTAATCAAAACATGTTTCAGGTAAAGATCATAATGTGTGTTTTCACAGCATTAATTAAGAAAGCAAACTACTATCTGGAGGCGAATTAAAATGAGGAAGTTGTTTGATTAAAACTTCTACAGGGCAACCATTACCCATAACTAGTCTCATAGAATCAGGGAGGAAATTGGGGATAAGAGAGAAACATATCAGATACCCACAGGTATGTACTTGCATAGATTTACAATTTTCACTAATGAGAGAATAGCCGCGTGGTTTTATAAAGGAAATCGGGGAAGCATGTTGACAGATCAAGTTGTTTCCCACTACCCAAAGAATCTGGCCAATATGATTTTTGTAGAACGAGACTTCTTTAAGACAGGAATGGCTCCAGTCAAAATGTTATGGAAACCCCTTCCTTCCTTTCCCAAACTGTCCTCTACACCCCTGCTTGTGTCTCTCCCACAATCATGACATAAGCCTTAGGGATAGATGATGAGACTTGTCCCTTTAAATGAGATGGCCAAAGACCAATGTCGACACATGGCCAGGTTTATTGTAAGCAACGTAGTGAGGTAATATGTAGAGTGATTTGAAGCATGTCTCAAGCCCCCAAACATGCCACCAACACCCCTGAAATTCTCCTATGTTGGTGAGCTATACAATGGCTGTCTAGGATTTCTTTTCTTTTTTTTAGACCAAAAATGTTTCCAGGGATAATACAATTATCCCTTGGAGGAAAGATAATAATAAACTCCATAGGTCAATGGAATAGTTTAGGTCCCTTTCCTTTTTTGCAGAAAAGACTGAGGGCAGTGATGGGCAAACAGACAAAAGATGAAATCAAAATAGAGAAAAGGCCCAGAGTGAGGAAACATAGTCTTTGGGAAAGGGACACTACTCCCTCCTTCCCTACAGGTAGAGGTGCCTGAGTGGGCTCTTCCGAGAACACCCTGAAGACGGAAGATTGAGCCCGCGACCATACAGCTTGTTTCTTGCCCTTGCCTGTTCAAGTATTTCATACAAGCAACTGGAGTTGACTTTAGAGGAAACCCTTAAATTCAAAAATCCCAAAGGGACTCTCACTCCGCTCATTAATGCCTGATTTACTCATACTTTCTGATGGCTTGTCTGGCAAAAGAAATTTGTCTTTGCTTCTTTCATATTACACTTGACCCCCTTAAAGAAACACTTAAATTATTATTAATACCCGTAATATTTTTTGCTAACTCCCACATATTTCATCTAAGTTTCTCTTTGACTTTAATTCCTCTCTGTTTTTTCATGTCACTATTAGCTCCCATTTTGATTGATGTTTTCTCCAAGGGAGTCACACCAGTATAGAAGTCAAAGGTGACCTCCCTCCTCCAAAGGAATAATCTAAGTTTGAATTCCTCTCATCTCTTTAAACAAATAAAATTGGTCAAGTCCTCTGCAAACTTAAAATGATTCCCACCATCCTCTTGTTTCACGAAGCACGCCACATTTACAAATATAAGTGAGAGAAGCAGCAAAGAATCTAGAAGTATTGTCTAGCTCCATTTGGTCATTTTCAGCTGGTTAGAAACAGAACAAAGGCTTCCGGTTTCTAGGGTACTTGTCTTAACTAATACACACAACTGTATGAATACATAATGCAGATGAAAACAATAGGCCCAAGGGTCAACACGGCCACCCTTCCTTCCCTGCGTTCTGACACTTGGACTGGGCAAGGATCCACCTGCTCCACCATATGTCGGCACAGCAGAGAACTGACGAGCTCTTCTCTTGACCTCCTGGGATTCCTACCTCAGATGGGATTGAGCTGAAGGCAACAGCTGGCTCACAGATGTGCCAATTTACCCACATTGAACCAGCCTGGGCAGAGGCAGAGACATCTTTGAATGTGTACCCAATTCCATGTGGTCAATCAAGAGCCTTTGGTCTGTTTGATGTCTCTGGGACCTCTGTCTTTACTTTGCTTGCAGGCTGATAGAAACAGACTGAGGGGGATTTAGACGTGGTGGGGGTAAAGTGAGGCTTTGAGACTGGGTCAGTAGACAAAGTCAAGTCCGACTGATAATGGGTTGTGTGATCTTCCCGAAATGCGGGCTCAGAAAGCAGTTTTGCAAACATAAAGGAATAATCTCACTGAAAGAAAATGAGGCAAGGCCTGGCTGATGTGACTGGAAAGTGCTATGAACTACATAACATGGGAGGCAAAGTTACACACCTAATGATCACCAGAGAATGAACAGAGTCTTTCTAATGTATGCACATAACTTAGTACATATTGTCTTACAGCACACCAGGCAAAAAGCACATGTAATGTTTATCTTATCTGCAGTCCTATTGCTGACTGAGACATGGAGAGGCTCAACAGAGTGCAAGCTGAAATATAATATTAAAAGCAGGCCACTTGAGTTTGTATGTACTTTCGGATGTAGATTTGTTACAGGAAAGTGATAGTTTTAATCTTTTCAAACTAATTACACTAAAATGGATTCAGAAGGGACTTGGAGTATAAGCAAAACATAGTGCAAGTTAGTGCTTGATGCCAGGATCCACCATCTATGTTTTATTCCTGTCTCTACTCAGCTGTCGACCCAACCTATCACCCCAACATTGACTAGGGATTTGGATAACCCCACAATTACTTAGTGAGACAGGAAGGCTGTTCCTTGGTGCACAGGAAAGAATAGTTCTGAGCTGCTATCTAATTGTGAAATTGATTAGTTACATAGCCCTCATGGGTGATTTATAATCTCCACTTTAATATTTTGCAGTTGAAGAGAGAAATTCCATAAGATAAAAATCTATTTTCATTTGTTCACTTAATTTCTATTAATGGCTTGCTAAAATTGTTAACTTTTTGTAAGAAAAATTTCAACTTGGGTAGGTTGTAATTTGATTTAAAAAATCCAAAACAGAGATTTTAACTAAACATTTCAAAACAAATATATTCTTTAAAAAAAAAAAGCAATAGCAATAGCATACAAATATTCCAAAATATTTTAAAAACCTATTATAGAAAGAATACACTTTTGTACAGCAGGTTACAAAATTAGATGCAAATACAAATACATGGGGGGGGGGGGGAAATACTACAATGACTATGAATGCAATAGCTCTACTAAATAATCATGACATATCACAGGGATAAAATATATTGCACATGTGCGTTTACAATTTAACCTGATAACAGTTCCTATGAGACATTTTTACACATTCCAAACATGTAATCATTTGTTTTTATCTAATTAGATACTTGGAAGTCGTGGCAAATTTTACTGAAGTAAATAAACTTCCTTTATTTTAACCTACACAGCCCTCTCTCTCGCACTGTCCTTGTCCATCCCTCGGGATATACCCAAAGGATCTTGAAAACAACACAAACAGAAATGGAGCCGAGCTGCGTGACAGGCCCTTCTTTTTGTGTGGCTGGCTCCCACCTAAATGAGAAAGAATGCAGAGCAGTGTGTCCACAGGCGCAGCTTCTGATTTGGTCCCTGAATTATAGATGCACTTCTGAGGGGCCATTTCCCTTATGGTTTCCCATGCAAAAGCAGTCGATAACTATCTAACGCTCTTGACCCCATATGCTAAATAGGCAGTGAGGGTAGACACACCCATGCCTCGCTATGCCCAGTTTAATTAATGGCATGCACAACTGCATAGTCCCCTTCAACTTCCCTTAAACGCTCCATCATGGGATACATTCTCCGACAAGGGCCTGAAAGTTAGTGTTTTCTAGTCATGAAGTTTTGCTCACTATTGTCAGGTCAGCACACTGATTTCTCAGCACGCCCAGTTCCCTACTGCTATTTAAGCTCTTAGCTCATTGAGTTCATCTGTCATGCGCCCGCTCTAACATGCTTGCCAAAGGCTCTGAGAACTGTCCCCTCGGCTATTCCTTTGTGCTAATGAATCACGCTGAACTAGTCAGAGGCATCCTCGCCACTGAATGGAATTCCTTATGTGGGTTCCATGTAGCAAAACGGGGCAAACGCTGGCACCTGCCTTCTCGGCTGCATCGGCTGATCTCTTGTGAGTTGTCAAGGGTACAACTCACAAGTTGCTCGTCTGGGGGAGTATTCTTCTTGTTTGATCAGCATGATAAGAGATGGGGCAAGGCCTGTGTGTAAAAGGCACATCCACGGAATGGATAGGGGGAACTTACATAATTTTAAAGCTATTCAGAGCTCTCGATGGATACGACTGAACTTGGCTTTCAAAATTAAATACTATCTTTAATGAGATTTCAGTTCTTAGTATTTTGATTATGATTCATTTAGCATTAGATTTCTCTAGAATTCTCCCTCTAAATGGGAGTAACTCTGGTCCAAATGAGATGTCACCTCCATTTGCATATCATTTAGAAACTTAAAAACTCCATTTCTGTTTGTTTGTTATTTTACTGGAAGCACCTCAGTGTCGTGTTTCTGCATAATCAAGAGATATGTGTCATCTAAGCCTCAAATGGGAATCTCATATTCCCAGAAAAAGTGGTCTATGACTCTCCAGACCCTGCAACAGGGAAGAACCACAACTCATACAAAATATATATATATTCAGGCTTTAATCTGATTTCTGAAGCCATTGCCAGGGTTTCGACTACCTTAGAGGAATGACATGATACTTTCTTATAAGAAGCAAACCACAAAAATCTCAGTCACTTAGACTTAAGTGTCAAGACAAAGATTCTCGGTTTTGTTACATGTTCTCATTGCAAGCAGGACATGCTCTTTTGGCTATGAGAATCAAAATCTGAAATGAAGTTTGTCTGTCTACTTCCATGGTAGCTTACCCTGTGCAACTCCATCTTTGAAAAACTGTCTCTCTGGGGAGAAGGGACAGAGGCTTGGGTCCAGGTGCTGCACATACTGTCTGGGTGACTGTTGACTGATCTCACTAGAACCACCTGTGGGAACTGGGAAAACCAGACAGTGCTGACAGGTGCAGTGATGAGACACTTGTGAGCTCCACAAAGTAAATGGACAGCATTGTGGCCACCCATGCATGTTCATTCATTTATTCACCAAACATTTTTCAGCACCTACTCTGTACCAGGCATTGGGGTGAAAAACTCTGAGAAGACAGCAATGAACCAGACAGGCCCAATAATCTTTAAGGATCTCTATCCTACCAGCAGTCATCTGCTCAGTCTTGAAGAAGATGCCTTTTGCTTTTTCCATTTTCATTTACTGAGCATTTTGAACCATTTCCATTATTTATTGAAAGATCAAGAGATGGAAATTTAATCCAATGGCATTTACTGCTAGTATAAGCAAAACACTACGTTAGGTGTTTTATGGGATGCAAACATGGCTAAGTTTCCTTGGTTGCATACTATGATGAGAGAGAAAAAGGAGATACATATATAAGTGGTATATCACTGTGCAAATAAAGAGAGCATGGGGGGGGGGGGGGCAGTCCATCCCTTTAGGAACAGAGAATTGATGGGACCCTTGCAAAACTGTGTAGAGAGAGGTTATGGTGGGTCCACATAGTAGCTCCTTCATGAAGAAAAAGTAGAGGAAAATGCAGATTAGGGACTTAGTTAATTTCTGGGCTGGAGGAAAGGGCTCAGAAAAAAAAAAATAAGGGAAGTTACAGATATAATAAAATGTGCAGCAAATACAGAAAGACTCTTAACATCATGCATGGCCTCAGAGCACCTTTACTTTTGAAGGTTCCAGTCTTAAGAATGTTCTATCAGATTTTAAAAATTGTCTTTATCATTCAGGGTCCTTCTGAGACTTTACCTACTCCATTTAACCTTCTGCAGCCATTGGAATCATGCAACTCCATTTGCCAACAAAACAATCATATGCATACAGTTACAGTGGCTTAATGCTTATTTGGTTGAGTTTTGTCTCCAAAGATATTAAGCTATTGAAGGAAATCTACCTGTTTTTCTATTCTATCTTCCATGGTTGCATAGCAAGATACACAATGAGAGCTAAATAAATAGTAATGTTCTGACCAGACACCATGTCTTAGAGCCATAAAAGTCCCTTTCAAATCCCCATCAGCAATGACTTTTGTTGACTTATGATCTTAAGACTCTTAATCAAATCCTTTCTTACCTAGTATTTATCTTCTACATCTATATGCATATGCCAAGTGCTATTAGAAAGATGAAATACTGACATAACCCTGACCTCTAGGGCTGTGCCTCAAGTTCATTCCAAGCATGACCTAAGCTTCAATTCAGAGTGCCAGACATATGCCTTGTTTCTTGGTTCAATAAGTTACCTGTACATTCTATTATTATTTGAGAGAACTGAAATAAGTACAATGTATATCTGAAAGGCTTCTTCATGGAGTAAAATGAATGCATTCACCAGCTGATTTTTCATTTCTGCAGTGAAAGTGTCTGAAATTTCAAGGATAAGCCTACTGTTCAGCATCCCTAATTTTCACAATCCATACTTTAAGACAATGTTACTTAATAAATCACCCTAGCTATCAAAGAGGGCATGGATTTTAAAGAAACATTAAGTACTATCTTTATATGGTCATATTTCTAAGTAGAAAAAATATGGAATTTTCCTTTGACTATCAAAATACATTTGCAAATTAGCATCTGCAAATGCTAAAATAATTATCCAATAGTTTAAATTTAGGGAGAATCCAACACTTCTTTTTTTTTCCTGACAGAATGACAGTATATTATAAATTCCAACAATTTATACTTTAAGGCCCCAACTTCCCATGCCTGCCAACCATGTCGCAGCCTTGAGGAATTATGGCCATTTAATCAGGGTCGAGCATTTCCATGCTCAACCTTCAAGCAGGGATGCTGTGCCCATGTTTTCGCCAGTGATAGATGAATCTACTTACTCCACCGCTCCCTGCATGACAATACTTTAGAAGTGCTGCTAAAGTTCACATTTCTCAATATATCAAAGTTTAGCAGCACAATGACCTTCTAATATTTGTTTTCAACTGTTTATAACCAACAGTTCATTACTTTGCCAACACAGAGAGGAAGGAAGTGGGCCGATGCTCGCTTACAGAGAAGGAGATCTAGGCCTGGAAATGGGATTTCAGGAAATCCCATAGAGAAAAGTTTAGGAGGGTGCTAGCCTCTTAAACTGCTGATGTGATAAGAGGCAGTGTCAGAATTATAATACTCTTATCTGCTTTTAGTGTATTCCTTAAAAGAGGTGTGAATGCCTTCCGTGACATTTTCTTTAGGTATAGTCATTTTGGTTTGAAATCGTCACTCAGCCACTTGGTCAAACCATTCAATCTACACCCTCTAGGATAATCCTGAGGTCTCGAAAGGCAAAGCATGTTCTCCTATGCTTGGATTTGGACCCTACTCACATATGGGTTTTCCTGCTCTGGGAGATGAGATGGGCCATATGTAAGTGTGGTAGGATCCTTTTTGTCACTCAAGTTTAAAATCTAGCACAAAAATACCATTTTGTTTTTGTTTATTTTTAGCTCCATATCCTGCTTAGTCCTTTGGATTTCAATATTCCAGTGAAGAAGAGAAGCCCAAGCAGGTGTACTGATGTGAACTGATCATCACTAGCATTCATGTGCCAGGCACTATGAATTTTCTCACTTAATCTACTCGCTGTGTCAATGACATAGCTACCATTATCACCTTCATCTCACAGACCAGCACCGAAGATGAGCATCTGAGCTCGTCCATCCACACTATCAGAAAGGCACGGAACAGGGACATGACCCATGCAGCCTGGTGTCAGAACCTGTTTCCCAATCACTACCTTGTACAAGAGTATTTCTCACCAAGATTTAGAAGAAAACTTGCCTAAATCATCCACAAAATAACCTTCTGTGAATGTGTTTGCATTTTTAGGAATTATGCCAAACCAGATATAAGCCCACTTTCACCTTGTAACACCAGGTATCCTCAGAAATCCCTCAATAGGCACTTCCTGTAGAATTAGCTTTGGGCCCGTTTTGTCTTCTAAGGAGACAGAGATTAACTGCATGTGTGTCCCAGTATGGTGTGAAGATTTCATCACCCATAGTAACTCTAGCTGACTGAAAGTGGGCACATGGAGGGTTATGTCAGAACAAATTCTGAGACAATGTTAGGGTTCTGCTGTAAGGTGTTGCTAACTATGAATGATGACTGCTGTGGGTACTAGAGATGTGAAAAAAAGCACAAGAGTTACTTATTTGTCATTTCAGCCATAAATCCTTGACACACAGAATGTCTCCTCAAGAGTTGAGTGGCGAAGAGAGATCTTAAAGTTATGAAACTATTCTTGGACAATTTCCTTTCTGTTTCACTCTTCTATTATTTTCCCCTGTCTTATACCTACTCTACATTTAATTAAGGCTGGGAATATAGATTAAAAAGAGGCCACCTGTAACATCTCCACACCTAACCAAGGCTACTGATGAAATGACTGGTAACTTCTTACAAGGACATTCTCTCCTGAATGCCCCCTTTTATATTCTAGTGGGAATAAGAATCACCTGAGAAGCTTGTTTCAAATGCAGGTTCTGGGTTTTGCCCCCAAAGGATTCTGATTAGAAAACTCAGGGCGGATACTACAGATCTGCATCTGATAGGTGCACTCCAAGTAACCCCGAGGCAGGGGCCAAAAGCTGACCAACACTGCCCTAAACCCAAGTAAGTTTCCCTCTTACCCATGAGCTGGGGAAGAACTTAACACCAGCCAGAGCATCTGTTCTTTTTCCTTCTTCCAGGCCACCTAGCAGTCTCTCTACAAAGTCATTGGGATATGTCTTAATAGAAACACTATAACCGTTGGTTTCAAAATGAAATTGGAGATGGCCTATTCCTGGGCTCAGTACCCTACTCTCTGCTGCTCATTCTCTTATGCCCCCTGGTTTATCCCTTTTACTATTTACCCATATACATTTGCCTCACCTCACTCCCTCGGAATCTTGCATTATCTTGAGGATGGAACTGGGTTTTGTTTTCCTTTGTATTACTTAAAGTGAGCATACATAATCAGCATTCCACAATGTTTGTTGAAGAAAATAAAACAGATCAGCCCCTTCTGTCTTCCTAAGCAAATCCATTCATGGCTCTCCATGCCTATTTCTCAGGGTTATTCATGATGTTGATGAAGATAACAGAAACAGCCATCACCTGAGCTCCCTTTCCAGATGCGAAATGTTGTGTTGTGCCGAGTATTACCTTCAGTCTTCATTTCACTTCTCATAACAATCAGGTGAGGGTGTCAGGGGAGGCAGACCAGAGGAAAGTGGGTAACCCTTAATATGCAAGGTCCTTTCTCATCATGTGGAAAACAATGACCACTGAACCCACAACCAATCTGACCACATCCCCCTGGAGCTGCTGGGTGTAAAGACCTGGCTCCTGGGCATTAATCATTTCCATACATGAATGAGGAGCTTGTGTGGAAAGGTAGTTATATTTATAAGCAGGCATACACACTCACTCCTGCTTCCCCTGACATAAACACCAGAGTTGGACTTTTTAAGACACAAGGGTGTCTTTCAATTTACCTTTCTTTTTTTGAGACCTGTGTGGATATAAGGATTACAGGTTTCCTGCCTGTCCGAAAAGAGTGATCGCTTTGCTCTCTAAGAACTTAACTCCCAAGCTTAATTATTACGCAAGTGTGCCAGTGTATTAAGCTTGTAGGCTAAAAACAATTTAAAGTCTATGCTGCATTGACTTTCAAATTATTTCATTTTTAATTCAGATGCATGCTTTTGTTAAGGCATTTATCACTTTTACATAATTAGCTAGATTGTTCCATGACTGCAGTCCCTCAAAATCCCTAGCCCTACCAGGTCCACATCAGTAGCAGCCATTGACATTTCATATCCTCCCATGTTGAGTTAGGCTAAGAGGCTCCTCCCCAAATGCTTCACTTCATCTTTCAATGTAGCTACTACTCACGGAAAATTTATTAAGTACTGCAGACCTTGTCATCAAGACGGTTTGTTCTTAATTATCAAGCCATCCTGGTGTTCTTGGAAAGGAGGTGGGCCCTGTTTCACAGACACACTCAGAAGTCCTTGAAACTAGTTAAATGGCTTGTCAGTAAATCAGGTCTTTTACTTTCTCAAATGTGTTAGATTCTTTCTCAAATGTGTTAGATTCAAATAAGAATCTGTGGAAATAAGATCACCAAAAAACCTTGAAGTCATACCTGCTGTTGATAATCTAGCTCTCACAAACATCAGTCCAGTTATATATAAACCAACAGCCTCAAAAGACCAGTGGTCAGTCCTTCACCATCTACACCTTTAAACCTCAGGGAGAAATGTGCTTGTCACATATTAAATCTGCCTCTGCGACGGGGAGAAAATTTTCTTTCTTTTTTTCTTTTGTTTTTCTGTTACTTTGTCCTTAGCATTTTTATTTTGTACTTAATGTTTTCCCTTATTCCATACTTTGGAGCTAGGGAATGGAATCAGAGATAGAGAAGAGAAAATACTTGGAAAGTAAGTGAAATTAAGAGGTACACCAAAGGGGAACAGGCAAAAGGAGAGGGTGATTCTGATTAGCTTGATGATTTAGATTTCTTTTCATCAAACAAATTTAAGAGCAAGAAAGAAACAATTGTAAATTTATGACAAAAGATGTGTGTCAGTGGTACTCAAGAAAATAGGCTGATCCCTTACTATTAAAAATAGGATGGTGATCCCTGAGTAACACGGATTGACTAAGTGATATCCATGGCACTATTTGGTAAAACTGTAAAGCACCATATTTGTTATTATGGGTTACTATTTTTTGTTGATTTCTTTCTCTTTTTTTAGAGAGGAAGAAAGAAGAGAGAAACAATGTGAGAGTAACATGGATCTGTTGCCTCCTGCAGTTGCCCCAATCTGGGATCAAGTCTGCCACCTCCCTTGGTGTAGGGAATAATATTCCAACCAATTGAACCACACCGGCCAGGGATATCATAGGTCACATTTTAAATAAAAGTTTAGTGTTTAAATATAAAATTTGATCTCTGAAAGTTTTAATCTCTTTGTATCAGCTCTTTTAAGCAAAACTAACCTAAATAATACATTTAATTTTGGCTTAGGGTGAGATTACAATTCCATGAACATTAATTCTAGATTTCAACTATTTTACCAAAAAAGATGCTGTTTGCTTTTGTTATTTGAAAAAAAAGAGATGGCATCTATGAATAGTCCAAGATGTTGCATCTTCTCTAACTTTCTCCTCACTGTCTTTCTCATCCCAGAAGAGAGTAAAGGAACTGTGCAACCACTTACAGCCAGTAGCTGAGTAAAAATCTGGGGTTTCATGTCCCAGTTTGGGACAACTCTCTTCCTTCTGATTTGGAATAAACTATGCTCTTAGTGCTGCCAAGGAAACTCACATCCCTCTTCTCACTGAGTTACACCCAGAGTAGTAGCTGGAAAATTCATCAATAAGTATTTTCAAGTTTAAGCCACCCAATAAAGTTAAAGGAAAGGCACTATAGATAGGATATATGATGTGAGGCAGATATGAATGACAATGAAGAGAGTTCTGTGTGTCACTAATGGAAACTTGGCCAGTTCCTACCTATTAATGAATAATATTCTGACAAGCTGAGAGCTAAATTTAAGTGAGAATGTGGAGATTCCAGGAATCTGGAAACTAATTAAGATATAAATATGAAGATCCTGAAAAGCACAAGGAAAGATCTGGGGAGATGAATGCACCAGCAAAATGACATCACTATCCAGGGAATAGTCTCAGATGAGGTAGATCATCTAAATGGAATTGGGTCCCGAGAGGACAGGAAAGAAATTCGAAGAGTGTTTGAGGGACCTAAGGAAGAGAAATTTGTATTTTTGGTTTTAGATCCTTATATTGGTCTATTTACATCCAAGAAAATAGAGTAAGTCAGGCTGCTGTGAGGAAAAATGAAACTTATTTTCAATGGCTTGGAGGGGGTAAAGTGGACACAGTGGGAGGATCACTTGTGGCCACTCCTGGGACAGCAAATGAGACAGGAAGTCCCGTGAGTGTTAATAAAGCCTGAAGTGCAGTGTGAGCAGAATGAGTGCTCTCGCTCTCAGAGCTTGCGTTTGTGTTCCATCTGAAACCAATCAGCGAGCAAAAATACAGAGAGCTCTTGGCATCTATTCCACCATTGATACTGCAGGAAGGGAAGGGGGTTTATACATAGAGACCCCCATTAACACTAATGGAGGGTAGGGGGTTAAGTCCCGTGTGCTTGAGGAGCAAACACCGCCCTTTGTGTGGGGGTAATTAAGAGCTAAAGAAAGCGCCCAGTTGCTCATGACTGCACACACGTTGGTGGTGAAAGCACCTTCCCAGCAGCACTCCAGTTCCTTTTTTTGTGTGTTTCAATGGTTGGAGCTTTACAGTTGTTAACCACCTCTCGCCCTAGTTCCCCTATAAAGAATGAAAGGGAATGATGTATTGGAAATGACATTATTTGACACTATTGGCAAAGGGGCTTTCAAGGAGAAAGTACAGCCAAACAAGGGGAGAAATTCAAAAGGAATCTAAAATTAAGCAGAAGAAAATAGTTAAGTGGTTCAAGGGCAATAACTCCATCCTCATAATGTCCTTGCCAGTGCCCCCTCCTTTGGAGCTATGGCAGAAAGAGGAGTGACGCATGGACCAAGAATTTGGATACTGGTGAACATCATGTCTGAAGCCCACAGCCATAAATCTGGGAAGAAAATGCCCCAGTGATTGCAGGAATGGGGAAAAGAGAGCGAGCGTGAAAGTCATCCCCTCCTACTCTTCTGCTCAAGACCTGACAATACAGTTCTATAACATCCATCCTGAGTTCCAGAAATATCTGAGTGCAATAAAAATACCTGTACCTTCCCAGGGCATCTTCAAGCCTCAACACCAACCCTTGAACTTGACCCTGCAGGTTGGACCCATGTAAGTAAACAACGCAATGACATTTTCCAAATGTGAAATACATGTAAAGTCTCTCATTGATTAATTTCCCTGATGCAGCATGGGCCAGTTCTGACCGAGGAACAGTCAATGAAGACACGTCTTAATTCACTGAAAATCCAATAAGTATTCAGAGTATATTTGCCTTTGATTATGCGAGCTCCCTGCCCATAGCCTATCATTCAATATAATCTCAGCCTAATAACTGACTGGCTGAATAAATAATGGGGGTTGTTACATAAGCTAATTCTAAAATGAACTGCACTTCTTCTCCTGAGAGTGATCAGTTTGCTCTGTGTGTCTCAGTTCATGTCTAGAGTAGTGTTTTCCATTCTAAGCAACAAAATTTCAGAGAAACATTGATAAAAAATGGGTCCAGGACGTGAGATGTCTATAAACAGTATTATGGGAAATCTAGTGGAAGGAATTGAAAATTTTCTAGAAGAGAATATACATAAGACCAACAGTTCAGCACCCTGTGCATGTTAATGGGTTGCCATGGAGAACAAAGTATTTGTGGATGAGGCAGGATCCTTGTTAGAACACAGTTTAGGCTGTTCTAATAGAGAGACACAAAAGAATGAAATATGAGCTAAGCACTTTAGGGCTGATATGGCAGCTTCGAGGTTTTGGGGATCCAGGATCTCTCTACCTTACTCTCTCACTCCACAAAATGTCTCCATCTCTTGGTCCAAAATTGTTGCTCTAGTTCCCACTTTCTCATCTCTCCAGCCATCCAAAGGCAAGAACGAGTGGGGGTGGAAAGCACAGTCCATCATTTCACGAGTAAGGACTACAAGTTTCAAGTGTTTTCGCTCACATCCATTGGCCAAAACTTATGTGCCCACATTTAACTGCAAAGGATGACTAGAAATGGAGATTTAAGCCTGTGTTTGTATGAAAAAAGAGGGGAATAGATAACTGAGGAAACTGACTATTTCTTCCACAGTTCCTAAGCAGAACATGGATTATTTGTTGAAAGTGTATGGGAAAGATTTCAGGTAGGTATATAGGCCACTTAATATCTCAGTTTTAGCTAATTTTAAGACAGAATTTCTAATAATTGGACATAGCATGTTATATAAAATATAATCTTAATATATCTGTTACTTATAAAGTATTGTATACATAATACATAATAAATATTATAAAATATGTAAATTACATTTACATATAGCATATAACATTTAACTATATATTGTGCATGTTAAGTAAATAATAATTAAAATAATGCAACACAAATAAAATCTCTGGGCTGTTTCTTTCATGTTTATTACCTATCTAACCTGATACCCCAACAGCCCTCCTCAAACCTAATCCCTCTCTTTCCTGATTTGAAAGAAACTGTTCTCTTAATATAGTGAGGGAAACCCACCTCCCTCTCCTCATTGTATTACACCCAGGGTATGTGGGGAAAAACTCACCAGTAAGTGTACTTAAGCAGTTTCAGTCTGATAGCGAAGCTCCAAGATTATCATCTATAAAATGAAAATAATAAAGATGCCTCTCTTTCTGCCTTGCAGGGTTGTTAGGAGGTCGGAGCAGAATGTTCTGGTATGAGATTAGATAGGTGTAAACACAAAAAAACAGCCAAGAGATTTTATAAGCTGTATTTAACATATTTACATATGGCATAAGATTTATTATATGTGATTACATATATCATGTATTAAATACATGTATTTTATGTGTAATATATTATTGCATTTTATACAATATGGTATATCTACTTTAAATAATTATTTTAATGCAGACATAATTTCAAACGCTATCTTCTGAAATACATCCTATGTGGAACAGATTAATGAGTTCATCAAATAAGCATGTGAAAACATGCTAAACGGCATAAGTTATCAGAAAAATTCAAATAAAATCCATAATGAGACACTGCTTTACATGCACTAGGATGACTACAATAAAAGATATCATGAGAAGCCGTGGCGAGGATACAGAGACCTTGAAACCCTCATACATTGTCAGCGGGAATGTAAAATGGCGCAGCCACTTTTTAATCCAGGCTGGTGGCTCCTCAAAAGGTTAAACATAGAGTTACCATGTGATCTAGTAATTCTACTCCTAGGTATGTATTTATGCGAAAGAAATACAAACAAATGTTCACACAAATATTTGCACGTGAATGTTGATAGCAGCATTATTCATAATAGTCAAAGAAAGAGTACCACCCAAGCGACCAACTGATTAATCAACCAACTAACGAATGGTAATAAAATGTGGTATATCCATAAAATGCAGTATTTTTCAGCAATAAAAAAAGAACAAAGTATGGATGCATGCTAAAACATGATGAACCTTGAAAATGTGGTATTAAAGAACCCAGTCACAAAAGACCACATATTTTACAACTGCATTTATATAAAATGTCCAATGACAATAGATTAGAGAGACAGTAGCAGTACTGAGTCTAATGGGCAGTGTCTATTTTATTAGAGACAGTATATCAGTGTTTGCTTTGGGGATGTGGAGGGGTTGGAGGGAAGTGGAGTGAATAAAAATGTTTTAAATGGATTATGGTGATGTTTGCACAATCTCTGAATATACTAAAAAGTACTGAATTGTGCACTTTAAATGAGTGGATGCACGGTATACAAATTTATTTCAATAAAGTTGCTTTAAAAAAAAAATGAAACAAAATGCTAATGTCCCATAGCAGGAGTCTTAAGCATATTGTCTGAAACTGTATAGACCATATCTGAACCCAGCATGCAGATAACTGTTTTTAATTAATTAGCTTACACCTACAAACCATTTGTTTATAAGAAATATAAGTGATTTGGCTTAAACATGAAAAATCTGAGTTCATTTGCCACAGATTCATACCTGAAATGAAAAGTATGGGTGGAGAAAGAAATATGTTCAGAAAGGTATACTATACCCAGCTTCTATTTCTTTATCTATTCAATTATAAGAAAACTTAATATTAATGTGTCAGGAAGAATACAATCTATCTCAAGCATGTTATCTCATTTAATCTTCCGAACAATCTCATAAAACAACAAATCTGAGGACTAAAGAAGTTGTGTTTCTTGCACAAAGTTACTTCGGTAGTAGATTATAGAGCTGAAGCTTGAACACAGATCCTCTGAGTTTGAACATCACTTTGTGGAACTCTGATTATGCAGAGTGGACAGTGGTCAAGAATTTTGCCTTGTGCACGTTACCCAGCCTCAACGACCAGCATTGGAGGGTGCATGCGTTACAACCAATGAACCAACACACACATCATCGTTAACCAAAGTCTATGTTGCATATTCTACGAGTATTAGCAAATATATAAAAGCAAGAAATCACCATTATACAAAACATTTTCACTAGTCTAAAAATATTCTGTGCTCTACCAATGCATCCCTCCCTTAAGAGCTCATTTTATTTTAGTGTTGAATAGTATTTCATTGTCTGGATGTACCACAGTTTATTTATCCATTCCTACTGATGGGCATCTTAGTTACTTCCAAGTTTGGGAAATTACGAGTAACCAATAGATCTTGAGAGTCTATGCTAAGTGATATATGTCAGATGGAAAGGATAAGAACTATGTGATTTCACATATTAGGGATATAAAACAAAAAGCAACAAACAAACAAAACGAACTCATAGATACAGACAACAGACAACAGAATGGTGGTTACCAGAAGGGAAGGGGTGGAGGGCAGTAAGGAGAGTGTACACAATATAGTATACAGATATTATATTATGAAGTTGTACACCTGAAATTTATATAATGTTATGAACCAATGTTATCCCAATAAATTCAATTTTAAAAAGAATATGTTTAGTTTTGTAAGAAACTACCAAACCGTCTTCAAAGTAGCTGTACCATTTTACATCTCCACCAGCGAGGAATGAGCATTCCTGCTGCCCCACATCCTCGCGAGCATTTGGTGTGGTCACTGTTTGGAATTTTCACCATACTATTAGTTGTGCCATGGTCTTCTCAATATTGTTTTAATTTAAAATTCGCTAAAAATGTATGATTTTGAGCATCTTTTCATACGCTTATCTACCCTCTGTATATCCTCTGTGGTGAGGTGCCTGTTCAGATCTTTTGCTCATTTTTTAATTGACTTGTTCTTTTCAGCCAAAGAATTTTTTTTATGTTTTAACAAGAAACACAATTTGTTAGACTCTCCTTGAGCCATGAGATGTTGTATAAGACAGGGGACTTAAGAATACTGATCTCTATAAAAAATTATAACATTTGAGATTTTTTATACAAATTATATTCCATAGATGGATTAATAAGATGATAAAGACTACAATGATTTAATTTTCTTTGGCAAACTGGCCCAGACTTAATAGAATAACAAATTTTAAGGCAGGCCTAATTATCATAAACTTGCCTTATCAAAATAGCCTAGTCATGAAATATTGATTAACTTTAATCTGTAACCAAGAAAATATAGTGTCCCTGAAATTTCAGTAGTAATCAGGGGCCTTTTATATTCTCAAGATGAGCTCTTAAAAGGCTAAGTATACACCCCATTTCCTTGGCCATGAAAACCATATTAAAGAGCCTGTGCAATTATCTGCTCTATTCCAAGTATTTTATCCAGGTATTGTCTTTCTGCCTTGTTCTGAATATTCATAATAATTAATTTGAAGCAGTCTACTCTCGTCCTATTGAAATTTTATTAATAGGCTTCAGGGAATTTACCTCTGCAACACTGACCTGGAAGCCCTCCATAGCATTTTGCCATTTTTAACTGTTTCTAGTGCATGCTATGAGAAGCTCAGCTCTGAATCATGCCAACCTAGATTCTGGGTCATGTCATTGGTAACATCGCTGGGTACACCAGCCTCCAGTCCCTGACTGAAAATAAGGCAGTGAAGAATCTGAGTCATGGGCAATACTAAATTTTTAACTTTTGACAATCAGGGTTCACTTTTTCATATTAAGTTACTTTTTATGAAACCCCTAAACTAAAAGTTGGGCTGCTACCAATAACACCAACTTGAGAGTCATAATTTAGGTACGGTCCGCTGGAAAGCATTCATGACTTTTAGAATTGTCCTGATATTTAAATTTCAGTATTATCATTGACTTGATTAAAACTGACCAAAGATTAATGGTAAGTTTGTAACTGTTATTTTTATGAAAATGCATTTAATGTCTCCCATGTGCCCACTCTTGATTTCCTGCAGAAAACTCAAACTTTTTAAGAACTGAGATGTACTCAACCTTTGTTATCAGCAAAGATCCATGCTCTCCTATCTATATTTAAGTAAAATAACTCAGCCAATTATGAAAACACTGGCCATCCCATTGGTGCAATGTGAAGGGTCTCACACTGGAGTCCTCTCTCATTTAACCCCCTGGTGGCAGCATCAGGCTTCCTTGCTACCAACTGCCAGATACCACTCACTTAATACTACTCAAAATACATAAAATTACATACAAAAAAATTGTCATAATGCAAAGCAAATTTTATCAAACAAGATAAGAATATCTCCTCTGATTCAGGTGAACCTAGTGCAGGAATATGTAGGGCATCTCTTTAACAAAGGTTCTAACTTTCCTTAGTTATTATTTCTTGCAGTTTTATCTTCATTTCCTGATTTTAATTAACCCCTTATGTTTTTAAAACCTGGTTGAACTTAGTATTTTATGTTTCCATACCTACAGTTTCCCAAGGACTGCTCTCTCAGGTACGGATGCATAGCACAGAATGCAGTTCATTCAAAATACAGTACTTGGGGGTAAATGAAAAGCTTGGACATTTTATACACTACTGAATGGTGTTCCCTACAGTTGTTCTCTGCAACCTGTTTCCTTCAAGGCTTCTGATATGTAGCATTCTTGACATAAACTTCTCGTGTTAATTATAAGAGCAAATATTAAACATTATCACAGATCATGGTGATGCCGTTGTATTAGGCACACCTTTGGCCAGCTTCCATCATCATGAGTTCATTCACATTTCAACAGATTAATTCTGTGTCTGCCATAGCAGCCCTTTGGAGATCTACTTCTTAAATCAATCAGTCATTTCAATGTGGCATGGTCCTGAGTTTCAAATCGGCCCAAATGGTAACTGAGCTACTCTGTTCCCAGAACTTGGTACCCACAGTTTGGCCTTTCCTATCAGAGCAGAGTCATAAGCAAAAGGAGTGAAAAAGAGCAAGGACTACGCATGTAGGCAGTTAGAGGCCGATCTTGTAAAGTGATATTATATTTTCACAAACGTTTTCCAATAACTACTTGCTGGCTTATCGAGTTAGGCAATAATTACTGGTAACAGGAAACATGCTTGGACTCAAAGCTTTATTAAGTAAGAATTTGTTTTCCTTTATCCCTCTATACTTAAAAAATTATCCTATGTGCGTCTCCTTAGACATTTCTTTTGTTCCTGACTTCCTTATAGAGACAAATGAGCATTTACTAATAGACAAGGAATAGAAGTTTCTTCTTGATATTGAAACTATCTGGAAATCACTTTCCACTGAAAACAAAGACGGTCATTGTTGATAAGGAAAACATATATTCACAAATATCATTTTGTGTTTGTGACTTGTTGTATCATGAGTTTTTAGACATGTTCTTAGAATCCTCTGGTCCATGTCTTCATGTAAATGGAAAAAGATTGACTACATGGACTATTGCTCTGTGTTGCTATAGTACATACCTCTGTTCCCTCCAGAATAGCAGCAACAATCATTTGGTGGAGCTACAGCGGTGATACGAGTTATAAGTTGTCCCATAACAAGGTAATGTGAACATATTTCCATAAAATAGCATTTTTCCACCATCTGTGTTTGCTGAAGTTGTGACATTTAATGGGCTATTGCCCAAGCTTTTTCAGTGATATTCTAATTAACTCACATTCCCCCAGTGATTCTATTATTACAGATAGAAGTCATATTTCATGTACTAATACCCAACTCTGTAGCCAGAGGTTCAGAAATCTAGGCTATGCATCAAAATTTCAGTTCAATATTCACGCAGCTGTTAAGATGGTAAGGCAGGTGATGAAAGGACATCAGATTTCTTGCCTGGTCAGCTACCAACATGTTCAGTTGCATGCATGGTATTTTTCTCTCTCATTCCTTGGGGAAATAAATGAACTGATTTGAATAAATTGGAATTTTAGACGTAGAAGAAACCTCAAAAGTAGTGTAATAACAATTTAACTTTCTCATTAGGAGGCAGTCTTACACAACAGATACTGGGAAAATTAAATGAGATAGTATATATAGGCTGCTTAGAATAATGTGGATCTAGTGCAAGCTTTCTGCAAAGGTAGATGTTTTACAGATAAAAAAAACAAGCACGGGTATGTTTGTGTTTTCCAAAGGTCATATATATTACTTAACAAAATCATTAAACCCAGAACTCAAAGTTCCTATCATCTCCTTTACTGTTCTTTTCACCATCCCATAGATATGCAAAAAACTATTTAGTTTCATATATAATAGCCAAATTACTTTTTAAAAATTCTGTTGCTATATATTCATTTGAATTTTATTATGTTAATACAGTTAGGATGAATCCAATTAGTTTGATAAGTCATTTGATCTTTAGACTAATAATTAAATCTTACAGGCTCTCAGAACCCATCACTATGAATGTCCATATTTCAGCTATCCCATATAATTTTTCATAAAACTACTTACCTTTGTCTAAACCAAACAGCATTCAATTCATTATGATTGTTTAAAAATATCAACTTAGTATATATTTAAATAAAATAACTAGTCAATTTTTGAGAACCCATAATGTGCACTGAATCATTCTCTAGGTATTTATTGAATGTCCGTGATGTGCTCATACACCAGGTACCATATGAGCTGGGAGGTCATTGCTCAATGAGGGAGGTTTGGTATCTCAGGCGAAATGAGTAGGCGGTCAATTGGATAAAAGGGTAGGCTTCAAAATAATCTCTGAACCACTGTTTGATCTTACAATCAAAACCTCTAGTTTTAGCCATCTCCATTGTTGAATGTTCATCAAAATAATCCAAATCATGCCCCTTACTTTGTAAGACACATAATATGAACAGATCACTATAATAGTAAAAGCCCCAGCTCAACACTAAGATCACAACACTTCGTGGTTGTTTGAAAGCAAAAAGAGAATGTCCCATAAGTCTCCCTTTAACACAGCCAGGAAAATTCTACAGAACAAAAGCTGAATGCCTCTCCGTTCCTGCCCTGGAGCTCCTCAGCTAACATTTTAACTGATTATACCATCTCATGCCTTACCTCTCAGTTTTCTAATCCGATCACTAGAATGGGGATGGAGCTAGGAAGGTACCACCAAGAGGTCTCTGCTCACTATAAAATGTATTACCTCTAAAATTACCTCCAACACAAGTAGGTGAACATGACAACTACTATATATATATACACACACACATATATATATATTTCCAAAAGTCACCAGTTTTCTCAGACCTAGCAGCCCACTAACTTCTTACTCGCTCACGTGCCTTCTGCCACTTGGGTTTTCTCGTACTCCTTGAACATGCCAGGCAAAAGAACTACACACTTTTCTGTTTCTTTTATCTGCTTGGAACTTATTCCCCCAAACAGTCACATGGCTACATCTTTGCTAAAATATCACATCTTCAGTGAAATCTTTCCTAACACTTTTTTTTAAAATTGCACCCCCCATCCCTGCACAACCGTCCTCCTTCTCTGCTCTGTTCTTCAGAGCACTTCTGAACAACTAACAGAGCCCATATTTTACTTATTATTTGATAGATTGATTTGTTTACCACCCCTACTTGCCAAGAAAGTAAACACCAGAGGGTAGGGATTTTTCTGCTTATATTACTGCTAAACCCAAAGGATTATATGGCACATACCAGGCATTCATTCAATATTTAAAAGCAATGCCTATCCCCTTGGGGTTCCATTGCACCCATAGTACCCTTTCTTCATTAGAGATTCAGGTCAAAGGATGACACATTCTGTTGACTCCAACTCATAAGTAAACTTATCTAATCACTAAAACACTCTCCAACACACCTCCATTCAGGTGTGTTATATTCAGGTCCAAGTCTACCCAATAAGCTGAGAATAGAAATTATAATATTCTCCTGCTCAGAATAGGGATTCAATAGGTATTATTCTTCATGTGCTACATGGATTGACTGATTGATTGATTGACAGTTTCTGGTCCCTTCCCCATCCCTAAACATACACATTGGAATTGAGATCTCATGAAATCAGGCATTTAGCTAGTTCTGTTCACCAATGAATGTCCAGTAGAGAAAGTGCAGACACATGCTATATTTTTAAGGGGCATAAAATGAATTAAAAATATAGGCTGATCTCACTAGAATCTAGAAAGAGGTATGGGTTGGCTCTAGGAGATGAGGTCCAGGGACTAGATCTGCCATTCTGTGTAATCACTTCTCTGCACAAGCGTATGCTCTGAACAGGTTGACCTTTTCTGAGCATAATCCATAATTTTCACTCTGGTGATTTTGCTTATGCCACCGTGCTTTGCCGAGGAATTACAACCTCACCTCATATTAGCATGTGACAGTATTTCATATGCTTGCTAATAATCCCTCTGACATAAATCCTTCTTTCATCACATCCTCATTTAGCATCACAGTCATCTTTCCCTTATTAAAGCAAGTGGTGTTTAAGTGACTCAATTATTTGAAAAGGGAATGTAGGGGAGGTGTTGATACAAAAGTATGGTGATAGCAAAGAGAAAGTGTCTTAATCATTAACTAATCTTAATGAATTTACAGTCTGCCACTGCAATATAATGTGTGAATGTCTGTAAGATCCACCAGTATTCAGCGACAATATTTTATTTGCCTAATCATATCCAAAAAGCGCGGTCTGCAAATAAAGGAATTTATAGAAAAAGCGGGAACAAGGTGGTGGCTTCTCCCCACTTAGTGAAGTGTCATTTCCTGTTGGACTGCATGCCAAGGCTTGTCTTGTGGCATTGACAAACCACGCCTTGACTTTACCATTGTAATTTTCTTTCTGCATTCCCTTCACATTGTCAGGATGTCCCAAATGAAAAATTGTAACTTCCCTGGCAATCTGAATGTGTTGTCTTTTTACACAACTGATTCTCACCTAAAGTTGCTGCTTTTTAGTTCCACAGGAGGATACAGGCTGCAGGAATCTAGAGAGGGTTTCCGACTGGCCCATCACTGGAAATATGATTCCCGCTAACAGGATGCTATAATTCTTAATGCAGATGGCAAGAAAAGATAACAAAATCAAAAGGCACAATATATACAGCCACCCTCAGTCCTACCCTGAGGGGTGTAACTAAATGTAAAGTGCAGGAAGATGGATAGGACTGCTTTGAAAACAGATTACATTTACACTCATCCTACTCTGATAGGGAGGTCGAATGGCTTAATCTATGGTTCCATGATTATTCACAATTGTGTGTATAATATGGAATGTTGATTTATTTATACAAATATATATCGACATCACTGTCTAGAAGGGCAAAAATACAGGGTGGGGTAAAAGTAGGTTTACAGTTTTTGTATGAAAAATAATTCAATAACTAATAAATAACACAATAATGAACTCTATGTCTCACATACTCACAACTGCAAGGCTACTTTGCCCCACCCTGTATTACGCACTAATACGTATGTTGTACATACACATCTGCAGACATATTCATATACATGAAGACTTAAAACCACTTATTAAAAAACTCTCATGGTGTTTGGTTTTGTACTGTGGTTAGTTTTCTACATACACTAGCTTATAATTTCTTGAGCATTAGGACTATGTGTTTCACTCCTTTATTTCTTCACTGAACTTTGCACAGTTTGGAGACATAGAAGATATTTCGATAAATCGCTGTTGGGTTAGTAAGGAGGTTGAGCAAACAGAAGGACAAAGTAAGGGAACAAAGAAAGCCTTTGCACTTTGACAGTCACATCTGTGTTTCCAAATGTTTCCTTTGCCTTGTATTCAGGTGGGGTCAGTGAATGATTTTCAGACTCTGCCTTTCCTTTCCAATTACATCTCTTCTTTTTCATTTAAATCAGAGGCATGCTACTCTATCAATGAACACCATGCATGACAAAGTATGAAGGAAAGAGGCATCTAAGGAGATAAGTTCAGAGAAAAGAAAATTTGGATTACAAATATTTGGAGAATACAACAGCCATTTGGACAAGCCAATATTTTTCAAGTTCAATGCAGGAGTCCTCAGGCAGTTGATCATATAATAAAATCTTCTCCCATGAGGAACTAGGCTATATTGTACACATATGTAATACCCTCAAAGGGCTTTAGCCAAGTGACATTTCTAATATAAGCCACAGGCACCATCTAGCAATGTGTGTGGAATTGCTTTGTGTCTAGAATTTCAGGGAAATCAAATAAGTTAGCATTCTTTGACCATAGAAATCTCATCAGTTTTGCTTTTTACTATTTCTCCACTGCATTTTTCAATTAAATACAATTCAAAGCTGAACTAAAGGGGCCAGCAGTTATTCAGGACTTAAAAATTTCTTTAAATCCCTTAGGAAATACATGGACCCAGAAAAATTTGACACCATCTAGTATATTTAGAGGCATCTCCTGCTTTCTCTTTTCAATTTATTATTTGCCATAATAAACAGTTTTGCTCTGAAGCAACAAATCCAAACAGAGGATAGAAAAGACCTCTAAGAGAATCAAAGTGAATTAAATTTCTTGCAAGAGTAGTTCTTTAGGATTTTCATTTGCATGTAGATTGTACTGTGGTGATGAGTCCTTGGAGACATCTCTCATTCTGAAATGCACTTATGGGCAGTTGGTGCAGTAAGAGGTATCTTCTAAGTGACATGATCACACCCAAATTGTAGGAACTAGAGGCCAGTTGCTTTTATAGCAGGCCTTAAAAATTAAAAAGACACTGATCATTTAGCTTTGATCTATAATTTCTGTTTCACAAGAGAGTGGACATTGAAGAGCTATAAAACCTCTTAAGAATAAAATCACTTCATGAGTTTATTTTTGGCATTAAGTGAAAACATATTTTGGTTTTGTTTAAACCTTTTAATCCCATCCCAGAGATCCACTCAGAGGGATTTTATGTCCATGTAAACATTAGAAAATTAAAACTTGAAAATAATAAAATTAAAGACTGACTACACTGAGAAAGACCTAAGTGTTTATTGACCAAACTAAATAAGATGCAAAAAGTCAGCACCACAAGGCTCAAAAGCAAATTGCATTATTAGATTCTGTTCCATTTTGAGGAGCCTAGACTTCTGTTGGAATCACAGTGAGAAGATTAAACCATGTTTCTACAAGAACCTGATCCCAGCATCCATTCTCTAAAGTCATGGAACACAAATATTTTCCCCCATTTCTATAACTCTAAAACAGTTGCAAACAGGCAAAAAAGGACAATAAAATCATGAATTTGTTTTGAGCTGTTTAGAAATTAAGTATACTTCAACACATTAGTAAATTTAATGTTTATGGTTATACTTGTTTTTTGTACAATTGTAGCCTGAAATCAGCAGAACTAGTTAGAGAACATTAACTCATCTAATAATTGAAAAATCAAAATATATTTTTAGTTGGTTTCAGCACGTGCCTGGGAAGTCTGATCAAAGATTTTTTTTTCATTTAAGCAAAGTTAACTGAATCTCTAATACAATACGGTATTCAGAAAGCAGTCAATTTTCAGTTACATGCATTAAGATAATACACCATTTATAAAACAGTTTAGCTTCATTTTTCTGTTGCCTAGCCAGACTGCTTAGGAAATAAAAACATTTTAATACAAGGCTAAGCAAAATATAATTAAGTTAAATCAGCTGAAAAATACATTTAAACCCAAACATAAGACAAATATTTCTACAGTGGATAATGACAATTTGAGACTATTGCTGCTGCCATTTCCTTTCATTAGCACAAACAATTAAAATGTGACCCTAGGAGAGGGAAGCTGGTGGCCCTGTGAGAAGCAGCAGAGGCCCCGCGCCCAGCCACGGACTTGATTTCCGACTAAAATCCTACGTAACCAGCTTGGAAAAACCAGAGGCACATACCTGAGTGGACGGAGCGCGAGTGGGGAGCCCTGAAGCCACATCACGGAGTCCGGTGAGAGTGGGGGGCGCAGGAAGGGGGAGCCCCCCTGAAGCCTGCGCTGGCTCCGAGCCCCGAGGCCTGGAGGCTGCAGAGCTCCCTCCCCTCGGGAGTGTGGACGGCATCCAAAAGCGGGGACCCCACACCCGGAGCCACGAGAGGGGAAGGAGCGCCCCGCAGAGGGCAGAGGGACCCAGGGGAGCGGTGAGTCCCGGAGGGAACGGCGCCTTCGTAGGGAACACAGCCTCTAATGGCGGCCGGCGCCTTCCTGGTGAAACAACGCTTCTAGTGGCGGCTGTGCCCGGTGTCTAGTGCTCCGGGTGCCGACCATAGGGAAGGCTGTCCCAAGGTCTGTGGCACCGAAGTGGTGAGGGACGAGAGGACTGTGCTGAGCAGCCGCACACGGGGACCCCCTGCCTCCCTGTGGGGCACTGTGCTGAGCCCCAGAAAGCGCTGAGTCTGCCGGGCGCGGGCGAGGGGAGGAGCCCTCCCGCCCTGAGCTCCCAGTGCGGGGAGGCTGGGATTGGTCACCAGCCCTGAGGGGCCCCGTGGTGGCTCGTGGAGCCGCCCCCGCTTTGCTGAGCCCAGCAGTGCGGGGAGCTGCGTGGAGCTGGCTTTGGGTCCCCTCCCGCTGGGTGTCCCGGTGCACAGGTGGCAGGACCTTGCAGGGCGAACTCTGCCTGTGTGTTGCTTTGTGCGTTTGTGAGTCAGATCCCGGAACTGGCTCCCACCTTCCCAGCATGCACTGCACGAAAGGACCAGCGGAGGCGGGGATTGGGGTCTGCACAGCCAACGGGGTCTGAGGGGCGGGCCTGGTGCGACCAGCCAACCAGAGCTGAGCAGGGAGGGGCGGAGCCCGCCGGCCTCTCCTGCATCCAGGAGCACCCCCCAACAGGAAAGGGGCGGGTCCCTCTCACTGAAGCCCCGGACACCCCCAGGGCACAGTCCTGAGGGGGAAGGGAGAGCAGTGCACAGGAGGATTCTGCCAGAGTAAGATTCTCAGGGCCTGTTGTTTGGGAACTGGAGGAAACGCTGAAACCCCTGCTGAGGGCCGGGCAGGCAAAGGGCTCACCAGAATGTGTTCTGAATCGAACCCACTGGGCCCTGGCTGCTGAAACGGCCCAGACAGAAAAGGCAACAGGTGGAAATCAATCTGAAGCTGCAGCAGGCCAGAGCCTGGGGAGCTAGAATCAGAGGACAGGGTAGGGACTGAGGAGCTGGCGGTGGAGCAGAGACTAACTCCCGCAGAGAGAGCGCCTGACTGCAACACCTCTAAGGGGAGTGATACCCTGGGCTACACTAGCCACCCTGCACCCTAAAGAAACTCACCTGATTGACTACCTTTTTTTCTTCTGTTTTTTTGTTTTGGTTTGGTTTGTTTTTTTGTTTTGTTTTTGTTTTTTTGTTGTTTGTTTGTGTGTTTGTTTGTTTTTCTCTGTTTTCCTTAGGAAGAAGAGAAAGGGAAGAAAATTTGTTTTCTTCTTTTTTAAATTTTATAATAATTTTTTTTTAAAACATTTTTTAACTAAATTTTTTTCTCTTTTTTTATAAAAGAACTTTGTCTTGCTTAGCTTGTTTTTAGTTTTGTTTTGGTTATTTGCTTTGTTTTGTTTTATCCTTGCTTCTACTATCAAGACTTTCTTGATATCCCTGCTTAACGACTGGGACTTTATCATTATAATCAAGTTTACTGCTTTCCTCTATAGTTTCCCCCAAATCTCTTACCGGACTCCCTGCCTGCCTGGGCTTTATCTCTCTCTCCTCTCGATCAACTGGCATAACTTTTTTTTATTTTTCTTTTTTCTTTTTCTACTTTTCTCTCATTCTTTTGTTATCCTCCCTTCTGTCTTCCTGTCTTTTTGTTCAATTGTTAGTTTCTCTTATTCTCTTTATTGTATTTTTGTTTTCTCATTTTCAACTATTATCCTATTCCTATTCTCTCCCTTAATTTTTTGCTGGCCCTTCTTTCAGAATCTTTTCTCTGCTTTTGTTATCTCCCAGTAGCTTCTTTATTTTTTACATTTTAGCTTATTATTATTTTCTAAATTTTCACCAGTATTAACAACAATATACATCTCTCTCTCTAAACGTTACTTTTCTTTCTCTCTTTCTTTTTTTTAAGCATTTGTGTGTGTGTGTTCTCCTTAACTCTCCCAGTTCTATTTTCACATGGGTTGTTTTTATTGTGACTGTCAAGATATTTTGTAAGATACCTCTTGTTTCCTGGAAGTTTAGTTGTGTATTGTCCTGCCTTGCCAGCACCCGTACAACAGCTTACACGACGAGGTTGGGGCTGAGACACAGGTAGCCAGCCTGAGAGGAGGGTCCTCCCAAGGACTGATCAATGACAATCTAGACCCAACCACAACAGGAGAACATAAAGAAACCACAAAAGGGACACCCACAAGAGGGACACGCCTAGAGCAAAGAGCTCAGAAGTATAAGGAAAACACACCTTTGGACTCCACTGGACACACAAGACAAAATCCCATCCCACAAGACTGGGAGACAGCAAATATATCTCATATATAGATATAAACACTAAGACCTACCAAAATGGGGAGACAAAGAAACAACTCCCAAATTAAAGAAAAGGAAAAATCTTCAGAAAAAGACTTTGATGAGATGGAGTTAAGCAAGTTATCAGAAATGGAGTTAAGGGTATTGATGATGAAGATGTTCAAGGAACTTAAGAAGACACTAAATGAAACTATCAAGGACCTTAGTGAAAATATGAAAAAAGAGATACATACCATAAAACAAAACTCAGACAGAGATAAAGAATGCTGTATCTGATATCAAGAATGCACTGGAAGGAATTAAAAGCAGGCTCAATGAAGCAGAGGATAGAATAAGTGACTTAGAAGACAAGGTAGAAAAAATCATACAATCAGAGCAGCAAAAAGAAAAAACACTTAAAAAGCATGAGTATAGTCTAAGGGAACTTTGGGACAACATGAAGCAAAACAACATTTGCATTATAGGAGTGCCAGAGAGGGAGGAAAGGGAACAAGGGATAGAGAACTTGGTGGAGGAAATAATGACAGAAAACTTCCCTAGGCTGGTGAAGGAGAAAGCCACACAAGTTCAGGAAGCACAGAGGGTTCCAAACAGGAGGGAACCAAAGAGACCCACTCCAAGACACATAATTAAAATGGAAAATGGTAAGGACAAAGAGAAAATATTAAGGGCTACGAGAGAGACAAGCAGTGACCTATAAGGGAACCCCCATAAGGCTGAGAGCTGATTTCTCAACAGAGACTCTTCAGGCCAGAAGGGAGTGGCACGAAGTTCTCCAAGTAATGAAAAGAAAGAACATGCAACCAAGATTGCTTTATCTATCAAGGCTATCATTTAAAATTGAAGGTGAAATAAAGAGCTTCCCAGACAAAAAAAAAGGCTAAAGGAGTTCAGTACCACCAAACCAGCATTGCAAGAAATGCTAAAAGGACTGCTGTAAGAAAAAGAAGGAATAGTGAGAGAAAGATACATCAGTATAAAGGGGAAAAATGGCATTAAATAAGTTGATATCAATAGTAACTCTAAATGTAACGGGAATAAATGGTCCAATTAAAAGACAAAGGGTAGCTGAATGGATAAGAAAACAGGACCCAATTATATGCTGTTTACAAGAGACCCACCTGAGAGCAAAAGACTCATACAGGCTAAAAGTGAAGGGATGGAGTAAAATATTCCATGCAAATGGAAAGGAAAAGAAAGCTGGAGTAGCAATACTTATATCTCACAAAATAGATTTCAAAATAAAGACCATAACAAGAGACAAAGACGATCACTACATATTACTAAAGGGATCAATCCAACAGGAGGAAATAACCCTTATAAACATTTATGCACCCAATATAGGAGCACCTAAATATAAAAAAAATTTCTTGGGTGACTTTAAAGTGAAGATTGACAGCAACACAATCATAGTGGGGGACTTTAACACTCCACTGTCAGCATTGGACAGATCATCAAGACAAAAAATCAACAGGGAAACGCAGACCTTAAATGAATCACTAGACCTAATGGATTTAATTGACATTTACAGAACATTTCACCCCAAAGCAATAGAATACACATTCTTCTCAAGTGCACATGAAACATTCTCAAAAATAGACCACATGTTAGGGCACAAGGCAAGTCTCTACAAATATAAGAAGATTGAAGTCATATCAAGCATCTTCTTGGATCACGATGCCATGAAACTAGAAACCAATCACTATAAAAAAACTCAAAAATATTCAAATACATGGAGGCTAAATAGCATGTTATTAAACAATGAATGGGTTACCAAGGAGATCAAGGAAGAAATCAAACACTTCATGGAAAGCAACAAAAATGAACAGACAACAACCCAAAATCTATGGGACACAGCGAAAGCAGTCCTGAGAGGAAAACCCATAGCATTACAGGCCTATCTCAAGAAACAAGAAAAAGATCTAATGAACCGTCTAACACAACAACTAAAAGAACTAGAATGAGAACAGCAAGAAAAGCCCCGAGGAAGTAGAAGGAAGGAAATAATAAAAATCAGAGCAGAAATTAATGACATAGAGAGTTAAAAAACAATACAAAAAAATCAATGAAACCAAGAGCTGGTTCTTTGAAAAGGTAAATAAGATTGATGCACCTTTAGCCAGACTCACTAAGAAACAAAGAGAGAGGACCCAAATAAATAAAATCAGAAATGAAAGAGGCAATAAAACTGACCCAACAGAAATACAAAGGATTGTAAGAAAATATTATGAGCAACTAACTATATGCCAACAAATTGAACAACTTGGGGGAAATGGACAAATTCCTAGAAGCATACAACCTTCCAAAGCTGAAACAAGCAGAGGCAGAAAACCCGAATAGGCCGATAACAACTAATGAAATTGAAGCAGAAATCAAAAAACTCCCAGCAAACAAAAGTCCTGGACCAGATGGATTTATAGACAAGTTTTACCAAACATTCAAAGAAGAATTAACACCTATTCTATTCAAACTATTCCAGAAAATTCAAGAGGAAGGAAAACTCCCAAACTCTTTTTATGAGGCCAGCATCATCCTAATCCCAAAACCAGATAAAGATACTACAAAGAAAGAAAATTACAGGCCAATATCCCTGATGAACATAGATGCTAAAATCCTGACTAAAATACTAGCAAACCGGATCCAGCAATACATGAAAAAGATTATACATCATGACCAAGTGGGATTTATTCCGGGGATGCAAGGCTGGTACAACATCCGCAAATCAATAAATGTGATACATCACATAAACAAAATGAAGGACAAAAATCATATGATCATATCAATAGACACAGAAAAAGCATTCGACAAGATCCAGGACCCATTTCTGATAAAAACTCTCAGCAAAGTGGGAATAGAAGGATCATACCTCAACATAATAAAGGCCATATATGACAGACCTACAGCCAACATCATACTCAATGGGGAAAAACTAAAACCATTTCCATTAAAAACCGGAACAAGACAGGGATGTCCACTTTCACCACTCTTATTCAACATAGTACTGGAAGTCCTCGCCATAGCCATCAGACAGGAAGAAAACATAAAAGGCATCCAAATTGGAAAGGAGGAAGTAAAACTGTCATTATTTGCAGGTGACAGGATATTGTACATAGAAAACCCTAAAGACTCCATCAAAGTACTACTAGATTTGATAAATGAATTTGGCAAGGTAGCTAGATACAAAATCAACATCCAGAAATCAATGGCATTCTTATACACCAACAATGAACTTTCAGAGAGAGAAACTAAAAAAGCAATACCATTTACCATTGCAACTAAAAAAAATAAGATACCTAGGAATAAACTTAACCCAGGATGTAAAAGACCTGTACTCAGAAAACTACATGACACTGAAAAAAGAAATAGAGGAAGATTTAAACAAGTGGAAGAATATGCCATGCTCATGGATTAGAAGAATTAATATCATTAAAATGTCCATACTACCCAAAGCAATTATAAATTTAATGCAATTCCTATTAAAATACCAACAGCATATTTCACAGACCTAGAACAAACATTTCGAAAATTTATATGGAACCAAAAAAGATGCCAAATAGCTGCAGTCATCTTGAGAAAAAAAGAACAGAGTGGGACGGATCACATTACCGGACTTCAAACTGCATTACAAAGCCACTGTAATTAAAACGGCCTAGTATTGGTACAACAACAGGCATATAGATCAATGGAACAGAACAGAGACCCCAGAAATAGACCCACGCCATTATGGTCAGTTAATATTTGACAAAGGAGGCAAGAGTATCTAGTGGAGTAAAGACAGTCTCTTCAGTAAGTGGTGCTGGGAAAATTGGACAGATACATGCAAAAAATGAAACTAGACCACCAACTTTCACCATACACAAAAATAAACTCAAAATGGATGAAAGATTTAAATGTAAGTCACGAAACCATAAAAATCCTGGAAGAAAACATAGGCAGTAAAATCACAGATATCCCACATAGTGGAATTTTAACTGATACATCAACTAGGGCAGGAGAAACAAAAGAAAAAATATATGGGACTACATCAAACTAAAAAGCTTCTGCACAGCAAAAGAAAACAGCCTCAAAATACAAAGGAACCCCACGGTCTGGGAAAACATATTTGCCAAGGATGTATCTGATAAGGGGCTAATTTCCAAAGTGTACAAAGAACTCATATTACTCAAGAAGAAGAAGACAAACAACCCAATTAAGAAATGGGCAAAGGACCTGAATAGACACTTCTCCAAAGAGGACATACAGATGGCCAAGAGACACATGAGAAAATGCTCAGTGTCCCTAATCATCAGAGAGATGCAAATTAAAACCACAATGAGGTATCACTTCACACCTGTCAGAATGGCTCCATCAACAAATCAACAAATGACATGTGCTGGCGAGGGTGTGGAGAAAGGGGAGCCCTAGTGCACTGCTGGTGGGAATGCAGACTGGTGCAGCCACTATGGAAAACAGGATGGAGGTTCCTCAAAAAATTAGAAATGGAGCTGCCTTTTGACCCAGTGATTCCACTCCTAGGAATGTATTCTAAGACTCCTGAAACATTAATCAAAAGAATATATGTACCCCGATGTTCATAGCAGCACAGTTTACAATAGCCAAGATCTGGAAACAGCCCAAGTGCCCATCAGGAGATGAGTAGATAAAAAGCTGTGGCACATTCACACCATGGAATACTACGCAGCTGTAAAGAAGAGGAATCTCGTACACTTTGGACAGCATGGATGGACCTGGAGAATATTATGCTGAGTGAAATAAGCCAGGCAGAGAAAGACAAACATCACATGATCTCGCTTATATGTGGAATCTAAAGAACTTAATAAACTTATGAACAGAATAGAATCAATGACATGGAAGCATAGATGAGACTGACGAATGTCAGAGGGATGGAGGAGGGCGGGTGGGTGGAGGGGGAGAGAGTAACCAAAGAATTTATATGCATCTATGCACAACCCAAGGACACGGACAATGGTGGGGAGAGGGACTGGGGATGAGGATGGGACTGGGTGGAACGGATCATTGGAGAGAAAAAGGGACATCTGTAATATTTTAAACAAAAATAAAATTAAAAAAAATAAAAATAATAAAAATAAAATGTGACCCTAATTTGTTGTCATAGATGTGTAAAGACATTGCATTATACTTCAAATGTTCTATGGCAACCAGGTGTCAATTGAAGCCTACTTCTCCAAAACTGAATGGAGTCCGTTGGCCCATATCCCTTGTGATGCCCCACGTCCTTCAGGAAGACCGCGTGGCCCCCTGGTTTCTTGCTTTGCTCTGCTCCACACTAAGCCGTGTGCAGCTCAGCCCGACCCTTTGATTTTTCCGCCTAAGCCAGACATGCAGCCTTTAACAGCCTCGTTTAAGGTTTATGGCCATAGCAAGGTTTGTAATCACGAAACCCAAACAAATTAGAATTAAATAATAGCTATATTGATTCTTTTTTTAACTTGTTTCTATAATATTTTACTTTTTTAATTAATTTCTATTGTTGACAGTATTAAAATGTCCTCCACTTGCTTCCCTCCCATGCCCCCCCAGCCCCTGTCCCACCCCAGGGCCTCACCATGCGACTGTCTGAGTCCACGGGCTAAGCATTTGTGCATAGATGTTCCTTGGTTCCTCTCTTAAATGGCTTTGGTCACCTGTGCAGATGGCCTGGCCCCGTCCTAAGCCTCCTGCTCCGCCTGGGCACAGTGGCTCAGCTGGCTGGAGTGCCATCCTATGCACCGAAAGGTGGCGGGTTCGGTTCCCTGTAAGGGTGTGCACCCGTGTTTCGGGTTCGACCCCCAGTAGCTGTTTCTCTCTCCCTTTGAACCTCTGTCTGTCTCTCTCTCAAATCAATGAAAAAAATCCTTAGGTAAAGATTAAAACAACAGCAGAAAACCCCTTCCCCTCCCCATCCTCCTGGTTATCGCGCCTAGTTACTCAGTTTCTATTGCTTAGACTTCTGGGTCTATCTTATCTCTCCAATATGCATCTAATAAAACCCGCTTTTTTATTCTGACAAATTAACAGTTCTGCAGAAACAGTAGAAGATAGACGGTTTAGTCTCTCCTTTCTGCTACTCACCAATCTCTTTGTACGAAGTGACATAAAATTATTTTCCAATGAAAGAAATGTGCCACTTTCTCCCCTCCTCTTACAAGGGCAGAAATAGTCACAGGCACTTTTAAATAAGAACCAGTCCTGTTCTGTTCCACATGTTCCCCAAGCAGATTCGGAATTTGTAGGATGAGTTGCCGTCCATGAGGATGGCTAAAATGGATCGACTGAGAGCACACGGAGTGGGAGGAGATCCTTTGGACCATGCCCTTCTATCCGACGGATCCGTGACTCATTTTCCCACAAGGGCCCCAGGTGTGGTTAAACACCCCCCGGCTCTCCTTCCTACTCACTCTCCAGCTTGTCCTCTGCGCCCCTAGCGCAGCTATCGCTTCCTGCCTGGAACCTTCTTTACTACCAAGTCTGGGCTAACTGTCACCTCTGCACTTGCCTATTCTGCGCATATTTCTTTCTTGGCACTTGTCACAACTTATTTTAATTACCCTGTTCACTAATTGTTTGTTTTCCCTTCTTAAAATTGGATGTTGCCTGGCACAAAGTGGATACTCAAAGTAGTTGCTGCATGAATAAGTGAATAAAGGTATCAAATAAGAATGTGAGACTGATACAATTAGGCATGCGATTTATGAAATAACCAAGAATAGAACTCACAGGAGCCATTATTCGTTGTCTATTGTCACGTAACCATCGGCTATTTCCTTAGTTTGTCTTGTCCCTCTGTTTTTCAGAAAATCTCTCACTCCACTGTTCCAGTTCCTTCAACCATTGAGTCCAGAAGTGAACAGAGGATGGGAAATTTGTTTGTTTTAACTTCCGTGTCCACATAAAGTAACATCAACCGACTTCATCTCTACATAACATCTTTACACACTAAATCACTGGAAATCTTGTCCACCTTGATAATAAGGCCTATATGAGGCTATTAAATTGCTGTACAAGGATATTTTTAAGTAACTTTCTGAAAAATATTCATTTACAGAAACTTAATGGTCAAGACCATCTGAAATATATCCAAAAAATACAAGGAAAAAAGTATATAATTGAGAAAAACATTGCAGTGATATATTAAGTCCTGCCAAGTTTCCCATTATAGCACCAGGTGAAACGCTCCCTCGGGCATCACTTGGCATGAAAGAAATCAAACCAGAAGGGAAGCTAAACATTCAAATCGGTTCATGATTTTAAAGTTAGAGAAAGAAATTAAACGAAAAAGATAGGGAAAATTGTAAGTTTTTCTTATTTAAACCAAACTCCTATTAGTTCAAGGAGTTTATTTTGATACAAGACATGGGTCCAGTCTATTCTCTGACATCATGAGACTGTGCACGGTCCAATGTGTTGGGTGAAAATGAAACCAGAAACTTGAACGGTTTGGGTTTTGAGACCACCGTGACTTAGAAACTGCAAAGGCATGTTGGAAAATCAACAAAGGCTTTTCAAAATATTCGTGTGTGACATAATTAACTTTTGGGGAACCAATAGAATAAGAGATACTTCTTATAAATGCACACCTTTTCGATATTGACTTAGAGATTATTTCAAACCAAATGCAGAATTGAATGTGAACTAGAGAGTCATTTGAAACTCCGGTCTCAGTTTGGAACTAAAATCACAATTCTAGCTGTCAAAAGTAAATGCAATACAAGCACTCTGACAACACTGCCATCTACCCAGTTCAATGAAAATAGCAACAGTGACATCTCTCATGACATTTTCGACATTGTTTTCTATGCTTTAGGGTTGTGACATTTAAATAAAGTATTTCCATTCATTTTACATTGAAGGCTTCAGAACACTCTCCTGAATTCACAGTCTCTTTTGCATACTGTGTTAGCATCATTGTTATAATTTTGAATTCACCTAACTGCTTTGACTTGGTAATATGATTTTCTCTGCTTGTTTCCAACATGTAGCGCCCTTAACTCCATTCCCTTTCTCTCTGTTTCTGAAGCAGTTATCATTAGGAAAATAAGAGTGCTATAACCTGTTAAATATATACAGGATTGCTTTCAATTACATTGGTCAAATTCTTGAAGTTATTCAGGGGGTATACTGGCAAGTTTCAGATGTGTGTACAAATACTGCGCTGGTAACAGTGGCTGAATATCTAATGGCAAGATAACAAAATCCAAAATTTGTTTCTCATCACAATGCATTCCTGAATTTTTGGGTGACATAGAATGCACTCACATTCTCTGCCTCAATTTCCTACCTACAATCTAGTTTAGTATAAAGGACCTATCAGCCTACCTCTTCATTCGAGGCTGTGTTGGAGAAAATAAAGTCTCCTTTGAGCTTCAGGACACATGGATGAGAATTAAAACGTAAATGTCAAGTCTTCTTTCCAAACTTCAGTTCCTCTTGCCTTCCTTCTGCAGAGAGCCAGAGCAGCAGGCCCCTGACCCCTGCTAGCTGAGAAGCTGAGGAATTCTGGGTCTGAAACAGCAGGAAGGTTCAACTCATCAGAATAGGAACAACACACTTGTTTTGTTCCAAGTTACGGAGAACAGATGACTTGTTTTTATTCCTCCTGTCCCCGTGCCTTGTCTTTTAGCGCTCATGCTTCTCCAGGTTTCACTACTAGACTGGAGGAGAGGAAGAAAGCAAGCTCCAGATGTGGAAACCTAAAGAGATCTATTTTTTAGATTATTTTCCCACCTGGGAAAACTGAGAATCGAGGGAAATAAAAGGTCATCATAGCAAGAATTCTGATTGCAGGCCTGAAATTAGCACTAGATGCAAAGGGGTGAGAAGGACATGCTTCCTCCTTAGGGGAAACCACCTTCAGCCCCATACAAAGGTTTACCTTCTACGCTATTAGCCAAAACTCCCGAATTCATAACTAACAAGGTAGGCCACTTGATTCTCACTTTGAAGGTTAGAGTGTTGCCGCGTCACATGGCCAGGTCGAAGCAGGGTGAGGGAGTCAGAGGTCTTTCTCATTAAAGCCCTTCTTGGCTGGAGAATCCCCTATTCCCATGTCCTGTAAGGTTGCCATGTCTGTGTTGAGCTTCGATTCCTCATCTACCTAAGTCATGCTTATTTAGTTCATGTATTGAGCGGTGTTCTACCTACCTGCTTAGATAAACAATAAATACGGAGCCCTACCCTCAATGAGCTTATGTTCCAGCGGGAAAAGAAACTATACATGTTAAAAACTAAATAAAGCTGCATGTCATCCCCTCCACACACACATTTCAACATCTGTGCAACTGGAATGACTTATTTCATTACGGGGCGCCAGGTGGCAATGGGGGCCGTAGGCTCTGCTCATGCCTGGGTGAACTTGGCTGTCATTCCAGATGGCATGAGAGGACAACCTTAGCCCATTGACATATCAGTCCATGAACCATTCAAAGACCAATTAAAGATGGAATTTGAGTCCTAGTTGGTATATTAAAATCTGTTGACAACTTTTGGTAAGATTTTTATAACATGGTTATCAAAATAGTATTTATGCAAAAAAAAAAAAAAAACAAAACAAAAACACACCCAGAGACAAGGATGGAACTATTTTTTTAAAGACAAATAATGTGATGTGATCATATAAGAGGATGATTTCATTTGGAAAAAGATAGATATATGCTTATTTTAATTATAAAATATAAAGTTGAAAGGTTTGTAAAATAAATACTGAAAACAAATATAACAAAACAATTTAGTGGGTAATTTTTAGTATATGTAAAATAATAAAAGGTGTTATAATTGAAGATATTATAGGTTCAATGAAATATATAAAACAATTTCAGTTGGTGATAAGCATTATGATGACAATAAAACAGGTCACTGGATAGTGGCAGGGAGGCTGTGTGTCAGGGAGGGGAATCATTTCAGCTGGAATGGACCACAGCTAGCATCAGATTTGGAGATGCTTCCCCAAAACTTCAGGGACCCAACCTGAACCTAAATCAGGGGAGCTACAACCTGACAGTGATTGCATTTGTATTGTGTTTGAAACCTACTTGCCATGACTCATCTCCTCCTATAGCTCATATTTATTGGTGGGTTTGCAAGTGTTAAACTCCAGTATTTGCTCACAGACAGTGAGAGGCGTGTTTTTACTGTGGGGAAAATGTTACCCATGAACAACTATAACTACTCAGTAATAAATCAATTCCAGATTTGGCCTCCCATAGAAATCATATGAACAAAACCTTCGAGAAATAACAAATCAAAGCACAAGGGCTCTCTTACCAGAGCTGTCTGGTGCCTTACAGCTTTGCCTTGTTTTCTTCCATATAAAGCATATTTTATTTGTATTAGTTTCTTAAATAACTTTTTTTTATATGCTCAATACAGTGTTCTGCATATAATAACAGTTCTGTAACTATTATTTACAGATGTTTCAGGGTTTTTTCTGTCTTTACAGGAAAGGGAATTCTTTAAACTAACCAGTCCAACCAGTTCTTACCCACCTTCTTTCTTCCTACATTGCTTTTAGCACTTAGGAAAAGTATAATAACCTAGAGAAAAAATTAGGGACTTCTGAGTCAAAACCCAGATCTCACTACCATATGCTAGGAATCATGGTCAACATTAAAGGCACGATGGGTATAAAAGTCATCAATACTGTTCATTGGCTATAATAGAGACACAAATATGGATTTTATTAGCGTTTCCTACTTTTGAGCAAAGGCCCCAGTTTCTTATTTTTTACTAGACCTCTCAAATTATGTAACTTGCCTTGGTTATTTTTAATGAATGGATTAGCAAATAAATAAAAAATTTTTAGTTAGTTTAACTTCTAATATATAACAATGATGTGCTGAATTCAGTTATACTGGCCTGTGGAGCTGATATGTGAATTTCTTCATGACTTCTCAGTGAGCTCCCATTGGAAGCTTGAAGTTGGTCATCGTGGATGTATTTACAGCTCAGATGTCAGCTAATGCTCCATATTAGGCCTTTTCTTATCTTTTCCTGGAGACCCTGATATTAACCACCTACCAACTCACAATGGGATATAACACACATAAGCAAAAGTTCTTTAGCATCATCGATAATTTTTAAGAATGTAAAAGTATCCTGAGACTGAAAGATATGAGGATCACAATTTTATATAACACATTTTTAAATTGTGACGGAGTCTTATCAATCACCTACTAATTCCTTCAAATTCTCAGATATAGCATTTCAGAGCCAGATAGGAAAATTGCGATTTCCTTTCATTTTAGTATGTCATCCCCAATATGTGTGCTTCTTTACTCCCTAGTGTGCACACACACGCGCACACTCATGCACATGTCCTCACACAGGCGCATGCATGCATGGATGCACATTTTTCTTTCTAAAAATGCCCTTATCAGCCTATAGGTCAGCCCACCATCACTGCAAGAGAAAGGTGGATGGGATGGGAAAAACTGGCCCTTTATTAGGCAAAGGTTTCCTTACAAAGCGACACTCCCATAAATTCTTAGTGATCCGCATCTTTTCAGCCCCAACACCTGTGCCATGCACATAAATACCTCCAGCGTGAATAGCGGGTCATAAACTGCACACAGCCTCAACTCGAGCTAAGAACCGTGTTGTCAAAGCTTTACAATAAGTGTCTAAACATATTCATTCCCTTTGCTGCTCACTATAATAATATTAATCACAGTCTTTTCTCTTTTACAGCTTGACTTTGAAATTAATTGCCAAAGCCAGTGCCATTCCTGATCAACAATGGAGGCCCCGCCTATTTTCATTAAGGTACTGAAACCATAGAGATGGTGTCAGAACCTCACAACATCCCTTCTACATACACATCTGTAAAATGTAAAAATCCGGGTAATCTGTACACTTTTAAAAAAAGAAATGAAAATTGGGGGAAATGTACCATGGTTTGCAATTGCTTTCAATTACCATTAAACCTTTCGGAGAACGATTTGCATAATGTTTCATAAACATGTAGGCAGATTAACCTTTTTTAGTTAATTTATTCATTAGCAGTAAAAATTCAAAGCACCTCTTATGAGAAAATAATGCCTTGCTGCTAAATTGGAACATACCCGTCTAAGTCCGCACTGTGTCAGAGCACAGAAAAGTCGGAAAGAGAAAACAACTCCGCCTGCTAACAGAGCGGTGATTAAATTGCTGGTTTGTGAACAATTAGTGGTATTACCGGAAGATTAGGTGAAGTATTAATTAGAGTTAGGCTTCACGGCTTCTGAGGAGTAAAGATACTGCCAGGACTGTGCTGAAGGCAGTGCCGCCAGGCCTGCGTTCCCGGGGCGGAGCCTGGTCCAGGCCCTCCCTCCCGGGGCGCCAGACGCCACAGGGCCCAGCTCAGGGTTTGAGTCGGGGCATAGAGGTAAACCTTTCCGAAACCTTCGCTTTCGTCCATTATGTCTCAGGGATCACAAAAACATTTTATACAGTCTGACTAATTAGAAAAAAACAACGAAAAACACAGCCGTGAAACTGTTAAATCCTGAATCAAAGCTACGCCAAGCATATCCAGGGTGGGCCAAAAGCACGTTTACAGTTGTAAGTAAAACAGTTTACTCCTGTGTCCTCGTTTATTAATGATTGTGTTATTTTCCGTATGAACCACTGTAAAGCTTCTTCTGCCCCTCCCTGTGTATGTTTGAAGAGGCTCTAAGACGCCACTGGGAGTTCTAAAGGTTATTTACCAAAACGGAAAAAGAAATTGCCCATTTGGCCTGGGGAGTCTGTGGCGACTCCATTGACCACATAAAGTAAAATCAGGACAAGGCCAGGAGCATGTGCTTCCCGGTCAGGGAATGAAGGGCGGGGGTGTCGCGCAGGTGAGAGCTGGGTATGGGATTCTGACCCCAGGTAAACAGGGGCCTGCTGATCTGGGTGGAACTTTTATTTAAAACAAAAATGTGAGGCCCTGGCCCGTGTTGCTCAGTAGTTAGTGTCATCCTTCCCACCACAGGGTCATGGGTTTGAATCCCCATCAAGGGCATGTACCTGGGTTGCAGGTTCAATCCCGAGCCAGGGCGCCTGTGGGAAGCAACCAATGGATGTGTGTCTCTCATATCAAGGTCTCTCTCTCTCTCTCTTTCTCTCTCCTCCCACCCCTTTTACTCTCTCTAAAAATCAATGGAAAAATTTCCTCGGGTGAGGGCCAACAAAAAAATAAATTAAATAAATAAATAAAACAAAAATGTCTCTAACAGTCGACCAAAATAATTAATAATAATAAAAAATCAACAACCACCACCTGGAGCTCAGCTCTCTCTCTCGGTTCATGACTCCCCCTCCACCTTTTTCCCCTTGTCAGCTGGTCTTCCTTCCCAGCCTGCCTCTCTCTCCCTTTCACGGGCAGTCACTGCAGGTCTACACTGTGAGGGGTTTGCATGTCAAGCAGAATTTGTCTGACCTTTCAAATCGCCCACTCTCATAGAAAGCACAGTAGCTTTTCCAAGTGAGTCCCCAAGTCGGAAATCTGTTCAATCGCTCTGCAAGCTGATGTTTGTATGTTGTTCAGAGAACATCCTATTGTACTGCAATTCAGCAAACTCCCTGACCAGAGTTTCGGTTCCTGAAAGACTGATGTCATGTTTTATTCAAATTGCTGTCTTCAGATGTCTATCATGGTGTTTTAATCATCTGTGCTCATATATGCTTGTTAAACTAAATTTGAGAAAAACGAATAGGCTCGAAATGTATGTATCTTGTATTTGTTGAGAGAAGAAAATAAACTTCCGCAAAAAAAGTATTGATTTTAAATAAATCTCTCACTACATCCAGCCAAAGTCAAATAATAACAGAACTGGGCTGCCTCAGTAATTTCTTCAGATAATGTCTGACTTATTTGGGTTATGGCGGCCAATAAATTGATGCCTGTAAATATATATTTGCTTGCTGCAAAAACAGGGATAGTCACTGAAGGTAAAATTGAAGTAGGGCAAGCATGGAAGAAAATTATTCCATAAATTGAAGTGCCTTGAAAAGCAATTGACAGTAGAGTTATTCTGAAATGTGAAGGTAAAGGAAGACACAAAGTTGAGTAATTTTTTTAGAGAAATGTTTTGTGAGGCAATAAACTCATAAGGAGACATATTACACTCTAAGTTACAAACCAAAAATACTTTCATGGACCTTAGATATTTATGCTCCCTAAGGTTACCTGTAAGCTAACTTGTATGAGCTTTAAAGTTTATTCTCAGTAGAGTTCTGGAAGTTAGTTTTAGGAGAAGGGAATTCATCCCAAACAGTGCCTGCTCAAGAATCTTTATATTTGATGTATTGTAAGGACTAGACAATTTGTGCTTCCTGCATGATAGCCAACCCTCTGATTTTAATTGGGATATATATTTCATACTTACATTTAACATATGTATGTATCTTATATAAAATGTATGTGTGTGTTATGATATTGGGTATGGGAAGCTGAAGAGAATCATGAATTATAAGAAGGCTGCCAGCAACCTCAAAGGAGACCCACTCATCTTGGAGATGGGACCATCAAAGCCAGAACACACAAAATACTGAACTCCAGTTAGGGTGTGATTACACACTATGAACACGACACCGACATCACCTGCGAGGTGGCCCTTTAGATAGTCTAAGTTCACCACTGTCCTGAAGAAAAAGCCAGGCATGAAAACAACAATGTGAGGGGTTTTCGGAAAGCGAGTCACCTATGTGTACCCCTCTTTTTAAAAATGTAATGTCTTTCCCCACAGCTGGACTATAAACTCCCTGACACAGTTTTCTCTTAGCCATGTCTATGAGAAATCAAAACTCATGCCTGAAAATTCAACCATTTAATCTGTCATGTATTGTTTTGTCAAGAGCCAATGTCAGATAATAAAAAATAAATCCTGATTAATAAACATTCGCTATATGCTAATAAATATTCTAATGTTTACCTATATTAATATCTCATTTTATAGATGAGGAAACTAAAGCACAGAGAAATTAGGTAAATTGCACAAGATCACAGAGCTGATTAACAGCCCGCAAAGGATTTTTGCTCAAAATCCTACACCATCAAACGCTATAAAACATTCGCTCTCTGCCTCAGTTTCCTCATCTCTGAAATGGTGATATTAATGATCTCATAAAATTGTTATGAGGATTAAATGAATTAAGCTTTGTAAAGTGCTTAGAAGAGCTGTGGCACGAAATAAAAGCTATACAAAAGCCTTATGAAATGTAGTGTCTGACCCCATGGAAAGCACTTAACAGTGAAAGTGACTGCTTCAATATAATGGCTGAACTCTTTTTTTAGATGTAATTGTCTGAATATTGTGTTCTTACATATAGTTACAGGATAACAGTTCATACTATGAGAACTACGGATCCCATTAAATGTGCTCTCCAAGTAACAGATCAGTGTGTTAAAAAAGGTGAGATTCTCACTACTGTTTCTCAAGTTTTCCTTAAAAGGTGCTGTGAGCTGTGCCAATTCAAGTGGTACTGTTTTGGTTACAAGGTTGACTGTCTTGACAGAAATACATTTCATCCATAATGGCTTAAATGAAAGACTTACAGTTGATTTATCAGACAGAAGCACCGCTGAAGGATTTGTAACGGAGAGGCAGCACACCACCTACAGCTTAGTACCTACCTTTCTGACAAATCTCACATTCCCTTTAAAAACCTAATGTCAGTGTCTCCAATAGCATACAACCCTTAGGCTACATTTGAAGAAATTAGACAAGCCTTAAGGATAAAAGAGAAACTTACTTTTCAGAACAAGTATAAAAAAGTGGTGACAATTAAGGGGCTACGTGATTTTAGATCAAAGACAATTTTATGTCTTAAAGGCCATACACCGAAAGTTGTGATAGTGCATTTTAAGAAAGTTAAAATATGGCATCAGAAGTATTTACTCAAAAACTCTCTTAAGCAAAAGATATTCTGAAAATGATGAGAAAAACAAATGGAAAACCTTAGACACTTGCCTTAAATCGTATACAGTGGGTTTAATGGATAGAAGATGGATGGATAGATGATAGATAGATAGATAGATAGATAGATAGATAGATAGATAGATAGATAGATAGATAGATAGATAGATGATAGATAGATAGATGATAGATAGATGATAGATAGATGATAGATAGATGATGATAGATGATAGATAGATAGATAGATAGATAGATAGATAGATAGATGATGATAGATGATAGATAGATAGATAGATAGATAGATAGATAGATAGATAGATAGATAGATAGATAGATAATGATAGATAGATAGATAGATAGATAGATAGATAGATAGATAGATAGATAGATGATAAATAGATGATAGATAGATGATAGATAGATGATAGATAGATGATAGACAGACAGACTAGTTACTAATACACATACAAATAAAAGGTTTTTTTTAGATTTTGAAGAAATAAAAATAAAGAAAATACACAACTCTTACCTAAGTAGCCTCAGATTTGTTTTTGCATTAATGAAGAAAAGCACTTAAACATTTATTCTTGTAGCTCTGATTTTGAAATTATGACACTGAAAACAAAACTCAATTACTTGACCAGAAAAAGAGTTGCTAGATCTTATCTTAGTTCTCATGCTGGTTCTGAGATTCCAGAGTAACCATAAGCAATAAATTAAAATTTGATTTACCTTATTTCCTGCACTTTTGGATATTAGATATATTTAAGGCAACTCCAAGCCCTAAAATTTTGTTTCAAATTGAAATACAAAAATATCTACAACTTCTTATGATTAAAAATAAATTTCAAATTGTGTTCACTGAAAAAGACTTTATGGGATAAAGTCGAATTTTAACAGAGACCTAAAGAAATTAATTGTTTCTCACCAACTCCCCATCACTAGGAGGAGGTGATTTTTGTTTCATTTGTTACAAGAGATCAACCATCTCTGCTGCTGTCCCTCCTCCTCTACTTTATAGCAAAACTCTATCATAGTCTCCAGTTCATCTCGAACACTCTCAATTAAGTTGTTATCCCAAATTAAGTTTTTGCCTAAATTGACTTGCATCAAAGTATTAATGGCATCCAAATTTTTAATTTCTATAGTCAGTTCCTAGCTCTCATCTTAATTTATCAGCAGTACTTAATACAGTTCATCATCTACTGCTTAATTGTCATTTGAATTGAGAGGAAGAGAGAGAGAGAGAGAGAAACATTGATGTGAGAGAGAATCATGGATCCATTGCCCCCTGTACACCAACCCCCACAGGGGATCAAATTGGCCACCTTCTGGTATACAGGCCAATGCTCCAAAAGAGCCACACAGGCCAGGGCTCATCTACTCCTTCTTAAAATGCTGTCTTCTGGAACATCACCCAATCCTGGTTTTCTTCTGACTGTGCCCCTTTTCAGTCCTTTGCCAGATTCCATAATTCCTTGATACAGAGACACTGACAGGACTCAGAACTCTGTCCTTAGAACTTAGCCCTTTGGTACTGACTTCCTGGGTGCTCTCATATGTCCCATGGCTTTGAATGCCATCAATGTCCTGATGGCTTCAGAATATCTATCCTTGAACCTCACCTTTCCTTTGAACACTGGCTCATGTGGCATCTCTTTTGAATATATCCATTTGCCGGCTCAAACTCGCCAAGTCCTTTGGATTTCCTTTTCCATCTGTATTGCCCATCTCAACAGACAGCACTTCCATTACTCAGCTGCTCAGACCCAGAACCTTGGGGTCATCCTTGACTCACTCTGTTCTTTGACACCCACATTCAACACATAGCAAACCCTGTTTGTCAAAATTCCAAAATAATGCATTATACCTGGGCACTTACTAGCACCTCCTCTGCAACAATCTGAATTAAACCATGGTGGTCTCTCACGTGTCTGTTACAATAGCCTCCTAATTGTCTCCCTGTTTCTGCCTTTGCCCTCTTTTGTTCTAGGCTCCACATTGCAGCAGTGATCATACTTCCCTGCTTTGGGCCAGTCAATGGTTTCTCATGACACTTATCATGTCTTATTATTTGAGAAGGAAGTTTGGCTCAAGGAATATGCCTGCTGCCGATGTATCATGGTCCCACTGCAAGGATACGTCAGGATGAACTTGCCCTTTGCATTAGCACACATTATCACTTTTTTACTCCTTACTGTACTCAGCAGCTGTTCACCCTCTCACTACCCTTTCATTTACTTTGCATCCGAGGCTTCCTAACAGTTTTTCCTTGGGTTTCCCTGAAGATTACTTCCACAGACACTGCAGATCATTTGTTTTATCATCACCATCTGTAAACCCTCAGGAGAGCAAAGCAGGGAGGAAAGTGCAGTAGGAAGCAATGTCAATCACTTGACAATTCAGTGGTCAAAATAACATTGCTAAACTCCTACAGATAAAGGTCAATGCTATGACGTCCTCATGTTCATAAGAACTAGCAAATGCTACATATTTGTGTGGCTGAAAGAGTTGTCTGCAAATCTCAGCATTGCTGGTGAGTGGAATGATGTAAGTTTGGAAATTAAGGTTAAATGCTCCCCAACTTGGAGGTTGTACAATAGCTCAGCCTTTCTTTAAAAATGTGCTGGAATAGCCAGGCCAGCATGGCTCAGCGGTTGAGCATCAACCTAGCATCCAGGAGATTGAGGTTCAATTCCAGGTTAGGGCACATGCCTGGGTTGCAGGCTTGAGCCTCAGCAGGGGGCATGCAGGAGGCAGCCGATCAATGACTCTCAGCATTGATTTTTCTATTTCTCCCTCTCCCTTCCTCTCTCTGAAATCAATAAAAATATATTTTAAAAAAATAATATAAAATAAAAATGTGGTAGGGTAGAAAAACAATGTTTCATAAAGGGTGAGTAGCTCTTGGGCACATTGTGTGCTTCAGTGTTTAATATATAATTTTCTTCAGATTCTGGGTTAGTAATGGAACATAATGTATATAGAAGCATGAAGAATAATTCTCTCTTGCATAGTATTTTTTTTTTCAGACATTTATGTCAGTAGAACATTTTCCTAAACTGAGGCACTAGGTCACATTTATGTTCCTGCACCTCTTTATTTAATCACATTCTTTAGCCCCAAGTAAAGAGCTCAGATAATCATTGAATTTTGTATCTCACAATCTTCTGTGGCCATTCATTTTAAAGGAGGAAATATGACAGTGAACTAATGTTTAGAGTCCATCTAAATTGCTGAGAAAACTGAGTGGGTTATTTTCTTTAACCCCCAGAGCAATAAAAAAGAAAATTATGGCCTCATTTCACAGGGAAGAAACTGAGTCCAAGAGACAATAACTGACTTACGGAAGTCTAATATCACCGCTGAGACGCAGAGCAGGTCATCGAGCCACAGTAGCCCAGGGTCCCCTTCATTTCTTCCTGCAAGAAAAGAAACATCAGATGACTTCAAAGGTCTTCAGTGCTGGCAGACACCATCTTACAGTCGGGGTTCAAAGAGATGTGATTCACTTTTACATTCACCCACATGATTCAGCTGATAAAATATGGAGCATGATAGCTTCTTTCACACCAAACCGTTAACCGTATCAGTTGAATTCTATAATAAGTACCCAAGAAGGAGAAATGGAAAGCTCTTCTTTTCCCCACTGAACAGAATACTAGGATTGTCATTTCAACTCAGAAAAACCGACAATTACATCCTATTTTAAGCAAATTCAATACACAAAAATTGAGTTTTTAAAAGTTTAGTGAATTGCCTCACTCTACAAAAGGATTCCCTGCAGTGGTATGAGAAGTGTGTGTGTGTGTAACATGTACCTCTAATGTTTCTAAGCTAGTTCTATTAAGCTCTTAACTATTCTATTGAGAAATTTCAATTAACACAAAATTTTAGCAACATGTCATTCCTTAAAAAGAACATGATATATAAATGACATTTAATTTCCTAAAGCTTTATGCCAAAATTAGATTCTAACATTAAAATATATATATATATATATATATATATATACACATTAATTTCATGCATAATAAATATGAAACACATTATATCGTTGGCCAATGAACAATGTGCATTATTACAGGGTAGAAATTCCCCTTCCTACCACAACTTGCCTCATTTTAACTTATAACCATTAGAAGAGCTTTAATCTGCCCCTGGGAAAAGGGTTCATTCATTATCTTTTTAGGTTTGCTCAAGGGCCTGGAAACAGGGCGATGTCCTAGATGACCTTTAAAGATCCCTTCTAGTCCTATGACTCTGAAATAAATTAAAGTTTTATGACCACATTATGCATAAGCATCAGCGGATCTGGGAGACAATGACGATGAAGTCTGTGCTCAGGCTCTCCCGTCTGGTATTTATGCTTCCTGTTCATTTCATGCATAACTAATTTCATATAGCAATTGGTGATCGCATCTTGGTAATGACACCACAGGCATCACAAAACAATTGCAATCATGGCTGCAATTCATTGTAACTACCGCTAAATGCCAGCACTGCAGCTGAAATGCCTCCCTGACCCATCTCAAAGAAAAGGGTGAGAAGAACAAAAGAGCCCTGAGATGGTCACCTTCACTAACTAGCTTGCGGCTCTAAGTAGTCTGGGTTCCTACTTTTATTGCATTTTCAAGGACATCATAATTTATGGAGACAGTGAAGCCTGGAAGTTACCCCTTCTTTCCCAAACCAAAAGAGACACATTCCTTATTTATACCCCTCCGCCAATGCCACCATCTTTGTTTAAATCTTATTTTTTAGAGCTTTGCTGATGCTTATGCATAATGTGGTCATAAATAGAGGGATATATATCTCTGCCATGTGTCCCATTGAACCAACCAAAACAAAGGCAAGGATAAGAAGTGATTATCAAGACATGTTAAGAGAGCAAAACCAGTGCTCCTTTATTCCTGGAATTTAAAGGCAGCATCTGCCAGATATACCTTGCAAATTTAATGGGAATAACACTAAAATAATTAATGCCTTTTAATTCTCACAAAATACATTCAGTTTTATTATTTTATTTAATACTCCTAAAAATCCTGTGAAGTCAATGAAACCAATATTTATTATATCAAAATCACAAATAAGGATTGGAGGGAGGCCCAAAGATCTAAGTTATGTTTCTACTGTCATCAGACTAATTCCCTATTGCTATGAAACTCACTAACAGCTCTTACATAGTGTAGAACAGTCCAGAAGCCCGACTCCATCAGCCAGGGAACCAGGCTTGACCTGGACCACAGTTGCTGGGACACTGAGCCTGGCCCTTCTGTCCTTCTGGCTGATGGCATCTGTTGTTGTCACAGGCTCAGTTGTCCTCCACCTCCTCTGTGATAGTTCAAAGAAGTATGTTATGAGAAAAGAGTGGTCATTCTTTGTGATTCCACCTTCCTTTTTATTGGCTAACAGGAAAGGCAGTGGCCTTGTTGAGCCAGAATGTCAGTGCTTTGAATGGCTTCAAGGACAATGATTCACTGCTCTGGTTGTTTAATTTTGAAACACTGGGGGGCTTTGCAGTGAGGCAGGTAAAGTTTACCCGAGTCAATGCTTTATTAGTCACCACGAAAGAGCAGAACTGAGACTTCATCATATATTACTAATATTGCTAATTTTTAAAATGTTCCTATTCACATTTGCTTTAACATGGCCACATTTCAGGTAATTCATTCATGAGTCTATGAGTGAACTTGGTCAAGGTTAAATCTCCCCAATCAGTAAATGATATATGTCACTCTAAAAATAGCAACCATTATCATTTGTGGATAATTATGTCTGAATGATTGTTTCATAGTCATTTGTCTATTTGTCTGAATGATTATGTTTCACTTTCCGTCTTCCGGATACACCAAACCCATAGTTTTAAAAAATCAGAAGTATATGACCTTTACTAACTTGAAATGTTTCAGAGTATCTGTTTTGTGTTAAATAATAATGATTTTGTTGATCAGTGAATAAATGTATCTGTTAACATGCTCATAGGAACAATGCAAGTGCCCCTGGTAGGTTCAAAGGACCTAGGCCATGTGAACTGTCCACCAGAAACTTATTACTGACCACTTTTTAAGGAGTTATCAGCAAAATCCCTTCCTCCCTGGTCCAACAAAATAAGGCTCAAAAAGGAAAGGAGGGAATTATTAAACGTAGAGAATTCGCTCCACTTTATTTTCTTAACATGTGGGAGGTTAGCAGAGTGTACATTAATAAAGGACACCAACTAAATTCATGAGAAAATTACACACGAAGCAGAAGAGTTAATGAGCTCTGAAGCCCCTAAGGAAAGGAAAGCTTGGGACCGTGGTCTACATTTAAGATGCTAAAGCAAATAGAAACATATTTCGCTCACTACTAAAAAATAGCAAAATGAACAATAAATAAAAGGTTGGATATGAACTGAATGAAAGGACATTAGAGGGGGATGATTTCAATGTGAGTTTATACATGTTATTAATTATCCTTAATTTCTATTTTCATTTCATATCCTTCAGATAAAATTTGTTGGATCTTGCATCTGTGTAATTTTAATGGAATTATTTTACATACATATTGCTGTTACTCATACCACAAAACAATCACATTCTCAGAGAAGGAAACTTGCTTGAGTCCCACCCTAAGCAAGTAGTGTCTTTATAAAATTGAACAACTTGGAGTTCACCGGTCATTCCCTCCAAATCATGTTTTCAATTTAATAGTAATTCTTCAATATTCAACCTAAAAATCTTACGACTGTGAAATATGAATAAATACATTGTTTGGACTTGGGTATAAAGCCCTTTTTAGCTGAGGTCGGATTACTTTAATTATGAAATCCCTCCTTCACTTTCTAAAAACCATAAAGTTTCAGCAATAACCCTTCGGAAAAAAGTCTAGTGCAGAGCTCTGAGTAGAAATAGACATAAAATTCCGGCACGAACATTTCAGACTTTTCCTGACATTTTCATTTCAAGAAAGGGTAAAATGCAGCTGCCAATCCAGTCACTCCGGGGGAAATGAATCCAAGCATTTTTGTTTCAGTTATAAGTAAAGAGTCAACATATGTTTCCATACTAGCCATCTGATGCTCCTTTCCTTCCACTGTCAGGTTTGGCCTCCAGAATAAGTTTAGGGGACACTGTCTTTTAAGAGGTGAAGGCAGAGTTGTGCGTCAAGTTCACGAAAACATGCCCTGAGAAGTTTATTATAACGAATGCACTCATTTTGGATTCCTGCTCACTCTGGGGAAGCGGGTGTCCTCCCCTGTCCCCATCACAGTGGCTGTGCCCTTAAACACACGCAGGAGCACAGGCCTCCAGCCTCTAGCCGGGGGGCTGCTGCACAAGGGGAGCTCTGGAAGGAGCCTGTTTCGCCTGCATACCGGTGAAATTCTCTTATTACGCTCTCCTTCCCTTGCTTTGAAACCCAGAGGCCACCTGAAGCACTTAGTAACTGACGTCAGGCATAGTCAAGGGGCGCTGTGCTGTCGCCGGGAAGATCACAGCTGATGAAGGCCTTCCTCCGTGTAATCTAAACTTGCCTGCTAATAGGCCTGTTCCTCCCTATCGCAGCTTGTTTGTTTTTGAGACGCTAGAAAGATGAGCCGCTTTCACCTGGAGACAGACACCCTCATTCCAGGGAAATGCCAATATCTTTTATTTCATTTGTTCCACAGCCGAGCCCCCCTCTGCGGTGCTCCAGCAGCCTTATGGCACCGTTCCATTTTTCATATTAGAAAGTAATCAACATTGAACCCATAGGAAGCCATGTTTACTCAATAATGAATTAAATTTCCAGGAGAAAATGGATGTGCCATAATTTAGCAACCTGTGCTACAAAATGATCCTTTTTTTTCTTATTTTGGCCAAGGTTGTCAACAGCGGTTTCGAAAAGATCAGACTGAAAGTATGAGAAACTACTGGAAAAGTACCATAGGAGACAGGCCAGGTGACCCCTGGGGAAGTAAAGACAAACGCTCATTGTGCTCAGCCCCCTGGAATGTATTTAATATACTTTAACAAGGACTGCGAGGTAGTCTTCAAAAGAGAGTAACATCATAAAAATCAAGGGTAATATCCATTGAGACTCACCCCAATTACAGTCTACCTGGGTTCAGGCTCCTGATACCTTCTGTCTGACAGTGTCTTTGTGTCTGACAGATACACTGTGTGTGTGTGTGTGTGTGTGTGTGTGTGTGTGTGTGTGTGTAACATTAACTCTCATGGAACCAAGTCTTACCAGAATACATTTTGGACCATGTTGGAAAGAAATGATTGGCCTTCCCCAAAAATCAGCTCCTAAAACTGTGACCTTAAATAATCTATTCAATCCTAACTCCAGTTATTCTGTTTTGTATTGGGTTTTCGTTTTTGTTTTTGTTTTTTTTGTTGTTTTTTGTTTTTAAGTGGAGATAATAACACCCACATAGGGTGAAAAGTAAATAAGAGCGTGTGGAAAGTGTCTGGTACATAATAGTATCTCTAATGAATGTTGATTTTTATTTTGCATCAACCTTCTTTAACCATAGGCTAGGACACCTCAGAACATGAAGCCTCATGTCACTAAAAACAAGATTCTCCTGACTACTGTTCAGGTGCCACAGGAAAGTGTCACTGTCACCGTCAGCCTGGTTACCTTCCAGCTTTGGGTGTCGTCCTGAATGCCAGCTTCCTCGGGAGGTCTTTATGAACAAAAATGTATCTCCTGCATTTCCCTTTCTCTTGGCCTCCAGTGTTTCACCCACTGGTTACAATGGTCAATGCCATATATATTTTTATAATTGTTTGCTTACAACTTATTCCCAACCACAACTTAGGCCAAATCCACAGGGACAGGGCCTCAATCTGTCTGATTCAGCCCTGCACATCGAGGGGCTAGCACACAGCAGACACCAGATATTTCTTAAATGAATAAGTTCAAAAATGTTTTAATTAGTACAGTTTAAGTGTCAAATAAGGGCAGGAGCCGACAAGGGTTCATATGCTTTCTTTCACCTGAAGCATCAAGGCTGTGATATGCTTTTGTTGTTTAAGGAACAATCTCTTTCTCAGTAAACTTCATTCTTTAAAATCAATAAGCTTGCCCCCAGAGTGAATTAGAGAGGTCACCCCTGAAATGGACGCCATCAAACCTCTGCTGGAGTCACAAGGGCCAGGGATGTCTGCCCACACACCCGCTATCCCAGGGGGTAGTGAGGTTGCTATATTTGCCGCTCAAGAATGGTCAATATTTATATTCAGCTTGGCTCTCCCAAACATTATTTCCTTTCCCAGAGAGGGTGCATTTGGCCTCAGGAATTTCCCCAGGAGCATCTTTGGTAAAACATGCCAGTGGCCCTCAGGGGAGGGCCCTTCCTTGTCATATGTACAATATGCCTGTGTCAGAGAACAATCTCTCTAATGACACGATTCATATATACACAGCCTCCCTTTGCTCTTCCAAATGCCTCTATAAAGCAGCAGCAGTGAAATTTAAAAGGTATTTACTTAAAATACAGATTGTTTGCAAAGTATATTAGCTAAAATTCAGCCAAGGCAAACTCAAATAAACTAAGGCCATAAAAGTAATACAATGCTTTACTGTGTCTTAAGGCTGGGAGCGTCCTTTGTTTGAAAGCCACCCCAAATAGCCAGTCTTCCTGCCTCTCTCTTTAATAGCTAGTAATAAGGAATGCGCAGAAAAGACATACATCAAACGCTCTGCTGTGGATGGTTGGGAGGGACAGAGAAACTGCCCTCTGATTTATTCAAGTTGAATCTGCTTTAGAGCATCAAGGGACAATTAGAATTACAGCTCGCTCACTCTTGACTCTCAGGATGTCAAGCGGCTGCCCTGGATACGACTAGCTTTACTTACCTACTTCAGCAGCTCAGAAAGGGACCGGTCACTGCCAGGTCCTTATTAAGATGAAAGACATATTTAAGGCCTGATTTACCAGAAAGCACAGATTCTGGATCCAAACAGAACTGGGTTTATATCCTGGTAGCTACTTATTCAATGTTGCCTTAGGCGATGTATCTACATAGCACTCTGAGCCTCAGTTTCTCTACTATAAATTGGGTGATGACTTGATTTGAATGGTTGTCTCTCAATTATAGGTAACATATAAAACATGTAACACAGTGCGTGGATTGTAGGGTGTACACGTCAATTTTATTTATTGCCAATGTTATCATTATATGGTACGAAGTGGGCCAGGACAGTTAATGTACATGGGTCACGTCGGCCTCCTATAAAAAGGAGATTGATGGAGACCATCTTAAAAGGAACAAGCTAGATCAGGACAGCGATGCTAACTGTCACGGCTTCTTTTGGATGACTGTTCTCTCAGCCTTTCCAACTATCATTCCTGTATTTTTAGTTTCTCCTACAATTGTACATGCCTTCCTTTCAATTTTTTAAGAACCCTCCTGTTCCCCATCCTGAATCTAAAATAAAAAACATAAAGAATAACAAAACTGTTTTTTCATGATTCCATATCTTCTCATTGCATCTGTACCCCCCTCTGCCTCTCTCGGGCAAACTCCTCCGCTAAAGCACTTCCTCACTTTCAATGGTTAAGTTGGTTTCTGCCCCCTCAATTCAAGCAAAATCGCTGTGATTAAAGCCAGAAGCAACCTCTTAGTTGTCAAGCCCAATGGCTACTTTGCAGTACTTGTCTTTCACGAACTCATTCTCTGCTTCATCTGTCAGTATGTTCATTTCTTTAAAATGCTCAGCTTACCCCTGGCCTCCACTCCACAGCTGTCTCTCTGTCTTTGAGGCTGCCTCCTATCCACCAGCCTAGTAAATATTGGGGTTCCTTAGGTTTCTAACCTTAAACTGTTGCTCACCTGATTTTGTGGACCCTTTTAAGTCATCTCAGTAACCTCGCGATTTCTGAAACAAACCTGTACTAATGATTCTAAAATCTCTATTTCTAGCCAGTCCATGAGGTTTGGCTTCCAGCTTTCACATTGTAGTATGTGATAGACTCAAGGATGCTTATCCAACATCTTGAACTCCACTTGTCTGATACCGCACTCCTTCATTTCTCCTTGAAATTAAAATTATACATACTTCCTCCTATAGCCGGCTTCCATTTTAGACCCCTGAATCTACACAGCCCCTCAAGGTACAGGGTAGAGAGTCTTTGGCCACCCCTTCTCTGTTATTCACTGCTCCCCAACAGCTTTCAATTGCCAAGGCCCTTGTTTTACCTCCTAAGTTTTTCCCCAAGCTGTTGCCTTCTTTGTGTCTATATTAACTTTCTTCTCTAGACAAATACAGTTGTGTCCTAAGTGCTTGTTCCTTTCAAGTCTTCTTTCACGTAACTGCCATTATTATCCATTAAAATGTAATCCTGATCATGTTCACTCACCTCTTAAAACCCTTCTTTGACCATCCATTACTTAGGAAATCAGATCAACTTGGCCCTTGACATGACAGTCACTTCCTCCATCGCTCTGCCCTGCCAACCTGCCAAGGCTCATCTCTCAAATTTTGGACTTTCCAGGCATTAGTTTGGCACCACTGAACTGAACACACTATGAAAGCTGGATATGTACAGAACCTCTGAACCAGAAATTCTACTCTTAGTAAATAAACTTCACAGAAATGTGTTCCTCAAAAGAATGTCATAACAGAACATATTCACAATATTCCCAAACTGCAATCCACTCAAATAACCATACGCGTTAGAATGGGGACAAACATTGTGACATATCCATTCAATGGACTATATAACGTAATGTGAATGAATGAAATACAACCACACATTATGGATGGATTTAACAGATATAACAATGGGTAAGAGAAGCCAAATATAAGAGCTCATCTTATATAACCACAATTATTTAGAGTAAAAACACAGGGAAAATTAAATTGTGGTGTTAGTAAGAGAGTAGTGATTCTCCTAGGAGGAAAGATAAACACACATGAAAACCTTCAGTGACACCCTGGCTAGTTTGCTCAGTGGTTAGAGCATTAGTGTGCACACCAAAGGGTCATGGGTTTGATTCCCAGTCAAGGACACAGTCAAGGACACATACCTGGGTTGCAGGTTTGCTCCTCAGGTGGGAGGCAATCAGTTGATGTGTCTCTCTCGCCTCTCTCTCTCTCTCTCTCTCCCTCCCCCCCTCCATCTCCCTGGGGCACAGCTTGAGAATCAGAATTTTTTAAGTTCCCAGGTGTTTTACTTAAGGTTCAGAACCATGGCCTACAGATTTACCATTTTTAACTTGTGAAATGTGTACATATTTAGAACTATATGGTATTTATTTATTTCTACATTCATTCCTTGAACCTCTCTCCACAAGTGTTGATTGAGTATCTAGTCAATAAATGGCCAGGAACCATGCTAATGACAGTGCATACGCTAGCAGATAGAACCGGTATGGACTCCCCATATTCACCATTCTAGTTACCTACAGTAAACCTTATTACACGGAATCACACTGCCATCCACTTGTGTGACAACTCAGACAGAATCTTGTCTTTGAATGACTGGAATTCACCTCAGACCATGAGGACAGCTGCTCCTGAAGTGAAATTGTGGGGTGCAGGGTATTATTAACAATGACAAGAAACCCTTCTCCCAGGTCTTTTCATGTGCCTGCCCCATATAAGCCATGTAGGCTTTTCTTACTTTGCCCTCTCAATTCCTTCATTCTTTCTCTTCCCAGGAACTTTTGTTTCTCAGTTAGATTGTGAAGGTTTGACATGCTCACCCAGATTAGCACTTAAACTGAATCGTTTCTGTCCATGGACTAAGTTAAATGAGCTCACCATGTAAAAAAAAAATAATAATAATGTGATTATGGTTCTTACTACTCATTTTCTTTGTAAGACAGGCAGGGAGGTATCACCAGAGGCAAATCTCACTAATTATATATAAATAAACACTTAGTAATTGTGTGTCTATGGCTTACATTTAAGGCCAGCACAATATACCAATACATACTAGTACTAATAATAGTATTTAAGATTTATTGAGGGGTTCTTTTTAATCAAACACTTTTCTAAGCACGTTACATGAATTAATTTACCACATCCTTGGGGAAACAATGAGATGATATGTGATATTATTATTATTATTATTTTTATTTAAGAGAAGGCAAACTGAAGCACAGAGAATAGATACAGGTGTTAGACTTTCAGTATTAAGCAAATGAATTTGGAGATGCATGTTCTTTAAAATTTAAAGATATACTAAGAGCGCCTCTCTGTTTGAGCTGTAGTCTCTTCAAAGCCTCTCCCTACACATCACTACTCTTGCTTGTTTTATAAAAAGTGGCCTTGTTTTCCAGTTAATATTGTCATGAGTCAGGTAGTTCATGAGTTTCAATTCAGCAGAATTTTCAGAGGAGAATGGTTTTGTAACGTTTTTTATAAAAGTAAGGATGTCAAAAATCTAATCCATGGTATCAGAGTTTTGCCAGAATGTTGTTCAGACTAAAATGAAAAACAGGATCTCCCATGGGGTTCTCTTCCATAATGAAATCATGGAGATATGAAGGGTCCCAGGAGGAGGACTTTCAAAGTTCTAGCCATTGGCAAATAAGAAACCAATTGAGATTTGTTTTTAAAAGAAGATGGTGTAATATTCCTATAGTTTGATATTAGGAAGGAAGCCAAAACTCTAAATAGTGGACCATCTGGAGAAGAAATATAATGAACAAAGCCAACAAAAATATAATTACAACGACTGGCTTAGAAAGAACAACTGCATTTATTAAGAACAGCCTAAGTAGGGACGTCAAGAAGAAAACCTGAGTTAAATTTCCATTTCAGCTTCGCTGTGGGAATAGGAGAAAATGCTCTGGTCTGTAGACTCAACCCATGAGCAAGAGATATGAGAATTTGGTAAAATATCAGATGTAAAAACCCCACACTTAAATCTCTGTACTTGTGGGGGGTTTTCCAAAAGAAATAAATAACTGAAGACCATCAACTATATGTGATAATCTATGGTAGACACTAGCTGGGAGTACAGAGATGAGGCCCACATGGTTTTCTCCTCTAGAAACTTAAATATGACCAAGTACATACAAACACACAATACTCATACAAACAGTTTAAAAAACTTGATTAAAATAGTCTTTGATGTAGTTATTCAGAAGCACTCTGTAGTATATTAATCAGAACTTCTCCACTCCCTAAAGTAATAAATCAGGAACATGTTGAATTGATAGTTACGAGGGACAAATTTAATATATGCACAGATGCTCTTCATTCAAAATATGTGGTGGCCATCATGTTAAGCACAGATACTGAAATCAATATAAAAATATACACTTTTTCTCATGCCATCACGATTTAGGAGAGAGAAAAAATTAAAATTATTGGAGGCAATGTGTAAAGAAAAAAACAGGAGTGTAGTTTTGGTGTCTAGGTGAAAAGGGAGTCATGGAAAGGCTTCCAGGAGTAGAATTACTTAAGGTCAGGGACAGCTGAGTATCTCTAAGAGGAAAAGGGCAGGTGGGTGGGGTGAAGGGCATAGGAACAGAAGCTCAGCGCCTTACCTAAAAGGAAAGGCTGACACGCTGGGAAAACATTGAGTTCTAGGCACGACTAGAGTAAAGAGAGGGTGGCAGCTGATTCAAGAGCAGTGAGAGGGGAAACATCACTAGGGCCGCGCAGACAAAGCCAAGAAAAACACGTTCTGCTCTGAGATTTCTCAGGAATCAATAACCGATTCTCTGTAGGGAAGTGACACAAACTGATCTGCCTTTGGATAACAAGCTACATCTTAAAACCTGGTCACAGTTGTCCCCTCTCATCCAAGGAGGGTGCATTTCAAGACTCCCTGTGGATGGTACAGACTCACATACATACTATGTCCGTTCCTGTACATTCACACCCGTAATAACATTTAATTTATACATTAGGCACAGGAAGAGATTAACAACAATCACTAATTTAAAAACAGAACAATTATAACAATATACTGTAATAAAAGTTATTTGAATGTGGTCTCTCTCAAAATATCTTACTGTACCGACCTTTTCACTTAAAGGAAGCATTTTTGGTCTTCTCTTTGGCGTATCCGAATTGCCAGCATCGTGACTCCTGTGCTTTGGGACCATTATTAAGTAAAATAAGGGTGACTTGAACACAAGCACTGCAAACCCAGGGCGGTCAGCCTGGTAACCAAGACGGCTACTCAGTGCTAATGGGCCAGAACGGCCGCAGGTGGCGACTCTGGATAAATGGGAGACTCCAGCCCCGGGCAGGACAGAGCAGCGCTCGGGAGATTTTACCAAGCTACTCAGAACAGCACTCAATTTAACCTGTGTAAGTTGTTTATTTCTGAAATTCTCCATTTAATATTTTTGGGCTGTGGCTGACCTCAAAGTGAAATGATGGATCAGGGAGCGGGGACCACCGTTGACAGTAAACCAACCTAGTCTGGCCTTTCGGGTTGGGGATGCCGGGCCGCAGGAGCCCATCGTGTCTTATGGGAAACATGTGGGTCTCCCGCTTTACCCTCGTATGGCCTTTGTACTGCAGGTGTCTCAAACAGCCACTCAAAGCTGACCCCAACTTTTTATGTGCCGGGAAACTCTGGGACTTTTTCCCCTGTCCTTTCGGAACGTACTCTCTAGCTTCGCCTTCTGCTACAGGACTTGCCCACCCGCGCACGTCCTGGGCTCTGTGCTTGCTGAACCCCCTGCACCCCTCTCCCTGTGCTCCAGCAGCTCAGCTCCTTCCTCTCTCCCAACGCCAGCCTCTGTGTGAGCCGCCCCCTTTGCCTGCCACCCTGTGTTCCCCTCTCCTCCTCTGTACTGTGACACATATTTCAACATTCAAGTTTCTTAGGGGAAGACACCCTCCGAGAGAAATTCCTTGACTTCCCAGTCTTGGAAACGACTTCTACCATGGCCTCTCAACACTTGAAGAAATTCCCTTCAATAGCTCCTTTGCCATTTGCAGATCCTTTTAGATGATGACTGACCTTTTACCTCTGGAAGTTAAGGTCCAGGGGGAACGGGGTCAGACAGGGGAGCCTATGGTAGGGCCTGAAATATCACACATCGGTTTTTGGCTGGTTGATTATCTGCATTTTAACATACACAACTTTTCAGAAATATATGTATTTTTATCTATTTTTTTCTTTATTGTGTTCGCTTCTTGTGTAGCATTTTAAATGCTTGTCAAGAGACTATAGCTATATACTTATTTCCCCTAGTAGTTTTATAACATTTTTACTTATTTTAAAATTATGATCACTTTCGAATTATCAATTTGGTAATAGACTATAAACCATGGGTAGACTTACATTTTTCTTTCAAAAGGGTATTACCTATAGTTTTACAATATAACCTTAAGAGAGGCAGGGTGAAGGGTTCATAGTCTTTCCCGTACCTTTCTTTACAACACTCTATGAATGTATAGTTATCTAGTAATAAAACGTTGTTTAAGTGTTTTAGCCCATTGCCCCAACTGTAAGCTACTTTGGTGTTTCAAGCACCTAATTAAATAAGTACGGTTTTCCCCAGATACATTTGTACAGGCTGGGAATTTATTGAGAATCTCATTACCTCTTGCCCTGAACTAGATGGCTAATTACTGGCCTTCTAGTTTCCAGGATCTTCTCTAAAACCCGAAGCAGATCACGTCATTGATCTATTTCACACTCAAAACTTAGATTGCCTCCCTCTGAAACAGGATGTCCCCTTGACTACCCTCATTCATGACAACACCTTCCTTCTTTTAGATTATTTATCTCGACCCCCTCCAATAAGTCTAGACCTACCAAGGCTGTTTTACAGCACATGCCATCACTTAGGCCTCCTGTCACCACGCAATTCATTATCACATGCTGAACAGAAATTCTAAATCATGGTAATCCCTGTCTTTGATCATGAAACATAAAATTGTTATGACAATTACTTAATAGTTCATTTTCAAATTCATAGTGTGGAAAGAAGATGGGTTAAGAGTTACAAAGCTGGGACTCCTTATGAGCTTTTTGCCCTTAGACCCCCTAAAACTTAGCTTTTCTTTTTACAAATGGAGATAAGCCCTCCTACCTCATAGGGTTGCCATGGGAATGAAAACAGCTAATAGATATGCACAGTGTCTGGTATGGCAGATAATAAATATTATTCCCCCAACCCTCACCTCCTACACAGCTTCCTCTTTATAAATTCTGATAGAGGCACTCATTCAAACTACAGAGAAAGGAAAATAGCAGGGATGCTTGATGGTGGAAATTTTGAGAACCAAAATTAATTTGCACTTGATTTTATAGGTAATACAAGAAAGGCAGTCAGGACTAGAACTCGAGACGCCTCGCACCCAACTGAAGGCTGCATCGCTATGTTCACCACATAGTTAAAGACTACGTGTGAATTCCCCTTCATGGAGTGGAGTTTTAAAATGAAGGTAATGGAAATTAGAGCCATGAGATACCTTGACTACCAGGGTTCTGATATTGGCCTCACCAGCGTTTTTGATGGAATGGATAGTGACTGTGTTTGATTTCCATCAGTGTGAAAATAAAAACTCTGACATTCTTGGTAAATGAACCTGTGTGGGTCTCCTAGGTGACTAGGAGTGATGAAAAGTCAGAGGGAGTTGGATTCCCACTAGAGATAAGGGTAATTGGATTGGGGCGCAGATCCATGCTCTGTCTGGGGCACATGCTCGCTGCTAACATGAGAGCCCTCAGCTCAGTGTAGGCGTTTTATGGTGAACAGTGTTTGCTCAGATTTTCTCCCTCCTCTGTGACATGAATTCAGGCTTCAGAATCCAGAGCGGTCCCTAAACCACATGAGGTCCCTGACAGCTAGATGTGTCTGTAATAAAATCCTCTTATAACTCAGAAGGGACGCTTCTTTTTCTATGTAGCAGGGCCACTACAAGAATGTTTGCATTCACTGATACCATAACGGTTTTGCTAAAAATTAGCAGCTTTGCTTACTACATTTGGCCTATTTCCACTAATAAATGAAACATTTCTTTATGGACTAAAGTGGGCAAAATGTAATGATTATTCCTGCTATTGATGTTAACATAGTCTACAAAATATATTCATGAGTATATTTGTTGGAAAATAATGCCTAGAGGAAATTCACATTTTTCCAAAGGCTAAAATGGAATAGGGAATAAGTTCACAACATATGTTATTGGCATTCTTTATCTATTCAATTGAAATTAAATTGTCGTTTTCTTTTCTTCTTTTATTTGGGTAAAGTGACCTTGGTATTAAGTGATAGTTAAGATTTCTCTAAAACTTAAAAATAAAGAACACCCACTAATGTTTAAGCCATTACTGTGATACAGAGGAGATTTTAACAACTCAAGGAAAGCAAGTATACTATCTCCTAAAACGCCTACATGGGAATTTGTCATGCATTAATTAATCAACTTAGCTGAGGCCAGAATCTGGTCCTCAAACCTGTAGGGTTGGATTTTAGTTGCTCAGCACACTAAGAATGCATTCATCAACCAAGACTGGTCTATACGTCTGAAAAACATCTATTCGTTTATAATGAGAAATATGACTATCTCAGAGCCTGGAATATGCATGTCAGCAGATCAGTGCACGTCATCCTCATAAATTACCTAGAAAGCAAACTCTTACTTAGATCAGGTCTTGCTGAGCGTGAAATCTGATGTAGACTCGCCAGTTGGCCGGGCTAGGAAGGCTTCGTGGGAGTGTGTAGGCAGGAGGCAGGGTGTCCATCAGAACCTCTGGATACAAAGCCTTCCCTCTTCCTGCGCTTTGTCGGAACCTGTCACACGTCGCCTCTGATTCCCTTTTCTATGCTCCCCTGCTCATCTGATTCCATTTTCGATGAGTATATTCTTTCCTTAGAGATCTGAATAGATTTGCCTGAGGTACATGTAAGTCTTAAAGGGCTGAAAATGACACTATCTCTTGAAATTGCTTTTTTTATATCAACATTGTTTATGATCTAAAAGTGTAACGTTCAAGGAGCAGTTTTATTGTCCCCCATTTATATTTTTAGGGATGCCTCAATCTTATCCCTAAACGCAGCTACTGTTAAGAAAACAAACGTAAAAGAGTAATGCTTTTCTATTGTTATAGCTGATGGCCAGTGCTAAGACAAGCAGGTTTTATTTGTGAACTGCAGGGTGATCTGATCTTAAGGTCTTTACCATTGATTGTTTAAACACAGACGGGCCCTAGCCAGTTTGGCTCAGTGATTACAGTGTCAGCGCACGGACTGAAGGGTCTGGGGTTCGATTCTGGCCAAGGGCCCCAGTAGAGATGCGTGCGGGAGGCAACCAATAGACGATGTCAGCACATCAATGTCCCTTTCTCCCTCTCTCCCTTTTTCTCTCTGAAAAAGCAGAGACAATGGAAAAAATATCCTCCAGTTAGCATTAAAAAAAATAAACACGGGTGGATCTTTTCTTCCTGTTTATGTTGCCGGAGTGCATTCTGAGGGCTCCTCTCAAATGCCTTTTTTAATCAGCCCATGAGATATGTCCACAATGGTCATTCTAGTATGTTTGTTTGCAGTGTTTCTCTAATTTATTTCTTAAGTCTTATAGCATTTAAATTAAAATGTATGAGATTTACTTTTTAACTAAAACAATAAGTGTCAAGGGATATAAATCATCAAATCTAAGTTACCCTAAAATTTTGTGACAGAGTTTGAAGATGATTCCCCGGTTTAAATTTATTTCTCCGTCTTATAGAAAATATGTGTTAATACTTCATCTTCCCCAACTCTTTCCTAAGGAAAGATTTTAATATGAAGTTGTACCATTAAAAGTGGAGTTGGGCCCAGCCAGTGTGGTTCAGTGGCTGAGTGTCGACCCATGAACCAAGAGGTCACCTGTTTGATTCCCAGTCAGGGCACATGCCCGGGTGGCGGGTTCTATCCCCAGTAGGGAGCGTGCAGGAAGCAGCTGATCCATGTTTCTCTCTCATCCATGTGTCTCTCTCTATCCCTCTTCCTTCCTCTCTCTCTCAAATTAATAAAAACTTATTTTTTTTTAAAAATGGAATTGAGTTAATTGTTTATTGCTTCTTAATTACCTTCTAGACCAATGAAAAATCATTTTTTGTGTGTTATACCCTCAAATCATAATTGGTATGTGGCATAGAAAGCAACCTGTTCAAAGATTTGTACCCTCCTTCCATAGCTTAGAAGTGTTGATATGAAGCAGCTGCCTAGCAAGGGGTGTATTTCCCAGGAATAGTTGCATCTCAGTGTGTCTTGGAACTAGTTCCTCTAATAGATTTTGAGTAGAAAGAATGTATAGCATCTCTACACCTCTCTGCTCCCTTCTACTTAAATGCAGAGTAGTCAAATGCTCTAAACGATGATAGAGTCACAGGACAGAAGGCAACCAGCACCTTCCATCACCACATCAAAGGCTAAGTGCTGACTACCCACATCGAGCTCTTGTGTAAACAAAATACTAAGTTATTTTGTTTATCTATACAGCATCTAGTACTACTTCACATAATCACTAAACATCATAGAATATTAAAATCTAGAAAGTTAATGCTAAAACATATGATAGAAGTCATTTACTCTACCCCCACCCAAGCACTACTCAAGATACTAATCCCTTAAGGGACATATTTGGGTTTGGGGAAAGAGAGAATGTAAGTCAGAAATGTACCTTCTCAAAGCTGACATACCAACTCTGGTAAATCCATTGAGCTTTTCTCTGCTTAGTCAGCTGATTTCATAGAATTTCAAATTTTATACTTGGCTCTGAACTGCAGAAAAGTATGAGATAAAAAGAGGGAAAGGAAAGGCTGCTTTTGTCCTGATTGGATAGAGACATAGACTAATGAATGAAGAAGGACTTTATTTCCAAGCTCCTCAGTCCCTGGCCTGGCCCTCAGTGATGCGGTTCTATGCTTAACTGATGGACGAATAAATAAATAGAGTAAGATCAGAGGAGATTAACCAGTATTAAGTGTACAGAAAAATAAAAGTTGAGGAATAGCTGCGGAGAAGGCAAAGGAAATGGGCCAAATCATGTAAATAAATGGGAGCAGAGACCAAATTCTAAACCCAAATACCTCAGTTCTATTCAATTTGTATTGGTTTTCTGTCAAATCAAACTAATGTACTTGAATCTTCATTGTTTTAAATGCTTTTTTGGATTGTGTACAACATCCATTGTGAAAATCTGAGTGTATCTAAGTAATAAAAACTGTTCAGGTTTTTTTGGGTTTCTTTTGCCAGACCCTTTACATGTCCTTAATTTTTTAAAATGCATGAGAAACTCCAGACCAATCTGCTTCTAACTTTTACTCTGGTGGAATTGTTTGCATATATGAAAGAATAAAATGCAGAGATGAGAGTCCCATGGCCAAAGAGGAATGGATTAGCCTTTGTCCTGTGCCAACGATTGTGTTTCCTCACTGGGGAGGTGACTTTGCTGTGGCTATCGGGCAAGCTGATGAGGAGGAGCTTCCTCACTCCTGAAGACCGTGTTCACCTATGGACAACTCAAGAAAACACCAACCAAAGAGATAAAAACCTGAATAGACACCCCCCCACACACACACATACGACCTCCACATTTCTACTAAGCCTGTTCTCATTAACATGGAGATGACAGCATTGAGTATGGTATTTATTGCATGGTGTTACTGTAAAAATTAAATAAACTAATCCATGAAACATTCAGTACAGTGCCTGGCACAGAGTAATCAATGGAGTAATAACTAGTTATTGTTTGTTATTATAATAATCTGAGTGCCCCTTAGTTTTCCCGTCCTCCATAACTCAATCCCTATTCCATGTGGATGAGGCTCATGCCCTCTCCTAAATACATCTCAAGATCCTTAGCCAGTGTAGACATTGTTATGATTTCCACTTGACACCCTTCTCTGCCATCGAATTTTCTATGCATCTCTGAGTTCAATCCTGTCTGACTTGTCATTGCTTTTTCTGCAGGTACCCTTCTCACTAATCTAATTTGAACCAAAAGATGGAGCCACAGTCTCTCCTTTCATTTACTGGTAAACAGATAAGTCGCAGTCAACCAATAGTACAGTGAGCAATGGTTTACTATAGGGAATTACATGAAAAACAATAGATGCCTATAGCTGTATCCATTCACAGAGTTCCCGATTCCTGGCTTCCTGCTGTGTGCACCCACTGCTGTGAAGGGGCATTGGCCTAAAACAATTTAATCAAGAAGAGAAATGTATGAGGATACACGGAAATAGACTGTTTAAAGTCATAATACAGGAGACTGTTGATGATCACCAAGAATTGATCAAAAGGAAGGAAGAACATGGAAAAGGAGACTGCAACCTTGCCAAAAGAGAATGAGATGAGCCCAGAGCTCAGGCCACACCCAGACGGAGCTCAACGTGTGCAGCTCTTCATTTCCCTGCACAGTAACTAATGCATGGATTCAAGGTGCAGATACAATGACCATCAAGCTCCTCGCTGGGGTAAAGCCTGCAGGGAATTTTGCCAAGGCTTAACACAGGAAACAACGATGTCACAAAGGAGATTAACTTGGGAAAAAGTGGAGACTTTAGGTTCAAGATCTACTCGCCTGACAGAGAACCACTGAAATTTCAGCTGCTATGAGTGGCCATCAGTGTAGGACATGAACCAAACATTTCCTGGATGTGTAGTTCCTTATCTGCCTTGGAAACTAGTACCACAAAGAAGAAATCCCTTCTTGCTTCCTCCAGTCCCAAGACAGTTGAGCCCAAGTGTCTAGGCTGCCCCCAGGAAGGCAATTGATCGGTTATATTTAAATCACTCGCAGAGACTCTGCTCACCCTCCAATGCAATAAACAGTAAACCTGATTTTTTTCAAAGCAGTTTACAGCTTCTTTGTTTACCGTTTTCCATTCTGAACCTTGCCTTTCATTCAGCCCTTCATTCGACACATATTTAGTTAACATCGACACCGTTCTGGTGACCAGGCATATAGCAATACATAAACCAGATGAAATCCCTGCCCTCAAGGAGTTGAGATTGAGGGAGTAGAACACAAATAACAAACATAGGACAACAGGTGTTTATAACCACTATTGAGAATAATAATATTGAAAGGGGACAACGGGGATTAGAGGAGCAGGATTGGATACTCTTTTATATAAGATGGTCAAGAAAGGCCTCTCCGGGGAGGTGTCACTTGAGCAGTGATGAGAGAGAAATACCTTTGTCTGGGGCTTGGTATCCTAAGTAACTAGAAAAACAATTGCTAAGGGTCTGGACCTGGAGCGTGATTAGGGTGCTGGTCTGTTCATATACAAAATCCTTTTCTTTTTTTAAAAATATCTTTATTGATTTCAGAGAGAGGAAAGGAGAGGGAGAGAGAGAGATAGAAGCATCAATAATGAGAGAGTCATTGACTGAGCTCACAACCTAGGCATGTGCCCTGACCGGGAATCGAACCCCGATCGCCTGGATCCTAGGTTGAGGCTCAACCGCTGAGCCACGCCCGGCCGGGCTACAAAATCTTCTATAAATATGTTTTTTCCTAAATGAAAAGACCTTCTCTGCAAAATTCAGAATTTGCAGGTGATTGTGAGATACAGACACGGTTTTAGTGCTCTGACATTCTCTTCCGTTCTGCTATAATGTGTGATAATAATGATGATAATAATTATCCTTATCAGTTATTATTAACTATAGACAAAGACTAACCTCAAATTAAACCTTGTAGGAAAGTAGACAAAAGGGAAGCATAAAGGAAAGGAAGCTTCTCAGCATGAAATACTCATCAGCCAACATTATCCTGAACCACATCCCCTCGATTGGCCTTCTGTTTATATCAGAAGGACGCTCGGTCATATTGTGCTTCTGTTACTAAAAGACATGTGATGCTCTCCAGAGATACACAAGTTTAAATCAAACTGGGACTAGCATGGATTATCCAAGACTCGTTGGTCAGAAATATCCTATGTGTAGTTAGAGTTATAGCCCTTGAATTCGTATTTTGAAATATTTACAATCTGGTTGAAGAAACAAAATGCATGCTTCATCATCAGTAGAAATTTACAGCCTGGCACAGTGCAGAGAACAATGGCCACGTGGTGGGTGGAGGGATACATTGGGTGTTAGGTCTTGTTATAAGAATCGCATTTGAAAAGGCCACTCAGAAATGAGAGCACAGAGTAATTAGGAATAACAGATTTTACAGGGAGCAAGAGAGCTATTGAGCCTTTACACCGTGCATCGTGCATGGCCTGGGACATCACATTAAAACTCCAACCCCTAGCGACACACAGTAGACGTCCCCCCACCTGTCCACCTGCAGCCTTCCCCAGTTCTGCATGTGGCAGCTCCATCCTTCTGGCTGCTCAAGCCCAAAACTTTGGATTCATTATCCTCTTGTTCTCTTAAGCCCCACGTCTAACTCGTCAGCATAACCTCTTTGCTTTGCTTTCAAAATATACCCAGAATATGACTATTTTCCCCAACTTCTATGAAAAGCACTCCTGTCCAAGTCTCAAGATTTCTCACCCAAATCATTGTACAAGGCCCCTCGCTCATCTCTCTGCTCCCATCAATGGCCCCCAGCCCAAATCTATTCTCAACAGAGTAGCCAGAGTGATCTTTTCCAAAGTTAAACTAGGTCACATCACTTCTCCACTCAAAATCCTGCATTAGCTGCCCAGTTCACTTAGATCAAATCCCCAAATCCATCCGACCACCTGGAACACTCCCAGGCACTCATCTCCTGCTATCTCTTTGAACTCGGATCCCACCACTCCTCCCCCTTGCTCACTTGGCTCCAGCCATCTGGTCTCCCTGTCACTCCTCAGATTCACTGAGTGTCGTCCCGTATCTTACTGGCTGTTCCCTCTCCTTGTATCTACAGGGCTCATTCCCTATGTCTTTCATTGCCTCTCACCTCTGGTCAAATGTTACCTTGGTACAACAGACCCCCCCCACACACAGCCTCCCCTCCCAACCTTCCCTAGCCCCCCATGATCTGTATTCTGCGCTTACCATAGAGCATACATATTTTTATTTTCAACTCCCCCAACCCGAAAACAAAGTAAGCTCCATGGCAATGTGGAGTCTGTTTAGTTCGCTGTGGCTTCCCTGAAACCTGTGACAGTGGTGGGCATTGCAAACTGGCTTTCCTCCAACTCCAGAGATAAACTCGATTTGAACCACCACTTTCGAGGCTGACATAATATTGATCCTACTGCATGAAATAAAATTGACAAACATCATATTATTATTCTTTTATTTCTTTTCCTTTTATTGTTTTCTTTAGTGTGAACTAAGCCTGACTTTTGATGTTTTGGTACCTTTTTGAACAACACTTTGTTGGAAAGATATTTGTCCAAATGTCAGGAGTACCAACAGGGGATGTAAAATAGATATGACTTCATTGCTAGAAATACTGACTTTCTGCTTCTATAATATGTGTATTTTAGCATTGTAAAATTATTTAATGCTCTGTATATTTTAACTTTTGTCTCATGAAAAATTTACTATAGTGTGTATTTCTTTATAAGCATTACTATACCATATATATATACAATTTTAATTTACCTGCTCTCCACTCTCAATGTTTTTACCTTTCTGGTCACCTTTCCTTGAGAATTTTTATCATAAAACATACTGATATAAAAAATACAGTCTTTAAATATGAAAAGAAAAAGAAATACTGTGGGGGACCTACCCCTCCCAGACATTAAAACATGCAATAAAACCTCTATAATTTAAAAAACATGATGTGGTTCTAAGGAGTTAAAAAACAAATCTTCCAAATACTTATAGTTCTTGCTGCCAAAGACAAGGCAAGGCAGCAATTTTAATGAGGCTCAGAGAAATTAAGTGATTTGCCTAATTTCACAGAGCTTATACTTGTCAGAGGCACACCCTTAACACAATTGTAACTTTAAACACTGGGCAAACAAAATATCGTTCAGGCCATATATTTTAAACGATCAAAATTCAGTATAACTTGAAGTTTTCTTGGGTTTCTTACACTCTGTCCAAGAAATTCATGTCCAAGAAATAACGTACATACAGTGGAGGTAGGTGTTTCTCATTGACTTGCAAGCTTGCAGCTCCGTGGCTGCGCTTGATTTTCTCTGCAGCCCTGTGAGGGAAAGAGAGCATGCCTCTGCACCATATCAGCAAGACAGACAGATACCTTGTAGTATCAAACAACCCTCAACTCCCAGGCACGTTCCACAGCTAACATGGATTTCCTGCTCGCTCTTTATGTCCTTGCAAATCGGCTGAGGCTACGTAGTCTCCATTTGGGACACTGCCACTTCTGGGAAGGGAAGGGAGCGACATGGAAGCAGAACCACCATATCCTAGATATGACCCAACTCAATTCTCCTCATATTTTATTGGTCAAAGCAAATTGTGTGTCAGCTCCTGAATTCTGAGTGGGATGTATCCACCTTCCACAGAAGAGGAACAGCAAAGAGCCAAGTTCAAGCCTGATGCCAACAGCGTTGGGACGTGCAGTCCTCTCTTAGGGATTATACTCAAGATGCGATGCAATCTACTGTGCTACCTGGATTACTCACATGGGGAACCTGAACTCAGAGAGAGAGAGAGAGAGAAGGTAGTGATTCGCCAGTGTGGTGGAATCCAGGTCCAACCCATGACCAAGCCCCGGTGTCTAACTCTACACTAAGCCACGCCGCTTAGGGGGCCAGCACCTGCACCCTGGATGTCCCTGAACAGAGGGCAGCTTGTCACTGAGGAACCAAAAGGCAGGTTCCACATATGCTCCGTATGCCACCCCCACTCACCACCGCCCCACCACTTCTCCACCTCTGATCCCACGAAGGAGAGCGTCTCTGAGGAACTTGATCCTCTCTGAGGGACTCTATGCACCCAGAAAGCAAATATTAACAATAATTGCCCTAGCCTGAATCCTGTGTGCCTCAGTTTTCCCCTCAGTTAAACACAATTGAGTAGGATGCTCCCTAAGGTCCTTCATAACTGTAAGAATCAGTGAAAAGAAGGCTTATCTGGCCTCCCACAACTGATAAATTTCCACTCCTTTTCTGTCATAAGCAGAGACATATAGAAAAATGTTTTTCAATGGAGAAAAATGAGATGTGTATCTGGTGTGAGGTAAAAAATTATTCTTTTTTTATTTAAAATAATGAATCTTCTAGAAGGAAGTGAGTTTTCCCTTTAAAATAAAATAAAAAAATAAAGTTGAAGGTAGTGTTAAAGTTATTCTTGGTCAAATCCAGGTTGTGGGAGATCCTGCAATTCAAGTGACCTGATTTCTTCAACAAAGGAAGTACAGAGAAACAATTTATAGATTAAAAAATACATTAAGAGTGTCATTGCTGCTCATTCAAACTGTAAGAATTTTATATTACAATGAGAAATATTTGAAACTTGACTGCAAATTTAAAATTATGGAATTAGTTATTGTTTCCAGTTTTAGAATGTTGTATCTTTTAGAGATACATATTGCAATATTTTCAGATAAGATGAAATGGTGTTTGGGAAACAAGTTTCAACACAGTGCCCTGGGGCTGAGGACAGTGGGTCAGAATACAGATAAAATGAGCATGTACCTGAGCTGCTAATAATTAAAGCTGGGCATTGGTGAGGATATTAGGATTTATTATACTCTTCTCTGTCCTAGGAAATACTTTCCATATTAAAATATTTATTACAATTTATGTCATCACCCCAGTCCAATATTTAAGACCAGAACACCAACTTATTGTGCCTTTTTTAATTTATGAAGCTTCATCATCTACTAACTCCTATCATTTTACTTATTTGTAAGTTGAAACCAGAAGGTTGACTTGTGCGATCAGGCCCCAGCCTTCTATGTTGTGAAAATTAGATTGGTGGAGCCACAGGCACACATCAAAGCCGTCTTACTTTCTTAGACAGCACTTGGAATGAACCAAAATGAACACTTTTCCAAGGAGAGTATGAGTTGGGGGGGGAGGGTAAAGAGTTAATTACATTTCAGTTTGTCCCCCTTGATTGAGTACAATTTGCCTGGTATTTGAAATACACAGAAGAAACAACTTTTCTCTGTCTTAATTCCTCAAGTTCAAGTACCCCACTCTATTTGCAATGACGCAATACTTTGAATGGGAAGAGCACCTTCATCGATCATAGTGTAATAAGACTCAAAAGTACAGTGACTCCATTTCCTTCTTACCCTAAGAAACTCACTCATAGAACATATATTTACAACCTGGCCTTGGTTTATGATGTCAACACGAGGTTCCCACCAGTCAGCAGTTATTCCTGCAAATTCCATACAACAGTGTGTGAATTTTATTTCGAATGTGGCACTTACATAACTGGGATGTCAGCTTGCCAGCAAAAATCCAATACAAAATCCTTGAATAGACTGAATGCGAATCACCTTGTGGCTGCCACAGTCAGGATCCAGCGCCGGAGTGTTTAATTCATGGTCTTGAACATGATGCTCTGTTGCGCTCAGAGGCAGCTCAGTCAGAAGCTGGAGAAACCTGGGCCAGTGCAATGCTGAGCTGGTCGCTCAACTCGCTCCAGGAACATAAGAGGGTTGCATGTTGGGTTCAAGCAGGTGGTGCTTGTGTGTGTGGTGCTGGATGGATGTTTGCTGCTGGCGGAGCTTGTGCACAAGCCTGACCACAGGAGAGGTGTGCAGGGGGCGTGGGAGAAGCTTTGGGCTGTGCATCGCAGAATTTCAGTCCCCAGAGCACACTGCCTGCAGGTTAACGTGGTGAAACCACGCCTGGGTCCGAAGCCTTTGATTTAGGTTCGCTGGGTAACTAGATCAAAACGAAGATAGATTCAAAGTGTTTCTCAGAATCACCTCAAATTCCACCCAGTTTTCCTCTCTGTATTATTTTTCCCGTTCCTTTTGGGACCTACCCACAGCATTATTCTCTTATGACTTGGTAGAGAAAATAAATCATTTTAAAGAAAATTAAACAGCATAATTCTGTTCCACAGGACAAGGCACAGTTGTTCAGACAGGTTCTGGACTCAGCTTGCTTTGGCTTTTACCTCCTGCTTGCTGTGAGATCTTGTGCAGATTACTAACTTCTCTAGGCCTTGCTCTCCTCATTGGTAAAAACGTAACAAAGAAAAAACGTACGTCACACATGTGTTATGAAGTTTACAAAATAAAGCCATCCCCAGTTTTGTGTCTAGCACATAGTAGGAGCTCAGTAAACTTCAGCAAAGCAAAAGTAGAGCATTGTTCAGTTTGGTTTAACAAAGAAACATCATGAGAGGTGGGGGAATGGAGAGTGAAAAAGAAAGGGGGCAAATAGAGATTAAAAAGGGAAAAAATGCTGAGAGGAGAACATGCATCCAGTGTGAAAATCAGGGAGGCTAGAAAGGCAGGGAAGGGGAACACGTTCTCAGGGAAAACAAGCCCGCAAATGTGAATGCTCTCGAGCAGTCCCTCCTTTGAATGCCTCTCATGTTCCAGGTGCTGCAGAAGACACAGTAATAAGTTTTTGAAAATGAGACACTACTTGCCTGCAGGAGATCACAGTCCAGCGAGGTGGCAGATGAGAAAAACAAGAAATATGTTAGCAAACAGTGCAAGTGCCCCACCAGGGGCAGTAATGGGGCCTACTGGAGCTCAAGAGATGGAAGGATTAGGGCCACAGAGAGGCAGGGAGGTTCTGCTGAGTAGGTGGCACTTGGCTGGGGTCAGAAAGCAGAGCTAGGGTTTTGTCTGTTGCTATTTCTTCCCAAGAATGTGTCTGATTTCCCCAACTAGATGTAAATGCCTAATATTGAGGAGAGCGTCATGTGTTTCCTTCTTATTCCACAGAACTCTCAGCACAGGGATGGTTGTGTAGGTACAGATGATAAACAGCTGGGTACACGAAATTGAAAATTTCAGAATAGGAATGAGTTCTGGAGTAGGAGATACTCCTGTTGCGCTGTTAGTTAATTGAACTGTTAAAAAGTAAAATAATTTCTACAATAAAGTTACTAATATTTGCAGTCCTGAGTCTAGAGGGCTTCGGTTTCAATTCTACTAGAGTCAACTAGTTTCATTGAAAGTACATGACATGAGTAAGATAAAAATTATTTACAATATCTTAATCCCAAATTAACCTTCTTTTCTAATTTATTTTTTATTCCTATGGACCAAAGCATCACTTGGGACAGAGGCCTCCGATCCCTCGTGTTTAACTGTTTGCTGAGCATCTGCCTTGGACATGCTCAAGAGCCCTCAGACTCCCCATGTCCCAGTCTGAACTCTTCTTGCAACATAGCTTCCCTGTGTTAGTGACACCCCTCCTCCCAGTTACTCAGGTTCAAAAGCCCTGCTACAGCCATGACTTCCAGTTGCCTCTTGTCTCATTTCCCATCATGTGCCAAGTCCTCATATTTCTAAGCCCTTTAATCACCATTTATTTTTAGTTATACTTTCCTGCCTGCTCTTCCCACCAACCTGTTCCCCTTTTTGCTGTTTCATGTCTCATCAGTCACTCTTTTATCCATCACAGATTTACTTGTAGGAGTGTCTACATTTATATACTTAAAATGCATGAGTTAATTTTATCCCCCAGGAGAAATTACAGAGAGGCAGGACAATCAGCACAGAGTCCGAGATACTGTTATTTATCACAGCTTCTTCTCAGTCCAACTCCAGGCACCATAGGGTGACAAACCAAAAGGCCCTAAAATGCCATACGCCACCAGACCCTGGTTGCCAGGCTATATTTAAACTCCAGCTCTTAGCAAGTGAAAATTGTGTAGGCAGAGGGCTGCCCACTCAAAATGTTGCAAGGCAGGGAGAGGCTTTGTAACAATCCACATTTTTAGAGGATTCAAAGGGAACTCTGGCTGTAATACATAGCACTCAGTTTGAGACCCTTTTACAGACCATGGGGGATTTCCTTTTATTTTAAGTGGGGAAATAATAACATGAAGAACACATCCACTCACGAACAAAGCAACACCAACCCAAGCACCCCTGACATTGCTGTGTGGAGGGAAGGAGCGTAGGAAAGGAGCCCTGCAATCATGGGATTGCAGGCCTGGGTGAGGCCAGAGGCCACTCCCTCCAAACCCCCTGAATGACAGGTGAGGAAACAGGCTAAGGGAGTGTGCCATTTGCCAAGGTCACAGCTAGTTAACTTTTCAGCAGGGACTAGAATTTGAATTTTTAGGTCCTAGTCCAGTACTCTTAAATCCCAAGAAAACGTGGGAAACGAGTGCTATTTCCTGAACTGCTTATCTTCTGGCAAAAGGAGATTTGCCTACCTGGAAAAGACACTCTGTTAGAGTCACTATATGTTTTAAAATATGAAGCAGCTCTCCGATGATTCTTTTGGAAAGTTCTTTTAGGCAAGTTTAGTATCTTCCTGCTGGGTTTCCTGGCTATACCGAGAAACCTAGCCCAGGGCCAGGGCCAGGGCCATGGTCGCTTCTACAGACTGTGCATACAAGAGCCCAAACCGGCGGCTTCTGAATTATGATCCCTGAGCTATTTGGGGTTTGGCACGCCTTGCAGTTTAGCAGGGAAGTAAATTTTCAGTTTCCAGAAGAGTGAATTCAGGAAGGGGGAGAAAAAGACATGTTTTGAACTAAAAAGTAAAACACAAACCGTGGATTTTACCATGAAGCATAGACAGTAATTTCATTGTGTATGAAAAATATGCATATAGAGAGAGAGAGAGAAGAAGGGGGGAGGGGGAGTGTTAAAAAAGACCATAAAAGACCATAACAACAAAAACGCAGGGCTGTGCCTGTGTGGGCGAGCTAGCTGCAGGACTGAGCAGCCCACTTGCTGAAGTTCCCAGGGTTTGAAAGAAGGCTACTGGGATGAAAGAAAAACCCACCTGTCTATAGAGAAATGCAGTCTCTTGTCTGATATGACTAAAGAAATCATTACTCTCAAAGACCCTGAGGTCTTGGTCTCCACTCCTGCAGCGGCATACGCCAGAGCAAAGCAGCATTCACCAGGGAGAAATTCTGTATGTCCCTGGCAGTGCGTTGGAACATACCAGAGAAAATGAACAGCTTCGAGTCAGAGAGTTTCCTGGATCCTAGAAGCCTCCTATTGAGCATTTCTCATGGAGGCTCAGTCTCTTCAACTGGCCACATTTCCGATCAGATGCACACGCATGTTACTAACAATCATACATGCACATGCACCCCAAGCACACATACATGAGCACACATGTGTGCTCACACACACCCCCCTCCACACACAACCTCTACGGTCAACACATGGGTACAATTTTCTTATTGCCCCAAATTGAATTTGAATATACAATCAGCCAGCTGGATGATGATAGTTTTACAAGGTCTGGAGATAATTTATCAATTGGACTTCAAACGTCTCTCAACATTTCTGCACTGGTCATTATTAAGTAGGAAAATATGTAATCATTTGAGAAGGAAAATATTAGATTTAAACTAAGGTGAACTAATCATGATTCCACGTAAGTTTCCAACAGGTCATGCATCCCATCTCTTTGTTTTCCTAACCTGCCCTTCCTTCCAACGCACTCATCACTTCCCTGACCTCTTGACTTCTGGGCTGGAGTCTTTGGAGAGAAATAAGAAATGAGTAAAACTTAATAAGATGTCCCTTTTCTGAGGCATGGTAGTAAAAAGAAATTTTGATGGTTTGGAAATCTATTGTTTGCTGAGTTTCCAAGGCAAACTGTATCAGAAATTTAGAAATGGAAAGTATTGTCGACATGGGTAAGGGAGAGAGAAGACTTAGAATATTCAGCTGTCCCTCAAAACCTTAAGAGGAAACCAATTCTTGTGGAACATTTACTATATACTGGCACTGGGTGAAGCCACTGGGCAGCGTTTGTGCATTTAATCTTCAGAACAGCCTTGGAAATAGGTACTTTTTCAACTTCCATTTTATATATGAGGAAAACTGATCTCAGAGGGGGTAATTTTAGTTAACAACCAGGGAAGTTGGCATACAACAATAGGTTGGTTTGACCCCTAAGCCCATCCTCTTACTAATATGCTATGACTGAGAAATAAAACAGCAGCAAATGCTATATTGGGCAGATGCTCCATTTCTAGCTTGTAACATGTATATAGATATAGAAAAGAACACAGATATATATGACAGGTTCAGTAACAACAGTTCAGACTGATCTTGTTCTTGTTAACAATTTAAAGCTAAGTTGATTTCCAGTTGGCAGGTACTTTTTTAACGCCTGTATTTCCAAAGAACCCTTCCATAGGTATGAGTTACACGAGATTTTTTAAAAATAGAGTAAAACACAGTATCTTCCCCCTGACATTATTGGTAATGTTTTAATAGCAAATGTAAGACAATCATCAAAATAATTTGAGGACAAGCCAAAGGAACATCTTTTTCTAATAGGACCATAAAAAGATCTTTATAGGAAAGATGTTTTTTTTAATTGAAAATTTAAAAATGTATAGAATTTGAGAGGCTGACATGGAGACAAGATTTCCTTGGTAGGACAGATGTTAATAGCAAAGGTCCAAATTGTGAAAGCTTGGGCCTAAATCAAAGGTCATCTGGTACATCACCCTGATTAATCAAAAGAATTGAATAGTGTGAAGGAACAGTGAGGGAAAATAAGATTGTGTCCATTTTGTAGAGGAAATTATACTTGCCTGAATTTTCTTTTGCTGTTTTTGGATAAATCGGTTATTTATAAAAGTATCGTGTCAGAGTATCACAAGACGCCATGCCAACAATTGCCAGAACTAGAAATCCCCATGAAAATATTTTATTTTTGAATTTAACTTGGACATATTTTGTGATTTTTAGCATCACTCAAGATTCAAATACCCTGAAGCAACATCAATATTAAAAATTTGTTTTAGGGTTCTATGCAAATCATCAAAGAGTAATTTAGACTATTTTTTTATAAACACTCCTTATTGAATAATTATTGATGACATTCCACAACCTTTCACGAAGATCCAAGGCAATAACCAGTTGGGATAATTACTACAAATGTCTCCAAAAAGCAACCCAAAAGAATTTGTTTTCTGTTTCCTTTTCACTATATATATATGCAATCAAATAAAACTAAATTAATATGCCAAGGGGCCCAAACCTACTAACGACTTAAAGTCCTGCAAATTTCATTCAGTCTTTGTTGCTGTTTTAATATAGTGTGAGTAGAATTAGGGAAATCAAGAGACAATTGTAGCTTGTCTTGCATTCACCACAAAAGTAAATTTTATCTTTATCCTCACAAGTGTTACATTTTTAAAGTCCTTTACAATTCCTGGTTACTTGCTTGTCCCCACGTGGCATGCAGCTTAAATTTAACCGCAAGGAAAGTCAAGGTATTGAAATATCAACTTGTCTCCACAGTTGATGGAGGCAGATTCCGGTACATACAAAAAAAATCTAGTTGAAAATAAAAAAGGTTGAAAAAGCTGCACTAAATCTTTCAGTTTTCTAGAGGAGTAAATTTAAAGCTCCCAGAAGGTACAGTGTTCAGTGGCCCAAAGGATAAATAAAATAGAGCAGATCCCATAAAACAGTGGTTTGCACCTGAAAACAAATTTCTGGTCTGTTAATTAGGAAATGGGCAATGATGCAAATGCGTGGTCTGAGTCTCAGTTTTTGACTTAATTTAGTGTAAGACTAAACTCTTGGATTGAATAGAATCAATGCAAGAGCTTCATGCTGATGAACTTAAAAAAGTATATAGACCTCCTTTCCCTCAAATATTGAGATACAGTTATGGGAAGATGATTTTTCTTTTAATTCACAGCTCTTAAGATCATGTGAAATTTAATCAAAACTAAATGTTTCAAAAGAATTTATTTAACCATACTTAAAAATTCCCTTATGATAGGTGATGGTAATAAGTTAAACTGCTTAAGAGTGAGAGAGCTACTTTACTGTTCAATTTGAATTTGACTGCCATTTGATCCAAGTCCCCAATACTTGTTACAGTAATCATTAGCTTCATTCCATATTTAGACCTTCTATTTTCCTTCTAATGTATATGCTGTACTTTGCTACATCAGTTGGCTGCAAATATCATTCTCCTACCCAGAAAGATAAATGCTTTTTTGGAGGCATATTATATCAACTCTAAATCCCAAATTCCTTGAGTGGTTGAAAGCCCCCTCACTCCACCCCTACCTTATCTAGCCAAGCCTGTTATAGCCAAACAGTACATTTCCATCTCTTCTCCCTCATTTCATACCTCTTCTGACACACGCATTCCCACTTCCATCACTGCATCTTTGCGTAATTCGCCTTCGCATCCAGGAAGCCATGTGTTCTGCTTCTCAAAATTCAACAAATCCTTCAAGGTCCAGCTTAAATTCCCTCTTCCAGCCCATGGACAGTGACTTGGGTGAACAGAAATTGAATTTCTTGACAGCGTGATAAAATTTAGCATACTTAAAGGTACCGTATCTTTCTCTTGTTTTGTGAAAAGTAGTTACCACAGCCCTGTGGGCCTGGTAAGTCTTTTATAAATGTTGATTGATTGACACTTCCACAGTTCATTTCCCTCCAGCACCTCTGCAAAGGTAGGGTAAATTTTAAGAAATCAGTCTGCCTTCTATCCTTGTACAACTGTGAATAAGTCACCTGGCATTTGCCTTCAGTTGTTTCAAAGCCTCGCTGTACTATTAACTCTCATTATACATCCAAAAAGGTCATCCTTTTAGATTAAAAATGACTCACCATTACAAAATACAGCATAATTAGATGCATTATGGACTATGGTCATCACATGTATCAAGATCTGTCTACTGCGGTCTCTTAAAAACTGGAATACAAGCCAAATAGAGTTGATTATTGTAAATAAAACATAATTCCAGTGATACATAAGCCCTTCTGAAGCATCATTGATGCACATTCACGGGTTTTCTAGGCAACTGAAAAACGAGCAGTAAAATATCACCAGTCCCAGGATTGCACTTAACTGAACGCCCAGGCAAACGACGGCTTTGACTCCATGTTCTGGTGCAAGCCAATCGCACAGTTTCCTCTCTGTACTGCGTTTGCTCCTAAAAAGTTGTGTGTGTATGTGTGTTTGTGAATTAAATCCTACCTCCCCTCCCCAAATTGGCTTACACTAGGTTTATTTTTCAAACTTTCAATTTTTTTCTCAGTGAACTCTAATTCTAAGTTTTTAATTTTTCTTCCTGGCCTTCAACATTATATTTTTAAAGTTTAATCAGTGATAAAATGATTGCATTTCAAAACTATACTTTTGAAAGTCTGGAAGTAAATATTTCACAATAGTTATTTTTATATTTACTGCTTTGTTGCTGATTTATCTGCAATGTCTAAGGTGTTCTTGTACTTACAAAAACTTTAGTCAAGGCTTCGTTTGTTTCTGGACTCAGTTCCACCACTCTCTCCTCCTCTCAATCTTGCTTTTTGTGTTCATACAGAGTTTGGAAAATCAAAGAAAACAGTAAACTTGCTCGAATTCTTTAAAAATTGATGAAGCTGTGGTTCCCTTTTAGAACTAGCAGGAAGAACAGCAGTTTTCCCCCTTACCATTGTTTTGCTCTAAAACCCTCTTAATTTTGAATGAAAATTATTATTTTAGTAGCAGATACCCAGGGAGATTGACAGAGAAAGAACGTAAGCTTCGAAACTCCCCGGAGCCCGTGTCTGTCGGTAAGAACTTGTCAGATCAGATGAAACTCTGATAAAATGGCAGGTATCAGCATGTAGCCATTTTCGTCGCTGTGATTGAAGTAAAGACCTGAACATTTGCCAAAAATCGTTATCAGCACTGTCTTCTCAGCACATGTTTTTCTCAGCATCGAAATAAACTGAGGCCTCCCCACACTGCAGAGCTTAACTGCGGGGCAGAAAATTAAGGCTGGATCACAATCAAGCAAGAAGGGTCAATATAAGTTCTTTGGGGGAGTGATACAGACACAGAGGCAGAGAAAATCCCCTTTGTTCCCTGGAATCATAGGCATGGGTATGCTACACATTTGAGCTTCGAATGGCCATTGCTGCGACCAACCATAAAAGGAAGGAGATCAAAGAAAAGGAAAGAGAGCGACCAGTAGATCAAACCTGATGAGCTTATTTGAACATTTAGATTGAGATGCTTAAAATCATCTGCGCCTCCTTGGACTTCCCAGCTTCGCGTGCCGATAGAATTCACTGCTGTCCTTTAAATTTATGTGAACTGGCTCTCACACAATATTCTCATTTTCCTCTAGAATAAACCGGAGTGATTTTATACCCATGAGTTTGACTTGGCTCATCTCTGTCTGCTGGTCCACAAGCCCTCCTCCAGATGCTGATAAGCATGCAGTATTGACATAGTGTTGAAATTACAAAGACTTTGAACAGAAGAGCTCCAAAGAATTGGCCCTGCCATAATTTTTCTTCAAAGCTGAGTGTGTGCTTTCTGCTTAGGATGTGAAAGAACAGCCCTGGCCTCTATGTGTCAGTTATGGATTCCACCGAGAGCCCACATGGGTATGACTCTACATCACACTCAAGGCTTTCCCCGAGTCACATTGCCAAGCAGCCCAAAGCATCTTTTGTGTTTTCTTTCCAGCCTCAGTCTGTGCCTCAGGATGCCCTTGAGATGATCCCTAGCCCTGGCTTCACACCAAGATACACCCTGAAAAGGGGCTTGCTAAGGGGGGACCATCAAACCAGCCCATTTTAGATGTTGAGGAATCTCTGTTTCATAATGACTGTCAGATACCATGACAGGCTGTGCAAGCAAGGATCTGAACAGGTGGGGACCACTGAGTAGCCCCTCAGTTGCATCCTGTGAGGAGTCACTTACTCCGGGTCTGCCTGTGTCAGAGGTGGGGGCTCTCTTTAGAAACAGGACCCAAGGTACATGTAAACCCATGGGGTTTCCCACTTACATTAGAGGCAACTTCTTAGCATCGAAGGCTAATGTTTTACTCTCACCGTCCCCTTGAAATGTTTTACTTCCTAAATGAAGAGTGACATCTAACTTTTTTGACCTTGTGTGGCTTTTTATTAACGATGTTACTTTGTGAAACATTCCTTCACTAGAAGTAAAATTCAAAGTCCAACTTCATTTGGATAATAACAGGAAATAGTTCTCTTCTACATATTTTTCTTTGATTTTGATTTTATTTCTTTTAACTTTAAGAAAGTATTTCAATCCAGGCAATGAAAGACTCGATAATTCAATGTTTAGGTTTTTAAAATAATGCTCAAATCTCATTTACACACACACACACACACACACTCATTCACATGTACCCCTAAACCCTGAATAAATAACAAGAAATAAAACCCTACCAAGGAAATGGAAAAGACCCTCTCAGGGCTTAAACTGTTTTGAGAATATGCCTGTTAAATAAATTTTACACGTGATCTGAAGTGCGAGCCAAGGAACTACATATGGTGAAACTTTAGCAAATACTTACTAGGGGAGTAACCCACAAAGGAATTAAAGATTCTAGCCACATATTCAATTTTTTCACCCAAACTGTTAAAAGTTATGTCATTTTTCACTGGAGAATGTACATTGGCTAATGGATTTAACACTACCATTTGGTCTAATTTCCTGATGTCTGCTCCAATCACTGTATAAGCCTCCTTATAGAGGGAAAACATCTCAGAACTTTATCTCTTTGTTTTCTGAGCTCTCACACAGGCCCTCTGTTATTTTTTCCTCACTGAAAGCTGAGGTTGATTGAAGAGGAAACGATGCAGGATAGAGATGAGTTTTAATGCATTATACCTTTCCCCGAAACCAAAATGACTGAGATGAAAACACTTTCCAACATAAACTGTACTTTGTGGGTCAGGATGGAAAACCTGGAGGAAAGAAAAAATGCTTTACTCTATATAGAGCATGTTTTCTGGCTTCAATAATTTCTTTGTCTCCTATCTGAATCTAGTTTTAGCTTCTAAATTTCATGTTGCTCTTTATAACCTGTGACCAATGACCACTCTAACAATGGCAGTTATCCTCTTCGTGGTTTGGGCTGCCCCTTTTTCACTGGCCTTTCCCAGATGAGAGTCCCGTATTTGAAGTAGACCCCTTTGTCTAGCCAAGATTTCAAATAAAACTTTGAAGCTCTTCTTTAGGAGACGTTTTGGGATCCTGACCTTTTGCAGGCTGTATACACACCTGGAAACTTTGTTCAGATGCTTTGCATCGTTCGTTACTAAGCCAGACAGTCATCGGAGATGAATGAAAGTTTAGAGGCGTATCTGAGTCCCAATCAGAATCCCATCAGGAGCTGTGTGTGAACTTGGATCATTTCCATAACTTTCTTACATTTACTTCCTTATCTGAAATAAAGATAAAAATTGCTTTCACATCACAAGCTTGTGATGAGGAATGAGTGGCCTAGTGGACACTTTCAGTAGAATGTTCAATAAATACTGAGCACTCTAAATAAATCAATGATTCAGTTACTGTTATCATTATTGTACTATTAAAATTGTCTTTGAGGGCTAGTCTCCTCATATCATTGAGACTTTAAATACAAAAGGAAATTTTGGTTTGGTCATGTTAGAACAATAAGTCCACTGTTCTTCATAAACCCTAAATGCTCTTTCACATACCTTCATAAAAGCAGGCGAACATCTGGTTTAGAGTTCTAATTCTTAATTATTGCCGTGTTGTTAGTCACATAACTTTTACCCTCCTAGATGAACACTGCCTAGCCATAGGTTAATGTCTCATTTGTGATATACAAATATGTAGAAGAGAAGTGTTAGACTTTATACATCTTACAGTGAAAGCCAGTTCTACCAGAGCCTAAAGAAGTAAGTAGGACTTCATTATTAGTATATTTATTTGCTTATTTTCATTTGTGATTAATTCTTTGCCACGGTCCCAAAGAACTTATTAGAAAGCTAGGTAGATAAATGAAAATGTATGCATAAAATAGAAACAAGATTACCATATCACAATCTTAGGGTAGCAGTTTCTGAAAAACAGCCTTTTATTTCTCTCGATGTTTCCTAGAAGAAAAAAGAGGAACCAAGAGAGATCCTGAAGCTACAATAGGACTGGTCATGACATGGGTTTAGTTAAAAGAAACCGCATTTATGAAAATGGGGTAGGTGCTCAAAACTCTGCTAGACAGCAATATAACAGACTTTATTCATTCTCACAGCAACTTCACGGAGTCGGTGTTATCGTGTCCATTTTAGAGCTCTATAACTAGTGATAATAGCTACAGAAGGCCTAAAAACCGAACAAAATGCAGTGTTCACCTGCAAGAATAGAACTAAGTAATCAGAGAAAAATCAGTGATACTTTTTTTACTGACTAGGAGGAAATGGTGAGAAATGAAAGGCTGATACCTGCTTAAATGGTCAAACATATCCTCGTGGTAGAGACTTTTCCTTGGAGGTGGTACAGGGTTTAAAGAATTAGATAAGGAATGTGAGAAATTTGTAGGTAAGGTGAGTTGCATATTCAAAAACAAATGGAAATAAATACACTTTGGAAATGTGGATAGCTTAATATGGTGGTCAAGTAGGGGCCAATTATCACCAATTCCTTTTCTAACATAGAATCACAGAATTCTTTTTAAGTTATATTTAAAATTTAAAATTCAGTATATTTATCTATTCCTTTCAAGTTTTGGTATATTTCAAAGTATTTTAAATAGTCATATGAAAGTTTTAAACTGAAGTTAACCTGTTTTTCTTACTCATTTATTGTTTGCAGTTAGAAGGGAAAAGCATGAGATTTATTAAAGACTAGAGATTATGTTGACCAAGTGTTGACAGTCTAAAATCCTGGATTTAAAATTACTTTCATAGCTTTGCCAAATAAATCTTAGGCTTTAATTAGTGTGAAACATTGAAAAAAATGTTTGAGAGCCAAATATGTCTTAATTTTCCAGCCTTAGTTTAGCATTTACCAAATCTGGAAATAATGTAGAAGTTTCTGGGATGTATTTATCCATAAGTAAATAACATAACACAGAAAATATTTCTGGCTCATCAAGCTTAAGCAACATTTCCTCATTTAAAAAAAAAAAAAAGTGGAACGGGAAGCAGGTGTCAAAGGAAAATTTCATCAGACACTAGCATGACCTACGTGCCTCCTCTGGTCCTTTCTACTCCCACAAAGTATATTGGAAAAATTAATCTTGTACAGGATTGCAGAACCCAACAATGCCCTTAGCCCAGTTTCATAACTTCTGCAAACACAAACAGTGCCATCATGACATACAGAATGCGGTGGGTCAAAGAGCCATTTCACCAGGAATGGCAGAGGGGAAGGAACAGCTATTTTCTTAAGTTTCCCCTCTATCAACACACCCTGTACCAAAATATGCTTTAGCTGATTATTTTCATAAAGTCTTAGGTATTTCATTGTGTTTGATCAGGAAGGGAATATTCACCCTGGGGAGGATGCTCGGTAAAGTGAAACAGGAATCTACTCTCTCCAATTAGTTGCTCAAGCATTTAAAACAATTTAATAGGGTTATCAAGATGTATGTAACATTAATTGGGACTTTTTAGGATGGAACAGTCCAAGCTTCGGATCTGTTACAGAATTTTGAGGGAAAGATAACAGAGGTAATGTGTCGGTAGTTCAGTAGTTAGCCGGCCAAAAGGATGCGAACTAGGCAAACTCTGAACTAGGCCAACTGATTTCAGGGAAATGTGCAAAAATATTCTGTAACACAAGACTGCGACTATTTCTAATCTTGGGGTGAAGAGATGCTAAGGCAGATTTGAACTAATTTGATCGCTAAGGCATTTCAACACAGGTACAAATCTGACAGTAAATAAATGACAAAAACTAAGTTTGCGGATTTTGTGAGCACATCAGAGCAGAGTCGCTATTTGGTCATTGAAGAATTAATCCAAATACACCAAGTAAGCTTATGGCAGGATATCTTTACAGCTAAATCTCAGAAGGTGCCCCTTTTCCCTACATCATTAAATGTGAAGAATTTGAAAATAACTCAAGCCTTTAGTATTTGGGATGTCCCTTAATAGAGATTAGACCTGAAGGCATTTTTATATTGGGGCAAGTCTTATGTTTCCCATCCCCTTCTCCTCCACTTGGACAGTGCTGCAGATAATTGCAAACACAACTGTTCAGATACTTTATATGCTCCTCATGATTGGATTGGAGATGGCTGAAACTGGACTATGGGGAGGTGGTTATCCTCACTCCTTCAGACGTCTGGAAAGAAGAATCTAAGGAAATCACCCTGTTAACCAAACTTGAAACAAAGGAAGTGCCCCCAAGGTCAGCAGACTACCTTGAAGGGAAGTTTCTCACTCAGCACCACAGCAGCCAGTTAAGAAGGGAACATAACCATTTGCAGGATGGCCTGAAACTTAACCCCAATATCCTTATACCATTGACAGCTAAATAATGATGGGAAACTGCTATTTTTAAGGATCCAATAATTCCTCTATTTTTTTAGGTGAAGGCTTAGATTCCTTAGGATTGATGTATTTTTAATTTGATTACTTTTGTCTATTCACATACTTTTTTAAAAAGTAAACAGTACTCGCAGGAAGACTCTCTGAATTTAGGGTTACCAGGCAAAATACAGGATGTGTGTTTGGTTAAATTTGAATTTCTGGTAAGAACAAGTAATTTTTATATAAGTATAAGCACTTTCATGTGCTAACTGACAACCCTAACTATGGTGAGGTAAATTCACACGCATAAAAATATGAAATATCTTCATGATGAATTAGACTAAGTCTCTGCAAATTATTATGTTGACCGGCGAATGAGCCAATAATTGGGAGCGAGGGGTAACCAGTTTTGTTGGTTTTCCCTCTTGGTCTGATTCAGAGAGGACTGAGAAGGCATAGATGGATTTTAAGTAGTAAAGACAAGATTAAAGGCACTGATGCTAATGGAAGATGAGATGGGACCTGCAACACCTTGGCTGAAAGGCCAGGACAAAAAAGACAGGTGGTCGACTGGAGTTACTTTGGGAATATTATGGCCTATAGATATAATGACTGGGAAAGTGATAACAGGGAGGGATTTGTGAAACACATAAATGTTATTCAGAACCAGCCAAAAATCCTCGGGGAGGGGAATCTGACAAAGGACTGAAATATTGTGGCCAAGCAACATGGGGTTTAGACTATTGTCTAAGAGAGGTAGAATCCCCAATGGTTAAAATACTAGTGCATTGGCCTAGTCCAATACCCTCTATTGATGCAACTAACCCACGCAACTTGTATGTGACAGATTCTCAAAAGTATGCTGCATTGACCCGGAGTCATAGATTGAAACACATTTATGATTTCCCAAAGCTAAAACACATTTAATTATTCTGCTGTTTGTCTAACTAGGGTCCAAAAAAGATCCCATTTTAAACACCATTGGGTCTAACTTGGCTGCCAACATATAATTTGTCAATATAAGTGGGACACATTCTTTACAATGTCTAGGACTACCAAGACCAGTATGAAAATTCCTTCTGACCTAAAGCGATATTTATGGATAGTTTTAGACGCTGCATTACAAATACACTTACCTCAACAAGTGAGTGACCAAAATTAATTCACCAAGCCCCTAGAAATAGTTCTAAAGGTATAGTAAATAAGTTTTCATCTCTTCTTCTTATATTAAATTAATTTACTGAACTAATAAAGTGATTTCAAAATATAACAACAAAACATTACACTACTAGGAGCTATCTTTTAATGTTTTCATGGACTTTCTGATAGTTTACTTTTGAAAGACGTTTGTGAGGATGTGGCTTTTGTACCAATTTATATTTATGCAATATTACCCAGAATAAATGCATACATAAGTGGCAACTTAGAAAGCTTTGTGAAAGATTTATAAGCGTAGAGGAGTGCTATTACTATCTCCCAAGCTCCTTGAGGTTTTCCTTTTCCTTGAGCCATATTTAAAACAGTGAATGAATAAATGAATATATGAATGAATGAACTAATTAATTAATGTGATAGATGATAGATAGATGATAGATAGATGATAGATAGATAGATAGATAGATAGATAGATAGATAGATAGATAGATGATAGATAGATGATAGATAGATGATAGATAGATAGATAGATAGATAGATAGATAGATAGATAGATAGATAGATAGATAGATGATAGATAGATGATAGATAGATAGATGATAGATAGATGATAGATAAATAGATATTGATTTTAAAGGCCCATTTTCAACTGCAGTGAAAATGAGTTAAGGAGTGTTCTATAGCATGAATAACTCCTTTAAAGAATTGCTTTCCCAGATTACTATCTAAAAGTTCGGAAAATAAAGATATAAGATTAAGAATAAATACATGAACATTAACTATATAGGCATTCTTTGCACACACACAAAAAGTCCTGAACCTTCATAAAGATTGTTCTATTCTATTTTATTTTTTATTTATTCTTTTAAATCCTCACCCAAAGATATGCTTTTATTGATTTTTAGAGAGAGAGGAAGGGAGAGACATCGATGTGAAAGAGAAACAGCCACCGACTGCCTCCCCCACGGACCCAGACCTGGAATCAAACCCACAACCTGGGTATGCGGCCTGGCCGGGATCGAACCTGGAAACTTTTTGGTGGACAGGACAACGCTCCCACCAACTGAGCCACCTGGCCGGGGCTATTCTAGTTGCTGAAGCTCATAGAGAACAAACTGTTCCCCTCAGTTAGGTTTTCCCGCAGGGGCTGGGTGCCAGAGGGAGCTTTCGGTGCAGACGGCAGGGGGAAGCAGCCTGGATCTTCCTGGGCCTGCGCAAGTCCCAGAGCTGCGGAGAAAGACACGGTCAGAAGCACGAGGCCCTGAGGAAGCTGCTCCACACGCATGGAATTTCTAGCCCAGGTTTCATCTCGTCGGGTCGCCTGCGTGTTCAGACTCCGTGGGCTCCAGCTGAAGCAGCCTTTTCCAGCCGGCCTTTCTTCATGCTGACAGCAAGGACAATAAACCGTAAAACGCCGCAACCACAGGCATACAGTCTGCTGGTAAAGCTATTGCTTAGCTTAGGGTTTAATAACACTGTTTAAAACCATTTTACCTCAGCAGTCACGAAACAAATCTACTTTAATAAGGTTAGAGGACAAGAGTTATTGCCTTGTGATAGCTGCTAGGAGCAAGGCTTGGGTTCTGTCTCCAAGAAAAATTAATTGGTTGAAAATCCCAAAATTTTGGTCAACCAACTTTTTTTTTTTTTTCTAACCAAAGAGTCAAACATATTGTTGAAATAACTTCTAAAATAAATCCAAAGAAAGTAGATATCCATCAAACACGGACATCAATAATTCCAAATAAAATATTTCTGCATCAGTCAGGAAAACAACCAGTTGCATCAAGCAGCTACCTTGAGCAAACTGCTGGACTGCGGGCCAGAGGGATAAAGTAAAATATAAGACACAAGTCCCAGCAATATAACAAGAGGAAGTCAAAAGTTCGAGAATGCTCTAAAGATTAGACTGACCAGGCCCTGATGTAGTCATTCTAGAATATTTCCCGCCACGCTCTGCATTAAGAAAAACCGTGTAGCCCTGGCTGGTGTGGCTCAGTAGGTTGGATCGTTGTCCCATATCCCCAAGGGTGGCAGGTTCGATTCCTACTAGTCAGGGCGCATACCTAGGTTTCAGGTTGGATCCCCGATAGTAGCCTAAGGGAGTCAAACGATTGATTCATCTCTCTCTCTCCCTTCCTCTCTCTCTAAAATTAATAACATATCCTAATAATAACATAACACTAAGGCCACCAGGAATAATAAATAATTACATCTAGAAAAACAAAGGTAAGAATGATCACAAACTTCTCATCAGAAACCACGCAAACCAGAATATGACAAGATCTTTAAAGCAATAAAAGGCAAACACTATGAAACTACAATTCTTTACCACGTGAAAATAGCATTCACCATCAAAGACAAAATAGAAAGATTTTCATACAAGCAAGAGTTGAGAGAATTTATCACGAATAAACTGACAGTACAAAAAGGTTAAAGAAGTTATTCAGGTGACAGGTAAGTGGCACAGATAAAAATTCCTATACGCAACGAGATGAGAAATGCTATAATGACAAATGTGTTACAAAACTTAAAAGTATATTCTCATGTTTATTTTTTTCTCAGATAATTTACTATTTAAAGCAAAAAGAATATTAATGTATTTGAGAAGTTATTACATATGCATAGAATTATAATTATGGCAATGATAGGAGAAAGAACGAGTTGTGTTAAGTTATCTGAAATGGTAAAATATAATATAAAATAGACTATAATAAGTTAAATATAATATTATATACCCAAGGGCAACCATGGAAAAATAATAGTATAACTCAGAAGAAAATGCTGGGAAAACACTGAATGATAAATATACTTAACTAGTCAAAAACAAGGCAAAAAAAAATATTGGAAAATATAATAAAAAATGGATGGAAAACAACTAGCAACATGATAGATTTAAATACAACCTTATTGATAATTATTAAATGTAAATGCTCTATACCCTCAATTAATAATCAGAGATTGTCAGAATAAATAAATATTTAAAACCCCAACTTTATGCTGCCTATAAGAAATCCATTTTACCTAAAAGGAAACAGAGAAATTAAAATTAAAGGATATAAAATAATATGCATGTAAACTCTCAGCATATGAGAGCTGTAGTTCTTATATTAACATTAGACTGAGACTCAGAAGGTATATTATCAGAGATAAAGATGAACATTTCATAAGGATAATGTCCATTTATAAAAAGGACATTAAATGATAAATGTGTATGATCCTAAAATAGTTACAAATTATAAAAGGAAAATTAAAAGAATGAAAAAGAAATAAATTAATCTAAAATTGGGTATTTCCACACTCTTCTGTCTGTAATTGGCAAAATTAGTATATCAACTATGAATTAGAATATAGAAGTTTTAAACAATATTAACCAAGATGACTGTACAGCCATTTCCATGACACCAGGTGCACAGAAATATCCCAGATTAACCATACTCTAGGCCACTAAATAAGTCTTAATAAGTTTAAAAATATTGAAACCATAAAATACAAGGTGGGGAAAAGTAGGTTTACAGTTGTGAGTGCATGAAACACAGTTTATTCTTGTATTATTTTCCATACAAACTATTGTAAACCAACTTTTGCCCACCCTGTATTCTGTAACTATAATAGAATTAAACTAGAAGTCAATAACAAAAATGCATTTGGAAATTCCCCACATATTTAGAAATTAAAAGAATATGTTTCCAATATATTAACATGACTCAAAGAAAAAAATTGCAAGCAAAATTAGAAAATATTTTCAACTAAATAAAATTAAAAACCACAACATGTCAAAAGTATGGGCTGCAAGTAAATTGGCCCTTAGAGGAAAAATTGTATCTTTCAAGATTTATATTAGAAAAGAAGAAACACTTAAACCGATAATCTTAGCTTCCACCTTATGAGGCTAATAATAACAGAACACATCAATCCCAAAGTAAGTATAAAAAAGGAAATGGTAACAGAAGAGCATAAATCAACGAAATAGAAACCTAAAAAAGCAGTAGAGAAAAAAATTAATGAAACCAAAAATCAAAAATGAGAAAACCAGTTGGACAAATAAAGAGAGACAGAAACAGAGAGAAATAACCTACCATTATTAAGAATTAAAGAGGAAAAATGACTGGAGATCAAACACTGAAAGAAGTAACATTACAAATAACTTTAAGCCATTAATTTCAAAAATTTAGTTGATATGAACAAACTCCTTGAAAAATCCAAAACTGCCAAAACAAGCTAAAGAAGAAATAGGAAATTGTGAGTGCCTTTATATCCGTTAAATAAATGAAAATCATAATAAATCAAAAGCCTTCCCTCTTGGCCCAGAGACTGAGGAGCCCCCGGGAAACTGCAAGCAGCCCCCTGCGTGGAGAGCAAGCAGAGGCGGGAGAGGGAGCCACTGGGGGGGGCAGTTCCACTCAGTGGCCTTCAGTGCCAGACGACAGGCAGGCTCCTGGCCGTCCCGCCACAGCCTTGAGGGTCCCAGAGGCCTTGACGGCGGGTCACATGCGCTGTCCAGATGGCCTCGACACCGCTTGCTCCCCGCAGCCAGCGTGGCTTGAGTGGCTCACACCGCGGGGCTGGCAGGCAGAGCGCACGTCCCGAGGACAGGGGACTCTGGGCGAGGAGCCTGCCCCCTCCAGGGTCAGCCCTCGGGTCAGCCAGGGGCCAGCCCTCTTCGTGACCCCATCCAGCATGTCACCCCCCCCCCAGCAGGCTCTTCCAAACGCGCACGCCCTTCCCTTTACCAAGGAAAGGATGTGCAGAGCGGACGCGCTGGTGAGAACTGGACCAAGTATCGCTGCACTGCCCTTCAGTGGTGTTAGATTTATAAACCGATATAAGTGAGGTGATTTAAAAACAAAAAAGCAAAAGATCAACATCACTGTCACACGCCCGTCGGAGGTGCTTCTCACGCGAGCCAGCCTGGCTCAGCAGGCCTGTGCTGAGGGCTGGGCCTGCCCGCCACAGTGGCCTGTGCTACTAAACCGAGCGCTTCTCCAATTCATGCACAATTTGAGATTATAAGGATAGAGAATGTATACATTTGCTACTTCTGCTTAGGTGCCAGGGGTCCCAAAAGGACAAAGAAAGAACATGACATGAGAAAAAATATTTCTCATGGTGACCATTATATACTATATATATTTAAAACACTGCATTCTAAAATAATTGTATTTGACAAATACTTCTCTAGGGCTTGTTATGTAGAGGTTACTGTTCTAAGCCTCTTTCTGCGTATGAACTTATTTAATTCTCATAGCCACCCTAGGAGTTGGATAATATTAGCCCATTTCACCAAGGGGAATGTGAGAAACTGCTGAGATGTGGTAGAATTGGGATTTAACCCCCAGGTCTTCGGGCTTCATCGGGTTACTTTTATCATGAAAGAAAGCGAAAACAAGTTTCACTTTACTCACATGCCTTTATTTGGCCCACCCAGGATGTGAACTTGGTTCTATTTGTTATCCATGCTCATGATCTGTCTTTACAACAATAAATGCAGCCATTCAGATCAAACCAGTTGGCTACACAAAGAGAGTACATCCAAGTCTGAATTTATAAAAATTGGTGTGTCGAGCTCCAACTACATGTGTGCTTGGTCTCAGTACAGCAAAGAAAATGAGAGGCTCCCCAATCTTTCCAGCAGTAAACATAATAGCTTATACTTGGTAGATGCACAGTAAATATTCTTTTTATGAATGAATGATGGATCGATTTTAAAATTACCCCCACTCGGGGAACTGAATTTGAGGAAGGAGGGCTTACTAAAGAGATTGAGGATCTAACCTGTCCTGAGCAGGGTCAGCGACAGAAAAGGCTTTAAGAGAGAAAAGCAATTGATCTGAGAGTCGGAGGATTGAAAAACAAAGAAGGAAAAAAGCCCAAAAAACTAGATGACCATTCCAATGTATAAAGTACTGTGTGTGCTTCCATTGTTGAATCATGCTTTGTTCAGTTACCAATTGCTGCTTAAGAAACATTCCCAAAATTAATGGCTTAAAACAAGAATTTATTACTAGCTCTCATGGTCCTCGGGGCTGACAGGTGAGCTAGAATATTTTTCTTGCTCCAGGTGTTATCTCCTTAGTGGTATTCAGCAAGTGGACAGGCTGGTCCAGTGGATACAAACCATCTCTGGCACCTTGCCTGGGATGACCAAATGCTGGACCCAGCTCAGTATGTCCCCCCAAGGGTCTTCATGTTGATGGTTTTGGTTTGGGGTGAAGGGTTGTTGAACTTCTCATATGGCCGCTCAGGGCTGACAGTGAGTGTTTCAAGAGATCTGGGAGGACACTGCCAGACTTCCTACAACCTGAACTTGGAATAGGCAACTGCCATTTCCTTCACACCCTATTAGTCCAATAAGTCACTTAGACCAACTCAAAGGGAGCTGAGGATTGGGAAAAGCAATTGCCTTGTTTACACACATCTGCTGAAAAGGTCAGACATAGGCTGGCCAGACCTCAGGCTCTGATTCTGGAGGCTATTTTGGTTGCAACTACTGTGTCCAAGGGAAACTAAAATTCAAAGAGAACCTAACTTCCCTCAAAGAATTTGCAGCCATCTTCAATCTACCACACTCTTGTGGCACATTGAACTTCAAATCACAGCAGGGACACAAGCCCAGCAAATGCTCCCTGTGCAGAAAATCTGATTAAGGCCAAAAACTTAGTACCATCCTGACAAACACTCATGCAAAGCCAAGCACGGCCTCAATCATCAGTGAAACAAATCTGATCTCTCCACTTTGATGGATCAAGCAATGGCTTGGGATTGTAATTAGACGGTCAAAATGAAGAGATAGATGATAGATGCTGTTTCCCAGCCAACCTGAAGAAAGGCAGCCTCTGGATTCGACCCTTACCACATCCAAGCCCAAGTGCAGAGGCAGGAATTCGATATGTGCAAGAAAGATTGTTGGACTGGTGTTTTCTCCTGTTGGTAGACCAGGAGTGGAAACACGCTGTTCAATTTACATGAGAAAGAACGTTCTTAAACTTCCCCTCCTTTAGTCCCCCATTCCTCCCGCCACCTCAAAATAAACCCCACTAAATTAAAGCCACATTTGTGGATCCTAAAAGGAAGTTTCTCTTAGTAGCCAATAAATAGTAGTAGGTTTTGATTCTTGTACATGTTCGGTGTGCCCCGCTGAGCGGTTCACTTCACTTGGCATTGCTGGGAGACTGTAATGAATTTCCCTGACAGATACATCCCCGGTCAGATCAGATCAGGGAAATGAGCTCTTTGGGGCTCAGACTTGTATGGAATTATAACAGTATGTGCTCACTGACCCCAAGTTGAAAGAATGTTTCATTCCAGTACTTGAAATGGAAACTGATAGTCTCTGTTGTTTTCATTGCTTAAACTGCACATTATTATGAGGGACTTTATTTTAAATTAACTTAAGTGGTAGCATACATAGCTTTTCATGAAAAAATAAATAAATCAAATTCTCCATATTTTGCTAGCAGCGTATTGGTTACCTGAAAACAATTTCTGTATGGGCTTATAGAAAAGGGAATCGAATCCTGATTTTAAGATAGACTAACAATGATCTCTCTCACACACACACTCACGCACGCGCGCACACACACAGAAGCTTTCTCTCTACTGTTCTTACAGCAATAAAATCACTTGTCTCTCTAGTACAACACCTTTGGAAAAAGAGTGGGAAATCTTAGTTGGGATTGAACTTGAGTTAACTGTCAGAGATTTCTGCCTGAAGTTAATTTTCTTTGAATTTTAGTTTCTCTTGGAAACAGCACTGCAACCAAAATAGTCTCCAAAACCGGAGCCCAAGGTCTGGCCAGCCTATGTCTGACCTTTCCGGCAGATGTGTGTAAAAGAAACGATTGCTTTTCCCAACCCAAACTGCGTAATCTTTGGTTAGGTTTGTTTTCCATGCACATACTTAGACAGGCTGTGGTTTGTTCCTCTGGGCGTTGGTAATAGGATATACACAGGGCCCAGGTCACCCCAGCTGGATCTGGAATGACCATTTTTAATCTTGGGTTGAAAACTTGATACATTAGGAAAATCAGTCGATTTGGTCAGCAAGTTTTTTTCTTTTCTTGCTAGAGCCCAAATTATGTTCTGGATGACGACTTGACAGGGTCAGCAGAAGAATATAGGGAAATAACTCAATTCTGATTTGGCCAAAATGCAAACTGGCCTGCCCAGCTACAAATAGGTCTCACTGAGTGACACTGATGTAACAAGGTGAACCCATATATGGATACTTAATGGGAGATGACCTACCAACAGATAGAATGCAGGCCTGGGAACAGTGCCCCGTGAAAGACCTATTTGCTCAGCAATTCATACAAGTGTCCCACTTGGGGAAGCAGGATCTCATAGCAACACGGGAACCGGTGTGCAGGGGCCAAGCTTCTTCCGCTTATTTTAAGGAAGCACAACCGGTGACTTGCAGACAGCATCTTGAGAAGAGGTCTTGGAGCTGTGACTCCCGATGACAGGGACAATCACACTGCACTGGCGTTCCTCTTGAGAGATGAAGGGACCCAATGACCAGTGTGTCTCACAGACAACCGGGGCCACTCAATGGAGAAGTTTTAGCGCAATTAAAGGAGCAGGGATTCCATAGATCAGCTGTAATCGACTTCTCGCTGTGTGGCCCTGGGCAAGTCCTTTAACCTGCCTGTGCCTACTTTGCAAGCAGTACTTTCAGGTTTATAGCAAGGTGTAGTGAGAATGTATCTAACATTATGCCTGGGACTTGGCAGTGCTTTATAAATGGTAATCTCTACGATCACTCATGTTTCATGTGACCGCAGCATTTAGGGAATGAGACGGAACCACCAGGCTTGAGTGCCGGATTTACCACTTCCTAGCTGTAGGAATTAGGACGAACTTCTTTTCCTCCTTGAACTTTAGTTTCTTCATCTTTATAAGGAGTGAAACCATAATTATCTTGCAGGAATCATCTGATTATTAAATCAACAATAGATCAAGTGCCTAAGAGAGCCTCTCTCATTTACAGTGTGCATTTATTATGTCGTTTCTCTCCCCATACGGAGTGGGGCAGAGATGAGTAAGGAGACTCATCAAGGTCTTTGTTACCCGTCCAGGGGAGACAGACCCAGGCTTGAGTTCAGCACTGAGAGACAACCACAGCTGAAGGAAATGTGGCAACATACTCAGGGGATTTGTCACAATTTGGGATAACAGAGCACACCCTTGGAGAAGAAACACACAGGGAAATCGGTATTAGATGTACGTAGTCACAAGAAAGGTTTCTGACACACAAAAAAGTGGGACTTCTTTTAACTGGCAAAAGGTCCCCGGCATTGGAAGGGCAAAGTGTGCTTGACTTACTGTTGGTGGGGAGACTCTAGTGGCTTCTGTTGAGATGATAACCAGTTACAAGCTCTAAACTCCAGGCACACATCTCTTTTTTCATGCTCTTCAGCTAAGTGTTACATGATTTACTCTTCTAATTTTATTCCATTGCACTATTTTTTTATATTTGGTCTTTTGGAGCACTCCAGGTCTTTTTATGTCTTTCAGTGAAAAGGTAGGAACTACAGGAGAATAAAAGAACTGATATTTATGCCGAGGTACTTAGACTTTTCCCCTAAACTCACACCCAAGAAGTTGTCTGTAGGCCAATTTGCATTTTGGCCACATAGGGAGCATTTGGCTACAGCAAGCACTGTGCAAACTAACACCACATGTGGTACTAATTGGTGCTGTTGGCAGTTTAGGAAGAAAGGCTGGGACTGAGTGGGCACAGAAGCTAACAATGCCTTCACACAATGGCTCTCCACAGGAGTTGGAAATTAGAAGTGTGAGGAGAAAGATGGGCCTGTGTGACAAGGTCAATGAGCCGAATCTTTCGCTGCTTTTCAAAGGGAAAAATAAAGGCACGAAAAAGATCTGAACTAGAGACTGTATTTCATAGCAAACTAAGACTAAGGAGACCTTGTTCACGTAACATGTAGTCAAGGAACATGAACATTCAGGTGGAGGAAGGAAGTAGGGTCAGACAGGTGCCTGGGGCTGACTGTACGGAAGAGATTCAGCTATTGGTTGGGGCCAGTTAAACTCTCCGGGGTCAGTTTCTCCATCTGCAAAGTAGTCACGGTTTTCATAGCATTTGCCTCCCACCAGCTGAAGGAAGCAGGGGGCAGATTTGTAGTTTGCTAAAGTGCTTTGATTTTGCAAACTTCAAACCCAAGTACAGGGATCTCTCATAACATCTTAGCTGTGGGTCTCTGTGGGCATGAGGAAAGGGGCATGGTGCTGGGGATAATTATTCCTCTAGATAGCTGTGCGAGTCCAGTGCTTCTAGGTTGCAGGAAACAGAATTTGCAAGAAGCAGAATGGAGCCTCGGGGAGCTGGGGTTAATTGTGAGGATACACTGGGGAGAAGAAATCAGAGCTGCCTCAGTGCCCACATCGAAAGGCTCATGGAACTGAACTTTTTTTAAAAAACTTCAAGATACAACAGCAGCGTTGGTGTCCCAATAGCAATTATAATCATCTTAACATTCAGCTTCTCCCTCTTCTCCTTCTGGCTGCATGAGCTTCCTTCCTCCCAGAGCATAACAAAGCCAAGGAAGCCTCCCTGATCCGCCCCTATCAGTTTTTTCACAGAAGCTTCAGCTCTCTTTTCCCTAAGAAATAGGACTACAGTTTCCAGGACCTGAATTACAAGTGCACTTATTCCATTTCCCTCCCACCCCCTGCCTCTTTTCTGCTCTCTCTGATCTAAGGCCCACCTTTAAAATTGGCAAGACCCCTGGGCTTCACCTCTTCTCTCCCTCCCCTGAGTTGTGGTCCTCAGCATGGAGGGCCTTGTGCACATGTGTGTGAACACCCATCCCCATTCCATACCCATGCTCCTCCAAGACCCTAATGATGGCCATTCCTCAGAGCCTTCAAGAGGCCGTCCAGGGAACAGGTCTGTGCAGGACTAGAAGGGGGTTCAGGGACTTTGGGTCAGTGATATTTGGGGCCCAAGAAACCTAATATGACCTAAAAGGAGCCCCTTGTATCCAAGCACTTCTCATCCTGTGGGACAAAGCTAAGGAGGGCTAGGGTACAAGGCCCCTGAAAGTGCCCTATATCACATGGCTCTAAGACAACCTATTTTACCTCCCTTCTCCCTTCACGGTCTGTAACTGTGTCTTAAAATGACTACTATTACAATCACAACTACTACTATCACTACTACTACTACTACATAAGAAACAGATAGGGATCAGTATTTAATACAGAGAATCTCCTTTAAAAAATTAAACGTGGTCCTGGCCAGTGTGGCTCAGTTGGTTGGGTATCATCCTGTGCACTGATGGGTCGCTGGTTTGATTACCGGTCAGGGCACATGCCCTGGCTGTAGGCTCCATTCCCTGTAGGGGACATGCAGTAGGCAGCAGATCCATGTTCTGCTCTCACATCGGTGTTTCTCTCTCTCTCTCCCTCTCTCTTCTTCTTTCTCTAAAAATAAAAATATAAAAATATTTTTTAAAAATTAAGTGTTTTCTTTGCACAGTCCTGGAGGCTGGGAAGTCCAAGATGAAGATACCAACAGATTCATGTCTAGTGAGAGTCTGTTTCCTGGCTTGTGAATGGATTCTTTCTTGTTGTAACCATGATGGGGAGAAAACAAGGAAGCAGATTATTTCATGTTTCTTCTTACAAGAGCAGTAATCTCATTTTTGAGAGTTTCACCCTCATTATCAAATCACCTCCCAAAGGCCTCACTTCCAAATACCATCTCATTGGGGGTTAGGTTTCAACCTATGAATTTTGGACAAACTTTCAGTCCATAGTACAGGCCAAATCTATTCTGTACAGTGGAAACAGGAAGGGAACAAGAGGCCATGGTCATCAGTACTTTTCAAAAGCATCAGGGGTGAATGTAAACATCGTGAGGACCTGTCAACACAGGTAACAACGCGCAGGCCAACAGAAATCAATGCCAGAGCCTTTCTAGGACAGAGTTAGTACTTGCGAATTCCTTTCAGAACTAAGTTTCCTGATTTCATAGAATTCTCACTCCCTTACATACTCATTTTGAAATTGGTCCTTAGCTGTGTAGTACAGGAGATGCCATGGCTGAAAATTGCAGAGATCTGAGGTAAGATAGACACTTTCCTTTGCCACTCACCCTTCTCGCCCTCTTTCCCACATCACACATGAGGGTTTACCTGTATTTTTCAGAGCTGAAAATTAATTTTAGGAGGTTCAGGAAGCTGCTCCGGTCATAAAGCAAGAATGTGGTAAAGTTGGGATCTGAATCTATTTCTTTCTCACTCAACGCCACAAGGAGAGGGCTTTTCTATCAATGATTTAATCAGACAGCCTGTTATATTAACCCAATGCTTGCCTTTACAGCTTTCTCTCAATAAATTAACAAATAAGTCAGTAAAAGCCTTATGTTCCAGGGACTTTAAAAATAATGTCTTCTACCTGTAACGTTCACATGGAAATTGCAGTTCTGGGCCAATAGAACATGCTCATTAGTAATGCAGCACACTATTAATATGTATCACCTTTTCAATCCTTACAATCTGATGAGAGGGATATGATTATAAGCTGCTGTTGCAAAGAAGTTAAGTAGCACTGAGGTCTCATCATTTGCCTGAGGTCACAGAGTTAGGAAGTGAGGGCCAGGGGTGGATTGACACTCAACTCCTCCAACTCTGGAGCCCACCCTCTTCCATGTCCTGCTTTCTCATCTGTGAGAATAACTCGTGCATGTCAACCAAACACCAAAAGGCCACCGACCAATACAAGTTAACTGAGCATGATTAACTGCTGGTAAGTGAGCCATCCTTTTTTCTCATTTCCACATGGGTGCAAAAAATAGATTAAAACAATATGTCTTATAAGGTCATTGTGCTTTCTTCATTTAGTTCCTATTAGAATGCACTGTCTATTTTCCCTCACTAGCTTCTGACCACCAGGTGCATCATATTTCTCTCTGAAAGCCAAGGACATAGCCCCATTCCTGGTACACAAAATATCTTGAACAATTGTTAAATAAAATAGTATTAGATATAGAGGTTCCATTTTTAAAAAATGGCTCAAAGACTAGAATATATCAACGTACCTCCTGAAACAAAGTTGGTGTTTCAAATATGTATTCGTACTACAGAAAAGTACTAAATTGACATTTTTGTATTAATAATTTAATATAAATCAAAATTTATATTTTCTAAGTTATATATTTGATTTAAAATTTTCATCCATTTTAAAAAAAAAATAAGCTGCAATGAATATCCTCTTACTTCTATATTTAATAACCGTAAGACACGAAACTATCCATTAATTTGGACACTAGTCATTGCACTTTGACTTGCAACTCAAAATAAAGAAATATAATTACCTACCTGTTCTTTGTAGAAATGTTATGGCAATGTCACAACAAAACCAGTATTAAAAATCAACATGCAAATGTAACTTTAACTTCAAGCAAGGGAAAATTATACTAAGATAGAGCCATAATCATTCATTAAAAAGGGATGAGTTTTCAAGACTAGCGTCTCTCCCTAGAGTTTGTGCCAAATGTTAGCAATTCCAGTTAGAGAACCCAAAGTTGGAAGGCTATGGGCAACCTCTTTCTGCCTGTGATGAGCCTTTGCTCTCACACTCTGCAGATCACCCGCAGGCAGCTGGACCTGCCAAAAACAAGAAACAGTAGGGAATTGGTGCTTTTTCTCTGCCACAAAATTCAAGCCAAAAAAATAAATAAATCTGGATGCATAGGAATGCTTTCTTTTCAATCTCCCAAGGTGACCTTTCTTTCTAAAGGAGATAATTTCTTCTTAAAATAGCATGTAAGGATCATTTTAAAACTCAAATATTCATTCTAATATAAAGTGTTTCTCTTGTTAATGAGAGCGTGATATTTCTTTGTAATGAGAAATGCTTGAAAAGGTAATGCATTTAGAGATTAATATAAAAAATCATCTACTCCTAGATATGTTTTGGGCAGCATATTCCTGTTTCATCTCTCTTGTTTAACTCCATGTCTCCTGCTAACAAAGATTCTTAGAGACAATTACAGTATAATCCCAGAACATACTAAGGTTGGCTGTCTAGAAGACAGTCACAAGAAAATGCAATTTTTCAATAATACAACTGATCACTCACACTATTCACCAAAAAGAAGTATAAACATGCAAACTAAACATCTATTTGAATGGTCAAGGACTTTCAGGGTTAAAGCATGTATACAACCTCCAGTGAGCAAAACAATTAAAACACACACTTTCTTGTATACCAGAGAGATTTAGACATCAAACACTTAATATAATTAAATTTTAAATTTGGTTAATAACTTATACCCTATATCCCCAAATAAAAGCCCTTTCTTTCCCATCTTCTTATTTCTGTATTATCATAGCCCCTGTACCTCAACATAAGAGATTTTATTACATTGACTTCAATTATTATTTGTGAAATAGCATTTTCTCACCCACTTCACTGAGAACAACTTAAACACAAAAATTTGGTGTTACTGTCTGTGAAATATTCTCGGTGACCAGGAATGTGATATTACAAAAAGTCCTCAAAGTTACTTCCTCAATGGATCAAAACGCATGGAAACACTTAGTAGTCCTTCTGAATATCAAAGACTGGATGACATTATCTATCGTTCCAGATCAGTATTTCCAAGCTACCCCTGGCCAGTGTGGCTCAGTTGGTTGAGCATGCACCATGCACCAGGAGGTTGTCGGTTTGATTCCAAGTCAGAGCATGTGCCCAGTAGGAGCTCCATCCCCAGTAGGGGGCGTGCAGGAGGCGGCTGATTGATGTTTCTCTCTCCCTCTCTCTTCCTCTCTCTAAAATCAATAAAAACATATTTTTTTAAAAAAAGAATTTCCAAGCTAGAAGTAAGAATTTCTGTATTTTGCCAAATTGAGCTCCTACCTCATTACTTTTTTAAATGTATGATATTCTTCTATTATAACAAACCTTTGTAAGGAAGACTGGGGTACAGTGAAAGAGAGGGAAAGCAATAAGAAGCTCTATTTATGGAAAGCAAGATACAAATGCAATTTTAAATATCTGAAAAGCTGCAAGTTTTGTTATAATTCATTTCAAATCTGTATTAAACTCTGACATAGGGGAATAAATAGAAACACTCTATCAAACAGATAGGCACAGGCTTCGAAAGTCCTAATTCATGTTATCACATTACATATTGTCATCACTAACAAACAAACCTGGCTTCTTATGATTATCTACAGCTTCAGGTGATATATATCTGCATGGCCCCTAAACACACACACAGAAGAAAATTCAAATTAGTCAGCCACCCAGAATGTTAATTTATTTAGCACTAAGCATCTGTATATTTGAAGCTTTCCAAATCATTGGTTTCTTCACGGTTTTTATCCAGATGGTGGTGCATTTTATACTTGAGAAGCAAATGAATTGTATGGTCTAGTGGGTATACAAGAGAAAAATAATAATGTAGGTTTAGAGAATGGGAATATGAGATTTATATAAACGACATTACGAGCCAAATAAGTAGATACACCTAAAACACCATCTAGATCTTCAGATTATCAGGAACACTCAGTCCAGAATCTCATCAGTATTCTTCACGATGTTCTCTTTGGCCCTGATAACAGAAGCGCATCTCATTTCCCGAATCTTAGTCTTTGCTCAGCATCGATTTTTAACACCCTGTATCCATGTGTGTCAGTTTTCTATGGTGTCTGATAAATTACTACAAACTTACCAGCTTAGGAAAACTCATGTGTATCATCTCACAGGTTCTGCAGGTCAGGAGTCCAGGCACAGTTTACCTGCTCAGGGTCTCTATGCTCAGGGTCTCACTAGGTTGAAATCAAGATAGTGGCTGGACCATGTCCTTATCTGCAGGCTTGATTCGGAAAGGTCTGCTAACAAGTTCCCTCGGTTTGTTGGCAAAATTAATTTTCTTGCAGTTTTAAAAGTCAAGGTATCTTAATTCTTCAAAGTTTAGCAACAAAGTGACTCTCAAACCTCAGAGAGGGACTCACCTGATTAGGTCAGGTCCACCCAGAATAATCTCCCTTTTGCAAAGTCAAATGTACAGAGACCTTAATCACATCAAAAAAACCCTCTCCACCTTTGCCATAGTGTATTGGTTAGGAGCAAATTGCAGGCTCCCCTCCTTTTTGAGGGGAAGGAATTACACAAGATCGTGTGCACCAGAAGGATAGGAATCTAGGAGCCATCTCGAAATACCTCCTATCACATCTTGTCAGGGGCTGGCCACTCTCATAACCATCGCCAGCCACCTCCGTGCATACAGTGGTGACAGTAGTAATGAAGCGAAATTTAGATTTTTAAAAAACGGTTCTCGTCTCCCAAGATCTTGCCACAGATCAAGCAGCTGTGGGGCGCACACCCGGAATTCTGTGCTTGGCGGAGATGTTCGAGAATCCCACAATCTCATCATCCAGCCAAGGACTTCGTGCAACTGCACTTAGTGCTTTTGTTTCCCCCATTGGTATAAAATCATGTTTTATCTCCTATTTGCATGGATAAAAACATCACAGGAGGCTGCACCATCAACCAGTAGCTTGCATCTGCCTTCCTATTATAATCAACAAAAATGCCAGTTCCAATGCCTGATCCTCAAATTGCTCCAGATCCGTGTGCACGTGTCCGTGTGTTGCATTTGAAGTCAGGATTTTATTATGGATGAAAAGAGGAATGTTTACACGTTACCATTTATTAAGTGTGCTATGCTTTTGACAGTAAAAACAACACGAATGCATTCAGTTTCTCACTTAATTTTCTATCACGCTCGCTCTGCACCTTGGTGCTTTTCTAGTACTTTATAAGCTGGTCAGCCTCACTGAGACTTTGTCGGTTAATTTTAAAGCTTGAGGAATTCATTTGCTTTTCTGCAGCTGATCAAAATGTACCCGAGGAGCAGCAAAAATCATGGCACAGCCAGGGATATTGCAATTACTTCTAGGAATTGTAAAAGAGGCAATTGACTGAGGGTGGACTTGCTGTGACTTCTTCCTTGTGGAACCTCAGACGTGTGCAACCGTTTTCCAGGCACACTGAGCCTTTCACTCAAATCAAGGAAAATTAGCTTGCAGTTTTCATTTCTACCTTTCGCACTATAAACCCCTCCCTGGGGACAAGCAGTGGAGTGAGCTCATGCCTCTCTCTTCTCTTTCCAATTGTATCGTAATGGTGTAAACTGCACCCAACTTCCCTCAGGACCAGGTGGATGCTGTATACACTTTCTAAAAACTTGTGACTGCTTGGATTTCCCACATCAAAAAGAAGAAAAAAAACAAGTACTTGAAATTACACCAAGATGTAAAGCATCAAATAATGATATTCTCCTTGGCTTAATAATGCAATGACTCATTCAGTAACTCAGAAAATATTTAGAGACACTATGACCCCATGCTAGGTAATGTTTGAAAAACCAGAATCATAGCAAGTACCACTAAAAAGGCTCTTGACCTCCTGCCCTCAGGGAGCTTGGACTCCAGTGTATAACAGCATGTCAGGTGGTGAACATTGCAGAGCCAAGGGGTAGAAAGTGAAAGAGGAGCTTTGTTTAGACAGGGTAGCCAGGCCTCTCCTGAATACGGTACACTCAGGTGTTAATTCATTTCCTTTGTCCTCAGTAGGATGTAAGTTTCATGAGTGACATTCATTCGTACATCCAATGCCTAGAAGGTGCCTAAGTGAATAAGTAAATCGGGAAGTGGTGTCACGGAAGCTGTCAAATGCCGCAGCAAGTTTAGTTACACACAAGCTGAATCACTGCCGTTAGATTGGGGCATTTGGGTGGTGAGCGTAGGTTCTTGAGCGGTACCTGGCTACAAGGGATTAAAGGGTGAGAGGGGGTGGAAACAAGGAAGCAACAGCAGACACTCTTCACGCAGGCCTTGGATGATGGCATCGAACCACTCACAGAGCTGGGGGAAGAACATTCCAGATAAAGAAAAGAACAGGTGCAAAGTTGGAGAGGCAGGAGCAGGAGCACTCCCAACAGGCCTGGTAGAAGTGGAGCACAGTAACACAGCGAGCAGGGTGGGAAAGGCGGCGCAGTTGTTGCCTCACACGTCGTGAAGGATCTCAGAGCCAGTGCAAAAATGTGGGATTTCACCCAAAATGCAAATAGGCTGAACTCACCCAATAAAAGGGCACAGAGCAGCCGACTGGATCAAAAGACAAACCCAGCCATATGCTGCCTTCAGGAGACACATCTCAGCTGCAAAGACAAAGATAGACTCAGAGTGAAAGGGTAGAAAGTGATTCTCCAAGCAAATGGCATCCACAAAATGCAGGGGGAGCTATTCTTACATCTGACAAAATAGACCTCAAGATAAAAAAGGTAGCACGAGACAAAGATGGACATTTTATAATGCTAGAGGGGACACTACGTCCAGAGACATAACCCATCTGAATATATATGCACCGAATCAGGGAGCGCTGAAATATACAAAGCAACTACCAACAGAACTAAGGGGAGAAGCTGACAAAACACTATTATAGCAGGGGGACCTACATACTCCATTGACAGCTATGGATAGGTCATCTAAAGAGAAAATCTATAAAGAAATATCTGCCTTAAATGATACATTAGGCCAAGTGGGCATAATTGACATTTACAGAACTTTTCATCCCACAACATCAGATTATACTCTCTTCTCTAGCGCACATGGAATGTTCTCAAATAGACCGTATGTTGGAACACAGAACTATGCTTACCAAATTTAAGAAGATGGAAATCATACCAAGCATATTCTCTGAAATGATCAGATTCATGTTCATAGAGAACAAATTGTAGACAAGCAAGAGGGGAAGCAGGGAGATCTGTGGAGGGGCTATTGCAATAGGCCTAGATAGAGAGGCAGGTGTGGAGAAAGGGGAACACGATCACGCTCAGCATAGATTTGGGGGATAGAGTTAACTGCACGATTTGTGGATTGGAGTTAATAATGATACTTTCATTTACTGAGATCTAGAAGATTGTGGGAGGAGAAGATTCAGGGAGGGGCAATTTAATGGACTCAACATTTGCATCCCCCCCAAAATGCATAGGCTGAATCATGCCCTAATCCCCAGTGTGGCCATATTTAGAGATAAGATTTCAAAGGAAAAAATTAAGGTTAAAAGAGGTCATAGGCTGGGGGCCTAATCTAATAGGATTATTGTCCGTATAAGAAGTGACAGAAGAGATGAGAATTATCCCTGTTATATAACATCTGCCTTTCACTTCTCTTATCACAACAATGTTGGAATCCTGACGTAGGGCTAAGAAATGAATCATGTGTCCCACCTCCCAATTCATATGTTAAAACTCTAATTCCCAATGTGACTATATTTGGAGACAGGGCTTTTAGGAGGCGGGTAAGGTTAAATGAGGTCCTGAGTTTGGAATCCTAATCTAATAGTGTGGGTGACCTTATAAAAGAGGAAGAAAGGGCCATGTCTCTCCAAACAAACGCACCAAGGAAAGGCCAGGGAAGGACACAGGAAGAAGGCAGTCATTTGCTCCCCAAGGAAGAATCCTCACCAGACACCAGTTCTGCTGGCACCTGGAAGTTCAGCTTCCAGTCTCCAGAACGCTGAGAAAATAAATTTCTCATGCTATCTGTGGTATTTTGTTATCGCAGCCCAAATACACGAATACAAGAGATATATCAAGAAGTCTGCCTTGCATGTTTTAAATTTGAGATCTGTTATAATCCTCAGCCTAGATGGTAAGTGTTGAAGTGTCTGGAGTTCACAGAGGTCTGATCTAGAGATATAAACTGTAAGTCATCTGCTGATAGGTAGTATTTGCATTGCTTAACATTATTTAATTGGGCTTCAGGATGAGATCTCTAAGGGTGAGAGGAAGAAGGGTTCAGCACAAAGCTCTTGGGAACTCCAACATTCAGAGGTTGGAGGAAAAAAATGGAAAAGCCCAGGAAAACATCAAAAGAGTGGCTGGTGAGGCAGAAGGAAAAACAGGATTGTAGAGCAAAAACCTGGCCTGGGGTGGGGGTGGGAGCAAGTGAGGAAAAAAGAGGAGAGGAAAGAAGTTAACAAAGACAGGGGACTCCAGAAAGGCTCTCAGGCAATCAGGCAGCTCTCTCGAATCTCCCATCAAATAGAGATTTAGAGCTGAAATTATGAGCAGGAATAATTATGAACATGTAGCTTCTTCTGTTCAAGTCAGAACTAAGTTCAAACCACAGCACTTTTATAATAAATAGATCCATTTCTATAATACTCTGTCACTATCTGTAATTTCACCATGGGAAATTAATTCTCCAAACTCCAAATGTCAAAATTAACTACTAAACATAGAGTGTATTCCAGGGTTATAGTCAAAATAGTTAACTAGCCTGACATTCTGAAAAAAACGTGACCGTAAAAACCACTCCAATTAGCCTGAATATATTCCAGCCAAGGAGAAAGCTTTTAATTAACTGATTGTTTTGCTTTTAATTAAATGACCAGACAACCTGAAGAATTACTTGGAGAATTATTATTATATCTGTATTTTCAGCACAATCTTATTTCTGAACTCCAGATCTATATCCCCAAATTCTGTTGGATTATCTCCATCTGGACGACTGATGGAAAGACTTAAATTCAATACTACTCAAGCAGAGTAAGCGTATTTTCTAACAAAGTAGCCTGTCTTTCATATTCTCTATCTCCCTGTGGCTGGGATGTTTTGCATATTTGCCTTCCGGTGTTATCTTACATTATTAACAGATCTGTTTTTCACCTGCACTCATGCATGATTTTGGTCTCTGGGAAAGGGGAAGGATGACTGCCACCTCAAGAATGAAGAGGATATGACTAGAATTCCCTCCCCAACACTGACAGAAAATGGGGGGCCCCCTTTGCTTCCTTGGAGTGTGAAAAAAAAAGAAGGGAAAGGGCACAGAAAAAACCTATTAAGGCCTCTGTTTCCCTCACACTCGAGGTTGAAAAATGAAGATTTAAAGATAAAGAACTTGAGAACACTATGGCTTGATTTCCCGGGACAAGCCTGGGGTAGACTGTGGGCCTTTGGGGGGGTCCAGACCCAGTGCCCTGTGGGAGCAGGGGTACAGCACGTCTGGGAGGAGACGCCTGGGTGGAGGGCTGGGTTACACTGCTGGCTGGCCATGGCCAAGGATCATATGCACGGCAACTGAAGCTACCGCCTGTCTTGATAGGACCAAGAGATGTTGAGAGGAGAGCTGGACCCACAGCCCGGTGCAGAAAGGGGAAACAATCACAAATACAAACATCAGTAACCAAGCTCAGTGACAGCAACCACAGAGGGAGTGACATCTGAGATCATGAGACGAGATGACAACTGTCACACCTCAGTAGATTCAACCAGTCATCCCTCTGGCAATGCCACTGATGCTCAGAGAGCTATGTCTCAATCCCCTCTACTCCTCCTCAAGTAGCAAAGTGACATCATCTTAGAGGCACAGAGAGAAGGAGAAGATAGAAGATAGAAAGCATTTACCTGAAAAGGTGGGGCTTCTTTTCCTCCATCATTTTCATTTATTGGCAATTTAAAGTTCCAGTTGCCCTTTGATATTTGGTGGAGTGGGGGCTTGGGAGGAAAGTTAGATCGATTACAGAAATAAATAACTACATTATCTTGCAAACTGAATGATAGTGAATAAACGTTGTTACATCATTGAAGGGAAACAGCTCCTCAGGCTAAAATGTTTCAATTCATCACTGACACCTCTCCCTACCCTTCTTTTTCCTGACTTCTAATCTGTCACCATGACTTCCAGTTAGACATCTGGCTCCTTAAATATGCCTCTTCCTTCCATTTTTCTGGGCTACTGTATAATTCTTACCACTGGTCTTCCAATACCATCTCACTCAGAACCATCTTCCAAGTACTGACTGAAATATTATTATTTTCATTACACTGGCTACTCCCTTAAAAATTTCTCTTGGTTCCTTATGGCATGAACAGTAGTTTTTGACCTGTGCTCTGTGGACACCTAGAATAGTGGTTCTCAAAGTGTGGTCCCCAAACTTGCATTGTCAACATTTGCTAGGATCACTTTAGGAATGTAAATTCCTGGTTCACACCCTCGACCTACAGAGAATCTGAATCTTGGAGGGTGGGGCCCAGCAATCTAATGAAGTCTTCTAATAAACTGTTCGGGTGACACTGATGCACAGTCACTTTTGAGGTCTACTTTCCTAGAGGATCTATGAAAGTAACTCAGGAGTCACAATAGCTGGTGAAGGAGTCCTATAACAAGGGTCTGGACAGGGAGGGAAAGACACAAGGTCTAGAAAAAGATGATTGTTTCCCATTTTCTTGCACAAACCTTCATCTAATATATCATTTGTGTAAGGTGTGGGGTTGAGTCAAGATTCTTCCCCCCATCCCCATGGATGTCGCATTGCTTCATCACCATTTGTTAAAAAGACTGTCTTTCCTCCATTGAATTTTTTTTGCATCTTTGCCAAAAACCAGTTAGTCATTTGTATGGGGGCCTATTTCTGCGTCCTCTATTCAAGTCTATCGGTCTATTTGTCTGTCTCTCCACCAAGACATTGTCCTGATTCTGTAGCTATATAGCAGGTCTTAATGTTGGGTGGAGCGATTCGTCTTCCTTCATTCTTGTTCAAGATTGCTTTAGCTATCCTAGGGCCTGTTCCTTTCCATGTAAATCTTAGAATAGGGTTGACTCTGCCTACAAAATCTTCCTAAATTTTGCATCAGACCTATAGATCGATTTGGGGAAAATCAACATCTTCATTCTGTTGAATATTTTTATCCATAAACGTAGTTATGTCTTTCCATGTACTCAGCTCTTCTTTGACTGCTTTTATGAGTATTTTTGTAATTCTGAGCATACAGGTCTCGTATCTATTTTGTTGTTAAGTTTAATATGTGAGGATGTCATTTCTTTACAGTAATAGTAAATGGTACTGTTGGGTTTTCTTTTCCATAATCTTACCCTGAACACTGCATTCCATGCTGCGGTTTTAATTGGCTGTGTTGCTTTCAAGCCATGAATTAGCACCTTCACGCATACTGAGCTCTCTCTTCATCTTTCCTGAGTTCTTCAACTTTTTTCCCAACTTCCAAGTTGGTAACTCGGCAGGAAAGTTCTCATACAACCTCATTCTCTCGCTCTTCTACCAGCCTTTTCCCTTCTGTTCCCTATTCTGGTGAGTGGAAGGCCTGCCTCTGTACTTGCTCTGGCCCAAATGAAGAACGGTTTCAAACCTCTTGTCTCTCATCCTTGTAGTCATCAGCCACTAAATCCTGCCATTTCCAGTGGCTACCTCTCCCCATCCTCAAATATGCCTACTCTTTTCCATGTCCAAGGCCACTGCCATGGTTCATTATTTGATCATGTCTCACTTGAACCACAGAAGCAATCATCTAATTTATCTCCTTTTCTCAAGAGTTTCACGTTCTCCAAGCCATCATTTCTCTACACCACAACCTGGGCAGAGTTTCAGATACGTAAATCTCTGTTCGGACTGGAATTTTTTCAGTATTTTGTTTCAGTTCTTTCCTGTTGCCTACAGACTTTATTAGGACACAAAAAGGCTTTTTATGACTTAACTTTCTCTGCATTTCCTCTGTCAGCACTCTGAACCTAACTTTGCTGAATCCCTTCCATCCATCGAACAATTTAATTCTCTCAATTCATGTGTTTATTTTCTAGGAGTCTTTCCACATTTTTGCTTAACTATTACATTTCTCTTCATCCTTAAAGACCCAATTTTATTAACCTGTCATTAATGAACCCTTCCTCTCGTGTGCACACTTAGGTACTTAATTTCTTTTTTTTATATAACATTTTATATATACTTTTATGATCAGTTATATCAGATTGTTTTGCAATTGATCCATTGTTTAGCTATTGATCCACTTAATTCATTATAATACCTATTAGAACAAAGATTCTGTTCTATTCTACTTTATTTCCAAAATTCCTTGTAAAATATCATGGTCCACATATAGAATGTTTTTGAGAGAAGTGTTGAATAGTGGAAGAGAGATATACACATAATTATCATAGCACAGGACCGAGAATGACACATGTCATTGTAGCATAAATGGAACACAACTATATAGAAGAAGAAAATGCTATGGACAGAGAGATTTGATTTTGGCCTAAAATAACAGATATTACAACATCAGGAAACAGAGAGAGAGATGTCATTTCAGGGAACAGGTATAATATCACTAAATACATAGACATAAAAGTCATAAGACATCTTCAATCAGAGCTGAATAGTCTTCTTGGCAAGTCTACCCGGTAGATGGAGAAATGAGAATACTGAGCAATAAGAATGTAAGAGATGTTAGATCATATTGTGAAAGGTTTTCAATGTCACATTAATGAATTAAACATTAAGCAGGCATTAGGCAGCCATTCAAGCATTTTTGACGGAGATGGGTGGGTTTTCAGAAACTTGCTTGACCATAAGTATAAACCAATGGGGTTTTATACATTACAAACACTTTAGAGGTGGGGAGAATGGACAGTGCCTTCAGTAATTAAGGATGAAGGTAACATGGTTCTGAACTTGGGCAATGAGTCCTAATAAACAAAGAACATCTGGAATCTGATTTTTATCTCTAATGTTTCCACATTTTCATAAGAGGCCACAAGGGATGTAAATATGTTTATCTGCATGTACTTTTAAAAATGAAGACACAGTTTTACCATGTGTTATAATACATATAACATATAAAAATAAGGCCTTCTCCAATAATAAAGCAGAATATAATTTTTAATGCATGATTTTAACTTCCTGGATGCTAAAAGATCTTGCCAAACCAAACAATTCTGATATTGAATTAAATAATCAAGCATGAGAACAGAAATTATAGTAAGTCTAAGCAGAAAAACTTTACTGTTTTTTATGAGAGCTGAGTAGTGATGAAAATTTAACAAAGCAAAGGAAAACTGAATGTTTCTTCTAAAATGTTTTAAAATGATTATATAAAACTGACTACACTTTTAAAACCTGGGTGGTATTTATATGTTTAAGAGTACATTATTCAAAATACCACTGACTCTGAACACTTTATAATACTGTAAATATATTCATATTTGTGTATGTGTATATTCACATTTAGAAATATGGTATTTTATGCACACATGCACAAATACACAAACTAATATAGTACAAATATTCCGGATTAATGTTGAACCCCAAATGGCTATAGTTTCAAATTTCTTAGACACAACAAATTATCAGATAAAAAGACCACACTACAAAAGAATCCATTTTTTTATCTTTGCTGAGACAGGTGGAAATCCATGAGAATTACAGACAGACAGTAAAGATTTGGAGGTCAGGAATCTTGTTACTCTTGCCAACTCCACTGCTGCTATAATTCCTTATCGTTCTAGTTTGAAAGTGGATGGGAGATGCTTATAGTTCCTTTGGAAAATCATCTCTTCCTACATTCTTTACACCCCGTTTTTCTAAGCTTATGAGTTGACCATCTTGCATAGGCTTTCTTGCTATGTAGGGTTCTCTTTCAATACTTGCTGCCAGTACGACTCACTGGGCACTTCAACAACAATGCCATGCAGTGTGCAATTCATCTTTGAATGGATTTTCATGTCTTCTTAACTCATCAGAAAGGTCCTTGAGGCACAGACCACATAATACCGACATTTTTTTCCTTCTGTATTTGAAGATAGTCATATAGCCAGCCTAGATGGAGTCCCAAAAATTGCTTTTTCATAAATCCCCCTTCCTATTTACGCTGGGTTCTCACCTTGTTCGTCTCTCTTACAGCCCTTGTTAGATTCCTGGTGCCGTGTTCGAATAACTAACTCCCCTGCTTCCTGAACCCCACCTTGTCACTATCAGAAGAACTTATAGCATATAATTGGTTCCAAAAAGTCATTCTGGTAAGAGTTGAGAGAGCAAGTACTGCAGGCTCACTCTGCCTTTTTTTTTTTTTTTTTTAAATATGTTTTTGCTGATTTCAGAGAGAGAAAGCGAGAGGGAGGGGAAGACAGAAACATCAATGAGAGAGAAACATAGATGGGCTGCCTCCTGCACTCCCCCTACTGGGGATGGAGCCCAAAACCCAGGCTCGTGCCCTGGCCGGGAATCAGACAGTGACCTCCTGGTTCAAGGGACTATGCTCAACCAACTGAGCCACACCAGCTGGGCTAACTCTGCCTCTTCTAATAAAGCCATTCCTCTGCAGCTCTTACCAGAAGTCTTTGTTGAGTAACATCAGCCAGAGGGGTGAGGAAAGATGGGATGAAGGACATGAAGAGATTTAAAAAAACCCACCAGGTTCTACTCCAACAAAACTAATTAGAGGGGAAAATTTTCAAGGAACTGGCCATGTACTGTAATTTCAGAAAACATTTAGTAGACCTTTACATAGGGTGCCAGAGGGAACAAGACTGGCAAAGCCAGACAGGTCAGCCCCAGGCCTTGGTCAGATCCCAGAGAATTCTACTGTGGGCAGCCATGGACCTATTCGGCTGCTCGCTTCTAAATCTGCATTTTCCCCCATTTTTCACCACCTACTCTGAACTCTTTTTTACATTGTGGATTTCTTCATTTCTGATCTCATAAAACCTTTCCATGCAGACTTGTCTGTATGCTGTGAATGACTACAATACAGTTTCAAAAACCTAAAGAAAAATTATGAATTCTATTCTTTGCATCAGATAGTTTTCCCCCAAAGCAGATATAAAGATTCTTTAAAAGGTGGTTTAATTTACCCCTGGGTGTTGAATATCATTTTGCCCCCTTCACCCCTTCCTTCTCTGCTCTGCTCTGGACCCTGGGAGGCGAAGCCTTTTGAATTGCATCAAAGGATGCCTTGCACTCTTTGCATTGGTTTTAGCCCAAAGGAGGTACAGACAGGAGGTGACGGAGTGAGAGGAACATGAGGCTGGCTTCTTTCTTGCCTACGTTTCTCTCCCAGAGCTCTTGTCTGAACAGCTGCCTTTTTCCAAATTTCTTGAACTTGGAAATAACTTGCCCCTATAGGACTGCTACTTGCCCCAGGATACTGCACTTTCCCTTACTGATTTTCCTGAATTATGCCCAAGGGCCTTCAATAGTCTCTTTACTAAATTTCTTTAAATTATTGGTTATAATATGCCATCTGATTCCTGCCAGGAAGGACCCTGATTAATATGTCTTATATTCACCCGTTTACCAGAAAATCGATTTTTTAAAGAGAGACAAAAAAGAAAGGAAGAAAGAAGGTATGGAAACTTTATGTCCCTGGACCTCATCTTAAAAAGTGAAATGCTGTTTAACTGTACTTACCCCAAACATACACAATTTACGGCTGACATAGCAAGTTCCACCAGATCTCCCATGCTCGTCTATACGAGAGTGGGCAAGTTGTAACGCTGCCCATAGAGTTTCAACTAATATGTAAAAAGAAAAGAGGGGGGGAAAGGGAAGGAAGAGAAAGATCTCCCTTGTTGGTGGCTTGGTAGAGGTTTTCACATGATCAATTTATAATCTGATGAATGGAGCAAATTTAGCTATAAAACTGTGTAGATTGGGTCCTGGAGTCCCCTGCCTACTTGTGGTGCTGTTGAATTTATTTTTTTTCTCTTCTTCAGGCCCCCTATCTTGACAGATAATTTTAAAAATATTCTAATCATTCTCCATCTCTTGGAGAAACATTTGAGCCCCAGCTTACTCTTAATATTTTAGCTAGTACCGTTTTTGTCATCATCTCAGTTTATTGAGGCAAACATGTGCTATGTATGTTTGTGGTTTGACTGATGCAGACAGCCCTGCCTTTTAATTTTCATATAATTATCCATGTTTGTTCAGATCATTCTCTACACTTGTTAGGGTCATTATGAAAGAGGTCATTTGCACCAAGTTTAAAGTTTTCCCTGAAAGCTCTGTCTACATCACAAACTTCGTTTTGAAATTCTTATCCTAAATACTCATAATAGCAGTTTGGAAGGAAAGACCAAGAATCCAGCCCTGACTGTGAGTCATGTATTTTTTTTTAAAAATGACCAAAATACAAGTTGGCATAGGGGTTGTATTGTTTGGGAATAATTTATTCATAGTCTTAAACTTACATTATATATCATGATCTTAAAGTTATGTTGATATTTTTGTCTCCAAGAAACGTTTGGAAAACATTTCTAGCCACGATCATGCATTATGTAAATATGCAAAGCTTGTGTAGTTGCCAAGAAAATAAGTGACAACCCAGCATTATTTGTCACCTTCATCACATACTATGATTATCAGTGGGAAATGATCATTATTTTCACAATATTTCTCCAAACATCTTTAATTTTGTTCACAGAAAAGAGGGTGGGGCATTTTTAGATTTACCTCTGTTTACAGGACTATGAGTCCCTCTTTAAGATCTCTAGGAACTATGCCAAGTTTGATTATTCTATGTTTTAATAATGATATGCAGTCACAAATCTGCTTTAAGTAGAATTTTTTAAAAACTAGCAAAAGACAATAATTCAGAAAAATTGAGATACTGCTAGTGAAAGAAATGGTAAAATGTTCTGAGAACTTCACATGGGTTATACCAACCATTATCATTACCTTCTTATACGAAGTTTTAATACCTATAAGAGAAAGTGTCATCAGCATCTTATATTCTTTGTCATCTTAGTTTTAGTTACTGCAGTTTAAATCCCTGTTAAATAGTTCAAGGCAAATCTCTATTCTTCCAAGAAGCTTTAACACATAGTAAACTGGAGCTCTATTTAGATATTATTTTCTAATAAAACATTTTAAGTAATTGGATCATTCAATCTAGTTTAAAAAGCCTACATACAGGGGAGTAAACCAGCTATGGCTCATGCAGCTGAAACATCTGCTAAACCTTTTGACACAAACTAGCAGGAACAGGAGTTTGTTCTTTAAACTAAAAAGCAAATAGCAATGCTAAATGTGTGGCCCTTAAGGGACAGTGCATATTTTCCACAAGCCAAGGTCACCTGCCTTTGAGCAGGCCATGAGCAATGAAAATGCCTTAGGGCAAACTCCAACAGGGCTGTCGCTTTAAAAAAAGACTCTTAAGAGTATGGAGGCTTGTCTTTTTCTGGGGATGTAGACAATTCTATCTGTACTAATATTTGGAAACATGATTAGATAGAAAAACACATCATCGGACTTATTGGAGGATTGGACAAAGTACACAATGAATGGAATTGTACATTGATGAAATATAATCAAATAGATATGTCACTATGTTATTAAAGACGATGACTCGACAAAGGGGCAAGAAAGACTAGCTGTCACAGCTCAGAAGCAATAAATAAACACAGGGCGCACTTGAAAGAGAGAAAAGCCCTGGAAGGAGCTCAGGAAATGGCAGATGTTCAGGTTTGAATGTGTGTTTCTTTTACATGTGTGCTTTAGGTTCACTTTAGTTGCGGCTCAAACTCCATTTTCTTTTGACATTTTAAAAATGATGTCTCGTTAAGATTGTGAACAAAAAAGGGGCCACATACTAAGCCTGACAAGCTCAGGGGAAGCCTGAATAGCAGTATTACAAACTCAGAGGCCTACAGCAACCACATAGGATGGTCTGTGATGAAAACTTTCTAATTTGAAGGGAGTCATGGAGGGTAGTCATGTCCTAAGCTGCTATGTTCCTTAGCAAAGGTCAACCTTGACCTTAACTGAGCCTGTCCACTGTCTCTTTGCATCCAGATAACATACTTTTGGAATGCCAGAGTAACCCCTTTTTCCAGAGCCCGCAGGGCACAATCTCCCAGCAGAACACAAGACCACAGAACGCCTCATTGTTATTTTGTTCCAGTATTTCACCTCTCTGTGCTGAAATGTTAACTAACCTGTACCCACCAATGTAAAAGAAGTATGTGTCTATCCTTTTAAGTTTTTATCTAACCTCAGAGATTTCCCTTCTTTGCTTTTTCCAGCCTCCCTAATCGATTTATCACCAGCGGATTTAATGTAGCCCGCTTATGTCTTCTCCTTTGATTGTGATGCATAAAATAAGTGGTAAAACTCCCATTTTCCAGAGCAATTTCTCAGTCCTTTGAGGTTTTGCTTCCCAGCAATTGTTGTCAGTTTGACTCAAATAAACTCATAAAAATTATGACAATGGAGGTCATCTGCAATAGTCTCAAAAATTAAAAAATTAAAATTTTAATTTGTGAATTTTTTAAAATATGCATTTGGAAAAACTACTTTATTATAGAACTATTTTCAGCTTTAATGGACACCTCCCGCTCAGATTACTTTATTACACTGAGCTTTTACTGTAACTGAAAATAGATGATCCCCCTAGCGAATTGGAGAATAGAAAAATGAAGTAGAAAACTTGAAGATAGATAAATTGAAGGTACACAACTGAAAGAATAGAGAGAAAAAAAATATTTAAATAAAAGGAGATGATCAGAGGCTCATTTTATTGTCCAATCTGTGGACAATAACAAAAGGCCTTAACATGTAATTTGAGTTCTAGAAGGAGAGGGGTGAAAGGAGCAAAACAAAAATATTTGAAATTTGAATGAGTAAAGCTACCAAATGTGGTGAAAGCTAACTTAATACTTTCAGATCCAAGACTCCCAAAAAACTCTAAGCTAGACAAACACAAAAGCAACTACTTCTAGGCATATGCTATTCAGACTGCTGAAGGCCAAAGGTGAAAATTCAATCTAGAGAGCAGCCAGATGTAAACATCACTTTGCTAAAAGAGGAACAATGATTATAATGAATGATTGGCTCATCATTAGAAACCAAGGAAACCAGAAGAAACTGGGACAACATATTTAAAGTGATTTTTTAAAAAAGAAAGAAAAAGAAAAACCTATATCCAAAAATTCTATCAAGCAAAATGACCCCCTAAAAATGAAATTAATTAATTAATTAATTAATTAATTAATTAATTTCCAACAAGCCAGAAAAGAAGTTTTTCAAGCTCAAGACAAATGTCGTTCTAGGGCAATTCAAATCTTTAGAAAAGAATAAAGAATATTAAATTGATATACTATATAAACATGTATGTTTTTATACATATTCTTTTTCTTTTTATTAATTGAATAGGTATGTGGCTGTTTAAAACAAAAATTATAACCTTGAATTGGGTTTATTGTCTATGTAGATGTAACATTCATAACCATAGTACTAAGGAAGTGTATGAGAAGAGTAAATAGAAATAAATTGCAGCAAATTTTCTATATTTACCTGTAACAATTTATTATTGCCTGTAAGTAAGTTTGGTCATTTAAAGTTGCAACTACTAATCATTAGAAGCATAATTAAAATAAAATCCTAAAAATATTTGATTAATTTAAAAAAATGTAGGAAAGGAAGAACAGATAAATTTGAAAAAACATATATAGTAAAATGGTAACCATGAGTAAAACCATATAAGTTACATTAAATATAAATGGACTAAATACTCAATAAAGACAGAAAGCATCAAACTGAATATTTTTTAAAAGAATCAACTCTATTCTGTAATAGACTAATTTAAATATAAGAAATGCAGTTTTAAAGTAAAAAAATGAAAAGGGCATGTTACAGGAAAAGTAACTGTAAAAAGTTAAAATGACTCTATTAATATCACACAAAATAGACATCATCACAAGGAGTACTACCACAAACTGAGACTTTAAACTACAAAAGGGTCAATTTGTCATTAACACATAGCAATTAAAAATACACATTCACCTAATAACATAACTTCAAAATGCATGAAGCAAAAAAACTGACAGAATTAAAGAGAGAAATGGACAAATCCACAATCACAGTTGCAGAATTTAACTCATTTCTCTCAGTAATTAATAATATAACTAGGTAAAAGGTTAGAATATAGAAGATTCATTACTAGCAGTATAACTGGAAAAGATTATTTTTTCTTTGAGTGAGGTAATCCATACCTCACTCCTGTATAATGTGAGTGTTTCACCATCTCTGCATTTATTGGACTTCAAGTGTTTTTTAACTGGTCAGGACCACAGAGCAGAGGAGCACTGAGAGGCTCTCTAGAGTGTCTCCTGTGCCAAAATATAGTCTTCCTCACTCTCATTTTGAATTAGAAAAAACAATATTTCCCCTTGGGTTTAAGATCATTATTTTGGCCAATATAATTTTCCTTTTTTGACTGTTAGCTCAAGGGCACAAAGAACCCAAAAGCCAGTCTCAGCTTCCAATTTAAGAGGATTTGGGACTATAATTATGTTGCCTGACAGAGCATTTATCATTTGAACCCTAGAATGTTCACAGTCACTAAACCAAAGGTCACAATTTGTTTCATAATTTAACCTTCATCAGGTACTAAATGCAAAACAAGCTAAATATTATATATATATTAGATTACATATATATAATATATACACATATTATATACACTAATCTTGCCATGAACTTACAGTTTAGCTTCCTCCTCAACTCTCCCCAAGACTTCCATAATTATTAAAATTATACTATCATCAAAGGAAAATTTGGATATTAATGTGATATAACTTTTATTGTTAATATAAGAGTAAAAATTATCTTTGAATGGTGTTATTTGATTATAGGGAATGATTGAGAGACTTTTTAAGATTATGTGAAAGACAGCTACCAAAACAAGATATCATTTACAAAGCACAATTTGAGATTGTCCTTTGTCATGTCACAACTCAAGAAAATGATGTATATTTTTGAAATTAAGAGGCAACAATCTTAAGCATATAGAATAGGGTGACAATATTTTGCAGGCACATAGCACCTTGTATCCCAAAGAGCTTTACACCATAATAATTTGCATTCGATAGTACTTTTCTTGTGAGATTTTTCAAAGCCTATTACATTAATGTGAATTCAACTATGATGCATTCCCTTGAAGTAGGGATTTATTCTTTATATCCTTGTTTTACAGACAAGCACATTAGGTGCTTTGCTGAAGGGTATACAGCAACGCGTAAGTCAGAAAATTGATCTTACAAATCCTAATTTCCTATCCCTTGTTCCAGTACCTTGACAAAACTGTTTTCCAAATAGAGAAACATTACTCCTCAGCTGAATAGCAAATTAAAGACGTGCTGTCTCATGTAATCTTGTAAATATGCTTTAAAAGTCACCAGTACTCCTAAGAGGCTTGCCGTCTGGTTCTCACGGTGGCAAAAAGGAAATAGAGCTGAGACTGAGAGACTGAATCCTACTCAGCAGCCAGATGCAGGCTTCTGCACAGACTAGAGCATCTGGCTTGGAATCTCCAGATTCTCTTTGCAATAGAAGTTAAGTTCACCTGTAGCCCTGCTGGAGACTATGAGGTTCAGCAAAGAGAGAACATGGTATGAAGACTCCACAGCAATCTATGGTAAAAAATTTTTAGTATTACGTGCTTACAACCTATGGTAACGAAGTTCCAAGATGGTTCCCAGTGAGCCTTGCTCCCTGACATCCATGCTCTTGCAATTGTCTATTCCACAATAAATCAAGGCTAAGTCATTAAAAGTATTGATGGTTCCGGCTTAGTTTCCAGGATCACTCATTTGGGGAAGTCAACCACTATGACATAAGAACACCTAAGTAGCCCTGTGGAGAGGCCCATGCAGAGAGGAACTGAGACTTTTATACCAACAACCAGCACCAAGTTTCCAGCCATGTGAGTGAGCCACCTTGCAAGAGGATGCTCCAGCCCCAATCAAGCTTTCAGATGACTGCAGCCCCAGTGAACTCTGTCCTCAGAACCAACTTCTGCCAGAACTTGCCAACTAAGCTGCTCTTAAAATCCTGATCCACAGAAACTGTGAAAGATAATAAATAATTATTATTGATGTAGCCCCTAAGCTTTGGGAGGATTTGCTGTATAGCACTAGATAACATACACAAACAACTGATAGGTTTGAGGAAAATAAATCAGTAAATTAATTGTTTCCATTTAATTCAACAATATTTAATGAACATCTAATTTCCATCAGATACCATAGAAAAGACACTGGTGGGTAATGACCAAGCCTTAGGACAAATATTACTTATCTTAGAAAAAAAAAACTAGGGTAATGCTCTAGCAACAATTCAAACTTCCAAAGAGGAAAATATTGATATCAAAATTGCATGAAATCCCTACCTAAAATTTTGCAATGGCTTCTGTAGCATTTTTGAGTTAAAATTAAACTCTGTGTCATGTCTGGCCCCTCACTCAGGCTCACTTGATGCTTCTCCAAACATTCTGGTCTTCAGTCTCTTGAACATGCCAAGTTCTTTATTCACTGGAGCTTTAGCATATGGTCTTCCTTCAATTTTATCCAGCTCTCTTCTCCCACCTCCACCCCTGATCATGGCCCTCACATGATTAACATCTTCAGGTATCAGCTGAAATGCCACCTTCTTTAAGAAACTTTTTAGAGTACTTTTGTAACCCCCTTTTCCCCATCACCACACACATTCAGATACAGAGAAGCACACATTTTAGCATCACAAATCCCTTCTTTGTTTCCCTCAAATCACACATCCAATTCGTAAGGCAGGACCCATGCCTGTTTCTTTACCCACTGACTTTATACACCCACTGGTTGATGAGGTGTCCTCATCTATTAGGTGCTTAATAAATATTTGCAAATGAATAATTAAAATGCAAATGTGCAAAGAAATCATGAGGAACACTGAAGGGCTTGTTAGGCTACTATAGGGAAAGCTTCCTAGAAGCAGTGGCATTTAAGTGAGCCTTAGCTATTGCTTTAGGTTGCATAAGGCTAGCAATTGTAGTAGAAATTATTCCAAGGGAAGCATTGTAGATGAGGAGGGTGAGGAGGAACAGTATTGATCTTTCAGCCTGTTGAGTTTGTTTTTGTAGGTGATCTTCATTCATCTCAGAGAAAACACTAGAATGTGTGCTAGTGAATAACAGTATCGCCTGGTAGAACTTGCAGGGCAGAAATGCAACACTGCCACTCCTAAATCATGGCATTATGAATCCAATCACTGCTATTGATTCAAAATTTTTAAATGAGACTAGAAAAGAATTCTCCACCAGTAGTGGTTCTGGTGGTTCTGAGCAGAAGGTGTGGGGGGAGAAGTCAAGGATTATAAGAATGATCTATAACGTTTACCTTACATTCTTCTTGCCCCATTCTGATATATTGTCAACATTTGGGGCAATTGTGCAAAGTCTGGGAAAATTGATTGAAATACTGTGGAGAACTACTGGATACAGGCCACTTTAAGCAAAGCACCTAAGAATGTGCTATAAATATGAAATAGTGTTTCATTCAGGAACAGCCTACAATATAAAATTGTATTATGCAGAATTAAACTCTCAACTGCTTTATGGGGACAGAATTTCAGATGCCATGGGTTTACTTTAGAAGAGCCTTTCTCATATTCATTTCAGTCTAAAATCAGTTATTTTTTGCAAAATTTCACAAAAAGTTCCAGCTTCATCCTATGTATGAAAACTGACAAGTTCAATGAAAAATGTGCATTATGGGTGTTTATGTTTTTGTGGTCTTTCTAGTCTGTTTGGCTTTTTGTTGTCGTTAATGCTTTAATCACTCTCTTGAGGAAAATTTCCTGTCTTTCCTCTGTCCTCAAACCAGACACCCTGAGAATGTTCTCGTCTCTCAGCCTTCACTCACTCTTCTTCCAGCCCACGGTGCCCTATCCATCTCTTCGACTACACTCCAGTCCAGAGAATAAAACCCTCCAGTGTGAAATTTCTCAGAATGTCCCATAATGACCCCTTTCTTCCAAATTTATGGAATCTATTCTCCCTATAAAATAACATCATATAAAATTATATAATGTCTTACGCCAGCTCTTTCATAATCTTATATTGTTATATGACATTTGTTAACTTTCATTGTAACTTGATATGATTTCTCTTTACTGAGCTGCAATCTCTTTGAGTTTATCTACCAGAAAACTTATCAACTTGCTTTGTACATAATAGAGTATCAATTATTATTTGATAAGGCAGATTGCATTTTCCAAAGACTATAACAGCATATATCTTATCCCATGTGCTCTTTTTACAACATGATGCCAGTGCCCCCCCAAACCAGTGATGGTGTCTACGTTTCTTCCCCTTGAACCTGGGTGAACCTTTATAACTTTCTCAACCACCAGACCATGGGAGAACTGACATTGACTGATTCTAGACGAGGTCATAAAGGTAATATAGTTCCCACCTGTTTGTTTTTTTTCTCGCTCTCAGGCCATGTGTCTTAAGCATCCATCCAGAGCTACTGGGAAGCCACCATGCTGAGTAACCTCCAGGGTAGACCACATAGAATGGACAGAGAGAGAGGCGGCTGTCACAGCCCCCAGCTGTTTGAGTCTCCCCAGCCCAGGTACTAGACAGGTGAGCACAGGAGCATTTTAGAGATGATTCCAGCACCATCCACAGTTTGAATAAGACAGTGAACAAGCCCCAAGTAAACACTGCCCAGCTGATCCCAGTAAATCCCCCAGAGTGCACAGGGCAATAACTATAGATTATTGTTATGGTTTTAAACCACTAAGTTTGGGGCGAACTGTTATACAGATAGACAACTAAAACAAATGATGTTTGTATTGTAACTTTTGTATCTATAAGGCTTAACACACATGCAATTAATATAGCACTTTTCAACACTTTTCATAGTATATGTTTATTTTATTATTAATTTCATTCTTAGTATTCCTCAGTTTTTTCCATATTTCCTAGATATATTCTTACTTACTTCTCTATGTCCCCCTATACTAGAATATAGGCCCAATAAGGACAGGGATTTCCTGGTTTTATACATCACTCCATTTCCTGGATATAATTCTAGTTATTATTGAAAGTAAACCGAGAATTTTGGCATAGGTAGTTTGGATGACTGACACATACTGATTCCTCCGGCTTTGTATGTGGTGATTGAACCATAGCAGAATAACTGTGGGTAATATCTTTATTTTGTGTCAATGACCACATTTTAAAATTCATGTATCACACAATATGCTAACTTTATCTTTTCACCCTTGGGTCATATTGCAAGTTCCATTAATTTTTCTTCCCATTATAAATCTGAGGTATTATTCAGTAGTTTTCATTAACAATACACCCTTTTTATTAGGTACTGGTTCTGAGTTTTACCTGTTCTCAAGCTCTGGGAAGTCTCCTTTCTCTCTTTTCAATCTTTTTTCATCATTTTCGAGCTTTATAGGCCTTTACAAATTTCTTTCCCTGACCTCACTAGGGCTTTCAAAAGCTATTGAATTAATAACATCCAAAGCTTATGCGCTGTTTGCTCCTTTTTGGTCATTCATGAAGATGTAAGATAAGACTAGCTACCCAGCCTTTTGCCATATTTGTTGATTTCCCACCATCAACCAGCCATCATACCAGTGACTAGAACTCATAGCAAGTCCAACTGGAAAAGATGCCCTTTTAAAATGACTAATTTCAGCCTTGTTATTTCCAATGCATATTTTCTCTTAGCCCCACTGTGAGCCCCAAAGCTCAAAATGTTTTCTTGAGAAGTAAGAAACTCAGAAAAATATAAAATAGAATAAAACATTGCTGCACCTGCTTCCTAATGGCATTATTTCCTGTGAAATGAAGAAATTTGATCTGAATGGAGTCAGGTAATTCTCTCCTTGACATATGGTTTCTTAAGGGGGAAAAAAAGATCAAGAAATAAACTAGCTGAGCTGACATGGATAAAATCAATTTAGTGGAAAGAGTGAGGTGGCATGAATTTAACTCTTTGTATGCCCTCTTGTTAGTATTCTTGGTCTCTGTTCCGTAGGAAAGGTGTATGCAAACTTCATAAACAAGGACCTGGTTTATAACTCTTGAAAATCTATAGTGATTTGCAGCCCAAATCATCTGGGAGGACCAAAGACTTTTAAGATGTTCTAAGATGCTAATAGTCTTAAAAGAGTGATTAAATTTAAATGCATGGAAAAGAAGACTGCAGGGGGCAAAATCCGAGTGTGAACAAAAGTACAAAAGCAGCAGCCATGCAATCTCCCCCAGCTTACTCAGTTTGTGCACAGAGACAATGATCCCAGTCTCTCACTGTGCCCGCCAGCCTGAAAATACGCCCCGTCGGCAAAGCTAAAAGTGGGCCGAACTGCGGCAGACACCCAATGCCCTGAAGGGCTTCCGGCTGGGGATGGGCTTTTACTGACAGTGCTCTGGGCCCCTCACGTTTCTGAATGAGAATAGGTTTCAGATCTCACGGCACTGTTTTCCCATCCGCTGCCAGTTCCAAAGCAAGGAGGGCGGCGCCTCTTCGGGGACACATACACAAACACCCAAACGTTCAGGGAGAATGTTGTTGGGGAACAATTCATTCTCTGGCAGGAGCGCACAGGTTTTCTGAATTAGTTGTATCTGAGCCTGATATCTCGAGTCAAAAGCAGTTTCCACTCTTACTACCTGTACTTCTGACCAACTGACTATAAATCAGAGGTTTCCATGACCAGCTCCTTGAGTTCAATTAATTTGCTGGAGTAGCTCACAGAACTCAGGGAAACAGTTTCCTTACCAGATCACCACTTTCTTATAAAATATGGGGTTCAGGAACAGCCATGTGGAAGAGATACTTGCAGAGGGCCCCTTACGTGGGAAAAGGGTGTGGCTCCCGTGCACCTCTGAGAGCATCACTCCTCACACCACCACAAGCTCGCCAACCTGAAAGCTCTCCAAATCCTTTTGGGTTTTATGGAGACTTTATTATATAAATATGATTGATTAAATCAATGGCCACTGGCGACTGATTCAACCCCCAGCCCCTCTCTCCTCCCCAGAGGTCCAGGGGTATGTCGGTAGGACTGAAGTTCCAAATGCTTGGTTTTCCTGGCAACCACTCCCCATCCTTAGGTGGGTTCCCAAAGTCTCCTCATTAACCTAACAAAGGACCCCTTTATGACTCTCATCACAGAGGAAATTGCAGGTCTTTTGGGAATTGTGAGCTGGGACCTGTGCATGAAAACCAAATATATACGTGAAATATATTTTGATCATCTGAATGATCAAATATATGTATAATTCACATAAATCACAATATCCCACCCTTTTTTTCAATGTAGCTATCAGGGTTTCCCCGGCGGGGAGGTGAGGGTGGAGCGGGAAGAGTAGACAACTAGCTGCCTTTAAACAATCTTTTGCTCTGATGTTAAATAGAGTAGCCAGCAAGAAACAGTGATGATCAATATGCTATAGTGCATTTTACGGCAAAATTAGTTCCTTCTCCTTCAAAGAGGAGCAATTTTATTTAAGGTACACAGCCAACACCCTGTAGCAGAATACAGGCAAATAGAATTGAATTAAAGCAATCCCCCCACTACCTTCTAACTCCCTACTTTCATTTTCATTCATATTTTCAATGCTGTAATTCTCTGTTAAGTATCTATCATCTACCCACCTACCTCTACCACTATCACTACCTGTGTGCAACGCCTTCGACATTACGCGCCGTGACTTTGAAAAGAGGGACCCTCTAGTGGCTAGGTGTTCCAACAAAACCTACAATTCCCTTTACCAAATGGAGAAGCACTGTTACCTGTGAAGCTAGAAGGGAACAGGGCTGACGTCCTATTTCGTGGGTGTTAGCAGAGAGCGCTGAAGCGCATGCTTCCGTCCTCTGACCTTTCAGTGGCATCCTTCCCTTATCTTTCCCAACACAACATTGGGAAGGTCTTCAGTCGGCTGTCTTTCTTCTGGGCTGGTGTGACAAATGCAGCTCTGGGGAAACGGACGCACACTCATCACCCAACCTCTTTCTGCACAGAGTTTCCATTCTATTCCATGCTGCCCCCGGAGAACAGAGTGATGGTGCCTGAGTAATAAATGAACTGAGGGATTTGGTCATCAGACCTGAGAAAAACTCATCATGTGAATCCTTGCCCTTGAGAGAAGTTGCTGAGTAGCATTAGCCAAGCTTATTTTCGACTACTTGTGGGGAAAGATTGAATAGAAACTAAATGTTTCATAACCATGCAGACAGTCTACTTGCATTTAAGGCAACTTTCTTATGTGTAATATAAGTTTCACTGCAGCTCCCACTTCAGAGTCAAAAACCTGGTTCTTTTAATATAACCCAGAAGGAGAGAGCTCTAAGACGTATTCGAGTGGCCTCATTACCCCAGGTTCTGTTTGGAGCTAGCAGCTTAGAGATAATACATATTAGATTTTAATTAGTTAATTAAATTTCATGCTTAACCCAGACTGGCCCTTTAAAGAAAATTCTTGCTAAATTATTTGAGCAACATCATTATCAGGAATCACGGCCTGAAGCTACCCACTCCTTTCCAGGTCTTCGCTTTCAAACATAGCACATAGGATTACCAATTGGTCTGTAATTTTATTGGTCTTTATTTTTTGGCAAGATAGGATGCATCTGACTTTTTTCTTTTCTATTTATTTATTCTAGTAAAAAAAAAAAAAATTGAATAGGACTTCTTTCATGAAGATAGGAGAAAGTGATCAAAGCAGCATGTCTCATATAAAGGCCAAAAAGTAGGACGAACTCTAATGTCCATCAACTAACGAATAGGTAAATGAAATATGGTTTAGCCCTGGCCCGTGTGGCTCATTTGGTGGAGCATCATCCCATGCACCAAGAGGTAGCGGGTTCAGTTCCTGGTCAGGGTACATGCCCAGGTTGTGGGCTTGATCCCCAGTGGGGGGCGTGCAGGAGGCAGTCGATCAATGTTTCTCTCACTCCCTCTCCCTTCCTCCCTTTCTCTCAAATCAATAAAAACATGTTAAAAAATAAAAGAAATATGGTTTATCCATACCATTAAATATTATTTGTAAATAAAAGGGAATGAGGTACTGGTACATGCTACCACATGGATGAACCTTGAAAATGTTATCTAAGTGTGACTTCATATTTTATGATTCCATTTCTGTGAAATATCCGGAATAGGAAAGTCTGTCGATAGAAAGTAGGTCAGTGGTTACTGGAGGGAGGGAATAGTGGAGTTGGATAGAAATGGGGAGTAACTGCTAATGGGTAAGGGGTGTTTTAGGGGGTGATGAAAATGTTTTAAAATTTATTGTGGCCACATCTTTGTGAATATACTAAGTACCCTCGAATGGCATAGTTTAAATTGGTAAATTATATGATATTTGAATTATATCTCAATAAAGTGTTAAAAGAAAATGTAGTCAGCAGCATTGTTATAATAAATCTCTCCAGATTGAAACTATAAAGTTGAAGGAACCTATAAATATCCCCTTTACAGAGAATTACATAATGCGCTAATACATTTTGTATGTGTGTAACACATATTTATTAGCTTTACTTAAGTCTGCATCTTAGTAATAAGTCAGATTTTACTTAATACATCTTCTCTTGAAGTTGATCTGCATGTTGTGAGAAAATCCATCCCATAGGTTACTTTCTTTTCTTTCCTTTTTATTGAATTTATTGGGGTGAGACTGGTTAACAAAATTATACAGGTTTCAGATGCACAATTCTACAACACATCATCTGTACACTGCATTGTGTGTGTGTTCACCACCCCAAGTCAAATCTCTGTCACCCTTTATACCCTCTTCCACCACCACCCCACCCCAGGCAATCACAGTGTTGTCCAGGTCCATGAGTTTTTTCTCTTTTTTGCTCAATCCCTCTATCCCCCCCAGCTCCCCGATCCCTACATTAGTCATCCATGAAGATCCCCATTCCATTACTTTTAATGTTTTTTATAGAACCCAATCAAGGAGACAAATAAAGCTCTTGCCTTAACACTTTTTAATGTCCTAAATCTCTTTAGTCTTTGATAAGGGGAACCTACTCACTGCAACCTTTCTTTTATATCCGTGGAGAACTAGAGCCACTCATTATAAGTATGGCTATTCCAGGAAATATGGTACTAAGTAATCTAACTGGGAAAAATATATATTTATCTCAGCTTAGTATTGATCTAAATGATAGAAGTAAAACCTAGGAAACCATATTATACTTTAAATCATCTGGTTATTCCGTGATCTTTGAAGCTTTTGTATAAATAGCAATTTGTATTGCTAAATCATAATAATATTCTTAATAAATAATTCAACTTAATACATTTTATTCGACAATCTTTAGATTGCTTAAATTTTTATTGCACATTTTAAAATCTAAGAACCAGAGAATATTTTTCTATGGGGTTAAGTTTTAAAATAATTAATTTAGTTCACAGGGTTAGTTCTATAAAATAATTTTACTAAAGACAGCATTGTAAAATCTCACTGTGAAGCTATAAAACATCAATAAAATTTAATTTGAAAAGTTAACAAAGTCCATTGAGACCCAACCACATTTTATGACAATTCATTGTAGTTACTTTAATACTGCCAAGATATAGAAATAGAGTGGCAAATAAGCTTTCCTAATTTTTTTCCAGGTACCCCTGCGGTGTCTATAAGCACAATAGTACAGCTATGACGCAATGAAGGTGCTGACAAATCAGTGTGACCCAGGAGGAAAAAGGGGAAAAAGCAGATTTGTAGCATGTAATGTTTTCTTCCATTTAAAGTTTATCAAGATACCTTTAACATACAAACATCGTACATTCACGGTGTACAACTTAATGTTTTAATTTATGTGTATACTGTGAAAATATCATCTCAATCAAACTAAATAACTTATCATAACTCTACATAATTACAGTTGTGTGTGTGTGGTGAGATTTAAGACCTATCTTCTTAGCAAATTTCAAGTATACAACACAGTCTTGCTGACGGCCCCACCAAGCTGTACAGCAGGCCCCCAGGGCTTATTCGCCTCGCGTAAGGGAAGCTTCACCCCCTTCGACCAACGTCTTACTCCACCCGCCTCCTCTGGCAGCCACCATTCTACTCTCTGCTCTACGAGTTTTCAGTCACCCACCAAGCACACTTCACTCTTTGCCTCCAGAATTTTGCTTATACCACCCTCCTTTTACTGAAATAATGTGCATTATGTTACACTCAGTTATAGCTGTGGCTGTTCTATGAACCAATCTTTGCCAATCTTCTGTTTCTAGTGGATGTTTACTGAATGTTTAAGGCATTGCTTAATTATATAGACATATTACCCATATAAATATATCATTTATAATTCATATATTATATATAATTTATAAGTTATAATATATAAGATAATATGAATAAGCAAAACATATATAGAAATAATTTTTTAAATATTTTACCTATATTTTGCCATAAATTATGAGGATATGTTCATCTCAATTAGTAGATTTCTACATTATCTCTCTTGATTAGTTCATATTAGTCTATCATGTAGACATATGGTTATATCAGAATTGATTTAACCATACTAATATTATCACATACTAAAAAATATCACTGTAATAAAGATGCTTATACATATGTCTGAGTGCATATTTTGTTTTTATTGCTTCCTTCCATCAGATACTTAGATATGGAGTTTTGGATCACATGTCCTACAGTATTTCTGTAACAAGTTCCTACAGAAAAATATGCATTCAACTTTTGCATTCGTAACCCAGATATGATTTTTTCCTTAATTGTCTCAGCAATAGTGGGTTGCACCACTATTTTTAAATCTTGGTAAGCAGATAGCTAAAAGTAATATTCTATTGTTTTAGTAGATTATGTTTTTTGCATTTACTATTATAATTGAACAACTTTTCATGCATGTACATCATTCTAAGCTTTGATACTGATTAAATTAACTAGAAGTATCTATTCTTTGATGGTTTACCACAATTTTCTACCAAGTTCTCTAGGCATGGTCATGATAAAAAGTGTTTTTTACATGTGGTTTTATCTTTCATTTCATAATTGAAAGCATTTGTGTGTCTCCTTTTGCCATAAATAGGCTTATCAGTGGTTTATCTTTCAATAAATTTATCTTAATTTTTAAATTCTGTTAATTTTCCGTTTGTACCAATCCTCCCTAAGGGTGTGTGAATATGAGTGCATGCATGTGTTGTGTGTGTGTATGTGTGCCTTCTCTTCTTTGCATAGTTCACTTATTCTAATTTTTTCTTTAATAATAAAACACTAAATGATATCAGACTTCTTCTTTATACATGTTGGGATAAATGAGACTTTATATATGTATTATTGTCATTACAATTGCATTTTTATTTTCTCTTTGGCAAAAATTTTAGGAAACTTGTTTTAAATATTTGGGTATTGGGACTTTTTATTGATTTATTTGGATAAGGGCAATTTTGATGTTTTGCTGTTGGAGGGTGGTTAACTGTTATTAATTTAAAGTTCAATTCTATTGCATCAAATATTGTAGACTCCAGAACATATGCTTTGGGGACTCTAATATTTTTTTTAGGTCATAAAGATCTAATTTTGAAATAGCCCATTTATATTTGTAAAGTATTGATAACTTCTGTATGAAAAGCACAGAGTTTACTTACAAATATATTACATTAATAAATATACACATATATTAAATTACCCCATGCAATTATTACCTACATTATCAGAGAGAATTATATTAATACATTATTGTCAATTTATATAATTGACTTTAATACATATTGTCGGTTTCAGCTGACTTTTCTAACTGCTCTATATTGCCACAGTAAAGTGACAATATTCAATACTCCAAGTTCATCAGTTCTTTAGTTTTATATTATCTTTATGAATTACATCTTTCACTTACAAAAAAATGCCTGTTTACTCTATTTTTTATTTCATGATATTAATAGTGTGATGTTATATGGAGTAGTGATAAGAGCAATAACTCTGAAATCCAGCTGTGCCTCTTCCTTAAGCTGGGTAACCACGGACAAGTCGTCCATAGCTCTGCCTCAGTTTCTTTCTTTGTAAAGTAGGGACAATAATAGTACCTTCCTCATAATGTGTGTCTGAGGGCTTAGAACTCTTTGCGTATTAGCTCTACTACCCTTTCCTGTTTACATTTACTGAAAATATGTGTCTTCTTACCTTTACATTTTCCCACTTCATTTTCAGGCTATTTCCTCAGCATCTTTAAAATTTGGGATTTTGAAGGGAATGACATTGCACAGGGGTCAGCTTAGTATCTCTCCTCCTGTGTGCTCGGCAGATAGGAACCGTGCTAGGTCTTGGAGCAGAAGACATGGAATCCAGCCTCTCAGTTCTGACACATTATCACCTTAGGGCAAGTTATCTAATCTCTTTAAGACTCAAGGTTCTTACTTGTAAAACAGGAATAATATCCCATATAAAACTGTCTGGTGAGCCCAAGTGATACAATCTACAGGAAAGCCCTTGGGAAACTAAAATGCTATTATACTGTTGTTAGTTGCTATGGTCATAGCAGAATCACAGGCCCTTTCAGAATCTCTTGGGTCAAGGTATCTTCAAAACTCAAAATATTTCAGATTTTCAAAAAGTAATTCAGTCCATATGCCAATTACCGGATTCAGTGAGTCCTGAGGTAGCAACTCATAATCAAACACATTAATATTTACATGGTTTCAATAAAAATGCCATTTGTATTTTGGGAAGTTCATGCAGATACTGTTTTTAAGGAGCATGTATTAAACGCCTTCACGAGTGTCATCTCAATAATGGGAGAGAACATGAAACAGCAGACACAGGAAGACAAGTTGTAATTCCTCAAAATTTAAAATGATTGTGCATCAAAGGGCACAACCAAGACAATGAGAAGATAAAGTGGGAAAATATTTGCAATCGTTTATTTGATAAGCGTCTAGTAAGCGTGTGTGTGCGTGTGCGCGCACACCTTTACTCTCTCCTGATTGCACAGTTTATTCTCACAGAAGACGATTTCTGCACATCAATGTACCGAAAAAGATACTTGCTGACTTTGTTCCTGTTCTCTGTTTCATGGCGCGTGTACTCTAAATACACATTTAGAGAGAAGTTAATTAACATAACGCCCTTCAAATTTTGGATCTAAGCAAGCTCTACTATTCGCTTGTCTATTTATGACACTTCTACTACTGGTTTTCTGATATTCCTAGTTGTTAAACTTAATTTTTAAATATAGTTTCTAAGTTATCTGCTATCAAGAATTATTTCTTTTGATCATCTTAGCTCTCAACAATTTCTCTTTGTTCACTGGATCTATATATTTTCTAATGCATGCAAAACTCCCGTTTCACTTTACTTCTCTGCCAACTACTTTATATGGTTTATAAAGCTCCCTTCATCTTAGTAACATCTTGCTGAGTGTGCAGAGGAGAGTTGGTGTAAGTAAGCACTACAGACCTGAAACCAAGGTGTAATGAGACAAAAAGGCCCAGGGTCCTCTTGCGACTGGTCCTCAAATCATGAGTCAGTGCTCATGTTGATATGATGGCCGCAGTGTGAATTTCTACTTTTTCTCAGGTGGCACCTGTCTCACAAAGTCCAGGTCACAGCTTGGTCAAAACCTAGATCAGTTTCCAGTTACCTTATTAGTGGAGTTTTTATGGTTCTGACACTAGTCTTTCTGTATATTACTTCAATATGGTTGGGATTTTCATTTTATTTTCTTGTCCTCTTAATGATGAACTATGTAGAAGCTGTATTTTAGAAATTAGGCTAGCTCTATGTCAGCCTAAACACATTTCAAATGGGAAAATATTAAGTTTTGAATTTATTTTGCATCAAATTGTTTAATTAAATTTGAATAATGAAAAATTTTATGAAGTAAATATTTGAAGAATCATAACAGTTAAGAAAATATGCCTCATGTTTTAAGGACATGGATTGGATTTCAATTGTATGAATTAACTTACTAATTTATGGTATATGACTTAGAGAAGTTAAGTTTTGTCATCAGTCTTATCGTCAACAATAGTGACACTTCAGCTGTTGCCAGTTTGAGTTTTTAAAATTTTATAGGTACAGAAAAAATGAAAATGGGAAGTCTCATGAATTATTTTTAAGGGATTATCATTCACCATCAGAGAGATAAAGCAGCAATTTGATGAGGAATATGTTAAGGCAGGTCCTTCTGCAAGTCTTGACACCATTGATGTGTCATTTACTCTAAAGAAATCATCACTTTTTAGATAAACATATCATATAATTATCATATGAACATTGGGCACCTATTTTGATTTGGTATCATTTTGCTTTCTGGGGCCCAGAACCTTGTGTCGCCTTAATTACATTTTCTACTGAAGAAACCGGAGAAGAAATAGAGTGAGAAATGGAAGTGTGACAAGAATCTGCCTTCTGAGCATCAGTCCTGTTGCTCGTGGGGTAGAAGAGCATATGATAACCTATCAGAACAAATTCTACAGACTCTTCTCGTGAGACCACATTCTTGAAACATAGTCTGGAAGATTGGTCCGGTGTTTTTATTACTGAAACCTGCACAAACGGACATGAAAAGCTGCCCAAAAGTTGTGTGTTAACTAATCAAATCATCATAGGACAAGCTAATGGAGGTCTCTCTACATCGACTCAAGTCCTGGTATTCAAAAACTCCATATGAAAACCTGGCATGAGAAATTTTACTAACATTCAGAAAAATCTCAATTCTAAGTATAAATTTCTGTCCTAACACACCTCCAATTTCTTAAATGGAGACTTTAATTTTGCTTAGAGGCAGCATATTATTATGCAAGTTATTTTAACGGTCCATGTTGGTTCTTACTATCTTTTGATGTTCATGTGGACTCAATGTGATGCATCTGCTTAAAATACCTATAAAAGAGAAAGAAATTGCCAAAGAAGTACACAGACGAATCTTGAGGTGAATACCTTTTTGGACACAGACCTGCCATCACAGCCTTCCCAAACACATTTTCACCTGCACGCACACACTGGGCGTTCATCAAACTCATGTCTTGAAGTGTTCTTGATAGCATTCATTCTGCCTTAAACCACCTGTCAAAACAACCCTTTCATTAGGTTAAGCTGTCTGGCTTTGTGAAAAGGTTTACTGTACTCAGTTGTCCCTGCCATAAAATTAATAGTTTGACCAACTTCTAAGGAGACGGATTTTGCACTCGTGAAAGTCAAATTAAATCCACCTTTGCCAAACAGGGGAAAAATTGGTGTGTCTGAAACTTTGAAAGCAGCACTTCATTTATTATAATCTTTCGAGTGCCAAAGTACAAATTAGGTAGAACTGCAGCTGCAAGAAAGCCCAAGTTAGAGCACATTGCTCTTATGACCCTTTTAGTAGGCAGTGCGCCTTCAAGATAATGAACAGAGAGAGTGACTGTACCAGAATCAGCACTGCCAAATTTCCAACCAAATTTGCAATAAGCAACCAATCATTCCGTAGATTAATATTCCACAGACTTAAATATTACATAGGCCAGTCACTGCACATCATTTCTGGACCACAATTCCAGGAACAAGGCTCATTTTATTATTAAAACTCAGAAGAATTGGATCACATTAAAAAATGCTTTATGATTTCACCGGGGACTTGCTAAAACTGCTGTTGGACCCTCATTCTTTCAGTTGAAGTACCAAAGTATTACTCAGGACTGTTTCATTCTGAAGACAGAGGGATTTGGAATTTTGGTTGGGGATTTTGTTTTTCCCTCAACACATTGCATAGATGGGTCTTCTATTGACTTGGAGATAAAAATGATTCATGATTCCGATTATTGTTTGAGGTGTGTAAAGTCCTAAGGTCTCTAAGGCAGGACCTAAAGCGAACAGCAGAATTAACTAAGACAAACTGCTCTGTTATTTTTCATAGAGTCAAAGGAAGTCATCAGAAAAGTTGTAAAAGCACCATGTTTTACCTTAAAATATAAGAGGATAAGAATTCATTTAAGATAAATATTTATAGATTGTTATTTTCTCTTAACCCAGCATTTTCATTTAGTATATATAATTTATGAAAATTTAATGGAATAATTATCTTCAACCATAGTTTTTATAGAGTTTGCTGGAGGTAAAGAAGCCTGCTTTCTCCTTTTGTCCTCTAGTGGTGCTGGGGGCATGGTTGCAGGGTAGTCTCTTAACTCGGAAGACTTACATCGTCTCAATATTGTCGACAAGCCTGATTCTAAAAGACCGAAGGGTGAGGACAAAGATGCTTCGAGATTTATTTATATCCTCACACAAAACTTTTCGATCTAGACCAAAATCTTTCTGTAACAATCCTTTTGATGTTTAGTATCCTGAAGTAAAATTCATATATAACACAATTTTTTCTCTTAGTAGTCAACCTAAAGCTCAAAGTGTTACATCAAGGCATAACGACAAATAAATGCATAATGAAATATTCTATTTGAATTTGTAAATGATCAGGCTGACTAAAATAGAAGACCTAATAAAGTAATGAGATCATTTCACTAATTACGATGAGTAAGTTTAGAATAAAAAGAAGACCCTCAGAAGCAATTCTATGCAAGTTTTACAGAAAATAAAAGCAGAGATATAGCTAGACATTGGAATAAAGCTCAGTCTGAGGGTAAGTAAATAACAGAATAGACTTATCTGTGAATGATAAGAGAAAAATGAACCTACTGTAATCAATATAGGTATAAAATGCCCAAAAATGTCATAAATTGTCCAAATGGATGAAATGAAGAGCCATAATGTTTGTAGATTATTTACACTTTATTTGTGAGTATAGTTTGAAAATAATAATTTATACTTTCTTTAGCAAACCTCTATTTATATAGTTCTTTCTGTGTGTCCGTCTCAGTTCTAAGATTTTTAGACGTATTAACTCATTCACTCCTCATGAATTACCCTGTGACACTGGAATCATTATTTTGCAGAGGAAACTATGGCACAGAGGGGTTGAGTTAAGAGGTTACCCAAGAACACACAGCTAGTAAGCAGCAGAGCCAGGATTTCAAACCGGGCATTCTGATTGCTTTGTCTGTACACTTGATGGCCATGTTATAACACAGTGACCTGGGAGAGACCAGAATCAACGAATCACAAAATGTATCTCCTATTTACAAGCCTGCCATATTTAGAGGCATATAATTTGCTTTTATTATGTAAAAAAGCCTTGGAGACCATATTGATCGAGACAAGACAGGAGAAATTGGATGTTTTAGAAAAAAGAACAGCAATGCAAGTCTATAGCGAAATGATAATTCACATCTCTAAGACCATCACAAAAACAGTTTTAAATACAGGGGGAAAAAACCTAAAAATCAATTTCAATATGGTTTTTCAAAATTAAATATTTCATTGTGTTTCAGAAATACTCAGAAATAGTCAAAAACATCAATTATGTTTAGTCAACTTTTATTAGTAAAATTTAATGATATGTCTACATTTCATATCTCCATTAATTTTAATAATATTTTTATCTGGCTGTGAAAAGGAGTCTCAGATATTCTCTGTTACAAATTTGCATGCAAAACCTACAAATTGAGATCCAGATTCAAATTCCATGTGAAGTGTGGCCCCATGTAGTGAAAGATGTAAAATGATATAAAATTCTTGGTAAAGTTTATAACAGAACAACCTTCCCTTGACTTATATAATACTTACATTTCTTGTTTATTTGATTTGCTTTAAAGTTGTCCAAAAACAAACCTGTTTTGAATTTATATATACAGAGTTTTAATTTATAGTCTTAGTTATAAACATGCATTTTGGCTGCAGGAAGGATATTTAAGAGCTCTGTGGGATATGGACAATACATTTTTGTGGAACAATCCTGATCATTGCAGGATGTCTAACCTTCCTGGCCCCACTCATAAAACTCTAGTAGTGGTCACCCCCTAAATGTTGTGATAACTAAACATAACCCACATCAATTCTTAAAATGTACTCTAGACGATGGTATCTGCCCCACTGAGATCCATTGATTTAAGGCTCTGTGTGCAGAGGTACCCAAGGCAAATTTCACAGCTTGAATGGTATAATTATGTAAGCCAATAAATTTCTCTCTTATTTTTTTTTTTGGCAACATCCTGATAATGCATTTAATAAAGAGTATTTTCATTAAAAGAAAGCACAAATGAGTTTTGCATTTTTGCTTCTGGGTCATTTTCCACAATTTTCATTCTATGACAATATGGGAACAAAAGGAGCTACATACGGGCTTTTCACCAATTTCACTATAAATATATAGGGTTTTTTTGTTTAAAACTTTTTAAATTAATTGGAGTGACATTGGTTAATAAAATTATATAGGTTTCAAGTGTACAATGCTATAATATGTCATCTGTATACGGATTGCATTGTGTGCCCACCACCGAAACTCAAATCTTCTTTGGTCACCATATACTTGACTCCCCTTTACTCCTCCCACCCCCTTCCTTCTCATAACTACCACAGTGTTGTCTGTGTCAATGAGTTCTGTTTGTTTTTCTTGTTTGTTCATTTTTTTGCTTTTAGTTTTATATCCCACATATGAATGAAATAATATGGTTCTTGACTTTTTCTGTCCAACTTATTTTGCTTAGCATGATATTCTCGAGATCCATCCATGTTGTCTCAAATGGCAGTATTTCACCTTTTCTTGTGGCTGAATTGTACCCCCTCGTATACATGCACCACATCTTTATCCACTCATCTGTGGAAGGACACTGTGGTTGTTTTCATGCCTTTGTCACCGTGAATAATGCTTCAATGAACATAGGGGTGTGTATATCTTTTTTAATATATGTTTTCACATTTTGGGAGTAGATATCCAGAGAGGGGTTGCTGGGTCATATGGTAAATCTATTCTTAATTTTTTGAAGAACCACCATACTGTTTTCCATAGTGGCTGTATTGATTTTAAATGTATAGGCTTTAATGAAAGTGTTATATAGTGTCTAACCTAGGAGTGAAATTGGAACAAACCATGTGTATCGAGAAACCAGACTGTGTATTAGGAAAACACTCTCAGAAATCTATGCTCTGGTTCCAAACAGAACACAGAAATTCATTTCCAAACTACAGAGCTGTAAGGAGTTCTGTGTAGTAGAATGGAAGTGAGAGTGCTGAGTCGAAGCTGGATTAGTCCTCAGAAAATACAATCTCTAATTCATATTGGCTATCAAAACACAGTGTTTCTGGAAGGACATGATTTATTTTAAGAAAACATAGTAAACAACTTTCTAGCCAACTAAATATTTTAACTGAATGAATGAGACTTACATGCAAATTTAATAAAAGAGAGAATAAAGACAAATGAATTAATTGTGGGCTATTTCAAAGTTTCAAACAAATTTACTAAATTATGACAGTAACTTTTTAAGTGAGCATTGCGCTGTGCACTATTGTAAGTACATATATATGTATATTGATTAATATAAACATCACAATAACATTATGATGAAGTGATAATTCCAAGAGGAACACTGAAGTAGTGAAATTAAAATCCAAACATGTTGGTCCCGGAATGTCTTCTTAAACTCTATATGCTATGGCCTTCCTGTTCTATGAAATGTCAGTTTTGAAAACTGTTTCACATTTGTGATTAAAAAAAAAGTCATGAAATATAAGTGCAAGTTAAAACCAAGTTAAAGTGATCCTATTGCCTTTAGACCTTAATATTCTAATGTTCATTATGACTAATCAAAAGACATATTCCAAATTTCTTGGACCACTAAATCCTCTTATTATAAACCATTTTGAAAAATAAAAAAAGTGCTATATGAAACATCTTTTGAAAATGCTGCATGATTTTGCCTGTAAATAACACATTTTAAACAAATAACATTAATAGAAATTAGTAATTCCATATTTTACTCTTAAAATGTTATCAATATTTTAAGTTGTATTTTCAAATGCTTTATAATAGTTATTTAAAATATTAATTTTTACACTCAGCATCTGAGAAGTAGATGATATATATACATATTTATTTATTCCCTTATTAGTCTCCTAAGTATTGAAACATTAAATAGATTTACTAAAACGTTTTGAAAAAGAATTCATCAGAGAGAATACCCCAGGATTCCTGCATCTTCTTAGAGATCCATGTGCAAGGTAGTATTTATCTTTTTAAAATAGTCAATAAATAATTTGTTAGGGCTTTAATGGGGATTAAATGGATGGATAAAATTAGCCTGTTTTTCTTTAAGAACTGTCAGCTTTGACCTTGTGATAACTACATATAAAGTTAATATGTTCAAAAATCAGAAGAGTCTGTAATCTAGGATGTGAAATAAAATTTAATGATCTAGGATATAGTTTCATGGGTTTAGTTATGGCAAGAGAAAGAGAGAAATAGGCCAAGCAATTGAGAAAAAGGGTGCTATATTCTGTTTTAATTCATCTTTCACATAAACTCCAAATCTTTTTATGTCTTTCATGCAAACTCTGGAAATGTTTAATTTTTCTGCCTTTAATTTTATGTTTACATAAGTCTTAACTTTCAAAAGGCGGCTAACTTTTTCTCAGCAATTTTGAGATATTTATTTGTAAGCTCACTTTAGAAATTTTACATAACTTTTATTCAAATGAACATACATTATCAGTCATCCACAAAATTTTATTAAGCACATTCTGTGGATCTAAAATGGGTGGAACTGTGGAGGTCTAGACATTTAAGGAAAAGTCTTTATCCACCGAGTAGTCCATTTTACTGACTCATATCTCATGGTCAGATAACTAGAAAATGCTGATTTGAAATTCATTCAGATAGTCCTCTGTGCTGCTCTCAATTCAAATCTTCATGAGTATAAAGTATAAAAATAAAACATTTTTAAAAAGTTAAAAAATAACTTTTTAAATTAAAAAATAAAATAATAAAATAAAATTAATAAAAAATAAAATAAAATAATAAAATAAAATAAAAATCTTCATGAGTATAACATGGTGAGCGTATGGCCTTCCGAAATTAAGAACTGATGATTATCTATTGTTTTTTGTAAAAGTGACTGATTCCATTTTCTACTGAAATACCGTATTCATCATCCCTTAGCATGTTGTTTCTTGCTTTGTAACAGAATAAGAGAGTTTCATCAAGAATAAACCATCAGAAATAACCACGTATTGCATATCCAAAGATCAATGATTGGATTCATTCATTTCTTTGGAGATACCCGTGAGGTATCTCTATGTATTACATACCTATTTCTCATTCTAAAGAGAGCAAAAAATCAGAGCTGAGTTTTACAGTCACCCCTAGAATCTGGGTGTCCCTTAAGAACGGTTCTGAAAAAGAAAACAATGGTAATACGTTGCTAAGCCCTCCCTTCCCTTTTCCAGGGGTCTGACGAATGTGGTGTGAACATGTTGAGTGTAGCATTTGGGGGCTGAGATTGACAATGAGCGAGAAAACCAGGTGGAGCTGTTGAAAGGGCTCAACGTGCAAATCGCTTCATTGTCCTCGAGCTAATTCTGGCAGAAAGGGAATCTGACATAAGCACTGTGAGCAACGAGGCAAAAATTTCTTTCCATCGCCTCTTTCGAGTCTTGGCTCAGACTCCAGTCAAATTCTTTCTTTTTATACATCTCTTTTAGGCACATGCATTTAATAAGTGCTGCATTAGTTATCCCTTTCCCATGTGTTATGATCTGTTATTCTGTCACTTCTGTGGGTATAAATGTGACCTTAATTGACTAATTTATACCTTTCTTCCTGGCAGTGGGTTTATATTCCACTTCTTTCTTTCTCAATACAGAATAATTTACCAAAATTTAAGTATTTCATAAAACCTCTTCACAGTTTTTGTCATATCCACTTACTACATTTATTTATTATTTTACTTTATATTTTAGACGGGCTTTCTTGTGTTTTTTGACAATGTTTTATTCCAAGGTTGCATGATGTTTCATGTGCTGACTTGTTTGAAGACCCCACTCTAAGATCCAAAGGGGAATATGACACTCTGGAAGCTAATTAGTATGTTCCATCCTCTTGTCCACCGAATTTGTTTCAGAGAACCAAATTAATTTAATTAATTCAGGAGATTTATTCAATGCAATTAAATCAATTTTATTGTCTTAATAGAAAAATTGGGGAACTAAAAATTTAATAGAGAAAGTCATTGAACTAATTGAAAGTAGAAGCTACTTTCTATTGGGGTTGCTAACCCAGTATACTTTAAGCCCGATTTGTTAGTACCGTATTAATACCATGCTAAGTCAAAGCCAACAAGTACAAAAGCAGAGCCAGGAGACAGAAAAAAGTTTCCAGATGACTTCCTTTCAGCACCTGGACCCAGCTTCACTTTAACCTTAAAGATCTGAACATTTCGACCACTTGAATCAATACAGTCCTGCTGCTTTTGCTTAAATAGATTTGGGATGAGTTTATGTCTCTTGCCACAAAAAGAGTTCCATCATCTATTAGCACAGTGTTCCTCAAAGACATTCTCTGTGATGACAGCCTAAATCAGAATCAGTTTGAATACTTTAAAACATTCAGACCCTTGTGCCCCAGCCTTGACTTAAGGAAACAGAATTTTGGGAAAATGAGGCCTGGGAATACACACATGTTATCATTCCAATGTCTAATAGTCATGGATCTGGAATCTTTTTGCTCCTTTCCATTTTCTTGAACCACTAGGCCCCCAAAATTTACTTCCAAGCCTCTTTCAAATTAATCACACAATTCTCTCACCTCTCTCTTTCCACCATTTGGAATAATAACTTGACCTCATCCTGTCTGTCTCTGTAGTAACGACCATCCCTTTTGTATTTCATCAGAGTTAGGTCTCAATCTGACTTGACTTAGAAATTTCCCTCAGGAATCTTCCTTAAAGGAATAGACATTGATAATATTGAAACTGTGTAGAAATAGAAATTTAAAGGGACTTTCTAGCAACTAGCATTTCTATCTGATATGGATTCTACAATGTACCCTAACAGGTACATTTAAGGATTCAGAGGACTTTTAATGTTTTAAGTAGGGAAATTCCAACACTGTTGGAAGATTTCTCAAGTTAGAGCAGAAAGATGCAGCAAGCAAATATAAGGACAAATGCAATGTAAATCGATCATGGGCTGTTTTGATGGACAGTCACAGAGACAGAAAGCAACACATGAGTGTTTGGGGCTGTCTTGAGGGAGTGGATGTGATTAGACTAGAACTGGTTAGGCAGCCTGGACAGTCTAGATGCAAACTTGCTCTGAAGAAGCCGCCCCATCCTTGGTGGCTGGCACTTTGTCCCAGGCTGTGTGTTCGCCCTGTAGGTGTGTTTTCCTCTCTGAGCCCTGGTGGTCTGTTTCTTGGAGGTCTTTTTTGTTTCCACTCAGTACAGTTTGACTTGCTCTCCACTTCCCTGTTTGGTTCATTCGCCCTAATTATGATGATCTGATAAAGAGTGGAGGTGACACTTTCAAGCCAGTAGTCCAGGCAGTCTCATTAAGCAGGAAACCCTGCCATTTGCCTAATTTAAATAAAAAGGCGACTTTAATACAGAACAAACCCAAGCAGCCAGCCGCAAAAATTCCTTTCATCGGATCTATCTGACTCTCTTTGGTATTCAATATGATCTTTGAAGCAACAGGCAGTTATAATGAGCTAAATGGTCGTCTAGTTTTCAAGTAGAAGTCAGATTTAGAAGGTGTTCGGGTTTTGCAAACCTGCTAAATTCCTAGGCTTACACATTTCAATAGTTACTCATGAAGTAGCTAAAAAATGTACTCCTTTTTGGAAGTATTAAATAACTACAGAGGATGTTTCGTTATTTAAAAACTTCTTAGAAAACGCAGCAGGCAAAGCAGCTCATGAATTTAACTCTGTGGCATCATTTTCAAAAAGACAGGTTAATAATTGAATGGTGGTGTCAAGAAAGATGGATTATAGAGAAGTTATGAATGTATTTTGTCAAATATACATTCACTGTTGATAATTGATATAAAATGCTGAAACTGGTTGAAATAAGAACATTGAAAACAGCTGAGACCCATGGACAGTGCAGTTTGGATTCAACCCCTCCCATTTGGTCTCTTAGATATCTGCATGTTGAGGGAAGTGGCGATTTCAGCTGTTCTCCATCCTAGACCAGGGCTTGGAAATAAGGGACCAGCTCGGTTCCTCGTGATAGTGGTGACGTGAAGTATCCTTGCCAAATCATCTGAATTTTGGGATGCTAAAAAAGAGGTTTCTCCCCCTCTGATTTCATAGGAGGCTTTTCCAAATGGAGAAACTAAAAATATAAATGAAGAAACAATAGACATTCAAGCTTTAATGTTCCAAAAATCACACACCTTATGTTTCATCAGGGATAAATCTGATTGATTCTGTGAACACACTGAACCACAAATGATCACACTTTATTTATACTTTCTGACTTGATAATATTTAGGATCCCATATGCAGATGTCAACCAGTTGGCCCCTTAGTAACAATGATGGACTTAAGCAACTTAATTTCAATGTGTTCCCATATTAAGCTCTTTACAATTTGCATAACGTTGGTCTATTTCCAACTAAATTCCTGATTTGGAGAGGGGTGAGTCTTGTTTCACTGATCTTTGCCACACAGAGACATGTATACAGTTAAACTTTCTTGGTAATTTTTTTTTTTTTTTTTTGCATCTTTCCTCTTTTCCTGGCATTAATACCTGGGCTGTTGGTCTTCTTGTCTCTTTACGTATAACAGCTTTATAAGATCCTCTAACAATAAAAAAGAAGTTGGGGTCGGCAAAGGTGATTTCTTTAGAAAAAGAAGGGCATTTGGTTGACAACTATACTAAGGGATCAAAAATGGAAGAATTGCAAGGATACATGAAAGTTTTCTTGGAAAAATGGGATCCATGTTTCTCTGTCTCTAGTAAAGAGTAGACAGTGGACAGCAGAGTCTTATCTTGGTGGGTTTTGCCCAGTCTAAATGATAAAAATTTGATTGTGACCCAACCTGATTTCACGGGACGTTGTTTATGCAGATGCAGATGAGCATAGGTCCCTTGAACCTTTGGAGTCAGGATTTAATACTCAGCAGCAATGCTAATAGAAAATACCACCCGCCAACAAGTTGTTCATTTTGCCATGATGTAAAACAAGGTTGGTTTGTTTAAAAAACAAAAATCCCCCAAACTCTCTAATGGTCCACAAACTATGAGTGTTTTCCAGAGATTTAAGGGATGCTTATCTTTATTTTCTTAATGAGGTCTTTGGGCAACACCAAAAACATCAGCAGCCTTTTAAAGACTGGCATTGGCAGGATCATGCGATGTTGCAGCTAGGCTGGTGTGGGAAGGTTTTGTTGGCATAAGCAGCCCAGAGCTCACCTCTTCTATTTGGGTCCCTGTTGTCCGTCTTGGAAACCAGTGCCCTTAAGATGAAAGATTAATGAGATCGTCTCCAGCCCTGCTTTAGGCAATCACATTTATCCCTCATCATTCTGCTTTCCTAGCCCTGACATTTAGCCTCTCCTTACACTGCTGTCTGATATTACAAATTGTGCTGGGTCATTTCCCGCAGCCAAAACAGGAGATTTAGAAGCACCTGGGAGTTCTGGAAATCTATCCTGCCCGTCATGAAATGCTTCCTGTCCTGGCTTAACAGCCCAAGGGAGGGAAGGAATGAGTCTACGTCAGGGTATTGGGACCACTGACAAATAATAGAATCATAAGAGCCACGTAAGGAAAAAAAGTTTTCTTTGTAAGAATTACTATCTTGACACCCTATAACTAATATAAGTTGGGAAATTTCTTAAACATTACTTAACCTACCTACCTTAATATGACAAGATTAGTTTCAGCAGAATTATTTCCTGAAAATAAGGAAAAGATTTTAGTGGGTAATTGATACCCCTAACCTTCGTATTAAAGAAGTTTTTGTTTAAAAGAAGAGGCCAAGGTGTGGGTGGGAATTAGCTTACTTGAGCCACTGCACTGTACACATAGTACATTCCTTATGTACAGGCACTTTCTGGCTCCTGTATGCTCACCAAATGCTGTAGGAAAGGGATTTATATTAAAGATTGGTTATGTACCTATGGGAACCGATTATTTTGCTTAAATCAAGGAAAATGAAAAAGGCTCCACTCACATTTTATTCACCCACCCCCAACCTATGTGTGTGTATTTGAGATTTAAGCTAGTTAGTAGCTTGGAGGAATTATAAACTTATTTTAACAGACATTGGGGGTTTTTTTGGGTAAATTCTGATTTGTAGTGCACTTGTCTGATTCTTTTCTTCAAGCAAATGTAGAAGGTGTGGGAAGAGGCGGCACAGGATATTTTGGAGTCCATTCACCACTGCCAACCCCCACCTCAGTTTGACCAAAGTTGAGTGCAAACATGACTGTCCTGACTTGCATGGGATCTCTTTACAATTTCCACATAGAATTTCTCCTGGAAGCAAGCTGCAGGCTATTTAGCCAACCAGGCACACAGCAGATGCACAAAGTGAGTTATTCGTCTCCAAAATATGTGCCAGTAGGACTGAGCATTACAAATATTGGGAATTTGGCCACATTTTTATTTCCCCCCAGAAACACAGAAAATCGAGTGTCAAAATGGTTAATGACTTTGAAGACACACAGTTACAAAATAACATCCCATAAGAATGAACATGGGCTTGGAACTACCAAAATCTTAAGGGCAATTTCCGGATTCCTTGATGCCCCTTCCCCATCTCAGATGCAGAGTTCTCATGTTTTTACACAAGGATCTAAAACTGTTACTCATTCTGAGGCATGAGAGATGGGGGTGGCAATGGCTTAATGTGTCCCTCTTGGTAGGGGTTATCATCCCCAAAATGGGCCAGGACTAAGACCCGATAAGCCTGTAAGAATGAACAGGTGGAGAAGATTTAGAGGAAAAAGTCACAGCATCCTCTGGGCACCTAAAATCTCATCAAGCTGATCTGCCTCTTCTATACATTTGTTAGGAAGCATCCCACGGAAGAGAAGTCTAGAGGAGGCTAAGTCAGAATTCTGTTCATCTTCTTGGTTCTATTAATCCCACTTCCCAGCTTCATGTTTCCAGATCTCCGGTAATAGTTAGAATTGTCAGTCACGTCCACAGGGTGTATGTTATGGATTGACACTCTCTCACTCTCTCTCTCTCTCTCTCCTGTCTTTCTCAATGAATTACCTAGTTTTTCTAGCATCACATAGACACAGTTTTGGCTAAATTTTCATAGGTCAACTTATTTTGTAAATCCCCTGTATGCTTGGCAAATAGAAACTTTGCTATCCACTGGGATTTGAAGCCAGAAGACATGGAATCCAACCTCTGGATTCTGACAGTTCATCACCTCTGGGAAAGTCTTTGGACAAAGATTATTTTCTTGAATAAACTTTGGTCAGTTTCCTCTATTCCCTCTTTCTGACTGCTCCTCTACTCTGGGCTCCATGCCTTTCTTTGTAGAATCTACTCTCAGCAAGAATCCTGCTAAGTCAGTGTAGCCAGAATCCCCATCCTTGATATCTAATCACCCTAATATCTGATCTATTTCCTCACCCCTCACCCTTGGTATCTGATCACCTTGGCCTACCTTCAGCAAGAATTTGTCAAGTAAAGTAAGTTTAGCCAGAATCTTCCCTTAACCCTAGCGATGCCTCTTACTAATTTTCTACCCACTGAAATCCCTTCCCACAGTCCCTGCTCTTTGTTATTTCTACTTGTCCATGCTGCTTCTGAATTGAGCCCAGGTTTATACTGAGGTCTCTTTTTCCCTGTTGCATTTTTTTTTTAAATAAAATGTATCATCACTGCTTTAACTTCTGTATTGTTCTGGGGTTTTTTTAACACATTTACTCTCATTGAGCATCAGTGTTTTTACTTGTAAAATGAAAATAACATCCCCTATAAAAATCTTTGGTGAGACTCTCAGGTGAGATAATATACAGGAAAGCCCTTTAGAAACTAAGAGGCTTTACACTATTGTTAGTTGATATTATCATTGGAAGTTTATAAGCCCTTTCAGAATAGCTTCAAAATTTAGAACATTTCAGATTTTAAAAAATTCAAATTTTTCAGCTGAAATTTGCTAAGGAAATACATCTTAAGTGTTCTCACCACACACACAAAATGGTAACTATGTGAAGTGATGGATGTGTTAACTGATTGTGGTAATCATTTCACAACATATATGTATAGTAAATCATGACATTATACACCTTAAAAAATAAAGCTTATTGGCATCCTGAGGGAAAAAAAGTAATTCAGTATATATGTCAATTATTCAATTCAGTGGGGTGGGGGATAGAATCTCATTATTAAACATGTTTATTTGTGAAGCAGAGTGCACTAATGCTCCCACTATGTGGGATCAATAAAGACTATCTCTACCTTCATGGCAGTTTAGGACAGGTTTTACTCACAAATTAATTACGAAAACTTTCCATTTCAATATCTTCTCAGATTTTGGAATAGGTGATGAGAGATTGCCAAACTGTATTCTCACAACTTCAATATTAAATGCCATTCTTTTGTGAAATCCATTCAGATTCCACTTTGAAAGAACATTTATTTATTAAATGTCTTGATGTGTGGGGCACTGTGTGAGACTGCTCATCCAGTTGTGTGAAAATTAGAAGAGAAAAGAAAGATAAATTGGACTTCATCGAAATAAAAAACATTGTGCATCAAAGGACATTATTATGAGGCCAAAAAGGTCACCCACAGAATGGGAGAAAATACTTGCAAATCATGTATCTGATATTGAACTAATATCAAGAATAGATAAACAAAGGGACCTCCAAGAGCCTGAGACACCTGGGAATTCTGCATGTCTGGGCCCCTAGACAAATACTGTTACCACAACTAGGTTATCGTGGAAAACAATAAAAATTCAAAGATGAGAAAAAGGAACTGCTAAATAAGACATTTTTTACAGTTCATGGTTTTGAAATGCTTTGTACCCATCTGGAGCTCATGTCAATTCTGGAATACAGTCTTTCATCTGGCAACAATGGAAACATCTTTGAGTTGATAGGCAGCTCTGCTTGGGTTTTCATGGTTCCTCAGTTAAGCATCACCCCCCACTTTATTTTTATCCCGCTTTTTGTGTCTATTGTATACTATATAAAGCCTTTCCAACTAACCTTTGAAGGAAGCAGTTTGACATGCTAAATTAAACGGAGCTCCAGAAGCATTGGTTTTAGGCAGCAAAACAAACTCAACTGGACAAAAAAAAATGCCGAGCCCATCAGATCTGAAACCATATTTCTTCTTGTCTGCATGTTAAAGGGCCATCATGTAAATGAGTGTAAATCGCTTGGCGAGCTGCGAGGAAATAAGCTGCAGATTGCAAAGCTGGCGAGTGAGCGTTGAAATTGGTGGGATGTGATGCTAACGCAACGGGTGGGAGCAGAGCCTTCATTAGCGATTCTCATTCTCACTCATTTCATTTGCAGGGATCAAGTCCAGGGAAATGGACCTAGGTAATTACAAACTTGATTGCTGTATCAGTTTAGGGGAAATGGATGCTGCTGCTACCTTTTTCCCTTCTCTCTCCCTCTTCTTCCTCTCTTGCTCTTTTGTTACATCCATGGGATTTTCTGAGAGCTTTTCCAAACTATCAGGAGGATCCAGCTCTTTAGCAGTTTGGGCATTTCTATGACCTGTGGGCACCAGTGCAACTTCCTCTTTTTGAAATGAGATGTGGTAGCATCAGCAGATGATAAAGCAAAGCTGATGCCTTGGTGTCCTGGGTATCACTCTTTCTACTGCCAAGAAAAAATAAACAAACAAGCAAACAAACAAACAAACAAAAAGGGTAAGATTTTCTTCTTTTTTATGGCAGAGTAGTATTCCATTGTGTAAATGTCCCACAGTTTTTTTATCCACTCATCTACTTAGATTTCCAGATCCTTTAACCTTAACTCTTTCAAACATTTTTATATTGCTTCTTAATGCTTTACATAGGGATTTATTTGTTTTTCTCCCAAAGCCTAGACTATCAGAGAAATAAATGTGTATCTCTTAATATGATGAGATTGAGAAGATGAGAGGGTCTGACTCACAGGGTCCGAGTCTGAGTCTGTTCTCATTAGAGGCACAAACCTTGGTTTATCTGTAAAGTAGAGCTAATATCAGTCGCATCACTGCATTTTTGATGTAAGAATGCAGATAAAGCACTGCACATTGCTTTCGAAGAGCCCAGTCCATAGAAAGAATTCCATTAATGTTGGCATAATTAGCACTGTGGCAATGCCATTGCTCTGCACAGTGCAATATAGCATCATGGTGGAGACTGGGACGTTTGAGGTCTCAAAGGGCTGAGTTCAAACCAGATGTCATCCCTTTCTTGGTGTAGGGTGCAGGCAGGCCTCCTTATCAGTACAGGAGCAAGGCAGACAGGAAAAAGGAGGAAACTGATGTCTGCAAAATTCACCATGCAACACTGTGGAAAATCCTCACCTACAATGACTGTGTCATTCTGCATTTAAAGTCTATTTCTCCACTGATCTTCTCAGTCATGAGCAAGGGCTGATTCACAGAGAGGTGAGACCTCACCTCTCTCCTAAATGTCTGCATTTGGTAAAGACCCTGGTTCTCAGGTGCAAGCAGCTTGTCGCCCTAGCTTTTCAGGATACGCTTTATATAAACAATAGTAACAAATGCCAAATACCCCAGGATGATAGGATCCAAGGAGGCTAAACTAAAGGAGGTGCAAGGGTGGGATGAGGGATGAAAATTGCTACTGAGAATTTGGAAGAATTCTGAATAACACAGCCTCCATCTCTAATTACTCTTCCGGCCAAAATACATTTCCATGACCAAAATGGTGCTAAAAATTCTATAAATCCATGTGACAATTCAAATTATCAGAGCAAACTCTGTGCAAGTATGGAATTTGTCAAAGAACACAGTGGAACCACGCAGACCTCTCAAAGTATTTTGCAAGTGTGTGGACCATCGAATGAAAAAAAATCCAAAGTTTCCTTTGTTTGACCTGACAGCAGTAAGCACTCATCTCCAACATGGCCCCATTTGAAGCACCTGGCAGTAACTAGGCAGTTTAATCCTGATTCATATTTCTATGAGGCAGGTGTTATTATTAGTCCATTTTCCAGATGAGAAAACTGAGTCAAGCACAGCTTAAGCAATGCGCCAACGCCAGTAAGTGGTGGAGCTGGGGCTTGCTCCTTAGTTTTCTATGCTCTGGGCTGCAGCCTGTAAAATCCAGGAGACTGCCTGCAACAGACATCTCTCCTCATTGGCTGAGTTCCGACACACCTTCTGAAAAGAACGCTGAATTTTACTATCAAGGTCCAAGTCCATCAAAAAATATCTATCTCCATGCTGACGCCAGCACATTGCATTGTTGGAGGTAGTGAGAGAGACACAACACACCTATCGAAAATGAGTTCCAGATTCCCTTTGACTCCCTAACTCCTTAACTTTCAGACAATATCTTCCAGACCCTCAAACTCACTCCAAAGGAGCAAAAGAAACCAGAGAGCTAAATCGAGGGGGGAAAAATATTGTTTGGGCACTTGGACTTAAAAAGCAAACGAGTTATCAAATTCGTTTTCTAGACCCAGGAACTTAAAATTCTTTCCAAAATTAGTGTCACCCCCAGAAAAGTTCCTTACCTCTCTTTCTCTCACATGCCAGGAGGGGGCAGGGGGCTGGTTTCCCCAATGCCAGCTGTTCCAGAGCCTGGGGTCTGCTTCACCTCTAGGGACACTCACTTTAACCTTTCAATCTCTTTGATTTTATCATATAATCATGTAATTAAATTCCAATGGTCAAGTTTCAAGGGCAGGGAGGCAAGGGCCGGGCATTTGCATTTAAGCTCAAGCAGATGGTAGACACTCTCCTGGAACAGCATGCTCAGGTTCCACGTCGCCAGCCGTTCTGCTGAGTCCTCGTGCGACACATGCGACAAAAAGGTAGAGTCAGTCTGCCTGAAGAATGAGAGCCCCTCACCTGCTTCCGTGAGATAAGGTGCGACGTGCATTTTGAATGTACACTTTTCTCTCTCCTTGGCAGTGGAGATGGCTTCCACGTGATAGCCAAGCCATAAGGTAAGCAAAGCTAATGGGCCTGATTTGTAGACGGCAGATGGACCCCTAGGGTTCAAACAAATGCACCCTTTCTTCTGCTGCTGCCTAAAGCTTTGCAAATGTTGAGGAAGCGCTTTCAGGATTGAGTTTAAAGATGCTTCTTCGGTTTGTTTAACTGTTGTTAATAGCCAGGTGTTGTTTCAACATCTGGTGGAAGTCTGTTTTAAGATTTTACCAAGAAGACATCGGCAGCATCTCCAGCCTTGTTAAATTAACAATGTGTTGGCGAGGCTGGGGGAAAATTGGGGTTTTCCTACACTGCAGGTACATCTGTAAATTAGTACAGACTGTGGAAAGAATGTGATAATATGAAACAAAAGCTTAAAAATATTCTTACCTTTGCCCAATTTTCCCAATTATGTGAAGTGTACAAGCAAGAAAATATATGTTATCTTATGTATAATACTAAAAAAATCATCTGAATATTCTTTTTTGGACCGCTGATTAAGTAAATGTTGGTACATCGGTAAGATAAAATATTATGTTCTAAAAGTAAACGTCATAAATATAATTTAGATTGAAGTAGGATTCAAACCTGTTTAAATAGATTGTCCAAATTTAATTTTTTTTAATAAAGAATATACACACAGATATGAAAATCATGACATTACTTAGCTCTGGCTGGTGAGATACAGGTAATTTTTATTTTGTACTTAATGTGTTCTTTAGATTTCCAACAATAAATATATATGACAATTACATGTAGAGAGAAAATTATTTACAAGTTAACACCACACCATTTTCATAGCTGTCTCAAATCTATGCTATAATTTATAAAATGATCACAGACAAAAAATCTGGTCTCTTCAATGCAGAAATTCTATCAGAAATTCATCAGGACAATATTTGGCACAAACCTAAATGCCAAGATACTTTTTCTTTTACCAGTTTTTATTTTATTGTCCCTTGAATTCAGTGAAAACAATCTGATCTTCATCAGCTGACTTTGAAAAGCAAGACAATATATGGCACAAAGTCAGTTAATACAAAATAACATTGATATGAGCTAAGAAACACAATGTTGGAATCATATACTCTTTTTTTCCCCTAACTTATTAAGATTTAATTTCTCATATGCTTTGAAGGAGCTAAGCCAATCCAAGTATATGTAATTTAATTTTACAAGAAACAAAGAGAGTAAGACACACTAAGAATTAACCAGCCTCTACATTTGTTTCACTGTGTTGTTACACCTAAGATTTTCCTGTACGTTTTTTCCCATTTCTAGGAAAAGTCCTATCCCTGTGCCATGTTACGTTGCACTGTAGCAAAAAGAAATACTGACGGCTGTTCAATCGGTTTGCAAAAAGCAAAACTCTTTTTTTTCATTGTCCAAAATATTACAGATGTCCCCCTTTTTACTCTCAATATCTCAAACAATAATTAAAGGTATAGTTTCTTTGTATGCCATTTTAAAAGAAAAATAGGCATAATTTTTTTGTTTTCTCATTCATTTCTTAGAAAGCCTGCTCCATAGCTCAGTCCCCAGGTCTCCAAGAGCCACACACACAGAAGAATTCATATACATGGACTTATTCTCAAAAATCCCTGCCCCAGAGGTTAAGTGGCAGTGAAAGTAACCCTGTGGCTGAGCGCTCAGGAAGGCCCAGGCCTCTGTATCTCAGGGCAGGCTCTCTCCACGGTGGTTTTGGTAAGAACACAGCGTACTCGGGTCTGAGTTTTTCTCATGCGCTTCTAGGGCAAGGCAAGTAGTTTGAGCAGCAGTGTGAAGAATACTAATAGGTCCCCTAACAGAAGCATTCTTAGCTTTGCTAGAGGTTTTCCTTAAATCCCCAAAGGACACCGTTAAATTGAGATTCTAGAGCTCACTTGCAAGGCAGTTTGGTTTAAACGACTTAATGGAGCATCCTCAGTGACTCGACAGAGAACCTCCGGGTATTCTTCACCCGGTGTGACTAGCCAAATGGCACTCCATTGATGCCACCAAAGATTTGTCATGTAGGATGACCATGTTGGTACCTTTCCAAGTTGCATCTGTTCCCTAGCAAAACTGTTCTGTGTGTGGGGTTGCAGTTTCTTTTTTTACAGCCTTGCTTAAAACATTCCATTTATATATATGGCTCTGAAAATCTTCAGCCTATCTATGTAGATCCTCAAGTGAATCCCCAACTGAAAGGCTGTAAATGTCTGAAATTCGCGGTAAATGTCTGAAATTCACTTGCTCTTTCCCCTCCTGTAGGCACTGGCCTGAATCACAACCATTGCATATCAGCCAACTTGGGCTAAAGCTTGACTGTCCCCTAATTGTTCTCAGGTGGTTAAAGGCAACTTCCATTCACAGATTAGAATATGCCATTCCTCACAGCAAAGGGCTAGACAACTTCAGAGTCCAATGATTTTAGGGGGGATTATGTCGATTAATGGCCAAAAAATACTTGAATCTCTTTTTTCCCCTTATTAAAAATTGTTGGACTATTATACACTTTACAAAGTGTTCCCCCAGATATTTCCAGTACCCACCTGGCACCATACATAATAATTAAAGTATTATTGACTATATTTCTTATTCTGTACTTTACACCCCTGTGACTATTTTGTAACTACCAAAGTATAAAGTATATGATTGCCTAACCACTTGTTGTACACCTGAAACTAATACAAAATAATACACGATGTAAACTGTAATTGGGGAAAAAAATTTAAAGTTGAGATTTGAAAAGCAGAAACTGTTCAAAATAATAAACAACAAAATACCCTGATAATTTCTAGGCTTCTGTAAGTCACTACATTATTTTTATGATATGAGTTTATGTATTCATTTTGAGCAACTTAATTTGATATAACTTAGCAGGAACAAAAAACCTAATGTTCAAGTCCTGAAATTAGCTCACTAATAGATGAAGATAATATTTAAGTTGAAGCCTAATAAAAGACATAATCAATTCTTTAATTAAAAAAAGTTTTATAATACTTTATTAGGAGACTTAGAGCCTAAAAATAAAGACAGGTTTTGTTTAATTAATCATATGAGGGACACTGCCAAAAGATACTTCTCAGAAAATATGTTCTGCAGCGACAAAGAAAACCTGCTTCAAAGTGGAAAACGCACATTTGCTTCTAAAATAAAACTTGCTACCTTGGATATTCTTCAATGGAAAGGAAACATGTCAGGAAATACAAGTCTTGCCCAGACAATTAGAAAAAAAGTTACTCCCTAGTATAGATGTTCCTTCATATCAAAGCATTTAATAGTGCTATTTAAAGATTCTCCAAATAATAAATCAGCACAAATCATTAAAATGTCCTCTGACCTAAGATCATTAAAAACAGAATTCTAATCAACTTTTAAAAATATGTTTATGAATCCCCAGTAACATTCAGCATACTTCAATAATACTTTGTTTTGCCTCATGTCTAAGGAATATTTGATATCCTTTGTTCATTGCCTTCCTTATAAACAGCCAATTTAACGATAATTATCTAATCTAGATTACGTTCTTGGTGTTGTTGAGAATCTCATATTTAATTAGAAGTCTTTCTTTCAGCTGTAGTGTATGTGAGCTCCCAGCCTTACTGGGAAAGTGTGTTTAAGTAGACAGGAAATGAAGGGCAATAATATGTTTGAAAATCCTCTTATTATTAGGAGAAATGAGAAGTATTGATGAAAATATTGATTCATTTTAGAGTTGAAGTCAAATATGCATGCTGAGATTTTCAGGGAACCACTAAAAGGAATAAAAATAGAACATGTATCTTCCAAATCAATTGAGAAAGAAAGAAAAAAACAACTCATAAGAGACAGGATTTAAGTATAAGAGAGGGCCTAAAAGGGGAGAGAGAGAGCAAGAAACTAGCAGCTAAAAGAAAGCTGGTACAACTATATTAATTACAACCAAAATAGATTGTAAGCAATAACAAAACAAATATTTCTCTGAGAAATTGAGTCATACATAATTACAAAAGCCATATCTCATCAAAAACACATAACTATTCTAAAATCTACCTATTTAATAACAGCGTCAAAATATGGCATAACAGACAGAAATTGACCCATGTCCAGTTACTTAACACATTCTCCCAATCATCGATAGACTATGCGGCCAAAAAAGTGGCAAGAGACGAAACGGAGGTAACGAGTTCAGTCTAAGGGAGTTACATAGAATTCTGCAGAGATCAATTAGCAAAAACCCGCTTGTTTTGAGCAATTAACCCAAATTTGCTAAACCATAAAACAAATCACAACAAATACTGAAGAATTGACATTTTTCAAGTCATATTCTCTGACTTAAATGAAAATAAATTGGAAATAAATCATTAGTAATATCTATCTATAAAATAGATATACACCTTCAAAATAATTTATGAATCAAAGAAGATATATTAATTAAATTAGAAAAGTTTTAGAGCTGAATATTAATTTAACATACATACTAAAAGTGGAGGAAGGCCGCTAAGTTAGTACTTAAAGGGAAATATATAGCTTTATATTAAAATTAAAAGAACAAAATTAAAAATTACTGCAGAGAATACAAGCTAACATTTACTATCAACATAGGTAGAGGACTTGAAACAATAAGAGAAAAACGAATAAAATTTATGAACAAATAAATGAAAAGAAGCTCACACATAACAGGAACCAAGGAAATATAAATTAAAACCAAATGAGGTCTAGAAACAAGCCGGCGGCGTAGGTCACAGCTGCACCCGCCGCCTCCCGCAGCCACATCAAAATCACAACTAAATCCAGAACCACCATCACTAGAGCCTCCTGAAATCCGGCTGAGCAGAAGCCCCACAACCAGGGGGCTGAGGACGCACCGAGACCGGGAGGAGGGGCGGAGGCGCGGGCGGATCGGGGCTGAATCACAGAGATGCGGCCTCGGGCCCACACCCGGTACCTCGGGGTAAACCCGGGAGGGCATCTCGGCGGTGGGGGTTTCCCGGAGGAGGGAGGGGTCCCAGCCCCACAGCAGGCCCCCAGCCCAGGGCTCCAGGGCCGGGAAGAGACGGCCCCACAACTCAGGGCTGTGAAACCAGCGGGGACTGTCCCTGAGGGTCACAGAGGCTGCGGGAGCCCCAGCAGCTCCTCTAAAGGGCCCGGCTCGGACTCACTCGGACGCTCCCTCTGAGCCCAGCGCCGGGAGCAGCCTGAAAGGACCCGGGACACTCGGGGGGAACTAACCTGCCTGAGATCCGGGCGAGAGGCGGAGGGCGGCTTCCTCCCAGGCAGAAGGGCTGGCAGAGGCCATGGCTCCTGTGGCGAGTCCTCCCCGCACAGCCGGCAGGCAGGCGCCATGTTTGAGTCGCCAGCACCTGACTCACCTTTGGCCCCGCCCCGTGATTCCCGGAGGCCCCGCCCCCCCACCTGCAGCTCATCCAGGCCATTTCCAGGGGCTTTTCTGTGCAAGGGGCCTCTCGAGCCTCATGCTTAGGACTTTCCTAAAATCTCTCAAACAAGCAGCAGCGGGCCCCATACAGCTTGATAAGGGGCCCCAGGCCTGGCACTAGCAGCAGCTGCACTGGCTCATAGCTTGGCCTCTCCTGGGCACCTCCAAGCCCAGCACAAGGAGCAGCCACCTACGGTTTGCTGTGCAGCTCATGCTGGGTGGCCCTGGGCAAGGCACTGGCACAGGCTGACTTTGCACCTCCCCGGAGGCCCCAGAGACAGTGCACCTGGTGGTCAGACTCGACCACGCTGGATGGCAACCCTACCACATCCACGAGTGACACTCAAGGGGCGCACTTGGTGAGCACCAAAGCCCCACTGAAGTAAATCCTGCTTCATAGGGGTGTCTCCAGCACAGCAGCTCTTTGGCTGTAGCTGCAGCTGGTCCTCACAGCCGATTGGCCTGGGGGTCAGTTCCTCCCAGGGACACCAACAGCAACCAAGGTTCAACTACAACAGGTCAGAGCACACAGCCCACAGGGGAGCACCTAGAAGGCCCAGCTCAGGTGACTGGGGAGGCTGAGCCACTGGGTCCTACAAGACACCTACTACACAAAGCTACTCTACAGATTCCAGGAGACATAGCAGCTCTACCTAATACATAGAAACAAACACCTGAAAGCAGCCAAAATGGGGAGGCAAAGAAACATGTCACAAAGGAAAGAACAGAAAAAATCTCTAGAAGACGAACTAAATGAAATAGACCCAAGCAAGCTAACAGATAGAGAGTTCAGAATAATGGTTATAAGAATGCTCAAGGATATTAGTAGGAGTGTAATGATGAAAATTAGTAATGATGAAAATAATTGAGAAAATCGACGACATAATAAAGGACCAATTTGAAATGAAGGCTACAGTAACTGAAATGAAGAATAATTTATAGGGAATCAACAGTAGAGTAGAGGACACTGAGAATCAAGTCAGCAGTTTGGAACATGAAGAAACAAAAAACACTCAACCAGAAGAGCATAAAGAAAAAAGAATCCAGAAGTATGAAGATAGTATAAGGAGCCTCGGGGACAACTTCAAGAGGCCCAACATTCGTATTATTGGGGTGCCAGAGAGGAAGAAAGAAAGCAAAAAATTGAAAACCTACTTGAAAAAAATAATTACAGAAAACTTCCCCTACCTGGGGAAAGAAATCGACTTACAAGTCCAGGAAGCACAGAGGGTCCCAAACAAGAGGAACCCAAAGAGGCCCACAGCAAGACACATCATAATTAAAATGCCAAAACAAAGAGAGAATCTTAAAAGCAGCAAGAGAAAAGCAGTTAATTACATACAAGGAGGCACCCGTATGACTGTCAGCTGATTCCTCAACAGAAGCCTTGAAGGCCAGAAGGGAGTGGCGAGAAATATTCAAAGTGATGAAAAACAAGGAACTATAACCAAGATTGCTCTACCCAGCAAAGCTATCATTTAGAATTGAAGGTCAGATATAGAGCTTCTCAGACAAGGAAAAGCTAAAGGAGTTCATCACCACCAAAACAGCACTACAGGAAATGTTGAAGGGTCTTCTTTAACAAGAAACTAACGAACAAAAGAATCTGATGAACTAAATAGATCTAGAGACATTGATGCATGCAACAGACGATCATATTTCAGAGGGAAGAGGGAAGGGGCGTGGAGGGTGGGAAGAGATTAACCAAAGAAGTTATATGCATAACCCATGGACACAAACAATGACGGGGTGAAGGCCTCTGGAGGGGGTGGGAGCGAGATGGAGGGGGTCACTTGGGGGGGGGAATGGGACACCTGTAACACTTTCAACAATAAAGATAAATTTAAAAAAAAACAAAAAACAAATGAGAGACCATTTCCATTCCTGAGATAAATAAACATTTAAATGTTTTATAGCAGGAATGTGGAAATGAGAAGTCTCATATATTCCTGGTGGTAATTAAACTTCGTATAAACACTTGGGAAAGCAATTTAGTAATATCTAATAAAGCTAAAAATAAAAATTAAATGTTTAATCTAGCAATGAAATCCTAGATATATATGCTAAAGGAATTCTCATTCATGACATGAGATATTAAAAGGATGTTCAGTGAAAGAGATTTTATGACACTGAAAAATATAAAAGAGCTGAAATGTTCATCAATATGCTAAAGTAAAATTTAAATTCTGATATATTTGTAAAATGCTATATTTATACAATCAAATATTAACTGTATTGAAAATGAATGAATTAAAACAAGCCTTCACAAATATAATCTTAAGCACAAAAAAGCAAAATGCAGAATGATTCATACAGTTTGAATCATTTAAGTTTAAAATATGTAAAACAACTCTATATACTTTTTACTGACACATGTGAACAGAGCAGATATTTGAGAAAGGTAAGAGGTTAGTGTAGTAGGTGAGGTGCACAAGGGTCTCGACTATATTTGTAATTTTTTTAATGAGTAAAAGATCTGACGCAATTAGGATAATATTAAGATCAGACAAAGCTAGTTGATAGGTACATGAGTACCTGTGTGTTCCTGTTACTACTTTGCACTTTCCTGTGTGGTTAAATAATTTCTAATTTAAACTATTTCTTGATACAAAAAATAATGAAATAACAAAGCAAAAAACCGTGTAATCAGCTAGGACAGAAATACTACATTTTTCTCCAGAATATGAAAAACTCTGTATGGTGTAAGGTGTACATTCAAAAAAGACAAGTGATTGACTCCCTTTGCTCAGAATATGGTCTCTTATTTAAAATTGTTGATACAATTAAAATAAAGATAAATGAGGAACTCAAGGTGGACCCAAAAACATTAATGATGTAAGAAGGATCATTGAATTTTATAATGAAGGAAAGTGTGAACAGTATCAGAATTTTGTTATGAAAGAATTCATCTGAAATCTGTTTGCCTAAAACTAACTTAGTAGAAACAAGGTTCTTGTTCGGGCTCCGAACTTTCCGTTTGGTAGAGTCCACCCGACACCATCCTGGCACATTATTCAAAAACTTGACCCATATATTCTGTGCCGCTGAGAACAGACGTGGTTAACGGAGTTCGTGGGACAAAACATTTTGTACTATTGTGAATTCAGTTCTGCCTGGAGAGACGTGAATCTAACGCCCTTGGCTCCTGACTGTCCTCTTGTCTGCTGCGTTTCTGAAGCACATACACCAGGCGACCAGTGGGTGAGAAGAGGAGTGACGGCATCTGCCACAGATTCTGTTACTCACTTCAGGCCGGTTCTTTCAAAGAGCTATTAAATCATCAAAATTTGGGTCAAGTGATTTCTGCTCAAGTAAATTGTTACCCAAAATAAATACGCTGGGGCTTTCTGGAGGAAACTGCAGAATAGAAAATTAGTAATTAGTACATTTCCAGATTCTTACATCATGTCTAAGATGTCTACTTTTACACTTATGATTCTAAAGCCAGACTTCAGGGCCATCATAAGTCACATTGAGGTAATGGGTCTGATGACAGGGATGGTGCCAAAATTCCCCTGAGATGGGATTTCTGTTCACATCACGATGGAGCACTGTCTTTGGGCAGAATATTCTACACAGGTGCTATGAGTTCAAAGGATCTGGTAAGTTATAAAAGAGAAATACAAATAATTCTGTACCTGCTTACACATGGTTTAAAGTCTTTTCACTCAAAAACTATTTATTTAGGTCCTACTATGTGTTATGGTCTCTCTCTGTGACTGAACCTTAGACTGTCTCCTCTGAGCCCTATTTTCAGCAAAACCTTGTCCTTGGGCCATGTCTTCAAGCCCACCAGGCCCAGTTGTAGCCGGAATCCTGCTCAGTCAATTTAGAGAGACTCTCCCACCTTTGATATCTCATGCCCCTGGTCTCCCTATGGAAGAATCTGCTGAGTTGGTTTAGCGAGAACACCCCACTTCCCTTAGTACTTTCCTGTCACTAACCCTCACCCTGATCCTCGGCTATAAATCCCCACTTGCCTTGCTGTACTCAGTATAGAGCCCAATTCTATCTTTCCCTTATTGCAATAGTTTCTAAATAAAAAATATTTTTACCATTTCAACCACTATCAGGCTCTGGTTCTCATTGGCAGTGCCAAGTATTGTGCTAAGTTCTGAACAAAACACCTCCTGCGCCTACTTTCATAGATAATTGAATTTAATAAAAGACCAGCATTATACACAATCACAGACATAAATGACCACTTAGAGTCAGTGTCCTTGATGTAGTTCTGGGGGCTGTTAAGGAGACAGACACAACATCTTATGTGAATCTAGTCAGACATCGAGTTTAAGAAATACAACCTACCCAAAGTATTTAGGCAAGAAGGGAAATTAGGTATTTAGAAAATTATAGGAAGAATTAAAGGAGCAGAGAAAGGGGACTGACTATGGAAGTATGAAGTTCAAGAGCACCTCCGAGTGACTGTCACTGGGAATTAGGTACACATAGCTGCACTGCTCAGCCCCCATCCCTGTCACAACTGCGCTTGGCACTCATGCTTCAGGGACCCTGCTGGCTGAAACGGCATCAGGAGGGCCCCTGCGCATTTCTGCCTTTCAACATGTATGAGTATCTCTAATGGCGAAACCTAGTTCCCATCTAGACCTCTAGCAACGTATTAGGAAATGCATGTTGAGGCTTCCAACTTCTTTAGCACAGCATGGTGCCCAGAAGGATGCAGGAATGGGTGCTGAGTGCCAGTTGATGATTTCCCTTTGGCTACTCAAGACTCGTAACTTAAACTTAAAAAAAGCAAGTTTAATTTTAACGTGAGCTTGCCTATCATAGAACAGCTATTCCTTATATAAGTGGAAAGAGGCTTATCTTTGCCCCAAATTTTATTAGTCGATGCATCCGTAACTGGGTTATCATTATCCTTCAGCTCCAGTCAGAATCCGAACCTGATCACCTGTAACTTAAGAACCAAATTAGAAACATCACAATTTATACAAAATTGTAGGGGGAAAGGAAAGAGGTGAAAAGGAAACTCAGTACATACATAAGAGAGCAAGGAAGAAAAGAGAATTCCTTATTCTGCAACTGGTCACAAAACCACAACTATTGTTTATGACACCTTTTCCCCCTCCCCATTCACTTAGCTGGTGACCTCAGCCAGCACTGGGACAGGCCAGGTTTCTTTGCTCTGTAGGGGACTCAGCTCTTCATCCCTGAAGGGTCTTTACTCCTGGTGATTCTGGCTGTATTGGGCTGTAATAGTTTTCCATTTAACTTTTGACAAAAGCCTATAGAAGTACTAAGATATGCTCCTAGAGGATACCTTGGCTTCCACACATACATATCCTCGCCGATGTGGAGACAACTCTATTTCTCCCTAATTATCAGAATCAGTTGTATCAGCCAATGCAATTAACATTTTGCCTATGGTTTCAGTGGTGTAGAAAAAATTATCCAGTGATAAATTTAGAGTTCAAAGGAATCACTGGTATGTTCTCTTGGAGGGGAGGCATTTCCCCTTTGAGTAGTAAGACCTCTAAACCATCACAACCCAAAGCCATATAGATGAAAAGCTAAATATTGTAAGTGGTCTTCTGATGAAAGATAAATGTTCCCTCTTTCAGGACTATCTCTTGGTTTTCAGAAATATGTTATGATTTGCATACATTATATTGTCAGACAACATTCAATTCTTCTATATAAAACATGAAAACAAAACTCATATGATGTTTTAAGTAAGTAACCTATGAGACACTTCATTATTTTCTTAAAATATGTTTTTATTGATTTCAGAGAGAGGAAGGGAGAGGGAGAGAGAGATAGAAACATCAGTGATGAGAGGTCATTGATCAGATGCCTCCTGCACGCCCCCTGCTGGGGCTTGAGACTCAACCTGGGCATGTGCCCTGGTGCTCAACCACTGGGCCACACTGGCTGGGCACCTATGAGACATTTTAAACATAGATAAAGTATGTCTTGTGTGTGTTGAACATAAAGAGATGGGAAAACCAAGAATCATCTAACAGTCTTAACATACTAAATATCCATGAGGTACCAAGTATTCTTGATACACTAAATGTACAAAAAAGCATATAAGTTACTCAAAATTGATAAGGTTGCAGATCAGCCACACTTAGTGGCACTCATTCTGAACATATGTGTCCTGTGTTGCATAATAAATACATCACTGTTCATCCAGTAATTGGCAAGCTGCAGCTCTAGCCAGGAGTATATTCCCTGTGCTTCCTGGATAGAATGTGTTGGCCTCAGGCAATTTCAATCTTTTAGGGTCCCTTCCTTAAACTTTAACTCTGGTCCTAATAACCATTCCATTAGAGGGGGAGGCTGATCCAGTCAAGAGGCAGAACCTACAAATATGTTCAAGAATCAAATACTCTGCTGTATCCAGCCCACTTGCCCAGTTATCCAGGAAACTGACCTCAGCTCTTTCCCTTTACTTCTTATCATTTGTTTTAGTTGAATGAACCATCTGACTTGAGTATTGTGAGTTGGTCTGTGAGCCTCTCTGGGATGGCTTAAGGTATTTCCCCACATGACATTTAACCATAGAATAAAAGTACCATGTAGTGGTCAGTAATTCAGATTATATATCTCATTCTGAAAGACAGTGCCCTCCACCTCCAGGGGTATCTTTGACAAAGTAGTGTTGTAACCGAGTCTTCAATAGTACAGTGAACTATTTTAAATGGCCAGTTGCTTTAGGAACCTTGTGGCACATGATAACATGGGTGAATCTTACTGATTTGAGTCCATCTTTTCAATATTTTTACTATAAATGAATCCACTGTTCAAAAACAATGTTGTATGGGTCACTCTAATGCTGCCTCATTAAGTAAGTCAACAGATGCAGAGGCGTGATGACAAGAAAGGCAAATCCATATGCAGAATAATTGCCTGTTCCAATGTGGATAAATAGTTACCCTTTCCATATGGAACGAATCCAGTGTCATTAGCAGTCATCAGCTAGATTACTGCCCCCTTAGTGAGTGGTGTAATGTGAGAGCATTTGTCTCTGAGGTTGGCAGCTTGGGTTCTCAATATTGGCTGCACCAAAAAAGCCATGTTGTGAAGTCTATATCTAACCTACATCCTTGCTGCCATGAATTCTTTATTCATGAATCCATTGAGCAAACAAGGGGAGGTGGCTGGTGAAAGAAGCTGCTTAAAATTCACATAATGGATCATTGTGTTCACGTAGCCATTAAGAGAGTCCTCAGCTATAAATGTCATCTCAAGAGAAATCACATAGGGCATTAATATCCACATAGGCTCTGCCAGTTCTGAAAGGTCCTTCCACACATCTCTTCCCTATACCTCCTGCTACCAACCTTCCAAATTTTACCCATCCTTCCAGAAACCTTTGTTTCTAAGCAAAGTAAGCAACAGATGTGTCACTGAAAGATCTGCTCACTTGAAGACTTCTCTCCTCTAGTTTTTCTGTACATAGGTATTGATTGAAGAAGAAATGGCAATGCAACAAGATAAAATCCATGGGGAGGGTAAATAGTTGCTCAATCAACAAATTGGGGATTCAGCCAATCTTACATATACTGCTTCCAAGTGATATAGGTGTTTTGTTGCACAAGCTCAACTTTATGGTAAGGTGATAAAAAAACATGACCAGATTTATTAGTGTGATCACTTTGTAAGTTATAGAAATGTCTCTAATCTCTGTTTTGTATACCTGAAACTAATATAATATTGTATGTCAGCTGTAAGTGAAGAATAAAAATATATAAATAATAAACATAATAATTGTTACATGACCACTTGAGGATCCAGTGGTCAAGTGTTTGGCCTCTCTCAGCATCTGTTAGCATGGTAGGATCTTTTTCTCAAAAGGAGATTAATAATTTCAGGAAGAAGACATGATTTGTTTTAAAATCCCAAAGGTCTACATTATTAATCTCCTATCAGATTTGCACGATTTTCCAAAATGCATAGCCATCTGCCTCAAACACTTTGGGCACCATTGAGTTTGCTGAATAGTTATGATCACCAAGTGGCAGAGAGAACAGCTTGCACCACAGCCTGAATAAGCTGGAGAGTCTACTCTTGTTCTGGAACAAACTGAAAACTCACAGCTGTAGGGATTACTTGGTAAAAGTATTGAAGCAGCACATCCCAAAATAGTATATGTTGCTTTCAAACAGTCAAGACGCCCACACAGATTTGGGACTATTTATTTGCAAGGGACATGCCCCATTGAACTCCCAGAAATTTTAACAAGATGGCAGGTCTTGATTTTCATGGAGGGTTTCCTCCTACCTTCTGGTATGTGAATTATGAAGCTGTCTATGTCATTTATTCCCAGCTCTTCAATGTCAGTAACTTGATGTCATTAAATAGTAGACCTATGTGACATTCTCTGGTACAGTGAGATAATCAAGGGCCTGGGAGTGATTCATGCTATTACGAAAAACGTTAAGATGAAAGTAAACCACTTTGGTGTTCTTTGCTTCAGATAAAAGTAGGACAATTTCTAGGTTAATAGCTGAATATAAGATGCCATAGCTCAGTCAGTTTTGTTCTAGCAGTGACCACATCTTCCACAACATTAGCAACTGGAGTCACCACTTGATTAAGTGTACATTGATCTGATATTTTCCAAAATATGCCAACTTCTTCAAGGGTAGAAGAAGCAAGTGAAATGGGGCTCTCACAGAAATCACCACCCCTGTACCTTAAGTCTGGGAATTGGGTATGTGGCTGTGACACTCCATTGTGATGATTAAAGTCAGGGTTCTGTGTGTCTCACCTGTGTGATTTCTTCAGTTGTACAATTTAATATAAATTTAGTTAATTAAGCATATATTTTATTCAGAAAGTTATGATGAGTAATTATCCACTCCTAGAAAATGGGTCAAATCACTTTTGTACCACTCTACCTTTTTTTTTTTTTTTTTAATATGTCTTTATTGATTTCAGAGAGAGGAAGGGAGAGGGAGAGAGAGAGAGAAACATCAATGATTAGAGAGTCATTAATCAGCTGCCTCCTGCACGCTCCCTGCTGGGGATCAAGCCGGAAACCCGGGCATGTGCCCTGACCGGGAATCGAATCATGATCTCCTGGATCCTAGGTCGATGCTCATCCACTGAGCCACACCAGGCGGAGCCCTACTACTCTACTCTTGATGGCTATTCTAATTATGTCCTTTCTGAACTTGGCCATAATTGTTGTCATTTGACCTCTGTTACTCCATGATTCCATCGTTCCTACTGAAACACGAAGCCCATTTCAAAGGTCTACACCTTCATCTCTGTCCATAAGAGGACAGTCCTCAGCAATGTATTGCTAAATGCATTGGTGAAAGAAATATCCTATGGACTCTCTTATGAGATATAATTAGAGGTTAAAGTGAATCATATGATAGATAAATTACTCCAATTTCCCTATTTCCCTAAGACTCAGATTCTACAATATGCCAAGGAATTCCTCACCTCTCAACTTACTTTGGCATGAGCCATGATGAATTCCAGGTTTCAGCCAACCTATCCAGCAAGCAGTTATCACTCTGGGCTCCTCTGGCAAGCAAATAGATGCAGGCTCTGGTAGGTGCATCCACATTGGTTAAATTGGGCCAATATACTATGATTCTTCTTATCTGGTGAAGGTCCCTAAAAAATCTAATGCCACACATAGTCCCCAGGTTTCTGATGATAAAACAACAAACTCTTGCCATTTTTTTTTAATCTTTCAGCCTTTTCCTCCTGGTGCACACTTTCACCTCTACTGACACACTGGGAACCAATTCTCACTCTAGGCCTGAAGGCAATGGGTTGGTATGATTAGACCATGAGGAGAAACGGCATTCCTTACTCATTAGTTATGACAATGGACTTAGCTCTCCAAAGAAGGAGGAATCAGCTTTATTCAACGTGGGTGAGAGGTTTCCATTAGCAAGGTACATTCAATGAATGTTGGATGTTCAGTATAGTCACAGTGATCTAAATCCACCTAAAATTCACATTCGAATTATCTGGATTCCTGATCATTACCAATCAATGCCATAACTTTCACTTAAAAAAAAAAAAAAAGAGCTGGTGAGGCTGTGATTCAACCCAAATTATAATTCAGTAATATAAAGATCAGACACTCCACCTTTTTTTTTTTTTCCTACAGCAGCCCTGCAGCTACAAGATATAAAAGAGTGTGGGAAATAGTCATGGATGCTCCCTAGGCCTCTGAGTTGCTTTCAGCAAAGTATTTAAACCCCAGAGGTGGTTGTCTTCTTTCTCTACACCCTTCAGTTCAGTCAGAAAGAGTTAGACTACCCCACAGTTATTATATTTATATTCCCATCATAAAATTCCATTGAAGAAATCACCAACATCTTGGCTTTAATAGGTATTTCATTCCAGGTGACTTGAGGTAATAATTTTAGTAGGTGATTTTGGTTCCTTTTCACTGCAAGCCAATTATCAACAATCCATTGCTCACTAATAGGCATGTCTCTTCTTTCATACTCATCCAGGTTAGGCAACAAATACCAAAGTTATATCTTTGAGTAATTAGACCTGCAACCAGTTTGGGTACCAAACACTTTATCTGACATGATAAAATGCAAAAAATGAAAATGATTCCAGTTATTTTAAGCAGGAGAAGATTTAGGTTACACAAAATCAATGGAATGGCTGAAGGAAGATAAATCTGAAGCCACCTTCCAAACTGCTATGTCCAAGAATATTCTGCTATAGCCTTAATCCAGAAATCAGGGCTCTCCTGCTACTGCTCTTGACCCCCGTGAAGCTGGTGACCAGACACTGCAACACAGATGATGGATGGCTACCTTGCCTGACTGCCTCTTGTACTTAAGCCCCAACATTAATAGGCAGATAACCCCCACTTGACTTCTGCCATGAAAATTTTGTGCATGCACTTATACGCAACAAAGCCTAATTCGCATAAGGAAACCTTCAGGCAAAGGGGTCCATGAAATGTGGTTGATTCCTCCCAGAAAGAAAGGTATCCAGAAGGAATTAGGAATGATGAACACCAATCAGCCATATCTAGGGTTCTGTCTAAAACGTTGACTCTCACAGCTTGCCATCCCAGCATTAAACACTGGGTACTATTCTTTTATCCTTGGAGGTTGTCATGTTTTTGTTACTTTTCACTTTAGTGGGTTTTAGCAGAAATAAGCCATAGGCTGAATTCATTGTGAGAGGAATTAGAATATTTCCTCCCAACTTATGGAGAACTGAACTGGATGTCCACGTTTCCCATGCATTTAAACTCATTTAGTACTTACACAAAATCTACAAGGAATATATGGCTACAGGTGAAGCAACTTGCCCAAGTTCGCATGATTATCATAAAGCCAGGTCAGGATTTCCATGAAGGCACCTCAGCTGTGCTGCAGAAAAGTCTAGGTAGGAGCTTGACACTAATTCCCCCTCAAGCTATTAGTGAGACGGAATAGGAGGTGGCTTTTCATGATGTGTTTGCCAGGTCGTCTGTGTAGTTTCCTATGTTTTAATCAAGCGGCTTAAATCTCTTTGCAGAGATGCTAGAATCTAATACAGAAGACTGAGCCTGGCTAGTGAGACTTCAGCACATGTGTGCAGACAGAGTAATATTCACAAGGCACATTTATTAAAAAGTAGAAAATTTATGTCAGCAAATGGTTCTGTAATGGCAGAGGTCTTAATGAGGGAACTTAGTCTTTATTTTTATTATCATTAATGATTTCTGCCTCTTCTAATTTGCTTTAGGAGAGAGGTTCTCAGCGGCTTTTTCAAGGATTAAAAAACTCTCAAGATATCTAATTTGTGCTATATATACTTTGGTGACTAAATTTTACTTCCCAAGGGAAGCTGGGTCATGACCTGCATTAAAAACTAGTAATTGCACAGATCTAAATGTAGTCAGCGGGTTGGAAGGGTCATTAATCCACTGAGTGCCTTGCTATCCTCATAAAGTATACATTTGGGGGCATAAAGTGCTCAGGTTGGTCATTTCCAGACTTTCTAATTTTTTTTCTGCAGAATGGTCCACCACGAGTTCACAGTAGAGTTGGTGCTAGGTAGGGAATCAGGTAGTAACAAGAGCTGCCAGGAAGTCTATGAGTGAAACAGTGCCCTGTGCCTGATTTGAAATCTTAAGCCGTGTGTTTCAAAGCTTGCTCCATCACAATTTATTTGCTTACACTTTGATAACTCTTCTGTAAAATATGTTTTTCTGTGTGGGTCTTTTAAATTTTGTTTTTGATGGGTTGGGGTTTTTTTGGCTGTCAAAATGTTGATAATTTTGCATAAACATTTTAATTATGTCTTTCTTCCTTACTCTGTTTTTTACTCTTCAGGTTACAATCATTTAAAAAAAGAAAACAGACTCACTTTGTAGTAATTCTTTCATTACTCAAGGCTTTCTGTGTTAAAGGAAATGATTTCAAAAGCATGTCTCTGAAGTTTTGAATTTCCCTCTCTATAGACAAAGTTGAGATTAATAAGAATGTGTTTAACCCCAGGCTTCACCTTTGATGTACTTGTATTTAAGCAGCATTAGGGATGTTCCTGAACTGCCAGGTAAAGTGTTAATGCTTGGAATATAATACTATTCAATAATTTAATAATACACTTTGGTAAGTTCCTTTGAAAATGCTATTTTGGCCCCTTAAAGAGGTAGCATAGTACTAAACGAATTTTAAAAATAATTATTTTACTAATTTGGTTACATTTCATTAAATTCTCTTTATAGAATTAATAAACTTTTAAAAATTTTGTAACAAGGAACTAATGAATGACTCCCAAAAATAACAGCTTGTAAAAGAAGTGAATAGATAATAATACCTCAATATGAGTCCCAGGGAGCACTTTTCAACTACATAATTAAAAGCCATTCATTTAAGATATCAATCTTTAGACTGTCATAAATTATTGGAAAGCCTGCATTATATAAACATCTCTAATAAAACAATGTTTCATTATAAAATTCAGGTGTATTATATAATGAAATGAAGCTATTGTTCCCCGGCAGGGATTTTAGGCAACAAATATAAGGCTCAACATTTGGAAATTTACATCCATTGTTATCTTTTAAGCAGCTTTAAAAATGTTTTTGAAGGTCTGGGAAAGAAGTATTTTCTAATTATTCTAAAAACACATCCTTTATTTTTAAAACCATATTGTATACTTTTTCCAAGGTCAATGATAAGTAGTGGCAGAGTCAAGTGTTGAAATCTGTTCTATTTTATCAAAAATAAACCACATTTAGCATTTTTCTGGATATTCTTCTCATAATTCCCTTTCTGTTGAATATTTAAAGCTTAATAGCTATTACATAAAAGCCCTGCAAAGATGGAAAATGCATTCAATATTTTAAGAAACAATTTTGCTTTATACAATTTTTATTGTAGAGAAATCTATCTCCGATACTTTTTATGGAAATAATGTATTATATAAAGATGCCTATTTAGTAATATGGCTTGAATCTTTCTATTTTGAGGGGGTGTTAATTGAGTTGATAAGAATGAGTTTTGTTTCAGTTGCTTTCCTTTCTTTTGTCATTTTTCAGCCATAATAGATTTAAATGAATTCTACTCACAGCACTCAACTCTTGACATAAATTATCCAACTGACTCCTCACAAGTATCAATGCTCCATTTCACAGATGAGCAAACTGAGGCCTAAGCACCCAGGTACGAAGCGGCCGTTCTTTGCGATGCCACAACTCCTGCTCTAATGAGCGAGTGTGCTGCTTCCCACACAAACTGAGTTTGCTGCTGCGCTAACGGGGGGCATGCCAGGCTCCCTGTTTTCTATCCCATACACATCTTCCTGAAATTTATAAAAACATAGAACATAAATCATCCCAATTAACTACAGCTAAACTTTATGGAAAATCAATGAAGATGAAGTAGAACTTCAAGTCCAAAAGGACTTAAGAAATCAACCACTCATGCTTTTCATAGAAGAAAGAAGCCAAGCCAGAGAGATGAATCATCTGCCCCAGGACCCAAGGGAGGCCCGAGCTAGGCAACCCAACTTCTTGGACATTAACTCCATATATTTTCAGAAAGTAGCTGACATCCACCGAGCACTTGGTAGGTGTCAGGCATTATGCTGCATTGTTCTTGCTGAGGTGAGTTTTGTAATTACCCTGTGCACAGAAAAAGAAACTAAAGCATAAACCTAACCAGGGCCCAAGGTTAGTATGGGTTACATCGAGGATGAGTCTAGCTCTAGACAGCTTTGAACGCAGAATTAAAGGGCTGCATCATGTTTCAATAATTCAGCCTATTGGAGTCTATAGACTTCAGTAGACTATATGCCTGTTTTCTCAGCTGAGAGTGACCTCCATTACCAGGCCTGTGGTTCCCCCTGATCACTAGTGCAGCGCACTGTATTCCGACTACGAGAGCTGATATGTAAAATATTTAACAACAGAGAGAGCTGGGGCCAATCTATCAAAATAGACATTGGCCCAAACAGAATAGAAATTGGCTATGGACCACAGGAATGCCAGTATTGATTTATAACTGCCCTGAAACCAATTAAACTCTGCAGTCAAGGGCCAGGAGAGAAAATGATTTTTCCCCTAGCATCCAAATATCCGATCTTCTGCATGTATTGAGCAAGGAAAGACAGAATAAAAATGGAAAGTAATGCTAACATAGCCCTCAGGGAGTGAGCGGCTTTGGGACTATTTTAACTACCATCAACAGAAAGTGTACAGAAGGAAAAAATAGCACGACCTAGCCAAAGAGGATGCATGCTTCTTAATTACAACTAGATTTCAAGATTAAGAATGGTATGACTACAAAAAGAAACTGTGTGACAGCTGGTGTACTATCCTATCTGCATCGCAGGGTCATGAAACTGTTCGTCCTTTGGGTTGCTACCATCCCCACTATCTGCCAGCCAAATGTGGATGTAGACCTTACATTTTATCACATAGTAGAGAAAAATAAAACTATGTCATTTAGCATTAGCAAAGTCTGAAGCAGGTATTCTCTTGATTTTTTAAATGTTTTAATTTCCCAGTATCTTCTGAACATTCCTTTTTGGGGATGATTTGATACATTTTCTGAATTGATTTTCAACTCTAACCACACCTGTCTGTGCCCTTCAGATGAGAGAGGAAAAATAACACACTGCAGAGAAGTCTATTCTTTTACTGTTCGATAGTCCCACTCACCATGAGTCAGAGGACCTGGTATTCTGTGTCACCCTGTGGGACCTCACTTTCCCAGGGGGGACAAAAAAATGACTAAGGAAAATGGAAAACTCACTGTCAGACTTGTACTTCACAGATATATAGGATGATCCTTACAAATAATTCTGATCTGACTACTCAAGAAGTTTGGTTTCATCACGTAAAGTTGGCAGGATGTCACCCTGTGCCTGTGAGTTGGGTTTGGCTGAAAAATACATGGTCCTTGAATCATTTATTCAGCCCCAGCTACCGTGTTCACTGCTCTATATGCCTTCAGTTCTGTCAGCCACCATATGTGTTAGACTTCACTGTCTCCACTTAGCAAAGGAAATCAATGGCCATCAAGTGTAATTTATTAACCAGGCCAATTGGCAGGCCAGTGGCGGAGGCAGGCTTCCCAAAGAAGTCAGCCTGGTTCAAGTCTGAGTCCTTAATAACCACCACTGTCTACAGCCTGCTTCTTTATGGGACAGTCCTCTCCAGAAGAGAAGTGCTTATTGTCATGGTCATAACCCAGATAGGACAAGGGAAGCCTGTAGATAATATATGCCGTATTTTAGATATAGGATACGACACAGTCAGTAATGACTGTCTCTTTGATAGAGCTGATGGAATCCCCCCAAAAATAATCTACCTTTGCTTTTACGTGTGAAGAGCTCATTTTGACTAGCAAACTGTCAAAATGTTTGACTTTGACTTTGTGTCTGCCATCCTTTTCATGATGGTGACATTTTGTTACAACAATTCTTTAAGATATTTCTTTATATGCCTTTCTGCAAGCTGGCGCAGAGCTGTGAGGTTGTCTGTGAAATGTAAAAGAGATGTTCTGCAAATTATTTTAATAGTTCCCTCAGCCCTCCCTGTGGGCGTAGACATACCTCGATTCCATCTAAAGCTTTCAAGCCAGATGAATGTGTGGCCAGCCAATAATCCCCAACACGAAATTTCGGTGAAGAATAGTAATGGGTAACCAAGAGATTTTTAAGAAAATGTATATGTTCTGCTGCTTCTTGTAAAATGCATATTGTGGTGTTTGAACAAGGCATAACTCAGGATTCCACAGCTCTTTCTGAGGCTTATTTTGAAGTCATCCAGGCACAGGGATGGACAGAGTGGCTGTTATTTGAGCTGCTGCTGTGGGTGGAGACCTTATCCCACAAGGAGCCTACAGGGCCCCATGGGCTCCATTCACACTTTCTCCAAAAACGTGTGCTGGGCACCAGCCAGGGGCTAAACACGGGACTCAGAACTGAATGAAATACAATTGACAGAGTATGTGCTCTGTCGCCAAGGGGCCCAGAGAACAGGCATAAAACAGACCCATGAAAAATTAGAATACGGAGGTGCTCTGAACAAAAGTATTTTCAAGCTCTAGTAACGACACAAGAGGAGTCAGATGATTGACAGATGTGATTCCAGAAGCTTTGGCGGGGTGAGCATTTGAATTGTATCTTAAAATAGGAACATGTCACCAGGCAAAAGAGGGAGTGAATGTCAAAGAATGAAAGACCTTGAGCAAAGCTACAGCACCACGGGGATCTCGAGTTGTCTTGGAGATAGCCCGAGAGCCTGTTTATTTATTCATTTTAAGTATGTATCTAAAATAAAGTACATGATGACTGAGGAAGAAATTCTGGTAGGAATGCCAGGTTTGACATACATGGGACACAAATATTCTTTTAAACAAGACAGAGCCACCGTCGGGCATTCTTTATAGAGCACCTTTGTCCTACAGTGTGTAGGGCAGGTTCAGGTGGCAACACACTAGGGGAAGGGCCTTAACCGTCAGAGTTAGGGAACGGAGAGAAGCAGACACATGTGAGAGGGCATGGTAAGTGCTGGGCGATGACGGTTGGCTAATTAAATGCAGGCGGGTGAGCGCTCAGAGAAGGGAAAATGGTGGCAATGAACTAGGCCATGTGCCTGTTGCGTACCAGCAGCTTCCAGGAAGGAGTTTTGATGATGCCAAGTTAGCTCTCCTGGAAAAGAGTCTTATTCAGCACCAGACACTTACCCAGCTGCATCAAGTATATGCTGAAAACAAAACTAAACTAAGGCCCATACTATCCAAACCAGGGACTCCGGCAGACTCTGAGCCGGCACAGTTTTATATTTGATTAGGCAAAGATGGAGCCAATATGGAGATTTAATACATCATTGAAATAATAAGAATTCCCCTAAGGGTATATTGACATTTTTATCTAGTTCAGACTTCATACCAAGAAAATGGACAAATGGAATTATTGGTTGGTGCGTGCTAAAATGACATCTGGTTTGGAGTATAGCATTAAAAATGCGTTATCCCTACTTTCTGTATAACTAATGAATATAAAGCTTATGTAATATCCTCTAAAGTGTACATTCTCCATTTGTGCTAAGGAAAAAAAAAAGTGTAAATCCAGAAACTGGTTTGCTAATGCCCTAATAAATTCTGACATGTGAGCAACTTCAGCAGGATCTACAAAGTACTTAGAGCAGCCTCTCAAGTATAAAACAAATTCACTACTAAAAATAACCTGACTCCAGGCCTTTTAATAGTTTTCTCAGCTCACCCTGTGGGTGTAGACATATCTGCATTCCATCTGAAGCTTTCAAATCAGATAAATGTGCAGCCATCAGATAATCACAAAAGTAGAATTTCTATTAAAGTATGGGAATGGATTACCAAGGGACTTCAAAGACAGGTATTTTGAGGTTTATAAAAATGTTCCCTTGGTTTGTCACAAACAATTTAATATATGTAGCCAGACTGAAGTTATAATGTCTCCATCATCAAAAACCTTAAACACTGACTACAAATTTATCCTAAGCACTAGTCAATTCTAAGGCTAGTAAAGCGGCAAGGAAACAGTTAAAAATGTATGGTGTCATGCTTGGGGTTACTTCCTGACTCTGCCATTCTCAGGAAGCTGACTCTCAAAATCTGAAAAGTTAAGAGAATACAGGATTAAAGACAAAATGCAATCACGTATATCAAAGCATTTGGAATATAGTCTTACATATACAGAGATGCTCAGTAATTGTTAGGTGCCATTATTATTATTTTAGTTTCATTTCCATTCTGGCACTCAGTGGAAATTTAAGAGATTGTGTGTGTAATTACCAAATATAATTCTTAGATTTAAAAAAATTTGAAAATGTAATTCAAATTGGGCTCTGATTTTATCAACATGCTATCACTTTGTTTTATCTGTTAAACACCAAGTTCATCTAATATATAATACAGACGTCTCATTAAATTTACCAACAAGTAATATATGTCTCTTTTGTTACCCTAGATACTCTGTTGAGTTTAAAGAGAATGTTAAGTCATCACATGGGCTCTGAGACACCAGGGTGAGTTAGAACATGAGTTTATTGCACGATCTGTGAGTGCCTTAGCAGCAGAGTCCTATTTTTCTCTGAACCCCTGGCAGAGCCTAACTTAATCCTCTGTTTGAAGTGGGTAAGGAGCATATACATCGAATGGACAAATGTTTAGGAACATTGTGGAGTAGAAGGTATGCTTGATGGGACCAAGATTGTATTTCATTAGACTCTGACACCTCTAAACTCAGCCCAGTGCCTTCCACAGACCAGGATTTTAAGAAACTTTCTTGAATAAATGATATTCCTCGACTAAGGGTCTGGTCATCATAGAACAAGGTCTGTAACTCTTGATGAAAGTAACTAAAAACACGTGAACATTATTTTGCATGAAATCTCCCAAATGTAATATGAACCTCTAGTTAAACCATTGCTTCATAGTTATTTTTCCTACAGAGATTCTACAAATAATTAATACTAGTTAACTGAAGTGTCATGATTTTATTTCCTGATTTAATCTGTCAAATATATTATTAGTAAAATGTCCAAGAGGGGATTTTAAAAGGGGGGAGGGGTGGGGCTCCGGAAGATCATGAGATTAATCCAGAGTCAAACTTGGACATATGAATAGTTCCATTTTCATGAGTGTTAGTTAAAAGTATAGGTGGATGAGCTATGAAAATATTGAAGTAGAAAAGGGCCAAAAGAATTCTTAAGGAAAACTGACATTTAAAACCAATAGTGTATAAGGGAAAAGACTACTCCCATTAGATAACTACCCTGGGACTTACCTATATACTAAACAACAAAGATTTCACAGATACAAAATATGCTCAAGGAATGTGTGTATATTCAAAAGATACTTGGAGGAACACACAATTTAGGAAATAAAAGAGAATATGCAGATTTCATGTAAACCCCTCACATGAAAAGACTCAAATGGTCTTAAAACGCCGACGTTGTCTTCAAGGTGGGAGGAAACGAAAAATCCTATTACCTCCTTCGTTTCTTTGCCATTGACAAGTATTGGCTGTACCCCAACAAACTGACTCAGATAAACACAATGTGGTTTTCTTTTAAAATAAGCCTTTACTGAATATATCAACAAGGTACTGTATAGTGTAGAGTGAATTTGTAGTTAACAAAGTGTGCGACACGATAGGTCTCAGAGGATGAGCGATGCAGAATCTTCCAGCCCCCTGCAGTCCCTTGTCAGCGAGAGCGCACTAAACACAAACCAGAAGCAAATCAACATATATGATTCAAACAATAACACATCATCGGGATGAGCTTTCAGTGAAGGCCCGCTGGTCCTCTGAGGGACACACAGCGGCGACACCCTCACCTGGCCTCCGAAGGGTGATCAATCTGACATCCGTATCTCTACAGATGCCCCAGCGCGTGTCTGTGTGCACAACACATGTTTTACACTTGTTTAAAAATGCCTGTTGCGGTGGCCTTGCTTTGTGCTCTTCTGGTGGGTGTGTTGCTAGAAAAATGAGACGCTTAGCAAAATATAGTCTGCTTTGTGTGTTATAACAACAGTGTCATAGGTGTACAAAACTTTCTCCCCACAGTCAGCGACAAGCCTCCCCCATCGCCAGCACGGCCTACCAGCCCTACTGGAGAAGCCAGAGGCCGATGTAAACGACAGCTTTCCAGGTCAGCATTCTGACTCGACAGTAAGAGCATGAGGCAAGGTTTGACAGGATGGAGAACTGGAAGGGGTCTTTTGTTTGTTGTGTGTATGTATCTCTTTCCCAACTGGGTACTATTTCCCGCTTTGCTTTCCCACGCAGCTGGAAAGGTAAGTCATGAGCAAAATCGTTACTCTCACCTTCTAAAGTGAAAATTAATGTCTCCTGGTTATGGGTTAGAGAAAAATGTGAACAAAAAACTCAATGGAAATGAACCAGTTCACTGTCAAAAGTTGCAGTGGGCTCTGCAGCTGAGGTGTGCGGTCAAGGGCCACAGCTGCCGCCTGTGGGCTGCGACAGAATTGCCTGGGTTTGGAAAGGGTGCTCTGCTCCCACGAGGAGCGTGTCCCTCTCAGCGGGGAAGGGGGCTCTGACTCCTGCGAAATGTCTAAGACCATTAGGATCTGCACTAGTGGGAAATGGAGCTGTAATATTAGCTACTTCATTAATACTTCTTAACAGACTAGTCACATTACACCTTTTTTAACCTCGGGAATAAAAGTTGTAATATATTTTCAACCAACATCCAGATCATTAGAAATTGTATTATTTCTCACAGGGTAGAAGGAAGGGAACAAAGTCCTTTCTCTGCCTGTGATTGTCTCACATGATGGGCCACTAATGCATCTGACAGTTTTGAGGAAAGCCCAGGGTCTCTCACCTTTATCAGTCAAGTCTCCTTAAACAAGCAGGTGTTAATGACAACCCTGGGCATGAATGATGGTCAGTAATCTCTCTATGATCATGACTATGCCTGTTCCTTTTAGAAGCTCCTGTGCACAGTGGTGGCCTACTGTCTGAAATCACCTCACAGGGTCAGACAGCAGCGAGCTCTTTAAAAGCCAGTGAGTCGGGCTTTGTTCATGGTCTTGGTCTGCACCTTCAGCCTTGACTCTCAACTAAACACTTCAAGATACAAAATGATGCCAGCTAGAGAGGCCCAAATACATCACCACATAATCCACCACTGATGGTTGTTGTGCAGTTTTCCTAAGATACATAAGACATTACAAATCCCACGACGTGCTTTTATCCTGCCGTAGGCGAGAGCCTCGGGCGTGTAATTACAAATGGGGGACTGATTTTCACTTTAGCCATCTCTGTCACGCTGTGCATGAGATGAGAGTAAAACCTGTTCCTAGATTCTACCTCGTCAGGAGCACCTTCCAGCGAAGGAACGTTTTCCAATCATCCTAACCATTTCACATGACTGGATCCCCAAAGTACCACTTAAGGCCCAAATAATTCTGTGAATCCCTTAAGACGTTTAAGACACCTCTCCAGCCTTGGTCTTCTTGGCCCAGAGCAAATCTTTTCAGCAGCCAAATATCCCACTAGGGGTTATACACACAACACAAATAAATAAGAGTGATTATTTTGTGGATAAAAGAAAGAAAAAAACCCCTCAAAAGTCTAAGTACCATCATTTGAACACATAGTTTTATCTACACAGCCAAGGGGAAGAGGGCAGTGGAAGGGGATTATCCGGTTGGATACATAAAAGCCCATGTCATTGTCGTGCGTTTTGGGTGGCTCACCGCTTCACAGATCACCTTCGCAGATTGTCTCAGCCCTTCACTGTGTGGCCCTAGCGCTGAAAAGGTAACAGCCAAACCTCACTAGCTAACTGACTAATGTGGAGACCAAAATCACTGTAGAATTAATTCGATTAATTCATAGTTAATTTTGGCTCTACTGACTGCACAGACAGTTTCAGTTCTTGTGTCTAGAACGTTATATCTCCAGTTATATTTTCTGCTTATTCTGAGGGACAGGGGGGATTAAAACATATAAGTTGGGGCTATATTGTTAAAGAAAATAAAGCTCTTACTATAAAGAAAAACTTGCATAGCATTTTATACCTAAACTTTTACAAAGGAGGCGCATCACAGTTCTATTGTGTTAAAAGTAAGAGACAGAGAGAAAGAGAGAGGAGAGAGAGCGAGCGAGCGCAAGCACAAAATGATTGTGACATTAACTTTACGGGTCCCTAAAACAATGGCCTGTGGTAGAGAAAACAGGCAACACAGAGTGAAATGCCTAAATTTGACTTTGAAAATAATTTCCCAAGGGTGTATTTTTTACATAATATATGTGATCTATAGCCCTTCTAAATCTAAGGGGTGGAAAAGAGGAAATTATATATACTTTCTGAAGATGGACATGGCCTCAAAATGACGTGGATTGAAGCACGGACATCCCTCTCTTCTCTATGCCTTCTCCTCCGTGCCCAGCCCTGCCAAGATTAGGGGAACAAACCTTGGCTCTCTGATGTTCATTTTTCATCCGTTATCATGTTAATATTAGATTGATTATCCCTCCACAAGTCCCAAAGAAGAGGAACATCCAAGATTGAAAAGCAACAAATAAAATTTCAAAAATGGGACAGGATCAAAGTCAGTCCAAGGAGGAAACTCAATATTGTTTTTTTTTTAAAAAAACAAAACATTATTTTGGCCAGCTTTGATGTGTTCTTATAGAATTATTAGCAGTGAAAATTAGTATATATTTTAAAGTGTATATGGATATATTGTGCAACCAAGACTGGCATCCATAATTTTCTTTCAAATTTTGAGCAGGGGGGGAGAAAAACAAACATAGCATAAACAGCTAATTACGAAAATACATGTGAGGTGATTGGAAGACAAGAATTTGCGAGGGGGTAAAGGTATTAATTCAAGCTATTTCAACATGATACTAACAAAGGCAGTTGACACAGTATAGCAGAGCCGCCGATCGCTTGCTTTTCTCTAAGTGGTATCCACAATTTGTAAAGAACAGGCTGCTTTAGTATATCCCAAACATCGATCCCTTGTGGGTCTAAATATCATGTTGACATAGCTGCAGTGAATCTACCCAAATAATTCTCATTATCAAAAATAACTCCATTCAATATAATCTTCCCATTATTTTTATTAGCCTCTTCTAAAAAAAGTATTCTAGAATATATCTCTGTTGAATGTGACTGAGCCTGACATATAATTTGAATAGTAACACTTTTAAAGGGAATTTTCTTGCCGGGACATCATACCTGTCCCCGAAGGTGAGTAAAGTCAGACTCGGGTCTCCAGCTCTGTGACCACATAGGGCCGGGGAGCGATTTTTAAGTTCCTGGTCAGACCGCCAACCCCCAGGTTTAAGGGTCTTTGCCAAACCCTTGATGCTGCCAGGTTGGGTTCACTTATCTCACAGGAACTGACTTCCTCTGATGCTTTCTCCGTTTCCTGTTTTGGGTCAAACCAGGGTAACTACCTCCCTTCTTACATTTTGGGATTTTTGAGCTTTCCTTCCAGGCCAGGAAGTATAGAAATAGCATGAAGATTTCCGGGCCATTCTTTGACCCCTATTTTATATCCTACCCCGATGAGTCCATTTTCACCTGCCCTTTCTTCTGACCACGGCTAGGAAAGGAATTTATCCTGACAGCGTCAACAGCAAAGTGGTTCCTGTGCATCGTAAGGAAGAATCACTCGTCCTTTCGCCTTGGCGTTGGGTTCTCTGTACAACCCTGTACAGTACTTCAGCAACTATTTTTTTTTTTTTTCAGATTTAAAAAGCAAAGAGTTACAAAACTGTTTGTAATTAACTTGAAATAGAAAAGATAGCACTTTTTTTTTAAATCCCATTATATAGTACACCGTATAAATTACAGAGTATTCAAATGCACAAATGCATCTGGGTAACATTTATCAAATGTAATTTGCGTGTCTCTATGTGCACACACGTGTGTGTTCCCGGGAGGGCCACTGTCCGCCCGCGTGACGCTGGGACCTCGGCTGTCACGTGTGGCAGTGCTCCAGGTCTGGCACACTGCTGTTGCAGTATCGCATGTTGTTGGGGATGTGGCAGTCTGTGTAGTTAATGCCCCCGTTTGGGGTGTAAATGGGCTGCAGTCTGAAATCTCCTTTAAGGAGCTGATCGTTATTTAAGGAGACGATCTGAAAGCTGGTCTCTGTCATCTCCAGGATGGAATTGTCCTTCTTGGTGCCCGCCTCGCAGTAGTCATCTTTCCGCCGGCCTCGGTTGTATTTCCACTTCTGGGAGGTGTAGCGCCCCTTTTTGTGCATGTGCCAGCAAAAGACGCTGAGCAGGACCACGAGCACAAATATCACGGCACCCCCGATCAGGCCCGCCAGCAGAAAGGGGGAGCCCATGCTGTGCGACGTGGTCTGCTCGTGGCTGGAGGCAGTGTTGCTGCCGTTGTTCAAATAGGAGGCGTGGGTGGTGGCCTCGGAGCAAATGGTGTCTTCCACGGCTCGGTAGTTAAAAGCATCCAGTGGCACCAGACAGATCCGGTAGGTGGATCTGGGCTCCAAGTTAACCAGGCTCAAATGTTGCTTCTCCCCGCTGACGATGCGTTCCTGAACAATGCCCCCGACTAAACTGTGGCCCATTTTCACCCACGTGAGTTTGTATGCCATCACAGTAAAGAGAGACAGCCAGCTGACCTGAATGGAAGTGTCATTCACAAAATGGACAGTCAGCTGGATCCGCTCGGAAATGGGTGGGGTCACCCTTTCCCTGCCCTCCCACTCGGGAACCGTGGGAGGTCTGGAGGTGGTGGGAGTCGGAGGCGTGTAGCTTTTGCTAGGGGCTGGGACAGAGAGTGTGGGTGGCTGAGTTGTCGGGGCAGCTGTACTTGGGGCCGGGGTGAAGACGGGCAGGCCGGGGGTCGTGGTGGGACACGACAGAAGGTTCATATTCAACTCCCGGACAGCCATCCCCCGGACCTGCTCAGGACCTTGGCACATGAACCCCCGCACATTGAGAGATGAAGGGATGTATCGGAGCCACTCCGTGACCCACTTAATACTGCAGTCACAGAACCAGGGGTTATTCCGAGCAGTGAGCTGCTTCAGGTTGGAGAGGTTATCGAAGACCCCTTGCGCCAGCACGCGCAGCTGGTTGTTGGATATATCCAGCCGCTCCAGCTTGCGGAGGTTGGAGAAAGCCGTCAAAGGGATGTGGTTTATCTGGTTGTCCTGCAGATACAGCCGGAGCAGATGCATCCCTGGGAGGTCGGGTGGGGGGTGGGAGAGCGAATTCCTTACGATTGAAAACTCCTTGAGCTTGGTGAGGTGGCTGAAGGTGCCCTCGGCAATGCCCTTGTTGGTCAGGAGGTTCCCGTCCACTATCAGGCGCTCCAAGCTCGTGAGGTTCTGAAAGGCCATGTCTGAAATGACAGCGATTCGATTTTCATCCACCCTCAGCTCCTGCAAGTCCACGGGGAGCCCAACGGGGACACTGCTCAGATGATTCTTGGACAGAAACAGCAATTTGAGGCTCACGGCCTCCCGGAAGGCCCCTTCCTCCACCCCCACCGTGGATATGGAGTTGTCATCCAGGTGGAGCTCTTCGAGCTTCAGGAGCTGGGCAAGAGCCACCCGTGAAATGGTCTGAATGTTGTTTTCCTGCAGATGGAGAACTCGGACGTTCTTGGGAAGGTTCATGGGGAACTCATCCAGTTGGTTGCCATACAGGTAGACGGTGTGCACCGACTGTACGTTGTGCAGCTCTGCAGGAAATCCAGCATTATTAATTTGGTTGTTGTGGAGGTAGAGCACGGTTACGCCCTCCGGGATCCCAAGAGGCACTGAGGTCAAGCTTCGCTCGTTACAGTAGACAAAGTTCCTGTCACAGCGGCACACGCTGGGGCACGCCAGGAGTCTGGACACCTGGGAGTAGAGCCCCAGGGAAATGAGAAGCCAAGATTTCAGGAAGAAGGCCCCACGGCTGGGCCTCTGTGTGGTCTGCAGGCCCATTTCTGAAGTACGGAAATAAAATACAACGTGGTGGGGAAAAACAAAAGCAAAAAATAATAGATAGCAAACCAATAGATGACTGGATGGGGTCCTGTGAAAGTCCAGAACTCCAACTAGAGGAGATGTCCCAAAGGACCGCGGTGAAGGAATCTTCTCGCGGTCTCTGGTCTTGTCAGCCTGTGTTGCCCTCCCTGCTATTGTCCTCCATGTGCAAAAAAAGGAAAAAAAAAAAAAAATCAATAGGGAGAATTTTCTGCACAGGCAATGAATGAAGCCAAGTTATCGGCGCTCAACAGAGGCCCGGCTGGGCAGGCAGAACACCCTTCTTCGGCTGTAGGTCGGTCAGCGTTGGTCAGCCTATGAACTTCTTGGTTAAGCTCAATCTGCAATCTGTTGTAGGAAAGTAGAGAGAAAAGAGTCAGTTCAGGGTAGTAGTGGGAGAAGTGCCGCCCTGACTGTACACCCTTCAGGAATGATGTCACTGGGGCTAAGTGACTAGAGGCAGGTGACTGGCATTCAGTGATATTTTAAGCAACAGTAATTCAGTTGAAAAGGTATCCAAGAAATGAAAATGACTCAATGACCTTCTGAACAAAACCATACTGTTACCTCTCACTGTCAATGATCACGCTGCGCATTTTACAATGCCAATCAGTATTTTCTCTTCAGTACCTATTTGCATATGCAAATAGACAGGCGCCCCGCTGAGTCCACCGAATCGCATGACCAGAGCACCTACAAATTGGACTGGTCCAAGTCTTGTTTCCAGATGAAACAAGTGACCAAGGAAGCAATAAAATTTAAAGGGGGGGGGGAGTGAAACCCTTTCAAGTTACAAATAAACCAATGCAAAATGGGACTGACAAAGTCCTTTAAAAAGACGCAGCCTTTTGATCTGACACGGTGATGGAGCACTACAAAGGAAGGCGCAGAATGTGTGAAGGCAGAGAGAAGACGCTTCTTCAACCCTTTTCTTGCCTCCTCTCACCTTTTCTTTCTCCACAATAGCTTGCATCTGGGTTGCCAAGTAGAAGGACCAAACCCCAGCCCCTGACATATTGTCACTTATCCCCTGTTTTGGGACCTCCAGGTATAGGTGCACTATGTATGCCACTGTGATCCCTTTGAGAGTTGCAGAGCTCATGACTGGGAATACATTATTTTTCAACAACACAACCTTCTGCCCATCTGTGTTTTTCCTGCCGTCAAAGAAGGATCTTCAGTAAACTTGGAAATGACAGAAGACACAGTTGCGGATGTAAAGGCAACCCACAGATAGCGATCCTGCCTTCATGCTCCAGAATGAGTCCCATCTGTTTTTAGATTACAGAGGTAAAGAAGCTAATTGAAAGGTGCCAGATTTGATTTTCCTACAAAATAAGCTAACATGACAAGACATGGAAAGCTAGGAGTCTCTTAATTCTCACCAATATCCGGAGATGGAAACAACGTATATCAAAAAGCAAGGAGGAACTATTTGAAATTGTTCCCTTAGCTATCTTGAGAAACATAATTAAAAAAGAAAAAAGTGTATGTGCTGTTTAAGTGTCACGGATACTGTAAATCTGTTCTACAATTTAAAAGGTGGTGAACCACCTAAAAAATGCTTTTCGTGACCAGAAATGGTAAAATTCATTACTTACTGTTCAGAAATCTTCTTTAAAAACAAATGATGGGATACTTTATAAAAATAAATAAAATCAAACATTATTTAATTTGTTAAATTTACAAATATATGGTTTGCCACAGAACAAGAGCCATCTCCTCTGGCAAAATCCCTCTATGCTTAAAGAATAATTTATAATAAAACCAAGAGTAGTATAGAAAAAATGAGTTTAATGCCATAGCTTGGTACCATCCTTAGCTCAGGTTTCAATTTTCAAACCATCTTAACATTCCCTAATAGTTTGTTATTCAAGTGTGATCCTTGGTCCAGGAGCATACGCTTGACCAGAAGTTGCTGGAAACACAGAAGCCACATATTAGGCAGAGCCTCAGTTGTGAACCCTAAAATCTGAGACACACCGCCCTGCACAGTGCCATCTTATTTAACCATTCAAATGTTTTATTACATGTAAAACAAATGTAAGAGCATGATGTTAAATGACTCTTTAGAGAAAAGTAAAAACATAAAACATACTAACCACTTCCGTCCCCAAGAGACTGTCTCAAATTATATCTTACATGTAAATGGCATTTGATAGGTGGAGCAGTGCACTGACTATACGTGCCACCTGGCCTCAGCAGACTCTTGAAAAGGGTCTATCTGAACGACAAGCACTGATGTGTGGTAGGAGTCATTCGTAATCAGGGGAATCCACTTTTATAAAGCATGATTTATTTAAGAACAAAACACTGTTTGGTGCTATAGCATTTACTCTTCAAAGAGGTAGGAAATGGAGACTAAAAGAATAAAATCTAGTATATTGTTTAGTATTCCACAGGAATCTTCCAAGTGTGATAGTGACACACAGTGAATAAAATTTTGTAAGGTGGCAAAACAGCTGCTCTGGGGTCTCTAAATAAGTGCTTATGTAAAAACAGTAGATGCCTAGCCGTGTTCACACGCCAAGTTTTTAGGGCCTGAAAAACCATAAAACAGTAGATGCCTAACCGTGTTTACACGCCAAGCTTTTAGGGCCTGAAAAACCATAAACCAATATTTGAGGATGACAGAATCTACTTGGAAAGTTCCTCCGCTAACAGCCTCAAGGCAGTAATGGCTGGGAGTTAACCAAGTGCTCAGGGATGGAGACTCCCCTCATCTACCCAAATTGTAAATCTTCCACCCACCTGAGCTGTGTCCTGGAGGAACAGGAGGAAGTCCCTCTGGCCCAGGCCTTGCACCCTTGCAGGTGGATGTTACTCATGGGCTCATCTTTGCTCATCACATACCAGAGGAAGCGGTCCTGCAGAGGGCTCCTCAGAGGACTGCATGGGGCCAACTGTCTACCTGCCTTCCTAGGAGAAAAGTCCCATCTAGATCACAGTGTGCTGATCAGCCGCAACAAGTGCCATTTGGAATGACAGCAAACGCCCAGGGTTTTCTGTGAGCCTCTTGGGAACCTCACAAAATCACAGTGCACAGTAGGCTGGCTCTCACCCTTGGGTCCACAGCAGCCTAAGTATTATCTCAGCCAATATACTGTACCTTTGTGCCAAGTAGCGCAAGTGTAAAACGGCAAACGTGTAGAAAAAGACGCTTTTGAATTTCAGTAGGCTAACATTCCCTCTATATTTTCAGCTCTAATTCCTCCTAAATATTGAAAGCAGAAATCCTTTTAGACCTTAAGCTGGAGACGGTATTTACAGAGAAAGCAGCACAGAGTAATAGTCAGCAGACTGGGCCCTGAGTTCTCCTTCTGCCTCTGACCCTCGCTGGCCCTCGGGCTTTGGATACATTAACCTTCTAAGTCCCTCTCCTCGTGTGAGAAATGAGCTCCTAACTCACAGCCTCCTGGAGAGGATTAAGTTGGATAATATTGTGAAAAGCTTATATGGTGCCTTACAAATGGCCACAATGTAATGCTGTAGGCAGCTATTCTCTGCACACTTGTCATTATTAGTATAGGCGAAGGGGTAAACTCCAGCACCCACAGCAACCTAGAATCACCGCGGAGCCGCCCCTGTGCCCTTTCCCTTACGCCAGGATTTCTCAGCCTCAGACCACTGACGTTTGGAGCCTGACCATTCTTTGGTCGTGAAGTTGCCACGAGCACCCAAACGTGTCTCCAGCTACTGCCAAAGATACGGCCCCCTGGGGTGGCAAAACCTGCCCAGGCTGAGAACCACTGACATGCCCCATCTCCCAAGCACCTTAGAAGGTCAGCATCATTGTTGTGATTTTACAGAGGAAACGGAAGGTAAGTTTCTAATAAATGGAACCTAAAAACGCTCCTTGCCATGGGCACTCAAAATGCAGTATGTTTGTCCTTGATTTCCCAACCGGCATTGAGTGGGCACTGGGAGAAAGATGGTCTTCTGCAGAGCTGGCCTGGCTGCTGGCTTCCTGAGGCTCAAAGCCTGGCGAGGGGAGGATTCGAGGGCAAGCAGGGAATTACGGTACCGCGGGAAGCGCACCGGCCGGGGGCACCAGGGAATTATGGTGCTGGGTGCAGAGTGCTAATTTAGCCCATGGGATGTCCTGAAAAACGCTGAATGACAAGGACTGTCTATGTGACGATCTGAAGAATAAACAGGTGCAAGCAAGAGAAGATTCTAGAAATTCTACACACGGATCCAAGCCGGTTGTACGTGGGCCAAGAGGCAAAACTCAGCCCAGCTGAGGAAAGAACTTGGCCGGACAGCACTTTGCCCCCACTTTGGTCTGCTCCTCAATGAGGCAGTCCTGTTTCTAGACGATCGGGCCACAGGCCCATGTTTCACAGTCACCAGGCGTTTCATTTGTAAGCCTCTACTGCGGGGAATAAAAAGGTTTTGCTTCGGATCAAGATGCTGCTCAAATATTCAGAGCCAAAGTGGTGTTTTTTCTCTTTTCTTTCGTATTTGTTTGAATGCCGCATTGAGGACATTTCCCCTCCGGGAAACTGGAGATTAATAAAGAAAGGCTCCATGGAAGGCACTAGGTAAAAACAGAAATTTTTATTTAAAAGCAGAAAACAGTTTCAAAAGCCAGGGTGTAAATCAACCGGCAACCACCGCTCTTTGGAGGCAGCGAGACCAGACCCTGCCAGTCTGCTGAAGATGACGGGAACAGAAGTCCTTCCAGGGTGCTTTACTTCAACTCTTTTCATCTGAACTGCAACTCGGAGCACACAAATCATGGAAAGGCTTTCTGCAAAGTGTCTCTCTCCTAGTGCTGCCTAAGGAGATTTTTTAAAATTAATTCCAGGAGCCTCTATTCCAGGAGCGCTTAATAAACTCCGGCTATAAAAATCATAGCTGAGAAAATAGGAACTGTCAATAAGCAATGCCAATTGCATAATATAATGACACTAGGACAAACCTAATAAAATCTTAATGGTTTCAGCATTGGCTGGATTGTGACGAGACAGCACAATGCGTGAAGGGATGGAAATGCGAAAGCTCAACGTCAAGAGAGGGATTCTCCTTGGAAAGTTTCCGAGGGTACACCGGACTCGGTGCTTCTGGAGTTAGGCAGTTTGTGCTTAAAATCAGACGCACGCAGGTGCAGGATCCACAGGCCTCTCACTACACTACAAATGTCTTTGTTGCAATCTGGAAACACTAAAGCAATTTGAGATCTTGTGCACATTTCCACATTCCTGAAGATAGGTTATAAATACTGTGCATAGGACAATGAGGAAGGTGCTATAGTTGGTTGGCCAAGATGTGGGGATTAGCAGAGGAATTCGGGGGGAAATATAACAATCGGCTCCCCCTAACTTGAAATCATTTTTTCCATTTCATTCACTGAACCTCAACCAAGCCCCTTAAAGTTTCTCATTAGACAAATATTTTTCTTTGCTAACACAAAGAGAGAGAAAGAAGGGAAGAGAGGAGGGAAGGAGGCAAGGAAAGAAAGGAAACACTTTATTTAAGCAGTTGACAATTTCCTGGCTCCGGTCCATCTAGAATTGAAAACATTAAAATTGGACAAAACATAAAAAAATAAAAAAGCTATTCTCCTGGCAAGCATAAAACTCTCTAACACATTGAAGAGTTGTTATCCCAAGACTTCCAACGCAGTTGGTTCAAATAATAGGGATAAGCTTAGAGCAGGCAACCGATTTTACAAACTCAAAAGCATAAATTTTGAAGACACATTGTTACTGCCACAGGCTGCTCTAAATCTCTCAGTCCACTAGGGAGCTCCCACTGGCTGTCCCTTGGGCCCATTGAAATCTGCATAATCTAAACTATAGACTGGGTTTCGGGGTATTCAATAAACCCAGTACTGAACAAACTAACAACCGAAGAATTTTACTGCGACAGCAGCAATTGAATTAAAGAAAAGAAAAAAGTACATGGTCCACAAAGAATGGAACTCCTATGGCTCATATCTATATACTTTCAAACCATTTCAAATGGTTTGTTAAAGTCCATTCATTCATTCACTCGCTCAAAGAAACAGATACTGAGCATCTCTTGTTTCAAGCATGGAAAAGAGCTAATTTCTTAGGCTCTCATCTTTGGGAGAGATTTTTTTCCACCATCTTATCCAATGATTCCCCAAACCCTGAGAGTCATCCAAAACACTAAGGAAAGGTGATGAAAAATGAGTATTTCCAGGTCCCACCTCTGCAGATTCTAGTTTGATAAGACTTCAAAGAAGTCTGGGCATGTACATTTTATCAACTTTCCCCATTTGGGTCTGATGATTAGCCACTTTAAGGTTCCACTAACCAGACATTCACTATCAGAAGTTGCTTTCAGGGCATCGAGACAACTGGTCCTTCTCTTCTGGATCAAGCCAACATGTGAGAGGTATATAAAGAGCAAAGGGTTCAGAGTCAGCATTTAGCTTTGATCACAGCTCAGCCACCCATTAATAGCATGACAATGGGTCCTTGACTTAACCTCTCTGAATCTCACTTTTTTTCATCTCAAGAGAGCATAATAAGCCAGGCTCATGAAATTGTTGGGAAAACTAGATATAATGCATGTAAAGTAACTAAGAGTGCCAAGTGGTGATTAAATAAACTCAATTATCTGTAATTCAAGAGAGGTGCAGATGGTATACTGAGCAGGAGCTAGCTCTGAGGACAGGTGACCTGAACAGCTTTCCCACTTATCAGCTATGCCAGCCTGGGTTCCTGGCTTCACCTCCCTATGTCCCATTTAACTCATATGTAACATGGAAAAAAAAGATAGTACTAACCTCTCATGGCTGTGGTAGGGATATAAATCACTTAGAATACTGCCTAACACATAGAAAACATAAACTATGTGCTGGTCATTCCTGCTACTAACTTAAAAAACAACAACAATGGAATACTATTTTGACATAAAAAAGAATGAATTCTGGCCATTTCTGACAACATGGATGGACCTTGGGGGTATTATGCTAAGTAAATAAGTCAGACAAAGACAAAATAACATGATTTTACTCATACGCAGAACCTAAAACAAAACAAAAACAAACTCATAGATACAGAGAACATTGGTGGTTATTAGAGGGGAAGAGTGTTGGTGGGGAGGGACAAAATGGGTGGGTGCAGTCAACTGGATGGTGAAAATGTAAGTAGATTTTTGGTGGTGATCACTTTGTAGTGTATACAGATGTCAAATTACAGGTTGTACTGCTGAAATTTAAATAATGCTATATACTAATTTTACTTCAATTAAAAAATAAAAATAATTACTAATAAAAGCCTTCTGTCTCAGGGAGCTTTTGTCTCTAATTTGGCAGAGAGCCGGTTTGTTTGAATCCATCAAATTTTACTACCCTCTCACTTTCATTCACTGTTTCAATCACAGTTCTTTCCTTTGGAGAGACACCTTCCCATCCATTAACCCTGTAAATATGTGGAGATGCCTACTGGGTCTCTGAGATCTTCTCCTTTCCTGTGTAAATGCCCCATTTTTTCCATGTCCTCCTGACTCTTAGCAATGCTAAAGCCTTCCCTGGTAATATTTTTCTTGATATGTGTTACCCAGCATGGAAAACAAGACCCACAGTGTGGTCTAACCAACACCAAGTACAGCCCAGCAAGTACTTGGGGAATGCCCACTTCCTGCTAGACATGGAACTAGTTACCAGAAAGATAACTATGGCACCACCCCGGTGTCGAGAAGAGGTTCCTGCCAGACCAGCTAACTCTTGCATAAAGCTCTTTTCAATTCCCAAATCATTTTAATGTTCCATTTCATTTAATTCCACAACAACCCATAAGAAATAAGTATATCAACCTTGAATGAAGTCCACAGAAGTGAAGTAATCTGCCTGAAGCCATGTAGATGGTTTGGGGAGAGAATGCTATCATAAATCTCCTGTAAGAAAACACGAGCTTCAGGTGTGATGTTATGAATGGTGTTAATTATAATGGTATTAAAACCAACACCTACTTCTGTGCAAAAACGAAAGCTCTTTCCCACTGCTTAAGTTTATAAAACTAGCAGTTGCCCGGCACTTGAAGTGGGTAACACTTCCCAGCTGGCCTGTGTGTAGGTGAAGGGCAATTAGTCAGGGAGCCCTTATCCACTCTCCCCCCACCCCTGCAGGCTCCACAGGGCTGAGAAACCAAGTGGCTGCCCAGCAGCCAGCAGCATCCAGGTGCCAAAGGTCAGGGGTGTCGAAAAGACTTGGCAGCTACTTACGGGATGCTAGCAAGACAGACAACCAAGTCTCCTTCCCTACTTCAGTGTCAAAGAGTCTCAAGTCGTCTGCCACCACATTCTACAGCTTGAGAAGGTTTTTTTGTGGGGCCACTGTGGGAAAAGCTGTTGAAGGTGAAACTGTCCACCAACTGCCCAACACATGGCCACCTTATGTACACTAACCGCTTGGGATGAGATGTCACAGGCATCATGAGTTCCTTGAATTCCAAAGGAAAAATAAATCTGTAGAAAGTGGCATCAGTAATCCGTTAAACACTACATTTAGGGAAAATCTTGCTAGATCTGCTTTCTCTCTACAAAAGACGGTATCCAGACAATCCCATAAGAGCACTGAACTCCAGGGAGTCTGAAAAGTTTCTTCTTCCATCTTCCACCCTATGATTCAAACATGCAGTGGTCATTCTGAATGCGAGTGTCCCTTTCTGTGCTGTCCCCATTCGGTCACACACCCACGTGCAATCTCTCAGCATTTACCCGGAGCGGGGGAGGAGAGAATAAGCCATCATGCCTCTCTCTTCTTCCCTCCCTCTCCTTCTTGGGAGGCAAGCTCTGCTGCCAGAGAACAGAGTCTGCCTGCACCTGCACCCACTTTCTATTCCACAGCATCCCTTCCTTGCAAGCCTCGCGCTACAGGCACCTCCAGGACATAATTCTCCGTCTCCTCCTTCCGGCGTGTACAACCTCTTGCTCTCAAACTGGATCCACTTTTAAACCTTCTCCATATTTTCGACTTAAAAATAATCCCCTTGACCCAAAATCCCACCCTCCAGCTGTTGTCACATTTCTTTCCTAACTTTTAGCCAAATTCCTAAAAAAGAACAGTCCGTCATCAGAATCTCTGTTTTCTCACCTCCCACCCATCTCTCACCATCACAGCCCACACTGGTTCCTGCCCTACTTTCTCAGAAGCATCAGCCCCAGGTTGCTAAATGCACAGGGCTTTGCCCACCTTCCTCCTACCTGAGCTCACGGCACCACTGAACTTGTTGTGCTTGCCCTTCTCGAAACTTCATCGTCCCTTGTTTTCTATGACATCTAGTGTGCTGGTTTTCCTACTATTTTTCCTGCTATTTTTTGTTCTTCAGGCTTTCCCTCGTCAGTTCTAGCTATTCGATGTGAGTCCAGGGAGCTGGGTCCAGGCACTGGTCTTACTTTCCCTCTGTAGGAAATGGCCTCTGAGCCTTAAGCTTAAATTATTATTTTATGCAAATGAATCATACACTTAAATCTCCATCCTAGACTGTCTTCTCAGCTCCTCACCTGTACATTCTAACAACCACGTGACTTACTTACTTTGAGGTTTCAAGATCACTTCCAACATAGTATGTATAGTTTCAGATACTTTTAAGAACTTTCCATGCACTGACTCATAATAAAGCAATGCATTTTACACTGTAATTACCCCCAAAGAAGGAAAGAGTGCTCCAGGTTAAGTAGCTTCCCCAGGGCCAATCAGCAGATAAGTGATAGGAATGGAATGTGAACTTGGGCGTGGGCTGGAGAGCCTTGCTCCTAACCTATGTCCTGCCTCCCCATAAGCCCCACGCAGCCAGAGATGGCTCTGCTTTTGCTCATTACTGTTTCCCCAGAGCCTAGAGCAGCACGTGGCAGGCATTCCAGAAGTGTTTATTGCAGAATAAATGAAGGAATCAAAGAATGGCCTTCAGATGATTACTTTGCTTGAAGAGGTCGTCTGTAAAATCTCTTTGACATTTTCAGTCTGAGGTCCCATAAGAAATCAACATACTATTTCAGAACAGACTTCAAGGGGTTTAAGCTACTCTAACTTACCCAGAAAGATTGAGGGATAGATGAAGAAATGGATGCATAGTCCCCAAACATAAAGAGGCTGGATACCTTAGAGAAAGGTCAGAGCATGCAACTGGAAAATAATTGCAATGAGGATAGCACTATTCTTGCTTTACAAAATCATATCTAATGATGTGCCATTATTGACTGACAGGCCTGAGGACATGGGTCAGTCTGACCCGCTGTTACAAACTTCGTTTGCTGAAAGGTGCGCCTGATCACACCAGACACCTGACCCCGCAGTCCCGTGATGGTTATGACCTGAATTCAGGTAAGTCTTTATGATCTATCACACACACACACACGAATACATGCTTCTGCTCATATAACACCCACAATTAGTATATTTACATAGATTCAGTGTGACAGCTAACTGTACTTTAATTGCATACCACTTTACCACTCCACAGAGTCAGAATCAATACAAAATAGGCCAGAGTCTCTGAGAGTTATAAAAACGCTTATGCACTAATTCGAAAGGATATATGCATCCCTATGTTCACTGTAGCATTATTTACAATAGCCAAGATTTGGAAGCAGCCCAAGTGCCCATCAGTAGATGAGCGGATAAAAAAGCTGAGGTACATTTACACAATGGAATATTACTTGGCCATAAAAAAGAAGCAAATCTTACCCTTTGTGACAGCATGGATGGACCTGGAGAGTATTATGTTAAGTGAAACAAACCAGTCAGAGAAAGACAAATACCACATGATCTCACTCATATGTGAATTCCAATGAACAAAAGAAACTAACAAAATAGAAACAGACTCATAGACACAGGGAGCAGACTGACAGCTGTCAGAGGGTAGGGGAGTTGGGGGACTGGGTGATAAAAGGTGAAAGTATTAAGCAAATACATAAATAAATTACCTCATAGACACAGGCAACTGCATGGAGATTACCAGAGGGAAAGGGGATGGGGGAGGTAGAAGGGGGTAACGGGGGGATAAATGGTGATGGAAGGAGACTGGACTTGGTGTGATGAACACACAATACAATATACAGATGATGGATTATAGAATTGTACACCCGAACCCTATATAATTTTATTAATCAATGTCACCCCAATAAATTCGATAAAAATAAAATAAATTACACGCTTATGAGAAATATAAACTGAATCCCAAACTATAAACATGACCTATTTTCCTACCAAAATACTGCACCATATGTGTAATATGCATAATGAAAGAGACAGTGGGTGTCTCCTTCACAAAAAGAATCCAGATTTCAGTGAGCGATATTGATTAGCACAGGGAATGAAATTACACAGAGTGCAGTGCCAGGTGAGTTATCTGATTTTGAGTCTAAACTATGAAAAATTCATCACTTAAGCTTATTTCGGTGTCATAGGGATGGTTCCGAATGTAAATGCTCTGAAATTTCCTGGCTGAATCAATGGGCTTTATCACACATCTTCTTGTCCTCAGAACACCTGTCATGCTGAAGCGTCAGGCTGTGCTCAGGATTTAGGGGATGATAGACAAAAACAAAATAAAAATAACCATTTCTTATCCTTGACCTTCTCCTCTCAAGGACATTTCTCTTGCCAAAACATGATCGTGTGTGGGCTAAAATAAAATCAAGTGATTTCCAAGAAGCAAAATCAAACCCCAGATGAGAAGCATCCGTATCACACCCGGGGCAGCCACACAGAGCACAGGGCCAGATCAAAGGAAAACAGTAAAGAACAAAATAGATTTTCAAAGTTACCTTTAAAAAAATCTATACTGGTGGCCTTTCTCATTTGAATGAATTTTGAAATCTGTTCCCCAAACACAGAGGCATTTAAACATATGAGTAGATGTTTTTCCAGGTTTATACACAGCCAGAGCACTGTTTTCACTTATGGACGCTGCAGGTTTCAAACTTTAACCCAAATGCGAGACAATGGTACGTTCTTAAGAATATTCTGTTTTCTAAAACAGAGCTCCCCACCAAAAAACAAACAAACAGGAAAACATAACTTTTTTTTTTTTTTTTTTTTTACAGAAAAGCAAACTACAGTATGACTCAAGCCACGCCACCCAGGTCCCTGTGCAAGAGGCTGCCACAAGAGGGAGGCAACAGAGCAGAAAGGCCGTCTCTCAACACACATGCACACACTCACACAGGCCCGCACACACTCGCACACACTCACGTACACACGCAGGCACACCCATGAGAAGGCACTTATGACGGGTTTTTCACCTTTGTCTCAGCTACTTGATGGCTCTGGCAAACCACTTGGGTTTGGGAGGGGGAGAGAAGATAAAAAGCAAAAGGAACCACCTGAGTCTGTACAGTAAAAAGATGAACTTGAGCAAGAAATTTATCAAGAAAAGGAGCTTGGGGTGGAAAAGCAAGCTCCAGGCTCGTCCCATCAGAATGTTCTCTTCAAACGTCCTGTTTCAGAGAGCCTCCCAAATACACTCCCCCCCCAACACACACTGTTTCCAGCTGCAAATTCTCTTTGGGGACAGATGATGTATGAATAATAAATAAATAAAAGAAATACAGCTTTGACTAAACAAGCCCTTTAACGACAAAGTGAGATGCCCATGCTGGGTAAAGAAGCCACGTAAATAATTAGAAGGGTCCCTCCCGTTCCTTGGGGAGAACCGAAGGCTGCCACCCTGCTTAGCATAATGTCCCTTCCACTGGGAAAGGTGCAGGCCACCCGCTGCTCCCTAGCCAGTAAATTGGTCCCTACCTATAAATTATTCCATGTGATGAAGAAAAGCACTGGCTTTTTTAAAAAGAAGCTATAAGTACAGCCTGGTAAACGACCAGAGACAATTTGCAAAGGCGGCTTCTAGTGACCCTAGCGATGAAAACGGTGCTAGTGCTGCGCGGTCCAGGTCTGACGGGGCTGCATCGTTCTTGAGCGACGGGGCTGTCGCAGCTGCAGTGAGGGTGGGCCCCACTCAAGGGGTCAGGAGCCCTCGCATTACCCCTTCTACCCGAAACCTGTTCACACGTTTCTAGACACAAGTCTCCTCGCAAGTGGTGAGACAGTCTTTTGGAGGACTCATGGGTGCAGAAACTGTGGGTGCCCAGGGTCAGGACTTAATGAAGTAAATTCCCAGGTGAAACAGCTGCCTCCGTTAGCTGCCTGTGGATGTAGCAAAGCCCTGAGCCAGGGGTCTTCTCAGAATGTTCTGTCCCCCTGACTCTCCTGCTCACTCGTCAAGGAATACAGCATGGGAATAATCACAATGAGTGGGAGTTCCTGAGGGACCTGAAACTGACCACAGGGCCACCCTCAGACGTCTGACCCACACCCTCCCATCAGGGCAAGGTGTGCACAGGGCCACGGTGGCATGATTGTATGAAGCCTGGAGAGCCCTCTCTAGGCTGTGCCCTAAGCCAGGTTCCAGAATTTCTTGCCCCCAACCTTCTCCTAGGGCCGGGGCTGGCTTCTCCCCTGGGTCCTTCCTCCCAAGGTTATGACACCTCTAGGCTCATTTATCTGGGGAAAGGAGAGGGCAGATCTGATGTGTGTGTGTGTAAGGCCACGTAAGGTTCAGGATGGAACCCCAGTGCGGGGAGAAGAGGCTTGGGGCCAGTCCTCTCTGTCTTGGCACTTTCCATGCAGAATTTGGTAGAAGTTTGATGATTCTAAAGTCAAACTTGCCTGGCCTTCTAGAATATTCTAAAAGACAGATCAGTCACAGGAGAACTATACACACTTTTTAAACAATTTGTTGATGAAATTTATAACTTTTGAAAGATGAGAGCTATGGTGGGTCTCTCTCTAACCCTTGCCAGGGGTCCTGCAAATGTCTGGGCAGATTGCTGGCGATGGTGGCTCTTCACATGGTGAGTCACTGAATAAATAGAAATATCACCATGGAATTTTATCTCCTAAGGATATCTTTGGGCTGAAAGAAATATAAAAATTTCAAGAAACTTATTAATAACTCACAAGTATTGGTACAATTGTTAATTTTAGAAATTTAGCAAAAAATTTCATTCATTCATTCATTCATTCATTCATTCATTGCTGAATGCCCACTACAGACAGGTGGTTATAGATGGAATTGTGTCCCCCAAACTCATCTGAAGTCCTAACCCCCGGTACCTCAGAATGTGACCCTATGTGGATACAGGGTCTTTAAAAAGGTGATTCGGTTAAAATGAGGTCATCCGGGTCATTCCCCCAGATATAATAATGGTGCGCATGTGCTGAGTGCTGTGTGAAACGGTAAAATCCACAAGGCCGCATGCTTGAGATTTGCCAACTCATTTAATTCTCACGACAGCCCTATGAAATAGACACTATTAGCGTATTACCATTTTAGTAATGTAGAAATCGAGGCATAAAGTGTTTAAGTAATTTTCTCAAGATTACACAGCCTAGATCTATAGTGCCTGGCATATATGTAGCAGAAAGTTTCTTACCAATATTCCACTTGATCAATATTTTTGTCAACAAAGCAGAAAGCGCCGTGCTTTCGTGCCCTCATGAAATACACAGACTGCACCCATGATGTACTAGTTGTCAGCAGCTGCTCAGCTATTCTTCAGCCAACTTCATTCATGCTCTTGAATGTCAAGCTCTAGGCTCACCAAGAGATCCAAATCATATATGCCAGTTATACTTTTGTACTGTACTTATGTAATAAGAACAAATATTTTGTAAAGCAATAAAATAAGAGTACAAAAAGGGAATTAACTGCATGGAAACCTAGTTGAATAGTTGAGGAAAACATTAATGGCAAATCAGTTACAGTTGCTGGCAAATTGGGGGGGTGGGGATGGGAGATGGAGAAGACAGAATCTTAAAAATCGGTTATGATTCTACACTCAGATTACTCTCCAAGGGCTAATGGTTTTATTCCAATAAAAGAAAGCAAACAGGAAATCAGAATTGATGCATCCGGTGGAGAAAACAATATTAATTCAATCAGTGGTTCCATATGCAGACAATTACCTGGGCGGGCACTACATCAAAAGCTTGGCAAATTCATGTCCACTTAAATGCTTTGTGTGTGTGTATGTATAAGTTATTATTAAATATTTTAATGATTTCTTAATTACTAAAATAGCTTCCCAATTATGTTCAATTGATATTAGATGACTTGTACACTATATACACTTTCAAATGCATATCATGGTTCTACCAGCCTTAAAACCTGGAAAACCTGTGGCTTGTTGAGGCAAAAACTCAAGCAAAAGTGATAAGCACCATTCAATGGAAAGAGCTACCACTACTGAAAGAAATAATGCTCCTTATTTCCCGTGATATTTCTGAGTTATTGAAAGCAAAATGTAGCAGAGAGAAAACAAAACACTGGGCTCCCTAAGTGGTCTTTCTTGATGAAAGAGAAAGAGACAGATAAAGATAGAAATGATAGAAAGAGAGGGGTGGAGGAAGAGACACGGGGGAGGGGGGGAGAGAGAGAGAGAAAGGCAGGTTTAAACAGAATCAGATGGAAAGGCCTGGGTTGATATTAAAGAGAAAGATGAAAAAGCACAGTTGAAGTCTTCTAGACCCAGGCCTTCGGACTACCTGAATTATTTATCAGGTGCACTGTAGCCAGACCCCAAAGAGCTGTGGGTTCTTAGCGGCGTCTTCTTTGTGACCTGGGATGATTCTAAACCCTTCATGTCAGAGTCAAGCTTTTGCTAACCAGCTCTGACAGCCAGACAAGGCTGGGAGGGCTACTGCCAGGCTTCCCATTTCCTTTGCTAATCCCTGCATTCCAGCGCTCAGTGTGCACACACAGCAGGAAGCACTAATTTCTTCCCATTTTCTAAACCCTCTTTGAAGATATTTCTCTAGCACTGCTCTGAACTGCAGCTATTTAGAGCAATTTGGTTTATCTGCATCCTTTATTCCGTCTGCCGTTAGTCCAATTTCAAATCCGGTAAGGACAAAAGAAATTATTCTGTTTTAAAAACAATCCTTGTCTTACTTATCTTGCTTCTAATGTTTTCTTCCCTCCTGTTAAGCAAAGTTTTCTAACTCTCCATTTCTTCACCCACAGCAATCTGTGCAAACAAATGCTGCCCGTGGCCATGATTAATCTTTAAAGGATGACCCATTGTGAATAACAATGTTTAAAGGCGTGCTTGTTTGTGAAAGGGCAAAAGGAGTTAAAAATATTGAGTCCTCGAAGAAATTGACAATTTAGTTGGGTAAATAAAATACGCACATTAGAGAAGATTACCAGGCAACAGATAAACATGTGGAAATCCTTGAGACAAGATATAACTAAGGACAACCTGAGTGAGAGGCTGGAAACATTTTATTCCCGAACAGCCCGCTAAAACAGGCATGTCATTAACTTTCCTGGGCTTCCTGCCATGCATCTCTTTGGAAAGAGACGGAGTCCACTATATCGAAGCTCCTTTCAATTTTAAAATAAGCCCAGCCGCCCCACTCCCTCCAAATCAACCAAAAAATCGACACAAAAATATCTTTAAAAACAAATAAGACAGGGTGGGATTAATTTAGAAAGAATAGCATTCGAAGTTCTTGAGTTCATTGAAACATATTTAAAAAACAATACATGCAGACATCAGTGAAAGCTATACATTTTAACATGTCAAACTGGCCCCATCAAGGTACCATGAAAAGTCACTCGCTTTACCCAGAAATCTGCACAATTTTCATCTGTAAACTCTTCTCTGCTCTTAATCCAGGTCTCAGCGACCTGCCAAGATCTGACAGGAAAAGGAAAGAAAAGCCAACTAAAGAGGGCCCTCCTTCGTCTTCCATCAGCCAGTATTTCTCTGCCCTTATCTTGTCCTCGGCAGAGTTCACTCAGCCATGAGCAATGAGCCAGGGCCATTCTTTATTGCTGGTGGGGAGCTTATCAGTTGTTCGGTCAATGCCATTATTCCAGAAAGCATCATGGCACATCCTTCCCCCCATGGTAATCGATGCCCAGGACCTCCACTCCCTCTTCCCCACAGACACAAGCACAGGGGCCCCTGGCTCTTTGGAGTTTATGCCGTTGACCAGCTAAGGCGGCTACCAAGCCCCAGCACTACTAAGTGCAGGGCTCCGTGCTGAGTCTCCAGGGAATTCTCAAATCTGTAAGTTCAAGTCCTTGCCGGCAAGTTACTTAGGAGAGACAAGGAAGATGGCTAGATGAATAATTGAAGACGGAAGGTCATAAATAGAGGTACCCACAAAATTATATTCAGGCAGAAGAGAGAGGGAATATTTGGGAAGATCTGAAAGGCTTGAAAGGAAAGTGTCACTGTAAAGAAGAAAATCACCTCAAGACTTTCCTAAACCTCCCAAATAATCCTGAGAACAGAGATGATCATTAATCTGGGTTTAGGGGGGATTTTCTCTGTAATATATCTTCCAAATGATTATTAATTTTATTCTATACAGGAATGAAGTGACCCCACACAATGCTCACATGCATCAAAGGATACACCATCCATTTATGACAGTCTAGCAGCTTGGTTCCTAATAAACTGTCAGATCCATTCTGCTACCAGGCAAATTGGTCATTGGTATAAACAAAAGGTTCCAATAGCAAAATTATGCCTACCCTTCCCATTTCTCACTTCATAATTATTGGAAGTTTTACCTAATCATAGTTGTACGGAAGGTAGAGTCCCTGAAGCTAATCTCACCCTGGAAACTCTAACTTGGCTTTGACCAAAGACAAAGAAAGAGCAGAATGTCGCCAATCCTGATTTCTCCAATTTGTTCCCTGAGCTTCAGGGTGCTTTCATGAAATCAGAAGTGCCATCTAGCCTTCCAACGCAGAAGCTGAGTAGGGAAAGGAGCCAGGAGCGTACCAGGAATAATTCCGCAACGGTAGCTCCAAATCGGAGCACAGACAGGTTGTTTTAGCAAGAAGCTTACACTAAGAAATTGGAATCAATGTATCATCACTGGAAAAGACAGTTTTGTTAGGAGTGAGCAAAGAAAATAAGGTAGTTATATAGATATTTTCATGTAACATACATATAAATTTTATATGCATTTGTGTGCATATATTATATATATGCAAATATATTTACATCCACATAATACATTTTATTACCTTTTACTGTAAATAAGTATTGAATAACAAATTTTAGATAGGCTTTTTTAAAAGTGTCATTGTGAAAAGAACCTTTCCTCCACATCAACCAACAAGCGATGTTTGTCATAGACAATGCACTCTTCTACCTGACCTCCAGAAGCAACCACCTGGTATTCAACACATTCCATAGTGGACTCAAGGTTAAATCTTCCATTTCTGAGTACTGAACGCCAGATACAGGGCTATCCATTGCTCCCACTACTGTTTCTCAGCAATCCATATCCCTGTGGCTTTACCAATAATAATGATAATATTCACATAGAATTTACAAAGTACTCACCCATACATCTCTATAAGGCAAGTCCTGTCATTGGTCCCATTTCAAAAGTGACAAATTGAGGCTCAGGCTGTTCCACAGACTTGTTCGAGCTTATCTAGGTAGCGGGTAGCAGAGCTGGGATTTAAGCCCAACAGGGTTGTGCTCCTTCCTTTGGGGTGAGGTCTTTAGGGCTTTTCTGCCCAGGCCATCGATTCCCGGCAGCTTGCCATTCACCAGCTACGAGGGCAGCCTGCTGTCTTCTATTATCCAGAGGCCTGTAGTCTCTGTGGGGAAGTCGTGAAGTTGGGCAGAATTTTAGCCGGGCAGCCTGGCTGTGCTCCAAGACTTCCTTATTAGGATCATGTGGTGTCATTGGAAGTTCAAAGGGGATTGTAAGCAATGTCGATACAATGGCTCAACAATGGTCTACGAGTCCATGGAGAGTTCAGCTGGGCCCTGGTGGGTCTGGGCTGCCCCTTCACTGCCTGCCTCAGACCACGTTCTAGCAGTTGGTCTCTTCCACGTTTTGCTTCCCTTCAATCTCACCCTGTACCCCCTTCAGCACGTTAGCTTCTATCTCTGCAACTTCACTGCCTTCCTGAGCCTTAGCCCCTGCCTGGCCATCAGCTGAACCCACTCCTTTGTGAAGTTAACCTTGTGTTCTTCATCCCAACTCCTCCTTTCCCTCCTGCCTTCTATAGGACATGGCTCCCACTTGTTTATTTGATTCCATTTTTTAACATATAGAATGAAGGTAATATCAATCTCTCTGGACTGATAAAAGACTACATCAGTCATTCAACAAACATCTGCTAAGCACCTGGAATAGATCAGGTGGCAGCATGCATATAAGTCAAAGACTTGACCTGAAACTAGGTCTTCCCTGATGACAAAGATGATCAGGTCTTCACTATTTCAAAAACTATGAAGTCCACCAAGCTCCCACTCCACCTTTCTCATTGCACTCATGTAAATTATCTGTTTTTCTTACCCTCTGGCTCGTTATAATCCATTTTATACTATCCTGAAATATTTCATAACTCCTCCCTAAAAAGTCCACAATATGACTTCAAAATCCAAAATCCAGTGGTTTCTTTCAGTCTTCCCCATGTTTACTTCTCTGCAAGGGTTGATAATCCTGACCACTGTTCCTTTCCCTGAACTCTCCCCTCCACCAGTTTCTCTGATATCCTTCCAGGCTCCCTCTTTCTCTTCTGATAGCATCTGTTTTCTTCCCAACCCCTAAATGTGGACAGTCTTCATAGGTCTAGCCTTATACACCTCCTCTTCGATATATGATGAAATGCTACTGTTTAATCTTACAAAGCTGGATCCTAAATCTCCAGCCCAGTTCCAGCATCTCATCAGAAATTCAGTCCTATATTTCCATGTGCATGGACCTTAACAGCCATATAACCACCTGGAACTTGAAACCAAATCTCTCAAGCCCTTCTTCTGATTTCTCCATTTTGACCAATGGCATTGACATCCCCTCTGTTACCCACAGTAAAGAGGTCACCCGTCCTCCTATGTGCTCCTACCCTACCATCCAAATGAGTCAATAGTGACGACAATTCTTTCTTGAAAACTCCCTTTTCAAATATTTACTGCTTCCCCCATAAATGAGCTAGACTTGCACTTGCCTCATACCTCATTGTCTGGAGGCTCTTTCCTAACCACCGTCAACTCCTAGCAGGAAACATCCTGACAGTGTCACTGCACTGCCTGACTCAAAACTTCGTTTCTACTGCCTGTGAGGATAATGCCATTTCAACTTTTCTATTGCTGGATGCAGCCTATCTTTTTACAGGGATCTTGGATTTAAATCCCAGATTTACCACTTCCTAGCTACGTGGCCTTGAGGAAGTTGCTTAATCCTTCTGTGTCCTGGTCTCTTCATTTGTAAAATACGCATACATTTGTTAACTCACCGATGAAAGAAAGGATGACACATGATCAAACGTCTAAGGAACAACATAAGAAGGAGATAATTTTATTGTTAGACCTACTCAGTAATTCTTCAGCTTTAATTCTTTACCTTTAATTTTGTTAGTCCAACGTGGTACAGAGGGAAATACGTAAGCTTTGTAGTGAAGAGAAACCAGTGTTCAATTCCTGAGTGTTCTAATGAGCAGCTGGATGACACTGAAGTCATTTAACTTCACTGAGTCAAGGTTTTCTCCTGGTGAGTAAGATAAGAACACTTACCTTATAGGTTACTTCAAAAATCGAGAATAGCAGTACATTGTATCCATGGTAGCCACCAACTCAATGGAAGTCATTAAGATTATTCTTGAGAATGGTTTAAGGAGATAGCAGCCATCTCCGACACTGGAAAATATTTTTATCTCATTGGGTCTCAAGTGTGCTTCATGGGGTCAAAAGCTGTTTGCATTTGTCATCTGAATTTAAACAAACAAAAAAACCCCACTTCCCTTATTTCATCTTAAAGCATAGCTGCATAAAATACATTGTATATGACTAAATCTATCACTCAACACTACTTTTTAAAGAGAGCTTATCTGAATAGCAGAAAGAAGTAAAACCACGGATTCCAGAGACCTGGGTCTTTAAGTTTTGTCACTAAACAGATGTGTGGCCTTGGGGAAAGTCGTTTCATTTCTCTGGGCTTGAGCATTTCTATAATGCCTAAGGTTTCTTGCAGCTTGAAAACCCCATGAGTTCCAGAAATGGAGTGCCACCCACTGGGTCCAACTGAGAAGTACCTTTAAGATTTGAAGAATTCAGAGCATCTGAATGTCACCATCAGAAGTTAAGCTCTACGATGAAGAGAATGGACATAAAGTGTTAATGATGATGACAGAGAAGACTTGGTTTCCTGAGTCTGAGTCTCGTATCTAGTTTCTCATAAGTACCACGTATGAATTGCCACCTAAAATCACATGAAAATCTAAGGAAGTGTAGAATGCCAGTAGAATGCCTTTACTCAATTAAAAAAACTGTTTAATTCTAAGATGAACAGATGTAGTCATAGACTTGCGTGTCCAAACATTTTCTCTGCCATTAATGAAATGTGGGCAAATATTAAGCAAATCATTTAACTTCTTCAATCCAAAAATTCCTTACCCCATGGTAATAAAGATTAAATGAGGGCACATATGCAAAGCCTTTACTTATAAATGGTCTGAATGGAGGTAAGTGCTCAATAAATGGTAATCATTATTTTCATCATCAGACTTGTGCTGTGTTTATATTAAGTAACTAGATTAAGTTTTGAATGAAACAGCTGAAGTGAAATAGTGACTAGTATAGACAAGCCATTAAAGAAAGTCTAAAACTGAGGGAATCAAGAGTTTATTTCCCAACTGCAGAAAATGATGTTTATGACTGTAAATAAGTCGATTTTGCTCGTGTAAAAAAAATGCCAACAGAACATACCATCCCTGCCGTCCCGCCCAGGGGTAACATCCTGTCAGTCAGTATATAATTTTAAGCCACACAGCTTACTGTAAATTCACTGACACCTTTAGATTTCTGCAGAAGCGGAAATGACTGGAGTGGAGAGAAGCGTGGTTTTTCTGTGAATAGACCAGACTTCTCACAAGCTCTTTACACCCTCTAAATGCCTTTTTAAAAATATATTTCTATTGTGTTTTTGAGAGAGGAAGGGAGAGGGGAGAGAGAGAAACACTGATGTGAGAGCGACACATCGAGATCAGCCACCTCCTGCACGCCCCTTAGGGGGGATCCATCCCCCAACCCGGGCATGTGTCCTGACCACCGGGAATCAAACCAGCAACCTTTCAGTGCACAGATGACTCCCAACCAACTGAGCCACACTGGCCAGAGTCACACCCTCTAAATGCCTTAAAGTCAACTGCATTTTGTTACTTCTGGTGTTAAGCTTTTAACTATGAAAATAGTGCAGCTTAAGGAAAAACCTTATAGAATTTTGTCATTTAGCTGGGAATGGCAGCCAGCAAAATCAAGTAAATAAAAAAGCAAACTCATAATGGCATGTCCATGATGTCTTTCCCTGCCGACAAGCCCAGTATCCCCTAATGGCTCAGCTCATTTACTCACATGCTTATCCCAGTTAGTAAGAGACTAGGTACTAAGTAATATATAGAAATGTCGTTCATGCTTAAATAGCTCATATTTTTCTTCATCTTTCTTTCATGCCTTGACATAGTTTCGCTCATTTTCCAGCTCCTTGAACTTCATTTTTCCTTATTATATTTTAATTGACTTTTCATATTAAATTCTGCTTGAAAGGATGCTTTGAGTTAAAAAGCGCCAAACTAGTCATACCTTTTGAGCAGAGCGTTATGTCATATTTAATTTGATCCAAATTTCTATAACAAATTGACTTGCCTCTTTGTTTTTTCCTATCAACACAATAAAATGTAATAAGTGCATAGCTAAAAATAAAAGAGAGATAGAAAACAGTTTCTGTCATTCAAACGCTCTGGTTTCACCTTGACTTTCACTATCATGAAACTCTGTCATTTTTAAATGTTTGCTTGCTTTCTTAGAGTCCAATTGTTAAAGCCACATGCAACCTCTCAGCTCTGCATTGAGGACACTGTGGAAAGTGTGCTGAAAATCAATCGAAAGTCAAGTCAACACACCACATAACAAGGCACAGTTAGCATGTTCTGATCTGTGCAGTAACACGGTGAATGCTCGCCTATGAAACACCCAGATTCTCCCTGTACCATGGTGATAGGCAGAAAGAGTTTTAACAGTGAAAATGTTAAAAGAAAAGAAAAAGTTCTTCAAAAGATGATGGGTTCAGTTACGTTATAATTTCTAAATCTGAAATTCTTTTCTCTTCTTGCACATTGGACAAATCCAGAAAATAAATTCTCACCTTAAAGTCCCTTTTACACATTAAAAAAGAGTCACAAAAAAAAAGAAAAAAAAAAGAATTACTTAAAAAACAAACAAACAAAAAACCCCTTCTTATGCTTGTGTCTAATCTGTAATCTAGTTCACGGTTTACAAGGCATAAGTGTGACAAATAAACAAAGGTGCTGGAGCGTCTCAAAAAAAAAGAAAAAAGCTGCATTAAAAAGTGCGTGTCCAACTGTTTTAACATTCACAGAAAAGCTTGATTCATTTTAAGTTTCTTGTGACGACAAGGGCTGGTGGCTATTTAATCAGCGCCACCTAAACCCAGGAGGACAGGCTCTATGTCATTCTCCAGATCTGCAGGAGAAGATAACGTTTGAAAACAAACAACTGTAAGATTCAGAGGAGCCTGTTTCCTGGCCCCCGGGTGAGATGCGGTCTCCTGCCCTGTGCAGGGAAGGAGGCCGTTGATTTGTTGGACACCACTATTTTAAAAAAGCTCTTCCTGAACAGTCAAAAAATGACCTGTCATTTCCCGAGAGATGCAGCCACAATCCTGTCTGAAGATGGAAGTAAAACAGCCTGATCCCAACTGCAGAAATCTCAAAGCCCTCCCACCCCACCCCAGGGGACTCATGGAGGTTGACTCTGAGCGACAAACCAAGCCAGGAACGTGCTCACCTCTTGCTAGTTAACTGAACCTTTCTAAACCTTCTTCATGGCACCACAAAAATATATCTGTGAAAGAGGGGAATACAGTCAACCAGAAACGGCCTAGTTTTCCCACCGGGCCTGTTATTTGATATCGAGAACTTATCCCTCTATAGAAATAGCCACGGGTTTTACTTCCAGGCTCTTCTATACTGGGACTTCAGAGAAAATTGATGCCCTTTGAACATGGTAGACACTTATACGTTGGATAAAAGCAAGACATTAATTCCTAAGCTCTTTTCATATAGACTTCAAAGGTTCCTCCCTATCTTTGGGAAGGAATCATGATTTCTCATGGCTATGTGCATATACACATACACAATAAACACACATAAATATACATTCAAAATGTGTGCCTTCCAGTAACTGAGCGCGTTCTCAGTGCCAAGCACCTTGTCAGGCATTTGTTTATATTTTATCACTAATCCTCACAAAACATGGGTAGATCGTTATGACTAACCCATCTTTCAGACCTCTTTTAAAAATCTAGATTTAAGAGAAGTAAAATAATTTCCTGGAATTCACACAGATTATAAACATCAGCTCTTGAATGTAGGATTATGCAATTCCCTTCACTGAGGGCAAATGTGACGTACAGATAGGACCTGAGCACGAATCCTGGCACCATCTCCAGTCACTCCATCGGGACCTGCATTTCCAATCTCCTGCTACAGTGCCGCTTCCTTTTATGGACTTGTAACTTTCCTTAGGGTCAAGCCCCTGCCTCTTGCATCTGTGGAATTTCTTCTATACCTTTGCTGTCTCCTCCTTGAGTCAGATGGATTGTTCCATCTGTCCTTTCCTTTCCCCAGACACCTCTCCTGGGCCTATTCTTATTCTAAATCAGAAGTCAACATTTTCCCATTTTAAGGGCTCAGTGATATTAGGAGACCCTCTCTAATCAAGATAAATTATTTTAAAATTGATTCTTATCTGCAGGAAAGCCCTGGGGATGCAAAGGAAGGAAGCCATGCTGATGGGCAACAGACAGTGGGGCTGGTGTTTGGGGCAGAACACGCAGTCCCATGTGTCTCCTCCCACCAGCCCATGCTTCACATTCTCAACCACGGGAAGATGCTCATCTTGGTCATGTCAGGACAGAGCCTAATCTATTTTTCATGTGACTGCTGAATTACCCAGGTCTACTAACTGCAATTTGAATTTTTCTAGAAAAACTAGATTGGGGACCTTAAATCTAAAGTCAGTTCATGAAAATATTCAGAAGACCACAATCTGAGTAGAGTTAAAATCTCATTACTGTTGAAAATATAAAATTTAGCTTAAATTATTTCAGGTAAAAAAAATATATTTGTGGCCATTCACTGTCAAAAGTTTAATTACTTGTTTAATATTATTTAAATAATAATATACTTGATATTAAATAATATTGTTTTTAGATAAATTTGGAAGCACATTAATAAGAGATACTTGGGACCTGAATACTCTAAATAAGACAAACGATGAAGTTCACAGAATGTAAAGTGACTAGGAATTCTAAAAACATTATTTTTAAAAATCAGATGCTGACTACCTTTAATGCTCAAAGCCAAGTGTGTAATTATGACAATTCAAGAGGGAAAAAAACACAGGAAACTAAGAGCTATGTAAACAATGCTATAAAACCAAAATGAATTGTTTGGGTTGGCAATGATGTAGAGAGTGCAGGATCTATAAAATTTTATTAATTGGTTCCCAGGTAGACTATAAATACCCAACAATACCCCTTGGTTTCAGTCCCAAAAAGTACATGACATATTTTAAATCCTACCAGCAACTCACTGATTTTTGTCTCAGCACGTTTTCAATCATATCAAATCAACAGTGTTTCAGTAGTATTTAAAGAGAAATCATGAAAGGTATGACAAGCCTTAAATTAACCTACTGGCCATGGAGACAGGAGATGAAGTAGAAAAACAAATTTAAATATCATGAGGAAGAGGCAGCTGTTAACTTCATGGAATTTTAAAAGCAACACAGAGTGAAACTACTCAGGCATCACAGTAAAATTCAGAAATTTTAGAAGTTTAAAAACTCGTTAGTTAACCATTTGAAAGTCACGCCCAAAGAAACGAAAAGTTAGAGATCTTATACAGACATCCAGTAAATATCCCTTCTCACCTTGCTTCTGAAATTAACTTGAATGTTCTTACAGAATCAGAGTATAACTCAGGGGCAATGATTTAGCATAGGAGGAAAAGAAAACGTAATCCAGATGCAAACTGAGATTCAGTGTGTCTAGTGGTGACAAGGCATTTCGTGTATTTCGCATCCACTGACTGAAAAATTATTATGCAAAATATTTATGTAATTTGCAAATGTTATGGACTGACTACAAAGAAAGGCCTGTTCTCACGAATCTGCCGGTGTAGGTGTTTTTCACTCTGGGTCCCCCACAGCACCCTGTCTGGCATCCTGCACACAGGGGTGCAGAACTGATGTTAGTTCTTGACTGAACAAGTAATGCCAACACTTCTTTGCACACACCAGACCCCAGACCCTATTTATTCTCAGAGTTGTGACACTTCTATGGTCAAAGGGAAAAGGTTGTGCCAGTTCTCTCACCTGGTAAAGAAGGGGGGGAAAGTCTCCATTTACTGGGGGTCCCAGTTGCCACCAGTTTGGGAGAGAAACCCAGGGATGTGGCTGTTGGGATGTAAAGAGCGACCCCTTTCCTTCTCTAGTCATTTCCTTCCTTGTCTATTCTGTCTTCCACCATCACCGACTATACTGATTAGCATTAAGAAACATAAAAGCCTTCTTTATCCTGTCACTGCTTTTTATTAATCTTATAAAAGATTTCTGTTCTCTTCTTGTCACATCTATTTTAATGACCCATCTCAGGAAGGGTGAAAGAAATATGAATGTGACACTTCAGAAATCAACTTGTATTTTACTTTGTTATTTAAATTTAGTGTAGTGAGTCATTCATTTCCTAACTGTTATATGTATTTAAAACAATTAAGATAAATGCAAATTAAAGTTATATACATTCTGTGTAAGCATATGCCCCTTTATTCCTCACACCCATAAGAGTCAATGCTTAGCTCACAAAATATTTATTAAGCAATAAAAATGCTGTATATTCAGCAGACAAAATCCCAACTCATTTATTAATTAGGTAGCCATGTGCTCCTGTCACTCAATAACGAAAAAGTAATTAAGAAGAACCATTTAGTTGCCGCCTAAAGTAGATATATAAGGATTTGTTTTATGCCTCAGCAAACTATTTTTTGTACTAATAGGCAAAAAAAAATAAAAATTGGATGGCTATTTTGCAGGCCTGAGGTGATGGGATTTCTTCTGATCACCTAAGTATTCTCCTAAGTTATATTTCAAGTGTTTAATCAGAACCTGTTCCATGACTTCCCCAAGCAAGGGGCAGGACTGAGGTCTGTTCCCTGCCTGTGCCTCTTCAAGACCTTCAAAGTCCAAGCTCTTTCCCACTGCAGACTTTCTAACCTGGAGAATGGATTCCCACAAGACAATGCACTTCAAACGCACAGACTGAGAGAGGGCAAAATGTGTCCTCAGCTGCCGTGAAATGAATGGAGGACACCCACATCAAGACACCACTGATGTGTGCTTTCACTCTGTTTTTCCAAAACCGTTTTGTATTTCTCCAACTGCTCAGTGACTAGAAAGGCTGAAAAACTATATACCACTGAGAAAACCAAAACCAACCTGAGGACGGCTTGTGGAAGACTCGTGTGCTCCCTCTTGACTTTCTTGTTACAATATTTCGTATATTAATGACTGACCAATGGAATGCTGATCTATTTCATCTCAAAAATTAATTCCAATGTATAATGCTTTTTTTGCAAAAATTATATTTACTTTTCAATAAATGGAATGTCTTAGAATTCCTTTCAAAGTGTTTTGCCACTCTCCAGAGTCAAAGGTAAGAAGCCTTAAGATAGAAAGATGGTTCTCAGTTTGTCAAAAAGAAAAGAGAAGTAATACACATGATTCAGAGACCTGCTCAAGGCCACTCGCAACTCAGAGGAAACAGGGATGAGGCCTCTGTCTCAGTGAACACATGACTGTGCAGCACAAGCACATACTCAGCACTGGAAGAGAGATGAGCAATTTCAAAAATGCTTCCTGTCTGGTTCCTCAGCCATGCATTGCTATGTGTCACCTTCACAGTGTGGAGACCTCTATGCCACTTTTAGCTGACTACTGACTACACCCACAAAGAGAATAGGAAAGTATTTCTTAATGCACTTAGCTCATCCTTGAGATGAACAAGCTGACGTTAGTGTTTGCTTGTGAAGGGCTAAAGCTCTCTGTTCAGGAGAGAGGGAGAGAGAAAAGAAGAGGTGACAGCTGTAGCTGTGTACTCTGTGAACAAGAGAGATGCTATCGCACAAGAGTTAAGAAGAAGGGAATTCATCTCAGACAAGCTGTGCCCCATAACTAATGCAATGGTCCTCAACAGGGAAGATTGTGCTTCCTCCCCTAGGGGACATGTGGCAACGCTGGAGACATTTTTCTCATAACCAGGGGTGCGTCACTGGGCAGGGGTGCATTTAGTGGGCAGAGGCCATGAGTGTTGCTCAATCTCCTACAAGGCACAGCACAGCTCTGCATAACCAAGAGCTACTGAGTTCAAGCTGCTGGCAGTGCTGCGGGGAGGGACCGCAGACCAGCAATATGACACTGAAGGACTTATTGAACATCTGGAAGCCCAAGTCTCCTGTTCTGTGTATATTAAGAATAATACAGCTAGTACCTTCCTTGAAGGCTGGGTGAGGGTTCTGCAAGAGATAATTGAACCAAAGCATTTTACCTAGTTCCTGGAATGCTCATTGAGTTCCACTTATTTTTCTTATTTTTACTATTCATAATGGCCATGTCTTTCACTGAACAAATAGATGAAGAAAGAAAAGGAAAATATAAGACACCCCAAGAATAATCACTCATTTTATATTGACAATAGTATTAAAAAAATAAAACTCAGTATTTGAAGAGTCACATTTGGTTCATTCTAGAATATTTCATCTAATCTTATCACCACCAGTTTAAAAAAAAAAAGGGGAAGAAAAAGCAGCAGCTACAATAAAAGGAATCTTCCAGAACACTGCATCATCATTCATCCTGGGAGAGCGCCAGAGATCTCGGTAGGGTGACGAAGATAATACAGTTTTGTGGGTAGAGTTTAAAAGGGAGAAATGTATGCTAAAAAGGGCTGTTAAAAATTATTATCATTTTAATATCATCTTTGAAATACGAGCTCTCAGTGCAAGGATGAGCTTTTATTTCAAGTCTTAAGGGTTTGGATTTCGCTCTTTTGAACTGTCAACTGTGACGACCACATCTAAGGAGACAGGCTGCATCTGTGCGGAGTGTGTGGTAGGGTCAGAGTAGCAGCAGAGTGTTCACTTAAGAGAAAGGAAAGATTCCACACTCGGGTCCTTTGATTTGCTGAAACAGTTAGAACTTGAAGAGTGGGCTCCAGCTCAGGAGACGTAGGAAGATGTTTTCCTGCTTGGGGCGGTGACAGGCCAGAAGCCACAAGAGCACACATTCCGCGAGCAGGGGAACAGGCCGGGAGCCTGGGCGGGCAGAAGTCGCTCTTCCCCGGGAACGCCTGGGAACGCCTGGCACACTGGTGTCTGCTGTCGGTGCCAATTAGGGTGCCCGAGATGAGCCCTGCTTTTTTTTTTTGCTTCCCTTTAGCCAGCTACAAACTGATGACAAAGCAGTTTCAAGGCTAAACTCTACTTTTGCCCATTTCCTGAAACGCAGAAAGAATGTAAATGTGGTAAGTTCTTTTTTAAAAATATCCTTTTGAAAACGGAGTAAAAGTGAGCTTCCTCATTTGATGGAAGTTATGACATGTAACCAAGACAGTGTTATATAAAATGGTATCGATTTCCCTATGGCCAAACCAGAGAATACTGATCTGCAAGGCAAAGCCGACTCCAATTTTTTTTTAATCTCTACTATTTTAATTTCACATGCTCCCTGGGAATTTCGTTGACTTCCCTAAACTCCAGGAGAACTAGCTTGCCTGCCTGTGTTGACCTTTCAGATGCAAACCCCTTTCCTGTGCCTGAGAAATATCAAGGCCCCATTGTACAATCCTGGTCGTGACAATTTGCCTGAACTGGTTCTACCTTCAACTGTTTTAAAATAGTATTAAATAAAGACCCTGTTTTGTCTTTTCCTTTTGACTTTGAGACATATATAACAAACACCATCCTTTTAATTCCTAAACTAGGAAAGACACTGACGCATAACTAGAGGTGAGTTTTATCAGGATTACGAAACATCAATATGGGACATTATTTATTTCTTCTTTTTTAAAATTTTTACCTTAGAGGGGTAAGAATGCTTAAGATCTACTCTCAACACATTTTAAGGGTACAGTGCTGTCACTGCGGGCAGAAGGTTGTACAGCGGATGTCTAGGAAGCGCTCATCTTGCAGAGCGGGGCGGTTTTGCCTGTCGGCTGAGCAGCATTTCTTACCCCAGCACTGTCATCGCAGAAGCCGGGTAGATACAGGCACAAGCTCAGAAGCCGGGTAGACACAGGCACAAGCTCTACAGCCCCTGGGATGGGAGCCTGGCTCCACTACTTACTGGCTGTGGGACTTGTGGGCAAGTCCTTAACCACTCTGAGCTGTATTTTCCTCTCCTATGAAAAGAATGAAATAAATCGCATATACGTGTATATGTATATATAACACATATGGTATCTGTATATGTTATACATGTACGTGTGTGTGGCATGTCAACCAATGCCAAGGAGGCGCATTATGCAGCAATGTTTGCTCTTTATCACTGACCTTCAGCAAACCTGAAGCCTTGGTTCTGAAGAACATTAAAAAAAAAATGTATATACAATTACATTTGTCAATGATCCTTCCAAAAAGTTGCGGGGGTGGGGGGGAGGTAAAAGGAAACTGCATCACTCCTTTTTGGTTTCCCGGGTCTTTACCTAGGCTTTCTGGAAGGTTCCAGGACCAGATGGAATTGTTGAATCTCTTGTGATTTAGATATATCTAAACGTGAAGAAAATAAAATCCATCCATCCTCAATCTGGAAAAACTGAAGCAGAATCCAGAACCCTAAATAATATATTAAGTAATATAAATGCATGCCATATTAACTCTCATGCATATATAACATGCATTCATACACATATACAACGATTCTTTCTGTGTACTGAGATTATAATTGCTGGTTATTTTACTCTGTAACTTTGGACTTTCCAAATTGTCTACAATCAGCTTGACTTACATTTGTGATCAGATATAAAAAGGTTTGTGTTTTTAACTTTTAGTATTTAGGAGATAACTTCTGGTTTCTCACTGTAACAACATTATTGACCCTCCTTTGAGTGGGGGAGGCAACGTGAGCATACTGATAACATAAATACTGCCCTGAGAAATGACAGTGTTGGATAAACCAAATGTAAAGAAGATTAGTAAGAAAAATAAAACATTTGAGCAAACAATCTTGCTCTTTTCACTCAGGGGGCAGATAACTCAGTTCGGTCAAACCCAAGGAGCGGTGGCTTCAAAAGGCTTAGTGACTGGAGACACTTATTAACTGCTGATGACAGATTACTTGACCAGCATCATCTCCCTTCATCTGATCTCCACCCCGTCTAGAGCTCTTGGGACCCCCAGTTTGCAAATAAGCAAACCAGAGTTCAAGGTCACACAGCCGGTCCTGGCTCTAAGTTGAATTTCCCTTTCCCATGCCTTTCCTCGGTCCTCTCCTATCTCTATTCATTGCCTCTACCATGCTCCCCCCGCATGCCCACCCCTTTCCATGCTTTTTGGATGCTGCCCCATTTGCCATGCAAAGTAAGCAGGGTTACAAAAGCCTCCTCTGGCTCCCACACAGAAGGCCTGACTAAGGTGGGGCCAGAGCTGCCTGAACCCACCAGTATTCTCACAAACGTGCAGCTGCAGACATGCACAGGGCCTCTGCAAGGCTCATAAAGCAGCTTTCAGCACCACTTGGAACCCTGTGTTGGGGGCATCTGCAGGGGCGGCCGGCTCCTGCACAGTAAGTAATTCTCTGCGGGGCCGCGGCAGGACTGCTGTGTGAGCAGAGGAGCGGGCACGGGAGCCCAGAGAGGACGTCTGTCCTCTGGGGCTCTGGAGGGCATATTGTCACATCCTGAAAGGCAGGAAGGGGGGAAGAGCTGCAGAAACGTCTAAGAACTTGCGAGACTGCGTAGGCACTCAATGTCTACTGCTTTAGCCAAGCACAGAATTAAGACATCATGGAACAGGCCTTGGGCGCTTTCATTAGCTCCCATCTTTTTCTCATGTATATATTTCAGTATGTTGTGGGGTTTTTTTCCATGTAATCTCTTCTGCTAATTATTTAAACAAGGAACTAAGTGAAATGTCCTGAGTCAATACTCTGTGGCGTGGGATGCACACATTTCATTCATAAAAGACATTTCCTCTTTCTGTGCAAATATTAACCAGCTCTTACACTTCATGAAGCAAGTGGCTACGGAGGGCCTAGTTCGCCGGGGCTTAAGTAGAGAAGTTAAGACAATAGAGCGGTTTAATTATGGAGCCTTCCTGAGATGGCAAGCTCCCAGGTGAGAGAAGGGGGAGCCCATGTTCCCTGAGGAATAAATAAATAAATTCTCTTGCAGGGATAAAGACAGTCTGATGCACCACAGGAGCCAATCAATAACAAAAAACTGGTGCCAATCACCACCTGTTCTTACCACATCCATATCATCTTTGCCAGGTTCTGATTGGCTTAAGAAAGGCCCATTTTCTCTCCTTTGTGCCTGATTTTCAGGAGGTGGCTGTGCTACCAGAGCATCACAATCAACAAGCAGCACTCATATCCTAAAGAGTGAGTTACACTTGCTTTCTTCCTTGTGCAGTGCCGTTAAGAACTACTGGAAAGCAGGCCAGATGTCTGCTCTTGACTTATCCTGACAAGGATGAGCTTGGAGCTTCTCCCCTTGGCATCTACTGTCTGATTCTGGGCATATCTGGGGCTTCAAATAACTGTTGCCAAAACAGGGGTGTTCTGCTCTTAAAATTCAGGGCTGTCACCCACATTTGAATTCTGTTTGTGGGACAGAGCGCCCATCAGTTGCTCAATGGATTAACTCCTTGGTGGCCACAACTGGGGAACTCTGCCCACTGCAGCTTACCAGCAGCATGCATTCTGGTTGGGTTACAAGTGTTGTCTTAGTTTCTGCTTTAACAAAATGGATATATTCTTTCTCATTACCTCTGCTTCTTTAAGTAGTATGACATAGCATAAAAAATAAAATGATTTAAAATTAATTATCTTAAATATATAAATGTGCCTTCAGTATTTACTACTGACAGTACTGGGGGCAATTGTCTAACCGTCAGGGTTGATCCCTCCCATTAATGTTCAGCATCTTAGAGAGGTTGCCTTTCAATCATTTTCTGCTCACAGTTCCTAGGGCCCAAACCCTTCACAAGGACAATTTCATTTCTCATGTGGGAATTTTCTCCAGGTTCTTCTCTTTCAGATGGCTTTCTATTTCAGATAAGGGCAGGGAGAGGGAAGCGGGGGAAGAAGCTTAGCTTTAATCTCCAATGTTGTGTAATGAAACAATGTGAAAATTTTTATTCCAAAAAATTTCTGAAGAATATTATAGAAATATGTAGTAAGAAACTATAATATATCTAACAAACACAAAACCCTCTAAAATGATGCCCCTTTTCAGAGCTACTACTTAATATCTCTCAAAATCAGATGCTTTCATCCCATTACTAATAAAAACAGCTAGACTTTACTGAGAACTTTCTTTGCAAGACAAATCTATGCATGAATATCTCATGTAATCCCCAAGACTGCATAAGATAGGACTATTCTCCCCATTATACATATCATAGTAAGGATTATAGAAACAGCTATGATTTATTTATGGCCTAACTATGTGCCAGACACCTTAAGATGTCTTCATTTAATTCAAGCAGTAGAATTAAGCTGTTGGTTCTCTAGTTACTCCCATTATGCTGATGAAGAAACTGAGCCCACAGAGGTTAAGTAACTTACCCAAGATCAATAAATGCCAAGATTTCAACCCAGATTGATCTGATTCTAGACTTCTTAACCACTTTGCTATACAGCTTCAAACAAACACTAACTACAAATGAAAATCAGTGAGTGGGGTTGAAAAATATCCCTAAGAGTTATTGGGCAAATAATTTTTAACTTTAGGTTCCCAACTCAAGCTTTCTATCCCTTTCAAAGAGATTCCTAAATCAAAACAAACCACGATTACCCCTTTCTCACACACACACACACACACACACACACACACACACACACACACACAGAGACTCACAAGGCCATGTAGCATATATATCAAAATAATGCTCCACTGGCTATTGAATAGAATGATATCCCAACTCCATTTATTTTGCCTTCCTTTCAGCCTGTATATTTAAGAGCAGGACCTAAAGAGATACCTTAAACCTGGCATATCCCACAGAATACTGAATGGTAGCTGATATTATCTTCCATTGTTGGAGGTACTGTTCCCTATAAACACCCTCTCAGTAAACTCCATGAGAACATGCCAGAAATAATTCTTACTTACAATTTAGAGACATAAAAACCAAATTCAGAAAAATAAGATCAAATAAATATTTAAAATTATTTCTTGCCCAGCCAGGCATGGCTCAGTCGTTAAGCGTCGACCTAGGATCCAGGAGATCGCAGTTCGATTCCTGGTCAGGCCACATGCAGGAGGCAGCTGATCAATGACTCTCATCATTGATGTTTCTCTCTCTCTTTCCCTCTCCTTTCCTCCCTCTGAAATCAATAAAAATATATTTTTAAAAAAGATTATTTCTTCCTCTGAAGCTTGTGCTCTTTCCACAAACAGACTGACCAACGCTGCTCCCCATTTCTTTACACCCGCAAGAAAAAAATAGCCAGTGTAAACTATGAACTCCATGGAAGGAAAGCCATAACACAAACAAGGAAACACGCAAGTCAGTGCCAAACTGCACCCATCTCCACAGGTCTGGCTGCCGTCCATAGCCAAGACTTCGTCTCTTCACAGGCTATGAGACGAAAGGACAGAATCAGACTTATCACACACCCTAACTGCACTACCAAATGGCCCCAAATATCAGACCCCTTTTTCATTCAAGTAAAATGTAGAAACAGACTTTTAGGCCCCACCCTCATAACCCCTGTCCTGTAAATAAACATACATATTTTTTCTGATTAAAATATTATAAAATCACTTAAAATCTATTTCTATAAATTTTAATATAGTGGAGAGTGTAAAACAAACTTGATACAATTTATGTCATGTCACGCCTGCATAGGATGAATTTAATATTTTATTCCAGGAGAACGTGGAAGACTTCACCCTGGGATCACTCTCCAATGCGAACAGGACCGTGCTCCTGACTATAAAGGCCCCTGAGGCCAGGGCTTTGAACCAAAGGGGAGGGAACAAGCACCATTTTGCTGCAAGGGGAGCCGTGGTAGAATTTTCTAAACTATTTGAACTAGGACACATTGGTACTGTCGAACTATTGTTTTCCTTTCTTTGACCACTAAACGCAGAGGCTGGTCTTTCCTGGGGATGCGTGGCATCCCCTCATGAGCGGCAGGGAGCCGCAGGCTTGTCATTCAGGGCCCCGCCTGCTCGCCTAGAATCCTGGGCTGCTGCTGCCCCCAGACCGGCTCAGAGGAGCGCCAGGCTGATCTGCATAAGCCTCATTTTCATTTCATTCATCCTCTGCCCAAACCTACATCAGGATGTTTAACATCACCCCACTGTGGGAGGTTGCGGGGAATTTAAAAGGCATTTGTGGTCAAGGATTAGAAGGCATGGGTTCCAGAGCTGAGTTTCTTGCAACTAAAAGCTGAAACAAGAGAAAGCCTGTTGCAAGATACAAAGGGCGAAAAGCAGAGGATCAGTCAGGGTACCAACGTGGAAGAAGCCAGGACCAGGCTAGGACCTTCTATCTCTACGAAGGAGCAACAAAGCAGCTATTTAAGGAATGAACGACTGTGATGTGCACCAGAGCCCTTACTTGCATTAATCTTTTTTTACTCTCTGATAGTCAAGCAAAGACCCAGAGGAAAAAGAAAGTCGAAAGGCAGGTGGTTTTCTCAATGTCAAACGTCCTCTAAGCAGCAGAAGCAAGACGCACGCAGGAGGGCTTGCTTTAGCCCATTCCCCTCACCCGCCACTCCAGGTGGCCCCCTTCTGCTGACCTGCTGCTTTCTGAAATTAGCCCTTCCCGTAACAGAAACGTGTCCTAATAAGTGGAAACAAAAACTTCAGCGGCTCACTCAGCATTTGAGTGTTTTCCTCTCCTTGAACATTAAACAGACTGAGACAAACTGCTAACTTAAACTAAACTCTATTTAGGTTCGGGAGCCAGATTTGTGTGTGTGTGTACGTGTCTGAATATTATTTTCTAAGAACTGACTCAGCATCATAATAAATGTGTACACTCCCAGACACACGTATGCGTGCCTATCTATGAACCCCTATTTCTTGAGCAGACGTGATCCCATCAGAGGAAGAAAACAAAATTACTTCTGAAAACGCTACAAAAATCCTGCAACACAGACAGCACCTTCCACGGCTCATTAATTCTGGCCTAAATTTGCTGCTGTCAGGCAAATCAGAAGCACTGGCCAGCAGACACCCACCTGCTATTAGGCTGAATGTGCCTGGCATCTTGACACTGTATTGATTCCAATCCAAAGGTTATGTAAAATAAAGGCAGCTCCGAGTCCAAAAGAAATTTTAGCCACAAATGCTTTGGGAGAAATCCAAGCAACTAAAAACAGAAAGACAAGATGCAAACCTGAGTAACAAAACTGAAACAACCCCAGCCAGGCTGGTGAACTTTCAAGGACAAATCTACTACACATGACCCAGGCATCCTCTTTGGATAACTACGTATTTTGGGAAAGACAATAATAGCCTATGAGTTGAATGACCACCCCTTCCTAGTCTGGATTACGGTCTATATGTTCACAAGAGTATTCATTATTATGCCAGTGTTGTGTGTTTTTTTAAAGAGGACCCTGTCAATTTTTGCCCTCTAGACCCCTATACACATTCAGGAAAATTTGCTGGACCATAAATACAGTCCTGATCATGACAAAGGATTCCAATTAAGGAGTTAAGATGAACCTGAAACTATGTAAAGCGCCTAAGAATGCGCCTCCTTTTCATCTTCAAAACCCCACCAGTGGAGAGTTTTATTCCCATTTTACAGGTAGGAAAGTTGAGACTCTGGGAGGAAATTTTCTCCAGGTAGCTGGGGAGGAGGTACTAAGAAGGAGAGAGCCTCAGGAGTCATTTATAAATGTCCTGACACCTCTCAGTCGTTCTCCTCTCCCTGATCCCTAAGCCTAAATGAAACGGGTATCTGTCCAATTTCCAAATCCTGGCACTCATGGCTTTGGCAGCTAGCTGCCTGTCACAGTCGACTCTACAACACAGGCTGGCTCCGGAGGTGTTCTTTAACCCAGACCAATCCTCTCTGTCTTACCGTAGCCAAGGGAAGGCATGCGTTTCGAAATAAAAGTGAACATACATTTTTTTTTTTTTTTTTAAGGAGAAAGAGAAACCTGGAGCTCCATGGAGAGGCATGGGTTTCAGCTCCCCCCCCCCCCGCCCCTGCCTCCAGCTCTCCTCTCCCCCCAGCCTCTGAGTAGCTCTGCCTGACTTCAAAGGCAGCCCAAGAGAGGAGCCTGAGGTCTGTCAGCGCCAGCTGGGAGGGCCTTCTGCCCGGGGAGGGAGGGAGAGGGCCACAGATTCACTGCAGACACCGGTCACCTCAAAGGGGAACTTCAGCGTTTTCAAGAGCTCATGTCTATCAGGGCCACCGGGGAGGGTCAGAAGGCCTGAGGTTCCAACTGGGAGGGACGTGTTTCCGCTGCCCAGAAACCTCCCAAGTTTGCAAGCTGCTCCCAGGTTTCTGAGTGCCCCTCTGGGTTTGAGGAGAGAGACAGCCATCTCTAAGTCAATCAGACTCAATTTACCCCGTTTACCGTGACAAGACAGCAGGATTTCGCCCTGCAAGAGAGCCCTGACTTTGTGCATTTGTATCATTTGAAGCCATACTCTTTTTATAAAAGAACACTCCTGAATTGAGCCACACAAAGCGAATATGTCAGATAACAAAAAAGTTCCTTAAACTAGTTTGTTACATTCCCAGCCCCCATTTGCCCCCCCTCCCAGCACTTCTGCCCTGTCTATTGTCTTGGCCTGGGGGAGGGCGGGGGGGCAGGTAGAGATGGAGACTGTCTGGATGTCTGGCCAATGCATCCTTCCCTCTGCTCTGCCTCTGATTTACAAGGTGACTTCTTACAGGCGGCCACTTGGCCATCTAGTCTTGGTTTATCACCCATCGGTTATCATTGTCACTGCTGCCATTATTATTCAAAATGATTACAGACTTACAAAGATGTTCTCATCTGACGATAATGTTTGCAATATGCTTTTACACTGCCCAGTTAACACAGTGTGCCCGTGGTTTCAACTGATACAGTGCAACGTTTAGCAGTTTTCTGAATGGTGGTTACAGGAACAGCCGGTGGGCGGTGGGGTGGGAGGGTGCCAGTGTACTTTTTTAAACAGCAAACTGGGTGTCCTTTTGTGCATAGATGGTGACAAAGAAGGCAGCAATGCACACGACATTTAAAATACCTGCCTTTTTGCTCCTCAACTCACAGTGTGACAAACTCTCTAAGGGAGGTGATTGCCATTTGCTGAATAAAGGCCCAAGTCTGTCCTTGACCTTCGCACTCAAGACCTATTGACAGTAGGGGAAGTGGGGCACAAGAACTGAAGCCAGGGCATGCATGGTCCTCAGAGACTAATAAACTGACCAAAGGAAAGTATAGTGCCCAGAAAGCAGAATATCCAAGTGGAGTGAGGCTGCAGGAGATTAATGAAAATCCATGCATCTCCTTTAAAAGACAGCAGCAGTGGGCTTGGGACTAGCAATCTCCTCTTCATGCGTGCACTCAACTCTCCTTACTGTCAACAGGAGGCCTGAAAGAGCGCTGCAGGAGAAAAGGGATGCATACGTCACTTCTAATGAATCATTTCGCTTCCTCTCCTCCACTTTTATGCATATTGACAAACTATAAAAATACATTTTTAAGACATCGATTCAGCTCTGTAGTTTTCTATTCCAACAGCAAAAGCAGACATTGGAATTATAAGATCCAATAGCCTTTGAATAATTATTTCAGTGGGGTCACCCACAGTGGAATTCCAGGGACCTCAGATTCAGATTCACCAACCCAAAATGAAAAATGCAAATGCCCAAGTGTTACAAATCGCTTGCTCTTTATTTATTTTGGGATTCCAATTTCCATTTTATTTTTAACACGAGCTTCACAGTGCACCGACAAATGTCCTGAGCTATATTTAGAGGAGCAACAATATTTAAGATCAGGAGCACACGTGGCCAGAGCTGGCTTTTCACTCTTTCTTAAAAGAAATAAAGAGCACGTGCACATTTGGGTAAATTTCATGTCAGGGATTTGGGTCTGCCATCAGAATGTCTGCTCCCCTCTGAGCTCAGGGTGTCAGTGCTCGCGGGGGAACATCTGGAACTCCTCTTAGGTTGTCTGTCATGCCCTTTGTCCAATGCAAGAGATTCTTTCCACCATCACACAAGCAATTAGTTGTAATATGGAGAGCTGCAAATCTGAAATGAGTTTGAAAACAGAAGGACAAATGGCTTGTTAACCTACCCACAGAAGGTACAACCAGTTTGCACTGCCATTGCTTTAGGAATTAGATTTTCAGAAATTGGAAAACACAGTCTTTGGCTTTCCTTGAAAGAGCGCCAGAGGCAAGGAATATGCTGATTAGTTTTCAAAGGAGGCAAAGAAGGTGTTGAAAGCTTTTTATAGCACATAAAGTTCCGAGTGTGCAAGCACCAAACACAAAACAATGATAATGTTTTAGCACTTTATAAAAGTAAGTCACTCTGTCTATTGTTTGGAGACAGCAAATACTTTTAGACAAATTATAATAACACCTGTGCTTCTTCTGCCTAAATAGAGGAAAACAGCCAAGTACTTTGAGGCGTCAGAAGATACTCATGGCGATAAAAATACATAGTTCTAGTCCTGAAAGTAAAATAAGAAAACACGTATAATTAAAAAGCAACAAATCTGAAAGAAACCCGAATAACAGGAGTTTCTGAGGCTGCCTCTGACAGCCAGAATTTTAAATATAGCATAACCAACTTCCAGTTACAAAATAAATAAGTCATGGGAATGTAATGTACAGCATAAAGAACACATCAATAATATTGTAATAACTCTGTGTGGTGACAGATGGTTACTAGGCTTACTGTGGTGATCGTTTCATAATGTACATAAATATCGAATCACTATGATGTACACCTGAAACTAAGAGGATATTGTATGCCAATTATACTTCAATCAAAAATTTTAAAAGAAATGTTTATTGCAAAAGAGAATAAAATGCTATTCTTTGTCTCTAGTAATAAAAAACTCTAAAAAATAAATACAGCATAGATTTAAAGTAAAGGAAGATCATTTTGCCTCAAGATTGGTTACTGGTGAACTCCATGGTAGATTATCAATCAGAGAAAGTACAGAGTACAAATGAACAAGTCCATGAATAATCCTTAAAGTGTTAGTGCGATAAGCATCCTTTCCAATTCTAGAATATGCCCTCACGGATGGACTTTTACAGGCAGGAGGGCATTAAGGTTTACTGAACTCCTTAAAAGCCACGTCCCTCCCAGACACTGTACTAAGCACTTAACATATATTACTTGCTTTAATCTTCTGGAATAGCCCGGCCAGGGAGGCAGCATTATCACTTCATCACAGATGAACAATTGGACACTTGGAAGGAAGGCGCTTAGCAGCGGAACTATGGCTAGAAGGTGGCTGGGAGAGCACAGGTGGCCCCGTTCTCTCTTCCCTCCTGCACACGCTCCCTCTCTGCAGCAATCCTGGAGAGGCCTGAAATTGTTGCCACAGGTTGTCCCCTCAGTAGCCCATTGGCCCCACGGGGAGTACAGTCTGGGGCACTGTTTCCCACACCTGTTGTCAGCAATCTTGGTTTGGGCCTCAGGGATCCAAACCATTCACCTCCGGCGATCGCATTAGCTACCTTGGCATGAGATGACCTCTGGAAGGTGATTTCCTTTCCCCAGTTCTAACTTAGCATGTGCTCACTAAGAAGGTGAGTCGATTTGGGGACACTTATTTCTTTCTTGAGCTGCAAAGCCCTTAATCCATTCTAAAACAATGTTCTGAAGGGGAAACAGAGATATCAGTTGATATTTTTTAAGTTTGAAGAACTCTTTCAATAAGCACTAATCAAACTGACATCAGTCCCAGAAAGTGAGAAACGGGGCTCTAAGTCAGACTCACTTATTCTACCCACATTCCTCTCCAAGGAACCGATATGCATCATACATAATCAGTATTTACCTGAAATGCAACGTGGGGCCTGTTTCAGACAGAAAGATTGTGTAGGATGATCTGGGTTCAGATTTCAAGATCTCGGTGAGATGATAAAAGTTTAGGAGGCAAAGGTTGGAAACAAACAACTATCAGATAGATGACATGGTAGGGTCCAGTTAGCTGAACTTGACAATCCCTGCCACCTATTACACAGGCTGGTATCTACTACAGACACAAGACAAGTGTGCCCATGCAGTGCACAGAAAATCCCATCTATAACTTATTAATAAAGGCCAATGCAAAAACATTTGCTTATCTAATGGCCACAGGCCTTTCCCGCCGAGTCAATTTATAATAAGCACAAGAGGTAGGTACCCAGAGATCAACTGCGGTGGAAATGAATCTCTGCTGTGAGCGCTGACCTGGTCTGCTCTCAAACAACGGCCCATGCCTCTGTTTCTTACCTTACCTGGTATGTCCTGGGTAAATGTTTTCCAAAGGAGACTAAAGAATTGCAGTTCAGTGCCAGTGGAAAATATTCCACTTGGAAGAATAACTATTTGGGAAGACAGCAAATTGGTCAATAGGGAGGTCTTAGATTCCACACAAAGCCTCACATCAAAATAGACTTGTACAATTTAGAAGAAGGTGGTTCTACCCACACAAGAAATGCTGGAACAAATTTCCACATGAAATGATGGCTTAATAGGAGCCATGTGGCTAAATTCCTCTGCATTCTAAAAAAATAAAAGTCTTCAATTTATTTAAGAAATAAAAGTGAATGCAGTACTAGCAAAATGCAGCATAAAGGGAAGAAAACAAATTAATTAAAAAAAAAAAAAAAAGCATATTCTAATTTCTTTCTAATATAATGGTCCTCAAAAGGATCAAGATAGAGTTAAAGGGCAGGACCAAAGCCTCCACAAAAATCTCTTTGTCTTGGGATCCTTTTTGGACCCCAGGTATTAACACTGTGAAAGAAACAGAGACTGTCCTGGCTTTCTATAGCATGAAAGGGCAGGTGAAATAAAATAAGACACAGTAGTGCATGGGTCATACGTAGATACCAAAATATATAGTTTATCAGAAATTCAAATTTAAAGGCATCCTCCGTTTTTATTTATTAAATCTATTATCCCTAATAGAACAATGAAGCAGTCATGAGCAAATTTTGAATGAACTATTTCTGACCTGGTTAATGGTGCAACCAGAGGTCCTTAATCACTAGTGTACTCCATTGGTTTCCTGGGAGGCTCTTTGAAAATGCAGACTCTTGGGACTTTCCCCTGAAGGTTCTCTCTCCTACAGGCCAACATCCCTATGTTTACAAGCTCCCACATTCTCAAATGAATTTATATATCTATATATATATATATCCCGAGGTAATAAAAAGAAATGAAGAAGACACAAGAAGCCAGATTTCTTGATGGCTCAAATTGCTCCGTTAGGCCTTTAGAAGTGGCTCAGATGTCTTAAATCTTAAGACAGTGTTAACCTGAGAATGTCAAAAAGAGATAATGTAAAACCCAAACACTGGTTAACAAAGCATTGTCATGGGCCACTTCTGCATTTCTCAGATGAGGGTGGTAGGGGAAAATCACTCACACTAAATTAGCCTTCCAGAAGCACAACCAAGAATAGAACCGCTGACACCTGATGCCACAAGCCACCCCATGCTGTCATTTCTAAACAAGTCCTCCTTACATCCTGTTCCTTGAACAGCTGAAAGGGTTGGCACACCCAACAGAAGGAGCTGAGACATTCTTCTACCCTTAGTTAATGTGGAAACCCCTTCACTACAAAGTAACTGTCTAATCGAAAGAAGACATCCACACTGAATTGGGAATTACCTCAACAGATGTAGGCTGCGTCTTCATTGTAGCAGTAAATGCTAATAATATAGCATTAAAAGTTAATAAAGAAAAATCTAATTGCACTTCACTGAAAAATAAAACTCAATTACTTTCTGCTTCCACGGACGTGTGTGGAGTGAGTGTGTGTGTGTGTGTGTGTGTGTGTGTGTGTCTGAAGTAGGGAATGACAGAGAAGGGAGTGTTTTCTCCTCTTACCATCAGCAAAATCTCTTCTCTGTGACATAGTAGCCATTTAAAATAACTCCCTGCCACCATTCCACCTACAATTGATAAGAACTTCCCTCCCACGGATGCTATGTTTGACAATGCTGGGTTGCTAACTCTGAGGTCCAAATGTCCAAAAGGATGACTCAGCCAAGGAGAGATGTTAACACAGAAACTGCAGCTACCCAGTGATAAAGATGACCAGGAGCTGGAAAACTGAAACTGAAGCGTGGGCCTGTACGCGGTAGGAACTCAGTAGCGTGGGGAGCACTGCATGGTGAAGTCCTCCCACAGGCACGGCATGTGGCTTACTAAATGAGGACACGGAAAGGCAAGAGTGGACATGTCTGTGGGCCCAGCGGGTCAGCAAGTCACCATATATGTGCCAGTAACTTAGGTACAAACTTACTCTGTGTCTAGCTACATGCAGAACAAATGAGCTATAAAAGAATATCAAGACCTACTTACTGTCTGCACATAATTGTCTTATAATCAATTATCCATTTAAGCAATTAACCAACGCATGCTTAATAACAACCCCTGCCGTGAACATGAAATCTGATTAATGGATGTAGATCATACAAAAAGTTCTAAGATGTGCTGCCCCGCTCCCCACGTCTTGGGTGAAGAGCTAACAGTCACCCGCTTCAGAAGCTAATGAAAATGTTGGTTGAATAACCACCACAGAAGGACACATAAAAGTACAAGTGGCAGTTGATGAATAGCTAATGAGTAGTCGGTGAAGATACAGCCTATGAGCTCAGAGAGAAAGAAACAGCCAGGAGTTGAAGGAGTCCGGGAATTCTTCACAGAAGATAAGCCACTAGAGATTGGCCTTGAAAGAGGAGTGGGATTTAGATAAGCAGAGAAGAGGAAATCCTAGGTTTAGGATACAAGTAAAGCCACAGACAGGAGAAAACAGGGCTAAGTGCTGACTTCGAGATGCATAGTACATTCTCCTTGCCCTTGGTAGCATTGAGAGCCAGGCACAAAAGTTGCACCACTGCTATTTAGGCCCATAGTTCTCCACATTTTACTGTTTGTCTCACTACTATAGAACTGTCGGATAATAACAGTACTCAGTATCAAGGGTCCACCCCAAAATTTGTGGGGGTTGCAAAAGATTGGTTGTAGATTATATAAAATCCTGGTCGATTGTTACTAACATTCTCCTACCCAAACACACCAACACACACATTTCCATTATACTGACTGCAAAACAATGGTGTGTCTCGGCTGCCTTGGGAAACGAGAGTCACTAAGAGCTTTGGTAAGTAGAATCAGGAGACACCTGATAAGGAAAGAAGGTGCAGACTGTGTTCTTCCACCTCACATGCAGTCAGAGGAGAGTGCCTCCCCCAAGGCTCTGCCCCAGTGGACTTAGCCCAGCCCACCTTGCCAGGATTCCTCCCCCTGCACCATGGTCAGAGAGTCGAGGGAACATTCAGTACTGAATGAACAATCATTACTTTTGAATCCATCTTTGATCTCGCCTTTGGATATTCACATATAAAAACTTTATAGCTGTCAACCTAGGAAACATCCAAACCTATAGAGAACCTTTATGATAGTTTATTTGAACCAAACTGATGACATATACTGGGCAGCAAGTCCTCAAATTCTCCAGAGAATAAGTTTTGTAGTTTCTTTTATGCATTTGAAATTAAGGAGGTAATGTAAGCAAGTTTACACGGAGGTGGGAGAAAGCAAGGTGGGGACTGGATCACAGGATAGTTAACAAGGTTATGTACTTTCTTGAGAGTGGTCATGCTTTACAAGACGGGGTCTGAAAAAGGCATCTCAAAGATCTGTTAACCTAGATGCACAAACACAAGGGACAGGGCCTGCTTAAAACAAAGATAAACCTTTTACTAAAGAGTTATATGCCTGGGGCATGACTACCCACCATGACCTGCCCAGTTAGGAATTTATGATTTACTACAGCCTCGTTTTCCTCCACATCCGACCTGAGATCATGGTGACTCTTAAAATGATGAGACCTTCTGGAGAAGCCCATTAGCAGAGAGCATCCTGTGCTGAAGGAAAGGATATCCATTATAGAGCATTTCAGCCGTGAGCAAAACAGATGAAGCACAGCCTTGGGTTTCAAATCCTTAGGATGTCACCAGGGCCCCAGATACACTATTAACACCTTCCAGCACTCAAACCCGATACCACTGAGAACCGGGAACAGATATTTTCTTAAGAGATAGGTCTTACAAACACTTGAAGCGACACATGCTTTAAAATCCAAACTCTTGACTCAGTGTAGAATGTAATGAAAAGAAAACCATAATGGAACACATTAAGCTACCAGAGAAATGTTCTCAAAGAAGTAATGACAATTGAAGGGAAAACTAGCATAAAAATCCCTTTAAACCACCCACTTTGCTTTTACATTAAGTATACAAATTAAAGCATATCTACACAATGATTTTGAAAAGAAAAACAAAACTAACTGGCCTCTCAATGTGATAACATTTTAGCTTCTTCCAATACTGTGGTCAGGTTGAGCTAAGAAGGGAACACTAATGAAACCGAATGCTGAAAATGAAAAAGGTGTGGAATTATTACATGTTTAATTTCCATACATCTCTACTGAGTTCTTTACAATAGCCTCACATAAATTCTAATCTCGGGTTGGAATTTGAAACCTGGGGAAAACAGGGCTTTCACCTTTAATGCTCAATGCAAACTTGGCAAAAGAATGCGGGACCATCTTTGAAGGAGCCAAAGTATAATTTATGTGTCAAAATGACAACTCTACCCTCCTGGGTGAGGGCTGTCAATACCGGAAGCTGGAGAATGAGGATGGTGGAGACACACAGTCTTATCTGGGGTGAAAACTTGTCACTTTCTGTCCTTAACTTTTCTCCTAAGGCCGGAAGATGATATGCCCATTCGGAGAAAAGTGTGTTTAAAGAAGGCTGTGGCGAATGAAATGGACGTGCCAACATCTTCTAAATGCCACTAAGACTTGTCCCATTTAATTTGCATGATCCCAAAACAGAACTGGTGAAAACTTATAAAAGAAATAACCTTGGTAATGACAACACCTGCCATCACTTTTATGACTAATTGAAAATTGCTCCAAAAGCACAGGGAGAGAAATGCTTTAATAACATTTCAGGGTTGGTATCCACCATTGTGTCATTGGTGTTTAGCCAGACAGATGCATTTTTTACTAGTTCTGATAAAACCAAGACAAACCATGGAAACCAAAGGACTTGGGAACAAAATAAGCCTCACCTGAAATTCTTAAAGCACAGTCCTCACGGTGACTGTCCCCAGACTTTTATTTAGACGTCTAAAGTGCACTGACAATGTCTCGGCTCTAACAGTTCCTTGTCTAACGCGTCTCCAAGGGCCGAGCTGAACGCATCCCGGGCGGTGTCTGTCGCAGGAAACCGCCTCCAGCTTCTGCCGTCTTTGCCCCGCCCTCGTTCCAGTCCTGGCACAGAGGACTCCACGCTGGGGTCCATGCTCCCTGTTGCTCCCGGTGGCATCTCCTGGCCCACCCAGGGCCCTGGGTGACCTAAAATCTCCCCCTTTACTCCACCCCAGGGAAGAAAAAGGAGCCGTGTGAAGGCAGTGGTAGCCTTAACAATAGGTGGTCCGCTGCCAAGAATGTGGGGTAATGACAAAGCTGCTTTGGGCAGACACATTTCCTCTCTTCTTTCTGGGGGAAATCCAAGAAGAGTGCCCAAAGGCAGAATGACCATAACGAGTAGTGGTTAAAGTGCCCTCTGTTTGCCTCACAGAGCCATCACTAGTTTGCCACAACGCCCAACAGAGCCACCATCAATACAGTCCTTCTTTTCAGCAAAGGTTGCAGTTGCTAGGGAATGACTGCTAAAATGTTACTACTTATCATGAAAGAGTTTACTGATCTATAGGTATCACAGCCCAGATTTCTAAGATAAAAGATAGACTGACTTGCAAATCCTTAGAATAGAAGAGCAGAGAAAAAAGGAGATGGAATGAAGGAGGGGCAGGGAGGGGGCTAAAAATGCCAGGCGCTGTGCTAGACACTCTCACCATGTCCTCTAACCCCTGAAGTCCGCAAGGGCTTCTCCACTTTACAGAAGTGACACTGAGTTCTAGAAGGTTAATTTACTGACAGGAGAAAGGTAAAGACCCCAAGAGTAGGAGACAAAAGCAGTGAAGAGGGGGGGCCCCATGGTGAGGTGTCTTCATGAATTGGGAGGGGAAGCAGGATGGGACACCGGGTCCCTGAGGCAGTTCACGGAAACAAAGAAAAGACAATACAAACTGCAGGTAAACAGGCTGCCAATATTATTCACTATTTTGGGGCCATTTGGTCCACAGCTGCTCCAAGGTTCCTGAAGGTGAGCACATTTAAAAAAAAATTCCCATCTACATTATATAACTGAGGGAAAATTATATTCATTTGGAAACATGCCTTGCAACGACCGTTGTCTTGGTACTAATACTTCACACAGGGTTTTTAGGTTTCCCAACCATCTTTCAATTTCAGTGCTCATTCTTACAAAAATCCTTTCCATTGAAGAGCGGAGGCTCTTCAGGGAGAAACTCAGTGATTGCCTAGGGCAGGAAAAACTCTGTGTTCTGCCTCAAAGACCCATGTTCTTTCCCCAGGACCCTCCTTCCCACAAGGCCACAAGTTTCTATGAATAGAGGCAGTGCTCACTACCCTTTATTCGTCCCCTCAAGAAACATGGAAGGGGCCAAGTTCTCAAGGAACCCACCACAAGGCGAACAGGAAGGCTAATTTCCAAATTAGCAGTAAGACTTCTTGCTAGTGGGTTCGTACAAGCCTCGTGTAACTCACCTGCTGGGAGGAGGCCAAACCATGCTGCTCAGAGAAGTTAATCGCGCTAAATGTTCTCCCGATCAACACTGGAAAATGAATTTCACCTATCGGTTACTTACTCTGTGCTAGGCTCCACTCTAAGCCGTTTACAGACATTAACTCATTCAGCCCTCACAGCAACCCTATGAGTAGGTCCCGCATCTGCACGGCACAAAGAAAGATACGGAGGCAGAGTGATACAGGGACTTGCCCAAGCTCTTCAGTAAGCAAGTGGCAGAGCTGGGGTCTGAGCCCAGGTGGTCTGGCTCTGGAATCCATGCCCTTAGTCGATATAATATGGCAAAAATCAAACATATGGCATGTACAGACTGTATGTTTTCTGGAAAGTTCCATTTTGGTCCAACAGACGACCTGTGCAGAAGGAACTTAGAGGTTCCAAGGAACTTTGGAGTTTCTATCATGTGCAGATGCCAGGCCAGTAATGAGAGTATCTTGGTGTTCACACTACTGCCCAGAGACCCACAGGCTTCTTGAGGTGACAGGTCGAATGTGGCAACTGAACTGGGATGGTTCCACCCATTGCTGTAAAGCTCAAGTCCACCCTACCGCCCCCAGTTTATGGAGGTGTTTGCACATGCCTTTCCTGACCTCAGCTCTTCAGAGAGAGAAAAAAAAATCACCACTGAGCACAAGCATTATCACTTAAATAGTTTCCAACAGCTGTGTCCTTCCTCCAACTTCTAACAACACTGGTTGAATCATGAGAAATTTTGTGTGAGCAGCGAAATCCGTTTTCAGTACTGTTTAGTCACAACACAAGTATCAATACTGTTTGCAAGTTCTACACTGTATTACCCTTCATCTGGCAGAAACGGACTGTTTTATCATCGTGAGTGATTCACAAACGATCGCACTGAAAAATATTTACGCTTACTTCATTCCTGGGAAGCTGATACATGGAAGGAATATGTTCTTTGTTATCCGTGCCAAGGATTTAATAGTACTCAATACTGAGACTATTTTTTCATCCACTGCATGACAGTCTTTTCCCCTGTAACTAGGCCAGGAATATAAACCCTGTGTGTTCTCTACCATACGTATTTGGATCAACACTGAACAATACCAGATATTGCACTTTCCAAAATGCTTTCATCAGAATAGAAGCAGAAATGTCCATCTTTCTTTACACACACACACACACACACACACACAGAGTGAGCACAGTTGCTTTATGATTAGACATGAGAATTTAGTAAGTATGATCTTACAGGTTGAAGAATCCAAGTGATCCTCTGGACGCCTATAAGAAGCCATTTTATTCTTGGAGGACAGCTCCGGATTTCAGTCTTGAATGGAGTGATACCGTGTTACATTTATTTCTCAATGAAACCTTCCTTGTACATTCCCATATTCAGACTCAGTGATCACCCAGGGATATCATCTTCCTTCACCCATGCAAGCAAGGCTGGTCAGGTGACTTCTGACTGCACACTTTTGACTTTTCCCCCCTCTAACACCTCTAGAAACTATAGCTTTTTTGGTTCATGGCCACTTTTGAAGGTCCTCAACCACAGTGAATTAGGCAAGTGAATAATGGAATAATGGGAGTGGGCCTCCCAGGTCTCCTACTTTGTCTTCCACTGTCCCTTGCAGGGATCATCAGATGACTCATGAAAAAACTACTGCTGGTATTGTAGCATTTACAAATTTCAATTTTGGTTCATCTGTCATCATAGCCTAGATGTGACAGAGGACAAAGACCCATCTTTCTAATCCTAATGACTGGCGGTAGGGGAGAATCTTACGAAAACTGGTACATTTAGCTTGTTCGCCCTCTACTGAAAGGAGTCCCCAAGCGGTGAAGTTTCTATCTGGACAACAGACAAATAAATGATTTTTCTACCTTAAGATATGGCTTGCTGGTAGGCTTTTTGTAATAAATTCCATTATTGGTTTTAAACCTTCCCAAGGCCCCATGGATTCAATAGGTATGAATACATCAGTCACCTCAAGCACCTTTTCCCTTATGACTTAGAACAGCTCTTTCAATCTAGGAGTCTTTTTATGCTATTTCCAAGTGTCTTTTGGGCATGACAACCCAAAATAGCAACTCTTTTTTATAAGTTAACAACCTGTATTTTAAAACCAATAACCTGAGCACAAGGACTCTCAAGCATATACGTCTTAATACATCTCCATGTATTTGGTTTTTGAAATAACTTGAAAATTGTAAAAAATAAATAAATTTGGACACTAGCCATGCATATAGGAAGAGGTGGTAATATTTCATTAATAAGATAAAGAAAGTACCGAGGTTCCAGATGCTACATATTACTCTGAATATTTCCATCCAGGTCATTATTTTTATGGCCAGCCCATTAAAACAACTGCAGAATCCACTTGTCTCATATCTACATTGTAACTTAAAATAAATATGACAGATTTCTTATGAGAAAAGTAGCAGCACACAAGAAATATTATGACAAAAGCTATTTTTATGACTCCATACATACTGAAAATATTAATGTCACTCTTCCTATGCAAAAAAAAAAGAGTAGATTTGGGTCAGGATGACATTCATTATTCTCATCCTGAAATAAAAACAAAAACAATAGTTTCTAAAGTAGGGTGTTTCATTCATTTTTCCTAAGATCACTGAAAAGAATTGAGATGAGAGAACTGGAAGTCTAGTTTAAAATTTAACTTTAGGCTCTCTGTGGCTTTGTACCTTGACTGTTTGTATGATAGCTTATAAATTCTGTTCCTGAAACTGACATTGCTCATAACTCCACTACTCTTTTCTTGCTGTCATAGAAATGGTAAGACAGAGACAAGATTAAACCAGCGATCCTCTGATAAATATATCTTCTTACTATAAAACGATCAGTGTACATTCAACGGCTTCTTTTTCAATATTATGTAAAATTAGGTAGAACCCATCAATTCAAGGGTTTTAGTTCCCTTTAATAATGAGGAAGCACTATTTTAAAATCCCAAAGACTTGATTGAATTATAAAATTAAAATTTTTGGTAAGCCCAGAATTGCACTTGAGAACTACTTCATTGCTATACAGGAAATATGAGAGAGTAATTTATTGAAACATAAGAAAATAAATTTAAATTGGGCATTATTATATACACGAAAGACATGACAAGGTAAACCACATGAAATATGGCATAATGTATGAACTATCCTATAGAGTCAGAATAATAATCACCAATAGGACTTACACATGAATAGTAGTCTTCAACTTGCAAATTACTTTTGGATATAGTCTCACATCTGATCACTACAACAAACCCTTTAAGATTAGCACTATTATAATCCTCATCATATAGATAAAGACGCTGATTTGCAGAAAGAATGTAAAGCGGCACAATTTAAGAACTATTACATTAAATTACATGTCATTTGTTTCAAGCATGATAGGCATAGTACTTACTGGTTTTCTGTAATAGTGTTGCCCATGTCTACAAAAGACAGAGAAGATGGCTTGAATGACAGAATCTTACTTTCATATGCTTTCTTTTATGTTATCTATGAGTCTGATGGCACACTCAGAAAACCAGCCTTTTTTGCCAAAGTCAAAATGTCTTCAGATAGATCCTCCATAAATACATTTGGAATTGTCTTGGTTGGCCCAACAGAGTTGGAATGATTTAGGCTTTTAATTACCTAAATATATTTCTAACTTAGATTGCTAGTAATGGTTTTTATTTTAGATTTTTATTATCCTCTCTTTTTCTAAGACAACTCTTTGGTAAAATGAGGGAAAATAGTGTTTCTTTTAACACTCCCAAATTGCTACTCATCATAATGGTTTTAAAGAAATCGCTAAAGCTTGTGAACTTACCCACCTAATTCAAGCAATATGTCATCAATGGAGTAATTAATTCATGAGACATGAAAAAAAAGTCAACTGGCTATACTCTTGTCCATATACAGGCAGAGAAGAGCAGATACCTAAGTTCCACCTTGGTTTCCTGCCCTGTAAAGATTGAAAACACAGCCACTGAAGCATGGAAGCCCCTGCCTGCCCAACACTTCCCTTGATAAAAACATCTCATGGATCAATCAAAGCAAGGGGACCAATGCCCTGACTTCTGGCTATTCATTCAAGTGTCAAATGTAGGACTGCCTCTTTTAAGGGCTTTTCCAGCTAGGATTTTTACTCATGTCAACAACACCATCTCCTCTTACTCTAGTATCTTCAAGGGGAGTTAGAACCAACTACCATCAATCAAGTTATGTACAAACACCAGACACATCCATGCTCTCTATTGAGAAAATGGATACAACATTTCACATTTTTTTAGAAGTCCTTTTATCTCTGTTTGTTTTTCTTCCTCAAGATCACACAAAGTACTGGGGTTTGGAAATAACACAAGATCTGAACCATGTCGGTCATAACAGGCACGGAGGGGGGAGGGGCATTCAATACATCTAGCCTTTGATAACTAGCATAAGCTTTGGAATCAGATACAGCTGGTCCTGTTCCAATCTCATCACCACCTCCTGGTTGTGTGGCCCTGATGGTAGAGATGACTGCTGTAATATTACTTGGGCATAACCATGCTAATTTAGACTTCATTAGGCTTCTGTAATGATTAAACTGAGTAAGGCATCAAGTGTTCAGAAAACCACAACTCTCAAAAATGACATATGTTTCCTTTAAGGACTGGATATCCTATAGGCGCTTCTGGATATCTAACGTTATATAAGAAAAAACAAGATTTTAAAAGTGCATTCCTTTAATAGTCATCTTTATATTTAACACTGTGCAAACAGTCTTGGAAAAGCCAAGAAAGGAAGGCCAGGCTCTAGGGCTCGTGGCTTCTCCATCGCCTCTAGGTCTCTGGGACTCAAGGGCCTTGTGTCTTCTTGCAGGGTCCTGTTACAATCTATCGATTTTTCCTCACCTTATAAAATTTCCTTTGCTTAATTTCATTGGGCTGTTTCCCCTAGGTCATTCTGACCAATTACGTTCCTTGCTGTTTATACTATTCAACCATCAACAGATATCATTTTGAAGAACACAGTGCAATCATGCGATGGCATTCTTTCCTGTTATTGAGCTGTTGTTGCCTGAAGAATGACCTAAAGAACAAAATAATTGATGCCCATGAACATCGCAGCCTTTAAGAGAATTATGAAATAAATTAGGGTGGTTGGGGATTAGCCACAGTAGCTGATATTACATACCCATCTACTCTCTCCCTCACTCCAAATACTAATATCATCTCACTTGATCCTCAGAATGAGTCTGTGAGTTAGTATTATTAACCTCAGTTTACAGAAAAGGAGACTGGGTTTCCAGAAAGTCAAATAACATGCATTAAGTCAGCACAGCCAAAGAAACAATAGAGATTGCACTCAAACTTGGACTTCCTAATACCAATTGCCACATATCTTCCATAGAAAATCCAGATATTAAAAAGAAGTTTAATTTCTTACATGATATTCCTGTAAGAATAGAACAGTTTGAACAGAAAAAATGTCTATGTCTATGTTGACGTGAAATGTCCTTTTGGAAACCGAAGTCCAGTGGACTCAACAAGCTGACCAGATGTAAACTTTCCAAAGAACATGATGACTTTCCTCTCATGAACGCTTCTCCCAGGGGTCCATTAGCTGCCAAACATTCCGTTTCAGGAACTACCTGCATTTACTCCTAGTTTGAAAATGTAAATACTTTCAAAAAACTAACATTTAGCATTTGTGTCAGTCATAGTCACTGTAGTGAGAATTAGTTTCCAACTTATCTTGAGCCCAGTTTTATTGTTATGACAGCTTGAGGACGGAAAAGAAACATGGTGACAGAAGTGCCCCATCAACGTGAGGATGGGGAGCTCTCGATGGGGGGCACTGAAGCCAAACAACAAAATACGAAGACAACAATAACAACAGAAACAATTCCATAATTCTACCAAAGGCAGGGGTTGTGGAAAGCACCAGTGATTTTAAGGCTACATTATTACACATTTTAAAATAAGGGGGATTTCCCATTCCATTTGGAAAGGCTTCTGTTTTGCCACACTCCTACTTTATCACTGCTACTAGCAGCCATTCTGCAAGTTCCTCGGCCGTCACCAATTTCAGGGGCTGTGACACAAAGAGGGAGAGTTTCCACCCAGGCAAGGCCATGCGTCAGGATGCTTTGCCGTCTACCTGCCAGGGTTCTGTGAGTGTTCCAGTATATTTCCAGCCTTCATTCTGCACAATTCATAATCTAACAGATGGCACCCTTAAACCAGTGTCCCTGGTAGTCGGTCTCTTTGAAAACAAGGGCAAAAAAATGCAGAGTAAAATGAAGTTGACTAGAAGAATGCACGCCCCCATTCCTTACAGTATGTTGACAACGGCTGACAAATTTCTAGCGGATATAATCTCACAGAACATGCACAGTAACGTTTTACAACAACATAAACTGAGATGGTAAGATACCTTGATAAATAGCTACTTTCTCACCCCGGGCTGTACTCCACTCTCTCCAGATCCGTGCGCAGCTCCCATTACCATCAAACAGCCGGGGGGAATTACATACTTCTCAGAAGACAGCTTCTGAAACAGTGAGGAGATGGCAAAAAGCTGCAATTCAAATCCTGGGGTGGTGGGGTACAAACATGTTGTACACAACGTAATACCATTTTCGGAGGCAGAGAAATATACAGTGCAACGTGCAACAGAAAGGTAATGGGGGAAATTTAGTGTTCTCTGCACTGACAGTGAGCCGTTAACAAGGTAAAATTACCCAATATTGGTGCAATTTGGAGCTTGCATTTTGTGTTTGGGGAATTATGATAATGTGACAGGGTTATCGTTATAATTAGGAGAGTAATTAAAGTAACGGAGTAATTGCTCTTCTGCATTTTTCTTAGTCAAAAAGATCTAATTGTAGATAAAAAGAGAAAAAAGCATTCTTCATTTAGGTGTTTTTTTTTTAAGTTCTCACAAGCATCACAGAACTCAAAGCAGTGAGACTAGTTACATTGGTACATAGCACCTTTCAATTTCCTTCACATGAACCATTTTTTTTTTTAGCTGCTACGAATTCCTTCTCACACAGCATGGATTCCATGTGTGAAGACTGTCTATGAGGAATCGGCCTTTTTTATGTGATATTTCTAATTCTGAGAGGTTAAAATGTTTTTCTCCTTCATGCCTCCTGATTCTGGACTTAGTTTCAATTAATCGTATGTTCACACTGTCTCACGGGGAAAAAAAATAGGAAATGCAAAATTGCTTCTCCCAGGCAGGTATTAGATCCACACGTAGACAAGTAAAAATTTAAAAATACATAAATCAACCTACTCATCCCTGAAGAGTTGAGGCGGGACAGACAGGTCTGTCTGGCAAAGACACTGAAGTATGGAAATGAGGACATATGTAGTGTTAAGAGATTTGTTAAAAGTCCTGGGGGACTTAGGGTGGTTAATACACGGTACAATATACAGATGATATAGAATTGTAGACTTGAAACCTATATAATTTTTTTAAATATGCTTTTATTGATTTTAGAGGAAGGGAGAGGGAGGGAGGGAGAAATGTTGATGTGAGAGAAACATCCATGGGCTGCCTCCTGCACACCCTCCACTGGGGATGGGGCCGCAACCTGGGCATGTGCCCTGACCGGGAATCGAACTGGTGACCTTTTGGTGCATGAAACGAAGCTCAACCAACTGAGCAACACGGGCGAAGGCTGAAAACTATGTAATTTTATTAACCAATGTCACTCCCAATAAATTCAATAAATAAATAAGTACATAAATCCTGGGGCAGAAGGGAGCAGACCTCCTGGAAGAGCTGGGAGAAAGTGCACATTTTGCTCAAATCCTATGGGCTTCCTGAAATAAACAAAAAGCTCTGTCCACTCAACAGGAAGAGAGAGTGATGGAGACAGGCCCAGGAAAATATTGACTAAACACTGCGAATGCCCAGGGGTTCCTGGGGTCAGAGGTCTCACCCGTAGACTGCCACCTGCCCTCAGGTGCCAAGGGCAGCGGAGACCCGGGTCAGAGTGCCGAGTCCCGAGAACATCACCGGAGGGGAACTGAGCCACGAGACTGTGTGCGGCTGGTACCACTTTTGTGAGCCTCCCTTTCCTGACCTGAAAAATGGTCCTATCCATGTAACTTGCTGAGCTGCCACGAGGTAATAGAAAGTGCAAAAGGGCTTTATAAACAACACATGCGTTACATGTATCCGTATGCACATATATGGCATATCACATATGACCATGACTACACGCAACTGCGGTTGAGCTCCCCGGCTCCCTTTCCTCTGGGCAGTAAAAGCAGCACATTCAAAGGACACCTAAACTATCTGGAAACAAAATAACTCACTCATTTTAGTGTAAAGTTACCCAAAGTGATTACTTACTCTACCTGGTGGACCTTTTTTGGCCTATCTCCTTATTTCTGTTCCTTCATCAGGGGTCATCTCGAAGGTTACTTCCTTCTGGAGCCTCCCCAGGGCTGCGGAGGGGGAATGAGCCCCGTTTCGACTCTGCTCCAGGCTGCCGCCTACACCCCCACCATCGCCGCTTGTGACACTTGCTCCCTTGTCTGTGCACAGCCAGACTGTGACCATGAGACAGGGCCTGAGTCCTCTGCACCTTGGTACCCTTAGGCTAAACACAGGCTCAGAAAGGATGCGCTCGCTGGGCTGAATAACAGAATCTTTAGCATGAGTAACTACGGCAGTTACATGTGTGTTTATATGCATGTGAATGCATGTGTGCATATCTGCATATATGCATGTGCTTATATGTTCACTTATCCGCCCATATGAATTCACAGGGTGTCCCCAAAAAATGTATACATACACTTTCAATAATTATAAAGGCAGGGTTTATTAAAATGCATTTCATTTTCATTTAACAGCTATCAGCTATTAAAGAATGTATACATTTGGGGAGAGACACCCTATATTTTAAATACAGCTTCCATTGATTAGGATCCTAAACCTTTAGGAAGCCACTAGCCACCCACACTACCCGATCCAGAGGAGGTGATGTGAGTAACTGGTCCTTTATTTCAGAATTCATTCGTCCCCCAAGCTTGTCGTCTGCTCTGGCAATGGCAGAGTATCACAGCAATCACTCCAAAGAAACACTGTGCCCAACAGGCACGACACAAAAGCTCTGGAAAAATAAAATGGAAATCTAGAAGGAATCATGTAGCAGGAGCTCCCCAGCGAATAAACTGCTGTTCTCTGAGCGACTGCATCTTCCCCTCTCCTTTGTGGTGCGATTTTCAGCTGAGAACATTAGGTAGCAAGGAGCACTGTAATTAAAGCTTCAAACAGAAAATGATGGAACGCCAAGAGCGACTTCTCCTTTGAAAGCGCATTTCAATTCTCCCCGTGTCTCCAGAAGAAAAATGCTTCTGACAGTCTGTATTTTACCCGTTTCATTTAATAATGCGTATCGACGTTTATCCAGGAACATCGGCCGTTGCTTTACTTTGGGTTTTAAACCGGCTAAGCACCAGCCCAACCCTGTGACTCCAACTCTCCAGCCCCCTGCTCTGCACCCACCCTGTCTGTTTTCTCTGTTCTCTCTGCTTATGTTTCAAATTAATTTTTGAAGCGAGGATAACTGTGGCGGGGTAAAAATGGAAATTTCCTAAAAATCTCAAATAAAACTCGGGGGGCAGTGGAGAGCCCTCCACCTCGTGTTCTGCAATGTCATAGCCCAGCTGAAAACCCGGACACACACAGGACATAGATGTCCCAAGAGCAAAGCATGCTCTGTGCTTAGAACATCATAGGAGACGCTCTCTACACAACTCCGTTACCTGCTTTCCTGCAGAGGCCCCAGTGAACCTCTGTTTCTACAGTCCCCCTTCCCTCTTACATGCAGTTCTCAGAAGTGTCTGTTTTGTTCTGCTTTAATTTTTATGATGTCTGGGTCTGTGTAGGGACACCACCTAGTCTGCCTCCTTCTTGAAAATCGGGGTACCCTATTCATAAACCTAATACAATGTAAACTCAGGGAAGAAGAAACCCAAGCAGAGGTATTCATCACTTCGTTCAATCCTTGGTGAGGAGCTGTGGAGGTCTTGCAAGATGATGAATGTGTGACGACCTTGCTCTAAAGGTATCTGTAAACTAGAAATGTAGCTACCTAACAAAAAATGCTCTAAAGGAGTTCTGTGAATTAGTCATGGCTTTAAAGCTTCCAACTGAGTGAGAGGGTCTATTTTTAGGGTTCATCACTTAGAAAACAGGAAGAATTCATGAAGTCACTTACTAGAACAATTACAAATGGGACAGAAGTTGTGCTGGTAAAGCATTATTTACACTAATGGCAGCAGGTAATACTTCATATGTGCACATATTACGTGCCCGGTCCTACTCTGAGCACATCGTATGCATGAACTTGTTCAATCCTCTAAACAACTTTATATGGCAGACATTATCTCCATGCTCTTGATGAGAAAACTAAGGGCAGAGAGACAACTTGTCTAAGGTAGCTGAGTGCAGAAGAGATGGCACTGAAACCCAAGGAGTCTGGCTGCAGGTCGCGCTTACCCATTTTCTACAGCTGCCTCTGGGTGCAGGTGCACCCCGCAGGGGCAACGTTACTGGGATGAAAACGGAGTCTCCTCAAGGAACACATGCCATTCCCAGACCAAGCTCAGGCTCTGATTCAATTTTTAAAACTAAAATATTTTTATCAAGAGAATTTTATCACTAACTTCTTGAAATTAATACAGTGCCACTTGGTGAAATTTGAGGGGAGAAAGCAGGGTATTTGGGATGGAGAACAGAGCTTGTCAAAAGGTAAGTAAAAGCTGTAGCCAGCTTTAGTTAGGACATACCAACCTGAATGTGCCTGATCTCAAAAAGATAAGTAAAGATCTAAGCTAAAGCTCCTACCAAAGAAATTACCGCACCTTGCAAATACTCCTTGCAAAACCCAGTGGGCGTTGTCTCAGAGGGCACATACTGCAGATGAGTTCCATATAATTGTCTCTAAAATACCAAACGTTGTTAAAATGGTAAGCATCCAGACAGCACTGCTTATTACTATTGCTTTGATTTAATTTTAAGGGAACCATCTGTATATTCCAGACGGTTTTATGTAAGTAGAAAATGTCTATATTCACACAACTGAATTTATCAGTTTAATGTTAAATTTCTTACTTATGTGCCTCCTAGTCCTATTTTGTTAATATCTCACTGCTAGAAAATACAAATGTTCACATCTTCCTCTGATTGTTAAAAGTTTTAACAGCTTTCTTTTTCCTAGTTTTGAATAGTTGGCTTTCTTGCCATTTTCTTCTATTCCTACCAGATCCATTTTAAGATTTTAGCTAGGGGAGAAATAGCTATGTTGCTGACCTGTAGCATTGTGTAGGAATCTAGGCATATTCAGCATATTCAGACATACCGAGAGTCCTCTCTGACCGTATTAGCAAGATTCTTAAGGCGGCTAACTTCCTTTGGCCCCTGACATCAGGATCTCATTCTACTATGAAATGTGATGTAAAAAGCCTTCCATACTTTGCCACCTGTAGACTTTCTGACCTACCCTTTCAATAAAGATAGCTTTTATATGAGTAAAATCGAATTTCTAACTTGCATACCAAGTCTCTAAGGACCCAAATTACATTACCATTATGATGTCTATCTCCATTAGACAGGCGTTAGATGATGTTATAGGTCTTTAATCCACATCAGAGCCTTCCATGGGGCACGATGTATACCCAAGGGGTGAGGGGGGGGTGAGCTAGGACATGACAAGGAGCCACCTCTGACTCTACAGGACGGCAAACCACCTCGGGGAAAAGGGACCTCAGAGCCGGACCTCAAAGGTCATCCTGTAGTGACGCCGAACTGTTCTGTGACACCGGTAGAGTTCACTGATCTATTTTTCCATTCGGAAAGAAATGGCTAATGGGTCCATAGCGTTCCTTGGGTTAGATACCATCCCCACACGCACGATGCTAATTGTCTAGGTCCAAGTCAGTAAGTTCAATTTTACAAATACTGGTTCAATTAGACATAGCATCCTTTCCAGAGGGAAATGAGGGGAGTTGGCTTCGTTGTCAGCTTCGGCTGGAACATCAGGTATCAGATAAGAAATGGCGTGAAGAATGCAAAACAGGTACACAAACCGCACAGGGGCGGTGTGATGGGACCCCGAGTCGACCGCAGGCCACGGGCAGGCTTCGAAACCAAGGAGGATGTGTCGCTTCCAGGCCGCATTTCTCAGGTGCGCTAATGTGTCAGGAAATGAAGCACGGATTTCTCCCAGTCGGCAGGAAGGGCATCTGCAGCCTGTGATCAATCACTGTCAAGTGTTTATCTTCTCCGGGGCCTTTCTGCAAGATGACAGTTTATTAAGTCCCTCAAGAAGGCCACTAAACTAGCACTTAGAACTTTCTGGCATTTGGGACTTCGATACATACTTGTTGATGGCTGGCCCGGGGAGGAATCGTTTTTACTTAAATATAGGTGGTGTCCTGCAGAGCATAATGAAACCCTTTAATCAGTTCAGCTCTTTGAAAAGAGTCCAGTCAAACGTTTTCCCCTTTCTGTTACATGAGAAAGAGAAGGGAAGGGAGGCTTGGCTTTCTATTTCTGATGAGATTTCCTTTCCAATTTAAACCCTCAAAATCACCTCTGAAAAGTATCCGCGGCTCTCCGTAAGCTAACGAACGTAACACTGAACCTCTTCTGCTTTCACCGTCATCGAGCCAAGGGCGGCAAGGCCTCTGAGCCTCACCTGCTGGGCTCTGCGCCTAGGACGGAAGGCCGCCCCCTTCCCAACCTGCAGCGCAGAGCGCGGCCTGCCACCGCCACCGTTGGCGACAACCTGCAATCTCCTGCCCTTTCGCCTTCTCCCGCAACCTTCCCTTCCCTCCCGCTCCCTCTCACTCCTTCCTTCCGGAAATCCTAGTTGATTCCCTCTGTCACCTAACCAGTGCTGGGGTCTGAGGCCGAAAGTGTGAATTGGTGGCCGTGGTCCCAAGGGGTTCAGTGAGGAGAGACGACCCTTCAATGATCCTGGTGGCATAGTCTCCTGGAGGGGGGGAAAGAGAGAGGTAGTGGTAGAGATAGAGGCAGAAGGAGAGATAGAGGAGAGACAGAGACAGAGATAGAGACATTGACAGTGATAGAGGTAGAGATAGAGAGATGATAGAGATATAGATAGATAGATAGAAAGAGAGAGAGAGAGAGCTCTAAAGAGAGGACGTGTCTATTACTGGGCATTGAAAGTGGACTACTACGAAATGCTGTTTGCATTCTAAGATTTTATTGTCACATATCTCCTAATTTCACATTTCTTAGCCACTAAACCTTTACCACTGCAGTGCCCACTGCATCCTTTGCTCTGTGTGAATGCAAAGGAGAGTGGATGTGCATTTCATAACAATGACTAATGCAGATGCCTGCACAATCTTACCCAAATGAGAAGAAAAGAGCGAACAGGTGGAAGGTAGTTGCTCCCTAAGCATCCCCTGCCTTAGTCAGTGTATCTTCTTGCTTGAAATGCTTGAATTTACAAAAATCCCATAGTTAGACTTTAAGGTGAGGGTCCTATACTGAGCACTGCATCAATAGAAACTCCATTACCCCTGCAGTCTTCTAAAAGTGGATCCTGGAGGTTAGGCTGGTGAATATTTCAGAGACTCAATGCAGTGGCAGGACCATCAGATATATGAGCAACAAGACTCATTAGTTACAACAGTTTAGGCCTCTTGGAAGGATTTCTGGAATAGCTTCTTCATATCAAAGGTTTCACAATCAGCCTTCTAAATCCTGCCAATAAGCCAAAAGGTCTCCTTGTCTTGTATCAGCTATAACAGAATCATTAATATTATCATTATTCAACATTTGCTGAGCTCCTAGAGGGACTAAAAGGACCATATGTCTCACTGAAGAAGCCTATGGGATGTTCCTCTGTGACCATCTGCCTTTGGTACCTTTGAAGGGCATGACTTAGGCTGTTGGGTCAGTAATACAGGGACACATTAATGTCTATTATTTTCTGACAACATTGGTGATGATTACCTATTTTTGAATAAGCCATGTTGGAAGACTTGTTAATATTCCGTGAGCACTTAACTACACCAGGCACTATGCCAAATGCCCCACACGTGTTAGCTCACTTAATCCTCATGGCAACTCATTAAGGAGCTTTTGATTTTGCTATCCCCACTGCTCAGATGAGAAAAGCGAGGCTTAGATAGATTAAGTGCCTTGACAAGAAGCCAAAATCCTGAAGCTGTGAAGGCAGCTCAAGCCCTAACCACTAATGCTAGCTCCCTAGATTCTGATCATTAGAGAATGACTAGAAATGCTCAGTCTTGACCAGATAAAGAAACTGAGGCTCAACAAGGTTGAGTAATTTGAGAGCAATCAAAGATATTTTAGAGATAGCACAAAAACTAGAACTCAGACCCGTGAAGCAACCTACTCATCTTTTGAGTACCACACACTGCTTGTCCAACTCAATTCATGGCACCAATTATTGACAAGGTGACTATTTGTTACATAGCTCCACACAACAGAAAGGGACATGAAGTTCAGCATTTCATTTTCCTCCCTGGGAATCTATGACATAGGAATAATTGCCCATGCCCTACCTACTATAGGAGATAGGAAAGTAAAACGGTATACCCCAAATAAAAAATAATAAAAATATGAGTTACAAAAATGGAAAGAATTATGAAAAATGGATCCCATCTTTAAGTTTCTCACTTCATATCATTTTTTCTCTCTGGCAATAATTGGATCTTCAGCTATTCATTAGGGTCTACTGAAATCTTAAACAAAATAAGTCTTTTATGTATTTTAGGGCAGCTTTGCTATACATATTTATCCATTCCATGCATTTATCCATGCATGCATGCATGCATTCATCCACCCACATATTAAAGAATTTAGAATGCAGTGGCAATTAGCCAACACATAAAACCAACAGCAATGAACTAAATCATGCTATATATAATACCTTCCAAAACTTACTTCACTTAGTCTTTATAAGAACTTTGTAAGAGAGTAATGTCTTCATTTCGCAGAAGAGGCTGATAAAATTATAATTTGCCCAAAGTTTCACAGTCAGGTAACAGCAGAGCTGGAATTCAAGCTCATTTCCATCTAATTCCAACACTGAACAACCACGTAGTACTTGAGATTCCATCTGTTTGGAATCATGTATGGACCTGCCCTTGACCACAAGGTACTGACCCTCCCAACCCTCCCTATTAAACAGAACAAGTGGGAGTGACACTGGAACCTCTATTGCTATCACTTGGGCTTTAGAATTAAATCATGGAGTGACATAAAAAAAGGAAACATTCCTTTTTTTACTAATCCTCAATAAATACCCTTTGGAGAAGGGTAGAAGCTACTATAAGGAGAAAAAGAAGGTTCTAGAAGGTATCTCTACCAGTGGCATGCTTGTGCCCTTCTGAAGTTTTTCCCCCACTAACACTTCCTAACTTTCTAAACAATCTCATTGCTTATATGATTTCAGTTATAACCTAATGGTCCTGTTCACATTCATACCCACCCCAACTACCACTCCTCCAACAGCAACGCGCTCTGAATTTTGAAGACAGAAGAAAATGAGACTTGAAGTTTAAATTCCTTCATCTTTCTTATTTAACCTTTAGTAAAAAGGTGGAGTCAGAATCAAACTCAAGGACCAGTTAAATCAAATGACAGACGTCTCTCTAGATTTCATTATTTACAACTGTCTCCACCACTTAAGGACAAAAAATTATCTGAATTGTGTGTTTTTTTTCCAGGAATTTATTTGCTATATATTTTCATAGAAATTCCATTAATTACTTAGAAATAAGGAATCATGGAAAAGGAAGGGGCAATGACAAGCCAGCTCCTTGCACGCCTGTCATGAAGATCAAATTTAAGCTAACCCATCAAGATAATTATTTTTGTTCCTTTAAAAGTCGCTAATGATGTCAATGCTACAATTTTCCCATGAAACCCTTTCTATATTCCCGAAGCATTTCATACGAGAGCAGTATCTCCACACACAGAAAAACAGAAGCAAGGGGAAGTTCTATTATCTATTGATTAAAGGTGGGAAGGAAATCATGTTCTATATACCCTTCTTTATCTTATAACATTGTGTTTCCAGACTATCTAGACTGAAATCTAGATAAAGCAGCACTGACTTTTCACCAGAAAAGAAGCCCCTAAATATAATTGGGCATGACTGTGGGGTTTTGATATGCAAAGCACCTTCATCACTTTTGATGACACTAATATTATGCAGAAGAAGAAAAAAAATTCTCATTAGCCAATTATAATTACATCTGTCATTCGTGCTGAATGAAATGTGTTTCATATCACTTCATTTTTTCCACAGTGTGTTCTGCAATGGAATTATTTACTGGTTCGCCTTTTTCGCTCCCCTCTTTGTAATGGCTTTCGCCTGTTGCTCACCTGTTTCCTAATAGACATTCCCCAGGGTACTCTCGGAGTAAATCTGCTTCTTAGATGCTCTTACTTGAGAATTTCACCTGGTGGAATCACTCACAGCACTGTCCCCATAGAATAGATCACGGGTGTCGCAATTTTCATGTTTACAAGTGACAAGCTGAAATTCAGTAGGAAAAATTCCTTTGTGCCGTTGGTAAGTCAGACTCCGCAGGCAGCTGTTTTGAAGAGCACTTTCTTTGAGTAATTCTTTTCTAATAATCCATGATACCCACTGTTTTGGAGGGGATGAGACTGCTGGAAAGATTACCTTTTTTTCCCCCTAGAAAGAGAAATGACTTTAAGGGTTCTTCAACAGCAAGTGTCCTAATTGAGACACAGTGATGACTATTTCTTGGGGAGCCAACCCTCTTCTGGACCCCAGAAATAAGTGCCGTTATGGAGAAATCAAGCAAGAGGCACCATGGCTCCACAGAGGGCTCCTTTGGGGGAACAGGGGCGCAGTATTACAGAACTGCCTTCTCCATGCAGGAAAAAACAGCCCCTTAAAAACCACAGCGTTCATATCAGTTCAAGTTGGAGGGCAAAGAGGACAGGAGCCAATGCCGGTCCCTCTGAATCCAAACTCCACAGACTTCTCATTCCCCACCCCCCCGCCCCCCCGGGTCTTGCTGCAATTCCCCTTTTTAAAAGAACACCGTCACGGAGATAATGAAAAAGCAAATGATTGATGTCTTTTTCAAAACATACAGATGTTTTCGAAGATTCCAGCAAGCCAGAGTCTATGGTTTTGCAATACTGCGAGCATCTATTTCAGTATAAGCTACCAAGACACTAATTCTTGCTATCAAGCCTCAGTTATAAGAATCCAATTCAACATAATCAAGTTCTAATGCCTTGTGATTATTTCTGTTTGCTCTTGCCTCGAGGCCTGGGAAGACTACGGGTTCTACAAACAAAAACAGAGGGCTCATGATGCTGCTGGAATGTTCCACCTTCCTGTTTTCAAAGCAAGGGCATGCTGCTTCAACACAGGAATCCACCGAGGGAACAAAGGAAGCTTCTTCTATTAGGTAACTTTACAATTCAAAAACAGAAGTTATTTGTGCAAACTTTGTCAATGTTAACTTGCTCAATATTTAAAATCTGGTGGGAAGCAGTGTATGGAGAGGAGACATAGACTTGTGCTGTATGTTTCACAGAGGTGGGTTTGGGGTCAGATACAGGAGTTCACGTTAGCCCCTGACATTTATTGGGCACTGCCTTTGCCCTAAATGAGCTCACAGATAGTAGAGACCACGCATTAGGTAAAATTTTACACCATCATGAGACCACTCTAAAGATAAAAGTAAGGCTGTATCCTAAATTTAGTTCCTAAGAGAAGATTAACATTCTAGTGAGGAGATTAGGAAAAGTTATGGAAGGAAAGGCCTTGAGTGTCAAGCTAAGAATCTGAGACTTGGCCCTGCAAATAACAGTGTAATCTCATCAGCACAGGACCAGGGAAGAGTAAAGGAACTATTGTGTGAAGGCCAGAGGTGGAAAAACACACATGAGCTTAACTACCATGGATACCATGGGACCAACTTTAAAGGGCAAGAACAGAATTTTTTAAAGATGCATAAAGCTAGGAACAGGAGAGCCGAAAATGAATGGAAGAGAGTAAGAAAGACGACTCGAAGTCGTGGTTTTAGACAGCATGTTTAATAGGGAAACACAATATAAGCAGAATGGGACTCAGTTGGGGATAATTACCTCATTCTACAACCCTCCAACGCTGAAGTCCAGCAGCAAATCCAAGCAAGTCCAGCACTCGGAGTGGAGAGGGGAGAGTAACACAGGGTAGCAGGCTGATGCCTCACAGATGCCTGTGGTCCGGACAAACTGGGCAGCCACGTCCAGTGAGAGGGACACTGGCAAGTTCAGATTACTTTCCCACGGCCTGATCGCGTCTCAATTGCAAACTGCAGACAGCAAATGTTTTGGTTCCACCCAATTCAGCTTGACTCCCACTGCCACAGACAGAAACACCACAGACTTCACCAGAGGACCAAAGAGAGCTGGTGTTTTCACGTGGTCGTGGAGTTGGCTGGCTATGGAGCCATTCACCAAACTGCTTCCACACCTGGCAGAGGCGGCTTTCCTGAACCACCACATCAGTGAGCCCACCTAGGCTCACCCAGGTCAGCAGCAATCTCATGCCACCCCATCCACAGTTCCTCACCACAGATCATGGGCATATGGTGACACAGGAGGTAGAAATAACAGTAGCCACAGTCTAGGTGCCTCAGGAGAAATGAGGAAACTAAGGAATGGATCACTTAATTTAGACAGTATCTAAATAATGGAAGGGCCTCGGTTATAATCTCTGAATTCATAAAACACAACTCTGACACATGCATAGAGGAATGCATCGGCAGAACGTGGGGAAAGGGGTGACGGTCGGCAATCAAATCAACAGGGTGAAGACTTGCAAGCACATACTGTGCTTCTTTTCAAATTACCAACGTGGAACAGCCTTTTCAGCCCATCTCTGGGTCATTTTTTCACCCAATAAAGTCTACTGCCTGAGCAATTACACAGGTTCAGAAATGGAGAGAATCAGACCTATTTATATGACACAGTCAATTCTCCAGCAGAGGCCACTCATTTTATGTTATTATCTCACCTCTGGTCAGCCCACTGTCCATTATCACCTCTACAGGGAAAAGCAGGTGCATCTCAAACCCATCCATTTAACTATTTATTAGCAGTACTGGTAAAAGGGTATAGGAGCAAAACAGCAAGTGTTCTCTACAATAAACGGCCTCCTCGATCACTAGGCATTTACCCACAGACCTTTCTTAATGCTGAGAACACGCTGGAAGTTGTCACACTTTATTGTCAAAATTGTGATTCTTCTCTCTTCTCATTTTACAGCAATGAAATGAGAGGCCAAAGAATCTTTTTCGGTCAAAAGTGGCAAAGAGCAAATAACGATTTTTTAGATTATTATCTATTAAAAAGTCAAAGATAAAAAAGCTGAGCTACAGGTTACCCACTGGACAGTGGGTAATCATCCTGAGTTTGATTTTTAGGGCATGAGAAAATAAATTTAGAGTTGATTTTGGAAATTACCAAGCACGCACCTATCCTGTAAGTTTAACTGACAATAGCTACAAAATAAGATAAGCAACCTCAGGCAATTCTACTTTATTTTCCCTGTGTGTAAAATGGGGTTAATAGTAATATTACTAAACACAACCTACTTTACAGGGTTTTTGTGAAGATTTAAATGTGATAATACACATGAACTGCATAAACAGCTCTCTAAATAAACCTTAACTATGATCAATATGGTAAATTTATTATCATTATTATTATTCCCTTTGGATGACAATGTGTCCTTGCTGACACTCAGTGTGGTTCAAGAATCAGGAGACGTGCTGTTTCTAAACAGTCCTATGAACTAGCATTACAAGATCTTCTGGGTGGTGTTGTAAGCCCTCAGTATAAAGGACAGTCATTTATCAAAAACCATCTCAGATGGCATCCCATGTGTTTCCTCCTATTGGCATGGAAAGTGTTGCCAACGTACAGACAGCCCAGAGGGCACAAAGGGTTATGGTAGGGACGCATCAAAATATGCCCCATCATCTGCTCTTGTGTTACTGAACATTTTGCTGAAAAAGGGGGAGAAGAGCCTGGAGTGTGTTTACATGCACACCCCCCCCGCGTGCATGCAAGTCAGCTCTGTCCATCATCCATAATCCACCATGGAAGCACAAGGTGTTGTAAGAGTGCTCTTTTGGCGAGCAAGAAAGATTTAAGGTCCAACTTTGTCACCATCATGATCACACTGAACCCCGTCAGTTTAGAATTTCTTGTAACCCTCGTACGCTCTTTGTTGTATTCCATGTCAAGTCGTGAAGACTAGGGTGGATCCTGCTTTGTGAAGACAGAATGATTAGGGAGTTATCATTTCTAGCTTTCTTTTCTCCTCTCTGGAAGGCCCTGGCTCCTCAGGTATCTCCATCGGGAAAGAACGTGCCTAGGATAAAATAAAATAAAAACACAGAGCAAAAAATAAAAATAAAAAAAGAGAAACTGCACGCATTTTTCACAAGTTCTTCACTCTCTTTAATTATGCCAAGATACACAAAGTTAATGTGATGAGTTAAATGTCTCATTCTATGAAAACCACATCTTCAGGAACATCTACTTAACGGATGGCTTTACTGGATGCCAAGAAAGATGTATCATCAAGCACAATTATCTCTTCTTTAAACAGCTCTTCCGATGTGGCATCTGGATTGCCTCGTGTGGTTTGGAGAGCTTGATGCTGATCCGGGTTGAGTTAACCAGCAGGCGAGCAGCCCAGGGAATGCTAAGTATGAAGAGAAACACGCTTCACCATCTTTGGCACGTGGCTACACAGGATGGGTCCTGAGAATGAGGCCTGAGTGAAGGTTTGAGACCCAGACTGTCCTAGATCTCACATGTCATGGTAACAGCTTTAGATGGACTTTATCCAGATGGACAGGGAATGAGGTATTATGACATGATTTGTCTTTTTTGGAAATTAACTCCAGGGACACCAAGAAAATCCAGTACAATCGTTTAGGAGATGCTGACGGGTGATGGAAAGACCACACAAAGGCGGTGGCTACAAGGTGAAGCCGGCCCTGGCGCTCGGCTCCCCTGAAAACTTTCCTGGGAGAGCTGGGCTAAACCTAGCAGTCATTCCCTAGGTGGCAAAACACACAGTGAAAATACTCGGAGATTCACAAGCAACTATAAACCAGATGGTTACAGAAGCATAGAGTCTCTGGATCGGAAAACATTCTAAAAATTGTCTAAGTCAGTGATCTCCAGTCCTGGGAGCTTCTGAGCATTCACATTCCCAGACTTTATCAATTTAATAAACCAGAATCTCCAGGCCTAGAGCCCAGGAACCTGGATTTTTAACCATGTCCTCTGGTTAATTAAGATGGATGAGTGAAGTTTGGAAAAGGCGACTATGGGCCACCCCATTGGAGTTCTTGGTGATGGGGAAGGAGCTCTTCTTTGAAAGACCAGCCCAAATGTCGCACAGGAAACGCAGCGCGGCGCCTGGCACACGGTGAGGGGCCGATCGCTGTCAAATCCCCAGGAACAAGCTCGTGACCTGAACGGATATACGCCTTGCATTCCTTCGGGACTCAGAGATTATTAAAATTGAGTTTTAAATTCCATTGCTGTCAGCACTATTGGACTTGTTCCTTACCTATTTGGGTAAAAAAATTTTAAACCATTTTCCAAAGAATTTTAATCTTTCTTACATGTTCTATTGAAACAAAACAAGGTCTTATTGTTTTATGTTGGGGGAAATGTTGACTCAGAAGCTACTTACTAAGATGTTAACAATTGACAAAATACAGTCCAGCAACTTCTCTTTGCTCCAACTGGATTAATACACACACACACACACACACACATATTTGAAACATTACATTACAAATTATGTGATCTTAACAGAAAAAGCTTCTGTGCTCATGGACTTGGAGGTCTGGGGCATACCCAACATCTTATTAAACTTTCTGTATCAATAAATTTATAGGTTCATAGTGTGAAAAAAAATTCTATTTGTGAGTAAAATGAGAAAATTACATTATATATACATGAAATTTTAATGATAAAAAAGCCAGCATTATGTATCTTCCGAGTGCTGAGAACTGCGTTTGTCCAGAAGTATCTTCTGTAGAAGCAGTAAGAAGCTCCTTTACGTACATTCCTTGGAAATTATTTTCTGAAAGAAATATTTTCACACTGAACGGATAACCCCAAAGCATCATTCTGATTCTAACATCTATAATCAAACAAGCAAGGTATTGCCGTTCTCTAAGAACAGAGTAAGAATTATATAAACATAACAATAATTTACATGTTAATTTTCTACAATAAAACATTTTCATGACTCTGCCAACGGTCATGTATGGAGAAACATTGTCCAAAGGAAGTGTTTAACGTCCTTTCTGATAAAAATCTCTGAACACTGGTAAAGACATACTAACCACAGCTCACCATGCCTAGTGTCACTGTCTAGACCAGAGCTGGTAGCAAGCTGCAGGTATTGGTCACCCGTGGAAGGCTGCATGGAGGTGAGTGGGGGTGCATGGAGAAGCACCCCTTAACTGCCAAAGGCTATGCTTTCAATGGCCAAAAAGAAATAGTTAAGCAGGACCCAGATGACACCACTTTCTGATTCTCCAAACGGAGACAAGGGCTCCTTTCTGCCGTCCATCCCTTCCCTCTGCCCCCATTCGCAGCACCAGCCTACACTGTGCACCACCAGCTGTGAGCTCCTTCTGCCACTATGCGGAGCGCTTATTTCCTTTGCCATCCTTTCATGCTCTGTTATACGCATAAATAATGACATTCTATTTTGCAGAAGAGGCGATATCCTGTGAGTGAACAGGTTCAAGGAGTCACAAACTTTCTTTGGGATTCCAGAGAAATGGCAAAAATATTTGTAGAGGTCTGAGAGAGCAACCTAATGGATTCATTATCATTTCAGAGACAGAATGATCTGCAGTCAGCATTTATTAAGTGTCTACTGAGTGCCAGACAGGTAGACACTTTACATAATTATCTCAATCCTCAGAAGAGCAGCTGTGGGAGTAGAAAGCATTTCCTCCCATTTTATACTTGAGGAGACAAAGACGGAAAGACATTGAAAATTTTGCCCAAGTTTACCAAATTAACAACAGCCAGCACTGGAACTCAAGACCATCCCCTTTCCAAATATAAAGCTCTTTTCACGAATGCTACGTATTCCTGGCTCGCTTACTGGGACTGACTGTGCTGTTTTTCATCACGTATAAAACCACAATGCATTTAGGTATTGTGTCTCCCTCTCTCCTCACCAGCCTGGGTAGCCTCAAGCAGATGGATCCTACATTGCCTGTTTGTCTCTCCAGTCTTACTTTATGCCTGGTACACAGTAAGGGCTAAAAACCATCTTCTGAATGAATGAAAAAGCTTTCTTCATCGTCTGGTGTATGCCTTCTGCCTCTACAAGAACAGTATTTCCTTCATGAGTACCGAGACACTCACACAAAAATATATTCCCTTATTGCATTTTGTGCTTTTCTGTATTTAGCGTTTCCCTAGGACCTAGTTGGAAAAGAACATCTCCAATGAAAAATAATTGAGGTTATCCCACTACTATATTATACTAGGGACCTATGGGCTAAATTAGCACCACCTAGCTGAAGGGTGTAACAGTACTCCCTCTCCCTAGCATCCGAGACTTTAGAGACCCGCGCACTAACTCCCCACACACATACCTACAGATTTGTCTTGTTTTATTAGCAGGATTCTTCCGAGTAGTAATAAACATTTTTCTTCTTCAAATATCATTATTCTATCATACAGTACTGCCAGAAAAAAAGGTATTCAGAGTCTATGAAAGCAATTTGTCATGTTAAAATACAGTGCTATGGCCAGATAGTTTACAGTGCACCACTAAAATACTAGTCAGCCTAAAAAAAAAAAAAAAAAAAAGCAAGTGTCATACCTCTGGCAAATAAAAATTAGAAACAGAAAAGAACATTGTCAGATAGAGACTGTCATACATTCAAATCGCTGACAGAAATATTCCTTCTGACCAAGAACTGTGGCCTAAGCACACATTTCATAAACACCCACTTCACTTGTGAGTGTTTTCTGCAGGCTTCAATTAAGCAACCTTAAATCTATTAAAAATTAACCTTGACTAAGGCCTGCCTGCATGTATACAAATTAGGAAAATTAAATCAACACCCTCACTCTCAGAGCATTGAAATTTAAAAGTGTCTCAGATTAGACAATTATAAAAATAACAACTGAACAAAATACGGAGAAATGAATAGTAAAGATTGTCCCACAAGGGTTTTGTGACACTAGCAAAGTCAAAATAAGGTCAAGCTTCGGAGATTATGTTGATGTCAGATTAAATCAAGTCTTTCCATGCATTGATGATGGGCTCAGGAGGTTTGCCAAGCTACTGAAAAGGTAATCTTCTGCCCTAACCTGCCTCATATGGCAAAACAGGACTGTAAAAAAATCATCATATATTCTATTAATGACTGTGTTTTTGCAAAAGGTAACATGAATGGCTAAAGTATAAACCCAGCCAAAAGGGGAAACATTACTTCAGGGAACATGGATGGTTTCTTCCCAAAAGATCCTCAGTGGAATCCATTTATGATAAATTCAATTTCCAACATCAAGCCAAGCTGTCAGGAAAGGAAAGTTTGGCCCTGGTACCCAACTCATCCCATTTACCCTTGATCCTTGAAAAGGATACTTGTGTCAAAAGAAAGCAAACTCACAAAAGGAGTCAATGTGCCATTCAATGAACTAAAGAAGTGATGCAGAGGGCCAGCAGACACTTTACTGGTTGGGTGATGTCCCATGGTATCCAGAAAAAGCTCCTGAAGAGCAGGGCACTCTGTCTTGGTTACCATTTTATTTATGTAAAACCTAGAACTATCTAGCACATGACAGTCATGATGTGATAAATGGTATCAATTTGAATAATGCCTCTTTATGGGAATATAAAACTGTACTGTTATCAAGGTATTTTCACACACATTAATCTTAGCTGACCCTGGAGCAACCCTGTTGAACTCCACAGAGAGGAAATTAAGTCTCCAAGAGATTGAGTAATTCATCCAAGGTCATAAATGTAGAAAGGAGTGTGCTGACATGAGAATGCAGGTTTTCTTTACAGAAATACATCCATTCTCCCCCCCCCCCACCCAAACCACCTCCCCATTGCTCATTCCCCACACAGTCAGGGCCCAAGTCACAATGCCTACGTCACAAAATCCTCCTCACCCAGAACAGGCAAACTTGCATCTTATATAATGTTGGAGAGGGAGTGAAATCCTATTTTTAAATCTAAATACGTATAGGGTTGCTGTATATTTTTACTCTCAATAAATAAAAAAGTCCAACTCTGATCATTTTGGGATGCTTTGTAAAGAAGGGGACTTCTAAACTATATCGGGAGAATTCAATATCGACATAATAAAATGTAATGTCCATCATTCTGTATAATGTCAAACGGTTTCAAGAACTCTGTAGCCTTAGGTGGCCTTCAACCTCTTTTCAGCTCCGATTACTCAATGATATGCTAGGCAAGTGGGGCTTTCTCTCACCAGTTCACAGAGGCAGTTGTAAGGAATAAATAAAATCTTCTATTTGGAAGTGGAAAGTGCAAGAGAGGAGGTACGTAAATGCTAGGTATGAATGCTCAGGGCCTAAACAGAGTTTCCTGGAACCTCTATGGCAAACGCTTAGGCAACCTACTCCCCTAACTTTCACCTCCTATTTATCTAGTATCTCTGAGGACTATCACTATTTCCTGCATTAGTCCCTCCTCCAAAATAACTGAGTCAAACTCTGGAGCGAAGTGGGAGAGGAAACTCTCACAGAGGCTATTTTGACACCGGATTTCATGAAAGTGATGCCCATAGGCAGCTGGGGCTAAGAGTGACACCAACACGTGGACCTATTTCGGGACTGATATGAGTCTAATGTTTTCCATTCAGCCACATGACCTCTGTTGACTTCAATGGGCAATAAATTTGTGAACCAATTTTAGGAGCCACTATTGAAACAGGTTTCAGTGTTCTGAGGCCTAATAGCATCTCTGAACTTTGGTGCCTGATATTTTTCGATGAGTTTATATCCAAAAGCCCTAAGGTTCTTAAAAGGTTCAGACAGAGGAGTCTTTTATCTGTGTCTTGAAAGCTCTAATAAAGAGAGCTGAGATACAGTGTATGACCTGTGACCCTAGGGGAAAGGGGCCCTTTGGCCAAGTTTCGTGAACATTCTCTTAAAAGCAACCAGGGAAGAAAATGAGAAAAACAGCTCAGTTCTAATGAGCACCTAATGGCTAGGAACACCAGATATTTATTTTGTGAATGCTTCCAAAAAATGGCTAAGGTCTTTAACCACTACCCTGCCAGAAAACATGTGCCCTTGTTATAGACAGAATAACTGACCAGTGTTTCAGAATCATGAATGTGGCCTTTTGACTTCCCAAATTATATAAGGATATTTTCCCTGACCTTCCCTGATTACAGATCCGTAAAAATGACACTGCTTTGTTGAGGAAACTCAGGACACATGGTGCTGCTGCAGAAACACATCCCACATTAAATTAAGTTAGAGGTGGTATTTGAAAAATAAATAAATAACAGGGTTCCAACTCACTGCAAATAGTACGGGAGGCCAGTGAGTGGGAAGCCTGCAAGAGAAGGACTTCTTTTAGAAAGATGTTTTACAGGACTTTTTCTGCACCATTAACTCTTCTGGAATCCTGAACATAACATGATGAATTTCCCCAAAGAAGTAGCTACTGTTTAATTTTGAATCACTTCAAAGAGCCACAGCAGAAGAAATCAAAGAAAACCAAAAAAGACCAGTAGATGCGAAATTCGCCAAGGAAAGAAAAAAGAAAAAAAAAACCTTGAAGGTTCTAACAGATTTTGACCATGTACTGAAAATACCACTGATTATTTGGCTAATACAGTGTTTTACTGTTCCATGCAACTGAAATAAGTCTCTGTATTCAACAGAACACAGGATATTTTTATTACAATATTTGTGTCATAGTTCTTTAAAAAGGAACATATTTTAAAACCTTGAAAAGGATCTCTGTCTTAAAATGGTTCTTGATGTATATGTATGTGAGTGTGTGTGTTTTACTATAAACAGATACTTAATTGGAGTTCACCCCGTTGAAAAAAGTAAAAAAATAAAATAAAATACTGATAATCTTACTCCAATCCCCAACATGTAGTTTTTAGAAAAAATATAATTTAAAATAAGCAAAGCAATTTGGAGGGTGGAGAAATATAAAGTTGGCTGGGATATTATAATGGTTGTTTAACTTTAATAACAATAATAATAACTGGTCTTTAAAAATGTCTTCTACACAAAACCTGCCCAAGGGAAAAGAAAGAAAACCTCCTAAAAATTCCATATCCCCAAACACCACTACATCAAAAACCATCTGGAAAATGTCTGATAATGGTATCCGCCCACCTAAGAAATTCAGCAGACTTTGTCTTCCACTTCCATTTAGAATAATCAACTCTAACTGAAATTTCTTCTTGAAAACCCTGAGAAGACAAAGCTGGATTCCGAATCAGAGTTTAAAAGTCTCCTTAAAAGACCATCTGTTTACAGACACCCTCCTCACACCTCACCTCGCCCTTGATCTGTACCATAAGCTCCCAGCTGAATTTCAAGACATACACACACTGCTACTACGAAGTCTAGTTACCACAAACATGCTCTGGGCTTGAATCACATTTCCCTTGTTATGTAAGCACTTAGGGCAATCAAATTTCACTGACATCCAGCAGCTTTGTGAGTCTCAAAACATTAGTCCGCCTGACTATACAACACTTTTACTGGCAGCAGATAACACTGGTTTTATTTGTTGATCAGATTGTCGATGCTTATGGAAGAACCGGTTACTAGTCTATTAGCCTGTAACATTTTTATTACTGCTGTTAAGTATCATTACTGGCACTGAACTCTGGATTAGAGAAATCAAGTTCAAAAATCCGAGTATCCAGAAAGAACTACAGAGCTGCTGGTGTTCTTCCCTCACATAATCTGTAGGCTCTGATGAGAAGAAAGAAAACAGTGAGTATCACTTCTCACAGACAGAGGTCACTAATGGACTGAATTTGAATCACTGTGGCAGTAACCACAAAGTTATTAAAGTAATCTAGTGAAAAATGAACTTGAATTGAAATTAAAGTCAAGATACCAAAAGATGATTATCCAGGAAGGTCTGACTTGAATGGAAAATAAAATGACATCACCTTGACCTTTTTGGAATCTTCTAAACACAGAGCAAAACCACGAGCCACCGGCACCCTTGCTGTTTTTTAACTCCAGACACTGCTGATCTTAGGAGCAGCAATTCTTCCTTGTAGAATACAAAGCTGGAGACTCAGACTAGATCAGATGTTCACGCTGAGTCTCTCCAGTTTAAGGCCTCTGGACTTGCACATACTTGAGCCTTTCTTGAAACCACAGCTTCAAACTGGGGAGATATAAGGTTGCTTTAGGGAGCTATGGCTAAATCCTAAATCAAACTCTCCAGCAGGCCAGGATATAAATGGAACAGGCATCAGAGGAGCTACCAATTAGATCCAGCGGGTTAAAGTCAAACTCGGATAAGATCACATCATCGGAAGCCCAGCACACAGGGCACACCACGACTGTCTTGGGGACTCCCAGGCGCCCAGCATGGTGTCATTTGAGAATCTACTTTCTTCTGTCAAAAGCAGCCCTGGGAATTTCTAAAACTGCAGTGAAACTACTTAAGTGTTAAAGGGGTATTAAAAAAACAACAACAGCATTCTTTCCGTGCTAGGTTTGTAACAGGTTCTGCTACAGCACAGCTAGCCCAATTCTTCTTTACAGTGTCTTATACTCACAGGCAGAGACATGGACTCATGTGTGCAATTTTATCTCCAATCTCCTCCAGTCAGATATGTGCAACTCAACATGACACTATGGTGCTGCACTGTCAGTCGTGATTATTAGAAATCCTTAAATGGTTTTACCGTATCCTGTTTGGGGTTTTTGAGGAGGGGAGCAGTAACCGTGTGGGTAAATAAGCAACTTCTTCTGGTGTGTGTATTACCCAAGGATTTACTCTCTTCAAATATGGTGGCCTGTCGATGTTACAGATCTGACGCATGTTGCTTAGTGAATTAAAAAAAAAAAAAAGTCCAGCCCGAACACTGTAGATACGGAACGAAAATTTTACATTCACACTGCAACCACCAAATATATCTCTGGACAAATGCCAAGCTGCCTATTTTTCTATTTTCCTCAAAATGTTTGGGGGATCCTTTCACTGCAGATTTAATAAAGTCACACTGCTTAAGTCCAGAGACAACATCTTCCCGATATGGGCGCTAACCTTCACATTAGCTTCTGGCTGGGAGAAGTTAGACATAATAAATTTAGCAATAAGCCGGAGAGCCAGTGGACATGCCCCAAAGCTCCCTGAAACCGTGTGTGATGAAAGAGCCTCCCAGCTGAGTGAGGAGCAATAGATACCATTTAGAAGAGGCTTTGCATAGCAAATGCAGCTCGGAAGGAAATCTAATCAGCACCTTGCACTCCTGGGCGAGCATTTACACGGATTTGTGCCTTGCACTTGATTAGCTTACTGTAAGCTTTACAAGGGAGCCCTCCACTAAAATTAATCAAAAGCTCTTGCAGACTGATTTCCATTTACAAGAGAAGGCACGATGAGTTTCCAGGTGAATTAATAATGATCCTAATAGAAATGATAGCAGCAGCAAACCCTGAGCTGCTTGGAAACTCAAAACTCACCTCGGGGCGAGGGGCTTCGGGGAGCTGGGGCTCGAATCTTTTCGCTCTTGGAGGGAAAGGCAGGAGCTATTTTTTTTAGCCTAAGTGAGGCTGCTGTTGGGGAGCGAGCGTCTTCTGTCAGCTGCACCCTCCTCAGCGCCTACCCCAGCCCAGCACTAGGGCGCATCAGGCCGCCAAGGAAAAATCCAGGTCTCTGCAACACCCCCATTCATCCCCCAACACACACACACACTCGCTCATTGCAAATGCACGTCACCAATGGTTAGTGTTTCATCTGGCCCTTCCATCAAAATGTGACTTCTCAAGTTCCTATTTTATGATGCCATAAGGTGAATGGAAGAGGGGGGGAGCCCGGGGATGTCAAAAGGGGGGGAATGAGGATTTTTCCCTGTTCCTTGAAATTTTCACACACACCTCCCCTCTCTCCCGCCGCCCCCCCCCCCGCCCCCCTTGCTTTCCTGCACCAGCTAAACGCAGTCATCGGTTGCGAACGGGTTCCTAGCGTTTTTAAAATACGCTAAATGAGAGCGAGAGGGTCGGGGTGGAAGCGGGTGCAATCCATCCATCATGTCCCTGGACTGAAGAATACTAAAAGCCGCCGCCCCCCATCCTCAGCTCCCACCGAGCCAGGAGACCGGCCCCGGCGGGGCCGAGGGCTCTCGCCCCTTCCCGGGAGAGGCTCGCCCCGCGCACAGCAGCCCCCGCGCGTCCAGAAGCGCCGCGGGCCCCGCACCGCGGCTGCGGGTCGCCCGGCTCGCCGCCAGGCCCGCGATCTTGAACTTAGACTCCCACTTACTTTCAGCCAGACCTGGCGAGCGTCGGGGACGCCGCTGGGGGGGACAAGAGCCCGGCGCGGGGACGTGGGAAGAGAGGCTGGGGGTGCCCATTACCTGCGAAGGCTCTCGAGGTATCCTTCTAGCCCCGCTGGCAATCCCGCTCAGCGCCGGGTCCTCCCCCAGATCCAAACTTTTGCTCGGTCCTCCGGCTGGCGGCGGCGGCGACGACGGTGGCGGCGGCGGCTGCCGGAGCCAGGCCCGGCCGCCCGCAGCGTCGGGGCGCGGGGATGCGGAGGCCGGAGCCTCAGAGAGCTCGAGCCCCCCGGCGGCCGGCTGGCGCCCGGGCGCCCCGCGCGCCTCGCTCGCTCGCTCTCGCCTTTCTCCCCTACGGAGCCGCGGCATCGTCTCCCCGCGTCCTCCGGCACCGCCGCCTCCAGGGCTCGGGCATGCCACTTTCCCTCGGCTCCGGCCGCCGCGGCCCCCGCCTCCGCCTCCGCCCCGCCAACGAGTCCCGGAGGAAACCGGGCGAGCGGGGACGGCGCGGGTTAGCAGCGCCGCGGGGCCCGGGCTCGGCGGAGACCGAGGACCCCGGGGGGCGTCTGGAGAGCCCGGCGGGCGCGCCCGCCTCGGACGCCCCGGTGCGGACCGCGCGGAACGCAGCGAGCGGCGCTGCGCGGGGCTCGCTCCGAGGGCTGCGCGGGTCCCGCGTGGGTCCGGAGGCGGCTCGGACCTCACTACTGCCCGGCTCGGACGCGGCGGGGCTATGTAGGCGCCGCGGCCCCCGCCCCCACCCCTCCTGACACCCCCGGGAGATGTTTACAGTAATGAATTCGCGGGGTCGCCTCGGCCGCTCCGGCGCTCCTCCTCTCCCTCTTCCCCCGCGCTCTGGCGCGCTCCCCGCCGCGAGCCCTCTTCCCCCCTCCCTCCCGGAGTCCCTCCCACATTTCTGGTTTAAAGAATGCTTGGGAGGCGCGGCCGCAGCCCAAAGCTTTCCAAGAGGCAAAGTGAGACTAAGCCCTTAACCCTGTGCTCCCCGAAGAGAGCGGCGGAGCGCGGGGCTCACGCCGGGACGCCGCGCGGCCGCGCGCACCGCCCCGCGCCCTGCGCCCCGCGCCTCCCACCCGCCCCCTGCTGTGCGGGACCGGGCACCGTCGGGACGCTGCCCCGCAATCCCCCCCGCCGCTCGGTGCTATACTCCCCAGCCAGAGGGTCTACTACTTAGACGCTGAGAAATGATGGAAACCTGAGATTTGAGGGTAAAAATACTACAAGTCTCTCAACCAAGATGGCGTTATGTCAAATGCAAGCAATCGTGGTGATTTGCCCTCTGCCCCCCACCTCGGCAATCCTCCCCGGATGCCGGACCTTCTTAAGTAACTTTAATTGGGACAATAACCCCACGTGCAATATGGTTCTTTTCAGCGCCCCGTGGTCCTCCCGCAGCCCGGCCGCGCCAAGAGCGTTTTCACTTTGCCCGCAGATTGCAGCGGGCGGACCGGCTCGGCCTTAAAGACTTAGGAAGCCGGCGAGACGGCCACGGGAGCCTCATGGAAAAAGGCAGCGTTTCCCCTCGCAGTCCCTCCGCGGAGGTGAGCGCGCGGCGTACGGAGCCCAGGCGCGCGCCTCTTTCCTGGGGGGAAGGGGCCGCTGGTTTCCTCCCCCCTTTTCCCTGCCGCTGCCCTGGCCTCCCGTGAGTTGCTGTCATGTTGTAACAAGTCAGTTGAGAGGCCGAATCCGAACAGAAGAGGGAGAGCGAGCTCGCGCTGCCGCGGGGCTGCGCTCGGGCGCGCCGTCGGCGGGGCCGGGCCAGAGCGCCCGCCGGCTGGAAACTGGCTCGGGACCAACTCCCTCGGGAGCCGCGCGGCGAGCGCCGCACAAGAGCCGGGCGGAGGCGGTGGCCACCACCGGCTGGGGACGATTTCCCCGTCCTCAGTTCACAGCCTGAGTCACTTGGCAGCACTTTCCCAATTGTTTTTATTTCCTTCGCATCCCTGTTGGGTCTCCCGCCTTCACGTATTTGAGCGACTAAACTGTGTTAAGACGACTTGGGAAAACGCCCGATTTGCCTCCCGAGCCCAAACCAAGCACGGATCCACCGAGACGCACGCCCGAGACGCACGCTGGCACAAACGCGCAGGCTGCTCGTGTTGCGTTATAGGAAGGTGGCCAGGAAAACCATTGGACTGACTTATACATAGCCACTATTCTCCCCAAACTCAGTGGGACTAACATCCGGAGGAGGAGGGGCGTGGCTGGGGCAGTTAATTGAACTAGGACAGACAGTGAGTGCCATCTTGCTAGGAGGTGCCAGGCGCGGCCACCCCAGCAGTGGCCTCCGCCTCCACCAGCAGCTGCCGCAGGTCCGGAGCCCTAAGCGCTTCAGGAGTTTCCTGGGCATCAAGTGTGGGTCCAGCCCGCCCCAGTCACCCGCTTCCCAGATACTTCCTTCCCCTGGTTAGTGCCCCGATTTCAACTGGCAGCCTTGATCTGGTGCCTGATTTACGAAAGAGAAGTGGCCGCGAGGGTGCTGAGAGCTTGGGGACCAGCCGAGACCTGGTCAGCACTGTGGAGGGATCTTTCCAGCCGGGTCTGCGCCGACAAGGGGACCGGATGGCAAATGGCGAGGCTCTGCTGGGGTCGCCTGAACCCCGCACTCAGCGCCTGGGGGCGTTCTGCGCGCGCTCCCCGCATCCCACGCACGCGGTGCAGAGATCGCCTCCGGGCTCGGCCCAGTGCGCTCTGCCGCCCGCGCCTTCCTCGCTGCCTCTCCAGCGCAGACCATGCGCTGGTCCCAGCTCAGTGCCCGGCCGCTGAAGACAGCAGAGCTGGAGAAAGACGGTTTGGGGAAAAGCAACCCCCTCCGCAACTCGAAGGAAAATGAACTAGCACCCTCCCCCCCCAACCCCATGCATCTTCTTAGCCACTAACAGATCCCGGATTGCGGGCAGGGGGCGTGCTGGTGGCTTTAGGCGCCAGCTCTTGATAATAAGCCTGGTGACTTTAACAGCAGATGGAGTGGGCGCGAGGGTGGGGGTGCCGGGGGGATGTTACTGCTAGAAGTTAACAGATTCATTCTGGGCAAGAGAGAGGCTAGATTCCGGCAAGTTTAGTGGCTCTAGGAACCCCAATTTAGGATGATGCGCCCATCAGGCTAACAAATTTGCGTTTTGACTCAGAGCTCCGTTGCAAAACTCCTTGGAGGAGGTGTATTCGGCCTGAAAAGAGACCTCCCTAAAGTCTGGGGAGAGTTACGCAGCCTGTTTTCTCTTTGGATGAAAGATAAAGTCTGAAACATCTCCCCCCACCCCTGGATTTAAAAAAAAATCTCCCCCCTAAAGAGCCCGCGTGGTGCCTGCTTCGTGGCAGCCGCGGCGGTTCCTGAAACTCCACCTGGCGCCGCAGCCCCTTACCTGGTGTCCGCGCGTCCTTGCAGAGGGCTCATCCGAATCCGACGGGGTCGGGGAGGTGGAAAGGGAAGAAGCTGGCGCGGCAGCAGCGGGGCTCCCGGGGCATGGTATTGTTTTAGGGGTCTCCGCCAAGGTCCCTCCTGCCCATCGTTGAGAACTGCCGACCTGGCTCCGGGGCTGGGTGGACACAGCGGCCGGCGTGGAGCTGTGGCCGCACCGCAGCTTGGGACCGAGGGCCGGAGGCGCACCCGCGGCGGCAGCTCAGCGCCTCGGCGGGGACATCGCGGCCACCGACGTTGTCTCGCAGCGCTGCTTCCTCGGCGCTGACGGTGGAAGATGCCAAGCTCGCAAGTGACGGCGACAGGTTTCGAGCGTACTACTAACCACCAGGTACCCAGCCTGAGACACTGGGCTGCTTTCCCCTCCCCTTCCCCTCCCTCCTACGGGGGAGGGAACTAACTTAACCCTGTGCGCTCCCGGCGGGAGCGGACGCGGCTGGGAGACCGCGGGCGGCGGCTCCCGGGGCGGCGCTTTGTTCACGTGCGTCTCCGGCGGGTGCGCTGCTGTCTGGGGGCGCGCGCGTGGCGGGGCGCCAGCGGCGGGCTTCCAGCGCCAGGCTCCGGCACGGCAAGGGGCCCTCGCGTTTCATCCGGACCAGACCCAGCCCTCGGAATCTATTTTTTGCCCCCGGTTACCAGATTTATTGAAGTTGCCAGCGAAGTTGAGTTGTATGCCTTTATTTCAACCCCCCCCCCCCCACACACACACACACCACTCTGTCCCCGTATTTCTTCCTTTGAAGATGTGGAACTCTCCTCTCCGCGGCTAATGACTCTCGCTTTTCAACGGCGTTGCGTGTGCGAGAGGCACTGTATAAAGAACCCACCCACCCACGCCAAATTTAAATGGACCCGCAAGGAAAGCTGCCTCCCACCCACGCACCCAGTGCCCGCCTGAGCCAAACGACCACGTGCTCATGTACGAGACCGAGACAGCGGAAAATGCGGGAGGACTGGGGTTTGAGGGCGTAGGAGATGTGTCCAGGGAGATGGAAGGGGCGGGGGGCGCACAGAGCTTTAGAATGGCGTCAGCTGGTGAAACACAAGCAGAAATGACGGAGCAGAAGAGTCCGAGCACTGAAAGCAGCGGGTCATCTTGAAGAGCTCAGATTTTGATCAGCATTATTTCCCCAGCTCCTTTGGACGCGATTGGGGGGGGGGGGGGAGAAAGAGAGAGAGAGAAAAAATATACAGGAGCCTCGGCTCGGCCACCCAGATGCTTTGCATCTTGTAAACAGCTTCAGCTGAGTATTCTGGACTCCCAAGAAGTTAACAGGAGTTGGAGGCGAGTCATCTCCTGGACGCGGAGTGGAAGCTTAGACCAGAGAAAAATTGCCCAGCGCCTCTGTGGCCGCCTCACCCCCGAATGAGCTAGAACGGCGCCCGGGGTGCACACTCAGACATCTTCAACCCATGCCTTCTTTCTGCATCTCCATTCCGGACTAACAGAAGGAAAGAAAGAAATACCGAGCCTTTAAAAATAACTCAGAAGGTGACACGTGGATCTTGCGGAAACTGAGTCATTTTAAAAAGAGAAAAATCTGTTTCGCCACCGGAAAGATGTTCTAATTTCTCTCTGCAACATACCCAAGTCAATGGGAATCTGTAATAGCCATTTCAAACGCCTCCGAGCCAGGCCGGCCCCCGGAGGCAGTGGGAACACAGCTTCCAGCCAGCCCGGTGCAGAATTCTGTTGTAAATCCTTCTAGTTTGCCAAGGGGGCAGCAAAGCATAGGGATAGCTCCTCAGGCTGCAGAAGCAACAAGGTCACATTTTAGGACAAACATTCACATCTATCTGCTTCCAAGCATGCATCTTGGTGTGTGCGTAAGTTACCTAAGTATCCCCACGAGGCTCTGTCTTTGATACCTTGATCTGAGATTAACAGTATAATTATTTCATCTTTAAGGATACATTTTTTTGTTTAAAGGCAAAACAGAACTCTATACAGGTTTAACTTTCTGATTTATGCTCCTGGAAAATGAATAAAGACTGAGAGAGGGAGAGGGGGTGGTTGCAGGTGTACAGAATTTGCATTTTATTATTGCTGTTCCTAAATTGTAAGAAAACAATGTCATGTGGATACGTTTCCTCTTCAAGATTATTGGTGCGATTATTGTAATCAGGAAAGTCGAGTATGGAAAAACATCACACCAAATATCTGAACAGAATTGCTGTAACACATTTCTCACCCACATCACCTGTGAGTCAGCTTTAGAAATGGGTGATGGTGGAGCCAGAGGAAGCACATGTGGTCCAGGGGCTCTAAGTAGAATGATTTTGCAGCCTCACAGAACTGAGATAATTAGGTTACTTTATTTTTATTGAGTAAACTATCACCCTACATAAGGGTGGGGAAGTATAGAGACAAAAACTAAATCTATGAGCTTCACAAAACAGAAAGTCAGCTCATTAGTTATCCTTAGGCTTTCAATCTTCAATGGAGTTTCATCTCCGTTGAAATTTGCCTGCCATTCTCAAATCTTTTTACAGTCCACTCTATGTTTCTCATACCCTTCTCCGTCTATATGTGCACACAGACACTGGCTTGTCTTTCTAATATTTGCTGAAAGTAAAAATAACACAGGACTCAAATTCATGAGATTGTGGTTTAGGCCCAAGGCACTGAAATTTGGATCTTGGATAAGTTCAGTTTTGAGCCACTGTTGACTCATTTATAATATTTTCAACAATAAAGGTAAATTTAAAAAGAATACCTGTTTTAGCAGCCTCATGGTATTGTCACATCATGAGTCAGTGGATGGGAAAGTTCTTTAGAAATGTGAGTTGTTATTGCTAATGATATTATCATTGCATCACATAGTCCCAGCCTTCAAAGCAGAGGAAAATGACACTGATCTAAACATACTCAGTTTCCCCATCATTGGGGTCTTACATTACCTTGGGACATTTATCAAAAGGAAGAAAGCAACACAGACACATTGCTGTTAAACTCCACACTTATGCACATTTCATCAGTTTCCCACTAGTGTCCTTTTCCTGTTTCAGGGTCCCACCTAGGGGACTGCACTACATTTAGTCACCATATCTCCTGTGCTCTGTGACAGTTCCACAGTCTTTCCTTGCTTTTTGTGACCCTGAGAGTTTTGAGGGGCAATGGTCAGGTATTTTGTCTCTCAGATTGGTTTTACCTGATGCTTGCTCATGATTAGACTCTAGGCATGGGTTTTGAGAAAGAATACCACAGAGGTGGAGTGTGTTTTCAGCACGTCATAGCAGGTGGTGCTTGATGTCAGTGTGGCCTCACTGGTGATGACGTTACACTCCCTAAGGCGTTGGATGCAAGGTTTCTTCACTATATAGTTATGTGTCCTGTTCCACACTCTGTTCTTTGAGGTGAGTCACTAAGCCCTGCATGAATTTTAAAATGAGCCAAATAAACCAAGTTCAATTTGTAAATACCCCCACCCCACCACCCCAGATCTCAAATTCACCCAGGAGTAATCTCCCAGGAAACCCCTTCTGTACTCTGTATCCTTAGGAAGGTGTTCGGCAATTTCCTCTTGGCTGTATGTTGTGAACCCATCTTCAACTACTCCATGCGTTACAGTTCCCCAGCATAGCCATTCTCCAAATCCTATTGATTCTTTTCTGAAATGCACCCTTCCTTTCAAACCCTCGTTGCCACATCTGGTTGCTTCAGAATTCCAACTTCCCTGTAAAAAAATGACATTCATGACCTCTTTCCCTTCTTTCCCATTCACCGTTTCCTGACAGTATGGCATTCATGGCATTCTCTCTTAAAGTGACAATAGCTATCCATGTGTTTGTCTATGGACTAGCTCTAAGTGTCTCAAAGAACTGAGTTGGTCTTAGTTTTCTGTTCTGGGAAATGCTCAAAACATGTTTGTTGACTTCATGAGTAAGCTCCTCCTCTCTTCTAAGATGAGAGCCTTTGTAAGGAAACCCATGGTTAACTCGCTGTGGAGAGGTAGCTTTCCATTTCTCTCATGAGTATAAAGTATTGCTAATGTATGACACCCTTTTTGTGAATGTGGCTTAATTCATGTGAATCCATGATATTATTTCAATACCTTCTAATTTTGAAACACCACACTACAATATATAACTCATCCATTCATCTAATAATCATTTGTAGAAAACACAAAACAGGGAGTAAGACTTTGATGAGTAGACTCAGTCCCTATTCTGTCAAAACTCTCAGTCTGGTGGAGTAACAAGTACTTATACACTCCTTAGGTAAATATGACAATTTAGGTATATGCAAATTACTTTAATGCCTTGAAATCCTTTCTCGCTAGAGGGAACACCTCACTGAAGTGATGATGAGGTTCTTTTGACAATGTACTGATTTTACAAGGGACTTGGGATATCATTTTTATATCCAGCCTTCTGCATCCAGCAGCCTCAGTTACCAACTGGAACTGTCTCATGGAACTGTCTCATGGAAAGCTCTTTGGGCCAAGAATTAAAAAATCAGTGTGGAAGTAATTGGGTGATTACCCATTTTCTCAAGCCTTGGTTTCTTTGCTTTTGCATGCAGGTTACAAGCTGATTACAAGATGTTTAATATTCACAACTGAATAGTCAACACATTTAATTGAATTAGAATATATATATTATATTTATACATGTAAGTATATACATATTTATAGATACATATTTATATATAAAACTTTCCACTACACTATATATGTATACACACACACGCACACACACACACACACACACAAATATATACCCTTCCCACTGTTTATCAGAAAAATACAATTGCATTCTTTAGAAGGTCAGAGAGAGTTTTCAAGACTGACGCATTGTGAGAAGAAATATCTCCTCCATTAAGCTTTGTGTAGCTGCAAAGGCCCTGAACTTGGGCTTGGAAGAAGGTACACCATGTCTCCACTACTTTCTCAGGGAAATCACTTAGTTGCATGAAGCCTCAGTTTCTCTTCTATCAAATAAACAAAACAAAAACTATCTTTCAAGGTAGATACATAAAGAATAAGTGAGGTGAGTTATTTCCAAATTCAAAGTAAAAATAAGCTGTCATTATTGATATAGTTGTGTTTTGCATCATTTAATGTTAGAGGTATTTTACTCTACATAACCTTAAACCGGTGGGTTTTACTTGTGTTGCTATTTCTTGCTTTACTGGTAACATTCTTTTACATAAAGTCTCAGAACTTGAAAGCTACAGAGCTGCTTAATTTCTGCACAGTCACTCTGAATAATCCTTTTAGGTGCTGCTCTTTGCTACCAAGTTTTGAACTATCCAAAAGATAAACTCCCTCAGCATAGGGAATTCTTAGTTTAACTTTGCAACATCTCATTAAAAAAAGTTCGTACGAATTGCTGTTGGAACAATTTTCTTCCACAGTTCCTCTGGTTAGCTAATAGAAGTAACTAAAGTTTTTCAAGTGATTTTTTTTAAATCTTATTGTTGAATTATTTTAGCACTTGAGGTTTCTGGGTTTAGTCATCTCATTTGCTTACTCAGTTGGAACAACTTGGATTTCAAATTTTCCACTTTCTCCACTTGAAATGTTTTTGAAAAATAACATTAACCCTAAAACTTGATAATAAAAATCTTAAAGAGAGTGCCTTGCAGATAGTACCTCTTTCTCTGTCTCTCTGTCTCACCTTTGAAAGTTTCCATTAGTACAGTATTTTGTAAACATGCTAGAAAGTCACTTTCTATGAATGTCTGAGTTTATTATCATTTGATTTTCACTCTTTATCATAATGCAGGGGCAGGAGTTAACTTCTCCTTCCTGAGAACTGAAGAGCCATGTGGATCACCAGTCTGCGTTGCAGGATGACCAAGGCTGTGGGGCTCTTGTCTCTGAAGAAGTCATTACGAACTTAATTTTGAAAGGTCTCCCTATTTTCCTTGGTGTTTTGAGAGATGTCTAGTGAACCCCAATCAGAATATCAAACCACAGAAAGATCTGAGTTGTTCTGTTCTTGGATCGTGTCTTTACTTCTATTTCCAAGGACTCTGCATCTCCATGTTTATATATTGGGGTTTCCCTTTCATGCCTTAGAAGGGGTATAGTGTTGGGTGGTCAAGAGAAACAGATGCAAGAATATGGATTATAAATTAGAGTTATTACAAAGTTAAGCGGTTAACATTAAAAACACCTCCATTTGTAGAGCCTTTATTCCTTGAAGCACTAAATGAATTACTTTACCTGAGATCTCCCCACCCACACGTCCCAGGTCACAGACACAGTGACACAGCTTGTCGTAGGTGCCAGCTCTCCGGGACCCTGTCCAGAGACTAGCCCCCTGCCCTGCTGTAAATGTTCTCTTCTTGTCAGCAGGAATATTTTTCCTTTTCACTATGGGTAAGACCAAAGGTATTTAAATTTTTTCTAAATGTCTGTGAATGAAAAGCCAGACTCGTTCAAAGACACTGTGTATCCCTCACATGTTTATCCTAAACAGAGGCCTTAAAAATCACAGAAGTGAACCCGTCATTAGGGAAATGTGAATCAAAACCACCATGAGACACCGCTTTCCTCCCACTCGAATGGCTGTAATAAAAAGCACAGACGATAACCAGTGTTGTTGAGCAAATAAAGAGGCTGGACTCCTCACACAGGGTGGGAATGTAAAGTAGTGCAGCCAATTTGAGAAACAGTTTGGGTTGAAGTGGCCTTAACCAGTTTAACAGAAATTGACCATAGGGCCCAGAAATTCTACTCTTAGTTGTATCTGCCCAAGAGAAATGATAACAGACGTGTGCACAAACATTGCACATCAATGTTCTTAGCAGCACTACTCATCGTGGGCCCAAATTGGACACAACCTCATTGCCCACTAACTGGTGGAGAGAGGGACAGCATGGCAGAGCAGCAGGACGGATCGCTGCTTGGTAACGGAAAGGGGCAGGGTGCGGATTTGGGCTGAGGCCTGCAGGAGCCTCAGAATGTTTCGTTCTCTGCAAGAAGCCGTAAGGAGGAGACCACATAGTGTATGATTTCACTTGTAGAAATGTACAATAAAAGCAAAACTGATGTGAAAGAAAGTAGATCGGCAGTAGCCAGGGGCTGAAGAAACTGATGGAAGGAGGAAGGAACAAGCATTATTGGGAAACAGGCATGAAAGGTCATAATGCCACGATGAAAATGTTTTAAAATGGGTTCGTGGTGATGAATGAATAACTTGGTAAATCTACTAAAAGAATCATTGAATTGCCATGTCCAGTGTGGCTCAGTGGTTACAACGCCGGCCTGTGCACGGAAGGGTTGAGGGTTTGATCCCCGGCCCTGGTGGAGGAGTGTTCAGGAGGCAACCGATTGATGTCTCTCTCACACTGATGCTGGTCTCTCTCTCTCTCTCCTTCCATTCCTTCCGCTCTCTCTAAAAATCAATGGAAATAATATCCTCGGGTAAGGAGTAACAACAACAACAAAATCATTGAATTGTACACTTGAAAGGAGTGAATTATCTGACATGCAAAATATGTCTAAATAAAATAATTTTTTAAACACTAAGAAGGTTGGTGTCAGTTTCTATGAAATTTCATCTGAGGAATATTTTTGTTAGGTCTTCTGCATCATCAATAAATAGGACTTGAATTATCTTAAGAGTGATAAAGAGTATGGAGTATGGAGAGTATTAGAAATAGGAAACTAATATGCAAGTCTAAACAATTCCTCCTAGCCACCACTTCTTCAAAAGAGCAGGTCATTTGCAATCTGATTAAAACCACCATGTGATCCATAAAATTCAGAAGTAAAATAAACAAAACAAAGAGTAACATATTCTTTCCACTCCATTCTCTGGAAAAAAAAAAAAAGGAACATTTAAAAAATGCCTATGAATCAAAAAGGGAAAACACATTTTCTGCTTTTGTATGAAGTTCTCTGCTCACCAGACTCTTCTGCCAAAAGATTCTTTTATTTTTACAACCCACGGTACTTTTGTTTACTATGGCTCAAGGAAACATGATGTTTTATTAATAAAAATATATCTTTGGTATTAGTATTATCAATTATTTTAATATACCCCTTGAACAGTTTAATTCCTTCAGATATTCATCAATCAGGAATCTTCTTTCTTTCTGTCCACTACTTAGAGCAATATAAATATCATTTTGTAAGGATGTCAAATTTCTTTTTTCTGGCAAAACAAGAAAGCACAAGACAGATGGGTTAAGAAGAAAGTCAGACACAGTATCAGTTGCCAAAAGAGAAAGGAAAAAAATAAAGACAACATCTTGTCCATCAAGGAGCTCAGATCAAGAGTCTTTCTTTTCTCAAATGATGACAGCTCAAGAGCTGTGAGCGACCAGAGAGAAATAAGCAAACCCACCAAAGGTGTTTCTCCATAGCTTCCACTGCAATGTCTGGAATAAACATGTCATTTTACTAGGAGGATTATCTTTTTAAAAATTAGCTACAGCAGGCCAATAAAAAACAAGAAAATCGACTAAGGGCATGTCACATCTGTTACTCTGGGATGAACTGTCATCATGGTTTTCTGGGTGCTGCTGATGCAAAAAATGTCCAGGAAGGATAACCTACCTCTACCTTCAATAATGTAGAAGGGGCCAAAGTACGGATTTATAATCCTCACCTGAGGAGCTTCAGGACAACGGGCATCGTTGCTGTCAGTTGCAAATGGGTCCTGATTGGTGTTCTGAGTTTATTTTTCTCAAACAGGAGTTTACCCGCTAGATGTGGTGAAATTGAGTTTGTGTGTCCTTTAATGGCCTTTTTACAGCCAGGAAGCCCTTTTTTTTTCAGGCCTCAGGAAACTGTTGATAGAATGAAGGAGGTAGGACTGTGGATAGATCTACTGGACCAGTGAGTCATCCATCACTGTTCACAACAGTATCCCAGATGGGAGAGAGATGCGGGTACACACATCTAATGAGGTGTGGGCTTTGAATAGACAGAGAAACACAATTCTGAAGATTTTGAGGTCCAATTCTGAAACTGACTCAATGAAAAAGTATTTTATCATCGATATAAATCACACTTTTTTTTTTCCTTCATTTTTTTCACATAAGAATAGAGACTAGGCTTGAAGAGATTGAGAAAATTTGCTAATTGGCCAGGTTCTTTGCCAATGCCTTATAGGATGTGTTCAAGTATAAGAACATGTTGCAGACTATTTGGAATAGAATCAGACTGAGTTCTGGTATCAAATATGTTCCCAGCTAACTGAGTATGTAGGAAAGCCACTGTTTCCTTAGGTCCCAGATGTCTCATCTCATAAGGTGATAATAATTTCTGGCAAACTTTCCTTCCATCATTTCATGAGCATAGAATAAAGTGGTAAATGTAAAAACAAGGGAAGAACATTTCTCCGAGCAAAGGTGTCATTCTGATTAAAAAATGAGAATGTCTCCTCTTTAACCCCTTAGCTTACATGAGGATGAAAGCCAGGGTAACTCCTCTAGGAAATGATCAGTTTCTGGTTTACATTTCTCATGTTATGAGGGCGATAAAGGGCTGATCTTTAGATGTGACAAGTACAAAGTCTTATGCCAGGGCTAGAGCTTGGAGAGCCTCATTAATCATGCTCCATTGTGTTATAGGTTCTGTAAACATTGCAAAAGCATAAAGTACAGCCCTTCTATTAGTGACATCTTTCCAACCTAACTCCAGGAAGCCTTTGAGATTTCCTTAAATGACTGGATTTCATTTCAGTCATTAGTTAACCCTGCCTAGTGGGTGACTCCGAATCCCACCAGGCAGGAGTAAGGGGATATGTATTCAAACAGTACAAACATGGCTTGTCCCAGTCACATAACCATTACGAACAGTAGGGGGGCTTTCCTTTCTCAGGATAAGTCAAGTCATTTACTTGAATCCCATAATATTCTACTTTTTTTTCTTTTTGCCTTTGGGAAACTAATACTATAAAGTTATAGTTAGAAAAAGAATGCTGACAGTGCTTCCTATGGATAGTTTGGATGGGATTAAAAGGCAAGCATTATTTCTTACAGATTTATACCTTCTCCTGGCAGAGTGTTTTAGGTATGAATGGGCTACTCTGGACAACTAAGAAGCCAGGCCACCTTTTTGGGGACTACAAGTCAGAGTACTTTTGGTATACACTAGGATTCATCTGCTTAAGGTTCCTCCTTGTATTTTGGTTACACTTAGCTTCCAAAGCCTCTAAAATCCTCTCATTTGTAAATGTTTCATTTTTTAAAATGTACTTACTTATTTATTGATTGACATTTTATTAATGTTTTTCTACCTGGAAATGTTTTAAGGCATATCTATCTATTGGCATGTAGTGTTCTTTGAAACTAGAATAGCAAAGATCCAAACAGAATTAGTGTAAATGAGAACATTTAAATAATTGTGTGGGTGAAATTAGTACCCAAACATATCAGTGTATGTTTTAATACTGATAATTTTGCAATTCAGCCTAAGCAGAGTATATTCAATCCCAGCTTCCAAGTTGTTCTGGGAGGTCCAGATAGAATAAATGGAACAAAATCAGTAATTTCTTGGCTGCTTTTCTTGCCTTTAGCCCCCTCTAATTATTTGCACTCCAGGAAAACCCATGAATATGGTGGTTACACGTTGGACTAATAAGGCAAATGTTGACATTTATATAATAAGCAAGCTACCTACCTTCCGTGTAAATAACAAAGAAAATTTCATGAGTCCTGTAGTAGTATGATATTTCAACACAGGGGAAGAGCATGTGGCTGGATTAGAGGCAATCTATAATGGCCTATGCATAAACAACTTAAGATACGAGACATGCTGACAATGAGTCATAATTAATATAATGTTTATGGAAAATAAGATGTGTTTCTTATACAGATTTGTTGGTTATCTTAAAGTCTATCTTCTAAAAGTTTGCCCCTTTCATACTAACAAATACTTTTCATGTACTTCAAGATAGTGAAATTCAAACTAAGAAATTACTACTACTACTAATAATAAAAATGCATATCTAAATAATTGAAGTGGGTCAGAATCATTAATATCAAGATAATATGGATGTGATATTGTCAACATGCTTATAATAATGGACTGAGCATTATGAAATACAGCTATGGAATTGTCTACTGGTCCTTGAATGTCATAATCCAGTAAACATGTGTAGATATTACATCACCTTTTTCATAGCTATAGTATGTTACCTACTCAGATTGAACTGATTTCCCAACAAAACTCCACATTCTTTCTACCACTCTTGAGCCTTGTTTACCTGTATTTAAAATTGACAGTTCTCTTTCTACTTTTACAAACTTCCCATGATAGGTTTTTTAGTATAGTGCCTGGTATCCATGTTTTATTGCTTACATTACTATATATTTCTGAAATAGTACTACATGCCAGGCACTGTATTTAATGCTGGTAAACTGGCAGCAAGAGGTAGATTATTGCAAAGGAACTGACAAGAAAATGAAATGACAGTGCAGCTGTAGTAAGTGCCAGCTTAGGGGAAACAACGTTCTATGGAAGACACAGAAGAGTCCTTTGGAGTCAAGAGCCCTCGTTGCAAGGTGCGGAATATTACAGAAGCGTAGAGCTGTCGAGGAGCAGGAAAAGAGGAGAGACAGAGGTAGCGATGGGGCTCGCAAGCTGTGTTTTAAGAGTTGAGCTTTATAGAAGGAAACTCGGAGCCATTGAAAGCTTTTCTATAAGGGAGTATTAAGACTCAATTCATGCTTTTGCTACTCAACTCTGCTTTAGAAAATATATAAGCACAAGTGTGGATGTATTCCAATAAAACCATCTACAAAACAAGGCAGCTGGCAGGAATTGACCCACAGGTCACAGTTTGCAAAACTAGAGAGTTACCAATGAGGTAAAATGGCAAGGTTTTGGTCACTGGCTAGAAGAAAGGCAGAGGGAGATGCCAGGTTTCCGGCTTAGCCAATGTGTGAGAGATAATTACCAATGGATGACCCTAGGTCTGATTAAAGGTGTATGTGTTTATGTATCATGTAAAATTTTGTAGAAGAAGTCAATGACACAGTAAGAGAGGTGATCACAATTTGGAAGATACCTTTAAATGTCCATACAAATGAGTTAGATTCATGAGTTAGAATCAAAGTGTGAGCTAGTCATTCTGTCTTCTTAAAAAATTATGACACAACTTTATACCTGTAAAATAAATAATTGCTTTTAAACCCATTGTAGCTATGAAGATAGTCTTTGTTTGGACACCACTGAGTTCTGAGAATAAAAGGTGCTAGGTAGAGGCAAAATATTACAATGCAGTAACATGTAATATTTTGAAATGCTCAACAAAGACTCACACATAAGCTGCAGAAAGAGGAGGTAAATATGGAATCAGTTAAAGAAAGGAAGTGACTCACAGGAAGAGAGCCAATCTGAGAATGCAGAGAAATATAGGGAGGAGACCCAGGAAAAATCCAGAGAGAAATAACTGTTTGGGGAGCAGATGGTGCAATATCTCATTCTTAAGAGATAAGATGAGTGAAGAATCTGCCCTTTCTCCTCAGTAAGTTACATTACTTATATTTTTATTCCATTTCTTTCCTTTTGGGAGTAGTTTCATCAGTAATTCATCTTTATTCAAGTTTGGAATTTTACCAATTTCCCATATAATATCGCTGCTTTTACCTTAAAAACCTAGGATGCTCATGCCATTTTTTTCTTACCCACTAAATCTCCATTTTTGCTCCTATCTTTCATATTCTGCAGATGAACATGAAGTCAGTGAGGTTTCACCCTAATGTGATGCTGAGATATTTTTGCAACTCCTAATTGCTGGTTTCTGTGAGACATTTGGGAGATATTATGTATTATGACTAAAGGAAATCCTTTCACCCTCTTTTTTTGGCATGCTTCTCTTCAGCGATCACAGTTAGACCATCAATGGGAGAAGATGTAGCCTTTAAAGTCTTGGCAAATATAACTTGGAACTTCAACCTTTTATTGGTTTTAGCATCCACAATCCAGATATCCTGCCCATGCCCCTCCTCCTTGCCGCCTCACCCATCCCCATTCTCTGAACACTTGATGTCAGGGCCTGTAACGTCTGGAAACTTTTGGCATGGAAACCACCAGCAAACAATGAAACATTTCCTTTTCATATACATGGAGTCACGTCAATGTGCTTCAGATCTTGAGAACCCCTCCCAGAACTGTCTAAATGCCCCCATTTTAAAGGAGGGCACTGATACAAATGTCAAAAATCAATGACAGCAGGGTTGATGCCATCCCAACTGCTTAGTTCCAACATGACAGGCCCTGAGTGCCTCCAGATGGATGCGGATAAGGTTTCGTTTAACTTGCCCAGAAAAAGAACTTGGAGGAATACAACTGAATGCTGTTTATTTAGAGTCTATGTGTACATACTGGCTATAGGTACTACACACACACACACACACACACACACACACATTTTATATATATATAAGTTTATATCTCCAGAGGGGGAAAATCCATTGTCCAGAAAGTAAAGTAAAATACGTGGGTTCTCAGTGTTCTGAAAAGCAGATCCTAAGGCTTACCATTTTTTTTTTTCTATTTTCATCAACTTCAAAAGATCTTCCTCGTTACACCGTCTAGCGTGTAGAAACAAGTACGCACGTCTTACAGCACATCCTGGAGCTTTTTTTCTTTAATGACATGGTTCGTTTTAATAAAATAGGGCATAGGTTAAAAAAAAAGGGGGGGGAAAGAAAAAGCACTAGCTTTCTAACCGAGCATACTGTTGGAATGTGGCTGGGTCTATCCAGGTTTAATTTCAAGTCCCCCTGGAGGTAGTCCACTCTAGCCAAAGTGTAAGGAATATTCCCATTCTGTCACATCTGAAAGCTATAAAGAATATTATACCTGTTTACTTGAAAAAAGTCTGAAGATTCATATTTGACATTGTTTTGTTTGTTTTAAATTATATTAATTTATCTATCATTCTATGTAATGAGGATTAATATGGCTTAGCCCTAAGTTAATTTTCTCACAACTAAGTGTCTGCAGAAAGCAGGCAAATTATCATATCTCTTTATTAGGCTCATTAAAACCACTGAAAGGTGGTATTTACAATTAGTTGTAAAAACTTATGTCTCTGGCTGAAACAAATCTAGGGTAGGTGATCAAGATCGTAATTCTTCAAAATGTCATAGCCACAGGGCATGGAATACATTTTAGATAATTCAAAACACAAAATCAATGCTTAATAAACACCATTGCAAAAAGTCGTGCTTCAAGTAGTAACCACCCAAGTCACTGGCGAATGCCCAGAGATTCACTGCTTAAAATATGCTTCTTAATCTGTATTATAAGAGGTTGGAATTTTTAATGTAGCAAAATTACCCCATGCATGTCAACTTTGCTAATTATACCAATCTGGAATGGAAATACATTCCCAGAGCCTATAGCCTCTTTGCTCAAAAAACATCAGAAAGCATAGTCAACATGTGTCTCACACTTTGCATCTACCTGAATATAGATTTTATGGCCTTAGAGATATCTACAGGTCTCCAAAAAGATTGGCATTTTCCAGTTTTTTTCTTCAAGCCTCTCAGAACTAACATCACTGTTGCTCTCACACATAATCTAGAAACTCATAGAGCAATAACTTTATCTCAGCAAATAATAACTTACTACACATGTGTCACATGTTTATGATGGGTATTGGGGTACAAAGCTGAGTAAGAAGCTCTCCACTCTGTGATCCTTCAGTCTGTTTAGTTAAAACTGGAAGAGAAGACATTAAGTTGCTTTCTTTGACAACAATTGTATGTATAAGATAAAACCCATCACTTAAGGTCCTGCTCCAAATTTTTGGTTTGCTTTTGTTCTAGATTTAACCTTTGTATTCATTAAGCAGGTATTTGCTAATTTCATTGGCTACCTGAAGCTTATTAAAATGATAAATTATTCTTGTAGTGCTTCTCTGTTGATTTCAAGACAGAATATGGTTTTAAAATATGTTGTTCCTGTGTTTTGCACTTCCCTGTGAGTTTATAGGACAAACCATGAAGTGAACAACTGAAGCTACAAAGAATCCACCTCCCAGTATAGTATTTAAATAAATTTCAAAACCTCTAAGGTTCAGCAAGGGCAAACGCCAGATAGAGAAGAGATGGTTCACTCTGCCTGCCACAGTATGTCTTAGTACGTCTTTCTCTTAGGGTTTTCCCACTTTCAACACTGCTGCCAATTTACTCTCAGCATACATTGGATCCCTCAGTTAGAAACTCCAACCTTTTCTTTAATGTCCACATTAAGATAAAAGGACCAAAATCCCTCCCTTTGATTGGCTATTGGTCAAACTTACTCTGGGACTTCTCAAATCTTTACTGAATGTTAATAGAGAACAAACAGAAACTGAATGGAGAAAATAAAAAGAAATATTTCCCGATAAGGTAGAAGTGTGCCTCTACCATATCCAGCTTCCCTTAGCATCGGCTAGCCTTATCTTGTCCAATTAGCTAATTAGCTCTAGAGGCTATCATGGGTACTGATGTCAAAGGAGAGGAAGGTCTGGAAGGGAAATAGAGTGGGCGGAAGTTCCAGACATTACTTAGCAGCTTTGTTTTTATCTATCCCTTTTCTTTCATTTTATAGGTGAGGTTTCTTTTGAAGAAAATGTTTATGAGCTGAGAATTTTTGAAACCATTACCCAAATCATGTTGAGCTAGCTACTTTCTGGTACATACGTGACAAACATATGACATGAATATGCTTTGTATGTTCCTTACTTCCATGGAAGCTATCACTACATTCATGCATTCCTCATTGGTTTCTAACAGAACCTCAGGATCCTTCTAAACCCAATATTTCAGACAACTACAATAATTGGTCAGTGTTGGCCCATTATTTTAAACCAATGCTTCATCATCCCTGTTCTAGCCCAACTGAGAGTTCCTTACTTCCCAGCCGCAGGCCTATCTGATAGCAATGTCTTGATTCTTACATTTTCCTTGGGGTATCATTCTCTGCTCGTTGTCATAAGCTTGAAGTTAACAAGTTAATTCTTCATCCTAATAGCTCTTAGATTAACCCACTCCATCAATGTTTTTCTGAATATTACCTTACATTTCTTATGAAACATTCTTTGGAACATGATTCCTGTTGTGCATGCCATGAAAAATATTCCTTAGGCAAATAGGCTTGAAAAATGGTACATGCTATAGCCCCTTATGAAGAGCAAATATGTGTAAAGCTAAGGAAAGATTCTAAGAAACGCTGTATTAGAGAATCCTGTCTGATTTAGCTTAACCAAGCATTTGACCGCAGAAAACTTCGAACCAATGACTATTTTTGACAAGTCTGGGAACACATTTTGGGAAATGCTCCAATAACTTGGCCAATTTTTTTGTACTCAAGCTTCTTCTCCCTTCAAGCCATCTTATTTTCTGCCATCAGAATTATCTTTCTAAAATCACATGGTTAATCATATCACCCCTGAGTTCAAAAACCTTAAATGGTTAGCTGTACAGTAAATCCCAGCTGTTGACTATTGTGTTCAAAGCCTGAGGTTCCCTCTGCAGTTCATCTTTATCAGCTGAACTGATAAAAGTGGGCAGTATTTCTTTGCACACAGTAGACCGTGAATCTGCCTCAGCTCATCCCCAGGTCTTCCTGATTGTCATTCAGCAGTCACTGACATTCTCACTCACTTTTATGTCTTTCTGCTTTGGATCAGTACATTCCCTCAGCCTGGAAAAGCTTTCTTCTTTACCTTTGTCAATGAAAACTCTTATTTAAAGTGCAACTCAAAGATCGCTGCAGGTGTGAAGTAGTTCCTCTACCTTCTCCATGTCCCTAAGACACCAAGCACTCCCTCAGACACCAGACATGGTGCTGTTATACGTTGAATATTCTCCACGTGTTTCATTCATGTACACGGAGGAAAACCTCTTTCAGGGACTAGCCCGGAGTTTCTCAGCTGAGAACTATTGACATTTTGGACTGGATAACTCTTTGTCATGTAGAACTGGCCTGTGCATTGCAGGATGCTTACCACCATTTCTTGCCTCTACCCACAAATGCCACTAGTACCCAATACCTTCCCCAGAGCCAGCCGTGACAATCAAAAATGCCTCCAGATATTACCAAATGTCTCCTGGGGGCAAAAATGCCTAAGGTCAAGAGCTACCCTTCTAGATCGAAACTCTCATCTCCCTGAGATTTATCCCATGCCCACCAAATAGCCTATGTGTGAAAACATATTTCTAGCAACCTCTAGCTCATTGCGAGAATGGATGAATTCACTGCATTCAAGAAATTGAATTATTTTTATTTGCCCCTTGAAGGTTTGACTGTAGTTGACAAGGAAGAAGAAGAGAAAAAGAAAAAAAAAAAGAAGGAAATAAGATATTCAAAAAACATGCTGTCACTTGGGAAGTCTCCTGAGCACCATTATTTTCTCTTTTTTTTTTTTTTTTTTTACTGTTGGCACTATTACAGGGGTGCCCCATTTTCATTCTAATTTTAGATTAATCACAGTCAAACTTGAAAGGATGCAGGATGGATCCTTCCCATTCCAAGCTTACCCAGACCTTCGAAGTCTATTACTCATTCTAGGATTTTATTATTCAAAAGTCGTGTTTGGTTTTGTGTTCTCTCTCCAGTGCTCAGATTTGGTGAAGTGAATACATAGCTGAAGTATTAGGACTCCTTTAACGACGCTGATTTGTCTTTCTCTTTCTGTTTCTCTTTTATTAATGATACATAGCAATTTGTCTCCAGAGACTTCTTTTACCCTTTAGGAAAAAAAATCTATTTTCTTTCTTACAAAGAGTTGTCTTGTGGCATGAAGACTCATCAAAGTCATAATTACAGTTCCTTTGTCTGCATTGAGCTGTCTGTCATCTGTAAGCATTTGAGCCTGGCTCGCGTCTTTCTGCGTTTGAACTACATTTCTCTGAATTACTTACCAATCTGAGATGGTTTGTCAGTGAGTATAAGCTGTTTGGGGCTCTCTCTGCCTTTAATTTTCCTGAATAAATAAAAAGGTTGCTTATAATCTTTTCGGTGTCCTCAAGCCAAAATAATGATGATGCTGTTTATTTTTGTTTATAAAAATTGCTCAAAGATACTATTTGTCATTAACCTGGATGTTTGTCTCCATACTCCATCTGTACTGGCCATTTCTATGCTTTATTTATTTGTTTGTTTATTTTTATTGTTCAAAACATTACAGATGTCCCCTTTTTTCCCCATTGACCCCTTCCACTTGGCAAATACTCCCAGCCCCAGGCCTCCACCACACTATTGTCTGTGTCCATGGGTTATGCATATATTCATATTCATCCAATCTAATACTCAATGGTCAAAAACTAAAACCATTTCCCTTAAAAACAGGAACAAGACGCAGGTGTCCGCTTTCACCCCTCTTATTTAACATAGTTCTGGAAGTCCTTTCCACAGCCATCAGACAGGAAGAAAACATAAAAGGTACCCAAATTGGAAAGGAGGAAGTAAAACTGTCATTATTTACAGATGACATGATATTGTACATAGAAAACCCTAAAGACTCCACCAAAGTACTATTAGATTCAATTTCTATGCTTTATTCACAAATAATCAACTCCCCCTTTAGATGGAGAGGATGAATTTCAGAGGTTCCAAATGCATTAAAATGTTAAGATCTTCATCTAAACCTTTTCTGAGTCCTCTGTGCTTCCTGAATCTTAAATCTCATATGCTGAACTGGAAATAACAGAACAGACTCTCTCATTAGGTTTCCTGCTTTTAAGAAAAGTAGCTAGTTCAAGAGGAATTGCTACATGCAGAGAACATCCCTTCCTGAGCCTCAGGTATTTAATTAAAATTACAATGGACACCTTGTCACTTGGGTTTGTTTAACAAGACTTATTATTTTGGACTCAGAAGAATCTTAATTCAGGATCCATTTGACAATCTTCAATCTACAAATGGGAATACCCTAGTGGAGAGGAGTTAAGTTGTTTGCGCTTTTAAAAGAAAGATAAAAGTGAAGTTAAAAAGAAAGAAGTTTAAAAATATTTTTTTACTCCTCTAGCTTGACCTCTCCAAGTTCAGAGTGAAATTTGACAGGCATTTTTCCTCTGATTTTGCCTCAGGAGATGTACAGATGTAATTTTAACCTAAACACAAAATAATGGCAAAAGAATTGGCATAGAGGCAGTCTCTCCATCCCCCTCTCTTATTTCTGCTTTTACCTTTATTTTTATATTGCCCACTAATTCCATTGTTAAAGGCAATGAAATCTGTCTTCACAAGCATCCACAGTCCTTCAGGCTCTTGCACTCACTGGGAAAGAACATTAGTTGTAGCCATCACCACTTATCTTCACAGTTGCACACTTAGAAATAAAGATTACTTACTGCATGTTTTCCCCTATTTTAGAATCAAAATGCCCCAGGATTTTCATTGACCTTTTCTAGTTTAATTGCATTCTTTCCAAGAATGCTAAAAATTTGGAAAATATCAACTCATCCGGATAGGTGTTTCTTGAAGGGTGGTTGTGCAGGAATCATCTAAGAATGCCTGCCAAACCACAGATTCCCTAGAGGGGGAGCAGAGTTTGCCACCCTAAAAATGCCTGGTGAGATATTGATTATTTTACAGAGGTTATTTTCAAGAAATGAAAGACTCAGGAAACTTTTGTTACAGTATAGGAGAGGGGCTCATCCCCCGGTTTCACTTGGAAGTGGGGATCTTGGGGTACCACTGGAATAAGCATTTTTGGAAGCCCCCTGTGAGGATGAGATATGGCAGAAAGCTTTATTTGCATGTAATTATAAAGAGACAACCTGAGAAAGCACATGGTTCCAGTGGATAGGACAGGCAAAGCTCTTGCCTGTTTCCTGCCTCCTTCTCAGACCCTTGGGTACCACAGCTCCTGATAGGAGACTCATATTATTTGAGCCCAGACAGATCTACCCGAATATAAAGAAGACTTTAATTAATTTAATTCAACTTAATTTCTTCTCTTGTTCTTCAGGTGGAAAGATCTGAGATAATTCTCTTTCTCAGTTTGGGCTAAATTATCACTGAGACTTCAAGCAAAGTATCTTTCTTGCTTGACATACCTTTAGTTTCCTCATTTTATCCCTGGTCTCTAATACTATTGCTTTCATCCTATAGACCTTTACTATAAGGTGCTTGAGATGTGTCTTTAAATATGTATGTATTCTTGTAAAAAAATGTAGTGCTGTTGTTGTTATGTGTGTGTTACATTTACACAAATGGTATTATACTAAAAATATTGTTTCTCACTTTTTTTACTAAGTATTATTTTCTTGAGATGTGTCTGTTTATTACTTCCAATATGTAGTACCCCATAAGACGCATCCTTGACATCTGGTCATCCATTTCCTTAGTTATGTCTCCCACTCCTTACCTCAAACAATGCCATGAAGAATACCTATGTCCTTGGGCCCTTACAGACCTCTAGGAACAGGGTGCTGCCGGTCATAGGGTATCTGCTTAGTTTATTTCACAAAATATTAAGAGACTGCTTTCCAAATCTGGTTTACACACTCACTGGAGCACATGGGCAATATTATTTCTATACATTCTCACCAATACTTAGAAAGTATTGTGACTTGAATGAATATGAAGTAGCATCATTCTAACATGAATTTATCTGTTTGGATCTTGCTTCAAAAACTTGTACTTGAATTACCTAGTTTAATATTTTGACATTTTACAAAATTAGGATTTCTATATTTTCAATTGAAGCTATTTGTGTATTAATGCTAGCAATAATGAGTTTATTTTGGATATTTTAAATACTGTTTTTAGTCTCTCATCTGTGTGCTAACTTTCTTTATATTGTTCTTTATTAGATAAAAATTTTGATTTAAGAAGTTTTTTTCAGCTTGTCTAAATCAAGAAGTATTTTCAAAGCTATTCAGAATAAAGACATACAGGGGGCGAGCAACAAGATGGCGGCGCAGGGAACAGGTGGCTCTCCGCCTCCCGCAGCCACATCAAAATCACAACTAAAACACAGAACCACCGTCACTCAGAGCCTGCTGACATCCGGCTGCACAGAAGCCCCACAACCAGGGAGCTGAGGACGCACCAAGACCGGGAGGAGGGGCGGAGACGCGGGTGGATCGGGGCTGAATCACAGAGACGCGGCCTGGGGCCCACACCCGGTACCTCGGGGTAAACCCGGGAGGGCATCTCGGCGGTGGGGGTTTCCCAGAGGAGTGAGGGGTCCCAGCCCCACAGCAGGCCCCCAGCCCAGGGCTCCAGGGCCAGGAAGAGACGTCCCCACACCTTCGGGCTGTGAACCCAGCGGGGACTGTCCCTGAGGGTCGCAGAGGCCGCGGGAGCCCCAGCAGCTCCTCTAAAGGGCCCGGCTCGGACTCACTCGGACGCTCCCTCTGAGCCCAGCGCCGGGAGCAGCCTGAAAGGACCCGGGACACTCGGGGGGAACTAACCTGCCTGAGATCCGGGCGAGAGGCGGAGGGCGGCTTCCTCCCGGGCAGAAGGGCTGACGGAGGCCATGGCTCCTGTGGCGAGTCCTCCCTGCACACAGCCGGCAGGCGGGCGCCATGTTTGAGTCACCAGGACCTGACTCACCTCTGGCCCCGCCCCGTGATTCCCGGAGGCCCCGCCCTCCCCACCTGCCGCTCATCCAGGCCATTTCCAGGGGCTTTTCTGTGCACGTGGCCTCTCGAGCCTCATGCTTAGGACTTTCCTAAAATCTCTCAAACAAGCAGCAGCAGGCCCCACACGGCTTGATAAGCGGCCCCAGGCCCGGCACTAGCGGCAGCTGCACTGGCTCATAGCTTGGCCTCTCCTGGGCACCTCCAAGCCCAGCACAAGGAGCAGCCAACTACGGTTGCTGTGTAGCTCATGCTGGGTGGCCCTGGGCAAGGCACTGGCACAGGCTGACTTTGCACCTCCTGGGAGGCCCCAGAGACAGTGCACCTGGTGGGAAGACTCGACCACGCTGGATTACAGCCCTACCACATCCACGAGTGACACTCAAGGGGCACACTTGGTGAACACCAGAGCTCCACTGAAGTAAATCCTGCTCCATAGGGGTGTCTCCAGCACAGCGGCTCTTTGGCTGTAGTTGCAGCTGGTCCTCACAGCTGATTAGCCTGGGGGTCAATTCCTCCCAGTGAGGCCAACAGCAACCAAGGCTCAACTACAACAGGACAGTGCACACAGCCCACACAGGGAGCACCTAGAAGGCCCAGCTCAGGTGACTAGGGAGGCTGAGCCACTGGACCCTACAGGACACCTACTACACAAAGCCACTCTACAAACTCCAGGAGACATAGCAGCTCTACCTAATACATAGGAACAAACACCAGGAAGCAGCCAAAATGTGGAGGCAAAGAAACATGTCACAAAGGAAAGAACAGAAGAAATCTCTAGAAGAGGAACTAAATGAAATAGACCCAAGCAACCTAACAGATACAGAGTTCAGAATAATGGTTATAAGAATGCTCAAGGATATTAGTAAAAGTATGACGGAAATAATTGAGAAAATCAATGACATAATAAAGTACCAATTTGAAATGAAGGCTACCCGAACTGAAATGAAGAATAATTTACATGGAATCAACAGCAGAGTAGAGGACGCTAAGAATCAAATCAGAAATTTGGAACATGAGGAAAGAAAAAACACCCAACCAGAAGAGAAAAAAGAAAAAAAAATCCAGAAATATGAAAATAGTATCAGGAGCCTCTGGGACAACTTCAAGAGGCCCAACATTCATATTATTGGGGTGCCAGAAGGGGAAGAAACAGACCAAGGAATTGAAAAGCTATTTGAAAAAATAATTACAGAAAACTTCCCCTACCTGGGGAAAGAAATCGATTTACAAGTCCAGGAAGTACAGAGGGTCCCAAATAAGAGGAACCCAAAGAGGCCCACAGCAAGACACATCATAATTAAAATGCCAAAGGTTAAAGACAAACAGAGAATCTTAAAAGCAGCAAGAGAAAAGCAATTAGTTACCTACAAGGGAGCACCCACACGACTGTCAGCTGATTTCTCAACAGAAACCTTGCAGGCCAGAAGGGAGTGGCAAGAGATATTCAAAGTGATGAAAAACATGGAACTATAACCAAGATTGCTCTACCCAGCAAAGCTATCATTTAGAATTGAAGGTCAGATATAGAGCTTCTCAGACAAGGAAAAGCTAAAGGAGTTCATCACCACCAGACCAGCACTATAGGAAAAGTTGAAGGGTCTTCTTTAAGAAGAAGCTAATGAACAAAAGAATCTGACGAACTAAATAGATCCAGAGACATTGACACATGCAAAACAGATGATCATATTTCAGAGGAAAGAGGGAAGGGGGTGGAGGGTGGGAAGAGATTAACCAAAGAAGTTATATGCATAGATGCATAGCCCATGGACACAGTTAATAACTGGATGACAGCCTGGGAAGAGGGTAGGAGGGAAGTGGAGGGGATCAATTGGGGGGGGGGAAATGGGATACCTGTAATACTCTCAACAATAAAGATAAATTTAAAAAGTAAAAAAAAAAAAAAAAAAAAAGCTATTCATGAACATATTCTTCTGTTAGCTTGATGGGACTTCCACTTAATTGTTTTTGTCATCTTTATGGAGAATGCTTTTGCATTTTGTGTAAGGTAGAAAACCAGTCTGATTTTTCTGTATAGAAGAATCCTGTTTCTCCACACCATAATTGAACCATCCATCCTGTCTCTTGCTTTGAAGCACTATCCTTACCACACATTTTTTTTTTTTTTTTTGGTATAACGAGTTTCTTCATATAAATAGGTCTATTTATCAGCTATATATTCTGTTCCGTTGACATTTTTGTTTCTGCACATATGCCATATTGTTTGTCTTATTAGAATCTAATATATCTTAGTACGTGGTGAAGGATTTTAACCTATATCAAACTTAGATCCCCTTTTACAAGACTGACTTAATTACTTATAAACCATTATTATTCTATATTAATTATAGAAAGAGTTTTATCAAGTTTCTGCAAACATCAGCTGAAAATTTTTAATGTTTCTTTATCTTTATTGTTGAGACTATTACAGATGTCCCCTTTTTAACTCCACTGACCCCCTCCACTCACATCCATCCCACCCCCAGGCTTTTCACATACCAATGTCTGTGTCCATGGATTATGCTTATAAACATATAAATTCTTTGATTAATCTCTCCCCACCTACACCCCCCTCCTTACCTTCCCTCTGAGATCCCTCAGTTTGTTCCAAGCTTCTATGTCTCTGGATCCACTTTGTTCATCAGTTTATTCTGTTTATTATATTCCACATATAAGTGGGATCATTTGGTACTTGTCTTTCTCTGACTGGCTTATTTCACTTAGCATAATACTCTCTAGTTCCCTCCATGCTGTGCCAAAGGCTAAAAGGTCCTTCTTTACAGCTGCATAGTACTCCATGGTGTAAATGTGCCACAGCTTTATTACCCACTCATCTACTGGTGGGCACTTGGGCTGTCTCCAGATCTTAGCTATTGTGAATTGCGCTGCTATGAACATAGGGGTGCAAAAGTTCTTTGTGATTGGTGTTTGGGGCTCCTTAAGATATATTTCTAGAAGTGGGACCACAGGGTCAAATGGCAGGTCAATTTTTAATCCTTTGAGGAAACTCCATACTGCTTTCCATAGTGGCTGTACCAGTCTACATTCCCACCAGCAGGGCACTAGGGTGCCCTTTCTCCACACCCTTCCCAGCACTTGTAGTTCCTTGACTTGTTGATAGTAGCCATTCTGACCGGTGTGAAGTGATACCTCATTGTGGTTTTAATTTGCATCTCTCTGATGATTAGTGATGTTGAGGATTTTTTCATATGTCTCTTGGCCATTTGTATGTCCTCTTTGGAGAAGTGTCTATTTAGGTTCTTTACCCATTTTTTAATTGGATTGTTTGTTTTCCTTTTGTTAAGTTGTATAAGTTCCTTATATATTTTGAATATTAACCCTTTATCTGATGTGTCCTTGACAAATATGTTCTCCCATACAGTGGGCTCCCTTTTCACTTTGTTGACGGTTTCTTTGGCTGTGCAGAAGCTTTTTATTTTAATGCAGTCCCATTTGTTTATTTTCTCCTTAGTTTCTCTTGCCCTAGGAGATGGATCAGCAAACATATTGCTACACAAGATGTCTGAGATTTTGCTGCCTCTGTTTTCCTCTAGGATTTTTATGGTTTCGTGCCTTACATTTAAGTATTTTATCCATTTTGAATTTACTTTTGTGTATGGTGTAAGTTGGTGGTCTAGTTTCATTTTTTTGCATGTATCTGTCCAATTTCTCCAACACCATTTATTGAAAAGATTGTCTTTACTCCAGTGTATGTTCTTGCCCCCTTTATCAAATATTAATTGACCATAATGGCATGGGTCAATTTCTGGGGTCTCTGTTCTGTTAGATGTGTTTGTTCTTGGGCCAGTACCAGGCTGTTTTGATTACAGTGGCTTTGTAGTATAATTTGATATCTGGTATGGTGATCCCTCAAATTTTGTTTTTCTTTCTCAAGATTGCCGTGGCTATTTGGGGTGTTTTTTGGTTCCATATAAATTTTCAAAGTGTTTGTTCTAGATCTGTGAAATATGCTGTTGGTATTTTAATAGGGATTGCATTGAATTTATAGATTGCTTTGGGTAATATGGACGTTTTAATGATGTTAATTCTTCCAATCCATGAGCATGGTATATTTTTCCAGTTGTTTATATCTTCCTCTATTTCTTTTTTCAGTGTCCTATAGTTTTCTGAGTAAAGGTCTTTTACATCTTTGGTTAAGTTTATTCCTAGGTATCTTATTTTTTTAGTTGCAATTGTAAATGGGATTTTTTTTTAGTTTCTGTTTCTGAGAGTTGATTATTAGTGTATAAAAATGCTATCGATTTCTGGGTATTAATTTTGTATCCTGCTACCTTGCTGAATTTATTTATTAAATCTAGTAGTTTTCTGGTGGAGTCTTTAGGATTCTGTATGTACAATATCATGTCATCTGAAATAATGAGAGTTTTGTTTCCTCCTTTCTAATTTGGATGCCTTTTATGTTTTCTTCTTGTCTGATTGCTAGGACTTCCAGTACTATGTTGAATAAGAGTGGTGAAAGTGGATACACCTGTCTTGTTCTTGTTCTTAGGGGAAATGGTTTTAGTTTTTGCCCATTGAGTATGATGTTGGCTGTAGGTCTGTCATATATGGCCTTTATTATGTTAGGGTATGATCCCTCTATTTCCACTTTGCTGAGAGTTTTTATCAAAAATGGGTGTTGGATTTTATCGAATGCTTTTTCTGCATCTATTGATAAGATCATATGATTTTTATCTTTCGATTTGTTTATGTGATGTATCATGTTTATTGATTTATGAATATTGTACCAGACTTGCATCCCTGGAATAAATCCCACTTGCTCATGGAGTATGATCTTTTTGATATATTGCTGGATCTGATTTGCTAATATTTTGTTGAGGATTTTAGCATCTATGTTCATCAAAGATATTGGCCTGTAACTCCCTTTCTTTATAGTGTCTTTATCTGGTTTTGGAATTAGGCTAATGCTGGCCTCGTAAAATGAGTTTGGAAGTGTTCCTTCCTCTTGAATTTTTTGATAGTTTGAGGAAGATAGGTGTTAATTCTTCTTTGAATGTTTGGTAAAAGTCCCCTGTGAAGCCGTCTGGGCCAGGGCTTTTTTATGCTGGGAGCCCTTTGATTACTGCTTCAACTTCATCAGCAGTTATCGGCCTATTTAGGCTTTCTGACTCTTCCTTATTGAGTTTTGGAAGATTGTATTTTTTTTGGTATTTATCCATTTCATCCAGGTTGTCCTGCTTGGAGGCATATAGTTGTTCATAGTATTCTCTTACAATCCTTTGTATTTCTGTTGGGTCAGTTGTTATTTTACCTCTTTCATCTCTGATTTTGTTTATTTGTGTCCTCTCTCTGTTTCTTAATGAGTCTGGCTAAAGGTTCATCAATCTTGTTTATCTTTTCAAAGAACCAGCTCTTGGTTTCATTGATCTTTTGTATTGTTTTTTTAGTCTCTATGTCATTTATTTCTGCTCTGATCTTTATTATTTCTTTCCTTCTACTTACTCTGGGCTTTTCTTGTTGTTCTCTTTCTAAGTTTTTAAGTTGTAGGGTTAGATAGTCTATTAGAAGTTTTTCTTGTTTTATGACGTAGGCTTGTAGTGCTGTGAACTTCCCTTTCAGGATTGCTTTCATTGTGTCCCATAGATTTGGAGTTGTTGTGTGTTCATTTTCATTTGTTTTCAGGAAATTTTTTATTTCTTTCTTGATCTCTTCGGTAACCCATTCATTGTTTAAAAACATGCTTTTCAGTCTCCCTGTGTTTAAATGTCTTTTAGTGTTCTTATTGTAGTTGGTTTCTAATTTCATGCCTTTGTGATCTGAGATGCTTGATATGATTTCAATCTTCTTGAATTTATAGAGACTTCTTTTGTGTCCTAACATGTGGTCTATCTTTGAGAATGTCCTTTGTGCACTTGAGAAGAATGTGTAATCTGCAGCTTTGGGGTAGAATGTTCTGTAAATGTCGATTAGGTCCACCTGATCTAATGTGTCATTTAGGGTCACTGTTTCCTTGTTGATTTTTTGCCTGGAAGTCCTATCCAGGGAAGTCAGTGGGGTGTTAAAATCCTCGAATATGACTGTATTGCTGTCAATCTCTCCCTTAAAGTCCTCTAGAAGTTATTTTTTTATAAATTTAGGTGCCCTATATTGGGTACATATATGTTTATCAGGGTTATATCCTCTTGCTGGATTGATCCCTTTAGTATTATGTAATGACCTTTCTTGTCTCTTGTTATGGTCTTCATTTTGAAGTCTATTTTGTCAGATATGAATATTGCTACCCCTGCTTTTTTTCATTTCCAATTGCATGGAAAATTTTTTTCCATCCCTTCACTCTCATCCTGTGTGAGTCTTTTGTTCTGAGGTGGGTCTCTTGTGGACAGTATATATTTGGGTTATGTTTTCTTATCCATTCAGCCACCCTATATCTTTTTATTGGGGCATTTAATCCATTTACATTTTAAGGTTATTATTGAAAGATACTATCTACTGACATTTTGTTTCTTTATAGCAATGTTTCTCATTCTCTTTATTTCTACTTCTAATTATAGCAGTCCCTTTAACATTTTCTGTAATGCTAGTTTTGTAGTGATAAAGTCTTTTAACCTTTTTTTGTCGTGGAAGCTCTTTAGTTCACCATCCAGCTTGATTGATAATCTTGATGGATAGAGTAGTCTTGGTTTCAGATCCTTCTTTTGCATTACCTTGAATACTTCATGCCATTCCCTTCTGGCCTGTAGATTTTCCGATGAGAAGTCAGATGATAGCCTTATGGGAGCTCCTCTATAAGTAACGGATTGCTTTTCTCTAGCTTCCTTTAAGATTCTCTCTTTGTCTTGGATTCTTGACATTTTAATTATGATGTGCCTGGGCCTGGGCCTCTTTGGATTCTTCTTACTTGAGACTCTCTGTGTCTCCAGAATCTATGTCCCTTTTTCCTTGACCTGGTTAGGGAAGTTTTCTGCCATTATTTCATCAAACAGGTTCTCTAACCCCTGCTTACTTTCAACCTCTTCTGGCACTGCTATAATATGACTAATGTTACATTTTATGCTGTCCCACAGCTCCCTTAGACCGTCTTCCTGTTTTTTAATTGTTTTTTGTTTTTGGGTTTCTGATTGAGTGACTTTTTTTCTACCATGTCTTCTAATTCACTGATCCGATCCTCAGCTTCCTCTAATCTGCTGTTTATTCCTTCTAATGTGTTCTTTATTTCTGCCATGTCATTCTTCATTTCTGACTGGTCATTTTTCATAGTTTCCAAATCTTTTTTCATGCTGTTGAGCATCCTTACAATCAGTGTTCTGAACTCTATATCTGAGAGATTGCTTATCTCTGTTTCATTTGGCTCTTTTTCTGGAGACTTTTCTTGTTCTTTCATTTGGTACTTGGTTTTTGGTCTCCCCATTTTGGCTAAATGTTAGGTAGATCTGCTAGGATTCTCAGTCTTTTTAGAGGGTCTCTGGTACAGGCCAATGTCATATGCAGTGTGTGACTGGCCCTGAGTACCCTGTTTGGGGTTATCAACAACCCCAGGCTTGAGGTCTCCACTGCTGGGGCTGGATGCATTTGGACAGGACTGAGATGCACACCAAAGTCTGCTTTTCTAAGGCCCAAGTCCCAAAATGATGAGGCAAAGACTCAAAGCACCCTGAGGTCTGCCTCAGTCTGCAGACTTGTTAATCTGATTCTCTTAATGAGCCTCAGGCTATAGAAGCTCCACAGGATGGGGCAGCTGGTTGTTATCAGTCTCTTAACAAGCCTCAGGCTGTAGAAACTTCTCTGGGCACAGTGAGAGGCTCTTCAGCAGGATGGGGCAATTGCTTTCCCCCTCAGGCAAAAGCTGAAAATTCACCTTCCAAGAAAGATGTCCCCCACAGTCTGGGGGAATGACTCTCCCCAGACAGCTCCAGTTCACTCCACTCCCCTCCGCCGGAGCCCAAGGTGAGTGGCTGTACACAAAACGTTGTGCGTTGGCTCTTTAAGAGGGTGCCTGCATTTCCAGCCGTCTCTCCCTGGCAGACAGAAACTGGGCTGCTTTTCACAGCCAGATGTTTTGTGGGCACCTTACTCAGATCTAGTTCTCTGGACTGGGAAGCCCAGCCTGGGGTTGAGGCTCCAGAGTCCTCATTGGGAACCCCCCACAACTGAGATATCCCTCTGGACCTTTAGCAGCTACCTGTGGGTTCCTAGCCAGCCCTCTCGCGTTCGCACTTCCTACCAGTCTCTATGGGGTCTCCACTTTTTCTCCTTGGTTATGAGGGTGCTCTCTAGCTCGTCTTCAGTTGGTTTCAGGATGGTTTTTTTATGTTTTAGTTGTAAATCCAGATTAGTCCCTGGAGAGTGTCAGTGTTGCTCCCACTCGGTCCCCTGGCATCTTGGATCTCCAGTAATTTTTATTATGATTACTTTGCACATGTAGAATAATTTGGGAAAAATTGACATCATTATAGTGATATATTGCCTCATCTCTATCAATGGTTAATCATTCTTTTATTGAAATTTCTCCTATGATTCTGCAAATGTCTTCTTTGTTCAGTTTTTAGCTAAAAGTTTTGGTGTTGTTACAAAGAGCATTTATCTTCTAGTTGGCTATTACTAGCAATGACTAGTTCTTGATGGGTGGAGAGGATTTGGAATGCCAGAGATGAGCAAAGAGAATTCCAGTGAGAGGGACAAACCTTAGTGAAAATACACAACCTGCAAATATTAGAGATACATTGAGAATGGAAAGGATTTCATTTGTCTGGAGCTAAAGCTATCTGGAGAGGGCTGTTGGAGAAAGAACAGAGCAGTTGGTAGGAGGGCATGCATGGTGCATTAGGAAGTTTAGCTTTCCGAGGTAGTAAAGCATGCTGGTTGAAAGCCTGGGTTCTGGAGTCAAAATATCCATATTCTGGCTCTACCACTTATTAGGTGGGGGACCCTGGGTCTCTCTGCACTTCAGTTTTCTCGTTGATAAATGGAGACTAGAAGCGTGCTGACCTTATTAGAATAGAGTGAAGGTTAAATGAGTTATGACATACAGAACCTGGTGTGGAATAAGCACCCAATAAATGTTAACTGTTATTGCTGTTTTTGTTGTTATTATTACTAGGAAATAGGAAATCATGGTGGATTTAGATGTGACTTGTGCAAGGTCAGAACACAGGCCAGCAATACCACAAGCAGAGAGCAGAGACTTAGGTCTCCTGACTCCTGGCATAGGCATTAGCTTTGAATATTTTTTTGAAGGAAATAAATGTATTTTAAAAATCTTTGAAAAAAAATTGCCATTGATGGAAGTATTTTAAAGGACCCACTAATATCAAAAGTATGAATGCTACAGTGCTCTTAATGAATGAACTGCATGATGAGCCCAAATGCTGTCTGTTTACATCTTAAAACACAAAATGATGGTTGTGTACCCACGCACTGAGTTTATACAAAATACCATGAAAATAATTTAATGCTTTCTTGTTCTGACAAGTAAAAATGATTCAAGTATAATTTAAAAATATATATATTCAAATATGCTATCATGTACTACATTATGAATAAAAATAAATTTTTAATCAAGTATTTACTTTAAATTATAGAAAAGATTTCAGTGACACCTTTAGTAGTTGATGGCCTCTTGGAAATGGAAAATGAAGCAATCAAGAAGGATTTAAAATGAGATTTATTCACCCTCCACATGCCCATGTTATTAAAATTAAACTAATAACGGAGACCTTTACAGCAGGCGGTACATCTCAAGAAAAGCTGGCTAGCAATGGCCAGCTATGAAACAGGTGGTTGTTTCTCTTCCTAATTTAAAAACCACAAATTCTTTTAGCTTTTCTAATGAGTACCACAGACATGGACAAGATTAGCTTATATTTCACTATCACAATACTCCATATTCACTTGTATATAAATGATTTTAGAATTGAGGGATCAATAATAAGGGAAGTTCCTTTGCTTAAGTCAGCATCACAGTTTGTCCCATTCCACTCTGCCTTCCCCCACACCTATTGTGTTTTTCCTTGTGTGCATGTCTATCTCCACTGGATACCTGTGGCATACAGACCTCTTGGAGAACAGGAAAATGCCTTATAAATGCTAGCTCCTCCAGAAGGTGCTGTACAGGATAGTTATGTGATAAATGCTCAATACAAGAAGAATTGGCTCATACTAGAGGGAGCTGCAATGATCTCTGTTCAGTGAGAAGTGACTACTGTTTTTGATTGAAGAGGCTTTAATTTAGTTTAGATCCAGGAAGCATGGGGACCACTGGAGTATTATTTCCTATTGGAAATCACAGAATTCATGTGGGTTAATGCAGGGAATAGTTAGTGGCAATTGATTTGCCGGTCTACCAGATAAGGCTTTGAGTTGTATAAACTAGATGACCCAACATCTCACTAGGTCTAACATTTCCAAAGAAACCACTGAATGTAGATTCCACCAATGCCTCTTTCTGCTTTGCCTTCAGATCACCTCCCCTAACCCCACCCTCCCTCATGCACATACAAAATTAAATCTTTTGAGGGGGAGGTTTCCCCCCTAAGACATTAATAAAGTAAAGAATACATTGAAAGCTTGAATGGCTTGCTTTGAAAAAAACAGCACAAATTCATACGCAAGGGCTGCTACCCCTGACTTCTAGGACCTCTGTTTTTTGCACAATAACTCTAATTTGGTTAAAACTAGGATAGAAATAGAAAGAAGAAAAAAAACCAAAACACTTCAGATAAAATAACCACCTCCCCTAAAACCTATCTTTTAATAGATTTGAAACCTGAAGTCCAAGGACAACTTTTTTATCCCATTCTGTTTCATATTCTACTTCCTTTGTTACTCTCAACAGGACTGCTTTACACAAAATATATATATTAATCTGGCCTTTACACAAAGCTTATTTTCTTGGTCTAATACTTATTTAAATTTTAACTCAAAGTAACAATAAATATTTAGAATTTTCCAAGCAGCACACCACACTGTTTCAAAGATGTACAGAATAAATACTACTGATCACATTTTCAAAATTTTCAACTAGCAAATTTATACCCAAGGCTTTAGAAAATTTAACTGCCAGCATTTTAAAAGTGATTAATTTCAAAAGTCAAATTGATTTTTAAAAAGTGAAGAAATAAATATAGCCCATTGATAAATGTCTGTTGAAAATGGAGAAAATAGACCCTTAGTCTGCCTTGGCTCCGGTACTTAGCAGTTGGCATTTAATTAATTAGTTATGAGGGGTGTAATAACACAGCAAAGTGATTCCCTTTCTCCTGATTATGGATTGCATTTTGATGGTAAAATTGTTGGTTGTATCCTTCCTTAGCGACAGACTTTTTGTGATTAATGTCTCTGGCATCTATTTTTCTTTGTCTCTTTCACACAAAAGACTCCACAAAAATCAACATCACCAATCAAAATATATCTTCTATCCCCTTAAAATATCACACTCCATCTTCTCTTGTGTGGTTCATCTTTAGCATAGTGTATATATTTGACAATTAAGAACAAAATGAAAGACCACAAGGTTGCTATACCCATTACTGCCAGTTCAACTGAAATTATGGCTGCATAGTTCGAAGCTTCGCTAGGTTTCTACACAGACACAATCATTTGCAAGTAGTAGTTCATGAAATGTACTTGTTTTAACAAAATGCCATTCAAAAAAACACTGTTTTCTGCAATTGACCTAAACATTTAGTCATGTAACTGTGCTTTTGTACATTGTTTGTTGACACCTTCAGGCAAATACACCTGATTTAACAAACATTTGTTCAAATGCATGTGTAAGGTATACTCTTTTATATATTTATATAAATAAAACCTCGCAGTGTACTTGGCTGATGAATTTGCTCGACTAGCTCGTTTGCCGGGGATAGAGAGCTATTCAATTAAAACAGTGATTTAGAGAGAGCTTGTTATGTTTAGGGAACCCCTTGTTTTATTACAGCTTCTGTGCTTTTCTCTTGTGCCAGTTGAATTTCCCTGTAAAATACAGTAACATCCTTTATATTTGCATGTTGTTCTATGTTCCTTTCTACCTTTGCTGCCAGCATGGGCCTTCATTTTCATCTCTGAGCCATTCTCTGCCTTAACCCTATCAGTCAGCTCAAACTTTCAGGTTTCCAAAACCAACTGCTGACTAACCTCACTTTCTTACGTGAGGCTGCAGTGATGAAAGATTAGTTAACAGAACTGTGGATTTCACTGCCCCTGAGTTTGTGGCTCATTCCTGGTTTAATCAGTTCCATGCAGGAGGAGCATTATTACGTGAAATAAAATATTGCTTCTTTAGCCAACTCTCTAGAGTTATGTGGGTAAGAGATGTCTCCTTAGAAGAAGGCTAACTCTTAAATGTTTCTATTACCTCTCAAAATTCATATGTTTAAGCCAAATTCCCAGTGTGATGGTATTTGGAGGTGGGGCCTTTGGTTAGCAATTAGGTCATAAGGGTGGAGGCCTCATGAATTGGATTAGTGCCTTTATGAGAAGAGACTCAAGAGCTTCTTCTTGATCTCTAACTTTCTTTCTCTCTCTGCTTTATACCAAGTGAGAATACAATGAGAATATTGCCATCTGCCAAACAAGAAGTAGGCCCTCATGAGACACTAGATCTGTCAGAACCTTGATCTTGGACTAAGAGGCTTCAAAATGTGAGAAATAAACATTTGTTGTTTAAGCCACCATGTCTATGGTATATTTCTCATAGCAATCCAAACTAAGACAGATGGGATCCTAAACTGTGTATAGTACAATTGATTAGTTGTTTGGTCTGCCTCAATTAAGTTTTCTTTATTTTGTGAACAAATTCAATAATATATTTTAAAGGTAGAACCAACAAATTTACTGGTGGGCAGAATCTGGGGTGTGAACAAAATACAATTATTTTGGCCTAAGCCAAATGGAGATTTTATTAACTGAGATGGAGAAAATGGTAGGAGACAGAGGTTAGTTGGAGGGTGGTGGTTAATTAAAAGCTCAGCTTGAGATATGTTAAGGCGGAGTTGCCTGTTAGACATTCAGATGCAAATGTCTCACAGGAAGTTGGATATTTAAGTCTGGAGGTCAGGGGAGACTTATAGATTGGTGGTATAAAATTTAGTAGTCACCACCATACAGCTGGTAACTAAAGCCAAGAGACCAGATGAAATCCCCTAGGGACTGAGATGAGTTAGTAAAGAGATTAGTTAGTCAATGTGGAGCACATCAACATTTTGACATAGAAAAATAAGTTGGAAAAGGAGACTGAGAAAGAGTGGGAGGAAGATGAGAGAAAAACTTATTTATTGTGGTATCCCAAAAGACACATTTTAAGAGACCGTTTAAATGTATCAAATACATAAAATAAGGTGTGTATAAAGAACAAAAAGATCATTGGATTTAGTAATGTGGAGGTTATATTAGTCAGCTCAGGCTGCCATAACAAAATACCACAGACTGTGTGAATTAAACAATGAAAATTTATTTTCTCACAATCCTGGAGGCTGAAGTCCTAGATCAACGTAATAGCAGGGTAGGTTTCTCATGAGGCCTCACTCCTGGGCTTGCTGATGGTGCCTTCCTGCTTTGTCTTCATGTGGCCTTTTCTCTGTATGTGCACACTCTTCATGTCCCTTCTTTTTACTGTAAAGACAAGAGTCATATTGGATTAGGGTCCCAAAATTGTTACTGGTCTAAAGTTCATGTATCCGATGCTGCAAAAGGCCAAAACTGAAAATATCAGAGTTTGAAGTAAGAAAATGTTTATTAATTGAGATGCCCCATGATAGATAGAAGAACAAATTCTCAAATCCATCTTAAGAAAGTACAGTTCAGGCTTCTTTTATGCCAAGGGAAGGGGAAATGAGATGGGAAAGAGGTGACTGATAACCGCAGATATGTGTGTCAGCAGGGTCCCAGGAAGTTTGTGTTAGTTGATGTGAGTCTGGTGGTGAGGTTCCTGCAAATTTTTATAAACAATACATGCTTCCCTTATCTCCGCAAGGGAGGCACTTTCTGGTAAGGAACTATTTTTGTAACACTCAAGCCACAAGCAGAATTCCTCTAATAATAAGCATGTCTATATGGAATACTACTCAGGAGCTATTAGCCTGAAGGCCATGAGCACAAAGCAGGCTTAAACAAAATGGAATCAGAGAGGTGGAGCATTTCGCTCTCTTACTCCCTTATTGCCTCATTTTATCTCCTTACCTCCTTAAAGTCACTAAATATAGTCACATAGGGGATTAGAGCTTCAATATATGGATTTGGAGGGACACAATTCAGTCTATATGAGAAGTCATTGATGAATAGATAACTATAGTTTGGGTGCTATGGTGTTCTATTAGTGACAACTTGACTTAAGTGGTTTAAGGAAAGATGGAAGAGGAGAATTAGTCACACTGCATATAGACAGTGACTAGAAGGAATTTTGCCATTAAAGAAGAAAAGAAGTGAAGGTAGGCCTGGAGAGACAAATGAAAGAAAGGGAGAGCTTATACAGGTATACATACACTAGTAAACAGGGGTGGGCAAAAGTTGGTTCACAATTATAACACAAAAAATAACACAATAATGAATAAATAGTAATACAAGATTAAACTGTTTTGTGTACTCACAATTGTAAACATACTTTTGCCCACCCCTGTATGTGGGGCTGCAGAAAAAGTGACATGGGTATTAGGAAGTGGAGGATAATTGATGGGTTATTTGGAGTATTTTGAATTTTAGTTTTTTATAAGATACTTTAAGATATTATAATATATAATTCTGTTAACTGATTTATATAACCATAATATCACATTTATTAATATTAACCTATTCCTTTTTATTGTTGAAAATATAAATGTTTATTAAAGATGAACATTTTTGAAATGTGTGCACAAGTTCTTGCCTACAAGTCACCTCAATTCAGATCTGCATTTTACTAGCCTTATAACCCCAGCTATTTTACCTTATCTCATGTTCAGGTTTTGCATGTATACAGTGGGGATGATATTACACGTCACAATAAATATTATTTGAAATTACACTTCTCTGGTTTACATTTAGGTCAATGTTTCCCTGAAATGAAATCAACCTTTACATACGTGGGCCTTAGTATTCTAGATCCTTAATATGGTCTGTGATTTCCTATGAATTACCGTTCATCTCAGGAATGTACCCTGGGGTCCTCAGGGTAAATGTTGCCATTAAAAGGAAAAGAAAGAAAGCTCACTTACTTTAGGAACAAGGATCTAATGGGGATCAGAGATGTTACCCGTGGAGTGCCAAAAAGAAAATATAGATATAGAAAGGCCAACCCTGAAATTTATGGTAGACCTATAAAGCAAGTAAACCAGAGACCTTGGCTAACGCTTCCACTGTCAGGCAGCAAATCTGATGGTTTTTGCCCTTGGTTTCTGCCACCATATAAAACTACAGTGGCAGATTTAGAAGAAGTTGAATGAAATCAATTTTAGTCTTTGCTTTTATAGACAAAGGAGTGCTTGGCGGGGGGAAAATACCCTGGGAAAAAACTCTGGTTACAGTAAGAACCCCTGTATTGTGATTTATCCCTTCTATAGTTTTTGGACATAGAAAAAAGGGAACTATAGAGAAAAAAGAAGAACATACATAAAAGTTCTTATAGAGAATGAAATTATTCAAGTTTTTTCTCTATGATTCCATTGTATTTTTATCTAATTGCAAAGTATCAAGTTTCTTACTTAGATAGCTCAAATATATGCTTTATGCTCATGTACAGAATAAACTTCCTACAAATAAGAGGCAAAGCTAATTAACAACTCACCACCCTTATTTAGTCCATAAGCCACCTCTGTTGAGCTCTCTACCTTGTAAATGTAACCTAGCTCTAGAAGTGTTAATTAATCTCTTCTTTAATAGCCACACGTTTTTAAAAGATAAGGTTAGTGTATGGTCACAGAGCCCAAGGATTCTTGTCACCCTTTCTTGGAAGGAATGGAAGCATTGTTTTGCATTTCTTTATAGGGTTTTGTTAAAGTAGAACTGCATTTTTGAAAGCTGAGAAATTTGGAATGTTTAAAAAAAAAAAGAAATATAGAGGTTTCTGACTTATATGTGGATGGCAAGGAAGAAAAATGCCATATGTTGATGAAAGTTAGAGTCCTGTGATATAACTAGATAAATATTTCATCGAAGTTCTAGTTAGAAAAAAATAAGTGGTGGTCTTTAAACCAGGCTCCGTGTACTGTGCAGACTTAACTCTCAAAGTAGATAAGAGAGAATGGAGAGATCGACAGACAGTGTCTGGACAGTCTACTTCATCCACACACCTTCCTAAAATTAATCTGCCTCAGATGGGGTTTAACACTGCCCCCCCTCCCCCTGTCACAATATCCCTTCTCCCATGCTACAAAATAGTCTCTAGGGTTCTACCTGGAGGTGTAAGATCTTCCAGGTACCAAGAGATAAAATGAAAATGAGTGACTAAGGACTATGTAACAAATTCCTTTGCAAGTCTGATGGTTTCAATGATTTGGTTAAAGAAAATGAATAATTATCTGATTAAGTTGAAGAATGATGGATCATAAAAATATTTTTAGATGGTAGATCACTATGTGATTTTTGTCATGAAACTCAAAAAATGGGTCTGTGAGTTGAGATTCCCAAATCTCTTTCAATCCCAACTACTTATTTTATTTTTATTTTTATATTTTTAAAATATATCTTTATTGGTTTCAGAGAGAGGAAGGGAGAGGGAGAGAGAGAGATAGAAACATCAATAATGAGAGAGTCATTGATCGGCTGTCTAGCCCGCAACCCAGGCATGTGCCCTGACCGGGAATTGAACCCCGATCTCCTGGATCCTAGGTCAATGCTCAACAGCTGAGCCACGCCCGGCTGGGTCCAACTACTTATTTATGGTAACAAGTTTTCTCAGTACTGCATCTAAAGTCAAAGACAATAATGAAAAAAAGGGTGGGGAGAACCTTGATGCTGAACCCTGCATTATTCTATGAACAATTAGCATTTGTTTGTTACACATGCACCTAAGAAAATAATAGATTATAACATCCCAGTCCATCTTGTTGTGGATCTTTTTACAATAAATTTTCCCTTTTTATTTTAATAATTTTAATTCAAATGTATAAATTAATCACATTGTTCAGTCAATTGAATATTATTAATAATGGTAATGATGCCAATCCAGAAGAAAAAATAATGTAGTATTTATAGATCTAAAATTATTGGAAATTTCAAAATACATTTTAATTTATCTACATGTTTTTTGTGGGAGGCTCATATTATTGGGCAATGAATAAAAGACTTACATTCATAAAACATATTATCTTAAGATCACATTCAATAAGGGAAGATAAATGAAATTGAGTTTAAGGATAAATGATGGAATGATTTAAAATGAATGATGGGGGTTGTCAAATTGCTATTATTTAGTTTCTACCAGGATACATTTAAAAGATGCATTATAATAAACACAAATTACATACTTAGCAACTATATAAATTCATAATAAAAATTATAGGTGCCATCTCTTAAAACTGTGTGAGGTTTATGTATATGAGTTTGCAAATTATTTAATGGGATTCAAGAGCAAAAGATTAAACAACCACTGCAGTATAGAGAACACAGGCCAATCATCAGTCATTTCTGTATATGCCATGGGGTAAGGAAGGGGTTAGGCACAATGCGGATGGGAGTGCACTGGCATGACAGGAAACCCAGTGTACAGGCCAAGGGACAGTGTCCTAAATGAGGTGGTGAGCGGGACTTAGCTAATAAGTAGGTGGGTGAGGAAGGACAATGGGAAGGGAAGGTGCTGCGGGCAGGCAAGAGCAGGACCAGAAGCTCAAAGTAGAGGGACATCAGGTTCCAGGTCCTTAAAATAACAGAGCATAACCAGCACTGAGAGTGTGAGTTGCTAAGGGAAACAGGGGTGTAGGGGTCATGAGAGAGATCTCCTCCATCACTTTGAAAGCTGAAGTGCGTTCATTTGTCACTAGGGTCTACCTTTTTAGGAGTTACGAACAATTGAATTGAATTATGAGTTTTCATTTTTCATTTAGAGCAAGGGTCACAACATTTTCTGTAAAACGCAGCATGGTATATATTTTAGACATTGAGGTCTCTGTCGAAACTACTCAACTCTGCTGCTGTGGTCTGAAATCAGCCTTAGGCTATATGTAAATGAGCGAACATAGCACTGTTCAAATAAAACTTTATTTTAAGACATTTAATTTTGTATCTCAAATAATTTTCACATTTCAAGAAATATTATTTTTGTGTGTGCTTGTTTTTTATTCCAGACATTACAATTTTTTAAAATCACTCCTAGTTTACAAACTGTTCAAAAACACGCAGTGGACAAATTTGTCCCACAGACTTCGTTTGCCCACCCCATTTAGAGTATTTCAAGGATTTTGTCAGCTATTCTAACTCAGATTTTGAGCTCAGACTAAAAAGAGCCTCATGAATCTTTTTTCTTCCCTCTTAATATTAGAATTGCATAGAAACCTGGCCAATGTTTTGCAATTTGAAAGAGCTGAGTTTTATTTATTTATTGGTGTTTCTGTAGAGAAAATCCTTAACATCCTCATTTATTTTAGTAAAAATTTACCCAAATAGTTTATTCTCCTTAACTACTTGCATTTTGAACTGAATAGCTTTTTATCCTATGTACTCAGCATCTAAAATTTTGCTTTGGAGGTGGTTAAAAATGCATTTCAACAATATAATATAGTGGAAAGAGCATGAGCTTTCAAAGTCAATGACTTGAGTTTGATTTTTATCTCTACTCCCTAGTCCTTGGGCAAATTGCCTCACATCACTGGGCCTCAGTTTCCTTGTGTGTAATAATAGATGTGATAATAATAGGCTTTCTTTGTTGAGTTGTCGTGAAAATTGGGATAATGGATGTAAAATGTGCAACATGCACCACATGATAAATACATTATATTTAATTATTAATATTAAAAGCATTTGTATGCATATTTTTACTTTTCACTTGTAATCCACAGAGAGATCTGGCTAAATAATAACAAATCTAAAAAAAAATTATTCATGCTTTATTCTTTTTGACCCATAACCTGGAAGGCCAAGTACTCTAGCTATTTGAAATTTCCTGGTGATCTTCATCTTGATCACAACTGTAGGGAAAGAGGAAAGGCTGTTCTGGGTACCGAGTCTTTCCCCCTGCCTGATTGAAATAAATAGTCAAGGAATTCTTGAACACACTTCTAGCTGATTTTAGTCCTGCCTTATCCTTTAGTTGCCTCTCATTGCTCACAAGTGTGGCTCCTTCCTGCACTGGTATGAGAGGATCCTTTCCCCAGTTCCCAGATCAATTTGGACATGAAGGTGACTAACTCTGAAGCAGTTCCAAGCCACTTCCTGGTCCTTGACATGGATTATTCCAAACAATGACCCTTTCACTAACCTCAAAGCCTTTCCCCAGTGGACTTTATTCAGTTCCACCATATTTACATCTAGATGCCCACTTTGGTCTTCTTTCTTATTTTTGTATTCTAGGAAGTGCCCCATTTCCATCTTGGGACTAAGGTCTTAATTCTTAGAAGTTTCCTTTCCAGAGTATCTGTGTCTTGCTCATGAAGTCCAGCCATTGGGCTAGAATCCTGTAATTTTTAACAGAATTCCTGTTTCCTTCTATAGGCTACCAATCCTCCACTTGTGGGTATTGGCTGTCCCAAATTCACTGGTTTAAAACAACCAAGCATTTGTTGTTATCGCTCATGGTACTGTGGGTTGACTGCGCTCAGCTCAGGTCTCACTTGGGGTCTCATGTGGATGTAGTTGTGGCTGGCTCATCTGAAAGCTGTCCTGGGTCAGATGCACCACATGCCCCCTCCCGTCCCTGTAGCCGATGCTGGCTGCTGGCTGTGAGCTCAGCCGGCTCTGTCTCCCAGAGCACTAACACGGGTCCTGTCCTGTCTTGGGATTCTCGCGGCATGCCAGCAGGTCTTTGGAGAGAGCCCCTGGAGGGCGCATTCTAGGAGGCGCAGGCAGGAGACTTTGGTCCTCTTGCGATCTGGACTCAGAAGTTCCAGGACCTTTTCTGTCTTCTACTAGTCAAAGCAGTCACAGGGCCCACCCAAATTTAGGTAAAAAGAAGAGACTCCAGCCACTGATGGAGTGTGGGCAAGATCACATGGCTGCAGAACCGATGGAATAGGAGATGCTGCTGTGACCGCCCTTGGAAACACCATCTCCCACAGTGGGACATCAGCTTGGAGCTCTGTCTTCCCAGAGCCAAGCACTGTGTCTGGCACAGAGTAAGTTCTGATAGACCCCTAAACAGAGTTAATGGTGTAAACTCCGGAGCTCGATCTGCCTGGGTAGTGTCCCGCCTGTTCCACTTTCCTGGCCCTGGGATCTTGGATGAGGTGTGCCTTAACGATCACAGTGGGAAAATGCAGGTAGACTGCCTCATAGTGTGGTTGTGAGGAAAGGCAGGTTAAAGCCCGGCACATACACTTCAAAGTTAGCTACCATGGCAAGGAGAAGGGAGACGAGGAGAAGGGTGTGCCCCTCAGTAGCTGCCCTCTCCAGTCCTTGTTTCAGGCCTTCCCAATCTGTTCTCTCCTGTTGACAACCAGTGGGCATACCTGGCTGAGCCCCAGGTTGCCATGGTAATTAAGTCCCTGTGTATGACACCCCTTTTGGCTGCGTAAAACATCCTGAATATTCCTCTAGTGCCATATATAATAAAGCCAAATGTCTTGAGATTTCTTTGGTGCATACTGTACTCTTGTAAATTATGTCTTCGTTTCAAAATTTATCTAGTATTTTCAAACAGCTTTGAACTTCTTCAAGGACTAAGATCCTGCCTTTATGCTGCCTTGTGTGACTGGCTTAGAGTCTAGTACAGCGCCAGAGCTACATCAGGCATGGGGTAAATGCTTGTGATTAATATGTCACATTACTGACATGCTGATAGCTCAAGAGCATTTATAAAGGAAATTCTGCGTATCACAATTTAATAAAGAGATAGTTCTTGGGATTTTCAAAGAGAAAAAGAGATCATGGGACATCACCCCTAAGAAAAGGCCAGAGTCAGGCGGTCAGCTCTATTTTTAGGGCATCTAAGAGAGTAATGTGTCATTGCTGGTACACCTGCTCCCACCTGGGCTCCCGTGCTGGCTCTTTACCAAGCAAGTCATTGATCGAGAACGCGTAACATTTAGCAAGGAAGGGCTGCCTCCTGAAAGGGCCCTCAAACACAGTTTCTGCAGGAGTTGGGAACACTCTGAGATGATGTGCCAGATTTTATGTGCGTGTGTAAAAACCTGTTTCTTCAGAGGAAACCCATGGCTTTCATGAGGTTCTCTGAGTGATCCCTAGAAAAGAAGTTAACAAGCACTGGTTATGAAAACTTGGGCAGAACCCACCGATCCCTGACATATCCTGCAAGTTGTTTTCATCTGACTAGAAGTTCCATGTTGTATTTACTTACTACTTTCCTCACTTTTAACATGAAACTGAGGGCAGCCTTTACAAAAATCCCATAAAATCCATTAGTGGGACTCTCTATCCTAGTGGTCTGGGTTGTGGTAAACAGGAATTTATTGCAGTGTAATATTGGTCTGAAATTTGGAGCATTGGAATTTATGGGCAGAGTGTATGTCTCTAACTATACAGTTCTCTATAAAAGAATTTGGGGACATAAAAAACCGAGAGAGACCACCCTAGGTCATATCAATTTTTAAAATCTCCCTTTTTCCAATACAAACACAAATACACACCCACAAGGAGTATATATACATACATATATATGAGTATATATATACATATATACATATGCATATCCATATATACTTATATATCCTCCCTTTTCTCTAAAATATATATTCTCTAATAAAATGCCCCAAAATTATTTATTATGTTCTTAACTTGTTCTCGGTATGTGTGACTTATTGGAAAACAGGTTCATTTTAAAATGATCAGAGGCCCGTAGTTTCTGCTAACTCCAAGAAAACCTTGTAATTACATACCAGAGAACCTTACTTGTGTTATCTTCAGAGGCAGAATTCCTGAGGATTTTAATCCTTAGTCAGCTTCTCTGGCTGAGGAACCACACATCAATTGCAAGTCAGTCCCTGCATGTTTCCTTTTAATTGAGGCCAATATTTATAATAACAGTACTGATAATTATAGTAGTAGCTTTTTATTGAGCACCTATTGTGTGCCAGGTTTCATGCGAAGCGTTTCATGTATGATATCCAGTCCTTTAAAAATGCCATAATATATTCCAGGTATTGCCTTCCCACTTAGGCAAGAATGGTGTTTCATTTCCCTTTTTTAACTAACAGAAGTTGACTGCTATTATAATAAAAAATAAATAAATAAATGAACTTCTATGGTAATGTCTGCTTTGGGGAGTTGAAACCTCCTGTGTTTTTCTCCAGGGCCCTTATGTTCTTAAATTCCATTGAGTATCTACTATGTTCTAGACCTGGTGCTGGTCTCTAGATTATAACAATGAGAGGGGAAGTTATTGTCCCTGCCCTCAGTGGCTTATAATCTAGCTACGGCAGAACACAGCATCTAAAGCAAGATGACTTTATGAATTAACTGGACAGTGAAAGCTCTGAGGCGAGGTCAGAGTTACTGCATCCTGCTCATTGAAGGACAATATTTTTCTCTGAACTCTTGTCACTTTTGGAGAATACATTGTTGTCATTTCTTGTATAAAGTATGTCAGAAACATATTCAAATTAGTGCATTCTAATTGGCTATCATTGCCGAGGAGAAGCTTGTAAAGTAGGTAGGAGCATTGTCTTCTCACACACGAAATCTGGGTTGTTCTGTGAACAAGTGGCAGGACAGGGCCTGGAATTTAGAGTCGCTCCTGCAGGTGTGGTTATAGCTGTAGTCGTGGTAGACTAGAGTCATTTTTTACTGTAATAAAATACTTGCTTTTTGAATACATGTTTGTTTCTTGGCCACTTACAAACATTCTTACTCAACACAACACACATATGCTAGAGTTTAGGCCTGGGGGAAAACACTAGCACAGTAAATAGGAGATAGCAAAAGAGATGGATGTTAAGATTAGAGGCGTGTTTTTCAGATGGGGGTTCTGGAAGTAGCTCCTCAAAATTACCCGGGATCATGCTAAAAATGTAGATTTCTATGTCCCACTGAAAATCTACTCAGTTTCACTCGCTGGGCTTCCTGACACAGAAGATGCATTTCAATTATAAGGATGGTATCCCAGACTAGGGAAAATGTCAAAATAGCCCTGGAAAATTTAGCATGGTGATTCAGAAACCTCAATGGACTAAGTGTCAAGGGAACTAAATATTTTGGCTAACTAGCAGGATGTTTTGGGGCCAACTAATCTTAATTATCTGGCTTCTCTTTATTAGTTTATCCCCCCGCCTCTTCCTGCAACTATCCCCATTAAGTTGTATCAAAGCATGACACTCTGATAAAGAAATATGAATCATGAGGCAGCATTAGGCACACACCCAGTGTCAGATGAGAACAGATTCTTCAGCCAATCAATTAGCACCAGTGAACATGTACTGTGGGAGATTTGGGAGATGTGTAAGACAAGGTCAGTGTCTTCAATAGCTTACCATCTGCTTTTTAAAAAAAAATTTTTTATTCTCACCTGATGATATTTTTTTCCATTGCTTTTCAGAGATAGTGGAAGGGAGAAAGAGAGAGACAGAGAGAAATGTCGATGTGAGAGGGACACATGAATTGGTTGCCTCCGCACGTGCCCTGACTGGGGCCGGGGACCGAGCCTGCAATGCCCTTGGCCAGAATTGAACCCGGGACCCTTCAGTCCGAGGGCCGATGATCTAACCACTGAGCAAAACTGGCTATGACTACCAGCTGCTTTTTGAAAATAAATTTCATTTAAGTCAGGACACACCGTATAATGCTGAAATAGTTAATATGGACAAGTGCTATATGAGATCTGTCAGCCCTTAACTAGGATTGTCAGATAAATGTCATCAAAACAGGCTTCCGATGACCCTTTAGGTTGGTGTAGGACAACTAAATTAAATTGTCGGCAAGTTCTAATTGGATATTCCATACAAAAGTCCAGAAACCTGTGATTCAGTTCTCAAAATCTTAAAAAAAAAAAAAAAAAAGTAGTGTGGAAAGAACACTCTCAAGTCAGTAGACCACAGTGATAATTTTGAAAGATTATGACTCTAACTTGCCTGGTCATTATGTCTGTTAATGGTAAACTATACCTATGACATTTTAACTAGAAGAATCTGTCCTTGGATGTGGCTGTGAGAGAGTCAATATTTGCTGCCAGGTAACTAGCAGCATAAGAGAATAGCAATCTGTATCTATAGACCACTAAGGACACAGATGGAATGGGGAAGCGGGGAAGAATATTCACTCTAGCCTGCTTGGAAGACCTGGGGAGGGGGGCAAGACTGCACCCCATAGCACCTACCCCTCCTCTGGATTATGCTGTGGAACTTGGGTTGCTGAATGCCACCACTGACTACCTTGAAGAAGTCCCTTTGAAGATATTATTATAGTCTGAGAAATTCACATGGGAATATATACGCAGTAAGAGAAGGGCATAGATTGTGGTCTAAGGCATCCATTGTCCAGAGGGCCAGGGTTTCCCCAAAGGTGGGCAACCAATTTTATAGTAGAGGCTAGAAGAAGGCTAGAAGAAAGCATTTTCAGATATTAGTATGAAAGCTATGAATACCTAAGCGAAGTTAGAAATTGGGAACATCTATATGAGGGACCTTCTGTGAGATACTTAATTCCTAGGATGCCTACCTTCTGTCTTTGATGCTCACTTCTCTCTCACGTCTCTCATTTCTAATGAGGAAAGCTTTCCCCTAAACATGCCTAGCCTCTTGTCCCACTCACTCTTTCCCCAGAGAAGGGCAGAGTTGTCAGAATGGTAGTTTGAGTAAGGAAATCCATAAGCAGTGGGTAGCCCCCCTCCCCCTTGAGAACGAGCCTGCTCCCAGGGAGAATGCATTCTGGCCTGGTCCTCATGCTCCATGTTGGGCGATGTGGGCAAGCCTGTGGCTGGCTGTTCCCTGTTGCCTGGGCTGGGGGGCAGAAGGCTCGTTCCGAAGTTCAGCGCTGGGAAGTCCATCGTGATCACATATCTAAGCCACACCCTCCAGTCCAGTTTTTATCAGCGCAAAGCAGCTATTTTGATCTCTATTTGCCTGACTTCATTGTTTATCTTTCAGTTATTTCAAAATTGGGCAGGAAAAGTGTTATTTATGGAGCCATGTCTCACTTGGACTGCAGGGGAATTTATGTTTCGCATATAGTTGTCATTTGGATAGTTTTTATTGTAATGCACCTAGATTGGATCCATTGGCAACACACCGTGTCAGGTGTTATGGGTGTGGTCTCACCACTGGCACGTATGCAGAGGGCAGCTTTCTATTAGGTGTTAGTGGTTGTCTTTGGCCAAGCTGAGAGAGGCAGGCAAAGCAGGAATAATTCATAGTCAATAATTCATGAAGTTCATAAAACTCCTCCTTCCCTATGTACACCAGGAGAAGGTAAACTTGAGGGAAGGAGAAGGTACTCGTTGGGGTTTTGTAGTATCCACAGTCTGGAAAGTTTTAAATAAAGTTTCAGAAAAAAATCGACACTGTGTAGGCTTATACTAACATTACCAGAAATTCAAGCATAAACTTAGTTTTCAGGAACAGCAACCATTGCAGGGTATTATCATCTTTACCTGCCTGATTCCCATCTTCCAAGACAACTTAGAATCACATGCTACTGTCTAGGAAGATTCAGATTGGAGACCTGGTTTGAGCACAGGACTTAGAGGGTTAATAGGACTGGGCTGCTAATCTTCTGAGTGATGCAGGTCACAGGCACTCCCAGAAGTTTTCAAGGAAAAAGAGGCCTAAAGACCAATTCGTGACCACTTCCATGAGCCTTGACACCGCTTTGCTGTGGTGGCCTGCATTGTGGGTTTGAAATGATTCCCTGCTGAGTTGAAATCCCAACTCAGCCCCTGGGTAAATATATGACCTTGTGCAGCTCCCTTCATTAACTTCAGTGTAAGTGATTTTTTCAGTCTGTAAAACTGGAGTAATGTCTTATAGGGAGATAAGTGAAAGTAAATTGCATAGATAAGGCTCATTGTAAGTCAGTGGAATTAGATGTCACAAGGGATGGGATCTCATACCTGGAAGTGTCTTTAGTGACCACCTTGTCCCTCTTTCAAGGGAGAAAAGTTGAATAATGGTGAAAGGTCTGAGGTTTTACAGCATTACAGAAATTCAGTGCTGTAAGATACCTGAGGATATTTACCGCAGGACCCTAGTGTGAGAGTCTTAGGTCTACAGATATCAAACAACCTCTGGGAGTTGCACAAATCACAAAGTCTGGAACTGGGCTGAGAAGTCAGAATATTTCATTGTAGTCTAATGCTTTCCCATGATTTTGTGCTTAAACTTTTATCCTAACTTTAGAACAGCAGCTGAGGCACAGAAGTGTGACATCCCTGATGAGTAAAGAAGAAATCCAGAATTCTCTCCCAAAATGTCACTACTGCCAGAGTCAAAGTCAACACAATGTAGAAACTCCTTGTGTTGGACAGATGAGCAGTCCCCCTCCCTACGATACCCTGTTTCCCAGGTCATGACTATGAATGAACAGTATTGGAAATCAGCCAAGCTATTGAATTCACAAATGAGTTTATCCTTAGAATGTGGATGATTTTCTTTTACTGGATCATATTAGGGACCATTATAAGTAACTCCAGGCCATTGGTTTCCACTTTGTCATTAGGAAAATCAAAACATAATGCATGAGATACAAGTGGATGGAGGTCTTGCCATTTCTCAGACCACAGGAGCTGATGCAGTTTTAATAGTGTTTTAGATGAGCAGCAGAGAGACTTACATATGCCCTTTGATGCAAAATTCCTACTATGCTGGCCATAAGGCACATTATTTATATTACCGTCATGTTCCTGGGAACTGTCCATAATTGTAAGACAGCTAGGGAAGCATCCTCACTTATCTGTGGGTGCCAAAAGATTTATGCAGGTCCAAGGACTCCGAGACACTGAACCCAGGGTGTTCTCCATCATTGGCAATGGGAGCAATGATAAATGGGTGACAGCACCCTAACTCCTACCAGATGCTGCGTGGCGCTAACCCAATTGTCAGACTCTCCTCCAGGCCCCTCTTGGGACTTGAAACCATCAAGTTCTAAATTTTATCCATCTAGTCTGTGCCGTCTTATCCACAATCCTGTTGGAAAAGTCCACAAGCTAGCAAGAAAGAGCAAGAAGCCACTCGCCCAGGCTAAGTAGTAGAAACATTTTCTCACCATACTATTTGGCCCACTGAAAGGAACAGGAGGCTTTGAATCCATCAGCTTCTAGCATTCTACCCCCTGCATTTGCTTATACTCACAATAACTAGACGTTATTTTTTTCCCAAGCTTTGGTCATTTTCACATTATTATGAGTTATGACAGGAATACCAGACAATCAGATTTTAAACCTGTCAGCTCATGACATTTTACTTCCAATCTACAACCCTTTTACCAGCTCTCCCCACACTTCTGGGTGTCAGGCTGACGATGCATCTCTTGACTGAGCATGAGTTCCCTGGAGGCACTTTTTAGCTTTGTTAAAGCGTGGCTCGGCTTGTGCTAGCATTTTTTTTTTTTTAACTGGAAAAATAACAGTTCTGAGAGCCTCTTCAGGAAAGAGCATCTGCCAGATCTTCCTTGGAGGAAAGAAGATCTCAGGAGAAAATCATCCTTGGGTTCAGTGGTCATTGGAAACATCTCAGATTTTCAAAGCCTCAGAAGGTCAAAATGCCACAGCATGATTCTAGGCTTGTATCTACACAGATAACGATTTCTGCCTCCCAAAACACACAGTGGTCAGACAATATTACTAAGTATAGTTGCTACAATTGCATCCCAAATGCAGGTAAAATAAAACACATTTCTTGGTGAATTAAGCCATTCTAAATGATGGCAAGTCAAATGCCTCTATTGACATTTGAAATTTTAAAATAAGATAAAAGATAGATTTAGAGATTACAATATAGTGGAAATTGTATGTATTAAAGACATTAGGAGAGAGAAAAACTATAATTTACTATCACCAACATTTTCTAAAGATTAAACATTTTTGTATCAAAAACTGTAGAAAATACATGATAGCGTGTTAAATTACATACAGTTGGCATTCTGAACACTGTGTTTTTATTTTTCTCATTTTGCCATGGATAAGCTTAAAATTTAGCCACGGACCACAAGCTGACTGTGGACCGGTGCTTAGGAAATGCTGCTCTGTTTTCTCCATTGACAGCCTCACTAAATCCCTGCCCTCCAAATTGAAACAGCGGCAGGATTTAGAGAACGGCCATTCTCATCTCTGCTGACTCAAGTGAAACTACTCAGTGGCATTTGTGATTACTTTAATTCCCTAGTAAAACACAGATTTGACTCTAAAAGTGTCATTAAAAATTCTCCTTTGTGGTCCAGTCTTTGGTCAGAGCCCACCCTTGCTTCCCTGAGGTCTCATCCCCTCCATGTACATAGGTTTTTAAAAAATAAACATGCTTGGCTTAAAAAATATAAGAGAACCACCTGATCAGTTCTTATTCTTTCTACTTAAAAGCAAGGTTAGAGTGTGGGGAGCAGGGACCCTCGTATTCCAAATTTGTTGTTTTTTCCTTTAGGAGAATGTAAATTTGCTGTCCAAACAACCAGGCCAGGCTAAAAGGCAATCTTGCAGCTAGAACTTAGCTGAGTGCTTGGAAAATTTCCTCCTCCTTGGGTTTCTCAGTGGGTTGCCATTTCACCTGTACCAGGCAGCTTTCTTAGGGACAGAGCACCTGTCCTTTCAGAAATTATAGAACCCAAAGGGCTACCAGTAATTTTTTTGACTAGTAGAGCCTCTTTAGAGTCTTTTTATTAGGATCTGTTCTTTTAAAAAAAAGCATCTTTCACAGTGTTTCATTTGGCAGAAAATAGCTCTTCCAGATTTGTTGCAAATTACCCATGGAGATAAACATACCGAGGACATTTTATTTGAAATGCTACCTTTCAAGTCCCTCTACTTGGGCTGGTTCTTGTAGGAGACAAGGTAGTTGAGTAAAGGTTTGGGCAGTAGATACATGGCCCCAGGCCTCAGGAGGTTTAAACATTCAGAAATATGTTTTTATTTTTCTCATGTCCAGTGCATTTAAGGCACTGCCATTGGATCTCAAAATGTGGGGTGAATTCTCTTAAAAATGCATCAGATGCTGTAAAATTTCAAGTTTTTTTTTTTTTTTTTTAATTTAAATTAAAGCAAAGGCTAACATAAGGAGTAGTGAGGTACATTCTCACACACTAGGATTATCATTTTTGTATCACATTTCCGCTTCATTAGGAAGTAAACTCCCATAGCTGGAAAAATATTTCATCAGTGTCCCCTGTATCTGTTTGTTCTTTGCATGAGCTTTTGCATGATCTTTGAGCAGCTTCAGTGATTTTAGGCTCTCACACTCTCTCATAGGTGCTCAAATCGTCACAGAACAGAGTCACCCATCAAGGACCCAACATAGGACCTGTGCTGTTATAACTTAGCATTGTCGTTGTAACTCAAGAGAAAGTAGATAGAAAGTACGGAATTTCAGTCCCCAGATACCATACACTAAATTACACACACAGCGCTCAGTTAATTTACCCTCTATTTGTTAGTAAGTGCTTCCTCCCTCCTTTGAGGTCACTTCGCTCATGGTGCAGAATGTTGAAGGTAAAATTCTGAAATCATTAGGCTGCCCAAGGTATCTCTGTGCTTGGACATAAACTTCATAATTACAGGACTAAAAATGGGCATGTATCGAGTGCTTTTCAGGTGCCAGGCACTCGACTCAATTCTTCATATGCATTAAATAAATCAATCCTCGTGATTCTATTATCAGTATTTCCATTTTACAGGTGAGGAAACCAAGGTGAGATTAATTAATATCATGGTTGTATTCTTCACCTAGGAGGAAGGCCAAAAGCAAATTTGAAATACGTATTTTTTGACTTTTGTGTTCCAGGCGAGGGTCTGAAGAATTTACATGTATAAACACAAATCTACATTTACACCACTTTTCCCAGGTGGTTTCTGAATGCTACTAGGAGCATGGGAAAGGGGCGGGAAAATATAGAGAGCTAAGGTAGACGGAGAAAGCCCTGGCCTCAGTGCTCTCAGCGCCTCCACCCGCTGCCCGGGTCACTCTGCCTCCCCTGGGGCCCCTCCTAGCTCTTCAGCTCATTTCCCGCGCCTTTTAGACTCGCTTCCTCCTGCCTTCTTCCAGGAGACATCCTTGTCTTGTAAACTCAGTTCCTCTCTACTTTGCATTGTCTTTGCTTGCACCATAGCCTCAGTCTGCACTTGATATGCAGCTTCAGAATTGGTTTTTATTTACTATCCATCACTTCTGTTTCTCAGTCAGAAAACATGCTTCTTAAAAGCAGAGTTGAGGTCTTCTGTTTCCATTGCCTTCCCCTTGACCCTGACCACACTCTCTCTAATGTTTAGCTCTGGGCTTGGAGCAGTGATTGTGAAATACGGACTTCTGGCATGTGATTATTCTAAGTCTTAGCCAAAGGGAATGGGCTTGAATATTAGCAAAATGCATGTAAGTGGTAACTTTTCCATTGGAAGTGTAAGGAAATATGTGTCATAGAAGAGCTTTTAGAAAAAGCAGGCAACATTTTAGGTTTTGTGGAAATTCTACCAAAAGACGGAACATTCTCCACCCAAGCAAGAGTGAAAAGGCACCTGTTTCTGTGAACAGGGCTTTCTGATTCAGAGACCTGCTGGAAAGCAACTTGTTCAAAGTCATTATGTCAAAACAAATTGAAATTTTGAAAACCTCTGTTCTGAGGTCTATCTATCACTTTGTGAATTTAGAAAATACACTACTGTTTTAATCTTGTGTCATGTTAAAAATCCAGGCAAATGTAACCAACATTCTCCTCTTATCTCTCCTTTGGCTCACTGCATATAAAATAAAGATTTTTTTTTTTTAAAAGAAAAACTTTTTGCTATCAGTTTCTGCACCACCAGAAAAGTACTCAAATAAGGAATACCAGCATCATGAAATACTGAAAGAGGGATTTCATATTTTTGCATGCGTGTTAGAGCTTATGTTTTACTTCTAAATCAAGTTGAGCCCGGGCTCATGTAATTAATCTGCTGAGTTTCCTGAAGATATCCTCTAATATCTGGGGAGTAAAAAAGTATTTCCTGTACCAAAAGCATTTTTAATAGCTCTTCTCATGAACAAAGAATGGTCACTCTTATTTCCTAGTTCGATGTGCCAGAATTGCTGGGAAAGTTTTTTCTCTTTGTTTCAGCATTAAGTCAACATTTGAAAAATGGAGAGCTGTTTTTTTTTTTTTTTAATCAAAGGATTAATACTCAGGTCACGGGTAATAGAAATCTCACCAGGTTTGGTGCATTGGGCTTATGAAATTGAAACAAGTGGCTCTATTTATTATTAATAAAAATATATGGTTGAGTTTAAACTAAATTTCAAAGTCCTGGTTGAGTCTTTGGGACCAAGTGACTGCATGATATAAGGCCCCCTAGCTGCTCTTTTATGATTTTCTGTAGAGGTCTTCACACAATTTATAGCAGTGTAATCAGTGGAGTCCTATAGATCAAGGTGTAAGCAGGGGAAAATATGTTCCGTTAAACAAAAATTGTGAAACACTTCATTGTGGGATATAAATTAGTACTTCTTTTCTACTTTTCTGCTTTCAGATTTATAGCATTTATCTGACACCCATTTTTTTTTAATATACAGAAGAAAATCCAATTACTTACATTTATTTAGTAGAGAGCAGAGGTTTAAAAATATTATTATTGGATGTTAAATCCTTGAACCCAACACTACAGCTGTCCTTGGGCAATGTGGTGTCTATTGGTTGTAAGTACATTAAACAGTCATTTTTCTACCATGTATTTGTACAGAAATTGGCAAGGTAGTAGGTTCTGTTTAGTGAAATGCATCACAGAGCTAAATGCTTTTCTTTTATTGCAAGGAAAACTGGATACTACAAACAACAAACTTTTTACTATGACCTTATTATTTTAAAATGCCACACCAGATTAGATAGATGGATGATAGATAAATAGATAAATAGATAGATGACAGATAGACAGATAGATGATAGATAGATGATAGATAGATAGATAGATAGATAGATAGATAGATAGATAGATAGATAGATAGATGATAGATAGATGATAGATAGATAGATGATAGATAGATAGATAGATAGATAGATAGATAGATAGATAGATAGATAGATAGATAGATAGATAGATAGATGATATAGATAGATAGATAGATAGATAGATAGATAGATAGATAGATAGATAGATAGATAGATGATAGAGAGATAGATAGATAGATAGATAGATAGATAGATAGATAGATAGATAGATAGATAGATGATAGACAGATGATAGACAGACACACACCAAGTGTAGAGAAACTCAGTCTAATTTTTCCCATGTTTGTCAAACTTTATTTGGAATCATTAAAAATCTGGTAAATTATTTGCCCAGTGCTCTACATTATTGGATCCAAATGTGCAGAGATGTGATTAATTTTAGGCTTTGCGTACATAAATCATGCAAACATGAAAGGAGTATTTTCTTGTTAATCCAGCATTCTGGATCTCATCCTAACACGGGATGCGATAGTGACAGCAGCTTGAATGGGCGCCACTGGTTGGAGAATTAGATAAGAAACTCGAAGGGAGACATCGGCAAAGACGTTTTCACCATCATGAATTAATATTTAAGAGATGACTATGAAGAGACTGAAATGGGTGAGGGTGAGAGAATTCTGCCTAGCACTGAAACAAGAATCAAGGTCTTCTCAATTACTTCTGAAGCATTTCACATTCTTAATACTGATGCTACATACATCGCAATAGCATTTTTATGCCTGTCTGCTCTGCAAGGCTAAGCACTTTATTTGTATTATCTCATTTAATCCTAGCAAATAATGTGTTGGCAAATAATTTTGCAAGACAGATATTATTACCCCATTTTCCTAATGAGGGAACCAAGTCTTAAATTTCCATAAATTGCTCCTGGTAGGCTGGCTGCTAGATAGAGAAGCCCATTGTCCCTCCCCAGAGCCTGAGTTGTTCATTCCTGTCTTATGACATTCTTGGCGTCTGAGCTTCATCCCCACACAAGCCTGTTGTTTGGCACCCCCCCAATTTTCTAATAAACAAAAGGGATTTCACTTTTGTTATCTCTTCTAGACATTCACCTAAATTTCTTTATATCTTGCAATGGAACAATACTTGTTAACGTTTAACTTGAGTTTTCTTTCTTTTCAGAAGATAAGCTGTCTCCTTATGAATCAAACTTTCCAAAACTTGTGTAAATTCAGTTAAATTTTTCTTAAAGGAGCTTGAAGGTGAAATTGAATAAAGTGAAATCTTGGTCAGTTTTATAAGAAAGGACAGGGAGTGCCTGTGGGTCAGTTATTTGCTATCCTTCGATTCCAGTCACTGTGCTGGACACTTTACCTCATTTAAACTACAGAAGTTGGTTAAAAAGCCTTCGTTACCCCATTTAAGAGAAAATGGAGATTCAGAAAAATAAGCTAGATGCTTATTTCGCTAAACAAGGCTAAACCCAGGTCAAAGGACAACGAGCCCCCTCCTGTCTTAGGTTCTCCTTCAAAACAAACCCAAAGACACACATAACTTGAATTTTTTACCTTCTTCCCTCGGGCAGTTCCAGTATCTTGTTGACCCACTGCACACGTCAGCATGGCAATCTTACTTTCTTAATGGGCAGAGGAAAATATTGGGAATTTATTATGAGGGAAGGATAACCATGTTTGACAACATTAGTATCCAGGAATGAATTTCACCAAACAGATATGCTATTTGGGGGAATTGAAAGTTATTAAAGGTATAAAGATCTGACTGCACAGAGGGTTGGAAAGATAAAAGCTATTTTATAATTAAGCCATAATGCCCTGATTCAATGTTAAACGGTTTAGTGAAAACTGGAATGCAACGTGTACCAAAAGGGATATTTCCCCCCGATGCTGTCGCCCTGATATTTCATGATCATTCAAGTTGGAGGTACTGGAAGACAATGAATAGAAATGCAAATATCTTTCATAATGATTGTTTTTCTTGTCTTCATATATTCCCGGCCTATTTGTAAAAACAACACTATTTCATTAATTAACACAAACGGTCATAAAAACCACCAGTTGCCACTGTGTTATTTCCATTTAATGTTTCCATAATGTTGTGCAGTGTGGAATTTTTGCACAGAAACTCCCAGCCAGGACCTTCAGCAGCTGAGCTGCCATGTATTGGCGATATCTGTTCAAACTTGATCAGGGTAAGTCCTGTGAGGAAGATATGCAACACATGGGATTGATATAAGAGAGATGACCCAGCTTAGAGAAAATGCATTCGCTTCTCACTTCTGCTGTTAGTGATAGGATTTGGCCTGTTTTCCAGTCATTTAAATCAGGCACAGAAGAAGCAGGTATTTCCCTACGTTATAAAGAATGGCCCTGGAATATGTTCCTTTTGTTCCTTCTGTGGCTTTTACTGTTTTATCACTTTTATTAAAGAAAAAGTTACCACGTATGGTGCCAGTGGGTCCTGGAATTACCAGGGGGATCACTTTGTAAATTCTATAACTGTCTAACCACTATGCTGTATACCCAAAACTAATATAAAATAGTATTGAATGCCAACTGTAATTGAAAAATAAAATCTAAAAGAAATTTAAAGAGAAAAATATGTTGGCTACTTTTGAATATGCTTATATGTTGGCTCATCAGAAGCCTAGAGGAACCATTTCGAATATCTCAGGTTTATGAAATCATTGTTCCCAGAGTTAGCATGAACCCTATTTACCTCAAATATCATTACCCTCTTTGTCAGGAACTCTGACAAGCTGAATAAATATATACTGGGGGGATCTTGGAAGTGGGTAGACAGACTGGTGACTCATGACGGGGTCAGAGCCTTTGCTGTTTGCTTAGAAACAGATCTCCTTCCCTGGCTGCCGAGGGGAGGAAGCGATGATGGAGAAGGTTCGTTTCAGAGCCACGCGGTCCGCAGCTGGGAGGTCAGGGGTTAAACATGTGCTATCTCAGCTATGCTGGGCGCAACGACAACCGCAGGCCAGAGAATGATCTCTCAGGGCAATTAGTCAGGCTGGCCTTGTGGTAGCCCAGATAGGCCAGGCTCTGTTTGCATCTGTTAATCAGTTTGAGATAAGAATCCTTGTGAACCTTTTTGTTACCTTGAGAAAGTAGACACCTGGAAGGTAAACAGAGGGCAATGGTGTCTTAATGTTAATTTTGAGAAATGACTACAGCTCTCAGATGGGATTAAATAATTTTTATTTCTGGCTGTTGAGAAGAAGATGAAGAATTTCTTTGCTTGTTTTTTTCCCCCCCACCTACTTCTTAGTCTGTTCTCTCAAGAGCAGAAATTACGAAATTGGACTTCCTTTGATCAAATATGGAACTTGGCCCAGATGCCCTAGGAAGCAGGGAAGATAATTTGGATTGTTGTGGGTTTATTTTTCCCCCAAGATTTTTCTGTAAATGCCACATTTTGTTAGTCCGTAAACTGACGCAGACATTCAAACGTTTGTTTTTCTTGGTTCAGATTAACCCGATTTGATATTTCTTTCCTTTCTTCTACTGCAAACTCCTAGAGGGTACTGACAAAACCTTTCTTTTGTCGCTAAGCTATCACACCAAGTCACACAGGAGTCAGAAAAATGTGAGGGGGTTTTCATAGACTTCCTGTGATTGATTAATTTTAATCATAGTAAAAACTCAAGAGTTAGAAGCTTTCCAGATGGTAGATGAAGATTAATCCTGAACAACAATTTGCTGTGCCCTGGATGTACGGTCACACCTCCGCACCTTTGCTCAGGTGTCTTCCAGGGCCTAGACTATTATTCTAATTCTACCTACTTGGGCATGAAGAGGGGTTCGCCTAGGTCTTCAACAGCAGCACAAAAATTGAGGGGTACATCTGCGTGCATCTTTCCTCACCTAATTTAAGCTTACTTTATGATCTAATGATCCCATCTCACATTAAAAGTTCTGGTTATCTTCAAATCCAGTTTCAGAAGCTATACTCACATTCTGTTTTTCCAGGAGAGCCAAGCATATTTGTGTTGTAAAAGATTCTTCCTTCCATTCTTCTCGCTTATCCACCCCTAACAGAAAGCCATGCCTAAGAGTTAACTACCCGCATGTGTGCAGGAATCATTTTTATCCCTCCAATGGAAGCTATCTGTGTGATTTTGGGGAATTTAACTAACTTCTCTGAACCTCACTTTCCCCTCATCGATAACATGGGAATAAAGCAGGACCTATGTCCTGTAGTTCTTGTGTGAAATCAATGAAAACGCACATCGAGGCCTCACAGGATGCTGAGAACACGGGAAGCACTATCTAAGTGGCCCAGCCACAGCCCTCACTCAGCACCTATTTAGCAGATACACTGAGTAGATGGACTGCTTTTGGCTCCTGATATTCTAAACTCCAACTTACAATATGACAAAAAATATCATGGTTTCCATAACAATTAAGATTATTTCACTAGATTGAATTTTTAAAACAATTTTAATATACTTTGTGTTTCTTTATTTTTCATCACCATTTATCTCTCCTATAGTCTCTTCCACCTTCACCCACTCCCTCACCCCCCATAATCACCACACTTTATCCATGTCCATGAGTTTTTTTCTCTTTTTTTCCCTTTTTGCTCGATCTCTCCACCCCCACCCCCAACACTACCCTGCCACCAGAGCTGTCTGCCTAGACTTTATTTTTTATTGCAGTTTTAGATTCACAGCAAAATTGAGTGAAAGGCACAGATTTCTCCCATGCACCTCCTGTCCCCACATGTGCCTAGCTTCTCCCACTATCCACATCGCCCACCAGAGTGGTACCTTTGTTGCAGCTGATGAAGCAACACTGGCACATCATTATTGCCCAGAGTCCATCATCTATGGTAGAGGCCACTGCAGACGACATTTTTAGGGTTTCGAGGACACTCAGGGGTAGGTAGTCATCCATTCAATTATTCATGATTGTTTCTATTTAAGGAATTTACTTTTCCCTAAACCGTGACATTTATTGTGCTAATGAGATATCATCTAGGCCTGTAAGAGGCTTATAATCTAGTGTTAATCATTTTTATCTAAACCCTACTATGCTGAATTTATTTTGTAAAGGGCACAGCGTTCTACCTCCCATTGGGCACACTTCTGACAGACCTGTACTCTGTAATTGCCGCTCACCAGGATCAGGCCATGCAGGCTTCTGCCCAAATGGAGAGGGATGTGTGTTCTGAACCCCACTGTTCACCCTACAGTAAAGACGGAAAAAAGATACTTTAAAGCCCAACACCGATCATTTCCCATTGCAAAGCACATTTTTCTTCTTGAATTTTGGGTGATATTGGTTTGCAAAACCATGCAGGTTTCAAGGGTACAACTCAATAAAACATCATCTGCGAAGTGCATCGTGAGCCCGTTGTCCCAAGCAAAGTCTCTTTCCATCTCCCCTTGCACCCGTTTGTCCACCTCCACCTACCCTCTGCCCTCTTTCCCTCTGGCTATCTCCTCACTATTGTCTGTGTCTTTGTGAGAGATATATATACATATATATGTAGTTTGTGTTTTTTTGCTTAATCTCTTTACCTACTTTCCTCCAGCCCTCCGACCCTCAGTCTGTTCCATGTATGTCTTTGTTTTTATTTTGTTCATTTGATTCCACATATAAGTGAGATCATATGGTATTTGTCTTTCTCTGTCTGGCTTATTTCACAATCTCCAGGTGGCAAAGGTAAGATTTTCTTCCTTTTTACAGCTGCGTAGGATTCCATGGTGTGAATGTGCCACAGCTTTTTTATCCACTCAGCTACTGATGGGCACTTGGGCTGCTTCCAGATAGTGGCTATTGTAAATTGCGCTGCTAGGAACACAGGGGTGCATATACTCTTTCCAATTAGTGGTTTGGGTTTCTTCAGATGTATTTCCAGAGTGTGATCACTGGATCAAAAAGCAGTCCCATTTTAATTTTTTTGAGGATATTTCATATTGACAACCTAATTAAAAAAATGAGAAAAGGACCTGAATAGACACTTCTCCAAAGAAGACATACAGATCTCCGATAGACACATGAAAAATTGCTCAGCATCACTAATCTTCAGAAAGATGCAAATTAAGACCATAATGAGATATCATCTCACACAGGCCAGAGTGGCTGCCATCAACAAATCAACAAACACCACGTGCTGGTGAGGGTGTGGACAAAGGGGAATACTTGGGCACTGTTGGTGGGAATGCAGACAGGTGCAGCCACCTTGAAAAGCATTTTAAATAAGACCCTTTAAAAGTTCTTCTAGGCAGATGCTTGTCTCATCTTTAAGTTATTATTAGATTCTGAGAACACATCGAAGGCCAGCTATAACACAATCTGCTTTAGCCCAGAGTTTGGGATAATCAGATCTATTCTTGCCCTCAGATTTTCATTCAGAGTTATCTTCCCAAAACAGGCCCCATTATGAAATCCTGTGCTGACAGCTCCTTTCTGGGTGTATTAAGGTCCCTGCAGACACTGAGAAGGTGAGTCTGGGTGAGGACAGGGCCCCTGCATGGATGAACAGCAGTTGTCATGTCTGAATCTGAACCGTCCAGGCCAAACTGCCAGATAATCAGTTCAAGATTTACACCAACAGGAGATCTGGTACCTGTCTTTGCAGAACAGCTTCCTTACAGTGAGTAAGGTAGGAGTGGGGCAGAAAGAACAGCTGGTAGGCGAAACAGGGTCAACACGGTAAGCACAGCCTCCCTTCACCTTCCTTGCTCCAGCCACTCTGCCTTTCTCAGTGTCTCTCAATGCGACATGCTTCTTTCTACCAAGGGATCTTAAGCACTCTCCTCCTGTCTGCAAAGCAAGTCTTCCCCTTAAATCATCCTCCTGTTCATGTCTCATTCAAATGCCAGTTAATTAGGGAGGAATTTCCTGACCTCCAGACTCCACCTGGGATTCCCCTGTTTTCTCATAATGTGTCATGAGAGGTTCAGGAGATTATTCAATGGATTCTTGCTTCATCCAGTAGGGAAGTTCTCATGGCTCAGGTCTTGAGCCTCCTTGGCTTTGTGTCACTAATACCTGGAGTGTTGGAGATGTCCCTTAAATGCTTGTTGAATGAAATGAAGAATATACATTCTGGTAGCATTAATTAAAAAAGGAATTGCAAGTCATTAAATACTTATATTGATTTTTTTTAAGCACATAAAATGTTGTGTGATTAAACTGGATCTTAGAAATTTCAAGTTTTGGATACAGTATAAAATGAAATGAAAATAAATAAATCTTACCATGGAAAAGGGACTTTACTTGTAATTACGAACTATATTCCACCTTTGGTAAATTAACAAGGTTAAAATCAATTTAAACAGTGGTACTTACTCTTTTCATTATAAAGTGTAATTATCGGGCTTTTATGATTAAATAGGGCATCAGAACAGGTTCCCCTTTTGCCCTCATTTATTTTCTTAAAGGAGCCAAGAGAAGTCCCAATTTCACTTGGGTCTGGAGTGAATTTGCAAGAATAACAAGTAGAAAGTCAGAGAGTATTCTAAATGCTTTAATCTTTACCTGTAAACTGGGCAAAGTACAGGCACATTAATTTTTGCTAATGGTTTATGTTTTACAGCTATGGAGTCAAAAATCTATTTATCAAACATGACATGTCTTTTGTAAACACTTTCTGTGCCTGAAGTGACAGAGGTGTAAGAGACAAATAAAACATTTGAAAAATTGTGACCATTGGTGATCAGATTTTTTGGGTCAGGTGAGTGGATGGTTCATTGAAATGATATGGAAAAATTGCTGAAAATCAGATTCCAATGCTGTTGGGTGAAAAATGCATAACTCAAAGATTTATGATGAATCAAATTATTCTGGGGAGGGAAGGTAAGTTACAGAAATCCTTATCAAAAAAATCCTGACCTCTGAAATAATTTAACAGGCAAAGAATCTGAGATAGCTTGTGATCTTTATTTTATAGCAGCTGTAGACAGTACCATATTTTGGGGTGAGTTATCATGATTTAACATTTAATTTCTAAGCATTGCCATGCATGGGATGAGTAATAACAGAAAGAACTGGTTCAAAGGAACATGAACTATTGATATAGTAAGTTGGGAAGACAGCAAGAGTATGAAACTAGGCAGGTAAAATGTAAAGGAAGAAAGCAGTGACAGGATGGATGAATCAGCTAGTGACCAGAGAAATAGTTGCATCAGAAAAAAACCTGCAGATATCATTGGTCTGCACACTAAGGTCAGGAGCTAATACAACAGGGGAGGGTGAACATGGACGTAAACTTCCAGGACAAGGGGTCAAGAGGTTTTGGGAAAAAAGTTGCTGATCTGCTGTCCCATGATCACCTCTTTCTATTTGCCCTTTGAGAAGATTAACAACCATGTTAATTTTAAATTGGCTAATTGTTATACACACACACATATGTATATATTTATATTTTAGGTTAAATAGCACAGAGGGGTTGAGCCAAGAGCATGTCTGTGATTTTTGCTCCAAAGATGGGTTGCTAGATCCCCTTGTGATAGATTAAATTCCAACTCTAACATATTTCCAAGATTTTCCTTTTAGATTTGGGTATCATTTAACTTTTAATCTTCCAACTTTCTCAATTCTGTTCATGTATTATATAACCAATATTCTGTAAGGTGGTTGGCCTTGATAATTCAATATTTGTAGTAAAGATAAGCTCCCCAAGACAGTACTTTTAAGTGACTAATATAATATAAAGTAATACAATATTTTAATATAAAAAAACTTCCCATGTTTTGATTTTTCAAGTTTCAAAGGGCACATACTCCTCATAAAGCAAAGATAGCTATACTTTTGTAGATCAAAGTATCTAGGTTATGGTAAGAAGCTTATGGTCTCAATAAGATTCTGGGGTTAGAAATTTACATAAATTCATATCTAGCTGATCTCAGGAGTTTCACAGAAATCTCTAAGGATTGAAACTTAAAATACATGTACTTTTTTTTCTAGGCCAGTTGAGAAATGAAAACATTCCTAATTATTTCAAGCCCATATAGTGGTGTACAGTGTAATTAACTCTGATGTGCGTTTCACACCCAATTAGAGGGTATTTTAGCACCAAGATAATTGGACCCAGCAGCACCTGGAAAGTGTAATCAAACAAGTTTATCACCACGTATTATTGTCCTATGATCTTCCACACTTTATGTTGTCCATAAAAAGAATGGTCAAGACATCTGGAAAATGTTGCTCATTATTAAAATTTACTAAGGCCTAAATCCAGTTCAAGGTACTTCTGTTTATTTAAAAATCCCTAACCTTTTGCTGTGTTCCTTTTACTAATGATTTCTTCATTGCTTATCAAGATAATATCAATTCATTTCCCTTGGTCCTCAATGTTTCCTGATATTTTCTTGGCAATGGGGATAATCTATGAACATTTATTTTTCTTTGGATTATTTACAAATGAAGCGCAACATTGGAGTTGAGGATATAACCCATAGTCTGGAATGTTCGGACACCACCAACCACAGGTTGAAAAGATCCATACCTGAGGCTTGTGTCTAAGAGTGTGGTCTGTGGACCTGCAGACAGGGAGCTCATTAGAAATGCAGATAATTGAACCCTACCCCAGGCCCATTGTCTCTGCAAGTTGAAGAAGATTTCCAAATGATGCCCATGCACATTAAAGTTTGAAATACATAGTCTAAGTAAAGTAAGAATTCCTCTAGGGTAGGGCTCGCTGACTGTTTGCCTTTATAATTCTGGTAGTGCCAGAACACGTGACAATATGCATGGAAAGAAATAAGAAGGAAGAAAGAAAAGCAGGCAGCGAGACCATGCGTCTGGTAGTCAGTCAGGTGCTTCAAATAGGTGAAACCTTCATGTACTGTTTGAACACAATTGGTCTCAAAGTTCACCCCTCTTACTTTAATCCTGGATGCTTCAACTTGCTGTTGACTCCAGGCTGCTCCAATGCCATATTTAGAAACTTAGCTCAGTCCTGAGCTGTACATTGTGAATCCTGGACCCTCCAAGACCAACACTGTAGTAACGTGGCTTTCTAGCTTTAGACAGAGACAAGGCCACAGTTATCACTTTTCTTTGTAGATTTATCAAGGAGCAGTGGCAACTCACTTAACCTATGCCTGCTTAAATAAAGGCTTTCTCATCTCCTTGGGTTTTCTTTTTTCTTTTTGCTCCTGGTTTGAGAAACCTTTCTTACGAGAAAGTTTTGACAACAAAGACGCTCTCCTTAAGTAAAAAGTATAGGACACTTTGCTGGCTCATATAGGAAAATCCAATTTTCTCATAGCCATGGCTATTACACAGGGGAAATGCACCAGAGCCCTGCAAACCCTGGCTTTGTCCCTACAGGCAGGTAAGACCTTCCTATCTTCTCCAACACATTTTTTAGGGGGACTAGACAGTCATTTATAATTACATTATTTTACTTTGTTATTATACTGAAGTAATTTAGATGAGTTTTAATATTACAATTTTAAAACATTCACTGAGCCAGCTAGTCAAAAATATACTAACGCTAAAATTACAGTTAATAGAAGCTGAGGAAATGCTTCTTGAGAATTTATTTCCTTGGCCTGTTCATTTGTGATTTTAAGGTTTTTGGAAACTGAAAATCTACTGGGTGCTCAATAAAAAATATAAACATTCATTGCCTTTGGGAAGATCACAATATTTTAAGAAAATAAAATGTGGATGACATTGTACAAGTAGAGCATGACAAGTGTCAAGAGAGGATCTGAGGCGTCAGAACTGCAGAACCAAGGCCCGCTGGATGGAATGTGAAGGATTCATAGAAAGAGGACAGTGATGCTCAAAGGTTTTTAGGGCAAATCCCATCATCCCTTGCCTGGAAATCAGGTGAAGGACTATCGTACAGTGAAAAAGTTACTGTGCAATACACGAATGCAGTCATCTCTGAATAGCGAAGGCAGCTGCTGCTTTAAAAATCACCACAGTCCTGGACACTTGAGGCAGACGTACTGCTGGGGATGGGGGGGGGGAGAAAAGAAAATTTTTTATATACTTCTGCAGAGTCAGATAGCTTTATGGTCATGGTGACTAGACAATAAAGCAACAAGAAATACGTTGAAAGCTATTTTTATCTCAATAAAGTAGCAAAATCTACTTTAAAGAGAAACATTCAGTTCTGTCTGACAGCTAGGACTTGTGTGTGTGCATGTGGGTGGGCGTGTGTGTCCATATTTCACACAAAGCCTCAATTTTGGGGAGTATATTGTGTTTACTTTTCAAATGACTTATAGGTTCATTTTTAGTATATTTATCCCTTTCTACCCAGTAGCCACAGGTCTCGTGTTTGGCAGATTCCCGGAGATGACGTGAGTGGGGAGGAGGGTCCTGAACGAGCCCCCTGAGATAGACGTCCTACTGGTGCTCACTTCACCGGAAGCCACATGGTGGTTTCCGAACAGTAAAGCTTTGGTTTCAGTGGCATATTCTACTTCTCAGTAGTAGAGGGGAAAAAACACACCAAACAAACAGAAAAAACATCCAAGGTTTGGGGCCTAGGGTCTTGTAGACATTTCCACAAGAAGAAGCTAAAGCTTCTAACTATTGATCTTCAGAGTAAATCTTCTAACTGTTGTCAGCTTCTCTGTTAGGAGCTTGCACTTGTGCCATCTTAGGCAGAACTTGGCCAGAATTATTTCATATTGAATCAGCTCTTTGACGTAGAAGAGTGCTAAAAGCTTACTGAACATCTCCCCGTTTCTCTGTCACTTGGGATTGGCTTTCCTCTACCACCGCCGACACTCCTGCAGTTGAATTTGGGAAGCTTTTGGAAGGCTTTTCTCCTTGACTCTTCGGCCTTCAGTGTGTTAGCTCTCCCTCTCTTGACTTCCCAGATTTGTGAACAGCCGGAGCAGATTTTAAAAACCCAACAGTGCTTGGCCAACGTAAACTAATTTTCATGGAATATCAACATACTTGCTATGATCTACAATTTCTCTGGGTCTGACATCTCCGCCCCCCTTCTGTGCGTGACTCAAAGCACAGACTTAATGCTGTGGGGCTCTTGGGATGCCATTCTCACAAGCAGATGGGCTAATAAATGTGCACAATATCTCAGAATCCAAACAGAGATGCAGGTTTAATTTTAGAACCTACTCCCCAGGAAAATATAAAATTTTAAAGCATGACTCAGTGAAAGGCTCTTCGGAACTTTAATTCTTGAAATATGTCAGTGTGTGTATTGGGAGGGTGCATTACCAGTGATAGCATATTCTAGAATAAAATATACATAGTAGAAAAAGTGTGGGAGCTCAGGTTCTTTTCTGAGTTGATTATCGTTGTTTAACACAATAGGGAAACATTTTAAACCACTGGAATACAGATAACTTCCCACCTTTTTTTTTTTCTCCTGCTGGTGCAGATTAAGTATGAAATGTTATGACATTTGAGGACTTGCTCTTTAGAAGGCTCACTGCTAACGAGGCAAGAGTCTGGGTGCTTCTATCGTTTTGCTATACAGCTGTTTAAATAGAGTAGGCTTAGACCAATGACCTGAAGGAATATTTGCTGTTGAGCTTGCTTCCTCCAAGGTTCAAATAAAAGTTTGGCTTTTAAAATGGTGGAAAAGGGCACCTGGAATATTCCCCCAGCAGAGAGAATCGGGGAGAAAAAAAAATAATATTGCACAGATGTGAGCCCAGGCTTCCAAAAAATATTAATGCATTTCTTCTCTGCAGCTATCCCCTCCTCATTTGCCCACCTGATCCAGCAGGTGCTCTGCTTGCAATGGTGGAAAATATTTCATCAAGTTCCTGTGAAAATAACCTCTCTCTCTCTGTCACTAGCGCTGACTCCCTTAGATTTTTACCTCCAGGAAAAACACTGGCACTTTACTCTGGGTCCCTCGAGTTAGCTTAAATTTTTGCTTTTCTACCGATAACTTGCTTTAACTACAGAGTTGTTTGTGTGGAAACCTTCAGAATGGAGAGCCCAGCAGATACAGTTAAATGGAAACGGAAGCAGGCGGCGCTGCGCTGAGGCCTCCGCTTTCGCATGTGTTGTGACCTAGACACTTGACAGTGAACAAACCAGCTCACCTTCTGTGGCCCTTCGTGTCCACAGGCTGCTAAGACCCTGCATGGCTTTCCAAGGTGATTCTTTTCCAGCCTTAGGGCCCAAAAGACTCTAGAAAGATATCTGAAGGAGGCTGACTTTCTTTTGTGCCTTCGCTGTGCTGTATCTAAGTCTTCAGGCTTTCTCTAGATGCCAAAGTCTTTAATTAATCCTTTCCTTCCCAGCGACCTTTATACTGCCTAGAAATTCCTGCAGCTCTCTCTGCCTCCACGAACAATGAGGCCACGTTCCAGTCCCGATGCTTAGCTGTCCGTCAGCTCACTGGGTGACCCCTCTATTCCAATGAATTGGGAAATGCACGAAGGCTGATATCTTATCCCTTCAAATGAAATATTTGTCCTCAGGAAAGAGAGGCTTTAGTGACTCTCAGGTGGAACTTGGAATATCCCAGAGGAAACCAGGGGCGGTTATTTGAAATCACAGTGGTGGTCGAGACATCGTGAGACGGGCCGCCTCATTCAATATTGGCAGGAAGGTACCTTGATACGACCATTCTCAAAAGCAAATATAAGTCATGTGGCCTCAAAAGGTTCATTGACTTCGGTCCAGTTATTCCTCTTGTTGCAGCCCATCCTCGGGAAATGGCCAAGGCTCACACAATTATTTATTTGGTAACAACTGATAATGAAATAATATTGTTTTTAATAGTACTAAAACTATGTTTATTGAGCCCCTGCTACATGCGACACTATGAAAACTACCTGCCATGCCTTATCTCATTTAGTCCCCCAGGAAGCCTCTGAACCAAGTATTATTTGTATACTAACTTTAACAGATGGGAAAAGTAGACTTAGGAAGGTTAAAATGTCAAGTTTAAGTGAACCCAGCTAGAGAACCCAGCTAGATTCACTGGCCCAGGATTGAGCGCCTGTGCAGAGCACAGACTACATACACACTGGTACATGGAAGCCATGGTCTGACTTCAGTGTCACAAACTTAACTACAATAGAACTGCCTTCTCAGGAATGCTCACAGCCACATTGATCCAAGAGCTCCGCCGCATTGCCCTAGTTAGATACTACTTTGAGTCCCTTGAAGGCAATTAAGGTCAGCATGACAGGAGGTGCAGGGAGCAATGGAGGAGTAGGGAATGGGACCCCGGTGTGTTAACTGTCAGGCTCATGGTAGGAATAGATCCCCTGCTCCCCTTCTGAGAGCTCTGTGCCCAGTTCTGTCCATGATTTGAGAGTGGAGTGATGCATTTCTCCTCTGGCTAGCATTTAACTGCCACATGAAACCCTTCAGAGTGCTCTGCACACTGCAATTTCCAGATTGTGGCTGCCCTGCCTGTCTTGGTCCCAGCATTAACATGATGATGATGTTGGACAGAGCCCCAGTCAATCCGCACACAGAAGAAATAAAGCTTGTTTATTCCAGCCATTGGGATTTGAACCTGTTTTTAACTGCAACCTTACCTAGCTTGTCCCAGTGGGAGACAGTGACATCCTATCCTGCAACCTACTACTAACTAGAATTCTGGCCAAATGTCTGAGTGTATGATTTCTGCCTAAAATGAAGCTATTAAGACCATTTCATCTTATAGGGTTGTTGCTAAGATCAAGGGAAACAAATACTACACAGGAGATATTACTCTATGAGATACTTTGTTCCTGTGCAGTTTGTGGAATTGCATCATATAATAATAAAAATTAGTGATAATTCAAAGTAGTTTTGTGGTTATTTAAGGAGTGTAGATGTGTTTTAAGGTCTACAAATATTTTTAGTATTGAACATAATGAAACAGTACTTGTCTTTCATAAAATGATACTCTTGAGACACAGTAAAGCAGATGATATGATCTAGTATCTAGAAAAAAGCTCAGGAAGTAATGGGCTACTGTGAACTGTGGGTGGCTTCATGAACATCTGACTGCTGTCTGAAATAACAGCTTAGTACCAATCAAATTATAGAATTAATATGCACTGGAGATACCACAGTTTAGAAAGATTAAAAAATTAAATTCTATTCAGAAGATGAACTGAATCAGTTATCTGGGGGTGCAGTTTGTATCTTAAGTGCATTGGTGGGCACATCAAGAAGTGACCTGCTTACTGCTGGTCAAGAAGGCAGTGTAGGTAACACAGTCCTCGCCTCCTCCTACAACCACATAGAAATTACAACTGAAATACAGAACAACCATCATTCAGAGCTGCCTGAAACCTGGCTGAATGGGAGTCCTACAACCAGGGAATTCAAGAAGAAGCCACGTCGAGATGGGTAGGAGGAGTGGAGACGAGGAACTGCCTGGTCCCACACCCATGTGTGGCAGTTTAAAACTGGGAGAAATATCTGGGCCACAGAGGTCCCTGCAGAGGAGAGAGGGTTCCCAGCCCCATACCAGACCCCCCAGCCCAGGGTTCCAGGGCCAGGAAGAGAAGCCCCCATAACTTCTGCTGTAAAAACCAGCAAGGATTGTGGCTGAGGGAGGCTGAGGCTGCTGGAGTCCCCAGCAGCTCCTCTTAAGGGGCGCCTGCATGGGCTCGCTCGGACTCACTCCCTCTGAGCCTCAGCGCTGGCGCAGCAGCTCAAAAGTCACCAGAGACACAAGGGGAGAAACTGAAACGTGCAGCGTCAGAAAGGAGCTTGGGGAGGGGCTGGACTGCTTTCTCCCAGGCAGAAGTGCTGGGGAGGCCACCGCTCCTTTCCTGAGTGCTTTTCCCGCACAGCCGGCGGGAGGGCACCGTGTCTGAGACTCCATCCAAAATTTCTGCCTTCAAAGATACCATAGCTTATAACAGAAAAGGGACATTAAACATTTCATTACAAGTAATGCAGATGTGGAAAGAACTTTATTTGGTTTTTTGTGAGGTCTTGAGTTTCCCCTCAAAGTGGCTATAGGAAATTTTCTTTTTTCTTTCCTCTTCTTTCCTTTTTCCTGTTAACCCTCACCAAAGGATATTTTTTCCATTGATTTTTAGAAAGAGCAGAAGGGTGGTAGGGAGGGGGAGAGAAAGAGGGAGAGAGACTTTGATGTGAGAGAAACACATCGATCGGTAGCCTCCTGCACTCGCCCCATCCAGGGCCGGGATCGAACCTGCTACCCAGGTACGCGTCCTTGGCTGGGAGTCTAAGCCATGGCCTTCTGGTGCGTGGGCCGATGCTCTAACCACTGAGCAACACCAACAAGAACAACTCTAGGGAAGAACAGCCAGCAAGGGGATTTTTCATGCAGATGGGAATATGGATTCATTTTCCCCCAGCTTTATTCACATATATAATTGACATATAGCCTTCTGTTAGTTTAAGATGTACAATGCAGTGATTTTTTTACACATATGCATTGCAAAATGATTACCACAAGAAGGTTTGTTAACATACTCATGACTTCACGTAGACATAGTTTGCATGTGTGAGCGTGTGTGTGGTGAGAACTTTTCAAATCTATTCTCCTAGAGACTTTCAGATTTACAATACAGCAGAGTTAATTATAGTTACCATGCTGTACATTACAACCCTAGAACTTTATTGCCTTATAGCTGGAAGTTTGTATCTTTTGACCAAATTCATCCATTTCTCCACTCCCCACTCTCCACCCCTGGCTATCACCAATCTGTTCTCTGTTTCTATGAGTTTGGTTTTTCTTTAGATTCTACATATAAGGGAGACAATACAGCATCTGCCTTTCCCTGGCTTAATTCACTTAGCGTAACATCCTCAAGGATAGCCAGATCTCCTTCATTTTTTATGGTTGAATAACATTCCATTGTATATACAGAGCTTGTCCCTGACTTATAATGTGTTGACTTATGATTTTTTATTTATTTATTATGGTGTGAAAGCAATCTGCATTCAATAGAAATCATAGTTTGAATTTTGAATTTTGATCTTTTCCTGGGCTAACGATATTATGTGGTACCGTTCTCTCTTGATGCTGGGCAGAGACAGTGAGATAATTTTGCCCAAGTGTAGGCTAGTGCAAGTGCTCTGAGCACATTTAGGGTAGGTAGGCTAAGCTATGATGTTTTCTTGGTTAGGTGTTTTAAGTGGATTTCTGACCTACAATATTTTCAGTTTAAGATGGGTTTATGGGGTGTAACCCCATCATAAGTCAGGAAACATCTGTATACTGTATTTTTTCTGTCCATTCATCCGTCAGGGGACACTTAGGTTGCCTTCATATCTTGGCTCTTGTGAATATACTGCAGTGAGCATAGGGGTGCAGATATTTCTTAAAGACAGTTATTTCATTTCCTGGGGGCATATACCCAGACGTGGGATTGCTGGATCATAAGGCAGTTCTATTTTCAATTTTTTGAGGAACCTTCATAACAGCTTTTTATAGTGGCTACACCAACTTACAGAAAATATTGGTCTTGATTCTCAGATTTCAAAACAAATGGTTCCTTCTCCCTCCTCACATGGTGCCTAAAATTTATGAATGCTTTGTTAAGTAGCAACCCTTGAATTGCACATTACAAAAACCCTCCAGTATTAGAAATTATACCCATTCTAGGTAATTTTGGGGCCATTCTACTTACTTCATCTTTTAAATATTCTCATTATATCCTTGCATGAAATTAAATAAATAGAAATTCAATAAATGGACTTTGTTAGCTTAGGTGCCTATTCACTAATTTGTGCTTCAATGTAATGACATTGGCCGTTATGAACAGCTGATCCTCAAAACAGCCAAATGAGGATTATTTTTGTATTTCATAGAAAACTAGAATTAGTGATAAATTTATCTTGCTAATTGTCCCTTCTGTGTATGATTACGTGTGATAAAATCCTTCCCAACAATGTTTTTGTGTATTTTTAAAGAAAAACCAGGGTATTAAATAATATATTCCTGGCAAGTTGGATGAGTAGTTGGTAGGGTTTTTATACATGTATTTGGTATATACATAAATTGGTTCATACATTGTGATTAAAATGCATACTTCAGGTTAAGCTTCTTTTTAGGATATGATAGTAGAGAATATTTCATTGAAATAAATGTTATATTAATTTCTATGGGGTAAAAATGTGTATAATTTATTATATTTCCTTTACCCTCCAGCTGCCAGGAGGCTCCATTTCACAAGTCAAGTGGATGACATTACTTCTGCCATCCCTAGTGGCTGAAATATTTGCACCACTTTTTAATTTACGGCTTTCAGTTCCTGTTTTTAGTCTAATGAGAATTGTCTCATGAAATATGCCTTTTATGGCACTCCTCTGTATGAAATTTTGTAGTGAGAAGAGTTATAACAAAATGAATGAAATCAAGTCACAGTGTCCCAAACACCTCATTTTGCCATTTTTATGTGGGTTGTTAACATCTGCATGAGCTTTCAAAATATTTTAACCCACGGTGTGTTTTAATATCCTTGTACCTCGAAGCATCTTAACATCCAGTAGATTTTTAAAGCCCAATCACTTAGTGAAGTAAAGAAGGGGAGTCACAGACGAGCAGCTTAGACAAAGGTAAGCCAGAGACAAATTAATTCCTCAAATGGTCCCTTCTCTTTCGGGGAGAGAAAGCAAAGCTGCCACAGATGTGTTAGTAACTGATTTACAGTGACCCGGGGTCTGCAAAGGCAGAGACGATAGACTAAACCCCCCAGTGTGGGACCTGGACCTCAGCCTCAGTGAGCCTAAGGAAATGCACCCCGGTGTCCAGCTGGTCTGTGTCCCCCTGGCCATCAGTAATCCTGGTAAACATTAACTCGGAGTAAATAGGTGTCTAGGTACCTTCACTCCTACAGGTCTGAAGAGGCCAGTGTTTTTCCAGGGGAGGCAGGATCTGTGTTTGCCAGTGCTCTGCTCTTATAAAGTGAAAGCAGCCACCTGAGCAGCCTGCACACTCCCAGGGGAAGGTCATGTGTGTCCCCTCCCGCCGTGACCAGACCCCTGGGTTGACTCTGTTCTCTCCCTGAGATCTCAGAGACGTACAGGTACTTAGGGTCAACTTTTAACTCTTTTGAAATACAAATTTCCAACCCTGGAGAATGTCATGGAGCCTGTTTCTCAATTAGATGCCTCCAGTGAGACAATATACAGAGAGTTAAATGGATTGACATTCCATTTTTCAATAAAACAAGATATAAAAGATGAGAGTGAAAACATGAATGGATTCATTGGTTTTTAAAAACACACTCTAAATCTCTCTCACTTTGGGTTTTTTGGGGGGAGAGGGGTCTTTCTAAAAACACAATGACAACTTCAGAGGTTTTTTTGTAGTTACTGCATAAGCAGTCGGATACACTACAGTTATTATCTTAATTCAAACCTAATCTTGTAGTTTCTGCCAGAATCTACCATTCCTGGTAACGAGCACCTACCCACCCTGCCCGTGCAAGTTTCAGTGCAGAGAATTAAACATTTTTTGAATGCATCAAGAATTCTCCAAAATAGAAATACCAAACACAAAAGGGATTGGCTGAAATATTTCCTTGAGATTGGGGTTTGAAATAAAACTCTTGGCACGTTTGAAGCTGGAAGCTTGCTATTGCTTCCTCCATCATTCACTAGGTGATGCAATTTATATATTTCCCCCTCCTCATCATGTTCTCCGCCCCCCCCTAATAATTTATGGATCATCTCGATATGGCTTAAAGGAAATCCTGCTATTCAAAGAAATGAAGGTTTTGCTAAAATCATCTTTGCTTCTAGTAATAACAGTTTTTTTTTACTAAGCCTCCTTTTTCCCCCATTGAATGAAATTCAAATAAGTTAGAGGATTATGAAAAACCCAATTCTATCTTGTCATTAAAAAGTAAAAGACCTTCTCGTTCTTTGGATATACCTACAGTTGTTTTTGAAAATTTTTAATCAAATTTATTTGGATGACAGTGGTTTATAAAATTACATAGGTTTCAAGTGTAAAATTTCAAAATACATTAAGTGTAGATTGCATTGTGTTTGTACCCAAAGTCAAATCTTCCATCACCATGTATTTCACTCCTTTTACCCTTTTACTACCTCCTCCCACCCCCTTCCCTCTGGTAACTGCCATGCAGTTGTCCGTGTCTATGAGTTTTTGTTGGTTTATTTGTCTGGTTTGCTCATTTGTTGCTACAGTTTTTTCTTGGTACTTTTACTCAGCTACGTGATGGCAAGTTCAAGATTTCTCAAATTTACCGCCAACTACCCTCCCCACTCACCCTGCTCTTTAAACTTGAAAACAGAGTGGATTTCAGAAGCACTGCCCGATTTCTCAAGCCTTAGATCTTTGGTAGCCAAGGAATGGTGTTGCTATTTCTAAAGTAAATAATTGAGCCATCCCCCAAAATAAAAAATAATCTAGAGAAATGGAAAAATGTAGCTCTTACTTCCCTTCCACTTCCATAGTGAATCTTGATAGTTCTTTGCCTCTTTTCCCCTAAAGAATATAATAAAAAAATTTTAAAGCAATCATTATCTTTATTTTCCCCCCATCTTTTTTGAGGTATAATTTATATACCATAAAATCACACTGTAAGGGTTCAAGTCAATGATTTCAAATATGTCTAGAGCGTGTAACCACTTTCACCATAACCCAGCTTTAGAACATCTCCACCATCTTCCAAAATTCCCTGGAGTCCATTCCTAGGCAACTCCCCGTTGAGTATGAGGCAGAGGGTGGAAAAACCGGTGCTCCTGGCAAGTTAGTCAGTGCCATTTGAGGGGTGTTTGGTAGAGAGAATGAATGCTCACACAGTGAACTTCCAATGGACTGGGAGCAAGCGAAGGGGCTGAGATGGAGAATGATTTGTAATTCATAGTAAGTAACCGTGCAGAAGACAGGAGGGGCTGAAACGTCATGGGATTCCCAGATAATAATGAGAGCAAATATTTACACACTGCTGGTGCTGAGCCGGGCACCATTCTCTAACCCTGTGAGATGGTACCACGACCACCCCCATTCCACAGATAAAGAAACTGAGACCCAGACAGATAGAGAAAATCAGCAGATAAGGGATGAAACTTGGATTCAAACCCAGGAAAGTCTTACTCTAAAGTCCACATGCCCACTTTCTACTCTACACTCCTTCTCAGTGTCACCTGAGTTACAATCTGTGACTAACCGGTAAACATTTTAGAAGATGGAACCAACTGATGAGCAATAGTCAAGGTTCTGGGACCCAAAATAAGCAGACCAGGAAAGAGGAGGCCTTGTGCAGTTCTAAGGCTATTCCACCCTGTCTGCATTACTGGTTCCACAAGCAGAGGTGTTGGTATAAAGACAAATGTTTTGGTGAGTGTGAGAGCAAAGCAGCGAGCGGTAGGAATTAGGCAAACACACGGGCAACCGTTTTGTGCCTTGGAACGAGTCTCCTCTGGCAGGGGCCAGTCTCTCCTTTTCTGTAAACAAAGCAATGACCGCAAATGACTTTGTGTCCATGTCAGCCTGAGATTTTTCTATTCCCCTTTTCTCTTGATCTGCTCGATTAATATTTTCCTTTTCCTAGGCTCCCCCTCCTTACCCAGCCCACCCTATAGTCTTTTTCCAGATGTGTGACAACCACTTCTTGGTCTCTAAACAGATTTCAGACTAATTTGTTTAATGGCTATGCGTTTTCTTTTTTGCTGATACTCAAAGATTTTAGAAGTCTAAGGAGACTGCTGTGGAAGCTGCTCCATGGGAACTCGAGTTCCAAGTTTCTGAATATATGTCCTGGCAGCTTTGCGAACTCAAGTGCTTCCTGGAGTCCGGGGCCAAAATGGGAAATGCAGCTGGGACAGATGTTCAGGACTCAGAGTGGCCTTCTTGGTTTTAAAAGCTTTGAGATTCAGATCATTTTGGGGTCTTGGAAAAGCTAAGCCAGGCAATGAGATGGGAACAGCACCAATAAACGCATTTCCACATGCTCACTGCCCTGGCCTATTAGGATTATTTTGGCAGCGGTTTGCGAAGGGGCAGCACACTTGATACCCAATAAGTAAGAGGAAAAGGAAAGGAAGGTGAAGTAGTAGAAACAACAGCAAATGTCCATTACAGTTGCCCTGCTGGAATGATTGCCGGCTGGGAAGGTCTCCTTAAGGGACATGGATCCACCCACAATAAATGATCCAAAAACATAACAAAGGCCTGTTTTTCAGAAACAGAGGGAAAAAAATATTCATTCCAGTGATATTTCTTTCCAACAAAGTATGTGCCCAGTTCTTGTTAACTTTTTCAATTAAAACATGTCATCATAAACTGTCATTGCATCTCTGAGACCTCTAAGTCCTCGTGTAGAAAAAAATTAAACTCTGCCCCATTGAAAAGCTATATAATTATTTTTTCAGCACATTGCTTAATTTTAACTCTTATTTTCTAAGATAAAATGTGTCTTTTCTGAAAAACAAAGGCTATAGGAGTATCCCTGATTTTTTTTTCCTTAGCTTTTTAACCACAGTTACAAAGTCTACCGAATTTTTGTTTGAATAATTGCACTGTATCATGGAAGAACACTTTTCTCAATCATCAGCTAAAATTGTGGCCCTATGGAAACAGTGATTTTTAAAGTGTATATATATATATATATATATATATATATATATATATAGCGAGAACATGCAAAAATAGTCAAATAAACATGTTTATTGGGTATCTTCACTGTGCTGGGCTGTGAGTAGAGTACAAAGCTCTCTGGACCAGGAGTGCTACACATGACTTCTAGCTCTGATTCTCTTTCTAGCTATGTAACTGCAAGCAAGTTATATAGCTCTCAGTTCCTTGATTGCTTCATCTGCAAAATTAATTTTATTTTATTAGGGTGCTTCCAGATCAAAGTTGTAAGCACCAGAAACCTGTTCTGTCTAATTTAAAAAGAAAAGAAATTCATTAAGAGGGTACAGATTAAAGGTGGTTCACAAGCCCTTGGGGATGGCCACAGACCTGGTCTTGGGACACAAAGAAGGAGAAACAGCACTGGTAATCAGGCTGGGGAACTGTCCCTTTGAAGATAACATTCCACAGTCATTGGGCATGGATTCTACCACTTTGCATGATCATTGCTGCTTCTGGAGACAGTGTAGCTATGAGAGCTTCCACCATACTTGTCTGCAAGGATCCTGAACAGCCTCTGCTTCCTTGTGTCCCTGGTCTGGCCCAGGAATGTCTGATTGACAGGACCAAGGTGTCATGACTATGCTTCAGCTGCAGGAAAGGCAGGGGGAAACACAACAGGTGTTACTCCAAAAAGTAAAAAATATATATATATTTGGGGCATTTTATACTATATATATATATATATATATATATATATATATATATATATATATATATGTGGTCCAGTGCTGCACAATCTGAAAACATGCGACTGAAAGAAACATTTCAAATTCTAGCATCTTCTTGAATGCTCATTATAATTTGGATAGAATTGGTTGCTAGAACAGAAAGACTAGAATCCTTCCCCTCTGCTGATACACCCCATTCACCAGGCAAATTGGTGGTGTTGTCTCTAATTGTTATTTTTTCTCCCTCTGGCCACACTCTCCTGATTCATTTCCATAACATCTAAAAGCTTGATCAAGTTCAGTCTGGAACTGCAGAGGCCAGTATGTACCTACCGTGGGCTTTCCGTGGACCATCATCCCAGGGATGTGGCTCTTCATTAGTTCCCGGATCTGGTGCAAAGACATTAAGGCCCCTGAATGTGTGCAAAGTTCAACACAAATGGGGTCAGCGTTTCCCAAAATCATCCTTTGAAAACCATTGCTGTACACATATTGGAATGAGATGCTTTTTATAAAAAAATAAAAAAATAAAAAAATTAAAGCTAACTTTCCTATTCAAATGTTTTTTTCAGAGACTTTATAGCCCAGTGAGGGCTCCTAAGACAGCATATGTGTTCTGTTTACTATCAAAAATGCTATTTTAGAAACACATTCAAAGAATTAGAAAACAGATTGTAATAGTATCTTCTCATCTTGAGGGTTGCGGAGGTATTAGCATTGGATAGTGTTTCCAACAATGATGTTAAGGTCATAAAAGTGCAGGGTTATCTACAAGTGGACCCTTTTATATTGAGAAGAGATAATATGAGAAAGTTCCAATTTCACGATTTTCACTCTGTAGCTCATTGTTTCTTAAGTTCCAGTTAAGACACGTAACTGGCACTTCGAATTCTTCAGAAAGTTTCTTTATGGTCCTTCAAAAGAGCCAACCACATTAGTGTCTACACTTGGTTGGTGCCTGGGATTCCAAATTGTTCTTCTCTAGCCCATTTTCCCATTTTTTCAGGCCCAAATCTCATCCCAGCTTCATTATGAAGTTTTACCTGTATCCCTTGCAACTTGGCTTTTTGATGATATCCCCATTGGTGGGCTCCATTATGGGACAGAATAAGTTTTGGGGTCTTCATCAGGATAGGTGAAGTTGGGCTGTGGGAACCAGAAGACCCCAAATTCCAGAGGCTATAAACAAGAAAAGTTTGTTTAGCTCCAATGCTGCCTTGAAGGTGGACTGGGGACTCAACTCTGCTTCATCTCACTCTGGGACTCTGGTTGACAGCAAAGTCTCCAGCTGGAACCTTGCCAGTTGCATGGGTGAGGGAACGACAGCTCTTACACTGGCACTTCAATGCTTTCTTCAGGAAGGGGTACATAGCACTGTGCTTATAGCTGATCGACTAATATTAGACCTATGGTCCCTCCCAACTGCAAGAGAGCCAGGAATGCAGCCCTACCATGTACCCAGAAAGTGGAGAGCCACAAATATTTGGTGAACTGCACTAATGACAACCACAGAGCCCTTTGGACTAGGATTTGAGGGCTTGAGTACTTACTAATGATACATCTTACTCTGGGCAAGTGGCTTAGCTACTTAGCTGCTCTGTGCCCCAGCTTCCTCTTCTGTAGAAGGGAGAACCCTTTATTTTCCAGTGGGCTCTGGTAAACAATCATTGACTACAGAACTCATCTCAGAGATCTCATTTGCTGCTATGTCACCCTTTGGTCCTAAACAGTAACACGAGAGTATCTTTCTCCCCCTTATGATCTTAAGCTTTCTCTCTTGAACTGAGCCCTTGTAACAAGAAAGAAGCATTAAGAGTTAACTGTCTGAGCTGTCAACAGAACTGGCAAATGTCATTTCACTCTATGGTCTTCATTCATTAAGGGAAGAAAGAAAAATTGGAAGGGAGCATGGATTGAATTCTCAGGATGACAGTTAGAAACATCCTTTTGTCTCAGGGAAAAAAAAAAAAAAAATTGCCTGGCAAATATCTCCTCCAGTGTCCCTTACAGTTTAATTTTCTGAAAGAGTATTCCATTTAGTTCATTCTTCTCAGTAAAGCGACTGTGGATGAAGCGATGATGGCGTTGGGTCCTATGGATTTGCTAATCATGTCCCAGTTTCTACTCGGTCATCTTTAATTGACATCTTAGTTGCATCTGTAGCTGAAGAACAGATTTACTCACTGTCTGTCGTCAGATCGATGAGCATTACAAGCAATCAGGGTAAAGAGTTACAAAGCCCCATGTTATTCTTCCTCAGGCATAGAACAGCCAGTTGGCTTCGAGTCAGAAGGGGGTAAATTATTCATTTTAATGTTGTTGATTTAGGCCCACCTGAGGAGATGGCCTTGCTGACCTACCATAAAACTGGCATGATTAAAGGTTTCTCCCATCCCGAATCTTTCTGCAGTTATTCAGGCTTTTGTGTGCTCAATAATTTTGTCTGCGTCACCGGAGCAGGCTGGGTCATAAAGAGCTGTCATTAGTTGAAGTTTAGTTTACAATTTCTCATCTCCATAATTCAGACAATGTGTATTCTTTAACCAGATGTGAAATTTATTGCACTTCATGGCACCATTTTAATACTGAGTTTTAATTTCAATATATTGTAATGCTCTATGGACGAACACTTTGCCTACCCATTTTTGCGCTGCATATTAAAATATTTTCAACTGCAAGTGAGATTGGTTCACTCCACTATTAGTGTATTTTGGATCATGCCCAGTTAACCACATCCTTTCGACTGAGATGATTTTGACCTGATGATTGACTGGCGCGTTGATCCAATTTGAACAAGGAGACAGTAGTGTTATCGTGCCTTCGTTCAATTGATTCCAGAACGAAGGGGCCACCATGGTGCAGAAGAAAACTAGGGATTGTGAGAAGTTCTGGGATCAGTTTTTAATTCTCAGCTTGGCTTCCTCCTGGCGCCCTTATATATGTTCATAAGCTATTTACAACAATATTTAGTTTTCCAACTCCTCAGGCCATTACGTCTTAGCCACGCTGTTTCCTCTACTAGGAAAGGCTGTCTCCATATACTCTTCTAACAAACGCTGGGTCATCAAAGATGCAAAACTCAGCTCCAGGAATGCCCCTTCCAGAACACCCTTCTGAGAACTCATTTCGATTTCCCAGTTCCATGTCCTAATAGATAGCTCACTAGACAGCACCCATCAACAATTTATGTGTCTAGATCTTAGACAACAGTTCCTTTGAATTATTTAACTGTTTACAGCCAATTTCTGGCCATGGCATGGTCTTAATAAATACTTGTTGACTAAAATGGTGAATATCATTGAACTACAACTTTAAATATTTATAGGAAATATTAATCGCTAGCCCATATGGAACACTTGTTGTGTGCTAGGCACTGTTCTTTGCACTATATCTGTTGTAACTCACTTAAGGTGCATACAATTCCCATGAAATAAGTACTGTTATTACCCCATTTCACAGATAAGGTAACTGAGGAACTGAAAGAAATAGTAACTTTCTCAATATCACACAGAGTAAGAGGTGGAGCCAGCATTGAAATCCAGTCTAGCACCAGAGTCAGTAAACAAAACCACCATACTGTTACTTCTCACAGTATAAATTTCTAATGCTCAATTAAAAAGAAAACAGAAAAGAAAACTTATCCTTTCTGTTCTTGCTTATTGCTAATAGCTGTTTTTCCCCCCCACCCACTCATGTAGAAAATAGAGCAGTAACATGTTTCTGTATTTATTATAGCTTTAGTAATTTGAGCTTGTAAATTTGCTTGGAAAGCCCTGGTGATTAAATATTAATCGAAGCTATGGAACCTTCCAAGCAACTGCCATCAGTGAAAGATCAACATTAGTTACATTTTTACTTGCTGACAAGTTAAAAATAAGCTTATAGTAGCTTTCTTACATCCTGGAAATACACTGGCCTCAAAGCCCATCCTGGGATTCTAAAGAAAATTTTTGCACTCAACTTTAAGGCAGAGATATATAAAAGTCAGCAAATAAATGAAAAGGGGATTATCTTCTTTATTAAAGATTTACAAAAATAATTCTTTAACCATGTAATCCCACAATTGTTTTCAAATACATGGTTTCCTCCATGTTTAGATAAATGTGCTTAATGGATACAGCTCAGTACATCTCTAGAGTGATTCTCCTAGGAATGCTCTTTTATTTCCTTGTTTGAGATTTCCAACATGCTATAAAATTTAGGACCAAAAGGCTTTATTAAATTGTGGAAAGTTTAAATTTTTCAGATTTGTTAACAAAATACTTTTAGACACAATACCTTTAAATGTGCATTGATACACTTGTGCTAACTGGATTTATTAACGTGTTCTTCTGCAGTTCACTTTGTTAGTTATAACATTCAGAGTATGTATGTTATTTAAATTTGGATCAGCTACATGTCTTGACTCCTTTCCTTACCTGTAAACAGAAGTAATAATATGACTTTATGAATTTAACATGGTTAGAACAGCTCCCATCAAGAGAAAGAATTAAATAAATTGCTGCTGTTGTTATTATTGGCTTGAGGCAAGGTGATTTCATAAATGGACAAGCATTTGAAGAATGACAAACATCTTCTTTCGGTATGTCAGGTTATCTTTTCTGACTGCAGGTACGTAATAATGGCAGAATACCACAGGGTGATTTAAACAGCAGAAATTTATTTTCTCACAGTTTTGGATGCCAGAAGTCCAAGACCAAGATGACAGCAGGGTTGGTTTCTGGTGAGACCTCTCTTCTGGCTTGCAGACGGCCACCTGCTTGCTGTGTCCTTACATAGCCTTTCCTCTGTGTGTCCACACTCCTGGTGTCCCTTCCTTTTCTTATGAGGACAGCAGTCCCATGGGATTAGGGCCCCATTTTTAGGACCTCATTTAACTTTAATTACCTCCTTAAAGGAAATATCTTCAAGCACAGTCACATTTGGAGCTAGGATTTCAACATATGAATTTTGGGGGAGACACAATTCAATTCATAATAAGGTAAAACATTATTTGGGGATACTAATAAATCTAAATTTGGAGCCCTTAATATGAGGCCTGGGTCAAATTACCCCTTGCTCACCCCAATGGAGGTTTTTAAGAGGTCATCTGATTTCCATTATAAATAGATGACTTCAGCTCCTCTTAAGAATTCTACTCATTAATAGGCCTTCCTGCCTCCAGCACTGTTCAGCAGGAACTTCCACGGTGTTTTCTATGGGTGCATTTCATTTTTACCAGGTAATAGGGAGACTGATTATTACTTGACACCAGGAAGTGAGGGATTCAGAGACTGAAGGGAACAGGGAGCAGTGGGACACTGGCCCAGATATGCCATCAGCTTCGAGCACGTCAAGAATGTTGGAATGGCCTTGCCACCACTGGAATGGTCGAAGGCCCCGTGTCAGCCATTCATTTGGGTAGGTGTGAAATTCCTAAGCATTTAAAAATAACAGAGTGGCCCGGCCGGGCATGGCTCAGCGGTTGAGCATCGACCTAGGATCCAGGCGATCGGGGTTCGATTCCCGGTCAGGGCACATGCCCAGTTGCAGGCTAGGCAGCCGATCAATAACTCTCTCATCACTGATATTTCTATCTCTCTCTCCTTCTCCTTTCCTCTCTCTAAAATCAATAAAGATATATTTAAAAAAAAGTAAAAATAAAAATAACAGAGTGATGTAATAGGCTCTCCTTCTAACAAATTGAATCCCACACACAATTATAATAAAAAAGATTTGTGTGATGATGACTTTGGAAATCGAGATTGAAGAGTCTTCGACCAGGAAGCGGTAATGACCAATTTCGCATTGTGCAGAATTACCCATTTATCAGTGACATCCTAAAGCTCATGCTTAGATGGTCATTGTTCTTTTTATAACTTCCCAGAGTCTCTGTTTCGTTATGATGCCGATTCGTTATTTCATGTAATGTTAAGAACTCATCACATAAAACGAGCAGTGAGCTAATTTTCTGAAAGTCTACAAGTAAATACTGAATTATGGTTAACTCCTGATAGTACTCCACTTTAGAAAACTTATTTTCCCCTTCGCAAGTCTGCCAATATTCAAAATAATTTCCCTCATCTTCATGTGTTTATGTTAAACTTCAAATGAAACTATTGTTTTATTTATTATGACAAGAGGTTCTATTTTATTTTTTCATTTTTCAATTACAGTTTGCATTCAGTATTATTTTATATTACTTTCAGGTGTACAGCAGAGTGGTTAGACAATCATACACTTTACAAAGTGGTCCCCCTGATATTTCCAGTACCCACCTGGCACTATACACAGTTATTACAATATTATTGACTATATTTCCTATGCTGTGCTTTACATCCCTGTGACTGTTCTGTAACTACCAATTTGCACTTCTTAATCCCTCCACCTTTTCACCCAGCCCCTGAACCCCCTCCATCTGGCAACCACCAGACTGATTAGAGATTTTATTTTTATTTTAAGTACTATTATGTCTGGATAAACAAAGTAGTCTATTGACCTTAATGGTATCTTGCAGCCACTAGTTCTGCAGGTAAATTAGACAAAGCATTAATTATTTGGTATCTGTAGGAAGTCCCTAGCTGCCCACATTTTCATAAATACTGAAGAGCTCTATTCAAATAACACTTTTTGGTCAACATTATAAAGCAAAGTAAAGATATCTAAGGTGGAGCTCTGGTTAATAATAGATAACTGTTACTGCACAGAAATCTAATTAATGCTAAGGCAGTGCTTGGGCATCATTATTGATTGCTGATTTTTAACAGTGCTCATAGCCTGGCTTTTCACAACATGGGTCCTTTCTTCTTCCTCCCTTTTCCAGATCTGACCGACCCAAGTAAGTAGCACAGAAGTGGTGCCAGGAAGACCATCAGCCAGCACATTTCCAGCAGCTGAGTTTTCTGGCTCAGGTCTAGGGAAACTAAAACTACATTTGTCTCCAAGAAAAGATGAGTAGAGCCATTGGGAGAAGAAATTGAGTGTGAGAAAATTCAAGCAAATGCCAGTGTGATTCTGGCCATGTGCAGTTTGGACTCTCGCTGTGGAGTCAGTTCCCTTTCACTCACGTTTAAATGACAACAAACCCAGCAGTAACTCTGGACTGTGTTGGCTGTTGTTGGTGTGTTTCTGGTCTCCTGGGCCTTTCAGCACCTCTACCCCAAACTCGGTCTTTGTTCCAGCCTTTACCTTAAAGTTTTCTTTTCCAAGAAATCACTCACCTCCCCAGCATTTGGAATCATTGTTTTATGACACAATAGATGGAAAATTATGCCTATACGTTGTGATGAGCTTTGAGAGAGAGAGAGAAAAGGAGGGATGACCAAGCAGGGAATTGTCTGGCTCGGGAAAGCCATCCCCAGTTGGCAGTTGTTAGAGAATGACTCAGCTGTCTGGCTCTACCTTTCAGACAGATTTAGGTGACCTAGAGACAGATCAACACTGAGGCTTAGTCACACATAAGCAGGCCTGGATCAGCCAAATCCAAGCAATACAAAGGGAGGGCAAATACCTATGATTGCATCATCAAATCCTACCTTTTTCCCTCTGAAATTCTATTAATTTAAACTTCCTGTGAAAAGCTAAGCCTGTCCAGTTATATTCAAGCATATAAGGCTAAATAAATAAAATGCACTTATTTTCACTACATAGCTTTACACAGTCACTTGTGTTTATTTTATGCATTTATTAAATGCTTATAGTATGACAGGTGCCCAGTGAAGCATTTAATAATGAGTTAGGAACATTTATTCTTATTTTGCAGATGAGCAAGTAGAGGCCAAGAAAGGTTAAATGGCTTTCTCTGAGCCACACTGCTGTTTTATGTTAAAGAAAATACTAACCTTAATACAGTACCAGTACATTTTCCATTAAATTCTTACTTGGTCTTTTTTTCCTACATTTTGACTATTGTTCAGTAATATTCAAGAACCTTGGTTACCTTGCCCATTTTAGCTCCAGCAGTACCTGAGATTCAGAATAACTCAGGGAAGAGGAATGGAAGACAACTGGGTCTTTGATCATGGCCCCGAGCCTTGAGCCAATCTTGGGGACACTGACCTCCAGTATCCTGCCATGCAACAATTACAAGTCTTTGCTGTTTATTTAAATTAAACATTTGGCATTCTTTTATTTGTAACAAAAAGTTCCTAACTATTAGACTAAAATAATAAAGATAGCCAAATGATAAGAGAAGTCAAATAAAAGTTTACAAAAACCTTCCAAAAATAACGCCATGCCGACCATACTCCAGGTGGTAGTTTGGGATTTATACAATGTGGTTTCCTACCAGACATGCTAGGGGACTCATTATAAAATTGTTCCCCTTATAACACAATGTGAAGTACAGATACTGTAAAACAGAGCTGCAGAGGGTCCTGGGTGGATGTGTTATGCACTGAAGATCCTGACAGTGAGAATATGCAACTCGGCTGTGCCTCGGGGGCCACTGCATGATACGACTGGCTTGGTCTCCAATTTCCCACTGTGGAAGAGGTGGTGCAGAACTAAATTTCATTGCTTTTGCTATATCAGGAACAGTGTGTAGACATCTGTTTCCAAGGATACCAGCATTAACTCATAAATATTAGGTTTGCCCCATAAAGAGTTTACACAGGATGTAAAACAAGATGTGACACTCTATGTAAACCCATCTCTTGCTAATAATGAGAGCTAAAATTTGTTAAACACTATTTTCCAAGCACTGTGCTAAATGATTGCTTACGTATTACCCTGTTAGAGCCTCACACCCTTGTGGGATTGGACTCTTATGACCCCCTTTATTTATATGAAGGACCTATGGCTTGAAGTGGTGGAACAACTGGTATAACACCGTTGAACTGGTAACTAAGATGCAGCCAGGATTTGAAGTTGGGAAGGGTGACTTCACCTCTGTGCTCTACTATCAATTATAACTACTGTACTACTTATAAGCATTTTTATATTGTACACCAATTAGGTAGTTTCTCTGATGATTTGTTGGAGATTTCTGTGAGTATTGCTAAAACTTGCAGACTTGGGATATCTTATAATTGAAAGAAGATGGAAAACATCTTAATCATGATGGAGATGGGAGGCGGGAAGGAATTAGAGGTGGAGGCATTGCATGGAACAGCTAATAGCAAGCATTGCATCGGCGGACCAAGTCTCATATTATGGCCAAACTAATTCTAAATGGTACCCTATAAAGGTACAGAATGCCAGAGTCTTTAAAAATTAGATCTGTTTTTCTAGCAATTGTGAATGTGAGGGGTTTCATCTTAAGATTCTATAAGTTGACTACCACTTAGAACCTTACAAGGTAGGGCATGTTTTCTCAGGTTTACAGTGCCAAACATATTCCTGGGGTAAGAAAATCCATAGCCTAACTTAAAATTTGTCAAGAGAATAAAGGTGAAAGTTCTCTTTTCCTAGAAAAGATTTGACTTTAAGCTTAATGTGTAATTTCTGAATGACTGTGTTGGTGACTTGGGGTCCTTTCTTGTATGTTTCCTAGTTATATTTGTACATTGTTGGAGTTTATCATTGTCTCTCTCAATTTCTCACCTCCCAACCTGGCTTAATTTATAGTCACGGATTTTTTTCTTTCTAAACTATATCCCTGGTATAGGTCTTTGTGCTGTTAGAAACTAAAGACTTAATGCTAATCTGGCAACTATAACAAGAGTAATGATTCCAGCATTACAAATAAAAGCATAGCAAATGTTGGAAAACATTAGGGAAGGAAAAGTGAGCCAAAAGCTACCCATATGAAGAATGACTGGTCTTACAATCAAATGGGATTCTCTTCTCATAAAAGTCAAATAAAACCTAATACCACAAGAGTTTAAGACTACCCTAGGTACACACTAGTTAGTTCATACTTGAATAGCTTATGGACAGAATTAGTCAGAAAAACCCAGATCTTTCAAGCTGAGCCAGCTCTAGGATGGAAATGTACTCTTCGTGTGTCATGGGTAAAAATAAATTAGGGATAGGCTGGAGATTTCCATTTAATGTAATCCACTGAGATGTGAATCGAATCGATACATATTTGAAAAATATTTAAAACTAAATCTAGTGGAAAATACCAATGCTTATTAAGGGAAATAAAACTTTGGTTAAAAAAACATTTGCACTCAGGTGGAGACTACATAAGTACAATTGTAATGGGAAACAGAATTTCTTTCTTATGTGATATCCCATGTTTAATTCAGAGTAGAGCCAAACAAAATTAATTACAACTCCTTGGCAGAGCATGCAAAGTCACATTCTGTACTTTCTACAGATATTATAAAGAATGACTATTACTTGGCTGCTTCTTGAGTACCTTCATGGAAGGTTTGAGTTTACTGGTTAATTAATGGGATAGCCCCCAAAATCACTTACCCATTTGCTCAAATTATAGTAGACTCATATGTTTCCTAGTATAGATTAAGACATTCACTGAGATTGCTGTAATTACCCTATTTAAAAAAAATAGATTCGCTTTTTGTCAAAGAAGCAGCATGTTCCAGTAAAAGTACAGAGTTTTCAGATTAAAATCTGAGTTTAAGAAAGTGTCTAACAGAACTATTCTGGGTTTCAAATGAGATGATTCTCTAGACCATAATCTCCATGAGGGAAGAAATCTTTGCCCTCATTCTACCACAAGATCGTACAACACTGTCTGGACATAGCAGGTGCTTGATAGACAGTTACTCAATGAACAAATAATGGTTTTAAAACTACGTTGCAAACTCTAAAGATTTATGAAAATGTTATTGTCTACTAAGATACTGTCATGGCAAATCTGTTATTGACTATTATTGAAGCAAGATAGGTCATTTCTACCTTTTCTCATAAAATAAATCCTACTTTGGCTTTGTATTCTGCTACGATATATGAACATTACAATTCAAGGGAGAATTTGGGGTATAGAAACAGGGCTTTCCCAGATTAAATCACATTAAAATACAAAAGGGTGGTAGTGTGTGTGTGTGTGTGTGTGTGTGTTTGTCCATGCCTCTGTGTGCAGGCATGTGTGCATGTGAGTGTGTTTTTGAGTGTGCATTGCTACTCTTTTGGTCTTAGGTCTCTCAGACAAACTGAGACACTAATTTGTGAGAATGCTAGAACTGAAGGACCAGCCAAATATATAGGACTTGACTTTGCCAAGTCTTCCTTCAGCATTTTCCAAGAACACCTATCATTGAAAGTTTAATACAGAAGGGGGAAAAAAAAGATTTGTGTGCATGGGGGTAGAACTACTTTCTGTAAATCCTGACATGATAAAACAAATTGCAAAGTGAATTCACTTAACCTTCTGTTTTTATGGCTTGGCCTTAATTGAGTCTTCCATCTTCTCAAGTTCCTACAGGAGATATTCTGTATTTTGGGAACACCAAACTGCTCCTAAGTCTAAGAATCCTTCTTTGTTCATTTTGCAAAAGGCCGTATATTTTGTAAGTCTACAAGTGGGAGGTACTTCTTTCTTTATTTGATCTCTCTTTATATGTAACTCTATCTAGAAGCCTAATATACTACTTTTCATCAAGTAGGCAGGTAGATGTGAGCGATGAAGTCCCCAGGGTCAGACAGCCCTTCTGAAGACAGATTTAACTCTTTCCTCTGAGCATGTCTTATTTTAGGAAACTGAATCAAGAATGAGAGAGCTGGAAAGTCTCAGAGTTTGAATGTGTCCAAGAACATAATCTAGGATGTATTTCAACCAGCAACCTATATAACCCTACAGATTCAGGGAAATAGTCTTAGATCCAGCTCCCACATTCAGGGGAGCTTATTGAATGTTATAAAGTTCCTACTGGATTTCCAGATTTCACAGTATGACCTGCTTTGCTGCCCCTGAGGCAAAATGGCCATTAAGATCCAAAGTTTACATTAAATTCATTACTGCATTGTCCTGTTCTCAGAGTGGCCAGCAGCCTCTACAGGAGTTTAACTTACCTCATGAAAGGTATTCAATCCAAGAGCATGAGGCAAGTGAGTTTCAAGAAGATGTACTAAAGCCCTCATTGATAGTAGAGGTTAAGAGAGTAAAATAACACAATTTGTGGAAACCGGGTAGAAACTGGCGTGATTCGGGACATTTCTCATTAGTTTGTAGCGATTTAAAAAAAAAAATTCCACCTTTTCCATCTTATCCAGTCTTACACTCTGCATTTTAATTCTGGATTTATAAGATTTATGGATCTGTATGCAAGATTCAGAGGAAGGTGGAAATCAGGAGGGGGGGTGCCCTGTTAAAGTTTTGGAAACATGGTACTCTAGAGCTTTTTCATTCTCAATGTGTATGTAGGGGACCACTTTCATTGGTATTGCCTTAGTCTCTTTGGGCTGCTATAACAAAATACCGCAGACTGGGTGGCTTATAAACAACAGAAATATATTTTTTCATAGTTCTGGAGGCTGGGAAGCTCAAGAAAAAGCCTCCAGCAATGTCAAATTCTAATGATTAAGTCTCTAACATGGTCAAATTCTAATACAATGTAAGCACCTCCCAAGGCTCCACCTCCTACTGCCACGATCTTTGGGGATTAGGAAGTCAACATATGAATTTTGGACACATATAAATATTCAGACTTTAGTAGAATCATCTGTATCATCTGATGTTTTCACTCATAATTTAGATACCTGGCCCTCAACACATTATGACAGAATTTGAATTTTGGGGATTGGACTTTGGACTCTCCATATTTTTAAATTTATTTTTTTCAGTTAGAGTTTATAATCAATATTATTAGTTTGTATTAGTTTCAGGTATACAACACAGTGGCTAGACAATCATATGCTTTACCCATCTGGCACCATACATAGTTATTGCAATATTATTGACTATATTTTCTATGCTGTACTTTACATTCCCATGACTATTTTGAAACTGCCAATCTGTGTTTCTCAATCCTTTCATTTTGGCAACCACCAGTCTGTTCTCTGCATCTGTAACACACTCTCCATTTTTAACAAGTGCTCTGCTAGCATGTTCGTCAACATTCAGGGACCACTATGGAAGTATCTGCTGCCCTTAAAGCCAGGGCAGTAGATTAGAAAAGATCTGCTGCTTCTTCAGTTCCCAGTTATCCTGCCCCTGTGGATATAATGAATGTACATCATCTTTCCTCCTCCCGACTTTTTTTTAACTCTCTCCCCTTGTGATCTGGATCAGCACCCTTGGCCATGCTCTTCCATCAAGATCACGGTACCACGTGGTCAGTTGTAACATGAGGTTTAAAGATAATTTAAAGATGAGAAAGTTGCTACTCTAATGGCCTGAAATAAAGAAAAGGGGCCTAGAAACTGACTAGGATCACTCATTGTACCTGATTTCCCAGGGTTCATTCGGTTACAAGGAAAAAAAAAACATTCAAAAGAACTCAAGCCAAGAAAGGGCAGCACTGTGGAAAGAAAACAGGGAAAGATCGTAGAATCCAAGGGCAAGGAGTAGAGCCAGGGCTCTGCGTATGGAGAGTGATCACCCAAGCAATTTTATCATTTTTCTGCTCTCCTTCCTTTAGTCTCTCTTCCCCTTCCCCCATTCCTTGTTCTTTCTTTCCTTCCTTTCTTCTTTCCTTCCACAAATATTTATTGAAATCCCTATTAGTGCTCCAGGAGGTTGGGATACACCCGTGAACAAAACACAAAAATCACTTATCTTATGTATTCTAAAATCTCTCATGCGTGTGTGTGTGTGTGTGTTTGTGCAAACAGATAGCAAATGAATAAATAAACATCTATAACATTTAGTACGGAGGTTACTGGTAGGTTCTAAGGAGAAAATAAAACAAGGAAGAGAGCAGGAGAGCCAGGAGATGCAGTTGTGAATCGAGTGGACATCAATTACAGCCTGTCACCTCGATTTTCCTCTCATCATTTCTGTGGCTTTTAGCATTCGTCTTCCCCCCTCTACATCTTTGTGTCTCTCTTCCCATCCCCTCCTCTCAGCTCCAGCTGTGTCCATGTGTCCTTCTATATTCTCATCTTGTATCCACTTGGCCCTGTTCCACATGGTCTTTTAACTCAAGTGCCTGCTGCTAACTACAGTTTAACTTTGGTGTCTCTCAGTACACATTCCTGAGAGGCTCTGACAGCTTCAATTGGACTCTGTCTGGACAAAGCGCTGCTATGTTGGCATCTGTCCATAGGATACTATTCAGCCAGTGGATGGATTCTCTGTCGACTACATATTTTTACTTCATCATGTGGATTAGTCTACTGAGCCTCAGAGTATCTCAGTATAGAGTACTCTACTCTCTTTTGCTCTGTGTGGAATTTATTGTTTTGGAGACTTGGATTAAAGATAAGAACCTAGCTCCCTCTGTCTTGAAGGAGAGCAAGATAAGTAAGCAAGAGTCACGTTATTTTTGGTAGCAAAGATTTATAGAGGGAAAGAAACATGGAGAGTATTTTGAAAAGTTAGTGTATGATATTTCCTTGAAATTTCCTGATACCCTTTCATTTAGGGTATCGATGTTTAGCAGATATACCAAAAGAATTAAAAAGGTAAAAACTCAATGGTGTTTTTTTTCTTTTTCTTTTCAAAATAAACTTTGAAAACTTTATTGTAGAAATAATAGTTACAGAAGGGAATTCTTGGTTTTGTTTGAAATTCTCAAGTTTTTGAATATCAAACACCGTGAGCATGATTGACTTGGGTTTTAAGTAATTAGACTGGAGGTAAATGTTCTCTCTGCTTTTGTGATCACAGAGGAGACAAATCTATTGGGTTGTGAGATAAGAGGCGAGTCAATGAAGCAAGCAGTTAAGTGACACGGTTCTGTGGATATTTGAGAAAGGGCTTTGAACCCTGCCACCTTCTCTGTCTCTGGACCACATCTCAGAGACCTGGTGAAGACCTGGAGCCAGCAGATCATCTAAGAACCGGTGCCCTGCTCCCTTGGATGGAATGTGGGAGGTGAAATTTGTTGGACTCCACTTTCCCCAACTCCTATCATGGCAGAGTGATGGGGTGGGAGTAGGGTAGAAGGTGTCGCCTGTTCAAACTAGGCAGAAACTCCTATAGTGGTCCCCGTGTTCCCATTTACTACAAAATGAAACGGAAGAACATCTAGAGGTTTCCTGTGGATTCCTGCCATGTGGAGGGATGTAAAAGTAACTAATAAGAAAACTATTCCAGGAAAATTCATAGAAAAAGAAAGAAACTTACATTCTTGCCACACCTGACCATATGTCCTGGGAGGTTCATGCCCAACAGGCACATCTGATTCTACCCCAGCTTCACTTTAAAAAGAAAGTGTTTGTTGTAGTTGTATCAAGGGAGATTCATCCCATTTCTCTGACAAATGGTACATGTCTGATAATCTCCTGCATATGGCCCCAAAGTTACTAAAAGTATGGCACCTGGAGAGAACCCACATTTCTTTTCAGCTTGATTTTTTTGAGGATGTTATTTTTATAAAATAATTCTAATTACATATCAAAGGTTATTGTAAATGAGTGTTTTAATATCTTAACCTCTGAACCTGCAGTACTGATTCCCACATCACCGTAGAGTCCCTTGTATGTCTATAGTTTAGACTGATGGGCTCTTCAGTGATTAAAAAAAAATGCTTGCTCGATTTTCTTTTCAGGCCATTTCCTCTCATTCAGATGAAGTTTGGACACAGCTAGAACACACCTACCCGGCCAGATTCACCAGCTAGCTTCTTTACATTAAATGTTAAAATGGTGCATAAATGTCCAAACTCTACAATAAGCCTTTAAACATTCCACCCTCACCCCTCACCCTATCACCCCAATCTCACAAAAGCGGTCAGGGGGAAGGCCGTGCCCCCTTTTCAGTAATTATGTCCAGACAAGGCCTTGCGTGGCCCGCAGGATACAGCTCAAAGGGGAAACGAATGCATCCAAGTTTCTAAAGCGCGGTGTCCCCGGCCTGGGAAGGGAAGGGATGCGTGGGCTCCAGCCCCATCCTTTCCCCTGTTGGTCCTGCCAGGCATTTCCTTTGTTCTCTGTTCTATCTCACTGAGATTAAAGTGCTGATGTCCCCCTTTTTGAAAATGATGTCACTTTTGTTTCTTGCTTTGGCAGAGAACAGGTTCATTGCAAATCTGCTGTGTGACCGATGGCTTTGCAGAGATAAAGCTCTAGAAGGGAGAACACATCTGGCGAAGGTATGAAACTCTAGAGACAGGTTGACAATTAGGCCGCCAGTGAGCGATGGCGGAGGGTAAGGAGAAGCAGAGGCTGGATGTAAATATCTCTTCCATATTCTCTTTTACACCCGCTGAGCAACTATTTTTATTTCCTTCATAGTTTTATCCTAAAGCAATTTCATGGGCTAAGATTCTTTTCGTGCTTTTCCTCGTGAGATCCATACACTTTTTATAACATTATTTCAGGCAGGTCATCGTGGACGTGTTTGATGTTCAGGGTGGGAAAGACATATCCGGTGGCAGTCAGAGAAAGGAAAATATTTGGTCCTGAATTTGACTTACTATAATGGCTGTGCTTGGATTATGTGGCAGATTATATAAGAAGCATTTCAGGCATAAAAACAGGTCAAAAACATAATACAGATTTTAATGCCATTTATGATGTTTAAAATTATTAGTGAGAGATGCAGAGCTTGGGATTTAAAGATCTTTTATTTCCCAGGTCGAGTCATAGAGGAGGCAGGAGCATACAAGTGGTTGGTGGTAAAGGCTAATTTGCTAAAGTGTTTGACATCTAATAATTCAGTACAAACACACACACACACACACACACACACACACACACACACACACACACCTACCTCCCAGTGCTGATAAAATATTGTGCAAGTAACAATGTCACCTTTCTATCTCCAATTGATTTTCAGTTTCAGAAAGTCCTTATCTTTCCTATGGATGAGTATTCCTAAGTAGATCAAATATTTTTTTTACTTATTCTTTTATTTCTCTTTTTAAATGTCTTTATTGACTTCAGAGAGAGAAAGAGAGAGGGAGAGAGAGAGAGAGAGAGAGAAACATCAATGATGAGAGTCATTGATCAGCTGCCTCCTGCACGCCCCCTGCTGGGGATCGAGCCCGCAACCCGGGCCTGTGCCCTGACCGGGAATCGAACCGCGATCTCCTGGATCCTAGGTCAATGCTCAAACACTCAGCTACACCGGCCGGGCTCGAATATGTTTTTAAATGTGTTCCTGGGTTAGGGAAGGAGGTAGGAAGCTGCAGGGAAGTGAGTGGTGGAATGAGACGGAGAAGGGACCACAGAGAAAAACGTTTGCCAGGCTGGAGCACATACAAGACATGACTCCTCCTCTCTCCTGTGGATCTTCTGTTCTCTCCTGGCACCATCACTCACCTCCAGCCTTGGATTTTGAATAAAATGGAAATACTTATGCTCAAGTCTTGGAGGACAGAATGTATGTGGCAGGCGTGCTTTTCATTCTCACCCCTCGTGCCTGTGACATATTATACATCAATCACAACATTTAACTTTTTAAAGTTTCCCATTGGTTTTGAAGAAACCCTTCGCAGAAACAAATACAATGCTGCTATTCCCCTGTTCGTGCCTCCTCCCCCAAATCCCCAATTGGATCCCCATTACTGCAAGATGAAATCCCAGAAACTTAGGCTTCGGCCGTCAGGTTTCTTCCAGCCTCTCCTCTCTTGCTTCTTGCCAACGTTTCCACTCTGTGTTTACTTGAGTCCTAATGAGCGTCTGCCTCTCGAATGTACTTGGCTCTTTCATTCCTTGGTTTATTCTATTTCCTTTGACTGGATTGCCCTCTGGGCTCTTCCACATCTAAGGAACATCTCCATGTCCCTCCAGTCTGAGCACATGTGCGACCTCTTCTGAGAAGTCTACCATGTGCTCAGAATTCATTACTCTCTCTTCTGGCCACACCTTACTTTCCATTTATACGTTAAGTGTAGCATCTTTTTTGCAGTTTTAAAAAATTCTGTGTCGTGATCCAGGTGGTAGACTAGACCCGGCAACTCTAAGCATGCCTAGTCAAAAGTTAGTGACCACTTGACGGAAGTTTGATGAGTAAACAAGTAACAGAACCTGATATTTTAATGAAGGCAAAAGGACCTCAAGACTGCACTCCTGTTGTCTCAGTTTCTTAGTTAAAGATGTATCTTTCCTTAAAAAATCCAGGCCTAAAGAGACTGGGAGTCAATAAAAATGAATGCATGATAAATAATTTTTTTTAAAAGACCCAGATAGGGAGGTCATGCGAATGCCATGACTTGTGATAACAACTCAACGCTCAATAATTTCTCTTATTGTTTATTGTTCATGAACAGTATTATTCATGGTGTGTGAGCAACTCATTTCTTAGAACCCTCTGCCTGGCCTTTCTGATTCTGTTTGTAAGTGTAAATAAAACATGTTAAAGCGAAGCAAAAGTGGTAATTAAAATGTCTTCAAGGCATCCAAATACATGCAGGGCTTCAGATTTGGAAATGACTACCTGCTTGCTATTCTAAAAAAAAAAAAATTTTAAATGCCCTTCTAACTTTGATCTTCTTTTTTGTTGTTTGCTTTTGTTTTGTTTTTCCAATAATTGATGGAGTGGCTGAGTCCATTTTGAGCCTCAAGCTGACTGTGGCTGAAGCTGACCATGGTAGCTGAAGCCGACTGTGGCTGAAGCCGACTGCGGTTGAAGCTGAGCCCCCATGAAGCTGGTGTCCTGCACTTGGGCAGGCTCAACGTGCAGAGTTGAACCTCTTCTGAGATCAGGTCTGGATGCTTCTCCATTTCATCAAACGAACTTTAGTAAATGGCCATCGGAAAGTTTAGGCAAGACAAATATTGGCAATGACATTTGCTCTATGAAGAACAGCGAAGCATTGGCCAGCAGAGGCTGACTGGACTGGGGTACTTTCTAAGCGCTTTGTCAGAATTCACCGTAGCCTCCCAAGTTCCTTGTATCATTACCTCGGAGGTGAGTGTATCTGATTTAAGGAAACTGGTTAGATACTCCAGCACCTCTTCCATTTCATTATCTTGGAGGGAAAGAAAACACATCTCCAGGGCTTACTTAAAAATAAATCAGGTGTTATGGGTAGATAAAAAAACTCTATGTACTCTTAGCTGTCAGAAAATATTTTGGGAAATCTGTTGTCTTAGTCTGGTTTCAACATGTTGCAAAGCAGATCCAGACATAAAGTTTCAAGTGCAAGTTGTTTATTTGGGATGTGGTCCCTGGAAATACTGAATGGCAAAGCGAGGGAGTGGGACAGGCAAGGGAAGGCCAGGAAAAACAAAGGAAATGTGTGTTACAAAGCAATTCCCAGTGGGATAGTTCGCAATTCAGTTCTGGTGGGGTTCTTTGGAAGCCAGTATGTCATGTGAGGCTTGGAGTCATCCCACCCCAGGGGTGAGGCAGCTGGAATATTTTTATACCAACTCCTGTCAGTCACTGGCCAAAGACTGCTCCCAGAGACTTTTCTTTCCTGGTTCTTCTAGGGGCTCTTATGGCTAGAGAAGAGACAGGGACACTGGAAATTGGGGATCAGCCCTGCAGACACCAGCATGGTAAGACCCAGGGGCTTGTAGGTCTGCCCTGAACAGCCTTTATTCCATCTCCTGACAACATGCATGCAGTTGGAAATGACTTGAGTTTCTTAAGTACTAATTTCTACTGTGATCATGAGTGTAATACCCTGTGGAGAAGGCTCACTGTATATTCCCTGCAGGGCTTCCAGCAACATCAATAGCAGTGTCATCTCCATCATCTCTTAAGCAGTTCATGATGATTCAAGAGTGCTAATAACCAGCCCACAGAGAAACACTGTGCAAGGCACCGCATTCATGGCCAGCCCCCAGCAGGCAGAAGCAGCATTCATAGAACGCCCTTCGAGATTCATCAGTCACAGTGCGATTATTGTAGAGTCTTATGATTCATTCTGATGACTAGAATACAGGTGCTCAGGACGCACTTGTGAAATGAATTATTATTATTATCACCATTTATGACGAATAAGACGAGTCAGCTTTAGTCTAGAAAGCGTGCATGTGCTCCCCAGGCCCGGCTGCAGCTACCTGCAGAGTTCCTAGGAAACATGTATTTGGACTCTGCTGATCGAGTCGAGATTTATAGGCATGTAATAAGCAGCACTTATATGACAACGGGCCCTTTAAATTTCTGGGATGCTGTGATGAAATTTCCTGGTCGGAGCTTTTTCTAAGGCCGTTCTATATGTCAAATCGCAGTCACTCCGGAGGTGGTATTTAAGACTGTTATGAATGTATGAATGTCACAGGGCAAACAAGGCCGTGCATTTGCCAAGAAACCTTGGGAAAAGCAGCAGTGCTGGCTCATCAGGACAGGCAGGAGTCTCCCCGTGAAGTCGCCGATTTCACTGGCAAATTTTAATTTAATCAGGAGCAGACAGAATGGATGTTTGATATGTACTGCCTTCAATAATTACACAATTTCAGTTTCCCTTGCTCTTGTGTTTTTGTTTGTTTGTTTCATTCATATTTGCATTGTTCTGCTGAGAGCAGCTGATTATTATGGCAAACTTAGGGACTCAACAATGTTCGGGAGACAGCAGGGCTTGTCTTCTGTGATGGTTATTTCCCTCTTTTTTAAAGATAGGTTAATACCCAGCCTATGAATTCAAAGAAAGACATAACGCTTTTTAATGGAAACCAAGGTGGTGGCTCTAAACACACAGCGTGCTTATTTTGAAGCACAGACTATACATTTTGCTTCCTACTAGCTTGGGAGTAGATTTTTACTTTCTGTTCTTTTACAAATTTGTGACAACATTTTAATTTCATCATCCAGTGAGAGAGAGTTTGCCTGTTTGTTTGGGTGGCAGGAGAACAGCCATGAAGCGGCGCCCCTCCGGGGTTTGTTTCATTGTTTGCTGCTCTGAAACTCTCCTGTTGCTCTTGGCCGTGAAGGGAGAGAGAGGCCTTATATCGTCTATAATTGTAACAGGACAGCTAGGCTCCTGAAAGGGCTTGTACCTTTGATGGGCCCATTTCCAACTCCTGCTGGCACAGAAAGGACTTTAATGAGGGCCCCAGTCCTCAGTTCTCGACACTTTTAAGTCTGTAACAGAAATACCTGCACCTCTGTCACCGCCAAAAAGCAAACAATTATTGGTAGCATTTTGAATATCCAAATTGGACAGGAAGCCAAATTTAGAATACTCTCTTGAGGTGGGCACTTGACAAATCCAGCTTTCTGATTAGGAATTTTAATGGAATTGAAGAGAGAAATGCTTCCATTGTCTACACTGTACCAGTGACCTGGGTGCCCAATGACATTTACAAACAAACATTTGTTTATTTAGCCATTCATTGTTTCGCATAAAATGATAGAACTGGGCATTTGGATTTTTGAGCATTAATTTAAGAAACTCCATCTGTAAAACCATGTATTTTATTTTGTTTTTTAAATTGAATTTGTTGGGGTGACCTTGGTTTGCAAAACCATGCAGGTTTCAAGTGTACAAGTCAATAAAACATCATCTGAAACTGGGTAATGCACCCTTAGCCCCAAGCAAAGTCTCTCTGTGTGTTTTAGAAAGAATGTTACATTTCTCTTCTATTCATATTTCTGAGGTTTGTCACATATGGAAAGCTTCAATTTTTCAGTGGAATTCTTATTTATTATCAAAGACAGCCTTTGTGAGGAAAGCAGTACTTTTTTCTTTTAGACAAAACCAGTTTGTTTGCATATAAAATATAATGTTAAAATTAATACTGTACTGTGTTTGAAATACTGTGAAAATACTAGGATCTTCTTTTGACTAATTATGTATCTTAACTTATCCTACAATGAAACATTTAGCTGAGACATATTCTTGCTTTGCATTTTCTTTTAAAGTAGAGGTGTGAGTTTTTCACTCTTAGCTGTGTTCTAATTTGTGCTATAAAATTACTTTTGTTAAAAAAAAAAAAATTCTCTGAGCCCTTGCTGGGTAGCTCAGTTGGTCAGAGCATCATAGTGATATGCCAAAGTTGAAGGTTCGATCCCCAGTCAGGGCACATACAAGAAGCAACCAATGAGGCATAAATAAGTGGGACCACAAATCAATGTCTTTGCCTCCCTCTCTCTTTGTGCCCGCCTTCCTTTCTCTTTAATGTTTTTTTTTTCTCTGCTGGGAAACTACCTTCCCCTTTCTTGTTTACACTCCATATTTACCCTAGAAATGGTTGCAGATCAGAGAAAGGTGATAGTCATACAATGAGCTATGAGATACAGTAATTGGTAAATATATATATATGTGTGTGTGTGTGTGTATACATATATATGTTGTTTAAAGCATACAAACTATAACCCATGGGCCAAATCTTACCTATGAACTCTTTCTGAGTAGACCTCAAGCTAAGAATAGCTTTTTACATTTTTAAATGATGGGAAAAAAGAATATTTTATGACAAAAATTGCATGAAATTCTATTTTAAGTGTCCATAAATAACATTTTATTGGAACATAGTTGTACTCATTTATTTATATATTGTTTATGACTTTGTGCTCTAACACAAAAATGTTGAGTAGTTATGACAGAGACTATATGGCCTAAAAAGCATAAAATACAAACCATCTGGCTCTTCACAGGAGAAGTTTGCCAACTCTGATCTCTCTCTCTCTCCTATACATGCATAGATATAAATATATAGGCCATACATCTATCTATAGATGCACCACAGATCTAGCTAGATCTATCTATGATATATCTACCTGTGATCTATCTGTGATAGATCTACCTATATTTATATATCTAGGATTTATCAATGATATATCCAAGATGTATCTATATCTATATGTCTATGATCTACATATCATAGTTCTGTTTATCCTTATATATCTATGACCTATCTATGATCTAACTACTTAGATCTATATAAATATCTATTTATCTATAGGAGATAAAGAGAAGAAAGATTCACAATTCAGTAAAAAAATTATAACTGCCATTTAATCTCAGCTGCATTTGTGCATTTTTATACTAGCATGGAGAGCTAAATGTATAGCAATCAATAGTCTTGTCGTAATTTACACTGCACGTGAAAGTAATGTTCACATGAGTGGGTAGGAGGCTCCATCCAGTTATCACAGGCACACATTATTAGCCCATCTTCATTTAGATAGATCCAGGCAAATATGTGGTTTGCACCATTAGCCAGACACTGAAGTTTAAATAAACTCCTTTCAACATGCCATTTTTCTAGCTACCACACAGACTCATACAGTCTCTTAGAAAGCCTTAAATTTACTACATTTCTAAAAAGATAGTTTGTGCAGTAGGTAACTGTCACATTCTATATAGACACTGGTGAAATATATTCACAAAGCAAATCAGTTATTTCTCTCCTTTGCCCAGAGATGGAAATTCATTCGGTCACATAAAAACCTTCTGATTTTATATTTTTATAGTTGAAAATACGAAGCTGGCTGGTGAGTTGGGTGTATATTACTTTTAAAATGTCCTTCCACTGATTTTTACAGCAGAATAGCAAATGTTTGTGTGTAGAGAACCACTATTGTTTGTTGCACGGCCATAGGGCCATATTTCTGAACTTGGAAAACCACAGGGATTGGATATTTTGGGTTCTTTCTATGTGTGCCCACTAAGTACTTTGGGGGGAAAATCTATTAGAAACATTTCATCATTTCATTTACAAGTGGTTTGGACTAATATTAAATTGTGAGAAGATACACATTTTGGTTGCTATTTTTTTCCAAATTAATGTTACTAAAGACCTGTGATTGCAAATATGTAAAGTAACTGGATGGTAATTTTCAATTATAATTATTAAGCAAACTTACTTAGTTTTCAAAAATAATTGTCTTACTAGATAATTCAGACTAATAAGATGATCTGATTAGTGTAGACACTGAACTATCATAGTGATTTTAAATACAATGATGTTACAGAGTTTAAAGGGCAAGCAAGCACACATGAAAACTCTGCTAAAATAAATACCTCCCATCTCCCATTCTAAGATCGTCCTGTAGGTAGGATTGTATGTTAATAGTAATTCTTCTGTGTTGAATGAATGGAAGATAAAGATCTACTCTTTCAGTTATTTCTTTAGGCCTGCGGGTTGTCATCTTTCAGGAATGTGGGGAGGAGGCGAGAAAGGAAGTAAGAGGATTTACATTTGAGAATCTTGCTGATCCTGGGCAGACAGAAAGCAAAGCAAAGACTGAGGATGACACCGGGAACAGAGCTGCCATCAGGGGTTAGAACTGTCCTTCCTCTACAGTCGGTTCTACTAATCCCCTTCGGGGGCCAAGGCACTCTCTGCATTTCACCACCTTCCGATCTCCTCCCTGCTCTTCCTTTCTACCTACAAACACTTTAGAACTTTATTTACCTGAATACAGTGAAACCGACTCTCATCTGCAAGCTGTCCGTTCCTCACGAGTGAAACACTTTGTCCAAAGTTAGGTGGGCCCCTGAATTCAATTCATTTCTAAATAGAATATCAAAATAGTTGAAATGCTGTCAGAAATGCTACTTTCTGGTATATGAAACAACCTTTTCGGACACCATTTTTTTAACTGAAAACAGGTTATAGGCTTATTTTCTAAAAAAATAAGATTAAACCTTGCCAACAGTAAATTTTTAGGAGAAATGTCAAGAAAAAGTATTACTTGAATTTTCACAACATTTGTATATCTACTCTTCTATTAAACCTAAAAGGAATTTTTTTAAAAACAATTAATTATAAGAAGAGCAAATGACTTCACAAAACAGGGGAAAATGTTGATTTAAATATATATGAAAAATCTACTTCTTTTAATCACTTGTATGCATATAAGTTTTAATAGTGTATTTGTTTTTCTTATTAAATTCTATGTTGTGTTAATTTTTTAAAACTAGCCTCTAAACATCCTACTAAGTTTCAGATGTACATAAATTGTATCTACATTTTGTCCCAAACAATGAGAATAACTGATTGTGTGACCATACACACAACAGCCTTGTTCAAAAATATAAAACTCAAATTGGCTTGGAATTAAAAATTCCAAGAAATTCAAGGCTTTGGAGTTAAAAGGCAGTTTTGAATTCTTACTTGTATTTGGATAACAAATTCTTTAGGTTGGTTAGGGCTTAAAAGCACCACAGACTCCTAAGATAAATTAGATTCATTTTTATTTTTATTACTGTTATTGCCAGCTTCTCTTCCAAATTGCATTTTTAATAAATTTGATCTATAACCATTTTGAAGGGTGAAAGCCCATAAACACATCTTTCTGCTTTAATTGCCTTTATAAAGCACTTACTCAAAAGGGCACTTTTTCTTCCCAATTGTGTCACCAGTTTTTATAAGCGAATGTGCCAACCTCTCAGGACTCGCTGAAGCCACGGCTGGAAATGAATCATATATACGGTAGGGCATTAATGTATTCACACTAAAATTTATAGTGAAAAATAAATAACCGCCTTTTCGGGGAGGTTGTGTGACAATCACGGGTAACATTAGCATTCTAATTTCTTTACAGTAACATCGACATCATATTCTACAAATCACGGTCTCACTGCCAGCTTACTGCTGCAGGCAGTTGAAGAACCACACCTTGGCCGCAGAGAAACAGGCCCGAGCAAGTTCTCTCCTCTCATGGTGCGCACACCCCTTCCCTTAGGTGATCTCATCCAGAGTCATGAACTTACATTCCGTCTGCGTGCCCATGACTCCCTTGTCTGGGTCTCCGCCCGGATCGCCCCCTGAATTCCCGCACCCAGAGCTCTGCCACCTCTACTTAAATGCCTAACTGGCTCCTCAAACTTGGCACGTCCAAAAGGAAAACTCTTGAGTCCCCTGAAAACCTGTCTTCCCCACTTTAGTGACAGCCTCACCACTGAACACTCAGACCCAACCCTGGAGGAACCCTGGATTCCTTCTCATCTCCCACATTCCTCTCCTAAGGAACTCCGATGGGCTTCGCCTTCATCACACACACATGTACACACAGGTTCCGGCCATGGCTCCACATCGACCCTGCTAACGCCTGGACTGAGCCACAAATATCTTTCACCTGGACTGAAACGGGATACGGGCAGGTTTCCCTGCCTCCTGTCAGCTCTCCAAACACCAGCTAGAGTAATGTTTGGTGGTATTTTTAAAGCAGATCATTTCACTCTGACCCAGAACTTGCCAGTGGTGCCATCACACTGGCAATGAGGTCTAAGCGCCGTGTGTACAATGCCCACGTGGGCCCATCGCTGTCCAGGTCTTGTGCTCGCCTCTTCCATTCTCCTGGCTCACATGGCTCTGTGCACATGGACCTTTCCCGCCTGGGGCTGGTGGGTGCAGGGTGGGGTTTCCCACACAGGCAGACGGGGGGCAGTTAGTCGGATACCACAGGCTGCGCTTTGTGGCTTTAGGTGTGTGGGAGGAGGTAGGTTCAGGTCTTGATGGAGGGGCAGAAAGGGTGAGCTGGGATACGCTGAGCGTCAGGAGTAGCTCGGAGGATGGTGGCATTGGGCCCCAGACACCGCTGCCTGGACCGATCTTCCCAGAGTAAGACTGATCGCTTAGGATTTGGGGATTTCTACTGGATTGGCAGGGGAGTCCTGGGATGGGAAAAACCTGGGTGCCCGAGGTGCTGGGTCCCCCTTATGCCAGATTTGTCAATAGGTAAGGAGTCTGGTTCATGCCACCTATCAAACACACACTAATCCTCATGGACACTCCCTCTCCCCTGTTTCTAGTCCTTCTGTCTAGAACCCTCTTTCCAAGATTTTGGGATGGTTCACTGTTCTACTTCCTGTTTTAGTGGAAATATCAGTTCCTCAGGGAGGCCTTTTTATATCTAATGTAGCCCTCCTATCCTTTTTGTCATTCTATGATCTTGCCCTTCTAAATTTTTCCTACAGAGTTCTTATAGCTATCTGACCTTTCATTATATGCATTTATTTTTTCATTATTTATTTTGTTTTGTTTTCTTTTATTTATTTTACTTTTTACCTCTACCAACAGAATGCTGGCTCCATGAAAGACGGGATGTAGTCTCTTTTTCTCCCACTGTATTGTTTCTCAACATTAACATTCCACATTCAATGGCACATAAAAATGCAACTGGATTAAACTAGAAAGTGAAGATTGGGAATATATTTTCTTTTTATTTATGATTTGCATGCAAACTCAGCAGTTACAATGGACTGAATATTTGTGTCCATCTAAAATACTTACTGTATTGAAATTCTAACCCCCAAAGTGACTGCCCTAGGAGGTGGAGCCTTTGGGAGGTAATTAGGTCATGAGGATGGTGCCCTCATGAATGGGATTAGTGCCCTTAAAAGAGGCCAGTGAGCTAGCTGGTTCTCTTTCCACTATGTGAGAACACACGGAGAAGTGAGCTGCCCGCAAACCTGGAAAAGGCCCTAACCAGAATCTGACTAGGCTGGCACCTCGATCTCAGACTTCCAGCCTCCAGAACTGAGAGACATAAATTGCTGTTGTTAATAAGCCATAGCATGTTGTACTCACAATAGCAGCCTAGACTAAGATAGGAGTCATCATATCTTAGTAGTAGTAAAAGTCCCCAGGAAGCATCTTAACAATGCATACTCTTTACTCCAACTCTGAAAATTATTTTTTAGCTCCACAGGATATCAATCAGGGGAACATATTTTGAAGACTGGGGCAGGGAGCAAGAGATTCTCTAAACCATTTTATTTCAGTAGTGAAAGGAGAAAGGTTAATTTCGTTTAGATGCACAATTAAAAATTATTTTCCAGACCCTCAGGATTAGTGATTAATGAACAAAGTGTAAGAAACATGAACCTCACCTGACTTATTTCAGCGTATTCACAAGTCACTGTTTTTATGAACTTATTGCTAATTTACAAAGATGTTATCCAAAGCCTTTCAACATTGCATTAGCCTCTCTGTTCATGAAAATGGAATGATTACAGTATCTACATTACATGATTATTCAAACAAGTTAAGTGATGTAAAACACTTTAGAAAAGTGTGTGGTATATAGTAACCTCAGTAAACATTAGTGATTAGTATTATTAATACATTAATATAATTATAAATATTAATATGGTTGTAATTAAGGTGATATTAATAGAAATATTTTAGATAACTTTTAAAGTTTTGTTCATATAATTATTTACATTTGTAATTTGTTTACAATAGTTTTTGCTTAGGTTATTAAACTGGTGCCTAAATTGCCATAAATTCTCGGTTAACTGGTACAAAAATATTCTATATTATACAAATCACTTAAAGTTAACTATAGTCAGTGTTATAATTATGTTAATTTATATCTCTAAGAGTGGCTTGAAATTGGTATTTACTTTTGAATCCAAGCCTGTTAAATTAAAATATACACATATATTTATAAATATTTATATCCTTTCATGCAATTTTACTATAGAAATATCACAAGATGAATAAAAGAAAAAACATTGTTTATAAATATTATTATATGTCTCCTTAATATGTTTCACGCAAAATTTCATTTAAAAAAGTTTACAAAAGTGGAACTATACAAAAGTAGCACTGTATTTTACATATTATTTGTTCATTTGTTTCTAATACAGTATATTTTGAATTTTTATGTTATTTGTAATTTTATCAATTTGACTGTTTAATTATGTGCCCCATGGAATTTAAAAAGATCATGTTCCTTTACAGGAATAAAAAGGATTATGCCCTAAGATAAATCCTCAAATGTGGCCTTCCCAGATGTCTCAAGGAATGGAAAGATCCCAGGTATGCAGTTCTCCCGGTGATCTGAGCGAGAGCGTGAGTGTTACCTGGAGCTGCCTGATGGCGCACTTCAACGACAACTGCTTCAGTTATGCAGAATGGCAATGATGTATGTGAATAGCAGGAAAAGAGAAGCCAAGTAACACTTCATCTACTTTAATTATGTAACATTCAGGAAGAATTACTTCCCTAACAAGAACTCTAGCTCCGAACTGCAGCTTCCTACCATCAGCGTGGCTGTTTAACCCACAGCTCAGCTCCCAGACGTTCAGGTGGTCAGATCCACTTTAGCATAAAACTGTAAAAGACTCCACTTTAACTGACAAGTGAGGAGAAATTGTGCCAACATTTCTTTCTTTGTCTTTTTTTAAAATTCACTGCTGCCTGATGTTCTACAGACAATGCACCCATCCTTCAACTGTACAGCTTCAGTATAATTGTATTTCCCTTTATTTCTCACTTTATGTCTTTGTTTTGAAAGGCAATGGTGTGTAGATAAAAGCTTAGGAGTAAGATAGACAGTGGATTAAATTTTAGCTCTACATTTGCTTGCTGTGTGACCTTGGACAAGTTACTTAACCTGCCTAAGCCTCAATTTTCTCATTTGTAAAATAGAGATGAAGATATTTTTTTAAATAATTTGGCTGTGATGTTTGAATAGCAGACAGGAAGATCATCTGTCACCCTGTGCAGCCTCAATATATCTTGCTTTCCTTTCCTTTGATTGTGTTGTACTTTTCTCCATATATTGTTATATACTTGTCACATATTTTAAATTTTCTCATCTCTTTTGCTTTCATTATTTCCAGAACAATCTCAGCTGGATAAGATATGACAGGGCCCATCGGCTCATCCATGTCTTTTTTTTCTCTCATCTTTACATTTATTTTCTTTCAAATTGAACAAGGTTTTTCTTTGGAAAAATTCTGTAGATTTTACATAGGAATGCATAAAAAAATAATTCCACATCAGCACCTGATGGATTAATTTATTTCCCACCTTCCTAGGGTGATGGTTAGAGACCTGACATACAACATCTCCTTACGCATTTCCCACTTAACTGGCATCACCTTCCACAAGGTTTTTCTTAACCTAAATGCTGCAGAATAATCTTAGCAAAGCTCCCCTTTGTCATGAACCAAACCAAAATGCACCGAATACCCTGTGACCCCGGGCTGCGTGGGCCATGTCATGCCTTTTGTTAAGCTGGGATCTTTTCCAGCAAAATCATTTTAATCGTCACAGTGATGTGTGCCGCTTCTGGTTTTTAGTAACTTCCCAAATGTCCTAAAGTGTCACCTCAGGACTCTCCCCGCTGCTGCATTAGCTGTTTCACCCTCCCTCGTGCCATGTGTGAGCTGAACGGAGATGCCCAGTTTGAAGTCAGGCCACGGAGGCTGGGCGCCTCTCTTTAGGGACTCCCCGATTTCCCCGAGGTCCCACCCAATCGCTGAGCTCTTCACCTCTGACCTCTCTCCTGGTAGAAATCCACATACCTTTTAAAAAGAAAAATTAAAAAATCTACCTTTAAAATGGAAACCGTTTACCGAATTTCTCTTTGTGTTTCCATGTGCACTTTGCTCTCCCGGGCAGCGCACTCTCCTCTCCTGTGAGCACCACGGGAGTGCCCAGAGGGCGTCACCGTTTCAGCCCTGACCTGTTTTCTTTTCCCTTTGACTCTGTCAATGCAAAGGGCCCTCACTGCACCCTCTGATTTGTGCCCCAATCACCCATCTTTTTCCCTCCCCACTGCTCTCATTAAATAGCTTTGACACTGAACTGTCTTGGCTGCTGCCAATCCTTCCAGCCGCGCCCCTGCTCAGGGTCCTTCCCCAGGACTCTCTCCACTGCCCTCTGAGGTCCTGGCTAAAGGAGAAACGTCTCCCCACCTTGGCATTTCCCCGGGAATTGGACCCATCTTCTTGCTCCGTGAGAAGACCCTCGCCTTCCAAACGCCCTTGCCCATGTGTCTGGCTTTTAGGGGAGCTGTTGGCTCAGTGATTGCAGAGGTGAACCCCCTGCTGCCTCCCACACATAAACCTCGCCACCCTGCACCCACCCTGCACCCAGGATTTCCCCAGCCTTTACCCACGAGAGTATTGTAGCCCTTCTCAGTCCTCTGTCTCCTTCAGCCTGACTCTGTACTTGCATTCTTTATTTAGCTTTAGTTTTTCCTACTCCTACCGATTTATTTTTTCTAAATGAATCTTATATTCCCTCCAAATGTAACCATTTCTCTTCTTTAAGGAAAGGAGACGTATCCTTAAGTAATCCATCCATTTGTATTTCTCGGGGCCATTGGCAGGAGCAAGAGGGTGGCCACAGCAGAGTCTGTAAAGCGGAGCCTCTTTTCAACAGGTCACATCCATAATGACCTACGTGTCCTGCTCAGCAAATGCGACGGCTCCAAATATAACCGGTTACTGTGGGTGCCTCTATTTCCCAATTCCTAGACTCCCAATGAGACAGCTTCGTTTACTCTGGGCTCTAAAAGCTGGAATTCTGGACTCTGTGTTCTAATTATTCCCTCTTGTGAGTTTTGAGGACTCTGATGTGCTCAGATTTACCTACTTGCCCTTCAGCATTTTATACAAAACCTCTCCCCGCCTTGCTGCGCGTGACTCCTTACAGCCAAGAGATTCCTCACGTTCACGAGGCACAGTGTCCCTTCCGAATTTCTTCTTCTCCTTTCTGTATTTTTGGACTTGAGTTTCATTTATTGCAGACAAAGTTCTTTGGCTCTCCTTCCTTTTATTTATTTAGCCGTCATTTTTTTCCCTCTCTCATTCCCTTGCTCTGTAAACGTCCCCCAAATTTATGCCTCTAATGTGAACCTTCTGCTTCGCTTGGCAGAAGCTCTGTTTTTTCTTCTTTTCTTTCTACACCTATTGATCATCACTATATATTTCATCTGCTTTGTTTTTCTTTTCTCTTTCACCACCACAACTTGAAATTATTCCCTTTTAATATTCTCTCTGTCTTACCTGAAGCTAAGTTTTTGCTGACTTCTCCCTCTACGAGCCCCTGAAAAATGCAGTTCACCGCAAGTCTGGAGCTTTAGTAATCCATCATTATTCTAATGATTAGTATTATTTTACCTCTGCCTTTTTATGTACAATGTTGCTAGGAATGTTTGTGTACCCAGTGTCCAGGTATAAAAGTTTTTCTCGGTTATATACTTAGTGGTGAAAAGGCTGAATCTTAAAACTCTGTTACTCAGAGAATGGCCCATGGGTCAACAGTGGCCTTATCACCTGGGTACTTGTCGTAAATGCTGACTTGTAGGTCCCATCTCAGACCCACTGGGTCAGAATCTACATTTTAACCAGATATGGGATGCCAGGATAGGTAGAACAGGTTTCTTAAGACAATTTCTTCATTTTATGCAATTATTCATTGATGCAACAGTTTAAGGAGGAACATCCTTTACAAAAGGCTTGTAGCTGAGAAAATTCAACCTATGATTATCTTGTATATTTCACCATCAAATCATAAAAGAGGTGGCCTGTGTTTCTGCTGTTTTATTGTTTCTTTTAACTGGTACCTCTGGATACTATTATCTAAATGTAAAACAATTTTCCCAAATGGCTATTATATGTAGATGATATCTTGACCACGTTTCCAGCAAAACTTGGGCTGCCCTTCATATCAGCCCAAATGAAAAGCATATAAAGGTGATTAACCTCATTTCCTTTTGACACATTTTGTGTTTTTTCCAGCATGTATCCTTTGGTCGTTGATAAAGCTAATTTAAAATTTGAAAAAAAAGCTTCCAGTTAGATTACTATCAACTCTAACTTACATATGGGAAAACTGAGATTTAGAACTGTTTAATATCTCCCCAGGGTCAAAAAAGGAGCTACTGACTGATCAGGATCAAGAACTTAAATTTTATTTATAGTCTGCTCTCCCACGGAGATGCAATGCCTTTCATTTGTTAGGTCATGCTTGTCACCTACTGTACTATGACAGCTACTACAGCATAAGCTACGTGTGGTCTTGAGATGTTTCTCACACATTTCCAACACTTAATCATCAGTCATGATAGGGTGAATTTGCAACTAGGACTAATGCAATCTACTAAACCCCAGACTACAACACATTTGTGATGATGTATTTGTATTTCAGGTATTGAGACAATTTTTTCAAATGCTCCCTAAACTTAATGTAAACTCTGTCTTCTCATATAGAAGTTTATATTAAGTGGGAAAGAAAAGGGAAGAAAAATAAAACCACTCTTATTATTGAAAAATTTGAAGTTATTTCATCTAACAAACAGTTATTAACAATAAAGAGTAGGGCACATATTTATATGTGAATATATTAACGACATATTGAGCAACCATGATTTTTGAGATTTAATAAAAATGGAACTGTATATTTGTCTCTCTTTGTCTCATTAAAATTTATTTCAATACAATTTATTTATTGACTTCCATAGAACTAAAGTCAGAAAATGAGGTTCCTCTTCTATGCTCTCCTAGGAATAGTCTTATTGTTACTTTAAAGTAAAAAAATAAAATAACTAAACTAGCAGTTCAGAACTTGAAAATATCCAGTCTTAGGTATTAATAATTTTGGTAATTTCTCTCTAAAGGAAATAGTCTTTCCTTTCCCAAGTAGCTGCCTCCACCGTTGTTTTTCTACCAATTTCTTCCTGACTCAGATTTAGAGGGAGGGGAGAGGAGGCCCACGCGGAGGAAGAGAATTCCTTGCTTTCGCATGAGGGTTTATGAGGGCCTCTGCGCTCTGTTCTATGAGATGTGTAAAATGAACCCTTGTATCTTTCCTTCATCAAGTTCTTCCAGCTCTCAGTTCATGGGTATTTGTGATTTCTCCTTTTAGCCACTGGTTTCTGCAGAGCTCCATTCCACAGAAACCTTTTCCTGTTGAAGGCCCATTTGTCTCTCAGCTCTCCTTGGCAGGAATAAAGAGCAGCTCCATGAGCTCTGTCCCCTGCTCCTGGCCCACATCCGTAATGTCGACAAACTCTTGGAGTACAGGCTCATCCCTGATTCCTGTGGCCGCTTCTTTCCCTGCTTCTTTTCCCCTTGATTTCCTAGGATGAGGGTCAGACCCTGGCCTCTGTGTCCCCCACACTCAGAGAGGGGCCTGCAGCTCTCCACAGGGTGTCCGACTCCCTTCTCCCTGGATCAGCAGAAGAGGGAAGAACACCTCCAGGGAGGTGAGTACATTTTCAATAGAGCAGCATCTCTCTTTCTTTCAAAGAAATAAAAATCTTCCCCAAGTCCTCTGCCTGTCCGCTTTCTGCGACCTTTCTACCCTCTTTGTGGAGAGGATCTCAAGCGTATGGGACAGGTTATTAGGAGGGTATTTTGAAAATCTGAATTTTACCCTTGCACTTTATTTTGGTAACCAGTATCTGTCATGCCACAGTTGGCATCCTAAGTTGGCAGAGATACCAACTCTTCAGTTTTACATCCCTATCATATACATAAAATCTATATTTTATGAGCTTTCTCAACTTTGTAAAAATTTATTTTAACCTTTGGAAGGAGGAATGGAAAAGAGATGAAGGGATGGAGAAATTTGCATTGACTGAACGCTTGCTGTGTCTCAGGTGTTAGGTACACCCCGGGTCCGGAGCTCCTGTCTTAGCTGCTTGGACCCTTCAGGGAAAGTTTAGCATCTCCATCATCCCGATAAGGAAACTGAGACTTAGATTTTGTTTTTTGCCCAGGTGACGCTGCTGATGCAGGGATTGGACGTCTTCATCTACCTGACTCCTAAACCTGAGGTAAATGATATCTCATTTATACCATTTTTTCTTTAGAATAAAGTAATTTAAAATACGTAGCCCATCACCACTGCTTCTTCAAAAGGAACTGTGCTGAAGTATAAAAGTTTGGCGATCCAGAGAAATCTTCTGTGTTTAGGTGAGACAAATCAGCAAGGACTATCCAGGCTGGGTAGAAGAGAGGAGACCATGCTTTTTTAAGAAGACCTTCACTTGCCACTCATCAGCCTTATGACTTTCAGAGTCCTCCTATTCCACTTACTTTTTTGGGGGGGGCCAACTTTTGCTTCACATTACAATTATTTATATATCTGTCATCAGACTGTGAGTTGCTTCTAGCCAGAAACTGTTTTTCTTCTTGAGTTTCTCAGCACCAGCTCGCACAATGTCTTTCATGTGAGATAAATAGAAATGTTTACTGAGTGAATAAAAGTATCTTTGTACATATATATATTCACTTCAAGATATTACCTACCTAATTTCCACTGGTGCCAATATATATTTCAGTTTATATGATTCCTAATTTCTTTTAGAATAGATTGAAAGATTGAACCTTGTTTAAAAGGGATCAACGGAAGGGGTGTGTGTGTTACAGACACTAAGACTCACACTTTTATCCCCAGGGATTTCATCAAATCAAAGTTCACAGAGACAAAAGGTTAACATTTTATTTAATTTCAATCTCTAATTACTATTCATAAATCTATTTATATGCTTGATGACAAAGTCCTTTGAAAAGTATTAACTGCAACAAATACAGTGTTATGGCCAGGAACAATGTACAGTGTTCTCTTTCAGTAATAAAAATTCCCAGAAACGCAATTGCTTACCTATACGAAGAGTGATGTTGAACTAAAAGTAAAGTTTCCAAGTTGATTTTTCAAAACAGAATTGCCCATATCAAACACCATTTCCCTGTGATAGATTTGCTGCCTGTGGTGGTGGCACCTACACGCAAGAGACTAAAATGAAAACGTAGGGGAAAGTAAGAATGAGGAAAATCTTTTCAAAGCATTCCCTTTACAATTCTGTTGTTACTAAGACTTGTGGAGAATTGATTTTGTGCTTAAGATGCTCAAGAATAAACAGTGTTTTTAAGCAATTCTTGAAATTCTTAGTGTCTTCCAGGAAGTCATTGTGGTCAGTGGATCAAAAGATGTGACTTAACCTAAGGAATGGTTATTTTTTATAATAGAAGAGCCAAGGAGAGCTTGGTACTATTTGAATGCTCCCTAAACCCTATTTCAACACGCCTCAAATTGAGCTCACTTTTTTGCTTCAGACATGTGCTCTTCCCTTTACGTGCCTTGTCTCCGTCAGTACATTACCTTTCTCCTAATCACCAAAGCTAGACAGTCCTAGATCACCGCTGATACCTTCTATCTCGTCACCAGCCACATTTAATGGATCGATTATGCTCTGAAATCTCTTTCTCTGCTTGCCTTTCTCACTGCCACTAGCTCGGGCCCTTGTCGTATTTTTCCTACTGCAATAATCTTCTAACTGGCCTTCCCCTCTCAACTCTGTGTGTGTTTTGTTTTTTTCAAATAAAACTACTGGATTTATCTTTCAAAAAACACTAATGTGCTTACATTGCTTTGCAGGTGAAAAAATTTCAAATGAACTATTTTTAAAAACACAGATGCCACCGCCTGGCAACCAGGCACCCAGTGGCTGCATCTCATCAGCAAGCATGTGTTGTTTGGTCATGGTATTTAAAAAATATATATTGGTCAACATTTAATAATTTGGAGAATTGTCATCTGATATGTATGCTTTTCTTGAAAGAGAGCAACTGGCAAAATTGGGTTGACATTTCTCCTGCTAGGCTGATTTGCTGGCTCCACATCACCCCCATCCCCACCCCCTTCCAAAATGCAAGGTCTCTCCTTTTCGCTACAGTCCCCACCTCTCCTTATTGCTTCATGTTTCCTGAGCAATGGAAGTCTCCTTCAGTTATCATTTGTTATAACTGCTTTTCTGAGTTCTTCTTATACCCAACCTACTTCCTCCTCTGTACTCTAATATCCACGATCCTCAGCACAGTGTTCAAGGCCCTTTCAGGCCGGCCTTACCCTCCTGTTCTCATCTGGTCTTACTCTCTTGCCGGCCCTATGCTTCAGCCATATCAAGCTTCTTTCTGCTCCAAACACGCACGGGCCAGGGATTTAGAGTCAGGGTTAGACCCAGACTGTCTGGGATCAAGTTTTAACCTTTATTAGCTCTGTTGTTTTGGACAAATCGCTTAATCTCTCTCTCCCTTAGGTATTTCATTTGTAAAATGGAGATAATTGTGCCTACCTCACATGATGATAATAAGGATTTAAAAGAGTTAATATATATGAAACTTTAAACACTTCGGACTGCTTAGCGAATTTTAGCAGTTGTTAATTTTCCACCAAGCATTTTACTCGGCATTCATTTTATCTTCTGAGTACCTAGCCGAGTGCTGTGCAAATAGTCAATGTGCCAAAAAAGGTTGTGACTTAAAGCAGAAGTAATTCTTGGGTCTATCTTTGATGAACCAAATAATTATGAGTTGAATTAATTTTATAGTTCGTCATGTGCGGTTCACTTGCTGGAAAAGTAAACAAGACAAGCAAACTAATGTGAACATTAAATAACTATTCTATGGACAATTAATGTGTCAGAACAAGGACCAGGCGGTCAACCTGGTGACTCTGAGCTTGTGCTTCCTCTCCCCTTTGATATATGGGTGAGGAGCATGACATTCAAATGACAGGGGTGTCATGGAGGCAGGGCTCCTAGAAGGTCACTATCAGCCGGTGTTACACTGTGAATGGGCAGCCACTGCCATCAGACCTCATGGAAGGAGAAAGAGGGTGGCAACAGCCATATTGCTGGGCTTATAATTTATAAAATTCTCCACCTCCTTGGTGTGAGGGACTCAGTAAGTCATCTTTCTTGTATTATCTCATCAATTCTCTTTCTCGCCTTATTACATCATCAGAGTCAGCACTGCTGCTTAGTATCCACTCAATAAAGATTTGCTGAATGAATAATGAAGGACAAGTAATATGCTGAAGGTCGTATAGCCCTGTGGAACCTCTAATGGAAGGTGGTACCTTCTAAGTGCTCTTCCCGGCATCCTTTCAACACCCTTCATGACTGGATGGCTCCTCATTACGAATGAACGCAGGTTTCCTCCAGTTTACTAAGCCACTTATATTTCATTAAGCATCTCTTATAATTATGATCTTACCTGCTCTTCCTTCATTCCTGGATTTTTTTTTCTTCCCTGTGACTTCCATTCATCTTTTAAACACAGCTGAAAGGTCTCCTCCTCTCCTCCTGCCCCCTCTTTGGGACAGGTGCCCACGTTTTTGGCCCCATAACCAGCCTGTCTGCGTACCCCTCTCATATCACTCTCTGCTGTTATCTCCACTCACAGAACGTGAGCTCCCCGGTGGCAGCGAACTTGTCCCACTGTACTTTATGGCCCCAGTACCTAGAAAGAGTCAGCAAATTATAAATACTCCTTGAATATTTGTTGCACAAATGTGTGGAACAAAAGACACAAAAGTCCCAAGAAGTGGGAGTTGGAACAATAGAAATAAATTATAAGGTAGAGCAGCAAATTGCCAGACTCAGGGACCTACTTATTGCCAAGGACTCCCAGTTGCCTGTTTATATAGTGGCCTTTTTCTCTCTGTACTCCCTACCGGACCCAACAGGCGGGAATGACTACGCCCCAGTAGAACTTTTCTACCTGTGCTCTAAGCTATTTTTTCTACTTTCTATTATAAACTTAGGTTGCTACTACTTCTAATTTTCGTTTTTCTAGCTCTGGGCATTGTTTCCCTACCAGAAAACCTTCACTTTAACTAGGGTTTGTAGTTTCTTCCAAAACTAAGAGCCAGCATTTGACAACACAAGGAGGCATTTGAACAGTAGTTGGTCACGAAATAGATGTAATCATGAAACCACCTCAATGTTGTCAAGTGCTCTTGTGAGCATAGGTTAAAAAATGCTTCCGCGTGGGAGGTTTGACTCAGAAGCATTGGAGGTACAGGCTGAGAGATTCTGGGGGCACGGAGACATTTATAACACCCAGGGTTTGAGTGTCAAACCTATTTCTTTGCAGAAGGGAGAGGAAAACGCATTTTATTTCCAGCCTCAGATTATCTCATAAGAAAGTAAACCCAAGACTAGGTGAGAATTGTGTGGCTACATTCTGTCAAAACATATTGCTGCTTATAGGCTTAGAGATGCTGCCAATAAAACATTTCTTCAACGCCCGAGGTTCTAGGAGAATAGACTCTTGGATGAGATTATTGTTAACAGCACAAGTGTTGATACAGCCACGAGTTAATAGCTACTGGCGAACAGCAGACTTTTTTGTTCTGTGTGAACAGTTCTTCCTTTACTAGTCTGCCAAGCTAAGCACATTTGGTGTGTTTTCAAAGTGGCACACAGCAGGTCAGTGCATTAATCATCCTCAAATAGTGGGGAACAGAGACTCCTGTCTTGGAAGCCACTGGGGGTGCAGCTCTTTCTGTTTTGCGTTTTCAGCTAGTAGCTGATATTTCCCGGCCTAAAAGTGCCTTCCATTCTTCCCTTGCCGCCTGGAGGGCTTGCACGTTTCTCGTGGGTTTGTGTTAGAGTTCAAACGACTGCATCACCTTTAAATGGACAACTGAGTGGGATCGGGAGAAAAGAGGGGATTTTAAAAATAATAGTAATTTATTCAGATAGAATGTATGAAATCTTTGATTAAAATTTACCTTCCCAAACTTGCCCCCATGAGGAAAGCCTCCTCTCTGGGTTCACCGGTGTGCTCCATATTTGACAGCCACAGACCAATCTTAGGTAGTTGGGACGTAGATAAGGATAACTCCCCCCGCTCCCCGCCCCAAGCCCTGGTCTTTGCGTTGATCTTGCAGACAAGCAATTTGGTGACAGACTGACATGGGTGGGAGGCCTGGCTCTAACTCTCGCTAATTATGAGACTTTGGGCATCTTACATGACTTCTCAAAACCTTGCACGTCTCTTCTCTAAAATGGGTGCAATTATAAACCCACCTCCCGAAGGAGTTGGGAGGCAGATTTTTATAATATAGGTAAAAAAATCTTAGCACGGGAAGGAAATTTGTTCAAAATCTTCTCTGTCTTCCCTCCCTCACTATCCTCTTACCTCTGCCTTCCCCTCCCTCTCTTCCCACTCCCCCCTTTTGGCTCACATTTCTCACACCTGAAAGGATGTTTTTTAAGGCATGTGGGTCTCTAGACACACGAAAGACAGGGGCCTCCTTCCAGCCTGAGTTCTATTTCCACTGAAACTAAACGCAGTGTTGGTCGCTTTTTCTGAGGCCCGTCCCTGGAGAGGACCCCAGGTACGGGATGACACTGACGCCTCCGGCTCCTGCGTTGGACAGAGGGAATCACACGGCCGGACAGACGTCTAACGTGATGTCAGGTGGGGCGCAAGCGCCTTTCCCCTCTGCTCCCCGGATCTCTGAAACGTCCTGTTTGTTTGGAAGGTCAAAGAGAGTTCTGAGCGGTAACTGAGCGCAGAGCTTATGCGCTTGGCCCCTTCGGGCTCAGGCTTTCAAAGCCCATCAGGAAGCAGAGCCCGCACTTTGCCTGTTGCATGTGCCTGCGCGGCTCAGACCTTTAATTGCTTCCGAGTGGCCGCCGCGTGCAGCTCTGTTTGCTTTGGGAGGCGCCTTCCTCTCCAGTTTCCCGCCACCCTCAGCTGCCTGCATCCCTTTGCCCAAACCCACTTCGCATTTGTCTGTTCCTTAGCACACTCGATGTTTAAAACAAACAAGCAAGCAAGCAATCACTCTCGGGCACAATTTCTTTTCATTTACTTTTATCCCATTTCCCGCGACTCTTTGCTTCCTCAAGTTTCCTTGACTCCCCTCATCTTGCACATTTAATGCAGGGTCACATTTCTCAAAGTGTAATTCTGGATTTTTTTTTTTTTCCCCAAAAGAACCTGATATTTCTTCCTGGTTAAATGACATCCAGTCACTGAACTAAATGACCCAGGTCTAGCCTGACCCAGGAGCTGAGGACATCACCCTTCCCATTTCTCCAGGGCCCGTCACGCCTGCCAGGTGTGGCTTCCCTTCTAAGCAGGAGCTAGATGCCACTGTACATACCTGACCCCCAGAGCCCTGGTTGATCCACCTGTGATCCCAGTGTCCTCTTGCATTTTTCAAATGACTTTAAATTCCTTCAAACATTTCCTATATTTGCAATTAATTTGCTCCCCTTTCTTACCATACTTTCTAAAGTTCGTGTCTTTCCAATCCTTTATATATTTTTTGTCATTTCCTATGTGTATTTATGGCTCATGCTTCTCAAAAAGTCAAGGTAAAAGAAACAAACCCTTAAGATCCATACAAAAAGAATTGCAAAAATGAATGACAACCAATGGAAAGTCTAGCTCAATCTAGAAGTAAAATGCACTCTTCTATTCTTTTATGACACCAAACATCTTGGGGCAGGCCTCTACTCATATGTCCTTCTTTCTACCTAGCCCCTAACACAATTCCAGGCACGTGGTGGGAGCTCCATATCTAATTATTGGATGGCTGTATGGACCCCTTTTCTTTTCTTAAATTCAGAGCCAGACACAGGCACAGAGAGGTGTTTACCATGCATGTGATAAGTGTACAGTGGGGCACGGTTAGCTGGACTTGGGCCAGCTTAAGGGATGTTTCTATACTAGTGAAATGAATTATATATTTATATTTACAGAATAATAGTCATTAACCTCTACACTTCAATGAGTAGGTAAAAAAATTATGTCCACACAAGGTTGCAGAATTTGGGATTCGGCCTCCAAGAGAACTATGGGAGGTGAAACAAACAGCATGTTCTGCACTGGAAACTCACCCTCAGAGTCCATCCGAATTTACTGATGTTGGTTTGCCTGCCCTGGAGATTTGGTTCTCACATCCACTAGCTGCAGGACATGGGAGGAAGACTCTTAACCACTCCGGGCCTTAGTTTTGGCATCCATACATTTCTAAGTGTTGAACGCTACCTAAACTAGGTGCTTCCCTTAAAAAGTTCTTAGTATATTAACGTCTGATTTATTGAGCTGTGTGGCTTTGTATACGCAAAGCACTTACAGCAGTGACCAGTAAATAGTAAACAAGTAGTAAATATAACATTAGCTCTCATCATCATCATTAGCAGTAGTGCCATTACTGAACCGGCTGCTTGTGCGTGCTGCCCAATAAATAGGAATAGGCCTAACTCGTGCACATGACTTGACTTTCCTGCTTCACAGTAAATGCACAATGTTTTTTCAAGAAATTGTGCTTTTCACTTTTAACATTTTTTAAAATAATCTGTGGGGAATCAGCCTTTCCCCACCACACCCTTCCTAAGAATAGAAAATAGCTCCTAAATGCTCACTGAACCTCAGAAAATGCACAGCGAGTGAGTGGATTTTTCATGAGAAATCATACATTTTCTGGGCACTTCACATGTTTTCTAATAAGCATCTCAGCAATAACTGCCAGGTTTCAGGGCATTCTTGAAGAGGGTGTAGTAGGAATGAAGCTGGGATGAAAATGTCTGAGTGTTGCTGCCTGTGTGTGGTCCTCGCCCTCCCGGGGGCCCCACCCTTCTCCAGAAGACTTGCCAACTGCATTTTCCCAAGGAAATGATCTCCAGGGTGGCATTGCTCTGCCGAAAATATGAGAAAATGCATGCCTAGGAGAGAAGGGTTTCTGGGCTGTTATATGGGTGAGAAGGACCGGGCAGTGTTTATTCACCATGCATTTCCTGGAGGCCTCCCTCCGTTCTGGTGTTTATCCAGAGTGGTGTGAAGCCTAACAAGAGCGACTGCATTCATTCAGCCACTCATCAGACCTTTACTGAGGATCTTTTATGGACCAGGCAATACAGTGCAGCACTGAGGCAAAGAAAGGATGCTAAGGTGTTCCTTCCCTTAAAGGTGGTGCAGGAAAGCAGAGCTGTATCACTGACGCATAACGGTAACTCTTTAAAATACATGGTCGGAGGGCATAGAGGAGAGGGTGGCCTAGTAGTTCCTGGGTGAGGCAAAGATGATGTGCCGAAGAGGCAGACTACTCAGGCAGAGAAACAGCAAATGCAAAGACGGGGACCCCGAATAGCTAAAGCAACCTTGAAAAAGAGGAACAAACCTGGAGGCCTTATATTTCCCGATTTCAAGCAGGGTCTCAAAGAGATACTTGTACACCGTTTTCACTATAGCTGAAGTGTGAAAGCCACCGCATGCCCAGCAGCCGAGGAATGGATAAGCAAAATGTGGTCTATACATTCATGGAACATTATTCGGCCTTAAAGAGGAATGAAATTTTGACATGTGCTACAACATGGATGAACCTTGAGGACATTATGCTAAGTGAAAAAAAAAAAATAGTAACAAGACAAATGCTGCATGATTCCACGTATGTGAGGTGCTTTAGAGAAATCAAAATCTCAGAGACTATGAGTCGCATCCTGGTTACCAGATGCCGAGGGTAGGGGGGATGAGGGGTTATTGTTTAATAGATATAGATTTTCAGTTTTACAAGATGCAAAGAGCTACGAAGATGGACAGTAGTGATATTTGCACATTACAAATGTATTGAATACCATTGAGCGGCGCACTTGAAAATGGTTAAGGCGGTAAATTTTATGTTATGTGTATTTTAACACAATAAAAAAAATGGGAAAAAATGATCGCTTGGATTCTGACCTCTGCTCCTGGGTAGCTGGTAACGCTCATGGCCTGACACAGGAAGGGTGGGCCGGGACATCATAGCTTCCTTTCGTCCTTGTTTCGCTTGAGAAAATACTGGAACTGCCACGCAGTCAGCAGATTGGCGCTCATAAGAAGGAATTTTGCTGGGTATTGTGTTATCAGGATGGAAATACATGGGCCAATCGATGTGCTCAAAATATATCTGTAGAAAGAAAAAGCGAGGGACAAATGAAGTCATCATGTGGGCAGTGCAGTCAGTAGAGAGGGTGAGAAAATGGACCCTCGTGCTACACCAATTGAATTCAATTTCTATGCTCAGAACTTACCAGCTGTTAACCTTGAGCAAGTTATTTAACCTCTCTGAGCCTCTATCTTCTCCTCTGTGAAATGGGGGCAATAACATGATCTACTTTATTGAACTGTTGTGAAAATTATTACTTTTCAAGTGCTTGGACTACTGGGTGATCCACAGGTAAGTGCTGGTGTTGTTAGAGATTATAATAAGGAATGAGAAACACCAGAAAATGTCTGTGGTGGGAGAAAACAAGAGCATTCAGGAGAGAACCCCGGGAAGCCCTTGCATTTAAAAATAGAAGAATGAACTGACAAAACATACAAAACAGAGAAAGAATAGGGAGACTCCTAGGTAGTTGTGTTATGGAAGCCACTGGAGAAAACATTTTCTGGTAGTGTTTAACATGCACAAGTGTCTTTGGATGTTTCAACATTTATATATTTCAGTGGGATGCTCATCTTTTCATCAGGATGACTGAGATCACAGTGCTGCGAATGACTAAAGCACAAAGTTGTGAAAATACTTGTTACCTGCTGCTCTTTCAAGCAGCTTGACAATGTGAGGGAAGAAGGAGGCAAAGGTGGAGCTGGAAGGGCAGGGAAAGTTGAGAAAACATTTTGTTATTATTATTGGTAATCTTTGTTGTTTCTAATACAAGAGTGTGAAAACGATGTTTATAAAACATGAGATAGGTAAGCTTGAAAGTGAAAGAAAACTAAGAAATCTATCAATCAAGCTTCCCAATGGGAAAAAAATGATAATTTCCTTGGCTCTCAATGACCCCAGAAAAATGCCTGGAACATGTGCTTTTCCTACATGATCCAATTCACCCGAATTCCTGACAAGATCCTTACAGTCTGTATGTTCGGATTTATGTTCTCTTACAACCTGACATTAAACGAAGGCCAATCTGTACACTATGCCTCTCCTTTAGTCTGTGCTGCCCCATACAATAGCCACATGTGACTATCTAAAAATTAAGATTAATTTAATTGAAACTTTGGTTTCTCCATTGCACAAGCCAGATTTCAAGTACGTATATGGCCTGTGGTTCCTGTATTAGGGAGCATGGACAGAGAACATTGTCCTCAGTGTTGTTCTAGAATAAATCCCATTTCTCTCTGGGCTTTGTAACAGAAAAGGAGCTCCTGGTGCTGCTCATGTCATCAGCCTGTTGACCTTGAACTCGGTGAGCATGGCCTTCAGTAGCTTGCTCCCCAGTGTGCTCTGGCCTCTTTTTAATTCCCACTGTGGGATCCTTGTCTTTTAATCTGTAACAGCACCTTTGGTTATCATTCTTCCTTTTGCGAACATCTTGTTTGCCACAGGTCCTCCCTCCCTTGGGGAACTTGGTAAACACTCTCTCGCCCATCCCTTCTGGAAGCACTGTGCCCATCTGCTCTTTGATTCTATCCCCAGCATACATCCCCTTTTTAGGTAGATTCAGAATCTACCCCTTTGCTTTAAGTCAAGGTAATACGACAAAGAAGCTCGGCACATGGACTTTGGATTCAGATGGAGCAGCAACCAATGCCTTTGATGTGTGTAAGGTGGACAAGATTCCTAACTTGATAGACCTTCATTACCTCATTGGTGAAATGGAGATGCAAAAAGTGGATTTTATGAAGGTTGAATAGCACAAATTTGTCAAATTAGTGTAGTACATGCCACATTGCACACTATTCTTTCTCTTCTCTCCCCTTTGCCCTCTCCCTCCTTCTCTCTCTCTCTCATGTTCCCTGGACTATGTCAGAGGTTATATTTGATTATAAGTACAGGACCCTTGAGTATGCAGAAGCTTCAGTGAACAGTGGTTTGCTATTTGCTCTGCTCCATGAAAGTTGGAGGTGGACATAGGCTCACCACGGTCCACTGGCTGGATGACCCAGAACCATGACCTCTGAGTCTTGGCCTTGCCTTCATGCTTGCATGATTGCTGTGGCAAGGCCAGCCATTAAGATCCACGCTGAAAGATGGAGGAAGAGCTGGTGCCTGCCTAAGGAGGAAAAAGGTTTTCCCAGAAACTTCCAAGGAATCTGGAAGGTTGGCTTGAAGCTGCCTCCCCCCCATTATTGTAGAGAAAGAGGAGGGGGCATTGGTGAGAGTGGAGTGGAGCAAGACAACCCATAGATTTCTCCACAGGATTAATACATGAACTCTGCCTGTCCACTTTTCTTCCCTGCCCTTACCACCCCCCCTGGCTCCTCTGTGGCATCATTGAATAGAAATCCTTATTACTCATCCAGATGTGTCTCCAGAGCAGAAATCTGCATAGCCCTTCTCCCAGTTGCTTTGGGAATCTCATTGCACTTGCGATTCAACTTGAGGGTTTTTACATTTACCGTGTAGGTTCAACCATATATAACTGATAACTTGATTTAAGGAATGTTTCTGTCCGGATATAATTTTTATTAAGACCTCTGGAATCCACAACTATTCATGTTTTCTTCAAAATATATAGCTAATAGTCATGTCATTAGTTCCTCTCAAAGGCTCTGCCTGGAATGTGCAGACTTAACACATTCAAGTCAGAGTCTGCTTTTTAACACAGATCAAAACACAATAGCATGAAAGGCCTCTCCGTAGTCACAGGATCAATAGATTCCATTTCGTAATAATTTATCTTCTTTAAATCTTTTTCCTTTTTTTCATATTTGTGGTGCCTGTTTTCAAACTGAGACCTGTGTATAACTGTTTTTACTATTTACTTGAATATATGTGCATATTTGTTGGCATATTTGCTCCGTCCCCTGGAAATGGTGAAGGTTATGGTGTTATTCATTCTTATCATTCTATTCTTTGCTATTTTAATAGGAGGAAAATATTAAGAAAAATATATGGAGCTCAGAGGCAGCTTGATACATTAAACATTCTCTAGCTTGGGGATCCTGTGAGTGTGGTGCCACTGATAGTGTCTCTGTAACGCTGACCATCATTAAAGTCAAGAGCCTTGAGCAAGGCAGTCTGGGGGGAATGTTCAAAGACCCACCATACTTTTCACTTAAGCAGTACCAATGCTAGGGTTACGAACATCTGTTCAGAACAGTTTTCCATTAAGGTCTGTTGCTTTTACAAGGAAAAACTTAAAGAAAACGTCACGTGCTCACCATGACATCATGCTGCAGACTTTCTACGCTTCTGTAAGGCAAAGGTTGTATGAGTTTAACCCCCACACCCAATAAACTGTCCATAAAAGCTGCCCCAGTTCATGGACGGTGGACATTTCCAGAGGTTGTGCGTTGAAAGATGGATATCTCAGGCAGGTCCATACAATAAAAATTGTATTTTTAAGTACAGTTTAAAAATAAACTCTGTGTGGTGTAGGCCTCCACTAAACAGCTTTATTGGGGGGAAGAGTAGACTAAACAAATGAAATCTAAATAACGCACCCCCCCCCCCCAAACAAGTATTATTCACAAAGCAATTGGGAAGGGAGATGATTCTCAAAACCATAAACCACATGTGGTTGGGCTTGTGTCTATCCCTTGCAAGAATCTAAAAAAATAATTTCTCTGGAGCAAAGTGTAATGCACCCAACAGAATCATGTATCAGGCATGAAGGCAGTGCCTCTTTCAGTGGCATACTGGCTTTTTGGGAGAAAACCACCTCATCAGCTCTATTAGCAAAGTAGGGAATGGGAAACTTAGTAGCAAGGACACAGGATTGGAGCTTCTGATTCTGGTCCTCTTACTTGCATAACCATTAGAGTCACCTACACTGTCTAAAAACTCAATTTCATTAATTTAAGCAGCATACACCACTGTGACACCTGAGTCATGGCCATTCCATTGTGAAAGGCGAGTCACGGCAGGTGCTTACAGAGGGCTTTGTAAAATGTTAAGCACTCTGCAGCCATTGTTTGTTGTTTTTTTTAACAAGATGCATCTGGAGAAGAAATAAATATTTTTAAATGGCACAAAAGTATCCGGATTTTGTCATCAGACTTTAAGTAAACTACTAAATATTGAATATTTAAAGTAGATAAAAGTATTAAATAAGATATTAATATGTTTACCACAGAATTTCAAATACTGACAGTTTCCCAGGGACAAAAAGTCATTTACTGTTTTAGTATCCCTTTCTATGTAGAGACTATTGCAACTCAAAATAATGTTCTTTTTTGTTTTCTTTTGGTTTCATATAATGTCTAAAAGTGGGGCCACAGGTGTTACAATTTGAGAATTTTACTCTACAAAATGTCCATATACCTCTCCCACCTCTTACTAATGGATAGAGATAAAGGGCACTCAAGTTAGGATGCGGTGGGGACTCAACCCACTGGCTCCCAAGCATGAGGCTTTCATTAGGAACAATTTTTTTTTCATACAACAGAAAAAGTACTTAGAAGAAACTAAATTTTAAAAAATGAATAAGGGAAAGTGACCACTTTCCATGTCAAGACTCTCTCACATATTAACTGGATTCCCTCCTAAAATATGTTTGTTCTCATGAGGACATATATATTATTATTCCAAAAAAGGATAAGCTCTCCTAATAATTTAACAAATTTAGTTTAATGCAATGGCCAAACCTGTGAGGTATATTTGGCTTCATGCTTTTCTTAAGTCTAGTCTGTGCTGTCCCATACTATAACCACCAGACACATGCCACTTTTTAAATTACATTTTAAATTAATTCAAACTGAATAAAATGAAAACCCAGTTCCTCAGTCACACTATCAATATTTCAAGTATTCAATAGCATCTATATGTGGCTACCCTATTGATTATTGTTATAGGACATTTTGTTTATTACAGAAGGTTTTGTTGGGCAGTGATGGTCTAGCATCTCTCCACTTGGTTCATGATCATTTAATCTTAAAAACAAATAAAAGAAATATCAGTATGAATAACATTCATAGTATCATAAAGTTCAGAACTTGGATGAATAGGGAAAACTCAGGGTTTGGCCCACATTCATGCCTTCTTCCTGGGAAGATCGTGTCATTTGTATTTATAAGATGAAGTGACTGAGGCCAAGAAACATCAGGTGACTGGTCCAAGTTCACACAGTGCAAAGGTGTCAGAGAAGAGATTTGAACTTGGGTCCCTTTGTTTTTTTGCAAAGTTTCTCTTGTAATTTCACACCGCTTCTTTTCCATTCATCATGCACCTTTTTAAAGACAAAGCCCAAAGGGTTTAGATTTTATTGACTTTGATAATAATTTTTTGTGAAATGTAAAGCCAGTAAGAATATGTCTATGAAAACACATTCACAAGAAAGCCATAAACAAAAGTACCAACTTATTACCATATATAATCTATACAGATGATTGTTAAAATTATTGAGCATTAATTAATGTTCTACACACAGCAACACATAACCTTAGGCATTTCATTTCACCAACACAAATAACAGCCGTATAAATTAGCATTATGCCAATTTCATTGATGAGGAAACAAAATGAAGAAGGTTAATAACATGCCTGAGATCACACAGCTAGAGAGCAGCAGATGCCCTAAAATTTAAATCTAGGTGTGTTTGATTCTAAAAATCCATTTCCCCAATCAAATCACTCTATAGATAATCCCCTGTGAAGTGTGTGTGTGTGTGTGGGGGGTGTGTGTGTGTATGGAAGGTTCTCTAAGTTTTCATTCACCTCTACCATTGCATGAAGGTTGTGTGTGTGTGTGTATGTGTGTGACACACTATTTTTCATATAGTCCTGCTTAAATTTCCATTTTGATTGACTTGTTCCAGCAGAATGGATTCATATGATAAAGATGATTGAAGAGGAGGAGAGGGTATAACGGTAAAAAAACAAGGATTTATTAAGGATGGATTTATCAAATATAAAAAGCAAACAATTTGCTGCTCTCCCTGATCCAACTCCTTTCTCTCTCAGTCTCTCCTGTCTTTCTCTTGTTCATATGCATGCTGAGACAGAAGAATTGAGTTTTCAAGGTGTGGGCAATATTTACATCCAACAGAAGAGATTGGTTTTTACGAATAGGAATGTGAATGCAATACTCATTTTTTTATTCCAAAACAAAACAATGAAAACATATTTATTGAGTACTTTTTATGTTATAGAAATCATGCCAAGTTTTAGGTTTACAAAGATAAATCCAACAGCAACTGTGGACTAAAGGGCATATCTAGCATGTAAGATAAATGATGGATGCAAACAATCCCAGGTCAAATGATAACTCAGTAAAAACTCTTGAAATATGAGACTTTCGGGGACAAGTGTCTGTTGAGAGATTACAGTCGGCATATGGACCATCATGCTGTTTATTAAAATAAATATTCATTCTACTGAGAGGGTCATTGTTTGTAACAGGAATAAAATGACAACTCATTTGTGTGTGCCTCCTTCTGTCCTGCCTCCTCCTGGGTAAATGCAGGAGACTCTGCAGAGAATGGCAATGCTCTTTGACTTTGCCATATGTTTCCTACATGTACTACCTAAGGATGAGTTTCCTCTTAATATGTGAATGCTCTAACTCCTACCTTATTTTATCTTGAAACATAATAAAATAGATACATATGTTAGCATGTGTCCGAACACATTGGGCAGGCCCAACATTATTCTCAGTATGAAAATGTTCACGTAGCATTATGGAAATAAGATGAACTTTGCATTTGAATGAAATTCTTTTATATTAAATGTTCCCAGGCTCAAAAGTTGTCTCTCGCTTAATTGATTTGAGCAACAAATGGGGCATACGATCTGGAGACATGCACCCATCAATATCCTTATTTCCAGGTGAACTGAGCACGTCCGTCCTGTTTTCCAGATGACCACCAAATAACTCATTCCTTCAGAGCTATTTTGCATGCTGCTCTATCTTTCAATTTCTCAAACGTGGAGTCTTGATGCTTTCAAACCATGTGCAAGCCATACATTGGAGCAGAGGTGATGGAGATCTTTTTTTAGCAACTGATTAGCAGGCCTTGCCTAGCACCACTCATGCTCAGAGAAGAAGGCAAGAGTCAAGACAACCGTGACATGCTTTATCTCTGTTTTTATCTATTATCTTTTCATAAGTCCATATTACAGCCAAATTTTAAAACCAAGTTCACAATATTAAATATTAATGTAAAATAACTTGAGAGAAATCCTATTACACCTTCAGAGTGCATTTCATTTAAAACGTTAAAAGCAAATGCTTTCCTTGTACACCGTGTTGGCCTTTCTGGAAACAGGAGCCTACACACTAAGTCTCATTTTTACTAAGTGCCTACCTATAATTGCAGGATTCTCAGAGTCAGAAAGTGAAGCCCACACACCATGGGAAAAAGACATGATTTTATGACTCAACAATTTATTTTCTCAAAGCTTCCTAATCATCGCATCTATTTAAATTTTCAATCTATTTAAATATAATCTTCTCCTGCCATATTTCATTGATTTTAAAAACACACAAATATCTCTCAAAATAATTTTCTAAGGAAGAGGAAGGAACACTGACAATCAGTTAGAGTCAGTCCCAATTAAAAAAAGAAATAATGGAAGAAAAATCCATGAGCAATCATTGTCATTCCATTTTCTTATTTATTTGTTTTTATTACTATTATTTATTTTTTACCTCAGCACTTTGGTTTGACAGTGTGCTTTATTGTGTTTTTCCAGTAATCCTTAGGCAATACAATGATACAGATTTTATTTTATAAATTTCTTTTTTTTAAAAATAAACTGTTGGAGAGGGGACAATAGTCAGTATTTCAGTTGAGACGAATTAAGTAATGAAGAGATTGTGCATCAAAATGCATACAAAGCTGATGTGAGGGAGGCTGGCATGTGCTGCCTCTGAGTAGTGTGGTCACACAGAGTACGATTATGATAGTGGTGTCATTCCAAATATTCAATTGTTTGGCACAGAGTCACAACTACTTACTGTTTATGACAGACCACTCAAAAACCCACCTCTGTTCCTTTTCAACTCTCCAATCAGCCAGGAATGCAACCGCCACTAGTGTGTTCAAACTTTATAGTCTGGTAATTAGTAGAGTATTTTTAGTCATGCAAATAATCATTCCATTTGGCTAAAGATCCTTGGAAATTTAAATGGTCTCGATTACCTTAATCTTTGGAATAACCTGGTTGAACAGGGTGAACCACTCCATCAGTTAATGCACTTGGGCATGGTGTGGACACTCCCCATTCCCCCACTTTTACAATGGTGAGGAGAACAAATTTGCATCAGCCTAAAATGTTGGCAAATTGATCTTGTCGACCGTAAATAAGCCAGATTACTTACTCATGCTATTTAGCCTCAACGAATATTTACTGATCATCTTCATTGGAATATGAAGTTTCGACTGATGAAGTACAAGTTGAACAGTCCAACGGCGAATCCATCCGAGTCCAGTGAATAGAACAATTGTAAGAAGCTCCTTGTTGAGTTACAGACAAATCACAGTTGGGTTTTAAGTGCAGGCAGCTTCAGAACCACAGCTCTGTTTTAAAAGGGGGGTATTCCAATTCGTACATGTGAATTACAATCAAATCTAAAATATTTCAGTCATTAAAAATTTTTAAGTTATAAAAAAGGGATATTTGCTACTCCGCTCCTCCTTTTTCCTAGTAAAGCTTCCTCGATTTGGGCCCTATTTGTATTTGCAAAACTCTTCTTATATCTGTATTTGAAATCTTTTCCCTAAAAATGCTTCTTTCAAATTGCAATGGAGTGGGCTAAGTTTAATTTCATCTTTATCCCCTGCTTTAAACTTTCTGTTGTCTATAACAAATTCCAAGCCCCTAAGCCTGGCCCACAAGGCCGCTCACAGTCCAGTTCCTTCTCTGTCCCATTTTTTACTATTTGTCAACTGACATATCTGGTCTGTTATAGTTTCCTACATACTCAAACATACTGCACATGCACATGCACATGGGCACACACACACAGACCACAGTAGATGCACCAACACGCTCACAATTATTACACTAAGACAATGGAGATGCCCATTTCAACAATCTGAGCCAGCAAGAGCCAGGGCATGAGCAGATGGCCTTCAGGCGGTCAGAATAGGTTATCTGGTTTATTTTCTGTGAATTTATAGTAACTAGGACTAACCTGTTGGCTGATAAAGCTTCCTGGAGTTTTTTGTGGAGATGGGTGAGTGGAATCTAAGGAGTGCAAAAAGCTAGTAGAGAAGTCAAATTCATTTCACAGGAATATTAAAGATCCATGGCCTTTGTGCTTTAATCTGGTGAGGCTGTAAGAAGAAATTTTCTTTCAATGTTTGTGTGAGGCTTTCCAGCTCAATACAACATTCTAACATGTGATGGCTTTCCAGAATCTTCCCCAAAAGGTGAGAGTACACTATTTGTCTCATCTGTCTCTTTAGTATCTTTTAGTGACTTGATAATTAGATTTAATTTAATTAATAGAACTTAATTTGATAAACATTTTTGTTATGTATTTCAATAATTTAAGAATTATGTAGGGATCAGAATATTCGTTATTTGATTTATATAAAAATATATGAGGGGATTATTATGACTGATTTACCGAATATAGTCTAAATGTAAAATGTTACTGGTATGTTATTTTTTTTAAATGCTAGTTTGGAAAAAAGATAATTGACATAAAGTAATTACCATACCTTAGATCTTAGGCCTACAGTATTCTTAACTGTGTTAAATAATCAATTTTTGGGGAGCTTTTAAAAGTCACCTTATTTCCCTAGTGCTGGAAAATCTAACATAACGAAAAGACTTGTGGTATTTCAAGAAATACTGATAAAAAGAGCAAGCAAAATCTTAATAACAAACACCTTGAAATTTTTATTGTAGAATCTCTTTAATTGAGCATTCAGATTTATCAACGAATTTTCTTGGGACTTAAATTTTAAAAATTATTTTATAGACAACCTTTGGGGTTCATCTCTGCATGTCTCATTGAGGACAGTGGCACCATTTATGTTCATTATACTTGTATTTATTTATCTTAAACGGTAGCTGTTTCCTCTTTGGGCTTTGAACTTGTTATTTCACACTCTGAATAAACATGCACCAATAAAAGATGCACTCTTCTTGGAATATATAGAGTAATTTCCAAACCAGTTGTTTTTCAATGAAATGCAGGAGACGAGAAGAATCCACACTAGTCAGGACATACTTACAAAACAATTTAAAAATTAATAAGCCCTATGGATTTATTATTTAAACACGGGCAACAATGCTATGCATGATAGATTTTTTAAAGCAATGACACCTCTATTTTAAATTGATTGACTAACTCGTGGGGCAACTGAGCAAGTACTAATTCATACCCATAATATGGTCAGTAAAACTCTCCTCTGGAAGGGCTGTTAGGCTTATCTTATAGCAGGAGAGGCACTATTACACAGCAAGCCCAAAAATGTCCATCTTGCCATACGTTGATGCCGAGTTCCTAGTTTTTTATTCAAGCTTAGAAAAGGGGCCCAAAGAGCTCAGTAGGGCCATATTGAAGGAGTTGGACGATGTGATTAAGCCAAAACTCTTTGAGGGTTATGGTTGTGGGTTTCTATGGTAATGAGAATTCCAACAAGGCAAGGAAGGCAGTCACCAAAAATCTTATAATACCTTCTGCCTCTGGAAATCACTTTCTTTCTCTGAAAGAGGAAGAAGACTGATTCTAAAAAGGGTGAAAAAAAATGTTGTTAGTTTTAAGAAGATAATATTTAAGATCTGTTTAGACATTCACATGGATGGGATGAAAAGTTGAAGGGTGAGTAGGTTGGTCTAGGCAGCAATTTTTAAACAGTCTGCCACAAGAATTTTTAGATCATGTAGTTAATACCCAACTATTTAGTCAGAGGCACTGGCCTCTTCTCCCTTAGATTGTCAAATAAAAAAACAACTACAACCAACACAACAATAGCTGTCCAGTATGAATGAATCAAAATTATATCTATTTTTTTGTCAGATGGGCAAAAAAATAATATATTTTTGGTGTGCTGAAGAACTTTAGTAATTAGTTAATGTGCTCCATGAGATGGAAAAGTTTGACAATTGCTGGTTTAGGAGAGAAACAAGGATGGCAGCCACTAAAGAATCATGTACTATCCACCCACATTCCCCAACTACTATTGCTGTGTACTTTGAGGGTTAAGAACACAGATCCATTCATTTTAGGGAAATTCTCATCTGGATTCCAGAAGGGACCTTAAGAATAAAAATGCTTGTATTTAAGATGACTCACAACAAGCACTCCTAACCACTTTTGTTGGTGATATAGAGACCTTGCTACTTAAAATCTCATTGCAGGCAGTCCAGTGAAGTGAATGCCCTCAAACACAACATTATCAATTCTACTAACATTAATAGATTTCATTAGCAGTTTCTTATATTGTATCACTTTAGACTCCAGGGAGGGGGGAAATCGATGGGGAAACATCTTCCTTACAAGAATCTTAACTGCCTTAATCTTAAGAGTAGATTTTCTGAGATATATATATATATATATATATTGCTTCTCATGAGTATTTCTTTTTTATTTTGGAAAGGTGGCTTACAGGTCTTTATAACTACAATAAACCTTGAACGAGGTTCTGTAGGAAATTCTGTAGGAAATTTTCAGTTGCATTCAACTCTAGAAAATACTTCTGTATGTTGATTGTGGTGGAAGAGCGAACGGGGAAGGGGGACAATATACCAGGGATTATGCAGGCTCATGGGGGTAGTGGGAAGGTTATGCAGGGTCAGGCTCCAGACCCTGCGCCCTCTGATATATGCCATTTTTAGAGATAAACTTGATGAGAAACGATGATGGATTAAACATTGACCAGAGCACGGAGGAGAATGGGTTGACCAGTTGGACATGCCGTGGTAACTTCTCCGAGATGGAAGGAGATAGGCCGAGAGGAGAGGGATTTCCTCTCGCACACGCTGAGCTCGACATGCCTTTGAGACATTCTAGCTGGCATCAGGAACTCAGAATGTGACACCAGTGAAGTTTCCTTACAAAACCACAATAGTTACATATTTGAGTGCCAAAGAAAAATGTGGGATGATTTAATATCTCTGAACTAACCAGAGTCAAGCCTGTGCTTTTTGGTTAAGTGCTTAACGCATTTAGCCTTTGAGTTGAATTCATGGACTTAAACACTCTCACTTGTGCCGGGTGGTGCTTTTTTCAAAGGAGGTTCAGTTGGGAAGGGGCCGAAGCTGCTATTTAAATCCTATTAGTGTGAGGTCTGTGCTGTAATCAGAATGTTTTTATTTTAGTGGAATTTCACTGTAACTGGCGTATCGTATTTCTGACACACACAGCCTTTCCCCCTCACTCGCACAATCCCTCGCAAGCTATCCAGTGACCCATGTTGAATTAGCAGGCGACGGGAAATCCCTTTAAAGGCCCGGGACTCTGTGAGTGCTATTGCCTGACCAGAAGCCGCCTAAGAAAGACCCGAAAGCTCTTAATCCTGCTGGTTTTGTGGACAGCAGTGGAGAGCGAGGGACAGGCCACCGCTCTGCAAGCTGCGAATTGCATTTTCTCTGTCTTCATACTTGCACACATTTCAGGGCCCAAGTATATTTTCATCATAAGTGCCATGTGTATGAATACTTTTACATTCTTTGTACTAACATAGTTCAGATACTGGGGTCTAACTTTTGGATTATATGGGGAAAGGAAACAGGGAAACAGATTTGGAGCTTTCAGATTAATTGGGAGGGCCCAGAAAGTATTACATCAATGAGTTTGTCTTCCTGAACCTCTGCACGTCTTTCATCGGTACCTTCAGTTTTGAATATAAGTAAAAGAACCAGGTGAAATATGTGAAGGACTCCCTTGCAGACAGGTAAAATCAAACACAAACAAAAAATGAAAAACAACCTCCTCCCAAAACAAACACAAAACTGTAAATATATTTATATATACTCACCCCAAAACACCCGCTTGTCCATCTTTTCACTAACTTCCTTGTAGGGGTACCCATTCCTGATCAATTCCCGGACTCCACCTCGGCCTCTGCTTCAAAGTAACCTACTGGCGACAGTATCATATACTCAAGCTCAATATGTGAATCCAAACAGCAGAAAGCGTGGATGCCAAATGCTAGAAAAATCTGTGGCTATGTCAGGGTATGGGGACCTCTGCCCTCACCAGTGAACTATGCCAACCAGACACAGAGTTTGGAAATCCTTTCTCCACTCCATCCCCCTCCTTGACAAGTGGAAACAAAGCCTAGAAGGTGTTAGGGACCCACAGTCTTGCCAGCACACGGATGGGGTCTGAGCGCCTGGCCTGTACTTCATTTTGGTACTTTCGGGCTGATCCACATCAATCATATCTCTCAAGTTCGTTCAAATTTTCAATCAAAATGATGGAAAATTATTGCTATAAATGCTATATTTTTTAAATTTGCAATAATGTTTTGATTCATTTTTCTCATTTCTACTCCTTAAATCCCATCCACTTCAATTTCCAGTATAGCCCCCCTTAATGGACCTGTGAATAGGAGTTTTGTAAATGAGATGAAAGCAGACCAGCTCTGCCTGAGAACAAGGCTTAGTCTGGCTAAGTAATCTCTCTTGCAACTTAATAAAACCCATTATGATGGGACTTTGGGTCTCAACGAAACGGAAATATTTCTGCATTTGTGACTGACCAACAGGTCTTTCAGATGATCACATATCCTCGATTAAGGGATTTGGGCCATGCTATGAGCTCAGTCCAGGGTTGCTGAGGTTTGCAGCTCAAGTGCTCTGGCTCAGAGTGATTTAGGGTTTAAAATATTCTGGTCCAAAGCAAGTTATATACGGTCTGCCTAGCTGAGCAGTTCTCAACAGAGGGTAATTTTGACCCCCACCCCCGGGGGACATTTGGCAATGTCTGGTGTCATTTTTGGTTGTCATCTAGTGGGTAGAGGCCACGGATGCTGCTAAACATTCTACCACACACAGGACAGACCGACCCCACAACAAATCAGCCAGAAATGTCAAACATGTGGCTGTTGAAAAATACTGATCTCATGCCATTGCCCTGCTGACTTACCAGACGCAGCAAATGGCACTAGAAGGGGGCCTGGGCCAGGAATCCCAAAAGTGAGCGTTGCTGTCAGGAGTGAGTTCCTCCCACAGTGGTTCTCAAGACCATTTTGACCTGCTAACCATCTTGATTGCTTAGCTTTTAATGCCCCTTGTGGGTCGATCTCACCTGGGCTAATGAGCTGAAAGTCCTGCCCTTGTAGGTGGGTGTTCCAGGAGCACAATGGGGGAGAGAAGGACTCCATGATGAAATGAGGCTTTCAAATTAATTGTAATTAAAAACAGCTTAGGTGCCTGTCCCCTGTTGAGATCAAAATGCTATTTGAGATTGAAATGTTACTTAAAAAGGGGGATCTGATATATAAAAATAGCAGCAAATGAACTGCTTTATGTTTTCCAGAAAGGTTAAAACTGAGCATTAATTTTTAATTGCCTCTTAGTTTCGTTCAGACAAGGTACGTTTCATGAGACTCCTTAGATATTGCTCCCCATTTTTTATCGGGAAAGAATATATTCCATGTGGGCAATGTGAGAAATGACACTGGTCCGATTTCCATATTCTCCCCCAAATCTGAGATGCCCAACAAAGCACAAAGGAACCCATAGCAAACCATCCACAGCCAGGCCCCCCTGTGTTGTGTATCCTAGAGTCTCCTTGGAATATGGGCTTACATCTTCTAGGTGTATAAGTGTGCGTAAGTGCTGTGATAGAGATGAGAAGGGAGGTATAAAATCAGAAAAAACCATCATCTAACTCAGAAAGTGGTAAAATTTTTTTTTTTTTAAATGTCTGCCCTAAGCAATGATATTTGAACTGAATTTTGGAAGCTAAGTTAATAAAGTAGAACAGGAAAGGGAAGGGTGTGGATAGGAAAGGATAGCTACAGCTCAGCATGTAGGAGAACATTGTGAGAGAGATTTCAACACAAATTCCAAATGTATTTTAATCTGGGCTAATTTTCAAACTTGAATTCAAGCAGAGAATCTTACAGTCACAGCGTTGCTCTTGGCTCCTATCAAAATAAGCCTTTTAATTCTCTCAGGGGAATGGTCAGTTAATACTAAAATATCTTTTGCTTTATCTGCTGACTTTTTTGCATCAGGGTGAAATTAGTTCGAACAATATTCAAGAGATTTCAGGTGAATAGAAACTGATTCATTTCTGAGTTAAAGCTACATATTCTCATCTATTAACAAAAATTTTAAATATATGCACATTTAATTTTTTGAAATGAACTCATTGAAAAACACTACTTTAGTTGAGCTAAGGAAGCAGTCACGGCAGCACATCCGTGCAGAAGACTTTCTCCTTCATACTTAGGAGCCACCTAGGAACTGTTTATTTGCTTCCCTCACAGTCACCCAGCTGTTACTTCCATTTGTGGTCTTAGTGCTAATTGCATAATGTCCCTAATTTATACCCGCTGGTAGATCTGATCACCACATTACCTGGAGGGCAAGCTTTAATTAGAGAAATTTCGGAACAAATTGTCTAAAGAGCTTGTTTAGCATGATTAAATGCAAGAGGGCTTTTCCCCCTCTTTTTAAAAATGAGCATTTACTTTATACTAAAAATTTGCAGATAAAAAGCAACATCAGTTCTAATTAAGGCCGTAAAATGAGCAGCAACATTGCCCATGAAAACCAATTGGATTTTGTTGTTTGCCGCTGAAATAAATGTGACTCGGTGCTGCATTTATTCAATAGCTCTTGGCGTTTCTACTTCGCCTCTGTCAGAACTAACAAGGTGAAACAGCAAACTGATTGAAAAAAATAAACTGTGAAAAGATGATACACTGCTGTGTAATGCTAATTCAACTGCAGCTTATGAAAACAGATTAGAACCCTGTGCATTCTCCCCTGTGCCTCTCCGGGCACTTGAACAAGCTAACATTAAATTAAACCTTCCAAATAGTTAACAGGTAGCATGTGAATTAGAATGCAACCTTCTCTCAGTCAACTGAAGTGCAAATAAGATAAATATCATAATAGGATCAACAAACTTGGAGAATCCAGCAAACAATGAAGGTCAACTTCATTGTTTAGATGGAATGCTTTGGCTTAATGCCAATGTCCTAACCAAGTGCAATAACACAAAGTTGACTAGGGGAGTTTAGAAATCTCCCTCATTTTGTATCAACCTCTGTGAAAAGTGTATTATTCTTAATCATCAGCCATTTCTTTGATGCCTTCTTCTGCTAGATCTCTGTTGGAAAATACATTAAGCTTAGAAATTGTATTCCCCGTTTGAATACATAAGCAGGACATAGTAAAGTGTGACTGATTATCTGATTCTTTTGAAAAAAACCTTTAGATAGGACTTTTTTTTGGTATATTTGACACCGGCTTTCTTAGTGAATATTAGCACTGGTTGCACATTAAAATTACTTTTTGTTTTTAATGTCAATGCCTCCACCCAGACCAAGTAAATCTGATTACCTGGAGATTTATTGTTGACATAGGAATTTTTGAAAGTTGTTGCTTATACTTCTGATGTACAATGAGCGTTGAAAAACCACCAAAATATGTAACCATTGATGAGATTGCACTTTAAATAGTAATCTTCAATCAGGGCTCTGGATTAAGAACTAAAGGACTCAGGTTATCTTTTCATCTTAGCCACTATTTTATGAGGTGGCCCCGAGCAAATCACTCAAGTCCTCCTGGATCCAATAATGGGTAATCTCTAATGTTTTGATTTAAGCCAAGGAATTAATTTTATTTTCATTATATGTTCATTACCTCTTTAGGGTACAGTGCCAAAACAATTAGAACATATAATTTTCTTGCTCTCTGATGTCTTTTGTCATTAGGATAGTATCTATTTTGAAGTGGTTTCAGTAAGTAAAGTGAATGCCACCTCCTGGGGAATACAGGGCAGTTATTGCGCCTGATGGGAAGCTCAGGGTGCTCAGTGCACCCTCTGCCTTTACCAGTGAACGGCTTCCTCCGTTGTCCATCATGGAAACACCATGTGAATCAGTGACGTAGCAGTTTGTTCCATGTACCCAGGGGTGTAAAAGGACAATTGGATTTACGATAAACTAGACATGTATGAAATTAAGTCTATAAATAAATTCCCATTTCTAATCTGGGCACTCACTGACTCAAAGACTCACTCACTCATGGTTTTATGAATTCAATAGTTCATTCATTTATTCATTCATTACTCCACTGATTCATTCATTAAACAAATAAGTATTTGCCAGGCAACAGATTGAACATTAAACCTACCTGTCAGATGTCCCCAGCTGCCCACACTAGTAACCACTCATTAGTTTTACACTCCCTTTGTTTCATTTCTTTGCTTCTCAGGTTTCCCAGGTCAATGGGCATCACTTCTAGATCCTTTGGAGAAAATGCTGGGGGTGAGGTGAGGTGGTAGAAGCTATTCTTCCTCTGGTGTAGCTCACGGAATAGGATATTCATGCTAAGTAACAAGCAGTCGTGTGTCACCAGGAGGAAAAAGCTTCCAGAAATAAGATCAACAAAGAGGAGAGTCAGGTAATAGGAAAAATAAGACTGAGAACTCCTGGATCCAGCTGTATCTATTGCTACAACTTGTACCTTTCATTGATGAGCAAATACATTTCCTTGTTTGGCTTAAATAAGTTGATTTGTTATTTGCAAATAAGAGTTGTGACATATACTATAATCTAAAATCTTGTCCTTAAAAAAAACCCAGTTACATCTGTACTGTTCCTTGATTTTTATCAAAATTTGTTCATTTATTTATTCATTCATCCATTCTAACAAGATAGAGGTTTAATAAAAAAAGATACTGACTTTATTACTTACAAGATAGCAGGGATATCTCAAGATGCTGTGTTATTCAGCTCAGGCTGCCATAACAAAATACCATCTACTGAGTGACTTGAACAATATAAATTTATTTCTCCATTTTGGAGGGTGAGAAGTCCAAGATCAAGGTGCCAGGAAATTTAGTTTCTGGTGAGAGCGCTTTTCCTAGCTTGCAGACAGCTGCTTTATCAGTTTTTTCTCTTTCTCTTCTTATAAATCCACTAATTAAATTACGAGGGCCCTATCTTCATGACCTAATCTAACCCTTATTACCTCCCAGAGCCCTGTCTCCAAATACCATTACATCGGGGATTCCACACTTGAACATCCAGTTCATAATAGACATCTAGATATTATTAAACATAGAATACATTTTTAAATTCAATTTTGAAGTCTCTGTATTTGTGTATCATGTGATTTATGCTTTTTACCTTTTAAACATTTTGACCTCTCCCACAGAAAAGACATGCGGTTTGAGAAACTATCTTATCTAAAAGAAATTTAGAAAACATGGATACTTTATACAACTAACTAAATAGCTTATTTAATACTTTAGGGGAGGTTGGTTTATTAACTCTACATCTCCTTACTTAGTCTTTTTTTCTTTTCTTTTTTGGGAATATTTTGCACTTTTTGTAGATTAATAACATAGACATAATTGCAAAGGGTATATAATTTTATGCTATTTTTCATCTTATGCTATATCAGAAGGATTTTTTTTTAATTTCATGATCTTGTCTTTGTAATTATTTAAAATTTTTAAATTGGTTAATATGGGCCTGAGTTGGTATACCAGAAGTGACATTATTGCTATTTTGGAATATTTTTACAATAATAAGTGACACTGTGAAAAACAAAACTTTCATATTTGGATTTGTCCATTTTCAGAATGTATAATTTTACTAATGAAATATTATGAGCTTGTTCAAAGGGCATAGTTATTCTAAAATAGTAAACTGACTTATAGTGCAGCCAACAATGCCTGTTGTTTTTTATATCATCATACCTTTAGCAGCTCTGGCTGTTAATTTTAAGATTTTTTTGCTGATTATTAAATGACACATTCATAGTCAATGATGTAAAAAGCATAGAAAAGTATAAAGAGCTAAGTAAAATTTGTCCATAATTTCACTCTCTATGTATTCTCTTTTAATTCCTTTTTGTAAAGTTGGTTTTATGAAATTTGTATCATTCTGATAACACAATATTGATTTAATTTTTAACAACCTTAGTATAGTGAGAGCTCTTTTCATTAAATTAACTACTCTAAAATTTATCTTTAAACTACTATAATTATTACATTTTATAATCATCACTGATACCAAAATTGAAACACTCCTTAATGGTAGAGGCTGTTTTCTCTCTTACAAATGTTGCAACGAGAATTTTTTAATGTATACTTACAAACATATTTTGATTATTTATTGAAAATGATTTTTTTAGAATTAAATTGCTGTAGAGTTGAGCTCTGAAAAATGTTATTGATACATTTTATCAAATAGAAATTTTCGTCCAGAAAACCTTTACTTAGTGTTCATTGTTTTCTGACAATCACAACAAACTCAAGGGCTCAGAGAGGATAGAAAAAACTCTAGTCACTATTAAAGAAAACACTTATGTATACACACATTAAAATAGCTTTCTAGAAAGTCTTACATTAATACTTTTTTATTTCTGTTTTAAGCACCAAATTATACATGAATATATGGACACAACAAAAATAGGAGTAATAAACAACAGTAGTTATCAAATGTCATATGTGCCTACTTATTTATCCAATAATTAGATTTAGTGGTCACAGTAGAACAAATCCAGAAATTTTAGATAGAGCATTTGCTAGAATTTCTCACACAAATTAACATAAAAATATGTCATATGACAAAATGTCAAATCAAATTGTGTTGAATCAAAACAGCCACTTTCTTAACTAGCTAAGCCACTAACTAGGTGTTTGATTGTATAATGGTTATTTCCTTCTGTTATCTCAAATTCATTCTTTGCTAACAGAAACTGTATACAAACAATTCCAGGTCCTACTTAAAAGGCCCTCAAAAGACATCCAGGATGAGTAGAAGAATCAGCTGAGACTTTTTTAGATGCAAGTGACAAACACACCATTCACATTTCAGGTAAGTGAGAACTCTAGGAATGCTGCCAAACCAGGCACTCCTGCATCTAAAGGTGCCTTTGATGTCATAGGGACCTCTTTTCTCTCTCAGCCTCTCTCCCTCTGTGCTCAAATTTCCTCGGTGCACCCTTCATGCTTAGGCAGTTTTCCCCGCAATGATGGTAGAAAAGTCTATTCTAATTGCTCTGCATGCAAATGCAATATCTCATGCAGATAGCTATTGGTCATCTGTATTCACATGGTCCTTAGTGTTCACTATCTCAGTGAGAAAGAAAATAGAGCCACTAGCAGTCCTTCTAGCAGGTGATGACTCCGGGTGGCCCAACTAGGGTGCACCAAGCCCTGTCTCAATCTCTTTCCACCCTTATTGGCCGTATCTGAGTCATCGACTCTCCATATCCAAGAAGAAATAAGGTAAGGGGAAGGCGAGTGGTGTGGCTATCCCTTAGCACATAGCTGGAGGCATGGTATCTCACAACCAAATAAATAAATAATCTCTTTCCAGAGATGGGAAAGAATGCAAGAAAGGCATAAAGCACACATCCCTACACAGGTGATCGAATACAAGACGGTCTAGTGGATTTTGGCATGACCCCTATATGATCCTCATTGCCAAAGAGTGAATTCACACTTGTATTATTACCTTTTAAGTGATTGTTTTTAAAAAGTCTCTGCTTTGACTCCTACATTATATAATTAGGTGACCACAGAAATAAAATCTTAGTAAGAGGAGACTGGAGGGCTTGCACCTGCTTAAGAGACACTTGGGAAACTTGCCGAAAGTTTCAGTCCCAAGTGACAGCAAAACACTGTGTAAGTGACAGGATCTCCTGGGAGTGAACTGCAGGCTCAGTGACACCTAAGGAGGGACAAGGGACAAAGAAGTCAAAAGCAGTCAGGCTCCAGAGACCAACATTGAGTACATCAGTATTCAGATGACTGTGCTTTTGAGAAAACAAAAAGCGTGAAAAAATAGAAGTGAAAATAACTTGATGACTCTGATTGGTTCTATTTCTCTGAATAATGCTGAAAAATACACTTCGCTAGAATTAAGAGCAATTTCAAGGAATGAATTTCATTCACAATTTATATACATTTATTCCTAGGAGTGAAAACCCAGTCAGTTCCTGCTAATCACTGAGTAATTCATGAGTAAGTACCCAGACAGTGAAAGGGAATATAACAGAAATTTAAGAACAGTCTAAAATTGAGAATTTAAAAAAAAAAGAAATATGGAACAAAGTCTATATGAGGAATCTCACATTGGGCTTGGGTTCAGTGATGGGCAAAATTATCAAGGAAGGACAAGAGAGAGAAACAAACACCAGTTAGGGTGAGGCTGGAGTCACATTTAGAGCTTGGGCTGGTAGGAAAGAAAAGGGTAGGTGTGGTTGAAAGAGAGCTGATGGGCAAGGAAGGCTGGAGCTAGGCAGAACCCTGAGTTAGAAAGTTTGTCTCTGAACCTGGACTGATATGCTCTTCTCTCAAAGGCTTGCGACTTCTAAGGCATTCCATGTTCCCGATGTTTTTTAACTTCTCCCTTTTCCCTCCTTATTCCCCTGCTTTTTACCCATCTCATTCACTTAGGGTCCTACTTCCTACTAAAATTATAAAATTGCAAATAGATTCTAAGAAATCATCGGTGCCTTTCCATTGGGACCTTTATGAGTTGCCTTGGACAATTTCTCAGTTGACTTCCACAATCCGTTATTGAGTATCTACTAAATGTGAGGCACCTTGCTCAGCACCACGGGAGATATGAGAAAGACAGAACTTGGGTCTCCAAGGGGCTCATGCACATCAACCTGAGTATGGTCACCATGCAACGTGATAAGGGCTCCTTTTTCTGTGGCAACAGTACTGTGGGAGCAATCAGAAGATAGGGACTAAGTCTGCCTGGGAGAGTCAGAGAAGGCTTCATGAAGCAGCTGACATTTGTAAAAGATCTAGAAAAGGGAGACGATGTACTTAGAGAGGAAACATAAGCAAAGCAAACAGAGCAGAAAGTGCTTGGCATTCAGGACAGGTGACAGATGACATGACCCGAGGGTAGGATGGGCCTGGTAAGCTGGTGGAGGCAATTTTTCAATTACCCCTTCCATTACCCCTGCAGAATCTAAAATGCTGGACCTTTAAAATATTTAGGATAGTTTCTCCTACAAAAGGGGGCAGAGGAGCGGGTGGGGGGGGGAAGAGGACATTTATAATACTTTCAACTATAAAGATGAATTAAAAAAAAAACTTTCTGTAAAGTTTGAGGCTTTGATTGTGTCTAGGCCCCTGTCACAAGTCTGCCATCAGACTGTGAATCAGCCCAGACAATATGTAAATGAACAGGCATAGCCCACCTGCACATGCATTTTTAGTTAGAAGGAATTAGCTAGCCTTTGACAGGAGTTTCAGATCCCTCTTTCAGTTTTTTCTTTTCGGTCTCATCATTCCCTGTGGCCAACCTAAAAAATACTTTCCAATAAAAAGTCACTTTTTTTTTATGTTGCAGGTGCCCCAGATCTGCATTTTGTTCAGCTGATGTTTTCACCACTTCAGTTCTTTTTCTTTTTTAAGTTCGTACACATGACAAAGAGGGGAAAAAATAGAACTTTCTGGGAAAGAAGGCATAAGAAGGTTGAGTGGCCAAGGGATCAATGTAGCTTTCCCTAGAGCTTCGTGGGCAAAGCACAGAAATGCAGATGAGTCCCTTTGCTTGTCACAGAGAGATTCAGGTGGTGTCTGTACAATGATATCACACCCAGGTACACTGGCTTGAATTTTTTTTCACATACTCAAATAACTACTTTGACAAATTTTCCCACTCAATTGACCTTTGTTACAGGTTGTAAAGATGTAACCTGAAGCACCTTTGGGACCATTAGTTTTTGATCCGTTGCTTTTGTCCAAACAATAGCAATTTCACTAAGGGCTTCATTTATTCCACTTGTCCCATGTGACTTTTCAGTTCCCATGTAGATGTTAAGGTGTTTTCTACAGGCCTCTTTCTATCTCTTCCAACTGTCACTTACCCCCAAAACAGTCTCTCTCGAGGTTCAGAGGTTCAGAAGTGGTAATCTCTGTGTTAGTCACATGAATTCTTTTATATTCCACTTTATTTTGTTGTTGTTTATATGCTAATTTTTCCAAGTGCAAAAAGACAGGAGTAGTTAAGCCTGGTTTCTAGGACCGCAATATCCAAACCAGTTTTCTTAATAGTATAGAAAATATTGTTAGATTAAAAGATCTGTAAGTAATTTTTAGACAATGAAGATCATGCTGAACTTTACAGATTTAAAGAGTTTACCTAAATTTTTAGCTACTCAGGAAAGAATATAATTGAAACTTTCTTAAGCATGATTGACACGTTATTTTGATTTTTCATAGGAGTTAAATCTTAGCCATGAGCAACATCCCTTTTTTATTTATTTTTAATTTTAATTTATTTTAATATGTCTATTGATTTCAGAGAGAGGAAGGGAGAGGGATAGAGAGAGATAGAAACATCAACGATGAGAGAGTCTCATCATTGATTGGCTGCCTCCTGCACGCCCAACTGGGGGCCCTGACCAGGAATCAAACTGTGATCTCCTGGATCCTAGGTCTATGCTCAACCACTGAGCCACACCTGGCCAGGCAATATCCCTTTTTAAAATGTTAAATTATTAGAAGTTAATATAACACAGATATACAGTCAACCAAAGTAGCATTTTTCCTAGCTATTACATTTGAAAAAAGAGTTTTCTTAAAACATACATTTGCCTTTTCCACTGGTCTTCTTATTAACAAGCAAATAATCAATCTCCTTCCCCATAGTACCGTTATGGAGGTTAATGAAAGAGCCTGTAGCCTCATTCGGGGTCATTATTTTAGAGTACCTTCTGGATTTCTCTATTCATCTCTCTTTCCTTTGTGCTCCCTTTGTGCATAAGACATAAATGATCCTGGCATTTCTATTTTAATGATTTGTTTATGGGTTTCTATACTCTTTAAATGGAGAGTTTTTCAAAAACCGGGGTCATATTTATTATTTTTTGGACTTTTGGTGCCTAGAACTAACTGTACCTGGCAACCAGCAGGCAATAAATTCCCAAATGTACACATATTTAGTTCAATGCATTGGTCAAAGTACGATATAGCATTTTCCAGTCTTTGGCACCAGATATTAGAATTTGGTCCTTTATTTGGTTACAATATATCTTTGCCTTCAGGATACAGATAAATAGGAGAAGAGAAGGTATTTCTGTAAAGAAAATGGTACTCGGAAGTTGACATGTTGTCATTTGAGAGGCTGGGTTGCCCAAGCTTTATTAACTCTCTGTGCAGATGAGAAGTTCTATAAACACTGAGTCTCTCCACTGCAGGTTATCAAAGGAGAGCTACAGATTGAAGGGTTTCTTAACCAGCCCACCATTGACTCAATTCCCAGTCAAGTAACTGTGAGTTGACTTGTACAGAACTGACCTTCACAGTGGAAAAAATATACCTTACACTATTATTGTATATTTTGCCAACAAATTTAGGTCAGCTAATTAGGAAAGTAAATTGGTTGTGAGAGCAAAGGATCAGGCAGTCTGATTTCAAATGCCAACTCTCACTCTTACTAGTAATGTCTGCCCACCAGGTACAGTCATCTAAAGTGACTTGGCAAAATGAATTAATACCTAGGTAAGATGGTGTTGTAAAGAGTCAATGTGATATAATCATCAAATATCCATTGAGTGATGCCCAAATGGATACAAAGGAGACCAAGACAGGGAATACCTTTCTCACCAGGGAGCCTATGTCCTAGTGATTCTCTAGAGTTAAATCTGAAGACTGAGGACCGTCCCCAACATGCTGTAATTATTATTGATATTATTAGTATAAATGATTAAGTTACCACCCCCCCAACCATGGATTACACATCACTCCAACATCACAGGTGCTTCCAGATAGCCAATAGAAGTCTGCATGTCCATCCTTTTGGATTGTTATTTTGAAAGGAATGTGAACAGAGGCTGCAAAAATTCAGCCTTTCAGGCCTAAGGGAGGTTGCAATTCCAGGAAATATTAGAGATATCAACTCCCATCCTTTCAACTTACTGACATTTTTTTTCCCTTGGCTACATTCTCTTCATTGCTTCCACACTTCTCCATCAGCAGGCCTTCACCAACCACAGCTGAGGGGCATTGCAGAGTTTCTGGTAAGGAGCAAGGTGGTTCCTCACCACAAATTGGAGAGAGCTAGTGGCAAAGGTGTAGCATTGCACTTGCCTGGATCGTAGCCTTTCTTCATTTAGTAAAGAGATTCAGTTTGCAGTTTTGAGGATGATGGGAAGCAATGCTTAACTTCATAACCTTCATTTGTATCCTTTCTTTAATGGCTCTGACAGGAAAACTGAAATTTAAATTGCCTGATTGAAAAGGGGCTTTATTTGACCCAGACATATAGTTAGTCTTCTGATATTTGCCTAGTCTCTGAGCCATGAGCAATGAAATGCTTAGGATTTATACCTTACAAGATAAAATAAATGAGATAACACTTTACAGGTAAGCAATCAATAGTCTATTAAAAAATAAACCTAGAATATCATTTTCTGATTTTTGTAGAGGGAAAAAGTTTTATTTTGGTCTTTTAGGATTTTTCCACTAGACCTGAAATGATTGTAGATTAGATTTTGGAAGTAATATGTTCAGAAATAAAATAATGCTGTGTGCAATAACTCAACTTGATAAATAGGTTAATTGCAATAATGTTTGGTAAATAGATCTTTTTCCATCAAGACTTTCCAAAAACTCATACTCTTTATGTTTGCTACTTAAAGAATGTAAGGGGCTTATTCATATTCAGAAGTACATACTGATTTCTTTTGAGGGGACATAATTTAGTGGCTACGAAATAAACATTGGTTTTGGAGTAGGGCAAACTGTGTTTAAATTCTGGCTCTTCTACTTGCTTCCTACACGACTTTAGATAAATGATTTAATCTTGATTTTTTTTATCTTAAATAGGCATAGTGATACCTGACACTTCAGTAGTACAAGAAGGTGTTCCACAAGGATGGAGCAAAAAGAAATTACACTGTACATAATCATTGAGGACCGTTAAAAAAAAAATAAAACACCTGGGCTCCCAGCTCCAGAGATTCTGATATAATTGGTCTTGGGTGACATTGGGACTGCAGTGTTTTTTTTTCTAATAAACCCAGACAGACACAGTCCCTATACTTTATGGAGTGAGCTTCATAGTAGAAGATACAGATGACGTAAGTAATAAATTAAAATGAATATGAGTTTTAGAGTCAGATCTGTTACAACTTACTACCTGTGTGTCCTTGGTTAATAAATTAATTTCCCCAGTCTCAGTTTCCCCATATTTAAAGTAAGCATTAAATGTAATGCATTTAACTTTAGCACAGTGATTTAGGACTGCCAAATAGTAGATGCTCCCCAAATAGTATTATTCCCTATAATTTATTTTTATTTTTTTAAATTTATCTTTATTGTTGAAAGTATTACAGATGTCCCTCTTTTTCCCCCATTGATCCCCTCAACCCCGCATCCACCCCACCTCTAGGCCTTCCCCATACCAATGCTTGTGTCCTTAGGTTATGCATATATGCATATAAATTCTTTAATTAATCTCTCCCTACCTACTCCCCCACCCCCACCTTCCCTCTGAGATTCCTCAGTCTGTTCCATGCTTCTGTGTCTCTGGATCTAGTTTGTTAATCAGTTTATTTTGTTTATTATATTCCATTGTAATGTAAAAAGTATCATTACTTATCATTTTTGCCTCAAAAAAGATGCTACAGCTCTGATTGTTTGGGTTTACAAATATCCAATCACTCAGATGTAATATTTAACTTAAAGAAGAATAATATATCTCAAAGGTTAGAAAAATCACATTTTTATCTCATAAGTATTGTGGTCAAGCTACACCCTCCTTTTCCATGCCAACTCCTTACTACTATTACTGCCTATACATATCTCCAAAAAATATATCCATTATTCATAGAATTTCAGGTGTTCAGAATAGATCTATACCTCAGTGTAAAAATGCAGCTTAAAGAGCATCGTTTTATGATTTTGTTGTCAATATCCATCTTGTACATTTTAGAGTTTCTTCTTACATATTGGTTTATGTAAGGATGTGTCAAAAAAGGGTAAGCATGGGGGGAAAATGGACCAACAGATGCTCCAATCATATTAATTTCAATTCAAGTTCTCTTTTATTTCCAATACTTTTAAACCTAGGATTCCGTGGTTCTTAATGAAAATCTCTATCACATTGCCTAGAGGGAAAGTCTACTTTTCCATGTTTTTCTCTTTTTATACATAGTTCCAGAACATTAAGATTACAGCTTTTGGCCTAAGACTTTATTTAAACTTATATAATCAGAGGGTGATTTTCACCATATCAAATCTGGAATTTATCATTTTTGGCAGTCTCTAATTACAAACGAAATTTCCTGGAATATTGTGGGAGAAAGACAGCGTATAGAAGGCTCCTGATTTATAGTACAAGATCTTGATTTTAAAATAAATTTTCTCTTGATTTTATACCTTAATGTAGTTAAAATAAACACTTTAATTTCAGCAATCAATTAAAAATTAAGAGCATGTTCATTCTGTAGGAAGGCATAATTAAGGGCACAATTCCTCAGTTCTTTTCCTTACTTCGACTTCTTTGATTTTGGCCCAAATCAGAACACATGTACAAATACTAAAAGAATCCTCTTTATCAAGAAAATATAAGATATGATTATGAAGTAGGAAGTGTATTCCCAAAATTATACATAAAATTCAGAACTCCAACTCACCATCAAGTGAGCTAAGAAACAAACCCCCACCCCCGTCTCAGAAATCACATTCTGTTGACCTTGATTTCAGGACCATAGAAGTTGAGATTCACCAAGTAGGAGCTGACATCATTTCACCCAGAGTCCCCCCCTTTCTGTTCATTTTCCTCCGAGATGAAAACTTTCCTAAATTGCTTTTGGATTAAGAATTATTCTTCCTTGAATATTATGTTCATCATTTGACTACTGTCCTGCTCAATCCCATTAAATCTAGAATGAATTCAACAGTTCATGCCATCTGGACCTAAATCATCCATCCAGCCTCAGACTTTCACCCACATGATTTTTCCACTTGAGACAGGCTTGTCTGCATACTTCCCTTTGTTTGGAAGGATCCCCCTCTGTCTCTCTACCAGGAAGTCCAATCAAAGTATTGGACCTTTCATCTAGCCTTTTCTGATCATAAACTACTATAACTTTTCCTGTCCTTACAGCATTTCTGTGTCAGGCCCTCTTCTAGACATTTGGGATGCATCAAAAAACAAAGTGGACCCATTTGCAAAGATACAAGAATTCCTGCTTTCTTTTCATAATTTGCTGAATCTTATAAGCATGACAGTTTAGCCCAGCCGGGCGTGGCTCAGCGGTTGAGCATTGACCTAGGATCCAGATGATTGGGGTTCGATTCTTAGTCAGGGCACATGCCCAGGTTGCAGGCTAGGCAGCCGATCAATGACTCTCTCCTCATTGATGTTTCTATCTCTCTCTCTCCCTCTCCTTTCCTCTTTCTGAAATCAATAAAGATATATTTAAAAAAAAAAAAAATGATAGTTTAGCTAAGTTCTAATAGGCAATTAATTATGATGACACCCAATGAAGTATTCAGTTCATATTACTGAACAATAGCACAATCTAGTCATTTTCATTTAATCTTTACAATAAATCTTGAAAGGTATGTAACCTTTCAGAGGGCTCCTTTTACTAAAGTAAAAAGAAAAATGTAGCCCTGCTGGTACGGCTAAGTGGTTGAGCATCCACCTACGATCTAGGAGATCGCGAATTGATTTACGGTCAGGGCATATGCCCGGGTGGCAGGCTCAATCCCCAGTAGGGGGTGAGCAGGAGGCAGCCGTTCAATGATGCTCTCTTATCACTGATGTTTTTATTGCTTTCTCCCTCTCCCTTCCTCTCTCTAAAGTCAATAAAATAAATATATATATATGATAAGTATATATATGATAAATGTATTAGAGAGTAAGTGGACTAACAGAAAACTCTTGGTCTGTCTATAATAATTAAAATACTTTCTTATTTATGAATAAATGATGTCTCTTTCTTCTGAAGCCAGTTGTAATCTGAAATATTTGGTAGGAGGAAGGGATTTTGACACATGACACTTTTTTTAAAATTTATCTTTATTGTTGAGAGTACTATAGGTATCCCATTTTCCCCCCCAATTGATCCCCTCCACATGCTCCCACCCCTTTCCCAGGCCTTCACCCTGTTATTGACTGTGTCCATGGGTTATGCATATATGCATATTACTTTTTTGGTTAATCTCTTCCCACCCTCCACCCCCCTTCCCTCTTTCCTCTGAAATATGATCGTCTGTTGCATGTGTCAATGTCTCTGGATCTATTTAGTTCATCAGATTCTTTTGTTCATTAGCTTCTTGTTAAAGAAGACCCTTCAACTTTTCCTGTAGTGCTGGTCTGCTGGTGATGAACTCCTTTAGCTTTTCCTTGTCTGAGAAGCTCTTTATCTGACCTTCGGTTCTAAATGATAGTTTTGCTGGGTAGAGCAATCTTGGCTGTAGTTCCATGTTTTTCATCACTTTGAATATTTCTTGTCACTCCCTTCTGGCCTGCAAAGTTTCTGTTGAGAAATCAGCTGACAGTCGTATGGGTTCTCCCTTGTAGGTAACTAACTGCTTTTCTCTGGCTGCTTTTAAGATTCTGTCTTTGTCTTTAACCTTTGGCATTTTAATTATGATGTGTCTTGCGGTGGGCCTCTTTGGGTTCCTCTTGTTTGGGACCCTCTGTACTTCCTGGACTTGTAAGTGGATTTCTTTCCCCAGGTAGGGGAAGTTTTCTGTAATTATTTTTTCAAGTAGGTTTTCAATTCCTTGGTCTGTTTCTTCCCCTTCTGGCACCCCAATAATACGAATGTTGGGCCTCTTGAAGTTGTCCCAGAGGCTCCTGATACTATCTTCATACTTCTGGATTCTTTTTTCTTTTTGGTCTTCTGGTTGGGTGTTTTTTGTTTCCTCATGTTCCAAATTGCTGATTTGATTCTCAGTGTCCTCTACTCTACTGTTGATTCCATGTAAATTTTCCTTCATTTCAGTTCCTGTAGCCTTCATTTCAAATTGGTACTTTACTATGTTATCGATTTTCTCAGTTATTTCCCTAACAGTCTGCTTAAACATTCTTATAACCATTATTCTGAAGTCTGTATCTGTTAGCTTGCTTGGATCTATTTCATTGAGTTCCTTTTCTAGAGATTTCTTCTGTTCTTTCCTTTGTGACATGTTTCTTTGCCTCCCCATTTTGGCTGCTTCCAGGTGTTTGTTTCTATGTATTAGGTAGAGCTGCTATGTCTCCTGGAATCTGTAGAGTGGCTTTGTGTAGTAGGTGTCCTGTGGGGTCCAGTGGCTCAGCCTCCCCAGTCCCTGAGCTTGGCCTTCTAGATGCTCCCCTGTGGGCTGTGTGCACTGTCCTGTTGTAGTAGAGCCTTGGTTGCTGTTGGCATCACTGGGAGGAACTGACCCCCAGGCCAATCAGCTGTGAGGACCAGCTGCAACTACAGCCAAAGAGCTGCTGTGCTGGAGACACCCCTATGGAGCAGGATTTACTCCAGTGGGGCTTTGGTGTTCACCAAGTGTGCCCCTTGAGTGTCACTTGTGGATGTGGTAGGGGTGTAATCCAGCTTGGTGGACTCTGACCACCAGGCGCACTGTCTCTGGGGCCTCCAGGGAGGTGCAAAGTCAGCCTGTGCCAGTGCCTTGCCTAGGGCCACCCAGCATGAGCTACACAGCAAACCATAGTTGGCTGCTACTTGTGCTGGGCTTGGAGGTGCCCAGGAGAGGCCTAGCTATGAGCCAATGCAGCTGCCGCTAGTGCCAGGCCTGGGGCCGCTTATCAAGCCATATGGGGCAGCTGCTGCTTGTTTGAGAGATTTTAGGAAAGTCCTAAGCATGAGGCTCGAGAGGCCAAGTGCACAGAAAAGCCCCTGGAAAAGGCCTGGATGAGCTGCAGGTGGGGAGGGCGGGGCCTCCAGGAATCACGGGGCGGGGCCAAAGGTGAGTCAGGTGCTGGCGACTCAAACATGGCGCCTGCCTGCCGGCTGTGCGGGGAGGACTCGCCACAGGAGCCATGGCCTCCGCCAGCCCTTCTGCCTGGGAGGAAGCTGCCCTCCGCCTCTCGCCCAGATCTCAGGCAGGTTAGTTCCCCCCCGAGTGTCCCGGGTCCTTTCCGGCTGCTGCCCGGCGCTGGGCTCAGAGGGAGCGTCCGAGTGAGTCCGTGCCGGGCCCTTTAGAGGAGCTGCTGGGTCTCCCGCAGCCTCCGGGACCCTCAGGGACAGTCCCCGCTGGTTTCACAGCCCTGAGTTGTGGGGATGTCTCTTCCTGGCCCTGGAGCCCTGGGCTGGGGGCCTGCTGTGGGGCTGGGACCCCTCACTCCTCTGGGAAACCCCCTCCGCCGAGATTCCCTCCCGGGTTTACCCTGAGGTACCGGGGGTGGGCCCGCGGCCGTGTCTCCGGGATCCAGCCCAGATTCACCCGCGTCTCCGCTCCTCCTACTGGTCTCGATGCTTCTTCAGGTCCCTGGTTGTGGGGCTTCTATTCAGTCAGATTCCAGCAGGTTCTGAGTGATGGTGGTTCTGTATTTTAGTTGTAATTTTGATGTGGTTGGGGGAGGTGGCGGGTGAGGTTGTTACCTAAGCCGCCAGCTTGTTTCCAATTAGACACATGACACTCTTAAAGTATATTTTAAATCAGTTGACTATGTTCTTGTTTGAAAATTGCTATGTTGTTTTCCAACAGTTCTCCAATTCTCTGACATCGACTGAGAGTCCTACAATTCAATCTAATTCTGACAGTAACTACCTGGCATTAGAGCAGACGCCAAAAATTAAGGGGTCCGTCCCACAACACTGCCCCTACTTCAGATGCTGGCAACAAATGGGGTCCCTGGGCTACCTGCACTTCTGCCTGGCTGACTATAAATTCTGGACTTCCCATGGGCCCCTCTCCCACAGGTTCAAAGTTCACTAGAATAATCCACAGAACTCAGGAAAGCTCTATATTTACAATTATAGTTATTATAAGGGATGTAACTCAGAAACTGCCAATTAGGAGAAATTTGTAGAGCAAGCTGTGTGTATTGGGGTTAGAGGGTGGCCTCACAGAGCTCCATGCTCTCTCCTGGCACTATAACCCTTACTACATTAATGTGATCATCAACCTGGAAACCCCCCCAAACTTCTTTGTTAAAGCTTCTATTGATTCATGATCTAAACACAGTTGATTAAAACATTGGTTTTACTGATTGAACTCAATCTTCAGAGCCTCTGTTTTCCCCAAGGTCAGGGAAGAAAGTTTCAAACTTCTAGTCAGGTGGTTCATGTATCTGGAAACCATCCTCCATCCTGAAGGCATCTAGGAACCCACCAAGGGTCGTCTCATTAGCATAAACCCTCGTATGGTCAAAAGGGGCTCATAAAAAAACAAACCACAAAACAAAACAAAAACACACTCCTGTCACTCAGGGAATTCCAAGGACATTAGGAGCTCTGAGCAAAGAACTAAGGACAAAGACCATATATATATTATACTATAATTTTAAATACTCAAGGAGCTTTAAAACAATGTCTGAGTCCCTCTGCTAAGGGTTCTGATTTATTTGGGCTAGAGTAAATCCCCTTTGTGGGTACTTTTTAAGAGATCTCCAGATAATTCTGATATGCAACTGGGGTGGAAAACTATTCTTTAATTAAGAGGGGAGTGGGAGTGTTAAATATCCGATAGACAATCTTCAAATGTTTATTGAAGTATGGCCTGTGCACTGTGCTAAATGCTGAGGACGCAACAGTGAGCAATGCAGACATGTTCCTTTTCATATGAAGTTTATAGTCCAGTAGGAAAGAGAGAAATTGCATGTTATCTCAGCTATGATGGAGTTGAAAAGGTGAAGTACAGACTGTTATGAGAGCATATAGCAAGAGGCCCTGGGATAATGGAGAGGTGAGGGGTAGGGGCAGGAAATGCTTTTTTGAAGCAAAGACACTGATGGAATGTCTGAAAGAATTAATAAGAGTCAGTCAAAGAAAGAGAAGAAGATTCTTTTTCTGGGAACTTGGCCTCTCAGTGAGGTCCATGGAACTGTAGTATCAGCATCACCTAGGAGTTGTTAAAAACACAGAAGTTCAGGCTCCCTGAATCAGAGTCTATTATTTTCCTAATGCCCCCAGGTGAGTCTTAAGCCCAACAAGTTTGAGAAGTATAGGTCTTAGTAACTCCCCAAAAGGAACTACTTATAAATTCCTCCATGAAATCCCTAAGGCAGCTTTCCTTCTTGTCCTTAGGAGAACTAATCATACAAATATTTCTATAATTCCATAAGCTACAACAGGAACTTTCCAATAAAATTATTTTTGCTTAAACTAGTAAGATTCACATTCTATTGTCTACAAGAAAAGTACCTTAAGTAACCCACAGAGTTTCCATTTTCAAAAAGCTGGGGGCGGGGGGAAGACCAAAAAACAAATTACATCTTACATTTTCAATTCAGTATTTAATAATATATTTCTAAAATTTTAAACATGATCTGAAATATTGTTCCTTTTCATTAACTAACACACACATAGTTGAAAGTCAAAGAGTTTTGATTGATGCTAAGAATTTTGTGCTTCTGGTTAGCTAGATGATTTCTATCTTTCTCACAGTTGTAGATATTTAGTTTATGAGGCTGAGTTAGTTATTTTTGTATGACAGAATACCCCAAAAGCAATAGCTTCAGACAACAATAAACATTTATTCTCTCGCAGCTTTTGTGGGTCAAGAATTCAGGAGTGGCTTAGGTAGGTCATGTTTACCCCGGGTATCCCCTGAGCTTGTAGTCAGGATGTTGACTAGTCAAGATGCAGCTGCTTGAAGGTACACGTGGGGCTGGAGGATCTGATTCCAGCGAGCTCACCCCGCAGCTGGCACGCCACGCTGGCTGCCGGCGGGAGGCCTCCGTTGCTCACCACAGGGCCTCTCCTTATGCCACGGGAGCTGCTATCCTCTAAGGAAAGTGGTTCATGAAATCAAGGCAGACGCTGCAACATCTTTCATGACCCAGCCTCAGAAGTCGCACTCTGTCATTTCTGTTTTATCCCCTTGACCACCAGGTCAGCCCCATTCGGTGGAGGTGTGGAAGACTCTAAGGGTGTGAACGCCGAAAGGGAATCACTGAGGATTGTCGTAGAGGTTAGCTAAAACAGGTCCACAGTTCACACGGTTTCACTTTTATGTCTCTAATCATTTTTTTAACATAATAGGATCAAATGTAATAATCTATCAAACACCCTCCACCTAGACAGAGACAACGACCTTGAAACTGACAGGAAGCAACACTGTCTGATGGATAGTTTAGCATATGTAATAATAATGCTAATAATATAATACCTAACACTATTCTAAAGGCTTTCTATATATTAATGTTTTTAATCTTCAACAAATCTATGAAGTAGGCACTATTTTTCTCATTTTTAGAGATAAGGAAACTAACTTACAAAGAGTTTAAGTAGGCAGTGTTGTTATTGTCTCTCCTAAATGCCCATATTGACACTCCTAACTACTATTATTAAATATATGGGTGGTGGAAGGGGAAGACTGACACACAGCAGTGAGGATGGTAAGAAGATGGAATGTTTGAGGACCGAGGATCATTTGTATTTACTAAGATCCATGTTGAAGGGTATGGTGTGCAGAGATGAAAAATAGAAAGACCCCTGTTTCAGCATTCAGAATACTTGAAATACAGCCAATTAAAGAAAAGAAAATTGGAAACATTATTTCCTGTCATTTTCCAAAGTGCTCAACATCTTACTGCATATTTTCAGATTAGTTTATTCAATAAACATGAATTGAGCACCTACTATGTGTTAGTCCTGTTGAGGGAAGTGTAATATAGCAGTGAATCAAAAAAGCAAAATTCCCTTCCCACATGCAGCTTCTCTTCTAGTAGGTGGAGACATATATGAAGCCAGATTAATTAGTAAAATATATAGTAGGTTAGATATTGATAAAGACCAAGGACAAAGAATTAAGGAAAGAAGAGGGATAAGAAGGGTCAATCTAGGGAAAGGGAAGGGCTAGAGGTCCAGGGAAGATCTCACAGAGGAGGTAACTGCCTGGAGGAAGTGAGGGAGTTAGATCTGGAGGGAAAACTTTCCAGGCAGAGGTAGGAGAAAGCACAGAAGCTCAGAGGTATGCCCAGGTAGGGCAATAGTGAGGAACGACAAGAAAGGTCACTGGGATTAGAGCAGAGTAAGTGAGAAGAACAGGAAATGCATTTAGAGAGCTAACATGTAGGGGAGTGAGCACAGATCAGGCAACCCATTGAGCATCATTGGGACTTACTGGGGTCACTCTGGCTGCTGTGCCCAGAATGTATTGGATAAGGGTAGAAGCCTAGTTTAATTCAGTAGCAATCCAGGTAAAAGGTGATTCTGCTTGGTCCAGGGTGGTAGGAGTGGCGTGGTGAGAAGTGGGAGAGTATATCACAGGAAGAATCGAATACCCATTTTAAGATAGCTACCTGTAAAAAAAAAAAAAATCATGATAGAGATGTTTAAGGGAGTAAATTGAAGAGTTTAAGGACAATAGTTATGATAGAGCAATGGAGCAGAATGGTGGCATCCTGACGGATGCCCAGTATGATCTAAGACTGTTTGATGGTTTTGGAGAGTACCCAAGCCTACTGATTTACTGGCAGGAGGTTCAGAAGTATAAAGATTTAAAAAAGAAAAGGGTACTAGGAAGGTTTGGAAGAATAGTCTTTAAAAAAATATGCTAACTGACTGATTGATGGTCAAAGAAAAGCTTGGCGAATTATCTTGGCAGGCAAATAAAAAGGGGAAAAAAGACCAAAGAAGAAATCTGTTAAATAAGGTAAATGTATTCCTAGGATTTTCAACTAGCTATTTATAGACACATTCAAATGTCAAGCCAAAATTAAAATGGATATCAATATTTTCTCTCATGAATACCGACACAATTTATGGGCCAAATAATGGATGTCAATAGTCCAGAATAGTGAGGGAGTGAACGCCTTACTCAGACACTTCCAGCATAGCACGGTCAAAAGAAAATACCTTACTCATGGGAAAAGTAGATTCTTCCAAAATGATCATTCTTTCTCCAAACATTTGAGTGCCTACTGTGAACCAAATGCTAATAAATTAGTCCAAAAACTTTTAAAGCACTTTTCCTTTTCAACATATGCAAACAATAAGTCTAAAATGGGATAATATTCTAAATTTAGTGTTCTAGACCTGGAAAGAATCACAGAGATAATTTAATCCATCTTCCTTGACTCCACCCATTTGCTAGATAAAATCAAGGGGATGCATAAAAGTGGAGCAATTTGATTAATATCACATGGCTAGTTAGTTTCAACGTTGGTATTGAAAAGCAGAGAGCTCTTTCTCTATTTATGTCTTTATCTCCTTCTGTTATAACCACAATAACTTTCAGAAATTAATTTATTTTTTCACTAAACCATTGAAAACACATGTGTTTCCTATTTGGATTCTCATTGCAGTCTATTCGCAATTCTGTGAGGACAGGTGAAAGGCAGGATGTCATTTCCCTCCGCTGCAATGGAAATGTAAACCCAAGGCCACCCCACCCTTGTAGTGCGAGGGAGGAGCTCACAGTCCCATACAGACAAGTCTGTTTCCCACATGCATCCTCAACGCCACACAGTACCTGGTACATACAGTACACTCAATGCAATCTTGCTAAATACATGAGTCAATTTCTCTTCCCTTGCTGTCTTTTGAACCTAGAAACCTAGCAAAGGGTACATCACACAGATTAAACAGGAGCTGTAGCTTTCAGTGTCTCCTGGATGACTTGTCTTCCTCTGCCAAGGTGAAGGTAGAGCTTCATAAAGACAGAAGACTTGGGTGGTGGTACCTGGCCCCACCTTACCCTGGGCTGACATGGGTAAAGGAAGAGATAAAGAATGCATAGCATTTAGTATAAGAAAGATCTAATTGAGAGCCCGAGAAAGATTCACCTAATTCAAGTAAGAGGTTCCCTGTATTTAAATTCAATTCAGATAATTATCCACTAATTATTATGTGTCAGGCATTGCATTGTTAGCTCTCTTTTTATTTCATAAGTCAATTATTTCTACTAAAAAAAAGAATGTGTGGCAAGATTCTCCTCCAGATGTAAGAGGAAGTGAAATAAATGTGAGTGCTAATGAGAAGGGTGAAAGAAACACTGCAGGAAAGAATTCAACACAATTTATTCTTTCTTTTAATGCTGCCTGCCAAGAGTCTCCCTCCAATGGTATGTAGGAGACCAGCGCCTTGTTAGGCCAGTGTCTTTAGAAATTCTGGTTCTTGTGAAATTTTACCTACTAAACCGTACTCCTAATCCTTAAATTAGGTGTAAGACTCAAAACCATCAACTTCAAGAATGGGAAAAGGAAGTAGTGTAAGTGTGGCCCCCTCATGAGATAGCAGAACATGTGTAGACAGTTTATTTCCCAACGTGGGTACACAACAGTTATTCCTTCTTTCACTGAAACTTGTTTTTCAAAATGAAACTTGGCATATATAGTGAGTTGTAAGACTTGGAAATCCCTTCACTAGAGAATTCGATTCAAAGTTTGTTACAAAGGGGCTTCACTCCAAAGCTGCCTGCCTGCCTTATGTGGTTCCCAGAATGTGGCTGATCACTAAAGTGTTGAGCAATCACCTAAGTCTTTCTGTCCAACCATGGACAGGTAATAATTTATAGCCAACCAACCGACTGGAGTGGTAGCTTTTTTAAAGACAAAATTTCTAAAAGTCTAAGTTCTATTTTATGTGTGGTGCAAGCTCAGCTAATTCCTGATCAGAAGGGGAATGACTGCTCTCCTGTGGGAGATGTTTCTAACTTGAATCTCTTGAACACAAGTGAGGGAGTGTGAAGAGATGTGTACACAAGGGTGCACACGCAGAGGTCAACTGCTTCCCTCTTCACCTGGGTCTTCTTTGCCTGGATCTAACACCAGGATGCGGCCACGGAGGCACTTGCTTTGGGCACCAGATGTAAGGGAATGCCAAAATCACATCAATCAAGGTGAGGATCTGTATGCTGTTCTGAGCCATTATAAGAGTCTGCGGTAAAAGGAAAAATCTGTAACAGTGATCCTGTTTTTATTTAAAATGTAGACAGTTCCTTCACCATAGATCTGTTTGCATTACATTTGATTTTTAAGACACTGTATCACAATACTACTTATTGTTATTATTGAGCTTTTGATGCTTCCTGAATTTTGCTTCTGAGACAAGGGCCCCACACACCTCGGGCACCTCACCATGGTATCTGCCCTGCTTGAAAGATTCTGCTTTATCGAAGAGGGTGTAAGCAATAGTCAAGGACTCAAGGATTCCACCCCATGATTTCAATTCCTCAATGAATATTAAGAAAGTTTAGTCCCTGAATAACCCCCCAAAAATATAGCCATATGGGATTCTAGAAGGGCAGTGGGCAAGTGAGGAAGAAAATAAACAAGTTTGAAATGTATTAGTGTACAAACCTGAGGCTTAGCAAGGACTGAGGGTCAGAGAGTATACCTGCCCCCTGCATCTGAGGGTCCTTTACAACGCTCACCCGAGGGTGCCTGCAGTGACGGACAACCTGCTGCTTCCCAGCACAGCCCATTCCCTCGGAAATCTATTCCAATGTTTTCCTCTAGACCAAGTCATATTCGCATCTTTCTTCCTGAAGTTTCACACTTTGGCTCACTTTAAATCCCTTGAGCTGTGATTTAACCAGAGTCATCCTTATCTCATACAACTAGACCCTTTTAAAATGTGGAGGCAGATAAAAAAAGCAGCCCCCTCTCTGGACACAGAGGACAATAGTGTGGTGAAGGCCAGGGGAGGGGTGGCAGGGGCTGGGTGAAGGTGGAGGGAATGGGGGACATCTGTAATAGTGTCAACAACAAAAAAATGGCCTCCTCTCAAAGTAAGTGAATTTCCTTTAACATTTATTCTAAGGAGATAATTATTAATTTCCTGTTGCATGTTGTTTTGGAACTCAATTCTATGGAAATACGAATGGACATACCGGTTGCCATAACCATCATAATTCAGTGTTCTGATTCTTAGGGTGATGATCGTCTCTGGTTGGTCATCAGAATCTTCTGAAGGAGTTAAATAATATGAATGTTTGGAACTAACACTTCACTGATTTGTCTCCTTAGATCTGGGGTGAAGCCCATGCACCCTTGTTCTTTAAAAGCTCTTTTATAGGATTGAATGTTCAGGTAGCTAGTTGGAAGCTACCTGAAAGCTAGTCCTACTACTAGTTAGTAGTAGGAAGCTAGTCCTACTACTCAGATTGTCAGGAGCATCTGTTGGCCCTCAACTTCCTCCAAGTCAGGCAAGAGAAACCAAAGGTTAGATATTTTATTTACTTTTATGAAGTAAGTCTCTTCCCTTAATTTAAGCTTCTTCTGAAAATGCAATAATTGTCTTATTGTTGAAAAGAGATTATGTAGGGATTATCTGTTTTTCCTGGATTGCTCGTGGGGTAGAAAAATTAGGTAAATATGGTGATACCCTGAAGCAATGTGTGGCAGGTGTTCTAGAAGACAGAGAAATCTCAGTGAATTTTTCACTCAGAGAAAAATACTTAATTATCTTATAAAACACTATAATTAAAGATAACAATAATAATACTTCACATCAAAAGTTTTGTGCCTAAGTTGTTAGCTCTTTGAGACCTCGTGAAAACTCCATGGTAAAGGAAATAAATGCATCAGAATAACTACTCATTTCAGTGACCTTTCTGTGGTCACAATTCTAGTGCCAAATATAGAAGAGAGGCATCCTCACTCTATCATTCATTTAATTTAGTAAGAACTATAACAATCATCATTCAGTCTCTATGAAACATGCTCTGAAGTATTTTATCAGTTTAAAAATATATATTAATTTAAAACAGGAAAGTTTATGGTGATAGGAAAATTAAATTAAATTTACAAAAAAGCAGAGATTAAAAATAGTACAAATTAATCAGGTTTGCATCATCTAATATTTTTATTGGTTTTCAACTTGGCTAAAAGATAAGAGGTTTTTCTAATTATTATTTTAAGATAAACATTCATGGGCTTAATGAAATTTTACTCTACCTGATTGACAGTTGATTTCAGACACAAAAGCTGAGTCCTGCAGTGAGGGAGAAAAGTATGTGTGGTCTGCTGGCTGTTTATTTGGGCAGAATCAGAAGCACTTTTAAGTCTGGCTGTATTCCCTGTTTTTCAGCTATTTTCCATTTATAAGCACATAGTAGCCACAAGGAAATGCCTTCAGGTTCTGTATGCCTTTCAGAAAGGAACACTCTGGAGTTGAAATGCGTGTCTCCGAGAGCAGTTTCAATCCTAGGATCCACGGTACTTAAGAGCGAGGGCTGTGTGCCAGTCATTGTGTAAAGAACTCTAGATTTAGAGACCATAATACATACTGCTTATTCTTAGGTGTCTTTCTTCTAAGTCTCAAAAGGCTGAAAGTTGTATAATAGGACTAATCTATTTCAGACCTGGGGTGGCTCCTGAATGCAGCTTGGATTCTTACAGGCATCAGCCACAGTTCCTCTAACCATATATAATCAGACTGAAGCCAGACAACTGTGGCATCCAAAACAGAGAATCCTAATTCTTGACCATTAAGGAGAAATCTCTAGATTCTAAAATAAGAAATATTGCCATCATGCTTTCTAAATATCAAGTTGATTGAATAAACTTCACCGTTTGTCAAATCATCATTTGTCAAATTGTGCCAGGAGATTTGCTCCTAGGAATTAACCAAAGAGGGATGTATTTATATACCCAGAGCTGATTTTACTTGCTAGGCTATCTTAAGCAAATTACTGCTGATTTGAGCCCTTTAAGTCATAATTAAATTTTATTGTAAAGCCAAGTTATCTTGACCATCCCCTTTGATCTCGAAAGGTAGACAGACATTGTCAACTCGATAGACAGAATGATCAGTACAGAGAGCAAAAAGGAGGAACAAAATGTGGGAAATTTTCACAGAAACCCACCGTGTTGCAGTTGTTCAGCGTGGCATGTTGGATTCGTCTAGATAGAAGCTGCTTTCACAGAATGCCCATGAGACACGTTCCCACAGGCTGTTTTGCCCTCAGTAGTAATATAGAGTATCCATTTTAATGCCTTGGAGCTAATCTTTTAGAATTGATTGTGAAGTGTTTGTGATGCATCACCCAAAGTGGAATTATTGGCTTTGATTAAAAAACAAAAAAAAGAACTCCAACCATTAGGCTTACTATCAGAAACAAAGAATAGATCATGTGTTAGGCTCTACATCTGATTAATAGAATGTTCACATACACAGGCACACACATTTGCTCATGATAGACCTCTGTTAATATGATTTGTTTGACTAAATAATGGCTATAGAAAATTTATGCATAATGTAATCTACTCTTGATACCACTTTCTCATTGATTTATTTATGCAAAAAAGGCACAGCTCAAAATCCAAAAGCACCTATCTCATAAAATAATGATAATAATAATAATAATGAAGTCTGGTCTTTCTTAAGTTTGGTATTCAGATATAGTTGAAAATATGTGGAAAACAGTCAACATGTTCTGAAAACCTATGTTATAAATACATTATTTTCTCCCAATTTGAGAAATAGAAAGTAGAGATCATGTGAATATTTGAAGTCATTTCCTTAAAGTTGTAACACCTCAACCTTAGATGTGCTGATCAGTAGCTTTAAAGCAAATGTTTATTTTTATAAATTGAGGTTATTTTTTTATCACCCCTAGTGTCGGAGATACCAATGGGGTTGTGCATAGATACTCATGAGCACAAAGAAATCCTTTAAGTGGCTTCCAAAGTAATTATTCTAGTTCTTTCCTTTCTCTTTTATGCAGTGGCTTTGAACTCCTCAAAAGCACAATTCTGAAAACATATTCTTACCCTCAAATGACAAATTATGTTCCAATATGTTATCAAAAGAAAATGGAATAACTATTATGCAAATGGAAGCCTTAATTGATGCCCTCTATTATTCATAAAAGCTTGACTTGGAACCAGTCCCAGAGGCCATTCAGTCACTGAGTCAGCTCCCATCCCAAGGAGGCCATTGCACATACATACGTACCCTATCGGACTTATCACAAGCATACGCATGCAACATATTTTGTGTTCAACTGAACTGAATTTCTTTGACAGAAGACCAAATGACCCATTGAGTACGATTTTAACAGGTCCTTCTACTTTGGGACATTTTTAAATGTAGGAAATCTGTTGTTGTTTTCTGAGGGGTATTTATGGTTTTTCTGACCCCCTGAGGTCCATTACCTTTTTCTAACAGGGAATGATTTTTCTGTCTTGCTGTTGTCTGGGGTCCTGGTGCAACTGTAGGCTGAGATGCTCTTCAGTTCTACTTCAGAGGCTGTGGCAGGTGGCCTTCACCACATGCTTCCTCTCCCAGCCCAAGGGAGAGACACATGACATGACCGTAGGACTCTCTGTCCCAGGACATTTAATTTGCGAAGGGTGAACAGGATGAAATAATGAGACACATAATTGGTGGTTTTAAGGTCACTCTGGTTCTGGTATATGGATGAGATAGTTCCTGCAGTTTTCTGCTGCTGGCCCCAGATTTCCTTGCATTTATTCTTTACTGAGTCAGTCTCTAGCCTTCCTTTAGTTTTTGTGGCTCCTAATATCTTTCCAATCTACCTTGTTTGCTTAAGTCAATCAGACTCTGTCTATGTGGCCTGTAAGCAAAGCACTGTCTCAGCAAAGTTCCCAGTGATTTCCCCCATTTGTTCCTAAATTTACTTTCCAGAATTTGTCTATGTCCATAAATCTTGCTTTTAGATATAAAATTCTACCTTCCACTTAACTCCCTTATTCTGGTCAAGCAAATAAGCTTCCTACAACATACTTAAATTATTTGAGTTCTAGACACTAAACAACCTTGATCATATTTCTTCTCTAGAGATTAGACTTACATGAAACTAGTAATTAAATAAAATCTATGAATCTCCATCTCAAAAAAATTTTTTTTGAGGGTGATGAGTTGGTTTCATTCCCTTTACCTTTATAACCATGTAACCATGTTCATTTAATTTCCAAACTAAATGTAAGACTTTAATTTTTTACTGTTACATTTTGTCTAATGAATTGCATCTATTAATTTGGTGCCCACCTGCTATAATTTAGAAGAAATACAATATTATTTCTTCCAATTCTTGTTAAATTCACTGATGAAGATGTTGAATAGCCCAGGTCTTTGTAGTAGACTACCAACAACATACTGTGGTTGACAGCAACTTAATCAATGGCTTTTTGATAACAGTTTTAAACACTTAGAATGACTTAACATACTTAATCACTTAATCTGATGTAAATAGCTATCTATAAATCTGTTAAATTTTAATTCAGCCCTTACTTCTCTGTAATTCCTCTGTATGATACAAAATATTTCTATCTAATTAAGAGGCAGCATAGTTATTAATAGGGAAATGTAGCATAGTAACTTAAATACTGATAAAACAAACACATATAACCAAATCAAGTTTCAGAAACAAGATCTGTCTCTGTATGCAATGAATTGTGTTAGTTTCTCTTCTACTCCACAATACTGCTTTGTAAGCTAGTCATATAAGGTTGGTGGATTGTATTAGCATCACTATCAACTTCTTGGTTGTGAAGTTGTACAATTGTACTGCAGTTATGCAAGATATGACCATTGGGAGAAATGCGGTGAAAGGTACCAGATATCTTTTTGAATTGTTTTTTACAGTTACATCTGAATCTACATTTATCTGAAAAAAAAACAATAAAAACTAGGCATAAACTATTAAATTGAGACTGTGATCCTTATGGTAAAAATTCTAGTCACTGAAATACAATTAGAAATAGGAAATATTATTGGAAAAAAGACAAAACTAGAATTATTTCTAAATTATAGAGTATGTGGAAAAGTGTTAAAAGTATAATTGAAAAATTGACAAAAGACAGAAAATGATGATCTACAGAGAAAAACATTTTAAGAACTAAAAAAGTAAAATTGTTTAATTTTACTATAAATAAAATAAGGTATTGTTTTTTTAATCTCAAATGCACAGCAAAAGAAACCATCAACAACAAAAAAGGGAACCCAATCTATGGGAAAACATATTTGCCAATGATACACCTGATAAAGGGTTAATATCCTAAATATATAAGGAACTCATACAATTTAACAAGAGGAAGACAAACAACCCAATTAAAAAATGGACAAAGGACCTAAATAAACGCTTCTCCAAAGAGGACATGAAGATGGCCAAGAGACATATGAAAAAATGCTCAATGTCACTAATCATGAGAGATGCTAATTAGAACCACAATGAGGTATCACTTCACACCTGTCAGAATGTCTGCCATCAACAAGTCAACGAACTACAAGTGCTGGCGAGGGTGTGGAGAAAAGGGAGACATAGTACACTGCTGGTGGGAATGCAGACTGGGGCAGCCACCGTGGAAAACAGTATGAAACACAGATGTTTATAGCTTATCAAGCTAGAGAAGTGGTTCTCAGAAGGAAAGGGGTATCATTTCCCAGGGGACATTTGGTAATATCTAATGACATTTTTCCTTGTCACAACTGAGTGAGTGCTACTGGTACCTAGTGAGTAGAAGCCAGGGAAACTACCAAACATCCTGCAATGCACAGGACAACCCCACAACAGAAAATTATCTGGACCAAAATATCAGTAGTGTTGTGGTTGAGAAACCCTGGTCTAGATCCATTCTGAGCCTCACATCCTAGGAGAACATATACACAGGCTAATGTTGAACAAACCAGTCTCTGAGTTAGAGCAAATCTTAGGCCCTGAAGGCAAACCTCACTGTGGGCATCCACTCTCACAGTATTGGCCATCCAAGGTGACTCTCACGCTGTGTTGCTTTCTTGCATTCCTTGCCAATATGTGAAGGTTCTGGCTCATGTACCTGCATAGACTGTTGGAACTGAGAACGTATTTCTCTTGCCATTTGTTCTTGCAAAGGCCAGTGTGTAAAGCAGGGTGCCCAATACTACCTCTCCCCAAACATCTTCCCTGTTGCAATAAAATAAGCTTAGAAACCTGAATACAAATAGGATTCCTCATGCCCAGTGAAGAGCTTACAGATCGAGCCCCCATTCATCCTTGGCTACTTTAGTAAATTCATGGAGGCTTAGGCAACTGGATCTTCACAGGTGCTTGGAATCCAAGTGAAGGGGGTGATCAGTCCAGAGAGGAGCCAACACTTTTTCTGGATGTTTGCTAAATGCCAGGCCCTGTGCTGGCTTGGAGTAAATTACAAAATTGAAACCTGTGCCCTTTTCCTGATTATATATAATTGTGTCTCTCAAATAAAATTTATCTCCTTTTATGGACGTAATTTTTCCTTTATGCCAACGGTGGACACAATGCCAGGCCTGTTCCTGGTGCTCACTAAGCATTCCCTGCGTGTGCGAATCCCTTTCTCTTCCACAATGCACATGAGGAACACATTTACACTCCCACACGCCCGTCAATAACAGTAACATGTCTATGTTTCAGTAGATGTGCGGCATGTTGTGTTTAAATATGTCTTGGGTGGGAAGAAAAGAAAAGAGAGAAGTGAGAACTTGAAAACTTTTCCAAGTGTGTTGATTCCTGGAAATCCAGCTGAAAGTGACTTCTTTATAGCTTCCTACCAACATCTCAATCCCAGTAAAGCCTTTACTGGTTTCCAAAACATCTTGAACTTCTTTTTACCTCAATACCATCTTTTTCATCTTAAGTTTTCCTAAAATCAGAATTATTATAGCACTATAATGACCAATACTTTTGATTATTTATTAGGTACCAAGCACTATGGAAATGTCTATGTATCTATGAGTTATCTACTACGGTTTTCCCCATAGAGCAGATGAAACAACTGAGGCACAGAGTGGTCTTAGAAGGTTGGATACTGGCAGACTGCCTTAGAGCCCTGGCCACCCAACATATCTACCTACCCAACCCTTTTCGGTTCTACTTGGACCCTCCTCTATAAATCCAGTCAGCTTTATTCTTCAAGGGTCTGTTCCTTAATTCATAGCATTATTGCATACCCTTTGGAAATTCATTGTGCATTTGCTTATACTTTCTCTGGTATGGTTGTATTGCCTGTTTGAGTGTGTGCGTGGGTATTGGATGGTGTGACCTTGGAGGGTAAACCTTCCCATGCTCACCTTACCTTTATTTTTCTAGTCAGTCTACCATTATCCTGACCACTAGCAGATCTGTATTCAAAATCCAGTGGCTTGTAGGTAGTATTTACAAATAATCAAATGGAATCCAGAATAACAAAAATAAAGTTCAAACTTATTCCAGATGAAATTGTTTTGTTTAGTGTTCAGTGTTCTAAAGCTAAAGGCCCCAGGTACTGCCCTATAACATCACCCTGAGTCTACCATCAGCGGCAGTGAGCCCAGCTCGTCCAGGCGACATGCAGCAGGAGAGGTGGACCCCGGTTGGCCAGGCAAGCACACAGGAAGCCACTCCTCTAGGTGCTTCTGACTCAGCCGCTGACTCTTCAGCTCTCCCTCTCTTTACCTGAACTTATAGTTTTCCTTATCATAGTCATAACCACCACTGAAAGTGGACAATTTTGGAGAATTTTCTCAGGGAAAGCAGAGCCAACATCCTTCATCTGCTCTATTCCACATTCCTGCTCCTATAACAATTGATGTTACTTTTTTTTCCATTTTTATCACCTTTGTGCTCCCAACTGAATTGAAACTCCCTCCTAGGGTTCCCTGTTTCTGAAGACAGTGTATGTATTTCCCTGATTGGTTCCAAAGAAAATTAATATACTTATTAAAACTTTTTATATATACTTAATAAAAATAAAAGACTTATTAAAGCATTTTTAAAACACCCTTAAGAGGGATATATTTTCCCTGTGTTTGTTGATACAAATAAATATAAATGCGACTCATGAATACGCGTTTGACAATGAGGTACCGAATTTGAATCTCCAGGGTTTACATCTGCGATGTACTGTACAGGTGCACTCCATGTGGTCTTATTCACTTGCTATTTCATAGTTTCTTCTGGGAGGTAAATTTGCAATTTAAGCGACACCCATTAAAACTTTTCATATCGTACAGGAAAAAGTCCCCCACACATCATAGTGACAAGATCCACCTGAGTGAGAGGGATGCTGACAACATTTATAATTTACTTAGTCAATAACAGAGAGCAAAAATAACCCAGCCGATGTGACATTTGGCAGCAAACTGTTGCAAAAATGATCGAATGGCTAGGGGACGCAGCAGCTAGATAACCAAGGTTGTGGAAGGCCAGATGCGGGCCTTCGGGTCTCAATGCTGGTCACCTAATGCAAATTTTATAGCTTACTCTTCCTGAGTACGAAATCCTGAGCATGATTTAAATGCCATAAACATTTTACAAGTCTTTCCCAACAGCAGATTTCCTGTACTGGGAGTTAAAGGGCAAGTGTAAACCCGAGAACATGGTCTACATATGTATGACAGATATAAAAACACACAGAACGACCTTTACAAATACATCAGGCTGCCCACGTTTATCCCGAAGAGAGACTGCCAGACGGAATCCACATTTTGACAGAGTCACTGATATTTAAAATCTGTAGCCCTGAAAATATAGTGGTCCCCTTTATAATTATATGGAAAATCGACTCATGCTGTGTGAGTTATGTCAACTTTCAATTATTCGGAATTTCTCTTTTTTTTTTTTTTTATTCCTAACTGAAATATAATAAGAGACACAGTTTATCTAGATAGAATAATGTTTTCTCTAGCTGGTTTCTAATGCACGACACTGATACGGTTAATTTTACAAGCTGATTATGCCCTACACAGCAAAATTGCAGAAGCGAGGAGCTTCAAATTAGTTCCCTGCCCTCAAATGACTTGATCGATGGCATTACGTGAGCGCAGGTTTAGGAAAGACGGAAGAGGGAGCACGCAGATTGAGTTAGGTTCTTAGTTTTGCCCGGGGCCAGATCAAGGCACAAATATCAAATAAATGCATTCCCATTTTTGCCTTCCCTTTTGTGTGCCACCCTAAAAGAAACTTCCCAAGAAGTTTATTTATCCACAGGGTAGAGTAGAAGTCTGGCTCTATAAACTGTAATCATAGAAACAAAAGTTGAAACCCTAAGAAAGGAGTCTGGATCTATTATTATTATTATTATTATTATTATTATTATTATTATTATTGGTTTGTTTTGTTTTGTTTCAAATTCAGATTATGGTCTAGACCAGCTTATTAGCGGCGTTAGTTAGATCCACTCAGGAAAATGAAAAGTTGAACAATCTCGCTCTGCCAGGACAAAGATCCTGCCTACTTGAAAGGGCATTCTTGTGTTCACTGATGTCATGGAAACACTACCCTCGGACTGGAATCTGAGAAAGCGGCAGAAAACATGGAGTCTGAAAACATGAGCCACGTCTCCTTTCGGCGCCATTTCAAATATGTGTAATTAGGTTGCGTTTGAATGTCTGATGTTTCAAATAAGCTCGTTGCCCTCTGCTCATTCTAAAGGACTTGGTCAGCAGGCAAAGGAAAGCGGATAGGCCCTGCTCATCGGTTATATATTCATAAACCTCAGCCATAAAGGGCTGTTTTCTTCTCGGCATCAGATTGAAAGTCCAAAGAATGTGAATCTTAAACAGGCCGGATCTTGAGAATTATGCCCTTGCATAGTTGGATACTCAAGTTATTTATTTTTGTAAGAAACTTTTTACAAGGCTCCCTTTTAATGTAGGAGCCAGTAGCCCAGCTTTATGTACATTGAGGAGATAGAAGGCCAGGAGATGGATCATTCCAGCACACTAAATGAATTAAGATCATCAGACATGCCCCGGGACCACTGCAGAATCTAATATGTAACATCAGGAGAGTTTATTTTTCCACGTATCATTCTCCCAATTACTGTATATTTTAGCTCTGCCACTTTATGTAACATTATGTAAAGAATTCTCTATTAAAGTCCTAGCAACAAACTCCAGGGCTTCTGGTCCACTTTGCATGGGATAAACAGCCTACACGTGTTACTCATTTCAAGTGCATTTCATCTGTGGCTGCTGTCACTGGGCTAGATAACAAATAGAACAGCCTGGGAAGTGATGTGATGCAGAAGATGTTATTAGTATTAGTATTTTATCTGGATTTTTAATCCACCTCGCAAGAATGTTTTTCATGTCTGGCAAAAAAGGAGACTGTAATCCTATCTCCGGACAATCTGTGTTAATAGCAAACATGGAGGAAATGAAATTCGTCTGCCTTGAGAACCTTGTTGAGGGAGTTTTAGAAACGACTCTGAAAATTAGCCATAATCCACTTGGAAGAAATGATGTGATTATAGGAGAGGAAGGAATTTTCCCGCTGGATACGGCTACTTGTTTAAGCACAATAATAAAACATTATGAAATTGCATTCCTTCAACAGTTTAAGTAAAATATTAGGTATGTGGCTTTATCAGAATCCTGAAGTTTATTATCTCTGTGCTGGGACAACTTTTTATTCCATGGTCTGCCCCTAATCATGAAGTTTTTCAGATCTTATTAGTGTGCTGTTTGCTTTGCTGGCTGATTTTTTTAAAAACATCATTATGTCTTGTTTTATCTTCTAGATTAGGAGACTGCAAAAGGTGCTATTTTATTATAGATTTCAAACTTAAAATAATACTAGGCACCCAGAATACCTGGGACTGAATATATTACTGCATTCTAGCTTTCACATTGAACCACACAGCTCTCCTGTTTCTCGAGTGTGCCGTATCTATTGACTCCAAGTGTATTCCTTGGACCTACATACTGGCATACAGTAAGCGGTCAATAAATGTTGTTGGATTGAAGTACAGTCAAATTTTTACTTATTTAGTGTTATGCCCATCGGTATAAAAATAATTACAGTAGTCCCATGAATTTTAACTTACACCTAGCTACGGTATACAGGTGGTAACTTACTTAGCTGGTCAAAGTTGGTCTAATGTTAACTATCATAGTATTTATTTCTTAATATAGATGAGAATTTATTACTTTATTTGTTAGTTTTCATCAACTCTTTATTTACATCAAAGGAGAGAATGAAGTATCTATCAATGTTGAGTTACTGAAATACAGATTTTGGACATAGTAGAATTGTTTCCCATGTTATACGAGGACTCTCTAAAAGGCATTTTTAATGGGATTAAATGCTCATATAAAGAAATCTATGGATGTACTAAGTTGCTTGTTATTTATATGATCCATTCTTCCCCAATTCTGCTTAACTATGTATTTTTATAACATTTTTTTTATCTACCTCCTGGAAATAGTATATATGTATGCTGAATCAACAGCAATAAACATAAAAAAGTGAAATAAATTGGCTTAATATTCCTGAGTTCATAAAGTAAAAATTACAGTAAACGTTGATAGTATTTATTCAATTGAAAGTTATAAATTATTATTTATGAGGACTTTCTATACCAGAAAGAAGAGAACTCCTTCCTCTGGACATACAAACAGGGAATCAATAGTAAGTTATGATTCATGATAACATTACTAGAAGTAATTGTCTACTAAAAAGGTAAAACCTCCGGTTTTAAACAAACATATCTAAGATGTGATTTATAAAGCAAATGCCGTTGAATTTTTATGTCTTCGCCTTCATATTGAATTGTGTCCCTCTTTAAGTACTGGTGGTACCCCTCACTCAGATGCTGGGAGCTGAGTGTTGTAGTTAGGCCATAAATATGACACTTTATGAGTTTGACATAATGCATGCAGTAAGCCTTAGGTGTATTGGGACCAAGCTAAGTTCATTATATTTTCACTACCTCGCTGTAAAATGCATTTTAGTTCCTGTCCAAGTTATTTATGTCTTAAAATTAGATGCAATCTTTTCAAAGACGTAAGGTGAGCTACTGGGGGGAAAGGACCAGATGTAACATTTTCAGCTGTCACCCGTGAACTCTGTTCTTGTAGCCCGGGGACCTCGGCAACGCAGTGAAGGCTGCATGGACCGGTCTGGTCGTTACTGTGCAGACAGATAGACTGGGGCTCTGCAGTTTACACATGTATGTGACTTCTCCTGATTTGGGGTTGTTTTTAAGTGAATCTAGAGTTTCAAAAAGGTGTAAATCTGACACTCTCTGGGGTCCTTCAGGTTTTTGTGGAATAGTAGTAAAGGAAATGGGGATGGGGCTTCCCTGCACAGTTCTAAACACTGAAGGGAGATTCAGGAGGGACAGTGAGAACCAAGGGACTAGGCCCTGAAGGAGAGGCGCAGAGCAGCTCCTTCGGGTCCCTGTAGACCTGCTTGCAGATGGTCATGCCAACTGCCATTTCCTTAGTTCTTACTCTGCTCTAGGCTCTAGGCTAAAGTGCTTTCTTTATACCCATGCTTTCTTTTTACTCTTCACAATAACCCCAAATACGTGCTGTAATCTCCATCTTACAGATGAGAAAACTGAGGCACAGATAAGTTAAATAACTCGTTTTATGTAAAAAAAAAAACTGGCATTCAAATCTAGCTCGGAGCCTGAAGCTAGTCTTTTTATCTACTACATGCCAAGTTAATTGTTTGCCAAATACAGCACTTGATTCTGCCTTCATAAATGTCAAATATAAAGGTCTGAATTTCTTGTTACTTTAAAAATAAACAAAAATTATTTATAAGATTTAAGAGAAAGACTCCAGTGTAACTAGAAGACAAAGGTTGGTCATTGGAAGGGCAATGTTCCAGCTGTCTAGAGAGCTCTGTGGGATCTCCTCAAAACACCCTTTCTCTTGCCCTTGCCATGGTCATCTAGGTCCAGTTCCTTCTCTCTGGTGCCACAGTGCGAATTATGGAGACTGTGTCATTGGCTATATTCAGGAATCAGACTAACTCCTAGTTTTCGAACAATTAACTTCTTTAAGCCTTTGTTTCCTTGTCTTTAAACAGGCATGATAATTATATCATAGTGCCCAGCTCTTTATTTTGGGTCCCAATTTTCTAGTTGCATCAGAACTGTGGGTGCTGCCATTTGAGATGGATCCTGCTCTTCCAGCATTGACAATGTAAGTATGTGAAGCAACTGCTTCTGAGTCTCTACTGGTAAGGAAGAGGTAGGGGCCTCAGGGAAAGGCTACACTGAAAGGAAGGGGACAATTCTGGAATTGTTTCAGCCCTTGGTTGGGGCTGGGGAGTGTACTAAGAGAGAGACAACAATTTTTCCTTTACACTCCTAGGTTCTTGGCTGAGATCCCAATGTAATAAAAGACAGAGTAATAAGAGAAAAACAGAAATTTTTGTGTTTTGTTTCGTTTTTTTTTTTTTTTAAGACACTAAATGACATGTATACTTTCTGTGTATATGGGAGATATTCAGGAAAACTGAGTAAATACCATCTCCAGCTAAAGACAAAAGAAGATGCTGGGAGAGGCAGATATAACAGGTTTCAGACAAAGCACAGCAAACATGGGTAATGGATGTTATGCATATTTAAGTCCTTGCTTTCTTTACCGATAAGTTTCTAGAGATTTAGTCATCCTGGTATAGCAAGGGAGACATGCTTGAACATAGAAAATTTCCTTATAAAATTGTCCCTTACAACAGGGTAGCTTCCATTTGGTTTTCGGAGCTTCTCCTGTGTATGCTGTTTCTTAAAAATAATCATCCTAAAACAATCCTTATGCCAAAGAGGCATATTTTGGGGCAGCATATTCTGCTCCCCTTCAGAGTTGAGCTCACAGGGAATACCGCTGACCTTTGTAATACTGTGTTTTGTCCTAGAGACCATTTCCATCAGAAGTGAGAGATGCCCAGAGTCAAACAGAGGTCTGATGTATGTGGGGCCCATGCTGAAACAGATCATTTAAGGCTCATCAGCAGTTTATTCTGAAGACACACCTAGAGACACACCTGAAAGAACTTCCTTGAAGGATGCTTTTGAGGTAACACTTTCAATGTACTTAGGCACCCTGCCAAGCAGGCACAAGCCAGTTCCCAATGCACCTTGGTAGAAGGGTGAAGCCCAGCTATCAAACACCAGCAAATTATAGCTTGTTCATCAGTAGACCCCGTCACCAGTTGAATGATGTTCTCCTGTAAATTCGCTTTTGTCATTCACAGCAAATCTCCTTCTCTGAGGCTTCTCCTATCAACTCAGTCCCTGGAGAACTGCCAACCATCAACATCCACACTTATTCTAGCACCTTTGTTCTCAAAATGAAAACTCTCTTTGAAGACTATAAAGACTCAAATTCAAATATCATTATAAATCATTAAAGAAATAAGTCCACGTGAATATAAACAGCTATCAAAAAGGCAAGATGCAACAACACAGCTTATTTCCCAAGCCCAAAATCAGTGATTCAATGAGAAGATTTTCATGAGCAGTTCTAATTTTAGTGATGGGTCAGAAGGTGTATGAAAGGACTAATATTATCCACCAAGAGTTGAGGGGAGTACTTCTTAACTCCTTTTTATCTTCCCAGGATGCCTAGAATCTAATTGTATTAGTTTCCTATTGCTGCTGTAACAAATTCCCACAAACTTCATGGCTTACCTTACAACTCTGGAGGTCAGGAACCCTAAAATCAAGATTTTGGCAGGACAGCATTTTTTTCTGAGGCTCCAGAGGAGAATCCATTTTCTTGCCTTTTCTAGCTTCTAGAGGTTGCCTGCATTCCTTGATTCTTGGCTCATCTCCAAAGCTCATTACTCCTTTGATCTGTCATCACAGATCTTTCTGTGATTCTCCTGCATTCCTCTTACATGAACCTAATCATATCTACAAAGTCCTTTTTGCCATGTAAGGTGACATGTTCATAGGTTCCATGGATTAGGGTATGGACATCTTTGAATGGCCATTTTTCGGCCTATCACATTAATCAACTGGTATCTATCGAATATTTACAAGTCATTCTTTCCTTCCATTTAAAAGTATTGAGTATCTCTTATAATGCAAGTAATCAGCTAGGTCTTAGTGTTACAAAAACAGATAAGACTTTTTCCCTGCCCATAACAATAAGAACATTATCTAGCCCTTATTAAGCTCTTCTTATGTGCTAAAAACTCTAGGTATTGAATTCTTATATTAATCTGACATTAAACCTATCATATAGGTGCTATTTCTTCTTCTAAGTATAGCTGAGAAACCTGAGTCACTGAAAAGTTAAGTAAGTTCCCAATGTATACAGGAAGTAAGAGGTAAAATCAGGATCCAAAACTAGGAAGCAAGCCTGCTGACAGATGGTCCTCTTTACAGTTCAATATCTACTTCTTGTCCATATAAATCATTCAGACTTCAGCTAAACTTAAGAACAGTTCCTGGTACATGGTAAGTACTCTGTAAATCAAAGTGATGGCAATGATGATGATGATGATGGTAGTTTCAATAACAATGACTTGAAGAACACATTGGCTGCATTTACTAGGGAGGGGTTTGGCTAAAGAAAGGCTGAGCTCTCATGTTCACTGACTCATTAGCACTGCTGGGATATTACATTCAAATACAGAAGAGTCCAATGAACAGGAATTCCAGATGACAGGTCCTCATGAGGAAGGAGAAGAGTTGCCCATTTCTTGGTTGCCATTTTTATCTGAAGTCTCTGATACCTGCTCCTGGAATGAAACCATTGGCTCGATGGCTTCATTTCCCTAATTATCAACTAATTAAGGAAATGGTGGGTAACTACTGCCTCTTCCCAGTAGAACAAGCTAGGTGGTCCAGGGCCCTAAGCAAAGGGGTGTGAGGGATACACAGCAAGGCATCTGCCTTTAGCACCATAATCCCAGCTCCCAGCACAGTAAACCCAGCCAATCTTTCAAAATGTCCTGTGATTAGATTTACTCTAAATTATATCCCCTCTCAGATGTCTAAATCCAGGAAATTTTATATCACCTCACACATAAGCTAAAAATATTGAAGGACACAAATGAACATCTCAGTTTATTAGCAGCAGCAAAAGGAAATGTCTACAAATTGAAACTCAATCATGATCATTGAATTTCTATTAACTATGCTGGGAGATATAGTTTTACTAACAGGGATGGAAAGAAAGTCATTTTAGTTGCCACCGTGACCTAATGGATCTCCATAGAGATTAACAGCTACATTTTGTTTACCATATATTTATTTAGTTGATTTTCTTAGCCACCCCACCTCTACCACTATCACCCCCATGATTCTGGATTTCAATCCTGAGTTTTGTTTCAAGCATATCATTACACTGCCTTTCTTTTTGCTATATTAGTTTTTTATTGGTGAGTCTATTAAAATGAATAACATTTAAGCCTTTGGACAAAGGTATTGGATCAAACTTAAATCTAACCACTTATAGATGAGATGCTGCTGAAAATCCCCTTAGCTAATAAGATTTCTAGATCAGATACATGCTTTAAAAGCACATGGGTAATCATATGATAGTTGTGCAAGGTTTATGTCAGAAAGCCCTGAAGCTTGTGACACTTTGAAAAATTGGGGGACACAAATCCAAAAACCTTTCAAGTAGATTTGCGCATGGTGACAACACTAAGCCTGGCCATTTCTGCCTCAGGCGAACTCCTTCTAGGCCATCCTTGTGTCAGAGACCCACTGGGCTGACTAGAACGTTCTAAAGGCTGGCTGCAACCAGGAAACCTTTCTAACCAATCTGCCTGCCTTCCCCTTCTTTTTTCACAGATGTCACACTCCAGTGATCAGAAGGTCTTCTTGCCAACTCCTGATCTCCTTGCCCCTTTGTCTTACAGAGGCATTGTCTCAGTACCTTTCCACCTTGGCATCTGCTTCCTGCAGGACCCAACTGTCAGAGGGCCACGACCTAAGGTACTTAGCCTGGCATTTAAAGTCATCATCAACGGGACTGATAATACATATTCAAACTGGTCCCTCAATCTTTCCCAGGCCAACTTTGCAGGCAGGCTGACTCCAACGTATGCTGGTGACGCCCCTCTGCAAGATGCTTCATTTATTTAGGCCTTGGCTCATATCCTATTTTCTGGCCTCTGTGATTCCATACATTTAAGTCCTAATATCTCAAAATTCTGTTTAATCCCACAGACTTTGTGAGTCCCAAGCAGATTTATAAAGTCTCCAGAATTCTATTGCATTTAGAGGAAAAAGACCTCATAGTTCATCCCTTAAATAGTTCAATAGTTTATTTAATTGTTATATTCTTTAAGTCAATAATAAATCTTTTTTTATCTCATTTCTTCTCTCATCAGCTAGTATATTTCTGGATACATAGTACATTCTTAAATTTGTTAGTTGTTATTGATGAATTCAGCCCTATGCACCAGCAACTGAGGTGCTTCAAGAATAATTACAATAGGGCTGAAGTCTAGCAGTGGCTACTATTAGATATAAAAGAAAAGAGCTGGACCTCGGGGCTCACAAGGAAGCAGTCATGTTTCTAATTAAATTTCAGACTTGTTAGGAGGTTGTACTGTGATTCAATGATAATGAGAAGTCTGGACACCAGGAGGAAGTGTAGTATTGAAATGGCTTTATCATACAAATCACATAGGAGAAATATGTATATAATATATATATACACACACACAAAATCGTATACCACCTTGACCAAAGTAGTTTTATTAACTGCTCCACTAATGCAAACCACTTTCTGGAGGAAGGGAGAAACAAAAATAGTCTCTGTCTTAAATTTTTTTTTTAAGTCATGATTTATTTAATGAGTCTGAAATGGGATCCTTTTCAGGAAGTAATCTTGACAAACATGCTTATCTCCTGTGACAGGAACAATAAACTTAGAGTCAAGAAGGCAAGGATCAGAAAGAAAGGACGCTGGTGAGTTAAGGGTGTGCGTGGCTACGCAGGCCTGTGTCTACAGGTTTCTGTCGTGAACTAGGCTAGCTTAGTGGGAGGAAAGTGGGGTGTATCACCGCTAAAGAAAATGGAGCCTCTTTTGTGAGTCTGAGTTGACTCCTGGAAGGCACAAGACTCAACAGGACAGCGCTTACGGAACCGGTGGGAAAGAAAACAGACAGTGTTTGAAAACCCGGCCAGACCAACCTTCAGAGAACTAGCTCCTCCCCGGAGGCCGACGAGACAGAGGTCGGGAAGGAGCCCCCAGCTCCCTCAAGTGAAAAGAGATCACGACACAGGAAGAACCAAATAAATTTCAGGGCAATGCTGTAGGTGCTCCATTTCCTGATGGCTGGTTGACCTTTCTCTTTTTGAATTGGAAACAATGCACCATGGGAAAACTCTTTATGGAAGATAGTTCTACCCACTTCTATAATTGTGACACTGTGCTGGTTCGTAAAAATTCAGTATTTAATTTCTTTTGAGTATCATTTTTAAGGTCACTATTTTGCATGGCAAGGCCATCTTGGTGGCAGTGAGGATAAATGACATTTCCTACCGCTCTCATTTTTTTAAAATGTGTTCCTACTGCTTCATAGTTTCCAAACCTGTTCATGATAAAGATCTGTTTCCCAAACAGAACATTTTACTTTAATGTGACTTTCTATCAAAAATAAGTAACTGAATTACTTTTTAAGATGGTCTTATTTCTATAAATGTATATAAAATCTCATCACCCAAATACCTTATTTTTGTGTTCTTAGAAAGAGATGGAACTTTTTGAATCTTGACTATCAGCTCTTCATGGACTTAATTCATAGCAGTAACACAATAGCATTGGTTTCAGTCTCTCCTCTACCCGCAGAGAGTTCATGAATTCAGGGACTAGGTTCAGGTCGGAATAAGAAAATTCAGGGTTCATCTTTATGATTTTGGCAATGACTGGCGTTGTTTATTTAGAAATCACTGTCATGGTTTATAGGACACACATTGGGCAGGAGTGGAGAATTTCCAATTGTCTTCAAGGAGGGGTTCCAAAATCAAGTTCAGCAAACAAGAGTCCACACCCCTGTTTATAGAAAGCAGAAATGAAAGTATTCTTACCATTCACAAAAGGTTTTCTTTGTGTAACTGCTACAAAGCAGTTAAAGATTCATTAAGCAAACCTTCTCTCCACTCCTCTTCTCAAAAAACCTGTTATGTCTGTTTTTCTTCTTTTCTTTTTTGTTTTACTAGAATTTATGCTGATTGAAATGAATTCTTTGTTAACCTCATAAGTCATGGATTTTTGACTATTGATGCAGATTCTTAAATTTACAGTGTCACTTTAAATTTCTAAGTATTTCAAACCTAAATGTGAACAAATTCACGAATGCTTCTCAGTTTCAACTAATATTCTAGAATGAAAAATCAATTAGGCATCTGAAAATATGACAAATAATTTTAAAAAAGAGTGTTGTTTAAAGTCTCAAATCTTCTTATAAAATGTCCTGCTTAGGTAATAAGTATGTTGACGTAAAAGACGTCCAAACCTGTAGAGAATGTTTATGAGTTTATGTGAGCAAAACTGATGACACATGTCAGGGAGTAAAAATCTCAAATGTTCCGGAGAGTAACAGTTTTGCAGTTTCTTTTATGCTTTTGATATTAAGGAGGGAACGTAAGGATGTGGGAGAAAGCAAGGCCGGGATGGAATTACAGGATAATTAACAAGATTGTGTGCTGTCTTAAGGGTGGTTATGACTTATTTTAGAAGTGTGTTAACCCAGATGCACAAAAACAATGGACAGGGCTTGCTTAAGACAAAGATAAATCTTAAACTAAAAAGTTATGTGCCTGGGGTGTGACTACCTACCATGACCCGCCCAAGTAGGAATTTATGATTAGCTCACCCTGTGAGGGCACTTTCCATAGAACTACTTTTTTTTTTGTCCACAAGTACAATGCAAGATAAAGTAAACTATGTGTAATCCTTAAGAAATGTATCCTAGGTGATGATTGTAAGGTAATTCCATTTTTATGCAGTAGTTGAAAAATTTTTTCTTACATGCTTAATTTTAAAATAAAACAAAAACATCACTTTTAAATGACATCTCTCCAAACTTGAGCTTTTTGGGAAATTTAACAAAGTAAGTTTTACAGAGCAAATGTTATGCCTATAGTAATAATGATGTGACACAAATTTAAAATGGAGTCAAAACACAAAGAAATAAAGTTTTCTAGAATATTCAGATCTGAAAGGTAAGGATAGTTAACTCCTAGTGTACAGTTTTTTGAGACAGAAACCAGGAGCTGGTGTGTTGCATTCAACCCTAGTGTCATGGCATCCTTCTGCTCTGGGCAACTTGAATAGTTCCCAAAGTCTTGGCCACAAGCAGAGCTACACTGCAGGCTGGCGCAAATAGCACTTTCAGAATTTTGTTATATCTAAGTTGTTGATTAACATTCATAAAAATTGCAAGTATTACTATTACTGTATTCCATGTCCCTAAAAGCTGTTAATTCACTCAGACCACTGGGCTGGGCAATTCAACTACTCAGTGGTAAGATTCATCTTTTAATCCTTCCTAAATGATTCACCAACCTGTCTTTGATCACTCTAGTTAATAGATGTAATTGACTTATTTAAGATAAGATGACTGTATGGTTACCCCCTTGTCCCAGGGGGAAGGTTGGGAGGTCAAGAAAGACCCAGAACCTTCTGTGTAGGGAGAATGGTGAGAAAAAGTCCTCTCCCAGTGGTTCTTAAAATTTAATGTCAATCAGAATCACCCAAAGGTGCTCAAGATTCTAGGGTGTGACACCCAGTAATTATGATTCAGAAGGTCAAGGATAAGATTAGGTTTAGGAATCTCAATATGGAACAAGGACTTTTGGTAATTCGGATGCCAGGGGTCTGAGGGCCATCTTCTGAAGAGTTCAGCTTTATGTAAATGAAGACTTTGATCTCCTATGTCACCCAGCTTCCTTTTAAAAATGGCCTTTGCATTAAAGACCCAGCGAAGCAATGATGATGTTCTTGAAGACAGTAGGTAGTTGACTCATCTCCTGTCCCCTGTCCCTTGGGCACTCATTGACATTTACCCTCCGCACAGCCACTTCCACGGGACGCACACTTAATGACAGCACGACCCTGTGGTTATAAGCTTCATAAATGGAAATATACACACCAGTGGTGGCCTTTTATTTATATACTCATTTCAAAGAGAAGTCAGAGCAGTTAGCTGTGTGCAGTCTGTTTACTAAACAGAGTTTAAGCAATGGGAGCAGACAGAGACCTTTTCAGCTTAATGTCTACCAGATGATTTAGAAAGTTTCCAGTTAGCTTCCTGCTCACAGCCTAGCCAGCAGCCCTGTAATACCTGTAAAATAATTAGGGTACAGCATGTGCTTAATTTATTCCAAACATTGCAAGATTTCCACATTAGCAATAATGGCTTGCTCAGAGTGGGGCCCTAGAGGCCACATAAAATAATTGGAGGCTCAAAAGTTGTCGCTGAAAAGGAGCTTTCAAAAAATTTGCTCATGCCGCTTGCGGTGGGCTCCACCAAAAAAGATCGCCCTTCAATGTTCATAGTGTTCTTTCCAGACACTACTAATTTGTTTCCAATTAAAAGAAAATGGATTGCAAATGACTTCACAGAGCAGCCTGGGCAACGAAATAAGGCCTAGCTTATAGCGCTGCCTCGGGAGCCGAGCTTTTGCTGCAGGGCACACGTCTAGGCGGCACAGAGCAGAGTAGCTGTGTCTGCAGAGAAGCGCTGGACTTTCTCTGGGGCTGGAATTTATGGGGCTGTTTAACCTAATTATTATTCTCTGTTTAGGTAGCCTGCAGAAGCTTGCAAGTCTTTGTGGAGAGTAGAGATTAATAAACTTGCATCGCAATTCGTTTGGAGCAACTGTTAATGATTACTCTCATTTTTAATAGCGTGAAGCTTCCCCCCTCCCCGCTTGTCATGAGAAGGTAATTGTTTCCTTATGATCTTCATCTCACTGATATTTCGACAAGGAGCTAAGGCAGGCATCCGAAGAAGTAAGTGAGAAAGGAAGTGTGTTCAGAAAATGATAAAAGACACTGAAGACTTGTGACCCTCTCCAACCCCTTAGAAGTAAAAGTTGGGAAATTCTTTTTTATTCCTGTGCTTGCATTAAATTCCAGGAAGCAACAGAAATGCGGGTGTTACAATAAGGAAGGAGAAAAATGCTCTTGCCATTCAAAAATTAAGACATACGAGAGCGTAACTCACCTCCCTTCCCTTCACCTCCCTATGCAGTTAGGAGGAAGAAGGACATTGAGGATTGTTAATTAGAAGCACGGAATTCCTAAACACATTCTCTAGAGGGAATCTGAGTCTCCAGGGTATGATTATGTCTGTGTGGACTTAATTAGCCTGATGCATTAAGAACTACTGGTCAAAGTAATGTCTTTGAAATAAGAAGTAAATTGTTTCTAATACGAACAGTCCATTGAACTGGGTTAAACACTGGAATGCAATGAGCTCAGATGACTGTTTCTCTGAGCTCTGAGGACTGTGCATGAAGCGAAAGAAACAAATTCCAATTCACATTTGTTTAAACAAAGCATAAGAGATTATTGGAACAAAAGGGATTATTGTGGGGGGGGGGGGAGGAGGGAATTTAATTTGTCTAAACAGTAATGTGTAAAGATTGAGGGAAGAGTGTAACACCCAAAAATATGCCTTTTGAAATACTGACTATTTTAAACTTGATATTTTTAAGAAACAAAAGACTCAGGGAAGACCTTTGACCTCCCCACTAACTGCTTAAAAGAATTTTAGATAGAAGATCTGCTCCAGGAAGGGAGCTATTATTGTAGATAACTATAGATTAATATGAGCTAAAAGTTGGACCCTGGAAAGAGCTTAGCAAGGAGCACACCCAAGGCCCTGTTTACTATTAATTAAAGATCTCAATTTCTCGAGGTTCCATATCGGCACGTAGATTTTTATCCAGTAGAGAGGCAGGAAGTTTTCCTCTGGTAAACAGTAATCTCAAAGCTATGGTTTATGGTTTATAAAACAATAGCCACTGTTGTATCTTATCCTAATTGTCCTTTATTAAGTTGACTATAAAGACCTAGATCCACAAACTTTCTTTAAACTGATCTTAATATATTATTGGTTCCCTCATGAACTAAGAAGTTGAATAAAATCTTTGACAAGGCTTCATGGTTCATTTCACACTTGCATGGGAGTCATGATTTCACCTCTTGGGCAATTCTACTATTAAAAACACACACACAGAGGCTTATTTAAAAGTGTATAAGTTTATTTGAACAAAAATTGATTTGAACTGGGCAGCATCCAATCTAGCAGGTAGAGCGGAGCTGCAAGGAGCTGGACAAAGTGAAAGACTTTTATAGACAGAAGGAAAAAGAAACAAAGGAGATAACTGGGCAAAAAATTGGTTGTTACTATCCTTTCTATCAGACAGATGACCTACCTAGTGCTGATCAGAAAGTTCCTGATTGACGGGTTTAAGATTCCACTTCTGAGAGAACTGAAACTGTCATGAAATTAAGCCTTCATTTGGGGACCTGGGACTTAGCATAAGCAGTTCCATTTTGGGCCTGTTGTGCTATTTGTAACAATATTTTAGCAATAACAAAAATGCATATATAAGAAAGTCACTGGTATAGCATAAGCTAATCTTAGGGTCCAAGTACTTTTTAGAATTAGTTTCCTAGTAAAATTTCCCCAAATAAGGAAAACAGGCTTTCTCTTTCTCCAGAAAAAGGGAAATCTTTCTCTTTGAAAAAGTAGACTTTATATGGTTGTCCAACCATCTCAGTTTTATTGTGCCTATGAGGACACTGAATGCACTGTTCCCTGCTCAGCAATCAAATACAGACATGACTTTGCTCCCTCCTTTTTTTAAGGTCTCTGCTCAAATGCCTTCTTATGGAAAGGGTCTCCCTGATTACTCAGTCTAAAGTAAGATCTTCTCCGTTCCTTAACCAAATGTTATTTTCTTCATAGCACTGTTCTTTGACATATGTCTATCGGTTTATTGTCTTTCTCCATTAGAGTATAAACTCTAAGAGACCAGGGGCATTATGTATCTGTGGCATGGGCATGCTCCATGGAGGGAGCCATGTGGCATCTTCCATGCTGAGGGCTTTTATCTGAGGCCTCAGAGGAAAATTTCGATAGAATATTCACCAGCTTTCCCAGTGTGTCCCCTCAGGGTGGTGGTCTCCACTGACTGGTCGGTGCTAGGGCAGACGGTCATTGGTCCTTGCTGCTGGTCCTGATGTCAGCCATGGTGTCACTCTGCTTGACTTTGCTGCTTTTCTGGGACTGGAGCTGAAACACAGATGAGGCCTAGGTATCATCTTCAGGGCTTAATGCATAAGGGAGTGGTTGTGCAAGGGCTTATAGTTTTGCCCCTTGCTGGGAACGGGTGGCTCTCTGCTTGGTGACCCTCTGCACCTGGCCTACCTTTCCTGTTCTGCTCATGCCTGTCTAACTGCCTTCTACACTAGAAGGCAGACAAAAGACCTTAGCAGCAACACAAGGAAACCAGATGTATCATAATTTTAAAATAAAATGAACAACAGTAATAGGTAATATTGAGTGCACACAATGCATTAGACAGCATTCTAAGTACTAGTTTAATTTATTTTATTCTCATCAGGACCAATGAGGTAAGAATTATTATTATCAATATTTTATAGATAAAGCAGTAAGGCACAGATGGTTAAGTCATTTGTCGAAGGTCATACAGAAAGAATTGAAAGAATCAAGTATTGATGTCGAGTAAGAAAAAGTAGATTTTTGATATCTCCCCTCACATGCTTGTTTAAGAGAATGTAAGATCCACAAGGGCAGAAATTTTGGCCTTTAGTTTTGTTTTTCTACTATAGCCCAGGGTCAAGGAGAGTATTGTCACATAGTAGATGTTCAATAATTAAGTGATGGAGAATGGATGATTTTTTTTTGATGGTCTACTATGTTTCAGACACTTTCCATGGTATTGGAGATAAGATAGGCAGAGAAGAGGACACCTCTGGGAGGAAATACAACATAAGGAAAGTCAATCATTCACTGGAAAACTAAAGACACTCAAAGTGTTACACAATGCTTGTAGTCAGCATTACATTTTTTACAAACTCAGCTCAAGAATGCAAATATTTTTCCTGCCTCTGGAAATACTTTATCAACCATGTCAAAATGAACAGTGATCAGCTTCACCAAGCACACTAAGGACCATGAGGTAAGACTACCTCTCTTGAGTCAGGGAGCAGGCCCCTCGAGGTGTTTGAGCTACGGTGTAGAGCTCAGCCGCCTCTGCCTGTATCCCTGCTGGTGACCGAAGAAGGGGGGGAGCCTGCTGCTCCCAATGGGCCAAGTGAGGTAGCTATTTAAAATAAGATGTTACCCCCTCACCCTCTACATTTTTCCCTGGTCTGAGGTGGTCCATAACTGAATTGATTTATTTAATATTTTGATGTGTGAAAACAGATAATATAATAATGGAAGTTTTAAACTAGGGATGTAGGAGTGAAATCATTTTCCTAGGGCTGTCCCATCTACATCAAAAGACAAATCAAGAGAAGGCCACAGAATTTCTGTTTTAAACCTGTTTTCTGCAGGGAAATGACTGACAATGTTTACCCATTCAACTTTTGTGTCTGATGCTTTGAAAGGCCAAAACTCAAATGTCAGAGTTTGGTGAAAGGAAAGGTTTATTGATGGAGAGAAGGTTCCAGTGGAGAAGATGGGAGCCCTAGTGGTTTCTCAAATCTGTCTCAAGAAATACAAAGTTCGGGCTTTTTTTAGGTCAGGGGAAGGGGATGCTGGAAGGGGGTGCTTTTGTGAAACTCAAGCACAAGCAGAATCCCTCGAATGATTTGCCTGTCTATATGCAAGACTAAGCAGAAGCTGTCCACCCGAAGGCCAGCCGTGGGAACAAAGCAGGCGGGAACATGGAGTCAGAGAGTCAGAGCATTACCTTCTGCAACAGCAGTGCCTTAAACCCAGAAGACTACCAGCAGCCTGGCTAAAGGCTTTGCATTAGTGGAGCTGCTATTTTAAAAACTTGCATGAAGTACAATTTGAGGGTTCTGGTGAAGTGACAGAGAGTTCCTGAAACAGGTGGCAAAACCGAAACAGAGACAAAATGAAATGAGAAAGTTGAGGACATATTCCAAAAGGTTGTAAAGAATGATACTGTATTAAAAACATTTAAAAACATGTGCAGTTGAGGCTGCAATCACATGGATACACACACACACACACACACACACATATATATTTTAGAATTTGCCATATTAAGCTTTGTTCACCTGTTATCCCTGTGCAACCTGTAGGAGGGCTGCTAGAATAATTAGCACCTGGATTTCTGTGTTAAAGAAAAAAACAAAAAACTTTCCCTCATCTGATTGATCGTACAGTTTATCTTCCCTTCCTTTTTATTTTTTATAGTGCCTCTTTACCCCTACCATGCACAGTGGGGGATCAAAATGAATCTAAATGAGAAGAAACAAACAATCTGGGTCTCTTTTGAATTCTTAAGAAGAGCTACAGTAATTTACAACTGTTGGCTTGAAGATGCTAGTGTTTTTTAGGTTGCTTTTAAAATGTCAATATCAGTGCAATTTAATATTTTGAACTTTTACAAAAGCATTTTCATCAAGGAAACGATCATTTGTCAGGTGGAGAAAAGGCATTCAAATTGAGGTCAAAATGGAATAAAAGCTGTCTATTTCAGAGAAGGAAGGGCGACCTGTATGCATTCTCTCCTTTGTTTAACTGAACAGGAGACTGGGGGCCAGGAAGGTTTATAGCTGAACTAATTCCTTTGCCTCCTTAGTAGCAGAAGGAATCTTAAGAGCCAAATCTTTCCTGTTTATCACACTACAGTACCTGAATTTTTCAATGTGTGATTGAAAATAAACAAGGACTGCCTGGCCAGGGTGGCTCAGTGGTTGAGCATCAAACTAGGATCCAGGAGATCAATCGGGGTTTGATTCCCGGTCAGGGCACATGCCCAGGTTTCGGGCTCGATCCCCAGTGGGGGGCGTGCAGGGGGCAGCTGATCAGTGACTCTGTCATCATTGATGTTTCTATCTCTCTCTCTGCCTCTCCCTTCCTCTCTCTGAAATCAATAAAGACATATTAAAAAAGAAACGAAAAGAAACGAAACAAGGACTATCAGGTAAGTAATTCAGAAAAGAAGTAGAGACATTTAGGAAATACTTCTTTATTATGATGGAATATAGTCTTAAACTTTATGTTCTAATAGATAAATCTCAAGAATTTTACATAAACATCACTCAAGCCAAAGATCAGGGTTAAATGATGTCAGAGATACGCCGAACGTGTTGCTTTTCCCTAGGTGATAATATGAACTATTGTTGTAGAGTCCCTGAGTCTCATGTGTTTAACCCTCCAGGTGATAAGAGAAACGAGTTTTGCTCCCAACTGTTTTTTTTTTTTTCCCATAAGGAAAATTCTAGGAGATGTTTGAGAATCGTTTATGTTGCTAAGCAAAACTATTTTGGACAAAATAAATGGAAAGAGCTCTTCCTGGGGTTCAGTGGAGAGGGATACTTAGCTTTAGAGAAACTGAAGACGAAATGCACAAAAGCATTCTGTTACCTGGATTCAAGTGGGGGAAAGAACTGAAATGTAAGGAAAGGCACAAGGAAAAAGGCTAGAAAGTGAGAGGAGGGTTGTACAATATTAGAGCAGCTAAAAACAGGGAAACAAAGGGTGAAATATATTGGGTTAAGTGGTGACACCCCAAAAGACAGGCGCACATTCTAAATCTCAGGACCTGTGAGGGTTCCCTTATATGGCAAAAGGTGTGATTAAGTTAAGCATCTTTAGAGAAAGATTTTATGTACCTGGGGTTATCTGGGGAGCTTTAAATGGAACCGTAGTTATCCTTATAAGAAAGACACACAGAGGAGAAGACAAAGAGAAAATGGCAATGTGGCCACAGAGGCAGAGACTGAATGATGTGGCCACAAGCCAACATATGCCTGGAGCCATCATAAGCTGAAAGAGGCAAGAAAAATTTCCCTCTAGAGCCTCTGGACAAAGTATGGCCCTGTCTGCACTTTCGTTTCAGACTCCGGCCTCCAGAACTGTGAGAAAATAAATGTATGTGTCTCTGAGCCTCCCAGTTTGTAGTAACATGTGGTAGCAGTCAGAGGAGGCCACTCCAGGCTGGAAGAACGAACCGGTGGGTGACTGTATTTTCCTTCCCTTCAGCCTCCAGGCAGCTGTGAAGCTGTTGGATGGTACTTAAGGTGGTGGCTTGGGCCAACGTCTCATGTCTGGAAGTTATTCCATTTTCCTGGGTGTCTCTTGTGTATACGGGGGATATACTTGTTACTAAATTTCTGTTTTTGTCCTGTTAATCTCTCTTTTATTACAAGTGTGTGGGGGGGTCTCAATTAAGAACCTGGAAGGGTAAAGGAAAACTTATTTTTTCTCCCCTACGCTATGCTCTAGGAGATTTATGCCTTCTTCTAATAGCTACAATATGATATTATGATAGTTTGCATATGGATTGAATGAGTTGGTGAGAGGAACATAAAAAACAACAACAATACTTATTGAATATCTACTATATCGGTCTAGTCCTAGCAGGGAAAATAATTTGTGCTAAATGGTTCAAATTAAGAAACTTTAATGACAGTACTTCCTACAGAGGCATGGGCAGGGCTAGAGAACAAAAAAGCAAACAGTGAGGGGTGGTGCTGTACCCAGAGACAACTTACTGTGGAAGGCAGTTGCCATCTATAAGGCTGAAAGGACATGGAGAGGAAAGTGTGGAAAGAGCCCAGGAGAACTGGCACCGTGGAGGAAGGACTTCTTGTACGGGGCTAATGTGAGAAAAAAACAGTCTGTAGGCTCCTCTATTCGGAATTCTTCTTTACAACGCTATTTCTGGCACCAGATATATGGTTTTCCATACATCAACAATTCTGTGACACCAGCTGAACATTCTGTAATTTAACTCAATTCTGACACTATTTGTTATTGATCCAAAGTCCGTGTGCCCAATGCTTCAAAAGGTCAAAACTCAAAATGTCAGATTTTGGAGAAAGGACAGGTTTATTGATTGAGAAGGCGTCAACTGAGGAGATGGGAGCCCTAGTGGTACCTGAAATCTATCTTACCAAACTATAGAGTTCAGGATTTTTTATGTCTAGTGGAAGGGAAATGGGAGGGGCTCTTTTTTTAAAAGCCACAAGCAGAATTCTTCTAATGATTAGCATGTCTGTATGCAAGACTAAGCAGGAATTGTTAGCCTGGAGGCAGTGGGAATAAAGCATGCTGGAATAGGATGGGGTCAGAGAGACTGAGCATTCCACTCTGTTATGTATCTACCTGGTGGTAATGTCAGATCCCACAGGTTGAGGGCTCAGTCCCACAAGAACACCTGGCTTCCTTCCATTCAGATGTCAATAGCAAGTCCAGGGTGTCACCAGTGCTTCTGATCCACAGGTATAAATCAGGTTTCTAAGACCCCCCTCTTTGAGCCTTATTAATTGTCTAGAGTAGCTCACTGTGCTCAGGAAAACATTTTACTTAGATTACTGGTTTATTATAAAAGGCTATAACTCAGGACCAGCCAGATAGAAGAGATAAATAGGTCAGGGTATGGGGAAAGGGTGTGGAGCTTCCAAGTTCTCTCAGAGCACACCCACACCATCCTTTCCAATCTCCATGTATTCACCAATCTGGAAGCTGTCCGAACTCTGTCCTTTCATTCAGGTTTTTATAAAGGCTTTATTATATAGACTCAATTGATTAAATCATTGGCCACGGGGGATTCAATCTCTAGCTTCTCAACCCTGCCCCTCTACCCCTATGAGGTCAGTGGCTGGGACTGAAAATGTCAACCCTCTAATCTCATGGTTGGTTCTTCCTGCAACTAACCCCCAGCCTTAGGTTATCAAGGGGTTTTCCAAAAGTCAGGTGAGGTTGAAAGGGGCTTGTAAATAACAAAGGACAGATTTATTGCCCTTATCATTTAGGAAATCCCAAAGGTTCTAGAAGCTCTGTGCCAGGAAAAGGAATGAAAACCAAATATATATTTATTATTATAAATCACAACATCTCAAGGCTAAATACTTGGGAGATATGAAGCTACTGACAGAAGCATAGCACCAAAGCAGGAAGTAAGTGGAAAGAAAATATCTCAACATTCCTCTCCCTGGCCTCTGATAAAGCTCCCATGGGATGTGAGGTCCATAGTGGTTGGGCTCCCAGGGCGCAGAGCCAGGCACACAAGGGTGGAGGGAATAGTGATGAAAATGGAGGACAACTAGCTTCTCTACTTTGAGTCAGCTATGTAGAAAGTCCCTCAGAAATTTTGCTCAAAAGATACGTATTCTTGTTCCCATATTTAGTTGAATGCTAATGCTCAAAGAAGGTTGTCTACCAAGGTGCCCTAATCTTGTGTGCACTCCTCCTTGCCCAGTCCTCTCATCCGTATCGGACTTTCTGCTCTTCAACAGGACACCCCCATTCCTGGCCCCTGCCTTCTGAGTTCTGTACAGCTCACTCCTTGTGCCAAGTGTCTGCTCGTGTTATCTTAGCATCTCACCTTCCTTGGCCACCCATCACCCTTGTTTCCTATTTCTGTATAGCCCTGGCCTCCTCTCCCACAGTAAGTGTCACTGAATGATTGAAAATGGGCCTAGCTCAGGATTTGAACCCCTGTGTGTGTGATTTGGGAGCCCATTGTCTCTCCATACCATGGGGTTGGAATTCCTTGGGAATGGAATCTATGTGCAACAAGTGCTCTTTGTAACAATGAATGGAAATCCCAGAAACAACAATAGCCAAGCACCATATTTAAAGAGGTAACAGGTATCCATCATCAAGGTAGCCCAATAAGGAAAAGATCGTTTGGGTACAAATGAAAAAAAAAAATCCAAAAAATTGATGAGAATCCTGTGATCAGCACATGCTCTCGTGAGTACATACACACTCATACACACACGCTCACAGTCACACATACACACACGTCATCACTCCCCACAAGCTCTCCTTCCTCTCCCAGAGGACAAGCTGACACGTGTGCACCAGATTCCACACGTTCACATCCGGATGGGGCGGGTAAGCAGCTGCCGCATCCACACGGTGCACCCAGATGGGGGCTTTGACACCAGTCGGAGCTGTTTGTGCAGATCTTCCCGCCAACACTGAGGGGCCTGGGAGCCTCTCCCTGAAACACTTCTCATCTCCAGCTTCAGAACAGACAGAGAAATTGCTATAAATAACAGGACTGAGACCGAGTGGGATCACACTGCCCTGGAATCACTCTCAACTGACTGCTTGCCTTTGGAGGGTGCATTTTTGCTTTCCTCAGCTCCCATTTTTGGGAACTTGCATGTAAAATGTCACAGAGAACATAATAGAACTGAAAACATTTCTGAAGACTCACTCCTACCTTCAAGGGAAAGGAGCTGTGATTCCTTATTTTCTAAGCATGCTAAGGATTATTAGCTTTCAAAATGATAGATGTGGCCACTCAGGAGACGTTGACATAGATAATTCAAGGTGCCAGCTGACCGACCATACAGTTAATTTGTGGGAGGAAAAGGAGGGTTGGGGAGATTAAGTGGCAAAGCCTTCCACCTTCAGCAATCATTTCTCAGTGGCCCTGAATGTAAAAAGTAATTATAAGTATATACTTAATAATTATCGAACATGAGCACCTTTATTACATGAGCTAGTGGGGGAGAAAGGGGTGTGTGTGTTTGCTTTCCCAACCTTGACCTTTCTCAGGTAGATCTCCAGTTCCTTGTCTCCCATTATGTGGAGTCATTGGCTGGACCACAGTGGCCAGTCCTGGGTGTGATGCTCACAGATGCTTGTGCTATTGGAACCACTTCTCCAGAAAGCATTATTTCCCTTTCCTTATATTTCTCCTGAAATTTCTTTGATTGCTTTCTACTTAAAATCTTTCCTCCTTGGGAGAAAGCTTGGCCCTCCCAGTGTCAAGGACTGTGCAGAGTAAGACTCCTCACTGCCATCTGGGGGGGCAATGACTGAGCACCTTGAAGGCCACACTGGCTCCTCGTTCAAGGCATCCTGGACCTTTTCCATCATGCTAAGGGACCAGGAGAAGGCACTCATGTCCAGCCTCAGGACACGGCACTTCTTTTTGTTTCTTTAGACATGACTACATGAATGCCGGGGCCAATCTTGGTCTTGGTGGTGGGCTTCCTGATCATAGTTCCTCTCTTTGCATAGGGTAGGGCTCTCTCTCATCCCCTCTTGCAGCTCTGGTGCCACATGTCTCATCGGATGCCTGTTGCTCCATGTGGCCCCCAGGATCACCTGTCCTGCTCCCTCTCTATATAAGATTTGCAACACTGACAGAGCAGCATCAGGCCTCTAAGGATGCACCAGAAAGTGCTGTCCCCATGCCTTTGCTTGCTGTCTCTCTCCTACCATCTTGCCCTGAACTTTCTTCTTCCGAATGTAATGCTTAACTTTTCCTCTGCTCTTTGCCTCTTTTATGACTAAAACATTTACTTTTAAAAAAAGTGCTGGATAATAAAAACTTTCTTAAGGGAGGTCCAAGAATTAGGAAAAAGGCAATGTCATAATGAGTCTTTTAGGAAAAAAAAAAGAGCCAAGTAGTGGGAACAATTTTGTTTATTATTTTAGAGGCAAAGACATTCTGCAGTCATAATTAAATTATTGAACTGAGAGAGCCGCATTGTTCAGAGGAGTGACTATGAGTGTGGACTCTGGACTCAGGCAGCCTGAGTCTGAACCATGGAACACCATTTACGGGCTGTTCAACTTTGAATAGTTTATGTTACCTCCCTAAGACTTGGTTTCTCCATGTTACAAACGAGGATGCTAATGTTTTTACAGTGTAGTATTATTGGTGACGAGTACATGAGCCCTTAGCATGCTGCACATGTGGTGATGACTCAGTGAGTACTTCCTAATAGGTGGCATTAAGAATTTCAGGGGTGCGTTACAATTCAAATGAAAGCTTCGCAGGAAGAGCTTAGAGTCACATTTATGAAAGTTTACAAACCTGATGCTGGGAATGGGGCTCATTTCTGTCTTTGAACATAAGAAGCACATTTAGTGTGCAAAAATTCTAACCTTTGCTCTGAAAGTTGTCACTGTATCGCTTCCCATCTAAACTGCAAGCATGCTGAGGAGAATCCCATCAGTTTAAGACACAGGCTCTGACTCAAGCACTCCTAATATTTCCTGAAGCCACTATGCCCACATTAAAGCTGTGAATCATGTAACTGCATTTAAACTGGGCAGATTCTGCTAAGGATAGAGCATAAATGGAAATGAAGTATAATTTTTCATTCACTCTTCATTCCTAAATCCTACTGTCAGTGAGAATTATTCATTTATATAAAGAAAAAAATAGATTACTATTTCAGTTTACTGCTCAGTAAAGATTTTGTGTCCTGAAATATTAGATTTATTTCCCTTCAATGTCCTTTTCTAAGTACACAATAGGTGTTTAATACATGCTCAGTAAATACTGTGTGAATAGCTAATGCTGCTTATGTGTCCTTCAGATTCTGACCATCACTGTTTGTACCCAGTCAGTTATATGAAGGTGGCAATGAAACAAAACCATTTTCCATGTGTCTTATATTCTGTTTTGATTTCTGCCCTAATCTCTAGCACATTACCCCCCTCTTTACACACACAATACGCACACACACACACAAACTTTTTATTATTATTATTTTTTAATATGTCTTTATGGATTTCAAGGAGAGGGAGAGAGCTAGAAACATCAATGATGAGAGTTATTGATTGGTTGCCTCCTGCAGGCTCCCCATTGGGGATCAAGCTGGCAACCTGGGCATGTGCCCTGACTGGGAATCGAACCTCGATCTCCTGGATCCTAGGTCGATGCTCAACCACTGAGCCATGACTGCCGGGCACACACAAACTTTTTAATTTGCAGAGCTCTCCCAGAAAGGGAGCAACATAACCTTGGCACATGGAAATGATCATAAACTACAACCTTAAAAAAATAATTCTAAATTGATATTATGAGCTCTGTCCTATATCCATAGCATTAACTCTAGCAAGAATCATATGTGGCTAGGATATAATGCATAATATTGATTTTGATTTCTTTCCCTCCAGGCTGTGTCTTAGTTCTTGGCCTTGATCTTAAAAGTAAGATAGATGTTAGGCATTATTATCTAGCAGAGGAGTAAAAAATCAATTTTATCTCCTGGCACTTCATTCCCTTTCCTTGCAATGGCCAGGCAGTAACGCTGGAACAGCTGTAAGCTCATCTTTACTTATTAAAGTTTGTGATGTTGATCTTTGCTGGGAATCCACAGTCTAGCCTCTTTGTTGTACTCAATGCATATTTTTAGATGATAAATATATAATGAGTAGGAAACCAATTAACTTGCATTTTCATGGTCATAATAATTTCAAGAAAGCATCTCTGTAAGGATGAAATTACATTTTTTAAAAACTTCTTATTTTGAAATAATTTTAGACTTACAGAGAGTTGCAAAGATAATAGAGTTCCCATACATCCCTACCCAGCTTCCACAAATGTTAACATCTGCATAACCATGGTGCATTGCTCAAAACTAAGAAATGAACATTGGCATAATAGTACCATCTAACCTATAGACTTCGTTGAGATTTCCACAGCTTTCCTACTAATTTCCTTTTTCTGTTCCAGGCTTCATTCCAGGGTACCACATTGCACTAAAAAAATCCTATTTTGGGGAAATACAAGTTTTTGAGAAACATATATTTGCTAATAACAAGAATATAAATGTAGCTGAACACTAAGTCACAGAGATCCTCTTTGATTTTTAACATTTTTGAGGGTTGCTGGTAAAGGAAAGATGCTTGGTGAGCCAATCGATAGCCTAATGGAATGGTTTCCAACTCTGCTGTCAAGATACACAGGTGCATTTTAATCAGTGGAGGGATATATTCCAATAAAGTATTAGAATTTGTGCATGGCTTATAATCTGGACTGAATGACAGGTTATTCTAATAGTAACCTCATTCTCAATTGCATTTTTTATTGTTTTTTGGAGTGAGAGGGAAAAGGTGTGTAAGCTATGAGCTCAGAATTGCTCATAAACTTACCTCTACTCCTTAACTGCTCAGTTCTTTACTCTCTTCATCTTAGTAAAGGGCACACATCCCCCAGGCCTTCTCTAATTTAACAGAAAAACAAGATCCTCCGAACAAAAGGATTGGTTGTATCAATGTTCAATATCTTGAGGAAATAATTTGAAAATTACACATTCGGCTCTTTTGATCTGCTTGTTGCTCCTATTTGATGGCCACCCTCTCAGGCTTTATCTAGAGCTTTGGGACTCCAGTAACATAAAAGGACATGTTCTACAGAAGACCTGTTATAAAATCCCTTTACTTTTATTGAGTGACCGTGTGTGTGTTAAAGACCATATTTGCTACTCTTGTCCTTTTTGGAATGTACAACTATTTTCATACCTGCCATGGTACTACTACTCTCAAAGTGGGTGTCATGCAGAACACATTCCTTCCTTGCTTCCTTTACTTATTTAAGAGTGCCTAATACGGCTTAGTCACTGTGCTGGGCCTCAAAAAAAGCGAATAAAACATAGCTTCCTCTCTAATTTGGATTACAGCTTAGTGGAGGTGATAGAATTAAATTAATAAGAGGTCCAAAATAGTTGCACATAAAAGTTATATATTTTTCAGCATAAGTTCCTAATTCTGCCCAGTGAAACAAAGGAAGTCTTCAGGAAGGAGGTGATGGGTTAAATGAGCCTAGAAGGATAAATAAGTAATCCCCAGGAGACCAAGCACTGGGAGAAAATGGGAAGGTGATTCCAGGAAGGCAGAACACTGTGTTAAAGTACAGGGGGAAAGGCATATAAGAACATGGTCCTTCTTAGAGCAATTCAAGTCCTTTGAAAGGGCTGAAGTGTGGGACACCGTGTGAGAGAATATTGGTAAGTGACATCAGGAATTACACCTATTAGAACCGGGGCACTGATGTCTGTCTGGTCTAAGCAAGAGATGACGGTGCTCGAACTAAAGCAGTGGCAAGGGTAGATGAGAGCATGAGACGGATTCCGGAAATGAGGAGGGGACTGCATTGGGAATGAGAACAGTCAATTGAAGGAGAGACCCAGATTTCTGATATGGTGTAATTTTTTGTGGGTCATATAGGAACATAGGTAGAGAAACAATATTAAGCCTGGTATACATATTAGAAGGGAGGGAAAGTAATGTGTTCCATTTGGGTATGATGATATTGAGGAATCTATATGATATCCACTTTGAGGTAAGCAGTAAGAATCCCAGGAGAGAGATGAGAGTGGGAGAAATATACTTGGAACCTGGTGAAATCAGATAAAATTGGAAGCCATGGAATTGAATGGGATTATGAACTTAAGGGAAGAGAGAAGCAAATGGGGTAAAACTGCATTTAATATGTGGAGAGAGAAAGGAGCCCAGGCAAGAGCATGATATAGAAAGACCAGAATGGTAGGTGTTAAAGCCAGAGGCTGATAAGAACATGTCAGAAAATAAGGTGGGAGAAAAACCTCAGGGTAAACAGGGCTAATAGTGCGTGATGTGGCTGACAGGTCAAGGAATATGAGGACTGATGAGTGGTGTGGCCCACAGTTGAGAATCATGAATTTGTTGGTTACATTAACAAGAGTGGTTTGAATAGAATAAAAGGGGACATGGGACAGGAGTGGGGGACATAGGACAGGAGTCAGTTTACAGTAGGTTGAGGACTGAATGAAGAGACAAGCAACCAGATACGCAGAGGGTAGGTTGTATCCTCTAGAAGCTTGGCGGTAAAGGGAAAGCTGAAACAAGGACTGACTCTAGAAATACGCAAAATTTAAGCACCGGCTTTCTTTATCATGTCATTTGCTCTTGGTTGTTTGTTTGCTAATAAAGGAGGGAATTATTCTGTCTGAGGGGGACCTCTTCATGGAGAAGGAAGATTAATGATACAGAAAAAAGGGAATCAGGGAATCATCGATGGATGGAGGCCCCAGAAAAACCCGAAGATCATGTAAATCTAGAGCAAACGTGAAGAGATTTGCCTTGAAGAGCAGCTATGTAATCCTCCTCTTTGGGTATCAAACGGAAGGAGGTAAAGAGGGGAATAGATATTGATACATTTGAGAGGGGCCGAGGGGAAGGAAATGATTGTAGTTCTGATTAATAGAGTGAACCATGAGATCTAGAAGAGATAGAAAAAAATGGTAAATCCAGAAGAAGGTAAATGGATTGTAATGAAAGGAAGGGGGTAAGTCTAGAACACAATCAAGCTGGAAATGCTTTATTAGATTGGCTATATAAATGATAATAGAGGCTGATTCATCTCATACATGCTCTCCTCACGTATGTGGCAAGTCGTCAAGCTTTTAACAAGAGTACAAAATTTTAGGCCAGATTTGTACAGAAGAAAATTTGTGTTGCTCTCTTATGAGAATGAAGTGGTGTTTGTAAAAAAATCTTCCTATTATTACTGTCCAGGAATGAGGTCAACTGCAGGAACCCGCTGGGAATGAGCACTCTACTGCCTATCGCCTCTTTGGATGGCAACCCAATTTCATCTTCTATCAAAGATCAGGATAGTGCTATTTTATGGTAAACATAGCAACTGTCTTACAGAAAATTACAATTTTAACCGGTGCATTACCCATTTAAATAATCTCCTCGGATATTCACTGGCACACAAACATCATTAAAGGGTATGCTTCCATTATGATCAATCACAAAATAGTCACGGAAATATCTCTGCCCCAATAAACTTTTACCCCTTAATATACTTTATCTTGTGTATTTCTATTGCTATCAAGGCATCCTAGAGAAAAATAACTTGAATTATTTTACTTAGAGAAAGAAAAAGAGAGACAATGTTTTCTGAAGTTTTGGTGGTATTACTACTAGGGAGTAAAGAACAGCTCTTCACTCATCCAGGACATACTTACCTAACATCTGCCAGGTAGAGCAGGGCTTTGTGAGGTAACACTCGAAGCATCTGTTTACAGTGCAAAAAAATTACTTTGCTGTAACTGATCACTTAACGGTAGTTGTAGCAGCAGGAGGGATTCACTGATTCATGATAAGATAACACTTGCTAGAATGAGTGCTCTGGAAAAGCAGGAGCTTTGGCTATAAGACATATAGAGCCTGACCGTCCTGAACATCTGAGTATTGGGTGGATGGAGATATGAACGCTTTGTGTGTGGCTCCTACAGATGCAAGTGTTGGGTATTCTTGAATTACATTTGCTAGCCTAGGGATGCAGGGTGGCACACACATGTAATAAAGAAGCCATACGCCTGAAACAGACTATTGTACCTGGATTCTTGGATGTAGGGGGGTGGCGGGTCATGGACTTAGATGGGAAAAAAAACATATTATTTTCTCTAACTTCTGACTGAAATATTTCATTTTCTTGAACTAATTATACATATAGGAAACAAACCACAGGAATATGAATTTTTCACTAATAAAATATTATAGTTAAAGAAAAAACTACAATATGGTTATTGCAGATATCTCAAAATATCATAGTATTCATTACTAATTTGAATTTTTTTACACTTTATTTTATTTTTATTTATACTTATTTTATTTTTTTGACAAAGCTTTTTTTTATTGTTCAGAGTATTACAGATTACATTTTAGATACTCTATTCTTTCTTCTTTTCTTTATCTTTATTGTTGAGACCATTACAGATGTCCCCTTTTAACCCACTAATCCCCTCCATCCTGCATCCATCCCACCCCCAGGCAGTCCCCACACCAATGTCCATATCCATGGGCCATGCCCGTAAACATACAAATTCCCTGATTAATCTCTCCCCACCCACACCCTCCTCCCTGCCTTCCCTCTGAGATCCCTCAGTTTGTTCCAAGCTTCTATGTCTCTGGATCCACTTTGTTCATCAGTTTATTTTGTTTATTATATTCCACGTATAAGTGAGATCATTTGGTATTTGTCTTTCCCTGACTGGCTTATTTCACTTAGCATAATACTTTCTACTTCCCTCCATGTTGTGCTAAAGGTTATAAGGCCCTTCCTCTTCACAGCTGCATAGTACTCCATGGTGTAAATGTGCCAGCTTTTGTATCCACTCATCTACTGATGGGCACTTGGGCTGTTTCCAAATCTTAGCTATTGTGAATTGTGCTGCTATGAACATAGGGGTGCAAAAGTTCTTTGCTATTGGTGTTTGGGGCTCCTTAGGATATATTCCTAGAAGTGGGATCACTGGGTCAAATGGCAGGTCAATTTTTAATCTTTTGAGGAAACTCCATACTGCTTTCCACAGTGGCTGCACCAGTCTGCATTCCCACCAGCAGGGCACTAGGGTGCCCTTTCTCCACACCCTCGCCAGCTCTTGTAGTTTGTTGATTTGTTGATGGTGCCATTCTGACAGGTGTGAAGTGATATCTCACTGTGGTTTTAATTTGCCTCTCTGTGATGATTAGCGATGTTGAGCATTTTTTCATATGTCTCTTAGCCATTCGTATGTTGTATTTGGAGAAGTGTATATTTAGGTCCTTTGCCCATTTTTTAATTGGATTGTTTGTCTTCCTTTTGTTAAGTTGTGTAAGTTCCTTATATATTTTGGATATTAACCCTTTATCTGATGTGTCCTTGGCAAATATGTTCTCCCATACAGTGGGCTCCCTTTTTATGTTGTTGATAGTTTCTTTTGCTGTGCAGAAGCTTTTTATTTTGATGCAGTCCCATTTGTTTATTTTCTCCTTAGTTTCTCTTGTCCTAGGAGATGTATCAGCAAACATATTGCTATGAGGGATGTCTGAGATTTTACTGCCTATGTTTTCCTCTAGGATTTTTATGGTTTCATGCCTTACATTTAAGTCTTTTATCCATTTTGAATTTACTTTTGTGTATGGTGTAAGTTGGTGGTCTAGTTTCATTTTTTTGCATGTGCCTGTCCAATTTTTCCAACACCATTTATTGAAAAAACTGTCTTTACTCCAGTGTATGTTCTTGCCTCCTTTGTCAAATATTAATTGACCATAATGGGATGGGTCAATTTCTGGGTTCTCTGTTCTGTTCCACTGATTTATATGTCTGTTCTTGTGCCAATACCAGCTGTTTTCATTACAGTGGCTTTGTGGTGTAACTTGATAGCTGGTATTGTGATCCCTCCTATTTTGTTCTTCTTTCTCAGGATTGCTGTGGCTATTTGGAATGTTTTTTGGTCCCATATAAATTTTCGAAGTGTTTGTTCTAGATCTGTGAAATATGCTGTTGGCATTTTAATAGGGATTGAACTGAATTTATAGATTGCTTTGGGTAATATGGACATTTTAATGATGTTAATTCTTCCAATCCATGAACATGGTATATTTTTCTATTTACTTATATCTTCCCCTATTTCTTTTTTCAGTGTCCTGTAGTTTTCTGAGGAAAGGTCTTTTAATTATTTGGTTAAGTTTATTCCTAGGTATCTTATTTTTTTTCGTTGCAATGGTAAGTGGGATTGTTTTTTTTAGTTTCTGTTTCTGAGAGTTCATTATTGGTGTATAAAATGCCATCAATTTCTGGGTGTTAATTTTGTATCCTGCTACCTTGCTGAATGAAATCGAGCAGTTTTTTGGTGGAGTCTTTAGGATTCTGTATGTACAATATCATGTCATCTGAAATAATGACAGTTTTGTTTCCTCCTTTCCAATTTCGATGGCTTTTATGTTTTCTTCTTGTTTGATCACTGTCGCTAGGACTTCCAGTACTATGTTGAATAAGAGTGGTGAAAGTGGACACCCCTGTCTTGTTCCTGTTCTTAGGGGAAATGGTTTTAGCTTTTGCCCACTGAGTATGATGTTGGCTGTGGGTGTGTCATATATGGCCTTTATTATGTTGAGGTATGATCCTTCTATTCCCACTTTTCTGAGGGTTTTTATCAAAATGGATGTTGGATTTTATTGACTTCTTTTTATGCATCTATTGATATGATCATGTGATTTTTATCTTTCAATTCGTAAATGTGATGTATCACATTTATTGACTTGAGAATATTAAACCAGCCTTGCATCCCTGGAATAAATCCCACTTGGTCATGGTGTATTATCTTTTTAATATATTGCTGGATCTGATTTGTTAATATTTTGTTGAGGATTTTAGCATTTCTGTTCATCAGGGATATTGGCCTGTAATTCTCTTTCTTTGTAGTGTCTTTATCTGGTTTTGGAATTAGGCTAATGCTGGCCTGGTAAAAAGAGTTTGGAAGTGTTCCCTCCCCTTGGATTTTTTGAAAAGTTTGAGGAAGATAGGTGTTAATTCTTCTTTGAATGTTTGGTAAAAGTCCCCTGTGAAACCATCTGGGCCAGGGATTTTGTGTGCTTGGAGCCCTTTGATTACTGCTTCAACTTCATCAGCAGTTATTGGCCAATTTAGACTTTCTGACTCTTCCTGATTGAGTTTTGAAAGGTTGTATTTTTCTAGAAATTTATCCATTTCATCCAGGTTGTCTAGCTTGGTGGCATGTAGTTGTTCATAGTATTCTCTTACAATCCTTTGTATTTCTGTTGGGTCAGTTGTTATTTCACCTCTTTTATCCCTGATTTTGTTTATTTGGGTCCTCACTCTTTGTTTCTTGATGAGTCTGGCTAAAGGTTCATCAATCTTGTTTATCTGTTTCAAAGAACCAGCTCTTGGTTTCATTGATCTTTTGTATTGTTTTTTTAGTCTCTATGTCATTTATTTCTGCTCTGATCTTTATTATTTTTTTACTTCTACTTACTCTGGGCTTTTCTTATTGTTCTCTTTCTAAGTTATAGGGTTAAAGAGTTTTTAAGTCATAGGGTTAAAGAGTCTATTAGAAGTTTTTCTTGTTTTTTGAGTTAGGCTTGTAGTGCTATGAACTTCCCTCTCAGGACTGCTTTCACTGTGTCCCATAGATTTGGAGTTGTCTGTTCATTTTCATTTGTTTCCAGAAAGTTTTTTATTTCTTTCTTAATCTGTTTGGTAACCCATTCATTGTTTAAAAACATGCTTTTCAGTCTCCATGTGTTTAAGTGTCTTTTAGTGTTTTTACTGTAGTTGATTTCTAATTTCATGCCACTGTGGTCTGGGAAGAAACTTGATATGATTTCAATCTTCTTCAACTTATAGAGACTTGTTTTGTGTCCTAACATGTGGTCTATCTTTAAGAATGTCCCTCGTGCACTTGAGAAGAATGTATATTCTGCAACTTTGGGGTAGAATGTTCTGTAAATGTCAATTAAATTCATCTGATATAGTGTGTCATTTAGGGTCACTGTTTCCTTGTTGATTTTTTTGTCTGGAAGTCCTATCCAGTGAAGTCAGTGGAGTGTTAAAATCCCTGAGTATGACTGTATTGCTATCAATCTCTCCCTTAAAGTCCTCTACATGTTTTTTTTTTTATAAATTTAGGTGCCTTTATATTCGGTGCATATATGTTTATCATGGTTATAGCCTCTTGTTGGATTGCTCCCTTTAGCATTGTGTAATTACCTTTCTTTTCTCTCATTATGGCCTTCAATTTGAGCTCTATTTTTTCTGATATGAGTATTGCTAACTCAGCTTTTTTTTCATTTCCATTTGCATGGAAAATTTTTTTTCCATCCCTTCACTCTCATCCTGTGTGAGTCTTTTGTTCTGAGGTGGGTCTCTTGTAGACAGCATACAGTCGGGTCATGTTTTCTTATCCATTCAGCCACCCTATATCTCTTTATTGGGGCATTTAATCCATTTACATTTAAGGTTATTATTGAAAGATACTTATCCACTGACATTTTGTTTCTTTATAGCTGTTTCTCATTCTCTTTATTTCTACTTCTAATTATAGCAGTCCCTTTAACATTTCCTGTAATGCTGGTTTTGTAGTGATAAGGTCTTTTAACTTTTTTTGTCTTGGAAGCTCTTTATTTCACCATCCAGCTTGATTGATAATCTTGCTGGATAGAGTAGTCTTGGTTTCAGATCCTTTTTTTGCATTATCTTGAATACTTCATCCCATTCGCTTCTGGCCTGTAGAGTTTCTGATAAGTCAGATGACAGCCTTATGAGGGCTCCTCTGTAGGTAACAGTTTGCTTTTCTCTAGCTTCCTTTAAGATTCTCTCTTTGTGTTGGATTTTTGACATTTTAATTATGATATGTCTGGGAGTGGGCCTCTTTGTATTCTTCTTGCTTGGGACTCTCTGTGCCTCCAGAACATGTGTGCCTTTTTCCTTGACCAGGTTAGGGAAGTTTTCTGCCATTATTTCATCAAACAGGTTTTCTAACCCCTGCTTACTTTCAACCTCCGCTGGCACTCCAATAATATGAATATTATTACGTTTTATGTCGTCCCACACTCCCTTAGACTGTCTTCCTGTTTTTTAATTGTTTTTTGTTTTTGGGTCCCTGATTGAGTGATTTTTCTATCCTGTCTTCTAATTTACTGATCCGATCCTCAGCTTCTTCTAATCTGCTATTTATTCCTTCTAATATATTCTTTATTTCTGCTATGTCATTCTTCATTTCTGACTGGTCATTTTTCATAGTTTCCAAATCTTTTTTCATGCTGTTGAGCATCTTTACAATCAGTATTCTGAACTCTATCTGAGAGATTGCTTATCTCTATTTCATTTGGCTCTTTTTCTGGAGACTTTTCTTGTTCTTTCATTTGGTACTTGGTTTTTGGTCTCCCCATTTTGACTAAATGTTAGGTAAATCTGCTGGGATTCTCAGTCTTTTTGGAGGGCCTCTGGTACAGGCCAATGTCAGATGCAGTTTGTGACTGGTCCTGAGTATTCTGTTTGGGGCTATCAACAACCCCAGGCTTGAGGTCTCCACTGCTGGGAATGGATGCATTTGGACAGGACTGAGATGCACACCAAAGTCTGCTTTTCTAAGGCCCAGGTCCCAAAACAGATGAGGCAGAGACTCAAAGCACCCTGAGGTCTGCCTCAGTCTGCAGACTTGTTATTCTCATTCTCTTAATGAGCCTCAGGCTGTAGAAGCTCCACAGGGTTGGGCAGCTGGTTGTTATCAGTCTCTTAACAAGCCTCAGGCTATAGAAACTCCTCAGAGTTGGGCCAGAGGCTTTCCAGAAGGGTGGGGCAAGAAGCCAAAAGTTTGTTTCCCAAGAAAGATGTCCTCCACAGTCTGGGAGAATGACTCTCCCCAAACTCTCGCCACACAGCTCTCGTCCACTCCACTTCCCCGCCGCTGGAGCCCAAGGTGAGTGGCTGTACACGAAATGTGCGTTGGCTCTTTAAGAGGGTGCCTGCAGTTCTAGCTGCCTCACCCTGGCAGACAGAATCCTGGCTGCTTTTCACAGCCAGATGTTATGGGGGCAACTTTGTCAGTTCTGCTGCTCTTGGCTGGAAAGCCCAGCCTGGGGTTTATGCCCCCGAGTCCTCATTGGGAACCCCCCACAGCTGAGATCTCCCTCTGGACCCTCAGCTTCTGCCTGTGGGTGCCCAGCCAGGCCTCTCGCGTCCGCCAGTCTCTATGCAGTCTCCCCTTTTCCACTTTGGTTATGAGGGTGCTCTCTAGCTCGTCTTCCATTGGATTTCAGGATGGTTTTTCTGTGTTTTAGTTGTAAATCCAAATTAGTCCCAGGAGAGTGTCAGTGTAGCTTCTACTCAGTCCACCACCATCTTGGATATTCTTAATGTTTAAAATAAAAAACTTGTGTTACCATTATTAAAAACGTAGTTCCTTTGAATAGTGTGATAACAGGATTACTTTACAATTGGTTTCCTTTGTAATTTTGTGCAGTTTGTTTTATGCTTTTAAAACCATCACTCCAAGAAATGGTGTTGACATAGGTTGTTTGCCAAGATGCTTAGAATTCCTCCCATCCTTGTAGGTGTATACCTTTGCACTGTGACTTTGTTGCTTCCTACATCAAGAGGTCGATTTTTTTTATCCCCCTTGAATGTGGTCTGGACTCATGACTTGCTTTGACCAGTAGAATGTGGCAGATAGTATGTGACTTCTGAGCCTTGTCTTATAAAACTTGGCAGCCTCTATTTTCATGCTCTTGCTGTTGCCTTCTCACCATGTGTAGAAGTCAAGGCTAACCTTCCTTAGAATGGGGAAGCATGTGGAGAGATACACCCTGCTGATGACCACCATTAGTGCTAGACACGTGAGCAAGGCCACTCTTACATTTCCTAGCAGTTGAGTTTCTTGATATTTGCGCCCTATAAGGGACCCTTGGTGAGACCAGCAAGAAGTCTGCCCAGTTGAGCTCAGCCCAGATTGAAAACACACAGCATCTTGAGCAAGTAAATGTGTGTTGTTGGGCCCAACTACATTTTGGGTTGATTTGTTGTGTAGCACTAAACCACTGAAACAGGTTGGGCTTCACCTGGCTGCAAAATGTGTCTCCTTGGCATCCCAAACGAAGAACCCATGCCCTAACCAGATGTGATTTGCCTGGTCTTCTGGCTTTATATCTTGTGCATCATAGTCTACACAGCTTGAGAGTTGGGGACTGCTGGTTCAGATATGTTTTCCTAAAAATATTTCTTATTCTGTTTTGTTGTTTAGGAATTTACATGAAAAGATAACTATTAATTACATTTATGTTGGGGAGTAGTGTCTTGAGGTAGCAGATTTAAAAAAAACAAAAACTTTTTGTATGGTTTGGAATTTTTATCAATAATTTAAGAATCTATTACTTTTTAAAATTATTCTTCAAGTGATGTTATAGGGGTTTCATTTTATGTCTATAAAACAATAAATAGTTTATACACCATAGACATGCAATATCTTATAAATTTTAGGCTTATAATAATAATTATTTTACAGAACAGTAAGTTCTTAACAGGGAAGTGAGATAACAATCATATTTTAATAAGATTTCTGTGTCTGGTAAGAGACACTGAGAAGGGTCAGCAAGAGTTAGGGATTATGGGGATTACGGTGAGGAAATGTTTTTTTTTTAAAGTATTTATTCAAGGCTTCTGAGAAATTAAATTAGATAGAAACTGAAAAGTGCTCACTGAGTTAAGGAAATTAAAGATCACTGGCAAACTTAGGAAGAGTTTCAGTGGAGTGTTGGAGTGCGTAGAGGACATGGCAGAGAAAGACGGGAAGTCACAGAAATCAGGTTTGTTTTGAGATTTCCATTTGCCTCAGAGGTGGTGACAAGGAGTGGTTGAGCACACAGAGGAAGTAATAGTGCGTTTGTGATGGAGATAATTGGTAGTTAGGATGAGTTCCTGAGGGGGTGGTGACTGGCTTGCAAAGCACCTAAAGGAAAGGGCTGGCCTTGGAGTTTTGGAAGGAATCCTCCATTGAAGAGGTAAGATGAGAACAGATGCAGGCAGGTTTGAACATTTTAGTACAGAAGTCAAAATAGTTGCCTTTAAAAAAATTCTCTATTTTTTCCAAAGTAAGTTACTAGGTCATTTGCTGAAAGTTGAGAGGTAGACGGGGTGTTGAAAGAGTGTGGAAAAGGTTAGTTATCATTGCTGAGAGAGGGAGAGCAAGCTGATGGGATACGTGTACGGATTGTAAGCGTTGTGCAGGCCTGTTTGCTGTTGGTCCCTGGCTTTATAAAGGTAGCCTAATGCTATGTTGTGAGGCTTCCTCTGCCTCAAATCCACAGCCTGGGGTTGACGTGAAGAAGCCAAAGTTTAATTCATCCGGGTTGGAAATTTTTGTAGACGTGTATCATAAAGGGTCAAAGAGGCCAGAAGCTTTAAAGAACTGGTGAGAGAAGGATTGGAATGAAGCTGGGGATGGAGAGAAGTGGCCCAGAAGAGGCTGATGGACAGGAGAATGTGAGGCAGTCAGCAGAGGAGGGGTCCAAAAAATGTGATCAGCAAGAATGGAGCACCGGCCAGAAGGTTGGGACTGTGGTGTTGACACCATTCAAGTCATGGTGAGTTCCAGTGGGCACCTTGGAAGGAGCGAGCGGCCATGGGAGAGGAGGTAAGTGTTTGAGAGGCAAGAGTGCTGATGTGCTGCTCATATCGATGCTAAAGCCAGAGTTGAATGAGAGAGAAAGACAGTAAAGAAAGATGATAATGCGTGAGGCACAGTTCACAAGAACCAGAACTGAGGGGAGTGCGGGAAGGAAGAAACACCTACCACCTTTCAGTCCGGGATACAAGGCACCATTGCGTCAAATGCAGGGGGAGCCGTGTGGACTCAGGGAGAGTAGGTTTCAGTTGCCCTGTGGAGGTTGGAAAGATTGGGGAGCCTTCTGGCTATGTGGTGGGTGTTCCAAAGCCCTGGCGATAGGGTTCGGAAGAAAAAGGAGGCGCGGGAGTGTGAACCAAAGTAGAGTGTGCTTCATCCATCAGGGCACTAAAAGTCAGGTGAGTACAAATGATGAGATGGGCTTACGGTTTTGGCCAAGACTCAGGAAGAATTTGATCTCAGTAGCCCCTGGAAACATTAGCTAGTCTCACAGAATTTAGCCATGGCCTGCATGAGAAGGAACTCAGATGGCTGTAGTGTGGGACTGGGCATTTCTTTTCCTCTCACTTGGTAAGAGAGGGTGGCAGCTGTGCCTGCATGGTGGTCACGGTGTTGGTGGGCAGCAAGGGCAGGCCAGCTCTGGTCCCCTGGCCCTCTGTGTGGGGAGAGACTACAGTGTCAGCAACTGAACGATCCTGCGTGGCCAAGGTCAGGCTCTGCCTTGAGTTAGCTGGTGGTTGGTGTCCTGTCAATACTCCAAGGGCCCTGGGTGGCCAACAGCTGTGTAAGAATGGATTACCACAAGCATTCTTCCAGTTCTCTACTTTTGCACATTTATAATAAATTTACTTAGGATAAATTTCCAGAAATGAAATGTTAAAGGAAATGGATAATTTTAGAGTTTGGGGTATATATTACAAATTCCCAAGCATGAGGTTTCTACTACTTTCCATTCCCACTTGCAATGAAAGAGAGCTCTTTCCACATTCTCATCTTTACATGAAGTTTTAAAAGTTTAAAATTACTGCCAATGTAAAACATAAACCTTGGCATCCTATTATTAATTTATTTTGCCTTTTTTTTTTTTTTTAAATTAATGGGGCTCTGAGAAAGGACCATTTGTGTTACTTTTGTACTGTGTGAATTTTTCATTTATATGCTTTGCCTATCCTCTTATTGAGATTTTTTTCTAAGACATCTTTACATACATATTAACATTCTGTCTCTAGATTATATATAATGTATTGTTTTCTTATGTTTTTATTTTTTATAGTTTTGACTAAGAGATATTTTACATTTTAAATGTGAAAAAAAACCCATTACGTAGTTTTTCTCCCAACTTCATCCGCAGGCTCTGCCTCATTTCTAACCTCTTGGCTTATTTCGCTTCTTCTCCTGGATTCACACTTGTCCCGTATGCCCACAGAAAATTGTGACTTAGCCATTTCGCCCTTGGCACACTCTTAAATGGAAATCATTTTTGACCTCTATTTTTCTTTGTTTCTGACCAGTCCTCTCTACAAAGATCCTTGATCCCCAAGTACAAGTCTCACTTTAACCCATTTGACTAATTTTCCTAATTTACTCTTATACCCAAACTGAAAGGAGAGTGAACGGTTCCTTGACCTTCGGTTGATGGTATATAAAAATAACGAAGCACACGTCAGATAAGATTTGATGAGTAGATACAAATGAAAAGTGTATTTCAAATCTGCGCATGACGCTCAGGAAAGGTGGTGTGTGTGTGTGTGTGTGTGTGTGTGTGTGTGCGTGCGCGTGCAGGTGGGGATCGTATGGCGTGGGTGTGCAGAGAGGAGATGGGCAGCCAAGGACCTATGAATTATCCCTCTGCTCAGTCTGAGGGCTGCAACGCAGGGCCGGGCACTAAGCTCCTGGATTAACTGAGCTGGAAGATTGAACATTTGCAACGAGCTGTGGAGCTTGAACTCTCTTTAACTACCAGTAACAGTTCTGCTGCTTCATCTTCAGGTGGATGGAATGAGGGAATTGAGCCATCGATAAGTTCAATCTAACCCTCCGTGCTCCTTTGGTGTGAACGAGATTGCAGAGACGTGATGTTGACAGGGCCATGGGCACAGCCCTTCCACAGCACGGCTTTGGGGCGGAATTGAAAGGGCCTATGAAAGGGGAAACGATTTTTTTATTTTCAAAATGGAAAAGGTTGCTTTCAGTGTAAATTGAGTTTCACTCTGTTAGAGGTCCCCAAGTCTAAGAAAGTACATGCTTCCTCAGAAAAGCATACACAACCACTCTCTAATAACCCGTCTTGCTAATAAATGTCCCTTCCCAGTGTTTATCATGCAAAATGAGACAAATCTATTTCCCTTCCAACATGTGCACTTGCACGCACATGATTTTCTTGAAGGGCTAAGGCTCCCCCTACTCAGGCTTAATGAATCAACAAGGAGAGAATGTGAGTTGCCACAGTTGTGCGATAAATCCAGCCCACACCTTGTATTCATGAAAAACAAATGGTGCTCTCTCCATGTTAGCACCCCATGGCGTTCTGCAACTCTTAACGGACTTGTGAATTTTGAAAGAACCCCTGTGAACAGGGTAACAACTTACAGTTTAACAGGCTAAAACATATGTTAATCTCTTTGTACTTAACTATTTGGCTGTTCAACAAAAAAAGAAATAACTACTAATTTAACTTTCACTACGGTAAATTAATGAGTCATGAATTTTCCAAATAACGAAGGCAAATTCTTTCAAAGCAGAAATTAACTAATTAGTATCTTATGTGCCAGGACAGGCACTAGGCATCTTTATAATTATTATCTTATTTACAACCTTGCACAACCCCCACAAGGTAGATACTATCACGGGGATGTCATAGTTCAGGAATCTGGCTCTGAAAGCTTAAGCAACCCACATTTATGCAACCATTTAACACTGAGTCTTTGCAAGAAATAGTATTTTAATGGCATCATTGAACAATGCATCTTACCCTTCTATTTTATTAAAAGAGATAGTAAAAAATGTAACTTGTTTTTGATGACCTCACCTGCCACTTCCAGCAGCAGTTGTTTGTAACACAGGGTTATTATGTTGTTTGAGGCATAAAGAGGAAAGAGGTATGTTAGTGGTAACTGCTCTTGCACAAAACCACCCAGCTGCTTTCACTTTGAAATTCTAATTTTTCTCTTTCTTCCCCTTCTATCAGGTCCTTAGCTGTCACTTTGCATTGCTTTCAAAATTTTGGCCACTAGCAATAAAATCGATCTTGCCTGAAAATCTGATTTCTAATCTCCCATATACTAGGAAACCAGGTAAATAAGTGTATTGAATTGTATAACACAAATACGTGAAGGTTTTGCATTGTTTTCTAAACCCTCAGAGGTCCTTTCCTTTATTTCTTAGCAAAGTTTTGCCATATGTGACCTCTGGATAAGTTAGGTTTTATAGTCCAGTTCAAACCATAACTCTTGTACTTGGCCTTCCCTTCAGCCCCCCTCTCTCTCTCTCCTTCCCGCCCTCTGTAGCTTTCCCTTTATATTTTGTGCCTGCCATTTGGTAAGCATCGCAGCTTGTTTTGTCTTCGAGCCTCGGTGTGGTAGGTTTTGTTCATCTTTGGATTTGCCATATAACTGGAGCACTGTAAGGGTGAATTCTGTTACCTGTCCAGTGACCTCTCATCTCTGAACTTTAGCGAGAACATCTTGAGAGAGTCCAGTAAGACGACTGCAACTCCCACAGCAGAACGGTAATGCCCGCTGTCCTGTCTGTTGTCTTTCTACGTAAGCTATCTACATGTAACGTCTCATTTAATCTGCACAGTAGAATGGGAAGGTGGGCGCTGTTACTATGATTTTAGAGGTGAGAAGGGTAGGCCCAAAGAGGTTAATTCAGTTGTTAGGCTTTCTTTATATCTTGTAGGGGCTGATACTGGGATTCAAAATTAGAGCTGTTGAACTTCAGAGCTTATGATTATTTTCCTGTGCAAAACTGTGCACACACACACACACACGCATGATATAATAAAACATTATATATGTGTATATATAAATGCATTATGCATTTATAATATGTCTATGCCTATATATAGAAATAGTTATTTATGTCTATATAATTTTAGATAGATAGATATACATAGGTATACATATAGGTAGATACAATGTTTATAGCCCTACATGGAGCCTTGAAGACAGGCTAGATATCAAACTTCTCTGGTAATAGATTCAGTTTCCAGGATGGCAGATGACAGACTACTGGGCATGTGTCTTGAGAGGGTAATGAACCCCACTGAAGCACACCCACCCTGAAGGCCTGGGGTGGGGGGAGCAGGGTCAATGGGGGAAAAACGGTGGACATCCATAATACTTTCAACAATAAAGATACATTAAGAGACAAAGGACACATGCCTGAGGATGAGGTGAGAGGAAATGAGGACCAGGGTGACACTGTACGCTGGGCCTCGGCTTTACTGAAAGAGATCTCCTTCAGCACACTCTTCTTGCTCTCCCCACCCCTCGCTGGGACCCCCGCTCCTGGCCCTCCTCCTCCCCCACCTGTTCTTTATTTCCTGACAGTTTCGCTGTGTGTTTTACTCCTGTGACTGCGTGCCCATCGTGGAGCTAGAGAGGAAGAGAGTGTGGAGAAAAAACCTATTGGCTTGCTATAAACTTGCAGAGAAATGCGATTTCCCAGCCCGAATCCCAGGAGTGAGACAAAACCCAGAGATCACAGAATCCTCCGAGTTCTCTGGATCACATAGGATCAGGTCTGCTATGTGCAGGAACAAATGAGATGCAAATGCTACATCTGCTGAAAAGAAATGATACCTGGTGACTCTCAGCTGGGCCAGGCCACTCCCCTCCGTCCCCAGGCCCCACTGCTGCTGCCTCGAGAGGGCCTCACTATCCCTCCCCTCAATTAACGTTCTGGAGTCTTATCTGGTCTCCTCCTTCCTGCCCTCCTGCCTCCTCCAAACCATTCCCAACACTAGTGGTTTCTTGAACACTTCCTCCATCAGTTTAGAAAAATGCATGTACACTCCTGTATGTTTGTCAATTTAAAACTAAACATGTACTATTTTATCTATTATAAGATAGTTGAAAAATAGGCATTTAAAACAAATAAATATTAATAAATATAAATTGAATTTCTAACATTTTCTTCCCATGCCGCACTTTGAAGGCTCTTCAAGTACATTTTCCAGGGATCTTCCTGGTGGGTTGGAAACCCTTTCCTGGCAGCTCTGTCTTTGAAATAATGCCTCATTTTTTAATATGCTCAGTGTGTCCTTTAGCGATATGGCACTTAGCATCTGTCAGGCCTCATCTTGGGTTACGCTTTAACTTGATATGTTACCAATACACAATTATTTATGCTCTTTTTGAATAAATCATGAAATTACATGCATCTCTATATTTAAACTATTCCCTGCGCATTGCACGGACTTCCTTCCTCCTCTTTGTTGAAAAAGGAACAGCAGCACTTAGGCCGTGGGTCAGGAGCCTCTGCAGGAGGCCGTCGCTTGGCCTGCCCGCTTCTCCTTAAGGGCCCGTCCTTTGCATCACTGGGCTCCAAAGTGAGGCAGGGGTGTGTTCACCAGGAGAGGAAGAGAATTGATTTGGGTGTGAAATAAAGTAGCACTTTATGTTGATTGTTAGTTCATCGCTTTAGTCTTATAATATATTTTGATACAGAAGTAAATATGTGTGTATTTACAATATGTGTGTATTTACATGTGCTGTAGAGATGTACTTTATATATAAACATGGTGTGTATGTATAAAGCATATCATTACTTTTATATATAACAGGATATGCTCAACTGATATACTTCTATTCTTGCCTGTTATCACAGTAATTTATTGATTTACTGCTGCACTTTCTCCAGTTTTTATTTTGAAACCTTTGTAGCCCAGAAGCCAAAGCACTGCTTGGCAGAGTATATATCTCATCGATGGGTGTCAAGTTAAATAAAGAAAGCACAGCCCTAGCTGTTTTGGCTCAGTGGTTAGAGCGTCGGCCCGAGGACTGAAGGGTCCTGGGTTCGGTTCCAGCCAAGGGCACGTACCTGGGTTGCAGGTTCCATCCCCTGCCCTGGTCGGGGCGCTTGCCGGAGGCAATCAATGGATGTGTGTCTCTCGCATCGATGTTTCTCTCTCTCTCCCTTCCACTCTCTCTGAAAAGCAATGGGAAAAATACCCTCGAGTGAGGATTGAAAAAAAAGAAAGCAGCATTTAATATTTCATGTCTCTTCATTGCTCTGTATCACACATTTATTGTGCCAAATGCTTTAGGCCAACAAGTTGAATGTCTTTGGATAGTTTTCTGAAGTTGAATATCAATACAAAGCTTTTCCCCCCTGGACTCATTGGAGAATTGGAAAGACATAAATTAATGATACATCTTCCAAAGTTACCAGGGAGTGACTTAGATATCGGGGTAAATATGGCCTAACTCTGTGAAATATTCCTTACATTTCTATGTTTTGTTCCTGTTCCTGTATTTTTGTGTCCCTGTTAAAGAATCAAATGCATGCTAGGAACACATTTCTGCCAGGGAACCCACCTGGCTTGCTGAAAATGAAAGTTTAAGAGCAGCTTTCTATGGAACTTTAATTTGGTTTAAAAGAATCACCATAACAAGATCCTGCTGCCTTAGGAACTGCCCTTTTAAGACAGTCTCATCTCTCACGTATTTTCCATTTTCGAATTTATTAGTGGAGGAAAGTTTGCGGCTTGAGTTTTACTCCTGAGGATTATTATGAAACACTTGGAATTTTATCAAAATTGGGTCCTTCACATTTCAGGAAACAGAATGAACCCCTGCTTTTATTATTGTTAATTCTAGAGAGAATCCAGGGCAGTATAACACGGCGTGGACTTTGGGTAACAGGTGTCCCTCAAAGTTATCCCCTTTCCGTTTTTTTGAATTTAGCTTTAAGTACACCCTATGCCTTTTGTTCTACATTATTAAAGAAATTCTATCTCAAGTGAGGAATAAAATGAGCAAGTAAATCCAGTAGGATGAATTAATTATGTTCCTTTTCAAAGAATGTGTGCACACAGGTGAGGAACACAGATCCATTTAAAAAATATACCTGCCCCTCCAGTGCAGGAAGCTTGCCGTTCCAGCGCTCTCGGCTCGACGCAAAGAAAACCCCTGCTCCTAGTTGTCCTCACTGTGGTCCACCCCTGTTCCTAGTTGTCCTCACTGTGGTCCATCCGCATCGATGCAGCCGACTCACATCACCTTTTCCAAGCTCAGGCAGTAAGAACAGTAATTTTTCTCTGGTTTACTAAGTATCTTCTCTTCATGATTCCATTTTGATTTTCCTCATAGGAAGAATACATAATTTGAATGATGAAATCATTGATTTAAAAAATCAATCTTTCCTCCCTTTTTGCTTTCCCGGTACAGGACGAAAAATTAAAGCACTAATTCTTGGAGATATATATATATATATATATATATATATATTCTTGGATGGGGTCTAATTTTTCTTTAGGTGAATTATAGAAAGTGATCAACTACATAGGAAAAATAAAAGTTTATTGTAAAGCATAGTTTGGGTGGCCTTTTTTTTTTTTTTGAAGGGAATTAATTAGATCACTCAATATAGCATTATACTAGAAATTTATATTCACTAGGTATTATGAGATAGGGAATATTAGGCATGGGCTTCTTAAAATTTACCTGAAAATTTTAATTTAGAAGTTCTATTAGGACTCTAAATTAGAATAGCAAGTTTCAGGGGGAAAAAAGCAAAACTCCCAGTTAAATTTAAACATCAGATAAACTACAAATACTTTTTTTAGTGCAAGTGTGTGCCATGTAGGTTTTGGAAAAAACTTACATTTAAAAATATTTATTGTTTACCAAAAATTCAAATTTAATTGAGTATGCTATATGTTTTTCTGGCAACTCTACTCTATATTAACATAAGTATATGAAAAACCATGGAAGAGACCCCGAGGGTGGGATCCGCTATCATCCCCATGCAATGATTATAGTGGTACCTAAATTCTAAAAATAATGTGTTTTTATTTTTGCCCTGGCTGCCAGGCAGCTCAGAACGGCACTTTGCCTTCAGTTGTTCCACCATGACCATCCCTTTCTGAATCAGTTGCTTGAAGCTCAGAGATTTGTGAATTTGGGGTCTATTTTAAGCAAAGTGTCCAAGAAATTATACATTCATTTTGAATGACAATTCAAATCTTGCTTTAACTGCTTTTTTTTTTCTATCCTTATTTTGCCTTTCCCCACTTATGATTCCCCTCTTCCTAGGACAGAAAGATATAAAGAAGCAAGTGTAAATATAAAGAAATAAATATTTAGTAACATAGAGACAAAGGCCTTCATGAACATGTGTTTTCTTTCCAGTGGTCCTGAGGTTGCATTTGTATTTTATTAACCCAGTTAAAGCATGCCATTTCAAATACTTTTTTTGGGGGGAAAAGCAGGGTAAGTAAATTATTTGCCTGAGTTTGTTAAATGTGGGTGCAACACTCTACACTCGAAGAAACAGGCAAATTAGATGTACATAAAAATAAGATATTAAGCAAGGAGTCAGGCTGAGTGCATTTTACAATAATGGGTCCTTAAACTTCCAGGGACAAATTCTTGCTTTAATTTTGTTTCAATCACTTTCTCTGCTTTGCTTTAGCCTTTTAAGCTTAAGCAAAGACATTTTGCATACTATTAAACTAATGGTAATGCCTTCTTTTCATTATGTAGCATTCCTAAAACAAATATTTGAAATTTTATTGTAGCCAAAGAAGTATATTGAAGTATAAAAATAAAGTTACAAGTTAAAAGAAATTTGCAGCCCAGGCCAGTGTGGTGCAGTTGGTTGAAACATCACCCTGTGCACCCAAGGGCTGGGGGTTCGATTCCAAGTTTGATCCCATGTCCGCAGCTGATAGATGTTTCTCTCTCACATTGATGCTCCTCCCTTTCCCTTTTTCTCTCTCTCAAATTAATTAAAAAAACAACAACACAGAAAAAGCAACTTGCATAGCTTATGCTTCAAATGGAAGGACATTGTAACATAATTTTTAAACTAACGTTATCTGGTCTTGTTCCCTGGAGACAATAACTTTTAACTACTTTAGATGTTTCTTTTCATATTTACCTCTGCTTTTCTAAATAACATACTTACACAGCTCTTTCTTGGGTTAATCAATTTTGGAAATCAACTGTTGATTTCTTATTAGTTTATAGGAGAAGTTAGTTTTCTTAGACTCAGTATTCCAGCCCCAACAAAGCCCCCTTACCCTCCCCCTCCCCAAAAAGTTATATCACAACTTTTGGTTCAGAAAGTACATTTAATTTGCATTATTATGCCTGTCTAAATACTTCTATTGCTGAGTCAACTAATAAATTATGATTATACTTCCTTTTTTGTTGATCATTCTAGGAAAACTACAAAAAATGGTGAAGATTTGATCTGATTTGATGGGATTTCACCTCGGGCTTGGTTGAATGAACCAGCCAACAAGCATGACAAGGATTATATTTGTGACTAGGGTCAGAATGAGTGGACACAGGTTTTCCCCTGTCTCCGTGGCGGAAGGGCACCCAAAGCTAAGCGGTCATTGCTGGGCCACAGGGAGGCGTTTCCTAGGCCAGCGGATCTGACCATGGCTTACTGTATTTTCACTCAATCTTCTTAGATTTCCAGACTTAACAGTTACTTTTTCTTTTTTAAAATTAGTTTCTTATGCAACTATTTTTTGTTTTTTTCATGCTTCACTAATTGCATAAATCCTATCAAATGTTATCCGACAATCAAATATTCAAATATTTCAGACACCATTTCAATTACATTTCTTTTCTCTGGAGCCTGTTTTTGTCCTAAATTATACCGAAGCTCTTTAGGCAGCTGCAGGTTTCTTCCTGGCACTTCTATTTGGTGCTCTCTCAAATATTCCTATTTGGTGGACATATCTATAGTTGTGATTGTTTGCCTCCCTCGTTTTTCGAGAATACTTACTCTCGATGTTTCCTATGAGGGACATAGAAAGTTAAATATTTTTACTTTCCCGTGTCTCAGTGTGCCATTAATGAGTCATGCTTGTTTAATCATCGGGTAAGATCAGGATTTCCAGGTTGAATGTCATTGTCCTCTAGACTTTTAAAGGCATTCCTCATTGTCTTCTTGATCCCAAAGTGGTTCTGGCCAAAACTATTACGGTTTACACATTGGGTGAGAAAACAGCTGTATATAAATATCTCACCGGCGCTTAAACTTGAAAATGTTGAACATACAAGTTTTATGGCCATCCATTTGGAGAAGGCAGCAAAAAACGTAAAAATAAGTGACTACAATGTATAGGTGAGGACCCGTTTTAGTAGGGTTCTTAGAGATATGATCAGGGGTGTCCGCTGAAGAAAGGACAAAGAGTAGAGCAGTAGAAGAACCAGGATATTGGGTGTCAAACAGACCAAGAAGGGGGAAGTTTCAAAAAGAAAGCTGTGGTCAGCTGTATTGCTAGGTGGGTATTTTATGTATTTTACCAGTAAAATGTTAATAACAGTGTTGATAGTAATTGGGATAATACTGTGAATTGAGGGTCAAGATAAACAATCTGAAATATCCTTGGACCAACTCTCGAAAGAACTGGGTTCAAGCTATGAAGTATCTGGCTGCCCTTGGGCAAGTCATCAGCCTCTCACCTTCTGCTACTTACCTACAACCCGGGAGAGCGGACTTCCTAACTTTAAATGCTGTCTCTTTGGCTTTTAATGTCACATGCTGTGTGCTTTGTACACTCTAATGTGCATTCATGTGCAGGAAAATATTTTGAGTATTAGGTTATTACCAGAACAGCAGGACAGACGTTTTCTTTCTTATATTATTGTCTTTTCTTTATTCATAATTTTTGTAGATGACAAAGCAAAGAAAGTGAGTTAAATTGGTTGTTTTTAAACAGAGACAGAGTTAGAATGCATGGGTCTCACCCAGGTTGGTCCTGGTTCTTTATGACATATAGTGTCTGATACACAACATATCAATATTACATTTTTAAATGCCTTAATATTTCTGCCAAAACCTAAATCTGTGTCCATTGATTCTCAATGTATTGTTCATGACTTTCTGGGGCCTGAAAGAACTTCTTAATGGATCATAAACTTACATGCTTGTGATATGAGCTTTTGATTTCTATCTTCTGGTTTTATAGTCAAGTTATGAGAAAGATTGGCAGTGTGCTCAAGAAAAATGCACTGTCTCAAGCTGCTCATTTTTCAGGTGTTCTTTTTTGTAATTATAAATTACTAGCTTAGCTTTGTCATTATTGATTTAATTTCCTGTGGTTTTGGTTAACCCCAGAGAACATAATGATGCATACTCTTTTGCATCCAAAACATTTCGCCTATAATTTTTCAATAACTGAATGTTCAGATGTGTATACAATATGGCTCAAATGTAAATTACACGGGAGGTTATGGCAAAAGCAGATGGACATAGAAAGCATGCTACTCATTCATTTTCTTTTTAGATACTACTGTGACCAATCATTTCCTCATTGAGTGGCATTTCACTGTGCTCCACTTTGAATATTTTTTAGATGAGGCAATACACTAATCAAACTGTGCTGTTCTTTATGGCCTATAAAACAGCTAGAAACTTCAGTTGGTCTTAGCTTTTCCTTGTCACTCAGTGCAGGCAAGTATTGGGAGATATAACGTCTATAATAGTGAGTTGTTATAGTACCTTAGATAGAAGACCATCTTGTGTTTCACTTAGGTTAAGCCAGTTATACTGAAAGCAATAACATTCTAATAAATGACAATTTTTATATGCAAGTCATTTAAATATTGTATTGAGGTTGGTCCTTGATCTGCGAGGGTCTAATGTAAGCTTATCAAATAAACAGCCCATGATAGTAGCAGACCTTGCAGTGGGATCCATTGCTCTGGGTTGCTCTCTTGCTTGGTACATTCCCATGCCCATTACATCCAAATGTAAAGTGTCAGTCCCCAATCCCTTCATATGCTCTGCTCTTGTAGTCAGATCTTTTTCCGGTTCAACACAGATAACTCCATTTGTTTATAGGCTCAACTAACCAGTTGTAATGTATTGGATTCTTTCCAAATCTGGCTTATTGGAAAATGACAAAAATCGAGCCTTTACACTGTGGCAATAATCAGAATTATGGGGAGATAAAACTAAAAACACAATTTCTCTATGTAGCCCCCAAATATCTAAGAATGACTTTGTCCTATGCTCAGATTATTTTACTATAATTAAGATCCTATTCTCCACATATAATCCCTACTTCCAAAATAAAAATACTAGAGCATAGTGATTGTGTAGTTTTAATGTAATCCTACTTTGTAGGCTGAGTTATTATAAGAGTTTATGGAAGGATAAGTTTTTCATTTTTCTGTTACCAGACATTTGATTTATTTTATTTCAGTGACCAGACAGTGAGCTAAATGCTTCTACCATTACAAGCTGTCTCATCAGGTTTAGGAGATGGAAGGGTTCCATAGTCCTGAACAGTATATATACCAAGAGTGTTCCTGTTAATTGACCACCATCATCCATGACTTTGATTACTAGATCGGAGAGAAGCTCAGCTTACAGAGAAGTCTCAAATCTTGTTTAAATCACTTTATATACTGAGCAAGTAAGAAATTCATTCACCTCAGAAGTCCATAACTACAAGAGATTTTTATATATTTTTACTGGTTCCACCTCAAATGAAAGGCCTTTGCGTTTAGCATTTTGTTTTGTTTTGTTTTAATTTATCAGCATCTCTGTTTGGCCCTTAAAAAACCTGGCATCTCATTTCTCTAATTAGCTTCAAGAAAAGTGATGGAGACATTTACCTCTAAGCTTTCTGTCTTCCTGAGAAAGTCTAACTTTTACGCAGAATAAAAGCGGTCATGCTCTAAGTAAACAAACCGTAAAAAAAGTGGGGTTATTTCTTGTGATCATTTTCCTGACTTCATTTAAACACATCCCACATCTTTATTTAAAATAATTGGTAGGATTGTGTTAGATGTCTGGGATAATAAATTGTTATAAGTATTGATGTTTTGTCACATAAAAATTTCCACTAAGAATATATATAATAAACTACCATTCAGTTTGCAGACTCTAAAATAACTCACATGCTTTTATTGATTAAATGAGGTATATCTAGCATATTTCAACATCAGTAATGCCTTATATTTTCGAGAGTTTTATAGTTTATAAAGCATTTTTATGTGAATTAACTCATTGGATTGGTGCTGACATATCACATAATTTTAGTGGATGTGGAACTCTTTCTAACAGAGATGTTGAAAATAGGGCGTGAAGTTGAATTCAGAAACTAAGACGGAAAAAGCTGGCAGAAGATTTTCTAGAATAAATGCAGAGTCAGCGACAGGTGGAGGGCAAAGCAGGAAGAATCAAGTCCAAGTAGAAACTCACGCGGGGCCAGAATGGAAGGCCGACCCTGAGGCCGAGCTGGCGGTGCGCAAGGAAAGGCAAGGCTGCCTCTCCGCCGGTGAGCCACAGGGCCCGGGACTGTTGCTTATTGGAGCCCTAGTGACCTCATCTGCAAAGCATCTATGACAACAGGCATGCTCATCTCCTAGGATTGCTGTCAGCGTGCTTGGGGGCAGAGTAATTTAAAAAACAAAACAGAACTATCTAAGCCTTTGGCATCAGAGTTTCTCTGATGAAGGCGCTGAGTGTTTGCAGAGAAAGCCCTTCGCAGGCTGCTGAAGCTCCCAGGGAGTGACCTGGACTCGGGAATGGACAAACGGGGGGGTTTTGCAGCTTTGAGAAGGCCTTTAACAGGCACTGGGGGTGCAGGTTACAGATAAGGAGGAGGCACAGGGGTTAAGAAGAAAGCGAGGGTGAGGACCACAGCAGGGGCTAGGCCTGGGGAGAGAAGAGTAAAACCTAAGGCAGCCCCGAGCTGTCCTAGTGTTGCCACAGTTAAGCGGTTCCTAACACGTGATGTGCGACATCAGGCTTTAAACTGTTCCCGGTCCAGCGACTTAGAGTAGGCTTCCCTTGCCCTGATCTCGGGAGGTGCGCAGACTTCTGCATTGGGGGCGTTCTCTTTGGGATGTGAAGGGCTCAGAAGGATTTTCAGTGTGGATCTTTGTATGTAAATACTCGGATAACGTATTAGACGTGAGTTTGAGGGGCAAAAAAGCTCCTTTATGAATTTACCCAAGATGCTGTGTGACTGATTGGAAGTAGGGTGAGTTTTGAGATTAATTTTCACCCTCAATGTCAGGGTGGCCTCAGCTAACATCTTGGTTAAATGATATAATGGATATAAAGTTTTTTCACCACCTGGGGCATATAATGATAGTGATCATCATTTTATAATTAAAAAGTGATTTCTCTGTGTCCAAAGCAATTTTATTTTGCAGAATATTAAGATTTTAATTTTTCTGAAAAGTCAGGTCCCCAAAACTAACATGTGATACTCACAACACCCATGATATCATTGCCTATATTTATAAAGCAAAGTGATTCTCCAGCATCACAGATCTTAAGAAGTACAGAACCAGAACTAGAATTGAGTTCTCCTGATTTTTAGTTTTTCCTGGATATTGATTATAGACTCAAAAATATTTTATAATAAATAAGAAATCATGTCTCTAGAAGTTAATGAGTCGTGATAGTATAGAAATTTAGCTGTTTGATACAGAAGCAAATATCCTGTAGTTTTGTTTGTGCCTGTATAGAAATATAAAATAGAACCAATGTTTCACAATCAGACGGTAGATCTCACAGTGCTAGTTAATCACAGGATAATCAAAATGCTGAAGCCAGTTTGATGGTCGCCACGATCTAGGCTAACAGTGGTGTTTATATTGCTGATAGGTTCTAAGAGCTTGCATTACCCCATGTCTTAGGTAAAGCAAGGTAGGTTCTCCTTAGTTTTCATTTGACTTTGCTCTCTAAAAAAACATCAAATTTTCACAAATTGATTGAGTTTGCCTCATCAGAATGATAGAATCTCAGATTCTCTACAGGCCGGTCAATCAAAACAATAAACATTAATTTATTAAAGCAAGATCTAAAAAAATGTTGGGAATCTTTTCAGTTACTCATTCTGTAAAAAATGAGAAAAAACATTAAATTCAAACATTAATTCAAATTTTTTATTTTCAAAGCAATTAACTTATAAAAAAATCACAAACTGCTTGAGGACAAATACAAGCAAGAAAAATATTTTAGAGAACAACATGGAAAGCTATCCAAGTGGCTTTTATGTATGTAGTTTTACTACATAAAATTGCCTTTTACTTCGGCATCATTTTGCTTGTCTGTGTTGATTTTGCTTTGTTTGTAGAATCCATGAATTCTATCTTTCTCCCAACCATGAGTTAGGGCATATCTATTAAATGCATTATGTCAGCTCAAAAATGAAATGCTATTCCCATGTTATTTTGCATTCAAAACTGTTGTAGGATTTAAAGGGCATTAAAAAGTACACAGCACTGTAAAGTTAAGAAATAATAATTATGCTGGTAATAACGGTGCCTACAATAACAATATTAATGGAATATGCATGTAGCGTTTGTAAGCAACACTCCAGATGGGCAGAAGCAGATAGCATGACTCTTTAACCTTGAAATGATTAGCAAGCCAGAGGACAAGATCCTTCACAGGCTGCCAGCTCTGATCTTTAACGGGAGAGCCATTTATGTGGCATCAACGGGCGATGACTGTGGTTTTTGCTTTCTACTGGGAAAGATGAAAGCCTTGTGCTTAGCTTGCTGATGAAGTCCACAAAGAAACCTGCCTCTTAGAATTCAAAACACTCAAATGCTGGCAATCTCACACTTTTCCCTAAATACCCAGAATCACTTCTTCAGAGAGGAAAAAATTATATAGTTTTTAAAAATAAAATATTGATTAAGTGGAAGAGAAAAACACTATTTTGACGAATAAATTAGACCAGATGCTTAACTTTGATGCTTTTCGCAATAAGCTATCTTCGCACTGTAATTGTTGTTTCCACATTCTCTGTTAGGAGCTGAATCCTAGTCTTTAAATGGGGCTGACATAGGCTAATTTCTCTGCAGGGGGTGGTAGCTTTGGCTAGATTCCCAATGGAACATACTTTAGCTGATTACATGTATTTCTCTTGCATTAAAAAACCCAACACATAGAACTGTCACTTCCAGTTTTGTTGCACTATAATGCTCTGAACAGCGACACCATGTCTACTTAGAGATAGCTGCTTTCGGTGCATGCAGATTAACACCCACAATGATAGGCATTCTTAGGCTTTTTAGCATAAGACACAATTATTGAGGTTGATTTTAAATTAAAATCATGAAAAACATTTTAAACTCACTGAATGATTTCTCAGAATTCAGAATAGAGCTAGTGCATGAGTTCCAAAGCCTAATGGGAAATAAAATGAGAATATACCTTTTAGATATCATCCTAAAATAGTTATGTTAATAACGACAAAAATTACAAAACTTCAGCTTACTGGAGCCCCTTTGGTGTATATTGCAGAGAAGCCAAATTTCTGGCAAGGTTAGAGATTACCTACTTTGTAAAGAGACGACAAAAAATTTATACATTTTAAGATTTTCTAAAATGTATTATGTGCTATTCTTCTTTCTCCAACTAAATGCTCTGGACATAATTTAAAACACAGATAATTTATATTTATTAACACAGTGCTATGCTTCAGTAGGATGTCACCCTAAGGGACATTAGGGTTTGTTTGCTTCCCTGTGCTCAGTCAGAAACTATACATTAGTTCCATTCACTGCCCTCAGCTCTGGGGATACAGTGACCAACCAGGTGACGTGGTTTCAACCCTCGTGATCACACAGTCTAGAATGGGGGTAAAATATTACTCCTCTATATTTAGTTATCATATTTATTTAGTAGTCACAGGTATATTTAATACCAAGAGAAACAAAAAGCTACAGGCTTCTCTGCCTTTGAAACAGCTTTCTGAGTATTCATGTTTTTCCCCTGCCCATGGTGTTTGGTTTCCTTTCTCTGACTTTTCAGATCAAGTTCGTCTATGCTTAGGCATTGGAAAGGAGACAGAGGTGCTGTGCAGGTTTTGGTGTGCAATAAAATAAAACACAAATCCCGTCACGCTGCTCTCGCATGGAGCATCTCTCAGTGGTTGCCCGTTACCCTCACTACGAATTCAAAATCCCGACGGCAGCTGGCCAGGCCCTTGTTGATGGAGCCCAGCTTCTTTTCCCAGATTCAGTTTTCAGCCTGTCTTACACTCTGTGCTTTCATTTCACTGACTTCCTCTGGTCCGCTCGTGTGCTTTGCTCTCTTGTCACTGAACGATCCTTGAAGGTGACCCTCTGCTAAATTCTTCATTGCTCCGTGGCCGTGCCCTCTCCCGCACCTACAAGTTCCCTCTTTCCACTTTCTCCTTCCTGAGTCCTCCGTAGCCTTCAGATCACCACCTTAATGTCCCGTCTTAAAAGCTTTGATTCACCCCCCTAGTCAGGCCCCTGTGTGTTTCCTTGAGTCCTGTTACTGCGAGCTCATGGCCTCTAAACTTATCTCGCACTGTTTCCACGACAGGATTGAAACTTGCCTGGCGGGAAGCGCCAAGTCTTTTCAGTGACCCGTCCCCACCCCTTGCTACATGTTTAGCTCCTAATGTCACTCAGTAGCTACTGTAGGATGAAGTGTCAGAAAATATAAGATGAAGTTATCTTATTTATAATTATGTTTCTCACGGTCAAACAAAGAGTGGATCTCCGATTAATGTCTGCTGAATGTGTGAACATGCAAATCTATTGGGAGTAGGCAGGGAGTCTTTGGGAGCTCTTTTTGAATAACTTATAGAAACTTTGGTGCCTGTCATTTTGTGGTGGTCAGGGGTTTTGGTAAATTTCTTACCTCTGCATTCTTAGCTCTGTTAAATTATAGGTGAGGAAGAAGGGGGCTCTAGGAAGGAAAGTTAATTCTGGTGCATACCTACCAATGACATGGGTTTTGTAGACATTAGCTCTTGTAATCTGCAAAATGACCCTGTGAGATAAAAACCTGGTTTTGCAGATGAAGGCACTGGGGCCCGGTTAGATTAAGTGTCATAGCTGGGATTCTCATCTGTGTTGTCTCACCACAAGTACAAATTGCTCCGACTGTATCAAATTGCTGATTAAATGTGTTCCTAAAGATAAAGTCATTTGTATAGCACTGGCCACAGTGGGAATTATCCTCCATAAAAAAGGCTGGTGATCAGAGAATAGTCTTAAAATAAAAACAAAATGATCTATGCTAGTGTAATGTGGTGGTCATCGCCTGTTCAGGCTGCTATAAAAATGCCATAGACTGGGTTGTTTATAAACAGCACACATAAACTTCCCTCACAGGAGGCTGTGCAGCCCAAGGTCAAGGTGCCAGCAGATTTGGTGTCTGGTGAGGACCCAATTCCTGGTTCACAAGTGACTGTCTTCCTGCTATAACCACACATATCAAAAAGGGCAAGAGACTACTCTGGGGTCTCTTCTGTAAGGGAAGCCTCTGGTCTCATGACCTAATCACCTCCCAAAGGCTCCAATTCACATTAGGGGTTAGGATTTAATGTGTGGACTTTGAGGGGCACACACAGTCCATGGCAGAGGTCATTTGAGAGGCTGGGATGAAGATTGCTTCACGACGCAGGGGCATCGCAGGTCCAGGACACAACCCCACCTCTTCCAACGTAAGTAGAGCCTCGGGTTTAGAGTTGGCCAGGCTAACATCAGTCCCACTTGTACATGTCATATTAACTTTCAGAGGCTTCTTTCTATGGTTTCTTCAACAAAAGAATTTGGATGCTTTTCCATTTTCCTATTTATCACAGATTTTTCATGAGTCTGAAATGAGATTTTTTTTTTTTAAATTCTAAAGTATGCTAAAATGTTTAAGTGGCATCATCAGTCTCAGAGGCACAAAAGGACAGAACGGGCTTGGTGCCTGCCAGCCACCTCCCGTATGTATGCTTATCACGGGTCTCAAGGGGAACAAAGCCAGGACATCTTGATTGATATGTAAACATGTACTGTTATTTGAATCTGCATGCTCCACCACTAACAGTGAAGGAAGGCAACACATTGGAAAGCAAGAGGACCATATACTCTATCTTTTTAATCTTTCTCTTTTGAAAAAATTATAGTTTATAGGAATTGGAAAAGAAATGCACATGGTGTCCCATGCATGTTTCATCCAGCCCCTCCAACGTTAATGACATGCATAACTACAGTGCAGTGTGAAAACTGGGAAACTGACCCTCATACGGTCCATAGAGCTCATCCGGCTTTCACCAGTGGTACACGCAGTCATGGGCACACGCAATGCTATCGCACGTGGAGCTTGTGGCCACCCCACACTGTATACTTCATCAAAGGCTGCCTTGTGCTCAAGCTCCTCAGCCATACCCACCCCTTCCCTGCACCCACTAATCTGTTCTCCATGTCTATAGTTATGTTATTTTATGAATGTCACATAAATGGAATCATGCAGTTTATATCCTTTCGAGATTGGCACTTTTTTTAATTTTTATTTTTTGCTCAGCCTAATTCCCTTGAGGTTTGTTCGTGTCTGCTGCACATGCCAGTAGTCTGTCCCTTTTCCCTGCTGTGCACTCTGCCATGCTGTGGCTGTGCCTCAGTGTGCTAACCATTCGCCCGTGGAAGGGCAGGAGCGAGTATTTTTCATTAGGGGAATGAGGAAGTGATGAACTTTGAAATTATCTAGTAAGACCAAAATGATAAGAACTCCTCAGTTACACCAAAATCTCATTGAAGGATTTTTTTAAGAATCTCCACCATATTTTTTTTTATGTGTATCCATAAGAAAACATAGACCTTGAACCCTAAAAACTGTATTTCAGTAAATTTCTTTTTTATAATTACACATAAAATAATCAATGAGAGTTATAATTGATTTTACAAAGCGTTTGCTTTAAAATGCTTGATCTTGATCCATTAGCTTTTCATTATTAATGACCCCAGCGCGCGTGTGTGTGTGTGTGTGTGTGTGTGTGTGTGTGTTTGAAAAGTGAACTTCTAGAGGGCAGGAGCTGAAGGGAATTCATCTTTGTACCCCCAGGGTCTAGCACATTCTGGCTCTTCGAATATGCCTAATAAATTTGTTGAATGCAGTGCAATACCACAAGTCAAATACTCTTGACAGAAGCTATTTTCCATGCCCCTGTTACGTAAGCAGGTCCTCTGATCCAGTTCTCTACCCAGAGAAGTAGAAAACCTATAAGTTAAGGGACTTACAAAGGCCCAGGCTTCCACTGGGGCAGCCTGCATTTCCCAGTATATTTTACAAAGTCGTTCCAACTTTCCCCTCTGAACTTTTTAAAAAATGGTTTCTAAACTGATAAATGAAGAAAATAAATCATTTTTATTTTGAACAGAAATAATAAAAACATAGTTGGTTCATATTACTTCATTTGGGGGTATGGCTGTTTTAAAGACTTCCTTAGCTTTCTTTAAAAGAAGCGATTGCATTTGAAATAATAATTACAGTCACTTGCCTCACTAAGGTCATTTTAGAAGTAGAGTTGTATTTCATTGGCATCGTGAAAATTACTAACCCCCTAGTTTAACAGGTACTCTTAGTGTATTCATTCTTCCCTGGGCATTGTAGGAACATTAGATAAAAAGAAAACATCTAAATGGATTTTTTAAATATCTAAAGCTCATAAATATTCTGGAGCAAAGAAAGTTACCATTCTAGATAAAGGAGCCTCATAATGCTAGATCCCAATGATTTTGACCCAGAGTATAGTGAAGGAAAGTTATGCCATATTTATGCCATATTTAGCATCTTAAATATATCTGAGGAATTCCTGCAGGCTTTTGTGGCTGCTGCTTATGGAGGCTGAAATAAAAATGACCACTAATCTAAAGACTCAGAAGGCCTTTCCTACGAGATTTTGTAAAAGCTTGAAGTGGTTTGAGGCTGCCCAGCCTGAGGAAGCAGAGGGGTACGAGCTTCACTAGCTCCATGCCACATGCTTAGTTTTATTTCATCCAACATAGGAAATGGAATGCCACACACTAGAGTATTGTAGTCTCCCCATCTCTTGCTTCATCACAGAGGAATATGTTCAGTGAGGAGTAAGTGGACACGGATACTTTGCATGCTAGAAAGGGCCCAGCTCAAGGCTGGCACTATGGACACTGGGCACAGCCAGAGTTTGCAGGTTAGAATAAATTGGGAGCAGAAAGGGTCCCCAGAGGAGTGTCATAGCAGAACCAGGCTCTCCTATAGGCAGCTCGCGTATTCCCTCCCTTATTTTACTGCTACCCAATTCCCAATGTCAAGACTTTAAAGCTTTCAGAACTGCTAGAATATTGACACTTAGGCTTTCCAGCCATACCCTCCTGCATCTAAGCTTGCAAAAGAAGGCTACAGGGTTTTGGAAGCTTTCTTTACCTCCCTTCTGCCAGCCTCTCAAGCAGGTTGTCAGCTTTATCCAAGCTGAGTTGTTATTTTTGATATCAATCCTCTCTTTCTAAAATAACCTTTCAAAGAATTTAAGTGTAAGTGAATCACATGGGTTTACGTGAGCATATAGATTACGTTTTTTTCCCCCTCCAAAAATAACACAAATACAACGAAAGGATAGAAGCGTTTGGTTTACATTTCCTCTAGATGAGATCTGGTCCAAAATGCTTAAAGCTAATTCCAGCTACCAGCCATCTGACAGATTCTCACAAGTTCCCTTCTAATTCAAAATTTCCCTTCATTGGCACAAACTTTGGCACCGGCTCCCTGGAATGAATTTCTATGAATGGCCGGGCTTCTTTCTGAATGGTGTCTATTGAAGGGGGCGACGCCATGAATATAATACCCTGCACCTGTGATGAACTGGCTTAAAAAATACCACCAGGAACAGCATGTGATATAAAAAGGCAATATCACTGAGGAGGAATGAGCGTTGATAAGAGATGTTAATATATGCAGTCAGGGAAGCCTGAATCTAACAGGCATTTGTATATTAAGTGGAGTTAATTCATACAGCTCTGGCAATATATCATCTTGGAATGTATCACGTTAGATAAAAAGAGAACTTCCTCTAAGGTCAGAAACTAGTTTATGTCCTCTAGTTAGATTTTAGATCTAATATCCCCAAATCATTCTGATTAGTTATGCCTGATATGTCTATGAACAAGCGAGCATAGTTCCCTTTTGTTTCAGGTCAGAGTAGGTGAATTGATGTTATTCTATAGGAAATGAGTATATTATCAGGATCCTGCCACATGGCATCTTCTCTATTGCCCTAAATTAAAAACGTGATGGAGATGCTTTTTATTAAAAGCTTGAAAGCCTTTTATACAAGACAGCATTTGTTTCTGGCAGATGTGGAAACACAGATCCAAAAGGGAAATGATTACCCAGGACTATCTCACTGGGCTCTAGCTGATCCTACCTTCTAAACATCCTTTGATTCACTGTCTCGTTAACTTATGTGTCAGCTATTCTTACGTTCACCTTCAAATGTCTTCAAAAGGATCACACCAAGAACTTTCTTCTTTAGGGTTTCCCAAGACTTCTTTATAAAAGTAAACCATGTCCCTTCCTCAGTCATATCCTTCAATAGCTCCTCCAGTGCCACCAAGGAAATATCTGGACTCATTTATTACCCTTTGGGTTTGGACCATGGTTATAGTTGACATTATAATGCTCCCTCAGGGAGGTCCGCTTTCTAATCTCTAGAATTTATAAATGTAGGGTGTCCACCAAAATGTATATACACTTTGAATAATTATTAATTCCAATGTTTCTTTCCTGTCAGGTTTAACCCATTGGAATTAAAAATTATTCAAAGTGTGTATACATTTTTGGGGGTTATCCTGTATATGTTACCTTGTATGGCAAAAGGAAATTGGCTCCCGTAATTAAGTTAAGAATCTGAAGATGAGAACATTTTTCTGAATTATCCAGGCGGGTCCAATGTAATCTGAAGGCTCCTTCTAAGAGAGAGGAAATGACATAATTAGGAAATGAAGATGTTACAGGGGAACCAGAGTTTGCAGTGATGGATTTCAAAGGCGAAGGAAGGAACCACCAGTGAAAGAATGCAAGAGGCCTCTGGAAGCTGGAAAAGCCAAGGAAATGAACACTCTCCCAAGGCCCCAGAAGAAATGAAGCTCTGCTAACACAATGAGTTTAGGCTTCCCACCCCCAGAACAGTAAGAGAATAAACTCATGTTTTAAGCCACTGATTCGGGGATGATTTGTTATAGCAGCAATAGGAAATGAATACAGTGCCTAAGGGCTGGTGCACAGTAAGTATTCAAAAATAGTTGACACATAAATTAATGAGACAGTGAATCAGTATTCATAGAATCTTATTTTTTATGGGTTTTTTTGGGCCTGTGTTGGTTTTTTGGACGGTAATTCTGTGACTAAGATTATAGTGATAAAGAAGCCTCCATTTTTGGAATAATACATGTTTCCAAACTGCAATGGGAATATTTAATATAAAAATTCTAGATTATTTTTTTTCACCACATAGATGAGCGAGGCGTATAAATTCAGTATTGTGGTTAAGAATTCATCTTCTGGGTCTGGTCGGCATGGCCCAGCGGTAGAGCATTGACCTAGGATCCAGGAGATGGAGGTTCGATTTCCTGTCAGGGCACATGCCCGGGTTGTGGGCTTGATCCCCAGCAGGGACTGTGCAGGAGGCAGCTGATCAATGACTCTCTCATCATTGATGTTTCTCTTTCTCTCTCCCTCTCCTTTCCTCTCTCTGAAATCAATAAAAATATATTAAAAAGAAAGCACCCTCTGGTGCCTGCCTGGGTTCAAATCCTGGCTCCATTGCTAACTGGTATGAACATGCACAAGATTTTTAACCAAATTGTGTCTTAGTTCTCCCTTCTATTTAATTCTTATTTAATTTAATTTAATTTAATTTTAATTTTATTTTTTTATTTACTTACTTACTTACTTATTTTCAGAGAGCCAGGAAGAGAGAGGGAGAGAGAGAAACATCAATGTGAGAGCAAAACATTGATTGGCTGCCTCCTGCACACTCCCTACCAGGGATCTAGCCTGCAACCTGGGCATGTGCCCTGACTGGGAATCAGACTGGCAACCTTTCGGTGCACTGGGCGACGCCCAACCAACTGAGCACACTGGCCAGGGCTTAATTCCTGTTTTAAAAGATTTTTGTGAAGATTAAATGAAATAAAACATACAAAGAACATGGAGGTGTACCTGACCTATACTAAGCACTCAATAAATCTTAATCATTATTATTATTGTTGTTGTTATTGTTACATGTTAGAGTTTTTTCTACAGGACTTTAATCACAGACATAAATATATTGAGACATTTTGACTGTCCAAAGTGTTAAGAGCTCAGCTAGACTAATCTGGGAGACACTCCCACTGGATGTGCGTTTATTTAATGTCCTGGCATTTGCTTATGTGTAGGTGATATTCTGAAATTATGTTTTTCAGTAATAAAAGTGATGTCATTTTGGTTTTTACAATTTACCAGTTACATGCAGTAAAACAGAAATATTTTCCCAGTAATCTATTTATAGTTTCTGTGGTTTCAATGATTCAAAGAAGAAAACGTTGAGTAAAAAAATAAGACTTATCTAGTCTTACTACCTCTGATGGAATATACTGACTTCAAGCAAGATTTTAAATAAGAAACTGACTGTTTAATGGAAAATGAAACCCTTGGGAATCACACAGATTTCAAACAAGGAATTTTCTAAAGATAGCTTTTTTTTTTTTTTTTTTATGAATACACTGAGACAATATTTTTATTATTGTTTTGACCTAGTGTTTATGAGTTTGGGGCTTGGCAGTTTTCCTGACTATTGTTCTGTTTCTGAGTGAAGACCTGGAATTCATCTGCTTTATACAAATTGTTCTGTTCACATGTAACAGGCTCTGAAATGTTTGCTTTTACCAGCTTAGGTCATTCGCAGTGCTGCTGGTGGTGCTGTGGATGGCGACGTAAAATGAACACACGATTAACTTTTACTAAGTTGCAGAGCCAGACAGCGAAATGGAAACCATAATATATATTGCTCGGGCTCAGGTGGTTAAAGAAGACTCCATAAAGACAGCTTGATGTCTGTTGTCTGTTCTGTTTTATATTGTTTTGTTTTTCTTTCATAAATACACCATAAACCCTAATATATATGAATATGTTTATATGTGCATACTGGTATTCTTTTTTTTAAGTATCTTTATCTGTGATGAACACCAGATGTTTATTTTTATTTTTAGGTTTTTATTGATTTTAGAGAGAGAGGAAGGAAGAGAGAGAGAGAGACATAGAAACATTGACGAGAGAGAAATATCATCGCTGCCTCCTGCACGCCCCTACTGGGAAATCAAGCCCAAACCCAGGCATGTGCCCTGACTGGGACTCGAACCGGTGACCTCTTGGTTCATGGGTCGAGGCTCAACCTCTGAGCAACACCAGCTGGGCCGTATTGGTATTGTTGCAAAGAACTATTCTTTTGATATTAAGAGAGAGCTATGTGTGAAGTTTCCATATTTGTTAGTATAGAATCATTTTTTGAACTTCATGCTTGGAGGACAAGACTAAGTCTGGTATCTGACACAATACCACGTTTGCAATGGCCGCTACATCTTCATGCGCATCTGTCCATTGCCAGTTCGTTATTTTGTTATGAACACATTAACTAGTTCCTCATTTATTCACTTAACTCATTCATTTGTTTATTGAACAATTTTGAGGCACTATTTTTTCCAGCTTTGCACTAGATATTAAATATACACTGACAGAAATGTACAACCCTGAACTCAAAGATTTGGACGTAATATGTAGTTTCCTTTTTACTTCATCGGCAAAGGAATTATCAATGCCATGTAAATTTTACTTTTGTTGTTCTGAGTCAATATGGGTCCAAGGGAAGCCATTTTGGGAACACTTGTATTAAAGTTATTTTAGGTTTTTGGATCTGTTGAGCACCAAACCAAGGAACATATTTATCAAAAAGAAAAAAATAAGCCAAATACTTGAAGCAGCAGATATTGTTCCAGTTAACACATTAATCAGCTTGAAATAAATTCTGTTCATATACTTCTCAGTATGAAAATACTCAATGTTCACTTATTTCTTAAAAGATATAATCGATTAAATTCAATAAACATTTGTTAACATCTACTATGTGCAAGGTATTATGCTAAGTGTTACAGGCCGTAGCCATAGTTACCAGATAATAGCAAAACTTGCCAGCCGTATGCAGGGATTCGAGGAAGAGTAGCATAAGAAAAGTAGAAAAAAGTAAAGATTAAAATATAGATGTGCCCTGACTGGGTGGCACAGTAGATTGGAGCATTGTTCCATACACCATAGAGTTATGGGTTTGATTCCCGATCAGCACACATACCTGAGTCGCGGGTTCAATCCTCGGTTGGGGTTTGTACTGAAGGTAGCCATTGGGTGTTTCGCTCTCACACTGATGTTTCTCTCTCCCCCCCCTTCTCTCTCTCTTAAAAAAAATCAATGTAAGCATATCCTGGAGTGAGGATTAAAATATATATATATTTAAACAAAATACTTTATGTTCTCAAAGAATTTGTGGCTGGGAGAATCTGGAAAAGCATCTTAATGACATCGGTCTCTCCTGCTGGACCAGTCCCTGGGGACTAATTATATTTCCTAACTGACTGATGTCACATGTCATCAATTGACTTGCTCTGATTAATAAAATGTGCACCATTTCTAAGAAGAAGTTTGAGAGCCGTTGCATGGTCCCACTGTCTCTCTTTACATCTTCCCAAGAGACTGCTGTGCTCTAGGTAGGAGATGCCCTATTAACCCTCTACTGAGAATGAAGGGGACCTGAGGCAACGCCACCGGCAAAACATGCTGAGCATGCACGTGAGTGGGACATAAACCTTTGTTGTTTTAAAGTTTAAGCTGACTGATGCTGGGACAGGACATTCTGGAAGATGACACCAAACACACAAGACACAAGGGCAGAAAAGGAAGGAGCGGTTGAAATAATACATTTGATTTAGGGACAGAGTGAATAGGAGAAGCTGTGCATGGAAATGCAGTTTGTCGGTATTGCAGAAGACCTTGTGCTCTTGGATGCTAGAGCGAGTAGTAGTAAATACCTAAATTAATAGACAGTAGACGCATGCCAGATGTTTTGACCTGAAAAGTTACTTATTGGAAGCAATAAAAGACTATTCCTTTGACAGCTGAAAGTAGGAGCGATGAGGGTGAAGAGGGATGTGAAGTAGAGGTTTGGAAATACCACTTACTTGGTATTTACTGGGCACATTTCCCATGCCAGGCATTGAGCAGGACATGGTGGCAGAATGGAGAAGAGATCTCTGCTTTAACAAAGGTTATATTTTAGTACATTGTGGTTGATAAATGATAAAACAAGTAAACAACATGATTTCAGCTTGTGCCAGGAAAGAAACAGGGTGCTGAGGCAGTGAGTAACAGGGAGATTCACTTAGGGCTACAGAGATGGCAACTTCAATGGCCCTTTGAGCAAATGAAACCAGAAGAATGCCTGAGTTAGGAGGTGATCATGGGAACTAGTAGAAATTACAAGGATGCCATGAGTGTGAGAGGCATTGTAAGGATACATCCTGCAGATGATTTGCTAATTTATTAAATCTAAGAGGGCAGAAGGAAAAGAAGATGCCAACTTGAGGGATTTGGGAGGCCTGGATTACTGAGAGCTTTAGTCTTTAGCAGAAATAACTAAATTGGGTAAGAAGTAATTTCTAAGAGGAAAAGAAACTATTGGATGGAGAGATGAAAATGCTGAATGGACCACTGGAAATGTAGGTTTGAAACTAGGGAGAGATCCTGCAGCTAAATACATTGACTTGAAAGTCAAAACCTTAAACATGAAATATCTGAGGTATGTAGAGGCTTGCAGTTGAAAACTTGGTGGGTTGGGTTGGGTTGGGAAGGAGAAGAAGAATATCCAAAAAGTTGTTAGAGAAGCAAAAGGGAAAACCTGGGCAAAGGAAAACGGGACTCATCTTTGTTAGCCTGTTGTTTGGGAAGCCAGGTGGTAGAGCCCAAAGAACATGGTGTGTTGCCATTTGGGTTCTGACACTCACTACCTTTGTGATCCGCACAAGATATTTTACTTCTCACTCAGTTTCCTCATCTGCAAAATGGGGAACATAAATTGCATCCTAGTTGAGATTTTGGGGGAGAATTAACTGGCATGACTTACTAAAGCACCTCTCACTGTGTGTGGCACATGGAAGGGGCCGGTGTCAAAATCTATCTTTAGCATTATTACTCAGCACTTCCTTATGTCAACCCATTATACTAGCAGGAGTCTAGTGGTCTACGTCCATAGCTGAATCTTGCTGAAATCCCTCTTGTAAGAACCTAGTTCCAATCCCTTCTCTCTTACAAGCTATTTCCTGTCTAGCTCAGAGTCCTGCAAGTTGCTGCATCATATATGGTCTATCTTAGTCATGAGGCTCACGATTTAGCTTTTATGTCCTGATTCTTTTCCAGACTACAAGTCACTTGAGGACAGATATTTTCTCATATATTTTGACTTCCAGTATCTTTCACAATGTCCCACTTATAGTGGGGACTTAAAAAAAATGACTCCATTGATATTTTACATGCATCTGCTGCAAACAAGACCCATAATTAGAGAATTTAAAAAAGACCGTTATAGGGGAACGTTATCTAAAATGTAACATGTATACCTTAAAGTTTATGTCAACTTGAAATAAAATATCAGGGAGGTCATCCTCAGAAATCAACCTTAGCATGGGTACTGTTAATCTCCGTAGAGTGGTGTCTGTGAGTCTGGCTGAATTTGATCATTTAGAATTAACTTATATAAAGTGTACAATAAATAACATATTCCGTGCTATTTCGGCTTAAAACTTCAGTGTGACTATTGACTTCTCATTTTTTCCTAATCCCTGCTCATGTCACATTATCACACACTTTCTAATACACTTTTTTTACTTAAATCTGAGACCATCACCATTGCCAAATACATGGTCTCCCCACTCCCAGTATGTTCTGTTTATAATCCATTCTCCACACCGAGGCTTTAAAAATCTTTAAGCATTAGAGTTGGGACAGCTTCCCAGCTCTTCACCACCTTCTCTACTTTGAAAACTGGCCCTGATATTCTGACATGTTTACACTGTGTATCTTTGGACACTGACATAGAGAAGGTTAGTGGTTCAAGGGCAGACTTTTGACCCAAACTGGGGCTACCAAGTAACTTCTCCCAGGTACTTAAAATTGAACAAAGGCATCAGGAGCATGAGTCACTGGCAGCTGTCATTTTTAATGACTGCTTCCTGGATGAGAAGTTGAACCAAGGAAGGTTTTCAATGTAGATGGCCAACCTGCCTTGTTCCTGCTCTTTCCCAGGCTTAGATTTAAAATCTTCATTTTTTCTCTCTTATGCTAGAGTCAGTTTCTGCCATTTGCAACCCAAAGGACACCATGCATTTGTTTATACTGCATAATATTAGCATAGTTTTTATTAGGCTGTTATCAAAATATCTTTATTGTGACCTTACTCCCTCCACTCTCCTTCACATATTTTCTTTAATTATTACCATGCGTGAGCCTAATATGACCCTATCAGGATTTGCTAAGAGTTTGAGTCTTAGCATCACATTGTCTAAATCCAAACCCTTGTTTAACATCTTACTGGCTGAGTGACGTGGACAAGCTACTTCAATTTTCTGTGCATCACATTCTTAATCTCTAAAATACAAATAATGATGACATCTATTCGTAGTGTCACTATGAGGGTCAATAGTTAATATTCACAAAGAGCTTAGATTAATTCCTAGTACATATGCAACATTTAATCAGTGTTGCTATGATTATTAATTGTTGTTTCTGATTTATACATTGTATTTTCCAACTTCTGAATTTCCTCTTGTTGTTTCTTCTCTATTTCTGCAAAACTTAGTTATATCTATTGATCAAACCCAGCTCAATTGACACCTCTTCTAGAGAGTCTCTGAGAGCCCCAGAAGCTAAGTAAATTTCTTTCGATGGTACACCCATAGCACTTCATCATAGCACATCCTCAGTTCTTGCCCCAAAACAACTCCCACACTCTACTTTGTCCTTCATTTTATATGGATATGCCTATTTTTACTAACAGACTCTGAACTCAGAGGGGACCATGTCTATGTGTGATCTGTCTTGTGTTTTCCGCACTTAACCTAATGCAGCAAATTTAGCGGTCTCCAAAGAGATGTTAGCCAAACGAAAAGCAGGAAAGAAGTACTTCATGTTTTACTTTATTCCCACCATGTGAGAAATAAAGTATATAAATACTATCTCTTTTGTACAAAGGAGGGAAATGGTTTGCTCAGATATTTCCAGTGACTTAGTAACACATCAGGGACTGGAGATCTGATGCTGATGTCATCTTTGAGCCTATTTTCCTCTAATTCATTCTATTTCTGAGGTTGGCCTTCTGGCCAGCTAACACCAGACACTCTTAGATAGTAAGACCCTGAGAAAGCAGTTATCATTTAGATTGGTATTCACACTTGAGTATTTTAAGTGTAATTTTAAGTGTGAATTAGAACACACTTTTTAGAAGACTGTGGAGAATGATGAATCCTAGAAAGAGAAAGTGATTTTTTCCCCCATAAAGTTCAAGTAGCTACTCCTCTTTAACCCTTCCCTCTACTGTGACCCAAGTTTAGACATGTGCTGAAAGGCATGATCACAACACTGAGAAATCAAAAGAAGCTGTGCCGACTTGGGGCCATCAGTACAGTTGCTTAGTAACTAAGATGAAAAAAGACATACAGGTCAAAATTGAAACTCAATAACAGGGTGATAGAAGAAAGCATAATCTGTGCCCAGTACACATTCAAATTGCATAAATACTCTCATGTTCTAAGCGCCAAAATCAGTTCAATTTGATATGAAAAAAATCACTAAATTTAAGATCTCTTTGGCTCTTTAGCTAATGTGTTTTTTTGCTGTTGTTGTTTTTCTAATGAATCTTCTCAGTGAGAGTTTTGGGTAAATCCAAGTTTGAATGTAACACTCCACTTTCCTTTATTTTGTTTCATTAAAATATTATTGGGAACATATTTTTATGTAAAAGAAAATAGAATATAGAAATATCTCACTGTTCCCAGAATGCAGGCATTGTTAAAAAAAAAAAAAAAAAAAAAGACAAAATCAACACTAATAAGGTAGGGGATAAATAAAACATGATCTAATTAAATATAAATGGACTGATAGACTATACTGCTGAACTTTGTCCTTGATTGACTGACTTCAGCAGGGAATGTCTTGTATCTTCCCTGTTGGTTAATACTTTGTTATTATCAGGCTTCTAGCTCTTTTTCCTCCTAGAGCTCCACTAACTTTAAGGATAAGACTTCAGAATATTTCTTACTGTTCTCCTTTTCCACAATCTCCAAACTGCCCTCAAAGTTTCTACTTGAAATACCCTTGGGATATTTTATTATGATCAAAATATCATCATACGAAGAGATTTCTACATTGATAGAATTTTATGTGTCACTCGTTCCTTTGTGAATCCAAGAATCTCAGCCACGCGGCTGTGTAAGCGATCAGATTGATGAAATCATTTTGTTGTGATAAAGCCATGCCTTGCTCCTTAAATTACGATTGAACACAAATTGGTTCCACAGGTATTTCTGGGTCATAGCAGTCTCTAACTGATTCAGATGCGAGCTGGAGCTCCCTCAATTCTCAGCTCTTGGGGACAGGAAAGAGGAGATGTCCTACTAGAGAAGATGCAGAGAAAGGGAATCTAAAGGACCTTTTCCTCTGCTTACCCACTGCCATCCCACCTCAGTTTTCTCTTCCCTGCGTTACCATAAATTACAATCACTCACTAACATTCTACCCAGCATTGCAATGAATAGAATCGCATGTTCTCTTTCTTACCTACTTTCCTGAAAGTGCTTAATAGGAATAATCATTTATATTTTCAATAAATAAAATTTTTTAAATTATAGTTTTAACTGTAATCCTAAAGTCTAATTATAATAGATAGATGTGGGGTGGCGGTGTATCACAATAGCCCTAAACCTAAGGAGGGTCAAGCAGGAGCAGTGCATTCATTCACTAAATTACGTCCAAAAGATGCTTGCAGCATCACCACATTTATTTCCATTCCCCTTGGAAAATGATTTGGTGCACGATCATAGCTACAGTTTTGCTTATGCTCCGTGGCAAGATAAGGAGTGACATAGAGTGGCATGGGTAAACACAAACAGAGCCAAAGCAGATTCCTCAGGCCAGATGACATATTTATTGGCCCAATGAGTTTGGGAAACTCTTTGCAAGGGCAGATCCATAAGGCTGACATTTTTTGGACGTCAAATCTAAGAGATTCTTTCAGAAGACTCCAGGCAACCGGCAGCATATGCTTTTAGCTTCTGTCTTTAAAAAGACCACTCTGTCTGTGCTTCTCAGACACACACCCACACACTCAACAAATAGGTCTTGGATTTATTTTCTTAAACTGACAGAAGAATGGTACTGAACAAATAAACCAAAGCATCCTGAGCCCAGGCAGTCAAAACTAATCATGGGTGCTGCCAGATTCAGCAAATAAATAAATAAAAGCAAACGTAATCGCAAGCTGATGTTCAGGGAGATATAATCAAACTGAAAATAAGGGTAAAAAATGCATTGCCTTCAGGTAAATTTAAGACAAACTAGATTTATTTCAGGTAAATTTATAAGGGGGAAAAAAAGAATCTTTTTTGGACCTCATATTGGGAGCCATCACATTTGGGAATTTACTGAAACTGTGGTTCTTAAATCATGGGTATATTTTTAAAAATCTAGTTCCTGAGGCACTCTCAAGACTAACTGAACTCAATCCTGGACTCCAGATTTCTCTAAAAATAGCCTATTTGACAACTCCATTTGCAAACCCAACCAACGTCTCCGCCTTAGCACCCCCAGAAGAGAATTCTTCATCCCCTCCAAATGTAATCCCCAAATGCCCTTTCAAAGCCTGTTCTTACTGGGGGCACTCATCTGGATTAAAGAGCACAGGCATTCACCTAGATGCTCATTCTAATAACAAGTTACCTCCTTTATTTTTTCAAACCTCATGTCCAAAGAATGGCCTAATTTATACCTGTACCCTCAAAATACCTAACTATATCTACTTCTCACCATCTCCACCACCAGCATCCAAGTCAAAGTCGCAGCCTCCTCATTTCTGAAATACCAAATGCCTGCCTGGTCTCCCTCCATCCATCCAGGAGCCAGCAAAGAAGGCCCCATATAATCTGCCTGTCTCTCCAGTCTCTCGTCCTCTTAGCTTCCCCTTCGCTTGGGATTTTGTAATAAGGACAACCTTGCCCGCCCTCAACCACCTTTGCACTGGCTGCCCTCTCTTCTCCGAAGCATTCTGCTCAAACATCACCCAAAGACTCCTTCTCTTAGTGTCTTTCCTGCTCTCTTCCAGATTAATTTACCCCAAATCAATGATCACTACTTAAAATTATTTTAAAAATCTTTCCCTCCTTTGTCCCTCCCTCTTTAGAATTTAGGTCTGAGCCTTGGTCTTGTTCACTGTTGTATCCACAGAATCTCTAGTAGTACCTCACCCACAGTAGAAACCCCACAATGACTTGCCTTTTATTAAAACAACTACAAGTGATCTGCTTTTGATTAGATTACAAAGTACTGGTCTATAGTCACTTAAAGCTTTATTCTTTGTCTTCAAAAGTGATCTAGAAAACACAAGCTACTAGTTTTATGGGACATTTATTATATGTATTGCTTTAGACGGTCTAAAAGGACTTTACCGTACACCGTACGAATTGTATTTTCTATCTTGTTGGGATGTTAATTTTGAGGAAAGAGAGACACAGACCTGAATTGAGTTGGTGTTGGCCAAACATTTTCTTTTCAGATAACTGAGAGCATGATACATTGCAGTGGTTTGGAGAGGTAGAGGGCTGAGGGATAGAGTGCACTAGGACCACTAGGGGTTTAAATCTCGATTCCTTCCTTTGAAACGTTTTTCTGATTTTCAGTTTATTCATCTGTAAAGTGGGACAATTAAACTGAGTTCTCAGGGTTATTCCAATAGTTTAAGAATATTTGTAAATGTGCATTTATTTATCTTAAGTGAAAGATTCCTGGGCCTCTTTCCCTACCCCACTTATACATGGAGACATATAGCCACACATGCATACCTATCCTCACACTCCACCCACACCCACACCCACACCCACACCCACACTCACACACACAACTTCAGTTGACACCCGAAAGGCATGCTACGTGCTGGGTTCCTCTAGTCCTTCCTCTTATTTCTCTTCTAGAAACATCTTGAAGCTAATTTAGTATTGAACAAGGGAGGAATAAATGCACGGGAACCTCTCTACCCCAGCCCCTGGCTCCCCACTTTTTACATAGGCCTCTGGTTTCCCAGGGCTTTCCGGAAACCTTGGTTAGTGCAGCAGTGGTTATTTTCCAAAAGTCGAAATATTTAAATATCAAAGTTAACCTGCGGAGGCACATGATGGATTTCCTGGCAAGGCGAGTCTGTAGCACTGCCTTTCTCTGGGAGATGTTATTGGCTTTTCCCTCCGATTTGTCTGGTACCATTTTTAAGACGAAACCTCCGATGGGCAGTTGGAATGCGGAATGAGACCCAGGATTGTGCTGCTTTTCCCAGGCCGCTGGTGCTGCGGGGCTTCCCTGTGGACGCCGAGGGAGGGATGGGGCCCCACCATGTCACCTTCAGCCTGAAGGATGGCACCCGGTTTTGTTGTTAACAGGAGTCCTGTTATAATAGCTCCATATCTCAGAACAGCGAGACCACGTGCAGTTATGGAATATTTTAGCTAAGCAGAAGTGCCTTTCAGTATAAAGATCACTCAGGTCTCTGAAAGCTCAGGAGCAGAAATGACTTCCTTATAACGTTAGACTTGGGAAATCAAGGTGGTACATCAGCGCTTTTGCCCTGCAAAATGTATGCCAGCTTATTAGTCTGCATTGGGGGAAATATTCAGAATTCCTGATAGTGCTGTTACTAACAGAGAAGAAAATGGCCTGGGAAACCAGCAGGATGACAGGGGAGGGTCTGCTCTGTGTGGAATATGTCTCCAGCTGGAGAGCATAGTGGTATCCACTTATGGGGGGACTTCAGCCTCTGGTTCGAAGCACAGGACCTGGGGAGAGAGCTATTTCTGTGAATGTAATAAAACACTTTTCTTTAAAAAGTGCACTGGACTCTAATTCACTTTCTGGAACTGGGGATTTAGACTGGAGTCTCATACAAAAACTTTGCTAAGGCATCTAAGAGATAACTTTGTGTATGCTCCTTCCTTCTGTGTATGACAAATGAACTGTGGCTTTCCCATCATTTATCAATTAGCCCCCAATGCCTGTGCTTCCTGCCTGTCCCCACATACAAGAAGCCCCTTGACTGGCAGATTTCTCTCCTACAGTTGCGGGGCTGCTGACCTGCGGGCCCTATTTGGTGAGCTTTTGTTTTGAAACAAGAGCACAGTTTCCAACTTAATCTGTTCTTAGGCTCTCAGGGATCTTCCATGCATTTGGCTTAGGTATGTTTCAGGCATTGAATGAATAATCATTATGGAATTGCAGTTATCTGCTTGGAAATTAATGGTTTTCTCACAAGAAGGGGCAAATGTTTTCAAACTAATTGTGTTCCTTCATTATTGGTGTTTAGTGAAAATGCTTCTGAAGCACTGAGCCTGCTAGTTCAGAATAAATTAAGAATATAGTTGCCTCTATAACTTGAAAACAACATGTTATTACTAAAGCTAGATTATTTGAAATAAGAGAATACATTTCTAGGAATTACTCTTTATTTTAATCTTTATAACCCTTTTCTTTAACCTTATGACTAAGAACCAATCGCTAAGACAGTCAAACTTGGGAGTCAATAAGTTAATAGTTCCAACAAAGAGAATCGTTTGAGCAGATTTATTCATTAATACATCTATTTATTCAAAAATAAACAAATGCACCAGCATCTCCTATATACTAGGTAATGTTCCAGGCGCCAGAGAAACAATGAATAAAGTAACCAAATTTCAGGCCCTGGGAGAATTGGTATCCTAATATATCTGTTCAAGAAGTGTCTGAACCCATGTTCCTTGGTGTTCCAATATTTCAGTTTTTTTTAACAGAAAAGCTAAGCCAGGAATAAATATTATTTTCCTGCTGTTGAAATGACAGATTTCAGGAGACTTAGAACTGAAAGGAATGCTGCGGATGATTTCTTTAAAGCACTTTAGTTACTTCACAGGTGAGTATAAGGAGACTCCAGAAAGTGACAGGACTAACTGAAGGTCCCGATGCTGTTCAGTAGCAGATATTTTAGTAGGAACCAGGGTTCTATACTCTGTTTCCTAGGGCTGCTGAAACAAACAAAAAAAACATAAATTGGGTGGCTTAAAAGAGGAGAAATCTATTCTCTCCACAGTTCTAGTGGCTAGAAGTCTTAGATCAAGACATTGGCAGGGTTGGTTCCTTCTAAGGGTCTAGGAGAGGACATGTTCCATGCCTCTCCTCTAGCTTCTGGTGGTAGCCATCAATCCTTGGCTTACAGCTGCCTCTTTCTCATCTCTGTGTCCTTGTGTCTTTACATGACATTCTTATAAACACACATGTCACTGGATTTGAGACCCACCATAACCTAGGAAGACCTTAAATTGATTACATCTGCCAAGACTATTTTCAACAAGGTCACATTCATGGGCACCAGGAGTTAGAAGTTCAACATATCTTTTGGGGACACAGTTCAACCCACAACATATACTTAGTCCTGTGCTCTTTATACAAAACCAAACTGCTTCCATCTCTGAAGAAATATCTATTACCATTGCTATGATTTTGTTGTTGTTGGTATTTGGAAAGAATCCTTGGAGTTAAAAGAAACAACCTGGATTTTAAAAATCACCTATTTTCTCACATTTAAAAAATATACATGAATGTGATTATGATTTTGAGCAGTGTATGTACAATTTTTGCAAAGTACACAAGTAAAATACAGCATGTTTATTTCCACCACACTGCATTTTCCTTAATTGCGTACCTAACCCCAATTCTGCCCAGTTTCTTAAACAACTAAAACCTGCAAACTAAAAAAAAAAGAAAAAAGAAGAAAACTCCATAATGCTAATTAAGATCAGTGTTGTTCACACTCTGCCCCCAAGGGAACGGAGTCTTGGTTGCCACATTCTCCCTGTTCCCTCAGCTCTGTAAGTTCGGAGACAGCTGACTTCCTGTCCTGGACAGACAGAGCTCACTCCAGAGATCCAAGCTCCCTTGTAAGGTATTTCCAGAACAGAATAAAAGTTGTGCCAAGTGTTGCAAATCATACATGATCTGGGCCATGAGACCCTCCAACGATTTCATTTACAAGCACATAAAACATACTGTAATTTGAACTGCAGTCTTGTAAGGAAGGGGTCAGGGCACCATTCACTCTGCTATGTGAGGCCGACCTGGCAGAGCCTTCTCAAGTTTTTTCTCGTTGCATTTGCCAAGACTTTTTAGTCTTTCCTCTTTCTGCTTGAAAAAAGCCATTCATAATGTTTAATCAGGATGAGACAAGAGACTAAAATATTATGCACTGATTGCCATGGAAAATAAGCTTTAAATGTTTCTATCATAATTTGATTTCCCATAAATTAGGCAAAAGAACAAAAAAAAAGAGTTCATGCCGATTGAGACAAAGCATAAAGAAATTATTAATAAATTATGGATCAAGAATCTGACTGTCCTAGAGGGAATGAAACAAGGAAGGTAGATTTTAATAAAACAAGACAGATGTATTAAAATAAGACTCTTTTATTCAAAGGTGGAATCATTTTTTTTCAGGGAGAAATTAAAATACTATTTTAGACATATTTTATGTGTCATTTTATATCTTTTTAGCTCACCAGTCTTTGTTCTGAATGCCACTGAGATGATCAGATCTCTGACTAACTTCACACAAGCACAACCTACTAGTGTTCCTATCCCAATACCTCTCCCCCAGGCTGGACGTCCTGTGACAGAATAACCAACTTGTCCTGGTTTACACAGAACTTTCACACTTTTCACACTAAAATCTCATTCTGTGGAACCCCTCAGTCGTGGCCACACCAGATCATTCGGTCGCCTAACTAGGCCTTGAGGCTTGAGACATCATGGGATCCAGGACGGAGACCAAGCATATGAAACCTGCAAGTGTGGGGGCTTAACAGTCTATGGGATGTGAACTTTTGTCTAGTGAAAGTTGGGAGCTGATGGATAAGTTCCTCCTCCTTTCCTCTCTGATTGTCCTGACATGCAGACTATGTGGCTTCTCAGAGGTTGGGTCCATAGGACTGAGCAACTAGTTGTATTTAGAAGCAGCACCTGAATTGGCTTCCCCCGCTTCCTTACTTTCCTCTCTTTTTCCTTACTCCCATTCCCTGGGTTTCCATTCCAGAATACAGGAATAGCACAGAAGCTCTTTGCCTGAGGCTTCTCTTCTAGTGAACACAGGCTACAAAAGTAGGTGCACAGAAATAAATCTAGAAAATAAACCCTGAGGATCAGACTCTGCGCCTGGATTATTCATGGAAATAAGCCCTTCACGGCTGGTATTAAGAGGGCATCTATAACCCTCAACAGGCATCCCAGTCACTCGGGCATTCATCTGTGGTTAGTTGGGATCAGGTGCAGGAAGAAGGTGAGGCATTGGGATATGCTGTAGCAAGGGTATTTGGAATACATGAGGACAATAATAATTATAAGGATTGTGAAGTGAGCTGGTCTCTATTAACTGCATTGAAAGTCTTAGTGATAATGATAGACTCAGAGCAGTCAGTTGTCATCTCACACTATGCTATGAAAATCAATATTCCTCTATGGCAACTCTTAAGGACATTTTTTATTTCCTGCAACCACTAGGCATGCTATGCTAAATCTCAAGATCAGGATGTAATTATAAGTGTGGCAGAGTTGCAGAGAGACAGAATGCCAATACTTGATAGGAGTATATAATGAAAAATCTTGACACTCAGATTTTTCTAAGTCCTCTGGGTGGCATAACCAGCTCTCTCTTCTTGACGAGGGAGAGCAGCCTCTTATTGCTTTGAGCCTTCCTTGATGCCGGTGACTTGTAGGATTAAGCTTGTTCACCTGAAGATCTGCCCTTGCTGTCCTGTCCCTCTTTGTCATAAGCCCGATAGCCAATGTTAGGTCTTAACACAGCACAGGCAGGGAAATACATTTCCTGTTCCAGAAGGGAATTACTTACATGCTGAACAAATTGTAGCTTCTGGCTAATATGTGTCAACCAGAATCAAAACAAGGAAATGAGTGGTTCTTGAGGACACTGGCGTAAAAGGCATGAAAAATAAGACTGTATTGTCATGGTGAAACTCATCCGTGGCTGGAGATTCAATATCCAGGGAAAACCACCAGGTTGTGTGTTTGAGTGGCTACTTGAAGCTTAGACCTGATGATGTCTACCAAAAAATGAGGTGGAGAGATGGGAACTTTCTTGGTAAAGGCTAGAAAAACTAGTCAGAGCCTAATAAATGTAGAAGTGTTAGAATGTATTTACCCTATAAGACTTGAGAATATCCCATTCAACTATATTCTACAGAAGGTATTTCCTTCACTAAGGCAGTGAGTAATGCACTTGTGGATTGCATCCTTGAGAAGCTCAGTGGTGGCTGTCCTCCATAAACTGAAGTGAAAAGAGAAGATGCATGGTTATCAGAGGGAAGGGGGGGCTAGGAAGGTAGTAAAGGGTAAGGGTGGCCACATATATGGTGATGGAAGATAATTTGACTTTGGGTCATGGGCACACAATGCAATATACAGAGGATGTATCATAGAATTGTATACTTGAAACCTATATAATCTTATTAACCAATGTCACCCCCCAAAATTTAATTTTAAAAACTACTATATGATACTGTGCCCCAATAACCCAAATGGGAACTGAGGAGAAGATGGAATGGTTGTTCTTACTGTCCTCGCCATGATCCCCTTGTGGAATTTGTGCCTCCTAAGGAAGGTTTGCTTGGTGGGTTTCTTGTTCTTAGTAGCTCGTGCCTCTTCCAGGGGACACTGTAAAGCTTCTACTGATCTGGCAGCTTAAACTTACACATGCAACTGGGGGATCCTCCTGCCAGTGGCCTCTCTTCAGGCAAAGGACACTGCGACTGCAGTCAGCGGGGACTAATTCTGAGTACTAATTCTGAGTATTGCAGTTGCTGTCACACAGTGTGGCATGTCCATACACACAAGGATCCCTGAGGCATCTCTTGGTGTTTCTCTGTCCAGTGATAAGAATCAGTTGGTAATTGCAGCAACCATCACATGACAAAGGCAAGACATCTAACGTATCACACCCTTTGGAGATGAAAGACTGGGTCACACTCTCAGATGAACAACTCAGAGAAGACAAAGTGTAGGCTGAGAGTGTGACAAATCTAGAATGGGTGGCAGAGAAAAAAAAAAGGGAACTATTAATTAAGGCCTGTGGATCAGCTTCAAAAGTGGAGATTTGGGTTGTTTCTGACTGCTCTTGCCTGTCTTTTCAGAAATTGCTCTTTACTCCCACCTTGGAGGAGACTCTGTGATAGAATGAACTTGTAGGTCACCCCCAAGAAAAGAAGTGAGGAAATCTTATTTTTAGGAAAATGGAGGCCATGTTTTATTATGAGAGGACTATAGGATGAAAGGCATGAATGGATGGAGAGGAGTGTTGGGTGGGTTCTTTCAGATGCCTGTTAAACACTAGTTCAGGTCCTCTCAGCGCCACCTGTGTTGTATTCTAGCTGTCACCATGGCAGCCAGTTTGCATGGTTTCTGACCAGCTTCCACACAGGTGCCACCTGTGCTCACACTTCTCACTTCCCTCTCCTGAGTTTTCCTGTTGATGCTGAGAGGTGGACACCATGGGCTTCTGCTCCTTGGTCTATATGTGCAATCTAGAAGGGTGCAGGAAGGGCACAGAATAAAACTGTTATCAAAAACTTTGATCAGTGGAATATATGAAAGCCCCAAATTCTTCCTTCCTTCCTCCCTGGTTAGGTGATACTGAGATACAGCTAATACTGCTTCTCAGAGGACAGTCACATGGGACAGTGAAATTAGTCATACTCAGTGGTTGCCAATTTGATAACTCACCCTCATATTTGCCCTTCTCAGTCCCTCACTTCTGCTAACTGGGATTACGCATCCCCCCCCCCCCTTCTGCTTTATGGGAAACTCAGCCCAAGATAATACAGTATATTCACAATGTGGTCTAAGAAAATTTATGTTAGTGTGGAAATTACAAATTTTCATTGTGAAGGTAAGAGAAAGGCAAAACAAAGAAGGGGAGATGCAGAATGGATTGAAAAAAAAAATCAATTTGTAAGGTTGGTGTTCTAGTTAGCAGGCTATAGAGAAAAGGACATGGCTTAAAAGACCCAGATTTAAATACTCTTCCCAACGCTTAACAAATAAGCAATTATAGACAATAATTCATTCCTTAGACCATTCATTTGTCCATATTTATATTCAGTTACCATTTTTTGCCCTCCTGCTCTGAGGTCAGGCATTGCACTGGCTCTTCTGAAGTTACAAAGAGGCAGATGTCACAGGCTTTCTCTCTTAATGAACTCCAGTGTTAGTGGGAGATATACAAAAGGTAATTATTTTTTAAAAAGATATGCAGAAAGAGCAATGATAGAGATAAGCACATGGGAGACTTGAAAGAGAATGTTGGGGCTCTAGAACTCTTACCCAGCCAGCAGAGCACAATTCTCCAAGGCAGGAGGCACACCACGTAACAAACAAACACTGTCGATGTCCCACATCCGGTCCTCTGAGCCCACCTCAGTCCACCTGCTACTGTGGGCAGGTCCAGCATGTTGACAGTTCCCAATTCCAGGCTGGCCTCTCTCTTCTCTTTTGAAGGACCTTCGTCAGCACTGAAAGAGCTGTGCATAGGTGTCACCCAGAAGGACAGTTTAGCCTGCACTCAGTGGACAGATCCACTAGTGCCCATGAAAGTTGGTAGATAAACTATCCAGGCTCAACAGCCAATGATGGGATCATCCTGGGGCCTGTTCCACATGGTTTCTCTGAGCATGACCAGTGGGATTGGTGCCTAGGTACCCACAGTGGTAACTCAGTCATCATGGCACCATTTACTAGCATTTCTTCCTCTGACTGACAGCACTTCATTACTTAGGGCGGCCTTTTGGAATAAACAACACTGCAGTAAGCAGCCCGAACATATTCTTCTTCTGAGTATGTGCAGGAGCCTGCCAGTAGGATAATTTCCTGGGAAGTAATATCAAAGGATCAAAGGGTATTTCCATTTTTTCCCTATTAATCACCAGTTGATGTATCAATACACTAATTCCCAGGGAACGTTTCTGCAGCTAATAGGTTGTGACAGCATTTTCTCTTCAAAGAGGACAGAGGGACATTGTCAGGAGGCAATAGTGTACAGAATGTCTGCAGAGAAGCACCGCTGTTGGAGATGATGGCTTCTGGACCCAGTTCAGTTCCTGTCCTTCCCCTGTTCGTTGTTCCTTTGCAAACTCCCCCTGAGCTGTCCCAGGTGCAGGAGGCCGTCGCAGAGACAGACATTCCAAATACCACAGCATCTCCACGGGGTGCAGGGGACGACTGCCAAGGACCAGATCGATCCAAGAACTAGACACTTTCTTGCTGGAGGAACACAGAGCCTTATGTCCACAGCTTAGCACGAAGTTAAAAATTCACGTGTCTGATTTGTGTTTGAGACAAAGCAGGCTGGGAGAATTTGTTTTCCCTGGACATCCTTTAATTAAAATAAAAAACAAAAAAAGTTTGTCAAGTTTTCATTTATTTCTTGATTTCTAAGTATGTTCAAAATAGATTGCTAAGAACAAGTACATTTATTCAAGGAGTTTTGACTCAGAAATAGTACAGATTTTGACTTTGGATTTATGTATGGGACAAAAATCAGTGCACTTGGCACCCTCGTTTCTTTTCTCTCTTCTCTGTCTCCCTCTCAGTCTGTGTCAGTCTCTCTTATCCCTCTTAAATTCAGTGCCCTAATGCCCAGATGTGTTTGAAATACTTAGTCTTCCTTGCCTGCCCATTTCTTTTCTCTCTCTTTGCCAAAGGCTTCAGGGAAACCATTTCCAGGAAGCTCCAAGCTTTCATTTCTCTAAGCATGCAAAGCAAATACTTCCTTCAAGAACTGTGAAACTCTCCTGAAACTCCTTTTTCAATGACTAGCGATGCAAAATGCAGGTTCCTTTTCCACAGCCTCCGAAATGTTGCCAGATGGTCCACCCCCAAGTCCAATACGGAGCTGTCCATTTAGTGTGTTAAATTATTTTATTGAAACAAAGTTTTCTTAATTGCCTTTATTGGGTTCGAGTCTCTTTTGCTGCTGTTGCTGGTGCTTCTCTGCAAGGATCACACCTGAGCCGGACAGCAGGACATGTGCCATGCAAGTCCCTCCCATACCCTGCTGCCAACTCACCTCCAACACTCTTGCTCCCCAGCTGCCACCACAGTTCTGCCAAAGTGTCTCTGGGCAGATATACAGCCCCAGGCAGGCGCTGCCAGTTCTGAGGAAGCTTAGGAATTCAGAGGAACGTTTGTGACACAGACAAAGCTGTGTTTTCCTTTTAGGGGGTGTGGATGATTTGAACTTGACAGAAACATCTGCACACTGACATGTCTCTGTTAGGATTCCAACCCTCAGTAGACAGAGAGTTATAACTGTTTGGATTTAAATGGAATACTGTAGATGGGTGATTGTGACACTAAAATATGCTGTTATAGAGGTTTGCCATTTAGATGCATTTATTTATCCACTAATTTAGTTATTCAATAAAAATTCCTTATATTCTGTAAGTTAAGTGTCAAGCACTTAAGACACAGAGGGGCTACTTCTCTTCAACACTTAGTGGACCTAACCTGGAACTGAAAATTACATCTGGTGCTTAAAGCTAGTGGGCAAGTACTTTGTGTGTGAACTTTGAAAACAGCCACAATGAGGGTGACCGTAAATATTAAATATATAATTTAATATTCCATTTTAGTCTGAAAGGGGGTTTGTAAACTTATAATTGGGAAAACATGAGTCATGCATGCATGAACATAGCTTATATGTCTTAAAATTATTCCAGGTTGACTTCACATCATGGTGGTGAGTTAGTCACCCCAAATCTCTGCAGTTTTCACCATTATTGATCAACGTGTCAAGGAGGAAAATGAAATAACTCAGAGTTGTTGAAAGAAATGTGGACCAAAAGGACTTCTCTGAAAAGTAACCTCATAGGGTGACCTGGTCGTTAATTCCTAACTGGGAAGGTCATGGTGGGTCGTCACGTCCCAAGCATATAACTTTTCAGTAAAAGGTTTATCTTTGCCTTAAGCAAGCCCTGGCCAGTGTTTCTGTGCATCTAGGTTAATACACCTTTAAAATGCCCCCTCTCAGGCCCCTCCTTCCAATACCTGACCACCCTTTCAGAACACCCTGAAGAGCATACATAATCTTAATCCAACCCCCACCTTGCTTTCTCCCACCTCCCTGCATTCTTCCGTATGTCCCTTCTTTAATTTCAAATGCATAAAAGAACCTGCAAAACTGTCCTTCTCAGGAGCATTTGGAATCTTGCTCCCTGGCATATGTCATCAGTTTGTCTCAAATATACTCTTATAAAAATTCTCTACAGGTTTGAACGTTTCTTACATGGGCAGGAAAATACTCATAAGACACTTGCAAAGCTGGTGACAAAGACATTCAGTGAGCTGAGGGGGGTTAACCTGGCCAGCCTGGGGGCCAGACAGCAGCTTTGGGGAGCTCTGCTTCCTGCCTTGAGGACGGCCAGGTCCAGAAATCACTTATCCCTCCAATTTTCATGTTTTTCATCCCAGTTCTTCACAAATAATATCACTGCTCCTTAATAAAACAAAATAATGCCAAACAAAATGAAAGAAAACAAAACACATCCAGCCCCCTTGCCTGTGTTCTCAAGGAAAATAAGAACAGGGAAGGAAAATTGTACTAAAATATTTTCATTTCTTTCTTTTTTTCTTCTCATTTTCAAAAGTATCCTGTTCCACTCCATGATACCTACATTCAAAAAAAAAAAAAGAGAGAGTGAGACAGGTGTTGGGGGTGGGGATGCAGATTCTAAAAGTAAATTAAAATAAATTACCGAAAGTGACTGAGAAAAAATATGGAACTCTAAAACAAAAATGAACAAAATATAGATAATTGCCTTTTCCTCCCCTCACCCAAAAATTTACATCTCTGGGTGACATTTCAATGGTTTGGGGCCTGCGAAGCTCTTTTTTGTGGAGTCAGGCAGGCGGGTGCCATTGACCCGCTGTCAGCCAATCAGGCCCAGCCATCCAGGCTGCTTTGATGTAACATAAGTTGGAGAGTAGCAGGTGGCCTCCCCTGCTGTTTATAGTGCAGCTTGGGGAGTTCTGTCAGATGTAGCAGCTCCTCTTTATCTGCATGGAATCTGTGTAAATCACAAAAGAACAGATGGAAAAATAGTCACAGACCTCTGTTCACCTCTCAGGAGCAGCTCATAAACCTCCGCACACCACCCGCTCTGTTTCAAAAAACAACAGTGGGTGGGTTGCTCACCCAACTGCTACAGGGGAATCATTTTGTATATAAAAACATCTAAATATGTGAATTAGACAAAGAAAACAAAGACAGCCAACAGCTTAAATGATCACAGCTGCTATATACATGTAACTTACCATTATATTCCAGACTTAGGTTAAGTAAACACAGAAAAATTATAAATGATCTCTCATCTACCAGTTCTAAATATCTGTAGAACGTCTTGGTGATGTCAGATGATGCCAGTGGTTTAATATGATTGTTCACTTGATTGTTGTTTTTTAAATACAAGTATGGAATCACTGTTAATATATTTTTCCTGAAAACTGTAAATAACTTTCTAAGAGTAAGCCATTTGTAGTTTCATATTGGAAACCATCAAAGAAACACTGAAAAGCTGAAAAAAAATTGATTTAGAAAGTATTTTAATTGAATTCTATGTAATTGAAGGAAATATTTTTGATCTACACAAACATTTACCGCTTGTTTTTGTGCTGTTCACTCAAAATGCAGTGTGTGGTTCGTTTGCTGACTTACACAGATATATATATAATATTGTTTTGGGTTGTTGTTTTTTTACCAAGTGCTACTGCTCTGTTCGTAAAACACACATGTGAGGCCATGTACCTAATCAGGTTTGTGGGGGGAAAGTTAACTTTATTTAAAAAGTTGTTTAAAATTTAGCCAGGTAAAAAATGTCTTAGTCCTAAAAGAGGGAATGGCAGAAACAAAGGCACTGATGTACGAGTCACAGTGGGCACGTACCCACCCCAACATTTTCAAAGTGTAATTTGTAAGACAAGGCGTTGAAAGAGATGAAACTGTAGGTTAGCTGGGTCTTGACCACAGAGGACCTTAAAGGTCTCATGAAAAAACAAGGGCTTTGACCTGGATGTGATCAAAGTTGACTACTGAATGTTGACTTTAATCTATTTATAAATTTAAAGTCTGTACAAGTAATACATTTAAAAACACATAAATTGTCCCAAGCCCTAGAGGGCACAGAAGTTGTCCATTAGAGTGCATTGCTATTCAGAAATGAATCAATTTCTGTTTTCTTGGGGATTGCTATAGAGTGTAGAAATATCGTTATGAAAAATCCTTATTGTACAGTGGTAAACTTATAAAACAGGGACAACCAAGTCTTAAAAACAACACAATAGCAAAGTTCTGTGTTAGTAGAAGTCAATACCTTTACAAAAGTATTACAAGAGTCTTCTTTTTTGTAAATCCCAAGAGGGCAGGAAGAACATAGAAATTATTTCTAGAACTTCATAAATTAATTTTTTATAAATTCAAGTCTAGAGAGGACAATATATTAGACCATCAGGTCTCAACTGGGTGCAATATTTCCCTCCAGGGGACACTTGGTAGTTTCCAGAGACATTTTGTTTGTTATAATTGGTGGAAGAGTGTGCTATTGACATCTAGTGGGTAGAGGCATGGATACGGTCAAACATAGAATAGCCCCATACAACAGATAAATTTCAGCCAAAAAGTAATAGTTTTGGAGTTGAGAACACTGTTTTAGATATCACAAGCATTTAACCATATTCTTTATTCTCAAGAGAAATAGACTTCAAAATTTCATCATATCTAATCATGTGCATTTTGGAGCAGTCAAGAAGTCATTCTTAAGTTCATCAGCTACATGGCCTTCCTATAGAATGGATTCTTCCTCAAACAGAATTTTACAAAATCCTATTATAATTTTTAGTATTGAAATTATTTTTAGAAAGTTGCCTATGCAAAATAGTTGCTTTATTAAACTAAATTATGCTTGAAATAAAACTGTTATTTTTAATAAAGTTCCACCAAAGAGCGCTCCACTCATAAATCTTTGTTTTGAGTTAAAGAGTAGTCAAATCATTTCATCAGATCTAGCCTGAGGCAATTAAACATAATATTTCTAGATGGCATATTAAAAATATCTTTTGAATGTAAACATCAGTGGAGACAGGAGACCAGATTCTCATTATATGAGACTAAGATTCTCTAAATAGTTATCTTTGGGTAGTCAAAGATGTTTTTCTGGTGCATTTTCAGCCATTAGGGATACTTATTTTGTTAGTTCCCTGAGAAGTAAAATTAAAAAGAAATTTCTTTCCTTTTAGGCATTCATTCATTTTTTGTAATCTCTGTTTATTAAAGTTCTCTTTTGTCACAACAAAGATTACTTAAAAGAACCCTATTTTTCCCTATTTCTATGGAAATATTTTGAGATTACTTTTACTTTTCATCATTATGCCAAAAAGTTAAAAAAAAATAGAGAGGAATCTGTATTTTTTTTGTAAATACGAAGTGGTGTTAAATAACCTAAACATTGAGAGGGATCAACGACCATACAAAGGTAATTATCAAAGATCAAATGGCCTAAAACCATATAGCAATGACATTTTGGTTTACCATCTTACCTTTTATTGTTGGTAAATGTGGTTGATGAGTTTTGATGTCCACTCTTACTCTCTGATCTCTAACAGAGGATATGAGGTAACTGCATCTCTCAGATTTAATCCTGAATTTGAATCTCCAAAAATGTCTCATTGAAGGAACATTGAATGTCTAACAAGTGAGGAACTTTTCTTAATACTTGGTTGCTAAGGCCTTATAACTGTGGCTGTCTTTTTAATATGTAGCTATGTGCTAATAAGATGGTAACTCCAGAATCCTAAAAAGTTGGTTATCCTTAAAACTTGGTTATCCTTAAAACTTAATTATTCTTTTAATCATTAAAACTTGGGGCATTAGTTTTGCAAAGTTCTCCCTGGGAGAGGGGGAAGAAAGGATTTCAACATTACATGTCATATAATATTTAGAAAATCTTCCCATTTTATCACTCCCATAGAGAATTTCAATACACATAGTAAAAAGAAAGAAAGAAACAAAAACTTTCTTGATTTTATTTATCCCAGCATGTCTCAAAGCTATTAACATCTTGTGAATCTGATGTTCCAAGTAACAAATTTTAAAAGAAAAAAATAGTTCAAAATAGCTAGTGCCCCTCTTCTATTGATTCTTGTTGTGATTTAATTGCATCTTAAGTTTTGTTTCCTAACTACTTACTACTTCTCTCAGAGGTGTGAACAGGACAGGAGGTAAAATTTAGATTTTTCTGCATTATATTTTTATAAATTATTCAGTGAGGATAGGGCACTGGTAAATTTTTCTTACTATCTCAGAACCCATATCCTGAGGCAGAGATGATGAGGAATCTGCACAAACAACAGCATTCAATGTAACATTTTGATCACTTTTGTGTAAAGGGAGCACGTCACTTTTAAGGTGTGAGTCGTATTTCTCTTTTTAGAACTTGGCACACACTGCACCAAATATAGAGAGCGTTTGTTGGGCACATTTGTGACCAAATTTAATGCTTAGCTATACTCACACCATTGTTGTCCTTGGTAGATGGAGATGGTATTTATCCTTTTGTTCAGCTTAATTTTCAAATTTAGTACTGCATCTGTCTTTCCTAGACTTTCTTCTGAAGACCTCATTTTAGGGCTCTGCTCTGCCTTCTTGTCTAAAAAAGATAACAAAAGTGAAGAACTGAGTCTCATGGGGCAAAATCAAGAATAAGATTGTTCCAAATCTAAATCATTCTGTAGCTCTGCCATCCAGGTTCCCTCCATTGGAAATGATGAACATGTTCTGATCGGAGTGTAAATTGGCATGAACCTTCCTCGGAAATGCAATAAAGTTAGAGAAGATTAGATGATTTTTAAAAATGTACAATTATTCATATTCAGTGCTTCCTCTGCACTTCTGTGTACCATCTGGTCTTGATGGTCGAAGTGCCAAAATACCAGAAGGAAAGTTGTTTTTATGGTATTTCCAGTCCAACCAGAATCAGAAAGTACCAGAAATCTCTTGAGAAAAGCTGCTGTCATAGGACACAAAGCCCAGTTTGTCAAACCAAAGAGTTTAAGAAGAAAAGTAGCTGAAATCAAATTACCATCCACATTTAAATACTGAAGAGAGAGAGAGAGAGTTCAGGGTTTGGAGTTTACCAGATATCTTGCATGATAATTAGAATACACACTATCAGCTTCTCATAAATATATCCTATTTCTTTGTAAACTACTAATTCCCAGTCAGGGCCCATACGAGAAGTACCCAATTGACGTTTCTCTCTCACATCAATGTTTCTCTCTCTCTCTTTCTCTGTGTCTCCCTCTCCCGTCCTTTCTCTCTAAAAAAATCAATAAAAATATCCTTGGGCAATGATAAAAAAAAGTCTTTATATGGTACATGTTATATAGTCCTGTGTACGAGACCATTATGTCTAAAAAATACTTTAACATGCTTTTCTACTTCTATATAGGACATCACAGCTTGTCAAATACAAAGAATCTTGAATCTTAAAAGATTCAATCTGTGCTCTAAACTTACTGCCCAGAAGGTTTAGAGTGGGCTGTTAAATTTGGCAAGATTTTCACTTTCATTCAATCCCCAAACCTCCTGAGATTTATTTGACACTGAGTTTTATGCAGCTTAATTAAGTTCAATTAAAAAAACCCTCTCCCAGCCGGGCGTGGCTCAGCGGTTGAGCGTCGACCTGGGATCCAGGCGATTGGGGTTCGATTCCCGGTCAGAGCACATGCCTGGGTTGCCGGCTCGATCAATGACTCTCTCATCATTGATGCTTCTACCTCTCTCTCTCCCTCTCCTTTCTTCTCTCTGAAATCAATTAAGATATATTTAAAAAACAAAAAACCCTCTAAGTAGGAAAAGAGTTTAAGTAATGAGTACATTGTGGACATAACTCATTCATGAGGTCACCAGGTGTGGGAGGCGGACTGAGTGGCAGGTAACACACACACTATTATGTGACAATTATTATGTTAAGGAGAGATACTTAGCATGGGTATTGTCTGCTAGAAGAAGTGTTTTATAATGCATAGAACATAAGCTTTTGTGTCAGATACACATAGATACAAATGCTGGTTCTGCACCTGTCATTTGTGACCAAGGAATGGTTACTCACTGACTGATCTTAAGTTTCCTCATTTAAAATATAAAACCAATTATTCTACCAGGTTGAAAGGATCAATGAGCTATTGAATGTAAAGTCCTGGACCATGGCAGGTGCTCAGTCTTCTCCTCACCAACTCTAGCTGTATGAGGATCATAAAGTGATAGACAGCTGCAGGGCAGATGCTTAAGAGGTTGCCTGTTACAAAAGCATATTTCAATTTTTACTTAAGTCCCCCCCTCCATTGAAGGAGAAAGAATTAACTCTAGGGATGCAGCTCACATAGCTTAGGAGGCAATGATGATAATCTCCATTAGAAATACTCAGCTCCCATAGGCAATATTCTGAAATCTTTTTATTGCATGAAATAGTAATGCTTTGAGAGGGTCATGATCTGAGCTGAGCTGTATCTGAATCCATGTAGAGACGGCTTTTAAAAGAGAATTACTGAATCAGCTGTTACGCCTTGGACCCAGCCCCACAAAGGCCAACAACCGTCAAAGAAAGTAAAAACAATTCAGGCCAATTTTTAACTGAAAATAAAATTGCTCCTATTGAAGTTTAAGGCTGTATTATCTGTATCTGGTACATGCACTATGACATAGTTTGTTACAATATGATATCTGTTTCTAAGACAAATAGTTCAACCAGTTATTTGGGGGGGGCGGGGGGGGTATTCACTTTCAAATCACAGTCCCCAAAAGAGTATTATATAAACACGAACTTCATGATTTTTCAGGGAAGCTGGGCATTGACACCCAGGATCTAGTCCTTACACCAAAGGCCCTTAGATCCCAAAGTTGGGGGATCTAATCTCACAGTTGTTACTGTCCTGGTTCTGATTCCTTTTATGAACAGACCTTCATTTTCTGCTCTCTTACTCCCTTGAATCACTGGAATTGAATTCTCACTTAAATCACTCACACTTCCTTGAATTTTTTTTTTTTTTTTTTCTCATTCCCACATAACCCACTTAGGAAAGCAATTAAGGTGTCACCCTATCAGGCACCAAAGGAGTGCAGAACTCTGCCTTTTGGAGAACCTTGCCTGAACCTTCCTCTTCAACACTGTCCAGTGTGGCAGCTGGCAGTTGCTTTCTTAACTCCAGTCACTCATCACTGGGGTTCATTGCCCAAGCAAAACAAATATGAGAGATGTTTAATTTCTTGGAATGATAAAGCATTTATACTGTTCTTCTGCCTTAAGCTTTGAGACACCATGTCATTAAGAATGGGATCTGTCAAGAAATGCAAAACGCATCAGAGAGAATGCCATTGTCTCTGTGTTATGTTACAAGACTTTTATGAGATGGTGACATTCCCGAGACAACACCTGCTGCGTGGCTTTGGGCGGCTGGCCAGAAATGAAAGGGAAAGGCAACGTGCGGTTTAAATCCGAGGGGTGCAGCCTCGCATGGCTGTGACAAGCACTGAGACTGAACAGTTGGGAGGGTTGAGGGAGTCTCAGGCTGCAGACACGTGAGTTCGCAGTGTATGTGAATGCCCCGGTCATTGTCAGAAATTTATGAACAGGCAGATAGTAGGAATGCTTTCTTTTTGCTGGGTGCATATATTAGACACAGCTGTGTATTTCTTTCCTCCCCCATACTTCTAGGGAGAAGGCCCCTTGGGAATTTGGGGGAGTCCTTATAGCTAGTGGCTTCAAGTATAAAGTCGTCGTTGTACAGCATGTGTACTGAAACGATGGTGTTGGTGAAACTTCACATTGAGTTAACGGAAATAAATTTTAATGCATCTATAATTCTTATTGATGGGCTAGTATGGGTTTTTTCTCTAGAGAAATTATTGATTTTTTACATCTTTCTCTTCACCAGTTTTTGTTGCAAATATTATTTGCAACAAATACAGAAGATAAAACCTCTTGAACTTATAGTTGTTTTTGTGACAGCCAGATGGTCAAATTCCATAAACTGAACTCACTGTCTTCTCTGACTTCTCAGTGCTTCATGGTGGGGAAAAGAGGAGTTCCAGAAAACCAATCCAATGGTGATGGCAATGGCAGTGGCCAAAATTGTGACTTACTATTTCTTGATACATAAACTTCAACAAAATAGTACCTGTTTGGGAAAATCCATGCCATCTATTAAAAGAGAAAACTACAAATCCAATTAGGTAGCCCCCCTTTTTCATTAAAACGGGGCTTGATTCAGTGGAAACCATTGTTCAGAAATTGGACACCAAGTCATTCTTTTTCTTTTTCTAACTAAATTGATGGTGGGCTGCTGTTGACTTTCTCGTTAGAGACTCCAGTAAGAAGGCTTCTTGGCCTTTTCTCCATATATCTATTGACCTTAGAAAGTGATGACTTTATGGGATGTGACCACATGGCTCACACCACTGTGAGGTAAGTGCAGAGCTCCCGGAATCCCAGTGGGGGAGTGGCAAGTACCATCATTCAGAAAGAGTTACTAGGTCCCCGCTGACCAGGATTCTGTAACCTTTCTCCTCAGGCTCAAATGAAAATTCAACTTGTTTTGTGCAAGTTATTGGATCTGTTCTAGTCCCCACATGATACTTCCTCTCTCTCTCTCTCTCTCTCTCTCTCTCTCTCTCTCTCTCTCTCTCTCTCTCTCTCTCTCTCTCTCTCTCTCTGTGTGTATGTGTGTGTATGAGTTTATGGAAGAAAAGAGACTTAATGTCGTTTGAACATGCAAATCTTATTATATTCTGCTTTGCATAACTTTCTCTCCTCAATAGGTCAGGATTGAGGGTATGAAAAAAACTGGATTTCGTGTCATGAATGTGGAATTCTGAGCACAGTTAAGTGCCAAGTTTCAATTCTTCTGGGAATTCTTATCAATCTGATGGGTTTGTTTATGGAGCTAAGTCAGAGTCTTGAAAGCCTCTACATGCCTGGCTGAAACAGGGAGTGCTTCTAAACTTAAAATCAATGGCATCGATTCAATTATGGAACATAAGTGAAGACTAATGGTTTTTATGTTCATTAACTTCTAATTTACATAAAACAGAAGATGTTAATATGGTTCCAGCATCTGTGGGAAACCCTTTTAGTCAAGCCACAAGAAATGGGACTTACATTTTCATTTGCAATGGCTCGATATTACACAGGTAAAAAGATACGCTCTTCAGCTCAAATTCCATGATTTTCCCATTGTTTCTGTTGCCGAAGAAAATTTTGGAACTCGGGGCTGAATCAGTGTAACCTCTTTATCAGCCACTCAATTGCTTTTATAAGCAACATGAGTTTTCATTTTTAAGTTTTACCAGAGTTAAATAAAAAAAAAAAGTCATCAATTTTGGATTTTTCTGAAGTGCAGGAAAGTCAAACAGCCAAAATCAGGACTAAAGATAAAGACAAACCTTGAAATAATTCCAATTTGAAGTACATTCAGATACATCCTAAATATTTCTGGTTTGCTCTTTGTGTGTGGGAATTAATAGTTGAGTTACTTCTGCTTCTTTTCATACCTTTTGTTAAATACCAGAAATGATGTGAATGTGATAAGTAATTAGAAATAATGCTATCTGAGAAACATCTAAGATCCCTGGACAGATTGCTGGGCAGTGAGAAGAATCTTAAATTATTTTAAAATCAAGTATTGGATGTGATTTTCTTCTTTCGTACTTGTTTCCTTTGGAGAACAAGTTACAATTTGTTCCCGTTCTCCGAGTTTATCTTGATTAGAAAAGTGCTGTATGGTTGCCTTGTGATGGTACTCTTCTTTGCAACCAGCATTCCCATTTTTCTTATTGTTGTTGAAGTAGAGAGGTGATAGTGTTTTTTTATGAGTAGTATTTTATTTGTTTGTAGAATAGTTTTAGACATATTCAGAATGGTTTCTAAGCAAATTTGGATTTAAATTAAAACTCCAGTAGAGTTTTGATGACTTTGAGCTATTTAATCATCCTGAGACTCAATTTTCACACCTGTAAAGTGGGAATGATATTTCTACAGCTTGGTTTTTGTGTGGGGTTGAGCAGAGATTAAGTATGATATTACTTGCCAATCAATGAGTTCAATGAATGATACGTATAAGGTGCTTAATAAATAATGGGCTCTCATTTCTTGGCCTCCTTATACCTACTTTTTGCTCTAAGCTCTACTTCTCTTACCCTATGCATTTTTCCTGGCATGGGAAGACAAGCGTCTTATTTTCCATTTTGATTTAAGTCTGTGAACTCTATGTCCTCAGGATGAGGTTGGACTGCTTAAGATACTATGCTACTCCCTGGAACTACAAATATAGTGAGGTATAAAATAACAAGCCAGAAATGAACCTAATTGAAAATGGGGATTGGGAGTCAAAAATAAATTTTCTAGAAGAGTTCAGTTAAAAACAGAAAAGCAACAAAACAAAAATTTCACTTTTTCTTTAAGTTCCATGTATTGTATTTGACATTATAATGCAGAAGGGAATTTAAAACTTAAATATCTATGATAAACAGAGTAACCCAGTTCTCTGCTTGTCCCCAACCGTCTCATCCATTACAGTGTTAATATACAGAAAGCTATATACTTTCATATTTTTGAATGTTTATGTCATTCTTCTTTGCCAGCTCTTACACAGTTGCTTTGATAGATTATAATCAGGTTGCTTAAAAGCATTTGAGCTCATTACTTACAGAAACAAGGTTGCTGTCTGAAAAGAAACCTTAATGTCAAATAATAAAAAAAGAAATATTAACTTTGTTCACTTTGATTCTGATACACATGATCAGAGTCAAGCTGAGAAAGGTCACATGCTCAAGTCTCCAATTTACTCTGCCCGTGAGAATACTGTGATTGGAACTGTTTCTGGGGAGCCCAGAGGTACCTCTGGGACCAAGGAAATTAAAGAGGATTCAAGATGGGATTATGGGTTTGCACGCATAGAATGGTATTGCAGACTTCCAAAACTGAAAAAGAAAGAGGAAGGAAAAGCCAGAGAATAGAGAAAATTTACTGAGATAAAAATATGCATATGACAGATTAGTCATCATGGATATAACTAGTTAACAAAATGAGGGGGGTTGCTGAACTACCTGACAGCACCCGATGGCGGTCTGAGGAAGAGAAGGCTTCCTCCTATCATGGCTGCTCCCATGACCTTGACTAGTCCTTCTGTAGCGTCTGCTGCTGCTCCTGCAAATCACCACCACTACCAGCCCCTCTCTACCTTCCACTTGCTATGACTTTATTTACTAAGATACTGTGCTAAGCTCTTTCAATCCATCTTGTCACTTAGATCTCCAGTATGACTTGGAGGTGGGTGTCAGCATCCCTGTTTCAGTAATGAAGAAGGAGGGGCTTAGAGAAATAGAGCAGTTGTCCAAGGTAGAGGGATTAGGTGGGTCTTTTCACACAGGTTTCTTTGACCTTGGGAACTGCTGTTCTTAAAGCAGAGACTAGGAGAGAGAGAGAGAGAAGGGAAGAGAGAGATGGAGAAGAGAGAGTGAGAATGTGGGATTAGTAAAAAAAACGTACAAATTAGGATTTTGAGTTCAATAGCATATAGCAGAAGATCCAAAATAATACTGGCTGAAGAGTAAAAGTGTTCATGCTCTCGCCTGAAAGAACCATGATAATAGGTAGCCTGTGGTTACCTGGCACCCCCATTCTATAATATCGTCTTCTTTGGTATGCAGCTTCTATCCACAACACTGACCCTTGGTCCAAATAGGATAAAGTAAAACAAATAGCATCTCCATGGTAAACAGAAATTTGCATAAGAAAGGAAACAAAATTGAAGTAGATTACGTGGCTCAGCAGTGAACTGTATTGACATTGTTTAGTATTACAGACACCAAATATTGATTAAATTGATACATGTGATTTAAACATTGTGAGAGTGTGTGTGTGTGTGTGTGTGTGTGTGTGTGTGTGTATTTGGGTGGTGTTTTTTTAAAGCTATCTGTTTAGATAATTGAGAGAGATATATCAAGAAACAGAATTGCTATTGCAATGTAAGCCTAGTCTCCAGGAATATAGCCGTGAAAACCTGATGAAACAGCTGTTAGCACAGGAAGTAGATGGCTCTGGTCAGGAGAAATGGAATCAGAGTTGAAGTGGAGGAATAGCTTAATCTTGTTTCAACACAAGCCTTTCTTGTTTATCTCTTAAACTATAAAAGTAACCATTGTTTTAATATAAATATGCTTATTATTTTAATATCATAAAAATATTTAAAAAACAAGTATCATGATCTTACAATTTAGAGATTATCATTATTTACTTGTTGGTGCACTTCCTCCAAAATTTAACTTATGGACATTTTTACATAGTGCATTCATTCATTCACCCGATGTTGCTAAGCAGCAACTACATGCCAGACACTGGGCTGGACGTTGGAGACAAGAATGAGTGAGGCTGTCCCCAACCTCAAATGGGTCACATTCTGTGAGAGGAGGTGAGTACCAAAGCAGAGCACACAGCAAGAGAACATAGGCCGTGAAGAAGGTACAGAAAATGACAGATTTTCTAGCAAACTAGAAACTCCAAAATATGTGGAAACTAAACAACCCGCTTCTAACAACACGTAGGTCATGAAGAAATCTCAAGAGAAATCCAAAGGTATTTTGAACTAAATGAACACACATCAAAATTTGTAGGACGCAGTGAAAGTTTTACTTAGAGGAAGATGTATAGCATTGAATGCATATATTAGAAAAGAAGGAAGGTGTAAAATCGATAATCTAAGTTTCCACCCTATAAAACTAGAAAAAAAGAGCAAAGTAAATCCAAAGAAAGGAGAAGAAAATAAATAATAAAATTAGAGCAGAAATCAATGAAATTGAAAAGAGGAGATCAGTAGAGAAAATCAATACAGCCAAAAGCTGGTTCTTTGAAAACATCAATAAAATTGATTAGTCTCTAGTCAGGCTGACTTAAAAGAAGAGAGAGGTAAAGACAGAGAGAGAGATAGAACACAAATTTAATCAGACATTTATCAAAATTAATTTTTATTAATGGCTGTGTTTAACAACTGGCTCACAAAATTCCTAAAAAATTAATAACCGTTACTCATGATCTCGTAAGAGCAGCAACCAGCACATCACTAGTTGTCTTACGAGTCGGTAACACTTCCCAGAAAATGTGAAAGCTCAGGTGAGTCTTAATAGGTAAGCAGGAATCAGCTGCCAAATAAATTTGGGGATGGGAAGGGAGATAAACACATTAAGGCACAAGGGTTTTACACTCTTGAGGGGAGCATACTGTGGTGAATGGAATATGAAAAGTTCTGTGTTGAGCTTGAGATGAAATTCTCAGAGAGCGAGGACTGTGATAGCAAAGATCCTGCAAACTGCATGGAGGAGCTTGGAACTTACCTGACAGGCCACTGGGGTGCTGATGAAGGATTTCACGCAGGGGAATGAATGATTCGGATTTATGGCTTAGGAATCATCTGGCCAATCTTTGTAGAATGAACTTGAGAAGGAACGAGGCTAGAGCCCCATAAATATCTTGCAGGTCCAACTGAAGATAGAATTTAGAGAGTGTCACTGATATGTAGGTGGTCAGAGTAATCTCAGTAGTGGATGAACACTGGAGGGAAAAGTGGGGATCACCAGGGGGTATGGACAAATGCAGAACCTGAAGAGACACACTCATCTAAGGGCCTGGCGGACAGACAAGTCCCAGTCTGGGAACAAAAAGACCAGCAGAGGTGGGAATCGGATAGGAGACCATGGAGCGTGCAACCCAAGAGGAGAGACCATTTGAAAAGTATGGATTGAGAAGCAATGTCAATAATGCCAAATGCAGTTGCCATTTTTTTTGCCTAAAATTAAAATATTATATTTTTCTTATGTTAAAATAATATGTTATAAATATCTCGATTGGTGTTCTTACTTTTAGAAAATTTTAGTGCACAAATTGTATGGACTTATTATGAAATCAGGATAAAAATATAAAAATGAAAAGGAAGAGACACACTTTATTTCACCTCTCTGAGTTAATAGATGAAAGCTTTTCAATTTTACATGATTTTAGGACTTTTCTGTATGTGTGTCCTTGCATATAAACATATAGATTAATATATATTTTATCGATAAGGAAATACACTGTACGACATAAAACATTTTAATGACTATAATATTCAGCATGTGGCTATATTATAATTTGTATAACCAGTACTCATTATAGGACACTTTAAATTACTATAATTATTTTCATCTATTTTAAGAATTGCTACAATAAACATCTCTGTACTTAAAATTTTTGTATGTAATTTTGCTCCCTTTAGGAACATCGTCCAAATGTAAAATTAACTAAGTTAATAAATGTGAACACTTTTAAGGATCTTGACGCATTTTGTCGAAGTGCTTTCCAGAAATGTGGCCTGATGAGATTTCCACCAGCACTCTGAAATGAGACCTCGGCAGTGTGGAGTGCTCCCCAATTTTGTCCATATTTTCAAGTAGTTTCCGTAGATCTTTCATGTACAATGAAAAGCAGATTCTAAAACTAAACGTTTTTTCCATCCTATTATAAACTAGATGTGAAACCCGAATGAACTGCATGCAGCAGGTGACACCTTGTTTTCAGTTTCCTTTGTGCAGCCTTTGTTGCTGAGCTGTTCCCCAACTGTGACTTGTTCCCACTGCTGCGCTTGTATTCAAATTGCTATAATGTAAATGTCTTCCAGTTATTTCTAAAAGCTCCAATGCCTGTTACACTATTCACAATTTAACATTCAGTTACAGACTTACGTGGGCTGCAAGATCTTGAGAGTAGAGGCCATGCCACTTAGTCCCGGTCTGTCATCCACAGAATACATGAGATTGGGTAGGTCCTTGGGAAATACAGAGAAAAATGGAACAAAATCATATCCCCACTGTTTTGTCCTACCTGGATAATTGCCTGTTCTAACAAAAAGTAGAACTTAGCTGAAAAAACTTTTTGAACATTTTATAGACTGCACCTTTTCCCCCCACTCAGACAGCTTTCTGAGTGATTTTAGAAAGGAACGCTGTGACTGTGATGTGTGTGTGTGTGTGTTATGGTGTAGAGGTGTGCGGTTGTGTGGGTAGGGGAAGGGGAAGGGACAGATCTAGATGACCTATTTCACAGTATGGAGGAAAAGTTCAGGTGCATCGCTTCAATCACAAAGCTAGTAGGAGAAAGTTGATCTACAATTTAGACCTGCTGACTTTCTGGTCAGCCCTAGTTTTACACCAGCAGACAGCACCTTTAAAATTATATATTTTCAACTACATTTATTCACATGTAGTTGAATATATTCAGAATATAGTTGAATATATTCAATGTAGTCAGAATATATTTATAAAATATATGATTTAGTCTCCAACTTGAATTGAAAACATTTCAGCAATCTTAAGTGATTGGAGCCAGAAAGAAACTAGTTGACTTCACAAATTTCCAATTTTTCATTATTTCTCCTAAAGCAAATAACTTCTCCATTCAAATACCCATTTTGATTTTTCTTCGTATATATTCTCTTTCATAGTCATCTTCATTTGAAAATGTGACTCCTATTTAAATACCCAAGTAATATGCCTTTGAGTTACCATTACACTCATTTCTTTTGAGACAGTGTATTACATTTGCTATAGGTGTTCCTATAACTTACCTTTGTGTAAATAAAACCACAAGTATCAGAAAATCTGTTTAAAAATAGATCCCCCATAACTCCTCTGAGTATAACTTAGTGTGTTTTTGTGTGAATGTTTGTATTTTTATAGGTAAACTCTTACGTAGCAGGCTATAGAATCAAATCTATTTTAATGGTGTTAATGGTGATGTTACTATTCAGTGTATTGACTATAATTTCACAGGCCTGGGTAACTTTGTTAACTGTTGGTCCATCTGTGTCTTCATGTTGATATGTGCCTGCGTACATGGATATGTGTTTGTATAAGCATCTACACACACACACACACACACAGGAATTTATGCATGTGATAATTTAGATAAAGGGGGAATTTCTGTTCCTTTAGCTACCATCAGATGATCTGAAAGTTTTCAAAGCCGCATTAAGAAATGTTTGATTTCCACGTTTGCCATGCAGCCCATCTCTTCGTATGTAAATAGTATCAGCAGTGAGACCCCCAGGGGAGTTGCATGGCCTGTCTCCAGCTCTGCTGGTGGCGCTTCCCGCCTCCCAGAGCATCCTGTAGCCCTCCGCATTTTGAGCGACATGCATACACGCCCGTGGGTGCCCTGGCAGTAATCAGCGGGGGCAGCTTAATTGAGTCTAATCTGGATGTCAAGGGTGTCTCGGTCTGACCTGAACCCCAGCTCTCTCAGGGAGAAGCACAGCCCGTCTCCTCCACCTGCCCGCCTGGCTACGGGGTCCATAGGAAGGAGCACTTGTCAGAGGAAGGACTCCTCTTTCAAGCTGGGTTCTGTTTCTTCCTTTCTATCCTGGGATGTAATTATCTCATGATAAGCACCTTTGTGTCTAATGACTTAATTAGGTAATCACATAAGTGCTGTAAGTGCTGTTTTGTGTGCTGAAAATGTGCAGTGCGTAGTAAATCATCAAAGCTCCTTGGTGCTGGACAGGAAAGCATAAATACCCAGCCTCGAAGTTTAATTTCTTCCCCTCACCCCCAACCCCCAGATAGGTCTTTTTTGGGGCAGTGGGGATGGGAGAAGAGGTGGAGGGGAAACTTCTTTGTGCTAAATAGGCGGAGGAGGGGATAATGGTGTTTTCCTGAGCTCTGACACTTTGGAATCTGGCCTCCACACATACACGCAGCGTTTAATGTGTAACTGCTGCTTTTTCTCAAAATAAGGCCCATTAGCCAGAAAGCAGCAAGAGCTGAATGAGAGCTGTGGTTTCTTTTTTTCTTTCCTTTCCTCTTTCCTTTCCTGTATTTATGTGTGTACCGAGTGTGTTTAGCAGGTAAAAATGGGCATTTCTGGCACCATAATATTTCAGTTTTGTTCTCGCAGTCAGAGCACGTGCTTAAGTGAAAGTGCCTCGAGATGTGATCTTGCCAAAGGTCATTAAGCAATTTAAAGGGACTTTCTCTTCAAGGGTAATATGACTTTTAGTGAAACAATAGACCTATTACTGTCTTGTTGTCTCTCTCAATTGGTTTAGGTATGAAGGGTTTTTCCATGAACTTTGACAAATGATGTTTTTAAAATGTTTATTCTGCCACAGTGTGTTAGACCAAAAACAAAATTAAGAGAAGAAAATGTGGGTTAAAAAAACCTGTCTTTGCCAATTTCTAACTCTATGCCCAGGTTTCTTTACATTCAGTTGTTAAATAATTATTTACCATTAATAAAATAAGTAAACACTACAAGAAACTGACCAAATATTAACCAGCCTGGTTATTAGTTGGAATAATTATGTAATACTTTAACCTGTCCTCCCCAAATATTTTGCATTTTTTTATTTTCCTCATTACTCTTTCTAGGAAGCTTTCTGGAATCACAACAGTCTAAAATAGTAGTTTCTTAGCCTAAAATCTTACAGCATGGTTTATACCATTATTTGTCAATTTATCCCTAGCTATTCATTTATTCATGAACTTATTTATTTTCATTTATTAAACTTATAAAATGCCTACTATACCTTTGGTTCCAGATCTTCTTTTGTTGCCTAGAATGGTTATTAGCTTTTTTGGGATAAAAATGCCATTGATCTTTTTGTTTACTGATTTGTTGCATCTCACAACAAGACTCTAAATTTCTTGAACATCAAGGCCTCACACTATGGACATGCAATAATTATTGGATTTAAAAAAAACACACAACACTTCATTTACCCAGGGACCAAATATCTAACACACATTCCTTGTTATTGTTGGTGTAACTACAAGTAACAAATTTTACAATGAATATCTGCACACTCTACATTTCTTTCTTCTGGAAGACTCTGACAACAGACCCAAATGAAATGCAGCAAAGCATGCTGTTCAAGAACAGGGTGTGAGGCTCAAGCCTGAGAGTTTGCATGAGGAGATGAGAGCAAGTTGCAGGCAGGGATTTACAATCAGAGTACAGGGGAGATGGACATGTTTGCATACCCACTGAACCAGAAGAGCATGATTTCTGAGAGAAAATGGTAGGATATCCTCAAACACTGTCATATAACTTTCGAGTTGGTTTCTATTGAGTTGTCCTGAAGAGGGTTCATGATCAACAACAATTTCTGTAGCCTCAGTTTGTTGAACTATGGTGATATCAGTACCTTCTAGGAAACTTGCTAAGGATTTGAATGCACCAAATCTCCAGAAGCATGACTGTAATTGTTGGTTTGCTTTAATGGATTTAACTAGAATAAGAAAAGACCTTAGAGACAATGGGTGTTACCTGAAGACTAAACATTTAAAATTTTTGAAACCATTCTCAGACTTGGTCTAGTTCCTTAGGAGGGAATGGCTGGGGTTAAGATTCAAAAGAGAGGCATTATGCAGATATGGAAGCAAATGGGAAAAAAGACTGACCCTGAACCGGGCAATCAGAGGAGAAAGTGCTTTAAGGTATATAAACAAGAGGGCCCACCCTAAGCCCCAAGTAAATCATACTTGTGATCCAGTCTGGCAAATGTCAGGTGGACACACGTTAGGTCATCCTTGGCCCCACCATGCTGTGGACTGCTCGAACAAAGATCCATCCTTTTAACCACAGATCTGTAGAGGCAGAACTAGAAGAGACAGGAGTACTTTTCGATAATCAGATATTTAATCAGAATTCTGTACGAAACAAAGCAAGCCTTGTGATAGAGGTGAGCAATGGAAAGAAGCACAGCCTCTCTCTGTGGCAATGACTGTTCCCCACTTGGACGTGCCTTGGTGGGAGGGACCTTTACCTGCCTGAGGAGTGCTAGGGAGAAGATCAGTCTCACAGTGCAATCTACCTCATGGGTGGGTCTCCCTCAGGTCACTTAGGGAAATAAGTTTTACCGATTTCTGAAAGCTGGCTTGATGTGATCTTTATAGGTAATTTTGAAGAATAAAATGGACATATATGCAGTCTACTTCTCCGATGCCATAGGTGATTATTAGATCACTATAAAGCTTCAAAAAGATTTTCTGGATTCATATGAATTGAAGAAAAACCTCAAATGAGAGCAAAAGAATAAGGGGTTTGTGGAGTTAGACAAAGTTCTTCTACAGGGGTTGGGCATTTATGAAATTAAAAGATAAGCCCCTAATAAATGCTTACAAATTTACATAGAGTAAAAACAAATGACAAAAAATTTCCATTAATATAATTAAAGAATGAATAATACCACAGCTTAATACATTTTTTATTAGCACATATAGCACTGTGCCTAGTACCATATGCCTTGCTTGGGGGAATATCTTTTAAAATAATAAGTGAAAGCTGAAGAATATCTTTTAAATGAATGAATGAAACGTGTGAGAGCATAATGCATTCCATTTACATTATTATTTTGTAATATGTACACTTGAAAATATACCCGATGTTAACTAGCACCAAGAACAGATACCCTGTCTTATTCAGCCCTTATATTCCCAGCCCAAAATCTGCACTTGAAGCCGGAGATGCAGTGGAGGAGGTGTGGTGAGAGGTGGAGAAATGGGAGGGGCCACGTGAAAGTTCAGAGTGTCCACGTCAGCTTCAATCTATATTCTTATTACCTGGAAAGCAGATGACCTTGAACCTTGTTTCTGTGAGTCAGTTGAAAACCTGAGTCACTGAAGAGTTCAGTATTTCAATTTACCCAAAGGAAATTAAAGATATGAGACTGAATTCATTTTATGCCACATTTTCTGTTTATATGGCTAAGGCTATAAACAAAATCCACCAGGAAATTCTAACCCCGATCTCTTATGCCATAAAATTGACACTTATATCCATGATTTCTGTCCTCAGTGGAGATTGAAAACAGCAGGTTGCAATTTGCAGCACTAAGATGCTAACAGAATCCTCAACATAATTGGAGACCATTATTAAGTTGTCCCTCCGACTCACATTCCCAGGTTGAATAATTTCTGTTCTTTAACCTTCCTTATTACTCTCCTCCTTTAATCTGTGAACCATCTCTGTGGTTCTCTGAAGGTGTTTGCACAAGATGTGATACAGGGCAGGCCAGGATCAAGGCTATTTCCACATGAGCTCATAAGTCATTTTGACCAGGAGAGTAAAACAGACCCAACCACAGGCCTAGGAGTCTTTGGAAGGGAGAACTGGCAGGGGGAAGAGAGGACCCAATCAGAGTGGCCTGAGGTTAGAGGGAACTAATCAGAGTGGCCTAAGATTAGAGGGATCCAATCAGAGTGGCCTAAGATTAGAGGGATCCAATCAGAGTGGCCTAAGATTAGAGGGACCCAATCAGAATGGCCTGAGGTTAGAGGGAACCAATCAGAGTGGCCTAAGCTTAGAGGGATTCAATCAAAGTGGCCTACGATTAGAGGCATCCAATCAGAGTGGTCTAAGATTAGAGGCATCCAATCAGAGTGACTTAAGATTAGAGGCATCCAATCAGAGTGGGCTAGAAGTCAGAATCATGCTTGCTGGGAAAGCCTGTTATTTGAGCACAGTGCATTCTGGATAGCAAACGACAGAGTGTGGAGAGGTAGGCAGATGTCAGACCGTGGTCCCTGTCCCTTGTTCAAGGCTCAGGAGCACAGCCAAGAAGACTGAACATGAGAGGATCTGGAGCTAGCCAGACATGATTGACAAAAAGGCCAGAAAACAAGAGAAACATTTTGAACACTTAGAGTCCCAAGAGAAGAAGGAAACACACTAAACCAATGCTGTGACTCTTGGAGGGAGGCTCCCCTCTCTTTCCTTCTAAGAGCAGCTTTCAAGATGTGTTCTGCACACCGTGTCCTCTGCCCCGATATAAGGTAAGTTTGCACAAGTGACTAGAGTAAGACGTTTGAAGACCAATTGTCAACAGCTTTTAAAAAGCACACACATCTATTAACATTTATCATTTAGTAGTCTCTCAACAAATACCTATTGTGTAGCAACCGTGCACCAAATGCTAACCATTATTTCAATTTCGGACTATTTCCTCAAAGTCCTGTTTATTTTTCTAATGAGAGCAATAGATAGGTAGTTTTATAGGGGAACATGAAGGGAGTAAGAGGGAATATCGATGGCTTGCTTAGCAAGATAAAGTTTTTCTTTTAGTCCACAGATATTGTTGATTACTTGTTACAATCTATTACCAAATAAAACTTGATATCTGAACTCAAGGAGCTTACAACCTGAAAAGAAGCTGGCAATTAAAATAAGCTGGTAAAATTCTGTAATGCAGGGAGGAAGAAAATATAATATTTAATTAAAGCTAATTAATGTGTTCTCAACCTTTTGACAGGCTAAATATACACATGGAGATTTTATATGACCTGCACTGATGGTGACATTAATTAATTTTTTTTGCTTTATAGAACACTTTTCAACTTAAAAAGTTCGTTTACATTACTTCTCACAAATTTTTCTGAGGCCTAGATAAGATAAAAGGGATGAGTTTTATGAAAAAGAGACAAGATGTAGAGCTGGGATTTCATAGTTCAGGTGGACCTTCTCTCTACTAGCATTTTTTAGGCTGCAACTTTAGGGAGCTATTTTTCAGATCAGTTCCCAGTTTACATCAGCCTTCATGTAGTGGTGACAGTGACATCAGGCAGTTTTTGGACCTGATTTCTGTAGTTTCAAAAGCAGTTAATGAAGTGCCTAACCAAAGTTATTATAGGATAACATATGGTTGTTTACTTGCATCTTTTTTCCCTTCAACACTGTTCACAAGACTATTATGTTAATAGCGACCTTTTGATACGAAGGTATTTAAAATAGCGCAGATAAATTAGAAAGAGTGGGAAGGAAAAAAGAAATTGAGACAAAAGAGCAAAACGTGAGTAACAGGCACAACAACTTTAATCTCAGCCATGTGAATTAAAAGGACTCACTCAGGAACTTTTGGGTTAATTCCACCTGGTTTTAGAGCTTTTTCAAACACATAATCAAAGGTATATTAATAATAAATGTGGATTTTAAATTGTCAAAGGTAATCATCCTTAGAGAAAAAGGAAGTTCAGAGCAATAGTGTCTGTATTTCACCAGTGCAAGCAAACTCAGAAATATTGATGCTAAGAGAAAGTTTCCTATTTTCTTTTGAGTGACAGAACCAGATATCAACATTGTCATACAAACAGTCAGGTCTGGGATTAATTCTTTAGCCAAGATGAACAGACACAAAAGACTTTGCAGAATGTGTGAGCTTAACTACTCTCCCTGCGGAGCAGGTCTTTCAAACACACCAACCAACCGAAGAGAAGGAGGGAGAAAGCATTCTCAACAGATGAAAACGGAACCAATAAAAGCCTGCAATTACTCATTTTAAAAAGGAAATGGACAAGCTATTCAGTAATAATATCTGTCTATTCTACAGCTTATATTTTCCTTAGGCCGCAGTTATTTAGTGATTATTCTTATGCTTAAAAGTAGGCAATCCAAGGCATCAAAGAGTGTTGCTTTATTTAATAGAAAGGGTATTAGGTTTAGGGCTAATACTCTAGTCTTTTTCATGAAATGTTGATATAACAATTGATGCATATTAATTTATTTACCCAGCATAAGCTGCTTCCAGAGTCAAAATGCAAAATTACAAATTACTTTAATACAATTTAATATATCAACCAGAGGAGCTCTACTTTCTTTCCCTCACACTCCTGCTCCCCTCCTACCCCAAGCCCCAACCCTATTCTGGAGCAGGATATGTACTTCCATTCCTTTAACTTAATTGTCCAATCTTTGAGTGTTCTTTGTATGTGCATGAATTTAGTTGGACATTTTTTTCTTTAACAAATACACACACACACACACACACACACACACACACACACACACACACCCTATTTTACCATATGATTATATAACCAGAGGATGCCTGTCTTGACTAATATCCTCTTAGAAAAAAGCCTTTGGACCCTCAGAGTTGCTACGCTAATCTAATAATTTAATTTGTAAAAATCAATTTCCAAGTTCTATCCAGGTCCCCCGCTTAAAAAAATCAAATATTAAATAATCAATCAGACCAAGGCAGACACCAAGGTATACCTGATGTTTTAAACCATGTCACAAATCTTACAGACATCAATGAAGCGGAAAGTTGGGGAAAAGAAAGAAACTATAACATGGACCAATTAATAAATTATGATGTGAGGTTTGGTAACATTTAAACTTTCAAATAGTTGTCATGTTCCAAATTATAAAGATATAGATGTTTTTCAGGAAAGGCCAACTACTCTGAAGCCAAATTTCATAATAAAGAGAAGTGATTCTGGAGTCAGAGTTACCTGGGCTCAAATTCTGACCTCATCAGCCAAGTAGCTGTGCTTCTTGGGCCAGTTACTCAGCCTCTCAGCACCTCCCTTGCTTCATACGCTAAGGACGGCCAGTTATGTGGTTGCTACGCTTGTTCAGTACGTGCCTTTTCCATGAATAAGACTTTCTAAAGATTTGATCTTCTTGTTAGTACAAAGAGGGAGACAAGTCAGATTTTGCCTATAAAATGGTAACTTCTAGGTTTTTGGAGCTTCCCCCAGGACTACTCCTTCTTAAAAATAATCAGTAGAAAATAATTTTTCTGCCAAAGATGTATATTTTGGGGTGATAAATTTTGCCCCCTTTCTCATGGAGGAATCTGGTTCTTGAAAGGCCAGTGTGAGAGGAGATAAATGTATTGTTCTCCTAGCTTCCTAAGTTCTGGCTGGACAGATAATCAAATTGAGAAGAGACATTAACAGGAGCTCCCTAAGAATATTCGATCTGGGCCACGTTGGACAGTTGAGGCTTATGCTCCAGCTGAAGCTAAGGAGAAGGGGGGTTGTGGTTTAGAACTTCAAAGGGCAGGAGGACAGTTCACACGGAGAGAGAAAAGCAAATGCTTGGTAAAGAAATGTTGGCTAGGGCGTCTTCAACAAGGGGGCTCAGAGAGGACTTTGATGAGAAAAGGAGCTTTGCTGGGTTCCTCCCACTCTATTGCACACTAGTTCACATTAGACTGTAGTTATCTCTGATATAGCTACTTTCTTGGAGAAGATCTTGCTTATAAAATCTTTTCAGCAGTTAGGAGTAAGGTCAAAGGTTTTTTCCTGAATCTTTTAAAAAATATAACCGGCTTAAAACATCAATATCCCAAAAGGCATATTTTGGGGTGGCAAACTCTGCTCACCCTCACCAGGAAATGAACAGATGTGCTCAAATGTGTGGAATCCACTCTTCTGGTGGAGGGGAGGGGTTGCACTATGATTTTAACATAAGGAAAAGTACAAGGTCACCAAAACCCAGGAGATTCAGATCGGAACCTAAAATCTGAAACTTTTAAAAGTATAGTTTTCTTGAGAAGCAGTCTTCTTCGAAAAACAAGTTCACAGGGTTTTGGGGCTACATGCAGGTTAAGGAAAAGTAGGTGTGCAGGTTCACATGGTGGGGACTGGCTCTCTGTTCATCTCCACGCCCCAAAGAGAGCCAAAAAGGAAGAGATAAAGAAAGTGATGCCACACTTTCTGAGAGTTACACTAGGAGAAATCTGCTTAGAGAATGAATTGGAGTCAGCATTCCATACTCCTATAGTTTTGCAAAGATGAGTTCTTGCATTGTTTATTTTCTCTCTCATTTCATTTTTAAAAATGTTTTTATTGATTTCAGAGAGAAGGGAGAAGGAGAGAGAGATAGAAACATCAGTGATGAGAGAGTCATTGATTGGCTGCCTCCTGCAGGCCCCCTGCTGGGGATCGAGCCTGCAACCCAGGCGTACTCCCTGATTGGGAATCGAACCGTGATCTCCTGGTTCATGAGTTGATGTTCAACCATTGAGCCATGCCTTCCAGACTCTTCTTTTTTTTTTTTTTTTTTTTAGAAAAATTCTGTATTTTTTATGTATATCATTGGCTACAGGCCTATAAATTAGCCCATGATCCCTTCTGTATCCACCTTCATTAGAGACCATTAATAACTTAGTGTATAACTCAATTTCCTTTAATTTTTTTAGAAAATAACTTCTATAAAATTGATTTTTAGAGAGAGAGAAAGGGAGTGGGATAGAAAAACATTGATGTGAGTGTGAAACATCAATCAGCTGCCTCCTGTATGCTCCCTACCAAGGATCAATCCCACAACCAGGGCATATACCCTGACAAGGAATTGAACCAGCAACTTTTGGTGCACAGAATGATGCCCAACCAACTGAGCCACCTGGCCAGGGCTTTTAAAAATGTTTTTAAAAAGCAGGCAAATGAATCATTTTTCAGAGATGCTTAACAAATTGAGCAAACACGATGGAGTTAGTTCCTTTAAAAAATATTGAGACTTTTAAATAGAAAATATGAACTAGTTTTAAGAATTAACAAAGCAAATAGTAGTTTGAATTATTATATAAAAGAACACTAGAAAGGGAGTCAAGAGACCAGGTCTTCACAATTAGACTTAACATCACGGAACATGACTTCACCTCATTGAACATCCATACACTCATTTATAAAGCAAAATTATTCAGAAAGGTTCCTTAACCTAAACACTATTGTTAATTGGGGGGGAGGGGGGCATTCTTTGCTGTAGGGGCTGGCTTGTGCAATGTAGGATGCTTAGCAACATCTCTTGCCTCTTTACCTACTAGATGCTACTATCACTCCCACTCAACTGTGACTCCACTCAAAAATATCTCCAGACTTTGTCAAATGTTCCCCAGGGGACAAAATCATCATGCCCAGCTGAGAACCACTAGACTAACAGTTTCCAAACCCCCTTCTATCCCAAAGTTTTTATTACTCAAAATCACTGAAAACACTCATTCAGATCCCCTATCCTCTTGATAATGTGTTGAAAAAGTTACCAATATGTTCTGAGGCTGAACATATTTTGGGCTGAAAAGAACTGAATTCAAATGAGTATTTCCCACAAGAATCTGCAAAGGTAAAGAAAAAATATACCTTACTATTTGAGGTGCTTTTAGTTTCTGCAGAAGAATGGAAAACATGAGCATAAAATGACAATCACCTTTGTATCTATTGACTTTCTCTGATAGTCATCAACCCTAGCCAAAGCCTGAGAAGTAAGAATGTCTCTCTCTTTAGCTCACTGGAATCCACCAAAGATCTCTTGAAGATGCCAGCCACCAACTCCTCCTCAGAATCTCTATTAAACAAAGTTCTTTGCATTCAGCACCCAATCACATTTGCATACTTTTGATTCCTCTTAGATAATTTCCCTGCTGCGTCAGAGGAGAAAATCATTCTGTTCTGCTTTGACTCTCTTCTATTTACCCCCAAGAACTACGTCTGCATTTTCCCTGGCTGTGAATATTGTTTTCTTCCCCTTGTTGTTCTGATTACATGATATATTCAGGACATTGGTACTTGGAGTTTTTAAGTTGTTGTGTGGGGGTTTTTTGAATAAAAAATTAAGGAGAGAAAGCATTGGATAGAGCCTCAATAGACTGGGGAACACAATTCTTGGTTCCGGACTAGTCAATAAGTAGCTGCCTGACTCACTTTAGTTTCCTCCTTTAAAAAATGATGTGTTTGGACTAAAAGATCTGAGTCTGAGTTTTCTTCATGTCCAGAGTTTTCTGGCATAACCTATGTTTTCATATTCTGATTGTGAACTTACGTTGAACAAACCATATATCCTAATTTTAAGTTAGTAAAGCATGGTCAGTATATCACTGGTCTATCTTCCCGGCCAAGTCAAAAGACGTAAGATTCTTGGGATGCCAGAATGATTGGGAGATTATTTTAGTCTCATTTTCAAACAGAGAGAAAACATTTTCCTCTTTGGGGGCAGGGCTGCATTTTTGCTTTGTTTTGTCTGTTTGACCATCGCCTTCAGTGTATGGTGGTTCTAGAATTCATGAAAATGTTTTAGAAAGTGTCAGGAGGAATTAGGACAGTGTTGTTCTAGTGCCACTGAAGCTGATGGGTTAGTCGTTATTACCAGCCAATACTTGTCTGCAAATCCTACTTGATCCAAACATGGAGTGTTGAGGTCTGGAAGGATTCCATGTAGAGTCCATGTTGAAGAAACTCTCTTCTTTTAGACAAAGCCTCATTCTGTTGGTTTTAATGGTAAAATCCATAGAGTTAATCTATCTGTCTCCTACTGCAGGTAAAGGGATTAATCTGTTTTGTAGTAAATGGATATGTTTTGAGGAGCCAAGAACTTGAGCCAATGGCTTCATTTTCCAGTTTTAATCATGAAATATGAATACAGTGACTGAAGCCATCTAGTAGCATTTGGGAAGCCAAAATATATTTTTTTTCTTTTCAGAAAGAAAGAAATACCTGTGCTACTGTTACTCTACCTGCCCCCTTCCACTATTGAATGTTTCACTTGTTTATCATGCTGGTAAACATATCTATATAGCTGGTAGATAAAAGTGGAAACATCAATCTGTTTAGCTAACCCTTGCTTTCTTCCTAGTGAAAAAAAAAAAAAATACACATATATGTTTCTATTTTATCAGCAATAAAACCCTGCCCTTCAACAGCTCCTTCCCAGCACTTATTTCTCTACTCTTCCCTCCTTAATAAATAGACTCAGTGTTGAACACATGGCTGTTACACCTCTGCTAATCTTGGCAGACTGTGCGGATGCTGAAACATGTTGGTTAGTAGGAAAGAAGATGCCTTGTCATGTGGTCTTGCAATGCAAACATTTTGGGAGTGTTCAATTCCTCTGTTACATTGAACTTAGACTCATTCTTATTGGAGTTCCAATGGCTTTGCTTTGATAAGAAAATTGGTGCTTTAGTGAAAGATTTTGTAAATGGTAACATTTTAAGAGATCCTGTGAGTGAAGATTTTTTCCCCCCCAGATTGTGGAGAAAGAACCAACTTACTTTAAGATGGATTAATATAACTTTCTTATCCTTTTCATAGAAGAGGAATTGTTGTTTAGAAATCTGAGTTTAATGTAGTCACTTAAATCAGAAATGTCTGTCATGGGATACAACAGTCAGGTTGAGAAAATGAACGAATTTGCTGGAAAAATATGAGATTTTAAAATAAAAATTATGAGATTTTTTTATTAACGAATGGGATTTTATACTTTTTTTTTTCCATTCAAATGAGGATTCTTTTGAGAATGGAGGGAACACTATGAATAAATATATTGAGACAAGAAGTATAATCCAAGAGTCTTTGGGAAGTGTGGTGATATGACAGCCTGAGAGTGACTCACCACTGACTAGGCAGGGGGGATGCCCCAAGTAGTGAGCAGTAAGCTGAAAAGCACTTGAAAGCCATGAGGGAATTCTTTAAGGTGAAGATAACATATATAATTTGTCTCAGTGTGCTTTTGTGTTCTAGTAATATTCTTTCTCTGAATAGTATCAAACATACAATAAAGTAAATCCTCAAAGCATAGCAACCTCTTAAATGTGCAGAACTCTCTTCAATTGAAGAATCACAGGGCTGTGACAAACTTTGCAAACCAAAAGACTTTTTTTATGGCTAAATACTGGCAAAATCTCTTCAAAATAAGCAACATTTGCTCTGCAGCAGAACAGCCTGTACTCGTAGCCATCTATTTTCCTATATATCATGTTTTTCTGGGTGAAAATATAGCCTATAGTTAATGGTTACACAAAGCTTTAGGGAAAGGTTAGTAATGTAACCAGAGATAGCAAGTTGAAGGTATACAGAATCTAACATGAAACCTGACTGAGTACCCTGGTCTATTACCTCTGTACCTTGTAGTAGCCTGGGAAAATATATTACCAACTTCATGGAAGCAATTTCTTCATTAAAGTCTGCTTTCACATTTGGGTATCCTATTGAATCATAAAATATTTCACCCTTTTTATCTTATACCTTAAAAGAGAAAGACCATTCATTTGCTTACTCACTCATTTATTCAACTAATCAACCATTCATCCAACCAATCATTTCTATAAGTACTTACTGAGCACCTACAACATGCCTGAAACCTATTACTCGAATATAAGCACATGGTTCCTTCATTGCAATCCCTAAATCCACAAAATTCTGAACACCAAAAGCTTTTATAATGTATGTAGGGGCAAAATCTGACCTGACCTGAACTAGTTTTTTGGAAAACTAAACCAGAACTGATGTAAGAGTATTTTTAATCTTTGTTTACCCTCACTGGTATTAATAGTAACACACTTTGCTGCAGAATTTTTAATGTGTTTTACTAAAGTTCTGCTCAGATCTATCTGGGGTATTTCATAACGGGCCTTATTGCAAGTTGAGAAATTCTGAATTCTAAATTACGTCTGACCTTAGGGGTTTTGGGTAAGGAATCATGGATCGATAGCTTTCATAATATTAGGAAGCTGAGCTCCTAGAACTCATGAGAAGTAATATATTCTCCTCTTCAGTAAGAAAAAATAGCTGGAAAGCATGCCTCATTCAAAAGTTCTCACTCAGACCTGTATCCCTATGAGGTGTCTGTGTGTGTGTGTGGCTAACTTTTTTTTTTTTGGGGGGGGTTAAAAGAATCCAATTCTCTCTCTTTGAAGGGCAGTGGACCCCTACCAAGAAGACATAGCAACATCCTGTCAAACAGTGGTGAGCAGTCTCTGCCCATGTGGTCTAAAATAAAAATAATTGAAACACGGTGTGACTGAAGTTTCTGCTTCCCCTCACAGTCACACAAATGAAGAGGACAGTGAACTGGGTGGGGTGTCAGGTTTCAGCTTTCCTGTCCCTCAGACATAAACCAAGAAAAGAATCTAAAATCAGAACAGGAACAATAAAAGGACTCAAGAGTTACTAAGCAGAAAAGAATGTGATAGTGTATGGTCAATAAAGACACCACGAAGAGGCGCTTTGTTCAAACTCTGTTCTCTCTCTAGAATTCTCCAACTTCTCACAGCTGCTAAAGGTTCTCAAGTTACTGAGGTTGTTGAATTAATACACTAAAAGTCACTGTTAGAATAAAAAAATGAACTGCTCTTTTGAATACATCCATCATGGTTGAAAATATCTTTAATATTTACAAGTTACAAAAAAACCCTCATCTCAAAACATTGCACTACCCATGATTAGAATTTGAAATGTGTAGGTTGAGTTTTTGTTGTTGTTGTTTGTTTATTTGTTTTATTAAACCCATTTTGGGCAGGATCATATTGTGAAGTCCATCATTATTATATCTCCTGGAGAATTAGTTAGTCAAAATATTTTTCCTGGAGGAAGAATTAAGAAATCCAAAGGACATGGGTACTTAAAAAGAGGAAAGAAGGAAAAAGAATGAATGAAAATGGACTCTTTTGTGTCTTTTTATAATTTTCTGAAGAGTGTCCCAGCATTATAAAATAACACGACCATAGATGGAAGTGATTCTTCTGAAATATAGTCTCTCTTATCCCTCCAGCAGCTTTCAGTATCTGTTGGGCTTTATAAATATAACTTGCTAAATATACATTTCCTTTTCTCTGTCAAGACTAAACCATTAATATTTGGATACTGAAGACATGGACAATGCTGATGACAATGAGACTGTCAGGAGTGCATGGAGGTCTTCCCAAACCAAGAACTGTGCTATGCATTTATACCCACTCTTCTATTTAAGTCTCACAAAGGCATTTGAAGTAGGAACCGAGGCCAAAATAGTTTAAACACTGTTCATAATAAGATCAGAAAGGTAGTTATTCACAAAGTTAGGTTTGAAGTCCTGAGCCGGTCTATAGTTTCAGGCACCTTCATTTCCATGGTATCTTCCATCCAACTCGTATTTGGTTTCGTGCTTCCCACTGAAGCTTAGCCCTCTCAGTGTTCTAGACATCATGGAACCTCATCCAGCTTTAAAGAGTCAGATAAGCAGGCACTGATGCCGTTAAGAGGACTCAGTGATACCATTGAAGTGGTTCCCTTCAGCAAGGGAAAACAGGACAGAGAAACAGAGAAGAAGGCACTTCATTTGTGCCTTCAGTGTAGCAGTCATTGGGCTTCCTCCTTAGAAATTTATGCTACATGAGATGAGTAGTTGGCTGCTTCTCTCTTCCCTCACTTCATCTCTTCTGTCACCCCCTGATTCTACTTTCAGGTCCCACAGGGTTGGTTAGGCAGAGGATGAACAGACACAAGGGAAGGAGAAAAGTTCTCATGTGACTGGTAAAGCACTGATGGTGTCAGTGTACTGGGCGGTGAGCACTTGTGGGTTGCTGGTAGGTGTCCCAAGGAATCCTCCTGTTGCAGCCCTTTTGGGCAGGCATTTTTCTGGCTAGCCAATTTTAAGTGCCCCCTCTGGCAGCCCTGGGTTTCCAGAGGCCTATCTTCTGTTAGGATTGGGTTTCATCTCCCTTTATCTGATTTATATCTGGTTCATAGGGAATAGGACCTTAGCCTTGATGTTTATGGATTGCAACTTGCTCTGGTGTAGCTCTTTTTCTGGATTTTCTAGCTCTAACCACCCTTTATATTATCTTCAACATGGAAGATGAGAATAAGGCTGCAAAGCCAGGTTTTAATGATTTATAAGTAGGGTGACCATATTTTGTTCAAGCTTAATAATAATAATTATAATAGCAACTCAATCCTATGCCTAGGTGAGCTAACATCTCACTTTGGATGAGTGAGTATTGGATATTTTTCTTTTTGTCTTCAGACTAGACGCCGAGGCAGTAGGAAAAGTTACACTTAGCATCCCTATACACTAGAAATTGTGCCAAGGCAAGTGGCTGAGCTTTTATTCTATTTTAAAGTACTGCAGTTAATCATGAAGACCACAGTAAGCACCTTTCACTCTCATCACTACCAGCGTAAAGAGGAAGCAACTAGGAACAAGGGAATTTTACCAAAAAAAAAAAAAAAAAGAAGAAGAAGAAAAAAAAGAACAAAATTTTTCTCTCTCTCCCTTACCTCTAAATCTCAGGGACTAACCCAGATAGAAATTGTTGTAACTAAACAAGCATTTCAAATGTTTATTCATATTCTGTAGGACAATTGGCTTAATTTGATACCCAGTTTCTGGAAGCTTCACTTGGTAACCTGATAACCTCAGCATCATTTTTAGATTCTAAATTTAAAAATGTCCCAATAATCTTCAACTTAAGGACATTTTCAAGTTACTGAATGAGCTAAAAACCATATAATTGTACCTCTTTAAAATATTAAATAATTTAAAAATTTCTCTCACATACTCTGATCTTCATTCCCTTCAAGACGGTACTCTCTTTTAAGAATTTAAGCTTTTAACTTTTGTTTTTTTGTTTTATTTTTAAAAATTTTCTATAGACTCAGAGGAAATTGCAAACAAACATGGCTATTGGAATAACAATGTATTGATGGTTTCATTTGGTGGGGTAAATAGATTCAGTATGATATTTCCAAAGTCATCAAGATGTTAAAACTATTTAGAGTGCTGATGTTTTATGTAGTTTCTGCAATAAGGTCAATAAAATTACTCAGTTATCACTGCATAACAAGCCCTATTGTCTCATTTATCACTAACTCGTAAAGAGCCACAGGGATGTTTGATGGGTAAGTAGGAAAATCGTTGGAATGCAGAAGGATGGTTATAAGAAAATTCCATGTATGTAAGAAATGTCTTAAAATAAAAATTTACAAAATGCATATTTTTGTTGATAAAACTCTCTAGTTTTATGGTGTTATAGAAAACTATGATCTTAGCAGATTATCAAAGACATATATTAGTACAGTTTCATAGATCTTATCCAATATTTCAAATGCTTTATATATTAATTTTTCAAAATAAATCAGTGAACTTAGAGAGTAGCTATTATTTCTTCCCAATTTTGAAATGAAGTTGTAGAGGCTTAGAGAGCCTGGGCGATTCATCTTTGTTTATGTAGCTTGTTTCTGGCCTAGATTAGACCACACCCTACTACACTACATGCAAATTTTTTTTTACGTGTTGCATCATAGATAACAATTCTCTAAGTCAGATGGCTTATACTGGTGGCTTTTATAACCTTCAGCATTAGATTTGAAGGTCACATTTGATAGACCACTTCAGATGATAGAAATCTTGTCAAATCTGACAGTTAGTGTTTCAAAATTAGCCTTGATGATTACTTCTATCTACATCTGTAATTCTTTCTTAAAAGATTAATTCAACAAGCATTAAAAAATATCTGGGCAGGAAAAACATTTATAATTAAATCCAAATGGAATTGGGCAGGCTCTTTGGACCTTCTCATTTGGGCAGAATATTACTACAGTATTGGCTGGATTTGGTTAATGCACGTGGTGCATCGAAACCACTGTTATTGTTTTTTTTTCTATTTTGGGGCACAGCAAAGGTTTAATTGTAGTACTTTTTTTTTTTTTTCCAGTGTGTATCTTAGACCATGGGATATCAATTTTTAGGAATATCTTACAATATTTTATTATAATAAAAACATTTTTTAAAGATTCAATATTCCCTTGACATTTTGTAGTCTTCTTTCTAGGCAGGTGTTTCATCGAAAACAATTTGGGGAAAAGTAAAAAATAAAGCTGAGCTTCCTCCATTCTAGAGCAGGTTTATCATATTTATTTGTACTGGTACGAGGGTTACCTACTTTTACCCAAAGTTCCCCTTCAAGATTCATTTGGGCATGTGTAGTCCCAGGCTGATGCTCCATATTCGATAAAATTCAGGAGTTTGCTATAAATACTTGATTGAAATATATAAATGCACATATTGGTTTATTGGTCAGAACAGATTTGGGAGAGACAATAAAATAGCTTAATTCCTTACCTCTTGCTAAAGAATAGTATTTGTATACTTAAAATGTGTTCATTCAGAGAAGAAAAGCAGTAATTATTCTCAAATACACATAGGATACACACTTCAATCAGATCGCAATTAGCCAACTCTGAGCAAAGTGCTGAAGGATGGGCAGTAAAAGTTTGGTGACAACAGGGGAAAAATTATGGTCAAATTCTTGCTCTCCAACTCATCAGTAATTACATGTTTCCTGTGGTTGTATAGCTAACCTCTTTTGCTGCCTAAACTGCCACATCCAATATATACAAAGATACTTCCCTTGACTATTTGGATCATTCAATGAGTACACGTGACCCCCTAGATATGGAAAAGCACAGTGGGGAATACAAAGAAGCAGTGTACATGTTCTGCGGTGGCCAAACATTTAGGTCAGTGTTTATGCAAAATCGGTGGCCCTCTTTAACCCTGTTCCAGTGTAGCATAACAAACAAATAGGACTGCCTCACAGGAGAGAGGCAATGCCACATGGACATAATTTATAAGTTAATTAGCACAGTCTACTGTGGCCAAGTAGTGACAGATGTGACACCTGTTTCCAGGGGCAAAATGAGAAAGAGGAAAGACTAGCAGAGGTCAGCTTCTTCTCTAGGGAGATTTGTGGTCACACACAGGTCACATTGGCTGGCATATAAAACAACATTTTTAATAGGACAAAGTAGCTTTGAAAGGCAAATTATAAACATAAATGCAATTCACAAGCACAAAATAAATTCTCCAAGCAAATGAATGTAAGTACTAGGGGGAGGCATTTACACACCAAGAGTTGTTTAGAACATTAAAATATTTTTTATGTTTAAAAATCAATTAATTTGCCTAATATATCACTTAAAAGTTTTCCATAAATTTTCTTTCCTTTTTGTTCATTGAAATGAAAGAAAACAAACTGGTCAAATCTTTAGGCAGAGTTAAGTCAGTAGTGAAGCTGTTTATAATACTATGTGAAATTTATTTTTTTTTGCCAGAGTAAATAAGATGAGTGAAAATAATGCCACCATCTAAGAATTCTGACTTAGCCTGTTTTGAGCCAGACTAGAATGAGCATACATTTATGCAGTATCTGATTAGAACCGATTGCTTCTTGTCAGCCTGGTACGAATCCAATGTCTGCTTGTGCAACCTTAGACACCAACCCACCAACACACATAAAACCGTCACCACCCATCCAAGTGTTGACCAGTTCCATCCCTAAGCAAAGGCAGACATTCTCATGCAGAAAGCATATTGGGGAGTACTCTATGATCAACATATTTGGGGGAGTAAAAGGACGCAGGATGGGCCAGAGGGAGAAGTGGAACTGTAAGGCAGTTGTAGTGGTAGAAAAGGAACACGTTTTTCTCAACCCTCTTAGGGTTCCCGGCAGCATCCGAAAATGAAACTGATAAAAATTAACAGGAGAGAAGCATATAAATGTGCTTCATGTAAGTTTTGTGTGATACAGCAGCTTTCATTAGGAAATGAAGACTCGAAACAGACCTGCCTATTTTATGCTAGGTTGGACTAAGAGTCAACAGTCCTGGAGGACTCTGAAGGGTTAAGGAGTATGAGGTATTTGTAATAAACTGGGGGAAACTTAGCAGGACCTGTTTGTTAACATTCTTCTGGGTGTCCCTTTGTCTTCTGAGACCAGGATGCTCCTTTCCCCTGGGTATGGTGAAGGCATCTCTCACAGGAGGGTGTTATGACCTGTTTCAGGGAAGAATGGGGAAGTGGGAAGAATATTAGTGACCTTTCTGATTCTGTCATTTTCTCAAATTTCTACTAAAAAAATTTAGTATATCAAAATGCCATATTCTGGGGTAGCAGGACCTGGAGCCCACCTTAACCTAGGCTCTAAGCAAACCCACAGTGAACTCAGATACTGGGTTGGTCCTGCAAGTTGCCCCAACTGAGACTGGGATTTTGTCTTTTTACTACCTCCATTCCCCAACGTCATCCCGCCACATATATCTTTTGAAAGCTATAATCTCTGAAAACTTAAACAAAGTAAAATACCAAAATCAGTTTTCATTTTTGCTTTTTAAATTAAAAAAAACTTAGCATCACATGATTTATGTAGAACAGTAGTAATCTTCATACAGCAGCATCAATGTCACCTGGGCACTTGCTAATGATGAAATTTCTTGGGCGTATGTGAATTTTATTCAGTTTTCTTGACTGTCTGCCTGTTTCACCTGGTTTCTGCTGTGCACGCAGGTGACATCTGGATGCCTGTTCTGGGGGTGATGCACCTGTGAGGAAACATCATATTTGTGGTTTGTCCAACTCTATCCTGAGTGAATGCTGAGCAGGACTAACATATCATTTCACTAGATTGATGAAAAGAAACAAAGAAGCCTTAAGAATGACATGGATTTCCACTTCAATAAGCCTCAGTAAGATCAGGGAATAGCCTGTCTGGAGTTTTATGATGATGATACAGTCAAGATGCTGATTTTAGGAAAATTTAAGATCATCCAAAGTGTAATTCAGGATGGGAATTTTGTTCTATAGGTTTCTATCCAACCCTTTTCTTGTTGAAGGCTTCTTGCTTGTTTGCCACTTGAATGATTTCTTTTAGTATAATATTACTATAAAAAAGTGAACTGAACCTAGTCACTCCCACAGAGCAGAGTATGGCAAAGAAAACCTTAACCAAGTGGCAGAGGTTAACATCACCAGTGACCAGCCATACCGAGTGCATGTACCAAAACCCTTCTTCTAAGTGGCTGCCTCCTTATCATTTATGATCTGCTCAATTGTGACCTCTTTAGTGAAAGCTCTGGGCTACTTTATCCAAAGGTATCTCCTACTTAGCCCTAGTACCTTCAAGTCAAATCTATGCTTTATTTTCTCCATAGGTTGTTCAATATCTGAAATTATTCTATTACACGTGTGTATCTGTGTATGTTTTGTCATTTATTTATTTCCTCATTGGAAGGGATGTACCACGAGAGTAAGTAACTCATTAATCTTATTCTACACTGTATGCTGAGGATTTAGATGAGTTCTTGTAACATATTATGCACTCAGTCAATACATTTTTCTTAAAGGATCTTGTCCTGGTCTCTAGGAAACCACAAATACCAAATTTGGAATTTGAATTTAGTTTGACTCCAAAATTCATCATTTTTTCACACCAAGCTGCCATATACATAAAGAATATTATTGTTGTCACTATAAATAATAGTATCTGATAGTTATTGGCCTGCTATGTGCTTGAGTGATTTACAAACAGTCAAACCCCACAATTGTAGTAAGAATTCAGGTAATTATATCCTGGTTTTAAAGCTAAGGAAGCTGAGGCTCTGAGACAGTAATTTTCCAAAATTCACACGGCTCGCAGGTCATTGACTTGTCTGAATTGGACACAGATTCTTAACTATTTTGTCAGGGGCATTTAGAATTTGGTTGCACCAGGAATCGCCTAAGGAGTCTCTCTAAGCTCCAGGTTGCCTGATACTATCTCCACAGACTCAGATTCAGTGGGCATAGGCTGGAGCCCAGTTATCAGCATTTCAGCTCATCCCAGGTTTTCCAACACAAGTACCACACTTTGAATTTTCTTCTAGATTCCAGTAGAGCAGACTACACATGCCATACGGTGACAATGGTGGGGAAATGAAGCATGTAAATTTTTGGGGGGGAGAAAAATCTCTGCTGAAGTCTCCATTGCCTATAAGGAAAGGCATGATTCATATAATGAGTCATAGGTAACAATCACTCTTCCGTATGTCTTTAAGTTCAGATCATGTCTGGTTCTGATTAGCCCGTGGGGACAGAAGAGATCAGAGCCAGAGTGTTTCTGGTTCCAGGGACGTTAGCACACCCCTCTGATGGAAGGAATGGCTCTTCACTTGGAAAGGTGACGCTGATGGGTGACTCTGGGCTGTAGAAACAGAGGCCAAGTTTTAATCTTAGCAGAGGAAGGCTTGCCATTGGCATGGCTGACTTTTGACATGATTGCTGCAGCTGCTTGTACTCAGGGTTTAAATTGGAGTGAGGAGAAGGCAGGGACTATCATTGGCTAATGATGAATTTTCATCAGCTCATAACAAAATTGAATAGGGCAGACAGCCTGTTGAAATAAATTTAATACTATTTTATAAAAAAAGAGTAGGTTCATTTCTGGCAGCTACATTCAACCCTGTGTGAAAGTAATGCTCACATCATTTGAAGTGAACCTTAAATCACAGAACCTTAAATGTCCCCCAGGGTTTCTTTGTTTGCCCTTTCCTCTGTCCCCCATGCCTTTGTCTCTTTTCCTTCAGGGAGCCTGGTTTCCTACTTATGTGGCTCTGGCCCCTTCCTGGAGTGTTTCCATTTCCTCTGGACATTAATCTATGATGCTCATGGTTAGCATGCATTTGGTTCTAATTGTCTCCACAAAGGTCTTCCCTGAGGATTTCATTCTGCTCCCTGGATGAACGGTCAATTAAACTGAAAGGGGGGTTCCATGTTTTCGCACAGGTTTTTCTGTGTTCATAAAGTGGCAGACAGGCACACAACTATCTAGTCACTCCTTTGAGACAAAAGTTGATCAATCAGATTGACTTTTCTGTTTTCTGCTGGGTTAGTGATTATGCTGTCAGTTATTTGTCTTTTGCTTCCCTTCCATCTGCATCAATCCAATGTCTAACCTGCAACAATAGTAAAGATACCCATGTGATCTTAAAATTAGCTGCATTTATTAACTTGTTAGGAAAATAAATATCAAGTTAAAGAAGATAATAAGTTTCAGTAGTAATTCTATTACTCAGAGATGAACAACGCTAATATTTTTGGTATACATCCTTCTAGTCCTCACTTCTATATGTACATAATACATATGTATATACATATATACATATAAACAGGGACAGATTTTTGCAGTCATCCCTTGGTAATCCATGAGGGTTTTGGTGCCAAGACCCCTTGTGGAGTCCAAAATCCATGGATGCACAAGTCCCTTATATGAAACAACATAGTATTTATATATAACCTACCCACATCCTCTCTCATATGTTGTCTTCCTTAGATTACTTATATACTTAACACAGTGTAATACTATGAAAATAGCTGTTATGTTGTATTGTTTAGGAAATAATGAAAAGATAAAAGTCTGCACATGGTCAGTACAGATGCAATCGTCGCAGGCCTACCTAAAGTCAGTCCTTCGTAGCCACAGGTTCCGCATCCATGGATTCAACCAACTGTAGATCAAAAATATTCAGAAAAAGATGTTACATTGTTGCTGGTATGTGCTATGGAGTTTGGCAACCAAATGTTGATTTGGTGAATTATTTTTTTGTTTTCTTGTTCTTTTTTTTTTTATAATATAAAAAAAATGATCTAAAATTATTTTGGCTTTACTTTATTGGCTGGAAAGCAAAGTTGAAGAGAAATAACCTTGTTGTAAAATAGTTAATTATAATGAAATAATGTTGTACTGCTGGAAATAAATATTTATTTGTGTTGTTGTTTGCAATCCTCTAATTTCTGAAGAGGACCTTACTAGTTGCATAATGCTTTACATAGAGAGGTAATTGCCACATCCTACCTAAACTAACAGCCTCACTGCCTTCTCTTTATTGTCACCTACCAAGCTTTTATAGCTTCACCAATCAGCTGAAGTGATACCAAGCCATTAAGAAATGACTATTGCACCACTTTCTTCGCTAAGGGGGGGGCGGGGAACTGACCAATCCTCAATCCCCAAGGCCCATTAATGCTTTCATTGAAGACCAAAAATCTTCCCTCCCATATTACCCAACGATATGGGGCAATAGGGCAGGCACGAAGTAGAACTTGAGGGCATTTTAACATCGAAAAGTTTATGCCACATCCAATAGTCCTTTAAATGCCTCTTAGTACAAAGTCTTCACATGAAATGCCTGCGTCTATCCCAAGAAGGGAAATCTCATCACAATCAGGGTGTCTGCTCGGTTTCATTAGTATGCTTCCCCAGTGAGCATTCATTAAACAGAAATCATTTAATAATTAATATTTTAATGTTAAACCAGATTCTGATATGTCAGACTCAGAAAATAAGCATCTAGTAGGACCCTTGAGGAGAATGAAGACTACTCCCTATTTTCTTTTAGAAAAGGGAAACAACCCTGCAAATCCCATCCCTTCCATGATTTACCTAAGTTTCATGAGGACGGAATCTGGGGCCTTAGAAAGGAATACAGATATGGATTCATATAGTACATTTACTCATTTAACATATCAGTGCCCACTTTTTATTCCTTTAAATGACTCACTGAGGAGCTGCTCCGTACTGAGCATGGTTGTGAGTGCCAGGGAGGCAGTGGCGTACGAGCCAGAGAGACCCCGGCTCCCACAGGGTAGGGCAGATCATTTGAAAGTAAGCAGCACATAATTGACATAATTTCAGGGAGAGAGTAACAGAGGGAAAAAAAATGGCTTGGCTTCCTGTAGCTATTTTAGATGTAATAAAGAAAAAGACAGTCTTTGCCCTCAGGTATCTTAAAATCTAGCACAGGTAACACCTAAGCAAGCCAGTGGGATACGTTAGTATCGCTTGCTCAGGGGGGTATGGGAACATGAGGGAGAAAACCTTTATCCAGTTTCGGGAGGTCTGGGGAATCATTACCAGGGAAAGGGAGGGTGGCAGAGTGGGATGCTTAGGTGACTCCGCATGGAGAGACTGGGGCTTGAGCTCGGCTTTCCTGGGTGACATCTGCTTGTCATGTACCCTCTCTTAGTCTTTTCTGTCTTGCACAATGGGGTGCATAATACTCCCTCAAAAGAAGGGACAGGGAGAAGAGCAATGCTCAAGAAACACCGTGGGCAAGAGCCTGGTATACTCCTAGGAAAAGAGGTGGTTCACGGAGGAGGGCAGAGGTGAAAAGCACTGAGGCAGGGTCGGATCGGGCGGTGCTGTGCTGAGGAATAAGGAGCACATTTGGGGCCAATAAGATTCCTTGGCCCTTTAAAGATTTCAAGGTAGCTCATTAAACTTGTAAATCAGAAAATTCAAAGGATTTTGTTTTCTTTTTTTTTAAATTTTACCTCTATTTTCTAAATTTCTACAATGAATTATGCTTATAGACATTTTGAATTTCTAAATCAGTTAGGAAAAAGCAACTAAATTAAATTAGTTAACAAAAGTAAAAGGCCTAAAATGAGCAGCATTTATGCACAAACACAGGAGATCAGTGTGTGAGAACCTCCAAATAAGTGCATTAATCTATTGGCTTCTGTTTCTCAGGCTTTATGATACACAAGTGGACAGGGAGATGAACTTTTTTTTCCTGTAATCTTTGGGATTATTACACTCAATATTATCATGGTGAGGAAATTGAGCATCATTGACCTACACATCCTGAGGATTCTGCTACAGTGATTCTTAGGACTGTTTGCCTTGTCTGGATGGCCTGCTTATGGATCTACTAAATGTTGAACCCATCCTACAATCCATCCTACCATCCAGAAATCCACCCTTAAGTCAATGCCCTACAGAAAAGTGTACAGATGCTCCTCAAGAAAATACATAAACAGCACCCTAAGCCCTCATTACTAGCTAAATGAGATAAGTATATTTTAGAATATTTGCACAAAATGAAATAGTATACAGCATAAAGAATGAACAGACCACAGCTACGTGCAATAATATGAATAAGTCACAAATATAATGTTGAGTGAAAAACATGAGAGGAAAAGTAGATGTTGTAAAATTGTGTGTGTGTGTGTGTGTGTGTGTAGTTACTCTATTAAAATAGGAGGGCTTTCAGGATGCTGGAAATACTCTGAATTCACTGTCGATCCACTCAATGACAACAAAATATTCAAGTACATTTAGGTTGTGATTAAATATTAAGAATTTATTTTTAGCTTTTTAGAAATTTCCCATTAAAGGCAACTTTGTGACTCTTTATCAATATTAGAAGATGTCAAAGCTTTTAAAATATAGGGTGTCCCAAAAAATGTATTCACACACTTTGATAATTATAAAGACAGTGTTTATTAAAATACATTTCATTTTCAAAATTTAGCTATCAGCTGTTAAAATGTGTATACATTTTTGGGGGGCACTCTGTACAAGGAATAAAAGAAGAGCATAGAACATCCCATCATCATTGTCTAACCACAAATATTATACTGTGGGTTATACAGTGTCTTTCTGCCCAGACTAAGGTCAGCTACAGGACAAACGATTCCTCTGAACCCTCTATATTTCAGAGGCTGTGTATCAAGCTTTTCTTCATGCCAGTGGAATGAAACCCTAGGATCACTGAAACTCTGTTTGGCATCTTCGGTACAGAGTATGTTCTGAACCCAACAAAAATGACATCTCCAGAGACATCCAAGTTACCCTGCAACAGAAGGGTGAAGGCTTGGGTGACTCAGGTCAGATCAGTACAAAATACCAAGAGGCAAACCATTCATAAGGTTTTGTTTAAGGTCTTTTCTTGAAAGTGTTGCCAAGTCATTTTTAGAGGTTCACCCCTGTGAAAAAGTGGAACACTGAAGCCCCCGTGGGAATCTCAGAGTACCTGAAGGATATTGAGTCTATTACTTTGAAAAATAGAATCGTACAAAACTATTGCTTATATAGACAGACTGCTAGATGATTTTTTTGTGCCTTCTAAAATAACAATCCAAAACCTTTCCACTAAACTCACAATCCTGCCTTGCAATTTCTGCCTTTCTTTCAGGATAAATGGCCAATTATTGGATTTTATTTACACAAACAAGTAAATAACAACTCTTACCTCTATGAACACCATACCCAATGCCACTTCCACTCAGCCCCCACTTCCAACAAACTCAGGAGTATAAAAATATTAGTGAGTAGCAAGAAAAAGTATCTAAGAGGGTTTATGTACTTATCTATTGCCAAGTAAAATATAGTATTTTAATGGATCAATACTTTCTTATATTAGAAATGAATCCAAAAGCAACAAACAAATTATGTTTCTTTTGTAACTGGCTTTTTACATTCATGAAACTTCCTGTATTTTGCTGACACTACTGTCAACCATAAATATAAAATAAGTAATCCACCCCCATTCCATATGCCTAATTTTCCCCCGATACCTTAGAAACTATTAACAGATTTGGTAGCTCTCTGGTATTCCTTAAATACAAATTTTGGCACTTTTCAGCAAAAGCTATTTGGAACTTTCTTCAAAAAAGTCTCCTTTGCAGTCTGTTAAAAACGAAAAAACAAAATCAAAACAAAACAAAAAACTTGTCAGTCAAGAACTGCTACACTGAATACTCCTCAGGGTTGTTGTTTTTGTTTTGTTTTGTTTTTTGCTTTACCCAGCTATCTCAATCACTCTGCCTTTCTTCCCACCTGGCTGCTTACCAGGAACCCTGGGACCTTGAAGTCAAGCTTTCTCACACGGTGTCATATCCAGTTCTCAATCTACTAAATGTCAGTCAAAGCCCTAAACTCTCACAAATAGTGCCATGTCTTTATCATTCACTTGTTAACTTGAAAGCCAAGTGCTGTGTTTCCTAGTGGAGAAAAACAAAATATTCACATGGGTTGCATATTGTTTTCCCTATTTTGACCAAGCAGAAGCTCAGAGTTTTAGAAAAAGGCTCTCAGTCTTGGGCCTACATCCAGCATGTATATGGCACACAGGGAAGTAAAAACTTGGAAGCATTTTTTAAGGAGTTTAGGTAAAACAAAGATGGGAATTCCTTCTTAGACCTGAAATGTTTTAGGCAGATTATAATCATTTGAATCATATGCTAATAGTGCTTCTGAATTATTGTAACTGTCCCAAAGAACCACTGAGTATTTTCCATTTCTTAAAAAGAAATTATTTTTAATGCTGGTCTTTCAGCCCTGTGTGGAAATACGACTCTGCTCTCTCTGTTCTGGTCTATGCTGCTTTCATCTCGGCATCCTCCTTCTGTGAGCCCTGCTCCTGGAAGCCTCTTAACATAGCCTTCCCCCTCCTTCCCAGCTACAGGTAGGGACCAGTCTCAACAAACCTTACCATCCAGCCCACTGGCAATAACAACTGGTTTAAAGAATGAGCTCAAGAACTAAGCCCTGTTACCGAGTCCATGTGCCTGATGCTTTTAAAGGCCATAACTCAAAACACCAGGGTTTGAAGTAAGAAAAGGTTTATTGATCAAGAAGGCACCAACCCAGAAGATGGAAGACTTAATGGCATCAAATCCATCTAAAGAAAGTACTGAGTTCAGGCTTCTTTTATGTCAAGGAAAGGGAAAATGGGAGGGGTAAGAGTTGATCAATGTCCACACATACCTGGGTGCCAACAGGGGTCCCAGGAAGACTGTGCTTAGTCTGCTGACCCTAGCTGAGTGAGTCCAGTCATAAGGTTCCTGAAAATCTTTATAAACAACACATGCTCCCCTTATCTCCTCTGAGAGGCAATTCCTGGAAAAAGACTATTTCTGTAAAACTCAAGCCCCAAGCAGAATTCCTCTAATGATTAGCATGTCTACATGCAAGACATAGGAGCAGCTACTGAGTGAAGCAGGCTTGGAGTCAGAGAGGCTGAGCATTTCACTCGTACAGCAGGGCCTAAGGCTTTTACTTGGAAAGAAATATGGACACAGGGAGAAAGAAGACACCCTCTTTCCACATGATGGTTATATTGGGCTTACAACAGCCATAATCTCTCCCCATGGAAAGCTCTGGTCTGCAGCTAGAGAAAAAAAGAGAGAAACACAGACAAGCAGAAACAAGAGCTAAGCAGAAGCCCTATTCGGGCTCATCTGTTCCTTAAATGCAAGGGTCTATGAAAAGGACTCTTTCCAAGCAAGGGGGCTGAAAACTTCCATACTGACAAAGTGTGTCTACAGAGGCACCACATTGCATTTTTATAACTTTTACTGTTCTTTCATACTGTCCAATAAAAGTTGCCTCCCTGTAAATTGCATCTTGATCAACTTTCCAGAATCATGGAATGAACTTACTAGGTCTATTGTATGACAGACTTTTGCATATTTAAAAATATCTAGCATTCCCTATGCCTTGTTTTCCCCAAGCTAAACATGGCCACTTAGCTCCATTAAGAAAGAGAGAGCTGGCTGGGATTGAATATGAATCTGGCCGGTAGAACAAATCTTTTGTTCCTATGAGAGTCTGCAGCCAGCTCAAGGGTAATCACTAAGTAGATAGGAGGACCTTAGATGCAGTCTGAGTGTGGAAGTAAAATGTAAGAAAGGTAGTACATGTAAAACAGAAGAACATCATACACTGGGGATCAAATAATGTATATTGGCCTCAAGATCAGTATTATTCTCATTTTTTATAAAGAGTAGGTGGAATAAAATAACTGTGCAAAGATTTAAAATTTCAACAAAGTTCTGTTAGTGTCTAGGAAGTGCTAGAAAGAATTAGTGGGGGGAAAATTATTCAGTAGCAAATTAAAAACGGAAAGATAAAACAAACTTGAAAAATAGCGGTATTTCTGGATCTTCCTGTGAATTTACTGACTGACAGAAAACCCAATTTGTCCTAGAAATCAGTTAAGTTACAGAGAAGAAATGAGATTAGGTTGAGAAAATCAAAATATGAAAATCAGCTTAAATAAGACAATTTCATTCCTGCTGGTAACGTAGACCAAAATCAAAACTTAGTGCTTGGGGAGACAAGTTTCCTTTGCCTGGCACAGTCTCAAACCCAAATATATGTCAATTCTGAATAGTACCAGGACAATTCTGGGACCTCTCACAGTTGGAACAGTGGTTTTAAAGGATCTAATAAGAATTTCCAGTGTAGGTTTTAGACAATAAAGTTAATTTTATTTTAAAAATCATGCACCTACTGAGGTTAAAAGGAACATTTTAAAAATAGAAATTCTTTTAAATTATCTGAGCCAATAGTTCAGTCTCACAAATGAAAGTTTTTGTGTGGAAATCTCAAAGCAAACTTGATTTCACATTATCTCTGCTTTTTTGTTTGGAGCCCAGTAGATGATAATTTCTATACAACCCCAAATAATATATTTAATGTGGATGTTGACTTGTGCAATCTCACATCTCAAGGACTTAAGAGATTTTCTCATTCTGCAAGTGTCATCTCTGCCCTCGTTTATATTGTGAACCTTGTAAAGTCATTTGCTTGGTAGTAAAATTTGCCTAATTAAATTATAGAGTGTACAGCAGAGGGGTTCCAGGACTCAACTTTGAATCAGAAAAAACTATTAGTTCAACTCCAAGTTCTCTAACTCACAAAGACCTTCTGAGCCCCTGTTTGCTTATCTATAAATTCAAAATCATGTTTATCAACAGCAAAAACCCAAACAATTCAATTAAAAAATGAGTAGATTTGAACAGACATTTTTCCAAAGACATACTGATAGCCAACAGGTACATGAAAATGTGTCCAACATCACCAATCAGCAGGGAAATGCATATCGAAACCACAATGATATGTCAACTCATACCTCTTAGAATGACTATTATAAAAAAGACAAGAAATAACAAGTGTTGGTGAAGATGTAAAGAAAAGGGAACCTTTGTGAACTGTTGGGAATGTAAATTGGTGCAGCCACTATGGAAAACAGCATGAAGGTTCCCCCCAAAATTAAAAATAGAACAACCATATGACCCAGTAATTCCACTTCTGGGTATTTATCCAAAGAAAATAAAAACACTAACTTGAAAATATATTTGTAGCCTTATGTTCATTTAAGCATTATTTATAACAGCCAAGACAAAGAAGTCACCTAAGTGTCCAGTGGATGAATGAAGAAAGAAAATGTTACATGTATACACATACATATAATGGAAACATTATTATACAATGGAATATTATTCAGCCATAATAAGAAGGTGATCGTGCCAATTGTGACAACCTGGATGAACCCTAAGGGCATTATGCTAAGTGAAATAAATGCTGTATAACTCACTCATCACTTATACGTGAAATGTAGAAAAATCATAATACTTGCTTTATCGATTTGTTATGAAGGTTTAATTGTTTTTCCAAAGCACTGAGCCTGATGCAAGTATAAAACTCATGAAAACCTCTTTCATTAATGTGAGAAGGTGGGATACAAGCCGTCTAAAGAGAGATGGGCTGTAATCACCACAGTGGAAATGTGTAACAAATGGAACACAGTATCTTTGAATCACCTTTAAAACTCTAACATATCCTCATCAGGATAATTTTTTGCTCTAGAAACAATTTAAAAATATTTTGTCAGGTACTGTGGTTGTTGCTGGGTATATGCAGTCAAATAGCATGAAGTCCCTTTCCTCAAAGAGGCCATATAATGGAGAAACAGATGTGGAAACCAAAGTCGTGTGCTAATCCCACTGCTAGGTTTATTTATAAGATGATTCAGCCCATGCAGGGGATGCTCTAGTCTCAGATTGGGACATGGAACAACCTACCTATGAAGGCTTTTTGGAGGAGGCAGTGCGGAGGTTCACTGGGAAGGAAGCACAGAACCAACCAGAGAACACCATCCACGGTACAAGGAAAGGCTGAACAAAGGCCCTGCGGCAGGTAAAACGGGACCCAGGAACTCCAAGCCCTGCGACAGCACAAGACGGATAGTTTTAGAAACACATACTTTGAAACTTCAACATTATGTGGGATTGCCATGTTTTACCCTTTTTCCAGGGCAAAGGTAAAAAGTGTTTTAATGTAATTATTAAAAACAACACACAAGATCATTTATAATTTTTAAAATATAGCAACAATTCTATTAAAATGACAAAAAGGATGTCCACTGTTACTCAGTCTTTTTTATGGGTTTTCTAGCAACACAATAAAGAATGAAACTGAAATAATGTGTATGACTAACATCAGGGAAAATATAAAATTACCATTATTTATATAAGACAAGAATGTCTTCCTGAAAAATTCAAGAGAAACTATTGGAACTAAATGTTAGTTTGGTTTTATCTACATACATAATAAAGGTACAAAACTTGATGTTTTATGTAATCAACAAGCAGTTAGTCAACATAATGTGGGGAAAGTTTCCATTCATAACAAGAGCAGCAACAACAAAATGCTTGGAAGTCATCATAACAAGAACTCTTCTAAACTGAATTAATCTGAATAGTTTGGTTGAATATTTTAAAGAAGATTTTAAAACTGAGAGAAATACCAAATCCACAGATGGGAAAATTAAATATGATAAGCCAACTCTTCCCTTTTTAGATTTTATGCAAATCTAGTAAAAATCATAGTGTGATTTTTCTTACAATCTGAATTTTGAGTCGTTTAGAAAAATAGTCGCATTGCAAGGGAATATTTTTAAGTATAACCACTGGTTTTTATTCAATTTACTATTTACAATTAGTTATATACATTTATAATAAAACTATAACAATAAAAATATTTCAGTATTGGAATAAAACACAGATTTGCCAAATAAAATATTCATAAAATAGACAAATATATGGACTTACTGTGCAATAAACCAGGAGGCAAACTCAGAAGAACAGCAAAATATTATTTTAAAAATAGTATTCCATGTTGCTAACTTCTTTAATTACAAGTTCTATAAGCCATACACAAATGCAAACAAATGATAGAGAAAATGCAATAAATTAAATCTAAACAACTGTTAATTATCAAACTCTAGAATGAATGCAGGTTTCCTTAGCCTTAGCCCAATGTCTTCTTTCTTTTCCGGATCCGTTCATGACGCAGCACTGCAGTTGCTTGTCATGTCTCCCCAGGTTCCTCTTAGCGCTCATAGTTTCTCAGACCTCCTTGCTTTTTGATGACTGGGACAGTTTTGAGAACCACCAGTCAGATATTTTATAGAGTGAAGCTCAACTGGATTTGTGTGATGTTTCTGTAACGATTATACTGGTTTACAGGGGTTTTGAGGGAGCCAACAGAGGTGAATTGTCATGCTCAACACATCGTATCGAATACATGTTATCAACGTGACTTATCCCTCTAGCTGTCCACCTTGACCACCTGGCTGAGGCAGTGTTTCTCAGCTTTTTATACTTTTTACCCCTTTGTACATGTACTCGAGAAGAAAGTCAGGAGGTCAGCATGCACAGCCCATGCTAATAGAATGGGAAACATTGCTTTTGGAAAACAAAATTTGGTAGTCTTAATTCCAGAAATATAAAACTGCTTAATTCTGGCATTTCTATGAGGAGTCTTTATATAAGCACTACAAATAACATTTTTTGATAACAATTTTGTGTCAGATGACAGAATAAGTGAAAGCAGTACTGCAAAAATATGTGTATATAACAAAATATTATAAAAATAGTGTTTATAATGTCAACTTAAACATCCTCCCTTTTATGTCTCTGATTTTTCAAATTCTCTCCAAAGACTTGTTGCTTTTATCTGAAATGTAGTTTTTAAAAGATAAATTAAGGCTGTTTTCTCACTAAAGAGATATGTTTTCCAGGTGTCCTGGACATATTTATGTTGGCTGGACAGTGTATTCAGTGTATTCATTCCTCTGGACAGGGCTGGGCATCCACAGAATATGTTTTTCTCTTTCCCTTTGTGCTCCATTCATAACTGACCCCAGACACTCCCCTGCCCAGACTCACACATGTAAATAAATACACATTCTTTCTTTAGGTTTCTTAATAGCACACACGTACAATATCAAAGTTCATATATTATCCAATGTCCTGATTGGTTATCTATTTATAGACATGGAAATGAGGAATCTTGCCCATTGAAAAACATTTTTTTTTTAAGTTTTGTGTGTGTGTTTTGGTGCATGTGTGTGTTTTCTTTCTCTGCCAAGATTATCATCAAGTTCCTAATACCCTATTTGCTATCAAAAAGTTTAAGAATTTTACTTTGAGAAAATTGTCAACCCACATGCTATTGTAAGAATACAGAGAGATTTCATATACCCAGTTTCCCCCAATGGTAATACCGTGGAAGACTATCGTAGGATATCAACTTTGATACAATGCACTGATCTTGTTGAGATTTTATCTTTTTTATTGTACTCATTTGTGTGTGCATAATTAGAGAATTTGGATTGTACAAACCTGGCACCATTTAGTTACTTATTCTATTGTTAATTGTATTTCAACTGTTCTTAGTGTTTTGTTTTTTTGTTTTGTTATTTCATATAGCTAATAAAAGTATATTTGGTTTGAAACCAGGTTTGCCTAACTCCAGTGATATTTTATTTCCTTGAGTTTAGAGCATAGGAACTATAGATATAGACAGTTATTCTTTCAATTGTTTTCAAAATCCAAATATGTACTTTAATTTAATTTTAATCTGAAATGTATTTTTCTCAAAGGAAAACTATTAAAATAAGCAATATGACTATGTGTATATAAAATATAATTGTATATGTATAATTGCATTTCTTGTTATTATATATTGCTCATATATTATATAAAATATTTTTATTGCTTGATAACTGTTTGTCTATACCAATACCTTTGTGTGCATATAACAATTACCTTCTTAAAATAAGCTGGAACTGAGAATCAGAATGAAGATATACTTGACCAGGATTTAATTAAATTATTCCTAAGGTGTGGCTCTCCAACACATATCTGGCACCAAAGAACATGTGGATTAGAAAGAAAACCAAGGAGTGGAGAGTTAATGGGCCATACTTAGTCTTAATTACCTGCCATTGCTGTTCTTGGTCTTCTAAAAGGAAACACAGGTGGAAAAGCAATTAATGCATAAACTAATTAGTTATCTTGTTTGCCAATTGTACGTGATAAATAAAACAGATTGCAGGAAATAATCAGCAGGTTGAAGTAAGGTGAGGCCAGTAAGGGCGAGTTGAAGCGATATTTATGGTTGGATTAGCAATAAACCATAAAACAAATTATGCATTTCTTTGAATATTATTTTAGCAAGGAGGCAACAAAGAAAAAAATGTCTTAGAGGTGTTTTTTTGGTGTGCTTTTAAGTAAAGATGTCACCAAGCGCATTCTATACTATGTCACTTTTGCAACAAATTTGATTTAGTGTAAATAATTACTACGCATAATTCCACTTTTTAAAGAATCCATTCAGTCTGCCAATGTAAAAACAGCTACTGACTTTTTATAGAATGGCTAACAAATTTTCAACACTAATTAGTTTATATAAAAATAGAGTTTTTTGAGTTGTGCTTTCTCTTTGGAATCTTGTAGTGCAACTTCATTTTAATCAGGAAAACATTTACCGTGTGACCGCTGGGCGCAAGGCAGTGTGCTAATGCTGTAAGTGGGATTTTTATATACCTCACTGAAAAATCTGCAGTACCTAAGAGAAATTAAAGTGTGAGTAAATATTATCTTTCTTTCAATATTGATTATAGAGATTGAGCTGTTGAGCTTGTCTTCATATTTAAGTGAGATAAGTTTGAAAACATGGAAAAAATGTCAGGACAATGGACAAGTGAGAGATGCCATTTCCCATGAGGTGTGTGCAGTTAAATGAGAATTAGAGGCAGAAAGGACGCCAGGCTTTGGCAGTCAGCTCTTTAACCCTCTCCTCCCTGTAGGGAGCCCTGGCAACATTAGGCCGCCCGATGCTGCTCACGGTAAATCAGATGGTCCGCAAGGTCCGCTCCCTTGTCTTTCTGTTGCATCCACAACATCTCTGTTGTTGGCCAATCGGTATATAAAATGGACTGTACTGTGCACATTATATGTGCTACGAGGTATTTATTAAATGCCAATAAAACAGATGCAGAGAAAGAAAACTTCGAAACGTGATGTGCTATATACTCATGGAATAGGCTCCGTGGAGAACTGCAGGATGCACAGCCTGCAGTGTGAAGGGGCGGCGGGGCACGCGGCCCCCACCCAAACCCGGCCCGGCCCCGCAGCTCTGGCTGTTTGGTAGGGAAGCTGGGGCTGCCGTGTGCTGACTCCCAGGCCGGCGACTTGTCCACAGCGAAGGGCTGCCGCTCACCTGTGCGCCACCCAGCTATCTATGTGTTGGCAACAGGATCCATCGCCCGAGCGTGAGAGGGCTTTTGAGGATGGGCAGGGACACCCTTCCGGTTGAAGTGACTGTGAGCGAATTCCCTCCCTCCATCATGTTTCAGGTCAACCTGTTCTCCTGTCTCCCTCCCTCCCTCCCTCGGCTCCTGCTCTCATCAGCCTGCTTTCCTGCCTCTCTCCTCCCCTCTCCCTTCCCTTCCCCCCTTTCTCTCTCCTTCTCCCTTCCTTTCTTCTTTCCTTCCTTCCCTCTCTTGGCGGCCAGTAGAGTAAGGTCAGCAACAGGTGTGTCAGGAGGCTCCTGCTGTGAGCCCTTCGGCTATCCCTGGAACAGGCTCTTCTACGAATCCCATAAACCCACGTGGTGATGTAACATGTTAATCTACAGAATACAGCAATATAGGAAAGTTACTTTACAACAGCAATCGGTTGGTTGTTTCTGACATTTTGTTGGAAAAAACATTCATTACGTGGGACTATTTGGTCTATTTCAGGGCTGGTATCCTTGGCCTCTAAATGCCAGCAACCCCCTCAATCCTTGTGATTACATAAAAAGCCCCACATATTTTAAAATATCATGCAGCAGGGTGACTATGCTCCTTATTGAGAAACACTAGTGCTTTAAAAATAAACGTTTTTTTAGATAGAATTATACTATGTATGCTATTTGTTCTTTTAATTTTTTAAATTTATTTATTTTTTTTATTTTTAAATTTCAAAATATTACAGATGTCCCCTTTTTTCCCATTGACCCCTTCCACCCCACACCCATTCCCTTCCCGAGGCCTCCAACAACAAAAAAATGCCAAAAGGAATTTGCCAAACTAACAATGGTTATTTCATGTATTGGGATTATTGTTAATGTTTATATTATACCTTTGTGTTTGAACAATTAATATATATTTCTTTTATAATAAAAATGATAAGTATTATTTAAAAAATAAAAATAAATAAAAATAAATGTTTTTTATTTGTGTCCAGATTTACAGCTTAATGGCCATTAAAAAAATTAACTTTCCCTTCAACCATAAAAAAGCTCAACTTCACAGAGTTCTCATGAAGCTAAATGTGACAGTGGAAAATAATTTTTTCCCCAAAGGATTGTAAAAATATGAGATGTAATTCTTATTTACATAAACTTTAGAAGATAAACAAATGAAACAAAACAAGAGAACTCAATGATAAGAAAAACATGAATATGCTATCAATTCAGTTACAGAAGTTTATTTAGTACTTTCTTTGCGCTAAGCATCTCGGTAATGCAAATATCGCTCTAAGGGGAACCCTGTCCTCAAGAGCTGTGTCTTATACGTGATGCTGAAGCTCTAACCGCTGTGCCCACCGACCATCTGTGCTCTCTTGGGTGAGCATATAGATCCCAGTTTACCACACTGGCAGGCGAGGAGGTGACATCTAGGCCTTAGGGCTCCGTGGCGGTTTCTGTGTTCGTCATGGGCTCTGCTGCTTCGGAGAGCAGCGCTTGGACTGGACTAAGTGCATTATTCTCTTCTTATTTCATTATTTTGTAGGGAACAGCATTCCTCTATTAAATCCAGTCTATTTCATTTTTATTTCTTTAAACCCCATCCCAGTTCCCTTGTTTTCTTTTACATTCTTCTCTGCATTTCGCCGGTCGAAAGTTGATCCAGAGACAGGCAGGTTTAGCCCTATAAGAAACTTCTCATTTAATAGAGGTCAGGAAAAAAAAAAAAAGCCAGACATTTCTCTCGTTTTTCATGAGTGGACTACAGAACTTTCTGGGGAATATTTCTTAAAATGCCAAACCAGATGTTATAAAATGTCTTCTACCCAGTGCTAAAATCTTTTCTCCTAAAACCTGTTAAACTTTAATAGCGAGAATATATCACATTAACGCCCAGACTGCTACATTAAAGTAACGTTACTGCTCTTGAGTTACACCCTCCCTGATCTAGTAAATTCTGAGAGGGAGCTTCTACTCTTGGTTTGAGCATCAACATGCAGTATTTAAGGTTTCCAGAGGTGGACATTCAACACAGGAAATAATTTATATTAACCAGTAGGCACTGACAGATTGGGTCCTACAAGGTTATATATTACATATTTCAACAATTGTCTGAAATATTTATTGAGAAGCCATTGTGTGTGGACCGGTGAACTTGGTTCTCTGTGGGGGCACACAAAATAAAATAGATGGCGGAGACCTTTACCCTAACAAACTTAAGAGTTTTTAGAAAGGATCCATAAATCAAATTGAAGATTATATTAGGTGACTTTTAACATTTTTTTCCCAGCTTTAAACTTATAATAGTCTTCTATAGTGTCTTCCTTTCATATATTTTAATTTAATTCCACTTGACCAAAAAAAAAAAAAAAGGAGTTGAAGTGGCTTATCATCAGGATTCATTTATTTAGTCTAGGAGACTTGAAAATAAATGGATAATTGTAACAGGAAGCTGGACAAGATGATTATTTAAAGCGAGCATTAAATTATTCTTACTTTTATTTATGGGAGTGATGGCTGAAAGTCTTAGCATTCTATCTACGTGTGGACAGGAAGAAGCAAAGGAAATAGAGCCACTTTCTGAAACTTTCCCAACAAAGACCAGTCTGATGGTTATTTTGAGAAAGAGCTCAGAGATTCATGCGGTTCTGTGCAACTTGATTCTGACTTAAATCAGGAAAAAACAATTTTCTACAGTTGAAAAAAAAAATCCTGTAAACTTCCTAAGAGAGGAGGGAAAGCAGAATGAGTTGTAGCCTTCTGGGACTCCAGAATATCCCAAGTCGTGGAACAAATGATTAGAAGGCAGGTGGGCTAGAAGTGTCTTTGCCTAGAAAGTAGTTTTACTTCAATTACTTGTTACAGATTAATAGGTAGAACAAGATTCATAAAGATACGTTTGTCAGTCTTTGCAAGACATTGATAAAACAAACATTTTCCATATCAAGTATCATCATCAGGATTGTTTTGGGAGGGCTGAATTTTTAAGGGACGGTAGAGGTCCTGGCGGTGGGGCCGGAGGGTATGGCCACTGTGTAACCACTCTTTGGGGCACCATCACTACTTAAGGCTTTCTCCTGTCAGATACGAGAAGCATTGTAGTTCTTCAGAGTAGATAATTTCTTGGCATTGAGTTTTATGTGCAAGTTATAGATGCGTATTAATGTAAGGCACTTTGAGAAACATAACAGAAAATATCTTCAACAGCGATTTTGTGGAAGATATAAATGCAGTTTCCATATGATTGGTTTTTAAGTATATTTTTAGTGAGCTTCAAAGAGGAAGGGTAAGAAAGCAAATTGTATTTCAGCTAAACAATATCTGTGTACTCTTCGTAAGTATGAAAGAGAATTCCTTTTAAGTTTGAAAATCCAGATAAATAAGTTCTTAAGCCCAACAGTCTGTCCATTTGAGTATTTATAGGGTCAACTCCTGTTTTTTGTTTTGTTTTGCTTAGTTTTGTTTTTATTAGAGGAGAAAGGAAGAAGCAGGCTTTTCAAGCAGTGCTAGGTATGCATATGTGCCACGTCGTGGCAAAAGTGTTTCCAACTCATCTTCTTATTTGAACTCATTTTATTGACACCAATCTCGAAGGAAAGTTTCACTCTTTTTATCTTTCAGATGCAACATTACAGGTTCAAAAAGGTTAAGTGATTTGCCCTTGATCAGATTGTATCATGAAAAATACTTATGTCAGAGTTTCATTCCAAACCCACGAGACTTTAAAATCAGGTACTTTGCACTGCAAAGTGGCTCATTTTGATGACAAGTTTTCTCCTTTCAAGTCTCCTGTGACACCTGCCTTTCAATATCATACTGACTATACCAACTTAATCCTTCATTATAGATTGTAAGCCCTTTTGAGAACAGACAACATGTTACTCTCATGTCTTTTCCCCTATAATTTCTACTTCAATACATGAATAATATAATGTAGCCACTGTTCACCTGGAGAATCTTCCCTCTTTGCTAACTTAAGAAAATCCAGATGTGATTTTTCTAAGTAAAACTTGTGAACATTTATTTGTTGAAAACAATTTTAGACAGAGAAATTGTGCAGGAACCATTATACATCAATGTGTCAACCAGTTTCAATTGAAAGTAGTTGGAATTAGTCATGTTAGTGCTGAAGGAAGGGCTTCATGAAATAAATACATTACGTGCCAGCCTTTGAATAAACAGATGAAAATGGATTGCTGGGGGATGTGGGAATTCAATCTGATGACTTCCAATTCAGGCCTGACACTATGGAAGGACTGATTCATGTTTTTTTCTCAAGGAGTGATTCTTTACAAAACTCACTTTGACACTCAGGAGATATTAGACCATTGGTAATGATGACAATACTTACACTTTACTGTATGAATACCCCCTGCATCTCAGACACTGTGCAATGTCCTTTGCCAAACAATTTTTGCTTATCTCTCAAAACAACCCAAGAGGTTGATTTTTTAAATTCTCATTTTACAAATTAATGTACCATATGATTTCACTATGCGGAATCGAATGAACAAAATAAACAAACAAAGTGGAGACAGACTCATGGATACAGAAAACAGACTGACAGCTGTCAGAGGGGAGGGGGTTGGGGACTGGGTAAGAAGAGTGAATGGATTAAGCAAAGAAAAAAAGAAAATGAAAAAAAGAAAGACTCATGGACACAGAAAACTGTATAGTAATTGCCAGAGGGAAGGGGGCTGGAGGAAGGCAGAAGAAGGGAAAGGGGGGATAAATGATGATGGAAGAAGACTTGACTTCAGGTGGTAAACACACAACACAATATACAAATATATTGTAGAGTTGCATAACTGAAACCTGTATAATTTTATTAACCAATGTCACCCAAATAAATCCAATTTTTTAAAAAAGAAAAAAATTAAGTTAGCATCCATATTTTTTTGGTCCAAAATTCAATACCTAATAAATGGTAGAGGCAGGATTTAAAACTAGGTCTGTTTTACTTAAAAATTCAAGCTCTTGCCTTGGAAATCAATGTTGTGCTGTACATGAGAATGCTGGCTCTGTGGCACCATCTGGGTTTGAATTTCAGCTCCACTCTCCCAAACTATGTGGCTCCAATTCTCAAAGCTCCCATTTTCTTATTTCACAAAATGGAAATGTTGGGAAGATTAAAATGAGTTAATGTACGTAATGTGCTGTCTAACTCATAGTGATCAATAAATACTCTTTATGATGGTGATGGTCTTGATTATGAAACTGATGATGATGACCTTATAAACTGTGCATTAATATTTATATTCATAGTGTTTTGCACAAAGTTTAGACTAATTTTTATTTTTTATTTTTGCATAGAACAGGGCTAGGCTAAGTAAGTATACAGTCAATAGATGTTTGCTAAACGAGCACTGAAATGATGTAAGCAAGTCAGGAATCTTATTTGTATCCTGTTCTTTCTCTAGACAATCATGCCCAGAGCCTGGGAGGCTGCCCATAAACTCATTTTAGGTAGAAGTCCCATAAATGCCATTATCCAATTTTTGAAGGAAACATTTTTAGGTGTTTTAAGATTAGAATAATTCTATATCACCTCACTTTGGCTAGAAGCATAGATACTTATTAAATTTCTACAAAAAAATGTGGGTAAGTGGCTTATTGCGTTTATGGAGAAACACTACCTCCAGATAGTTAGTAGGAAAATGCAGAGTAGTTTCAGGAGATGAGATACAAAGGAACAATTATTTATTAAATCTCTTCAGGAAGTGCCTTTGGATGATCTATTTGGAAGAATTTTGTTTTTCTTCCTCCTTGAGCTTTGTTAATAACTTCTGTTATCCTTACTAAAACCACCAGCTTCATGATTCCTCTCAGGAGAAGACCTTGAATTTTGTTTTGAGAATAAAAACAATACAAAATATTAAGGTAAAAACAGAACATTTTTTGCCACTTATCTGACATTAAACACTGCTTCTTCCAAGTGCTGAAGGGATTTTGGAAGGACCCCACGAACTGACCCTTGACTAATTGTAGTGCTAACAGGGGAACTCTTATAAAGTAGATAACATACGGCCATTGGCTGATAATGAGGACAGTTTTTCAGAATGTGTGTTGCTCTCAGTGTCACTCCCTTTTCCCTGAAGAATTCTCCAGATGTCTAAGTGCTGTATAAACTGGCCCAAGGCCAAAGTTAGTGGACAAACCTGCTTTTTTTCCTTCCCTTCCTCCCTTCCTCTACTTCTCTCTCTAAACCCCTCAGCATCACCATCCTCTCTCTCCTTTCTTCCCCCTTCAGTAATAAATACCGGGAGGCCTTTCTTCATCCAGGCATCAAGATAGGCTTGGGGTAAACAAAGGCACGTGTCATGTAGTTCTGTTCTCAATGGCCCTATTGTTTGGACAGGAAGACGGACAGTTAAGCAAGTAGGTAGAAGGGCAGGATCAAGATACAGTCCCTAAAAGAAGTGATCCTAGAGGCAAATGGCATTCCAGGGAGAGGCAAGAGATAAGACAAGTCAGCTTCTCTGCCGATTGAAATGCTTGACCCATTTACCTTAAGAATGTGCCTTCTCCTGCTTAACTGAGCACAGTTGCTAGGACTTCACACTCACTTTCATATTATCACCTTTCTTTGCCACCTGACCAAAGTGGCAGTAAATATAATTGCAGCGGGCTGTCCTCTTTTTGCCCCTGCACTCATTGTATTTGACCTCCGCATGACTTTTGACGCAGGTGATCGCTGCCTCCACCTCCAGGCACTTTGTTCGGGACTCTCCTGTCTCCACCCTATCTCCCTCTTTCTTGGTCTCTTTCATGGGAACCTCCTCCTCACCCCTACATCTTACATTTTAAAAACCCCAGAGCTCTTTTGTCAGATCTCTCTTCTGTCTACTTTCTGTAGCTTCCACGCCCTGTTGGTGGTCTTACCCAGCTTCAAGGCTAAAGTTACTCTGATGTAGGTAGCCCATGCTTCTGATCTAAAATCTCCTGTTCCTGCTTTATTTTTCCTTCTAATTTTTAATACTTTCTAACACACTGTAGGAAATTATTTTGCTTATTTTCTATGTCTCTCTATTTAAATGTAAGCTTTACAGAAATAGTGCTTCTTGCTACTCACTGTTTCTTATAGAGCTTAGAATAAAGCATATTCAGAGCAGGCACTCAGTAATGACTTTATGTCATTTTGAGACTGCATGAGAGGAGTCAGAATTCTTCAAGATACAGAGATCTCATTCCATCTACGTTTTCCAAGTCCAAGAGTTGGATACGATGAACCACCTTACAAGGGTAACTAGTGCAAGGCATATTCACAACTGCCACTGAGTCTATGATAAACACAAAAGCCAGGGACTTTCTTTCCTAGATTTTTAAAAATGAGTTTACTGCTTAATGAAAAGCTGCTTTGAAGAGCTTCCTATGCTCCCACCAGCACTTGCTGGGTTTGAGAAACTAGCCCTCCGCTTCCTTTCTGCAGGCTCATTGACTTCGCATTTAGGAGTTCCCACATGCTTAACCCACAACAGCACCCTAGAGTGTGGACTAAGACAGCAGATACGCAGGCACCTCACAGTGGCAAAGCTTCACTTATTTATTCCCTATGTTGCTTGGCTACTGGGACTGTCTATGATACAGAAGATGACAATTCTATGCAGCCTTGGGGTGGAACCTGTGAACCTAAGTCCCACCCTCTTCAGTTAGTCCAGTATTCGTGCAGCTCGCCTTTGCTCTCAAGAATGCCGTCAGCCAGGGGGTGACCCATCTGTGTGCACAATGAACAGGGCAGCCCTGACCCTGGCAGCTCATAATTTAACCAGTGGGATTCCGGACTGGTGCACAACTGGCAGCCACACAGAGCAGAATAGCTCTATAGGGCCCCATGGGAGAGCTGGGCGGATTTTCACGCTTGTTTTCCTTTCTTATTTCCTTTCCTCTCTATAAGTAGTATTATTATGAGTCATCCACCTGAAGTCTAGAGAGAACGAGCAGCTGCTTCTTGGACTCAACCATGAAAAATGTACAAGACTGATAGAGTGGTCCAAATAACCATACTCAGAACCCAAGGATTTAAAGTGCCACCTGAGTGTCCCTCCCCACCCATTACCAAAGAAAAATTCAAACCGGACAAACACGTGAATAAATAAAGAGGCACTATGCCCTTGGAGGGTTTTACTTTCTTTTTAACGGCAAGTCTACAATTCCTCGTAATATTTTCTATACCCTTTGCTTGGAAGGGAATTATTTTTAATGCTGCATGTTAAAAATGGTCGTAAACGTTCTCACTGTTGCTGTTTTAGAACCAAATTTCACAGTAACTACCAGAGAGTTATCTTTTTGTAAATGATGGCTACGAAAATCAAATCCTTGAATAATCCTCACTGGAAAACTGGAAATGAATCACGGCACCATCACTAGGTAAGTGGGAATGGAGTGCATGAGGACAGGGAAATGATTGCAGTCTTGGGTTATTTCATGCCTGCAACTCAACCTGAGACTGAAATCTGTTCAAATGGCCTTTTGAAAAGTTTTATCACATTGTGAAGTGCATTTTTTGTAACAGTTAATAACATAACTTAATAAGCAAAACCTCTGATCATATTTTCTTGTCTACACATTTCAATAGATCTTTAGCTTCTGTTCCATCAATGTAAATGTTCATCAAGTTGGGCTGTCTTTAGTATTACTATTTACACTATGTCAGACACTTAAATTTTTGAGACTAGTGCTTCACTCTTAAAACAGAAAGCCCCAAAGCCTTTAGCTTACTCTTCAATTACACTTTGGGGTATTTCATTCAATACTTGCTTAACATCTGGTGTGTTACTTTGATGATCTGACATCAGTTCTCTTATAAAAATTTTAACATCAACTAGGAACAACAAATAGAACTATCTCTGTCAATTATAATGAGGAAACAAAAAACTTTCAAAAATAAAATATTTTACACCCAGCCTTCTATTCAGGGAGAAGTTTCCTTAGCAGTCATACCGCTTTTGGAGTTAGTTTCAACCAGAGATCCTTTACCTTACCTTCACCTCCCAGGGTAGAGTTTATCACATTTACTACCTTGTTAAATATTTCCTTCCTAGATTATATGGTTCCTAGTTCAATGTCATGGACCATTATAAATATTGAACTTGGCTTTCCAGGCTCGCAAAAACACTCATTAATACTGTGTCTACTTCTGTTGGTGGCCAGGTCTAGGGAAAATGTTGAACTTGAATACATGGTTTCCTCTAAATTAAAACATTGTCTTCTGGATACCTTCCTTTCAATAAATCTTTCAGAAAAAAAAATAAAACACTGCTACATTGAAAATAGACAGGGATGTAAGGTATATTCTGATTTCAGAATATTTTAAATTAAAAAACATATGCATTTTAAAATAAAAGAATATCGTGATCGTTGCTGATAATACTTTATTATTTGTGTAACATTGGAGAGTTGATGAGATATTTTTACTGTTTTTCTTTCTCCTTTCTTTATTCCCTCACTCTATGAATCACTTCTTCCTTTACTGTAACTGAAGTCCTGAAGATATTTAGAAACAAAGCTTGACTACGGCTCTATCCCACAATGTTTATATATTGCAGAAAAATTAAAGATTTCATGATTTGTTGCCCTCCCTTAAACACCACTCTCAGACTCTAGGGAATCATATGCAATGAAAATAAAACAAGGAATATAAAATGAACTTCTAGAATCTGAGGTGAAGGCTATCCGCCTTGGAATTTACACACTGGAGCACACCTTTACAAGAACATTTACGTGACCTTTGAGATTTATGATCTACTGGTATATTGAAAGTAACTGGCCATGAGAATTCACAGGAAGTTACTTGTATAGCACCCACTGGGTGAGCTCATGTTATTTAAGCCATAAATTTCATTGAAAAAATTACTGAAAACTGACGGAAAGCATTATATTGTGAAAGAAAAGTGAAGACAAATAGCATAAAATTCTGGTAAATCTGATGATTCCAGAGAAAGGTAATGTAATATTTTAGACTCATGTAGACAAATACATTCAAGGGAGTACTAAGAAATGGACGTTGAAGACAGATATTTATTCTCAAAGCCAATGTACAAGCCCAGGAAATTGCAACAGAAAAACACAAAAGATTCTCAAGAGAAACAGGTTAATATGTAATTTCTTCAAGTGAATTTTGAAGTTTTTTGAATGGCGTGACTGCTAGGAAAATATATATCTACCTGTGCAGATTATACATGCTATAACTCACTTTCACATTCATAAAGTATTCCATTACCATATGATTGATTGTTACTTTACTTTATTTCACGACAGGTGCAGGTATAAATATAGATATGAATATAGATGTATATATAAAGATAAAGCTACACAAATTGGTCTGTAAAATCTTCCTTTGTTCCTTGGCCTCAGTGAATATCCAAATTTTCCACATTGTATGTGTGAATAACGCCCTGGAGATATTTTAACCATGACTTAAGTATCAATCTTTTAAAACCCTGGTGATGAATGACACTGTGTTGTATTCAGCACAATAAATGTTTCTCGCCATAGCTTAAAAAAATAGGTCGACTCATTCTTATAGGTGGAAAAGAAAGAAGAAAGAAAAAAAAGAATAGATCTTTTTTACTGGTTAAAATCCAAACCTGGTACCTATAAAGACTCATTTTGTAGAGCGCTGACTCCTAGGCTAGGAGGCTCTGCTGTAACAAAACGTATTGTTTTCAGGCTGCTCAGGCCTGGAAAGGCATGCACAGGAGGGTGTTCCTTTCTTCATTTCTCCCTGAACTCCAGAAAGCTTGTTCTTTGTGCTTTCTTAGAAAGTAAAGAGACTGGAAGCATTATTTAATTCACCCTCTCCTGGTTTCATGGCATGCAGAGTAGGCGCTGTGTTCACAGCCCCAGAGCACAGGCTAATGCTACTGAATTTTGTCTTTGCAGGTTTAGTCACCATCAGGATAGACACAAGCTAAAACGAATATTTAAGAAATGACTGACATTAGGTTTTTGGTTTTGTTTTTTTAAAATCATGATTAGGCATCCTCTGCATTAGAAATCTAGATCTTTTCTACAGAGAACAGACTGATGGTTGCCAGAGAGGACAGGGGTTGGGGGACTGGGTAAAAAAGGCGAAGGGATTGAGAAGTACAGATTGGTAGTTACAAATAGTCACGAGGATGTAAAGTACAGCGTAGAAAATATAGCCAATAAAGTTTCAATAACTGTATGGTGCCAGGTGGATACTGGGAATATCAGGGGGATTACTTTGTAAAATATATGATTGTCTAACCACTATTCTGTACACCTGAAACTAATACAAAATAATATTGAAAAAAAATAAAGAGAAGAAATCTAGGTATTTTCTAATTAAGCAAACATTTTAATAACTTTCAGAGAGCAAGGGGGAACGTTGTATGCGTTTTTAATTATCCTGGCTGCAACACCATCTCTGTGCCTGCCAAAGGCACGCCCTGGTAAAGGAAGTGAGCACTAAGCAAGGCATGTGGCTAGAGAGCGGCAGAAGTGACCATCACGTCACAGGGAACCGGCAACACCAGTGAAGCCTGTAGGTGAGAACGCTGAAGGAAGGCATGGCCTGTTTACGCAGATGCCTTACAGAGCCTTCTGGGCCTCAGATGTGAATCCCTAACCCTAGGAATAGTGGTTGGAGTTCAAGGATCGTAGGTCACAGAACTGAACTTCCCCAAAGGCATGTATCTCCATTTTTCTATATAGATCTGCTGACATTGACATTTCTGCCAATCGATCAATTACAGTGTCTATTGAGGTGACATCATAAGGCCCTAACTTTTTAAAAATAACAAAATAACTAGAATGTGTGTGTTCAAATGAGAACTCTGCTTCCAAGTAGCTGGCTTGTAAAGTTTTAACTTACTCTAGTGGTCAAGGTACCTTTACAACTTCTGTTATGGACACAGCTGTATACCATCCTCAATACTGAAATTTTGCTAAAATTAAAAGTATGGAGATTGAGTGTCTTTCCTGGAGTTTCAGATATTGAAGATGTTTAAATAATCACACTTTTGTTGGAAAGCAGGTCCTGTCCAAAATGTCCACAGAGACATTTGGACCCCGCCAACGTTTCTTGATGTTTAGTCCTGTCCAGAACATTCATAGACACAATAGGCCGTAGTTCATACAATTTCTGCTCTCCTGCAATGTTTGAACACTGACCTACATACTTAACTGGGCTAGTGAGGCAAGAAGGTTGTGATTATTGGCAATACAACCACAACACAATTATTGGACCAAGAAAACATGGTAGTATTTTTTATGAATTCATCCTGTAAGCCCAAAGTAGAAGTAATCATTATGGGTTATTTCAAACCAGGGGCATTTTCTTAAGTGTAGATGTTTTGGACAGGACCATATTTCAAGGATATTTCAGTGTGGACCAAATGTCTCTGTGGACATTTTGGATAGCATCACATATCCTCTAACCAATCACACATGTAAAAACACATAGTTCAATAGACTTTGTGTGTGTGTTTTCAATAGACTTTGTGTTTTAATTAGAAAATGCTCAGAATCTGAAGTTAGAAGCTTGAGTTCTGAAGGATATTTTAGGAGCAGCAGGACCAAAGGCAAAGAGATTTCCTGGGTAAGTTGCCCTGGACTATTGCTGACAAGATTCTTGTATTAGAATCTGAGGCTGAAGAAGTGTGTTGCCACCACATTGTGAAAGGACTTTTTATGTAATATTTCCTCACCTATAAAATGGAAATTTCACTTTTCCATCTGTACTTTGCTGGAATATCTGGAGAACTTAAATGTGGAGATGTATGGGTAAATGCTTTATAAAATACAAATATTAGATGTAATATATAAAAAATGTAAAAACAGCACCAATAGATTGTGGAACAAATGGTCCATAGAGATCCAAGGTAGGTGTGTAAAAGGCTTCATGCATGTGGGGAGCTTGGATTGGGAGTTGAAAGAAGGGACAGGCAGGCTTGTGGAAAGGGGATAGAGAGGATGATTTAGCTGGTCTGATTATATGTGAGAAGCCTCCGGGGACCAATGTACTTGTTTATTTCATTGAACGTCAATCAGCAACTTGTGCAGCATGGTACAGATCTGTCCTAGAGATTTTCCTTGCAGACACACATAAGCTTTGAAATGTTAATGTATTCCCTAGTTTATACTGAAGAATGTAATTTCCTGTAACCTTCTAACCATTTGACTCTCAGCAGGGAAGTGTGAACCTTATATTCTCACTAATGGGTCAACTTTTTTCATAAAAGACCACAGAAGCAGCATTTCTCCTTTATTGACAGTGTGTTCTGGTCATTGTTCTGGTCATTTACATTAATCTAAAATAAGTGTAACTTGCTCTCTTCTTTAGGGAATATGTATTTGCCTGTGGTTCTGCTATGTATCAGCTATTGGATGGTTGGCAAACTGAACTCTCTATGCCTCATTTTTTGCATGTGTGTGTAAAATGGAGATGATCATAATTCCTTCCTTATAGACTGCTCTAAGGATTAATTGAAGTAATTCCGTTTGGATCATAAATATCATTCAGAAAAAGTTATCTGTTGTTACACGGGATGGTAATTCTAATAACACTTGTTCTAGATCTACTGAGGGTGATAATATTTTATACAAACACCTTCGTATGGAACTGGTTCATATGGCTGTCATGGTAATAAACACAATCTCCCTAATGAAATGGCTTATCAAAGATGTTCTCAATATTCTATCTTATTAAAGATGGATTCTGGCCAGAATGAACAACCAGGAAATTGTAAAAGTGATCAAAATATTTTACAGACTAGGATCTCACAACGTCACTTGTGAGTTCCCTGTGACTGGCAAATATTTAGACTTAATGGTTTTTGAATCTCAGCTGGCTACTGGCCTCTCACTGCCTTAATTTAATGAAGTAGTTGATTCTGAAGAAATGGAAAGGAAACCAGCAGGACTGCGGACTTTGCATAGATTGCCATCACTTCCTTACCTTACTCACAGTGCCTGTAAAATACAGATATATGGGAAGAAAATATAAGAGAATACTACCTATAATGTTGGGAAAAGGGACATTCTTTCAAAGCAGCACAGGAAAAACATTAACTCCAAAGAAAGTATCATATACCTGACAAAGAAAACCCCAAATGATGAGAGTTAGAAAGAAAAAATAAAACGATCACAGACTTTATGACATCATATACATATATATCACGTATAGGACAAGGTTACTACATAGAGTATATAGTTCCTCTATACCAGTTTTTAAAGGGCAAAATGAACTATAGTTAATTCACAGGAGGAATTTAAAATGATTTATTAGGATAAGAAAAGATATCTAATGTCACTGTTGACAAAAATTCAAGCTAAAATATTGAGAGATATACTGTTTATTGAACTGGTAAGAATTAAAAGGCATAACAGAAGCCAGTGTTATCGAAAATGGCCTTTGACAATCTTGTCCATTTACTTTCCTTTTCATCCAGGCTAAATATATTGTATTTGCTAGAGAACCCAATAAAGATAGGAATGGGGCAACATAGAAGATATAAGTTGTATTATTTTCTGAAAATAATGTCTTATTGGGAATTTTGTAAAGCCTCACAAAGATGTTGCTTCATAATACTCTGAAGCCATAGGTTGAGCAGGGGAAAAATGGTGATAGTTCCTGGAAAGGACTTTTTATTTTTTCTAATCATTTTTCTCACTGGAAAAAAAAATACTTTATTATTATTTTAAAAAAATAATAATAAAGCATAATAGAAAATTTTGAAAGAAAAACAATCAACTCTAAATTCAGCAACCAAATAAAATTTTATGCTTTTTGATTTTTTAATCATTTAATTATATATATTCCTAAATAATTGAAATTGACTTGTTTCATAGCCCGTCTTTCATTCAACAATTCATTGTGAAAGTTTTACATGTCAATATAGGTCTTCATAATTTCAATAGTTTCATCATATCCTATTATATGAACATAGCATACATTATTTATGTAACATTCTATGGATGGAGATTTGAATTTATTCCTGAAGAGTAGCTCTTCAAAAATCAGACTTCCAAGGAATTAAGTATTCCATTATTGAATGATATCTAAGAGAAAATAATGGGATTGATGGTAAGATAGCGATATGACTTGATCAACTTTGAAATTTTTTTGACCCAAAGATTCTATTATTTTAGGTATACTGGGTTGAAATACTGTCTCCAGCCTCCTACCCCCACAATTTGCATCCTTCCCTGAACCTAAGAATGTGACCTTATTTAGGAAATTGAGTCTTTGCAGATGTAATTAGTTAAGGTGAGGTCATTCTGGAGTGTGATGAGCCTTTAATGCAATATGACTGGTGTCCTTCTAAGAAGAGGAAGATACACTTAGAGATACAGACACATGTAAGGATAAAGGCAAAGATCAGCGTGACTCATCTATAAGCCAAGGAACACCAGGGACTGCCAGCAACACCAGAAGTTAAGAGAGAGGGAATGGAATGGATTCTCCCCTAGACCCTTCAGAGAAAGCATGACCCTCGACTAGTTGATTTCTACCCTAGAATTGTGAGAAAATAAATTTCTGTTGTTTTAAGCCACCACTGTGTGGGAATTTGTTATGGCAACCTTGGGAGAGTAGCATACAAAGCAAATTTGGTTGGTTGGCTATGAAATGGGTGTGGACAGAGTGTTATGCTGAGGGAATGAATGCCCAGCTGAGGTAAGCTGCTGGAATAGAATTCCAGACAGATAGAGATAAAATGTGGTTGGAGCTGTAAGATCCTGCTTGTTTGTGGGCATTGGTAATAAAAAAAATAGAAAAAAAAGAAATGCAAAATCTGAGGTAGGAGCTATAGTACAGTCTCTTCATGGGCGTCCTTAAGTTGAAGCATCTGGAGAGTATTTCATAACCCTTTCCTTTAGACAGCACACTGAGTTATACACTGCACCAGGTAAAAACAATAAGGAACTGGGCTCCGGTCTAAACTTTGGATAAAATTTTATTGTTTTCTCCACTTCAGATTAATTAGTGTGGACCCCTATTAGAGTATCATTCCAGTCACCGGTGTTTTGGACCTGATTGCCACAGGAAAGGGGCACTGTAGCAGCCAATAAGCCAATCTGTTAGATAAGAGGTCAAGGAAACCAAGCTGGCTCAATCATATGAGCTCTTCTGAGAATTTGTTAGTGACAGAGAGACAGGGAGTTGGGAGCTGGGGCATGTGGCAATACTCTATAGAGAAAGTCCATTAACCCTACTGTTCGATTCACGATGTGGCCTTGATATTTCCCTAAGCCCTATTTTCAGTCTTCCTCAGATTCTATGAACTACCTTCCTACCATCCCAATAAGCATCCTTCACTGAAGCTAACTTGACTTGGTGTATCAATCAGCTACTGTTATATAATAAACCACTACAATATCTCAGAAACAAATAACCCTCAGCATTTTTTTACCTTAGGTATACTGGTTAACCAAGGGTGAGCTAACCTAGGTTGGGCTGGGCTGGGAGTATCTGGTGTTTCTTCAAGTTTCTTTTTATTTTATCTTATTGAACTTACTGGGGTGACAATAGTTAATAAAATTATATAGGTTTCAGGTGTATAGTTCTATAAAACATCTGTCTATTGTATCGTGTGCTCACCACCCCAAGTCAAGTCTCCTCCCATCACCATTTATCTCACCTGTACCCTCTTCTGCCCACCCACCGCCAATGCCCTTTCCCTCTGCCAATCACCATTACTGCTGTCCCATGTCTCTGAGATTTTGTTTTCTTTTGCTTAATACTTTCACCTATTTCACCCAGCCACCCAACCCCGCTCCCCTCTGACAACTGTCAGTCTATTCTCTATCTCTGAGTCTGTTTCTATTTTGTTTGTTAGTTTATTTTGTTCATTAGATTCCACATATAAGTGAAAGCATATGATACTTGTCTTTCTCTGCCTGACTCATTTCACTTACCTAATTGAGTCTATATTAATGAGGGACCCCTTTAGTTGCAAGAACAGGGATCAGCCCAATCCTTCGCTCCTCTCGGCGCCTATGCTCTTTTCCACGTAACACTCTGGTGTCCTCCGCGAATGAGATGTACTTTCTTCATTGGCCCGTGGGCTTACTTTGGCAAGAGAATGGGGGAGGGCATGCCAGCTCCTGAGAATTATAAGGCAATTCCATGTTTCATGTTTTGATCCAATTAAGGCTGTACCATTTTTAATTTTTTGACCAGTCGGCTTGTCTAGGCACATTTTTCTCTGGAAAGAGCAGAATGCAAGAGAACAATGGAACAAATAAGACTCCCCGAGGGTTTGGCTGCGAGCTGGAGTGCACTTCTTTATCCTCGTGGCCCAAGTAAGCCCGTGGGCCCCTGAAGAAAGTACGTCCCATCCACAGTAAGGGGACACTACAGTGCCACATGGCAAAGGGCATAGGCATAGAGGGGAATGAAGGATTCGGTTGATTCCCTGTTATTGCAACTAAAGGGGTCCCTCATTAATATAGACTGAGGTTATTTTCCCTTATAAATTAGGCATCATTTATAGTTTTATCTATCCAGCGTCTAATGACATCTTGAAAAATTTTAAAAAAAGGTACAGAAAACACAGGTGGGATACATGTCTCCTCGCCGTCCTCTCATCCCCACTGAAGTGAGGAGATGAAGCTTGCTTTTCTTCATGCTGTTTATTTTTCATAAAAGAAAAAAAAAATGTACTGCTGGTTACTCTTAGTTCTTCCCACAATTTAGCATTTCAAACATTTGGAATTGGTTTAACTAAAAGGAAAAAAAGAAGTTTAAAAATGTTAGCTGGCAATGTTCTAACATATTGGAAAACAAACAAAACCTAGCCACTGGCCACCCATGCTGGGAGTCGCTGCCTGAGCTGTGTGATTAGTCAAAACTCTCTCGCAGGGACTGTGCGTATTTCTTTGGAGAATCGGAGCAGGGGACTGCAAAGATGCAGCATGCTGATAGCTGGGCTGTAGCCACAATCTGTTCAATCTCTTCCTGTACCTCGCTTTAACTTTAGGATGCTTCCTATTATTATTATTTTTTAAATCAACATCAAATGTGGATGGAAAAGACTAAGAGTTTGTGTTTAAGGATCAGATTACCTTTTCTTTAAAGTTTGGCTCTGCAACTTTCTGGCTGTGGAATTTTAGATAACTTAACCTCCCTGTAATTCAGTTTCCTGAGAAAAAAAGATTATCATACCTGTTTCATCAAGTTGTTGTGAAAATCAAAAAAAACGTTGTTTGCCAAGCTCCTGATACGTAAGGCAAGCATTCGAGAAACGGACTTAGGGATAGGAAATGCCATGTGGTCTATTAGTCAGCTTTGCTGACCGCGAACAACATTCGCTTCTCACTCACATTTCATGGTACTCAAGGCCTGACTTGGGCTCCGCTCCTTGTCTTCTTCATGTTGGCACCCAGAAGGAAACATAGAACTTATCTTGAGTATTGGCATTCCTGTGGCAGAGAAAAATGAGAGATGGTGGCACCAGACATAACCCTTAAAACTGTGCTCATATTATAACGGCTGAAGCTCATCATATCGTCAAGCCTGCATCCAATTAAATGAGAAATATATTAAATGTCCTATAGGGACAGATCCAGTAGGTAAGGATGGGATGCAAATATTTTTATAGGACTGTGACATATTCTAGCAGGTGTGCCTGTTTGTGAGATAGATGACATTTGTATGTGAGCGGGAAAGGTGCAAGGAATGGGGATGATAAACATGGCATCTTCCGACTGCCACCAAATGTCACTAGGATCATTGGAACTCAGCTTTCCATCTCAGAAAGCAAGTTCTTTACCACTCTACAATTTAAGTGTTCAAGTAAGTGTATTTACTTATTTATTTTTGTAGGTAAAGGATAGAATTAATTTGACATTTGAATATAAGGGGCAAATTTTATTTTAAAAAATGTATGAGTTATATAGCAAGGGACTGTCACTGAACAAGTTTGTGCACAAGGAGCGAATGTGAAGGGTAGCTATGATTACTTATTTATTGAGTGTCAAACATGTACTGGGTACTATTATAGGTGCCCATGATGTGTCAAATTATAAAAGAGACAAAAACCCCTACCCTGCTCAGCTTACATTCTAATGGCAGAGAAGCATAGGGCAAGGCAAGGGAGTTAGGGAATATAAGAGTGGAGAGGAACTGGAGTTGGAGATGGGATCTTTGGGGACATAATTAAGGTTAAATGTGGTCATAAGGGTGGAGCTCTAATCCCATAGGACCGATTTCCTTCTAAGAGTGTTAAGAGGAGAAAGAGACATTAGAGAGGGCTAGGCTCATGTTCTCTTTCTCTCTCTGTGTGAGTGTGTGTATGGAGAAAAGGCCATGTGAGGCACAGGGAGAAAGTGGCTGTTTACAGAAAGAAAGCACCACCAGAACCTTAATCTTGGACTTCCAATCTCTAGAACTACAAGAAATTAAATTTTTGCTGTTTAAGCCACCCATACTGATATTTGGTTATGACAGCCTGAGTAGACTAATAAACCAACCTTTAGCTCTTTTATCTTTTTACCATCGTAGTACTTCCACTGCTCTAGGCATGCTAGTCCACTCTACACATAGTGGGCACTCAATACATGTGTGTCACTTGATCTCTGACCGTTGTTTCATCTGCAGTGGGACTCCTTAAATAGGCCTTTGAACAAGGTGGGGAAGACAGGAAAATACAACTTTGGTAAACTTACAAAAGAAAGAGGAAGAGCCCCACTTGAAGAGCAGTTACACTGTGATTAGAAAACCACTTGAACTTTCTAATAAGCCTTTGAACAGTAAAAAAGATAAAGAAATGTCATCCTAACAGTGGATGAGCACTTTAAGGATGCTAAAAATGACGCCCTGCCTCTCCTGCAAGATAAAAGGAGTTGCTCAAGTGGATTCAGATCACTTTTGTGCATTAATAACAGTATCCATCCTCTTGTTTCAGTCTAGAGAGTTGGTGCAGAGAGACAAAGTCCCTGGTTGGTGAGAACTCAGGTTTAGGCCCCCTGTCCCCCAGCAACAGACACATACAGACTTGGCCTGGTCTACTGGTCTACTCCTGGAAGGAGCCCACCATGGCCACTCTGAGATACATATGCCCCAATTCCTGCTATCACTTGACTCTATCAGGATAAAGGAAGCAGGGCATCATTATTATTACCTTTTTTTTAAAACAGAGTAAGGGAAACTTTCTAGAATGTGGTATTTTTAGCTAAAGATCAATTTTAACAGACTTTTTTTTATCAGTAATCAGAACTTTTTTTCCCACTTCTGCCTGACTTTTTCCTGGTAAGAAAGAGAAGCAGCTATGGTTTGGGTTGTGGTGTTTGCTGTGACTATTGTAGATGTTGAGCAATGTCTAAAACAGGGGACATGAACTTGCTCCTTCCTCTCGGGATCGGGGTTTGTTGTCCTTTCCTTGTTCCTGTGTGTGTGTGTGTGTGTGTGTGTGTGTGTGTGTGTGTGTGTGTCTGACCACAGCTTAATGAGGTTATGTCACCAAGGGAGGCATGTGATGTTTCCATGCCACAACGCTGCCAGCTCTTCTATCTGGGGCCTCTCATTTAAAAGCCTTAATGAGTTATTCCAATTACCTTGTCAGGCTTAAGTCCTCAGCAAATAGGGGAATTTTTTTTCTGTCTAGGGTGAGATTACATTTAAATGATAATAAGAAGCTCCAAAGTAATGTGAAGGCATGTACCGAAAGGGGTGATGCCCTTCTTGGCTGACTGGGTTTCCGCTGGGTGTTTGTCATAACTTATCAGCTGCAATCCTTGTGTGGAGCAGAGCACAGGGACACCCAACCTGATAAGAGAACTCCATTAAGCAGGCCCTGGGTCATGAGGCTGATGACATGTGTCATTTGGGGGCTCCTTTGTCTTAGTGATTGTGGTGATCTAGCTCAGGCCCATCATGTTTTGGCAAATGGCATTGACCTTGTCTGTTTCCCCCTTTATTCTCTCCATAACCTCCTTTGTTTCATTGTTTAAAGAATATTACCTCTGCAGGGCAGCTCCAAAGATGGTGCGGTTCCTTTCCCTAAAAATAGGATGTCTGTTTTATATAAAATCCCTTTCCACATAGCCTCACCCACATTTGCTTGTTTTCTTTAGCAAAGGCCAGATCTTAAAATAATTAGTCTAGGATGAGGGGAAAAGGAAGGGCAGGAATGTCAGGGTTACTTTGAAGGGGAAAAAAAAAAACTTGATGTTAATATTTCATCTTTTAAAATATGAAATGAGCTAAGAGATAAGATCACTGTACACATGATTCACCTTGATCTTATCAGCCTGCTCTCTATACATGCAGATACTTTTTTAAAAATTATTTGGTTATTTTATGTATGTGCACATACTGAGATACATATCTAGGTGCTTAAAATAAAGGAGGTAGAACATCACTTGTGAATGTATTTTCCCCATTCCTGAATGTTGCAAAGGAATGGCTTGGGAGCCTCTTGAGTCTGCTGCCTTTCGAAGAATGTCTAAGTATATTTATTATTTTATGTGATCAATGCATTTACATTTTATTTTCAAATAAATTTATTCCATTTATATCTTAGTAAATTTTGAAATTTTAATTTTTTTAGGAACAATTTTATTTTATTATTTTTAATTTATCTTTATTGTTGAAAGTATTACAGATGTCCCCTTTTTTCCCACCCCCAGGCCTTCCCCCTACTATTGTCTGTGTCCATAGGTTATACATTTATGCATATCAGTTCTTTGATTAATTTCTCCCCACCCACTCTTCTTTCTAGTGACTTCTAAAGATTCTTACATGAGGCTTTACTTTGAGGGAAGATCATAGAAAGCACTCTTAGAGTTAGACATCAAGAAAGCCTGGAAATGGCAAGATAGGGTTGCTGAAAACAAGAAGATCTTATGGCAATAAGTAAGACTAATAATGAAAGATAGGTATTCTTTTTTCTTTTTTCTTTTGAATAAAAAAGTGTTTTACTTTTACAAATGTCATACGTCTACAAGTAATTCCAGTGAAGTCAAAGGAACCAAATTTCTATTGGTCTAATTTGCAGGAGAAAATGCTGGGATTAATACTTTGAAGTCATTTTAAAAATCCAACTTAAAACAGACTGACTGTGTCTGTCATTCAGAGTAGCCCCATGGTTGCAAACTTCTTTGCAGTGGATGCATTTACATTTTGTACTTTCAAGGAAACGATGCTTTTCAAAATTAATTGAAACCTCCTGGTGAAAATCATCAAAGTCCAGGGTATCTTTGGGTGTAATTTGAGGCGACACTATTTGAGGTCAGCAAACAAGATGAATCAGTCCAATCTTGGAGTGTTTGCTCCCACCTTACTCGCTCATAAATAAACTCCACTCTGATAGCTGATATATTTAATACCAGTGTTAAGAATATTGGATTAATGATGAGCAGGCATTAAACTTGTTTGTATTTTAAACTTGCTTCATATGATCTGGCAAGTTTCAGGACCTCATTTGGAACAAGTACTCTGATCCTATAAAATTGCATAACCTCAGGAGGCATTTCTTTTCAAAGGCTAGTGGTACTTCTCAGCCAGACCACCACTTTTTTTCCAGTGGCATTTGAATCTTTGTGGTTTCACTCTCAGTACCAAATGAAAAACAGAGACGTCAGAGGTTGTTCCAAACCCTCAAAGTTTGCTGGTCAGGTTGGCCAAGAAATACACTCGAAGCCAAAAATTTGTGTGTGGAAGGTTTATTGGAGACCGATCTTAGGAACAGCACCTGTGGAAGGAAGAGAGGGGAGCAGGATTGGACAGAAGGAGCTCTGAGGTCATCCTTCAAAGTTGTATGGAATTGAAACAAGGGGTCCTGGTGCTTGTGTCCCCACAAACAGAATACCCAGTCATTGGAAGCAGGCTGGGCCCAGGGGAAGAGCTCCTTTGGGTTGAGATAACTCCCAGAGAAGGAGGAAGGATTCAGGCTATGTGTTATCAGGAACTTGGGAATTAAAGACACAGTCCTGAAGGGTGATTTGATGGCACATCCCAGCATCTATTTCAATTCTCTTTTCCAAAAAGAGTGAACTTTCCTGAGATGCCAGCTCTATAGTTTAGAAAAGCCTAATCTTAGAAACTGAGGTGAAGGAAAAGGAAATCTTTAGGAGGTATTAAGTTCTATTTTCACATTTTAGAAATAATCTCTTTATGCAAAAGTAGGAATCTTTGTTTAGAACTAGGATTCATGAGTAAAACAAGACCCAACTGACAGATTATAGTGCAAAAAATCCTTAAAATGAGGCAAAACCAGATTTAAGTCAGCATACTACCCCGAAATCCATCCATCCAGTTGGCATGAATAGAGGAAACTACCACAGGCTTAAAAGGATAAAAGAGAGAAATAGAAGACACTGAGACAGGAAGAATGGGGAAAATAAGTGGGATATTTGATCTGGGGAAGTCTCCAAGGGCAAAAGGGGTAACAATAGCAATAATGATGCTATGGCATAGTAACAGTGCCGCCATTAGAGTGCTGATAACTGCTTTCCATGTTCAGGGCACTGTGAGCTAATCATAACCATATAGCATGTGCATGATTTGACTTTGGCCCAGCCTCTGAAGCTCTTCCCCTTTGTTGGAGTAGAAGTATGCCCAAGACCCTGAGGCCATTCAGAGGTTAAATTTCGCTGCACCCTCCCCTCCCCTCCCCTCCCCTCCCCTCCCCTCCCCTCCCCTCCCCTCCCCTCCCCTCCCCTCCCCTCCCCTCCCCTCCCCTCCCCTCCCCTCCCCTCCCCTCCCCTCCCCTCCCCTCCCCTCCTCTTTTCCTCCACTTATTTTCTTTCTTTTACCTAAGGATTTTGTTTGCTTTCTTTAACTTTCTCCCTGCCCTACACAGATGCAGAGAGAAGGGAATCAGAGAGTTTTAGGGAGATTAATGTTACAATGGGATTGTTCGGGCTACATACACTGAACTGCATGAAAAGTCACAGGAAAGTATTTTTAAACAATCTCAATTTATCACCTGCACCTCAGAAGTAGTTAATGAGTAATAGAATATTCAACTGAGTAAGAGGTAAGGTACAAGTTACTAGCTGGGAGACCATGGACAGTTATCAGGAAGTATGTGTGTCCCCCTTCAGAAGTGAAGCTGATAATAACCTCATTCAGAGAGTCCTCGTGAAGATTAACTGAGTTAAAGTAACCCAAGCACAGTTGGGAACACATGGTGAGATCACAATAACTTTACCCTTTCCTTACCCAGTGTCTACCTTTCAATTCTCAAATCTGGGCTTTCCCTCCAAAAGCAACAGAGCATGCTCGGACCCTTTCCCGATCACTTTTATAAGTTAAAAACAACCTATGGATATCTCATCTCCAAGAACTTTTAAAAGTAAATCTCTCCTCCTTCATATTAAAATGTGTATGTTGGTGGCTGCCAATGTTCTCTTCTCACATCTTCATATCTACATGTCGTCCTCAGGTGAACCTTCCTAACTTAAAGTGCACATTGTGACAGGCTTCTGCTACTAAAAGTTTCAGAGACACGTCTACTGCCCATAGATAAAATCCACAATCCCTAGGTTACCATTCAGGGTTTACAGTCTGGCCCAATCTGTCTTTCCAATATTATTACTCACTTATCCTGCCTTCTTTCATTAAATAAATGATTGATAACATGCCATATGGCTCGGCACCAAAGATGCACTAATAAACACTGTCTGCTCTCCTAGAACTTTCAAACTCGTAGATGATCTAATCTTTCCCAGAAGCGTAGGACCATCGCCTGCCACCTACCTGATTTAAATTATGTGACCTCCTCTGCCTGGAATGCCTTACCTTCAGATAGACACAGGAGTAAATCCTGTAATCTTGTCCACACTGTCTCTTTCAATTAGGATTTTGTAATTCTTCCTAGTATGTAATCTCTCTTTTCACTTTGTGTATAGCATTTAAAATATAATTCCTTGCATTATAATTAATGATATGCATTTATCAGTCCTTGCCAGACTATAAGCGTATTAAAAGCAAGGTGTGTTTTGATCTTACCTGTTCCTTAATGTCTGCCCTGCTATTCTGCAAGTAGAAAAACAACAACAAAACAGAAAAAAGAGATTGTTGACTAGATATATGCATGAATTGCCTCTGAGAGTGGCATTGCTATGTAAAAGTATCTTATCAGGGGATTAACTCAATGGTGTAAAAAAAAGATGGCCTGGGAAATACTTGTGGGTGGAGATCAAATAGAAATTTTGAGTGCTTTGTGTATATACAACTTTGTTTTTGATCACTAATAAATTTCTGTCTTAGGAACCTGAGTAAAATTTGGCATCATTATTCATATACTAAATTTACTATTTATACATTTTTAAAATGTTAATGTTATCGTTCACCGACATCCCCAGCAGGGACACTTTGGTTTTTCGTTAGGGATAGTGTCTGGGAAGATCCAATTACTAGGTTAAAAAGAGAAAGTCTACCATATAAGTACAGTGTAGTCACCATAACTTTGAAATTAAAATTAGATTAGATATTCAAACACAAGTGATAAGGAGATCACAAGTGGTAAGAGCCTAAAATAAAGGCAGAGGAAAATTCAGTGCTACCAACTTCTTTATGAAATCATCAATGCCACCATAAGCAGTACATAAGCCCCTTAATTGGCAGACAGTTAAGAAAACCTTTTTAGTTCAATAAAATTCATGAAAATAGACTTACAAGCAAGAAAAAAAAGACCACGTTTATATGACTTAATTATAAACTCAATACAGGAAAATGGAATTTAGAGAAAAATGTGTAAGAAAATGCATGATCATAATTTCAGGTGATATAGCACTTAGGTTTAAGATTGGTAGGGCTATTTTGTCTTTATATAAATCTTAATTATTTTCAAGTTATTTTTATTATGTCATTTCAAAGAATTTTTTTTTTTTTTTAATTTGTTAACAACTTTCTCTCACTGTACCTGTCCAGGTTGTGTAGTGCCTGTAAGCCATGTAAGATATTCCTGGAAACCAAACAGGAAAAATGTCTGAGTTGCTTGAGTCTTTATTGTTTTTCTTTTCTTATCACTACTCAAGAATCCAGTAAGAACTTTTGCTTATCTGTAAAGCCAGAGGCTTGTTGGTGCTGCTACGTGGTTGCAAACGCAAACACTATCAGGCACTTGTCAAAGTATTTCGATCTCAAACACAAGCAAGGAAATTGTAAAGGGAAGCCATTCAAAACACTTAAAAATCAAACCCTTCCCTTAAGGGGTTTCTTAAGAAAAGGGGGAAAAAGCAACTTTATAGAGTTTATAATTAGATTGGCTGATTACGTAACAGGCATAAAACGCCCCCAATGTCCAACTTCACTAAAGGAAATTAGGAAAAAAAACAACGAAATGAGTTGGCCCAAATTCCAAGAACTGTCTGAGTTTGTGCGGAGAGAAGACTTGGCCATATTTTTAAAGCCATGTGGTAATAACATTACAGCCTGTGATGGTGGAGTTTGGGCGGTTGGGGGGAAAAGAAAACATTTGCTGTATTATGAGAGGAAACCATGCAGACTGCTGTGGACAGGAATGGGCTAAAGGTCAGAAGGCTTCTCCAGGATTCTTTGACCTTTGAAGAGTCAATAAACTCTCAGAATAAAGGATATATGCAAATATAAGACTTGCTATCATAGCTTCCAATTCCTAACCTTCTATAGCTCAAACTATTATTCTGAAGATTAAAAAAATCAAGTAGGCAGAGCATTCTCCAAATTTTTGAGACTTTGGAGAAGGGGAAGTATTTATAGCCAGAGCTTTCATCATAATGTGAAAGTATGTCAGCTAGATTGAAGGAACTGCATAAAAAACACACACAAAAAAACCCTCCATCTTTGTATTAAGTGAATCTTTCACACATGTATTTTTTTGACTCTCTAAACTTGGAGAAGTGTGGTTTAATACGGCAACCTCCTAAGTTGATTTTTTTTAATGCAATAATGCAGGAATTGATCAAAGAGAATCAAGTGACATTATGGGGACATCATTTTTTGTTCCAGTTCATGAGAGAGCTTAATCCATTTTTAGAGATGATAAAACTGAAGATCACTGAGAAAAGCAGCTACTAAGCGGAGGTAGCAGAATTTAAGCCTAGTTCACTTGACTCCAAAGAACATACTTTTCAAATATAGTATGCTGGAGAGCGGGCCAAGGAAACTATGCCTGGCTATAGAAAAACAGCCATCTGGTAGTTAGGATACTTTTGGCTGAAGTGTCAGAAATTCAACTCAAACAATGGAAAAATAGAACTGAGTGAGTAGGGAATTGGGGGCCTGAATGGAATGCTGAGGTAAGGAGGGATCCAGGGATTCTTATGATCCCATTAGGGCATTGCCTCTATGTCTTTTTCACAAAATCTGTTTGTGATTGTGCTGTTCTTTTTGCAGGTAAACTCTCTCCACAACAGGGAAAAAATGGCTTTCAACAGCCCTAGATTCCTACCTTCTAGTTTTAGCACCACAAAAAGAAAGAAGAATTTCTCTCTCCCAAAGTCTGTGCTTCAATGCAGCCCACCCTGCCCCAAATTACAAGTGCTGGCTCCCATTGCTCAGGGGTGTGTGCAAAAATCATGATTGACAACTGGGCCCATTATCAGTGCACCTAAATCCATTACACATCATTACCCTTCCTTGGAAACTAGAGTCAGGCCCTTTAAAGAGATTTCCTTTGCCAGTTGGCAGAATGTTGACCTTTGTCAGTAGAGAGCATGGAAGAAACATTGCAGGAAGAAGGGGCTATATTTTCTTGCCCTGTTGTATGAGCTCAGCAGGCTTCTACAGTGAACAGCTTTCCCAGCACCCAGCTCTTGCACCACATGCAGCTTCTCCAATGCCCAACTCCTGCATGCAGGTGACTTCTCCAGCTCCTCGGCACACAGTGGTCAGCAGCACGCAGTGGCTGGCAACGTTCCCCAGCGTCCCTGTAGGAAAGTTATACCATGAAATGCTTCGGGTAAGTTACTACCTATGAACAGCTTTTCCTTTCTCCAGTATCTGGGAAGGAAGATTTTTCAGCAGATTCTACTGGTGAGGCATCACAGTGACTTCTCTACCATCCAGTGATTGACAGTGTGACCTCTGCAACAAGGGCCTGGATCTCTGCCTAGAGGTGGGGTGTGGGGGGAGTAAGGGAGGGAGATGGAGAAGGGGCCCTTCTTTGGTCACTCTCAGTTTTAAGTGTATTCGTTTTTTAGTGCTGTCATAACCAATTAACACAAATTTGATTCCTGAAAACAATGTATTTTTTTCTTTCAAAGTTCTGGAGCTCAGAAGTCTAAAATCAAGGTATTGGCATGATTGGTGCCTTCTGGAGACTGAGAGAGAAACCATCTCAGACCTCTTTCCTAGCTTTTGGTGGTTGCCAGCAATCCTAGTGGATTCTTGGCTTGTAGCTGCAGCACTCTGATCCCTAAGTCCATCTTCACATGGCAGTTATATATGGGGGGGGGGGGGATTTACCAACCTAAGACATAGTCATTATATCTAAAAAGTGACAAAATAAGGGTTGCTCATACTTTACTCAAAGAATCACATTCTCCAAAATCAATTATGCCTTTTCTCTCTGATTTTCGTCTTTTCATGATATTATAACGCATGCAATAAATAAAGAATATGCTCTCTGGTGTCAGAGTGACTGATATGAATCTTGCCTCTTCCACTTACTGGTTTTGGTGACCTAAGGCAATTTCTTAACCACTCTAACCCAAGTTTCCTTATCAACAAAAAGGATTAATATTTGGATGGCCAACTGTCCTGGTTTGCACAGAACTTAAGGGTTTCCTGAGAACATGAGGCTTCCAGTGCTGAATGCAAACCTGGATGGTTGGTCACCATACACAGCATCTCCCTCAATGAGCTGTTCTGAGGATTAAATAAGAACATGTGTATGGCCCTTAAAATAATATCTACCATAAAGTAAATACCAAAGACGTATAAGCCATCACTACCATTTTCTATTATTAATCTCTTCATAGCTCTCATACATATATTCATTTTAGGTGAGAAAATGTCTCTTTAGAGTGCCTCTATGTAAAAAAACTATGCTTTAGGGAACTCATTTAATATTTGAACCCAAGCTCTCTTCTCAAAAATAATATTTACTCAAAGTGGAAAAAAATGCATAAAGAAGTAAAATATCTATAATATCAGAAATGGTGAAACTGCTGGAAGAAAATATAAGCAAAGCATTTTAGACAGGGTTGGAAATGAGAGCTAAGATTTTTGTCAGGGGAGTGATGGCCTCGGAGGCATCGGTGCTGCAGCTTCAGGTGTGGCCCATGGCTGCTGTGTACAGGGTGGGGCTGGAGCAAGCTGTCCGCATGAGCAGGAGGTGGGAGGTTCACTAAGGAGTGGGCTCGGCTGTGTTCCAGGAGAACACAGGACCGGTAATGGAACTCTGTGCGTTAGGTGACATTGTAGGAGAGCTGCTGGGGGCCTGGGTGGAATCGGGGAAAAGAATAAGTAGGGGAAGATGACATTATGGAAAGAAAAGATATTTAAGATTGAACACTTAAATCATCTGTAATGTAACCAACCACTGATAAATAATTATTACTAACATTGGGTTATACATGTTAAGTCTTTATATATGGATGCAAGCATATCTTAAAAATTCATATTTATACTCTACAACTTCTTTTCAACCATCATCTAACATGTAATCAAGTATTCATACATTATTAAATCATCGAATCTTTATATGTCAGGTGTTTATAGATGTATTTATGACACAATAAAAGACTATATCCATACATTACAAAATTTTTACTTTTCACTTGAAATATGGTTGAATAGCATCTTTTAAAATAATCTCTTAAACATTTAAAAGTTACGGGAAATCAGTTGTGCATCTTTTCATTTTACGCTTAACACTGTATTATGACACAGACACAGATTATTATCTTCAAGGCTATTATTTACAGGCAATTTGTCATAGTGAAAAGTGTATAGTTATCATGAGAGGTGAGTAGTTACTAAAGTTCTGTATCTTTGTCATTCCCACGTACTATCTGTGAGACGCCGGGTCAATTACTTACAGCCTCAATTTACCACTTGTAAAATGGAATGATAATATGATCTACCTTTTAGCTTTGTGAGGTTTAATTTAATTTATCCAGACAAAGGGCTTAGTGCACATGGAAGCCATATTTGTGTTTGTTACATTCTAAAAGTATTCCTGGTAGAAAAGTCAGACACTGAGATGGGAATCAAAGTCATATTACCTTGATTGTTAAAAGAAACAACATTTTTATTGTTGTTTCTCAATCTGGTGAAGTGAAATATATCAACTACACATGTTTCAAAGGGCTAAGCCGAGTCCCTAACCTGCAGTGGTCACCTTTATTTCCCTAAGGAATCACAGCTTAGAGTTCAGAACACAAGCTAGAAGTTGGGTTGTGCCCAAGGAGTAAAGACTGGAAGAGAGCATCGGGCAATCCCTCTCCCTTCTGCCTTCTGATAAGATAATATTTGCTTGTTTCCTCTTTTGTGTAAAGGAATATGTTCCAATATTTATAACGAGAAGTCAATTGATATTTTATCACGTGTTTTGTAAATCTTATAAAAGACTAGAATTTATCATGTATCGTAAAGGCATGCTTTGAATGTTGTCAGTGTTTGGGGTTTAGTCCAACTTCAAAGTAAATTTGTCATTCGATTGTCACCTGAGAAAGATATAGCTCATTTATTTTCCATAGCTTAATTAAGATTTTTTTTAAGATAGATCATTGCTGCCTGAAGATAAAAATGATAGGCTAAAGAGATAAAAATTTAACTCTATTCAAAAGAAATGGTTCCCATTTTCTGAAGGCAGACGACGTTTTTTTCCGCAGCTTTGGCTAGACAAGTTAGGAGAAAAATGTCATCACCCTTTATGGACACAAAGAAGCCTTGCAAGATGCATAGCTCTACAGTAATGTAACTTTATACCTCATAAATCGTAATCTAAAACATCCACTATTTTTAATTGCTCCCATTAGATAATTAAGTTTGACTTAAGGGGAGAGTCACACCTCGTCCTGGAGGGAGTCCAGCATAGACAGGCTCAATGTTTGCTTAATGAATACCTATCTTCACAAAGCTAACTGCTTTCAACACTTAAGACTGGGCTAATGGGTATTTTTATTCACTTAAAACAGTGCACACGATGACTTAAATTCGATTAAAAGGGGCTATAATTTCCTCTCATTAGTTACAAATGAAGGGAAAAGGCTTTTTTTTTCATATAATCATGAATCCAATGAAAGATTGGTCGGAAGAGTCTGCTTGCGTCTTTTTCATCATTAGGGATGCAGATCTTCCTTTCAGAATGAGATGAAAGCTAAGAAGTCACCTAGGCGAGCAGATTTCAACTTTTTAAAGCTGTGGAAATAATACTTTTTGCAAATGAAGTCTTATTCAGTGTCCCAATATGCAAAGAGTATCTTTTTGTTTGACGTAGGACTGTGGCCCAGCTACAGAACTTCTGCAAAATCTGTTGTGAAAATAGTCCACATGGCATAGCCGCTCTCATTTTTAGACATTGAGACTTGTGCTTGTCCCAGACCTTTTTATTAATCTTCTTAAATATTTCCTTTTATCATTCATCTTAACTTGTGGTATTAGATTGCTTCCCCACCAAGCTCCTCAAGGGCTGGCAAAAGCCACTTGAAAAGATTCCTTGCTTTTGCTGTTGAGTGTTGATGTTTAGTCACAACAAACAGGAGAGTTGCTCCTTGCATCCTGAGGTGTGGAAAGCCTCAGCCTCTTGCCCCTTTCTTGGTCAACTCTTGGATTATCTTTGATGGGAGGGCCCAGGTTTACCTTGGATGCACTTCTGTGGGAATCAGGGCAACAACACTGATGTCACGCAATGATTAAAGTAACCACTTCAAAAGGTACAGCAGGAGCTTGATGCTTTCCTCTCTACCCCAAGATGAGGAAGACATTTCAGAGAGAGTCATTAGAATGACAGAACTTTACATTCCTTCTACATATTAATTTGTATTTTTTCATCATTTTTTTTTTCCTCATCAAATCAGCAGGCATCTACAATATAGCTTTTTGGTAGAAAACATTGAGTCAGGAGTTCTAGGAACAAACTTGTGTGTAGATATGTTTGTAAAAACACTGTTTTCCCAGTAAGTGGCATAGAAGCTAGCATGTGAGCAAAGCTCCATAACCATTTGTTAAACAGTGGAATGAGTGCCTGAAGAAGGCAGGTCACAGAGGAGCCATAGCAAATACACAAAAACCTGCGTATTCTTTTTCCTGAAGGAAACCTAGTGTAACTTCACTTCACCCCCTCCCCCCAAAACCCTATAAATTTGAAATCATTCCTACTTTAGTCATGACGGAATTAAAGATCATGAAGCTGGTGTGACTTATCCAAGTCACACACTGGAACAAGAACCCAAGTGGGTCTGAACAGGGAGACGCAGCCTGTCTTGCCTTGACATTGTTGTTCTTTAAACATTTTGAGCAAAAGCACTATTTGTGTATTTAAACCAATATATACAATAAGATTGAAATTAACTCAGTGTCTTTAGGATACAACAGGAGACTTTATGTGCATTTGGCATGAATTGGTTTCTTCTAAGCTATAGTCATATGGTATAATTTGAGGAGTACTAATATAACCTCACTGTCTCTAAAGTAAAAAGTGGAAATGTACCCTCTGAGGGTTAAATACAAAATACTTAGATCATGGGACCCAAGTGTTGCCTACATACGCAAACAGTTTACACTCCAAATATTAGATAGTCCTTTACCGTTTGTTTTGAGGAAGACAAGACAGAGATGCTAGGATGTACCTCCTACTCCCCAGAACCTCACACATTCAGGCCAGGGCATAGGAAAGATACTGAAATTAATTTTTCCTGATTTCTTCCTTCTGAATCTACTTTGGAGCCTGTTAGTTCCTGCTATGTTGCGTGTTTCTACAACATTTTACTTAACAGCATTCCCCGTGACTAGATGGCCATATGGACATTAACAAAAGGCCATTTATATAAATTATACATAATAATATTCAACTTATACTTAGATGTCCTTGTAACTACAATGATGGATTATAATAATTTCCAAGCAGTGTTCTATAGTGAGTCATTGTTCTGTGAGGAAGTCAACACAGAGAAAAAAAGCAGGAACCAGCCTTCTCTCTTGGTTTGTTAACCTCCACTAGTTCAGCAGCTCCACACAGACTCATCTCCTTGAATGCCAAGCAATTTCTGCCTCCTACACTATGGAACTCTTTGTCTAAAAGAACAACATTACATGAGGAACTGGCTTATGCAGTAGGGTGGAGGACCTCAAAATGGAAACACATTGAACTCTTTTACCCCAGAAAGCCTTATAGAATAAGTTTTCTGTATGTTGATGGCAACTGATAAGGAAAGATTTATGATGCTACTCAGGAGCACAGGTACTTTTGTGTGGGGGAGCTTATCTGTGTTGTCCAATATGGTAGCCACTAGTCACACGTGTCTACTGAGCCCCTGAATTGTGGTTTTAGTGATAAATGTTTAAACAATAATACTTTGAAATACTGGGTTAGATAAAACATGCTTTTTATTTTCCTTTTCTCTTTTTACTCTTTTCAAAGATGTGGCTACTGAAAATTTTAAAATTGCTTTTGTGGTTTACAATATCTCTAGTGGACAAGGCTACCCTAGATTATAAAGTATGTGTGTTTCATTTGCTAGGTTAGCGGCTTAAGTCATCACTGAAGGGTAGAGTCGCATAATTTACCATAGAAATTTGAGTGTAAAAGGAGGACTTTTGGTAACTATGCCCGAACAGTAGGCATAAATTAAGACCTGGGGTTCCATTCTGTCCAATACGAGATAAAAATGTTTGACATTCTAGTTGTTCAGGCTGTCCCCAGCAATCAGGGGCATAGGCTCATTTTATTCATAACCCAAGTTTATAAGAACTGCTAACTTTCCAAACCAATACACCTAACTGACACCAGCATGTGCCCCATTCTATTTATTCACCACTGTACACCTAGCACACTGCTGAATGAATATTTGTTGAATGAATGAATGAATGGACATGATTACTCCATGTTCCAGGTATTTAATAATGCGAGGTTTTGTTATTATATCCTCAAAATTGTTTTTGTGTTTTGAAAAGTATTTTCAAAGGTTTGTTTTGTTTTTTCAGATCAATATGTGTGATTTACTAAAGCTAAATTACTTTTAAAGACTTAGTTCTATCGAAAGTTATGTCCTGTTTAATTTTTTTTATATTTTGGTGTTTTGTTTCTACCAAATATTAACAATCACTTTGAAAGAATCTAAACTGACTAATTTGCCCATACGGTAATTCTTAGGTTCTTTTAAATGTTTCAGTATTTTATGTAAAATTAGCATATGACTCAAGTTTAATTTTTCAGTTAAAAAATTTTACTTTGTAATCACAAGTCTACCTTATAACTCTCACAGGTTAAATTCTCTTGAATATCATACATATTTAAATGATCAAATATGCAAATTCCTTAAGCCTTTGGATCAACTTAATTTTTATACTATGCTTACTTCTAAATCTTTCCATGTTTGAAGATACTATTAAGAAAATGATTATGTTATTGTGAAGTATTTTGGGGAATATCTGCGCAAACAGACTTCGTGGTAGCAGAGACATCAGCTGGGACGTTGCCTGGTTTCTTGCTGGCAACACTGATGGAACCCACTGGCCTTACTGAGAGTCAGTGAGATGGATCTTCCTACCTTACTTATATGGTGTTGATACCATTGTCCTCATAGCTGTGTAGTTCCCTCTCAGAACTGGTTACAAAATTTGTGGGGCTCAATGCAAAGTAAAAATGCAGGATCCTTTTTCAAAATGCATTGAACATTTCAGGCCCAAGGTGGAGATAGCAGAACTTTCCACTAAGTGTGGGGCGCTAAGAAGCATGGGGCTCTGTGGACCCACACAGGTTGCACACCTTGTTCATGGCCTTTTCCAGGGTTAGATTCCGCAACTTTCACCTCAACTGTTAAATTGACTTTCATATTTAATTAGCTTCTGAGTCAAGTATTTTTTTCACTGAGCCCTAAAAACCTTTGATCACAAGATTATATTGCTTTTGTATTGTTTTGGTCATGTTTTCCCTGTCTGATAGACCCTACAGTATCACCAGAAATAAACCACATGATTGACTTTTTGTATATTTTTATTCATTTTGTTGGATTTTTTTTTTGGCGCTGTGATAACAGTTTTAATGCCATTCTTTTCAGAAAACATCTATTATTATTTCTGGCTGTCATCGTGCCCAAATCTTAAGGAAGTCAGAGGAGTGGTTGACCTAGTCCCGGTTTTACCAGCTTCTTCACTCCTCCTCCCTCCCTGCCTCTAATCTTTCTTTGTTTTCCTTCTTGCCTTTGTTCAAATGTGTATTGCACAGATACTATTTCACGAGCATCACAAAAAGCACTAAAGGCAAATTCTTACTTTCAATAGTTGATTCAAATATTTAGTCTACATAATTTTTGTCTATTTTTTAAAAAATTGTTTGCCCTAACATTTCATCAAGTTCTCAATAAACATACCTTTTCGAATTCCCAAAATAGATTTAGAGCACATTCTACCCTCCATAGATGGATAAAAGTTTACGCAAAGACTTAGGCCAACAAAATATTTAAAAAAAAAAGTAGATGTTGAAATGCTATCTTCCTACATTGGCAAGAGTAGCGTGGGAGAAGAAATGGACTATCCCTTCCCATAGAAGGGAAGCACTGTGGCTTCTCTCAGTCCCAGGCAAGGAATAGCACATGGTTATTGGAAAGTAGGGCAAGGCTGGAGGAAATCTTTGGTGTGTTCCTGACACCAGCGATCTCTGGAACTCTGCATCGGACTCATAAGTAAAGGGATGAATAGTCATCTCACCAGTGCCAAGACATAAACTTGAGTCTCAACAAATTCAGAGCAGTAGCCTTTAGGTCCCATCCCACAGGGTTGGTTGGGGGGTAGGACCTATTCTAAGGTTGTCTGCTTGTACGCTTCAAGATGTTTCATTAAGAAAAGGACTGGTCTTTTTAGGTAAAAATAATAAATAGCTGCAAGTCAATCACATACTTTCATTTCAAATATAGCAGCTGGACCTACATTCAAATTGCAGTACCATCACCGGTTAGTATCACCCAGCTTTCTCTGCAAGGCTCTCATTCCTATTGACTAAAGAAATTCCCATTTCACCATATATTTGTGGTGAGATCTCCAAGCCCTATTTAAAGTGGATTTCTCCAGGATCTCTACAAAGAACTTTTTAATCCAACCCCATTTTATGTTAGTAGATTACATAGTTTAAATACTTGACTGAATATAATGTACTTAGATATTTGTTTACTCATAATTTTTATGTTTATTATTATATGGGGATAAACTCCGGGCATCGCCTTGATTTTCAAATCCTACTACAATAGAATAACATTAAGGTATTTTATGTAGCCTATCTAGATTAATTCCTAATTCTTCTTAATAATCATTATAGTCACATGCATAATTAAAGGGAAAGAAAGGATTCACTGTACTATACAGAGCTGTGCATAAAGTGGACAACCTCTATTCTTTGTTTTTTATCTTAATCCTTATTTGATTCCTTTTTACTATCAAACTGGGAATACATACTGTTATAAGGCAGCTAAATAAAACTAAGAAAATAGAATCACTTTTTAAAAGTTAATTTAAAAACATCGAACTCAAGTCTAATGCTTTGCAATGCTCATATTTAACATCAGAGCTAGTATCAGAGCATCTATACTATTAGACATTTTCTTTATTACAATCTCATCCTAGATGTGGTGTGAAAAAATTGGCCTGAGGTGGTTCAAGGGATGAGATGAGACCTGATCTAGAAGTCTCATTCATTTTCTTAACCTCAATCCTTTGGAAGGGTGCGTAAATTCACATGTGTGGTGTTGGTGGGAAATGGTAATCCATGGTTTTGCCATGATATGTGTTGGCCAATACTTTGTCTTGCATAATTCCACCAAGCTGCCCTCAAGTTGTTTTTAAAACGTGGAGGAATTTAGATTATTTCGATAGTATTCTGCAACGTTGGCAGTGTAACACACAAGTAGTTTTTAATACTTTTGGAAGAATATTTTTTCCTAATTTATATTTATATTGAAATCAATTTTACGAAGACATTATACTTTCAAATATGTCATCAGGCTGCAGCACAGTAAGTGGAGTCCACCTGTCACAGCTTGTCTGGAATATAATTAGGTGAGATCTTATAGCAAGAATGAAATTCATCGTGTGGCCACTGGAGAAATCTAAGTCTCCATTTGTTTCACTATATCCTTGTCTGATCAAATCCATTTGAATCTAAAATTTTCTAATTCCAAGGACTGACATGATGACAGGAAACAGCTGGTAAAAGGCCCCAAGATGCCTTATGCTTTTTCATGTAATTACAGGCAGTTTTCTAAGAATATTGAAAGGGATTACTTACAATTATAGTTCATTATGATATCATAGATTTCCCCCTCAGAGTGGATAGTCAAAATTTATAACATTCTTATTGTAGAGATATTAATACAAAATATCTCTGCAAGAATGAATTACAAAAACAACTAAAGCAACATAAACCTAACTATATTATATTTATTCTTTCCTTGTATTCAAGAAGGAATTAACATGAAGCTAGGATTACATGTATGTAAATGGAAAAATTCAAGGCCTGCCACCGTAGCACACACTCAATCGATCAAAAGTGTTTTTTTTCTCTGTGCAAATGACCTCACATGCTCTATATTACCTCATATGATTTTTCCATCAACCATATGAGGTGAAAATAGCTGGTATTTTATTTGATAAAATTGATTCTCAGTCTTTTTAAGTTATTTGCTTATGTAACATATATGGTCAGTAGAAGTAAAGCCAGATTTTCTAACTGTAAATTCATTTTTTCTGCTTTTAATAAGGATTAGGAAAATAACATTTTTTAAAAGTGTTGTTTTTTCTTTTGGGCTAAATGTCTATTAAATTTTTTTATTAAATTTATTGAGGTGACATTGATTAATAAAATTATTTGGGTTTCAAGTGTACAATTCTATAATACATCATCTGTGTACTGGCATTGTGTGTTTACCGCCCAAAGTCAAATCCCTTTCTGTCAACACATTTGACCCTTTTACCCTTTATTACTCCCCCCCAGCCCCCACTTTCTCTGGTAACCACCATACTGTTGTCTGGTACTATGAGTTTTTGTTAGTTTGTCTTTCTTATAGTAACATGTTCTGTAGTTCTCTGTGTGTAGTAAATCACTACATGATCCCAGTGATTGAATTTTATTTAAAAAAACACATATAAATTGAGTGTCTCATTGTGACCTGAATTAAACCTTGAAAATTTTATATAAAATTCATTAAGAAAAAAAAGACATATCATCTTATTTTAAGTCAAGTTTATCTAAAACTAGATATATATGGACTAAGTAGAATAGACCTTTGCTTCCTTGCTATTTATTGCTGTTAAATATTTCCCGTTCTAATGAAGAATCAGTGTTTTCTCTTTGAGCATCATTATCTATTTTATTGACATGGCCTTTGCACACCATAAACTATTGAGCATTATTTGTTATTAAATAAATACATGTAGTATCTTTGGAAAAAATAAAGTGTTATATATATATATTTATATATATGACACTTATCTGAGTTAAGAAAAAAATTTTATGTCAAAAATAAATAGTGAGATTTTATAATGTTTAAATTAATTTAGCTTCTTTAGACTAAAACATTTTGGAAATAATACCAATATTGCTCAAAGGCATTTGGTTGCAAGTAATAAACCAACTCAAGGTACCTTATGCTAAAAAGAGGGAACATATTAGAATGTACAAATTTGTTTTATACAGTTTTAGGGCAGAAAATATATACTGCCAAGTTTGAGGCAAAACTGATAACTGATCATCTCTCTGTCTGCTTTGCTTTCTCTAATTGATGACTTTTCCTTCACATTCCTGTGGACATAACTCCAGAGATTAAGCTATTAATGTATTTTATAACAGATACTAACCAACCAGAAAAGACTATCATTCCTGCCTTTCTTATAATAACGATTCATGCTTTCCTGTCCTTCGGTGCCATATAAATAAAGTGCATCTAATTTGTTTTATATTACAGCACTTAAACTAGTGAAGACTGTTTGATATATATATACACTCCAACCTCTCTGTTTTTTTTATGGAAAACATGCCAGTTTTTTTCCATTGTGGCATGAAATAATCTTTTGCCTTTCAATGATTCCTTCATTTCTTGTCAGATAATTTTGCTTGAATTTTAAAAATATACTCTTGAGTTTGGATAGCAAACTGTACTGAATTCTTACAGGAGGAGCTGAACCACAGAGAGGATATTGGGTTCTCGGCCATCTTGGCAATTAAGCTATAAGATATTAGTTCTCTCTAGACTTTTGTTAACTCTTGCTACCCATGATACCAAAGATTCCAACTGAGTTTGCTATGAAATAAAAACTTCACACCTTCTTAGCATGAGGCTCACCTGCACCGGAGGTCCTCTGGAGAGGAGGTTACTCTGGAGGTCCCATGCAAGGCAGTGTCAAATTTCTTCTCATTATATTAGATTCTGATTAAGAGCCTGCAATCTTTGGTTGTATATGTACATACACACGCATCGACACAGTTTTACGAATCCCAATCGAAGTAAACAGCAAAATTATAAATAGGGATGAAAATAGTCTGATAAAAAAGATTCATGGCATAATAAATGTCTCTTCAAATTGACATCGACCAATTAATCAGCCCTATTTGGAATATCTGTTCAAACATACTCATTTCGCTAGCTGTTCTATTATACAGACCTCACTTCTCTTGCACATCCATGAAATTATTATGTAAAAAGTAGTAAATGAGTTTATACAAAAGTGACACTGTACAATTATGGCTTTTCCTTGCTCTATGTCTTACACACTTAAAAAAAAAAGAAGTGATTTTACTTGGGGATTTTTTTTTAATATATCTTCATTGATTTCAGAGAGAGGAAGGGAGAGGGAGAGAGAGAGAAACATAGATGATGAGAAAAGGTCATTGATCGGCTGCCTCCTGCACAACTCCTGCTGGGAATCGAGCCCGCAACCCGGGCATGTGCCCTGACTGGGAATCGAACCACCATCTCCTGGATCCTAGATCGATGCTCAACTGCTGAGCCACAACTGGCCAGGCTATTTGGGGGTGTTTTATTGCTGGTTCCCACTGTCTAGCTGTTTTTATTAAGTGTTAACTAAGCCTTTTAAAAATATAGGGGAGGGCAAAAGTAGGTTTATAGTAAATAATAAAGTAGGTTTACAATAATTAATAAATAATAATGCAAGAATAAACTATGTGTTTCACATACTTACAACTGTAAACTTACTTTTGCTCACTCCTGTATGTCTTTTAACATCTCTGAAGGAATTAATATCAGGGTCTATGTCAAATAGTTTAACATCTGACTAATTTCTGTCTTACCAATATGATTAATACAGTTGTATAATTTTTACCTTTCTACTACCCTTCCAGTTTCCATTATCATGAAACAGTCAATATACATCCAAGTCTATATTTGCAAAATCTCCCCTCACTCTAGATTGTCATGTGACTTTACTTAAAGATTTGAATTAATTCAGAGTATTTGGATGTCTTTTAGTAATTACTTAATACATATTTTCTTTTAATATATGCTCCTTAATAGTTATTTCAGCTTAATTGTATATGCTCCAGATATACTTAATGAATGAGTGCATAAAATCATTACATTAAGTAATTTAAATTTCCTTTTAAGAATATCTTCTCAAATTAATGGAAAAAATCTGAGGTACTAATGGAAACTTCAGTGCTATCATTCAAAACACCTCTATAATCATAATATGATGTCATCACTAACATTTTAAGGTGTTAATAAGATAAAGTAAAACATAAGAGATAAAATAAAGACAAACATATAATAAGGTCTTACTAACAAGAACTTCTGGAACGTGTTTGACCAAATCATAGTTCTTTTCTCTGAAAACTACCCCCTCTCCAAAACGAATCTAGAGTACATTGGTATAAAATATTATATATTATATTATCCTGGGTTGAGTGCTTGATGCCCTAACTGTATTATGACCCTCCTTTCCTTTACCATAGCTGGTTCAATTATAGGCAGAGCCTTGAGTAAGAAAGAAAAATAATTGGTTATTTAGCAGTTAATAAGATTGTCTCTTATTTATGAGAACTTGTGAACAATACAGAAGGCATTGCAAGGTGCAGCAAGGTCCTAGAGAAAATGTCTACAAATTTTTGCTGAGGAAACACCCAGAGCTTCACAGATTTTCATCTTTCCTGAAACCTAGATGTGCACATTATCTTTAAGACTTGATTTTGTATGTGAGTTGTATGACTGTGTGTGTATATGAATGCCTGTGTTTGCCACTGTCAGTTTTATGTTTCTTGCAAGAAAATAATTCTTATCTTTGACCATCATTAAGAAAAGTTTCTCCAGACCTTCCATTTGATCTGTCTTAAGTAAGCTCTTTGAGGCTAAATTTAAGTCAGTTAATAATATTTAAAAAAATTAAATGTGTTAATCTATTATTTTATTTACTATTAGCAGTTTAATATTAAAAGTATTAGCTTTAATATATTTATGAATAGTGTCACATAATTTATATTTTTAATAAAAAGGGTTGGTTTTACCTGTGGACTTTTAGAATCATGGTTAGTAAGCAAGTGACGTAGACTCATCTTTGACATGTAGAGTAATAACTCAATAGTGGTAGACTAAAATATATGTTCAATTTCTGTGGATAGAATATTATAAGGTCTATTAACTTTATTCAGAAGAAGTTCATTCATCATTCTTTTTAAGTCGATGATAGGAAAAGATAAGGCAGAAAATAGAGTGCGTAATTTTAAAATATTTCCACTCTGTTACTTATGGTTTAAACTTTTATGCTGTGATCCCTTTAAAACTTATAATTTTAAGTGTCACATACTGACCCTTGCAAATCACAAGTCTTTCCTTTGAAAATAATATCTCTGCTTTGAGTATATTGGAACATAGACCTAAAAATACTGTGGAGGTTTTTTGTTTTTTTTGTTTTTCCTTTCCTTTCCTTTTTTTTTCCTTTTGGTCCTCTTAAAAGAAATTTTCATAGGGAAAGTTCACATGAGTAAGAGTAGGCAACAAGGAAGTGCTTGGGGAAAAAACCTGGCAAATTCCAAATTTTAAATTACTAAAAATATGTAACTCCACATAAGCTATTGTTTAAATATATTTATTTTTTCTTCTGTGTCCATGAGATTGATTAACAATGATCTATGCTGAGTGATGAATTTATTCAGATTTTGTCTGCAGGTTGGAGGAAAAGACCTATTCACACTCACACACTATACCAGCCTTCTTTTGCAGCAGATATTAAATCAGACCAATTAAATTGGTTGACTTAACATTCACAGTTCCTACTAATAAAGTATGGCCCCAGAGGTCCGTGACTTGTAGTAATTTATAATTGAGCTATGGCATAAATTTGAATCACACATTTTGAAAGGCTGTTGAGTAATCTAGCTAATGAAGGAGCCCGGCTGACTACATTGCAACCACTTCAAGGCGGTATTTCCATACCTCCTTGTATAAAGTAAGAAAACAAAGCATTACTTTTTGTTGAAATATTTGTAAAAGGAAAGCCATTGCTAATGCTCATTAAAGACACTGAAGAAAAACTAAAGAAGTCAAAGACAATGATGATTCTCAGTAAAAAATGAGATATTTTGCATCGAAGATATTATCATGCCCTTGGTGTTTCCTGTGAATTGGTTGTTGGATCTAGAGGCTTAATCATATTGAGGTTTGATTTTCTTGGCAAAGCTATTTCATAGGTGGTAGTGTGTTTTTCATCAAATGGCATGTCCTGTCTGGCTGTTTTTCCTTTGGAATGTTAGAGCCATGGATATCCACAGCAAGGGATTACCAACGGGACCAGTCCTATTTGAGAAATACTTTCAACATTAGAAACTTTCTCACATTTACTAATTGGTTGTCAATTTTGCAATTTATATAGAGAAGAAGGGATAAATTCTTGATTCTTCCCCTTTGTTTATCTGTTTAAAAATAGTTGATTTCATAGCAGCTCCCAAAGGGATCCAGTACATTTTATGTGTGGGTTGATATCATTATATAATCATGGAATTCAAACACAGTTCATGGGTTTAAACCTATTGAAATTATTATCTGTACTGATGCTCATATAATTCTGTCTTTGACCAGTGGGAGTCTCTTTGGGTTGCCTCATGAGTCATATGACATGACTCTGGTCGCATTTGACAGTTCCTTGCAATCCGGTAGTGGAAGAAGATCCAACATCACCTTGTACATTTTGTGATCCATATCTAAAGTTACTCATTTTTCTAAGACTCCCTGGTTTGTTTCAGTGGCCAATGGATTTCCAAGGTTATAATCTGAGTGCCAGTAGTCATTTATTGCTACCAGCTTTATCATTATTTCTTGGCCTTTTCAGTGCTCTGGGCTGTACTACTTATAGGAAGCAAATAAGCAAAACTGAACTGCCAGGGAGCTAATACCCCAGAAGCAATTCATAATCAATGAGAAATGAAAGGATAAATACCCCAGTTTTGTTGCCCCTCAGCGGGTATTGTATGTATTATCCACCTTTTATTGGTTTCCTCCCTTCCCTGTGACAATCAGAACAAACATGCCTACTGATGATGTAAGACTGAGAATTTAATAATCACACTTGTCAGTTTATGAAACTAAACCACTTGCATACATAAATTTCTTTGCTCAGATCTTTGCTTGGTTTGCACCAGACTGCTGTCTTATGAAATCAACTAATACAAAGACTTGTTTCTTCTTGATGTTCTACCTTAAGAACCTTTGAGCCCAAACCATGAGCATTAACTATTGTACATTTATTTCCCTAATGATATACTATTCAAAATTGTCTTTGTAGTGTTCTCTCTTGGTGCTGTAAGTGATTAAAACTCCATTTGCTTGTACTATAACTGTTTCTTTTCAATTTGAAGAAGGAATGTTTTATAAGCTAACCTCAATTCTTCACCCAATATCTTGCTCCAAAATTCTTGCCTTAGTATCTGCTTTTGGGAGAATTGAAACTAAGACAAGGATGTTGAAAAATACACTAATTAAAGATTATGTGTTAATTACTATAATACACCATATTAACCTAAAACAGAAGAACAAAACTGAGAAAGAATGTACCCTATAGGTGATCACCTAGCACTGGCCTAAGTCATTTTCTTTTTCAGGTGAATTAACTGCAGTTAGTTTCAGCCATTTGAGTGGATTCTAGTCAGCTGGATCTAAGACCAAGCCTAGGACTAAGCCTGTCTCTCGAAAAGACTGAGTGATATCTAATTTTATGATCAACACCCCGCCTTAACCCGTACCTATCCACTTGCTGGTACAATAATAGAAACTAAGGATTAAACTAAAACAAGTGCTCAAAATAAAGTAAGTTCTCTTTGTGTACATTTTAATTTATAATGTACGAATTTCACCCACCAAATAAAAAAGTTAAGAGAGACTCTACACTAAAGAGAACTGTTTAACCCAACAGTTTTTTAACCACCAAATCCTGTTTTCATATGTACTTATTAACATCCCACAGAATTGATGTATAGTAGGGATACAGTTCAGAAACTTGTATATGGGTTAAGGGTACTCATAATTCAATTTGGAGAAGGTAGTATCTCCGTCATTAGGAGAAGACTCTAGGTTAGTGAGCACAGATGTCCTAAGTCTCCCATGTGTTTTCCTTGTTGGTTTGCTTTCAGCTCCAGTTCCTGATGTCCCATCAATTGTTCTTCTAAGGTGGAACCAAACTCTGGACTCCTATAACTGGCAAGTGTCTGACTTAGTCATTTGCATCCCAAAAATCTTTCCTGTCAGTGGTCAGTGTTCAACTCTGCTTCTTTGTCCCTGGCTTTGACTCTGATCAAATGTCACACAGTGTCTTCTCTTTGGGTAACCTAGAAAAGATCTAAGCTGAAGGTGAGGGAGTACTCAGTCCATTCCCCAAGGCATTTGGGCTGAATACACTGGGGAGATTCAGAAAAAGGTACCCAGAGTAGGGGTAAACATGTACATGTATATGTGTGTATGCATGTATGCTTGTTTGTGTGTGTATGTACATATGCACTTATATGAAAGGACACTATTCATAAGCAGAATGATGTTTCCATCCCCATAATGTCCTACCTTCCCTGTGGAGGTGGAGTCGTCTCTACTACTTGCTTGAGATGATTGTTTTGTTTATCACACCTCCAGGCCACACAAACAATGTCCCACAAAATCAGTGCCTTTTCTTGTCCTTTGCTCTGTGGTGCATTCAGGGCTGCAGGTTGACAACGGGGCTATTCTGAGGCCAGACATCTGAACCCCAACTTACCCCCTCAAGGCTCTTTCCCTATTTTTATTTCTATTAATTCCCTTTTTACAACTTCACTTAAAAAGTTCAATGTTTTCTTTCCTCACACTTGTTTACTGCTTGGAGCTCATAAAAAAATTTAAGACCAGAAAGAAATTCTAACACTTGTACATAAATACTTACATTGCCTCTGAATAGTGATATTTTGCTTCTAAAGGGTAATGATAATTGATGTTTTCCCCTATTTGCAAAGGGGGGAAACAAATAAAGTAAAAGAAACACATCCATTTCCATCTGGTGGCTCACTGTCTGTTATGGGCTGGATTGTGTTCCTTCCCAAATTCATATGTTGAAATCTTACCCAACAGGACCTTTGAATGTGACCTTCTTTTGAGATAGAATCTTTACAGATGTAATTAAGTTAAAAGGAGTTTATTAGAGTGGGCCTTAATCCAAAATGACTGGTGTGTTTATAAAAATGGGAAATTAGTGGCAGATACATACACAGGGAGATAAAGGCAGAGATTGAGGTGAGATTTCAGAAGCCAAAGAATGCCAGTGATTGTCAGCAAACCAGCAGAAGCTAGGGGAGAGGCATGGACCAGATCTGCCTTACAGCCCACGGAGAGAACCAACCATGCCAACACCTTGATCTCAGGCTTCTAGCCCCTGGAAGTATGAGACAATAAATGTCTGTTGTGTAAGCCATCCAGTTTGCATTTATGATGCCAGTCCTAGAAACTAATCTACCCTCCTTCAAGGACAGACTGAAGAGCATCTTGTTAATGCAACATCATCAATACCCACAGGACAGAAACTGAGTTTCCATATCCTGCTACCAAGAGCTCTCCTGTCCTGAAGCCCCTTATCTTGCATCTCACCAACCCTCCTGAGTTGGTTAATTCTTCCTTACCTTTTCTTTTGTCCAACTTGGCTTACAGCTCCCTGACTATGGCAGGGGGTGGTTAAAGCTGGAGGTGAGGGTAGGTGATGGGAGAGAATGGGGAAAGGAGGGGAATTGCAGGGGTTTTTCACTGCCTCCTGCCTCCAGGGAGATTACTCTCCTTGCCTACCTGTTAGCTTATCGTGAAGTCTTACCAAAGCGACAGTATTTCAAAGAACAAAAAGATAATGAGTTTTATTTAGAGATGTCAGTTTCCAGCTGGTAGTACAGATCTAGAAGCAAAAGGAGAGATATAAGACAGAGGGATAGCCCTGGGAATATAAAATCCCAGGATTAGATGAGAATTTATAGAAATTGTCTGCACTCATTAAGAAAGAGGGCTGAGGGAAGAACCAAATAAACTAACATTTAAGGACAAGAAGGATAATAAAATACAAATACAAACTGACATTTATTATCCACCTATTAAGTACTAGATACTCCAAAGATAATAAGAGCTAACGCATTCAATGTTCACTGTAAGTCAGGCACCACTGGAAGTCCTTTTCAAATATATATATTATCTAAACTCTCTCAAAACTATACTTGGGCAAATACTATTATTTTTTCCATTTCTCTGATGAGACTAGGGGCCTGAGAAGTTACCAAGAAGGAAGTGAAGGGCAGGTCTGCAAAGCCAGGCTCTCTGGCTTTGGAACCTGTGCTCGTAGTGACCACAGAACACTACCTATGAGTCCTAGGCCAGGCATATGTGAATTTACACACAGTACCTCATATAGAACTCAGGAACACTTCAGATACATGCTAATAAATCATTCCTATTTTGCAGAGTAAAGCTCAGACAGGCTAAGCAAATTTTTATAGGTATGAAAACAATAAGTAGTAGTATTTCAAGAGCACTGAAGACTAGAGGAATCCAAATGAGTTATGTCGTTGTATTAATAATAAGATTGTACCAATGTCAATTTCCTGGTTTTGAGTAATGTGTTATGATTATGTAAAATGCTGTTGTTACAAAAAGCTAGGTAAAGGGTACGTGGGACATCTTACTGCTTTTGCTGCTTCTTGGGAATCTTAAATTGTTTTAAAATAAAAATGTATAAATGCAATTTAAAAAAAAAAATCATAATGCTTGACTGCAACCCAGGTTTCTGTGGCTTTGAAGCACACACATTTATCCTATATGACACAGTTCTCTTTCAGGAGGATCTGGAGCAGGTAATGGAGAAGGAGAAAGCTGAGAGATGGAGGGAGAGGGGGAATAAAAAACAATAAGAAAGTACATATAAACCTATATAGCATATGTGACATTCACTGTGCTATTTTAAAGTATCCTCAGTGCCCCCACAGTGACTCTCCAAGGGGCAAAGCATAAATGTTTTTATACGGAGGGAAATTTTAGGCTTGGGGAGGTTCAGTCACAGGTCTAAAGTGTCAGATCGGAAATAACCTTTAGATGTCCCTGACTTGACACTTTTTGTCATTTTTATCATAGAAAGCAGGCTGGCAGAACCTATAGGGAGCACTGTCTCGGGAGCTGTGGAGGCAGAGGTTTCGGGTGAGAGCGGACACTGAAGGAGCCAGGTGAAGGAGGCCTTTCCCTGGGAAAGTTAGACAGCTCTTGCAGGAAAAGCAGTTTCACAGCAAGACTGAAGCAAAAGGGTTTTACGATTTGAGAGATCAAGCGGTAAAGGTGTACAACGATATTCCATTTGGGCAGCCATAAAAAATACCATAAACTGGGTTACCAAAAAACAAGGGATATTTGTCTTTTACAGTTCTGAGGCTTCAGAAGTCGAAGAACAAGACACCAGCATGATTGGATGCTGCTGAGAGCCCATTTTTTACCTCATAAATGGCATTTTATCACTGGGCTCTCACATGATGGACAGGGTGGGGGCTTTCTCTGGCCTCTTTTATTAGGGCACTAATCCCCTTGATGGAGGCTGCACCCTTATGACCCAATCGCCTTCTGAAGACCTCACTTCTTAATATAGTCAAGAGGATTAGGATTTCAACACATGAATTGGGAGGGGAGACACAAACATTCAATCTAGAGCAGGAACATTCAGTGTAATTCCTTTTTCAATACATTTGAAGGGGAAAACTAGAGTGCAGGAAGAGTTGAAGGAAGGGTTCAGGGAAGATTGCAGAGTGGGGAAGAGGGTGGGTAGACGTGAATCTGTGTCTGTCCTGTAGGGAAGGAGCTTATGAAATGAAGAGATGGAACACCTTGGACTCCAAGCTGCCTAATAGGCATGACTGTTATTCTAAGAGAATGCAAAAAGAGATCCTCCTGCCAGGCACATAGAGATATGGGGAATAAGCAAAGAATTTGGAGTGACTGTTTTAACAGCCCTGAATGTCATCACTCAGGTCCCAATTAATATAGTCTCACCATAATCTGAAACCCTGGCTCCCTGCACAGAAAGAGCCCTGCCCTCGAGGAGCCTGTAGACATTCAGCAAGGAGGGCTTTCTTTCAGTGCGGATCAGACTCGGCTTTGTGAGCTCTGGCAGGAACTGTGAGATAGCTGCGTACAGCCGTTGACATTTTAGGTTGCCTGCTGTTCCTTCTAGACAGCTGTCAAGGCTGATAAAACCTGTCATGCTTCTCCGGGCTGTGCAGCCATTTAATAGCAAAAAGACATCACCCGAAGCACAGTCAAGAGGCATAACAGTTCTGGGGATGGATGGATGGATGGACGGGTGCTCTTGTTGTGTGTATCCATACAGCAACTCACATGTTGAACCACTCCTTGAAGGAGTGGAGTCTTCATCTGTCCTACCCCCCACCAGGAGTGGCTTTGGAACCTACTTCCTAAGACAAGTCCAGTGTGTTTGACGGGCATTGTGCCACTTTGCAGGTGGAGAGATAAAACAGCCTGGACGTCAGGTGTGGAAATGTAAGGCAGTGTATTTAGGTAAGATTTAACAGCAGGGCAGTTCAGAATGTCCAAATGTACTTGACTTTCTCAACCTGTAACATAAAGCATTTTATTTCCTTTCAAAAGTCTAAAATAATAATACATTTAAAAACACCTGGAACGACAGAGTCAATCGCTGGTTTGATTTAGGTGCTAACACAGGATGGAGTCAAGTAAGATAATGCTGTGCTGACAGCCAGTCCCTTTGGTGCTGGAATGAGAAAAACCTTGTTTACCGGGAGTATTGTGCAATTCTAGGTTTTCCAAGCTTTTATTAGTCAAGAGGATTAGGTCCAAGAAATTAATTAAATAATGAGCCCTCATGGAAAACATGTCATATGAAAGAAGAGAATGTTTGATAAATGGGAGAGGCTCAAATACAATGAAAGGGTCAAAGTCACAGAATAGATGTGTGCAGAAGTAGCTACGCAGTCAAGTATCTGTTTACAGGCCTCTCTTCCAACATGAAGTATACTCTCTCTCCCTCTCTCTCCTCCCTTTCTCCCCCCAGCTCTCTCTGTCTTTCCGTGTGTGTGCCCACTTTTATGTCTATTAAATCTCTACCCCTTATTCAGTTTCACTGTTGTGTAAATAAACATAGATTACTTTTTATTTATATAGCTTTGAGTTTATTGTGCTTCCTAAATCTAAGAATTCATTGCTTTTATCAATTTTGAAAAATTATCAGCCATTATCTAAATTCTGCATTTTTCCCCCTCTATTATCTGAATTAGAACTCTAATTAGATATATATTAAAGGTGTGGTGTGTGTTTTTAATATCTCTTGCACTCCCATATTTTTTGTCTCTTTCTCTCTGAAGCATAGAACATCATCTTTTCTCAGCTGGGTTTTGCATTTAACTAATTTTTGTTTTAGCTTTGTCCAATCTCAACTCAGCAAAACAAGTTTTTCTATCACTTTCGTAATTTTGTGGTGTTGACTCATTTTTGGTGGGATTTAATGCGGGGGTGGTGTTTAGGGAGAATTTATTTCTCCCATGGTACTTTTAAATTTATTTGTTTTCTTGAGATTATGAACATTCAGAAAGATGTTTTTTTTTTCCCTCCCACTCAGATCACAGGCTGAGGTGGAAATACTATTTGTACTCATTGTCTCTCGTTTTGCATAAGAAAGGCTGTTTTGTGGACTACTCCTTTCCTGGTGGTGTGGACCTTCAAGGACCTTGGCTTTTTCTGTGTGTTTGGTGGAGGGCTTGAGAATACAAAATCCAGCTCTAGATTATGTCCCACCCAAGGCTTCTATATTGTGTCATCTACATGAAACTTGAAGCCGAAGACCCAGCTCCTGAAACTGATAAATGCCATCAGAAATACCTATAATTTTAACCCCTTCTCACTATATATGTATATATTTTTTGATCTTTATTTTTGTCTAACTGAGCATTTAAAAAAATTTCTTGAGACTTCATGTGTGATTTAAAAAATATATTTACTTGCTATGAAGCTAAAACTGCTTTAAAAACAGTTTACTATGTCTTATCCAGAATATGTGTGTGTCTGAATGTAATGGAATTTGTTGTGGAATGCTATTTCTCAGGATCATTAGTTGGAGATAATAGCAGAAATTGAAATCTTTCAAGAGTTTTGGAGGAAAAACCAAATAGAAATGTTCAAATCAGGTAAAAAGGGGGTGATTTATAAAATGTAGAATGAATAATTCTATTAACCTGCCTTGAACAAAAATTGACAAATGTTGCAATGAGTTTTGAACCCCAAAATTCATAGATATTATAATTATTGGATGATTTGTTTATATTAGAATTGCACTGAATAATTATTGGCATTTTTTCTGCTCAAAATATTTATCTACATTAATTAATTTTCAACATTTGTATGTTTTTCTTGATGAACTACCTTTGAAAGCCTTAGTGTTTACAGGAAACTTCCTCTAGTTTTCACTGTTACTTTGTATAAAGCATCCCATTGGAAGTTCAGGAAAGGATCACCAACACCACCACCCTTCCCTTCCCAACTTAAGAAGATTTCAGGGGAAACAAAAACAAATATACAGCTTTTTAAGGTTCTTTATATATTTCTTTCTAAAGTCTTTTGTAGAATACCCACCTCCAAATCTTGAAATACATGATACTCCCTCTAGGTTCCTCTTTGACCTATTTACTTATCTGTGTAGTCATTTTAAGAAATTTTAATACATGCTGTGGATCAGAAACTATTCAAAAACACAAAAGAAACAGTGGGAGAATTTCCCTATTTCCCTCATGGGTACAGATGAATTTTGAACTCCCAGTGGGATGTTTTTCACAAGATATGGGAGCATTTATAGATGGGTAGGCACACACCCCTGCTTCACCAATTACCCAGGATACTGAGTTCACAGTAGGGTTTTCTTTCTCATAAGATGATGCTGTGTTCTCTGTGCTAGTCAACTTGAGGGGGGTTGAAAATGTACCTGGAGATCCCCCTCACCACCATAGATGCTGCTTGAACATTAGCATAAGTATGGGGTCAAGCCAGTGAGTTTCGGGGGTATATTTGCTCTTTAGCCCACAGTCCCCTCCTTCCTCACCTGCTTCATGGCATCACTTACTCCAGCTCTGAAGAGCAGATTCTGGAGCAAGCCTGTTTGGACTTGGATTCTGCCTCCTCCACCTTAGCAAGTGAGTTAAATTCCCTGTGTTTCGGTTTATGTTTAAATGGGATAAAAATATTCTCCAGCACACGGGGTTGCTGTGAGGAGCTAATAGATTCCAGTGCCTGGAATGCAGTAAAAGTTAAATAAATGGTAACTGTGATTAACACCACCCTGCTCCATTTTATTTTCGCGGGTGTCTGGCCCATTTGGCATTTGCATTTGGGGTCCCTATCCTTAAGACTATAAAATTTTAAAAGACATGACACAAGGGGGAAGAGGAGATGGTTAAATTACAGTGATGACAATAAAAGTTATAAATAGCATATTATGAGCACACAAAAGAGGGCCTTTCAATTCCAGCTTGAGAAATCATGTCATGTTTGATACAAGCAGCCAGAGAACAAGTCTTAAAGTGTGAGGGAGAATATTCTAGGCCCAGGAAACTTTTAAAATAAGAAGAAAATGGCCTAATAATATGGTTCTTTTTTTTGTTTTGTTTTTTAATATGGTTCTTTATTTCTTTCCTTCAGAAATCAGGTCTTGAACACCTTCTAGATGCTGGATATTGGCACCTATTAGTGGAATTAGAAAAAAAAAAAAAGTTGCATTAGATAAAAAAAGCTGGGTAAGAACATGAAAGGATTCATCTCAGGTGAAATCATTGCCAATGTAAGAGGGAAGATCATTTGCTTAATGGACAAGAGATGATCTGAACAGCCAATCAGTTTTCCTACCTCTTGTATCTTCTGGACTCACGTTCTTAATCTTCTGCAAAAATCTGTGGACCCTGGCAGAATGCTCATCCTGCCTGAAGCTCAATATTTAAGTGGAAAAGATGCCATTCACACCAAAGGCGTATTGTTTTTATAAATTCCCTCTAATTCAAATTAATGAAAGTCCAGATTAACTTCAGAAGACTGACTCAACTTTCCTTTCCATCATCTTTCTCCTACATATCTAAACACATTATTTATTTTAAACTTCTCTTGAAGTAAAAAAAACATAAGTTTAAAAATGGAAGTTAAAAAATATTTTCATTATCTAAAAATTATCCACTGTAACTAACATACTTGAAGATAGTTTTTAAAAAAAAACAACAAGTTAAATAAGCTTTTTACAATTCCGATCCAATATATTAAAAACATTTTTTAAACATTTGGGAAAATGGTTGGCTTTGGTAAGCTTTTCCCCCTGGTATCTAGTAAAGCAGAACTTTTTCTTAATTCTTTTTCTCACATATTATTTTATGTACTTAGAGGAAATCTCTGTTAACTTAAATGAATTTGACAAATGGATTTAGCAGATGAACAGATGTATTTAAAATATAACAGATGGGTCTCCATTTTCTAAGGTGAGATGATCTATATCCATTTTATCAAGTTACAATGGTGCTGGAATATGAGGCTTAGATGTTCGACAAAGACTTAGAATATATTGATGGTAGCATGCCATAGATTAAATGGACCTTTACGTTTTATTAAAGTTGAAATATACATTCGGGGTATTTGAAAATGTTTCTTTTATTAGTAAGAATCATATTTAATGTAAAAGGATAAGCATGTTTTCAAAGCATTTGACATTTTTAAAATATCTCATAAATTATCAGCAGATAAGACTCAGTTCTGTAACCTTCTTTAAAGATGTGTGACTTCTGTCATGGCTAGGGCAGAAATATTTAGAAGCATAAAATTAAGGAGGTTTACTCATTAGAAAATGCAGGTCAAAATGGTGGAGTGACTTGAACAGAAAGCAATGAGAGCTGGTTCTGTAACCAGGCTTATAGCTACAGGATTAGTTCTAGTTAAAATGATTATAAATAGTCCAGGAGTTAATGGTACCTATGGAACTTGCCTATGATACTTATAATGCTAATACTAGTTCTCCATTACTCACCCTCATCTTCCAACACTACTTGTCGAAACATGAAATTAATAGATTGTCTGGTTGTTAAACCATGATGAGCTTGTTTTAGATTTTTTTCTGTTATTTCGAGAAGTTTCATTTTATCATTAAATAAAAATAATTTCACTACCTAAAATATAATAATAATTTAAGCACTTAAATCCCAATTTCAAAAGTAGGCCAAGTACTAGGAAATAAGCAAGACTTAAAGATTTGTCACAGTATCATTTTTCATCATTATGTTCAATTTACAATTAATATACTTAAAGTATTTGGGGATTACAGCTAGGATAGTTTTCACCAACACTTTAAAAAATATTTAAAATTCATTAAACATCTGCCTCTCACTGCTTATAGAACTGTGCCATCTATATCAAAACAAACTTGGAGGATTTGTTGGATGACCTTTGCATGAGTTAAGGTATTACTTAGTAGCTTCATAAAATGATGTATTATCTATTACTGTGTAAAAAACAACTCTATAACTTTGTGGTTTAGGACAACCACCATTGAATCATTCAATATTCTTTGGGTCAAAAGTTCCACCAGGTCTCAGATGGGAAGACTCGTCATCTCTGGTCTACATGGTTAGAGCTAGAGGATCTGGGATGGTCACATTTTATGGCCTTGTATTTGGTTACCAGTTTGTGGCATCCCAGTACTCTCCCCTGGTTTCTATTTCCACATGGTCCCTCATCATTCAGAGATTTAGCCCATACTTCTTGACACGGTACCTGGCTTCCATGAAAGTAAAAACAGCGCTGCCAGTCCTCAGAAGCCTTAGTCCCAAAAGTCACAGAGCATCACTTCTGTTGCCTTATTGGCCAAAACAGGTCACAGAGCCAGATGAGGTTTCCGTGGAGAAGACCCAGATTTCACCTCTTCATGGTAGAGATGGAAAAGTCACATTACAAAAAGAGATGTCTGGACATGAGAAATAAGGAAAGATCTCAATTCAATAATCTATGTTCCTACCACACACAAAAAACTTAGAAAAAATAATACCACAATAAACCCCATGTAAGCAGAAGAAGGAAATGATAAAGACTACATGGCCCAGCAGTTGCACTCTTGGGTATTTATTTCAGAGAAATGAATACTTATGTTCATACAAGAATCTATTAAGAATAGCTGAAGACTGGAACCACCCAAATGCCCTTAAACATGTGAATGGTGGATCTGTGGTGTATCAATACTATGGGATATTTCTCAGCAATAAGAAGGAAGGGTCTGTTGATACTCACAACAACTTGGTTTCATCTCCCGGAAACTCATCACCACTGCCAAAAGGTAACATACTATATGATTCCACTTCTAAAATACTCTTTAGAAATAACACAATTTAAGAATGGAGAACAGATTAGTGGTTGCCATTGGTTAGGAACAAATTTGGGAGAGGACAGGAAGGTGTGTCATAAGAGGGCAACATAAGCGATTCCTGAGATGATAGAACTCCTTTAAATTTCAACTATAATGTTGGTCACATGAATCTACACACGTAGATAAACTGCATGCAATTAAATAACGCATAGACTCATACACATGCACACATAGGAGTGGAAGGAAAACTGTTGAAATCTGAAAAATATTGGTAGATTATCAGTATCCGATAATATAATCAGATTATATTATCAGTATAAGGTCAGTCTTGTAAAATGTTACCACTGGGAGAAATAGTAACATGTATAAGGAATACCCTTGCATTGCCTCTTACAACTGGTGTGTACCTACACATGGGAGATGGGAGATGGCAGAGATGATTGCGGCCACCTTTGGAAACAATCTACACCCTCAAGTTTCTTTCTTATTCACTCAAAATCCAAAATTGCTACAAACATTCATGATTAGTAGAGACTTCTCCAATTGTGACTTAGTTGTCTTTCCTCTTGAGACTCCATGGGACATTTTCATGGGCCAAGCCTAGAAGTGTCTACATTTTCTTTCCATTTTTCTATTCTTTTGAGAAATTTTAATTTATATTTAAGATAATAATAATGCTGCCAGGATAAATAATAATTTTAACACCCAAGTCCCAATTCCAAAAATGTGCCAAGATTTGTCAAAACGGGAAGCTCAAATATCTGACACAAAACGATTTCTAACCATCTGTGCTTAATTTAGGATTAAGACATTTGATTTTTAAAAGTGGAGTTTTCACTAATCCTGTGAGTGGAAACTGTGTCCTATTGGAGAGAATGCCATCATTTGCCAGGATTTAACTGTAAGAAAGACAGTGTAATGCAATCTTCCTGTGCCAAAGAACCTGCAGATTTCAAACATTGCAGTGAACAGCAAACAGTCTCCCACACAACAGTTTTGGACTTAGATCATGGACAGGTTTAGATCTAGGATCATTCCGTATCTTCTGAGTTTTTAATAAATTTTGTAATAAAAGTGTAGTACTTATGATTGGACAGTAACCTGGTTTTCCTTAGAAATATCTTTAATTTGACAGGTACCACATGTACCTCAGCAACTCTGAATGTCCATGCAAGTATTCCAAGTTATTGCTATTATAGAACTACATACCACATAAGGACGCACACTGGAAAGTCATCTCCATTATACTTAAACACACACTGTAATCCTAGCATAAAGAAATATTAAATTTTAATATTTTAAAGCATTAGAAAAAGCTGCTAACTTTCTAGTAAGAAAAACAAACTTGATTTTCTCAAATAAGGGGGACAGTTAATTGGACTTTTACATACTCATAAATGTTAGCTCCTTACATTAGCCTGAGTCTAATACAAGATAAATATTTTATTTATAAGACCCATAGTCAAATTTGTATTCCCATTTTGGACCAAAGTAATCAGATATCTGTATTTCCAGTATTCAAATATAATTACATGAGTGAGTGCTTTAATAATCTTTTCATTATAAGCAAATATGGGATGTGTACATAATTTGAAACTGAAATAAATCCCTACCAAAATGTTATTAGGTGAAAACTGATAATTGTATAAAGTTTTAGTAAATATTATTCACATAGAATGTGTTAGCTCCTCTGAAACTTGCACTTATTATAAATTAAGGAACCAGGAAATATTTCAAGAGCCCAAGTGAAGACTCAAATGGATAAGCCAACAGTTAGAAAAAAATTAATATATATTTAGTTTAAATGTTTGGCAACTAACTTTAAATCATAAGACTCTGGTTGAAAGAAAAAATTCCTAGGAAAACAAATTGGTAGCACTGAATTTCAGCTTTTATTCCAAGGACAATTCCCTTCCTAATTTATGATGCCACAGTGAAATATACACAAAGCAAACTAGGTAGACACCTAGGTGAAAAAGAAAACATCCAACACTCTGTTAATGCCCATATTTCCAATACCTACTTCACAGAATTCAATTTCAGTTCTATCTGGTAAATGAATTTCTACTTCCAAAGCTATCCCATTTCACATATGTCTCCAGATTTTATTACCAAGACTATCCCAAGAGATAAGCTAAGTGGTCACATATTTAATATAACTTGAGATCTGATATTGAAAGACACTTTAAAAAAAAAAAAATCTTCCCTCTGCCTTCCAGAGCCTGTGAAATTGCATTATTTCAGGTGTGCCCTTTACTTACAGTCTTCATGTTTCAAAAATAACTGTCCAAATGCAATTAATACCAAAGGGGATTCAGGTTAATAATATTACTCTATCTCTTTAGGTTGATGTCTACAACTTGCAGAATTAGGAATGGCCAAACTCCTTGAAACACCTTTAAAATATTATATTTGGACATAAAAATGCATAATGCAAGGCTGTGAGATACAATAGGTGCGTTTGAAAGAATCTTTATTTTAAGAGCTTTCTATAGCTTTATTAGCTCTTACAAATCAAATATGTTGAGTATAATGAGAGAATTTGTATATCATACCAGTATATTTAATTGAATACAGTTATAAAACTTTGTATCCCGCATATATAGCGTTACAGCACTGGGAAGTTAGTATCAGTCAGCTACTGATGACTAACAATCAGGCAAAAATCTCAATGCCATATGAAAATTAACATGCATTGGCTATGTGTCTTCCGATCACTGGAACCATTGTGGTAATCTCAACTATATTCATTTCATGCATCTGTAGGTTGGTTGGGGATCAGCAAATTTAAGATGAACTTGATTGAGCTTAGAATCTTGAGTCAGGTCTGTCTGTTATGTATCTCAGAAATACATAGAATAGCCACAGAATAGCCAGCATGCCTTCTCGTGGCAAAGGTAGCAGACCAGTGGCAATGGAACACACAATGTTTATTAAGGCTTAATGTTGGAAGTGGCTCCCTCTGATTTCTACCTGAATTCCTTTGACGAAATCAGACAAGACTGAGCCAATATTCAAGAGGAAAGGGGAGCATACTCTAAACAGTTTGAATCAAAGCCAGTCACCTGACCAAATCTACCATCAGTTCCACAGAGAAGTAAACTCCAATGGGAGTGTGGGTTAGGCGTAGGAGGAGTGAATACTTTTGAGCATTAATATACTACAAGCACATTTATTATTTATTTATTTATTTATTTATTTATTTATTTATTTATTTATTTATTATCTTTATTGTTGAGAGTATTACAGGTGTCCCATTTTTCCCCCCAAATGACCCCCTCCACTTCACTACCACCCCCTCCCCAGGCCTTCACCCCATTATTAACTGTGTCAATGGTTATGCATATATGCATATAACTTTGGTTAATCTCTTCCCATCTTCCACCCCTCTTCCCTCTTTCCTCTGAAATATGATCATCTGCTGCATGCATCAATGTCTCTGGATCTATTTAGTTCATCGGATTCTTTTGTTCACTAACTTCTTGTTAAAGAAGACCCTTCAGCTTTTCCTGTAGTGCTGGTCTGGTGGTGATGAACTCCTTTAGCTTTTTCTTATCTGTGAAGCTCTTTATTTGACCTTCAATTCCAAATGATAGCTTTGCTGGGTAGAGCAATCTTGGCTGTAGTTTCATCACTTTGAATATTTCTTGCCACTCCCTTCTGGCCTGCAAAGTTTCTGTTGAGAAATCAGCTGACAGTCATATGGATGCTCCCTTGTAAGTAACTAATTGCTTTTCTCTTGCTGCTTTTAAGATTCTTTCTTTGTCTTTAACCTTTGGCATTTTAATTATGATGTGTCTTGCTGTGGGCCTCTTTGGGTTCCTCTTGTTTGGGACCCTCTGTGCTTCCTGGACTTGTAAGTCTATCTCTTTCCTGAGGTAGGGGAAGTTTTCTGTCATTATTTTTTCAAATAGGTTTTCAATTCGTTGGTCTCTTTCTTCCCCTTCTGGCACCCCCATAATATGAATGTTGGGCCTCTCGAAGTTGTCCCAGAGGCTCCTTATACTATCTTCATATTTCTGGATTCTTTTTTCTTTTTGCTCTTCTGGTTGGGTGTTTTTTCTTTCCTCATGTTCCAAATTGCTGATTTGATTCTCAGCATCCTCTACTCTACTGTTGATTACCTGTAAATTATTCTTCATTTCAGTTTGTGTAGCCTTCATTTCAAATTGGTACTTTATTATGTTATCGATTTTCTCAGTTATTTCCCTAATAGTCTGTTTAAACATCCTTATAAACAAAATTCTGAACTCTCTACCTGTTAGCTTGCTTGGGTCTATTTCATTTAGTTCCTCTTCTAGAGATTTCTTCTGTTCTTTCCTTTGTGACATGTTTCTTTGCCTCCACATTTTGGCTGCTTCCAGGTGTTTCATTCTATGTATTAGGTAGAACTCCTATGTGTCCTGGAATTTGTAGAGTGGCTTTGTGTAGTAAGTGTCCTGTAGGGTCCAGTGGCTCAGCCTCCCCAGTCACCTGAGCTTGGCCTTCTAGGTGCTCCCTGTGTGGGCTGTGTGCACTGTCCTATTGCAGTTGAGCCTTGGTTGGTGTTGGCATCCCTGGGAGGAACTGACCCCTAGGCCAATCCGCTGTGAGGACCAGCTGCAACTACAGCCAAAGAGCTGCTGTGCTAGACACACCCCTATGGAGCAGGATTTACTTCAGTGGAGCTTTGGTGTTCACCAAGTGGGCCCCTTGAGTGTGTCCCTTGTGGATGTGGTAGGGCTGTAATCCAGCGTGGTCAAGTCTGACCACCAGGTGCGCTGTCTCTGGAGCCTCCGGGGAGGTGCAAAGTCAGCCTGTGCCAGTGCCTTGCCCAAGGCCACCCAGCATGAGCTACACAGCAAACAGTAGGTGGCTGCTGCTTGTGCTGGGCTTGGAGGTGCCCAGGAGAGGCCCAGCTATGAGCCAATGCAGCTGCCGCTAGTGCCAGGCCTGGGGCCGCTTATCAAGCTGTATGGGGCCGCTGCTGCTTGTTTGAGAGATTTTAGGAAAGTCCTAAGCATGAGGCTCAAGAGGCCACTTGCACAGAAAACCCCTGGAAATGGCCTGGATGAGCTGCAGGTGGGGAGGGGCGGGGCCTCCGGGAATCACGGGGCGGGGCCAAAGGTGAGTCAGGTGCTGGTGACTCAAACATGGCGCCTGCCTGCCGGCCGTGTGCGGGGAGGGCTCGCCACAGGAGCCATGGCCTCCGCCAGCCCTTCTGCCCGGGAGGAAGCCGCCCTCCGCCTCTCGCCCGGATCTCAGGCAGGTTAGTTCCTCCCCGAGTGTCCCGGGTCCTTTCAGGCCGCTGCTCGGCGCTGGGCTCAGAGGGAGCGTCCGAGTGAGTCCGTGCCGGGCCCTTTAGAGGAGCTGCTGGGGCTCCCGCGGCCTCCGCGACCCTCAGGGACAGTCCCCGCTGGGTTCACAGCCCGAAGGTGTGGGGCCGTCTCTTCCCGGCCCTGGGGCCCTGGGCTGGGGGCCTGCTGTGGGGCTGGGACCCCTCCCTCCTCTGGGAAACCCCCACCGCCGAGATTCCCTCCTGGGTTTACCCGCGGCGCCGGGTGTGGGCCCGAGCCCGTGTCTCTGTGATTCAGCCCCGATCCGCCCGCGTCTCCGCCCCTCCTACCCTCTCGGTGCGTCCTCAGCTCCCTGGTTGTGGGGCTTCTGCTCAGCTGGATCTCAGGAGGCTCCAAGTGACGGTGGTTCTGTATTTTAGTTGTGATTTTGATGTGGTTGCAGAGGCGGTGGGTCCAGCTGTTACCTACGCCGCCAGCTTGTTTCTCTGCCCTACAAGCACCATCTTTAAGCATCTGTGGTATATTCACAAAAAAATAATTATGAACTCTGTAACAAATATCTCAAAACAAAAACTTTGCTAATCACCTTTTTTTACCACGAAGCACTATGACTGTATGTGGTTCATAAAAGTGCACACCAGAAAGCTCAGGGTTGCAGGGGCTCCGTAACTGGTTGCCTGTGGTAAGGGAAGGAAAGAGACAACTCAGAGGATCACTATGATTCCAGCAAGTTCTTGGGTGGCCAAAGCATTTGATTTGTTCAGACTGAAAAACTGTTCGCTTAGAATTAAACTCTATCGGTTTACTATGTAGAAAACCTTGGCTGAGCTGCCTAAAAACGCAAAGGGTTGTTGGGACAATTGAGTTTTACCTGTCACAGGTGAGGCTCTGCAATGTTGGTCCAAATGGTAAGTTGCAGGATTATAATCAAATGTCATTAGTTCACAACAAACAAAAATAAACACACTGGCTTTTCCATGAAGTTTGTTCAGTTTCAAGGACTGATGTTAATGAGATTCGTTTCTTCTGGCATTTAATTGTTAAAATACCCCTTCCATTTTAATAAAATGGTTGTGAGCCCAGGGCAGTTTTTTTTTTTTTTTTTTTGAAACATATCAAATGTTATAAAAATTTACTTGTCCCTGATACCCGCAAGTCTGAGAGAAGTCATACAGAATTTTTAGCACTTTGGTTTTGAGCTCTCAGGAAAGGAAAGAACTGGCTAGTTTTGCTTGGTTTTGAACCTTTGGCATCAGGGATTATTTCGAATGAAAGCAATGGCAGACACCGTGCTGGTAGAGACTGGTTAGGAGCTCAGCAACTCTGTTTTCCTTTCCCTCCGAAATAGCTGCTTTACCTACTGCAGTCTCCTAGCAGTTAGGGGCGTCAGAGGCAGTGCCAGCACTGGAATGTGGTGGAACGGGCGATGGAAATATCCAGAACTGGCCATTAAGTTCTCGTGCAACAGCACCGATAGCTCCCCTTCTTCCTGCCTCTGTTGGCCAGATCTGGACAATTTACTTTCACACTTTTATTTCCTGGTTATAAATTGAGCAGACCCATGTGAGCCAGTCACTGAATATCCATATTCCAGAGAGCACTGAGATGAAAATATTGGCTCTTGTACTGATTAAGGAACACTCTTGTTGCAAGAAAAATGATATAAAATTTTAGTGTAGGCTGATGGAGACTTACTAATGATATATCCAGCGTCTCGGAGCCTTAGCCGTGGCAGGAGGAGTGACAAGACATGGTGGCAATTTCTCTCTCTCTGGTCTCTGCTCTGAACTGCAGATTAACTTGAAATTCTCCTTAAAGAAAAGAATCATGTAATTTAAATATATATATATATATATATATATATATATATATATATATATATATATATATATATATGATGCTATTTTTTGCCTAATAATTGAGAAAAAAGGCATTGATTTATCTTATATCAGTGTCCTATGGGTAGTAGTAAAGATAATTTTTAAAACTACATTTAATTAATTGCTACAGGTGCTATGTCTTCATAACTGAAAATTCAAAGTGGAAATGAGAACCTAATGATTTCTCGTTTCCAGCAGAAGGTTTTAGGCTCAATAAAATGTCTATTCCCCTGAAAGCCTGCTGAACAAATTTCTAGTGTCCCCACAGTAACTTCCCTCCGAGTTTATGTACTAGTCACAGGTTTCAATATAAAGATTACTATTAAATTCCACAGTAGTATGGATTTTACGTTATGCTAGATTTCTGCTTCTCTCCCTCTCTCTTTTTCTTTTTTGCTTCTGGGCGTGGAAGGACATCCCCCCTCTTTATAGCTTATCAAAGCTAGCTCAAAGGAAGCATCTGTGGAAAAAAATCACACCTGCAAAAATACTGAATATCATTTACCAAAGAATATCTGCTCTTCCTCTCATACACTTTTCCGTATGTGATTGGATCCTGAAAATGGTTCAGGCATTTGATCGAATTGTTATATCCACTGTTCTCTCAACTAATTTACCAACTCGATGTTCCATTATTTTCAGGTTGAGAGATTTTCCTTTCATTTTCATCAGATTCTAAATTCTCTCATCACTTGCACATCAAGAGAATCTAGTTTTGAATGCAGTACATAAGCTGTTTAGAGGAAATTTCTGAAAGATTTTATTTCCCAGTGTTCAGACGTACAAGATTCACAAATTTCTTGTCTTACGGATGATCACTTAATGGTGCTGAAAAGAACAGGCTGATGAATGGAGCATTTTCGAATAATGTCTTTGTGACTGCAAAGAGTAACCCTGTGGCATGGCCATGACTGACATACACGGGCTGCATGTGAACACTTTTCTAGCCACATTGGAGACTTATAGTAACAAAACTAGCTATCATTTACTAATCTCTAATGACCTCTAAATAGCATCTCTTTTCACGTGGTATGTGCTGTGATTCCTGGTTTATGGATGAAAGTATGAATGAAGAAATAACTTGCTCAAGGTCATAGAGACAGTAAAGTGTTGGGCCAGGATTCAAACTCAATTTCTGCCCTTTTCTCCACATCACCATAGAGAATACCTAACAAACTCGTGCAGTGATGGGATGGCCAAAGTGCATAGTTGAAGCAGGGCTGGTGTTTATTTGACTGTACATAGACTTCTTTCATAGAACTCTGTGCAAAGTATATTTTTCTTTTAAAAAGCTTCAATTACCATATATTGTGGGTTTAGGTCAAACTGGCATATAAAGTGACCTGCGTTTTTCTGCATAAACATTCAAGTTTGGATTTAATGTATAGGTTTACTCATTCAGCCGCTCTTCAAAGCCGTGGCAGCCCTGGGGCAGAGATCAGGAGACTTCAGCTCTCTCCCAGTAAGTTCTTCCTTAGCTGTTAGCAGGAGCCCGAAAGGTGGGTAGAGGGCTGGGCTGAAGGCTCCACCGTCTTTAATTAGGTTCTTAGTAGCAAACAATGCTAGACTTGAAAAGATGTTGAAGATGATGTTATCCAATTCCCTTATTTTGGAGAAAAAAAATTCAAGACTATATACAGGTAATCCTCTATGCTCAAGACCACATCCTAAGTAGCAAAGCTTGGGTCACTCGATTCCTCATGAAATGCTCTTTCCATTCTCCACTGAAATATGTTCTATCTGGAGACCAAGAAAAAAGCTTATTATTTTTATGGAAATTGCTTCATTTTGCCACCTGGGTATCATGACTGGTGAGAGTCACAGGAGCTAAGAAAGACAGATACTGCAGCTCTTTGCACAATGAACAGCTTGATCTGAGTATGTGTGTTTTATGTCTTATTTTTATCAAAATTCCTGGCATTTTTAAAAATAAGTGAATCATGTATGTCTTTGCTGATGGCATTTTAGTGTACAATTCTTGGGAAATCTTGAGATGGCATCACTCAGAAACTTGTGCGGGAGTTGGATTCTTACAGGATGTTCCTCTTTGTGATGTGGCAATGAAGGTGATTTTAACGCAGGAATTGTTGGCAGGTTGAAGCCTGAGAGTGTTAGTGTCAACTTTAGTAACTCTGCATCCTGTGAGGTCTGAATGGGCTCAATTTGCTGAACTGAACAAAGGAACTGAAAATAACTTCATGTTGTTTGTTTTTTCCCAGATAGTCAGAATCGTGTTAACATTAATATATTGCTTCTTTCTTCCCCCCCAAAGACAGACAGACACACACACACACAAATTCACACATTGCTAGTGAGGCTTAATTATAAAATATGTCAGGTCAAGCAATTATAAAGGTATTCTTTGGGGTAATGAAATATATTTTGCATTTTATACTCTGTGCATTTCTCTACATTCAAATCCCTCCTCTATCAAACCCTATATTCCTAAAAAGGGCAAAAAGTTTATTTTACCTTTGCTTTTTGTCCATGAATAAAACAACTGTCATAATGAAAATCTTTTTTACACCACCCCTTTGCATTCACAAATAACATAAAACCTAAAAAACTCACGACAAGGAAGGACAAAGAGGGAAGCCAGCGCTACATTTTACATGGGCGTTAGTAGAATTCACTGACACTGCTGCTCTTTCTCCCCTCCACCGAGATGCAGAGGGGAAAATATTGAATGGACGACATGCAGCCAGCAGCAGCCTCTCATAAAACTGTTAGTCAGTGTCAGCAAATGAAACTGACAAAGGCGTCTGGATGAAAGATTGAGTAATTATTTTTCTGTGTTAATGGCCCTTTATTTGTGGTTTTTATGCCTGTGTTTGTTAACAGTAATTGCCTCTCCTTTACTGTTTATTTTTAATGAGTCCCTTAAAAATGGAGCACTAACTACTGTAGGATTTATTCTCATTTTGTTTACCATAGAAAGAGCAGTGAACAAAACAGAACTCCATATCCTTAAAGGGAAAGCTAAAACTGGGCACCGGAGAAAGAAAGAAAAAACAAACTGATGCCTTCGGAAGTATGTACTTGGGATTTTTTAATGGAAAAGCAATCCGTGTCCTGCACGGTTTGTGAGCTGGGTCTCACTAATTCATGGAGATTCAGCCCAATATAACTATTTTTCTGTGTCCTAATTATAGTCTTGGTGTTAGGGTATTGATGGAAGAGTACAAAATAGATTGTTTTAGGGCAAAATGGATCACATTTTCCCACACTGTGCAATATTCAAGATCTTTCCCCTTCGCTACATTATATTAAACTCCCTGAGGTCAGGAATTATCCATGTCACAGTCATTTTGTGTCATCAGGTACTTAGTACATACTTCGTAGGTAATCAGTATTCAATATTTGTTTATTCAGTAAATAAGTAGCTACTGTTAGCTTCTAGACTCAGTAAGTAGAATGATTGCAGTCCCCAAATTAGTGAAGCGTATGTGACATAACTTGTCTAAAATGTAAGCAATTAAATTTATATTGGATATATTTATAACTTAGAAAATGATTGTTTATCTGTATACTGATGTAGTAGCTTCTTTGGACTGTTTTAACAAATTACCACAAACTGGTTGGCTTAAGAGGAATTTATTCTCTCAAAGTTCTGGAGGCCAGACTTCGGATGTCAAGGTATCATCAGGGCCCTATTCTCTCTGAAGGCTCCGGGGAACATGTTTTTCTCGCCTCTTCCCAGCCCCTGATGTTTGCTGGCCACCTTTGGCCTTCCAAGGCTGGAAGCCGCATTGCTCCAGAATCTGCTGGTTTTCACATGGCCATCGTCCCTCTGCACGGGTCCCTGTTTCTCATTACACGGACACTCAACTTCGGATGAAGATCTGCCTCAACCCCATATGGCATCATCTTAACTCTATTTGCAGAGAGTCTATTTCCAAATAAGTCTGTTTCTTCTCCCTTTCCATCCTTTTGAAGGTATAATTGACAAATCGAAATTTAATATATTTAACATGTACAGCATGATGACCTAATACATTATTGTGAAAGAATTCCTCCAATTGAGTTAACACATCCGTCATCTCATATGTTTTATTTTTTTATTTTATTTATTTGATGAAACCATTTAGGTTCTACTTTCTTAGCAAATTTCAATTGTACAATATAGCATTATTAACTATAATCACCATATTTTATGTTAGATCCTCAGGTCTTATTTATTTTATAAATGAAAATTTGTACCCCAACCATCAGCCTCTGACAACCACCATTCTATTTTCTGGTTCTATGAATTTTACTTTTTTTTTTTTTTTTAAATATTCTACATATAAGTGATATGTGAAGTATTTGTCTCTCTCTGATTTATTTCACTTAGCACAGTGCCTTCCAGGCTCACTCCCTCTATTGTAAATGGCAAGATTTCCTTCTTTTTACATGGTTGGATAGCTCCTGTCTTGGCTATTGTGAAGAACACTGCAATGAACATGGGGTGAAGATATGCCTCTGCAAGGTAGTGATTTTATTTCATTCCTACAGGGTGGGCAAACATAGGTTTACAGTTGTTTGCTTGGAAAATAATACAAAAATTAATAAATAATAATACAAGAATAAACTCTGTATTTTGCATACTCACAACTGTAAGCCTACTTTTGTCTCACAGTATATATAAACTCAGAAGTGGGGTTTCTGGATAATATGGTAGCCCTGTTTTTTATTACTCTGAGGAATTGCCATACTGTTTTCCATAGTGGCTGCATAAGTTTACATTCCCGCCATCAGATATGTGGTTTGTAAGTATTTTTTCCCATTCCATAATTTACCTTTTCGTTTTGCTGATGGTTTCATTTGCTGTTGAGAGTCTTTTATTTTCATGTAGTCCCACTTATTTTTATGTTTGTTTCATTTGCTTCCGGTATAAAACAAACACAAACAAAAATCATTGCCAAGACCAATGTCAAGAAGCTGTTTTCTTCCAGCAGTTTTATAGTCTGCGTTCAAGTCTTTAATTCATTTTGAGCTGATTTTTGTGTGTGGTGTAAGATCAGAGTTCTGTTTCATTCTTTTGCATGTAGATATCCAGTTTTCCCAATACTGGAGAGATTATTGAAAATATTATTCTTTCCCTATTGTATATTTCAGTGCCTTTGTACAAAATTATTGATTGATGTCTGTTTTGGTGCCAGTACCATACTGTTTCAATTGATATAGCTTTGTCATAATTTGAAATCAAAATGTTCAATGACTCCAGCTTTAATTTCCTTTGTCAAGATTGTGTTGGCTATTTGGGGTACAACAGAATCAGTTGAGTAGTTGTTCATAGACTTTTTCTTTTAATGTATTGTTCTAATAGAATCATACCAGAAGTCATGTTACATAAAGTAAAAACTAACAATAATAACTAAAAAAAATGATAGTATTTGGTGTGGTGTTTTAGATTGGGGACGTGATGCAGTGAGCACTGACTCACAGTATCCGAAGGGCATGTTTTGGAAAGAATGAACCCAGGGGAAGGATGGACTACGAGCACTCTGTGGGCACTGTTGCTTACAACCAGATTTGGAATAAGAATTGGGAATTAGAGAATTCAAGCTAAGAGCAGGTACATTACCTAGTAGACATGAGACCAGAAAGTATCTGTACATTTCTCAGAAAGTAAAACCTCAACAGCAGCAGTAATGCTAACAGCAGTCATTTTCTAAGCGATTGCTTTATGAGTTGTTCTAAACAAGTTCCACCCATCATATCCTTTAATCCTCACAACCCTATGAAGGACATACTATTAATTTCTCCATCTTTTCTGAAGATCAAACTGAGGCACAGGGAAAAAAAGTTAGTTGATGAAGTTCTGCTAAGTGAGTGATGGAAGAACACATTCAAATTAAACAGTCTGACACCCTGGCCCATGATTTTGATCCCATGTGAGTCTTAGTTGAATTAGAAAAATAGCCATGTTTTGTACTTTTTGGACTGTGGGACACCCAGTCACTCCTATTGATGAGTGGTACAACTTTGAGGGTGGGATGTTGCCCAGCAACAAGTGAGTGCCCTAGATAATTAAGTAAGCTTAAATTTCTTCTGTCAACTTCATTCATCAGATATTTATTTTGTGCCTATCATTCACTAGGCACTCGGAAAACAGAGCTTTCTAAGCCCTGCCTTTCTAGGTGGCCACGTAGTTTAGGAGACCACCTTGCCTCCTAGCCCACGCTCTGACTGAAAATAAAGGACACTCACCATACAGGGTCTCACTGAAAGCTAGACAGCAAAGAAAGTCAGAAGTGACGCGATAACATAAAACCATCAAAATTGCACACAGGACTTAGAATTTAAACTGGATATCCAAAATCTGTATTTAAAAAAAATATTTGAATTAAAGATATGATCGAATATTCTACTTTTGTGTGCTGGATTAAACATAGATTTTATTTTCCTGTAGAAATTATGTTCCTTTCTCACCCCATCCCCCTTAAAAAAATACTGATTTTTAAGATCCAATTAATGATCGGTGTTCAAATGGTTAATGTGTGTTTGACTCAGAATATATCAAGAATAAAAAATATTTTTTTGCAAATGACTCATCGAGGAGAATAGTGCGGTTTAATAAATGTGCCTCCCTATTTAAGTTAAAGCATTTGAGCCAAAATTAGCAGCGTATCTTGTTCTTTCGCCACATCTTAGAATGAACTAAGCCACAGGAGAGATAAGTTTCCTTTGTCTAATTTAATTGCTTTTGGGGAGATGCACCGGTGTAAAGCCACCTGACTGTAAGGGACAAGAGCGAAGAGAGAGGGGTCAAAGTGCAATAAAAGTTGGGAAGTAACAGCGATACAGTGAACAGCTTGCAGTCCCAAGGATACTTTGGGGTACGGTCTCCACCTTGCCCCTTCCCTTTAGAAATAAACTAAGCAACTAAAAGTGGATATCTGCCCATTATGTTCTTCATGCAAATAAGTTCATTAGCATCATTTTTGTTGCCAGTAATAACTTTATCTTAGCAAACTATGCCTAGATTATGAAGATATTATCCTCTGAAACCAAGGGGGGGAAGGAAAATGGGTCGTATTTTAATTTGTTTTGCTGCTTTCACATCTAAAAAATGGGGTCGTGTGTGTGTGTGTGTGTGTGTGTGCACATGCAAGTATGCACACTTAATTACTTAATCATTTGGAGGGAAAGAGGTGTTGGAAGAGGGTCTCTGCAGGTTTAGCTAGCCCAGAAGGAATTGTCTAACTACTTGAATAGGAGGAAAAGAGAAAGAGGGAAAATGTTTGCTTGAAAAATATGCTTTGAGTGCCTTACGTGAGCCAGACCCTATCCAGTTATCTAGATACACTGGGATGAGAAAAGAATAGTTCTTGCCCTCAAGAAACTCAGTCAGAAAGAGTAACTTAATGTAGGCAGAATCAAAACTTTCGAGACCAGCTTACATGTCATGAAGTGGCTATGGTAAGATGTAACATAGATATGCGAAGATGAGAGATTGGAAAAATAAATTGGAGCTGATTCTAGAGTGATTTGATTGTAAGACTGAGAATTTAATTACTCTCCTCTCTGTTTCTCTCTCTCTATCTTTTCTATAGCCAAAGAAGTAGTAAGGTCAAAAACCTATATTAAAAGATTTACTTATTTACTTTTCTTATATTTCATCTGAATGTATTTTGTCTTGTCTATACTATAGATGGAATTTTTATGCCTCCCCCAAATTTATATGTTGAAAACATAATCCCCAGGTTGATGGTACTTTGAGGTGGGACCTTTGGCAGGTGATGAGGTCATGAGGGTGGAGCTCCCGTGAATGAGATTTGTGCCCTCATAAAAGAGGTCCTTCTGCCACCACGTGAGGCTACAGCAGAAAGATGGCCCTCTAGGAAGTGGGCCCTTGCCAGACACTGAATCTGCCATGGCTGTGATCTTGGACTTCCCAGCCTCCAGAACTATGAGAAATAAATGCGTGCTGTTTATAAGCCACCCATTTAGAGTATTTTTACCATAGCAGCCTGAATGGACCAAAACAGTCTAAAATTGGATAGAGAAGAATTTTATAAATATTGTGAAACAGATAAATTCATTTCAGTGCATTCACTATGCACATTGATTTAGACATTTTTATTGTAATGGACATGACACATTTTAAAATCTGCTTTTGCTTGTCTGATTATTAGAAGTGTTTCTAGGCTTGCCATCTCAGATCCTCTTTAACTTTAAGGCTTGAGAGAGAAAATTCTAAACCGTGAGTGAAAATGAGAAATGTGGCCTATGCAGAAGCACTCTGTGGGGCGCTGGGTCTCTGTGGCTCCCATCCGTCCAATTGGGGGCGGGTGAGTCAACAGGGCAGACTGGAGGCTGTGAGGTGATCTTGTGATCTCAAATGAGGACGCATTGGCAGTGTGCCTTCCTTTAGCAAGAAGCCAGCTCTGGGAGTTTGCCTTCCACAGCACTATTTGAATGTGCAAAAACACCGCACCAAACCTGTGCAACAATTACAGCCTTGCAAATCTAGATTTTTCCATTCTTTTTTTTAATTTTCAGATTAAGTCCCAAGTTAAACAATGTGGGCCATTTGGTGGGTACACTCCGCAGGTCCCGCGGCTGGACCAGGGTACTATGCTCTCTGAGTGCAAAACAGGAGGGTTTATGTTTGAATATTTGGTTATTTGCACAGTTTTTTTCTTAACAGGTGAAAACAACAACACTCCTACCTTTTGATTGCGGTTGCTTTTGCATGTGAAGCTTTGCTGGAAACATCTATTCCACAGCCAAAATGCATTGTGGAAAGAGACGCTTAGATCAGTGTTTCTCAACACAACCCTAATTGATTAACTAGTTTTTTGAGCTTTTTTATTTTTATATTTCCAATATGTTGAAGACTCTTTTGTAAAAATCCAATTAAAGTTACTAGAGAGTGAAATAAGAGACACACAAACTATAAGCCCTCAATTTTTCTGTTTTAGATTCAACAGACATATTTTCGTTCTGTCAAGATGCTATAGAGGTTTCCAGATTCTTCCATGTTCCACACTTAGGTCATCACATTTTGCAGAATGACTCCAGTCGGAGGCCCGCACTAGGAGTGTCACAGGCTTAGAGAATTGTTAAAACAGTCAGACAACCCCAGGGAAAATACTACGATTTTAAAAAGAAGGCTATTGATACCGATTTACTTTGTCAAGATGACCATTGTTTCTCTGCGTTAACCCAGGTGCCTTCTAAATTATCTAATAGGAGAGAGATTGCCCTTGAGGCACTGAAGCAATAGCTGTCGATAGGATTCAGAACTGAAAAGCGAAGCGAGTGTTTGTGTGTATGTGAGTGTGGGTACGTGTGCATGCGTGTGCACTCACACTCAGAACTAGATCGAACAATGGCCCACGATCTGGGAGAAAAGTGAAATCTTCACGAAATTTTCAAAAGGAGCATCCAGAGAAACAATACTCTGAAATGTTGGCGATTACATCTCACTATTTCCAAATTCATCTTTGTAAAATTTACAAGTATAAGATGGAATCCATCTTCAGGAGTTTCACTGAGTGATGCTACTTCATCTTTAGAGATATTTTTTCTCTTTTCCTTTTTCAGCAGCCAGGCTTTCCCTCGTATAAATCCATTCCTCTCTTTTTTTCAACTTTATATTTCTCATTGAATGATGAAAAAGCCGATAGTCATTTCAATCTCCATTTCTCTCTCCTTTCAAGACAGTGGAACTCCTGATTTTTTCTGAACAAATGTCTGTTCAGGGTAAAAGCCCTGTTCACAATTGTCCCTTGCTGTCAAGTGTGATCTTGAGATTAATTTTAGACAATGGGATGTGAGCAGAAATGGTGGGGCAGATTCTGGGAACCGTACTTAAAAGACTGCTAGAGATCACTGTTTGTTCTATTTTACTCATCGGCTTTTCCTAATTTCTGGCTGGAATGAGGAATCCTGTCCATCTCGGGTTATCCTGTGACTCTGGAAGGAGGAATCGCATAGTGTGGGCCAAGGGTTACATGGAGCAGAGTCACTAACATCCAAAATCCCACCTCATCCCCATCTCCGTTTCAGACAGGTTTCCTCTGACATTTTTGACCTGGAAAGAAAGCCGACTCCTGCCTTGTTTAATCGACTGTTACTCAGAACCAAAACTTACCCTAACTGATAGTCATAATAATGGTGGCGTATTACAAGTACATCTCTGTGCTTTCCAACATGCTGGCCACTAGCCACATGTGGTTATTCAGATTTAATTTAAATTAAGTAACATTTAAAATGCAGCTCCTCATGCTTTATGAGTTCAATGGCCCATGGGGCTGGTGGCTGTCCTACCGAACAATGCAGAAGTTGCAGGGGTTTCCCTCATATGGAAATTTCCTTTGGGCAGCTCCTATCTGGAGGGCAAGACCTAGCTTTGTAACCATATAGATATTTACCAAAAATTTTTAATTTCTATATCTTTAAAATTACTTCCATTTCAAGTCACCCAATTAAGTGAAATATGCATGTGAGAAGAATAAAACATATATAGTAAATTTGGAGAGAATGAAATGTTTGCAAACAATTACAGGAAACACAAGGCTGGTCCCAGGAGGGGTGGATATAAAGTTCCAGAATAAATCCAGAGCTTAGAATATATATTTCTGAGCCCTTCCACCCCACATCTCCACAAAATTTTCACACTGACTATTTCAGGTGAAAGTAGGCATCAAGGATGCCTCCAGGGAAAAGAAGGGGTGGGGAGGTTAAGACACAAAGTTTAAATATGTATCTTAGTCAGCTCTGATTTTACCTCTAGTGATCTCATTTCCTTTATTTTTTCCTTTCATTTTCTTTTCTTTGTGTTTGAAGTCACAGCTTTATTTTCTATTCAGTTGCTTGGAGCACCTGAGTATTACACCATGCTAAAAACTCCAGAAGCTTGACTATGACTTATTTTCTTCAGTCAAGAGGATGACAAAGACATTTTCACAATGAGAAAATGCTGTGTAATACAGAAAGTTTACAAATTCATTGTTGAAAGTCATCAGCGTGCTACAGTTTTGTTTTCATTTTTTTCCTTAAAAGATGTCCAGACTGCTGCTCCCTTCTTCTTATTGAGTAGATTTGCTATTTTAGTTATGCAAGTATATCCTTTCCCGTGAAGCCTGAGTTAATTTTTTTTCAAAACCATTATAGTACATTTTGTTATATAATGTGATTATGAAAATTGAAGACTCGTTTTTCTAGTGAACAAAATTATTTCCCACTCTTTTCTCCTAATTGCAAGGGCAATCACACTGAGCCTCATTCATATGGAAATGTATTAGAGACTTATTAATATGTGACAGGCTCTGTCGTGGAATTCAGTATATAAAAAATTCCCACCAAGGCATGTACTCGTGATTCAAGAGTTCAAAATATTCATTTTCCTTCAAGTCCTCTTCTAGAGCAAGGAGTAATATTTCAATTATCTGAGTGTGCTATCTGTTGCTACATCAGCACTAAGCCACAATAAACCATGGCTTTCAGCCTAAGAAGGTATTGGCCATGTGATATGTTGGGAGGTGCACAGGATTCAGCCTAAGAAGGTATTGGCCATGTGATATGTGGGGAGGTGCCTCTTGTTAGTTGTGGAACACGGTTAAGCTCATTAGCCTTCCTGAGGCTCCACAAAATGAAGCTTGTGTTCTTTATCTCTTAGTGGTTTTGTGAAAATGAAGTGAGAAAACCTATGGACTATAATTATCTCCGTCTGCTCAGGCTGCCATGACAAAATGCCATAGATTAGGTGGCTTAAACAACAGCAGTTTACTTTTTCATAGTTTTAAAGGCGGGAAGTCCAAGACCAGGGTGCCAGCATGCTCAGGCCTGGTGAGGGCTCTCTTCCTGGCTCACAGGTGACCATCTGCACACTGTGTGCTCAGGTGGCCTTTCCTACGTATAGACGGGTTTTAATCTCAGGCATCCTGCTTTCTGAGGTTGCCTTCCTAGCCCCTGTGCTACCCCGCCTCTTACAGAGTGAAGCACTGTGTTTGGTACCCTAGAGATTAGTAGCTACTTATTTGTTGTTCACGTGTTTAGGAATCAAGGGCTACAACAAGGCGAGTTGCAAGCATAATATCGCATGTGAATGCTTTTGTTTTGTTTTTGTTGTTGCTTATGTGTCTGATTTTCCCTTTTTAGTGTTTAAAAACACTTAGGGAGACTTGTGGATAGGATCGGATATAGCTTGAAACTAGCAACCTTTTTTTGGATCCCGGTTCTGTCCTTACTTGTATGACCTTGGGAAATTCCTATGTTGCCCTCTGTCTCAGTTTTCTTTGTTTACATTGAGTTACTATATTTAATTTCCAACTTGTAATGTACCACACAATGACGACTGCAAAGAGGATTCTCTCCAGTGCCAAGCATTTACAAAATATTAGCTTACACATCTAAAATCTATTTCAAAACTCATTTAATGAGTGCGTGATCAGTGCCCAATACTATTTATCTTCCCAAATTTCTTATGTATTGATTCCACTTCCCTCTTTTAACAAGCTGGAACTAAGGCTGGTGAGCTGCATGACCTGTCTTCAGGACTATACGATAAAAACTTGAAGCACTGACTTATTGGGCTGCTAGATAAAATCTGGCTTCTTCTGGATTCTTGAATTCATATTTATGGATTACACATCTTCAATATGTTAAAGAACAAAGAAAAAATGTCAGATGATTTCAGTCCTGTGTTTTTGTATCCTACCAGATTATGCAACATCTAACCCACCTATCAGAAAAACAAGTCAGTGGGGTTCTGTGTTGATTCTTGGCTCCCACCGAGGGGAGCTGCTCTTTTAAAAGGAATGATTAACTATCTCTCCAACCCCACCCCTTGTAAATGTGCTGTTGCATCTACCAAGAACTCAGGAACATAAATTCTCTCTTATCAGACTTCCTTTCTAAACACACATTGCAAAGAACTGCTAATTTCATTTCCTTTCTGTTTAGTTTCATTTCTTCCCTCTTAGAGTTTCTGTTTAAAAAAGCTTTTAACAGTCTTTGGTTGCATATGGTGCATATGCTGATGGCATGGGCAGGCCGGTTTGACTAAGACAAGAATAAAAATAAACCACATGGAACTAAACTCCAAACTTTTTGGGAGGTCCTCAGTGGTGCTGCTTTTTTGGTCCACGTCAATAATTCCCGTTCGGAAACCAGGAATGGAATCCTCCCAAATACATAAATACAGTAAGAAAGATGGCATTGTTCTCGACATCAGAGAGTCTAACTAGACCTCCGAGTTCTGGAAAGTTCTTCATCTTATGAGATTTGCAGGCTCTTTGGATAAACAAAAACCTTCAGCAAAAGATGAAAATCGCTGGATGCGATTTGTCCAAGGATGAACTTGACAATTTATTTCTGACATTATATTATAAAAAGATAGATACTAAACATAACAGGGCACCTAGCAAGGAGTCAAGTCCCCAAACCCAAATATTTAAATCTCAGCTACTCAAGAAGCCATGGAAAGAAAATAAAATTTTCTAGTGAAATCCCTTCGGCATTGTCTTCCTGCGGAATGTTTTCAAAACACAGCGAACAGTTTATATCCTTAGGGATCACTTTTCTCTAGTTGCTTTGTACGTTTACACATGTCCAGCTACGCACTGGAGGAAATTCATGCCGTGCATCCAGGTTTGGATTCACGCGACTCGCCAGGCGGGTTGAAGATGTGACTATGGAATGTGTTGGTGTCTGGATGACATTTCGGTCTGCAAAGGGGCAGGAGAGGAAAAGCACAGGAGAAAGGAGAGAATCTGTGCTGAGTGGCTGCACTTGCGGATCTCCTGGCCTCTGCTCCTTGCTGCTGCAGCGGGAATCAGCCAGGAAACCCACCCAGCATAATTGTGTGCACACAGAGGGGGGGGAACAGAAACTGGGGCGTGTTCTCCACAGTTTATAATCATGAAGGTGTGATGAAACGAGAGTTTCAATGACACGTGTTACCTGTTTGAGAGAAGTCTCCGTGTCTCCCACTACGTTCCAGTCAATCACGGACGTGACAGAGGCTTCAAAGAGGAGCTGGGACCTGGCCTTCCAGTGAAGGGACTTGAGACTGTACCGAGGATGAAGGCAGTGAGGAGGTTGCGCCAGGAACTGAGAACTGTGTGAATAAAAAGGGAAATGCAAGTTATATGCAGGATATAGGAAGGAGAGGACTTCCAACTGAATTCTGGTTTATCTAGGACAGGCTTTGCAAACTCAAGATGTCTTATGGGGCAACAGTGCTGATGTAAATGAGAAGAGCAAGCCAGGAGAGTACTTTCCCAAAAGTACACACTTCAAAAAGGAATTTGTTTATCAAACAAGTACAGATATTTTTCATTTCCAAAAAGAAAGAAACAGCATCTTCCCTGTTGTATTTTCTCTTTTTCTTTCTGTAGCATGGGCACAAAGAAATATTTCTCCTTTAAAAAAAAGCAACAGTGTAAGCCCCTGGGGAAACCTTCATCAGGAGACCCTGGAGAGCACAGAGGGGCCCACCTGCTGCATGGTCTCCTGCTCCGTGTGCGAGGGGCAGCTGCTACTCAGCTCTGGCTATTGTGACTGAGAGACAGAAACTCACATCTGAGTTTTCGTGTAAAAGCTCTTGGTGCCTTTATTGCTGGCTCCATCTTTGTTAAACACTGTGCAAGCCAAACCATGCACATCTATACATAAGAATGCCCCCGTCAGCCAACAGAGTGCAGCTTCTGAGAATGAAGAGAAGGAACCCACAGGATTGCAAAGATAAGAACTTTTAGGAAATGGATGGGATTAGTCTTTAGGTTTCAGTACCGGGTTTCGGATCCAGGCTCCTCCACAGAGCCCAGATTTGATTAATGCCGTAAATGTTAAATCCATTCTATTTGCATAACACGTTCTCTGAAGCATTTTCAATTGGAACTGGTTTTGTATTTGAGAAGGAAGGAAGGATGTGTTCCAGCGAGCTGAGGTTTCCTTCTGTGAAGAGCTGCTTGTCCAGAGGCTTGACAAATACCCGGTCAGGCCTTTCAGCTTTTTTTCTCTGTGCCGAGTAGGTTCCAGGAGAATAGATCACTTTTATTGCAGCATGCGATATTTAGATAATAAACTTTTAAACTTTATTTATTGGACTACACAAACAAAACCGTTACTTTCTTGGCTATCACCAATACCTTATCTAGTGGGAGAGATAAAAAGTGATGTCAGTAAGAAATTTTAAAGAGCATTTGATACTTGGAAGAAAGGAGTAATTGAATCACCTAGTATTTATTTCCTCCTGTGCCTGGAATTAGAATATTGATCGATACTGGCTCCTACCCATCTCATACCTAAGCATGTTGTCTCATTGTGTGTGTGTGTGTGGTGAGCTCTAAATAATTGTTTCCTTGGTGTTAGAGAAACAGATTTTACTGCCTGAGCAGAAAATATCTGATAATTGCAGGAGATTTCAGAAGGACGGCAAGAGGAGAGAAAAAAAAAACACAAAAAAAACTTTGATGCTGTAATATTTGAAGCTGACTGATGATTACTAGATAATTTATGAGCAGTTATCTTCATTTAAATATAGATTTGACAAATGAGGAGTATATTTTAATGCTAGATGGAAGGTAAAATGCATACAATGCTTCATTATTTTCCAATATATTTGTACCTTCACTAGATCGTTTGATCTATGATATAAAACAGCACTGTGAACCCTGGTGGGAAAGTGGTGTGTATGTGTAGAAAGAAGAGTGGCTCAGGAATTATTAGCCTTGTCTCACAAATGCAGTTGTTAAGTGAATTTGCGTGATGTACCCATAGTTTCACAACTAGTTGTTCACAGAACTGAGCCTCCCGGCTTCCTAGCCACGGTGACTTCTATCACAGAAGTAAATATACTTGCCTCTCCGGTACCGGTTCTCTGCGTCTCCCATTCTGAATTGCTAATGGTCTGAGCGACACTTTCCTCATTCCCTTGCTGACCTGAAGTAATCTTTAGAAGCAGATGCCCCATTTGAAAGAGATTGGTTTAAGATGGACCCAGAGAATCAGTTGAGCCTTCAGTTTTTTGTGTACTTTTGTTGAGATTGTGGGGAGAAATGAGTTCTCTTTCATTCACAAAATATAAATGAGCAAACGAGAAAGCATCTTGGCCCTGGGAAAAGTTTTCATCTCACTCACTGGCTGCTCCAGCATGGTCACATGGTCGCATCACAGACAGGAATAGGTCTCCTGAATGAGAGGCCTTTGTTAATTAATCAATTAATTTAATCCTGGCCCGAAGACATTTTTTCCATTGTTTTTCAGAGAGTGGAAGGGAGGGAGGGAGAGAAACATCCATGACTGGTCGAGTCCCATACAGGCCCCGAGCTGGTCCAGGGCCCTAGCCTGTGGTGAAGGTGGTGCCCTTGCCGGGGAATCAAACCCGGGACCTTTCAGTCTGCGGGCCAGCACCCTAAGGGCTCAGCGAAACCGCCCAGGGCTGGAATGAGGAGCTTTTAAACAACTGATTAGCTCTCCAAAGATGTGTGTTAGCGTAAAAGGGAGCATCAGGAGAGAGTAAGAGAGACAGGTAAACTTTTGGAGTAACGTGGGGGATGTTGTCTTCTTTTTTTAAGTAAATTGCTAATTTTAGCTTTTATCCCCTGAAATGAGGGATGAGGTACGACAGCAAGTAGAGTAAGTGGACAGGAAGTGACAAAAGATTATTTTTATTTATTTATTTATTTATTTATTTATTTATTTATTTATTTATTTATTTATTTATTTATTTATTTAATGTATCTTTATTGTTGAAAGTATTACAAAGGCCCCCTTTTGTTCCCTGTGCACCCCTACGACAAATGATCATTCTTACCTGGGGTAATGAGATCAGAGGGGGCCCTCTTCTCATAAATGTCAGATGGCCTTGTAGTGACTACCAAATGGGGTGTCACCATCAGATAGTACATGTGCCTTCTTTAGCATACAGGCAATAAATTAACAAGTATCATGGTCATACAGCATCTGCTGTTAATGAGGGCTTATTCAGAGAAGTGATAGAAAACATGAACTCCTGGGCTGGCTGGCGTGGCTCAGCGGTTGAGCATCGACCTAGGATCCAGGAGATCGGGGTTCAATTCCTGGTCAGGGCACATGCCCAGTAGGGAGCTGGAGGAGGCAGCTGATCAGTGACTCATCATTGATGTTTCTCTCTCTCTCTTTCTCTCCCTTCCTCTCTCTGAAATCAATAAAGATATATTTTAATTAATTAATAAATAAATAAATAATAAATAAATAAATAAAGCATGAACTCTCAAGCCAGATTGCCTGAGTTCAAATCCTGGTCCCACTACTTATTAACTATGAGACCTTAGGCATGTAACGGAACATCTCTGTGCATCATTTCTCCCCATAAAGAATTGAAAAAATATTAGTAACATGTTTCTAATACTGTTGTTGTGAAGATGAAATGCAAGCTCTTTATGTATTAACAATGACCTTATATCAAGCCCTGCAAATTAATTCATTAAATCATAGAACAAACATACAAGAAAGTCATTTTTACCACTGTTTCATAACATAGGGACCTGAGCCGTAGAGCCCTTACATGACTCCTGTGCGATCACACAGCTTGTAAATTGTGGAACAAAATTCCATCCTCAAATGAGCACCCTAACTCCTCACCAGTCCCTCTCCAGGCTCCCAGACTGCCTAAAAATGCTTTAAATTATTAAGATCGGTTCTTTCATCAGGGATAGAATTCATTATTTTATATTTTAAAGAACTCTGTAACTACCATTAAGTTGTTCTTTTCAGAACATAGTTCCCATTATTTTCAAGAAGATCTACATGTTAGTTCATCGAACCCTTTATTCAGGTGAATTAAATCCACTTTTTTCATCTTCTCTCCTTTGTGTTGATGAAAACCAATGCTCATTATCCACAGTATAAAGGGCTTCTTGTTATGTGAAAAAGCAATTATTAATCATACAGGAGATACAGGAGATAACAACTAAATCTAAAATTTCACATATTCAAGAGCTAATTAAGGGCCTTGGGCCATGAGACTTCATTCTGAGGAGATGATCTCTGACTTCTCCACATCTCATTTAACAATTATTCAAAATAATTAGTTGCCTTATTATACTTACCCATGGAGAATCTAGAAAGTTTATCAATTACATATTTATAAAATACTTATGACTTTTGGGTGAATTTGCTTTGACAATATAGTGAGTCTTTTTTTGCATCATTTTACTCTAGTTCTGATATGCATTTGAAACTTTAAGAAGCAGGGTGACATTTTGATTTTATTTTCACTTACTAGTTTTGAAACAACAAAAACACACAAAACTCTTGTGACTTCCATTCAGGGAAGAGACAGGAGTTAAAACTGCAAAATGCCATGGACAAGGCGAATTTCCAAATTTGTATAAGCTCAGGCTTTGATTTAATAATTTTATCTAAAATTTACCTGAGTACAAGAGTTTGCAGTGTTTTGCTTCTGTAATAATCACTGAAACTTTGGTCATTTTTTATTATTTTGCATTATATGAGAAAATGCTACAAATTTATATCAAGATATCACAGTCATTTTTGGTTATTGTACTTCATTAGATGACTTATTGCTATCATTATCTTGATAAAATAATATAGAACTAACATTAATAAGTGACTCTTTGTTTCAAAGTGTTTAAACTACTATTGTTGCTTATGTATAAAAGCCTGGAATGTTTGCTGTCAATCCTGAAAGTCACAAGTCAGGAGAAGTGCTAGGTAATGTTACAGGAGAAATAGTTTAGGACCCAGACTACTAACATCCCAGGCCCTCCTGAGACCCAAGGAGAACTATACTTAGGAGCAGTAAAGAATCAGAGGTAGACCTAGTCTTACCAAAACTGCAAAACAGCTTAGAGTCAGCACTGGCTTTGACTAGATTAAGGTTATCTGCTCCCATTCCAACTGATCTAAAGAAAATAAAATGAACTCTCCCTGGAAAAAAAATGATGCCATTCTGAAATTCGACATTGCATCGCATGTAATGTCTGGCATGCAATCAAAGATTACTAGGCATACAAAGAAATAAGTTCAAGAGAAAGAAAAAATAGATGATGGTCCAATTATTGGAGTAATCATACGTGGACTTTTAAAATGTTATTAGTATGTTCAAGAAAATGTGTGACATGATGAATAATTTTTTTCAGATAATTCAAATAAGTGAAAAATAATCTAAAGGAATTTTTAAAATGTAGAACTGAAATTAAAAATTAAATAGATGAGTTAACCATAATCTGCAGAGGTAATTAGACAATTGGAAGATGAGCTGGCTGATAATTTACAGTCTAAGGCACGAAGACCCAAACAGGTGAGAAATATGTCAAAGGATATGAGATCTGTAGGGTTGGTGAAAACTCTTATTTGCAGTCCCAGCAGTACAGGGGACAAAGAATGGGGCAAAAGCAGTATTTAAAAAGAAATGGATAAGAATTCCTCAGAACTGAAGAGAGATATTAACTTATAAATCTAAAAAGCACATCAGAGCTCAAATAGATTAAATATGGAAGGAACCACATCTAAATTCATTAAAGAAATACTATTGACTTCCAATGTCAAAGAGAAAATACTATGAACATTTGGTGACCGCTCATTGCTTCAGGTCCACAACAGTATGACCCCTGACATTTCAACAGCATGAAAGCAGCTACTGAAAGGCACTTTTGTTATTAATTTTTAAGATGATAAAATAACTAAAATGGTGACAACATAAAGATATTTTAGACATATATAAAGTGAATGAGTTTCTTACCAGTAGACTCACACTAAAGCAGATACTGAAATTTTTTTCAAGCAGAAGAAAAATAATCTCAGATAGAAAGACAGAAATGTAGGAAGGAATAAAAAGTGATGATAAAGCTAAATGTGTGCACATATACAAATGAATAGACCACATAATATAACAACAACAATAGCGATGGTAATACTGATCATAATTATAATAATCATGAGATGGTGAAAGACAATGTCTTATGATCCATAATAGTTACAAGAAGGCCAGATAACTGAGAAAAGGAATGAAAGGAAGAAATAAGACTTTCACTGATTCACTAAAATAAGACTTTTACTGTAAACAACAAACTACATCGTTGTTTAGGAGGGAAATTCAAAATAATCTACATTATTTTGATTTAAGATTTAAATTTAGATTTAAGTTAATATAGTAAGTTTTCTTATAAAGTCAACATAAAAATTAATTGCATTCCATATACCAGGAACTAAAACTTAGGAACTGATATTTTATAAGAGGCCTGAGGTCCTAGGGCATCTGAATGTTTATGGTCTAAGAGGACAATGGTTGTCTAACTTTTACGCCTAAGAGTCCCCTGGCTTGTGAAATGCCCATTGCTTGTCCTTTCACCAGAGCTTCTGACTCAGGAGGTCTGCTGTGGGGCTCCCCAAATTGGCACTTCCAGGTAGTTCTGATGCTGTGGGTCTGGGGACCAACTTTAAGAACCACTGCACTCTAAAGCCCTCTTTCTCAGAACTCATAAGTACATACTTTTGTAGCTCATTTTATAACTAATAATCTTTCTTACAGTTTCTACATTTTATCTTAGTCCCTTGCTTTGATCTTGAACATCAGTTTCTGCCAACACTTACTGAGGGGCTGCGATGGAGCACCATACGAGGTGCTTGAGATTGATTGGTTAATTAAATGAGTAACATGTACAGAAAAAGGGACATGTCCTGCCCTCTTGGAGCTTTTATTTAGCATTTACAGTGAGAAATGTCAAAAGCACGCTTTGTGGGGAACTTGAGATGCTTTCTCAAGACAGATTTTTGTGTTTACTTGTGGCGATCTTATTTCAACACCCCCACTCATTATCAGCTCATACATTTTGTTGTGTTGTGTTGTGTTTCTTTTGTAAAAAGGTTGGGGCTGGCTAAAAAAGGTGAGAGAATGAAGCCAAAAAGCCAAAGTCATAGACAGACAATAGTATAGGGATTACTAGAGGGAAGGAAAGGGGAGTAGGGAAGGTAGAAGAAGGTAAAGGAAGGTAAGTGGTGATGGAACAAGACTTGACTTGGGGTGCTGAGCACACAGTACAATATACTGATGATGTATTTTAGATGGTGCACCTGAAGCCTATACAATTTTATTAACCAATGTCACCCCAATAAATTCAATAAAAATACAAAAATAAATTTAAATTTAAATTAAAAATGAAGAAGGCACACATTACAATTACATAAACTTTCTATCCTGAAAAAAAAAAAATGATTAAGACATATAATACATTTCTTTGAATTATGCCCTTTTTTTGTTTTTCCATAAATATTTAGCAATACCAGAGAAAATGCTCAAAGTTTCTCTACTTCAAATAAAAATATTACCTAGGACTGCAATCCCTTAGGTTTTCCCGGTGCTTAATATTAAGCATAGTAAGAGAAAAAAAAACCCTGCATAAACCAATGTGGAAAATATATGGCTAGAAATTTAGCTTCCACTTTATTGGAAACTTGGATTAAACGGTAAACGCTGGATTTGTTTCCAATGTGATTAAAGCTGGGGAGATCAAGAAAACGTTCTTAATGTTTTTGTTCACACAGTTTTTGCTATTTTAATTTTCCCAAGTAGATAAATTCATATACCCTTGCATACATATCTAGTTTGTAGAATATTCCATTAAGTCCATTATAAAATATAATTCTAAATATTTTTAGGAGTTTCAATCATCTAGACAGCTATTCAAAACTTTGCTAGTTATTAATTTATTAAACCATTGATACATTCACTTATATTACAGCAGAACCATAAATTAGTAATATGGTAAGAAATGCCTACAAATTGTTCTCTTACAATTTGATGGAGGGGATAAGAGCAGAAAAGTGGGTGGCACAGTATAAGAATTGAAATGTAAATTGCATTCAGGACTTGAAAGTCTTAACATACTTTGCTAAGGAGTTTGAACTCTCACATTAGAATCTGATTGTCTGAGTGCCTATCTCTGCTCTTCCATTTAATAACCAAGTGACCTTGAGCACTTCCCATAACCCCTCAGATGATCAATTTCCTTATTGGTAAAATAGCTTTAATAACAATACTTCAAAGGATTGCTTTGGGTTCAATCAAGAAAAGATCTTAGCTCAGAATTCATGACATTGATAAGTGTATAATGAATGTTAGTTACCAGAGATATTGATGCATATTAATTACAGACAACTAAATCTGTTGACAGGGTGAGAAAATGGGGAGTGAAAAAGAGGCAGAAACAGAGGCAAAATGAGAGCACTGAAGTGTCTGCAGCCAGTGTTTTCTCCAGGGTGTAACACACCACTAGTTTAGAGAGATGCTCCAACAAGCACTGTTTTAGGATCAAACACGTCTAGGAATCATTGTCTTTTATACCTCCTTTGTGAATATACCTATTTGCATATCAATATCCTTGAGAAGTTTTGCAAAATCTTTTCAAACATCTTCTCCCAGTCATTTCAAAACTTGCTAAGTGTGGATCTCCTATAATGACAATTCTGTCCTATAGAACTTTTGTTTTGCAAAGCATGTTGGCAGATGCTGGTCCCACACTTACCATCACTTTGCTTGCGTAAGTGCCAGTGGTAAGAAAAGAAAGACAAGTTAGAGTCAAGGGAGGTTACAGAGGAATTCCACAAGCAGGAGGACCATCTCGAGGTGGTAAGTGTTATGTCAGTGCTGATCATGCTTTGATTTGAACAGACATGGTGGTTTAAAAAACTGTAAGCACTAAAGAACAGAAGATTTTATAAGCAATGGCATGTGTCAGACATGGTGGGAAATGACAGTGTCAGCACATTCCACATGGGTAATTGCCTGTCATTGTGCATATTCCCAGAAAATTGGGCCCTTTGCTCCTAATTTAAACACTCTTTTTTGACTAATTATGTTGTGTATTTATATTTCATATTATCTTTGTTAACACGTGGAAATCCAGCTGGTGACCTAGCAGGAAGTCCCTTGAAGTCATAACTCTTAATTACCTTCCCTGGAGCCAGGGCGGTTTGAATTGAAAAGTAGTCAGAGTGGTTTATAGGAAGGATGCTAGAACAAAGCACAGATGTGCAGGCCCTGGCGTTTTGATCTGTAAGCCCTTGCTTTGTGTTTTATAGCAGTCAGTAGCACAGGCTTTAGACTCAGACAGAGCTGGGTTGAAAAAGGAGCTCTACTATTAACTAGCTTGAAGAACTTTGACAAGTTACTCATTTTTTCTGTGCCTCTCTTTGCTCAATATAAAACAAAACAAAAAAAAACCACAGTAATGCCCAAATCCTAAGGACTTGAGAAGAGAGAAAATGGGAAAATATGTGTAAAGCACTTCATACAGCCTCTGAAATATAGGACACACTCACTAAAGAGTGACTTCATTCTTATAACTGTATTGTTATTATTTCCTGTGTGTAGTAAAACTTGATTATTTGTTGCCAAAAATTACGAGTGTATGTGATAAACGGTATTCATTAATAATATGTAAATTGTTGGTTGATTTCTCTACTTCTCTGAATCATTTATCAATTTTACATTTTCTATCTTTATTAAAAACATCAATGCATCAGCTTTTTGTTTTATAGTTGATGTTAAAATATTACATTTCTTTTTGGTGTCCTAGCAGCATTAAAAAAAATACTTGCACAATGCTTCAGAGATTTTAAGTGATAAGCACATATTATTAAATAAGCCATTGAAATGAAAATCACTATGTCAGACACATAATCAAGTATTTTGTGATTATCAAAAATGAATCAAGTTCAGCAATGATACAAAAGGACAGGAAGATGCTTAATCAAGAGTCAAGGCTAAGAAATACTATGTTTTATGCTGGAATTCAAATGTAACTTGGGCAACTACTACCTTTTATGTCCTGTCTTATGTAACACAAGGACTGGTCATGCCCTCAACAATTATTTCATATGCCTCCTTTAACACAAATATAAAAATAGTTACTACTTCTTGACTCTGGTCCATCAGTCAAGAATTATGCTCAGGATTGCACACACTATGCCATTGACATCTCACAGAAACTCTATGGAATAAGTTCCATTATACCCAATTTGCAGCTGAGAAAACTAAGGAAAATAGAAAGTGGAAATTGTCTTCATCCAGCATTTCTTTCCCTACCTTTCTTCTGGTAAAAGATGATGTATCACTAGCCACAGGAGCATTTGGGGATTTAGGTGAGGTTAGGTGTACCTGCCCCGCATCTCCCTGGAATCTTTTCAAAGTTGGGCATTTGTCTCCAGCTGGGTGAGTCATTCCCATAGATTTTTATGGCTTGACTTGGTGAGGAATCATTTTTTTTTACCCCCCTGTATTTCTGGTTGGGAATTCTGTTTGTACATTTGAAGTGATCCATGGAATTATTTTTCTGCATAGAAAATGGCCTTTCTGTATTAAAAGAGAGTTCCATACAAGGAAAGAAAGGAGATAAATGGACAGTATGAAGACTTTGAATTAAGTCATTTCTCAATTCAGCTTCACTTCTACCTTTTTGTGTTCTTGTCATGTCACCCAACATTTTTATTTCCTTTTTAAGCTCATTGAAGTTAGATTTCTGTAACTTTCAATTAGAAGAACTGTTTCTCTTAAGTCAGAGAGGTTAAACATGTTATCCAAAATTACAGGGCCGGTTAGTTTGTAGAGGCAGGAGTCAAACCCAGCTCAGTCAACACAAAAGCCCGTTCCTTGACCACTAGAAACTCTTATCACCATTTGACAAAAATATACAGCAATCAGTGTAAGCAAGATGAATACCTTTTAAGGGTCATTGGACATTTTCCCTGTGTTCTAATGTGGCAAGAGGGGGGCAAAGTAAAACCGCCCCAAACTGCCAACATTCATAGTAAGGTCTTTAAATTTTTACTGATTTTTTTTTTTGAGAGAGAAAGAGAGAGATGAATTTGTTGTTCCATTTATTTATACATTCACTTATTGGTTCTTGTATGTGCCCTGACTGGAGATGGAACCTGCAATCTTCTATTTTTAGAAATTTTTGTCCTAGACTGGGGGGGTCCATAAATGTGCATGAGTAAGAGGAAAACAGTAGACATAGGGCCAGAGGGAAATAGACAACAAGCTGCAGTTTCTCTGAGTCATTAAAAATAATGTACCAACAACTCATCCAAGAAGCTAGTGATCACGATGAACAAATGAAAGTGTATAGCCTATAATATTTTGATTTTGTGAGGAACATCCTTTCTAGACTAGAGCTGATTGATAATAAGCTGTGAATATTAACACATAGATGTGTAAGTTTTCCTAATAGTTTGGCTCTGGAAGTTATTTATATTACTAAGTCTAGTAGTTCACATAAACAATGGATCCCGATCCTGACCACCCTGCCAGAACCTCAAGTGGATGCCGATTGGTGAGTAAAACCATCATCTTTCAGTTGCCAAGAGCACATGCAGCCTGTGGTGGCTAGAGCTGACTTTGTCCCCATGGGGAAGATGCTACAGTTTCCCACACTATCCTAGAAGGCTCAGGGCTGCCAGAATATTTCATGGGGCGCTCTTAAACATCACCCAACGTGAGCTAATATTTCATTTTAACTGCAGTTCTGGGAAACACAAATGGAGATGTTCGGTTGGAAATATACGAGGTGCATTGGACAGGGGCTGTTTTGATTTTGACTGCAGAGGATCTCAAGAAAATATGTACTCCTCCGAAACTGTTTCCGTATGTTTCTTGATCCACAGCTTTCACTACACAAGACGTGGTGTTATCTTGATTAATGCCTTCGTCGTAAAACCGTGATGAATGGGACTTTCCTTTCGTTCAGGCCCGTTCTCACTGCGGCAAGATCAAAGCAAATGTATTTCATTCTGCTATGAATGTATTTTCTTCGGCTTGTGTGATAGAGAGATGACCCATTCGTATAGCAGCTCTCTACTTTAGACATGCTGAGAAAGGAAGAAAAAAATATTTTTTAAAGTGAAGGTCTCTTTTCTTTTGTAAGAGAAAATACTAATTCTTTTTTTTTCTTTTTCTCTTACCTAGCATAAAGGGTTACAAAAGTAATAGCATCCCTTCCTTTCTATTATTTGCTGATGTCAAATTTAGGAAAACAAAAGGAAGGTGACATTTATCAGTCATGGCAAACAAAATTTTATCTAAATTTCTTTCTTTTGGGTCATTTGTAAAAAAATTTACTCTGTATTTAATTATGATTAAAAAAAAGTCCATGCTTTTTCTGTTCAAAGCAGTTTTTCAGTGAATATCTTCTGTACCTGTTTATCTATAGATTAAATTTTTAACAGTGGCAATGCTGAGCCAAAGGGAATGTGTAATTTAGATGTTTTTGAGTCATCTTGAACAGTCTTGAAAAGCTGTACCAATTTGTATGTTTGCTTGAATATTTTCAGAAATGACTTTATCACATACATAACATTCTTTAAAATGTTTTTACTTGTGTTCTTTATTGTGAGATGAATTTGAGCATCTTTTACATTTGCTTTAGGAAATGTGTATTTCTTTGACTTTTTTTTCTTTATTTTTTAATTCTATTTCTTTTTGCATATTTTTTTCTGGGTTTATTATTTTTATTGATTTTAAAACTATTTTTATATTAAGAAAATTATACTCTAATACCTCAAATGCAATGTGATTTTTAAAATCAATTAGTTAACTAATTAGTTAAGTATTTTTTTCAATTACCTTTTGGTGTTTTGAAGAGAAGTTTTTTATAACCATACAAAAACTCTAAATATTTATATAATTGAATCAGTTGCATTCTTTTAGGCATTTATGCATTTGTTCTTGCTTAAAAAGGCCTATCCTAATCATTTATCATTAAAAATGGCCTACTATTTCTTATTTATAGGTTCATTTTTACCTGAACATTTTTGATTCATAAAAAAACAACTTCTGCATGAGAAAGGCAGAATAGGAAGGGAGTTTAATTTTTCTCCCAGATGGAAAACATGTTTTCCCAACACCATTTATTTCATTTATTAGGGAATAGGGGTGTCAAAATGAGGAAAGTTTCTTAGGTAATCTGAGCTTCAGTTACCTTCTTGATAAAATTATCATAATGTCTCTTCACTGGGTAACATTAGATAGCTGAGAAATGGTCAATGTGAACACAACCAATAACCATAAAAGTTACAAGCTTTGTTAAATTTGAATTTACTTTTTCGACTTGTCAAGACTTTTGTATTATGTGCCCAAATTAAATTCCTAAAATGGAAATTTATTGCAGTAAAATCTATATTTCTACTTAAGTTAAAAAATTTCCATACAAAATTTTATTGTTATCGAGTCAAAGGTGGTTTCCTAGGTAATGATTATTGACATACTGATACCAGCTGTCACAAGAATACTATGATGATGCTGTTGATCTACCACATATAAGAAATGGACTTTAACTTCATTCTTAATTATAAGAAAGGATTTTCTCTGAGTGATTTTCCCTTGTGACTCACCCCTTGCAATTGGAAGCCAGAGCATGGTAGATGTTGATTGAATTTACATGACTGGATTTGGAAATTCAATTCTTTATTTTAACAAAAAACGTTGCTATGTACTCCCCAAAATAATTGGGTCCAATATCCTGGGATCAGACATCAGGTCTTAATTTTATTATAATTACAACTTAATTAATAATAATTAGCCAGCAATAGACAATTATAAATTTTCTTCAACTAGGCATATACAATAGTATATTTTGGTTTAAAAATAGTGAAATGCAGCAAATTTAGTAATGTTTACAATGTATAATGCACCCAGTTCTGACTGCCAACAAGAAGCATATTCTTTGCAATATCCTGGGGGAGTCAGGGAAAGAAATTCTACAGAATTGAGCAGGCAGGCAGCCCATAGGGACCCTGGTTGCCTGTAATGGGTACTGTGCCAGTGCATAGTATTGAAGGGCATAAATAAAATGTGATGGAAATAGAAACAAAAGAGAAAGACTCTGTTTCCTCAGGGAACTATAAGGCATTGTGATAATATTCTAACAACAATTTTATAACTTTTTGTCAAAATCCATTTTTAAAGTGGAAGTTTAGAGTTGAATTTATTTTTAAAATGGTTATGTTACCTCTCAGTCATTTTTTAGCATAGATTATAGATTAAAAGCTAAACACCTCTAATATTAAATATGAAATCAAAACTTTAAGGTAATAAACTATGCATCATCTGGAACCTAAGGAACATTGCTTCAGTCTTACAACATGAAAAAAGAGTAAGGGTGTTATGAGCTGAATTATGTTCCTTCAAAATTCTTATGTTGAAGTCTTAACACACAGAATGTGACCTGGTATGTGATTATATTTGGAGGCAGGACTTTTAGAGGCAATTAAGGTAAATTGAGGTCATTTGGGTGGGCCCTAATCCAATATGACTGGTGTGCTTATTAGAAGAGGAGATTAGGACATAGACAAGTACAGAAGAAAGACCAAGTGAAGACACAGGAAGACAAACCACCTACCAACCAAAGAGAGGGGCCTCCCAAGAAATCAACCCTGCTGACACCTTGATCTCACACTTAATATTTTGTTATAACAGCCCTAGCAAACTATTACAATGGGATTCATACTTTCCCCCCCAAAAAACCTTTTACTTTGCATTCAAGGTAATACATTCTAATAGCTTTGCATAAGTTCTTGTTTTTTAGTTATGGCATTTCCACAATTCACGTATTATTAGTTCAAATGTAATGACAAAAATGAGGTTAAGAGATTTTAATCTGGTATATTCATACAGTTTAAATAATTAAATATGTGACTGAGTCAAATACTGAAAGCAGATGTGTCTCATTCCAAACTCTTCTTTTAATCATTATGCAATATTCACATGTGCCCATCTTTGACAGAAGATCATCGCCTATGAGTTATTCAAATGATAAAATAACTGTCAAAGTTTTGATGAGAAACAAGATCATTTCTGTTGATTGAAGTTGCCTCCTGTCATACTTAGCATCCAGCTGATGAAAAACTAGGAAAGAAGAACACAAGTTAGAACTGATGGCTTCTTAGGGACCAGTTCTGGTTAGTAAATTAATTATATAATACACTTTATAAATCTTTACTGAGCACCTGCATGAGGTGCTGTAAGAGCTGAATATAGTCATTGTACTGAATCCACAGAGTTTAGAGCCTGATGGTAAAAAATAAGCAAATTAAAACGTCAGCTAAAAAATTACCAATGTTATGAGTGCACAGAATGGTGTGGGAACTTAAATATGGCTTGTAGCCCAGACTTCAAGAAAGGACTTCTTTGCAGAAGGAAGAGAACCTCAATAAAATGGAGGGAAGCATATAAGAAAGCTAGTTAAGGATAAATAAGAGGAAAATAGGAGTTGACATTTCTGGTTGTGTCCCATTTCTTAGTAGGCTTTGAATTTTTACAAAATAAATAATACATGTATATTCTCAGTTATAGGGATCAGAGTTTTCCCTACTCATGCAAGGTATAATATTTTATTTTCTTCTATCCCTACTCATGCAAGGTATAATATTTTATTTTCTTCTTTAGAATAATATATAAGAATTCCAAAACTTTAATCAAGTACTATTCCTATATTTTAGGATTCTCTTATAAATAACTGGTTATCTGAAGCTACTGATCCTTGGTCTCCTGTCCCATTAGTTTTCTAGGGCCGCCTCAACAAATTACCATGAATTGGGTAGCCTAAAACAACAGAAATTTATTCTCCCACTGTTCTAGAGTCTAGAAGTTTGAAATCAAGGTGTTAGTAGGTTTGGTTCTCCCTAGTTGCTGAGGGAATCTCTTCTAGTCTTCTCTCCTAGCTTCCAGTGGTTGTTGGCAATCTTTATGGGTGGCCCTCCAATCTCTGCCTCAGTCTTCATAAGGTGTGTTCCCATGTGCTTCTTCTCTGCTTTCTATAAAGACATCAGTCATATTTAATTAAGGCCCACCCTAATGACCTCATCTTAACTTGATTACCTCTGCAAAGACCCTATTTCCAAACAAGGTCACATTCATAGGTACTGGAATTAAAACTTCAACATATCTTTTAGGGGAACACAATTTAACCTATAATATATGCCTTTACAGAAAGTATTTTCTTTGGCATCCATGATACTTATATGAGTCATTAATAGCCAAAATTATACTGTATAGCAAACGGCTTCAAAAATCTCATTAACATTCATGAATTTAGAGCTTGGCCAGCTGATTCCATTGATCTGAACTGAACTCTGGAGCCTCCCTCTCCTTCGAAGTCCTGCAGTCAGCTGTATGTGGACTAGAAGCCTTTGTTGATCTTGGCGGGGCTCTCTCACATGTCTGGGTCTTGACTGGGACATCTGAGCTGACTTGATTCTGCTCTACATGTGTCATCACTGAGCAGGCTCAGCAGTGCAAGAGAATAAGTGGAAATACACAGGTGCTTATCCAGGTCTGCTTGTGTCAAAATTTTATTGTCCCATTGACCAAAACAAGTCATATGACCAAGGCCAAAATCAGAGTGGGATGGTGTCACCTAAAGATATAGAAAGATTGGGAAACATTGGGGTCATTAATTCAACTAATTTTCTATAGACCTCTTGTTTTCCTTCTCTTCTGACTGCTCTTTTGTTTACATTTTGAAAAGTCCTCTTCATACACAGAAGTGCCTCACCTCCCAAGACCAGCTTTCAATTCTCCTCAGAGTTGTTCTGGATACAGTAGGTGGTCTTTCTTTAATATAAGATTTTCAGATTTTTCTCTTTTCCTTTATTCTTAATACATCAAATAAACTCATATGTTAACACCTGAAATTACTTCCCCATAATCTATTGTATACACTTTCAGAAAATACCTTAGCTCAATTTTTTCCCACTTTGACACATTGTTTTTGAATAACTAAAACAAAATGATCCCCCATTACCTCAACACTTAACCCCTCTAGCTCTTTACTCACTTGGTCTCACGTATTTATTAGTGTTTCCCATTAGAATTAGAGCTTCATAAGGGCAGGACTTTGTCTCTATTACATTGCAAGTGAGCAGTACACTATTCTGCTGAGCAAGGTATAGGGCTCAATATATATATCTTTATTGATTTCAGAGAGAGGAAGGGAGAGAGAGATAGAAACATCAATGATGAGTCATCATCGATCGGTTGCCTCTTGCACGCCCCCTACTGGGGACCAAGCCCACAACCTTGGCATGTGCCCTGACTGGGAATCGAACCCCAATCTTCTGAATCATAGGTCGATGCTCAGCCACTGAGCCAAGCTGGCCGGGCTCAATGTATATTTTGAACAGAACCAGGTTTACACACTCCCTTGTTTTGTAATTAAAATGACACTTTCCCTTCATTCCTTTCTCTGACTGTTGCCTATGTTGTTACACCAACCTAGAATGCCATCTCCTTCTAATTGTAAAATACTTGTCAAGGGGATACAAAACAAAAGTCGCCTTTCTCAGCAAGCTCAGAATATATGGAGAGGAAGCCATATACATGATTTTGATAAAATAGTCATTGCCTTTACAGAAATAGTTATTAAAAACTATACAAGTATAGATAGGGATACGAGTCAGCATGGAAGACACAGCAAGTTGTCCTGAAGAATGAAGGAGAGGGGACTTCCTCAGGCAGAGAGGGGCACAAAGGTGAAGGCGTGGAGCAACGTGGGCACGAAGGAAACAGCAAACCGAGTTTCCCTGAAGCGTCAAGTTCAAGTCGCTGAGTGGTGATAGATAGATTGATGGGAAAAGCAGAAGGCATGAACCACATCTTGGAGGGACTTTATGTTAAAGAACTTGAACTTGGTAAGTTTCATGATGCTTTCAAACAGTTTTAAGCAGGAGACTAACAGATCCAAGTTCATCTTTCCAAACCTCAAACAGAAAGCAAATCTCAAGGCCCAGTCATTTCGCCACATGACGATTACAACCTGCAAGCACCATCTCATTCTCTGTCTTTTCCTTTTAAACACTGTAGCTGATCTGAGAAACTGCTTTGCTAATACAGTAATGGCTTATTGGCTGGCTCAGTTGGCTTTGTTCTTTAGGTGTTTTCCATGCTGGTCTCTCCAGATAAACCATTAGTGAAAAGGGTGAAACAATAGCAAACCTTTCTAGTAATACTGCAAAAAGTATGGAAGATGTTTTTGGGGTTTTTTTTGGACAAATATTACCCTTGGTATCATTAAAATCCTAAGGATGCAGGCATTCCAGGCTAAATGAGTAAAATATGACATGACCATTTCGGGTACTTAGAGAACAAAAGTGCTCTATGTTATTTTCAAGACCACTACTTTTCAAAAATGATTTAAATAAATGAAAATACTTTGCTTCAGAATAGCCCAAAAGATAATTTTTTTTTTTTCTCTTGGAAAAAATAGTGATTTTCACTTTTATTTGTGGCATGTAAAAATATGGGAAAAAGAATTCGAACTCAGCATTAAGTATGGGTTAGAGTATCAGGAACGGGAAGAATTTTTGGAACAAGCACAAATTTATTTGAAAAGCTAGATTAGTTTTCACACGCTTATTCATGCAATGTTATTGTCTGTCTAACTATTCCATTATGTATTAATAATAAAATAACCCATATGTGCAAAATGGATGTGTCACACCAAGAAAAAATGTTTAAAATGCCAAGTAAATGCCACAAAAAATGCATAAAAAATATTTTACTGGTGGTTTCACTTTGCAAAACCTTTTGAAGATGTTTTTCTCATTCTCTTGGAGCACGGAAAGGAAGGGTTCTGTTCTTTATAGAGGAATCTTTTTTGCTATGATTTTACATCCGTTCATTTTATATTTAACTGGAAACTTAATGTAATATGCTTTGTAATTTTTAAAAATTAGTGTTTAAAAGCATGTGGGGCTGTGAGAACAGCCTGGCTTTGAGAAAATCTTAATAGATAGTGTTGAGTCACTGCTTAGACTTTAATCTTTTCCTTTTTCAGTCTTTGTTGTTTAGGATAAAGTTTTAGAAGATTGAAGATCAGTTTTCTTCTTTGATCCAGTACTTTTCCTTTGGGTAATATTCATTTATCATTTTCTCCCCCTTTGAGTCTCAGAGAGACATCAGTTTGTATTAATTCAATAATATATCAGATAATATACCCGATGGTGATACCCATCACCTCTGGACCCCATCTTTCCTCATGAACTTTCTTCTTTGCTTTGCCAATGGGCTCCCTTAACATTCTAGAAGATTTTTGTTATTTTATCATTCACTTGTTTCCCTCAAAGTATCAGCCCAGTTGCCTTTTTCTTAATATTGTATTAGATATTCTTTCACATTCACTTTGCCAACTTTTGCAGGTGACAAGAATCTTTAAGTTGATTTTTTTGTCTGTTGTTCTGAGCACCTTTTGGTTTTCAGGCCCAACCATAGGAAATTGTTCAAGTTGAATCTCTGTGGAATCATGAGCAATAGTTTATTCTCTCTCATCCATACGTATGCCACAGCCATGTACCACTCGCTGCTGCAAAGATCATCATCAACAGTTTCTCTACTCAGGCCCTACTGAAGGTACAGCTTGCTTTGTGGCAAAATTGTTTTTGGTGCAGTGTTTTAGGAAAGCTATGGGACCTCAACATTACCCAGAGGTCAATCACACCTGTTTGCATTTCCTGGCACCTCCACCTCCCTCCTTTGGCAGTGTGGTGGGACGGTCAAGAGCATAGGCTTTAAGCTTAGGCAGATCTTAGTTCTACTGTTACCTTTGCCACTTACTAACTGGATGATTTAATTACCTAATGTTTCTAAAATGGAGGAGACAGTTGTGAATACATGTATTTTTAGCAATCCTGAAATAAGTTAATTCAGACAAAACTTCTAAATTAGTTTCAAATTAGAACCATTAGAACATTTAAAAAGAAGAGATGAAGTTCTTAAAGACATCAAAGATCGAGGTGGGGATGAATCAAGAGGCAAAGATTCAGGAGAAGAAGGCTGGGCAGTGAGGTGAGTCCAGAATCTGGGGCATTCTTTAAGTGGTGCCGTTTTTCTGATCCCAGAAAACTTGCCTTATGGATAGAAAAGCTGTGCAATTCTATTGGAAGTCTCATAGATAAGGCAGAAAAAATTGTTGTTCAAAGCCCACCAAGGTTGTTTTTTAAAAAAATATATCTTTATTGATTTCAGAGAAAGGAAAGAGAGGGAGAGGGAGAGTTGAAACAGCAATGATGAGAGAGTCATCACTGATTGGAAGTTTAAATAAAAGAAGACTTAAAACAACCCCTGCAAGGACTGACCTCAGTCCTGCAAGGTGACCTCAGCATGTTAGTCTCTTAACCTGACTGATTGTCAGAAGCAAAGTTGAATCATCTTTACAGAATTATAAAAACATTCAGAGGTATGAATTATCTCTAAAACTTTTCAAAACATAGTGTCCAACATTTAATGCTGAAAAAAAACCCAAAAACAAAAACAGAAAATAGACTATCAGTCCTGAACTGGGTCTCTGCTGCATGGAGATGTTGCCTTTGAGGGAAAGGGTGGTGTCCAGGCCTAAGGGGCGGCTGGAGGTGAAGTCAAAGCTATGTGTGATAGAGTTGATTGATTCTAACCCCTTTCTCTCTGCCTTCACACATTGTGTATCTGTGTTTAATTTCATCTTTGTGCAAGGACACTAATCATATTGGATTAGAACCCACCCAAAGTCCTCAAAGTAAGAGATTTTGCTTTGACAATGGGACACAATGCAGTATACAGCTGATGTTTTGTTAAGTTGTACACCTGAAACCTGTGTGGTTTTGTTAACCAATAAATGTTTCCCCAATAAATTCAACAAGAAAATTTTACCTGGAACTAAAAGAAAGGAAAGGGAAAGGGAAAGGGAAAGGGAAAGGGAAAGGGAAAGGGAAAGGGAAAGGAAAGGAAAGGAAAGGAAAGGAAAGGAAAGGAAAGGAAAGGAAAGGAAAGGAAAGGAAAGGAAAGGGGGAAAGGGAAAGGGGGAAAGGGAAAAAGGGAAAGGGAAAAAGGGAAAGGGAAAAAGGGAAAGGGAAGGAAAGAAGAATTGAGCTACAAAAGATAATAGAACATGCAGTTAACTACTTAATAGGGTAAAAGTAGCAAGTAATATTTATTTTTGGTAAGATAAACTTGCATTGTAACTTCTACACTAACCCTTAAAATAATAGCACAGTAGTATACACTACTGATCTAATAATGTTGGGAATTAAATGATCATAATCATCATCTACATAATTAATTCAAAAGCAGATAAAAGAGGAAAGCACATACAACTAGGGAGAAAAATAAAAAGCAGGTAGACATCAATTAGTATATATTCATCATTTATATTTACCTTACAATGTTTTAAATGTCAGAAAAAAATCAGTTAACAAGCAAAATAAGAATATGTAAATAAAATATATTTAAAATTTATACATTAAAAATTATATATTAAAATTAAAATTTATATGTTAAAATATATAAATAAGAGGTTAAAATATGCTGTTTATTAGGACCTATTACATTTTAAGAATACAGAACATGCTTTGCTTGTTGGCCCTGAAGGAGTAAGTTGCCATGCTGTGACAGAGCCTGGGAAAGACTCTGTGAGAGAGGCTTCCCCAGGAACCTGAGAAACCAAAAAGGACTGAACGCACCCACCGGCTGACAGCTGGGAACAAAGTGGGGACCTCAGTTCTACAGCCAAAAGACACTGGCAAAAACCACATGAGCTTGGAAGAGGCTCTCAAGCATCAGAACTACCACAGCCTGGTTGACATCTGGAGTTCAGCTTTGTGAGATCCTGTGCAGAGAAAACCCTGCTCTAATTTCTTAATGTTAATTGCTAGAATGAAATGTGTTTGTTAAATATGGAATCTGGTTAGTTAAGTTCTGATTATTTGATTTTTTACTACATCAGAAAACGGAGTATTTGGCTCTCTTTTCAACATAATAAACAAGATTCATTGCCATCTTCTTGGGACAAGGCGTTGTTATAGACACCAAGAAGGGGAGGTGGGCAGTGGGCACCAAATTGCATTTAGCAGTAAAGGCCCTTTCCAAAGGGACTTTAGAGGACAACGGAATTACTTGTCCATTGATTCCAAGAGAATTGAGGGCTGGCTCTGCTATTAATTGGCCCTGGAAGCCTCCCCTTAGGGTATGACAGTTACCTGGGCTTGGTTTCTGAACTCAGCATTGGCATTCCCAACCCTGTACAATCTTATTAAGTTTTCTCAAGCCTGAAAATAACAGAAAGTAATTGAATTTAACAGTATGAAAATAATACAAACCTGTTGAGAGAGAAGAGATACTGACTCCATATGATGTCACCCTGAAAAGATTTGTTTGCAAGCATTAAATATGAATAACTAACTCCTTTCTTCAGCATAACCACTGTGGAAGAATCCGTTCTCTCTGGAGAAGGGATCCTTTCTTAAATTCTCGACTGTTTTTCTTTCCTTGAGAGACTTAGTCAGTTTTCCTCAGGTTATTCTGTAATTCTGGCTAGAAATATTTCCATCTTGAGGCTAGTGAGTACATCATTTTGGAGTGGGAATGAAATGAACGTATACTGATATCTAGCTAGATATCTTGCTGAGCGCTGAATATTGCTGTAGACACTTTATGTCACAGTCATCATATGTACATAGTAAACATTTATTGCTATTATTGTTATAGCAATAATTTATTTGAGCATTTACTGTACAATTCATAAACATTGTCTAAATCTTCAAAGTAATCATAAGTCAGACCATATATATATTTTTTAATTTCTACAGATGGAGAAACTCAGAGAGATTAAATAATACCCCTGTGTGATAGTTACTACTAGCAGCACCGTCTTACAGATGAGGAAATGCAGGCAGAGAGGTTCTGTACCTGGTCCAAGGACATTCACCTAAGAAGTAAGTGACCCCAGTGTTCTATCATAAGCTATATAGGTGTCATTAGCATCCACGCTTATAACCTCAGTGACCATATTAATACTGAATTTTGCAAGCTTGAGCTGAGCATCTTAAACAGCAAAAAGCACAGCCTGCCTTAATGGACAGCTCCTTAAACTCAACAGAAAATAGTTTTGTTTTGTTTTAACTGACAGGGACACTAAGATTTAGAGAAAATAAGTATCCTTCTCAAGGTCTTAAAACATCTTAATATTTAAAAAGCCTCACCAGTCCTTTACTGAATTTAAGATCTTCCACTGCTCTGTTAAACTTTATAATACCTTATTTTAGCATCATGAGAAAATGACAGGGTCTCAGTAGGGAAATTAGTAAATTGTTTTTGTTTTTGCAAAAAAATTTAATCCCAAGACTAACTAGCTTTGAGTCTCAGTGTAGAATTGTTTCTTGATCCTATTGCTCTCTGAAAGCAGCCAATTTCTACAAATTCCCCAGACTCTTTCTCAATGGCCACTTGTTATTAAGGGATATCTCCGAAGGCAATTACTATTTTTCTAGATTGCTATATCCTTGTGCAAGATGTCTTCTTAAGATCTTAGAGACAAAAACACAAGTGGAAAAGCTATGAGCAAGATAGGTCTTTAAACACTATGTCGGCGGCGGCATATTTGTAGGGCGACACTCTGGAATCTCTTCCTTGGGCCTTGTATAGTCTGTTCCTGGGAGATGAGGCTGACTCACTATGACAGCAGGCAATTTAGAGCCATGCGAGTCTGCAATCTTTCACACATCTCCTGTTGGCTTCCCCAAAGCAGCTTTGCCTATTAACATGTCTGGCAGGGTTCTGACTTAGGCACTCAGCTAGATCGTAAAAGGTGCTCATACAGGGCGGCAAGCATTGGAATGGCTGTTTGCACAGGCTCTCTAAGACAACTCAGGTTGCCTGTGGAGATAGGGGGCTCTAGGGAGTGATAAAAGTTGTTTTTTCAAACCAACGCTAGATAGTCAGGGAATTTATGATTTTTTATTGCAACATGTCCCAAATTTTTAGAGACAATCATCCTTTTATGTATCATCCCTCCCAGACTGTTTCCATCTAGTGTCATGAAGAGATTAAGGCAGGCAAAGGGATATCTTGGCCTTATTACGTGGTAGCTGTGTGGTCTCGGACATGATATTAACAGTATAGAAGTTTTACTTTCTTCGGGTAAAATAAGTAAAGGTACAAGGGTAGAGAGATATACTAGGAGGGAGGAGGTAGCTTTCAGTGGCTAATAGCTCTATGTTTAGATTTAGATAAGCACAGTTCTGAATCCTGGCTCTGCTGTGTGATCATTATTTTCAGCTACATTCATCCACATTGTAAAAACAGAGGTGCTATCTATGGGGAATTTATTGTGAAACTTAAGTGAAATAATGCATATAAAATACTTAGTAAATAACCCAGCATGTAGTAAATAAAAAAGCAAGTGTTTGTTGCTATTTATTAGATTATCACCAACAATACTCTACTATTACTACTAATACTACAGTTTTACTCAGGGAAATACTATTTAGGGATAAACTTATTTTATTAAGCAGTCCCTTGGTACTATGGACTTTGCTGTCAAAATTGAATAATTTAAACTGTTGTAAATAGTGCAGAAAAAGGAAGAAGTCATATAAAAATATATATAAAAATGGGAGCAAAGCGCAATGGTTACATGTGAAATATTAAGGAGAGCAGAAAGTCAAAGAAGAAAGCACAGAGGTACTCCAAGTGAGCATAAGATCAAGAGCAAGAATCAGAATTCCCTGGACATTGAGACTAAACTCTCTTGTTATTCAAATGCTCTTTGTTTTGTTTTTTGTTTTTACTTTTTTAGGCAAAATAACTCTCAGACTTCCTCTCCAGTTGCGAAGGCTGAATACATTGTAGTTGGTGCACAGATCAGTGTTAAAGACCTAAGCAAATCATCAAAGTTGCAAACATGCATCAGCATTAGGAAAATGGAGAGAGGTCATGAGTATGGAGGTTCCAGTTTGAAAGGAATCAGATGAAGTCATAGGAAAATTAGCTAGGAAATCTGGGAGGAAGTGGAAATAAGCTCACTCATAAGAATACACATGGGATCTGGGTGAGCAATCAGTAGATGTCAGAGTGAATTTAAAAATCGCAGGATGCTCTATTATCTACTCTTCCTTTGCCCTCTCCTCTCAGAACTATAGCCTAAAAATGTCACGCTACCACAAAGAGGGGGAATTGATGGACTGTAAAAAGAACTGTGGGCCTGCCATGTAATCATAATTTCTCTCGCTGTCATTTTTCCCCCTAAATTAAATGATTCTGACCTTGGATAAATTGCTTAGCCCCTCTGAATATAAGTGTCTTTACCCATAAAATTGGAAATATTATACTTTCCATAGAAGGATTTTTTTTTTTTGAGATTTCAATGAAGAGACATATGTAGCACCCTTTAACCAAGACCTTCATACATGCCATGCTATAATCTCAATAAATCATATGTCTCCTTTGAGAAAAATAAGTTTGATGCAGCTAAGTTCCAGTAGGTGCTAGAAGCTTATTTCTATGTATATAATTTGCCTATGCATAGCCACTGCTACATTAACTCTTTCTCTTTTCAGTGACTTTTTGAGTGGTCCTAAATAGCACCGAAAATTGTACTAACTGCCACATTGAGAGCTAGTCAATCAAGCTGCCTATGTTTATTGAACATGAATTGTAAGTTGGCACTAGTTAGGAGCTGTGCCCACCAAGACGAAGCAGGCAGAATTCTTGCTCTCAAGTGCTGAAAATGTCATGACAACATGCAATGAAACACACACACACACACACGGCATGGGCATTTTTCAATATAGTAGCTTTGGACATGCAACAAGCAGAGTGATTATTTGAACATTTCCCCCCAGAGAACATATAGAGAGAGAGTGTGTGTGTGTGTGTGTGTGTGTGTGTGTGTGTGTGCGTGCATGTCTGTTGGCATCACTAAAACTTGGAACCTTTCTACACTGGGAGAGAATGGCAGTTCTTGGAGAAAACTTTCTTAACTGCTTGATTTTCATAAACATTTCATATCCTCAGTCAGTTTTAGTTTCCAATTGTCATAAAGTAACATTTATCAAACCTTAAATGCCCTTTCTTGTCATTGCAAAGGAAGAAAAATTCTCTCTTAAACCCATTATTTAACTGTAATACGTTTTAAAATATCAGCAAATGATTGAAAATAATTTTACGATAGAACAGGTACTCCCTGCCATAAATGGATATATCCACTAGCAGAGTTTCAAGTTTTCAATAGATGTGTTTGTAAATTGTTTAAGTTATAGTTAATTAGCTACTGTATATTTTAAATGCCGCCCCAGAGCTCCTGTTAAGTTTTTATTTTATAGCATTAATTAAGATTCAACAAACTTTTCACAAAATTATATTCTGAGTGAATCAAAGGAGACGGTTTCCTTAGCACACTACTGTCAGGCCTGCCAAATGATCACAAGGCGCAGTATTACTGCTGATGTTCTTGGTAAACTATTGCGCTTTCTTAGAGACATAGGTCTAGGGTAACCTATTCCAAAGCTCACACAATACCAGGCATCATCAGGAAGGAAGACCCACATCAAAATCAAACAGAAACACTTTTTTCAATTGTGTGAAATTGTAGTGTTCAAATGGAAAGGGCTCTGGATTTGGGCTCTTCTTTTTGGTAATAAAATGTTTCTGAGAAGGTCGATTTGCTTCTGAGGCTCTGTTTCTGCTTTTATAAAAAGGAGGTAATGAAATCAGTTTGAGTTACTCCACAGTGTGTGTGTGTGAATCAGCAAATATAAATCTCTAAGGGAAGTCTCATGAGTAGATCTTGGACCCATCTCCATGGATACCCCCAAATCTAGTTTCCACCAGGTAGCCTGGTTCTTAGAGTTGTCCTGGTCCTCCTTAGAGGGGAGTCATTCTATTTTGTGGATATTCCTCAGCTTGGGGCTGTAAAGCGATTCATTACCTGTGTACTTAACGAGCACGCTTAGATCTTAACATGGGTGATATAAATTAATCTTCCTCTTAAATATGGCCAATGGAGTTTTTTAGGCCTCTCCCATTTCCTAATGGGCATATGCGGATGAGACTAACTCTGGACCCATATATATGCCTGAGAGCTGGCCCTCTAAGAGAAAATAATGGAGCTAGAAATAGTGCAGAGAACATACCAACAGAATTAGTGGCTCTGTAGTCCCTGTGTGCACTAGAATCAGCAGGGAAGCTTATGAAAAGCAGATTCCCGGGGCTCTTCGCAGACAGTCTGATCCAGCAGGAGGGACCTACAATTTCTACAAACATTTAAGGTAATTCTGACATGTGGAGATTAACTACTGTTGAGAAAACTATTTTGGATGGGGAGCCACATGAGTGCTACCAACATAGTAGACTAATGGACGGAGACATGGTGATATCTAATATCGTTACATGGCGTGAGGTGGCTTTACTGATAGTCTAGCATTTGTTTTCATTAAGCTTTTGGAAAAATTAAAAATAAAATCTTAGTCTTCAGCGCCCTTCATGTTACACTTGCCCCTTGGGCCCTATTTCCTCTCACCCACCTTTCTCATTAGACACAGAGTGAAAATGTTCCCTGCAGCTGATGAAACTCACCTCAAGCCCCAGTGTCAGACTTTTCTCTCCCTGCTCTTACATACAGCATCGGCTCTGCATTGCCTCCCCTCACCTGCGGAACTATAAAAGGGTTTGTAAGGACTGAGTCCAGCCATTAATATAAATGTCCCTTCCTTCAGTGAGCAAAGATTAAAAAGTATTGTGGTCCAAAGCCAAACTTCATTTACAAAGAACATAATTACCTTAGGCTTAACCATTCCTAGGATATTTGCATTTGAACGGGAATTTCCTCATTTTAATGATTTCATAATTGGCAACAAGTACTAGGTATTGTCATTGAGTAAATGCTCACCTGCTCCCCCTATCGCCAGCCAGGTATGCAGAGGAGTCAACCAATTGAAGGGAAATTCTTTTTTTATGCATGTGGCCTAGTGAACACAGGTCTGCTGACTAACCCGCAGCGTGGTATAAAGGACTACTCTTAAGCCTCAAAAGTGACAAATATAGGTGAAAGTAATAGGAAACAGAAATGTAAAAGTCTTTAGAGTCAGAAAAAATTATGTTATGTTACAGGTCAAGACTCACTAATATTGTGTCCATAAGCACATTCTTGGAATCTTGGTTTCCAAATAAGTTAAAATAGAGATGTTACATACTCTGCAGCATTACTGATGGCACATAAAATATATTCAGTTAATGTTCATTTTCATTCCTTTCTTTCCTATTTTATGTAGAACCTATTTTATGTAGAACCTTAAGGTTCTACATAAAATAGGAAGAAAAGAAATGAAAATAATATAGCAAAGTATACTATTTTACTAGAGAATAGTAAAGGCTAAATTTAAGGGTAAACTTCCATAAAGAAAGGCAGTTCTTAATCAATGGTCAATCCTTATTTCTTTTAATTTTGTTTTTAAATTTTACATATATTCTTTGTTCATAGGCAGGTTAACAAGGGACTCAAATACAGTTTATTTTTTCTCCACTCCTCTATATCTTTCTGGCCACCTAATCTTTATTACATCCACTAAGACTTTCTCTCCAGATGGGCTAGCAGAGCCAAGGTCTCCGTATTAACCTGTTCTCTCTCCTGACTCCCTGCAAAGGCATGCACGGGCCAATAGACTGGCGGCCACCCCTGAAAGGCCCAGGTGAGTAATGAGCTTCAACGTTACAGATCAGAGGCTGTGCTGTCAGGAGGAACAGACCTTGGCTGGCACCCCAGGAGCATTCTGCATTCAGTTTTGGAAATGCCAAGGGTGCCATTTTCTTATGTTAAGGGCTACTAACTTTTATTTCAAATTCTAGCAGTAATAAAATGCATTTTAAAGTTAAGAGTAACCATGAAAGTAAGGTTTTGTGGATCTTTTTTTGTGTGTTTCTTTTATTGTACTTTTTTGGACTATACTCAGTCAATCATCCTTCAAGCCCAGCAGACTATAGCTTCAGGATGACTTCATTGCTCAAAGCCCTTTTCTGTTTCTACTAACATGGAAATACTCTGGGGGGGTTGGGTGAGGACACATGTGGACGCCTCTTTTGTACACTATGCTAAGCACTGTGAATAAACTCAATTGTCCCCAGGAGCTGCCTGGAAAAGGGTGACGGAGGTAGAGTATAAACAAAGAATTATAACACAGCGTGCTTGGTGTTACATTTGAGATGTGGGGGGTGACAGGAAAAGCTTCGCTCGGTAAACAAGTTTTGAGAACTTCCTAAGGAGTAATTAGGGGTTTTCCATCTTAAGAAAAGAGGTGGCATGTTGTTGAAGAAAAAGTATGTATGCAGAGAACTGCAATAGAAATAAATGGAAAGTTTGGAAAAGTGGGATAAATCAGCTATCACTACGGTAGGGAATGGAAATATGTGGAGCGGAGTTGGGAGGCGAGAGGCAGACTGTGGTGGCGAAAAGGACTCTTAATGACTCTTTACAGCCTACTATGCAATTTGTGTATTTCTAGTACAAAGAATTAAAGTATAAGGGTAATAAGAACAGGGTTTGTAACATAAAGGGTTACTTTAGCAGCAAAGTGGAAGGTTGAGGACATCAGAAGCAGGAACATCTGGTATGAGGGTTTGTAGAAGTCTAAGAGCTAAATGATGAAGGTTTAGACCAGTGATTCTCAACTGGGAGAGATTCTCCATCCACTCCATCACCTACACACGCACGCAAGCACACACACACTCTCACACATTCACAGGGGACATCTGGCAATGTCAGCAGACATTTTTTTCTTGTCACACAACTAGGGAGTTGACATCAGCATTCAGTGAGCAGAGGCCAGGGATGCTGCTACACAACCTACAATGCACAAGAAAAGCCCTTATGACAAAGAATGATCTAGTCCAAAATGTCTGTAGTGCTGAGGTTGAGAAACCCTGGTCCAGACAAAGGCTAAGACAGTAGAGATAGAGGGAGGGTGACCTTGAGGAACAAATTTGAAGAAATTTCACAATTGATATAAAATGCAAGGGAAAGGAAAGAATTGAGGACTTCTGAGAATTTTTCAAAATAAACACCTAACTACCCTTAGTTGCTTTGAATATAGCAAAATACAAAGATGTATTTTCTGGTTAGGGTTTCCGGTAATTTGTATTCCAGAAGAGATTGAAGGTTAGAAATAGGTTTCTGGGTCACTGGCTTTCAAGTTTTAGCTGAAAGTGTGGGATGAATGAGCTCATTGAGGACGAGTGTAGGGTTTGCAGTGAGAGATGTCATCAGAACCACCTGGCCTCACTCTGGGACAGTCTCACTTGGTAGACTGAAAGTAGGTCCTAAGAATGTGTCTCTTCAATAACGCTTTTTAAAATGATAAGCAATCACATTTGTAATAGCTTTCTATGTAGCAAGAAGAAATAGTGTAGAGGGAACAAAGCAAAAATAGTCTTCTGTGATGATATCTATTTTTGTGGCATTCAGTCTGGATTCATGGAACTATTCTACATAATTACATAACACAATTGAAAAATAACATTTTCTAAATTTATAAAACAGTATTAAATAATATGCCTATCTGTATTTTGAGCTGGTGGCATAACTGAGAATGTATTCCAGGTGGCTTTAAAATATAGTAATGTAATCATATTCTTTGCACTGAGCTGTGCTCCCTACCTCCCCCAACATTTTTATGTTCACTCTCTAACTTCCAGTGTGATGGTATTTGGAGTTGGGGCCTGTGGGAAATAATTAGACTCAGAAAAGGTCATGAGGGTAAGGTCCCCATGGCAGTATTAGTGCCTTTATAAGAAAAGGAAGAGACAACAGAGCTCTCTCTCTGCATGTAGGGACAGCGAGGCGGCTGTCTACAAGCCAGGAAGAGAGCCCGCACCAGGAAATGAATTAGCCTGCACCTTGATCTTGATGAATATCAACCACCAACTGGGATACATAATCCTTATTCTAATTCTAATACAATCAAACAAGATTTAACATAATAGTTTATGAAACAATACGGTTGCAAGGGATTAATGCTAAGTTTAGATGTGATAATAGTGATTATGTTTCAAAATATTCCTTTTCTGAAATATTCGCTAATATATTTTTAAAGGAAATATCTGAGATTTGCTACGGATGAATTTTAGGGATTGGGAAGTGAATGAAAGTTTAGGCAAAACAAGGTGGTCACGAGTTGAAACTATCGAAAAGGTGATGGGGGTGGGGATGATTGGACTCAAAATTTTGTATATGTTTAAAAAAAATGTAGACTTTTTAAAGTGGTTCTGTTTAAATCAGGTGATTCCTGATGCATGGTAAGAATAAAAAGAAGAAAGTAACAGTCCTGAGACTAGGACCATGGATGTGAAGAATATGCTGAGGAGGATTCACATCAATAGCTCATCTCAAGGAGAAAAGGCAGTGTGGCCTTTGGTGTAACTGCAGGGAGAGCTGCTGGCGGAAGCTCTAAAAGGATAAAGCTCCAGTTCCTGTACTCATCCAGACTTTAAAATGTCTCATCCAGAGGGTTTCCTTATGCATTAACCTGATCATCAAAGACAGTACTCTATGTGTATATGCATGTAGGTACATATGTGCATATGCATGCACATACATGTTGGTGATTAATTATGTTGTTTTTATTTGATTCTCATGGTTCTTGTAGATCTCCCTAGGGCTTTGTAATATATTTATTTTTTGAATCCTCTCATATCTTCCCACACTACACCCCTTGAATTGCACCAATTTATACAGAACTCCATATTAAATAAATGTTCAAATGAACGTTGGTGAACTTAGTTAAGTTTGATTGGACTGGAAATAAATGAAGACACATATAAGAGGAAAGAACACAGAAGTGGATTTGGGATTTTAGGAGAGGTGGAAAAAGCCATGCGGAACCTAGGAACTTTTAGAAGGTTGTAGGGCCTTGGTCCAGATTTTCAGCTTCCTCTTTCCACAACTTTATTCAAGTTTTAAGGATTTCTATATAGGCCAAACATTGTTAGGCATTATCACAAAGGCTAACCTTAATGAGAAAAAATTCAACAGAACAGTCTGCCAGGTCTGTGGGGAAGGGAGGGTGTAGAATAGGTTGCCAGGTATTAAACATAAAGGTTTGTATATTAGTCTCGATCCCTACTTTGGACCGACTACTGATACTTCATGTTTCCAACCCCCCCAAAATCACCCCTGATCACTCCCAGCCATGACTCAGATTGTCTAGACAGTTAAAAAAGCCACTCAGTGGCAAGAACTTTTCCTGACTCAGGCCTCCCTAACGGTCTCTGTGAGTGTTATCCAGTGTGTCTGACACCTCCACTTTCTAAGAACAGCACGATGAAGGTCAAATTTGGGTAAAAAAGACGAAGGGCAGAACGATCTTGGTGATTTGTGACCTGGCTAGAGAACTCTTGTGATCCCAGCTTACGTTTGTTTTTTTTTTAACCTCTGAGAAATTTAGGGCTAATTCTGCAATGCTAGTTTCATGTTGGAGCCTCAGTTTCTAAATTGGTAGATACAAATGTAATTATTGATCAACCTCTTACGACCGTGAAATATTTTAACAGTTGCTCGGAGTAATTTCACATAGAACAGTATGGCAGCGTTAACCAGGAAAAAAAAAAAAAAAAAGCATAAATTGTTAATGCTGCCAGTTGCTTCTGCTTGCCGATTTTTCAGTTTCTTAGCGCAGGTCTCTCTGAACCCCATTGTGTCCTAAATATTGACAGCATTGGGCTTCCTTGTGCCCATTATCCTATGTGGTGTGTGCCCCCAATTGAACAATTTTGAATTAAAACATAAGCCCTACTGCCTCTGAAACAAATCAAAACCTGTACATTGCTTCAGTTTATGCTTTTCAGGACCTAAGGGTCTATTTAAACACACATTGAATACTGGATGCCTCAATGGAGATGTCTTGAATTACGGCAAAATAACTGAACCATTCAGAGAACCCCGGATTGTTCTATGTGGCATTCAAGCCTGTGGTATAAGAGTTGCCTCATGCGACGGGGACATCACGTGACCCGGGACAAATGGTTTATAAAGCCCAGACAGGTTAAGAGTTGTCAGAGCCTGAATGTGCCTATTGTATTTCCCTAATTGCCACTTAGTATTTGATTTAATGAAAACTTAGAAGTAAAGAATGTTTCTATAGACATGGCTGTTATGCTAATTTTTACTGTGCCCTTCTCTGTCTTCCCAAACTACATTTAGAAACCTCTGTTTTCTATTACAGAGCCACTTTTACTCTCCCTGCTTTCTGCATACATTCCCAGATCTCTCAGTGGCCTCATTAAAGACAACTATTGGAAATTATAGGGTCTCTGGTTAACTAGCTTGGCCTGTCCCAATCTAAAGATGCAAATTCTATTGTGTATGAGGGCGGACTATGCCTGTCTTTCACACACGTAGGCTACCCAAGCTATTTACAGGGGACTGTTCCTTGGTGACGTCGGTTAACTATTTCCAATCATGTGTGTCTCGGAGAGAGGAGATGCATCCACATTTAAAACACCTTGCTATTCTCTCAGGCCTGAGCTAGGAAAAGCGGCTTCATTTCTTTTATAAAACATACCTTGATAATAATAAAGTCAGTGTCTGGAAGGAGCCGGTTTCATCACATTCAGCCCTTCAACTTATACAAGCTTCTGGGGGGAATGCTAGAGGAAATAACCATTGGGACATCCTATGGGAACTGAAATTCCAAAGCGGGGCTAATTAGCCGTCATTAGAGTGTAACCTATTGCTCGACTGCTAACTCCAACTTGGACTGAGCCCAGAACTTGAAGATCTAGGATTCAGGTTCAATCTCTTGTTCAAATTTACATAGATTTTCAGTCCATGCAACAGTTAGAAGTTAACTGCTTTCTTTCCTGATTGGAAAGTGTGTGCGCATTGCATATCTGTGTGTAAGTGCATGGAGGCAAAGGGAAAAGTAAAACTTGACTGTCCCTTAATTTTAATTTTTTTTTAATCCATGCCAAACACCAAATTAAATCTTCTGTTAGTTGTTTTCTTGTTCTAACTGGGACCAACAGCCAAAGGCGATGAAACCTACAATGTATATTTTTCTGGCTCCCAACGTGATTGTGGATACTAAGACAATAACAAGAGCCATAGGCTCCGCCGACCAACCACAAGTTCACAAGAATATCAAAGCATGAGGGCTTTCTCAGAGGGTTTCAGATCCCTAGAGCATCATTTGAACTCCTACCAAAGCACTTCAAACCCTCGGGAAGGCAAAACTGAAGGGGGTCACTCATGGGTGTAGTCAACAGCTTCAACTGGAGCAAATTAAGAGTTTGCTAAACCAACATACAGCTAAAGGCAGCTCATTAGCAAAAGGAAAAAACTAAAAATTTTTTAAAAAGTGAAGTGAGAGAAACACTTTTTTGTTGTAGCAGTGACAAGTGGTTTCAAGAATAGCTAAGCTAGATGGCTGTCTTCCCCTATAATCTGAGGAGAACTTGGAAAGCATAAGGGCTTCAAAACAGCTCTCAGAGGGAAGGCGGAGGTGGGTGGGGAGGGATTAAGCAGAGAATGTATATGCATATATGCATAACCCATGGACACAGACAATAGTGTGATGAAGGCTTGGAGGGGGGATAGGGGCAGGAGTGGGGCAGAAGGGGGTTATGGAGACAAAAAACGGACATCTGTAATACTTTCAACAATAAAGATAAATTTTAAAAAATAGCTCTAGCCACTTATGCCTGATGCCCTGGAGTCAGAGAGAAGAAAGTATCATAGTTACAGTGAATATCCCTGGAAGAGATCCCTCCTGTGACAGTTGTTCGAGGTGAATTAGTTTATTAAATCCCATTCACAGCCTATTTAATTTTGGAACTGAACATATTTTGAGCACATAAATAGTAGTTGAGAAGAGAGAGATCCAGATGTGTTGATTGACAGCTAACATGACCTAAAGACTAGGCTTGATTAGGACATTTAGAAGCCATGAAAACTTAAAGATTACAGCACCTCTGTCATATATAATTCAGAACAAAATAATAAAACTATTAAATAGGTCTAATTCACCCCAACGGCCAACAATATTGTTCCCTATTTTGAGCTAATTTATGGATCCTGTTATATTGTGTCTTCTGCCCTTGCTTTACCCGCCTCTTGGGTGTTCCACAGCAGGCTGCAGAGGGTTTTGATAGAAGAACTGTACTGCAAGTGGTCAGGGACAGGTCCTACATATTTCCTGCTTTCCAATTTTATCAATTGCTGACTATTTGATTTCAGATAAAGGGAAGAATGCCACCCTGTATCTCCTATCTCTTGGTGGAAAGGAGACTAAAGGCTGGTCAAGACACTGCAATAAAGCGGACATTTTTGCCTCTGCACCTGATGTGAGAGGAATCAATGAATTCCTCAGCCTCAGTTTCTCCATCATTCTGTTATGTACCTGACATCTCTAGGGCCTGAGCTGGTGGGGATATTAGGCGTTCATGGATACGTATTCGTGCGGGCAGGAAGAGCTCGATGAGTGAGCAACTCTGGTTAGGAAAGGTACAACCTTAATCCCCTTCTGAACCAGTAACACCAAAATCTGCCTAGGCGTCAAAATCACCCATGGGACGACTCCACTAAGTGTGTTGAATCAGAATCCCCTGGACATGAGTTCTGGCCCTGCTTTACTTAATAAGTTCCTCAGAGGATCCTTCTGCTTTTAGCCTGGCACTTTCCTGTGGCCTGACAGTTGCGAGCCACTGTTCTGTATGCTATTATTTGTTATGGGCCTTTTATGTTTCATGCCATAAATCATATTCCCAGGAGCACTTTCGGCAACTTTTGGACTCCATTCTTTTATTTCTTTTAAATTCTCATTTCCTCATGCCCTTTGCCTATCTTAGGGATCTAATTCCCAGCCCACATGCATTTTATAGTGCTCTCAAGTATAGTTTATAACAGATACTCAATATGAGTTAGTTGACAGAAGGCACAGGATCTCGCCCTCCCTTTGCAGCCGCGCCAATGCCTCCCATGGTTACTGGTACTGCGTTTTAAACAGAAGGTCAAATATCATGTCAGAAAATCATAAGCTAGTCATACCTACTTGTGAGATTCATGGCAGAACCATAAAAATGAAACACTGAGTGAGGAGATCCAGGTTCCAGATTAGGCCTTTCTATTGCTTTGTTGAACACCTCGAACAAGTCATTTAATCTCTTTGAACTTAAATTTCTTCATTTGCCCCTGGAGAGTTTTATCATCTGTTTTATTTGCATCTAAGGGTGACTCAAGGGTCAAATTAATAGAAAGTGCTGCACAATTGCTAGGTATTATTATTAATCTAAGAAGCAACTTCTAAGGTCTATGTTTTTAACCTCAAGGTTAAGTTTTCTTTTAGGTGTTCCACCTTCTGATTTGTAGCAGTTCTTCTCCTGTGTGGACATTGTGAAGGACCTGCTGTGCCTGAGCATTGTCTCTCTTCTTGAAATCTAGGTAAAGGAATGGGAAGGAAAACTCAATTTCTACTTGTAGCTTCTTGTATTGGTTTCCTAAAGCCATCAAAATGAAGTACCACAAACTGGGTGGCGTAAAATAAATGTATTCTTTGCCATTTCTGGAAGTCAGAAGTCTGAAATCAAGGTGTTGGTCACACCAGGCTCCCTTGGATGTCACTAGCTTGTGGTAGTCACTGACAGTCCTTGGTGTCCCTTAGTTTGTGGAAGCCTAACTCTAATCTCTGCCTTTGTCTTCTTGTGGCCATCTTTCCTCTGTATGTGCCTGTGCTTGAGTTTCCCTTTCCTCATAAGGACACCAGTCACTGTATTAAAACCCACTTTTATACAGTATGGCCTCATCTTAACTTGATTATATCAGCAAAGACTCAATTTCCAAATAAGATCACATTCACAATTTTTTAAGTGGACATAATTTTGGGGGAACACTATTGAACTCAATACATTTGTATAGATTGTTTTTATACTTTTGGGGGGCATCCTTTATATCCAATTTTTCCAAGGAAAACTGAATTTCTTTTTAGAAAATATAAAGCTTAGAAAGTATCCCACCTCTTTAACATCTTATTGCAAAAATAAATTGAATCTTGGGAGGAGATTGGGATCCAAGGGTTTAAATCTTCTTTGGGGGAGGAGATCAGTTTAACTGTTAGTGAGAAGGTTGAAAGAAAGGTTGTGGGACTGAGAGAAGCAAATCAAAATGTCCATGAAAACTAGGGTCCATGAAAACTTAGGTCCATGAAAACTAGGGCATGTTTTCTAGCTCAGTTAAAATATTTGAATAAACATCATGAGCCAAAAGGCAATTACAAAGTTATCTGGTGAATGTCATACTTGTGGACAGTGATGCTAAATCAGCTCAACTAAAAATAAATCTACTTCTCAATAAAACGGTTTTTATAGTACTAACAGATCTCAATAATTACTTCAAGTTCAATATTTTGCTTATGAGCGAACCAAAGTCCTGATTACTGGGAGAAAATCAATAGAAAGAGAGAAACTATGGTTAAAAAATTTAATATTTAAATATCACAATATTTCATAAAGGATCATTAATTGGGTATGACGTAAACATTGAAACTTGATCATTAAAAGGAGTTTGTGTCTATTATGCTATTCCCTCTTGTTTTACTCATCAATAAATTCAGAGCTAAGTTTAATTTTGCGAAGACCATATCTATTTTAAAGACGATATAATAAAAGAATTTATTAATACATTGGAATTACCTTCTTTGTCTATAGGCTTTCACTTTCTATAATTTAACAAATGTGCTCCATATATTTCTCTATTTTATTGTCAAATATACTATAATAGGTAGATTAATTTTATGGTAGAAAATATTTGGTTGATAAACTATATAAAATTGATTATCTATAACAAAGATAATTTTTTGTTTCAAACCAATATAGATAAATACATAAATAAACAATGAAAAATAGTACCCAGTAGCAGGAATTTACCACAAACAAATTTGCCACATGTCCTCTCCTGTTAGAGTCACTGGAGTGTTATTTTTGGGAAATGCATTCGACATTAATTCATTCATTAAATAGAAGTTTATTAAGCATTTTCAATGTGCTGAGCACCATTAGATGTGCCGAGAGGAAAAACAGACCATTTATGACCTTGTGTAACTTGCATCCCAATTGGATTGAAAGTCATGGTAGTAAAAATAATTGTTTTCTTTTACATTCACACAATATTTATTGAAATCTTAAAGATGCATCACACACTACACTAGGTACTGAGAGGCAGTTGTGAAAAAAACATAAAAGATGACCCCTGCCCTGTATTCCAGTGGCTTATCCAGAGTTTAATCACATTAACTCATAATTTACCTGCAGCAATCAACCCCTTAAAAAAATGCAGCTTAAGGTAACTTAGAATAGAGATCTGACCTCTTTTTTGGACTTCAGCAAGCTAAAGGTTGAGTAAGACTGAGCTGCACTATTGCATTTTAAAATGTGTCCCTGGCTGCATCAAAGAAGAAAGAATGGGTTGGAGGAAAGCAAGAGTGAAGGCAGGTGCAGTCTGGAGGCTACTGTGTGCATGTTGCATATTTCATATACATCCAGTGCACACGCTGTGGCATCAAGGTGGTAGCAGTGAGAGCGAGGGTGGCTGGTGATACAACAAGGAAACTCAGAGGGCATTGCTGAACCACACAGCAGAAACATGTCACCCAGAATCCATGCATATGGAACATGGATGGCCGCATAGATCATGTCCAAGAAGAGTTTCAAAAGGCAAATGAGCCTCTCATTGCATCTGCAAATTCCAGAGCTCTATCACCTTATAGCATCTAAGGAGACCTGAAGGAGAACAAGAAGAGAGCAGGTGAGAATTCAGGATACTTCCCCAGATGTGTGTACTTCTGTTATCATTCTGACACTCAGTTTCCTCATTTGTAATGTGGGAACATAATGCATTTTCTATTCCATAGAACAAGCGTTTTGATCCTACAGTTTAATGCAAAAGAAATTTTACAAAGAAGAAAATACTATAAAAATAGAAGTTATTATTAACCTTTTGTGTAATTTTTGATAGCCCATCTTTCCAAAATATGGGAGAAAATAGGGCTGAATACTGTTTCCATGCTCAGAGAAAAATATTGTCTCCCTTCCCATTATGTAACTTTAAAGGTTTTAATTCTGAGCATTTTGTATAGAGCTCTGCACCCTGTGGGTGCTAAATAATTACTTGTCAACTGACCTCTTCTTAAATGTTACTTTTAATCACCTTGCCGAGAGAATTTAAAGTAGGCTACAGAAGGACAGGCTTGATAACCCAATGGATCTTTAAATGTCTGGGAATCTGCTGTATTGCATTTGAATTCATAAGCTTTAGGAGCTTAATTTCTTTAGAGAGAAACTAGTGCTCAATGAGCTTTTGCCACAATAGAGAATTTTTTAAAAAAAATCTTTCAAGGGAATAATTATTTCTTCCACAGGATGACCTTTCCTTCAAACACCTCTGGTTGGTAAAACTTTATAAGTTTTAAAGGAAAAACGAGTCCTGTAGAACTATGTCTGTATTACCCTTTTCATATAAAAGAGTGAGATAATTTAAAAAGTGCTCCATGAAAAACCCAAATTCCAGGGAGATTTTACAGAATCTCTGTCTGCATGCAGAGCATTTGGTCTGACCAACCCATGGGAGTCCTCCTTTGTATTTCACAGTGGCTTTCGGAAACACTGGAGCCTCCAGGTAACTAGTATGGCAGGTGGCAGGGCTTTTTGATGAGCTGAAGTGAGCCACGGCATAGTCTTCCTCTGGGTACACTTGAGACAAACATTTGAATTTTGTTTCATTCTCAACTCATGAGCTCTTTGGAATGAACACCTTAGAGTTCAGATCTAACTTGCCACCATTTATTTTATCTTCTTGTTGTGGCTCTCAACATCCAGTTGCAAAAATCTCTTGCATACAAAATATCTTCAGGCGCTCCTAAGGGCTAATTTATTCTCTGTCGCCTGTTGTCCTACTAATCAGTGATAGAGGACCACTCATCCACTCATATGTTCCCCGTTGCTACAACCTAACACAACCTATTCTTCCCAAAGTCCCTGACCCCTCGTTTCCTCCCCCATAGTACAGGATACACATGTTTGTCCAGCTAATCTCACTGTGTTACCTGAGAGTCAGCTGGAAAAAAAGAGCTCATTGAAATTAGTCAGACTCTCTAGGAACAAATGTTTGATAGTCCACAGCATAGTGCCAGCCTTTGTAAGTATGGAAGCCAGGGCTCCATGGTCCCCTGCCTTTCTAAGCTGGTAAAACTCATCTGAGCAGAAAAGTTGTGCTTCTCCTTTCACAGTCACCTGGCTGAGTTACCCCTAAGTGCACCGTTCTTAGGCATAGTCCACACTCTGGAATATTTAGGAGCTGGATCAGTCCAGTCACCAGGGGCCTTAGGCACGCCTGTCACGCTTTAGCTGCTCCACCGCTCCCCCCTCTGTGCAGCTGAGCCTGTTCTTCCAGCCGCGGGTGGCGGAGGTACCCATTCCTGTCCTTTCTGAATCCCGTCCCTTCCCTGGATCCGAGGAAGAAGATTAAGGACCGTTTTCTTTGTTCATGAAAAACCCCAGCTCCTCTCTGCATGTGCCCTTGGAATTCCTGTTTTGCGCCAGGCACCCTTACAAGCTCTATTGTTTTACACTTCATGGGTTGCTCGTTGGTCTGAGGGTTGGAAGTCTGCAGCTTGAGTAATGAAACCCGTGCCTCAGGCACTAAGCAACCAGCTACCTCAACAACGGTACAGCTGAACTTTGTCCAAAGCAAAGGCGAGCCGGGCATCGGGGTCGCAGCGGCCGACTGCCCCAGGGCTGGCGCTCAGGGGCGCAGGCTCCTCTGGGGCCTTTCAGGGTGCGGGCGGCTGTGCGAATGGAGACAAGCTAAGTGTTTGGGTGATATTCAGATTATACAGAGGAAGGTCAGGGCCTCTGAACCTTGAGCATGCGCTAGAATCATGTTACTGTGCAGCGTAGGAGAATTAATATACCTTTAACTAAGTATTCAAGTGTTTTTACCTGGACCACTTATGCAGAACGGGTCTATTTTCAGTCTCCAACATGAATATCCTTTTTACTCAGTTTCTAATTTCCTACATGCCATTCTTTTTCTTTTTGTCTCTCATCAAAGAGCAATACAATTTTAGTTATAAACAGCAAATGCTCGAAATTGCCAGCTGGAGGCTCTGCTTCTAGGCAATGACAATGAGGAGAGCTGATGAACAGCGGTTCATGCTGCTGATGAGACGCAAATAAAAGGCCAAATGAGGACAAGCATCCCACTTCACACACACACACACACACACACACACACACACACACACACACACACAATCACCAGGCTTGTCAGATTTGACTAAGCTGCTCTATTTCCTTCCTTCAAGTGCCTAGAGATGCCAGGATTCCTGACATGCCCAACTGAATTTTCCCCAGATTAATCCCATCATTCTGAAAATATCCAAGCCGAAAATAATGGTGATGCCAAACACAGAAGTGGTTCTTAGCCCTGGGGTAGGGATGCGAGCACCGGCGCTGAGCTGCATGGAGCTTGCTGGGATGTTGTCTATAGCGGCGTGGAGGGACCTGAAGACAGTGCCTGTGGGGATCCCAGCAGCGGGCTCCAACCTTCCTTTCACATGGCATTTCCGTATGGACTCATGAAATGACGGAGACAATACATCTGTGCCCACTCTATGGCTGCATTAGCTATTGAAAGCGTACTTCCAAAGTCTAATGTCTCCAAATTACTCAGTGTCCCACTCTCAATGAATTTAAGATTTCTCTCTAGAATCACTCATGACCAGATATCTTCAAGTTTTCCTAAGCAATCAGTGATCTTTTTAAATGTATCTTAGGTGAAAAATAACAAATGCTGTCACTTGCTGACTGAACCTGGAGAAGCTCAATGGTTGGCAGAGTCAGTACCAATAAGAGAAAGGCAGTGAATATAAGGCTTGGGACAGCAAGCCTGGAGTCAGTGAGGTCTGGGTTCAAATCCCAACCCAGCCATTTACAGACGGTAACTTAGCCAAACTTGCTAAGCTTAAATTTCCTCAACTATAAGCAAAGACAAGTATAATTTCTAAGTAAAAGGGTTCTCATTAGGAATTAATAAGAGAGAAAAAAAGACATGTAAAGCAATTGGTGCATAGTAAATGCTCAGAAGTCAGGTGGTGCTATAAGTTCTTTTTCTAAAGTAATGCTAAGCTACACAAATGCCATGTGGATTTGAATAATGTTTATATTTAATTCATTATTAACAAATTAAAAACGTAAGAAAGTAAAATCTCAGCTGAGCTTTTCTTTCTCTTGTTGGATGTCATATTTTACTTTATAATTAAAGTATTACTCAAGACTAATTATACCCCAATTTTAACTTCAGCTTTGCTCATGAGGCTTTCAGTCCCCTGGGTGGAGAGGGAAAAATGGGTTATTTCTTGGTAGAAGAAGAAAATAAGAAAGTTATTTGTTGTCATCAACCAATAACTGCATGACTTTGAGTCCAAAATGATGGACTGGAGAGCAATTTTTGAGATCTCATCAATAGAATAGAAGCGCCTGAATCGTTATAATGAGTTTTCCCTGGTTGTGGCCACCAATTCATTCTGTCAAGCGTCCGTTAGTGCCTCAGTTTTCTGATTCATAAAATGATTCTTCTTTTCATTATTTACAAGGCACTGGTAATACCTGAAACTGACTGTACAAGTATTGTCACTGGGAGGATTTTGCAGAGTAAGACAGCTTACAGCAGGAGGGAAGCGAAGTCATTTCAAAGCCACCGTTTCCACTATAGTGTAGATGCGAACATTATGCCAAATCCACCCATTAACTGAAAACCCCTCTTTTAGATCAGCCTGTTCGTGCTTGTGGCTTTGTCTGCTTATGTGAATGTATTTGTGCTCCCTGCCAAGTTAGGCTTTGAGTTGGGGAACACAGATGCCATAACGTAGGCTGGAAATACCGTGTTTTGGAAAAAAGTTACATCCTGAATTTCTGCCTGCCCCTCCTGTATGTTTCATTCTCAATTGAAACGTCCATATGGAAGAAGAGACAATTATGCGATTCATTTACTGGCTGCGAGCAAAGAATACTGAGCTCACAGAGCTGCTGGGCACCTTTTGTTGGGCTTTGGACTCCTCTTAGTGGGCTTACACAGTTCAGACAGGAGATACTAATAAGGCTCTTTGTTTCATTAATTGCTGCCGAAGGGACATATAGGAAAACGGGGCTGCTCACTTAGGATTTGCCTGCCCCAGGCGTGTTCCTGCCGATGGATCCCAAGAGGGCCATTCAAAGTGAGCTACTCTCTGCAAATGAGTGAGCTGGCGCCCCCCCCCCCTCCACACACACCCCTCCAAACAAACTCCTTCACACGGGAACAATGCCTTTCCCCAGACCCAGCAAGTGAGAACAAATATTCTTCATAGCTGAGAATTCCTTGGACCAGCTCTGCCAGATTCTTGCCTTTAATACAGAGTCTCTGAGGTTCGTCCACTGTGCGGTCATTTATCGGGAGGAAGCGTGAACCTTATTCACCACCCCATTTACAGAGATGACAGTGAGCCCCTGGTGACCAGTTTCCCACCAGTCCCCATGCAATGCTTCGGGGAGTGTTTCCGTTTTCCATTGCTTTGTGACAAACTGCTCTTGAACTCAGTGGCTTCAGACAATAATGATGCTCTTTTGTTTTCATGGTGATGCAGGTGAAGAATGGGAGCAGAGTCCCGCTTTACAGGTCACTTGCGTCACGCAGGATCAGCTGGGCACAGGGCCGGCTGGAAGGTCCACGAGGCCTCACCCCCCCCCCCCCAGCAGGGGGTGCTGGCTGCAGCCCCAGAGTTCAGGCTGAGCTCCTGCGGCCCTTCACCTGGCCCTTCCTATGGCTGCTTAGCTTCCTCACAGCATCCTGCTGGGTTTCAAGAAGGAGCCCTTCAGGAGGGACCGGAGGAGGCACTTCAGATCCCTCAGACTCGGTCTCACAAGATGCAAGCCTTCCCTTTAAATCTGTCAAAACCCCATTCTGTTTGTCAAAGCCAGTCACTGTACAAATTGCCAGTCATAAAAGTAGTCACGGGGATGTAAAGCACAGCAAGGGGAATATAGTCCATAATATTGTAATAACTATGTGTGGGGCCAGGTGGGTACGAGGCCTATTGGGATGATCACTTCGTAAGGCCTATACATGTCTAACAACTATGTTGTACCCCTGAAACTAATATAATATTGTGTGTCTAGTGTAATTGAAAAATAAATTTTAAAAAAGCCAGTCTTCGTATCAGCCCAAATTCAAGGGGAAGAAGAAGAGGCTGCACCTGTCAAAAAAATACGTAGCAAAGAATTTGTGACTGCTTTTAATCCGCTACAGCCTTTCGAAACCAAAACCAGATAAACAGTTAGCTCTAGGAACTAAAATGTGCTTTCTTAATTTTGTTTTTTGACTTCTATGTGAACACCGAATGTTCTAAAGAGCCAAAGGACCTGCGGTACCATCATGTAAAGATATTCGAGTCCTGGGACTCAGTACAACATATATCAGTTGTCTTAGTTGTAAAGCGCTTGTTTCAGGTGGCAGGAATACACTGTTCAAAAATACCTTTTAAATGTTTATGTGCGTGCATTCTCCCCCTGCCGTAGGCTAAGTGGATGAGCTCATATATGTTTGACTTAGAATGTTGCCCTCTTTCTCTAGTACTGAGACAGTAAACAGTAGAACTTAAAATAAAAAAAAAGTGGGGCGGGGTAGGAAATCGTCTGGCCAAGTAAATGGCACCATGCCTGAAGAATAAAAGAAAACTCTCTTTGATCTTGTCTGGCAATTTGGTCCCTGTGCACCTGAGTCTAGGTGCAATCAGATAAGCCTGCGTATTTTGCTCAGCACAGGTCTGACAAGCCAAGATAATGCTTAAGATTCTTCGTGTTGATTCTGCTATTAAACCCAAACAGCATGACTAAACGTTGCAGAATCTGAGGAGCACTTTTAAGATTCCCGGCTCCCCATCTCCCCTCTCCCCCACCCCAAGAAATATGTGCCTTCCATCTGTCATTTATTTTGCAAGACTGTAGGCATCCACGGAAGGTCACGAAGTCTCTTTATTATTCCTACTTAACTGGTGGGGAAACAGGTGGGTGTTAAGTGGTTTGCTGAGATTTGACAGTGAGAGATGGAACTTATTTGAAGCTCTCCTCTCTCGCCTCTCTATGGAGTGATTTTGTTTTCTCCCTCCCACTGGCAGACACACACACAGGAGTCATTATATGCAATTTAGTAAATTCCCTAGAGAACAAAACCTTACCTTTAATGAACTGATGATGTCAAGTTCAAGGGATGTTAGTGATGTTAATTGCCAAGTGTACAGTAATGTTTTTAAGTCAGAGTTAGGGGCTTTCGGTCTGGATGGTAATTAAAACAAGGATCACTGAGGCTAGAAATACTACATTTTAGAACGATCTTCGGTCATCCTTGTTGTGCCCTTTCTTTCTAAAACCTCCAGCCTCACTGTGAGGAAGGAAATGCAGGGAAATGCTCTCAGAAGCCAGTGACCGGGAGCTCTCCCTGCTGTGTTTAAAAAGCCCTCGCTTTCAATGAACTGTCACGTGGCCATAGCAGCACTGCGTGACCAAATCTTCCAATACTTCAAATAAGGTCAGAAATCAGATTTTTACAATTACTCTCCAAATTTTTTAAATGGTAATGATAATTCAAAATTAAAACAGTGTGTGAGCCAGTTCTCTGAGGGGGTAAAAATAACGACAAAAACAAGTACATGGATACATCTGCAGGATATATCAAGTACCGTGCAAGGGCTTTGCGCCTGAACATCCTTAACGGCTTTTGTTCTTTGAATATGTAAAGACAAAATATTAGAAACATTTTCCTTGTTTCCTTCAATTGCCCCCTAAGCCCTTAAAGCAAAACACACATAGAGATACATAATATGTAGACATACATGTGTAACATCCATATATACATACAAATATTAAGTGTAGTTTCTATGGTACTGGAGATGTCATGGTTTGGTAAATTTCAAAAATGACCATAAAATCCTTTTTTGGAAAAAAAAAATTAAAATTGATTTCAGAGACAGGGATCGAGGGCGGGGAGAGAGATGGAAACATCAATGATGAGTCATTGATCGGCTGCCTCTTGCACGCCCCCCACTGAAGATCGAGCCCGCAACCCGGGCATGTGCCCTGACTGGGAATCGAACCATGACCTCCTGGTTCACAGGTCGATGCTCAACTGCTAAGCCACACCAGCCAGGCCTGACCATAAATCTTGCTTTTTTCTGTGTCCATCCACTCTCCCATCAAGATATAGAGCCTATTCCTCTGCCCTTGAACCCGGGCTTGACCATATATGACTTATCTGGTTATTGAGACATTAAGGAACATGAGACATTAGAGAAGAGCCTTAAAAAGTGCTTGTGTACTGGGGTTTGCCTCTCTGTGGAACTCTCCTGCTGTCGTTCGAATAAGAGGGGCTGGCCTGAAACTGGGTGGAGGGAGTATCGGGTTAACCCAGCTGACCGAGTGGGCCCTGTTGTGCCAGCTGAACCCCAGCCGCAGACCAGTTGAGCCAACCCAGACTGGAAGGAAGAGCTCCCAGGATGACCCATAGAATTAAAAGAAATAATAGACATTTGTTATTTGAAGCACTCTCTGACTCATATACTATTAAGAAAAGAAGATAGGCTTTAGGGACAAGTAGTTTATGTCATTTCATAGCTGTGTGACTTTGGGCAAGTTACTTGACTCTCCTTCAACTTGTTTCCCCAATATAATACTACCTAACATATAGGAATAAAATGGCATAATCTTTCTATACAAATACCTATATCAAGCTATCATCTATCATCTCTATCTATCATCTATCTATCTATCTATCTATCTATCTATCTATCTATCTATCTATCATCTATCATCTATCTATCTATCTATCATCTATCTATCTATCATCTGTCTATCTATATCATCTATCTATCATCTATCATCTATCTATCTATCATCTATCTATCTATCTATCTATCTATCTATCTATCTATCTATCTATCTATCATCATCTCTATCTATCTATCTATCTATCTATCTATCTATCTATCTATCTATCATCTATCTATCTATCTATCTATCTATCTATCTATCTATCTATCTATCATCATCTCTATCTATCATCATCTCTATCTATCTATCTATCTATCTATCTATCTATCTATCTATCTATCTATCTATCATCTATCTATCTATCTATCATCTATCTATCTATCTATCTATCTATCTATCATCTATCTATCTATCTATCTATCTATCTATCTATCTATCTATCTATCATCTATCTATCATCATCTCTATCTATCATCATCTCTATCTATCTATCTATCTATCTATCTATCTATCTATCTATCTCTCTCTCTATCTATCTATCTATCTATCATCTATCTATCTATCTATCTATCTATCTATCTATCTATCATCTATCTATCTAATCTATCATCATCTATCTATCTATCTATCTATCTATCTATCTATCTATCTATCATCTATCTATCTATCTATCTATCTATCTATCTATCTATCTATCTATCTATCTATCATCTATCTATCTATCATCTATCTATCTATCTATCTATCTATCATCTATCTATCTATCATCTATCTATCTATCTATCTATCTATCTATCTATCTATCTATCTATCTATCTATCATCTATCTATCTATCATCTATCTATATCTTTCTATCTTTCTATCTTTCTATCTTTCTATCTATCTATCCATCCAGCTGTCCTTCTGTTTGTCTACCTATCCATCACTTAAGACAGTTCTTGGTGCTGAATACTATAAAAGGTATTGTCAAATATCAGTGACATTTCTCTTCTGTTAATTGAAAAGTGCCCTATGTAATAATAAAACAACAGTTTCTGCTTCCAAGGCATATGCCCAGATATTTTAAAAATTTACTATTTTCAACAATCTTGCTGAGCACATAAGGTTCCCTGCCTTTCAGTGAATTAAGAAAGACCCAGACTGAAATTCAGAGCCATGGCAGTCGATTTAGGGAGCAAAGCTAATGATGCTGCAGGCATTTGAAACCAATAAGTCATCTTGCAGTCCCTAGAGAGTAACTTTCCTTGTGGCTCCCAGGTGAAACGGTAGTATAATTTTTGGTAAATAATTATCTAGTGTTCAGGCCTTCAAAGAAAATATAATTTTTAGAAACACTTATAAATGGCAATTTCTAAGTGCCCTGAAGTGTGTATTTTCACAGACGTTTTTATACATGTGCACAAGGCATAAAACTGCAAACGGCAAAGGGAAGATCTGAGGATCTGATGTAACCAACATCACAGGGTCCTGGGGAATGCTTTTTACCCACCTTTTCTCCATCTTTGACTTGTACTGATGATCAGATTAAGTAAAGATACATCGACTATCTTTCAAAGAGGGAATACAATTACTGTTAGGGCTTTAGAGGAAAGATATTCCTTTGTTTCCATTTTAAAACTATCCATGGTTATACATCAAAGCTGTCGCTAGTTTCACCCTTGACCCCTTTCTGGGGGTTGATGCCCCCCCTTACACACACACACCCCTTCCAGACTCTGTTTCCATTTTATTTTCCCCCTTCTTGTCTCCCCTTTGTAGCTCCCTAACTTTAAATACGTACTTTTTCCCCTCTTGGCCTCCCCAACTTCTTTCACGCCCCTCCCTAAGTATAGAGAGAGCTCAACTAATCTTTACAGACCCTTTTCCCTCTTTTTTTAATAATAATAAAAAAACACCACAAAAGCAAACAGAAAAACCTATACATATAACCTAACAAATAAAATCTGTGTGTTATATTTTATTCGTAAGTCCAAAGCCAAGCTAACTGATATTTCTGCTCACCTTGCTTAAATTATGTCCAATATCCTCTTATCATTTTTAACCCAGCTTTTTGGAACCAAGAACTTGGTAGATGTTAATGTTTTTTAAATGATTATTTGTTGTCTTATATTCAGCTGTTACGGTTTGTGACTTTTTACTAAAATAAACGTGCTTTCAGGGGTGGGTAAAACACCCCTTTTCTCTTTTTTTTTCATTTTCCCTCTCAAGTATACGTGGGAGTTTCTATTGTCTACAACATCTGGTCTTTGAGACCTAAAATTCGAACTATAAACTTGCTTAAAAAAATACATGTGCACAAAAACACAGCTGTCTGTTGGTTTCTTTTGATCCCACTGTAAAAGAAGCTACATGTCATTTTCTTGATTTGAGGCTTTTCAAAGTGAGGGAACTAACAGACCTGGGACTTCTCACCCTTTTCCTTTTCATCTGCCTCCTTAGGGCACAGCATGTGTGGGAATCGTGGGCGAGAAGACACCCTTTCATGTAGTGATGGTTATGTCACATTTCGGTGGAAAAATAATTTGGATAAACTGAGGCATCCATTCACTTTTTTGAGCATCTTCTGAAGGACCCCAAACACTGAGGCTGTTTCAAATTTGCTTTTCACACCGGGCTGTGTTTTGATAAGGGTGGGAAGCATTATTTGAACTTATTATGTGATCATACTAATTTCAGAGTCATCTCAGTGACAGATGAAGGGCCTATATGTTTAAACTCATCAAATGCTATCAGGGATAAACCTATAAAGTTCTTTCAAGTTTTTTATGAAATCTGTATCAATGCCATATGCCATTTTCCTCATTTGTTCTTCCAGTCCATGAACTTATAATATCTTTCCACCTATTTCCCACTTCACCAATATTTTATCATTTGCAGGGTACAAATATTTCATCTCCTTGGTTAATTCTTCAGTACTTTATTATTTTTCTTGCGATTGTAAGTGAGAATTTTGTCTTAATTTCTCTTTCTGGTAGTTTGTTGTTAGTGTATAGAAATGCAACAGATTTTTATATGCTTACTGTGTAGCCTACAACTGTACTGAATTTGTTTATTAGTTCTAACAGCTTTAGTGTGGAGTCTTTAGGGTTTTCTATATAATATCATCATCTACAAACAGACAATATTACTTCTTCCTTTCTGACTTGGATGTCTTTTATTTTTCTTGCCTAATTGGGTACATAAATATTTACTATTAATAGAGGCCCTTGATAAGTTGACCCCTTTAACATTATATAATGACCTTTTTGTCTCTTGTTAACTGTTTTTAGAATAAAGTCTTTTTTTTTTTTTTTTTTTTGCATGAAATACTTACTGCTACTCTTGATTTCTTTGTTTCCATTTGCATTAAATTTTTTTTCCATCCCTTCACTTACAGGCTATGTGTTGCCCTAAGGTTGAAGTGAGTCTCTTGTATACAGGATACAGTCAGGTCTTGTTTTTGTTTACTTAACCCATTAAGTGACTCTATGTTTTTGATTGGACAGTTTATTTTATTTGCTTTTAAGGTAATTGTTGGTTGATGTAGGCTTACTATAGCCATTTGTTTATTAAGTTCTGGACATTTTGCAGTTTTTCTTTCTTGGTTGCTCCCTTCCTTCGTGATTTGATGATTTTCTGTAGTGCTGTGTCTTGATTTTCTCTTTTGTGTATCTAGTATAGGTTTTTGCTTTGTGGTTACCATGAAAACCTGTTTAAGCTGATAACAATTTAACTTTGAAACACATACTAGAGCAGTACATTTTTACACTCCTTCCTACACATTTTATGGTTTTGATGTCCCAGTTTACATTTTTTACATTGGGTATACATTAACAAGGTGTTGTACTTATTTCAATACTTTTATCTTTAAATCTTTATAATGGAGTTATAAATAATTTCCTCACCACCATTGCAATATTAGAGTATTCTGAATTTGACTTATAATTATCTTTGGCAGCAATTTTTATTTTTATATTTCCATATGTTTTCCTGTTACTAATTATCATCCTTTAATTTCAGCTTCAAAAACTCCATAAAACATTTCTTGTAAGGCTGGTCTTGTTGTAATGAGCTCCTTGAGCTTTTGTTTTCCTGGAAAATTTTAAAGCTCCTTCAGTACTGAGTCAGTTTTGCCAAATAGAATATCCTCGGTTGTGAGTATTTTCCTCTCAGCACTTTGAATGCATCATTCCACTCCCTTCTGGCCTGCAAGGTTTCTGCTGGAAGAAAAAAAAAAAAAGTTGTATGGGGTTCCTTTGTATATAACAAACTGCCTTTTACGTGCTTCTGTGAAAATTCACTTTTTGTCTTTAACTTTTGACAATTTTCTTACCATGTGTCTTACTGCAATGGGTCTATTGGGACTCAGCTTATTTCAAACATCTTGGGCTTCATAGACAGATGTCTATTTCTTTCCCCAGGTTAGGGCCAGTATTATTATTATTTTTTTAAATAAGCTTTCTGCCCTCTGTTTCTCTTTGTATTCTCCTTCCTTTCTGGGACCCTATAAAGTGAATATCAAGCATTGATGGGGCACTGTAGGTCCTCAAACCACCTTTACTTTCTATCCGTTTTTTCTTTTTGCTCTTCTTATTGAATTTATTCCACTACCCTGTCTTTAAGTTTGTGAATCCTTTCTTCTGCTTAGTCTAGACTAATATTGAACTACTCTATTGCTTTTTTTTAGTTCAGTTATTATATTTTTCAGCTCTATAGTTCCTGCTTGGTATTTTTTACACACACACACACACACACACACACACACACATATACATTTTTTTCTGTCTCTCTGTTGACATTCTCCTTTGGTTCATGCATTGCTCTCCTGACCTTGAAGAGTATTTTTAATGATCAGATAAATCATTTATCTCCATTTCATTATAATAGGTTTCTAAAGATTTCTTGTTCTTTTGTTTTGAACCCACCCTCACCCGACCCCCCATCCCCTTCTTCATCTTTCTTGGCTCTCTGTGTTAGTTTCTGCACTTTAGATAAAACAGTCACTCCTTCCAGTGTTCACAGAGTGGTCTTATGTAGATGAACCTTGTAAGTCAGCCTGGCCCAAGCTCCTGGTTCCTTCTCAAACTTTTTCAATTGTCCAAGCTGCCACCTTTTTCTAGTGGCTCCCTATAATTGAGGGTGTGCCAAAGCCTGTCAATGTCCCAAAGGAGAAGACTGTAGTCAGCATCTAGGTGGAGGCTTATTAGAAGCTAGACCCTCAAGCAATATCTAGGAAAGTATTAAATCAAAGCCCTTCCAAGGAAAGGCTGGACAATGGACATTTTTGCCTGTTCCCTCTGTGTTGAGCCATGATGAGTGCAAACACTACTGTTAACAACTGCTTCTTAGTTTGCTTTAGTTCTGTGGGACTTTGGAATGTAAGTTCCACTGGCTTACAGAGTTAGGTAATTTGGGACCCAACCCTTGGGTGTCAGGCTTAAAAGTTGAGGCACTAGATGTGCAGTTCAAACCATTTGCTCCTCAGGGAAAAGACTGGAGTTGGGGGTTCCTGCTCAATCATGTGTCACTGTACCAAGGGTAAAGTTTATGGTGAGAATGTTTTTACTCATCCTTTCTTATCCATTATGATGTGGGTATTTTCTCAGCTGACTAATGTGTAGGAATTACTCAACTACTTTCTGAATTTTTCTCAGAAGGAATTGCTCTATATGCAGTTGTGAACTCAGTGCATCTATGGAATATGAAAATTCAGGAGCTTCTTCTGTAACCATCTTGATCTGAAGCCCTGGGAAAAAATTTCAGATCTCTTAGATGATTTTTTAAGGCAAATATGTTAACACATTTTTTAAAAAAATGTTTTTCTTTGAAAGAAAACTAAATCATGAAAAATCGCACATATTTCTGTAAAGTAGTTGGATGGATTATACAACAGATTTTATGAATTAATAGAGCCTCTAGATTTTTGCTTTGTAATTCTTGCCTCATTAAGTGGACTAAATCTGTTCTGTGAAAATGCATGTGTTATATTTGGATGGTGGTTTGAACATTTTGGCTATCTAAGGCTGAAAAGGCTTTCTAAATCTTGACTGGCAGGGGAAAAAAAGTATCCATTTTATACCTTATGCATAAAAGGTAGGTTTTTCTTTGTTGAAAAAATGATGCAAAGATAGAAACACCATGCCCAGCCCATGTGGCTCAGGGATTGAGCATCAACCTATGATCCAGGAGATCTAGTTCAATTCCTACTTACGGCACATGCCTGGGTTGTGGGCTCAATCCCCAGCAGGGGGCATGCAGAAGGCAGCTGATCAATGACAACTCTCTCATCATTGATGTTTCTATCTCTCTCTCCCTTTCCCTTTCTCTCTCTGAAATAAATAAAAAAATTAAAAAAATAGAAACACCAAAGTATGAGTTCTACTAAAGTTTTTTTTTTTTCCTTTTAGTTATTTGTTCCAAATTTCACATTTAATTTATAGCCAACAACTAAGAGATCTTGGTTTGAGAACGATAAATTAAAATAGTTTATAACTTGCAATATGTCTTGAATTTGTAATTACAAATGACAATACTGGAATTTTCAAAAGTTTTTAATTGCAGCATGATTTCCAATATCACTATTTCTGCTTCATTTTTCTCTCTGTACCAAAAGATTAGCATTTCATTTATGGGATTTTTTTGGTAGCAGTGAGCTACCAACACTCTTCAGATAGCATTTTAGTTTATTCCTATGAAAAAAAGACTCTGATTTTTCATTTTTTTATTGTATTTCAAATCTTACATTCCTAGTATATACATAGTATGTGTATGTATAAATATGCATGCATATTGTATATATATTGTAAATATTAAATACATACAATATTCTTATTTTTGTGTCTAAAACACTTCTGTATATAAACCAAATGTACTCCTGAAGATTAATAACGCTTAATGATAGCTTTAAAATATTTTTCTGAGTGCTTTTTTATAGGGTAATGCGTGGTCCTAGCATATTAGAAGTCTGTTTGAAGTGTGAGCACATGTACACGAAAGAAAGGACATTTATTGTAATATTAATATGTTGATTAAAGGTTAATGAACTATAAAAATAAAAGAATGGATTGATTTGCCTTAGCTTAAGAAGACCTCCCAACAGAGTCACATCTTTGGTTGAATTTTGAAGGAAGTGAGAAACATGAGTTACTGGAGAGGTGAATCTATCATGGAGTGTATAGAAATGCAAAAGTGAGAGTGAGACATATCACGTCTTGCTGTAGGCGACCAATACAAAGTTTGGGCCACATGGAAAAAGAAGTTTATGTTGGGCATAATAACAATAGAGAATAGATGATCCAATAAAACCTTGCTATGTAAAAAGATAATATGGGGAAAGGTAACTGAATTAGTTGTGAACAAATTAGTACTTCTATTTTATAAAACTTAGGGATGCTGCTTTCAAGTATACATAGCAAAATAGAATTCCTATTGCTTACTTAGATGTCATGGCAAACTTATTCTAGTGGATAGGTAAGAATGTCCTCCTACTGGAATACTGAAAATACATATTTTAATTTTCTTAAACAGGTTCAAAGATGTGAGAAAAGACAAAAAGTAGTGCAAATAAAATAGTCATACACTCAAAAGAGGAAAAATCTGGTTCTCTTGGACAATAGCAACAAGTAATGATCAAAATCATTTTTTTACTGATTTGATATCCTAATTAATCATTCACAACTTCACAGAGCCATGCTTCCCAAAGCCCACTACTTAGTGACAGCCCACCCTTATAAAAGTCAACTTATTAACAACAGCTAACTCCAGGAGCCACACCTCTGCTTCTGAAAGATCACCAGCTCCTCAACTCCAATATCCTTATATAAGATCAGTTCTTTCCCTGATGGGAGGAGGTGGAGGGAGTCAATGGGGGATCAAAGGAGATATCTGTAATACTTTCAACAACAAAGATAATTTTTTTAAAAAAAGTAGGAAGAAGAAAAAAAATAAGAAAGAATACTATATACAAGCCAAGCTCTCTTTAGCCATCAAGTAATATAGTTCAGTCTTTCAGATATTGAAAGGTAGCTTCTTTCTTTGAGTGTAGGTAGCTTTTTTTCTAACAATTTTATGTATTCATTAGTGATTAATAGAAAAATATATATTATAAAATCTAAAATGGGAAAATTAATTCATTCAAGAAATTCTTACTTGGTGCTGAGAAAAGTAAATGACAATACATGTTTTCAAAGAGCTCAGACACTCAAACTAATAATTATAATTCAGTTTGTTAAATATAATAGGATACATTTGGCATTATGAGAGTACACAGGAGGGCCATTTAACTAAGACTTAAAATGTGGGTTCAGAAAAGGTTTACTTCTGAACTCACTCTTGAAAATAAGTAATAATAATAATAATAAAGTGGGGAGATGGCTATTAAAAATGAATAATTAAACCAAATGACTGTTCAGGAAATTAAACTGATTTAAAGTGAATTAATCAAGCTGAATTCAATGTTGTTATCAAGTAAAAGGTGAGAACTGTAATTAGATTAGAGGTCATGGGTTAATAGTAGAGATTAATGGAAAAGTAAAAAGAGACATCGCCATGAAGTTCTCTTTACTGTGCATTTCTAAAATTGCTTCACTGGTTACTTAATTTGGGGGGGTAATATTACTTTTCAAGTCTTTCAACAAATTCCATTAAGAGATCTTTTGGGAAAGAGACATTTTTCTTGATTATAAACTGTGAGGGCAATAGCCAGCCAATGAGATCCAACTTCTTTAAGCATGAGACAAACTATGCAAAACAGGTGATGAACTGACAAATCTATAAAATGTACAAATTCTTGTTCCATGTCACCAGATTTATTTCGTGACAAGATACTACCAATATTTTTGTGCATGCTTGGTCTTCAAAATACAGTAGCCATCTCTGGGTATTCCTCCCCCTCGTGTATTCTGAACTCGAGGTGGCTCTTTTTACCCCAAGCAGAGGTCTTTTAGTGAGTGTTTTTGTGGCTGGCATTTTTACAGTTTTAAAAGCTGGAGGTCATACTAAATTAAAGGTTGCTTAGCACCAAGGACAAGTTCAGACTGCTTCAATACAGGAAAACACAGATGTCTCAACAGAAGCAGATTAGTTTACTTCTCATTCAGCAAATGTAAAAAATGTCTGTATGTCATGTTTTCATGAGGGAACACAATCACATTTTCTAAGGCTCTATGATAGTTTTCACAGATTTTCATCTTTTGTCCTGGTTTGTCACATGGATATGTAAATACAGGAAATTATGAGAGCATAGGTGTTCATGATAACCATTTATACAATATTATTACATAAAACTGCCTGTGCATTTTATTAATAAAGCAACACACACGTGAGGGAGTGAGGGAGCCCATTATTGTAAATTTCAAACTGAACATGGAGTCCTCTCCAGTTTACTTATTTAAGGATAGTTTTAAATAATAATTCTATTTACTCCAAGTTCAGCATTTTAAAATCATGCTTTAAGATATTTAGGAAATATTAATCCTTTATTTTATATATATAGCAAATATATTAAATATATATACATAGATATATAGATACATGGATATATGCATTCATAGATATGTACATATATTTTTAGTTTATGCTTTATACCCAGAGGTATAAGAATGTTGGTAATGATTTTGACATAGGTTATGCCCACAGAGTTGAGTGGAACATGCCTTCCTATCTCTAATCTCGCGAGAGATGGTTTCCATGTCTGGGTAGTAGACTAGAAAGCACATTTCTCTAAAATAAGCAGAAAACCCAAAATTTTACAGACTTCATAGTTTCACCAGCCTATGTTTATGAAAAATATGAGAAATATCAATAATATAGTTATATTATTGAAATAAAAATATAGGACACTGTATTTTGTCTGTGACAGAGAGTTTATTACCTCTCCTGCAGGTCTCAGCTGACGAGATAATCTGTCTGTGCCACAGCTCTTTTTACATTGCTTTGTCCAGCTTTCAATAGAAGCAGTCATCAAGCCACAAAGCCCTTTAAACTCTTGTGTTTTATTCATTTGCCAGCCCCAGCCACTTACTGTGTTGGTGTTTGGAACAGATTATGCTCTTGATACATATTGGATGGGTGGGTAGGTGGATGGATGGATGGATGGATGGATGGATGGATGGATGGATGGATGGATGGATGGATGGGTGGGTGGGTGGGTGGATGGATGGATGGATGGATGGATGGGTGGATGGATGGATGGATGGATGAAGAAATAAGCAAGTGAATATGTTCTACAGTAAGGCCACATATTCTTCTATCTCATCAGCTTTGGTGGGAAGTGATTAGGCTGGGGGTTTAAAGACAGAGAGCACCTTTGTGTAACAGAAGGGCAGAATCAATCACAACAACATTTGAGTTTCTGGAAGATCAATTCTGAATAAATCATTTGACTACCAATCTGCATTTCCTCTGAATTGCTAAGTACCACCCACTCTACTGGTTTAGAACAGTTTCCCTATATATGAGATCGGCATATGCAAATTAAAATATCAATGACTAAAGGGACATATGGCTTAATCTTTGCTTTAAATGAAATCTTATTGGGCGTGAAAATCTTTAACTGCAGATAGAATCATCCCGACAGACTGAACTTCAGTGTGTTTTTTCCCCTTCTTCTAACAGCAGTTATTGGTTTATCATTAGTTTAATCTGAGGCAGAGTAAAATGTGTCTGTTTTGCACCCTCCTTCCAGCTGACGTGCTAAGACTAAAAGAGCATATTGGAAACATAATACGCAGTGACATTCTGAGACAAATGCCTAATTCCGTCCACCTGTTACCAGGTAAGTGCAAACAGGCGGCTTCTGGAGACCTTTGAAAAGCTCTCCCAGGTACAGAGAAGATAAAAGGAGCTTTTAAAATATACATATGCCAGAAATCCATTCTTTTCCTCTCCAGAGAAGTCTATCTTTTGACCTATTCCTATCACTCCCTTGACAATAGTGACCCCTCTTTTCTAACTCCTTTTTATCCAGTCTCACAATCATCTATCAAGGAGTGAATGAATGGAAGTCATCTTCTGTTTCTTGTTTACATTTTTTTTCTTGTATCTACCCTGTAAGCCAACTCTTCCTCCTTCGAGTATGTCCATTAACATCATCACTACTCTCATGTCTGCAGTTAAAGATTTTAGTGATTATTAAATATGAAAAAAATACACAGCTTGCCTGTAGGTTTTGGTATTCTCTAAGGATTAAGTCATAGAGAAGAAAGGAGTAAATATAAGTTTTTTTTCAAAGTATTATAGAGCCCTTTACCTGGGCATACCAGATGCCTTTAGCCTTCTGACATGTCATCCCGAGGGGATGGGGAGACTCATCAGTGCCACGCTACAGTTAGCTGTGGCTAATAGCACTCATTTAACCATATAAATATGTCTTTCATTTTACGGGAAGAAAATGGTACTGTGCCTCACCAGATATACATGGTTGACTTAATCATGGAATCTGATGTCTTCTTCTTCTTTTTTTTTAATAATCCACTCTTTGGCCTGGAAACAGTAGAAACTCTCTGTAGGCTTGGGTCATGCACTCGAGCTCTCACGCAAGCAAGTGAGCGCATCTGAAGGTACTGCTGAAGCATAGCATTTGCAGCTTCTGGATTTAGTTTATGCTTTATAAACTTCACTGAGATTATTTATAATAATACCTTTAGAACATGATGTTATTTATGACATTTTGTGTTTACTCTTTATGGCACGATGGCTCTTTAGGTGACGAAATTGATAAAATTTCATTTGTTGCTGTTCGTATAACTTTTTAAAAAAGAGTTCAAAGAATATATTTGAACACATATTATTTTTATAAGGACCACACTGGAACCTTTGATATTTGGTTTAGATAATGAGCTATTTTGAAACAAAAGATGAGAAAATGAAACATTTTTAATAGGCTTGTCTTTATTTGCTAAACATAAAAGTACAATATGCTCATGTATTTATTTTCCAAAATAAAATATCACAAATAAAAAATTTAAACACTCCCACGATCTCATATGTTAGAGAAAGTCACTGTTAAAAATGTGTTTTGACACCTTTTGAGTTTGTTCTAGAAAAGGGTTCAATTTTTTTCCAAGTATGAGACCATATTTTTAAAGCAATTTTTATTCTACATTTTTCAGTGATGATTATCTTGCCAATATTTTCCTTTCCATGAGATATTTTCAAACTCCTGTTATTTGCTACATTATAGTTTATTATATGGATATACTTTAATGTATCTTAATTTTATTCTTTTCTTGAACATTTAGATTGTTGTATACTTTTTTACATTTTTTTTTTATTGCAGTAACACTGATTAATAACATTATATAAATTTTGGGTATACAAGATTATAATCTGTATACTCTATTGCCTGCTCACCACCAAAAGTCTAGCTTCCATTGTCACCATATATTTGAACCTCTTAACCCATTTTGACCTACCCTCACCTCTTTTCTCCTCAAGTAACCAACAATCTGTTGTATATATCTATGAGATTGTTTATTTTTTGTTTGTACTTATTTTATATTTCACATATGAATTAATTATGTTTTTTAAAAAATTTTTTCTACCTATTTCACTTAGCATAATATCTGCAAGATCCATCTATATTGTCACAAATGGCAATATTTCATTTTTTTATGACAGAGTAGTATTCCAATATACATATAAATCACATCTTCTTTATCCATTCATCCTTTGATAGACACTTAGGTTGTTTTCTTATCTTGGCTATTGTAAATAATGCTGCAATGAACATAGGGGTGCATATCTTTTCAAATTAGTGTTTTCATCTCTTTTAGATAAACACCAACCTTCCTAGATTGTTGTATACTTTTATCATCATGAAAATATTGAATTAAACTAACTCTATATACAATATTAATGTCTATATTTAGAATACTTTTCTTAAAATGCTATTCAAAAAGCAAAATAAATTGGTCAAAAGTATGACATTTTTAATTTATGTGGGTATATACACCAATAAAAACTCTTTTTTCTCTAAAAGATTTTTACCTACTTATATCTTTTTCTAGAAATTATGAAAGTGTTTTATAACCCCAGATAATAGTGAGAACTATTATTAGTTTGTTAGCAAAATATAGTACTTCTTTTAGGTTAATTTGTGTGTATATGATTATATATAACTCTGAACATATTGGGGGTACATTTATTCTATTTTATTTTCCCATGACTTGTTGGTTTGTGTTCTTTGCTGTGGGCATGTGTTGATATCCTCAACATATGGAATTAAAGACTATATGTTTTAATTCCTTTAAATGTTAGCAATATAAAACAATACAGTGCAAAAATACATTGTATCTGCTGGAAATTTATTTTGAAAAACCCTGTTGAATAATTATGTTTCTAAATATACCTTATTTTAAAATATGCCTAAAAAGTGAATGGTGACTTTGAATTAGTGCTCCTCAGTATCTTAATATTTCCAACTGTCAGTACATCTATAAGCGATTGAAAAACTTGACCCACAGTGTTGAGAATCATCTAACTCTATGCCATTTCTAACCAAGGTGGGGGTTAATGCAGTTTTGGATCACAGACCAATGGATACCTGAAAATTAACAGAATTTCTTCCCCTTCACCTAGGTCAGTTTCATCCCCAAGCTCATAAAGGTAAAAGGCTAATGTTAACTCAATTACTATGTCAGGATCTTCTGATTTACAGTTTATTAAGAGTTGAACATTTCCAGTTAAAATGACACATTTGACATTAAATTATGAGAGCTCTTTGCTTTCTTCCCTTTGCTGAAAGTAGCTCTGTTTATTCTCCATAGAGGTCAAGATCTCAAAATAAGAGACTAGATTTCCTTTATTATTTGAGTTTCTCCTTAGTTCACGAGCAATAACATGCACTGCAGAAGAATTGTTCTTAATCTGGGAAAGTAGGATTAATTTGCTCACTTTGTAAAGGATTGATATATAACGAGCAGACTATTGGACAAATAAATCTTAATGTGAATGTTTCAGGCAAATTCACCACCTGACATTTTTAAAGAACAGTTTCGTCAAATTACGTCTGGCAACTTAAGCCTTCAACTCATTACAGAATAAGCTGTATGACTTAATGAATAGTAGCTCTATAGCCAATCAATAGAAAGATTAATCACACTCTAATTTGAGTTCTAGGAGTCATTTTATTTCTCCATAATCATAGCCATCATAATTAAAAGATGGCTTCTGATACTTAGTATCTAACTAATAGAGTTGCTGACAGCATTAAATAAGCTATTGGACTTGAGGGAGTGGCTGGTACATGGTGTATAATAAATAAATACTAGCTGTAATAATACTGATAATATTTATATTTAAGCAAAGAGATGCCTCAGAAATTATATATATATTAAGTACTTCTTACAACTAATATATTATGACTTTTATTGTTTAATTGCATCTCTATAAATGTAATGATAAGAATACAGAAAATAATTGCATGGTTAAGAATCTTAGAACCTTTTCCCCCCTTTTTAATGATGTTTTACTTTGAGCAGCATTTCAAACAGCAAAGAACTGAGTTTAAGATCTAAAATACATGTGTCTGTGAGATTTTTCGACCAAGAGGTGAAATTCTCAACTCTGTTTCTTTCCATTTTTTTTATTTTTATTTTTTATTTTTGGTGCAAAGTGTGGTCAGAAAATTATAGGATGGTCATAGCTAATCCCCTGACTACCCTTTGCAACCAGTCTTAATTTACAGGATACTAGATACATACATTAGATCACCTAATGTCAACTTGACACCACCACCATCCTTTGAAGGATGGAAACCCTGTTTTCCAGAGGTGCTTTTCCTGTATGATTCTGGCTTTAATATTGTCAATGAGAGCAGCTCATGCTAAATTTGAAAGGTAGAAGTAAAGGAGAAGCCATATGTTCTAGAGGAGGTCACAGCCAGACTTCCAGGTAGACAGGCTTCCAGCAAGCTTTTAAGATCTTCCCACTTAGGTGCTTCGAGCTGAGCTTTTTAATGTTAATATCTATGACCACTGATGGCAAGTCTCCCATGACCTTCAGTGGCAGCTTCCCAGGCCTCTACTCTCTCAGCTCTTCCTATGATCATGTAAGCACTAATTCATGTCAAAATCCTTATATCTGGAACACAATGAGTGGCTTCTAGTCTCCCAATCAATTGATGAGCCGATAATATGACAAGCTTTAAAATCCTTTTGACTGAGGTCCTATCTGTATTTAAAAAAGCAATTTGAATAATTTTATTTTTTCATCATGAACAAGCATTTATTGGGTAATTAAAATATTAGTTGCTATGGCAAAGAAATTTATACAGATTAATGTTCATTGACATTTCATTTTGCATGCCATATTAAATTCTTAAAAGATACTAACAAAATACTAACATAGAACATAGTTCTAAGAAGTAAAAAAATAAAAATAAAAAACTGGAGTAAAGTACGCAAATCAAAATGTGATCTTGCGAATGGATTTATGAATAGATCCTCTTGTTTTCTTTTTATTTGTATATTTAATATTTTAATAAAGAATGAAACAAATAAGATCAAGTTATTGAAAAAATATTATCAAATTCCTATGAGGCCAAATAGCTATTAAAAATTAAAATAGCCTGTTTCTGTTAAAGTGAACCTCAAGTCATATATTCTTTTTTAAGTAAGAGTTTTGGCTCCTACGCTAATGTGATTGCCATTTTTCATAATCCACTTTTCTCTCATTTATCTCATGTCCTGCTTCCACAGGCACACAGCTTAGGCTGTGTCAGGAATGCGCACTCTCCAGCCCCACCCAGGCCCACTGAGGCAGAATCTGCATCCCAGCCAGAGCCTCAAGGGACTCGTGTGACTATCATCTTGTGTTGCACTGAGTTACATCAGTGGAGTCTACTAGAGTGTCCCCTCTCTATTTCATTCTGACCCTAGTCAGTAAAAATAGCAAATCTCAATCCTCTCTATCTCTTTGTCTTGAATCATTTTTTGTCTATAGCAATTATCATTATCTAACCTTATAGCTTTAGTGTATTAGTTATTACATAGTCATTTTAAAAAAAAATTATCTGCTTTCTCTGAGTTCAGGGGGATTTAGTGTATGGGTTAATATGGTTGTGAAAAGTATTGATTTCAGAATTAGAAAACAAGACTGGGTCAGAGTCAAAGTGGAGATAAGATCAATTATTTATGCAACAGATACTTCTAGAACTTTTGTCACATGCCATAGACACATAGAGCCCAAATCAGTGCAAAGTTTTGGACATCAGACGGTAAGAGGTGCCAAGGAAAAAGTGATGGATGAGGGAATTGGGAGTGCTGGGGTTTGCAATGTTAGCATCGTTATCAGGAAAGGCTTCACTCAGAAGGTGACATCAATAGGCACTTATTTAAAGGCTGCTAAGATCAAACTTCTGTACCAAGGGTACTAGAGGAAGCGGGTGACAAAAGAGAAATTATGAAATAGAAAGGAAATATGTTGCAGTAGTTCCCATCAGAGGGCTTTGGTTTTCATGCACATGTGGGAAGCATTCATAACCAGGCCGAGGAAGGGTTAAGGAAAGTGGGAAATACTTGGAATAGCCCATGTGGAGTCCATTAGTTGTGGGGATTCTACCCTGGCTCCTCCCACCCCTTCTCCCATAAATAAACTGTGTTTTCCTAATGCATGGTGCATATTCTGATCTTGCATTTAGGTGAGTAAATAACACATTTGGGGCCCCAATAAACTAAGAGCTGGCTGGGGATACAGTCTGTGGCAGATTCCCCACTAAAATCTCCATGTCACAATTCCTTCTGACATGTAAGAGGTGGTTGAAAGGGTGCAAAGATGAAGAAAAAGCCACAGAAAACAGTTAGTGGTGTTTCCTTTGGATTGGAGACTAGAAAAGTAGCTGAGGCAGTAACCCCAGGAAAATGAGAGAATGTGGGGTGCTGGTGGTCTGAAGGTGTGGTCCTGAAAAGGGGGCTTATGAACTTGGATAACAGGAAAGCACCAAGGGAACCAAAATCACGTAGAGGCAGAAGAGCAAACTCTCCTGGGTCGAAGGAGAGGGATGGGTAGAAGGGCGCTGTGGCCGGGGGGGAGCCACAGTGTCCGAGGATATTTCTCTGTTATGAGTTTATGACAGTGGCCTCCGTGCCACTCAGCTGCTGATCATTCACAGGCTAGATAAGCATGGCTCTCAGGCGGAGGAGGCACTATGTGAATTTTACTAACATCAGATTCTCATTAAAAACCCTTCTGAGGAAACACAACTTTTAATGAGGGGCTCGGTTAGTTTCTGTTCTCTGGAACAGCACGAGAAGGAAGAAGATGCCCGCTCAGTGCCCTTGATGTCAGGAACCGACCGAAGTTTGCTGATTCCAGACTTAGCAGCTACCGTGTCCACGAGGTAGGGGCCATCCCTGCCCATGCTCTGGAATCCAGTTTCACTGCAGGCACAGCTTCGGATGACGCCACATGACTGACAACACAGTCACCGAATGTGTATCACTTACAAAAAACAAAAATCAAAAACAAAAAAGAAGAGCTTCCTTCTTAGATGGGTGTATCCGGTAGTGTTCCCAAATGGCTTCATGCTTCCAAATGGTTTTGAATGTGCATGTGAACCACAAGAAAACATTCCTGATATTAAAAGACATGAATGTAAATTTATCAGAAAAACTGAGAGGCACTGAGTGCATCGACTACTTAATGCTTTAGCTCCCCCAGATTTCACCGTTAGGCACTAGCACTCCGTCAAACCTCTTCCTTGCTTCCTTGGTCATATTTTTCTAGTTAATATTTAACACTCCTTTTGTTTTTTTTTCTTTTTTTTTTTCTTTTTCTTTTTTTAATTTAAGGCAGGAGTACCCTTGACAAAACGTGCTTATGGATTTTTGAGCTTATGGATTTTCTAGGTCTCTCGGTGATAAAGTTGGATAAGAATTATGACTGAATATAATGAAGCCTTTGTCTGAATAGCCATCCAGGGATTCTCACTAAATGGGGATTTTCTTAGCATAGCAGAAGCAATACGTTCTGCTGATTGGTACTTGTTGACTGCTTGTTGACTGCCTGGGAGCCCAGGGCCAAGGTGGTTGAGTTATGGTCCCTGGTCTGTCACGAGCAAACTCTGTAACCTTGTCCAAGTTATGTTACCTCTTAGCATTTCATTTGCAAAATGGGTGTAATCAGACCTTTCTGACAGGAATGTTGTAAGGGTTAATTAATTGCTGTTTGTTAAGTGTGCCGAGATTGTCAGATTAAAGCATTAGGGAAGTGTCAAGTTTGTGTTATTATGGTATTATTTTTCTTTGTTTGGTAGGAAATGCCATTTCTGTGTAATTTACTTTAACAGTAAAATAAGCCATTTTAATCAATGCACAATCAAGCCCTTATTCATTGAGGACAAGGGTGTATACACTTAGCAAGAGCGCGGGTGTCAGCTGACACAGGGCAGGGATCTGCAAATTCTGCACTGGGTACAAAGAAAGCCTAGAAAATGAAACTCGGGGCGATTAGATTCGGAGTGCCCAGGAGACTCATGTTACAGACCCAATATAGTCCCTTATTAGCACAGAAAAAAAGGCTGTAACCTTAGCAACTGATACCCAATCTCCAAAAAAGTTACCCATGTCACCAAGAAATTGTTGAAGCGATTGTACATATGGCCCAGAAACTAAATATCACAAGTATTTAATTAGCATCCACAAGGGATTTTAAACATATGGATTTATTAAAGACTTTCTTAATAACTTAGAATTATACATGTTTGGACCTGATTTTCTTGTATCAGTTCACATTAGCCATAGTTTACAGGCTTTGACCATTATGATAATAACTGGTGAATCTTGATTTTTTCCCCCAAAGAAAATACAGTTTTATCTGAAAATATTATTTAGCAATGTAGATAAGTTACAGTATTTTTAAGCCACTTTTTTTCTAATATATATGTTACTAAATATAACAAATCACTATAATAAATAGACTGACAGATAAGTACATTTACTAAAAAATAATGGTTCAGCACAAATATTTAAAGAAGGAATTGATTTAAAGTGTGTGACACTTCATTGACTATAGACAGGTATTTTCTAAATAGTGCTCTGCAGATAATGACTGTATAACTCACATCTATAGTTTTCAGTATTATTCAATATATTTGTGATATTTCAGAGTCGCATCTGGGCAGTGAAAATGCTGCAAGTTTTAAAACTTTTGTTGGTCACATGGCTATAACTTTAATGTCATTTTACTCCAAGACAGACAGGTTGACAGTCTCCTTTTTGAAAAACTGAAGGAATAAATTTTCCCTTTAACCAGCCCGCAGGCTCATTGATGGAGGGGCCATTCTCATTGCTCATGTGGATAATTACAGTGGATCCCTAATGGCCTCTCTCCTTGCTCTCTTATAACACAGAAGCCAGACAGATCCCTTTAAAATGTAAGTGTGATCCTGTCCCAGCCCTGTTGGAAATCCACTCGTAATGGCCCATTGTACTCAAAACAAAGTCCATCAGGGCCCTCTGTGGGAGCGTCGCAACTGCTTCTCGGGCCTCACCTCTTACATCTCCTTGTGTGCACTGTCCTCGCCTCCTTTCTCTCCTTCATGTGCATCAGAAACACTGTGTTTGGCCTTCTCCATGGCGTTTTACATTCTGCTTCTTTCGCACAGCTTCTTGTTCACTTAACTCAGTTACGTGCTCAAACATCACGTGGGAGCGTATGGCTAGGAATCCTGTCTATAGCAATGCCACCGTCCCATTTTGCCTTTACCTTCTTTACTTTGAGCTTTCTCTCTAATGCTTTTTATCACCTGCCATGGTGTCTATCCAGTCCTCCTAGAGAGCAGAGACTGTGTTTTTGTTCACGTCTTCAATGCGTAGAAGAGTGCCAGGCGCACGGTAGTAACTTAAAAAACATGTATTGAAAACGTGACTACATACCGAGTAGTGGGACTTTCCAAACCATTCCATAAAATCCTAGTCCTTACTAAAGATACTATTTATTAAACGCTTCCAAAGTAAAGTCCCTGGTTTTGATGTGGCTTAGCAGTGTCTGAAAATAAGTCAACATTTTATTAAGGAGCATCTGTTCGGAAATTCTCCAGAGCTGACACTTATATTTAATGTGACAGCAAGTTGTAGATGATGGTTTATATCCTCTGGAAGGCCTTTATCGAGCAGACACCCACACACGCAGCGAGGGAGCTCCACTGCTCGCGGGAAAGCTGGCCTGTGGCCTGGGTACAGACATGCTGTTGTGCATCCTCAGACTTACATTTTAAATACAGAAGGAACGTCCGGGGGAAAAGGTGAGAAGCAGGTAAGTTTCCTAAAGGCTATGTTTTTTCCTCAACATTTTTGATTTCATTAACCTGATACCATTTTATGGTTTCTTAGAAAATAAAAGAAATCGTATTACTACTTATCTGAATATTTGAAATCACAATTATTTCTCAAAACCAATCTCAGTGTCACCTTCTTTATTGATACCCTTTCTGGCATTAGCTGTTTCTTCCTTTATTCTTCTTTCATTCACATATAAGAGAACACACAATACCTGACTGTGTGTGTGTGTGTTTTCCCACAGAGTCACGGAGTTAATTCAGGGCAGTTCCGAGCCCTATTTGTCCTTTATCTTCAGCATCTAGCTCAACATTTCGCCTGGAGTAGCCACTTAATAAGCCTTTGTAGAAGGTTTACATGTACAGATATTGTAATTGGTTGGTTTCTTACTCACCTATCTCCAATGCGCATACCATCAAATGACTTCACAGTTCAACTAGGAATTGGAAGGAGTTTTTAGAGCCTTTGGGAACATGTTGTGATATGACATCATCACTGTTGTCATCAGCCATATATATGTATATATACATATATATATATGGAAATGTAACACTCACTCTAACTCTGGGTGGTCTATGCATTACTGAAAAGTTGTGTGCATAACAGATTTCTATCATCAAATAATAGTTTAATTCTGTTATTAAAGCTAAGAAGTGTAAATACTGTTTAAAGAAACAACCGGTTCATTTTCTATTCACAAGAAGGATCATGTAAAGTTATGAAGAAAAGTGATATATTTTAGTCACTAGATCAGGGAATTGGAGTTTTGTGGTTATAGTTTTAATTGTTTGGTATCTGTTTGACTTTTAGTTAATATAAGCTATTACATGTGTTTTATTTGTCATTTATAATAAAGGAACTTGAGATAAATGATAGCTATGGGTGGGCAGAATAATAGTCCCCAAAGATGTCCATCGCCTGACCCTTAGATCCTGTGAATGTGATACTTTAAGTAGGAAAAGGGACTTTGTGGCTGTGATTAAGGTTAGATTTTAAACTGGGGAGATTATCCTGAAATATCCAGGTGAGCCAAAACTAATTCACAGGATTCCTTAAAAAGAGAGCTTTCCCTGGCTATCGTCAGGGAGGGACAGTGACTATGGAGGATGGTCAGAGAGGTGTAACACTGTCAAGGATTGGGGGTGGCCACTAGAAGCTGGAAGAGGCAAGAAAATGAGTTCCTTGCCAGAGCCTCCAGAAAGGAAAGAAGCCCGCTGACTCCTTGATTTTAGTCCAATGGGATCCATGTCAGACTCTTCAGCTACAAATACAACGTAAATACGCTTGCGTGGTTTTAAGCCACTCAATTTGTGGTAATGTGTTACGGCAGCGATAGAAAACTAATACAACATCTTGTTGCCTTTCATCTTGAAAACCTCCCAATTCAACATTTAATGCATATTATGTTTAAATCTCAATGATCACATCCCGTGGCTGTTTAAAAGGGAGGTGCATTAACACCAGAGATTCCTGCCTTCCGGAATATGTGCTTGATATACTTCAGAAAAACCTCTCCACTCTCTGCTGGAACAAAGGATTTTATAACCAACTCCTATATTCCTCTCACACAATAGAAATCAGAGCCTGTGGCTTTCGTCAGGATCTGGCTGAGGCATTGCATGAGGAACGGCATAATGGAGCCCTCGTATTGTAATCTGGGTAGATGGATGCTGTGCTTTGAAAATCAAACACTGCTCCCTTTGACGTTTTGACAAGTAATTTAGACAACAATATACATTTGGCTAACTCATGAATGGGGTGCTTCTCGTCCCCTGGATTGTGCAGGGTTTGCACTATGCTAAGAATGACAACAATTAGAGAACTCACTCGCATCTGCCAAGTGAACAGATGGTCTTGTAGTTTAGAGGAACAATGGTGAAGAAAGAAACATCGGAGGGGTGGGGTGGGGTGCGGTGGGGGTGGGGGAGCGGGAGCTGGTCGGGTGGGATAAAAATCTTGCCGGTAAAAATAACACCAATAACACTAAAGAAAAATGGAGAAAAAGCATGTTCCGATGGTTGTTGAAGGGCGTATACAAAAAAGAAGAAAGGTGCTGCTTATTTCACTCCTCTCCCATATTCCTACTGAATCTATTTCCAGGGTCCTTGCGACCTCTGAGCTATGAAGTTACAATGATGACATTCAATGTGGCTTTGAAAGGGGGGGCGTTTCGCCTCTAGGACTCTGCAGGTTTCCTTTTTTCTTTTCGGCTTATCTGCGGAGCAACAGAACACAAATAAGAAGAACTAGAACTTTACTCTCCTAAACCTCAAATCTTTTATCTATATCCCTTTCATGGGGCCAGGAAGGTCATTGTTTCCCTTTTTCTCCTTTGAGTCATTTACCTTCACTAAGCAAAGTGGAACGGGATGCCTTTTGGCAAAGACCTTCACCGCGCAGGCTGTACGTCTGTGTGTTTGGACGTGTATGCGTGTGTCCACCTTTATGTGTTAGGCGATCCGCAAAGATGGCCCTGCTCTCTTGCTTTGAGAAATCTGCATCATAGTTGATGCTGTGTCTTTGATTTTAAAAATATTTAAGCCTATCAACATGTAAGGATCCTCTTGCGTATGCAGTTTTCCAACTAAGAAAATTGAATTGCCACGTGGGCTACACTGAGGTGAGAGTCTGCGCTTACACACACAGTCTTAAAAGCTATTCAGACATCACTTTCTCTCCCTTGAATAGTGTTCATTGTACTTAATTGCCAAACTAATTATAATACCTCCTGCTTATTAAATATTTTGTTAGGCACCATGCTAAGTATTGTATCATGTACTATCTCATTTAAAATGCATAGTGACCCCTGGAGTGGGCATAGGGTACTTTCCCCTTTTTAAAGATGAGGCAATGGAGGCTTTCGAAGGTTGAGAGATTTGTTCAAAGCCACATAATTGATTAATTGGGAGTGGAAACTAAAAACTAGGTTAATCTAACTCAAAACTGTCCACGTAACCATTTGAATTAGGGTAAGTGAAGCAATGACGACACATAGACACTCTCAGTGGTTTAACACAGTGGATACTGTTGGCTCATGTGCGAGTGATGGGCTGTGCTCCCCTCTGCGGGACGGCCCTCCCTGTGTGACCACGCACAGACCCAGGTATCTTTGGTCTTGGAGCTCAGCCACCATTCGTCCCCTAGATAGGACCTTGCCATGGTCTGTATTTCCAGAGGAAGGAAAAGGGCGAGACATTAGCCATAGGAGGACTGCACAGGCCAGACGTGGGTTTGACAAAAGCATTCTGCTTGTGCTGTTTTGGAGAAAACTTAGACTTTTGGCCTCAGTCTACCTATTCCACAGTATGGATCTGCAATAGCCTTTTGTCCTGTCTTTTTTCTCCCAAAATCGCTTGTTTGACTCAAATAGTTCAAAGGGCTCCTTGGGACCTGTATCTTTAGGAAACATTTGGAGGCTGGGGAAATGGTGAAAGGCAAGTGTTTTCCCCTCAACATTGTCACTTAGGTTTCCTCTAAACTATTCTGAAAGTCTTCATTATGAGCTGTTCCACTGAAATAATGTTTTAATCATTTAATTTCAATGAATTTTGTTTTAATTAAATTGACAAAGACTTTCAACGTTTAGGCATTTCAAATTAATAACCTGTAGTGCATCTTTGTTTTGTTTTTTGTTTTGTTTTGTTTTTTTAATGCCTAAGCTGTTTTCATTCTTAAAACTGGCCATAATAGAAAGAGAGCAGAAGCTATATTTGACTGCTTGGAATGTGAGAAAGGCAATCTACAATCTTGCCAAGATTATAACAATATTGATAAATACATTAGGACCTCATTTTCCCACCATTGTTTTCAAATCAAATTTTTCATATAGATGAATTTTCTACCCAGAAAATACAAAACAATAAAAAAGCAGAAATCTTTCTTTTTTTATTGATTAACTTAGAGAGAGAGAGAAATAGAGAAAGAGAAACATTGATTTGTTGATCCACTTACTTATGCATTCAGTGGTTGCCTCTTGTATGTGCCCTGACCAGGGATCGAACCTTCAACCTTGGCTTACGGGGAAGATACTCTAACCAACTGAGCCTTTCTTAGTTTGCATTCCTTCCTTATAATTTAAACTTTCTCTGAAGTCTTAAGTTTGTAAGTGTGCATATTCATTATTGTATTATTCTGTAAAATAATATGGCACTGGCCTTCTAGAAGTAGAGATGTTAGCAATTCAGTATCCCTGCATTAACCAGTCCCAGATTGCTTATGTGTCTTGAATTTTTATTTTTATCTTTTACAGCTCTTTTCTGTTTTTCCTTTGATTTAATTTGCTACATTGTTACCTTTCTACATTTCAGAATTCTTAGATTTAATATGTATATATTTCATATGATTATATGTAGAACTATACATTGAATAAATATTATACAGATTATATTTATACATTCCCACCAACGTTCCTATAATGGCTTGCTAATTTATCTCTTACAGCATAAAAGGGAAGCATATCAGTCTGAATCGTGTCAATGACAAGGATCTAAAGTGAAAGAAATTTGGTCTCTGAAAGGTTTTCTTATATGTAATGAACAAAAATTTAGAACATGGAACAACTCCTCAATACTACTATTTGGGTCTTTTTATGCAAAGGGGGAGATTTACTTCTTGTTTCTCCTTAATTTGTGTCAAGAGAATGGTGGAGAATTCACAAATAAATGGCAGATTATTTTGTAGCTCTCGAATCTATGTAACTGAAGTCAGCCCAATCAACTGTCAAAAGCCTTTGAGTTTATCTCCTGAATAACTTCAACATTATTGATCCACTTTTATTTTATTTTCTCTGCTTTGCTTGGCTATCTCTATACTTTATGGTTAAAACTGAGCATAGAACCCTTGCTCTTTAGGGAAGGGACTACCTTCTTTCACTGGAGGCAAACAAATTAGTGGCTTTTTACATAATGACACCCATGTTTGACATTCTCAGTGACATTCCTCCCTCTCCCTCACTCACAGAGAGTTACTCTCAGGTCTTCTTCTTATTATTTTCCATCTTTCCTTACAGGTGTTATGGTGGTTGTTTTAACAGAGGCTATTTTATTTTCAACTTTGAATGAATGTCTTCTGAGTTTTCTCTTCAGTATTTTTTCCTCCAGAAAAGGCAAACTACTTTAAAACTAGGTCTTGATCATGTTTCATCACCATCCAGCCTTTTTATTGTAAAAACTCTTACTACTCTCTAAAAATTAAATGACATAAAAATTGCTGTGCCAAATAATGGATTTGGGTAGAGGCTCAAATTCACTTGAGGGGGAAAGATTTCATTTCCCAGCCTCAGTTCTATCTTCCTTGACCCTTTCTCCATTCTGTGGCACCCTATGCCATCCCCTCATAAGCCTTACTCTATTATTACAAATTTCCCACCAGCAATGTCCTGACATTAACTATAAATTATTGGGAGTTAAGAATAATAGTTCATTAAACATAGACTGAATGCAAAGCACTCCTGTAAGCATCACACATGTAATTGACTTACTGAGTTGTATGATAATACTTCCAGGACAGTTCTATCATTATAGCCCCTGTTTTACATGTGAGAAAACTGAGACAGAGAGATCTACATATTGGTCAAACTAGTTCATTATTGAGTTGGGCCTTAAATTCTTACAGCCTGGATCTGTGGTAATGTTCTATAAGGGACAAAGATTAACTTCAATGTTATTGACCCCTAACTCTACATTGCACCAATTAGTATGTTGTTGTTGTTGTTGTTTTAATTTAGCTTCTTCCCTAGTTATAAAATTAAAACCTTTGCTCTATTTTAAAAACTTAAAAGTACCATAAAGATCTCAAGGGAAATATTTATGGACAGGAGCCCTTTGATTGCCTGATATTATATTCCATATGTGGCTACGTCTATAGTGACAGGCTGGGCATGCTTCTTGCTTATTTCCCAGCTACAGTCTGTCCCTGAGACAGGAAATTAAGGGGCTGTGTTTTATGCACCAATCTCTCCTTCATTCATCTCTGCATGTATCGCCCACCATTACTCCTTCATTGAGCAGACACATGTACTGGATGCTACCTGGACCCTAAGCACTGTGGGTGCTTCCAATTGGGTTGTTTGCGAAGAGGAATGCGATTCAGTTCTTGACCTAAGGGAGCTGACGGTATGACACCCAAACAGCTGTTGGAATGCAATGTGATAAGTGTCCCAATAGACAAACAAACAGGCTGCTATGGGGACATAAAGGAGAGAGGGTCCTTCTCTACTAGTCCTGTGGCTTCAAAGGAAGGCTTCGCAGAGAGGGCAGAAGAACCAAATGTTGTGGAATATGTAAGATTTCATCCCATGAGAGGGGGAACTGTATCATTTGAAGCATTCTCAGAACCATAAAAGGCCTGAGAACATTCAGGAACTGTTGAAAATTTTAGAGTGGCTGAGGTCCAGGCAACTGGAGTAAAGTTGAGGGTAATGAGTGCGAGGTGGGCCAAGTGAAAATAACCAGGGACCAATTGTGAAGGGCCTTTTGCCAATCTAAGAGGTCTAGAATATTTCTCATATAGTGGGCATAATGTGATTTTCCAAGATCCAAGTTGGGTAAAGCAAAGGAGTTGTGTGAGAAACTGGAGGGAAAAGCAGAAGTCACATAGGAAGGACTGAGTTTCTGGAGTCATGGTGAGGTGGTGGAAATGAAAAGCAGGGGGCAGATCTGAGAACTACTTAGGGCTAGAATGACCAGATGTGACCAGATGTGAAGCCTAAGGCAGCACAGGGAGCGCATGGTGACAGTTCTATCAAAGGGCCAACATAGGAAATGCAAGGGGAAGGAAGCTTTGAAAGGAGATGCTAATGAGCCCCATGCTGAACACATGCCTCCTGAGGCCGTGCAGGTGCTCTAGGTAGGAAAGCCCAGTGCACTGGAGTCTGCAATGCCAGAGGGAAAATCGTGGGATGGAAATTTCCACTTGAAAAGTTGTAATTGAATGGGTGATAATTGAAGCCAATAGAAATGATAAGATCATGCAGAACAGAGCATGGAGAGGGAAAGGAGAAGGGAATGAGGATTCTGCTGGAACTGAAGCAGCATATTGACTTCATTTCACAAGTGAGAGGTTTGAGGAACACTTAATGGAATGGTGGACTCAAAGACTAGTTTTTTAATTCACCTGTTTTGAATTTTTTTTTCCTTTACCATACCATTGACACTCAACTTTTAAATCGACTATGTAATAACATAGGTATTTATTTGCTTTTGTGTAACTATGCCCTTCTCTGGATATCATTCTTTGAAGCAGAGGCTCTATGAATGAAGTCCTATTTGATTTAAAAATGCAGATCTCAGGATGTGTCAGGAGGAAGCTTATTCTGCAATCGGTTTTAGGCATAGAAGGAGCATTTTCATTTAAAATAACAACAGATACTTTTAACAGTTTGTAATATTGGAGAGAGTCTTGAACCAGGAATTAAAAGATTAAGTATTTCATTCTGCCTTTGTTTATAATTTACCTTGTGAAGCTGACAAGTAATAAAACCTCTTCATTTTTTATTTTATTCTTTCTTTAATTTTTTAACGTTCTCATTGTTTTTATTAAAGTATAGGTACTATACAATATTATATTAATCTCAGGTGTACAACACAGCTGTTTAACATTTATACACTTAACAAGGTATCACCACAATAATTCTAGTAACCATCTGTCACTTTACAAATTTATTATATTACTGACTATAATCCCTATGCTGTACATTACATCCCTAGTTATAACACCTCTATGAATCATGGCTATATTGCCTATAAAATGATGTGAGTGACCACGATGAAATTTCCTATGTTTGCTAGTCCTATATTTCTTTGAGAATCTTTCCTCTGTAGTCAGGTTTTCAGACTTCAACTGCTTGGTCTAGATTTTCTAAATCACAGTCAAACTGAAAGCATGAATCATGGTTGTACTGGTATGTAATGCACAAAACAATATACAATCCAATATTTGCCATTGAGGAGTTTATATTAACTAGGACAATTTCTGTATATACTCTTGAAGCTGGTGCAACAATAAATAAAGTCCAGAAGCTCTTCTCTGATCATGAGAGTCTTATGTAAAGAAGTCATTCTTTTGCATCGGTACTGCAAATCCACTCTCCTTTCTCCTTCCCTTCATCATGACATATATATATATATATATATATATATATATATATATATATATATATATATACACACACACACACATACACACATACACATATATGTATTTGTGATATATATACATATATAATTTTAATTAATTTTATTACTTGCCTATGAAATAAATGTAAGTTAACTTATAGTAATTATTGTTATTTGAAAAATGAGCTTTTAAAAATTGCTGTGTTGGCAGTTAATAGGGAAATAACACTGTAAGCATTTATACCACTACTCATTTTGCTTTAAATCTCAATATTTTTACCTATGCTGATATTTCACAGAACTAGACTGAGTCTGACCTTACAAAGCCCTGTAGTGTTAATGGTAAAGCTCAGGTGTAGTAGAGAATTATAAAGGGCTATAACATTGTGTATGATCTATTAAACTTTCAATAATATCAAATATGAGCCAATTTATGAGTAATTATTACTGATCTCTGCTTCTCTGCTTCTAAAATCACCTTAAAGCAAATATTTCAGTATTAACTAAATTAAAATTGATTCTAAGCTCTTTGAAATCAGATACTCTGTCTTATTTTCCTTCTATCTCTGGAATCCAGCCTAGTGGGAAAGATATTCATAGGCATTCAGTAAAAGTTTCTAAATGATTTAATAAATAACTTACTGTCAAACAAGAATTATACATATTTGATTTCTCACAGTTATACTGATTTACTGGACACACATTTATGTGTGCCTACTATGCGCCAGGCACTCTTGTGTATACATGGAGGAGACAAAGCATGACATTCATGGTTCTTTTAGGATCAGAAGTTATAGAAAACATTAAAGAGGTAATTTGTAACCTAGTGGTGATTCAGATCAGGGAAAGCACATACTGTTTTGGGGGTCACAGTCAGGGATCCTTACCTGGAACAGTTAGGTTATACCAACACTGCCTTGTCCAGGAACCTGGGGCCATATTGAATCTCTGGACATGCTCACAGTCAGGAAGCCATTTGGGACAGGTGCCCCACTGTCTTACCCTTTCAGGTTGTGATAAGCAAATACCACAGACTGGTCAGCATATAAATGACAGAAATGTATTTCTTATAGTTCTGGAGGCTAGAAGTCTGAGATGAGGGTGCCAGCATCAAGGAGAGAGAGCTCTCTTCCTGGTCACAAACTTCTCTCTGCATTTTCACATGGTGGGAGGGTCTAAAGAGCTCGGAGGGGTCCCTTGTACAAGGGCACTTGTCCCATTCATGAGGACGCCACCCTTATGACCTAAACATCTCCCAAAAGCCCCATCCCCATCCCCTAATACTATCACTTGAGTGTTAGGATTCCAACATTGCAGGGGATAAAAACATTCAGCTCACAGCACCCACTGTCTACACTATAGGGCAATCTCCTCTTTTGACATCAGAATAAATGTCCCAGCGTATCATTGTAATTGTTCAGAAATGTGACAGATTGTGAATGAGCTACATATCCTGTGAAACACATCTTGGTTTTAGCTGCTCTGCTACAGTGTGGGGAAAAAAAATCAAGATTGTAAGGAACTAATAAAAGCACAGCTTGGGTACCACTAAGATAGACGTACCATTAAGTACCATGTCAGACTGTTCCTCCTCAGCATAACACCCTGGCTTGAAGATTATGTCGACCTGCTAATCCTAGAAGTTATGCCAGGAGGATTTAAATAGATAGCAACAGCAAAATAAAAGTGTATTTGGGAAGAACTTCAGACAAGATGTATACAACATAAAATTATTATTCAGGAAATGGAGTGAAATTGTAACTGAGTTTTTCCTTTTAAAGAATCATTTTTAAAGATTGGGTCAATCCAATATCATTAGAGGCTCTTAATCAGGGGCATACTTCAAATGTACACGTAGAGCTTTTTCAAAATCTTCATGCCTGGACCCCCATTTCACAACCGTTCATTTGAGAAAAGAAAGAAAAACCGATAAAATTCCCCAAAGACATTTTGATTTAAGCTACCTGTAAAAGCTGATTTAGAAAAAAAAAAAAGAAATTAACGAGAAATATGCCTTTATTACTAGATAATAGAAGGATCACAGTTATCTCATCAGCTTCCTTTCTGACATTAAAATAAATAGCATGATCTTGGCCATGGGACAAAATATGCTCCAGTAGATCCAAAAACAATTTAGAGTGTTGACAAAGTCACACCTCAGCCAGGGGAGAGGGAGGAACCAATGCAACAGGTCAGCCCTTAGGCCCATTGCTTCCATACAATGGACTCTAATATGAGTTTAGCTCATATGGAGTAATCACCCTGGGTTTTTAAACCTCTGCCACGCAGTGTTGTATTTACCAATATGTATAATGGTTCATTTTATCTGTCAACTTGTCTGGCCATGGTCTGCCCAGATTAAACATTATTTCTGGGTGTGTCTGTAAGAGTTTCTGCATAAGATCAGCATTTGAATTTATGGACTCAGTGGACTGGTCTCCCCAATGTGGGTGAATATCACTCAGTCTCTTGAGGGACAAAATAGAATAAAAGGCACAAGAAAGAAGATTCTTCACTCCACCCCCACCCCCCATCTCAGATTGAGCTGGGACATCTCATCACTTCTCCAGTCTTTGTACTGAAACTGACACCCTGGGCTCTCCTGGTTCTCAGGCCTTTGGACTCAGACTCAGTTACACATTGGCTTTCCTGGGTCTCCAGCTTGTAGACAGAAGGACACAGGACTTCTCAGCCTCCATGATCATGTGACCCAGTTGCCCATGATAAATCTCCAAGATGTTTACTATTAGTTTTTTCTGATTTGCCCGATTGCTTTAAGGAAAATGTATCTAATTCTGAAGGTCAAGTGTTAAATAACTAATTGCATAGGTTCATGGCTCATAGTCACCTCATTTCTGGTATGAGGACTCTAAAGACAAACCAGGTCTTTAGACCACCATAAGGTGCTGTATGAAGATGCCAGGTTTTCCTCACTATTCTGATTAATTGCTCATTTGGACAGCTGATTGCTACGTTGTCTGAAATATTAATCAGCAGCTAGTTAAACAATACCTCTGATTCGATTTAGGAGCAGTTGGCTAAAAATGAGGGAAAGTGTACCAAATTCCTACCAGTAACCAAACCCCAGGATCATTGATGAAATCTCGTCATACTTTGTCTTGACATTGTCCCAAAAATAAGATTTCTGGAACTTAGGGAAATCAGGATATTTAATTTAGCACATTCTGAACTAGGTGCCAATAAAGAGCAGGAATTCTGTATTCTGCTTCAGGGAGAAGTCTCTGACACAACTAGATCATGAACGAGAGCAGAATTTGTGAAAAAATTAAGAAAATACAGGTGAGTTGATACATAACAATTTCTTTAGATGCTTCAGTGATGGCAAAATTTCCCTAGGCAGACCATGAATTGTCTCCTGTTTGTTAGAAATTGCTATGAATAAAAACAATGCAAAGTGTAGTAGCATAACCAACACTTATTATTTCTCATGAAACTTTGGGTTGGCTGCACAGCCCTTCTGCCCTTCTCCCCTTAGCTGGCCATCAATGCAGGGACCAACGTGGCAGTCCTCTTGGTGGTGTCCAGTACTTCCTACTATGGCAGGATGTTAAATCTTCCCATTTTTATTCCATTACTAGTCTCCTCCTATCTATTCTGGCAGAGCCTGAGAAGTGCAAATCAAATGTGATATCAAGTAAAAGTTCACATATATATATATCAGCTGTCCAGTCTGGTTATATCTAATTCTTAAATTATTGACAAGTAATTTTTTAAATGCCTCTACTTTTTTTCACCTTGATGGCAGTGTTTTGTGCCAAATGACAAATCAATGAGTTTACATATATTACTTGTTTTCTAGTTGTTATTTGAAAATTAAAATTACCATACTGAAAAATATAAGCATTATAGTTCAAAATAGAATTCTAAAGTAAATTTAAAATTTAGGTTTAAAAAACAAGCAGTAAATAAAATAAAGCCTGAACTCTCATTGGAACATATAGAAATAGTAGCTTTCATAAGGAATTCAATGTAAAATCCCAGGTGATGGTGTTTATATGCTTACACTTGATATTTATGAACAGAACCGAAAGAACTGGGGGATTATTTTCCGGTGACAGCAATGTTTTTTTTGTTTTCTTGAAACAAAAATATCTACAATTAACAACAACATTTTCAACCACGAGGACATATTTTTCTATTTCATTCATGTCTTTACTGAAAACTATTGGTTGCTCATTATTGATTAGAAGATAATCTATTGTTTTGAATGAAAGGAAGTTATCAGTGTTGGTTAGTAGGGAAAGAATGTGAAAGCCAGTGAAAAGAAAGCAATGAATGAGGGTTACAAAGACTGTAGAGAAAGAAATTTATAATGAATTTTGTGTGAAGACATCCTTTGATTACATATATGAAGGGAAGCAAAAATCCAGTTGGCATTGGGAAAAACGGAACAGAGGGACCAAGTCACACTTAACTGCATGTATTGCACTCACTCTCAGTACTCATGGCAATAAGTGATCCTTCCTTTGGTAAAATGAATTAAAATAATGTAAACATTCATTAGAGGTGAAACCAGGTGCTGTCTATGGTTTGAATAGCTCCATCTGGGGGATGAGGGACGTCAGGAGATCTTGGCCCAGCATGTGATGGGATGAAATTTGTAAGCTCCTGGGAGAAACAGCATTACATTTAATATTATACAGGTTGGAAAACAAAAATAGTGGTACCTGAGGCACATTAAGATAAGGTTAATGTCAATAAAAATCATATAGTCACAAAAATAAAAAGGAGATTCATTTATTTACTCCTTAAAATGCACTTATCAAGTTTCTAAGGATCAAGCATTATGTTATAGTCTAGAGATTATAGATGAGTAAGACAGTGACCATTCAATTTAGGAAATTGACAGTTTATAGGAAGGGATACACATGTTAACAAATATATTGAAATGAATGTTATAGGTACTGTTATAGACACAGATACAAGGCAGAGTGACACACAGAAAAAGAAATTATCTATTTTGCCTGGGAACATAAGTAAAGGGCTCATGACAGAGCTGATATTTAAGTTGCATTTTGACAGGTAAGTATGGGTTAGACCAGATAGGCCCTCATGACTGGGCAGTCATGGAAAAGTGTCCCCCAGCTGAACCAGGATTACTATAGTATGGATGGAAGGAAGGACAGAAGGAAAGCATGTGTAGAATGAGTAGTTTACAAGGCCTTTGTTGTATATTATTTCATATAATTAAGTTTGGGTTTAAAGCAATGGGGTTTGTATGTGGGCTTATATTAAAACTGTTGTTAAAATCTATGTGGAATTCAAATTGTTTTCTCCACCCCTATCAGGAATATGATGCATAAACAGTGGGAAATATATATAAATTTATAACGGAATGTCAAAGTACTATGTTAAGCCAGCCTTTGTCAGTAACAAGAAATTTTAAATATTTGAAATATCACCTACCATGTGCAAACCATGCTCTAAAATTTGAATTGGTATACAGCAAAAAATTCTGTAGAGAATGAGTTTATATCTGGCATATAATGAGAGTTTATATTATGACAAAAATGAAGATGCCTAAGCATTAAACAATTAAATAAAATACATTAATTAATACAATTTTATCACACTAGGTCCTAAATTTCTAATTGAGTTTCATATGGGTTTAGGGCTAGGGACACACACTAGCAGAGATAAAGGTTGGTAATGTATCAGTTATCAACCGCTAAATAACAAAAATCCAAACCTACTGGTTTAAGCAACAGTGATTTATTTTTTATTATGATACTATTAGATGGCTGGATGGTTTATTTGCTGCACTCATCTGGGGTCACTAGTGTTGTTGGACTTTGCAGGGGAAGAAGAAAAGACAGAAGTAGAAACTGTCATTAGGGGCACCTTGATTCCCCCCTTACAGTCTCTCCAAGTGACTTACCCTGCCTTTCTCACAGTACAGAGGTCTCCAGATGGTAGTCTGAGAGGAAATATTCCCAAAGCAGAAACTACAAGGGGTTATAAAGAGGAGCTTTGGAAGCCTCACAGTCTCTCTTTGGCTGCATTCTGGTCAAAGCTGGTCAGAGACAGGCCAAGTTCAAAGGGAGGAGGTGCGGATGATACCATATGTGAGTATGAGAGTGGTAAGTTCTTGTGAAAGGCATGTGGGATGTGAGCTATTGTCATGGACATCTTTGGAAACAATCTTCCACTGTAAGGTAGTAGAATTAGCTAAAATTTCAAAAGCAAGTTGAATGAATTAGACAGGTATAAGTTTCTCCAGTTTTCTGATATCTCTGTCACACCCTCTTGTCTTATATCAGGACTCTTCCAACTATCTGTCCTCAAAAGTATTAGTTTTCTAACCTTAGTTTCAAGAATCCTCATTTATTTCTTAGAATTCAAGAAGATAGCAAGAGTATAATAGCGTGTTTATAAAGTCTTTCTTTTAAAGACTGAAGAAAATTTACCTGCTTTCATCAACTAGGTCATGGTTAAATAGCATTTAAAAATTTTGAACAAAGGAAAACAAGACAAAAAAATTATTTACCAGTAATGAAATTTGTCTAGTTAACATTATCCTTCAAAACAGAGGTCCCCCAAGTATGTATAATTTAAAATACAGCCAAAGTGGTTGGAAAACAATAGTAAATATGGCAGCAAGGGATGGGGCATGGAAGTCAGGAATGAAAAAAGCTTCCATTGACTTTATAAAAATTTTATGTGGCAGCTGGAGGAGCAAGTGAGAGAATGAGAAGAGAGAGGGATGTGGTGATATGCATCACCCCATTATCTCATCCTTAGAGCTGCCACTGAACTCAGAAAAAATTACTTACATAAAACTCATGGTCTCGAAACATGAATCAGACTCATTTCTGTGTTTCTCTATTGGATATATCATTTCATTTTGTCTGTTTGTAGGACAAGTTAAATTAAGCTTGAAATTCTATGAGAGAAATCTGGCTCAGAAGCATTTTGCAAATATTGTGACAATAAGTCTATAGCAAAATCACTTCAGAGAGTTTTTAAAGAAACAATACTGAAATGCTAGAAAACGTAGGTGACTGGTTCAGTGAAGACAATGACTGTAAGTTGAGCACACAAATTTTGTCCCATAAATTTGGAACAATCAGGGTATTAATGTGATTTCAATCAATAAGCTGTATCATGACATTGATTTTATAAAATGTTGGGAAAGTTTTTATTTATAGGAGATAATTTTTAAGACTCATGTGGCATAGTATCCTGTGGTTTTAATGCAGTCTACTTATTGGTTTCCAACAAAGTTGTTATGTATACATCTTGTAACAGAAAGCTTTTAAATGTAATCTTCATCGTAAATATCAATTTACAAGAAGACAGGGATGTATTGAGATTTTCTATTTTAGAAATATTCATAGTAAGTCAGGAATATTCATTCTCCTGCTCTCACATATTAAATATGTGAAAGAAATCCAACCCTTAGGGATCTAGCACTTTATAATTTTGAAGTGAAATCATCACATGCTTCTATTAACATGACCCAATAAAACCATGGCCTGAAATAACAATTGTGGGTGTCATTCAGTCATAAAAATTAAAATTTGAAATAAAATTTTATATCACTTTTAGCCTGAGATCTTTACAATGTTCTCAACTCTTGATTTCCACTTCTTTTCAATGATCCTACTACTATTATTTGTCTTTTATTTTTAAGAAATATATATATCCTTTAGTGCCAACCATTTACCTCTAATGTAAAGTCCAAATGCACTACCATGAAAACACAGGCAGCCTTTACTTCTGATCGATCCAATTTTTGGCTGTCTCGGTACAGCTTTTTAAGCATGGGCTCAGAGCAATTTATAGTTGAATGCTTTGCAGTTGCTGTCTTCAATGCTAACTAATTTCATCTTAGAACTTGTGTTTTGTAGGCAAAGTCCAATGCAATAATGTGCCAGAGGCCTGGACAGTAGGCTCACATATGGTCTACCTACCACCTCTAGCACAGGGTCTCAGCCTCCCAGGCCCCACCCCACATAGTGGTCTCTGCCCCCCTCAGAGGGGTGGTGACTAGGTTGGGATAGGGGAACCAGGTTTGCATTTCACTGTCTTTTCCTGTGGCCCCAGCAGTGTCCTGGGTAGGGGATGGGGAGAGTAGAGAAGGGCAGGAGTCCAACACACTTTCTGTGGCACTTAGGGAAGGGCACCGCTGTGGCTGGAGTGTCTGGGCCATGCACCCGAAGGTGGGAATCTTGCTCCCGCCCCTGGCCCAGGACACAGAGCACCCAGTTCATTCCAGCAAGAAAGATGCTATCCTTTAGAGAATGGAAGAGGGGACCTATAAGAAGTGGATATTCACCCCGCCCCACTCCCAAACACACTCCCAAAAAAGGCTGTGCATTTTTATTTTGCTTTGAGCTCTCAAATTATGTAGCTGGCCTTGACTATTTCTTGTCCTCTCCCTATCTCCAGCTATACTGAAGCATTTTGGGCTTCTCAAATATACTATCTGTGCACATTGGTAGAATTTTTTAATTTTTTTTATTTTTTACCTATAACAGGTTTACCCCACTTGAATACCTGGAAAAGTCCTATTCATGCCTAATGTAGTGCAATGACAAGTATCTCTCTGGAATATCTACATCGCCACCTGTATTCCCCCAAATAGATTTAGATATCCCCTCATGTTGTTTCAAAATACTAGTGGACACCCTCTTTGGCATTTAGCATGCTGATTGGTAAGCACATGCCATCCCTTTATTCTGGAGGGCAAGGCCTGTTTTATTGCAATCCCAGGATCTAGCACATGCTGGTCAGATAATAAATATTTGCTGAAAGCCAGCATTTATCCTTAATTACAATAATGTACATTATTTATAATGTTTCAGTATTTTATTGAATAACTTTTCCATAATGTGCAGCTCTCAGTAAAAATGATGCATAACTAGCAAGTGTATTTAGTGTGAAATACAATTTCTTGAGAGTACTATTTTTTTCATTCTCATTTAAGAAACTTTTCATCAATACACACATTCAAACACATATACATATATAAATACAAACAGTGAGCATGCTAAATACTTGGCCTTGTTGAGGGAAGGAAACTATAGTAGCCAGTTTATGCATTGTTTTTGCTCACTTGATTTTAAACTTAACTGTCTGTTAGCTTAAACAACAGCTAACCCGGAATAAGGCATGTAAATTTAGACAAGTGACTTTACACGGTACCAAGGATCTGACCTGTGAAATGAGTTGTGAATGCACTTGCTGTTTTTAGCATTAGCTTTACTTCAAATGAGCTATTCTTGTTTCCAATGGTTACATACAAGCATCAGCCTTATTTTAAATTTATGACTAATATATATGGTACTTGAATTTATGCATTTTAGACAAGAGATTTGCAATCTTCAGCTATTTGAGGAATGCAGTCACAATCTTGGCAGTGTGTTTGTAGAAATACACTGCAAAGAGGATAAGAAATAGTCAGGGCGAGCTACATAACTTGCAGAACCCAGTGCAAAGTAATATATGTTATAATATATGTAAATTGTCTTATTTTTAATGCATTTGCTATAAAGGAAACATACTTAACATCACCCCAGTGGAAAAAATCTGTAGTGCTTCCCAGAAATCAGAGGTAAGAATAAATATAATTTCAACATAATTATAATAATGTAATACATTTAAAAACAAATAACAAAATGCAAATAAGACTAAAGGTAACTGATTATTTAAAAAAAAAAAGAGCTCTGGGTGGCTGGCTCAGCTGGTTGGAGCGTCATCTGCTGCACCAAGGCTGTGGGTTTGATTTCCAGTCAGGGGACGTACAAGAGTCAGCTAATGAATGTGACAATAAAAATCAATGTCCCTCCCTCACTCCTCTCTCTCCCTCCCTCTCAAATCAACAGAAAAAATAAAAGGATCTGACTTTAAAAAGAAAAAAATCATGCCTGAAAAGGAAGTTGTGAGGGGAACTTTTTGTAATCAGTCAGTATTAGAGATAATAAGTTCAACATTGTTTAGTTTTTTCAAAAGATGTGGTTTTACATGAGTTAAACCACCAGCACTCTCGGAGCTCCTGCTGTGTGCCAGACCCTGCTCTTGTCATCCCAAGATAATTCTGTTTTTCTGTTTTGAGGCTCAGCAGCACGCAGGATTCCAGTTCATTTGTGGACGTGGGTCTGTACCGCAGAAACATGGTTTGGAGTTCTCCCTTCAACCTTCATTGCAAAGCTCGCAGCCAGGTTAATTCAGCGACTTCCCACACAGTGAGGCTCGGCCCACCTCCCTGAATCCGGGTAAGCGCAATGTGGTCAAAAGATACAGACCGAATTTAGGCCTGCCTGGCTTTTAGAAACATCTTGAATGTCCCTCCAAAAAATTTAGAAGCCATCTCTTCCAGAAACTGTAGCTGAAGCCAGAAGAGAGCTGCCCAAACTGTGGCACAAGAAAGAAAGAAATCTTGTTGTGACAAGCGAGTGAGATTGTAAGTTTTGCTTATTACTTACAGCCTATCCCGGACTATCCTAATGTAGGCAGAAAAGCAAATAATATGTCAAAGCTTTCTCTGATAAGCATAGATTCTGGCAATTAATTCACAACCCAAATGACATGTGTGAATGTTGTTCAACAAACTTTGCTTCAAGAAAGCATCAAAAATGATTGCCAGGATATATTCTCTGGATACAAAATTATTTATTAATGCCGCTGTATAATGAGAGTATGTTTCTTACTTGTGAAGCACTTCCATGGGTTGTAGAAAATTCATATGGAAATCATTAATCATGTTTAAAGTGTGTGTTCATATTATCTTGAAAATATTCAGATGAGTCAATAATGAAGTTTTTCAGAAAATGGGGTATTTTTTTAATATTTTTGAAAATTGAATAAACTAGTTAGATTAGAGGACATATTTACAGAGCCCTGGGTTTATTATGTCTGAAGTAATGATGAAATAATAGCGACAACTTCACTTTAGTAAGCCACATACTTCTCAGTGCTTTAACATATCCACTTATTTGATTTTCTCAGTAACTTTACAAGGTAGGTACTATTATTCATCCCATTACACATCTGAGAAAGCTGAATCTCATTACGTGGATTTTTAAGTCAAGGAGCCTGAGTCCAGACTGCACTCTTGGCACACTTGACCTTCAGACCCAGTGGGTGATCAATCTGCTTCTAGAAGACTGGGTCAGCATGTCCCTGGGTATTGGCAATAACCCTCACTGTAAAATGACCCATTCAACATGTTTATGATTTCATGTGTTTACTTGTGAGGTATGGCCTCCAATCACTTGCCTTCAGTAAATTAACAAGTTAATCATTTGCTTTGTTTATTTAATTTCTAAAGCAAGATTTGGAAATAGGTCCTCTGGTTCAACCAGCTTGTTTATCATTGGATCTGATAGTTTCTAGACATGAGTTAATTTATCATCCTAGAATCCTTGAAAATAAAGAGTCTTGGGAGCAGATGTGAAATCAATGGCCTATAATCATACAAGGGCACCACCTGAATTTTCTTGTCGCCTCTTCTGGTATGTCCAGTAATTTTTTATCTTGCTCTCTAGTCTCTGAAGGGAAAGAAATGGACCAACTATTAATTCCTGGAACCATGTAATTCCTATGTTCAGACACAACTACAATCTGATTGAGGTCAGGTTCAGATTATAAATAAAGTTGTGGTTATAAATGGACTTCTGCCCCAAATTAATCTGACATAGGTTATTTTTTCAGTTTCTAAGTATTAGAAATCCTGATATTGGTTTTTATGGACAAAGGGTCAAACAAAATTTGGAAGCCTATTTACCTTTCCCCTACCCAAATGAGATCAAAGATATTCCTAAAAAAATCCCCCAAAACCTGAAGATATTATAGTACCATCACAATAAACTTGTTTCCCAGTCTTGCTAAAGCAAAATACTATTGGATTCTCAAGAATTATTTTGGATTACTTTAAGCCAATCAGACAGTGACTGCAATTGCAGATGATGTTTCTGACATAATTAGTTTTTCACAGAATATTACTCTATCACCTTAAATTTAAATGCATTTACTTATCTGATTTTTCAAAGATTTTGATTCAATTATTTTCAGATTCTCAGAGGCACGTTTCTTTTATAGCTGGGGCAGAAGTACTTCATTCTTGACTTTGGTTGTTAAACCCATCTGTATTGTTGAGGTAAATCTCACTTGGTCATGCTGTATGCCTCTTTCTATATGTTACTAGATTTTGTTTGCAAGTTTTTGTTTTGTATTGTTTTGTTTTTTAAAATTTATCTTTATTGTTGAGAGTATTACAGGTATCCCATTTCCCCCCCCCCAGTTGATCCCCTCCACTTCGCTCCCACCCCCTTCCCAGGCCTTCACCCTGTTATTGACTGTGTCCATGGGTTATGCATATATGTATATAACTTCTTTGGTTAATCTCTTCCCACCCTCCACCCCCCTTCCCTCTTTCCTCTAAAAAATGATCATCTGTTGCCTGCGTCAATGTCTCTGGATCTATTTAGTTTGTCAGATTCTTCTGTTCATTAGCTTCTTCTTAAAGAAGACCCTTCAACATTTCATGTAGTGCTGGTCTGGTGGTGATGAACTCCTTTAGCTTTTTCTTATCTGTGAAGCTCTTTATCTGACCTTCAATTCTAAATGATAGCTTTGCTGGGTAGAGCAATCTTGGTTGTAGTTCCATGTTTTTCATCACTTTGAATATTTCTTGCCACTCCCTTCTGGCCTGCAGTTTCTTTTGAGAAATCAGCTGACAGTCGTATGGGTGCTCCCTTGTAGGTAACTAACTCCTTTTCTCTTGCTGCTTTTAAGATTCTCTCTTTATCTTTAACCTTTGGCATTTTAATTATGATGTGTCTTGCTGTGGGCCTCTTTGGGTTCCTCTTGTTTGGGACCCTCTGTGCTTCCTGGACTTCTAAGTTGATTTCTTTCCCCAGGTAGGGGACGTTTTCTGTAATTATTTTCTCAAATAGGTTTTCAATTCCTTGATCTCTTTCTGCCTCTTCTGGCACCCCAATAATACAAATGTTGGGCCTCTTGAAGTTGTCCCAGAGGCTCCTTATACTATTTTCATATTTCTGGATTCTTTTTTCTTTATGCTCTTCTGGTTGGGTGTTTTTTGTTTCCTCATGTTCCAAATTGCTGACTTGATTCTCAGCATCCTCTACTTTACTGCTGATTCCCTGTAAATTAGTCTTCATTTCAGTTCATGTAGCCTTCATTTCAAATTGGTACTTTATTATGTTATCAATTTTCTCAGTTATTTCCCTAATAATCTGCTTAAACATTCTTATAACCAAAATTTTGAACTCTCTATCTGTTAGCTTGCTTGGATCTATTTCATTTAGTTCCTCTTCTAGAGATTTCTTCTGTTCTTTCCTTTGTGACATGTTTCTTTGCCTCCTCATTTTGGCTGCTTCCTGGTGTTTGTTCCTATGTATTAGGTAGAGCTGCTATGTGTCCTGGAATTTGTAGAGTGGCTTTGTGTAGTAGGTGTCCTGTAGGGTCCAGTGGCTCAGCCTCCCCAGTCACCTGAGCTTGGCCTTCTAGGTGCCCCCCTGTGTGGGCTGTGTGCACTGTCCTGTTGCAATTGAGCCTTAGTTGCTGTTGGCATCCCTGGGAGGAACTGACCCCGCTGCCAATAAGCTGTGAGGACCAGCTGCAACTACAGCCAAAGTTGCTGTGCTGGAGACACCCCTATGGAGCAGGATTTACTTCAGTGGGGCTTTGATGTTCACCAAGTGCGCCCCTTGAGTGTCACTCGTGGATGTGGTAGGGTTGTAATCCAGCGTGGTCGAGTCTGCCCACCAGGTGCACTGTCTCTGGGGCCTCCGGGGAGGTGCAAAGTCAGCCTGTGCCAGTGCCTTGCCCAAGGCCACCCAGCATGAGCTACACAGCAAACAGTAGGTGGCTGCTGCTTGTGCTGGGCTTGGAGGTGCCCAGGAGAGGCCCAGCTATGAGTCAGTGCAGCTGCCGCTAGTGCCAGGCCTGGGGCCACTTATCAAGCCGTATGGGGCCCGCTGCTGCCTGTTTGAGAGATTTTAGGAAAGTCCTAAGCATGAGGCTCGAGAGGCCACTTGCACAGAAAAGCCCCTGGAAATGGCCTGGATGAGCTGCAGGTGGGGGGGCGGGGCCTCCGGGAATCACGGGGCGGGGCCAAAGGTGAGTCAGGTGCTGGCGACTCAAACATGGCGCCTGCCTGCCGGCTGTGCGGGGAGGACTCGCCACAGGAGCCATGGCCTCCGCCAGCCCTTCTGCCTGGGAGGAAGCCGCCCTCCGCCTCTCGCCCGGATCTCAGGCAGGTTAGTTCCCCCCGAGTGTCCCGGGTCCTTTCCGGCTGCTGCCCGGCGCTGGGCTCAGAGGGAGCGGCCGAGTGAGTCCGCGCCGGGCCCTTTAGAGGAGCTGCTGGGGCTCCCGCAGCCTCCGGGACCCTCAGGGACAGTCCCCCCTGCTTTCACAGCCTGAAGGTGTGGGGACGTCTCTTCCTGGCCCTGGAGCCCTGGGCTGGGGGCCTGCTGTGGGGCTGGGACCCCTCCCTCCTCTGGGAAACCCCCACCGCCGAGATGCCCTCCCAGGTTTACCCCGTGGCACCAGGTGTGGGCCCGCGGCCCTGTCTCCGGGATCCAGCCCCGATCCGCCCGAGTCTCCGCCCCTCCTCCCGGTCTCGGTGCTTCTTCAGCTCCCTGGTTGTGGGGCTTCTGTGCAGCTGGATTTCTGGAGGCTCAGAGTGATGGTGGTTCTGTATTTTGGTTGTGATTTTGATGTGGTTGCAGAGGCGGCAGGTGCAGCTGTTCCCTGTGCCTCATTCTTGTTTCTCCTCAGTCCTGTTTGCAAGTTTTTGTTGAAGAATTTGTGTAAAAAAAAGAAAAGAAAGAAATATTGTTCTATAGTGTCTTATTCTTTTGATCCTTTGCCTGGCTTGGGCGTCAGAATAACATTAGCCTCATAAAAATGAGCTAGAAACTTGTTCCTTTCTCTGCTTGTGAAAGATTGGTATTAATTATTCTTTGAATGTTTGATGGAATTCATTACTGAAGCCATTTGGCCTGGGTTACTCTATGTGGGATGTTTTTAATTACTAATTTTATCTATATTTGGTACAGATTTATTCAGATTTTCTATTTTTTCCTGAGTAAATTTTGGTTATTTTACCTTTATAGGAATCTATTCATTTTATCTAAATTATCTAATTTGTTGGCATACAGATGCTAATAGTACTCCTTTAAATTTGGTTTTAGTTCTTCGAGGTTGATGACATTCTCTCATTTTTTATTTTGGTAATTTGAGTCTTCTTAATTTTTTTTCCTTGGTCACACTAGCTAAAGATTCGTCAATTTTGTTGATCTTTCCAAAGAACCAACACTTGATTCATTGATTTATGCTATTATTTCTCTAATTGTTATTTCATTTAGTTCTGTTCTGTTTTTTTTATTATTTTTTCTTTCTGCCTGTGTTGCTATAATTTTTTCTTTTTTCTCTTTTTTTAATAGTTAAGTTATTGATTTGAGATCTTTCATTTTTTTTTTTTTTAATTTGGGTACTTAGAGCTATAAGTTGCAATGTAAAAACTACTTTAGCCCCATCCTGTAAACTTTGATATGTTGTATCTTTATTTTTATTCACTTCAAAGTAATTTCTGTTTTGATTTATCCTTTGGCCCATTGGTTATTTAGTAATGTGTAGTTTCATTTCCACATATTTGTGAGTTCTTTGGTTATTGATTTCTACTTTAATTCCATGTGGTTGAGAATATACTTTGTAAAATTTCACTACTTTTAAATTCATTGAGACTTGTTTTATGGACTGGCATCTGATCTACCCTAGAGATTCTGCTGCAGTTCGGTGGAGGAGTCTATCGGTATGTTATGTTTAATAACTTGTTCAAGTCTTCTGCACAGTTCTATGCAGTATTTTGATCTCCAACTATTATCTTGAGTTGCCCATTGCTTCCTTTAATTCTGTTCATTTTGTTTCATGTGTTTTGGAGCTCTGCTGTTAAAAAGAAAATTTATTACCACCTCCCCTAAAGCATACTTCTTGCAGATATCCACATTGATCTCTTCTTTATTTCCTTTAGACTTACTCAAATACCACCCTACTGGAAGAGTTTGTCATGATTAGCTTTACACTAGGTGAAAGAGCAACAGCCAGAACCCCAACCACCAAGCTTACCCAGCTGTTTTATCATGTTTCATTTTTCAACTCTAGCACACAAATCTTTCTCATAATACATTTTTTTTTATTGTCTGTCAGAATCATAACTTGTAAATCACCACAAACTTTCTTTAGTTTTCTTCTAAATCTCTGGCCCTTGGCCCATGTTGAGCTTGTGTTAGGTGCTCACTAATATTTGTCAAATAAATTGAACAAATGAGCAAGAGAAGTCGTCAGCATTTTTTTTTTTCTGTAAAAAGCCAGATAATAAATTATTTTATGCTTGTGGGTCATAATATTTCTGTGACAACTGCTCCACTTTGCCAATGTATTCTGCAAGCAGCCATAGATGATATGTGAACAAATGAGCATGGCTGTGTTCCAATAAAAATTTGTTTACAAAAATAGGAGGTGGGAAGGGTTTGGCCCACTGGTTGGAGTTTGCCAAGCCTGACCTACAGGATAGCAAGTACAGAGAAGAAATTCTGTGATTAACAATGACTTATTTTGGAAAAGGCAATTACATTGTAATTGTGCCTGCAAGCGTTGAATTATGTTGGACATTAACAGCTTTGGACAGATATCATAAGAATATGGGCATATATGCCTATCACATATGTATTTATTTTTTATTTTTTCTACAAATGTCTTTTGATCACCTACCTGCTTAGCATTCTCCTAGTCCTAGTTGGTGGGAAACATAGATTAGACATACTGGGTTGAGTGTGTTAAAAAAGCTTGTGGGTATTTATCATTTCCATGGTCCTTTTTCAGAAAATGTGTTTATTCCACATTTTGGGCAATGGTTCATGTCATCCTGCTTCCCTGGTTATAGCTGGGTAGAGTACTGAATACTGAGCAACAACCCACAACATCTGAGACTCATCTTAAAAAGATGAGCTGAGGTAGAATGTTCACTCTGAAGCAAGTAGAACTTGGAGGCATGGATATCAGAAAGAAACAGAATTGGAGTCTCTGAGTCATTTTAGTGGTGGACTGTTAGAGTAAAGATTTGTCTACTGCTACTGGAAAGATCAGCTGGCTTGGTCCAGAACCACACTTCAGCCCAGACCTATGTTAGGTCTGGTTCTATTACTTTTTCACAATAAATCTTAAGCGTCCTTCATTAAACTACACTAAACTTAAACATGTCTTTATTATCTGAGGTGGCTTGTACTTATAATTTCAGTCAAAAGTTCAAACCATCTCTGTAGCAAGTACGTTCTGTTATTTTTTTAATTTCTTCTTGTTGTTATTAGTTTCTTTATTTTTAACATTGGCAAGTTAAAGAAGAATTTACTTTAAGTCACTTAAGTTAATTCAGAGTTGTTATTTTCAGGATTTCTTCAGAAATATAAGTTATTTTGTCTTTCAAAAGAAAAAATTCAGAATTTAAAATGGTTATTTCTATAGAAGAAAATTTTCTTTCAATTTCACTTCCACACATAAGAAGACACAGGTGATAAACTAACCTCAGTATCACCACACAACTGAAGTCACTTAGCGTCTTGGAGAATTTGGGGATCTATTTAAACAGTTGAAAGAAAACAAGCTTAGACAATTAATTGTTAACATTTGACAATAGTTCTTTAGGCTTTTTAATGTGTGTAAGAGAGAATTAAACCATTTGTCAATATTCCTATTACTTTGAACTGATCTCTTATGTTATTGTAAATTATTTCCTGAATTTCTCCCTACCCAGCCATTGAATCTTAGTCTCAAGATTGTTTTTAGTCTCTTTTCTAGCAGAGTCTTTCATGCAGCCCTAAAAGCAAATGACACTGTTTTGTGTTTAACATTGTGATGGCATCTCTGTGTGTGTGTGAGTATATGTGTTTGTGTGCATGCGTGTTTGTGTATGTAGGTATGTGGGTATTCATGCATGCCAATGCACATTTAAATATAAGAGTCTCTAATAATAGTTTAATATTTTCACGGTAGAAGACAGATTTGCATTATTTGCATTGCTTTATTAATTAATGACTCTTCCTAATTCCAGACACAGCATGGTGCCAGCCAAAAGAGCTAGGAGAAGATTAGTAAGGGGAAAGATCAAAGCAGTAACTTAGGGCCAAATTCTATAAAGCTCTGTAAGTCATAATATGGGTTGATTTTTACTCTAAGGTCGGAGGGTTTCCAGCAGGTGAGGGACACATCTTTTTAAAAAGATTCTTGTGGCTGCCGTGTTAAAGTGGTTTGAAAGTTCAAGGCTGAAGGCTGTGATAATCACCTAGGTATGAGTTGATAGTGATTTGGCCCAGAGTAGTGGTAGTGAGGGGTTAGAAATAGTCCAGTTTGCAGCATGTTTTGCAGGCAGAACCAATGGGATTTACAAATGTGCCATGTGAGAGAAAGAAAACTTTTGCATTTTTTAAAAACTATCTTTCCAATGTGTCTTAATGTGTGTTCAAAGAGATACAGTTAGTTCTTTAATTTATTTTAATAAGTGTATTATGCTATATACTCTGATGTGGGCATTTATTTATTCATTTCATTTAAGAACATGTTTAGAGTCCTTATCATGTCTGCAGATAGAATGAAAGCCTCTATTTCATTCATCCCGAGCAAGAGCTTTGAATGGTTGTCAGCCCTTTGTTTCTAAACCCAATGCTTCCATCATTAGCCTTGCAAATGAGTCATTTCTGTAGTGTGCAGGTCTACCTGCTAGACAAATCTGTCGTAGGATTGCTGGGTCAAAGCATAAATACATTTGTAACTTGAAGAATAAATTCTCAAATTCAACATTTGGAAAAGCTTTATAAAAAGCTCTGATTCTTTTTAAAAAAATGTTTTTTAATTGTCTGCGGAAGATCTATGTAGTTGAATGGTTTGGTTTGTTTGTATGTTTCCTCTGAAGAGGCTCAAATAAAATAATTTGGAGCTTGAACTCAGAAATGTGTGGACCTTTATCATTAGATTTTTAAAATATGTATTTTTTTCTTTATTTTTATTTATATAATATTTTTAATTTATTGAATATTGTTCTGTTAAAGATTGTATAACAAGATGATTATGGACTTCAAATGTTAGAAAGCCTGGGTGTGAATTTGAGCTCCACTTATCTGAGACCTTGGAGAATTTACTCAAATTCTTTATGACCTATTTCCTCAGTGGGAAAATATGAATAATAACCATCCTATCTCATTGGGTTGTTATAAGGTTAAGTAATTTGAAATATGTAAAAGCACTTAGAACAGTACTTGACAGAAAATGAATCTTACTCCACTGATGGATAGTTTTAGAAGTCACTTCATCAGTTTTGTGAAAATATGTAGATACAATAATATTACTTTGTTTACACATATTGCTTTCAGCTAGACAGAAGAGTACATAAATTAAAATTAGTTAATTTGATTCAAAGTCTAATTTACACACAACTTTCTCACATGACAGCATTCTGACAATATTAAATTGGGAGCAAGAAAGTATTTTTGCAAAATGTCCTGACTCTGAAGAGACTGCCTGTCCAAGATGTGCAGATGTGAATTATTGTAGGACTGACAAATTGAAAAAGAGGGAAAAAGATATAGTTTCATTAGATAATTATTAAAAGTTTCTTAGCACTGGATTAGAGAATATAAACACCACCGAGTGCTGAGGGTCTCCTATGCAGTGTGAATGCAAAAAGGCCTTTGTATAACTGAGTGTACCTAGTCCTTTAGCCCCGATGAATAATAAAGCTGCCTTAGAACGTGCTGCACTGAGGTGCAAATTCAGCTGGCCCTTTCCGCTTGAGGCCCAGCAGAAAAAAGACTGCTCAGGGTGATCAGACTTATGGGTCCTGTGATGGTGCAGAAACGCACTTCCTAAGAAGTGAGTGTGGTTTCTCCTTTCCTCCCACAACGTGTCCTTTTGGCCAGACTGATCAGCTTAGTCTTGTCTGGGAATAGAACTGGCCTTGGTCTTCTAGATGCTGAACTTTAACCCTAAACTTTTAGAAATCCACACTTTTTCCCACAGCAAGATGAGCCAAACTCTCTGCTAGCTGAGCTGAGGTCTGGTTGAACGGCAGAGTTGTCATTTGTATATAAATCCACATGTTCCTTTCTCGGCTCCCCCCTTTAACATGATTTAATATTTCAGCACTATACAGACGATAATAAATTTCATTTCATCTCTTGAACCACACACTCATTTTCATATATTAGATCTAAAATGATTGGAAAACAGATTCTAACTGGCAGGTAGCCATTTATGTTAAACCCAGTAGCAAGTGTTAAGCTCTGACACCTTCCCTTTGAAAAGGCTTTTGAAATAAAATTAAAATTCATTATTCAGAATTAAATGTTTTATGCTGCTGGGAGCTAATTACCACACGCAGCTCAGAAGTGTGTGCTTATCTTCCTTCCAGGCCACTTGTCTTAAACTGTAGGCTTTAGGTTCTACAATTTGTGCTAAGCCCTCCAGTTGCCAAGTGGGATAAGGGCTGTTTGCACAAACTGTATTCTCTGGAGACTCTGGTTTGATCCAGGTGAGTGGAAATGCACCTGCTCATTGCCAGCTCTAGCAGGATTTATTCATATTGAAGTGGGATTAACAGCTGTCAACTCTGATATCTACCTAGGAGAGGAGAGCAATGCATCACTAAAACAAATGCAAAAAAACCCAGGAGGGTGTTGGCTTCAAAAGCAGGCCTGGAGAGAACAAAATTGGCCACTGCAAGACTCAGCTTTCCAGGCAAGCTAGATGAGTTTGCCAAAGCCCAGCCATCCCTCTCCCATTTTTCCACCCTTGCCCACTGTACCCTGTTTGCTACTTCTTCCTCTGGGCAAGTCACTGAATAATAGTTTTGCCTTTGGAGTCTGCAGCCAATACATGACCTTAATAATATCCAAGTTCTTTCTTGTGAAGGAAGCCACATATTGTGTCTCTGGAATACTTGGTTTTGCTCCTTTAATTCCCAGAAAGCCCATTTTTCTGATTGCATTTCACTTGCCTCCTTACTAGCTGTGTACTTCTGTGTAGCATCTTGCCATCTAGTGTCGGATCTACTCTTGCCTTGGCTTCTTCTTACCCTTGACTTGGCCTTGCATGCTATGCACTTCTTTTATCTCTTGCTCTTAAAGACCCTCCGTATTGCTTTACTATCAATCTTAAAGTATTCGCGTTGTTTTCATTTACCCAACTCCATTTGACCACTGACTTCTGAGCTTCTCCCTTTTCTGTACCCACTGGCTCAAGGAGTCAAATACTTGAGGCCTGTGCTGCTATGCCCACATCACCTCCCGCGTCACAGGCATTGCACGCCTCTCTACCCTGTTCTTTCTGATCTGACCTGAGCCTTCTTCAGGGGATGGCTGCCAATGTATCAGACTTGGCACTTGAGATAGGAGCAGTTTACTTTTCCTGCCACTGTCTGGGCTTGTGGCCAGACTCTAGGTTTTCACCTTGGGTTCATAAGTGCTCAACCCTAAATGAGTAAGCCCTTAATAAACATTGGCTAAGTGAGTAATATGATGAATGAATGGAAAAGCGCCAGAGTTCTTGGACTAGTTACGTAAACTGCAGTGCTAGGATTTAAAGTGCAGTTCTGGTACTGACCAGTGTGTGGCCTTGAGAACCTTTCTTGCCTCTGTGAATTTATCTGTAAAATGGGCATAATGATAATAGTGCCCACTTCATAAGACTATTGTGAGACAAATCCAGATGATATCTGTGAATCTCTGAGCACACTGCCTGGCATTTTATACACGCTTAACATGTACTGGTCATTATTATTGCTATTTTTGTCAATTAACTGCAATAGTCATTAAAACCTACCTTTTGCAGGGCTTTTATTCAATTTGAATCTGATTTATTTTTAATGGTTTCTTTATTATCCATTAAAGCATGACAAATAATGTTTTTCGCCAAGTATGCAGTTTTGTCTCATAATAGAAGGGCCGATTTGTGAGGTTATTTAAATGCCCAGCAGAAAGGAAACCCCCCTAGTCAAGAAAGACAAGTTTTCCATTTCAAATGGACTTGGTCTTGTCCCAAGAAAGTGTTTATTTATAGATATATTCACATGAAAACCATGGCTAATGCTACCAGTTAATTATCTGAAACCATTTGATGCCTGGAACTGTTTATAACAATGTTATTATACAAGCATATGTAACTATGCCAGCATATTTCTGATATGAATATATGTTTTGTGAGATGTAGTTAGAAACAGAGTTCACTTTTCTCTTTGATTTGAATTTTTTCCAATGGGTCTACCAGGGGTGGTGGTAAACCTGGCAGTATACCTATCTTTGACATCAATTCTTACTGAAATGTCCTAGGGATTACAATTATGTACAGAGTCCTGAATCAAGGGATACTTTGCCAAGGTAATGGAGTTGCATTTATTGACCATTCAGTTGACAGTTTTATGTAAAATACAAGTGGCTACTTATGCAAAGAGAGTAGATACAGTATTAGACCAGAGAGACCAAACCGATGTCTTTTGCTCGTCCAGCTGTTTCTACCATCAGTATAAAAACTGCATCTCTTTTTTAGGAGGTTACTGGTATATTGCGTTGCTACATGCCAGGAGAATGTGTTAATAATACCAAAGATGGCCCGTTGCCGAAATGAGCTCTGATTAACTATTTATGATTCATTTATTCCAAAAAGGAAGCAAACAAAAAAATTCTTAAAGTTGGTGTGTCTTCCTTAATGATATGTAGAAATTGCTGTAATGATTATTTTGCCTGATTTTTAAATTTCTATTTCTTCCTCCCCTGCTTTTCATAGGGATTAAAAATATCAGGAAAGGGAAAAAAACAAAACACCCACAATGATCCTGTGTTATAATTACTTTTTGGTCAAAATGGAATTTTGTTAGTGTTCAGTGCTTTTTAAGATTTGCCCGATGAATCTTTCACTACCTCCCTTGGGTGATTATTAATAATTTGAGTTCCTAATGCTCATTTTCTCTCAAGATTTAGTCTATGGTTGGACATTTTAAATGTCAGCTCATTGTTCCTATTTATATTCTACCTCTTTCTGGAGACATACAGTTTACCAGATTGAACATTTCCTTTTCTTCTTTGCAGATTCCATGATACAAATATTGCATAAACATTTCTGAGCTTGGGGAGACATTATCTTTAGGAAAATTGCTCTTTGGTACTAATTACAAATACATGATTTGCCAAAAGTCTATTTAGAGAAATAAAGGAATAATTTAAATGATCTGAATGCTCAGCAACAAGCTTCTATAAAATAAAAAGGAAGGAAAAATGATGTTCTATAGGGAATACAGTTTCAACATGTAATTTCAGTGCTAAATATAACAGGAATTAGAGTACTGATAATAACAAGATACTAACAAAAATATGCATGCCTCCAGGTCACCGTTATGACATCACGATCATCCTTCCAATTACTTGGGTTATAGCTCTAATGTACTACCTGTAATCTGAACGTGATTGAGTAAGCATGTTTATATGAATATTTAAGTGCAGCTAAAAGTTAATAAAGTAAGATTTTACCTGCTTGAGGTAAGCATATCTGAATTCACACGACTAGACTTATTGATAAATCAGAATAATTTTTCAAACATCACATGCCTAGGTGTAAAAAACAATAAATTTGGAAAGTCCTAGAATATTGACCAATTTCTAGTTTTCCTCCAAGAATTGACAAAGTGTAAATCTCTAATCAATGGGAATGTAACGGGTGAATATATTCCGTTTGATCCAAATGGTTATGGATTTGTGCATTGAAACAAAATGTTCCACCTCAGTGATAAACTAAAGATGCATAGATTCTTGGATGATTAATGGAATCAAAAACTTGTTTAATATAGCTGTTCAGGCAATGCGGGAAAAGCTTGTTTTCATCCTATAAACTACATCCCAGATGAATCTGAATTAAAAACAAAATGATCCTGAAATTATTTAAGTGGATATTTTACCACTGGAGATTTTGAGCAAATGTAAAACTGTAACTTCACAAGTTCCCTGAACCTTTCTCCAGTTCACTGGTTTGCAACCTATATTCTTAATTACAGTGAAATAGTAACTCAAGATTTCAGCACAATGCTATTGTCAATAATAAAATAATACTTCTTTAAATGTAAGAAGAAGGTTTTTTTTTGGTAGTAATATTTGTCACTGTAGTTACGTATATGGGAGGGGGAGTAAAAAAAAAAAAAATCTGTAGTTAAAAAAGAAAGCCTTTCCACTGGAATTTAGCCTGATACATTTTTTGTTCTGAAGGGCTTTTTGAGAAGTACTCCATTCTACTTTCTTTATCTGTATAAATGAACCTAGCTATTTCTCTCTCCATTTTAGGTCTCGATTTATCATAATACGGACGCACAGTTATATTTATGATGCTTTACTCTTCCAGCAGACTATAACTCTCTCTCTGAGCACAAAAGACTGTTCTGAAAACTGGTGTTCTCACTCTACCTGCCTGGGATGGATTTATGCATACTTTTGTACTGTAAGACTCTAGAAGATAAAGTTGATGTCCCCTTTTTCAGTGACATTCACACTGCTTTGAGTAGTTTCCAACACAAACAATAGGCCTTCATACACCTCCAAAATATTTCTCTTCTAAGGACCAAGGGTCGCAACACCCTGTCTGGGTCATAGAGAAACGGCCGTGCTCACACGTACTATAGATAATTTCTCTTATACTCTTAACTTCCAAGACAGTCCTAGTTATTCTTTCATTAATATCCTCTACTTTGGTTATTTTCAATTCTGTCTTATGCTATGCTCCTTAGAATTTAGTATCCCTGAATGCCATTTTATTATTTCCTTCATGTTCCTGACTTCCTCATAGTCATTTCTATAACAGATATGTTTCTGATTTGAATTATGTCTCAGCTTCCCCCAGTTTAATGCTATGAAAAAAAAAAAAATTAACATGCTATATGCACCTTCTTACAGATCATTAGCACCAAACCTGAAGGGCTCCACTCGATATTTCCCCCAGAAGGTTCGAACGCCTATTAATCATTACCCTCTACTTATCATCTTTAGGTTCATTTTTAGTTGAAATGGCTACATTACTCACTGGGACAATAGGAACAGAATTTCCAAAGAAAACTGCAGGAGCATTGTCCTCCCAAGACTTAAAAGGTGTTTTAAAGAATCAGTGAAAATATCATATACTGTGCCAACATTAGGGGTGGCAAAGCGGCACCAGGTGTTAGACCTTGGTTTAGCAACCTTGGTACTTGAGCTCTGGCTGAGAAAGAATTCAGAGCCAAGGCTCAAACTATAAGAAAGAGTTTACTTAGAAAGTCACAGAGGTAGAAGAAGAGAGCTGTAGAAAAATGGGCTCAGGAATCGTGTTATAGGTGCAAGAGAAAGACCCTTTGTGCTCAGGAGAAAGAGAGAGACAAAGAAAATGTGCTGTGAGGGAAAAAGAAGGTAAAAAATTCAGTGAGCTCAGGGGGGGAGGGGGAGAGAGAGAGAGAGGAGCACCCCAGGGAAAGAAGGGGGTGGGGAAAGGCTCCAGCATGCCCCATGGAGTCACCCTGGGTCCCTATACCAAGGGCTTTTATCTGGAGGCTTCAGGAAATAATTTCAATAGACCATTCATCAGATTTTCAACATTCATCAGATTTTCAGGTGTGTACCCCCCCCCCCCCACCCCGGTCTCCACTGATTGGTCAGAACCTGGGGGTCATTAGTCAATCAGCTGGTCCTGATGTCAGCCATGGTGTCACTCAGTCTGATTTAGCTGCTTTTCTGGGCCTGGAGCTGAAACATAGCTGAAGCCTAGATGTCATCTCCCAGGAGTTAGTGCTTAAGGGAGCGGTCATGCCAGAGTTTGTAGTTTTGCCCGTTGCTACGCACCCAGGGTTCTCCACCCTGGTGACCCTATGCACCTGGCCTGTGGTTCTTACTCTGCTGACTCTTATCTAACTGTACCAATATGTTGTCTAGCAGATCAATTATAAATGCTTTGCCATGTCATTTAAGATACTCTGCAATTGCTTATTTTTCCTTTCTGTAATTTTGGTATTTATATTTTAAGCTAAGAGTCACTAAGTGCTCAATACACTCACTTTTCTGTCTCTGACAATCTTCTCTTGTGATGTCTCACTCCGAAAATTGCTGGCCAGTGTTTCTCACCTGGAATGAATGCCCTCTTTCATAGATTTAGCCAGTTCTTTTTTTATCTCCTACATTTTTATTTACATGGGCTTTGAGTTATGTGCTTTTTCATATTTGCATCTGCATACACACAAATTCTTTCAGAGCCATAACAATATTGTCATTTTGCTTTCATCTACTCTGTTATAACATCAAACGTCCAAACAACAAATTCTTGAGCATAGTGTCACTATTTCAATTATTTTTAGTGGAGTCTATATTTACATTACTTATGTGGTCTGTCATTAATGATAATCATAAATGTCCCCTCTGTGATGCATGGTGTCATGGGTTGTGCAGTTCCGGACTAAATCCTTGCTCTACAGGTGAAAAAATTTGTGATTTGTGCAATTATTTGACTTCTCTCAGCTATATTTTCCTAGGCAGTAAATTTATGATTACACAATTGACTCATGGCATTGCTGTAAGGACTAATTGAGATATTACCAACAAATAACCTGTTTTCTTTAATAGAGTGATCAGTCTTTAAAATTGCATTACCCATTTTTTCCCTCCTTTCAGGCATAGCCTACTCTTTCTGTCATTTTTGTTGTTGTTGTTTGTTTTCTGAACCTGCTATAAACAATAGGCCACCTGTTTAAATTCCTATACACCATTCAAATCTGACTGACATCTCAAACAACCATTAAGACTGGCTTTGAATTCTTTCTAGGCTATTTCCTAGTCACATAATTTGGGGCAAATAACTTCTCAGATGACAGTTTCATCATATAAAGGGGAGGAATACGAATAATACCCACCTCAAAGGATTGTGCTGAGGTGTAACAGAGAAAATGAATAACAAGTTTGTATCCCAGTTTCTGGAATAGAGTTCAGATTTTATAACATCAGGACAATTCACTGGGGCCGTGAGATGGAAAATGAAGATCGTTTACAGACCTTGGTCTCACTTGCGTCTTCAGTTCTGTTCCCCTTTCCTCTGAGTTGAGTTTCCTTGCAGCAGAGGGACACAGCCTAACTGGCTAAACTGCTTTTGCTTTTATATGAAATGACTGACACATGTTAACTTTAGCTCCCGGTATTTCTAAACAGAAATGTCATGGGCACTTGACGAGAGTGGAACTTCACCACTGTGTCAATCAACCTTAGTCCTTCTGCACCTTCCCACTGCCTGCCCCTGACCTACCGCACACCAGCAAAAACTTCGTTTAACCCTTTGACAACTTAAACTGAGAGTAAATAATGCTGCATATTTTTAAATACACTCTGTTTATAATTTTCCTTAATTTTATAAAATGTAATTTAAAGTTTCACATAAACCATCGTTTTATTGACACTAAATAAAAACAGTTTTAAAAAAATAAAGCTTTTAGTTAAGTATAGTGAGTCTGTGTATAACCAAACTCATACTTTAAAATGTCATTTTTCTAAGAACTTAAACCTGGGGTCATTTTATCTTCGTCTTCCATCCACTTGGGCCTTACGTATTATCTTCTTTCTCTATAAAGTAATTCATCTCCCTCCTCTAACTCAGACAACATGGATATAACTGGTAACAGTGTAATTATCTTTTTTATTAAGTGACACTTATCTAAGATTGGATTGTTGCAGATTGCAAACAATTCAAAGCAAAAAGCACATATTTGAAATGTTTAGGACAGCAGGGTGTTATTCTGTTTAAATCCTTTTTAACATAAAGAACTAAATAAATGATCACTAACCATGATAACTAAGAAGCTCAGTGAAATCCCATAGTGTGCAGAGGCATTTACAGTTAATTTGATGTGCAAACATTTGCAAAATATGCAAAAATGTGTCTAGTAATGCAAATAACGAAGTCTCCCAAATTTAAGTCCTGTATCCAGCCCCATCAAATGTTTATAAAGGAGCTTATGTGAGCCCAGCAGTGTTTCAGGATAATGGATACACAGCTGTTCCTGGTCCTGAGAAATTTGCTATTTATTTATTAGTTTACTCATTTATTTTTGTCAGCCGAAGTCTATCAACAAACATGGGTGACTGATAGCCATAGTTCCAGATGAGTTGTTCTTGTATTGGTAAAGAAGGACATGCTGATCCCTTAAATCTGAAATTGAGTACTGACGTGATTGTCGCATGGGGAATGGTGTGGTGAGCAGGGACCCTTTGCCTCTGCATCCAGGGCTGCATCCTAAAGTGGGAGTCAGCTTGAATGCCTTTCAATGAAGGGAGCTTTGTTTCGCTGAAGCCTTGGACGTTAAACCCTGGGTTTCACAATAGCTACAGTGAAGAAGACTAGTTGCCTTGATTAACAGAATAAGAAGAATGTGGATTTCCTGGGACAATCTGGGAGAAAGAGCATGGGGGATGAGGTGCAAATGGGAGGAAGAAATTGCTAAAGGAGACATCAAAACTGTAGGAGGCTGAGTGCTGCTCAACATGAGCCCCCTTCATGACTCTCTCAGGGCCATCCAATTCATAACTCACACACACACAGTGGGATTGGATGTGGTTGGAAAGTGACCAAAAGCTGAGTTCATCATCGGTGATGGCACGCTACAAAATCTGCAGAAGCAGAGCAAAAAGAGTTCTGGCCAAGAAGAGAGAATCTGATGGAGATTTGGCCTCCTGAGAGTAAGTGTACATTCGGAGGAGGGATTATGGACTTCCAGAGGCTACACTGCTGGAATCTGGATCAAGACCAACTCCTAGGTGTTAGAGGGTCAAGCTCTCCTCACTTCTCCCCTTCAGTTGAACTCTTGGCTACACACACACACACACACACACACACACACACACACACACACACATGAATACATAGGTCTACTCATACATACATATATTTCCATATACATTTCTGTATATATTATATACATTCTATATATTATATTTTATATATTCTAAAACTCAGAAATGATTATATAAAAATTATACAGTTCTTATGAAGAAAGATGGGAGATTAATCAAGAAATGGTTCCCAGATGTGGTGGCTTTGAAAAATGAGTAAGATTTGGCCATGAGAAATGTATCAGTTTAGAGAAAAGACATGTCAGGTAGAAAAAAACTGTGTGAGCAAAAGCTGTAGTGTTCCCCTGTGAGAAAGCATTAGAAAGTTTCATTAGAAGATGTGTGTCTTGCTTCCAAGAGTGGCCGGCCTTGGTGTTAGGCAACTCCTTGCATGTTAGACCCACAGATCCTTTCCACCATCTCAATTTTCTTTAATAATGTCAAGATTAAAGGAATTATAAGATTGGGATGTGATGCAGCTGTCAGTGGTTTTCAGCTGCTTGGAATAAGGGAAAGTCTGGACTCAACTAAAGCATAACTCAGTGCTGTGTTGTGTGAGTGAAAAGGGTTTTAGATTACCCAGAGAATCTCCAGACCTTCAGTGTACTGTGTCTCTAGCTGGTACTTTCTCTCCCCCAGCAGGCTGGTGAAAGATAAACAGAGTTGAGAATATCAGACCTGTAGAGGAAATAAGCCCCCAAATAAATCACATTCTTATTAGGAGTTGTAATAAAGTAACCTAGAATGAACCTCTTCATCATATTTTTCATAAGCTTTTATGCAAATATGATGCCACTTTTAAACTGGATAATAAACATTTATAAATTAATGTGCTCACATCTGGGTTAATCTGAATATATAGCAGGTTGAAAAAAGATTCAAGAAATTTACAGTGATCAATGTTTGATTGTTAAATAAAATTATTTATGTTTTGAGTATATTTACAATTTTGAAGTTAACAAAGGAGTCTAATGCTTACTGAAATCTTACCATGTACCATTCATATGGTAAGTATTTTACATGTATTGCAATGACTCCTAATTCTACCATGGAAGCCCATTTTTCTATTATGATTAAGAAAAATAAAATACTAAAATAATTTCATCTGTGTTAATGGATAACATTTTGACCACCTATTATATATACTTTGCAAGCATTTTTATCATTTATTTTTAAAAGTACTCTACAAAGTAGGTTTTATTATACTCACTTTCAGATGAGTAACTAAGAAATAGAAATGTCAAATAATTTGTTCCACATCACCTGTCTAGTAAGTGATGGAACATAATTAAAACCCAGGTAAACTGATTTCAGAACCCACACTTTGGTCAACAAACTTCTACAAAGAGTCAGATAGTAAATAGTTCAGCTTTACAAGCCAGACGGCCTCTGTCACAACAACTTTACTCATATGTTTTAGCACAAGAGCAGAAAACAATATATAAAATCCATAGACAATATATTTGTTAAAATGTGTGACTATGTTTCAATAAAACTTTATTTGTAAAAACAAACAGTGGGCCAGATTTCGCCCATAGGCTGTTGTTTACCAGCCTCTACTCTAGAATTATACTTGTTGATATATAGAACCTTTAAAAGCAGATCCTAAATTGAACTAGACCAGTTTAATCAAATTTTTTTATAATAGAGAAATAATATGAGCCCCTCTCAACTACCACACTGTACAGCAAAAACCAGTTTTCCTTACAAAGCATATTTTTGAGTCACACTTGAATATTAAAACTATAGTATAAGAAATCCTATTTAAAAACCGGACCCATATAACATCCAGGTCCCTTTTTGAATTCTCAGCAGTTTGTTCCATGTGTTTGCTAAAAAAGATAATTTACTATTTCAACACTTATTAAAGTCATAACTACCTATTATAAAACATAACTACTGAGTATAGAAAACTAAATAATGAATAGGTTTGCTTTAGGGAGGCAAAAATTGATGAAACAGAAAAATATGAAAACAACTTAGTTATAATTCAGTAGGATGCCTGTAATAATGAATGTAAAATCATGAAAGTTCTAAGGATGAAGAAAATATATTGGGTGGAGGAAATCTTGGAGGTTTTGGCACAATAGTGATATTTGAACTGAGTTCGTATTGGAAGAATTCCCCAAATGAAGGAGGCATTCTAAGCAGAGACATGGGCATGTCGCTGTGTGGGCATGTTGCTGTGTGGGCATGTCACAGTGTGGGCATGTCACTGTGTGGGCAGGTCACTGTGTGGGCATGTGACTGTGTGGGCAGGTCACTGCATGGGCAGGTCAATGTGTGGGCAGGTCACTGTGTGGGCATGTCACTGTGTGGGCGTGTCACTGTATGGGCATGTCACTGTGTGGGCGTGTCACTGTATGGGCATGTAACTGTGTGGGAGTGTCACTGTGTGGGCATGTCACTGTGTGGGCCTGCGTTGAGTCTAGCAGGATTTGTGGTTGACTGAGGGAAGACATCTTTGGGAGAGTTGAAGGAGATAAGTTCGGGAACTTGATAAAGGCATTTGTGGAAATTATTCATGTTAAAATGTGGGCATGTTTATATCGGGAGACAGTGATATTTTAAAGTAGATAATAACTTAATCACAATTGTTTTTCAAGTGAGCAAGTTACATTCCTTTTTAAAATTTTTATTTATTGATTTTAGACAGGGGAAGGGAGAGAAAGATAGAGATAGAGAGAGAGAGAGAGAGGGAGAGATTTGCTCTTCCACTTATTTATATACTCATTGGTTGATTCTTTTTTTAAATCTTATCTTTATTGTTGAAAGTATTACAGATGTTCCCTCCCCCCATTAACCCCTTCCACCCTGCTCCCAACCCTTCCCTAGGCCTTCCCCTGCACTATTGCCTGCCCATGGGTTATGGGTTAGGCATTTATGCATATAAATTCGTTGGTTAATCTCTTCAGGCCCCCACCCATCCCCTCTGAAGTGCATCAGTCTGTTCCATGCTTCAATGTCTCTGGGTCTTTTTGTTTGTCAGTTTATTTTGTTCATTAGATTTTACACATAAGTGAGATCATGTGATACTTGCCTTTCAGGATTGTACCTAAAATGGGGCTTAAAATAATTAATAAGCAGATTACTACCTGGTGGTTGATATGTCTATATTATGAATCTTTCAAAATTCATCATTTTTTTCTGGTATATTTTTATTCATGTTTAGGCTAAGATAATACTGGAATCAGCTTTTTGCAAATTGTGCTATTTCCTACACAGTTTGGGGCCCTGTCTGCTTTTCCACTCATCTATGTTCTGCATTCTCTGGGTGATAATCATTTTATAGATTTAGGATATTTTCCATTTTTAACCGATTGCCTGCTTCCGCAGAGAAATCGTTTTAGAATCTGCTGAAGATGCCCTTTGATGGCTTCCATGGGCACCGCACCTCATATCACGCATCTGCCCTGTGTCAGTATCTGAGATTCTGTTTAACTGTGGGAAGAATCTGTTTTACTGTCCAAAAGAATCAAGGAAAACACAAAACTACAGTGTCCTATAAACGGTGCAAATTAACATCAAGCAACATAATTACCTTGCAATTTTGATCCACCAGGTCTATGTAGGTGACACGCCTCTCTGATGTGAGAGCAGGGCTGTTTCTGAGAGGAGATGCTCCCTCCTGCCATGCGGTGCGTCTGCGGGCGCCTGAGCCTCGCTTCTCCGGGGCAGGCAAGATAAACAAAGTGAAGCCGGCTCCGAAAGAGACCGGGCAGAGTATCCGCAGGCCATTCATCTCCATCAGTCCTCATTTTGTAGGCAGTGTCGATGCTGCTTAGATGTTTACTTAGAGCTCCTCTTTCCAACGTTTTCCTGATTCTCCTTCGCATCAGCTTCACTTCGATGCTGCCTGGAATCTCTCTATTTGACAGGCAGAGGATCTTGCCACCCGCACCTCGAAGCTGCAATATCAGCTCATACTTCACGGTGCTGATCGTGCGACTATGCACTCCAAGTGCACTAAGAGACAGGGCCCCTCTTCACTCCTTATTAGTGGCCCCGATTTCAGGTCTCTCTTTTTCCTTCCCTCTCTGGCTCTCTTCCTTTCTCAGGTACTCTTCTGTTTTTTTTCCTTCCACTTCATTAATTCATTACTTTGTCTTATATGCCTATATCATCATTTTAATTTCTCCCTCCCTACTTTTATACACGATTTGCCTATTCAATGCTGAAAGAATGGGAGGAGTGTAATTTAGTTAAATTGATTTTACCTGAATATCTGTGAAGAAAAGAAATTGTTCATTTTTTTCTACCAGTTGTTTTGAAGCTATGGAAACACATTTGTTTTTCCCTTGGGGCTGGGGGAGGGGCATAATATTTGACTTCAACCCTCTGACTCACATAATATGCTTTCTGCTTTGTCTTTAAAAATTCTTTTATATATATATATATATTTCTAATCAGTGGCCTCCTGAACTTACAGTAGGAAAGCTTTACCTAAATGTAAAGGTTCAGAATCCTAAATTAAATACAATACTGAAACACAGTGCTGACTTTCAGGGTCTGTTTAGCAGTTGCTAAGAGTGACTCTCGAACTTCCTGACAACTTGCAGAGCAGCAAAGGCAATGCCATGATCCTTTGGAACTCATTCATCCCCCGGTGCAGTAATTGCCCCAAAAGGAGACAGTGTTAAAGCAGTGAAAACAGTAAATTGTCGAATTAAGAGACAGGCTAGATTCCCCAAGTCCCCCAGAGCTGGGTGTAACTTTTTCATTGCTCCTTGAAAGGGCAATAAGGAGATGTGTGAAATAACTTTTGACATTAAGAATACAGCATGAGAGGCCTGTGAGTATGCTTTTGTTCCCCTTTGCTTTGTTTTTTCTCAAGCTATTTTGTAGTTTAGAAATGTCTCCATAGGGTTCTAATTTTGTAGTGTGCTGCTCCAGTCATGCGTTGTTTTGGAACACTATGCAACCATTAAGAGGCTATCAAATGCAGCCTTCTAAAGTTTCCACCAAACTTATTAATTAGGGACAAAGTTCTCAGTTTTTTGGTAAAATAGGCTTTATTTTAAATGAATTTATTGAAAATTGTAAAAATAAAAAACAGATTATTTAGGGTGTGGATTCTAGTTTCCGTGAAGTAAATTGGGAAAGTTCTAGCAATACTAAAACAGCATATCGTAAGTGGGAAACTTTAATGTTTGGAAAAATTTATGAAGCTTTATACTTAGAATCTTCTCTTAATAGGACAATATTTCCCTTGAATGTCCATAGCAATTCTAACACTCAGCATATCTATCCAACTAAAATGACTGTATTTTTGTCAAAAATCAGTCTATTCTATTCTACCCAATTATCCATTCATATTTGTTCATTCAAAAACCATTTTTTTCCATGTACTAAATAAATAATGTATATTAAAAAGGCTCTTGGTTCTTACTCATTTTTTGGCAGTTTTACTAACATGATTTTCAGAAATTGCAGTCAGATATTTCTCTCTCTTTTTCATTCCCTTCACTGGATTTAGCCTCAAGTTTGGATTTAAAAAAGAAAAAAAAATGTTTACCTGTTTCTTCTCTCCATTCCTATAATGGATGATCCTAGTCAAAAAACTCGTGTCATCACATCAAGGTACTGAGATGATGAATAAAGCTTTTCCCAGACAGAGAAATTAGCACACGCAGGGCACCTCAACTGTGTACACAGATGTGCAGTTTAAGCTTCTGTTTGAAAAACAGTGACTAATGTGAAGTTGAAACTTACGTGGTACATCGAATAGATAGACAATTCTTGGTCTTTAAGAAGCTGAATATTTGCATTTCCTTTAATTACAATAGCTCAGCTTAACCTACTTAACCTCACAGTCTAGAAAAGCAGTAATTGACCTATAGTAAAACCTCAATAAATAACTGATTTCACTATTATTATTTCGCCAGGATCTTATGCTACCCATTGACAACTGAATGGAAATGCAATGGTTTCTGCTTCATGGACATGGGAAACCGAAGTCCTATTGAGATGTTGACTCTCAAGGTAGCTAGATTCACTCTAAGCTAAGTGACTGACAGCTGCTCAGCCACTCAAAGGGCTGTCACTTCAAATTTGTACCTCAAAAATATTCAAAATCTCTACAAGTTACAGACTTTTGTGTTACTTTATTACAGTTGAATAACAAATATGAAGCCTGAGCATGCCAGTGATCTACAATGTTTTTACCCTTTTATCAGGATAGGCCTCCCCTCTAGACTCAGTACAAAACCTGGGGAGCAGGACAGTTCATTTTTGGATAAACACGCTCAAACACATTCTCTTGAGGTTTACTTTATACATCGAAAGAGCCCATTATTCCAATCCTCAGCTTATGGTTAGACTGGAAATCCAAATCTGATTCTTCAAAAACATCTGTACAGCCAGCTGTTCACTACTCTTATAGTCAGTATTCTTCCAAAGTGAAGCTGAAATATCTCTTTGCTCTTACGATTTCAAGATTGTTGCCTAAGGCTTCATAATCCCCCGAGATGTTTCCAAATTTATCGATGTACTCATTCATTCATCATTCATTGATTCATTTGTGAATTATTAATGGAATCCATTATTTATTGAGCCCCTAAAATATGCTGACATTGTGCTAAGAACCAGGTAAAACCAGGAATGAAACTGACCATGATTCCTTTCCTAGCACGGATGTTTGCTTCAGATACAGTTATTGGTTCCCACCTAAATTTGTGAGTGTTTATAGTAGACAGTAAGTTTGTTGTTAAATTTTGGGCACCTGGAATGAACACATAACCTATTTTACCTTGTCAGGTTAACATTAAGCCATCACGAAACCTTCAACACAATGTAGCTGACCTTGAATCATCTTAACTTTTTTATGCTCAGCAGTGCATCTCTTCACGCTGCTGGGGCATGTAGTTTATCAGCCTTCTGGATTTCTCCTCCATGACTGACAACTCACTATCTGTAAAGTTCTCAAACCTACTTTATTGCAGTGGCCAATCCACAAATGCAGAATTTCTGCATGTCTGCTTTGCATCACTTCCCCTCCCATTACTCATCCTATTGTTCTGGTTAGTATTTCCGCCAGCTGCTCCACTGTGTAATGGGTGCTACTGCACAGCTATTTTGTAACTTCAATACAGCACACAGGCTGCCTCCCATGTCCCTCTCCAATATACCGGTGCCAGGGAGTTCTAGAGTGAGCAAGTCTAGATAAATGTGGAAAATCTGCTGCCCCGAGCTCTGCCATGCACCTGAAAACAGGGCCACAGACCCCGGTAATCCCACCAAGCTATGATTAAGGTCACTTGGGTCCCCATATTCACGTTCCTATTTGTTACCAAGATGCAGAAATTATACACCATGGGGCATTTTGTAGAACTGGTTATTTAACCTGTACACATATGTACACATATTTATATATATCTTAATGCCAATGAAGATATTTTCATTCACTTTGCTCTCAATATTTTGTCGTTAATGTGTTTCCATTATAAACATATAAAATATTCATGAGTAAAATGCAGGGAATAAAATGAATGATTAAACTCTGCATGAGAGGAGAAAATGTATCCCTTACCAAAATATGTGAAAATAGTTTGATCATAAATTTGAATTTTTTCTGCTAAAAACACATCATTTTATTGCTCCACATGAAGCAATCCAGAAATTTAATCCATTTATTATTAAGCTATAAAATGACCAGGGCATCTATCCCAGCCGTTGGGGTTTAAATTTTAGCAATAATTTTAGGATTTTTATCCATTAGTTGGTGCATTATCCAAATCTATGGCTCTAATTTATTGCCTATGTTTACCTATCTTTTTTTCTTATGATATTTGATCAGATATCTATCCAAATTAGATTCCTGTGAAGATGAAACTCATTTAGAACCAAAGTTAAATAAAACATCACTTCCCTGGAGTGTCTTACATGCTTCATTATAAAGCTTAATAATATCTATGCTCTCGATTTGGGAATTAATCTATCAGTGTTAACCTAGAATTAGTATATTCTGGACTGTTCACACCAATCAAAAGGAAAGAGTTGTAAAAGCAGCTTTGTCAATCAGAAGAGCACATGTTCCTCCATTTACCTGGGCCATAACTGACCCAGTAAGAGGGAAGAGTAGAATTTTTATTGCATATTCTTATTTTCCTTATGGGTTCATAATATAATTGTAGGCACCCAAGTGTGTAGATACACAGTTACTTTCCTCCAAACACTCACAGATTTGTAGGGAAGACAACCTGTAAACAAATATTGGTAATACAAGGCGGCAAATAAAGCATCCAGAGTGTGTGCCGATTGCAGATACTGCTCTGAGGACCAAGCACCACTCTGTCTGTATTGGTTACAGAGGAGGGGTTATGGCTGTCTCAGTGTCATGGGTTTCTCAGAGCAAGTGAGGCCTAACAGCAGGATTTCGAAGGGTGATAAATAAAGGACCTTGGGTGAGAGAGAGTATTCCTAGTAAAAGAGATTACATGGCTAAATGCCAACTTCTTTTTCAGTGTAGTTTGTTCAAAAAACCAGAGCACAGTTTTTTTGGCCAAACACTAAAGTATGAGCTATGGTGGTGCTTTGAGGTGGGTTGAGATTAAGTTATAAGAGATAAGGCTGAAGTTAAGCCTTGGAAAGGAGAAAGTGATCAGATCATGCAGAACTTTGTTGGGACTTAGACTGTACCCATAACACATTTATGAGCTAGTGAGGGAACTTAAGCAATGAAGTGACAATATGTCAGATTTCTTTTTTAAACAATCCTTGTGGGGAGCTCAGTCAGTGTGGTAAGTCTTCAGCTGATGACAAGTAGTCCAAGCAAATTGTTAATTCAAGTCAACCTGCTCAAATTGTAAATTAAATGTTACATAAATAATTAAACAAAACTTTCATGGTGGTTTTATCTTAAACAATAAAACTAACATTACTAAAATAAATTTATTGTATTTTATTCAGGTTTTATTTTTAAGCTATGTAGTAATTCTAATAATTAACAAACTATAATATTTTCTCGCATAAAATTATGTGATAATGCATGTTGGGTCCTGAAATTTACATTTGACTTTAATATCATTAACATCAAAAGTGTAAAGTTTGTAAATATATTTGAAAGTTTTATTATTTTCCAAGATATTTTCTTAATTTCTTGATATTCACATCATTTTTAAACTCATTAATTATATCTTCTAAAATTGCTAAATGTCTTAAGCCTCTCAATTTTCATTTGAAATGGTTTTGTTATGATTTGCACCCCACTGCTTGGCCACATAGAAACTTTTGTTCAATTAGAAAAAAAATAAAAAGAAAATTGCCCATTTCTAAAAACAAAAATTTCCCTAACTGATGCACAACTATGATAACCATAAAGAGATCACCATCCAAACAATTGTGCAGTACACAACCTGTCCTGCTCTTGTGATTGTCTTGGTACTTGAGATTGTCTCCAACAACACTTTCATCTATTTTATTAAATCTTTCTTCTTTTGTAAGATTAGAAACATAATTAAGGAATCAACCTTCTTAGTACAACTTACGTAGTGAGATGTTTGCAACTGTTATAAACATGGAAAAATAAACTCTGTAAAGAATAGAATCTAAAGTATGGAGAAATATACTAGTTTTAATCAGTTAATAACATTAAGGATAAACAAAGTTTGTATGTAATTAGTTGATCAATTAATAACTTCTGATGACAACTTTTGCTTCTCTACACAACCTCTTAAATATGGGGAGCTGGGTAGTGTACACCCACGTAATGAAGAGGTATGGAGGGAAAGGTGCACACCAGAAAACAGCAAAATGAAATGAAATATGTGTAATACACAACTGATAGGTAGGGGTTGTTTGGTGAATGTGCTAGGAGCAGAAAGAATACCCTATGGGGATCTCAGATGTTAGGACTTGCGGATTAAGAACATTATGGATAAATTGGCTCTTCTCTATATTAGGAGGTATAAAAGGCAGAGAAAATTTAGAGGGAAACAGAATTAGTTCACTATAGGCCATAGATTTCTAGAAGACTTTTCTGTATCTAGACACAGATATCTAATGAGGACTGGGATAGAATTTGTAGGAGGTGCTAGACTTGGGGATTCAAATTTGAGAATCATCAGTGTGTGGGTTGCATTTGGAAACATGAAAGAGGAAAATACTCTAAAAAAGAGGGAGCAGAAGGAAAAATGTCGAAGACAGAATCTTGGGAAATGCAGTCTTTATAGAGAAAGCAGAGGGAAAGTTCTGGCTGAGGATGGGAAGAAACGTTCAGAAGAGGAAATGGAGAATAAAGGTGTTGTATGGCTCTGAAACCCAGTTGTTCGAGAAGGCTCCATCCATCCTCAGGGAGCTCCTGACACTCGACCATGTGAAAAGTCATAGAAAGGTCAAGCCATGGAAAGATGGAGGAAAGTTTCACATGTGTTTAGGGGTATCTAAGAGGACCCAATAAAGAGCTCCAGTTTCCCATGGCAACTTTGAATTAATTGTGAAATAAGGAAAAGAAATAACCTACCAATGATACCGTTAGTGAAGAAGGCTATGATGAAGGATACAGCTTTGTGTGAAAACGAACTAAACCTAGAATAGGCAAACCGGCCTTCCCAGGCCCAGGCAACACTGGGTCAGAGGAGACCAGGCCCCCTACACTGGGGAGCTTCCCAGGTACAACATACGCCGTGCGGTAGCAGGGGAGAAAAAACATGCCCTGGTACATGCCCCGCTCTCCCGAGGACACGCGGAGCTTATAATTCATTGAGAGAGTGCGAGCAGGAGCAGGAGAGAATTCAGGCTGCTGACGACCAAATCAAAGTGTTACCTTATCCAGCTGCTTACACAGCTGCTGGGTGTGTGAGATCATGGACCTGCAAGCAGTGTTCTGCATGACTAACATTCCCAAACTGTCAAAGCAAATCTGCATACCCCATTCTTACCCTCTCCAGGGGGCCGAGTCAGCCGTGCTGAGTTTGGCCAAGAAAGTCTGACTAAGGCCCACGTCAAGGGCACATGGCCCATGCGTTTGCATAGGGCTGCTACACTCAAAGGGCTCTGGCTGAGTTTGCCTGTGGCCGCCACCTTGAAATTGTTAATAAGTTCATCTTAGAATATGTACTTGGCTCACCCAGAGAGCATCTCTTGCTTTCTCATCACCTCTGTGAGGAGAGCTTTTTGATTCTTGAGTCCCTGGCACCCCAGGTCATCTGGCTTCTCCCTACTGAAACCAGCCCGACTGCTGCCTCCTCAAACTCTCCCTGTGGGGGGCCTGGATTTATATGCACAGGGAGAGAGGGTCTGGGTTAGACACAGGCAACATGTTCATCCTGGGACGGGGCAGAGCAGTGGCCATCCTTGCCCAGGGCTGGGAGTGTTCAGCCAGAGCCTGAGGTGGGACGAGCAATCCTCTTGCCCACTCCCGATCCAGGCATGGACCATGTCCCAATGTGGAGGGTGAAACCACTTGGTGGTCACCCTTCGATATAGGTTGGAAAGGTAGGTGGCAGGCCTTGGGAGGGGGAGGTCAGCTCTCCCCCCTCATCTCCCCAGCACATCAAGCAGGGGACCCTGCCAGCAGCCCTGGTAGCACACAATCACAGGGCTGGGGCAGGCTCCTGAGAACCCCTGAGGGCTTCTCAGTATCCCAGTCCTGAGGGAGTATGACATTAAATAGCAGATGAATGATCTCAGAATTGGTTGAGAGAAAGACCACAGAACAAAGTAAAACAGTTATAATGTAGTCGCTTTTGTGGCACAATTTTTCCTTTTTTTTAGACAAGGGGCCCTGCTTACTTATTTTGAACTTGGCCCCCCTAAATGATGTAACAGACACCTGTTATATCCAAGATGGGCCAAGTGGCATGTTCTTTGTTCCTTCTGGGGTTCACCCATCTGGGCAGTCACTCAGCGAGGACTAAGGGCCTAGAGTAGGACCCACAGCATGATTCAAGGGGGGGTCTCCTTCACATGCAGCCTGGGCAATGGGGTCACAATAGACCTGCAAGCATGATTTCAGACTGAGAACATCAGAGTTCTGCTCAGTGACTCTGGTGACCGAGGCAGAGCTATAGGACTGTGTGTGTGTGTGTGTGTGTGTGTGTGTGTGTGTGTGTGTGTGTGTATGTTAGGAGAATTTGAACTGCACTCTACACCCAATTGCTCCCATGCATAGGCATGTTCTGGATAACTGGCACCGAAGCCTGAAGCAGGGCTGGATGCTATACTGAGTGCTGCTAAGCACCCTCTAAAGACGCCCTTCACCCTTGGGATCTGAAGAAATCCTACCCAGAAGCACTTCTATAAAACCTTTGGCAAAGTTAACCCTAATCTTGGTGGTTGAGCCTGGTTCACACCGAGGGCAGAAAGACAGTAACAAAGGAAGGGTTCCTTTTTGTCCAGATCAGCCTGGCTGCAGCAGCGTTTGTCCAAGAGGTAGCCTGCAGCACCAACAGAATTCCTCAGTGGGTGGGAGGAGGAGGGGGCACCTGTGGCCTGGCCACAGACCCATAGAACCAGAAGGCTGAAGCTTTGGGCGCAGTCCCTGGTGCTCACCTACACTACTGTTCTGGGAGAATGTAAGGCATTTGGAGCCACCTGGCTTCACTGGGGGAAAGAGGCAGGATTGAGTTTTCTAGTCGGGCCTCAATGAGCATGTCAGAATCCCTGCTCCAGCATCAGAGGCATGATTACAAGGATTGAAACAAGCATTGCTGGGGACCTTGGGAATTACCTGGAAAGCAAAAGCCATGGTGAGGAGGAGGGGAGCTGACAGTGTAACATTGGGCCTTGGAGCCCAAGCAGTGTGAATATTCATGTAAAGGTGACTCTGGGGCTACTCATGCCTGCAGCGCACCCATCACTCATTCTTTAGTATTAAACCTGGACTGCAGCACTCCGGAGCTCTCGGGGGGCTCCTCTTCTTCTATCCCAAGTGGCCAGCCACACTTCCTCTTTCCTGATTGGACTACTAGGTCAGCCTTTGGGAAAATGGTGTTAAGGAGAGAAATCTGTAAACTGACATATCATTTGGCATGATTTTATGTCTTTTAAGAGGTCTCAGAAACAGCAGTCTATCCGTCCCCTTGTGTTTAATTCAATTCTCCAAGCGACAAAGTTTTGGACACAAACCACTAACATTGTTCACACGGTTCACCCTCAAAGAGCATTTGCTTCCTGGGGCCCGCCGAGGAGGGGAAGCATGTCACAGCACTCCGCAGGGCCACTCGACTTGCACCAGCTGAGACAGAGTTAAGCCTTTAGAATTGTTGCCCCCTAAAGGAAAATAAAACACTGGGAGAGGGAATTAAGATGATCCTGCATCATTAAGCAGTCATGTGCATTACTGAAAGATGCTGCTTTCTTATTGGGGCTATTAAGTATCACTTTGACTAATGGCTCCAGAGAGCTAAATGCCCGGACAAAGGCAAGAGGAAACGTGAAGATATCAGGAATTAAAGAGTCAGAACTGGGAAGAATAGATGTTTCCTGCAATAAACTTTAAAAGTCGTATTCATGCTCACACATACGCACATAAAAGGCACATTTAAAGCAGAGGAGAGAGGCATTCCTCTTATACAATTGTTTCTATAGTCGAATGATTTTCTCTAGCTTTTAGAAACCCTTTTTGTGTTTTGCAATAATTTATATCAGTGTGTCCAACTTTTATTTTAATCAAATATAGAGATTTGTACTCAGCATAACAAGACAAACTCTGAAGGATGGTCTTGGAAATGTTTGCGCTCAGTCGGGAGTAGCTGTTTCCTTTTCAAATTGAAGGGGGTGGGATTCATATTAAAATTTTTGTAGCTTAGCAAAAATGAGAATGGGCTAACAAAGTAGTACAATTTGTCAACTATCTCAGGTTTTCATTAGATAAGAATTGGTTCATGTGCTGTGGATTTGGGTGTGAATTACATATTTTTTAAGACAAAGGCTATTATGTTATCATAGCCTATGTCTTGGGTTAAGAGCTAGTTCATGGCTCTTTATTTTAGGGAATGTATTAATTAGATAAATTAAGAGGAATGTATTGTATATCAATATTTTTCAGCTCTTCCTGAAGATCTTTGGAGACCAGAACCTGAGGTATATTTAATGCAAAGATGAAAGGACTGATTGCCCAGGGACACTCCACATAGTACCACAGTTTGCCTAAATCATAAGTTAATGACAATGTTGTAAACAGTTTGGAAGTTTTGAGAAAAAAAATGTAGTTTGATGACATAACACTGAAGATCCTTTAGTGCCATCAACCAGATAACACCTTGGTTTCCAAGTACTACTAACAAGAAGGTTAAGCAAGAAAAAAGGTGTGAGAGGCCAGGATCTACCCTCACCCCCAACACAGCAGGCTGTCCTCTGAGGGGGTTAAATGGGATAAAAGGGTTCAAGAGTCATTTTGGAAACTTTATGTTAATTGAGACCATTAAAAGTCACAAATGCAAGTGTGCTGCCTAGGATCACACATATTGTGAAGTCTTTTATCTAGAAGGACCCTTAGGTAAAGTTGGAGTTTATTACTGTTGGTTCACAAGCTTTGGTGTTCCCTGGGTGAAATCTGAACCTGATCCCCATACAAAGAGGTGAGGGAGAGACCAAGAAAGAGACAGGTGACTCCAGATTTGTAGGTGGCATGTTTAATAAGCATGGGAACATAGATATGGGCTTGTCTTGGCACCCCCAGAAGAGTAGATCTCCACACCTGCCACCAGAATCTTAAAAGTTTATGCAGAGACCTTACCCTGGGTTCAGTCATGTGTCCAGTCCAAATGGTCTCACCGCCACAAAGCTGCAGCCTTGAACAGGGATCCCACTTTGAGAACAGAGAGAAGAATATGCATTCCAGGGATAGGGGAGGGGTGAGCAGTCTGCGATCGCCTGGGTCCAACTCCTTCATGGGTTGACTGGCGGTCACGTTCTCTCCATGACCATCTCCAAACAAGTACCTACTTACCCATCATTTTCTAAACACTTCTGAAAATTTCTCCTTTCTATGATGGCTCCACCAGCTGATACAAAATGCAGCTTGATGGGGGAAAGAAAAGAAATATGTGGTCTAGATCATGGTTTCTCTGAATTTAAGGGGAATCTGGAGTCATATTTATATTTGTACCATAAACTTTAAACCTGATGACTTTCAAAAGTGCAATTCTACTTTCTACCTTGTGGCTATACAACCACTACTATTACTGCTGCCACGAGGCAGAAAGGGAGAGGGAGAGAGGAATAGAGAAACAAAAAAAATTATTCTATATATAAGGAGAACCAGGAAGATGAAGATATCTTTTAAAACATCAATTATTTTAGAATGTAATGCAATTAGACAGCAAAATCCTTCCCAAAATTGGGGAATTCAAAGATTATATTTTCCTCGGTAGGGTGTGTTATTCTGTTTAGTTGAAGTTGTGGAAAAATCTTCAACATAAAAAAGTTTCACAAAATACAAAATGTGTTGACAAAATGGGGGCCTTACTAGAGGAAACATTTTGATTGCTAAAATATTATATTCTTAAAGGTTCAAAATTGAGAGATCAGAGGAATTCCAAATGTCTGAGAAATTTTGTGACACAGTTTCAAACATTCTATTCAGGGGAAGCAGTGCCTGAATCATTTTTATTGAGAAATGGTCTAATATTTCATGTATTTGGGTCATTTTCGTTAATAAGGAATTGAAAATGACATTTCTGCTATTATAGAAATTCAAATTGTATTATTATGTAGTTTTTTTGTTTGTTTTTTTTAAACTTTAAACTCTTAATTATACAACCATGCTTTACTTGGATCAGAAAATTTGAGTCCCTTTAGCTCAACATAGTCAAATATAACATCACTGAGGAAATTAAAACAGAGCTCCTGTCTCATTGCACAAATCAAAATATCAGGTCTTATAGTCAAACTCAGTCTTCTTAACACTTAGTTTGAATTAATAGATTAATGCCTTGTTAACGCTGACTGAGCTCTTTGGCATAGAATTATTTCCACACACTCAGGTAATTGATATAAATGCTTAAACAAATCTCTTCACCTGAGACAGTCATTTAATTACATCAAGTATCTGGCTTCATCCCTTCTGCTGTATGAGGCTGATTGACTTCATGGGGCATTTTGGCTGCTTTGCATTGTGTTCCTGTGTTCTTCTCTTATAACCAACTGGATAGCAAGAAACCTAGCTGTGAGCACTGCCAATCACACCTTGAAAAACATGCACTTCCAGTTTTGGGTGCAAGTTGAGTTGATTTTGAGCCATCCCGGGCCTCCGGTCAAGTATCTAACTTCTATCTGTGGCCTGTTCTCCATTCCCCAGGGACAGATCAAGTCCCTCATGCACCTGGCGAACCATGCAACATTAGAGCTTAGCAGGGAGGGGAAAAGGTAATTTTTTTCTTTGAACCCAGCTGGCATTCAACATAGTCTTTGAATCAAGAGGATTGATAGCCTGTGTAATTTTAATCCAGGTTAATATGCATTTTTAATAAAACTTGTTCAACCACATACATGTCCAACTCTATAGCATCATTCGCTGCTTAAGTTTTGTGGCTCGTATTTGTTGTGGGAAATAACTGTGTTATAAAATGTGCAGAAGAATGATGGATTTTGACATTTTCCTTTTCTTTTGCATGAATCAAATCCTAAAATTATTAATTCTCTCCGCTGACTACACTTTCCAGTTTCTTATATGGGTCTCTCAAGTCTTCCTTGTTTGAAACATAGCCAGCTGGGTGTTAAACATTTTAATCATATAGGATTTAGGACAAAGGGGAATTTTTCCATGTGGGGAGAGTGGAAAGTTCTTAGCAGGTGTCAGATGTCAGATGTGGTTCTGTAGCCACTTGGCTTCCCAGGGAAAAGCCCCAAGTATATGTTATAGCACCTAACAATACCTATAGCAGAAAAAGGAAATGCAGCTTCCCCCTGAGGCCAGCTTGCCCGGGACTTCCAGGTCTGCTTATCTCCACTGAGTGGTAGCTGCTTTCTTACGTTTGAATAGTTGTCTGTTTTTGGTATCTTCTGGAAGGCAGTGACCCTCAGCTGTTATACTCTTCCTAGCTCTGGTTGGCTGTTTGCCTCTCATGCTTGCTCTTGACCTCTGACTTCTTAGGCACCTCCCTTCAACCCACTCTCCACAGCACTGACTGTTACTCTCAGCCTTGACCTTGGCTCTCTCGATATTTACCATAAACTCTATTTCCCTCACATCAACACTGGGGGAGGAATTAGTTATTGACAGTGGTTCTTAGAAAATATTCTCAGGTTAATTTGTATCTCATAGGGACCTCTACTCACTTCAAACTCTGCTCCCTTAGAATGTCACCTTATGCATTATTTTTAAATATTACCTCTATATGTCATGAGTTTAAACAGCAGTGTGTCCTAGTGGACATCAGAGACTGCCTGTTGCCCTCAAGGACCGTGAGGTTGTCAAGTTAGAGAAGTGAGAACTGAGATCACTTGTCTCTATAGAGCTAGGCTCTGGGTGCCTCCCTCGTCCTGTATGTGGTGTGTACCATGCAGATTCAACAGAACATCCAGGAGATTCTGGGCCTTGTCCCTCCAGGAGCTGCCACCAAGCAGGCAGGCGGATTTCTTGGCCTTCCATCGCCTTTCAGGATGTTCTCTTCACATCAAGCAGAACTCTATCATTTCTGTCATTCTTTTTAAACATTCACATCAGACTGGCCAATGTTCTGTAGCAAGAGCTGCAGGCAGCCTTAGCACTTGGGCTTCTCTAATTTTGAGCTATTTTTAGGCATTTGGGATACGATTCAAATGAGAATGCCACCCAACAGACATAATAGTGCTTTCAGTCACAGGTGATTGGGTAAATTCAGGGGGGGGTTTCTATAATGAAACAAGAGGACAAGTAGCATCTCTCCCACTTGGTTTGCGGGAATGTTTGCCGTGGGCCCCACCCTCAGGACTGCGGTCACCGTGTACCGTGGAAGGGCTCTCTGTGCGCACTTAGACGGCTGGGAGAAAAAATTAGCTTGTGTAACTCTTAATGGGAACTATTTGTTGTGTGCTTTCTTTCAAGCCAACTATATGACTCGAGATCAAGAAAGTGACCCAGATTTGAGCTATTTTATTTTTTGAAAAGAAGTGAAAGAAAAAAAAAAGCATGGGGGCTGGAAGCTGCCTGGAGCCAGGGCTCTGCCACTGAAGTGTGTTACCTGGAGGTGTCCCCCCTGGAAAAACCACAGAATAATAGTTTCTGGCTGTGGGGTTTTGTGATTGTAAGAACTCAGATATGAAGTCTTCCACCTGAATGACGACAGTACCGGGTATTAAGTGCTAATGTACACGTCAGTCACTTGGTGAAAAATCACCACCAGGTGACTCTCTGATGTATTCAAAATAAAGCAGATGCTCGCTCTGCTGTGAAAAGAGAATGGGGAGGGAGAGGGGACTGACTCTGACAGTAAGAAGCCTGAAACCTCTCAAGGAGAGAGAAAAATTTTGGAAACTCCGGTGGAAAAGGTACCTTTCAGAATGGGCAGGGAGCTGCCTGCACAGGAAGCGAGGCAGGGGAAAAGCCAGGCATGCCTTTCTCAACTGTAGCCATGGGAGGGATGCACTGTTTCTGGAGGTACTTCAATACCGGGGCACCTGACTACCTGTGTCAACATAAGCAGTTAGATGCCACTGACTGCAGGGCAACACATACTTTTACTCTTTGCTTCAAGAAATTCCTGAAACCCAATGCATTTGATGAAGTCATTGCTCTTCTGAGCAACTAAACCTGCATCTCAGGATCTTAGGTTGCTTATCTGGACCAAAACATCAGTTGTCAAACAACTATTTACTTTTTAAGATTCATGACATGATCCTCACCTCTGTGTCCACCAAAGTTAAACTCTTTTATCATGAACTGTCCAGTCCCAATCAGTTCCCTGGCTTGAGAAATCCACTGTAAGCTTCTTAAACTTAAATTCCCAAACCCAGTAAATGTCTGCTCTGAATTCCCCCTTCTGAGACACAAGTCAGATTCTAAAGAGTCTTATTTCTTATTGCAATATGCTAACAACCTTGACTTTGGTTGATCGATAGGTTATTCTGGTGGTCGTTTTGCAGGAGTTAGCAATCACCTGAAGGATCCAGGCCATTTTCTGAAAGTGTGGAAGTTGCTAGAATACTGATTAAAGAGAAGCATGCTCTGGAAGGATTTAGAAGGGGCCCCTGGGATAGCCTTGGAAAAGGAATGAAAAGAGGTCAGGAGAAAGTGATACTTAAAGATCTGTACAATCTAGTGAGGTAAATGAGAAGAGAATGGGGTGAGGGTGGGCAAGGAGGGGGTAAGGGTGTTTAAGAAATCAAGATTGGCAAGAGCAATGATTCAGAGACAAGAGGAAGCACGGTGGGCTTCTGGAATTGTAGTGGCTCAGTGTGACTGGAGCACAGAGGAGGGGATGGCAAATAGCAGGAAATGAGCAGGAGAATTAACAGGACCTGGTAAGGTTGGTGGGTTAGTGGCCAAAACACTTAGAAATATTGAGGATGAGATGAGACTTTAATTACCAAGCAATTTTTTGGTTTCAACAGATGAAACCAAAATTTTGGAGCTGGTGGTGGTAATGACTAAAGGGAGCGAGAGACTCATTCCAGGAGCCCAGGAGTGTGGGGAATATCTGTTCTTGATCTGTATTCTGATTATACGGCTGTGTTCAGCTTATGGAAATGCATTCAATGATACCCTTATGAGTTGTGGATTGTACTTCAACCACAATATTATTGAAATGACTGTCTGGGAGAACATGTTTGGCTATGTTTTCATTTATGGGTTTTGGGAATTTGGGTGCATGTTTGCAATGTTTTATGTCCATGTACATTCACCATAGTCAAAGCATGCTTTCTTTAAACCATGAAATATGTTCACAAAGAAACCTTAAAAAGGTCTTGCTATTCACTAGCTTTGAGAAAAGAGAAAAGAAAACTGTTAAAAATGTGTTGCAGTAAGTGTAATTTTACAATAAATAGAGAGGGACTATATACACTGCTATGGAAACTAGAAATAATGTCTAAGAGTTATTATTAGTGTAAAAGCAAGTATATTAGTTTCCTAGGATTGCTATAACAAATTGCCCAAACTAGGTTAGCTAAAATAACAGAAATTTATTTTCTCAAAGCTCTGAAAGTAGAAGTCCAAAATCAATATATTGTCTGGGCCACGGACACTCCAAAACCTCTAGGGGAGGACCCTCCTTTCCTCTTCCTGGCTTCTGGTGGGTCCAGCAGTCCTTGACATTCTCTGGCATTGCTCCTGTCTCTGCTTCTATCATCACATGGCATTCTCTGTGGGGCTCTGTATCTCTGTGTCTTCACCACTCACAGTGGGTTAAGGCTCACTCTGATTACCTCTTTTTGACTTGATTACATGTGCAAAGACCTTATTTCCTTATAAGGTGACATTTACAGTTATTGGTGGTTAGGACTTCAACATTTCTTTTTTGGAGACACAATTCAACCCACAATAAAAGTTAGCGAAAGATTTGTAATGTGATCTCATTTAGGTAAAAATATGTAGACATGAACATACACATATTTAGGGGAAAGCATGGATAGGACTAGAAAGACAAACGCTGCCCAGTTGGTGTGGCCCAGTGGTTGAGTGTTTACCCACGAATGAAGAGGTCACTGATTCGATTCCTCATCAGGGCACATGCCCGAGGTTGTGGGCTCTGTCCCCAGTAGGTGGCGTGCAGGAGGCAGCTTATCAATGACTCTCATCATTGATGTTTCTCTCTCTCTCCCTCTCCCTCTCCCTCTCCCTTCCTCTCTCTGAAGTCAACAAAGACATATTTAAAATACATATATATATATTTAAAAAGACACCCAATAGTGCTTTCCTCTAAGAGAAATGAAAGTCTGTTTTCATATTATTCTTTAGTCTTTTCCACAGTGTTTGATTATTTTACAGTAATAATTTATAACCAGTATCATTCACTCATTTTTTCAGTGTATACAGATGGGGTACCCACTATGAATCTTGCACAGATCTAAACCTGTCCCCATAAAATATATGTAGAAGAAACATATGCATAGGGGGGAAAAATCAAAGTGTGAAGAGGTTTAATTGATACACGTTTAGTACCATTAATTTAAGATTTAGGATTTTCCAAAACTAAAATGTAGAAATAGATAACGCAGATCATATTTGGATCATATTTGACCCATTTAATTCTCATGTTCACTAATAAACTTAAGTTTTTAATATCTGCTATCTGTGGGCCACATGAATTCAAGGCCAGGTAATTTCATGTTTTTTTATAAATATAGGCAACAAAAATGAATTATCCAGATTGGTCATTCTGTAAATACATAGTCCCTTGTCTGGTCAGGAAGCTTCTTGTCTAACAAAACACATACGTGGGTTAGCCTTGCTATGGGTACAATTCAGGTGTTCTTCCATGAGGCTTTGGAAAGTTCCCTGCAACCAGACATATTATAACTTTGGAATATATCTCCTGACTGCAGACCATCAGTCTGCTTACACTAGGAGTTTACCTTTCTCTCTATTTATTTGATTATTTCTGAAATAATTTTATTCTATTACCCCCCACTCCCTTGTGAGACAATGGGTTACTCTTTTTAAAGAGTTTAGATATTTAGGAGGAAAAACAAGTCTATGTAGTTTCTACTGTTTTCCTTGCAGAAAGCTCTGAGGCAAGGGAAGACAGAGTTTGCTTCTGGTGGTGATGGATGAGCAGAACAATGCAACGTTTAACACAGAGAAACACCTCAAATGCTGTCTTGCCACTGCATTATTGAGGAATGTTTATGATAAGAAGTTCAACATTTGCAAACAAAGCATTTGTAAACATGGAAAAAAGCAAACGATGCCTAGTTTGGAAATATCTGTGTTTGCTGTGAAAGTGTTTATCTTTCTAATCATGAGATGTAAGCAGAATAAAAAATGTATTTTTTAAGGCTGTGCTTTAAACTACACTGTTAAAGACTATTGAAACACACATTGGTAAGTAATTGCTCCATAAGTCAGCAAGCCAACTTTTCTCTCCCTGAATAGAATCTGAGCCCTGATAAAATGTATCACACACTTTGAACCCATTCTGCTGAGAAATGAAGTAGGACTTAGTCAAAATATGTCTTCCCTGATTTACATAAATAAACAAATGTGGAGAAAATATAAGTAAATATAAATCTTTTTGTTTAATATATAACTTTAAGATTAACAGGCAAAATATGTACTGAGGTGCTTTTTAAGGTTATATTTCAGTTGCTAAAGCTTATGTGAGAACACTAATTAGAAACGTTTTTTCTCTATTTCTCAGCACAATAACACACACACACACACACACACACACACACACCCTTATTGATTCTGTTTCTGTGGAGAACCCTGACTACTAATACACAGACCTGATGATAAATAGAGATTAAAAAAAAAAAAATGGATGGAATCTCTTTCTGATTAAAGGTTTCTATCAATTAAGAATTGGCAGATTGAATATAGGGGCTTAAGGGGAGTGAGATGCTTATAACTCCCAGATTTGGGACATGGCACCTGGGTCCATGGAATTGTCCTGTAAGGACAGGAAGAAAGCTAGAAGTGGTGAACTGAGGAAAGTAACCAGTTTAGGACATACTACCTTACAGGTGCCTTCAATATTTTCATAAGAGATGTAAGTGTAAAGTTGAGTATTCCAGAGATTTATAGAAAGGTCTTAGAGTGATAAATCAATTTGGGGTCATCCGCATTGACAGGATGCTTAAGACTGTACAAGCAGAAGTGGGGTATAAAGAGAGAAGAGAAGAACATCCAGGACACACAACGTCTACATTTAGGAATCTGGTAGAGGGGGAAGACAACGCAGAAAAGACGAAACAGGTCTGCTCTCTGACCACCATTTTTAAATCTGAAACAGAAGTGGAATGTATGCCAGGGTCACAAACTCAAATTTACATCAGGGACAGGCAGATGAAGGAACATATTAAAACACAATAGGTGTTTGGCTGCTTTTACTGTCACTTACCTAGTTTCAGGACTGGTTAAAAGATTTTCATATAACAGAGCAAAAATATTAATGATCATATGTCCTATAGTTTTCTGGCCATGAGTTTGAGATCTGAGACTTAAATCAGTGCCAAAGATAATTTTTTAACTTCTGTGATGAGCTGTGTTATAAGTTGATTAAAAATAAGGTAGCAGTTGGGTCACACTTTAAGACTGATTTTTCATAATAAGCATATCTGAAAAGAAACTGCATGCCATTAAAAAAAAAAAAAGTTTTATTGATTTTTACAGATAGAAGGAAGAGAGAGAGAGAGAGAGAGAAACATCGATGTGAGAGCGGAACAACCTTAGGCTGCCTCTTGCACACCCCCTACTGGGGATGGAGCCAGCAACCCAGGCATGTGCCCTACCAGGGATGGAACCCACACCCCTTCAGTGCACAAGATGATGCCCAATCAACTAAGCCACACTGGACAGGACATGCATGCCATTATTGTTCAGTCATTTGTTGACTCCTACCAAATAATAGGGCTTCAAAAAATGTCCCTTCTCCCTTTTATGATAAGTAAAGATTTCTTTCTATGACTGTCTCTTTTGGTGACTTGCACATTGATATGCAAATGTGAACTTTTTTCCCAAGCTCTACACACATCATACAGGGAATGGTATTTCTATCCTAATCATGTATGGTTTAATGACTCCAAATACATTTTTTTTTTAATCTTTGAGTTTCAATTATGTCAATGATATTTACTTTGATGTGAATGTGCTTTTCTCAAAAACACCAAGGTTTAAAATATGTAGTTAATGTAGTAAAATAACCTTTTCATCATTTTTTATTATTTATTGAGTTCCTACAGTGTTCAGGGGATTTCAACTTAGGCTTAAGACTCAAGCAGTATGCAATGATCAAACGGTAATTTGGATGCAGAATTTATACATTTGATCTTGTTCAGTTTTCTGCTTATACACTCATATGATGCTACTGACATGACCACAGCACACTGATGTGATGTGTGCTCTTGTCTTAACATCATCCATTCATTAATTCATTAATTACTTTATTGAGGATTTGCAATGCGTAGAGTATATGGTTGGTTCTGGGGATATTCAAATGAAGACCACATGACCCTTTTCAAGGCAGTTGTATTTTGAGATAACAATTGTAATCCAATAGAAAGCACATTATTTAAAAAGTTTAGTGGGAAGAGGGCACTGAGAGTGTTTAACTTAGTTTGGGATGGGGGGTGAAAATGGCCTGAGACAATCAGCTTGGGAAGGAGTAAACTGAACCTTCATATATAACTAAAATATTCTCAGCAAAATCAGTTAGGAAGGGAGTTTAGAAAAGGGCAGCAAATATTCTGTGATAATTAAATGAACTAGAGGACACTAAAGCATCGGAACAAGAGAATAATGTTATATAATTACTTACATGTTGTAAAATTTAGAGAATACATGTCATTTTACATATTGTCAATATCAATATAATCAAGCATTTATTGGCATTTATTTTTGTGGATTATTGAGTTGGTTTGTTAAGACACAGAGTTCTATGACGTGGAATATATTCTTGAGGAGTGTAAGGGATGTGTGAAGCTAGGGCTTTACCTTAGAAAGATACATATCCATGCTAATATATAAAAATGATTTTTAAGAGGTATAATGTAATAGCATAATTATATGATTTGTACTAATATTTAAAGATATATTTGCTTTAAAATATTGTTTTATATTAGAATAGAGGAGTTGGAAAATGCCTACACTTTTTTGATTTAATTTGTTAACCACAGTCTGATATTCACAAACATTGCTAGCTTTGATGTACAATTTTCATTCATTATAAATTGGCCAGTTTGGTTTCAAATACATACATGTTACTTAATGAGGCTTCTAAAAGGCCAGTTATGCTTAAGGCACTGGACATGCAAAGATAAATGAATCTTTTTCCTATATTTAGAGGCTTACTGTCTAATAAGGAGTGTGAGCAACCTTGACTTTCCACTCGCAGTCGCAGAGATAGCATGTGGCCTGTGTGATGGGGGACAACACCCGATGCTCACAAATGCCTGACGAGCTTCACAAAATGCAACCATTTGACCTGGGACTGAAATCTAAGTAGAAGTCACCAAGAAGATTCCAGGCACAGCAGGTGTGCAGGTGGGGAGACGGACATTGACTTGGATATCTTGCTCTAGTTTGGTAGAGCCAACCTACAGGGTATGGCATTAGGGAGCAGGGATATAACACAGGGCCCAGAAAGGATTATGGAGACCTTTTATACCCTAAATTTTTATCAATACAGTAACATCTACGAGATGGTATATGGTAAAGGTAATACAAGCTTTCAATTCTGTACTTACTTGGTTTTATATTTGTCTTTCAACTATGTAAAGTTCAAGGGCATTTTATTCTCAGAATTGAGAAAATCAGTTTTAGAATAAAATAAATATTGGAGAATGAACTAAATTAAAAGGGAAAAATAAGTTTCTCTTTTTAAAATGACACTAATACTAAATAATGTGCTTATTTCTCTACATTTGAGAAAACCCTTTGCACATGTACTTTATTGTAACTCTTCACCTTCCTCAGTTTTGTACACCCCGAGATTTATCCAGTATGAGGGCCACATGAAAAGTCACCATGGAGTCACAGAGCCCATTACATTTTTTTCCCGATATCTACTTAAATGTAACACCAACAGGCTGGTGCGCCTGAAGATCCCTGGGCTTGTTTGGCAGTGGCTAGTGTAGTAACCCTGGGAATTCATTTCAGGAAGATTCTTTTTATAACCCAAAATCTAGTGAGAAATGGAACCACTAAGTGTTATGATCACATTTGGCAAATGTCAGTAAAATGTAGTAAATAAATTCCTGCATTTGAAAAAAATGGTATCTTTGTACAACTTTGTTACACATTTTTCATTCAATGAACCCTAACATGTAGAGCCCTAAGAGGGGTCTGATATGAACATTACTATAAGCAGTCTCCAAAACTATATGTGCACTAAAATGTGTCTGCTTATGTATATATGTACTATACAGAGACATAGGCACACTATTTTTAAAAACATGTATTTTCATGATATCGTAGTTAATAAAATTACACATTTATTTCAAAGAACTGTTGATTTCAGTGTTTTTTAAAATCAATATCCATTTTCTTTAACATATATTCAAATTATGATTATTATTATCTGAGATAGTCCATGACACATTTTTGACCTTAAAAGGCTATTTAATCTTACAAATTTGAAAAGTGATAATTTTAAATTATTTCTGTCTTTGTGTTCTGAAAAGATTAGTAATATCCATTTAAATCCTCTCCTTTGTTTGAAAAAGTCATTGTGATGTTTCAGGACTAGAACAAATTTGATTTTTCCCAAGAAGCACTATAAATAAGATAAAAGCACAAGCAGTATTTCTAATAGCTCCTTGAACTTAATGAAATACTGTTAAAGAATTAAGTGAAACACTTTCATGTGATAGGGATTATGGTGGTTTTGCTTCCCTGCTCATCCTGCCCTCATTTTGGCTGGCACACTTTGCAAAGCAAAATAGAAGGCCAGCACGTGGACCCTTTTTACCTTTCCACCACCAAACTTAGGGTCATAATCAAGGATCAGTTTCCTTCTTGTGGCAGCATCTTCACAAAGACCATAATCCCACAGGGATTGTAAAATCTAGAACAACATTGTTCCAACATTACACACTTAAAAAATGCACAGTAAATGCAGGTTTCTTATGACATAGAAATTAAAATGATTAATTAAAGTCATTTAAAAAATAGGTCTTAAAACTCAATCCTGGAATAGATATCGAGTTCAGAATAAAGCTACTCGGCCCATTTTTACCCTCTAAAACCACACACACTTTCTGGTCATTCAGTTGTCCTTCATCATCGCAACCTGATACATACAGGAGGCGAGTAATAATCCTAAAGAGTTTCCTTGTTATGCAATGTTGACTTTGTCTGTAGGAATATGATGTTGGCTTTGGGATAAACTTCATCCAGTCTTAGAGATGTCGGAGATCACTCAGCCTTAAGTGAGAGTCTGCTAAGACCGAGGATACACCCACCAACTGCATAAGCTGGAGCCCTTGACTTAGGAAAGCCCAGATTTCTGTGAGTCAATAAACATCATGAAGAAACCTAGTAAGTGCTGCTCCAGAGATATGACAAATTAGGTCAAAACGATCAAAGAGGGGGTTGCGCTCCCATAGCCATTCTTAGAATAGTGTAAAGAGCTTTATTATTATTTTTCTATTGATTGATTTTAAGAGAGAGAGGAAGGGAGAGAGAGAAACCTCGATTTGTTGTTCCTCTCATTTATGCTTCTTGTCTGTGCCCAGACCTGGGCTTGAATGTGGCACCTTGGTGGATGGAGATGGTGCTCCAACCATCTGAGCTGTCCAGGCCGGGCTTGTCAAGAGCATTAGAAGGAGGCAAATGAGAAGATGAAATTCTGCACTGTTTCTTAGTTTATAAAAACAGCCTCCTATCATGTGGCGTTTCCGATCAGTTAGAAAGCATAGAAGTCCTAGTCTCCGTTGCCTCTGCCTTCTGATTCCAATGGGCCATATGGTTCTTGATGCTCCTGTAAGTAACTTAATGCCTGTGTAACTAAGAGGGCGTATGCTTCCTGAACAAAGTCACTGTTAGATCTCCTCTGCACGGCAGAAAGCAACATGGACCAGGTTGTGATACCAGCTTTTATCTGCTGCCAGTAAACTTTAAAATTGCTTAATAAAATTCAGAGGAAATGGCAATAGCTCTTACAGTTTTCAAGATCACCACATGCTTTATTCTAGCTTATTCTGAGACGCTCTGCTCAGGAGAGCTCAGCACAATGTCACTCTCCATACCCTTCTTCTCACCAACACGCTTTCGTGACGACAATGTGACCAGGTATCAGGCAAAGCTAAAGTTCTCTTTAGAATCTTTATACTCTTTCTAAAATTTATGTGCTCTATAGTAATATTCCAGCTCACTGATTTTTAAACATCTCACGGGGAACCAGTTTGTTTTTTGATTTCTATTAACCTAGTCTCTGCAAAGCAAGACCTGCAGGTGTAGGGTCAAACCAATGTGAGTGACCTGAATAATTTTATACATGAAGGGGACAAATGGGCATATTGCTTGTTTGTTTCCTGTTCTGAAATTGCCTGTCTTAGATCTTAACTCAAAATAGCTATAGAAGTGAGGTCTTTATCCTGAGTCCATATTCTGCTGCAAGTTGCTGGAAGGATGGTCTAATTTCTCTCTTTTGTTCTGCTCAGCACCCTTTAGAGATGTCAGAAAACACTAATTTTTATTAGAGCAGTAATTTTCCGGGAACCTGGCTGCGAATCACACGGTGGGGTTGTGTCCATATCGGAACACACTGTAGGCGGTGGGAATGTTGAAACGTAAAGATGATTGTGAAAAGCAAAGTGATGCATGAAGGAGTTAATGCTTATCTGTTCTGTAGGGACACGTGCTAGGTTGCAATATTGACCATAATTACTGTGCACCCCTTCTCATATCCGTCCTTTTGCTATATAGTTTTGTAATAACCTCCCACACAATTGGGAAAAATGTTCCTACCTTTGGACTCTGACCTTGGCCATGTACGGTGTTTTGATCCAGTGAAGGAGGTAGATATAACAATGAGCCAGTTCTGAGCCTAGATTTCAAGATGCCTTACTTCTGATTGAGTTCCCCTGCTCCTGCCATAGCGAGAGAAAGGCATTCCTGGAAGCCTGTTATTCTTAGGAGAAAGAAGAGAGGCGTGGAACAGGGCCAACGCACACAGATAGACGAGGAACTCTCCTGTGATGAACCAAACTCTATAGATGCCTGAGAAATACAAGTTTATTGTATGCTACTGAGTTTTAAGGTGACTTGTTTTGCAGCAAAGAGCAATTAGTCAGCATTTAATGTGTCCTAAATAGAAATAAACTGCCAGAAGTGGCTCTTGTATTTGAGTTTTTCGAAGATCCTTATTGAAATCTATGACAAAGATTTTGTTAATTGGTATTTGATTTGCTAGAAATAATTTTTATGGATCAAATGAATAATATTCAATGTGTGTCACTGGATCGCACCACTCGGATAACCAGCTAGCTCAGCAAGCCAATACCTTTAGATAAAGTCTGGAGATTGTTGGGTTCTCTGCTCTTTCTATGCCATGCAGGACTGTCTTCTCACCCAACTCTAGGACTGACTGGATCACAAAACAATTAGAAATAGATAAACGATCATAGGACTGATTTTGTGCCTGATTGCTGATAAATATTTGTCCGTTTGGCAAATTTTTCTACAACTTGCTTTCACTGTGAATATGAAGGCAATCATTCAAGCTTCACACAGAATAGTTCTGAGTCCCCATCTTCCACGGCACGCTACATCTTGGTGTTCATGGTTAGTAACTTGTAAGAGTCGCTTCTTGACTGAACACTTAATTGCTGCTACAAGACCTTCTAGAACTCTTTCCCTTTGCCCTCTAATGTGGCCTCAGGCAATGTTCCACTTAGTTGCTGTCTGTCAGTCTGGGTCCCAGAGTGAGAAAGACACAAGGACAAGGTCAGAGCCTTCAGTCAACTTACAATGGATACAAGCCTTTGTTATTCTAACCTCTAAATTTTTTCCCCTTACTGCAACATAACCTAGGCTCACATGTCATTTGACGACAATGAGACTACTGGGAAGAGGGGGTACAGTGCTCACTTGCCTTTAATCACCTCAGCGAATGACAGTAATGGAACTTGACAGTCATTGAATGGATGCTTTGGCAAAAGTGAGGATGATCTATTTCTACATCAATGACTCATCTATAGCTCCCTCTGCCCAGTTGAAAATAGTTAGTTATTGAATCTTTTCTGGACTGAGAATCAGTTGCTGGTGCTCTAATTCTTTCTTGGTGAATAAGCAGATTGTTTTAAATAAGATGTCTGATTTCTCATGACTAGGTTCTGCTCTGAACTTTGGCGAATATCTGGTTTAGAAGACTCCAGGTGGTTTAGGAATAAATCATATATGACATGGAAAAATATAATTTTTGGAAAGTTAAGATAGTTAAACAAACTTAGGATATTTTCATTTTAATTTTTCTCTCAGCAAATAACACTCTGGGCCAATCCTGGAGAGAGTCTTTGCACCCCAGCTGGAAAACTTTACCAGCTCACAGGAAATGGTGAGTCTCAGCTTTGCACCTCAGGGCTGCTGAGACAGGAGATTGGAGCATAGCTGAGCATATGCATAATGCATTTCAATATGCTTTTCATGGGGGCGATCTCATTTAGTCTTCCCACAATACTCTGCCTTAAGTATGATACTTCCTCTGAAGGATTCTTCATAAGCAATTGGAGGTTACTTTAGGTAAATTGGCCAAGACCACACAAGGAGAGAGAATTAGCAGAACTTCAACTTCAACCAATTCCTTCTCCTCCAGAGTCATGCCTTTCTCCTGTTACAAGCTGCCTTGTGCTCCATCTCCACCAGGACTTGCCCTTAAAACACATAGATGACACACTCTTAGTTCACTTTAAGTATGTCCATGAGCCTTTTGCCTGAGTGACCACGTGCAGGTGCGCAGGTTGTACCCAGAATGCTGTGGCCGTGCACAGATGTCTCCCTGGAGATACACAAGGAGGTGCCTTTTCTGCTCTCCCCCGGTGGTCTACTGGCCTTTCTCTTCTTCAGTTTCCTTTCCTGCCACCCTTTTCTTTGCAATCCTTTCCTTTGTTCCTCTGTACCTTCTCCACTCAGCACTATTTCTTTTGGGACTAGGTGAAAGGAAAATGAGTTAAGATTAGATCATTGGATTTCTCCCTTACTTGAAGAAAGCCGAAGCATTTTAGTTTTTCTTCTTCTACCCAAACAAAATGAACTAAATGTGATTGATGGTAGCTTTGCATTATTTGTGAAGGCCAAGTGGTTACAAACCTGATAAATATACCTTCTTAAAATTCAGTTTAAGTAGAATATAGCTTATCCCTTATCTTTTTATACAAATCTCTCAGTCATGAAAGAAAAGAACAATAAATGTGTTAGCCTAGTCTCACACACGAAAGAAACTCAGTAGAATTATATAATACTTCTTACCCTGAATATTCATGAAATGTAGGTATTTCAAGCATTGGCTATCCAGGGAAAATTCACCACTATGTTTCCGTGGCCATTACATCCAACTTCAGTCCTCAACATACATGATCAGAAGATATGTTTATATTCCTTAGCATATCTTTTGTAGGAGAAAAAAAATCACAACTTTGTACAACTAGTTTAAATACATGTCAAAAAGTGGTAATAGGAAGTTCTAGATTTGACCTGATCAGGGTCTCGGCAGTGTCAGCAAGGATGAAACTGAGGGTTTTTTCCCTTCTTTACGCTGTAATGACTGTCCTCCAGCATTCGACGTGGCTGCCAGAGTTCCAGCCGTTGCAGCGGGAGTGGCAATGTGGGGCGGGAAATGAGGCTGTCCTTTGCTTTGACTGACTTTTCAGTAGTGAGGCAACCTGTCCCAGGAGCATTGTACAGAAATGCTAGGGTTTTATCGGCCTATGTCACATTCCATGCTTGCACTCAAACAAAATAGATTGAATCTGGAGGTTAGGATAGGACCACCCTCCGGGAGGGAAACAACTACATCAGGCCCTGTAAATAAGAAAGGAGAAATAGCTAGAGTATAGGCAGGTCATAATGACTATGGAGCATTTGAATTTGTTTCCATATTGTCTTTTCCTTGCTGTCATTCCTACTGCCAGCTCATGGGACTGTAAAGATGTCATGTCTGTTTGCACGGGAGAGAAAAAGAGATGATTCTTATAGTGCTAGCTTCCACAGGCGCATGGAAAATGCCTTCTTGATGATTAGGAACGAATATGAGAAAATGCATTTGGTTCAGGTGGTAAAGAAAATAGTGAACTCCCTGTATGTCATTCCAACAATTCCTTCTTGTTTAGCCACATTTCTTGTTTGTTTTCTCTCCCATTATCTGTAATATTTCCATCTTTAATTAAGAGATAACGCCTTATTCCATCTTGCGGCCCACACATTGTTCTGTGTTCAACTTGTTCCCAGGCTGATTAGTCATGGGTCCGACTTGCCAAGTAGAGTAAATTATATAGAGAAACATTTCCTTGGGCGAGAAGCAGCTTATACACGTGTGCGCTGGGGTGGGAGAGAGTCGCTGGTGAGACTCAGGTGCCTTAACTGAACAGCAACATGCCAAAGACGCTCGAGTTGCTGCAGGAAACAATGGAAGGAAGGAAACGTTAGTCAGGGGTGAGAGACACCATATGTCCGCCAGTACCTGGGCACGACAGGGGGGCGGCCTAATGGCCGGCCTGATGCACCCTGCTGCATGGACGCACTCAGGACATATGGAATATTTCACCCCGAACTGCGAATGTCCTGAAACAGCTGGAATGTTCTTTTAATGTAGTTTGTGTGGGCCATTATATATAAGGAGAGATATTTAAAGCATCCCCCTTTCACCCACTCGCAGCAATCAAAGGACATTTATGTGTTGTTAATGCACGCTTCTAATTTCCAATTTAGAAATATCACCTGCCACCCCTCCTTTTTTTTCCTCTTTTTGCTGCACAAATCAATTTTCCCCTCTCCATCCCTCAATCTTATTTCCCACTCCTATTTCCATTGTTAACAAAGGGCCCTGCTGAGGAAAGGAAGTCATATTTTTTCCAGTTGTTTTTAAATTGACAGCTTGCTTATCAAAACTGTTTATATGTGTATCTATTTAAAAAACGGAATAAAATGTGGATCTCGATTTCAAGTATGGGATTTCAAACGAGTTATTAAAAGTAGGACGCTGTGTTTGTTATGTCCTAAAGAGTTAGTTTTTTTCCCCCCTTTAGGGACATTCTATGCTTGTTCTGAATTCAGAACAACCAGTTCTGATTTGCAATGTGTGACTTAGGAACAGTTTACTGAGAGTCCTAGATTCAAATAGTAAAACATATTCCAATTGTGAGAATGACAAAAAAACCTTAGGAGGGTTGAGTAGAGTATAAATAAATACAGTAAAAATCATGTATAACTATAGTCAAGCATATGAATGAAAGACATGCTTTCAGAGAAACATATTTGATGTGAAATTAATTTGGCATAGATGTAGCCATTAAAGAGACAGTGAGTGCATCCAAAAATCAATGAAGCTGATTAATAGCTCACATAAGACACGAATGACATTATCTTAGGGAAGAATTCTTTCTCAAGGTTCATTGGGGGCAAAGTGAAAACTTACAGCATTCAACGAAGACCCAAATAATTGCTTATGTAAATTAACAATGACACAATTTTAAAGGAAATACTAGTATGTAATAGACCACAACACTGTGCCTTCACAGGATGGCATTTTGTTATAGATCTGACTTGAGATAAATGACAGAATTACCTAATTTTAAATGGATTTGGTCAACTTAAATATATCTAGGTTATCTTTTAAAAATAGACTTTTCATATTTTTCTTGGTTGTGGTAGTGGGTGATACATAACTATTATTTCTCCTGAAAGATTAAGAACCTGAAATGCACACGGAAAAGTGTGAGCCAGTTATTATTAACAAGACCACCTGCTCTCAGTTCACAGATCTTTTCGTTCATAATAAATGGAGCTGGATAGGTACAGATTAAGCTAAGAATTCTTCCAGGCATTTTCTTTGGTTGAAAGGTATTTTAGAGTGCACCATATGCCCTAACTACATACAAATGTTTTAACATCAGTTAAATCCCTTCTCAGAAGAGTTAAAGCGCATTAAAGCTAACTCTACTACCTTGGAATTTATGATACTTAATGGCTACAAAGGGCTTACTTTTGTTCAGTTTCTGATAAAAGGATTAACCAAGTAGAACGAAGCAAAAAAATATATGATCTAGGAGTCTCCTTGAGAGAACAAACATATTACTTGATTGGTATAGTCTTTCTAAAGGTTTGTACATGGCTTTTATGACAAGCAAATTTTTATATATTTATTAGATAGTATCAAACAATCAGTATTAATTATTCAGGGCCTTTTCTATTAAAGTATTCTTATCTCTTTCAAAATATATTTTTAAAAGTGTTTTATAATTCTTACTTAACAGTAAGATACATTCTACTTTTTTAAGTTAGTCCATGCAGGATTTTTTTCCAACTTGCGTCAAGGTTCCAGACACATAAAAATTGACAGTCCTTTGTGGGGAAGAGCATATGTGGGAAAGTGAAATAGTTGAACATTGAGAAACCTAACACCTGGCTTCTCAACCCACCTCTCAGAGTTAGCTGTGCTCACCGCCTACCAACCAACATAGAACAAATGATGTAACTTCTCTCCTACTTACCTTACCTGCAAAATGCAATTGTGTACCTAGAGAGTGCTTCTTAACTTTAATATGCGTACAGATGACCTAGGATCTTGTTAAAAAATGCAGATTCTGCCTCACTAGGTCTGGGATGGGGCCTGTGACTGTGCATTTCTCAAAATCTCTCTACCTATACTGGTGTTGCCGGCTTCCTTTGAGCTAAAATACTCATCCCAGTTTCTCATATTCCTTGGCTGCACAGTAGAAGCACCTAGGGAGATTTTAAAAAATATTATAGCCCAAGTTCTACCTCAGACAACAGAATGAAACTCTTGATGTGGGGGGGCGGATCTAGGCATCAATATTTTTAAAGTGACCCAGGTGATGCAAAAATGAAGCCAGGCTTGACAACAGCTGCATGAGATGATACCAGATTCCTGTTAAAGCTCTCTGATGACCTTATTAGACAAGATACACTTTGTAAAGCCATGTGTTCTCCTACAAAATGGGACAACCTGTCAACTAAGGGAGATTGGATAAGAAAATGAATAATTTTTCAGATAGCAAATTCACATTAGTGTTACTTGCCTCTCCCTGAAAAGAGCAAAACAAGAAAATTGAAAAATGTAATTGTATACCACCGAGAGTTCCAAAGGGAGGGTAAGAATCCATTAAAAAAATGGTCTGGCGGGGCGCGGATTGTAACATGAAGCAAAGAAAAGAGAAAGGTCAAGGCCACATTTAATTAATCATGGGAAAAGCCACATGTAATTAACAGCTGTGTGGAATAAATATCCTTGTCTGTGTGCTTGTAAAGGTGAAATAGATCTGCTGAGTGTGGGCCTGTGACCACAGAAGGTTCAGTTACTCTTAGCTGTGCTAACCAACCTTTGGTGCTATGGTACAAATGGTGTCCTTAGACCACCATAATTATAATGACAACCAGCTCTCTCTCTGCACCCTCTGTCCAAACACTTGATTGAGTTTCCTGTCTGACACATCACACTAAATATTTCTTTTGTTTACATTAAAATGTAATGGCAAAAAGTTTTGTCTTACTTTCCTCCCTGTATCTAAGCTACCTGGAACAGTGCCTAGCACAAAATATGTGTCTTGAGTAAATATTTGTTGAACAAGAAAATAAATAAAAGATATTTAGAATAGAAATGCAAAAAAGCAAAGAAAGAAAGTAAGATAAAGAACGTAATCTCAGATCTAAGGATCCATGTTGACTCCTCCTGCTGGCTGGAAGAATATTTTTATTGCTTTTATATGAAAGCTTGCCTCAAAAGCTATTGTGTCTTGAATATTTTAAGATGTTTATACCATAATGCTATCACCAAGTGCCAAAACATAATTAAAAATTCCCCAAATATCTCTAAAATTTTATGAGTAAAATATTTTAAATATCATCTGAGGTATTTAAATGATTAAAATCCTTAACTTAATTCAACTGCAGAGAATTACTCTTGCATGTTTGCGAGATGAACTGAAACTTTCAGGCTATGTTTTCTGTTACTGCTGTTTGTTTGCTTTTGTTTTGCCTTTTCAGTGAACTCAATATTTTTCTGACTAGATATTTTATCCTTTGGGGGCACAGTTGATTCCACTGTAAAATACTGGCATACTCTTATTCTAAATTCTGAAAAGAATTTATTCTAAACTGTTAGAAGAATTTAAGGTGGCAGTAATGTGAATCCAGCAGTGGGCAATAAAGAGTGACATTTTTTCCATGTTCTTATTTTTGGGTCAGTACATCAGGGTATGAAAGAAAACCTGGCACTGGCTAGTGTGGCTCAGTTGGTTGGGCATGGTCCCATGCACCAAAGGGTTGCTGGTTCAATTCCTGATGAGGGCACACGCTCAGGTTTTGGGACCATTTCGCACCTGGTTGGAGGCCTACAGGAGGCAGCTGATTGATGTTTTGCTCTCACATGGATGTTTCTCTCTCTCTCTCTCCCTCTCCCTTCATCTATCTCTAAAAATCAATAAAAAATAAGAAAGAAAAAAACAAAAACAGTTTGTCCACTTAACATATCTAGGCAGGCTGCAATCTAGTACAATCTATGGTTCTTTAATGCTATGTGTGATTAAAAACAATAGAGATGAAAGGAGACACTGGCCACAGTGGTGTGGTTTATGTTTATTTTCTGGTTCAAGGGCACTTTTGTTGACCTGAAGGCTTCTTGAGTAACTTATGAGGGTCACCTGAACTGATAATTTCTTGATACTCTTTGTGGATATTCTACTTTATTAGTTTTGTTTCTCTTTCAATTTCTAATTCTTTAAAGTATGTACAGAAGGGAGAATGTCATATCAAAGCAGCTCTAATTACAGACTCTAAAATGTTGTGTTTTGTGTTGCCCATACTGATACTTTGGAACTTGATTTTGCTATAGTGTGTTTAGATAATTATAGCTTCTTTTCTACTGGGCTAGAACTTCATTTGGATTTTCTCTACCCCATTCCATATTAACTAACATCTCTTGGTTTTGAAAATCTAAATCAATAACAATTATCTTTTATTCCTCAAGTGCTGAAAACTGACAGTTGAGTTAAATTATGTTAACTTGATTTAAAAGACACTTGAGAATCAAATTGTGAATTTTAGGGAAAACATATTCTTATTTTTGTTTAATAATGTGGTTGGATCAATGGAAAAAGGAGACGACAGCTTATAAAGGGGGGGCCTCTTTCCTCTCCATTAAGTTTAATTGCAAACATTTCAGGCATAATGAATCACTGCTGACCATGGGCCACTCCATCGTCATTCTGCGGTCATTGCGGCTGCTTGTGGGTGCAAGTTTTGTATCTTCAATGAGTTCTGGGAAGAAAATTGTAAGCCTAATTGTGAATGTTGTAGGAGCCTTTGTAAGTTGCTCATGAAAAAAGAAAAGGGAAAAAAAATCAAGCAACTTTTTAGAACTCTTTGCCCTACTAAACCCTAAAACTTCATTTCACGGAGGTTAAATAAATGATCCCTTTTTTTGGTTCTCGGTGTTTGTCAGGTGGAACAATTTGAAAAGCCATTTATGAGAAACTTTAAAATGTACTTTGAGAAAAACCACCATAAAGTATTTTTAAAAAATTGTTTTGCAAAACCCTGGGCAGTTCAAAGAGCCAAGCAAACAAAAGATGTAAAATTACTTTAGTCATTCTTAAGCTTATAACCAGCAGAATAAAATGAAATTGGCTGCTTTGGGTTGATTGTAGAATTAATACAGCCAGAGACGCCAATACAAGGCAGGATTGACAAGTCACTAGGGGGAAAAAGAAAGCCATGGATGGCAGGGTCACGAGGTCATGCATCTGAAACATCATGATCATGCAAATATTTTCAGGTAGTTATGAGTACTTTTAATAGATATTTACTAACTAGAATCAGAAGGCAAAGATGAATAGAGGGGGATCGCAATAACCCTCACCCTCACCCTAACCCTTACCCTAAACCCTAACCCTAACCCTAATCCAAATCCCAAACCAGAATAAATGTTCTTCATTGGTAGATTTAATTAAAAATTCCATTTTGTACCTATTGGGATTAAATTCACTATGGTAAGTTCGGTGTTTAAATAAAAAAGATAGAAATAATAGGGGTTGAGCAATGAGACATTTCTTTTATCTGGTTACGAACAGAAGTGATTGCTAATTCTAGGGTGTGCATAGCTTCAGGGATCTGACAAGTCTTAGTTTTAAGAAAAAGGCAGAATAGAATAGAAAAAAAAAGATATATATATATATATATATAGCTGTATATATAGGTATGAAAAATGAAAGAAAAAACAATGAAAGGTAACACAGTTTGGAAATCATCTAAAGTGGCTATTTTAAGATGAGAGGTGAGCGGGGATTTTTTTTTTTTTTTTTTACATAATGCTAATGTTTTACCTGCAGTCATATACTAATTTTGTAATTATTTTTAGCAATTCATTAAAATAAAATAGTAAATAAAATTGAAGGCTTTGACGCAGAAAGTGTCAAGCTAGAAGGTGGTTCATGTCGCCAAGCTTCAAAGAAGAAGGGTGCCAGAGGCAGAATATAGAAAAGTGAGAAGTCTGACCTTCACAAACACGTTTCTCTCTGCTTCTTACTCATTCCTCTTCCTTCCTCGCATGGTCATGGGGCTCCCAGCTCCCTCACAGGCAGTTGCAATTCAGATTCTTTCATTTTTGTCTCTGCTAGAATGCCATTCATCGAATGCTCCTGACCCCTTTTCTGAAATACCAGCTGCTGCCCTTCTTTGTGCCATCACCCTGGACCGGTTACTTCTGTCGCAGTCCTCACTGACTCTGACATGCGTTCACGCACTACGTTAATGCGTGTTTCCAGGCTGGCGTGTAAGCTCCATGAGGGCAGTGCTTTCGGCTTTTTCTCTTTCCCAGCACCTACAACAGTACTGGGCCCAGAGGAGTTGCTGAGAACGTATGTCCTGAGTAGGAGAAGGAATCTGAGATGCTGTCTTCTTAGATGCTGTTGGGAGCAAAACCCAAATGAGATGGAACCGAAAATAGAATGCCAAACTAATACAGCCCGTCCTTGGAAAGTTAACTTGTTCAACTTACAAATAATCTCTACATTATATCTTGCATTTCATATCTCTTAGATATTTGAATGTGAATAGTATTAAATGGAGAATTTTAGGTTAACAATAAGCATAGGCGGGATTACGGCCAAATAGTAAATCTGGACTCTCTCTTCCTCAAAAGGATTCTTCTGACTTATTCTGTAGTCTCTAATTTCTTATCATTTTTACCGTAGAGAGTCTGAAGGAAGAAACCCTGGCCTGGGAGTATTGTCTTAGGCTCAAAAGCAAACTATTGCAGAAATACATACATTAAAAATACTTCTCAGCGTGGAGGCAGCTGATGGATGTTTCTCTCCCACGATGTTTCTAACTCTCTCTCCCTCTCCCTTCCTCTCTCTCTAAAATAATCAATAAAAACCATATTTAAAAAAATACTTCTCAGTCATAATATTGAACTTATATTTTCCTTTTTCTTATATTTTCTATTTAATTGTTTACTGGGCTTTCCCAAAAGCATATGGCAACTACAATAAATACGCTCAAATGTGTGGGATATGGATTTAAAAACTTTATAGTTACAGTATGTACATCTTACTGGGGAAATACCCTATTTGAGGTTTTTATGCTAAATAAAAATATACGAAACTCTGTCTAAAGTTGTTCAAAATGGTAGGCTTTACAAATGTTCTCTTCTTTACATACACTTCATAGTACAGCATGTGGCAGCTTTTAGACCAAACAACATCTGCCTTAAACACTATAAATCGTAAAGATAGAATCTTTCAGAACTTCAACTAAATGCAAATATTGGGGAGCCCAATTTATTGTTCTACATACAATGCAAGAAAACTTGCAAGATGCTGATTTTTTATTGGCCTCTCCTTGCATGTTTTATCATCAACACTCCAAAAATTAATTTGATTTTGTTGTTGCTTAATTGAATGTCTAGATTTATCTATAAAAGATGTATAACATAACTAAAAAAGCAAATGGAATAGTGAATTTAAATTGCAAATAATTCAAATAAGTATGTGAGGTGTTGTTATTAAAGTTATAAATGCTAGACAACAATAGTATATTTTAAAATAACCAAATATGATAAAGAAAGAGGATGAATGTGTTAGGTAAATATAAACTTCCAACACAAGATTATCTAGGGGGAAAAAGTTTGTTTTAATTTGAACAACTAAAAGTGTTCCTAATCTGAATGGTTTGTATGTGCATATGTATATTAATTAATCACCATGAAGAATACAGCCTAGTTTTTTATGTGACAATTTAGAATCTTAGAATCACTCAGGGTAATTTATGACCCCCTTAATCATCAGTTTTAGAAGTAAGTCTAGAAATGTGAAATTATTTGTAAAAATGCAGATCGCAGGACACCAAGGCCTAGCACTCTGGGTTTTAAAAGTATATCCCTAATACTTCTTATGCTCCCACAATTTCGAGAGCTACCTTTGTCTATATTATGAAAGACACAATCATGTAATAACTATAATAATTATAGCAATATTAATGTTAATCTCTTATATCCCAAATGTGCTTATTATTTGCTACCATTCTAATCACATTACAAATACTAACTTCTTTACTAATTGCAATGACCCTATATAGTAGGTACTATTGCAAACTTCATTTTACTATTGAAGAAAGTGTGGCACAGAGAGATTAAAACATTTGACCAAGTAACACAGCATGTAAGTGTCAGAGGCTGGAGCCAGCGGTGGAACTAAAGGAGCCTGTTTTCTGAGTTTGCTGTACCAGCCTTTTCAGCATTCTCCATGCCTCAGCCGTGCCAAGCACTGTGGGTCAGAGGCGAACATGGCACAGCCCACCTCCAAAGAGCTTTAGAGTCCAGTGGGAGGCAGGCAGGCATTGAGACAAATGCAACTTTGACTTTGGCAAAAGATGATCAGGAAGAGCAGACAGGCTATTAATCTCCATAGAGAAATCTTTGCACAGGGGAAAGCTCAAAGACTGAGTGGAAGTGGCAGATAAGATGACAGCAGCCTTGCAGACAGTGCCAGCCATGCCTGCTAAGTCACAGAGCATTGCATCCAGGCAAATAAGTAATTTAATGGGACACAGATACAGTGTGTCGGATGAGGGCAAGTGAAAGGAGGCAATGTTGGAAGGGTAGATTGAGGCAAATTATAGAGAAAGGGGCTTTACTTGCCATGCCAGGTCCACAGGCAACAGTTATACAGATTTTATTCTATGACAACAGTGTCCCCTTGAGTTGTGCAGGACAAAACCAGCACTAATGTAGGCATTGGGTGTGTGTAGGGGGATGATCATGGGTCCTGTTAGAGTGAAGTGATAGAATAAGGTGTGATACAAGTCTACACTGGTGCTTTGGTGCTCTAGGAAGCATGCAGAAGGCCAGAACCCACATTTGAGAAGACCCAGTCAAGCATCGCTTGATCTATGACGGGATGTTTTCAAAGTGAACCATTTTAAGGATAGAGTGTGGAGAGGCCTTGAACAGTCCCTCTGTCGAGAAGTTCAAGGTTCACCTGCTAGGCTATTTCCTCAGGATTCTTAAAGATGTTAATACCTTTATAAAGATTCACTACTGGAGGTAAGGACTCTACAAGAAAATAAATCACCTCTCAGTTATAGCAATTTAAGCAGTTCCATGAGCCCTATTATAAACACAATTCATTAACCTGTTACCCAGAAGGCCACACTGTTTTCTCTACTTATCTAACCCACTTTGCCGGTTAGGGGAGGGGTGACCCTGCATAGATAAAGGTGAAAAGGGATACATGATGTGCTCACATTTGCAAAAATATGCTATCATGCTTTCTTAAAAATGAATTTTTAAAATTGAATATTCCTGAAATGGGACAGGTTTTGTTTGTTGTTTTTTTTTTTTTAATGGAGACAGTTGATTTAGATAAAAGATAGCAATAACATGGCAGTTGTTTGTGTCAGGAATTATAAACACTGAGAATAAGTATTAATAAATATATTTTAAATGACTTTATGTTTAGGCTGGAGAACCAGTAAAATCTATGAGTTTATACTTGACCTTAAGCACTTTTTGGAAACACAGAATCAACTTTATAAAACAGAATATAAGAGTATCCTAAGTGTTTGGGTGAGTGAGCAAAAGTGTGCCCGATGAGTTTCAGTGTCAGCGAACACGATATATCCTGGTGAAGAATAAAGCAGTGAAACTGTGCCTAGAAAGGGCTCTGAGGCTCTGACTCCCACTCTCAGCTCGTTGTTCACATTTGTAGCGTTTGCCTTGCAGTTGCCCAGACTTTCTTCTCCCCTATATTGTCCGCATCTATCATTGCATAACTTGGCCTAGCACCATGGCTTGAGGGGATCAAGAAATGTCTTTTAAATTGAGCAAAATTTTCCCAAGTCATTTCAGCTCTACCCATGACTACATAAATGGGCCGACAACACATGGGGCTTTATCAAAGACACTGGAAAGCAAGTAGAATATTTTCCTGCTGGTAAGGAGTAGATTCCACATGTATACCTGCAATGATGTGTGCAATAGTGGTCTCTGCAATTCAAGAAAATAAAGAAAATGAAAAGACCTGCAAAGCCAGTGTACAATAGACAAGTTGGGAGCCAGGATGTTGCACTTTAAATTAGAATAAAAAGCATCTGTGAAGGTGTAAAAGTATATGATACATCCTTGAGGTTGTAAATAAAACAAAAAAATTATCCTAATATTCAGTTACTGTATGTGGGCTTTGATGTAAGCTATATATTTCCTCATTTACATCTCCCAGGAAGCCTGTAAGATAGAGAGCGTAATTGTTTCTTGTTATAGGAATAGCAGCTGAGCCTCAGAGAGGTGGCTGACCACACTCGGAGGGAGAGCAAGTTCTTGGACTCAGGTCTACCGAAGTCACAGATCTTTAAAAAATGGACTCTGAAGAAAAGTTTTAGGTTTAGTTGAAATGAAATGCATGACATTAAATATAAATTCTATGGACTGCTGATCCATATGCTGAAGACTATATATAAATATATATATGAGATATATATGTATATGTGTGTATATATGTATTGACCCCATATATGTGTGTGTGTGTGTGTGTGTGTGTGTGTGTGTGTGTGTATAGAGAGACTAATATATGTGTACAATGGGGTAGGTGAAAATGAAAAAGGTTGGTGATTTATACACATGAAGATGTTTTACTCTATATGTAGGTAATATGTATTTTTCTGAAAGGGGTTGGAAAGTTTCCACTATACCCACAGGTTGGAAAAACCTTTTAAGGCTCACTTTTAAGTGCACAGATAGACTCTTATGGATTCAGGGAAACTTCAATCTAAACAATAAATATCTCCAGATGATCTGATACTAGTGGTGAAAGAAGGGAATAATTGGTGTTAGGGAGCTATTTGCAACATTTTAAAAGTCAAAAAATACATAAAATTTCTGTGGAATAAGACTGCCTGTAAAAATGAATTTTTGCTTCATGTTCATGGAAGTAATACTTAAATTTATTGCTTGGCTCTGAAAATCTCTATTACAAAATAAATATGATATCTACATGTTATCTATTATATATTCCCAAGTATTGGGAATAGTTCCCAAGTGATGTAAGTAAAAATTAATGTGTGATACAGGCAATTAGAACTTGATCCCATTCATGTAACACATAGTAGCTCTATAGTTACAGCTAAAACCTTTTAGGAAATAGGTTGTTATAACCACTGATACTTTAGTACTTGGTGATAAAGTAGCTAGAGGCAGAGTAGAATTAATTCAGAGGCGGTTGCCTTTTCTTGGGGACCAGGTGCCGCTTCCTGGGCAGGTGCTATCTAATCACTCCAGCCCTGTTGTCTGTTTTTCTTGCAGACTTTTAGGCCAGCATGCACGTGCCTGGACCTGGACACACAAGTGATCCAGACCCTCTTTTTTTCTAAAGTGATGTTCATATTGGTGATCACCATGTAGGAGAAGGTTATGCAGTCATTTAGGAGGTCTCGTCTATAAATCAAATAGTTATGAAGGAACTGGCAGTGTCTAAATACATCTTGGGCTAAGAGTAATTGTTTCAAACTTTTGTATGAACCATAGCTGTGGGGAGGGGTGAGGGTTGGGCAGTGGAGAGTTACAGAGATTTGTGTATGGGTCATAAAGTAAAATGTGTTTCTGACTGTGAATGGAGAGTAAAAAAGTGAATAACATTGCCCTATACCATTTATCTTCAGGGGAAAGTTGATCAAAACTCCCAGTGTGGCCCTCTAATTTTGAGGTCTTCCCAGTCCACTTTTTCAGGCTCTAGGAACATGATTTGTTCCATTTTCTGTGTCTGTAGAGTCCATCCTCACTTCTTATCTGCCTGTGATATAACCTTTATTCTGACATATAAGCATGGGAACTTTCTAAACGATCTCTTTATTGACTGGTCCAAATTATATACTATTTTCAGCTTAATTTTTCCCAACTGCAACCCTGCTCTTTAATATTTCTCTATGTAGTCAAGGTTATTTTAAACTCTTTAATATGGCATAAAAATTGTTTACCAATGTTTTGGGCTTCATTATCTATCAATATTATACAAAGACGTAAGATTCAGCAGAACCAACACACTTGCTGGCCTAGAATGTGTGAGGCATTTCACACCTCTGTGTTTAGGCTTAGTTCTGCCCTTGTTTATCTTTTATTCTTCTCTTTGTTCAAATCCATGCACCCTCCCCTCTGTGGGAGTTTCATTGGCATGTCCCACCCAGCAACAATAGGTGGCTATCTCCTCTCCCTTCAGGATCCTTTAGGATGCTGTGTCTTGCATTACATCTTATACAACTATTTATTCCAAGAATGTACTTGGACCTTAGTAAGGTATTAATACATGCTTGTTGAATGAATTAGTGTCATGTCATTATATGAATTTCATATAATGCATGCAACATTATAATTAATATTTTCCTGGATACTTTTATTTGATTGTTGCTCTCCTTTTCCCCCAAACTGAATAAATATCAGTTCACCTACCAACGCTGCAAAATTGAAAATGCATTTCTACCTGACATGATGAAATTGTCATTTAGTAGACATGATGCTTTGAGCCCTGCAAATAACTGCTTGCCTAAGTTGTTCTTGATGAGCTATTATCTTAGTCTTCAGAACAGTAAAGGGAAATAATTGTTTGTGTATTTATCCACAGTTGCTGTATCGAGTGTATCTTTGGGTTTTGGAGGGAAGGAGAGTGAGAAGAAATGCTACAGAAATGACAATAGAGAAAATGAAAATGAGATTGTAGAAAGACAACAAAAGTTTTCTTATATATATATTTTTACTAGTAAAATTGGTTCAAAGAGCATTTGCTGCCTACCAAGCAATACAAAATAAGATTCAAGGCTCAAAAACATATTGAATTGGCCATTCTTCTGATAGGAATGGGGTTATATGAACTTAAATTGTAGTTTTCAATTTTAAAAACAAGCCAAAATGAGTAATAGGCTTGATTTTTTTAACTATAGAGAGAAATATTTCCCAAGATAAATTAAGATTTTGACTTTTATTATTTTTCAGAATTGTGCTAATCTTCCTTATGGAATAATAAAGAATTTTTCTTTACCCTTTGAACATGCACCACAAATTAGGTAATTTTCCCTGGCATGTAGTTTTTCAGTCACACTAATGCTGTAATAGATAATCAAAGGGGGACTGAATTCATATCTTACAACTGTAATCATAAATAGATATTCCACACTAATGTGGGCAAGTGTGACCTGAAATATTAGACATATGTGTAATGTAAAGAGATTAAGCTGACATCGGTGTTTCTGATAGTGAGGTGTGGATTCCAGAAACACAGAGAGTTAGGAGATGATGGACCTGGATGTCAAAGTACAGTGTTAAAGAGCAGGTTTAGGGAGTGAAGGCAATGAATACATTTTATAAAAGCTTATTTTTGAGTCCTATTGGACTTGAACAGTATCCTGTGTATATATTGTTAACATATGAGGTCTTGGTATGGATCATGATGTCCTTAAAATAATCCTATGAAGCAGATACTTATAATCTTTCTATAGCTCATGTAATATAATTTTTACGGGTCAAGTAACATGTGCATGTTTTTCAGCAAGCATCTCCTTCAACCAGAGCATGAAAGCCCTGTAGGCAGGGACTGCACCCTTAGCCTACATACCTGGTTTGCTCTCTTAGACTCTGTGCTACAGAGAACCTCACTCTTGTCTGCTCCAGCTCTCTCCTTTTCCATGGAGCAAAAAGTCCATGGGGCCAAGGGAATGTATCCACTTGTAGTCCATGTGCCACCTTCCTCATTTATAGACTATGCCTATAGTAACTAGAAAGGAGCATAAGCTCCTGAACCCAGAACTTAAGGCCTGGGCATGATATAGCCCTGCTTCCTCCATTTCTTAAACCCTCTACCTTGCTCATCAAGCTCTGGCCAGGCACCTAATTTTGTTCTTTGAACATGTCAAACTCACCCTTGCCTAAGGATCTTGCACTCAATGTTTCCTCTGCCTCCTACATCAGGATCTCTATTCTGAAGGATGGATTTCTTTCTGTGGACATGTTTCAGATGAAATGTCACCTCCTCAAAGAGGTTTTTCCTGACCATCTCTGTCATAGTAACTCTTTTGTTTCTTCTTTTTAAGTTTTCTTCTGTGTGTGTGTGTGTGTGTGTGTGTTGATCTATATAAAGTACAAATTCCAGGAGAGCAGATCTGTGTCCTTTTTATCAATCTCTTGGCCTTTGCCAAATCTACAGTGCTTAGGACGGCACCTAGAACATGAGGAACATTTGAGAAACATTTGATGAATTAGTTATTATTGAATGAATAGTCGTGAATAATCTACATGTTCAATAAATATATTATGTTTGAAGGAATGAGTCAATGAATTAATAAATGAATGGAAGGTTACATCATTCTCCTGACTCCAAAGCCTATCACTGTTTCACTGTTGCAAGCTACTTGCGCCTATGCTGTGAACCCTAATGGACCCCTACACTTTCACAAAGTTTGAGACAAGAGGATAGTTGTACACTTTAAAATTATTGCAAATTCTTTCTTTCATGCCCTTGACATGACAGGTCCTCCCGCCAGTAAGTGGATCCTGTCTCTCCTCTCTTTGCATCTGGGTTGGCCATGTCATGCCTTGCCCATGGGTCACTGCGAACATGATGGCAGCAGAGGAGCTTTCCTCCTCTTGCTGCTCCTGGAAACCCTGAGACCACCATGTGAAAATGCCCAGGCTATTCTACTAGATGAGAAATACGTGGCCCTGTCTCATCTTTTGCCCCAAGTGACTTGCTAGCAACTGCCATGTGTGTAGCAGTGACACCACTTAGATCACATACCCTTCAGCTGACCTTATAAATAACCACAGACACACGACTGAGGTTAGCAGTTACTGACTGAGCTGGCTCAGTGCAGAAGAATCATCCACCAACCCAAAGAATTGTGAGACAAATACATGGTATCTGTTGTTGTAATTTACTAAGTTTGGGTGCAATTTGTCACACAGCAAAAACTAACTGAACTGATACTGAAGCTATATGGAAACAATAAAAAGAAGTCTTGCTATAACTATGCCCACTTAAGTTCAGGTAGTCTTTTAAAGTGTAAATAATAAACTCAGATACAGAGACTTCATTTTTCAATGGCTACTTCTAACAATCCCATTAATGAAATGCTTCATTTGACAGAAGAAAGACTAGGATTTGTCTTGATACAGATAAATTTGATAGTGAATTATTTTTGTTTTATATCACAGGGTATAACAAATCAATTTAAATAATGTTTTCCCTAAATGCTAATATCACAGGATTTGCTGTGAGCATGCAAAAGCTGCAATAACATGAGTGAGACTGTGATTTTAGAATGTTCTGTTTGATCCATGGTGCCAATGAGTTTTGATATTGTAAATGATATGAAAGTTATGCCTGAACATTACACATCATTTTTGACAGCATATTTTATGCACATACTGACAAACACCATATTTTTTTTCTTATAAATGATTGAAAGTTTGTTTGATTAAAAAAAAAAAAAAGTTTTGGCCTCCAAACATATCCTAATGAGTGAGTCCAAAAATACCACACTAATCTGATACTTGAACTTGAATCGCTAATATTATAACAATTTTCTGCCTGTGCTGCCACTGTCAACGCTTACTTCTGCTAAACCAGATGTCTGCTGTTCATCCTGCCACTTACATGTTAAACTGTTAATCTGAAGGAAGAAAAATGGAAATAGAGTCTGTTTTGCTATGGTTGTTACACTGAAGAATCCCTAAGATTTCATGCTGAGGCAGATTTTCATCATAATATAATTTGTTGTATTGGTACGTATCCCCTTGTCTTCTCATTTCTCTAGCCCTTGTAGGCACTTGGAACTGTCCTGCCAGTGGCAACTGGGTTCAGTCTGTAGTGTTCCAGCTTCCCAACAAGAAAATCATATATACCGTTCCCATGTGTCATATAAGTGATCTGTCCAGGCCACTCCAACGTGCCACCTGCCAGGATGGGCACTGTGATTGTAATGAAAAAGTTTCTCATCATGTCTAGAGAAGGAATTGTGGAGATACTATCAACAACAACAAACACAGAAGAGTGAGAGTAAAGTCTGTCTCTACCTCAGTAAAGTGAAGATCTTGCAAAGGTGAACACTTTCTACACACATCTGAAAATAGATATTAGTCAAAAGATCCTGTTTCAAATAAAGAAGTTGCCCCTTTCTTAGAACAGTATCTTAGACTGAATCTCCAGTGGTAGAAACCTGGACTGATCCAATCTCAGCTATGTGTTTTTTCTGAGCATTTATCAAATATTTTACATAGTCCTCCTGTCGTGGCTTTAATATATATCCAAAAATTGTCCCGGCTGGTGTGGCTCAGTTGGTTGTGAGTCTCCAGTACACCCAAAGGTTCCCCTTGGCTTTGTTTTCCTGCATGCTTCTTTCTGTCTAAATCCCCTCCTTTTTTGCTCTCTTGTTTTTATTCTACATTGTTTAATTAATTTTCCTCTAGAACCTGGGAGCCCTGGCTGAGTCAGATCTCTAATTACAATTGGCTTTATTGACATGGGCTTTTTGCCACACACATACACACATCCTGTTTCCTCAGCCTATTCACTATTTCTTTCTTTTTTTAAAAATTAATTCTACTCTTTTTAAAAATATATACATATATATATTTATTGATTTCAGAGAGAGGAAGAGAGAAGGAGAGAGAGAGATAGAAACATCAATGATGAGGGAAAGTCATTTATCTGCCGCCTCTTGCACACTCCCTACTGGGGATTGATCCTGCAACCCCGGGCATGTGCCCTGACCAGGAATCGAACCTCAATCTCCTGGATCATGGGTCGATGCTCAACCGCTGAGCCACGCTAGCCAGGCTTAACTCTATTTCTTGACCTTATTTTATAGTCTAGCACACATCCTTGGAATTTAGAAAATTCAGTAATTATCCTATGTCATTCCAGACTCTGTAAGTAGTCTTGCAGCAGGTTGAAACAGCATACGTTTTGACAGCCAGATGCTATATTTCTTCCTGATTGCATAGCTCATAGTCACTTAATAATGCATTGTTTTCCGAAGTAAAACTCAGTGGAGGTGCAACATCTGGTTCCTGGCAAAAAAGCCTTACTTAATTTACTCAAATCCCTGGTGTGATTTACAAAGCGCCAGAGAAGGTGGAACACTTTGACACATTGTAGAGCACCGACTGGCTGTGTCTACCTTGGCAAGGGTTTCTAAATGGCTCATTTAAAGCAATCAGGGAATCTTTTATTTGGTACCACCCTAACAGCCAAAATGTTTACATTTCTAAATGAAAACCTTTTTCTTTAGGTGAAAACATTTCCAAAAAAAAGTAAATGCTTTGGACATTAAAGGCAAAAACAATGTTTTCCTTTGAACAGTGGAGATTGTGAAATGTTTTCCAAATATCTCCAAACATTATAAGGAAAATGCAAGCATTTTATATATTCCTGGCCTTAACACCATTATTAGTAAAACTGCAAGCAAGTTCAGATTTTCAGACAGGCCACCAATTCTTGCAGTGGAATAGCTGGATATTTGTAAACGCATCCAAACTTTAATGGTAAAGAGAGAGCAGATGTGAAGAAAATCATCAGGGTAGTTTGAGATCAGCCCTCAGATATATGAATGCTTTTTATAAATTACTAACAAAAGAGAATATCAATGCCCCAGGTTTTATTTCAATTTATTTATTTCTTAGATATGGTGGATTTAGATTTTTAGTTAATTCATGTTTAATTCACATTTCCTGAGCCCCCACTGTCTAATGCAATAGCTACTCTCAAGGGAAAAGTCGAAACGTGGTGTTGTGCCATGAAAACGTCTTTGCCATAATTAGCTTTTTCTAACTTGTACAGTAATTGGTACATGGATGGAAACCGGAAGTTACCACCAGATTTCATGCTTGCTGAGTCCACCATAACAAAATCAGTGAGGTCTTAGTTAGTGAGTTAAATAAATAAAACTCAATTTTCTACTATAAACATAAATGAACAAATAGAATTTTCTACAAAAATAAACAGGCATTATTGTCTGAAGTTTAAATGATCTATAACAATAAATATTATAGTGAAGGTAGAAAATCACACAAGAAGTTCTTATAAACATTCCAGTTTTAGGACAGATTAAATAGAAAACTGACATGAAGTAACCTCCACTCCATCACTGCTAATTATATTCTTACTGACATCAAGGTACATGCTTGTTAACAATGTTCAGAATTTGCTGTTATCTAGATATCAAGTCCCGAGGTCAATAAGTGTGCTTCATTCTCAGTCTTATGTCAACATGTGTATTTAAAATTTACATCATTGTCTGGCTTTTGAAATCAAGAATTAATTTGAGGAATTCAAACTTTATGATTTTCAAATTCTACATTGTTAATAAATTATGATAGGATCTGTCATATAAATTAGCTCCTGTGACTCTTTGCAACCTCCCAGCTGGCAATATCATTGTTCCTTTTAGCAAGATGAAGGGAGGCAGGGTATACTCAACTGCACTGGAGATTTAATAAAACAGCAAGAATGCGTGTTCCTTCTGACAATTTGCATTCATTCTAAGAACAAAGTATGTGTTTTAATGTGACTCACAATTAAATGCAATATTCTGCTCAGGCCTACAACAAAATGATCTTTTATTTCATTTCCATTTTGAGACTTAGTTTTCCTATATTTTAAATGTGATATAATTACTCACTTTGCAAGATGTTTTTGAGTGTTAAATGTCATAGATGTGAAAATTCCTGGCACTTACTGAATAAGTACTAAAAGATTGTGGGGTTGAATGAGAAGATACACAAGATGGCATTGCTGATTAATTTCACACTTTACATGTGAACATACGTATACAGATCATTTTCTACAAATACTTGTGCGTTTCCTACCAAGCCTAGGGCAAATTGTGTAACAAATTTTAGGCAGTGGTAAGGACTTTGGCTTTATTCTGAATGAGATGGAGAGTCAATGGAGTGCGTTGAACAGAGGAAAGATATGGTTATCAGTAGTTCAATGCCATAAATTAGTGGCCTCAGTAGAAATAAACTTACCTTGGACCGCAGTGGTAGTTGTGAATAGGACATGCAGCATGCGAAAAGAAGAGGGAAGTCAAGGGTGAACCCAAGTGTTTCTTTGGCCTAAATTACTACAAAAGTAGAGTTGCCACTTGCTAAAATGGAAAGCTTAAGACCCAGCTGATTGGGATGGGGGCAAATAGTTAACTCGGAGATACTTCTTGAATATCCAAGTGGAGATGTTCGGTAAGAGGTGAGAGGTAGTGATTAGAGATAGCTCTGAGGTTTCTTAATTTAGTGATAATGTTTAAGCCTGTGGCATTGAAATAATCACTTGTAGAGATTAGAAAAAAATTAAAGAAACAAGTCTTAGGATATTTCAATGTTTAGAGTTTGGAAAACGAAAAGATTCAATGAAAACAACAAAGCTGAAATTGAATAAAATCTTAAATTTGGAATTGGAAACAAACATAATTCTCAAAGTTTTATTCACAGCAGTGTTTCCTAAACTAGTGTAATTCTTCTCAAATATATAGGTTTTATGTTCAGATATATTTTAAATACCCTTTACAGCACACTCTAACATTCTCGATGAATATTTCTATATTAAAAAGTCTGAAAAACTCAATAGCAAAGGGACCTATTTAAAACTGGAAACACAATTGAGATGGGAAAGGCTTGGAAGGAGAGTATGGGCTCAGGATTGCTTTGTAGGGTAGGGATTAAGTTAAATTTGAGATTCCTTTTAGACATCCAAATGGAGATGTCTACAAAGGCAATTGACAATTTGGTTCACTCTCAGAGAAAAGCCATGATGAGATAAATTTGGGAATGATAAACATTAAACATTATTTATGTCCCAAACAGAATGAGATGACCTAGGGTGAGAACAGAGAAGAACAGGGGCATTACAGGCTGCGCCTCTCCCCAACATATGGAAAGAAATGTTATTGATGGAATGGGGAATAACAGTGATTTTCCACTACAAGTTTTGATATCAGAATATCAAAAGTTAGTAGTAGTGTGGGGGGGTGGATATTACCAACATGTGAACCTCCTGCTGTGGTCGCTTGTAATCTTATGACAGATGGTTCAAAGCAAACAATTTCAAGTTCCATTTCTTCTACCTCTTTCTAATGTAGCCCTAACAACCTCTTTCTTTCTACCCCCTTCCCCATGTCGGTCTGTCTCTCCACCTCCTCTATCTTAACTTGTTGATCTAACATGCAATTTAAAGTGTCTTATACGTAATATATGGAAAGTTGAAATGTAGACTCAGAGCACTTACTTGACTAAAATTTCTGCCAATAAAATTATTTAAAATATAAGATGCTTGACAATTTTTTGAATATTATATTAAGTAGCTCATTTTCTCCTGTTAATTTCCTTGTTAACCAATTAGAGAAGCCGAATTCTTTTGTAAACATACTCATTTGTGGTCAAATATTACTTGAAACACTTTTGCATGTTTATGTTTGTTTCTTTTTTTCTGTGTTGTTTGATGCTTCTATTTATCAAATTAATGGTTTCAGAATCATTTGGACGGTTATAGATTTGGGACAGAGTTAGTCACCAAACATGAAGGGAAGACTGATAACATTTGTTAAATGACTTGAATAATCATGTTTATTTTTAAAGGCAAAATTAAACCAAGGAAAGTCAGAAAGTCAGGCTTCATCTTCACAGTTACAGAAAAAAAGCTAGAAATCAATCTTACATTTCTCCACTGAAAAATGATGGCATTGCACTTCCAGGGCCTGCTTTCTTCTGCTTGGATAATGAAGTTGTCTAGTGTTGGCCAGGTGGTGATAGGTCCAAAATAGTGAACGTGATCTAGACAATGTTTTCCCCATATTACACAGAGAAATCAGCTTTAGAGAGGTTAAATGGTGTGCAGCTGAATAATCGTCAGTGTAAGGTTTAGGCCCCCTTCTCTAAGCTCTACACCATGAACTCTTTCTCTGGTATCACCTTTCAGTCTATCCAGCTCTTAAGATGACTGGCTGGTTCTCCCACCGCATGGCCTTGGTCTTTCTCTTGTTACATGCTGGTCAGGAGAAGTCATACAATTAGTACAGGTCCATGAAAAAAGACACAACAAGATAATAAAACAAAGCTGTTTTTGCTGATCAGGCTCTGACAAAGCTTCCTGCATTCTATGTTTGCTCTTTGCATATAGAATGAAAAGAATGAAGAGCCAGAAAGTCTGGAACACAGGATGTCTTCTCAGGAACTGGACCTTTGCCAGGGCACAGTGCAGTGTTCAGCGTGGCTGACTTTGGCGGTGCTTCAGTGAATTTAAATGCACGTGCCCAAGAGCATATAGGAGGCATATCAATACAAAGACACATTTGTGATTATATTATCATTACATGACCCCCGTAGAAACTTTGTAAAATATGGAAATACTTCAAAAGATAACAAAATTACCTCTAATCTTTATAAAGAGGCACCACTGAAAATATTTTTGTTGTATTTTCAGCGCATCCATTATACCATTGATCCCACATTTCATAGGGTTTCCTGCATTTTTCTTGCCACATTTTATTCTCAACTTATTTAAATTTATTTGTTAGTATGTATTATAATGAAGCAATGTTATCACATGCTACTGAAATACTCCATAATACATTTATTTGTTGCCCTTCTGTTGAGGTTTAGATTGTTCAAGATTTACGTAAATAAAATCATGGTGAAGATGTTGATTGTGAAGTCTTACAGTTAAAATACTTAATACTTAAATATAAAAGATATTTTCTAAGTTATGCAGTATTTTCTCACATTTGTCATTTAAGTTGGCACAATGAGGAGAAAAGGGAATGCCATTGTATAAGTCCACTCTTTGAACTAGTTGATGGGAAAATGCCAATACTATGAAGTGTTTCATTGGATTAATTAAAAAGCTAGTGAGTTTTGTAAAGATAAAACAGTGAGTATGCTGTGAGCCCAGCATTTTGCAGTGTTCACTCTGGGGCCTGGAAAAATAGCACAATGTTGATGGCAAATACTTTAGCATGACAAAGGCTGGTCACTTTAGAAATAACCTCCGCTTTCTAGTTAAAACTTGACATAACCAAATTCCTTCACGTATATTTTTTTAATATCTTTATTGTTGAAAATATTACAGCTGTCCCCTTTTTTCCCCATTGACCCCTTCCACCTACACCCACCCCACCCCAGGCCTTCCCCTCACTAATGTCTGTGTCCATGGGTTATATATATATATATATATATATATATATGCATATAAATTCCCTGGTTAATCTCTCCCCCACCCCTTCCCTCTGAGATTCCTCAGTCTGTTCCATGCTTCTATGTCACTGAATCTATTTTGTTCATCAGTTTATTATGTTCTTTAGATTACACATATAAGTCCCTTTTTTTGGATGTCTTACTTTTCCCTTTAGGCATGATCTTAGTCATTATGTTGCAACTTTGATTATGTGTAGAATATTCATATTTATGTAGTTGCTGACACCTCATCCTGTCATGTTTCCAATGCACATGAGTGAGTAGGTAATAATGGTGATTTATTACGATAAAAGTAGAATGACTTAAAGTCACCTGAAAGAAAATCTTTATTCCGATGCCAGTTGGTATATTTAGGGCCATTTATAAGTTTTATAAATTTTTTGTTCTTTCTGCATTTTCTTAAAATATGGAAATGTTAAGACTTATAAATATAAAAAAATTAAAAAGGGACAGTCCTATTAATTCATTATTTTAGAAACTTATAGACAGGAGAAGAAAGAGACATTATTTATTCACACATGATATATTGATTAGTTGGCATGTATAACTTATCATGACTCAAAACTATATCAAAAAATTAAACATTTCAGGACCCAGATATTAATAAGTTGTATAATGCATTTATTGATCCAACAAGATAGATGTGGATATCTGCACTATTGGTAATTTCTAACTTACACAGGACAAAGTGGCAATTTGCACCAATCATGATGGTGAATTGATTTCACGAAAATTATATTGTACAGATATATTTTTATTAGAATGATTCCAGTGGATTTGGTTTCATTTAACTCAAATATATGATCATTTGTTAAATACTTGCATATATGAATTAAATAGATCTCAATTCCCAAAATATCAGGTAAAGTAATAGTTTATATTTAATATTATAGAGTAATATATTTTTTTCAGACTCTGAAATCTCTCTTATTCTCTGTATACTTAATTTATATCTTCTCCATTCCCTTTTAAGGCATTGTGTAAAATAGACTATATTCTCATATCCCTTATTTCAGAGCTTCACACATTTACTAGGGACCACACCTCTTAGTTTTCCAAGAAATATTTACAAATCCCATGATAAGAATGCTGTTGCATATTGAGCAAGTAATCTTATTGCAGAGTGTTTCTTATCTTAGCTATAAGTGATTAATTAAAATGTTCCTTAGAAATACATAGTTTCTAGAAAAAAAATCCCACAGATCGAGTTTGTTGATTACTTTTACTGGGATGATTCTTAAGTGAACTAATAGGCTATAAGTTTGCTATCCGGGAAGTGTTTCTTGATTATTTATGGTGAGATAATTCTGTAATAATGACTTTATTCTGTGTTTTAGCCCTGAACATAGAGTCGGAGGGCCTGGATTCTGGTCCAGTCACTAGCAGTCTCTGGACATGTGGCTTTATATAAATTACTCAACTTCTATGAGACATTTCCCTCATTTATGAAATAGACAAATGATACTTTCTACTCTGACTTCAGCAGATTAATGTGAATAATAAGGAATGTCATATTCTACAGGCCGCAGGGCACTGGAAACTTCCAGTAGCATTAATATTACAATTGTTGGTATTAAAGTATCACTGACTATATTAAACTTTTCTTAACATATATCTTCATTAAAAGGAGCAAATGCCTGAAAATATACATGACTGGATTGTATATTTTAGTTTGCTAGGGCTGTCATAATAAAGAACCACAGACTGGGTGGCTTAAACAACAGAAGTTTATTTCTCACAGTTCTGGAGGCTAGAAGTCCAAGATCAAGGTATTGGCAAGATCGATTTCGTTTTGAGCACTCTCTCCTTGGTTTGTAAATGGCTGTCTCCTTTTGTCTTCACATTGTCTTGTCTGGGCCTTAATCTCTTTTTCTTATAAGGACACCAGTCCTATTGGTTAGGGGCCTCATTTACTTTAATTTCCACTTGAAAAACCCTATATCAAGAAACAGTTATATTCTGAGATGCTAGGAGTTAGGACATCAATATATAAATTTTCTGGGAAACAATTCAACCTATAACATTGTAGAGTGACATTTGTATAATGAGATTTCCCAAAGATACCGCTGAACACTAGTATCCAGATATACTTTAATAAAAAGTAACATAGGTGAAATACACTGGGAGATTGCAAAGAACTGTGTGTTTGTTTGGTTTTGTTACTTTTGTGGGTCTTTTACAGGGTAAAAAATGGTCATTTCTAGGAGACGGTTATAGCAGACTAGCTATCCTGAATTTATTTGACCAAAGAATCTGACTTTGTGCTATGAAAAAACCTGCTGTACACACATTTTCACGGTCATGTTTTTCAAAGAGAATAATAAAATCTGATACATCTGAAATATGTATCTTAAGGTGGCCTAATTGTAGTTGGGTTAAATAGTCAGCTCTACCATATATTTGAAAGGAGCTAAAATCTCCACTTGAATGAAAACATTGTTCTGATATAAGCTATTGCCACTAATGTCTTTATATTTTGCTTAATACAAATGTTTCTATCTCTTTTTTTTTAAAGAGTAGGTAATGTTTTTATGTAATACCAATTATTAACTCTTTAGTTGGGTTAATAAAATACTATTTTCCCTATTTCTTACAAGACCTGGAGGGAATTAAAAAAAAAAAAAAAAAAAAAGACTAAATGGGAAGAAAATAAGGAAAGGCCTAAAAGAGTTGCTCTTAAACCACACTATGCATTTCAGTCCCCTAATTAGACTTTTAAGTATGAGAATGTCCTGGCCCCCACTCTTAGAGTTTCTGGTTTAACTGGCCTAGGGTAGGACTGAGGTATTTTAAAGCTCATCGCAACTCTCATGTGCATTCGGGAAGAAAGCTGTGGCTCGGAAAAAGAATAAATGATGTGTGAAAGGTATGCTATCTCTATTAGAGAAAACTCCAGAAACATTAGACTTAGGGTAAGATGACCAGGGCAAAAATGGCAATGGCTGTTGAAGGTAAAAAAACAAAGGTCTAGTTGATCAAATTCCCCTAATCAATGACTGAAAGGGAAGCAAGTGATCAGTTGACACTCAGGGCAGCTAGAACAATTTTCATCTTGCAAAAGTCAATCTGTGTGCATGTGAAACAAGTCTCCAATTCCCCTTCTCCACAGCCCCTGGAAACTACCATTCTATTTTCTGTCTCTATATTTGCCTAACCTAATTATTTCATATAACTGGAATCATAGTATTTGTCTTTTGTGACTGATTTATTTCACTTAGCATAATGTCCTCATGGCTCATGTATTAGTAACACACCGCCACCCCCACCCACAGGATTTTGCTACCCAAATGCCACACATTTTTCAGACAAAGCTCCTTCCCAGCACTAGGGTTGTCCACTTACTTTTTATATAGGGAAGAATCAGAAGAAATCTGTTGCAAGGTGCTAATCACTTTTCAGCAGGAATTATCCAAGAAATTTAGTGCAGCGTCTGAAAGGAGATGCAACCAAGCTTCTCATCACATTCAGCAATTTAATAGGATCTCAGTTGAATTTATCTCAATGCTCAATTTAAAAATAAAAGCAGTAATGAGAAGACTGAGCCAAAGACCTGAATTGTCATCTTCACTTGTGAGCCACTTATTTCATTCTGCAATGTCTTACAGGAAAGTGTACGCCTTAGTTTCTTTTCAGTTTTGATTCTCGTGGGCATTTATCATAACGCAAAAGAATCCAAAAAGTCCAAATAAACAAATCTAGCTGAGGTATACACTTCAAAATAAAAATGCAAGTCATATGGGAAGAAGAAAAGCAGACTCCTAGAGCCCTGGCCGGTGTGGCTCGGTTGACTGAGCACCATCCTGTGCCCTGAGGAGCTGCTGGTTGGCTTCCCAGTCAAGGCACATGCCCAGGTCGGGCTCCATCCCCATTAGAGGCCGTGCAGGAAGCTAAGAGATATTTCTCTCTCTCTCCCTTCCTCTCTCTCTAAAATCAATAAAAAAATATATTTTAAAAAAAGAAAGAAAAAAACGAAGAGTCATAGAAAACTATAGGACAGTTTTGGGCACTTGGTTCCATATGCTCAAGACGAGAAGCGGACTATAGTTAAAAATAACTGCATACTGTATTTAGATAGTAGACATCTATCAACCTGTAAGTTATCAAAAATGTTAAAATAGTCATTGTTGCACCAGTTAGCATTCTTCAGTAAATATGAAACAAAAACAAAACAAAACAAAAACTACCACCGTGATCCAGATACTTCCTCAAAATGACCTAGTAGGTGGATATTCACCGAGCCAATCCAGCCAAGGCTGCTTATTTGTTTAATGTTTTGATGTCTGTGTCTAGCTCAAGGATCAGAAATAGAGCAGCTGAGTTGTGTATTTTTTTTTGTAATGGCTTATTTTTAAATACATCCTACCAGTTCTTGAACTCAAAGTAAAAATAATGACAATTATATTTTTCTTTAGACTCCTGCGTGATCAACTCTTCTTGAGACTAAAATAGAAGTGTCTAAAATAAAAAATAATGGTAAGATAGTAATATTTTGTATAGTACATAGTATATAGTGTAATCACCATTTTGGGTTAAAATAGGGAAAATAAATAAAAATAAATGTTTACTTAAGCTGCTGGCTTTATTGCAAAAATGACTATTACTCTTATTTCTTTTCTTAGCACTTATTACAATTAAGTCATTTTGACCCATCGATACCTGGATTGTACCCATTTCCCAGATGAGGACTCTGAAGTGAATAATTTATGTAGATTGTGACTCAAATACAGGCCTTTTTAGAAAAACAAGATCATTTCTATTTTAGCATTTTTTGCCTCAAAAAACAAACCCTCTTAAGAAACTACTGTTATATCTGTATTTTAGTTTATTTTAGAAATTGAACTTCAATATCATATAAAATGAATTTCATAGATTTCCCTCAGAGTGATTATGTTGTTAAGAAAAGAAACCATAGTTCGAATTGAGTTTTCAAAAACCTGTATAAATGTTTCAAAACTCACACATATTCATACACTGGTTATACATTTTATTTATTTATTTTTTAAGGACAAGAAGAAGAATCTAAGAAAAAAATAAAGATCAAGTTAAATCTTACCATTTCTGTGCCAGCCACTGCCAAATTCACAGCCACAGCACGATTGTAAAGTGGAGTTACCCCATTTAGATGTGAGAAGACTGAGGATCAGCGAGGTCAGGGAGTATTTAGTTACAAAGCCTAGGTTGACAATATACTCTAATTTCAAAACCTTTGCTTTCTCCATATCATGCAATAGGAGTGACTTTTCCTGAATATTTAGTGTTGGTGGAAATTACAGAGAAATCTCATCCATTTTTTTTATCTTATTTTACATTTTACACCCTTTATAAAGTACCAAACCACAACGATTCTCAAAAACAGTAGAAAATGGACTTCAGGTGATGATTAAGAACTCATTTTTTAGCCGAGTACAGAAGTTTTCTTTTGAAATGTCCCATTGTATCTTGGTTCTGAATATACCCTCCTTAAAATCTTCATTCACATTTTAAAAGTACGTCTATGAGTTTTCCTTTTTATTCTGCAAGTTTTGCATTAAATTATATCAGACAAAGGCTGTGGATTTCTAGATTAATCTTATGATTAAACAGTTATATTACATCACAGTTTTCAGAGACTTCCAAAATTACAGCTTTCATCAAATATCGTTTCAACCTCTGGTTCAAGGGGAGTAGATACAGGGCGGGCTTTTCTCTCTGCCCCCATTACAATTTGGCCTTGACCTTGGCCGATGCATTTTAGGGCATAAGGACAAATGAGCAGGGGTCTCATTTAATGAAAGGCAGAGGACTATGATGAAGTCCACATGGGATAGAAATGGGAGGAGAGCTGACATTTTTACAGAATGATTGTGATTAATAAAAACAGACTCTCTACTCCCCATGTTTCATTCTGTATACAGATTCAAGGCTAGGACCCATGCTCTTGAATTTATTGTCTATAGACAGAAATATAGCAGAAGCTTTCAACACAAATGTATCTCATTACAGGGAAAATTCTTAACCTTATGAAGTGTTACTTTATCAAACAAAATAGCTGAAAGAACCAGTAACCTGAGGTTTATTGAATGGTACGACCTCAGGCTAAATTTGCAGGAATTAGCAGAATGTTGAAGGTTAAGCTGAGAGTCAGCCTTCACAAATGCCTCAAGGACAGTGCAAGAGGCATATTTACAGAGGCTCAGACTATGCATTCCTTGTATCTTAACGCAAACCCAATTAAAGCATCTCATAAATTTGGTGAAGATGGAGATAAGGGTTTGGAATATTTGAGAGGCAATAACGTCCTGAATTTTTCTGCTTCCACTACAGAATCTCAAACCTGGTGAGAGGTTTCCGTGTTGTTGAGCCCATGCTTCGTCTCCATCTCTGCTACCATGGCTGCTCTTTTTTTTAATCCACTTTATCAAGGTATGATTGCCATAAAAAAGGCTCTGCATAGTTAATGTATGCAACTTGATGAGTTTAGAGATAAGAATACGCTTGTGAAACTATCCCTACAATCTATGACATAAACCTGTTACATCTAAAAGTTTTCTCCCTCCCTATTATTATTATGTGTGTAATAAAAAAATTTAATATAATAACTACACTCTTAGCCATGGCTTCTCTTTGCAGATGAGTAGGTAGCCAAGTGAATGACCTGGCTCACATTTGAGTCACTGAGTCCTTCTGTCCACTTGCATTAGTGCCACCTCTGCTGTGGATGTTCTCTAGTGGGTCTTGATGTTTAGTCCAATGAAACTCATACTTTTGTTCCCAAATGCCTCTTTCCCAGATCTTGTTGCAACCCTCCAATCTTGCTCTTCTAGCCAGGTCATTGACCAACCAGCTAAGCCATTTGAACCATCCAAACAGTATGTTAGATATAACACAAGACCTTTGCGCAGTCCTGAGTGGCCATGTATCATTGAACTCCCAATCATTCTGTTTTGTATACTCCTGTCCCCATTTGCTTTGAACCAAGATCCTTAAGATCTACTGCGAAGTTACCCGCTGGTTCCATGATATATATACTGGCTATCTTACAGCTCTTTTGGCAAATAATATCTCCCTTCCTGACGCAGGCCCAGCAAGTCCCCGGTTGAGTTTGCTGGGCTGTGGGTCTGATTACCAGTATGCTGCACAGGAGGCAATATGGCAACAGTGCTTAGGAGGGCAGGCGTTGTCCTGTGAGGCATTGGCCCCTTTCAGACCTTGGTTTATCATCAAGCAAAAGAAAGGACTCATTCTTCTGATAAGGGGAGTGGGCCACATCTGTAGACCCAGAGGTAGGGCTGGGGATTCAAGGTTCTTGAATACAGAAAATTCCCCTTTCCATACATCACATCTCTAGCCTGAGAGTGCTCTCTCCTTCCTAGCAGGGTCCTGCACCTAGTAGATTTGCTAGTCTGAGAGTTCAGCATTTCTGAATTTCAACTGTGCCTGTTGGAGAACCTGAAGGTGATAGATTCTAATTGATTTTAAGTAGTTTTTCTGATTTTCACACTGTGCTCTTACTTGTTGATTAATAGATCTAAGCCTGTTAATTTTATGTTTTTCCTTTTCATAAATCAATGATGCTTACGTGTTCTATTCCATCTCCCATTATACCCAAAATATTGCACTAGCCAGTGCATCCCCTTCCAACTGTAATCCAGCCCAGCAAACATGTGAAAGTCCTAGCATTCATATAGCTAGAGCATGTTAGAGATGATCAGACTATCAAAACTCCTCCCACAGCCACTGATGAATCATAATTGCCATCCATCCAATGAGAAATCAACTCCAGAAACCCATCTTTAATATCTGCTGCATAGAACAACTCCAGGTACCAACTGTCATAGGGCAGTTTTCCTAAGAGTAACACCTGAGTCATTGACTCTTATTTAAATGATTTATTCAGGGAGTGCTCTCAAGAAAAGGGAATGAAGGAAGCAAAATAAGACAGGGGAAAAAGCTAAGTAAACAATAATGTAGTATTAACTGGAGATCAACTTTGGTACGATCTTATGAGAAAGCTCTAGACTGAAGCACAAGTTACAACATAAAATAATTTCCACATTTTGTACTCTCTAGGAGTTAGCAAAAAAATTTTTTGGTAAAAGTCTAAATAGTAAATGTTTTAGGCTTTGGGAGCTATTTAGTATCTGTTGCAACTACTCTGCCATTGTAGTGTGGAGGACCATGTATAAACATATGACAATGGCTTTGTTCCTATAAAACTTTATTCACAAAACAGATGATGGCTGGGATTTGAGCTACAGGCTAGCTGTAGTTTTCTGTATTTTGCTCTAAGGGAAAAATGGCTACCATTTGGCTGAAGGGAATTCGCCTAAGAGTGTAACTGTGAGCTATAGTTGGCCAACATTGCCAGCAGGTGATGGGTATAGTACACTGGCAATAAAGGGGATCTGGGTCAGACACCATCAATGTCCACTCTAGGAGAATCAAGGAAGGCTTCCAGGAGGCAGTGACAACTGAACTAATTCTTTAAGGAGAGCCGATGTAGTCACATTAGCAAAGGCATGAAGGCAGGTTACAGTTCTGTATATGCAGAGAACTACCATCAGTTTAATTAAATGCTAACTCTGGAAGATGAAGCTGGAGAGGTACATAAGGAATAGGAGGGCATTATATAGTATCCTAAGAATGTTGACTTTGCCTTGTAAGAAATGAAGAGCCATTGGCAATTTTAAGGTAGAGCAACAGGATGGTCTCTCCAGTGAAGACGCAAGAGCCATAGTCTTTTGTTGCTAAGTCCATCTCTCCAGATAGAGAGATTTAGTCATTTGCTATCTGCAGCACTTAATAAAGCTTGCTTGTTTCAATTCTCTTCCAAAACCAATGTGTGATGAGCTAGATCCAGCTTTGATGCTGCCTGCTGGTGGTGGCACGTATCCTCTGTGACTTTCCAACCGTGAAGTGGGATTTGCATCTTTGAACAATATGCTTCCTCACCCACCATGCTTCCTTTGGAATAGAGCAGATGTTTGAAAGGTGTTTCTCTAGTTGCCAGGGTAAAGTTTATGACCATGAGATACAGACACTCGCTATTGCAAAATGAAGCCAACTGGTCTCGCTGTAAGTCATACCCTAGTCTATTTAGTCCCATGCTTTGGCAAGTAACCAAATTCACTTTGTACCAAATCTAAGAGAACCATTTGTTCAAATTCGAGGCTGCCATAATGTAAATGATACCTCTTATGGCTTTTTTGAAAAACAAAATACCAACAAAGACACCCCTCCTACGTTTTTGGGCTCTTCTTGGCTAAACCCTTCATACAACACTATTTAGGCCAATCTGAAGAGCAAGAATTAGTCACTACCAGCCTTTTAGGGGAACCCTTCTGTGCACAGGTAGGCTGGTTTAGGTTAGCAATACCCCAAAGGAAGGGAGGACAAATGAGAGCTGAATTGATATCTCCGGCTTAAGATGACAATCAGCTCAAACCAGGACAGTGTCAATGAGAGGATGTTTAAGAAAAGCAACTCTCTAGATGACAGTGGTGGCCTCTGGAGAGTAGGCCAAAGCTTGTTTTTTTTCTTCCTTTTTTGTATTTTCGAAGTATCTACAAAAAATATTTATTACCTTTCACAATAAGAAACAATAAACTTCCTTTTAATAAAGACATTACATTAGTTTAGTCTGAATCAGTTCTCTAGCTTAAAAAACATCTGTATTCTCAAGCATGTGGCAGGCATGTGTATTGGAAAGTTATTAACATGCTTTAATATTTATGTAACACCTTTACTCCAAAAAGATGACTTCAGGTCTTTATATTGTACTAGAGTAGAAAAATTTTTATTAGCCATTCTTTTAGAGCCTCAAGGTCCTGTAAAATTCTGACATATAATAACACTGTGCTATACAGACATCAGTCCTCCAACCACTAAGCAGTTGTTTCTGGAATAAACAATGGAGTTTTTTCCTGGATGTAGGACAATGCAGTATTCAATATCATGCACATTGATAGAGAACAGGGTTTTCAGTGACCAGAATCAGGCATTCTCTGAGAGTTATGGATTAACATTACATTTGTAAATTTGTATTGGGTGACAAGGTCTTGAGGAGCAAATTTAGAACAATTTAGAGAGCATGTAACAGGTAAAAAAATCACAAAACATCACTAAAATGATATACATCACTTTCCTGATTACCATATAAAATTAAGTGTTATTTAATAACCACCATAGAAAAAATATACTGTTTCTGCTCTCTCTCCATCCAGCATTCATAGCTCTGTCGAGGTAAGGCAACTTGAATCTTTCTTCAGATCGACGATCGGGCAGCTCTGTTTTCCCATTGTCAGAATGAGCAAAGCTGTGTGCACAGGGCAGCAACCTCTGTCCTCTCAACACTCAGGTCTGATCTAGTCTTGCATCAGGCATGGCAATCAGAAGCCAGCTTTCAGGGAAGCATAGTAAATTTGTGGCATACAGGTTACTACAAGTTCTTGCGCACAAGCACGCTTCCTTCTTACCCCTCCACTGCTCCTTCGCTCTATCCAAGTTCATGGTTTGAAATCCCGTCTATGGATATCTCATGCCCCCTCCCTATCAAGCAAGGGAGTAACCTGTTTGTGACCTGTTGCAAAGGGATCAACTACTTCATTTTCTTTTCATCTATTTCTATTTCCATAAGGAGTCCTTCGGGTATGTTTATTTATTTATATTATATACATATATATAATTCTTATAAATAAAATTTATATAACTTATTGTTATAAATATAATTTGCATAATTTTATATTTAAATTAACCATTAGTGTGTGTCCATTTTTTTCTAATGAGCTGTATAGCATGTGAGATGTTAAAAGCACATTTGTAGGATAAGCTCAAATAGTGAACCAACATAGTTAGAACCATCTGTCCAAAAAAATTGTCTGGGGGACCACCTGTCATTAGAGTTACTGATACCTGAATAAAGAGCGGGACGGGGGGGCGGGCAGGAGGTGGGCAGACTGAGTCATTAGTTACCTGACTGGAAGTTGTGTCAGGTTTAAGAGAGAAAAGGGAAAGAGAAAGAAAAGAAGAATTTGTGCTTTGTTAGCTGCACACTTGAGCAGTAGGATCAGTTCCTCTGAGCTGTTACTATCTCTACAACTTTATCATGGCCACATTTCTCTACCCAGGAACGGGGTGAACACCACATTTTAGACAATTAACCTTTCAAACTCTTGCTGGCTTGTATGACATTCGTCTTCCCAAGTCTTTCCCAGAAAAATGTTAGCATACGTTATTACAGTTCCCTTTACTTGGGATGGATATGAAGCTTCCAAATCCTTAATTACCGAGAAGCGATGCAGGGTTTTATTGTCCTACTCTTATAATGACTCTTGTAGAGACCATTTTGAAGCTCAATCTTGGCCACTGCAGCTACAAAAGAATTAACACCGCCTCTCACCGAATGCAGGGTCGGGGAAAAGGAGGTTTACAGTTTGTATGGAATAGAATACAATAATTAATAAATAATAATACAAGAATAAACCTGTGTTTCATGGACTCATAACTGTCACCCTGCTTTTGCCCCACCATATATTATAGAAAAGTAGTAAGAGGCCAGCTTCCAGGGCATTTCAAAGTGTGGAGAGACTGCTCCCACCTGCAGCATCTACCTCTAGCTGGAAAGTGCGTCACTGAGTTCTGACTTTAATGGGACCAAGATCAATGGAAATGTGGCATGAAGTTATTAGCTGGGAACAGATTGTGCCTTAGTGTTTAAGCTTTGGAAGAGCTGTCAAATGCCACCACCCCCCACACCCGCACCTGGGTATCCATTTAGATAATATAATGTTAATGAGGGATTTACTTATTTGTTTGGGTTTTTAGTTTAGTTTTTTATGATGAGAAGATGAATCTTGTGTCTCTGTGTCTTGGAAGGGGAAGGGATAGTGATATAAGAAAATAATATGACTGTAATTTTTCATGAATAACATGAGAATAACGTGAGCTTTTCAGCTAAAGGCTTGCTTTTATGTCCCATGAAGAGAGAGCTGTGGGAGGTGTATTTTTTTATAAATCTGTAGCATTGCAGATGATAGGGCATACTGGACAGTTTAGGAAAAACACTACCTTTTATCACTGATCTCATCACATACCTGAAAAGAGCTTGCTGATGGCATTCTGGACATTTTAGTTGTTCCACTCACGTTATTTTTATAGAAGACACTGTTGGTGTGAGTAGTTACCTAAGTAAGATTGCTTAGGTATGACATTATTAGGAGGCCTGCATAAGTAACCGAGGGAGACATGAGGGCTAGAATGGACCATGCCTGAGCAAAGAGCCATCTCGCTTAGACCTTAATATGAATGTGGCCTGTTTGTACCTATAGGCTGGTAAGGCCTGGGAAATATGGGTTACAGGAGTTATAATACTATATCCTACAGAACAAAATAATTTAGGAAAAGATAGGCCATTCCTCAATTTAAAGGCTCCTTATCTTCAACCTGTTTTGATTTTACTTTCTTGACTATCTGCACATTTTGTCTTTTCTTATCATGAATCACTCCTGGCTACTCCTTTGTTTCTAACAGATTTCCCAAAGTTTAGCCTACTTCACTTTTTTTCTTTTCTTTTTATCTTAAAAAAAAAACAACAAACATACAAAAAAGCAAAAAACAAAAATGAAATGCAATGAAAACAAACTAAATTTCAAAACAAAAACATCTGCTTCTGTGATTCTCACCAACTTTCTTCGTTACAGGTTCCAACGTATGAGCCCCCAGTGTTAGATCTCCTGGTCCCGAGGTTCAATGCTATTGCTTGTCTTCCATCCCACTGCTTCTTAAACTCCAGATTAGCAATGACCGGGAGAGACAAGACATGCACTTTGTAGTCCTTGTACGACAACCCAGTATATCACCTCAGAGAAATCTTTAAAGGAACAATTGGTAAAATCAGTATTTTAATTTAATTCTACTAAAGTTACTTAAACACTTTAAAAGTAACCTCCCCATGAAACTACATATACAAAGAGAAACCACCTAAATATTAAATATGTGAATGACATTCAAATATTAAGTTAGAATGAATAATTGAAGATTTAGCATGTTTCTTCTGAAAAGTTGCCAGTGGTACGTCTGGTAGTCTCTTTTACTCAAAATATTAATGGAACAACATATCTATTTATGGGTTTGAATATCTTAAGGCAATCATTAAAATTTAAAATTTTCAGAATTTAGCTCACAACATTTAGTCTGTTTAGTCTGGATCAGAAGGGCTGAGACATAATTTAACGATTATCCTTAAATATAATTTCTCTTTTTTGTTTCTTTCAATACAAAAAACAGATTTCTCTTTTATAAACATAACACTTCACAAGAAAACCACTATAAACATGAGAAACGTATTCATACTGAGCCATCTTAGATAATGGCTGGGGATTTTTCAGTTGCCTCAGCTGGAGGTCTTAATAAAGACTTACATGAGTGCTTTAAATTGCCTTTTCCCAGATAAACCAAATGGTCTTTCCCATTCTGTTCCAGTACCTCTGATTGCATTACTTTGCAATTGTCTTTAATAAAAACAAACAAACAAAAAACTTGAGTAGGATTCTTCAATAGAATTTTTTGTGAGGACAGAAATATCCTAAATGTGAGCCATCCAGCCTGGCTAGCCACTGGCTATGGAGGACCTGAAGTGGCGCTAATTTGAGAGAAGAGCTGAATTTTAATTTTTTAATGAATCTCAATTTAAATAGCCACATAGGGCTAGTGGCTGCCAAACGGGTAAGTGCAACTCTACAGACTAAATTTAGATTTTGGTCACTTGTAGCCTTAGTTGATGTAACTGGTTTTATTGAAACGATACTTTAACCTTTACCATAGGACTAGAAGATAACAGTAGTTACCCTGTAGTGTGGGAGTCTGCATTTTCCTACAACATTCAATCACACATTTTGTCAGTGAGGTATACCTACGGTTTCAAGAACTTAACTCTCCATGAAAAATGTTGAGTCTCCTTACTGAGAAAATTCATAATATCTCCTGAAGATGATTTAAGTGCATAATATTGACAGGTGCTGTTTAGGCAGAAAAAATAAAACTCACATAAATCTCTGCCCATTAGTTTGGAATGTGGGATGGTGACATTTATGGAGAGGCTCTCCCTGCTTCAGCTTTAGAAATGATACTATTCTACCAACTGTTAAAAAACTTGTCCTGCTCTCTGCTCACTTTATAAGCACAACTGTCTCACGGTTCGCTTCTGGGACAGAGAATGATTCGAAATAACTTGCTATATTATTTTTCTTTCTGTCTCTGGAAAAGTTTTACTCAGAGAACCAGAGGCTCTGGCATAATACAGGTCACTGGAGAGGGGAATCCAGCTGCGCTCTCCCCCAGGCCTCGGTGGGGAGCGTGTTTGTCCCTCCCGCCTCCTGCCACACATCCATCTCCCATGTGGTGGGGGGAGTTCAACTCAGTGTTCAGTTTTGAACACTTGCATCCTTTATACTAGCAGCTTAGTACATTCTCTACTTTAGAAAGTCCCCAAATTTCACCCTGTGGTGTTTAGAAGGCAGTCACTGTTCACTGGAATGTTCTCAAGAGCTTAATGATTAGCATTTTGTTTTCTTTCTGCCACACTGGGCTTCAAGCAAAGAACCCTACATAAATGTTGACTCAGCTATATCCACTTCTTAAAGCGCTTGACTTTCTGTGTCCCAACTTCTCAAAGCAAATACAGGAAACAACACAAGGGAAACAGTTTCTTCATATGCCATGGTTTCAAATCAATAGCACTTGAGTTGCCAAACAGCTTCTTTAAACTTTAATGAAGAATGGATTAGTTGGTGGAATCAGGGAAATTCAAGCTTCTCTCACTACTTCTATTCTAAGGTCCTTTCAATATTTCTTGAAACCTATTAAGTCGATCTTTCTTGTGTCCAGTGTTTCAACATCCCACATTTTTAAGTGAGGGGTATCTAAATGATTTCAAAGGAAAAGGCTTTCTTTGCAGGATCACACACTGTTATTCATTTCAATGGAAATTCACAGACATTGTGGCAGTGACTTTCGACAGATTGTTTACAAGGAAATTAGATTGAACTTTGAGGGAGCAGGCAGTTGGTGACACTTTATCTCTCTAATTTCATTAGATCCGGACTTCAATGAAAGTTAATATTTATACAATAAACAGCTAATTCTATAAGGAAATTTGCTTCTGTCGACACAATCTTCAAATGAGTTTAGTTACAGAAATAAAAATAGTCTAAAAATCAGGTATAAGTTCAATGTTCTATTGTTTCCATTTGAATATAGTTAAACTTTTTCATTTTAATCTCCAAAAGATCACTGGACTACATTTGAATATAAGAAATTTGCATAACTTATGCGTGGATTTGCTTAATGAAGGGAGGACAGTAGTTGAAATCAACAGTTTTAAATTCTCCACGTTTGACTTTCTCCTGAAAGTCATCTGATTGAACAAAATAGATTTCTGTAAGTGGAGTCCTCACAAGCAAATTAAGGGTTGTCCTTTTTGGCTCTTTGTGGGATTTTAATTTATTCATTCATGGAACTGACATTTAAACAGAGCATTCTATAGCACAAAACTCTAATTCTCTGAAAAGACACCGACATCTCTGTCTTCATAGATATTTTTTCTAAGAGAAGGCAATATCAATCAATTAATCAATCAAATATATATCAATTAAGAATACCATTATGAAAAACAGCAAGGAATAAGGCAGGATGTGCCATGAAGGTGGCTGTGATATTAAATATGGTGACCAGGAAATTCCTCTTTGTGAAAGTGACATCAATAGATGGGAATGAAGAGGGGACGTGAGCCGTGCAATATCCAGAAGGAGACTGTTTGAAGCAGGTAATAGCAACTGCAAACATCCAGAATGGAAGCATGTCAAGCATGGATGCAAGAAAAGGCCCGATGTGGGTGGAGCTGACTGACGAAGGCACCTGGTGGTATTAGCTGACGAGGTCAGATAGATGAACAGAGTAGGGGTGCAGGGTGGGTTGTGTGGAGTCTTATTGATGCTTATAAGGACTTTGACTTTTACTCTGAGAAAGATGGAGAGTTATTGGAGGACTTTGAACAAAATAAAGCCATGATCTGACTTCTGTTCTAATAAGCTAACTCTGTACACTTGATACTCTGGTGTTTCCATAGTCTCTGTACACAGAACACTATGGTGGAGACTAATACAGTAAAAGCCTGACAAAAGATAAGAGTTGTTCAGACCCAAGTTGTAAAGTTAAAAGTAGCAAGATTCTGAGTATGTTTTGAAAATAGAGAAAACGTAAATAGCCAACGCATTTAAAGTGTGATGTTAGCCAAGGAGCTGATCCAATACTCTTTGACCAGTTTATCTATACAGTGTTTCTCAGAGAGTCCAATGGAGCTGGTAGGTGGGACAGAGATAGGAATCCATAAACAGAGGAGAAGTCCAGGCTGGAGACTAAAAAGTGGGAATCATCAGCTTATTTTAATTTATGAGGATGGATGAAAGCTCTCCAAGTGAGTGACGATAGGTAGCAAAGAAGGGAGGTGCAAGAATACTCTCTGGGTCACTCCAACTTTTAAAAGTTCAGAACATCAGGAGACATGAGCAAAGGCAACGGGAAAGAATGACCAGCACAGGGAGGTCTGCTGAGCTGAAAGCAAAGTGAAGAGAGTGAAGACTCAGTGATCAACTGTGTCAAGCTCTGCTGATAGATCAAGTACTGAGGGCTGAGAACTGACCTTTGGAATTAGCAGCTCGTTAGAGTCCTTGACAACAGCAGTACTGGTGACAGGTAGATTGGAAGCTTAAGAGGAGCAGATAAATGGGATGGTAGCTGGAGTGGCCTGTGAAATCAAGAGAGGGTTTTATATTTGTTTGTTTTCTGTTAGCAAAAAGGAAGAGTAGAATTTCTGAAGAGAAGTTCTGAATATATGAAACAGTTATTACTAGTGCCTAACTGAAGGGTTGGGCTTAGATACCAGAACAAACACTGATTCCATTCATAATCACAGGAGGGAAAGCCGACACATGGACCCAGACACAAGGAAGTAGGTAGAGAAATGGAAGAAGCAGGTGGAAATTTTCTCCTGGTCGCTTCTCTCTTTTTTTTTATGAAGTTGGAAGTTTATCAGATAATTTAAAAAATAGAGGAAGCAGAAATTTGATAGAAAATAACCACCTATGATAGTAAACTTTAAAGTGTTGCTTGGATTTTCCCTGTAAATTGATTTTGAGAATGACTATTGATTTCTCTTAAGCATTTAAAAATTAATATATGTAATTTTCACTATAAATGTATTACAAAAACAAGTTTCTGACATATGTAATTATTGACATTCATAAATTAAAATGTTGCATTAGTTTATCAATGCAATCACTGGCATCTACATGACAATTCTAAACCCACCATTATCCATCTAAAACTGTAATATGAAAAAGCTTTTCTCTATCAGACATATTATCTTTTTTTCTCTTTGATATAAAACTCCAAAATTTTACCTAAATGAACTTTTAAAACTATTCCTGTGCTATTAGTTTAAAATTTTCTTCTGGAGTGAATCAACTTTTAAAGTATTTATATTCAATTAATAAATGTAACAATATATTATATAATTATTTTATATAATGTAATTATGTATATAAAGCTATCAAACACTGGGTTCTCTGGAAGGACATATGGGGACTGGGTTGGAATTATAAGAGGTTTATTGAGGGTGATGTGGGGCAGGGGGGTGAATAATACCTGTGAAAAGTAAATGGGAGGAAGAAGAATTGGGTGGGAGAGCCTTAGACCACAATATATATTTGACAAAGACTTAGGAACCCAACAGAGACCGCTGAGCAAAAATTCCCTGTTAGAGAAATCTTGAGCTGATCAGCAATGGTCAAGCTCCACATCTACTCCTTAATCACTTGCTGAGGGCTGTCCAGGAAGAGCAGGGCCTTGGCTGGGAAGCTGAAGCATCAGGTGTGGAATGCAAAGCACAGCTGGAGGCTTCCAGGTAGCTGAGAGCTTTGCAACTCAACAGAAAACTCTTTCTTGAAGAGAGATCCAAGCAGTGCTTTTCCATCACTGCCATAGACATACAACCTATTACTGAAAATTCCTTTCTAATGATATGGATGGACTTTTTGTATCAAAGTTCATATATCAGATAGATAAATATTATTTTATTATTAGAATGATTCGTGGTTCAGCATTAATTACATTTTGTATGCCTGTAAGCCCTAAGAAACCAAGCTCTAAAAAACGTATTTTTTTACTTTCTTCCAAATATATACTATTGAATAATCTTAAATCCCTGGTAATTATTTGTAATAATCTATCAGCTGACAATGCAATTAGACCCCCTTTAATTTTTAGTGAAATTAACAAATAAGAAAAAAATGTGCTTGCGAATCCCCCCCAAATTATTTATCATTCACTTTCTCGGTGACTAGAAAATAATCTTTAAAAATTTTCACCAGGATTTATTAAATGATAATTAATTATGCCTGTTACTTTTCCACCTGGATATCCCATACTGACCCTATACAATCAGAAATGATTATAAAATTTCAAATGAATTTATTGTATACATACCTTTGCTCTTTATGCAATAACTTTTGATTCTATATTTTTGTTTTAACATGTATTCTAAATATATTTTATCAAAACATTTGAGCTACAGATTTAGCTCTGTTTACAAAACATATCCATCAGAGAATCAAACTGGAAAACCAAGTCCTCATTTTCTAAGTGTCCAACTGAGGCATATTTTTCATAAAAGGTTTACTTCAAATTTTTTACTTCAAACCATACTATTAATGAATCCATTTCATTCTAATTTCAAATTCTATAATAAATAGATATAAGGCAGAGACGCTTGTCATAAGTTTGTACTTTTGATGACCAAGGCACTGCCACCCTCGATTTCCTATCAAACTGCCTGCTTTGTTTCTTTGGCCATAACAGCAAGAGGAAGGAAGAGGTGAGGTAGTTAAACAAAAATTGCCAGTATTTCTGCCACATCACTTGACAATAAATCTGATTTCAGGACATACCTCTATTAGCCAAGGCACATTGTTTCCAAACACCGTATTCTGTCCACGGAATAACGTAGGAAACAAATACATGCATCCCAAGGAGGCGCCGATTGCAGGAGGCTTCTTGTTACCAAGGCTTCAAATTCTCAGATCATCTTTTAGCCTGGCTTCCCACAGGTTTTAAATGTGAGGCAATGCATATAGCAAGAGTCAGGATGACTGAGACAGACCTTGTATCAAGCGTTCGAGGATGACTGTGAAGGGGGGACAGGAAAGGAGAAGCTGCCTGATGCCTACACTGCAGGCACATTCTTGGGTCAATTTAAGGAAGAGCACATACGGGAATTCTGCATCTGGATACTGATTTCCTCTAGAAGTGTTCATGTCATGGAAAAGCTTCCTGTACTCCCTGTGATACACATACTCCAAAGGGCAGCCACTGGCCGGGACGAAAGGGTGAATTAATATTCTGGAGCAATGGCTCTCAGCTTGCAATGATTTTCACCCCACCCCACCCCCAGGATCCGCTGGGCAACGCTTAGAGACATTTCGGTTGTTGCAAGCCAGGGATGGTGCTAACACCCTGCAATGCACCGGCAACCTCCACGAGAAAGAATTATTCAAATGCAAACGTCAGCAGCGCCAGGTTAGAGCCTCACTACCAAACGCGAGGGCCAACCTCATCACCAGCACCTTGAGGTGAGCTGGGCAACGCCACATGTCGAGTCCCAGATGAATCCTGTTCAGATGAAAGTTCCAGAGGCCCCCGATCTGGGCCATGCGGCAGGATCAGCAGCGGTGCGGACAGGCCCGTTGGCAGCCAGTCCAGGTGGACAGTGGGGAACTGTTTTGTACAGTTCTTAAAAGTTTTATTTTCCCCTGTCAAATCTGTAAGAAAAGTGACGAAAATATTTTTGGATTAACTAAATACAAGATAAACATTGTTCTTACGCATCTTCGAACAATGGCAATAAATTAGATGTAAAATAAAGCCTTTGTGACAAAGACAGTATTCCATTTGAAATCAAGACATGCATTATAACCGGAAAATAGCAACCTTTTTGTTGTCTTTTCATTTCCAAAATTGAATTTAAAACTTCGAAGCCACACAAAGAGGCAAAATACATCTGCTCGCACATCTGCCTCACACCCAATTTGTATGTAAACTTTGCTCCTGTTCCCATTTTGTTTTGAGCAATTTATTTTCTCACAATTCAACACAAGTCCCCAAGCCATAGTACTCACTGTCTTTTGCTTCTCAATTTAAATTTTTTCAACTAAGACAAATGAACAGGGAAAAAGCATACAACAATTATTATACTAAAATATTAAACTAAAATATTGCACACATCGCTAGTTAGAGCTGAATTCATAGCACTAACTCATTTGCGTCCTTTCAAACTACTCCCTGGTGATAAAGGTTATTAACTCTTTCAGGCTGATAAAATGGCAACTGTAAAATGAATTTCTGTTCGCTGAAACGAGTTGTAAAGCCCATCAAGCCTCTTGTCTCAGCGCTTTTTCAGAAACTTCCAACAATCTCAAGGAGCCTTTACTCCTAAGAAAATCAGGTGTAGCAGAGAATATTACATTTGCGTGAAAACTAAAGTTTCTTGACAGAAGTAGAGTCTGTTTATATTACTAAAAGTTTGCTGTTTTTTTCCTCGCTAGTATGGGTACCAGAATTTAATCCTAACTTCTTGAACATAATTCCATTAGGATAAAGTAAACGTTTAATCCATATATAAATCTTCTGATAAAAAAATACTTTGCAGTGCGGAGATATTAAAAATCTGTTTAAACCAACCTTTATTCTTCACCTTCATGTTCTTATTGGAGACCCTGCATGCCTCGGTTGTGGTAATAAAGTCAGCTGCTCTCTCTGACTTTGGTCCTGCCGGTCTTATCTGAGCCTTCGTGTCACTTGCCACAGGCCACGGCTCTTCTCCGAGCTCACGGTCCTCTTCATTCGTTGACCTACGCTTGTGCCCGTTCTGGGGAGGCTCCCGTCTGACTCTCACAGCCCTTCGTCCTGCGGCTGCAATGACTTCACCCAGCTTCACTCACCTTGGCTGTCCCCACCCTTGTTTGGAACATGCCATCTTCTTTCCCACGCCTTACACACCATGTCAACTCCGCACCTATCACCTTGCTCATGTTTGTTCTAGTCTAGGGCACCCCGGCTCTGTCCTCTGCTGCTCCAAGTCACAGGCATCAGCGAAAGGCCAGCTCATAACCCCTGTTCTTCACCTAATCCTCCCTGAGGGATCTATCTCTGGTTCATAATAATATCCATCTTTTTAAACATTTTCCAGCAGTCAATATATTGCCAAATGTATCAAATATTTGGGAAATTCTTCTTGCTGGTCAATAGAGCGCGGCTGTGGTTAAAAACATGGGCTTTCAGTTCTACCCAGTGGGAAATATTGTTTCAACCTTTCACTCGCCTGGAATAATGCTTAGGTACTTAATCTTCCTGTGCCTCAGTTTCTTCATCTGTGCGACTTGCCCTAACTGGCAGGCTCATTGTAATTGCTTATTCTATGGAATGTAGTGTTCAGAGGGGTAAGCAGTCAATTCAGATTAGACATGTCTCATCCTCACCATATCATTATAATCATCTACCTAGTAGACTAGGAGCTCATTCCATGCAGAGGTTAAGTTTTATACTTGCCCTAGAACCCTATGCGCATGAGCCCTGAGCAAATCCAATGTCAATAAATGGTGAGCCCGTAATTCATTTTAGTCTTAGTTGCCTCTAACTTTTCTATTTCCTAGTCTGTCTTGAAATTGTTCTACTCTTATTGTCTTATATCAGGTAATCTTATTATTTACTGGGAAATCCCCCAATCCTTATTTTTCCCCAAAGTCACTGAACTTATCAGAATTATATTGTAAACAGGACATTTGTCATGTGTTCTCATGAGATCAGGTCTTCTGCACACTGATATAAGCAGCGAGTTTCACTGTAACCCTTATAGAATGAAACTTGCTTACAGCAAGCTTCCAAGCACTGTAAAACTTCACTCTGGGTATATTTTCATTTTACTTAATGCATACATCTGTTTTTATTACCATGCCTCTAGAATTCCATATGCATTGTTTAAGTCCCCTTCATGGAAGGTTATACATTCACCTCCAGTAATTTACCACGTTCTCTCATCTCTCCTTCCCCACTTTTTAATAACTCCAGCTATTTTGTTAAAGACAGTTTCCCTGTAAAATGAAAAGGAAAAAAAAATCTCCTACCAAATATGGCAGTTTTGATGAGCAAGGGGTGGAAATTAGGGACATGGTTGGTGGGAGAGTGCATTGATTCTAGGAAATCCTGCATCTATAAAATAAGCATGCACATACATATTCACATATATCCTTCAGAAGAATGGATCTAGTTATGACTCTCACAGGCCGAGGGGGGTTAGGTTAATAGAAATATGGAAATTAATAGCTATGTTATCTTCTGTGTTGATAACATCCATGTGGACTACTGTGGACAGTCATTGCAAACAAGGCAATGTATTGTGTGCTATAGGGGATACAAAGTGATTAAAACACAAATACTCCTGGTAAAAATTTATATTATCAAGACTATTTATTATTGAGTCATGACTGCAATTTCGACCACTACATTTAGAGTACATTATAAATCTTATTATTTTAACCAGAGTGGTGAAAGAAAAAGACATCTATAAAAAGATTGATTTTTTAAAGTATATGAAAATAATAAGCCAAGAGAGAACACTGATCAACATATATCATAGTGATTTTCAGGTTCTATTAACTGTATCTGGAAGAGATATATCCTCTGGATTAGTGTTTTTATGACTGTTTCATTACATGGGCATGAATGATTAAATCATTGGATTGGTTATTAACTAAACCCCATATCTTATCCCATCCCCACCCCATCCCATGACCCCACAGCCTCATCTCCTGCTTCCTTCATTGTTTCTCACTCCTTATAACTTTGACTTACTATGCAATCTCTTGAATGAGAACCTACCTACATCTGATATCTTTTTTGTTGTTGTTATCTTTTTAGTTTCAAGTTCCACTTCTACATTTTTCATTATCTTTACATTTTTAGGTCAAATTCCTTAGAGAGAATTCAGTTGGGCTCATCTTATCTGATCCAGAATATGTCACATGTCTATGAATTTAGTGTTTCCATGATCACCTGTGTTCAGAACCGAGGAGTGGGGTCACTTAGATCTTTTGAAGAAGACATTTGGATTTATGATTAAATGCCCCGTAGCCAAAATACTAATCCTTATGAAATGTGTGAGACTTCTTTAGGAATGCTTTAGAGAACAAGAGAAAACTATTCTCATTATTTGCTTAAGGAACATCTATAAACCTCATCTACAAGACTTTCTCAATCCAATGCAGTACCACTTAGAAGGCAAGTCAAATACATACATTTTAATGAATAAAAATTGTGAGCTTCAGGTTAACTTCAGAACCTTCTTAAACAAAAACTGTTTTTCTACTCATGACTCTTCTGACATCAAATGTGTGGATTTTCCACATGAAACAATTCTCCAGTTCCCTGCAGAGCAGACACCAACTGGATGACCTAGAACTTAATTTAATTCTGGCACTTAACCACCCAGATTCAGTGCAGACCCCTCAAGTTAAGGGCTCAGTCCCACAAAACTGCCTCCCATCTCACACAATTGCAAGCAGTGGGTCCCTACGTTACCCACAGTTCTGGCCAATTTGGATACAGATCAGGAGTTCTCACAACCCTCTCAAGTTTGATAATTTGTTATAGTTAGTCAGGGAATCCCAGGAAACACTTTACTTACTATACCTGGTTTATTATAAAGGATATTTTAAAGGATAGAAATGAACAACCAGGTAATAAGGTACATAGGGTGAGATCTTTAGGTGTCCTGAGTACAAGAGCTTCTGTCTCCATGAAGTTTGGGGTTTGCCAGCCTCTCAGCATGTAGATGTGTTCACCAACTTGGAAGAGCCCTGAATTTCTCTTTTAGTGTCTTTATGGAGATTTTATTACATAGATATGATTAATTAAATTATTGGCCATTGATGATTATATAAATCCCCATCTCTTCTACCATCCCCAGAAGTTAAGAGGTTGGGTATTGGGCCTGAAATTTTCAACCCTTCACTTACATCTTTGGTTCCTCTGGCAATGAGCTCCCATCCTGAAGCTATCTAGGGGCATCTCAAGTGTCGATTATTAGCATAAACTTAAATCGGGTTGGAAAATGGCTTATTATAAATAACATAAAATGCTCCTTTCACTTTTATTACTCAAGAAATTACAAGGGATTTGGGGGTTCTGGGCTAGGAATTGGGGACAAAGACTATATATATTTCTCATTGTATCACAATATCATACTTCTGTTATGGAGATTCTGCTGTAAAATACAGTAACTAGAGTCACTGATTTATAGACCAGGCATTTCTCATTCCATGGTGGTCCATAGAAAATTATCCCTTCTGTGGGATTATACTCAGGACATTCCGTAAAAAGGCTGTGAACTGGCAAGAATTGTGTATAACTGACCTAGTGAAACAAAGAAAATGCATTCACTGAGCCATCAAGAAGAAATGATAGCTTTAATGAAGTTAGCGTGCAATTCTGGACAGTCCAGCCTCAGCTACGGGTAAGTCAGATAACACAAGTCATTTAGAGCTCAGTGAAGCACTATTGAGGGGGTTTTATGCCTGGCTTTTACTGAAATTTTACTTTCTGCATGTTTACCTTTTTTATCTAGATGATATTCACCACTGTTTGCCTGATAGGTAGTAAACAATAATATGTCATTATCACTTACACTCTTACTAATTCTCAGAGCCACCTTGACATGTCGGATTTATTTTTATTTTTTTGAGAACGGCGTTGAAATCTGATCATTGACTTCTCCTCTGCGTGGATTCAATTATATTTAGGCCCCAATCGAACTCCAAACTTAGGTTCTTTCACTATATCATGTTGTCTCCTTTTTTTTACATGTATTTAGAAGAAAATAATAAAATAGAACATTTTTGGCCAATAGATACAGTTACATCAGAGAGTATGCATGAACTACAGACTTGGACTGAAAGCACAGCTTCTCCCCCACTCTTCAATTCCCCTTACAACTAAAAAGAAAACACATACTTTTACTCCCATACCCTTATCAAGCAGTTCCAGCCTAAAAGAGTATGCTTAGCATGCATTTGCTAAGTAAAACATCTGATCGCAAATGTTCTAAACACAAGGGCCTTGAAGAAAGTTATTTGGTGGAAAATGTCCTAAATGGATTCAGGGACTTCAGGATGAATGGAAGATATGTGCAAGGAAAGAAACAAAAAATATGCTCTAAAGGCTTTTTAAAGACTGATTAGGCTTTTCCATTTGTGTACTATATAAGATTTTACTAGAATGTTCAAAATTAAACCACATTCAAATAATCAAAGCCTCTTAGAAATGACTCCATAATAATGATTGGGACTTGAATATACAGCTGGTTTTGGTTAAGTACTGGTTCTTTAAAATTACTTGAAGTAAAATGAAAAGTAAGAAAAAATTTCCATTTTAATTGTGTATATTTTAGGACATTAATATAGAGTGTGATCAAGTGGGAAATACGGAACACAAATAAATTGCTGTAGTTTTAAAATCCAGTGTTCCTTTGAAAAACATATATGTTGACAGTTTGGCAAGACTGCTTATATCAATCAGATATCGCCAGACTTTACTCTCCAAACACCAGCAAAGTGATCCCTTATTTTGCTCCTGGCTGTTTCAGGCAACCAATTCATACATAGTGCTCTTCTCCCTTTTAGACACTCCTCTGTTCATTCAGGGGGTTATGTTTATCAATTTCCAGTCATTATGTAGAGGAAGTTTAGACACTTTACACCAAGAAAGGCCTGATTCTGAAGCCATGCCCTGCCTTGAACTGGCCCATAACTCTTCCTCCTGAACAACCTCTAAGATGTGCCAGACGAGAGGCGGTAGCAGGTTACGTTGGAAATACTAGGTAGCAGACCAAGAATTCTAGTTTCACTTTAAATATGCAATTGATACCAAATTAGCCATTGCATTGTATTATAGGTAGAGCATGATTTAGAAAATATTTCAAAACTGTAAAGATTCATTGCAGTCATCGTATTTGTGATGATGATGATGAACATTAAAAATAGCCATATCTTAAGGTACAATTTGCAGGTGGTCCCAGATTCTCAGGGACAAGAAGGATTGAAGAGACAAGTTATTATATCAAATTATTATATCATTTCTATCTCTTCTTTTTGGACTGCAACAAGTATTGCAATCTTCTCAAAGACATTGTTTTCTCTCTCTCTGTCTCTTAGTATTTTCATTGTCCTATTCTTTTTACCGTTATTTCAAAGCCTACAATTACTTATCTGAGATCCCTGTCAAAACAGGTCCAGTTGATCTTCTTTTGTAGATGGCCTTTCAAGTAGTCTTAACTTCTTAGTGGAAATGTTATTTTCTTCATTTTCCCTGGTTCATTTTACCCTGATCTCTGTCCAGTCTCCCTTTTCCCTTCTCCCATTACTTCTACGACGTGAGGCTCTGACTTAGGAACTTTCACCCACTCTTTAGGTCAATGTCTTTTGTCTGGGAAGGTGAAATTATTGACCAGTTGGTCAAATGTGTTGAGTGAAATGCTCAACAATCATTTCTGTCCTTTCCCTGGTATTGAGACTTTATGGAAAGCTTGCTGAAAAAAAATCCTGCTTTATATGTAAACTTGTCACATGATTTTCAAAAATCCAAAAATGAGAACCAATAACAATGTTTACATATTTAACCCCAAAGACAGGAATTCCTGTTCAGATTAACATCAAAATATGTGCCCTAACCTAAAGAAAACTGGCACAATCTCAGCTTAGTTTCCTATATATAAAATAAGCAGAAACTCATATTGGCTCACCATGCTCGGGCATGCTAAAAATATGTACGAGCTGGAATTCCTATCACTTCAGAATAGCAGGTCAGACAGCAGTCTAATCTTTCAGCGTTTCAGTTTGCGCTACAAAATGTGCTTAACTCGTGAATTATGTATACTATATGACCTCCTTCCCTGGCCCTCCCCCAATTCTTTGAGGATTATGTGCAAAATTCTGTAGAGCTTTTTGTGAAAGACCCCCTACTTTCTGAAACATTTCTTATGTCTTAAAAATATCCCGCAAGAAATGCACATTCTTGGCTAACAAACTGTTAAATTCCTTAATGAAAAGTGGAAAGTTAAGTCACTTCTTAAAATACTTCTGAAGATCTGGCCATTACAAAACACAGACAAAAAGAACTGACCCAATTCTTCATTTCATTTCTGAAGGATTGTCATCAAGGGTAGTTATTTTTCTCGAAAAAAGAAAAACAAACAAAAAAATTACACCCTTTATACACATTTACTCACTTCTCATATTTTTGTTATGTTTTCTTTATGCTTTTATAGTTGTGTAAAACCAAGAAAGGGATAGGAAGAGTAGTAGGTAGAGAGACAAAGTGTGATAAATAGAATCATGCTACCTAAAAGGGTTCTTCTATTTTGAATCTTAAACAAAGAAAAGACATTCTCTTCTTAGGAGAATAGGTTAATATGTAAACTATTAAGAATAACTCTTAATAGCAATAAGAAACTCGAGACTTCTTTATGTATTTTTGTTTTAAAACCATTTAAAGTACAAATTCACATCTAAAATAAAAATCACAAATTCTCTATCACTAACACCAAGAAACAGGAATGTTAATTACATTTTGTACTTTCAGATCCACAAGACAGTAATTCCCTCTACTTTGAAGACACGCCAAGACCACAGGAATTCAAATGCCACAGAACACCTGCAACCCAGGCTGAAAGGAAACAAAGAATTCCGAAAGTCAGAATTTCCTTTATTTGGCATTTTGCTGTGAAGTATATATGAGTGCTGTTAGTTTATGTCCTTAAATGGCAACATTTTAACATCTAGAGGCATTAAAAACACATAAACCTATAAACCCTAATTGCAGAAAGATAAAAATTAAGCTAATAGTAAACGTCTATGAATATAGAATAAATCATAACATTATGTATGTACATTGAGGTCTCTAAATAGTTGTTTGAGATAAAATTGTTGTTTTTTTTTTTAACTCATGCACGGTAGTAGAAGAGTTGAATTATCTTTCTGGATAATTCTGGAAAGATGGAATATGGTTTAAAGGTCACAGCTACAAGGCTAATAGCAGGGGAAAGAACTGAAGCTAATTTTTTAATTGATTTTAGAGAGTGGAGGGGAGGGACAGAGAGAAAGAGAGAGAGGGAGAGAGACAAGTGAAAAACATTGACTAGTTGCCTCCTGTAAGCGCCCGATCAAGGATCAAACCAGTGATCTTGGTATGTGCCCTGACCTTTGTGGTGTATGGGACTTCCCGGAGCTAATTCTTAATGCGTGCACGTGTGCACACGTGTGACACACACAGAAAATGGGAGAGAAGAAGAGAGGGTTTTTATTTCCTATAAGAACCATTTTCTTGGATCCATCCCCTCCCCCCGTTTTCACTACCAAAGCCTTGGTGAAAGGTAACTTCAAGTTGGACAATTGAGCAAACGAGGCACATAAAGCTGAGGAATCCTGGCTATAAATAGGAAAGCGCCAGTAGCCAATGAAATCACAGTGACCCACAGGACCTCAGAAGAAGATAATGCTGATAAAATAAATGTGTAAAATTCTAAGCAGCTTATAAGTAACTTTGTCTGTGCATGCAGAATTCCTCCATAAAACGTGGCTGGTGAGACCAGGATCAGGAAACGGGAAGAGCACCTAACCCCGCGTCTGGCACCCGGCAGACCCTCAGTGAGTGATTTCCGTGGTGACCAGAGCCATTGGACTCAGTGGCAACAGTAGCAATAGTAACACACTGTGAAATATGTTCAGATTTCTATCTCATTTGTTCTTCCACGGAGAACTTCGAAATTCATATTTTTCATTTGGTATTTAAGACAATTAAAATGACTTGGATAAAAATCATAAATGTATAAATTATCAATTATACTTACACACTTAAAAAATCTAGATCTCCTGACCCCATATCCCATCTCTTTTCACCCCTCCCCATCTCCAGCTGTGATCAGAAAGGCTACTGATTACATGACTGTGAGTCCCTTAGACTCAAAATCACTCTGCATGGAACCGAAGCAAAATTAGATGATAAATTTGTTCATTTTTAGCATCAACTTTAGACTTGAACTCTAAACAGGGCATGTGTCTAAGTGGGTATAGTATGGAGACGTAAAGGCAGTCATTCAAGGCAAAAGCATGCTCATGTTTTCTAAGGTCGATAGAAATGTCACTGCTTTGTGGGGTTTTTTACAAAGGAAATTTATAGCAATACCATTAAGATTTTTACAAACATTCTCACCCCCCAGCCAAAACATTTTTTTTTTTTTGGCCTCAGGAAAAAGCCCATTAAGATTTGAATGGGATACGATTTGAGCACAAGTTCAAGGAATTGAGCACAAGTTCAAGGAATGTTATGTTCAAAGTTTATTTTATATTCTTATGCATATGAAATTATATTAACATATGAACATTGTTTTCTTTCCAACATTCTCAATGGTAGTAAAACTTGCTTTCGGAAAATCAGTTCCACGCTTAAAGCTTAGCCTGTTGACTGCCAGTATATATGCCTATCCACACACACACATGCACAACAAACATACAGGCTCACACATGGACACAAATACACACGCACATATCCTCACCCTATAGGCGGTTAATGTATAGATACAGAGTTGTTTCAAACGTCATTGCTATCTAGCTAAAAATCCGGGTTTTGAAACAGGACTCACCTCTCCTGTTAGCTCTTCCCAAAGCCCGAAGCTAAGGCGCCCTACATCAAGCACACCATTGCCCTCTTAGTCCTGATCGTTCCTAGTTACTCTTTCTTTTTTATTTCCTCTCGCCATACAGCACCCTTAAAGAACATTCCCCCCCCTCAACTTTAATCGGAATCGTAAGGAGCTGGTAGCTTTGTTTACAATTAGCTAAGGCTGTTATTCTGTGTTGGGGAAATGGAAGGCCCGAGAGACACCCAAGCTGTCTGTTGTACATCAGATGTCTAACGGTGTGACATTTTGATGAGAGAAAGTGTGAGTGAATCAAAAGTACACTCTGTAGTCCTTAAAATTTACATAGGTCTGTGAACGGGGAAAGATGTGTTTTAGTGTGCTATCCTTAAAATATTTGAAAAAAAAATATGACATCTGTCAAATATCAGTGGGGCAGTGTGTCTTCAAGGGTGTGTGTGTGTACAGACAGGCCTGCATTTACATGATATATGTTATAATAAAATTGTAAAGTAGACTTTTTATTCAAAGTATTGGAAATTCCATGACGAAGGAATATTTGAGCCTTCAAGGTAGTTGCCATGGGAGGCTCTTAACTTATTCCAATCAGGTTGTCATTGCACAAAACTGTGCAGGAATTTTTTTCGTTTTTCTTTTTTTTTTTTAGAATTGCTTGCAGTGTTTTCTTTTGAATATTCTCAGTGGTGGTAAGACTTTGTTACAGAAAATAGATTCCATCCCTAAAGGTTAGTCCAAATACGATTTGAATTGGTGTGAAATCTGGCACAATGCCTGTCTGTGTAGTCCTCACCGAAGAACTTATTTCTGGCAGCAGCAGCAGCAGCAGCAGAAATGCCTCATTATAAAGCTTTTCACTTGCAAGATGGCCCCATGGCATGGATCCCAAATGTCGTGTTCCGATAAGCCTCATTGGGCACATTTGTAAAAAATTCAATACACTTTTTGCTTTACATCTGAGGCAGGGATGCAGTGAAATGTGAGAAATATTTTATTTTTTCAATTTTGAAGGCATGCTCATCAATCACCCATTAGATAAGTGATGCATTTACCTTGGACCTGTCAGTAAAAAGATCAATTAACATTATCAGGGCCTCCGTTGTAAGAACACAACAGGATAATACTTTCCCTTAAATCTATTAAGAATTCAAAATTTTCTCTCTAGTTATCTAACCAAAGCATCTTCATTTTAAAAAAAACACTAATTAATCATTATAAAAAAATAGAAAAAATTATACACACACACACACACACACACAATCTGTCCCCAGTTTGGAACAGAGATGCTAAAACCTTTAACATTCTCAAAATAATGCATTGGGAACATTTTTCCCCCTAATCCTTGGTCTTTGACCCAGTTCGTGACACAGAGCTCCTAAATCTCTTGGAATTTAGGAGCCCCCCTGTGTAGCCTCAGGATGGGGGGCTAATCATCAAAAAGAGCGAGCCATGTATTGAAGCTTAGAAATTTCAGCCCCAATCCCCACCCTCCAGGAAGGGGAGAGAGCTGGGGAAAGAGTCAGTGATCAGTCGTGCCTGGGTGACGAAGCCTCTGTGAAAATCCCGCGGGTGTGGCGTGTGGAGTTTCTGGATTTGTGAGCACATCCCGGGCTAGGAGGGTGGTGAACCAACTCCTCGGGACAGCAAGCCCTGTGCTTGGGACCCCCTCTCCCTTGCCTGGCGCACCCCTTCATCTGACTGTTCATCCGCACCCTTCCTCATAGCCTTCATTACGCAGTAAACCGGCGAATGGAAGTCAATATTTTGCCGAGTTCTGTGAGATGTTCTGGCACGTTATTGAAGCTGGGGAGGGGGTCATGGGAACCCCAATCTACAGCCGGTTGCTCAGAAGCTCTGGGGACAGCCTGGCACTTGCAGTGGGCACCTGAAGAGGCAGTCTCCTGGGCCTGAACTCAGTTTTGGGCCGATGCTACCCCCAGGCTGATAGCAGGAGCGCTGAGCCCAACGGCAGGACACGGCTGGGTCAGAGAAGCGGCCCGTGTGCAGCAAACCCTCCCAGGGGCCTGCGGAATGTTCTGCTGGTGTGAGAACAAAGGAAACGGGAGCGTTTTCTAGACAACAATTCGGAATGAATCCTGTCATATTAAAAAATACCCTTCCTGATTATTTTTGAGCGCAAGGTATCTCTTCTCCAAGATTTCTTAAAAATGAAACCCCTCAATTTCTGCTCAACTTCACGTTTCCTCAGAGATCTCTGCTTACGTGAAAGGTGACAGCATCCTTCCAGTCAACTGGGGGGGTACTCATTTGTGACTCTGTCCCTCCTGCCCCGAAGATTAGTCAGTCCCTAGCTGTGCTTGGCTTGTCCTGACGGCAGTTGGCGCATCCACCCCCCTTCCCTACCCCCGTGGCCTGGTGTGAGCTGGCCGTTGCCTTGGCCCAGATTGCCGCCGTGGCCACCCAAGCAGGGCTCTCCAAGTCCAGGCTACTTGCATTCCTTGAGCTAAAGCAGTGATCGGGCAGCTTTATTTCTTTATTCTAAGGAATCTATCTTATCACTTAGCTTCCATTTCCTCCTGAATCTCCTCTATCGCCTCCTCAAGTGTAAAATAAACTCTCCCTGACGTATGGGAACATCCATGTCTTCGCCAGCCCTCCTGCATGTACTTACCGTGTTTTCACTTCCCAATACTCTCTACTCCAAGTTCATCTGTCCGCAGGTGTTCCTATCCCCATGATCTTTTGTCTTGTTACACCCTCAGGCTAAAAATGCCTTGCTCATTGTATGTTATGTTTGTATTTTTCTATTTCTTAAACCCAATCGTGGTTTACCTTTTAATTAAAATCACCTTCCCTGCTTACTTGGCGATTCTACCTTCCTCACCTGACTCACAGAGCAAATGCATGTGCCCCACACTTTACTAACCAGGTTGCTTTACCCCATGTTTTGTATTATTTGTATCTCTCCTGCTAGATGGGGAGGTCACCCAGGGCAGGAACAAGTCATTTTTCATTGTTTTCGATCTTTGCTGTATCTTTCGCAGATAAGAAATATCTGTTTCCTTGAATAATAAATATCAGTTTTACTGAATCTAAGGACATAAGTATGACACATCCAGTGTTTATGTCCTTACAACGTTTCTCAAGCAGACGGCAGTTGCTGTAGGAATTCAGGAATAGTGGGAAGAGAGAACATTTTGATGCTCAGCACGATCCTGCCCAAGTCCCATCCAGAGTCAGGGCAAAGGGAGAGGCCCAGAAGCAGAAGCTTCTATTCAATTCCTCAAACAGCGCTAGTGTCCACGTCACCCAGAAAACCAGCTTAACATCTCAAGGCCTCAGTCCTCCTCTCTGAAAACAGAGATGATATTGTCTATGCTATGTACTCTAGTTACCATATCTACTCACAGAGATTTGTAAAAAAATTGAGTGGGATAACATTCAATAGCAATTCATAAACTTTAAAACATTATACAAAGGGAAATCTTTAAAGAAAATTACAGCTCATAAATATCCATCTCCCTAGATTTATAGTTTTATAAATGTCAATCTCCTATCAACAGACTTGTCTGGAGTGATGCTGACCAAAGGGGACCAGTATCTCTGTCTTTTTCCCCCATTTTATTGGTATTTTATACAGCATTAGTAGCGCTTTATGTATCATAAAACTTGAAGAGCCATTAATTATCATTTTCAAAATGAGACTAAGTGAGAAACTCATTTTATTTAGGGCTAGCGTGCTGACTTAATATCCATTATATTTTCCTAATCATGGGGGGCTGGAAATACCACATGTTTTCCCTCCAGATGCCACTGGGTATCAATCACCACATGGATGAATTTTATTTGAAGCTACATTTTTAACTAGAGTATTATTTGATTTTAGAATTTTCTACAGACTGAAGTTGAAGCTTTGCATTTTGTAGATACTACTAAAGATAAGTATATCGTGGGAACCAGGGCTTTGAAATATATTCGCCCGCTGACTTTTAAGTAAATGATAAAGGAATTAAGAGATGCCATTTATTGGGTAAAAGCACATCAACATGGAAAATAAACTTTGAAAAGACAGAAACAGTGGAATCTTTCCACGTGACAATCCAGCCTTTGTAATAGCAAACAGGTAACAGACTATTTGTTCAAAAGAACTAAAAATAACCAAACATCTTTAAAAGAACAAATCAATCAAACAAGACTAATGTTAAACAAATAGTTAATGTCATTTCTGAAGGAAAAAAAAAAAGAAAATAGAGTGCCTTATCATGCATTTAGTAGTTTAAAATGTTAAAGTCATTAAATAATAAGTAAAATATTTCAACAGTGTTAAAAACTATTTAAAATGATACAGTAGCTTCACTCTTATTATTTCAACCCTGTGTATATGTATTTTAAAGGGTTATTTCATGCCACTTAATGTGACCTTCGAATCTAAAGACAGTATTTTATCTGTCAGTACTACATCTGTTTTTGTTTTTGGTTTTGGTTTGGTTTGGTTTGGTTTGGTTTTTCCCCTTCCTGGGAGCTCTCAGTTTCAGAGTAAAAACCAAAAAATGAACCAGACCAAATTTGTGTGCCTAGTTTTTCTACCTTAGTGGTTCTCAAAGTCTTGTCTCTGGAAAAGCAACATCAGCACCACCTAGGAACTGATTAGAGAGGCCCAGTTTCAGCTTCACCTGAGGCCTACTGACTCAGAAATCCTGAGGACAGAGTCCAAAAGCAAGTCCTCCAGGCAGTTCCGAAACATGCAGAGGAGTGAGCACCACTGCTGCAGGTCAGCACACACCGGGTCCTTAACTATCAAAACAAGAAAGACTGCTTCACGTTCAAGGGCCTGAACCGCCAACACCTCTCCACGAATGTCCTCAACCAGCAGCCCCTCTTTCCTTCCTCAGCAACCTGTTCCAGTCTCCTCTGTGCTGAGTCACTTTGCTTCAATGCTAATTCTGAAAAATCAGGTCCTTCTACTATATTTATACCCACGTATACTTGCATGTGACCCTTGTGAAAATTACTTACATTTAAACCTGAGCCCCGTGAAGATATATAGTAATTTAGCCCTAAGGACTCTTCCTTGAGTGGTGGACTATTTAACATCCTAACATGTTTCAGATTGTTCTTTAGTTATGTTTTGGAGCAAATGTACACAACCTACTCATGCATGCATGCTACCTATGTGAGTTCATGATTCTTATATAAGAAAAACTCTCAAATCTAATAATTCAGTAATATATTAAGAAATGAAAGATAAATGTAGTATATGTTCATAGAAACTATTAAACCTAACATTTTAGAGGGGATGGAGGGGCACTTCAGTTATCATAAAGTAGACACAAATATATAGTGGCAGAGTAGTCAAGATTTTCATGAATTTTTGTGATAAATACAAGTTTATAGAAACATCAGGATGGGGCTGTGGCTTTAGAGTCTTCTTCCACACTGCATGTGATTGAATGAAAACATTTGGAAGCCCTCATGGGGGTAGACTAGATGTTCTTCAAGGCCACCTTGAATTCAGACCATAGAATTTCATTTTACAGAAGCACAGACTGTGTTGAATGGCTATCAGGGGTTTAAGAGGAAAGGTGCTATAAAGAATTTAGAACTTAGAAAAGGGGATTGGAGACGGAAACTTCAGTGAGATATGTCTTTCAGGAAAGTCTATGATGACCTATGTTCTGTGCTTTGTTACCGTGGATGAAGTGCTTTTGAGAGATCGCAGAAGACTCCCTAGAAGGAAGCTAGTGAAATATACTTCGATGCTTCTTTTTCAATTAAAATTTATTCTAGAAAATGGAGCAAATCAAAGCAGAGGCACTGAAGTCAATTTTGAAACAAAGAACAAAATGAAGAGGGAAGAAGAGCCAACTTATTGCCAAGCTCCTCTCTGCCTCGGACCCAGATGGCTCGCCTTCTCTGCAGCGTTGGCAGGGCTGTGTCAGTGGCTCCGGTTGTCTTTCTTGATGAGTGTAGCTTGGTGATAAGGCACCGTTTCTCCAAAAAGCAACAGGTGCACAGACTTTCAGCTGGTGGCTCTCCTCCTTTTAAACAGTTATAATTTAACCTGAAAGCTGGCTGCCGATAAGTAGGCATATGGGTCGCATTCAGCTAATGAGCTACTAAGTTGTTTTATTTGCTTTGGAATGAACTGTGTGTGAATGATTAGGGCCACTGTGTGATCTGTCACACAATCTTAAAAAAAAATGAGACGTTTAGAGCTTTAGAAATATATAAGCCATACTGAATTCTTTTACATTTAAGGAATGATTTAGGAAAGGATATGTAATAAAGGACTACCCAGAATATGCTTAATTAAAGGCATTGTATTTGTTTTCTATTGTTGCTGTAGCAACTTGCCACACACAAGCTTAAAAACGCAAATTTATTATCATAAGTTATGGGGGTTAAAAGTTGGATGAGGGCTTCATGAGGCTAAAATCATACTCCTCAGCCGTAAACAAAGAAGGAGCTCTTACCCTTTGCAACAGCACGGATGGACCTGGAGAGCATTATGCTATATGAAATAAGCCAGTCAGAGAAAGAAACTACCATATTATTTCACTTATTTGTGGAACAAAAGAGAAACGGACTCATAGATACAGAGAACAGACTGACATTTGTCAGAGGGGAAAGAAGAGGGGGGCTGGGTGAAAAGGGGAAGGGGTTAAGCAAAAAGCAAACAAACAAAAACCCTCATAGACAGAAAACAATATAGTGATTTCCAGACGGAAAAGGGGGTGGAGGAGGTAGAAGAGGGTACAGGTGGGATAAATGGTGATGGAAGGAGACTTGACCTGGGGCGGTGAGCATGCAATACAATATACAGATGATGTGTTATAGAATTGTATGCCTGAAACCTACATAAATTTATTAACCAATGCCACCCTAATAAATACAATTAAAAAAAAAAAAGATGTCAGCAGGCCTGTGTTCCTTTCTGGAAGTTTTCTGGGAGAATCTGGTTATAGAGGCTGCCATATTTCTTGCCCCATGGTTCCTTTTTCTCCATCTTTAGAGCCAACAGCGTTGCACAGCCCTCTCGCCATTCCTCTGAAGTAACATGTCCCTCTGACTTTCATTTTCTGCCTCCACTTTTAAAGACCTTTGTGATCACATTGGGCATATCTGAATAATACAGGAAAATCTCCCCAACTCAAGGTCCCTTCTCTTAGTTATATGTGCGAAGTCCCTTTTGCCACCCAAGGCAGAATATGAACAGATTCCAGGAATTAAGTGTGAGACATTTTGGGGAGACCTTTATTGTAACTACCACAAGGCATTGAAGAAATTCCAGAATTTTTTATTGTCTTTGCTTCCCTGACTATCTGTCTGACATTGGTGGCTCAAATCTTAGAAATATAGCAATCATTTATTTTGCTTTTTTTTAAAAAAAGATATTTAAATGGATGATGTTGTCTCTTAATGCACATGGCCTACAAAGTATAAATGGAGAAAGTGGGGAAGAGAGCTTATCAATTGTTTCAAGTACAGACATTTACAGAGTACCAAGTTGGTGGTTGGCATTACTAAGCTAGACGTTGGGTATACAGTGGTGAGTGAAACATGACCTGGGATAGCTTATGCCTTGGTCCTAGCTAGGTGGAAACAAACACAACCACAATAGATTGTCTGATGTACAATATCAAGGTAAATAACAAGGTGCTATGATTCATAACAGAAGGTGATGTAGACTTGACCCTAAGGTAGGGCCTCTGAAGAAGTAACATATGAGCTAGGAAACACACTAGCAGTCACAGGTATCAAAGGCCCTGCCTTGATAATGAGCTATGTTTGGGGAAACGAAGGAGAAAGGCTATTGGTATAGCTGGGATACAGTCAGGAGAGTGGTGATAGGTAAGATTTGTAGGTCTTCCCTTTGCAGAGTTTGAATTGTAGTGTAATTTGAAGAATAATATTGAAGATTTTAAGAAGGACACAGCTCTGAGCTAATTTATATTCTTAAAAGTTACACTGAAAACAGAGAAGAGATAATTAGGAGATAAAATCATTAGGAGATAATTGAATTAACCCAGATGAGAAGAAAGTAGTGATTTAGGTAAACAGAATATTGATAGAAATGCAGAGACATATAAAGAATTCTATTATAATTACATAATCACAAAATTAGCCTTAATATATACTTATTGAATATGATTATTAAATTGAATTGATTACCTATATTTTCCCTTAGATGATAATACACCTTCTAAAGATATATATCTGTTAAATGGAGAATTCACTTAATAGCTTGCAGAAAGTGTCCTATGAATAATGAGGCATCATTTGTCTTTAAATATAAATCATTGAAAAACGACCTTCAGTGGAGACAATGAGCCCTTGGGAGTGTGTGCTGTTGCAGTGAGCGCTGAGGCCTTGTGTCAGGCCTCCAGAATCTCACCAGCCTTGTTCGAGTCATGGCAGTTTCTCAGTACATGCAGTATACCTAGACTTTCTCTTAAAGACTGATGAACTTCCCTACAAATTGTTTTATTAAATACTCTATAGTATCAAGATTGTGAATTAGTAAAACAAAATTTTTGTGTGGAATTTGTAAGTTATTTATTTATAAAACAAATTGAAACACATGAAGAAATTTTCAGGGGGAAAAAAGATACCCTCAACCAGGACTCCACTCATTTAGAATGTTATCTTTACATCACTTCTGAGTTAACATCTCTTTGCACTCCCCCAGCAGAAACATTCTGTATTTGTGTAACTTAAATTCTTTAGCATGAGTCAAATGGAAAGGTTACTAAGAAACATAAACTGTGATCAGACAATAGGGGACTATGTAAAGCACCGCAAAATAAAATGTCATCAACAAAAAATCATGTAGAGCTCTTGGAAACAATCATTTGTTATTGGTCTTCAGGGGGATGTTTGTGGTACAAACAAGCATGCTTTTTTATATTACATTAAAATATAGTCCTCAGTTGAATAAGTATATTGAAGAAATATAAGTATTTGAAATTAATACATTTCATTAATTTATATTCATTTATCTTCAATTAGTACATACATAATATTCTGATTTCTTCAACTAATATTCAATAATGAACAATAAAGCTGGTAGGGTCTTAGATAAAAGACAAGATAGGTCTCTCCCCCTCATTGCATAGCTTATGAAGTACACTCAAGTGGTATGACTTCTTGCCAATTTCCTATCGGGGAATAAGTGATTCAAATACTTTGATTCCTAAGTAAGTACTCTCTCCATTGCTTTATAATACCTCGTTAACTCTCAGCTATGTTTTGTCCAATTCTTACATGCCTTTTAAATTATTTAGGTCATGAGAATATTTAAGGAACCGTTTCATACTGCCACATCTGCTTCTATCCTTCCTTTTCATCCCCCAGGCCCAGTGAACAGCAAGCTCGTAACTGAGAGTGACAGTCAAATGATCTGTCAGTAGCCATCTACTCTCCATCCGCATCTACCAGTGGCTCAAGACCTGACCCATCAGAAGGGAACACTGCTGAACACAACGGGCATGGGGATGCCAGGGAGCACTTGCTGACTTGAACCCAGGGACACATTCAAAACTCAGTGTTTCAGGGGGTCACTGGGAGCTGGAGAAGCAGGCTTGGAGATGGATGGAACTAAGCGAACCCTTAAGGAGCAAGGAACAGCAGAACAGCCTGTCTAGATGCAAACTTCCTTGCTACTGTCAAAACCGGCTCTGAGGAACGAAGCCACATTGCATTCCAGAAACAAAGTCTCAGATGATGTTCATAGAAGGCACAGAGGAGGGAGATCTGATTGCTTCTACTACTTCTGACTAGGAGAGCATGCCAACCAAAGATAACTTCTCCAAAGGAGATCAGGATGCACTTAGAAGGGAGCTAGGGTGCTGGACAGCCAAAGAAATGACACATTTTTATTACTGCTTAATATAGTGGAGCACATGGTGCAGCGTATCTGATCTCAATCCTTAAAACTTAATGCCCTCCTTTGCCTTGCCCTCCTATTGTTAGTAGTCTATCTCTAAGGACTGTAGCGATTGCTTTCATTAGTATTTATCAAGCACGTTGTTTATGTTATCTATTTTATTGTATTATATATTATCTATTATAATTAAACACAAAAAGTTGTGTTTATATATCTATCTCATATATCTAAATATATATGAGAAAATATATTTCCCACCCACAGTATGAGAAAAAAATAAAAACTAGCATTGCGAGCCATCATGTGCCTAGAAATACCAAAGGAGTTTAGAGAAGGAGCATTCATGCCAGAAACACTTAAACTGTATTCTCAGCTGTGCCAGAAATTATCAACATGCCCATCTGCAAATGCCAAATCAGTTTACGTTTTAGCCTCGGGTCCTATGTCCTTCAAATAAGTATTTTAATGTAACTAACTCATGGGATTACATTAGGTAACTTAAACCATGATTATCACAGTGCCTGGCATATAATAGGTGCTCAAAAATGTATGTTGGTATTATTAATATTAATTATTATGCATTATTATTATTATTAGAACTAGATTGGTTTAGATAAATAATTCAGCAGATGTCTCCCAAGGGCTGGCTGTAAAATAGCCCCCAAAACAATCCACTGAGAGAGCTGCTGCATTGATGGTCATTGGGACTGCAGGAGATTGCAAACAGAAAAGCCCCTTTGGTGAGTTGTTTCTCAGTGCTGAATATTACTAATGCTGGGCTCTCCAACCTGGAATAAAGAGAATTTGACCTCCAACTTTTTATTGCAATCATCCTTACAGCTGCTCTAAATAGCTCCTCCACAGCAGCCACACAGAGAAATGTTTGTAGTTGAGCTGGAACACATAGCATTACTTCTCAGCCAACAAATGTTATGTTTTGTGAGTTGTTGCAAAATATATTCAGATTCAGTGCTCCAAATTAGGAATTGAAGAAAGATTTGGTTGCAAATAAGACTGGCGTCTTTCCTTGTTTCTTCCCTAGAATGCCACAGATCTACTTAGTGGGAACATTTTTTATTTTGTTGGAAACCGGGAGAAATTTCACAGAGGCATTTCAATACAACTTCCATTTAATTTAGGAGTTTCAAAGATGGGTTAAAAAAGTTCCTTGGGAAGAGATGATCATTTTGGAAGCTGATTATTTTAAGAAAAATTCCTCCATCTTGAAATGCTTTCTTTCAAAATGCCATGACCTTCATGGCCCTTTACCTTTATCTGGAAAAGATCTACAGGTGTCAGTCTTGGTGTTAGCACAACTTCTCTGCAATATTAAGGGTTTCTTGAAGCACCTCCTGAGTGCAAAGTGCTTGAGGAGAAAGTATGGGGCATATAAGACTTAACCCCACTTTCTGCTTCTTAAATGACGTCTAAAAACTCTGGAGTATTTTTCAGAGATTTCTGGGTTAAGATTTCATGAGATTTATAGATATCTTTCTGCTCATAGCAAAATCAATAACTTGAAAATAACATTTTATTTACCGTTTAGTTCTTTCTATATGTTAAAATAGAATAGTAACATTTCCTATAGTAAATCATGATGATTGAAAAGGCATTTTGCTGTAGCTAATTGCTTGGTAAATATTACTGAGGAAGTTTTAGTGTTTTTAGTATTAGTTTCCTGGAAATTCTTCTCAAGGAATTTTTTTATATTGCTTTTACCTTCCAAAAAACACAGCTAACTGAATTAAATTGTATTTCTCTTGGAAATTAGCAAAGGATTTTATAGAAAAACTTGGGAGATTAATTTTCAATTCCTTTTTTATTCCATATTAAATTCCATGCTATTATTCACCCTTAAAATTGCAAATTGCTTTCTATTTTTTATTGAATATTATTCAGCAAGCTAAACAAAGACTGACAGGGCCTGTTTCTGATTATAGGTAATGCAAAGAATAAAAGAGCATGTGGACTTTCAGAGCTTTGCCATAAGGATTATCTAATTTATGTGTTGTCACTATGATGGTAATAAGTTTGAGTTCTAAAAGGACAATTTGCAATATATGTAGATTCTAAAAATATAATTTCAATAACAATCTTTGAAAACACCAAAGTTTCTGCAATAATAAGAGTCCTTTTATGGACACCTGTCAGCACTTCTCAAAGAGATGATGGAAATATATTAAAGTTTTTTTTCAGATACCTTTGAAATAACATAACTAAAATACTTTGTAAATTCTTTTCTCCTGGGATATCTAACAATTAAAATTCTTGTTCATTAATGACATGTTAAGGTTCCAAGGCCTGAAAATTATTCCAAGGCCACCAAATCAGATTGAAAGCTAATTGCCAGCACAAACCCATTGCTTAGTGTCTGCAGTGACACAAATGGAAGAGAGGCCCAGCATGCAAATCATCGAACATTGACATGGAAGGAGGCAGAAGATGGCATCGTGTGAATTAATCTCACCCACCACATCTTTTCTATTGTCACTGCTTTGTCTTTTTAAGAAATTATTTTTCTTACTGATCTACCAAGGTATACTATAACATCATTATTCTTTTATTCTATAGTCTTTATATAAAAATTTAAAACTGACTTAATAAAAGATTTATTAAGCGTCTCCAATGTGATGTTTTTAAATTAAAAAATAATGGTGATGTAGTGTAATATATTAAAGAGAGAGTGGAGAGCAGTTATATACATGCAGGAATCTCTACTTCACTCCTTACCAGATGTGTGGCCATGGAAACATCTGTTAAGCCATTCTTGAAATCTCTGTTTTCTCCATACTACGCAACACTTAGCGTTGCGGGGATACACCGATATAAAGGTTATAAAGCAGCTAGCAGAGCATATAATAAACACTAAAGAAATGTTACCTGATATCCCCCTGGTCCTGTATTATGAGAAGACAACCCTGGGTCATAGTCTGGTTGCCAGCATTTTGTTGGAGGTGCCTTTGTAGTTGTGAACAAAAGAACTTCAGGTGGATCCTATACAGACCGAGGAAGCAATTCAATCAGGAGATAAGATAACATGCAAAAATATAAATACAATTATCATACAATGTCTCCTTTTTCTCTCATCAAATTCAGAGAAAAGCGGGTGGAACAGCCTTCTGCCTTTAAATAGGGAATATTATCCCTCTGTTATTCCCTTTTGTTTTCCAGGCCAAACTTGGTGTATCTGTTGGAGATGACATCACAGAATGAAAATGGGACTAGGTAAGAGGAACCTCAGCATGATTCCTGTGGTCTCCCTGACCTCGTCTTTTTTCTTTTTTCCTTTTTATTGAATTTATTGGGGTGACACTGGTTAACCTGACATTTTCTTTTAGGTGACCCCAGTAAGAAGGTGTTCTTTCCCAAGAGATTTCTGTTTGGAAAGGAGAGAGCCATCCAATAATCAAGTCCTGCTTCCTTCATTCACCATTCCTACAATAAACAGTAAGCACCGGCTCTCCACAGTGCCCTGTGCTGTGGAGTGGAGATGCAGCAATGACAATTGTAGAGGTCAGCTCTTCCCTCCTGACATCTACAACATGAAGAGGTCAATAAAAGATATGGGGTGGCTGAAAAAGAATAGGTCTGTGGAGACAAGTATGAGGTGTCATGGGAGCAAACAAGGGTCATCTCACTCACAGCCTGGAGGGCAGCAGGACATGTAAGGGAAAGTGATATATCCAAGAAAATGACAACTTGTGGAGGCAAGGGCACTTCAAAGACCAGAAAGTATTCTGCAAAGGCTTTGAAAGATATTTGGAAAATCTCAAGAGCTTGTCAGGGCCAGAGTTCATGTTCTCCCATGAGATCGAGGAGGGACTTAGGTAAAAATTAAACAAAGGTAAGCTGACCTAAGAATTCATAACCACATTAGCATATTTGCAAATGATTCTCAGGGGAATGGTGAGAGAATGGAACATTTCCAGGATGCAGGTGAAATCAGAACATTTTGCTTTGAAAAAGGAAAATTGTTGGACAAGAGAGTTTTTCATTCCTGGAGTGTTTGCTGTTGTTGTTGTTGTTTGATCAATATTTTTAATTTCTATGATGTAAATACTTAGAGATAAGGAAAGCAAGGTCACCACTTTTAGTATTTAAGGTTAGTGAAGCCTCTGCTGGCTCACAAGTTGGTTAGTATCATACTTTTGCATTAAAAAATCAATATATTAATGCCAATATGTCTTCACCCACCATCTCTTCACTTGGTTTAACCTACATTATGCTATGTTATTCCCTACATTCTTGATCACTGATAAAGTCCCTCTCACTATATTTCCTAAGTGATACTTACTAGATTAGAGGGTTTCCAAGTGGAATGTTTTGTTTTAGGAAAAGTCATTTCTTAAGAACAGTAAGAATGTTTTGCTTGGTTGATCCTATCTCATTTGAAGTCTCAATCTTCCCATTCCTGGTCTCTGACAAAACTTGAAAAACTAGAAATCTAAGTCACCTGTGCTGAAAATGTTGTCTGTAGATGAAACGTCAGTATATCTCCAAGCTCCTTAGAGATGCAGACCTTCAGCCCCCATCACACACATAGTGAATCAGAATTGCTAAGAGTGGACTCCAGGAGTCAGTCTTTATAGAGATGATTCTTATACGTGCTGAAGTTTAGGAAGCAATGGTCTAAAAAAGCTTTTAAAAATAAACATTGCTTATTTTTAAAAAATCACACTAGAAATTAAAAGTACTGAAGCAAGTACTGGACACCTAAAGCACAATTCATAAAATTCTAAAATATTAATAAGTTGACCTCATGAAAATAAAACAAAAATGTTTGCTCTATGAAAGTCTATGTCAGGAAGATGAAAAGACAAACAACAGACTGGAAGGACAATGGCAGACAAAGGACTAGTATCTAGAATATATAAAGAAATCTCAGAAATCAATAAAAAATCCATTTAGAGCCCGGCTGGCATGGCTCAGCAGTTGAGCATTGACCTATGATCCAGGAGATCACAGTTCAATTCCCAGTCAGAGTACATGCCCGGGTTGCTGGCTCGACCTCCAGTAAGGGATATGCAAGAAGCAGCCGATCAATAACTCTCTCGTCATTGATGTTTCTATCTCTCTCTCCCTCTCTCTTCCTCTCTCTGAGATCAATAAAGATATATTTTCCAAAAAAAAAATCCATTTAGAAAATGGGCAAAATGCTTGAACAGACAGTTCACTAAAATACACATGGCAAACAAGTACATGAAAATGTATTCAACATTGTTATCTATTGGGAAATTTTTTAAAAAATCACAGTAATATATCACTTCACACCTTCAGAATGGCTAAAATAATAAAAAGTGACAATACCAAATGCTGACAAGGATAAGAGAAACTGGTTCACCTATACATTCCCCATGAGAATGTAAATGGCATAGCCACTCTGGAAAACAGTCAGGGAGTTGCTCATAAAACTGAACACCAATTACCATGGGATCCCATAATTGTACTGTTAGGTGTTTACTCCAGAGAAATGAAAACTATGTTTATACCAAAACCTATACATGTATGTGCACAGCAGCTTTATTTGTAATTTCCCTAAACTGCAAACAATGCTAGTGTCCTTCAACAGGTGACTGGCTAAACAAACTGTACAAACAAAACATGTTATACCACTGAGAAATATAAACATGGAAACTGTTGATATCTGTAACAATTTGGATTTTTATTTCTATAACATTCTTATAATGACAACATTTTACACATGGAGAAAAGATTGGTGACTGCCATAAGTTAGGGATAGTGCGGGTGTGTATGTAAAGGGGAGGTGGGTATGATTATAAAAAGCAACATCCCTCCATGCTCCCTCTCCCCCTCTTCCCCTGCAGGAGCCCAGGAACTCTACCAACAGACAAGCCAGGCCTTAATCATAATCATATATGATCAATCATTCTCCAACCAATAAATTACCTAGAAGAATGGATGAATTCCTAGAAACATACAAGTAACCAAGACTGAATTATGAAGAAATAAAAAATCTGAATAGACTGATAATAACTAAGGATATTAAATCATTAATCAAATACCTCTCAATACAGAAAAACCCAGGACCAGATAGTTTCATGATGAAGTCTAACAAACATTTAAAGCAGAATTAATGCTTGTCTTCAAACTTTTCCAAAAATTAGACCCCTATCTTACACCATTCACAAAAAATTAACTAGAAATTAATTAAAGATCTATGCATAATACCTACCACTGTAGAAATCCTAGAAAAAGGGAAAGAAGGAAAACTCCTCAACATTTTTCTTGGCAATGAATATTTCTAAAGATGACATACAAATGGCATGCAAGTCAAAACCACAATAAGATATCACACTACACCTGTTAGAATGGCTATCACAAAAATCAAGAGATAACAAATATAGAGAAAAGGGAATCCTGTGCACAGTTGGTAGGAATGTAAATTGGTGTGTCCAAAATGGAAAACAGTATAGAGTTTCCTCAAAAACTTAAATATAGAATTAACTTATGATTTATAAATTCCATTTCTGGCTATATATCCAAAGGAAATGAAAACAGAATCTCAAGGAGATATATGCACTTTTATGTTCATTAAAGCATTATTTATAAAGCCGAGGTATGGAAACAAACCTACATGTACATGAATAGATGAATGGATATAAAGATGTGATGCGCACACACACACACACACACACGGAATATTATTCAGCATGGGAAAGAAAGCAATTCTGTCATTTTCAACAATTTGGAAAAATCTTAAAGGCATTATGCTAAGTGAAATGAGTGAGAGAAAGACAAATACTGTGTAATATCGCTGACATGTGGTATTTAAAAGAAACAGATATCACAGAAACAGAGAGTAGAGTGGTGGTTACCAGGGGCTGAGGGGGGGAAATGGGAAGATGTTGGTCAAGGCTACAAACTTTCAGTTTTGAGATGAACAAGTTCTGGGGACCTAATGTACATGTTTATTTTAATTAATAATACTGTGTTACATACTTGAAAGTTGTTTAGTGATTACATCTTAAATGTTCTCACCACACAAATGTAATGAAAGTTATGTGACGTAGGAGAGGTGTTAGCTAATGGCAGGGCAGGAATCGTTTTGCAGTATGTAAGTGTATCAAATCAACATGCACACTTTAAACTCCTGGAATTTTTATGTCAATTATATCTCCATAAAGCTAGTATAAAAAAGAAAATCAAAGTAGATTATGCCTAATTTTTTCCATTAATTTTTGACTCAGGGAAACTGAAGAACATAGATGCTAGTTCAAATAATAGAGTAAAATATCCAGACATATTCTTGTCTATCTTTTTTACATACTTTATACTTTCTTATTTTTTGAAAAAGAATGTTTAAAGTGAGAATAGCATTTTTTATTATCTAATAAAACTTTCTAAAGATAATAATATCTAAATATAAGTTGATCAAAAATTGATTCTGAAATTTGCAAAAAATGTACGATTGAAGTCTAAGGAAAATGCCATGCCACCTCGCTAGTAGGAATGGCTGAGAAGTCATCTGGGTTATCCTGTAAGTCAATATTTATTCAGATCCAATGAAACTTACATTTCATTTTTTTCTTAACTCACCAAAACTAAGGCATTACTTTTATTTTCTGGCTAATGTTAAATGTAATGTGAATGTCAGTCATCATTTTGTCTTCAAAATAGCTTTTCTTGATCTGCTGTCGCATAAAACTCAAAGGTCACAAAAGCCAAGGACACTGAAGCATGACAAGAGGCAGAGGAAGGCTGTTAGGTTTCCCCTTAAAATTTCTTTTTCTGTTGATTCTAAGAAGGCTCACTCCCTGGAAAATGCTTTGTCTGAAAGAATAAAGGGATCACATGTTTTCCTTGACATCATGACTGTTTCATCCCTTCCGCCTTGCATATGGAATATTCAAGAAGATGGAAGATCAATGATTGACTTTATATTTTGTTAATTGGCATAAGGTATCACATGGGTACTCATCAGACAAAACAGATGATGCATGACTCAACAAATAAACTGAAAAGGTGCTGTACAAATGCCAAAACATTTCATGCTAGTTGGCATGTTGAATTTATCTTGTGATAAAAATATTTGCCATAGAAATCTTTCACCAATACTGTGAGATATAACTTTATGATAGATATCTTGCTTAAAAAGGTGATATATATATATATATATGTTTTTTTAATAATGAAGATTTATGAATAGAAAGAAAAGTTCTTGGCATCTTACACTGTCCTCAGTGACACTGCCTTCAGTATCTATGGAGAATGTCAGTCCCACTGAGAGGTTGAGACTGAGTTTAGCTTAACTTTTCCTTAAAAAATTGCGAGGGCTATGAGGACAGCCTTGTAAATTCCCTTCAGCAAAAGAATGATCTGCAACGCAGGGACTATGACAGCTAAGTCCCTCACGAGAGGACTCCTTATATTCAACGACCATTTCAATACTCATAAGGCAATGTCTTATAATTCATCCCGAAGAACACCAATTTTTTCTTTATATACAATAGGATCTTTGTCAAAGTATACTAAAACCTTTGAGAGAAAACTTTCCGTGGCTCCAGTGTTAACATTTAGGGAAAATAAAAGGAAACCGGTGTCAGGAACCAACTAAAGCAGATTCCTCACATTCACTCGGATCCAGAAGGATTGGAGTTAACGCAGGCTATTCATGCAATGTGATATCCTCTTGGTTCAAGACCAAGGAAAACATGAAGATGAACTAGAGTTTATCGCATTGAAGACAGTGTTTACATTTATCATCTCCATTCTGAATCTAGGCTTGGCTTCTTGGGCTGCTTTCAATGTTCTCCCTGAACTGATAAAGAATCTGCCTGAATAACTCTAAGGTAATTTGTTGTTATGTCCCCTAAAAACCTGGGCATCAATCAAGCCCACAACTGTGACCTTAGAAAACAGCCATCTGAAAACCCAATTCTGTATACTTCACTTAGGTCCAAGTATTCTCCTGCTTAGGGATTACATGATAATTCACCAATATTTAATTGTCATCTGACCTCTATTCATTATAGAGTCATCACAATTTTGAGAGATAAATACCAACATCAGGGGTGAACTGTAAGGGATATAGACACTGCACCTCAGGAGCCAGGTTTAAACCAACCAAGGACTAACATTCTCCGGGTCCCAAATTTTCAGGACCTAATCAAGGTCAAAGAGACATGTTGTAGTTTTTCAGAGATGGTGTCCCAGAATTGTTGCATCCATTTTGCCTGATCAAAAAATCCACACAAGAAGCCCAAAGAACTGCAGAAAAAAGATCAATCCTGAAGTCTGCCCTACCTCTGAACTCCCCATTAAATGAGCACAAACAGTCCCTCTTCATTGAAAAGACTTTCAGTTTGGTTTTCTGTTACTTGGAGCCAAAGTCATTCTAGTGTGTATATCTCTCTGCCCATTACTCAGAGTTCAGTTCAACGCTAGATTCATTTCTATTGATAATCAACTAACATTTATGGAGTTTACGTAAGACACCAGTTGCTGTTCTGACTACTTTGCTTTGATGTACTCATTAATCTTCTCGACACCTGTGAAAGTATTCTATTATATTCTAAAATACATAAGATCACAGAGAAATCAAGTAGCTTGCCCAAGGTCCTACGAGCAGTAGGGAGCACCAGGTTTAAACCCTGGCATCATTACTCCAGAAGTCTCCTTCTCAAACCATTACATGATATTGTCTCCTTATATCCTAATGCTCCATTAATACCATGTATATTCTTATTTTTGAATTGTTTTGCATTTATTGTCTTAAAATTATACAAGAAATACTTCATGTTAAATTATCCCAGGTTATTTTCATCCTATATTTATTGCCTAAATTGTTTTACCTTTATTGTTTTATATGAGTATGTCTGTTTTTTCCTTTTTGCCCAGCTCTTTTGGGATGAACTCTGGTTTGCCATACTGTTATATTGTATAGTGTTTTATAAACATAAGAAATCCAGCCTGCGCAGTAATATTGATACAATCTCAAAATCATAGCTCTGATAAAAATAGTCACTACATTGCCGCGTACTTGAAAGATGGGCTAACATTAGACAACGCCCTTTCCCACTGCCTCCCTTTCCCATACAAAATGGGGACTCATAAGAAAGGAATGCCTTCAACACTCTTATCTCACCCCCTTTATCATCTAAGTTCAAGCACCTTAATCGTCACTGTCTCTTCTCATACATCTTTGCTACGGCAAATTCTTCTATCTCTGCTTCCCATCCCCTCTTGCCTGCCATGTGACCTTGGTTCATTGGCTTTTCTGCTTTTTTCTTAGATATTTAACTTTCTCTTTACTGATTCTTTTAGCTTGTAAACAATGTTCAGATCTTATCTTGGGAAACACTAAAAGGCACACTCTATTCTACACCAACCCCCACTTAACTTCTTCCTTAGAGCTAGTTTCCTTTTATAGCCAAGTCCCCTGAAAATGTCTTCCTTTTTGTTTTCTATTCCTAAGTCTGCCTCCCTACTCCAGGAAAACGAAATCTCTGTCGCTAATGTCATTACTGTAGCCATTTGAATGCCTGGGCTCTGTTTCATTGGTTCCCATTAACTGCTTTCTTCTGGAGTTCTCTCCCTTAGCTTCAACATCGCTGTCTTTTCTTGTTGACTTCTATTAATCTGTTTCTAGATATTCCTCATACTGGTATTTCTTACTCTCGTATCTGGGAGTTTCATGTATTCCTACTCTTTAAAAAAATGTTGTTGTTAATCAGAAGTGGCAGTTTCTCAGACTCTCTGAAGGGTAGAAGTCATCTGCATGAATTCTCTCTTGCCTATTTATTACTTGAAATCTCAGCATTAATGCTGGAGAGTCAAGCAAAATATTCTGGTTTCAAAGGAATGCAATATAATCTCCTTTATTTATCTTTCAATAAGAATAACAGTCCTGAGCAACGTGGATATTTGTAGGGGACATTAGAAAAGTGAAGAGAGGATTAGGAAACTAAGTGGTAAGGATATAAGGAGGGTCTCTCCTCTGGTAACTGTGCCGAGGACTTTGACTGTCTAAACAAATAATAAATGTTTCCAACATAGGTGTGTCAGGCTGAGGAAGCTTTTAAATATGTACTTTGAGACTACATTCATCTAATGCTAAAACAAAAAAAGAAAAGCAGAAATATCTACTTTTGATGTACATATTTTAAATGCTATAATACTTGACAAAAGGAAAAGAGCTTTAAAACGTTGGGTAGAAACTCATGTTCCTTCCTTGTGTTGTATTATTTACTCTACCTTTGGCCTTGGTCTGTTAAAATGATTTTACCCATGAAGAAATCGCTTTTAAAGTTACAAGGACAGGAAGGGTGGGAGGGAGGGTGAGCGAAGAAGGAGGGAAAGAAGGAAGGGCCTAGGGAGGGAGGAGGGAAGAAAGAAGAGAGATAAAAAGAGAATAGAGGAAAGAAAAAGATTTTAAGACATTGGAATTCAATATGCTGTAATTTTAAATCTCCTCAATGATTTTAACTCATAGAGCACAAGAGAGAGGAAAGAAAGGGGGAGAAAAGAAAGCTTGCTGGTTCTTAAGGGATTAACGAAGAGCCTCCATAAATGCTGCAATAGCATTTATGGTACAAGGGGAGCCCGCGTTACCTTTAAGGGGTGCCTTTCCCATGGCCTATGGTGTCTAACCTTGGACTACATTTAATCAAGTTTGATGGGCTGCATAACAAAGGAGGGATTCCAGAAAGCATGTGCTCTCATTCTTTTATCCCCTGGGTAGATACACGGAAGAGCCTAAAACGTGAGCCTGGGGGATTGAAGGAGTTTCTGCCTCAGACGCTGACCTCCCGAGCACACTCGTTCCACAGGAGAGTGTTCATGTTTATCAGAAGGTCAGCATCATTAATTCCATGATCTCTTGTTTTGACAGCCAAGATGAATCTGTCCGTTTTCTTAAACATTCTATCCGCTTTCCTGGATAGATTACATCTACAATCATGGCAGGGAGTCAGTTAATGCAATTTTTTGAAAGGATATATGTACTAATGACCATCAGACAAACTGAGAAAGTATTCAGGGCATTAGTAATAACATAAAACTTTACAATGGTTTTACAAATGTTTGAGAAAAAAATTCTCTCCTAACATTTTCCTCTACTGATACCTATTTTTTAAGTCACTGGGAAATTGGTTGTTATAATCATTGTCAAATACGCAAAATGAAAAAAAGGGCAGTGAAAAGGGAGCTGTAATCTCTTCATGGTTCAGTTTAAATAATAATAAAAAAAAACCCTTCTGAAGTGATTGCAACCTTGAATCAGCGTGTTTTCATTCCAGGGCTCTCCAGATACAGAGAACCAATAAACTTTTACATTGTTTAGCTAACCTACTAGCTCACTAAAGGAATGCTGAGCATCAATGATGATTCTCTAAATGACTTCTTACAGCCACAGAACTCAAGGAGTCAGGTCCCAAATATCAGAAGTAGATTGTGAAGGGAGATGGAGATTGCTAATGCCCTCTCCTGCTTTGTGACATGCTAGTACCTGGCCCAGTGATTGAGGTACGTAAGGAGGGAAAGTATGCGTCTAACTGCATAAGCTAAGGATGTCTTGGAAAGACAGACTGTGAACAGTCATGTGCTGAGATGAGGGTGTCATAAGAGAGATTGCACGCACTTCCCAGTCCTTACACACAGGCGTGTTTTCCACCACACAAAAACTTTACCCACCTGCCGACTTTTGCATTCCAGCCTCAGATTGCCGACCACTGACTTAATCAAAGCAAACCTGGATTCCCTTCCACTTTTGTTGCAGTCTCTATGAACTGGCTACTCAAAAAAATATTTCCAACCTTCTATTTTACCACCTCCATAAAAAGGGCTAGGAAGCCAAATCGTTACTTTCTCAGGGACCTTTTCTGTTATAACATCTATTTAACCCTGTTCTAGCTTCTGAGAAATAAGCAGAACTCTGGATGGGAAGGGTTTAGTTTTGAAAAATAAGGCTTTCCTAAAAATAAAGGGCAGAATAAATTTCTGTGTTTTCCCATTCTTCTTACCTTTAGAATAGGTGACATGCCCACAGCTGCCACGTGCCCTTGGCACCACGAGGAGATAGGCAAGTGGAGAAAGACCAACAGTCTTAGGATGGACAAGCAGGAAGGTGGAAACAGCCTGTATCTGAAGGCATGCTTGAATGCCCGAACAACTGCTGGGGAACCTACTCCCGGATTAGCTGTGTAGACGAAATCATTACTATTGTTTTAAACCACTACGGCCTGGCTTTCTGATTGTCATAGCTCAGTATATGTCCATGTGAATCAAGGTCTTTTATAAAAAAACATATTTTTAGAACTTTGTAATTACAAATATATTTAATTTTATAAAGCTCCACAGATACCATGTGCTTTTCAAAACAGAATTATCAAACTGATCACATTTTTGAAAAAGTTTTGGGTATTTAAAGACATACAGAAATCTCTTGCAAACAACATTTTAAACAATTAGCACTATCTCAGAAATCTTGATGGAGTTCAAATTTCATCCCTAATTAACTCCCACGTCACTTGTTCTATCAGCTCCTTAGCCTTATACTGTGTCTATCTGTCTTCGCAGTATTCCCTGTGGTGATGATAAAAAAACATTGCGTGACTCATGAATTGTGTCATTAGAAAAAGCATTAGATTAAAAGCATGTGACTCCATTTTGTCATGCAATCAATTATTTTAATAATTTTATATTTTACGGCTCAGCATTTGATAGATGTCTATAAATATAGTGTCATTAACCATGGCCAACCGAACTTTTTTCTACTTCTCCCGTGCCCACTAAATGAAGCTCGGCCCAATGCAGTAAAAACATGAGGATGTGACATCTTTGTATATAGTATGTAGTACCTCTTAGGTGGCTTCAGATAATTTTATAAACACTCTATATAAAATGGAGATAATCTTACATATTGTTTTTTACAATTAACTAACAATCATCAAAATAATCCATTGTAGAACTTAGCTCATATTAGACACTCAATATGTCAGTAACCTCCTACCCTTCTTTTATATGTTCATTTGTTTATGCTTTTGTTGTTATGAAATGATTCAGATTATTTCTCACTAATCTGCAGAGCACAAAGGATAAAATGGAAACTGTAAATATGTCTTCATTTTATGATGATAATGATTCACGTATTAAAAGTTGATCATGTGTTTGACATCTGTTAGTGCTCTCAGTGTATTATATTTTTTCAACCTCTCAAAATCCCTATTAGTTAGCTATCATTTTGAACATATCCATTTTACAAATGAAGGACCAAAGGTTCAGAAATTTTCAAGAACCTACTCAAAGTGTAGTAGTTCGTCAGTGATGGAATTTGGTGAACCTCAGGTTTGAATGAGATCTTCACAGTTCCAGAACCCTGTCCTCAATTCTCCTTTATACACAGCCTGGAGGGGAGTTGGTAATGTGTAACTGATGGAATGCCATAAAGTAGAGGAACTTCTCCTAGACTCCAGAAACCCTTTACCATGTTTTAACTGAAGTGACCCATTTTTTAATTCTCTTTACCCTCTTATTCTTTAGAGGGAGATTATTACATCATATCAAGATCTGATTATGATCCACATGGCACCATTCAGTTCCTCTATTAAAGAGCATGTTACAATACTGAAAACATAACTTCTCCTTAGAACGGTGCTTACCAAGGGCTGAGGGATGGGGAAGGGGAGGTGTTGGTCAGGAGGTACAAACTTTCAGTTATAAGAAGAATAGAAGTTCTGGAGACCTAATATACAGCAGAGCTAATAATAATGTGTTACATACTTGAAATGTGCCAAGAGAGCACGTCTCAAGTATGTTCACCACAAACCAAAATATATAACTATGTGAGGTGATGGATGAGTTAATTGTGGTAATCATTTCACAATGGGTATCAAAACATCATGCTGTTCAACTTAAATATATACAATTTTTATTTCTCAATTATACCTCAATAAAGCTGGAAAATAAAAACAAAACTATTATCTCAAAAAAAGGTAAATAAAACATAGAGTCTCAATTTTTGATAAATTTTAAATCCAAAATGTGCCCTTTTACTCAATGGCTTTTATGCTATTGTCAGCACACAGGACCAGATCAACAGACCAAAAAACCAAAAATCTGAGTTATGCTCCACTGACTTCAAATAAATATTTCATTCCCTACACTCAAGGATTTTCATATGTGACAAGCAAAAATGTTTAAATGAATTGCTTAGTTTCTTTCATTCATGTCCTTAGGAGATGAATGTAAGCAGATCTAAAGTCTTGCTTAACTTCGAATGCACTTTTTTTAGAACAGATGTGAATTGTGAATAGGCTGTTGGAAGCGAGCTTTATAAATCACCTGAACTGCTCCACTATTGGCATGTCTTGGAGTCATTATGTATAATTGGTTAATGGTGTATTTATTCTCACATTATTGGATCAGCTCCAGGGATAATCACTGATGAGTTTCAAAACTCCGGGAGGATTTCTGTGCAGAGGTAAATGAATTAAAAACAAGATAAAACTAATTACTTTTATTTAAATTCAATTTTGGGGGTAATCGTTCTGTCTTGGGGGTCTTGCAGCAGTTTTCAGAAGTGATAAATTTGCTTTCGTTTGCTAACTTGCATTCCCCTAGAGCTGAGAAATTAAATCATTGGTGATGAAAATCAGAAAGGAAGTCATTCAAATTAAAGTTCATGGTAGAATTTCCCACCTTAGTTCTTTATGCTTTCTTCTTTTTGATCCCATATCTTATTTAACTTGGCCTTTGGAAACTTGATAAATATGGAAAAAATAACCATTTTCAGAGACAAAAATCAAATGCACATTACTTAAAGGTGTCAAGATTTCCAGAAACTATACAAACACTGCGATAGACTAAGGCTCACATGTACTTCATTGAAGGCATCTGCCCGAGTGGACAGAGAATGCCGACTGTGTAAGGCTATAGTTTTCATGTGAAGCAACTGGATATGGTTGTGATAAAAATTCAAGACTTTTTATCTCCATGCTTGGCTGGATTAGCATTTTCTTTAAATGTGTGATATGATACTGTTAGAGACTGTTTCCTTTGATATGAAGACATATATACCATTGAAATGTGAATATCCCTGGGATAGGTTCATAAATTAAGTATTACGCCTAATGCCTGTTCCATGAGATAAATAGGGTCTTTCCTGATATATAACTTGGGATGGAGAAAGGGGTGCAGTGAGAAATGAATTGCATAAGGCTTTGGTGAGGATATTAATTAAAATTAGAGCCAAATAAAAGCGGTTTGGACAAGAAGTGAGTTCTACCACAAACGACATCTGGAGCTAGGTGTTGCTAAGTCAGCACAATTACTTTATCATCACCAGAGATCAAGGATCCTTCTGTGTTTCCGCTCTAATACCCCTCTTTTGTTTTTCCAGTTCACTGTGCTGTTGAAGTAAAGGCTATCACTGACCGGTGGGTAGAGGGGACAACAGAGCACCAGTAATACAAATTGTCATTGCCATCGTTCGACTGGGTGTGTTCAGTAGAGCAAGGAAAAGCCAAACCACCAGAAATCAGGAAGGTCGGCAAAGGGATAGGACAAGGCCTATTGGAATTAAAAAAAAAAAAAGAAAGAAAGAAACAGGCAGCTCTGGTTGGCCTGGGGCTTCAATGTAAATGGCACTCGGCTAAACTTCGACTTTTCCTTGCTGTCATTGTCTCATCTTTTCCCTCATTCTTTAGCTCAACCAAAGGATAAAGGACTTCTTGCTATAATACTATGTGTGAGCCATAACACAGGATGTATCACTGGCCATTTGAATCACTTATAATTGCACAAAAGCCACATTTCATCATTCGTGTCTAACAGCATGTCCTGTGTCCAAGTCATACATTCAAAGATGCCATAGAAGCTGAGTTGTATAAAATATATAAAGTGAGATGTCATTGGATGAGCAGTTAATTTAGTGCCCTCTCATTGCTTTTTACAAAAAATGCTAAATCACAATATTGAAATTTCTCCTGGAGGGACTAAAAATCTAGTGAGTGAGACACGGGGTTTGTGAGCTGGATTTAAGATCTCTTGTCTATTGAGCAGTGTGTTATTATGGGTTCCCCAAAACAGGTAATGAATTTATTCTTGGCACCCATCGTAGTGCATGGGATATAAGAGGTTGTCTATAAGTGTTTATTGAGTCACTAAATGTATGAACAGCTTAAGGAATAGTTAAGCAAGTCACTATTAGGTAAAGGTTTAAATTTCGTCATCAGTGCTTAGGAACTACCCAGGTTGCTCTGATCCTTCATGTGTACCGTAAGCTGACTCGGTCACAGAAAATTGCAACAAAACTGCATTCAGCTTTCAAATAACTGGCTCCTTGGAGATCATACCACTGCTGAATAATGAAAATCAGCTGATTGTTCTTCCCCTCTGTCAAAAAGAGTTAAAGCTAGTGAAATACACTTAAAAATGTGTGTACCAGATGTGGATGACTTATCATCAGGCCCTATTTAAAAGGCCCAAAGATGTGAAAATCAGATATAGTTTAGAGGTGCAAGTTCAAGAATGATATAGCTTTCTGAAATCCTATGTAAATTGCTTTTCCCTCCTTACAATCCCAGGAAAGCATAAGAAAGCCCCCTTTTTGCAAACTTGCCAGTCCTTGAATCTTTTCGTTTGTCTTATAAAACTTTCTACTTGGGGTCTGATGAGCCAAGATTATGATAAATAAGCCTTACTGTCAGGGACGTTACCTTGGATAGCGGCAGAGAAGTGACTCAGAAGTAGGTGGGCAGATGCTGAAAGACCAAGAGCGCTCCTATTGGGATATATAGCAAGTCGATTATCTACTGAAATCACCACTGCCACTCAGGTGAATCCAGAAGAAAAAGAAAAAAAAAAAAAGGCACCTACTAAAGAAGGGTCCTGGTGGCTAAGTGGGCTCAAATTTTAAAAATCAGAGCCTAGCAGTCACTTCTGCACAGAGGCCCTCACACACCCTGCACTTCACAGAGGAGCCTGCACTGACCGGCCTACCTGGGCGGCCTCTGCCACCCCAGCCAGCACTTATAAAGGTTCCCGAGGATCCTATCTCAGCCAAGAGGCCCGAGGCTTTCCCCATCCCATTAGAGCTGTGCGTGCCTGACCCGTCACAGCGGCTCTATTCTGACCAATCAGAGCAGTACCTTTGAACCAAAGAAACTGAGGATCCAGAGTCCTTACGTGCATGAGGATGGGCCACAGCCCAGCAGCAAGGGGTGCGGATTTTTGTCCCTCTGAGTGCACTTTCTCTTTTCAGGGAGGGCCCACGCTGTGTCTCCACAGCTGAGCTGAAGTACAGCATGAAGCACAACTGTGCTGAGCAAAGCAAGGGTCAGAGCAGAGCTGTCCCCGCCGAGAGGCCTGGCCCCAAGGCCGCCTGGCCCAGCGCTGTTTGATAGTCCTGCTGTACTCGCAGCTGAGCTGTTTTGCACTGAATAAAGGTTCAGTCTTCACCACACCCCAAAGTTAAATTGGCCCTGACACAGTTCAAGGGGATGATAAACAGTAGTGTTACAGCACCATGACTATGTTTGCCCATTGATATTCATATTCCTGTAATTGCACCTTGGAAAATAAGACTGGAAGAGATAGTAGATGGCAGTTCATCCAGATCCTATTTTACTAGAAAGGTTATTGCTTTAGTATCAATAAGTATCACCTATAGTCCTGGGGAAAAAACAGATTCCCACTCAAATAAGTCTCACTCAATAGATCTGGGATATAGCTCGAAGAGCTACAGCTTCAACAACACCCCAGGTAATTATTTTTTTTACTATTTATCCCAATTTAATTATTGTCAAAAGTCAATTTTAATAAAGCATAACTTACGGGCAATAAATTGCACATATTGGACAAGCTTTGAGAGATGAAATATTCTTATGAAGCCACACCATGATCAAGATACAGAACAATTCTGTCACCTGTAAAAGCATCTTTTTAAAAAGTATTATTTTATTATAGATAGTTCCTGGACCCCAGCTTGGAAAACACTGATTTGAGGTAATATAAGTATTTCTCATGGTTTGTATTCAGGATCTCAATATATTTGTGTTTTGATAGAGAAAACAATAGATTTTCTGTTTTTAATAAATTATTCTGAACATTTGCTTAAATTTGTAATTATCTGCATGACTATAGATGACTTCAGGGATATGAAATAGCCTTCACCTCATCTCAGGTGACCCAGTAAATCTTAGGCAGAAGGGCTGAAATCCTAAGTTATTAATACAGCATGAGTTTATCAAAAATTCATTCTTTAAAAGTATTTGTATCAAAGTTTGTAAGAGGAATGTTCCCTTATATTATGATTTCACCACAGGCAATATAAAAGCTCTTCTTTTTTCATTCTTACTATTTGAATAAATTTACTGGCTCTTAAAATACCTAAAAAACTCAGAAATTTGATATTAAAAATATTATTAAATTGTAGGGCATCTAAATCCTTTGTTATTTTTGCTCTGCATATATTAGGATTTGTTATCAGTATGGAAGATATTCAGTAATTTAGTTGATATCTGCTCTCTCCAGGGGACCAGAACCTATGGAGATTTCTAGAATAAGGTTGAGGTTGAGATCCCAAATCTCTCTCAGGTTTTATCAGAAATAACTTCATCTGTAGTGATGAGAATAGTCTAGAGCAATACTTCCCATAGGAAGATGTAGCAGCCCGTCGCAAACTCAGAATTTTCACCGGCTGTCACCTACCCAATTTTCCCTTTAGCTAGACAGCTTCCCTCAGAGCCTCTTTCTGGCTTCCTGGCTCCAGCCAAGACTACCCATTTTCACTTATAGCATAATTTTGTTTCTAGCTTCCATTTTGCATTATCATATTTCTCGACTGTCAGTCTATTTTCATGTCTGGAATACATATACCTTTAAAATTCCAGGCAAAGAGGCTGAAAAATCTAACCATATTTCAGGTTCAAACTGTTAGTTTTATGGCATTACGAATTTTCCATATATATTGACCCAAAAAGTAGATATAATGTACATATCAATGCAAAAATAGATATATGTATTTCAAAATGAATTAAAATAAAATTATTAAAATTTATTTTAAGCTTAAATTAATAAATATATCTATTTTTAAAATATCAATTTAAATAAACAGAATTTGTAACTACTAGTGCAGGACAGATTTGGATGCTCCAAAATATATTACATTAGACTTGAGGTTGAGAAACTGCTACATGACAAGCTGCCACTCGCATTTTTTTCCTTAATCCCTGATGTGTTTTTATTTTTTCATTCTTGGAAGCAGGATGTAGAAATGTAGAATAGAAGATGGAAGGTTATTATCACTACTCACTTCAGATGGGCAAAATCCTTGGTCAAGCAGTATAAGTATTTATCTTTCAAAATGCCATTCCTTTCGTGGAGCTCTGCCTCAGATGCTGACAATCTCCACAGCACAACGAGGCCTCACCAAAGGGGACAAGTAGAGTCATGTCAGAAATTCAGATGAAACGAAATATTCCATTTTGCCTAATCTCTCATTAGAAGCATGTGCCAAACAGTTTCTTTACCAATAAGGTCCCAGGCTCAGAATCAATCATTTCTTGATGGCAAACGAGGCGTTCATGTGTACTCTGAGTTAAATGTCTCCCTTTGACAGGACAGTTAATAAAAGACGGTGGTTTTATTTTAAGTCAAAAAACAAAGTTGTTTGCTTTCTGTTGTTAGGTATGCTCTTTCAGAGAGATGTGCAGTGGGGTTAGAGCTTAAAGGCATTCTTGTTTTAAAAAATAATGCTTGTAATGTGGGGAAACAAAGTTGAAACTGCAGAACACTAAGATGAAGAAGCTCAAAGGTTGTTTTTTAGATCGCCAGGCTTGTGCACATGCAAGAAACAAAGCAAAATGAAGTGCTTCCATGAGATTACTCTAGCTTGCCAAAACATCCAGTTGTCTCTCTGCCCCTCTCTTACACACACACACACACACACACACACACACACACACACACACACCATGCTTTATACACCAGGCCTGAGAAAAGCATTTCAGAAGATGCTGGTCAAAGTTCTAGCTACCTGCAATGTTCCATATAGTTGCTATTTTATTTAATTCTCACCCGAGGCCATGTTCATGATTTTAGAGAGAGGAAGGGGGAGAGAGAGAGAAATATTGATCCGTTGCCTCCCATACCCTGACTGGAGGTTGAACCTACAGCCTGGGCATGTACCCCGACTCAAAATCGAGCCCACAACCAGTCGGTGCACTGAAGGACACTCCAGCTGAGTCACCCAGGCAGGGCCATACTAGTAGCTATTTTATGAAACCTTCATAACACCTGCTGGATATTCTGAGTTTTCTCACATGCTCTTGAGCATCCTTAAGAGTAAAAGAAACAATTCTTACTACACATGTTGCGAAATATTTGTAGTCCCAATTAAAATTAGCAACCACTGGAGTGATTTACAGACCTTTGAAATCTTTGCTTGTCAAGTGCTTTGCATGAAACGTATTATCCCTAGTCTTCCACAGTCTACCCATAAGAGCAGAAGTTTGTGTCATGTCTGATTCATTTTCCTTGGTTTACTGCAACAGAACACTTAGGGGAGGGTAGAACATAAAACAGCTTGTGTCCAAAGGATAAATTATGTCATCAAGACCAGGACATGTTTTTTAATTCACGTATTTATATGTGGCCCTGTTAAAGCATAAGCTCTAAAACTAGTCACTGCTCCCAGCAGGGAAGATCAATTTGTAATTCACAAATCACTCATGTTACACTTTTGTTGTAAAAGATGATAATTTGTTGGTTTAAATAAACCTCGAATCTGAAGTATAGATGCTGGTGGAGGAGCGTATTAATGCTCTCAGTCACAGCTAGAACATGCAGAATATGAAATATTGAGGTGTTTATGAAATGTTTGTGCATTAGCACTATTTTATAAAATCAGATTCTAAGCCATAAAGAAAACTTAATGTGTAGATTTTATATTATATTCTACAGAGGATGCTAAACTAAATACATCATTTAGTCTTCCTTCATGTAAAAATTAGCCAGCATTGAATGCTCATCTGTGGATTATCCTCTGCACCATTCCTTGTCAGGATCAGTGATACATTTATGGGAGGGCAGATTCATGTCTTGACTCTAAAGATGGGCTGTCTCAGTGTTTTTAGTAAATGAGAGTGTGGTGTGGACAGCTCAGGATTTGGAGCACGAACTCTGTACCCACGCCACCATTCTTTTTCAGCCTGTGCCTTAAAAGAGGCTGTGAGATTTAAATAAAATAATTTATATAAAGTACCTCCAATGACATCTGGAACAGACGGAGGAGCTATACCTCTAGATCCGATTTTATTTTTTTGAAAATAAAGGCCGGTGTGTATACACTTTCCACCACTGAGAATGAGGCAGTCGTGTGCCTTTCCTTTCTATTTGCTTTTCTAAGTAAATGCTCCCTGTGTGTGGATGTGGATGCCACAGGCACATGTAGGTACACACACACACACACACACACACACACACACACACACACACACACACACAAGAGATATACTTTGTTTAAAACATAAAGTCTCTGAAATTCTGTTTCCTGATCTGATCGCTGATTGGGTTGTGTTGCATCGTGTCTCTATAGCTCTGTGATGGTTACTTTTATGCACCCACTTGACTGGTAAGGGATGCCCAGAACTGTGGTAATACATTTTACCTGCATGTGTGCTGGTGCGACGATATTTCTGGAAAAGATGAGCATTTGAATAGATAGACTGAGTAAGGAAGACAGCCCTCGCTAATGCAGGGGGGCATCACCCAGTCCACTGGGGGCCTGAATAGAACACTGGCTGTGAGGAAGAGTGAATTTGCTCTCTGCTTGAGTTGAGAAATCCATGTTCTCCTGCCTCCAGAAATCAATGCTCCTGGTTCTTGGACCTTTGGACTCAGACTGGGACTTACACTGGGACTTAGGTTTGAGCTGGAACTACATCAGCAGCATCCCTGTACCTCTCATTCTCAGGTTTGCAGATGGCAGATCCTGGGAGATGGAGATATATATATATATTGGTTCTGGTTTTTTGGAGAACACAAGCTCTAAAAATTTATTATGACTCTACAAGAAAACCTTTATGAATCCATAAAAAAAAACCCAAAAACAGAAACAGAAAAACACTTTAGGATAGGGGATATGAAGGAGGTAGAACATGGAAATTAAGGGTGGGTAGGTGCACCAGCTTTACAAGAACTGGAACCATGCCTATCTTTTACATTCTGCATTAATAACATCTGGCATGTATCATGCGCTTGAAGTTTGTTGAATGTATCCATTATGCATGAATAGACGGAAGGACAGATGGATGGATGGATGGATGGATGGATGGATGGATGGATGGATGGATGGATGGAAAAATATGACAGAATCCAGTTTAAGAAAATGCAGATCAATTGAAGCCATTTGTGAGAGTAGTGATTGGGAACATGATCTATGAAGTGATTAAAGTCTAGGTTTGTCTCTTAATTTTACTAATTATCAGTTATGAAATTCTGCACAAGTTACAAAATCCTTAAGCCAGATTTTTGCCTTACAGCTCTAGGTAGTGGGTATTACCGTTTTCTCCGTGTTTCAGATGAGGACAATGGGACAGGTGAAACACTTTGTACCTGTCTCAGAATAGATGGCTAAAACTGATGATGGTGATGAAGATGATGAAGATTACAGCTTAAGAGCAACAGAATCTGCATTCATATGGTGTCTACCCCCTCACTTAATACTTTCAATCTACTATAGAAAATAACCCAACTGACATTTATATTTCTTTCATAATTCCTTTAAATGACAGAGAATGTGACCATGTGACAGACACATTTTGATCTCTAACTTGGTTACAGAGCTTCCTTGCCAGCTTACGTGGTTTAAAGCTTGCTACTTAAATATAACTGCATTAGTTTGATTTTTCTGCTAATAACTCAATTTAGTGGCTTAGGACAACAAACTTTATTATCTGTCATGATTCCACGTGTCCTCTGGGCAATTCTTTCTGTCTGGGTTAACTCATGGAATCTTTAGTGCCAGACAGTGGTTGGGCATGGGCTGGGCAATCTATCATGCTCTCTCACTGGTGAGAGGTTGACATGACGTCAGCTTCAACAAGATCAATGACTTGCCTATGTGCCTCTCATTTTCCAGCAGGCTGTCTTGGGCTCATTTATATGGTGGTGGTTGCAGAATTCAAAGAAAAAGCAAATCCCAACATAGAAGCACTTTCAAGCTTCTATGTATCCTAATTTTTCTAATGAGTCTTGGACAAAGCAAGTCACATGGCCAAACCCAGATTCAGAGTGGAAAATACACTTCACCACTTTCTAGGAGGAGCTGCAAAATCAATGGGTTATCCATACAGGTATGGGAGGACTTTGCAACCATTGTAAACGTTGTGGTATGGCAATCTACCACATTTTATGTCATAGCTACTTACTACTAAAGCTAATTATAAATCCCACTTAAAATCCACTATTCTTTGCCTTTCATATGCAGTGACTTATTTATGGTGGTTGTTAATTACATTTAATTGAATTACCAATTTTGACTGACGAGGAAGAATCTCACCTTCATCCAGTCATTCTTCCTTTACAATTCATATTTATAATTAAAATATTTAATCAACTTGATTTATGGTACAAAAGATGGCCCCTATTTTTCAGGTACACACATACAGACTGTCATGTAGAAGAAAACAACAATTTTATTTAAAATGGATTGACATTTGCTCTCTACCGAGTAATTTAAATTCACTTCCTTTGGTTCCACAATAAAAATGGGAAACTAATTTGATTTTCTCACCTGTAGACAAATGAGACAACAATGTGAGAGTGTAGCATCAATTATGGGACAAAATAACAGTAATAAATAAGCAAATGATCAATGTCTTTGATTTTAATTGTTTTAAAAATGAAACCTTGTTTACCTAGTTATCTATTTATATGTAAATTTAAAAGTCTAATAATAAAAACCAATTACCTTTTGATTAATCGCATTATAAGCGCAGAGCCAGTGTATACCAGAGGCAGTTTAGCTTTATACTCAACGGTTTTAATAGCAGGAATTTTCCCTGAGTCCTCTAATTCTTTGGTTCTTTGGGGAATTTAAAGGAAATATCACTAACTTACAATGTACAGAGCAGTGCCCCCACCTCCCCAGTGAAGAATAACTCAGCCCAATAAGTTGGGAGGGCCAAGATTGAGACACCCTGCTTCACTGACTGAAGGAGGACTGTGGTGTCATGATATTAGAGAGAAAGTAGTCGGTGATGAGCATGGGGACAACAGTGGCACAGAGCTGAGGTGGGGACAGGGGCTTCTCTTCTATCTACTCTTCAGAAGTGGTCACCTTTCCACCAAGGGCAAGATGAGGAACACAGTCTAAAACCTCTGTGCCCATTGAGTGAACCCCTGCCCTTCTGGTGCATCCCAGTGCTCACTCACCATCTCAGTGGCCTCCTCTTATCTAGCTTTACACAAACATTTTCCTATTATTGTTTTCTTGAAGCATTAGCTGAGCTACTGACTGGGTCTTTAAAATTGATGAGGTACCATCAGCCATTTCAGGTTTTATCAAGGGACCGGAGGCGATGGGGAGTTGAGCTCAGGCATGTGTTTGGGAGGTGTTTGTTTTGACTGTCGTCTGATGGCTGCATACCAGCCTGAAGGAGTCACAAATGTCACTGGTGTGCAATGGTATAATTTTCCTGCTGCTCCAAAGAGTCTTCCATGTTAATCTCTTGGCATGTCTGGCAACTTTCAAAATAGAAGTTAAAGACAATCCCATAGAGCAGTGAAACAGGATTCAAAGTCCCCATTCGTCTCTGTAAGGACAGAGAAAATTGCAAGTATGCAGTTGGCCATTTTCATTACTGAGAGCACAGAGCAGCTCAGTTTTCACCAGGGCTAATTGATTTTCACAGCTGGTGCAGGGAAGTCTAAGGACGATATGAAACTTGAAAAGTCCCTTTATCCAGATCCTGAAGCTCATGGGTTCTTCAGGGACTTAAAATTTTGGCATCAGAAGAAGATGCTGAAATCTTCTGAAATAACTTTGGGCACCAACTGGAAAAGAGTTACTTGTTCGTGTAATTCTTGGTGCGAGTAGGTTGTGGCCTCCCATATGGCATCCTTTCAAATTAATTATTTTCCCCTTCACACTAATTAGCATTATGTTACATGGCACAGACCTGATTTCACCCCTGGTACCAAATAATTCCCCCATCAAGCATGACATGTTAAAGGATGCTGGTGTCTGCTTTCCCTTTGCCTTACCGGTGACAAAGGACACTACCTACCGAAGAGAAAGCGGTCTGCATCGCGGGCATTTTGTAACATCATTTCTCAGCTTTAAAGGCTAATTGCTTCTTGTATCCTTATTATGAAAAGATGGAGGGGCATTCAGCATCAGACCTCCTTACAGAAGCACAAAGCAGGGATATAGTGACCAAAACTGGAATGAAAGAGGAAGATTTGATCACGTGGAATAATATTGTCAGTGTCTTAATGGCATGAGCATGCTTAGGAGAAGGAGTCCAGTGCAATACAAGGCATGGACTTTGGGCCAGGTTAATTCTGGCTTGCTATCCCAGTTCTGCCACTGAGAAGTCAAGGGACCTAGGATAAATTCCAATAGCCTCCTTGCAGTGTTCTGGGATCTAAAATGCACGTACAAGGGCCAGAGATGGCATCGCCCTCGACACACTCTCTTCTCGCTCTCCCATTTGCCTCGTGGAAGTTAAGTTCAAAGTCAGAGTCTTGCTCATCAACGCTTACTCGATGCTGAGAACTGAACCAAGGGGCAGAGCTTTTGGTGTATTTAACAACAGAATCAGTCTTAAATTTTTGGATACAGCTGGAGTGCTATTTTATCTGGAGAAATCTATAAAACACAAATAGTAGTGGAGAAATGCATCACTAAATCCCATAAAGACTATTATGTCAAGCAGCAGCCAGCAAACATTTAGTGGGTGGAGGGGCTTACAAGAGACAGAGAGCCAGGAGCTAGTAGTTGCATTTTTCTCAACATATTTTCTTCTTTCTAATAAAAAACACAACTTGTTGACAAGTACTTAAAAAAGAAAAATAAACTGTTTCCAATGACACATGATCATTGCATATTATTTACTTCATTTTTAAAAAAAGCTTAGTTATATGATATCGTCGATGAAAATGTGCATAAAATCACTTAGACACCAAACCTGACCCCACAGTAAAGCTATTTAAAAAGCACAATTTTTTGGCAAGGGTGTTCCAATAGAGGGTAAATTCATAAGCATACCAGGAGTTGGCAGGTAGTAAATATATATCTACCTAGATATATAAATATATTAGAAATAAGAATGGGGGACAATTGCAATGGATACTGTCCTATAGTCTAGTAGTTGCAAAAATATTTATCAAACATAGCATTGACTTAAGTATTTATCAGTACACAAGTTAGTGCTGTCAGGGTCTTCACAGTAAGCAAAGTAAATGATGAAAGCAAAGGAAGATTATTTTTAAATTAAAAGGAAATAGATCAATAATTATATGCCCAACTTCACTTGTTACTGATTATATGTTGATAGACAGCATCCCTTGTGAAGATGGTCAGCTTTTAAACCTTCCTGGGTATCCTGGCATAGTAGGGACTTTATAGCACCACCGCGCGACAGATGAGATGGCGAAACGTTCACTGTAGATGCCATTAAATGGCATTCATGTGCAGCTGTGCTTATTTGCAGTGTGAGCCCCAAAATGCTTCCATACTTTGCTATCCCTTTTAAGTAACTGCAACATCCTCTCATTTTCTTTTGGAATACTTTAATTTTTTCAGACAAAATTACATATCAAAGTGATTATACACCATCTTGTTATTGCTTTTTGGAGCAAATTGTGAAGTGAAAGTCTTCAAAATAGTAGAGTATGAAAATGATTTGTAACAATTACCTCTTTAATCTATCTAATATGAATTCAGATATTTTTGGTATATTTAACTTCATCCACTTTCTGTTTCCTTTGTTTACAATTAAATCCATAACTTGAAGATCACTGACATGTTGTCTAGGTAAATACTTTTAAAACTGAACTGCTTAAATAAGTTAGTCTAAACATAAATTTGACATTTCTAACTGCAAATTCAAAGCATATTGTTCAGATAGTCTCAGTTCTATTTCAGGTCCATTGGTTTAAAAAAAAAAAAAAAAAAAGAATTCACAAGTGGTGATAAATGAGAGGTGAAAACCCAAACCAGACACATTCAACTTACGTAATTAGATTCTAAAATCTAAACAGGCAATATATGAATTAATACATTTATCACCATAAATATTTGTTGAATTACATAGAAGTCTCTCCTTGAGGTGCTGCTAACTGATCCTATTGCATTATGGAAATATATTCTGATATATTTATTTGATTTCGTAATGTATTTGATTTCATAACGCACTTCTTTCACCATCTATCCTTTAAGAGTTTATCTATTTTAAGTAAAAACATATTTGAAGATAATCTCATATTCTTGAGTCCCTCTCTCTCTCTCCTTTTTTTTCATTAAATAAATTCCTCACCCCTGGAGCCAGGATGAATCCTCGCGTTGAGAATGTTCTCCGAGCCTGGGCTACACTGGCCCTCTTGGATCCTTATCCTTGGAGAGCAGGAAAAAAGATGCATTTGCACATGAGCAGGATGAGGAATGACCCGGCGACGTGTGTCTCAGCTCTAACCCTTCCCTTTGAGAAGGGGCCCTTCTGGAGGTGTCTGTACGTGTCCTATGAATGAAGCAAATGTCTCTTAAAAATTGCCAACTTTGCTTTTGACCAGCATCCGTGTGGGCTCCTCGCTGAAAGTCCTGAGGGCTTTGATTTACAATAATTACCAACAAGCTTTCTTAATGAAAGAACAAGCTGGTGACCTTATATTCTCTGTCCTGTCCCAGCTCTTACACTCCTGCCTCATCGATACGGGCCACAGTGGCATTTTCCTCCTAGGCGGCCTGGGCTCACGTACAACCCAGGTTTGGATGTGAAGGGGCTGTCACAGCGGAATGATGCTCGTTTATTTGTTTCAACCTTCCCCTCCCTCTCTTGATTTCTCTGACCTGAAGCAGAGTTGCAAGAGAGTAACTAAGAGTGGGAGAGTACATAGTATTTTCCCTGCTGACATTTATTTTATTTTTTTTATCTTTTTTAGCCATTTACTCGTTCATTCAAGAAATGTGTGTTGAGTCCCTACCATGTCCTAGGCACTTTGGATACATCAGGGAACGCAATGAAGTTTCTTGAGTTCACAGAACTCTCTTAAGGGACAGGAGAGATAAAACTGATCAAACATCATACACAAGGATATTAAGTATTTTGCTGTAAGGAGATCACACTGTGGGAAAAAGAGACAGTAAAACAGAGTAAAATGTATGGAGAGTGCTGGGCAAGTGAAGGATGGACAGGCTACACTCTTAAATAATAGGGTGCTAGGAGGGATTAAAATAACAGAACTTCATGGGAGGAGGAACTTCGCTAAGCAAATAGCTGGCAGAAGGGGGTCTTAGGATAAGAGAGCAGCAAGTGCAAATCCCGAAGCCTAAATCTGCCTTTAACTTTCATTAACTTCCATTAATACTGTACAGATGGAGGGTAAGTATTTAACTGCAGATTGATGAGAAAGTACAGTGACGTGGAGAAGGCAGTGCGACCCTGAGGCGTGACAACTGAAGCGACAGTGGTGGGACCAAAAGCACTCTTTCTTCCTGACTTCAGATTTGTATGCGCTTAAGCCCCGAGCCTCCCTGCCAGTAAAATGAGGAAATTGTGTCCGTTGCACCAGTGTTCACTGCTCTGTCCGCCAGTTGCTCAGATAAGCTTTGGTATCTGCTAGCACTTAATAAATATGTGTGAAGTGAAATGTTAAATGATCTATAGTGTAAGATCCTTCATAATCTGGCCCCACCTCCAATTTCGATTTATTCTGTCAAATTTCCTGGACCCTCAAATAATTTTGTTTTATTTTTTATGACTTCCTTCTTGATGTGGCCCCTTAGGCAGTAAGTTTTAACTTTTACTTTCTTTTTCTCCTCTGGAATATGGAGATGATGTTAATAATATTACCTACCTCAAAGGGTTCTCGTAAAATTTTAAAAAGTGTGCTACATTTAAGGTACTTAAAATGCTCCTAGCACATAATTAATGCTACATAATCTTCCCCATTACTCTCTGCAGCACTTACAGACAAATAATTTTGTAAATATTAGGCAGTGGTATTCTTATCCTGTTAGGTTTTGATTTCTAGCATGAGGGCAGACTTTTAGATTGGGATTTAGATCACATTTAACTGTATTTAATTAGGATGTTGAAAGTAGTAGAGATACAACATAGTAAGAAGGATCATGGTATACGTACGTGTCTACATCGATCAACACATCCACTGAAATATCCCCAGTTCCCTAAAGCCTGCTACATAATCAAGTCTTGTTTATCCATTCATTCATCCAACCAAGGTGCAGGTAATAGGCGGTGCCAAGACCAGGACGCACGCGGAGAATGATGCTGCTGAAACAAAGGAGTCATACGCATCCGTCGTATCCCAAGCTCTGCTGTAGCCATTAGAGGGACTGTCTCATCAGTGTTATTCTACTGTGTCTCTAGTCTGTGTCTGAAACTTCAGAATGTCTTATCTCATCCTCTCACTATGGTTCACCTGACTAGCACTGAGTCATCCTGGTGAAGAAAGCACAAGAAACTGTGTGGGGAAAGGGTTGAGCACCTGCCATGTAGGGGCTCAGGTGGCCACAGCCCATCTCTGTGCCAGAGCTCACCGGGCAAGAAGCACAAGGTACCCTTACAGTCTCAGTGCCGTTCAAGCTCCTGTAGAAATGTCCCAGCTGCGGGAATCTAAGGGCAGGACACTTCTTTCACAAAAGAAAAGACTATATCTGAAAATAATTTTTTTCTTAACTCTACTTAGCAAGACACCAACAATCATAAAACCTAATATTGAGTGAAAAACATTGGGTTTGTGACTGTAATCAATCAATCAACAGAGTTACTGAAAACTTACGCTTGTTCAGCCTTATAGGTGCTCAATGGGAGAAAAAAATAACAAATTTCTGTTTTCCCTCATTTATTGACATCATGTTTAATTTTAAAATGTAAAATGGGGCAGGTTATGAGTGGAATAGTTTTAAGTAAATGAAGAAATGAGAACAAAAATAAAATAAAGCTAAAGCAGTAGGTAAGAATAATAAAATTACATGCTCTATCGTTTTGGACAGATGCTAAGGATGAACTATTAAATTGATTTTTTACCAGCCAAAACAAAGAGCACTGCCTAGAGAAAAGAAGTCTCAGACATGTCATGGCAGCCATAGTTTTAAGATGAAGCTTAAAGAAAACCCATGAGGACAACTGTTTTACTCACTTCTTTCGTCTCTGTACCAAACATCGCATTTATTGAGCATAAGCAGGCACTCCATAAATATATATTGAATTAGCAGGGGGCTTATTTTTAAATTTGGAACACTTGACATTAACTTGCATATATTACTTATTTACAAATAATTGATAAGAAAGATGAAATAGCATGAAATCAGAACTCTCTCCAAAAGTCCATTCTACACTGTCAGCATTATTGCTGTCCGAAAACTTACATGCACTTAAGTGAGACAAGATTAATAAAATTGTATTCACTGAATTTTTGGAGCCTTACATTTATTATTTATAATACTTTAAAGAAATGTCCCAATTCAAAGGCCAAGCATAGGGTCTTAACTTCTCAAATAGCCAGCATTTGAAAGTAAATTAAAGTTTGTTTCTAATAGATAAACTCTGCTTCTCCATTTCTTCTAAAACGTATCACAATCAATTTAAAGTTCCATGAATGCTAATGAGGAGCCAGGGAATAAATCTAATTAAAGTTTGTGCCAATGTAGCATTCTAATAATTGCCTTTAATTGGAAAAAAATAATTCCCTCTTTCTCTCTGATGAACCAAATCCCAGCACAGCCACAAGTCTTCACTCAGTATCAGGATAACTGAATTTTCTGGAGCTTAGTCTTCTTTTATCCTGGAAATCACTAAATAAATATATTCTGCTGGCTTAATCATTTATATTAAAACTCAGAAAGGGACCCAGAAATGCCCCAGATCACACCACTGCAATGTAGGTAAGGTTAGAAAAACTCAACATCCAAATCCCTTGCCAATGGACCTCTGATAAGGGGCCTTTCATTCTCAGTAAGGTTAACTGGGCATTGCTGCGCTTCTTAAAACATTCTCATGTGGATGGCTATAGGAATGTGCCACCTGGATTGCATTATAAAGGTTAACATAAAAAGCATCCAGACAGGGAAAGAGGCTTTCAGCCTCACCTCCTTTCCTGCCTCCCCTAACCAAGCAGCTGAGAATGTTGGTCTTCTTAAAAAAAAAAAAAAAAAAAATCTGATCAAGACCTATTCACTAAAATTAATAAAATGCTCCATTACCTCAGGATCAAAGAGAAGTCAAGAAAAATTACACCTAAGGGGACCCGGAGAGCCCACTGAAACCCATCAACAGGCAGGCGAGTGACAGACCAGGAAGCAATTGTAGAGCCATCAACCTAACTGCCTGTGAAATCTACCCTGGACCCAAGCTCTGCCACCCGGAGAATATCATCTCTAGATGAGAGCACCTGGGACCTGTCAGTCATCCAAGCCCAGAGAATTAAGACTTATATTATAATTGTTTCCATTTCATAGCCTTAGCTGTCAATGAACTGGAAAAGTAGTAGGCTCCAAAACAATTTGCTTTTTAAAAGAATCCAAGAAATAAAAAATGATGGGATTTCTTATGATTGTTAAGATAGGAATGAAGGACAAATTGTATTGAAAATTACTAACAATAATATATTTTATTTTTAATGGTGATTTTTAAAATTATGGCCTCAATATTGCTAGATAACTATACCACAGGGACATTTTCTATATACACAATTGGTTTTTACCAATGTTTCTCTGATTTAACAACATTTTTTGCTTAAATCACAAACTAAAAATTCAGTAACTTTTGAATACATAAAGAACAGAAGTTACACGACTTAACTGAAAAAGACGAGTCTATTAAAGAGAGCGAAACAATTCATTTTGGGTTTTTTTTTTGTGTTCTGTTTTTTCTCTATAGTTGGTTAATTTCTTTTAAATGCTGCCTTTTATAAAGGTCTTTATTCTAATGGGGATATAATGTTAAACCCAATAACTAATCTTAAACTTAGTTCACCTTAATATTATATTAGAAGCTTCACCAAATCCTCTCTTGATAAAAATGAAAGCCATCCCCAGCCTATTTAGTGGTCTGAGCACCTATGTTGTGAATCTGGTAGTCAGTTTACAGCCAGGGGTTTGAGTTTGCCCTTTATAGCTGAGGTGACTGTTGAAACCATCTGTAGATGTATCTGATTAGTGATGAGTCATAGCTAACAATTCCATAGCACTTCATATCTTAGAAAATGTTTTGCAAATATGCTATACCACTGGATTCTCATAACTCTGCGAGGCAAACAATCATGCTGATATGTTCCTTATATGTGCTCCTGTCTTTATATGAAATTTGTAGCTCATGAAAATCAAAGACATTGGCTTTTCTTGAGCACAGTGACTCCTGAACAGTGGTAAACCCGGGACTTATGTCGGGCAGGGCCTTGCTGTCCCAAAGATTGCTTTTTCCACTCTATCAAGCAGACCTTACCAAGTAAAGAAGATTTATTGCTGTTGTCACAATGTAAGCAATTGCCTATTTGCCTAATATGTGTGTATAGATTTGCCTAAGTTGACCTATTGCTACTCTTTACAAGTTTTAATAGCCATATAAAATATTTGAAATTGAAATTTGGCCAACCTTATGTTCAAATGCTGCCTGTGTCTGAATGTCATGAGAATTTCCCATGCTGTTTCAAGATCAATGAACGTTTTAATAGTGTCCAATGTCTTTTTTATCCCCAATTCTCCTCTATATGCTCATCAGAAAGACAGTGAAGTATTATATATGTGGCTTATCTTTATCCAATAGCATGCATTCTAATCCTGCTACTGAGAAGAACTTGCTGCCTAAATGTGACTGCAAGAACACTTGTGCCACAGATGAAGTTTTTCTTTAAGGATTTACCATCGCTTATTGTTTGTGTCTTAGACCACACTTGATATTTGCAGTGTCCGTTTGAGTATTTCTTTATCTTCCTTTCAGATACAATCATCTTTCTTATAATATCTATAATAACCCTGCCTTTGTTCACCAAGCTTCCCAAACGATTATACTACCATTATACTGGTGTTCCAAAAAATACCCTCTATTGAATTCCTGCTGTGTTCAGCCAGCTGACATTCCCTGACTCAAATCACACTCAGACAGACTTAACTGTCCTATGTTCCACTTCTCAAAATCTATTGTCCTCACCCTGCTACCCATTTATTCTCAACGTGGAGCAGAATTTCTTAAATAGCACCTCTACAGCTATACTTTTCATATCTACCCCTTTCCTTTAAATTCATATTTATCATGTTTTTATGATTTATGGTAAGAAATAATTTCATATAGAAAAATTTTGACTGGTAAAATGTATATGTTTCTACTAAAATATTTTCACTTTGCATATTGTATAAGAAATATTTTTATACAAATCTTACTTTGGAAATTAAAATTCTGTGGAATATAGCATGACAGTGGAGAACATGGTTTTGTTTGGCTGGACTCGAGTATTAAAATTTCTCTGTTGAGAAAGAGTGCAGGCCAGTAGCTTGGATAGAAACTCATACCTAAAACTATGGATGAAGCCATGGATATTTCCCTCCAGAATGGTTCCCAATTTCCCAGTGATGTTATTGGTTTAATCAGTGACGAAACCTGTTTTATGAATGTCAGCAGAACAGCTTAGTCCCAGGTAAGAAGGCTTAAGAACTAAGGTGTTAAGGTGAAATTCAAAAATTCTACTGACTTTTTCTTTCAGGGCTAGATAACTTTGGAAAGTTTGTGTTAAGGCAAAGATCATATGGGAAAGCTCTTTTTAAAATATGTTTTTATCGATTTTAGAGAGAGAATGGGAGAGGGAGAAAGACATCCATGAGAGAGAACCATCATTTGGCTTCCTCCCGCATGCCCCCTACTGGGGATCAAAAACATGCAATCCCAGTATGTGCCCTGGCCAGGAACTGAAACAGCGACCTCTAGGAGCATGGGATGGCACTCAATGTTCCTGACATACAAGAATATCCCTGCTAAATAAAAGAATCTCTTACACGATATTGTTGATGTTGGTAGCATCTAGCCTCTCTTCTACTTTGGCACAATCAGAAACTGCCTGCTTTGTTATTAGACAACTCCCTGTTGAGCCTACTTGGACCTCCTTAAACTTATCAACCTATATCCTACTTCTGTCAAATAGAGTAACAGATAATTAGTTGATTTCTTCTAACAAATCCTCTTTAGAGGAGCAAAGAGAAGTGTTCATTCTCAGCCACTTAACGCCACTCTCCTGACCCCATTTCATTCCTTCTTTATGCAGTGCAGCTTTCTGCTGAGTAAAAATGCTCTAAGTGTCCTGAAAACATCCAAGGAATTCAAGTTAAGAGTCCATTATTTAAAAGGAAGAAGGAATTTGAGGAGAAAGTAATGTGAAACTTGCTAGTAGGTGGCATAAAAACATGAGGAGCTATGCTAGAGTAGAGTGGGTTTTTATTGCTCTTTAAATCCCTAGAGTGATAGCTGCTTTCTCAATCTGCTCATATCTCATTCAAAATGCTAATTTTCCATGGCTTCTCCTGTACGGGGAATACCGGTAACGTTCCATCAGCTATTTTGGGTCAAGGGTATTTCAGTCAAGAGAATAGTGATGGACTCTCTTCAAAGGTTTTCTTCCTTCTTTCCCCATATGGCATTGTTGGCTTTATCATAAAATACACGAAGTCTTGAGAAGTATGCAAATCAGGCATAAGTAATGTTGCTGGGGTGGGGGGCGGGGAGAGAAGAGAGGAAGTGAAGGTTAAGACACTGAAACTTGACCCCTCCAAGTAATGGATGAAGGACACCCTCTCTTCCATGAGCCAGGCCTTTCTCTCACGCTCCATTTCCTTGCAGCTAATAAACCCTAATGAGATAGCGATGCTGGTGCACTTCTGTGTTATACAGCTGTCCTTTCTCACTTTGACTCCTCCAGTGGCTAATTTGTCACTCTCATTACAGTTACTCCCTCCTTCCCCTCCTCCCTCTTTTCTTTGTCACTCACTCTCAACCTGCAGTTCAATTTCCCCCTCCCCCTCCTCTCCCTTTCTCTCTCTCTCTCCTCCACAGATAAAGCAGGGCATTTGCAG